>NW_026515770.1:0-5559285 GCF_025882075.1 Dioszegia hungarica
GGGTGAAGTGTAGAGGGGCAAGGTGACACAGTCTGGACCGGAGACGCGATGCAAGTGGTATCTCTAAGCTATACAGAATGTCAGAACGGGTCCTTCATGCTCACTACCAAACGAAGCCCAGACTGTCGCTCGCCGCAGGTCGGACAGCTGCAGGGGTACACTCACTATTTTTGGTGGTGTCTGCTTCTATGCAGGCCCTTACTCTTTGCGCATCGCCGCCAGCCTATCCATCCCATCCTTTCCCTCCACGCGCATCATCTCCCACTCGACCTGCGGCTCTGCCTTGAGGCACTTCTCGTAGAAGTCTATACTGGGCTGGTTCCACTGTATCGTCAGCCACCAGTCCCAGCGCAGGCTTGCGGTCTACAGATTATTGCTCTATACTGAGATCAGCCGGATGGTTCGAACGTACCTTGAGAACACGCCATTCGACCCGACCACACTCCTTCTCCTTGGCCAACTTGCCCAGCTCGCCAAAGAGCCGCTTACCCAGCCCTTTTCCACGTTGTTGTTCGTCAACAAAGAGGTCTTCCAGCTGTATGGTCAGTTGAAGTACTTTCCACACTACAGCCCGCATGAAGAGGCGTAAAACTCACGTAGAGTCCGGGGACACCGAGCCAGGTAGAGTAAGTGTAGAAGTACTACCGAGTCAGCTCGACGCCCAGACCTCTACATCAAGCAAGGAACGGGTCAACTCACAAGTGCAAACCCCACAGCCTTGCCATCGTCCTCCCCGCCTACCATCCGAGCGATAAACACCCCGGCATACCCTTTGCGGAATACATTCTCCGCCATCATTTCGGGTGTGGCCTTGACTGCATCAGGCTCTTTTTCGTAGATCGCAAGGTCGACGATCATGCGGTGGATATCGGGCTAAAGTGTCAGCTTGTGTTGCAGATGACGGTCATAGAGGGTTGCGACTAAGCGGAACCAGGGCAAGGACGAGGGATCGGTAGACAAGGCAACGCACGATATCGGCTTCCGTAGCCTGGGTGATTTTGTAGTCGGCCATTTTTTGATGTCTTTATATGCACAGCTAGCACTGTTCTGTGAGGTCTATGTACAGTGAGTTGGACGAGTGGTATCGATCACGTCGTATGGCTGATGGGCAGCGGGTTTGGGAATTTTGGCTTGAGCTGGCAGCACGTGACCCGGCTATTCCCGGCGCGGGCGATCTCAGATCTCACCCACGACCGTCTGTTCTCTACACCTCTGTATCTTCATTCCTTTGCTCACTGCTCACACTACCTTGACCTTGACTCAGATACCCCGCAGATCTGCCCCAGGAGCATCTGACAGAGATGACAGCCCCAAACCAATCCGCCTGGACTCGCCGTCTGCGTCGCTTGACGTATTTCGCCGGTGTGTTCGGGACATTCTACCTCGTCTCGAGCTATGCGTTGGATCGGATGAGGGAGGCGAGGATGCGAGCTCTCAAAGATCGCAAGAACAAGGATCTGTAAGCCTCCTGCTGAATCCTTGCTGCCAGATAGATAGCGTCGACCAAAGCTCACTCCGCAGGTTGAAAGCACACTTCACTACCCTCCTCTCCACCCTCTCATTCACCCTCTACGCCCTCCTCCCTACTCTCTCCCCCCAACTCGAATCCGCCTATCCCGTCAAGTTGACCAGTCAAGCCCTCCAGGGCCTCTCTAACCCCGCGAGCAGCCAGATCAGCTCTATCAGCGGGGCCGAGACGGAGTCCCCCTCGCATGGGATTCTCGAGTCGTCGGTACCTGATATGCCGGTCCAGGTGGACAGCCGGGAAGGGTCTGTTGGAGGTGCTGAGGATGTGAGAAGAGGAAGTGAGCAGAGTGAGGGGCCAGAGGGGAGCGTCTCGGAGAGTTGGGCGAGCGAGTTTAGGGGACGGCGAGGAGATGAGGAGTCTTCCCACGCGGAAACGGATGATGGGGTGGGTTTACCGCAGACTGTCCGCCGGATGGTAGGGAGGGTGCTGATGTCACAGCTATCCTCTGCTGTCTCTCAGCCTATCTCCCTACCTCTCTCGGACCTATCGACCTCCTCTGGATCTCCACCGTCAGACATGACGGCCAGCTCGCACTTTCACCTCTCACCCTCGCCGCCAAGACATCGAGACGCCTCGCCGACGGGTCTCGAAGCTCTGAGCAGCAAGAGCAAGAAGGAGCTCTGGCGTGATCTCAAAGTCCAAAGTATGTCGTTGCCCATCTCCCCTTTGCACACACTTGCTGATCAGTAGGCTTGACTCGTGCCATCACGACGGCCTACCTCGTCCCGCTTTTATACCTCCTGACGACCTCCCAGCTCTCCACACTCGCTCGAGAGCGCTACCTCGCCGATGTCAGAGCATCACTTCCGCCCGTCGCCCTTGCGAGCCCTTCGACACCCTCCAAAGACTCGTGGCTACCCTCGACTGAGTCCGGCGGGATCTCAGGCCTGATCGCGGAATCGGCGTCCCTCCTGCCGGACCCCTTGGCGCTTCTGCCAACTTTCGTCAGATCCCGCCTCCCTTGGTCCTCTCCTGTGCATCTTTCAGCGGAGGACCAAGAGCTCGCCTTGTTGCGCGCGGAAGAGAAGAGGGAGGCAGAGGAGATGGAACGGGCCGAAGCGGAACGGATGTACCTCACTTATAGCTGGTGGATCCTGCATGAAGGGTGGAGAGTTGTGGCCGGACGAGTCGAAGCAGGTGTGGAGAGAGTGATAGGGCCGTCAGTTCACGCTTTCAAACCTGAAGAGCTTGAAAGAAGCTGACTAGACAGCATGGGTCTCAAGCGGGAATTATCGCTGAATGACTGGGAAGCGCTGACTAGGGATATCAGGCGCTGCGTTGACTATGAGGACGAAAGCAATATGGCATTCAAGTAAGTCTACTCTGGAGTATACGGTTTCGAATTTGTTATGCTGACTTGCAGCTTCACACCTCATCTCCTCCCCTCCTCGCCCCTTCCACGCACCTTCACCCCCTCCTGCCCCCTTCCCTCGTCCCCGCCGTCCCCGCACCTCGCCCGCCTCCTTTCTCAGACTCGCACCCACCTCGCATCGCCCGATGCGGCCTACCTCATCCAGTCCGGTGTAGACAATATGGTCTCCAAGCTCCTAGAGTCGCTGGACAGCGAATTGTATCGTCCAGCCGGATTCAGCATGTTTCCTACGGAACGCGCGGAGGGGGGAGAAGAAGATGAAGGTCAGACGAGGCGTCTGGCAGAGTGTCTCCCGGCGTTCAGCCGGTGGGGCAAGGGCGTGTGGGAAGGGGTGCCGGACGGTGGAGTGGAGGCTGTCTTGGGGATGGGGGAGTTTGAGGGGTTTGCGGGATTGATCTTTGGGGACTGGGCGTGATTCGAGTTGGGTACAGTAAGCAATTGGCTTCAATAAGAGGGCGGTAATTGTAAGAGTAGAATGTTAGGATTCTGAGTGTGAAGCGAGATTAGCACGGGGACCTCGAGCTGCGGCCGTGTCGCCCCATAGACCCCCGAGGAGCCCAAGTCCATTACCACACAGCTTGCATTCCGCGACACCATCCACGCCCAACCAATCCTCTGCCTCCCATCCCAGGTCCAACCCACCGTCTACTGCTCCTCGGCGGGGATGTTGATTTCCGGGTTGAAAAAGAGGGTCTGCATACCCCACCTGTACTGTCAGCGGGTCCGTCACAGCCGGCAAAAGACATTCCGCGCTCCGCCCTATCAGAGCGGAAGGCAGCAAGAGCCAACGAAGGAACATACGGGAATGGCTAGAATGTCAGCTATGTCGCCCTGCATCATCAGGGGCACCCGATAGCAGACATACCTTGTTGCGAATGTTCATGTACGAGTAGACTTTCCGCCCGCCGTGCTCTGCCTCCTCGTCGGTCGCGTCCTCGCCGTGATCGCCGCCTCCGGCGTGGTTACCGGCGTGTCTAGCTCGTCAGCTCTTTCCTCCTCAAAACAGATGGAGAAACGCGAGCTCACGCAGCGTGCGCCTTGTGCGCCATTTCCGCCTTGTATGTCCACAGTGCGCAGACAGCAATTCCGGGGATACACACAAAGAAGCTGATCTTCTTCCACAAATCGGTCGTTTCTGAGGTATCAGCTGCGACCCCCAGTAACACCAGATCCGCGACCGACGGCTTCACAACGAAGCCAGCGGAAGACAGACGCACGAGTAGCGTGCTCGCGCATAGCTGCGCGCTTTGCGACAAACTCATTCTCGCCCGCCGCTACTGTTGATGCGAAACGGCGGGGTACGGCGCGGGTGAGCTGAAGTGCGAGACCTGGGCGGAACATGGTAGCTGTATGTGTAGGTGTAAAGGGGTAAGCGACGGAGATGTATAGTAGTGGGTGTAGCGGTTTTGATGCTCCAGCTGCTCAGGTGATTGGTCCCGGGAACGGCCGCTTTCAACCGAGAACTGCCCAAATCTAAATACGCTCCCCAGATAAGAGAATGGGCCAATCTCCTCCACGTCCACCATAGACAACTTCCCTTTGTCCACCTTAACTCTATACCCTACCTTCCACCTACGCAGCGCGCTCACAAGGCCTCAGAAGCCGCGCAAAATGGCCCCAGGAATATCATACGATGATTCAGGATCATTAGCGAGCTACTTTGGCGTCACATTCCTCGTCGTCACTCTCGTTCCTGCTACCTACCTCATCTTCAGGCCAGAAAGGAAGGGTTAGTTGAGCTTACCCTACCGTCTGAGAGTCGCAGCTGATCCAGTAGATACACTGAAACCACTATGCACGTGCTCAGAGTGCCAAACGTCCCGCGCAGCTCTGCAGGGCCAAAAACAGTCTATACGGACAAAACGGTTCTCACGGCGGATCGTTCCCCTCGTCCTTGGCTGGCTGGCATTCGCGTACTTGCTTTACGCAATAGCGACGGCCCCGACTGTACCCGGTCAGGCGATATATGATCCATTCGAGATCCTGGGGTTGAGGAGCGGGACGGACGAGAAGGGGATCAAGAAGCACTACAAGAAGTTGTCTTTGCAATAGTAAGTGTGTGACGGTCCCGTGAGGCTGGAGAAGGGGCTGATGGTCAGTCATCCCGATAAGATCCAGCTGGGACCGAACCAGACAATAGAGGAGGTGGAGGGGAAGTTTGTGGAGCTCACAAAGGCGTACAAGTCGCTCACGGACGAGGCGATCCGGGAGAACTTGGCAAAGTACGGGAACCCGGACGGACCACAGCAGCGCGAAGACAAGATCGCGATTCCGCAGTGGGTCGTAGAGGGGAAGAATAGTATTTGGGTGTTGGGCGCGTATGGCTTGGTTCTGGGTGTCGGAATCCCAGTCGTTGTGGTAAGTCCCCGGCCATCCCTCCGGGCTATGGCTAATGTCAGGGACGCTGGTGGTTCCGACAACAACGTACGACGCGAGACAACATCCTCAATACCTCTGCCGAATACTTTTTCCACAATCTCCGCGAAGACACCGATTTCCTCAACCTCATCACCATCCTCGCTGGCGCGCTCGAGTTTCAGACGATTCTCGGGCTGGCTACCAAGGCCAAGGGGAAAGGCAAGCCTAGCAAGAAGGAGCGGAAAGAGAAGACGGGGCGGGTGGAGGAGGTGGAGGCGTTGCTGGATGAGCGGAGAGAGGCTTTGGGTCTGGGGGAGAGCATTACGATGAGGCCGGAGAATCGGGTGGCCGTGGGAAGTGCGGCGCAGAGGCGGGCGAGGGTATTGATTTGGGGACATTTGCTGCGTTGGGACTTTGACGAGAGGGACTTCAGAGATGGTGAGCTATTACCAGCACAACGTGGAGTAACCCAAGCTGACCTTGAGACCAACGCGCCGTGCTCTTGGCCGTTCAGCCCCTTCTCACAGCCATCTCCAACATCTCCCTCGCGCACGGCTGGCTCAGCACTTCCCTCCTCTCGCTCCGGCTCCAATCCGCTCTCGTTCAGGCCATCCCGGCCGGCTCGTCCCCCCTCGCCCAGCTCCCCGGGGTCTCGCTCGACAAGGCCGAAGAGCTCCAATGGACCAAAGCGGCCGAGGGACGGCGGTGGATCGAAAAGTTCGCCAAGGCGGATGTGGCGGACGATGTGGATTTGGTAGAGGCCAAGCGGGTCGCAGAGGGCTGGCCGAGGTTCGAGATTGTCGATGCGGAGTTCAAGGGTGAGCTAAGCCGAGCCTAGGAGGGGTGAGCATAAGCTGACGATATAGTGGAAGGAGAAAAGGTGGTCTCGCCATCGTCAATAGTCAGCTTGAACTTCCGAGTCCGATATGTCGCCCCATCCGCATCCAAGCGGAAATCCATCTCTGTGCCAAACGGGGACGTTCCTGCTGGATCCAACGGGGACGTTGAGAAGGCTGTCCAGGCCATCAGCGACGAGGAGAAGGACATTGAGGAGGGGGCAAACACAGATCTGAAGGAGAAGGTCGGAGATCTCAAGGAGAAGATTGCGGATGTCGTTTCGGACAAGACGGGGAAGAAGGATGAAAAGGAGAAGGAGAAGGAATGGGAGAAGAATGGGTATGCGCATGCTCCGTTCTGGCCTCAGGTGAGTTTTCCCCTTGACGTATATTGCATTGCGAGCAGCGCTGACCGTTCAGCTTCGCAAACCTCACTTCTCCGTCCTGCTCGGGGACTCCAAGCTCGACAAGGTCATCGTCCCCCCAATCCGAATAACCGATATCCCCACCTCCCCCTCCTCTTCCCCAAGCACATTCAGCCTCACCTTCCCCGCTCCGCCACAAGCCAACCTGTACTCGTTTGTCCTGCATGCCGTATCCGATACATTCGTCGGCAACGACGTCGTCCTCCCCATCATGCTCAAAGTGGAGGATGTACCGGAGGATGACGAGTCGGACGCGGGGGACGCGGACGATATCTCCGAGCCGGATGAAGATAGCTTGGCGGGGCAGATGGCGCTGATGAAGGGTGGGAAAGTACGGCCTAGTGCTGTGCATGGGAGCGGGGGAGCCGAGGACGGGGAGGATGAGGAAGATGGGAGCGAGTACGAGTCGAGTAGTGACGAGGAGGGACCAAGGAAGGGCAGGGCGATAAATGAGGATAGCGATAGTGATGATGATTAGAGCGAGGTGGGTGAAGATTGGGAGGAGGCCCGAAGTGTCTGCCTGGGAATAATGCATAGCATGGCGACATGGTTTTTCTACAGCTGCTTGTGCCCTTGCTTCATCTGCCCCGACCACTAGGCCAATAATGCGCGTCTGATTTTCATCCACAAACGCCCGATAGTCGTTAGCGAGCCAACGCGTCATTGACCCGAACATTCCTCAACTCTCGGCCCGCTCCGGCCCGGCCCGCCAACCACCTTCACTTTTCCCCCGATCATCCTCTTCTTGCTTCTCCTCTTATCTTTCGCTTCGACACTTGTTCCACAACAACTCCGTCCTCACAAACACATCGCAAGAATGTCTGTCACTCACGCTACCGGTGAGCTCCCCTCATGATCACTTGCAGGCCCTCAGAAGCTGACAGAACAGGATATGCCGTCTTTGACCCGAAGGACTACCTTGTGCGCTCTTTCATGCCCACACCCTTGGGCCTTCTCAAAGGCCAGAGCTCATCCGTCAGAACTTCAAGCTGCAAAAGTACGAGCTCGAGCCATCTGCGGACGACCGGGTGACTGTCGCTGTCGAGTGCTGCGGTGTCTGCGGATCGGTTAGTTTATCGCGACGCTTCTACTTCAAGCGAAACGTACGACAGAGCTGACTGGAGTAGGACCACCACACCATCTCTGGTGGCTGGGGCCCATGGGAGACCAAATTCGTCGTGACAGGCCACGAAGTCATCGGCAAGGTCGTCGAGGTCGGCAAGGCCGTCAAGGAGTTCAAGGTCGGCCAGCGAGTCGGTGTCGGCGCACAAGTCGGGTCGTGTGGCAAGTGCAAGGCGTGCAAGACTGGTCTTGGTAAGCGTGCCACAGCGGCAGATCTTCTTGACATGAGGGGACATGGCTGACTGTTAGAAAACTACTGTGTCCAGCCGGTCCACGGTTACAACACCAAGTGGTACGATAACAAGGAGCACCAAGGGGGTTACTCTACGCACGTCCGTGCTCAGGAACTCTTTGTCTTCCCTATCCCCGAGGGACTCAAGTCTACCGATGCTGCCTCCATGTCAGTTATCAATTATTCGGAACAGTCGTCTGGAATATTAGCTGACCCTCAGGATGTGCGCGGGCATTACCACGTTCTCGCCTTTGGTACGGAACGGAGCCGGGCCTGGCAAGAAGGTCGGTGTGGTCGGTCTTGGCGGATTGTAAGTACCTCATTAGGGGACAGATGAGCTAGCTGACAATCAGGGGCCACTATGCCGTCCTCTTCGGTAAAGCCCTCGGCGCAGAAGTGACCGTCTTCTCCCGGTCCGACGCCAAGAAGGCCGACGCCCTCAAGATGGGCGCCGACCGGTTCATCGCCACCGAGAACAAGGGGTTCGAGAAGGACCTCAAGCGCGACTTGGACCTCATCATCATCACCGCCTCTTCCTCGTCTCTCCCCCTGGACGAGCTCCTCTCATGTCTCGACATTGAGAAGAAGTGCGTCTTTGTCGGTATGCCCGAGGAAGGATTGTCAAACGTCCGGTCCCAGACCCTCAGCGACAATGCTGTGAGCTTGTCGAGCTCGCACCTCGGTAACAATGCAGAATTGAGGCAGATGCTCCAGCTGGCGGCGGACAAGGGGATCAAGCCGTGGGTCACCGTCATGCCCATGAAGGATGCGGCCAAGGCGATCAAGGCGGTCGAGGATAATTCGGTTCGGTACCGTTCGGTCCTGACCCAGGATATCGAGGCCTAGGCGGACGTAAGAGAGGGGAGTACCTAGAGTAAAAGTCAGTACGCAAATAGATACAGGATGCAAGTGGTCGACGAGCGAGACAGGATTCCAGGAACCAGGTCGTTAAAGGGACAGCAAAGATAATACATAGCTATGGCTACACATCGCGACACCCAACGCAACCACGACAGAACGTCCGTCTACCCTTCATCCTCCTCCTGGACAACGTCCATACTTCTCGACCTCGAAAAGCTACCTCTTGCAAAACCCATCCTATGGCTCCCCACGCTGCCTGCATCCCCTATCCTCGTCCCTGCCCCCGTTCCCTGCGCCTCCACAAGCACCACAGGCAAGATATCCCCCACATCCACTCCTCCGCCCCAATTGATCCCCTCGTCCTCTAGCTCCTCCTTCTCTTCCTCCTTGACGGCCACTTGAGACTCGTCATCGACAGCGGTGTCCTCGCCGTCGCCGCTGACTGAGCTGCCTATTGACGTGCGAGTTTGACCCAAAATTGTAGATGACGAGGGGAGGTACATGTCGAGATGGCGTGAGACGAAAGATTGGACAGAGGTCTTGTCGAGCGGGCCATCCAGTAGATTATCGCGCTAGGTGGTCAGCTTTGCCTTTCAGTCTGGTACGCAGTGAACGCAGAAGCTCACGAAGACAAAATAAACGCCTTTGATCGTCATTCCAAAGATATCTTTGAAGAGCTCGTGATCCCGCGGATAGCCTCGAGACTCCATGACCACCAAAGCTTGTTTACGGATGAGCTAGGGGGTCAGCTGTGAGACATAGAATGGTATGAGATGTTGTAAGCTGGCAACCTCGACGTACAGCTTTGTTGTCCAAGACCTGTTGCGGTACCCTCGCGCGCTTCTTCGAACTCGCCGAGGCTTCCTGCACATCCAGTGCCCCCTCCACTTTTGGCTTGGTTCCGAAGATATCCTCATCCCTGTCCGCCGCTGCGCCCATCTTGGAGCTCTCCGCCTGCACTGACGGCACACGAGACATCTCCCGAGACACAGGAAGATCCGGCTCTTCCTTGATCATCACCACCTTGCCCGACTTTCTCTTCCGCTCATTCTCCTCCGCCCCCGCCCCTGTGCCTGCTCTTGGCCGTTTCTCCCCTCTCCTCCCTGGCGTCCGGCCACTGACTGGCGCGTTCGCCTGCCCAGCGCCAGACGTCGACGCTATAGGTTGCACCGTGACCGAAACAGGCGGAGCATAGATGGACGAGACGCTACTCGTCCGTGAGAATGACCGAGATTTCGCCAGTGTCGACCGGTTCGGGAAAGGGAGTGGTTTCCTCGCTTTCGCAGGAAAGAAGAGCGGAGCACGAGGTAGTGGTTCCCCCGGCTTGATCTTGATCTCCGACGGCGGGGGCGCGGGCGGCCTTCGACGGGAAACAAGCAGGCGGAGTGCAGTAGATCCCGTCTGGAGCTGGCCGTACACTAAGAGCGTGTTTTGAGGGGAATCATCGTCCCCCAGACCGATCAATACGGCCTTCCTTGTCCGTCCCGTCAGTGATAACTGGGCTTCCCGGCAAAGGAGACCCGTAAAGTAAGCGACGAGGAGATGTGATGTTGGCGCGATGGACATCTGAACGCCTCCAGAGCCAGAGGGGTCGTCGCTTCCTTCGAGGATGTCCGAGTCGGCCAAGTCGGTCACGCCCCGGATGTGAAGGTATTTGCGACCGCGCATGGATTCGAGGGAGAGGCAAATGTCGGTGTCTGCCGATGGGAGGGAGAAGGGGGAGTGCGCGGAGCTCGGGTCGGGAAGGTGGGAGGGGGTGGATATGGGGACGTCGAAGGGGTTGGGGATGGGGTGAGTGGGGGTAGAGGGGAAGGTGAGGAGGGCGAAAAAGGTTATCCCTAGAGGAGTGAGCTTCATTATCGGCCATAACGAATCACCAAGCTCACCTTCAAGTCGGAATCCCTCAGGTCCAATCTCCACCCCGCCTCGCCATAACAACCGCCATGTGCTCCTTCCCTTTCCTGCTGATCCAGCAGCAGATACCGCGGTGGTCTTTGACCCTGGTGTGGCATCGCCAGCAGCCTTAGCCGGGCTAGGCAGGGTCGGTAAGAGGCATGTCCGTGAGAAGGATACCGCTGCTCTGGGTAGAGCCGGCCTAGCAAAAGGGTTTGCGCGGCTCGGTGAAGGCGCCACAAGCGGTGCGGTGATTGGTCGTATAGCGGTGGTGGACATGTTGGCACCCGCACCTGGGCCTACGATGGGTCGAGGTAGAGGGAGACGAGCTAGTCGCGTGACGCCGACATGTCGCTCTTCTATTGTGGGAGTACGAGATCTGAAGTTGGCGAGGATACGCCAGACAGCCTGTGTCTTCCTGCCGCCTTCGAGGCTGATCAGGCCTCGTCTTCTAGTGTAGGTGTGTATAGAGTCAATGGGTAGAGTGCATGAGCGAAGTCAACCTTTCTTTCCTCGTGCATCTGCTCATTCGCGTTCAAAACAAGGCGCGTCCGTGGGATGACGTGGCGTTCTCAAGCAAAGCGTATCACAGCTCTCCGCACCAGCCAGAGCCAGAGCCACCGTAGTGACCGTACACATCGACAACATACCTTCTCTCTGCGACCTGCGACCGTCCGACCTGCTCTTATCATCATGGTAGGTTCAGCTCCCTGACACAGCATCTCCTGCTCAGCTGATCATATAGTTACCCTTAACATTACTCACAGCCGCCCAGGGCAAGCCAATGGTGCGTCCAGCTCTCCGACCCCTACTCTCCGGTTAGCTAATCCTTTAGCTCGTGGAGCTCAAGAACGGCGTAACGTTTAACGGCCATTTGGTGGAATGCGACAACTTTATGAATGTGACGCTGCGGGAAGTGTATCAGACCAGTGCGGACGGAGAGCGGTTCTGGAAGATGAAGGAGATGTTCATCAAGGGGAACATTGTGAGTGTGCAAGGGATCTACGGAGGGGGAGGAGATACCGAGGAGACAAGGAAGAGCTCCGGAAGTGGCATGCTGATCAGTCAGATAAAGTACTTTAGAATAGCGGATGCGATCCTCGATCAGGCGGCAGAAGAACAAGAGAAGCAACGGGCGCAGATCAGGTCAAGGGGCGGATCAAGAGGTCAGCTCAGCGCTGGAGGAAGATTGGAGACTAAGCTGATTGTTCAGGTGGACGAGGTGGAAGTAACGCGCGAGGAGGTGAGTTTATGCACAGGTTCCAAATCCCGGTCGGCAGGTGCTGCGCTGACTTTCAGGTCGGGGCGGACCACCAGGTCGCGGTGGGCGTGGAGGCGGGGGAGGGGATAGGGGCGGACGAGGAGGCGGATTTGGTGGTGGAGATCGAGGAGGACGAGGTGGCGGGCGAGGTGGAGGGAGGGGCGGACCGCCAAGATGATCAATCCAGTCGAGAGGATAATGGAAAGCGAGAAGAGCAGGCCGCGCGCGCAGTGGAGGTGTATTCGAGGGCGTTGACGATGTTCATGGCTGGTACGTTTGGCTGTCATTACTTTATGCAGACAGCCGAGAATTGTGTAGCTACCTCAAGAGGCTTATCGCTGACCCCGCTAACCATACCGGATCGTGATGTCGTCATCTCTCACCGTACTTTCCTGTATCTCACACATTCCACCCCAGCCAACAGGTTGCCACTCCATTCATTCAACACCGTTCAAGTGTCCAGAGCTACAACTTTGTGTCTCAAGTTACAAGAAGTATGGGTACAACAAAGCTCTAATGAAGTTTGATTAGAGATGTCATGTGGATAGGGATTCTGGCCCAGCCAAACCCCCTCAACGCCCGCTCTCGCACCCTCCGTGGCCACCTTCCTATCGGTACGTGACCTGATCCAGCGGCCTCGCGCCCCTCGTGTCTGAAAGCACCGCTCCCCACTCATTATCATCCGCCTCGTCCTCCGCCTCGACCTCTTCCAGCTCGAATTGGCCATACCCCTCCTCGCTGTTGGATTTGGACATTGGTTGCGACGCCGCACCGTTGAATTGAGGGACCCCGAGGTAGTCATTGGTGGAGGGGATGTTTCCGTGGGGGTACGAGGCATGCTGGGCCGGCGGGAATTGGGCGTGATCAAACACTGGAGTGAGGTGGTTGTAGAGCTCGTTAACCGAATGGTCGTTGGCTGGGTCGTACGTCGTCTGGAGCTGCTCCGACCAGTCACCCTGCTGATGGGGTTCTCCCTGCTGACATGCCGCCCAGTCCTGTACCTCCTCCTGAGGCTGCCCGGTGTGGTAAGCCGAGTATTGACCGGCGTCGTGCTGCCCCACGAGGTCGGGGTCGATGGGCGCCTCGGCGAATGATGGCTCAGGCTGCGCCGCCGCCGCGCACGCTGCGTGGACGTCGTTGAGCTGGTGGCCGGTGGATGTAGGGCCGGCGGTGTGGGTGGGTACAGGTGTATAGTGTGGTTCGGGGTGTAGGATCCCGAGTAACCCTGAGCAGGATAGTATTGACCGGGGTTGGGGTCCGCATAGTAGGCCGCCGAGTCGCTGACGCGCCGAGTCATGTCTGGGTGACCTGGACGGAGATACTGGCGCTGGGCGGTAGCATCGAAGGAGACGGACCGGGAGACATTGTAGGGGAGAGAGGATTGGGAGGGGTTAAAGTAGCTGGGCTGGCCGAACGAGCTGGGGTAGTGGACGGCGTTGGCGGGAGGGACAGAGGAAGAGCCCGCGAGGTGGACGCGTCCTTGGCCGATCTCTGCGCGCTTCTGGGCCCGCTGAGCCAAAGCCGTCTGGGCCGCCGCTTTGGCTTCCGCCAGTGTGACTGTCTTCTTGCTGTCGAGCTTGGCATTGGTCTCGTTCATTTCGCTGACATCAGCGAGATTTTGAGGTAGTACTCACGCCACCAAGAACCGCTGTGAGTCCGACATGGGCCCGAGCGAGGCTGACGAGAGGGTACGCTTCGACTGGCACGTGGGGCACTTTTGGACGTATTTCGCGACAATCTCTTTGGGTATCCATGCATAAAACTTTCGGACCTGTTGTCAGCCCCGTCTTGTCTGATAACATACCTCTGCGCTCGTCTTGTCCCTTCCGCCATGCTGCGACGCCAAATGACAGTGCTTCAATACCCCGAGTATCCGTTCCCGCGCCGCGACCGGCTTGCCATCGATGGTAGTGAGGATCATATCCTTGTGGTAGGGAGTGACTCGGAAGGTCTTGCGAGCCCAGTACCGGAACTGGGGGGTGCGGAGGGTAGTGTCTTTGGGGTTGCGTATAGCGGCCATGCAGTCGTGATACATGGTCCCGTTGAGGAGCGCTTTTTCCCGCTTCTTGTGTGATAGGCCCGAGAGATACTCGTAGCAGATGAGATGAAAGTCATACGCCGTAGGAAGGCCGCGATCCGTTTCGCCGTCTACTAGTGCGCGGGCCTCTTCCTTGGGGTCCTGGACGGGCTTGACGAGGCCCATCTCGGCGTTGGAGAAGAAGGGCGCGTCATTCTTGCCGACGTCTTCGTCGAGAGACGCGTCGGATCCGCCTGGCGACTCATCGCGTGGTCGAGAGGGGACCATGGACTGGAGGTAGGGGGAGGTGGAGGGCGCCATTGAGGAGCTGGAGGGGGGAGGTGTGTGGTGTGGGTGGTGCGGGACTGGCCATCAGTGTTGGCTCGTACCTGAAGCTGAGGCTGATGGTGCTAGACTCACTGTACGACGGGACTCAGTCCCGGTCGTACAGTGAGTCTAGCACCATCAGCCTCAGCTTCAGGTACGAGCCAACACTGATGGCCAGTCCCGCACCACCCACACCACACACCTCCCCCCTCCAGCTCCTCAATGGCGCCCTCCACCTCCCCCTACCTCCAGTCCATGGTCCCCTCTCGACCACGCGATGAGTCGCCAGGCGGATCCGACGCGTCTCTCGACGAAGACGTCGGCAAGAATGACGCGCCCTTCTTCTCCAACGCCGAGATGGGCCTCGTCAAGCCCGTCCAGGACCCCAAGGAAGAGGCCCGCGCACTAGTAGACGGCGAAACGGATCGCGGCCTTCCTACGGCGTATGACTTTCATCTCATCTGCTACGAGTATCTCTCGGGCCTATCACACAAGAAGCGGGAAAAAGCGCTCCTCAACGGGACCATGTATCACGACTGCATGGCCGCTATACGCAACCCCAAAGACACTACCCTCCGCACCCCCCAGTTCCGGTACTGGGCTCGCAAGACCTTCCGAGTCACTCCCTACCACAAGGATATGATCCTCACTACCATCGATGGCAAGCCGGTCGCGGCGCGGGAACGGATACTCGGGGTATTGAAGCACTGTCATTTGGCGTCGCAGCATGGCGGAAGGGACAAGACGAGCGCAGAGGTATGTTATCAGACAAGACGGGGCTGACAACAGGTCCGAAAGTTTTATGCATGGATACCCAAAGAGATTGTCGCGAAATACGTCCAAAAGTGCCCCACGTGCCAGTCGAAGCGTACCCTCTCGTCAGCCTCGCTCGGGCCCATGTCGGACTCACAGCGGTTCTTGGTGGCGTGAGTACTACCTCAAAATCTCGCTGATGTCAGCGAAATGAACGAGACCAATGCCAAGCTCGACAGCAAGAAGACAGTCACACTGGCGGAAGCCAAAGCGGCGGCCCAGACGGCTTTGGCTCAGCGGGCCCAGAAGCGCGCAGAGATCGGCCAAGGACGCGTCCACCTCGCGGGCTCTTCCTCTGTCCCTCCCGCCAACGCCGTCCACTACCCCAGCTCGTTCGGCCAGCCCAGCTACTTTAACCCCTCCCAATCCTCTCTCCCCTACAATGTCTCCCGGTCCGTCTCCTTCGATGCTACCGCCCAGCGCCAGTATCTCCGTCCAGGTCACCCAGACATGACTCGGCGCGTCAGCGACTCGGCGGCCTACTATGCGGACCCCAACCCCGGTCAATACTATCCTGCTCAGGGTTACTCGGGATCCTACACCCCGAACCACACTATACACCTGTACCCACCCACACCGCCGGCCCTACATCCACCGGCCACCAGCTCAACGACGTCCACGCAGCGTGCGCGGCGGCGGCGCAGCCTGAGCCATCATTCGCCGAGGCGCCCATCGACCCCGACCTCGTGGGGCAGCACGACGCCGGTCAATACTCGGCTTACCACACCGGGCAGCCTCAGGAGGAGGTACAGGACTGGGCGGCATGTCAGCAGGGAGAACCCCATCAGCAGGGTGACTGGTCGGAGCAGCTCCAGACGACGTACGACCCAGCCAACGACCATTCGGTTAACGAGCTCTACAACCACCTCACTCCAGTGTTTGATCACGCCCAATTCCCGCCGGCCCAGCATGCCTCGTACCCCCACGGAAACATCCCCTCCACCAATGACTACCTCGGGGTCCCTCAATTCAACGGTGCGGCGTCGCAACCAATGTCCAAATCCAACAGCGAGGAGGGGTATGGCCAATTCGAGCTGGAAGAGGTCGAGGCGGAGGACGAGGCGGATGATAATGAGTGGGGAGCGGTGCTTTCAGACACGAGGGGCGCGAGGCCGCTGGATCAGGTCACGTACCGATAGGAAGGTGGCCACGGAGGGTGCGAGAGCGGGCGTTGAGGGGGTTTGGCTGGGCCAGAATCCCTATCCACATGACATCTCTAATCAAACTTCATTAGAGCTTTGTTGTACCCATACTTCTTGTAACTTGAGACACAAAGTTGTAGCTCTGGACACTTGAACGGTGTTGAATGAATGGAGTGGCAACCTGTTGGCTGGGGTGGAATGTGTGAGATACAGGAAAGTACGGTGAGAGATGACGACATCACGATCCGGTATGGTTAGCGGGGTCAGCGATAAGCCTCTTGAGGTAGCTACACAATTCTCGGCTGTCTGCATAAAGTAATGACAGCCAAACGTACCAGCCATGAACATCGTCAACGCCCTCGAATACACCTCCACTGCGCGCGCGGCCTGCTCTTCTCGCTTTCCATTATCCTCTCGACTGGATTGATCATCTTGGCGGTCCGCCCCTCCCTCCACCTCGCCCGCCACCTCGTCCTCCTCGATCTCCACCACCAAATCCGCCTCCTCGTCCGCCCCTATCCCCTCCCCCGCCTCCACGCCCACCGCGACCTGGTGGTCCGCCCCGACCTGAAAGTCAGCGCAGCACCTGCCGACCGGGATTTGGAACCTGTGCATAAACTCACCTCCTCGCGCGTTACTTCCACCTCGTCCACCTGAACAATCAGCTTAGTCTCCAATCTTCCTCCAGCGCTGAGCTGACCTCTTGATCCGCCCCTTGACCTGATCTGCGCCCGTTGCTTCTCTTGTTCTTCTGCCGCCTGATCGAGGATCGCATCCGCTATTCTAAAGTACTTTATCTGACTGATCAGCATGCCACTTCCGGAGCTCTTCCTTGTCTCCTCGGTATCTCCTCCCCCTCCGTAGATCCCTTGCACACTCACAATGTTCCCCTTGATGAACATCTCCTTCATCTTCCAGAACCGCTCTCCGTCCGCACTGGTCTGATACACTTCCCGCAGCGTCACATTCATAAAGTTGTCGCATTCCACCAAATGGCCGTTAAACGTTACGCCGTTCTTGAGCTCCACGAGCTAAAGGATTAGCTAACCGGAGAGTAGGGGTCGGAGAGCTGGACGCACCATTGGCTTGCCCTGGGCGGCTGTGAGTAATGTTAAGGGTAACTATATGATCAGCTGAGCAGGAGATGCTGTGTCAGGGAGCTGAACCTACCATGATGATAAGAGCAGGTCGGACGGTCGCAGGTCGCAGAGAGAAGGTATGTTGTCGATGTGTACGGTCACTACGGTGGCTCTGGCTCTGGCTGGTGCGGAGAGCTGTGATACGCTTTGCTTGAGAACGCCACGTCATCCCACGGACGCGCCTTGTTTTGAACGCGAATGAGCAGATGCACGAGGAAAGAAAGGTTGACTTCGCTCATGCACTCTACCCATTGACTCTATACACACCTACACTAGAAGACGAGGCCTGATCAGCCTCGAAGGCGGCAGGAAGACACAGGCTGTCTGGCGTATCCTCGCCAACTTCAGATCTCGTACTCCCACAATAGAAGAGCGACATGTCGGCGTCACGCGACTAGCTCGTCTCCCTCTACCTCGACCCATCGTAGGCCCAGGTGCGGGTGCCAACATGTCCACCACCGCTATACGACCAATCACCGCACCGCTTGTGGCGCCTTCACCGAGCCGCGCAAACCCTTTTGCTAGGCCGGCTCTACCCAGAGCAGCGGTATCCTTCTCACGGACATGCCTCTTACCGACCCTGCCTAGCCCGGCTAAGGCTGCTGGCGATGCCACACCAGGGTCAAAGACCACCGCGGTATCTGCTGCTGGATCAGCAGGAAAGGGAAGGAGCACATGGCGGTTGTTATGGCGAGGCGGGGTGGAGATTGGACCTGAGGGATTCCGACTTGAAGGTGAGCTTGGTGATTCGTTATGGCCGATAATGAAGCTCACTCCTCTAGGGATAACCTTTTTCGCCCTCCTCACCTTCCCCTCTACCCCCACTCACCCCATCCCCAACCCCTTCGACGTCCCCATATCCACCCCCTCCCACCTTCCCGACCCGAGCTCCGCGCACTCCCCCTTCTCCCTCCCATCGGCAGACACCGACATTTGCCTCTCCCTCGAATCCATGCGCGGTCGCAAATACCTTCACATCCGGGGCGTGACCGACTTGGCCGACTCGGACATCCTCGAAGGAAGCGACGACCCCTCTGGCTCTGGAGGCGTTCAGATGTCCATCGCGCCAACATCACATCTCCTCGTCGCTTACTTTACGGGTCTCCTTTGCCGGGAAGCCCAGTTATCACTGACGGGACGGACAAGGAAGGCCGTATTGATCGGTCTGGGGGACGATGATTCCCCTCAAAACACGCTCTTAGTGTACGGCCAGCTCCAGACGGGATCTACTGCACTCCGCCTGCTTGTTTCCCGTCGAAGGCCGCCCGCGCCCCCGCCGTCGGAGATCAAGATCAAGCCGGGGGAACCACTACCTCGTGCTCCGCTCTTCTTTCCTGCGAAAGCGAGGAAACCACTCCCTTTCCCGAACCGGTCGACACTGGCGAAATCTCGGTCATTCTCACGGACGAGTAGCGTCTCGTCCATCTATGCTCCGCCTGTTTCGGTCACGGTGCAACCTATAGCGTCGACGTCTGGCGCTGGGCAGGCGAACGCGCCAGTCAGTGGCCGGACGCCAGGGAGGAGAGGGGAGAAACGGCCAAGAGCAGGCACAGGGGCGGGGGCGGAGGAGAATGAGCGGAAGAGAAAGTCGGGCAAGGTGGTGATGATCAAGGAAGAGCCGGATCTTCCTGTGTCTCGGGAGATGTCTCGTGTGCCGTCAGTGCAGGCGGAGAGCTCCAAGATGGGCGCAGCGGCGGACAGGGATGAGGATATCTTCGGAACCAAGCCAAAAGTGGAGGGGGCACTGGATGTGCAGGAAGCCTCGGCGAGTTCGAAGAAGCGCGCGAGGGTACCGCAACAGGTCTTGGACAACAAAGCTGTACGTCGAGGTTGCCAGCTTACAACATCTCATACCATTCTATGTCTCACAGCTGACCCCCTAGCTCATCCGTAAACAAGCTTTGGTGGTCATGGAGTCTCGAGGCTATCCGCGGGATCACGAGCTCTTCAAAGATATCTTTGGAATGACGATCAAAGGCGTTTATTTTGTCTTCGTGAGCTTCTGCGTTCACTGCGTACCAGACTGAAAGGCAAAGCTGACCACCTAGCGCGATAATCTACTGGATGGCCCGCTCGACAAGACCTCTGTCCAATCTTTCGTCTCACGCCATCTCGACATGTACCTCCCCTCGTCATCTACAATTTTGGGTCAAACTCGCACGTCAATAGGCAGCTCAGTCAGCGGCGACGGCGAGGACACCGCTGTCGATGACGAGTCTCAAGTGGCCGTCAAGGAGGAAGAGAAGGAGGAGCTAGAGGACGAGGGGATCAATTGGGGCGGAGGAGTGGATGTGGGGGATATCTTGCCTGTGGTGCTTGTGGAGGCGCAGGGAACGGGGGCAGGGACGAGGATAGGGGATGCAGGCAGCGTGGGGAGCCATAGGATGGGTTTTGCAAGAGGTAGCTTTTCGAGGTCGAGAAGTATGGACGTTGTCCAGGAGGAGGATGAAGGGTAGACGGACGTTCTGTCGTGGTTGCGTTGGGTGTCGCGATGTGTAGCCATAGCTATGTATTATCTTTGCTGTCCCTTTAACGACCTGGTTCCTGGAATCCTGTCTCGCTCGTCGACCACTTGCATCCTGTATCTATTTGCGTACTGACTTTTACTCTAGGTACTCCCCTCTCTTACGTCCGCCTAGGCCTCGATATCCTGGGTCAGGACCGAACGGTACCGAACCGAATTATCCTCGACCGCCTTGATCGCCTTGGCCGCATCCTTCATGGGCATGACGGTGACCCACGGCTTGATCCCCTTGTCCGCCGCCAGCTGGAGCATCTGCCTCAATTCTGCATTGTTACCGAGGTGCGAGCTCGACAAGCTCACAGCATTGTCGCTGAGGGTCTGGGACCGGACGTTTGACAATCCTTCCTCGGGCATACCGACAAAGACGCACTTCTTCTCAATGTCGAGACATGAGAGGAGCTCGTCCAGGGGGAGAGACGAGGAAGAGGCGGTGATGATGATGAGGTCCAAGTCGCGCTTGAGGTCCTTCTCGAACCCCTTGTTCTCGGTGGCGATGAACCGGTCGGCGCCCATCTTGAGGGCGTCGGCCTTCTTGGCGTCGGACCGGGAGAAGACGGTCACTTCTGCGCCGAGGGCTTTACCGAAGAGGACGGCATAGTGGCCCCTGATTGTCAGCTAGCTCATCTGTCCCCTAATGAGGTACTTACAATCCGCCAAGACCGACCACACCGACCTTCTTGCCAGGCCCGGCTCCGTTCCGTACCAAAGGCGAGAACGTGGTAATGCCCGCGCACATCCTGAGGGTCAGCTAATATTCCAGACGACTGTTCCGAATAATTGATAACTGACATGGAGGCAGCATCGGTAGACTTGAGTCCCTCGGGGATAGGGAAGACAAAGAGTTCCTGAGCACGGACGTGCGTAGAGTAACCCCCTTGGTGCTCCTTGTTATCGTACCACTTGGTGTTGTAACCGTGGACCGGCTGGACACAGTAGTTTTCTAACAGTCAGCCATGTCCCCTCATGTCAAGAAGATCTGCCGCTGTGGCACGCTTACCAAGACCAGTCTTGCACGCCTTGCACTTGCCACACGACCCGACTTGTGCGCCGACACCGACTCGCTGGCCGACCTTGAACTCCTTGACGGCCTTGCCGACCTCGACGACCTTGCCGATGACTTCGTGGCCTGTCACGACGAATTTGGTCTCCCATGGGCCCCAGCCACCAGAGATGGTGTGGTGGTCCTACTCCAGTCAGCTCTGTCGTACGTTTCGCTTGAAGTAGAAGCGTCGCGATAAACTAACCGATCCGCAGACACCGCAGCACTCGACAGCGACAGTCACCCGGTCGTCCGCAGATGGCTCGAGCTCGTACTTTTGCAGCTTGAAGTTCTGACGGATGAGCTCTGGCCTTTGAGAAGGCCCAAGGGTGTGGGCATGAAAGAGCGCACAAGGTAGTCCTTCGGGTCAAAGACGGCATATCCTGTTCTGTCAGCTTCTGAGGGCCTGCAAGTGATCATGAGGGGAGCTCACCGGTAGCGTGAGTGACAGACATTCTTGCGATGTGTTTGTGAGGACGGAGTTGTTGTGGAACAAGTGTCGAAGCGAAAGATAAGAGGAGAAGCAAGAAGAGGATGATCGGGGGAAAAGTGAAGGTGGTTGGCGGGCCGGGCCGGAGCGGGCCGAGAGTTGAGGAATGTTCGGGTCAATGACGCGTTGGCTCGCTAACGACTATCGGGCGTTTGTGGATGAAAATCAGACGCGCATTATTGGCCTAGTGGTCGGGGCAGATGAAGCAAGGGCACAAGCAGCTGTAGAAAAACCATGTCGCCATGCTATGCATTATTCCCAGGCAGACACTTCGGGCCTCCTCCCAATCTTCACCCACCTCGCTCTAATCATCATCACTATCGCTATCCTCATTTATCGCCCTGCCCTTCCTTGGTCCCTCCTCGTCACTACTCGACTCGTACTCGCTCCCATCTTCCTCATCCTCCCCGTCCTCGGCTCCCCCGCTCCCATGCACAGCACTAGGCCGTACTTTCCCACCCTTCATCAGCGCCATCTGCCCCGCCAAGCTATCTTCATCCGGCTCGGAGATATCGTCCGCGTCCCCCGCGTCCGACTCGTCATCCTCCGGTACATCCTCCACTTTGAGCATGATGGGGAGGACGACGTCGTTGCCGACGAATGTATCGGATACGGCATGCAGGACAAACGAGTACAGGTTGGCTTGTGGCGGAGCGGGGAAGGTGAGGCTGAATGTGCTTGGGGAAGAGGAGGGGGAGGTGGGGATATCGGTTATTCGGATTGGGGGGACGATGACCTTGTCGAGCTTGGAGTCCCCGAGCAGGACGGAGAAGTGAGGTTTGCGAAGCTGAACGGTCAGCGCTGCTCGCAATGCAATATACGTCAAGGGGAAAACTCACCTGAGGCCAGAACGGAGCATGCGCATACCCATTCTTCTCCCATTCCTTCTCCTTCTCCTTTTCATCCTTCTTCCCCGTCTTGTCCGAAACGACATCCGCAATCTTCTCCTTGAGATCTCCGACCTTCTCCTTCAGATCTGTGTTTGCCCCCTCCTCAATGTCCTTCTCCTCGTCGCTGATGGCCTGGACAGCCTTCTCAACGTCCCCGTTGGATCCAGCAGGAACGTCCCCGTTTGGCACAGAGATGGATTTCCGCTTGGATGCGGATGGGGCGACATATCGGACTCGGAAGTTCAAGCTGACTATTGACGATGGCGAGACCACCTTTTCTCCTTCCACTATATCGTCAGCTTATGCTCACCCCTCCTAGGCTCGGCTTAGCTCACCCTTGAACTCCGCATCGACAATCTCGAACCTCGGCCAGCCCTCTGCGACCCGCTTGGCCTCTACCAAATCCACATCGTCCGCCACATCCGCCTTGGCGAACTTTTCGATCCACCGCCGTCCCTCGGCCGCTTTGGTCCATTGGAGCTCTTCGGCCTTGTCGAGCGAGACCCCGGGGAGCTGGGCGAGGGGGGACGAGCCGGCCGGGATGGCCTGAACGAGAGCGGATTGGAGCCGGAGCGAGAGGAGGGAAGTGCTGAGCCAGCCGTGCGCGAGGGAGATGTTGGAGATGGCTGTGAGAAGGGGCTGAACGGCCAAGAGCACGGCGCGTTGGTCTCAAGGTCAGCTTGGGTTACTCCACGTTGTGCTGGTAATAGCTCACCATCTCTGAAGTCCCTCTCGTCAAAGTCCCAACGCAGCAAATGTCCCCAAATCAATACCCTCGCCCGCCTCTGCGCCGCACTTCCCACGGCCACCCGATTCTCCGGCCTCATCGTAATGCTCTCCCCCAGACCCAAAGCCTCTCTCCGCTCATCCAGCAACGCCTCCACCTCCTCCACCCGCCCCGTCTTCTCTTTCCGCTCCTTCTTGCTAGGCTTGCCTTTCCCCTTGGCCTTGGTAGCCAGCCCGAGAATCGTCTGAAACTCGAGCGCGCCAGCGAGGATGGTGATGAGGTTGAGGAAATCGGTGTCTTCGCGGAGATTGTGGAAAAAGTATTCGGCAGAGGTATTGAGGATGTTGTCTCGCGTCGTACGTTGTTGTCGGAACCACCAGCGTCCCTGACATTAGCCATAGCCCGGAGGGATGGCCGGGGACTTACCACAACGACTGGGATTCCGACACCCAGAACCAAGCCATACGCGCCCAACACCCAAATACTATTCTTCCCCTCTACGACCCACTGCGGAATCGCGATCTTGTCTTCGCGCTGCTGTGGTCCGTCCGGGTTCCCGTACTTTGCCAAGTTCTCCCGGATCGCCTCGTCCGTGAGCGACTTGTACGCCTTTGTGAGCTCCACAAACTTCCCCTCCACCTCCTCTATTGTCTGGTTCGGTCCCAGCTGGATCTTATCGGGATGACTGACCATCAGCCCCTTCTCCAGCCTCACGGGACCGTCACACACTTACTATTGCAAAGACAACTTCTTGTAGTGCTTCTTGATCCCCTTCTCGTCCGTCCCGCTCCTCAACCCCAGGATCTCGAATGGATCATATATCGCCTGACCGGGTACAGTCGGGGCCGTCGCTATTGCGTAAAGCAAGTACGCGAATGCCAGCCAGCCAAGGACGAGGGGAACGATCCGCCGTGAGAACCGTTTTGTCCGTATAGACTGTTTTTGGCCCTGCAGAGCTGCGCGGGACGTTTGGCACTCTGAGCACGTGCATAGTGGTTTCAGTGTATCTACTGGATCAGCTGCGACTCTCAGACGGTAGGGTAAGCTCAACTAACCCTTCCTTTCTGGCCTGAAGATGAGGTAGGTAGCAGGAACGAGAGTGACGACGAGGAATGTGACGCCAAAGTAGCTCGCTAATGATCCTGAATCATCGTATGATATTCCTGGGGCCATTTTGCGCGGCTTCTGAGGCCTTGTGAGCGCGCTGCGTAGGTGGAAGGTAGGGTATAGAGTTAAGGTGGACAAAGGGAAGTTGTCTATGGTGGACGTGGAGGAGATTGGCCCATTCTCTTATCTGGGGAGCGTATTTAGATTTGGGCAGTTCTCGGTTGAAAGCGGCCGTTCCCGGGACCAATCACCTGAGCAGCTGGAGCATCAAAACCGCTACACCCACTACTATACATCTCCGTCGCTTACCCCTTTACACCTACACATACAGCTACCATGTTCCGCCCAGGTCTCGCACTTCAGCTCACCCGCGCCGTACCCCGCCGTTTCGCATCAACAGTAGCGGCGGGCGAGAATGAGTTTGTCGCAAAGCGCGCAGCTATGCGCGAGCACGCTACTCGTGCGTCTGTCTTCCGCTGGCTTCGTTGTGAAGCCGTCGGTCGCGGATCTGGTGTTACTGGGGGTCGCAGCTGATACCTCAGAAACGACCGATTTGTGGAAGAAGATCAGCTTCTTTGTGTGTATCCCCGGAATTGCTGTCTGCGCACTGTGGACATACAAGGCGGAAATGGCGCACAAGGCGCACGCTGCGTGAGCTCGCGTTTCTCCATCTGTTTTGAGGAGGAAAGAGCTGACGAGCTAGACACGCCGGTAACCACGCCGGAGGCGGCGATCACGGCGAGGACGCGACCGACGAGGAGGCAGAGCACGGCGGGCGGAAAGTCTACTCGTACATGAACATTCGCAACAAGGTATGTCTGCTATCGGGTGCCCCTGATGATGCAGGGCGACATAGCTGACATTCTAGCCATTCCCGTATGTTCCTTCGTTGGCTCTTGCTGCCTTCCGCTCTGATAGGGCGGAGCGCGGAATGTCTTTTGCCGGCTGTGACGGACCCGCTGACAGTACAGGTGGGGTATGCAGACCCTCTTTTTCAACCCGGAAATCAACATCCCCGCCGAGGAGCAGTAGACGGTGGGTTGGACCTGGGATGGGAGGCAGAGGATTGGTTGGGCGTGGATGGTGTCGCGGAATGCAAGCTGTGTGGTAATGGACTTGGGCTCCTCGGGGGTCTATGGGGCGACACGGCCGCAGCTCGAGGTCCCCGTGCTAATCTCGCTTCACACTCAGAATCCTAACATTCTACTCTTACAATTACCGCCCTCTTATTGAAGCCAATTGCTTACTGTACCCAACTCGAATCACGCCCAGTCCCCAAAGATCAATCCCGCAAACCCCTCAAACTCCCCCATCCCCAAGACAGCCTCCACTCCACCGTCCGGCACCCCTTCCCACACGCCCTTGCCCCACCGGCTGAACGCCGGGAGACACTCTGCCAGACGCCTCGTCTGACCTTCATCTTCTTCTCCCCCCTCCGCGCGTTCCGTAGGAAACATGCTGAATCCGGCTGGACGATACAATTCGCTGTCCAGCGACTCTAGGAGCTTGGAGACCATATTGTCTACACCGGACTGGATGAGGTAGGCCGCATCGGGCGATGCGAGGTGGGTGCGAGTCTGAGAAAGGAGGCGGGCGAGGTGCGGGGACGGCGGGGACGAGGGAAGGGGGCAGGAGGGGGTGAAGGTGCGTGGAAGGGGCGAGGAGGGGAGGAGATGAGGTGTGAAGCTGCAAGTCAGCATAACAAATTCGAAACCGTATACTCCAGAGTAGACTTACTTGAATGCCATATTGCTTTCGTCCTCATAGTCAACGCAGCGCCTGATATCCCTAGTCAGCGCTTCCCAGTCATTCAGCGATAATTCCCGCTTGAGACCCATGCTGTCTAGTCAGCTTCTTTCAAGCTCTTCAGGTTTGAAAGCGTGAACTGACGGCCCTATCACTCTCTCCACACCTGCTTCGACTCGTCCGGCCACAACTCTCCACCCTTCATGCAGGATCCACCAGCTATAAGTGAGGTACATCCGTTCCGCTTCGGCCCGTTCCATCTCCTCTGCCTCCCTCTTCTCTTCCGCGCGCAACAAGGCGAGCTCTTGGTCCTCCGCTGAAAGATGCACAGGAGAGGACCAAGGGAGGCGGGATCTGACGAAAGTTGGCAGAAGCGCCAAGGGGTCCGGCAGGAGGGACGCCGATTCCGCGATCAGGCCTGAGATCCCGCCGGACTCAGTCGAGGGTAGCCACGAGTCTTTGGAGGGTGTCGAAGGGCTCGCAAGGGCGACGGGCGGAAGTGATGCTCTGACATCGGCGAGGTAGCGCTCTCGAGCGAGTGTGGAGAGCTGGGAGGTCGTCAGGAGGTATAAAAGCGGGACGAGGTAGGCCGTCGTGATGGCACGAGTCAAGCCTACTGATCAGCAAGTGTGTGCAAAGGGGAGATGGGCAACGACATACTTTGGACTTTGAGATCACGCCAGAGCTCCTTCTTGCTCTTGCTGCTCAGAGCTTCGAGACCCGTCGGCGAGGCGTCTCGATGTCTTGGCGGCGAGGGTGAGAGGTGAAAGTGCGAGCTGGCCGTCATGTCTGACGGTGGAGATCCAGAGGAGGTCGATAGGTCCGAGAGAGGTAGGGAGATAGGCTGAGAGACAGCAGAGGATAGCTGTGACATCAGCACCCTCCCTACCATCCGGCGGACAGTCTGCGGTAAACCCACCCCATCATCCGTTTCCGCGTGGGAAGACTCCTCATCTCCTCGCCGTCCCCTAAACTCGCTCGCCCAACTCTCCGAGACGCTCCCCTCTGGCCCCTCACTCTGCTCACTTCCTCTTCTCACATCCTCAGCACCTCCAACAGACCCTTCCCGGCTGTCCACCTGGACCGGCATATCAGGTACCGACGACTCGAGAATCCCATGCGAGGGGGACTCCGTCTCGGCCCCGCTGATAGAGCTGATCTGGCTGCTCGCGGGGTTAGAGAGGCCCTGGAGGGCTTGACTGGTCAACTTGACGGGATAGGCGGATTCGAGTTGGGGGGAGAGAGTAGGGAGGAGGGCGTAGAGGGTGAATGAGAGGGTGGAGAGGAGGGTAGTGAAGTGTGCTTTCAACCTGCGGAGTGAGCTTTGGTCGACGCTATCTATCTGGCAGCAAGGATTCAGCAGGAGGCTTACAGATCCTTGTTCTTGCGATCTTTGAGAGCTCGCATCCTCGCCTCCCTCATCCGATCCAACGCATAGCTCGAGACGAGGTAGAATGTCCCGAACACACCGGCGAAATACGTCAAGCGACGCAGACGGCGAGTCCAGGCGGATTGGTTTGGGGCTGTCATCTCTGTCAGATGCTCCTGGGGCAGATCTGCGGGGTATCTGAGTCAAGGTCAAGGTAGTGTGAGCAGTGAGCAAAGGAATGAAGATACAGAGGTGTAGAGAACAGACGGTCGTGGGTGAGATCTGAGATCGCCCGCGCCGGGAATAGCCGGGTCACGTGCTGCCAGCTCAAGCCAAAATTCCCAAACCCGCTGCCCATCAGCCATACGACGTGATCGATACCACTCGTCCAACTCACTGTACATAGACCTCACAGAACAGTGCTAGCTGTGCATATAAAGACATCAAAAAATGGCCGACTACAAAATCACCCAGGCTACGGAAGCCGATATCGTGCGTTGCCTTGTCTACCGATCCCTCGTCCTTGCCCTGGTTCCGCTTAGTCGCAACCCTCTATGACCGTCATCTGCAACACAAGCTGACACTTTAGCCCGATATCCACCGCATGATCGTCGACCTTGCGATCTACGAAAAAGAGCCTGATGCAGTCAAGGCCACACCCGAAATGATGGCGGAGAATGTATTCCGCAAAGGGTATGCCGGGGTGTTTATCGCTCGGATGGTAGGCGGGGAGGACGATGGCAAGGCTGTGGGGTTTGCACTTGTGAGTTGACCCGTTCCTTGCTTGATGTAGAGGTCTGGGCGTCGAGCTGACTCGGTAGTACTTCTACACTTACTCTACCTGGCTCGGTGTCCCCGGACTCTACGTGAGTTTTACGCCTCTTCATGCGGGCTGTAGTGTGGAAAGTACTTCAACTGACCATACAGCTGGAAGACCTCTTTGTTGACGAACAACAACGTGGAAAAGGGCTGGGTAAGCGGCTCTTTGGCGAGCTGGGCAAGTTGGCCAAGGAGAAGGAGTGTGGTCGGGTCGAATGGCGTGTTCTCAAGGTACGTTCGAACCATCCGGCTGATCTCAGTATAGAGCAATAATCTGTAGACCGCAAGCCTGCGCTGGGACTGGTGGCTGACGATACAGTGGAACCAGCCCAGTATAGACTTCTACGAGAAGTGCCTCAAGGCAGAGCCGCAGGTCGAGTGGGAGATGATGCGCGTGGAGGGAAAGGATGGGATGGATAGGCTGGCGGCGATGCGCAAAGAGTAAGGGCCTGCATAGAAGCAGACACCACCAAAAATAGTGAGTGTACCCCTGCAGCTGTCCGACCTGCGGCGAGCGACAGTCTGGGCTTCGTTTGGTAGTGAGCATGAAGGACCCGTTCTGACATTCTGTATAGCTTAGAGATACCACTTGCATCGCGTCTCCGGTCCAGACTGTGTCACCTTGCCCCTCTACACTTCACCCTGGCCTGTCTTACTGCAGCCCCCACGCAGCAGATTACCCTTCACTGACGCACGGACGCTGAAACACCTCCACCTTCCCAAAGAGGTAAGAAATGACCCAGCGATGTCTCGGAGGAATGTGTCACGGTGAGAATGGGCGACTTGCACGCCCGAGTGAATCAGGGGGAGTGGAGCTAACGATGACGATGGCGGTCGGATAATGGAGCTGGCTTCTGTAGCGCCTGTCACGGTAGCTATTTCTTCACCCATTCCGATCCAATCAACATCCCTCTTTGTTACATCCATCTTACCTCCGCCCGCGCCGACTCGGTACCTGGGTACCTGACCCGCCCCGTTCTGCTCCATTGCCCTCGTCGCGTCTTTACATATCTTACAGATAGCGACTATCTCTCCTTCTACAACTCCCTTCTACTCCGCCTATTCTCCAGCATGGCCATTCCCTCCCCTACCGACCAACCTACTCCGTCCACCTCTGCGTCCACCTCCGGCCTTGTAGCCATCACCACCGATCGTTCAACCTCGCCCGATCTCGCAAGCAATCCCGATGCCGAATCCGGTCCTTCTGCCGCCACCGGCCTCGACAAAAGACCCTCCACTTCCCTCGCCCCGCTCAACACCCTCCGCTCCTACTTTCCCGAGCCAGCACTCTCCGCCATCATCGAGAAATACCGACATGCACCGGACGAGCCGTCGCCGCTGTCATTTCCGCCGCTCTCTGTGGGAGATATCGAGAGCGAGTCCTCTGGGGATAGCGAGGATGAGGACGAGGATGGCATGGATGAGGATTGGGAAGACGATGATGAGGACGAGGACGATCATGAGGGAATGTACCCGGCTCGAGTGGGTGATGAAGATACATCGTGAGTCCTACCATTCCGCCGCATGGCATCATTATCACTTTATGGATTGGCGGTGCTGACTGGCAGGCGGCATACATACCCACCGCAATCTACACCCCCTCGAATCCCGCCGTTCACACCAAAGTCGGAGCAGTCAAGATCGGACCGCCACAGAGCACCATCACCGGACAATAAGGATCGGCGCCACTGCCCTCCGGGTAGCGCTATAAGCTCGGATATCACAGAGTAAGTACAGACCGTGGACCTTGTTTATCTGCTACGCTGACTTGATGTAGCCCATTCGAATGGCTGGGTAGGACCTCAGACCCACTCAGCCGACCAGGGAATCCCCCACCTACATCACCCCCTCTCCGCACCGACTCGCCGCCCCCGCCATCGCCTCGTCCTGCTCATTCTGAGCTTGGCGGCTCCGCCTTGCTCCAGCGCCCGTCAGGCGTCAAGCTCCGTATCAAGGCCCTCTCACTGTCCTCTCCTGATTCTCTGGATCCAGGGTGAGCCGTATCCAAAATCCAGAAAGTACTCGCTGATCTCAGTCCGCGATCCACAACACCGATGGACCCGTCGCCTGCGGCTCACGGCGTATCGATCTCGCCCGGATCCAGCCGGACCAAGATCGTCATCCGCCGTACCGGTCCAGAATGGCCCACCTTCAGTCCCCCATCCTCTTCATCCGCCCTCCCCGGCATCACCATGGGCCGCGACGATGACGTCGACGCGGTAGCCATTCAAGACGATGAGGATCTCCCGCTTACCCCGCGCGACCTACGCGAAGATCGTGTACGGATCAGACGGAACGCCGCGCGTCACTGCTCGTCGGATATGACCTACATCTACCTTGGCGGTCGGCGAAAGGATTTCCGCACCAGCAACCTTCGGATCTGCGCTGCCATCTCGAATTGGTACAACACGGTCACTATCCGCTGCTCCCCCGCCGAGCTGTACAAGGCGATGCGGACCGTTCCGCCCATGCTCGCGTCGCCGCCGCCTGGCTTTGACGCGATCGTGTCGCCGAGCGGCTTGGGCTGGGACAGAGGGGAGGATGAGGAGATGAGCTATCATCGGACGGTATCGCTCCCGCCTAAGAAGAGGTCGCAGACGGCCAAAAGGCTGCGATATAGTCCGGAGACGATCCTCAGGGGAATGGAGCGAGGAGGGAAGGAGGTGCAGCCGGGAGATGCGGTCAGCCCGGAAGAGAGGCGAATCAAGAAGGGCAAGATTTCGGCCCGTGCGGGTGGAGCGAGGTGGGTCAATTCGTAACTGCAGTGGCGGAGCTGATACTCAGGTCGCTGGACTTACCTGACGAAGAGGAGATGGATATCGATCTCGGCCAAAGTGGCGGATCCAGCGACTGGACTGTCACTATCCAGTCGGACCCGGCCGATAACGCATCTTCTTCCCTAGAAAAGGCCACCGCCAATACTCCGGGTACCCCATCGTCGTCTATCTCTCAATATGTTGCCCACCCGCGGACAGGCCGGCGGATGTGCATCACTACAGATCCGAGCCGCACCCCGCCGAGCTCTCCACTCCCAGGCGACAGCGCCACAGCCACGCCCGGCACTCGCGAGTGGGAAGTCGCGCACCTCGAGCACGTCGAAGACTGGCCAATGGCCAGCCCACCTGGGCGTTCTGTCCAAGAGATTAGCTCCCTCGGGCTCGACCTCGGCGGCTACACCTCTTCCCCACCCTCCCTCCAGCCACCACCGGACGTCACACGTACGCCTCACTTCACCTTCGACTATGACGCGGACGATCAAGATATGCTTAGCGAGGAGGAAGGGAGGGCTCGGCTGTGCGCGGCCATCGAGAAATTGGCGGCGGAGCAGCATCGGTCGCGGGACGCGGACTCGACGCCGCCCATGCGGGAGACGGGCGGGATTGACGATACGCCCGAATCGGTCGTGGATGAGCTCATCACCACTCCCGATGTAGACATCTCGGCTCTGCCTGCTAGCTCGTCCGTATCCGAGGCGCCAAAGGTCTCGCCTGACCCCGACGAGGATGAAGAGGAGGAGGAGCCGCGGCCTCGCCTGGATAAGGGCAAGGGACGGGCGAGGCCAGAGGACGAGCCGCAGCGCAGGGCCGATGACGGTACTCCTCGTCTCGATCAGAGGCAGCACACCGTACCTCGTCGGCCTGTCCGCCCGCCCAGACCGGTACAGGACGTCCAGGTCGAGTTGGAGGGGTTGGTGATGGAGGTGTCGAGGCTGGAGGCGCAACTGGCGGATATGGGTCGGCAGGAGGGAGAGGGTAGTCCCGGTGTACCACGGGGTAACAAGTTACTTAGTCGGCGTATCAGCCTGGTGAGTCGATCTGATCGCTTATAGTGTCACAAGCTGACTCTTAGATGAACCGCGAGATCGAAAAGCTCAGCCAGAACTACTTGACGATGAACATGCCCGCTCCGATGGCTCGGGAGACACAACCCCGTCCAGAGACCATCATTGAGTCGGACGAGACCCTGGCTGCGCGACTTCAGCGGGAGTACGAGGACGAGGACGCTCAAATCGCCATCATGGAGTACAACGCCGAGCAAAATCCGCCAGAGGAGATGATGCGGCCGTTTCCCGGTTCGGTCCAGAGCCCTCGACGCTACACCCCGCTGGACAGGGAGATGGAGGCGCGTCGTGCGGCCATTATGCCCGGCGTTGTCCGGACACCTCCGCAGTACACCCCGTACGAGCCCAATGTCATTCCCCGTCGTCAAGCGGCTCGTCAGTTGACATTCGACTCGCCTAAGGCGACGACGGGGGTACCCATGGCGCGCGAGCCCTCTCCGCGTGTCCCCGTCACAGGTCTCCTCGCCCGCTCAACAATTTTCGAGAGCGGTCTCCCGGACCTCCCCACTGAGCCGACAAGATCCCGGAGCAAATCGCCAGCCTCGTCTGGGCCCATCGCGATCCCTACTCTGCCTCCTATGCTCGTGCCCTCGGAGCCGTCTGTCCGAATCACCGTCACTCCGCCAACACCGGTCATCCCTCTGCGCGCGGACCCGCTCAGGCGCAGTCAGCTCTCACGGAGCAATCCTTCCGATTATGTGGCGGAACAGCTGGGCGCGAGCGCGCTGCAGCGGGACCGGGACGGGGATGGCGTGGAAATCTTGATCGATGAGGTGCCAGAGGAGGAGGAGGGCCGCTTCATTCTGCATGATCTCGCAGAGGAGGCCGATGAGGAGGACAGCGATAGCAGCAGCGATACTATCCGGCCTCGATCGAGGGGGAGTGGACGGACCCCATCGCCTCCGGACGAGGATTCGCTCGAGCTTTGGCATCGGGAGATTTCGGCGCTTCTTCCGGACCGACCTACAGGTGGGCAATTGCCCTTCCGCCGAGTATTGTCGGAACCGTTCGACCTTACCGATCGGCCCAAGCAGGTACGCAGGCTCAGCGCGGACGACGTCGCGATGGATGACTCGCCCCCATTGGCTCCTCGCGTGGCGCTGGACCTGGAGCGGCCACCCACGGGGATCTTGTTTGATCCCGACAAGTACGAGGAGGATGAGGTGGACATTGCGCACAGGGAGCCAGGTGATGATAAGGTCAGGGTAAGCTTTTCCAAGTGGACCAGAGCTGATGATAGCCAGAATAAGGCGCACGATGATACCAGCATAATACAGCACAGTACCGAAATTACCCCTCCCGCGCGCGCCGACGACTCTCCGCTTACCTACTCTCCCCCTCTTCCCCGGCCGCTGAATGAATCCTTCCTCGAACTCGATGATGCCTTCCCTCCCTCCATTTCCGATTCTGAGCATCAACACTATCATACGGCGGACACATGGCTCCCCGGCGAGCTGGCCGAGCGGCTCGGCATTGAAGTCATGCGCATGGCGCGGCAGGCGAGGCGGTTGCGGCGGCGCAGGGTGAGAAGGGTGCTCTTGCTGGTTGCGAGGGTAGGGGTGGTGGTATTGCTATCTTGGATCTTTTTTGGGCGTTGGGGATTCCAGCTATAGATGGTGGCATAGAATTGTAATGCCCGTAAAGTTGTATCCTGTTGTAGACGTGCATGATGTAGCTTGATACTTGTCAGATCGGCGAAAGCCCCACCACATCCCGGACTTCGTCCATCGTCTTCCTAGCGACCCCCCTTGTCCTATCTCGCCCCTTCTTTGCCACCTCTTGTAGATACCCCACATCCCCCTGTATCCGCTCATACTCCTTCCTCACAGGCTCTATCCGCTCGATCACCACCCCCTCGATCTCCTCCTTGAGCCTCGCCGACCCCCACCCTTCCTCCCTCGCCATGTCCGCCAAGACCTCGGGCGACCTTCCCGCCTTATCCAGAGCCGACCAAATCAACAGCAGATTCGCCAGTCCTGGCCTCCCCACCGGATCATACGTGATTGTCGGGTCCGAGTCCGTCACTGCCGATCTGATCTTTTTCGATATCTGCCCCGGCGTGTCCGTGAGGCCTATACGCGACTTGGCATCCGGGGAAGATTTCGACATCTTCTGGTAGGGGTCTCGGAGCGAGAGGATCCGTTTGGAGGGGACGATCCGGGTCTGCGGGAGGGGAAAGATGGGTGAGAAGGTCCGGTTGAAGGTCTCGGCGAGGGTACGGGAGAGTTCTAAGTGCTGCGATTGGTCTTCCCCGACTGGGACTATGGTGGATCTGATTGGTCAGCAAGGAAGATCCGAGAAGAGGAATACTCACTTGTACAAGAGAACATCGGCAGCTTGTAGGACTGGATACGCTAGCAAACCCAGCCGCAGATCCGCCTCGGACACCTCGTCTTCCGAGTTGGCATTCTTCGATACGGCTAGTCGAGCCTTCCAGGTCGTCATACGCCGTAAAAGTCCGACGGGAGCAAGAGTATTGAGATACCACGCGAGCTCAGCATGTTCGGGAATCTGTTGGTGTCAGCTTGCACACAATACCGATCGCATTAACTCACGTCTTCCTGGAAGTACAGACAAGTCCGCTCTGGATCGACCCCGCAAGCTAACAATGATGCGAGCATATTTCGCCTATCCTGTCGCAGCTGAACAGGATCCTGAGGGAGCGTGATGGCGTGTAGGCCGACGATAGAGAGGTAGAGCGGCACAGAGGGAGGGGAGGACCGTTGGAGGTCGAGATATGGCAGGAAGAAACCGAGAAAGTTGCCGAGCTACACGTTCAGCTATAACCTCATGGCAGAGAGTGATCGATCTACATGTGGTGTACCTACATCATCAGTGTCTTCCTCTAGCTACAAGGTATACTGCATTGATCAGACGTACCCGTCGGCTGAATGCCGGAGAAGATGACCGGGTCGAAGTGCTTCTCTTTCCCTTTGCCTTTCCTCTCAGAGCTCGACAGCGAACGGCAAGGACCTGTCATTCTCCTTGCTGGATAGGTCTGTGCTGCTGCCCTTACCGAGCGCCAGATGCTGGTGCGGGCTGTCATGACTGTGGATGTAGAGTGAGAGCAAGTGAAGCTGGAATCTGACCTGAAGGCCAGCTCGAGATCAACATTTCCCTGGTCCGTGCGTCTGTTTCAGGTGCGGAATGAGGAGCACTTGCTTCCCACACACGGCAAGCCGCGTAGCATGGCACGTAGTCGCACAGGCAACCTAGCGGAGGACATGGCTAGACATAGGGCGCATCGTCAAGACTCTGCATGCAGCAGCTGAAGGAGGGTGGTCTATCTGAAGTGGGTGTCGTACCTCACATGCTAGGGGCCATGCCCGCCATCTGAATGTGGCGCTGCAACTTCATCCCAAGAGCGATATTACTGATCGTCCCAGTGATACCCAAGCCCTGAGCCAAGCAGTCTGAGTCATCAGCGATACTGCACACCCTCATGGAAGATATTGACTTACGATCGACATATTCCGGGATCAGCTCCACAGGGAAGTCGTGCACCTGTCCTAGGCCCTGTGCTTGCTCATCCTGTGTGATCAGCTTGACACAGCGAGGTGGGTAAGTGTACGTACGTCGGACAACGCATTCTTCTGCTTCTCGCGCGCATCAACCGGGACGATCAAGACTTCCCCCATTACGTTGGTCAGGCTGGGACATCAGCCGAGATCTGCAAGCGCGAGACTCACTCACCCTCCGTCGCGATCGTGATGACCGCCCCGCGCGATAGGCAGGCTAGTGGTGTAGTCCCAAACGAGGCCAGTCTCTTCTTGGAGCTCGCGAGCAGCAGTAGTCCTGGGTGTCAGCAGATTTATTGTCACGGAGTATTGAAGAAGGTGATGGACGTACTCCGTACTAACGTCCCCATCATCGAACTTGCCCGCTGGGATCTCTGCTATATCAGTCACGGCCACTTGCGATATCAGGGGCCGCACTGACCAAGATGAGCAACGACACCCACATGCGGCCGCAACTGATGCTGGACAGTAGCGCAGAGCTTGCCCGCGGTGCTCTTGTAGACCGGGAGTATGAAGACCGCTAAGCTGTGTCAGCACCTCTCAAGCAATGGGCCGAAAGCTGAATCACAGTGTAGACCTTCTGGACTCTCATTGGTGCGCTTGAAATTGACGATCCGCTTCGCCTTCTTCTCGCCGTGCGCCTCCAGTGACCAGTCCTCGAGCGTAACATCCAACCGCCGCTCCTTCATCGTTGCTTCCAAGTCCCGCAGCCTCGCTGCCATCACCTTACGGTCTTCCTTTGTGAGACTGTCTCCATCCGCTTCGGGGTCAACGAGAGCGATGATATTGGGAAGCAGGACCAGTAAGGAAGTAAGCGAGATACAAGTGCCCTTGTGGTCGAGGGCCAGCTTGGTGATTTCGGTGAAGTAGGCTTGGTCGTCCATAGCTAAGATGAGTTGAATGATGGATGAAGGCAAGACCAATCCGAGGTAGAGTCATCTGAGCCTTTGAGTCGAACCCAAAGGAGGTCAGTCCAAAGGATGTACATACAGGTACTGATACAAAGTCGTCGTCCTTTCACTTCTTCTTCTTGATCCCCATTAATTTCTGCAGACCCTCCCGCTTCCTCTTTGCCACCACCTGCGCCTGCGCACTAGATCCCGAACCACTCCCGGCCGCCGCTCCGCTATCCAGGACCTTGCCCTTCGCCGCGAGTAGACTCGCCACTGATGGCTCGGCCATACCGTTTCCGGACGATTCGGAGGGAGGTGGTCGGCGCTTGATGGTGACTGCATCCGGAGCAGCCGGCAATTCGCCTTCGCTCCCGCTGTCATCCCCATCGCTTTCTTCCACCGGCTCGTCCAGCTCGATTCCGGGCGGGGCCACCGCCTTCTCCTTGCCCTTCCCCTTCCCCTTCACCGATGACGGCAAGCCCGGCGGCCCCATTGGGACTTTGGCAAAGTACTGCGCCACCAGCTGATCATCCTCCTCTTGCTCCATCGCCAGTCTCTCCTCCTCCGCCTTATTTGCACGTTCCGTATGTAGTTGCGCGAGCAGCGTCTCCGGATCCGCATTATTCGTCTCCACCCGCGCATTCCGCTGCCTCAGCTCCGCCAGCTCGTCCATCTGCTCCATCTCCCGCAGAGACTGCTCCTGACTCCGCTCCAGGTCCGCCATAGCATCCTTGGCCGCCCGATCCTCCCGAGGGTTTCCGTCCGAGTCATAGTCGTCATCCGCCGCTGCGTCGGGAACGAATGTGCGGTTTCCGGTTGGGTCGGCGTCCGTCCAGTTCTCAAAATTGCGGGTGGCGCCGTGCTCCATGGTATAGTCGGCATTTTTGGGGTCGGTTTTGAAGGTGATCTCGGATGAGCACTGCGTGCATTTCTGATAGTCAGCTCAGTCCTGCTCGAAAGCAAAAGGCAACTCACGATGTAAAACCGGAAGATCTTGATTCCAAAGTATTCTTCATCCACGGCCGTCTCTTTTCGGGCGTTGAACTTCTTGCCCTTGTCTGGAAAGTAAGCCAAAGCCCTAGGGTCAATAGCGAGCTGCACGACTCACAGATATACTCTGCACACCGGTTACATCTCATGGAAAAAGGCGCCATCAGACGAATGACCATCTGCTTGTCCTTGTTGAGACCCTTCCGGCGCTTGAGCTTCGACGGATCGAAGTCCGGGGGATAGTATTTCTGGGATGTCAGTGAGAAGCCCTCAGAGGAGGAGGCAAAGAGCAAGGACGGTGGACTTACGTTCAGCACCTTTCGCTCGGACATCTTGGCGACTGCTGCGGTATTCTATGCCGCCAGGCTAATAGGGTGGCTCGATAGCCCTTCCTGCGAGCGACTGCTTGGGTCGAAGCGGGGGATGACTGTTGAGTGTGATGAGTATAACGGCTCGAGGATATCGTAGCTGTCCGCGTTCTAGTTGTTGCGCCTCTTGGGTGGCGAAATTTAGCTTCCGCCGGAGCTGGAGCCCTTGTGGATGTGATAGCCCAGCGCGGTAAGTTATGTGGCAAGGAGAAAGTGGGGAAGGATAATGAGGCTCCATACTGAGCAGTGCAGACGCACGGCACTCCAGAATATACGATACAGAACATATGATACAAACATTTCCACAGATAGCTAGGTGATTGGCGCGTAAGAGCCTGATCGACCAGTATCTTGCATCTCCCTTCCATCGAACTGCTGCGCCCGTCCTGCTCCGACCTTAGCCAGGAGGTTGTCCGATAATGGCTGAAGCTGCTCTGGAAGGAGCACCTGTTAACGTCAGCAACGCTGCAAGAGAGCAATCACAGATACCGTTCGGGCCAAGCTCACATGTGTCCACTGCCGAAGATCAGTCGGCCGCCCGCGCGTCTCGATAGCTTTCTGGAATCGACCCCGCACCGCTGCGAATAGGAGCATGCCGATGACCGTAAGGACGAAGAAGGTAACGATGAGCTCATCTCGAGGGGAGTCCCTCTCTGCCGATTCAGCATTATGGTCCGCATGCAGATGAGGCTGCACTGACTGAAACATCTTGCTTCGACGTCCCCTTCTGTACCAGTGCCGACGTCAACGTCCAGCTCAGGCAGCTCGGCATCTTTACATCAGCGCACAACCCACATCTTCTTCAGAGAGAACTTACTCTTGCAGATAGCCAGCTTTTGGTCCAAGCAGAACTGCTTGGTACAAGACAGACATGGCTTCGATGGGTCGGATGGGCGGAATAACGGAATGATGGTGGAGTTGGAGAAGCAGATACCTAAACTATCAGTACTTGTATAGGACGGCATGTTCGGTCCGGGCTTCTAGGCGGCTGGGGACTGACATTTGCAGTATGAGAGTGCAGGTTCGGAGAAGATGGATGCGCTGACTGCTGGGAGCTGAGTCGCGTCAGCACGGGTAAGTTATATTGGAGAGTAGTCAGACGACTACTTGACATCGGTATGAGCCGCTCTAAGGTACTCACAAGGCAAGCTAAGAACGCGAAGAGGGCTAGGAAGCGCCATATAGACCGCATGATGATAGGCGACCTCGAAGCCCCACTGCGACGTGTCCCTCGCGGGTTTCTTGCTTAATGCTGCTCTCGGCTGATATCCCTTCGGTCTGGGCACTTTCAATATATAGCTGGTCCCACCAACGAAGCGGACTGGTCCAGCTGTGTCAATGGCAGATAGAAAGTCAACGCAGGCAGAAGAAGTTGAGATCAACTTCGTTCCGACGGAACCCCAACTCCACTCAACCATACCTCGAGAACCTTGCTGATGTCTCCCTTACTTCAACCTCATCTATCGGTCAGACTATCATATCCCCATCACGCCCATCTGTGAAGTATACAATGTCAACATGATCATCTTGCCACGGTAGACAGCCAGCCTTTCGTGGGTACCACCCTTATCAACCCGGTCTTTTCTGCCCCATCCCCGTCAGCCAAACTCGAAACGCCGTCGACCCCCTTGTTCACACACACCTTGCGCCCTCGTCCGTCGTACCTGCGCCCAAAGCGCCGCACGCAATCAAAATCTAGGCTGTCATCATGGCAGATAAGGATAGGGAGCGATCACGAGATCGCCCGAGCGCAGGGGGCCATGCGCACACCTCTTCGGGCTCGGGCGGAGCTCTGTCCTTTCTCCCCAACCTCTTCGGCCGGCGGCCTGCAACCGTGGCGACCTCGCGGCAGACGAGTGACGCCATACGGCAGACGAGCGACGCCATACGCTCTGGTGAGCGGAGAGAGTCTATCGAACCTCCTGTATCGCCCCATAATCGCTTGAAACCGCTTCCAATGGCGGAGGGCAAGCGAGCACCCAGTCCGGCGCCCGAGGCGCGCTTCCACCTCCAGTCGTCGATAGAGTTGATGGATCAAAAGGAGGGAATATCAGAGGCGGAGCTGTGCGAGATCATCAAGGCGACGGCGGTGTGGTTGGCGGGTCTCATGATTGAGCACGAGACGGCAACGGACGAGATAAGCGCGAGGGAGATAAGGCATCTCTATCGTCAGGCTATCCGTCATGCCAATCCGAGGGGTTCAAAACAAATCAGGACGGCGACCAAGCGGCTACTTGCGGCGCTTATTACTATCGCACCGCCCGGAGGTGACTCGGGCTTCATTGCGGTCGATCTACCGGATCCCATCAATGCGGTATCGCTGTACAAGATCATCACTTCGGCTGCGAGCTCGAACGCTCAATCCATCAACCCAAGTATCGAAGAGATATACGTCGAGGTCGGGGCGCTCAAGGCGTTAACAAAGAACGGGGTGGAGGTGGATGGGACGGAAGGGATTGTTGGGTGGTTGGTGCGGACACTGCATGAAACGGAGGATGAGTGGGTAAAGTGGTGTGGCAAGAGGGACGAGGACATTGAATGGGAGGAACTGTCCAAGCGAAAAGTAAGTCCTTCTTAGATCAGCACTGACCTCAGAACACACCCTTTGCTCCCATCAAACCCGCTACACCTGCCGAGGCAGCCAGTGCCATCATCGATCTCATCGCGGCCATCATCTCCACCCACGCCTCCCTCTTCTCCTTTGATGATCTCAGGCGGATCGTCTCCCCAATGTTCAGTCTTTTTTGGAAAGGGGCGGTCGCCGAGTTCCGGTCTCCCCACCCCGTCCACATCGACACCATCTGCGGACAGGCACGGCGGGAATCGGCCGCTTTCGTCACCTCCCCAACGATGCCATCTAATCAAGCGCTTGGCATGGAGCCGGGCCTACGTCGGTCGGCATCGGTCAAGAGGGCCCAGCCGGGCCCGAGGCAGACAAACCGGCAAGCCTCTGCGTCGGACTCACTCAAGTCACCGACATCACAACCAGCTGGCGGTAGCGTACCCTCTCCAATACTAGGACCGACTCCCGTTCACCGACCGAAATGGTGCCGGATCATGACTAGCTTTACCGCCTTCTTTGAGATCCTGACCAAGTCGGTTGCAATACCGACCGAGGTTTTCAAGGAGGCGGTGGCGGTGGCTTGCCTGGTGCTTGGCCAAGAACCCGAGGATGGGCTGGCTGTCGAGGGCGAACTCGCGGCGTCGGAATTGATCCAGCTCATTCTGGGTCGAGCGGCGGGTAGACGTGGTGAGAACGCGGTACGGATGGTGCTGGAAGGAAGGACAGCTGCAGAATTGAAGCTGGATGTGGCAAAGGATGTCATGATTGATTGCTGCTCGACGAGGGGTGCTGTCATGTAAGTCCAAGACAGGGTGTGGCTGATGACAGTGCGAGTCACACGTTGCTGGGCTATCTCGACACCCCCTCTGCTACCACGGACATATCCGCTACATGTGCGATGGCTTCACTAGCTCCGTCACTCATCGGAGCGCAGTCCACCACCCGCTTCGGCAAAGACTCGCTCGTCAAGAGCGAGGCCTGGGACTCGGTCGACTCGGCCATTCTTGGCTTGCTGCAGACACATCTGTATCGGATTTCCAACCTGCAGCTCGGCGAAGGCAAGATCGCTGGCGATGCCTGGACCGAAGGGCAGGCGGCGTGTGATATCTTGGAGGGCCTGCTACCTGTTGTCTTGGCTTCACAGTGAGTTGACGTACGGACAAAGCTGAGGCAGGCAACCTAATTTGCGCGAATTGCGAGCTGCTACTGCCATGTCGCCTACCGCAGCCGATTCGGAGATGGGCTATCGCAATTGGCTCAACCGGAAGAGCAGTGAAGGAGCCAAATCGTCCATCCTCCTCCCCCTTTTCGAAGCGGTCATCCACCAACTTCCTAAATCTATCGCCCATCTCCACCCGTCCACCAGCACTAGTCCGGCGTACTTCCACCCTCGCTATATCGATCTCCTCCTGAAGCTCGGTTCCCACCTAGACGAGGAAGACGCCGGAATCGTTATCGACTACTACCAGCGCGAATGCCTTTGTTTGCCATTCACTTCCGGCTGGACCGAAAACATCTGGAAGCTTGTTCGGGCGTTCTTCCTCTCCCTCTCGCCACTCGAGGTCGCCCGGAAACGGGTCGCCAAGCTTCTCTTTACGGACATTGCGGGCTTTGCGCAGGATATGCCCGAGTACCGTGTCGAACTTGTCGACAAGGTGCTCGTTCCGTTCCTCCAGGAGTATCTCGTTACTACTCAGGATGATGGGTTTCAGAAGGATGCACTGGCGGTACTGGTCAATGCGGCGGTGGCGGAGACGCTGGAACGAGACGAGGAGAGGCGAGAGATACGGGCGCAGTCGGCGGCTTCGGCAAATGCAGAGGAGGATGCCTCGCCGGAGGCCAGTCGAGAGGTCACCGAAGCGACCTTTGCGGGCAGCTTCAATGCTATCCGAGCGCTCATTGCTGAGGTCGCGCACATCCCCTGCAAAGAGGAGTCTGCGGGGGGCATACCGATGTCAGCCTCGATGGCGGAGTCTGGCTCGGCGAATAGCTTAAGCCGATCAGTCAGCGGCAAGGCAAAAGAGCCGAGCTTGCGAACGTTGAAGGGTACGATATCACCTCCCGTCCGGTCCACCCAACTACCGTCCATTTCCTCCATCTCTGGTGCTGGCGCTACTACCGACGAACAGGCTTCCCCGGTTCCCGCTATCCACCAACACCACGCAGACTGTCGGTCCATCCAGGCGGTCCTATCCCTCATCTCCATCTTCACCAAGCTATGCTTTACCCCTTCATTCCACAACACCACCAACACCAAGGCAGTGCGTATGCCCGCATCTTTCCGCAGCATCATTATCTTCCGGGACCTCCTCGGCCTGCTTTATCCCATGACCGACGACCGGACGCGGCATACCAACACACCCGCACAGGTCAAGATGGCCGCGCGATGCCCGAGGGCCCGGATCATCATTCTCGAATGGCTTATGCGGCTCCGGGCGGACAATCATCATCGCATCTTTGTACGGCGGAACATCGATGACGCGGCTTTGCCATTTGCGGCAATGCTGCGGAGGACAAAGGATACAGAAGCAGAGGGACGGGCGGCGGAGGCGGACGAAAGTAGACGGAGGTCGAGACCTTCTCAGCAGGCTCGAGCGCAGGAGGAGGATAGAGGACGAGCCTCCAGGAGCCAAGAGAGCAGTACTCGAAGCCGCAGCCGGTCTAAGGCTGCGCCCATTGTGCGAGGAGTGGATCACACCTACAACCCACTTTGGATCCTTCCGCAGGAAGAGCTGTTCGAGGTTCCGCGGAGCGAGCAACCAAGCGAGATCATGACGACCTACAACCCCAGTCACCCCGCCCTGCAGGACCCAACCGCCAAGCCGATCGATGGGGTCTGGCTCCCAGTCTCGCAGTACGTCCGCGTCCTGAATGGCATTCTGCGCGGGCATGACTGGGAGCTGGTCTCGTACGTGCTATGCTTCCTGCCGCTGCAGCTGCGCAACAAGCTCTTCTTCCACGGTCGGCGGGCGGTTACGGAAGTGCGGGCGTTGGTGCGGGTCTTGGCGGAAGGTGTGCTGGGAGTTGATGGGAGCTGGGAGAAGCGGTACAATGTCCCAACCTTCATCAAGCGGGTCGACATCAACGCTATCGCCTACCAATCCCTCTCCATCCTCATTGCCTATCGAGGCACCATGGCTCGGGACGAATGCGACCAGCTGGTCCAGGCGTTCGCGGATGGTCTGCAGGGTCGGAAAGACCTCGCTAAGCCCTGTCTCCAGGCGCTCACCCTCTGCATCTTTGAGCTGGAGCAATACGTCGGTCGTCACCTCCTCACCATCATTGATCGGATGGAGCGGATCGTCACCACCACCGCGCTCGCCATCCACATCCTCGAATTCCTCATTGCGCTCGGGCATAACGGGTCGCTCTACCGCAATTTTACCGACGAGCAATACCGTCGGGTCTTCCACATTGCCATCGACTACATCACCATCCATAATGCGCGGTCGGACGAACCCATCGACCTCAGTAAATCCCGCGAAGACTACACGCTGTCCCAGCACGTGATCGGTCTCGCCTACTATAGCATCTACATCTGGTTCCTCGCCTTAAAGCTACCACAGCGGCCCAATCTCGTCCCCGAGATCACGCGAAAGCTGCTCCAGGGCCGGTCGAAGCGGGTCATGGTGGATGAGATGGCGGAGGTATGCTTTGATTGGCTGTCGAGGTATACCTACGGCAACGCGGATCCCCGGCCGGCAACGTCATTCCTCTCCGAGGCGGTCATGAAGGACTCGAGGGAGAGCGAGGTACCAAAGTCGGTCAGTTGGCTGTTGGGCGGGGCGATCTTGACGATCACGGCGCATGCGAGGAGCGGGTGGGCTACCATCACGAGTACGAGGCCGACGGGGTCGACCAGTGTGGTGCTCAAGCTGGAAAATGTCCCGCTGCTGGAGCTAGGGGAGACAAATGCGGATCTCATCTCACTTCCGGCATTCTTAATGGCGAACAGGGAAGTGATTGCCAAAGCTGGGGGAAGTGCAGTGAGTCGACTATTTCAGTGCGTGGGAACTTGCTGACTGTCAGATCGAGAGCGCCGACGAGCTGGCTCAGACCAAATCCACCATGCCCTCGCCAGAAGGCTTCGACGCGTCCTCGCTCCACGGCTTCATCTGGTCCGGCGCAACCCCCTCTCAACGGCGCAAAGACGTCGTCATCCACCCCAGCTACCTCGGTCTCCAACTCCTTTCTTCCTACCCCAATCAAAGCCTCGAGACTCCTCGTGGCCGCCTCGTCCCGCCCGAAGAGAAATTCCAGCGGGCTTTACGCGGTATACAAAACACCCCGGTTATCGATACAGTCAAGATTGCGGTCCTTTACGTCGCTCCCGGCCAGACGACCGAGACCGAGATCCTGGGCAACATCGACGGATCTCCCCTCTATCTGGACTTCTTATCCGGTATCGGTCGGCTCATCAAGCTTAAAGGCCAGGTCGACGTCTTTGTCGGCGGTCTTAATCGCGATACCGACTCGGACGGCGAGTACGCCTATGCGTGGTGGGATGACTTTGACCAAGTCATCTTCCACACACCGACGATGATGCCTAATCATCCCGATCAGCCTGGATATGACGGCAAGAAACGGCTGGTCGGCAATGATTTCGTCAAGATCGTGTACAATGAGTCTGGCAAGGACTTTGCGTTCGACACGATCCGGACGGCGTGGAACTTTGTCAATGTCGTCGTCACTCCGTTGACGCTCGGAGAGGGGACTATCATCCCCGAGGTGTATACGCCGCCGAGCGAGGATGGGTGGACAGACTGGGATAGGGAAGAGTGGTTCAAGGTGGATATTCAGAGGGCGCCGGGAATCCCAGAATTTGGGCCGCTAGGGGAGGGCAAGCTCGTCTCGCGCCATGCGCTACCCATCCTCGTCCGTCAGCTGGCGCACCTTGGGAACGACCTCGCCGCGCGGTTCATGCATATTCGGGACGCGAGTGATGCCGAGTCTGCAGAGTATATCTCGAGTTGGCGGAGTAGGCTGAGGGCTATGTCGCGGTTGAGAGAAATGTGAGTCATTCGTAGTTAATAGGGGTAGGGCTGACCATGTAGGATGCCAAAGTTTGATCTACCGGATGAGAAGGATGAGACGACAAGGGAGGAGATGAGGAGAGAGTGAGTACAATCTGCCTTGAGACGGCAGGACCAGCTGATTCACTAGCTTTACGAGGCAATTCACATATCGGCCGCCTGCACCGGAGAAGTAAGAGTTGTACAAAACGTATGCAAATAGGATTTTTTGGTACGAGGATATCTTTGTCAGGCGTCGATGGCAGGTTAAGTGACTGATGATGCTAAGCACTGTGCAATGGACTCCTGCCACGGTCAGAGGAAGGCAGAGGGATGCAGCAGGAGAGGCTCCAGCGCCAGCACCTCAAGCTGCTGACGCACGGACTTCACAAGCCACAAACAACCGGGATCGGGATTGCGTCATCCCGAGAACGCCACCCGGCTAGACCGTGTTTCATCTTTTAGACTTCCCGGTCTAGCTCACCGGATGGAAACTACCTCCGATGGCATGACGGTCGGGTGGGGCAGCGCAGGGTTTTGAGTTGACAAGTGGGGTCGACACTTGTTGACGGTCGTTGGTCGTTTAGCTTTTGGTATGGCTATATAATATAGCGCTTAGAGCTCCTGATCACGCCCAAATCACTATCTACCTGTACCTTCCGATACCTCACAGTGCCCCTCACCAAAACCCCAGCATCCAGCAATCAGCACTCCGTAGCCAGCATGTCGCTCATCACCGCCCTCCTCACTTTCGCTTTGCTCCACACCTCGGTCCAGGGGTCGAGCATCAAGCTCGGCTGTCTCAGCGCTGCGCCCACCGGAGTATCGCTGGCTACTGGTGGACAGACTCTGGAGGCTTGCAGAGTGAGTCTTGTCTTGTTACACTCCGTCGCTGAGAGATCCACACTGACTTGCTCAGAGTGTCTGCGCGACCTCCGCCAGCCCCTATTCGTACTTCTCCAAGAGCTCCAGCTCGTGTGGGTGCAGCTCTACTGCGGCGCCGAACACGCTATACGTCGATGCTCTCGACCGGGATGCCAACTGCGGTGACGCTACTGTCTGGGTAAGTCGTTCTCGCATCTCAGACGCCACCGGAATGGACGGCTGACATTGCAGTACTCTGGCATCATTGCCAACTCCACCTCCAACTCCACAACCACCTGCCCCTCCCTCGGCCCCACATCATCAGCCGACCTCCCGGGCTACGTCTACCTCTCCACTCTTCCCGACCCGCTCGCTTGCTACTCCGCCTGCGGCGCCGCCGGGCTCAACGTCTCGCTCATCCAGCCTGGACTCGGCGGATACTCGTGTGCGTGCGCATCAAAGATCGAGGGGGCGACTTATGCGGAGGTGTGCAACAGCCAGAGCTGGTATGCGGTGCAAAAGGCATCTGCGGCCGTGACTACGCCCAAAGAGCCAAAGAAGTGCAAGCGCAAGCAGAGGAGGAGCACGGGAGGCAAGCAATAGGGGCGAGGTCAGTAGGGAAGAGGGTGATATCAAGGACACTATAGCCAAGGACAGTATACAGGACACTTCTATACAGGACAATTCCCATCAGATAGACATGCTAGATATTCTACAAGCTTCATGTCTGTCCCGCCGCCAATCTCGCCTCCCTCAACCTCAGCGTCCGCAATAACCCCTCCGCCTTGTCCCGCTGCGGCGCATTCGTCGATGCCACCTTCTCCAAATACTGACTCGCCAAGCCCCAGTCCCCCTGTCCTGGTCCGGCCTGGCCCGCCATCTCCCACTCCGCTACCGCAACATAGCTACCCGCCAGGTCATTGACGCCCAGGCCCTCGCTCTCCCCCAACGCGATGATCTTGCGGTGATATCCGGTAGCTTCGACGCTCATGGCGGAAGTGGGGGCGGCACCGGTGGCGGGCTGCGCTTCGGCCATGGAGGTATGGAGGTTGGCCAGCTTGTGCAGGATTGCGCTGGTCTGAGAACGGTCGGCGCCGAGGAGGGCGCGAGTGTGCGACTCGATAGCCTCGGGTACGCGCTGGAGCGATTCGTATACCGTCGCAAGAGCGGTCCACATTCGGCAATCGTAAGGGCTATCTTATCAGCAATGGGTTGTATCAGGCAGAATGGGTCCCGTGCCGCATCACCTGGGAGACTTACCGCAAAGATGTAGCTTGGTTGTAGTATTCGATGGCGTACATGGGCTCATCAAGCAGCTCATAAGCCTGACCAAGACCGTACCAAGCGCGGTAGTCCTTTGCGTTGACATCTAACAGTCAGCTCTTTTCAGTACCTCGCATGGCAACGAAGCTCACCAATAGCCTTACGATACGCCTCGATTGCCGCATGGCTGTTCTTCAACTCGACAAACTCATGCCCCATCAATGTCCAAGCGGGCAGGTAGTCCCTATTGAGCAGGAGCGCCCGCTTGAAGTACAAGATAGCCTTGCTATGATCGCCTCTTGATGAATAGTAGTTACCTAGAGTATTAGCTTGACGCGCCCAGGCAACCGGCATGGCACTCACCGATCAGGCAGCACACCTCGGCTCTATTCCGGTCGATCTCGGCGTACTCGTGTGCCAGCTTGCCCAGCTTGGCTCGCTTGTCCATAACGTAGAGCATGTTGGAGAAGATATCGACCTCTTCCATGCGATATGGGTCGAGCTGTTGCACGGCGTCAAAGTGTTGTTCGGCGATCTCGAATTCTGCCAATAAGCTCAATTCCTGCATGGCTATGTTGAGCATTGATCACATAGCCACTCACGTCTCATGTGGTAGTATACAAGCGCTCTCTGCGCTTTGAGATGTACACTCCCAGGGAAGAGTTCAAGCAGCTCCGAAATCATATTGGTGACCATGTCCGTGGCGGTGTGGAGGTCGAGCATGATGGTGATGGCGCAGAACTCGAGCATGGGTGTAGGTGGCAGGCGCTCCTTGACGTCGATGAACTGCATTTCAGCTGGTTACTTCCGAAGGCTAGCGAGAAACATACCTGATCAGGCGACTTGATCAACTGGGCGAGCTGACTCCATGCGGACCAATTATATGGTCGTTCCAGGACGCTCTGGATGAAGCACTCGATGGCTGCCGATCGTTGGTCGATACGCATGTATAGCAGACCGCGGAGGTAGATGATGTATGGGTCGGTATCGTCAAGGATCTCCATAATGAGAGGGTTGAGGGCGGGATAAAGGGCTAGCCGTTCTTCCTTGGTATCTAGGAAATGTGGCAATGATTCCTGTGCTTTTCGGTCCGCCGACTGAATACATTAGCTATCGTTCGCTCGAAGCTACATATAGCAGATTGCACTTACCAAATAGGCAGAGTAGACTCTCAAGAATCTCGAACGGCTTCCCTTCGCATCCCTCAAAACCCAAGTGACCCGATCAAACTCCCTCAAATCAAAGTACGTCCTCGCCAACTGATACTCGTCTTCCTCCAGCTGATCCCCTTCCTCCTCGTACTCGACGCCATGCCTCGTCCGTGACCGAGAAGGCCCCGCTTCAGGCATATCCCGCGGAGGTTCGTGGAAACCAAATGAGGTCGGTCCTGGCGAGGGGAGGAAATCGCCTATTGACGGACGCGCACGAGACGGCGAGAAGGTCGTAGCTGGAGGCGGTGCAGGTGGGGAGAAGGGAATATTTGGAGCTTGTCGAATCTCCTTGGGCAGCGAAGCCAGCAGCTCGGACGACCTATGGAATCAGCCCTGGCGCGTCGACAGCGAGGCACGAGAGCTCACCATTTCGCCGCTACGAGTAGACCTCTATCCTTCAGCTCCCTGGTCGTCCTCCTGATGTCGTGTGCTATCTGTACGCGGTCTGCTGTGTTCATAGTGAGTCTACAGAGCAAATGTGAGTGGATGGACGCGACTGATCTCGGAGGCGTTTGACCTCCACATTCTGAAACGCCACTTTGATTTGGTACACGGCGTTATCATCCGGAGATATAGTCTTAACCGCTACGCCTTCTATTTCCCTTCTATACCATACCTTGCCTCTGCTATCAACATGCCCGGATACAAGCGCTCGCTGGATGGCAGCGCTGATCGCTCCAGAGACGCCGACAAGAAACCGAAAGACTGGCGGGATGCGTTCCTCGACGACGATCAGCCGCGGAGGAGGGAGAGATCCCATTCTCGCGACAACGACTATCGGAAACGCGATGACAGAGCGCGGGGAAGTAGAGAAGAGGAGAGAGGGTATCGGTCAAGGGACCCCCGCGGTGGACTTCCATACGATAATGGAGAAAGACGGGGAGACGATCGGCAGGGCAATGGTCGAGGCCAATACTCTGGCGGGAGTAGCAGGCACTACCCCACTCGTGAGCATAGAGGAGGTGCCGCGCGGGGGCAAGAACGGGAAAGTGACCGTCGTAGGCATAATGAATCATCGAGTCAACTGAGAGGTGAGGATAGAGAGGAAGGCGAGTGCGTTTGTTCCATACAACCAGTACGAGGTGCGGAAAGCGCTGACGCGTTCCGCTATAGGATCGAACCGCAACCTGTCCAGTCTCATCCTGGACCGACCGCCGGATCGGTAGAGCCGCCAAGAGCACGACCTATACCACACGCGGTACCGCTCACCGGGTTCCGGCCGCTCAACATGCCTGCTCAACCGCCGGCACCCGTTCCGCAGACCCGCCCGGCCGCAAATGTGTTGGAAACGGAGGCACGGGAGTCAAAGAAGGCGCGAGTGGAGATGGAGGCGGAGGAGGTCGAGCCTGTGGTGTTACTGGAGGAAGAGCGGGATCCGGACAAGGTGCTAGAGGAGCGAAGGAAGAAGAGGGAGGAGATTATGGCCAAATTCAAAGCTAATGGTGGGAAGGCGGCGGTATCGGCGGTTGTGGCGGAAGGGAAGGATCCAGCTGGGCCAGGTGCGGATAGTGTGAACAGCGCGGGGACGAGAACAGGGATGAGAACGGGTTTGTCTGCGTCCGGTGAGCTAAGATCTCCCTTGTATTGCCGAGCAGACCTGACACACCAGGTGCGACTCCCTTACTTAAGGCTCTCGGTACCCGATCGGCGATGGGATCTGCATCCACCGCGGTCTCTCGAACTCCAGCACTGCCCGAACCAAGCCTAGCGAATACACCGCTCGGCAAGGACTTTGATCTCGGTAAAAGCGATGTTGCTCCCCAACCTGCAGGTGAGGACCTCGTCTCCGCGGCAGACTACGATCCAACAGCCGAGGGCGCGGTCGACCAGGCTCGACGTGATCGCGACAACGGAGTCGTCGACTACGCCAAGGAAGTCGCCGGCGGTATCGGCGAACCAATCGTCGTACCGGACGACGAATGGGAGGAGGTCGAGATGGAAGTGGACGAAGAGGAAGACGAGGTGGACATGTTCTCGGCCTTTGAGGAATCAGATCGACCCAAGAAGAAGAGAAAGATCAAGGTCAGGCGGAGAAAACAGGCGGACGGGACAGATGTGACCGAGACGATGGAGGTGACGGGCGAAAAGCAAAAGGCAAAGGTGGCGGTAGTGGATAATGTGGATGATGCGGAGGGTTACTACAGGATCACGCCGGGGGAGATTGTGGATGATGGGCGGTATCAGGTGACGACGACGCTGGGGAAGGGGATGTTTTCGGCGGTGGTCAAGGCGAAAGTGTTAAAGGCGGTCGGGCAGGAGCGGCGACAGGATGTAGTGGGGAAGGAGGTGGCTATCAAGGTCATTCGGAGTCAGGAGAGCATGTGAGTGGAGCTAGTCTGTTCGCGAGCTATAAGCTGACTTTCAGGTATGTTGCCGGGCGAAAGGAAGCGCAGATTCTCAAGCGGCTGAACGAGGCCGATCCAGACGATAAGAAGCACATCGTCCGTATGGAGCGTACGTTTGAGCATCACGGTCATCTCTGTATCGTCACTGAGAGTCTAAGGTGAGCTCATCCATAACCTCTCTTTCCAGACACGCAGGGATGGAGCTGACAAGTCTAGCATGAACCTCCGAGACGTTCTCAAGCGCTTCGGCAAAGACGTTGGGCTGAATATGCGCGCCGTCCGAGCCTATGCGCATCAGATGTTCCTTGCTTTGTCGCTCATGCGCAAGTGCAGTCTCGTGCACGCTGATATCAAGCCCGACAACGTCTTGGTCAGTCCTACAAGCTCTGACGCTGCCAGCGGTCCAAAGCTGATTATTCAGGTGTCTGAGAACAAGGCGACGCTCAAAGTCTGTGACTTTGGCTCAGCTTCCGATGTTGCGGACGGGGATATCACGCCGTATCTTGTCTCCCGATTCTACCGAGCTCCGGAGATCAGTAAGCTCGATCGCCTCTTCCGCCCGGGGGACCAAGCTGACATGGACAGTCCTTGGCCTGCCATTTGATACTGCTATCGACATTTGGTCCACCGGCTGCACGCTGTACGAACTCTACACTGGCAAAATCCTTTTTCCCGGCCGATCCAACAACCACATGCTCCTCCTCATGATGGAAGTCAAGGGCAAGATCAATCACCGCTTGATCAAAAAGGCGACCTTTGGCGAAATGTACTTTGACGAAGGCATGAACTTTCTCAGTGTCGAGAAGGACAAGATCACCGGAGCGGTATGTTCAGCTTCGCCAACTTCTCTTGTCGTGGTGTGAGCTGATATGGTAGGATACACTAAAGACGCTTGTGATCTCTGGTCCGTCCAGAGATATCCGATCACGTATTATGCCGTCCAGCAATATCCAGCTCAAGATGAAGGACGACGAGATCAAGCAGATGGCCAACTTTGTGGATCTGCTGGATAAGTGTCTGCAATTGGATCCGGCGAAGAGGATCACGCCGAGAGATGCGCTGTTGCATCCGTTTGTGGCAGGTACGGGATAGAGCGGGGTATAGGAGAGGTTTGGCCCGGTTGTAGCATAGGAATTGTGTATGGAACTATGAAGGCTCTGCTGTCACGCTTGGCACCACCCTCAGCTCCCCCGCTCAGCTCCTGCGCCTGGTTAATGGTTGACGCACGGACCGAAAGTCTGAGGTATTTCGGACGGCCGAAGATCACAGATATTACTCTTCTCTACTTCTTCTTTCATATCGGCTCTACTTGATAGTGGGAATGAGGCCAGCAGTACGCCTCAGTGGGCTTACGAGTCGATCATGTCGACCAATAGCGGCTGCAGGACCGGAGCTCCGAGCTGCTCTGCCTCCGCCTCCGCCTCTGCAGCAAGCTGCTCCTACCTCTCGACCCCGACATTCATTCGTGTCAGCCCGGGGCTACGCCTCGCACCCCTCCACGCACCCCTCGAAGCCGCCAAGACAGGGCCAGCCGCTACATCATACACATCCGCATCTCGTAGGCTCGGGAGAGCTGACTCCGGGGATACCGGCTTCGGAGTATGAGGAGCGACGACGGAAATTGATGGAGAGTCTGCCGGAGGGGAGTGTGGTGGTCTGTATGGGTGGGACAGTGAGGTTGGTCAGCCAGCGTGAGTTACACAATTTGAGCTACTGGAACGTTTCCGGGAGATACGGAGCTGATGTAGCAGAGATATTGTGGGTACCTCAGTCTTCTACTTGGACCGTGCGATTGGATTGCTGTGGTCGAACGGGCTATACTGACCCGGCAGCTACAAGTTCAGACAAGGTGAGTCTCAGCTGTCGTAAACTCCGCGACCAGAAGCATGGAGCAGGACTGTAAGCTGAGCGACCCAGCGACCGACTTTAACTACCTTACCGGTTTCAATGAGCCTGAGGCTACTCTTGTTCTAGGTATACTCGCTCGCTAATTCTAATCGCCATCAGATCGGCTAACAGGGCAGAGTCTCGCCCATCCACTTCCAAAGGTTATAGATATACCCTCTTCGTCCCGCCGAAAGATGACCATGACACACTGTGGTCGGGAGAATGCTCCGGCGTAGAAGGAGCAGTCTCCGTCTTTGGCGCAGACGAGGTCTGTCCTCTCTCCTCGTTTATCAAAAGAGTCATATATACATCAATCTGACTGACAGGCATTCCCCAGTTCCGCATTGGCCGCCCACCTCCCAGCCCTCCTTCGCTCTGAAAACCTCTTCGTCTCCGTCCCTCCTCTACCGTCCCCCTCGCCATCCTCTCAACCCCTCCAACCGCCTCCACCGCGCCGCCGCTCCTCCCTCCTCAAGCTCTTCACCTCAGATCCGTCCTCATCGGCCTCATGGTCGTCCGCCTCGGACCCACCACACCTCCTCATATCCGCCGCACTGGCCTCGGAGCGTGCACGTCCGCTCGAAAGAGAGGTACATCGATTACGGCTAGTAAAGAGCAAGTCGGAGCTGGCAATCATGAAGCGCGCGGCGGACATCTCAGCTGCGGCTCATACGAGATTGATGGGGTTTGTAAATGGCGGCATGAGGGAGGACAGGTTGGCTGTGGAGTTTGCGTATATGTGTGCAAAGGAGGGAAGTGAGCGGGAGGCATATGTGCCTGTGATAGCTTCGGGGTGAGTTGCGCATTTGCACGAGAGGTTCAAGCTGACTGTCAGGGCGAATGGTCTTGTGATACATTACACGAGTAATGACAACGTCGTTGATGATGGAGATGTGAGCTATGAAGAGTCGAGCCAGGTCAGATTCGGACAAGAAGCTGACGCAACAGCTTGTTCTTGTGGACGCAGGCTGCGAACTCCACATGTACGCCTCGGACATCACTCGTACCTTCCCCGCCAATGGCAAATTCAGCGAACCGCAACGCGACCTGTACACTGCGATCCTGAGGGCACAGAAGGAGTGCGTGAAGCGGTGTAAGGTGGAGGACGGGATATCGATGAATGAGCTACATCGCGCGAGTGAGTTCTGGAGATCTTGATAGTGCTGAGGCACGGGCTGACTAACAGGTTGCGGTCTCTTATTAGCGGAACTGAGGCAGATAGGCTTCAAGCTGGGCGTAGGAGATATCGAGAGAAGACTGGTAGGTTCCCCAATGTGTAGCGAGTAGACGTCAGGCTGATCGAGCAGTATCCCCACTTCTTATCACATCACCTCGGCTCGGATCTGCACGACTGCCCCACCGCAGATCGAAGCGCAGCGTGAGCATCCATCGACTTCCGCAGAGTCTGGTACCGGCTGACGTCCCATAGGTTGACAGAGGGCAATGTCATCACGATAGAACCGGGAATATATGTCCCGTTTGACAATGCCTACCCGAAGCACTTTCACGGGATGGGGATCAGGGTGGAAGATGAGGTGGCGTTTCAGAAGGATGGACCTTGGGTGTTGAGTGCGAATGCTCCAAAAGAAATCGTAGATATAGAGGGACTGAGGTAGAGTGGGCTTCTGTATCTGCCGGATGTAAACAGCTCCAACTCGCCTGACTCATCGTCGGTGAGGTTCAAAGCCTCGGTTGCTGATGCCGGTCAGGGCAATGAAACATATGTGTACAGTAATCCAGACATGGCATCGTCCCGTCACGTCGCCCTACAATATGTTGATTGGTTCTCGCACTAGCAAAGACGCTGGCAAGTTGTGCAGCCACCGGGAGCGGTAAGATCAGTCATTATTCACATATAGCATGATGTATGTAGCATCAAATCAGAGGTCAAATAGTGAAAGAATCGAGCGGAGATCCGGACAGCATTGCGGGGAAAAGAGGGCGAAACGTAGCACGCTGACGATCTCAAGCAGCCGCTTCGACGAGAGTGGAGCCCACAGACGTCGGCATGGGCTCACTGCGGTCCGAAACGAGCTCGGTCGTCAGCTCCATCATGGGTTCCACCAGCGAGAAGACGATGTCCGGCGTGATTTGAAGGTCCGTGCATTCTGGATTACATCAGCACACATATGGGGCAGAGCAGAACACCGTCACCATTCAGAACAGAAGACAGCTCGCTGACGGGGTAGACGAATCGCTTGAGGCGCCTCGCCTTCTCGCCCTGGAAGGTGAGCGGGACATTGAGAAGGTCACTTGTATGTGCTGACTTACCGGGCTCAGCTTCGTCAGTGCCGGCAGATCCCTGTCCGTGTTGATCGATCCGTCGGTCTCCCATTCAAGAATGGCAAGCTTGCTCCCGGATCCTCCAATCCTAAATCTGTGTCAGCTAGACTCGGGATCCTGGTAACGCGACTTGCCCCGAATTCGAATTGTAGGTGGCTTTGGGGACACGAGAGTTGACCAGGCGCCATCGATCCTTCTCCGAGTCATTGCTGATGTCGAACACGTCAGGAAGCCCCGTCTCCTCGTGATTCTCTCGAACGGCAGAATGGCTCAGTTGAGTCAGCCATTCCAATACCTTTGATGCGTCCCACCACGCGACGGGCTGCTCACAGAATGCTTTCGTCTTCGTCATTCACCTTTCCACCGGGAAATTCTGCTTCGTGTCAGTTTGCCCGTTCTGTCTGCCTCGCGTGTCTGCCCTGTGCATGCCAAGCGGGAAGTCTTTGACTCACCGAAAGTGAACCTGCTGATAGGCGTGCGTTTCTGTCCCACGGCAATGATTTTGGGCTTCCCCAGACCACCCTTGTCGCGAATGATGTTCAGGACGGAGACGCCTGTACGTCAGTCTCATTGCGAGATTGCTTCAAGTCTGCCTCGGAGATCATGAACCTACTGCCAGCCTCAAGCTCCTCGTTGATGGTACCCTTGGAAGTGGGTACATCATTCCTAAGAAAGGTATACGCAGTCTTGTTCTTGTTGGAACCCTGCAGAGTCGTTAGCAGAAGTTATTGAACCGGGGGTCACAAAGTTTATGAGACAGGGAGAGTCTTGATTGCGTACCTCTTTCTCGGGCCAGTCGAACTCATCCTCAACAACTTGCCTCTTCTTGTTGCCCCAGACTCTCTTGCGACTGAGCCGTTCCGGGAGAGGGTTGGCGTACGCGTTCCACACCCATTGAGAAAGCTCACTGCCGGTAGGAGACCCGGTCTGTCATATCAGCTGTTGTAAGGTGGCAGCAATACACGACTCACGGGAACGACGATGTCAGTCTGATTCGAGTAGCCGGCATTGGGCATGGGCTCCCCGATGACGACAGTGTCAGCAGAAGCTTCCGAAGGATCAGTAGCCATTGTGATAGGGTGAGCAAGAGTGAGTAGACAGGGAGTGAGATAAGTATGGTAGTAAGTGAAGGCGACAGACTGAGGGGAGGGGTGGTTTATATGTCAAGAGGGGCGTCATCCGAAGCAGTGAACATCACGACACTCCATTCTGCTGTAAAGAAGAACCACTGGAAGTCGCAATCTATCCAGATCTGGATTGGCTTGCGCGCTGAAACGTGCTTCAGGCCCTTGCTATCGCGTTAGCCGAAAGGTCGCCAGAGGATCAGACACAAAGGCGGATAGACTGAATCTCACTTGGACTTCCATCCTTTGTCACGAAGTCAGATTCGCGCAGATCTCATAGACAAAGAGGGGGTCGAGATCGGGATCATCAGGTGGAGGCTATAGATCACCGAGATCACCGATCTGGCCTTGACATGGCCGTCGTCGTAGTCCCACTGAGTACCCACTCTCCTATGACCGAGCCTAGACCTCCTTTGCCCATTTCGGGATGGAGCATGACCGTGCGTAAGAAACGCTGTAACCGAGGTTTGCGATCCTCCAGCAGCTTCTCCGCGAATTTGGCTGTGATGTTAGTCTGAATGGTGACTCATGGCTCGGGAGAGAGATGGACTGACCCATGTGATTCTTCCCAGGTAGCGATGGTATCGCACCTCGGAGATGCTGGCTCGTCAGTCAACCGCCAAGTCTGCGCCTGGGAAGTGGACTTACCGGGAAGCGAGTCTTCAAGGCGTTCCGTAATCGCACGAAGTCGGTATATCGACGCAGGATCTCTATCTCTCCACCCTGCTGCGGTCAGAGAGCGCAACCGAAGCGAGTCATTGAACGCACTGATCGCTTCATGATCTCGATGTCGTACACTGAGATCAGCTCACACTTTGGGTTCAAGCCACATCCAACTCACCCACATAGGCACCCATCTTAGCCTCTCCAGTCCACTTACTCCCTCCGACAATCTTCCAGCCTCGCACATTGACGTCGACCGCGAACAGATCCCCAGCGCTGCCTGGCAGACTCGTACCCAGATCAGTCCGTGAAGACCCCGGCTCATGCTGTAAGCCTATCGGTCCGGCCGCTTCTCTTTCCCCTCTTTCCCGTTCCCGCGCCTTCCCCTTCTTATCTGCTCTGTAGAGCTTGGTGATGTCTCGTATGCCTAGAGCAGACGGGCGGCGCTCGTCTTGTGTCGGCGACACCGGGCGGGGGTCATGTGGATCAAATGAAGATGATGAAGTGAGGCTGGACGAAGACGCGCTGGAGTTGCCTCGCGAGCGGGAAGGAGGGATACCAGAGCCTCGGGATACTGTCTGCGGGGTCGCTGTCATCTCGCAAGTGGGGTTGTGCCTGCTATGATAGGTGAGGAGGAGTTGCGCTTGCCTGCAGCTGCTGCATGGGGTGCCTGTGATCGCCATGCCGTAATGTTCTTGTCGGCGCGATCCGATGAGCCAAACCTTAAAAGTTGCTGCAGCAAGGCGCCGAGATTCAGGATTTCGGTCTTTTGTCTATTACTTCTGTCAGAGCAACTAGCGATCACCCTTATAGCCGCAAAGATGGCACCCAACGGTACAGGCTTACCCCCTCGACCCAATGCGAGCGCTGGGCCCTCTCAATCCCGCCTCATCTCCTACCCCGCGCCGGTGCCGCAGATGGGCTTCGCCCCCTCCTCCTCCAACCTGTCCGGAGGGTATGGGGGCTATCAAGCTTCCGCACCGGTCTTCAATCCGGCATACGGGTATCCTGCTGCTCCATCATACTCCCAGTATCCGCAGTATCAAGCCTACCCATATCCCGCTTATCCAGCCTACCCAATGATGCCGAACCCATACCAGTCTGTCGGCCAACCCCTCTTCTATCAGCCTCAGCACCAAATCCCGCACTACCCTCACATGCCCGCGACGACACACGTCGAGCCGCCAGCCAAGCGTCAGAAGGTGGATGCTGGGCTTCTGGCGGTAGGAGATCCGATGGCGTGGCGGAACTGCTCGGTGAAGGGGTGCAAATTCGTGGGGTCGGGGGACAAGGTGGAACAGCATGAAGGGGATAGGCATCTTATCTTTCGAAATGGGCCTAAAGTGGAGCTCAGCGAGGAGGAACAGGCGTATGCGCAGCACAAGGGGTGAGCTAGCACTTCCCTGCACTTGGAATGCGCTGATCACACAGGCCGCCACCACCCGTTTTCGGAACGAGCATTACGCTGCACACCGAAGAGGAAATAGCCAAGTGGGTAGCTGAACGGAAAGCGAATTGGCCTGGAGCAAAGCGAGTAGCAGAGAAGGTGAGCCCAATCCATCAGCGTAGTAGGACCCGAGCTAAGAGCCAGAGAATCGAGCGGGAAGTAGCGATAGCCCGAGGAGAGAATCCGGACGCCAAGAGCAAGCGGGACAGACGGCCCATCGATGCGGCATCGAGGGCGGAAGACTGGGGAAGAGTTGAGGCGCCTGAAGGCTCAGACCGAGGGGGAAGGGGCAAAGGGCGAGGGCGAGGTCGGGGATCTGAACGGGGAAGAGGCAGGGGAGATAGGGAGGGCGGTGGTTCAGGGCGCGGCGGGGCAAGAGGCGGACGAGGTGGAGCTGGCGGTGGTGGAGAAAGCGACAGAGAAGCTCAGGCTAGCGATTGGGGAGGACGAGGGAGGGGAAGGGGACGAGGGGTTGGCGATACGGGCCGTCCTCAAGACTCTGGCTATCAGCGGAACCCGCCCCGGCCGACCGAAGCGATGCCTCGTCACCCGGCTCCGCCATTTCCGCCCACGAGCGCGTCTACCTCCGGTCTCGCTGCTATCGAAGGCTACGAATCATCCAGCTCTTCCTCTAGCTCTTCGAGTTCGGATGACTCGAGCGATTCGGACTCGGATGACTCGCTTAGCAGTATATCCACCGACGATGTTGCTCAGGCTGTTTCAAAGGAGGAGCATTCATCTTCACACAAGGCGTCAGAGCCGGTAGTTCAGGCCTCGGCGGCTGTAGACGTAGTGGATGAGCTACCGTCGGCGATTTGCCCACATTGGGAGAAGAACGGGAGGTGCAGACAGGGGGATAGATGTCTGTCGGCTCATCCGGTACGTGGACCGGGATAATCATCGGCGGATCTGGGCTGACACGACAGGCTGATCATCGACCGGCACCTGCTCATACCAATCCGGCTCGGAAGCAGGTCCGTCAACCTCCCCAGCCAAAGCAGAACCATTTCGCTCGTCCTAGTCTACTCGGTCAAGTAGGTTGCCCATCTTGCCTGACCTGAGGATGCGTAACGGTGTAAGATCAAGCTGACTCTGTAGCTACTCGCCAATCCCATTCAGAACACCTTGTCCCAGTTGACCCAGACTATACGATTTCTGGTCGCCAACGATATGCTGCAAGGGGTCGAGCTGGAGCCGGGACAGGCTGAAGAGGAACAGCGGAAGCAGGGCTTGGTGCAAGTCGTAGAGGAAGTGGTTTTTGAGGAGTCAGCGTAGCATGTCCCGTAGCGGACTCGGACATAGAGCACCCGTTGTCATTGTGAGTGTTTGTCAGCACATGCAGGACTATTCCTGCCGGCAGTAAGCATACCTGACGAACAGATCTGTCAACTGAAACATCTCCCGGGAAGTCTCATTGGGATTCCATTACATGTCTCATCCGCCCTTCAGCCACTCAATATCACCTCTGTTCCACTCGTTGTTTCTCCTGCGCCCTCGGTCAATCATCACTCATACATTGTTATCAGCCCGGTTGACCATTCACACCTCGATGTCAGACCAAGACAAGCAAAACACGGTACATCGGCGAGCCGGCATCGGGTGCGAGTACATATGCGCCGGGCCTATGGCGATCTCTTTCTCTTTCATCCATCAACCTAATCGATAGCATCTACAGCAAGAGAGCGCGCGGACCGACTCCCCTTAACGACCCCTTAACGACTTAACGACCCCTAACGACTAACGACTACCGACAACCTCCCATCGACCACCTCCCGCTCGCTCGCACCCCACATCAACCTCCATCATCACTCTCGCTCACTCTTCCTCCGCATCGACACCCATCGGCTCTTCCACTCGGTCATTCATCACTTCCCCAATCAACCCACCTATCCTCCTCGACTTACTACTTCATCCACTCATTCACAATGAAGACCTCTACCGCTTTCGCCATCCTTACCCTCCTCGCTGCCGGCTCCGGTGCTGTGCCCATCTCTCGTCGTGACGGCCCGGACTGCCCGTGCGAGGTGCTCGACCCCAACAACGCTGGCGACAATCTCCAGAAGGCCGGCGACGGCGGCAACACCCTCCTCGGCGGCATGAACAACCAGGCGGAGGACTCGCCCCTCGGTGACGCTGCCGATAAGCTCCTCGGCTCGGACTCGGCTGAAGACCCCTCCTCGGTCATGCAGGAGGATGACAAGGATGTCACTGTCCAGGTGCCTCACGGCGCCGCCGCGGACGAGGCTACCGAGGATGCCGAGCCCATCACCTCTGGCGACGCCCTCGACCCCGTCGACGAGGGAGACGCCTTCAACGGTGGCGGCAACAACGCGTTCCGTCTCTCTCGCCCTGGCCGCCCCATCACCACCAACAACGTCGAGGACCAGCCGGCGGACGACGCGGCGGACAATAACGGCATGGACCTTCTGTCCTCGGCGGGTCTCGACGAGGTGGCAAAGGCGGAGGATGTCGATGGGGGTGCGAGGGAGGGGGAGAAGGCGCTCGGAGCGGAGGAGCCGGTAGACAACGTCCTGCCCGGCGACAAGACCAACGACAAGGTGGACAATGTCACCTCGGACGAGTCTACCGATGACACCATCTCCACCCTCAGCTCGGACATGCCGCTCGACAACGTGCAGGACAAGGTGGAGGGCGCTGCTGGGGACAAGGTCGAGGACAAGGCGAAGGACGGAGAGAGCGGGTTGGGGTTGAAGGAGCCGGTCGATGGCGCGCTTCCCGGGGACAAGACGGCGGACAAGGTCAACAACGTCGTCGACCCTTCCAGCTCGGCTCAGAGCACCGACAACTCCCCTTCCAATGACAACAACGGTAGCGGTCTCGACCCCATCCTCGCTGGCAACGCTGTCAACGACGCGGTCGCCGAGCACACTGGTCACGACACTAACGACCACCTCGACAACGCTGGAGACCGTCCTCTCGGCCAGACCATCGACGAGGCGGCTCAACACGGCGGCGGCAAGGCCGACGACCACCTCGACGGCGTCAACACCAAGCCCGCCGACAAGGTTGCTGACGGCGTCGTTGCCGGCTCCGGTCCCAAGGTCGTCGATGCCACCAACGGTCCCCTCTCCAACGCGGCCGAGGGTGTCGTGCCGGGCAGCGGTCCCGCCGTCAAGGATGCCGCTCACGGTCCCGTCTCTTCGGCTGCGGATGGCCTCGTCCCCGGTACCGGTCCCAAGGTCGTGGACGCCACGGACGGTCCCACCCACGACGCCGCCGAGGGGATCATTCCCGGCTCGGGTCCCGTGGTCAAGAACGCGACGGACAGGCCAGCCGGTCAGTCGGTCGACAAGGCCCTGGCTGGCGACAACCAGGCTTTCGACGGCTTGAAGGGCGCCTCTCTCCTCGGCGGCCTTCCCACCTCCATGTCTGGTATGCCCGATATCGACATGAACGTCCACGTCAAGCCCAACAACCAGGCCGAGCCCCAGCAGCAGTCCACCTTCCCCCTCTCCGCCAACTCCGTCACTGGCGCTCTTGGCTCGCGCCCCGCTGGCGGTCTCACCGACTCGGTCCGTCCCGCCGCTTCTGGCCTCTCGGGCGGTAACCTCCTCCAGGCACTGGTCGCCCCTGGCGTCCTCGGAGGTACCCCTCTTGCCGATCGCCCCCTCCAGAACACCGGCGCGCCCGCCTCGGGGATCGTCAGCCCGCTCACCAACGGCGCCGGCATCGCCAACATCGTCTCGGGCGCCAAGGGCTTGCCTATAGTCAACACCGTCGGTCAGCAGGGTCAGCCCATCAACACCGACTCCATCAAGGGCATGCCTATCGTCAACGGTCTCGGCCAGCCCATGGACACGGATGGCTTCTTTGGCGGTTCCGGCAAGAAGCTGCTTGGGAAGGTGAGTCATCAGTGACTGTTGATATGATCTGAGCTGATGAGACAGGTTAAGCCCACAGCCTCAGACACCTCGGACGATGTCAACGAGACCACCGACTCGCTCAACAACGGACCTGATGGGGCAGCCGACCAGGTCAGTCCTACTATCTTTCCTTTTGGTCACCGCTGACTTGCAGGTGACTGATGATCTCGCCAAGGAGAACGTCAACGCCTGCAAGGACTGCATCAACACTGCCATCGCGCCGGTGAACAGCAAGGCCGACGACGCTGACAATCTCGTACGTACCCATTCCGTCTCCCATCTCTCTTGCATCAATCACTGACCCCATAGGTCAAGTCCGACCCTCTCCACGTCGAGCCGGCGGTCCAGAAGCCCGACTCGCAGCTCCCGGTCTCGTACCAATGCGTCACCTCGCCCGTCACCAAGATGCCCGTCTATACCATGCCGTGCTTGACCAACTGGGGCGGCCGGGTCGGATCCGACGTCGACGTGTGTATCGCGCAGGATCAGATGGACTTCAAGCCTGTCAACACCATTGTGAGTTATCTCTTGCTCTCTGTCAGTAGAACCGAGCTGACTATTCAGGCATGCCCCGAGGAGATGCAAGACCACCTCGGCGACGACCTCAGCTTGCTCCGCCGGGAGGACAACGACGAGAAGTGGGACATGCTCTCCCGCGGAATCAACCGATATGTCCGTCTCTGCATGGTCGCCAATGGCCTATAGATAGTAGTCAAATAGCTATAGGTTAGACTTGGGCAGGGGACATTTCGTTAGATTAGATCAGGTCGGCCTTGGCCTGTGGATGCATCCAGGTCCGCTCTTCCGAATGCTACGGCTCTACGTTCTCCTCATCTGCATTGTTTACTTGAGGGGATCAAAATCGTCCCAGCTCCCTTGTAGTGCCGCCTTGCCGTTCCATGCTGCAGTAGGAGCTTTTGTCGGCTGCATCAGACCCGGTGTCCAGCCTGGAGGTGGTCTTGGCGCGGCGGCAGATTGCGGCTGCATGACGCTATTAGAGGATGCCTGTTGTGGTCGCATGGGCTGAGCGAAGGAAGGCTGTGGGGCCGGGGCAGCCGTGGGAGCGTAAGAGCTCATAGCTGGTGGTTGAGGCGATAGCGAGACGCTATAGTTTGGCCCAGCGGAAGGCGCGCCGCGAGAAGAGCTAGGCTGTAGTGGCGCAAACGAGGACGAGGAAGATTGGTTTCGAGGTGCGTCTGGTGTCATTGGCTGCGATGAAGACGCGAATGCGGCCGAGTTGAAATTGGAGGACGGTACTGGCCGAGCTTTGAGACGGTTTGCGGTCGGCGCCTGAGGCGCAGCTGGACGAAGTAGCTGGGCGGGAGGTTGAGGGGAGACGGGGGTGGATAGTGTAGGGAATGAAGAGGCGGAGGAGGAAGCCGTCATGGTAGAGTTGAACGCTTGTGACTGGACAGTGAGCAAAGGAAAGCGCAGGCGGGTCATTGCCGCTCACCAAGTTGTCTTCTCCCCCACTTCCCCACTCATCCCACATATCCCCATTTCCAGTAGACATTGGCTTGGCCATCGCCCCAGATCCTCCTTTGACTAGCGTCTCAAAGTCCATCTCCCCACCACTCCCCCCTGCGCCGTTCGCTGACCCCTCCCACCCCTCCCCTAGCCCGTTCATATCCGCCGCCCCAGCCTGACTGGTACTTTCCAGCCTCCTCACATCCCTCAGATGCTCCCCATGCTCCCTCTCGACCCGGCCCCCGAGGTCCTTGATCACCTTCATAAAGTGCCCAAATTGCTGCTGGTTGAGGAGGGGACCCATCGACATGGCCCATAGTTGAGGGAGGACGAGCGTGGCTATTGCCTCTCGGTCGACTTTGGCGCCCATTGCCTCGTGTACGCCAAGGGTGGCCATCATGACTGCCGGTTCGCGTGTCTTTATTTTGGCTAGGAGGGGGACGAGCTTGGTTGTCAGGGTGGCTTTGTCGAGGGTCGAGACCATCTTTTGGAAGGTCTGGAGGGTGAGTACTTTGATTGATAGGATGCGGGTGCGAGTGAAGAGGATCTGCAAGTCAGCTTGAGAGGGTAAGCAGGGAGATCAGACGTACGGCGACTTTGACGAGCAAGACATTGTGCACCGTGCCGTAGTCAAGTATCTCGCAAAGATGCGGAACCAGTTGAAGCACCTTCTCTTGTACTGGCAGATGCTCGCATTCGAGCGAATTGTATACGAGCGGCATGACGTCTGCTGGATGAGCTTGGCTTTGTGATCGATGATTTCAGACACACTCACTTTCGCGGAAAATTGGGGGTAGGGTCTTTTCCTCAAATAGAGTCAGGTTCTCGAGCAAGGCTGGAAGGTCAGCTCAGCTCCGCGTGTCGAGGCAATGCTCACGGTAACTGACTGAGCATGTTCTGAGGTGGGTCCTTGAGCGCAAACAGCGGTTGCAGCTTCGGTAGTACAAGCGTAAACTCCTCCTTCGTGAGAGACCTAGAGATCTCAAAGACGTTCGGCAGTAGGAACGGCAGGAGGTAGCTATCTTTCATCTGACCGTCAGCGTTCCTTCCTGCTTGCAAACATGGCGGGTGCGTACCTCCTCCAGTAGACTCGGCAGCACCTTGCCTCGTCTGAGCCGATCGCTAAAGGTAGGTAAGACCCTGACCAGACCGCGGAGAAACGTTGCCTTTTCTTCTCGTGGTTTAGAAGCGAAGGTGGTCGGATCGAGGAAGTTGAGGGTGGATATCGCGAGCGAGGAGAAGAAGGGATGTGAAGGTAGCGAGGCGAGGGAGAGACGAGACGAGGCATGTCGAGTCAATAAGCGGGGTAAAAGATCTGCAGGGTCAGCCGGTGGGGCTTCGGTCGACTACTCTCAACAAGTAAGCTGACCTTTGACTTCCCCGCTACACCTTTCCCACTTGCTCCCCCGCATCCAGTCCTTGCGTATTAAAGACCCCTCCGCGTGGTCCCGCAGACTCTGCAAGCTGGCCCCGTTCGGGAACGGCGGTCTCCCGCCCATATGTACCGCATAGAGGACACATCCAAGAGAGTAGAGATCGTTTGCCGTGCTCAGCTGCGAGTCGAGGGCGTACTCGGGTGCTGCTTAGTGAGCTCACGTTCTGTCTTACATGCAAGAACTAGCTCACCGAGATAGTCATACTTCCATTGCACCTCTGGTGGTACCCTCGGGTCGACCTCCGGGAAAGTGTACCGCGTCGCCGAGCCATCAGGCTGCTGTAGTGGCGTCAAGAGACTCAATCCGGACAGCTTCCAGTCACCCTGTTGGTATCAGCTTGCAAATCCCTGATATCTTTACAATCATTGGGCCGAATGAGCTCACTTTGGCATTGATGAGCACCGCCTCCGGACTCAAGTTCAGATGAACGCTCTTTCCCGGACCATGCAAGAATGCCAGCGCCCGCGACACCTGCAGCACGCCCTTCTGCACCTCCACCTCGTCCAGATCCACCTCGTTTCGCCGCGTCCCGTTCCCGTTCTCCTCCGGTGGTCTGTGCCTGCTCCGGGAGTTATTTGCGCCAGACGCCTCGTTCAAAAGTGTCTGGAGGGAAGAGGTGACGAGCTCAGTGACAAAGGTGAGGTCGGTACGTGATTCTTCGAGGGGTTCGACCATGTGCAAGAGATCGGGATGGCGTAGGCGGGATAAGCTGGTCGCCTGTCTGTCAGCTCTTGGGTTCCTTCAGCACGCTCTCGTGAGTCAACCAGCTCACCTCCTTCTTCATGCGTTCTACGACCCATTCTTTGGCCTCCGCGGCATTCCGCCCAGACCCTCCCTTTACGCCGTCCAGCACCCGCTTTTCGAACATCCATACCGACACGTCCTTGCCCGTCGTCTTGTGAGTTGCACCCACTACGCGCCACAGCCCTACTGCGAAGCCCTGCGAGGCTTTGCTGGCGGTCGAAGAGGATGACGCGCCGAAAGCGGGCGAAGAGGATGTGGAGGGTCCGTTCGCCGAGTGAAGCGTGTAGGCCGACAGCGAGGTGGGCTTGGAGAAGATCTGGGTGGTGAGGCTAGTCGCGGCTGCGAACATTCCGGCGGCCATCTTGCTGCTACTGTACGCCGGCTTGAGCTGCTGATGCTAGCTGCTGAATACGATATCGAGACCGAGGTATAGATAAAAGGCAGGCGAGGAATGTGGAGTTGCTGCGCGTCGCACTGCAGCTTGTCCTTTGTGAGGTTCAAGCGGTGCAAAAGGCACCCGTTTGAGTGATGCATGCGTCATAATGCATTGAAAGCTGCTTCCTCATCTGACCCCATAAGGATATCCCCCGCCGGTTGAACAGGCTCAGGAGCCTTCGATGCGGGCAAGGATCCTCCCAATTCGCCATTATCACTGGAATCTTCCCCTTCGTCTTGCCCGTCTTTGGCGGCCCCGTCTGCTTCGGCGTAACGCCAATTTCCGCCTGTCCGCTTCCGCTTCTTATCATCGAACTTTCGAGGTGGTATGACCGCCTCGAATGCGGCTTTCCAGTCTTGCCGAATGTTGTACTCGACCAGAATGGCAAAGACCTGCGCACTGTCAGCTGGGTCGCATGTGGTTATGCGCACAAAAGCTGACCTGATTGACCGTCAAGACCTTTCGGGTGGGCATATTGCCGATATATGTTCCTATTGGCAGACGAGCTGTCCTTATCCCGAGCTTCTCGGCTCTGTTCTGGCACAACATCTACCAAGTCAGCTGAAGCTCCTGGCATACTATTTCGTTGCATAGCGAGCTCACCTTGTGCCTATTGCGATCAACCAGTCCCCCGATGATATACACTTCATTCTCCTTGAGCGTCGTCAACTCCTCCTCCGAGTCCGCCGAGAGGTACACCAGCTCCTGGCCCCTCTTAAGCCCGCTCGGTAGTTCGCCTTCTTCGTTCTTCATCTGCTTCGCTATCGCTTCGACATCATCAGGGTTCCAGTGACACCGGTTCCAACGTGCAATGTCGCGCTTGACGAGTCGGCCGTACAGGCGAGGTGATATCGACACCGAGGACGAAGAATGGATGATGGCGGAGAATGGTAATGAGGACAGGCGGTTCGCAGAATAAGCGAAGGATAATTGCGAGTCCATCGATGATATTTCCTGCTCTGTCAGCTACTGTCGACCATATTGAGCGTCATACAGAAGCTCACATTCTCCGTCATGAGCTCATCAAACCCCAGATCCATGATGACCGCCCCGCCCCAGACCGTCTGGTTCCTCTCCACACCCTCCGCCTCAGCAAGCTTCTCCTGCCTCTTGGCAGTCCGCTTCTCCCTCTCTCTTGCTCTTCGCTGCTCAAAGATCTCCTTGTCCGCTGCTGATAGTGTCCCCTCAGCATAGCCTGTTGAAAGCTCATGATGTCGCTGTTGGCGTCGGACCTTTTCGGCTTGTCGTTTGAGAGGCTTGAGCTCCGCCATACGAGCCTAGCCGTCAGCCAAGAGTCACAATCATACGCTTAATAGCATGTCAGCAATCAGCGCATGAAGCTGATCGTGATAGCTATGGCCGCAATCCAGTCTCATCGAAGAACCCACCTGGCGAGCTGCCTTTTTCTGCTGATTCTTGCTCAATCTCGGCTCGCCCGCCTCGAGCGATGAGGCAGTCGCGACCGCCGGAGTCTCTGCCGTCTGGCTTCCGCTTGCCTCTGCGTTATACTGATCCTCCTCGTCCATGTTGATGATGTATCATAGCGAGATTTCCACTGAAGCTCTTGACCGCAGAAACCTCCACCCATTGATCGCTGACGTAATGCCATTGCCCACTCCGCATTCCGCGCGCCCGAGTCGCTCGATCACTTCCACGACTGTCAACCAATCTACCATCCATACTACACCCTTGACGAGCACTTTTCGAGCTCATATACCGTGAGGACATACCAGCCGCAACAGATCACCCGAAAATTCCAATCTCGTCAGCATGTCGGACGCAAGATTACGGCGGGTACAGAAGGAGATCCGAGGTTGGTCACACGCCCCTGTCGAGGACGGCTTGTGACGGATATCAGTCCTCAAAGGACAGTAGCTGATCAATCAGACTGTGCGAAAGATAAGACGAGTCAAATATCCATCGAGAGTAAGCGCTCTTTCACCTCAATCGGCGTCATGAGCGTTCACTGGCTGATTTGTGTTAGTGATCGATGAGAACCCCTTCCACCTTGTTGGTGCCTTCCCTGGACCGGTAAGCTATCTCCACGCACCGACAGCTTCCTGGAGCGAAGCTCACGATGATATAGCCAGATACACCGTACGAAGGCGGGTACTACGAAGTCGTACGTTCACCAGCTTTCTACTGGGCGATCGCTGACGAAGCGCTAGGATATCAATATACCCGAGACGTACCCATTTCAGCCCGTCAAGATGAAGTTCATCACGTGAGTCCGTCTCTTATGACTGAAGCATTGGATCAACGCTGATGAGTCTAGAAAAGTCTATCGTGCGTATCCTGGCCGAGGGATTTTCGGGACGTCATGGAGACTGTGCTGACATCCTGGCAGACCCAAATGTCTCATCAGCATCAGGAGCGATCTGCTTAGGTACGCCGATGAGTGCCGATCACAGCGGCTAGTTCACGCAGCTGATATTGCAGATATTCTGAAAGATGCCTGGTCACCCGTAGGCCATTCAGAGGTCCATCGAACCAGACTCAAGCTGACAAGCAGGTCCTCACTCTCAAATCCACCCTCATCTCACTCCAATCCCTCCTCAACGAACCCGTGCCCGAAGATCCACAAGATGCCGAAGTCGCCAAGCACTACAATTCCGACCGCGCTGGATTCATAAGTACAGCCAAGCACTGGGCGCAGGCGTACGCACAGGCACCGGTGCATAAGCAGCAGGGCGGGGTGACTGGCGGAGGTGGCACAAAGAAGGTGACGGATGCGGAGATGGCGGGGCTGAGTGAGGCGAGCGTTTCGCAGTTTGTGGATATGGGCTTTGAGCGGCCAAAGGTGGTACGTCATACGGGCACCTATCATCCCCGGTAGGGTTAGCTAACATTGTAGATCAGCGTCTTAAAGCGCATGAACTATCGCGGGAACAACATTTCGAATATAAATGAGAACACAGTGAGTGCGACTCCGTTGTCAGCGGACTGGTCTGCTCCGGGCTGAAGTCTCTGACAATTGTGTCCCCGAGCTGACGATACCAGGTCCTGGAAGAACTGTTCAAGTAGAGCGATGGGGGCGAGCGACAAACAAACAGGTCGGACAATGAAGCAGAAGTCATAAGGATGGGGTGTGAATATGCATTGACCCATGTATGTCCGCCTCGTCACCAGATACCAGATGCTGCCTCGCCCGTACGCGTCTCCCCAGCCTGACTTCTGCTCTCATAATCCCTTATTGGCTGGATTTGAGTCTCGCTGCCTTGCTGCTGCTTCCACCGTCGCCTTTTGCCGCAGCTCGAGTGTTCTCCGTTTGTTGAAGTAGTCGATCTATACGATCAGCATAGCTCCTTCTGTACGGATGAAGCCCCATTGGCCTGTTCTTCCCACAGAGGACTGTGCACGCCATGCCCTCATTCATAGCCCCTCCCCGGCTCTGATACGTCGTATCGGCCTAGTCTTCCCATAGTGTATAATGTCCGCCCGACATCCGCATGATGACCATCGCAACTCACCCAGCTCTTCCCGCAGTGCACCTCGTACCCTTTCCGTTCCGCCTTACATCCCGCCTCCCCTGGTTCTGTTCCTCCGGCTACCATGACATTGCCCTTATCCAGACACGCAAAATAGGCGTCGCGGGACTCCCAGCAGTGTTTCCGCTGTTCGCGGGTAGGGGCGACGGTGGGTTCGGAGGCGGGGGGAGGGGTGGATGAGGAGGCGGAGGAGGAACCGAAGCCGAACATGCTGATGGGTACTCCGAAGATGTCTTTCTCTCTTTGGCTTCGTGGTCTGCAATCTATGAGATGGAAGGTCTGCAATCTATGTGATGTACGTTTGTAGCTGTGTCTGAAAGATCTCGACCTGTATAGGTAACAGAGAGTGAGTAGAACTCTGAGCGAGCAGATCGAGGTCTTGGTGGGCTTCGCTTATTTCGCCAATCGAAAATCCTCCACCAGAGACAGCCAGACCGACACCGGTCCATCTTACGCTTGCCTTTAGACCATACTTGCATCCCCAAGAGCATATACATGAGCCCTGTCAGGGCCGAAGAGCAGCGGTAGTGCCCAGCCTCAACCATCGACCTACCGTTTCGCAGCACATCACTATCCTCCGTCCGAGGGTCATCCGTCAATCTCCCATTCCTCGCGCTGAGATACGATGCAGGCGCTCTCGAGAAGGGAAGAGACCGAGGTCATCGCCATAGCTCGCGATCTGGCTCATAAGGCATGTGACGATGTAGTCAAAGGTCAGTACTGCCCCTTGCTCACCTTTCAATTTATCCGTATGCAGCATAGAATAAGCTGATCCCCCAGACTTCGCAATGTGCTCTGCCGGACGCACCGTCTCCATGCCCTTCATGTGCCGCACTCAAATCAAGAACATGAACACTTGTCTCAAGAACTATATGTCGGAGGAGCGACTCGACTCGCTCAAGCTCGATTATATCGCAGAGCGGAGCGAGAAGGGACGGGCGGCGGTGGAGAAGTTGAGGAATGAACGGTCGGGGTATCTGGTCAAGGCGTATAGGAAGGGCAAGGCGGATGGGGTGGACGGCGGGGCTCTAGTCGGAGAGGAGCCAGCGAGGGCTGTATAGATCGTAGTGAGTGCTGCTTCAGCTGCAGCTGGAATGGCTCTGAGCTGACAGGCAGGAGAAGCGTCCTTTTGTCGGCATGGCTTGCCCTAATCCGTCACATTCTTGCGAATTAGAAGATGATTCAACTGCTCGCGTCATCGGTGCATCAGTGCTCGAGTGGTGGGCATTATGATTTCATCGAAGCATCAAAGCGTTTCCGAACGTCCGTATCTCGATCCTACTGAATCTTGCCTACATCCTTCGCAAGCCCGACTCGTCTGAACCCGAAATACGCGATCCCCACCACTGACTGATCAGCCACAGCCCAGTCTAGAGGAGAGGCAGTACTCACCTATACCGGCAGCCCCAGAGCCGAACCAGAACGCCGCCCTGACACCCGCCAGCACGCTCCCCTTTTGCTCGCCGATCTGAGTCGCGATGAGGGATGTGAGGCAAATCCCGAGCGCTGCGCCGACTTGGCCTGAGGTTTGGAAGAGAGCGCCGCCGACTGATTGTTCGTCTCTGTTCATTAGAGGCTGGTCTGGCAGGTATGAAGAGGTACTTACTGGTCGACCAGGTTCGAGATCAAGATGTTGCCCAGACCGAATGCGCTATCGGTCAGCGTGATTCAAACGGCTTGGAAGTGGGGAAGAGTCACAAATCAATGCCCCAGGGAATCATCAGCTGGGCCGGGAACTCCATTGCCCAGAATGTGAGTCCTTCTGGCCACAGAGCGTATAGGAGTGAGCAACACCTGCTATCAGCCAAGTCAAGCTGTATGAACATACGCAGTGAGGCCCGCGCCGATCCCAAGGAGGTGTGGTGTGCGGACTCTTGGTGCGAGGAACATGACTGCCGTCTGATTCATCAGTCCTATTGCCTTTATATGACATCTGAAAAGACTTACAGCTGCGCCTGTCCCGACGATGGTAGTGGGCAAGGTATGAATCGAATTCTGAAGCGGCGAAAGTCCCTTGTAGTTCTGGTAAAAGATGGTCGTGGTATACACCCACCCGTAGACCGACAGAGACTGGAAGAAGCAGCATGCACAGGTATAGCTAATGAGGCCATGCCGACGGGTGAAGAGTGACATCTTGATGATGGGTGGGTAGGAGGTGTGACGCTCGAGCCGGAGTGACCAGATGCTGAAGATGCCGACGAGGACGAGAGAGAGGACAAGTAGAGCGGGAACGTCTTCCAGTTGTCAGTTTCGCATCGCAGCAGTGAGTGGCATGGCTCACGAGGTGCTTGCCACCCTTTGGGGGCGATCCCAGACTCGGTGAGACTAAAGGTGAAGATGCAGATAGCGGCGGTGATGAGGACCCCGCCGATCCAGTCGATACGTCTATCCTTTGCGGCGACTGAAGGCAGGTCTGGAGGGACGACAAAGTAAGCGATGACGAGCAAGACGATGGCCAAGCCTGCCAGAAGGAAGAAGAGGTAGGACCAGCCACCCCTGATACATCAGCTGGGAACAGATCCGGCGAGTAAGAGGGCTTACTGTCCGATGCTGGCCATGACCCCTCCGATGAGGTTGCCGAATGCTGCCCCGACGGGGTTGCCTAAGCCTAAATGTCAGTTGTGGGCGGAGATGGTGGTGAGGTGACTGACCGAACGCGGCAAAGACAATGGTGCGAGCAGGCTCGTGGCGGATGTTGACGCCGATGATCCCGAACCCAGCGGGCGAGGCTATTGAGAGTCCCAAGCCGGACAGCGCGCGAGTCACACACATAGATAGACGGTTCTGCGGGTCAGCCCCGAGCTTCAATGCTAACGTCGATGCGTAAAGGCAACGTACCTTCACGGCCCCAGTAATTATTGCGAAGACGGCATACATCGACAGTCCAATCATGTACAGCTTCTTCCTTCCCGCTGTATCTGCTAGTCGTCCCGAAAAGAGCAGGCCGCTAGTCGTAAGCTCAGCCCATTCTCGCTAACATACCATGCGAAAGCCAAAGTGTAGGCGGAAGAGACCCATTGCACTTGCAACTCCGACTCTCCGAGGTCATGCGCCATACTCGGGATCAGCAGCGTCACCGACGCCGTCGAAGCAGTCTGTCATGTCAGTCGGCTTCTCAGACAACGACCTACCCCGACAAAGTAAGTCATCATCATCCCCGCGGCGAGAACGACCATCCTCCCCGTTGACATCCTTGGCGGAAACCCCGTTTCACCAGCTTGCGACTCCAGTACCGCTTCAGCCCCATGCTCGGCCGTCAGTCCAGCAATGACCGGCCCAGCCTCCAGTATGGGGAGTGTATCATACTCTGAATGAGCGCGCGAGTGGGCCGGCTTGTATTTGGCTGACTCCGACTCGAGGGGGAGTTTTTCGCCTTCCAAGGCCGCGGGCGAGTCGTGGTCGATGATCTTGGACATCTTGGAGAACTTGAAGCGGGATGGGGGTGGGCCTGAAGCCCCTGCAGTCAGGTAAGGTATAAGTACATCGTTTCCTCTTCCTCGCTGCGCGATCAGGCTAAACAGGAGTTCGTACGCGTCGACGGTATAGTAGATCTACCGATCGTATGGTCAGAGGTGTGCGCTGATAAGGGCAAAATTTACAGAGTGGACCGTGGAATGCCGCACAGTTCTGCCGCTCGGAGCGATGCCGGCAGGGGTGTTTATCCGTTTGATTAGGGGGTTTAGCAGGATTAGCAGTGAGAGTGGCGATGGTGCAACTTGTGGCGCAAGCGGTGGACCACGGGACGACGGGCAGAGATAGGACATTAGGGATCAGTCCTGCCACAGTAAGTGGTACATTCACGAGAGCGAGCCAGATACAATTCTGAACTTCTATTCACAACTTGACTTTGCGCGGCGAGAGCTACTTTCCCCAGTGGAGCGCCTTGACCTTTGAACTTCCTGTCGGTCAATCCTCCGACCTCCAGGTCCCCGATCCCTATCTGATCCGCCTCTACCTCTGCAGCGTCGAAAAACTTGCTGGGCCATATGCGGAGTTCTACCGGATCTTCCCCACGTCCTTGGCTAGCCCGGCTCGCCAGAAATCGAAGTACGCAATCCCCACAACTACCTCATCAGTAACTAGAACAGACCTAAACGGACGCAGTACTCACCTATACCGGCACCTGCGGCGCCAAACCAGAACGCCGCTCTGAGACCCTCCAACAGGCTCCCTTTTGCTCGCCCAGCTCGGTGGCAATGAGAGCTGTGAGGCAGATCCCCAGTGCCGCACCGACTTGGCCCGATGTCTGAAAGAGGGCGCCGCCTACAGATTGCTCGTTTCTGATCATGATCAGAGGTGGTTTGGCCGGTCTACAGAGGGAGGAACTTACTCTTCGACCAGGTTGGAAATCAAGATATTGCCCAGACCAAAAGTGCTGTTGGTCAGCTTGGCTCATGCAGCTTGAAGGAGGACTCGCAAGTCGATGCCCCATGGCAGCATCAGTTGCGCCGGGAACTCCATTGCCCAAAAAGTAAGCCCTTCAGGCCAAACGGCATAAAGGAGTGTGCAACTCCTGCTATCAGCTTGACCCATGCAATCCGACTCACGCTGTGAAACCCGCTCCGATACCGAGCAGATGAGATACCCCTACTCTTGGGGCGAGGAACATGACCGCCGTCTAATCGATGAGCAAGTGGTCTCTTGTGTATGGCAGAAGACTCACTGCCGCGCATACCCCGGCAATGATGCAAGGCAAGATATAGATTGAATTCTGCAGTGGCGAAAGCTGCTTGTAGTTCTGGTAGAAGATGGTAGAGGTGTATACCCAGCCATAGACTGATAATGCCTGGAGGAAGCCGCAGGCGCAGGTGTAGCTGATGAGACCCTGCCGGCGGGTGAAGAGCGACATTTTCATGATGGGCGGGAAAGAGCCGTAGCGTTCGAGCCGGAGGGACCAGACGCTGAAAACAGCCGAAGGAGAGCACCAGCAGAGCGATTACATCTATCTACTGTCAGTCCGAGGTGATAGTGAGACGCAGATATCACTTACGAGGTGCTTTCCACCCTTCTGACGCAACTCCGGACTCGGTCAGACTAAAGGTGAAGAGGCATACGGACGCAGTGACGAGTGCTCCACCGATCCAGTCGATCCGCAGGTCCTTGCCAGACACCGACGGAGGGTCAGGAGGGACGACAAAGTAGGCGATGACGAGCAAGACGATGGCCGCGCCGGCAAGAAGGTAGAACAGATAAGACCAGCTACCCCTAGACTATCAGCTAGGGCGCAGAACAGGCCACTTACTGTCCGATGCTGGACATGACTCCTGCGATGATACACCCGAAGGCTGCTCCCATCGGGTTGCCCAATCCTGGACGTCAGTCGTACACGCGTATACAAGGGCCAATCGACCCACCGAATGCAGCAAAGACGATCGTGCGGGCAGGCTCCTGTCGGATATTGACGCCAATGATCCCAAAGGCAGCGGGCGAGGCTATCGCGAGTCCCAAGCCAGATAAGGCACGAGTGACACACATAGAGATGCGGTTCCGGACGTCAGCCGGACCGCCAATACAGACCTCGATATGAGGACACGTACCTTTACGGCTCCAGTGATGATGGCGAAGACAGCATACATTGACAGTCTCACCAGGTACAGCTTCTTTCTCCCCGCCGTATCTGCGACACGTCCGGAGAAGAGGAGTCCAAGGATCATCAGCTCAGCCAAGACCCGAGTCAAAGGGAGGTACCAAGCGAAAGCTAGCGTATATGCCGAGGAGACTCATTGAACCTGAAGCTCGGACTCTCCGAGATCATGCGCCATACTCGGAATCAGCAGTGTCACTGATGCCACCGAAGCATTCTATCCGTTAGTCGCTTTCGATACCTGGACCTACCCCAACAAAGTAAGTCATCATCATTGCGGTAGCAAGTACGACCTTCCTAGCCTTCGACAAATCAGGCGGAAGCCCTGTTTCACCCGTTTGTGATTCCAGCGCGGCCCCCGGCTCATCCTCAACCGTGGCTCCCGCGATGAAAGGCACAGGCTGGAGTGCTGATAGACGAGGGAGTGTATCATACTCTGACTGAGCGCGCGAGAGGGTAGGCTTGTCTTCGGTAGACTCGGAGGGTCCGAGCGGCTTTTCGCCTGCTAAAGCCGCGGTGTGTTCGTGGTCAATCATCTGAGAAGGCCTAGCGCGGGGGAAAGGGAGTAATTAGTGAGACCCCCCTTCAAACAGGTCAGTGTTATAAGTGCGTCGTCGTCGCATCGTCTCATCAACTCGCGGAAGGAGCACATTAGGGCCAGAAAGGAGGGGAGAAGAGGACACACGAGAGGACACACACTCGCTACTACCCGAAGCAGTCATTCCTGGGCGATGCCGACATGCGTCTGTTGGCTGGCTGTGGCGCCTGTAATGTGGCAGGCAAAGCGTTTAACCATCAGTGTACGAGTACGGTCCTCCATTGACTCGAGCTGAAGCTGAGCGCACCCTCATGGAATGTTGCATCGATCTCACTTGTTGCCTGACCCGTACTTCTCCCTCAGACGCCAGCCTTCCGCCATTGAGGCGACCAGCGCATCGATAGCAAAGCCCTTCGAAGCGTAGTCTGGGTGTGGTTAGCTGGAGGTCTGACAGACCATTTTACAAAGCCAGCTTGAAAAGGCTCACCTTTGAGGGTCTTATGGAGGTCCGAGAGAGGTATGACCCGCTTGATAATATGCTCACCCTACACATCAGCTATGACTCCAATATAGCAAGTCCGCTGACCGGACAGTGAGAGGTTCATGGATCTCACCTCGTCCAGGTGTTGTTGCGGGTCCTCGTCGTTCTCCCCGAGCTTGACGTTGACCGTAACGAGGTTCATGTTTGCGCCTGTCATACTGTAGACGTCAGACGCTGATCTAATCAAGGAGACATCGTTAAGGTCGATATCTGCTCACCCTGGATCCTTGACGAGCACATCTGACACTTCGGCAACTTCCACCCCTCCCCCGCCCTTCCCGTCTCCGTAGCCCGTCTCCTCCCTGAGCTCCCGCAGAGCGGCGCCTCTGAGGTGATCAGCTGTGCCTAATTATCACACGATAGACACGGCCAAAGCTTACGCGGCGTCCTCCCCCTCATCCACTAGTCCAGCGGGGAACTCGATGCAGGTCCCGCCTGCTGGAGGACGATATTGCTCGATGAGGATCGTAGATAGTGGCTTGCTCGGATGATGCAGGAGTGCGAGGATATGGACAGCTGAGTGCGTAAGCTGAGGTCATCTCCCAAGAAGCGTCAATGGTAGCGCTCGTGAGGAAGCGGTGAAATGGTCGGCTCACAGTCGACACCGGCTTTGGACCGCTTCGTGCGGTTGGCACACTCCCAAGCCCGCTGTAGACCATCAGCTACGTGCTACACTATCTGCCTCGTACAGTAGAGACATCCGAGACGTGTCAAGCAAAGAGCTCACCTCCTTCCCCTCTTCATCCTTCCAATTGATCCGCTCAAGTTTCAACCACTTAGCCTCCGTCTTGAGCTCCTCCGTACCCAATATCTCAGGCTTCTGCTTGCTTGAACTACCGCTCATGGTTCGGGCTATCGTACGCGTGCCTCGAAGTGCTAGGAGCTGTCGGTTGAGGTGTCGCGTAGCTGACACTGCTGAGCGTAAAGACATGTGCGAAAGGTCAGAGCAGATCGAGGGGAGGTTCGCTGACCATTCCTTCGGATCTCGCCGGCCTCGCCGATGACGTCTTGGTCGTCCCTCTTCCTTTGTTCGAGACCCTAGCTGCTTCCCCTTACAGTGTCTACCATGCCGATCAGGACAGATCACTGTTTGTATGGTGGATATGGCCAGTCTATCTATCCATACGCGCTAAAGGATATACTTGTGATACAACATCATGCTCAACTCCGCGACAACTGACCGCCCTCACGCCTGCCCGTCTGCGCCTCATACCGCCGGTACAGCCGCTGCCGGGGCCGCCGTTGCTGCTGCCGCTACTGCCGCTGCTGGCGCCGGAGCCACCTCAGTAGCCGCTGGCGCAGGCTCATCCTCCTCCATCCGCCTCCTGACGAAAGCCTCCAGCCTCTCCTTGGCCGCTACTGATGCTGCCTGGGTCTCAGTCGCAGGCGCCGCTGGACGTTGATGGTGGAAGTAGTCTTCCGTGCCTGGAATATCAGCTATAGTCCACATCCCTTTGCAGAACTCCTAACTGACCTTCGACAGCGAACATCCGATATGTGCCCAGTGCGATGCGGCACGCGAGACCATCTTTCCGCTGGAACCCGCTAGGATCTTGATCCGCCTGGGAGAGATTTCTGGGCAGTCAGCTTATGCCTCGGAACAGAGGGACAATCAGCAGACATACCGCTTCAAAAGAGGCTGATCGATCCGCTGAGGCAAGCCCTCGGTACCGTGCGTCTACACCCGGTCAGTTCTACGTCGTACATAGCACACAAGTAGCTGCACTCACCAAGACATAAGAATCGACATATCCGCGCCATCGCGCCGCCTCAGTCTCTTCATCCTCATTCGTCGGGTCAAACTTGGTCATCACCTTGATGGTCAATAGATCGCGGTGAGGAATCTGCCGCGTCAGCTCCCATCGACTCCGCCCGTCCAGCAGATCGCGCAGCTCACCGTTTGGATCCGGAAGAACTCGTCGTCCGCACCACCACCGCAGATATCCTCCGCCGAATGCCTATAAGCCAGCTGTTTCCTGCTGCTGGGCAAGGTCGTCTCGCGGTCCCGCTGGAGCATCGCCCACAGCTCCTGTGACTTCATATCCCCAATGATAGTCTGGGTCTATTTCCGTCAGCTCTATCACACAACCCAGAGGGCTCAAACAACTGACCTGCTTGACTATAGCAGCGACGACCCGGTCGAGCGTAAACATGATATACGCCTTGGTACCAAACATGACCCTCAGCGTCTCCTCAAACGTCGCCGCGTCGACCTCATTCTCAAAGAGCTTCTCGGCCAGACTCAGGAGATGGGCATAGTAGTGCTGGGCGGGATTGTCGCCCGCCTCGACACCGCCGTTGGCAGTTTCAGGCTCGGCGAAGCCAAGGCGGATGGCAATGGGGTTGATGGGTTTCTTTTGGACGCGAGCGAGGTCCGCCGCGATGTTTTTGCACGTGAGCAGGCGGGTATAGAGAAGCTACACGTCAGCTTGATCCCCGGTTGCAAGGCAGACAACTCACCTCGATGAGCCGGACAAGAACGTAAAAGTTGGCATTGGCGTAGAAATTGCCAGTCCGCATCGTTTTGCGGGGATCCACCTCGCCCTCCGCATCCGCATCCTCCATCTCCACCTCGTCGACGTCTCCTTGCGCCCGGACGTCCACCCATGTCTGCTCGCTCGCCTCAGCGCCCGCCTTGTCCGCCTCGACGGCCTGCGCGACCGCCTCGGGATCATCCGGGATCGGGAGAGGCGTCTCAGCTCGCTCCGCCCCATCCATCGCCGGCGTACCCTCTACAGACCGCCGCTCATCATCCGGCCCAGGGGTGTGGGTCGTTCCCCTCTCCCTCCCCTTCTCCCCCACCTGCTTCAAGAGCTTCTTGCGCAAATCCCCCGCGCCCGCCTTCTTCCGCTTCGCCGCTCCTTGCGCCGACGACATGTCGTCATCATCCGCCATACTGACATCCCCATCCCCATCCTCCTCGCTACTCTCACTATCATCCTCATTGTGCTCCGCCGCTCCAAACTCGGCATCAAACTCGTCCTTGTCAAACATCCAGAGCAAAGGGACAAAGTCCCGGAGCTGCCGCTCAATCTTTTCCTTGTCGGCCGTGGAGAGTTGGTTGTTGACCCGGTCGAGATACGAGATGACGAGTTTGATGACGTCCTTGAGAACGTCGACATCCTTGAACTCCAGCTCGAATTGGGGTCGGCTGCGGTATGCCGCAGTGTTGAGCTGGGCCTGACGCACCGCCGTCTGCGCCCTCCGCCGCATCTCCAGCTCGTTCAGCAGATACTTGGACGCGATCGTCTTCTTGTCGTTCTGCTTAAACTGCACCCCCTGGTGGTCCAGCGCCTTGTAAAAGTTCTTGGCGTCCTGCTCCCTCCATACGCGATTCCACTCGCGCTGCGCCTTCTTCCACTCCTCGTCCTTGGCCTTGAGCCGATCAAGGACGATCGGAAGCGCCACCGCCGGATTCTCGTGGATCGCACGGACGATATCGTGCCCGAGCTCCTTGCCGTATACCTTCTTCAGGATACGCTGGTAGATGCTCTTGCTCTGAAGCCCGATACCGGATCGGAGGTTGAACCGGAGCCGTTCCTCCGGGTCCATGGTCTGGAGCTTGTTGTTGAGCGGCTCGAGCACGGCGATGGTGCGGAGATTGGCCTCGATGTGGTAATCGTACTCGTGGCGCTCCTCTTCCGATTTGTGAAGTGCGTCCTCGAAGGTGTTCTTTTTGTGGGCGAGGAAAGGTGCCGAGTCCTCAGCCGCCCAAGTGGGGTGAGAGACCCACTCGTCGTTGAGGACTTCCCAGCACATGGCGTCTCGGCCGGTGCACGTCATATTGATCTCCTATCTGGTCAGCTAATGGCCATACTGCAAGTCGACTGCGACTGACCGTCTTCGGAAGCTTCCTATAGCTGGGACCGTACGTCTTGACCCTCGGCCCATTCAAATCCGGCTTGACCCTCTCCAGCATAGGCACCATATCCACCGTCTGACCATCGATGTTCACCATCCCCCCAAATCCGTGCCCACCCTGCGCGCTGTGCGGGTTCGGCGGCGGATTACCCGCCTCATCCACCTGCACCATCTTTTTGAACGTGATCCACACGTCGCCCGCACCGCCGATAAAGCTCTCGGCGCGTTCGACGAGGGTACGCGTGTCAATCATGTCCTGCGTAAAGAGATTGATGAGCTTCAAAAACTCGTGGTACGAGACCTTGTCGTCGACGTGCTTCTTGACCTTGTCAAAGAAGGCAATCTCCTCTGGCGAGGCGAGGGTCTGTGGGACGGCCGCACCGGGTGTGAGGGGCGGGAGGTCCGCATCGTCCGCAGAAGGCGAGTCGGCCTTAGCGCCTTTCTTGGACTGTGAGTCAGCAAGATTCCGCCCGTATGAAGGAGAGAGCTCACCTTGCTGCCGGTCTTCGCCTCGGGCGCCCTTCTCTTCTTACCAGCAGGCGGAGCCGCCGCGTCCTTCGTAGCAGACCGCTTCTGCCCTACCGTCGCCGTCGCCGGATCGTTGGCAGCAGCCTGCACCATCGACCCGATATTGTCGTTATTACCGCCGCTGATCTCAGGCAAGAACTGCTTGAACTCGCTGATGAGGTCCGGAGCACCCGCAAACAGCTTGGAAACCTGCGCGTAGACCTGTCGTTCCAGCTCCTCCACATTTCGGTGGTTACGCCCGATCGAGCTCACCTCGTTGATGTCCCGGTTGTCTCGCTGGTAGGTCTGCAAGACCTCGAGGAACTGCTTGTACGTCTCTGGATCGTTACTATACCGGACCTTGATCTTATTGACGAAGGTGATGGCGTGATTGAACTCGAGGATGGCCGGTCGGGGAGCGCCGGCCGGAGCAGGCTGGTTCAAGCCCGCAGCGAGGAGAGTGGCGGCCGAAGGGGTGGACGGGCCGGAGGGAGCTTTCGGCTGGGCAGGATGAGGAGGGAGCGGGACCGAGATTGGTGTGGTCGTGCTTGTCGCTCCGTTGGCAGGGCGTGCAGTACCGGTAGCGCCAACTGCAGGCGTGCTTCTGAATGGCGGGGGACCGCTCGCAAGCTGGCTGCTAGTGCCCGCCTGAGCGGCCGAGGTCTGTGCGGCAGCAGCAGGCTTGGTAGCCGGGCTGTCGTCCCGCTTGGCTTGGTTGGCCTGGTTCCGCCGTTCTTCCTGTAACGCTGCTGCGAAGCCACCGGGCATGTGGCTGACCGTCCCGGTCGGCGTGGTCACGGTAATAACGCCGGCTTCGCCGTTGGCTGGGCAGTCGATACGATAGCCGGGAGGGAGGAAGGTGTTGAAGCCTTGGATGAGGGTGGGGTGGCCACGGAAGAGGGTAGAGACGCGATCAATGACGCCGGGAGTGTCGATGCTGGTGGCTGTCAGCTTGTCCGTGCGTGGTTGAATGGCTCGGTCTAGGCCGGCAAGGAGTGACTGTCACCGGAGGGGGAGGGAGGATACGCACGTCTGGGACTTGAACTCCTTCATAACATCCAGGAATTTGTTGTACACCTCCGGCTGCATCGAGAATTGGACCTGGAGGGATCAGCTCAGGGTCCTTCTATAATCACGGGTAGAGTCAGACGGGTGCGCTTACCTTCACCTGGTCCAGATAGCTCAGCGCATCCCGGACGTTCAACGGGCGGTACGGGTCGCTGCCTTTCGCCGCCATGATGATGGGAGGCTGAGATCACTAGGGGCTTGCGGGAGGTGGTGGATGGCCGGGGCTGGTTGGTGGGGTTCACTAGCCGAGGAGGGAAGGGCGGCCGGTCCGGTGGATCCCGACAGAGACGCGCCTCCTGCTGATTACTCGCCGGCGGTCAACGAGGATCGATAAGGGTGATGTGGAGCGACAGGCGGGCTCAGATGCGGCAGACTGTATGTGGAGTGGATGTATGGAGGAGAAGAGCGGAGAAGGGGGTGGTGGTAGCAGTGAGCGAGAGGCTGGGCAACAAGCAGAAACACTGCCAGCGTGGGAAAATGACGGCATTCAAAGGAATCGGATATCCGGCCGGACATTGCCGCTGCTCCTCATTCCGCGGTGGACCCTGGCCCTGACTCGCCTGAGTACTGCTCGTTACAGAGGTAGTGAAAGGCTTATGCGGATGTGCATGAAGGGTTGCCTTCGTGGACTGAACTAGAGAGAGAAATTGGGTACTAATGGGGCAGAAGACTCCACGCTGAAGAAGCACGCGGAAGTGACGGTTAGCCACGTATGTTGGGTCACGCCTTGCGAGCTTCGACTTCAAGTCAGCTCACGATCCGCTGGATCTTCTCCCCTACCATCAGAAACGCAGCTGCGGACCAATTGAACTTCCGAAACCTCACGATAGGTCTGCGATTTCCGCGCATCGACAGTGGCCAGTACGGGCCGCAGAAAGACAGCACACACCACCCGCTTTGTGACCGCCTCGTCAAGGATCCGTAGGGTGCAAGGGTCGTAGCTGGGCTCCTCCTTCACACGTAGCCGCTCCCGAGACAATCGCCATCGCCTGTGCCCGGTGTCGAAATAGCTCCCCTTGACTGTGACCTCGTCAAGGTGTTGAGCCATGCCCGCTCTCGCGCTTTGCGATTGCCATATCGCTCGAGCCTAGCGTACCATTGATGTGTCCACCCATCGAAAGCAGTCCCGGAGGTGCGCACCGTAGTTGTCATCGAAACTGCTTGAGATCCCCCGAATCAGATTTCGAAAGAGGTGGGAGGTACTGGCCTGTCCCGAATCGGGAGGGCATGCCCCGTGCGTGATGTCCGATGGCGGCCGCAATGCAGATGAGATCGGGCGGTTGCGCTTGGAGACTCGACGTATTCTACTCCTGGAAGCCTGCTAAGAAGCATTAGTTGATTATCAGCGGCACGTCAGCCAGGCGCTCGTTTCGCGGCCCCTGATCCGTCCAACGGAACTGCAGCTGCGCTTCTGAACCACCTAATGCATCTCCATCTAGTGGCCACCAGACTTGGCAGTTTTGGCTATTAGTCAGCTACACTCTACAGCAGGGAAGCACCCAAGAAGCAAGCTTACCGAACGGGTTCTTTGGGTCGTTCCTGGCCTCCTCCGCTGTTCAGTCAGCATAATCCTTGGAATGTTCGATGTCCGCCGCGTCCCCTCCGCCTCTCTTCTCGGGCCGACATGCCATCCAGTATGTAGCCACAAGGCGACAATCCCCTTCGCCGCCTCGCCGCCTGATACGTGCTCGTCATACCCCAACTGCAATTCCCTACTCACATTGCAAAGCAACGTTCTGCAGCTTCCAAACACCAGCGAAAGTAAGGGCGGATCCGATCATGAATGGCCACAGGGGCTTGACAATCTGATCCTGTCAGCTGATGTACTCCCCAACCTTGATCGACGGCTAATAGCAATCCCTCCAAAGGTAGCTACCGGAGAGTAGACATACGGGTGTGGGCCAGGCGCGGAGTCCGAACATCTTTGATCTGATTTCGGGAAGGGGCAGCTGTATTAATCAGCGGCTGGGTCGTAGTCGCTCCAAGGGGCTGGGCAGGAGCTAGCTCACGATAGGTGGATAGGGTATATGATGCAGTATCAACAGCTTGCTCGCAGCCACCACCACCAAGCTGCCGGCTCGCTCGGGGAAACGGGCGAAAACGGCGGTGAGGCAGTTTTGATCCCGTCATCCCCCCACTTTAGCTTTTGGCTTAATTAGGTTTGCGTGGAGTGGGTGGCGAATCGCGTCCACAGCATGCTCTGGATCGTCAATTTATATCATGCGAGGGACCATACAAGGCGATGGGTCAGCAGACTTTCTACAGCTACGAGTACAGCCTCTCCACAGGTAGATATACGAAATATGCAGCGGAACTCGCGAAGAGCTGACTCTGTGGAGCTCCACGCGGACGTGCCTGGTTTCCTTGGCTGATGTGCCTTTGCTTTTTGCCCGTCTTTCGCTTCTCAACCTCTCAAAGGCACCTATACTCGATTGACCCCTTGCAGCGCCCCCATCTAGCTGGCTAGACACCACGCTCCTTGACGACCACTCTCGTTCCCGCAAATAGCACACATGCTCTTCCATCACCTTGTCGCCTCATCATCCTGAAACATCTTCAATCAATTTGCCAGCTGAAACGGGCTCCAACCAAGCTTCATACAGTCCAATAGCGGCTGCTGGACAGCACATCACCAGACGAGACATCATTCGTCTGACCGGGCGCTTCATCATGCCATCATCACCCTCCGGATCTGGGTGGGCTCCATCCAAGCCCGCTCGTCTCAATCGGGACTACTCGGAGGACGACGCGGAAGGCACGCGCAACAGCAATCGCTTCACACTCACCGACTACGTCTACGACCGGGAAGATTTCTCCTCTGTACACTCTTTCAACGCCGTTGCGTCTAGCTCGCGCACCGTGACCGCGGAAAGGCCACCTCTACCCACTCTACGGTCGGCGTCGCGATTAGAGCTACCTCTACCGCCCGGCGCGGCTCCTGGCAGTGGTGCAGACGGACGACCGAGTAGCTGGGGACTGGCGGTACAGGGTCAGATTGCGCAAGTGCGTGGATCTACCATCCCGACTACTTCATCTCCCCGCTCGCCCTCCTCAGACCGGACACAAGCGGAGACTACAACTATCACCTATCCGCCTCCTTTGGCCATCTCGTCCTCTTCATCATCCGGCATGATGGCGTCTTCACGAACCGCGCTCCTAAAGTCCTCGCGCTTCCCAGAGGCTTTCGTCCCCGACATCTCCACCTCGCCCCGCGCCTCTACCTCCGGTCCTCAACTCTCCCCCTCCGAAAATGTCGCGATCAAGCGCCTACCACCCATCCCCACTCCCACCTCCCCTCCCCCCTCTTCCGGCAACACCTCGACCCCCAGACCCGCTCTGCCTGCCTCCACATCCTCCTTGTCCATCGCGTCCTCGATACCCTCCCCCCTTCTCCCGCCATTCCAACTCAACCAACCCAGGTTGGGCGCGTCCCGGCCGTCCTTGGCAAGTATGCCAAGTTCGAGCAGTACCTCCGGACTAAAACGGGAACGGGAACAGTGGAGTGTCTCACCGGAGCTGCCGAAATTGGGGTATGACCCAAGGAACACGAGTGTCACGTTTGTTCCGCTGGATGAGCGGGAGAAGCGGGCTGGGGCGGAAGCGGAGGGGGAGGGGAAGAGAGAGGAAGAGGGAGAAGGAGACGTGGAGAAAGGGGCGTCAACGCTGAGATACAAGGAGAGTAGGCCGGAGCGGACGAGCAAGAAGGGGAGATGGTGGGACTGGGTGAGTTTCTCTGGCTGAGCTGTACAGAGGGGGGCGATAGCTGAAGGGACAGATCATTCCGGATACGCTATATACTCGACTCCTGCTCGGTACGGTAGTCTTCGAGCTGATTATCGATCTGGTCATCGAGGTAAGCATGGCGCATTGGCTTCAGGTCATGGATGCTGCTGACACTGATCAGGCCAACATCCTCTGGCGCTTCAACACCGAAGTCAAATCCGCCAGCTCCACGCCAAGCATGCTGGAAAACAAAAGACGACTTCCCATATTCCTGATCATCTTCGGATTAGCACAGTATGTCTCCCTACCTTTCCCTCAGCCTTGCTTCTTGCTGACCGCCAGCCTCTGGCAACTCGTCCTCACCATAATCGCCATCCGAACGAAAAACACAATCCAAATCTCAGCCATCACCATCTTCAACTACGCCTTCCTCGTATGGGCCATCATCCAGGTTTCCGAACTGCGCACGATTCTAGGCGATCTCCAAACGTCTTTGATTGACGATGCTGTCGAGGCTGCCACTCCCGGGGTATCGAAAACGACGAGTCTGCTCAATCTGCCGTTGAATGTATTGACGGCGGTCATTATTGGGGTGGTGGCTGTTTGTTGTCTTGTTCTGACGGTGCTGGCGTATTTCGTACGGAGAGAGTTTGGGTATGTCCCTTGCTGCCAGCTAAATCATGCTCGAATCTCATTGCGGGAAGTGAAACAAGCTGATATGGTAGCTGGCAAAGGTATCGCTTCCTCGGTGCCGACCTCCAGATCCGGGGATACTATCGCCGATTCCAGGTGTTTGAGTGTTTTGTCTACTTCAGCGCGTTCTTTACCGCTGGATTTGGGATTCAGTTCCTCTGGCTCGGTCAGTCCTGCCTTACTTCTGATTCCCCTCCACAAGGTTATGGCTGACGTATAGTCCTCCAAAAGACCGACGCGGAGTATATCATCACATTCATCATGTTTCCGCTGTCGCTCATCTTGCTGGTCATCGGGCGTACAGCCGCCAAATATGAGAACAAGCCCTTCATGGTCAGTCCTCATCCCGCGTTCTCTTATCTCTCTCTTCTCGCCGCGTTGCTACTCAACCACGAAGACCCGACATGATGGAGTGCTAACGTATAGATCTTCTTCTGTACCGGCCTCACCCTCGGCCAAGCCTACTTCATCTTCAAGCTCTGCCGGATCTGGCAACAAGATCTCACAGTCTACGCGAACGTCTCGAAATCACTCACTGTCTTTGCCGGACTGAGCATATTGAGCCTGCTGGCATGCTTGGCGTGGAGTGTGCTGGTTTATCGGGACTTTGGAAAGGGTTTGAAGGGAGCCGGTACGTCTTCATAGCTTATTGCTTCGCTGGTCGTAGCAGGAAATGGCGCGCGCTGACCGCCTAGTGCTGTCGCAGTACCCAAGATCGCCTCGAACTCAGGTGGGATTCAATAGATGGAAGTCCGATCCGGACGCGGGAGGTGCTGCGGCGGCTGCGGCGGCGAAACGGCTGAGTATAGATTGAGGGATGGAGCGTGAAGTGCTCGAGCTGGACTTGAGCGAGGGGTGAGGGGGAGATCAATTTTGTATATCGGGGAAGCATAACCTATATTTGTGTGCTGGGCATAGCCGGAGGATGCAATCTTGACATTTCGTCTTGAGACTACGACGGAGCTGCATGAGGGGAGCAAAGAGAACGGGAATACTGGGACTACGGAGGGACGATTCTAGGACGCTTGATGATGTGTTTTCGAGTCATCAGGGTCGTGCGAGGTTCCACGCCACCCGAATCTTCCGCCAGACCGAACGAGCCGACCTCGATAACTCTCCGATCGGCAACATGTTCCCCATCCCCCGTCCGTTCCGTCAAGATCACCCAGGGCCGGCTGCCTTGTACCCTTTCCGATCCCCACCCGTCCCCTATCTCCGCCATCTTCCCTGCCTCCGCGCCAGCGTCCACTTCACCGCGCCCACCTCCGATATCTTTTTCCGCCACTTTAATGTCCTTGTTCACATCCATACAACCCTCCACCTCCTGCTCTGCCACGCCTTGGCCCTCCTCGCGCGCGGCGCTGAGCAGGGCGTTTTTGCCCGGACGACATCGTCAGATGTCTAATTTATCAGCTTTCGTCCACTCTATTCGAGGAGCACGATAACTCACCATCATCCTCGTCTGACCCGTAAAACTCATCATCGTCCCCCTCCTGATCCCCCAGATCCGCAAAGTCGACCTTGTACCTCAAAATCCCCCCAATGCCTCCGAACCCTTTCACAAACTGACTCCCCTCCTGACTCTTGTTGGTGACAAACTCGAGGGTCGCACCAAACTCCTTGTACTTTTCCGCAAACCACTCGAGGAGCGCCTGCGGTTCCGCCGCTTGCTCCATCTCGAGACCTGTCGACTTGTCCATAAATTTCTCTTTGAGGTCCGCGACCTTTTCCTTGTCCTTTTCGAGCTTGTCGGCCGGGCTGTTGAAGACGATGACTTCATCGCCGGCGGCATTACGGAGGGTGTGGCGCATAGTATCGAGCGCTTCCCAGACGATGAGGGTTTCGACCGCGCCCATATCGAGGGCTTTGAGGGTGTCGGCGATACCAAAGCAGTATTTGCCGGTATCGAGGGCAATCTCGTCAAAGTATTTCTGGATGAGACGCTTCTCCTGGACGAATTTGACGTTGGCGAGCGAGTCGGCCGCAAGCTCGATAGCCTGCAAGTAAGCTTCTACTCCATCTGTCTTTTCCGGTGAAGACCTACCTGGTTGAAACCATTCTCACCACCATACGACACATCCACAATCTTGACCACCTTGGCCAACAACCTCGGGTCAAACAGATCACTCCCGCTCAGATCCGTCTTCAACTCGGCCGAACCGGCCAACACCAACCCCGCCACGTTCACCCGATCGGCAGTGATAAAGTGCTGCACGGCCAATTCGGCGACTTTACGGACGTAGTTCCGGCGGGCTTCCTCTCGGAGACGCGAGAAACGAAGGGCGGACTGACCACCACGTCCGTGCTTCTTGGGGAGGTCGACCGAGAATTTGTGGACGACCTCGCGGGTGTTTCCGGAGAGGGTACCGAACAGGGAGCCGTTACCGTCACTGATCGTTAGCAAGATTTCAGGCGACAAAGGAGTTGGGACTTACATGATGATGAAACCCCACTTGGAGTCGTTCTCGAGCAGTTCTTCAAGCGCTTCGACGTGGAATCGACTGTCACACATGTACAGAGAGCTGAGACATCAGCTCTTGGCCCGTGGCCATCGGAGAGTGCTGTAAAACTAACGTGTTGATGGGCTTGAACGGCTCCAGCGCGAACGAGATCTTCTTTTCCTTGCCCTCATCGTTCAACACCGTTCCGACAAACACACACAGCCCATTGTCAGGAACGCGATTATACAGCTTAAGCTTCTGCTGCGTCGATGTGATGGCTGAAAGGACTGATAATCTGACGATGTCAGCTCTGGCCTTGCCGTTGGAAATTGGAAAAGGACTGGCGAACGAACCTGTTGACTCGGGACTTGATGTTGGAAGCAGTTCCATATTCGCCTGTCAACATTCCGCTCGCTTGAGAGATCTGCGATCCTGCGGTGTTAGCTGCCTGAACCCTCGGACTACAGGGACGGTGGAAACTCACGAGGCGGAAGGATGAGGGTGATACATGATGTTCCGGCACCTCGGGAGTTGGCGAGCATCCCCAGGAGCTTCCTGTATCGCCAGATCTACAGTTGGGTTAGTGAGGAACCAGAAGCAGTATGTTTAGGGTCAAGACGGACCTCGATGGCCTGATCAGTCTGGAGTCATCAGCTGCGTCACTTGCGTTCCGACTTCTTCAGAGCAGCTCACTTCTTGCTCGGACATTTTGTCGGATTTCTTCGGGGGTGGTAGGGTGATGTAGTCCACTCGAGCTGTATGCGCGCTGCGAACCTATAGGTCTGTATATGACCTGTCTGTAGTGGTGGACGGAGGACAAAGGTATATATGATCAAGAGCGAGCAGTCAACGTTTTTTCGATAAAGTCAAGTGGCAATAATTTTGCCTCCGTCCCCGTCCAAAGGTCATGACGACAGCTGCAGAAGGCCAACTCTTTGGCTCATATCAACAGCTCTTACCTCTATAGCAGTGTAGTAGAACCCATTACTACCAGACAGATCGGACAAGAGAGGACATCACCAACCATGTCCAACCTCGTAGACGTCACGTCTCCCGAGCACTTTAAAGAGCTCCTCTCGGCGGATCTCAACAGGGTATCATGTCTGAACTTTTGGGCGCCATGGGCGGAGCCATGTGCTGCGTTTACCGAGGTGGTGAAGAGTGAGGCGGGCAAGTTCTCGAGTGTGCTGTTCTTGAATGTGAGTTTGGCACTGCCGACCCGGATGAGTTTTATGGATGTCGGAACGCAGGGGAATGGAGGAGATGTGATTGATAAGCGAGCCCGGCCAGAGGTCCAGAGCAGAGTTGTGTCTCGCCTTGTTCGCGCTTCAGGGCGGCTAGCTGATCGTTCCATCCCTGACCATGTCCTGATACGCACTGTACTGACAGCTCAGATCGAAGCCGAATCAATGGCCGATATATCCGAGTCGTTTGACATCGAGGCCGTGCCTTCGTTCTTGCTCCTACGTGTATGTCCCACTCCATCTCCCCTCTCTTTCCTCTCATATGAGAGCGTTCGAGCACGTGTGTGTCTCTTACGCTATACCTCTTATCTCTGATCCTTTCTCCCCATCTTGCCCTCACGCACGTCGGAAAGCGCCATACTCGCCGCACTATCTCGGTCCTTTCATTTCCCCTTATCCACTCCACTTTGACGAGGCAGGAGAGCGCAGCTCGATTGGAACCCGAGTGGAGAGTGCGGCGCTCGTACGCGTCTCAACACCTTTGTTCTTCCCCGCTCGAGGTCTTGCCCTTGGACCCCACGCCTCCTCCTTCTCCGCCTACTATTTATAGTGCGCGGACGCCACTGTTCCCCCTCTATCGCTTCTGCCTTTCCAAGTCCACTTGGATCTGCAACTCTATTTTATGGCCTCCTCGAACCTTCTACCTTCGACGAAAACCTCTTTCCGTTTCGCTGTACCTGTCTCGTCACACCCCAAGTACAAGGCTGACCGAGCTCTCTCTCTCTCTTCTTACTCGCCCTCTACTCTCCCCCAATATGGACTCCTCGCCGCCTACTCTACCGCACTTCCGCTCTCGTCCTCGCCCGCTCCTCCAATCCTCCTCACCTCTCAATCCCAACCACGGCCCCGGTATCGATACTAAACCCGCCTCTGCCCATCCCATCACGGCCGGAACCGCTCGCCGCTTGTCTTCACCCTCCTCACCATACATGTACGCTCGTCGTGGATCCGCCCCTTCCACGCCTGATCGATCCTCCCCCCGATTCTCCCCTCGCTCTCCCCTGTCATTCCTGGCATCCTCCCCGTCCTCGTCGGTCTCGTCGGTGTCGACGTACGCCTCATCCCTGTCATCGGATGACTGGCCGCGTACCCCTCCTCCCAATTCGCCGCTCTCCGGACTCGCCATCGCCGTTCCGTCGCCTTCCGACCGGTCACCCACTCATATCCCCTTCGACGAACACGTGATACAACCCAAACCCTGTCCTCCGCCTATCTCGCTCTCACCGCGATCTCGGTCTTCCGCATCCATCATCTCCGGCCCATCTGACCATGACGTTCCTTCTCCATTGGAACATCGGCCTGCTTTTCTCAAATGCCGCCCGGATCTCGACGACATTCCCCCTTCTCCTCCTATCGTTGATCCCGCTTACCTGCTCGAACGGTCCCCGGTCTTGACTCCCCATGGCGATCACTCCATTGCGTCGCCCTTCCTCAACCTGGACTCGCCCGCTACATACACGCCTGTAACGGTCTCTTCTCTGTCGGCCACTGGCAAACCGTTCACTACGCCCCGCCGACCGTCTGGTCTTGCTCGTGAACTCGGTCAAATGGGACTCGACCATTCGGCTGACGCTTCTTCCCTATAATATATCGGAATCAACTGTAATACCAATATACCCTTTTCCTCTTTCTGATACCCACATCCACTTCTCGCCAACAGGGTCACACCCTCCTAGCCCGCCACTCCGGGGCCGATGCCGCCCTCCTTCACTCCCTCCTCACCCAACACGCCGCCTCTGCCCCCTCTTCAGCCCCCTCCGCACCACTCTCATCGTCTACCGCCACTCCCGCTGCTGCGCCCCATCAACGTACCGAGGCCGAGATCGAAGCGCGCTGCAAACAGCTCATGAATAAGCACAAGGTCATGCTGTTCATGAAGGGCAACCCGTCTGCGCCCAAGTGCGGGTTCTCGCGCCAGACCGTCGGGCTGCTCAGGGAGAAAGGGGTTGAGTTTGCCTGGTTTGATATCTTCTCGGATGAGGAGGTTAGGCAGGGATTGAAGAAGGTCAATGATTGGCCTAGTGAGTGGACAATGATACAAGCTGCCACAGAGCAAAAGCTGATATGACAGCTTTCCCACAGATCATCCTTAATGGCGAACTTGTAGGCGGACTGGATATCTTCAAGGAGATGGTGGAGGATGGGACATGGGATGAGATGTACAATGGAGAGGAAGAAGGGGATGAGGAGGAGAAGTGATGATCTGTGCATAGCTAGCTAGACGATGTATACCCCCAGATTTAGACAAGTGCCACATTGGGTGAAACCAGGAACGGTTATCGGGATTTGCCGAAAACTCCGAGATCTCGCTTGCTGCTTGCTGGCCGCTGTGCGTTGCGTTGAATTCAAGTGCCAGCTTGTCCTGTGCGCACACTAGTCCTCTCTTACACTGAGCTATATCTATCTCCTTTGATCATATCTACTCAGACCAGCTACAGAGGAGGAGATTGAATCAACGACGAATCCCTCTCAAAGCGGAAACACAAGCCAGCGCGAGCAACCCTCGAACCAGACCTCGACAACTCGGCTTCTCGACATCTCCTTCCTTCCCACTCGCGAAAGAGGCAATGCCTCCTCTCGCTCCGCCTCGCATACAACTCATCAACCGATAGGTACAGGTCCATCCGTACCTTTACCACCGCCCCAGCCCCAGCCCATGTCAATCCCTCCTCCCGGATTGGGAGGCGGGGTCGCCAGGACCGGCCCTCCGCCCGGTTTTGGTGGAAATGCCAGCGGAGCGTCTAATACTGGGGACGGAGGAGGTGGCGGCGGCGGTGGAGGTGGAGGCGGAGGTGGCGGTGGAAGGAGTAGAGGAGGTGATCCAGCGTCGATCGTCAGAGCGCAGATTGTGTTCCTGTTGACGACGTTCACGGAGGAAGGGTTCGAGAAGCATGCGGATGAGATCCGGGCGGTGAGTACACATTCCTCCATGTCAGCGGGACAAGAACTGATGGACTAGTTGGCATCAACCAACGGACCGGAGATGTACCATCACTTCTTGCGCCGCGCAGCTATCGTCGCCAACCCTATCATCTCTACCCTCATCCAGCATAGCCAGCAGTACAAGGACGACCCGGCGGCACCTCCCCCCAATATCCAGTCGACTGGTCCGCCCGCCTTTGTCTGGCGACTGCTCGTCACAGAGGCTGTCAGGGCATCACGGGACGTCTCGCTCGCTCCTCATTTCTGCTCCGTCATGCTCTCCCAAGCACAATCGACCGCCCTCCCGCTCCCCTCGCTCCGGATTTTCGGTCTCCCCCCATCCTTCCTCCTCTCCCTTACCGCCTACACTCTCGCCTCCCCCAATGTCTACCCGCCAAATCACGCCTCGGCGGAAATGGTACATGGCATCCTCCGCCAGACTTTCCAGCCCGTCATGGAGCAATTACGAGCTCCAGGCGTCCCATTCTGGGCGATGGGCCCAACTGCGGGCGCGCCATCATATACCGATGACCTCACCTTGCAAGAAGCGAGAACGCTCATACTTGCTCTCTATCCCCGATCATCCTCTTCAGGCGGTAATACCCTCTCCCGCCCACCTACACCGACCAATCCTACCGCTCCCCACCCGTCCCCAATCTCTTCACACCAACGGGCAGCTCTCCTCGGATCGCTCGCTACCAAATTCTCTTCCCCCGCCATCATCCTTCAGAGCTTGTCGGCGCTTTCACCAGGTGGACCGCCGAGATCGCCTGGCTCAATCCCTCTCGAGGATATCCTCTTTGAGCTAGGGGACGGGCTGACCCAGGATGAAGGGACCGTAGAGGCGGTCATCGGACGCTGGTGGGGTCCATATCTATTGGAAGGGCTATCAAGTGCCGAACAGGCCAAGGCAGTCACAGAGGAGGCGTCTCGGACGGTCTACGGGCTGTGCGACGGCCTGAGAGAGGGGAGAATAGTTGACGTTCATGGCGTCGTCAAGGGATTGAGCACAGTCGTGAGTCACCGGGATCGCATTACATGGCCTACAACTGACCCTCAGCCATCCATCTCCATCCCGGACATCGTCCGGTCCTTCGACATTCCCAACGACATCTCCGCTTACCAACCATGCATGTCCCTCCTCGTCGCCCTCCTCCTCCAACCCTCCCAGTACCCTATTCCACCCATCACCGGCCTTCTCCCCGCATCTCCCTCTGAACCCATCTGGAATAACATGATCACCCTCCTCCACATTATCTGGCGAATGACTTCCATCTCCCCAGACGCTATCCCGCTATTCACCATGCCCGGTGCGCCCTCCCCGGACGCGTTCGCGCGGATCGTCAACCCACCACAGCATGATCGGGTGTGGAGCAAGGCAGCGAGGCAGCAGGCGACGGATATTCAAGGTGCGGGACTTTGGAATACGCTTGGTCTGATTCAGATTCTGGTGCACGCGTGCGCGGTGGCGGAAGGGGAGGTGGGCGATCTGCCGTCGGATGAGAGGGTGGAGATCGGGCGGATGGCGACGGAACGATTGGACAGAGCGGGCTCAATAGCGCCAGAGCTGGTCCTGATCGCGCTGGAGAAGCTGCCGGTGAGTATATGAAACTGTAATCGAGGGGTATCTGCTAATTGTCAGAAACCCCTTCCTGGACCGGTGCAGAACATCCACACCCGCCTGCTTGCGGTATATCTCGCGACTCCAGCGGCACAGGCGACTTCTTCACAGCTCGTGTTCCACCAGCTGTGGGAGCATGACTCGGAGAACTTGTTGGCGGTGTTGCTCGAGTTCTACAGCGAGGCAGAGGATAATCTTGGGCGGATCATGGATATTGCGTTGGAAGTCGAGGTGAGTACACTCTTCCGGGAAATCAGGATCGAGCTGACCTGCAGATACTGTCAAACCTCATCGCTTCCGAAAACTTCCACTTTGCGTTGGACGTTGCCGCTCAAGCTTCCCAGGCTGAGCGGATCGACCTCGAAAAGTGGTTGGCGGACGGTATCGAGGCCAAGGGCCACGACTTCCTCGAAGGTATCTTTGCTTTCGTTGAGCACAAGATCCACCTCGAAGGCGAGCACCAACACCAGCCCGAATCTGCCCCCGCCCTCAAACACACCCTCGGTCCCGAAATCTACTCCATCTTTATCCGCGTCATTCGAAACGCCCGGAACCTTGACCAAGACGATATCCGTCGGTTCAAGGGTCTCCGCACCGATATCCTTATCCAGCACCCCCGTCTACTTAATTTCCGGCCTCAGTCCAAAGAGGAGCAAGGGTTCAGCGTGGCCAAGTACTCGAAGGAGGCCACGGCGCAGGTGGATGAGATGTACCAGCAAATGTACAGCGGGGAGCTCAAGCTGGACGACGTGGTGGACGAGCTGCGGACGAGGCAAAAGTCGGCGGAAACGAGGGACCAGGAGCTGTTTGCCTGCGCGCTACACTCGCTGTTTGACGAAATCAAGTTCGTCAAGTCGTACCCGGCCAAAGAGTTGACCATGACGGGTATCCTCTTTGGTGCGATCATCGACGGGCGGCTCGTCAAGGATACGCCGGCCTTTGTCGCTACTCGTTACGTCCTGGACGCGGTCAAATCGTCGCCTATCCCTCCCAATGACGCTCTCTACCAATTCGGTATCAATGCGCTCTGTATCCTCCGGGCATCCCTCGTCGACTTTCCGGGTCTCTGCCGGGAGCTCATCGAGATTCCGGCACTGCATGAGCAGCACCCGGGTCTGCTGCAGGAGATTCTCGCGGCGTTGTCGGAGAGGGAGGAGCTGGATCTGCAGGGTGGGGTGAAGCTTGCTTTCCCCGCCTTGAAGTTGCCGATCCTCATCGAGGAGGGGGATGACGAATTTGTCGAGCCGGAACCGCGACACCGTGATCAGATCATGTTTATCATCAACAATATCGCGGAAAGCAACTTTGACACCAAGATGGGCGAGTTAACCGCGGTGTTTGCGGACCAGCACTCGCGCTGGTTTGCCCACTACTTTATCGATCTCCGCGTCAGTCTCGAGGCGAACCGGCACGAGATGTACATGCGGATCCTGGAGGCGCTGGGATCGGCGGTGTTTGAGCGGCACGTCCTCTGGGAGACGTACCGCAAGGCCCGGGACCTGCTCAATTCGGAGGCGACCATCAATTCGGCGTCGGAACGGGTCTCGCTCAAGACCATCGCCCTCTGGCTCGGTCGGATCACGCTCGCGCGGAACAAGCCCCTCAAGCTGCGCGAGGTCAATATCAAGGACCTCCTCGTCCAGGGTTTCGACAATAAGCGGCTGATCGTTGCCGTCCCCTTCGTCTGTAACCTCATGCTCAGCTGTATCGAGTCGAGCGTCTTCCACCCGCCCAACCCATGGCTCGTCGGTGTCCTCCGGCTCCTCGTCGAATTTTACCACCACGGAGAGCTCCGCCTCAACCTCAAATTCGAGATTGAGGTCTTGTTCTCCAAGCTCGGCGTCTCGCTCGACAAGTTTGAAGCGGCCAACATCCTTAGGACACATGTCCCGCCGCCGGAACCCCAGCCGGAGGTGCCGAACAGGCTCGACGCGGAGCTGCAGCGGGCCATCACCGAGATGATGAATGGCTCGCAGCGTAACACCGACACGACGGCGAATGAGGCGGTAGTGCGGATGCAGCAGATGCAGAATGAGCAGATGGCGGCTGCGGCGCAAGAGGCGTTTAATCGTCGGGTTGATGAGCTTATTGTGGAGCTCCCGCAACACTTGGTGTTCAGCCAAGAATACCCAATCTTCACCGCTCCCACGCTCCAGCGGATCGTCGCACACTCGGTCACCCGCGCCGTCAAGGATATCGTCATTCCCGTCGTCGAGCGGTCGGTCACGATCGCCGGTATCTCGTCCCGAGACCTCGTCCAGAAGGACTTTGGGATGGAAGGGGACCCAAACAAGATGCGGCAGGCGGCGCACATGATGGTGCAGAATCTGGCGGGCAACCTGGCGCTCGTCACCTGCAAAGAGGCGCTGCGGACCAGCATGATCACCAATATCCGCGGCATGCTGGTCAGCAATGGCTTTACTGAGGAGACCATGCCGGACGTACCTATCCAGGGGATCGTCAACGACAACCTGGACGCGGCGTGCAATGTCATCAAGACGGCGGCGATGGAGAAGGCGGTCAAGGATATCGACGTCAATCTGGCGCCGCAGTATGCCGCTCGCAGACTCCACCGGGACTCGCGCAGCTCCCAGCCGTTCTGGGACGGCGCATCTTTCGGGGTGCAAATCTCGCACGGCGCACTTCCCGATCCGCTCCGGCTTCGATCTGGCGGGCTCTCGGCCGCCCAGCTCCGGGTCTACGAAGACTTTAGCGAGCACTCGCGTCTCGTTACCCAAGCGGCCGTCAATGGTGATTATGCCAACTATGGCCCGGACGGGTTCGAGATCAAGCGCAATGCCACTCCTGCCGGCGGTATCCCAGACCCGGCGCCTACACCCGCGGTTCTCGAGCCGGTTCAACAGGTCGTGCCCGCCCAAACGACCATTGAAAAGTTCCACGAGATCGTCGCCGAGATGGAGAAGTATGTCAACCAGGCCCAAGCCCAGGGACTTACTATCGCCAGCGTCACGGATGAGGTCCGGCAGGCGATCCGGGCGGTGCCGTTGCTTGCTAGCCAGACGAGCAACCGTGAGCAGATGACCCTGGTCATTGCACAGCGAGTTGTGCAGCTGCTGTACAAGACGCCGGTCCCGCTCGGCAGGGAGATTTACGTCTTGATGCTGCAAGGGCTGTGCGAGGTGGCGCCAAAGGTGGATGCGGAGGTCAAGCAGTGGCTGGTGTATGCGGACGATGCTGTAAGTTCTACTCTGCCGAGTCCTAGTCAGAGCTGATGAGCAGCGCAAATTGAACGTCCCGGTCACTACACTGCTCATTCGAGCCGGCTTCATCGCACTTCCCGAGTTGGACGTTCAGCTCGCTCAGAAGATCGTTCAATCTCCCAGCCCGGAGTTCTACGAATTCGTCGCTGAGCTCATCCGCGAATGCTCCCTTGGCGAGCGCGCTCTCGTCCCCCGCACGGCCTTCGCGCAGAGTCTGGCGGTCCTGCTCAAGTCGCGAGACAGTCAGCGGGCAACACCTTCCATCGAGACGTTGCTCGAAGACCTCCGGATCGGTCCTAACCGTCCCAAGTCGACGGACATGCCCCCCAGCGGTCCTCTCGAGGACAAGCTCAGCATCGACAAGGACCGGCTTTCGCACTACTTCCTCGAGTGGGTCCGGGTATTCAGCAGCTCCAAGCGTCCCGAAGACGCCTTCATCCCCTACATCACCTATCTCCAGAAAGAGGGTATCCTCAGCGGCGAGGATATCTCCACGGCATTCTACCGGGTCGCCATCAACTGCGCGGTGGACCTTGACGCGACCAAGCTGGGCGAGCGGGAGCCAGCGTTCTTCGGAACCGACTCGCTCGCCAAGCTCATCGTGCTCATCATCAAGCACTATGGTGACAAGTCGGACGCGTCGAGCGCGAGGCGGACGGTCTACTACTACAACAAGATCATCAACATCATCGCGTACTCGCTCGTCCACCGCTCGGTGCAGGCAGAGGACAGTTTCAACCAGCGTCCTTGGGCCCGGTTCTTTATGACGATGCTCAACGAGCTGTCTATAATCGGGGACAATTACGCTCTTCGGGAGACGTACGTCGGATGCCTCAAGGCGTTCGCCAACAGCATGGGGGTCATCCAGCCTACGTACGCGCCCAAGTTCGCCTTTGGGTACACGTCGATCATCTCCCACCGGCTCTTCATGGCCAAGCTCCTCGACACGCCGGCGAGGGACGAGGGGTGGCCAGAGTTCCACCGCTGTCTCATGTGGCTCCTCCGCTTCCTCGCTCCTTTCCTCAAAGTCGGCGAGCTCGACGTCGGCAGTCGGTCCATCTACCGCGCCACCTCCCGCATCCTCCTTGTGCTCATGCACGACTTCCCTGAATTCCTCGTCGAGTACTACCACACCCTCTCCACCGCCATCCCCGCGCACTGCCTCCAGCTGCGCAACATCGTACTCTGCGCATTCCCCAACAGCCAAGCCCCCCTCCCGGACTATTATCGCCGGCTCGACCAGCTCATCCCTGAAATGCAGCTCATCCCCGTCGTTCGGCAGGACTACATCAACGCGCTCAACTCGGGTAACGTCAAAGGTGCGATCGACCAGTATGTCCGCTCGGGCATGCCCCAGCTCCAGGCTATCGTCGCCGAGTTGAAGAGCCGGATCGCCATCAAGACGATGGGATCCGAAGGTCCTATTGTCAACTGGAACCACACCCTCCTGCACGCGGCCGTGTTTTACCTCGGTACAACCGCGGTGGAGCGCCGGGCGGCCCGGACGGGGAATGCAGAGTTTGATCGCAAGGCGCCGGAGGTTGCTCTCTTGACGAGCTTGGTGTTTGCGTTTGACGCGGAAGGTGAGTTGCCTGTTGCTAGAGCAAGGACGTCGCTGACATTTAGGCCAATACTACATGCTCTCGGTCATCGCCGACCAGCTTCGATACCCCTCCGCTCACACGCTCTTCTTCACCTCCTTCATCCTCTTCCTCTTCGGTACCTCGGCCCGCGCCGAGATCCCCAACGCTATCCCCGAGCGTATCGGCCGAGTCCTGCTCGAGCGTGTCGTCGTTACCCGACCTCACCCCTGGGGTCTCATCGTCGCCTTCATCGAGCTGCTCGATAACAAGGCGTATGGCTTCTGGGATCAGGCGTTCATTCGAAATGATGAGGAGCACCAGAACATCTTTGGGAGGGTGCATGCGAATATTGTTGGGCAGGGACAGGGACAGCTGTTGGGTGGTGGATTGGGGTTTACGCAGAATTAGATGGTGAGTCTAGTCGAGTGTTGAGGTTTAGGCAAAGCTGACCGTGTCAGATCTATCACGACCTCTTCTATAATCCCATCATCTCCCCAGGTCCGAGATCAATGCCATACTTTCCCTTTTCTTTTTCTGTACGACTACGACATTACGCTTTCCCCCTCCCTCCTTTGGCCCGCACCCACCCCCAACTCCACCGGTCTCGCTATACTTGCATCCAGCATATTTCTACAACAAGGATAAGGGGAGACATGTAGAAGAGCTTTCAACATTGCAGTGACGGTGATGAGGGGGAACAGAGGGAGGGATGATCTTAGCTGTTTGTGATATTAGTATAACCCGTAGCTGGTACTGATAGGTAGATGGTGAAGCAAAGGGAGTAGCTTAGTATATTGAAGAAATGTAAATTAGAGACACAAGAGATGAATGAATAGTGTACCCTTACTCCATCACGTCTCTGGCATCTGCATGACCGACTCATGACAGCTAGACGAAGACGATCGCGAGCTCATGATCATAGACTGCCTGGAGTTATCCGCAATCTCCGTTGGCGCACTCAAGCCAGCAAGTGGAGGCGGCGGATTTTGGTGGTCCACCCCTTGCGCATGTTGTCCTTCATCCTGCCTTGTATAGCCCTCTATCGCTATCCGTCAAAGCTGCCGCGCCGTAGGCAGGGCTCATTGAAGCTATATCTTTCCGACTCGCATCGTTCCTCGGCCGCCTGATGGCCAAAGTGAGTCGGTCAGGGATAAAAGGGCAGGGTTGTGCTGATTGGATAGGCAAAAGCTGCCGCTGTTGCGCCAGGTAGCAACTGGGCTGCTCTGCAGACAGTGAGTGCCGCTTCTGACCGCTGCGTATCATTTGGCGGCCCAGTGCCGCAGATCGTATTGGCGAGGAGAGCAGAGCTGAATATCCACAGAAGCTCACTTCCTCGAGCCCTGGCCCGCGGTCCTCGACGACCCCCAAACCCCGAGGCGGTCCGAGCATCATGTCTGGTGAACTATCAAGCAAGCAGCGGAAGAGGATGATGCGGCAGGGTATAGGAGAGTACGCGAGCGGGATGAGCGAAAAGGTTGGAGAATCTTCGTATGTCCCGTCCCGCTCAGAACAATGCTGGCTGCGGCATCTAAAGCTGACAGCACCAGCTCGGCAGGGCAGACGGTCGGCGTGAATGTACCAGCGCACACGAAGGAATCTGTCATGCTCTTGCCTGTCCCGGAGGACTGCACGGATCGGAGGTTGGTTGAAGAGTTGAGGGTGATGGTGACTGGAAAAGGAGTCTTGGGCGAGGCGAAGAAAGCGTGAGCTCGAAACTTGTCTCTGGCTAAGGGAGACAGCTAACATGTCAGACCTGGTACATAGTGAGTTATACTCACTTTGAGGACACGGAGGGACTCGCTGACATCCAGCATCGCGCTCGACTGCGAGATGGTCGGTCTCGGTCCACTAGGCTCCGAATCCTGCCTCGCCCGGATCTCCGTCGTCAATTATCATGGGCACGTCCTGCTCGACACCTTTGTCCAGCCCCGCGAGACCGTCACGGATTGGCGAACCTGGATCTCCGGTATCCGCGCATCCGATGTCGTCGGCGCGCCCCAGTTCGAGACGGTCCAGAAACAAGTATCGGAGCTATGCGAGGGGAGGGTCGTTGTCGGCCATGCGATTGAAAACGATATGAAGGCGTTGCTTCTGAGTCATCCGGGACCGATGACGAGGGACACGCAGCAGTGCAAGCCGCTGAGGGAGAAGGCGAAGACGAAGCGGCCGGGGTTGAAGAGGTTGGCGGAGATGGAACTGGGGATTAAGATACAGACGGGGGCACATAGTTCGGTGAGTCGATCTGGCGCTTTGATCGGGATATGACGGGGACTGGGGCTGATACGCTTAGGTGACCGATGCTAGGGCGACGATGGCGCTTTATCGACTTCACAAGACGGTCTGGGAACAACAAGTCCGGTCCATCACCGAGACATACCGCGAGAAGATGGGGTTACCCAGTATCGGTGCTGGTAAAGGCAAGGAGAAGGCCTCTTCTGCCGTCCTGAACGAGACCGACCCACCCGCCAAAGGCGGCAAGCGAAAGCGGAACGTTGCGGAAGAGAACGAGGATGAGGGCGCTGAGACAGCCAACTTGGAGGACGAGGGCGGATTACTGCACGCTGCAGCCACGGAGGACAACCGCAAGAAGAAGAAGTTGAGGAAACAGGCGGCGGCGGCGGGTGGGTTGGGCGAAGGGGGAGGGCAGAAGGGGATCAGCAGTGGTGTGACGGAGGTGATCAGGCACAAGGATGGGACCAGAGAAGTCAGGGGGAGGAAAGGGGCGGGTGGGGGAGGGGGTGGGGGAGGCGGAGGAGGCGGGAATTGGTGGGAGGACGATGCGGGATCATGAGGGTTGCTACGCTGGCTGGGGCATAGGTTTTCTCTCATACAGGTTGTTTGGGATATACTTCTTCGTTTGCATCCCATGGGATCAGTCTGTCACGGAGTTATCGCCCCAAGCAACAAGCCGTTACATGCCAACGCCTATGAGACCCAGGTTGGCTTCGGGCGTCGCCACTCGGCGCCTCGGCCGAGGCTATCAATAATGCCCGAACCTGTCAAGCGATCCAGCGAACTCATCCTTTCTTCTCGTCCACTCTCTCTCTTTTCATCTCACCATCTACATCACAACATCACTGACCGCCCGGCGAGCTTTCTGCTGCACGTACCTACGCCCAAGTCACCGCCTCCAAGTCGCGCCTATATCGCCTTTGCTGCTCCCTGACCCAATCGCACCGTCGCCGAGATGAGTTGCGCCGACGATCTGACGGTCGAAGATCTTAACAACAACGTCTCTACTCAGGTCCTCGAACGAGTCTCAGCGGGCGAGGGAAGCAATTCGAATCTCTGGAGCTGGATCGACCGGGATAAGTGAGCTCACGTTCAGCTTGCTAATGCTGGCTGAGCACGGAGAGTGTGCTGACCAAGCTAGCGTAGAGGGTGTGAACCTGGAAGTGCCTGGATCGGCACCGTTGATCGTCAAGACGTGGGATGAGAGATTGTCGGACGATATAGTAGAATCAGGCGTAGATGACGAGGTGAGTTCGACAGCTTCCAGCTGGACTGGCGGGACCGTGGGCAACAGCTCCATGAAGTCGAGAGCCCGAGGGCAGCCGCACACCCATTACACGGAGTTTGGTCCAACTCCAGTTGCTGACGTCGCAGCTCATCATCCATATCCCATTCATCTCCTCCCTCCGGCTGCGCACCCTCCTACTCCTCCCGCCAGCCCCGTCCCACCCACATCGTTCCAGTCGCTTACGACTGTTCGCGAACCTCCCTCACTGCCCCTCCTTTTCCGATCTCGAGGGCGTCACGCCAATAATGGACCTGGACGTCTCTTCTCCGCCTCCGGGGTACAGAAGAGGACCAGGAGGGGAGCGAGAGGTGGAAGAATGGGGATTGAAGGTGCAGAGGTTGGCCAATGTACATTGTGTCACGCTTGCTCTTGTGAGTCGCCTGTGTGATCTCATGCAGGCCACACGTCGCCTACTTGGGTTTGGGCCCAGAGCTGACGAGGCAGTCTGAATCGACAACGGGAATACGATCCGCCATCAGCTTTGTGGGGTTCAAGGGCGATCCCAAAGAACCCAAAATGGACATGTCAAAGCTGGGACAGGTGCCCGCTGCGAATGCGGCGGATGCGCCTGTAGATCGATTAGCGGAGAAGAAGGGGAGTGGACATACGACGATCCACTAGGGTGGACATGGACAGCTTCATCTTCTCATCTGTGACTGACCTCGTGATGGCACTCCTGACAAGAAAAAGCACATGCTACTGATGCGACTGAGTGAGAGAATACGTCAAGGCGGCGCTGACCAGGATCGCTTGATCCCTTCGGACGTGAGCCTGAGCGCGCGTTCGACACTGCTCAGTCGATAGTGGTCGTTGACGCTTACATCCAGGACAGTCGAAGAAGGTACCATAAACGTATTGGATGCATGTTTCTGCAAAACATCCTGTCTACCTCCAGAGTAACTATTTTATACCCTGAACTACCAATCTCCCGGTCGTACAAAGCAAGTCCCCGACCCCTCCAGCTCTGCAACACCTCACAATGGGAATCGCCACCCCTTGGCTAGCGGCTCCAGACCTTGAGCCGCTCTGGTGGCCTGAACCTCGGCCTCGGCAGCGTCCAGAGCGCGATTCTTGCGCTTGGCCCACCACGCGCAAGCGAGCACGCAGATGATGCTGATGCCGAGGGAAACGATGATGAGCCCGCCGCCGAGCCGGTAAAGCGGCTTTTGGTTGGTGAGGAAGAAGTAAGGGGTCCACCAGTGGCTGGTCGAGGAAAAGGTGTTGGCAATGGCGATAAGAGCGGCTTTCCGCACTATCAGCTCGTGCTCTGGGAATGAGACAAGGCGTGCTTACCTTGTGACGAGGGGCGGGAACCAAACTGGTTTCCCACGAGACGTGCAAGTTCAATGCAGACGAGGTCCCGATGAGGAGGAAGCAGACACCGGTGTATCGAGCGCCGACGTTGTAGGTGAGAATCATCATGAGAGCGCCAGCGAGGGACAACAGCAATGGCCCGACCTACGTTTGTCAGCCTGTGTCCTTGGGAGAAGAAGAAGCGATGACTGACCATGTGCCAAGTGTTCTCCCTGAATCTACCAGCCGTGTACCCGAACCCGAGAATGGCGAGGAAACCGCAGAGGTAGGGCGGTGATTGGAGGAGGTAGGTCATGAGGTTGCTGGTGCTCATCGTTTGAAGCTGCATGTCAGTGTCGATAAGGGGATGGAGAGCGATAGGACTTACGATCGACGGCAAGAAGTCCTTGAATGACTGCGCAGCGACGAGCCAGAGGTGCATCATGGCGAAGATGTAGGTGAAGACATCCTTGAGCGCGAGCTTGGCGCCCTGGATGACGGTGAGATCCGCGTCGGCCTCATCGATACCACCGGCAGACATGACAAGTCGATACTGTGCCATCTCGGTCTCTTCGGGAGACATCCAGGGGGTGTTGTTGGGCCAATTGGGGAGCGACCAGAATGCGAGACCGGCAACCGTGAAAGACATGATGCCTTCGATGATCATGACTATTTATCAGTTGAAGCCTTGTATGTCCCTGCCGGAAGGTAACACTCACACCACTTCCAAGCTCGCAGACCTCCGACTCCTTCCATAGTCTCGAGCACCCCGGCAGCGAGTGGACCACCAAAGACGTTCCTAGCTGATCAGCGTCAACCTCAAGAGAGTAGGGTGAATGACTTACGACAAGCAAGGCGCTCCGTGCCACAGGGCCATCCTGAACGGCAGTTCGTCCCGGGTGTACCAAGATGAAGTCATCAGAGCAATACCGGGGAAGAAGGCGCCTTCGGCGATCCCGACGGCGAGGCGGGCGAGGATGAAGCCTTCCGCGTTCTTGACTAAGGGGAACAGGATGGTGGGTAGTGACCAAGCGACGACCATGAGGGGCATGATGATCCGGGGTTTACCGCGGGAGAGGAGGAGGACACCAGGGAGCTGGGTAACCATGTAGCCGACGTAGAACATGGAGATGCCGGCGGACCACTGTACGTCGGTCATGCCGAGGTCGGTTTGCATGCCTGCTACCCGAGCTATATCGTCAGCAGCGCCATGGGATAGACCAGGGCCGGACTCACCATTCGTGACGTTGGATCGGTCCAGGTAGTTGATCAAGAGGCAGAGTGTGAGCATGGGCAACATGCGGTAGTCACTGTGAATCAGCCATGGTGCCCTCCGAGGTCCAGATGGCTCCCGCACGATCCGAAAGGTCGACTCACATCAATTTCTTGACCCGGTTGTTGAGGACGTTAAGCTCAGCCTCGCTTTTGTCCCGAAGCAAAGGGTAGCGACTGAGCACCTCCTCGGCAGAGTTGACATCGTACTGGTAGGCCTCCTTGAGGTTGTCGATGTTGTCGACCATGTAGACCTCTTCCTTGTCGATACCGGTCAGGGTGGCGGCTCGCACCAGGTCGAGCTGGGGAACGACATCTTCGCGTTTGGGTTGGGTTGGCATGATGTGTGAGAGCGATGGGAGGTAGGCGAGAGTGGGACGGGAGATGGGGAGGTGTGGAGGGTCCCACGGGGCAGCGACTTATATTTCGATCCGTGTCTAGCTGTAGTCGGGGGTGCCCCGCTGCCCCCGCACTTCTGTATAGGAGAGTACTTCTCGAGTGGTTCGGTCTTGAGTGAAATGTCAGAAGTCAAGCGGTCAGTTCTGCTGGATCTGTACCTCATGCGAGCTGTTCGCCAAGCAGAAGGGCGGACTTCGGGGTGATACCGACGAGAAAGTAACTCGGAGACGTTCACAGCAGCTGGGAAATGGTCCACCAGAGCGGGCAGCGCGCGGGTCGGGGTCGCCATGGAGGAATGCCGATGGCTAGATCTTTTCTTACCCCGGAGGCTGCCGGAAGTGCAATAAGGAGAACGAGAAGCGAGCGCCAAGAAGTGTCTGCCAAGAGAATCGGTATCCGACCGACGAGTGATTCCCGCGGAAGTCGATTTCATCTGGACTTTGACATGGACCTCACCAGGTGTATTGTGACCTTAGTTGGGATGGTCTCCCATCTCATTCACCAAGGTCGTATGTGTAGACTCGTGTGGACTCGTGAAGCCTTGCGGAATGATGCATATAGTGAGTGTCGGCGCACAAAACGGCCCTGGCCCGTCCGGGACGTAGTCACGTGATCACCTGAAACTTGCCACATGTTGGCAGTGAAGAGATGTAGGCCAACGAGGTTGCTTCTTGTCTCCGCAGACAGCTGGATGTCGCGACGAGGATGACTTGATGGCGATCCGCAGAACGCCCTACCAGATAGACTATACATGATCAAATCCCATGACCCCCTATTTTATCCACCCGACTGAACACGCCTGTGCCCTTTGCCCTTCTACGAGAATCTCACCACCAACCAGATCACCAAAGCCCCCATGGCAATCATCGACCCCAGCACCGCCGCGACGATACCCACCAGCATCCACATGCTCACATCTTCCGTCGGGACAGTGACCGGCCTGGGCGCCTTGGGGCGCTTCACCATCCTCTTCTCCCCATTCTCGTCCTCCTCCTCGACCTCGATCATTTCATCCCACGGCATCGGCTTGATGATGCCCCGCGCCTTGAGGTCGGCAATAACCGCGTCGCGCTTCTCGGCCGCGGCCTTCTCAGCGAGCGAGGCGTACATCTTGGCGTACATGGGTGCGCGGGCGTCCGTGGTGCCGCTGTCGATGGCGGCTTGTTGACCCGGAGCGATTTGGATAAATGTGGGGTAGTGATGCTCGGACCATTGTTCGATCTGACCGTCAGCGGGGAGATGGTACGTTCGGCTCAAGTAGACTCACCCTTGCACATGCGACGGACAGACGAAGGAGATTCGGGTCCTCCTTGTGCACCTTGCTGTGGATGCTGCGGGCAAAGCCCTTGAACATGAAGGAGACATCGCGGGGATTGACCGAGCGGGAAACGATCTATACGTCAGCTTGATGGTTCAGAAAGAATATACCGAGCAGCTCACGGAGACAGCCTCCCCTCGCCTGATCTTGACATTCTTCTTCAACAGCAACGGGTTCATGAAGCACCTGTCCAGCGTCGCCATCGCCATCACCGCCGGAATGGCTACGAAGTTGAAGACCGTTTGGCACTTCAGCAGCGTCATGTAGTCGAGCGCATCCAATGCGTGCCTGAGCGCATCCAGCGTCATTTCGCTCGCGGCAAACAATGCCTCCTTCTCCCTCGCCGGGTCCACCAGCTCCTTCATCGAGTTGAAGCCGTGCTTGGCCCAAATAGCCCGCGGCCAGAATCCCCGTCCTTCGTCGACATCCTCTTTGACGTCCCGGAGGATGTTTGTCTTTTGGAGGAGACAGCCCATCGAGTTGGAGATGGTTAATTGGTCGGCGAGCCAAGGACGTTCTCTGCCCGAAGCGGAAAAGAGACCGGAGAGACCCTCGCCGACGACGCCGGCGACGTAGTGGCAGTAGAGGTCATAGTCGGCAATCGAGTTGACCTCTGCGACCGGTTGTTCGGGCGTAGCGAGCGCGGCGAAATCGGCCATTCCCCGACCCATCTTTTGGCAGATGCCTTCGATGACCAGCTGGTATCTGATCATCAGCTATATTATGGACAGCAGGACAAGTTACGCACTTCCGGTCGAGCAGCGCAAACTCCGCTTGAACATTCTCAAACTCCACCAAGACCTGCCTGTCCGCCTCGTTCGGTCCGCTCCCGTCAAAGTTCCATCCGGGCTCGTGCAGCTTGAGGTGCATTGACCGCAAGAGTGGCAGCTTGACCGAATTTGGGAGCGTCATGTCGTCCTCGATGGTGTCGAGCGCACGCAGGACGACGTAGAAGATGCAGACCTATCGATTACCTCAGCATATGAAGCCAGTCACTGCTGTCAATGTGCGAGCTACTCACAATACGCGCAAGCTCTCCCTCCAGCTCCTTGATCACAAAAGCAAAACTCCGACTTGTCATATCCAAAAAGTCCCATGTCCGCTTCATCGTCGGTCTGTCATAGAAGGTTGTAGGTAATTCCTTGACATCCGTGATATCACGCGTATCGCGCCATATTTTGTAGTTGATCACTGCGCGCGCCTCGGTCTGGCGGTTTCAGTGAATGTCCATGAGTCTGTTGTGAGCTAATGAGGACGTACAGGATGCAGCAGCACTATAGCATCAGCTATGGTCTCTGTGAACAGGAAGAAGACACGTACATTCGATAATCTTTTGAGCTTTGCCCATTGTGTGTAGAGCCGTTTTTTGCCTGGATCTTGCGGTAGAGTATGATCAGGATGATGTGCTTCACTGCGGCGCTGTTTTGTGCGCTGTGTAGCTCTGTATGAGGTGTATATAGATGAGGTATAGAAGGTATGGGACGAGCTCCAGGAGAAGCAGCAGAGAGAGAGTTGGCGCGCTCGGACCACCCGCCCTGACTCTCGTCACATATCGGTTGATTATCGGCTAATCTGCTTTGTCCATGCCCCCCCTTTATCAAGCTACATAGAGTACAGGTCCAGCCAACTCAGCCACCTTCACCTTCATCTATACCTCTACCTACCATGTCTGCATCACCCTCGCCAGTACCCATCGATGTCGATGCCGTAGACTCGGGCGCGGCTGATGCCCCTGCACCCGCAAAAGACAACTACGATGCCTTCTTCGGCGGAAGTGGCTCAGAACTCTCCGACGACTCGGAGGACGAGCGAGGTCCCGCCGTTCCCAAGCGCAAGGCATTCCCGCCTAGGCCTGTCGCAGGGGATGACGATGATGATGATGACGATGAGGCGCATCGTCCGGCGGCGGTCGATTCGGATGACGACGACGATGATGATAGAGAATCGGATGGGGCGTATGTTCCGGGGACGGTGAATAGTGCGGCGAAGATCCCGAAATTCAAGAAGCGGAGGGCAGGGAGTGGGGACGTAGAAATGGAGGGTGAGGAAGACGATGGGGAGGAGAGGTCAAAGGAGAGAAAAAAGAAGAAGAAGTCGAAACATAAGGGAGAGAAGAGGAGGCGAGGGGAGGGGGAGGAAGTACCGGAGGAAGACGATGATGCGCCAGCGCTTGATGCGGCGACCCGTAAGTCGTTTCGTCCACAAGTGGCGGAGGCGATGCTGATCATGTCTCAGAGAAGAGGCTGGAACTGGAAGCTCGGATAGACGCTATTGGCAAGAAGTCGACCCAGACCAAGAGGAAGAAGAAGGATGATGTGGATGTGAGCCGGCTGCTCGCTCCGTCTCGTGTAGCTTCCGGCTGACTGTCAGGTCGTCGATACATACCACGACGAGATCTGTGCGAGATTACGGGAACGTATGATGCACGCGGTCGACAAGGACCGGCAGAGCAACGAGAATCAGATGCCTGCTACGGCGAAGCTGGCCATGCTGGACGAGGTGATGGGTGTATTGGGAAAGTGAGCTTCGGGCCCTTTGACCTCTTCAGTGACCTCAAGCTGATTATGCAGCTCGACTCTTTGGACATCAGTGGTGGATAACGGCGTTCTCGAGGCCGTCCGGGCCTGGCTCGAGCCTATGGAAGCTACCGCTGCCCTACCTGCCGTTGGTATCCAATCCGCCCTCTTTGAAGTCCTCCCCAAGATGGACCTCGATACCGCCACTCTGAAAGAGTCCCGCCTTGGTCCCATCGTCCTCTTCTACACCAAGACCAAGCGCGTCACGCCTGCCATCTCCCGCGCGGCGGATGCGTTGGTTCAGGCATGGTCGAGACCGATCGTCAAGCGTCCAGGAGGCGCCGGAGACTTTAGGTCCTCGAGAATGGCGGATGAGGGTGATGGGCCGACTGCAGGTGGGAGTCAGAGTCAAAGCCAAAGTCAAGGGAGAAGTCAGAGTCAAGGAGGGGATGGAGGGGCAGTCAGGCGGAGACGATTCGACACGGCTACGGCCATCAAAGAGAACCACGGGCGGAAGGGCGCCAGGATGCCGCAGGTTAAGGTTAGTCAAGGCGCTAAGTTGTCATCGGGCAAGGCTGAATGTCGTAGGAGACACAATATACTGTCGCCCCTGAGCCGCGGATGGCGCATCACGAGGGCGATACAGCTCAGGTCCGAAAGATCGCCAGTGACAACAAGAAATTCAACAAATTCGCTCGCCAAATGAGGATAAATAAGGCTCGATAAGCGGTAGAGCGGTGATGTATGTACTTGTATAGTATTAGGTACCTGTTCTGTGATCGCCTCTGAGGGCTATTAGCCTTGTTACACGACCCTGCTGATGAGAGCCATTCGCGAGTCCAGCAGGTCATTCGGTCCATGCGGAACAGTACTGGCTCGGTTAGATCCGACCGACAGACCTCCCTGACCAAGCCAGACAGCAGACAATTGCAGATAGCATCTTCCCTTTGCCCTTCCTCCCCCAATCATCTCTCCTTCCTGAACTCGCTCCCCAAGATCCAAGATGTCATCCCAGCCGCTCATCCCGCGGCTCCAGCCCGAAACGCCCGATCTGCAGCGCTCAAAGCGCCTCCAACTGGTATCTACCATCCTCGTCGCGCTGCTCTTGGTTGGCGGGACGATATTCATTGGGCTCGTAGGGGAGAAGGTCCCTACCGACCCAAATGAGCTAGCAGACTACTGGCTAAAGACGTAGGTGTCTGGCCGAGAGGGACTACGGATTAGACTTGGAGCTAGCTGATTGATAGTTCGCCTGTCATTGATGGGCATGTGGATCTGCCTATCTTGGTGAGAGAGGTGTATGGGAACAATGTGGACAAGGTGGATTTGAACAAGAATATGGTGAGCTGCAGTACCTCTCCACTGTGATCTGTACCTGTTATAGGTCTTCATCTGACCCGGCAGCCCGGTCACTTTGACCTCCCCCGAGCTCGGAAAGGCCGGATGGGCGGATTCTTTTGGTCCATGTGAGTGCTCCTGATATTCTCATAACCAGGACTGGCGGACAGTTGGCCTCCTTGGCCTGTTAGCATCATACCATAGAGCATAAGGACAGAGCTGACGTGACAGCTTCGAAGACTGCAGGGAAGAAGCTGGTCCCGACTTCCTGAACGCAACCAACACCGTCAGAGGTAAGCCCTTGCTCGCTCGAAAGGCAGGACAGATCTGTCTTGTATCTCCATGACATGATAATATCTGACACAGCAGATACCCTCGAGCGGATTGACGTCGCCCTGAACCTTATCGACAAGTACCCCGACTTCACGCTTTGCCGGACCGCCGCGGACGTCATGTGGGCTATCAAGGAGGGCAAGATTGCCAGTCTGCTCGGTATGGAGGGGTGCGTCCTCCTTCTTTAAAGATCGCATTTCATGCTGACATCTCAGAGCGCACATGCTGGGCAACTCGCTCGCCGCGTTGCGTATGTACCACCTCCTCGGCGTGCGGTACCTGACCCTCACACACGGCTGCAACAACGCATTCGCCGATTCCGGCGGGGTCTTTGCGGCCGTCAAGCCCAAGTGGGGCGGTCTGAGTCCGCTCGGGAAGGAGCTGGTCAAGGAGATGAATAGGCTCGGGGTCTTGGTGGATCTCAGCCATGTCAGCGACGATACCGCGCTCCAGGCCTTGTTAGTCATGCCATTGAATAACATCGCATGGGGAGGGAAGCGGTAAACTGACCCGACAGGGAAATCACGAGAGCACCAGTCATCCTCTCCCACTCCGACTCGCGCCACTTCAACAACCTTAGCCGGAATGTACCGGACCAGATCCTCGATAAGATCGGGCATGGGAAAGGCAAGACGGACGGTGTAGTCATGGTCAAGTGAGCTGATTCTCTCGTCTGCTACCGCGGATGAGCATAGCTGATACCTTAGCTTCTACCCGACCTTTGCGTCGCCGGACAAGAAGGCGAATGTCTCGACTATCGCGGATCAGGTGGAGTACATCGCTCAGCGCGTTGGACGGAAGTAGTACGTGGTCAAGTCTGTGTCGTACAAGAAGGGCGAGCTGATGAAATAGCGTGGGTATCGGCTCAGACTATGACGGGATCGAAAAGACCCCGGATGGACTGGAGGATGTGTCCAAGTACCCCAACCTCGTAAGTTCAGCTCCACTGAGCGATGCCCGCCTGGCAGACACATAGCTATGTACGGCGAAATTAGAGCTGATCCTGTAGTTCGCCGAGCTCATCCGGCGGGGTTGGACACACAACGACCTCTCCCTCCTCGCGGGCGGAAACGTCCTGCGGGTGCTGAACGGCGCTGAGGCAGTCGCGGCCAAGATGGCCTCGGAGGGCAAGAAGGCGAGTATGGCGATCTACAGCAAGCGGACGGATCTGGACCCGAGGCCGTTCCCGCCGCAATAGCGGGCGCATTGTTGGCGGTCCTATTAGGGATGATGTTGGAGGTCGAACTTGTCAAGTAAATTCCCATGCAGGAGTGGTACTGGATGGGCCTAGAGGCCAAGCATTATGCTGAAATGCTGTGCTTGCTCTATAAATTGGGATACTCTATAGCTCTTACACAACTGACATGCGCAACTTAGGATACGTAACTTTGCTAATCATCTGGATTCGAATAAGGGTAGCAGAGTTCACCAATGCTTCTCGCATCTTCCTCCCATTCCTCCCTGACCTCCTGACTTGGAGCATCGCAAATTGACCTGCTCTGCATCAGCTCACCACAAAAGACACCACGCTCTGCTCTAGAGATCTGATCCTTGAAGACGCTTTTTGACGACTCACCCCTCGTACCCGGCCATGATCATCTCAAACGCCATCTCTCTCCCCGAATCCGCCAAGGCCGAAAGCATCTCCACCTCATCAGCCTCAATCAACAACTTTGCCCGATACAGCGCCGCAAACCCCTTGTCCCGCTGATCTTTCGAGATCGTGTCTGCATGGGTCAGCGCGCTGTATATCTGCATGCACCCATCGAGGCCTGTGTTGGCGAGCTCGCGGAAGTATGCTCGGGCTCCGAGGGCGGTCAGTCGGGTGATGAGTGAGTCGGACGAGCAGTGCGCGTTGGAAGTAGGGTTCTGGATGGTCATGGTGGCGGTCTCGAGGAGCTGATAAGCAGTTGGCAGGGCCCGTATCGGGCTCATGAGGTGATGACTGGATATATACTATTTGTTCCCTATCAATGATCCGCTTTGGTGATACGATAAGCGCGATGCAAGCAGTATACTCATGCAGATAGATTCTCCAGGGTTATCCGAAGGGCATATCGATAGCCGCTCATGGTGATAACGCAGCTTGGTCCAGATAACGTTTACAGCCCCGAATGACCGCGAGATCCTTTCGATTTTCACAGGAGAAGAGATCGCTGCTGCATGAGAGATCATCGTGTTCTCTGCCGGCGAATCGATAGTACAGATCTTCCTCATAAGGAGCAGGGCGCAAGAGCAGTATCGGCTTGCCAGCCATAGGACAGCAGCAAGCGCCGCCACATCCGCCTCAAGCTGAAGAGAGATATGATGACGTCACCTGAATTGGTCAGCTCGCTCACTACTCGGGGTCGCGACAACTTCTTGAAAGATTGCGAGTCGCAGTCAATCATCCCATCACTGTACTTCATACGCTTGTCACCATGTCCGCCCTCACTAAGCCCGCAACAATCTTCCCCAGCTGGCACTTCAGCCGCTGGCATGCCGTGGACGACCGCGTTCGGGGCGGGTCTAGCCAGTCTCACTTGGACCCGGTTCCCATCGATGTTGGTTCGGCGGTAGGGTACGATAAGCCTACTGGAGCTAGGTTTTGGGGTACTCTGGGTGAGCTAGCACGTTCTTATCCTCTGCCGATGGGTGAAAGCTTACAGGATAGACACCAAGACTCTGGGCGGGGCAGGTTTCGCTTCGCAGCGATACATCTTTGGGCCGGAACCGCTGGACCTCCCTCGGCTGTCTTACCAAGGCATCACACTCCGTCTTCTTCCAGACGAGCAGAAGACCGCCTCCTCCTCCACATCCCCTGCACCAATAAACGGGAAGTCCCATCCCGAGGATCCCCACACCTTCACCCTCGTCCTCAAAACCTCTCCCCCGCAACACACACCCTCCAAGCCCAAACTCCCTCCTAACCCAGAACCCGCTTCCCTCTCTTACGAACACGACTTCTCTCTCTCCTCCCCTCTTCGATCTTCGCATACGCCCGAAACGCTCCACTTGTCTTTCGACGACTTCAAGGCGGTTTATCGGGGAAGGGACGTCCCGACCTCGGATCCCCGGTATAAGCCTTTTGATCCGACCAAGATCTTTGAGCTGAGTTTGATGTGCCGGAGCGCGTTTGGGAAGCAGGAGGGAGAGTTCGGGGTGGTTGTTGTTTCGATGGAGGGGTGGGGAAGGGCGGAGAAGAAGGAGAGGGAGGGGTGTTGGAGGGGCGTGCAGCAGTGGGTGGGGAGCTGGTTGGGTGGAGAGAGGGGAGTGAAGCTTTAGTGGCGCTGTATGTATGTCCTGATCATCGATCTACCTGCATTTGGCGTCGTCGTATTGACTGGTGACATGGTCGATCAAGCTGATGAGGGCGATAAGGCATACTCTAACACGCTCTTGGTCCTCGACAAGTCGAGCATCGAATGTTCCAGGTGACTACGATGGTAAGCACGTCATCCGTGAGAGACGTCTTCTCTGAGACGTTGCCCCGAGGTGGCTCTGGGTACAAGGCACGAGAATCTATCACACGGATATCCTTTGCGAAGCGAAGTCTGACAGTCTGAAGGGATGAACAAGATTGCAGATCTGACCACTCTGCTTCTCTCAAAGACATCAGCGCCCGGTAGCCTATTGTACGGAAGAGTGTCCCCCTCATCCTCACTTCTCTTCACCTACATTACAAAGCACGCGGGCTTCGTTATAGAACCGTCTTTTCCTCATTCTTACCATGCCTGCTAACAAGGAAGTCAATAAGGCCGCATCGGCGGACGACAGGTCTGCAGGAGACGCGATGACCGCCACCGATGTCCCAGCGCCCACACACACCACACCGCTCAGCATCTCGCTCCCGAGCTGCTTGTTTGTGCGATACACTCTTGCATCCCCCAGTTCGGACCGCGACTTCGGCATCGCTCCGGTCATTCTTCCGCACAATGAGGGTGCCCGTATCCTGAAGTCTCGCGGTGGCAAGACTGTGCTGGAGTCAGGCGCCTCCGCCGAACTCTCGATCTCCGCAACCGAAGGGTCCTCCCTCCCCGACATCGATGAGAATTACTTGACGTCCACTGTCCGAGGTGTTCTCGAAGCATACATCGGGAAGAAGGCCATCGGGGATACGGAATCTCTCATTGAGTCAGTGGATCACTACCTGCAGGGGAAGATCGGCTCTATGCCGGGAATCGAGGAGCTTTGGCTCCAGCACGCCGTCGACCCGGCCGCTTCGGAGCGCTCGATGTTTCTGATCTACCCACAGGGAACGAAGGACACCCGCACTCGAAGCAGGGCATCGCCCACGAAAGCGTGGTGGATCCAAATTTGAGTACGGTACCTTGTGCGAATGTTTGGATTCCCCGCGCATGCATGTGTTTCGCATTTGAGCATAATCGTTGTTCACCTAGCACGTTGATCATGTGCAGCTAGCCGATGCGACTGACCATATTGTGCCTCACGTCGTTCTCGCTGCAGACAATGTTCTGCTTCCCAGAACCAGCATCGAGCACCGTCAAGGAGTGTAATTCATCGCCACCAACAACGCCCCGAGATCCCCTTCCTGCCTGTAGAAGTCTATAGGTACTATTCCCCTTATCCTCTTCCCCTCGTACATGAGCTCCAATAGCCATCTTGTCAAGCGAGAATTAAGACCTTCGATGCCGAGTCCGATAGATGGCCAACCGAGGCCTTTGGCGAGGAGCTGAGGGGGCGCGAGGGGAATTGCAGCGGCGGAGAGGTAGGAGATGGTAAGGGGTCGTGTCTCCTCAAACGCGCAGCCTGATCGAGGGAACGATTTCGTGATAGTTGGCTGGAGATGGTCCGTCACCTGTACAGATCAGCTGTGACCTCAAAGGTGACACTGGACCCTACAAAGACGACTCACCACTTTCAATTTGTCAGGTATCCTCAGGATGCTGGAGACGCCATACCAATCCTGCACCCTGATGCTATCTCCCCCACATCCCAGCTCAAACCCAGCAGGATTGTTGTCCGGCCATGACTCCAACTTCAGTCCCACTCCCTTGTCCCACAATCCTGGCTGCGGATCCGGGATCAGAAACCGGGGCATGATCATCCCCCTTCCTCTGATTTCTCCGAGCGTGGGTAGACGCGTCTCGAGAAACCAGTATTGATCCACGTGAGGTGCGAGGGCGTCCCATACCAGTTCCGCAAAGTCGGGATGGATGGGCGGGACCTCTTCTTTGAGGGAGACGAGGAGGGATTCGGAGGGATGCTGAGAGAGGAATGTATGGATTTCGGATAGGATGGAGGTGAAGAGTGCGCGTTGATTCTGGATGCCATGGTACACTGACGCGTCAGACGAGCCAGGGAGAAGAGGAGACTCACTGATAAGCTCCCCATCCACCACTCTCATGCGAAGATCGAGAAAGCGGGCGCCGTCATGTAGCTGCTGTGTGATGCTCGTTGATGGCTGCTGGCACTGGGCGAATGGATCTGCGCTGCGTAAGCTTCATCAGCATTCCGGCAGTGCAGCTAGCATAGCTTACACCCGTGGAACGCAGAGGAGTCGTGCGTTCCCACCAACGCAAGATCCTGCCATGGCATCTGATCCGGCAGGTCTGCCATGAATGACTCCCTGTGTGATCCGGGGAAGATCAAAATCTTATACGGGCCATCTATAGGCTTCACCGTCAGCGTAGCTCTAGCAGCGATGAGATGACCCACCACAATCAGCCAAGCTTCCACCTGCCTACCGTCTCCAGCCAATAGACGACTCTCGGAAGAGACTTGTAGCCGCTCCCACCCTCTCGACCTGGTACGGCGGGACACGTTATGCGGGACAAGCACGACAGCATCGCTGCCTGTCGTCGGTTTGGATACCGCTTGCGTGTCGAGCTCGCTATCGGCCGACGGCCTCCGGGACCGGAAAGTACCGACCGAGATCTTGAGACGATGATGGCGAAAATTTGTTCCATCTGCGCCGAGCTCCGCTATCCACCTGGAAGGACCGGCTTCGCCATCGCCGGGGAAAGCATATCGGACGACCTCGATCGTGCGCTGCTTCGACCGCCCGATTGTCACCGGGAGTCTCATCAGATCGAGCTCGTTCTCAGATGGTCGATGTGTGGCATATCACTGAACGCCTCAGCTCTGCTCTGACTGAGCTGTCATGTCAGGCCGACAGCAAGAGAAAGGAGTAAGGTGAATGGAGCTTTGATCGGCAGTCACGGCGGAAAGTCCAGATCCGCATTCCTCAGCTCTCAGTCGGGCCGTCGGGCCTGGCCGAACAACACCGACAAAGCGACAAAGCGGACGTCCACCTCTTCCTCGCGCATCCATCCGTATCCCGCGCCGAGCTATATAGAAGTGGGCGTACTGGTGGCCAGAAGCGAAGCGTATCTTCTCCCAGTCATACCACGAAATTTTCAGAAGAACGAAAGTCTCCCTCATCCGACCTCGGCCGCGCACCTCCACCCGGCATGTCCACTTCCGCGCGACAGGGTCTGCAGCTGCTGCGAGGAGCCTCTCGAGCTGCGTCAGGACGGCCAGTAGTGGGCTGTAGCAGATATAATAGCTCCTCGCCGTCAAGACAGGCGGGAAGTCCCGCGCAGCAATCATACACCTTGCGCGAGATTGACCGCCTGCTCACCTCCGTAGCGAGTGAGTGCTCCTCACCCCAGCTCCTTACCCCAGCTTTCTTGATGCGTGCTCAACACTCGACTTTCATTGGACGGACCATTCTAAGTCAACTCGCTGACACTCCAGACCAAGCCGACAAGACCTCTTTCCACCCCTCCCCACTAGCCATGCGCTCCCTGAACGTCCCCTGGCTCTCCTCCAAAAACCCCAACCTCGAATCCCAAGGCTCTCCCACAGCCAGCTCACCGAAAGAAGCGGACCCACCGCTGACACAAGCGGAGGTCGCGGAGATGTTTAGGCCAAGACATATGAGCGAGAGCTATACGAGTTTTGATCTGCCATTGAAGAGTGATCCCGAGCTGTTGGAGCGGTATGTGAATGCGATGGGGGGTTTCCGTGAGTAGTCTACATGCCGTCTTGGCTGTGGTGAGGGTACCGGCTGATAGATGAAGGTATGGGCAAGCTGCTTGAACGTGAGCGGTGTCGCCTCCGATGGTTGATAGGATCAAGCTGACGAGCCAGATATGGACAGCTTGGCCGGAGCAGTGAGCTATCGGCACGTCCTACCGCCCCTCGAAGCGGCGCCTTCCGATGCTTCCAAAGCCTTTCATTCTGCTTCAGCACGAGCGGGTCTCTTCCTCGCTACCGCAAGCGCAGACAGGCTGGACATGCTAGGGCGGATGAATCGGGATAATGTTCGGTAAGTGCTCCCCTTCGCCTCCATGTGTTGTGCAGCAGATCCGCGCAGAGCTGATAGCTAGGGACCTGAAATTCTCCGGCTTCGTCACTTGGACCGGCAACTCATCCATGGAAGTAGTCGTCAAGATGCAAGGCGCCCGCGCTGGCGCAGCGCCAACAGGGAGCAGTAGCGAGGAGGACTGGGAGACCTTGATGCTCGGGAGATTCGCGATGGTGTGCCGGAATGCCAAGACGCTCAAGGCGCGCAAAGTGCCGCCATTATTGGTCGAGAGCGAGGAAGAGAAAATGTTGTGGGATCTTGGCGAAGGTGAGTTGTATTGACCCTGCTGCAGTCCTGCGGCGCCAAGCTGATTTGGGTAGACTATCAGAGGAGACGGAAGGCGACTAGCAAGATCTCGCTGGACAAGGTCCCGGTGAGTCCAGCATGAGTCCTATTGAGCACCGCTGACTGTTCCAGCCATCTTTCCTCGAAGCTGCACAATTGCACGATCTCATGCTGCAAGTCAATGATCACTCGATAGACAAGATTGAAGGAGAACATATTGTGGAGATGAAGGACACCGAGGTGAGTATGGGTGTCGAACAGATATAAGTGGCAAATGCTGAGCAACAGATATCATCGGTGCAGCTCATGTTCCCACAAGATCGGAACCTGCACGGGAAGGTGTTTGGCGGTATCTTGATGCGTCTTGTGAGTTTCCAGTCGCGCTATGTCGTCCGAGCAAATCTGACAATCACAGGCCTTGTAAGCTGCTAGATACGGGATCCATAGCGATCTCCTGCTAAATCCCCAGCGAGCTGTGCTTTACCAACGCCGCCCTCTTCGCTTCCAAGCCAATGCGCTTCCAGTCCCTCGACCAAATCACCTTCCTCCTTCCCGTTCCTATCGGCGCTGTACTCCATCTGACTAGCAAAGTCGTCAAGACCACTCGGCCGAATCAGGGTCGAGACGGTGAAGCCAAGGCCCATATCCAGGTCAAGGCGGAAGTCGAGGAGGTCGAGACTGGAGTGAGTGTCTTTCAGCTGCCTTCGGGAAGAGGGATTGGCGCTGACTTGGCAGCTGAGAAGAGAAACCAACACCTTTTACTTTACCATGGCCAAGGACGATTCGGAGCCTATTGGGCGGACGGTTGTTCCCAGGACATATAACGAGGCTATGACATATCTCGAGGGGGAACGACGGCTTGCGCATGGGTCCGAGACTAGGAGATTGTACAGCTCAGGGAAGTAGGGGTTGGGCCGATGTATTTATCTCATTACCGAGGTATGAGTTCACTTACCTTGCTGGCCATCACAGATCCTATTCTCAGTAGTCAGCAGCTGCTATCATTACAGGCTTCATTTGATGAGCATACGGCTCCACCTCAGCAGCTGGCAAAAGTCAAAGCCCAGCAAGGCAGTAGCAATACTTATGTACTCCAGCAATGCCGAGAAAGCGCCGCATTCCTCAGCGGCAGCCAAACCAAAACAATAGCGCCCAATGCGCGATTGCCCTTCTGTTTCACTTCACCCTTACGCCTTGTCTCCGCCATTACATACTTCTGGAACCGCGCTAGTAGCATCGAGTGCAGTCCTGCACTTGATCAGTAGCTCGACCAAGCGACCATCGCATTATTGACCTCAGCGCTATTGCTAAAGCGGGGCCGTGTATCACATCCGCTGCAATAACAACATCAGCGAAACTGGAACAATCCATACGGCGGTATTCGGTGCCTGGCGCCTGAGTCTATCGACAGTCGGATCTCGCGTTCCTGAGCCAGAACAGCGAGATTATTGGCGCGTGCGGCCTGGACGAACAAGGGAGGAGGGAGGATAAGCCCAGCCTTAGGAAGGGCGAGGGATCTGTGTCAACAAGGTTGTACAGGGCGGGAAGTTCATTGAGCTTGAGCGAAAGGGTGGAATCAGGAACGGAAGGAACGTAAAGCGTCCTGCCTTTGGAGCTTTGGAGAGGCGATATAGGACACCGACAGTCGGTGGGCACACCGCGTGACACCATCCGCCATACCCTATACTCCTTTCAACGACACTCCTTCTACCGTAGCAACATAGCATACGACACCGCCCGAGCTACCGCATTCCTCCTTCTGGCCGGCATCGCTTAAGCAGCTTGAGCCCGACCCGACCCCCGAAAGGCGATCCAGTCTATCTCCCTTGTCGTCCTCGATCGCGGTCAGCGCCCTCGTGCTATCGGTTGCTCAGATATCAGCTCCACCTTCCTTCCTTCTTTGGCATATCACCCTTTGAAGTCATTCCAGGAATGATGGCTACCTCCCCTACGGATGCCTCTAGTCCTACCATGTCGGTCATGGAGTGGGACGAGGGGGTGGTGAATGGGTTCGTGGTCAACGTGCTCAAGATGGAGCAGTATGAGGAGCAGATCTACGGTATGTCTCCTTCCCCTTCCTCTCGCCACTGACCTATGGTTCTCGTTACGCAGAATATAGCTGATCGACAGAGCATGGTATCACAGGCGACGTATTGATAGCGATGGACCACGACGCGCTCTCGGAGATGGGCATGTCTAGTCTTGGACATCGGTTGAAATTGCTGAGGGCGGTATGGGAGGTGAAGCGGGAGCAGGGGATAGAGATTGGGGAGGAGGACTGGAAGCCTGCAGGTGAGTCTCGATCATGGAGGTCCCAACTGTACGCAGGTGCCGCAGAGAGGAAGGCTGAGAAGCGGCTGCTGACAGCTTAGATATGCCGGAGGAAGGACCTAAGCGAGAGGTGGAAAGACTGAATGATGCTATACAGGAGCTGCGTGAGTAGTTACCATCAGCTCATTTTGAGCAATAGCTTATATGACCAGAGGAGCGTCTATTGAACCTCGAGCGGGACCATGTCCGTATGCTCAACTCGCTGGAGGAGCAGGGGATCGCAATACCGATGGCGTCCAGTGCGGACGGAGATCTGATGCATGGGATATCGCCGCGGCGGGACGGAGCGTCAGGCGCCGCACCTATAGCCGGGCGATGGCGAGAATTCGATGATGGGGACGAAGCGGTACGCCTGCTCGCTTCTTCAGGTAGGTGATATCAGCTGACAGTACAGGGCCCCAGCAAGCCGCGCCGCGCATCCCAAATATTCCCATCCTCCCTCGCTTCTTCTTCCACAACCGTCCCTCCACCTCTGAACTCATCCGACTCGACGACCTTCGGTGATACATTCACGCCGACAACCTCTAGCGCGCCCTTCCCTGCCATTTCCGACTCCCCATCTCAGATCCAGGCGCACGAACAGGATCGCTCAAATACGGCCAAATCGAGCCGGATACCAGCGGCGGCTCCTCCGCCCTTCACACGTATGATCAGCGGAGGTTCATTAGCCAATACAAATGCTGCGCCATCCCCACCGCCTGGCGGGGGCACCGCGAGTCTACCCACTCTGGCGCATCCATCAGGCTCAAAATCGAATTTGGTGCCCTCGCAATCCGCACCATCCGGCACGCTCCTTCCCTCGCCAGCAAATCTACCGGGGACGAGCAATCCGCCACCCGGGAGTACACCCGCTCTGAATCAGGAAGAAAGGGAGCGGAAGAACGCATTGGCAGCGAAGGAATCGGCTAGTCGTGCGGCTAGCTCATTCCGCGTCACCCTGGACGATCCGTGTTTCAAGGTACTGCCAGCGGCGCTGAAAAAGTACAAGATCAATGATGATTGGAAGATGTACGCCTTGTTCATCTGTTTTGGGAATACAGGTACGTTCTCAGCTTTGCGCCATCCCATTCGGTTCGGTGGAAGCTGACTGTGCAGAGCGTTGTTTAAGCTATGATGAGAAACCGCTGTTATTGTTCCAGAAACTGAAGGAAGGGGGACAAAAACCAGTCTTCATGCTTCGGCATATCGTGAGCTGCCATACCTCGATTATATTGTGTGGACGAGCAAGCTCACTCCCGACAGAGAGATATTCAGTCCCCTATCAGCGTCGCACAGAAGAAACAAGCAGTGAAGCTCGGACTTCCCGCAGATTCCAAAGTCGACGTCCTCCCCAAAGTCCGGCCCAGTACCGATACGACCACCTCACCCACCAAACCCGCTTCTTCCGCCCCCTCCATCACTGCCGGCACACTACAGCCGGTTCGTCGACCGGACGATGCGTTCCCGGAATTACCATCGCCTGCGCCCGGAGAGAACGCGCAGCGACTGCAGCAACAACAGCAGCAGGCGGGGAGTCTAGTCGATAAGGATGGGAATGTGCAGAATGTGACGTATGCGGTGGCGATATATCCGTACATCGCGGATAGGCAGGATGAGTTTGATGTTGGAGTGTGGGTTGATCTGACCAAATCTCCGGAGAAGGGTTGAAGCTGACATATCAGGGGAGCCGTGTTTGTTATCCTGAGCAAGGCAAAGGGATGGTACATTGTCCAGAAAGATCCAGATGGGCTAGGCCAGATCGTTCCGGATAATACAAGATCAGGATGGGTTCCAGCAGGTAAGCTACCAGGGGCAGAAGGATCTGGAGTCTGAGCTGACAGCTGAGGTTGTCTACTTGAACTGTCTACCCCTATATCTCGCGTCTCCCCGGCCATCATACCTGGCGAGCCATTACCCACCTATCCTGGTCTCGCACCACTACCACCCATCGCCATCATGTCGTCCTCATACCCCGGTGTAGTACTCATGGATTACACCAAGAAGTCGAGCGATGAGATCGACGTTAAGGAGGGTCAACTGGTTCGAGTGTACAAGAAGTACAGTCATTGGTCATACGCGTAAGTCCTGCAGTGTGATCGCGAACGGTCGCTGATGTGAGCAGGATCAGGTCAGAGACCGGTGACAGGGGATGGGTACCCGCATGGTTCATCGGCAAGATCGACAACGGGTCCGAGTCGAATCCATCAACCGCAACCTTCAGCGCTGCTCCTCGACCTCCAGACGACCGGCTCAGTAGTGCGCTGAGTACGACCAGTACCACCCTGACCAGTATCCGGACCCCGTCCTACCAGCCATCCACGACAGGTGGGAAAGACGAGGAGGGAGAAGAGATTGGATTTGACGGAGCCGATGATGGAGGAGCGGGGGTCGCAGCTCTCAAGGGATATCTCTAGGGTATAGGTAGGTAGTGCTTTGCTAGGATGTGCTATGACCAATTGTCGGACGTACGTATTTTGGATGATGAATGACCTTGGTCGCGTGCCATGGCTGAAGGGGTGGTAAGGGGCGAACAAAAGGGTTTCCGAACCTGAAACGCGTCTGTACGTAATCTAAAATTGCCTCTTTCTGCCAAAACCGAGTGCGCCACCCAAATCTACGCGTCTCTCTTTTCTCCGTTCGTGGCACAGGCTCCCCTCCTGAGACATCCTCTGACATCTGTCCATCTCCTACTCCCCAGCATTGTCTTCCCCGCTGGGTCTGCGCATCGACACGTATCGCTGGTCTGTGCGTCGGTAGCGTTCTCACTTCACCAAAATATCGATCGATTAGCCGGATTTGATATCCCCCTCGACGCGTCGACCTTATTTCCCCTCGTTCAACCTTACCTTCAACTTTGACCCACCACCTCTCATTCACGACACAGCGGGGCTGGCCCTGTCTTTGCGAGACACTTGCCTTCGTTTCACCCTCGACCATTGCCACTTGGCCGCTGTCAACAGCACACCTCATCCTTTGAGCGCGTGATCATCGAAATCACGCTCGTCGTCGGACATCCTCCACCTCCTACTTTTGAGCTCGGTCCCGCTCGCTCTGGACTCGTCGTTTCCACTCAGACCATCTCGCAAACATGCCATCCGCGGAATACGCGTCGGCGGCCCCACCGCCGCAGGTCAAAATGCCATCCGGGTCTGCTCGCGCCATGCAGTCTTCGCGCAGCTCGAGGCGTGGCGCGGGGAGCTCCGCGCCCAAGGTGGTACTCGGAGGCGGAGCGGGAATACTGGGGAGTCAAGGCGGGGAAAGATCGAGTTATGGCAGTAGTGGAAGAAAGAGCGAAGAATTAGGAGTGAGTCTAGCTGGTTTCGTCGGTCTTGCTCCACGGGAACGGAAGGATAGGTTAGATGAAAGGGTGAAAGGGTGCGGACAAAGGAGGGAGTTGGAAGCGGTACAGAGGCGTATGACGGACCTGTGCTATCTGTACAAGAGACACAAACACGACGATCTATCCACCGCGTCATCACAATGTTCAAGTGGGCTAATAGCAAGCAGCGCGCTTCCCCCTTCCTCGGTTCTACGACTTCTCCCCGGTCGCCGCACTTCCCTGTCCAATTCCACTCGCCCTCATCTCCCTCCTTTCCCCCCAACATATCTCAACCTCCCCAGAGCAGCTCGCACGCTCGCGCTCCCAGTCCCCAACCTAGATCGACATCGGGCAATACCAAATCTGGCACCTCCAACTCGTCCCTCTCCACCACGGCAAGCACGAGCAGTCGGACGCTCAAGACTCCACATGCAAAGGCAGACCAGACCCGTCCCGAGGTGCAGATAGCCAGCTCATCTGGCTCGCTGGAGGGTCACGCGTCACCCTCGCCCGCCGGGATGCACGTCCTCAGGATCAAGGAGGCACCCATATCTCCAACCCCCGCGCAGCCGAGGAAGAGCAGTCTGGGAAGTGGAGGCAACAACAAGGCATTACCGACTGTATCGCAACAGCCGCTACCTCCTTTACCGCCACTCACGGCTGCTCAGCTCCAACCTCAGCGCAAGATCGCTCGGCCGGTCGACGCGGCATCACCGGTGGTGGCGACGAGACGGGAACAGATGGGACAGGCGGGTGGGGCGAAGAAGGAGCACCGGCTGAGCCAGAATTGGGTGCAGATCGCGGTACCCGAGTCAGCGGCGGAAGTGGCGGGTCCCAGTCCTCCTCGTCCTACTGCCAATCGGGCGCGCTCAGCCACGCAAATTGGCAGGCTACCAGCGGTCGGATCGGTGCCGATGAAGGGCAACACTCCTTCTCCAGTGCGGCCCGCTTTCGATCGAGCCAGCACCGCGCCCTTGGCCGCGCCGATTTCCCCTACTCCAGCCCGAGAGGGTGCTGGACCGCAAGGTCGAGTATCGCTCGATCAGCTTCGGTCCGCCAGTCCGACTCCACAACCCCAGTCTCAGCCCCAGCCTATGCGTCAACGGCTCAATTCCATGAGCACGCCCCCGGCCCTCGTCCTCGATGCGGCCAAGGAGAGCAAGGGAGGGAGTATGGGCATGTTCCGAAGTGCAGCGGTGAAGCGGGGAGAGACCCCTCCTCCGTTCGTCTCGCGGCGGTCGGAGGATGTGCTGCGGTCTGGCTCGGGCGACAAGGATGCCCGTGGGGCGCAGCAGCAAGCGTTGGGCAACGGAACCGCACCAGGAGCGAGCGGAGAGGAACGCAAGTCGTCCGGCCTTAGCCTGAAAAAGTCCTCGGGTGCGCTCAAGGCTCTTTTCAACCGAGGTGCGAGCGGAAAGGGGAAGGAGAAGGAGGTGACGCCCCCGATGCCGTCGACGGAAGAACGGAGCGTCGGTATGGCCAAATCTCGTCCGTCTACCTCGACCGCGGACAGCCGTCCTTCATTCGCACGTCCTCGGACCCCCAGCTCCAACTCTCCCGTCATCGAGAGTCCGAGGGAGAGGGAAAACAGTGCCGGACGGGCCAGCTTTAGCGTCGAGCGCTCGCTGTATCCAGCACCGCCAATGAACCGGACCGTTAGCGACTCGGCCGCTACCGTCCTTTCTGGCGCATCGTCCTCTGCGCCCGCGCAAGCACCTCGCTTGCGCGCTCCCGCTCGCGAACCTCCCGCTATCGCACGGCTGCCCCCGCCCGAGACGCTCAGCACGGCCGACTCGGACACGAGCCTGGCGTATATGGCTCGGAACTCGGTCGTACTGGGCGATACTAGGCCGCTGTCCATGTATCGGGACGAGCCACCTCAGCTGTCCACACTCCCTTCGAGCGAGTCTATGGACTTTGAGCGCAAGCCTGTCCGAGGGCAGAGCGAGGGAGAAGGCTTCCACCCACTTGGCCTGCCCACCGTCAAGTCTCTCCACCTGCTCGCGCTCCCCGACATGGACCTCAACTTTGACGTCTCGTTTGACGGAATCGGCAGTTCCCCCACTACTCCGCGGAAATCACGGAAAGCCGGCGCGGCAGGTTCGCCGATCCCCTCACCGCAGCGATCTCGGACATTCCGCGAGTCCAACCAGTCCAGCCCAACGGGTCAAAGGCACCGCGCCGACCGTCGCCGCTCCAGAAGCTTCGATGGGATCGGCGGGTCTACGGCTATAGGAGATATGTGGCGGGGCCAGGGAGAAGGCGGATTTATTCCTCCAAATGTGGCCAAGCTGTTCGGCAACCCCTCCTCTAGCTCGGCTCCTCTGCTCTCAAAGCAGCTCGTCGACTTTTCGTCCTCGCCTGATCTCAGCCTGGAGCAGGCCTCGGTGCAGGCCAATCCACCAAAGGCGGCCAGTCCAACTCTCGCCCCAAGCTCGGCGGAGAGCTCGGCCATGAGCCACGACCGGACTCCATCCAACGCAAGCAGTATGAATGAGAGCACCGCATCGCCCTCGCCGTCCCCACCTCGTACACCCCCAGATGTGAGACAGGCGTTTGGCCCCAAACCCGTCTATCCCACCCGGTCGGCGTCGAGCGATAGCCACGATGCTCGGTCGTCCTCGGAGGAGACTGGCGAGAAGACATGGAGCACGTTGGGCAAGGCGCCGAGCATGCCTCTGCCTGCTCTGCCTGAGCTCGGTCCGGCGGTCATACCAAGCATGACTGTCACGCCCGTTTCGGTCCCCGCTCCATCTGCTGCGCCAGTCAAGCCGGCTCTCTCCATCCCCGCTACCATCCCGGAACAGCAACTCGCCTCTCCGGCGGACATCTTCTGCACCAGTACCTCTGTCACTCCGACTCCTACTCCATCCGACAAGTCCGCCGAGATCACCCGCGCACCCCCTCCCCTCCCTCGGGCTCGCAAGCTGCACACCAAGTCGCAGCGCGTCGTCCCGGATGCTCTGACGAGCACCAAGCAGCTCGCGCGTGAGATGGAGACGCTCCTCCAGACCTTCAAGTACCCGTCGCATACCACCACTGGGGCCGAACGGGCCAGCATGGTCCGCACGGAGCTCTTGACGTTGATCGTGGAGCTGGACAAGCGGCCGGTGGAAAGTAGGGAAGACCATCTGAATGTTTCGATGACGGACGCGGCGTTCCAGTGGTGCGAGGCGCTCTTGTTTGAGCTGCGGGTGGATCGGGCTGCGAATGAGCGAGGGGCGTGCCTTGAGGGTCTTGCCGCGATGCTGGAGAGGTGAGCCAAATCTCGCCCGACAAAGTAGAAGTCAGAGCTAATATAGCAGTTCTTGCTTGTCCGAGAAGGCGCTGCAAAAGTCGAGAGCCAACCAGAGCCGCTTCACGCAGCTTATGATCAAGGCGATGACTTTCGTCATGGGGAAACTTGGGGCCAAGGGGGTATTCCACAATACCCTGTTGTTTTCTGGGCGATTCTTGGTGAGTATTCATGATTCTTTTGTCCGAATTACAGCTCATGACTAGGCTTTCGCATTCTTCCGCGTTCCCCACATCGCCGAGCAGCTCGTTACGGTTCTTCCTCCCCCTCGGGGCGCCCTTATGCGCTTCACGCGTACGGTCCTTGTCGACTCACCGGTCCTCCCCACTTCCGCCAAGCCAAAATACCCGGAGCACCTGTCCGCTCTCTGCTTTGACGACTCTCGCTCCTACACTGCCCGTCTCTCCAACCTCTCTGCCGACTTTGCCACCCACGCCGAGCGCTCTGCGTTCCTCTTCCAACCTGGAAACTGGCTCCGCCGGTGGCAGTCTGACGACTCGGAGCTCTTCCCTGCGTTCTACCGGGCGTATCATCGTCAACTCGCCAACTACCTCTCTCCCGTTCTGGAGCACTACGAGAAGCTGGATCGACCCGTTCCCGCCTCGATCCTCCTGCGCGCACCCGGATACGCACACCTCGCCACTGTCTTTGCGACGAAATGTCACTCGTACATCCTCGGCTCGGTCAATGCGGTCACTACCTCTTCGTCCGCCAATAACTTCGAAGCGCAAGAGACGGCCGGGTTCCGCGGGAGCCAAAAGCCCGCAGTGCTCGAGACGGCCAACCGCCGGATCGTCGAGACGCTGTCGACGTTTGCCAACTTGCGCATGGTCATGCCGTCCTCGGGGCACGTGATCGAGTGCGACGGCAGCCAGCTCTGGGGGGACATGATTGATGTCTGGACCAAGTCGATCATCTCCAAGACGTCGTTGTACGCCCCCAAAGGCGTCTTTTCCCTCTTTGACCTCTTGGACGGGATCGTCGATCCCCCGTTTGATACACTCCCCCAAACCCTCGCTGCGCCGCCGTTGGTACCCACCCTCGTCCCTGCGGCACTCCCAAACCCTTTCCTGGCGGAGTCGCTTCTCGACGTCCCTCATCTCATTTACGTTATCCGCATGATCCTTACCGAGGGCGAACACGCTTTGACCTTGGTCAAGGTTATTGCGTTTGTCTTTACGCACTGGGAGGTGTTGACTGCTCGTGCGGAGGATCGGAAGGAGTTGTGCTTGGGTCTGCTGTTGACCAAGGAGTTGTTTGAGCGGTTGACCCTGTTCTGGAGTCAGTCGGTGCGGAGTTATGTCTTGCGTCTCGTGGTATGTCTCTCGGCACTCTCGGAGTGATATGAGCTGATACACAGGTGTTCCGTCTTGGCCACTTGCACACCAAGGCCGAAGATGGTGAGGCGCACCAGGTCGAGATTGAGTCGGTCAAGCTTCTTCAGACTAGTCTGGACCGGATCAAGAAGCGGCACGACGAGCTGGAGCCCAAGCCTGCTACTGCCGATCTGGAAGCCGACTCCCACGCCCCGCTCACACCCCTCGGAGAGGGCGGACTCTCCCACTCTCGCTCCACGATCACCATGATCCAGGATTCGCCGTCCATGGGCGGAAGCTCCAACAAGGCGGAACGCCTCCTTGGTCTAGGCTTCGGGATGGAGGCGAAAGAGGAAGAGGGCAGAATTGGGAAGGCTACCAACTGGTTCAAGAAGCGCGTGGGCGGAAAGAAGGGCAGTAAAGGGCCGGGATCGCGCTCGCCTAGCCCCTCGCCGTCGATGGAGGGGAGCCCGTTCTTGGCTTCCTCGTCCTCGCCGAAATTGGGAGCGGGATCGCCGCTGCTCCGGCCTGCAACGACCACGCCGAAGATACCGCAGAAGAGCGGGCTGGGGAGCCCGATGTTCGCTAGCTCGTCAAGCGACTCCAGCGCCGACTCGCCCAGGGAGTCCTCGGCCCCGGCTACGCTCCCCCCTTCAACGCCGGCCATGTCCAGCTCCAGCACAGGCGGTCGGAAAGCACCCCCACCTACCATCCTCACCACCCACCACTCGCCCGAGACCCACCTTGGCAGTTCCTCCCCTGCAGGCGTAGCATTCGAGTTTGAGCTGCCCACTGCCTCACCTCGTTCCGACGCCTTTGACCCCGCTCCACCCATCTCTTCCCCGCGGCGCCAGTCCCAGCCGCCCAGCCCAAGAGGCCCCTCCAGTCCCCACATGTCCCGATCATTCAGTAAGCGCTCGAGCTTGCTTCCGCCTCCGACGGCCTCGGCGCTTGACTCGCTCTTTGGTCCGAATCAGACGCAACAGGACCGCGGACGAAGCGGGAAGGGGTCCAAGGCGGTGGTGGATGTGGGATACCCGGAGAAGAAGCATGCGTATGCGATCAGGATGTTGGCAGAGCTGGAGGATGCGCAGAAAGAGGTGAGTAATCTCATTCAAGGGTGCTGTGAGGACGAGGCTGATGATGACAGTATGATGAATGGTGGTCCGAGAATGGCGTAGGCAGGATGGATGGCGCTCCACCGAGGTTGACGGTAGCGTGGCCGTTCCATGATGGAGATGACTGAGTGCACGGCGAGAGGAGGGGGAAGGAATGGCTAGTATCTGTGAATCATGATCTTTTGGGTTTTGATATATCTCTCTGTTCTCGTAGTCTAAGTAGTCTCTGTATGACCCTCTATAACGTATGTATCGTATGTCTGCTCACGCTATGCTACAAAATTTGCCCAGTCCATGTGTAGATGTGACAGGTCAAATGCTATACTTCCTCGAAATCGTCATCATCTTCGTCATCCTCTATTGGCCCATCCACCTTCGTCTCTCCTGTGACAGTACCTCCACCATCCGCTGTGTCCTCGCCTGCCTCCTCCCCCGCCAGGTCGGGATCTGGAGCATTCGCTGATATGACCCTCTCCCCCACTCCCCCCTCTCGCCTTCCTTCCCGCCCAACGTCTACATTCACTCCGGCCCGCCCTCCCATGAGTTCCCTCATCTCTTTCTCCACCCTCCCTCGCCTCATCCCCAGCTCCTCCTTCACTAGCTCCACCTCGTTGTCTCTTCGCCTCGCCATATCCACCTCGTCCGACAAGAGCAACATCAGCCGCAGTTCGTGCGACATGTCGCGCAGTGATTGGGCCGAGCGGATGAGCTGGGCTGTACGTATTCGAAGATGTAGTGATGTGGGAGCTGAGGAGTGGGCGGAGGGATTCGAGCCTATCTGGAAGAGATCAGCTCAACTTATCTTCAAGAATGGCTGAGGCAGCTGGACTTACATCTGCCAGGTCCACTATCTCTCTCATACCCCCTGCGAGCGCCTTCACTTCTTTGTCTATCCTGACATTCCACTCTTCATGAAAACGCGCTCGTGCCGCCGCGTCTGAACCGGAAGACGGCCCAGCTGTCCCGGACGGATCTGGGTCGAAGGCTGAGGTAGAGGCAGCAGGGGGTCGGCGTCGGCCCAGGGTGGAGGAGGGGAGAGCTGAGGGGTTGAGGGAGTCGGTCTGAAAAGCTGACATGGCGGTGGATTCGGAGGAGGGCTTTGCGAGTTTGACAGGCTGGTGTATGACCTGAAGAGAAGAAAGAGCTTGAAGTTGGCCGGTCGAGGTTGATGCTGTTTGGTCCCGCTTCGACAATTACTGGACCAGGTAATTCGCCTTGTTTCGAGAGGCTGAGGAATGAGGTGTTCCAACGCGCCCTGGATATCCTGGAGGCTGGAATCAAGGTGGAAAGCGCCAATCGCCGGCGATGCTGATGATTTGATGAGGCAGCAGTATACTCTGGCTTGCGCGCGCCAGTGATCAGCGGCAGATGATTGCGGAGATACACAAAGTGTGCGGCAGTACAGCCGATCTTGATATCCGATGTTTTGCCGCTTCGGGCTATTGAACCTCGTTAAGGCGCGTCCTCCCTTTGGTATTGCGCCGCGCAATCGACCCTTATTCGCCATCTCGCCGTACCAGCTGGCCCAGATGCATGATTGTTGAAGGCAGTCAGTGGACGCTTAGTGGGTAGGTGTAAGCCACAGTGCGAGTGCGGCAATAGCTCGGGCGAGCTTGGGAGCTGCAGCGGCCAGCGATACTTGCAGAGCCTAACGACGCTTTTGGGGGACTCTATCGGTTCATTTCTACCCACTGTTCAGTGGTGGCACACATCTGAACAATATAACAAAGCTACAATACTACAAAAAGGGATGAGCCGGGTTGAACCGGAAACCCAGTCGGTTGGTTGGGGTCCCGGGGCCCAGAGGGCGACGGGACGGGACCCCGCTCTCACAGACCAAGGTGAGGTTAAGGCACCGTTCTTTAGCGTCGGACCGATTGGTGCAAAGACGGGAAGAGATCACCCCCAGCATCCACAGGGAGTCAGTTGATTGGAGCCGTGCACAGCCCCCAATGCTCACTATGACCAGGTGAGTAAGCCTCATCAACCGGTTGATGACACAAGGCCCAATGGTTCGTCGGTCGAAGTCGTCGAGTGGGCCGGATTACTAGCGGTGGCGGCGGAAGGTCGAGTACTGCTTCCATGCGTATATCGGCGAGAGATAACGCCGCGAAAGTGGTGAGACTTGTTGGGTCCAGGCAGGGGGCAAGCTGCCGAAGTCTGCCGGGATGCATGTTTCACATTTGCCACCCGCAATCTTGAAACTCTCAGCGCCGCGTGACGCGTTGGGAACGCTGTACAATGCAAACTCAGGCTCTAGAGGCTCTGCAGCAGCTCACCAGCTCTTGGCCGCCTCCCTCTGCCCTTTACATCGTCTGGTTCAAGATAGCACCCACATATATTCCATTTAATTTTCCCTTGGGCGCGGCTGGAGATTCGAAACTAGTCCGTGCGTACGCGTCGAGGTTATTAAGCTTCTTTCGGCCAAAGCTTCTGAATCTCCGCCAACTGGCTTCGCATCATACTTCCTTCTCATACCAGTGACCACATATAGCATGTTGCTCAAGCGCCTGACAGCATCAGTCCCGCCAGATCTACATCCCTTGATATCTCAGCTCGGTCCGTTTTCCCCTGACTGACTGCTCACGACCCGCTAAAACGAGGCAGAAGCAGCAGGTATCAAGACAACCGAGAACCTCCTCTTCACGCCCCTACCGACTGTCCTATCCCTCATTGATGACCCGGACGCGCAATATGAGGTGGAGCAGCTCATCGAGCGGTGTCTGCGGCTGACGGCGCCGGTATCACGTTCAGGAGTGGAGGAATTGGAAGAGGAAGGAAGTCTGGGAAAGGGAAGATGGACGGGATTCGGGACGGCGGGACTTGATGGGCTCGTGGGTGCTTGGGAAGGAAGAGGGGTTGTGGAGATATGCGGACCGCAAAGGGTGGGCAAGTCGGTGAGCTCACTCTGCACATCAGAACGATAGGATGCGAGAAGTAGGAGGAAGCTGATCACCCAGCTTCTCGCCCTGCATATAGTACTCAAACGGCTACTAGCGGATCCGGCAAGCAGGTGTAAATGGCTCGACACGGATGGATCCTTCTCTCCAGCGAGAGCCCGAGCTGTGCTCGACCATATGGGCTTCATAGTGAGCTCGCTGATATGCTACCAGTGCAAGTAAACCAGAGCTGACGAGTAGGATCATGCGGAAGTTCTCGCTCGACTCAGCGTCGCTCCATGCTACAACCTAGATCCGGATCTCTGGGGCGCACTGGATACAATCAGAGGAGAGGACAGCGTGCGTCTGGTATCATCTGGCTTGGAGCTATGCTGATATGGTATCAGGGGCAAGAAGGCGCGCGAACAACCATACTTGTTCTGGACTCGGTGACACCCTTGCTGAAGGATCTTCTCATGGGCAGCGGCTCACAAGGTACGTTGATGCTATCTCGAATTATCGGTATAGTTCTGATGTATCTCAGGACATGCTGCCATGGTGACCATGATGGAAGAGATAGCTGAGCTCGCCCAGAGCAAAGGCTTGACAGTCATCGTGAGCTATATCACTCATTCTCATGGTACACTCGGATGCAGCTGACTTGATAGGCTACCAATGCCACGGCATCTTCGCGCCCTACCAACTCCGCCTCCACCTTCACAGCCACCGATGTCAAGCCCGCACTTGGTGTCGGCTTCTCCTACTTTGCAGACATCACTCTGATGGTGCAGTCTACCGGGAAGCTGTTTGGGGAGATTGACGAGGGCGAGCGGGATAGGGCGTTCAGTAAGCCGGGACTGAGGGGCGTGGTGGAAGTCATGAAGAGTCGAGTATCGGTGAGCTAGATGGCTAGCGGTGTTGATACTGAGCTCACAATACAGCCAACGGGTACTTGGGCTGTCTTCGAAACGGTAAGTTCTGCTCTCAGGCCGGAACCTTGATCGAGAGCTGATGGGACTGTAGGACGGCAAGACACTCCTGGATGTCATACCGGCCCCGATGGACGACGAGCGGACGATCCTGATGACCGCGGGGCGGCAGGTGGGGGAGGCGAGGCCAGCGTATGGCTTTCTAAGCGAAACACTTGCGACGTGATCGCGAGGAAGTTGCAGATCAAGGTTGTACATAGGCACGCTCGTCCGTTGGCCAGCCTCCTCGTGTATGCTACTCTACTGTCAATGTCCATTCTCCTCATGTGTCCAGAACGACCAGCTCTTGACAGCATGGCCTCAGGGTACCATGCCTTATCAGTTACGGTTATCTTCGGATATAGCCGGAAGAGGTCCACTCAACCTTAGCGCGCTAGATGAGAAGCTTCTATTCAGCGTTTCTCAATCTTCTGCCTCTCACAGGTAGCTCTGTAGCCTTGTGTACAGCCCAGTCGCTGCCCTTCACCCGGGTGGACAGTTCTCAGCGGAAGTCGACGACGAGACCCAACACTCGACACCTTTGTCGTTTCCGCCACCTACCCTCCGTTGGGGTTCACTTCGGGCGGAAGAGACCGGTCCCCTCTCGGTGGCCACTTGTTGGGTCTAGCTGCAGCTACCACCCTCAGGGTCAGTCATCGATCCTAGTCTCAATTCTTGCCATTAATCTTCACATCACTACCTTCACATACCCCTCCTCCTCCTCCTCCTTCAGCTAGCATCACCAGCGGTGGCCTGATCAGCGGCGATAGCACTGTGTTGCCACCCATCATTGACTCGCTGGTGAGCTGTCGTTCAGTCTCCAGCTTCTTCTGTGTCCAATACTTGACCCGGCCTTCGCACGTTCCTCCTTTCTCCTTCACCTTCGCCTCGTTGTAGTACACCGAGAAGAGCGCTGACATCTCAGTCCACGCCTGCCTATCACGTCTGATATCGACCATCACCCCTCTCGCGCTGGGCGCATACTCTCCGCCCCCTCACATCGAAAGGGTCAGTACTATGCTCTCCATTTCTGAGCGATCAACCGCTAACGCACCCAGCGCAATGCCTTACTCATCCCCCCATCCCGGTCCTCGCTCTCCCCTCTCGCCCTCCTCCTACTCCTCATCCTCCAGCTCCGCATCCGAGCCAGATCTCGACGAGCTCGACCTCTCCGAGTCCTTTGTCATTATTCGCGACGACGAGACCGATGTTGAGTCCAACTCGACAGTCAGCACTGCCCTTCTCGAGCTCCTGTCCGACACCTCGTCCGAGCCGCGCCATCCGGACAGCCTCGAAGGGTCGCTCGGCGATCTGCGTGATGTCGACAATACCCTCATCGCTGGCGGCGTAAGTGAAGACGAGGATGACATGGGTCTGAACGGGAGCTATGCCGATGCTGAGGCGACGGCATCTCTGCTCACAGACTCAAGGGCCACTCTGGGCGCTGCGGAGAACACGCCTCTGCCCCAGCGTCCGGAGATGCCATCGAGGGAGACGGGATCCACCTTCCGCTTCATCTTCCCGGAGCCCGGAGCGTCCTTCTCCTCCGCTGGCACCTACACGGACCACCGCACGCCCAGCGCTAGCGTCGCTGACCTCCCGCCCTCACCGGTGTTCTCTCCCACAGTCGAGACGGCCAATCCTATCATAAGCGGCACAGGGAATGACGCGCCCTTTGCTCGGCTCAGCGAGGCGGCTCGGCGGACGAGCGACAAGACTCCTGTCAGGGGCGTGGATGAGGGGTGGCTCAAGGACGCGCGGACATGGGCGCCTACCACCCCCGGTCCGGTCGAGATCATGATGCCGTCTTGGGAGAAGGGGCAGTATGATCTCTCGACGGATATTGCTCTGAACATGCCGGTCCCGAGCGTCCAGGCCGTGGGGTCCGCTCTGCCCCAGGCGGAAATGAGCGCGCAAGGCGGTGCTGAGGAGAAGCAGCTGTCCTTTCCGGTCGACGAGCGGCAGCTGCAGCTCAAGCGCGCTCTGAGGGCGGTCGTTGCTGCTGGAGCAGGTCATGCGGGAAATAGATGGTACGTTGTTTTTCTCTGTCACTTTCGAAGATTGGGCTGACACTTGCCAGGGGCTTGCTTGCGTTCGCATCTTGCGCCTTGGCGATCTTGAGCGCCTTTGGCCCCGGCGCCACGTACCTAAACAAGAGCACCAAGCCATACTCGGCGTACAATACCTCCTCGACCGGCGCGACCCACCCTCCGTCGTCCCAAAGCTGCATCGCTCTGGACGAGGTGTTTGCTACCCCGGAGCCGGTCCCGGCAACCACATCAAGCACGCACGCGGCTCGGTCACTCGCTACCCAGCTCATTCCGGACTTTCAGAGCATCCGGGATGCCATCTCGACCTTCACGTCGGGACCGAGCCGGGACGAACGGCCAGCTTCCGGTGACACAGACTCGGTCGTCGGCGAGCTCGCGGCCAACAAGCAGAGCTTCTGCTCCGGATCGGCGGATTCGTCGAACGTGGCCCTCACCGCTCCTGTTGCTACCAAGGGCGCTCTGTCAGTGTTCGACGACACAGGCTACAAGGTCTGGATGCGGGCGATGGCAAACAAGGTCGTTCGGCCATCGGATCCCATCGTCCCTCCTGCCCCCTCAGAGCCCGCAACCAAGCCGCCTTGCAATTGCACCTCCACCCCCTCGTCGGACTTACACAACCGGTACGACTACCTCCTCCAGCGTACGCGAGACTACGCTCTGTCTACCACATCGGCCTTTGCGCAGCTCTACCACCCCATGATGCTGCATCTCGACCACGAGCTACGCGAGATCTCTCGCTTCGTCGCATATCTCGCCGAGCGCAATATCACCCAGTCCACCCTCCGGCGGCTCGACTCGGCTCGAATCGGCGCAAAGGAGCTCCGTCGCCGACTTGCCCAAGTCAGCGAGCGGCACCGAGGGGTACATACCGCTCAGCTGGAGTATGTGACGCAGGTGGCCAGGAAGGTCTGGGCGAGTCTGGCAGAGGTGAAGAACAGGCGGAGAGAGGTCAAGGAGGAGTTCACACGTGTGATAGTGCATGGTGTGCAGGAGGGGTACGAGAAGATTGGGGAGAAGGTGGAGGAAGTGAAGATCGAGGGGGAGAAGAAGGTCAGGAAGGCGAAGAAGGGGTTGGATCGGTTGATTAAGCCCAGAGTGGTCGATGAGGTCACCGCTGTGGAGGGTGGGGACGTGGTCGCGGTGGCGGTTTCTGCCGACAAGGCCGTAGCCGAAAGGAGGCGGAGAGGATTCCGGCAGCGGTTCAACAGGAACGGACGCCGGATGAGAGAGCAGCGGGCAGCGAGGCGGCAGCGGGATAGAGACGGCAGCGGAGATGCCCAGACAGACAATGGGGTAGCGCGGCACGGAGCGGACGGAGCGGCCTCGGGTTCAAGTGGCCCGACAAGTGATCAGGGTTGGACGAGGTGGAGAAGGCTTCTCGATGCAGCTCACCATGTACGTTGACTTTGAGTCTTGGCCGATGTCATCGCGAGAGTCATAGCTGATCCATCTTAGGGCGCGATTCAGGTCGTACTCGCGAACGCTGCTTGACCTGCTCCATCCTACTCGTCACATCTCATGGACTCCACCGCTGTTCTCCCGCTTTTCTAGTAAGACGCGATCATTACTGCTTGTATTTCTGTGTGTATTTTCAACCCCAACCCAACCCATTTTGTATATTGTACTCCCTTCAGCTTCGTCTACTCTCTTTGTTGTTCGTTTAGCGTCGATGAGGCTGCATAGCGCATGTATATACATCTCCCAGGTACGACGGAATACACAGGGGAATCAGTGCGCCCGCAATCTGACGAGGGGGCGGGATCTCAGGCACATGACCGGTGTGTTTCGGGTCTGGGCGCGGCTCGCCGGCACGGCTATACTCGAGGCTGACGAGTTAGTGTGCCTCTTGATCTTGTCATCATTCAGCTTTCACAAGTTCACACAACGCTCAAACCAACCTGCTCACCACCCCACACCTCACGGGGTCCATTCGCATGACGACACGATGAGCTACAACCCCCGAAAGTGAGCTCAGAGACAGAATCACCTCACCCCATAAGTACCCGCGTCTGATGTCTGCTAGCAACTTGAACCCCAATCTTCTCTATCCCGGCGGCGGGGCGCATATGCGTTCAATCTATGGTGATGATAAGCCTCGGATCTCCAGCAATACCAAGGACATACGTAGGCAAGTCCGCGCCTTATATCCAGCTCTGCTCGCTGGATCAGTCGGACGAGCGCTGACTACATCAGCCCAACAAATGTCGTCAGGGCCAATGCCTGGCCCGATGCGGACTCGCTCTGCTTGGCATTACTCCTTACACTCCTGGCTTCCCTCGTGCGATGGTTCATCTATTTCGTCTACAGCGACATCGTCTATACGCAGCCAGCCGAGCGAGCCGCCGAACAGGCTGAGAAAGCTATGGTCGAAGCTGTCCGGATGGCACAAATCAACGGAGCGCGGGCACTTGGGGAGCTACTGGAGGAGCTCAAGCACCTCAGGGCGGCGATGGAAATCATTGCAGGGGCGGAGGTCTAGGGAAGTCGAGGAGGGAATCGACGGTGCTTGGGACAGCTTTCAAGTGGCTTCGTTAGGTTCGCTCGTGTACTGTATGTGAATAGTTTGTAGATCAGTCAGGAAGAGCCTTAGCAACAAAATCTACGTGCGAGAAGTCGAGCGGGGTTCCGGCCTGTACACTGGCTGCCCAGCTACGTCGAAGTGGTGCGAAGCCGCTCGAGCATACTGGCTTACTGCATCGCCACTGCCGAGGAATGCGGTGTGGCGGGTCGCTTTGCCGGCATCTGTCTCCCTTGACCACGACCGCACTCTGATAACAGGCGGACTGCGTACATCTAAGATAACTAGTGTACAACATTGTAACGACGACGACGTCTTGTCCGATCCTCAACGCTGCCATTCAAGCTAATGCCGCCTCGTAGTACGCCTGGTGCGTTAGCACGACCAGCGGTGTACCATAGGAAGACTGCAGGGTTGCTCACTTGATATTCGTCAGGCGTCATATCTTCCTGATCCTCCTCCGTGATCTCATCGAGGGGTTTCGGCACACCATTAACTGGAGGCTGTCAGCTGCCATGCGGACAGGAGATTTGAGGCGGAAAGAACATACCCTTGACCATTACTGCCGTCCCGTTCGAAGCCACAGCGGTAGCCATCCCATCTGCCCCTGGTCCTACAGGAACAGCCGGAGGTGTGTCCGCCTCCTCGTCTTCCTCGTCCTCATGATCCACATCACTAGGCTCCGCCTTGACCTCCACCTTCACAGCCACTTTGGCCGGGATCGGCTCATCCCCATCCTCACTGACATCATCCATCCCCTCGTAATGCTGCATGAGCATGGCATCCTCGCTTTCGCCTTGTCCGGTCGATACGCCGGCTTTGCGCTCGGCGGCGAGTCTGGCTGATTTTGTTTGGTCGGCGATGCCGAGGGTGGTAGCGGATCCAGTGACGGTGGAGTGGGTGTGCCATATCGGCAGTGCATTCTGTACACTGCAGGGTCACTATCCTCCGTGAAGAACAGTAAGTGAAAGGGAAAGGCATACCGCTGCTGCTCCGCCAGCCTGTCCTTTTCTATCCGCTCTCTTTCCCCTTCTCCGCCCAATACCACCTGCACCTTCGCCTTGCTCCCTTCTGCCTCTTCATCAAGCACCACCGTGCTCTTCACATTCTCCGCGATCCAGGAATGTATGTTTACCGTCGGAAGCGTGATCCCCTCGACCGCACGGAGCGCATCCCGGATCGGCTGAGTCGCACGGTTGAAGCGCTGCATCTTGTCGGACGAGTCGGTCTCGTCGGGAACGTGTTCGATAAGTTCGGCCTTGTCGTCTTCGCATAAGAAGGCGTTGTGTGCCGGAGAGAAAAGGGTGGGGATCTGGAGGGGCGTGTACATCCGGGAGCAAGTGGGGCAGACGTAGCCTTTATGTCCGACATCCTGGGTGTCAGCTGGGCGTTTGGCCTCGTCATGCTCGCAACTCGGACAGCTCACCTGCATTATTTTCTCGTCGATACCCTTCCGCATCATCGCGATCCTGTACTTGACAACGTTTGCGAACTCTCGATAGTCGAGGTAATAGTAGATAACCTCTTTGAGGCGAGTCCGCTCGGTATCATTCCGCTTCAGTAGGTATTCGGGTATTGGGACCCGCTCCTTATTTGCATGACTAGCACAGTCAGCTGGGATCGATGTCTCGACGATGCTGATTCGCCCGTCGTGGTAAATTGAGACGTCATACCGCTTGATGAGCCGGTGCGTAAGGAGCATCCCCATATACTTTCGGATCTCGCTGACTTGTACGAACGTCGCCTCCTGGATGTCCGTTTCTCGAGCACTTCGGAGAGTCAGCAGCCGTCGATCAATCCAGATCATACCAGATCATCTCAGCGACAATTGCTGGGCCATTGTGAGACTTACACCTCTATCTGGACCATCAAGTTGAGCAGGATAATATACGGTACATCGTAAAACGCGTAGCCGACCTGATAGACCAGGTCCTCGCAGAGCCGCTTTATCTGTTCCTGCGATAGGTGCGCCGACATCTTGCTGCACCGATGTACTATATGCCGATGGCAGAGTGGGCGGCCATAGCTATATGATGTGCAGAGGAGATGTCAAACACCAAAAGAAAGGTGCAGCTTCTCGTGGCTGGCGGAATTCTGCACGCACGGGTCACGCGCCGGGTCCTTACGTAACGCGAGAGGGTCCCAGCTTAGATCATGAAGCTTGAAGCCGTATGACGCATACAGTATGCTGGGCGTCATCTGTCAAATGCGACAGGAAAGAGCTTTTTTCGAATGAGATATGCGGTCGGGCCATGGATGATCAGCAGCTCAACTCGAGCCACTTACAGCCATCTCCGGTACATAGAGCCCAGGACCAGGCCGGGGCATTGGTTACTCCCAAGTCCCTGTTGGACTTTAGCAGACAGTCATGACTCACCTCACAGCTCATTATAGTCTCACCGCCGTGTATATGCTGCCACAAGTGGACCGCTTAGGTAGCTACGTGGTGGCTGCCTGGCGCGTGCCAGCTATGTATCATGGCCATGGCCCCCTCGATATCTGAAACACATCCACGTGGCTCTGAAACGTGTGTGCGTCCGGTGCCTGAGATCGAGATCGGCGGGTCAGAATTCCAAAATTCCGGGAAACTCATCATGACGGAATGACCTCATCACTCAACGATCGCGCTGCAAAGAGTTCATCGTCAAGCACCGGTATAAGGCTAGACCATCCTCTCCCCCTCCCCAACCACACATACTCAACACCTCGACTTTCCCCTTTCTAATCAATCCCGAACATCTATCACAATGTCCACCGCCCGCCCTGATGTCAAGCGCGTCCGTTCCGACCAGGACCACTCCAAGAAGTCTACCAAGGATAACGAGGACAAGCGTCAAAAGTCCGAGAGCAAGGACGATGAAGAGAAGGAGGAGAACAAGGATGTGGACTGGTTGAACGAGCAACCGTTCAGGGCGAATGAGAGCTGGGAGAGTTGGACGACCGTTTGGAGGCAGAGCTGCTGGTGTGGAAAGGGTGAGCATCCTCTGGCCTCGAGGGTCGCGTGACTTGGGCTGACGCGATAGTCGCGTTCGTTTACAATGCCGATCCTCTTCAGGCCAAGATCTGCCATTGCGAAGACTGCCAAAGACTGCACGGTGAGTCTTTGCCCCGTCATTGACGAATATTGGACTGACCCTCAAGGAGCTCCCTTCCAGCACGCCGCGGTGTTCAAGAAGGAGATGGTCAGGCTTGATTCGGACCCGGAATGGCTTGGCTTCCTCAGGTACGTCCTATTACCTCTGCGGCGGACTTCTGCTGACCATCAGTGCACATGGCGAAGTTCATCCCCTGTCCAAAACCCCCACTCCCATCCCCCACAAGATCTCATGCCGCGCCTGCGGCTCGCCCCTCATGGACCAAGGCAACAACATGATCATGGCCTTCCCCCCCACCTTCGAATGGCCACGTACGAACAAAGAGGTCGAAGAGGGCAACTCGAAAGCCGGTGACAAGGATGCTGGCGAGCAGGAGAAGAAGGAGGACTCGCATGCCGCGGGCGGAGAGGGACACAAGCGCAATGGCAAGTGGGAGAGGCCGGGCTTGCCCGATGTGTTCAAGCCACAGTGCCATATCTTCTATGAGAGGCGGGTGGTGGATGTGGCGGATGGGCTGGTCAAGTGGAGGGGACACAAGGATACCGAAAAGATGGAGGACAACCAGCGATAGGGCAGCTGTATCAACGTGCAGAAACGGTCAGGATGAGTGACCGGAGCAGTTTAGTCAGAAGAGAAAAGCAGTCAAGTCAGACCCAAAAGAACGGAGGAGTCAAGTACAACAATATGCAGTTAACTACCACGTTATGCATGAGATCAACTCACTTCCAACTCCCCTATAACCTCACTACAACATGATATTCTCTGGCTCTCGGCCAGATTGGATTTGTGGTGATACCATAATCCTCGCCGCGCCATCTCTCGCCTACGCCTAATCTATAGTTCAAACAGCCTTCCTTGCCTTCGCCCTCGCATCCAGCCAGTCCAACGTCAAGTTCTGTCCCAATGTGAAAACCATACTGGCTGTCCAGTACAGCGCCAGCGCAGCCGGCACCTGCATCGCGATCGGGATGAACAGGACCGCACCGGCCCGCATGGCCATAGCGAACAGCTTGGACGTCAGGCGGGCCTTGTCGACCTCCTTGGTCTGCTCCACGATCGCTGTGATGGGCTGGAGGCGAGGTCCGGAGGGAGAGGAGGATGATGCTGATGGAGGAAGAGGACGGATTGGCCGTTTGGACGGGGTAGCAGGGCGAGGTGTAGGGGTTGGGATCGGTGATTTACGCGCTGGGCGTGCTGTAGGGGTGGGAGGGGATGAGCGGATGATGGATGATGTCGATAGGGGGCGAGATGGTATTTGCGTTGATCCTGGTGATTTGGAAAGATGCGCCGGCAGTGTTGGCGTCCGTGTCGTTGAGCCACTCTTCGCTGTGGCCGTCGGCTGGGGCGCAGCCGGCAAAGGTTGAGGCGGAACCGAGGACGCGACAGGCCCCCGACCAGTGTCCGCCACTGAAGAGACAACCCTCCCAGTATCCTTGACCACCCCTCCCTCTGACCCGACCTCCAGCGCCTCCCCCAGATCCTTATTCCGCCTCCCAATAACCTCCGCATTCATCATCCCCACCACGCCGCCCATGATGGGCAAGATAAACGTCGGATCCACCTCGCCTAGGTGCTGTAGCCACCACCAGCTTTCGGATGCCCAGGGCGAGAGTGGCGCTTCGATTGCGCGCCGGATGGAGAGCGAGAGGGTGATGATGAGGGGAATGTGGACGAAGAGGGGGAGGATCATGGTTGCAAGAGGGTGGGTACCGTATTTCTTGTGAAGGGCGGATTGATGTACAGCCAGCTGGATAATCAGCTTGTGCTACCTCACGAGAGACCATCGGGATATGGAAATTCAGCTCACCTGGCTCTTTAGCTCCTTCTTGTACTCCTCATATCCCAGTCCCTTGGCCCTACATTCCCGAGCCACCTTCCCCGCCAGCTGCTCATTGATCGCCTTCATGGCAGGTCGCACTATCTCCTTCGTCCGCTGCATCCGACGTCGCTGCCATATTGTCGCCGGAAGGGTGATGGCTGACCGGAACGAGAAGGTGAGGAGGAGGATGGTGAGGCCTGCTGGTAGTGGAGAGGATAGGAGGAGGGCGACTAGGGGATCGAGGAATGAGGATGTAGTTGATGGGTCGACTGGATCTGTGGGTAAGGAGCTGGTCAGGGATGCGAGCGCCAGGAGGGGATATTGACGAGGGGAGATAGCAGGTCGTGGGGCGGAAGGGGGGAAGGAGGTATATGATCGCAGCTGTTGCGATGCAGGGCGCCGAATAGAGGCATCACGCTGCACACCATAGCTATAGAGGCCCTTCGCGGTATTGCTAATCCGCCTCAGAGGCTCCGCCTGGCTGTACTGAGGTCGAGCGAAGCTGGCCGCGCCATTTGAAAGCGACCTCGAATGTCGGAAGCTTTCGCTCGCTATCAATCCCGGTCGTCCGCGTAACCGTGATGGTCCCGCCAACGCATTAATCACTGCGATAGCTGGTCTTATAGCTGTCATCCTGACCAGGAGTAGCAGGCAAGTGGGTCGTATCAGCAAGGTGAGGGTAGAACAGGACAAAATATAAATTTGGCTGCGGTGATCTCAGTGTCATGCCGGCATACCACGCACCACATTCCTCGAACTTACTTCGCAAGAGGTCAGATCGACCGGTCAGAGCCAAGATGATCAGCGGGGCTCGCTTCGCCATGCTCATATCATCTGCACTGACACTATACATGGCAGGATTAGCCTACTAGCTAATATGGGTGCCGCTTGTCTGCCTACAAACCCTACTCCCCGCCCGCAATGATGTCCATCGCCGCCCTGAGGTGCTTGATCTCTTCCAGCAGATCCGCCAGCACCTGAACCCCCTTGATCTGCGCCATCCGGGCGGCATCGGCCGCAGCTCGCTCTGCAAGGATTGCGGCCTCTTCCGCAGACTTCTCCGCCAGCGCGGCGGCTACTTTGGCTGCACGTGCGACTTCCCTAGCGTGCGCCATGGCGGCTCGGACAGCTACTCCCGAAAACCAGATGTTATCGACAAGCCAGTACAGGAAGTATCCGAAGCCCCCCAGAAATATGCAGGCGGCAATCCCGTCAACGATATCATCTCCGCTGGAACCTTTCGTGCCAGAGGCGTATTTGGGAACGTATTTGGGAACTATAGGCCTGGAAATGATGAGCTCAGACAACACACCACGCTGTGTCCGTTCCCAGTCCGCTCGCACTAGCTGATGGCTTACCTCTGCTTCTCGGTCATGCTAGAAGACATGGAGCGCTCAGACTCTACATGGCCGCCGAGCATCTGAGGGGTGCTAGTGGTAGGAAGTGGAGTGGGACTGACACCTGTCAGCGTCCCATTTTGAGGTAGAGTGACGGACAAAGCTGGATCTCCAGCTCACCCGCTGTGGCTCATTAAGAGTGGGAGAGGCAGATGTGTTGCCTTTGGGTAGTGGACGTGGTGGTATAGGGGTTCGTGTATGTGGGTCGAGGTAGAAGCATGAGCGAGGGACTTATGATGCGCCAATAGCGCTATCACACCGTCGTATTCGAGCCGGTGCCTGGCTGCACCGCCATGACCAGCCCCTTTTCGGGCACAACATCAAATATTTGTGCTTATCTTGCCAGATGCGGACCGGATGCTACGGTCCAGCTACCAGTCTTCTTTTGTCTACTACAGCGGGAGAGGAGTGGCAATCTGTGACAGCCAAAGCGCACCGCCATCAAGCCTAGTACTGTCGTATATACTGTAGTCTGTCCGTGTGGATGGAGTAGTCCACCTGGAGCCTACCTTCAGCTGAACATATTCGACGGTCGCTGAGTGGCCCAGTCTAGTCTACGTAGACACTGTGAGGTCACCCTCCGGCAGACCTGCAACCTCTTCAATCGTGTATACATTGATATATCCCCACGAGTACTGGTATATACATCTACGATGCCGACCCCGGTGGTCTCGATGACTTGCTCTATAGGTTAGAACAGCTAGCTCAGGCTCTAGCAGTCACAGCGACCGTCGCGGCCCTCAGCGCCTGCAGCTCTTCCACCATCGTCTCCCTGAACGCTTTGAATTCCTTCAAAATCTCCCAGAACACCTCGGGCCCCTTCACCGAGGCATTGATGACTGCCTGATCCACCGCGTCCTTGGCCGCCTGCGCTGCCTCCGTAGCCGCCTTTCGTACCGCTTCCTCTGCGTCCCTCGCGAGCTTGGACTGATCGGCGGAGTGTATGAACAAGCCGCAGAGGCCGACCACAATGCCAACGCCGAGCATGGAGCCGAAGATCATGGCGAATTTGTCCCAGAAGTCCGGTGGTAGGGCGATCGTACAGCGTGTCTTAATGCTCGAAAGGGAGGGTAAAGCGATCATCCTGCGGCTGCGGGGTGGAGGGGCGAGAGGTGTCCTAGGAGGGAGATCACCATACTCCTCCGCGAGAGCGTGTGGATGACCGATCTTGCTACGAATGGGTCAGCTCAAGTTTCCTTGATGGAAGCCACGTCGTTTTGAGCGGACATACCTCTCCTCATCATCCACCTTCTCGGAGTAGTATGGGAGCTCCTCCAAATTGTTGGCGGGCGATGAAGTATTGGACATTGTGGGTGTGTGCGAGGTGGTCTGGGTGGTGGTGGATGGTGTGGAAGGAGCCGAGTCGTGCATGATATGACTTGAGGGGGGGGGGGGGGGGGGGGGGGGGGGGGAGCTGTGGGGATGTGCTGGTGTTGCGCGCGTGCGGAGAGCAAAGAAGAGGTGTTCTACCGGCGCCCCATATATAGAAGCAAAGGTCTGTGTACACATCCTCGGCTACTCCGCTATCCGAAGGTCAGGAGGCGGTGCCAGCGCGATAAGCGACTCGACGTCATGAGGACGCGTGAAATAAACATGCAAGGCGTCACCATTTGTCTCACCTCCGGCACCGATAACGCTGACGTGACGCGTCAACCACGGCTATGATCATCGGTCAACCGCAGAAGCGCATGATATCACAGGACTATGCAGTAGCCTCAGTCTTCGTCCCGGCATGATATGGGCAAGTTACGATGCTGCAGCCATCCGCAGACTCCGCTGTTCGGCAGGAGGCCTGGCCAATACCGGATTCTGCCATGCGCCTTAAACTTTGTTCTATTGACAGATTCATGATCAGATCACCCCTTCCCTCTCTGTCTGCTGGTTGAGACAATATCACTGTACATCCAAGGCCTACACAGGCTGCGATACTGCCAGTTCACTCGATGCGGAAAGACTGCTTCCCGCCGCCTCGCCCGCCTCCTCATTCCTCGCCACCCGCGGACCATGTCGCTCCGGCGATCTTACGGTATGACCCGCCCGATCACCCCTGCTCTGATTTGGTCTTCATCCACTTGAAGAAGAGGAAGACCAAGTAACCAAGACCGCCTAGTATGCCAACCATGCAGACGCCGAGGACGCACTTCCACCAGAGGTCGGTCAACTGTTTCGAAGTGGGGACCGCGATGCGAGGTTTGAGGGTGCGGCGCGTGGACGTGGTGGATGTGGTGGATGCGACTGACGCAGGAGCTCCGACGAGAGTGAGACCGCTCGCGATACTTCTACAAGGCATCAGCTCCCGACCGGAGGTGCGGACAGAGGCGCGTGACGACTGACCGTTCCTCATCGACTGGATACCCATTTGGCACGGCCATCATCTGCAGCTGTACCGCCTGTATGGGAAGAGATTCGGCGGGTGGGTTCATTTCTGAGTGGGTGTGGGTATTGTGGGTGGTACTTGAGTAAGGCAGGAGTTATACTGTCATTGAGCTGATATTAACTTGCGGCTGAAGCGCGATTTCTACACCGGTTGCACTGTTGCAGCCATGATTGCACCTTGGATCCGGCCGCATATCAGGCCAAGGTCCGCAATGTTTGAGCTCCAGGACGACATCGCCGCATCGCCGTAGCTTATCAGAGATGACCAAGCGATGCGCTCATCGTCACGGTTGTTTGAGAACCCGGGCAAAAGATAAGGTGCTACCCGATTGGTCGCCCTCTGAGCGGTGCCAGCTCGACCACAACACTGGGAGCAATGTGGCATATTACGAAGAGTGGCATTTTAGATACAACATGACATTGCTCGTGAATCTAGCTCAATTACTACCGCTACCGGACCGCCAGTCACCGTCTATGAGCCTGCTACCGCTCGACCCTTCTAGAAGAATTTTGTGAAGAGCCCAGCTTCTCGTCTCGACTGTGCAGGTTGAGCTTCTTTCTGCAAGTTGACCAGGCCCTGGAGCGACCGCATCACCTGTAGGGCGTCAGCTCGTCTATAGATCTCCCGAGTGTCGAGTACTTACCTGCTCCAGCTTGTCCTTCCGGTCCTGCAAATCGAGGTGTTTTCTAATTTTTGGGTTCTCACGGGCGAATTTGGCAATCTCAGACCGCTAGATATAATCAGCATGTCCTCCCCGAGCTGCCAGAACAAGGGACATACGTCTAGATCGTACAGTATTCTCGAATCAATCTCGCGAGGGAACTGATGGTGCCATCAGCTCGATCCTGACTATCAACCACTTCGGAAGGGCTAGCTCACCTGATAGAAGAACTGCTCGAGCAGCTCGATATTGATAAACATCGTCGACGTATATGCGAGCTTGTCCGCTACGACCGCCAAGAATGCCTCGGGGCAGAAAGCAGACTGGTCCGGACCCATCCGACACCGCTTAGATTTGAGAGCGTTCTGACGGAGACGGAGGAGGGTGAGGCGATTTGAGAGGAGAAGGGCGTGTCGACCTACGTCATCAGCCCTAGTCGCAGCAGGCCAAGCAGAAGACTCACCATCAATGACCTGAGCCGGACTATACTTGTACGCATCCAGCGGTGTATCCACATGCGTCTCATCCGCCTCGTCTCCCTCCGGTACGACCCTGCCCAGATTCGACACTCTTCTCCGCCTCGTCTCATCCTCCCACCTCTCCAGCTCCTCCACATGCCGTATCAACGACCCCAGTTTCCGTCCTCCTCCGACCCGCTTCCGGATCTCGCCCAACTTCAACTCTGCTCTGCCCATCTCCTCGCCAAACTTCTCTTCTGCCCGTTCCCGCCCTAGCGCCCATTCTCGGTCATCCACCTCCACTTCGTACTTGTACGGCTTGATACAGTTCTCCACCTGGTCGGCCGTCATGCCCATCCGTTCCCGAAGGATAGCATGCGAAAAGTCAACGATCCGGGTCGTTGCGTCCGGGTGGAATGTGAACGGCTCGGCCTGAGCGATATTGTCGATAAGACCCCGAAGACCGTCCGCGACGAGGTTGGTGCTGTCCCGCCCGACACCGCTCTTTGTCAACATTGACGAAGCAGTCTCAAGCTTGTACTTCCAGTACGAGTCAAGCTCTTCCGGTGCCAGCTTCCGGTCCTCGGCGAGCTTGCTGAGTTCCGCGGTGCGCGGGTCGTTCCAGTATAGCTGCTCGAGGATGTCCATGAGGCGGTTGTCGAGCATGTCCTTGAGCTTGGACCGGACGGCGGGTTTCGAGAAGTGGGTTGTGTACTCTTTGAATTTGGACTTCAAAGCATCGACCGCTTCGGCAACGTACGACTCGGCGGTGATCCGGCGGTCATTGTATTGTACCTACGAAGTGAGCTTGGTACGTGGGGAGAACGCTGGACTCGGGGCTCACCTTGAATTGATAGCTCGCTTCTTCCAGCTCCAGCTGCACCGCATTGGTGATCCCGTTCAGACTCCCCGACATGCTCGTCTCCAAAACATCCATCAACCTTCGCCGCAGAGTGTCTGTCCCGACCAACAGCCTCTTCTCACCCACAGCCCTGCCCTTGTTCGAGAACAGCCTAGCGTTTTCCCCACCAAAGAACTCCTCCTCCCGCCTGATCACCGCGTTGGTGACATTATTTGCCTCTCCTCCCCGTATGTTCCGCAGAAGCCCACTCACTCCCGCTGCTGGTGCCTTGCACACGACCCCGACGTATCCCAGATGGAGCGGATACCGCTCGCCCCGCAGGATCTGTACCCCATTCTCCGGCTTGACCAGGTCCATCTTCGTGATCACTCCGATCGTCCTCGTGCCTAGCGGATCCACGCGTCTGCTCGCGCGCAAAGCGGGGGAGTTGGCGAGATCGACGTCCGCCGCGCAGACAGCGAGGATGATGTTAGGCTCCCGGATATACTTGTCGCACAAGCTGTTGATCTTGTCTTTGAGCTGCTCGGGTTGGTCCATACTGGATATTTGGATGTATCCGGGGAGGTCGATGAGGGTGAGGTCGGGAACGTGAGGGGAGTGGATCTGAAGGTGGATGGGGTCGTCGGATACGGCCATCTCGGGAGGGACAGCGAGGTTGAGGTCGGTAAGGGTTTTCTGAATGGTGGAGAAGGATGAGATTTTGCCTAATCCGGGAAGGTTCGGGAACACGCCATACTCCGCCGGCGTTGTCGAAGAGGAAGCAGCATTTGAGGGAGTGTGGATTAGGGTGAGTTCGATAGGTCGGCGTGTGACCATGTTGTCTCCCCTGTAAAGTCAGCATTGACTCATAAAGTTCGACATGGGCGCTCACTTTGGCAAGAACTCATGTCCCACGATCGCCTCTAACACCGAACTCTTTCCCGAACTCTGACTCCCAATGACAACGATACTTGGCAGCTTGAGCGCATCGCTCTGGTCCACGCTGAGCAGGACCGAGCGGATCTCGATCAGCTTCCGAGTCAATTGGAGCAGCTGGTGCTCCTCCTTCGGGAGCTCTCCCCTGTCATCCTTCTCCATCATAGCGCCCGCGCCCACGAGCCCAACGAGCACCTCACCTCCAGGTGGCGGTGGCGTGGGCTCTCCTGGTCCCTCTCCTGGCCGCCACTTCTCATCCCTGCTTCCACCTCCTCCATTATTGCTGGCGGTCGGCTCCTCGGCCTTAGCAGACCATTCCGGCAGTTGCTGTTTTACCAGTGTCCACCACTGCTTCGCCCCGGATCCGAAGGCATCGACTCCGTCCTTGACATCCGCCGCGGTACCGCTGATTCCATCCGAGACCCGCTGTCCAAGGGCGTTCGAGAGCTGGGTCGCCGTTGCCAAGGTGGAAGCTAGTGTTTGGGATGTTGTGTTGTAAGCTGATGATAGAGTATCGGTCACTCCGTCTATCATTTCTCCAGTTGCGGTTCTTACACCTGCGAGAGTCAGCTGAACCGTCTACCTGTCGCATTTCGGAACGCACCTTCCAGCTTGTAATGCGCGTAACCGGCGCCTCCAGCTCCTATAGCTGCACCGTACATCGGCAGCTTGAAGGCTCTAGCCATCATCCTTGGTATGGTGGCGAAGGAGATGGCACGCTGATGCATGTTTCGGGATGGAGTACTGACGGCCAGACGCTGCTGCAGCATGGGTCGTGAGGTGGCGAACATAGCTCTTGCCGGAATCGCTCGTGATATAACGCGCGGCGCCAGACGGGAGGTAGCCACGACATGCCGCATGGTTAGAGGCCGTAGTATCCGGACCAGCATGGCTAGGCCCGCTATGTGGCGGGCAGAGTGAGCGGTTGAAGTGGTATGGCGAGGGGGATTGGCGAATCCAACACAGTGTGTTGAGCGGCTTCCGCAGCGATTTGTTTGCCAAGTGATCTGGTGCCCCTAGCGTACCCTTCGAGGTCTCGTCACTTATGCGCTACTCCCGATAGGCAAGTCTGAGGTAGATATAAGGTAGACAAAGAGGTATTCTGTGCGCGGTTTGACGATGACGATCCTCACCGGCACAGATTCGGATGCCGTAATAAAGCAGTTCCGACGGAAAGTAAAATGTTGACAGGCAGACCGTGAGCTCGCTCGTTTGGGCAGCGACAACGATGCTTTGAGCGTCACCTTTATAGCGAAGATAGAGGAGACCGGTCTCGCGTACGAGTCTCATAGGTGATCTCGAGCTGTATCTCGGCCTGGATATCCCATACGAGTACCAAGGAGGGAGCGATGTCGCGACTAGCCTCCCTCTCTACCCCCTCTCGGTCTCGGTCCTCGCTATCCCCTTCGCCTGGGCCAGCGACTGTGCCTGTCGTGGCTCTCCCGCCAATAGAGACGACACATCATCGTATGCTCAGGATCGTGATCAGCGAGATCAAGAACCTGCTCAGGACGTGGGATGATCTGGTCGGAGTCGACGGGATCAAGGCGAGCAAGGGGGTTATTGATGAGAGTACGACGATGGAGTGAGTCTGCGCGAGTCTTTCGCCGTTATTACGGTCGAGAAGAGTTGCTGCACGTAAATACGGATGAGCTGATTCTGGTAGCAACCTACTCCAAGTCGCCGAGACCGAGAGAACGTCCATGTCGACTCATCTCGTGAGACTGCACGATCAGCGCGCAGCGATGGAAGCGGTTCTGGCAAAGCTGGTGAGCGTTACTTCCTCTCTCAGGGTGCTTCGGACTTTGATGTCCTCAGGGAAGGCTCCTCGCTAAGCTATCTCTGCTCGTGGACCAGGCGGAGAAGATCTTCTTTGAGGCATGCAGACTGCAAGGAGCAGCTTGGGTGGTCGAAGAGCCATTATGGTTAAGCTGGACACTGGATCATTTCGGTAGGCTCCTCTCCTCTGATATTCTGCCTGGTCTTCTTCATCCTGGTCTCGAGCTGATTTATAAGTGAACTCCATTCCACCCCTCATATCCCTCCACAACGACCACCTCGCATCCCTCACGTCCCTCTCCCGCATCATCCTCAACCCAGATACGACCTTTGACGATGCCAAACTTGCCCTCGAGCGCTGGCGCGACCTGTCTATGGCTGGTACGAGACACCAGGGCGTACGAGAATGGGAGGAGCTGGTAGACTTGGAGCTGTCTGCCGGCGGTGAGGATAGCTCGGAAGAGGAAGAGGAGAAGGTGGTTAGTAGCGGGAGGAAGAAGAAGGGGCGGAAATGAGGAGCTCTGTCCACCGCCGCCATGCTCTGCCGCCACGAGCGCAGGCAAGTGACCTTACCACGTTACCAGGTCGACCTGCATCTGACCCTCGGTCACCATTCGGCAAAGGACGGTCCGATACCCACCGTGCCTGATTCACACACCATTGTCATCACTCAACCTTGTCTGGGAACAACGGGTTCCTTCGTCCTCGCTATATTGACATTCGACCGCATCTCAACAATATGGGCTGCAGAGGATCATCTCTGCGCTCGCCTCCGACACAAGCAGCTGTTGTCCCTCTTAGCGTAAGTCTCCCTTTCTGACCCCGCGCGTACGCTGGTCGGAAATAAGCTGATTGAATAGGAACAGAAATCGCCCACCGCTTGGTCTGTTGCGGAGCATCACGTCACCCTCGCTCCGCCTCCCGTGGACACTGGAGATGCGGAGCTACCGGCCCCTACCATGCCTGAGAATCCATGACAAGATTCGGTTCAGCCCATGAGGAACGTAATCGACGCTATGGGAGGATGGGGCGAGGAATGTAAGTTCTCCCCTCCTTTGTCAAAGGCTGCGATGTATGCTGACTCTATAGCTCAACTACAATCTCCCAAACACCACAAGACCAAGCCCACCATATGATCATACATTATCATACGACTCTGTTGCGGAGGGTCACAGGCCGAGGGACTCGGCCAGCGCAATAGACTGGGCTCGTTGCTGGGCGCTGGAAGGTGGATCGAGAAGTACATCAAAGCTACATGCAGTGACTTTTTACCAGGAACTCGTCACATTATAATGATCTGTATGAGCTATATGAATTGTCCTTCCTATCCAGAATGAAGCGGAGAATTGTAAGCTTCAGCTATAGCTATGTTGGGTGATCGCGACCCGTCAACCGCGGTATTGGGCTGGGTACGGGAGATATCGAGTCAGCAGCGGGTAGAGAGGGTAGTGTGTTGGACCCGCCAGCCGAGGGGACGACGGGATCCGAAGGCGGCGAAGACGATGCGGAGGGAAGTTGGATGGCAGAAGATTCGGACGCTGCGCCGTCAGAGTCCGCCGGGATCCGCACGCCTCGCTCGGAGCCTTGAACGGGAACGACCGGGGGTGCGACTGGTTCGGCCGCCTTGTCCGAAGAGTCCGCTGCCGGGGGCGAGGCGAGCGCGTTGACCTTGGCGCCAGCCGGGGCCGCTCGCTGCGGGAAGAAGGGGTTCGGTACGTCGGCAGGGGGAGAAGGGGAGGGGGAGGGTGGAGCCTTCAGCGTCTCCTTCGGACCGACCGCTGCAGGTGCTGCGGCAGGGGAGACTGGAGAAGACGTCTGGGCGGGTCCTACAGGAGCGACGGCCGGTTGCGCCTTGGGTGACTTTGCGTTGACCTTTCCGCCGCCAAGTGGGCGAGCGAGCGCTGCAGCAGCGGCGGCCGCAGGAGCTGGCTCGGGCGCTGGCTCGGGAGCGGGCTCGGCCGGAGGTGGGGGAGCGGGCTTAGGCTCAGGCGTAGGCTCCGGAGCCGGCGGTTCCGTGGTGACGACCTCGACCGTAGTAGTCTCTGGCTCCGGCGGAACGGTAGAGGTTGCGTTTACCGTCGTGGTGATATTGGCCGGGACCGTGATGTTCTTCGGCGGATAACATCCCTCGTTCCAGCAGTTGAACAAGATCCCGATCTTCTTCATCCCCGGCGGATAGTTCTTGATCAGACCCTTGGTTGCCTTCCGCTTCAATCGCTTGTTGATACGCTTGACCGAGAGGAGGGGGTAGAGGGAGAGATGATACGCGATGAGTCCGGCGACCTGAGGGGAGGACATGGACGAGCCGGAGAGGGTGGTGGTAGCGACGTTGGATGTAATCCAGGTGGAAAGGACGTCCACACCGGGCGCGAGAAGATCGACACCGCCGCCCCGAGCCGACATGTGCCAGTACGTGTACTTCTTGTCGATGGCGCCTGCGGTGAGAGCGGGACCGACTCGACCTGGCGAGTAGGCGCGGGCGTTGTCTCCAGTGTTACCGGCGGCGATGGCGACGGGGATGTTCTTCTTGAGGGCGGCGAGAACCATCTTGTCGAGACCGGGATGGGCGGGTCCAGAGAGGGAGAGGTTGATGACGGAGCGGCGTTTGCTCGCCTTTCGCGCTTTGACAGCTTGGGTAATAGCCCAATCTATACCGGCGATACTACAGGATCAGCGTAGCTCGACAGCAACAAGATAGAGCACTAACATGTCTGACGCAGCACCAGCACCACCATCTCCCATGACCTTGACGGCGATGATGTTGGCTCCTTTTGCGACACCATAAGTCTTGCCAGCAGCGAGACCAGCGACTGAGGATCAGCTCGGTATCTCTCATTATACAAATCACTCACCATGTGTGCCATGTCCGAGCTTATCCTGCCGGCCATAACCAGGCGCGACAAAGCCCCACCGAGCTCTTCCCTGAAATTCCTTGTGATCGACATTGACACCCGAGTCGACGATGTAGATATCGACTGACAGGTCAGCCTAGGCCATGCATCAGAAGCGGTAGATCAACTCACCACCAGACCCGGCCGTTGTATTGTAGTGGAAGATCCCAGCTCCCTTTGACTCCTTCCGACTCGATACGACCGGTAGATGCCAGGGCGCTTTAGCTTGGTGGATGGTCGTGTTCCAGCCCCGAGGCATAGCGATCGTAGGCTTGGGCGCTTCGGTAGTGGTAGTGGTAGCGGTGGATGTGGGCTCTTCCGGTGGTGGAGGAGGAGGCGGATCCGCTCGGCCGAGTAAGGCGGGAGCGGCGACCCAGAAGTCGTCATCTGCCGAGACCGCCAGTACGCCCATCCGACCTTCGACGGCTGCGAGAATGGAGCCGACAAGAGTAGCGACATACACACCGGCACCGGGGTAGATGGAGCTTACAGAGCTGGCTGCGCCGTCCGAGGTGCCCACAGGGTCGGGACCCATCTCCCCAGGTGGGCCAGCATAAGGTCTAGATGTCAGCTGGATCTCATACATATTTGCGACGATGAGACTCACGCTCCGGGTCCGTATGGATCATCTGCGTCTGGCGGGCCCGCGGAGGCGCCGGAACCACCGGGAGTACCAGGAGCACCAGGAGCACCGGGAGCACCCGCACCTCCATCTGGCGCGCCATAGCCGTCATCATCGTCCGGATCTGGCGCACTCGCACCTGAGCCAGGAGCACCCGGTGCGCCCGATCCATCCTTCGCTCCTGCTCCTCCCCCTGGTGCCCCCGGTGCCCCCGCTCCGGGCGCTCCGGCCGATGGTGGGTCCGCATCGTCCCCGCCATACCCCTCCCCACCCTTCTCAGGCGGCGACAGAGGTACGGGGCACGGCGCGGCGACAAAGGGTGCTCCGAGATCCGAGCCGGGGTATGAAGGTGGTGGCGCATCGGGCGTAGGAGGAGGAGGCGGCGCGGGACCGCCATAGCCTGGAGTACCGGGGACGCCATAGCCAGGTGGAGCAGGGGTGCCGTAACCGGGTCCACCGGGTGCGTAGTAGCTGGGAGCGCCTGGACCTCCGTAGCCTGGCTCACCGGGCATATAGCCTGGAGCGCCGGGACCGTAGTAGGGCGGCTCACCAGGCCCGCCCGTACCGGATCCAGGACCGTAGTAGCCTGGCGATCCGGGGGTACCGTAATTGGGTGTCGCGGGATCAATATAGCCTGGCATACCGTTGGCCGGGTATTCGCCGCCTGCTGCAGGAGCCCCGGGACTGGGGTAGTCCATACTGGGAGGAACGCCAGGAGGTACGTAGCCGGGGTAGCCAGGTGCACCGGGCTCGGCGCCTCCGTCATCGACGTATTCCGGACCGAGACCGTAACCAGGAGGACCGACACCGAAGCCTGGACCGGTCTCGGGGATGTAGGTTGGGAAGTCTGGGAAGACGGGCTTTCCCGCGCCGGGGTAGTAGCCGTCTGCGGGTGGTTTAGGTGGATCGGGGAGATCGGGAGGAGCCGGTGGAGGTGCGCCGCCAGGTGGAGGGGAATCGGGAGGTGGGGAGTCTGGGGGAGGGCTGTCGGGCGGCGGCGCGCCATCTGCCGGCGGCGTACCGGGCAGGGGAATATTGCCGCCTGGCTTGCCTGGGTAGTCGAAGGGGAAGCCCTTGCTGGGAGGGAAGGGATAGTCGACGCCTGGGGAACCGGATGGTGCTCCGGGAAACCCAGGATACCAACCGTATGAGCCGCCGCCGGGACTATCGGGGTTGCCATAGACCGGACCGCCTTTGTACCTTGGGAATTTGGGTTTATCGGGGCCGTAAGGATAGCCGGGGAAGGTTCCGTCTTTGAGTGGGAGGGTACCGTCCGGGAGTGGAGGCTTGTAGCCGGGGATTTCCGAGCCACCGTTGGAGGCGAGTAGGCCTGTATTATCAGCTCGGTCTATACACCGTGAGAATCCTAGACTTACCTGATAGCCAGCTTAGATGCCCTCCAATATCATACCCATCCGCCAGGGTCACCACAAAGGTATCGGCGTTACCCGGTCCACCCACGGAACGCTTTCCGACTCCAGCAGGTTGACTGCTTTTGGGTCGAGGAGGGTCGGTACGCGCTCTATCCTCACCTGCGGCGGTGGACGACCGGCGAGAATTGGAGCTGAATGGCCGTCGCCGCGAGAAGGTGGGGAAGCCATGGGCGGAGAGGACGAAGATGTGCTGAAGTAGCACGAGGCCCGTTATTTGGCGGGCGTGGAGCCACATGCGGGCTGGCGGACCCGGGCAGGAATGGGGGGGCCGATGGGGTGGTGGATGTCTTTCGATGGGTGAGGTGGATGAAGAGATCCGTTTGTATGGTAGTCGCGGAGGTGTGAGTGCTGGTGATGGGTTTAGTAGACGGAGGCGATTCGGTAAGAAAGAGAGGCGGATCCTGTATGAGCACGTATACCTTATACTCGACGTCTCTTACCGCCTATCTAGCGTCATGCCTTGCTCGGCGATAATCGTCGTCAGACAGGCCGAGACACGGATGTTTCGGCGTTCCTATATCGATAGACCTGGGCCACACCTTCGATCAACGACATCTACCGCCCGTTCCGGAGATGAGCCAGCGGATCCATCTCTTCCGGACCGAGGCACAGGGATTCCGATAGAGATCGCGTCTCAGTCGGATAGATGCCCTCACTATATGTGATAGATGGAAGAGGTATGACGCGCGTAATAAAGGTAATGGCATATCGAGCGTTATTGATTCAGACCGATGTTTGAGAAAGACTGTCGGCGGCATGGACCGGTCCAGAGTCACGGCCGATATTCGCGTAGCATCTGTCGAGCGAATGGACAGCTGTGATACCTGAGCCTTGCGAGTTCAGGCCACACTGCAATCACGGTTGTGGAAGAGATGCAAGCAAGAAGCAAGACGTTGAGCGGGACGTGCCTTTTTAGGTCTGCGTCGATCCACGTGGAGACAGCTTCCGAGTGAAAACAGCTTCCGATCGCGAGGAATGAGGAGTTGGCGTTACGTACGTGAGGCCATAGATGACATGAGCTTAGATGGCGACTCAGGCATACGCAAGCCCAGGCATCTCTCCGGATCTGTGTCAGGGACGGACCCGCCAGTCGCGGCAATGACGGACAGCAGCGAATACCCAACAAGATCTGTCATACATATTATAGAGTATCTAATGATATAGCTCAACTCCGGGAGACATCTCGCATCTACATCCACCGACCCCGCTTAAGCCGCCGCCACATCCGGCACAGATACCTTCTCCGCCCCCTTGAAAATCCCAACGAAGGCCTGACCGATGAAGAGGTCCTTCGCTTTGAAGCCGACGACCATCTTGGGCGCCATGAATGTTCCGAGGTATGGAACGGTGATGGACCCAGCTCCGCGGGAGGTGCCTAGTGGGACGAGGAGGGCGTGCATGGGAGAGCGGGCGTATTTCTTCGGCTTGGTGCCTTTGACCTCGGCAAGGATGCTTCAATGTCAGCTCAATTCTGCGATAAGGGAAAAAGAAGCGGGACATACCTTGTGGCAGCGTATTGGGCATCAGCGACTGCGGTCTGACTGGTCTTCCAACCGGGTGTGTTGCAGACATCTCCGATGGCGTAGTAGTCGGCCGAGAGGATAGAGTCAGGAGATGAGGAAGTCACCTGATAATCAGCACTAATCACACTTAAACCGTACCGAAGATGGACTTGGACTCACCCGCAAGAACTCGTCCACCTTGACCATGCTGCCATCGATCGCGCCCTTGTCTGCCTGCTCTACCAGTCCCGCGCCGGACTTGTTACCCACGGAAACGAACACATAGTCCGCCTCAACCGTCTTGCCCGACTGGAGCTTGAGGGTCTTGACCCCGCCTAGTGAGCCCGAGGTGCCATTCCATGCGCCTTCGCTTGCTTCGCCTGATGGAATGTCGACGCGGTCGTTCAGGATCACGTCGATGTTGAGCGCCTTGAGTTCGGCTTCGAGAGCGGTAGACAGCTTCGGGTAAGAGGAAGGAGCGGACCATGCTTCAGCCTTTTGCGCGGGATTGGGGTTGGACGAGGGGTTGAGGATACGGGATTGGTTGTGCACAATGGTGATGCTGGTGCTAGGGAGCAGCTCGCGTACTTCCTGACGGAATTAGCCTGCGTGTCCAGATGATCAAACTTCAAGCATAGATCAAATCAGCGAATAAACTCACTCCTGCAAACTCAACGCCGACCGGTCCACCACCGATCACAACCACCTTCTTGGCCTGGGCAATCTCGGTCTGCATCTTCCTCAGAACAGTCTGCATGTCGGCCATGCTCGATCCGAGCTCGGCGCGCATAGGGGCAGGCTGGAGAGCACCCGTGGCGAGAACACATTTCTGATCTATCAGCATCCTCATCAACCTCCACTGGTAGACAGCGTAGAGTAAAGGACTTACCGCAAATTGCACCTCCTTAGACCCCTCGAATGGCTTCTCCAGCACGATCGAGTTCTTCTTGAGCTCAACAACCTTGTTGGGCGCGATGACCTGGTGCGCCGAGCCGGCAGGGAAGAAAGTTTCAGTCGAGACGGGGACCGTGACGCGCTTCTCCCATCCTACATAGATCAGCTATACCCAGCCACCTCTGAGCGAGAGGCCCTGAACTGACCTGGCTTGACGGCTGCACGGATACCAGCTGGCGCCCAGTACGCATAGTCGCTCGCGTCGATTACGAGGATCCTGTGGGTGGTCGGAAGATGGGGGAGAAGGGAGTTGGCAAGCGTGTGGCCGGCCGCAGATGCTAAATGAGATCAGCTTGCGCCATACGGAACAGCCGCGGCCACTGATACAAAGGGAGTTCACGGACCTCCGATAATAATGATGTTCTTGGTCTCGGACATGTTGGCGGCGCTGTATGCTGAAGGGTGACTTGGATATGTGAGTGATGAGGTCGAAAGGTATGAGTTCTATCGATGAGAGCGTGTGAGAGGGCGAATGGTGAGCTTATATAGATGAAGCTTGCAGGAAACGCTTACAAAGTCGGCCTCAACTAGCTCCTCAACTCAGCTGGTTCGTCAACAAATCCCTCTGAGTTCCGTCGGAAAGGCGTGTTCCGATGGAAGGTGCGCCGTATGCAATGGACGGCGCTGACTGATCCGGCTGAAGCGCTGATCAAACATGCTGATTCACATCACGAGGTAGGTCCACCGGTGATGATCTGAGAATGCGAGGTCGCGCGGATGCGAAGCCAAGTCAGGTAGGCCGTAGGACCCAGTACTACGACTCTACCAGCGCAACATCCAGGCTATGTTTCAGAGCTTCCGGCGGAAGTCACCGCCGCTTAGAGGTTGCAAGCCCCCCGAGGTGTGCATGTGAGTATGCAGAGTTTGGATGATGAGCGGTCCAGGCTGGCGGCTGGCACACCTGACCACTGGCTGGTACGCTCATAGGGCCAGTAATAAGGCTTTTCAGCGGAGCTTTGCTGAGCGTTCGACTCAGCTACAGAGTCATGGCGGCGACGGGTGGAGGTCCGCTTTCGAGTCGAAATTACCTTGCGCGCATCCTGTGGAGTCGTGCAATTTACCTATAAGACTCAGCTACATATATAGCCGTGTGATCTGCAAGCGAACTCTTACCTGTCTTCCATACACAATTGACCCAACAACTCGCTCTGTCAAAATGTCGCTCCCCTTCTACCTCGTAAACGCGTTCACCCTCCCCACTTCCCCCCACTCTGGGAATCAGGCCGCCGTGGTCGTCCTGCCCGCATCCCATCCCAAGGAGGCAGACGACGAGTGGAAGCAGCTAACTGCGCGTGATTTCAACTTTGCCGAGACTGCGTTCGTGACGAAGCGGGAAGATGGGAAGTGGGGTTTGAGATGGTGGACTCCTGCCGTCGTAAGTAGCTCGGCCATCGCGCAGTAGTCGCATGAGTCTCGCTGACGCCTCCAGGAAGTCACACTGTGCGGTCACGCGACTCTCGCTGCTGCTACCGCGCTCTTCACGCTCCACCCCGCCGAGTCATCTGTGACTTTCACGACCCGCTGGGCCGGCGATCTGGTCGCGACTCGGCGAACGACACCACCGTCTTCGGGAAGCGAGACCAAGCCTTCGCTGGACGTGTCCATCTCCCTGCCCGCCCTGGACGCAGAGGCTCTCAAGAACGTAGATGGGTCGCAGACGAGCCAGCTGTTCCAGGATGTCACACAGCTAGTGCTCGCTGCTGCGCCCAAGCTGGGCGGGCCGGATGCGGTCAAGGACGTCTTTGGATTCCAGTGGGGAGGGGAGGATTCAGTCATCGTTCAACTGGAAAGCAGCGTGGATATTGCGGCTCTGAAGGTTGACCTCAAAACAGTCGTGAGTCATCGGCTCAACTTCCTACACGGTGTCCCGGCTGACAGCTCCAGCTTGAGATCAGCAAAGGACTGGTCATCCTCACTCAGGTCGTACCCGGCGAGAGCAGCTCAGGCAGGCTAGTGATCCGCTCGAGAGTCTTCGCGCCAGGTGTTGGCATAGATGAGGACCCAGTGGTACGTCCTCTCACATCCTCTTGTGCCCAACCCGACCAGCGCTGACCAGACAGACCGGCGCCGCCCATGCCTTCTTGACATCATACTACACCTCGCCAACCATCTTCGCCCAGCTACCGTCCTCTGTCACGGAAGGGTCCACTCCAGAGACCGTAGTGCTCGACGCGTACCAGATGAGCGAGAGGCAGGGGCGGCTGGAGTGTCGCTTGGAGAAAGGGGGACGGGTGGAACTGGTTGGACGGGGAGTCATCTGGGGTAAGGGAGATCTGAGCCTTTGAAAGCTATTTGACTAAGGGAAACGCGGACGGTCAATCATAGAGCATGTAGAATCGTTCTTCGGGCGGCATGTCATCATGTCATGGTCATACGAGCTGACCCGCATCTGCGTCCGCTCCTGCTACACCCCGCTAAACACACCCATGCTCATACTGCTCTTCTGCTCCAACGCGTCCGCTCCGTGCCGCCTCTCCAAAGCCGCCGCCCTCTCCAGCTCTGCATCCGCCAGGATAGCCTGCGCGATTCGCAACGCCGCTTGCGCACGTAACGTTTTGATCTCGATCGGATGTAGCAGAGCATGATGCCGGTTGACCTGTCTGATCAGCTACTGCCAGATGTTCCAAGCGTAGCATAACCGCTACTCACCTCGTGTTCCCAACTTCCGCCCATATACCCTGCAGCCAACGCCGGTATTTCCGACAAAACCCTCGCCTCGTCCGCCTTCCGCTGTCTCTCCGCGAGCTCCTCTGCCGTCGGTCCAACAGGTTGCGGCGTGCGCTGCCTAGGCGGAGGAGGCGGTGTCTGAGCACGAGGTGGAGGGGGTGTATCAGGACGGTAGTCCTCCTGGGAAGAAGGAGCGGTATATGGGTTTGGCCGAGGTCCTGCCTCTATAGGAGCACGGCCTTGTGATGAGTTGTATGGACTTCCTGTCTCCGCCTGAGACCTATTCGCCGGGAATGTGGAGGTCACGGGCGACACTTTGATGCGTTCCGACCAGGACAGGCGGGGCTGGGCAACGGGTGACACGGGCGGATCCGAAGGAAGAGGAGGTGGTGGCGGAGGGATAGGGGAGGGTGACTGGACGGGCCGTGCGGGAGATGCAGGGATCTGAGAACGAGGAGGTGCGGTAGGTGGAGGGGGAGGTGGAGGAGGAAGGAATGAGCGAGGTCCGAGGGGGATCCGCTCGCTGCGGGGACCGGCGGGCGGCATGCGGACCATCCCGTGTAGTGGCACCGCGACAGGAGTGGGCCGGGCGAGCGGGGGCGGCGCTGCAGGTGTGATGGGCTGCTGGGATACCCTGTAGTGGTTCACCGGCGCCGAGTCTCTTGCCGCAGGCCGCTCGTCTACTGAGCGACGATCTCCTTGAGAAGAAATGTCCCGCTTCGACGGGCTACGCCTGGTGTCCGGCGACGCAAGTCTCGACTTGGAAGAGCGGAAGGACGATATGGAGGACCGAGAGCGAGATCGACGGGCTGCTGTCCTAGCTGCGGGAGCAGGCGAGCGGGAAGAACGATTCGACGGCGCCCTGTGAGGTAGAGGAGACCGCGAGCGCGAGTGGCGAGAATTGCCACGAGCGCCATACCCGCTGCCTCTCCCTAGCCTATCGTATCCACCGCGATCTAGATCCGCTCGATACACACCTCCCCCGTATCCTCCGCCACCCCTTCCCCTTCCTCGACCCCGACCGCGTCCCCTCCCTCGGTCATCGTACCGCCTATCTCTTCCCTCATACCCGCCTCGCCTGGCTTCATAATTGTCGTTCTCCCTCTCGCCCCTCTCGCCCCAACGGTCCCCCTGATCCCGTCGAACAGGTGACGGCGACCGGCGCCTAGACCGAGCGGGGCTGACCGGTCGATTAGGCAACGACCCAGATGTCTTCAGTGGAGAGGATATTTGGCCTTCTTCCGGAGTGACGGATCCCGTTGCCCTGGACCTGGCTGGGCTCTCTGCGACCCTGGCGGACCCCTCGTTGGACACAGCGGGGCGAGAGCGGCCGTGTCCTGAATCTCGTCTCGACCGTTCTCCTCTCTCCCTGTCAGGCGTCACCGACCTCGACCGACTCCTACTTCTCGCCCTAAATCCGCCTCCCTGCTCTTCCCGCCTCGACCTGTAGTTTCCCCACGTTCGTCCAGCGTTCCGGTCGTATCCGCCAGTGTCGCGAGGGTCGACTCGCCGTCGGTCACGGTCGTCTTCGGCGTACCGCGATGGCCCAGCGTTCGCGTTATACGAGCGATTTGGGCGATCTCTGTACTGTGGCCGAGAACCGCTGGGGCGGTCGTACGCTCGAGGAGGTGGAGAAGGGGACCGAGCCATGTTGATGTATCGTGCGGAGAGAAATTTGAGGATGAAATCGATGAAATCCGAGGTTGCTGCATGCATGAACCAGGCGGTATTGTATAGAGTATTGATACGGTCACGCCCGATAAAGTCCACGTCACCTTAGTCAAGCTCCGCGCCGGAGCCGAGCCGAGCTCCGGCTATAACCTTGCAGCCGGCAGTGGCATCGAGAGAGATTGTGCGAGTGCACTTGTCTGTGGTCTGGACATAGAAGATCATAAGACGCATCAAGTGCACGGAACAGACGTCATGAAGACTTCGCTTGCCCGTCTCTCTCGAGCGACCTCTGTGGGATGGATTGGTCTCGGTGCTATGGGTATGTCCTCGCATCCCTCGCGAGACTGTAGCTGAAGCGGACAGGCCATCCCATGGCTATGAACCTCTTCAAGAAGACGCACATGGCGGAGCAGGGACAGACGGAGCAGCCCGACTTCTACTTCTGTGAACAGAGCGAGAAGAATGCTGAGGCGTTCCTGGCGGATATCAGGAAGACGGGAGGGGAGGAGCTGGCGAGAAGGGTCAGAAGGGTCGGGTCAGGCAAGGAGTGAGTTCTAGGATCAGGCTGCGAGACCTCGCATTGATCATTCAGGATGGCTCAAGCAGCTTCCCGGATAGTGACGATGCTTCCCTCGACGCCCCAGGTCGAGGCTGTCTACCTGGACGAATCGGGCGGTATCTTATCTGGTATTCAGTCATTACCTAGAGACACAGCTGCGCTACCTGATCCTGGAAGCTCGAGCTCGGACTCTGTAGTACATACTGTCCTCATTGACCAGACGACCCTCGACCCGACAGCGGCTATGGCTATAGCTGCTCGGGTACACTCCGAGACGGAAGGGAAAGCATTCATGCTCGATGCCCCGGTATCTGGAGGTAAGCTTTCCCAACTATGTCGCTCGCATCTGGTCGGGGGTGGCTGACGTAGCTAGGTATCGTCGCTGCCTCCGCAGGCTCACTCACTATCATGTTCGGCTCCCCCTCAGAAGCTGCGACAGCTCATGCGGTCCCACTATTACAGAGGATGGCCAGAGATGGCGGGGTCATTCCATGCGGGGCCAACGGGACTGGAGTGGGGGTCAAAGTATGTAACAAGTGAGTCTTGAGCTCCTCCAGACTTTGACTCTATGATCAGTAGCTGATGGTAGCCTTATACTCGCCATCAACCAGATCGGACTAGCGGAAGGTCTTTCCTTGGGCCGATCGCTGGGTATCGACCCAAAGCTCCTACATAATGTCGTCAACAGCTCGTCTGGTAAGCTTGTCTATACACATTTCTCGAAAGATGGGGCTCTCGATCTCATGCTCTCTAGGTCAATCTTGGTCATCCCGAGTCAATACCCCGCTGGCCGAGATCGAGGGCAGTCCGGGATCAAGGGGCTTCACCGGTGGCTTTCAATCTCGCCTGATGTTGAAAGTTAGCTTACTGATCCGCTTCGTCGTGTGTAGAACAGAAGCTGACATAATAGGACGTGGGTCTCGCCCTTCACGCAGCACATCAGTACGACCTCCCATCACCGTTAGGCTGGGCTGCGAAGAGCGTATACGAGTCGGTCTGCGCTGAAGGGGACGGCGAGATGGCTACCAAGGATTTCAGGTTAGTACACTTCGCTGGCCCGCTTATCATGGTGCTGATGGGCCAGTGTGGTACTAGAGTGGTTAAAGAAGAAGCAGGCAGAAGGAGTAGAGAGGGGATGGAAGGATGGCGGACCTGGACAATGACTTGTGTGAAACAAGAAGAATGCGTGAGTGAGCTCAAGCACGATTCTCTGTGTAGAAGCTGATGACTCAGATTCCCCCTGACTCACTGTATCCGGAGGAGAGCAAGCATCTCAGCGTAAGATCATGCTCTGAGCGATCATCTCGCATGTACGGTTGTAAGCTCTGTCTTTGCGCACTTAGATCTCAGGCACCGAGGCACCATCGGAACGGACCTCCGTTCCTTTAGATCTGCTCCACACACACTTATATCCATGACTACTGACGGCCGCGCTTCTGATTAGCCCGCGTGCCTGGGAAGAGCTGAGCCTCGCGTGGACACAGCGGCGTTTTCGCTGATCTGCTCGACTGGTCTATCTTTATCTCATCTTACCAGTCGCTTCACTTCTACTCACGCATCCATCCATCAGGCAATTCAGTCATCCATTACAAGGTTATATACAAGATGGTAGGTGGTCTCCCGGTCATCCCGCGCGCCATTGGCATCCTTCATACCCACGCCCCACCCGCAGACGCAGATGACAACGGCTGACGACAGGTCCAGCCGCGCAAAAACAACCTCGTCTCCCAGCTCGACGCCGACGCTGATACCGTCGACAATGGCGATATATCTCCCATGTCCACCCCTCCTCCCCTGACCGAAGATGCAGCATCTTCCTCGCCGGTCACTCCCTCCACCCCTACCGCCAAAAAGCGATCCACTCCATCCGGCAGCCCCTCCACCCCCAACAAGAAGGCTCGGAAGACTACCACTACCTCTCCGACCTCTGCACCTGGCTCTGCCCGCGGCGCAGGCGGTTTTGACTGGGCTCAGGTCGAGGGGTGGACGCCGGACAAGAGGGAGGCGATGATGGCGAGGATCATCGGAGCTGGGGCGAGCGTGATAGGGACTGCGAAGCTGGCTGAGGAGGTGAGTCAGATGTCTCTCACATCTCTGATCAGATCAGGGAGAACGTGGTCATACAGGCCGGAGGGGGACTATGGCTGACGCGATGCAGTTTGGCATGACCAAGATCGCCATTAATAATGCCATCTCGGCGGGCAAGAAGGGGAATCTGCGGGAGAAAGCGATCAAGGCGGTCAGGGGATGAGCTGGATATATATCTCGCAGGTCCGGACGGAGGCGGCGGATTAGGGTATCGAAGGGTCAAGAGAGCGGATCTCGTTGCGTCATAATGTATCGTATCCTTATCCTATGCGCACCGATCCGCCTCTTGGCTGCGTGGTTCAACACACCTCACTACTGACCAGGTCGTGACCCAGCTCTTACATCAACGCGGTCTGTCCATTGACCTTGATCCGAGAGATCTGCCAGGTCTAGCTCTGGATGTCAGCCATCTCATACTGACTTCCGTCCGCTTTCCACACGGGACTGTCCGTCACATCCTCCATTAAAATCAGAGTTCAGGGCAAGGCACGATCAGACTCTCCCACCCTCCTTTGGCTCCCAGCGCGTTATCATCGGCCTTGACCAGATCTCTGCTCGCTTACTGATGGGGCGTGTGTGTGCGGAGAATCTGGGCAGGGGCAAGCTCCAGCCGGCGCGGGTGTGGTCCAAGGTATAAGGACTGGACTCGCCCCTTGCTCTCCCTCTCCATCTCACCCACATCCGCCATATTGCTCGACTATAACGCGTGTATCCAAGCTCTTCATCAAGTCCCTCTTCACAATGGTGAGTAGACTCCCTGTCCCCCATCCCGAGGTCCACCATCCCATACATATAAGCAAGGTTGAGGTATACGGCTGACGACACTTTAGCCGACCAAAAGGACCAAGTCCGTCAATGTCGACTATGCAGAGGATGACACCAGCGAAGTCGGCACTCCTCCCCTCAGCCCCTCGCCTCCTATCAGCGCCGCTCCCGCCCTCAACAACACCACCTCTCCTGCAAAGTCTGGCACCAAGCGCAAGGCCCCCAAATCCCCTTCCACCCCCACCAAGAAGGTTCGAAGCGGCAATGCGTCTGCTCGAACTGCATCCGGCTCGCCAATCGGGCAGGATTGGTCAAAGGTGGACGGGTTGACCGCGGACAAGAAGGCTGCGATCATTGATCGGCTGTTCACCTCTGGTGCTTCCTGGACAGTGGCGTCGCTCGCCCAGGAAGTGAGTAGCCCGTAGTCATGAGCGGGTCAGGCTGACGAGATGCCAGTTCAATGTGGGCAAAATCGCGATGAGGGATGCCTTCAGTGCCACGAGAGGGGGGAATTTCCGGGATAAGATGGGGAAAGCGGCGGCCGCGATGAAGTAGGAGTGATGAGTGTTGCGGAAGTCGGTAGAAGATTTTGCTTGAGTAGCGCTCGAGAATGCAATCTTTCGCGAATGGCATTCTTGTCAAGTCATTTGCGCAGTCATCGTTCATGTGGCCGCAGATATCCCTCTCGAGTCGGCACTTACGCCTGAGCATGTCGCATCCTCTAATCGACGCGAGTCACCTCGCAGCCGACCCATAGAGCACATCAGACGGCTCTGTTCTCAAGGCCTACGATGTTGACCTGTCCCCGTGGCCGTCCCCTTCCGATCCTGACCACCGTTTAATCTTCGCGCCAAACGTCAAGATCAAGCTCCAGGGCAAGGCACGCTCAAGGGCTCCCCACCCTCCTTTGACTCCTCGCCGCTATGCTCGGCACTGTGCAGATCTCTTCTGACCGGATGACGGAGTGTGTGTATGCGGACGGAGTGAGGTGGGGCGGGTCCCGACTTGAGCGGGCGACCGGGAGGTATAAGGACTGGACTTGCCTATCTTTCTCCTTCTTCATCCAGTCTACAGCACCTCCCCTCATCCACTACAACGCCTATCCACACGTCCTACAGATATCGACACAACAAGATGGTGAGTAGTCTCAGCTTGTCGCCCGAAGCGGACATCAGAGATGGGACACGATATCTACTGTGGTGAAAGCTGTGGCTGACGGTATCTCAGCCTTCCAAGAAAACCAATGTCAACAACGCGGACTATGCGGAGTCCAGCACCGATGATCAGGGCATCCCGTCCCCTGCCGGCACGTCGTCCGCTCCCAACAGCTCCCCCACCACGGCGTCACCCAAGCGCAAGCCCACCACCTCCCCTTCGACTCCGGTCAAAAAGGCCAAAAAGGCCACGACGAGTCCAACCACCGCACAAGGTGCAGGCGACGGAGACGCTGCTGGTACGGATTGGTCCACCGTGCCCGGATGGACTTCCGAGAAACGGGAGGCGATCATGATCCGCATCCTCACGCCTGGGTCGGCTTGGACCATGTCATCGATCGCGACGGAAGTGAGTCTGACCGGTTTCCGGAGCTCGCGCGCGTTGGTGATGATGGCTGACGTGAGTTTCGCAGTTCAATATTGACAAAAAGGCCTTCGTCAACGCCATGTCGGCTGGGAGGAAGGGAAACTCCAGGGACAAGCTGGTCAAGTTCTTCCGTGAGATGTAGCATAGGGGAGCAGGCGGTCAGGGTGATTAGTCTGGCGAGATAATCAGCATGCACATACGGATACAATAGTTCCTCTTCCGGCTGTGGGTGCGTAGTAGATTCCTAGCGACTCATCACGATGCTGTTTTACCGAGTGGATGTAGCTGTTACATTAGTCCCGCATTCAGGCTCAGATCATAGCTCAGCCACCTGTGTCGAACGCTTGAGAAGCAGTCAGCTAGCTCGAAGCTGTTGAAACAGATCTCAGGTGTGTCCTGCATACCGGAACAGCCCGAATCCACCCTCATCATCTTGCAACCATCTCCTCTCCCTTGCTCTCCCCAGATGCCAGACCCAGATCCGGGAGCAGTCCTGCTACACCCCCTTCCGCCTCCTTCTCCGCCGACCCGACACTGCCCACCACCGCTGCCGCCCCTCTAGTCCCCTTTGCCGCCTCCGCCTCCGCGCGTCTCCTGACCTGCTGCATTGTCCTCGCTGCCGGAAGCTCCGGTGGTCCCGCCGCTAATGGTATATTTTGCAGGCTTTCCGCTGGTCGGGCGTTGATGGCTGAAAGATAGAAGTTTTTGGTGCGGGATAATGGGCGCGTATGGGTGATTGAGACTCGATCGCCTATTTTCGCTTCTGCCGGAGTCAGCCCAGGTCACAAACGTCATCTCTGCTAGGGCTATAGCTGTTCACGCACCATTAAGCTCATCATGAACGAGGAGCTTTGTCGTCCGCTCTAACCGCTTTATGTATTTAGGATGTTCGAATCGTCTTGTGATCTACTTGTCAGCCTTCTCCTCGACCAAAAGACTTCGCAAGAGCTCACAGTGACAGTGATAGTCTTGGCCATCGCGCCCGCCTTTGTGACTGTTCCATTGAGGATATTAGGCATAGTGAAAGATAGTGATGTGTGAAGTAAGGTGGAGAGAAGAAGCGATCAAAAAGTGGTTGCTTGTTCGGCTGGTCCGTGCGTAACACCGGAGGTTTACGGCATGTCCGAAGGTAGCTGGAGCGCGAGCCGTTGGGCCGTTTTGCCAGCTTTGTACTTCAGCAACCTGCACATTACTCGAGTAGACAGGATCTCCTAGTAGCTTCGGTGCATGTTCCAGGTACCGAGAAAGACATGGACCAGAAACAGTGAGCCAAATTCCCGCTTGACACACGGTGTACGTGATCCTGACCGATACCTTAGCTCCCATGCCTCTTATTCCTCTCCTACGCCCTCATCGACTCCTCTCACCCACGACGAGCGCTTCCCCAATGCCGCCCGCAACTTCTTCACATTCGCAATCCCACTCGTACTAGTTGTGGCCTATCTTGTGTACCACGCCATCCCTCACGTGCGCGCGATGGACCGGAAACGGGAGCAGCGGGAGCGGGAGATAGCTAGGGGACCGGAGGTCCTGCATGACATACTGGAGGAGATCAGGCTGATACGAGTGGCGATAGAGAAGAACAACAAGCACGCTGGCTAGGCCTAGCTTTGGGCGGGACGAGACTAATAGGGCCCGGACGATGGACGCCTCGTCAGCCTGCAAGGGGAGCTGGTTCCATCTGCCTCGGCTTTGAGAAATTCAAAGACCCAATCAATCGCGCGATGACCGCAGCGAGCCGGTAGAGGTAGCCAAGGTCACTTCAGTACGCAGGTCCATAGAGCTCTATGACATACATCGCACTACAGGCACAATCTGGACATTCGATGACGGCATACCTACCGCCGAGGTGGAGCGGCACAGCGGCACGCGGCACCGCTTCGAACGGGCCTGCTTGGCAGGGGACCGCTTGATCACCAGTCCACTCCGCCCAATGCATTCCAGGTGCAGCTGTGTCACCGCTGTACATCATCCTCGACCAAGATGGATCAGAAGCAGTGAGCGCTCACTCTAGTCCATCGCTGGAATCGATGACTAACACCTTGCAGCTCCAGCGGGCTCATCGCCTCCCCTCCTCCGCACACCGCACCACAACCGGCAGGCCCATCTCCGCGAGGAGCCCGTATCTTCTTCACATCCATTGCTCTCCTCATTGTCGGCTTCATCTACCTCATAGTCTTCGTCGCTGTACCGAACGACCGCGCCAATAACCTAAAAAAGCAACAGGTCGCGGACGCGGCTATCCGCGGTCCGGAGGTGTTCCAAGAGATGCTGGAGGAGATGAAGTCGTTGCGGAAGGTGATGGAGCGGATCGCAGACAAGATGACTTGAGAAGCACGATCGGAGTCAGACGATGAAGGGGAAAGAAAGGGCAGCAGAGGACAGGCACGAGAGGCAATATGAACGGCTGTACAGGTCGCCCACTAATGAAGAGACTTGCAGCGCGTGGGGTTGTGTTGACTGATCACAAGAGGTCTAACTGTTACATGGAAGATAATACAAGATGATGCGTGACAAGACGAAGATACTGAGTAAAGCCAGACTAGGTAGCTACCCCGCCCGACCTCATCCCAGTACTCCGCCCCCCCATTGTCCGTCGCCAGCGCTGCTCCCATTGCGCCGTCTACAAAGTAGGAACGGGGTTAGACGCCTTGGAGTCGAACGGGTTGTTGAAGATCATAGGGCCCGCGAGGATGTTTCTGCTGGTCAGCGAGGCACAAGCTGGGGAGGGAATTAAGGCTTACCCATCGTTGACCTTGGTGGTATCGGACGAGCTGGTGAGTACACCATAGTAGATACCTTGGACCTGAAGAGTCAGCACAGGTCGTCGTATGGAGAGCAAGGATTGACTTACGTGGGGAAGCATAACCTTGCCATTCTCGACTGGGTAGGTCTTGGACCCGAGACCTGTGACGAGCTGGACGAACGCGCCCTCGGTGCTGGCGGGAGTAGTGACCGCGCCGTCCATACCGATGGCAAGTGCAGGGAAGGCCTTGAAGGGGAGAGCGGGATTCTCGGCTGGGCAGGAGGTGATGAAGGCCGAAGCGATGGAGAAGACCTCGTTGAAGTCAAGGGGAGTGTCGTAGCCGCCCGACCATGCCGCATCCTTGAGGACCGCCGAGTTCATCCAGCCCTGATGACGCGCCTCGGTGGTGAGAATCGACCCGGCGACGGTGAGGTAGGTCTTGTCGACGATGGATGCCGCCGCGCCGAGGTAGGCCGACACACCGACATTCTCGACCACGCTGGCGAGGGCGACGAACGAGTTGACGTCCGTGACCGGGAACTTGTACGTGCAGGGCTTGACGGCCTGCGCACCGAGAGCGCCCGAGAGGAGTGAGACGTGCTGCTGCTCGTGCTCGGCGATCTGCTGGAACCGGTTGCGGACCCAGTCGGGGTGCCCGGCCTTGGCGAAGTCCTCTTGCGAGAACTGAGCGAGGTAGGTGGAGTAGAAGTTGTTCTCGAGGTGTTCGAGCGTGAGGGCGTACTGGAGTACCTGGCTGATGGGGTCAGCTGAGGCTCACCGGAACACAGACGGGAAGACTTACACGTCGGTGACAGCAGTATCGCGCTCAGCCATAGGGGCGGCAGCAGCCATGGTGGCGAGGATAGCGAAGGCAGCGGCGAACTTCATCTTAGGCGATGTTTTTGGGTGTGGTAAGGGGAGTGGTGGTAGTGGTGGAGGGGAGGGTGATTGCCTAGGCTGTTTTGTAGCTGTGTGAGAGTTGTGGGGAGAGGGATACTTTGTCTAGACCCGGCTATCGTCAGGTTTATATAGATCAGTACTCGCTGGCCTGTCTAGTCAACCGAGATCTATCGTTCCACTCTGGCCTGGACGGCTGTCTCTACGGTGTCCGATCGACCCTGTGTCAGCCCACCTCATCAGTCGGCAAGTGAGCCAAGCCTGTTGTCGAGATTACATCACAGCCAAAGGCAGGGATCATCAGTCAGAGACAGTCGCCAAGTGACCAGATCATGTTGATGTCGATGACCCATGTGAGACATCCGGGAGAGCTCGTCTGAGACTTTGGCTCACCGGATGCAATTTCAGAAACTTCCGGTAGGGACCGCACGACATGGCTGGTGCTAGCCCAGTCCGGTAGGGTAGCATGTGCCGATCATCGACGGGCCATACCCTCCGGTCAAAGAAATACGGACGAGCGCGAACAGATGTCAACTATGGTTGACAAGTCGACAAGCGGTGTTGTCGAGGAAAATTTTCAGATCTGAGCAGATCTATCCGATAGGGCCGAAGGGGGATCCAGCGACTCGTGCAGCTGCATGTATTTGCATGTCAAGACGCTTGAGCCAACCTCCCTAGCAAATGACTATTATAAGACAAGAAGATACGCATGAGATTCCTAGAGATACAAGATCCGATGTGCCCGACCATCTCCCCGCCTAGGCTACGTGTATGGTGCCGCTGCTACATTGTCCGTCTTACCGATAATCACTGCAGAACACAGTCCGACTTGTCCTTCCTCCCTGATCCGCTCGGCTGCGCGTATCCCCTTCCCACGGGCGACATCGCCCGCTCCACCCCAAAGCTCATCCCCTTCCCGCCGACTCCAGTTTCCTCCTCCTCTTTCAGCTCAAAGCGAATGGCACTCCTCCTCCTTCCGTCCTCCATCACATCATCCGTCATCGCGCTAGAGTTGCTGACCATCGATGCCCGGGATTGGCGGGAGTTGTGACTCGAACCTGGCGTCGGGCTCGACAGATTACGCGCTTCTAAAATTGGCCTCGCCTGTCCGGACTGGGTATGGTTGGACGACTTGCGCCGCCGTATTTCTCCACTGAGGTCGACAGACGAGCTCGAGCGGAGTGCAGCCTTGGAAGACCGCTTGATGTTTTGCAAGAGCTTGCCGGGGAAATTGTGCGCTTTACCACTTTCGAGATTGTCCAGGCTCGGCTGGGGCGAGACGTAGCGAGATGACGCGGCGGATTGGAGGTACTCCTGCTGCCGGACGTAGAGGGCGTACTGCTCGTGCGCGTCACATCGAGTTGTGGTTCCGGCTGCACAGGCAGAGTGACTGATGAGGCCGCAAGTCTGGCAGAGGACGCCGACCTTTTTGACATTGGTGTGGCAGATCCGACAGGCGATGGCTATCTTGTCAGCTCTGCTATTCCAAGTCAAAATCTTGCGTTCAATTCACCTTGGCCAAAAGAAGTCTTGATGAAGGTATGCGGTTTCCACTCGTCCGACGATTCCTTCCCGTGGCTCGAGCTAGCCATGCTGAACCGCTTCCTCCCTCCATCTGCATAGGGATCCACTACAGATAGCGCCAGAGAATCCCTCTGCCCACCCCGGACCCACGCAGCTGATCCAACAATGTGATTGCCTGGAGTGTCATTCGCGAAGAGCTGAGTCGAATCGGTATGCCTGTAATTCATGCTGACACGCCGAAGGAAGGGGACGCTGTCCTGTGGCCGCAGGAGCTGGAGTTGGGGGTCGAGCGAGCAGACCCAGGGGTGTTCGAAGAGGATGGCGGCAGATGGGCGGAAGGAGGGGTCTTTGATGAAGCATAGCTTGAGGAAGTCTTCCAGTCCGGCCGAAACGGGAGGGAGGGGTGGCATCTCGTCCTCGACGATGCGGAAAAGGACTACTTAATTAGCTACGTGCAGATGAGAGGGAGTAATGGCGACATACCAGTCATACTGTTGGTGATCTCCGAGTATGGTGGCCGACCAGTCAAGAGCTCAATGATCGTGCACCCAAGACTCCAGATATCGCTAGCTGGACCAGCACCATTGAGCGAGATCACCTCGGGCGCCACTGCTCTATCAGCTTGACTCGTCTCCGCACCACCGTGAGACTCACTCCAATTTGGTGTACCCGCAACATCCGCCTTTGGCTTGGGCCCAAGTCCAGCCTTGCTCCGCGTCGCCGCATCCTGCTTGATGTTCTCCACCGCCTTCATATTGAGACTGACTCCAAAGTCCGACAGCTTGACGTTGCCATTCTTGGTGCTAAGAATGTTGGCCGCTTTGAGGTCGCAATGTACTACGCCCTGAGAGTGAAGATAGTCGAGCCCTTCGAGGATCTTGGCGACGTAGGAGGAGACAAGACGTTCATTGAAGTTGCCAAATGCTTTGAGGGTTTGGCCGAGGGAGCCATTCTCCACGAATCTGACCATCAGCTCAATACCCGTATGTCCCGCTAAGAAGGTCCACTCACTCCAGAACAATATTAAGATACTCCTCATCCCTGCTCATTCCCTCGTACTTGACGATGCTGGGATGGGACAAGCGCTTCAAGAGCTCCACCTCGTGCATGACGTCCCGCACCTCGTCCTCCTTCATCCCATGCAGCCTGATCCGCTTGATAGCCGCCATCTGGCCGGTACCGATGTTGAGCGAGCGATAGACCGAGCCAAATTGCCCTCGTCCGATGCAGTTGCCGAGTTGCTGACTTTGTCAGCTTCATCATCAAGCAGAAAAGACGGCCCTCAAGAGCTCACATATTTGATAGCGGGCATCCCGGCCTCTTCGAACTCCAATACCTGCAGCGGACCCGAGCGGATCCCGCTCCCCTGGCTGCTGCCTGCGATATACGCGCTCGACGTAGACGTCCCGGCCGCCGACGCCAGATCGACCATGCTGTTGCCACGCTCGGTGTGGCCAGCGCCACTGTAAACACCCCTCGTGGGCAATATATCAGATTGGCGCCTCTCCATCCGAGTCCCCGTGGGTCGAAGATCACGTATCGCTGAGCCGAGCTGAGGCTGTCCAGGGTTGCTGGTAGGAAAAGGGAAGGCTGCGGACGTGGGTGTCTGGACAGGACTGGTTACCATCGAAGCCGAAGCGGAGGCCGAAGTGGACATGGACCGAGTGACGGGAGATGCGGAGCGTTTGGGGACGTACGTCTTGCCGCTCGCGCTGATACGCCGGATCACTGATGGCCGAGGCAGCTCCGACGAGTATGGTGGCGTGTTGAGAGGCTCGTCGGCTTCGGACAACCTCGCAATGTGCGACCGTTCAGGTTCTATCGTATGTGACCGCCTCATCTGGACGCGACGTGATGGACTGCTTGGGATGGAGGACGAGGCGCTACGGCCGCCCTCGAGAGCCTCGAGCGACCGCGAAAGCGCTTCATCCCGGAGGTTCTCCTGGCTCGGTTCCGAGGGTAGACCAGGTTGGGGATAGGGTTGGACGTGTCCAGAAGCGATGGCGACCCGTAGATCCGCAGGTAAGTCTTCACTCGATAGCAAAGTCCCGAGAATCTTCTGCCGAGCGTAGTGTAGCGTCTTCTCGCTAGCACGCCGCTCCCAGTGTCCTCTCCGCCGCAATGATCCGTCCTCCTCCTCCTCAGCCAGGTCAATGGCATGCACGTGCTCATCACCGATAACGGTGTTGATCGAGTACGCGGCACTCGAGCGGGTGTGGCCCGAGGTGACGCGTGACCCGGACGAGATGAGACTTGGCGTCCGTTCTCGTCCATGACCACCCGCTGCGGGTCCCGGCGCGGGCATGGACGCGATACTGAAGTTCGCGCCGGGGGATGTAGGTGTCTGAGGCCTGTTCGCGAAGGAAACCTGCGCACGAGAACCGGTAGTATTGCGGGGACGAAGTACGGGCCGATTGGAGATCTGGGATGTCCTATTGTGGGTGGGCGTACCAGAGCGAGTCGGCGTCCCTGGAGGAGATCTAGGTCCGAGAGGTGACGATGATTGTGGCTGAGAATTGGAGGGCGATCTTGGCCCGAGAGGGGACAGCTGTGGCTGGGTAGCAGAACGCACCAGCGGCTGGATCCGAGTAGGCGTGATCTTTGGCTGGACGAAGCCCGAGCTGGGTGGGGTCTCTTCCGGAGTGATGAACGCCGGATCCGGTCTGGCCGGCGGAGACAGAACGGCCTGGAGCTTGGAGTGCAGGTCGTTCGCAGCATCACTTCCCCTTCTTTGGGGCGATGGGGCATCATGTGATCCGCGACGGCTTGGGGCTGGAGCCAAGGACGCAGGCTTCCGCGGAGAAGGGGATGGGCCATTGACAGGCGTTGGAGAGGCAGCTCTCGACGGCGCTCTGCTTGCGGCACGGCTGATGCTCCGACTCGCCGGTCGCGTGGGCGATCTAGCTCCTGCGCCGACATTGGTCCGGCCTGACTTCCGCGCTAGAGCCAGTATCGTTCCAGCAACCCGCCCGAGTCCCGCCTCGCTGCCATCCTGCAGGTCGACCAGATCGAAGATGTTCTCCGAGGGCAACTGTATAGCTTGACAGGCAGTAATGACCCGCGTGAGATTGGTAGCACGGAGGATGCCGTCCTCTGAGATGTTGACGCGGGGAATGTGGGCTGGTGAGGCGGGAAATAAGTGGTTGAACAGGCTGGGTTGTGAGCTTTAACCTCTACTTTGTCGGAAGAAGGTTCTCACAAGCAGAGTAGAACCCCATCTCTGACTGCCTCCTTCCATACTCTCCGCTCTCTCTCCTTCGTCCTTTCCCCAATTTGGACAGCCCGCACCTTCCCCTCCAGGCCATCTCCAGCCTCTTCCAGCGCCCCAGCAGCGATCTTGCCCCATTCGCCGCCCCACCCCCGCTCCATCCGCTCGAGCTGCGCCAGCCGCTCATCCGCCATCTTGCGCATCTCGGTGTTCCTGTCGTTCTGCACAAAGCTGGATCCGCGGATGATTGGAGTGAGGCATTTTAGGAGATACGATGTGGATAAGCGGATGACGTAGTGCTCTTTCGAAAGGAGTGGCTCGGAATTTGCGCGGGAGTGGGAGGGATGAAACGCTGTCGGCGGGGATAATGGTTGACGGACCGACGGTGCTGTGGGTGCCCGAGCTCGACGAGCAGTGTCGGTAGGTTTTGGTGGAAGCGCGGGACTAGATACAAGGGGCGCAGGCGACTTTGCTAATGGGAAGGAGGGCGGCGCCTGTCTGACCGGAGGAGTCGAAGCTGTCGCAGCTGAGTCTAGTCGCCGTTGACCGGACTCGCTGAGTCCGCTATTGCTTGACCTCAATGGTGGCCGAGCGGGAGGTTTCGCAATGACCGACTCAAGCTTGGGCGATGTCCTTTCTGGACGGACGGTGTCCTCTCCTGGTCTTGCCGTCCGATCTCTCTGGTGTCCCTTCACCGTCCTCTCCTCGTCCCTCACCCATCCCATAAACCCCTTCGAACCAAAGATGCCCGATCTGCCACCCACTTGCCGCCCCTTTGACTCCTTCGCTTCCGCCCTCGAGCTGTCCTCCATATCCACATCCTCGCCTTGTGCGTACAGCGCTAGAGCGGAGGTGGACACCGACCCTCTTGAGAGAGACGGAGTCTGCCATTTTCCATCCTCTCCCTTCTGCATCGCCGGAAGAGCGCTAGGCGCGAATCGGATATTCCGTTTTGTCTGCCCGGCTCCAAAGTCGGGCGTGGGCGGTCGAAGGCGCTTCTCGTCCGGCTCCCGGGTCAAGCTTCGCCTGGGAGCTCCATCTGCTGCGCCGCCACCACCTCCGCCTGTCGTGGTCGGTCGAGACCGCTTCTCACCGATTACTGAGCGTAACCTTGAGCGAGCCGTCTGGTCGCCTCCCTCGGGCGACTTGGCTCGGGTGAAGAGCCCTTTGATGGTTTTGCCCATGGTGGGCGTTGGGGCGCGGGATGAGGAGGCAAAAGAAGAGGACGGCATGATGGGTTTGTGAGACGAGGAGAGAAGGTGAGGAGGTCGAGGCGGAGACGCGAGCATGGGGTTGGTGGCGATGCGCTTTTGGAGATGGCCATCCGAGTGGGAGTGAGGCTAAAGGAGGGGCTCGGAGCTGTGACCTGTCTTGTGAGCTATGGGCGCCTCGCTAGATCGTCGAAAGACATACCTTGGAGAGGATGAAGGCTTCCTGATTATGTCTACCGGATGATCTGTGACGGATAAGCGAGTTGCTCTCTGACGAGGAGACGGGGTAGTGAGGCGGTCCAGATGCAAGTTGTTCGCCCAAAGGGGCCTGCCCAAGTTGCGATCGTGATGGCAATAGTGCGTGATGACGACAGGTGATGAGGCACCACTTACTTGGTATTTTACCACCTCGCTTCCGCTACTCCTTGCTTGCTCCCTTGTTCGCCTCGAGTAGATATCAAGCTTTGAAGCTTGATGACGCCAAAGGACGTAGCTTCTCTTAGGTCTCAGCCTTGACGACCGCCAATAGGGACGCGTGATGAACAATAGTGGCTTATACCCGGGATGCCTTTTGTGCCTTTATGGATCTGCATGATCAGCTGCACCGCTCCGGCTCAACGAAATCAGCTCGAGCCTCCTCATACCGCCGGCAAGCCGAATAGCGAGACGCACGACAGACATCTTGAACTCACTTTTTATAACACCCCAATCTCAAGACACATGGGCCACAGATGCCTTCCCAGCTCGACTATATACAGAAGGGGACCGAGCAGCAGACGATCTGACGCGGCGATCTTGTTGCGAGACCGAAGTATAGCTGCGGTATGCCCTCTTGTCGCTGCGAAGGGATGTCCGATGACGCGAAAGAGGGGACGCCCTCGGGGTCAGACGGCAGGCACACAACCGGTCCGTGCACACAGCCGCGGTACGACGTCGATCCCGTGTCTCGAGACGGCGCGATAAGCGGAGGTGAAGCGCTGTAGTGTCCGAACACTGAAGGGGATGCCGAGCGATGTCCCTGTAGCGAGGGGAAGGACTGTTTGAGGGGGTCGCTATACGTCCGAGAATCTAGCGGGGAGATCAGCCGGTATGCGAGTGTCAAGGGGGTTAAGTTTAGAGTTCGTTACAGGCACACTCGCGTGCCCAGCACGGGTACTCACCTCGATGCAGCACTCCTCGCGCCGTATCGCTCGGAATAATCAGCGCTCGCACTTCATTCAGAAGCCACAACAATGCCGAACGGTGCGCATCCTCGCATGTGTTGAATCCCTCAGGAAACCTTGTCTCGGAACGTCATTTCGAGACCCCTAGCCGTACCAAGCAGTGTCAGTCTGGCCGCATGAGAGTCGAGCGCTGATTCAAGAGGCATAGCAGCGATTGAATGTACGTGGCCATTAAATAAGGACGCAAAGTACAAGGCGAGAACAGACGAAAGTCAAGAGCGAAGGCGAGCAGCGCGGATTCTGATCATCTAATCGTTCGCAACTCCGCCGTTCCTGAGGCCGGCCTGAGGCCTGGATCACGGGATACTGGAGAAGCCTTGGTCCGGACATCCTGCAGTATTGTCGCACCGGTCTGTATGCGCTATACAACAAGGCTGAGGACCGGTATATACCATGTACAACGCCTTATTGAGGACTTATTTCCTCCTAAAGACACCCAGTACTGCCCCAATCACAGCGAAAACCACTCCCTCCCAGAGCGCCGCTCCCAGCCAGCTCATGTTGATATCCGGCTCCACACCCCTGCCCAGGCGACACATCTGCCACTCGTGCCAGAACGTCGATACCCCAGCGCCCACCAGCGGTATCCCCTTGGACGCCTTCTTGCCAGACGACTTCTCTGCAGCTTTCGAGAGCAGAGGCGAGCTCTCCGTTTCCGTTTCCGCATAAGAAGCAACGAACGGTCCGGCTGGAGCAGCAGAACCTCCGCCCAAAGCTTGCTTGACCCAGTCACCGCCCCTGATATGATACCCACCAAAGACTGCTTCCTCATCCGGGACATCGATGTTGAGGATGACGTCTCTCGGCAGAGCGGGGTAGATACAGGACGGCCGACCGATCCCGACGAGATCGCACGTTCGGGTCTCGAGAGAGGAGTGGATCAGCTCGCGGGAGTGTATTGAGCCGGTGAGGATGATAGCTGGACCTTCTGGCGGAGATGGAAGGCTGGGCAGTAGGGCGCTGGTGAAGTGGGAGAAGAGTGCTTGGCGGGATGAAGTTGGGCGTTGGGAGTCCGTAAAAGCTACACTTTATAAGCTACCGCCTACCGTAGATGCACTGGTAAGCCGTCGGTCAAGCAGGACATACCTGGGTTGCTGTAATTCCCACCTGAGACTTCCAGTACATCTACCATCCTCCACGATACGATCTCCTTGATGATCTCTGCCGACTGCGCTTCATCCAGACCTCCCAATCAGCTGCAACCCGTCATAGGATACCTGAAGTAACCTACCTCCTTGCACGAAGTCAGAGCAATTGATCTTAATCGCCTTGATGAACTCTCTCCGGGTCGCAGCATGGACGCCTCGAAGGATGAGAAAGAGAAGGTGTAGTCGTACAGGGATCTTCCAGTGTACCCCTGGCAGTGGTAATGGATTGGGATTGGTCTACTGATCAGCTTAGCATACCGCGGGAGGGGGTCAGTGGACCTACCAATGGCGAAAGATACTCAGCCAGCAGATAGCCATGCGCGGAGTGCACTTGCACACCCTCCCAGCCCGCCTTCTCGGCTACGACCGCCGCATCCACGAACTTCTGCACAATACCCTCCCATTCCGCAAAGTCAACGATCTGACGACTCTTGGTCGGCCATAGCGTCCGTCCGACCACTTTGCCGGCCCACGAGTTTCCAGTGTTGGGACGCATAGAAGACGGACCAATGGCCGGAACCCATGGCAAGCGAGATGCCCCGATGGTCGAGGATGACTGCAACCCGGCGTGTGAGATCTGCATGATCAAGAGGGGCGCCTTGGTGTCAGGAGGAAGAGATGATAGTGTGGCGAAGCGAAGAGCAGAATAGGCGGAGATCGTATGTTGCGACGTAGAGGGTATAGTTCGGTCGTGTGGTGTGGCGAGGTGCCGAGGATCAACCTGAACGTTGCCTTTCTCATCAGCTTGGAACTCATCTGCGCTTGTCGTATGTACCGCTGATGAGCATTCCCCAGCCGCCTTCACCCCATCTTCGATATAGCTCGCAATGCCTCCGGCCAGGCAGCCCTCCGCCATGACCGATGCCCTCTTCCATGGCCACCTGGCTAAATCAGCGCTAGCTCAGACCTCTTGGAAGACATCCAGTACGCCCCCTGCCGAGACAGAATGTAGCATACCTTCACGAGTCGGTTGGGAATCACAGCGCCATTGGGTAGCTCCAGAGAGCTGGCTATCAATTCTATCTTGCTCATTTTAGTTGGAAGTATTGCAGCAAAGAGAAGACACGCCGCACCCAGCCAGCAAGCTGCGAACGTGCAACTCCACATTCCTCGCGGTCAGGCACGGAACATGGAATTGGAAGAACGCTGCGCTAACGCCGTCAAACCCCGTCACTTGGACTAGCGACGGATCGTCGACGCCTTTCCGAAACACGCTGAAACGCGCCGAAACTCTCAACTTCCCCGTGACGTCGGTCGCCGACTGGGCGGCAGTCGGTAGGGAAGTTTCAAGGGACCGGCCAGCTCGTCCGTTAGCTGGTACTCTGCTGATCGTGGAATGGATGCTCGCGGTGAACTCGCCATGGAGTCTGGCGCATCAGCGCTTAGCGGCAGTACGATGCAGCGAGAAAGGTCTTCCCGGTCCGGCAGCACGCTTGCTGCTTGTCGAGCGGGGTTCCCAAGCTAATCGCTCACGAGTTTGGTTGGTGTATTAGAAATGTGTTGCCAATCGACCGATCACTGAGGCTTTCATGGCCCTCAGCAGCTTTTCGGCGTGTTAACCCGAGGCTGGGGCTGTTCTGGGCAGCTGTGATGGTGACTTTAATCTCTTTCGTAGTCTAGGTACATGGTGCTAGCTAAGTGCTATGGACAGTAACACAGATACGACCTCAACTAAGTACACGCCCTCCGTGCTCCCAATCCATACCCCCCTCCTCTTCCTGTTCCATCGCCCGTTCCTTTCCCTTCGTTTATTCCTGCTTGGCAGTGCCGCTGTGGCGGCTCCGCGACCCTTGATGCTACTCCCTTGCCCTCCAGTCACAGCCCCTGCGCCTTCTCCCACGCGTCCCGACTATCCGGCACGCACGCTACGCGCCGACGTAGCACGCTGGCCGTGGGTGGCTACGACACGGCACGCGTACACTGTAAGCCCACACTAAATTCCTGCTGCGCTTCTCGGCCCACAACGTCTTTGCATCGAAGCATGGGCTGGAAATCGTGCCTCCGCCTCACGAAGTACGGGATTATAAGCCTGCTCCGGTTCGGCACGAAGCGTAGTCGAATACATATGCATCCTTGCAGTATATAGTCTTGCTACGGGCCACGGCTTGCCACCTTAAGGCCTTATCCGCCACACTCGACGGAAGCAAAATATCCAGCGGCCTATATAAGCCGCCGCCGTCTTGCTCTCTCGGACACCCCTCCACCTTGGAGTTCCAGACAGTACAAGCGAGCGCCGAGATCAGTCCCCAGCAGCCCACTGCCCAGAGGAGGTCCGACATGGACAGCGACGACGATGAGGCGCGCCTCGGCGATACCGCTTCGCTAGGTCTACAGCGCATCCTCCAGCAAGCCGGGGTGGATGCCTCCACCATCAGCTCCATCCTCGACACCTCGGGCGGGCAGGGCGGCGCGTCAGCTTCTGGTGCCCAGGCTCTGATCGATGAAGATGTCTCGGATGGCGAGGACCGCTTCATGGATGATGTGTCGGACGTAGAGTCGGTCGGGGAGAAGGAGGCGAGGCAAAGGAAGACGGCGGCAGATGAGGCGAGGTGGATGAAGCGGGCTGTGCAGATGCAGCAGGAGATCAGGCCGAAGGCGGTGACACAGAAGGAAGTTAGGCAGGGGAAGGTGCAGAAGGTGTGGCCAGAGTGGGAGAAGGGGCAGAGGTTGAGGATGACCGAGGTATTCTATGATACGCCCTCGATGGTGTCGAAGCGAGAGGCGGAGCTGGGTCAGGCGAAGAGGCGGAAGCTCGAGCATCCCACTCGACCAGGATGTGAGTACATTCTCTTGACTACTTGAGCAAGTTTGACGACGCAGTCCGCGTTACCGTCACCCCGAACACCTCTCTCCCACCATCCGACGCTCACACTCTCCCCAATCTCCCAGAGCTCGAGGTCCCCGACTCGGACAAGGCACCGTACGAGACTCCGCTAGGCGCTTACTTTGACAAGGTGTGGGTCAAGGCGGCTAGGGCAGTACGGCGGAAAGACATGCTGGATGCGCCAAATCGGCCGGATCTCTCGGAAGCTGCCAATATTCTCGGTCAACCCCCTCGGCCGCTCGACCTGATTGACTGGGAGAGCCAGATTGTCTTCAACACCGAGTAAGTATGGCGTGGCTATGGATGTGGAGGCGTCGTGCTGACATATCAGATCCGCACCCGCGGCCAAACCGCTGGAAGCCCTAAAGCCGCGAAACGAACTCCTCGATTCAGCCGACTGGCTCAGCGAGATCATTTGGGACTCTCGCCGAATCTCGCCCGACCTCGTGGCGATTGACGAAGATGAGGTCGTCGTCATACCTCGCCCCGTTCTCCCACCAGTCACAACCAAGTTGGACAGATTCAACATCTCCAACGATCACCTGTACGAGCACAGCCGTGAGGCCAGGTTCAAGATCCGTCAGACATTTGGCGCGATCGAGGTCTTCCACTCAGCCCCTGCAAAGGCATTGCAACTGCCCTATGTGAGCCTTGGCTTTCAGCGAAACAAGAGCCAAGCTGACGAGCAGTACAAAACTACTCTGACCAAAGCCGACCAGCGGTCATGGAAGCGCCCTTCGATACAGTTCCCCGTCGGCATGGAGCTCAAATTCCAAAAATTGCGGGCGAACCCCATCTCTTCCAATACCTCACGGAAGAAGGCGATGATGACGGACCCAAGCGAGCGCTTCAAGAGTACCAGGGATTTGACGATGGCGGAGAAGGGTCCATACGTCCTGCTTGAGTTCTCAGTAAGTCCCCCACTGCCTATGGTGGACCTCAGCTGACATCGTCAGGAAGAATATCCTCCTTTGATGAGCGGGTATGGTATGGGTACTACCATCGTCAACTACTATCGCAAGAAGGATGACAAGGACGAGCACGTACCCCAGCTCGACCTTGGCCAACCTTCTATCCTCAACGTAGGCGACGCCGAGCCCTTCCTCCTCGGCTACGTCGACAAGGGCAAAGTCACCCAGATCATCCACAACAATCTCATCCGCGCCCCCATCTACCGCCATACCCCCGAAACAACCGACTTCCTCGTCATCCGCCACACGGTGAACGGAGTGCCATCCTACCATATCCGTGTCATCACCAATCTCTACACGGTGGGACAGACGTTCCCGAATGAGTCGGAAGTGCCCGGCCCGCACGCTCGGAAGAACACCAACTATGCCAAGATCCGCTTGCAGATCGTGGCGTGGCTGTTGATCCACAAGAGCAAGCAGAAGCGGATCAAGATGGGCAAGCTGTTGAAGTACTTTCCGGACCAGTCGGAGTTGCAGATGCGCCAAAGATTGAAGATCAAGGGTCAGGTCAGTCGAAATCAACAACTCTGAATGTATGAGAGGTGGACTGACGAAGCAGGAGTTCCTGCTGTACAACCGTTCCAATGGTCCGAATCAGGGCTATTGGGTCCTCAACCCTGACTATCCTAATCCTTGGCCATCAGAACGCGCCGAGGTCCTTCAGACGACCACTCCCGAGTTCGCTATGATGTACGAGGCGATGCAGGTGGGCGCCCGTCACTTGCACGACGCTGGATACAGCAAAACGGCGGAAGGGAAGGACGAGGAGGATCCGAACGATGAGGCGGGACTGGATATCGAGCAGAAGCTGGCGGTGTGGAGCACGACTCTGAACTACAAGAAGGCGGAGCAGCAGAAGGCTTGGCTGGTCGTTCATGGGGAAGGGGATCCGACTGGGCGGGGAGAGGGATGGAGCTTCCTGAAGGCGAACATGAAGGGCTACTTTCTGCGGGCGGGCGAGACGGAAGTTGGGCGAAGACGTGAGTTGTATCTATCAACTCGAGGGGAGTGAATCAGCTGACAACCACAGTCGAGGCAGAGCACAAGGCCAACGGCGCCACCGCGAAAATCTCCAACGCTGAGCAAAACCGGATTTATGAGGATGAGAAGCGTCGGATCTGGGACAAGCAAGCGAGAGCACTATCAGACCCGCAACCCCCTGAAATCGACGTCACAGAGGACGACCATAGCGGTAATGCTACCGGCGCCACCCCTGTCGGTTTCGGGCCCCGCTACACCGGTCGATCCGACTCTCGGCGCGCCTTTTCCCGTGACAACTCTATGGCCGCTACACCATTCCACGAGGACTCGCCACGAGGCTACTCGCCCGCTCCCAGTGCTGGTGAGACATCGTTCACCGGGAACCACGCTCCGAAGGTCATGCGCATCAAGCGGATGGTGAAGGGCAAGTTGCAGGTGGAGATCGTTCGGGACCCGCAGGTCATCGCGAGCTACAGGCGGAGAGTCGAGGATAGGAAGATCGAGGAGTTCAGGAATCAGGCGGATCATCTGGCACCTACTGGGAACCAGGAGGAGGACGAACTGAGGAGGGCCGCGTGAGTCACTCGAGCTTGAGGTGGATTACTGGCTGACCCACTTTAGCCTGATGCAGGAGCTCGAAAATATCAAAAAGAACCAAGCTCGTCGTCTTGCTCGAAAGAAGTACTCGAAGCAAGCGGCACACGGTATCAATCCAGAAGATTACGATCCGGACCTCGACGTCGGGAAGCGCAAGTGCGGCGCGTGCGGGCAGATGGGTCACACCAAGGCCAATCGGAACTGTCCTATGTTTGACAAGTCGCAAGGTGTTGGCCAGAGTCCAATTGGCGGGACGCCGGGTGCTGGGATGACGCCTGGCGGTGGATATGGAACACAGGTGCCGATGGACTACTTTGGGGCGGGCGGACAGGGGTCGACGCCGACGGATGGAGGGGCGACGCCGAGTCTGAAAATCAGGCTGGGAATGGGCGGGCAGAAGTAGTGTTGTAATCAATCAGTCATGTATGTAACTTAGCGCGTCGTCCGTCCGTCGTCGACCATGATCTGCGTAAGTGCGCCCGGCTACATTGGCAGTATAGCGTCAAGGGAAAGAGATAGCCAATACATTGGAGAAAGCCTGCTGTACAACAGCAACGCTGCCTCTCCTCTTCCCGTCCCGCCGTCACCGCCCTCTAGCTCCCTACACCTCCTCCGCCTATTCCTCATCCGCTGCTGATTCCGCTGCTGCCTTCTTCTGCTTGCTAAGGAGCTTCATTCGACGCATGTAGCTGCGGGTCAGCGAGGGCCCCCGTACGAATATCAAAATCGGTGTTCTGTCTGCAAAATGCTAAGGACTCACTCATCGTATTGGCACTTCTCGTACCCATGTCTCTCATCCTCGCACTTCCATGGTGCGTACAACTCCTTGTGGCGGCATTTGTTGAGTGGGATGAGGAGGCTACATGTATTAGCTCCTATGTTCGGTCAGAGCGGTATGATCCCTTGAGCTCTCCCCACTTATGTTCTGCGCCGCTTCTTCCGCTCCAGTGTGGCACTGCCTCCACTCCACTCCTTCGCTTTCACATGCCCGCTCGCTGCATGCACCCCGACACGTCCCAGGCCAGCCGAAGCGCGCGTGAGAGATCCATCTCCCCTCGACCCCGCTCTCCGGCTATCTCGACCCAGAACTCACGCTGAGCATTGATCTCTCCATCCGAGCGGTAATCTCGCCGCCTCCATCTCGGTCTGTGATGCAGTCATTGAGGACGCCATAGTGTTATTGCTTGCTTTGAGTACAGTCGGATGGATTGGAGTCTCTCTATGGCTTTTGGCGGAGCAGTCACAGCGGAGTCGGCGGAAGCAAATTAACCTTGCCTTCCGGCGGAAGTCGCAGGTCGAGCCTGGTCACTGCTGGTGTGGCGGATTGGATTGAACTCCCGTACACGAGCAACGAGTACTAGCGATTGCATTGCCTATGGTGTTTTACAGATGGATAACAATGAGAGAAGCAAGAAGGATACTAGACAGGCGTCACGACTCGGCGCCAGGATACCCCTTACGCCGTCAAACGCGCAACTCATCTCCCGCACTCATCCGCCTCGCCTTGGTCGTCGTACCGGACTGTGCAGCCCATGCAAACTCCGAAGAAGGGCGTGGGGAAGATGATCGTGGGATTTCGAGACCCTCTTCTCCGATCGGCTCAGGGTCGGGGATCTGAGACGCATCGCCCTTGGTCGGGGTAACGAGGGATGGCGAGGGAGGAGAGGCGGTACTCGACCGAGTGGTAGTGGATGACAGGCCCCATGTAAGGGGAGGATCTTCCAGCGGCGAGGGCCTCGCTGACTCCGTTTTCCGCTCGGCCTTGGTCTGACCACCTGATAGCGCCGCCTGGGTCGCCAAGAGGGCGTCCCTCCGGGCGTCACTCTGAGACCCGCTTTCTCGCCCAGCAGCAGGGTCCTCCTCTCGCCGACTCCGTCCTTCCTCAGATTGAGCGAGCAGGTCGTCTCGAGTGTCCCTTCCGCCGGACTTTCGAGGCCGCAGCAGGTTGCTCTCCGATAGGGACCAGCGGGTCAGGCCAGGGATGCCCGAGAACGATCTGCGCTTCCAGTGCGACCCGGACTTGCCGGCCGCGTCCTTCTCGGTTTGTGAGACGGGTTGAGCTGATCGACCGAGCTTACTGAGGAAAGACCGGATGTCGGCGGACCGAGACCGAGGGAGAGCGGGCGGCCGGATTTCGCGAGGATGGCTGGACAGATCCATAGTGTCTCCACCAGCGAGGGGGATCATCGATACAGGCCGAGGTCGTGCGCGTGTAGGCTGCTCGCGTACTCGGCTGAGAGGCCGAGTATGATAATTGGGAGTGAGATTTGGGATGTCTGGCTGAAGGGGGACAGATGTGGAGTTTGGAAGTGTTCCGGTGGGAGTAGATCTTTTCGCGCCCGATATCATGGACAAACGAGCCTTGAGCTTGCTCAGCAATGACCGGCGAGGTTTTGGTGGTTTTTGGTCTGACGAAATTTCGTCCGGTGTACGGAAGGGGACAGCGGGCGCACGACTGGCCCCCGCTTCAGCGAGTGACGCCGACTCAAGCGCCACTTGCCCGCCGCCCCCAAAGGTGTCCATGCGGCGGAGCGGTGCCTGATCTGAGCCCGAGTACACCTGGGCGGTACCAGGTAAGAGGGAGGCCGAGCGAGGGAAGGGGAGATGTGGCTGGGATTGGACATGACGCTTCGATGCCCGAGGTTGAGGAGGGACCGGGAGACTGGTGGGGTATGGCGAGCTTGCGGCGGTGACAATGGGGTCGGACATTGCGGCAGATTGTCTGGCGAGGTGGAGCGGCATAGGTATTGGCATGCTCCCTCTCCTGGCCATCATATCCGACGGCCCTTGCTCCCCTGGCTGCGGAGAACCAGTGACCGCCAGCGCAGGTACCGACGCCCCAAATCTCGCTCTGGACCTGTTCCAGGCGGACTTGAGCGGACTCGAGCGCGCCTCCTCCGGAACCGTCCAGAGCGCCAGAGGGTCTTCTGCCTGTCCATCATTCTCCTGCTTCCGCCCTCGCCTTCGGAACCAGCTGTTCTTCTTCCGCCTCTTCCCCGACGGACCGCCCGCCCAGCCCTCTCCTACACCCACCACGCCCGGCGTGGATCTGATCTCATGATCCACATCCCGGCTCGATGTCCTGGGAGGCACTAGCCCCGGCCAGCCGGGACCCGCTAGGGGATCGTCGCTTTCAAAGTCGGGAGTGACGGCCGAGTACTGTTGGGTATTGGGAGGAAGGCTCATCCGGAAGGTGTGGCGATTGTAGGAGGGCAGGCTAAAGCTAGCCAAGGTGGACTGGTGCGATACGTCCGATTCCGAAGCGAAAGAGCCTGACCTGATCGAGCGGGAGGCCTGGGGGTCGACGGATGGGGAGGAGGGGCGCTCGGCGGTAGTGGTCCGACTCCGATGGTTGTTACGGGGTGCACCGCCAAAGGTCGTGGCCATGGACACTGGGGAGGAAGGTCGACTGACCGTCTCCGTCTCGTCGTCGTCCCGGACCGAGTCGTGCGACGATCGGTGGGTCATCTCGGACTGGACGCTGGCGTGACGCGAATGATACGCGTAGATGGGAGTGCTGATCCGAGGCATCTGGCTGATGATGGACATGCGAGGGTCCGGGATAGGGTCCATTTGTGACTGGAGTGGCTCTATACCTGATCATCAGCCGCGACTTTTGGGTAGTGTAAATGATGACTTACCTCCTGGGGAGGGAGGGCACGACGCAGCGTCTGGGGAAGAAGTGGGAGCAGTCGAGCTCATCGACAGCGACAACGACGTGGAAGTAGATGCGAAGGAGTTGGTACGGTATAGTGGGAGGGCAGGGAGGGGTTTATCGCTGTATAAGACGGTAGATGGCCAGAGCATCAACGGCTCCGGCGCCGTCTCGTACGTCTCGACGTGATTCTGCTCGGCGGCAACGGACTCCGTCCCGTGAACCTCGGCGATGGCGGACATCAGGGCTGGAGTGTCGGATGAGGTGCGGGTGAAGGATGGACGCGTCTTAGATGATGTAGATGTTTGTACGAGGACACGATGATGCGGGGGAGTGACGGGCAGCTGCGGTGGCAGGGACGAGTTGTGTCGGGTACGCTTACTGGTGAGACCATGTCTCGCTCTCTGGCATTTTGAATGAGCAAGAAAGTCGTTGTGGACGCGTCAAGAGGGGGGCTGTCAACATTCGGGTGAGTTGGGAAATTTGACTTGGATACATATTTGCCAAAGATCACTAGGTGAGGGCCATCTTTGGTGAGCAGGATGACCTCGCTGGTCAGGACATTGCTCGCTGCAGGATCTAGGATCGTTGAATGCGAATCTGGGGTGATCCCTGTCATACCTTTGTCGACTCGATCACTGTTCTGGACCCCCACCGGCGATCATTTCAGCGGGTGGTCCACTGACCAAACGACCTTAACACAGCCCTGAGGCCTGATCCTCCCCTGATATGCAGCGCGATTGAAGCGCGAGAGGTCCAGAGTGAGCGATCATCGGAGGCAGATACAGTGTCGAGGTGAATGATCGATGATGAGTGAAGAGATGCTTGGCATCGAAACAGGTCCGACTCGTGGGAATTACACGTTGCCTTTGTACCTGTCCTTCAGCAAATCGCTCTACATCGATACGCTCTATCACGGCTGTCTCCCTACATATTCTATGGAGACATTGCCTGCGGATGCACGACTGGCAAGAGCTGCTGTGTCAGCAGCTGCGCGCTAACTTACGCCCGGGGAACGATTCGTACCGGTGACATCACCACCCTCACCACCCTCACCTCCGTGGCCTCCTTACACAGCTCTGCATCTCCCCCCACTCACTCACACTCTCACACCTCCACAAGCTTTCAATCACTCAAGGCTTCCTCACACCCCAGACCCTTGTACCAAGTACCCAAAATGGCCGCAGATGAATTCAAGCCGAACGATCCCCGCCTCCGCCCTCCCTTTCCATCCGAGTACCCATGGACACCCATCCCCACCCCAGCCAGTGATGGCGCCAAGGTCTCTATCGGACTTATGGAGTCCTCTCGGATCCGCGGACCGGGCGTCGCGCTGTCTTCATTCGCCAAAGAAGGGGAAGAGTGGACGTTACCCGCGTTCAGCTTCTTGGTGGAGCATGGGGATGAGGCGATTCTCTTCGATTTAGGATGCAGGGAGGATCCTGAGAACTTCACACCGTACGCTTACCCTCTTCAATAGACTCGAAAGAGAACGAGAAGCTGACAGAACGCAGTGTGACCAAGCCCGCACTTGAGAAGTTCAAGGTCGAACCTCAACCTCACCCGGTCTTTCGGCTCAGAGATGGCGGATATGACCTCTCGCGCATCAAGACGGTCATACTCTCCCACAAGCACTTTGACCACTTCGGAAACCTCGAGACAGTCGCTGCCTTTGACCCGCTGGTCGTTGTTGGCCCGGGCTCGCTGGCGGGCATTGGCAAGGGGTACCCGGAGGATGAGAAATCAATCTGGCCGTCCGGGTGGCTGAAGGATAGGAGGTTCGCGGAGCTGCCGCAGCCTACGGAGAAGAAGGGGGACAAGTGGACGGTGGAGGGTAGGGAAGGAGAGAAACAGTGGGAGAAGATGGCGTGCTTTGAGGAAGGGGTCGATTGGTTCGGGGATGGCAGCTTCTGGTTAATTCATGCGCCTGGCGTGAGTGGTCCAAATGAGCGTGGCAAAGAGCGTTGAAGCTGACTGAGCAGCACATCGTAGGACAGATGATGGGTCTTGCACGAGTGACTACATCACCACCTACCTGTGCGTTGAGTCTCTTTACTGTCTTTGCAGGACTCAGCTGACTTTCCAGACATTCTTCTCGGAGCTGACGTCGCCCACAGCCAGGAGACATACCTCCCCGTCCCATCTTCCGCCTCCTCCTCTGACCCACGTGGCACCGAGCCCGTTCTCAATGGCAAGGTCCCCTTCCTTGAAGACCCCGTTCGAGGCGTGCACGATATTGGCACTCTGACGCGCATGAGCGCAGAGGAAGATATAATGGTCCTGCTGGCGCACGAAGCGCCCGCTCTCAATGTTCTCCCGAGGTGGCCGGAGAAGCTGGACGAGTGGAAGGAGAATGGCTGGAAGGAGAAGAAGCAGGAGGGTGTTGAGGAGCGGGCCAAAGAGCGGGCCGCCCAAGTGTAGCGAATAGTACATATCAACAGCTACAAATAGACATGCATGATGTGTACAGTACACCCTTTTCCCTAGGTGTGGTCTACATGTGTACAGGTGGTCCAGCTCAGAACTTCGGCCTGGCAGCGCCACCCTTATTCGCATTGTTGAGAGTGATCCGCTTCTCCCCGCTCTGATCGCCCGCCTTGGTGAGGTACGACGTGAGGGGTCTCGTCGCCTGGACATTGGGCTGGTACGCGAACGACTGGATGTTGGCGACGACCTGCTTGGGCGCGGGTCGCGAGGCGGTCTTTTTGGACACCGCGGTCGAGCTGGACGAGGCGGACGCTTTCGTAGATTTGGCTGCGGCTGCGGCAGGCTTAGCGGGCGAAGCAGAGTCGTCTTTGGCCTTGGCTGCCGCCGATGCGCGTGGACGAGGAGCCATACTGGGCGGCAGTCGAGACCCTTGACCGCCAGGCGTGATCCCGTTGGCCTTCTCCGCGAGCTTCAGGTGTTTGATGGTTGCTCCGAGAATCTTTTGGCCATAGTGTCTGATGTGGGCTGAGGTGACGCCTTCGGTCTTTTCTAGGTCGTTCATGTCTGATTGGTCAGCTATTGGCCCACCCAGCCGATCGGGAGACCTGAAGCTCACTGGTCGGCATCGTAGTCGCCAGCATTTCAAGAGCATACTCTGGAAGCACGGGCGCATGGGTGTTTTTCGCATACTCCTGACACATCAGCTCTGATCCGTCCAGACAAGGGCATACACTAGCTCAACTCACCTTCTGCACCACATCGTTCAAAGCGTTCAAGCACTTCTCCACAGGCGTCCTATTCTCCGACCTATCCGGAACCTCCTTCGCCTTCCCCTTCCCTTTCGCACTAGTCCCCTCTCCTGCTGTCATCGCCGCCCCCACACTCTTCCGCTTCTTCGGCACCGGCTCCTCCTCATCCCCACTGAGCACTATCGGATCCACCGTGTCCTTCTGGTAATCCGGCCGATCCTCATCCTCCTCATTGTCCGTGTCCCCCCAACCCGACTTATCGAACGCCTCCTCCTCGGCCGCTATCTGCTGGAGGGACCGCTTTCGAGCGAGGGGATTCGAGATGATGCGTTGCGTGGGCTTGGCATAGTCGTCCATGTTGGTCTGGCCCGGCTGGCGCTTGGGAGCAGCGGCAGCAGAGGCGGATTTTGTTCGGCGGAGCGGCGCGGCTTTGCCTTTGACTGGGGACTTGACGCGGAAATCCATCGAGATCTTGCGTTTGCCCTTAAGAACATCTCGCGCATTCTCGCCCATCTACATCTGTCAGCTGCCAAGTCCTCCTTCGAAGGTAAAGAACGTACCGAGAGGTAAGAGTTGCTCCATCCGCCGCCATTGACCACCGTGAATTCCTGCAATACCTTGTCGATCGTCATACTCTGCAGCAATCGCTCCGCGTCCTGCCGCTCCCATTCCGCCCCAGAACCAAAGTGTGGGTTGTCCCGGTAATTCTGCGTGGTCTTGGTGGTGGATCCCCGCCAAACTTCCGTCGCTGTAACGATCGTGACCCGGTCCTCCCGCTGAAGATTTTGGAACATCTTGAGTACGGTGATGGCATCGGCCGAGACGTCCTCGGTCTCATACACCGCGGTATCACGGCAAAGGCAGACATCGCACCCTTCGTGGCAGTCGGCGGGGTCGAACGACTCGTTGAAGAACGCGAGGACCTGTGAACGACGGCAGTCGGTCCGATTATTGCAGTAACGGAGGACCTCGTTGATGCTGTCCTTTTGCCGGGCCTTTTGGTCAGGAGTCAAGACCTGGTCCTTGTCGATGAGGCTCATCATGCTCTTTCCATCTATCAATCAGCTTCGTAATCTCGAACGGGCGAATGATGCTTACCGTTGAAGTGGTAGTACAGGATACAAGTAGACGATTTGCCATCTCGCCCGGCTCGACCAGTCTCTTGATAGTAGCCCTCGAGCGAGCGAGGTAATGAGTGATGGATGACGACTGGAACGTCAGCTTTGCCCCTCGCATCGCCAGCCGCTGGACGCCATGCAAACTTACATCGTACATCCGCCTTGTCAATCCTGCATAATAAGCTCAGTTTCCTTTCCGCACGTCAGACAGACTCACCCCATCCCAAACGCCACCGTGGCCACGATGATCTCAAACTCATGCTCCTGCCATCCCTCCTGTATTCTTCTCCTGTCCCCCTTCGACATGCCCGCATGATAATGGTTCACTCTCAACCCATGCTTATCCCTCAATTCCATCGCCAGCACCTCGCACTTGTCCCTACTGCCGCAATAGATGATTCCCGGGACGTGTTTCCGATCGACCTGCTGCGCGTGAATGACGCGGACGATATCCTGCAAGACGTCCTTCTTTTTCGGTCGGACCTCGTACGACAGATTCGGCCGGTTGAACGATTGTTGGAAGACTTTGCAGCCTTGAATACCGAGCGAGCGGATGATGTCCTCCTGCACTTTGACTTGGGCGGTAGCGGTCAGAGCCATAATCGGGATATCGGGGTATTCTTTCCTCAGATTCCCGAGTTTCAGGTCTAGTATGTCAGCTCATGCCCACTACTGTGGCCCGAAGACACATACAGTCCGCCCGGAAATCATGACCCCACTGAGACACACAATGCGCCTCGTCAATCACGAACCGGGCCAGCCGTTTCCGGCGCGCCAAATCCCGAATGATCCCCTTGATGTTCGTCCCGGCAGACATCATCTCCGGCGTGACGTATACCACCTTGGTCCATGGTTCCGGCTTCGACAGGGACTGATGCGCCTCGTTCTTGTCCGTCTGGGTCATGTCGCCAGTGTATGCGAGGGCGGCGATATCGAGCTTGAGGAGATGACGGGTCTGGTCGTTGATCAGGGAGATCAGAGGGGAGATGACGAAGGTGACCCCGCGCGTGGCACCGAGGGAGCAGACAGCGGGAAGTTGGTCTTATTGTCAGCTCATGGTCGACCGGACGCCCATATTGAAAGCTCACATGTCAGTGACTTGCCGCCACCTGTAGGCATGAGGACAAAGACTGTCGAGTCAGCTAAGCCCTAAATTTATTCGACGCTTGAACTCACCATCCTTCCCGCTCATGATCGCATCAATCGCCTCCTTCTGATGCTTCCTGAAACCCGGGAGCCTGAAAGTCTGCACCAGTCTCTGCTTGATCTCCTTACTCCAAGGATACACCTTCTCCGGCTGGACCGCTACCACCTCTTCTCCGCGCGGCGGCGCTCTCTGCCGGGGCTGGGACGGGCCCGGACCTTGGAAGGCTGGAGAAGCGACGACACCGAGCCGTGAAGGTCCCGCTTGCGTAGATCGCGCCGCCGATGCCGAGACGCGTACAGGCTGTTGCTGCTGGTGTGGCCGAGAGGTAGGTACAGGAGGGGGCGAGGAGAAGAGGAGTTCTGGTGGGATATCCTCCAGCTCGGCTATAGCTGCGCGATGGGCTGGGGGCGTTTCGGGCACCTCCATTTCCCTCGCCATGTCCATCTCCTCTTGCTCCGCCATCGCAATATCGTAGTCATCCATTTGAGGCGGCTCGTCCCCCTGCCGTGACGGACCTGGACGACGTATTTGCGCTAACGGCACTTCCTCCTCGTCATCCGACAAAAGGCTGTATATCGGCTTGACATCGCCTCCTCCCGCGCTGGTATCGCTCCGGTGCGGCACTCGCTGTTGGTTGGTGGGGAGCGTGCGGTCTGAGCCGTTCGAGGTGGATGGGGTGGGATAGGCTTGAGCACGATCTTGGCCAGTAGTCTGCTGTTGCCGAGCAAAGTACACGGAGCGGGCCGTGCTTCCGGATGATGCCGGCTCTGCAGGCTTCGGAGCAGATGATCGTGCCATCATGGCCGCGGTAAGATCCTTGAGCCGTTGATCAAGCATCGCTCTGCACATATCAGCGCGTTATTCGGGAGTTACGCCAAGCACTAGGTGACCCACATTTTCGCGTCAATCATCTCGGGATCTTCGCCCATCCAGTCATCCCCATCACCCAGGCTCTGCTTTTGCTTTGACAGATCCAATTGTTCCGCCTGATTTTTTATGATCATCGACATGAGCCGCTCAATCGGTATCTGCTTGATCAGCTATACCCTCCGAATACGTATCAATCCCCTTTTCCAGCTCACAGAGTCCAGCTTGTTCGCAGTCTTCGGTGGTGCGACAGAGAGTCTTGAGGTCGATCCGATCTCTTTCCCGCCGAAGGCAGGTCGATATACTGGGGAGCCATTGAGTGACTTTGGGGTGAGGACTGCCGAGCCCGATGCGGCCGAACCGAGCGTCTCTTTTGGCGTTGAGCGGTTGAGTGGGACGCTGCGCGAGCTACCAGCAACGCTTGGTGTCGAGCGACGGAGAGCGGCAGCACTGGCTTCTGCAAGTATGAGCTTCGCCCCTTGAGCCGATCATAGGTACCCTAAGAAAGCTTGACATACGCGACGTGGAGCTGGGAGGACGAGATGGACCCGCCGATGCTGTTTTGGCCAGATTGAAAGTCGGCTGGGAGGTCAGCTTCATATTACATATAATGTCTGCAAGCTCGAAAGCTGGAGGAGCCGACTCACCTTGACTGCGCTCGGCCCAGCGTGTGAACTCCCTCCGCCACTTCCACGTCCGCCTGCTCCACCATTCGCGTTCAGCTTCGCGAGCACCTCCTGGAGATTTGTTGTTGGTCCTTCCTTCATTTCAGAGTCTCTGATCGCGCTCTAGATGGGGCCGAGCCGGTAGTGCAGAGAGAAGGAAGAGAGGTAAAGTGTGATGTGCGTGGACGTGAAAGAAATCACAGCGTGGATTGTTTTGACGCGTAGACCGATGCCGTAACCCAGCTCGTCGGCACGTGACCAAATCCTCCTCTCCATGCCAAAATCTCGCTGTACCGTGCCCTACATCTCTACCTCTCATCTACCCACCCACATCGCCCAGCAGGATCCCGGGACTCCCACAATGGTCCGCTTCAAGAACCGCCATCTCCTCGTGGAGTTTATCTCCCCCGCTTCATTCACCTCAGACGTCGGTGTGGGCGGCCCAAACGAGTCCCTTTCCCCCACTTTCGACGCTGGTTTCAACGGGGCCGACGATGATGGGGACGATGTACTGCCTGTACTGCCGCTCGTGCCCTTCGTGGTCCCACATACGGACCTGTCTGGTCAGCTGAAGCTGGGGGATGATGGGAGCTCGGCGGTTTTCAGGGCGTTGAGGGCGAATGTGTTGGACTGTTTCGGAGATGAAGGGTGGGGACGGCTAGCAAGTTCATTCAAGGGTGAGTCTCGTCTACAGCAGCATGTCTGAATGCTGAGTCTGTCCGAGAACCCAGACGTAGAGTAGGGCTGACACCCCGCAGTCATCTACCACTCCCCGCATACCACCCTCACCATCCTCCGCGTCGCTCGACCGCACTACCGCACACTCTGGGCCTCCCTCACTCTCCTCCGGGAGATGAACGGCCAACCCATCATCCCCCGTGTCGTAGCTATCAGCGGCACGATCAAGAAGCTACAGAATCGGGCGATAGCGTACCATCGACTCGTCACGGCCCAGATGCTCTCGGCGGCATTGGCGGGCGTGCAGGATGAAGGGCTGAGCAGGGGAGGCAGGAGGGCGGAGGAGGAGAAGAGGCTGAGGGAGGGGTGGGACAAAGAGGAGGAGATGTTGAATGCTCTCGAGGACTAGGCGGGAGGACAAGAGGAACGGCGACGATCATACGGGCTTGCAGAGCCACTCGGCCAAGTACGGGACACATAGCTCCCGACATACACAGACGCTGTTTTTGGGGTCACACCTACACTGCCGCGGTGGTACAGGACCAAGAGCACTGGGAGCCGAGGGAACGGCGTCGCACCCGAAGTCTTGCGGAGACGAGGGGGAGCAGGACTTTGATAGGAAGTGCGCTTTGATCTTATGTTGTAGGTCATGGATTCGCCAGATAGTCGAGCATGTGCTTCTCCCTCCTCCAGGCCAATCATTGCTATGTCGACTTGAGGCCCATACTTCACGAAGATCCCTCGATCTTTGGCCAGAGAACAAAGAACAAGGCCCTCCTGAAGCGACGCACGGACTAGACTTGAAACCGTCGCGAAGCTCGCGGAGCTTTCGCGTTCAAAGACCTCCATCGTTCACCGGTCACCTCTCTACCTTCCTCACCCATCCATTCCACTTCACCTACCAACAGCCCGTCGAGATGCTCATCAAAGTCAAGGTCAGCTGATAGCTTCATTCACGCCGTATTGAGAACGCTGAGCTAACGAATCAGACACTGACAGGGAAGGAGGTATGTCCGATCCTCAACCCTACCTACTGATGGACTGGCGGCCTATCTCCAAGCCTTGCACCTGATGCTGGCCGATAATGATACTCTCAGGTCGAGATTGATGTTCAGGCCGAGTGGACAGTACGTCTTCATCCCAACGAGACGGGCCATGATGCTCGTTGACTATGTCGGATGAGTGAGCTGATGGCTTCTTTCTAGATCTCAAAAGTCAAGGACCGGGTCGAAGAGAAGGCTGGGATTCCGCCAGTACAGCAACGTTTGATCTACAGTGGAAAGGCAATGTAAGTGTTTCCTTGATCACTCATAGATTGGGTCGAAGCTCCATGGAGGGGAGCGGGAATCGGTCGGATCAGGGGCATGCTACGAGGTATGACCTGTCGCTGATATGCAGGTCGGACGACAAGACGGTCCAGGACTACAAACTCGATGCGGGCAAGGTCATCCACTTGGTGTTGGCGCTGCGAGGCGGAGCATAGAGCGAGATGAGGCATGCGGTGTGCGATAGAATGGGAAAACGAAGGGGTGACAGGTCGGCGGAGATGGGGTCGGCGGGAATTCAAGAAGAGGAGAAGAAGGGTGGATAGCTGCTTCTGCTTCACCGGGGTCATGTATACCATCATCATTCTCATCCCCACCCCTCCAGAATCGCCGTTCCTTCCCTTAGCTTCCTCCTAACGAACCTAGCCTGTCATTCTGGTCACTTCCTGCCCCTGTTTCTGCAACGCCGCCCTTCAATGTTCACGCCACCTTCAGCTGAGCGCTGTACTTTCGTCTGCCCTGCCGGCCTAACTTGGAAGCACTGTCTAAGACGAGGCTTGCGGGGTTCACAAGCTCTCACGGCCTGACGAGCGATAATGAACGCACGGACCTCGGCAACCCTGCTCCGACTCGGGGACGAGAAGAAGAAGCTATAAATTGTACTTCTGTAGCCCCCTTTACACCTCATCTCACTATCCACCTTCTGTGCTCATGTTATCCTGCGCAGCTGCGAGCTCATAGCATCGATCAATATGCGGTCTATGAGCCTTCAAGGGCTTGGGCGGGCGGTTCGAGGGGGAGGATCAGGGGTAGCTGCGAAGTCCCGCGTAGGGGTGATGTGTTCTCAGCGAGTAGTGAGCTAGCCAAGGCTGGGTTCACCAGATGGAAGAGAGTAGCTGATTTAGTAGCCTCAGAGACAGCTGTATGACTCTGCCTCTCACGAAGAGCGAGTTGAGAGCGATAATGTGCGTCTACGACAGGTCACATTGTTGCTGCAAAGCTGATGTGAAGGAATTTATCCTGTCTATCCTTCGGTCCAGTCCATCGATGCGCGACTCGCGCAACTATCTCTCTTCGTTCGGTCGACCTACCGCCCCTCCCTTTCCCAATCCATCAGAACAGCTGTCCGGAGCTACACCGGCCCTCTCCCTCCCTCCTCAGCCGGGTACCGACCCCACTCCCGCTACCGACGCTTCCAACCCGCAACCCGAGAACCCGCTCGTCGCATCCCTCTTGGACCCTATCGTCCGTCATCCAGCCCTCGTCAAGATCCAAGGACCCTTCACGGACCTCCAGCTCAATTCCATCTGCCAAGGTATGGCACACCTCCAAAAGCTCGGCTTGGTCTCGGTGATTGTTCTGGATCGGGACGACCTCCCTGCGACCGAGCCGGCGGATACTGCCGCAGCGCAACGGCAAAAGAAGATGGTCTTGCGGGATCTGGAGAAGGTGGTGGCTAGTCTGGGGAGACTGGGGGCGGGGGCACGACCGGTCCTTTCGACGGTAGCGAGAATAGCGGGCAAGTCCGGCGAGGGGGACTCTGGGGGCGAGAGGGTGGAAGGGGAGGTGTTTGTGGAGGAAGAGGGTCTGGATCATGTTCGGCGGGCAGTCACGGAGGGAGAGATCCCGGTATTGCTGCCAGTGGCGCTGGACTCGGGATGCCGGACGAGGCGGGTAGGGGCGGATGCTGTTCTGAAGGCGTTGGCGGAGTCGATGGCCGCTGCGCCGGTCGGCAAGGGATCGGGGACGGGAAGCAGCGTTGTCGACCTCACACCGCTCCGACTGCTCATCATCAATCGGGAAGGCGGGATCCCCTCTTATGCCCGCCAAGGTCTTCCTCATCTATCCATCAACCTCGCGTCCGAACTCTCCTTCATCCAGGACACGTACCTCCCCCACTGGTCCGAGTCGCACCCTACCGCCCTGTCCAATTTGCGCCTCTCGGACGCGTGCCTCGCCCATATGCCGCGAGACGCATCGGCGCTGCTGGTCTCGCACCGGAGTCCCGCGGCTATGATTGCCAATCTCATCACCAATAAGCCTGCTCACTCTGCGAGTTTGCCGCACGCGCTGCTCGTGGAGTCGGAGGGACGTCTCACGCGGGATACACCCACGCTGATCCGGAAGGGACTACCCGTGCGCGTTCTGCGATCCCTGGACGAGGTGGATCGGCCAGCTCTCAATCGGTTACTGGAGAAATCGTTCCGGCGGACACTGGACCAAGACGCCTTCTACACCCGCTTGGAAACAGACATGGACTTCCTCATCGTCATCGGCGACTATGCCGGTGCCGCCATTGTCACCACCGAGCCGGACTCCACGCCCGAGGGTATCTGCTACCTGGACAAGTTCGCCGTACTCCCCTCGCATCAAGGGGACGGTACGGTGGACTTCCTATGGGTCGCGCTCCGAGACGAGACGTACGGTCTTGGCCTGCTCGATGCGGCCAATCCGTCCGAAGGGTCGTTGAGTGGACAGGGGAGAGGGCGGGATCTCGTATGGCGGAGCAGGGCGGATAATCCGGTGAACAAGTGGTATGCCGAGAGAAGTAATGGCTTTATTACGACGCCGGATGGCAAGTGGAAGATGTTCTGGTGTGATGCCGAGGAGAGATTGAGGGAGCGGGCGAGGCAAGGGGGGAGGGAGTTTGGAGGGGGGTGGTTGAGTAGGATGGTGGAGATGGAGGAGGAAGGGAGGTTGGCTAGGTGGGAACCGGTTATTGGGGCGATTGGGAGTGTGTGGGCCAAGTGAGCTCGAGTGAGGCGGGGGAGGAGGAGTTGTATATAGACTGCATTCAGAAGTAGAACATAGGGCATAGATCAACCAGTTGCATCTGTGCGACAGCTAAACACAAAGAGTATGCACTTTGGCGATCGCGAGAAACCCAGCTCGCGTCAGGAACGAAGTGCGCTAGAGTAGATGGTGTTCATGTAGATACTGATAAAATGTAGTCGTCTATGCTATCTACAGTCACAATCCGCCCTCGTCGCCTAAAACATCATCTTGGCATTCTTGTACATACCCAGCATCACCCCCTCTCCATCGCCCGTTCTCGTCATTCCCACCTCCTCCGGCCCATACTTCATCATAAACTCCGCATGGGTATGTATCGATACCTGCCTCCGCCGGAAGCCGCGCACGCCAGTCCCGGGATGAGGGGAGAAGAAGTCGGATGAGAGCTGAGGTGGTGTTGAGGATAGAGCGGCGGTCAGTGGGTGGGGTTGAGCGTCTCGGGTCGTTGCTGGCGCTGACTGGCGAGATGGAGAGATTTTGCGGGTCGGGAGTGGTGATGTGGAGGCTGACGGCGAGTTCGGGGAGGGTATAGAGGGGGAGTTCATTATCAGAGAGTAGGTATCTCTGAGAAGCTCAAAGTCTGGTCGTCAGCGGTGCTCATGTGGATGAAGGGAAGACATACCGGTAGGAAAGAAGATATCAAAGTATCCCTGCTTAACGAGGAATGTCTCACAGGGTACCATACTCCCTCCATACCGCGTCTGAACGACCGGTCCACTCCGTCCTTCCACTGCCTCTGGCAACGAGTCAAAATCAGCCACCATGAGCCGGTGGTTCGGTAGTCTATCCCGGAGGCGCTCGAGGAAATGTGTTGCTTTGGTAGGTATCCAATCTGGGGCTGAGAGGTTCGGGGCGAATGGCATCGAGGTGTATAGGGACCGGAGGAGTGGAGAGCGGAGGAGCGGCGAGGGCAGAGTAGGGGCTGTGAGTGGGGATGGGGGGAGAAGACGGCGGTATGCCAGTACACGGCGCAGGAGGGGGTCGGTGAGGGGTTCGTAGAGGAGGGAAAAGTCGCCGGAGCGGTCGATGGAGACAATGCCTTGTAAAGGCTCAAGGGTGCGGATATCGTATCGTATCATGTCGTGTGCGAAGTTGTCCTGGAGTATCAGCTATGTTTCGCTGTGGATATCACCGGTTCTCAGTACATAGCTGGATGGACGCTCACAAAGACCTCCAGAGCAACGACAAAACAAGGCTCCACCCCTCCCCCTCTCCACCGCATAACATCCTCATTAATCACCTCCACCCGTTCCCCAAAGCCCTCCGCCTCCGCCCGTGCCCTTTGTATCTTGGCCAACGCCGGACTGATCTCAATGATCCTATACTTTGTCCGCGCAAAGACGTCCGGATGTTCATCCCGAATATACTTGAGCGAGTCGATCATGAAAGATCCGTTCCCGGCGCCGACCTCGTAGATGATCAAATCTTGGTATGGGAAGTGATTGAGCTTGTAGGTTTGAAGGATGGGCTTGATTAGTGTTCGGGCGTAGTATGGCTGTACGAAGTCAGTTGAGGTTCTGTCGGGCACACCCAATCATGACTCAGCTCGGAACTGACCTTGAACAGCTCGGTGGGGGTATGCCAGACCTGCCGCCCCAATCCGCCTTTTGCTTGTACTTTCGCCTTTCCCTCTGCCCCCTCTTCCGCAGACTCCAGCTCCATGTTTCCGTACTCTGCTTCATACCGCTCCGCCACTGTCTCCTGGAAATGCGCGGCGTCACGGAAGGAGCCAAAGTCGTACCCCTCCGAAGGCGGCGTGAAGATTGTAGCGTTCCGTGAGAAATAGCCATAGTGTTCCTGCCCGAATCAGCTTAATGTCTCGAGCGACATCTCGTGCTGGTGTAAGCTGACATTGTACAGACTGTCATCGATAAAGTCCCGGACGAGCATCTTGACCCTCGTCGGTGGTTCTCGCCGGTTCGCAATCTCCGACGCTGAGACTCTGCGATAGTTGACATGCTACATCATGAGCTCAATCTCCTTTCAGCTGATGAGGGAGGGTGGAAGCTCACATCAGGATCCAGCTCATCTGTAAAGTTTAAGGAAGTATTGAAGTTGAATCGTTCCTTTGTAACCACATTGTTCGGCTTTGCGTCTTTCGAGGCGTGTCGTCGGGGAATGGACGGGCCAGCGACCGGCAAACTGGAGCGCTGGGGCACAGGCCTCACTCTTCGGGCGGAAGAGGACCCTAGGGCTTCTGCAAGCCCTCTTGAGGCCGGTCTTATGCTCATCTTGAGGTATAGTGTAACAAGGAAGTCGCTTGAAGTCGCCGAAGTTCTGCTCCTCATACCTTGCTTATCATTTTCTCTAGGTTCCGGGGGCGATTCGCCTGTTTGGAGCCCCGCATCAATGAGATCGCCCAAATAAGCACAGGCTCGACGCTCAAACCCTACTTTATTCACTGCTTCTCTCTTGTCGGCCGATAACCCGTTAGCCATACTGTACATAGCGCTCCCCTCCGAGATCCCTGTATCTTACCCTAATGACGCCGATATAGCATTCACCCCGCCAGAATCATGCCCCCGCTCCCCTCCTCCTTCTCCTCGAGCTCGACCTCACGCTCTCCTCCACGATTACGTCCAGACGAAGCCCGGCCGTCCACCCCGCTCCTCTCGGACCCGGGAGCCAAGGAGTCAGGATATGATGTTCCATCATATAGTACCAGATCGTCCCCACTACGCCAGCCTCGAGCTGTAGCTGGTTCAAGCGAGGATGAGCTGGAGTTGGGCGTCGGGGGTGGGGGTGGGATTGAGCTGGAAGAGGGTTTGGAGTCGCCCATTGGCGACAGGGAGCACAGAGCAAGGAGGGAGCGCTCGGGCAGTGGGATGAGCGGAAGGGGTGCAAGGACGGCGGAGGAGGTACAGGAAGTATGGTGAGCTGTCCGACGCTGTCACTGTTGCGAGCCAGAGCGAGCGAGCTGACGGGATCAAGGGGACCAAAGAGCCAATGGCTGTTGTTCATCGGGTAGGTTCTGCCAGCTTGCACGTCCCTGCGTCGAGGCTGATGATAAGTATCGGCCTATCTGCTTACATCTACTCACTAGACGGACTTACCACTTGGCAATATCTGCAATATGCGTAAGCTCAGCTGAGCCACGTCTTTGAGGCAACGACTGCAGCTGACGGAGTAGAACATCTGCAGTCCTGGAACATTCATTATCTGGGACAATAGGTACCGTTCAAGCTATCATCATCGCCGTTGGGAAGCCACTCATGGCCAAGCTGGCTGATGTGTGAGCTGCCCCGCTCGCTTCATCGAATCGAGACAGGCGAACAGAAGCTGATCAGGCAGTGTGGGGCGAGCGGAGACGTTTATCATCGTCACGATACTCTACGTGCTAGGATATGTGAGCTGACTCTTTCACACAGACGATGAAGGACCGTAGCTGACGGTATAGCTCATCATCGCTACAGCGAACGACATCAGGCAGATCGCAGCGGGGGAGATCTTCTACGTCAGTTGAGCTGATCGATTCGTCGATGGACGAGCTGATATATTGCAGGCGTTTGGATATACCGGTCTACAAATGCTGCAGCTGATCGTAATCGCGGATATGACCAACTTGCGCTGGCGGTAAGCTGGGCGATGTCTAGCCCCAGGGGCCATAGTAGCTGATCTCCCAGTGGGCTGGTCACTGGCCTGATCTCAGCACCGTTCATCATTAATAACTTCGTCTCGGCTGAAATCGCACAGCGAGTCCTGCCAAATTGGTGAGCTCAGGTTCTAACTGGAGTGGTGACGCCTTCGGAGTGTGCGAGCTTAGCTGACAATTAGGCGTTGGGGATATGCGATGGTATGTGTCTGCTCCAGCAGGCCTTGGGCCGCAATGCTGACTGTCAGTTTGCCATTCTCATACCTGTATCACTATCGCCCATGATCGCCGCCCTCCTCTGGGCACAGTGGAAGATCCGTAAAGCGAGGCGATTACGCCGTGCCCGTCCTACGTTGAAACGGTGAGCTGCAAAGTCCCTCCCAGCTCCTGACCCTGGACAGTCAGCTGATAATCAGTGCTTGGTCGACGGCAGCATACGACGCCGCGTCCGAAATGGACTTCGTCGGTCTTCTTCTCATCGCGGCCTCGCTCGCGCTGATCCTCCTCCCTATGGGTCTGCTCAAGCGCGAGTCGGAGCAGAAATGGCACAATCCCGGCCTCGTGAGCTAGATCGTAGTGCTCAGGAAGACGCGTCGCAGCTGATGTATCAGTTCGTCATGATCGCTGTGGGCGTTGTACTGCTTCCGGTATTCCTGGTGTATGAAGCCAAATACCCCTCCAAGCCTGTCGTACCTATGCGGTGGCTAGGGAGGGGGCCCATTCTGGGGGCATGCCTGATTGGGTTTCTGGACTTTATGAGTTTTTACTTGCAGTATACATACCTCTACTCGTCAGTTTTGGACCCACTACCTGTTGGAAGAAGGACGAGCTGACTAGTCAGATACGTCTATGTTACTCGCGAGTGGAGTTATCGGGAGCTCACGTACTTCGTGGCTATACAAAGCTTGGTCATGACTGTAAGTATTTGGTCTTCCTCATGATAGCCATAACGGCTTTCTCACTGTACAGTGCTTCGGTATCGTCGGCGGCGCAGTCATGTGGGCGACTCACCGTTTCAAGGTATGTACTCCAGAATATCAATACGCGATGGCCGAGCTGGCTGACCCACAGTACATGCTCGTCCTCGGCCTGATCATCCGCCTCTCCGGCTGCCTCGCCATGATCCGCGCACGCTCACCCACCGGCACCGTCCCCGACCTGATAGCCTGCCAGGTCCTCCAAGGCATCGGCGGCGGTTTCGCAGCTATCGCTATCCAAGTCTCTGCCCAGGCGTCCGTCGCCCACGTCGACGTCGCGACCGTCACTGCCCTCGTCCTCCTCTTGTCGGAAGTAGGCAATTCGGTCGGTTCGGCCGTAGCTACTGGGATATGGACGACGTATATGCCTTTGGAGCTGGAACGGCTCGTCCCTGGCGCAGAGGGGAATACGACGTTGGTGAAAGAGTTGTTTGGGAGTATGGAGAGGATCGTGGAGTACCCGATGGGGGATCCGGTCAGGATGGGTGCGATCGAGGCTTATCATAGCGTCATGTGAGTTGGTGCCTGGTCCGAGTGCGAAGAGGTAAGCTGACAAGATAGGTACACCCTCGTCCTGTTCGCTGCGGTCGTCGCGGTCCTCCCGCCTATCGTCTGCCTCCTGCTCACGAAGGATATCCACCTCGGTCGCGCCCAGAACGCGCACGATGGAAAAGATCTAGCGGGTCGATCTATCCGCTCTGGTCGTCGAGATCGATCGCGAGGTACTCGGGCGGACAGGTCAGGGAGTATGGCGTTGACTCTGACAGATACCGAGGCGGACCAGGATGATGCGCAGGGCAACGAGCTGGATGGAGATGAGCATGACGACGAGGATGAGCACAGGGGCCGTTTGAGCAGGATGGGCAGTGAAGGTGGCGTAGGGTCGTTTCCGTGGGGATCTACTGGAAGCTTTGCGGCGACGTTCGAGGCAAGTCCTTCTAGAGCCGCGAGGGATAGATCAGGGGAGCGGAATTATCAGTCGGTATCGGAAGAAGGGTGGGATGAGGTGGATACAAGGAGGTCGGAGCGGGAGGGGTTGCTGGCTGTACCTTCGCCGGGACGGGGGGAGGCTTCGGGAGAGTGAAGGGTGTGTCTAGATCAGTAGAGTGGGTTTGTCAGATCGCCGGCATCTGAACGGGTGAATCTGTAGGAGTCATATTGTTGTCATATATTAGCCATGTATATCTGCTTGCGTGCCTGCTGGACGTTCGGCCGGTGGAAGGGGCATGAGTACTTCACATCGGACACCGAATACCAGATCGGGCGGACAGTTTCCCTTGTGCGCCTGTGTGGGATGAGATCATCATACATGAAGTAGATGTCCCAAATCATGCTTCTTCTTGCTTGGTTTCTGCCTCTACACCAAACATGCCCTTGACAGCGTCCCAGCTTGATGCTCCGCCCTGCGACGTCAAGCGGTCTTGTATTTCGGCTGAAGTGAGCCAGGCCCATGATTTCCAAGACGCCGATGATGATGGTGATGGTTCGCCTGATAGTATGTGTCCCCGGAGGAAGAATATCTTGTGGATGAGCTGGCAACTGACGTCTTACGTGGCTGAACAACTCACTCTGTCTTCTCCTTGCCTCACGACCCCGACCGGCTTCTTTGTGACCACCCAGCTATTCATCCCCCTGCCCCCCATCTCTCCGTCAACGCCCACCAATCCCCTCTTCACAGCCTCATCCAGCGCCTCCCCCTTCTTCACTTCTGTCCTTGGAAACTCCCACCTCCCTTCCCGCTGCACCAAACAATACACCTCGTCCTCCGGCATCCGCTCCAAACTCCGCTCACCCCGTTCCGAATCCGCCTTGACCCAATGATCCCGCTCCATCACTTCCACCTCCAATTCCGCTGGGAGATCGCCCACGTCCGGTTCTTTGCCCGCTAGACGGGGTCCAAACGCCTCGACATCGGAGGCGTGCTGGGACCGCTGGAACCGCCGGAGAGGGAGGGAGCCGGGTTTGAAGTAGAAGGAGGTGGGGACCGGGTTGGAGAGTGCGGAGCGGAGACGAGCGTTGTAGGCGTGATATGTCGATTCGAGGGGCGTGGGGGTGGGTGTGAGGAGAGGCGGGCGGGAGAGGAGGAGGGCGGCCCGGAGGGGTGGAGTGGAGGTCGATGAGGAGGAGCGGGATTGGCTCTGGAAGGCTGACGGTCAGCACTTGTGTCTGTAAGGCTATCGGTACTCTGAGTGAGATAGAGCGGTCCTCAGTGGTGTCGGACATACCTGTACGAGACGAGCCAGAGAGCACCCTAGGGAGAGATCGAGAAGGACCGGACATTGTGAGTATGGACGGTCCGAAGTCTTACTGGCGAACCGAGGTGAGTCCTAGCGCTTTTCCAGGTGATGGGAGGGTCAGCTTGCAAGATCGATCCCGGCAGTCTGCAGGCGATGTAGGGGGAGCTGAGTGTGGGTGGCTTCGGTCTGTGGGAGAAGTGAGAGAAGGTGAAAGTATATAATCAAGGTCCGCAGAGGAAATTTCAGTGGATCAGGTATTCTGATTAGCTTTGTATACTCCCGCTATTGAATTGCTTGGAAGCACGTGGCGAATTTACTAATCACCATCCCCGCGGCCGACATCTTGCATCTTGGAAGATTCTCAGCTCGAGCGACCGCCTTTGCCTGTATATCTCGATTGCCCATACATCATACACCCCGGCATAGCACCACTCTTGTTTTGAGCAGCCGAGCTAGATCTCTGGCTTACCTCCGTAGATCGGAGCGATCAGCACGATACTTTATCGACTATCTCTCGCCCGGGCAGTCCTCCAACCCACACTCCTTCTTTCCTCGCATCAGACATCTTCCACTAGGACCTATCGCCCAGTACCCTCTCGCCGACAACCCAATAGAATCCCCGTCGCAAAGCGGCTACCGTCAAAGAAAGTGCAGAAGGTCGGCCAAAGAGTACTCCCAAAACTCACATCCCCTCGCCCCTCTAGACCTCGCTCCGGCGTTACACCTATCTCTTGGCGTGCACGCAGGATGGATGCTGCATCTCACGGACTCAGTCAGGCGGCTGGCCCGTCCTCACACCTCGGCGGCATCACCGCTGCTCTCGATCGGCTGACAACACACGCGGCTGCCCTCCCGCCCAAGTCGGACCTCAGCTTCCACCGGACTCTCGATCGGAAGTTCGCCAAGTCTGTCGATGGGACCAGCAATCGATTGCTCGGGCTTACGGAGCAGCTGTTGACGCTCGTAGAGGGGGATACGAGCCGGCCGAAGGCTGGTGTCAAGGGCAAGGGGAGGAGCAAGCTGGCGGATGAGCAGGATGCGGTGGAGGGGTTCAGGCGGAGCGTTGGGAATGTGATTGACGGGCTGCTGGAGGATGCTGTGAGCTTCAAGCTGCATGTCTGTATGCGATATCCGAGCTAATTCTGTAGGACTCGCGGCTGGACGATGTCTCTGGTCAGAAGAAGAAGGCCGCGATCCAGATAGACCCCCGCATGGCCGCCGCTGCCTCACGGAAGCTTCCCGGCCCCTTTGCTCCCTATCCCGCTGGCAAAAATGGCCAAGGTCGACTCGCATACGACCTCATGTTTGCCGACGTCGACAAGCCGCAGCTCCTCTTCCCCGACGCGCCCAATACCGCTCACAACCAACCCTGGACCCCTACCCTCGCTACCAAACCCCACTCCATGGTCCCGCTCGACCACCCCATATCTACCGCCGGCCTCCTCTCCCCCACTTCCGCCGCAGATATCAAAGAGGCTGAACTCCGGAAACGAAAAATCCGGGAGAGGGAACACCCGTACTGGTATGAAACGCAGCACCTGCCGTACCCTACCCGGATGTTCGAGGTGGCCGCTCCTATCCCGCCGGTCGAGATGGAGGATTGCCCGTTGGTATTTGTGAATACGCCAGAGACGCTGGAGGAGATGGTTGGGTACTTGAGGGAAGCCAAGGAGATTGCGGTGGATCTGGAACATCACTCGACAAGGTCGTATTTTGGCTTTACGTGCTTGATGCAGATCTCAACGAGGGAGAGGGATTGGGTCGTGGATACGTTGAAGCTGAGAGGGGAGATTCGGGAAGGAAAGTTTGGGGATGTCATGGTGGACCCCAGTATCGTCAAGGTCAGCTTCGACTTCTATAAGCTGATGATCAAGCTGACATAACAGGTCTTTCACGGTTCAGATTCGGACATCCTCTGGCTGGAGCGGGACTTTGATATCTACATCGTCAATCTGTTTGATACATATCATGCTACAATGGTCTTGAGTGAGCTAGCCCTGCACGATTAATCTCTAGGCTGAGCTGACATGCAGACTTCCCCTCGCACTCGCTTGCCTCCCTCCTCGCCCGGTACTGCTCTGTCACCGCCGACAAGCGCTATCAAATGGCCGATTGGCGTATCCGACCCCTCCCGCAAGCGATGATCGACTATGCGCGATCTGACACCCACTACCTTCTCTACATCTACGACCACCTTCGCAATGCCCTGCTCGAGATGTCTTCCAGACCCTCCACTCCCCAGCCTGGACCGTCCGCAGACGCTTCCACACCAGCGCAGGACGCTCTACGGAAGAGCCTCCGACAGAACCCCCAAGCGGCGCTCAGGCAGGTATTGGAATTATCGGCGGAAACGGCGATGAAAATGTATGAGCGGGACGAATACCAGACGGATGGGCGGGGATCGGGCGGATGGAAAAGTCTCCTCAAGAAGAGTCTGCCGCCTGATAGTGAGGATACGATCGAGGCGGCGGTGATGATTGCGTTGCACAAGTGGCGGGATGATGTTGCGAGGAGGCTGGACGAGTCGCCATTGTGAGTTCCAGATCACGGGACAAGTTAAACGTAAGCTAACGAAGACAGCTGGGTCATGCCGACCGATATCATCCGCCAAATCGGTATTCTTCGGGTTCCGAAACGCGACTTGATTGCGCGAATACTTCACGCCAAGAAGATGCTCGCGAAGGATATGGCGGATGATGTACTCCAGGTGGTCGTTGCGGCTCGGAATGAGTGGACCGCCAACCCGCCGGCACCGAAGGAGAAGACTGCCACAACGGATCAAGGTCGGCGGAATCCGTACGCCCCGCGCCTTCGTCCCTCATCTCCCCGCCCCCATGCTTCATCCCCAAGCGCCCGCAGTCCGTCTCCACGACCCCGCGCTCCGTCTCCACCCCCAGCTGTGAGACCTCCGGCCGAAAGACAAGCCCCACCGTCTACCTTCTCGAGACCCTCCCCCGTGGATTCGCTCTGGGCCTCGCTGGAAGCTGTCCAGCCAGCCTCCAAGCCAAAGTCCCAATCGGCCCTCTTTGGAAACACCGTCCCCGCTCGCCGATCCCCATCTCCTCCCGCCCGACCCAAGTCTTCCCTCTTCGGCTCGACAATGCCCGCACAGCGTCCGACCAAACAGGCTTTCGGGCTGAAGAAGCGGGAAATGTCGCCTTCGTTCGATCTCGTCAGTCGGCGTATCGCGGAGGAGATCCATCCCGGTTCGGCGGCGGCAACAGGGGACGAGGATATGGGCGAGGCGGTACAAGTTGCGATACCTGCTATATCGAGCCAGACACTGCAGCCCGAGACTGTACCGTTTGTGCCTGCTGCGAAGCGGACGGGGTTCACGGCGCTCAAGGAGATTGCGGCGGCATCCCGGGCCAAGGTAGCGGCGGAGAAGGCAGCGCAGCGGGCGCCGAGCCCAGTTGCTGGCGGAGCAATGTTGGCGGAGGCGGAGGGGTCATCTTCGGCGGCTCCGATCAAGCCGGCGCACAAGTCCAGGGACGAGATCGTCCAGGTCAAGCGGCAGAGGAAGAAGCCGGCCGCCAAAGCTGCAGCTGCTTCCACCTCGGCCACCGGTACACCTTCGGCCCCGTCGACATCCCAGTCTGGTACCGTCGACGTGGACACTACCGCGCCCAAAAAGGTCAAGAAGCCAAAATCGAAGCCGGCCGCACATGGGGATATCCCCGTCTTTGACTATGCGACAGAAGGGAATCTGCTGGATCAGCCGAACGCGCCTCCACGGGCGGGTGACGAGGACGGGCCGAAAAAGAAGAAGAAGAAGAAGGATAAGCCAAGGCCTCTTGATGCGCCTCCTCCAGGTGCGTCTCTTTCAAAATTGATCGATGGCAAGTGGAAAGAAGCTGATGGGGCAGTGATGATCCAGACTCCGGACTTTGGGAAGATGCCGAGGGATATGTCGCAGCCTAAAGCAGGAGCAAAGTCGAGGACTTTTACTTGTTGATGCGCGGTCGGCGGTAGATGGAGTGCCTGGACCTGTATATACCACTCGATATCACTTGACCACTCGATATCACCTGAACGGGTTGAGCAGATGCCACATTGATTGTTCAGTGACCACCATGCTCTTTTATGAGATCTAATGAAAAAGTCCGAATGAGGCAATTTGTCCTAATGCCAAGCCATCCCCTTCCTTAATCAAAACAACTCGTCAGATCCGCGACATCCCACTCCTTCTCACCTTATCTCTATCCCGATATTACTCCGCTATCTATAGTCATCTGCCGGGAACACATACACCACGCCCGACGAGAATCTGTCCGTGAAGGACAGACACAGCGCCACGCGCAGACATGCAAAGCAGCATAGACCCGGACTTGCTTATTGCAGACGATTCCCGCCAAGGCGAACACGACTCCAAGGTCGGTATACGCGCGGAACCTCGGACGGCTTATCCCGACTACGGCGGCCAGATCTTCCATGGTCTCTCGCCTCCGCCGAGCGCGCGTGAGACCGCATTGGGAGGTGGCGGTGGCGGCGGTGGCGGGGAGACACTGCATGGATACGGAGGCGGAGAAGAAGGCAGAGCTTTAGGCCCAGGAGAGTATCGGAGAGCAGGAGACGAGCGGGAAGGGTATGATTTCAAGATACCGCCGACGCCGGTGAGCGGTAGCGGGGCCGGAGCGAGCGAGACCAAGAAGGAGGGGAAGGAGAAGGGGTCAAAGAAGAAAGGCCAGGCGAAAGAGGGGGCGGAGAAAGTCAAGCGGACGAGGCAGAGTCGTGAGTTCCTGATTGACATCGGTGGGATTCTTGGCTGATCGTGTACAGAGAGCTGCGATCGTACGTTCCGCGCGCGATCTGAAGGCCAAGAGATGTCAAGCTAATGACTCTTCCAGCTTGTCGAGCTCGCAAGTAAGCCTACTTCCCCTCATGCCTGCCTCCTACGGCCAGCTGACTGCCGCAGGGTCAAGTGCGATCAACCGCCCCCTGATGCAGAGAAGGACTCGAGGGGCAGAGTCCCATGCTCGCACTGCGTACAGCTGCACCTCGACTGTAAGCTCTCCGGGCCAAGTCTTGTGATGGGCACAGCACTAACGGATGGCAGGCACGTATGAATACCGACCCAAGAAGCGAGGACCGCCGAATCTGTAAGCTCTCCTTGCTCCTGGCTGCCCAGAGGCTGACATGCAGATACGTCAAGCGCTTACAAGCGGAGCGGACTGACTCAAACGATGAAAGCGGCCCTTTTGACAACTACCCCACTCCAATCATGTCAAATACACACTTCCCCGTCGATCGGGACCGCTCGCCCCCGCTCGCACATCGCGAGCTGCTGCACAATCCAGGCCTTCACCCTGCGATGTCAAGCTCGTATGCGTACCCTCCTCCAGAGGGGTACCACCCGCCCAGCGGACCAGGCGGGACACTGAGCAGCCAAAACTCATATGGCGGCTCGGCACTCGCTCCGCCCGGCCAAGGCCACCCGAACTACATGGGCAAGAATATCACGTCAGTATGGGACGAGACACTGCACCGTGCGGTGGCGGCGACCAGCTCATCCTCCTCACATCGCCCGTACAGCCCCGAAGACCGGTTCGGCGGCGGCTACTCTGAGCGGGAGGCGCCGCGGTATTCTGCCGGTCTATCGCCCAGCCTCCCAACGTCTACCCTCACACCCCGCGGTCCACCGAATCAGCGATATCAGCTCTCCCCTTCCTTCTCTTCTCCGCAGTATCCACACCACCCGTCCAATCCCACCAACATACTCGATCAGGTACTCCCGCGCGGTCTGCTCCTGCACGTCGTCGACCTGTATTTCGACTATATCTACGCGCTTATCCCCGCCATCCATCGTCCGACGTTCATGCGCGATCTGGCGAACCATCGGGAGGACCGCGAAGGCGAAGAAGAATGGACGCATATGGTGTTGATCCTGGTGGCGGCGACGCTGGTACAGGTGCCAAGAGCGTTTGTGCCGCTCCCGAGAAGCGAAGTCAAGGCGCTCGCGGAGCATTGTTATCAGCTTACAAGGGAGTTCCAGAGTAAGGACTGGCAGTCGGTCAGCTTGGAGCGATGTGAGTCTTCCGCATGCCATACGCCACCGGGAGAGGGGCTGATGTAGCAGTAACGACGGGTTACTTGTGAGTTCCGCTGTGACGAGCTTTGATTGCGCGGGATGTCAGCTGATCATCAGGGTATTGTAAGTCCCCAGAGCGATCCGGCGGTCCCACCAAATGTAGCCAGCTGAAGATGCAGTATTACAGCTAATTTCCTGGGCTACCATTATGTCGGGTGGTCCCTCTGCGGCGCAAACACTGCGACTCTGATCCGCTTGAAATTGCACCAGGAATCCGTCAGTCTACCCCTCTGAAGCTATTGTCCTGGGCATATCCTCGGTGAATGGACCGGTTGCTGACTGGGCAGACCTACGCGAATATGCCGCCCATCGAGCGAGAGTTCCGCCGCAGGCTTTTCTGGCTGGCATTTGGGAGCGACCGCTCGACTTGTGCGGTCGATGGGCTTACCACGCTCTTTGCGGAGGACGAGTGCGATGTCGAGTTGCCCAGCGAGCTGTGAGTCTGAGTCATGACGCGTTATCTTTGGAGGGGGATGCTGATACAAGCAGGGATGACGAGTACATCACGGAAGATGGATACCTTGAGCAACCGCCTGATACCGTCCCCCTCATCACTGGGTTCAACTACATATCCAAGATCTTCCGCCGTAAGCGTTTGGTCTTGTGTGCGTGAGTGAAGGCTGACCACCAGTATCTGGTCAAGTCATGGTCCGTCGTCGACAAGATAGAAGATCCCCGCCATCGGGCATCATGCTCCAGATGCGCCTTACCGAGGTTTCGGACCTCTACGATCAGATCATGTCGATGATGGATGATTGTCCCGAAGCGCTGCGTCTCGACTGGGATAGCGATACTCGATCCGTAGCGTGAGTATCGCCAGTACGCAGCTGGAGAGTCAACGATAGGCTGACCGTACAGGAACTTCTCGGAAGATTGGGACGCTCACGCTTCGGCCGACATTCGGAGCTTATTCTTTGACCCGAAAGCGAGCAGGGCGGTCGCGAAGGATGCGTTCTTGGTCCAGCAGGCGAATATCTATGTGACTCAGGTATGCCTCCCGGCTATTGCCCTGGGGCCTCAGGCTGACCTTCCAGCAAATGGTCCGTTATATCACCCTCCAGTACCGGGACGACCTCCTAGCGCTCCGCCAGACCGAGCTTGTTGCCGCCAACAACACAAGGGAACCCAGTCTCGGCCCGCGTCGGCAGAGTAACAACAGCGCCAGGCGGGATTGGAGCCGTGCGATGTTCAGCGAGCAGCAAAAGGATCAGGTGGCGACTGATTTGTTGGGGATATTGCAGAAGATCCCGATTCAGGTTATTGGTGAGTCCCATCAGCCATCATGCAGGGGTGGGTAAGCGATTGTGCTAACAGGTTAGCGGTCAACTCGGCCCCGCTTGTTGTCAAGGTCCGATTTGTCGCTTCGACGCTGCTTGACGCTCTCACGGCGCCTTCGCCGAGTTTGCCGAATCCGACGGGTGAGCAGGCAAGGGCGGAGACAAGGACACAAAAGGCTCAGGGGTATCTCTGTGAGTGACTGGAAGTAGGGACCAGCGGTAGTAGAAGGGCAGTAGAGCTGACGGAGGTAGGGGATTTCTTGCGGATCTTGAGCGAGATTGAGGCTTTGTATAGTTTTGAGGAGAATACGGGAGGTGGGGGCGGAGCGGAGGGGCCGGTGGTGTGAGAAGGGCTTGTCAAAGCTGTGTTGGATCATCTGTTGGTTATTTTGCTGTCTTCTTGTAATGCAAGCTTGTGTGGGCTCCCGAGGGTACAGGAATGCGCTGTGTGATCGCCAAGATGCTGAGTGTCAGAGCCAAGGTCGCAGCATCAGCTCGATGTCGAACGCTTAGTCCCAAGTAATCCCCCGGAACCAGTACCTCTTGTTGCCTTGCCGACCCCGCGGGCCAGCAAGATGGAGATGCAGCCTTTGATTCAGCCTCTCGCTTCACACATCATTCTCCCTATCCCCACACATTCCTACGAGTTTGACTGCTCGCGAAGTCGAGACTCGATAAAGCTGCTCTCATATATACCTGGCTGGGCTTCCCTTCGTCCCTTCTTCGAGGTCTTCCCCCGAGAACGATGTCGCAACCATTCCCTCAGCCCTCCTTTCTCGCCCTTCCAACCTTCGCCCAGGCTCCATCTATCGCTGGTGGCACCGCCGCGAGCTCATCCTCATCTAAGGGCCTGCACCTACCCAGCGGTGCCGCAGCCCCGCGGAAACGGAAGCCCTATCCTAACGCTAAATCCGGACCGCAGGGCAAGCGGAAAAAGTCGGGCGTAAATGACAGTAGGGAGCTGGATGAGCGGGACGACGTGGATGAGGCGGATCTGGTAGGAGCAGCAGAAACGGCGGAAGGGGGCCGGGGTATGAGGGAGATGGACGAGAATTATGATGAGGTGGAAGAGGACGAGGGGGACGAGGAGGTTTTGCAGGTTGATGACGGAGCGGGAGTCATTGCGGGAGCGGTCGATAGCGGGGTGGCAGCAGCAGGAGCGGGTAGGGCTGGAGCTGCGGGAAGGGCAGGGAGAGGAGGTAAGAAGGGGGCATTGGTGGATGTTGATCTGGAGGCTGTGAAGGCTAGGGGGAAGGCGATGAAGGGAGATCAAATGTCAGTCGGCTGGACAGCAGTCTGTCTACTCTCGTCGTGCTCTCCTATACCGAGCAATAGCCGATGGTACATGTGGCCTGACATGAGCTGACTTGCATAGGGCTCTGAGAGACGTCCTGGATCCAGAAGCTGCAAAGCGTTTCGACGCGTTCACCTCGGTCGTCATCCCCGTCAAAGCTATCAAGAAGGTGCGCAGCTCTACGATCTATCGGTCGATCATACATCAGCAGCTGATGCCCTTAGCTCAACAGGGAGATGTATGATCAGACGGCAGATCCTACACTGCGGTACATGGGTGGTCTAGCCAAGATCTTTGTCGCCGAAGTGGTCGAGATTGGTATGTGGACTTCCTTTTCCCGGCCAGGTCCAAATCGCCTTCCGCCATGCTCAAGATGATCCACCAATCTGTAGAATCCAGCTGACGATACAGCGAAAGACCTTCAGCCGCGCTCAGATCACCCGACCGGTCCGCTCAAACCATATCATCTCAAGCTTGCCCGACAGGTCCTAGAGGAGCGAGGAATGCTCGAATCTTCGACGAGCCGGGATAGTGCGGTCCTTAGACCCAGAAAGTCGTTGTTTAGGCGATGAGACGGCGTTTAGTGAGCTGTATCGACAAGTTGTAAAAAGTCTACCGTCTTGTATGTATCGGGTATCCCATTACAGCAAAACATGACTGCCGCGTCGCGGGCGTCGAGCTGGACCTATATGTATCACATCGACGTATGACATCCCCTACAACATCTTTGACATGCTGCCGAGCTTGCAGTCGTCTCTAGACGAAACTACGGTTATAATATCATCCCCGCCACGCCCAAATATGTCGGTTGAAGAAGGAGCTAGAGTATCCATACCGTCGTGAATGAGTCGCAGTTGCATTTACTACCGGGCACCCTCCTTCGCGTGCTGACTGGAAGAATGCACGCCGTTCCTGTCACTGAGAAGATGTCAGCCGCACCGACTCCGTGTTATGCCTGCTCCACGTTCGGTTCGTGTCCATATTCCTGGTTTGACAATGCGCATGAGGTACTGCGGGGGAGTCGTCTCATACACACGACATCGCTATCAGTGACGAACAACTCACCTACCTGCTTCGAACGCCGCAGACCCGCTGTATTCAGGCTGACCATGGTAGTCGCTGAAGTCAGTAATGACTCTGAGCCTGTCTGGAGAAGCCGTGTGGAAAGAGTTTGAATTCGAGTACGCGACGTGCGTCGACACGCTGCCATGGAGAGCCAGGGGGCCTATCTTACTCTCTGGTGTACAATCAGCGGGCGGGGAACTGTCACAGGAAAACACGGTGGGGATGACAGTCAGGCCAAGGATCGTTCAGCTATCAGAGGGTCGAGTGGAGGCATGTCATCGTGATTTCTCCAGACCAATTGCAGACGGGTGTGATCAGGCCAAAGAGACTTCGTCAGTCGTGAACGCTTCAAGCAGCCACGTATCACCGTATCGATAAGACCAGCTATCCGACTCATAGCTCCGGCAGGCGAGGCGTCAGATTCAGATCGTTGGGATCCTCGTGACGCACTTGGCTTGGCAATACAAGCCTTAAGAGGGAGCAGCAAGCTTGCCGACGACTAGGTCAGATAGTGATCTGGTGCGCGAGCAGCTGGCAGGTCATCTGGCACAAACGCTTCTGTGGCACTGGTGTTCCCCTTCGACTTGCGTCTACGCGATCGATCACTCCGCCCGGATTCAGCTCATGGTTGACTCTGTGCTAGGGGCCAGGACAAGATCTACTTACCGTATCACACGTGATGGCCGAGCAGTGAAGTGTAAGGAAGCTCGGATCGGCCGCATTAAGGGGTCCGCCGACTGAGGAATGTGTAGCTAGAGGTTAGCTTCCGACGGAAGAGGCACTGTCACGTGGCTCTGGTTGACGCGACTTGCTTTCGCTCGAGCGCGCCGGTGGAGGCGATCTTGAATTTGCCTCTCTTCCTTCTGCCCTTCCTCCACCCTTCTACAGCCCTTTTGTATCAGGTATTAGACCACCACAATGACCCTAGGCAAACGCAGACTGGATGACTACCACGACGAACTTCCCCCTACGCTTCCACCAAAGCGACAGGCAGCCATCCCCGACTCCGCCTCCGAGACATCAGATATCGACGAGCCCAAGGAGATCGCCCCTGCGACTGCTGGACCCTCCCGCCCCTCCCGTCCGGACTCGTTCAACACACCTACAGCAGCCGGAGGGCGTACATCAGGGTTCGCCAGACCTCAGAGTATCTTGCATCCCAAAGCGGCGACAACGCCTAGCGTGGTTGCTTCAGTCGGAAGGGGAGGTAAGCTACAGTATGAGGTAGCGAGCAGCCCGCAGGACGCAACATACTACTGTGTGCAATGGTGAGCTACCATCTCGGCAGTGCTCGACGTTGGAGCTTGTAGCTGACAACTTCAGGAGGAAGCCCCAAACGAAGAAGGTAAGCTCCAGTCATAGATCGGTGCTATATCAAGCTGACATTAGCAGCATAGTACGTCTTCTGTTTAGATGACGACATTTCATAAGTCACCTCGCGATGTAGCTGACCGGGACAGAAACATGGGACGGTGACGCCTTCATTCGTATGTCGGGCAATAAGGTCGCGCTTCTGAATGAAGATGGAGGAGACCAGTAGGCTCCCAGCCATGATCAAGCTTGCTGGTTCTGACTGTACAGTATGGCTTCTGCAACGGTCGGTGGAGGTGAACCCATGAACGGGACACCAATGCGCATCGGATGCTATGAGATCGAAGTCGACCGGAAAGTCTCATACGATGAGTAAGTGCAGCGAATTGATCAACATGCCAGAAGGGGGTCTCGACTGAACCTGCTCAGATTCTGCAAATCCACTTGCATTCTCAACAAGAACACAGCCGTCAAGGCCATACCAAACGCCTACTCCCCAGCCGCCTTCCCTAAGACTTTCAAAACCCCCACCATGATCAAGCCCGCGCGAAAGATGCCAGGCTACCTCCCTGCTACTTCGACGGACGAGAATGACATGGTCACCGAGCCCGCTGGACCTTCCCGGGTCGTAGTTCCGCCCGTCAAGACATACCAGCCCGTGCCTGCTCAGAGCTTCTACGCCGCGCCGCCCAAGAAGATCGCCTCTAAGGTAGTCATCGGGGGTGGGAGCGCCAAGGACCGGGATCAGTGGGGAGGAGCTGTCTTCGACCCGAAGGCGGAGGGGGCCCTGGTGATGCAGAGACCGTCGGAGGCGGAGGCGAAGAAGCGGTCAGTTTGAGGATTACGAATGGCTATGAAGAGACACGCTTACATTCCCAGAGGCACCGAGCTCAACGACGTTGTTATGGACCCTCTCTTGGCAGCAAAAATGAGGGATCATCAAAGAGAAGGCGTCAAAGTAGCTATCTGAGGTATCGTAGATTAGCTATGAGCTGACCGTGCAGTTCATGTACTCTTGTGTTATGGGCTTGACCGGTGCCGAAGCGAATGGTTGTATCCTCGCGGACGAGATGGGTCTCGGTAAGACCTTGCAGACTATCGCGTTGATACACATGCTTCTGCGTAAGTCGTACCTCCCGAGAGTCAGACTTCTGCTGATGTGTAGGCCAATCCCCATTCAGAAATCAAGCATCGATGTGAGTACGATGCCCGTAACAGACGCCGAAAGACTTTCAGCTGATATTCAGCATCGGCAAGGCGCTAATTGTCTGCCCAGTAAGCTTGTGTGACAACTGGCGGAGGGAATTCACTAAATGGTACGCCTTCCGCTAAGCTCATTCCCTTACCGCGCGGTGACTCGCTGACGGGATAGGGTTCGTTCGCAAGACATCGGTGTGATCGTGGCAGATGGATCAGACCAGCAGATCAAGACTTTCGTCAGTCTACGCCGACTAGAATGTGAGGATCGCGCTGACTCTCCAGCTGAACTACAAGAGCCAGCACGTTTTGATCATAGGATACGAAAGAGTAAGCAGCCCCTTCAGTCAGCGGCGATCCTGATAGCAGGCTAACAACCAGTTACGCAAATATATGTGAGACCTAGCAGACGTAGCACTCGTTGCACCGTGCTGACTGGGCAGCAAAGCTTTAGCTTCGTGTCAGCCCCCAATCGATCTCATCGTATGCGATGAAGGCCACAGGCTCAAGACCAAGGAGAACAAGACGACCAAAATGTTTGACGCGCTGCGCACGACTCGGAGGATCAGTGAGTCGTACCTGCCCTGGATATGTTTCGTCACTGATGCCATCAGTCCTGTCCGGAACCCCGGTGCAGAACGATCTAGGCGAATATTGGGCGATGGTAAATTCTTATCGGCATGATAAGTGGGTCAAGCAGCTGACCCGCCAGGTTGATTTCTGCTGTCCTGGCCTGCTCGGTACATACAAGCAGTTCTTCAAGCACTATGAGAAGCCTATCACCCGGAGTCGAGAGGTCGGCGCTTCGACCGAGACCGTCGAGAACGGGAGGATGAAAGCAGACGAGGTCAGCTTCCTCACGGCTTTCAAAGTGGCGGAGTAGCTGATCAGTATAGTTGGGTAAGCTCTCGAAAGAGTTCGTACTGCGCCGAACGGCCGATGTTTTGAACAACTATCTTCCGCCCAAGCGTGAGTCCTACATCTTGGCTAGAGCTGACAGCAGACGAATATGTGCTGTTTGTCGCACCTTCGGAGCTTCAAATCAAGGTGTACAACAGTATCCTCTCGCCAAGTCTTGCTCAGTCGCTCGCCCGAGGAAGTGGAGCGGGTCAGCAGGGACTCGCGATGAGTGAGTCGTTGCGCTAACCACGCGGAGGCTAAGCTGATAATGCAGTTGACCTGCTGCGGAAGGTGTCGAATACCCCTTTGGTGAGACATTCGGCGATTTCCTTTGTCAGATCTGACTCCTCAGCTGCTGCGCAAGAAAGACGATGAAGGTTTCAAGAGCGGTGATATCGGAGACGCCACCGAAGCTGCACTCGAAGTCATACCTCGAGACCTACACATGCGGGACGTGACCGTCTCCGGTGCGTTCCGCTCCATGTCTCTTGCCATATCAAAAACTGACCAATACAGGCAAGCTCTCTCTCCTCGACCGTATGCTGTTCGAGCTTCACAGCACCACCAAAGAGAAGGTTGTCGTCGTCTCAAACTGGACTGCTACACTCAACATCATCCAGGAGATCGCCAAGAAACGCCATTGGCCCTACATGCGCCTCGACGGCTCTACCGCTGCCAAGGAGAGACAAGGTCTTGTGGACTCCTTCAACAGGGAGACCAGGGATCAAAGCTTTATCTTTCTGCTTAGTGCTAAGGCTGGAGGAGTGGGGCTGAACCTCATCGGGTAAGCTGACAGTCTTTGTATTTCGCTGGGGGCGTGGCTAACCCTGCAGCGCGTCGCGATTGATACTTTTCGACAGTGACTGGTGAGTACCTCTGCGCTGTAATCCGAGAGCGTAGATTGACCAAGCAGGAACCCGTCCACCGATCTCCAGGCGATGGCTCGTATACATCGGTGAGTCTGATGTTTCATTAGTTGGTTCCACGCGTAGCTTATGTCGCAGTGACGGCCAGAGGAAGCCCGTCTTCATCTATCGACTTCTCACGACCAACACGATCGACGAGAAGATCTATCAGGTGAGCGGACTTCTCCTCGCCGTGGCTATGCCGCTCGCCGCTGACGTCCAGCGCCAAATTACCAAGACTGGCCTCTCGGACCAGATGCTGGACCAGAAGCAGGGCAAGGATAGCAAAGACTGTGAGTCCACGCCTGGAACCAAGGACGGCGGGAGCAAAGCTGACATTACAGCCTTCTCGCCGGCGGAATTGAAGGATATCTTCACCCTCAAATTGACTACAGATGGCTGTCAAACCCGTATGTTTAGCTGGTCCCTTCACGATAGCGGCAAACACAGCTGACGAATCAGACGACTTGCTCCAATGCGATTGTCAGACCAGACCCGAGTCGGATCCTTTGTCTGAGCGGGAGGAGAACCTGCCCAGTCCGGACAAGGCGAGTGCGTCGGACGATGAGGATGACGTACCTAAGGGGTTCGTCAACGCTTCTCAGTATGACCCGACCCCCGTAAGTTCAACGTTTCCTGTACAGCACAGGCAATAGGCTGATTTCTTAGACCGCCAAGATGGTCAAAAAGGTCAGCTATCTTACTGGGGTCTACTAGGAGGACGAGCTGACAGATCCAGCAAGCCGTGGAACAGCAACAAAAGCTCGCCGCGCTCAAGGCATGGACGCACTACGATGGCTTGTCATTCAATTCGTACAAGACGCTAGCCGACCCCCTCCTCTACAATACTATCTACAGCCACTCTGCGCCAAAAGACGTTGCTAGCTCCCCGGCGGCCATCGAGGACGTTTCCGACTCGGAATTCGACCTCGGTGCGACCAAGAAGAAGGCGCCCGTCAGGCCGGCCACGGTCGACAGCGACGATGACGATGACACACGCGCCGACCGGGTGATGGATAGCGCTGGTGAGGAGGACGAGGCTGAGTTGTCTGAGGAAGAGGCGAAGGTGCAGAAGAAGGGCAAGGGCAAGGCGAAGGGGAAGAAGGTGATCCCGGCGAGTTCGAGGGGTCTTGTCAGTCAAGACGCCAAGCAGTACTCGTTGGCCAAGATCGCAAAGCAGGGCGGGACGGGGAGGGTCATGTTTGCGTTCGAGAAGGTCAGCTCGAGCAAGTTGATCACGAGCAGGGAGGGGAGTGTGGAGGTGGGGAAGCTGGCGAAGGAGGATGATTGAGAAGCGGGGTCGGGGAGGGTATAGACAATCATTCGGGACACATATTCCGCTGTAGCATAATCACATACTCGATCGCTCTGACCCTGTACTTAGCCTCATGTAGATGTCATGCTTAGCTTCTCCTGTGCAATGTGGACGAGATGTTCGTCTAAGCACTCTCTCACAGCGGCCGTGGCTTGACCAAGACTTATACGTAAGGCGTTTCAGAAAGTTTCGGAAGCGGGATGAGATCTCGGATCTATTTTTGGGTAAGCGGAGCTCCGCTTCTCGCTGGTCCGCCCATCAGCTGAATTTCAAAGTCGAGTAGAAGGTTGTCGGGGTCAGAGGCATTGAAGGTGCTCTGCACATCACACTTCCTAGCGCGAGGAGACTTTAAGCAGATAGCACAGCGAAGATGGAAGCTCCGCGGGTGGACAATCAGCTCGATATGGAGAAGGAGGAGAAGCGGGTGGTGCGAAAGCTGGATCTGATCTTGATGCCAATCCTGACGATCACGCTGGGTTTGCAGGTATGTCCCAAGATGATTAGGACACAGGCGTAGTGATGGGGAATATGCTGATGCAATGAAGTACTACGACAAGGCAGTGCTGGGCAGCGCTGCGGTGTTCGGGATCCTGCCTGATCTCGGGCTGATCGAGACTGTCAACGGCGTATCATCGACCACCAAGTACTCGACCGCTACTGCTGCTGTATGTTCCTCTCATCTCAGACTATAGCCAGACTACTGATCAACAGTTCTATTATGGCTACATCGTTGCCGTGCTCCCCATGGCCCTGCTCTTCGCCCGCCTGCCCCTCCCGCCCGCCTGTGCCGCCGTCGTCGCCATCTGGGGCGTCGTCTGCATCTGTACCGTCGCATGTTCCAACTACGCCGGCTTTGTCGCTCAGCGCTTCTTCCTGGGTCTGATTGAAAGTGCGGTCAGTCCGGCGTTTGTGACTGTCACTTGTCTGTGGTATAAGCCAGAAGAGCAGGCAGTGCGGATCGGGGTGTGGTATTCTGCTACCGGGGTAAGCTGATTTGTTCTGTCCTCTGGTAAGCAGAGCAATCAGCTGATCGGATAGCTCTTCTCTATGATATCTGGTGTGATCAACTTTGGGATCGGCCATAACGATCTACAGCAGCAGTGGAAAGCGCTGTAAGTCTTGCTCCTGCGGTCTCGTTTCCAGCGCCCGAGCTGACCGCTTAGCTACTACTTTGCAGGGGCAGTCACCATCGCCTGGGCAGTCCCCATTTACTTCCTCCTCCCGGCCTCGCCTCTCCACCCAGGCCGCTTCTTCTCCGAGCGAGAGAAGGAGGTCTTGGCATACCGGTCCCGCCAGAACCCGTTTGGAAAAGATCGTCAGCCTTTCAGTCTCCCGCAGTTTGTGGAGGCTGTATCGGACTGGAAGACTTGGATGTACCTCCTTATGGCGACTGCTATCTATGTGAGTCTGCGTTCGAGTCGGATGACCCGATACTGGGACTGCGAGCTGACTGGTAGATCTGCAATGGCGCTGTCACAGCCTTCGGGGCGCGCATCATTCAAAGCTTTGGATACTCTTCACTGCAGACGATCGCACTGGGCATCCCAGGCGGGTTCTTCACCTGCATCACGATCTACTTGTTCACCTATCTCTCGCAACGATTCAAGAATAGCAGGACCTATGTAAGCACAATTGACTTTGTCCGGGCCCGAATGGAGCTGATTTCAACAGATGCTCCCGATCTCGTGCGTACCCGTCATTGTCGGAGCTATCACCATCTGGAAAGCTCCGTGGTCACCTACCGCCGGGCCGTTGATCGGCTACTATCTCGTTGCTGTGAGAAACGTTGACTGAGCTCACCCTCGCCCTAACTAAGCTGACTATTCAGACTTTCGGTGCACCCTATGTCCTCCTCCTCTCGATCGCTCAGGCGAATACTGCCGGGTCCACCAAGAAAGCTACAGTGGTGAGCTATGCAACGAGCCTGATTGTTGTACGATAGCCAGCTGACTCTCTAGTCCGGCTTCATCTTTATCGGCTACAACGTTGGCAACATCGTCGCTGCGTACCTCGTCTTCACCCAGGAGGTCACCATCAAGTACCGCTCGACCTGGATCGCCGTTATTGTTTCGATGGTAGCTGCGAGTCTCATGTCGCTGGTCCTTCGTTGGGCCTTCAAGCGGGAGAATAAGAGGCGAGACGCCCTGCCGCCCAACGCGAGCAGAAACTCAGTGGAGGCTCCAGAAGAGAGGGACGAGAAGGATCTACCGGGGGTATCGCGCGGCGGAGTGATGCCGCCCGTGCTGTCGGGAATGGAGGATTATAGGGATCGGACAGACAGGGAGATCTCAGAATTCAGGTACTCGTTGTAAGTAGTTCACGACGCAGATAGGTTGACTTCACAATCAAAATGCGTATCATATGCTACAATAATCAATAATCATGTATATACAAGACCTGTCAATATCCGATCGCTCTGTCCGCCTCGGCTCTCGCAAATCGCTCTACGAGTCTCATCCAGCCTCCTGCTTCGCCGTCCCCAAAGTCGCCCGCAAGCTCCCCACCGCATATCGCCTCAATCACCGATGGGTGCCGAAGCAGCTTGAGCGCTTTGCACAGACTTGCGATACTTTCACCTGTCAAGGTCAGCTCGCTCGACGAGCCATCAGCGAGGGGAAGCTCACGAAAGTCTGCAGTTGTATGGCTCTGCTTGACGACCTCGGCTTCCAGCTCCCTTGCCACCCTTTTGATGCCTTTGGTTTGCTCCTCCGCCGGATCAACAGGACAACCCCAGTACGCCCAGACTGTGTTGGCTGGACCGTCGGCCCCGAGCTGGCCCAGAAGAGCCGCCTGGAGGGTCTTGAGTGCCTCTCGACGCGTCTCCGCCTTCATACGGTCAGCTGACAAGATCGCACAAACGAGTCGTGGCGCGGTAAGATGCTCACGAGGATAGGCCCGACGCGCGATCTAGGTGCAGCCTGGACGATGGGCGACCGGAAAGGCGTTCTGAAGCCAGCTTGGACGCGTCGTACGTCCCTGGATGCCGCAGGTGCAGCCATCGCAGGCGCTATCGAATCAGCTTGAGGCGATTGCACCAAAATGTGAAACCGCTCACAATTGTAATACGCATACGGACCATCCCCCTCGATGGCGTCCACGTCCTCAAACGCCTTTCGCTGGCGCTTCTGCTTCCCCTCATTTGCCGGCGGAGGTGCAGCGAGCGCATACGATCCTTCTCCAGGTCCTTCGACGAGCGAGTCAATCGTGAACGTCTGACTCCGCCTCGGCCGGCCGCCGGCTGGCGGCCGAGAAGGTCCAGCTGTCGCATTGACTGGCGGGACTCGGCGCCTACCGACGGGTGTCGCCTTCGCAGCCGACGCCGGACGGGACGGTCCCGAAGAGCTGCTCTCTTTGCCCGCTTCGGTGGCTTCAAGAGCTGCTCTACGCCGCTTCCTCCCCTCGTTCTCTTTGGCGCTCACGTCGATCTCTGCCAGAGCCGGCCGGTGCTCGAGAGACGAGCTTTCTGCCGAGGGAACCGTAGACGAATAAGCGACCAGGCCGATTCGCCGCTTCCCCTGCGATGTCATCGAGGGCGGTACGATCGGAGCTGCCTCTGGAGCTTCCCCAGAGCTTGTAGATGCCGTCGTAGGGGTGCTGAGCGCATCCCGCCGTGCGCGACCTGCTGGGATAGATGCGGGCGGCTGCATACTACCGTTTGAGCTGAAGGTGTTGCGATCGGGAGGGACGAAGCGCCTGGCTGGACCAGCTTCGGCATTGTCGGACGAGGAATTCCGGCCGGATGAGCCTGTTCGGCCAGTAGCGAAGAGCATGGCCATGCTTCCGGCGGGCCGAGGGCTGTCGGAAGAGATGTGGCCGGTGACGTTGGACAAGTCATGGTCGTCCTCTCCTTCAGGTCGAACAACCTGAGATGCAATCTCGATATCCCCGTTGAGCAGAGCGGCTCGCCGTGCGACAACAGCTGGCTCGATACATACCTGAGGATCAGCTAAAGTCCGCCGATGCGCGGAACCAATCCAGCTCACATCGCACATCCCGTTACAGTATGCCTTCCGGATATCCACATCATTCCCATCGATCTTTTCGCCAAAGTACCGGCAGATCGAAACATGGCGGCACACCGAGACGTTCTCGATATAATTCGATGTGAGCTGCGAGGTCAGCTCAGCTGCCCCCAAGGACAGACAGACGGGTCACCATATCTAACTGACCCATGTGAAGCTTTCCAGCATCCTCCGCTTGCCCTTCTCCTTGTCCGCCCTTTCGGCGTCATCGTCCCCTTTCTGATTGGAGACTATCGGACCCATCCTGTTTCGGACTTCGTTGGCATCTTCGCGGGCTACTCTGTCAGTGATCGCTCGTACTTGCTGTGAAGGCGACTTGCAGTATATCAGCATGCAGCGCGACATCTGAATATATCAGCGAGGCTCCCTGTCCGAGCACATGATTACTTACGTGGCCATCACGCCCTGCTCGCCCTGTTTCCTGATAATAGCCTGAACCATCAGCCATCTGTGCATGACTTGCCTCAGTGAAAGCTCACCTTCAAGAGTTGAAGGAAGATTATAGTGGATAACATATCGAACATGAGCCTGATCAATGCCCTACAAAGATCAGCTTCGCGAATCTCTGGGGGGCCTGGTCCAACTCACCATCCCGAAAGCTACCGTTGCGCACACTGCCTCCAGCCGGCACGCGAGCCAGTCCGCCTGCACCGCATCCTTTACCGGCTGCTTCAGGTCTGCATGATACGCTTGCGCCTTCATGCCCGCCTTTCGCATGTGCGCCGCCATCATCTCGCACTACGTCAATCAGCGACACTCACGTATGTTTTATGGCATAAGCACGTACTTGCGATCTCATCTTGCAGTACACGATACCAGTCACGCATTCCGGCGATACGCCGTGCTTTGCGTTCCAGCCTGCAAACTCTGGTTTGTGTTTCTTGATCCAGACGAGGACTTGGTCTGCGGTCGAAAACGCTTGCTCGCTTTCTGGTCCGCGGTAGGTAATCTACAGAATGAGCTGGACTCTCGGTTTCGCAGAATAGTAACCGAGCTCACCTCGTAGATTAGATTCTTCCTATTGCATGGCTCTACCCAGTAGTCTAGGTTGTCTCGAGTGATCCGAAGCGAATCAAGAATGTCTTGCCGGGTCTCTTTCGTGGCAGAGGCAGTGAGAGCCTGATTGATTGTCAGCTGAATGGCTAGTATACGGTCGGACGAACAGACAGTGATTGCTACCCGGGGATACAAGCGCCTGAAGTCACCGAGCATCCTGTATGAGGGTCGGAAAGATCTTCCCCATTCCTGGGGTGTCAGCTGTCAGATACAGGGGTCTACTGTCTCCTGATCTCCAACTCACATCGATACAGTGCGCCTCATCGATGACCAGTCTCCTCATCTGCCCATTATCGTAGCAGGCCTGTATAGCGTCCTTGTACTTCGAGTTCCGGAAGAAAAGAGATTCAGGCGTAATGTAAAGAAGGCGGATATTGGGATGGCCGAGCCGAAGTTCCGAGAGGATCTGGCGCTCAGCTTGGTTGCCGGGGGAAGTTGCTGGGAGCTTACCTCTGCCACTTGCACGTCTGACGTTTCGGCACATGCCATCATCGCGGGTACTTTTCTTTCGACGAGCGCGTTGACTTGGTCGTGCATCAGAGCTGTCTCATTAGCTCGCTGTCTTTCTGAGCCGAAAGGTCCGAAAGATAGACTCACCCTTGAGCGGGGAGACGACGAGAGTTATCCCGTAGTCGAGGGTGACCGCGGGCACCTGGAAGCAGAGTCTACATCGTTAGTCGCCGACTACACAGGGGATACGATTTATGGCTTAGAGCAGCACTCACGACTTTCCGATACCAGTCGGAGCCACAACGAGGACATCGCGGTCCTTGATGACGGATCGGCAGATATCAAGTTGAGGACCGCGAAACTTGTCATAGCCCCAGTCTATCAGATGAGCGTCTGCCTCATTCTCCAAGCAGGCCCATCATAAGCTGGGGAAACTTACACTTTTTCAGGTTCCATAGCAAACCTAGATCGTTCTCCTCGGCGGATGTCACGCGCTTGAAAGGCCCGCGAGCGCTGAATCTCTGCTTTCATCAGCCACTGCTTCCAAGAGTTGAGGAGGAACCAAAGCTGACCCTAGCCTTCTCTGAGATATTGGGATAGCCAGTACAGACTGGAGTGCTCGATGGGAACGCAAAAGTCTGTCGTTTGGGTGGAGGCGGGATCGCCAGCGCTGCAGCTGCCATTGCGCCGAGTCAATTGTCAAGATGGCCTTCCCTAGCGAAACAGATCAGAATTATCGAGCGATCTGTCGTGGTGCCCCATCAAGAAGGTGAGCATGATTAGGGTATGCAGGGTGGTGAGGCTGAAGCTGAAGTCAAGCGGTCGGTTGACGGTGTTGAGTGGCAACAAAACAGTCTCGTGGTGCGCGCGCCTATCAGGCTTGGTGCCTGTTTCCTGGGCGCTGAAGCGGCAGGCACCGGCACGAAGATAGGCGCGAGTGCCTGATGCGTCCGCCGATTGCTGATGACGCGCTTGACCCCGCTTCTGTGCCTTGCCTTCATAAGCGCAATTCAATTCATCATCAGCGCATCAGCCAGAGAGAGACACACGAGGGCTGACAGCAATAACATCGCTGACAGACACATTCGTCCCCACGAGCCTCATCATCTTCTACCATACCCAAGCGCACTTATCAGCTGCTACATCAATTAGGAACAGCTGGACTCACGGCCAGAAAGGAAAGGACAAAGGCATTGCCGCCCTCACAGGCGTTTCAGCAGTCTGAGAGGCTGAACATTACGGTAAGTCTGTCGAACACTGCTCTACTATCTGTCAGTCTTGGAAAGCAGAGCTCACAACTCAGTCCTCCCCATCCGCACTCAGACATCACTTCTTCACCATGCCTGCCGAGGAACAACCACCATTCCCCAAACCGGCGGTCGAGCAACCCATGCAGTCCCCCGGCTCTAAACACCCCAATGCCGAAGCTCTCCTCAACGCGGCAGCAAAGCACGTCTTCCCCGAGAGCCAACGGACGACGATCCCTCCGATCCGGCAAGAGAATGAGCACGAGGACGCAGAGGTCACTCGTGAGGGCCAGGACGGGAAACAGGAGGAGGATAAGCGGCAACGCAAAGATAGGGAGGAGGAGCCCATCATCGGCGGTACTCCACTCGATGAGATGACACCTATGGAGACGCCGATGGGCAACACTGGGTCAGGCGGAGCAGGCTTTCCCTTCAGCAAGCCACCCAAGGGAAGTCTGGCCGAGACGGCGATCCCGGAAGGTGAGGCGATCACTGGTCCGACCGCCGGGGATGAGGAGTATAGCGTCAAGGCGGTCCGGCCTGGATTCGGAGCGGGGAAGGAGATCGGCTCGGTACGTCCAGACATCTCGGTGCGTAGTGAATTCGGCTGACCGCTGTTCAGGTCCGCATGGGCGCGTCAGCTCTGATGTCTGCTCTCAACGCCCTTCCTTGGGAAGAGGACGCAGGCGATAACTCCTCAGACTCTGAAGACGAGGAGGAACATCATCCGCAAGACGAGCGGCACTCGGCCAGACCCAGTCGGCCAAAGGGTAGGTTCACCGTTCACCAAGCATGGAGCACAAAGGAGGCCGCTGATCATCTAGCATCCCGCATGCACTCGTCTCTGCACACCATCCGCCCACAGGAGAAGAGCGGGTCCGACTCCGAAGATATCGCATTCCGCCGTCCCAACGAGGACGAAGCGCGCGAGCTTTCGGAAGAGGGCAAGCCAGCCATCATCGCCGAGGTCATCTCAGGCGATCGTCGGCGATCGTCTACCGCCAGCTCCGGATCTATGCCGCCCGGCGCGCGCGGTGTTCTCAACGACCGGATCGCAAAGGAAGAGCATCAGGCCTCGAAAGAAGAGAGCAAGGAGATGGACCGAACTGGCAGTAACAGGAGCGGCGGGGAGTCGCCCAGTGACGGTAATGTCGACGCTGCCCTTCATGAGGCGGAAGGCGAGGGTGAAGAGATCGAGAACAGGATGGGTATGGGCGATGGCGAGCGTCAGCGAGTAAGGAAGGAGAAGCTGGGCCAGAGGTTGATGGAGGTCTTTGGATTATCGGAGAGGGAGGCAGTCATTGAGGAGATGCGGTGCTGGTTGTTGCGAAGCATTAGTGAGCTGGCCCAGGTACACGATTTCTGACGATATGCTCAAGCTGATCGTCCAGTGCTCAAGGGTTACATGTACTTGACGGCCCGTCATATTTGCTTCTTTGCGCACATGCCGGACCGAGAGGTGCATATTCTCCCTTCGTATAAGGCGCAGGCCCAAGCTGATGCCCGTAGAACGTGGTGGTCAAGAGCGGTCCGCTGTCGAAGAAAGCCGGTCGCATGAAGACCAAAACCAAATACTGGATGGTACTCAAGAATGACGTCCTGAGCTGGTTTGAGAGCACAGCGGTCAGCTGATTTTGAATTCTGCCGTGGAGAAAGCTGATTCCGACAGGACCCATACTTCCCCAAAGGCAACATCTCGCTCCAGTATGTCTCCTCATGCGAAGCGATGGAAGACCTCCGCCTCAAGATCCGCACGCCCGAGCGCAACTACTCCTTCATCGCCGAGACTGAGAGTGCACGGGACGAGTGGGTCAAGGCGATCCAGAAGGTCATGTTCAAGACGCAGCACGAGGGGGAGAACGTCAAGGTGAGAGCTATACGGATCTCATGTTCCGGTACAAGCTGATAATTCAGCTCGTCATTCCGCTCGAAGCCATTCTCGAAGTAGAACACTCCCCAACGCTCGAGTTCGCCGAGACGGTCGAAATCCGCTGTGTCGACCCAGACGACCAAATGTCTGTCGACTCGTACTTTTTCGCCTCGTTTGCCAACACAGACCGGACTATCCGGACCATCAAGCGGCTCATTGAAGCTCGACCGGCGGAGATGCTGCCTCGCCTCAACAGCGAGCCTGACCTCACCCTAGCGGCTGCCGACGCAGAGGCAGAGCACGAAGAGGCCGAGCAAAAGAAGCATAAGGGTGTGCTGGGCGGGCTGAAGAAGGCGCTGAAGCCGCTCGTCGGTGGATCGCATTCCGATCAGCCCAAGAAGAGCGTCTCGATCGCCGAGGGCAGTCGGGGCTCTGAGGAGACACTTCACCCGGGTCTCGGGGGAGTCGGGGGCGGCGGCGGATCGGCCGTGGAGGATGGGTATGATGGCTATCCGCCCCGGCAGACCGGGACAGCCCCGCCCGTCAAGGGCGAGAAGGGCTGGACCGGATGGCTCAAGAAGCCGGTCGTCAAGATGATGCACTCGAAGCCTTCGTCCTCCGGTGCTAGCATGCGAAGCAGCACCTCGGCTCGATCATCGACTCTACACCCCGTCAAATCCAACTCGTCCCGTCGGAGCTCTCGACCCGGACCTGGGGAGGCCGAGCACGTCACCGAGGTCGTCGAGCCCGTCATCCCCAACTCGGACTCTGATTACTCGTCAGACGACGATGCGGGTCCACAGCACCCTCACTCACGTCGCGGGGCTCGGAAATCGCGAGGATCGTTCAATTCCGATATGTCGGCCAGGAGCGGGCTGGAGCGGAGCGATTATGCCATGGTGGATGGAAGTGAGGAGGGGCGGCACGAGGAAGGCGAGACGGCTCGGAAGTTCAGGAGCGTCTTTAGTCTGCCGGACAGGGAGGAGTTGATTGATCGTGAGTTGGTCAGGCTGGGATAGGGGGCGAAGCTGATAATCAGACTTCCCGGGATACCTGTACCGAGTCTTGCCTGTCTCTGGGCGGTTCTTTGTCTCGACCAACTACTTCTGTTTCCGCTCGTCTCAACTCTTGTACAAGACCAAGGTGTGTAGAGTGCCGCTTCCTCCGTGTACAGTAGCTGATATCCTTAGATGATGATCCCCATTCGTGACCTGTACGGCCTCAAAGCGCAAAAAGCCTTCCGCTTCAACCACTCAGGCCTCATCATCGTCATCAAGGGCCACGAGGAGATCTTCCTCGAGTTCTCCTCTTCGGAGCGACGCGAAGCCTGCGTCCGGGTCCTCGAACAGCGCATGGAAGAGATCCGCCTCAACTCGCCCTCCAAATTCGGCGCCACGAGCTCTCACCAGCCCGACACGGGGAACCTCGAAATGCGAATCATGGAGGATCTTGACGAGTCGGCGCCGCTCGAGACACGCACGCCGCCGCCGGTATCCCCGAGCGGGATGTTTGAGAGTACGACGAGCACGTTCCTCGAGTTCAAGCCGGATCCGATGCGCGTAACGTGCTTGACGATTGGGAGTAGGGGGGATGTGCAGCCATACATTGCGTTGTGTAAGGGGTTGCAGGCGGAGGGGCATCATACCAAGATTGCTACGCATGGGGAGTACAAGGACTGGGTCGAGGGGGTGAGTTATGAGGCCTGACTCGATGTTCGAGAGCGGGACGCAGCTGACTTACTAGCATGGTATCGAGTTCGCCTCGGTCGGAGGAGACCCCGCCGAGCTCATGCAGATGTGCGTCGACAATGGCATGTTCACTGTTTCGTTCCTCAAAGAAGGGCTCGGCAAGGTGAGCTTTCCTTTTCTTGTATTCGTCGGCAAGGGCTAAGCTGATCGTATCAGTTCCGAGGATGGCTGGACGATCTGCTCTGCTCCTCATGGGAAGCCTGCCAAGGCTCGGACCTCCTCATCGAGTCGCCATCCGCGATGGGTGGTGTCCACATTGCCGAGGCATTGCAAATTCCGTACTACCGGGCGTTCACAATGCCATGGACACGAACACGAGCATACCCGGTAAGCTTACCCGACTGGATCTCGGTCAGATACGTCAAGCTGACATTTCAGCACGCCTTTGCTGTACCTGAGCACAAGAAGGGTGGAGCCTACAACTACATGACATATACGATGTTTGATCAGGTCTTCTGGCGGGCTATCTCGGGACAGGTCAACCGATGGCGGAGAAAGACGATGGGTATTGAGGCGACCAACTTTGATAAGCTCGAGCAGCACAAGAGTGAGATACATACCCCGCCGCGACTGCTGAAGTATCGGTAGAGTATGAGCTAATGAGGCAGTTCCGTTTTTGTACAACTTCTCGCCGAGCGTCGTTCCGCCCCCTCTGGACTGGACCGAGTGGATCCACGTCACCGGTGAGCTATAACGTACATCTTTGGGAAGGCGGCAGCAAGCTGATGATCAAGGATACTGGTTCCTTGAGAATGCGGATGAGAGCGCTGCAAAGGACAAGAAGCAGTGGTCTCCCCCGGATGGACTGTTGGAGTTCATGGAGGAGGCCAAGAGCAAGGGCAAGAAGATTGTCTACATGTAAGTTCCGCCGGTCGAACCGTCAGTAGAGGGATATATAGCTGACGTCTTCAGTGGCTTTGGCTCTATCGTCGTTTCCGACCCGGAAGAGATGACGCGCTGCGTCTGCGATGCTGTTGTCGATGCCGACGTGTACGCTATCCTGTCCAAGGGATGGTCGGACCGTGGATCCAAGAAGGACGGCGATGGGGACAAGGATGGCAAGGACGGGAAGGACGGTAAAGACGAAAAGAAGGACGAGGACAAAGAAGAGAAGAAGGACGAGACGAAAGACGGAGATGATGATGAGAACGGAGCGGACGGGGCGGATGGGGTCAAGTACCCCAAGAACATCTTCAGTATCGACTCGATCGACCACTCGTGGTTGTTCACCAGGATCGACGCGGCTTGTCATCATGGTGGAGCCGGGACGACAGGAGCGAGTCTGCGAGCTGGAATTGTGAGTTGACCGTTTCCGCTGAATATAACTGGGATTGGAGCTGATACAGTAGCCAACCATCATCAAGCCCTTCTTTGGTGATCAGGCCTTCTGGTCCGAGCGAGTCGAATCCCTCAATGTCGGTTCGGCGGTCCGGAAACTCACTGTCGAGTCGCTCTCGGAGGCGCTCAAGAAGGCGACCACGGATGAGAAGCAGATTGCGAAGGCCAAGGTTGTGGGTGAGATGATTAGGCGGGAGAACGGGGTTGTGCGTGCTATCGAGGCGATCTACCGCGACTTGGTAAGTATAGACTCCTCAGATGAGTGGAGGCGGAAGAGAGGCTGATCAAGTAGGAATACGCAAAGTCCCAGATCAAGCCTCTTCCGACACCTCAGGACGGCTCGATCCCTCTCACCAAAATGTCCTCCCTCCTCTCGAAAGACAGTATCTCGCTCTCGGGCCTCAGCCTCACCATGTCCGGCTCCATCAAGAACGGCGGCCACAAGGACGACGAAAAGGAAGACAAGTCGAGCTTTGCAGTAGGCAAGGATGGGCGCGTGTATGAGCACAAGCACGGCCGTGGTCATGCGCACGGGCATCGGCACTTGCATGCCAGCGATTTCGATACCGACCCGGTCAACAGTTCGGGCATCGGGGCGGGGGCTGTACCCGGTCCGCAGAGGCATTTGGGGACGCCGCAGAAGGTTGCGGCGGAGCAGCCGGCGCACACTCAGAGTCAGAGCAGGGATACCTCGGCGGATAGGGAGCCGGGGAGCGATGGGAGCTGGAGTGTTGTGAGTCAGGAGGGAAGGAGTCGGGCGGGGAGCGTGACTGGTCCTGAGCAGGAGGGTGCGTCGGCGCCAGCGGCGGCGGGTGGAAGAGCACTGGATCTTGGGTTGGGTCCGGCGATATAAGCGGGATGGACGCGGCTGTAGTCTTGTTCAAAGGGGAGATGGGACGTGAAGTCATTGTAGCGATTAGGTAGACCTGAAGGATACACAATTAAGGTGCAAGATCTGCGAGGACAGCAGTCAGTCTCATTCGAATGATCAGGAGCAAATCGACAAGCAGATGCATGTTCTACGTCTTCCAGCGTCTAGCGCTCTATACCCACAATTCCGACCCTTTCAATTATCCCTCCAAGCCTACGCCTTCCCCTCGATCCGCTTACGCGCCCCCTCGACCTGCCTTTGAATCATCGCCCTCGCCGGCCCTCCGATCGCATTCCGCTTCTCCACACTCGTCTCGAAATCAAATACCTGCATGACGTCCTCTGTAAAGTGCTCCGAGAGCTCCTTGTACTGTTCCAAGGAGAGGTCGGAGATTTGCACGTTGGTCTTCTCGGCGAGTGCCACGGCGCGGCCAGAGATGTGGTGTGTCTCCCGGAATGGCACCTGGGGATTAGCTTCTGACAAGCAGTAGCTGGGGTGGAGTGGAGCTTACCCCTTTTCGGACGAGATAGTCTGCGATATCCGTCGCGAGCATATCCATTGTCAATGCTGCCTTCATCTTCTCGGGGTGAATCTGGCAGGATCAGCTCTTGGCTCTCGGTCGGGAGAGGCCGTACTAGCTCACGTTCAAGGTCGCGATGACGCCCTCGGCAATCCGGAGCGCAGCCGAAACGGTGTCGACACAGTCAAAGAGGGGCTCCTTATCTTCCTGCAGATCCTTGTTATAGGTCGACGGGATCCCCTTGAGGGACATCATGAAGCCTGCCATTTGGCCAAACACGCGTCCAGACTTGCCGCGGAGGAGCTCGAGCGAGTCTGGGTTCTTCTTCTGCGGCATGATGGAGGATCCGGTACTGGTCATCAGCGACATTCCTGCTTGAAGAATCATGTAGACTGACCTGTAGGCATCGCTCAGGGTGACAAACCCAAACTCGGCCGTACTGTAGATAATCAAGTCCTCTGCCAATCTTGACATGTGCACCATGAGCAGACTCGCCCACTGGAGCCACTCGACGACAAAGTCTCGGTCCGCGACGGCGTGCATCGAGTTCTCGCCGATGGACTGGAAGCCCAGTTCGGAGCGGAGGAGCTCGCGGTCGAGCGAGTAGGGGTTGCCGGCGAGTGCGGCGGAACCGAGGGGGAGGACGGAGATACGGGGGTAGAGTTCCCGGAGTCGGGAGAGGTCGGTGAGGAAGGCTTGCGCGTGGGAGAGGAGGTGGTGGGACCACCGGACGGGTTGGGCGCGCTACCTATCAGCGGCGCTCGCGAACCATAGCAGGCTCAGACGTACCTGAAGATGGGTGTATCCAGGGAGGATGGCATCAACCTCCTTCTCCGCTCGAGTCACCATGACATTCAACAAGTCCTTGAGGAAGCCCTCCACCTCGGTGGTTTGCTCCATCTACAACAGTCAGCTGTCCGCTTATTGGTCATGACAACCCAAAGGACGTCGATAACTTACCAGCCAAATCCGCATGTCGGTAGCGACCTGGTCGTTCCTGCTCCGCCCAGTGTGCAGCTTCCCGCCGATATCTTTACCGATGATCTCGGAGAGCCGGCGCTCGTTTGCAGTGTGGATATCTTCGTCGTCCGGCTGGACCACGAACTGGGGGTAAGCTAAAGCCCAGCTGTAAAGCCACAGCATCGCTATAGGCTCTTTGCACGAGCGAGGCCACGACGATCCCTCTATATGGTGCCTCCTGCCTGAGAGACCATCCGTCCCGCTCATCCGTACGATTGCACTCACCTTGCCATCCTTCCACTCCAGCTCGACTTGCTTCAGACCCCTCTCCAATTCCTTCTGCTCCTTCTCATCCACAATCCCCGCCTTCAACAACGCCTTGGAGAACGCTATAGACCCCTTGACGTCCGCAGCATACATGCGCTTATCGTACTTGAGCGACTGGTTGAATTCGTGCATCCTGCACATCAGCTGGCGGGCCTTGCGCCCAGGCTGGAAGGACATACAGGGGGTCCGTGGACCCGGTGAACCGGCCTCTAGGATGTCAGTATGATGCTTCTCAGGGTAGGAGAGAAACGCGGAGCTCACCCCCATAGCTTCCGCTTTGTAAAGTCTTCTCCTTTCTGTTCTGACATTGCTGTATGATATGGAAGATGTATGGTATGGTCAGAGGTGGAGATGAGGTTGAGTTCCAAAGGCGGAGTCGGACCTTTGAAAAACAGCCAGGCACGGAGCGGGCTGATCAGGAATTCGGAGGTTCCGGGGGCGATTACAAGACAGAATACTTCCGCTAATACTAATCCCCAACAATCTCGAACTGAGGCTGAAACAGGCACGGGGGAAGTGACGTCGATCTCCTCGCGTTTGGGGGAATTCGTGCGGGGGAGAGAGACCTTTGCGCTTACTTGCATCTCCTACAAGTGTGACTACTGTATACATCGACAGCTTGTGCACATCGACGCCTTCCTGGACACTGTACGGTAGTGCGATAGGGCACCGACACAGAGAAAGCCTGCGCGCTCAGCGAATTTGTAGCGATCCCTTGGTCGTCCCTCCCGCGAGCTCGGATCTCCTTCAAGGCTGCCGAGGCCGGACAGCACAGGCGGAGCTGCCTATCATCGTATCGTTCCTTTACAGCCTGTAAGTCCAAGCCCTTTTTCCAAGCCCTTTTTCTCAGCTCTTCCAGATTATATCTCATCTGACGCACAGTCCTCAGTCATGCCATCCTCGACCTACTTCCCTCCCCCACCCCGCCCACGCGCATCCTCCTCGTCGAGTTCCATCCCGCGATCAGCAGCTTCGGGATCATCTTCTCGCGCTCCACTTAGGTCAGCGGGAGTAGGTCATATGGATGAAGAGCTAGAGGACGAGTGGGACTCTCGATATTCGGGCTTCCTCAATGCCCCTCAGGCGAAGGGGACGCCGCGGAGGAGTAAAGGGAGGAAGAAGCGGGATGAGCCTATGAAGCCTACGACTGTGATACGTGAGTCCTTCATCACGCTTATCCGTCTCTCCATCAGGTCCCCTAAGCTACGGCGCCGAACCCAGGCTGACCCTCAGTCTACGTCGTCGTCTTTTACATCATCTGGCAAATCCTGACCCGATCAACCGATACCGAAATCCTATCCCACCTCGCCCCTTCCTCGCCACATCACTACCACGCCTCCTCGCACCTTCCCGAATCCGGTCAGAGCCAGACACCTTACCACATACCATACGGTTTCCCGCACCTCCCGTCTCCCCTCCCCGCCCAATCCTCTTCCAACGGCAACCCCGATTCGTCCAAATCACCCAGCACGACCCGCTGGATCCTCGGCTACCTCTTCTACCCATTCTACCTCCTCCTGCTTCCCATTATGAACATCGTCTCGCTCGTCCTCTACATACTCGCGATCCTCCTATTTCCCCTGACGTCGACCGGCCAGATCCTGCTGCGGATATTCGTGGTGACGCCGTATACGTGGGCGAGGGCGGTCGGGGCCGCAGTGTACCCGGTGTATGTCTTTGTAGGGGGAATGGTGGGTGTGGGGTGCGTCATGGGACTGGGAGCGGGATGGGCGGGGAGGAAGTGTTTGGATTGGGCAGTAGGGGGACGATCGGCTGGAGACGACAGCAAAGAGAGCCGCGGCTACGGCGTGTCGTCTGGATCAAAGGCGGCGTCAAAGGCGAAAGACTTCATCGATGAGAGCGGATACCGTACTTCCCGGCACTCGGATCTCCAGTATCGCTCACAGCGCATGTCGTCCACCGGCAGCAGCAATAGCAAGGCGCGCCGACAATCCTCGGCGAGCTCAAATGAGTCGGTCCCGCCTGGGCTCCCACGGACACCCACGAGAAACAGAGAATACCTCATGATGGCGCCGACGCTTTATCCGCAGGATAGCGTCTCGAGGCGGGGCGGAGAGGCTAGGGACAGGGGGAAAGGGAAGGAAAGGACGGCGGCGTCGGCGACGTCAGCAAGGGAGGGCCAGGTGGTCGGTACGCGAAGGCGGACGGTGCGCTATGAGGATGAGTAAATGTTGAAACGGACTAGGGGATGGGTACTTTGAGACTTGTAGACAGCGCGAGCGCTAGATTGTAGAGTATCGCGTCGGTTTCCCTCCATGTCATGTATCACCTCCATGTCATATTCGTTGACTGCGGCCTGGCCCTATCCCGTGCGCAGGGCATGCCGACCGGCAGCGAGGCCCAAGAGAGCCTCCGCAGCACAAGATGGATATGTATAATTCTGGTGGTTGCATCTTCTTATCACTTCCTGCTTCTTCTCCCTCTTCTCCTACATATACATAGTCCGGCTCACCAGTCCCACAGCTCAGGAGATCCTCCTCAATTCACACACCGAGCATCCACAGCAGTTCACCTAGGCTGACCACACCAAACCAACACCCAAACGGACTCCAAGACCCCAAGAACTACCTCTCCTCACCAGCTCAAACGCTCAAGCCCCCTGACCCGCCATCTCCAGCTCCTCCAACCTCTGCTCCAACCCCCTGCCCAGCCCCTCTCTCCCCCACTCTCCCTTCGCGCCCGCCGCATCCCCCTCCTTCGCCCACATCCCACTCGTCTTGCCCTCCTCCTCCCCGCTCGTGCTCATGCGCGGACTGCGGCCCATCGCCGGACTGCCTGCTCCGTTGATATGCACGTGCTCTGGGCTGAGATTACCAGACGCAATCTCGCCGAGCGACGTGACGGACGTCGGGACGGAAAGGAGGAGGTCGGTCGGTGAGATGAAGGAGATGCGGCGCTTGGGGTCCGCGTTGTGTACGGAAGAGGAAGGGTGCGAGGGGGTGAGGTGGTGCGGGATCGCAGAGGCCGGAGGGGGGGATGAGGGCGGGTGAGACAGGGGAACGTTGGTGGTCAATGGAGGAGAGGGCAGCTGCTATGTCAGCTGAAGTGATATGCAGGCGGTTCGGTACGAGGTAGCTCACCTCTTCGACTGGAACTACTCGCTCCTGCTCGCCAAGAAGACCGGCGGTACGCTCCAGCCCCACACCAACTTCGCCGGGACCGGGATGCGCATGTCCCTCACCCATTTGCACCGCCTCGGTCGGGGCATCCTCCTCCTCCCGCGTCCAGGAAGACAGCCAGCCACCCGGAACCTGCTTGCCCGTGCTCATTCGCGTGGGCGCAGCAGGCCGAACCGGCCGAGCTGTCGGCTCATCCTTGAGCGGCTCCGACTTGATGTCCGCCACTCCGGACTTTGGCCCGTCCAGCGAAAGCGGCGACTTGGTGTCTGACGACGTGGGGCTGAGCGCAGGCGAGGACTTGCCCGTGCCGATGACGGCAGCGCCCGTACCCAGTTGAGCGAGGATAGGCGGGGACTGCGGGAGGGATGATACCCCCGACGTAGTCGAGATAGGGCTGGACGATCCCGAGCGGGGCTGCGTCTGGCTCAAAGCCATAGGTGAAGTAGAAGAAGCCTTCCGCCCTGACATACCGGACGCAACGCGCGCCATTCCTGTTCCGCCCATCGCCATAGGCGCCGGAGCCTCAATCTCCAGCCCCTCAATGCCGCGCGAGGTGGCTGTGAGCGCCTCGACCGCATCGTCGAGTACAGCGGGGACACTAAAGTCCAGGGCTGAGCCGTGGACAAAGCCAAGGCGGGAGGGTTTGTGCGATAGCACCGGGTTGACGGGCGATACCGCGGGGTTGAGAGTGAGGGACGAAGCGGTGGACGGGTGCTCGATATCCCGCTCAAAAATGGCTGAGGTGGACGAGTGCATCGAGGACGCAGAGGAAGGGCGGGAGAGGTGGTGGTGGTGCGGGATAGGGTGGGGATGCGCAATGCCTTGGTTGGGAGAGGCATACTTGGGGGTAGGCGCGTGGAGGGGGAGGGGCATAGCGGAACCCATAGGCATGCCTTCGTGTGACGGCGCGCGGTCTATGCCCGAGCCAAAGATGTTGGAGCCGCCCGCTGCGCCGCTGGTGGACCGCTGAGGAGAGGCACCGCGGGAGGGGACGGGTGAGATGGGTTGGGGTGTCCGGCTGCCTTTGCGGGGTGTGGACGAGGGGGGCTCGCGCGGGTCTTGTGCGGGTGCAGGAGGGGGGAGGTCTCGCGGCGCTGAAGTGTGAGCTGGGTCTCCCTGGTTCCCCATCTAGAGGTATGACAGCTCACCGAGATGTGCGCCTATTGGGGACTGCGTCATGATCAGGCGAGGACTCAAAGGATGATGGAGAGCGCTGAAAGGTCCTGGCGGGTACTGCTGCGGGGAGTCCAATAGCAGGTTCAAGTCAGGAATAGCTGATAGGGACGAGGGTGGGAAGGCGAGGATGAAGCCTTGAGGACCACGAGGTGCCCTGCGAGAAGTTTCCGTGCCTCGAAGCTCGTTGCCCCACGGGGGTAAGCTCAAGTGACAGATCTCGTCGTCTGCGGGGTCGACAAAGGCGAGTACTCGTCGAATCGCTGACTAGCGGATTGAGGCTGCGAGCGGGGTGTCGATGCAAAGATAGTCGCTGGACAGTAGAGCAGCTATGGGCCGTCGCTGTGGTGGGGTTGGGATAGTTGGTGGTATCTGGTGGTATGCGCGGTGATGATGATGATGACGCAAGGTGCAAGGGGAGATCAGATGCTTCCGAAAGCAGCGTGACAACGTGACAACGTGACACCGACAGTAGCCGTTAAAAGGGGGGGTCAACTAAACGTTTCCCGCTTTGGGCTTCTCCGCGTGTTTCATCATTGAGAACCGTGCGTCATTCCTCACCGACGCGAAGAACCAAAGAACCTTGCAAGGCCTTCAGCTCATAGCACTCATTCCTCCTCTGGTATGACGCGGTAGGCAGATTGACGAGGCATGAAAGGCGCCTCCTACTTGCTACCTTCGGTGCTCAAGACGCTCATCTTCCCGCCTCTCCTCGCCCACATCCTCCTCCGCCAACTCCGACCTCCTCTCCTCGTCCAGCTCATATGCTACTGGCTGTCGCTTCCTGTGCTGTACATCCTCCGTACCGAGCTATCACTCTATCGCACTCAGAGCCCAGCTCGTCGGGCTGGTGCCTGTCCTCCTCCGAACGTCAAGGGGCGATACCCCCTCAATATCGATGTTCTCCTCGACTGGGCAAAGTCCGGGTCGGAAGAGGAGGTTGGGCGGATGATGGTGCTCCTAGGCAGGCAGTATGGGGGGACATACAATACCAGGGTACTAGGAGAGGATCAGGTGAGCTTCGACTCAAAAAATCGCCGATCCGACGAAAGGTGAAGCTGATACAGACAGGTCATTACCACTGACCCGAGGGTGATTCGACATGCGCTCGTGGACGACTTTGACAACTTCGTCAAGGGTCAGAAGACACGAAGTAGAGCTCAAGAATTCCTAGGGGACGGGATCTTCAACTCGGACGGGGAGAAATGGAAATTTGTGAGCTTTCTCTATCGTGAATGCCCGCGGAGCTAAAGCTGACGGACAGCACCGTAGCTTGACTCGACCCTTCTTCCATCCCACTCATATCCGCCCATCCCTTTTCACACCCCACATTTTATCCTCCCTCGCTTCCATGCCAGAAATCGGCTCAGCAGAACACGCAGGACCGTCCGAGGCTTTCGATATGCAGAAAGCAATGGGCGAGCTTTCGCTGCACATGGCCGTAGACTGGCTATGCGGAGTCAAGCTGGACGAGCCACATTCACGTGGAGAGGAGTGGGAGGAGGCAAGAAGAGGTGTTGGAGAGGCGATGCGTTTGGCCCAGTCGGCGGTCGGGAGACGAATGAAGATCGGTAATCTATGGGTGAGCTGATATGATTGCGGAAATGTAGTGCCGAGAATCAGCTGACAGGATAGCCTCTGTTCGAGCTGAAAGCGGATCCGCTCGCTAAGCCGATGCGGACCATCCACGCGTTCTTCCGTCCCCTCATACAGGAAGCTATTGATCGGAAGGCGGCGCCGGAGGTCGATCAAGGCAAGATGAGGCTCATTGATCGGCTGGTCGCTGCAACGGACGGTGAGCTACTTCTGCCGGCGTCTTTTGCCTTCCGGAATGACCAGGGATCTTAGCTAAGATGATCAGACCTCAGAAAGATAGAGGACCAGTTGATCAACATCCTGCTCGCTGCTCGCGACACCGTCAGTGCTCCCTGCGCCCAATTGACCGCAATCCAGCTAATTGCTGCAGACTGCCTCTTTGCTCACGTTCTGCGTCTACGGGCTGGCGCTACATCCTGAGGTGTTTGACAAGGTCCGAGAAGAGATCCTATCTACCGCTGGGATGGAAGGAGAGATCAACAAGGAGATCATCCGAGACTGCCCATATAGTGAGCATTCACCCTTACTGCCGCTCAGCGAAGTATCAGAACCTGTGAGGCCGATAGCACCAGGAGCTGACACATCAGCTCGACGATTCATCAACGAGACCCTCCGCCTCTTCCCACCCGTCCCGCTCAACATCAGGCGCACACTCCGGCCCACCCTCCTCCCCACATCGACAGGCGAGAGGATGTACATGCCGGCCAATACGGCATTGGTGATGTGTACCGTACTCATGCAGCGGGACAAGGCTGTCTGGGGGGAAGATGCCGAAGACTTCAGGCCAGAACGATGGGACGGCGGAGAAGTAGATGAGGGTATGAAGGGGAGGGAGGGATTTGCTGCTTGGAATTTGGGGCCGAGGATGGTGAGTCTTCTCGCGTCATACGGCTGACGTTTGTGGTAGGAGGAGTGTTTACGCCGTCCAAGCTGATCAAATAGTGCTTGGGCCAGCCATTCGCTCTGAGCGCCACACATACCTTCCTCATCCTCCTGGTTCGCCATCTCACCTCTCAATCCGACGCCACTAAAGGCGGAAAAGGAAGTCGGATAGAGCTCGCACCGGATGCTCAGCCAAAGGGGACGCGTATACCGCCGGCGTGGACTGGTGAAGACGGGAAAGGGGGTGATGGGCGGGCAAGAAGCGGGAGGGATCAGGTCTGGATCGTCTCGGATGTGGTGTTGGCTGTCAAGGTGAGCTCAAGAGCGCTTGATCCGTATCGGATTGATTGAGCCGAGCTGATCATCTGTAGGGCGGACTGTGGGTGCGTTTTGTGAAATAAGCTACTCTATCCTCCAGTCCAGCCATCGCATCCTTCATGCGGGCAGCACATCATCACACCCGCGTCTCGGTTTTGCATACACATCCCGCCAACAGCCGATGAAGCGCAACCTGGCCATCAATGCGAGCGTTCAACTTGCAGACTGTAGCTACATGCGTGGCTCAGCTGCAGCTATGCTCCAATCAGCGACAAGAAGCGGGCTGAAGCAGTGACAATGTGTCGAGTATGGTCAAACGCGACCTCCAGCAAGCACTGCCTAGGCTGAGGGGCATCTGGATGTGATCGATAGGGTATATACAGTGATGCATATTGACATGAATGATGTGCGAGTATATTACACTTTTCAGCTTGAGCGTGAGGATATATACAATGAGATGGCTTAATATGATACAGGGATCGACATGGTGGTAGGTCCATCTTCTTTTCTGCTGTCGGTCGCGTCGGATTGAGAAAACTCGAATCGAGCTCTTGACGGAGGGGTATCGCCAGGATCGGAGGGGGGGCGTGTCTTCTTGTTGATGATTGATCCGTTGAAGTCAATAGCTCTGACTCATCAGCTAGTATTAGATTGATACGTTAGACCAGCCATCCTAACTCACGCTGCAGTATCCTGAGCTGGAGGACCGGGCACCTGCCCAAACTCATCGCCTCTCGCGCGCCCTACCACATCAGCACAGTTTCCACCTATTCTCACTTCACCCCACTCAATGCAGACAAGCAACTCACCTGCTCAACCCCCCTGATCTCCCCTGGACAACCGTCGGCGCCCTAAACGGCTGCCTCGCCTTCTGACTCGCCACCCTGCTCATCTGCATGCCTCCGCCTGTCACAAAGTCGTGTCGTTCTTCTCGGCGTTCCCTTCCCCCCTTCCCCTGCTCCCTCGACCCCTCTGCCGCTGCCGCTGGAGGAAGCGGGAACGCATCATTCCCCATCAGATACCCTCCTTTCGTGCTCCGCTTCAGTACGCCCGCTTTGGGCGGGAGGACCCTCGAGAAGCTCTGTCGCCGGAGCAAGCCTTGTGGGACGACCGGGAATTTGCCTGCTCCAGTGCCGGTGCCGGTACCGGTGCCGGTACTGGATCCGCCAGAAGTACGACCTGGAGTCCGGGATGTCGATGTCGCCTGCCTCTGCACCACATTACCGAGCTCCGTTTGAGAATCGTCAAAGAACGCATCGGCGTGGGAGCGACCCGCGTCGACTTCCCCCGGACGAGACGTACTGTCCGTATCCAGCGATTGGGCCGGACTTGAGTCTTTCTCGGTGGTCGATGTGCGCGCGCCGGAGACTAGGCGGCTCCGAGTCCGGCTGCGGGAGGTACGGCCGGTAGTCACTTGAGTAGGAGAGGGGACGGGTTGGCCAGCCTGATAAGACGGGTTGGAATCGTCTTCGAGCTGATCGTCTTCGCTGTCGGAGGGGTAGTGTGAAGGAGGCTGGGTGAATCCGGGACGAGATGTAGCTTGCGTTGGGGCAAACGTCGGAGGCTTGAATTCTGGTCTGTCAACTGTCGCTCTCTCTCGACCAATTAGCCACTCAACCGGACTCACGACTGTTCAGCGCACTCATACTCTTCCCGCCTGTCATGGGCCTGCTCATACTCGGCCTCTTCCCACTGGCTTGATTCTGCGTCACTGACCGCTGCAGCCCGATCCTCGGCGTAGGCCCCTTCATCGCCTTGACGCTGAAGGACGCCGGCGCCCGAGCGGGGTCGACCACCACCATCGGCGATGCTGGCCTGTCCCTCACCTCCACATCGTCCTCTGGGCGGATATCCGTCCTACTAGGCAGCTGCGTCGCGCGAGGCCGATATGTAGGCGGGAGTGTCACCTCGGTATCTGCCCGCCGGAGCTCGTTGGGCCGTTCCCGCGGATCCCGTGCTTTGCCTTTGGACTTCTTCCCACCTGCTGCCGTCGAGGCATTGCCCGGACCCGCCTGTGATCCCTTCGGCACTCTTGTCCGGGGTCGTCCCCTGCCCGCTTTAGGGGCTATGATACCACCCGTCGGCGGTGCCGGAGAAGCGGGCTTGGCAGCGAACATGTCCTTTGTCTTGATGATCGCTTCGAGGAGGTGCGCCGTCATGCCCGTACCCGATAACATCTTGCTGGTGGGGTCCGATGATCCGCTGGTCGTCGTTGTTGTCGATGTCGGATTGACAGACTGACGTGTAGGGGGTGGAGGAGCCGGATGAGGGCGACGAGTGGACGTGGAGGCGGATGGGAACTCCCCGATCTCCTCATCCCGAGGGTCGCTCGTCTTCGCAGGAGCCGCAGTCGCATTACTCGCTGCCTGCGCACTCTTCTGCCCCTCTATCCGCCTCAGCTCACCAGACCCCAGCTTCTCTTGCAAGAACGCCCCAATCTCCCCTGGATCCTCCTCCGTTGTCGGGGTCTTGCTAAATGCCAACCTCCCCGCCGTCGCCGCACCGCTGCTTCGCTTCGCCGTTCGCCCCGAGTCCGCGCGAGGAGTAACCGAGCTGGTCGACAACCTCCCTGGACGATCTACCGGCGGATCCACTTCATCGAAAAAGTCGGTGATGAGCGGATCTGGCCTTCCCTCCGCCTCCCAGCCCGCTTCATCCTCTACCACCTCCCTCTCCTCGGTCGCCTGATCTGAGGCGAGTACGCTGCTGAGCTTCCGCTTGACCGACCGAGGTCCCGTAAGGTCCGGCGAGGGATCTTTGGTCGTAAACTTGAGTCTGGGAGCTTGACGGTTTTGCGCATAGATCCGATCCCGCCGGTCGTCCGGCGCAGGGGTAGGCCGAACCGACGGAGTGACCGTATCAATTCGTTCGTCCTCTTCGTTGATCCTCTCTATCCGCCTCTCCATCCTATCCATCTCCATATCCCGCCTGATCCCCGTACGGGAGTTACGCACCCGCGTCCCGCCGTGCCGAGCGCGGAGGTACTGCTCCCGCATGTCCGCCATGGTACGCTGAAGGAGGGCTTTGTCGACGGGGAAGGGGCGCTCTTCGTTGTAAGCCGCATTGTACTCGGCCCAAGAGATGGTCTTGATGGGCTTGATGACGTAGCCAGGAAGCTCGAGGGCTCGGTGCGTGACGGACCGGCTAGGAAGGGAGCGGACGGTCCGAGAGGGTTTGCTGTGCTCGGTGACGACGCTAATATACCTATATATCAGCTGAGTTCACTCAAGCCAAGGGCAATAGGGACATGAGCTCACTTTTCCGCCTGAACATTCGCCGACTCTGTACGCGACATCTTCAATCTCGGCGGAGGCGGCCCCAAATCCCTCGGGGTTCGATGACTCGTGTACCGCCTCACACCCGTTGTAGTCGCCCGCTTCCTCTTGTCTCCCACCACATACAGCCCATCCGCATCCAGCATCCGCTCCTTCTCCTTCTCCGCCGGATCCGGATACTTTGAGAGAGGCTGATACCGCGGATCATTGATCTCGTCCTGATACCGACACTTGTCCCTCCGGCGGTTCCGAGCGAAGGCGCGGTCGGGGATGTGCCCTTCCATGGGTCGCTTGAGGAACCAGTCGCCCCGATTGTCGCGGTAGTAAGTACCCCCGTCGGGCGCCAGTCCACGCCGCCGCTTCTGACGCTGGAAAGCCGATTCGTCATCCGAGTCCGGGTCGAGGTATTCGCTCGGGTACGGGCTGTTAGGATGGGGTTGCTCTTCATAGTGATATCGATGCGGACTTCGGCGTCGAAGCCTCCCCTTTGTCCTCGGGCGGTCGGACCGGTAGGCGGGACGATCCGCTTCCGGAGCTGGTGGCGCGGGCTGAGTCCGAGACCAACCGCTAGCAGCAGGTTTAGGCTCCGCGTGAGGCTGATCCTCCTCGTCTGGCTCGGGCACGAGAACGCCCTGGTCGAGCGCAAAGTCCCGGTCGATTCGGTCCATCTGCTCTTCCACCTCCGGATCCACCTCGTACTTCCCCTCCTGCTCGATACTCTGTCGGTCGCTGATGATCTCACTGCCGATCCGCCGTACCTTCTCCGGCTGGTCTGCGAGCGGGTCGTCGCGGTTGAGAGGGTACTCGGCTAGCTCAGCCCGAGGGGTCGACGAGATCTTGCGGAGTTTGCGTGTGGGGACCGGGGAACCGTCTCGGCACCGGTACTGATCCGCATAGCTCGAATCGCGGGCGTCACTGATAGGCGCCTGTTTCCGAGGCTCGGTATATCCCCTGGGCCGCCTCCGTCCCCCATCCAGCCAGCTCGCCTCCACCTGCTCCACTTCCTCCATGAGCGTGCGGGACCGCTGACGCTTGAGCTCCTTCTGCCGCCGTTCCTCCTCCTTGCTCTTCTTGGTGCTGCGCTGCTTCGTGCTGGGCTCGATCTGGGGTGGTGGCGCTGCAGGCACCGTCTGCTTGATTTTCGAGCCATATGTCTTCGGTAAAGCGGGCAAGAGCCGGCCGGATCGAGACTTGTCGTTGACTGCTTCGATGGGTTTCGCCTTGGCGATGGGGATACCGCCGAAGGGGACATTGGTGAAGGTGGGATCGTACGTGTTATCGAAGGGCGAGGGAGTTGGCGAAGAATGGGGCTTTGCTGGCCCGATAAAGCGGCGAGTTGCGACGAGGGTTCTGTTGGGGTCGGCCGTGCCGCCAGTCTCGACGTGCTCAGCCCCGTTGGGCGGGGTATCCGGAGATAGGCTGTAATGCCTCTCTCGTCGTGTAGAAGAGCGGGATGGTATAGGGTCGTGGATAAGTTCCTCGGGCTCAGCATCAGGCTCTAGGTCGGCGGTCGGCTGCTCGGCGATGGCGGCAGCGGTAGCGTCGGACTCTGCGTCCGAGCTGTCGTCCGGTCCAGGAAGGAAGAGACGCTCTTGGCGGGCGGGTGGAAGCTGGATGGATTCGAGGAGGGAAGATGATGCAGCAAGCTGAAGGGCGGAGCTGGAGGATGCGCTGGCTGCACGGACTCGAGGTCTCGATCGTGCGGAAGTCGAGGGGAGCTGAGGCGGGATGACAGGCGCTCTTGTAGTCGAGCGATGATCCGGGCTCGGCTGGCCATTAGCGTCCGAGCTAATAGTCTAATGTTTCGCGACTCACCTGGAAGGCTGGTACACTCCTTGGCGCCGGGACTTCTGAGAGCTGGACCAAAGCTGCTGCTCCCCCTAGCGCTATCATCGTCAGCTTCAAGCTCCTCTCCAGGTCAGAAGAAACCATAGCTCACCTTCATTCATCGCCGCTTGCTTCCTCGCCCTTTCAGCTTCCAACTCTGAAGCGACCTCCTCGGCCGTCTTCTCCTTCTCGATCCATGCATGCCCCGCTCCCTCCCAGTCCCCCTCCTCTGGCTGTTCCAGGCGCTTCAGCGGCACAATCTGCAGCGGCGGAACCACGAGGCTCTTCTTCTTCTTGCCGAGTGCCTTATTCGCTGTCGGATCGGGGAAGAGCGGCTTGATTTTGGCTCTCGGGACGTATGGCTTGGTCGTAACGGTCGCAGGAGGAGGAGCTTTAGCCGAGCGAGATGCCGTCGTGGACGTGGAAGCTTCTTGAAGTTCGGTATCGGGTGAAGGGAGCTTTGGTTGAGTCTCGGGGATTATCTGATTGCCATCATGCTGGAGCGTGGGCTGTCGAGACCGGAGAGGAAGTGTGAGTCGCCCAAGTTGCTTGCTGGAGTGAGAGCGGTTATGGGAAGTGAGGGAGTGAGGAGGAGGAACGACCGGGGCTCGTCGATCGGACTTTGAGGATGCATAGGGAGGAGGAGGGACCGAGAGTGCCGCTGCGCTCTTGGAGCCCGCCGATCTGGTATACTCGCCCTTCCTGTCCATGATGATACTCTGAGGCGGCCGGAAAGCCGCATCTCCGGCCGACTGCCGACTTTCGATCGCCCGGCTCGCTTCGCTTGCGGAGGTCCGAGAGGGGTCGCTCTGGCTCGACTTGGAAGGTAGATCTTTCGAAGGCCGAATGATGCCTCGAGAGGAGACGATAGGAGGTCTGCTCTATGGATAGTCAGCCGGACGAGTGGACATTATCGACCTCTCGTGCGGGCTCAGACGAAGGTTCAGATCCTCTCCTGCCCTGATTTCCTTCTCCATCCCTGCTGCATATTTCCACCAGACTCCCTCCGGGACAAGATGTATAGTCGTCTCCCAGCTGCCCCAGCCCTTACACCTCGCTATCATGAATCAACGCCACAACCAACGGCCCCCTCCACCTCGCTGCCGGTACTCACCATGATCTCCCGCGCTTCTCACTGGGACGCAGCCTCCAATCAGCGGCGACAGAGCTGTGAGGGCAATAAGCTGGCGAGAAGCGTATGGTATCGAAAGAAGGAAGAAGGAAGGAAGACGATTGTTATGGTCTGAGCACAGTGCGGGAAGTGGAGGTTTGGAGATGGCTGGGCGCTGGGCGGCGATCGCCGTTGGCGTTTCAGATTACCCCGCATTCCTCGTGGATAGCCAACCTCTGATCCGACTCTATGCCTGCTCTATCCCTGATCGCGATCGAGGTAGGGGACCATCAGGCTCACAATGGTGAAGTTATAGGCTTGATGATCCGTCTCGGTGGACCGAAGTTCTCCGGATCTGCAGGACCTCCGTTTGATCGCTCTAGACTATCGATGTCTGCCGATGAGCCACCCAACAGGCCACCAGGGCACACTCCCATGACTCCCGATGAGCACTATCGTTCTCTCCTCGAGACGCCTCAGTATCCGCCCACTTACAATCCCTTTCCACTGCAATTGTTCAGAGCCACTTTCAAAGCTCGTCGCGAGAGATCTCGAGCCATCTCGCACCCTGCCGTAAGACCGCCGGGTCCGCTCCGGTGATACCGGCACAGGTCAGATCCGGGCCGGTGTAAGAACCCACCGAGGTCTTGTTCTTCTTCTTCTGCGCGAATATCTGAGCCGCCATCCTGCAGATAGTACTGTCCACCCATCTTTCAGTCTTGCCATCAGCACAGCTAGCATAACTTCAAGCAATACTAGAAGCAAAATGAGCAGCACCCAGAAGGAACTCACGCAGGAGCGAGCTGAAGAGCTCGTACGCCTCATGACGGATGGTCTGGTCAACATTGTGGACACGACGGGGGAGTTCTTGATGCCCAGTGAGCTCCCTTCTTTTTCCATGCGGAAAAGAATCAGCTGACAGAGCAGTCGCGGATGGGACTATTGTCGACACAAAAGGCTGGGGCGGCTGGGAATGGACACACGGTATCGCCCTTACCGCACTATACCACGTGAGCTCTCCCCTCCTTCCCCGTAGAGGTCTTACGGCTGACCTCTCAGCACTCAGCTATCAACCCCTCCTCACCATCCGCTCAGTACTCCCTCAAGACCGCACTGGACTGGTTCGAGTCCCAGTACAAGATCACCAAGGGCAAGGGCGCGCCCAAGAACATCAACACCATGTCGCCCTTCTATTCGCTCTCGTCCTTCCTCGTCAACGGGCAGGTGCAGGATGAGCGGTGGGTCGCGTGGTGTGATGAGTGGGCCGAGTGGATCATGAACGATCTGCCCAAGACTCGGGAGGGTGGATTCCAGCACAGTAAGTCAGACTGCTCGGATGGTGCGGACGTCACGCGTGGCAAGCGCGAACTCGACGGTCTCCTGCACAGCTGAAGCGAAGATAGCAGCTCGCTGACCCACAGTCACCTACCTTGACGTCAACCACAATCAACTCTGGGACGACACCCTCATGATGACCGTTCTCCCCCTCGCGCAGATCGGTATCCTCCTGAACCGCCCGCACTACATCGAAGAAGCAAAATACCAATTCCTCCTGCACATCAACTACCTCATGGACGCGCCCTCCGGTCTCTGGTTCCACGGCTGGGAGTTCACGCCCGACGCACCCGGATCGGGCGGCAACAACTTTGCCAAAGCCCTCTGGGCACGCGGCAACTGCTGGATCACAGTCGCCATCCCCCTCTTTATCGAGTTTATGGGCGACCGGCTCCCTCCCTCTGATCCTATTCGCAGACAGCTCGAATCGGCGTTCAGGCGGCAGGTTGACAAGCTGGTCGAGTGCCAAGACCAAAAGTCGGGATTGTGGCATACGCTATTGGTGGATCCGAGCAGTTATCTGGAGACGAGCGCGACGGCGGGGTTCGCAGCTGGTATGCTCGCGGGCATCAGACTGGTCAGTATCGACACACACCTCTGCCCCAAATCCCTGGTCCACGACTGACAGATAGGGGCTCCTCGACCGCAAGACCTACCTGCCGTCCGCCATGAAAGCGCTGTACGGCGTAATGGACCACATCGACCCCTCGGGCGAAGTCTCCCAAGTCTCCTTCGGGACCGGGATGGGCCACAACCTCGAGTTCTACGTCCAGATCCCCATCACATCCATGCCGTATGGACAGGCACTGGCGATGCTCGCTCTGGTAGAATGGGAGCGGCTGCAAGGTGCGGGGGAGCCCAACGGTCACTAGGCTTGGGGTGACAGGATTGTATTACCGGAAGGCTGGTTTGAACAAGGATGAGGTGTCTACTTTGGGCTGTCCTCTTAGCTAGATTTCCAGACATGCATATTATAAGGTGTATGTACGAGCAAAGTATGATGACCTAGAGATAAAGCTACAGGGCTACAAGTACCATCCTCGGGATCCACAAAGAAATGTCCCCTCCAGCTCCACACTCTACCCACCCCTGGCCAGCTCGTCCGCCGCGCCAGCCCTAATGCCCGACCCGTCGGCCGTCATCTTCGCCAACGGATCCACATCATCCCTCTCCCGCGCACTCATCCCCGCTCCGGGAGGAATGACCGCTCCAAAGTTCATCTCCGCCCAAGGATTCGCTTCCGCCCCCATCCCCGAGCTGACCTTCCTGCCCGTCGGCGCATCCGACGCCTCCGTATCGGTACTCCCCCGTGCACTCGTACCACTCGGACCAGCCACCGCGTCCTCAAACGCGGTAGTAGGCGCCGTTCCATCCGCGACATGATGGATCGTCTTCCTGAGCGCCTCGTAATGCTTGTCCAGATCCCTCGGGCGCCAATCATCGCCCTTCTTCTCTTCCTCCTCGTCCTCGTGCTCGACGGTTTCGCCCGCCTCCTTGCTCTCATCCTCATCTACTACACTCTCAGCCTGCCCACCCAAGACCTTGATGGTCTCTCTAAGAGCTTCTCGTTCCTCCTTGACTTCCTTGAGCGACTCTTCCACCTCTGCCCGACGTTTCCGCTCCTCCGAGACCATCTTGTTGGCCTCCTCAAACAACGCCTGACTGAGTGACTCCAGCTCCGCCTCCATCTCCAACTTGCCCTTCTTGAGCTCGGTGAGCTCCTTGTTCATCGCCTCCATCCGGGTCTGCGAGGTAGTGTATGCCGTACGCAATTTGGCGAGCTCCGCCGTCAGAGCAGGAGGAAGCGGCTGGGGTCGGACCGTAGGCGGAGATTGGAGGGACGAGCCCGAGAGCGGGGACGAAGCGGGTGGAGCAGCTGTATTCGCCGACGAGATGGGACTCGGGACCCGCGAGATTGAGTCGCCCGAGACGGACCGAGTTGACCGGTTCTCATTCTGTACCGGGGCATACTGGGAGGGCACGTGGTAGTCGAAGAACTGCCCAGCTTCGCGCGAAGGTGTTCCCGGTCGACTGTTCGGTCCAGCGATGGAGTCACCGAACCGTACCGCCGAGGCTTGAAGCTCCTTGGCAGAGGGGATGACGATCGTTCCCAGGCCGGGCACCTTGGTCTTTCCGCCCCCGAGGAAGCCAAACATTCCCTTGGACTCCTTCTGCGACGTGCTGGATGCGGGACCGGTGGACGGGCCCGAGTTGTACGCGTTGGGAGGGGGCATCATCATGGATGTGGGCCGAGCACGACGAGTCTCCTCGGATCGGCGAGGCGCCATGGGCTGGAGAGGACGAGGTTCGTCCAGAGACTTTCTTGCCGGAATGTTGATGGTGGGAATGGAAGAAGAGGAGCGGGAGGGGACGGGGGCAGTGGCGGGGGCATTGGACGGCGTGGAAGGCCGTGTACTGGCTTGTGGCTGATTTGGAGGTCGTGTGGACGGTGGGGGAGGAGCGCGCTTCAGCTGCTCTTCGAGCATTTCCGAGTTGGCCTCCGCCATTGCCAGGTTGGACCGGGCGATCTTGAGCGAGGTGAGGAGGGTGGTATGCGAGTGCAGTAAATCCTCATGGCTCTTGGACTGAAACGTCAGCCAAAGCCAAAAGTGAGAGCCTGCGAGCTGAGTAACATACCATAGAGTCGACCTTTCCGAGCACCTCTACCAGTAACTTCCTCAACTCCTCATCTGACGCGACCTTGTCCTTCGCCGCCACCCTTGCCGGTTCGACAGAGGGATCTCTCGACAGGCCTGCGGGGGACTGGGTCATCCGACCTGGTACATCCCTTCGCGCCTTATCCCTCCAAGAAGGTGCCTCGTCCCTGTCTGGGCTCGGTGGCCCGTTGAGCTTGGCATATCCGGCCGCCCCATAGCTTCCGTCCTCTTCATCATCACTATCCTCATCTTTCGCCTTACTCGTTCCCCGCCCGAAGATCCCGCCGAATTTGCTCCCAGACGTAGGCCGTTCTGACTGCTTCATCCTCTCTGCGACCGTGGACGAAGGGGGAGGTGGTGGAGGCAGAGCCGGAATAGCCTTCTCGGCTTTCTTGGGGGTGGAAGTTCCACTAGATGTGGATATGTCGATACCTGCGAGTGTTGACCACTTGCGCACGTCTTCCGGCGAGATCAGGGACGATGCCCCGGCGATATCGGCGGTCTCGGCAGACTTGACGGTAGGGAGTAACGACTCGGCGGTGGCTTTTGGTAGGACCTCCCCGGGCTTAGGCCGAGTAGATTCCAGTAGCGCATCCGTCTTGCTGAGGTCCGGAGTGGACTTGGCCGCCGAGAGCGCTATACCGCTGGGCGGGGTGGTAGTCCCGCTACTCGCCGCTCGCCGTGCCTGAACGACCGAGCTTGGCGCACTCGCCGTCGCAGACATCGCGACCGACTCCGCCCTAGACCCCTCCGGTACCCTCGTCATACCCATCGGCGCCGCGCCTGATCCCGAAGCTGACCGCCCCATCTCCGACGGCCGCCGACTCGACACCGATGACTTGCGGGAGAGTGTATCCTGCGTCCGCTTCTTCTCTTGCGAGCTGGCGTGTGTATGCGCCATCTGCGTAAGGATAAAGGCAGGCGGTAATGGCTTGTTGCAGAATGGACACATGATCGGCTCGTCGCCCATGCCCGGCACTTCGGCTGCGCGCACAGGCGCTTCTCGACGCGGAGGGGGTGGCTCGTCCTCGTAGTCTGGGCCGACGAGGACGCTCATGCCCATCTCGGATATCCGCCGGCCGACGCGGGAGAGTCGGGGTGGGATAGAGGGGACACTGAAGTTGTCGAAGGGATTGGAGGACTGGGAGGAGGGGGTCAGAGCAGGGGGCCGAGAGAAGGATGCGGGACTGGCAGCGATGGAGGGGTTGGAAGGGGAGGGGCCGCGCTGAGGGATAGCGATGCCTAGTGGGAATTCAGACATGGCTGGTAGATGATAGGGGACTGTGGGAGGGGCGTGGTGCTGTCGCTGTGGGTGATATAGTGATAGCTGGAAGAGATGAACTTGTCGCTGCTGTCGGTGACGACATTGACCATGGCGCCGGAACAGGTTAAGTTTAGGTTTGGGTGGGGTCAAGAGGGATGACGTGGCTTTATCATCAGGTACCAGTCCCGCCAGCATCCTCATTCCTCAGTCGCTACAGCTGGTGCAAGAACCAAATTTGACCGACTCAATACTCTCATATCCTTATTCTTGTACACAGTCCGTATACTACCTATAAGACAGGTGCTTTTCCCCGCATCTGCCTCCCATATCGTCACCTTCGCCCAAGCCAAAAAAAGTTAATGCTCGAGCGAGATGGTAGCGGTACTAGCACATCTACCTGGGGCGGTACTACTACGAAGGGAACGAGGGATATCGAGCAGCTCGGAGGTGGCGTCGGCGATGGGACGGAGGGAGGCTCTCAGGAGGCTCAGGACGGGAGACTGGGAGAGAAGACTGGCGCGGAAGGAGGGATCGCCAATGAGATGAACGGCCAGGCGACGAGCTCATCCTCTCGCGAGGATTCGACCGATGTCGACTCAAGCGTCGAACGGCACGCTATCAATCCTCTCGGACTACATCTTCGCTCGCAGCCTGGACGAGGGAACGGTGTTTTCACGTCCACCCTTATTTCTGCTGGGACGCTCATCGAGGAGTCGCCCGTCTTGCTCATCTCGGCGGAGCAGTGGGAGCGAGGCGATATGCAGAAGACTATCTTTGGGGAGTATGGGTTCTGCTGGAGTGGTGGAGGACAAGCTATAGGACTAGGACTGGGTAGGTTGAAATATCATACTTTTCTGAGTGAAGCTGACACTTGCAGCCTCGCTGTTCAACCACTCCCCTCGGCCCAACGTCAACTTCATCCGCCAACCAGCAACTTCCACGATCCGCTTCGTCGCAGCTCGTACAATCCAGCCGAACGAGGAGCTTTGCATCTGCTACTCGGCGGACGAGTCCAAGCTCTGGTTTACTCCTAGCGGACAAGCAGGTGCTGGGGCCTCAGAGGTCCCACCGTCTCCACCGCCGGTCAACAACTTCCCCAGCGTCGAGTCGGACGATCTGCTCGACTCGGCAGAGATAGCCGCAAGGGAGGAGAAGGCCAAGCGGCGCCTGGCGCGGAAGGAGGAGATCAGGCTGTCTGGGCTCGGGAAGGCGTTAGGCAAGGAGAAGGAGGGGGATGGGCGAAGTGGTCGCAAGACGTTGTCGGATGAGACGGAGTCTCTGGGGCAGGAAGGGTCCCGGTCACCCTCTCGGTCAGACACCGGTAGCCTCTCCTCGGCTTCATCCTCCAGCTATGCTGTCTACCCGACCCTACCAGATCGGCGGCCGCTGGACATGCCCGCCCCGCTTCATTCCGGCCCTAGTCGGCCCGTCAGTACTGTACCGGCCGTACTGTGTCCCGAGCTGGACTGGCGGGAAGAAGACTGGGTCGTCAGGAAAGGCGGGACAGAGCCGGAGATACCAGGCTGGTCGGAGGTGTTGCGGGTCAAGGGACCTGCGGAGCTGGAGGAGGATGCCGAGGACGAGGGGATGCTGGATGTTTGGGTCGTCAGCGTGGACGACTCCAAGCTCACCCGCCTCGTGCTTGACTTTGCCAAGGAGCGGTGTCCTATCGACCATCGGATGCGTCACCTCAAGCGCGTCGCTCGGCGTGAACATCCGGATACAGGGGAACCTACCACCCTCATCGCTCTCTGCGCGACGTACGACTCCACCCTTCCCGCCCTTCAGACCGCACTGTCTGGATACCATCCCTCCCTACTTGATATCCAGCCCTTCCGCCGGTCCGTCCCCGCCTCGGCCGCCCGGTCCGCCGAACAACTCCTGGTCAAATCCCCCATCTGGCCCGTCTCATATGCGGCCGGTACCCTCAAGATCTCGGATTCGTCCTCTTGGCCCATCGCGCGCAAGGCATGGGTCCACGCCGGGATCCAGCGCATCATCTCCATCGCGCGCGATGCCAAGGCGGCCGGCGAGGTTCCCGTCGGAACATTCGTCATCTCCCCACCGGAAAGCATCTGGCCACAAACCGACGCCTTCATCCCTCCCACCCCCTTCCTCCGCGCGAGCGCCACCGATACCCGTAATACCGCCTCCCATCCCCTCAAACACGCGGCCCTCAACTGTATACGCCAGATCGCGACCCTCCGGACCCAACCGCCATTCTCCGAGATGCAACCTACCCGGAACGGGGCAGATTACCTCTTGACGAGCTTGACGCTGTTCATCACGCACGAACCGTGTGTCATGTGCTGCATGGCGTTATTGCATAGTCGGGTGCGGGAGGTTTTTTATATCTTCCCCAGAAAGAGGGCGGGCGGGTTTGAGAGCGCTTTCGGAGTGCATGGGAGGAAGGATCTGAATCATCGTTTTGATGCGTGGCGGTATGTGGGCAAGGAGGGGGAGGTTGCGGCGTGGAAGGAGGAGCTGGAGATACCGGAGGACCTGGCGTTGTGAAGTGGGAGGGCTCGAGGAGATCGGTCCTGGCACATTCGGTAGTCGTCGTCGCTTGTCGCAAGCTCTTGCTGTAGTCCTTATAACCCTTTTTGTCAGGTCTTGTCAGATCATGTCATACCTCGCATCTGCCTCAAAGCCTCACCTGGATTTTGAAGCGCTCAAGCGCACAGGCCAGCTCTGTGACCTGGGCTGACCTCGCCTCTGCCCATGGCCTGCTCCGCATTCCTCGTCCGATGTATTGTTCCGGCCATTTCGCTATCTCTCCGGGTTCCGACGGAGGCGGGCGATTATCGGACGTTTTAGCGGCCAACTGCCGCAACGACTTTTTGGAAGCTCTCTCACAGCTCCTCTACCTCTCTACGTCCTCATCACCCACCCCCTTGCGCCTCACCTAATCAATCAAAAAGAGCCACTCATTCGACATGTCCGCTACTGCCATGTTTGACGCCATTGGCGGCCCCGAGGCTCTGAACGCCTCGAAGCTGTACGATCTGAAAGGCCAGGTCGCTATCGGTACGTCTCCGTACCAGCTCTGTGCTTCGACCCTCCAGACACCGACTATATACTCACGAGAGATATAGCTAATCTGAATAGTCACTGGAGGAGGAACCGGACTTGGTCTTGTTACAGCCACCGCCCTCGCTGCGAACGGGGCCAAGGTGTACATCTCTGGTCGGCGACTGGAGCCCTTGCAGGTCGCAGCGCGGGATGTTGGCGTAGGCGAGATCATCCCTGTTCAAGCGGATGTATCGAACAAGGAGGGCATCAAGAGTGTGTATCTACTACTGGCGGGGCGGCACTTGATGATGGGCCGTAGCTGACGAGTCCAGAGCTGAGGGAAGAAGTGATGAAGAAGGAGAAATGGGTCAATATCCTCGTGAACAGTATGTCCAGCTGGATAGCGCGTATTATGCGCAGAATCGCTCAAGCTGACAACATAGACCACGGTGTCTCGCTGCCCAAGCCTGATATCAACGCGTGCGAGCAGACGGCTGAGGGGCTCTCGAAGCAGATGTTCGACAACGAGGACTTTGACGTCTGGTAAGTCACCGTCTCATCGTGATGTGCATGCTGGACTAGGGCTAGGATGATTGAAGACGGCCACAGACACTGATGTGTATCAGGCACGAGACTCACCGGATCAACGTCACATCCTACCACTTCCTTACGTTCGCCTTTCTCCCCCTCCTCGCGGCAGCTACGACAGTTGGCAAGTTCCCCGAGAACGGTAACGTCGTCAACATTGCCAGTCTCAGCGGGATGTGCAAGACCTCGCAGCGTGGACAATTCAACTATAACTCTGCAAAGTGAGCTCTCCTCTCATACATTCGTCTGAAAAGAGGGAAGAAGCTGATCTACCAAGGGCCGCAACCATGCAATTATCAAAGATGCTCTCTACGGAATTCGCCAGGCGAAACTTGAACATCCGAGTGAACGCTATCTGCCCAGGGTACTTCCCATCTGTACGTCCTGCCATCTATCGGTCGACCTGTCTGATGTGGGCTAACGGAACAAGGGCATGTCAGTCAAGGAGATCGGCACCAAGTCGCCCGAGGAAGAAGCCAAATTCTACCGCTCGCACGAGGGCTACGGGATCCCATTCGGCAAAGTCGGAACAGCGAGAGACTATGCTCAGTTGATGTTGATGGTCGTCTCGGTTCGTTGCTGCTTTTGTGACCAAGGCGTGTCGGAAGCAATGAAGCTGACAAGGTAGAATGCGTATATGACGGGATCGGAGATCTTGATTGATGGCGGATGGATGGCTGAGGAAGGTGAGCTTATATTTGCACATGATGAGGGAGTCAAACTGACGATGCAGCATTCTAGGCGGCGAGTCATTTGAAGACGACAGATCTTGAGATAGGATTCCATGCACCGAATGAATCACCGAAAAGCTGCGGGGTTTTTCGTTGGAGGGATAAGCTACTTATCGTCTCAGCATAAGCAAGTCGGTACTGATGCATACCGCTCGACCGACGACCAGGGGGACGATCTTCGTCTCCTTTCCTCCCTTATTCGCTCGTCCTGCTGCTGGGCTCTAGTAGCGCCCGGCACCAGGTCGGCCTTCCATGGGGTAGCCAGCTGGCGTGCGAAGGGTAGGACTTGAAGCTGTGGTGCTTGGGATGTCCGACGTAGGGATCAGGACCGCTTCATGGCGGTACCGGTGGGGTATGGCTCAGCGACCTCTGATTCTTCAGAGCGGCATCCCCGCGTCCACTCGATGTAGATACAGTACTGTGACACCCTGCTCGGTGTAGCCCCTTCTGCATCACAGCTGCTGCTGGAGAAAGTCAAAACAAAGGCGCGACGCGACATTATGTAAATTGTTTGAACACCTGGAAAGCACGCCCGCGACGGCCTGCTCGGAGTATACATTGTACTTCATCCTCGCCCTCATCACAGTAGATCAGCACCCAGTGCTCAGTACACGCTCAGTCACAGCGAGAGTCACATTGTTTAGACCATAGTGCGTGATGTGTAAGTCGAATCCAAGTTCCCGGCCGGAGAGAGGCTGAACATACAGCTCGACGTGCCGGAGGTCGATTTGGAGGGAATAGCTCTGAAGCGTATCAGAGGCAGCTCAGTGCACCGTAAGCTTACATGAGCTCTTCAAACTTCCGCGAGAAAGGGTGATAGCTGACTCGGACCAGTGTACACAAGTGGAAGAAAGCGTGGATCTCGCCAACGGGATTGCAGCCCGAGTCAAGCTACAAAGTGAGGCCCCTTGCGTTGCCCCGGTGTGTAATCTCGGGAAATGGCTGATACTTGTAGATCTGCAAGTGGGTCCGCGTCGACACTACCGCCGAGGACGGCTCGCCTGCACCTGATGAGGATGAAGACATGGAGGAAGGCGAAGATGGGGATGAAGGCGAGGCCGAGGCCGAGGCGGAGGGGGAGGCAGAAGGGGAAGCAGACGGGGAGGACGTCGTCGTCGACGCGGAAGCTCCGGGAGGAGGAGCAACGATCAGCGCCGAGGGTGTGGTCACTCCATCCACGGCAGCTGTACCCGTTCCGGCGGACGCCCCGGCACCGAGCGAGCCTGCGACGGTCCCAGCCCCGGCGGATGTCGCAGCGGTTCCAAGCTCAGTCGGCGGGGCGGGAGCGGTGATCTCGCTCGACTCTCCGGTCGACACGTTCGCGGCGCCTTCCATACCGGCAGCGGCGCAAAGTGAGGCACTCCCGGCTATTGACACTATCTCCCCCTCCCAACCTCCTATGCTCGAAGATCCCACCGCTGTCGCTACGGAAACTACACCTCACGAAGCGACACTCCCCATCAGCCATCCCATCCCTGCCAACGCCATCGAAATCCACAACACCGCACGGCACACGACCGAGATGGGCGCGGGCGATCTCGCAGGGGTCGGAGGCGTGGAGATGGTACATGGCGAGGCGGCGGCAAGTGCCGATGTGGGCGCGGAAGGGACCGGGATGGAAGTAGACCGGGTTCAGGCTGGCGGAGATGAAGGCGCGGCGGAGGTGGCGGATGCAGAGGCTGGACAGGCACCGGAGGTGGATGATGGTCTGGTGATGGGTGATAATGAGCCGGAGAGGAAGGAATTTGAGATTGTGGGGGAGGACAAGCCGAGGGAGGTGAACGCTTAAAGTAGTGGGTGCTTCGCGGATGTATCTGCGACTCCTGATTATCGGACTATCACCTCATGTTACCAGGAGTGGATCTGGACTCATTGTGCTCGCTCCCCGCATTCGTGTACGAATCCGAAACATCCATTTGACGTCATGTCTCTGAAGCACGCGCCTCATTCCTTGTCCTTTCGCCACCCTCTTTTCCACGCGGTCACACAACATCGCGCGTCCAAAGGAGGGTCCCAGCTCGCCAATCCATTTTTAATACCGCTCACCGATGCATCTCTGCTCTTCCTCTTCTCACCTACTACACCCCAATCACGACCAAGATGCCGCTTCCCGAGTTATACAAGGAGATCTGGACGGTGGTTGCGGAGCACGTCCGTCAACCCTTCCCCCAGCCTAGGAACGTGCGGAATCGGAAGGCGGTCAGGCAGGTTGATCTGGTCAACATGATGGTAGTCTCCAAGGTATGTTGTGATTGCTACCCGCATGAGAGATCGCTCTTACTCTGCACCTGAGGATCATAGTTGACTCCCAGCTTTTCAACAACGCGGTCGCCCCGGCGCTGTACAACTGCGTCATCACGGACGATCTCGCCGGGTTGTTCCGCAACTTCAAGTCCCCCCGCCTCGCCGCGCCTGGAATCCATTCCAAGCGAGAGCTCCTCCGGCTTACCCGATCCCTCTACCTTGAATATCCCGTGCGAGCCCCTACGGAAGCACAGGTCCAACATCATCTCCAATACCAACCCCCGCAAACCAAGGAGAGCGGCTCCCGCGCGGCGGTCGGAGGTGATATCGGTTACCCCGCCATCCACCCGGCTATTGCTAGTCTCGTTGACTCGGAGGCGCTTTTCGCGTCGGACCCGTCGACTCAGCTCCAGCATTCGATGCCCGAGCTGCACACGCTCGGCGCCGGCGCCTTCTTCGGGACAGACGAGGAGGGCTGGCGTAGCAGTAATTTCGCCGGCTCGGGCGATTGCATCGAGCGCGTGTTACGGCGGATGGCGGAGGTTCAGCGCATCTACACCCGGATGTTCCTGGAGGGGAAGGTCAGGCATTTCTGCCAGACCAGCACCATGGCTCCCATCAATCTCCATCCCGTCGAGCTGTATCTGTACAAGCCTAGATCCCAATCCGCCTCGGCCAGCACATCAGTCGTCAACGGGCGCACCGTCACCTTACACGCAGATCTCAGAGACTGGGAGGGCTCGGACTACGACGATCTTTTCAACACATGCCTCTGTCCATCAGGTGTGCGCATCAGGTGGTGCTTCAACAACCCCCGGCGGCCGAAACCAGCGGGCGAGGTCACTCCCTTCCTCGGCTACCCAGAGCGACCCGCCTTCGCATACGCTGTCTACCGCTCCATGCTCGGCGGCATGGCTAATCGGCACGATCAGCGTGACGCCAGCCCTTCCCCGGCCACCTTTACCCGCATCCCCATCACCGCCGACGCATACATCCCCATCGAACCCCCGGCGGCGGCGATCATCTTGCGAGGAGCCAAGGTCCCCAGTCCCTGGGTTCTGGTGCCGGAGGAGAAGGCAAAATCAAAGAAGCGGGCGGTGGCGCAGCGGTTGGGGACGTGCTCAACAAGGACATCTTCCAAAGGGGGTTGGAGAAGAAGGTGTTGCACCCGGACGACCGGCTCGGCATCCACTATATCGGAGATTGTCCGGCCTGTCCGTCGTGCGGATGGCTTCCGAGGGAGTAGGCGGCTCGAGGGCGGATAAAGGGGGGCGGGCATAGGCAAGCTGGAAAGGAGGTGGAGCACTGTAGGCAAGATTGAAAGGGGAAGGCGGGATGGATCCTGAGCGCTTCTCGACTACGTTGGGCTGGCCTGGCGCAGGGAATGGAGCGGATAGCAAATGTTTCCGTAGATATTTATCAGAGCACTTCATGCACTGTACATAGCTATAAACGTTCCGGAGCAACCGTCGTATACCGAGTCGACTGGCGTGGCCGAGCCAAGGTGGAGCCTCAGATAGCCCGTATGTTTTACGTGGCCGTGGATCAGTCCACTACGCTCGAGCCGAAGCTATGGGTCGCACTCACCACCTCCGGCACCGCTGTCAGAGCGGGCATTGTATCTGCGGCAGTGCGGATGGAACCTGAACGCTCAGTTTGGGCGGCGCCATGACCGACCCCGCACCATCGTACACCGTGCAAGCGTCTCGACTGTCTACGCTCACAATGGCACATCTGGAGCCGGCTATCTGGGTGTGCTTGCTGAGGCCAGCGCGATGATCTCGCCCCTGCTGCAGCCAGAGGCGAATCCGAACGTCATGTCTCAGCCGAACCGCGACTCATTCCTCGAGATCACGTGATCATCCGGCGCGTCGGTTGACTCAGCTTTCTCGTTCGCGTCCTCTCCTCTCTTCCGCCTTATTTGAACCCACACGACCAGCTCCCCGACCACCAAACATACTCCACCAACATGCCACTCCCGCAGCTTCCCAAGGAGGTCTGGACGCTCGTTGGGTGCTATGTTCGTCAGCCGGTCCCGCAGCCGAGGCGCGTCAAGGAGAGGAGGGAGGTCCGGCAAGTTGATCTTGTCAATTTGATGACGGTCTCCAAAGTGGGTACAGTCTCTTCTGTCTAGAATGGCGGTGTGCGTACTACACTTTGAGATTGAGCTGATCTTCAGCTGCTCAATAACGCCGTGGCGTCCGCCCTGTATCATACCATCATCACCGACGATATCGCCGGTCTATACGTCAATTACAAGTCACCAAACCCCGTCGCACCCGGTATCCCCTCCAAGCGAGAGCTCCTCCTTCTTATACGGTGTCTCTACCTCGAATACCCGGAACGTGAGCTCTTGGAAGCGCACCATTCACACATGATGACCTATCGGTGGCCCGCCCCTCCTCGCAGCGGCAACTCTATCCAAGACATGTTCGACCATCAGCTGGGCTACTTTTGCACCCATCCAGCACTCGCTAGTCTCATCGACTCGGAGATGATCTTCGCCGCCGACCCCACCACACAACTTCAGCATTCCATGCCAGAGCTCCGGAGCCTCTCGACCGGTACCTTCTTCGGAACGTTCGAGGAGGGCTGGACCACCAATTTCGGGGGTATCCTCAGCTACATGTCCCACGTTGGCGACATCCAAAAGGTCTACTCCCAGATGCTACTCAGCGGCAAAGTGACCCACTTTTGCCAATCTGGCAATCTCTCCCCACTCAGCATCCATCCCCGCGAGCTGGAAAGCTTCCGACCCCCAGCACCTCCATCGGGTCCCGCCTCGAGCCCCACCGTTACGCCAACCATCCGCACAATCACTATTCACGTCAATCTCAAGGCGTACAAGAACGCTGCTGTCTACGAGAGCCTGTGCTCGTCCTCGTCTTGCCTTCCTGGCGTCGACGTTCGGTGGTGTCTGGACAACCCGCGTCGGACTCGCTCGGACGGTAACAAGATCCCCTTCCTCGATTTCGACGATCGGCCGTTATTCGCCAAGTCCATCTTCCTCGCTGTCGTCGGCGGTCTCGGCGCTCGTCATGACAAGCGTGACGCTCATCCCCAGCCGGCAGACTTCCCCCTTCTGCCCTTTACCATCGACGCCTACATCCCCGTCAACGACGCTACCGCTATAATACTCTTACAGGGCGACAAGGTGACCAATCCTCGGGGGGCGAGCGCCAAGGAGAAGACGGCGAACAAGCGGCGGGCGGCGGCGCAGAAGCTAGAGGACGCGTTGGGGACAGAGTTGTTCAAGACGGACGTCGAGACCAAAGTGCTCCACCCGGACGACCGGCTCGGTATTCACTACATCGCCGATTGTCCAGCATGCCCGGCGTGCGGATGGCTTCCGGTCGAGTAGGGGGCGGAGGTCTTGGAGGGGTTATTGATTTGGCCGGAAGGCGGCGGGAATGGGCCGAGATGGGGGCTGAGCAAGGGAAAGGAAAGGTTGAGTAGTAAGATGCGCAGATTATGTGTATGATTGGCTAGGAAGCGTTTATAGTTTTCGAAGATACGACAGTAACGATCAAGTCTCTCATGTATTGTACATAACCACTATGCAAATTTGTATATAGAATCACAAATACCAAGGACGAAGCTACAATCAAGATCGAGGGTAAAGTGACCGGGATGCGGCCGACTGGTACGAGATACTCTAGGGAAGGGGGAAATGACACACCTGGACAGGGACGAATGCTGGCTACTTGAATATCTCATCGCCCAGTACACGTCGCGCTCATGCTGACCTGCCCAATACGGCGATAGACTCTTTTAGCTTCGTCGGCGCGCGATCAATGCGAAACGCCTGGCTGACTTCATGTTCTCGGTGCGTGCTCCTCAAGCCTTGTCCGTGCCCACCATGCCCTCCTCACCTTCGTCTCGGTTCCCTGATCTATTGTTCTTTCGTCTCGCTTCACACCCCCCGTGTCTTTCCTCCTACCGCCACATTAGCAACGACACGATGCTCCCACAACGTCCACGCTGCCGTTGGAGCAGTAGGCGGACACAGTGGAGGTGCCGGAGAGGGAGAGGGAGGGTGAGAATCGAGCTGAAACGCAACGGCGAACATTGGAAGGTGGTAGGGGAAGAGGGGACAATAATTTTTGTAGGATCCGAGACAGTGGTCAGTACGCGTACATTTGGCTTGGCTAATTCGGCATGAAGTATGATGAGTATGAGCGCGACCACTTTAGGGTCTTGTGAGCATATACAGCTCTGATGAAAGATTCAGCACCACCGACATTCATGTCATAAATCGAATTGTAGATACTCCTCGTGCTCGTCTACGCTTATGATTTTTGCTCAAAAGAAAGCACCTGTTCCATCAGCATTATCCTCATCCTCTTTCCCTCCCCCTTGGTACTGGAGAAACACTCACTCATGCTGCTCAACTGCCTATACACATCCCCGCCCAACCTCAATCTTAGCCCCCCCGCAAACTGGATCAACCCCTGCGCTTGCTGCTTGTACGCCGCCAATTCCCCCATACGCCCCTGGTCGCCATACGGGCTCTGCTTGAGGGCCTGCGAGAGCCGATGGAGACACTTCATGGTCGTCACGATCACGTCGTCGAGGTTTGAAATGACGGGCTGGTCGAGGAGTTGGGTGAAGCGTTGGGCGTGCCGTGGGATGGAGGAGGGATCGGGGGTTGGGGAGAGGGGGAGGAGGTTGGTCGATCGGAAGGTCTACCATCAGCGGGTTTCCAACAAGGGCTCAAAGTACTCACTTCGAGAGCCAAGTCCGGCCGATCCGCCGCAAACTCCTTCATCCCCCGCTTCAACTTCAACAACACCTCCAACGTCTCCCACGCGTCCCGACGGACCTTGTTCCGCCGTGCGACATCCCGGTCATATACCTGCTGCACCCGCTGCGCCAGCTCATATACGTCATCAGCACCGCCAAAGGCACCGCTGAGACCGAGGGATTGGCCGCCGGCGATGCTCGAAAGGTTGGCGTTGGGCTGGGCGAGCGAGTGACCCAGAGCGCGGTTGACGGAATCGACGACGCGGTCGTAGGATCCGGCGAGGTGATAGAGCTCGATGGAGTCGACGAGGGAGGCATCGAGCGAGGACTGGTCCGCCGCCGAGAGGATGACGGCTTGGACATACTCGCGCTCATCGGTAAGCTTGAGCAGCTTCAGGTCGCGCTCAATCAGGCCGACCTGGATACATCAGCTCATACGTCCAAGATGAAGCGGTAAGCTGTACGCACAGTCTTGCTCCCATCCGCCTTGACACTCCCCAACAACCTTCCCCATGCCCTACTGGCCAACACAACATCCCTGACCAGCTCCAACGCCAACACCTTCTGCCTCTGCCCGGTCTCTCCAGGAGCATCCGCGCCGAGCGCAACGAGGTACGCATACTGCAGAGCCGACTGCGGCTCGACCTTGAAGAAGGGCGCAATGTAGGTCTTGATCATCCGGTAAAAGTTGAGGTAGGTCGTCTCACCAAAGGGTGTTTCTTCGGTAATGACTATCGAATCAGCTGGATGCCCACTGAGTGGAGAGGGGTTTCGCTAGCTTACGAAGTTCAGTGGCGTCGGTCTTGGAGGGAACGCGGAGGAGGCCGTAATATGCTAGGGCGATACCAAAGTGGACGGCATCGGATCGCAGGGCCTGCTTGGACCAAAGGTACGCGACAGCCTTGGAATCAGCATGATGCCTTGCGGGAACCACTTGACCTTGACTTACCCGCTCAAACTGCCCCGTGTACAGCAACAGGTCAAACCAGACAAAAGGCCTCTTGCCGCCCTCATCAAACTTGTCCGCTCCATACTTGAGCACCATCCTGCCCAGATCCGCCAGATCGTACTGCTCCTGCGGCCCCTCGCCCGCTCCGCCCTCCCTCACAAGGCTCAGCTGGACCCACATCCAGTCCTCCGTCGTACTCGCCACCTTCATCGTCTTGCGCGACAGCTCAAACCGGCCGACAAGCTTGTACAGGGCATACTTGTACTGATCGACCGTAGCGTTGTTCCGGATGGTCGAGTTGAAGTCGTTGGACAGCTGGTCTCGCTGCACGCGGGGCAGTCGGCGGTCCGGCGAAGTAAGGCACGTCCGAAGTGCGCCGGGGAAAGAATAGTCGTCTCGCTTCAAAGCGTTCTGGTGGTCTGACAGCAGAGCCGTCGCTTCTGTAGCGTAGCCACACCGGAGGAGATGGTATAATTGCGCCCAGAGGTAGATCCCGTCGACGCTCTCAGGCTTGAAGAGATCCTGCGCGTCCTTGGAGCGGAGGGTGACGTCGGTGTACGCGCGGACCTTGTTTCGGATCCCGGGGACACCGCCGAGGGAAGCTTCTTTGGGATGCTTGGCGATCGTTTCGTCGATATGGTTCTCGAAACTGCTGAGTGAGCTGCGAGTTCCATACTATTGGAGATATAGCTTACTCTCGCTCCAGGAATCGCCTTCCGCCAAGGGTCAATCTCTCCCTGAGCATCTTTGCCTGGTTTCCCCTTTGATCTCCCAAATACGCCTGGGCATACTGCCTCTCCTGCACCGGCTCAGGCTGCTGTCCATTGGAAGCATCGCGGAGGGACGGCTCTTGAACGAGATGAGCGAGGATGTGGTAGGCGACAGGGAGGGTTGGGTGTTTCTGATCGTCAGCCATACTCCCACCGGAGTTCGGAACCCATCACGTACAGCATCTCCCTTGACTGTGTCTTCCAAAGCCTGACACAGCTCCATAGGCTGCTTGGCGATCCTCTTCTGGTTGAGGTCCTGGATGACGCGCTCATACCGCAGCATCTTGGTGTGCATGACGAGTCCGCCTTCCTTGTTCTCGGCGCTTCCGCCGGCTTTGCTGGTTGATTGTGCCATGGGGAACTACAAGGTCAGCTCGATCTCCATCCGTCAGAGCATTGGACGAAGCTTACCCGTCTGGTACTTGATCCCAGAGTGCTCCTGCCCAGTCCCGACTGTCCCAGAGCTCCTGAAGAAGAGCTGGCCAATGTCGAAATCTCATCATCCGTCACGCCCAGCTCATCCTGCAGTACCCGCGCCTTCTCATCCTCCCAATTCTGGAGCATCCGCTGTTGGAACTGAGTCTGGAAAGACTTGATAGTCTGAAGTTTCAGCTCGTGCGATACCTACTATCACAGCGCATAGCTCACCTTCTGCCTCTGCGCTTCAATCCCGCTCAGAATGACCATCTCGTGCCAGTTTCGCCCCCACGCGTGCATGTCGCTCTCGCTCGCACCATAGCCGGTGGTCGAGTGGCCCAGAGGGTCTATGCGGGAACCTCCGGGACCTTGGGCAGCGCCAGCAGCGGGCCGACGCCGGCGTTTGGGACGCTGAAAGTCGCCAGCTTGAGATTCGGACGACGGGAGCTGAGCGATAGAATGGTTCAGCTGCGATGTGTTGACACCTAGCGACGAGAGCAGAGTATGCCTACGAGAATTAGCTCATACCCATTGGTGTTCCTGACGATAGCTGATGGACATACCCCTCGCCATTTCGTCCCTTCCTGCCCTTGCCTCTCCCTGCAACCCCCTCACTCATTCGCTCAATCTCATCAATCCCCAATCGGATCTGCGGGAGATCCGACCCCATCCCGCCAGCCGAGGAACCGCCCCCGCTTGCGCCGGCATGGTTGAGCGAGTTGGCCTGCGCGAGGAGGTTGGAGAGTGTGGAGGAAGGTGGCGGGCGTGGCTGCGCCGATGTCGATGCAGCGAAAGGGCTGCTTGTGGATGTTGACGAGTACATCTTGCCCTGTGATGCCTTGGCAGTTGATATACCTAAGTCTAGGAGGATGTATAAGAGGTGAAGTATATGAAAGCTTTGTTGTATGCATGTTGTATGCAAGCTGGCTGTTGGTGGATGTGCCACACTCGGATACATCGCCGGATATCGCCGCCTTTGTCTCTCACTAGTGCGGCAGCGCCACTCTGTCCGGATCTGACGAGAACGACCCTGACAGTGACACCGACAACGACAGCAGCGACAGTGGCAACAGTCTGTACAATCTATATACATCGCAAGCTACCTACACCCTCACGCCCCTATAGCGCAGCCAGCCACCCGCTTCACGCGCACCTCACAATGTCCGCGTCTCACTACGACTTGTGAGTCCCGAAGGGCTCCCGTCAGAGCAAAAGACGGACGCGTCGGGGCTCGGCGGCAACTGTGGAGCCTGACGCGTTCATCTCGAGCGGGCAAGATATGGGTACTGACTCTGTAGCCTCATTAAGCTGCTCCTGATCGGAGACTCAGGTTAGTCTGCGCGACAGCGATATGCCTGAGCGCCGCACTGAGCACTGACGTGCTAACTTTACTCAGGCGTCGGCAAATCATGTCTGCTCCTGCGTTTCTGCGATGATTCGTGGACACCTTCCTTCATCACCACCATCGGTATGTCAGCTGTTTGTAGCATAGGTCGCAGTCCAGGTAGCTGATGGCTGCAGGTATTGATTTGTGAGCTATCGCGTCGGGGAGGAGGGGTTGCCAAGCTGATATATGATAGCAAGATCAGGACAATTGAGATGGACGGAAAGCGGATCAAGCTGCAGATTGTGGGTTCACACCTATTCATGATACAGCGCCCAAGCTAACCTGATTAGTGGGATACCGCCGGCCAAGAACGTTTCCGGACCATCACCACCGCATATTACCGAGGCGCGATGGGTATCCTCTTGGTGTACGACGTCACAGACGAGAAGTCATTCCAGAGTGAGTATTCTTCTCCGTTGGGGGAAGCGGTGTGATTCATCTCGTCTCCCCAGATGGGAAGCGGGAGCTCGATCACCCTCCCCGCTCGGATCTTCTATCGTTCAATAATACCTCCCGCTAATCCACAGACATCCGCACGTGGCACGCCAACATTGAGCAACACGCCTCAGCAGGCGTCAACAAGATCCTCATTGGCAACAAGTGCGACTGGAACGACAAGCGCTCAGTCACCCTCGAACAGGGCAAGCAGCTCGCGGATGAGTTTGGGCTGCGATTCTTGGAGACCAGTGCGAAGGCGAATGAGGGGGTCGAGGAGGCGTTCTTTGTGCTTGCTAGGTGAGTTGAGTGATTCGGTGAAGCTTGGTGCGGGTGGCGATTGGTGTGGGTAAGAGGACCCTTCTAGCGGCAGAGCAGGCGATCAAGCCTGTTGGCGGATGAAGGATCTGCAGGGCAATCTAGATCCCTGCGGATACCTCTCATTGAGGATATGGGAGACTGGCTTCGGTATCATCTCGAACTGAGATTCTATCTGCTCTCTACCACGTACTTTGACTGATCAATAGGGACATTAAGACTCGTCTGATTGACTCTCAACCGGAAGCAGCCGCCCCAACAACTCTCGGCGCCGACAAGCGCAGCGCAGATCTCAACAAGAAGGCGCAGGACCAGCAGACTGGGTGCTGCAGCTAGACGTTTGGTGTGGGGGAGGGGTAGTGGGATGACGAGCCACGAGCGGAGTGGAGTGGGGAGGATCGGAGTGGGGCAGGGAAGGGCGGTGTATACGATTCCCCCTGGACGACCATTTTTTTTCATTTTTAGTACTACCTCTTTTGCCGGCAGATCAGAGGCTGAGAGCGGATCTGTGAGGGGCGGGGCGATGGCGGCGTATATGGGTCGAGATGACCATATGTACTTGTACAGGATAGTGCCAAACGTCCCGAGATGGCCCATCCAGAACTCAAGGTGAAGATCCCGAGGAGGCCATCCCCTCCCGCCGATGGGCATTGGAAGGGCATTGGAAGGAGAAGGGACTCCACCAGTCACCAGCTCGAGAGGTCAAGTCTGAGTCAGATCAGGGAGCTCCCGTCCGAGCATCCGAAGTCCGTTCAAGATTCCCAACTCTGCGCCTGCGATTGGGGATGGCTCGAGTCTTCGACACAGAAATTCCCAACTTTTGCGCCGGAGTGACGGTTGGACCGGGCCGGTGCGGACCGTTTCCGGCCCAAGGCAACTTTCACGCTCAGAGGTCGATCTGATCTGTTGATCCTCTGCTGACCCATCCATCTTCGTACATCGCTTGTCTCTCCCTCTCTCGCAGCTCCAATCGACACTACTCTGTACTTGGCCGTACAAAATCCGCACCGCCGCCGACCTCGCCGAAATCAGCGCCGCTCCGCTTTGGACTGCGTCATCTCAATCCGTGGCCCCGCATTGTCAAGGTGGAGGGCTCGACTTTTCACGCTAGACCTATAGCAACAAGCACATCGATTGGTGCAGCTTGACTCGCTCGCCCAAATCCTCGCTCACCCACTTTGAGGCCCCGATCGAGTCCCTCGCAAGCAGAAGGAGCACATCGATTTCCCCCATCCGTTCTCCTCAATTCTGACCGCTTGACGCACGTTCGAGTTTGCGTCCTTACCCAACGCAAACCCCCTCTCTCCTGTACATACCCCCTCCCATTCCAACATGTATCGCCGCCGCCTCCTGACCGCGCCGCGTATCGCGCTCGGCACGTCCGCCGCCCTGCTCTCCGTCGGCGCATACTACACCCTCCGCCCCTCCCCACTCCTCACCGAATCGTCATCTACGCCCGTCACTCGCCGCCGTCCAGGTCCATTATGGTCCCCTCCCTCCCGGTCACAGATGCTCGACCACCTCCGAACGTCCGGTATTTACCTGACACGGACGGAGGAGGGTGGGCCGGAATCGGGACCCGTCCCGTCCGCCCAGAGTGGGAAGAGCAGGAATATCGACGAGGTCGGGGACGATGAGGATGTCTTTGACTTGTTAATTGTCGGTGGAGGCGCGACCGGTGCGGGAACCGCATTGGACGCTGCGAGTCGCGGGTTGAAGGTGGCTTGCGTGGAGAGGGATGACTTCGCGGCGGGAACGAGTAGTAAGAGTACCAAGTTGGTTCATGGGGGTGTGCGGTATCTGCAAAAGGCGATCTTCGAGCTGGACTATGGTGGGTCACGGCATCCTCCAACTACAGTGAGGGCTGAAAAGCTGACCGTGGCAGAACAGTACAAGCTCGTCAGGGAGGCATTGAGGGAGCGAAAGATCTTCCTCGAGACTGCCCCTCATCTCAGTTTCCCCCTTCCGTATGTCCTCCCCACAATCAACGAGCTATAATAGGATTCAACGAGTGGGAATGGGCGCTGACCAGCAGTATCCTCTTGCCCGTGTACAAATGGTGGCAGCTCCCTTACTTCTTCGCCGGGACCAAGCTGTACGATATCCTCGCCGGAAGCCAAAACATGGAGGGATCCTACATCATGTCCAAGAAGGGCGCGGCCGAGGCTTTCCCCATGTTGAAGACGGACGGCCTTGTCGGTGGTGTCGTCTACTATGACGGTCAGTTGTCTCAGACCCTCCGAATGGGTGAAAAGTCAGCTGATAACCTAGGCCAGCACAACGACTCCCGAATGAACATCGCACTGGCGATGACGGCGGTGCAGCACGGCGCTATTGTCGCGAACCATACGGAGGTGACCAAGTTGCACAAGAAGGCGGACCCGAGCAAGGGTGGTAAGGAGCGGATAGTGGGCGCGAGGCTGAAGGATATGATGACGGGTGAAGAGTGGGATGTCAAGTGTCGCGTGAGTCGGCTTTAGCGATTTGGGGGATTTGTGCTGATAAATTTAGGGTGTGATCAACGCTACCGGCCCGTTCTGTGACGGGTTGAGAAAGCTTGATGAGCCGAGCGTACAGGAGATTGTTGCTCCTTCCGCCGGTGTTCACATTACCCTTCCCGTAAGTCCTATTACAAATCTGCATGGACAGGCTGACTGGCAGAACTACTACGGACCCAAGAACCTCGGTCTCCTCGACCCCGCGACCTCTGACGGCCGAGTCATCTTCTTCCTCCCCTGGCAAGGCAACGTCATCGCCGGGACGACCGACTCACCAACGACCGTCTCCCAGAACCCCATCCCGCCAGAGAAGGAGATCCAGTGGATTCTCGACGAAGTCCGGAACTACCTCTCGCCGGACGTCAAGGTCCGTCGTGGAGATGTGCTCTCCGCGTGGAGCGGGATCAGGCCGCTGGTCCGTGATCCGGATGCGAAGAACACGGAGAGTTTGGTCAGGAACCACATGATCAATACGAGTGAGGGGGGTTTGTTGACTATCGCCGGTGGAAAGTGGACTACCTAGTGAGTGACCGAAGGGACGAGAAAGAGGAAGGGGTATGTGCTGATGAACCAGCCGGGCGATGGCAGAGGAGACGATCGACGCTGCGATCAAGGAGTTCAACCTCGGCCGATACGTCAATGGCCCGTCCCAGACCGACCACATCAAGCTTATCGGCGCCCATGCGTGGACAAAGACCATGTACATCAAGCTCATCCAGCAATTCGGGCTCGAGATGGAGGTCGCAAAGCACCTGGCCGAGTCGTATGGAGACAGGGCGTGGACAGTGGCTAGTATGGCCAAGCCGACCGGTACGTCAAGGTCCACCCAAGCTCTTATCTCACCCAGCAACAATGAGGACCAAGCTGAAGCCCCAGGTCAATCATGGCCACTCCACGGGATCCGCCTCTCCCCGTCCTACCCTTACATCGAGGCCGAAGCCCGCTATGCCGTCCGATGCGAGTACGCCCTGAACGCCGTGGACTTTATCGCACGCCGAACTCGACTTTCGTTCCTCAATGTCCAGATGTCGCTTGAGGCCTTGCCGCGCGTTCTGGACATCATGGGCGAAGAGCTCGGATGGGACTTGAAGCGCAAGGAGCAGGAGTTTGATCAGGCTGTTTACTTCCTGCGAAGTATGGGGCTGCCTGAGGTGAGTTTACTTTCGCATTCCCTTCCATGAGACCGGACAGAACTGACAACGTAGGCGCAAGCAGGTATCAAGCTTGCAGATGTGATCAGGAACCACGGGTCGACTCAGCCGCTGGGTCTCAGCCAGACCGACGCGCAGCTGTTCGGCCGCGCCCAGTTCACCCCGGATGAGGTCGCGAACCTCCGCAAGCAGTTTGAGCAGTTTGACTTTGTGAGTTCAGTCTCGCTCTATACTAGAGGATATGGGCTGATAGCGCAGGACCACGACCAGAAGATCACCCGCGCGGATCTGCTCGAAGCGATGAAGAACATGGGGTACGAAGCCTCCTCCGATCGCGCCGATGGCATCCTCCGAGAGGTGGACTTTGGGCGGAAGGGCGAGATTGATTTCCAGGACTATCTCGACGTAAGTTTTGCAATATTCCTTGTGTTGAGCTCGGGACATTGAGTGATGGCAGAGCTGACCACACAGATCGCGGCAGGGATGAAGGAGCTTCAGCTCGACTCGGCCTTCACTCACCTTGCGCAGATGCACACCACGAGGGATATCGCCAAGGGCGATAAGGCTATTGGGCCCAGAGGAGGAGAAGAGAGTGTGGAGAGGGATAACAGGCGCAAGATCTCAGTCGAGCGGAGTGGAGGGGGAACGTAATGCTGGCGTGCGGCCCAACTGGAGGAGGAGAGAGCGCTGGAGGTCAGAGGAGCATAAAGTGATCTGCTATAGAGCTTGTCGATGCACTGATACAGTCATACTCACTACCTCCGCAAAACTAATCTGCAACATTCGTCGGCGGTCCCATACGTCGTCTGGAGGTCCCCCGGTCGCATTGACCTGCGCGCATGTACTTGTATGCATTACTCGACTGACTCCTGACTATACACAGCATGAGAAGACCTGGTACGGAACGGTAGAACAATCGACACGAAACGACGAAACTCTTGAAGAAACATCCCTCACATGTTTGCCCACTCCTTGGGGTTGTGAGGATCGACGAAGTTCCTCGGCTTGCCCGTAAACACTGTGAGCTCGGGAAGCCCGTCACTCAAGCCGGCTCGCTCGGCAAGACCGCTCTCTTTGACCCACCGGAGTGTCTTCTTGGAGATGGGGACGGTGTGCTTCGAGTGCAGATTCGTGAAGAATTTCGTCATGGACTCGGCGGTCAGAGCGGGGTAAAAGCCGACCTTTGTGGCGCTCACGGTCGCCTCCTCGCCGCGATCGAGAGCTTCCTGAACGGTCTTGCAGTCGCCCTCAACGAACAGCTTCACATCTGGGACAGTCGCCAGAGTCACCTCGCACATGGATCCGCCTCCCGAGAACTGGTTGTTCGTGTACGGCTTGAAGACTGGGCGGTCTGAGGGCTTCAGGGTGAAAGTGATGGGACGCCTGGTCCTGAGGCCGGAAGAGCTGTCCACAGAGATCGGCCTCACCTGGACGGACACGCTGCCTGTCGCCAGGGCCCCAGCTGCGCCCTCGGACTCGCCGTCGTGAGTTCTGGCCACCATCAGGATGTCTGCCTTCGACGTCTGTGTCTCGGCCGCAGTGTCTCCGGTGTACCTATACGAGTACGACGCGAGACCGGTGGCGGTATCGGTGTGGTGCATCTTCAGGTCAAAACGTCGGCTCTCATCACCCATGGTGATCACGATGACACCACCTGGAGCTCTGGCTCCCCCCTCTGAATCTCCAGCTGGAGCCTGAGCCTCCAGAAACGGAGTGAGAGCCGAGAGGCCGTCCGCTGTCAGGGTGTCTGCAGCCTTGTTCAGGCCTGCATTGTGGTCTTCCGCCCCGATAGAGCTCGTCGACAGGTGTTCGAGCCAACTCTTGACCACGGGGACAGCAGCCTCCCAGCTCTTCTCAAAGTGAGTCGACGGCTCGCCACGGTATCCCAGTGGGAAGTAGGAGATGACCTGGAGCTTGCCTTGTGCGCCGTGCAGAGAGTCGAAATCGGACTCCGTACGCACGTTCCGGCTCCCTTCAGGTCGAGTGAGGTCGAATCGGTAGCCTGGGATGGAGCTGATCGCGGGCGTCTCGGTAGGGGGGCTGGTAGGGTTGGTCCCGGAAGCGGTGATTTGGGCTGGAGATGACATGTGGGAACAGTTGAGATTGCGGGTAACGGGTTGAATGAGGGTGGAGAGAGGTACTTCAGCGAGGATGCAGGACTTATATAGCAACCCAAAGGGTTTCGTGGCCAAGGGGAGACATAATCCTTTGGGTGGCGAAGAACAAGATCGGTCAGCAACGCCTCGCCTGGCTTCCACTGGCTACACTTCAACTTCTTTGCTTCTGTACTTTACGCCGCCGAAACCGTGCTTCTCAGATCTTGAGATCCACGATTCTGCTTCTGGCCCCGGGCGCCGGGCATGGTCATTGCGAGGGAGAATCGAATCGCGCGCGCGAAGGGGTGGCAAGACAAAGGTAGAGAATGAAAATGGCGTTCTGGATCGTGGTCAAGCCGTGGAGCTTATCAAGCCACATGTTTGATATGAAGATGTCAATGGAGCAGTTAGCTCTGGATTTGAAACTGGACAAGATGCAAGATCATCCTGCTTCGAACGCCTGGATAGCGAATATGGCAAATACCCAGGGGTGGCAGGATAAAGGGGGAGAACGCGATTGGCGTTTCACTAGAGTGCAATCAGGCCGTACCCCAAGGGCTCTTCACAGATCTAAGATCGATCTCATCGACGGCATCGTCAGATCTAGGCAGTCGACGGTTCTGTGAAAGAAGAATCTGTCCCGACCACCTAGGTGTGAGCATTTTCCAGACTATCGAGCCTCCGGTGTGGGAATCCCCAATCCAGCCTAACTTCTGCTAGCCAGGTGCGATCGAGCAGCTCAGTAGCTCCGGAGGTGAAGCGTACTGTTGAGATTAATGTGGGTCTTGCGGTATCTGGTGTAGACTCTGATGATGCATTTCTGGCGGTTAGAAGCTATGAGACAAAGTAATCTACTGTCGATACACTGATACTCACTCTAGGGAGTGTCGAGTGTCTTGCACTTCAAAATGGCATGCCCTCACCGGCTCATCGAACAGAGCCACTCGCATGTACTCGTATGCATAGCTGTCCACCTGCTATAAACAAAAAGGGGAAGACTGATAAGGAATGGCAAAGTAATTACTAAAGGACGAGACTCTTGAAATTCACCTCGAGCTGCGCTGAACTCGAGTTCGACCCGTTGAGATCAACGAACCCTTCTGGCTTGGCCGGGAAGACTGTGAGCTCCTCGAGCTCCTCACTCAGACCCACCCCCCGGGGCAGACCGAGCTCCCTGAGCCATGCGAGTGTGTCCTCGGGCACGTCGATGGTATGGGGGGAACGTGGATGCTTGCGGAGATTCTCCCAATCCTCGGCGCTGAACGGGACTTCGATGTGGAGACGAGACACATCCACCGTAGCATCCTCGCCTTTCCCGAGAGCGGCTTTGGCATCCTGACAGTCCCCTCGAACGAAAAGCTTCAGAGATGGGGCGGTCTTCAGGGTGATCTCACTCCAGCCTTTGGATTCTTCCCACAGGACGAAGCAAGCTTCGTCCTCGTTCTTCAAGACGCAACTCATCGTGCCTTTCTGTCTGTCTTCTGTCATTGCCTCGCCCGTCATCGGCATCAGGTCGAGGAACGCGGTCGCCGCCTCTCCCGAAGCTTGGCGACCCGCCGTGATTTTCATCACAATCTGCGAGTTGGGCGTATTGATGGCCGCAAAGTCTCTGGCGAACTGGCAAGCCCGGAGCTGTTGGACAGTCGTAGTAGAGGGGCTGTCGTCGTGGGCGAAGAGCTTGTAGTTGCGCCACCTTCCCGGCATCGCGCGAAGCGCAATCTCGGCTCCTGTAGGCGCGTGCCCGTTCGAAGTCCCCTGATGAGTCGGAGGGTGGTTGTCGAGCTCGAACTCGAGACGGGAGAGGCCGTCCGTTGGGAGATGCTCGGCAGCGATCTTCAAACCGGCGATGTCACCGTCTGAGGACGAAATCTGCCCGTCAAGCCACTTCTTGACCCGGGGGACGGCTTCCTGCCAGGTTCGATGACAGTACCCCTTGATGGCATTGTGGGAGGTCCGGCGAGGGACGACGGTTCTCACTTCGAGCCGACAATCCGAATCCTTGATGTTGAAGGTAGCGACGGTCGTCAAATTCCCCAGGTACGAGTTCCCGGTGATCTGGAACGAGTAGCCTGGAATCGTGCTGGACGCGTCGGGGGCGCTGGGGTCCTGTGCAGTGGACATGTTGGGTGACCTTGAGTAGTGTGAAGGGGTGGTAAGTAGGACGATGGTAGGGATCAGAAGCGTGCCGCGAATGATGGACCTTTATAGGCGCAGACGTGAGTCCAGGCGTAGACATCCTTTTGGTGGCCGAATCTTGCGTGTGACGCCACCGAGGCGCACTGCTTCTCAGATCTTCGAGATTTCAAAATCTCTGTCTCTGGGTCGTTCGCCTGCTCTGTGATGTGTAAGAGATAAAGGCGCAGCGGATCAAAGGTGTGCAATGCAATTCGGTTTCACTAGATTGCTATCAAATCTTACTTCGGTGGTCTCGAGATCTCGAAATCTCATCAAGGTCAGTGTCAGATCTGCATGTCAGTACTGTACGGTCTTGCCAAAGGAAGGCCAGATCTAAATGCGAGTAACCTCCAGGTCAGCAAGGCAAACTAGGACCTACGAGTAGCTCGGTGTGCCTGTCTTCTGGTCATGCAGGAGAAGCCGCGCTAGTGAGCACTCACGGTCGCGAACTTGTACAGATCAGTCAATCCAAGCCATGACGAGTTGACGATCACTCGCATTTAACAGCATCAGTCGCAATATATCAGTATGTTAGATCAGACGCGCAAGACGTGGTGACATCCGGGATATTAGTTTGCGACAGCTGACACCCCTATGCTAAGATATACTCACGCGAAGATGGCCCGGAAAGATCGTCTCCTCCTTTTCCCCATTCCGTCTAGCCCGCCTCTACATTCCAACCCAGCTATGCACCCCTGCGGCATTATGCAGCCCCGTCTGCCCAATCTTGACCCTCCCCTGCCCGGTACCCTGCTCCCCGAACCCTGCCCCACCCGCACCGAGGAACGTATTCCTAACGGGCGAGAACGTCGCGTCCATCATCGGGCTAAGCGGTGGTCGGCCATTCAGACTCCCCGTCGGCGTGCCGAGCGGACCCCCTAATCCCAATCCCGGACTCAATCCGCCTCCTGGTCCCACCCCACTCCCTCCGCCCATACCCACGCCCACGGACCCGCCAGCGCCAGGCAGATAAGCCTCCGCTGCCCACTCATACCATACCCTCCTGCCCCGCCCCTCGCTCAGTCGCCATACGTGCACCTCGACCTCCGAGCCAGAGGGGAGGTAGAGTGGTGCGCGGAGGGGGAAGAAGAGAGGGAACCACGAGTACATGTCGGGCGAGACGCGGTGGGCGTTATCGGGATGCGTGGACAGCCCGATATTGCCGTACAGGTGTGCTTCAAAGTAGCCTGCAAAACCGTGGCAGGGCCCAGCGTGGGGGATGGAGAAGGTCAAAGTGGCGGAACGAGTGTTGTGCGAGTTGGTGAGTGGTGCGCCTGGATGGTCAGCTCTGCCTCAACGTTCAGCGGGAAAGTGCAGACGTACCGCTCGAATCCAAGATAAGATCCCGCCGTGGATGCTCAAACTGCCAGCATTGCTGTACTCTCTCCCCACATCGCCCACTAGCTCCACCTCCATCTGCAGAAAGGACGTTGACCTGGCTCATCATGACCACGTATGGCGTCTCGGGCGCTGACGCTGGCCGAGCTTTCGAGGTTGCTTCGGCGTGCAGCTTGGCAGAAGAGATAGGTGCGAGGTGTGCGGTATATGATATAGGTATCGAGATACCGGATGCTGCCCTGTCAGCTTGGCTTACAATGTGCGAAGAGCCCAGACCTACGCTTCATGAACCGCATAGCCCCGTCGAGGCATTCCGGACTCAGCTCGTTGTCTCCGAAACTGCCCAACAGCTCAGAGACGAGGATGTCCGCCTCCTCAGGCACGTCGACCGTTCGCATATCGCCATAGAGGATTTGGACCGTATCGAACCATTCCAGCTCTTTCCGTTCCTGTAATCTGGCCTGTCAGCTGATGACCATCCCATAGGGCAAAGATGGACTGACGTCGTATAAGCCGCAGCATTCTTTTCTACCGCATATACCATCGCTTGTCGATTTGCGCGCTTCAGCGCCCGCAGAGCACAAGCGACAAGCGGTCCCCTTCCAGCTCCAACGACGGTGATGACACTGCCATCAGCCTGCGCTCAATCGCTATTCGACACCAGACTTACTATCTTCCTCCAGCAGGCAGGTCCAGCAATGCCAGATATGTCGCCTCTTCATACTGCCGGTACTTGACCGGATCCCTCTCGAACACATCATACGTCGCGCTCCCCAGGTCATCAAACAAGGGCTGTAGCGGCGCTTGCAAGAAGTCCGCATAGCCGGCGGTATATGCTGGCTCGTCCGACTTTTGGCCGTTGACGGGGTTGATCATCCCTGATTGGGCCTGGGAGGTGATGTGGCGGACGTATTGGAGATAGGCGGAGGGGCCGCCGGCCGAGTGGCGGTTGGTTTGGGTACCGGCGAGGATGTAGGTGGGGGATTGCTACTAGTCAGCTCAAAGCTACGAGGGCAGAAGCGGCATGGCTCACTTTGGTCATACCCTTCAGGAAAGCTTGACAGGCCTTACTGAGGACGGGATAGCCCTTGCCGTTGGAGATGAAAGAGGATGCGGGGAGCCAGATGTGCTTGACGGGCTCGGCGGTCCATCTTGATAGCGCGCCAACAGATGGAGGGAGGGGATTCGTAAGATCGAGAGCTACTCCGTCAGCACATTCGTCTTGAGACTGCCATAAAGTCCCACTTACTGACTGTCAACCGAGAGTGGTATCCGCACATTGACCGAATAGTGTCCCACATCTCCCAAGTCGAGCATGGATCTCCACTTGCCGGCGCCGGCGCCGCTCCACTCCGCGCACTCATCGTGCTGCTAGCTGCCGATACTGCGCTCGCACCGCTAGCGTTTCGCATTCCGTTCGGGGCGAGTGTAGTCGAGTTCTGGTGCATGCTGGCCGGCCGAGTCGAGAGGGACGATATCCGCTTGTGATGCTTGGACGAAGCTCCAGCCGAGGTGGACTGCGGGACGGACATGCCGTTTGGAAGGGTCGCGGAGGTAGATGGGCCGGATGTGGGAGGACCGAAGGGAGATCCGGGACCTTGGTTGATGAGTTCCGTGGGGTCCGAGATGGGGATACGGACGGACAGCTCGGTGAATGCAGATGCGCCGCCGAGATGGAGAAGGTTGGAGATGGCTCGAGCGTACGAAGCGAGGTAGGCCCTGTTGGCGAGCTGAGGAGCAGGTAAGATGAGGGTAGGGACGCCAAGATAGATTGCTTGTGAGAGTTCCGCTCGGAGTGCCTAAAGATCAACTCAAGAGCCCGGGCGGGGGCGGTCAAACAGGACGTACCAGCTCAGAATCAAACCTGATCCCCTCGTCGCTCGAGTCCATCTCCAACCACTCCGCAGCAACAGCAATGAGTCCCCTCGTCTCTTCCAACCTCGACACATTCAGCTCGTTCCGCCTCAGTCCTCCCTCTTTGCGCCAGACGTCCGCCTCTCGGTCCACGACCTCTCGCTCCAGATCCCGCGTCATGGCCGCCTGCGACGTCGGGTCGAGCTCTTCTTCGACTGGACGGAGACAGAGGCGTTCCCACCGCTCTTGCCAGCGCGGGTTGGTGAGCGGGACACAGGCGGTGTCATAGTCTGTCGAGGAGAGGGTGGTGGAGATGTGGGTGTCGAGGGGGGAAGGAGCTGGGTATGGGGCGGTCGGGAGTGGTGGGAGTGGGGGTTGGAGAGCGATAGCTACGGGCAGGCGGGGCATCCTGGGCGGGTAAGTCTGTACTGACGCTGATGATGTCGCTGTTGAGGCTGATGGATGAAATTTGGACTTGGTCTCTCTTGTGCGCGTTCATCACCTTGCAGAGGGAGCTTGACGCGACTGTTACGTTAGTAGTTAGGCTCGCTGTCCCTTGCCAGTGCTCGCCTAATTTGGGCCAGCCTATCTCTGCTCGGGCAAAGCCGATAGATAGGCCTGAGGACTGGTTTTGGCTGGCGGGAATCCGTTCGCAATTCCAAGTGCTCCACCAACTCTCACATCCCATCTCTCGTCCACTAGGAACCCTCATCATCACCAGAACAGAGCATCGCGCTCGGCAGTGTGCATAGAAAGATATCAGCTCGAAATCACCGAGCAGAACCAGCGGAAATCACGCTGCTCCGCTCGCAAATTGGCCTGAATAATCGCATCGGCCGATAACCTCGCCTTTCCATCGTTGGTCACGCCTGACACCCTGCCTTCACCATGGGGTTCTCTCGCTCGGCCCGTATCATCACGCTCTTGGTGATCGATACGGCCTTCTTCTTTCTGGTACGTTCTGGCACCCTCAGGTGATACGGGTTTCTGCTGATACAGCTAGGAATTGATTGTCGGCTACTCGGTCGGTTCTCTGGCGCTCATAGCGGATTCGTTCCATATGCTCAAGTATATTATTACCTATCGGAATCTGGGTCAAGCTGATCCTCAGTGACGTTCTCTCACTCCTCGTCGCTTTATACACCATCAAACTCGCCACCTCACCCTCATCCGCTGCCAACTCGTACGGGTGGCAAAGAGCCGAGATTCTCGGCGCGCTCATCAATGGTGTCTTCCTCGTTGCGCTCTGCATGACTATCGCGCTGGAGGCTATTGGGCGGATCGTCTCGCCACCTGAAATCTCGGCGCCGAAGTTAATCGTCATTGTGGGAAGTCTGGGGTTGGCGAGTAATATCGTCGGGCTGTTCCTCTTTCACGGTGAGCTGTGATGGGCCCTTTGACTCGGCGCTGAGCTGAATTCGTAGAGCATGGACACAGCCACGGCGGCCACTCTCATGGCCCCATCGCCCTCCCTGCGGACTCGGAGGCCGAGGCAGCCGACATGGCGGCTCCAGGCGGGCGTCAGCGCGCCGACTCGATGTCTTCTCTTTTCCAGCACCCCGCTCAGACTCGGGCACAGGTCATCGAGACTGCTCAGGAGTACGGTTACGGTCGACCCTCCGCAGACGAGAATGCCGGGTTCATGGGGGCCATGTCCCCTCCATCAGGCCATCACCGCGGTAATTCCCTCTCGCGCAACAACCGGAAGAAGGGGAGCCAGGGCGGGAGCTCCAAGTCTAAGTCTGGCCGGTCTAGGTCAGATCAGGCCGCCACGGCGCCCGCGGTCGGCACGGACGATATTCGCTCGCCTGTTGGAGAGGTACCTACGCCGACGGAGAGCGGGAGTAGCGGGACGGCGGTGGAGGATGGGCACGGGCATGATCATGCGCACAAGCACAAGCACAACCACATGGCGGTGGATGCGAGCGAGGCGGAGGCTGGGCATGGTGGTGGTCATGGACACGGTCATGACCACAGTCACGAGGGGCACGGGAAGGGACATGATCATGGACATGGACATGGCGGCGCGGGTGGACATGGTCACGACCATGGGAGCATGAACATGCGCGGTGTATTCCTGCACGTGCTGGGAGATGCGTGAGTGCATGATCGATTATACCATGGAAGGAGTCAAGCTCACCATCACAGCCTCGGCAATGTAGGCGTCATCTCGGCCGGTCTCGTCATCTGGTTCTTCGAAGGCGCATGGACGCTATACTTTGACCCCGGAGTATCGCTCTTCATCACCTGTATCATCTTCAGCTCTGCTCTTCCTCTCGGCAAGCTCCTCATCTCCTCTTGTTTGGGTTACGCTGACTCCCAGTCAAATCCGCATCCTATATCCTCATGCAGGGCGTCCCATCACACGTCTCCCTCGAGGCTGTCCGATCAGGCATCAAATCCGTCCCCGGTGTGGTCTCAGTACATGAGCTGCATATCTGGCAGCTCTCGGAATCGACCGTGGTGGCCTCGGTACATGTCATGATCATGCCCGGGGCGGAGTATATGGACGCTGCGAATGGGATCAGGGCGATCATGCACCAGCACGGGATACATAGTGTCACGATTCAGCCAGAGTAAGTCAAGCCTCGCCTTACCCTCATAATGGTCGGCTCTACGGAGCTTCGTCCAATCCTTGCACCTATCGATCAGGATGACTAGCTGATCATGCCCAGATTCTACGACGACGCCGCCTCCATAGCCGAAGAGACCGCCTGCCTCATCCGCTGCCCACCAGAACAATGCGGGACAGATACCTGCTGCCCTCCCGTTCCTGGTAGCAAGAATGGCCAGCTGGTCAATGTCGACGAGGGGGAAGAGCACGATCACGCGGGTCATTCGCATTGAAGTCGTGATAGCGGTGGCGGATATGGAGAGGGCGGTATTGTAGATAGGGGGAATATAACATTATGATCGAAATACCCTATGAGATCATGGAGTGCCTGGCATCGCCTGAGACGCTCTGGACGTCAATGCTGTTACCGGCGCATGATGACCGTGGTGCTTGCTGATTTGGTGCATGCACGAGGAAGCTGAGCGCTGAACTTGAAACGCGAAGATGAAACACCAACGCACGGGTCTCACCGCCACATTCACCGGAGTTAAGCGGAGTTTCGTCCCCCTCCAGCATTTTCAAGCCGGTTGCGTTACCTCGATTTGGGTGCACGCGCGACCTTGCCCGTACTCCAAGCTGATAGCCAATCCATACTCACTAGTCGTGCCCTACTACGCTTACAGGGTAAGTTTTACAGTCCGAAACGACACTGCATACGGCGCAGCACTCGACTTTTGGGAAAAAGAGAGGAAGCAGAGGCTGATTTGGGTGTAGTAACACGGCTATCCGACCCTTTCACCCCTAATCTTCAATATGTAAGCTGGAATACGGTCTGCTGGATATATGGAGAATGTGGAAATCTGATATGACAGGGCTCACTCTAACGTTTGGTTCTCCCGGTTAGTTACTACTCCATCGAATCGGTACCAATGAGCGCGAAGGAGGAGGGCGGAGATCTGGACAAAGGATTGCAGGATGATGTGAGGTGCTGGACGACGAAGGATGAGGGGGAGAGACGAGGGCCTTGCGGCGGGGATATGCTGCGTGGACGCCATGGTTGCAGGGGGATTGGAGGTTGTTGGAAGAATGTGCAGAGTGGGAGCGACCGACAAATTGGGGGAGGAGAAGGTCATGAGCGACGGACATTGCGGCGGATACGGGCGTTACCGCTGGACAACGCTGGGACAAGGCGAGGAGATGGAGAACCGTCATACGCGTTATGCCGGGCGGCATGGCCCTCGTGTAGATCACGATGGGGAGATGCTGTCGAAATCTCTCGAGAAGAAATGCTGACCCCTCTAGCCCCAGGGAATTCGGTAAGGGCTCCCGCCAGTGCCGTGTGTGCGCCCACCAGGCTGGTCTTATCCGGTGAGTCTTGATCGTCGGGATGCACAGACTAATGAGCATATGCTGACGATATCAGCAAGTGGTACGTCTCATCTCAAATTGAGGGACCCTCATGCGAAATATCGGATACAGGACTATATCGACTGACATTGCAGGGGACTTGACATGTGCCGTCAGTGCTTCCGGGAGAAGGTAAGCTCTATGTCCTCCGAATATAGGTCGGATCCGAGCTGATCATTCCAGTCGAAGGCTATGGGTTTCGTCAAGGTCAGCTGAACCTCCTCTTTCGACGGCTTCTCGCAGCGCCATCGCCAATGTCGGCACACCGAGAGCCCATACTGACATCGCAGAACAACTAAGCTACTCTTACAGGTGGAATAGAGAGTTTGGCGGATGGAGGTGTAGGGAGTTGGGCAGGTAGTTGGGCTTGTAGCATCGCTATGCCACAGATTCGCATCATCCTATGCGGCGCGGGGATTCCAGTCCAAGCACCTCGACTCAGTCTTGCATCGTACGCTGCAGCCGCGAGCGCACCTTCTTCGGCAGCTGCCTGTTGGTCTCTTCGGCGTCTCTTGTCTTGATCTGATAAGAGATTTTATCGCCGCTACCTACGCCATGCCGGCAGCGTGAGCCAAACTGCCCTGCGGTGAGAAAATACCTCCGTCTCCGAAGTCAAGTCAAGTCCGTGTGACAGCCACACCAAATTTCAGAACTTCCTCGGCCAGCGAGCACCAGCAGCTGCACACTGCCTACCTTTGTCACACCATCTACATCATACATACACTCTTCCTTACAGCTCCGACTACGTGCTACCAACTATCAAGGCGGAAAGCTCTGGAACAAAAGCTTGTACTTCTTGGGGAACTTTTACCCTTGTATCACTAGTTTCCGCTTCTATACCCTTCCATCTCAACTCCTTGCCGAGTCGAGCTTCCGACGACCGCCTACGAAAGTATACAAAGTCAGTCTCCCATTCTGAGACGAGGGCACCGGACAGTGCGGCAGCGCGTCAGGTCGTCGAGCACGTGCTCAGCCAATTTCGACCACCGCTCGAGCGAATCCCTTTGGACCTCTGCTGATCTTCTTCAGACACCCTCGACTATACCTCCTACATCAATTGTAGGACTATACTCGAACCCTTGACGAATCATCATGGCGAATGAGAACTCTCCGTCCAAGCAGGGACCCAGGTCGGACGGCGGCGATGATCAGCATGGGGAGGAAGTGAACGGGCACGCCAAGATTGCGAATGGGCATGATGCGTTGGATCTGGCCGAGACGGTGAGTTGCCTGTACCAGACCGATTGGTGGTGTAGAGACAAAGCTGACATCTTGTAGACTGAAGGTGCTGCCAAGCAGTCTGCTGAGGTGAGCTCATATTGACCCGAATTGGTGCAGTTCAGCTGACTTGATAGCGTCTCCTTGCCAAGCGGACCGAGCACGAGCGCGCCCGTCAGGTCACCCGCGAGAAGTTCGAAGAGCAGATGCGCCAGCTCGAAGCTGAGCAGCTCGCTGAGGAGAAACAGATCATCTCTTCTTCACCCGTCGAGGCTTCCTCGGCGCCGACGACTCCGCCAGGCCAGCACGCGGCCGCTTCCAAGGCGGATGTCCCCGCCACTGAGCCCGCACCTATCGGTCCTCCAGGCGGTACGGGTATCGGCGCCAAGTCGATGCCCGCGAGCAGGCGGACGAGCGGGTACGGCGGGAACACGTTTGGGTTTGAGAAGATGAGCTTGAGCGTGATGGAGCCGGGGCAGGCGGGGAAGTGGGACGATGAGGTGGATGAGCAGGGGGCGGAGGGGACTGTCAATTACTTGGGTATGGGTGATGATGATTTCGACCCGTCAGAGCGCAAGGTGTGTCTTAGTCGATGAGCGGGGATGTGGCTGATCATATAGCACGTCTCGACCAACTCGGCCGCTCTCGACCTCGCCGCCCTCGGTCAGACCCCTCCAAGGGGCTACGGTGCCCGTCCCTTCGACACTTCGGTCAAGACCTCGGACTGGTCGACCTTCCCCCAGCACCGCACAGCGGGGACTTCGCCGCTCGCCAGCTCGCACGCAGCCCTTCTCGAGCACCCCCACACGGCCGTCGACCACCTCCTCAACGGTGCCGGTATGGCTGACTCTATCGCCTCTCTGCCTGCCATGCCGAGCAAGAGCGTGCCGGGCACGCCGTTTGGACTCGGCGGTAGTGGAATCAACGGCGTGAAGAGGAGCGGGACCAGCCCGAACATTGCGGACGGGATGGGCGGACGGGGGTTCAGTAACCCGGATTTGGCGAGGGCGTTCGGCAAGCAGGGGAATGTCTCTTTCAACCTCGGCGAGCAGCAGCCAAGGGTGAGTTGCTCCAGACCAAGCGAGAGTCTATGCTGATCGCTAGCCCTACGCTGCCGACCCCATCTACTCGAACATGTTCAACGGCAACGGCGGACCCATGCCTCCCCTCACCGGCGGCAACGCCTTCTCTTCCGGCGGCAACTTTGGCGCGCCGTACGGCTTCGAGGAAGACCCTTCCGGCTACGGCTCGGGCGCACTCTACTCGTCCGGCGCTATGGGCATCAAGAACAAGCGGTCTGACGCCGACCGGGAGTTCAACCGTTTCTCGGGCGTCCGGATCGAAGATCTCCAAGGCGAGATTCTCCCCCTCACCAAGGATCAGCACGGGTGCCGATACCTCCAAAAGGTGCTCGAGGATGGTGATCCAGCCCACCGGGACATGATCTTCCGCGAAGTCTACGGCCACTACCCCGAGCTCATGACGGATCCCTTCGGCAACTACCTCTGCCAAAAGATCCTCGAGGTTGCCAATGACGAGCAGATCTCGGGTATCGTCGAGAGCGTGTCGAATGAGCTGGTCGGGATCAGTCTCAACATGCACGGGACGCGGGCGGTACAGAAGATGGTGGACTTCTTGGCGAGCCCGAGGCAGCCCAAGCAGATCAGGACGTTGATCTATGCGCTGAGCATGAACGTTGTCGCGCTCATCAAGGATCTCAACGGGAACCACGTAAGCTTTCTTTTCCGTGTACTCGCAGGGAATAAGCTAACCCCCCAGGTCATTCAGAAATGCCTCAACAAGCTCATCCCTGAAGACAACCAGTTCATCTACAATGCCATCGCTGCCAACCTCATCGAAGTCGCTACCCACCGTCACGGCTGCTGTGTCCTCCAGCGCTCCATCGACCACGCCTCCCCAGCTCAGCGCGTCCAGCTTGTCACAGAGATCATCTTCAACTCGCTCTACCTCGTCCAAGATCCGTTCGGCAACTATGTCATCCAGTACATCCTCGACCTCAACGATGCAAGGTTCTCGGAACCGCTCATCCGCACCTTCATCGGCAACGTCTGCTCCCTCTCAGTTCAGAAGTGAGTACAACACTGAGTATACCTGCAGGGATGTAGCTGATAATATAGGTTCTCGTCGAACGTTGTCGAAAAGTGCATCCGGGTCGCCGATGTCGAGATCCGGAAACTGCTCGTCGTCGAGGTGCTCAACCGGTCCAGGCTGGAGAAGCTCCTCAGGGACAGCTACGGGAACTACGTCGTACAGACCATCCTCGACTACTGTGATCCCGGACAGCGCATCATGGTGCGCTTACGTTCCTTCCCGGCTTGATGTGGACTCAGCTGACTCAATAGCTTATCGAGATGATTCGACCCCTCCTCCCCTCTATCCGCAACACCCCTTACGGCAAGCGCATTCAGTCAAAGCTCGCTCGCGAAGACTCTTCCTTCGGTCACCCATCTCTCGGCTACGGTCCTACCGGTGGTGGCGGACGCGGCGGTGGTGGTGGCGGCCGAGGCAACTTCCAGCAGGGCTACCAGCGCCACCTCGGCCGACCCCAGCTCCAACACATCAACGCCCTTACCGACGTCTACGGCTCGCAGGGCGGTCCGTTCGGCGCCGGGCCCGGCCAAGGTCAAGGCTACGGCGGTAGTGGCGGTGGCGGCTACATGCAGCACAACCAGATGCAGTCGCACCACGTCCCGCCGCACCAGGGCGGTTTCCGTCCAGGTCAATCACCAGCGCCGATGCAGGCGGACCACACTGGGCTCAGCTACCACGCTCCCGGACCGGATGGGGCGCAGTGGCTCCACCTTCGTGCAGGCGGATCGGCAGCTGGCGGCGGAGGGAATGGCGGAGCAGCAGCGGCGCCATGGGCGGACATGAACATCAATGGCGGCGGTGGTGGGGAGATCGAAGGGGGCTGGCCGGGACAGTACGGCTTTGACCCGCACGGACTCGGTCAGGGCGGGATGGGCCAGCATCAGATGATGTAGGCCTGGGCCGCGGACGTTTCTCGGTCTTCTCAACTCACCTTCTTGTCAATCTTCACCTTTAGAATAGCCTCTTCTCTTCTCTCCTTCCCAACACACCTGTGTCATAGACTCGCTGTTGTCTTAAAAAACCCCTTGCCCTTATTCTTGGATCTGGTGCGCTACTTGCGGTGTAGAATAGGAAATTTGGGAGTGGTGGAAGTGGAGAGGGGAGGAGAAGCGGGAAGGAAATATCTGTAGGCAAAGAGTAGGATAGAATCAAACCCCCTTCTAACACAACATGTATGCATTTGGACTTATAGATCGACCCTCTGACGCACTGACGCTGTTACTAACTGATGAGGGTGCTGACCATGGCTGTTCAGGCAAGTCTGACTGATGCTGTACTTTGTCCCGCCGCTCGAAGTGGTGATATGGCGTGCTCCGGCGAGCGAGATGGCTTGATGCAAATGCCACTACTTACTCGTGGGCATGGTAAAAGGAATGCCTTTCTTCCCGGTCATTTGGCGTTTCAGCAGACCCACGCCAAGGTCAACGGCTCTCCCGTCTTCTCGCCTCGTAGCTCCTTCCATATCGAGCTCTCTTACTCTTACCTCTCATCCTGATCTGATATCTTCAGACATCACCCCGCTTCTCATCTACCTCGAGTACAATGAGCGATCCCGCATACGCCGGCGTAAAGTGCTCATCGTGCTATGAGCCAGCTTCAGAACAGTAGGTCTCCTGAGCTCGTCTGTCTTCCGCCTCTTTCCGGCTCTTGAGCTGATTGGCTCGCAGCCCGACCTTCAAGGGAAACAACTGCAGATGCGCCGAGACACCTGGCGCGGACACTCATCTCGCCTGTCTTAAGTGTTCCGTCGACTGGATCGAGGCTCAGATTGTAAGTTCAGTATATGACTCTAGGGAGCTCACTCGTCAGTCGAGCATGACAGAGTCGAATCAGGGTACAACCATGATGAAGTGTATCTCTGGAGTGGACGCCATGGAGAGTCTCGTCCCCCATGGAGAAGCACCTGACTTGTCTGACCCAAGGTGAGTAGGCCCATATTTCGCTCACTGCGAGTGGTGACTTCGTGCTGCGGAGCGGCTACATGGCTGACCCTCATAGATCCGACAGTTCTCGGCTGTACGCCCGTGCAAGTGAGGGAATCGACGAGTACTGGAGACTGAAGGAGGTCCTTATGCGAAAGGTCTTCAAAGAGCGCCTCACAGCACGGTATGGGGAAGTCACTGCCTTGACATCGTGGCAAAGCCTGCATGACCACCTCAGAAAGGGACTGCGCTCATTCAATAACAACAGGCTGACATCAATTCTCGAGCAGCTCGAGGGCCTGAGCGGTACCCTCGTCCACACATGGCTCGTTGCGAACCCTGATGTCGACATGAGCGACATGTACCACGCCATTCCGTTCTTTGCCAGGCAAGTCGCCTCTGACAAGTCGACACCTCACACAAAGCAAGATCAGCACATCTTCTTCGGCTTACGTTCTTTATTACCCGACAAGCCTCACGCCAAGCTGCTGGATCACCTGAGAGAGCTTGGCATGTCCGAGCGCACGCTGACGGATTCGAAAGCGCACATCTGCGTGAGGGTCTCAACGACGATCAAGACCGCTCGATCTCTGAGTCAGAAGAGGCCTAGCTGGCTCAGTCGAAGAGGCACGGTCAACCACGGGCGTCAAGAGGTCAGCGGCGTCGACATCGCCGCTTTGCACATACTGGAGGCGGGAAAGTTACTGGATCTGTTGATGAAGGAGCGAAGTGAGTGTGCTCAACGTCAGATCAAGCGTCTCGCTGGGTTGATGTCCGGTGAGGGGCCAATGGAGGCAAGCAGAGGAGACGGGCATACGGATCTGGAATCTGGCTGGGACGAGTGGCGGACTACTTTTAGGGAGACTGATCGCGCATGAAGCGCTGACGTTGTGTGCCCTGAATTTCCCCTTGACTACTGGAGGTCGTAGTAGTAGCAAAGACACGCTGTGGATGATCCCCAAGATCGCAGCACCCTACGTCGACCCCACCACTCTAATTATCGACTGAGACCTTTCCGTGACGCCACTTTCTCCATTGTCTGTCCGCTTCTCAGGACGCCGTGTGTATATATCGGTCCGGTCTTGTACAGTCCTTGAACTTACCGTACATGCACCTGTCAGCTCTCCTCTGCAGTCAGATCTCCATAGACAGCCATGTGTATGCTCGGACAGAGTCACATATTGGAAAACAGACCCCAGCCCGACGGGTCGAATGTCAGTTTGAGGCGGCAACATGTTAGCGCAAGTGAAGCAGAAAAGCTCTTGCGGCCTGCATGCGGGCAGTCAGGTATCGAGTAAGGTGAGTATAGTTCCGGGGGCGCAAACCCCAATATACGATGAGATCGACGGCCGGAGGTCAGCAACACAGGTTGAGAGGTATGATTAACTCTGTACCATGTTACATATTGATATCGTTCGGATGCTTCCTTGGCGCCGCTCATTGCTATTCTGCTCGCTCAGCTTTTCTACCAGGCACCCGTCCATTTCCAAAGTAAGCACTGCACAATCAGTAATGTCCATATACACCAAGTCAAATGGACACCACTCACTCAAACACCCCAATAGTGGTCCACTTCCGGTTCTCCGCCTCGGGGAACACCAACGACCTCGGCCCGTAGAACACCTCATCATCCACCTCCTCCGGCTTCCTCGGGAGACAATGCAGGAACTTCCAGTCCGCCTTGGCGCCCGCCGACTCGACCATCTCATTCGTCACTTGATACCCCTGGAACGCCTTCATCCGCTCCTCCTTCTCGGCCTCCATCCCCATCGAGATCCAGGTGTCGGTGACGACCACGTCGGCATTGTGGAGTGCCTCCTTGGGGGAGTTGGTGAAGGTGATGGATCGATCGATACCGTGCCCCTTTCTGTTGTCGTCAGCTCTGCCAAAGATAAAAGCGGCAAGCGAGACTCACAATCGGGCCATGACAGCATCATCGACCTTATCGTACCCCGCCGGCGTCGCCACGCTCATCTCCATTCCTAATCTCGGAACAGTCGCCATCAACTCCCAGACAATGTTGTTCATATCTCCGACCCAGGCAATCTTCTTGCCCTTGAGAACCGAGAGCGGGTCGACGCGAGTCCGGATGAACTTGGCCAGGTCGGTCTGGACCTGACCTCGGTGGTATGCGCCCTCCTTGAGGTCGAGGGGTGGAGCGTAGGCTTCGTACAGCGTCAAGAGGTCTGCGAGGATCTGAGTGGGGTGCCAGAGGTACGAGAGAGCGTTGACGACGGGGACGGACGAGTATTGCGCGAGTTCCTGTAATCAGCAGAGAACAAGCTGTGAAGAATGATAGACTAACTTCGATTTCCCGGTGGTCTCCTACGCGAGCCATGAACCCATCTGCCATACTGCCAATGACCTGCGCTGTGTCCCGCAGCGACTCATTTACGCCCAGCTGGATGTCCGCTCCGCCGAGGAACATGGCGTTCCCACCCAGCACCGACGTGGCCGTCTCGCTGGCCACCCGCGTCCGGGTAGACCGCTTGTTGAATAGCATAGCGACCGTCTTGCCCTTCAGACTTGTCCTGACAACCTGAGCCGAGAAGGCTTTGCAAAGGTGCTTGTAGGTAAGGGACGAGAGGAGGAGTTCGGAGATTTGCTCCGGCGAGAGGTCGGCGAGGGTCAGGAGGTGGGGAGGGGGCCGGCCATTATGGGGTCGTGGCGTGGCAGGGCCTTTGCTGTCATGGCCTTGCGTGCGCGGCCGATGTGGGCGGTCGCTCGAGGGAGTAGAGTTCCGGTCGTTGGTGTAGCGCCGTCGCGGTTCTCCCGCAGCATCACCATTTCCGAACCGAGGAGGGCGCGATGACTGCTCGTATGAGGCCATACCCCTCGCAAGTGAGCGAAGGGGGGTAGCCAGGGCTGACTGGGTGTGTCTAGCGAGCATCTTGTGACCGGTAGAAGATGTATAGAGGCTATAGATAAGTGATGGACCTGACATCTTATCTCTGAGTCAGAAGCGGCGCGGTGAAGTGAGATGGTGCCACGTCATTCACAAAGACGCGTTTCAGAATTGATACCCATCTTTGACCCTCAAGATCTCTACTGTGCCATCTACCCATCTCTCATATTGCCCATATCAGCCCCAGCTCCATCATATAGCAACCAGAAACACAAAGCTGCTATCTCTGCGCATTCCTAGATCGTCCAAGTCGAGAAAAAGTCCAATCCCGGAAACCAGAACTCCCTCGAACCCTCTCGCACACCATGTTCCCCACTCGTCTCCTCCGCAATTCCCCACCCACCCACCACCTCATCACCCTCATCCGCTCCCCCATCGGCCTCCCAAAAACATCACTACGAACTCTAGAGTCCATCGGACTATATCGGATGCACCAGTCGGTGCTCTACCCATATTCAGGCCCACTGGCGGGGAAAATATTGCGAGTCAAGGAGCTGGTTGGCGTCCGGAATGTATCGGAAGAAGAGGGCAGGGCGGCGGTAGAAAGGGGGCGGAGTAGGGCGGAGGGACTGGGTCTGGAGGTGGCAGGACGAGCATGGGGAGGTGGATCGAGCGTAACAAGATGAGGGGATTGAGGGTTTGATCTTTCCGACTTCAAGTACTACGTGAGTTGGGCGTGCTCTGGATCTCTGCAATGTTCAAGGCTGATAGATTAGATGCGGATAACCTCTTCTGTACCGTCAGCTGTACAATACCATGCAGATCTATCGCATTTCCCGATATAGGCGCCTCTTGCTCCCGGGCTTCATACAAATGTTGGCTCGTCACATGACATGGTAGTGTAGTCCTGCCCCTCAAAGCCGAGCAAATACACCTAAAGAAACATGATATCCTCCCTTGTGGAACCCCTCCGCCCCTATCATCGCCCAAATTTCAGAATCGGTAGCGCGCTAGGGAAGAATGACCGGACTTTCTTCTTGTCTCCCGAGCCTGATCCCCCGCTCTTCTCCTTGCCCTTATCTCCGTTTGACTTCTGCTTCATCAGCTCGATGCATAGCTCATCAGCGCAAAAGTAAGACTCACTCCGTTGACAACTGCCGGTTTGACCCTGACCAACTCCGCCTCGATCCCTTCCTGCAGATCCGCATCATCATCCACGTCCATGCCGACATATGACACCCTCCGGCCCCTACCCGTAAAGGATGTCGAGCGTGACACCATCCCAGAGGCGTTAGCGGGCGAAACCGTGCTGGGCCCGCTGGCAGATGGACCGGCAGATGAAGATGCCGACAAGCGACGCTGCTCGTCCGCCATAGCAGCTGCGATCTGGTTTTTACCAGACCCCTTAGGGCGCCCCCGCTTCTTTGCGATTGGTGCGGAAGAGTCGGGGGTAGTACCGGGCGTTGCGGACGGCGCGTACATACGATGAGCGGGGAGTGCGGAGAAGGAGGGAGTCTGTGGTAGGGGTATTTCGGCCGCACGGCTAGTGCGCTGTTGAAGCTTGGTCGGTGATCTAGCAGGGGCAGGGGCGTCGTGACGGGCCTTCTTGGACGCTTTGACCGGGCTGGCACTGGGACGGGACGCTCCAACGCGTTTTCGAGGCTTTTCGGAGGTAGGCTGTGCATCGACCGTTGCTGGGTGATGCGTTCCGCTGGGGCCAGCTGCTTTCGAGCCGGATCCCGATGGAGAGGAATGGACACCGTTCGGCCGAGGGGCGATCCCGTTACCGTAGAAGCGGATGCTAGTCGGCGAGCGCATGGGACTATCGCTGGGGGACTTGTGACCGGATTTTCGGGCTGCCTTGGGCCGAGCTGCCGAGCGTGAGTCACTCCCGTTGACCGGCGCCCGAGGCTCAGGCGCCGGACTGCTCTCCGTCACTTCCTCGACCTCCTCTATCTCCTCCACCGCCTCGATCGCCTCATCGACCTCATCCTCCTCTGTAGGCGCCCGCTTCCCCTTCTTGCTCCGGCTTCGCGATCGCGGCGCAACCTCCTCGGACCTATCCTCCACCTTGAAAGCCCTTCCCCTCCTTGTACCCGATGTTGGCCTTGACCTCTCCTCATCCCGCCGCCTGAGCTCCGCCTCGGTGACGTACTCGTATCTGTTCCATAGCCCAGATCCCTTGAACTTGCTGGCGTCCTTTCGCTTCTTCTCCTCCCTCGCCCGCTTCTTGGCCTCAATCTTGGCTTCAGCCGCTTCGGCAGCGGCGATCTTGGCCTCCGCATGCGCTTCCTGCAGCGCCCATGCCGAGTCGCGCAAGGACTGCACGATAAAGTCCTCCATGGCGATTTCTTGCCGAAGCCGGAGCTGCCGCCGATAGTCGCGGGAGATCGGGAGGGGGTCGCCCGGCGTGACCTCGACGGTAACCTCCTTGAACTTTTTCTTTTGAAGACTGGGAAGGGGGATACTGGAGATTTTGCGAGGAATGTAGCCGGACGGAATGAGGTGGGAAGGGGGGTATTCTTGTACTTCCGATTGTCGATGTGCCGGCCAGGGAAGACCGTATATGAAGGCGTGCCGAGTGCAGCGAGCACAGTGGTCAAAGTACCGACCTGCATACCACATGCGATCATGCAGCGGCTTGGCGCACGATCCGCACCGAGGAAAGTCCTCCGGCAGATCGTCCTCGATCTCGACAACGGATGAGTCGGCGACCGAAGGTGCGCTTTTGGGCCGCTTGAGGAAGCTGAACGGCCGAGCGTTGGTTTTGGCCGTCCGAATGAGCTTTTCGCGGACGATAGGCTCGGGCGAGTCCGAGTCTGAGCCGTCATCCGTTTCGAGCTCGTCGATCTCTGCGGTACCGCTTGGCCCGGCCTCGGGCGTCTCGCTCTCCCCCGCCTCGCTAGCGTTGCTATCGAGATATTCCCGCCGAAGGTTGCTCGGCCGATTCGCCTTTTTCTGCGGTGTACCCGAGACGTCCGACCGAGTCTCACTGGCGGAGCGAGAGGTCTCGGGTTTGAGTGAGAAGTGTCCCTTGTTGTTTTGCTCGCAGGTAAGGCAGAGACTGGGATTAGCGGTATTAAAAAAGGCTGACCTACCATTCGATGTTGTCTTTGCCGAAGTAGCTGTCCCCACTGCCGTCAGTCACGCTCATCATGTAGACCCACTAGTACGCTGTCAATTCCTCGCCAATCTTGACCGCCCTAATCACTCGGAAAGTGACGTATTTGCCTTGCCTGAGCAGCTCGACCGTCGGAGAGCAGTCATGCTAAATCAGCTCCGCCCACCCAATCACTCACATTCAGAAACCTAGCAGGACCCAGGAAGAGCTGGTAACACCGTTTGAGCCCGCTCCAGACAATACTGAAATCCCGTCGTCGCGTCCGATCACTCCGCCTCTGCCCCTTCTCTACCTCCTTGCCTTTGCGCCTCACCGACTGTTCTTCCGCCTCCTCATCGTCCTCGCTCCCATCATCACTCTCATCGGTCTCTTCGCCGGCTGCCTCGCGCGCAAACTCATCCCCTAGATCCATCTCAGCCCGCCACTCCTCAGGAAGCGGCACGACCGAGCCCTGCAGTTCTTGCAGGACCGCACCGACGGGTAGAGGTCGCGTGGCATATACAGCCAGCTCGGGGTGTTTGGTGATGTGCGTGTACCGGTCGGTCGAGTGGATATCGACCCGAGAAGTCGGGACATAGCAGAGAAGGTATCGCCTTAGATGGCTAACATCAGCGATGTTAATTACACGACGTACGCTGTGAATCTTTCTCTTTGCGATTCGGTACGCTTGGTCTCCATGTGAGCCTTAATGAGTGGGAATCTGATCAGCACCGGCCAGGTCATGGACATACTCTAGCATTCTCGCCATGCCCTGCTGGACGTTCCCCTGGACTACCGTCTTTCCATCAGCTCCACCCCGGGCATAGACTCACCTCTCGCATAATTTGCAGCACCTCATCCGTTTTGAAGACAGGCCCCACAAACTTGTTCTCCTGGGGATGTACACCCAGGCGACTATTGGGCATACACCCGAGCTGATCCACCAGGATCCAAGACAGCAGATCATCGTCGGCGGACAGATCCTCGGCGGGATGAGGCAGCGGCGGCTCGTCCTTCCCCAGAGGGGCCTGCTTGACCTTGGACATGGGGCCTGAGGAGACAGACGACAGACCCGCAGGCTAGTTATACAGGGTACAAGAGGCTAGCTAGTTGTTACCAAGTTGTGCCACGAACATTCAACAAGGCGTTTGCCCCGCGCCGGGCGACGCGCCGGGAAGTTGGAGACCCCACAGCAGCTACCACCTGGATTTCTTGCCCCTCATACACTTTCGCTGTTACTTCATGCAGTCAATATGAACGCTTTGCGCTCCAAGAAGGTGTTCGTGGTCACCTGCGCAGTCATTGCACCTGGTAAGCCTTTCGCACGAAATGTAGGCTGACATTAGTTTCGTTCTTTGGCGGTACCTGGCTCAAGGACTATTTCATCGAGCGGAAAATCGCAAATGAGGGAGTCCCAGAGAGACAGCTCAGAACTAGGACAAGGATAGCTGCGTGAGTCTGCAGTAGGGACGATGAGCTGACGAAAAGATTACAACAAGAGAAGAGCGAGCTGCTCAAGGAAGGAGAAGCTGTCGACTTGAAAATTCTCGAGCTGAGAAAGCGGATATCTGGGTCGCCTTGAGAGGATAGCCAAATCCTTGACGTGTTGTATACTATGTCTCTACATGAGGATCACGGGAGCTGCACTTGTAGAAGGACCAATGCCTGCTGACAGCATTGACACTCGATACTGTTCAATGATGCATTCTAACACTATCCGCACACGGCACGCCCTCCTCCGTCTAGTGGTCGATGATGCTGAGGTTTCCGCTGATCAGCTTGTTCTCAAGCACGGAGTAATCTGGGATCTGGATCTTTGATCCCTCGGCGCAGACTGTTGATCAGCACAAGCTCTGCAGAGTATAGATGAGACCCACCAATGATGACCGTACCGCTCAGCTTGATACCCTTTCCGAAGTGCACGTCGCCTGAGACCTGAGAGGATCAGCTAAATTCCTCAGACATCGTGAAGAAGGCAGCTCACAGTCAAATGGTCCAATTCTGTGATGTTTGGGATGGACTTGAATCGGGCCTCGAAGTTCTGCCAAATCAGCCAGGTCCGGAAAGTCAAACAAAATAGACTCACCGCAACCTTCTTGAACTCGTTTCCGAGCTTGATGACGGGCGTTGAACCGAATTCTCTCGCCGGGTCCATCGTCAAGACACCGTGCTCCAGTGTGTAGAGCTTGGATTTGATGAGCATCAAGTCTGATGACTGCTTGACCTGGACCGTCAGCTCTGCTCCTCAAACGTACGAGATGCGACTGACGGGCAGGAAACGGCTACGGGGCACGTTGATACCGAAAGCGTTAAAGTGCTTGATGGCGGCACCGATAGCAGTCTCGAGCTGGATGATGGCCTGTCCCTTTTCGGTGACCTAGACGTCAGCAACATCCCACCCTCTTTCGCCAAACTCACCTTGTTGTTGATGATGATCTCCAGGTTCATCGCGTCCTCGTCCATCACCCGCTTGATGGCCTTGAGGTTGCACCAAATGTTGTTGGTGTTGAAGATCTTGAACTTCCTGGTCGAGCAGAACTCGTCGAGGTGGTCCTTGGGGACCTGAGCCACCTCCAAGAGCCTGACGGTACCGTCATAGTCGATGATGGTTCCACCCTTGACATCCGCCTTGGTTTTGTCGGTGACCTCCATGACGTACTCGGCCTGGTTGTCAATCATGGTCTGCATGATGTTGAGGTCGACGACGGCGCCCAAGTTGTCGACGTTCGAGATGAAGATGTACTCCTTGCCGGCGGCGATGAGCTTGTCGAGTAGGCCCGAGTTCCTGCTGTAAGCTAAACCCTAATTCTGATAAGATTTGACGCACTGCAAAGCGTCGAAAATGTCACCGTGCCCTGGTGGGTACCAGTCGGCCTTGTCAGACTCGGCGCTGGTGGGGCAGGGGAGGAGCGACTCCTTGTCGACACGGGGGTACCGGGACTGGTTGAAGGTGAGGATGTTGATGTTGTGGTTTTGGTACTTTTGGATGATCCGTGCAGTGTCGTCGTCGGTGTTGAACGAGTTCATCAGGATGAATGGGACATTGACGTTGTATTGCGAGTTGAGGTGCTATCGTCAGCCAAGCTCGCCAGCATACTCACCTCGATCTGCCTGACGGAAAGATCCAAGAAGGTCATGCCCTCCCTGACCTCGATAATACTCTTGGGTCCAACACACCCCATGGTCGTACCGAGACCACCGTTGAGCTTGAGCACGGCAAGCTTGTTGAGAATGGAGGGGTCGACGCCCTCAATGGTCTTGTAGGGAAGGAGCTGCTTGGGGTTTGGCGGGTGGATCTTCTCCCAGTCACTGCCATCAGCCATGATCACGAGACGCGACGTACAGCTTCTCGCCCTTGGCCCGCTCAGTGAGGAACCGGTTGAACAGCAAGAAGAATGACTGCATCTCGGCGTCAAAGACCTGACGTCAGCTTCAGCGCTCCCGGCAGACTCACCTTCTTCTTGGCCGGGTCAGTCACGCCTGCCATCATGTTGTTGAGCTCATTGCGCATAGCCTTGGCTGCGACGCCGGTGGTGGCAGACTTGAAGTCCTGATGTCAGCCGCGACTTTGAGCTGGAAACGTACGACTGCAGAGTGACCCCTCTGGCGGGCATTTTCAGCGCTGGCGGGAGCTGCGAGGGACATGGTTGCTGTATAGGATAGATGGTAAGAGGAATGTAAAGACGCGGAAAGGTAAAGTGGAGCGCGTTGGGGTGGAGAGGTCCAAGCGAAACGCATCATGAACGTGGGGCTCTAGCTCAGGGTATAAGAAAAGCCACGTGGCGCATAGCCGCTTGCGGCCAAATGTGGCACTTTTCTTGGGGGCCCACTGCATACATTTCCCCGCAATTCACCTCTGATCCGCAAGCAGCAGCTCCTCGACTGCTTCCCTCACGTCCGCATGCAGCCCGACGAGCTTGAGCCGCCCCAGAACCTTGCTAATGCTTTCCTCTCCGAGTTTTTGGACCGCCGCCCAGGCCGAGCCCTTGACATCGATCCCGACCTGCGCCTTTTGGAGGACCCGAAAGATTTCCGGTTTGTGGTCGATGATCTGGAGCGAGGGGTTGGAGCCGAGGCTGACGATGATGCTAGAGCTGACGCCGTGTCGGCCGATACTGATGATACCGTCGGCCACCTTGCCCGGGGTGGACTGACCGTCGACCGAGATGGACACCGAAGCCGGGCTGCACGAGAGTAGGCGCAGGGACCAGGTACGATGGCTGGCCAAGGGGTTCTCGCATGGACCGATAGTGAGATGCCCGGACGCCTGGTCGTATCGAAGCGGCGTCCGCGAGAACTTGACATCGTCCGCCTCCGTCTCCTTCCCGTCATCCTCCACCAGATCAAACTCGCCATCTTTCCCTACGACCAGTACAACCTCGACCGCCTCGGGCGCGGCCGTCCCGTTCTGGATGTCCTTCCCATCCCTGGCGTCCAGAGGAATGATCGCGCCCTCTTTCGCCAGAGCGGGATACTGCTCCAAGGGCCGGAAGAGCGAGACCACCCTGTCCCCATCATACACCGTCTGGGTGAAGATGTCGACCCACCGCCCTGGCGGCAACCACCCCTCCGCCTTGCCCAGCTGCACCTCCTCGGACGTCGGCGAGACGATCGGCAGAACCAGCAGGCTCGGACCGAAGGTGAACTGCGTCTTGTACGCGTACGCCTCGGATGTCTCGGGGTAGTCATAGTACACCGGCTCGACGATGCTGCGATACTCGGTCGCAGCCATGACGGCGCACGAGTAGAGGTAGGGAATGAGACGGTGCCGGAACTGCAGCGCAGAGGTGATGACTCGTTGGGCCTCGGTCGAGTACACCCAGGGCTCGCGTGTGTTGAAGGCTGACGCGGACGAGTGGAGGCGGAGGATGGGGGAGAAGACGCCGAGCTGCGTCCAGCGCGCCATGAGGTCATTGTCGTGCGTGCCGTGAAAGTGTCCGCCGATATCGTGCGACCAGAGACCGTATCCGATATTGGAGGCGGTAGCCGTGAATTCAGGCTGGAACTTGAGAGATTCCCAGCTGATGATGGTGTCCTGCTTGTCAGCCGTGCTCGGCTGGACTGCTCACCCCTGAGAAGCCGATGGGGTATCGGTGACTCCCCGGCCCGGCATAGCGCGAGAAGGTGAACTGCCTGTCTCCCTTTCGGCCCGAGTCGAGGTAATGATAGTGGTTGAGCATCCACAGCGGGTCGATACCGGTGGTCTCGGAGAATGGGCCTTGCTGCCAGTCCAACCACCAAAAGTCGACCCCTTCGTCTTCGAGCGGGTGGTGTAGAGTCTTGAAGTACGCCTCGAAGAAGGCCTTGTTGGTGGGTTCGAATGGGACGGGCTGAATATTAGCTTGGCCAGGGATTTGTACTTACAGTCCCGTTCGCATCCCGCTGGACCGCCTTGCACATCTCCTCATACGGCTTCTCGAACGAGCGGACCCCGTCTGCCGGGTGGGTGTTGAGCGTGATCTTGAGCTCGCGATCGTGCAGCTGCTCGAGGAAGTTGACGTGGTCCGGGAAGAGGTCTGTGTCCCAGCTATCTGTCAGCCTTGTCGAGGATAGACTCACGTGTACCCAGTCCAGCCAGTCCCAAAGCCTTTCGGAACGTCGATCTTGTGCCTGACATCAGCGTCGTCCGAGAATGGGCTCACCAGTCGATGTCAAGCACAGCCACGGAGAGAGGAATCTTCTCAGCCTTGAAGCGATCCATCAGACCCAGATACTCCTTGTCCGAGTAGGCATCTGCTGTCAGCTAGTATTACAGGTAAGGCTTACAGTATCGGGACCACCAGTTCCCCAGAGCCCAGCGAGGCACCAGAGGGGTCTTGCCGGAGACCATATAGAACGCCTTCAATGCCGCACGATAGTCTGCATGTCAGCTTGACACACGGCCGTATTGGACATGGCTTACCTAGACCGTACGCAAAGAGGTAGATATCCTTCCTCTCGGAATCCCGCCCAGCGACCCACCCGTCATCGGTAAAGATCATCGATCCAGAGTCATCTACCTCTGCAAAGCCATACTGCCAGTCAGCTCAGCACATAGATTAAAACTCACCTGAGATAAGATCCCATCTCCCAGATCACACCTCCCGTCGACCCCGTCGAGCGTTCGGTAAGTCCCACCGAGGTTGGTCATCTTCTCGTGCCGCTCGCCATACTGCCATATATGCGTCCAGCCCCTATTGCGCGAATCTACCATCAGCACCGCCCATACACTGACTCACCAGCCTGCCGCAGCGACACTATAACGCTGGAAGGGGAGAACTCCTCGCCTGTCCACCTGAGCAGGAACCGATCCGTCAAGACCTCGATCCCCTTGCCTCGCTTCAGGACCTCAAACTTGGGCGTGGGGAGATCCCGGTTGATTGCAAAGGTAGAGGCACGGTCTTCGAACTTGCCATCAGGGGCGGACTCGAAGCGGATCAAGCCATCAGTGAGGATGGTGATTCGCTGAGTCGAGGTTGCGATTTGGGAAGATGTGGGAGCGACGGGCGCGGACTTGAAACCTTGGGAGTCAAACATGCTGGCCAGATGTGGCTATGCTGCTGGACAGCCTGAGTGAGAGAGATGTGAGGATGTGACTGAGCGAGGCGCAGGCCAGAGCTGGAGGCAGATGGGCATATGCGAGTACCCCGCCTTACGACTGCTAGCCTCCGAAGTCGGACCGAGGTCGCCGAGTGCGGGTGTACTGAGCGGTATCAGGCGGCTCTGCGTCTGGCTCGGGCTTAGCTGGAGAGTGGGGCAATATGATGATCCAGGGAACGTCGTACATTGGTGAACGGAGCACTGCCCAAGGAGGTAGATGGACAAAGGAGACGTGAATTATAGTGACTCTTGAGAGACCGCCGGAAATGAATCCTCCAGAGGCAAAGCACGAAACTCGCGTGATCCCTTCCAAGTGATAATGAGCCTACTGCCCTCTCTCTGTACAACAGCGCCTGCCTATCTAACAGCACAGAGGCTCGTGAGCTCGCAGGACAGCGTTGAAGCTCAAGCAAGGACCACACCCCACTTCCAAGAAGATTAGGTAGGAAAACTTCGTATCTTGAAAATTATGGTGACCTGATAATTACCGGAAAGAGTAATCTGCCATGCCGTCATACTGCCTGAAGCGGCAATTTGTATGCCGTAACACAAAAGTGGGGGTGACATAATCCCACCGGGAGTGGGGGAAACCGTCAAAACGGCGTACGAGTGCTCCCTCGTCGATGGAAAACGTCCAAAAAGACTCTCGGAAGCCTACTAAAAGGTCCTCTGCCTCGTACGGAGCAAAAAGCGTGCCTCCTCTCGGGATTGAACCGAGGACCTCCACATCCCCATCCTGACAGTAGGCAAGATTACAAGTGTGGTGCACTACCACTATGCTAAAAAGGCAGCCATAATACTGATGCGCGTTAGTAGTATATATCTGGCATTGTCATTGGTGGAGCTATCGGTCACAAGCAGCCGCTGGACGAGTCAGAGTGAGATCTAGAGACATGATGGTCAGGAGACTGAGCTCAAATCACCGACTAGGTCAGTGATACCTCGTTGACGCGCGGCTGCGGTCGTCATAGCTGGTGGGTCATGGCGTCCAAGTCCTCTCTCCCGCCCCGGCCTGATCCCATCTGGCTTCTATCCGTATATGCGTACTTTCTGATCTGCCTGAGCAGTAGAATGGTTCAGGTCCTTGTTTCCGGCCGTTGTGGGAATGGTGTGAGGGAGTCGAGCAGTGGACAAATCAGCCCGTGACTCGGAGCCCTAACAGAGCAGGTACGGAGATGGGCCGAGGGTTCGTCTGTATATGACCGTAGTGCTTGCTGGAAGCTAAAATGCGGAAAGACACGGGTCTGAGTCTGTGTTATAGACATCCTGATCCTCCTTCACCTTATCAGTGAGAAGCTAAGCTCAACCTCAGATTCAATGTCGAAAGCGACTCACAAAATCCAGGTGCCACAAGCCGTAGTTACTACAGCTGAGCGCGGGTGGCAGATAGAGTGAGTGGCGAAAACGAATCAGCGCCTCGGTCGAGGAGATCATGCTTTTCAAAGGTTTCCCACGCGCCTGTGATCGTCGAGACGGCGACGAACCAGGATGTTGTCCGAGAAGACTCGTCAGTCGAGACAGTGACTGATCGAATCAGGTCAGCGATCTCTGACACTGGTGTCCGGTCGCCAGCGAGGCTACTCGTAATGTTCACTGGTAGACGCCAAGGAAAGTGGGTGAGTGGCGTGGCGAGGTGAAAGGGGGAGGGGCCGGCCGCTAGAAGAAGATCTAGTACTGGTCCACTGGACTAGTGTGCAAGCTATGAGATCAAGTGCCGAGGAGTGGAGCTGGGGAGCGCTTGATCAGTTCCTGGGTCTGAATGGCTACCCCAGACCTATGATTTTGGATCCTTGGGGCCAAGGGTACCACGCTAAAGAACGGTCGGCATTTTACAAACCTGGGTCGAGTCTTTGTTCCAGCCTACATGCTCCAAGATGCTGGAGTCGACCGCCACAAGCACTCCGGACTATTTGCATCAAGACGCTGGCTCCGAGGGGGCGGAGTATCCCAAGCGGCTGGTGTAGAGTACGGTGTGAACTGTAAAGGCAGACGGTGTGAGCGTACTGGTGTGTTGTCATCAAACGATGGCGTTGTCGATGAGGCCGAACAGGTCTGATCGGCGCATCCGAAGAACAGCGATTGACTCCCAGTACCAGGAGCCGATTGGGCACTAGCCACTGCGCCGCCGATATATGATCGGGAGACATGTCTTATCGACGAGGTTGAGCGCTGCTCTCGACACCCTCGCCCCCAGAGCGGCATCATCATCACCCACAAACTAGCCCTGCAACCACCCTTCATATCCTCATCTATCGATATCTCGGATCGTCTTGATTGGTCACCCTACCCTTGATACCAGCGCCTACAGAATCTTTCCAAGATCCCAAAGATGCATCTATTCTCTTCAGATATTCTACCTAAGCTACCACCCCCTCCTGCTGCGTTTTTACCTTTTCCATCTTCTTCTCCTCCGGCTGATTCGCCATCACCTCCTCCAAGAACCCCGGCAAGACCCTCTCGATCCTGTCCCTACTCGCTGTCCACAGCTTCTTCTGCGCATCCGTCCTTGTGTCTACGACCGCCTCGGATGGTGTTTCAGTGGTGGCTGCTGCTGGTGTCGACGGTGGCGGTAAGAGAATCCCTGACGAGTGCATGACGAGGATGACGTTCTTCAGCGACTCGCCTGCTTCATTCTGCAAATAGTCAGCTCCGCGCAGCCTGGAAAGAAGAAATAGCTCACCATATCTCTCTCATTCCTCATAAACCTCTCGAGCTTCTCCAGCACCTTGACAAACAACTCCCCCACCACATCCCCCTCCGATAACCGTACGACATACTGCAAAAACACCTTGCACAGCAGCGTTGCCGCTCTCAACCTCGTCTCGCCCATCCCCGACTCGAGCTGCGGTTTCGCCAGCTCATCCATGATGGGGAAGAGCACTCGGTCAAAGATGACCGGCAGCGTCTCGGGGTTGCCATGGATATCGAGAAGGTTGGGCGAGAGCAGGATACGCTGGAGGTACGATATGGCGCGTTGGCGGATCTCGCGCGAGTGGTTGATGCAGTGTTTGGAGAGGATGAGGAGTGGGGGTAAGTGGAAGGTGTCCCAGGCGTTTGTGGATGGGTAAGAGGCGGTAAGGGCGGGAATGACGAGGCGGAGGTCGTATACCGAGTCGAGGGCGGAGAGGCCTCGTTCGACCGCAGGACCGCTGCCAGTGAGCCAGGCCCAGCAAATTGGAGGAGGACTTACAGTGAAGCCTGCTGAGGAGTCTTGCGCTGCGCCCTGCCCGCCGTAGCTGCCCCCGCACCGGTCGCAAACTCGTCCAAGAGCGCCACGACCCCTCCCCAATTGTCAAGCGTCACTGGCGGGATCTGCTCATTCACCATCCGCCTTACAATCCCCAATGTCACCTTGCTCGCCTCGGGGTGGTTGACGGTAGCCCGGAAAAGAGCAATAATGAGCCCCCATTCTGTCTGGGACTTGACGACTTCCGTGTCCTTCTCGAGGATCTTGGCGATTCCAGCCATGAGCTGCTCCGAGACCGCCGAGAGGACCGAAGAAGGTAGAGAGCGGAGCACGTCGAGGGCGATGTAGAGTTGATCCCGCAGAGTAGGCTGGAGATCAGCGGAAAAAAGAGGCAGACGTACGGTCTCCGAAACCACCAGGCATAGTCGCAAGAGACCGACAACAGCACGCTCAATCAGCAGGACACTGAAGCTCTGGGCCGAGCTGAGAAGGGTCGAGATGTATTCGAAGATGATCGGCCTATCGTCAGCTTGGCTTGTGGTGGGACATACCAAGTCTCGGCGATATGCTTCTTCCCCCTGCTCGCCAAAGAGACCATCATCTCCAGGTGAAAGACGCAGGCCGGATCGTACGGGAGCGGCCCGTCGAGGTTCTGGAATCGCCGCGGAGAGCCAGTCTCGCTCAGCTCGGTGCTGTTTCGCCGAGCGGTGAGTTTACCGGTCGTCCGGTCTTCTGCGAGTTGTCGAATCGCTTGTAGCGCAGGAATGAGGGCGTCCACGTCCAGGCTCCTTCCATGTCAGCCACATCCAATGTCTACAGTAATGACTTACAGGATCTCCGCATACAGCTCTTCCAGCTTGCACGAATTCAGACAATCAACCGCTACCAGCGTGTTCTCAACGTCCTCCTCGCTTGTCTCTACCGCAACGACCTCCGCCTCGCCTCCGTATGGGCTGAGCAAATAGCTTGACAACGCCGAAAGCAGACCTCCCTCCGGCCTTCGATCCACCTGCGGCGCCGCCGCTGCCTTCATCGGGATGGTGGTCTGTCCGGCCAGGAAGTCCTCCATCTGAAGCATTGGGGCCGGGAGGAGCGAGTGCAAAAAGAGCGTTTGGAACATCTCGAAGATCTGCGTCCAGCCGGACCGGATCGCCGCGCCATTCCCGTTCGCGATAGTGAAGAGGACGACAGTGGCGAGTTGGCTCCGGTAGCTCTGGCCAAAGCGGATCGCCAAGGGAGAGACAATAAGACTTTGGTTATCCTTCTCGACGATGGGGAAGTTGGACATTTGATAGTCACCCTCGTCGAGAAGACCAGTCGCTGCCGCAAGGGACTGTACGATCGTGTCGAATACCTCGGGCAGTTTGAAGTGGCCAGCGAGCGAGGCGCATTGCCGGAACCCAGTGATGGCTTTTTGTATGACATGCTCGTCCTGGGCCGACATGGTGAACGCGTAGGCGATGGACGAGATGAGCGGACGCCAAGAGAGCTTGAACATCGCCTCGTCGAATTGGGCGGTATTGCACGAGATCATCGGGCCTAATTATCAGCTCGCCCCATCACTTCACGTGAGAACTCACCTGCAGTCCTCGCCCGCTGCATCAATCCTTTCCAGGCATAATCGAACCCCGGCTGCCCCACATGCTCCTCTGGCAGGATGATCTCCTTCTTCTTGATACTCTCGTGGATCGCCGCCAAGTACTCAGGATCAAAGTCCTTCCCATCATTGACTCCGCGCAGGTTCCGCTTGTAGTCGTCGATGGTCATGCGTTTCCGGTTTTGAGGGTTGTGCTGGTCCGTATTGAGCATGATGACCGAGTAGGCTAGGACGTAGGCGGCATCTTGGCTGGCGATCTCCGCTGCAAAGTCAGCTTTAGTCGTAACGGAGGGACACCTAGCTTACGGGGAGAAGTGGAAAAGAGTTGTTCTGCAAACACCTCGGTGATACGCGAGATTGGCTGCGACTCGCCCGGTAGCCGGAAAGTCTCGAGTAGTTCCCGCATAGCATCCGCGATGGATTTCTGCTAGTCAGCCCCGTCTCAGCCATTCATGAGCTTACTCACCCCCTTGAAGTCGAAAGACGCCAGGAAAGCCTTGAGCAGGTCGACCTTATCGTGCCCAGAGATGTACTCTCCGATAAGCTTCTTGTCGAGCCGAGACGATGACCGGAGGAACTTGGCAATGGCCTTATTCCGCTTTTCCTCGTCCGTCCCAGGCGCAGAGGGGTCAACGGTGATGACACCTTCTTTTTCGAGGAACGCAATACCGTTCTTGGGTTTGGCGTTGAAGGCCGCTGCACCGGCAAGGAGAACACCCTTGCGCTCTTTTTGGTCGCTAAAGTCGGACGCTGGCGGCGCAGACTGCCATGTCAGCCGAGAGAACTTTCTAGAGACATCGTAAACTCACTGATGGCCATGACTCTCCCCCATCGTCCATCCTTTCCGACATGGAGCTGACAAGCCCCAGCAATATCTCCAAACTCAACAGCTGGGCCGCGTCGAGTCCATCAAAGAGGTTGGTCGTCCCATCCTGCTTTGGCGGACCAGACGGGTACACTCCCCTCGTCAAGAAACCAATTAATCGCTCAAAGATATCCTCGCTATCCGCCGAACAGTCATAGTTGACCCAGCAATCCGCCATAAAGCTCGGCCTGAGCGCTATTTGCGTCAACGTCTCGAGCATGAGCTCGCGCGTCTCGTTGGGTACAGGCGGGAGGAGGGAGATGGGCCGCGGTGTAGACGGTGTAGTATCGGTGTGATCGAAAGTAGCGGTGGAGGGGGTACTGGGGCGCGAAGAGTTGCCATAGTTAATTTGAGGGGGAGGTGTTTGGGGTGTGAGACGGTCGATGAGGTACGAAAGGAAGAGTTCAAGCTGGAGTTTGAGATGAGGGAGCATAGTGGAGAAGAGGGTGGAGGTAGTTCGGAGGGACTGGCCGAGGAGGATCGACGCGTCCGACCGGGTCAATTGGAAGAGGTATCGACACCCTTCGTCCCTGACCCCTTCTCGAAGCTCTGACCACTCTCCCAGACTACTCCCACCGACTTCCAGCGCCGTGTTGAGCACTGATAACGCAGCGAGGCGCATCGAGTCGGTGTGCGCCTGGTCCGCCGGGTCGAGTAGCGCAATGAGGACGCGCAGAAGCTCGAGGATGGTGGGTAGACCGTACGGCGTGAATGGCGGCGGCGTGAGGTCCTCCTCGTCCTTGCCATTCTCTTGTACCTCCGCCTCCTTCTCCTTTTCCTTGGCCGACTCGAGTAGCTTGTCGACATCCTCCTGCGTCAACCCCTTTAGCCGCCCAAAGACCGCCCGGACGATGATCTGGACGCAGCTCTGTGCGGTCCCGCGCAGCCCCTCACTCAGCCTTGCGCGCGCCAACATCCCCAGTCCCACCTCTAATAGCTCACACACCGACTCATCCGCCATCTGATCCAGCATGCTTCCGCTCCCACTGCTGCTCGGCATCGGAACAGGCATGGCTAGCGACTCGATCACCCGGAGTAGGCGGAGCAGGACCAGCTCGTCCTGCTGCGGCGATGATGACGGGAAGCGACATGACGACAGAGTCGAGGTGATGTGTGCGAGGCAGACCTGGAGCGGGGTCGAAGGAGTTGTGACCTTTGGGGGAGGAGCGAGGAACAATGGGAGAACGTTAAGGATGACCGCGTTGAGCGAGGTCAGAGCCAGCGAGGTGATAGGTCCAGACGTCAAAGGCGATCGTATGAGAGCGAGGAACGGCGCCGAGATGTCCAAAGGCTGCAGCGTGGAGATGTCTACTTTATGAGCCCTGGCGGATTGTTGACTTGACCACAACTCACTCTTGGTCTCTATCAAGCTACGCCGAAGCTCCACGAACCCGAGCATCAAATCCCCCTCATCCACATTACCTCCGTCCAGACTTGCCCGCCCCTTCCGAGGTGGAGATCCGCGCTTCTTGCCCCCCGCGCGCAGGTAAGGCGGAAGCGGGGGCTGCGAGGTCGTAAAGTGCTGAGCGGACCCTGTTGCCCATCGCTGATTCCTTCGCATAGAGGAGGTCAGGGATTGGATCTCCTGCAGCAGTAGCGTAAGCGCTGGGAGGTCTGTCGGGCTTGTCATGATGCTGGCTAGGTGTTTGTAGTTGACAAGAGCAACGGCTGAGGTGGAGCTCCAGCTGGCAGCTATTGCCAGCGGGACGCGTCCAGGCGCCTATCTTGACGCGCCTACCCTGATGATAGCGCCGCCTATCTAATCCTCTCCTTTAGGCTCGCCAGCTGACACCGCGTAATTGACCACCGCCAGCTTCGCATTCCTTGCTGTATCATTCATCACCTCTTCGATTCATCACCCACCTTAGCAGCACAATCGCCTTCAAACCACACCCCGAACGCCCGGCTACCGCGTCTCAATAATAGCAGCAACCCTTCAATTCACCTCAAACAGCTCATCAACCGAGAATGGAGTGCTCCTTCGGCCTCACAGGTAGGTCAACCCTCCTCGGCCTTCACCTGGAGCTATAGCTGATTGACCAGGCAAGGACTTTGTCCTTCTCGCTGCCGACACCTCGGCTGGACGGTCCATCATCCAGATGAAGGATGATGAGAACAAGATCAAGGCGCTGGGACCGCATATCGCCATGGCGTATGGAGGGGAAGCGGGAGATACCAACAACTTTGCCGACTTTGTGGACCGGAACTTGAGGTTATATCAGATCCGGTGAGTCTGAGTCGGAGCATCTGCTGCTTATGTCACGCTGTGCGATGGGAGTCAAGAGGCGGGCTGGACAAGGATAGGCCAAAGGAGGCCCAGGCTGGAAGTAGACGATCGTGAGGCAAGGCGGACAGGTCGCGGGCCGGAAGGAGACCTCCACTTGCCGCCTCTGCTCGGTTGCTGTGCCATTGTCTGTCGCCCAGACGCACTCGCTGACAGTCAGCAACCACACACCCCTCCTCCCCGCCGCAGCCTCCGCGTGGATCCGCCGCAGTCTCGCCGAGTCCCTTCGTTCCCGTCACCCCTACTCCGTCAACCTCATGCTCGCTGGATTTGACATCACCGACTCCACCTCGCACCTTTACTGGATAGATTATCTCGGTGAGTTCGCTTCTTCCCTGATGTTTCCACAAGGGCAAAGATCTGACTTTATAGGAACGAAAGCCATTGTCCCATACGCGGCTCACGGCCTCGGACAATATCTCGCGCTTAGTACGATGGACAAGTGGTGGACTGAGGGCGTGGACAAGCGGGAGGGCATAGAGATCCTCAAGAAGTGTGTGGATGAAGTTGGAAAGCGTAAGCTCTCGCAGGCCTATAGACAGACTGGGCAGCAGCTGACCTAAGGCAGGATCAACCTTGAAGTTCAAATTCAACTGTATCCTCATCGACGCGAGCGGGATCCACCACATCAACCTCGACTCGTCCGACCCAATAGCCGAGATGGAGCAAGCAGGCAAGGCGGCAGAAGTCATCAACCCAAACCCACCCCTGGATGTCGGTATCACAGCTTAGAGGGCAAGAAGATGGAAAGCGTGGTTTCCAAATATGCATTGTATAACCAAGCCCAAATCTCTATATGCTGCCACAGATCGAACACACCCTCTACGTCCCAAAGCTGCGGGTCAGCACATTACTACGCTGGCTGAACGTGGAACTCACATCCCAAGAATCTTAAATGGCGCTGTCGTCTTGCCTTCTTCACCCTGCAGAACACACTCGACCTGTTGAGTCAGCTCACCTCCCAAGAGACGAAAAGAAGGTCCACTGACGTAGTGCGGTCCTGCCGATACACCAGTATCGATCTTTGTCAAGCTGCATCATGTCAGCTGGAACGACTTCTGCCAGAGGATAACTCACGTTGCGGTCAGACCATGCACGTCCGCATTCCCTCGCAATGTCATCGCATTGGCAACATTGTCATCTACCCAGCACTCCACATTCCCTAATGGCTCATCCGATGGCGTCCTGGACTATCAGCTTCTTCCCACACTGCAGAGCTCGCAACTCACTGAATATAGTGTATTGTGACATCGCCCGCGCTGAGTAGAATTGGTACCCTGATCTTGGCGCCTCCTTCCTCGGCATACCAATAATGCTTGTCCTCCTCGTTCGCCCCCTTGCCCGTTTTGGGGTGGAAGGCCAGCCACGACCCGTCCGAAAACTCGCTTGGCGGCAAGGGGTTGAGGATATCATTCGCGGTGACGCAGAACGGCTCGACTTCCCTAAACTTGAGAATGTCCGAGGGCCGGTCGCTGAGCATAGCCTGGGGGACGCGGGTGTGGCTCGACTTGTGCTCGAGCTCCTTCTCCTCTTCTTCGTTCGTCGCGACACCCTCGTTGCCCATATATGGCACGTCAAAGCCATGGCCCATCATCGCGGCCCAGCCCGCGCAGATCTGGGACTGGAGGTACGAGGTGACCACGTCCGCGATGAGCTGGTGGCCGTCCCGATTGGCGAGGACCGGGTCGGCATAGTACAGCTTTCGCTGGCCTTCCGGATCCGACATGTATGGGTTGTAGATGAGGCCCTTGACGGAGATGTGGGGGACGTCGTAGAATTGGGCGACGACGGTGTGGAGTAGTTCGGGGCCGGCGAACCCGTTCTGCGAGTGGATTTGAGGAGAAAAGTGGCCGAGGATGATCACGGCGGGCGCGTCGGGGCGGACCAGAAGAGACCGGACAAGGAGCTCAAAGTGGTTCATCCAAGCGGGGTCGCTGCATATTAGCATGAGTCCCAGTGACCTTAGCGGTACGACTTACTTGGGATCACTCGCGTCAAACTCCAGGATGATCAGATCCGTCTGGTCCGGGAGGTGGTGCATCGAGCAGTACCCAAAGTAGCTCGAGTCGGCTTTTCTGACCGCACCGTTGGTGAGCTGCGATGCGGGATGTGGGAAGATATTGTTCCACCAGTCGAATATTCGAGATGGGTAGCATGTCGGCGAGACAACATCATCGCCTGCTCCGTGACATGCTGAGACTACGCTATTAGCATTGCTCTATACTGCGAGCCAGAGGAACTCACTTGACCCTCCAAGAACCGATATTGTCACGGCCTCCCCCGCCAACCCCTTCTGAATCACCTTCTGCACCCTCGCCCCGCTCCCCATGTGCAGTCTCGACCGCAGCAGCCCCCATTGTCCGCGCTTCTCGCCGATAGCGTCCCCTGGGCCAAAGACGGGGCAGAAGGCAAAGGGGGGCGGATCTGATGCCGAGGCGTTCAGGTAGTCCGCGGCGGTGATGAGCGAGTCGGGCGAGGCGTAGAGGGATACAGGGTCGGTGGAGGCTATATTATCAGCTTCATATCAGGCCAAGGTCAAATGTGACACGTACAGAGGACAAGGCGGGAGAAGGTAAAGAGGACAAGACACCCAGACACTATCGTCCATATCTTATTCGAGATACCTGTTCCATCAGCTCATGCTCGAGCTATCTACCAGGATTGGTACTCACCATATGTCTGCCCATACTTCATGTTTTGCAGCCATTGAGGCTCATCCTCCTTCAACTTCACCTCGCGAAGCATTTCGTGCGGATCTGCACGACCAGAAAGCGACGAGTGGGCTTGTTGCGGCGGACGCGAGAAGATCTCCCTTGATGTTTTTTGATTGACTTGGCCGCTCGTTGCGTTCCTACTGTCGGTCGTGAAGGGGCGTCAAAGTATGATATAGACAGCAATCAAGTGATAGTTATAGAGGGGCATGATACTCCTATCTTTCGCTGCTGCTGCTCTCTTTGGCGGGAGATCATCAGAAACATCCAAAGCCACGTGGCTGTCAGCACGCGCCGTACGCGTACCGTGCCTGCAGCAGCTGGCGCCTGAGCGGGACGCGTCCAGGATCTGCAAGGGGCATGAATCCGTCAATACTCTGATATCTGTCATCGACAGCGACGACGGGCCGCACCATACAGACCTCGACGCGGCGTCAGGAAGCTAGATGGTGCGCTGAGCGACCACTATGGCCCTCCCGAAACACCTGCAACATGGGCTCACACCGGACGAGCTCACCTTTCTCGCAGAGGAAGAGGTCATCTCGATCGTTCCTTCGTTCTCCATGACGAAGATTCGAGTACTGAGTGTGAGCTCTCTTAGTCCCACTGCTCTCAGGGTGGATAGAAGAGAAGCTGACCCATCCAGGGAGTATACGGTCCCTTCGTCCCGCCCTCATCTACCTCAGTTCCACTCTGGATGGCCCTCTCGCTAAAGCGGAAACGAAAATGCCGGATCGTAGCTCCAGAATGGCTACAAGTCGGTCAGTCGCGCTGCAAGAATGGGCAGGGAGAAGAGCTGATGACGCGCAGAACGACTGCAGGCGTTATTGAAGGAGGAAAAGGAGAATCAGGATGGGTTCAATAAGCTGCCGAGGCGGTTTATCGAAACTGGCAAGGTGCTGCTTGACGTGTGAGTAGGCCTTCTCTGCGTCTATTGGGAGCCTATCTCAAGGGTTTGCATCCTGCTGCAGGAGCTTGCGCATGCTCTGGTGTAGTTGGAAAAGAGCTGACCGCCCGCAGAGCCCCAGATGACCTGCATCTACCCGCCCAACTCCGCTCTCTTCTGAAAGACCTGCGCGAAGTCCGCCAAGCCAAGATCAGGCTCGGTCTGCAAAGCGAGGGCGTCATGCAGGGGAGCTATCTCCAGGTCGGCTAGTCGGTCTATATGTGGGAGACATTCAGCTGACATGAGCAGATGAATGGCTTGACGCCGCTAGAGCTGATGGAGCTGAAACCATTCCTTGTCAAGGCGATGGGGGTGCTGCAGACTCTGGAACCGAGGAAGGAGGAGCGAGATGGGTATGGGGCGTCCCAGACATGACGAAGGCACGGCGGAGCTCAAGGACTGGTGACTTTTGTTGTAGGTATATGCTGGCTCTGATGCGAAAATAGCTGATATCACGAGGTAGAATATCATATCCCGCATGTATAATACTCATCTGGTGTTATACCTCACTCTCACTTCCGGCTTCAGAGAGTGCGTCGCTGCCCTGCTGCTCATCGCTCAACTTCCTGAGGCAGAGCACCAAAGGTATGCCCCTCCTTTGATTGCGTCCCTGCCTCCTTTGGAAGCTTGGCTTGATGCCCTAACTCCATAATGTGATCGCTGGCATTAGCACGCTTGCATCACTCACACTCACAGCACCTGTATGATGCGTCTCATTCCAACGCTACTGATCCTCGTCTGCTGCCATGTTGCCTTGGCCAATACGGACCAGGCCATCCTGCGCCTCGAGCATACTACCGGCTCGCTTCCATCGCCCCCTTTGCCCCTCGGTCTCAATCTCCTCCAGACGTCGATCGAAGAGCTCGGCATCTATCTCGGTAATGGTAGCTTGACCTCCGTCGACCTCGTGAAGGCGTACCTCCGTTTGTTGTCCCATCCTCTGCGCAGGGAGCTGTTGTGCTGACAAGTCTAGACAACGCCGAACGTGACAACCACCAAGGCCTGAATCTACGTGCTGTGATACAGAGCGCTCCGACCGACAACATTCTTGCGATTGCGACAGCGCTGGACGCTGAGCGCCATGCCGGACAGATCAGGGGACCACTCCATGGCATTCCCATTTTGGTCAAGGACAATATGGCAACGGAGATTGAGTTGGGCATGGATACTTCGGCGGGGAATACTGCTCTGAGTGGGTGTCCTCTTGCTCCGAGGAAAGGCGCTATAAAACGTTAGCTGATAAGGTCAGAGGAATCCAAGGTCAAGCGAGATGCAGAAGTGGTCAGAAAGCTGCGATCCGCTGGGGCGATCAGTAAGTCGGCCCATTCAGCTATGGAGATTGCTGATACAGCCAGTCAGTGGCAAGGCCAACCTCAATGAGTTCTCTGGGTGGAAAGCGTATCCTCGATCTGCCTCGGACGCCATGGGGAAGGGCGGAACCTGGGGCTGGTCAGCCGTTGGCGGACAGACCTCGTCAGCATACGTCGAGGGAGGATGTGAGGCAGGTGGCAATCCGCTAGGGAGCTCCTCGGGCAGCGCAGTCGGCGTCAGCGCTGGGTTCGCAGCGGCCGCTCTGGGAACGGATACGACTGGCTCTGTGGCCAGTCGACTTAATCCGTCATGACCCTAGTCCAGCAGCTGATCAGCCAAGTCTATCCCGCCAGTCGCGCTGCACTATTCGGTGTACGCCCGACTACTGATCTGATATCGACCGAGGGAGTAGTACCGGTTTCGTCAGTCTTTCTCTTCTGGGATGGTGGCTGTGCTATGCTGATCATCAGGTCTGTACTAGATGCCGTCGGTCCGATGGGTTTTACGGCCCGGGATACCGCAATCCTGTTGGATGTCCTGACCTACAATGATGGCAGGTACGTCACATCAGCAGTGGGAGTCTACGCAAGCTAATAGAGCAGATACCTCAAAGCCACCCAGAATCCCTCGCTCAAATCGATCCGGCTCGGCCTAGTCCGGAGAAACTTCCTAGACGAGGCAGACGGCCGTATGACCAGTCTCAACGCCTGCGTCTCGGAGGTCGAGCAGGCTTTGAGGTCTACGATGGCTATGCTGTCCAAGGTGGCGGGAGCGGCTGTGATCCACGTCAACATGCAGCTCAACTTCGCGGATCTCGTGCGCCTCAACGCGGCGACGGGTGTGGTCATGACTACGGGATTCAAGGAGGATCTGGAGGGGTACATGGCGGGACTGGCGGAGAGTCCGGTGAGGACGCTAAGGGATGTCGTTGAGTGGAATGAGGCACATGCGGTAGGTCCAAGCACTGGATTATGAGGAGCGTCAAGCTGATCACGATAGAAAGAGGAGTTTCCACCTGGACAATGCTGCCAACAACGCCTGCTCGACTCGCTTGTCTCGCCCGGCCGCAAGTCGTCCGAATACAAGCAAGCATGGCAGACCATACACGAGCTTGGCCGAGATAGGGGTCTCGGATACCTCTTTGACGAGTACGGGATGGACGCGCTGGTGTTCAGCCCAGAGCTGGGTTTGCCATCGGGCATTGTATCTCCTCAAGGATACGCCGAGGTGAGTCGTACATACCGCTAGATTGATCTGAGAAAAAGTATTGACACAGCAGGGAACGGCTCCAATGGGATATTGCAAGAATGGGGCGCCGTTTGGGATCCTGTTTGTGGTCAGACCGGGGCAGGAGGAGAAGTTGCTTGGGATCATGTGAGTCTTCCTTGCTCGAGATGTTGGTCCAGCTGACAGTGTAGGGCTGGATATGAGGCGATAATGCCCAGAAGGAGGACTCCGGCGCCGATGGAAAAGACGAGCACTTGATGAGACCAAGACTATGGAATATCTGGGTGGTGCGTAGGCCGATTCCCATTCTGGTCCAAAAGCTTACAGTCCAGTGTACATCTACTTCATACTGCACATACATGTCCATGTAGTGTACATCATTCAGCTTCACGCGCATAAAGCCCTCGTACCTCGTCCTCACTTTGGCAAGGGATCTCGATCCGCAGGTCAAAGGCATCGCTGTCCTCCCACACAGTTCATCTGGCAAAAGCTGAATAGAGTTCCGGCTTCCTTGGCCTGTCCGCTTCCTTCCTGCTGGCCGAAAGCACAACAACCTGCACTACCATGTTAACGTTCGTTCCGCCTTTGACTTGTATTCTGACCATACTAGCAAATACAACCCGTCTAGATGCTGCACTTCCTCCTCACCTTGCTCATACAGCCCACGTTCTCCTATCTGATCACACTTGCGGATCGGCAGGCTATCCTTTCACCCGTCCAAACAACGCTTGCAGCCTTTCCGACCCTGCCCACTGGACTGGACCTCCTGCAGACGTCCACCGAGGAGATAGGCACATTCTTGAAAAATGGCAGTCTCTCCTCGGTCGATCTGGTCAAAGCTTATCTGTGTAAGTCATGTCTCGTCTTCAGATGGATCGCTTACTGGGGCGTTAGTGATCTGTCTGGATAACGCTGACGATCTTCAGTCAATATCGAGAAGAACAACCACCAAGGCCTGAACCTTCGCGCCGTTATTCAGGCTGCTCCATTAAGGGGAGATGTCATCAACATCGCCGCTCGCTTGGATGAAGAGCGCCAGGCGGGGACAGTAAGGAGTCCACTCCACGGTATTCCCATTTTGGTCAAGGACAATATAGCTACCGAGCCGGAGTTGGGCATGAACACTTCTGCGGGGAATTTTGCATTCAGTACGTCTGTGTCCCTAGCCTTCACCTGAGCCTTTCAGCTGACGGTTCAGAGGAGTCTGTGGTCAAGGAAGATGCTGAGGTGATCAGGAAGCTTCGCGATGCCGGAGCCATCAGTACGCTCCAAACCTACTCCTGAGGTAGCTCCCAGCTGACCTGCAGTCATCGCCAAAACCAATCTGAACGAGTTCGCCGGCTGGAAGGGCATCCTCGAGTTCTGGGATGAGGGGATCCCAAATGGCTGGTCCGCTGTCGGTGGGCAGACCTCGTCAGCATACGTCGAAGGCGGATTTGCAGCGGGTGGGGACCCGCTTGGGAGCTCGTCGGGCAGTGCGGTGGGGGTCAGCGCTGGCTTCGGGGCCGCCGCGCTGGGGACCGATACCGGAGGCTCAGTGGTGCGTCTGTCATCTATCCCACACGATGATAAGCTAAAGCTGTAGATCTCGCCGGCTAGCCGAGCAGCTCTTTACGCTATGAGACCAACAACAGGTCTCGTTTCCGTCACAGGGGTAGTCCCGATAAGGTCAGTCACGCGCTTGCTCTGTTTGGGGGCTCCCTCTGATATGACAGTAAGGACCTCGACACCGTTGGTCCGATGGGCTTCACCACACGAGGTATTGCGATACTGCTAGACGCGCTGACATTCTCGGACGGCAGGTAGGTCTGATACCGCATGCAATGGCATCGCTGACATGCCGGATACCTCGGTGCTACAAAGGCAGACTCCCCCTTCTCGCTGCGAGCCCGGTCCGCGCCACTCCGCCTCGGCCTTGTCCGAGACCACTTTCTCGACGAAGCGGACGGTCGGCGAGTCCTACCTCGCACTTGCATCAAGGAAGTCGAGAAGACGCTCAAGGCTACTGCGGAGACCCTAGCGGAGAAAGCGGGCGCCGAGGTCATCGACGTCAACATGGACCTGAGCACGGGCGATCTGGACGACATTGACACGGCAATTATGACCATCATGGAGACTTCGGCCAGAGAGGATATGGAGGAGTACATGGGGCGTCTCGAGAAAAGCCCTGTACGGACCTTGAGGGAACTAATCGAGTGGAACGAGGCACATGCAGTAGGTCCACACCGATGCTTCATTACACGAGCTGACCCTCCAGGAGCTTGAGCTGCCTCCCGGCACCTGCTGCCAGCAACGTTTGCTCGACTCACTTCTGTCTCCTGGACGGGACTCGACTAGATATGCCGAAGCCTGGGAGACGGTGCAGCGACTTGGCCGAGACAGGGGGCTGGGACACTTATTCGACCGGCACAATTTGGACGCTTTGGTCTTCAGCCCAGATCTCGGGTTTGTGACGGCTATGACAGCTGCGCTGGGATATGTAGAGGTGAGTCTGATTGGTCTGGCGGTAGCATGCCTTAAAGTTGAGGGTGTTGTGCTGATCAGGCAGGGTACGGCACCAATGGGGTATTGCGAAAATGGCGCACCATTCGGCATCCTTTTCATTACCAAACCAGGCGAGGAGAAGAAGCTGTTGGGTATCCTGTAAGTCTTATAGGATGCCTATGTCAGCGGTGGCTGACCCCTCCAGTGCCGGGTACGAAGAGATCATGCCGAAGCGAAAGATACCAGGACCGGTGGCGCGGGTGGCGAAGTAGAATTGTTGAGCAGGGCAAAGTCTCGTTTTGGATGCACTGATCCTCAAGGGGTGCTTTCATTGATCTCATCAGCTATCGCGTCACTGCCCTAGGCTGTATCGCCCCTGCATTGAGCTGCTGTCAGCTGTCCATAGCCGCAGATCGTACCCGCCACACCCATTTGCGGGACCAAAATTTGCCACCCATTCAGGCGCGTCGCGGAGGCGCGTTTGAACTGGTTTCAGAATCAAGCTTCACCTACATCCTCACGCTCAGACCTCTTGTCCACTTCATACATCTATCTCATATCACACGCTATTACGAGCGACCCTCTGTTGTACCCAGGAGCTGCAGCTCATACTCCGAGAACTTCTCTTCCCGCCCGATAAGGTCTCTCCGCGCGCTCCCGGCCGTCCTTTGGCGAACATCCATCTCCACGCTGGATAAGGCAATTCGATCGAAGATAACACCTACCGCTCGGATACAGTCGAAGCGATAGTCATCTATTGACATTCAAAGTAGCACACCAGGATTGATCGTCGTATAATTATCGAGATGGCAGCGACACGGAATATCAAGTGTACGTTGAGCGGCATTCCACCCTACTTTGAAGTGGATCTGACCCTGCAGGTGTGGTAGTAGGAGACGGAGCTGTCGGAAAAGTACGCTATGTCTTCTGAAGGGCTCTCGAGCTTATGCTGATTACGCAGACATGCCTCCTCATCTCATACACCACCAACGCCTTTCCAGGGGAATACGTACCTACGGTCTTTGACAACTACTCGAGCCAAGTTGTGGTGGATGGCCTGACTGTCAGTCTGGGACTATGGGATACAGCAGGGCAGGAAGACTACGAGTGAGTCTGCCTGTGACCTCAGGCTGGCGATAACGAGGCTTATACTACAAGCCGTCTTCGTCCGCTCTCCTATCCCCAGACCGACGTATTCCTGCTCTGCTTCTCCGTTGTCTCCCCACCATCCTTCGAGAATATCCGTACAAAGGTGAGCGACTTGGTTCATGGTTCATGAGCATCGGGCGTGGCTGACGCTATCAGTGGTGGCCAGAAATCCAACATCACTGTGAGTATTGCTCGCAGAGGCCGCCCTCCTCTTTGCTGATACCATTAGCGCCCGGTACCCCTATCCTTTTGGTCGGGACCAAGCTTGACCTTCGGGATGACCCGCTCCAGGTGGACAAGCTGAGGGAGAGGCGGCAGTCCCCCATCGCGTACTCGCAAGGCTCCGCTATGGCGACGGAGATCAAGGCGGCCAAGGTGACTTGATCCGTATGGACACGGACGATGTGGGGTTGCGCTGATGTGTACAGTTCTTGGAGTGCTCGGCCTTGACGCAGAAGGGATTGAAGACGGTGTTTGATGAGGCGATCAGGACAGTCCGTGAGTAGTCCATATTCAGTCAGACCTTTTCACGGTACGGGCTGACCCGTATAGTCAACCCGAACCGCCGTGCCGGCAAGGCCAAGAAGTCGGGAAACTGCATATTGATGTGAAGGGTGTCGAAGCTGTGTTTAATGGGTGCTCAACTAGATTCGTCTCATGTCTGTACGACTCCTAATCCTTTCCGTAACAACTGTACAGATCGGCACATGCACATACTTTGGGCCTCATATGCCCTAAGGCTTACTGAATGGGACTATAGTGTTTGGGGGATGTATGATATCCTCTTCAACGAGGTCAGTCAATCTCATCCGCTACTGAGCTATCTGATAGTCGGCCTCATTGTGGTTTCGTAGCGACCCAGAACTCCGCCTTGTACACTCGCTGGAACATCGCCTCCGGGTCTTGCGTATACTCGCACGGTATTGTCCTCGCCCTTCTTGGTCCTTCTCCGCTCGTCTCGACCGCAAATCCGACCTGCTTCGCCAATTGCAAGACTTCCTCCAGACTAAGCTCAAGACCCACCGTCCCGCCCCCCGCCCATAGGAGTGGTCCCAGATTGATCCACGTTCCGCCCGGCGCGAGGAGGGTGTAGATCTGATTGAGTGTGGCCGCGATGTTGGCGGATGTATCAATGAAGAAGAGGGTGACGATATAGTGGAATCCACCGGTTGTGAGCTGGAGAAAGTCACCCTCGCATGTGTGGAAGGTGGGAGATAGGCGGGGAAGGGCGTCGGGGAAGGATATGCCTCGGAAGAGCGGGGCGGAAAGGCGTTGGTGGGAGAATCGGTGCGCCCATGGATGTACGGTGTGGGAGTGAGGGGAAGGGGTGATGAAAGGATCGACGAGATACCGCAGTCCAAAGTTCATGTAATGAGATAATTCATTTGCGGTCGTGTCGAAACCTGGTCATCAGCTACGCGCGGCGGGTACAAGCCTCAACTTACCGAGCTCCGAGATCTCCCATGCCAGTCTTCCCAGCCCGGAGCCCGGCACGAGTACCCGCTGCACCTGCCCAGCCCGCCGCTCATCCCTCAAAACATCAAGGATGGGCGTCGCAATCACCTTCCGCTCCGCGCTTCCCTCCTCACTCCAATCCCGCACAAAATGTTGAAGTGCTTCTCGCGCCCGAAACAGCGTACCCGTCCGACCAGTGGCGACCTCTGATCGGTTCAGACCATGCTCGCGGATGGCAAGATCTGCGATCGCGTTGGTGACCTTGGCATTGGCCTCCTCTGCTTGTGCAAGGGCGTCGAGTTTGAGGTGGTAGCCGACCGAGATCCCGAGCGCTCTAGATTCGCTGTCCAAGCGGTCGAAGGCATCCGACATGCGACGAGTCTCACCGTCGGCGAGCTGGTCATACTGCTTGTACGTTGCAGCGATGGTCTGCGGACTCCAGGGATCGTGGGAGCCGCTCGGAGCTGGAACTGGCGTAGCTTTTGTTAGGTGGCTGTAATGCGAGTATAGAACCGCTGCCGAGGCAATGAAAGCGCAGAGGGCGACTGCTGCTCTTCGCTCAAACATCGTGCAATGATATTGTTGACCCTACACGCTCGTCCGAGGTGTGCGAAAAGTCGTTGGCGATGTCCTAGCCAATGAGAGGACCTTTGCGGTCATACCCTGGTCAGCGAACTGTCTCAGGTCCAGCTCAACTCTTCGATGCGGACTGTCGAGACAGCTCGATCAAGCTCTCCAGTACTTAGTAAAGCTACGACTTACGATATGTTGCGGACGGAGGAGAGATACGACGAAGCATGAATCGATAAGGGTGGTGGAGAGAGGAGGACCGAACCTGGCCGAACCAAACACGGCGTGCACCAAAATTGACTCACCTTTTGCTTTTGGCTCTCTTCCATCATCGTCGATAGATCGTCAAGGACAAAGTAGACCCTCCACGACCTTGGTTAGTGAGGTGAGAGGAGAGCTTCTTACACCTCATACGTCATGCAGGGCTTCACTACCAGACCATACCCGCCGACCCCGCCCCCAACTTACCGCCACCTCCTCGCTGCGACCTCATTGACGCCGTACAACCCCCTTCGCGTCATCGCACACTGCGACATCGACGCTGCCTACGCCCAATTCGAAGCGGTCAGGTTGGGAATACCAGATGATCAGCCACTCATCACTATCCAATGGGACACGATCATAGCGGTCAATTACCCAGCCAGGAAGTACGGGATCAAGCGGACCAGCAATCAAGGGGCGAAGGAAGCGAGGGAGCTCTGTCCACATGTCGTGATCGCGCACACAGCGACGTATAGGATGGGCGAGGAGGAGTCGGGATACTGGGAGGACGCGAACGTCCTGACTCACAAGGTGAGCCTTCTTAGCCCTAGGGTTGATCACCGATGGGAGCGAGCGACTGACGATCAGGTCAGCTTGGATCCGTATCGCAGGGAGAGCGCAAAGATCATTGCGATCTTCAAGGAGATGGTACCTAAGGGCGAAGTCGGTGAGTCGGGGCTCATATGTGAGAAAGATGGTTGGGAAGCTGATATCGGCAGAGAAAGCAAGTATCGACGAGGCCTACATGGACTTTACGCCTATGGTCCTCGACAAATTGCTTGAGCTCCACCCGCACCTCGCCACTATTCCTGACGATGCTCCAGAGGGCCTGGACACCCCTCTCCCACCCGCTCCACCCATCGACTGGACCAAAGCTGGCAATGTCATCCCAGTCGGAGGAGGCGAGAACGGTGTCGATGGCGAGACGGAGGGCGAGGTGGAGAAGCCTACATGGGAAGACTGGGCGCTATGTCTCGGAGCGGAGATCATGGCTGGTGTGAGGCAAGAGGTATGGAAGCAACTACACTACACCTGCTCTGCCGGGATCGCACACAACAAGGCGATGGCCAAGGTGAGTCTGTCGCCCAGACCCGACAGCCGAAGGTTAGAGCTGATGATTAAGATTTGTTCGTCATGGCGGAAGCCCATGAATCAGACCGTGCTTCGGCACGCCGCTGTATCTTCGTTCTTGCACGACAAGGCGTTCACCGATGTAAGCAGACTCTGACCAGTACCGAATTCAGTGCTGATGGCCAGATCCGAAATCTCGGAGGCAAGCTCGGACACTCCATAGCAGCTGTCTTTGAAGCCGCTACGGTGGGAGAGCTGGTGTGAGTTTGTTCTGAATATTTTGAATCTGACCGGGCGAGGATTCAGCTGATAGGGCAGGAAAGTGCCGCTCGAAGAGATGCAACGCCGCTTTGGCGAGGAGTCCATATGGGTTTACAACCTCATCCGGGTGAGTAATGTTGTTTGAGTACTTCGGCGGACATTGATACTTCAGGGTATCGACCACACAGATCTTGTCCCTCGCCATGTCAACAAGACCATGCTCGCCAGCAAAAACCTCATCCCGCCCGTCCGCGCTCCCAAAGACGGCGAACACTGGATCGACCTTCTCGCCGGGGAATTATGCGTCCGACTGCGCGAGGCGAGAGAGATCGAGCCAGGTCTTTGGCCCAAGACTATCGTGCTCACTCATCGGAGTGGGCGAGGGTACGAAAACGCCGGCAGATCGAGGCAGGCACCGTTCCCATACACCAAAGCCTTGACGGGGGAGTACGTGGCCAAGCTGGGAAAGAGGATGTGGACGCAAGTCGTCGCTGGTCTTACTGTGCGGGGCGGGGTGTTGGACGTCTGCAATGTGAGTCTTCAGGTTGGATTGCGGGGACGTTGCTGATATCGCAGCTCGGTCTGCAATTCACCGGTGTTGGCAGGATGGAGGAGGGACAACGCAATATTGAGGGCTTCCTCGGCGTCAAGGGGGAAAACTCCACAATCCTGCTGGAAAAGAATGGAGAATCATCCCGTCCCAAGCGGAGTTTATCAGAGGTCATCTCAGTACCCGACGATGATGCGTCCGGCTGGACCTGTCCGAAGTGCCGGAAAGTTTTGCCTCTACCAGACGGGTTGGCGGAAGATGAGCTGGAAAAGGAGCTGGCGGGGATCAGGCAGGAGCATGAGGACTATCACTTTGCTCTGGCGCTGCAGCAAGGCGGGGATGAGGCGGTTCAGGTTGCGCCACCGAAGAAGAGAAAGAAGGAGAAGGACAAAGGGATAGCGGCCTTCTTTGTACCCAAGCCAAAGAAGCCATGAATCTTGTCCTATCCCGGCTGATAATTGCTCGCACTGATACCCGTCTCATCATGGTCATATAAAGAAAGCCACTCTTACTATGCTCCATTCCTCCGCATCATAGCGGTCCGGACTTTGCTCTGAAGCTCTTCCCTAGCCGACCCCTCCTGCCTCTCACCTGCGTTCCACACCTCCTGAAATTGCCCCTTCCCCAGCGCAAATTGCCCGACAAACAGCTCCTCAGCCTTGTCCCGTTCCGAGATCGGGCGAATGACCTCAACACCCTCCACCTCGGCAATCACGGCATGGGCATTCAGCCAATCTGTTGTCCGACTGATAAACTCGCCCTCTTCCACCCAATTCAGCCATCTTGGCATCGCCTTTTCAACGAGAGCGCCGTACTTCTCCCACATGATTGGTCGAGGCGGGAGCGCAGCTTGTCTCGCCCAGACTCTTGCTGCGGCCATCGATTGGACCTCGGTGGTGGCAGTCGTGGACGTGGGCGAGGCGGAAATGATGGCGAGTGTGGGGTCCGGGATGTAAAAGGTGTTGTGATGTAGATGGTGGACTACTTGGCCATCTGTGACGAGTCGCGCGATCGGTATAGTAGTGGCTGATGGATGTGATGGAGATGGGTCCGAGTGGTATTGCGGTAGGAAGGGGTAGGACTGTCGATGTCTGGGGCATCAGCATGGTTACACACAGGCCTACGTATGAAGTTCACACACCCTGTGGCAAAGACAATTTCGGCTATTCCACACAGTAACCGTCCATCCCTCAGTCTGACAGTCCCCTCGCCTTCAAACGCCTCGACTAGTTGCACTACCTCAGCATTGCTTGGTAGCACGAAGCGCTGCAGCCGTCTCCATGCTTGACGAGATTCGGGCCCCTCGATCTTCCTTCCCGAGATCCAAATCTTGCGGACGTGCGGGGAAAGTCTATGCGCTGCCTCGAGCGCAGATTGGCCCGAGCCGACGACGAGGACCGCGATATCAGAGTACGATGTAGGCGGTGAGTAGCCCGATTGGTGATTGATGGTCGGTAGGAGCGCGAGACCTGGTATCGGCGGGACAAAGGGCGCAGCTTGATTACCCGTAGCGACTATGACGGCGTCAAAGAACTGATATCAGTACAGTCACAGTAGGTGGGCTTACCTCGTCCCATAAAGTCTCTGTTGACTTTGCTCCTTCTCGCTCAAGATGCCGCAGTCGGACGCGCCAGGCTTCGCGGTCCTTTAGCCCGCGGACCTTCTCGACCAGCTCGACTCGGGTGTCGAGGTGGATGAAGGGATGCAGCCCGAAGTGAGAGGCGTATGCGCGGAGGTAGGTTCGGACTGTGGATCGGGATATGAATGATCTTGTATTGGGTGGCAGGGGAAAATTGGAGAGCTGAGTGTCAGCTAGATGAGGGCGATTATCCACGGTGCTAGACTTACCGAGATGGAAGAAGCGGGTATGTCCTCCCTGTCCATATTCACCCTGTCGGATGACTCTCCTTCTCCTTGATCTTCAAAGAACGTTCTCGACCCCTGCCTTCCTCTCGCCACCGGGAAGAACGCCGCTTCCGAAGGCGAAGGGGGATTGAGGAAGTCCATGTCTTGGCCTGCCGAACGCGCCCATGCTTCCCCCACGGCACCGTGCCGGTCGAAGACAGCGACGTCGAGTCCGGCATCCAGAAGATGTCTCCCCGCTACGAGTCCGGAGGATCCCGCACCTATCACAGCTACACGCTGGATGGGCGGAAAGTGGTGATATTGGCTGGAAGAGGTGGACATGCTTCCTGAGGGAGTTTGGAGTTTGATAGATGAGGGAAGGCATCAGTATAAAGTACCACTCTTAAGCTAGAGTCGGTCGAGGAAGGTTGACTATATGAGTGTTGAGTAATTGCGACATTTTCAGTCTGGATGGTAGCCAATATGACGGCTGATGGCGACATGCGGCGTAAGCTGCCGACTGACTCTCACCGGATTACTGATCATGATGGCGCAGACCTGGCGGCAAGTCAGAGGTCATTCAAAATAGCGGTCGAGCAGTCATCATCTGCCTTGAGACGTGTCTGTGTACTGCGCCGAGCGCCGAATTACACGCCCAGCCTGGCGCGCTTCGCCCGGGGTTCTACTCATGAAAATTTGGCAAGATCTCGGCTTTTTGCGCAAAACTCGGCACCGACGTACAATCCCGCAAAGCGCAGTGTGTGTGCGTGTGTGCGAGGACAGACTGATAGCTCAAGAGCAGAGATGGGCGACTGTACTGCTGGTGGTCGAAGACGATAAGCAGTGCGAAGCCGCAGCATCAAAGCCAGCGAGATTCTTTTTTGCGAGGAATGTAACCGTGAGCAGCTGGGATGACGTCGATCCTCGTCATGCCCCGCCGATTGCAACCTCCACCGCACTAGCGTCCGCTCTTTGACCTCTCGAGACAGTCCAAGATCCCGCCAAATTCACGGGAACCAAGCCAAGCCTTCAGCGAATACATCGTCCTTCACTTACCCAATCTCCGCCGGTCTAGCTGACGCGCTGACAGCGGTAAATCATCCGTCATCGACGTGACCTGACCTTGCCGACGTCGCTGTTCGCTGAGAACTGCTGCAAAGCCCTTTGCACTACAGCGCCAAGTTGGCGGTGATAAAAGCTACCACTTCACTCACTGACTCTCGCTGACGTTGGTATGCCGTCAAGTATGTCTTAGACCCGATCAACCATGAGAAAGAAGCCGTCTCCCCGTTCTGGTCCAGCGCGTCAGCGTATCATGGAGTGACGAGAGCCTGGTTGCTGCAGGTATATGTAGGGCAGAGGAGGAGATCTTCCATCCTCATCCATCAAACTCATCTTCAGCGTCACTTACGCACGATGCTCCCTCACCTCATCCTCACAGCAGTATCGCTGCTCAATATCGCTCATGCTTTCCCGTGGATGCACCCCGAGTACCGCGGCGAGAAACCCAACGACTGTAAGTAGTTGTGCCATGTCTAACATGACAAGCTGACCGACCCTTCAGTCGGTAAGCGCAACGTGACCGAGGAGAAGCGGCTCTTGGGTCTGCTCGACGTTCCTGCCGCTCTCACGGCTACGGGCGGGCTCCTGGACGGTCTCGTCGGCGGTGTAGCCAAGAACATCCAAGGTAGCACCCGAGTACCCGATGCTGCGCATCCGTGAGTCACAGCCAAATGTCTATTATCTGGAGCCTGGCTGATCCACCAGCTTCCAAGCGCCTGGTCCGACCGACCAGCGCGGTCCTTGCCCTGGTCTGAACGCCTTGGCGAACCATGGATGTGCGTATCTCTTACGTCGCATCGCCTCCTGTACTGACAATCAGACCTCCCTCGCAACGGGATCGTAACATCCGGCGAGGTGATCAGCGCTGTCGGGACCGGTTTCAACATGGGCGCCGACCTCGCCACCCTCCTCATCTTCATCGCTGTCGCTTTCGGCGGTAACCTCGAGACCCTCACCTTCTCTCTTGGAGGCGAGGACGACCGTACCTACAGTGCTAGTGGGATCGGTTCCAAGGCCGCGGGTCGCCAATTCGGTCTGGACGGTCACTCGCGGTGCGAGGGTGATATCTCGGCTCTTCGGCGCGATTTCTTCACCAACAACGGTGACAACCACAATGCCCACCCGGACCGATTCAAGCGCCTCATCCAGCTCGCCAAGGAGAATGGCGGAGAGTTCACCGTCGAGGCTCTCAACAAGTTTTACGCCCAGAACGCCGCCGATTCTATCGCCAACAACCCCAAGCTCTTCTTCAACTCGTACACCATCGTCGTCATTGTAAGTCACCGTCGGCCTTCTCCACGAATCATGCTGACGTCGTAGCTCGGCGAGTACCCCTTCATCCCCAACTTCTTCTCCAACGGTACCTACGGCGCGGGCGGCGTGGCCAACTACGAGTCTATCTCTAGCCTCCTCGGCATGAGTACCGCTGCAGACGGTACCATCTGCTATGTCCCTGAACGGTTCCCCGAGAACTGGTACCGCCGAGCGACCCCCTACGGTGTCGCCGAGCTGATCGCCGGTCTCGCTCCTACCTACCTCACCGGACCTTCCCTTACACTGCCCAACCCCCTCGGCGTCCTCCAGAACCCCGCTCAGGCATCTCAGATCGGTTGTGCCGTCTACCAGGGTCTCACTGGTGGTATTCCCGCCTCTCTCCTTGGATCGACCAATGACTATGCGTCTCGAGCCACCGAGCTGTTGAGGAAGAACTTGCTGCCTATCCTTCCTGTCAGTCCACCTTTTCACGTCGAGCGAGTATAGCGCTAAATATCCAGCCTCTCTACGGTTGTGATCCCGACCAGAACACCCTTCAGGAGACCTCAGCAGGCGGTGGACAGTACAGCACCTCGTCTGGTAGCACCAACACCTACAACATCTGCGCCTGACCGTATCATTATACCATCTGTAATGCTCCCGACCCAATCTGTACCTTATGATGTAGCTATATCGATCAATGTCCATCAGCAAGTCTAGCATCCCTGGCATTGATGTCGTTCCACACGCAAGGAGGAACAACGACCAGCGGAAAGTATGTTAGCCATAGTACTGTAGGCTGCCAATAGCTGATGCATGCTACCATCAGACCTATTGTCCGCACTTCCAGTATGCAATATCCCCATCCTTCATGAGATCTGTTTGGATCAGCGGCCGCCTTACTGATAAGGCGCTGTAGGGGATAAGATGAACTTACACGTCTTTCCCTGTTGTCTTTGTGCACCGGCAGCCTTCACTGCTGCTTCTGTCCCGTGCTCCTTGAGATCCTCAAACGACATGATTTCTCCACACACGAATTTCTGCTCGAAGTCGGAGCTAAGAAGTTAGCTACGTACCTTCAGAAAGGCTGACGAGTACTTACTGGATGACACCGGCAGCCTGAGGCGCCTTCAACCCATCCCTCAACGTCCACGCCCGAACCTCATCTGGTCCGCAGGTGAAGTATCGGATCAAGTGAAGACTGGAGTACCCGGCCTTGGTGATCTTACCAAGAGCACTGGGGTTGCCCTTTGGCAGGCCGAGCTTCTCTCCCTCTGCAGCCTTCTCCTCCTCGCTCATAGCGACCAGCGTCTCCTCCAAAGAGACCGAGAAGGGGATGATGGGGTCTCCGGGGTTGTTGGTCTGGACCCAGTCGTGGATCTTCTTCAACCACTTGCTCTTCCGCTTGACAAAGTTGTCGGTGGAGAGGTTGACGAGGTAGGTGATGGGTTTGGCGGTAAGGAGGGTAAGGGAGTTGATGACTTCAACCTGAAGGTCAGCGCTTGAACCTCTGACTGGTCAAAACAGAGATAGAGATTGGGTAGAGTCAGAAACGATACAGTGGTCTGCTCATGGTCCGTAGACTCGGAGAGCTGGGTTTAAAGTGCTAGGCACTATGTCATCACATATGGGGAGGGAAGTAGTGTGGTAGGAGGGAAACAGACTTGCCTCCTTGTTGGTCCATGTTCCCTTCCTGATATCCTTGTCCTCGACGGTGAGCCAGTTGTACAGCTTTTCTACGGTAGCCTTTATGTCAGCGAAAGTCAGACTAGAGCTTGGCTGCACTCACGGCCTCCTCCTTCTTGGCCTTGTCCGCCAAACTGTTGTTCCCCAATCGCTTCGCCTCCTTCTTGTGTCCCTCAAGCGCCTTCTCCACCCACTCGATATCCTTCAGCCTCAACTCGGTACTGATGATCTGCATGTCCCGCAACGGGTCAACATCACCCTCGACGTGGATGACCTCGGCGTCATCGAACGCACGGACGACCTGGAAGATACCGTCGACGGCGCGGACGTGTGACAAGAAGGCGTTACCGAGACCGGCACCGGTGGAAGCACCAGCGGTCAGACCGGCGATATCGATACAGGTGAGGAAGGCGGGGACCTGAGATTTGGGCTTGTAGAGCTCGCAGAGCCAGTCGAAGCGCTCGTCGGGAACGGGGATACGGGCCTCTTCGGGATCACTACTTGTCAGCTGTTGCCAGCATTGCGTGATCAATTGGCCCTACATGGTGGCATATGGGAAGTTGGCAGCTTTGCCAAGGTCGGATTTGGAGAGAGTATTGAAGAAGGAGGATTTTCCGACGTTGGGCAGACCAACGATACCAATCTACCCTGTCAGCCAAAGATTTCCACCTGACATGCAAATTGACCCACCTTCAGGTTGTTCCCTGGCCGGCCGAGGAGGATCTCCTTGGATTCTTCTACCTTCTTCTTAGGGGGCATTTTGCGTTTAGTGCTGAAAGACGGAGGGGAGGTGAAAAGGGGTCGAAAGGGGTTCGAAGTGAAAGCTGTCCGAGCGGGGAAAGGGGCTCTCGCGAGGACGAAGAGCGCTGTTCTTTGGTTATGGATTGATGATATTCGCTGTATAGCCCTGTGTGCTGGGGCAGTGTTCATACAACGGGTTCTTTTCGAGTAGATTCAAGGTATAGGAAGTTGGAGGGAGAGCAGACAGGAAGGCGAGACCAAATTCCTACAGCCAAAGAATATCCAGCCATGATCGTTTCCCGCTTTTCTCCTTGGCATCTGGTCACGTGCTGGTCTTGACGGCACCACGCGCGCCTTCTTTATCGGTCGCCTTGCATGTCCAGAGATGTCCTCTTGCTGATCAGCTACTCAAACACCACGGCCAGGACAGCAGAGCAGCTCGGAGCTTCACCATGTCGAGCGGATCAACCGATAAATTGACGCCTGAAGCGCTGCACAAGCTCATCCAGGCCTCTTTCAAAGGTACATCTCCGACGTTTCTCCCTCGGCATCCCTCAATTGACCACTCTGACGAAGGCCCATGCTGACATACCGATCAGGCAGAGATAGAGCTTATGCCCCGTACTCGAAGTTCAAGTGGGTACCTTAGGGTTGACGTCTTCTGACCAGGACACTGATTCAGCAGCGTCGGCGCTGGGCTGCTGCTAGCGGACGGATCGATGGTAATCGGGTGCAATGTCGAGAATGCCGCCACGCCAGCTGGAATCTGTGCAGAGCGGACAGCCATGGTGAAGACCATCGTGAGTCATACTGGAAACCTCTGTGCAGACTCGAAGCACCGGGACACGTGACAGAAAGCCCAAATGTGGAGACCCAAAGCTGACGAGCAGTCCGATGGCAACAAGTCAGTCATTGCCGTAGCAGTCACCTCGCACATGCCTACCCCGACGATATCGCCGTGCGGTATCTGTCGGCAATTTATGCGAGAGTTCCTCCCCCTCTCCACGCCCATCTTGATGGTCGCGGCTTCCTACCCCTTGTCAGACGATAGCGTGCCAAGCTACGTCGCAGACTTGGGCCAGCACATCGACAGCCGGACTGCCGAGGGAGAGGGACTAGGCGGGTCGACGAAGGAAGTGGCGGGCTTCACCTGGAGCAAGGAGGTCACAGTCCTGTCGCTGGAGGAGCTGTTGCCGATGAGTTTCGGCCCAGAGCAGCTGGCAGAGGGCACTGATAAGGCTTAGCATCTCATTTTGTAGCGGTGTGAAGCATGCAGTCCAGTCATATACACAAGCACCATACGTCAAGCTTTATACACATTTCATCCATAATCCCAAAATATGCTATGATAGAAGAATAAAGTCTGAACTGCTTCTCGTCTTCTTCCTTTTGCTTGTATGCGTGGTCCTCAGCAACGCCAACGGTCTCAGGCCGAGTAGTTGTACCCAAACCCAAACATCTTGGCGCCTATAGCCAAGCCGTCATCCCCCGTCCGCATAGGTCCGTTGGCCATGGGCGGGCCGGAAGCCCCACCTCCCATGTCCCCACCAACAACCATGCCTTCCCGTCCTCCGTTGTGTCCCATCACTCCGCCAGACCCAGTCCCCTCCCCGACCTGCTCAATGACCGCGTTCTGTGGCATTGGCAAAGGCGGCAGCCCCACCATATTGTGATGGGGCGTGCCCTGCGGCGTTCCGTCTGGCGTAGCAAGAGTGGCAGTCTGCTGTGCCAAGATTGCAGGATTGTAGTACATGGGAGTATCGTTTCCGCCCATCAGCGTCATGGGAGTCCCGGGTGTGAAGGGATGGGTGAGCACCATGCCATGGCGGAAGGCAGCGGGCCGGGAAGTGGGGGTGGGTGTCCATGGACCGGTAGGGTATGGGGAAGGGCCCGGGGTGTAATTTTGCGGAGGATAGGCGTGGGGAGGTGGATAGTACATGGGCTGCTGAGGCATAGTATGGTACATCCGGGCATCGTTTGGGGCGGGCACGAAGTTCCGGTATTGGTATTGAACCGGGTGCGACGCCATGGCTGTAGGCGTGGCAGCAGCTGGCTGGGACTGCGGTACGGCCGGGGGACCGAGGGGTTGTAAAAGGGGAGGCGTGGTACTCGAGTCTGTTGGCGAGACGGTCGGCTTGGCAGCACCCGCGGTGACTGCCGGACCCGCAGTCGACGGCCTGCTCGGCTTGACGACCGTCAGAGGACTCTCCAGGCCCCCTGTTCCAGCCTTCCACTCCATCTGGTAGTCGTACCCCGTTATAGGCTCTGTGTGATTCCGCCAGTGACCCTGCCCCTGCGGCATATTTACAGTTGGCACCGGGTCGTGGTTCGGAATAATGAAAGACGTGCCTTGACCGGTGCTCGGGGTTTGTAGATTTGAGTTGGTTGGCGAGTCCGACCCAGGTCCCTGACCCTGGACCTTGCTTTCCCAGGTGTTTTTGGGCTGAGGATGGGATGGAGGACCGGGGATGGGGTTGAGTACGAGCCCGCGAGCAAGCATGGATGCGGACGAGACGGAGCGGGTACGGCCGTGAGCAGCCTGCGGAGGGGGACCAGGCGGACCCGAGAGCGTATCTGCTCTAGGTCGTTGAGGCGTTGAGGTAGCCTGATCTGTTTCGATCTGCGAGATCAGCAGGGATCCATCGCCTGGCAAAGCACTACTCACGGGCTCATCCAGTGAGACCTTCCCCATATCCTGCTCCATCACCTTCTTTGCCCATCTGTCATACACCGCCCCGAGCTCCTCCTTCATTCCATCCAGCTCCTTCTTGCCCAGCTTCAACGATGCCTCTAGCGAGGCCGCCAACCCCGACATCTCGCATGCCAGGATCAAGGTAGACGCGAAGAATTGGCCCTGTCTTGTGACGACTTCCGCACGGGCCGGCCGAGGCACGGGAGGCGGAGTGGGCGATCTCGCTCCCCAGTCGGATGAGTCCGGCTCCGCGGCCGAGGTACAGGTCGACACCTCGGTAGGCGCAAACGAAGCCGTTCGGTGTGGCCTCGGGCGGCCCCGGATGGTGCTGTTGCCGTCCTGAGTGAAAGGAAGAGAGACGCCCAGTCCCAGTCGGAAGTCGTCTGGTTCAGGCTCGGACTTTCGACGCTTCGACACGTGATCGTCCGTTACTGTATGGGGTATAGGGGGAGCAGGGGAATTTCGACGGGATTTGATTTTGCCAGTGTAGATGGCGTCAGGAGCGACAGCGGGTGTGAGGAGGACGTTTGTTGAAGACTGGCCAGAGAGCGAGGTGGAGGATGTGGAGAATGCGAAGGATTGATTGGGGGAGGCTGAGAGGGAGTACAGGGATTGGGTGTGGGGAAGAGAGGAGTAAGTCGACGAAACGGACGACGGGACCGACATGGACGTGAGGCTCGTGGTCGAAGCAGTGAGATGCTTGGTAGCCTACCATAAGCTCATCCCCATATCTGCAGACCGGGACCATCACTCACTTGCTTCACAGCCTTATCTCGCTCGCGTTTTCGCCGCTGTCGTTCCCGCCCCTTTTCCCTCGCCCGCGCCTTCTTCGCCTCCTCCCTGTCGTCATCCATTGGCTCATCTGCCGCCATTGCATCCTGACTGCTCGCTGCAGACATCGGACGTCTCGTTGGGCTAGCAGCTATAGCTGTGTCGCCCGAGGCGGTCGACCGAGGTCGACCCTTCTTTTTCGTCGGTGTGGGGTGGATCACCTGGAGGGCGGGCACGCGCCGGGAGGATGGTGAGCCGGGATTGAGGGGGAGATGGTTGAGTGGACTGCCTGGCAGCATGGGGAGGAGGGATGATGTCCGCGCAGGAGGTACAGGAGGCATCTGAGAGCTGGAGGCTTGCCCATGAAACAATCCTGCGTGGGACCCGACCTGACCCTGGTTCGAAAAGGGGTCGCCGCGTATCGTGGAGACCGAGGAGACTGAGGGTGTCTGGCGCGGCCGAAGGCGCTGCATCTCCGGCGCAGGCTCCATCGCGTAGCTGACAGTCAGTTCAAGTCTTGTGTAGAGCTCAAGGGCAGCAAAAGGAGGCAAGACGAACTTGTTGCTCATCGGCATGGCGATGTCTCACAAATTCGCGTCCGGCGAGAACGCCGTGACCGCAGGGCTGCCCGCCCCCTTTTTCGTCCTTTCTTTTCGCTGGGGGAGCAGCGCCGTAGAGCTGACCAGCAGCTGACGAGCAGAGATGATGAGACGCGATGATATGGTAGCTAGCGACGAGGAACGCCCGCGAGAGGAGGACAAGGCATAGGAAAATCTCGACATCAGGGCTTCTCACGGGCTCGGGTCGGGCGGAGGTGCCTTACCGGGGACCCCAGTTTTGACGCCACAGTGGCACCTTCGTGCCTGCTGCGTGCCACTTCACACTGCCCAATCTCCCATGGGCACGATACGAGCTGTGCGAGGCGGCCTACAGAGACCAAGGGGACCCCCTGGACTGACATGCACGTAATGAGATCCCCATCAATATACAACATTCTCCCCCGCAGCCGGTCCGCCATCTAGTACCCAAGGGCCATCTCTTTCCGCAGCTGCCCTTCCTCCGCCCATGCATCGCCTTCTGTCCCGTGACTGACCAGCCCCTTCTCGTTCTTCATCTCCTGTACTGTTGTAATGAAGTCTTCTACCGCCTGAGGGTTGATCTGATGGTGTACAACGACGCGCTCGGCCATACCTCCAATGAGCGGGTCCGGGAGCTGCAAAAGCCGGGCGTGGACATCCGCAGCGGTGAAGCCGAGTCGAGACGGGTCGAAGAACACCTAGAGGTCAGCTTTGTTGGTACACAGAAGGCAGAACAGACCATGTTGGTATCCACCGGCGCGAGAATATCACATCCCGCCTTCCTCAGTCCGTCCGCTAGGCGAGTTGCCAAAGCGTGTGTCCCCGCTAGCCGAGGAAAGATGTTGTCAAGTGCAAAGTCGGCAGCGGCGGTGCACATACCGACTTGGCGAACACCTCCGCCAAACATCTTGCGGAACCATCGTGCCCGATCGATCATCTCCTTACTGCCGACCAGTACGGATCCGATGGGTGCTCCGATGCCCTTGGATAGGCAAAGCGAGGCCGAGTCGAAGGGTGCGAGCAGCTCAGTCATTCTGCAGAATCAGCATAGTCATTGCGTATCCACCGCCGCAGCTGCCACTCACACTGTCTGTCGGTCTGTCTCGCTCGTAGCATCTAGCCCCCGCTCCTCGATCACCCTGGCCGCCGTGTTCCACATCCGCGCCCCATCGCAATGGAGGGTGATATCGTGCTTCTTGGCCACCTCGCCAATCTTGACAATCTCCTCCTGGGGGAACACCATCCCCGACATCGTGTTCTCGAGGCAAATGAGCCGTGTTGGAGCGTGGTGGATGTTGCTACCGAGTTCAAGCGCCTTCTCGATCTCCTTTGCAGTAAGGTATAGGTGGTTGGCAGGGAAAAGCTGGTGAGTGGTAGCTTGGCTGAACATGGCTATCCCACCAGCTGGGTCATCAGCGGGTGTCCACAGATCTCGGAAGAGAACGAACCCTCCATCTTGTGCACATGAGCTCGGTAGTCCAGGATGACACTGTGAGGGGGTTGCTTCAGATGGGCTCGGATAGCAAGCTCTGCTCATCAGTGACCATTCCATTCGTCCCAGTCGGTTATACTCACGATTGGTCATGGTGCCACTCGCAGCAAACAATGCCGCCTCCTTCCCCGTCATCTTGACGATCCGCGCCTCGAGTTCCCCAGTACTCGCATCCTCGCCATATACGTCGTCACCTCGTGTAGCTCGTAGCGCAGCGAGCATCATCTGGTCAGACTGTATTGTAAGGGTATCACCTGCTCATCAGCACCATCTCCTCTGGCCTTTCAATGGTTCAACTCACTGCGAAAGTCCCTCTGGATCTTCTGGAACTGCTTTACATTCGCCTCGCCGCTGATCTGGGCGGTCACCTCGCTATCCTCCCAGCCCTGTGATGCTGGTGCTACACGAAGCGATGGGCTCGGCAAAGCTGAGGCTGGGGGAGTAGGTAGTGAGTCGGTCATGGTGGCGAGATATCTCCGAGGATGGGAGCACGTGCGAGCTGATACCAGTGCGACGCGCGAAGTGGACGCGGTGGAGGTGGGGATGAGGGGCGATAAGATGGCTCTGAAAGCGGTGGTCGGTCTCCGGGACATGCGGTACGGACCTATATACAGAGCGGATACGAAAGGGGGAGGGGATGAGGATGGGTCTCTACTTATACACAGTTCACAAGCTGTCTCTATCGGCTTACCCGACGGTTGTAGTGTTATGGCCAAAAGTGCGAACAAGATGGCCAATTCGAGTGGAGGTAATGGCCAATTTCTGGCTCTGACGCGATAAGGTTCCGGCCGAGACCGGACTAGGTCCGCGAACTGCAGAGTCTAATCCCAAACGGCGCACAGGCAGATCATGGTCATCGCATGTCGTGTAGGATAATTACGCAGTGTGAGGTCCTCAGCCTCAGTGGCTTTCGCACATGCTGCCGCCTGGCTCGCAACCGATCAGAACTTCTGTCGGTCCTGATGGTCACGTGACTTCGCTTAACTCGCCAACTTCTGGTCCGCGATCATGTTTGTGCGGCCGCGGTGAGCGGTCTTGCCCAGACCCATCGAAGCAGCGTGTGCATCCCCGGTACACTCTGCTTAATTCCACATTAGATACCGACACATCTTGGCCGCAGGCTCGAGATGCTGCTGGACGAGTAAAGCTCGGTAGCTGAACACTGAGCGCCGCCACCCTACAGCGGGCAATCCGAAACTACATCCTACAGTTATGGACCTGAGATATGAGGGTCGATGCTCGTGCATACCAACAGTCTCAGATGGGTCCAGCTCGTCTCCGTGCGACGACTGGCATGATGACCACATCCAGCTGGTCCAGCCTGACGGAATTCGCTAGGGTTTCAAAATTGTTTCAGATTGTGGATCTGCATGCCGGCATCAAAACTTTGACTGGTCTGGCAGTCCTGGCCTCTCGCCTGCCCTCTCCAGTCATCATGATGATTGTATACATGGGAGGAGCGGTGGCTAGGCGCTAGTATGACTCTACTTGGATGCTACAGACTAGATCGGTCTGGTTGTGCGCCTCTTCCCCTCACCTGGCACGCTCAGGATGTCGGCACCCCCGCTCAGCTCCTAAAAGTTCATCAATCAGTACCATCCCACGCCGCAGTACAAGGCAATTCCCGCACGACAGGGATAGCAGAATGTCAGCTTATGAGAGAAACGTCCAGATCCTTGGCTACGAGTCGGCTGCCTCGCGTGACCGCTAGTCCGCGTCACTACTCCTATCCTCGCTGTTCCGACTCCGTCGTCGATCTTCGCAATTACCTGGCGAGAGGGCCTTGGGGCTGGAGCGGGGCTTAGGGATGAGGTCACCGGTCACCTATTGATTCTCCGGCCTGGCCTCAGCTCCTGTCAGCATTGTAATGCCAAGTTCTAGCATCATCGGAGGCGATTCCAGTCTGCCACTAGTTGCCGAGAGACAATCAGGCCTCAGGGCGCGACCGGAAGACAGAAGCCCATTTGCTTTAATTAACCCGGGACCCGATGTCTTCCTCTGTCAGAGTATCGTGCCGGTGGAGCGATTAGCACGTCGAACACGCTGCCGCTCCATCGCGCACAAGGGACGGTCTCGGCATGCTGTAGTCGTACTCCAGTAACGCTACTCGTGTCTCGTAATATCCGTCGGGACGCATAAGGACGCATATTGCTGAGATCTCTGTACACACGGTCAACCACAGCGTATTGGCCGGTCGGCCCGGATTGCGCAAAGTCCGAGCTGCGTGCTCCAGTCTTGTGCCGTAACCATACCGTATCTCCAGGGACGATCTTGCCAGTAAAGTTACACTGATAACGTCAACTCCGTACTGAACAGATCGTGCCTGAGCTATACATACGGTATTGCGTGAGCCTATCGTATATCCTTGGGGAAACCCCTTTTTCTTCTCTCGAGAAGTCGCCTCCTGTTGATTCGATTCCACCGCCAACGTGGGACTGGTGAAACGTATAAGATGGGACCAGCCAATCCCTCCGGGTCCTCAACATCCCCTCCTACCGACTCCGGAAACCGCGAACATGAGATTGGTCTATCTCCTTTTCATCGCTCTCTTCTCGCTCGCCTGGGCGCTTCCGCCCCTCAAGCAAGCGACACGTTCCCAGATCGTAGACCGTGTGGCTTCTCGACCTCAGAGGCGGCAAGCGCAAGCTTCTGCGGGCATCTATCCTCTTTGCCAGGGCTCAAATGCTCGCGGAACGGGACAGCAGAACGCTGTCTCGGATGGTATCAAAGTCGACCCAGTGAGTGATAGTCTTTCTTGCCACCATCGAGGACTCGGCACTGATGATGTAGAATGATACTCCCAAAGGGACTTTGACAGCCACCAGCGCTTTGGACTGCGCTCGGAAGTGCTTTGCCACGTCAGGATGTAAGCCTCCGTTATACAGCTCATTGTGCTGCCGATCCATGCTCGTTGACCACAATATGTACTGACTTTCCAGGCAGAGGAACCAATTATGATCGTGTCGCCGGGACTTGCGTGTACTATGAGTCCGTCACCGCCTTTTCGCGGAGCACTTCCATCACAAGTCTCTACCGCTATAGGTCGTGCTCTCAAGTCGCATCTAGTACAGGAGGTAAGCAGCTGAGAATTTGCAAGCTGAGGTTCAGTTTCCGATCTGTCTTGCTGCGAGTACTTCACATCATAGGTGATGCTGGTTCAGAGGCTATCAGTATCGTTCTTCACCGACAATACTGTCGCACTCGTAGCGGGAAGAGAAGGATGGAGGCGAGAGTAAGGTGGAGTCGTAAAGAAAGGACAATGAGATGAACATAGCCCGCGCAAGTATAGGCAATTAGTAGATGCATGGGCATACTGATTTATTAACCAGCGCCACCCGACGTGCTGGCAGGGTGCGATATGTACCAAACTCGGGTTCGGTCGAGCAGACTAAGCAATGCTGTGACCCATGAGGGATTTGTTCCTGAACCCCGTATTGAACTGTAACAGCGAGCTGCGCTCATTAGCTCATAATCCAGTCTCGCCTATGCATTCTGCTTCTGAACTCACTTGATGTCCCTGACCCATCCCGTTCCGCCTTCGCTCCTCTCTACGCAAGGGATGGGGTATGGAGATTTGGAGATGACAACTGATTCTTTCGGCCTGAGGTGGCAAATCTGCCGTCCGTCTATTGACAGTTCAGCTGGAGAGCGGGAAGAGGTCGAGATCTGGCCTATCAGCGTGAACCACTTGCCTTCTACCGAAGCATGACATACCTCGAGCCGCACTGATCCCCGACCTGGCAATACGACGGTCCGGAAGCTCAGACTTCTGGGTGCTATCGGAGTGAGCAGGAATGCGTCTGTTTCGGGATGCGATATAGGTCCGCCCGCAGAAAGAGAGTAGGCAGTCGAGCCGGTCGGAGTGGAGAGGAGGAGCCCGTCAGCCTGCGACAGTCAGTATATGATCCATCAGAGAGACATGAGGACCTACGACTGCTTCTGTGAGGTGCTGCTCGTCAAAGTATGCATCTATTACGGTGAGGTGAGGATGCTGTCCCCGATGGAGCGTGACCTCGTTCATGACCTGGATACCAGCTTGGCCGACTTTTGTGTGAGCCAGGCAATAGAACAAGCCTCGTCCGGAAGAGCACGGCTCACCGATTCCAGTACAAGGGAGTACCTCGCCGTCTGCCGACAACGGCGTACAAGCCAATCGCATCCTTTGCAGGATAGATACTGGCCCGTTGAGGGTCATCTCCAACGCGGGAGCTAAGGTATCGATATCTAGATGATCAGCTCCGGCCTTCATACGTGATGACACATCTCGCCAGATAGCATCGAGCAGAAGCAGACTAACGGAAGGGCAGCAGGAACCCCAGCGTCCCCATTGAGAAGCTCAATACCGCCGGACATTCCCCTCCAGCGAACAGATGTGACACATGCAATATCGTCCCATCTCCTCCTATTGTGACCACCAAGTCCGTACACCGCTCCAGCAAAGGCTCATCCCCTTGCTCCACCACCGTCAACTTATCGGCGTGTGAGGGATGATCGCGCGCCGTATGTGGCTCGACGAGCAGGTTCAGGTGCGGTGCCGTCTTGGCTAGGTGGCTGTACACATCAGCCATATGTGCGACAGGATCTAAGAGGTGAACACATACGATAGGACAAGACCCATAGCCTGCGTGGTACGCTCGTCGTCCGGTTTCTGGACGAGGAGGACCGTTCGGGGCGGGGACGTCCACCGAGATAGCTTCTGCCTGAAGTATCAGCTGATCAATCAGGCTGTTCGGCTCAAGCTGAGAGACTGACGGAGGAGAGGCCCTCTTCATAGCCATGGCCGATGATTCCGCGTGTTGTCCCTCCTCGCACTGGACCAAACGAGGCTTAGTCCTGCCAAGTCAGCTCAAGATCCACCGCCAGAAAACGGTGCCTTACGCCTGGTCGCAAGTGGCAAGATGTGCAACATCCCGCAGGCGATGATAGAGCCGCCGTCTCACGAGTGCTTCCGTTTTTCTTGAGAGGGACGCGAGGTGGGCTCGAGGGGTTGCTGCAAACATGACGATGATGTACGGTTGAGGAATGTGGAGCAGATTTTCGAAACTCTTTGTTGTCGTCTCGACTTCGCCTTTCTACGGGCACGCAGCATCACTTCGTCGGCCTCCATAAAGTTGCTGTACTACAGCAGTAACAGAGGCGATAGTTGTTCAACCACTTCCTATATCCTCTATACTTCGAGTAGATCAAGTGGACTGATCAACCGCGCCGATCTACACCTTCATCTCAGCGCCCTTCTCCGATAACGGCGATTCTAGTCCACCTTCCCTCGGCAAAGCACCTACGCCTGACACCTCATCCGCCCGACCCTCGCGACTCGAAGACTCGGATCCCGCCCTAGCCTTCACTTTCCCCTCTCCTCCACCAGCCTCGAGCTCTGCACGCCTGGCGTCGCGCCTAGCCCTCGCGGTCGAGGACTTGCCGAGGAAGGTCATGCGCCCCTCGGACCACTTGAGATAGACGAGAGTGATGACGATGAGGAGCCAGTAGAAGATGTATGCGAGTATGGTGCCGATAGAAGCAGTGTTGTCTGCTCATCAGCTGGGGTCACTGACTCTTAGAAGAGTACTCACTCCAGCCAAGGATCGAGTTGAATATTTGCCATCCCCCGTTGGTCGTCGCTGACCCCACCTCCGGATTCCCGTATGTCAAGTGCCAGACATTGCCGGCCACCTGGAAGCTCCCCGGCCCATCACCTGTCTCGGCCACGTCCCCGCCAACCCCCTTGGCGAAGATGTAGTACTGGAAGAATCCGACCGCTTTGGAGAATAGCCCGGCGCCGATGAGGAAGAGGAGGGTGGTCGAGCCGACGAGGAACCAGTGGAGGGTGGTAGATGAGCCGGTCTTGTAGATGGCGAAACCGACGAGCCCGCCGGCGATGATGCCGACGATGACGGGGATGGGGATAGAGACGGCCGGCTCGGACAGCGAGACACCGCCAACGAAGACGACGGCCTCGAGACCTTCCCGGAGGACGGTGATGAAGGGGAGTAAAAAGAGGGCCCATTTACCGCCCGAGCCGGATTTGTGGTGCTGGTCGACCTCGGTAGTGGTGTCGGTCTGGCGGGTCTTTTGGAAGGCCGCAAAGAGCTTGAGCCGCCATTTGACGCGGGACCGGTCCATCTTGAGGAAGGCGATACCCATGACGTAGATGATGAGGGCGGCGACGAGGGAGAAGACGCCTTCCCAGATCTGTTCGGTATCCGCCCAGAGATTGGTGAGTTTGGTGTAGAACTTGAGGTCAGCATAGACTGCATCCAGGAATGAGTGGGACTTACGACTGCTATGAACGCCGCACCGATAGCTAGGGCAATGATGAACCCTCCTATCGTCCCCGCCCAGATCTGGATCCGCATACGCCTGACCAGATGGGAGATCTGCTTGTCCGCAGCTGCGTCTTCGGTGGAGAGGGTGTCGGAGTGGGGATCATCCTGGAGCCTGGCGGGGGAGTAGGGCGGGCCCTTATCGATCTGGCGCACAGCACCGGTGGTCATCAATTGCTCGACGAACGAGAGGAGGACCGAGACGATGATGGCTGCCTCGACTGTCTCGCGGAAGACGATGAAGAAGATGGGGACGGAGAAGTAGTCGGGCATGATAGCTGCTGCTCTCTAGTGGTAGGGGGTGGGACTGAAAAGAAAGAAGTGGGAAGAGGAAGAGATACCGCTCCGAAGCGTCAACTGCCTCAGTCAAGTTTCGGTCCCTCTAGCTCTGGACCTCTTCGGCCGCATCCTGTCAAAGGCGCCCTAATCAGATTAGCTTACTGTCATACCGTGACTTACTCGCTTCCCCTCTCCAGCTAAAAATACCCCTTTCGGCCGACATTCCACCTCTCTTGCTGCTCCATCTCGACTCTTCCTTCCATCTCCCGCGTCGCTAGGAAGGTAGCAAGATTCTATCCGCATCCCAGAATAGATTCTCATCGTCAAGTAGCCGCGGCATCTCCGTATCTGATTAAGACACCATCATCGACGGTGTCAGCGCCAAAGGCCCTAGCGCGCTCGTTTATCTGATAACGCCGGACAGATTTGAACCGTGCCTGAACGTCGGAGGCAATTTGGCGATCTGGACCGGCCGAAATGATCTTTTGGCTCGCTCCTCTGTCTGTCTGCGCTGCCTTAGCGGCCCTCGCTATACCCGCTGCAGCGACCATACACTCGCTTCTGTCTCTGGGAAGGTTGACAGATCGCCCTTTGACCCAATCTTCGGCCGGACTCTAGCATCGCAAAACGCCTCGACAGGCGTTATACAGTTAGAAGCACAGCGAGGCATTTTCGAGTCGCCCTCCAGCTCGAGCTCCAGCTTCATACCTCTACCTTCGATCAGGATACTTATCGACATCATGATGAAGATCACAGCGTTCACGGTGCTGGCAAGTACCTTGGCGGCGGTACAGGCAGCCACGATCGAGCATTGGTGGAACATCACCTATGTAGACGCGAATCCGAACGGGGTAAGTCTCTCCTCCTATGCGGGCCCGTCCGTGCCTGGCTTCCAAGCGCTACGCTCTGCTGGGAGCGCGCCACCGGCGCTCCCTGGGTCTCGCTCTGGCTAAATTCTCAGCTCTACCCCAGACGAGTGATCGGAGTGAACGGAACATGGCCGTAAGCTTCCTGACCCCATTCCTCTGGTCCCTAGGTGATGCCTCTTGCTGACAGCCAGTCCCCCTCCTCTTATCGCCACACAAGGCGACAAGCTCATCATGCACACTACCAACTCTCTCGGGGATTTCAGTCTCGGTACCGCACTCCACACACATGGAATGTTCTTCAACGGGTCGAATTGGGCCGATGGGGCGGTCTCGACCACGCAGTGCCCTATTCCGCTTAACCAGACGATGAGCTACGTGATTGATACGAGTCTTCAGGTCAGTCTTTCAATCAAGGTTTGAAATGAGGCCCGAAGCTGACCAGATAGACCGGGACATACTGGATCCACGGACACCACGAGGGCCAGTACACGGATGGTCTCCGAGCTCGTCAGTCCCAACGACCCTGTAGCATGATCGGTACTGACGACTTCAGCTTTCATCATCCAGCCGAACAATGCATCCGGCAGATCGGACAATCTCAAATGGGATGCCGAATACACGCTTATCGTTTCTGACTGGTACGCCTCCCTTCCCCTATACTCTCAAAGTGCCAAGGTAGATCACTGATCTTCAGGTACCATGAGGAGTACGGCAAGCTCATCACCAACGAATTCCTCACTTGGAAGAATCCTACCGGTGCCGAGCCTGTCCCTAGTCAGTCTTTCTATTCAGTACAGCGCCGAGCCCAGCTGATCACTTAGAATCTGCCCTCATCTACGTCGCGCAGGATGACAAGTACCTCAGCTCCAACACAGACTTGATGGCTGGCAAGGGTGTTAATGACGATGCGGCCTTAACCTTCGAGGCGGGCAAGAGCTACCGGGTCCGAATCATCAACATGGCTGCTCTGGCTAGTGAGTCTGCCGTTTTACCTGCACTGTTCGGACCTGGGCTGATCGAGCAGTGTTCTACATCAACTTTGACCAGCATGACGTCCAGATCATCGAGACGGACGGAGTGGAGATGGAGCCATACCCCATCGATACGCTCACTATCTCCATCGGTCAGCGATACTCGGTGCTCGTCACCGCCAAAAACAGCACGGATACCAACTACGCCCTGAGCATCAACCAGTCTCCGGATATGTGAGCTCTAGCTCTTCTAATCTTTTCTCTGGAGTCAGGCTGACCTTCAGGTACGATGTTATCCCAGATGAGCTCGTCCTCAACAATACCATCCAGCTCGTCTACAACGCGTCGGCATCCCCGGCCGCTTCGGTACAGATCGATGCGGCGCCAGTCCTCGACGATACCAAGTTTGTTCCTGTGTTGAAGCGGGAGATGATTGGCAAGACGGTCGAGTTCAGGCTGGATGCTTACTTTGACGTGAGTAGCTCTTTGCCTGTAGCGGTATCTGAGGGCTGACTGTGCAGACATACGATGACGGTACAAATCGCGCATCGTGTAAGTATCGCCCAACTTCGGAGCAGGAACGCAAAGCAGCTGACACGATAGTCAACAACGTCACCTACCAGATGCCCATGACCCCTTCCATGTTTACCGCCCTCACCATGGGCAACAACTCATTCCTCCCCGAGGTATACGGCGCGCAGACCAACGCGTTTACATTCCCGCACATGAGTCAGGTCGAGGTCACCATTTTCAACTGGGACGCTGGATTCCACCCGTTCCATCTTCACGGGTAGGTCCCTCTCGACCGCAGAGTACCGCGCTAGAGGAGGAGCTCACCCGTCAGACACGAGTTCCAGGTGGTTCACAAGTCGTTCGACGTGACGTCTGATGACCCCGCTATCAACCCGCTCTTCAACGAGACTCAGTCCAATCCCGCGAGGAGGGACACGGTCGTCATCCCGCCTTCGGGGAGTGTGACTATCAGGTGGATCGCAGACAATCCAGGAGGTGAGCCTTCACGGCGCTACTTTTGCAATAAGCAGAGCTGATCCCCTCTAGCCTGGCTCTTCCACTGTCACGGTACGCCTCCCTCGCTGAAAGCAGTACTTGACCCCAAGCGCTAAGCTAATCCCATAGTCGACTGGCACATGTCATCAGGTCTCGCCGCTGTCTTCATCGAAGCCCCAGAAAAGTTCCAGCAGCAAGATAGCACGATCCCTCAATCGGTATATGACCACTGCAAGCACTGGAACATGGCCACGTCGGGCAACATTGTCGGGAAGAATTCGACGACAGACTTTGCTGGTCAGCCATGGGGTCCATTCCCGCTCGTCATGGTGAGTCTTCCCTTTTGTCTTTGGCAGACATCAGGCTCATGAGCAGGGCTGGACACCGAAAGCTATCGGAGCACTCGCAGCTTGCATCATCACCTTCCTTATTGGAGCAGCGAGCATCATCTTCTATGCGTCCGGCGAGCTGGATGAGAGGGAGATCGAGGATGAGCTGAGGTACAAGGCCGAGGCGAAGAAGTCAAAGAAGAAGCTCTGGAGTCGGATAGCACGGAGGGAATAATAGCGCGTACGGTGATAGATAAGTATGTATCCGGGTAGAAACTTGAAACAAGGCGTCTTGTCAGTATGGGAGGTCCCACCTGTGGGGACTGTGATTATGTGCTGTCAAAGCGCTTCATACTGCGGTACATCTACTTCTTATCTACACGTAAACCCGAGAAGACTCTGCATCAATCAGTCATCATTCCTGGCATTCCAGCGAGGAACTCACGCTTTTACTCCAACCGATCATCATAAATCATCTCTACTGGCTTCCGCTCCCCTCTCCAGACTCCCCTCGGGTCATTCAGATCCGCCACCACTTCCCTTGCCGCCGTGATCATCCCGCTCGGTCCGCTGACGTACACCTTGATCTCCCCGCCCGCCGCCTGCGCCGCAAAGTCACGGGTGATCTGGTGGATATCCGGCCGAGCAGAGTGGTCCAGGGTGGGCATGTTGGACCCCTTCTCGGCCGATGACGAAGAGGAGTCCGAACGGTCAAAGCACGCGTTCTTCTCGGACGGGCCGGGAGTTTCGGCGGATGCGGGAGTGGAGGGAGGTGAGCGGGTAGAGTAGACTGTGACGCGAACACGAGGAGACCGACGGAGGAATTCGAGCTCCGGCGCGATCCACTCTTCATCCTCTTTCCGCCTGACCGCCCAGACCAGGTGCAGTATCCCTTCGCCTTCTCCCCGCTGCGCCAGCTGCATCAAGACGGGCAGTACGAATGTGATCCCCGTCCCGCCCGCCACGCAGAGGATGTTTGAAGTGCCCGAGACGCCGCGCATGATGTCGGCGCCGTATGGACCGGTGAGGATGACCGGGGTCGAGTCGCCCTGGAACGCCGTGACCTTCTGGGTTTCGCCCCGTTTCGCTCGGATGAGGTACGAGTGGCGTGGACCGGGGAGGGAGAGAGGGGTGAAGGGGTGGGATTGCCAGATGGAGGATTGGGGGAAGGTGAGGTAGAAGTGTTGACCGATGGCCCAGGAGGTGGGGTTGGGGTTGATGAGGTCGATCCGGAGAATGTCCTCGCCGTAGTGGGTGATTTTGGAGGGAAGGGAGGAGAAGACGCCGCGTCCGTCAGGTAAGAGGTGGTAGTGGATGAGTGCGGTACGACCTAGGCGGATGGCCCGGTCGATACCCCACAGCAGGATGGAGGGGATGAGGAAACACCCGAGAGCGGACCAGTGGGCGTAGATGGCGCCAATATAGAGCATGGCGAGGACATAGTGCGCCTTGCGGAAGAATTCGTACCCAAATGCTCTTTGGGCTGTACGAGTGGCCAGACCCCAGAGCAGCAGAAGGAAGATGAGAGCAACGACGCCCCAGATCATGTAGGTCTGCTTGATCCAGGTGACAGCGACCGATGGCTGGGGTTGGTAGAACCGGATCTCGACGAGACACCAGCCGATAGTGTGGAGGACGGACTGGAGGAGGATGATGTGACCGGTCCAGCGGTGGAGGAAGTTGAAGTGCTGGTAGGGGACGCCGGTGATGACGGAGAGGAGGGATTCGCGCATGACGAGGAGGATAGAGACTGGAGTGAGGGCGTAGGCAATGACGCCGATGCGGTCCGACCATGGTCCGAGGGAAGAGCGGGTGTTGTACACCCCCGGCATATTCTTGACGGGGGTGATCCAGCTCTTGTAGACGATGCCAGCGAAGGAAAAGACCGAGAGGTAGGTGATGATGAGGGCGAGGGCTGCGATTTGCAGGCGGGTGGTGCGGCCAAACAGGAAGCGAAGGGGCCGAAGCTCAGGGAGGAAGTGGCGAGTAGTGAAGGAAGAGATGGTCGCGCCGAGCCGAGATTGGGACACCCTTGTGCGGTAGAGAAAGCCCCATACCATCAACCCGCCGATGATCACCGCCCACATCGCTCCCATGTACAGCATCCCCACATCATGCGCCCAGTAGACGATGTCGAGGTACTCGCAGCTCCCTGCATCACTGGTGCAGGGGATGACACGGTCCGCATAGCCCCAGTGAGGCTCGAGACCGGCCGCATCGTTGAAATCCTGGATATGTCGAGGGGAGATGGACGACATGGTAGGGGGATTTGCTCGAGCCGGGGAAAAGGTGAAAGAAGAATCAGCCGAGTGATGGGGGTATAAGAAGTAATGCCATCTTCTCGGCGGCCCTTCTAGTCTCTGTCGCCAAGGTGCATTGGCCAATGCAATTACCCTAGGAAGGGGTTTGGAGTAATGGCTCTGTTCTGTGCGAGGAATGTTGATCAGCCAATCAGATAAAGCTGCTCAACTGGTTGAGCCCTTTCTGAAACCGCCGTAATATCAGGCACGCACCAGTTTCAAAGGAAGGGTAAGAGATGGACAAGCCATTAATCAAGCTGGTCTTGGTTACACTCTCTACTCCAACTCCTGCTCCCAGACCTACACACAGCTCGACTTCTTCTCACCTCCCCTATAAATCAGCAAGACATCAGCCAAAATGGACCACTCCATGTCTAGCATGTCCAATTCGAGCTGCCAAATGACCGTTCGTTCGATTTTCTCCTCGACGACGGTTCTCGCTGACATATCAGATGCTGTGGAATTGGGACCCTATGGACACCTGCTACCTCACCTCCTCATGGCACATCACCAACAACGGCATGTTTGCCGCCTCCTGCATCGGCGCCGCTCTCCTCTCCGTCATGCTCGAAGCCCTCCGGCGCGTCAATCGGGCATATGACAGCTACGTCCTCCGCCAACTCGCGGCACTAAACACTGCCAACGACTTCAAACCTATCCCTCGGCGAGCGACCGCTCCTCAGCAGGCGGTCCGGGCGGTACTGCACGCGGTGCTCTTTGGGCTGGCGTACATTCTCATGTTGATCGTAATGGCGGCGAATGGGTACATGATCATCAGTATCGTGCTGGGCGCGGGAGTGGGGAAGTTCTTCTGCGACTGGTTGGCGCTGGACGGGGACAGTGATGTGAAGAGGGATGAGTGTGTAACGGTGTGCTGTAATTGATAGTATGTCTACTCTGTTGTTCAGCGCGTCTTGCTTCGAGGAGCGCTGACATCCAGGTGTTGTAGTCAAGTTGATCGAGCGGCCTTTTTTCACGTGTACATACCGGCCATGATGTTACATCTGCCTCAAACACGCTCAAACGATAGCTCTCGCCTTCGTTCGCCCCGTCCCCGCCCCTTACCCTCGAACATGCTCGAAAGTCTGACGAAACATACTTACCGCTCATCCTTTGAGAGCTGAGGAGTTTAAAGGGGCTTGAAGGGGCCTGAAGGGATGTCCTGACAGGCGCTTACCACTGCTCATCTAGCCGCCCACTTTAGCTCCTCGCTGTTATTCTCATACCACTGCAAACATCCCTCCAACCCACGTCACCTCCCGCCCCTCCCATTACCTGTCCCCATCCTTACCACCCTTCTCCCACGGCCAGGCCCATCCACACCGCATCCAGCATCTTCCGAATACTCATCTCACCATGTCTACGGACGTGTCATCCCCTCCCACCACTTCTGGCTCGTCCAGGACCCAAGCAACCTCGTCGGATGCAGCGAGCCAAAAGGAGCTGACCAAGGAGGAGCAGCTCGATGAAGCGATACGAAAAAGGCAAGTGACAGACTCGAAGCGAGTCGCAGCAGATATTAGGCTGCGCGCGGCGAAGGAACTGGAGAAGGCGGAAAAGCTCGAGGCGCAGGCTGCTGCGCTGGATCCTAAAACTCAGAAGACTGATGCCACCGCGGCTAGCACTGGCTCGGAGGCGCCAGCCAGTACCAAGGATCCAGATACAGCAGGCAGCGAAGCAGACACCAGCAAGAGCAAGAAGAGCAAGAAGAGTCAGCAGAGTAAGCAGAGGAAGAGCAAGAGGGCGGACGAGACGGAGGAGGAGCGGCGGAAGCGGAAGGGGCTGACGACCGGGGGAAGCAGCGGCGCGAGCCAGACGGGGGCGACTGCGTCAGGGGCGACAGCGAGTCAGACAGGGGCCAGTGGGACGGAGGCGCCAGCGAGTCAGACGGCAGCCGCAACTAGTAGCACGGCCGACTCATCAAGGACGGAAGCCGAGACGGCGGAGGCTAGTGAGAAGAGAGCAAGAGATGTACGAAAGAGGCTGGAGAGGAAAGCCGCAGCCAATGGGATCACGACCGAAGAGCAGACGCAGCGCGATGACGAAGGAGCTGCGGAGAAGCAGAGGCGGAAGGCTGACAAGGCCAAACGAGCTGCTCTTCAGAAGAAAACGGGTGATGCGAGAAAGGAGCAGAGGGACGCGCGGACGGAAGAGTGGGAGAGGAGGAAGAAGGTCAAGCCTGATGATGGAGGGACTTCGGCAAGCGGGCCTGAAGCGACCGCGACGACCAGTAGGCGCGACTCGGCCATCGATATAACAGGGGACGCCAGCTCGACTGCTGCAACTTCTGGGGAGACGAGGCAGAGTAAAGATGAGCAAGAAAGGAGACTTGCAGAGGAGAAAGTGCTGGCTATGCGCAAAAAACGGGGGGCCAACGCTGAGGCAAGATCAGCTGCTGCAGCGGCAGCATCAGAAAACAGCACAGCTCAAGGTGGGCCCAGTGCTTCGGCCACTGAGGTGACTCGCAATCCGGCCACCACCACAGCTGGGCCTGGAACGGACTTGATGTCTGGCGCCCGCTCAGGTTCCACCCAAACGAGCACTGCTGCGGGCGATACGACTACAGCTGCGAAGAAAAGCCGGAGGCCGACAACGGGCGCAACAAAAACCGGCAAGAGTCGCCCCGGTCGCCCCACTGATACCGCAATGTCCGGCAAGACGACTGCCGATACGCAGGCCGATACGCAGTGGCTGGGGAAGGCCGCAGATACTCTGATCGATTGGAAACTCAAGTGGTTCGGTGCCGAAGGTGAGTGCGCTCGACTAAAGCTCACAAGCTGTTTGACGTCTTTTGCTGACTAGCTAGATGAAAAGTCAGTGGTAACCGACTGGAAGCCCTGCAACAAGGCCGTGGCGAGCGATTTTTCTACCATGCTTTTGACGAACGGCATGACGCTGGGCACAATGGTCCGGGATACTACCAAGCGCGACAGCGACATCATCAAGCTGATCAATGCGAAAACCGCATACGAAACACTCGGCACGACTTGGAACGCCAGAAAGGTTCCAGGTGATCATCCCTTCACCACTCAAGGGGACCGCGTCAAGCAGAGTTTCAAGTCAATAGCCTCGTTGTGGACCGCTGGCGGCACAGCCACGTCTCCGTGGGATACTTCACCTCCGGTCGGACCGACTGACGCTCCGTCGGTCCTCCCAGAAGATATGACTACCATCAATACGTCGGCGGTGCAGACTCTTGACTCGGAGGTTGCTAAGCGCGTGAATAATGTCATGGTGAGGTATTTCAACGAGCAGGGTAAGCGGCTGGCGGAGACGGCGGTGACGGGGACCGCCCGTACTGGTGGCGGAAAGAGCTCGAGGGCCTCAGGGACTTCAAGATCCGGAAACGGAGGCGGACGAACCGATACAGAGCGGGATGAAAAGAGTAGGCGCAAGAAGCGGAGCGAGAAGAGAGAAAGAACGGGCCAGACCACTGGAGTGCCACCGTCGAAGTCGAAGTCGTCGGCGGCAAGCAGTACGGCGGCGTGAGCTTAATATTGTACATACGCAATTCATGTATACCCAGTGCTTGTGCCAAAGAACTCGGGCCAGATGACTACGTCCACACCCTTGCGGCGCTGGGCGGGGAGTAGGCAGCTCCAGAGCGGGAGTCGGCTTGTCCATGGCGATTATTCGTATCAGCAGATCAATCTCATCAGTGCTTTAGATCCCAGAAGATAGGATCGTGCATCAGCGGCGAGCTCCTTACAATCTCCTCAGGATGGCATTTCTCTGTCGTGCTGTACTTAGTAATGACTCACCTAGCACCCAGCACCTAGCGTCTACTCCGCCATCTCGCCTCGCCCTTGCCCAAAGCATCCTGCTCTCCTGATTCACTCATTACTCAGTATACCGGGCCGCATCTCTCTGTCACGGCCGGACGCGGGCGCAATCTGTGTGCAGACCTTCAAGACATCCACCAGACATCGAGAGCGAATCCCGGCAATGCACCGGCAAGACATGCATTGGAGTCCTTTGAATCGCTATTCGCTTCGGCGATGATCAGACCGGTTATCACACAGGCACAGACAGGCACGAACAGGCACGGCCCTATGTACGTAAATGCGCCATTTGGGCGATCACCTAAACTTACCCAAAGAGGAGAATACCTCCGTCGTAATCAACGTAATTGTCTGTGGTTACTGAAAGTCAAATCTCGGCTCCTTGAAAGTGCGACTCCTTGGACTTGACATGACTCTGAAAGATTGATGGGGGTGCCGGTAAAGGACAGAACCATGCTCAGGTTCGGCGCTCGGCAGTTCTCGGCCCCCGCGGAAGGAAGATCGGGGGAGGAGGCGGGCCCAGAGCAAGGTATTATTTAGTGACACTAGGTCCCACCCCGACCCCCCTTCCGCTTCCCCTGCTTCCCACTCCCCACCTCCTCACCCTTCAGTTCCTCCTCCGCCTGTCTGGGCTCTTCACTTTCCGACCGTAGTCCGGCACTCATCATGCTCATCAGATACCTCCTCTCCGCCGCCTCTCTCGTCGCTAGCGTCCGAGCGGCATGTGGTGTCCCCGTCCTGGTCGCCCCGACCAACGGCGCCGCCCTCACCAACAGCCGGGTCTCGCACTCGGCCTACTCGACAGATCCAGCTTGCAGAAAAATTTTCCTTTGGTATGATGGGTCGATTATCAGCTACCAACAGCTCGACGGTGTCGGGCCATCCTTCAGCATGACCGGCTCTGATCTGCTCCGAGATGGTACGCATACCATGTACGTCTCGGTCACTGGACCAGATGCCAATGGTCAGGATCTTCCCCAGGTAAGCCCAGACCCGTCTCGCTCCTGCACGAGTACCCTCATTGAGCTGAGCAACAGGTCGCTTCCGCTCCCATCACCTTTACAATCGATACCCGCCACAAGTGCGGCGTTCCCGTTCTTACGGCTCCCACCAATGGCGCTTCTCTCACCAACAGCCGGGTCTCCCACTCTGCCTACACCACCGATGCAGCCTGCCCCAAGCTCTTCTTGTGGTACGACGGCAAAATCATCAGCTACCAGACGCTTGGCGGTGCCGGTCCCTCTTTCCCCATGACCGGTTCGGATCTCCTTCAGGACGGGACCCATACCATGTACGTCTCGGTTACGGGACCAGACGCGAACGGCCAGGATCTGCCTCAGGTAAGCCTCTGTCAACCGTACGGAGGCATGACTTGGGATTGAGCTGATGTCCAGGTCGCTTCAGCTCCCATCACGTTCACCATCGATACCCGTCACAGATGCGGCGTTCCCGTTCTTACCGCTCCCACCAATGGCGCTTCCCTCACCAACAGCCGAGTCTCCCATTCTGCCTATACCACCGATGCAGCCTGCCCCAAGCTCTTCTTGTGGTACGACGGCAAGATCATCAGCTACCAGACGCTTGGCGGCGCCGGTCCCTCTTTCCCCATGACCGGTTCGGATCTCCTCCAGGACGGGACGCATACGATGTACGTCTCGGTTACGGGACCAGACGCGAACGGCCAGGATCTCCCCCAGGTAAGCCCAGACCCATCTCGCTCCTGGACGAGTACCCTGATTGAGCTGAGCAACAGGTCGCTTCCGCTCCCATTACATTTACAATCGACACCCGTCACAAATGCGGAGTACCCGTCCTGACCGCCCCGACAAATGGTGCGGCTCTCACCGATAGTCGGGTTTCGCACTCCGCCTACACTACCGACGCTTCCTGCGCCAAGCTGTTCCTGTGGCTGGATGGGAAGATCATCAGCTACCAGACCCTCGCCGGTGCAGGTCCGTCGTTCCCGATGACCGGCTCGGACCTCTTGACGGATGGGACGCACACCATGTACGTCTCGGTGACCGGTCCAGATGCGAGCGGCCAGGATCTGCCCCAGGTAAGCTCATAATCAGCGCTATGGAGCGAAAGATGAGCTTGTGTTAACGTCCAGGTCGCCTCTGCCCCGATCACCTTTACGATCGACACGCGTCACAAGTGCGGCGTCCCAGTCCTCACCGCTCCCACAGACGGCGCCGCCCTTACCGACAGCCGGGTCTCGCACTCTGCGTACACTACCGACGCTGCATGCCCAAAGATCTTCTTATGGTACGACGGCAAGATCATCAGCTATCAGACCCTCGGCGGTGCCGGTCCCTCCTTCCCCATGACTGGCTCGGATCTCCTCCAGGACGGCACGCATACCATGTATGTCTCGGTCACCGGTCCGGATGCAAACGGGAACGACCTCCCGCAGGTCGCTTCTGCTCCCATCACCTTCACCATTGACACTACCCACAAATGCAACATTCCGGTCCTCACTTCCCCAGCGGACGGAGCGGCCTTTACCGATTCGCGAGTGTACACCTCGGGATACACCACCGATCCGCTTTGCAAGCGCACTCTGGTCAACCTTGATGGCCAGGTGATCGGCTACGATGATCTCGTCGGCGCGGGCGCGGCCAACGGCTTCTCTCGCTCTGATCTGCTCAAGGACGGGTCGCACACCATGTTTATCATTGCTGCGGGAGCCGATGCGGACGGCAAGCAGTACTACACTGCACAATCCGCTCCCATCACGTTCATTATCGACACCACTCACAAATGCGGCGTCCCCATCCTCACCTCACCGGCGGACGGAGCGGTCTATACCGACTCGCGGGTGACCACTTCGGGCTACACGACCGACCCACTCTGCAAGCGCACGCTGGTCAACCTTGATGGCCAGGTGATTGGCTATGATGACCTCATCGGTGCAGGCGCGGCCAACGGCTTCTCCCGGTCTGATCTCCTCAAGGACGGGACGCACACCATGTACATCATTGCTGCGGGAGCCGATGCCGACGGCAAGCAGTACCCTACCGCTCAAACCTCCCCCATCACCTTTACCGTCAACACCGCCGTGCCGTGCGCTGCGCCGGTCATCCTCACTCCCCGTGTCGATACCGCCCAGGCCGGCCGGCAGCTCTTCATCACCGGTACTTTTGCCGGAACCGAGGCGTGCCCCAAGGTGGCCTTGTCTATCAACGGGGTGTACCAGGGTCTGGTGGGGACGTCTGGGACCAACTGGGAGTTCTACCCTCTGGTAGATGCAGATGGGGTGTACACTATCTCGGTCGTAGGCAAGTCGAGCGAGGCGGCTGAGCTCGACTCGGCACCTACCACTCGGGACGTTACCGTCAACCAGGGTGTCTGTCCTCAGCCTGTCCTCACTCTTCCTGTTGCCGGGCAAACACAGTCGGACCGGTTCATAGAGATCCGAGGGACCATCGCGCGTCCCGCCGATTGCCCCTACGTTGCTCTCTACATCAATGGTGTCAACGTCGCAAGCGCCACCATGGACGGGTCCAACTTTTACTCCAACATCCTCGTCGAGGAGGATGGACCGCACGAGGTCTACGCCCAATCCAAGTCGAATGTCGCCCAGATCTACGATTCGGACCTCACCGCCGCGGACCGTCATACCGTCACCATCTCTCCGGCTCCGCCTACCGTCTGCCCCGCCCCTGTCCTCACTTCCCCGGTCGACAACTCGGCGCAGAATGGTCAATCCATCACGATTACCGGTACAGCTACCGGCAGCCGGGTCTGCCCCGATATCCACGTTGCAGTGGACGGTGGATACCCGCGGGCCGTCGTCATTCAGCCCGACAACACCTTCAGTACCACCTGGCAAGTGACTTCCGAGGGGGCTCACTCGGTCACTGCCTTCACACAGTCCAGTCAGTCGGACTCGCTCAACTCGCCAGTCGTTTCGGCCGCTGTACGGATCTACGCCGAGCCCTGTCCCGCACCCGTTCTCATCTCCCCTAAAGCCGGCGAGACATCCACCACCCAGATCTACTTTTCGGGCACCCTCGACAATCGGCCGGAATGCGGCAAGATCGAAGTCTATATGGACGGGAACCTCATCTATTCCACGGCGACGAGTACGGCCGCTGGACCCCGGCGGAAACGAGAGCTCGTCACCTTCGACTTTAACGTCCCGACAGCCAGTCTTCCGCCAGGACCTCACAATATCTATGCGGTGGTTACCGGTGATAACAATGGGGTTCAGACGGCGCCGGTTCCTATTACGGTGGCGAACAATGCTGCTACGCCTACTGTATGTCTTCTCCTTTTCGGGTCGAGATGCGGGCAGAGCTGATATTGCAGGGTGGGATGCGGAAGAGAGAAAGGTGTACCTCGGCTCAGACAATCTGCCCGTTCAAGTCCAGCGGTAGAATCGGGTTCGAGGTGAGTCTTTTCAATCCGTCCAAAGGTAGACGTAAAGCTGATCAAGTAGTGCGTGGACGACATCCAGAACAACATTGAGCGGTGCGGAGCATGCGATGGACCAGACTGTACCGAGATTCTTCATGCTTCTCATGTCGCCTGCGTCCAGGCTCAATGTATCGGTAAGTTCTGAGCTGAATTGCAGAGAATCGAGAAGGAGTATTCGCTGACTGCCCTAGTCTCACAGTGTATGGAGGGCTACCTCCTGGTGGATAATGCGTGTACGCCGGGATGGGGTCCGCTGGTCGTGCAGGAGTGACGAGACGTGAGGCGTGAGGTCAGGCAGAAACGATGGTGACGAAAGGGCGATGTTGGAGATCTTGGGATATTGGGCTATAATCTAATTAGGGTTCGGATTTTGGGTATTAGGTATACGCATGCAATGATCTCTCATGCACATGGGTCCGGTACTGTCATCGTACCTAGGCAGCTGGAGACGGGATGTGAGGGAGGAACGGGACCCGCTGACCCAGAACTGCTTCCCCTTGATGTCCGCCACTTGTAAGTGTTACATCTTACACCTGTGATTCCTTCAGGCTGGCTGGCGCGTGGCAGTTACGGGTAGGCAGTGTTAGTGCTGGTAAGTAACGTTCCGCAGTGACTTCGGGCCATTTTGGGTACGTTCCCCTCCCATGCGCCTCTAAAAGACCCGCGTTCCCCCTCGGAAATCGTAAACATCAAGAAATACAACAAGCGCGGCCCTGCCGCCTGGATCCGTCCCTGCTCCACGGTGGAAGGCTACCGTGCAACTCCTAGGGGTGTCGAGCCATCCTGCTGCGGGGGCGGCACATCGATATCGGACGTCATGAGATCCTGTATGGTGTTTTCGAGATTGTCTATCCGGGCCGACATCTCATTCACTGCTATATCAGCTTGTGGGTCTGATGCGAGACCTTGGGTTGGTCCGGGTCATGTGAAGAGCTTACTACGGCCACTATGAGTCAGCTGTAGCTCCAGCATCGCAAGATGAGAGTCAGCTGAGGACCTACGTGACTTGCTCACTCATCTCGTCAAAGCGCGTCTCCAACTGGCTCAGAAGCGTATCCACCTAGATCTATCAGCCACTTTGCTCCCTCATAGCACATGACCGACAGGACGCACAAATCCACACAGCTCTCCGGGATTCAGTACCTCCTTCCCCAGGCCTACACCTGCACCGCCCGTCCCAGCGCCGCCCGAACCCGTCAACCCCCCTGAAGGGCCGGGACCAGGTTTCCCGCTCGCTACCGGAGCTCTGGCGTGCGTCGAGAGACGCTTCGTTGTGTGACTCGTTTGGAGCGCGGCTGTTGAGGGTCCTGCCATTGACATGTTGCTGCTGAGTTGGCGAGAGAGCGAAAGAGAAGGAGAGGGTCGAGTCAAGTTGAAGGTAAAACGTCAACAAGAACATTCCGCGAATTCGAACTTTTGGATCTCAGATCTGCTCTTCTCCTGTCCACCTTGTTCAGTCCTGTACGTTCCCCCGGCATCCGCCTAGTGCCCGGCTCAGGCGTCTGCTCTGAGCTTCCGTTCGAGGACCCATGTCCCGCTTCCAGCCCCCTAACTCCCTCATCTTCCTCGTCACCCTCTTCCGCCCCCGCCTGCTCCGTCCCGACATCCGGGTCCCTCGTCAGTCCCCCCCTTCCCTTTTCCCTGTTATATTGTATGCATACTCACATATACTCATCGCTCAGACATTGGCCATGTCGACTACCCAGCATTCAGACGAGCAGGCTTCAACGCTGTCGTTATAGATAAAGATAATTGCTTGGTGCGTTTTTGGCTGATCAGTCTCTAAAGGCGAAGGCTGATGTGCAGACAATACCGGAGCGGGATGAGTTGTATCCGCCATTACAAGTACTTTGCATCATCGATGAGAGGAATCAAAGGCAAGGAGCTGATGAGCAGAACGCCTGGACGGAGCTATTAGCTGCCTTCGACCCGGGCAAGGTGCTCATTGTCTCCAATTCAGCTGGGACCAAGAAAGATCCAGGTGGACTAGCCGTATGTCTCTCTTCGGATCTCTCCTCTCCCACATCCTCAAGCTACCCTATCCCACACTATCTACCTGGAGCTATTACTCACCCCCAGGCCGAATCCGTCACCCGACACCTCCGCGCCCCCGTCCTCATGCATCCCACCCCCAAACCCGCCTGTTCCGCCCTCATCCTCCAATACTTTCGAGGCGAGCTCCGCCCGGAACCCACCACACTCGTCAAGGAGATCACAGAGCGGAATGCGCGGATCAAGCAGGAAGAGTGGGACGACAAGGATGCGTTCGTGAGGATGTTTACGCCGTTGGCGGAGGGGAAGCTTTTAGGGGCGAATACGAGGAAAGAGGGGGGTGGGGTGGGCGGGTTGGAGTTGGACGATCCGTTCAGAATACCAGGGGATGAAGGGGGTCCGAGCAAGACAGAGGGGAGGAAGGAGGGACAGGTGGATGCGGCGAGGGACTCGGCGAAGATTGAGGCGGGGGTGGTGGAGACGCCTGCGTCGGCGACGAAGGCAAACTCAGACTCATCCTCTCCTGCGACACAACCTACGCCGTCGTCGAATTCAATCCCTATGGTCGATCCGCTGCGTATCCTCGTCATCGGTGATCGGTTGTTCACCGACACGCTCCTCGCCAACCGCCTCCGCGCGACTCTTGGCCCCGAAAACGTCGTCTCGATACATACCACCCTCCTACCCCAGCCCTCAGACGTCAGGTTCCTGCGCTGGCTCGAATCGCGCCTATCTCGGAATCAGCTGCGCGAAGGCAGAGAAGACTGGGGACGGTACGTCATCCGGAATAACGCCGACGAGGCCGAAGCAAAGGCAGAAGCGGGACTGGGGTGGAGGCGGTATATCCCGTTCAGGCGGGAATGGGTCGGTGCGCCTGAACTGGGGTGGCGGATGGGCACGTGGAGCTTCTGGGGGGTCGTCAGGGGGCTTAGTCGGGGTGTGAGGAGGATAGGGAGGGGATTGGGTAGGGGAGTAAGATGGATGTGGGTCAGAGGGGCAGGGTGGGTCAGTCTGAAGAGGGAGGCGAGGAGGGCAGAGGTGGCTGCGGCGGCGGCGAAGCTGATAGAGGTTGGAGGGGAGCCGGCTGTTGCGACGGCGGGTGGCGCGGGAAGTAAAATAGCCAATGTGGCTACTGGGATGGTCGGGAAGGCATAGCAGGTAGAGGAATTACAATAGATCAGCATAGATCTGCGGCCTTGTATCTGTTAGACAACACAACGATTCCTCGTCAATCGAGGCCAGCGGCCAGCCGGGAGATGATCAAGGTGCATGGGGCAATCCCATATGTCTCACCCTGGCTATACCGTCACCCGCTTCCGACTCTCGACAGTCACCTCGCCCCCTCCCCATCCGCTTCCCTGGAACTCGAGCCCCTTGCCCACTTTCCCACCCTCCACCGCCCAAACCCCATGACTCTCCGTTGGTAATCTCAACCCACCCGCCCTCTTCTCGCCCTGACTCCTCCTCCACATCCCGCCCAATCCTCCACCCCCTTCTTCCGTATCGCCGCGAACGAGGAAAAGGGCGTGCAGGGCATTGACGGCCGCTCGATGTTCGGCCATCTTGAGGGAAGAGCCGTACCCCTCTGAGAGCTTTAGTCCGGATGGGAGGAAGAGGCCGATGTTGAACAAGGGGGATTGGGAGTTTGTTCCTGTTTGAGCGAGAAGTCTAGGAGTCAGCTGTGCCTACACTGGCTTTCGACTCGACGGTGTTGGGCTCACCTAGACTCGATGTTGCCTTCTCCTGCGGTTGGCTCTACGCCCGCATCTGACAGATGCTTGGCGACTGCCCGAGACAAGACGTGCTTTGGGTTCGTAAAGTTGAAGAGGGAGGTCATGTCGAGGTATCGTGAGAGGAAGTGTGCGTGTGTGAATTGTCGTGCGGCCGTCATTCCCTGCAGGTGTAAGCTTAATCTCCCTCTGAGGTTAAGGACCGCTCAGCTCACCTGCTCCTGATATATCAACCCCACAAACGCCTTCACCACCCCCGCCACGACCTCCTCCCACCCTTCTCTCCGCTGTATCGCATCCCCCGGCCCTGCGCCGCCTCCGCCCTCACGCTCCATCCTCCCCCTAAACCGCCTCGCAACAGGCACCTTCTCGAAGCCAACTTCCCTAATCCACCTAACGCCCACACCTTCACTCGCTGGTCTTCCACCCGCTCCGTGCCCTCTCCGCCTCTGACCCTCTGGCAGCTCCTTCTCCAGTCCATCGCCTGGCCCATGCACGCCTACACCGAGCTCCCGGGCTATCGCAAAACAGGCGGCGGGACCGACATACGCCGTGACGCCCGCTTTGAGCGCTTCGGTCGGCAGGAAGGGATACCTCTGCGCGAGGTGTTCCGAGGCGAACAAGCCGAGGAGGGAGTTGCCTAGTGTGGAGAGCAGCTCATTGGTGTCCGTCTCGGTAGAAGCGGTGGATGTCGATCCGGACGCGGCGGACGTGCGGGAGAACGACGGGTGGGTCAGGCAAGCTACCAGTCCGGGATGGAGAGTTGATGATTGGGGGAGAGATAGGCGAGATGCAAGGGCGGAGAGGGTGGGCGTAGGCGGTATGGAGGGAGCGAGGGGGGAGAGGGGGAGGGGCCGTCTTGCTTCGAGCGGGACCGGAGATGTGCTCAATGCTCGCCGAAATCGAGGGGATGAGCGTGACCGCGCGATCTGGCGCAGGAGCGGTAGTGGGAGCGATGATGGGTTGAAGAAGGGCATGATGTATACGCTATAGGAGTAAGGTGTGAGGTGCATAGGCGAGGTAAAAGGGGTCGCTGCACTTCGAAATCTCAGAATCGAGAATGATACCACGCAAGATTGACACGTCACTCTGCTGCAAAATTAGGCTCGAGGCATGTCACCAGACCAGCTCCAGCGCCTACATAGAAACGAAGCTACGATAGGCTCGCCTATGTAACATCCGGGCCGGGGTGTCCATCCAGCTGCTGACAACTCCTCATACCTCGCTTGACCTTACTCATCGCACCTACAACAACCATGTCCCGCGTAGCAGCCCGCACCCTCCTCAGCACCGGCGCCCTCACCGCCCGCTCAGTCCGACCCGCTTCGCTCCCCGCTTTCCGCGCCGTTCTCCCGCCTACCTCCTCCCCAACCTCTTCCCTCTCGCTCTTCCGCTTCAAATCCACCACGACCTCATCATGGGCCAAGAACCCCGTGATCACTTATGAAGAGCTCAAGCCTTATACTCAGCAGCCTACTGATGTGCGTCTTACCCTTTGGCATAGAGGCAGGAAGGGCGGCGAGGGCTAGGGGCAAGGGCAAGGGCTGATAGGCAGGACGTCCTCATTGTGGATGTACGTGAACCGGACGAGGTCGCGCTCGGGTCGATCCCATCGGCGGTATCATTGCCTCTGAGTCAATTGCGCGATGCGCTGGATAAGAACTTTGGACCGGGGGAGTTCCAAAAGGTGAGCTCTGAAACTAGAGTGGTTATCCTCTTTGGGACGTGGGACGTCCTCGCAGGACAGGGTACCGCTGCTATGGCTTCTTCTTATTAAATGCCAGCTACGCGGAGACTCCCACCTCCTCTTATGCTCAACGCTGACCCTGCAGCAATTCGCCTTCTCCAAACCCCTCACTTCCCAAAACCTCATCTTCTTCTGCCGCTCCGGCAAGCGTTCCGCGACCGCCTCGGAATGGGCACATGAGAAGGGGTACAATAACGTCCGGAACTACCAGGGGAGTTGGCTGGATTGGAGCAAGCGCGAGAAGGAGAGCGGGAGCGATGAGGACTAGGCGTGTGGTCGGGCCGCTTGCAGGATTCGATGGAGAAGTAGGCAGATGTCAAAGCCGAGCATGACGATAGCAGTTTACAGACCAGATCAAGCACCATGTATACATTTGTTATTTATCAACCAGTCTTCGTGTCTGCCTTATCATTATAGTCGTGTCTATCGTGTATCCCGAGACATCCCACCCCCCAAACTCGCCACTCCGATCCGACCTAGAAGAACCGCTTCTTCCTCCCGGTAGTGGTGGTGGTGGTCGTCTTAGTCTCATGGACCGTTCCATCTCTGACCACGACGCCGTCTCGCCTGTCCCGCCTGAGCGCACGGAGAGCGAGCACGAGGAACGGCAGCGCGAAGAGGTACAGCAGCCAGCCGATAATGGACAGGACAAACGCGGGGCCGTTTGCGACGTTGATGCCGTCCGAGGAGAAGCGGCGGTGCGCGGTGACGAAGGTGGAGACAATGAGGATGAAGGAGAGGGTGGAGAGGAGGATGGTGAAGATCTGGAATGTCAGCTGGGGTCTGAGCAGGGTACGGTGAGGTGAGGGGAGATTTGAAGGGCGAGGGCATTGAGCTTGGAAGTGGGAATGATGAGTGACGATCAAAGAAGAGAGAGGCTGGACTTACGGTGGTGAAGATTGCACACATGCCCAGCCGCAACGCCCTGATACTACCCATCAGGGCGAAGAAGGCAATCGTCCCAAACGCTGCGGTGAGCGCAACGAGGATGAGCGATCCCGTCAACCCCTTGCTGCTGATGTATGGCGCCCACTCGTACCTATCTCGTCAGCTTCTATCCCTATAATTGGTAGGAGCAGGACAGCTCACCCAACGTTCCGATAGTCAAGAGTATCGCCATCCCCGGCTGACCAGCCAAAGTTGCCATAGTAAACGTTGCCTGTGCCAGCGACGTTGGCCCGGGCGCGGAGATACCAGAGCGACTTGGTGATCGGGGTGGACATGGCCGCGAGCCAGAAGAAGAGGGTGGCGACCTGTACATCAGCTGAGTACAAGTGGATTGAGTGACATGCCAGAGTGATGGGGACTGGGGAGGGGACGTACCATGACCATGAAGGCCGCGATGCCGAGGGCGGTAGGGTAGCGGAGAGCCATTTCGGGGTACGGGGTGTGATTGTAGGATTGTAGACGTTGGGTTGAGAGGGGAGGTGGGGATCAGGCGTTCCTTTTGTACTCGGTCGACCGGTACGCTCAGACACAGCGTAAAATTGCTTGGCCCTTGACGTCACCAACTGTGTAGCGTGCCTCGAGGGGTCAGTGTGTATCAGGCACTCTCATCTCCGCATTCCTTTGAGACGCGGACGAGCATTTTTGTGACGTCAGTATAGTGAGAACAAGGTTAGCGATAAGGGGCTGATGTGAGATGCTCGTTTCAGGTCACACGGACTTGCTTGTGTGAGCTCTCTGCTCCACTCAGGGGAGACTGATGTCGAGGCAGCGGCTGGACGAGGCGCATGAGCCCAGAGGAAGCCTTGGGCTTGAGCTGAGCATCACTTGCCCCGGGATGAGCGGAGATGTGAAGGCATGATCCAAGAGGGACATCAGCGGAGGAATGCAATGCTCGGCTGCAGCAGAAGTGCCACACAGAACGCCACGTGGCCATGATTCTCAGGCGGTGATCAGCATGACGTCGTGCGTCGTGGCTGCGAAGGAGCAGCACAGCGAAGGCTTTTTGATTGCCCTCTACTGCTTTTGCTTCTCCATCGACCTACTCACCCGCACTCACAATGTCCAACCTCGTACACCCACATACAGTATGGGCTGTCGGCCACGGCGTTATGCTCGCCAGCGCCAGTACGTTCCGCCCCATTTCCTTTTCGTTTCACAATGCAAAAGCTGACTTTCGAAGGCTACGTCCTCCTCCAGACGGTACTCTTCCGTGGGACTCCTCAAATCATCTATCGACTAGGCTTCACCGGCGCCTTGCTGTCCTACTGTATCGTGGTGTTCAAGTCGCTGGGCCGGCCGCAGCCGAACGCAGCATGGGTGAGGCGGGCATTCGTGGATGAAAATGTCCAGTATGCCGTTTTGGCGCTCTACTGGTGGATCTCCAAGCCTATCAACTGTGCGCCACCTTCCCCCTCTTTATCTCTGGACCTGGATCTCGAGCTGATCAAGCAGTGTCCATACTCCCCTTCGCCACATTCTCACTATTCCACTGCCTCACCTTCCTCCGTACAAACGTCATCCCCAAATTCGTTCCCCCTTCGCAGGCGCCCCAGGCGGGCCAGCAGCGTCCCGCGCCACAAGGACTGGAGGCGGTGTCGAGGAGGATTCAGGTATGGGTCAAGAACAACTATGATGGCGCGATGAGGTTTGTGGCGTATACGGAGTTGGCGATTCTGGCTAGGGTGACGGTCGGGGCCTTGACGTGAGTTGTTTCGCCTTTTGCCTGGCGAGGGCTTGCGGAGGGTGCAGAACCTTGGCTTTGGGGGAAGTGAGGTTAAGAGCGGACAGTTAGGATGTTGCTCGGAGGGGTCAAGGAGGAAGGGGCAGTCAGCTGGGATGGGTGGACACTTGCTGCGCTGTCGCGACAGGGGTGTAGCCTCGCGTACTGGGCCGAGTGACTCAGCGGGACTCCCTATACCTCTCACTGCTCCCCTCAGCTTTCTTTCTCTAGTCTGGCATCACACATGAGCGTAACTAATCCCCAGCTTCACCTCATCCTTCATCGCCCCCATCTTCCTCGCCCACTTTATCCGCCTCCGATACCACGCCTCCCCCTTCACCCGGCACGCCGTCAACGCACTCACGGGTCGTATTGATGGTCTCGCCGGAAATCAGGGCGGTGTTGTCGCCAACGTATGGGGCACCATCAAGCGGGTCGTTGGCAGCTGGGGTGGGGGACGGCTGGTTCCTCAGCAGCCGGGACAGGGGGCTGCTGCGCCCGGTCAGGCGGGTGGAGCGGGTGGGGCGGCCGCGCAGGCTCAGGCAAGGAGGCAGCAGTAGGACATCGATGAGAGTAGGAAATCTGCCGCTTGAAAAGGGATGCAAAGACGTCCGACAAGGTCAGGGAGAGGCCAGTTACTAGATTGGAGAGGATCTGCAGGAGGACCGCTGCTGCCAGGCGGAGCCGGTCCGAGCATGACGCTGATGCAAACCTGACGATAGGGACGCGTAGCACCTAAAGAACCGATTTGTAGATTGACTGAAACCTGACTTGCCCTACATCTATCCTAAAGTACCAAAGTCCCGAAGTTCAAACCAAGTCCCAAGTCCCAAAGTCCCGTAGTCTCGCCCCAGAATTGTCCTTGATCCCAACCCTTCCAAAGCAATATTCCCCAAGCCCTAGAACGCGGGACAATCCAAGTGCTCCGAGCCGAGCACGCACTCCGGGTGAGCGGGGTAGGCGAGAGCTCGAGCGTAGTACAGCGCCGGTCCGGGACGGGGACTGTAACTTTCGTACTTGTAATTCCACCAGCCATCATGCGGCTCGCATTCCTTAATAGTCATGCCGTCATCTGAAGATCAGCATCGACCGTGGAGGATGTTTGCGGGGGAGTATTCTGGCAGCTTGCACCCTCGATGCGAGTTAGACTTACTGCATTTCTGCCTTTGAATCCAGCCGTTTTCCTTCACCTTGCACATCCCTGACGACTCGAATGTGGGGTAGCCTGGGAAGCTATTGACATCCCAGCTCTTACCAGCCCACGCAGAGCCGTATTGACCAGTCCGGAAAGTCCACTTGAGATCATCCTGGACGTAGTCGTCCATGCAGGCGCGCTCGTCGTCCTGAACGCCGACCGGGTAGGGCGCGACGACCGGTAGGTTCCAGTGACAGAGCGCGTCCAGAGGCAGTGAGGTAGGGGTGGGCATCTCGTCGGGAAAGAGTTTGAAACCCGTCGAGCTGCCCCCTTTGGACGGACGGTGATGGACTCCGTTGTTGGTCGCGTCACGAGCAGGCAGAGAGCTTTTGGTAGATGTCGACAATGTCGGCCGGGTGATCTCTACTTGACAGGTCGCCCCGGAGCTTGTCCCGCACATTGACGGCAGTCATGAATGGCCAGATCTGCTTGTCTCAGCTGGGCTTCTGGCAGGCTCACGGCTCGGACGTACTTGGTGGAGGATCTGCCGGGCACCCCAACGTTCGTGACCTGTGTCCTTGTGTGGTCTTTCTTCGTAGCCAAATCTGGATGGGTATGGTGTGAGCGACCTCCAGGTGACACCGTCGCTATAGGTTTAGCTGTACGCTCTACTAGAATCTCTGTGCGCGCGCGCCGACGACTCACGTCGAGGGGAAGCACAAGGAACCAGCCCAATCACCATGGTCCTGCTGCCGCTTGACCTCGCAATCCGCTTGGTTGGAGAAGGTGTCTGTCATGAAGAAGATTCCGTATGAACCTGGAGGGTCAGTCCGAGAAAGGTCTGAGTGAAGAAAGCAACTTACGCATGACGGCCTGAAGCAACTTGTCTTCGGTAAAGGCAACATACGTCGGGATCAACGCATCGAGGCTGTCTTTCCGCATGACGTCGGGATTTGACGACGACTAAACGGATCAGCCATGAATCTGAGTAGACCAGGAAATACTTACTGTACTGTAGAGACCGCCCTTGACTAGGGTCAAAAACCCGTTAGGTCCCAAGGGAGGGCCGTTAATCGAATCGTCAAACACCTGGCTCATAGCCTTCGCCATGTTGGTGAAAACACTGGCAAGCTTGGCCTGCATGTCCGCACCTGCAATCTGTACTAGTCAGACGAAGGTCCTACCACGGGACAACGTAGCCAAGGCATTTCACTGACGGGAAAGACGGGATCCCACTTCTCGGGTACCCATTCTCCATCTTTCAGAGCTTCCTTAATCTCGCCACTGACCTCGAGCACCTATGCCGCGTCAGCGTCGTTCGACCATGAGACTCAGATCGGCTTACCGTGGTGACAGCCCCAACTATGCCTTTAGCGGAAGCTACGATGGCGTCTTTGACCGCCTGGCGATTCTCGGCGATGAGCAATGTCTTCTCGTCCGCTTTGGCAGGGATTCCGGATGGATCAATGAAGCCTGAGATAAGATCGGCGGCGTTCAGTGCCGAGCTGATGGCTGGGCCAGCGACAGGAATGAATGAAGCGATGCTCTTGAAGATACCGAAGATGGCGCTGAAAGGGGATATGGTTGGTTTCTCGTAGCCTGGAACATAGGTAGCAGCTGGAGGATCAGCACAGTCCAAGTGACGTCTGTATCCTAGGCTCACCCCAATCGTTCAGAAACTGCTGCATCCGTCCAGAGACGGCTGGCGTGGCAAGCTGCATGGCCGCCGCGACAGACTTCTTGTGCTGCCCAGTAAGCACATAACAGAAACCAAGAACAGGCATGACTTGACTTACGGTCCAGACGTTGCCGAGAGCCTGCATAGTATACCAGCGTCTGACTTTCTGAGCTGATCAGGGAATGATTCTCGCACGTCTAGCGAATCTCTAGCTCACCTCGACGAACAGCAGATCCGTTTTGGTATGACCTGGTGGGCATGTCGACTTCTCAATGCAAGGACTTGTCTCATAAGGGAACATATCCCCGCGGCACCAGCCCGAGTTGGCGTTCCAGGCGCATCTGTTCTGGTCGCAATGCTGGCGATCAGTCATGTTTCATAATGTCAACTCACAATATCGGAGAACGCTCCATCATTCTGGCCAAACATCAACCGTCCCAGCACCCTTGAAAACACCTCGTGCTTCGTCCCATCCGATTCGTCCGTCCTTGCGTCCAGAGCGGCTGGACACCCAGTGAAGAGGTCGTCCAACCATTGGTCCATGCTGAGGGCGAACCATAGTGCGAGACTGGGATCTTCCCTGGTCTGGCCACTCGAGTCGAGCGGCCAGGCGACGACGGGGTACTTGTCGAGGGGAGGGAACTCGCACGCGTCAACGTCATCGATGGTCCAGAAGCGGAACGGGACCTGTGGGTTGGGCCGGGGACACGTGCGCGAATGCGAGCTATGGGAGGGTGCAGGAACCGTCGCGAACGATCTGGAAGCGGACGCTTGGCTTACAGCTGCGGGAGGGGGTGCCGTAGCGTACGATGGGGCAGAGGTGGCCGCGCCGAGGGACTGTGAAAGGGGTACACCGCCCGAAGCTGACGAGGCCACTGCTGCACTCGTGGGAGATGGAGGAGGAGGCAGATCGCCTGTGGATGATAGAGGGGGCGCGGCGCCGAGGGACGAAGGTGGAACCACCGCGCCGAGGGAAGGGGGAGGGAGGGACGGGGCAACCACCGCGCCGGTTGACGAGGGAGGAGTCACTGCGCCAGTAGAAGCGATGACAGAGGCCGAACTCTTCCCGGTAATGACGTGGCCTAGGGTGATGGAGGCGTGGCTAGACGCGGTGATATTGGTGCTTGCGCCAGTCGAGACCGGGCATGCCCCGTAGAAGCTGGTAGAGCTTGCGATTGCCGGAGCGGTCGCGTTGACAGCCGTACCGTTCACGATGGACGTACCGACACCGGCGAGACCGGTCGAGTTGGCCGATATCCCTGACGAGACCGTTGTCGTGATCCAGCAAGAGAGGGTAGTGGACGTTCCGTTGACAGTTGAGTTTGCGTCGAGACCCGTGGAGGTAGGAGCAGGGAGACCGGTGGAGTTGGTAGCGACAGAGACAGGAAGACCGGTAGAGTTGGCGAACGTGGAAGTGGATAGCCCGGTGGAGTTGGCCGAGGTGGAAATGGGGAGACTGGCCGAGTTGACGACTGTTCCCGAAGGCACCGAGATCTCACTCTGCTGAGATGGAGGAAGAGGAGTGGATTCGACCGAGCTCGCACCAGTGATGGTAGGGGCCAGGGACGTGCTAGTCTCCGATGAGCTTACCAATACCGCGACCGAGAGTGAGCTGGACGGGTTTAGGACAATGACCGAAGATGCCGCTTCGCTAGTCACCACATTGTCGGTTATGGAGGGAATGGTCGCGTTGAGGACAGGTGCGCCGCTGACGAGGGTATGAGTAGCCGCGGCGAGCGTGAGCAAGCTGAAGAACATCCTGCCAAAGTCCAGTGAGGAGGACGAGGGGGTTCGGGTTGAGCGGTGAGAATATCATGTTTGTGAAGCTGCTTCAGCCTTATATCCGGTCACGACAGAAGCAAAGGCTGCAGCTGGGCACCGGGAGCCGAGTAGCGGTCGGAAGTTGTTGTCAGCACTGAGACATTCAGGAGACGTTCGATGGGCATAGTATACGATGAGCTCCGCATGTAGAGCAAGAGGCGGAAAGAAGGTTCGCACAGCTGGCTATTACAGCTGGTTGCACAAGGCGGGCCGGAGCTTTATAACCATAAGTTGGTATTTAGAGTGTATTCAGCCGCAAAGGGTAAGTTACGGCATGTTTCATCCGCAAACTTTATGAGGAGGAATGACCGCTTTGCGGGTCCACGGCCGCTCTAGTGTGTCTTATCAAATCTCCGTAAGGATCTCTGCGCACAGCTGGCCATATACCCTACTTCAAAGCGTATAGCCGCATCAGGGCGCGCTCGGGCTTGTCCGGCAGGTGGCTGTGGCGGTGAAAAGGCTGGAGGGCGGGGCGGGAGCAGAGGGGACTTTTGTTGGGAGTATGGCGAGCCAGCTTGTTCTGTCGATGGTCGATGGAGCGGAAGAAGCGGCGAGGGGATATGAGAGGAGTGTCAGGCGACGTCGATGATAGAGACGGGGGGTGCGCAGCTGGATCCGATATTTGAGCAAGGGGAGCCGTCGGATATGGAGGTGTGGCTGTTTGAGTTGACGAACGGGCTTTTGCCGCCGTCGTAGGTCATATCGGCCGTGACACGAACAAAACGTATCGGATCTTCATGAATACATGCGCAGCACACCGCCTACTGACCTTGGGACTGACCTGGTAGACCGCCCTTACAGTTGTAGCATCCTTCAACAGCCCTTCAACACGCTGGCCACTGGCCACCGGAGTGCACTCCCACCCGGGCCGGATCGGCCGAGCCGGCCGCTATAGCCGTTCATGATGACGGCATGATCTTGGCTCCAGCTGCGGCTGCTCCAGCCTGCTCCGTCCCTGCGCAATCGACTTGCTTTCATACATCTTGCAACTTGCATGTATATAGACGCTCAAGATGCCCAAGATCGTCGTGTGAGCCCTAGTACAGTCCGAGATGCCCGAAGCTAGCAACGAGCTGACAGTGTCAGAACGCGCAACGTAGGCGAAGACGCCATGGCGATCCTCTCGTCCTCGCCCTTCGAGATCATCGTTAATCCCGATGATGCCCCTGCATCCCGAGAGTGGATTCTCGATAATATCTCGGACCCAGAAGTGGCTGGTGTCTGCGTCATGCATGGTCAACCGGGGGATAAGGTAGACGAGGAGTTCTTGGAGCGGTGTGGGGAAGGCGTAAAGGTCGTCAGCACATTCTCGGTGGGGTATGGTGAGTAACGGGCTAGAATGAGCGGTGTAGTATCATGCTAATAGTTAGACCATATCAATGTCAAGGCGGCCAATGCCAAGGGGATCAAGATCGGGCACACGCCTGGCGTTCTCAGCGATTCCGGTAAGCTCGCCAACGTCACCAGCTGCTCGATCCCGCTGACTTCTAAGTTGCCGATATCTGCGTTATGCTCACTCTCATGACCATGAGGAGGGTTGAGGAGGGTATCCAGCTGATCAAGTCCGGCGGGGTATGTATGGCTCTACTCAAACTTTGTGCCTCTGCTGATCCCATAGTGGCCGACCCTTCCCTGGGCCCCGTTCGTAATGTGTGGTCCCTCCATCTCCTCCCCAAACCTTACGCTTGGCTTCCTCGGGTTCGGCCGTATCTCTCAGCAGACGCTCAAGCGCTTGCTCGTGTTCACGTCCAAATCCCACCCGCCTAAGGTCGTCTACCTCTCATCCCGCGGCCGCCCTAACCAAGCCGAAATAGACGCGGACTGGACCAAGGAGTTCGGCGTCTCGGTAGAGCGCAAGGAGAAGGATGAAATCGCGACGGAGAGTGATATATTGGTGGTGCTGTGTAACCAGACGCCGGAGACGGTGAATCTGGTGGATAAGGCGTTTTTGGGTAAGATGAAGAAGACGGCGGTCTTGGTCAACGGTGCCAGGGTAGGCCTTTTCAGCTGGAGGAGGAGTCAGCTGATCATTAGGGACCGATCGTCAATTCCGAGGACTTGGCGGTGGCACTCAATGCTGGACAGATCTTTGGTGCAGGGTTAGACGTGATCACTGGCGAGCCGAACATCGGACCCGACCACCCGCTCGTCAAGGCCAAGAACTGTCAGTCCCTCGTGAAGAGTCCAGACAGACAGCTGACCCGTCAGGCGTCGTCATTCCCCATATGGGCTCGGCCGATATCGACACCCGTAAGAAGATGGCTGAGCTGTGTGAGTGTCATGATCTCTTATGACCACTATTTCTTATCCTTGTTGGTGCAGCACTCTCAATCAAAGTCAACGCTGACCACCAGGTGTCCGTAATGCCATCAACGGAGCGAAGGGCGAGGCGCTCTTGGCAGAAGTTAAGATTTAGGAGAAGAAAGCGAGAACATAGCGAAGCGAACAATCAGTCGGATGCTTGCATACTGTCATATGATTATGCCTGTTCTGAGCTCTGATTACATGTGGAGAGTGTCCTACCAGAAGCACCCAAGCGCCTACGTGACGAGTCGACCTTCGCCACATCGATATTCCAAAAGCGCTGCAACTCCTCATTCCTCAGCGCGGTCATCGCCGTCTCGCTATGCCACCAGCAGCACTATTACTCCTGATGGACGCGAGCAGCAGCCTCCCTCGTTCCATGCACGCATAAGGTAGGTAGCTTAGGAACACAGAGCCATGAGCCAAAAAAAAAACAGATGCATATCGCGATCACAAAGATTTCGTCGTTGTCCCCCTTAACCCTGAAAGCCGTTCCCCATGCTCGATGACGCCCCGTTCTGATAGTTGGCACCGGCAGTGTGCGTCAACTCAGGATCTGCGGGTGTCAGCAAGTTCCTTGATCTTCGATGTGCACTTACCGATCGGAGGATATGGGTACCAGGGATCGTACCCTAGACTCTGATCTAGAGGACCAGAGTTCCCAGACAACCCGCCATCCGCATTCTGAGGACTTCAGCTATCACACTCAGAACGCCAAATTCTGACTCACAAAGCCCAATCCCCCGCCACCGCTCCCCCAGACTCCGCCTCCTTCGTTGAAGAGCTGCTCCGCCAGTCCAAAGTCAAGTTCAGGGAGACCAAAACCGGAAGACAGCGCGCTCTCGGAACCGTAGTTTGGCGAGACACCCGGGTGAGCTCCTACGCCGCCGGCAGGCGAGGCGTACGGATGATCTGATGCGGTAGGCACAGGCGTAAAGCGGGATGTGGTGAAGCCAGGGTTCATCCGGCTTGGCGAGGGAGCTCGAGAAGGGGGCGGGAGCACATGCTTTTTGCGAGCTTTGAGGAGAATGTCGCGGAGTAGCTGAGCGAATTGGAAGCCGGGGACTGCGGTCAGCTTGCCCGGGACGGAGACGTACCATTCGACAGCACTTTGGCGCATTGCTCGACGTCCCGTCCGACCTGCCTGAGATTAACCCCTTCGGGAACTAAGCTTGACATGCGAATCAAGAACCTTGCAAGGAAGGCAAAGTTAACGTGCGTGTTCAAGTTGGCATAGCGGAACCGGTCGAGGTACTTGGGTCAGCCTTGTTCGATAAGATAGCTCACCTGTTTGCCTTGTTCCCCTCTGAAGGCAACAGCCATCAAGGTCTCAGCAGAGTTGACGGCTTTGAGCAGAAATGCGTGTCGTTCCTCCGAGAGCAATGCGACGTCGCCCTTGTTTTTGACGCCGTTCAGGATAAGTGAGTTACAGTATACACTGCGGGTCAGCAGGGACTTGCTATAAAGGCGAAGGCGTACCTGGTGCCACACAACATCGTCGTCACTACTGCTCAGCCTGGCTCAAGCAAAAAAGGGAGATACTCACGAGTAACGCGCAGCAGAGCATCTGGAGCATAGCCTTTTCGCTCTGATCATCAGCTCCGAAGTAAGGGCATTCGAGAAGCCCACCGTAGTATCTATCCCAATGCGCAAACCACCCTGCGAATGCCTGATTGGCATCCCTCAATCTCTGGTCGAGATCAGGCATGTGGGTCGTGGATGGCCAAAGAGTATATGGAGTATGAAGGGGCACTGGCTAGTCAGCTTGAGCTCCCTGCTTCACGGTAAGCTCACATCGATAAGTCTGGAGCTCGCAGAACGCCGCGAGTCGGCTATCAGTAGTGATGGCGAGTGGGTGATCGACCAGCCTTCTCGCATCCCGGACAGACTCAATGCTGATCCCGAATGGCCGACCAGAATTAAAAGCCATCCTGAAAGTCAGCTAGACCTTTGTTGAGCTCGGTATCTACGCACTGGCACTCGGTCTTGAAGATCGTCATCCAAACCCTCGCACCCACCACAAGCGGTCTCTCCTCTGCGACTTCGGCTGCAGTCTTTCCAGCGCCCATACCGGTCTGAACGAGATATGGTAGACACCTCCACAGACCCATCTCGGTAGCAATGCGCAGAGCGTGTCCTCCAGGTCGGTAGCTGGTATCTCCCCATTGAGCCATCATGACTGACATCAGTTCAGTCCCGGTTGGACACTTACTTAAAGCTTGGACGACCTCGATCCGAGCAACGGGTGTGAATAGGGTACTCATGCCTAAAGATCAGCCACTGTCGTTTATCGGACTCACCAATCTTTTCCGCGTGTTCCCGTAGCTGTGTTTGCAGTGGTGTGACACCTCCGCCCGCATCCTCGCACTTCTGGCCAATGTAGATGATGGTGGCGATGACAAAGGGGGAGCGCTGCCGCATACTGCTTGTCAGCTCTGTCACAGCATATGCTCACCTGTCCCATGTGTCCTGTTCGGGGTCGAAAGCAGGGATGTAGAAGTGGCAATTCTGCATGAATCTGCCAATCAGCGATGCATCACGAACGAGTAAAGCCTTACGAATCAAATAGAGCTCTTCCTTTGGCTTCGCTGATCAGGCCCAGGTCGACAGGATCCTTGTGCGCGTGCATATGACTTCCACGCTGAACGGGCAGAGCGCCTTTGAGACCGGCGTTATCCTCAGCGATCGACCGACGGCGCTTGGTCTCGGACCGTGAGCCATAATCGAAGGGGTGGTTTCGGTCGGCAAGGTTGAAGCCCGCGATGCCTCCCCCTTGGGACTCGGGAGGGTCCGCACCATACGCTCCATCGGCCCCATACTCGTCCCTACTAAACTGGTTATCCGCCTTGAGACGCGCCGCCTCAGCCAGCGAGAGCATGGATCGCCAGGGTCCTGGAAAGACAGCGGAGCCTATAGCGGGATCTGGGTCTTCCTCTTCGGACGAGGAGGGCGATTGCGGGCGGGGTGGCTCGGCGGGTCGAGGGCGCTTCCCTCGAGGCGAGTCCGCTGGCGGGACCGAGAAGCCCGGAGTAGCAGACGGGCGGGGCGGCTGGGAAGGTCCAGTAGATGAGCGACTTGAGAGGTGGTTTGATAGCATAGGCTGAGCATAGCTTCCTCCGGGGGTATAGGGCTGTCCCGGCATCCCAAAGTGCCCCTCCCCAGCCTGATACGGTCCGGGATTACCTTCTATGGTCGACATGCTGAACATTGATGGGGGAGGGGCGTACGGAGAGGGAGCCGGATACGCCGAGGGCTGGCTCGGAAGTCGGTTATGCGGCCCCTGAGAGTATTGTGGCTGTGCGCTCGCCCGCTGAAGCTGAAGCAGTTCGGTCAGGGAGGATTGGAAGCTCGACATCTGCGTCTCTACCATCTTGAGGCGGCTGTCGTCAATATCTGAAGCATACGTCACTCACTCCTCTACTCTGGTAGCCTTGCTCTTCCTCGGACCATCAAAAGTACAAGCATGACCGCCTTGGCGACACCGATTGCACGGGGGAGACTCCTTGTTTATACACCGCATCTTCATCCGATGGCAGTAGTCCTGTTTGTCAGTCCAGGCCAGGATTGGATCTTCGCGAGGACCTACACAGGCGCCTGAATGGTCAGCTGAGTGCTGCTGCTATAGCGAAGATTGGAGTACTGACGTTTGTGGGCACCGGCCTTGACACCCTCATCGCCCTCTTCCCCTCCAGACTCGTCCTCCGGCGAGGACAACTTTCCGCCCGGCATATTTCTCTTATCTATGATGCGTAGGGACTACACTGGGAACTCAAAGATGAGCAGAGATTGGTGTACGGTTCGGTAGATGTTGGGAATGAGGCTGAACAGACAGATCAAGAAGGCGAAACCAAGCGCGAAGCGTCAGCGGACCGGCTTCCGAAAGGCCGGTATTCGTCATGTCCGAAATCGCCCTATAATCCCGCCAGAAGCAGAAGAGCAGTCATACATGGATGAGGTAGCCTAATCAGGAGCACGGCAGACGAGCTGGTTTCCAAGCTTCATACTTGATACTCCACCTTTGCGCAAGAAGACCGATCCGAGCGCCTAAATTACGCGTCCTATCCTCATTCCCGCTGCCACGCTTACAGCAAAGGCACCCAGCGCCATCCCGGCAGCGCTCTTACCGTGACCGGTCAACTGGTCCCACACCACGCTACCGACTCCTACTAGAGCCGGTCCGGGACAGACACCGCCCAGTCCCCAACCTGCTCCAAAGACAGCAGCCCCACTGACGAGCTTCCAGTCGATATCTCTCCGTCTGGGTACGCGCCAATTTGCCCAGCTGTACGCAGGCTTTGGCTCCGAGCTCGCCGTAGTGCGGCGTGAGATAAGGCGCCTATAGGATATAGCGTTGGGTATGACGCCTCCGAGGAAGACCATCGCGAGGCTTGGGTCCCATTGACGGAGAGGTGAGATGCGGAGGAAGGAGACGACCTTGAGTGGGTCGGCCATCCCACTCATGACCAGTCCCATACCGAAGGTCCACCCCGAGAGGATATAGGGGGCAAGACGGAGGAAGACTACCGGCGACAATGCCAAGATCCTCCGGAGTGTGAGACGGAGGACCTGGTGAATGATGATTGGCAGAACGAAGAGGGGAACGTCTGAGAGCGCAGGGTATGTAGGTACATATGACGCCGCCGTATTCCCAAGAGCCGGGGAGGATGTCATGGGGAAGAGCTGTGAGGTGACCATGGCGATCGGGAAGAAGACGGCGGTGGCGACAATAGATCGAGGCGAGAGGCGTGACGCTCCGCAGAGAAAGTGGCCACTTTACCGTCAGCACGGTCACATCACATGACAAAATGAGGACAGTACCTTGTACAGCCAGATCCAAGCTGCGGCATCAGCAGACCGCACGAAGGCTATTAACGCGACTTACCCTGCTTCCCAGCCCAACAAGAACCCCAGCCAGTGCCAGCCTGTCCCATCCTAGCTGGCCCGACAGAATATCCCAGCTTCGGACGGCATCTATGGCGCCTTGACCGCCCACACCCAGCATACTAGCAGTAATAGGCGCCGCGATCATGCCACCCACAACCGCCATACGCCAATACCGCTCGACCCACTGCGCATCCTGCTTTTCCCTCGTAGATTCGTGCTCTTGCGACTTGGGCGCGCGAGGATTCCCAGTGCCCCATATCTGACCATCGACAATACCGGAGACGCCGAGGACGGTCCCGGTGTCCTCGAGTAGTGCGGAAGTGGACAGGTGCAAGAGGTACCCGCCGAGGAAGGTCTGGACTGGCGTGAAGAAGGTCTGAGTCGGATCGACTTCAGGGTCAGTAGGCGTCTATGTCAGTTGGGAGGTACTCACTCATCTCGTGCTGTTTGAATATGCAGATATCGCTCGAGGTGAAGGTGACATGCTCAAGCCTATCGCAGTTATACGTGTCCGCCGACTGTCCGCAGACGTCACCGAGCGTGTATGGCGGCGATGGCCGGCGGGAGGAATGAGGAGTTGTCCCTGCCGGCCCTGCACCAGCCTGCACCAAACCTGCACCTTGGGCCCCAGTTGCCTAGCCGGCACGCTAAGTTATGATGACTCCGGTCGGTACTCCGGTATCGAGAGCGTGGTCGTAGCATGATGTATCGCATGGTATCTATCATCATGCATCACATGTACACTTCTACCGATCTATGTCTGTTCTATAAAGTCACTTGATCTACAACGAATAGACGAAGTCCTCGTTCTTGAGATCCTGCCCTGTCAGCTTTGCAGTCCAATCTCACCCGACAGTGACGACGTACCGTCAGATCCGCAAAGGCATTCGCGTTATACACTTCACCCGCTGCGCCACCGTCCGCAAGGTTCCTTTCCGCCTCGGCGGCCCGCATACTCGCCCAGTTACTGGAGTTCTCGAGCGAGTAGTCGATGTTTCTGCCGGTCTTGCCCGAGGCGAGACGGCGCTTGTTGTTGCGCTTGTTGAGATATGCGAGGTAGAGGGCTTGGAGGATGACAACGCCAAAGAGCACGCACAGGACGACGAGGTTTGCTGTCAAACCCTGTTATGTAAGCGAGGAAGGCACACGGTTTAAGTACTACCACTCACGGTGCGGTAGTACGGACGTTCAGTCTGCATGTACAGCTGTGGCCCGACAATGTTACCGACACACAGACCGATATATAAAGCGCCCGTAGTGGCTGTCTTTTTCTGTATGGTCAACTATGATCTTGAGACTTTGGAGGCGAGACTTGCCGTGTGACCCGCCGTGTTGGCGAATGCCCATGAGAAGATGATGGGAGTAATGGGCTGGAAGATTTGGAGAATGAAATAAACGGCCAGGAGACGCTGGGTCCACTCGGGGCCTCGGGGAAGGGCGTAGAGCGCGGCAGCGGCAGCGACGGGGAATATCAGGATGATGAGGATGATGGGTGATTTCCGCTTGGATGTCTGGACGGCAAAGGCGGCGAGAATGTTGGCAACGATGGCGATGGCACCCGGGATCATGTTGTAGAGGATGGTCTGGAAGGGACCGAGACCGAAGCCTTGGAGAATGAGAGGTCCGAAGGCGCTGATCCCGCCAGAGACGAATGAGACGCAGAAGACTGACAGTCAGCTCAGATCACGAAGCCAGTGTCCTGTACCCACTCATGACGACGAAGCCCCATGTCTTGAGATCGGTAAAGCACTCTCTAACTTGGGACCAGTCAAAGTGGGTGTTTTGCGTGCCTGTGTTGTTGAGCCTGACTCGCTCCAGGGCGAGATACTTCTGCTCGGGTGAGAGGAATCGGGCGGTAGTGGGGTGCGCAGGAAGGAAAAAGACGGTCGGAATGGCTATCAGTACAGCGCTGACGGTCAGTCATAGCCTGACCACAAGTCGGAACTTACATCGCGCCCGAGAAGATGAAGATGAGTTGGTAGGTATAGAGGCTGGTCGACCAGTTGGCGAGGCCGTAGGCCAAGAGCGAACCAAGGATAAGAGCGATACCCTGAGACTTATTAGCCATGGATCCGCATGTGTAAAACTGACGAGACGTACGTTGGCCGAGTACCAGATGTTGTTTCTCAGAGGTTGCTACTCCATCAGCCTGTCCTCTAAAATCATCAAAAGAAACTCACCTCTCGCCGGGTCCACCACATACTGACGATAATCAACATCGAGGGGCTCTGGTCTGTCAGCTATGTTATTACCTTACGACACAGCCTTGACTCACGATTGAAGCCTCGAAAGCGCCGAGGATGAACCTGAACACCAACAATCCGGGGAAGCTCTTGAAGGCAGCCAGGATCATGCAGCTGATGCCCCATCCAAAGAAGCAAAAGCAGATCCAGTAGTTGACCGGGAACTTGACGAGGGCGTATACAGATAAGGGCTGGAAGACGAGCTGGGCAAAGTAGATGATGGAGGATAGCCACGAGTACTCCGAGCCCCTGTTCATCAGACAACGCCCTAATTATCTCGTCAGGACTCACTGTAGTCCTGCGTCGGCCTGGAAACCAAAGACAGCGGCAAATGATCTGACTTGTTAGCACTGGAGCCTCTGCGCCTCATTTGTACTCACATTGACGACTTGTCAAGCTGCTGGCAAAAGTAGATGGCAAAGATGATGGGAAGGAGGGACATGTCGATACGGCGAGACATGATCCGGTTGCTCTCCTCTGTCAATTCCGGTCTGTGGCCATCATACTGGGCAAGCCAGGCTCCACCGATATCTCCGCCAGAAGAGGCGGTGGTCGGGTCGAGCGCCTTCTCCGCCACGCCGTCAGGTCCGAGCTGGGTACGGCCAGAGGCGGTGTCCGACTCGGGGTGCTGCTCGACATGCACGCTATCGGGCTTGTGTGATTTCATTTGGACCATAGTGAGAGATGAGTAAAGATGGAAAAGTCAGAGGTGCGGGGCAGATGGGGCGTAGCCTTATACTCGTCGCCCCCTTCGTCGCCCCGGTCCGCGACTCCGACATCTTGCCCGGGGTGAGATGTTGCCCCATGTTTTACAGGGTGGTCAGCCCGAAAGTCCGAAACAACCGAACGAGACCGCTCTACGTCCATGTGGAGGCGGCCGCTGTGCTTCGGAATCATCGTCCTCCGACGAAGAGATGACGACGTCGACTCGGAATGCTGCCAAGCAATGGCGCGAGTTTTCCCGGCCGGCGGTAAATTTGCCTTGCCGCCGGTCGATCGGCGCCGGTGATCGGTCAAGCGGTCCGTCTGGGCCGAATGGCCTCGATACCCATGTCAAGCGCGGCAGCGCCTGGGGCTGGCAGCGCACATGGAGCTGGAGCCTACTTGAGTAGAGTGGATCCCACGCCACAGGTCCCCGGAATCGAGATGTAAAATGTCCATTCTGCGTTCTCCTTCCTTGCTGGTCCGGACAGTCTGTGCCATACAGCAACCGTCCGCATGCCACCAAGATGTAATCTTGCATGTATATCTACCTCCTAACATCTATCGTCCCTGGTACGTTGTCCCGCTCAGTGGAACTCCTTCGACGGTTTCAAGATTGGCGGCAGTGCCTTGAGACCCTGGCTGGTATTGGACGCGGCCATGCCGAAGGAGGAGGAGCAGTCGAGCAAGATTCGCAGACCGTTACGGGCGCGAATGCGGGACTGCCTGATCAACTCATGTGACCCTGTACAAGCTCCAACACTCACGATATCTTCGGTGCGGCGGGTCGGTCGTGCTTGCTCCTGCTTGTCTACTGCCCACGGGTAGGGTGCCACCTTGTGGAGAAGCTCATACACTGCCGGGTCAGCTGGATCTTGCAAAGCCAATCATTCGATGACCTACTTGTCAGAGTAACGGCAAATTGCGGCGAAGATCGGATGACTCGGGCTATACCGCCCTTGAAGAGTGCTGGGGATCAGCAGTGGCCCGCTGCAGGAGAAGGACGTAGACGTACCTTTTGGTCCCTCCTCTTGAGCAATCTTGCGAATACCATCTACAACCCCCTTGTAGACAGTCTCGCCTTTTCGAGCTTGACTTTGCAAGCGAGTCTTGACGACATCTGGAAATCAGCCAGATTTCAGCTGGAGTGGAGAAAGACGCACCGAAAGGCGTAGTCAGGTATGCTGAAGGCATACCAGCAGCACCAGCGGCGAGAAGCAGCTCCCCTGTGCTGAGCACCTTGCCTCGTCGACCCTCGTGGAAGACGTCCTTCTTGAGCCTGGCGTATGAGGTGAAGTAGATCATGGAGAATGGTGCGTCTCGTGAGAGACAAGCGGTAGCGCCCTGCAAGTCAGCCATGTTCGTTTATCAAGGCAGCGCTATTCACTTTGTACAATCCGATCAGACCCAGTGACTTGATGATATGCCATGCGCCCCTGGGTGGTGCGGTACCAGCCGATGAACGAGCGATCTCTCCGGCCATTTGCAGCCGGATTTTGACAATCTCAAGGGGATTCGTGACCACCTGAAATCAGCCTAGTACTGGTCGACCAACTCACGACTTGACAAGCTCCAGCGGTTCCTCCAGCCAACAATTCACTGCCTAATGTGATTCGACCCGTCTCCGGATCTGTCCTCTTCTTCCTGACCAGGTCGTTGACCGTCAATTTGATTGCCTTTTCGGGCGCAACACCCAACAACTGCGGCCAGACACCCCGGTAGAAACCCCGCACTCCTCCTTCGTTCGCGTACACCTTGCGCACGCAGTCGGCAGCGTTTCGGTACATAACCTCGCCAACAACCGTAGATCGCTGGTTCTGAAGTCGCGTTTTGACGAGATCGATGGGGTAGACGGCGAAAGCGCCGATACCGCCAGCGATACCACCTTGGACAAAGTTGTAGGTAGATTGAAGGAAGTCTGAAAAGAATGTTGATGATGATGATGATGCGGAGGGAGCAGATGCCAGGTCCGGAGGTTGCCACTAGACGTCAGCTGGGTAAGAGATCGGGCTCACCTTTGCGTCAAGCAATGCCTGGAAGTCCGCCATGCCGAGCCGCTGATTGGAGCCCATACCGCCGCGACTGGCGAAATGCCAGATGATGTTGGCCTGGGTGTCAGCGCGGGGCACGGGGCTTATCTGCAAAGCTTACCTCCATCGGCGTGAACATCCCGTACCGCATACTACCCGCCGCCTCGTTCAAGAAGTCGCTCAGATCGATCTTACCATCTCTGCTTTTCCGAACAGCGTGCAGGATGATCCGCTCCACCGCATCCATTTCGCGAATGATGTTGTGGAAGGCGATGACTTCGGAGTATGAGATCTTGCGTCCCGGGTTCATGGTGCAGAGCGTGGGCAGGCGTTCCAAGATGGGGTTCGAGAGCTTGTGGCCAGCGATTTCCTACAGGTCAGCTCGACATACTTATCAAAGACTTACGATGATGATCTGTTGGAACTCCCCAGGACTAATGTACCCATCTGAGTCCGAGTCGAAGTAATGGAAAGCCTGGCGAAGCCTCTCGCCCTGGTAGCCTTTGATAAGTTGAGTGAATTCATGGTCTGACAGTCAGTTCTGCTGTAGAATAGATCACGAGAGGTTCAAGACTCACATCCCAGTACATGTTGTCCTCCTTTTTGTCCGACGTATAGCTTCATCCATGGCACCTCAAAGTCGAAAGCTGATTGTTCAGTCGCGCATCCCCGCAAAACCGGTATGTAACGCACGAATGTGGGACGCAGCAATGTTGGATGACAAGACCGCTTTGAACTCGTCAAAGTCTATCGATCCAGACGCATCACTGGCCATCAGCTCGTGCGGCACGGGCCAGAATGATCTGAGCGAGCACGTACTTGTCAAATACCTGGAAAGCGAGTTGATAATCGGCGTCAGGCTATATCGTCAGTCCGGGCTCCTCGAGACAGGTATGATAAGCGTACCCGCTTCAGCACTGTATGATCAGCCTGCGTAGTCATCTCTCGTAGGTGCGACAGGCGTACAAGTCTCAAATACGACAAAGTCCTCCCAAGACACCAATCCCCGTCTAGAGATATCTGCAACTCGAAAGACTGTACAGTCAGCGCTGTTCGCATCCTCTACCATCGATTGAAGCTCACGAAGGTTGTACTGCTCCTTATGTATCCGAGAGAAGCCCTCCTCTGTGGGCGCAATCGCATCTATGAAGCCAGAGGGCGATAGATACCTGCAATGTCAGCGAGTAGATTCTGCCCACCTGCATGGGCCTCCAATCCTCCAGGTATACCTTTGTCCCCACCGATAGTGGAGGTCTCATCTCCATACAAAATGGCCATCGTATCCTCTCCAGAGCTACGAGACTCAACCTACTTCTTGCCATCGCTCGCATCTTCTGCAAAGCGGTCGAAAGTCCTCCTCCACCTCGCGAGCTCGTTCTCTGCGGGTTTGACCGTGGAGGCGAGGGAGGTGAAGGTCGAAGCCACTCGCGAGAAGATGCCTGGCGCGTCCGAGTCCGCCATGATGAGCTGCTACAGCGCTGTGGAAGTGTAGGTATATAGTTGTCTTTTGGATCTTTTACTGTTGCGCCGGTTGATGCTGCTGCGCTCGGCCCGATTCCGGGTCAATACACATTTACATTACAAGCTAATCAGATCCCGCTATTACAATTGCGAGAAAAGCTAATACAAACGCGAGTGAGTGGTAATAGACGAGAAATGTGGCAGTTAGCCCGCTTTCGTTCACTCTCTCTTCGGCCAGCCTCGTCTCGCTTGCGATCTCGCAAGTGCGTAAAGAGTCGAGGACCAGTGCTGCATCGAGGGATTGTGCGTATCGATCTGGCGGCTTTCGTGAGACCGTCGTATGGAAGTGCGCGCCATCATACGAATCCCGTACTGTGGTGACAGCCGGGATCCACCCTCTGTGACATGCCCTGCCTTGGTGTCCATCAATCGCCCGATCTGAGAGGTGTAGTGAGCTTCGAGCGACGTGGATCAGAAAGGTATGTGTCTGTGAGGGACAATGAAGTGAGCAAAAGACCGAGCCCTGGCAGCGCGGATCTTCCGGGCCTTCATGCTGGAAGGCTGAATTGTAGCACCGATGTGATCGCGATCATCTGGGTACTGTATTGTTAATCGCAGTGATGGGTAGAGGTACAGCTGAGACATCTAGCCGTGAGATACGCTTCCGAAAGCTCGGATTCAGATAGGATCTAGATCACCACTTCGCCTATCGCGACCTACACCTTGCCTGCTGCATAGATATCAGCGTGGAGGTGTAAGTCGCACTGGTCATATCGCACAGCGCTCTCTTGTCCGTTTGTGACAGCTCTGTAAGGCCGAATGTCGCGCTCAAATGAATCTACCAGTGGATATCAATACTCTACCAAGTTGAGAGGCCAACTTTCAGTTATTGCAAGGTGTCGTACGCATCTGTGGACCCACTGAGCTTGGTGGAGTCCAGATGCTTGAATGACCCCCAACTATCGGAATGCTCGCACGGCAGGATGTGTGCGCGCAGGAAACTACGGCTTGGACTGGCCTGTACCTTTCCCAGGCTAAGCGAAGGCTGGTGTAGAAATAGCATTCGCGTCAGACCCGTGTGTATATCAGCAGCTGTATCAGCTTGTGTATCAAGGCACGAGATCCCGACGATCGATGGCAGCACGGTCTGTTTCATCTTCGTTTCAGAATTGTTCTTCTTTGGCCCTTTGGCTACACCCTGAGCCGAGCGCTCATTTACAGCCGGTCCGGCTGTCTCGCGCGCTCCCAGACTGCCAGCGAAGCGACTGCCCATTGACAGCGATTGACAACAGGGCTAAGCAGGGCTACATATATAGCCGTTCGCTGTGAGCACATCTGTACTTCCGAAACGTATATCCACGCCAAGTCGCGTAGCACCATTTATAGCCCCGTCTTTACCCTGAATACCGCCACTTCCCCATGTCCCCCGCACGAGCGGCCACCGCGTCCCAGCAGTCCCGGGCCGTCTCCTTGCACGCTGCACACCGCTGGCCTCCGCTGGCGGCCCGGGTCCGGATGAGCGCTGTCGTACATCCACCACAATAGAGGCAGTCCCGTGACTTGTTTTTGCATACCCGAGCCCCGCCGGACTCCGGAGATCAGCTGGACGCGAAGCGCGAGCCCGAGGGAATACTTAAGAGCTCGAACCCCGGCTCACTAGCACTCCCCCTTCAATCACAGCTTTACTCTACTTACGCTGCAACAATGGCCGCTCAACAAGACCACAAGATGGACGACAAACTCGCGACGGAGCACCTCGAGCGTCAGAACTCGGACGACATGGAGAAGCGCGAGGAGCACCTCGTCGCTGATGCCGCGGGTCACTATGTCGACCCCACCGTTACGATCAGTCCGGAGGAGAGTGAGTGAATTCGTGCTGTATTGTAGCCTCCTGCTGATCGTCAGACAAGCGGCTGCGTCGTCTCATCTACAAGAAGTATGCACATTTTGGGATTTTTTTGCTGCGTCTCCGCTCTCCGCTGACCCCCTTAGCCTCCTTCCTGTGATGTGTGTGGCGTACATTGTGAGCCACGGATCCTGCGCCCCCTTCTCGATATGAATCTGCCAAGCTGATCATCCTCAGACCCAATCTCTTGACAAAGGCACTCTCGGTACTTCTGCGATCATGGGTTGGCAGACACACGTCGGTGCGGTTGGCCAGGACTATGCTCTGACCAGTACCATGTGAGTCTTTGCCATCCTTGCCTATCGACCACACTGACCCCCAGGCTGTGGATTGGTATCATCATTGGCGAGCCCATCGTCAACCAGTTCGTCCGTCGTCTGCCCGTTGCCAAAGTTCTCGGCTACTCGGTAAGCCATTCTCTCCTCTATCTACCCGACACTGATGATTTCTAACACCCCTTCAGATGGTCGTGTGGTCTGCTTTGGTATTCGGCCTCGCGTTCTCCTTGAGCATCCCTCCCGTCTTCGCCATCCGGGCGCTCTTGGGCTTTGCGGAGAGTTCGTTTGGGTAAGTCTGGCCATTCTGTTGCCACAGGACTACGCTGATTCTCGTAGTCCCTGCCTCGTTGCCATCACGGTGCAATGGTGTAAGTCTGGCCGCTCTTCCCGGTAAGGACTGTACTAATCTCATAGTCACTGCCGAGGAGCAGACGCTCATCACTACGGTAAGTCATGGGCACCATTTGCCACCCTGTTTCAGAATGAGGCTGATCAAGCATCAGGTCTGGCAAGCTATGTTCGGTGTCGCCGGGGTAGTCTCCAACCTCCTCGCCTACGCCTTCTACCACATTCCCGGCAGGAACCCCCTCTACAGCTGGCAGTACATGAACATCACCATCGCCGTCATCTCGACCATTGCTTCGGGTGAGTTGAAAGTAAGACATAGCTGATAGTCAGGCATCGTGGTGTGGAAGCTTCCCGACACCCCTCTCCAAGTCAAGTGGGCTACCGAGGCCGACAAGGTCCTCCTCGTCGAGCGAGTCCGCAAGAACGACCAGGGCATCAAGCAGAAGGTGTGGAAGAAGGATCAGGCGCGCGAGGCCTGGACAGACCCCTTCACTTGGCTCCTCTTCACCATGATGTTCTTCCAAACCTTGGTCGTCGGCGGTCTCAACACCTTCAACTCGATCCTCATCAACACCGCTTTCGGCTTTGATGTGAGTGGATGATTACTTCCGGGCTGATCTTAGGTCCTCACTGCTCTGCTCGTCTCCATCCCCCTCTCCCTCTTCCAGGTCTGCCTCTACTTCCTCATCGGCTACCTCGGCACCAAGCTCAAGCAGACCATCTACGTCATGGTCGGTTTCACCTGCGTCAACATCCTCGGCACGGTCGTCCTCATCACCGTCGCGCCCAACGGTCAGACTCGAGGCGGTCTCCTCGTCGCCTTCTACCTCATGCAGTCCTTCCAGTCGGTCAACCCGTCCATGTACGCCATGCTCTCCAGGAACGTTGCCGGTCAGACCAAGAAGTCGATCGTCTATGCCCTCTTCTTTGTCGGCTGGGCGGGTGGTAACGCTATTGGTCCCCAGAGTGAGTAGGCTGTCAATGTGATGGGAGCCAAGCTGACATTTCAGTCTTCCAGAAGATCTGGGAGCCCCGGTACTTCAACTCGCTCTACATCCACCTCGCCCTCTACGGTGCCTTCATCATCAATGTCCTCACCATGCGCTGGCTGCTCTCTTCCCGCAACAAGGCCCGGGACCGCGCACTCCAGGGAGGCGAGAACAAGCACCAGAACGCCTTTGACGACTTGACCGATATGCAGAACCAGGAGTTCCGGTACTCATACTAGGCGGTCAGGGGATTCAGATGAGCGAACGGGAGGGTTAGATTTGTGGGATTAGGGTATATAGTCGCTTGCATGTAATATTTGGTTTCGAATTACTGCGCGCTCTCGACGTGCCTCGCGCAAGCACTGTGCGGATGAGCGAGCGTACGTTTCTGCGTTGTAGAAGGCAAGGGAGGAGGGATGGGCAACCATAGGCGGGGCGCCACTCAGCTGTTGGTGGGTGGTGCGAGTGACGTGTGATTAATTTCCGGTATCAATGCTGTGAGCTCTGGAACCTTCCAGAGCGTCGCCGAAAAGTTGGAGGTATTTGATCCAACCCCTTCGCGCACCTCCTTCCTTCTCTCTCCTCTCTATATATACAGGCTATCCATTCATCGCTACACACACTACTACAAAAGTCTACACAGACACCACTACATCCATTCATCCCTAACAGCTATCAAACAGTGAGTTTGCAGCTCCAAGGCTTGAGCAATCGCTGACCATCAGTGTCCGCTGCTGCAGGTGCTACCGAGACCTTCGGTTTCCAAGCCGAAATTTCTCAGCTTCTCGACCTCATCATCAACACCTTCTACTCCAACAAGGAGATCTTCCTCCGAGAGCTCATCTCCAACTCGTCGGACGCGCTCGACAAGATCCGCTATGCGGCTCTCACCGACCCCACCCAGCTCGACACCGAGAAGGAGCTCTTTATCCGCATCACTCCCAACAAGGAGGAGGGCACCCTTACCATCCGTGACACCGGTGTTGGTATGACCAAGGCCGACCTCGTCAACAACCTGGGTACGATCGCCAAGTCGGGTACCAAGGCGTTCATGGAGGCTCTTTCGTCCGGTGCTGACATTTCCATGATTGGTACGTTGATCAAGTCGGAATGGGAGCTCTGCTGACGTCTAGGTCAATTCGGTGTCGGTTTCTACTCTTCTTACCTTGTCGCCGAGAAGGTCCAGGTGACCACCAAGCACAACGACGACGAGCAGTACATCTGGGAGTCGGCTGCCGGCGGTACCTTCACCATCACCGAGGACACCGAGGGACCCCGTCTCGGCCGTGGTACCTCCATGAAGCTCTTCATGAAGGATGACCTCAAGGAGTACCTCGAGGAGAAGCGCATCAAGGAGATTGTCAAGAAGCACGTGAGTAGATCTCGCAAAGTAGCTTGAGCCTGGCTGACGAGTTAGTCCGAGTTCATCTCCTACCCCATCCAGCTCGTCGTCACCAAGGAGACCGAGAAGGAAGTCGAGGAGGACGAGGAGGTCACAGAGGGCGAGAGCAAGATCGAGGAGGTGGACGACGAGGACTCTGGCAAGAAGACCAAGAAGACCAAGAAGGTCAAGGAGACCACCACTGAGAACGAGGAGCTCAACAAGCAGAAGCCCATCTGGACCAGGTGAGTCTTATTTGCAGATGTGAGACTGGCGCTGATGATCAGGAACCCCTCCGAGGTTACCCAGGAGGAGTACGCCAGCTTCTACAAGTCCATCTCCAACGACTGGGAGGACCACCTTGCCGTCAAGCACTTCTCGGTCGAGGGTCAGCTCGAGTTCAAGGCCATGCTCTTCGCCCCCAAGCGTGCGCCGTTCGACCTCTTTGAGCAGAAGAAGAAGAGGCACAACATCAAGTTGTATGTGCGCCGAGTCTTCATCACCGAGGACAACGATGAGTGTAAGTGAGCCTTCCATTTCCATGATTTCTAGCTGACCCGCAGTGATCCCCGAATACCTGAACTTCATGGTCGGCGTCGTCGACTCGGAGGACCTCCCCCTCAACATCTCCCGAGAGACCCTCCAGCAGAACAAGATTCTGAAGGTCATCCGGAAGAACCTTGTCAAGAAGGCTCTTGACCTGATCTCGGAGGTCTCAGAGGACAAGGAGAACTACGACAAGTTCTACCAGGCCTTCTCCAAGAACCTTAAGCTCGGTATCCACGAGGACGCCGCCAACCGGTCCAAGATCGCCGAGTTCCTCCGGTTCCACTCTACCAAGTCGGTGGACGAGCAGACCTCGTTCAAGGACTACATCACCCGCATGCCCGAGGTCCAAAAGTCCATCTACTACCTTACCGGCGAGTCGCTCGAGGCCGTCAAGGACTCACCGTTCCTTGAGGTCCTCAAGAAGAAGGGCTTCGAGGTCCTTCTTCTCGTCGACCCCATTGACGAGTACGCCGTTACCCAGCTCAAGGAGTTCGACGGCAAGAAGCTCGTCTGTGTGTCCAAGGAGGGACTGGAGCTCGAGGAGACCGACGCCGAGAAGGCCGAGCGTGAGAAGTGAGTGCTTTCTGCGTTGACCTTGGCGCTGCGCTGACTGTCAGGGATGTTGCCGCCTATGAGGACCTCTGCAAGGCCATCAAGGAGAACCTCGGCGACAAGGTCGAGAAGGTCATCGTCTCCAACCGTATCACCGACTCCCCATGCGTCCTCGTCACTGGTCAATTCGGCTGGTCGTCCAACATGGAGCGTATCATGAAGGCTCAGGCCCTTCGTGACTCGTCCATGTCGTCCTACATGGCTTCCAAGAAGACCATGGAGCTCAACCCTTCCCACCCCATCATCAAGGAGCTCAAGTCGCGCGTGTCGGAGGACGCTAGCGACAAGACCGTCAAGGATCTCACCTACCTCCTCTTCGAGACCGCTCTCCTCACTTCGGGCTTCACCCTCACCAGTCCCCAGGACTTTGCTAGCCGGATCAACCGGATGATCGCTCTTGGTCTTAGCATCGACGCCGAGGCACCCGCGGCGGCAGCGGAGGACGGAGGCGACGTGCCCCCTCTCGAGGACGCGGCTGGCGGGAGCATGGAGGAAGTAGATTGTGAGTTTTGACTACTTATGAGTTGTGCGGGTTGAGCTGATGAGACAGAAATAAAGCATGAGGGGATCTGAGCAGGGGATAATGAGTGAACGCAGGTGCTAGAAGTAGTGTATATTCGGTATAGAATGTCATGGCATATTTATCGTTCAACATCATGAGTGAAGCAGTACGAGCGGTATTGACTGCTTCCTTCACGTTTCAGCTGTCGCAAACGGGTGAGGCTATTAGTACATTCAAGATCGATCTATACAGTACAGGCTACACTTTCATTCTCCCGCCTCTTCTCTTCCAAGAACTTCGCTCCCCTCACCCACTGCCCTCTCTTCCCATCCACCCGTCACCCTGACCACCCCTTCTTCCATTTCACTCGCGCGCACAAGCCTCTCTCCCATCTTGTCCATCCCATCCGGCTCATCATCATATCCCTCATCCTCTTCCTCCTCGATCTGCCTCTTCAGGCTCCTTCTTGCCGACTTGCCCAAATCGTCCCCACTCCCCGCTGGTCTGGACACCGACGGCAGCCTGACCCGGCCCTCTCGCAGCGCCGCCGTGTACTTCTCGTGCGCTTCCTCGTCCTCCTCGTCCATGTCGAACGGGGTATCTCGCGGTCCCGGCAAGAAGAGTGGTGTACCCGATCTCCGAGAGGAAGCTCCGGGCGCATAAGGCCCTGGTGTACCCGAAGTGCTGAACGGAGTAGCTGACGCCGTTCCGCCTCGCCGAGAATTTGGCTGAGGTGTGGTCGAGATCGACCGAGAGGCGTTCCGCATGTTGGCAACGTTGACCGGCTCTACTGACGTCGGCTCGAGGGGGGCGGTATCCGTAAACCGGGACCCGCTCATCCCCGAGCGGGAGCTCCGCGATGCCGCCGTACGAGACCGAGCGGACGTGGAAGCAACCGAGGCGGAGCGGGTGGAGAGACGGGATGAGGGGGGAGCGTAAGAGGAGGAGGGGAGAGGAGGCCATGGTTCGATGATCAGAACAAGCTGTAAGGAGGAGGTGCCAAAGCCTACTGTCAGCTCAGCCAGGAACTGGGACATACCTTTATACGTCACTGAGACGTCTGGTTTGTAGTCCTTGATGTTGACCTCCGCCTCCTCGGGCAGGACTGGCTTGACGTCCTCGTCATCGTCGTCCCGCTCCTCTGGATCCCCGAAATTGCTCTCCTCATCTGCTGGTCGTTGCGAGACGGACCTTGAGCGGGTCCGAGACCGTGCTGTCGAAGTCCGCGCTCGCGCAGGCGACTCAGCCGACTTGCTGGCTGGAGGAGGCGTAGGCGGACGGAGCGAGAACGTCTTTTGCTGGAAAATCAGCAGAGTGGACTAGCAGCGTAGTAGCCGAAGATACATACCTTGAGCAGAATGACCTCCGTTCGGGTCGTCCCTCTCAGCCAGTAACAGTACTGGTATCCCTCGCCCCGGTCGACGTGTACCTTGTGCTTTCCCGCCTTTTCCCCCGCCCCGCTCTTGGACTGCCGCGCCCAGGCCTCCTGTAGCAGGTCCTTCATACGCGGCTGGAGCGCCGCCATGACCCGCTGAAGCACGACGTCTGACATCCAGTCAACATGTCGTTCGTCGAGATACAGGAACAGAGGAATCGTCCGGTAGTTCGACACCCTCAGGTAGTAGGCATTCCTACTCGAGAAGGACATCGTGGGTGGTGTTTGAGAAGTCTCTCGCGCCCTTGCGAACAGCTATTGGCGACTTCTGAGTGCACTTGTATGCTTGATAGGTGTATTTGCACAAGACATCGTCATGGACCATCACTTTGACGTCAGGGAGTACGACCTCGCTGGCTGCCGTAATGGTCAGTGCAGATCCTTGATCCGGCCTGCAAAGCGATCTGTGAGGCATACGACATTGTCACTCACACTCATCACATCACTGTTATGGGCGACGAGGAGGTGTACGAGGCACACGGTCTCATTGACGTGCAGCTCGACGCCACAAATCCGCTCGACCAAAGATGGGTTTCGGGTTCCGCCATCCTCAATCCCTCGAATCTGCCCGTTTTTAAAAACACCGGAGACAGGGTGCGCTTCGACTGGTGCAAGCCTAATGGCGACTTTGAGCTCTTCCGCCGCAGAGCTCAGATCATCGCACTCGATACCGTGCCTGTCGCAGGGCCTTCGGCGAGAAATGCCAAATACACCTCGGTGCAGGAAGTGGTGGCATGGTGGGAGGACGAAAAGGGGCACTGGCTGGTGACACGAGGAGAGTCGGAGGCGGAGTCGGTACAGGACAGGTGGGATCGAATAGAAGGGGAGAGCAAGTGGGCGAACGCTTGCTTTGCATTGACTGCTATTGCAGACGCTCTAGCGGTAAGTCTCTTGTCCAGACCGTGCTGATTGTAGGCTCTACATTCCAAACACTTTTCTCTCCTCGCCTGCAAGCTGCGGACCTTCAACCTCTGTCAAGACTCGGCATTCCTGTCCATCGTTGACGACATCACCTGCCTCCCCACATTCGGCCTCACATCCCTCCTCGGCTCCAGCCCTCTCGCCCAATCCTCCCTCTTCAATCACGACCTCAGCGACGATTCCCTCCTCAGCGATCACTACGTCCGGCGGAATCTTCGGTACCTCTCTCCAGATACTGCCAGCTCGCGGCAGGTATCGAGGCAGAGTGACGTCTTTACCTTTGGCGTATGCGCATACGAGCTCGTCACTGGCATACCCCCGGACGGTCGGAAGGACATTGACTCTCCGTCCGACGTCGACATTCTCGTCGACGTCCATCGACACATCACTACGGATATCATCCCTCCCACCGACTACTTTCAGCGCCAAGCAGACCTCGCTGCTTTTCCGGCTCAGCTTCCACCCAAGGCCTTATCCGACATCGTCATGAAGTGTCTCGCAAAAGACCCAGACGATCGGTACAATTCCATGGAGGCGCTGCGATACGACCTCAAAAGAGTCGGGCAAATCTGCCAGTCGAACGGCAACATGGACAGGTTCATCGTCGGGTACGCGGATCATGCCTCTCGGTTACACCTCCCAACTCAGCCAATCCACCGCGAGGCTGAGGTACGGATTCTGCAGCAGACATGGCAGTCCACTCAGGCATCCAAGTCTGTTCCGCAGCATTATGAGGCCAACTCGGTCAGGGTGGTCTCGGTCTGGGGAGCGAGTGGGAGCGGAAAGACCCGCTTCGTGCAGTCGTGGGCGAGAACGCTGGAGGAGAATCGGAAGGGATGTCTGGTCGCAGCTGCCAAGATGGACGAATACTCCAACCGGCCGCTGTCGTCGTTCCTTCAGATCTTCCAGGATCTGTTGGAACGGGTCCTGGCGGATCCCGAAGAGGATGCCAAGGCATGGGCCAAAAAGATCAGGGAGGTGCTCGGACAACAATTCAACATCTTCGTGTCCATCCTGCCTCAACAAGCTCGGCGCCTACTCCTCATGGGCTCGCAACCGCCTGCGATCGAGCCGGTCGATTGGGCGACTTTCCTCTCGGCCTTCAAAGGCTGGAGCGCCCGTCTCATCCAAGTCTTTGCCAACCTCAGTCGGCCCCTCGTCATCATCGTCGACGATATCCAATGGCTCTCGGCGGACGAAGTTGAGATCTGGCGATCTCTCACTGACGGTGCGCAGCCGGTCAACCACATCATGCTCGTGACAATCTATCGGGTACAAGCCGACGCGCCACCTCCTCTGTCAGCTTTGCTGAGCGTATCGGGCGAATCGTTGAATGTTAAGCCGCTGCCAGAGGAGGGTGTCAGAGAGTACATTCAGGCGTCGTTTCCAGGCGGAGTGGATGGACTGTCTACCTTGGCTCAGTGCCTGTTTGCAGAAACTGTTGGCAGTCCACTGTTTCTCAGGTCCATGATCGAGACACTCGTGAGTCTGATCAAGTCGATGAGCTGACCTCAGGTGAAAGAAAAGGTCATTTACTTTGATTTCGACGCCCTGATCTGGCGATACGACTCGGACGCACTCCAGTCCCATTTATCCGACGCCGGCGTCGACGCCTACCTTCATCGTATTCAGGCAACACTCCCGCCTGACGGCATCGAGCTTCTGCAAGTTTTGGCTTGCCTCCCGGTCGCTGGCTGTTCTGCCGACCTGCTGGCAGAGTACCTCAAAATACCTCGAGCCCGGGTCGAGGGTATGGTGTCAAGGGCTCAGAGTATTGGGGCGTTGATACTGGTTGGGACGCATATCCGTTTCAGTCATGACCGTCAACGAGTATGTATCGCATATAACCAAGCTGACAATAGTCCACCGCCTACAACTCGATCCCACCCGACCAGCTCGGACCCCTTCATCTCGCTGTTGCCCAATTCCTATGCCAGCCCGCATACATCGAAGACCACATATTCGAGGCGGCCGATCACACGGTCACTGCTCGCGCAAATGGCACACCTACGCCTGACCAGCCGGCTACAGCACAGCTTCTTCTCAGCGCCGCAACGCGCTCGGCCCTAGCTGCCAGTTTCGGGGCAACGAAAGTATACATTGACGAGGTCGAGGGTGAGTTATTGTTTAGCCAAGCTAAATCCAGATATGATGGACGAGAGTGGAGGATTGTCCTGCTGGTTCAACCAGTACCGCGGTATCGTGTTGTCGTATGCCGAAATCATGGCGCAGGTTTCGGGCGTGTTGGGACTATTTGAAGAAGCGTTTGCAAAGGTAAGACCAATGCGGGCTGCAAGCTGATATACAGCTGGATGCTCTGACCAAGCTGTGCGAGTCGGATCTCGAACGCATCAAAATCGCACTCTTACGCATGAGGCAATACATTGCCGCTGCGCGTCTGCCCGAGGCCATGGCGCTGTGCTGGTCGACACTCGAGGCCGTTGGCTATGACCCACATGGACCCACAGCTCACGTTTTCTGGACTCCTCGAACACTCGCAGAGGTCCGCCAACTCGTCATCCCGACCGACATTGAAGCGGACGACCCTCCAGATCTAGACATCCAAAGCGTTGTTCTAACTATGCTGGGTGAGTGCGCAATTGATCTAGCTCATGTCAGTGCATGCCGGACCCAGCATCTATGTCACTGAGCTGGATCGGCGAGTTCAAGCCTTCGCAATGGGTGTCTCTTTGGGAATCGCCTCGGGCCTGCGGCATCCCGCCACGGCATATCTCTTCTCCGTTTACGCTCTGACCGCCCCAGAGGAAGACATAAGGGCACCTTGCGCCGAAATAGCCAAAAAGCTCTCCCTCATGCGGCCCACGTCCTGGTTGACCTCATCCACATGGGTCGTCACAGCAGCCTGCGAATACGTGAGTTTGCTTTTGAAGCTTGCTGACGGCAGCGCTGGCGACTACTCGAGGACATCCCAGACGAGCATACTCCCGCCTTCGAGCTCACTTCCGCTCTGGGCAACTTTGAGCTGGCCGCCTATGTCTTCACGCTGGATGTCGCCGCAAGACGCTTCTCGAAACGGAAGCACGAGGTGCCTCTAGTTTTGGCGCGGTACCAAAGTCTGCGAGACCACATGTCTCCGGCTTCTAGAATCCTCGTCCATGCTCGTGAGTCGAAACGTTGCTATCGCTGACGATAGCCTTGCAGTACAGTCTCAGACTACTCGAGAGCTCCAGCGAACCACCATGGCACCTACCCGGTCGTATACTCCTTCCTTCCGACTTGGAGCCGCTCAGCGGGCTGCTCTGGCATCAAGCGATCTGTGCGACATACACCCTGCGCCTCGCAATCTTGTTCGATGCTCCGCTGGAGGTACAGCTCGATCTGCTGTCCACTTACTGGTCACTCTATCCCGTCGGAGCTGGGACGCTATATGGAGCAGAGCTGGCATTTGTTGCCGGGATGATCTTGGCTCGGTCAGATCCTGCAGATCCCCGTTTGAAGGTGTGCTACCGAGATTTGGAGCTCTTGGCTCTGAGCAGTGAGTTGAAAAGATGGGCAAGCTGACCCCAGCACACTCCTTCGACCTAAGATTGAAGCTTGTCCGCCAAGTTGAAGCTCTCCATCCATTCTCCTTCGGTACCCTAGCGGCGGTCGAGTACTTCATTTCAGAGCTCGAAGCCGAAGGGGAGCTCACCCTCGCCGCTCTGCTCAACCTCGGCGTCACGCACTCTATTGGACAAGATCAACCGTATCATCGAAAGGTCCGCTTCGGCTACATCGCTGCCGCCTTCGACCTCTTCAAGGCAGCCGAAATGCCCGCTGTCTGTCACCACATGAAGATAGCATATCCCTCCCTACCCACACCCCCCAACACTATCGTTTTTCCCGACTTTGGCCCTCATTCCGCCCCGGTACCGCCTCCGCTGAGTCGCGCTCCTGCTAGCACCGACACGTCCGAATCTACCACTCGAGAGGCGAAGGGGAAGGAAGGCAAGAGCGACCCTCTCGATGCCCTGACGTGAGTTATAGTCCGATCGAGCTGACGACAGGTTGATGCGTTCCTCGCTGGTTTTGGCATCGGAGCAAGATCCGGAGGTACTATTGTGCTCTCTACTCCGCATATCTTCCCAATTCGCCCGGGCAGATTACGCCGCCATCGCCCTGTGTGACGTCGGAAAGAAGACGGGTCTCACTCTGCGGGCGGCGGGGCGGTCTGGGCGGATCCTCTCGCATGACTTGGACATCGAGACGCAGGGCGGGAAAGCATGTCCAGCGGTGTACATGCTACACGTCGCAAGGACTGGAAGAGTGAGTCTCGTGTGGGATCTTGGCTGATGACAGGCGCTAGACAAGGCCGACAGTAGTAGCCGGATCCGTCTCGATCCGTTCTTTGAGGGCAAGACGCCAAAAAGCCTACTCTGCACGCCCATCTTCAACCGGGGGATCCAAGTCGGAGTGCTCTTGCTCTCTTCCTCGGCCACGAGCTCCGTGCAGCTCGAGGCGACGCAAGCCAAGGAGGTCATTGCGGCTCTGGCAACGCTCGCCATTTCCACCACGCTAAACTACTCCTTCACACAAAGGCTGCAGGAGGAGGTAGCGCAGCGGACGCAGGATTTGAAGTCAGCTCTTCAGGCCAAGACTACGTTTCTGTCTACTGCTAGTCACGATCTCCGTACCCCGTTGTCGGCTATTCTCGTGAGTCATCGTAAAGGCTTGACTGACTTTAGGGTTTGTCGGCAGTCTTGGAAGCCAGTCCTGGTCTTTCGCAAGTCCAACGGGAACATCTGCGCACCATCATCCTATCCGGCGAGGACCTCCTCTCTCTCGTCAACGACCTACTGGACGTGTCTCGTCTCGAATCCCAATCCGTCACCCTCGAGCACATACCCTTCAACCTACGAGACCTCGTCGAGTCGGCGCTTGACGTCCTAGCTCCGGTCGCTCACAAGAAGGACGTTGAGCTCTGCCTCATTAGCCCCATCACCTCCGACCCCCCGGAGCTGATCGGGGACGGGTTCCGTGTCAAGCAGGTCCTCAACAATCTACTCTCCAACGGAGTCAAATTCGTCGCGAAAGGGGAGGTCACGGTCCACTGGAACCACGAGCGTCTGCCGGATAACAAGTGCAAAGTCACCATTGAGGTCCGCGATACCGGGATCGGCATCCCCGCCAATCGCATGGACAGGCTCTTCCGGAGCTTCTCCCAGGTCGAAGACTCGACCACTCGCTCGTACGGCGGCAGCGGGCTGGGCCTGATGATCTCTCGCAATCTTGCAGAGCTGATGGGTGGGACGTGCACCGCGACCAGCGAGTATGGCAAGGGGAGCAACTTCACCTTCACCTTTATCGCGGATACAGTCAGCCAAAGCCAGCCGGTACAATTTGCCAAGCACAAGGAGTCACAGTAAGTCTTTTGGCTGGCTTAACTGACCTCAGGGCATGCTTTACGCTTTGTCGACCGGGTAGTTGGTGGAGTATGCTGGAGCAAAAGTGAGTCACCTTTGTAGTAGCCTATGTACGTCGCTGACGTCAGTCTCTCCGAATTAAACTGCGCACCGGTCCGATTCGCCCCATCGCCGGAACTCTGTCTTAAGCGGGGCGAGGACGGCGGGCTCAACTCGGATGTCAACTTTGCCTTTGTGTTGGTGGATACGACCATGGTGGACAAGGATACCCTGGGGAAGATGCAGAAGCTACAGCCGAACGCCAAGGTGAGTCTATAGCCAGGTGTCGCTGATTTCAGTTCGTGTACCTTGTGCGCGGCATCGACTTGGCGGATGCAATGACTACCTTTGGGATAACGGTGAGTAGTCCCAGTTCCCTTTCGACTCCACAAGCTGACCTCTTTAGCGTGAGGCAATCATAGCTCGGCCCATCAAATTCAAATCCCTCTACTCTGCCATGATGAGCTCGTCCGAAAATGGCGAGGTAGCATTACCCATCACCACTGCGGTCAAGAAGAAGAAGAAGCCAAATCGGAATCTTGCCAAAGTAAGTCTATTCAGCGGCAGAGCTAATGACAGGAATGCCCTCTCCGAATACTACTGGTCGACGACAACGCGGTCAATATCCTGGTCGGACGTCGGATTCTCGGCCTGCTGGGGTACGCCGACGTGGCAACTGCGTCAGACGGTCAACAAGCGATCGAAGCGGCCGAGAAGAACCCTGTGGATCTAATCCTGATGGATCTGCAAATGCCGGTACTCGGGGGATTCGAGTCCATGCGCCGTATACAAGCCTCTCCGCTTGCTGGGGATCCGTGTGTGGTCATATTGACCGCTGATGCTCAGCCTGTGAGTGATTCTTAGCGCCCAGCTGATTATTCAGGAGGTGCGGTCGCACTGTATGGCTGGGGGTGCGTTCGACCATCTTACAAAGCCTCTAGATCTCCCTCGACTGCAGGAGATCATAGCAGCTGCATATGTACACATCACAGGCGGTCAAAATGGGAAGGAGTAGAACATTGTACTAAAATTGTTGTATAGCTTAGATGGCGGGCATGTATCTCTCATTGGATCTCTTGATGGGCCGGGGAGCGAGCAGGACGCTTGAGTGAGCGGGGATCGGCTGAGCTTCTGCTCAAGACGAGTATGCTTGCGGAGTGGGAGGAGGGTGGTGTTGCGGGTTTCAGATTGCTACCGCTAATGAAATTGATCCTAATGATTTTCGTTTTGATTAGAAAATTAAAGTTGAATAGTTCCGCTTGAGGCTTACGACCGCGTTGGCTGTCGCACTCCTCAGAGCTACAAGTTGCACTCACACCTTATACATCATCGTCAAGCTAGATACAATGTCCGCTCCAGCTTCAGACCCGCCACCCCCGCCCAATCCTTCCGGATCAGCGTCAGATACAGCCAAGGACGGTGCTGCTGCGCCCGCTGTTGAAGGTGCCGCCGCCGATGGCGCCGCTCCAACTACTACGGACGCTCAATCAGGAGGCGAGGATGTCAGGATGGAGGAGAATCAGCCAAAGGAGGATCCGCTGGATGATATACCGGAGGGTGTGATAAGTGTGAGTGGGCAGGGGCATGCGTCATGACGGGTCGACTTCTTGGGGGATCTTTCTTTCATCGGTCAAATCAAGACTTGTGATGCCTGAATCATAGTACCAGTCCCTCGGCCACAGTAGAAATGCCTGGGCTCATACAAGGAGATGCCGGAGGCTGACCTATCAGGGGACTGCGCAGGAAATCAGCATGCAAGCTCGCATGATTGATAACGAAATTCGAATGATGAGGCAGGAGAAGTTGAGGCTGGATCATGAGAGGGCCGAGATGGTTGAGGTCAGGCTTTCCGCATCAAAGTATCGCAGGGGTCGTACTGACGTATCAGAAAATCTCCGACAATACCACCAAGATCAAGCAGAACAAAGTGCTTCCTTACCTTGTATCGTCTGTCGTCGAGGTAAGTGTCTCGTGATCGGTCGGTGTGGGTTGATTGGAGAATGAACGGGTGGCCCAGGTGGTGATCAGGAGCTATGATATCGTTCTGGCGGGTCTCAAACACAAGACCACAGCTGACACGCAGATCCTCGATGTGGACTCAGAAGAGCAAGACGGCGGCGCCACCAACGAGCACAGCACAAAGAAGACCAAGTGTGCTACCATCAAAACCTCTACACGCCAAACTGTCTTCCTCCCTATGATCGGACTGGTGCCTCACGACAAGCTCATCCCTGGCGATCTCATCGGTGTCAACAAGGACTCCTACCTCATCCTTGACAAACTGCCCTCGGGTGAGTGGATTACGTCATGTTACGTAACTGTACACAAGCTGACTTCTTTAGAATACGATGCCCGCGTGAAGGCCATGGAGGTCGATGAACGTCCAACAGAGACGTACGACCAGATCGGCGGGCTGGACAAGCAGATTGAGGAGCTCGTGGAGGCGATCGTGTTGCCCATGCAACAGGCAGACAAGTTCAAAACCCTCGGAATTACCCCACCCAAGGGATGTCTCATGTACGGTCCCCCAGGTATGTATCTCAGTCGACCTGACCTATAGCTGACATACAGGAACTGGCAAGACTCTCCTCGCTCGAGCCTGCGCCGCCCAGACCAAGGCCTGCTACCTCAAACTCGCCGGACCAGCTCTGGTTCAGATGTACATCGGTGACGGGGCCAAGCTGGTCCGGGACGCCTTCGAGCTGGCTAAACAGAAGGCTCCGGCGATCATATTCATCGATGAATTGGACGCTGTGGGCACGAAGCGCTTCGATTCCGACAAGTCTGGCGACCGGGAGGTCCAGCGAACGATGATGGAGCTGCTCAACCAAATGGACGGCTTCGGGAGCTCCGAACAGATTAAGGCGAGTTCCGCTTGTGTCTTGAGATCTGCTAGGGACAGGAGGCACCTTGCTAGGGTCCTGAGCCCTCCTAGACTCCTTCTGACGCTCAGGTCATCGCCGCTACCAACCGAATCGACATCCTCGACCCGGCCCTTCTCCGTTCAGGTCGGCTGGACAGAAAGATTGAATTCCCCTTACCGAACGAGTCCGCTCGACAAAATATCTTGCAAATACACGCCCGGAAGCTCAATCACGAGGGTGTGAAGTGAGTGGATACTTCGCATCGTGGATCTCAAGCTGACTTTACAGTTTTGAGGAATTGGCAAGGTCGACGGAAGATATGAATGGCGCGCAGTTGAAGGCTGTCTGTGTCGAGGCTGGAATGGTGAGTCCTGAACCTGCATGGCTGCCTCAGAAGCTGAAATGAAAGCTGGCACTCCGGAACAACGCCACGAAGCTCCGGCATGAAGACTTCTATGGCGGTATCCTCGAGGTTCAGGCAAAGAAGGCCAAGGAGCACCACGTAAGTTCTTCAAGCCCACTTTTCCTCTCATCTGTCCCGAATATCAGCTGATCATAATCAGTACTTCGCGTAGGGCGTGCACCAGTCAGATCAATTCAGGTAGATCGAAATTGTAGAATAGACACATCATGCGGCGAGCAAATGACTACAAGACGACTTATCACTCTTTCACCGAGTCAATTAGCGACTCCCCCTCCAATAAGTGTTTGTCGTCCTTATGTGGAGTCTGATGGGCTAGGCAGCGCTGAGCTAGAGCTTGGCAATATGTATCAACGAGAAGGGAAGGGGATGAAGGAGAATGAAGGGGAGGTGGATGTGAGATCTGAGACTTTCCTCCACTCCACATTCCTCAAAAACTTTAGGTCAAGCTTCGGGTCTCACAGGGTCTCACGAGGTGGCGCATCGTTTACTACATACTCTCTGCATTACCTTTATCTTCTACATTTCCTACTGAGCTATCAGCGCCCCGCTCTTTCTCATAATGGCCGTCCTACCGGCCATATCTGCGCTGTTCCTGACCCATTTCGATGACATAAAGGGGCAAACTACGACCTATTTCCGATCGACCGGTGGGTCCTCCTCGCTCAACCCATCCCTCAAAGCTTTCCGCTGAACATCAGATGACTCGGGTATCTCCTCCGACGACATCGAGCACGCGACGCTGCCTTCTGGCTTGCATCTCCTAGAGTCTGACCTCATCACATTTACGCATCAAAGATGGCCGGGCGCTGGGTTGTTTAGAAATCGGACGGTGGAACATGGTCGAGGGAGGCGGATGGGAACGCTGGCAGTAATTATATGTAAGTCGACTGTACAGTTGATACACTTGTCAGCTAGAGATCCAAGAGGATAAGCTGATTATAACAGCGTCGGATCTGCCTGAGGACCTGTTCGGCCTCCAACCTGCTCTCGAAGCCATCTATGACGAGCTTGAAGCAAAGGGGAACCCATTCGAGGACGGTGTGGCTAGGGTAGTGCTGGATCGTATTTGGGAGGAGCAGTCAGGCGGTGGAAGTGATGTGGCAGGAATCAGCGGGAAAGGGGACACGAACAGAGCTGCAGCAGAGAAGGGCAAAGGAGACAGGGTGGAGAGCGTACGGACGCTCGTCGAGGGAAGGGGGACAGTCTCGGTAAGCCCGCAAGTGATCATGGAGACACCTCACGCTGAAGAACATAGTTTGATCATCCCATTGCCTACCTGCCGTCCCTCTTGTCGATCCTCGGACCGCTCATCATGCCGGTGTATAAAGCCGCATTGACTGGCCAGAGAATAGTAAGCCGACATATCAATGTATGACATACTTTCATGCTGACAACTTTAGCTGCTCTACTCTCAGCCCCCTCTTCTACCTGTTGGCGCATTTGCCTGGTGTATAGCCGCGATGGCGTTGGCGCCCGCGTCTATTGGCGGGACGGGCGTGTGGCTCGGTAATGTGGGCCTGATGGATCTCACGGAGCTGAAGGAGCGGAGTGGCGGATGGGTCGCAAGTGAGTCAGGCGCTGTCCCTCGAGATCTGGACTGATGATTTAGCGACCTCAGATGCCATCTTCCGCTCGCACGCCGTATACGACCTCTTCCTGGACCTCTCCACTACCCCTCCTACTCTCTCCTCCCCGCCTCCCTCCTCTTCATCACCCTCACCCAAAGCACCAGCAACATACCACCTATCCGATCTCCCACTATACCGCTCCCTGCTCCTTCTTGACGCGTCCCCGCCCTCGATTTCACTCACACACGGCCCATCCCTCCACTCGCCTCCGCCCCCCGGCTCATCCAGCCGCAGCCTCTATACCGGACAAGGCGGATGGTGGCTCCTCGCTTTCGACATAATGAGCTCCTTCTGGGCTCTTTGTGTCGGGGTGTGCGAGTACGCCGTCGGGCGTGGCCGGCCAGCGGGCGAGATCTACCTTCAAGAGGAAGAAGGGGATGAGGATGCTAGAACATTGCTCATCCCGCGGGACCTGGAGGATATTGAGGGGGATGACGAGTCTGGGATGTTTGGGCAGGATCAGGAAGAGGATGGGGCGGTACGGCGGGGGCGACTGATCCTGCGGCAATTGTATCATTCAACTTTCCACCTCCACGCAAGGCTGGTACAGGTCAGAAATGGGACTCAGGGGAGAAGGGGCAAGGGAGGAAAATTGGGAGACAAGGAGGTCAAGGAGCTGGCGGGAACTAAGTTGTATGTCAGCGCGGACGAGGCGAGATTCTGGCAAGATCTAGCCAGGGAGTGGGCGTTTGTAGCTGGAACGGCTCAATCAAGCGCTTGATCAAGCCGCAGATGGCAGACTCGATCGAGTACGCCGCCTCGGTGGAAGCGATGGACGTCGGGGCAGCGGGTGGCGCTTTGAGGGTGACCTTGACCTGCGACACGGAGGACCCCGGCGGGCCAGTAGACGCCTCGGTGAAATCTACCGTGTTGAGGAGGGTAGACGGGGAAACGGCGTAAGGATAGGCTGTGGAGGCTGGGGGGACGTAAGAGGCGGTGGTAGTGTACTCAAAGCCGGTCCAGTGCCGGTGTACTGGCTGCCGAGAATGACGGAAGAGGGTCTGTCGGTGCCCTGCTGGGACCTCAAGAAGCCGGAGATGGCAAGAGAGATATCATCGTCAAGATAGAAGGGGGTATCCCGGCGGACAAGAGCGGCGAGCGCAGCGGATGGACCGGGGAGCGCGAGCACAGATGACAGTCAAGCCGAGTAGCGGTCGAATATCTTATATGTGTTTGGCCGTACAAGACATTGCATCGCGGAGTAGATCCTATGGATCCCAATTCTACTGCCGCTGTTGCAGTACGGCGTTGTACTCGGCTTTGCTGATGCGCCATGGTATTCCCGAATTCGAGTAGAACTCCTCCGGATCTTCCTCCTACAAAGTCAGCTCGTTGTCTCCCGTGCCCTAGATATCGAACAACTCACCTGGTCCATGTTCAATACCGTCCCGATCTGCTGCAATCGCGTAAACTTCTCCCGGACGCCTCCAAAGTTCGTCTGCGTCGAAAGATAGTTCGCAATCCCGCGAATATCGCGATCGTACCTGATCGCACCGAGCTGTAGTGTCAGCTGTGGCTTCGCACGAGACCAGTGAACATCTAGCGGACATACCTCGGTGAATTCCATACCGATCACCATCTTCTCCCATGGTCTCACTAGCGTCTCCACCGTGAGATTGAAGAGTATCTGATAATTGTGGTCCGTCAGGACGCCCTGAGATGTCAGCTCCAGCCGGCATTGTGTTCTGCAGGATAGCCAGACCCACCTTGTACCCATCGACGAGACCCTCCCATGCCCGCTGGAACCGCTTCCGCACTATATCGAGCTCTTCCGCCTCGGCATAGTCGTCATCGTCCAGGAGGTATGACGTATCTCTGTAGCACTCGTCCAGCAGGGCCCGAAGTTTTGGTCTCGTGAGCTGATTAAAGAGCTGTTCAAGTCCATTCTGAGCTGTCAGCACGATCCACGCAAAAGGACATCGTGACACTCACTCTGGCTGTACTTCTGAAGTCGCTCGATGTGTTGCCCAAACTCTTCAGCTCCGCCTTGACATCCTCCATCTCCTCCTCGAGAAACACATTCGTGATTGTATCCTGCGCATTGAGGATGAGGCGGTCCATATAGTCGGCAGACACGTCCAAATTGTTCAAGTAGATCTGAACATCAGCCGCTGCACCCCGTCGCCTCAGAGTCGACTCACAACAAAAGCCGACCGCTGATCCCGCGCCTTGTCCTTCTCCCGCTCCGAGACCGCCTGACCCGCATACACAGCCTCCATCCGCCTCTTGATGATCCCATTAAAGTCGCGCTCAATCACCTCGCCCAGCTTTTGCCGCATCGACCGTAATGTCCCGACCGAGCCACACGAGAGGATACGATTGAGGACGAGCTTGATTAGGTAGAATGTATCGTCCACGAGGGACGAGACGATGGGTTCGGCGGAAGTATCGGGAGAGTCGAGGCAGTGCGCCTGGGATCAGCTCTGCTCCGCCAGGATCAAGGAAGCGCTCACCTTTTCGATGCTGATCCGCAAGAACCAGAGCTCGAGGGGCTCATAGTAGACCCGAAGCAGATTTTGGATGGCCTTGTGGCTGCCAGATTGTTCTAGGACCTCACCGGCTGCCAGCTTAGGCGACGGGCTTGGGATAGGTTGTGATGATTCGTCAAGAAGTTGCGCTCCGGGAGATACTGCGAGTCCCTCCTGCGCATCTTCCTAGCCCTGTCAGCTTGCTATAATCGCCTAGATCTTCGCAGTCACTCACGGCAAGTCGCCCATTGACAAATCGCCTAAACAGCGCCCATCGCCCTCCAAGCGCCACGAGCTCCCCCAGGACCTTATCCACATCCTTGGGGTCCGGCCCATTCGGCTCCTCCTCGGCCACCTGCTGAGGCGTGCTGGCGCGTTCCGCCGGGAGCCGCTTCGATCCGCTGGCCCCGCCCTGAGCATACTGCTGTAGCAGCGAAGTGGCGGAGGAGATATTGCCAAGATGTGAGCTGGCGCTATTGGCTATAGCGGATACAGAGAGTTGGGGCCCTGTCGTGGTGGATATAGCGAGAGATGGATATAGTGGTGGGAGCAGGGAAGGGGTAGTGAGGAGTGGGAATTTGGTTTGCTTCGTTTCCGATATCTAGTGGTTAGCAACGAAGAGGCGAAATGAGGGGTACTTACCAGTCTGCCGACTCGCCGTTCCTCTTCCCATCCTTCGACGAGACCTCGCAGCACGCGATCGCTCTCCTCCACTAACCGCCTGACAACCTTGCGCATCCGCCCTACGCCATAGTACTTTTCTACAACTGGCTGATGTTGGTCAATGATATGCGCGATAGCTTCCAGCAGGGAAGTGAGCTGTGTGAGGTAGTACATCGGCGAAGAAGCTGCCAGTCAGCTTGTCCACCGCATGCGCCGTGAAATGCTTACGCTTCCCCGCTGCCGCGTTTCTCGCCTTGACCAGCCCGACCACAAAGTCGCCATACGCCTCCAGCCCTTCCTCCTCTGCATCCACTCCCGGCCAAAGGCGGAAGAAGCGCGAGACAGCCTGCTGGTCTCTCCGCGCTGCTGCGGCGTCGAATTCGGTTCGGAACGTGTGAAGGAGGGTATCTCGAAGCTGGTCCAGGATTTGAGGCGGTGGTAGAGATTGCTGTGGTGTTGGCTGCAAGATCAGCTCTTGCCTCAAAGCAATGCGGCCCTGTGACTGACCACGACGGTCCCAGCATACCCGCCTTCTATCACGTCTGCGCGGATCGACATGGCTCGCTTGCAAGCTCGAGCAGCAGACTCCCAGTCTTCCTTCTCGATGGCCGCTGAGCAAGTCTGGAGCGCATTCTGACAGGTCAGCTGTACCCTCTGCCCGAACAGAACTCTTCAGCTCACCTTGAGCTCCATCACCTCCGTTACGATATCCACCGCCTCCTTGACCCTTCCAATCTCCGTATCCAGCCTCCGCACCTTCCCTCCGACCCTCTCACTTGTCTCCCACACCCTTCGTATCCTCTCCACGAGCCCCTCTGCCCCTTGCTCCCCTTCCCCATCTTGCAGACCCAGCCCCCGCGTCGACGCCCCAAATGGCGGCATGATCCCGCTTGACGGACCCCCACCGCCGTCCACCTCAACAGCGAGTCGGCTGACATGTGACCCGATGATTCTCAGTCGCGAGAGGGCGGAATCGATGCGGCTCCGATCAGAGATGAGCGCATTGAGCGCGAGAGTGAGGTCGGACTCGCGTCGCGCGATAAGGGCCAGTCGGGCCGAGATTTCCTCGGGAGTGGTAAGAGTGCGGACGTCGGGTAACTCGTTCTGAGCTGGCAGAGCAGCCAACGGGCTGGTAGCCTGGACAGTAGACATCTCGGTGGGTAGGTTCTATTGGTGAACGCACAGCTACTTGCTGTGGGCAGCTATAGCTATAGGTGTGGCTGGTCTAGAGGCTTACGTCATCCGTTCCAGTGGACGATCGTAACGACGTCGACGCCACAAAGTCCGTCCTCAACAAAGCTTCTATCTTCTCCCATCATCCTCTACCAGCAAGCCACTCAGGCTTAGCCCTCTCATACCTTCCGCGCACATCCTCTCCGCGCGCCCTGGCAACACCGAGGAATCAACACATCGACCCTCCTTTGATCAGCTGCACCGCTCGGACCTCCTCGAGTCCCGACCCAAGCCTCGCTCCTCCATCCCCTTCATACCTTCACCTGACACATAATGTCCGAAACAAAGCCCGAAGCCTCCAGCTCGGCTGCCACACCTGTCGACGTTGATGCGCTCCTCGCAGAGAAGGTACCGGTGAGCTGACTACACACATCACTTGACGACAAACTCAGGCTGACAAACAGTCGCCCACATCGGCCGAAGGCGTGATTGATCTCGAGGTCTTTCAGCAGATCCGGGATATGGACGAGGAGGACGATGATGGATCAGGCGACGAGGAGCCAAATGCGTTCAGTAGGGGGATTGTCTGGGGATTCTTTGAGCAGGCAGAGCAGACATTCAAGCAGCTTGAGGATGCCTTGTGCGTATCATCCCTCTCGTTCAAGGCTCAAGATCCAGCTGACCCACAGGGCAAAGAAGGAACTTGTCAAACTCTCTTCGCTCGGACATTTCCTCAAAGGCTCGTCCGCCGCACTGGGCATCATCAAGGTCCAAGACGCGTGCGAAAAGATACAGCACTACGGAAACAAGCGGGACGAGGAGGCTGGCGAGGACTTGACGGAACCCGAAGCGCTCAAGCGGATTTCGGACCAGTTCTTGATCTGTATCAAGGAATATCGGCTGGGCAAGGCGTATCTGCAGGGACTGTACGAGGAGGACGAGGAGGATGACGAGTAAGGGTTATTCGGGTGGTGACGACTTTTCGGACGAGAAGAAGGGAGAAAGAAGAAGTCCAAGAGGGATACTGTGTAGCAATAGCAGATATGTCTCATCGGCGCTTTTGCATGGATGTGGTCTTGCGACCGAAGCGGGACATTTCTCAACATGACATCCTCCTAGATGATCCTCAACGCCTACTCATCGCTATCAGCTTCTTCATCACCGACTCGTCCTTTCCCTTCCCATCCCCGGTAACGGCAGGCGCTGGCGGGGCGGGTCGAGGGGGCGGCTGGGGAGAAATGGGCCTGTTTGCCGGTGGTGGCGGTGGACGGATCGAGGCCGCTGCTGGTCTGGCAAGTATTGGCTTGGCAGGCTGAGCAGGTGGGGCGCTAGGCCTGACAGGGTTGGAGGGTATACGTGCTGGCAGGGGCGCTGCGCTCGTCGAAGAGGGCATACTCTGCTTGGCCGGCTTCGAGAGAGAAGCCGCCGGCTTAGCGGCACTACCTGATGGTCCGGCGGTCGGCTTTGTGGTATCTTTGGCCGGTCGAGGGGCTGACCCAGTCGCGGATGGTTTACTCTTCGGAACAAGATCCGGCAGCTGTATTGTCGAGAGGTAAATGGCGATGTTGAGTGCCGTGGCGGGTTGCAACGGTCTCCTCCTGATCAGCTGGGCTTCACCGTGGATATCAAGACAGACTTACTTTGGTTGTGGGGCTTGCGGCTGGGGATCATCCAGCTTGATCACCTTCGGCCCTTTGACGAGTGGAGCCACTGAAGATGGGCCGGCGGTAGGTTCTGGCTCGGCCTGTTCCACGACATACTGGTGTAGATCGCTCAACCCCTCTCGATGCCGGAATCTGCATCATGAGCCATGGTCCCGACTTAGTAAGGGTGGAAATTCTCACCTCGTCACGCCCAGCGCAACCTCTAAAGCCCGCTGAGCAGCAGACGGCTCCTTAGTACGGATGATGACGAACAGTATTGCCGGATCCTGTGCGAATCAGCTGTGAAGACTGAAACCTCATACGGAGCTTTATAGCTCACCAGTAATAACCCCACAGCCCTGGCTATCCTATCATCCACATCGCTAGACCGCCCTACACGGATCTCATTGCTGTCCTCCTGATGATCAGTCCAACTCCCCATGACGGCCACTTCGACCGACGTACTACTTCAAAATCATCCTCGGTGACTACTGTTGTCGAAGCCACAGCCTTTCCCTGACCCAGCGCAGATAGTGGAACGCTCGAGGCCGATGCGCTCGGCGAGACTGTTTTGTTGAGGGCAGAGGGAGGAGGACGGGGAGTCCGTTCGTCCAATGCATCAACGAAAGACATGAATCTGTCTATCGTCAACCGAGCTCCACTATCCTCAGAGACGACAGCTTAGGCCGCGGATACGTACGTGGTCACCAGAAGCGTCTCCAATCCGCGCAGATCCGTAATTTCATTTGGGAACCGTTCGATATTGTAGTGCAGAATCTGGACCCGGCCCGGTTCATTCTTGTCCGGACTTCGAGCTCTGAACAGTCAGCTTGCTCTCATGTAGCACTTTAAGAACTGGTAGAGAGGAGAAAACCTCACAAGCATATTTCCACCTTGGGATCAGGTTTACGGTCCAGGGAGCAGATATAGTCTTTCCCGTAAATCTCCTTGTTCCACCGGAACTTGTTACCACCGAAAGTAAAGGTCCACTCCTGACAGGATCAGCTATCATTCAGTATGCACATGGAGTCTACATGAAGTGGGTAGCTGATGCGATTGTAGACTCACAAAGCTCAGCTTGCCTGTATGCTCGAACGATACCTCCTCGTCTGGCCCGTGCAGCTGTAGCCGCCGTTGCTTGGCGCCCTTCTCAGCCCTATATCCTGTGGAAGCGAGCTTCGCGCCTGTCAGATAGTCTACCGCTTCAGCTTCCACCGTCATAGTCTCCGAATAAGGTGGCAAGCATACCGTATATCCCCGCAGTGTATATCTCTGCGTCATCCAACCCTTTCTCCTTGACCCGCGCATACCTCGTCTCCCGCTTGACACCTTCAACTTCTACTAGCTCCACGACGGCCTGATCCGTCGCTGATGGCTGTAAGATGAGAGTGTAGCAGCTCTGGTCGCGCAGAGACATGGCTTATATGATGGCTCGATGAGGATGATGTACAGAAGCACAGGTGAGGCGCGGAGTTCGGCACCGCTTCTCTTTTCGGCGCGTTAAACTTTGAAACACGGCGATGACGTAATGAGTATCAGGTCACGAAAGCTCCGCGATGCATCGACGCATCGTGGGCGATCACAAAGTTCTCTTCGTATATACCTTCTTGCCGCACTCACAGCTCTGGCAGCCATCTGAGAGTACTACAAGCAGCCCGAAATGAGAATGTCAGCTGCACACACGTATAAGCGTTTACTCACTCCACGAGCCGCCGCTTCGCCCTCTCCGCCCCAGACGCTTGCGGACGACATCGAACGCAAGGTTCTCGAGATCATTGCCCATTTCAGCAGAGAGGGGCATGGCCTGCCTACTTCCATAAGAGCGAGGGCGGAGGAGGCAGGCACGCCGCTGTCAGAGCGCGAACTGATCTACCTCGTGAGCTCTTCGGCTCGCGATTGCAGCTGGGGCGCGCAACTTGCAAGCGACATGACTAAGCTGACGTGCCTAGTCACGTGATGGGATCATCAGATTCCTATTTGGTCCGAATCATCTCTCATTACTGGCTGGGAGCTACTGGAAGCCGATTGTGTAGCTGCTAAAGGAGACGTCTCGCTCGCGATTGCCCGCATGGAAAAGACACTTCTTTGGCGCAGAACCGAGAATGTCGAGGATATCCAGGCGATGGCTAATGATTGCAAAGCGCAAGTGAGTTATCGTTTACTGCAACCTGCAGGACTGCGCCTGAGGATTAGCTGAGCTGATACTGATACCTCAGGCGGCGACAGGCCAGAACATCATCATGGGTTTCACGAAGCAGAACAGACCCATCATTTACTTCTTTCCGAATAGAAATACGACGCCGGTCGAGGAACGAAAGAGCATACATAATGTGGGTCCGCTTGATGGACGTCTTCTGAGCTCCACACGAGGATGCGAGTGATACCTGACCATTCAGATCTTCATGATCGAGCGAGCATCTGACCTTATGACCGGCGGAATTGGGTCAGCGCTGCGGGCCAGGGCAGTAGCGACAACGCATGGAGCTGACGCACAAGCGACACCATGGTCATCTTTAGCTTCAGAGGAAGCGAAAGGGTCCATCCGAGAGTCTAACCGTAAGCGCTCTTCCCATTTGTTCGCTCCGCAGGTGACTGGCCGCCCACTAGAACGCTCGCGAGACAATGCACATCCTCTCCGAGTACTACCCCGAAACGCTCCACACGTCCCACTTTCTCGGTATGCACTGGATTGTCCGGGCCTTCGTTAATCTCGTGTGGCCCTTCGTCGACGCCAAGACTAAGCAGAAAGTCAACTTCGAGACGGACATTGTTGGGGCGGGAGATGTGGAGCCAGGGGAGCTTCTCAGGGAGTGCGGGGGAGAGCTGGACGTGAGTGACATCGGACGAGCGTAGCCTGAGTCAGAAGGTAAGAGCTGATCATTGAGCTGCCCTACGATCACGAGACATACTGGTCGACGATGCTGGAGGTGGGTAAAGAGCGCAGAGAGGACCAAATGCGGCGGTGGCGGGCGCTAGGGGAGCCCCAGGTCGGGAGGGAGGAGCGCTTGTTCAAAGTAGCACCGGAGTAGACGACTAGATTGCTAGATGTGGCTTATGAGCTATGATTTATATTCACGCTCCTTGTTCCGAATGACACGCTCCAGCCGCGCAGCCCACTCTATCAGCTGTGAACATGTGAACGTTGAACCTGGCCGGGGTACGGCTGAAACGCATGCCGTAACGGGGCTGCGAGCATCTTTCGGCTTGACCGGATCAAAAGGTCATCCACCTTATCCACCTACTTGACCTAGACAATCTGCACCACAGCTGCATCGCGACGTGACAGGCGGGATGTCGTCGTCTGCGGATATAGTCAAGAGGCTACTGGCACCTCGCGCCGTTTCAAGCTCGGCATCACCGCAGGTGCAGTCGGAAGAGACGGAGCAAAAGGTCCTTGAGATCATCGCGCACTTTAGCGAGGAGGGGTATGACCTGCCTGTTACTTCTGGCCCAGAGGGGGACGCGGAAGCGAGGGCGCCTTTGTCGGAGAGGGAGATGATATTCTTGGTAAGTCTTTTCACTTCGCTGTGGTTTGACCCAGGTGTCGAGGTAAACGTGCGCTGATGGTTCCAGTCGAGAGAAGGGATCCTCCGTTTCCTGCTTGGTCCGTCTTGTACAACACCGAGACGAGTACCCGCTGATAGGATAGCTGTGAAGGGAGACGTGACGGCCGCGATTGCCCGACTGGAGAAGACGCTCATATGGCGCCGCACGGAGAATGTTGAGGATCTCCAAGCGATGTCCGATAGCTGTGAACCAGAGGTGAGCTGCCTCCGCCCGAGCTACCTAGTCTTTGTGGACAAGGGGGCACTGATCAGCTCGCTACCTTAGAGCCTCGTAATTGACACAATAGGCCACGACAGGCAAGAATATCGTCCTTGGCTACACGAAACACAGTCGGCCTATAATATACTTCTTCCCGAATAGGAATACTACGCCGGTTGAAAGACGGCGAGCTATACATGCTGTGAGCCTTCAGCCTCCCTATCTGACTCTCTCGGGAAGAGGCATAGCTGATAAAATAGATCTTCATGCTCGAGCGGGCTGCAGATCTGATGACTGGCGGAGTCGGGTACGCGTTACTGCCTCACAGACTGCCGCCCGTCGGGAGGTGTGACTGATGATACAGCGACACAATGGTCGTCTTCAGCTTCATAGGCAAGCGGTCCGGTCAACCCACAAGCATATCAGTGAGCTCTCTTGCTAAATCCCGGAATGGCACTCTGCCCGAATCCCGCTGATACTCCAGGTCGCCCGCGAAACCCTACACATCCTCTCCGAATACTATCCCGAAAAGCTCCACACGTCGCACTTCCTCGCTATGCCCTGGGTCGTCAAGGCATTCGTGAACCTCATGTGGCCGTTCGTCGATGCGAATACAAAGAAGAAGGTGCGGTTCGGGGAGGATATAGTAGCGTCGGGAGAGGTAGATCCGGGAGAGTTGTTGAAGGAGTGCGGAGGGGATCTTGAGGTGAGCTACGTGTATCCATCAAGGGGAATCAAGGGGAATCAAGGGGACATGTGGATATCCGACGAGGGACTGACGGGCAGTCGCCATATGACCACCAGTCTTACTGGTCCACTATGATAGACGCATGTAAGGAACGGCGGGAAGATCAGCTGAGACGGTGGAGAGCGCTAGGCGAGCCTCAAGTCGGGCGAGGAGAGAGGCTGTTCAAGGTCGCCCCCGAGTAGACACGTAGACTAGATGATTAGATAGCATGGCCTGTTACAATCTGCATATACCCGCACGCATATCAACGAACTATGACAATACTCCGACATCTCCTCTCCCGACGATACCCCTAGTATGAATCGCACAACAGACTGACCTACAAATACCCCTCAAACTAGATATCCCGACAACGACCCCTCGCCAGACCCTCTACGGGACCCACTGTCTCGCACTACTTGGACGTCTCATCCTTGGGCGGACCCAACAATGCCGCTCTTGACTCGCCTCGCATCCTCCCAAAGTCCGGCCGCCTTCCTCCGCGATTGTACGCATACGCGTCCGCCTCGTCCGCTTGTGCTCTGCCGCCCGCCCCCGAGTCTGGTCGTCCGAGATCAGCCGAGCGACGACGTGTCGAGTTCCGATCTCCCCTGATAGGCGATGTAGGCCCGGACGCGCCAGGGGTATCAGGCGCGATCTCCAGGTGGAGGCTCGACCGGGGCCGGGGTAGTGGTGTGCCCGTACGCGAAATGTCGAAGGAGGATGTGAAGCGGGGTACCTCGTCCACTTTGACCGAAGGGATAGGCTGCGAGCCGTCCATCTCCTCCCTGAACTCCCGCATTTCCGCCTCGGTCATATGGTGGGGGACCGACCATGCCCTCGCTGCGTTGGCGGCGAGCCATGGCTTCTTGGCATCCAGAGAAGGGAGGTATATCCCCTCCACGCCATCCTTGTTCTCCTTCATCTCCTCTTCCCGCTTCTCCGCCTCGACGACATCCGCCCATGTCGGATTCTCCACCATCGGCACGCCCAGTGTTGTCGGCAACTCCAGCTCGCGCCGCTTCCATACCAGCCGCATTTGGTAGTAGACGTAAACGGCCGCGATACCCGTGACGACGATCGTCAAAAGCAGGGTCGCGGTGGAGATGATTTGGTGCTTTTGCTCCTTGTGCCCGAACGCCTCGCCGAGGTAGACGATGGTGAATTGCTTGGGGAGGGTAAGGAACGCCGCAGCGAGGTAAGACCAGTAGTTGGCGCCCGCGGAGGCAGAGACGGCCGTCACGATGTGTCCGGGGATGGCTGAGAATCGAAGGATGAGGACAAACATGAAAGTCTGGACGTCAGCTATGTCGAGGACGGGGGACGTACCTTCTCCCGAATGAGTTGGGTGAGGGACCAGTAAAGTCTGTTCTTCTTCTCAAACTTAGCCGCCGCGTTGGTGCAGCACCATTTGAAGCTGAACCAGAGGAGGATCTCGCCAATAAAGGTTCCAGCGGCGAGGATGGCAAAGCCCTGGCCCATGCCCCAGACCAGACCGATCAAGATCCCGATGACTAAGCGGTCAGCTCGGACCGTCATCCCGCCGGGACAAGCAGACTCACTTTCGTGCCCGACAAGCGGGGGATAAGAGACGATGATAAGCAAAGCGAGGGGGATAAGCCAACCTCCAGGCCAACCTCGGATAGTATGTGCCACTGGCGCACAGAACTTGACCACCGCATCATGTTGCGTCGTGATGAGGACCGTGAGCGTGATGGCCACCGCGGCTATAGCGTACCACTCTGCACCCTATCAGCCCCGTCTATCATGAACAAGTGGGATTTTAGACTCACTCCAGAGATACCGCCGTACCATCGCCCTGAGCACCACTTTCCAGTCCATCGTCCTCAGAAAGATCTTGGTCGACGCCCAGTCCTCCCGCACCATATCCTTCATCTTGAGTGACACGTTCTGCGCTGGCCGCGCGGTCGAGATGGGTAATTCGCCATCGTATGCAGGCGCCGAGGTATCGCGGGCGGGGTTGAGTGGTGGGGAAGCGGGGGCGGGGTGGGGGGGAGTGATGGAGGCGGGGACGACGGATTTCCGCCGTAATGCGTGGATAGGGAATCTCATCCTGGACGGCTGGCCGAAAGGAGTGGGTGGATTGGGGGGGAAAGATGGCGAGCAATACGATGGCGAAGAACAGTCGAGCAGACGAAAGATGGAGAGCTGCACGTGCAACAGCGGCCCCACTGCGAATACGGAGATGAGATGAGATGGGTTGTAATGAAGCGGCTCGATCGCCAAGCTTCTGCGGTATCTGCGATTATGCGTCGGACTCTCTTCGTCCTCGGGATATAGTACAGACTAGAGTTCAACGCTAGAATGATCTGCGAGGAACAGCTAGTGGTGGCGGAGTAATGTCGAAACGCTGGAACGATACGATAACAATAGCCGCCTCTGATGCCATGCCATGCCCCTCTTCTGCCCTCTTCTGTGCCTCTTTGTGCTGACTCGCAGCACCTGCAGGGTGACTGCCCGCCAGCTGCCGCTTGACGTGAGTGGAGCGCTGATCAGTCTTTCGAGACAAGGCGGGAAGAGATCTCAACTCAAACACCGCCCTGACCTACTTTTACGGCACATCCTTTTCTTTACCGAACATTCACCGAACCGGCCCGACAATGTCCGACGCTCACAGCTACGTGACGTCGGTACTACGGGACGGTATGCATCCTTCCCTACTTGAGTATAAAGTCTGACCCATTGAATACCGTCTCTGTGCTCGCAAACATGTCCGAAAGCGCATCAAAATCGAAAGAAAAGGATGAAACGTCAAACCCAGAGTACCCTGTTGTTCCGGATGGGTTGTCCGCCGAAAAGGCCATGGCGATGTTGTCGATCGTGTTGGGCATAGCCGCGGCCAGACCAGAACTGAGGCCGTTGCTACCGGCCCCGACCCCGCTTGTCGACGCTGAAGTAGACATGGACATGTCGGCGGCGACGCAGGAGTGGCCAGGTGGGGTATGGAGGACGGTGAAGCTCGGCGTAGTCCGCGTGGATCCGCCGCTGTTGGTTCCGATGGCCGAGATGGTGACTGCCTGGAACGCGTCGTCCTCGTGGCACATGGGTCCGTTGAGGGGGCGGCTCCGGTCAATGAGGCTGTCGATGAGGACGAGGTGTTTGTGGCCGATAGGGTAGCGCTCGCCGTATCGCCGGAGTGCAAGACTGCTTGTCAGCGCTGCTTGAAAAATCAAGTGAAGCTAAGTACTTACCGGAACACCTCAACCTCAGAGCTGAAGACTTGAACTGACACTACATCTCCCGCTTCGCCCGCAGCAGTGATGAAGCGCAACAAGCAACGAGCAGACATTGTCCATGCCCAAGGCACTGTTGGAGGTAGCAGCGTCACTGTTGGGTTAGCTCAAGCCTCTCCTCTGATCACCAGTCTGGATATTATAGCTCACGGTCAAAGCTGGTGGCAGTGACTATATCGTCAGCTGACCCCTCGACGTCTGTCGTTCATGGGACAACTTACTATCGTACAGAATCGACAACACGGACCGGATGGCGGTCAGACACATCCTGGAAATATCATGCGTCCAGCTATCAACCGTAATAAGCGGTTCCGCGAGCGTGACGGAGCCCGCATGAGTGATCATCGTCGCCGCGACGAGATCGACGTCGACCGAGCCGTTCAAGAGCTGCGTCGGCCGCCTGAGGTGAGAGGGGCATGACATGCGGAGAGTCGAGAATTTGGATAGGAGGGTGTGGAGGGCTGGATCCGCAGCGTACGCCCTGCTGAATCAGCCTTGTCTTGCGGTATAGTCCGAGGGATCCACTTGGTGCTGTGCGGGCCTTTCGAGTACCGCCTAAAGAATCGCCCCACCTCGCCTTGCAGCTTGTGCGCTTTGATCAAGACGTTCAAGCTCTGGCATGTCAGCTGTTGTCGCCTCGTGCGTTCAAGACAACTCACGTCGGCATGCTCCGGAGGGTAGACCGAGTAAAAGTCAGGCGCACTGCGGGTCAGCCTTGCCTCTTGGAGAACGCTTACTGTAAGGACTGAATCCCTTTGACACCGCCACCGATGACCGCATCAAAGGCCTGTTGGAGAATGGGCAGCTCGATAGTGATATCGTCGTCATCCAGTGACTGCGTCTTCAGCCCGATGTCTGTCCTCAGGATCAGGTGGTGCTCACAGCTGGCCAGGTTGTTGCAAAAGATGTACTCCTCTCGAGCATGTACGCCATCCACCACGTCCTCACCCGCTCATCATGCTCCTGCGGCGTCACTGCAGGCCGGAGCAGCTCCTTGCTCATCGTCAGACCTAGCGAGTCCGGATGTACATCTATACCATCAGCTTCAACCCACACGATGCTAGTTACACTCACTCTTGCTCTCGTTCAACCCCAGCGGCACCGTCATCCTCAGACACGCCCCCGCCTCCATCCACAGATCGACCCACCAAGCATTATACTGATCTACCGCCGTGGCGATGATATGAGCCTGTACGCACTGCAGCAACTTCTCGCCCCGATCGAAAAAGACCGGACAGCTCTCGTACGCTTTTCGCCGGTGCCAGAGTTGGAACTTGGCCACCGGGGATTCCGAGGCGTAGTACCGCCATCCGGCGCCAAAGCCGAGGATGCGGGCCGGTTCTTGCTCGGGGTCGAGGTCGCGCGTGGGGTGCTCGAATGCGCCGTGTGGGGTGCCGACGGGGAAGTAGGCTGAGGAGGCGAGAGCGGCCTCGGACATGTGGTTGGCGGTAATGGCGAGGATGGCATGGAGGAGCGCAGGACACTAGTTGCCGGTCAGCCTGGGGAGTTCCTGCTAGAGAAGCGGACTTACGGGGAAGGCATAGTGAGAAGGCGGGAGTTGTAACTGAGCCAAGAATGTAGCTCGGTGAAGCATCTTGGGTAGCGTGGGGATCTTGTCGAAGAAGACCCCCGCAGCGTGCTGGACCACCTGGAAGCTCGGCAAATCTCTGGGCCAGTCCGGCCAGACCAGTGCTGTCGCGTCGGACGGCTCGCCGAGACCCGCATACGGGTCATTCGCTCCCCACTCTAGGTCATCATAGGGAAGTTCGGGAGCGAGGAAAGGGGTCGGACCGGCCGAGGTAGCAGGCGCAGGCGCGCCGAGCGGTCGAGCGGGCAGTAATGGTCTGGAAGCCAAAGTCGTCCACCGGTTGACGTCAGTGACACTCGAGCTCGCGCTGGGCGCCACCATAGGCCGCGTGCTCCGTATCCCGCTGTCTGGGTTCCCAGGCCGCACAACACTCTCGAACGCAGCTAAGTCTATCAGCTAATGTCCCTTGAGACGTCGTCGAGAAAGGACTCACAAAGCCTAGACTCCAGCACGTCCAGCTTATTCTTCTTCCCTCTCCCTGCACCGCTCATACTCCCCTCCCCATCCTGGTCGTCCGACTCGGACCTGTTCCGCCTCACCCCCGTCCCCGCGGACGTAGAGGACGAAGGCTCCCCCTCGAGCTTTGCAGGATCCCACGTGCATTCTTCAGGCGGCGCATGGGCCGCTGCGCCCCGGACTCGCGGTTTGCTGCAGTGTCCACAGCGCGGTCTGTTGGCATCGCACCGAAGCTTTCTTTTTCTGAGAGATTCAGCATATGGCTGTGAAGGGCCGCGCGAGGCACTTCGTCATCGTGACAAATACGGCGGAAGGGCCGGCAAAGAACGTACCTGCACTGATGACAGGCGTTATTTCTCGCCAAAACGCGCGGGACATCGTCTACTGCGGCCATGGTTTCCAGCGTCGGCAAGTAGTTCTGAACAAGATGCAGCAGGGAGATAGCAATGAGATGTATGAATGAGAGGTGATGACTCCCGATGCGGTCCCTTGAGTATGGATCTTACCAAGCTTTGGCTCTGAACCTTGTTCGGCCTTATTCTCCGGCGATTTTTGCGGAGTTTGACCAGTATCTCCGAATGTCAACAAGCTCTCTAGTAGCTGTTGCTTGCTGCGGGTATCGCCTTCGGTGCACAGCCCTCGGCGTCTTCCAACCTAGAGACTCGCCAAGACATAATTGATATCATTCGCACCAGATACATGCCCTAAGCCGTACCTTCCTCCTCCTTGATCACCCTAGCCGCCGCCCAAATCCTCCTCCACCCCTTCTTCCTCGCCTCATACTCGGCGCCAATCTTCTTCGCCTCCCTTCGTATCCCAAGAATATACCCATCCGCCTTCTTCCACTGTACCTGCCCCCTCGCATCTCCCGTATCCGTCATCTCCGCCCCACCCGACGCGGCAGATGCAGCAGTCATCTCTTCCACCGTCTTTCCCTCGGGTACGCTAAGGACCGCCATCGAGTCGAATATCTTTTGGGTGGACGAGAGAAGTTTGATTGTTGATTTGGCGCTTAGCGAGTTGAGGCGATACTTGACGACCCCTGAGCTGTTAGCTCTGCACACTTGTCGATCGTGTTCAAGAGGGAACCATTGGGGTGAAGAGGGAGATAGGGGGACTCACAATCCCGTTTAGGGTTCAGCTCTGGGTCAATCACTAATTCCCCGACTACGCTTTCCTGGTTGACAACATTGAGGATAGCTACCCGTAGACCATGGGTCTCTTCGGGCTTTCCGAGCGGATGAAAGGCGACATCGACGCTATTGGCTGTACCGTAGGTGTGCCGAATAATGACTGCTACAGGCTGGAATATCAGCTCATGCACCTTGTCGTCTGCAATGCGCCGCAAGCCGTACCTCGTCCGATATCTTGCTGGTGATGTGTTTGAGGGTAGCTTCGAAAAGGGAAACAGAGTACCGAAAGGCCATATCGCCAATATCGGACGAGCCAAAAAGTATCTCGTCCATCTCAGCACTGTCAACATCAGCCATGTCCGGTCCAAGCCATCGGACGCCACCTACAGAGGGAGATATTGGAACCCCATCAGGCGCTTGGTATTGTGGAAGGCGCAAAGTATGCCATCCATGCCTCCGATCCTCGCTTGCATACTGGTGCCGTCAGCCGCAGCTCCACTTATCGGATGATGACTTACGTATACTTCAACATTCCCGATCTTGCCAGGTCATATAATTCCCGCTCAAAAGTGGCCCCTTTCCCTCGATCTGTAGATATATCATACACGCTATTCGCCTCGTAATTCGCTCGATCGTGGCGGATGGGGTGACAAGCTCGGGTTTTGATATCAAATACGCCTGATCCGGGAAGACGACGATCCCAACAATCGAGTTGGGAGCGCATGAGCATCGAGCCGGACTGATCATCAGTTCTTGCAATCGGATCTCATCCAGCGCAATTGGCTCACTTTGCAGTAGCTGTATGCCTCTGGCGCTGTCCTCTCCTTCTCCGGGACAGCCGACTCGGGTGCGGATTTCAGAAACCGCTGAAAGTCCTGATCCTCGCTCGTAAGCACCTTCTCTAGGACTCGTCCAATATCAGAAAGGACATTCTCGACGTCGTGCGACTTGTCGCTGTCAATCGCGTAGACACCGGGATGGTCAGATATAGGTCGAAGGATGATGGAAGCGGCGAGTGAGGCGCCGGCTGTAAAGTCGGATCGCTGAAGTCAGCTTCAGAACAAAAGGTCAGGCTTACGTTGTCCTGGAAGTCCATGCTGATTGTAGATAGGTTGATGCCTTTCCCGCCTGCAAGATCAGCGAGAACAACACCATGCGCAGCGGAAGAGCTCACCGCTAAGTGCAAAGTAAAAGTTGCTGAGAGATTGAGTCAAAGAGGATGTCGAGCCGATAAAGTGAGCTCCGTTTTGCTCAGCTAAACGGGCGAGGCTCTAGCGATCAGTTTGGCTTCATCGAAAGCATCCGATCTGAAGCCGAACACTCACAGCGTCTTTGGATGGCGAGATGTAAGATGGGCAGCGATGGTACGCAAAGTCGTCCTTGGACGGTACGTCTTCCAAGCTGAATTCAAAGTTACGATGTCCCGTTCGAGGATCCCGAATGAAGTGCACACCAGGACTAGGTGTCAGCAATCTGCGAACAAGAAGAACCAGTCCACTCACTTGAACAGTACTTTCTGGAGTGATTTGCGCAGAGTGGCGATCTTCGCCCGTCGTTCGGGCTGTACACCTGTCTAATCAGGCACGACTTGATGGGTAGATAAAAAGCCGATCGGACGTACGCTGAATCCGACATTGACTCGGAGTGAGCCTCCCGGATGAATGCTCAACAGGAGGTACGTATTCTTCTTCGGGGATCCCTTCAATCTCTACTGGTTCAACCTCTCCGAGACCGTCGACTGCTATCCCATCTACTGCTTCAGCTTCGCCTCCGATAGCAGCGGGCCATGACACACCTTCAACCGTATGGGTGAATGATGTAAACTCTTTATCTTCCCCAGACAGGGTAGCCATCTGCCTCCTCCGTGCGCGCTGCAAGGTAGGCTGCTTCATAGACTTGGAGATCGGGAGTGCAAGCGGCATGTGCGAGCGGTCTCCAGGATGTTTCGTGTTTGTTGACGAAGGTCGTACAGACGTCGGCCGATCGCTCGCGACTCTGGCTGCAGACCGTCGCCTGGTCGCTGTTGGTGGTAATTTCTGCCATAGATGATGAGGTAGACTCCGGACGATAGAGATGGGTGATGGCGACATGACGATTAGTCGGTGTATATAGGTCGTATAGATAGAGATGTAGCGCCTCAAAAGATCAATCGCGAAGACGGCGGACCTCTGGGTGGAGGGTGGCTTGGGATAAATCCAATAAACCCCATTACACTCTAATACCCCCTGCTCAGGCACGGTTGATAGACTTTTTTCCCCGCCTCTATTGTATCTCTCTCCAAACACCTATACAGCTCATACACACCTAAGACCCCACTAATCACCCGCCAAAATGCTTCTCTACATCGACATTGTCACCCAGGATGAGATGCTCTCGGACGCGTACGACCTGTATGTCCGCCAGGGGCTCGAGTAGCCCCAGGAAAGGGGGAAGCCGTGCACGTTGCTGATGCGGTCTCAGGAAGGAGGTCGATGACATTGCGTACGAGGTGGATTGCACCATGATTGTCGTCAAGGAGGGAGATGTCGATATCGGTGCGTCGAGGGTATCATGGACATCTGATGTACAGCTGACGCTGTTCAGGAGGAAACCCCTCAGCTGAGGAGATGGAGGAGGCCCTCGAGAACGGTGCGACCCAGGTCAACAACGTTGTCCACTCTATGCGTTTGCAATCTACTCAGTTTGACAAGAAGGTGTGTATCAGCTGCAGTGCTGCGCCATTTGCCCGGGAGCCGCAGCTGAGCCACTAGTCATACCTCACCTACTTGAAGGGCTACATGAAGGCCGTCAAGACCCACCTCCAGGAGAACAACCCCGACCGAGTCGCCGCGTTCGAGAAGGGAGCGCAGACCTTTGCCAAGAAGGTCGTCGCAAACTTCAAGGACTACGAGTTCTACGTCGGAGAGAGCATGAACCCCGATGGGATGGTCGCGCTGCTGGTGAGCTACAGCTTCCGTGGGGTTTGACCCTAGAGCTGACTCGGCAGAACTACCGTGAGGACGGCACAACCCCATACTTCACCTTCTGGAAGGACGGGCTCAAGGAGGTGAGTCTGCTACTGCCAGCTCTATTGTCTTGGCAGCAGCTGATCCTTTTTAGATGAAGATCTAGATGTCGCCTCATTTCCTGGTCCTCTCTGTTTAGCATGCATCTTACTACCCGGGTTATTCATAGATGCATTTGTACCGTTCATCCAAGGATCCAAACAGCTCAGCTTGAAGCGTCGTACCAATTGATCAGGTGACCACCGTGAAACGCTGTCAAAATTCGCCCCTTTCCTTCACCTCCACCCATGTCTTCCCAATCTTCTTCATGGACGCCAAACATCACTCTGACACCATTTCGTCAGGTCGAGAAGCACTTCAAGAACCGCGCTATCAAAGGCCGACTACCCTCGCTTCGCAAGTACCCGGTCGTCGACCACTCCAGGCCGGAAAAGGTGGAAGATGACCTGCTTTGGTTAGCGGGATGGTGGTCCCCTGAGAACGATGCAGCTGAGATGGACCCATCCGCGAGGCGGCGCGCCAAAGGCAAGGCCAGGGCTCTGGGGGAGAGGCCTGGTGATATCATGCAAGGGAGTGTGAGGTCCATCCGGCTGTCGAGTGGAAAGAAGGGATATGTCGTTGCGGACGGTGAGTTGTTGACTAAAGGCGATGAACAGCATGGCTGATAGCCAGGATGTATCCTCATACCCGGCTATCTGAACCAGCAGCAGCAGCTCGACCTCCTCGAAGCCTCTCTATCGAAGTATACCCGCCCACCGAACCCGCTATCTCTGTCGACACACTACAATCTCCCTCCGGACCTGTTCGAGCGGTACGAATCCGGCTCATCAGAGCTCATCTATCCAATCTTTGACGGTCTCACCTCGTCCGAACAGGACGAAGTCCGAGCTGCAGCGGCTAGTCGTGATGGCCAACAAGCACTCGAAGGACAGGCAGGGCAGGATCTAGGCGTGGAAGAGATTCTGAACAGGCAGAAAGCTTGGAAGGGGGACTTACCGGCCGAGGGGCTGGTGCCTAAGACCGCTGAGGGCTTGATGGGGGATCTGAGATGGACGAATCTGGGTCTGGTATACAAGGTGAGTGTCCCGTCCCGAGGGAAGGGTTGTGCTGATGAAGATAGTGGACAACCAAGATGTATGACCTCGATCCGGCCGCTGCTATCCCCTTCCCTTCCGAGCTGGCTACTCAGTGTCGCGACATGATACGGGAGGTGGACTGGCGGGAGGTCTGCAGTGATGTCGAGATGGAGAGAACAGGCGCTGCGAGATGGGCAGAAGACTATGGTAGGTCTGACGCAGATCAAATGCGCCTGAGCTGATGAGATAGTGCCCGACACAGGTATCGTCAACTTTTACCAGATGAAAGATACGATGATGGGGCATGTCGATCGCGCCGAGTGAGCTGACATTGCCCCTCCGCCGGTCCACGAGCTGATGATCCAGACTGGACCCATATCGCCCACTCAGCTCCATCTCGTGAGCTGCTAGCCTCACACATCTGGCTGGATAAAGCTGACCCTCGATCAGTCTCGGCCACGCCGCCGTCTTCCTCCTCGGCTCGGACTCGCGCGATGTCGCCCCAAGGCCGATAATACTCCGCTCGGGAGATGTGATACTGATGAGCGGGTCGGGGCGGCAGCGGTATCATGGTAAGCCGATAGCAGAGAGAAGTGGCTGACGAGGCAGGCGTCCCGAGAGTACTGGAAGGAACGCTGCCGAGCCATTTTGACCCGGATGAGACGGACAATTCGAGCATGAAAGCGGCGAAGCGGTGGATAGCTACGGGGAGGATCAATGTCAATGCCCGGCAGGTGTACCCGCCTGGTCTGAAGCGAAATGGGGAGATGCGTCCTGGTTCATAGGCCCCGGCAAGCTATACTTTTGTTGTTGCACACGGACCTCGTCGCGTCGCGTCCGTCCGTTACGGTAGCGAGATTTTGGGTCGCGTTCTTTCTTGCGTTTCTCATCCACCTCTATCACCACCTACTACATCATACACGTACAGCAGCCATGTCAGCCGACGACAAGAAGCTCCGCGCAGAGCTCGTGGACCATTTCCACAGCGCAGTAGAGGACCACGAGGACGTCATGGCCGAATGTGAGCCTCTATACCCTTAACCCCTGTCTCGACGCTGATTAGCAGGCCTGGCCATGCTGCGGCTATACAACCTGACTCCCGCCGACCTCTTCTTCAAATATGAGGCATTCCTGATGTCTCGTCCATCGGGACTTCGGGCTAAGATGTCCGTCCTCACGCTCCCGGTGGCGCGACAGCTCCGGACCGAGGTTGCGCGGGAACAGCAAGCGCAGGCGGTATCGAGCAGTACATCGGCGATGTCGGGGGTGGCGGTGCCGAGGGGAGGCGAAGTGAAGGGATCGGTGGGCGTCAAGAGGGGACGGAATGGGCATGGTGATTTGGGCGGCCTGTGAGTTCATTCACCTGGGATAAGGGTGGGAGAGCTGACGAGGTAGGCTGAGCTCATTGTCTGGAGTAGCATCGCCTTCTCCTAGTGCAGCTCGGAACGGCTCGCCCATGCTGCCCAAGTCGGCTCAGTTCGACACCTCCTTTGCGACGCCGTCGAGACCGACAAATGGGGGTCCGAGCGGTCCAAGCGCGAGCCAGTATCGCCCTAGCCTGAACACCTCAGCTTCCTCCCTCCAGACACCTCTGGCGCGGTCGAACATCGCCAGTCCCCTGTCCAGTCCAGTTTCCGCCGACGAGGCATCCCCAGGGTAACCTTACGACCTCACATGCGGAGCGACGAGCTGACAATCAGTCACAGCGGCGATGGCCCTCAATCCTTTCGCAACCGGCATCAGCCTCACTCGCTCGTCGAAACCCTCAATCCTCACCTACCCGCCTCAGTTCCCAACCGCCCAAGCGGCAGACCTCGGACCATACTTCGCACGTTAGAAGACCCTCAAGACTGGAACTATCGTTACATGTTCGAGAAGGTCTCCCAGCGGTCCGAAGCGCTCGACGAGCAGATCGACACCTTTGGCGACAACATTCGTGCAGATTACGGCCTGGAGGAACTCGGAGATCCCCATTTCGTATCGGACGAAGCAATCTATACGGTCGGGCGCATTCTCGCTCCGCCCACGGACACGACCAAGGCGTCCGCGTCGAGCTTGTTTTTGGAATCATCCCGATTACTCGGCTCGGGAAAGCGGATCGCGCTGAGATTTCCGCCTGGCGAGGTGATCATGAAGGGCGGGCCACCAGGCGTCAAGACGTTTGGAGTCTTCCCTGGCTGCCTGGTCTGCGTCAAAGGGAAGAATGGGGGAGGCGGCTTCTTTGCCGTGGAAGAGGTCGTTGTGGTGCGTCGTCTCGTCAAGTGGTGGAGGGGGGTGCTGATGCACAGGCACAACCCAGCTACATGAACCGGACGGATAAGAAGGATCTGCTCAAATTCCAGCATGGCGATAAGACGAGGGGAGAGCCTGTCAATCTCACAGTCGCTGCGGGACCTTTCAGCCTGGACGATGATCTGTCTTATGAGCCATTACAGGCTCTGTTGGATGTAGCAGAGAGGGAACGCCCGGATGTTCTGATACTGGTGAGCCGAGGTCTGAGGTCTATTTGAAGCAAGCTAATTTCGTCCAGCTCGGGCCATTCGTTGATGCTCATCACCCCATGATTGTCTCTGGATCCATCACTCGCAGTGTCACCGATATCTTCCGGTCCGAGATTAGCACCCGCCTCGAGCGTTTGTCATTGGCTTCGCCCGCCACCCGGATCATTCTCGTCCCCAGCATTAGGGACATCATCAGCCAGCACGTCGCCCTTCCCCAGGCCGCACTAGACAAAGAGGCCTTCGGGCTACCCCCTGTGAGCTCATCTACGCCCTTACCCTGTCGCAGAGGTTGACACAGCCAGAGAGTCTCTTGCCTACCCAATCCCTGCACCCTGGAAATTAACGAAATATCCATCGCCATCACCACTGCCGATATCCTCTTCCACCTCCGTTCCCAAGAGGTCACACAGCGCGTGGAAGAAGCGGACCCGCAGCCGCCCTCGGCGTCACCGGTGACCAAGGACGCTATGGCGAGTCTCGTCCGTCACGTACTGGGCCAGCGGAGCTTCTACCCCCTCTTCCCTGTTCCTGAGAATATGGCGGGAGAGGTGAATCTGGACGTGACGCATCAGAAGCTGTTGAGGCTGGATGATACGGCTCCCGATCTGCTTATCCTTCCTAGCAAGCTTAAGCACTTCTCCAAAGTAGGCCCCTTCTTTTCCGCATAGTCATCAAGAGGAAGTGGAGCTGATGGACAGGTGGTCGACTCCACTCTGGTCGTCAATCCCGCATTTCTCAGTCGGGCTCGCACAGCCGGCACATTTGCCAAAATCTCAGTACACGCCATGGATCGGGACATGCTCGAGGCACCGGCGGAGGATGGCGAAGAGCAGCTGGAACATGGGGTATTTGAACGGGCAAGGGCGGAGATCTGGAAGATATAGCATGTAACGGTATACATAACACCCTCCCACTCCTCCCCCTACTAACGACACCCTACTGTCACCTCTAATATTCGAAACAGCCGGCTACTATAAACGTCAGCCGTCACCGGGAGCGCGTTAATGAAGACTTACCACGAGACATGCAGGCTTGGTACTATCCCGTATGCACCTCAACATGAAACTCCCCCAGGTCCAGAGGTCTCAGGACTTCCACAGGACTTCCATCACCTCCTCTACGAACCTCCCGGACGGAGATCTATCAGACCACCCGGGCTTGACAGCCACCCAGATGATGGGCGGCCAACGCTCCTCTGCGTCTTCCTTCTCCGTCTCGCCTACTTCGCCCGAGGGACGAGCGATACAGATGAGAACAATACAGGTAAAAGGAACGCCCAGTCGATCCGCGATAGGGATGATGGAGGATGTGACGATCGTCTCCCATACTTTGCAGATAGGATGGGTGCCGGAAGGGGGGCAAAGGTAGACTGGGACAGGGTGGCCGTCCTTGGATACGCGGACGTCGGCTTGGGAGGTGGCGATGCACCGAGTACCGGAATGGAGGCCAAGGTACCAGTTGGATAGGTCACGAGGGGGTGTAGTCTGGGTGAGGGTGGGGGAGGAGACCGGAGAACCCCTTGTGGCTGGTGATGAAGTCATATTAGACTGCTTTTGGGGAATCAAGGGGAGGCCAGGGGCAAGGAAGGCTGGTGTAAGTTGAGGTGAGTAGCTGACTTTTCATGTAGGAGTTGGTATCTATACTATACAGGCTGACGGTCGCTCGAGTCGTTCTCTGCGCTATGGTGAGGGGCGGATCCGCCATGTTTCAGTAGGCGGATCCGAAAGAGGGGTCTCACATTGCGGCTCCGGGCGTGGCGACTCGCTGGCATGTTCGACGATGGTATTTCGCCACAGATCTTGGACGAGAGACTATATGGATAGTCGGAGTAGGGAGCATCAGATCCTGTCTGCTCAATCTGTAAAGATGGAGAAGGAGGTGGCGTAAGGCCCGACGACCAAAAGCTGGACCTCTCGCTCTCGGCTATGACGAGTTGCCGAGCCAACCCAACTTCTCATTCCTCAAGCTCAAGCTTCCACGTGTTTGACATCAGCCATTCCATTAGCGCTAGTAAGCTCTACGACCAATGCTGCGCCTCATCTCCCTCGGCTCCTCCTTCGCCGCCGGCCCCGGCCTCCAGCCCATCGTAAATAAGCCCGCGAACCGCTCTTCGGTCAACTACCCTTCCCTCCTCTCCTCCCTCCTCTCCGCAGATGAACATATCGACCTCTCTTACTCCGGCGCCACCCTCCTCAATATCCTCAATACCCCTCAGGATGCTGCGCCACCTCAGATAGAGGCCATAACAGCAGCTAAGAACGATGGGCGCTGTATAGTCACCATCACGGCGGGCGGGAACGATCTGGGGTATGTCGGCGGATTGATGCTGGATAGCCTGTGGGGCAGCTGGCTCGGCTGGCCACTCGCGTACCTCGCTTCGAGGCGGATCAAGTCGGAGGTGATAGGCGAGGAAGAGCTGGTGAATCGGTTCAAGGAGGTGGTCAGGGCGGTGCGGACCAAGATACCCAAGGCAGAGGTCATACTGGTTGGATATCTGACCCTGGTCGGGGAGGATATCCAACCCGGCGTCAATGTCCCGCTCACGGCGGAGCAGGTGGCTACGGGGCGGATGAAGGCGGAGATCCTGAGGAGGGCGTACAAAAGAGCAGCGGAGGAAGAGGGATGCGAATTTGTGGACGTTGCGGAGGAGAGTAAGGAACATGGCGTGGGCAGCGCGGAGCCATGGGTCAGCGGGCATACTTGGTCGATGCTGTGGGGAGGGGAGGTGGGGTGGCATCCGAATAAGAAGGGAATGGAGGCTGTGGCGTGGATGGTGCATAGGCATATCCAGAGTAGAGAGTCTTCTTAATAGCTACCTTGATCTGCCGCGGTTGTCATGACGTACACCCTTTATCTTATCTTTTGGCTTTGTACTTCATTTATGTCTCTCAGCAATGAACTCTGTAGCCGGTACATCGCCTGTCCTGGGCTGGACCAACGTCTCGATCGGGTTCTGCTTCATCCTGCTCGACGTTCTCGTGTCGAGCGTCTTCAAGCTCGGCATCGCTTCTTCGCTCCTCGTCGCGTCGGTGAGATGCGTCGTCCAGCTTACGATCATGGGTCTGTTCCTCGAGAAGGTATTCGCGAGCGATAGCGTGCTGGGTGTGGTAGGGATAGTGTTGGTACTGAACGTGCTGGGAGCTGTCGAGGTGACATACAACAAAGCCAAAGGACGATTCTCCTACATGGTACGTTTCCCCTCCCTCTGGTTGGATGGCACGTGCTGACCTGCTCGTAGTTCCCGCTCGTCCTGATATCCATGCTTTGCTCCACCGTCCCCATCTCCATCCTCGGCACTCGGTTCGCCATGTCCCAGACGCGCTTCTGGCAGCCTGATCAGTTCAGTAAGCCTGCGGCTGACATCGCTGATCCCAGTCCCTATTGTGGGCATGACCCTAGGAAACGCCATCTCATCCATCGGCGTTGGATGGAACACGGTCCAAAAGGAGTTCACCGACAACAAGGACAAGATAGAGACATATCTCGCTCTAGGTGCGAGCAGGTTCGAGGCATGTAAGCCGGTCGCAACTGGAGCGCTGAAGGTGTCGCTCTTGCCGATTGTCAATCAGCTAAGGTAAGGTCTGCTCTGCTGTAAATGGAAACAAGAGCTGAAGAGCAGTGTCATTGGTTTGATCTCGATACCTGGTACGCCTCTCCTTGGCCCAGTTTGCTGATCTGCTGAATGCCAGGGATGATGACCGGAGCGATCATAGGCGGGAAGCCTGTCGATCAAGCTGCTCGCTTGCAAAGTGCGTCCTCTCCTCTGCCATGACGAAGACGCTGACAGGGTAGTGATCATCATGTTCAGTAGGTCCACCGTCCGTGCCCAGCTCACAGCAGTGATAGCAGCCACTTCGACCCTCGCGGTCGTCATGTCCCTCTTCTTCGCCTGCCGCACTCTGATTGACGACAAGCACCGCATCCGCGTTGACAGGATCGACATGCGGAAACCGGGCTTCTATCGCTTGCGAGACGCTACAGCTAGCAAAGCGTGGAGCGCGATCAGGTGGAAGCACCGGGATAGCGGAGGCGAAACCCAAGCGCTACTCAGTGGAAGTAGGTAGCATTCATCTAGATATGTCTATGGTACGGGTCCCAACTCGGTCGGCTTGAGCATCGTCGTGCGTGATCCAGATCAAGGCTTTCAGACTGGAAGTATCCTGTCGTTAGCTACGTTGTGAGCTCAGACTCACTCTCAGCATAGCCAGCAGCGTCTTTTCCACCTTGATGGTAGTAGGCTCATCCAGCGCAGATGTAGGTTCTGCTCATTAGCTATGAGCAATGGTCGCAGAGAGCAAGACATACCATCTAAGAGAAGCACCTCCGCCCCGCCGGCTGCTAATGCGATAGCCAGCGCAACTCTCTGTCCCTCTCCCCCACTCAATGTAGCCCACGGCCGCATCCATAACGTCTTTTCCACGCCCCAGTCCCCTGCTATCCGCATAGCATCTTCCAACGTGCCCTTCGAGGTGGACCTCCGGGCTGAGAAGGATTGCAGGAGGGAGACGAGCTCGAGTGGTGTGCCGGGCAGTAGCGAGGGGCGCTGGGGGACGTACTGCACTCGCGTGCGGTAGGATGGTATACCTGCTTCATCAGCTTATACAAGGCATTCACAGAGGTAAAGGCGCACCATACTCCGATGCAGGTCGTCAGCGTTAGCGCCGTCCAACCAGAGAAGGCAGCAAATCTCGACTCACTTGCCGCGCAGCAAGATCTCCCCCTGATCATATACATTCAGCTCAGCGATACACTTCAGTAGCGTCGTCTTGCTGGCCATCAGCCGGTCATCGGTCTTGGTCAGATGGGCAGGCATACCCAGAACCACTGGCACCCCGGACAACGATGACTTCCCCTTCCTTCACGTCGAGCGATAGATCCTGGGTCGATCAGCTTGTCCTCGAAGCTCGTCAGGTCGAGCGCACATTGATGATGGCCGAGCCTGACCCATCACCCCTTCTCAGTGTCAATCCCTTGACTGACAGAAGCGACGACATGTATGGGCAACACCAATATCTTCCCCGAGATCCAGCGCCGGCAATATCGGATCCGGCTACCGATAGGTCCGGCTGGTCCACTTGACGCCGACACCTATCTATCTTGACTCTACCTCTCATCATCATACAGAATGACCAGTAAGACCATGCGTGCTGTGGTCCTCTCCGCCGCCAGAGAAATCTCGGTGCAGGACAAGCCAATCCCGACGGTACAGAATGGGGGAGATGTGATTGTCCGGGTCCACCTTGCCGGTCTATGCGGTATGTCTCGCTGGCTCCCTGGGGCTCTGAGCTAATTAACTGTAGGCTCTGAGCTGCATACGTATCGCGGCCATGCAGGTCCTCAGACTGGACCTATCGTCATGGGCCACGAGCTGGTAGGGGAGATTGTCGAGATAGGGCCGGACGTCAAGCTTTGGAAGCAGGGCGACAAGGTCATCAGCCCCTTCTCCCTCTCGTGCGGTGCGTCCCAAGCATCTCCTACAGAAGGCTGTATCGCTGACTGTCAGGTGCCTGCTTTTACTGCGACAGAGGCCATACATCACGGTGCGAGAAGCAGACTTTGCTTGGTACGCCCTCACACGACGGCGCTCAGGCAGAGTACGTCCGGATCTCCATGGCCGACGCTTGCCTCTTCCGCCAGCCAGAGGATATACCGCCACACCTGACGCTCTTGCTCGCGGATGTGGTGCCGACGGGTCTCAGCATGGCACACCTGGCGCTGCAGATCCTGAACGTGGACAAGCCGGAGAAGGAGGTAGCTGGGGTTTGCGTGGTGATTGGCTGTGGACCCGTACGTCTTTCTGCTCCAGTCGCTACTCCTCTATGCTAAAGTCATACTGACAGTCAAGGTCGGCTTGTGCGCCATCACTGCAGCAAGAGAACGCTTCCGCACAGTCTTCGCTACCGATCTTCACCCGAAACGCCTCGAGCTGGCTACGAAGCATGGAGCGGCAGCACTTCCTCTCGACCAGCTCCGGACCGAGCTTCTCAAGGCTACCGATGGACGAGGAGCAGATGCGGTCCTAGAGCTCGTAGGGCATGCCGACGCTCTATTGACTGCTACGGAGCTGGTCCGACCATACGGGGTCATCAGTTCTGGAGGGGTTCATAATCAGACTCTGGAGCTGCCGGGGAAGGTCATGTACGGGAAGAAGTAAGTCCTCCCCATATGGGTCAGGGAAAGATCAGATGGCTGATCGTCAGTATCCGGATGGTGTTTGGTCGATGCTCCGTACGGACGTTCCTTCCTGAAGCTACCAACCTCTTAAGGAACAACATCGATCTCTTCAGTACGTTTGTCGAAGAGACAGTAAGCGTGGAGAAGGCGCAAGAATACTATGAGCGGTTCGAGCGGAATGAGGTGGGAAAGGTGGCTTTCAGGATGAAAGAGGATTGAGGAGAATATAGCCAGTCAGTAAGTAGGCAAGTACCGCGATGACGGGTCCAGCTATATACCCCAAGTTCAAACCCATAATCGCATATATACGTCCTGACGGACAAGTCCCTCCTCCCAACCTGATCGATCTCCGCGCCATCCAAGTATTCCCCCATCTGACAACTCAGCCCTAACGAAGCTCCTTCTTTCACTAACCTCTCACGCTCCCCGTCGATCCGAACCGTTCCACTGACCGCCCTTCCAGCCGCTCGAGCCCGGGTACTGATAGGCGGCAGGCTCGGACTGGAAAAAGTCTTAGGCTGATGAGGGACGACCGTCTGCTCCGAGCCGGATCTGAGTGTCGGGGTGGACCGTGCTGCGGGGTGATGGTAACCCCTCCTCGTTGGTGAGCAGCGTCTGCTCGGATAGGTAGTCGGCCGGCGTTTGTCTCGGCCCGTAGCGGCGGATCGCGACATGCGGGGGGAGGAAGCGAAAAGGTAGAGCCGCTGGGAGCGGGGCCAGGGGCATACCGACGTCTTGGGGGGTATGGTCGGGTCGCGGCAGCTGAATAGATCTCCGGCTTTTCTTCGTACCCTCCACAGCGCATCCACATCGTGCGTGACCTGGAACATAAGCTCTGTGCGAGGGGCGGCACTTAGCAGCTCACCCACGATACGTTTGCCTCGAGGCTCGTGCAGCCTCCATGCTAACGAGAGTTGGAGCTTGCATCCCGCAAAGTTGAGAACCAGCTGGTCTTTCGCCTTTGATCAGCACTGACCTTGATGACGTATGACTCACCATTGCCCATTGCTCTCTGAGCACCACCCTCATCGTAAAATGTGAGGTAGACGACCCGACTGGGCTCTGTGGCGGACGGCTCCGAAGATGTCCATCTCCCTGAAGCATCGTTGTCAAATATATTCCGCCTCCTCGGGAAGCCTTCATAGATGCGCTACTCGCTCAACTGAATCCTGCATACTGATGGAATCGATGGGGACGACTCACAACTATGCCGCATGATAGGAAATGGCGTGCTACCGCCAGGTCATAGTCTTGCGGTTTGAGCTCGGCCGGGAGAGATGAGCGGCACCGGACAGATATGGACGTGTTGCTGACACCCAGGTACCGACTCGGAGCATCGGAATGGCCGTCCGGAAGATGGTCCTCGACCCACCCTGCCAAGCGGTCTCCGCTGTCGGCATCGATATGGGCGATCTTCACAATCTCGCCGCCCTTCTCCACCGCCCACTCCTCGCCATCCCTCAACTCCACTGCTGGATCTCTCTGCGCCACGATGCCTGTCCATCCACCGCCCCATCCCGCGTCGCTTGACGCACCGATGCTCGCAGGCTTGGATCGCCAAGGCGTGATGGATGATGGGAAGGGGATGAGTGTTGGCTGAGGGAATACGGAGGGTGCTCGAGCTTGTCTGCGGGCGATTAGACTCGCCTTCGCTGCCTGTCTTTTGGCATCGAGAGAGTTGTCTGCGCTGAAGAGGTTAGACATTACGATATGGTGTATGTGAGTAGACGAAATCTATGAGTCTTTCCACACGCGCCCCTTGACGATCGTAGACACGCTAAGTTGGTCTCCAAAGGACCCCCCAGAAATCCTTCGCGCCCTGAGCTGGCAAGGCACATCAAATTTGCTTCTCGACAGCATATATATCCACTCATTCCTCTTCATCTCTGACCAATACCAAAGCTAAGTGGACGCTGCTCAGGATCTCGTCGAGTGGCAGACAGTTCTCCTTGGGCTGCTGCTGACCATACAGCTCCCTGTCATTGCGAGCAGTCGGTAAATGCTTCGCGGCGGTCGGCCTGGGCTCACCGAGCGGCGTGCGATACTTTCCGAGTTCCGCAGGGCTGGAGCGAGGAGAGGCGGAGGCTACTGGGGCCTGACGAGGTAGGCGCAGCGAAGGCAGAGCGGCCGGCGGTACTGGGGAGAAAGGTAGGAGGAGGGGTTTATGGTATAGGTTTTCTCACATTCGATCTTGGAGCTTAACGTTGGCGTGTGAGCTGATCCACAAACATACTCGAATATGACTCCATGGTAGACAGTGATACGTGCTTATGATCTCTTGTAGTGTTGTCATAGTGTAGTGAGGCAGTAAGATGGGATTCATAGGTGTGTTACAGGGCAAGGCGGAAGGCGGAGGCGGATTAAGTTAATGAGCGGTAGACGGAATTTGTGCGCTTCCTGCGAGAGTCCCACAGGGTTGTCTACCTCGTCAGGTTTAGAGCGGCTTCTCCTATATGCATACAGTCTATGACTCCAAGCGTATTAGCTAGTGATCTGCACCGTGTCTGGGTGAGCTGTATCCGCTTCGACCTCCCGCTGACACGCGTGCCGACATCATGAGAGCATCCGCATGTCTGGAAAACGACCGCTTCCAGAGGGATAATGCATGCGAAGAATGTCAAGAGCGAAATCGAAGGGGAGAAGGCGGGCAAAAAGCGGAGTGTAAGGGGCCGGTAAGTAGGTGATACTGGTCGGAGGCGGGCTCATTGGTGGTGTTGAGCGATCCATGGCTGGTCCGGTATCATCGCCAGAGGAAGCCGTTCCGAGGGGACGAGCTGGAGTAGCTAAGCAAGTCAGCTCTGGCCCGCCCCTCGCCCACGTCCAAAGCACAGCACAGCTCACTTTGTGAATGAGGTCTCTCGCTTCCGCAGAGACATACTCGGGTATGCGCAGATCCACACGGCATATTCTCGCTTGGGTGACTGATCGTCAGCGTGCTCCAGATGAACGACACAGTGGCGATATGACTGACATCTTGTCCCGCTGGAAGTATCGGTCCCGAATGGCTCTTCTCCAGTGATAAATTCATAAGTGAGAACACCTAGAGCCTGATTGATCAGCCCATCTCCCACCTGTCAATGTTGGCTGAGGGAAAGAACATACCCAGATATCGATACCCTTCCCGTACGGCTGGCCCATGATCATCTCTGGAGCTACGTAGCTCAATGTCCCAGCTAAAGTCCTCTGACTGTCTGATCAGCTCTCTATCCTTCGCCGAGCGGGCGGAAAGCATGGAGCTCACCTGTCTGCTTCCATGCGGACCGACCAGCCGAAATCGGCGATCTTTATCTGCCCCTCGCTCCCTGCCTATCAGCTGAGGATCTCCATCTCGCGCATATAGCGAGGGCTCACCTAGAAGTAGATTCTCGGGCTTGATATCCCTATGAATGATGTCCTTCGCGTGCAGGTATGCTAGCCCATCTGCTACTTGACGTATATACTGCTGAGTCAACTTGGCTGACAGAATGTGATCCAGAGGTCCAGCTCACTGAACTGCTTCTCCGTTCCGAGAACTTGCCCGCTTTCCGCAGGTGCTTGTAGACCTCGCCTTGACCTGGCACTATCAGCTTGATGGCCGTACAATACAGTGGGACCGGGAAGCTGACCTGCGAGCTCGAGCATGAGGAAGATACGAGTATCATCGTGGAACCAACCATACAGCTGTATGATGTTCGGGTGCCTGGGGGCTCAGCGGTGTCTCGCTATTGTCCCGCTTCCGCTGTACACGTACCGCAAGCTCTGCATTATCTGTGCGCGTCAGCTGCTTGGCAAGATGCACGGTCCTGTTGTACCATATAGCTTACCTCTATCTCCCTCCTCACCTGTATCGTCACGCCCTCCTTCAGGACCGCATCTTTCGGTAAACATTTGAGTACGAGGACGAAGGGGTTTGTAGGTGATTTGAGGCGGGCGAGGTATACTTTGCCAAAGTGGCCTATATGTGTCAGTGCCAGTCCACATGGATGATATCTTCCAGGATGGAACGTATTTTGGGAAGCTGGCAAATCAGATCACGAGTGAGCTCGGACCGGCAGAGAGGATTAGACCAACCTTTGCCAAGGGGTTTACCGATATCGAAGTCTCGGAGCGACCACCTCTGCTCCCTAGGACTAAGGGATCAGCTGATTCTTGAGGGGACCACCACCAACGTGGCGCAGACAGCTGATGATACTGACCTTTCTGCGCGGCTGGTGTCGGATTCGTCCATCGCGGATGTGTGGGAGGTCCAGTCCTGGCGAGGACTTTTCCCCAAGATTCGGCGATATTGATTCCCCGTCGTTTAAGCGTTATACCGCTGACGATCCAGTACGTCGACTCATGATCTGCTGGACGGCTCGAGTAAGGACTGGCTGACTGGAGGTATGCGATAGACGGGTACAGAACAGAGTAAGAGCAAACGAGAGAGAAGAAGGCAGGAATCGGATTAGGAATTGACAAAGTTAGTCGCGTGTCAGGAATACCAATTGGAATAGCGGGATCAATCTATTTCTATTAGCTTTTGCTGCCCACCTCAGCTAAAGCTGCTGAGCTTGTCTTCGTCATACCATACAAACTGCCGACTATACAGACAACATGGATCCCGCGACAGGCCTCCCTATGGCATTCGGGAAGCAGGCGGCTGCTCCGGTTCAGACACCGTCTCAGACGGCAGGGGGATCAGGGAGCAGCGAGCGAGGCGGTGGGGGTGGAGGCAGGGGATCAAGAGGGGTCGTGGGTGGGGGTAAACGTAGTCGAGGTAGAGGAGGTGGAAGGGGCGGAGGAGATGCTGGAGAAGGAGGTGGAAGGGGCGCAGGAGAGGGCGAAGGAGTGGTCTTGAACGGCGGAGTCAAGGTGTGTTCACTGACGCCGTGTAACCCTAATCTGCCCTTTGATCGAGGCTGATGGACCAAGCGGCCACATCCTTCGTCATCAGCGCACTCATCACTCCCTCCTGCTCCACCATCGGCTTATCTTCCGCAAGCGCCCTCGTTCGGTTATCCTACATCAAGCCGATCAAATCCGAACGGGATGGAGCTCGGTCCAAGGGGTGGAGGCTATCCTCGAGGCGGATTTGTCGATCAGGGCGGCCAGTCTCATGCTGCCGGACAAGGTCGGGGCGGCTTTGGGAACGGAAGAGGAGGCAGAGGGGGGCGGGGTGGGGGGCATGATGGTGGCGGAGGTCGCGGAGGTCGCGGAGGAGGAGGAGGAGGCGGTGGGAGAGGGGTTGGACACGCACCACCCGAGAGTGGGTTTTACAAGCCTAGCTTTGCGGAAGATCCGTGGAAGGAGCTGCTGGAGAAGCGGGATAGGGCGCTGAGGACGACCGGCGTGTGAGCGATGACAAAGTTCGCGATAACGGAAGGCACCGCCGGAGCGAGACTTTCGGACCGAACGGAGGAAGCTCTATTGTGCATACCGAGCGAGTGTCTTTAGTGAGCGAGTGTCTTTAGTGAGCGAGTGTCTTTAGTGAGCGAGTGTCTTTAGTGAGCGAGTGTCTTTAGTGAGCGAGTGTCTTTAGTGAGCGAGTGTCCTCAGGTGAGCGAGTGTCTTTAGGAGTGCCTCGGGCTGTAGCTGATTTGGTAGACCGGGACTAGAGCCTTGAGATGAGCTTCTCTCGCCTCGCGGAATACCCCTGCGCCAGACATCCGCCCCAGCGATAAGGGGAGATGGCCTGGCCGCGGGGGGAGTGGCAGGGAGCGGGCGTCAATAGATCTACGCGATAACATGCAGATGGAGAGAGCACTCCTCCCATGGTCCTCTTACATGAACGACGGGGCAGCCAAGCGAGCCATCGTCTCAGCACTTCTTCAGCGCGTAGCTGCCACAGATAGATCTTCGCGCGAAGATAAGGCGACTTCAAACGCGATGACGTATGACACGCGTTTCAAGATGCAGCGCTATGCAGCACCAAAACTGCATGCTTCCTTCCCTCTTACCTTGCACGTCTGTTCCATCTCGATCTCCTCGGTCTCCGCTGCCCCGCAGATATACATAGCAGACACCTTCGATCAAGATGTCCCGGGAAACACTCCCCAACTTGAAGATCTTGTTGATCGGAAACTCCTCTGTCGGTCCGTATCCTTTCCCTTCTCAGCCCCGCGCGCCCAGCTGCATTTGATGCTGACGGCCTAGGCAAATCCTCCCTCCTCCTTCGCTTCTCATCAGCGACCTTCCTCCCGCCAGACGAAGCCACAGCGACTATTGGAGTAGACTTCAAGGTCAAGACAATCACCGTACGGCCTGAAGGACCTTCCCAGTCTTCCCGGACGGACCGATTAGGGCAGGATGGGGATGACGCTATGGAAACGGACGAGGAGGCAGATGGGGCAGATGGTATGAGAGAGAGTGTAGTGCAGAGATCAGGAGAAGAAGAAGGGAGGAGAGTCAAGTTGAGTATATGGGATACGGCGGGCCAGGAGCGGTTTAGGGTATTGACGGGGAGTTACTATCGAGGCGCCATGGGGGTCGTTCTGGGTGAGTCTTCGTTGTCTCCTTCTCTCCTCGTCACAGGCATCTGAGCTAAGGTCCGCGCTGATCCTTCAGTATACGACATATCATCCCGGACCTCCTTCGACGAGCTCGTCAAGTGGTTGACTGAAATCGACACCTACTGCTCCACAGGTGTATGTAAATTGCTAGTAGGGAACAAAGTGGACCGAGTGAGTCTCTGAACTTCGATCTTGGCGGTATACTAGATGGGTCTCTGGACATGTTCTGCCGAAAGCCTAGCTGATCATGCAGGAACTCTCTCGTCAGGTCAGCACGACGGAAGGTCGCGAGTTTGCCCAGCGGATGGGAATGGGCTTCATCGGTGAGTCACAGCTGCTAATGCTAATGCCTCGCTTGCTGTTCTTCGAAGCCTGGAACCCTTAGCTGACTCTTCAGAATGCTCCGCTATGAGCAATACAGGCGTAGACGACTTGTTCGAGCAATTAGCGCGTAATGTGAGTGATACGTGCGATTGCTAGGAGTTTCCTGGTCCTCTATCCTAGCCGACCTGCAAGGAATACAGCTGATAGGCTATAGATCCTCAGCACGACAACGGACGAGCGATCGGGCTCGCGCCGAGACGATACAGTCACCTTACCGGATCAAGAGGAGGAGGTGCCAGCGAGCGGGGGCGGTTGTGCCTGCTAGTTCCAGCCACAGCTGCACGGCCAGGCTGAGTATCACGATCCATAACGATATGTTGTATCACCGCATATATAGGATACTGCTGGCTCTTCACGCCGATCTGGCTCTAGCGCATCGCCCAACCCATCGCCACCCCATCGCTGGAAGCTCCGCTGGAGCAAGATCATCATACCTTCAGGCAGGTGGCGCAATCGGGCAACGCGGCGTATAAAGTTTTCACCTCGGCGAGAAAGTTTGGTGCGGTCACTCATGCCCGCCTGACCGCGCTCTGATCAACCGTCCTTTTTATATAGCTCGAAGGATGTCTGCAACAAGCTGACCGCCCCGAAGTACGGCCATGAGGGTCTCGGACCTCGGACCTCGGACCTCGGCGCCGGGGACGGGCAACAGGCATGTCCGAGTATCACACAGTGCCAGATATATAAGGCGCTTGGACACGAGAAAGGGATGCATCTCCAACCTACCAAGCTTGCTCGACAGCCAAATTTAGGACATCAACGCCTATCCTCTTCCTCATCTTACTGATCAACTATCTATCATGTCTACTTCAGAATCCACAGCGAGCAAGGTCATCCTCATATATGGCGCTACCGGCAACATTGGCAAGGTTGTCATTGAAGTGAGTCGAGATGAGCTGTACATCACGACCCTGATTCGGCGCGTATGCTCACTCCTTCAGGAGTTGTCCAGGTCTGCTCATCCACTCGCCCAGGACTTCACCCTCGTCGCTCTCACTCGGGATGCCAACTCGGCCTCAACGCGCCGGCTTGCCGCCCTCCCCCAAGTGATCACCAAGCAGATTCCGGCGGACGGGATGGACAAGCCTGGGAAGGCCGTCGCAGCGCTGGGGTACGAGAAGGGGTCAGTCTATGGCGTGTTCAGCTGCCAGGGGTATGTCACGCCCAAAGAGGACACTGCGCAAGGTGAGTAGCGGATCGAAGTCCGAAGGGTATATGCTGATCGCTAGGTATCGCCATTGCAGACATGTGTGCCGACCTCGGCGTCCAGCACCTCGTCTACCTGTCTACCAACTTTGGTTCTGCGCCCGACACCGGTACCGAGATCTTCGAATGCAAGCGTCGGGTCGAAACCCACCTCTCAACTCTTTCCATTCCTCACGTCACCCTCCTCCACCCCGCCCAATTCATGGACAACCTTCTCCCCTCCGCCCCCACATTCCTCCGTATGGGCCGGACCCTCCTCATCCACCACGCCTTCAAGACGCACCCGGAGCGCAAGCATCAGATGGTCAGCACGCGGGATATCGGGATCGCCGGTGCGCGGGCGTTCGAGGAGCCGGGACGGTGGAAGGTGCTCGATCTGGCAGGGGACGAGATTGACATGGTTGAGCTACAGCAGACCTATCGTGAGGTCATGGGCGAGGAGGTGGATACGCCGTTGGGGTTGAGGCTGGTCACGGGAATGGGGAGGCGGTTTATCGGGACCCCACGCGGAGTAGCCGATGTGAGCACGAGGTTTACGCGAGAGGGAACGCCACATGCCGAAGCTGACGTGGGCAGTTCTTTGACAAGATTGGGTACAACGTCGACATTCCTCAGTGCCGGAAAGATTTCCCGCAGGTTGAGACGCTCAGACAGTTCTTTGAGCGGAACAAGCCGAAGGAAGGGTAGTTAGCGCTTGAGCAGGTAGGTGGATATGCATCCTGTCAGCAGCGATAGGTATGCAAAAGGGGTATTACAGCTGTCAGCACGTACGCTGCGACGCTGACTCTCACGGAGCAGCAGACAACAGAGTAGCGGACTGCAGGGCCGATGTACCCTTCCAGCGCTGGCTTTCGCATGTTGGCCGGACTCGGTTGCCCCTTCGGCCTTGGGTGTGTGAAGCAGTGTGAAGAGCAGGCGTGTCCGTGCCTGTCGGTAGTCACGCTTCAGCGCTCAGCTGTCATCGAAGCTAGTGCCTGTTCCTGGGACCGAGGAATGACCGAGGCACCGATCCATCGCAAGATTGCACGCGATCTGCAGCCGCTTGCATCATCCGCCACCCGGATCCAATCGCCAGCCGCAAAGTCCGTCCCGCGCCGAACTCCGCTAGCGAGAAAATTTGCAGTGCGGTGAACATTGGGTGGAGTCTGCGTAGACGTCTCCCCTTGTCGTCTTATGTATCCGCGGCCGGCTGTCCCGTATCGCCGCCTGTACAGACATCGCCGCTTTTGTGTGGGAACCTGTAGGAACCTGTGGAAACTGCGTTGGCTCTCGAGAGCTCTCTCGAGAGGAGGTGCTATCGGCGCCACTTGCATCATGCATCCCGTGGTCCGGCCGAGAGCGGCACTGAGGTATCTTGAATGCCGTAATTTACCGACTAAAATAGACTGAAACCATGACGTCAGAGACAGATGACTGATCCAAAATTACATTCTTTGCAGCGACCACCTGCCAGTCAGCGACAACTACGACGACAACAGCGACGTCGGCTGACCACTTTGCTTACTCAGATCAAGATCCAACAGAGGCATATAAAGGTCAGCAGGCCAGCACCTTCTCCCTCTTCCTCAACTTATCCGATCTTACCTCTCAGCACAAGCACCCATTTCAAGTCTCAAAACTCGCCACTCTAGCTACAATGGCAAACGACGCTCTCCTTGTCAACCCCGACAACCAGTCCCAGCTGGGTATCACCACCCACGGTTCTGACTGGGTAAGTCCATCTTTCCTACTCCCAGCATGGACAAAGGCTGATCTATTAGCTATGGGCAGTCTTCGCGGTCATGCTTCTGACTGACTTGGTTGTCATCGGCTGGCACTTCACCATCCCCCGTGGTCAGCGGCTCTTCCACCAGCTCGGTGCCATCATCCTCACCACCGCCACCATCGCCTACTTCTCCATGGCCTCCAACCTCGGGTCCACCCCCATCGCCACTGAGTTTGCTTACCTCGGTTACCCCATCGGCACCCTGAGGCAGATCTGGGTGAGTTTTGACATCTGCTTACTCTCGAGGAACGTTGCTGATTTTTTGAGTACGTCCGTTACATCGACTGGGTCATCACCACCCCCGCTCTCCTCCTCGAGCTCACCCTCGCTTCCGGTCTTCCCCTCTCGGATATCATCACCCTCGTCTTCTTCGACTTGGTCATGATCATCACCGGTCTCGTCGGTGCCCTCGTCGCTTCCAGCTACAAGTGGGGCTACTACGTCTTCGGTATGTTCGATCTGGGCTCATTTGCCACTTTACTTTGGCTGACCATCCAGGTAACCTTGCCCTCTTCTATATCCTCTGGGTTCTCTTCGGTCCCGCCCGCACCTCTGCCGGCGCCATCGGCCCCGCATACAAGCGGTCCTTCACCAGCTCCGCCGCGGTCCTCTCCTTCCTCTGGTTCCTCTACCCCATCGCCTGGGGAATTGCGGACGGTGCCTCGGTCATCCACCCCGACTCGGAGATGATTTTCTACGGTGTCCTTGACGTCCTCGCCAAGCCCGTCTTCATCATCTACCACCTCTTCTCCCTCTCCAAGCTCGACCTCACTGCCCTCCGTCTCCAGTCCGGCAAGTTCACCGACTCGGCCGACGTCACCCACCACGACCGTGAGAAGCACGCCCGCGCCAACGACATGGCCACCGCCGGTACCGCTGCCCCTGCCAAGAAGGGCATGTTCTCCCGCAAGGGCGCCCGTGATGCCACCCCCGCCGTTGTCACCACCTACGACAACGAGCCCCGCACATCCCAGGCCACCTACACCGCCGCCTAAACCCCTCCCCCCTTCCCCCCATTTCGTAGCTAGATCGGCTCTGACTGCGGTGCTTGTCGCTAGAGGTTTCCATACTATTCTATAATCTCTGTCTATAGGCAGTGTAGCCATATAAAACCACATGCATATAATCATTTATAACATATCTTTTGGTACACTGCGAAACCGCGCTGCTGCTGTACTGCTCGGACCTGACACAGGCCGTTGCTACCTAGCCAGCCTTGTCACGATGCGCCCTACTCGTATTGAGGGAACACCTCCGGTCGGACCGGCCCGGTCGCAGCTCTCAACGTTGACCCATTCCATCTTTCTTGTTGCTCTTGCTTTTCTACATGACCTTGGTCTCAGCACAACATGCCATCCAGCGTCTCCATAGCCCTCAATACCGCCTGGGCAGCGCTCCATACGCTGCAGTACGGATTCGGTATCTCCGCATTCAACGGGATCCAAGATGTCGTGACCTGCCGGCGACATGGTCGGCCGCATGGCGAGACTGGCTGGTTATCTAGCTGTGTCCCTCTGACTGTACGTTCCCCCTTGGTCAAGCGGGCATGAAGGATGGCTGATAGTATAGTCGACACAGTTCGGATTGATTGTCGCGATCTTTACGCTTGGCGGCCTGGTCGGTGCCCTCACAACGGACATTTGGTCCAAGCGGTTAGGGCGGGTCGGGACGCTGCGATTGTCCGCAGCGCTCGTACTCGCTGGATCGGTCGTGACGGGTCTTGCTAGCTCATACCTCCTTCTTCTCGTTGGTCGGTACGTATGACCAATCATACCGCATGATCAAACATTAGCTGACTACCCAGGATCGTGATAGGATTCGGCTGTGGCCTCTCCACGGTCCTCGTCCCTCTCTACCTCTCCGAGATCGCTCCTACATCCATGAAGAAGTCTCTAGGCATCGCCAACCAGTTCTTCATCGTCGTCGGCATCCTCATTGGCCAGTCTCTGTCGCTGCCATTGGGCCAGCCGATGAAGTGGAGATGGGTCTTTACGGTCGCGGTGGGGATTGCGGCGGTTCAGCTCGTCGGGAGCTTCTTTGTGCCTGCAAAGTCGGGGATGGACGAGAGGGAAGAGGAGGAAGAGACAGAGGAGGGCAGGCCGTTGTTGCCGAGAGACAATGAGGGGGAGGGGGCGATGAGTATCAGGGAGTTAGTGATGTCAAAAGACTCGGTCGTGCGAAGGGGATGTGAGTCGCTTCTCTATACCATATTTAGTCCCGGAGAAGGCAATCTGACGAGACAGTCCTGCTGGTGATCGTCACTCAGCTTGTCCAGCAGCTCTGCGGTATTTCACCCGTCATGTACTTCTCCACCCGGATCCTCACCCCCGTCTTCCAGAGCAACTCGAAGTACATTGCCCTCGGCATCGTCATGCTCAAACTACCGATCACTGTCGTTCCAGCCTTCCTTATCGAGGTAAGCGGTCCATCCCTTCTTGAAGCCCTCGTAAGTGTTGCTGACCCCATAGCGCCTGGGGTCTCGCCCCATCCTCCTCTTCTCCGCTCTCGCCATGTCCCTCTCCTCCCTCCTGCTCGCGATAGGCCTCAACGCCCCCTCTCAACCCCTCTCCATATTTTCCATCCTGACCTTCGTCGCTGCCTTCTCGCTCGGCCTCGGACCCGTCACATGGGTCGTCCTCCCCGAAGTCATGCCCAAGCGAGCCGTCACTGCTGCTGGCTCAGTCGGGCTCGCGCTCAACTGGTCCCTGAATTTCTCACTTGGGGCTTCCTTCTTACCCGTCCAGCATTGGTTGGCGGGTCTGACGCACAATGGGGAAGGGAACATCTTTTACGTGTTTGCGGTGTTCTGCGCAGTGGGAGCCGCGGGCATATCGGTGTGCTATAGGCTGAAGGACAGTGTCTAGCTAGATTAGGAGGATGCATCTGATACTTATCTACTTGATGTACGAGGGTACTGTGGGCCGTTTCTCCCACTCTGCCTCCCATGGCACGCCGGGCGGACACCCAAACACCGCCGTTGCGATCCATACTGTCCCCTCCGCCTCTCCCTCCAAAGACGGCAAGATACTCCTCGAGAAGATGACATTGGAGTTTGGATCCGTCTGTACCAGCTTTCCAGTCCGCACCGTCTCCGACAAGTCATACACACCCGCACAGCCACCCTTCGTTGCCGCCCTCGCCCAACCTTCAGCTTCATCGCCGCCCGCACTCGACTCGCCCGAGAAGGCTTGGATGAGCGCCCGCCCGTCTTCCCCTTGCCCATAAGTCGACCAGCCACCTTCGGAAGTAGCGAGCTTCCTTCCCGACGTGACCTTGTGAACACGGAGGTACCATGCCGGCGAGTCCGGTTGGGGAGGTACCAACCAAGTCTCCACCTCGACGTCGCTCCACGGACGCCATTTTGAGCGGAGATGCACCGTGTCCGTTCCCCGCCCCACTATCCTCGCATCGAGCGGTACCCGCCTGACCCTCCATGTCTCCCCATCTGCCCCCTCTGTGCCCGCCGATATGTCCCTCAAAGCGAGCATACTATCCCCCGCGAGTTGCTCCACGCCGAGATCGCCGGTCGGGCACGAAAAGCCAAAAGTCGATGAATAGGCAAACTTGCCATACTTGGCAGAAGCGGATCGGAGGTAGTAGTGCGCGAACTGCCCAGAGGAGAGGAGGAACGTGTGGCCTGCGAAGCGGCACATGATGTGTCCGGGATCGGGGAGGGCCTTGAGGGGTGCGATGGATGGGAAGGGGAGTTCGTCGGATGTCCAGAAGGGGTGAGAGGCGGGTGCGGCCAGACACGCGAATGCCTTCATGCACCAGTAGGGCGAGCCGGGGGCATTGTAATTTTCCGTCATATTCATATTGTCGTATTTGTACCCGATGGTCAAGGTGCCGTCGGACCGGAAGATGTCCGAGTCGGCGTTCCAGGAGCGGAGGTGGCGGAGGACGAGGCCTTTGATGTGGCCCCACGAGAGAGGGAGGGGCTCGATGTCGGCCAGAGCGAGAGCGGAGAAGGCACCGATGATGGCGAAGCGATAGACCATGGATCGACCGAATGGGATACCGGAGCCTACCGATTAGCGATTTGTCCTGATCATTGGGTAGCTTCTGTGCGACTCACCATCCTCGTCAAAGTAGTACACAAAGTCCTGGCAAAAGTCCACCGCCCGTTGCCTATACCTCCCCGCCCGTTCCGGATCGCTCTCCTTACACAATTTGGCATATACCAATTGCGCAAACTGGATCGCGAAGCTCCCAGAGTAATAGTCCAGCTGCTCCACTCCCTCCGGACCATCTCTGGACCATCCCGCCGACTTGTCCGCCGTACCCGTGGCCTCATGACCTGGCAATTGGAACTCTTCGAGCCGGGCGAGATCGCGAGCCATCTGGTCTGGGTTGAAAGAGGAGGAACCGATGGAGCGGAGAGCGAGATTGGCGAATACGCGAAACCAGAGCCAATTTGTGTCTGGCATAGGCTTGCCGATGCAGGTAGTGAGGAAGGCGGCCATGTTCTGCTTGACTTCGTCCGTTTGGTTCTGCCAATTAGCCACATTCCAGAGTCCAGAGTCCCAGCCTTTGGCCAAGGGAGCTCACCTCGTAGAACACCTGAGGAGCCATACAGATCGCAAAGCTCAATGGACTCATCTCGACCATTCTCTGATCCTTCGCCTTGGCCCCGCCCCAGTATTCGGGGCTCTTGGGGTCCGTTCCCGCCGCGAAACCCCGGATCCACCTGTCTGCCCCCGCATACTCCCCTCCGCCAGCTATGAGGGACGCGAGACCCCAGAGGGGCCGGGCGAACGCTTCGAGCGCCACAGCTTTGAGGTCATAGTGGGTGGCTGTACTGGCGAAGTAGAGGAGGGCGCCACCGGGCGAGGTGTGCTGCTCGAGAGGGTCGAGGACTGGGGGTCAGCCAAAGATTAAGGAGGGACAGGGGGAAGAGTCGGGACTCACGAGCTCGGCAGCCCTTTTCGACGTCGTCCCGGGTCTTGAAGGGGTTGTTGAGGAAAGCGTTGGGCTTTAAGAGTACCATGGCGACAATGAAGCTGATGGGATAGCTGGGAAGAACTGCGAAGCTGGGTGACCGACTTTATACGGTCGCTGTCGAGGGAGAAAGGCGGGGCAATACCGGGCCGGAGCGGCCCGTCGGCTGCCCGGCCAAAAGATGCGCACGGACCTCGTTGTGCTCTAAGGCGGGTCAGCGATCCATATCACGCAGAAGTGGGACGGTTGTAAGGTGGACTGACTGGCGCAGAAACGAGATATATACATAATGTACAACGTTGATACCCACAAGTAACTTCTCAAGCGCCGCCGTCCCAACCGTCTTCCCTCGATTCCAGCATCTGCTACCTCATTGCCCCGCCCGGTCCCGCCAACCAGCCAAGCTGCGCCGCGAACGTGTCCCTGATCGCCGATATGGTAGCCACCAACTCCCTTATCGGCGCCGGATCAGGACACCCCTCAATTGCGTTTCTCTCCGGATCTACCAACTCCTGGAAGTTCTGGCCCCACGCCACAACGGACGAATAGGGGTACATCTCCCCCTTCTCGTTGACGTCTTTCGAGATATTGGTAACCCACTCGCGCCAGCGCATGACGAGGGCGTTGACTAGTTGGGAGAGGGACGAGGTGGCGGATGATTGTCCCACATGAGGAGGAAGAAGGCGGACGAGGGTGAGAGTGTATTTTGTGATGGTGTAAAGGAGGTTGTGTAATGTTGGGAGGCTGGAGGGGAGGCCGTTATGCGGGGTGTAGAAGAAGGCGAGGTAGGTAGAAGCCTGGATATCAGCTATTGTACCAAGATTGTACCAAGATAATAGACAATAGACGTACAGTTCGCGAAAAGATAGTAATATCGTTGATCGCGCGACCCCAGCTGAGGAGGTATCGACCTGGTCCTGGCTCGCCGTACTGCCTCGAGATCCGGTCCATGATCTTCTGGAGCTCATCATTACAGACGGCGAGGTCTGGTGCAGGTGTAGCAGCAAGTACCGCAGACCGTATAGACGGATCCTTTTCCATCAACGAGGTGAGGATTTGCAGGTGCGTTGAAGGGGGCAGGGTAGCTGAGATATTAGCTTTCGATACAAATGGTGGCATTAAGCGCAGCTCACCGAGCATGAGCCCCAAGTCGAGATCATCGCTGATCGCCGGCGCCTGCTCCTGCCGCTGCTTCTTTGCTCTGGAAAGCGACAGCCGCTTGTGCCCGAGGTTAGGCGAGCCGGCAATGGACGAAGTGGGCGAGCTAGGGGGAGAAGGGGACGTCGAGTGTCTCCCTCTCTTCAACAGCCGTGGCGTGATGGTCGACGATATTGGAGGAGGGTGACGAGCCTTGAAAGGCTTGGCCTGTGAAGGAGGCACCGACCCGAACCCTACTGGCGAGGCGAAAGGGTTGAACGAAGTTGAAGCTGATGCCTGCGGGGACGAGTATATGCTGTTATTGGCAACATCGGCGAACGGGGAGCGAGTATGGAGAGGAGAGGCAAAGCCAAAGCCGAGGGTGGAGGTGCGGGACGCAGAGGGGAATTGGAGGGCGGAAGGAGGGTGTTGAGTGACTGGGCGAGCCATCTTAGCGGGAGGGTGCGCCAAGTGGCGAATGAGGCGTGGAGGGTGATATGGGTATTAAAAGATTGCTGGCAAAGCGCTGGAGCGGATACCAGCTAGCCAGGCAGCGTCTGAGTGTGTATAAAAGTGAGAGAGGGGCTTCACAAATGTATAATAGCAAGAGAGAGAAGTAGATAGACGGAAAGGGAAAGGGTAGGCCGCGAATTGCGCGCGTTTTGTATGGGAGGCTGCTGAATTACGTCAGATCTCAAATCCTCACCCAAAAGACATCTCCAGCTGCAGCAGCTCTAAGTCCTACCTATCGCCCATCTACCGCACTAGCTACAGAAACACTCAGCTCATCATGACGACAGCACAGAGGGTGAGCTCTCTGGCCCCGAATATAGAGGCATAAACTGACAATCTGCAGATCAAGGAGGTCGAGGAGGAGATGGCCAAGACTCAAGTGCGGCAACCTCCCGCTTAACTGTGTGCCCACAATACTGATGCATCCAGAAAAACAAGGCCACCAACTACCATTTGGGGCAACTGAAAGGTATGCTCTCTCGGAGATTGCAAAGCGAGAAGTACAAGGGCTGATCTAGCAGCCAAGCTCGCCAAATTACGGCGTGAATTGATTGCTCCTCCCGGAGGCGGTGGAGGTGGTGGACCTGGTCTCGGTTTCGATGTCGCCAGAACAGGGATAGCGAGTGTCGGCTTCGTCGGTTTCCCGTCGGTGGTAAGTTCACAGTCACGCAAGCGTCGGAGCATAGCTGATGGTGTAGGGGAAATCCACGCTGATGTCCAAATTGACGTATGTCTAACCTTTCCTCTGCGAGTCGTATTATCAGCTGATGATCAGGGGCACACATTCCGAAGTCGCCAGCTACGAATTCACCACCCTCACTACTGTTCCTGGTACTCTTCAGCACAACGGCGCCAGAATACAGGTCCTGGATTTGCCAGGTACGCCTTTTCCTCCTCTTCTGCGGATGGCAGCTGATTGGCAGGTATTATCGAAGGAGCCAAAGACGGCAAAGGTCGTGGTCGTCAAGTCATCGCCGTCGCTCGAACGTGCAACCTGATCTTCATTGTCCTCGATGTGCTCAAACCCCTGAACGATCTCGCTATTCTCACCAACGAATTGGAGGGTTTCGGCATTCGGCTCAACAAGAAGGCGCCGGCGATTACTGTGAAGCGGAAGGAGACCGGAGGGGTGAGTGACGAAATTTGGAAAGGTGGAGAGAGCTGATGGTAGATTGCCATCAGTAACACAGTGCCTCTGACCAAGATCGACCCGGACGAGATCCGGGCGGTGTTGTCCGAGTACAGGATGAACAGCTGCGCGATCTCGATACATCAGCCGGATGCTACTATTGAGGATTTGATTGATGTCATTGAGGGGAACAGGTAAGCCTGGACCACTTCCGGGGGTGGAGGTAGTGCTAACTCTGGGCAGAGTCTACGTTCCCGCTATCTTCGTCCTCAACAAGATCGACGCAATCAGCATCGAGGAGCTGGATCTTCTGTACAAGGTGAGCTAGACCTGCTGTACCTCAGTGCTCGTAGCTGATCCGTCCAGATCCCCAACTCTGTACCCATCTCATCTCAGCTCTGGCTCAACATCGACGAACTCCTCGAATTTATGTGGGAAAAGTTGAACCTGGTCAGAATGTGAGTATAGACCATCTCTCAATGCTGGGCGGCGTTGACGGCCGCAGCTACACCAAGCCTCGAGGTCAGGCACCTGACTACTCGTCACCGGTCGTCTTGCGCCGAGGGAGATGTACGGTCGAGAACTTCTGTAATGCTATCCACAAGGACATTCTTAAGCAGTTCAAGAATGGTGAGCTCTACCATCGAATCTCGAAACTTGGGGATGATCAGCTGATTGTTCAGCTATGGTATGGGGTGTATCAGCAAAGCATTCGCGAGGCCAGAAGGTCGGACTCGAGTGAGTTCAGCTCCATTTCCTGGCGGTGCTATCTCGCTGACTTTACAGGCATGTTCTTGAAGATGAGGAGTGCGTTTCACTTGATATCTTGTCACTACTTTGGGAGCTGGAAGCTGACTTCAACAGCATTATCTGTATCTACAAAAAGTAAGACGCCTCCGGGAAGCGCTGCACCTTCAGCTGCGGGTGGCCGGTATTGCCTCGCGTGTATCTCCTCGTCGGAATGTACAACTCCATTGCAGCCTGTCCGCTGTGCTGATCCGCTTGCGACTTGCGCTGCATTGACTACTGCTGCATGGCCTATCCACTTTTTCAAATGCTTATCTACTGATCTACCATACAAAGCGCCCGAAAGTGTTCCATAAACCCGGAATCCTACATATCCCCCTCGACTTGCGCCGACCACTCCAAGACACGATAGCTGACTTTCAACCTGCGGTCTCAGCAAGCTCCCAGGCTTGAGTGTCGAACGAGCTACTCACTTATCGCGCGAAAAGTTGGTCACCTGTAAGCCCTCCATCAAAGTCGCTCTGGAGAGTGCCACATAGGCTTGTCCTGGGGGCTCAGATGGCAGTCCGCTACGTGTCAATCGGCTGAGCCTGAGATGATACTTACCGTCCGCAAACGTCCTTTCTAGGTCCACCTTCACCCGATCGAGACTCAAACCTTGGGACTTGTGAACGGTCACAGCCCTGTATGATCAGTACCCAAGCTCTCGCGCAGAAGCGATATTGGGCGGCCACCCGAGACTGGTACTTACCACGCGAGGATCAGCGGCACCTGTACACGGGTCGCCTTTATCGATCCGCCTGGGTTCTTGACGGTGATATCGTTCGTTGGCACCAGGACCCGCTTTGGAGTTGGCTCCGTCACGTAGCGACTCGGGATGAATTCGACGACGGGAAAGACAGTATATGGACTCGGCGCCCATCCCAGCCTTCTGATCCCCTGAGCAGATGCTTCCTCTTCTGTCATGAAGGCGGTGATCGTTCCTACGCAATCAGCTTGTAGACAATCTGGGTATGTCAAAGGTGGCAATCGCACCCGTAGACCCATTGCAGAGTCCTGAGTGGTTATAATTCTACACGCTTTAGCCACACGTTTCGATCCGTCCATGATGAGCAAGAAGCATCTCACTTGTACAAGCATGACGAAGGCGCCGACCTTCAGCTCCAGATACGGTACGAAATTGGTCTGATCGTCCAAAATCCTGCGAGCCTGATCGGGTGAGATCATGGTACCGCCAGGTGATATTCCGGGCCGATCGACTGATTCGAAGTGGTGGACGGGGCTTGGCAGGGTCCCCAGTCTGGATGCATTGAGCCTCTCGGCTTCAACTTTCGTGGGGAAGCTATGTGATCAGCTGGGCCGCTCGCTCGTGCATTAGCAGAAGGTATCGAGACTTACAGCTCGACCGCGTAGACTCTCTCTGGGTACGCCACGTCTCTCGCCAGGCGTTTGATCCGAGCTTCGTCTGGTCCAGAGAGTCTGCCCTTCCTCATCTCGTTGAGGATTTGGCTGAAAGTAGCGTCCTTTTGGCGAAAGACGTGGCGCAAGCAGACCATGTTGCTCTTGCTGAACATCTTTCTCCAAGCCGTGGAGTCGAAAGCGTATACGGCGGGCGGGTCTCCTCGTTTAGCCACAGGTGGGAGCTGGTGGAAGTCCCCACAAAGGATAAGCTGGATTGTGCATCAGCTGAGGCCTCAGTTTGAGAACAGAGGCACTCACCTGAAGCCCTCCAAAGGGCTTGTCAGTCTTCCTGACGGTCCGTCCGACAAAGTCGAGCTTGTCGAAGAGTTTCCCGTCGATCATCGAAACTGCGTGTCAGTTCTATCAGCATGAAAGGCTTACTTTCATCGACAAGGAGCGCCCGAGAGGTCTCCCATCTCACCCTTGCCCCTTCGTACCTCATCACAATGGCGGCTAGCTCTACCGCAGGCTCGAGGGCGATGCCTATCCCGGCCCAGGAGTGCAGGGTTGTTCCGCCGATATTCCTGCATCAATGTCAGTGACGAGCTCTTGACTTCCCGCCTGACAACAGAAGAGGACTTACATGGCGGCGATGCCAGTACTCGCAGTAGCTGCGAGCCCCGATTCCGCACGGGAGGACCCTCCGCCAGCGGCATGCGCTTCTTCCTTCTCCTTGAACGCCTTGATGATAGCGCGCAGCAGAACAGATTTTCCCGTCCCCGCCGGCCCGGTGAAGAAGATGTTGTCGCCTCTCATCACCCGAGCGAGGATCTCGGCCTGCTGAGGGGAGAGAGGTGGCCCGGGTTCGGCATTTGCGAGAGAGATAGTAAGCGGATCAGCCATCTCCGCGTTTGGCGTATGTCTGGGACCGCCGGGCAGGGTGTTGCGCCCGGAGAGTACAGCGAGAGGAGACCGGCTTGAGCTGCGTATGATAGCTGAGGTGACTTCGAAGTCGTCTGTATCGCCGCTGTCCAGCCCATCCGACCGAGAGAGGTCAATGATGACCTTTTTGACGGAAAGCTGATCATCGTCGCCGAGCGCATCAGCTTTCCGCTGCACGATCAGCCCGAAGCTTGAGCTCTACACGTAGTATGCAGAACATATCGAGAGGCGGAAGACTCGCCTTCGACTGACTTGGGCCAGAGGACGCCGCGACCGAGTGCGGTGCCTGGTTCTCCTCGTCCATGATCTGCTTCGCCGTGCGAAAAAGACTGGCTTTGGGCCCGTTCGAGGCGGTCATGCTGACTGAGGGTAAGGAGATGGTTGGTATGTGCGATGATGATGTGCAGTACGTCGGTGCGGTGTAAAAGGTATGGAGAGGAAGCGAAGCTGGCAAGTTGAACATGACATCACGACCGCGTTTCAGAAGGTACGGTCGCGTCATCTCCAGCTCCAGCTCCACATTCCTTGGCCGAGATGTATGTCGCCTCTAGGCGCCCTAAGCTCTAAGCCGATCACGCTCTAGGGGAGATCAAGAAACGTCCTAAGAATATCTGCCAGAGGTGGCACCCACGACGCCGTTGTACAGCTGGGTTAACATACGCGCGTATACCAATCGCTATGATCCTAAGTTTCGAAGAGGCTGAATGTTCCGGACATGCATAATTGACACCGCATCCTATCGTACACATCGGGAAGCTTCTGCACATCTAAAGCCGAGATTTACGTATCCCCTTCGACCGAGGAGGACCATTCGAGAACAGTATTGCTGACCCTCAAGCTGCCAGATTAGCTTTGTGCGTCCACACCCAAGCAAGATTCCTTCTGCTCACCAGCTCGAGTTATAGTTGGCTACTTCTAGTCCTTCGAGACAAGTAGCCCTCGACAAAGCCACATAGGCTTGACCTAGAAGATCAGCTCTGTCCCCTATAAGCGATGATGGGAGAGACGACTCACCATCCGCAAAGGTTGATTGGAGATCAACCTTGACCCGCTCCAAACTCGAGCCTTGCGCTTTATGGACAGTCATGCCCCTGAGAATCAGCGAGTACTCGTTTTCTGGCCGAAAAGCGATCGGGAGGACTCACCAAGCCAGAAGAAGAGGAAGCTGGACTCGTTTAGCCCGCATCGTACCGTCAGAGTTGGATACATCCTGTTCCCCCGACGGTACGAGAACCCGCTTTGGCGTGCACACCGAGGCGTACTTGCCCGGGACAAACTCGACGACGGGGAAGATGTTGTAGTTGCTGTGTGCTCGGGTCAGACAGAGAATGCCGTTCTCTGACGCTTGTTCGATTGTCATCATGTCGACGATCTTGCCTGACAAGTCAGTTACACCGTGACTGTACAAGTCGAAAGACTCACCGGTTGAGCCATTGCAGAGCCCCATCTCTGTATAGTTCTGCACTGATCAGCTGGCACCTCAAGATTCGATGCTACGAGCGACTCACTTGAAGAAGCATCACGATAGCCCCGACCTTTAGATCGAGCTGAGAAGCGAATCTCGTACTGTCGTCGAGGACCTTCGTGACTGTATCTCGAGGGGTAGGCTTGTTATTGTATACGCCTGGGATATCGATGGAGGTGAAGTGATGCGTCTCCCCTCGAATGGCCGCCATCTTTCTGTTATTGAGTCTGTCCACCTCGGCCTTGAGAGGGTAACTGGGAGATCAGTGGTGCAACCTTCAAAGCGGTACAGAACACTCACAGCTCAGTCGCAGGCACACCGTCCGGAAAGACCAACTTCCGGCTCAGGGAAAGTATCAACGCCTCGTCTTCGTACGACATCCTCCCTTTTCTCATCTCCTCCAACATCCGCACAAAGCGGACATCCTTCTGACGGAAGACCTGCTTGAGGCAGGCGGTGCTGTTTGCATCGAACGCCTTGCGCCAGGCGGCACTCTCGAATGCGTACAGGGCAGTCGGTTCGCCTCGTTTGGAGACTGGAGGAAGCTGATGGAAGTCTCCCGAAAGAATGAGCTGGTCGGTCAACTTACAAAAGCGAGGCCTCCATGTTGAGATACTCACCTGAATCCCGCCAAATGGCTTCTGGTTTCGCCTGACAGTCCGACCGATGTAGTCCAGCTTCTCAAACAGCTTCCCATCGACCATGGAGACTACGGTCAGTCCCCGCTGAATCTAAGGACTCACTTTCATCGACAATGAGAGCACTTGTCCGCTCCCACCGCTGTCGAGCAACGACCCAGTTCTGTACTTTCTGGGCCAATACCTCCTTGGGCTCGACAGCTATACCGACTCCAGCCCAGGCATGCAGCGTGCCACCTCCAATATTCCTGAGGATCAGTGTCTATCTCTGCGAAATCTGTGAAGAATGCTCACAATCCGGCCATCCCAGTACTCGCAGTAATAGCCAACTCCCAGGGTATCACGCCCGTGTTCGGCTTGTTCTTCAATTCCGCCCTCTTCTTCTTGAACGCCAGAATGATCGCCCTGAGGAGAACAGACTTTCCCGTCCCCGCCGAGCCGGTAAAGAAGAAGTTTTCGCCTCGCATGATCTTGGCGAGAATGTCGGCCTGCTGCGGACTGAGCTCGGGTTCTTTGGATGCCTCCGGAAGAGCGTGCCGGTCGACGTTTGCGGGCCCGGCGATCTTGGCGGTACCTTGCAGAGAAGGGTTGAGGGTGCCGTACCGGGCCATAGCCTTTTTGTCTCGCATTTTGACCTCTTCAGGCATGCCGCGGTCCCAGTTGGAATTATTGCGGGAGGAGGAGGACGATGATGACGAAGAGGGGAGGGATGGCCGAGAAGTTGCCTTCGCTTTGCCTTTCGGAGGGGAAGAGTATATTTCGAAATAATCTCCGCTATCTTCGGCGCCGACGGGCTTCTTGCGAGTCGACGAAGACGGCCGAAAGATGATATCGTCGTCTTCATCCTCCGAGTCGCTGTTGCAGACAAGCTGCGGTTTCTTTGGCGGGAATGACCTTTTCCCCTCCACCTTGCGCTGTGCAGGATCAGCTTATCGCCTTCACGGATATATATTGGAGTGCAGAACTTCGGCCCGGCGTCCCGAAGACGAGAATCCAGGGGAGTCTTAGACGATACTGAAGTTAGACCTACCTTCTTCGTTGACGACTCGGCTTTCACACTTTCCTCAACCACCCTCTTGCCCACCTCGTACTGGCTGGCCGTCATGAAACCGCGGGAAGGTGAAGCTACGTATGCAGCCATGCCTATGAAGTCTGCTATGAAAGTACGAATGGAGGTGTATGACACAGGGTAAGGTAAGGTATAGAATGTGGTGGGAACGAAGACACAGCTGCAAACCAGTCCAGTCAGTCAGTCGCGTCGGCGCGTCCTCCACTTGCCCAAAGCGGAAGTTCAGCCACGTTTCACATTGAGATCCGTGCGTCACCTTCACAATCACCGCAGCTTGGCTTGGGCCAGCTGACATCGCGACTAGGTTCCCCCCCCCCCCTCCATCCGACTCGTATAGACCGCCAGGAGGGCAGCGTAAGGCAGCATCAATGAGACCGACTGCCATCCCTTCCGAGCGTTGCAGTGGTACTGGATCGAGACTAGCCTCAACAGCCCTGCATGCAAGATTTCCGTCTGTCTTCACGCCCCTCTACTGCATGCCTACCTAGGACGTATACATCTGATCTTCTCTAGCAGCCGATAGTTGGGCGGCCACTTGGCCGGAAGCGGTAGCCGGAGTTGCAATGATGTGCGAGCTGGAGTCGAAATGCGGCGGCGCAGGAGCATCCGATCCAGTCATCGAGCTTGGCCGAGGGTGGGGATGCGACATCGAATGCGACATTGAGGTCGGCTCAGCCGGGAAGGGCGAATCCGCTGTAGGTGGTTCTGCGCTGGGTTCGGCTTTCACCCCCGTCATCGCCCCCGGCGCGGCCAGCGGGCCCAAAGTCCCCGCATTGTAGGCGTCCCCGCAGTCCTTGCACACTGCCATCATCAGCTAATCTTCCCGCGCAGCCCGTAACCATAAGTACAACTCACATGTTCCCTTCCCACCCGGACCTTTCCGCCATACCTTGACGCTCGTCGACGCGCACCCCTCACAAATAGCCCCCGCTTTGGACCTAGACCCCAGCTTCTTTGATCCCTCTTCACCATTCTCGCCACCGACACTAGCCCTCGACTTGGGCGGTCTGCCTGCTCCGCTCTTCCTTGGCGCCTTATCCCCACTCGGACGTCCTCTACGACGTCCCACCGCAAACTTAGCGCCCTCCTCCACCCTCTCGTCCAGCGCATCCAGCGAGACTGGCATTTCGAACGCTACCGCCGGCTCGTTGGCATTGCTCTTCCGCTTCTTTGCGGGCTTCTCGGGCGAGTACGGATTGGCATATGCCAGTTCTGGCCCATCGTCGGGCGGCGGAGAACGAGTATACAGGGATTTGGTGGTGATAGTGTAGGGACGAGGCGCCCACTTATCCGACAAAGCTTCGGCGAGCGCGGGGTCGGCCCTCTCGGTCCGTAGTCGCAGGAAGGACCGGGATGGAACGCGACCGAGAAGACGGGCAAATCGAGCCTTCTTGCGCGTGAGGTATGTCTCGCGGACCTGCTGGAGGGCAAGTGGGTGGGGAGGCTGAGATGAGGGTGGGAGTTGCGAGGTGTGTGGTGGTGCCGAGTTCGCGGCCGGTAACCCCGTGACTTCCGGGACCACCAGAAGCTCGGGCTCCTTGCGACCCAGAACCTCCAGCTCTGCCATCTCGACAATGTCCACGATCTGCTTCATCCTGGACCAAGCGTGGTCATCCATCCCGCTCAGACGAATTGTCATCGGCTGGAGGTCTCCCTCAGCTGGGGTGAGATCGACCGCACCCAGATTCAGAACCGGCCTGGGGAGGGATTGGACCAAGGATGGTGCCGGGTGACTCGGCAATCCTGCGGGTGGACGCCCCGGGGTAGGGTCATGAGGGTACATGCCACCGGGAACACTTGTAACCGGGGCGGACGAGCCAGGACCACCAGGATATGCCGACACAGGTGGAGGTCGGGGCGGGACAGGAGTGTTCCAAGGCAGAGCCTTCTCCAGCTCTCGCCAGTCCGGCTCCTCCCACTCCAAAGTCGGCATCAGGGTAGATAGTATGACCGTCCCTGGCTTGGGGGGTTCGACGATCCGGGCGGGTGGAGGAGGAACAACGGGGGCGGGCTCCTCGGCGGGTGCCGGAACCGGTGGGTCCGGCGGAGGAGCCGCAGGATCCTCCTTCGTCAAAGGAGGTGTTGGGGCCTCTTTCGCACCTCGACCGAGACTTTGCCTAGTCCGACCCTTCCCAGCGGCAATGGCAGGTACTTCTATCGGTACAGGGGTAGGGATCGCTGCTGGCGTGGGCGGTACCGGTGCCGCGACTGGCTGAGGAGAGGGGAGAGGAGGAGTTGGAGGAGGGTGTGGCGGCGCCTTCGCCACGGGGGCAGGATGCGTTACATGGTCCCCGCCTGCGCGGGAGATGAACGAGTTTGCGCCAAGGGGGATGAGAAACTTCTCGGTCGGCGCGTCCTTGAAAGCGATGAAGAGGAAGGGAGGGATCCGGGGATAGATTGGACGCGGCGGGGGTGGCGGTGGCATCGCCGTGGCGGGCTGTGGAGCGAAAGATGGAGGGATCGACGATGAAGTTGGAGTGACATACGAGGTGAGGGGTGGTGGTCTGGGAAAGGGATTGTGTGGGATGGGATTGAAGCCTGAGATTGGGGGAGGCGGAGGTGGTCGAGCCTGTCTCGGGTAGGGCGTGGCGGTAGAAGGCGGTAATTGCGGATATGTCATAGGTACTCGAGGTGACGTGGGTGGACCAGCGCTGGTCTGACCAGCATCAAACACAGCCCCCGGGCGGATACCGCCCAGAGAGCCGGCCGAGTCGCCCGAGCCTGGCTGACCATATGGTGGCCCACCGCCGCCGACCTGAGGCGGCCCCTTCCCGTTCATCTCCCCTCCCAGATCTGACAAGTCACTATCATCCTCGTCCTCGTCAGTCAGAGGAGACTCGCTCCGTGTGGTATCGGCATTGGCGGTGAGACGAGCGGGGACCGCAGAAGCGGCTACCGGAACCGTCCCCGATGGTCCGGCCACCGCGCTCTCCCCATCATCCACATCCTCCCCTCTGTTCAGCCGCCCAACAGCTCGGCCCAGGCGTGCAAGCTCCTCCTTGCTCGCTTGCTTTCGAGCCGCCTTGTGGATGATGTCAGACAGCCACGGTCGAGTCGCGGCAGCCGAATTGACTTTCTTGATTAGGTCAGGATTCTGCAAATATCAGCACAGCTCATGTGCATCAAGGCAGGGAGATTCACTATGGCGGCTTCGGGAGTGAGTGCTGGCCTTGGAGCAGCAGTACCCGGTCCGGTGCTCGAGCCCGCTGTCGCTCCTGAGGTCGGAGCAATAGCACCCGGGCGGACCTGTGGCATTGGCCGCGGGACCTGGTTGACGGGCCGAGCAGCTCCTCCTAGGCCCGCGGGAGCAGCGCTGGGCTTTGGAACCGGAGGAACAACCCTCTTCTTTGGCGGCTCCACTTCACCCGCCAAGACCCGCGCTCTCTTATCCGCCTTGTTCACCTTCGCCGCATCCGGTCTCGGCTCAACAAACCGCCCAATCCAGACTTCCGTCTCGGGGTACGAGAATGCGCCGACCGTCAAAGTCACCCGCGCGATACACTCCGTCTCGTGTGCGGGCGCGATCTCGTCCAGGTCCGCAGCGCGTTTAGCGCGAATTTGGGACCGGATTGTGGAGGATGATTTGGCGTCTTCGGTCGGCTTGGGGCTGGATGCACCGGGACTGGCAGGGTCCCCTCCCGTCTTGCCTCCACGTGGACCGTGGTATTCTCGGTACGGTAAGGGAGCGGTAGGACCTGGAGGAGTGGGGTAGAGAAAGGTGGATCTCGGTGGACCCCTTGCGCGCGGTTTGCTGTGGGAAGATAAGGGAGGGTGGGTGAAAATGTGGGGCAGCAGGCGCTGCATATGTCGCTGGCGGCTCTGCCTGAGGGACTGGGCGAAGATTAGGCTATCAAATGTCAGCTAGAGCAGAGCAGATCAGAGCAGATCAGTACACAAGGCGTACCTTTCCGCAATGTCCAACAGAGGCTCTCCTTCCTCTTCCACCTCAATGGCTTCGACGGCCTCTTCCAGCTTTGGCTCCGCCTCAAGCTCATCTCCTACTCCGTCCATTGCATCATCCAGCTGCTTTGTCGGCTCCACATCGCCAGCTGATGGCTCCGTCCGCTCATACCCCTCCTCACTGATATGTTGCGGGTGGGGGAGCGTCGGTAAATTGAACCAATTCAGAAGCGGTGCGGCCGCTCGAGGGGCTGTTTTCGTTGCCATCTTCTTCCTTGACAATATAGGCAGAGCGGCTCTAGCCTGTGGGGCGTGCCTCAGTAAGTGAAGCCTCGCTATATAGATGTATGATATGGATGGATGATGGGTGAAAGAGCAAGGCCAAATTGTGAAACTTGACTTTGTTTTGACTTCGACCTTCTCTTTGCTTCGTCCTTTGTTCAGCCTTTTCCCTTGGGCTATCGCCCGCAGACGTCTATAAGATGCACCCGTAGGCGACTCGCCGCGCCTATGACAGCCTCGCAGTCGAAGAGCGCAATGACCTGGTCGCCAAGACTGGTCATTACCTCGTCGGCCGTGCTTATCGGCGCCATCTTCGTCCCCCGGTTCACCTTCTTTCAGTCGGTCATTGTCGCGCCGGCGTTCATCGCGCTTGCTACCTGCGTGGGGGCGGTGCTACTCATCCGGTCTCTGCTCAGAGCCGATCCTGCGGGCGATGGGCCGGGACGCAGGCCAACGCTACGTCCTTTGGTCTTCACCACCCCGTCGGCCTGGTCAGCGGTTCTCACCCGGCAGTCATGGGAGGAGCAGACGACCTCGTCTCGCGGACCAGCGCTCTTCTCGACTGCTCCAGCAGCAGTCAAGGATGCGCTGGATCGTCTTCTCGACCTCATTCAGCGGCATTTCATTCTACCTTGGTACTCCCGTATTTCCCCCTCGCCCGCATTCCCCAAGGGCACGGACACTCTCATTCGGCATGTCATCGCCAACTTCGTCACGCAGGGCGAGCACGTCGACTGGTCCTCCCTGCTTGTCTCCCGCATAGTGCCAATCGTCAGGGACCATCTACAGCACTATCGCTCAGTCGAGAATCTCGCTTCGGACTCGCGCACGGCCCTTCCCCTTCCCCTTCCAATCAAGGCTCATCCCGCCCTCTCGACACAAGATCACTCCTCGGCGTCCGGAACGCCTCCTTTGGTCGAGTCACATCTTCGCGCTCAGCTAGAGCTGCTGCTGGGCCGCCTGCTGCCCGAAGCGGACCGGTCCGAGGTGGTCAAGCTACTCGTGAGGGAGATTGTGCTGGGAGCGGTCTTGCTACCGGTGTACGAGATGCTGTGCGATCCAGACTTCTGGAACCGGCAGATCGACGACAGGGGCGGGAGATATCTACACGAGCAGTACGCCTACCTTACGCAGGAATTGTAGCTGTACTGATCTCCAGGCGCCAAGTCAGCCGGTTCCTCTCCGCCTTATCGACCATACCAGACTCCCCCTCCGCCACTGTCACACCGGTCAAGCCCCGTACATCTTACCCTCCTGCTACGGCTTTCATCTCGGCCGAGTCCTCAACACAGCACTTTGACGCATTCATACGGTCTATCTCCCGTCTGAAAACGCTCGGGGAGGCGAGGCGGTTCCGGGCGGATCTCGATAGGGAGACAAGGGTAGCTCAGGCGGCATTGAACGATGAGGAGCTGAAGGAGAGTGGCGGCAAGGAGGGTGAGCGGGTCCTGAAGCGTGCAAAGAAATATGTGCAGAGGCTGGGAAGAGCGAGTGCTCAGGTGGATGCGCGGATCGGGGTGCTGTCGGGATTGGTGAGCTTCAATATCTCTCAAGTTGGGGTAGCGCTCACGCTTAGAGCGCAAACCCCGAAGTGCTTCGGTCTCCACTATCTGTCTCGCGTTCTTCGGCTGCGCAGCCAGATATCGCGCTTCGGACTGTCCTATTGGATCCCTCGTCCTTGGCTTATTGGCTCGAATTCATGGAACGTCGAAATCGGTCCAAACTTGTCCAGTTTTGGCTCACCGTCGAGGGATTCAAAGACCCACTCGAATTGGCGGAGCCATCCTCTTTCGGTACCTTCGATCCCCAGAGCGGCTCCGAGGCGGATGGAACGATCCTCGACGATACGACCTTCCTGTACGAGATGTACTTTGCCGCCGGTTCCGATATGGGCGTCTCGACGCGAGACATCGGCGTCATTCGGGACTTTGTCAAGAGCCCTGTTGCTCCAGTATCAGCGCAAGCTGTCCGAGTTGTCAAAGGCTCCATCTTCTCAGCTCAACAGGCGGTGTATGAGCAGATGGAAGAAGAGGATTGGAGCGAGTTCAAGCGGGGAGAGCTGTACCGCAAGGCGATGCAAGACCTCTCTCGGCAGAGGCCGCTCGATCAAAATGCCTTCTCTCCTCGGTCCGTCACTTCCCCTTTGGTTGCTGCCGTTCAACCCGGCAAGCCAGTCCGACACGTCAGCTCCCCGTTGCTCGAGACCAAGGTCCGACGACCGCCTCCCAAAATCGGTCCAACGCTGGTGAACGGCAATTTCACGCCTACTACCTCGGTCGCACCCTTCGCTTCCATATCTACCGCCCCTCCTACCTTCTCTCGGAGTTTGACTCAGGTCAGAGCCATACCCTCGTCTAGCCAGGCGCACACGCCGACCGGCACCCAGCCATCTACCCCTCCCAAACGGTTCAATCATCTCGACGTCCTCTTCACGGGCGGCGCCAACTCTCCCACCGCTACGGAGTCTGAGCGGAGGATCTTTGACGATGACGACGAGGTGGATGTCGATGATGATGATTTCGTGCAGGTTCAGCGGATGGAGGCGATCCAGGCTGCACTGAGCGAGATCATTGCGTCGGACGACATGATCAGCTCTCGGGTTGAAGCCCATGCTTCGCCAACACCCGGCTCGGTCGCGCCGTCAATGACTACCTCGCTTGTTCTGTCGCCTCTGAGCGAGCGGGATGAACGGTCGTCCAAGCTAGCCTCTCGCAGCGCGGAGGATCTACGTTCGGCGGGCTTGGCTGGACCGGCGGTATCCGTACCGCCGACCGGGAGCTCCAAAGAGGGCGGTCCCACTCTGCAGCGGAGGCAGAGCATGTCCAAGCTGAGCTCCTCCGTGGATCGAGATCGGCTTTTTGACGATATCACCGAGGCGGAGGCGGACGATCAGCCTACGGAATCGGTCGATCCGGAGTACGTCCAGCTCGCTGCGCCAGGGAACCTCCACCTCGGCCCCGAGATATCCCGGCTGGAACTTCGAGTCCAAGAATTGATCAAGCAAGAGAACCTCCTCGAGGGACTTATCCGGCGCGCTGAACTCACGGGCAATGAGGCGGAGCTCAAGCTGCTCCAAAAGTCCATCTCGACTGTTCGGCGGGACCTTCGGGGCTCGGTCTTTCAAAAGGCGCAATACGAACAACAGGAGGAGGAGAACCGGCTCGTCCCTGGTCGTACGGTGGTCTCGGTACCGAGTGCACACGTCACTGTCGATGCAACAGAGGGGAAGCAGGTCGCGCGGTATGCGGTCAGGGTCAGCCAGATGGGAGAGGATGGACGGTCGGTGGAGGGGTCGTGGGTGGTGTATAGGCGGTATAACCAGTTCTTTGAGCTCGACAAGGCGGTCAAAGACTGGGCGGCGGGATCGGCGGATAGGGAGTTGATGAGGGAGATCAGGGGGCTGGTGGAGTTGCCCGGAAAGAAGCTGGGTCCGAGCACATCGGCGGGACTGATGGAGTCAAGAAGGCAAGGACTGGAACGGTACCTAAAGGTCAGCTCTCCCACTGGAGCTCGCGCTCAGAAGCTGATGCTCAGTCTCTCGTGACTTCAGCAAGCCTTTGCAATTCGGACATCCTCCGCAACTTCCTCTCCCGCTCATCCGCTTCCTTCCCCTCCGCCCCGCTCCCTGGCCAAACAGCCAGTGTTGCGTCGCTCGCACCCCACAACATCGTCCGATCTCTCTACAAGTCCGTCGCCACAACGTTGGACGAGACGCCTCTCGGTCCATCCATGCTGGATATGATCCACTCGACGCTGAACCGGCAATTCAGCGACGTCGCTGGCGGGCTAGGGGAAGTAGTGGAGCTGGGCGGAGAACTGTTCGGTTATGGGTCATCCTTCATCCCGCCTCTCTTGAAGGGCGGGATGGGTGGTCTGACTGGTAGTCCAGAGATCGGCGGGACTGCCGGAGGAGCCTTGAAGGCGGGCGGAGAGGCAGAGTCTGGGAGTACGGTCTTCACTGCGCCGATCTGTGATCTCTTCATCGAGATGTTCGACCTGGACGAGAGCAGCTGGCTGCGTCGGCAAGCTATCGTCGTTATCCTCCAGCAATTCCTGGGCAGTACGATCGAGAGGTGCGTTTCCTTCGATCAAACAACAAGCTAAGCTGATCAAAGCAGAAAAGTCCGAGACACGCTACGCGGAGTCGCCCATCCAGACAGCTTGGAGAAGCTTCTGGTCTCTTTTCAGGATATGCTCTTTCCTGATGGAGAGCGCCGGCCGCCCAGCGAGGAGCGCAACGAGACCGAGAAGCTCGCAACGCGCCATCGAGCGTCCAAAAAGCTTGCTCTGCTCATACCAGGTGAGCTCATCCGCAGTCGAGCTCCGGATGTTATAGCTGATGCATATAGACATTGCAGCGAACATGATAGGCCGGAGCAACGCCCGACGCGCGGCTCGAAGGGTGTTTGGGGTGCTCCAAGATAAGCGGCTCAATCAACATCTCATCCTGAAGATCCTGGACGAGGTCATCAGTGCGCTATTCGCTAAGCCTGCACCGTGACCTGGCACTTAGAGAGTTTGTATACTGTGCATAGGTAGGTACAGCTTCACTCGAGGCGTCCTTTGTTGGTTTCATCCAGGCTGACCCGTACTCCAGGCCTCACCGCCCCGAGATCCTTTGAAATCAGCGCCCCGGATGGCTTGCTCCAAGCCTTAACCATCAGTGCATCAATCAGGACGCTGTACATCGCCTGACTGATTCAAGGCACACCTGTGCACGACCTTCGCGATGAGCGATACAACTACCGGATCCGATTCCGATGCACAGTCGGGATTCCCCGCGTATTCCGACCTCACCGATGCAGCCAGATACTCCTTAGTCTGGATCGGCATATCGCTAGTCATTATCCTTGCCTTGTGGTGAGTGTCTGATCAATGGTCTGAGTCCGCCGCTGAACTTCAGGCGCTCTCTACCATGCTGTTCCAAGAATACGGTTACGTACGAGGACACGGTGGTCAAGGGCAGAAGACAGACCGTGGAGACGACGGTATCGGTGAAGCGCAGGCTCAACGTCCTGCTGCCACTCAAGATTCTTACCGTGTTATTCCACGAGGTAATATTCTGTTTGAGCACCAACCGAGGGCGGCGAAGCTGACTGTAAAAGATGTCTCATGCGATCGTCGGGATGGCCACGTAAGTCACTACACCAGTGCCGACTGCACCCTGAGCGATATGACAGCTGAATGTCAGGTGTGGGACTGTCGCTTACATCAGCGTGAACAGTGAGTTGTGCCTAATATCAAATTTCGGCACGGCAATAACTAACATCGTCAGAGGGAGAAGGAGGGGAGACCCACTTCAAGCCGCCCCCGGCTCGTCAGCCCGCGTATCGTCCGACACTGGCAGCGGGGTATCTGTGAGTCATTGGTGCCATGCATTTGCAGCGGGTCTCTGACTTTACAGAGGGAGCTGCTTGATCGGCTGCGCCTTGCTCGGAGCTGGCTTTGATGCCCTCGCGTGAGTCGACCGTAGCGTCATCCTCCTTTTGTCCAACCAAGGACCTTGAAGCGACAGCTCGGCTGATCATTCAGCTCGAAATGGGCTGCACTAGCATTGGTCGGATACCTCTTCATCGCGTTGGTAATCTGCTGCTCCGTTCGCGCCAAATCTACCATCGGATACAACAAGGATCTCATCACCTATTGGATCAGCAGTTTTTGCGGTTCCGGTAGCAGTCTTCAAGATCGCCTCAAATTCATCACCAAGCGCAGGGAAAAACTGGACAAGTACCGCGCGGAACAGTTTAAACGGCACGAAGAGGCTATCGCACTGTACGAGAAGATTGCAGCGCAGCACAAGGAGGCGACAGGGGGTGATGACATTGTAGCAGATCGCCTGCGGCTGAAGCGGATGGAGGACGAGCTGGATCAGGTGTACGAAGACAAAATGGTGTCATTGGAATTGTCAGTACCCTTAATCCTCGTGCAATTGTATCGTGAAGCATGCGCTAACAGAGATAGGATCATCTCTATTGCCCTTTTCATATCAATCGGATGTATCCTTCCTGGATGGCTCATCGCCGACTCTGTTGGCCTGCGCTTCGTCATCATGTTCATCGGTCTCTTCTCCGCCGTCTACGCGGTTCAAGACATATACGACGATGGGGTGAAGCACCGACACATGTCCGGAAGCGATGCCCACAACTACGCCAGCTTGCTCGTAACCTTCAATCCTACTGTCGAGCCCTCACAGGTAGGCTGGGACGAGGAGGTCGGCGAGTATCAATGGAAGCTGGAGTCGAAGACTAAAAGTGAGTCGCTCCATAGCTTTTCGTGAAGGTATAAGGCTGATCAGGACTAGCTCTCGCTTACACATCACTCGCACTCCAAGTCCTTGCTATCATCATCACCATCCTTGCGGCGCTCTACTTGGTCCGTTCGACGACCGCCGAGCAGGCTCTCCGATCACGACAATTCCTGCCCTCGCCGTGGCACCTTCACAGCGCGGATCTGCTGGAGAAGGCAAAGCAAGGGGGGCAGGGCTTACAGGAGGGCCTGGACTGGGGCAAGGAGAAGGTAGGCAGTCTGGTCGGGGGAGATGACGGGACATAGCGTGATCTGTAAGCTGTAGATCTGGAACGATGTCATCCATTCGCTTGGTTGACTTGTCCCCGATGTCTGAAACACACGGGGAAATCAGCAGGCGGGTTGTCTCCAGCGATGGAGCTATTTTGGTGTGGAGTCCAGGTGGAGCGCTGCTGTCAGTGCTCCAAAAGATCGACCCCTATCCGGATCATCATGCGCGAAGTCGCGAAAGAGAGTCAGAGGCAGTGCAGCCTCAAGTGGCCCCGGACCATTAGCCTGCGTAGTCCCTGAGTCGAACGTAACGCGGACCCTCGTTCACAGCAACGCGGGGAGATGATGACCTCATGATGGTCGAGTAACGGTCCTCCGACCACGACTTTTCTTGCTCAAGCAGCTAGGGTGCACTCCTGACACGACATCTTGCCTTCCGCTACCCATTGTCCCGAGTTGTAACACGACATCAAGGACTCGAAGCTTTACATTCGACGAAGACACCATTTCACGCACCCATCGGTCTCCTCCGAGTGAAATCTTTCTCCCGGCGGCACTTGGTGACCTAGCTCCTCGCTTTCGCTTGCATCCACCTCGTAATCACCTTTGTGTATAAGGCCCAACATGTCTGGACGTGGAAGCCCGAATGATGAGCGGGTGAGAAGAACGGATTACTATGTAAGTGATGCAGTATCGTCGTAGCTTGCGCCGTGACAAGGAGTGGGAGCACAACAACCCCATTTTTACCCCTAGCACCGTTTCAGATCCGTCGCCCCCTCCTTTGGCTCCCTATAAAAAGCTCCACTAATACTCTACTCCACACACTGCCCATCCCTCCTTATCATATCTCTGGCTCTGCATCATATTGTAGCTGATCACTCTTTGTATAGCAAAATACACGTTCCTCCCCAGCTCCTCACACACGCGGGCGTGCAGATCAGCACAGGTACGACAATCAAGGCTCGTCCTCATCTCCTGCTGGACAGATGGAAGGCAGAAACTATCTCGGCGCCGCACCAACTATACAAGTGCGGTAAGTATATGCAGGGCCCTTTGGGGGTTGAGCTTAAAGCTGATCAATTGCAGAGACCCATCATTTGACGGAAACGATCCGGAAACGCTAGACGTTGTACCGCTGTCACGACACGATTCCAGAACTCCATTGACACCTCCTCCACCTGCAGCTATCTCGCAATCAGGAGGTAAGTAAAGCTACCCACCTTGAACGCGCTGGATCTGATTATTCAGGCTATTTCCTTCCTCCTGGCGCGACTCAGCCTTCGTCAGCAGCCAACACCCCTCTTGGTAACCCTGTCCGAAGCGTTCACTACCCTCCTTCACCACAGCTTCCCCACGTCGAGCGCAACGACCGCAACTACATGTCAGTCCCACTAAACGACACCTCTACTCCTCAACAGAACGCAAACGCGTCCGAATCTCGCTCTACCACCCCGCAGACTGGTACCGGCTCCACCACTCCTCGCCGACGTCCATTCAGCTTCCTCCCAATGCAGAGCAACAACTATAGCTCGCAGTCCGTCGACTCGGGCGGCCCAGGGTCGGCGGAGAAGAAGAAGCGGCCCAAGACGGGCAGGTCTCAATCTTGGGATTTGCTCGGGGAACGGCCGGAATGGGAGGAATACAACCCCAGTCAGGCGAAGGATGCGAATCTGCGCTTTGCTGAGGGCGATGTCGGTACCAACAAGGTGAGTCCCTTCTTTGCCCTCAGTCTGCAGTCGCTTATACTAAGTTTTCGCGCTTCTACTACTGGGCGCTCAACTCCTCCATCATCGTCCGCTGGATCTTCTACATCGTTCCCATCCTCGCCATCCTTTGGATCCCGGGTATCGTTGCCCTTGCATCCGTCCCGGGCGCCGTGGTCTGGGAGGTCGGACTTCTTTGGTGGTCCATCTGGCTCAGTGTGCTCTGGGGCGGTTTCTGGGCCAGTACGGCGGCGTTCTTGATTCTTCCAGGTGTCTGGAGGAGTACAGTAGGAAGCATCGTACCGAGTGCGAGGAAGTACACGGATGTCATCAGGGCGCTCGGAAGGTGAGTGTTTGGGCACTTTCGCGGGCGCTAGGATGATGCTGATGGGTAGATACGCCAAGCTCGTCCCTTGGGCGGCCGCCATCTGGATATCTTTCACGCCTTTGATCATCAACCATTATGGCGGGAGTGCGGACAGTAATTCGCGTACCAATTTGACGACCATGGTCAACCTCCTATTCGGTTTCTTCCTGTGTTCGATCGTCCTCGGCATCGAGAAGCTCATCGTGCAGCTCATCGCGTGAGTTCCAAAGCTCCTTGTACCCCGAGTAGGCCGTCAGCTCACATTGTAGCCTTCAATTCCACCAGGACTCCTACGCCGACCGCTTGGCCGACCAGAAGTTCCAGATTAAGGCACTGACTACACTATACATGAATTCGCACGACGTGAGTGTTACCTCAAAGGAAGCATAGACCTAGAATGTAGCTGATTATCGGACAGATTCCAGGTCGATCTGATACCCTTACCGACGCCGATTCGCGCAGGACCAAGGGATCCCAGGTGCCCAAGGTGGTCATTCGGAAGGCGCTGAGGGGTCTTCGAGAGGTAGCTCAGACAACTACTACGTAAGCTGTGTTGCAACCTACCTTTGGGAGCTTAGCTGACTTGCATAGGGCGCTCGGTAACGTCGCGTCTGAGATGGCTGGGCAGAGTGTACTGCAGACAAATTCACCGGCAAACAAGGTCACCGCCGCACTGAGCTCTGCGAACAAGTCGAAAGCGGTACGCTCAACTCCTCCGTTATCGGGTAATAAGCTTACAGGATAGCTCGCTCGCCGACTTTTCTACTCTTTCCGTGCGCCTGGTGCTGCTGCGCTCGATATCCAAGACATCGCCCGATTGTACGTATCGGCCCCTTGTGCGATGCGGGCTCACGCTGACTGCCTAGTTTCCCGGATCTTGAGACCGCCCAAGGCGCTTTCAGCGTGTTTGACGTCGATGGAAACGGCGATGCCACCAGAGATGAGCTTGAGAGCGCTGTTCTTGCTCTCCATCGCGAGCGCTTGAGCTTGGAAGCTAGCATGCGGGATCTGGATGGTGCAGTTCGACGGTCAGCTTAGAATCTCCTTGGCGAATCATGACGGAGAAACCAGCTGACGGCGTCCAGGCTCGACGATATCTTCATGGTCATCGTCGCCGTCATTGTCATTCTCATCCTCGCCGCCATGGTCACTACACGGCTCACCTCCTTCGTCACTTCCGCCGGAACTTTTGTGCTTGGACTGTCGTGGCTGATTGGTACGACTATGCAGGAGATCCTCCTCGCTTGCATCTTCCTCTTCGTCAAGCATCCCTTCGACGTCGGAGACCGAGTGGACATCGATGTGAGTAGCCCTTTCTTCTCCTTGCTTGTTCGCGTGTTGATCAGATAGGGCCAATCGTACACCGTGGCCAAGATGCAGCTGCTCTCAACCAACTTCAAGCGGGTAGACGGCAAATTTGTCTGGATTGGGCACAATGTTCTAGCCACCAAGATCATCGAGAACGGTAAGCACATGTCTATTTACAATTCAGCTCCTGGCTGAAACTTCAGTCCGCCGTTCCGGTCCCACTTCAGAGTCCTTCTCCTTCGAGGTCGCCTTCGACACGACGTTTGAAGCTCTCCAATCTCTACGCGGCCGGATGCTCATCTTCGTCAAGGAGAACGGGCGCGATTATCTCCCTATATTTGATGTCATTGTTGACGATATTCCCGGACAGGGCAAGATGGTGCTCAAGGCGGATATCAAGTACAAGAGTAATTGGCAGCAGGGAGCTTTGAAGGTGCAGCGACGAAACAAGTGGATTTGCGCTTTGAAGATGACGTGAGTGTTGGCTTGAGTTCCAGTATCAAACACTCCGAGAAGAGCTGACGCTTAGTCTGTCGGATCTGAAAATTTGGGGCCCGGCTGGGGCGGGTGATCCGGCACCTGCTCCTGCAGACCCAGTGCGGTACACCAGTACGTCAAATCACGCCAGCTCAAGAGTCACTACCGAAACGTACCCAGGCTGACTCAACAGTGGTCCCATGGGACCAAGTCAACGCCGCTGCGACCACTGCTGCTGCTGGCCCTGCATCATCGTCAAAGCCTGAATCCCCGCCTCCGACCTTCCACGCGGCCACTACTGCCGGTGTGGGCCTGATGGATCGCCGACAGGTTGTCAATGACAGTTCAGCAGGTACGTTTATCCGTCCAGACTTTGCTCAGCGCGCGGGCACGAGCTGATAAAGTAGACATCTGGGGAGACGACGAAGAAGCCTCGCAGTTCGGCGGGCCCACTCGACCCGGTACGCCAGGCACAATGACCCCTGCGGTTTCTACCTCGTCTCATCAGCCGTTCGACAACGGTCCCACAGTCGGCCCGCCCCGGACGAGGATCGCGCATGGTCAGCCGGGCGACTCGATCGAGATGACGTCGGGCCCGGTAGCTCGGCGGCAGTAGTGCTGGGGAGGGGATGAAAAGCTACGAGATGGAGTGAACGAGGTGACGGAAAAGAGGCAGCAGCGGGTCTGCTGTTCTCTGGTGACGATTTGCGCCACATCAAAATCACATAGATAGATGCGATGCCCATGAACATTGATGCGAGATGCGAAATCCTGTAGCAACATGATCTGATTTGTTTATCTCACTACTGGCCATCACGGATGTGTAGTCGTCTAAGATTTGCATTCTATGAAGTATGGGCAAGAATGGTCCTTGAAGCTTAAAGTCTAGTTGAGTTGAGAACCTAGGCGGAGACAACATCCCTATACATGTCAGCTGTCTTTCCGTTTGACATCATGGCGAAGATTAAACTCACCCAACGCTGAGCATGTACTGCTCGATACTCTCCACCGCTCCCCCCTCCGCGCCCCTCGCCGAATCCAACAACCGCTTAATCAAGCCTGACCCACGCTCCCTGCTCGCCCGCGCGATCTCGGCCGACGCGAACCGCTTCGCTTCCGGGATCCTCATGAACGGATCATGGACGACCGATTCTGATGCGCCGAGCTTGGAAAAGGAGGACTGGAACCCTGATTCTTCGGGGTCGAGCTCGGTCAGGTCGCCTGAGGTACCGTTGGTTGCGGCGTTGTAGGTCAGGTCCTGGGGAAGGTTGAAGAGGTCCATGAGGGCGATAAGGGTGGGTGCCCTGGATCGTGTAAGCTGATATTTACCATTACGGGCATAAAGCAGCTTACCAGAGTCGCTGGTTCGCCTCGGTCAACATCAGATCACTGGCGGAAAGCATCCGCGTCAAGCCAATCTCGGCCACTCGGCGCCATTTGATGGGCATCTTCTGGGTATTGGCGAGTACGACACCAGTGTGCAAGTTCCCGAAGAGCCTAAGCAAGAGTTAGCGATGCTTCCAACTCAGTGCGTTCTTCTGACTCACCCAGGCTGGATCGCGTCCAGCACGCCAATGACCAAGTCCGGTCCGACGTGATCCAGCGCGCTGACAAAGCAGACAAAGTACACAAAGCTCAGCGTGTACTGGGTCGATGGCTTGCTCTGGAGTCGGTTGAGAAGGAGCATGAAGATGGTCTGGCTGTATGGCCGCATGACCTCACTGCATCGTCAGCTTCAGCCTCTTTCCCGCAGGATAATTAGCAGGCAGCTCACAGTGGCAAGAACTCGTACAACCCCTGAACCAGCTCGAACCCGTACAGATCATTGATCTTGCTCCCTATGAGCCGCTGGAAGATACCCAGCAGACCCTGCACTTGACCACCTTCGGAAATGAGTTTGCCCCCGCGCACGAGGAGCGCACGCCATATGCGGGTGAGAGCGGGGATATTGCCGCGCTGCTCCCAGAGAGCAGCCGAGAGGAGTGGTGTGAGGAGCGCTTGGTATGCCTCGGGAAGACCCTCGGAAGCCGGGTGGAGCTCGAGAAGCTGGGAGAGGATCTGGAAGATGTATGGGATAAATTCTGTCTAAATCAGCTATGATTCATGGACGACGATCAGGGAACAACAGCTTACCCGCAACGTCCTGGGCGAGAATGACCTGGGCAGGGCCGAAGAGGGCGGCCTCGAAAGTGGGCAGAGCAGAAGGAGTACCCTCGCAGACGAATCTGTAGACTTGTCAGCTGGGTCCAGTTGCATCAAGAGATTGGATCAGCTTACCGTATCAATGCAGATACGGCCTCGAAGCAGAACTGGTTGAACTTGGGATTACTTGGGTTCTTGCTGATCTCGCCTAGGATGTTGACGAGACGAGTCAAGATGCCTTCGTAGACCGGAGTCAAGGTCTGACGGGCGATAATGATAACCCGCATGACACCTGAATGTCAGCTGGACTGTACTCTCGTCTATGGGTGCGGACGAGCTTACATTTCATCAAGTAATCATTCTCCGCAATCTTCTCCGGCGTACCCCCTCGTTCGATATTCGCAAATAAGGCCATCAGGATGTCTTGTGCAAACGGCCTAATGTCGGTCTGGGTAAATCTGGTGCATCAGCTAAAGCGCGTCGGAAGGTAGAGTCTTGGCTAGCTCACTGTGCTTGTCTGTTGACCTTGATAAACAGGATCCGTTCGATCGTGATAGCAGCGTAAGAGTACACAACGTAGTTGCTGGATCCGAGGTGCTGAACAAGGATAGGAAGGACCGAGAGGAGTTGGTCTTTTGTGAGCTACAGAGATCAGCTGATAGTTCCTGATCACAACATGGAAGGCTTGTGTCAACTCACTTGATTTTTGAATGTATAAAGGAATTTGATGGCGTCAACTGTGAGAATAGGGTGTACAGACCCCTCGGCAGCTTGCAAGTCGGCGAAGACGTTCTGGCCGAAGAATTGCACGACATCGACAAGGACATTAGTCGATGTCACACCGAGCTGAAAGAGTCAGCTTGTTACATGGACTGGATGTTAAGTTCCAGCTCACCTGTTGTGTTGATCCTCTTGAAGCGATAGAGGTGAGAAGGTAGATGGCGGTATCTTTAGACTTCCACTTGTCTGCCGGGTTGGAAGCGTAGTCCTGCGAAAGTCAGCTTGGCTGCTTCCTGCTTCCTCAGACGCGTGAGCAAGAGCAAGCTGACCTGGAGGTACTGGGTGATGTAGCCCTGGATGATTCCAGTCACTTCAGACTCAAAGTTCTCCATCAATGCCCGTGTGAAGTCAGTCGCTGCCTGTCGTCTGGTCTCGCTATCTATCGACGTCAGCTTTGACTTCTGGAGAGGCCCCGGAGCGGATGTACCTGTCGCAGGCTCCAGATCTCGCCGGATGTACTCGTTCGGGTCATCCTCGAACATCTCCTCCTCGTGTTCTGATGCGTCAGCTTTGCACGCGACGACCTGGGCGCGTCAACTCACGTCTCAGGCTCATGTTTGGCAGGATGATCTTCTCGCAGAACGCCTTCAGTGTCTCAGGCGACGAGAACATGTCCCTGTGACTCCCCATCTTGACGACCGCCGCCAAGAACCGGAGGGCATGAGATACCAGCTATCATGTCAGTTCAGCACGCGGAAGTTTCGGTGGACATGATCTCACGATATCCTCCCTTGTCCCTGACCCAATAGTGGTCAACATGCTCCATACCGACTGGACGAATTGACCCAACTGCGGGAACGCGTCGAGGTATTTTTGGGCGTACAACTCGGCGATCTCGCATATAGACGCGCGGATCTTCTGGAGTGGTCCAGGTGCCTCGTCATCGTCCTAAGACGTGAGCTTCCTGGTCCGTGTAGCGGGACGCGAGCTCGATAACTCACATCGCCCTTCAGCTCCGCCCGCTCCCAGCTCAGATACTTCCTCAACCATCCCTCCTGGCTCCCATCCGCCGTTCCCATAAACACCGTCAAGTTGTCCTCGAAGTAAGGCGGCAGATCCTGGCTGCTGAGGTCCTGGAAGAGCTGGACAAGGAGCTGCAGCGATTGCGCAAGGAGAGGCAGTGAGGCGTTGGCGGGAAGGGGTTCGGTGGATGAGAGGAGGCGGTCGACGTGCATGAACAGCTGGTAGTAGGGTTCGCAGAACTTCGAGAGGACGAGGTTGATTTCGGAATAGAGCTTGTCGGTACGGAACTGAGATCGCCATCTGGGCGTGTCAGCTTGCGTGGCTCTGTCTGGAACGCTCTCAGCTTACCTGCGGAAAATGGAGTGGGCGGTGGCGAGGACACCGTTGTTGACCACAAAGTTATCCGGGGTCAAGCTGTTGACCAGTTCCTAGCGAGTCAGCTGCTGCTCCCGAAGATAGGACTTCCTCCTCTGCTAGCTCACATCGATCAGCCCCTCCCAGTCGTCCGGGAAGTCCAGAGTCGCAATCGTGCTCAACGCCTCGCTGATCTGGCTCTGCAACCGAGCAGTCGCAGGTGTACCAAGCGCAATCATGACTGGTACAAGCTGGCTCTTGATTTGCGCCTTGTCCTGCGCAGCGATCTGGACATCCTGGTTCATGTCAGCCCATACTCCAGATGTCTTGGAAGGAGCACAAGGATCAACGATCAAAGTCTGAGCTCACCTCTTCTCCAGCCCAAAGACGCTTGACAGCATTTTTGAAATACACTCCCGCTGTCTGTCGAACGGTGATGTCTGCCTCTCCAGAGTTCACAAGCTGCAGCAGCAAGAGCAGGAAGCCCGGAGACGCCTCGCCTTGCTTTAGCTGAGCCTCGGCTTGTCGCCTGATGTTGGTGTCAGGAGAAATCGAGGCCGAGAAGGTGGTCGAGAGGGTTTGGAGAGGGTTCGCCATCGTGTCTGGCTTCTTGATGCCGAGAGGAAGTAGTCTAATGGAGGTACTGATAGCTATAGGGGTCCTGGCGATAATTATAGTCTGCTGTTGGGCTGACTAGGACAGTGGAGAGAACGAAGAGAAGTCAAAAGATTGTTGAGGAATGCGACCCAAAATCAACGCGACCAACCGACGCGACACCACCCAAATCATGCCCGTGCGCATCGCCACCGCCTACTGGTCTTGAGCAGGACTGCGAGGCCTAATTGCGAGTCGCAGCCGATCCTAGGACCTCACGCATCGCATATAGGTGGAATGAAGACACACTTATACATAGCGTAGACTATTCGACATCACATCGGACGGCTAGCAAAGGGAACTCGAGATACAGCTTGGACCGGACCTGACTCCGAAAAACTACTCATCGTCCTCCTCCTCCGAAGACTCCTCGGCCTCGTCGAGCCACTGTAGATGTCAGCTCTGCGAGAAAAACTGGACAGATCCGAAAGGTACTCACTTTGAGGAAAGCATCCGCACTCTTCCTGACCTTCTTGCTCTTGTCCTTGTCGACATACTTCTTGCTGACATGGGTGCCCCACTGTCGGACGACCTCCTCCTCGAGGATATCGGCCTGGTAGAGCGCCATGAGCACCTTGGAGGTGGTGCCAGCGGCGAGAAGCTGCTCGGATTGAGGCGAAAGGGCGAGGAGACGCTCGATACCGCCAAGAAGGGACTTCTGGTGCTTCTCAGAGTTGGCCTGGACCAGCTATACCGTCAGCCCAATCTCAATGCTATCGAGGAGATCACTCACGACTTGGAGGAGAGAGACACGCTTCCCGATCTCTTTGGCGATCTCATCGGTGAAGAGATGCTGGCCAATCTCAAGGAGGACCTTGTGCTTGCCGACAATCTCCAACTCCTTGATCTTGGAAATGACAGCCGCGTCATCGGCCGTCTTGTTCTCCTTGAGCCAAGATCCGAGAGCCGTGTACGGCGAGTTGGCATCCTCCTCGTCATCCTCGTCCACGTTGAGGGCTTCGAGCTTCTTGGACACCTCCTCCGCGGCATCGGGGTTGCCGAGGATCGGGTCGGACCGGCCGAGCGCGTCGTCAATGTCGGTCCCGCTGGTCGGGACGGCGGCAGCGAGACCGATATCAGGCGACTGAGCACCGTCGTCCGACCCATCCTCGGCATTCACGTTCCCGTTCGTCCCCTTCTCAAACACCATGGGACCGCCAACGTTCGCCGTGGCGGTCATCTGCTTGCCGCCCTTCTTTCCCTTGTCCTTCTTGGGCGGGTTGCGGAGGATGAAGGTGGTGAGCTTGTGGCGCATGTCGATGTCGTTCTGCCTGCCGCAGGCCTTGCAGTCCCGGTGGATCGCCTCGCTGTTGCCCTTGCCGGTGATGATCAACTCGGTTTCGGGGTTCTTGCACGAGGGGCAGAGAACAAACTTCTCGATAAAGGTGTCGAGGAGCTCGCGAAGGCGCTCGGCAGTGTGCGACCCGTTGACAATGTAGCGGTCGTTGGCGAAGGTGGTCTGAGCACCGAGCTCGCAGCCGAAGAACTTGGTCGGGTCTGCAGAATCAGCTCTGCCACGCATGCTGCATGATCAATACTTACAGGTCGGTGGCCTAGCGAGCGCATGTGCGACATCCTCCATGTTGGGGATCACGGTCTTGATACCGTTTCCGCGACCCTCGACCTTGGTGAGCAGCGAGGGCATCTTGTATCGCTGCAGAAGTCAGCCACATTCGCTTCAAGGCAAGACTCGACATACGTAAAACTTGTCGTCAACGTTACGACGGATATTGACGGTGGCCATATTGGGCAGATGTTACGACTATATTATCAGGTACGATCCCATACGATCCGTCACAGAACTCACGGTGTTCAGGACCGAAAACGGTGTATGATTTTCTTGGACTGAGTATCCGGTGTCTGTTGAGTATGGGGGTTTGAAAGCATGAACTCTTTCTGTCAAGATCAGCAAAAGCTCTGGTACTATCGGGCAGCGGTCGTTGGGATCCTCATGACGTGAGGCCAACACGCCTCTATCACCCTTGGTGGCGTCCACTCAGCTCCGGTACCACCCAGGTCATCCACCCAATCTGAACTCTTTCTGAACCGAGATCGGCTCCCACTTACCAGGAGGATCTGATCTGTCGAGCGTATGTGAACCGGTAAAGGCTCTAGGAGAATGTGCGAGAAGCAACAAGTCGGGGGCGTTCGACGGGATCTTGGGCGGCTAGGGACCGGTGGTCCGATGTAGGCGTGTAAGGGGGTTGTTGGGGGTATTCGAGCAGGGGAAATTCGTGTCTAGCAATTATATGGGCTTGTGTCTGAGCTGCGGGCGGTATGTATGATGGCTCTGACTGTGTATAGTACTAGTAGAAAGAGAGAGAGGAATAGAGAGGAGATGGAGAAAGGAGGCGCGATTCTGAGATCGAAAAACGGCATCAAACAAGGTTGCAGCGAGATCCGTGCGTGATATGTGGGTGGCGAATCGTTTGTGGCGGGTGGCGGCACCCGCGTTCGTACGTTGACGTCTGTGTCTCGCAGGATCGCAGGGCATCAGACCTTCGTACGATGGAAGAACTGAGGTCTACATTATGGCAGCGTCACCGGAAGATAGCAGTCAGGAGGTTATCGAAGCTGAGAAGCGATAAAGTGGCATGCGCACCTGGGCCTCGGCTTCACATCTGGGAGGTCCAGGAGCCCTGTCAATTCGATGTGGACGGAGCGATGCATACACAGGTATGTGATCAGGTACAAAGCACACAGTTTGTTCCCATATATATTGTCGACGGGCTTCGGGATGCGTGGAACGACTCAGACGGGACCCGCAGGAGTCACGTCAACGGAAGGCGGCGACAGGCTCGAGATCTTGACGGCCAGAGTCAACCTCGGTCGGTTGCGAGTGCCATGGGACTGCCTCTGTGACCATTCTTGCTGAGTGCAATTCAGCTCACTTTCCGCCCAGCCAATAATCCAGTCGACTCCGCCGGGATGGAAAGTCGAAGTCACTTTGCTCGAGTCGTTGAAGGGCGCTTGGTAGACTTCCACCCCGAAGAAGGGATACCCTGTCGTCTTCAGCACATCTTCAAGCCTGGGAGGCTTGTCATACTGTCTGCCGCCAGAGTTGATCAGCCGCTCAAGTGCGTCCGCCTCGGAGTCAGAAAGTGAACCTTTGCGGAGGATGACGGGATGGTCTTCACCCAAAACGGTGCTGCTGAGAGCTCGAAGTATGTCTTGGACCGTCTGGGTGTTGCTGATGGGCTCGCAGATCTGCTCTGTGCAATCGAGGTCAGCCCAGTGCATGATGAGAGGTGCCTCTGCGCTGTGCCAGCCATTGTTGTGGGACACTTCCGTTGGGACCCGATTCAGGAGAGTCTGTGCTCACTCAGCTTTGCGTTTCCGCTTCGATCACGTATGGCTCACTCACCCTCGCCGTAATGCTTGATGGGTGGGGACTGGGGTGTCGAGACGCACGGAGGGCAATCGGCAGCATGGAGTGACCGGCAAGCAGCGTTGGCTGGCCCCACCTCAGCTGCTCTCCTTGTTCACGGCTTCTCCACTGATTGCTGCTGGCCGTGCGCCGTATCTGCCCCCCCTCGGCCCTGTCGTAAAGCGTCTCGAGATTGATGGCGTCCGCGTCCCACTTCTGCCGAGCTTGAGTGACGGTATCAAGACGTTTCCTCGTCTCCAAAGCCTTGTTCCAGAGTCGGTGCTTCACCATGATGGAGAAACTTGCCTGGGCGACTTCATGTTGGCCGGCAAGATCCATTCTCTTGCGGTGATACTGATCCAGCGCGTCTTTGGCGTCCCACTCCTGCCATTCGCCAGTATCTCCGATCCGCACGTACATCTTCTCGCGATCAATACTGTAAGTATCCTCCATCGTATTGTTCTGTTGTAAGACTGCTGCTTGATATGCGATGTGAGGTGACAAAACAGGGGTAAGGTAATAAGGGGATGAAAGAGGTCTTGATGTCACTCAGACCTGCGAGGGATCCCGGAGCTGATCACCGTTGCCCTGAATGCGCTACAGCATGGCGACACAAAGGGGTATCGCTTGTAAGGATCTTGCATCACTTACGACTGTTGGTGTAAGAGGCATGGCCGCTTTAGAACCCAGCTGTACTCGGCCGGACCTTGACGCAAAGTCAACGGAAGCGAAGGAAACCCAATCGAATAGACAGCAACTCACCTGTCGAAGTGGCGATTAGCCTTGTGATCCGGTGCTAGTCAGCGTCGACTGTTGGCTGAACCCGTTTACTGGGTCAGCGACTTCGCCAGCGCAGCAGCTTATCGCTGTGAAGCCACCAGTAGCAACTGAGTACGTCAAATTAGTCAGTATGACTTGAGTAAACACCTTGCCTATGCTACATCCTCCCCGTTCGGGATAACATCTAAAAACATCGAATGAGTCTCCGAGACTATTTTCCTAGCCATCTTCCTGACATTCCATCTCAAGTACCCATTCCCGCCAGACCACCTACCCCACCCGCCGCGCCCGTCCGAGACGAACCTGACGTATCTCCGCTAACTCCAACGGCAACTCTTGGCTGCTCCAGCTGAGCCTGAATGACCGTCCTCGGCGCAGTCGCCGACGTCGGTATCCTATCCCCCTCTCCCCCTTCTCTACCCGCCATAGCTCCACTCCCACTCCTCTCCCTCTCCCCTAGTCCAATGACCGTCTGGTGCCCGCTCAATGTCTGACCGCGCCTTCTGCCCGCTGCAAACCGATTCGCAGCTAGCGCGACCATACCCGCTCCGCCCATCCCGCCTGCTCGCGCCGAAGAAGCCGCCCGTCTGACATTCCCACTGCCCATTCCTGCGGCGGTAGAGCTTGATATACTTGGCCGTCGTCTAGCTTCCCCACTTGCCATAGTAGGCGTAGCAGGGGGCAGCGGCTGACCGCCTGACCGTTCTCGCTCTTTCCGAACTTCTTCCCGCTCCGTTTTCTGACCGGCCTTCTCCGCCTCCCGTGCAGACTGACTCGCTATCCGTTCTTCCTCCATCACCTCCCGTAGTAGCGCTTGTTGTGCCGCCGACAGACTCGACGAAGACCGATCTCTGAGCTGGTGAGAGAACGCCGAGGCCGACCGGATGGACGGCGCGGTGGCTGAGGCAGGGACAGGGGAGATGAAGCGAGAGGTACCGGCAATAGGGGTGTTGGCGGAAGATTGGGAGTTGCGGTGGGACATGATGGGTCGACGACCAGATGGGGACCGGCCAAGTTCCGCTTGGTGTTGAGAGGAAAAGGTGATACGCGAGCCGGAGCCGGAGCCGCCCGCTGCTGGTGCAGATTTGGGTGGCGAAAAGAGATCGATCGGTGAATTTGGGAGGATGGTTGGCGTGGTGGGCGTTGCCTCCATCTCGGGAGTGGATGGCATACGGCCGGGAGGAGGACGCGACGCTGACCGATGCGGCGTGAGATAGCTCTCGTCCATCTCCCGTCGACCAGCTTCCGGTAGTATGAGTTCCGGCGAGTCCGATACCGGTGGCGGGATAATGACGCTCGGCGTCGAGGTCTGCGAGATGGTCCGCATCGTCAGAGCCTCGGAATGGCTCGTCTGAGCCGTATCCGCCCTTGGCCGGCGAAAGATTGACTGGACGCCGTCCGCGAATTTGATAGTTCCCTTCCGCATGGACTGCAATGGGGTAGTCTCGACCTCGGTACCGATGTCAGGTGGAAGTTCGACCTCGGCCGTATCCGTATCAGGCGAAGGAGGGAGGATGGTGTCCATGACCGACAGCAGACGCCGCTCCGAGTCCGCGACAGGCGACATCTCAAGGTCTTCCCGTTCAGAGGCGGTCGAAGTGGCTGCCGCACCGGATACCGACGAGTTGGCGACGATCTCCTTCCAACCCTCTCCAATCTCCTCGTGCATCGTCTCTTCCCCTTCATCCTCCTCGCCAAAGCCGGCAAAGCGCCCATCTCCACCAGCGGAAGTGGTGAGACTGGCCCGCATCTCGACCGTATCGTCCAGATCCAGCGTGGACAGCGGATCCCGCGGAAGCCAGAGGAAGTCGTCGTATCCCTCGGTGTAGGCTGGCTGATCGTCATATCCGCGAGACCGCCAATACGGAGGAATATCCTCCCAAGGGACGAGCTTGTGATGTGGTGCGACCAGTGCCTTGGATTTGGCGTCGATGGCTTCCGCGGCAAGTACAGGAGCCGAAGTCACAGTAGATGCAGACGTTTGTTGTGACAGTGTTTGCGGCTCGAGGGGATAAGTGAAGTAGCGATCGAGCCAGCCGAAGAAGACCCAGTCGAACGGGATGGGCTTCATATATCCGAGAGGGAGGACCGCCGAGTCGTACGCGTACTTGTGGACGTAGTCGTGCAAACGCTCACGGAAGAGCTGGAACCTGCTCTGCATCCGGAGGGATGTGTGGGGGTGAGGCTTTCCGTGCTCGTCTAGCACCTCGAAAGTATCCTCGACCGAGCCGTCGTGGGTGTCTTCGCGCGGGACTGGAGGGCAGAGAATGTCCGCTTGCTCGATCTCGAGGCTGGATGATCAGCTTGGTCTGGCTTGACCTCTGCCAGCGACTCACTTGTCGAATCGTTGTTTGATGGCACGAGTAAGACTGAGAATCAGCACACATCCCCTTTACAAAGCAGACGCTGACGTACACGAGTTTCAGACCCAAGGTAAGGAAGAACAAGATTCCCGTCGAGATCGCCTCTCCTTTCGCCCTGTTCAGGATGAAGAACGCGAACAAGACGAACTGATGATTGTCAGCTGCCATACCAGTGGGGATATGTGGTAATCCAACTCACTTGACCCAAAGCCAGAGCATCGAGACTATACCGCAGGATCCGGATACAAGATCTTCGTCCGTTGTTCTCATACAAGCGACCGTATACGTAGGCGAATTGGCGTTTCCATACGACTTGGCGAGTCAGCGGCCTTTCCCTGCCCGGCTTGAAGGGGATATCGCAACTCACTGTAACAAGTAGCATAATAGATCAGGGCTGTGCATGGTCAGCTACTGCGCGGCCGAACGAGAATGTGCGACAGCTCACTGAAAGGTATGACAAGGGGACTGGAATGTCAGCGCGAGTCGGCCACCGCCACGAAGCCAGATTGACTCACTTCAACAACATGAACAGATGCATAATTGCACCAGCAAGTACTGCAGTGATGAGCTGACTTTCTTGGACCCCGTGTGGTTTAGAAACGTACATTGATAGGGCAATTGGGAGAAGTGACTGAAAGTAGGACTGCCTGATCAGCAGTGTGCCCGCAATACCCATCAAGTAACGGTACATACTACTCGGTCCGCGAAGATCGCTGTCTTGGAATATTGCTCCACCTATTACCGAACCAGTAGACTATCGCCGGAAGCTATCTCGTCAGCTTGGTCCTTCACCAGCAAGAGGCGTCTGGGCTCACCCCGAAGCGGAAGATCTCAAAGCATGGCTGGATGGCGACCTGAAGCAAAATGTAGCTGGCGAAGTACGGAGCAGCGGTAGGGAATGCCGATGCGACGATAGGCAGGGGGTCAAAGTCGTTTGTCTGAAAAGCGGTGAGGTATGCTTCGATGGCGGATTGGCCGATCTGTGAATACCGTCAGCTGGCTTCCGAGAAGGCTTCTCGTAACATGACGACTTACAGCGAAGAAGACGACACCATTGACCATCACTACAATGATCAGCTCAGCCCTTTTCGACGGATCACGTTGGGTTGGGCAGCTTACGGAACTTCCAGAATCTCTCCAGAACACTATTGTGGATTCCTAGCCTGGTAACGATAGTCTCCGCCTTGTTGGCGATGACCAGCAGAATGGGGCAGATAGCGATTGTCAACAGAGCGACGAGGATAACAGGAGCGAGGGAGGTGATGGCCGATGCAGAGTCTGGATTTGCGTCTAACCAGGATTTGAGCTGCGGGAGGAAACCAGCGATGTTGGTAAGGGACGTCAAGGCGCAGAAGAGGGATACTGGGAAGATCTGTAAAGGTCAGCGATACACGCGATGGCAAAGGCTCTTGATCTTGACTTACCCATGCTAGGGTGAAGGCCCATACTCCGATAAAAACCACCCAACCCCTGACAAACTCGCTCCTGTATACGCTCAAACCCAAACGCGGCCAAAGCAGCTCCGCCCAATCTGGAGCAGGCTGAGTATGGCACGCAAGTCTCCGCTTCGGATGGTTCTCTAGTACCTTGAGTGCCAAACGCGCAGTCCGAGCATCCCGGAATGTGACGAATGCGGCGCTCGAGGCGGGGTAGGACGACATGGGCTTAGCGCGCGCGTCGTCAAGGAGGATAGTGAGGTAGGCAAGTTTGGTGGTGAGGTAGTCGATGAGTGGGGCGTTGGTCTTGCGGAACCGGAAGGTGAAGCTGAGATGGGTGAGAGCCTGGTAGGGGTCGAGGAGCTGGCGAGGTAGATTGTGCATCGCCTGGTTGTCAGCTGAGCCGCCATCGAGGTACAAAGGTGACTAACCTCCCAGACCGTCACGCTACCCTCGCCCTTCTGCTCGTCCTCATCATCGACAAATCCGCCCAAAGCCGCTACAAGCTTGTCCATCCGTTCCTTTTTGCTCAGTTTCCCCGGTCCAGCTGCTTCTCCTGACACCGGCAAGCCATCACGAGCCCCAGCATCGGCAACGAAAGGATCTGGGGAGGGTCGATGGTGTTTCTTGTGGGCGGATACAGCGGACAGGACGCGACGAGCGAGCTTGACGTGGGCCTGCATGATCAGCTCAAAGCTACTGGGCCAAAGTTGCTGGGCCCGGAAGTGTTGACCCACCATCTCCAATTCCCTTAACACCTTCAATCTTCGCTCGCGTAGACTGATGATCGATCCCAACTTCCGCACCAAAATCACATCCTCCACTTCTCCCTCCATCTCATCATCGATATCCACCAACTCAATGTCCCTATCTCCTTCCGCGTCGGGGTCGCTGCCATCCGAGGACGACATCCGCTCCTTCCCGCTCATCATTGCGAGTCCGGTACTAGAGTCAGGCGAAGCTTTCTCACTGGTGACGGGCCGCGGCGCCTTCTTGAAGAGGGACATGGGCCCAATGGGTGTCGGGGCGGGAGATGCGGCTCTGCTGGGTGCGGTAATGGTGATGGGTTGATTCGGGCGGGTGCGGGAGAGGACGCGACGGCGATGTTCGTGGACATAGTGATTGAAGTAGTCTTCCATGGTTTCTTCGTCTCGCACTAGATCGTCAGCTAGGTCTCGTCGAGGCCGATCATGAGACTATACTACTTACTATCTGGCGGGATATTGAGAATCATCAACGTCCGATATTGCTTGACTCCCACCGGCTCCTCCTCTCCCACCTCATCGCCCACTATCCGACCCTCGAGAGGCCGATCCTCCTGGTTACCATCGCCCAGCTGACCCATCTCGCCTACAGTGCCGCTTGACACTGATCCCCCAGATTTTGCCGCTGCCCGTTCCGCCTCCACTTTGATCCTCAATCTCGCCACCTCCCGACGCCTATATCCCGCTCCGCCCCATATGATCCATATGACCGTCAACACCCAGCACGCTGTCACCCACCAGATCAGAAGCGAGTGTACCCAAAGCCATTTTGAACCGGAGCTCTCGACGAGACTTGATATACCAGCGCGGATCATTGAGGTGATGTCGACGTTTGAGGGAGAATACAGGATATGAAGAGGGAGGAGGATTGGAGCGACAATAAGGAGCTGGAGGAGCGTGTAGAAGACTGCTTGTGAGTAAAGAGCGAGACCCGCCAGGGGGCCAGACTCACAGCATGCCCGTAGGAAGCGGATGTGGAGCGTGATGTCCAATCCCCATATTGGGGGCATATCCGCCTCCCGAATCTTGAGGACGTCCACCGTCCAGGCAAGGGGCCATTTTCTGTTGATCAGTCTCGTTGAGGTGAGCGGACGGGAAGCTCACGGTACGGGAGCTGAGGCATTTCTGGCATGTCAGCTCATTAAGTTCGTTTTTCTGATCCGATGAACTCACAATCCCCAAGTCTTCGGCTGATATATGCTGAATAGTCATCAGCTATAGCTCAACCAGCATCAGATCCTCTGGTACTCACTACCCGAACTCCCAATGTTCCCTGTCTCCAACCCTCCGCCGCTCCTTGGCCAAATTGCTCTCTGGCTCCTCTAATGACCGCTTTTCCCCTCCTTTCTCCTTGTCTATCCCGTCCTCGCCTCGCCGACGATATCGCACCCAGGCCTTCTTCCCAGCCCACCATATCCGCACTACTGCCCTCTTCTTCCCGCCCTGCCACCCTCGCCGCCGCGGTATCCGGACCTCGATCTCATATCCCAGTAGGCATGCCCCCGCAATACCCAATGTCAACCATAAATTGTTGAGGAGACCAGAGTAGGCGCCTGTATAATTTGCGTGCTGTGATAAGTCGGCCATAGGCCACTATATTCGTAGAGCTGGGGCGATCAGTGGACGAGTGTCCGTGCTCGAGCTCGTCGAGGTGTTGCCTGACGATCGTCGAGGGTTCCGCTAGCTATATTCCGTGATCTGTTGGACACACAAGAAGTAGCAGATGTAGCTATTCGTCCCGATGCTGTTAAGTGGAGTCGTCGATGAATCGAGCTGGGGCTAAGAACGAAGAGAGACACCAGAGAAAGACATGTTGACAATAATGGATCGGGTTCAAAGAAGCTCTCGCAGATCCGGTACCTGAATCCGGAATCGCTTTCGCTGGAATCAGAAAATCCGGTAAGGTTCCGGATTCCGGGAGATTGATAGCCGACATCAGACTTTCGACCTTGTCCTTAGAACTGTCAGCTACCAGTACACCCCGCGGACTACCTGACATCTCTGCTGCTGTCGTGCTCGCGGTGCGCTTCAAGGCGCTCACCATCAGCTCTTGGGAAACGAGAAGCGGAGGGAAGACCCCAAAACACGTCAGCCGATGTGTAGGGTCTACCAACTCAGTTACCTCGTCAAAGTCAGCGAATCTTCACTTGGAATCCATACATCTGCTGTAGCCCTACCACATCTTGAGGGCTATTACAAGCTCAGTTTCCTCCGCGCAAACGTTCAGTGAAGATGGCAAAGACGAAGTTCTATGGGGTCAGAGTTGGGAGGGTGCCGGGAGTCTACTTGACTTGGCCGGAGTGCGAAGCTCAGGTCAGTCCCTCTCGCGATCAGAAGAGAGTTGCACAAGCTCACACAGTCAGGTCAAGGGCTTCCCCTACGCTGCTCACCCAATCGTTCTCCACGAGGGAAGAAGCTGAGGTTAGTACACGGACCGTCATGTGTCAAGACTGGTATCCCCAGTTATATAGTTGAGACCATTAGGACTTTGCGTTTCCTCAACGACTGATCCACCATACTAGATACGCGGTCCACCAGACTACATACGCGGTCCAACAAACTACATACGAATGGAGCCAGTCGGTCTCCAGGCGTGAGGGAAATGCAGGCGGTAGCTTCGCTCGGCCCGGCTGGAGATAGGGGGAAAATCGGAGGAGATCCACCATTAATTGTTGTAGGGAAGCTGGACAGGCCCGTGGCTCGGATCTCTAGCCTCAAGACCCGATGCATCTTCGCAATATCGCGTCTCGCATCGTCGACGTTGAGGCTCGTCTCGCGATGTCGTTGAGGACAGGCCAAGCCGCTATTGAAGTCCAGGTGTATACAGTTGAATCACGCGTGTAATCTTCGCCCTCGGCCGGTTGACCGGATGACAGTCATCTACATCAAGCTCAAAGTGCAAAAGAACACTTCACACAACTACATCGTCTTTAGCGGAAGCTCTGTGATGATGTGCCCATCTAGGCGACTTAGCTCCAGACTGCTGGATGCCATTCGATAAGGCTACGCCAGTCCATACCTCTACAATCCGCCGTAATGGCGAAGAAGGGGATGAAATTCTACGCGGTGAGGGTGGGACGGGTGCCAGGGGTGTACGATACGTGGGCCGAGACTGAGGCTCAGGTGAGCTCTGCCTACAGAGAGCCCTCATAGACACTGATCCGCAGGTCAAGAGCTTCCCAAAAGCCGTTCACAAGTCATTCGCTACTAGGGCAGAAGCTGAAGTGAGTCTGCGTCCTCCGCTGGTCTTCGACCATATGGCGAAAGCTGAGCGCTGACGGGCGAGGCATTCGCTTGTATCCACCCACTACGCGTCTCTGCCATCAGTCCCAGCAAGCGGCAACGCTCTTCCTCCTTCGATTTCGGTCCTCCAGCAAGAGCATCGAACATCCTGGCTCCCCTGGAGCGCCGTTCCCCACCTCCCCGACCAACTTCACAGTCGGACGCAAAGCCGGCTGGACCTCCTCAGCTCACGGCGGAGCAATCTCAGATCCTCGGCCGCATCATCTCAGGCGAAAACATCTTCTTTACCGGTCCAGCCGGTACGGGCAAGTCGGTGCTCCTCCGAGCGATCATCAGCGCTTTCAAGGCCAAGCAGCAGGAGGGTCGGGCAGACGCGGATAGACTGAAAGATGAGTGGGCGGCCAGTATCTTGAGCGGTGGGGACGGGAGCAGTCAGCGGAGAAAGGGATGGAATCTGGCGGTGACGGCTAGTACAGGGATGGCTGCTGTGTGAGTCGCTGCAGGTACAGCTCTCCACCGAGACACTTGAGCTGACGCTAAAGAAACATCGGAGGGTGCACCTTGCATTCTTGGGCCGGAATAGGACTAGGCCAGCAGCCCATCAAGAAGATGGTCGAGTCCATTCAGCGGAACACCGAAACGCATAATCGATGGCTACAAGTGGACGCCCTCATCATCGATGAATGTAAGTGTGATAATCCTCCTGCCGTTGTGATCTGGCGACTGTCGAGCTGAAGCCAGTAGTATCCATGATACCTGCATCCCTCCTTGACACTCTCGCTCAGATCGCACGCATACTCAGGAAGAGCGAAATGCCATTTGGCGGTATCCAAGTCATCGCGTCAGGCGATTTCTACCAGCTCCCTCCTGTCCCCGAGCGGGCCGGACTGGACACCACCGCTCAGACCGTCGACGGCACCACCCGTCAATTCGTTCAGCCTCAGACTATGTTCGCGTTCGAAGCGGCCTGTTGGCCTGGCACCTTCCCACCATCCCAGACCATCTCGCTCAAGAAGGTTTTCCGACAATCTCAATCCTCCTTCGTCTCCCTCCTCACTCGTCTCCGGCAAGGCCAAGTATTACCATCCGATACCGAGCTCCTCCAGTCCTGTGCGCGACCCGTCACATATACGGACGGCGTAGAACCAGTCTCGCTCATGGCGAGTAAGAAGGAGGTAGCGGTTCTGAACGAGAAGCGGTTGGCGGCTTTGCCTGGGGACGTCAGGGGTTTTGACGCGTGGGATTCGGCGGGAACGAACTCTAGGGGCTTCCAGGTGACCAAGGCGGAGGCGATTGTTCTTCTGGACAGGCATACGAATTGGGATAAGGAGATTGTCATCAAGGTTGGGGCACTGGTGATGCTTTTGGCGAACATGCAGGTGAGCACATTTTGTCCCCTAGCATACCATTCATGAACCCAGCTGATATCGAAGGACAACAAGCTGGTCAACGGCTCCACCGGGACTGTTGCAGGATTCATGAAGATCCCCGACGCCCAAGCCCAAGGCGTCTATATTGCCGATCGAGCACTAACTGCCGCCAACCCCGAGTACGACGTTGAATGGCCGGTCATCGACTTTGTACCTCCTGCTCATCTTGCCGCCGCCGCCACGGACACGACCAAGAGCGGTAGCGGACGCGTCCAGATCAATCAGGGGCGAAGCATAATCAGAGCTCTGATTCCAAAGATGATGGTGACGGTCAACAACGCGCATGGGTCTGCCGAGGCTACAAGGCTACAGGTACCGATCATGCTGGCTTGGGGAATGACGGTACATAAATCTCAGGTGGGTCTCTTCATGACGAGGTCTGAAGTTGAGCTGATTCGGTAGGGTCAAAGTATCGATCGCCTTCGAGTGGACTTGTCGAGGATATTCGAGCGAGGTCAGACGTATGTCGCGCTTAGTCGGGCGACGAATCTGGACACGCTCGAAGTAAAGAATTTCACCCCAGACAAGTAAGATTACTCCTCTCCTCAACGACAAGTGGCTGATCTTCTTTCAGGGTGATGGCACACCACAAAGTCATTGCTTGGTCCAGACCCTTGGAGGACAATAGTGCAGACGTAGACACGTATAGAGAGGCAGGAGTAGACTTTGATGAGTACTCGTAGCTATCTGTATGCCATACCGTTGTGTCTTGGTTCGCAGCTTCTGAAACATGGTCTGAAACGCATCGGATATCGTGCACGGACATTGGGATTCGGGACGCGCTAAATCCTTACGGGATCCGGGAAACCCGGTTGCTGAAAATGATCGAAAATCTCCGGCGCTAGCTTCGTTTCCGGACATCTGTCCCCGACGCGACTGCTGCTGTGAGCTACGAGCTGCTGCGAACAAGATCGAGTTTGGCACCAACGACTTCGACCTACCATCAGGCTCTGCGACTCACCTTGTTGTGTACAGCTCGGCGAGGACTTGGACACCTACGATCGGATCGAGCATGGCCTGTGGTCTGCTGCCCTGTACCCCGAGCTGCACTGCGGAAAGGATGGACTGAGCGCACTCATCAAAGTGAGTATCCATTTAACTGTCTTTTGGTCGCGCATGTGTCTAGTGGCCGTGCATTGCATCACACGGTGGAGGTGTATATGAGAGGCAGAGTGATCCCCGTCATCGAGCTCGAGCCGCGTATACGGTCGCTTCGATGACGATGGGGATGGGTGAGAGGAGCTGAAACTCCCGGGGAAATGAGGACGGGTTGAGTGATGCGTGCTGTGTGTCTGTGTGCATGGCGTTTGGCATTTCTCTATGGAGCGCGTCGAAACTGAGCTTGCCAACATCACGCGTCTTGCACAGAGCTGATCCTTTAGGTACCATACATATCTCTCATTCATATCAGATCCCACACATCTGGTGGTTCTCACTGCGGTCGGTAATCTCGAGGATCGATATCACTCAGAATGGCCACATCAGCAAGTCAGGCACACCGCCAACCTCGCTCGTCAATCTCACAATATCAACCCTCCTCACAACCTCGTCCCCAGTCCGTACAAGCTGGTCACGATGTCAGCGTCGGCCCGGCTACGCATGTGCAGGCCATACACGCGTTCGATCCCGCCGCTTTGCCATCCACGTCCGCGGCGGCGGCGTCAAACATGTACCTATGTTTCAAGGCGGGCGAAATCATCAAAGTGTGGAGCAGGGATGAAAAGGGATGGTGGGATGGGGAAGTGACCCGTGGAGAGGAGGATGCGGGCAAGGGGCCAAGAAGGGGCTGGTTCCCTAGTAACTATGTCCGACCTGTGCAGGTAGACGTGAGTGCAGCAATTTGTGACGTTCGCTTGGGGGACTTGCTGATCACCAGGCAAATACTGGGCCATCAGAGAAGGTCGCACCACCTGCTGAAAGACCGATGTCGCGGCAGGCATCCGCAGCATCTGTACACTCCTTCACCACCCACGAATCGCACGCCTCCCATCACTCGCGGCCATCCCATCTCTCGCGGTCAGCTTCGACAGCTACATCCATATCACAGTATCGCCAGCAGCCTGTCCCTACGCTATCATCTCTTCCGTCCACCTTTCAATCCATCCTTCATCCTGTCGTTCAATCGCTACGACTGTTGACAGAGTCTATCGAAAACAATCATACGACACACTTCCAACCCTCTACAGCTGTCGTCATCTCCGCGATCCGCACGGCGTTGGAGCAGACCGACTGCCTCTCGAAGACATCGCCAACATTGGAGCGGTATCCGCAGCTGGCGAAGGAACGCAAAATCGTTCTGGTGGAGCTGAGCAAGCTGGTAGCATGCGCGAGGCTGGCGAGTGGGGTGGAGATGCCGGACCTGCCGGTAGAGCCGGGGATGGAGCTGGAGCTGCTGGAGCAGACGGCGGACAGCGTGATGACGGCGGTGCTCAGGGTGATGGGGATGGCGGTAGATCTGGGAGTGGAGGCCAAGCCTGGAGTAGGCGAGGCGGACGAGACGGTCCGGATGCTGGTCGGTAACAGTGCGCCAGAGAGGTCTTCCTCGTCCGTCCAGCAGCACGGGAGGCAGCACAGCGATTCTGCGGACCGGTTCCCTACCGTGGCTCCAGACGAGGAGCGGACCGCTCGGTGGTCTGCGCGGGTACGGTCTCCACCTCCGCCAAACCCTCGGATGCAGGAAACTTTCCGCCAGAAATCCTCTTCGACAGAACTGCGGTATTCGAAGCGCGCAAGTAGTCCGCCACCTCCCATGCCACCATCCGCGGGGATGCGCAGCATACACTCCAATTCGTCTCGCAGTAGCGACGCGGATCGGAACGGTCCCCTCTCTGCTACGCCCACGCAGCGTTCGTCATCCGGCTCGGGACCGAGCTCGCCCGTATCGTCCAAAGGCATGGTCTTCCCCAAGCAGCTCGCGCAGGCGCACTTGACCCGCATTCACGGATCGATAGACTCGACGTTCTCACAGGCAACAGCCTCGTCTGACGGTTCCGCCAATAATCTTTCGTCTTCTGCGAACGGTCAGCTACCGCAGCATGTGCGCGCCCAATCACTCGAGACGGTCGAGGATATGCTGGCGGCGATCAACAAGGCGGAGGATGCGCTATACTCCATCATCGCTGCCTTTATTGGTCAAATACACAGCCATTCGCCTACGGCTCATCCGTCAGCGCACGCGGGCCTGGTGCAGATGACAAAGCGGACTATCGACACTATCAGGGACATCCTGACCGTCACGGAGACACTGGGTCGGACTCTGGCTTCTCCTGCGGATGAGGCGTGGGAAAATGAGGACGAGCGGAACGAAAAGGAGAATGAGGTGGAGCGTCTCAAAGAGGCCAAAGATGGCATGTACGACCTGGCCTCACGGCTGGTCGATGCTGCTGAGAATCTGGCGGATGCCCCTTTCCGGCTCGCCGAGCAGGTGGGGGGATTTGACGGGAAGGAGAGGGAAAGACGAGTGGCGGAAGTGCTGGCCAATTACGAGGCGGACCGGGAGGACCTGATTCGCGTGGCTTCAGAGGGGCTGAAACATGGGAGCCAGTGCGCAGGGGTGGTCAGGTACTGCCTCATGCCTGGTTCCCAGACGCCGGGCAGGATCCGAGCTGCCTCGACGCCGAAGCAGGGGAAGGAGACGCCGAGTGTGGAAGTCCACCTGAATAGCGACGATGAGGCGCAGGAGGAAGGAGGGACGAGGCGGAAAGAGAAGGTGGGGACGAGGGGTGTGCATACACTGTCCGGGCTCCATCGACGGGTCGAGAGCCTGGGACATGCGCGCAAGGGATGGGTCGTTGGGGAGCAGGGCATGTTAGGGGTGCCGTTTGGCTTTCCGGGTGATGCTGGAGGTATGGGCGGGGGAGGCGGTTGGGATGGCAACGAAGACGGGAGTAAGGACGACGCAGATGAGGACGGGGAGTCGACTGGCGTACAGCTCGCTGTTCAGGACGCAGAGGAGGAGGGTGTGGAAGAGATGGGCGACGCCAAGGAGGAAGATTTAACGACCCGTCATTTTGGACTGGGGTATGGTCTGCAAGTACCGGTGAGTCCTGCCTTTGACCATCTGCTACTTTGGCTGATCAGCAGAAACGTCCCGGACTTTCTCAGGTCCACTCGTCACCGCTTCTTTCCACCCCGTTCAAGTCTCGTCCAACCGGCAGCCCACACTCGGATGCTGGCTCGCAAGAGCTCACACCCATCCCCCGCTCCTCGTCCTGGAGTCGCTCACGGGCCACATCCCTCTCGTCTCCCGCTCCGCCGCGGTTTGCACATCGGTCTCCCTCCCGCTCTGCCGATCTGGACAAGTTCACTTCGGACCTGGCGGGCTCCCTGGGTCAATCACAGTTTCCCTCTCGGTCCACCTCCGCCGCCAGTACCAGGGATGGCGATACCTATCAGTCGTCCATCTCGGGCACAACGCGGTCTACCGCCGATCTGGCGTCCCGCAATTCGGCCTACACTATGGCGTCCTTCACGACCAACTCTGCCCGAAGCAGCTACATGGGGTCGGACGCCGCTCGCTCGTCCGGTGTTTCTGCGCTGGAACAAGCAGCACCGCAGACACCCGTCACCGGCCAAGATGATTCGCCTCTGCTTGGCTATCTGCGAGCCGAGGCGTCTCTCAACGGATCAAATTTCCCTCGACTTGGCGAGCTCAGAAACGACGACTCCGGACACGGTCAAGTCTTGGACTTGGACAAGACGCCAATGAAGCCGCTGCGACCTGTTCCCCACCGCTTCCCCACCTCGCCCATACCCATCCCTACCGCTGCCGCCGACATCCGCTTCTGGGTCGTCGCGCACGACTATGATCCGCGCGAGATCGGTTTCAACACCGAGGGCGGCATGATCGCTGCCAGTCTCAAGGTGTTGATCGAAAAGATGACCCCTCATGACGGACCGGTCGATCATGCCTTTGCGGCAATGTTCTGGGATACATTCCGCCTCTTCACCTCTCCCGCTGCGATGGTGGACGAGGTGTTATGGCGGTATCAGTGCTCCCCGCCCGCGCAGATGGGGCAGATGGATGACCGGGAGCGGGCAATGTGGATGGAGCGCAAAGTCGTCCCCACCCGGCTGCGTTGCTGCAATTTCCTCAAAGTCTGGCTGGAGGCGGAATGGCGCAGGCGCGATGGGGAGGACGAGGAGGTGCTCAGTCGCTTGATGAGCTGGAATGAGGGCAGGATGGCGTCCGAGGATATGCCTGCGATGGGTCTTCGACTCGCCCGGCTCATTCGACAGCGTATGTCCGAGACGGCCACTTCGGAGGAGTACGTGCGTTCGTCCAGTCGGGCAAGCTCTCGGTCGTCCATTCTCAGTAACGGGCCGTACTCGGCGCAGGTCGCGGACTTTGACGGACATGGCAGGAGCAAGCGGGACAGCGGGAGGGCGACCAACAAGTCTATATCGTCACTTCGTGGTCTGCGTCGCTCGGTCTCCTTCGATCGGCTACGCCAAGCTACCAACTCCACCAGTAGCTTGGTGTCATCGAATGGCTTTGCTCATCCTGCGGTGCCGTATAGCCCTATCTCCCCTTCCAGCCCAGTGGGCCTCCCTCCCACCCCCATCATTTCCAAATCACTCCACTCGCAGCTTCAAAAGACAATCGGTCTGGGCAAACACGTTCCTCCTCCTATCAAGACCGGTGGCATCGGGCACTATTCTACCGACTCGCTCGGGAACCCCTTTTCGCCGACCGGACCCTCACCTATCCCACCCACCCCCTCGGTCCCCTTATCCGACTTTGACCCGCTCGAGCTCGCACGCCAGCTCACTATTATGGAGTCCGCTCTGTTTAGGCAGCTGGACCCGGTCGACTTGCTACTCAGCGGCAAGAAGGGCTCCGGGCCTGGCAGGATCCAGGTGGATGAGCTCAAGCAGCTCAGTACCCTCAGCAACCAGATCACCGGTTTCGTGGCGGACGGGGTACTGGGCGAGGCGGATACCAAGAAACGGGCTGGGCTGCTGAAGTTTTGGATCAAGGTGGCAGATGTGAGTCCTAGATATTGATGCGTGATAGACCAGGCTGACCTGATAGCGCTGTTTCATGCTCCAGAACTTCTCATCCCTCTTTTCTGTCCTTGCGGGCCTTAACAGCTCGACTATCCTTCGCCTCAAAAAGACCTGGGATGTTCTCAACCAGAAGTACAAGGTACTCTTGGACCGCCTTAATGGCGTTATTGAGCACACGAGAAATCACCTCGCGTACCGAGGCAAGCTTCGCGAGGCAAAGGGGCCTGTTCTGCCTTTCCTCGGATTGATTCTGACCGAGTGAGTCCCCGCCCAGGTCCCTTTTCTAGGTGCAGGTTTCAAAACAGACCTAAGCTGACTCTGCAGCATCACCTTCACGTGTGACGGGAACCCAAATCTCCGCCCATCTCTCCTGCAAGAAGGCCTGATGTTGATCAACGTGGACAAATATGTCAAGCTCGGCAAGATCGCCTCCGACTTTCGTCGATATCAGGAGGTAAGTACCTTATGCTCGGTATCTGGGACAGCCGCTGACTGGGCTAGCCCTTCAACTTTCACGAGATCGAAGCTGTGCAGGCGTACCTCCGCCGAGCTCTCGCAGAGCGCGGTAGCGGAAGCCTTGACGCGCTGTACCGCAAATCGCGTAAGTCTTCGTCTCGATAGTAGCTGTTCAAGCAGAGTGCTTACATTCCAGTCATGCTGGAACCACGCAAGGGGACGGAGAAGATCAACTCGGGGATTGACCGGCCCGGATGGCTGGGAGGGAAGGTCTAGTACGCAGCCACACGTTTATATCTTGTCCGACGTCTGTCTCGCAGAAATGAGATCTCCGACCCCTGTACTAACTCCGTTGTGTGGTGTCTTGCGCAATCCAGCGAACTCGTGGCTGCTCTCATCAACACACTAAATGCATGGTAATAGGCTTTGCAAACACTCGCGAGCTGATCTGCAGAAGCTGCGCGAAGTCTCCTCGGTCTCTCGGGCTGCCATAGCTGTGGGCGTCCATCTATTGAACCATGGGTTCGGCAGCTGAATGGTACAAGACGTGTCGCCGGGGGCCTCGGGGCGGGCAACGATGAAGCGCGGGTCTGATGACTCCAGGTCGCCCCTTGATGTGCCTAGCTCCAGCTTCAAGACCTCTTCTCCTGTCCCTTTATCCATGGTGGACGTCCAAGAGCGAGGGACGCCACGGACGACAACCTCTCTGGTCTGCTCACCATCTTCCGTATCCCGCTCGGTCCTCTGCTCGACCCCGTCCTCGGCGACATCCCACACAGTAAGAGTATAGCTGTCGAAAGGGTTTGCTGGCTCGTTCGGAAAATTAAGAATCATTCGCTCCAGCTCCCATTTCCCATTCTTGCAACTCCACCCCACATTGGCCCAGCTGGGCAGCGGCATTGCCCCCTCTCCGGCAGCCATATTCTCGTACTGCAGGGACCACTTTGCAGAAGCAACGAGATCTGACCTTGGCTGTGCTGCTCGACCTTGTCCATCCGGGGGGGCTTGCACATACAGCAATTTTCTGAGCTCTCCCCACGGGCTCAAGTCCCGTATTGCCCTTTGGGCATCATCAACCGACTTGCTGTCAGCCCCCGCCATGCTTTCGAGATATGCCAAACACAGTCTTCTGCCTTCGGTATCGAACGCTTCACGATGTGCTTCCATATGCCCAGAGTCTCCCTCGCTTGCAGGCCTTTCCAGCGTGGACTGATAAGTCGGACGGCCTGCCTCATCGTAAGGCCCGATTCTCACAGTCAGAATCGATCTGGTGGTGGCCACCGTGGTAGGAGGCTCAGGTCTCGTCACTCCTATAGCCACATTCACCAGCGGATGTGGCTGGGCAAAGCAGCCAGTCGGAAGAGGCTGGGCGAAAGGTCCGGTCGGCCGTGCGTTGTCAGTCCACTTAAGGGTGTTCGCTGCGGATGGTTTCGCAGCGGTGGACATGGCGAATCGAAAGTTGACTTGGAAGGGTTTGGAGATTAGGTGATGGGGTATGTGAGGTCGATTGGAGGTGGAAAGCAAGGTGCACGCCACTCGATGGTGGCCTCGAGGCGGGGCAACCGTGAGAAGATCACGGTGAAAGGTCGATGTGGAGCGCAGAGAAGAAAGGTTCGCCCTCTCAGATCGTCCAGAGAAAGCGCTAGAAAGGTCAGAATGGCCAGCTTCAGGACTAGGCTATCAGAATCGCGAGGGTGAACGTGCTTCTGACAGACTGATATGGGTGAGGCGCGGACTATACCGTGCGGTAAGGCGGGCAGCAACGCATGAAGCTGAGATGCTTGTAGCAGCAGCCAAGCAGCAGCTCACATCGTACCCCTTGGCGACCTGATGCCGTAAGTGTTTCAGATCTCATCAGGCGGCAGCCGATAATCGGGCCGATTTTTTCAGACACTTGTCACTGTCTTGCATGCATCTGGTAGGATGCACCATGAGATGAAGTCTCTGCTCGCGACCTAGCAGTCTGACTAGCTATCGCAGCCTGACGAGGATGTATGCGCAAAGAAAACTCCGGGGTCCTGGCTCGCGACGCGTTCGAGAACATCGTTATCGATCGACGCGCCGCAGATTGCACAACCTTATTTGCAGGCTGTCAACAAGCCTCATTCATAGCTGGGTTCTTCTGCCTTGTATCACTGTGAAACGCCTCGATGTTGTAGCACTATCTTTCGTCCTGTAACGTTCTACTCTTACTCGTCTCAAACGAGCTTAGCGACAAATCCCTGAGAGGCTGAAGGTTCTGGTCCGCCAAACATCCATCTCTCCAGACAAAACATGATGCTGACCAACAGGCAAGATGCAGTCACCACCATACCCTTCCTTCGGCTCTGCTCTGGCCTCGGCTGCTAGTACTCCCGATAGCTCCCCTCGTCGACGAGTCGTTCGTCCTGCTCCTCCTAAGCAGATGATGTACACCCCGAGTCCGGCTGCTCGGCGGCCTCGACCACCGGCATCATTGGCCAAGTCTCGCTTATCGGCGAGCACGTCGTCCTCGTCGAGCTCCCGACCTTCCCTTGCCTTGTCAATGGGCAGGCGGGCCGTCAGTCCCGGTGGCGATGGTCAGAAGCCGTCAGGTCAGCGGCCCGAAGCTGGTCGCTCCACTCCGGCAAAAGATACCGCCAGTCCGGGAAGCGTCGGCGATGTCAGCCTGGGGCTAGACGTACGCTCTCCAGAGGGCCCTGCATCCACCCATCCTTCGTCATCGGGGACTCTCGGGGTCCCCAATGACCCCACGTCGCACAAGATACACACCGCCGATACTGCCGAGCCATCCCCTCCACCGCCATACGGTCACGAGCTTCCGAATCCATCCCCCGTTCCTCACAAACCGCAGCAGAATGCAAGCGACGCGCGGCGGCCACATGAGATCTCAGATGGCGCTATGCGAGGCGAGGAGAGACAGGACGCGGAGGAGAACATGCGGGCGCGCCGAGCGACAGAAGCTGCGCGGGCGATAGGGCTGGACATGGATTTCGGGGCGTCTAATTCTGGCGGGGAGGAGGATAGCGAACTGGAGGAAGATGAGGAAGAGCTGCGGCGGAGATTGCGAAGCGTGAGGAAGAGGCTTAGGCAGAGAGATAAAGGTGAGTCTTATAGCATGGCCTGGAAAGAGACGCTCACGTACTGATCTGGCAGAGCTCCTCATGGCTGCACAAGTCGCCGACCAGGCTCTGCGTCAGCATGAGCAGGTCCTCTCCCAATTATCTCCTACGGCCAAATCACACCTTCCCCAGCTGCTCAGTCTGCTGTCTGTCGCTCCTGCCAATCGGTCTCGACCTTCCTCTCGTCCCTCCAGCCGGTCTGGCTCCAGACTGTCCAACAGGATCAGCCCGCCCAGCTCAGGCTTCAGACACTCTACTTCCCGCTCGGCCGCCTCCATATCATCGATGCTCTCCCCTCCCTCAGCCACGGAAGAGCTATCGCCCGATCGTCTAAGGAACTTCAAGCTCGTTAACGGCCAGACCGAATACCATCGTAAAGCCTCGCGACCACGGGCATTTCAGTCGAGCAATTCGTCGACGTCTCAGCGATACCAGGTGGTGCAGGCTGAAGAGGCGGACGAGCGGATCTTGGCACTGGAGGCTGCTCTGATGGAGGCGCAAGAGGGGGAAGAGAATCAGCGGAAGGCAATGGCGCGGATGAGGCGGGAGCACGACAAGATGAAGCGGGACCTGGAGAGGGCGGAGGGAATGCTCTCCGAAAGTCAGACGATCTCGGGGCTGACCCGAACGGCGGGTTCCCGTGGGGTCAGGCAGAAGAAGATGGAGCAGGAGACCAGCAGTGCGTTTGAGCCGCACAGGATGAGCTACGATCCCTATCGCGCTCAACGGGAGGAGGCGGATGAGCGAGACGGCAGGCTCGATGGGCCGGTACGAGAAGTACGCGATGAGCGGGAGCTGGACTCCTCCATGTCGTCGAACGCTCGGCCTCGGCACCAGCAGTCATCGTCAGACCGGCGCGGAGACAGCGGCTCCCATTCGTCAGCACTACGGCATCTTGGGGAGAACAAGCGGATCCGCAAGGCTGTCTCCCGATCCAGCTTTCTCTCCCCTCCCAAGCAAGCATCAGCACCATACGAGGTGCGACGACCTCTGACGCCGACGCTACACGTCCACTCTCCTGAATCACTCGAGACGGAGTCTCCTACCCCTTCTGCTCCCCAGTCTACCCTTCGAGCCCGGACGCACCCTCGACCACACTCTCCAGCGTCATCTCACTCCCGTTCTCCGGATGCGCGGCCATCTTCCATTCGCCCCTCATCCTCCCCTGCGCGCTCCCTCGGCTCGGTCAGCAGCTCCCGCTTGCAGTCGCCCGGCTTTACATCCATCTCGGCCCGCATGGCGAGTATGCGGGACTTTGTCGCGGACAGCCTGTTCCTCGCGCCCACACCGGTCGGTCCTCGCACTCTCGGCTCAGAGCTCGGGAGCGACTTTGGGGATGACTGGGAGAGTCGAGCCTGGGCTGGGTCATCATTTGTCGTATCGACGACCCCGGGCCGGCCTGTCCAGGACCACCAGGCACAGCTCGAGGGTTTGACGCGGGGAGAAGCGGATGAGGGGGACGACGCGGACGAGGGGGAGTGGGAAGATGAGCCGCAAGCCCCTCTTGCAGAGGACGACGGCGACCAGACCATGCTCTTCAACTCGCCGGCGACGTTGCCCCCGCTGGCGTCTTCGGCCTTGGCCTCCCTCGCGCTCGCCCTTGCCCCGGCCAAAGCCCACACATGGGACTACGATTCGTCCCCTTCGGCTTCCGTTGCTAGGAGGAGGCCGAAGGATAGTCTACGAGTCCGAAGGGTGGACTTTAGAACCAGTACTCGCCGGCTTCCTCGGGAAGAGGTTACTCCCGCCTTCGGATCGGACGGCCAAGCGGGTCGACCAGACCGAACGCGAGAGGTGTCGCCGTCACCTGCGCCGTCCGGTCGGCGGACAGATGGAATGGCGTTGGCGTGGCAGGATGGTCCTCTGGACGGGGCGGAGAGCTCTGAGGATGAGGCACACCGGAGCGAGTCCATCCGGTCGGTGTCAGGCCCTACTGGAGGCGTCAGCGGAGTAAGAGCCTCGCTTGGCAGGGGCAAGGCGCCGCAGATTGCTCAGGGCGGGAATGGCCTGATTCTGCAACGGCCTCGGGTGGACAGGGCGGGGAGCAGCCAGTCCAGTATTGCGCTGGCGCATAGACGGGCTGGGACCGTGCCGCGTGGTGGTGAGCAGAAGAGCCGGGTGGAGCCGCGTCAGATTGGTCAGAACGTAACGGTCAGTCTTGCGCTCAAGATCTGAAATGAGTTGCTGACATTGAGCAGGCTGGACACGTACGGGAGCACAACACCATCACAGGCAGGCTCGTCTACGACCTCTTGGTATGGTCTGTGATCATCCTCGAGTGGATAGAGTGCTTGGCGATCCTGGGTATAAGGGTCCTGCAGGACATACGGCGCGGGAGGAATGGCGTACTGTGAGTCACAGCTCTCATGTGGCTCGAGTACTGGCTAATGCAGCAGGGCCCGCAACTTCAAGGCTTTGGTTGACAGGAGGCGACGGTATTACTTATAGATGACAGTATGCCTTGACGACATGATGGATGAGCTGGACTCTGTGGCAGAGGTGGCGAAGTCAATGGCGTGCGCTAAGCAGACGCGTTCAGATCGGGCTCCCGGCCCATTGATACTTCGTCCCTTCTTCCCACTCCACCTTCATCTACATTTCTTTCTCTACCCTGCCACTTTGGCTTGTGACTAGCCTGTTGCTCGGCCTGACTAGCGAGTGCCAGCACTCGGCGATCCGGCCCCCCATGTGACCGCGTGCGACCGCGGGGGATCTGCATTCCTCCGTCTGCCCCGTCCCGTGCCTGGACCCTGCCGTGATTTGCCGGATCCGCTAATCGGTGACCGAGACATCAGGGTCTCACATCAAACATCGTAAGGTGAAAGCTGCTCTGACAGGCTGCTGTTCACGGTACTGCTTCGCCTCATCGGCCTCATCTCTGCCTCTGTCTCTCTATCTCGCGCCTGGACCTCGCCCTTCGTTTCTTCGGCAGCCTTTCCAGCTGCAATGACGGCAAGCAGGAGTCTTCTCGCGGTCTTCGCGTTGGCAGTAGGGAGTGCCCAAGCTCAAACGAGGACCGTTGTCTGTCCTGACCAGTGGGTGAGTTCGCGTACCAGCTTGAGGAGATCCACGTGAGGGAACGCCCGAGTGTGCGAGATGGAGGTCAGAAGAGGATTATCGCGAGATGCCCTGCCCGAGCGGCAGAGGGATCGGTCGTTGCTCATCCTCTCCGTTTGTGATGAGATCGCCGGAGCGACAAAGTCCGGTGGCTGGCTTTGACCGATGGGATGGAGATAGCTGACATGTGCAGTCGGTAGCACCTCAAGACGACCCGTAAGCCCAACTCCCAGCCGCAGAAGTGCCAGAGCCCTGATAATCCAGTTGTAACCCCTTCCGCTACATACCCAGTCTACCAGCGAATGCGGTTTTTGCGGCGCTGTATTTCATTGTGGCTGCTATCCTCACCTACCGTGAGTGTCCTCAACCTTCAGAACTCCGAGGGTCATACGTGGTGGAAGAACAGCCGCTGATCACCAGAGCACTACCGTCGCCGTTGTAATTGGTTCCTCTGCCTGGTAATCGGCGCATGGTGCGAGGGGTTAGGCCTGGCTTTCAGGTTGCTTGTACGGAGCGACGTGCACTCGACGGGGAAGTATATCCTAGCCTACCTCTTTCAGGTCCTCTCTGTGAGTACTACGCCTTACGGAAGGTATCCATCGCGGTCCTGAGCAATCTTGAGCAGTCTGTTGATTTTTTAGCCTTGTGCCTTCCTCGCGGCCAACTACATCCTCCTTGGGCGCATCGTAAGTCATGCGCAACGCGCCTACTACTTGCTTGAGATAAGAGCTAATTGCCTCAGGTCGGCCATCTTGATGCGAACAGATTTGTTCGACCCTTGAAGGCCAACTGGATCTCTTGGACTTTCGTCCTTTCTGATGGTAAGCCGCATCACCTTCGCCTTCGCCCTCAACAAGCTGACATCCCAGTGTTTACCTTCCTCTTGCAAGCCGCCGGCGGCAGCATGGTCATCATCAAGGACGTCAAGATCTCTGATGCGGGCAACAAGCTTTTCCTCGCTGGGATCGCCATCCAAGCTGCATCTTTCGTCATCTTCACTGCCATGTGGGCAGTCTTTGCCTTTAGAATGTGAGCCCCCTTGACTCCCATAATATAGTTTGACACTGACATCCCCAGCCAACGTGGAGACCAAACCCTCTGGTCTCGACCGGGATGGAAGCCGCTCCACTGGGCCCTTGGATTCACCTGTATCTGGTTCATCATCCGGAGTATCTTCCGTACCATCGAGCTCTCGCAGGGGTATGTCCATCACTCTGCTCCATTGGACTCCACTGACTAGGCAGATTCCGCGGCCACCTCGCTACCAATGAAATCTACGTCCTCTGCCTCGACACCCTCCCGCTGCTTATCGGGATCATGGCCTACTGCTATTTCTGGCCCGGCAAATACCTCACACCCGAGACCAAGGTCGAGAGCCTCGACGCGCTACAGGCGTCCCATGGCGAGGGGCAGGGCGATGCTGCTGCCTGGCGGGAAGAGCGCAGTGCGGGCGTCAACCTGGCTACGCTCGGCAAGGACTCGGAGGGACACAACGGGACCGCCGCGCATAACGGTGGACTCGACGTTCCGGGCGTAGATGAGGGATCCAGTGTAAAGAGCGTCGCTGCGCGCTAGGCAGGAGACTGAGAGCATCTAGGGGATAGAATGTCGCTGGTTTGTGCTGTCGGAACGGATCCACCTAGGGGATGTTGGGTAATTGTACATGGGTCTGCAGATTGTCTTGGGTGTTTATACACTACGTAGATGTTACATCTTGCTGCTCTTTCATTGACACCCTGATCACTGATCATCTGACAATCCCCACTCGCTAGTGACACCGACGTGGACTTCTCCTCAGCTTCTATTTCACAGCTCAAGCCTTGCTGACTTATACACTGATATCTTCCGCCTCAATCGATAAACACATCTGCATTACCCCTTTGCACACAGAAGCTGTACCGTCAGCCTATTTGTCGGTCAATTATCAATTGGCGGCAAGTACTCACCGCCTATAGTCAACTTTGGGGTTATGCGCATACTTGGGCAACCCATACTGACTCACCCGCCCGCCCATCTGCCCATCCATAAACGTCATAGCCGTCCCCGCTGCGCTCGCTCCATCGTCAAAGCCCGGGCCCGGTCCCGGTCCAGGCGCCGCCATCCCCATACCCATACTGCCCATGCCCATACCCATGTGCTGCTGGTGCATGAGCGGCTGTACGCTCTGCGCTCCGTCCGCCTGGACAGGGAAGGGCTGTTTACCGCCGTACCCATCGGGGTTGCGCCTCGAGCCCGCCGAAATGGGATGTTGATGCTGGTGTTGATGCTGTTGCTGTTGCTGGTGCTCATACTCGGGATGTTGATGGTGGTAAGGATGTTGGGACTGGGGATAGTCGTCGTACCCGCCCGCCAACGACGCAGAGTGGGCGGGGTACAACGTACCCGCGTGCGGAGGTGGCGTGTACTCACGATGCTGGTGATGAGGCATGAGGCCTTGCTCCGAGTTCGCACGGCGGTGTCCGTGCCCGTGTCGCTGATGATGGTGGTGCTCGTGCAGGTCCGCGCGGTCATCATACCCAGCCTGACTATGCGCAGCCTGACTGTGATGACGGTGCTGGTGCTGGTGGTGCTCGGATGACCTGTGCTGATGCTCGTTCTGTGATTCGCGCCGGGTCCGACTGGACTGATGACCGTGCTCCCCGTAGTCAAGTGCGGCATGAGGCGAGAGAAGAGGGGAGTGATCGACAGGTAGATGAGGGCGGTGGTAAGGCGACTCTCCCTCCTCTCGATCCGCATTTCCGCTGTCCCGATGCGGTCGCCTGATCGACGCGACCCTTCTCGAGCGCCCTTGACCCTCGCGTCCATCACGCCCGTCTCCGTCACCCCGTCTACCTCTTTCAGGCGAGTGCCTCCCGTCCTCATCGCCCTCAGACCCATCCCCATCGTCCTTGCTTCTCCGCCGGACCCTGCTCGTCGACCTCTTGCGCACCGACTCGCGCCTCGAGCGCGTCTCTTCCGAGTCAGATACGCTCCCCTGTATCTGCCGCAGATTAGACCTCTGCCGAATCATACCCGGCCGTACATGTCCCTGAGAAGGCGATCTCCCTTCGGAAGCGTGAGAAGTCCGTCTCTCTCGATGATGCCGATCAAGATCAAGGCCGTCCAGCCCCAGCGCCCCCTCATCGTCTAGTCCGAGACTCGATCGCCGACCTGTCCTTGGCCCGCGGCGACCATCCTCCTCTCTGTCGCGCAATGGCGAGGGGGAGATGGGGGAGTGATGGTGGTGGTCCCCCGGTGAACCAGGGGCAGAGGTGCTTGGCGATCTGTGCCGGTCTCCGTGTCCGACGTGTCCGTGAGCACCGGCTTGGTGGTTGGAGGGAAGAGTACGCCGGTGAAGGTTTCCCTTATCCTTTCCGTCGCCTCGACGGCCTTCAGGACTGGACAAGTCTGAGGCACTGGACCCCTGAGAGGACGAGCGGTGGTGCTGAGCATGTGCATGGCGACGTGGCATGGCGTAGTATGAGGCGTCGGAGGTTCCGTCGTCAAAGTCGCCTTGATCGTCCCGATGCGGAGAGTGATGGTGGTGGTGGTAGTGATGATGACCTGCAGAATAGGGGGATCTGTCGGGCTCTCGTCCGCGCTCCCCATCTTGGTGATGCTGGTGATGAGGCTGCACGTGGTGATGCTGCCGGGGCTGTAAAGGAGGGGGAACGATAGGCGCTCGTCTCGGAGCAGGAAGCGACGCCGACCACCCGTCAGAGTACACTGTACCAAGCTGACTCGGGCCTTGATGGTGGTGTCCCCCGCCACCGCCGCCGCCGGGGTACTGCTCCGCCCCGCCGTACAGCGATCCTCCGGCGTATACCGACCCCTCGCCACCCATTCCTCCGACGAGGGAGCCGGGGTGCGCACGGCCCTGTGCGTACGCAGCAAGCGAGGCGGCGCGCATGGTGGGAGCGGTATAGCCCGCGTCGGGAAGAGCGGGGATCGCGTGATGAGGCCCTGTAACCGTATATCAGCTTGGCTCAGAGAAGGGGAGGAGGGGGAACTTACCTGCGACCCCACCGGGAGAGGGACCGATGATGGCGCTAGCGGCGACACTGGCAGGGCCGTGACTCAGCGGGTTCATGCCGTTGCCCATACCCATGTCCATGCCCATACCTGACCCGGCACCGAGCATGCTACCATTGGGAGCAATTTCAGGGTTGGCGGTAGGGTCAAAGAGGGGTGTGTAAGGGAGTTGAAGCTGTTTGAAGGGGATTGGGGAGGCTAGGAAGTTAGCAAGCCCAACAGCTTTGACGATGGACACAGAGGAACTCACTCTCGATAGGCATATTGAAACAATAATCTTGCGAATTGAGTCGATGAGGGGGGAAAAGAAACGGAGCCAAGTCTAGGTGGAAGACCTATAAGCGACTCGGCCTGGGGGATAGACTTCAGACCTCGGGCACCTCGCCGTCTGATGTACCGAGGGCATCAAGGGAAGGCCGGCGTATATAGTTTGGGGGAGGATGGGAGAGTGTGTCGGATGGGAGGGTGTCAAGGGGAGCGTTTGAGCTTAAGGCAGAGTGGAAACGAAGGCTCAGAGCTATGGAGATCGTGAGAAGGGGTCTGAGTGTTCTGCAGGGTATCAAGACTACGTCAAAGACTCGTGTGAAGTGACTGGGTGGCGTCGAGCGGTCTTAAGCAGGAGGATGGCGTGAGTGTGGTGGCAACAAGGGATCCGTTGAGTTGCTGTAATTTGAAGAAGGTGCTGGGGTGAGTGGAGCGATCACAGCCATAGCTCGGTTATGTGTCATGCACGGGGAGGGGGACAAAGGAAGCGCCTGATCGCAGGGTAGGGGCACCTTGGAGAGGGTAGGGGTATGGGCGCGACGTCAGCGGACAAAGGAGGGGCTGTAGTGAATCTGCGGGATGAGTCAGCAGTAAGCACGGGTCAGATCCAGGTCATCATTCGACAGTCAGGATGAGAAGGTCCTTTCCGGCATCTCGAGCTCGCGCGGCAATATGATCGAGAGGAGAGGAGTTCAGCTGGATGAGGCTGGTGACTGCAAAGTGAAACGACTGCGCCACCCACCCCCCTCGTTTCATCAGTACCCCTGAATCTGCGGAATGTGGCGCTCCAAGCCTCCACCGCCTCCTCGTCCGCTCGCACACACAGCCGTGTCCACGCCGACCCCGAAATTTAGCAGCTCCGCTCAGATCGGCCAGAGACGCCACAGCCGCAATCTCGCATCAGATGAACTGTATTAGTCGGCCGACGATGCCGCTTCCTTCCCCAGGGCCAGCCAGGGCCCCAGAGGCGTACACTGTCTTGCGACGATTCGTCCCCATCACACTGATAAGGATCGCGTCGAGGGTTTGGCCTATAGTCCGCTTCTGATAAGGAATTTCAGCGGATGCTATATAAGTCAGCGCCCAGCGGCATCAGTTTTTCCCCCCTCCCTCCATATTGCTCACACGACCACCATTGGCAGTTATGACCATCGATCTCGCCCCCGCCGTCCCTATCACGGCGCCCAGCTTCAGCAAGGCCACAGTCGACCACATTGCCAAGCTCAAGCGCGAGGCCGACTTTTATCAGAGTGCGTGGGAGGAGGTGTTGCCGTTCATCAAGGCGATGGGGAAACAATTGGTTAATAGCTGGGGATTTGAGCGGATTCCGGACGCTTCAGCAGTGAGCGCTACTTCTATGCTGGGCTGTGCGAAATGCTAATCAATAGGGAGACACATACCTACACCTCGTTCTTTCCAGTCACACGACCAACTCCAGCTCTACCTCCAGCTCCATCCATCTTGAGCTCCCCGCCTCTATCCACTCGTTCCTCACGCGCCAGCCCTTTCCCCCTACCCACTCCGACACCGTCATCCGCGCAGACCAGCCCGTGCACATCGGCCCCGAGGCGATCGGCATCCCGCCCCTCCTCGACATTGTCAACATGCTGCAGTGCTTCTTACCTGGCATCATTGATGTTCCGACCGGGACCGGAGCCTGCGGAGTCGGGCAAGAAGACAGAGAGGGAGAGGGGCGGAATTTGCCCGAGGTGAAGTGGCTGCTCGAGAAGGAGTTGATCCTGAGGGAGGCGTTTGGGTGCACGTATTTCCGGTACATGATCGATGCTGCGCGCGAGCAGTAGATACGATACGAATAGATCTGTTTGATTTGTCGGTCTGTGCTGTATGTGAATCATTCTTGTGGGCAGTGCCTAGGCCAAAAGCCACTGCCCAAAAATGGACAAGTATCCTAGATCCATTGCAACCCAACTGCATTCCTCTAGCAGCTCACCATCTGCACCCTCCCCTATATACCCCTCTCCCTTCCTCGACATCTCCTACTTGTACCCTATCATCGGGAAGTACGCGTGCTCCCCATGCGGAATCTCATCCCCGGTCTGCGGCACCCACTTCTTCCCTGGCGGCGCTGGCGGCAGGCCTCCGCTCGTAGTGCCAGTCGACACGCCACTTCCGGCGAGCGCTTGTCCGGGAGACATCTTCTCGAGAATCGATGAGAGAGCGGGGACAGCCGAGGTGGTCACAGTGACCGATGCCGCGTCAGAGTCGGACGGAGGTGAGATGGCGGATGAGTTGGACGGGGTGACGTTGGCGGTGCTAGGGGATGGAAGGGCGGCGAGGGTAGGCGAAGCGAGGAGGAGGGAGGTGAGGTGAGACTGGGTGATAGTGGAGGTCTGAGGGTAGGCTCGGCGGGTCTAGCGTGTCAGCTGAGTTGAGGGGTAGGCAGGAAAGGACGCACGTCGCGCTTGTAGTAGGGGTTGAAAGCGGGATCGCTCGCTGCTGTTGCGGGCGTAGCGTAAAGCTCCGTCCGTGATCCAGGCTGAGGGTAGCGGTGCAGCGTTGGGATGGGCAGACCGGAGGAGATTTCGGGGTTGACTATTGGGATCAGCTGGATTCTGGCCCGACGTGCGGAGATGTCGACTTACTAACTACCGCATCACCTGATAGTCGTTAGCTAGGTTCCAATACAAAGAGTTTGCAGAATACATACGAAACTTCTTCCAGAAACCCTAGAGATGTCAACATATTCTGTAATCAAGCTTCCATGGATGAACAGGCGGGACTCACGGTGGGAGCTACGTGATACAAGGTCGAATCTGCCGACATGGGCTTTGGCTTTCCGGCCGATGCCGCGGCATTTCTGAGTACGCTTGCTCCTCTCATCGCGGCTGCTGGTATTTAGCTGGGCGGTATGTGAGCAAGCTGCGCTGTGAGGTGTATACGAGCAAGGTGTATAGAAAGAGAGCGGATTGGGTGCTGCAAAGGCTCGGGTCCGTTTACTCCCGCTAAGGGAACCTTAAAAGCTTAAACCACGTGATGATGCTAGACCGTGCGTCATGAGACGAGATGAAACCCAAGCTACCCTAGGTGCCGGAGCCTCGAGCCCATTGACGGATGGATTGATTGCCTTTATATGAGCAAGTGGTAGACACGCTACCCGGTGGCAAGCCCCCTCATATCGACTTCTCAAGTCTCACAACCATCTTTTATACTCGAAAGTCCTCCTGGTTCGCCCGTTACCGCTGAGCGAGGGACAAACGGACTTGACCATGGCCATCCGCTAGCTAAGCTGTGACGCCCTTTACGACCTTTACGATGCCCCACACTGCTTCACCCCCATCGACTCCCCGCAAGAACATTCACGGACTTCCTCCGACGTACCTCCTCCATCTCCGTGCCCTCCTTCGTCAGTTCCTCTCGCAGCAGCTCGCTCCGCCGGACGAAGGACTGCCCGGGCCGTCGAACCGTAACCATGCGCCGGACCGCCCGTTATGGCCACCGGGCCGCCTCGAAGAGATCGAACAGGCGATATGGGGTGCGGTCCTGGAGAATCCCGGAGGCGGAAAAGAGGGTCTGCTGGGATGTGATTGGGAAGCATGGGCGGCGGGGTCAAGGCTCAGGAAGGCGGCATGGAAGAAGGAAACCCAAATCCTACCCAAAGCGGGCTCTGACCCCGCGACAGATACGTCAGAGCCAACACTCAGGGATCGTGCACTCAAGCTTCCCGTAGCTGGCCTTCTACCTTCGGCACTCAGCTCAGCCATGTCTACGCCGACAAAGCCTGGTCGGGCACCGTCAATCGCTTCGTCCACTCGGTCTAGGGAGCCTGGTCGAGCAGCTACTCCTCAGGTAGAGGTGGCCCAGTCACATGACCATCCTCACCCTCAATCGGAAGAGGATCAGCTGGCTGCATGGTGCTACGCGATTCGAGGGCTAAAAGGCTTCTTGCCGCTCGGCGAATCGCAGAAAGAAGGATGGGAGGAACTGGAAGGTGAGACATGCCCCCTTTATTGGACTTCTTGATACCATCACAGGACCTCTTCTAACTATATAGACCAGATGCCCCTCCGCACACCCATCCGCGAATTTCCCGGCGCCTTCCCTCAAGCTTACTCCTCTCACTCGTCCTCAGCCTACTTTGGCAACTCCCTCGTCTCCCTCGCGGCCTCACCCCGCCGCCCTCCTCCTGCCGAGCCCCTCCCATCTATCTTGAAACCCATCATCTGCCTATCGTTCATCTCATCCGCGCCGGCCTACAACTCCGGATCTGCCCGCAGTCAGTCTACGCTCCGATTCGGCCGGGAAAGCTCAGCTGGTCCTGATGCTGGCTCATCGCGGAGCAGACATGGCTCCATGTCCGGGACCGCGTCCGGCGGGACCGGTAGCGGCGGCCTCGGGAGTCTCGGCGGATGGTTTGGTAACAAATGGAGCGAGATGACTGCGGGAACAGAAGAGGGGAAGGTGGAAATTGATTTTGTGCCGGGAAGGTTTGCGCTGACTATCGCACAAGGACGGCCGGCTCGGAGGAGATCTAGCACGATTCGTAAACGATTACGGGAATCTACAGGAGACGATAACACGGATACGGACGACCCGAACGATAATGGAAGTGAGGACGAAACGAGCCGGACGGACGATAGTCACGATTCGACGTGGTCGGGGACGGAGCGGGGGCATTCAGGGGCGGCCAAGAAGGATCGATCGGAGAATGTGGTGGTTGCTGGTATGGCTATGGATATACCAGTAGCGGCAGCGAGCAGGGGAGAAGTTGGGGTAGTAGGCGGGACGCTAGTCATTCGCGGGGTGAAGCGGGAGCCAGAGCGGCGAGGTATAGAAAGGGTGTTCAAGGCAATTGTGAGTACGGTCGAGGGAACGGACTGACCCAAGGTCTACACCATTCAATGTCATGCGCTCGAGCTATCACTTCTCGATGCTTTCTCCATCCCGCGCGAGCCGGACCCGCCACCCCCGCTGATCGCCAAACCGGACTATCAGCGGACACGAACCACTGTAGAGCTCCCCCGATCTACCAGCCCCGCGCTCGGCCGAGCCAATAGTCAGGGTCAAGGCGGACGGAAAGGCTTCTTTGCAAAGCTCGGCTTGGGACCCAACCCCGATGGTGGCAAAGGCGTGGGACGAGGGATGTGGGACGGTCTCATGGGCAAGCGACGGGCGTCGCAGGCTCAACATCTGCCGGCTGAGGAGGAGATGGGCGCGACCAGCGAAGACGGTGACGCTCTAAGCGGGCTCATTCGGCGGACAAGTTTACGGACAATCCGGGATCAGCGTGCCGCTAGTGTTTCGACATCCCAGCCGGCAACATCATTGTTCACGCCCCCTCCGCCTACCCAAGGGCATTATCACCATATGAGCGGGATCGAGCGGCACCTCTACCTCCTCGCTCATCTCCGGGGGATGGTGCACTCTACGACACCGGGCCTGGTCTTTCCCTTACCGGCGATTTTGTTGCGGGTCGAAGAGGAGGACCGGATCCGGCGCGAGAAGGCCGGCGAGGAGATCAAGGCGGAGAGCGGAGGCTCTGGCGCGGCGACTCCAGTACCTCAGCGTTGGTCTCCGCCAATCCCGGCCCAGCCGTTCCAGATCCAAGCCAGACCAGCCCAAACTGGCGCTGGACGAGCACGGGGTCTATCGACCGTCTCGACCTCGACGGCAGGAACGGCGGTCAGCTCGGGAACGGGCATCGACGGTCTTCCGCTCGGTATACCCCTCGCATTACCGCCTCGGATAGACAATGTGCATGGACGAGCGCTCGGGTATAGGCTCGGAGGGGATATACGATCTGGTTTGACGAGTCTGGCGGGGAATCTGGAAGGATGGGAGGGATGGTGTAGGCTGCAAAGGATCGAGTATGTTTATTGGATGGGGATAGAGGAGGTGAGGGATGGCGAGTCGGAGGGCAAGGCAGTAAAGGGACAGAAGGGTGTCATTGCCTGCTCAAAACCCGTCGGATCGGTTCATCGATTCTACGATCCGGAGTCGGACGTTACCATCGAAGATTACCTATCAGGCCTAGCGGACGAGCTCGGTATTTCTGTCGATAGTCCGACTGCTCCCTCCGACGAAGATGGCACCGACGCGAACAATTCGTCCGCCCCAGATGCCTCCAGCGGAGTCTCCGTCAGCGGCCAAGACCAAAGTCTACCCGAAGATGGCCACGCCAGTGACGAGTCGGGCTCGTGGGAGCCAGTATGTGGCCGGCCGGAATGCGGCGTAGCTGAGCGGGACCACCTACGTATATGGGCAACGGGCGGAGGGAGGGTCACGGGTCGGATTGGCAAGGTCATACGGGAGGCCGAGGGACCGCTAGACGGGTTGCGGGCGCAGGTGGAATGCGATACTTGTAAGGCGCAGAGTGGGTGGAGGGCGATGGGCATTGTTGGAGCGGGATCTTGGAATAAGTTTCTCGAGCTGTGAGTCTAGCTTCTCGGGCTTGATCCATTGGGCTTCGCTGATGAAGCAGTATCATGTACTCGTCTATCCTCATTGCACCTTCTCTCTGTCCCCACGCCGCACAGGCCGCACCCGGATCCGCCGCCCTTCCCGCTCACACATTCACGTACATTCTCTCGACCCCCTCCTTTACGCTTCGCCTCACTTCTGAACCTCATCCCGTGCTCGATACCCGTTTGCCCAAGCTCCAGGTCGGTCCGCTCGTTGCCAAGCGAAAGACGGGTAGTGAGGCCGCCAAGACCGCTTCCGACGCTTTCATCGCCAGCTCGGCCAAGTCGGCACAGCCAGATGAGGCAGAGGCAGTCGGCGCTGTACCCGAGGAGAAGAAGGGGATGAAGCTACCGGGAAGTGCGGTGCTCGTCAAGGAGGATGAGCCTGCAAGTGTTATCTCTTTCGCCTTATCGTGAGTAGCTGGATTGGGCCCTGACGGGGGCTTTAGCTGACTTGTCAGATCTCTTGCATACTTCACCGAGCTCTGTGGAGGATCAGCGAAGCCCGCAGCTAGTCCTATGCCGCCCGCTGAGAAGTCGGACGCCAGTTCTGTGGATCTTCCAGCTTCTCAAGCCAAAGAAGCTTGGAAGATCGAGGTCACCAGGCGCGATACGCCCCGCGATATCCTCCCTCTCCGCGCTTTGACCAAGAAACGCTCGGAAATCTCCCTCCCCGCCTCGGCTCGACTCCCGCTCACCATCACATCGAATCAGCCTTCGCTGGAGCTCAACCTCCAGCCCGTCATTGGTCACTCTGGCACACGGGACGGAGGCGCAATGGATGATCTCGTCAAGAGCATCAGCAAAGCCACAGCACAGGCACCAATTCTCACCACCTCCAGCAATGGCAATCTCGCGCCTTCTGTTATCTCCCGACCGGCGTCCACGGAGCCTACGACTCTTGCGATACCGCCCTCGGCGTCCAGCTTGTCCTTATCCGAATCGGAGGTCTCGGCGGACCAAGAGAAGACTTACACCCCTCGTGCACGCAGACGACCAGCTGGCGATGCGCCCCCCAGCTCATTCCGGCGCACAGTCTCAGTCAGCGTTAGCTCCAGCGCCAACAACTCGCCTCGGTCCACTCCCACACCGGCCATCGGGACGAGCACCCCTCCCCGGTCTTCCCGAGACAAGGAGAACCTCTCGATCCACCCTTCCCCAGCCATGACGGCCACCTCGTCCCTCACGTCCGCGTACGGCGATAAAGACAAGGAAGGCTGGGGCGGTTCCGTCACTTCCTCATTCACCTCCTCCTTCAACACCCTCCTCAAGCTCGGTACAGACGTGACGGACTCGCTCGCCTCGCGCGTCCGGTCCGGTCCCTCCGATCAGCCCAGTCGGTCCCTTGCGTCCATCATGAATCCCCTGCACTTTGCTTCGGCCAGTACGGCGGATTCTGTGCCGTCAGCCGACGATACCCGCCCACATATCCAGCTCGACTTTTCGCATCCCACGTACAAGCTCAGCTGTACCGTCTACTTTGCGTCGGCGTTTGATACCCTCCGCCGAAGATGTGCCTTCGATAGGAGCTTTGTGAGGTCGCTGGAGAAGAGTGTGGGGTGGATGGCGGAGGGAGGGAAGAGCAAGGCGAATTTCTGGAAGACGGAAGATGGGAGGTTGGTGATCAAGAGTTTGGTGACCAAGTGGAATGTCTCTGATCTGTGAGTACCCAGCTAACGACGGCTGGAGGCATGAAGCTAATCTCGCGCAGTCAGGCTCTGCTCGAGATCGCGCCGGCGTACTTTGAGCATATGGCCACGACGCACAACAAGGCCACAGCCCTGGCCAAAATTGTCGGTTTCTATACCGGTAAGCTGGGACCTCTCCAGGAATTTATGGGAAGAGCTGATAGTGGCAGTCAAGATGCACGACGTCGCGACAGGTGAGAAACGGACAATGGATCTGCTCGTCATGGAGAACCTGTTCTGGAAACAGGAGATCGACCGGACGTTCGATCTCAAGGGGATCGGTGAGCTAATGCACCCTTTTCGTTCATCAGACAGAGCTGACCTTACCAGAAGCTCGCCGAGTGCCCAAAGGCAAAGAGAACGGGTCGACCATGTTTGACGCGGAATGGCTGGAGGCACAAGCTACATCCCCACTATTCGTTCATCCGCGTAAGTTCAGCTGTCTGACGCCGTAGATGGTCGCAATGCGGTTCAAGCTGATATTTCAGACGCTAAGCGAATTCTACTCGACTCGCTCACTACCGACACCCGCTTCCTCTCTTGTCAATCCATCATCGACTACTCGCTCCTCCTCGGTCTTGATCGGTCGCGCTCCGAGCTCGTCGTTGGTCTTGTGGATGCCGTTGGGAGCTATGGGCTGTTCAAGAATCTGGAGAGTATTGGGAAGGTGGCGCTGAATAGGGGAAGGGAGGGGGAGGTGACTATTGTGAGTTTGCAACAGCGGAATTCGGGAGGGAATTAAGCTGACTGGATTAGATCCCGCCTGACCAGTACAGAGAGCGGTTCGAAACTGCCTTGAGATCTTACTTCACTGTGCGTCGATTCTAAATTTTACTGCCTCAGCGGTCGGCGCTCGGGTCCAGACTGACTTTATAGGCCTGCCCGGATAAATGGAGCCGAAGCCCCAAGCGGACTGGCGCCGTCACATCGGAACTGCCTGTTGTATTTTGATTGATTTGCTGCTAATCAGTTCCTTCCGAACCCGTTCCGTCCAGGGCCGTGGAAATTGAAATGTCGGTCTCACTCACCGACTACTGACTGTAGCATGTCCTCGAGAGCTTTCAATTGACTGCACCTTTTCACGTACCACGTGTCGGACATCCTTACATTCTGACCCTCGTGGCCGTGGCGTTTCGCAATCTCGCCCGTGAGCGCAATCTAGCCTGTCATTTAGATGATCCTTTGAGCCTTCCACACCCCGCTCAGAAAGGCCCAGGCTGTCGCACAGCGCAGGACGGCCCCCTCGCCACTCGACTTTGTACCATACTTCAATTCATCCCTACCTTTCGAGCTGAGTGATCAACCTCAGTTCCATAACATCTACCCCCAAACACCAGTCCAGCTCATCACCGATCCACCAGTCAGTGCCAAGCACACCATCATGTCTGCTTCCGTGCCGTCCCACGGCACCTGGGATATACTGGCCTTGGTGAAATCAGTCGACGCTCAATCCAGCGATGCGGCCAATGAGAGTGACGAACCAACTGGAACAGCCCCGACATACGAACGCGTTGACTTCGGTCAGAATCTCGTCCCGGTGGAAGCTCGCAAGAACCTCATGCTCTGGCTGACTGCGAACCCAGACCCAACAGCTGACCTCGATGACGACGACATCGACCCCGAACTCGCAGAGTTTCCTGGTCGCGACCGTTGGGTGGAGTTGAGGTTGACATCGGGGAAAATCCAAATGAGACGGATTGGAACGAAATGGAGTCCTTCAGGCTCGATCTCAAGCCTGGGAAGGAAAAGTACTACCCAATCATTGTCGAGACTCTCTTTCGCCAAACTGATGGAGACGCAAAGTCAGTGAGCATCGTTCGTACGAATGCTGTGGGCTTGTGGGCCTGGGCCCGCAACGCCTTCAAAACATCGTTGGAGGAAAAACCTCGTGACATTCACAAGATCTACGCGTGGAAAGATCCCGATACCACTTCAGCCTGCATCGGGCTGAAACACCGGTTCGACTCGCTGATTCCACACATCCAAGAGGAAACCGATCGGACGCCTGCCGACTCGAGAGCCCCACCCACATTCCACCTGTAGGGACTGACAGAGTCCTCAGGCCGTCACGATACCGACTCTTCTCACTCTCGGCTTGCTTCGGATCTCTGGCGGCCCGACTGTTCGGACAGGCGACGCCGATGAGTCACGGCGCCTGGGTCCTCGTATTGTGATACCTCTCGTTATGTTCCATGTATTTGCTTTTCACGCTCCAGGCAGATCATGATGTCGCGACAGGTGAGAAACGGACGATGGATCTACTAGTCATGGAGAACCTGTTCTGGAAGCAGGAGATCGACCGGACATTTTATCTCTAGGGGATTGGCGAGCTCGTGAACGTTGTCCATCGGGCAAATGGCCGACTTAACCGATGGTCGATCGCCGCCTGATATGCAGTAGCACCAAGCATGGGTACGGATACACCGGATAATACCCCAAAGATACCCGTACCCGCTCAAGAGTACGGTTGCGGGTCCGAGATCCGGGGCGACTTCGGGGTAGGTGCGCTTACGGGTCTCAGCTAGGGGCAACTGGGTATGGGCGGGTATATACCAGGTATACCCGGCGTACCCGAGGCTCTCACACTGCAAACCTGTCAAGCCAGCGCTCGGATAGCTGGCCCCGGAGACTTGTGAACCACTGCTGCTAGTCATGTAGCACGGGCGACAAGGCCCTGGAACGGGCCGGTGCAACGTCTGAACATCATCAAGATTGGACGCTGGCGCGTACGAGATGAGGAATGGGGACCATTGAATTTGCCACCCAGTGGCAAAGTGCCGCCGATGCGCTTGTTGCGCATGGAGAGTGCTGATGTGGCTCTGCTAGCTCACGAGGGAGATATAACAGCCGTATAGATCCGCAGGAGCGTGTCGGAAGGCATACCTGAGGTACACTATCTTGGCCCATGGGTATTGGGTTTTACCCGGTATATACCGGGTATTGGCCAAATTTCGGGTACGGGTACGAGACTCCCCTAGAAATGGGGTATGGGTAGGATACGGATACTGCCCTCGGTCCGATCAGGCCGTATCGGGTACGTACCCGAACCCGGAATGCTCGGTGCCAATATGCAGTGGTACGGTGGTGGCAGTGCCATGCTGACTAAAAATTGCCGACTGTGGCTTACTGATGAAGTCGATGAAGTCGAAGTCGAGCAAACGAACACGCATCACTTCGCATGTGCCTGTTGCCCCGTCCCGGCTTCCTCACGAACACGATGATCAGTTAAGCCCGGGTTTGCGGTGAGTCTCGATCACAGACACCGCCAACTCGCCCCATTGAGCGGATCGAAAGCGCCAGACTCGTCAAAACATCCCCGAGACCGGTGTTCCAGAATTCAGCCTCGCCCCGGCATCGTTCGTGCCGCAGCAGCCCTCGACACGGGTTGGCCAGCTGTGGCGGTCACTGAGTGCTGAAAGCTTAGGTCCACTGCAATGCGGGCCTCGATGTGCCTTTGGCGCTTGACGCGACTCAGTCGGCCGATCCCTTGATCTTGTAACCCCCTAGGTAAATTCGTTTGATCATGTCTCATTCTGGCCAGATCTACTGACCGCTCTCCGTCCGTCAACGAAATCCTTTCAGCACCGCAGCGCGAACTAGATTGCGGATCCTTTCATACTTGTGCTATTGTACTCCTACCTCCTGGACTACACCATGTATCGCCTATGAGAGCTCGAAATCCCCACTATCATCCACCACTCTACTATCCTGGATCGTTTACCTTCATCCTCTCAAACCCCTCATACTGAGTTTGGTCTGCAGATACCCCCACTCGATCGACTTCACATACACGACATCTTCAAGGATGAGCGCTCCGACTTGGGACATGGCTGTTTTCGCCAACCCGAGCAGACCGTCGACCGCCCTGCACGACGAACAGACCCCCGACGAATCCGGAGACACCTCGCAGGCCGCGCCACTCAAATTGATGGAGCTGGGATCAGAGCTGAATGGCACGGCGGTCGAGCAAACGACGAAGTTCTGGTTGACTGCGGGAGAGGTCCACAGGGGGGATCTCCTTCGAACGGGAAACAGATTCGACTGCCGCGGTATCGAGTTCCCTGGGACGGCTCAGCAGTTCGAACTCGCACTGAGGCAGACTGGCTTTGACATCGACACGGATGACTGGAATACCGCTGATTCCTGCAACATCAACCTCAGGCCGGGACAGGAAGTCAAATCCCCCCTTTTGGTGGAGATGTACCTCACAGACGGGGATACAACCTCAGTATCCGTGTCTCGGTCGACTGTGCAGGGATTGTGGCGTCGGATCGAACGCTCAGTCAACGAAAGGGCTGTATTTTCCTCGGATGGCAAGGAATTTCGCTGCCGGATGCTCTACGCGTGGAAAGAGCCCGATGCGCAGGCTGCGCTGGACAGGCTTCGAGAAAGGTTTCCGCCTTACGGAGCAGAGCTTGACTCTCAACTCGGCTCTCAGTCAGCCGACAACAATCCTGCTCAGACCCGCCAGGAGGAAGACACTGTCGGCGGGGATGCAGGTGAGGCTCAGGCTCCAATCGACGAGACACCCCGAGTAGTCAGTGCGTTCACCTAGCATCTGCTACGATGCACGCCTCCAGTTACACCATGTGTATACAGCTCTGAGTTCCATTACATTTTCATGCACATGATTCTGACTCCGAAACTTCAAGTGCAGATGTGCTGTTGTCACGAGCTCGGCATGATTTCCCAAGCACTCACGTCATTTTCGTGCGCAAGTATTTCCAGGTAAGGTCAGGTGTACCAACAATGCCTGGAAGCATATGCCAATGGTCAGCCATCCATATCCCCTAATGTGTACTATCGACTTTGTTGCCGTGAGCAAATGCGATGTACCTCTCCCATCGGCAAATCACCTCCAGCACCACCTGATAACACCCCTCTCCTTCCCCTCCACCCCCACCCGCCGGCGTCCTTGCCACTGGGAATACCTCCTTATGCACCACCCCGCAGTCTGTGCACTTTCCCTTCAGATCGTCGCTCTCCCACTCCATCGGCCGTTCTCGCGCCGCCAGGTCGGCCAGCTCGAGGTGAATCAGCCGTTCCCACCGCTTCATTGCTATTGACGGGGAACGGTCTGGAGTGGAAGACAAGGTGCCGGAGCCGAGAGCGCCGGGGAGGAGGGATCCGGACCGGGGTGTTTGATGATGCGAAGCGAGAGGAGCGGAAGGGAGGGGGAAGATATCGCGCAGTGTCGGTGATTTTGAGGTGCATTCTCCAACGTCAGTTATGGGTCAGAGCACAAGTGTCGGACATAGGCAGCTCACGATTTGTCCATTGACCTATCCGCCTAGGGACATTGTCGGTCCGACCGACCTTGAAGTAGCTTGTCCGGCTAGTCTGTAGGTCGCGGAGCTCGTACGCGTATATGAAGCCAGGTGATTCCTGAAGAAAGTCAGTTCAATGCAACCTCTGTCGGGTCCGCTATTGCCTCACCTTGGCCGTCAACTGACTTTCCATAGTCATCCTGATCAATGTTTGTGTCTGTTGTCCGAGTTCAGGCGGTATCCAATCTACGCCATGTCAGCTTGGTCCATATGAACTGACCGCTAGCGGGATAGCTCACCGTCAAAGGCCACCCAGACGCTCGGCTTCTCCCTCGGATAGAATCCGCTAGCCGAACAGATCATCCCCGCATGATCCTTGCAATACCGCCCAGCTACCTCGTCCCCGCTGGCGCCTGTCCGGCCTGGATCCGCCACGTAGCTGTTCCCACCGGACGAGACGTTTAAGTCGAGAGATGCCAGCAATGGCGCCGCTGAACGGACGATACGCTTGCAAGGCTGCCCAGCACGAGTGAAGCCGGCGCACCGGACAGCTGTCCCCGTGTCCTTCGATGCTGGTGATCGAGCCGAGCCAGCCGCTTTGGACGCCGAAGTAGGTGTTGGAGGCTGTTCAGACGTGGCGCGCTTGCGCAGGCGAGCGGGAGACCGAGGAGTGACGTTGGATGGAGGGGTGGCGGATGTGGAGCTCGACGAAGCTGGGGAATATGTCAAATCGATGACATGTGGGGAGGCTTTGCCGAGTGTGCGGCGGGGAGGGGTCGAGGGGAATGTGATTGTTGGCTTGTGGGACAATGGGGACAACTTGGACGGACCAGCAGACAAAGGGTCCGAGATAGGCCGACGATTGTGATACGAAGGCAGGATGAGGTATGGGGAAGGCTTGAATGTCTTGGGTGGGGACGAGGGTCCGGCCTGGGCGTTCACATGGATGGTGACCGGAAGATGGGGCGGTACAGGCTCGGTGTGAGGGCGGTGCTGAAGCTCCGGTGCCTTTGGGACCCTGGGCAATGGCTTGTCCACTTGCGAAGATGGTCTCGGTCGGCTCACCTCCCCCTCCTTCTTCACTCCGTCATACAGCGTCATAGACGCCAGATCACTCCCCAGATTCCGCAGATAATCACGCCCCTTGCTCGCCCGCTTCTTCTCCTCTGCATCTTCTTCCCATGGCGGCCTAGGTGGGATGAAGGGGCCGTATGGTGTGCTGGCGCTCGAAGACGTCTGATATAGAGAGGCAGGGACTGCCGGCGGCGGTCCATAGTAGCTCCATGGCTGTGCCGCCGGCCAATCTTGTTGTTGTTGACGCGATTGCTGAGGGTGCTGGTAGCTCGAGTTGTGGTGATGCGGGTACGCCGGCGTGTGCGAGGACGGAACCGTCTCGGAGTATCTCGACATCTCTGCGGCCCCCCGATGCCCTTGGCTACACGGCTTGTATGAGGAAGTGTCAGGTACAAAAGAAGCACACAAGCTGGAGCGGCGAGATCGGAGAAGGCAGTCACACCTAGCTCATTACGTAATCACCTTGCTTGGGTGGGGTCTTCGCAGGCTCGCCGACCTTTGATCGTCGTCCTCTTGCAGCTCATCTCCACATCTACCCAGTATCCGGTGCCCCGACTAGATCAGCATAGATACGATGGCTCGCCCAGCACTCAGGCCGCTGGCCCTTTTCCGGCAGCATCAGCGCCAAATTTCCACCTCGGTACCGCTTCTCGCGGCGACGCCCTCACCGGTCCAGGTCCCCGTTAGCCTGATCGCCTCGTTGCGCAAGCTCCGCCCTGTCCCCCTCTCCCTCGCTCGAGAAGCACTTCAAAAGTCAAACAACAACATTGACTCTGCCCTCTCCTACCTCGACTCATCCTCGTCCGCATCTACAACCAAAAAGGCCGAAAAAGTCTCGGGGCGATCGACGTCAGAGGGGGTCATCGCGATCTCGCTCTTGGGCGGGAAGCGGGTGGGGATGGTGCATGTGGGGTGCGAGACGGACTTTGTCGCGAGGAATGATATCTTCTTGAAGACGTCAAGGAGTATAGCGGGGACAACGGCGTTCCTGGATGTACCGGGGGAGAGGGAGCCGTCACCTGCTTCTACAGACGCACCGCCTAGTACGGCGGATCCTATCCGGGACTTCCCGGTCTCGGCCTTGATGGAAGCTCCCATCATCTCTCTCCCCTCCTCGGATGGCGCGCCCGCCGCCAATACAAATCCTACCCCTACCACCGACCCCACTACCATCTCCCAAAGCCTGCTTTCTACCCTTTCCCAAACCGGCGAGAACCTTCGTCTACTCCGCGCAGTCTCCTTTGCTGCACCCTTCCCTTCCTCTCCCCTCATCCGGTACGTGCCCGGCGCATATGCACACGGTGGCTCGAGCTCGTCCGAGGGCAAGGTGGGCGGAATAGCGGTTATCAGTGCCCAGAGCAGGGATAGTGAGAAGCCAATGGCGGCGCGCATACATGGCGTTGGAGGGGATCAGCTGGAAAAGGATCTGCTGGATTTGGCGCGGACAGTGGCGAGGCAGGTAGTGGGGTTCCCTACCATGCGGATATCAGCTGGCGAGGGCGGAGAAGGAGAAGAAGAGGCGTTATTGAGCCAGCAGGCAATGATGTTTGGGAAGCAGGAGCCGGTCGCGCAAGTCTTGGAGGAATGGGGAGCGGGGAAGGGTCTGAAGGTGGATGTAGTGGGCTTCAGGAGATGGGCTGTGGGGGACGACTTGACGGAGGTTGCTGCTGGAGATCCGCAAGCCCAGGCAGTATAATCGGGAACACTATAGTGAGTGGGCTGCAACCTGTAAATGCGCATTCGCTGACCAACAGATAATTCAAATGCATACAATAACCCCTCTCGCTACACTGATGATCCGGAACTACCAGATAGTACTACAATGATCCCTTTCCGGCCGCCGCAGCTACATTCTACGGTCTACTTCCCCTCCATGGCTGATTGGCGTCACTCCTGCTGCTTCGTCCATCACCTCCGCAGCCGCTCCTAGCGCTCTCTCCTCTTTCTTGACTTCCTCCTTTATCTTCTCACCGAGCCCGGCTGACGCCGCCTCTGTCTCACCATCCCCATGTCGTCCCTGCTCTACCACGCCCGCATCCACCGGACCCTTCTTGCCTTTCTTGTTCCGTCTACTCTCCAACCATTCCTTGCCCTCCTCTTTCCGCTTTGCATCATCGTCCCGCTTGAGCGAGATCTTTTTGACAAAGATGAGGACGATGAAGCACGAGATAGCTGTGAGGGGGAGTAGGAGGTAAAAGACTCCTCTTATGCCGTGTGCTGTCTGATCAGCTCCTCCTACTACGCATATGAAAGGGACCGACCGTATGACTGCTTGACGATGTTGATGTCCAGCTCGCCAGTCCAGCCGCCCTTGGGAGTGGGATCCTTCAAGATACGCTGCACCAGTGACTCGCTCACCCCGGCGCGACTCAGATCTGATCGGACCAGATTGTTCACGATCGATCCGCACGCAGCAAGACCAACCGTTCCACCCAACATCCGCATGAAATTTCTCGTTCCCGTGGCAGCGGCCATGTCTTTCCGCTCGACGGCCGCTTGAATAGCAAGTAGACTGGTCTGAAATGTCTGTCCCGCGCCGATCGCCACTACGATCTGATACCCCACAAACATCGCCTCGGATGTGGTAGTCGACAGGGTCGTCAAAAGTCCGATACCGACCGTCCAGATGGCAAAGCCCGACACCAGACTATAGTAGTAATCTCCGGTCCGGCTGGTGACGTACCCGGCGATGAATGCAGTGATGGTCTGTGTGGCGGCGAGCGGGAGTGTGAGGATACCGGACCGGATCGGCGAGGCGCCATGTACGATCTGGAGGTACGTCGGGAGGTAGTACAGGGTGCAGAAGAAGGCGAGACCGGAGAAGAAGGTCGATGCCATTGAGGCGGAGACGGTAGGTGACTTGAAGATGTACAAGGGGATCACGGGGAGAGCGACGTGGGTTTCGACCCAGAGGAAGAGACCGAGGAGGGCGAGTCCGAGGATGATGGGGACGAGAACAGCGGGAGAGGACCAGGAGTATTGGGTCCCGGCCCAGGAGAGGCCGATGAGGAAGAGGACGGCCCAGGCGAGTGTGAGGATACTGCCTGCCCAGTCGATGGCGCGCAGCTTGGTCATTGTATCCCCTCGGACGGACTTGAGGGGAAGGAGGAAGAGGATGACGAGGAAAGCGGCGGCTGTCAGAGGGAGGGAGATCCAGAAGGACCAGCGCCAGGTCTGACCATCAGCTGGTTTCGGGGACGTATGGGGTCGACTGACCGCTTTCTCAGTGAGAAGTCCTCCTATCAATGGCCCAATGCTGTTCGCCGTGGCTATCACCATTCCTATGATCCCTTGATACTTCCCCCTCTCTTTCAGCGTCACTATGTCCGATACTGATTGATCAGCTTGGACATGGTACGCATTGGGGCAGACTCACCTATAATCATGCTGAGGGTCAAGATTCCGCCTCCTCCTACTCCCTGAATCGCCCGAAAGCAAATGAGCTGGATCATGTTGGCCGATACCGAGCAGCCCAGCGACCCAAGGAAGAAGATCACGCAGGCCGACAAGAGCGATCCTTTCCGGCCGAATATGTCCGATAGACGCCCGTACAGTGGTTGCATCGCCTAAGACCCGTCAGCTATGTACGTAGCGTGAATAATAGGACTCACAGTCGATGTTAAGAGGTAGGAAGTCCCGACCCAAGACACTATGTCTGCGCGACCGAAAGCCTGTCCCAAGGTGGGCAGAGCAGTAACAACGCTGCACAATCAGCTTGAGGCATCTCAGTCAAGACGAGCCGCACGTACATGGTCTGATCCAGTAGCGAGCAGAACAGAGCCATACTCAGACCCGCAAAAACAACAATCACCTGCCGCGCAGGCAGCAGATTCGTCTGGTCTTGCAATTCCAGCTTCTTCCGCCGTCCCGGTTGTCCCTCTTCTTGAGCCTCCGCGTCTGCCGTCTTCTCTACACTCCCTTCGCCCTCCCCTATATCCTCCTTCGATGCGGATCCGCCGTCCGACACCGGCCGTTCTGTATTTGGCGGCAAGACGTGTAATTGCGCATGATGCTCGTCCGAGCGATCAGAGGCATCCTCATCCTCGTGCTCATGATGGGGATCATGCGCTACCCGCCCGGTGTCCTTCATCCGCTCTGCGCCGGTACCGGTCTCATGCGTTAGCATCCGCCGAAGGGATGTCTGTGCGTGGATCGAAGAAGCGCGCGAGGCCGTCCGCAGGAGACCGGGTCGGGAGCTGGGGCCCGGATTTGTTGACATGGTGGCCGCACCCTCTGGGTGTGTAGCGGAGATGCGCGTATGTGCGGCTCTGGAGTGGGTCGCGTCCAATGCAGGAGATGGAGCAAGAGGGGACGGGGCTGGCGTAGAAACTCAATCGCGATAGGTCGTGACTCGTGTGAGCACCTGCGATCGAGCGCGCCGAGTCGAGTTCGGCGTTAAAGTCCGGGAACACAGGGTGCCCACTTTGGAGCGCCTGACTTGATGAGACTAGAGTATACTATATTTAGCGACTTCCGAGTCGACTACAAGAAAAGGCAGGCGCTTGCTAGATCTATACACAGGCTGTGGGAGTGACAGCGGGAAGTCGTGTGAGTCGAGAGAAGTGGGCAACGCCAGGGCAAGAGCGCCATTATCGCAGGTGGATTCCGGAAAATTACGGCATCGTTTCGGATATAGCCGATGGGTACGCCGAAACACGTGGTTCTGTTCGGGTGACGGCTGAAACACGGCCGAAACTCAGCCGATGAGGAATGAGGAGTGCGCACTGGTGCACTGGATCAGCACGTATTATCAGCGGAGCGGGGGCTGACTCTGAGTGCTCGGAAGGCTTTGAGCACCAAGCACTGTATCTAGTCCATTACAATCATGCACTATGCTTCATGCCACATCGACACACGTTAAAAGGACATCGACCCTGAGCAGCTCCACATTCAATATATTATTTTCCTACAAGATTACAATCTAGATCGATTTCATAAACAGGCTTCCCCAGGTCAGATTCCCTCCCTCCGCGTCGGTATCTCAGCGTCTCGCGGTATAGCTCCCGCAGCCTCATCAAAAGTTTTGGCCACTCCCTCTAGCACCCCTTCCTCCTTCTTCACCCTCTCCCCGACTCGAGATCCCAGAGACTCGCCTGTCGTTGCGACCTTTTCTCCCGAGGGGTACTGGCTGACGTCTTGACCCTTCGTCGTGCTCTCAGCTGCCCCTTCGACCGCTGCCCCGGCTGGGCCCTTTCGAGCTCGCTTGTTCTTCCTATTCTCCAGCCACTCCTTTGCTTCCTGCTTCTTCGCCGCGTCATCGTCCCTTTTGAGCGAGATCTTCTTCACGAACAAGACAACAACGACGCAGGATATGGCAATGAGGGGAGTGAGGAGGTAGAATATGCCTCTGATCCCCGCGGCTGGCACATCAGCTCAGTGTCTGCGCAGAGTTGCAAGACTGATGTACTTACCGTAAGCTTCGCGGACCGTGTCCAGATCTATGTCCCCCGACCAGTCCCCTGCTACCGTAGGATCCTTCAGGACCCGCTGAACCACAGCCTCTCCTACTCCCACGGCGCTCAGATGAGCCCGGACGATATTATTGGACACCGCGCTGCACGCTGCCAGACCGACTGTTCCGCCTAGCAGCCGCATGAAGTTCCGCATCCCTACCGCGGCCGCCATATCCTTGCGCTCGACCGCCGCCTGGATTGCCAGAAGACTGGTTTGGAAGGTTTGACCCGCACCGATGGCGACAACGATCTGGTAGCCGATGAAATTAGCCTGCGGCGTGGTGGTAGATATGGTTGACATCAGACCGAGACCGATCGTCCATATCGCAAAGCCGAAGCAGAGATTGTAGTAGTAATCACCGGTCTTGCTTGCAATATAGCCCGCGACGAACGCGATGACAGTTTGGGTTGTCGCGAGTGGGAGGGTGTTGATACCGGATTGGATGGGCGAGTCGCCGTGGACGACCTGAAGATAGGTGGGAAGGTAGTAGAGCACCGAGAAGAAGGCAGCTCCGCTGAAGAAGGTAGATACGGCGGTGGCGGATACGGTGGGCGATTTGAAAATGTAGAGTGGGACGATCGGAAGGTGGACCCGCGTTTCGACGAAGAGGAAGAGGCCGAGAAGAGCCAAACCGAGGATGAGAGGGACGAGGACCGCGGCGGACGTCCAGGCGTACTGCGTTCCAGCCCAGGAAAGACCGATGAGGAATGTGACGGCCCATACGAGGGTGAGGATACTGCCGAACCAATCGACCGCTCGAAGCTTGGTAATGATATCGCCTCGAACGGATTTGAGCGGGAGGAGGAAGAAGACGACGAAAGTGGCGACGGAAGTGAGGCAAAGCGACATCCAGAATGACCACCGCCAGGTCTGCCAAGTCAGCATTATGGGCTCCAGAGTAAGGTAGATCGCCGTGCATCAAGCCTGCTCACAGCTTTCTCGGTCAACAATCCCCCGATGAGAGGGCCCGCGCTGTTGCTAAGGGCAATGACCATCCCGATAATGCCCTGGTATTTCCCTCGGTCCTTCAACGTGACGATATCTGACACTGGAAGGCGGTAAGCCACGGTCTGTACAGAGGATGATATACTTACCGATGATCATACTCAAGGTCAGGATGCCGCCCCCTCCGATGCCTTGTATAGCTCGAAAGACGATGAGCTGAATCATGCTCGCTGAGACCGAGCATCCTAGAGAGCCGAGGAAGAAGATGACCAGGGAGGCGATGAGGCAGACTTTCCGGCCGAAGATATCAGATAGGCGCCCGTACAAAGGTTGCATGGCCTGCTCTTATCAGCACATCGTCTCGGGTGACTAGCCGAATCCGGAGGGAAGCTCACGGTCGAAGTCAAGAGATACGCCGTCCCGACCCAAGAGACGATATCTGCCCGTCCGAAAGCCTGGCCGATGGTAGGTAGGGCTGTGACAATGCTACAGGAGTCAGCTTGAGTCTAGACGTGACAGGCTGATGGTATAGCTTACATGGTCTGATTGAGGGAACTGCAGAACAATGCCATCGATAAACCTGCGAACACGATCAACACCTGTCGATGAGGTAGCAGGTTCGTTTGATCTTGCAGCTCCAGCTTCTTCCTCTTCCCCTGCTCCACGACAGTCTGCGCCTCGACATCTTTGCTCTCGTCCGGTCCCTCGGCGCCGGCATCTTTAACCCCATGGTCAGACGAGGTTGAGCTGGTATTTGGCGTGGCCATGCGCGATACTGGCTGGGTCCCTTCGCCCAGGCGTTCCACTGACGGATCCGTCGATGGGAGGAGCACTTTTTGGGAGCGGCAGCTGCGACTATCAACGCAGATGTACAATCACACGAGCACATCGCGGAATAGACATCTGAGTCGTGGCTGCATGTGCTATTTTTGCTGGGGATCTTCCATGCCGTAAACCGGAAATAGCCTTTCATCGGGCTTCTCCGAGGGTCTTGAATACTGGAGTGGGGGGGTGGGGCGTGGCGGAGTGGCGGGCGCAGTGGATGAGTTGGTGTTTCGCTTCCTCGTCTCAATATTGCCCACCCGCTACCTCCGGCCCAGGTCAAAGCATGCATAAGCACACAATGATCGCCCAATCGACCCAGCGCGGGACGGGGGTGGGTTGAAAATCTCGGGCGAGCCCGGAGGCGAGGAAGGGTGAGAGGTGGGACTGTGTAGCAGCCCACCAGGCCGGTCCAGCTGTGAAGATGGGATATGATGAAGGTGTAGGAGGAGAATGAAGAGGACGAAGAGGGCATGGAGGGCCCAAGGAGGTGTGACAGGAAATAGCCGGAAAGGGCGCCGCTCCTCCGAGGAACCTACATACGCTGTACTCCGTAGTCCCATATACGGCATTATAGTAGCCGCGGGACTGACGTGACTTGAGGGAAGAACACCCTCCCTCGCAAAATCCGTCTCGTATGTATCCCATCATCGGTGGTACGCTACTCGAAGCAAGAGCAGAGGTCACGCAACTCGCGATAGATACGTATCCCACATAGATAATTCCCCCTACCTCCCCTCCAAGACCCTCACCCTCTCCCGCCACTCTCCTAACTTCCCCTCACACTGCCTCAGATACTCCAGCAGTACCGGCAGACTCTCCGGCGTCAACGCGATAGATTCTTCCTCCCCCTCCAGCTCGCTTCCCTGACTCGCCACTCTCCCTTCCACACCCCTTGCTACAAAGACCGGATCCCCGCTCGCCCCTGAGGCAAACGAAGCATCTGACCCTAGCCGACCCATCTCCCTCGCCGCTGCCGCCTCCTCTGGCCATCCTAGACCCATGATTCGAGACTTGCGCTGCGGGCGGACAGTCATCATTGTCTCGTCCTCGACCTGACCACCCATCTCTGCTGGCGCCTTGGAGGAAGTGACAGTGAGCCGACTAGGTCCGGACGTTGACCGCATCCCCGCGCCACATTGCTCGAGGGATGGCGAATGACGAAGTGGGGCAGGCGCAGATTCTGTCGACCCGCCCGACCCGACCCGAGGGTATCCGGCAGTCGGGGCGACAACGACGCTCTCCCTGCTTCCTCCTCCCCGCTTATCCCCCTCTCGTACGAGATCGCTCCAGCTCCCCGATCCAGCGCGGAAGATGCCCCGCAGTCCGGGTCGCTTGCGCTCTTTCCCTGATACAGGCGGTCCAGCTGCGGTCGGCCGAGTGGGCGTGCGCGTCGGTGATGGCAGAGACGCATTGATGCTCTGACTGCCACTGGCGCGCCTGCTGTCCGATGGCGGAGGGGTAGCGGGGTAGAGAGACGCCTGCTGGAGGTCTGGAATACTCGGTGTGGGACCGTGTCGCCATGCAAATGGGTATTTGGGTGTCGCGGAAGGGGAGGTGGGAGAGAGTGGCAGACCGTTACCGGCGTTGGCAGGACGAGGAAGACCCGGATGGATGGGAGGCGGTATGGATCGAAGTGGCCGACCGGGTGGAGCCTGAGTGACCGGTGGTCCCCTCAGATCCTTCTTCGACTCCTTGCTTTTCAGACCTTTGAGGAAGTCCTTCAGACCCGCCAAGCCCACTTTGCTCCCTCGACGCATCTTGCTCGGATCGCCCGCACCTGGCCGAGAGGGATAGCCGTACGCCAGCGTCGACGCGGTGATGGGTGAAGGGAACGATTGGGAGGGGACGATATACGCTGAGTCGTTTGGACTGGGGAACATCTCTGCGCCTCGAGGTGCAGGTGTACCGGTCGATGAGGTCCGACTTGCGCTTGACTTGACTCGCTGGAGGGGACCGGGCGAGTCAAAGTGGACACTAGAGTCCGAGGCTCGACTATCCGTGGTGGATGCCCGGGAGATGGAGGGGCGAAAGACCTGTCGTACATCTCTGCCCTCTTCTTTCGCCTTCCCGACAACGGACGCCGTGGTGGACGAGGCGGAGATAGTGCTCATTCCCCTCAGCCCGTCGCTCCGCGACGAGGGGACCGACGAATCGCTGACCGGAGTCCGGAGCATCGTCCGAAGCACCTCGAGCTGGCGCTTACTGAGCTCCTGCCGGCCGGTGCTCGCCCGCCATAGGTCCGGACTGGCGCGAGGGGGTCCGCCGAGGAGGGCCGGATTGGCATCCTGCGGGTCTGGCAAGCTGATCTTGCGAGCCTCCTTCTTTACACCTGGAGAGGTGCCTAGGGGTAGGATAGGGGGCGGAGAGATGTAGGGGGGATGATGAGGTGTCGACTGGGATCGACGCATCCTATCCGCGGCAATCTTGGCTTCGTCCGACGCGAGCGTGACTCGGCGGGACCGCTTGGGCGACTCGGCCTCGGGCGACATGGAGGTCTGACCGGTCGAGCCGACCTCGATGAGGACGGTGGCCATCTCCCACCATTGACCAAACTCTCGGTCGAGCTCGGAAAAGGCGATAATATCATCATCAGAAGAAGCTGATAGGCGGTCGAATAAAGCCGCATGGGTGGCGAGGAGGGTCTTGAGACCTGCACTGTCAGCTCCATCACAGCATCTTGGACTTGGTAGCTCACTCTCTACACCGCCTGCAAATCGCTTCACACCCTCAATCCCCCTCCGCACCTCCTTTTGCTTCTCCAACACATTCTTGGGAATCACAAAGTCGTTCCAGCTCTGCCTGCGCCGCTCCTTGTCCGCCTTGCTGCTTCCTCCGAGCCGTATCGCTTGCGTCGAGGCCGAGTTGAGTGGTAGACCCGCCGGAGCTGCCCCAGTGGCCAGCTTGTCCCATTCCGCATTGAGGTCGCGCGCGCTTTGGGTAGGCGGCTTCAAGATCGAGTTTGGCGCAGAGACAGATCCGCCTCGGACATAGCGATCTGGCTTTTCGGGGCCGCCAGGTGCCTCCAGCCCCAATCCGCCCGTCTCGATTCCTCGGCTCTCCCCATCTTCCTCTGGACCCGCAGCTCCATCCGGGCTGAGCTCGTCCGCCACAACCCTAGCCTGCTTGACAGGACTCCCCACTACCGTCTCGAGCTTGACCCTTCCCTCACTCGACGAGTTGGTCGACGCGGAGCTCCCCGTCCCAAACTTCCATCCACCGGATATCCGCCGACCATGCTTTTTTGACAAGCTGGACAGGCGGCGGAGTGTCGAGAAAGTCCGAGATGACTCGAGGTCCTCCTCCATGACGTTGAGCGTGGGAACTGGGTCCGGACTGAGCTGAGCGGATTGGGATGAGGGGATCCGAGCATTTGTGGTGGATGACGAGCGAGAGGGAGGCAAAGGTCGGTGGGCGAGTTTCGTGGGGGATGCAGAGTCAAGAGCGGATGAAGCTGGAAACCCTGTCCATACATTCCCGCCCCAGCCCGTTCCTTTGGCAAGAGCCTCCTGGGCTGCGGCAGGCCGTACTCTCCGTTGTCGCTTCGGAGTCACCTGCGCCATGTCCCCTCCCTCGAGGTCCGACTCGTCCGTACTGGCGATGGATCCCCCTGGTGTACGCCTAGGCCTCTCGCCAGATCGATCCGATAGGACCGACTTGTATGACGTGGAGTGTGGTAGTGGAGGGATGTCACCCTGCCCTGGACTGAAGTAGCCAGAGCCGGACGTCTGGTATGGCGACCCGGACGACGGTGAGGGGAGATGGTATCCCCTAGAGATGGAAGCGTTCCGTTTTCCTCGCCTTTCGAGCTCGGAGCCGAATGTGGCGCTGTTGTTGCTGCTCATTTGGCTGGTACGACTGCTGGTACGGACCGGTATGGGCATAGGCGGGTTAGGAAGAGGTGCAGGTGGTGTGTAGGAGCTGGGAGGGGTACCGCCATCGCGCCGGTCGTTCTTGGGGGAATTCCGGATGAGGCTACTCGTTGACCGACGGAGGATACCGGCGAGTCCGGTCGTTTTCAGCTGGGAGGACGCGGAAGTGGTAGATGTAGCTGATGTAGTCGAGGCGGCGCTGGGGGAACGGACGTTGCCCGGGGGTGGTGGAAGTGGAGGATAAGGTGAGGGGGATAGGTGTGGCTTGGTCGGCGAACGAGAACCAACCGATGATGATCGACGACGGCGTTCCTGGATGCTAGATGTAGGAGAGCCTGTATGTCAGCCAGCATAAGTATGAAGTCAGTGGTACTCACCCTTTCCTATCCCAGCTGCATTCCCGCTTAACCGCTTCCAAAACCCCCGCTTCCCCTCCATCTCCTTCAACTGCTCCATACTCGGCGAGAATGGGACCTGACTTTCTCTGATCTGTGACTTTCTTGCCTCGTCCTTCTCCTTCTTGCTCTTCCGTCGGATCAAAGACGGCAATGGGATCGGAGGAGGGGGCATGATCTCTCCAGACTTCATGTGCCGCAGCTCCCGATTCGTAAAGCGCGACGAGGTCGGTTTGGGCGAGTCCGGCATGTGAGTGGGAGGGAGGTTTGGTGAAGAGCGATTGAAGCGCTGCCAAAGGGAGGATGAGGACTCGTGCGAGACAGCGACGGTAGCAGTTGTTTGGGCAGGTATGAATGATGTTGAAGGATGGCGCTTCATGGGCTTTGTACGGGCATCTCGGCTTGACTCCGCTATCATGGACCGTCTATTGTGAGAGGCGCTCCGTGTAGCCTCGACGTAAGGGTGGCCAGACGAGAGCAAGCTGGACTGTGGAGGGGAGAGGAATGGTGTCGGTGACGCCAGAGGGGATGTTGACGACGAGGAGGATCGAGGTGGACCTAGCGTTTTGATCCCCTTGGAGCTCGAGCTCGTAGGTATCGAGAGGGGGGCGGGACCTCTTGACCCCCTTCTAACCTGTATAGAGGCTCGGGGTGAGGGAGCTAGCCCTCCCTCGTCCCAGGCTCCGCCAGTATCCCAATCCTCTTCTTCCTCCGGCTCCTTCGCCTTGCTCGTCGTCCCCATTAACCGGCTCGCTCCGCGTGTATTCTCGGCGGGACGGTTCGCCTTGGACTCGCCAGACTCCTCGCTCAGATGTCGTGAGGATGATGAGGCGATGACGGTAGATGTCGAGGGGGATGGAGTCGGCCGGGTCGGGCGTGAAGGAAGGGCGAATTCAAAGTCATCATCCCAATTCTCCGCTGTATGTTTCCGCCGATGGCGCGATGGCCCTGCTGGGGAAGCTACAGAGCTCATGATAGATACAGTGATCACTTCTGCTGTGTCTGAAGGGTATGATATCGAGTAGATAGCTGCATGTTGATTGATGATTGAGCGCGTCCTGAGGCGTCCTGGTGGGTGAATTCTGAAACAGGCGCGTCGGGGAAGGATTGGCGATGATTACGGCAAGCTATTGACAAGAAGGATTGCGCCCATGTCGAGCCTATATCCGGGGCGAGCCTATATCTTTGAGAGAGCCGGGGGGTGGGGGATAGTTGTTTACATGACGTCATCCGTGCGCTTTTGGATACCTCTCAGTCCGTCCACTTTGAAGCACTTCGCGCATGTCGAATGCGCTACTTGTCTCTCGCGTTTGTATGCATAGCGCAGGGATCTGTCGCGATCAAAGTCGTGCATACGAGTCAGTAGCCGGGGATGTATACAGTCTTTGACAAGGCTGCTGGGGGGTGGTTACACTACGTCATTTGTCCGTGCGCTGACTTCCGTGCGAGTCGCTGTCCATCTGTTCGCCTTGGGCTCGAACAAAGACCACAACAGCCCGAGCCATTGATAGTCACAACATAGTCATGCATAGAAATGGTCGTCCTCCAGCAACCGGGGAGAGTATAGTCTTTGAGAGAGTTGGTAGGCTGGAGGGTAGGGGAAAAGTGTTTACATGTCGTCATTTTTGCCACCCAAAATCAGGCGCGACCCAAGTCCTCTCGCTTCTCTAGGCATGGAACGCCACCTCCTGTATGCATGAAAGTCCATGCACTCGACGAAGCGCCAGACATAGCCAAACATAACCGCTAGATCCAAGTAGTCAATGAGTCAGGCAACCGGGGAAGGCAGCAGTATCTTTGAAGACTATACTACCCCGGCACTCTGCCGCCTTCACTGACGAGATGTAAACAATCACCCCTTGACCTCTCATCCAGCCCACAAGACCTCCACTTGACGTCTCTGTCAAAGACTAGGCCTGCCCCCTTCCATACACCATATCCAAAAGCTCAGCTGTCTGATATGCACCAAGAGACTGGAGTGACGCGCAGAATGTTCCGTCGAATATTACGTCACGTAAACAGTTTTTGCGCGTCCCTTCTGCATCTCCTCCATCTGCATCTATCATCGCTATGCTATCCCTTCGACACACCGTATCTCAGCGCCTCTCAGCGGCGCTCGGAAGTCCGGTACAGTACCTCGCTGTCAGGAGAAACCACGGCGATCCCGGACCGCAGACTTCTGCTCATCGCAAGTCCCAGCGGAGCCGGCTTCGTGATGTCGCGATAGGGCAAAGCGGGTCTGCCAGACGGCGCAGCGAGATTGATGGTGACACCTTCCGCGCAATACTATCGGCGGAACCGCCTCTCGTGGAGGAAAGGCGTCCCAAACGAGAGTATCAACCCAGGGAGAGGCGGCCGAGGGAACCGGTGATCCCTGGTCGAGATGGAGGGATGCGGCGGGATCGGCCGGCGAGGGCATGGGATGCGGAGACGAACAAGTGGAAGTTCTTGGGAGGTGAAGGAGGCGGAAGATTGGGGGCGCAGGCTGGACAGCACAGCTCCGAGGCCTTTGACAGGGGATCAAGGGGTCACGGTGGACGGGACTACGTTCCGCGCGATACAAGCTCCTCCTCTGCGTTCACTCCTGGCATACGAGGGGATCGGTCAGACTCTCCTTTCAGCCGGCGGTCATCACCCGCATCTCGTCCCCCATATCCGGAGCGCGGCGCGACAGCCGGGTCATCCTCTGGGACTCGGAGCAAAGATGACCCATTCACCACCTCGGCCCTGTTGCGAGACCACATCAAGGCATGCCAAACGCCCATGTCTAACCAACAAGTCGACGCGGCTATGCGGATCGTCGAGACCGCGCCGAGAGCATCGGTGAATGCGGTGGTCTGGAATCAATTGTTGGCGATGCTGGGAAGGGAGGGGAGGATGGAGAAGATGTGGAAAGTATACAATGATGTGCGTACCTGGACATATCTATCAAGCTGACTTTTAGATGAAGAAGTCAGGCATCAAGCCGACTGCACACACCTACACCTCCCTCCTCAACAGCTACGCCGGTCTCGCGCACTCGGCCGTCCCATTTCACACCACCTCCCAATCACACGCCGTCCCTCCTCCCAACCACCTCTCCCGCGTCTCCATCATCTGGAAACAGGCTCAAACCCATCTGTCCACTCTCTCCTCGGCTCCGTCGGGCCTGAGCGTTCCCGAGGCACCCGCCGAAACGACTGACGGCAACCTCTTCGGTCCGATCAACGCATACCTCAAATTCTTGGCCAAGTACCGGATGTGGGAGGAGATGTGGAGTGTCTATACGGATGCTGTAGCCAAGGAGGAAAAGTGGGATCGAGTGGGATATACGACCATGTTCCAGGCGCTGCCAAGTCTCGCGAGGAAGCAGGTCGCGGATGCTAGGAATGGGGCGGATAAGAGGGGACAGATCATGGTCGGCCCGCTGGCCAGGGAGCTGTGGGATGACGCGATCAAGTCACTGGCGGGCAAGAATGTTGATGAAGGGGGACTTGACAGCCATCTGGCGGGCATGGGGGTGAGCGCGCTCCTGATGGGCCGGCCCGAGGATCAGAGATTCGCACTCAGCCTCATTCCCGAATTATGGGGTCTCGCGGGACTTCCGTCCGAGACCCCAAGCACCATACCGGTGTCCGAAACCCCCGCCATCCGCTTACCCAACCTCAAAATCGATGTCAGATCGGCTACCACCCTCCTCCACTCCCTCATCACTGCCTCTCGCCCCACCCTGGCCTCTCACTACGCGACTCTTCTCCTCTCCCGCCCTCGGATACGCAAAGAGGCAGACCCACCCCTCCTCTACGCCTGCGCTACCGCTTTCGCGGAAACCGGGGACATCATCGCCATCCTCGACCTGCTCCAGAAGCACGCTCACCGCCCCCCACAGGCCGGATGGAAGATAGGCTTTTGGCATGACTGCCTCACCGCTGCCAGATGGGCGCGTGTAGACGGGGCAGGCGGTCTGAAGGGGGACTGGGAGGGTATCAAAGCTGTTCTGGGGTGGATGGGTGTCGTCCCCAAGGCTCAAGCACCCGTGGCGGACGAGTGGAAGAGAAAGCCAGCGGCTCATCGGCCAGATATCATCAAGCCGGTCAGGCTCGACGCCAAAGCTATGGCCATCATCCTCAAGACGGCTCTCGGGCGAACCAAGGCGCAAGTGATGGAGGCCGTGGGCGTGCTCGATCGGGCGGGGCTGGGGTACATTCTCAGGGAGTTTGAAGGGGAGACGAACGCTGTGCGGGCATGGGAGGAGGTCAGAGGCAAAGATGGGAACCGATGGGAGTGGACAAAGGAGTTGAGCAAGGAGATGGTGCGTGCTTTGGAGGGGCTGGGGGAGAGGGATGCGCTGGCGGTGTGTGAGAGCGGGACGATTGAGGTGATTGAGCGGCTGTATACGCGGGAGAAGAGGAGGGAGCGGAGCTCGCCGCACGGGGGAGTGGACAGGGGAGGAAGTCGGGATGTACAGGAGAACCCACGTCCTGTGTACAGGCAGGCGTGAGAGGGGAGGATAGGCGTGGAGAGAACGTATACGCCTGTCGGGTACTAGGGAAAGGCGGCATGATAATAACACCATTCATTACCCCTCCCAGTTCGTGGCGGCTGACTTTACTGACGGGATCCCTTGTCGGATGAGAGGATGTGGGCTGTCTCCCCTGTCCCCTTGGAGGTCCAGTACAGTCAACTCACATCCAGTCTGCACTGACCCCTTCCTATCCCCGTCAACGCCAAAGGATGACTCCTTTATGGCTCTCACCCTTACACCCCTGCCCGCCCGGCCGCATCCCATTATATATGGCGCTGATGCGTCCAGCATGGTTCGACGCAAGCTGAACCCAGCAGCTGTAAGGCTTTTGGCGATACCGTTTGCCTATTCAGTCTCTATCGGAGCGCGCCCAATATGGCAACTCACACTCAAACAATGACGACAACGGTCGAGCCGGCCCATCTACGCGTTCAGGCAAATACCGAATGCACCGTCAACATGCTTGAGGGAGAACTCACCTCTCTCCGCTTGGTCATGCACCAACCACACTACGGTACCTCCAACTCCAAGGCGGCCGATGAGGAAAGCAAAGGCTCAGCGATGCCTACCGAAACCAACTCGATCGCGGGAACGAATAGGATGAAACTGCGCGACGGCCTGTTCGGTAGGACTTGGGGCTATCACGCGGTGTTTCTAATCTTACACTTGATCTGGCTCATCACACCGTTCAGCTTGTGAGTAGACTCGGCCACACTGACGGAGGTCAGCTGATGGTCAGCGTTTGGATCGGAGCTTTCGTCTACCTCTCAGAACGGGATCAAGCGGTCAGTATTCCGCTGGCTGTCCTCACTGGCTTTGCGGTCGCCGAGGCCACGTTTGCCATATATCAGCGATATCGGATCTGGCGAGTCAAGCGGTACGTGTCGGTATCGGTGATTGCCCCAGCGGACAGAGAGGCGATCTGCTACGATCTCTTTCACTCTGATCTACGAACGATCGAAGCAGAGCCGGTAGGGAGCGGAACTTTGGAGCTCACAGTCGACGACGAGACCGAGGGATTTGAGGCAAGCCTGGGGAGGCCGCCGATCAGTAGGAAAGGGAGTACGGCGAGCTGTCTGTCGAGGTGCTGCTCTGAGACGATTGACTCTTGTCTGAGCTCAGCAGAGCAGACCCGTGCCATGGCTTTCAGGCAGAGATATAGTATCTGGTCAGCTTTTACTCATACTTCCGACTGAAGGAAAGAGCTAATCAGCGTTCAGGTTCCACAACGCCCCTTGGGAAGACATACACCAGGAGGACGTCCTCACCTTGCTGTCTTGGCTTCTATTCTCACTCCCACAAGAAACGGCCAAGCACGACACCACCTCGGCGACACTCCTACAGAAAGCTTACCGGATATTCCAGAGCCGATCAGCAACGACCTTCCCACCTGGCCGCAATCCATCAGTCAAGATTTCTTGCCTCTCCCTTGACCCTCTCAATGCGGCACCGCGCCCACTCATGTTCTACGTCATCGGCAACTCACTCAACTACCTCATACGCACTTGTGTACTTCCTTCATTGGGCATGACGCATCATATCGAGGGTGACGTCGAGTATATGATCCGCATACCTCGAGGCTGGACATCTGAGAGAGGCCGTACTGACCCAAATGCGACGCCGGTCATGTACCTCCATGGACTCGGCTTTGGGCTGATCCAGAATCTCCAGGTTCTGAGACCGATCCTGGAGACGCTCAAGACGCACCCTGTCATCTTTCCGATTGCGCACCATACAGCCCAGGCTGTTTGCCACCGGAACTATCTCAAGCCATGGACGAGGTCTCAGTTCGTGAGGGACATCAGGACGATCTGCGAGAAATGGGGGTTCTGTCCGGAGTCAGTGGCGGAACCAGATGAGGAGAAGACAGGTAGAGTATATGGTGGGCTGAGCGTCATCAGCCATAGCAACGGGAGTGTGCATCACGGGTGGCGTGAGTCTTCCTTTACCCAAAAGCATCATCGCTGATATGTTAGTCATCAAGGACTGCCCTCAGCTCATACGTCGTCACTTGTTCGCCGATCCGATCATCTTCTGCCTAGACGAGGGGTTCACCTGTCACGCCTTCTGCTATCGCAAGCCAACCACAGTGCGCTGTTTCTTTGTTCGTTACGACACAATACTAACATCTTCAGCCTTTCCATCTCCTCTTACAATGCCTGATCTCTTCCGAACTCGGAATCTCCAATTACATCCAGCGTCACTTCCACTGGTCCGACAACTGCCTCTACATCGACGATCACCCGGAGCTGCTCGACCCATCGGTGGCGCAGTTTTTCTTGGGAAAGAAAGACGTCATCGTGGATGCGCCGAGGGTCAGGGAGTATCTCGAGAGTTACGGGGCAAGCCTTGGAGCCAATATCAATTGGAATGAGGAGGCGGGACACGGGAAGGCGCTGAAGAAGCAGAGTCTGGCGAGGGCTTTGACATTTGCCGGGACGGGCGTTATGCCTCCTCTATAGATGTGATACATCGGTGGCCTTTCTCGATATTCAGGCTGTCACTTATGATGCTCATCGGTTGTGGTCGTGATATTCCCGCTACGGTAACGACTCTAAATGTCCCGAGGAGGGTCAGCTGTCGGTTTGCGCTGAGCGGTACGGCATATCTGGGCCACATTCCTGCTTCCCGGCTATATGAGCGTCATATCACCGCTGTTTGCCTTGATCAAGTGGCTCTCGGGTCTCTGCTCTTCCGTGCATACCTGGGCTTGCTCCGCCCCCTCATCAATCGCTCTCATGCAGGGGACCGACAAAGACATTCGAGCTACGGGTAGGATCCAAGTAAGATCAGGGCGTGCCCCAAGATCCGGGCTGGTCGCTACGCGTGAGTGGGTCCATGCTCTATTCCCAAGACTTCTCTCTCGGCCTGCTGCAGAAAGGACTACCGGCCTGGGTAGGTGGAAATTTCTGGTCCTTGTCGCTAGCTGACTGTCTGGCTCATCAGGTCCGGAGTTGTATCACTAATCATGACTCTAATATCATCTCTGATCTGCTGGCAAGCTTATCGTTCGGTGGTCCTCCTGTACTGGGATAAAGACATGCATCGCGGATCAAGCTATCGACAAGAATTGAGACTATATATGCAACCCACGACCCAGCCCGTACCTAATCAAGGGGGTCGTTGATGTCGAGAAGAGCGCGCCTCTCCTGTCGAACCTCATTGAGCTTCATGAGACGAGCGCGCTCATAGAGCTTCTCCATCTTGGTGATGTACTTGACACCCTCTTCCTCCGAGTCGCCTACCTGATGAGCACGTAATCAGGCACAGAAGGGACATGACTCACCGGCATACTCGCTGATCAGGAAGACGAATTCGCTTGTCCTCAAGACCCCGACGTCGACGATGGAAGTGCAGACGACGTCTAGACAGTCAGCACCAATAACAACCAAGTCTGATAACAGCTCACAGCCGAGGGCGGTCTCGTGCTCGTCGTTGAAGCCCTTGCCGCTGAAATTCCATCGCCACATCTCCCGTCGTCAGTCCTATCTAGCGAGGTATGGTGACAGTAGTACTCACGCGAAGATCCAAACGCACGATCGCGTTGTGCTGCATGTAGATGAAATACTTGTTCTCGGTGTGCTGACCGGCTTCACCGTTGCCGATGAAGGCATTGAGAGCGCCGGTGACCACCTTCTACAGAGGGAATTAGACACACTCATATGAAAGAATCGGAAATGTTCTCACCTTGAAGCCACCCGTGACTGCGGTCTTAGTATCGACGCCCTCGCCGCCGATGCTGAACAATGTGTCGATGGCGCCCGAGATCTCTTCGCTGGGCTGGCGCAAGAGTCAGCTTCCCATCCCAGCCTAAGGCAATACACACTCACGACCTTGGAAGTAGTCACGTTCGAGAATCTGACCTTGCGGAGGGCACGGATACCGGGCACCTCGATCTTCTCGGTACCGGCGGGGTTCATGAACTTCCTATGTGAGCGTCAGCATACTGGTCGCCGACTGAAAGGGAATGTCACTCACGCGTCCAACTGCGACTCGAATTCGTTCAGCTGAGAGTCGACAGCCTTCTGGAGGACTTCGAGATTCTGCTCAGCCTTCTTCTTGACTTCGTCGTCGGCGGCGCCAATTTGGGCACGCAAAGCGGAAATGGCGACACCCATGATGTGATGGGTGAGAGTGGGTTGCTGAAAGTCTGGTGTGGAAATGGAGGGAGTGGTGTCGGGCCGGTGTGTGGGGATGGAGGGGATGGCAAGAAACGACGGGACCGATCCTGGCTTAAGTATCCACTGTCGGATGCCCAAGCGGCATCGATATATCGCTTAGGGACCCCTCCGTTGACTATTCGGGATTGGCCTACACCACCTTCGTGCTTCTCCTCGGGAGCCTAATTGAGATTGGGAGCCAGACGTACTTCTAGCCGAAAAGGAGAGAAGCACTTTGACCCACTTAAAGCTGCCTTCATTCCGCTGATCAGCACTACCTCTCCACACACCTTTGGTCGTAGCTTTCGATCGCCTCACAGTATGAACAGCATCGCTCGAAGGCAGACCGTTACTTGCCGACGCCGGTCGAACCACTCTACTGCGCCTGCTGTGCATGATCACCGCACCACAAACCTCACGGCCCCGTCTGGGTTCCCCAGCGCTTTAGGCCCGCTACTCCAGTGTAGATCTTGTGCCGGACCTTGTAATCAGTCTGAGCCCACCGATACCGAACGGCCGAATCGGCTCTGTCGCATGATTAACGCATCACAGGACAGACCGATCTCGCCCTGGGCATGGGCGCAGGCGATAGTCCTTGAGCCTGACTGGTCGTAGGTTCGAGGCGAGAAGCATCCGAGCGGGACTAGGGTCTTATCGCCGTGGATTCGATCGAGCGGACAATCACACTTTGACGATGATGCACTTTGACGGTGGTGAAGTGTGGTCAAGACGCCTGGTTAGGGACCTTCAAGTGCCGCTCAGAGGCTCAAATTAGGCTTTTGCTTCTCTGACGGGTTCGGATGGGATGCCTTTGGGGCTTGGGCGGAAGTGGCGGTCCGAGCGGTCGATGATGCCGGAATTCAAACTCCCTTGCATCCTTGGAGAGGTCTGACCTATCCTATACACTTCAAATTAATGACTTTGGCATGAAATTAAACGTTAACGATGATGTTGCGCCAAAGGCCCCGCGCGATATTCGCGATCTCGGGTCCGCGAGCATCTATATACTATTAATGTGTGTCGCCGACGGATGGTCTGCCGCATCCCCCGACACGACCCACTCCTGACTTTCCATACGTCTCACCCCACATCATCCCACACCATGGAAGCCAACAACCTCATGACCGTTTACCACGGCTGCAGCACAGCCAGCATCGGCCCCATCAAGGCCGGGATCCTCGATGTCGACAGCGGCAAGGCCAGCGACTTCACCTCCTTTGCCGAAGGCAGGGGCTTCTACACTACGACCGACAGGGACTTTGCGCGCGACTGGGCGATCAAGCAGCATGGCGAGGCCTCTGCGGCGGTCATGCGCTTCCAGTTCAATCCGGCGGGTCTGACCGTCCGGGACTTTGGGCATGAGAAGAGCAAGGACTACGCCAAGTGGCAAAAGGTGCGAGATGTTCGCGCCTCGTGTCCATGCACGTAGCTGAACTGATCGCAGTGTATCTTTGACAACTACAACGACAAGGAGCGCGCCAAGAAGGACAAGCTCACCGAATGGCACACCATCGACGTCATCATCGGCATGATCTCTGATGCGGACGACGAGAGCAACCCGTGGTCGAACGGTGAGTATCTTCTCAATCATATAGGAGCTTAAGCATGAAAGGGAGACGAGCTGATATAATGTGTCCAGCCCGCGATGTCAAGCCCATCCAGGCGCCGGGGCCTATCACTCAGGTGTTCGCTCGGTCGAACAAAGCCATGGAGGACGATCGCTGGGTGCATAAGGGTACTGAGGTGATGGAGGACGGAGAGTGGAAGTCGGTTCCCGTGAACAAAACCTTCTAGTAGTTGCTTAGCACCAATCTGTCTCACGTCCGATGCATCAGTCGCCGCTCAACGGCTATGCCTCGAGGACTTGAAACACCACGCCAATTCTGAAACACGACGCACGGATGACTGTTTGGCTTGCCGCGCGCGGTGAACCTAAATCATCCCCCTATATTAGATTTTGGGCCGCATCTCATCCGCGTCACCAACTTCCTGCTTCGACGCTATCTCTCCTGTCTGCGGCTTTCAGGCAGGCTATAGCGGCCTCGAGAGCCACCAAGATGGCCAAAGAAACCAAAAGAAAGCGGGACGAACCACTAGACGGCGCCTCGCATGCCGCCGGACTAGGGTCGGCATCAGCTGGGCCATCATCTGCTGCTGGTCCGAGCGGGTCAACATGGCAGGATGGAGACGCGTCCGCTACTGCCTCTGGTGTCAAGGCTGGCAAGGCGAATTCAGAAGGCGCTGTCGTGCTGTTCCGAAAGAGTGACGGGACTGCGCAGTATTCTGGTCGTATAAGTGAGTTCCCTAACCGCTGAAGGGGGAGATGACGGTGCGGAGGGGTTGATGATGGGCGGTCGGAAAAGTACAGGCTCTGGGATGGGATGGCTAGGGGATACCGATCACTATCTCGTTGAGCGTTGCTGACAATGTAGGCGGAAGCAAGTCACTGGCCGAGGTGTCCATCAAGGTCGCCAAAAAGCTCGCCTTCCCGCCTGGAACTGATGTCCGCTTGGCGCATGTACGGGACAGAGGTAGAGAGGTAGACATCTGGGATCGTAAGTGTCTGCTCTGCTGCCCATGGTGATGGCCTTCTGGACGCCGAGGGCTACTGGGACATTTGGCTGACGTGACCAGGATATGATCTCGAAACGCTACGCAAACGGGCTATCGATGACCCCTCGGCTCAGCTCATCGTGAACGTCTACGCCGTCGCTGGTCCTTCGTCGTTCACCTCTCCGGGCGATGCGGCTTTTCGGACTCCCATGCCTCACGGCTCGGCACCATTGCTAGCCAACGGCGATGCGTCTCCTACACCCAATCGACAAACGCAGACGTCGACCAAGAAGAAGCGGAAGGCGGACCGAGACGACGCATCTGCTACAATAGCACCTGTTGCTACTTCGTCTTCGGGCACATCTATGTCCGAATCCCAGCGCAAGAAAGCAAGGAGGGAGGAGAAGATTCGGCTGAAGAAGCTGCAAGAGGTTGGCGACTTGCAGGCAGCTGGAAGCCTACATCCATCGTCTCTCCAGTCACCGTCAGCGCATACCCCTTCATCGGCCAATCTCGCTTCTCCCACCACGGACCCTCGCTCCCTTCCGCAAGCCTCTGCCCCATCTCCGGTGTCCCCCAAAAAGACAAAGTCGAAAAAGAAGGCCAAGCCGTCCTCTCTCCCTCCCCAATCCCCTCTTCCTGCCGAGTCATCCGCACCAGCGTCGACGGGCAAGCGGAAACGGTCAATCTCTCCTCCTCAGCCTCAAGCTCCGGTCACATCCAGCGGGACCCCACCGGCGTCGCCCTCGTCGTCTGATCCAGCGGCGAGGAAGAAGCAGAGGAGAGAGGCAAAGAAGCAGAGGGAATCAACCGGACTCCCTCCAATTTCCACGTCGACACCCAGCCCCAGCTCCCCGGCGGAGACGAAAGGCGCTGCCGCTGCTCTTCGGAAGCAGGCACATAAACCTGCCCGACCCAGTCCGCTGGGTCTTTCGTCCACTTCAGCCCAGGCCGATGCTGCGGCATCATCGTCGTCTCCGGCCGATCGACGGGAGGACGCCCCAGTCGCTCCGGTTCCTGTCAACCAGGTGGGCGGCCCGGCGGCAGCGAAGTCAAAGAAGGCGAAGGGAAAGCGAAACGGATCATTGGCAGCCGCAGCCTCTTTCCCTTCGAATGGAGACGCAACGCCCACGACCTCCACCTCCACTGCAGGATCATCATCCGCATTCGCGGCAGGCTCAGATATCCAGGCCACGTCCCAGAACAATCGGAGGAAAAGCGATGCGGGCGAAGGCGGAGTCAAGGTGATCTCTGGTCTCATGGCGCGATTTCGGGAGGAACAGGCGAGGAAAGCCGCCGAGAAGGCTGCAGCGGAAGGTGGTGGGGCGAGTGAAGTGGGGCACTCCAGCGCATCCCGAGCTCCCGCATCGGAGGCTACAGTGGTAGCTACAACCAGCGAGAAGAAGGACGCGACGAAGAAGGAAAAGAAGAAGCCGAAGGCGGCTGCTCAGGCCGCCGCGGCCGAGTCTGAAAGCCCGGAAGCTCCAGGTGAGCTGATGCCGTCTCATCAGAGCACTTGTACTAAGCTCATATTCAGAACCGATCGCCCAAACGGAAATATCTCAGGAGGAGACGTCAAAGGTGAAGCAAAAGCCCGCCAAGAAGGCGCAGAAATCTGAAGTTCAGGAGCAAGCTGGTCAGCTTTTCTCTTAGACCAACCACAAGGAAAGGGGCAAAAGCTGATACCACTACAGCAGCAATCATCGAGTCGCATGTTGAGGCGCCTACCCCGGCAACTGGGTCATCTCGATCTATCACCGACGAGCCATCTTCCGACTCCAGCTCCATCCCATCTGATTCCACATCCACAACCAAGAAATCTACCAAATCTACCGCCAGAGCCACCCCCAGCAAAGCTAGTACATCCAAAGCAGCCGCGCCTCTCGCTCCTCGGACTGTCCTGTCATGCCCTGTGTGCGGCGGCGTGCCATTTCATATCCAATCTAGATGTCCGATCATCAAGTCTGGACTGGACGCGCTCGAAGAAAGGCTGGAGGTGGTCTTGCGGGAAATGACGGGCGGGCGGTATTGGCAGGCGAGCGTGGAGATTATCGAATCGTGGATCAAGAAGCTAAAGGAAGCGGAGAAGGAGAAGCACGCCGAGGAGGCGGTGGCGGCTGAGCCAGAGGAGGCGCCGGTGACGGCTGGTCAGCCTTCGAAGGCACCGAAAACCACGGCGACATCTGTACCGGCGGAAGCTGCCGTCCCTGCGCAGCTAACTTCGGCGCCTACCCCGGACCCGGTCGACCATGCCGATCGCTCATCGGTCACTTCTTCAGCTTCGCCCGCTCCGGAGCGTGCTCCAAGCTTGCCTCCTGTCGCCGCTGCCGATCCTGTGGTCCAGCCAGAGATCGAGCCTGAAGTGGAGCCTGAAGTCGAGGAGGACGACGAGGCGGAAAACCAGGCTGAGGTCGAGGCGGAAGTCGCGCCCGAGGTGGAAGTGGATGCGGAGCCGGCGGCGCAGGAGGCAGCGCGGCCGTCGGACGTCGAGGAGGAGACTCTGACTGTCGACACTACCGCGCACGACGCGCCAGCTGCGGAGCCAGCAGTCGACACCACTCCCGCCAAGATTGCAAGCACACCCGCGGTACGGAAAACTCCCATCACATACAGTCGGCGGACGCCAATTGGGCCGCCATCCATCTCGTCCGCGAGCAGCTCGTCGAGCTCTTCAGAGGAGGACGAGGTGTCCAAGCCTGCTGCTGTCAAATCGCTCAAGTCAGCGGGCAAGGCAAATGGTGTCACGCCATCAGCCCCTCCTGCCGGCGCTGAGGCCAGCGCCGACCCGGAAACTTTACCGCCAATTTTCCTCCGTGGACTGAAGGGCCGCAAGACAGCCGGCTCGGTCAGCGCTGTCAGCGCCAGTACTGCGCTCATAGAGACCGAGTCTGACTCTGACTCCGCCTCGGATTCCGAGTCTGGCTCTGGGTCCGGCTCCGACTCGGGGTCGGGGGATGAGGATGATGATTCTGATCTCGGCGCGGAGACCGGTGCGGAGGCAGAGGAGGCGGAAGAAGAAGCGGAGGACCAGGAGAACAGATCGATGAGCAGGGAAGAGCAAGCATTCAACGCTGGATCGCAGCAGAAACCGCCGTCCCAGGCCAAGACGAACGGCGGGGCGGGCGAAGACGAGGATGTGGACATGGACGGAGATGACGAGGCGGACGACGTGTCCGAGACGACAACCGCGGCTATCGCTCGCCTCGACCTGCCCAATATGGTCGGCCGAAGGACGGCTTCGCCAGCCGTCAACACGACCAGTCGTGCTCGCCGGATTCCCGAAGCCCGCTCCGGTTCAGAAACGTCCGATTCCACCTCCAACTCCGGCTCGGACGCCTCTTCTGCAACTTCCGCATCTACCCTTTCTACAACTATCCGCCGTCCTGTTACCGGCTCAGCGGCCAATCGTCTTGCATACGACGCCTTACCGGACCCCCAGGCTCTTTTCAACGATTTCTTCAATCGACCGCTTTCACAAGCGGAGCGCGCGGAGGTCAAAAAGTCAGCAGAAGCGATGGGTGACGTTTCGCTTCGACCAGACGCGGACGGGGATGGGGATGACGAGTCGGTCGAGAGCGTTTCGGAGGAGCAGGCAGAGGCAGGTGGGGCAATTCGGGACGATGCGAGTTCGATCGGCGATTTCGGGAGTGTGGTGGAGCAGGAGCAGGATGTCATCGTGGCGGAAGATGGGGAGGAGGGCGGTGCGGGCCTGATCAATGGTCAACCACCTGTACTTAGCTCACAGGCGGATCTGGTGACGCAGATCGAGGATGCGCCCGCATCGCAGGGTGCATCGCAGGCGGCTACGGCTACCCCGGGAGTGCCCGAGTCTATAGATACCGCGTAAGTCTTATGAAGCCCATCACAGTATCCGACATAGCTGATAGGATAGATCTGCGGAAGCTGCGCCTCTCGAAGACCTCATCATCGCCACCCAGCCGTCACAGCGATCCTCGTCATCCCAGCTGGATACCCACAAGATGGGTCGGCAGCCATCTACCCAGTCCAGCTCGTCCTCGCTCGAATCTCGCCGATCTCTTCGGTTCAAACAGCTCGACGAGGAGGCCGGTCCAAGCCAGCGAGTGGGCGATTTAGAAGGATCGATCGCGCTCGAGCAGGCGCGGGCGGAAGAGGCGACTCCAGAGCCGGCATCGCAGCTTGAGGTGTCAGCCAAGGTGCCGATTCCAGCCAGCCCGGACGTCGAGATGGAGGAGGACACGGCTACCCCTAAACCTCGCGGACGGGGCCGGCCGCTTAACATCTCGGCTAGCCAGCCTGTCGAGACCGCTAGCGAGAGTCGCGCTGGTCGCCGGTCCAGCCGCTTGCAATCGGTCGACGCGGAGGAAGTCATTATTCCCGCTTCGCAGCAACCCACGCCCAAAGTTCGCAGGGCGTCTCAGCTCTCGCAAGTCTCGCAGGCCAGGCAATCGGCGCCGGTTCCGAGCGGGATGGACGTTCTTGTCGAGGAGTCACTGGAGTCTGCGCCGGTCCGTTCCAGCCAGATCGACCAGCTCGCGACTTCCCCACTCAACAGTCAGACGGAGCCGGAAGTTTCGGTGCCTGCCGCGACGACGCGACGCAGTACTCGCGCTAGCAGTCGGGTCTCTGCCAGCCCTGCCCCTTCTGCCCCCACATCGCCCACCGCGCGTCGCGGGACACGGAAGGCCACCGCGTCGATCCCGCCATCTTCGTCGACCCGTCCTGCCCTCAGGCGGGGTGGGAGCTCGCAAGTCTCTTTCCAGGAAGAAGCCCTAGAGAGCCCGCTCTTCATGCCTCAATCTCAACCGCTCGAGACACAGGCGTATACCCTTCACGCGCAGACCGTGTCCAGCTCCCCACCTCGCGACTGTCCCTCACCACCGCCGGCTGCCCAGCGCCCGAGGGGCCGGAAGATCCTCGCGAGTCCGATCCTGGAGGAAGAAGACGAGGAGGACGAGCCGATGGCCACGCCAACTGGAAGGTCAATGGACCGGTCCACTGCCCCTCTGTCTCGCCGGGAGTCTGAAGCTTCCACTGCTGCGCCGGATGAAGGAGACGAGGGGGATGATGACGAGGTTGACAAGGATGAGGAGGAGGACGGAGACGAAGAAGAAGATCAGTCAAGGTCTGGGGCGGAAAAGAAAAAGGTCGGGTCGAGCCGGTCAACCAACTCCCCACCTCCAATCTCGGCGATCGAACGCTCCGCCTCGTCCCAGGCCCCACCCAAGCGGTCGTACCCCGTTCCTCCGCGTCCCGCGTCCTCTCAACCCGTATCGACCCGTTCGGCACGCGTCGACCCGCCCGCATCGTTCGCCCCTTCTCTTATGGATCTACCGATGGAACTGCTCCGGTCGGGTGCGTCGGCCATCGCGACATTGACGGGATTCGGTGGCAGCCCTCAGAGCCAGTCCCAACTTAAGGCTAGCCAAAATAGCCTCTCCAACGGGCACAAGGACAGTCCGCTCGCTAGCAAAGGATTATCGGAAATGCTCGGCGGTCCGGATAGCGAGAGCGATAGTGGGTCTGGGTCAGAGAGCGAGAGTAGTGCCGAGGAAGAGGAGGCCGGAGGGGGTAAAGGTGATAATAAGGGGTTGAAGGGGCGGTATGCCTCGGCGAGTCAAAAGAAGAAGGTGGTTAGTACGAAGGGGAAGGTGGTGGGGTGGTGACTAGGTGATTGCTTGTGTAATTGAATATTATTGCTGCTGGTTATAATCATGGGGTTGGGGTGCGTATTTGTATATAGCATGGGGACATTACTAGCATAGCATACTTTCGTTCGATTTTAGCTAGGATTACTTTGTGCATGGATAGCTGTGTAGTTCAACTTGATCTGGACTAGTGTAGGCTATTGCTATTGCCAAGCCTGACGAGGTCGACGTACTGAGATTATCTATTTTGTGCATGTCCATGACAGCTAGTACCTATATACCGGTTTATGTAGTGTGTGTAAAAGGAGAGTCAAGCGCAGCCCACCGTCTACTAGAGACACCGAGTAAGGCCATCCAAGGCATTTCGGGGTGGGGCGAAAAAGGAGAAGAGGGAGGGCAAAGACGAAGAGGAAAGAGGAAAGAGGAAAGAGGGTGGCTGGGGTCTGTCTATCGATCCAGGGAGAGTGAGGTTGAGGCATCCCCCCGAAAAGAGGCTAGCCCATCTGAACAGTGTTGGGGCAGATCACCACTACCGCCTATTGCTCCTCCTCCTCGCCGACGGGCATCTCGTCCTCGTACGCCTCCTCGTCGGTCCCGGCTTCTTGGTACTGCATGTACTCGGACACCAGGTCCTGCAAGTTGGACTCGGCTTCGGACTGGTGGAGTCAGCTTGTGTTCCTTGGCTTTGACCCAAAAAACCCAGAAAAATAAAGCTTACGAATTCGAGCTCGTCCATTCCCTCGCCAGTGTACCAGTGCACAAAGGCTTTGCGGCGGTACATGGCCGAGAACTGGTCGCCGATACGCTTGAAGAGGGTCTGGATGCTAGATGGGTCAGCTAAGGTTTGCACCACGAGGTGCAACGTTTAGCTTACGAGGTGGAGTTGCAGATGAAGGTGGCGGACATCTTGAGACCGCGAGGAGGGACGTCGCTACGGTTGTGAGCTTGAGTGCGACAAAAGTCCGGCTAGAGCAACTTACCACTGGGCGGCGGAGATGTTTCCGGGAATCCACTCGACAAAGTAGCTCGAGTTCTTGGTCTGGACATTCTGGATCTGCTCCTCGACCTCCTTCATCGACACCTTTCCACGGTAGATACAGTTGACAGTGAGGTATCGCTGTTTGGTCAGCTATTTCACCCCCAAAGAGGAGCAAGATTTAGCTTACGCCGTGACGGGGGTCTGAAGCAGCCATCATGTTCTTGGCGTCAAACATTTGCTGGGTGAGCTCCGGAACCGTGATGGCGCGGTACGATGCCGACCCGCGGGCCGTGAGAGGCGCAAAGCCGACCATGAAGAAGTGGAGACGGGGGAAGGGGACCATGTTGACGGCGAGCTTTCGGAGATCCGAGTTGAGCTGACCGGGGAATCGGAGACAGGTGGTGACACCCGACATGACGACCGAGACGAGGTGGTTGAGGTCACCGTAGGTCGGGGTGGAGAGCTTGAGGGTACGGAAGCAGATGTCGTAGAGGGCCTCGTTGTCGATACAGAAGGTCTCGTCCGAGTTCTCAACGAGCTGGTGCACCGAGAGAGTGGCGTTGTAGGGCTCAACAACAGTGTCGGAGACCTGAGCGTCAGCTATTGCGTCTCACAATGGACAGGCAATTTGAGCTGACCTTTGGCGACGGGACAACAGAGAAGGTGCACATCATCCGGTCCGGGAACTCTTCACGGATCTTGGAGATCAAGAGCGTACCCATACCGGCACCGGTACCACCACCGAGCGAGTGGGTAATCTGGAAACCCTGGAGGCAGTCGCAGCCCTCGGCTTCGCGACGAACGACATCAAGGACAGAGTCGACAAGCTCGGCACCTGATACATCAACTGAAGCCCTTTTCCGAGTGCTGCCCAGCTCACCCTCAGTGTAGTGTCCCTTCGCCCAGTTGTTTCCGGCACCGCTCTGGCCGAAAACGCTGGAGAGTCAGCTACTGCCGTATGTGTGTAGAATGAGGGCCAAGGAGCTCACAAGTTGTCCGGCCTGAACAGGCTTCCCAAAGGACCACCACGGATCGAGTCCATGGTTCCGGGCTCGAGATCAATGAGGACAGCACGGGGCACATACTTGCCAGCAGCGGCCTCGTTGTAGTAGACATTGATGCGCTCGAGCTGGAGGTCCGAGGTACCCTTGTACGAACCGTCGGCCTGGATACCGTGCTCTTCCGAAACGACTTCCCTGCACTTTCAGCGCGGTCCTGACATTACATAGTAGATTGGTCGGAATGAACTCACCAGAACTTGGCACCAATCTGGTTACCACACTGACCGGTCTGGAGGTGGACAATTTCGCGCACTGATCCGGGAGCCATCGTGTCGGAGAGGTAGAAGGTATGTAGAGGGGTGCGAAGGGGAGGGGAGACAAGGGGAAATGTGAAGTTGACGACGAGGAATGGGTTGGAATGGGACAAAAAGAAGGGTGGACGAGTGATGAGGGATGTGTTTCGGAGATAGCAATGTGGCGGAACGCAGACACGTTGTGGCAGGTGGCGAGAGGCGAGGCAGGCACAAGGAAGCAAGGGCGTGGTGGAGTGACAGGGAGGTCAAAGCGTCGAGGAGGGAGAAAAAGATAGATCAGCTTTCGTCCCATTTCGCTCGTCCTGCCTCATGGCGGATGGACTGCCTACTCACTCTTGATGGACTATGGGAGTGTCGGGGTGTAGGATGTAGTAGGGATGGAGGATAGTAGAAGGGTGAATGAGGAGGAGAGACAAAGCTAAGGAGTGAGTGTGAAGGTGAAGGTTGAGGAATGTTTGACATTGACCACCCCTTTGGCTCAGGGCGAGGCGTGTTTGGCGACTTTGGCTCAGAATTGACGCACGGGCTTCCACTCAGTCGCGTCCAATTTTGATTCCGTACAGACCGAGACGCGTCGAGGTGCGGCATTCCTCGACCCTCTCCAGAAGCGCTTTCGTACGCTCTCCAGAGCCTGTCACCCTGTGCGCCTCGTGTGCAATCGTCCACTTCGCAATGCATCTACCACGAGCATCTCGCATCACATCAATACTCGAAACAACCAAAAGATCCTCGATCATAACCCTGACCTCAACCCAGCTACCTCGTTATCCCCATCTTCAAACACGCGCCCACCACATCCACCTTGTCCCATCCCAGCTCCACCTTCTTGCCCTTCCCTACTACCTCATCCCCATCTACAGCAGCATCCGTTTCTTCTCCCGGTGTGTCACCTCCACCATTCGCTTCCCGCTCCGCATGTTGTCTTTGCCGAGTAGCGATATAACCGAGGGTATTTCTGAAGTGCTGCCTTGGTCAGCTATCGCGCAAACAGGACCAATCATCAACGCGCGGCAGCTGACCTTGACAACCATCTCGGGCGACTGCACGCCTTCTACCAGACCCTCACCCCCTCCCCGTCTCCCTCCACCCATCGCACCCTCATATCCACCACCCGTTGCCCCCACCGAGATATTATCGATATTCCCCACAATGAGCTCCACGAGACTATTGACGTATTTCGGCGTGACCGCTTCGACCCCTTGCTCAAAGTAGTAAATGTACCGGTCGAGTGCGTCGACGTAGAGCTGGACCGAGGTGAGTTCGTCGATCGAGGACGAGGCGATGCGGAGGGACTTCTGAAGACATTCCAGGACGCGCTTGCCGTCTCTATATGGCGTCTGTATGTAAGCTTCCATACCGAGGTAGCTCTCGCACTAGCAGCTCACCTTCTCATCCTTCCCCCTCCCGACGACATCGCCCTGCCACCACATATGACTCGCCGCCAACACCGCCGTCGCCTGATGCCCCTTCTTCAGCAGCTTGCTCCCATGCAGCGCCGCCTTTGTGATGAGCGTGTCGTAGTTGTCGCCACCGCCAAAGACCCGCGTCGTCTGCAGAGCGCCAATGATACCGACGATAGCCTGCAATTGGGCGCGCGACTCGGATATCGATTCTTCGTAGATGACGAATGCCTGGACGAAGAATTCGTATGTCAATTCCTCGAGATTGCACGTGTCGGCCACTTGTGCCGCGAGGAGGAAGAGGCGAAGGCATATCTCGGGGCACTCGCATTTATGGTAGAGGGTCGTTGTGAGTTGGTGGATCGTTTTGAATAAATGAGACAGGCGGGGTTCATAGTCGTTCTCCTGTCCATCAGCTAAGCTTTCTGCAATGAACCGACTGGTTGACTGACTTCGCCCTCTCTGGACTTGAACCTTCGAGCCAGCTGGATCCCGGAAGCGATCAAAGGCGGGAACGTGAACCTGATCCGATCTCCGCCTTCCGAAAAATGTTTCCGTGCAGTCTGTAGCAGCTGCGGTTGTGTCAGCTATATGGCATCATACCTGCTTGTACCATCCTGAGCTCACCTCGAATTGCACTCCCAGATCCTCATTTCTGAACAAATGCACCATCCTCGCCACCCATCCCTGCTCCTCTGCCAACTCGCGCATCTCCGCCCCCTCTCTCACCCTCTGACGGACCGGCGGGCCCCCACCCAGATTCCCCTCCTTCACATCCTTCACGAGCACCAAGCACAGACTTAGCAGGCCCGAGACATCCTCAGGCGTCTCAATGAGCGTATTGTTCTTGAGTACGGACGAGACGATGGCTTGGCCGATGGCGAGCCGGGTAGAGTAGGGCTGGGCGGAGAGAAGGGGAGCGTAAGACGGGATGGCGAGGAGGGTGAGGGGGGAGATGTAGGATGTAATGGGTGCGAGAAGAAGGGCGAGGAGGGATGAGGTGGTTTGTTGAGAGTGGAGGTCGGGGCTACAGCGTCAGTTCCTGGATCTTGCGAGAGCAGGGAGTTGATTCCCGAGCGAAAACTCACTTTTGCGCAAATTCGACAACCTTGCTGTGCGCAAAGCCGAGGATCTGGTCGACGTACTCCAGTCGGTCGGGGTAGCACGACAGGGATAGGTTGATGAGCGAGACGCAAAGCGCAGTGATATCCTGGATGGACAGGTCTGGGCGGGCCTAAAAATATCAGCTGATTCCACTACCTGGACTATTCAACTCACCTTGATAAGCTCAACGACCTGCTTCCAGAACATCTCAAACAGCCTGACGTCCTCAGGGATCCCTCGGAACTTCTTGACCTCGGTCCCGTGCGCCGGCGACTCCTTCTTCTCGTCCGGCTTCTCCTGGGTCGCCGAGCTGGACGCTGCACCGTCTGCGCCACCCTTCTCCGAATCCCCATTCTCCTTTGGTGTCTCCGGCACGTCCTCTCCGCCCCACGCAGCAGCCTCCGCCGGCCTCGCTACTGCCTGCTTCGGACTCTTCTCCCCTTCCTGCACGCCCTTCCCCTTCCCCCTTCTCCCCTGCTTGACCCTCTCTGCCAACCTCCTCGCTGCCTCCTCTTCCCCCTTCTTCCGCGTCTCCGGATCCTCCGCCTCCGCCTCCCTCGCTGCGAATGCCGCCAGACGATCAATCAGGGCAATGACGATCCCCTTGATATTAACCCGGGGATGCAAGTTCGCGCACGCCCCCAGGAACGGCGTGAGCGTGTGGAGGTGGAAATCGTCTGTAAACACCTGGATGACGGCCTCCATGAGGTATTCCTGAGCAATGACGTCTTTGCAGTTGACGACCTGCTCGAGGACCGCGGGGAGGATGACGGTACTGTATGTGTGGAGGTCGATCCCTTCCATCTGGGATAGCCGGACCAGGTTCGTCCCGACGAGGATCCGGAGATCTTTGCGTTCGATTTCGCGCTTCTCCCGGTCCCGCGAGTGACCGCTGTGCTGGAGTCGGACCCAGAGCTTGTTCATCTCGATAAAGTTGGTGAGGACGAAACCGATCGAGTCGGAGAGGGTGCCGAGGGGTCTGTGCGTCAGCTACAGTCCCTGCCAGAGTTGACTATCCAAGTGAGTGTAGGCGGAACTTACCCATCCTCCATGTTGAGAGGCAAGCAGTCCCTCGTCTGCCCGCTAAGGTAGTGTCGGAGAAACAAACCCCTTGTGGGATGCTGCACACCCCGACTCATTTCCAGCATATCCTTCATGATCTCCCTGACCGGCGCGTCCGGAATCGACATGTATACCGAGCCAACAGTGATCATGAGGTACAGCCTTGGCACGATATTTCCCGCATATCTATCCTGTCAGTCGCGATTCCTTCCCCATCCCCGGGCCCCTACTCCCCGCCAAGCCTTGGACTCACTGTACCAACTCGTACAAGTCCGCCAAATGATGCTTCCCCTCCGTATGCGCCTCATACAGATAATTACTGAGGTACCGCAGACTGTCAAACACAGACATGTACAGCTCATAGTACTGCTTTGGCCCCAAGCTCGAAGTACGGAGTTCGGCGAGCATGGACGAGGCGGCCTTGAGGGCCTCCATGATTTGGTCCGAGTCGAGGCATCGTTTGAGCTGGATGGAGTGGACTTTGACTTGGGAGAGGATGTCGGTGAGGACTTTGGGGTCGTCCATCCTGACTGAGGGGCGATGGGGGTACGTAGAAGGTGATATGAGGCAGAGATAGGGTGAACAAGGCGGTGGTGGGCGAGCGAGCAGCAGCAGCGGTGGGTGGCGGAGCGGAGATCGCCGTTAAGAGGAATGACGATGCGATATGCGATGCGGGGCTCCGAAGGGGACAAGGCAAGGTGTCGAGGCAGGCGTTGGACGAGTCAACTAGTCCACCGTACACTCATACGCTACCGCCCAGTCATCAGTTTAAGTGACCGGTATCATCGCCATCGTCATACTGAACAAAGTGCTCGATTACGGAGTCGGTGTCCCAGTGACGACCCGATACGCCAGGCCATGATCGGACGTGCCAGGCGAGTGGTCTCCCGAGGCCAAAGCCAGCTGTCTGTCTCCTTTGTATCTGTGGATACCAGTTTCCTTTCTCGTCCAAGCTCCCTACGCACACATCATCTGGGATGTCTTGCCACAGCCTGATACATGGATGACCTCAGTCTCGATCTCCATCATCCGGACATCAATGCGCTCACTGTTCTGATACCTGATCAATAATTTACCTCAGTCTAGTGGTATCGCTGTCCAACGATGGCAGCGGCGACTGCAGCTCCAGCGGCACCGCCAAGCACCTCAGGGTTGGACATATACTTACCGCCTTCATCCCCCCTCTTCGTGTATTCGCCAAACATACCGCCTCCGCCCGCAGGAGCATCTGCCGATGCGAACTTTACGAGCGCATGGAAGGGCATTGGCGCTTCCACTGGCGCAGCACCAGCTCAGAGCGGAGGATGGGGAGATACTACCCCCAAGGGTAGCGAAGCGGGCGCAGGAAACGTCAAGCAAACGGGCGGAAACGCCGCATTTGTGTTGAACGGTGTACATCGTCAGTGTCATCCGCAGAGTTCCCCTACACGGTCCTAGCACTTATTGGGATTACAAGAGTTCGAAGCTGAATGATCAGTGACCTCCTTCACTCCAATCTTTGACGCCCCACAAGGCTATTCTACTTCCCTCTTGTCCTCGACGAATGGCCCAGCGGCAGCATGGACAACCAACCAGACCTTCCCACAACCTTTCGGTCCCTCTTCCCTTCTATTCGCTGTAACATGCGCCGATCCTGCCGCCTGCCCTTCCGCCCCCTTCATTTTCCATGGCGCTCACATCGGGACAGAAGTGGCTCCGCCAGCCGCTTCCGGAGCAGCAGGATCAGCCGTAAAGAACGCCGTAGCGGACGACGCATCCGGGCTTGTCAAGTATACAGGCTGGAGTCCGGCGGGAAAGGACAATAATGTCATTGCTCCGGGCAGCGGTGATTATGGTGGGACACTGAGTATGACTGCCACGGCCAATGCTTCTGCTATCGTCAAGTTCAGAGGTAAGATGTTGTGCCTGCGCTTGCGACAAGGGCAAATTGGCTGATATCGGTAGGTACTGCCGTCCTTTTGCGAGGTGTCACCGCACCGCCCCTAGGCATGTTCACCATCGCGCTGGACTCTGCGACCCCACAGGCATATACCGCGCGAGACGAGGTGACGACACACGATGTCGCCCTGTTCTTCGCTTCTGCCCTGGATGGGACAGCAGTGCATCAGCTGGCGCTCACAACTCTACCTGGAGGTGATGGAAGTACGGGAGCTGTGATTGACAGAGTGGAAGTATGGGGTGCTGAAGGCGCTGTCGGCTTCCTGTGAGTCCCTCACCGGCGTAGCTATGAAAGCGGTCTAGGCGGGCCCAGGCTGACAGACGCAGCGGGGATGACGGGAATATTGTCATTCCACCAGTATCACCGATCGTCCCACCTTCCACAGGCGGTGGCGGCAGCGGTGGCGGAAATGGCGGTACCAATCCCGGCGGCACCCTTACTGGCGCAACAGGTGGTGGCGCACCCAGTGCAGGAGCCGTGGTCGGAATCATCATCGGTGTTCTCGCAGCACTGGTCAGTCGCTTCTCCTCCCTCGTCCTTGAGGCGAATGTTTGCTGATGCTCAGATACTGATGTACTATTTCTTCCGAAAGTATGGTCGACCAGCTGTAGTCAAGCCGAAAAGCAATGAGGTAAACAAGTGGGACGCGGCGAATAATCTGCAGGCGATGAAACAGGAGGCGGTGTTGGTGACGACAGTGGCGGAACAGCGATATGTCTACCGTGAGCCAGCACACATGTCATGATTACTCGACGGGAGACTGGTGAGGAACCCAGAGCTGAGCAGAAACAGCGGGAATGATCGCTTACTCCGACTTGAAGGCAAAGTGAGCCCCGAGGCAGGATGCATGGTACCGGTCCAGGTCAGCATCATCCGCAGGCTGTGATCAGTATATAGCCACATTGTCAGGACCATTCCTTGATATACGAGGACGAACCACCCCCCATACAATGCATCCTCCAATTAGATTTGCTCACGCTCACCATCCCTGCGTCTGCCCCATCCCCTGCAGAATCCGCTCAATAAGCGCTCGCTTCATATACTGCTCTCTCGCCAACGATCGTATCGACTGCCAGTATCAGCTATGATGATCCACCGGGGTATACCCCTCCAAAACTCTCTAGCTCACCTTGAGGAATCGATCCAGATCCAAACGCTCCGCTTCAAATGCCTTGGTGATATGATATATCGTATCGTCTATGGCATTGTCTTCCGCCACGAGATCAATGAGCCTGTTATATCAGCACTTCTCATACACAGTGGTGCGTCACGTCAGACTTACTGATTATGCACAATGCTAATCCCACAAACCACCTCATCCACTCCGACCTCCCCCCTGCTCTCCAACTCTCCCACTCTCGCCTCGCCCCTCGCTACAATCTCCCCCAGCTTCCCCGCCGTCGCCTCGCACACCTTCAACACCGCCTGAAGCCGGGCCATCTCGTCCTTGATCGCCGGCTCGCCAGATTCGAGGTCTTCTTTCCGCTCAAGCAGGTGTTGTCGGCTGGCGTGCAGAGACGAGAGGAGTGGGGGGAGCGAGGCGGAAAGGTGAGGCAGGAGGATGGAATGGAGGTGCATCGTCGATGGCGGTGGAGGCTTTGAGGGAGGGACAGGGGGCGGGTTCGTACTGGGTCCGGTAGGGGAGAGGGTCGGAGAGGCGTCGGAGGAAGAGAGGAGGTCGGTGGGTGGGTGATATTGTCTAGGATGGGCTGCAGCGGATGTTGACGAGGGTCCAGCAGGCTGAGTAGGGGGCTGATATTGCGGCTGTGACTGCGAAGCCGCCTGTTGGCCGGGATACTGCTGACCTTGGTAGGACGGACCAGGCTGGGCAGGCTGAGCTTGTCCTGGGTGATACCCGTTAGGCGGACCGACAGGGACCGGCGGACCCTGCCCAGCGAGAGGGGACGACGAAGACGCTCCTCGTTGTGGATGATACGGCCCCGGGACCGGCTGTGGGGATGCATACCGCTTCACATGCCCAGCTTGACCAGGCGGCGCTCCATACCCCGTGCCCGTACCTTGCGGCTGCATCTGCGGCGGCATATTTGGTCTCTGGGGCGGCATCGGCCCACTTCTGCCCCCGCCTGGAGATGTTGGCGGAAGCGATCCCTGGCGCGGTCCCACTTGCGGCCGGTAAGGCACAGGCGGAACGCTATGTGGTGAGGCCGGGGGACCGGAAGACTGCGGGTATGATGCGGAGGTCTGGCGGGCGCGGCCTCCTTGGTGTGGGTACGGATGGGGCGGAGGGGTCTGGGCGGAGTGATATTGGGGTAGGTACTCGGTAGGAGGTCCAGCTTGGGGTGGTTGGTATTGTGGCTGTGGAGGTTGAAAGGTCGGCCGTTGAGGCGGTGGAGGGGGCTGATGCTGCGGTATCAGCTCGTTCTACGTAGTCTACATTGAAGGGGACGTACGGAGGGTCCAGGAGCAGCATAGCCGTTCTGTACAGGAGAGGCGGGAGTTCCGGTCTGTCCTGCGCCTCGTGCTGGCGCGCCAGCAGCCTCTAATGGACGGGCAAAGACGGGCGGTGTTGCCGAGAATACGCCAGCAAGATGTCGGAGCAAGACTTCTATCGATTTTGGCTACATATGTCAGCGCGATGCGGTTGTCACGAGGAAGTAGTGGAGACTTACCTCCCATCCGGCCCACCATCCCTGCACGACATCCTCCTTGACCCTCCCTCCAGGCTCTACCTCCCTCCCCTTCCTCACGCCCATCTCTTTTGTGGGCACCACAAACGCCAGCGGTGGATTCCGGGGATAATCATGCGGAACCCAGACATGAAGCGGGATCTGATATGTCGCACCTCTGTAATTGATCGGAAGCGTCCCGTGCAGAAGCAGCAGGAGTGCGGTCTGACCATTATCGTACGCTACTCGTATCAGCTTGGAACTCTGAGCCGGTGAGCGGACGTACTGAAGGCATCGGTCTTTACAGATAGGGTCTTTCGGGAGGCGAGAATCTCCAGCACCTCTGAAATGATACGCTCTTTTGCGGCGTATGGGCGCAGCACGGTTTGCAGCCATTCGCGTGTGAGGTTGAGGGAGGACATCTTGTTGTCGGTTCGGGTCAGGCGAGGCTTGGCAGCTCTGCCGGGACGCTGATCGTTCTGAAGTGTGTGCGGACCGCCGCCTGGACAGCTCAGGTTCTCAGGGACTGAGCGAGCCGCTCTGAGCTATCTTCTAGTGTGTGAGAGATGGACAATGCATGAGCTTGTCAGCTATAGGCTGGCAACTCCGAGGGGCGACGGTCATCACGAGCTCAGATCAGAGGAATGTGGCTGATCCGTGCGTCCACCAAAGCAACTGAGCCAGCTCAGATCTTCAGAGCTCAGCCTCTTCTTGCTTTCCACCTCTCCCGTCCAGGTCTCGCGTCAGTAACTCAGGCTGAGCCAGTGACATACAGCATCTTCAAGAGATGCGACAGACCTCGGAACCTTACGAGAGGCACGACGGATCGGACGGAAATGGAGAATTAGAAGACCTCTCCCTCCCCATCCAAACTGGAGTTCGACAGCGAGGTACCCGTCAGACCTCATCTCGGCGCGTCGGGGCTCGCGCTCTGCCTCAACAGCAGCACATCATAGGAGGGGATGTGGTGCGGAGTATGAAGAGGGGTCTGGCGTCTAGGCAGAAGGAGACAAGGACCCGAGTATTGTGTGAGTCTCGTCTGTCTGTTTGAGAGGTATCGGGCTGACACGGCAGTGTACATCGCCATCGGGATGTTCGCCATTCTTTCCACCTACTGGCTGGTCCGTATCTATAAGCGGATCAACGTCGTCCCGGAGGCCATTCTGCGATAGAATAATCTACAACATAGTCCACTCTATATCCGCCCTCCCAGTAATCCCCTCCCCACCCCGAATCCTCCTCCTTGATGCGCTGACGCACTCCTCTTCATTCCCTCCTGCGCCACCACCGGCGACCCCAGCGCCGGACTCGACGTCTGCACCATCATCTGCGCCGAGGCGATCGGCGGGCCCGCCGCTGTCGGCCTAGCCGGTGTGCGCGGTCCACCAGCACCACCTCCATCCCAGGGGGACCTACCAGGCGTTGGACGGGCGGGAGATTGCGGCGGATAGATCTGTTCAGAGGGCGTCTCGTAGCCGTACCGGTAGTTCTCGTGGGAGATGGGCTGGTTGAAGTAGGAGGTAGGGGATTGGGAGGTGATGGATATTTGAGGGGCAAGGAGGGGGGCGCGGAGTGCAGGAGGAGGGGGTATTACCGGACTGGACCGTTGTGATGTATTACCGTTAGGACCAGACCCGGCCTGATTAGAACCGCGGCGGGACATGGCGGGTGTCGGGCCCTGAGATTGGTACGGTGACCGCGTTCGCAGCATGGTCTGGAGCTGGGACTGGGAGGATGAGCGAGACAAGCCCTGTCCGTTAGGCGCCGATGGATCGTACCGGGGCGTGGCGTACCCGCTGTCTGGCGCTGGAGGGCTGCTCTGCCCCTTCTTCGGGGATGGTCTGCGAGGATGTTGGGTGACAGGCGGGCCTGGGAGGTTCCGGCTGTTTCCTCTTATTCTGGGCGGACCCCCACTTGCACTCGAGGGCGAGTCCCCTCGATTGGGTCCTGAGGTGTAAGAGACCCCACTCGCGCCAGTCCCATTACTCCCCACGCCACTGACAGCCGTCGATTCGCTTCCAGAGCGCCATCTACTTCCCGGTCCTGCGCACCCACCACGGATCGGCCCTCCCGCTGACCCTTGGCCTGGTCCCGGCCGACCCGACCCAGATCCCTCATACATCTCCCCATCGGCCAATTCAGCCAACACCTCCGCCCTCCTCATATCCCTCCGCATGCCCCTGAACCCATCCCACATCCCCTCCAGCCCCTGTCTGACCTCGTCAGAGTACGCATAGTCCCCCGCGCTGAACCCCTCAAAGTTCCTAATCCCCCATGACGCCCCGCCCTCTTCTAGCAGCACCCGCGCGACATCGAGGTGTCCCCATGCTGCCGCATAATGCAGCGGAGAATTCCCTTGTAGATCAGTGAGATCCGGGTCGGCGCCGTAGGAGAGTAAGAGGGAGATGAAGGGGGTGTTCCCGGATTGCGCGGCGATATGGAGAGCGGTCTTTCCGCCTGAGTTGGACCAATCGAGAAGGAAGGGGAAGAGGGTGTGGTATAGGCCCGTCATTTGCACGCTGCGCCGAGACTGCTCGGTAGGTGTTGGGACGTGCGAGGGAGGTAATGGCGGGAAGGCAGAGGAGTAGGGCAAAGACGTCGGCTGAGATGATGGGACCGACGCGAGCAGGTGCAGAAGCGTGTTATTGTCGGTGTCCTCCAGAATCAGCTATCCTGCTCGCTGCCGACCCTCTCCGGTACTTCATATACATTAGCGTTATTTGACTCACTCGCGACAGCTCGAGATCGTCATGCCCATAATCCAGCAACAACCACTCAAAAACCTCCAAGCTCCCTTCTGCCGCTGCCCAGCTCAACGAGGTCAGGCGGTTCCGGTCCGTATTCCGCAAGTCCATCTTGGTGGCCAGCCTCTGTAGGAGAGATACATTGTTATCTACACGGGCATGTCAGCTTCTCTTTACGTGCGCTTTGGCTCAAGAGAAGTCCAAGCGAGGTCCAGCGTCGCCAGCGGAAGCAGGACATACCGCGAACGGCCTGTCTAATCCGGAGAGCTGGATTTCGCGGCGCTCTTAGCTTGTCCGGCTGTTGCAGCGCCATCTTGGAGGTCGATGCTAGCGCCGAAGGCTGCATTGTCATGCTGTTCTGGTCAGTGGATGAGTGATGAGTGAAGAGGTATAGTACTCGCGCTATAAGAGCGCATCAACGGCTTGGAGTCATTATTTCCACTTTGGGCAATATTGGGCGTTTCAGAATATGCGTTTCGGCTTTACCAAACACCCCCTCTCATCCCAGCTCACTACTTCAATCAGGTCGAAGAAGTAATCTACACCATGATAGCTCCCCATAGATCGATCCCTCTAGCCTCTAATCCCGGAGATAGGGTCTTCAGAATTCCCGAAATCGCACAGCTCATCATCGCCCCCAACTCCTCCGATCGCCCTACCCTCCTCTCGCTCTGTCGCGTTACTCCCGTCACTTTCGGCCTTGCTATGCCAGAGTTGTATCGCCGGATGATCGTCCTTGCTGCCTCGGTCGCAGATGATCCGTTCTACTCCCACTCCAACCCGTCTGGCGCGCCCGAACGGGTATTCCGAGGCATCAGGACCGCCGCGGGCATCCGACCGCTAACGCGTATTCGAGATGGTGGGCTGCTCTTTGGCGTGCAGGCGAAGGTATGGGAGGCGGCAATAGAGAGTACAAGGTATTTGACGATGGATGGATTCGCGTGAGTGATTGTGATTCGTGGTGACTTAGCTACGGCTGCTTGGAAGATGTCCAGATGAGCTGATGGTTCAGGTTCAGACCCACCCTCACTCCCCCCTTCCCGAACCTACATGTGCTCGACCTCAGCGATACAATTCGGTCCGGGCTCAGCAGCTTCCAGCTCCAACAATCACTCCTCCGCCTCACTCCCAAAGCCGTCATCCTCAATCTAGATTTTGACCGCCGTGTGCAATCAGACTTGGCCGAAGAAGTCTTGGCGGGGCTGTCACTCGGCTTAAAAGGTCTAACCACCCTCGTCATACGCTGTACCAAGACCTGCCTCACCAAACTGCGCCCACGCCGCGTCCCCATCACCCACCCCTTCCCTTTGAAGCACGTCGACATCTACCTGATCGCCCAGCCGGGGACGCAGACTGTCGGTACGATGCTGGACGATATAGCCTATCTCGTACAGCTGTACCCGGGGAATATCTTCATCCACTGCGAGGCGATTTGGCGCGATATATTGGCGTCCGGGGCACATATGGGGTGGTGTGTCTGGCTGGCAGCCATCCGTTCGGTCCAACAAGCATCTGGACGGGTCGATATCCACTCGCCGGCCAATCTCCATCACCTTATACTCGCTCGCCTTCGCTACGATACACCTCTCTGCCAGCCGGCTAGACCTTGCCCGTATCATAAGATACATACCCACAGCCCCGATGTCCCGCAGCAGTCGTCCCGTCTCACGTCGGACGGCATCGAAGATCGGATGAAGCGGGTGTGGACCGTCAGCGTGGAGGAATTTCGAGAGAAGGAGTGGTATGAGGGGGCAGCAAGGCCATGGGTATCCCTGGATCCATCCCGCGTGAGTTCAGCTTGCTCATCCACGAAAGTCAAGCTCAGAGCATGCCACCCGACTGACATGGCAGGTTAGCGCCGGCAGTCCCACTCCACACGTCTAGCGGGTTGAAAGCGCGGAGAGACCCATCTGGCCAGTGTACGATAAGGATGACAAACAAGAGTAGATACATTGTCCGTTTACGACCCAGTATAGCTAGATATGCCTCGAATAGTTGTACTTGATAGACTCCTCATCCTTCTCCGTGACTTTCACTTGGCACCTCCCACATTCTCGCCAACGACCGTAACGACGCTCGCGTGCGCAGCGGAGGCAGTATGACCGATGAGGGGTGAGGCGAGGATACGGTGGTCTTCCTGGATACCGAGGGCGAGGCCGTGAGTCGAGTCGGAGGTTGCGACCGAGGCGTGAGGAGCGATACGGAGCAACATAGCCTCAATACGGTTGAGCTGGTCCTCGAAGCCTTTGGCGGAGTCGAGGTCGAACACCTGATATGATCAGCCAACATCGCAGTAATAAGACCAGAAGAGGGACTTGCGCCTTGAGTAGGAGGAATTTCGGTGAGCAGATCCCCCAGCCCCGGTCCGGACACATCCATCATCCCCGCGCCTCCATCCCCCTGCACAGCCTTCTCCTCATCCATCGCCCTTGCTCCGCCTGCGCCGCTAACATGTCCACTTGCGATCGCCTGAGCCGCGGCATCCTCGGGTCCGAGGCAGGTCTCGTATTGCAGCCACTTGAGGAGCTTGTAGAAAGCCGCCGCGAGGATAGCGCCGAGGGCGGGACCGACCCAGTAGATCCAGTCTAGACTGTCAGCTTCTGATCACTCACATTGACCCCTAAGGCCCAAGGTAAGAAAGAGGCATACGGTAGTTGGTGAACTCGTGCAGAACGACACTGGGTCCAAAGCTCCGAGCTGGATTGAGCGATCCGCCGGTGTAGTACACCCCGAGTAGCTCCGCCACGAACAGAGCGAGTCCGATACCGATTGGCGCGATGAATGTGGCTTTGTTCTTTTCGGCTGCGAGGAGGAGGATGGCGAGCATGAGGAAGGCAGTGAGGAACATTTCGATGAACAGGCCTTGGGCGATTGATGTACCGGGGCTGAGCTGGGTCCGGATGTTTCTAAGAGTCAGCTGTATCCATCATCGAGTCAGAGACAGCTCACAGTGTACCGGGAGTGATAGCATCGATGATCGCAGCTCCAGTGATCCCGCCTAGCACCTGAACAAACGTCAAGAGCGCCCCTCGGACCGGCGTCAACGCTCCGACGAGCACCATGCCGAGGGACACCGCCGGGTTGAACAGGCCGCCCGAGACTCGGAAGAAGATCCACGCGTTGACAGCGAGCGAGAAGCCGAAGCAGAGGGAAATGTAGAGGAGGTTGGAGGTGTTGGCGGTGGAGATGATGGAGTCGTTTTGACCATTGACGGTCTCGCCGGTGAGGGAGGTGTTGGGGATAAGGGCGACGTTTGAGCCGCCAAGGGCGAAGATCATGAAGAGGACGGTACCGACGTATTCTCCAATCATGGCTATCAAGTCTGGAGGTCAGCTGGAGTGTATGGGAGTGTAGGAGAGGGACGTACGGTTCTTCCATGCTAGCCGCTTGGGTCCACGGACGGGGTCGGAGGTATCCCAATTGAGTCGACCCCGCGCGCGGGCTAGATTGCGGCGCTGGGCAGCGGCGGTGCCGTCGATGTGGTCTCGGGGGTCATCGCTGAGCATGATGGGCAGGGCGGGAAGACGAGTAGAAGTTTGAGATACGGGGCGGGACGCATCAGCTGACCAGTCGGAAGCTCATATTAGTAGGTCCCACTTGGGCAACAGGCCAGTCTCTTCCGCGATTTGCACCCTCAAGCATCAGTATCAGTCTTGGTCATAGTCATAATCCTACCCAGTGCGCAGGTCAAAGTCGCGAGACCGGTAGGACCGGGACTGGACTGGACAGCTGAGACTCGGCCGAGACCCTTCCGTCTCACTTCTTTCGGGTGCCTGTACATGATCCCTCCTATCGAGGCCTACTCTTGGTAGGGATCTCGCGTGTGACTCCACCTATATCTCTGCCCAGAGCTGCTAGTGTCCGCATCAGTGGTGGTGATGCTAATGCAAGAGCTTTACGCCGTTTGAAAGGCGGAGTGTGAAGCGAGCGATCAGCGAGTTGAGGAATGTGGCATGGAATTGCCGCTTCGGGAAAGTTTATCCGTTTCGAAACTCAATCAACTTCGCATCGCGTTCATCCTTCTCTTCCCCTTTGCCCTTCATCCTCCATTCAGAGAACGGGCGCAGTATACTCTCCGAGGCTCCTCCAGTATGGCTATGCCGCCTTCCCCTCCGTCGCCCAGCCAGACGGCTTTTTCCATCCCTCACATCGTCGCAAATATCGCTCGCTTCAGCGACCAAGTCAGTCTCGCTGCGCTTTGTCGCGTCAACGCACTAACTTCGATATCGCAACCTCGGCACTGTATCGAGAGTTTGTCATCGATACATTCGCCTGGTACGGGAACGGGCCAGGCCAGTGATCCTCGTATCAGGTCGTCAGCATACCTCTACTCAGGGACCAACAAACCGACGGGTGCGTGCCGGCCCTGGCCGCACTCCGGGATGGACTCCGTGCGAAAGTTCGCAAGCTCTACATTCGTGTGATACCGTAAGCATACACTCCTTACTCGGCTGCTATGTACCCGAAGACATCCATCTGATGCAGCAGGCACGAGCCCCTACTGAGCTGCGTAAAGCCCATACCCATTCTGCCCTCGCTTCAGATCCTCGGACTTTCACCTTCATTAAGGTGGGGTATCGATGAGCGGCCTTCCTTATTACGGAATCTCAAGCCCCGGACAATCATTATCGACCGGAAGGGCCATCTTATGGACCCACTCAACCTCTCCGAAGAGTTCGCCGGGGCCGTCGGGCTGTCCGGCCAACTTGTCAACCTCGTCATTCGCCTTGACCAGCGATACAGCGTCCACCAGTCTTTCGGCGGTGTCACATCCCTTCCCACGTCTCACATCGACATCTACCTCGTCATCAGCCCAGACACCATGGTGGACGGACCGGTCCTTGACCAAGTCGCCTATCTGCTCCTTGCCCATCCCGGTCGGCTCCACATTCACTGCGGACTCACGCGGGGAAGCGTGTTCCATTTGACAAGTCCGCAGGATCGTAGCTGGCTCGGGTGGGATGCTACCCTGGCCAGTATTTCCACCGCCCAACCCGTTCACAATTCCGACCATCCCGCCGACATCCACCTCTTGCTATCTCATCGCCTTCGGTATCGGCTGCCGCGCGATTGCCACCTCCTCGATTGCGACTTCTGCGCCGGGAAACCCTTCGTCGGACCTGGCAGTGACGTTGCCCTCAGTCAGCCGCGGTCAGACCTTACTCTCGAGTGGATCAAGGACCGCATGTCGCGAGTGCAGATGATCACTATGGGGGAGTTGGAGGCGAAGGAGTGGTATCAGCCGTTCAAGCGGGACTGGCATCAATCCCAGTGGTGATCAATCCCAGTGAGTCCACGCGCTACTTATCATCGCTCAATCATGGTCATAGACTACAAGCTGACGGTGCAGCTACCTCACGCCTCGGTTTAGATGGCTCGCACATTCATGGGATCAGACGTCGATCAGGTCATTAACATTATGCATACCTCAATACTTCATGCAATCAAAACTGTATATACGACCCCTGCAGGCCATGCATGTCATCCCTGCCCGCTCTGACGGTCTTCTGACAGAGCCAAACAGCTCATGACAGCACACGACAGATATACTCATATTAGTTATACAGAGAGGATACGGACCAATACCCCCTTACCGGATTCATCTCTCACATGCCGAGTCCGACCGATTGACTCCAGCTGCTCATAGTTTGGGGAATCGCTCGTTCTCCCTCTTTCTGCGCCTCTTGCAGGACTTCTTGGACGCGACAGGAGCCGGCAACGAAGACGACGCGGGAGGAAGAACAGTGCTTGTCGCGCTGCGACGATGGTCAGCTAGCTTCGCGCTTGGTTAAAATTGAGGAACTCACGCAGCGCCGGCGCTGGTAGTAGCAGTACTTGAAACCCTGCGACGACTATCAGTCTCTTCACGCTTGGTATCACTAGGGCACTCACACAGCCGCGCCAGTACTAGAGGTCAGAATGCCTGCGACCGACGATGTGATCTGCCCGACAGCGGAAGCAGCTCCACCTCCAGTGGAGGTACTCGGTCCGGCAGCGACGGGTGGCTTCGAGACCGGTCCATTACCACCCCCACCGCCGTACACTGGCGGTCCGGGCGGCTTAAAATCCGCCGGTGCTACCTTCCCGTCCCACAGACTATGAATCTTGAAGTCGGGATTGATATCGTACGCGGCCGGAAACTTGACGGTGGATGGCGGCGCGGCAGACCTAGAGCCTTTGAGGTTGGCCTGGGAACAGACGGGATACATTTGGGGTTTGGTCGCAGCGTGCATTGCCAGAAGTGCGTGTCTGACCAGATACGGACTGCTAATCAGCTAAGCCATATTAACACTCACCCAGGAGCCAGATCCGTAGGGATTTTGTATGGCCACTCTTTCGAAGCGGACAGAAGCTCGGTAGGCCATTTGCCGGCAGCATAGGTCGCTTCGCCAATCTTGAACCAGTCGAGCGAATCAGCAGCGACGCCGTCGCAACTCGCTGGGGTTTCAGCCGGACACACGATTGGCGCTGGAAAGTGACGTACTACCTGGGCATTTTGCCATATACTCATCGATGGACCCTGCAAGGTCAGCCTCATCCTTGATCGTTGACGCCCCACTTCAGGCACTCACCCAAATGATCAGCAGGCCACTGATTCCAATGCGCAATGACGGTACTCCCCGCATCCAGATCCCACGTCTGCAGGCCCGTTCCTGCCGATTTTCCCCCGCAAGCCACGATACCGGTTGTGTAATCGGCATGACCTGCGCAGTTTAGTAAAGCGAGGGAGTATAGACATACCTTGGTCTTTATTGTCAGTCGGGCGCTCGGCGGTGGGGCCCAGGAGCAGGCCGGAGGGTGGAGGGTTCGAAACCGGCCTTCGTCTGGCCGTTGACGGTCCAGGAAACGATGTAGCCGTGTGCCGAGACTATCGTGGCAGCAGCGAGGAAAGCAAGGATCGAAGCGAACGTCTGTCTCTTCAGCTGCGCGAAACGAGATCCAGGTGCAAGATTGGGGAGCGCAGGTACTGATCGACTTACGATCAACATGCTCGGCCGGAAACAGTGAGTCTTGGTAATGAGTGTAAGTCTGAATGAGTGTAGGTCTGCTAGGTACGGTGGGAGATGAGTTTGAAAGCGTCGTAAAGGTATGGGTGATGTCTTCAACTGGAATTGGGCTGGACTCGAGGTGATTGGTTGTTGGAACGGTGCGGAAACACGGGGAGATGAAATCTGTCGTATCAGTCCTTTGACAGCACCTCCCCGAAACGGCCTGAGCGACTGAAACGCACATCGCCTCGCCCTTTGTTATCCTCGATACGGGGAAAAGCATCGGATGGGTGTCAAGAGTGAGAGCGTCGGAACCAGGGTGAGTTGGCGTGTTGGTCAGCACTGCCAGAAGTTGATCAGCTGTGTGCGCCGTGCGGGAGAAAGGAGACTGCGGGATCTGATCAGTCATACATATAAGACTCACGCCTCCGGTGGCACAAGTGACTTTAGCAGCTCGGGGGCGGCGCGAGCATATGGTATCAGATCGATGGACAGTACTTACAGGCGTATCATCTACCGTGGCGTACAGACAAATGACTCGCTGAACATGATGCAGGGTTTTCGCTGGTACTGGATAGAGACAGCCTTGCTACCCCCCCCCCCCCGGATCAGCATGCACATCGCAAGCAGTGTGGGAGGGGGTCATATTGGAGGCTGCAAGTGCAATCCCTGCTTGAAGCTTAGCTTAAACCCCTGCCACCTTGCTGCCACCCCAATGCGCTGGTGTCCATTTTTACCGCTTCGGGCCAAAAACTTTGTTTCGGATCCACGAGGTGAGACTCACGACTCACGCACATGCTTCCTTCTTGCTCTTTTGCTTCCCACTTCACCCGTTCACCAACAATCTCTCTATCTCTATCGAAGCATCACCCTTCCCCTCGGCCCCTTATCCACTTCACGCGCAATGTCTTCATCACACCCGTCGCCGTCGCCCGGCCAGGTGGCCTTCTCTAACGCGGAGATCGTCGACAGTATCGTCCAATACTCTTCGGACCTCCCAGCTCTTTGCAGGGTGAACACTACCTGTTTCGACATCGCGTCCACAAAGCTATACTTGGACATAGGTACCAATTACGATCCTCACCTCTCAGAGTGGGAAGAACAGACCCCCGCTTCATCTTTTCTTCTGGCGGATCTACCAATCTTCCGCCCCCTTCGCGGTCGGGCGGTCTCGGCGGTGAGAGCGGCAGTCAGGGAGAGCTTGCTTCGGCGGGTGAAGAACTTGTCCGTAGGGACGTTCGCGTAAGTCTTGAGATGTGCGATAGCGAGGACCGTCCGCTGACGATGTAGACCTAAGAATTACGACCATTCGTCTTCACCCCTCACTCACCCCATTCCACCCCTCCCGGAGCTTCAGACGCTAACGCTCTCCCGAGGTGTCAGTTGGCAAGAGGAAGACTTGGTATTTCTCACAGCCAACATCCAACCCATGACAATCATCCTCGACTTACAGTATGATCACGAGGTTAGGCAGAGTCTGACCTGCCTGGTTGCTCGCTTGGCTGGGTTATCGGACCGGCTCGCGAACCTCGTCGTCCGCATCAGTGAGCACAGCCACATACACGGGGCATTAGGCGGTACGTCCACTCTGGCGATCGATCACGTCGACATTTACCTCGTCGCCGACCCGGGAACCATATTTGAGGGACTCTCGCTTGACGAGGTCGCCTACCTCGTTCTCGCACATGCGGGTGGCGTGTATAGCGCCATCGATCTGACATGGCGCAACGTCTTCGATCCACCTAATCCGGAAGCGTTCGAATGGCGCGGTTGGGGCACGATTCTGGATGCACTACGTCCAGCCGTCCCTGCGCGAGAGTTCGACACCCAAGCCGACATCCCCCTCCTCCTGTCACATCGCCTTCGGTATCCACTCCCCGTCGACCGCGAAGCGCTCGGTTGCTACTGCGGAAGGCTCGGTCCTGAAGAGGCAGAGCCTGTCACAACTTTCGGTCGGTCGGATCTAAGCCCCAAGTGGATTGCGGAGCGCATGTCGAGGGTGAAGGCGATCAGTGTGGCGGAATTGAAGCGGAAGGAGTGGTTCAAGTCATTTGAGGAGGACTTCGATGAGACTTGATAACAGTGAGCCTCATCTAGTCTCTCTCTGTCTGCTTGGGCGGGTCCATCTGCTGACAAGATAGAACGTGCGCGCTTCGCGTTGCAATTAGCTCGGTCTTGGGGGCGTGGGCATAAGGGTCAGACACGGTACCATTCATCATGTCAATTAGATCTTTAACCGACTGGGTACGCTTCAGGCTCGTCTCTGCCATGTGGTATGGACTCATTTGACGGTCTTGGCAGCATAATATCGTAGCATAGCGTGCGCCTTACAAGCAGTCACGGTATTCGCGCGACAAGCAGGATGTTGCAACCCCTGTCTAGTCGGTCGCATCAACTCCTCATTCCTTCTCTGTGAATTTTCGCGTTTGACATATCATCAGCGATGTCCACCCTTCCCTCCCCCAGCGTCAACCCAAACCTCCCCGCATCGTACACCGCGGCGCAGACAATCTTCAGCAACACCGAACTCCTCGAGAACATCGTCAGCTTTTGCCCGGTCAGCGAGCCGTCGCAGCTCGTTGCTCTCTGCCGCGTCAACCGGCTCACCTTCGAGGTCGCTTCCGCCCGGCTCTACCGCAATATCATGAACCACGACGATAAGTCATGTGCGGAAGGCATGCGATTGCCAGGTCAACGCAGCGCACGGCCAGGTCCGCATTACCATCTTCCCGTACCCGAGACTTTCGCGGGCGAGCTGAGTCCTGTGCAAGGTGCGGTCAGGCAGACGATCTGGAGGAGAGTCCGTGTTTTATGTGTAGGATCGGTCCGGTGAGTCGTAGGGTGTGCTTGAGATCCAGAATAATGACTGACAGTACAGCGGGGTTCTCCATCATCGAATCCCCATTCCCCCGTTACCAAATCTGGCGATACTCGAGATCAGCCAACATGCCCATCGGCCGGGCGAGCCATTCGGCATGCCTTTGGCGGAGACGTATCTGCAGCTATTACGTCCTCGAACTGTCATCATACACCTGCCCTCCGAGGGATCCTACCCCAATCGGCTGGTCATCTCTCGCGAGCTCGGACGGTTCACCAAAACCCCCTTCGGTATCAAAGAGGTCATCTTCCGAATACTCCAGTCCTCATGGTTTACGGTATCACAGGACCTTCCGCTGTACAGCGCATTCCGTACTCTCTCCACCTCGCATATCGATGTCTACATAGTAGCGGGGCGCTCCACAACCATCACCGCTGAGCTTTTCGAGGAGATAGCCTTTTTGTTGCTCGAGCATCCCGGGAACATCTACATCCACTGCGAATTGACAGGGGCCAACGCCTTCGAGGGCAAATTTCGTCCGTTGACCTTAGGGGCCGATCCAATAGCCAATTTATGCAACATCGTCCCCGACAGCGATTTCAACAAACCGGCGAATATCCCCCTCATCCTTTCGACTCACCTTCAACACGGATCGCATGCATATTCTAAGTCGCGCTGCCTTGGCAATCAAGATGGCGAGGAGCGGCAAGCTGTCATAGAGGCCAGCTGGATAGAGGACCGCTTGACGCTTGACGCGAGTGCGGTGTATCGGCGAGGCGGAGCTGAAGGGGAAGGAATGGTATGGGGCGGTATGGAGAGCGTGGGAGCCTACCGATCCAAGTCGAGTGAGTCACAGTGTTACAATGGCAAGCGAGCTGGCCTGACGACGGCAGGTGGTTGTCCAGGAAGCTCCGCACTGACTGGGCAGAACGGGATAGACAAGAAGATGGCGAGGAGAATGAGGGGTCAAAAGACTTTCGAGAAGAGGAGCGGTGTCAGTCAGACGAGATGTACCGGGAAAGTCGGTGGAAGCGGGACGTGTAACATTAGCCATTACTATGCATTTCCGTAGCTCGTCTAAGGACATCTTCTAGTTCGTGTTTAGCCTATCTACAACGTCTACTCCCTATGCTCTCCTGCCACATCCAACATTGACTGACTTGTCAGAATCCAGATCACAACACCTATTCGCGACACCCGTCCATTTACGCGTTTGCCCAAGGTGCAATCTGCCCCATCAGCTCTCATACATCAGAACGGCCTGTACTCACCCATGAGAACCCGACAAACTCCTGCTGATCCTGCGCGCTCAACTGAGTGTGCACAGGCGTCAACGTCGGCTGCTCGCGCGTAAACTCCTGGTCGAAGTTGCTCGTATCCGTCGGGTTGCCAATAGTGGGGAAGTACGGCGGCGGGATGCGTTTGTTGTAGACATCGTCAAAGTTGACGTCTTTGAAGAAGAGGTGGCGCTTGATATCCTCCGCGTCGGCCTCGGAGGAGCCGAGTCGGCGAGTAGGGTCTCGAGTGAGGAGCTGGTGGGTGAGCTAAGGCCGGATGTGCAGAACTCCTCAAATCCTCAACTCACTCGTTGCAGGAGGGAGACAGCATCCCGGGGCATCGTGATAGGGTACAAAGGCTCATCCTCCAAGATAGCGTCAAAGATTTCGTCCTCGTCGTCTCCTCGGAACGGAGATTGACCGAGGAGCATTTCGTAAGTCAGCACGCCGAACGCCCACCAGTCCACCGCGCGGCCGTAACGCTGCTCAAGCAGGATCTGCAAGTCAGCTACAACCATTGACCGCAGACGGACATCATGAAGCTCACCTCAGGCGCCATGAACTCCGGCGTTCCACAGAACGTGCTCGTCGTCTTCCCAAACCACATATTCTCCTTACACAACCCATAGTCCGCCACCTTGACGTGCCCATCCAGCGTCAAGAGGATATTGTCGAGCTTAAGATCCCGGTAGATGATCCCCTTGGCGTGGAAGTATTGGAGTGCGAGGAGGACTTCGCACGCGTAGAATTTGGCTTGGCGGAGGGTGAATTGCTTCTTTTGGATATGCAACATGAGATCTCCACCCGAGACGTACTCCATCACAAAGTAGACTCGGGTTTCGGTCTGGAAGCACGAGTGGAGGCCGAGTAGGAAGGGGTGTCGTTCCTGGGCGGCGGCGACGAGGACTCGTTTCTCGGTTTGCGTGCTGGTCAAGTCAGCTATTTCTCGCTCTGGAAGAGTGCATACGACCAAGCTCACCTCTCGACCTCATCGTTCTCGATAATGAACTCCTTCTTCAGCACCTTGACCGCGTACAGACTGCTCGTGACCTTCTCCTCAGCCAGCATGACCTTCCCGAAGTTCCCCTTACCCAGCACAGCGAGGAAGTTGAAGTCGTCCAGCCCCACCTTCTTCTTCCGCATCGTCCGTACCGGCTGTTGCTGCTGTTGCTGCTGCACCGGCATCTGCTGTACCTGCATGCCCGGTGGAGGCGGGGGCGGGACATAGCCGCTCTGCATACGTGGCGGTTCCGGTCGGGGTGGCGGCGGACCCTGCTGCATTTGCTGAGGCTGCTGTGAGGGGTGGTCCGGACGGGGAGGCCGCGAATGTTCGAACGATTGACGGGAGGCGGGTCCCGCGGGCGGGATCTGGGGCATGGGTCGCGCACCAGCCACAGCCGGCCGGAGATTGTCGTACGCCTGCTGAGCCTGCGGTGGGGGCTGAGACTGTGGGGGCCCCTGCGAGGGATACCGTGGGTCGTACTGCTGCTGTTGCTGCTGCTGAGGTGGTTGGGGTCGAGGGGGTTCGGGAGGATAGGTGGTGACGACCGGCATCTGCGTTTGATACTGGGATGACGGGCGCTGCTGGGGCGGAGCAGGTCGATCAGGCGCTTGCTGCTGATAGAGCGGGAGGGTCGAGACGGTAGAGGATGAAGACGACGTGGAGGGGAGGGGCTTCTTGTGGGTCTGGGTAGTTTTGATATCGCGGAGGTTTTTGAGGAGGATGTTGGCCATCTCCATCGTCATTCCGCAGAAGTCGGGAACGAAGTGCGAGCATGTCTGGTGGCATGTCAAGCTACATTCTGGATCATGTAAGCTAGGTCCCGGACAGTATAGCAGGAAAGGCTCACCAGAACACTTGACCGAGTTTTTGCGGCCGAATGGCAGCATATAACCACAGTGGCAACACCAATTGGCCGACATGTTGGTGTACGCGCCAAAGCGATGCGGGATTCGATGGTTGATCTTCTCCTCGTCGCCCTCCTACATTGTCAGCTCGAGCTCCTTCTCGAGTGAGATATCGACTCACCCCGTCGGCATTGCTCTTGCTGATACACTTGGTGACCACCTTGGGGTAACACTTCTTATGGCAGGCATATCGACAGTCCTCGCACTGGTAGCCCTCGCCGGTAAGAAGAAACTCCTGGCACAGAGCGCACATGATGGGCTGGTAGAATTGCTGCGAGACGAACTTGTGGCCGTTCATCTCGTACACGTCGCCCTTCCGTTTCCGGACGGCGCCTTGACGGCCGAGAGCTTCGTATGGTCGCCGAGCGCCCGCAGTGGTATCCTTGACTATGCTAGTCAGCTTGCGGTCGCATTGAAAAAGCGCCTGCCAGCTCACCAAAGTCCAATCTCAGCGAGATAGCACCCGCGGGCTCGATAGAGAACCACCCATCAATCCCGTCCGGCCCCTTACCCTCTCCATACGCTCCCATCCCACCGCCTCCACCAGGCTGTCGGATCGTACCCGAGCTATGCAGCGTCACGCTATCCGGCGCCGATCCCTTCGGCCCCATCTTGGCCGCCTTCTCAGCCGTTACCCATCCTGCCTCACTCGCCTCTATTCCCGCCTTCTGCCTACGAAGCGCCTCCATCAAGTCGCTCACACGGACCCACATCATCCCGATGGGCGCCGAATCGCCCGGCGCGACTGTGTCGTAGATGGTGATCTCGACTTCGTTTGCTTTTTCAACGGGGATGTGAAAGTCCTCATGCCATTTGTCGTTCCGAGATGGATGAGAGATAGCGGCTTGGTTTCCTTCGATCTTGACAATCACGGTGGTCTCGTTGTACACCTTTGAGGACTTTCGGGGCAGAGGGCGGTGGTTGAGGTCCCGAGCGGACCGGAGGGAGACAACGAGTTGACCAGAAATCGGTTTCCGCAGCGCATCTTTCCGCTTGCCATCGGGCATGAGCTCTTCTTGGAATCAGCTCTGCTTCACGGTCAAAAGGGGCTTGCCAGCTCACCTTCATCCTCCTCGACAGCACCCCCAAACTTGGCCAATGTCTCATACCGCTTCTTCGCCTTGCGCAGCAGCTGGATCTTGCCATCCGACTCGATGCGCTTCGCCTCTGTTTCCGATCGCAGCCGCTTGTCCCCTTCTGCGCGGTACGCCTGCGCCATCTTTTCGATACCGAGCTTGTACTGCTCTTCCACCTGCAGCTTGAATTGCAGCTGGTTGAGCATCCGGGTGATTTTGGCGCCGGTCAGGGGAGCATCGTACCGCTGCATGTCTACACCGTTAGCTTCCTGATCGAAATCCGTCCAAGCTCTGGCTCACCGAGTTGCGAGTAATTCTTCTGTTCAGCCTTCTTGGGCATCTCCTCCCCTCCTGGCGGAGGCGGTAAAGGCCGTTCCCGATCTCTACCGCCCATCATCACCTGCTGTCCCCCTTGGCCTCCATTATTCCGACTCGGACTCGGGCTCATTAGCCCTCCCTGTCCATAGCCCTGTCCCTTTGTCGGCGTGATGGGCATATACCCCTGTCCTCCTCCGCCCGACGCAGACGGCACATGCCCTCTCCCGGCGCCTTGTCCTGGACCGGGCCCGTATCCCTGTCCTTGCGCAGGAGGGCCGCCTCTCGGACTTCCAACGCTTCCGCCACCCATCTGCAACTTGGAAAGCTCATCCTCCAGGAACTTGATACTGGCCTGCGCGGCCCGGACCTCATTCTGCGCTTGCTGAATGACCGCTTCGTTTTTCGACGACGCCTCGACGGCGCGCATCACAGCCTTGGCGCCTTCGAGGTTCCGGCGCTCCGACTGGATGGTCGAGAGGAGGGTGGAGATCTTGGGGTCGGAGGAGGAGGAGAGAGGTGGGGGCGGCTGGGTGAATCAGCATAATGGCCTCGGGTATCCGCGTCGGTCGGCGCGGGAAGCTCATACTCACCATTTTGGTAATCTCAGCTTTATTCGACGGGCCACACGCTCGGAAGGGTACCGTGAGGTAGATCTAGAGACCAGATGATGTGCTACAGATGATGTCGAATTACTGGGACGCGTCGACTTCGGATCGAACCTCGGATTATAGGTCGGCGGTTGTGGAAGCTGGCGAGTCGGTTGGAATTGCTTGCCCCCCGTGGGAATGTCAGGAGGGAGTCAAGAGCTGCACCTCTCGCCTACAGTATATAAGCCTAGTGTATAGCTGTGTATGAACGAGCACCTCACGTACCCCTTCACAAGGTGCTTCTCAACCCCTTCCCCCACCCAGCCAGAATTGCTCCCGGCCGGGGTTTCCGCAGCACAGCTCATCACGTAAACCGTCGTCAAGCAGTGTGGCAGCTGAGCGGCCTGCAAGGCGGTGGCGGTAACGAGCATAGCTTTCGGACATATACAATGGGCCCTGGGGTCATGCATGATGATACGCGAGAGCTACGATGTTCGGCGAGCCTATACAATGGGAATGCGTCGGAAGAGTAGGACCAAAGCGGTGGCCATTCTTGGTGGACCTTACTCGACGACCTGGACATCGTCCGGGACCGTGCCGTCTGGACGTGCCTGACAAATTTCTGCAGTAGTCAGCTTACAGTACTCATCTCTGTCCGAGGCAGCTCACCACATCGACCGTGATCAGCGAGATTGTGAAAGGTACACAGCGGGCAAGCCCAGCCGGATCGTCCCACGGGGATTGGGATCGGTGCAGGCACCGAGGCACGCGAGGTGGACTTTGAGCCGAGAGAGCGAGGTTGGTCGGACGGCGCTGGTGTCGGCTTGACGGTCGATCCTGTCGATACTGTCGCCGACGGACCCGCCCCTAGCTTTCTGTCTGTCCCTCCCAGCGTACTTCCCGCCATCCCCAGCCCCTTCGCCTTCTCCTCCTGCAACATCGCCCCTCCGAACCCATACCCCACTCCCCGTCCGCCGCCCAGCGTCGCCGCCTTGCTCTTCTTCTCCGGCGGTTTCGTGGACACGGCCGGACTGGCTGGCCTTTCCCGTTTCCTCCCCGACCGTGACCCTGACCCACCACTGACATACTCCTCCCATCCACCTCGCAGATCGTCCATCTCCCCCTCGTCCATCTCATCCTCCATCTCCTTCTTCCTCTCTTGAGCAGAGAAGTGCGGGTCATCCACATCTTCCTCCTCCTTGACGTCTTCTTCGGCACCGTACTCCGAGTCCGAGTCGTCCAGCTTGATCTTGCGATCCTCGGGCGAACCTGGCAGTGTTTCGAGCTTGACCGATGATGGTCCGGCTTGACCTGAATCGAGGTTGCGGAGTCTCGCTTCGATCGCTGCTGCCCGGATTTCAGCAGCACTAGGGGGTCAGCTAATACGTCGAGGACGAGTCACGATGGAAAAACGGACGACTTTGATTTCGCGCTGCACTCGTCAGCGGGTCACGAACCATTTGCAAGTGGAGATTTCCCGCGAAAGCGAAACTCACACCTTCCCTCTTGTATTGCCAGCCTTGAACCAAGGGTTCTTCTCATCCCATCTTTCTGTGGCCACCGTCTTCGCCCTCGTCTTGGCCATCCCTCTTCCAATCAATCTCGCCGTTTCCGCATCAATCGCCGCTTTCCGGGTCTCTCTATCCTCCTTGGTGATTTCTGTCCGTTTCAGCTCGTGATCCCCGTCATACGGGTACAAGCTAGCTGACTCACCCCTCCCACCATCCAGTCGACCGTTAGCCTGGCCCATATCCACATTGTTCTTCCGCCCGGCTTTGCGATTATAGTCGGTCTGTCGCCCTGAAAGATGGGACGCTTTGCCCTGGACGAGACCGCCAGCTGCGCTCGCTCGTCTTCGTGGAGCTCGAGCTTTCCGAGCGTCACTACCCGTCAGCTTTCATCCCACGTATCTACCTCCTCTGAGGGGTCTAAAGAAACCAGCTCACCCGGCTGTAACGCCACAGACGTATTCTGGGAAATCGCTTGAATCTGTATCTTCAGCATGCAGCCCTATGTCTGGAGAGGGCTGGATCGCTCACGCAGCCCCTCTCCGCCCATCTTGACGCTATCTTGTAGGCGTTGCCCGTCTGACCAGAAGCCTGGGTCTTAGCGTGCCGGCCCAGAGGACTGGACTGTGTGGCTTACCATCACCATAGTTGCCCCTCGCTTGCATACGAGCGACATCGGCCTTGATGTCGCGCATCAACTACCTCGTCAGCTGTAAACCCGAGATAACAGGGAGATACTCAGCTTACAGCCTGAAACTTCGGGCCATGGTTCATTTGCTGGCGGAGTCAGCGATCAATCGATACCGTTGGAGGGCTGAGTAGCTGACGCACCTCGATATGAGCCATCTAGAGTATGAGCCCACGGTCACCTAGAATCAGGTCTTAGATAGCTCACCTCGTGGCACATCACCGAGGTAATGTATGGTAAGCTGCCCCATCAGCTTTGAACACCGATCAATATCTAGAACATGGCGTACGGCAAGAAACGCCCGGTCGGGCCACGAAGAACCAGCTCAATACTCTTTGATATCAGCTGAGCGCCAGCGCAAACATACATCAGCTTACCTGCCCATGGTTCCAATTCCTACCTGCAAACTAATCATTCAGCTCGAGTCCCGTTTAAGTACAGGAAGAAGCGGGATGGTGAGCTCACGACCGTGTTGAACTCCGCTTCTTCCAGAGTCCCGACAAACATAAAGCGCTGCTCCATGATCTTCTTCATCTGCCATAATCAGTAAGCGTCAGACGAGGTACGGAAAGCTGCGGTAGCTGGTCTGGACGAGGCCGACATACCTGCGCAGCTATACCATCAGCTATCTCGTCCTCTCAGCCGCCTCAGTGTTCAATCACCTACCTACCGCTTTCAAGATCGCTTCGGCGTCCGCCTTGTCCTTCCGAGTCTTCAATGACCTGATGAAAGCGATGTACCTGAGGCTCAGCTGGGGTCCACACCCAGTGGAGAAGGCGTCAGGAAGCTACGCTGATGACTGGACTGACGGGTTTGGATTCGGCTCCCGCTCGTTCATCCGGCTACAGTGTCAGCTGCGATGATGTGCCGAGCGGTACAATGTGCATAACTCACAAGCCTGGTGCCTGCATCTCTGCTGGGAGTGGACTTTGGCCACGAACTTATGTGTTAGGTGATACAGTAGGACGAAAGGTGTTGGTGAACGCGGAACTTGGCCTTGAGCTTGAAACGCGTCCAGCGTCGTTACGTCATCGGTTTCATCGTTGCATCTGGCTGCACAGCCATGAGTCTGACCGTGGTGGCCTAGGGCAGGTGGGGTGGTACAGCCTTGGACATAGGCAGTAGAGGTCCTCGTAGCGCGTGACAGATTCGCCCTATAGCTCTACAACTATACCCCGCGGGCCCATGATCGCAAGTAACTCTCCTCTCTCCTTCCTCACTTGCCCTCCCCCGCGCCCTCTTTCCGCCTGATCACCTCGACATAATTCCCGGGGAACCACCCTGCCCTCCCATCCCTCGTTCTACCTCTCCACCAACCTCTCTCATCCTCACCCGGCCCGCCATTCCTCGCTTCCAGCACCGCCACGATCTCATCCCTCGCCAATCCCAACTCCCACTCCTCTGCCGCCTTGAACTCCCACTTTGCGCGCGCAAATGTCAATTTGGCCGGATCGAGGGGGACTCCATCGACCATCTGCGCCTGTCCCTGACTTGCAGCGAGTGCCGCCTGCTGTTCTTGTTGATGCCGGATAAGGAGCCGGACGAGGCGGGACATCAGGTACGGCAGTCCCACTGCCGACAGCAGGAAGAGGAGGAGCGGTTTTGACGATGGTCTCTTTTCGCCTTTTCCGCCTGATCCTTGGGGTCCGGATACGCCCCCGATGCCTTGCAGGCCGGAGGACCATTCGTTTGCCCATCCTACTTGGGGTCCAGCGCCGGTCTTTTGGCCTCGGAGCCACGCGACGATTCGCTTGCCTAGTCTGAGGACGCTGAAGACGCCGAGGACCTGGCCGAGGTATGATTTGACGGACCCGAGCTGGTCCGCTACGCCCACCATTGCGAAAAAGGAGGAGTGAGTCGCCATGTAGGTGGACTCGACGAGCTGGGCGAGAGAGGTGAAGGCGGTGACGAGGGACTCGATTATGGCGAAGGCCGGTGCCGTGGATTGTTGTAGGGAGGAGGTGAGGTTAGGCATACCCTGAAAGGTCAGCATACATCTCAGTCTTTCGCCCAGGTCTTTCATCGCCATGTCTTCCCCCATTCCTACTTGTGTCTTTCAGACACGGCGATGCCCCCTGCAGCGTCTGATTGATCTGCCGAGGACCCTCCATAGCCCGAGTACTCCACAGCTCTGATCACAGGAGTGAGAGGTGCCGGACTTACCTCTCCAGGCCCGCCCATGTTTCCCACTCCATATCCACCCATCCCATACCCTCCATACCCGCCCCCCATCCTGCTCATTCCCCCATATCCCCCGCTAAGACCTCCATACCCGCCATACCCACTCCCATACCCTCCGTAGCTTCCCACTCCACTACCATACCCTCCGTAGCCTGTCGATCCCATGCCCATCCGTGACTGATAGGGATTGGTCTGCATACTAGAGTAGGCTAGACTATCAGCTTACTCCCATAACATCCGCAAGTTTGGGAGGATTTCTGGGCAACTGTACTCACGCGAGCTCGTCAGAGCGCTACTCCCGAAATCTGTCGGTCTGTCCGGTATTCTAGGAGCCGCGCCTGAAGCTGTAGCCAGAGCACTACCACCGACCTCGACTGCGGTCGGGCTCGATGGATTGGGAAGTTTGGAGGAGGACGCGGTGGCGTTGGTCACTGCCGGGTCTGCCCACTTTGGTTTTGCCGGAGCTGAGGACATATTTTCTGGTGATTCCCTTGCGAGACGATTTTCAGTCTACTTCTCTCAAGGGAGGACGGTGTACGCGGGCGAGTCAGACGATTATAGAGGTGATATGGATGATGGAAGAAAGAGATAGGCAACGTCGGGCTGTCTGGTGGGAATAGCCGAGTTGCCTCCACCTTGCGCGCAACTCAAGCTCACAATCAACCATCCTTTATCTACCTTCACATCAGCACTCGCTATGTCTAGCATATCCTCGGATACTCAGTCCCCCTCGCTGACATGCCAGCAATGTCATCAGCCGCTCCTGCTTGACCCATCCTTCCAAAATCTCACTCCGGCGCAGTACACCCTAATCGCCTCTTCCCTTCCCTCTGCCGGCCCCTCTTCCGGCCTTCCATCCAGCTCCAAGCTCGCTCAGCTCCCACCGACCGCCAGGCCCGCCGCTGAGATATGGTCCAAAAAGCGGGGCAACCCCTCGGGCTCGGGCGTCGCGGAATCCTTCATCATGCTGGACCAGTCCCAGTCTCAGTCGCACGCGACTTCGCGGGCATCTTATCAGCCAACTTCGACATACACATCCTCAGCGGACGCGGGACCCTCTGCTCCACGACAAGGACTATCTTCTACGGAGCTCGCGGAGACACTCCATCGGCTCATCTCGTCCAAGACGCCCATATCTCATCCCATCTGCGTCGAGTGCATCACGCTCCTCCAGTCCGAACTGCAGACGGAGCTGGACGAGCTTCAGAAGGAGCGCGACGCGTATATCGCCTTCGAACAGGGAATACTACGGAATAGGGAGGTTGTACAAGGAGGCCGGAGCAAGACGGCCCAGAAGGAGAGGGAGAAGCATACGAAGGGGAAAGGGAAGGGACGTGCGATGGAGGAAGTCCAAGGGGTGGATGAGGGCTTAGGGGAATTCGATATGGAGGGCACGCAGGAGGAATGGGATATGCTCATTCGGAGGAAGAAGGAGCTCGCGGAGGAGGAGGAGAGGTTGATTGCGGAGCTGAAGAAGCGGGAGGGAGATCTGGAGGCGGTCAGAGAGGAAGAAGAGGGGGTTAGGCGGGACGAAGAAGAGGTTGATAGGGAAGAGCAGGAGTACGTCCCTTCTACAGTCAGTGACGGATTAAGCTAATCGGTAGCTTCCTACTCAACCACCATGCACTATCCACCCAGCTCCGACACCTCCAACAAGCCCTGTCATCCGCCGAAACCCATCTCCTTCTCTCCAAATCCCTACTGCAACACCTCGAATCCACCAATGTCTACAACGACGCCTTCCAAATCGGCTATGTTCCTCTGCCATCACGCACCGACTCTCCGTCTCTGTCTCACGTTGGCGGCTCGTCTAGCGGGTCAGGCTACGTCGGGACGATCAATGGGCTTCGGTTGGGCGGGAGGCCCGTTGTCGATTGGGACGAGATCAATGCAGCTTGGGGACTGGTCGCGCTTTGCGTGGATCGTGTGGCCGCTAGAGTCGGTTTCACATTTGCCAAGTGAGCTTCCCGAGTATAACCCGTCCTAAGGGAAGTAACATAAGCTGATTGAGTAGGTACAAGATCCAAGCGCTTGGCTCCAACTCGCTCATCTCGGAACTACCACCCTCCCGACAAACATACGAGCTCTACGCTTCGCCCGACCTCTCCGCCTTTTTACATAATCGTCGCTTCTCTACCGGCCTCATCTGCCTGCTCGACTGTATCCGCCAACTCGTCGAATTCGGACAAAAGAGCACACGAGGCTGGCCGGTCGGAAATCTCGAGATCCGGAAAGACCGGATATCTGGCTACTCTATCCGTCTGCCTGGGCTGGGAATGAGTATGGGGCTCAGTATGATGGGTCTGGGCGGGTCGGGCTCATCAGGGGATGATGGAGGTGGTAGAGAGGCGAAAGTCCGAGGTGCCGAGTTGAGCCCGGATGAGCATTGGACAAAGGCGTGCATTGCGGTCCTGAAGGTGTTGAAGCAGATTCTGATCGCGGAGAGTGAGGCGGAGAGGGGGAACGTGGCTGCGGCGGCGCCCACCGTGGAAGCGTCTCGAGCAGCTTGATCAGAGTACTCGAGATACCAGATAGCTCAATTGCATCCGGGGGTAGTCACCCAGTCTCGCAGAATTCCTCACTTCGGAAGCTTCCGAATGATCTGCGCTGTTTCAAGATCTGTTGCCGTAATGATGACGTCGGACGTCACATCCAGTGGCTTGCGTTGCAGTGTTATTTACGACTAGCGGCACCCAGTGCACGTCATAGCGGTCACTCGCTCTCTTCTTCGCTTCCCCTGCACACAGCGAGAGGAGTCGAGTCTCTTATAAGGAGAGCGCCTCCTCTTCGCCCCTTTCTCACCACTACTCTTCTGACGTGCAGTTACAAAATCAACATGCTCGGCCATCACCACCACCACCAAAAAGGAGCTGCTGCGCAGCGGCGGAGGGACCAGCTCCGCGCCAAGGGCCGTCTCAACTGGGACAGAAGCTCGCCCGAGCGTGGTCCGAAACAGCTGGCGATCAAGAACCGTCAGTTCTCTGTCACTCGTTGGACGTGCCCCAGGACGTAGTTGACTGGCAGACTTCATCGCTATGATTGGTGAATACGTCGGAACCGTCCTGTTCATGATCTTCGCTCTCGGAGGAACCAATGTCGCTCTTATTCCCAACACATCCATCACCGGCCAGACAGCCGCCGGCGAGCAGGACTCCACCGTCTCGACCGTCAACACCTCCAACCTCCTCTACATTGCGCTCTCGTTCGGTTTCTCCCTCGCTGTCAACGCATGGATCTTCTTCCGTGTCTCGGGCGGTCTCTTCAACCCGGCGGTATCTCTGGGTATGGCCCTCGTCGGCGCGCTGACCCCGACCCGGGCTGTCCTCTTGGCATTCGTCCAGATCCTCGGCGGTATGACCGGCGCGGCCATCATTGATGCTATCACTCCGGGCGCGTTGTAAGTCTTGCTTGTTTGGTTGCTCCGTGACTCCGCTGATTCTCAGAAACGTACGGACCCAGCTAGGAGGCGGTACCTCGGTCGTCCAAGGTCTCTTTATCGAGATGTTCCTCACCGCTCTCCTCATGCTGGCCATTCTCCTCCTTGCCGCCGAGAAGAACAAGGCAACCTTTATCGCTCCCATCGGTATCGGGCTCGCACTCTTCGTGGCGGAATTGCTCGGCGTGTACTACACCGGAGGTTCGCTCAACCCTGCCCGAAGTTTCGGACCCTGTGTCGTTCTCCGCCAATTCGAGAACTACCGTGAGTGTCTCTAGCCGTTGTCCGATGGCCTCCCAAGCAGAATCCCGGCTGACAGTACAGACTGGATCTACTGGGTCGGACCCGCTCTCGGTGCGATCATCGCTGCCGGCTTCTACAAGCTCCTCAAGTGGCTGCAGTACGAGACTGTCCTCGGTCCCGAGGATGGCGAGGCGCCCAAGCCCGCCGACAAGAAGGGCAAGAAGGACGTCGCAGCTCTCGGTACTGCCGGCGGGGACGGTGAGCCCGGTCGCATGGTGGACGAGGAGAAGGCCATCGACAATTCAGGCACTATGGCTGTATCTGGTCCGGGTCTGGGGGATCTGCACACCGAGGCGGCTCAGGATGGAGGAGTGAGTTTTTGGTTAAGTCTACTCCCCATCGAGCTCAGCTGATACACCGGTAGATCTTCGACGCCAACCATGGAGGCCATGATTCGGAGGACCAGCTCAACCGTATCGAATCGATGCTCCAGCGCATCTTGCCGATGCTGTCGCAGGAGACTCTTCACGGCGTCGATTCGCACGGCGACCTCCCGCGCCACAACAACTACAAGGACTACCCAGAGAAGGAGTATCGTCAGGACAGGGAAAGAGAGTATCGTCAGGATAGAGACAGGGAGCATCGGCAGAGCGGAGAGAGGGAGCATCGCCAGGATAGGGACCGGTCTCAGGCTACTCCAGCGGCTGCGCCCATCGACCCGCCTTCCCAGCGCCGTACGGTCGCCAACCCTCTCGTGGCCCACACCATCCCCCTCGATGACCCTCGGTACAGCGCCGCTACCATCATCGACGCCAAGGGTAACTCGAAGCCGGTCTACAAGAAGTAAACGGTACTTTGGCTCGCAAAATCTCATATTCTTTCACCTTATAATAGCGCGTAGTATACACGATAACTGGTTCGGGTTGTAATACATATACACGATGACGACCGGAATTTGTAGCTTAGCCCATGCACACGGTATATGGCACGTGACGACAGTCATATACTGGCGGCTTGCAAGTGACAAAGCTCTGAAGACACGACCTCCTCCTCCTCCTCGCCGATGACGCACAGGCCAGAGCTCAGAGACAGTCTCCACAGGGACCCGCGGCCTGCACTGCGTCGGCCCCGGCGAGCAGCGGAATGGGCCTCAATGTGGCCTGCTAGCCGCCAGAAGCCGCGGCAGCGTCGCAGCGGCTCAGCATTCTCTAGCATTCTGGACTGCGCCTCTGTGCACGCGCTCGCGCTCGCTCGCGCTAAATCCTGCTAAATCTAGCAACGAGATCTGAGACAAGGCACGGTGCCTGACGGTGCCTGAGAAGGTTTCTGGGGTTATTACGAAACAATGACGTCGTGAAGCTTTGTGGAGTCCGCCGATCCGCGATGAAAGGCCTCGATGAATGCAAAAAAGTCGGGTGATGGGAGTGTGATGGGATCTGCGAGTACCAAAGCCGCGGGGATGATGGTCAGGAACGGGTATGTCACCCTCGTCATGGATCGTCAGCGCGGCGGCTAGACGATGGGAATCTCAGGGAAAGGGGTAGGAGGGACAGGAGCTGACAGAGGCCAAGAAAAGGAGGATGAGGATCACGAGTACCAGAGGTGCGGCATCCCGACTATATAAACCCATCGCAGTCCTCTCCTTTCCGCCCATCCGATCCTTTCTTCTTCTACCTGACCTTCCCCCTACTTATCACTGCAACTATGCTCGGTCAGCGACGGAATGCCGACCTTCCCGCCGATGGGACGGCTGCGGCTCACCGCAAGTCTATGCTCCGCGCAAGAGGACGTCTCAACTGGGACAACAACCCCGCTCAGCGAGGTCCGAAGCAGCTCGCGCTGAAGAACCGTACGTCCCTCTTTTAATGTCCCTCTCCCGATCACGAAGTGGCGTGTCGCTGACGTTCAGACTTCATCGCTATGATCGGAGAATACGTCGGGACTGTGCTCTTCATGATCTTCGCTTTGGGCGGAACCAACGTCGCCCTCATCCCCAGCACCTCCATCACTGGCGAGACCGCCGCCGGACAAGACAACTCGGCTGTGTCTACCGTCAACACCTCCAACCTCCTGTACATCGCACTGTCCTTCGGTTTCTCCCTCGCCGTGAACGCCTGGATCTTCTTCCGAGTCTCCGGTGGGCTCTTCAACCCCGCCGTGTCACTCGGTATGATGCTTGTCGGCGCCTTGACACCGGTCCGCGCTGCACTGCTCGCCTTTGTCCAGGTCCTCGGCGGTATCACCGGAGCTGCCATTATTGACGCCATCACTCCCGGCACTTTGTAAGTCTAGATCCGACGTGCTCGTTTGGCAACAGTTGCTGATTTGCAGGAACGTCCGTACCCAGCTCGGTGGCGGGACGTCCGTCGCTCAAGGTCTCTTCATCGAAATGTTCCTCACGGCGCTCCTCATGCTCGCCATCCTCTTACTCGCCGCCGAGAAGAACAAGGCCACCTTCATCGCCCCTATCGGTATCGGACTCGCGCTCTTTGTCGCTGAGCTCCTCGGTGTCTACTATACTGGTGGATCGCTGAACCCGGCCAGGAGCTTTGGGCCGGCGGTTGTCTTGAGGACGTTCACCAACTACCGTGAGTCATATCCTCTCTACATAGCCCAGCGCCCAAGCTGACCATCAGACTGGATCTACTGGCTCGGCCCCGCTCTCGGAGCCATCATTGCCGCCGGGTTTTACAAGATGCTCAAGTGGCTGCAGTACGAGACTGTCCTCGGCCCCGAGGATGGCGAGGCACCGCGCCCCGCTGTGCTCGCTCTCGCTGCACCAGGTGGCATGATGGACGAGGAGAAGGCGATTGGATCCGGCGGTGACAACAACACCGCTGGCGGTATGCTTGCTGTCTCTGGACCGGGTCTTGGGGATCTGCACACTGAGCCCGCTATCACCGGTGGTGTAAGTGTCTATTCTTTCTTGAAGCTATGAGCTCTGGCTGACACGACCAGGTGTTCGACATCGAGCAGGGCCCGCCGGGCTTCGAGGACCAGCTCAACCGGATCGAAGCTATGCTGCTCCGCCTGAGCCAGCCCACCTCCCCCTCGCAGGATACTCTCCATGCTGTCGCCCCCGTCGACAAGCCTCAGACCGAGGCGCGCAGCCTTTCCACTGTAGCGCCCGTCGAGCCCCCATCTCAGTCACACTTGGTGGCAACCCCCGTCGTTGCGCACACCGTCCCACTTGATGACCCTCGGTACAGCGCTGCTACTGTCGTTGACGCCAACGGCCAGACTCCAGTTTACAGGTGATCGATCAGCTCCCCCCTTCCATAAGCTAAGCTCGTATAATTCAGTACCATATAATCGATTAAGGCCGCGACTCGTAATCGTAGTAAAGACTTCCCTATGTAGCTCTGTTTTATGCACACTATGGCGTGACCTTGTGTGAAATCAGACAAGTCAGTTCACACTCAACGAGGGTCCTGTAAAGGTCTGGACAGGAGCCTAGCCAGCCTACCTCAGGGTGATCCACACATCGGTGGCGAGTCAGCTCTGTCGCATATCTTGGCAGTCCGGGAGCTTGGGTGGGTCAGTAGATGAGCTGTCAGAATATCAGCTGCTCGAGCAGAACAGAGACCCACTGATACAACTCTGACATCCTCCTGATCATACTACTGTCTATCATACCTCCCAGCTCCTTCCTGTCCTAGCTGACCCGTCCCACCCTCTCCCACCCGACGCCATCCCAGACCTCAGCCCGCGACCTTCATCAAAGAACCTCATCCCCGCCTTATCCTTCTGCCGCTCAAAGTCCTCAGACCACGTCCTGCTCTCCGCGATCGTCGACGGCGTGTCGTCCCATCTATTCCCGCCAGAGCGCGCCGCCTGCGCTTTGGTCCGCGCAATAAGATCCAGCGCCCTTTGCCGTTCCGACGTTTCCCTCGATACACGGGCGGCACTCGCATCTGCGCGGCCGGCATCCGGGAGGGATTGCCGTGGTCGTGGTACGGATTTGGCAGAGGATGAAGCGAGGAGGGAGGATATTTGGGTAAGGGGGTCATGTCGTGCTTTCGAGCGCACGTCTTTCCGCTTATCTCGCGCTCGTCGAAAGTCTGCGTCCTCGCCAGTCTCCTTCTCCTCGTACCGCTTGAGATTGGGGTCGGTATACCAGGGCTTGGTCTCCTTCTCCGGGCGGCCGAGGTACATCGTCAAGAAATCGGCTTCTTGATCCTTCTTCTTCTTGGCTAGCTCTGCCAAGGTAGGCTGAGGACGCTCCTATGTTGTCAGCTGAGCTCTACGCTTCGGATTCTCACACGATCAGGCCTTGGCAACTCACATTCTTCTCCACATCCGCAAAGAGGTTGATATGTCCCGCACTCTCCCACACTCCACTCGCATCCTCCCCCTGCGCCCCATCATCCACCCACATATCATCCCTATCCACCCCACCTGTCCTCTTCGGCACTGCCGCCGTCACCGACGCCGACCCAGATCCTGACGCCTCCCCCTCTTTCCTTGCCCGCCGCCTCTCATCCCGCTTCGCACTCTCGCTCGGGAAATCAAAGTCCAGCCGTTCCTTCTGCTTCTTCTCCCTCTTTTCCTGCCGAGCCTTCTCCTTCCTGTGTTTCTCGACCAGCCGGCTGCTGGCTGCTGCGAGATCTGGAGCCGAGGATGTCGAGGGAAGATTCTCGTCCGCGGGGTCGAGGGGGGGAGAGGGGGACCGGAACGAGGGCGAACCAGCGCGTTTCCGCAGCTCGTTTAGACGTGATGAAGAGGCAGCCTCTATGCGCGCTTGCTCGATGGCGAGCTCGGCAGCGGCGGCTTTGGCTTCGTCCTCCCGGACTCGTTGCTTGTTCTTCTCATTGTAGGGGTGGTAGGATTTATGGCTGGGATTGTCAGCTGCCGGGTTCGGCTTGAATATAATGGGATTCTGTGAGCTTACTGTAAGATCTGAAGTCGAGGCATTGCTGATAGTCGAGGGGCACAAGGGGGCAGGGAGGTAAATGATAGCAGAGGAGGAAGGATGAACGCTGCGGCCGCCGCTGCTGCTGAAGTTGCGAGATTGGGTGGCGACTCAGATTGGCGAGCTAAGCGAGGACACGCTGGAGGATATCCTCAACCCTCTCAGCTTGAGTTGCAGCCTAAGAGAGATCCACATTAGACTCAAGCAGATACATAGCTCTCCCAGCAGCCTATTCTCGACTCTTCTTGCTCTTCTTCTTCTTCTCCACCCCCGCAAACAATGTATCTATCTCATCCTCCTCCTCTGCCTTTCGCTTCGGCTTCGCGTCCTCGCCTCCCGGCCCAGCCTCATCCCCTTTCTTGGCCATATACTCGCCTGCAGCAGCGGCCAATCTCGACCCCTTCCCTTTCGCAGCATCCTCCTTCTTCTGATGCGCAAAGTGGTGCTTGACACCGATGACCTCTTCCTTCCATTCGTCCGGCCGCCGAACGAGGAGCTGAAGGTTAAGCTTTTTAGCGAAGAAGCGGCCATACGTCGAGTTGGAAAGGGCCGTCGCGTGGGGCGTGAGAGATCGGGCGATCTTTTCCTACATAATATTAGCTAGTGTCCGTGCAAAGTGATGTGGGGAGGAATGGACTGACCTTCATGAACCCATCGGCATGATCCCAGATCGTGTCCCCTACTCGACTGCCCATCCGGTCCTCCACCAAGAACTTGTATCGGCCCATGAAGCCATTCATGAGCATTCGCTTGTACTTGCTCGGTACGGCCGACTGGGTGAGCACCGCGTCGAGGAAACGGGACGAGATGGGGCTGGTAGCGTAGCCCATGAGCGTGTTGGAGTCTTGCGCGAAGAGACTGGGCTGATCAGCGAAATCCCCTTTCTTCGTCCGAGGACACCGAAGAGTCGCAGAAGAGCGATGTAGATCAGCGAACACAGCCGTGAAGCGGATAGCGGGGAGTGGCCAGCCAGGCGGCGAGTGTAGGCGCGTGGTGTTTTTGCTTTCTTTGTCCGAGGACACAACTCACCTGTCCAGAATCGCCGCATTGATTTCAGCAAGACCCAGCAGGCCTTGCAACAACAGACTGCCCTTGATATTGGGCTCCAGCTGCGAAGCCTCCGTACGAGCCGACCTCCGGTTCTGCCATGCCGCGTATTTGGCTGCTGCAGCAGCCGCTTCCTCGGCGGCCTTGTCGACTGCATCCTCGGGGAGCTCGTCCTTATCTTCGGGCTCGGCTTCACCGCTCGACAGCGCCATAAATGTCTGACATGGTAAGTTCGGCAAGATTAGTGGGCCGAGGCCGATCAAAATCCTCACTGGGAATGTCTTGAGAGCCATTATACAAGGCACCATCGCGGCCGTTTCCTGTTCTGGCAAGTCCAACGCAGATCTGAGCAGCTAGACAGATCAGCGCTAGATCCTAGTTCTCTCCGCTAGTCCACTCACATCCAAAATCAAAGGCTGAGCGTCCGTTATCTTCGCCCCTCGCTCAACTAACGCCTGCAGTACACTTATCCGCCCAGTTTCTACACTGTCAGCTTGGACCTAATGACCGGTGTATGGCGACTGACTGATCATCCCCTTTCCACCCGCTACGGCCTTACATTCCCTCACGACGCCTTGTAATCCCTCCAGTTCCAGTCGTCCAATTGCACGGGCCACGACGTAGTTGGCAGTAGGGTGTCCGGCGAGTCTTCCGATCTTGCCGACGAAGTATGTTTGCCATATCGCGGCAAAGATCCGGGCGGAAGAGGTGATGAGGATGGTTTCGAGCAAGTGGGTACCGGGTTGGGTAGTGAATAGGGAGGGAATGTAGAGTTTCGCTACGAGAGTCTGGTCGTTCACTATCGAGATCAGTTGGCTGACGTGGATCGATCAAGCAGGCGGGACCACGCACATATCTCCGAGACCAAACCTTCAGTCAGGTTGTCTAGCAGTGAAGCTGCCTTTTCTGCTTCGCCATCTCCTGCTTCCAACTCCAAGAGGGTCTACTGCGTCAGCTTTCTCTCGGCGCACCGGTCTCATGCACGTGCTAAGGCACCTGTGACTTACCTGTACAGCCGGACTTCCCACCACATCCACGCCCACCAGCCTCCACTCCCCTTCATTGATCTTCCCAGCCAGCTCAACCCTGACTTCCCTACCAAGCTCCGTCAACTCCTTGGGTACCTTCCTCTTGACTCCTCCCGCCTTCTCTTTCCCCTTGACACCCACAATGTCGTCATCTCCATCAGCGAGGAACGTCTTCCCCTCGACCGCATGGTTCTTCCTGTACTTCCCACTGCGCTTGGAGCGGACAGCCGTGCCTCCCGGATCACCGCCCGCTAGATCCGGTAGCGCCATATCCGGCGAGAGGACGAGGAAGAGTAGTCGGACGGGCGGAGAGGCGTGGGGATGTGTAAGCAGAGTAGCGAGCGTGGGACGAAGGGATTCAATCAGGCCCGAAAAGAGCGCTTGGGTCGAAGGTAGGACCTGGTCCTCCTCGCTCTTGATGTATCCGTCCATATTGGGCAGCGCCTCTTCCCGGTCCAATGTATCCGCACCAAGCCGGATCCAGCTCTGGACTACGTGACTGCCGAACCGGTGTCGGATGAGAGTCTCCCAGTTGCCCGCTAGCGAATCGCCGAGGATGCGCCGACCGCGGTCACCCATCGACGCCAGGAGGCGCTCGATGACGACTGAGCATTCGGGGTCCGTGGCGAGCTGGAGCTCGTGTGTTCTCAGCTCGCCCAGGATGGACGTGAGGAACTGCTTGCGGTCTAAGCAGTCAGCGGCTAGTAGTCGATAAAAGTGACAAGCCCAACTTACCCTCTCGTTCCTCGCCAACAGAGCTTGTCCCTTCCCAATCCTTGATCTGCTCCTCCACGCCCCGGAAGTACGCCTTCAAATCAGGATCCACTATCCCAAAGGGAAACTCCTGGTCCGCCCTTGGTCCGCGATTCCACTGCGCCTCTCCATTTTCCGGATCAGCGGCGGGCTGACCATCACCGAGAGGGATAAAGTCCGCCGAAGTCGAAGCCGACGCCGACGTCGACGCTGCCGCTAGAGGAGGCACGTAACGTTGCCCAGAGAGCAGTGCCGCTCGAGCAGGATGTATAGCCGACGGACCAGCCACCGGCTGGGATGGCGCAGAGTATTGTTGTTGCTGGTGCGGAGCAGTGTCTGGGTGGAAAGGCCTGACGTCGATTTTCACCTCGATAGGTGCAGCATGGCGAGACTCTCCTTCGTCCGCCTGCTTTGTCTTTCTCTTTCCGCGCTTTCTGACCTGTTCTTTGGGCATGATGAGGGATGTATAGAAAAGGTGAAGTAGAGCGAAGTATTGACATGCAAATTTCCGAAATCTTCTCGGCGGCGGTGAGGCAAATGGAGCCCCGCATACGAGATTTACTGCATGACTGCTTGCCTAATACAGTGGCTGCGCTGCTCGCTCTATCCTCTATATAGCCGCTATAGTGGAAGTCCACAGATATCACAGTCCTGCGCCCCCGCCTCATTTTCATACGTGCAATGTGGGCACACCTTGGCTCCACCTCCCCCGCCGGCTATAGCATCACCTCCGCCCCCTGACCCGCTCCCTCGGGGTGGCGAGTCGATGCCCATCTCGCCGAATTGAGGTGTAGGCGTCTGCGCCGAACGTCCTCCGCCATTGGCTTGACCGTTGGCACGGGATGGACCTGAGCTTTCGGCGAGAGCGCAGAGCGTGCCCCAGCCTCCACTAGCCAGCAGGTGAGCGAGAGCGGCCGAGTCTGACCTGTGGGCATGTTGGGTTGCTGCCCGACAAAGCAATTTTTGTTCTTCCTAAAAACATCAGTCCGATTGTGCATACATCGTTGGGCAAAGACTCACCAGACTGAACAGCCCCTGCATACACAGAAACGCCACGAGATGCCAATCGCTCAACCACTTGCCCACCTCCTTCTTGATTCTCTCCGGCCATGTCTGCACGTCCCCGACATCCGCGTCCGAGTCCCGTACAATCTTGGACAATTGCGAAATGACCAGCTCGAGCGACTGATCTTGCAGTCCTGGGCGGTTCTCGGGCGCAAAGTCGTTGGCGAGGAAGAGGGGTTTGGGGTCGACAGGAAAACCGTTGGTCACGTTGACAAAGAGGTATTCTACAGGGAAGGTGGGCTTGGCCGGCATCTTGACTTGGAGGTTGTATTCGTTCTTGAAGCTGCGGGTCAGCTATTTGCTCCGGGCGGAAGGTGTGCCAGAGATTCCCTTAGCTGACGTACCTGTAGAACACTTCAGGGATATACTCTCCGTCTTCCGCATTTCTGACACGTACCACACCCGGATCTACCGTCGCCTCCACTATCCCAGCTCGGACCATCTCTTCCGCTTGCTCCGTTGCTTGCCATGCGATGACATCGATCCCTCCTTCCTCCGTGCCGGTCAAGCAGCAAGTGACAAATCTTGAGCTGAAGTGGCCTGTTGGCGAGGCTTTTGTGGGCAGAGGGTGCGATCTTTGATATGCCGCCGACATGAGCATTTCGAGTGAGGAGGCGGTATACGACTGGGCGTGGCGCTTGTAGAGTAGTTTGGTGATGTCGTCCGGTGATCTGACAAGATCAGCTTGAGCACGCACAGCTAGAGCAGATCGCGGAGCTCACGGTGTCAGATCGGTGTATATCATCCCTACCACCCCAAGTCCCTTCTCGCACCACGCCGCAATCTCCCCTACCCGATCCTGATCCTCCCACGGCGTCTCCACCGTCAGCCCATCCAGCTCTCCCTCCTGTCTCGGCTCCCATACCGCCTCAACGACCACCTTGGTCCCCATCGGCACAATCTCATACTTGTCATAGCGTCCCATCAAGAATGCGAACCGCTGGGTCCCCGTCCGCCGCCATGCCGAAATGATATTATCGATGATTTGCGGTGATGCGAATTCGACATGGTCGACCATACGGTATGATTGGGAGTTGAGAGTAAGCGCGGAGGGTTGACATGTGGAACAGATTCCAGCGGGGAAGGGGGCGTGTCCGCCGGTCGGACATGGGGTTTGAACGGAGAGGGAGATTTGGTTCAGTGGGGGAAGGTGAGTGTTGGCTGACGAGGAGGAGGTGGCGGCTGGGCGGTTGACCATGAGTTTGCGGAGGTAGGCGTTGAATGACAGATGTTTAATTTGATTCTCAGCTTGATACTTGGCGTCATATGGCTGAAGTGTCAGCTAAGGCACTCTCTCCCACCGATGATAAGAGCTTATGAACTCACCTCAAGAGGCATGCAGTAATCGCACATGCCCTTCTCGCCATGTCGACAGAAGTTGGTATCCCGCTTCCGATGTATCTTTCCATCCTGCTTCTGCCAATACAGGTCCACCTCGGGCTCGATCACGTGCGACAGGTCCGGCAGGGGGATAGTATTGGGCAAAGGCGGATCGGTATGGGTGTGAGGATGTGATGGGTCCGGCTGACTGGGATGAGGGGCGGTGGAGCTCGAAGCGGACGTAGTGGGGTGAGAGTTTGGATTCGCTTGAGACTGCTTATACGATAGGAAGAGCAGGTCGCCATGTCTAACCATCAACAGCTGGACCAGAAGACGGCTGACGAAGCGGCTCACGTGAATCCCATATCCCCGACTTTACGTCCCTTGAGCGCGTCAAACGGGACGGACTCGCCTTTGTCACCAGGCTGATTACTAAGCTTCAAGCTAGACCGGTCGATCGTCGCCGCATCAGCTTGAGGAAGCTGGTCCATCATCATTTGTGCAAAGTCCTCGCCGGTCGTGTCGGGCGTGACGTTGAGGCGGGCTGTGCCGCTCGGTGAGCGGATTCGAAGAAGCTAGGTCTGTCAGCTGAATTCCCATATTATCTACTGTGGACGTGCTCACCATAGTATGGTATGCCTGACTATAGGATGAGGTACGGTGGAAGGTGTATACAAGTTGAGCTGCACGAGCTTGGCTTGACACCGCGTACGTCAGTACTTGACGTCTTGACCGAGGCGGTCATCGCCGAAGGGGTGGTCAGAGCAGGGATGGGTGGCAAGGCGTCTATACCTTCCCGACGATGACCATATTGGGGTTGAACGAGTAGGGTTGTGAGAAGCCAGGCCGCGACGGCGACGGTCGCCCACGCTCGCTCACGCGTCTCCTAGGCCGAGTAATGATGCAGCTGGAAGCAGAAGAGGCTGACCACAGCGAAGCTCCAACCGGATCGATCAGCCAGTCGCTCTACTTTGATCATCTATTCATCTATTTTCTATGTCGCATCCTCGCAAGGCATCGCGGATTCTTAGCTAAGGCTACAGGTAACTACTCATCCTCGCTTACAAGCCCTTGACCAGCTCGTTGACGGGCATCCCCTCAAACGCAATCTTGTACACCTTCTCAAAGAGCGGGTACCCCTTCGTCCTCCGCCTGGCGAGCAAGAACCGGTTGACCTCCTCGGACGTGAGCGTCCCCTGGAGCTTTTGGCCATTGAGGAGCTTCTTCTCGATCACGTCGAAAGGCTGGCCGGTCTTGGCGAACTCTTCGGCGCATTTACGGTTACGGCCGCCGTAGCATGTGGTGATGAGGTCGGCGATACCTGCTGACTCGTTCGAAAAGCTGCTTGTCAGCTTGATGCCATGAGTCACAGAAGAAGCTACTCACGTCTCAGCCTTGGAGCCAGCGAAGAACTCGAGACAGAACCCCCTCATCTCCTGCAGACCGATTCTCAGAATCGCCGCCTTGGTGTTCCCGCCCATGCCCATCCCGTCCACCATTCCCGCGGCCAGCGCGACGATATTCTTCAACGCGCCCGACAGACTGACGCCCGCCACATCATCTACTGTCGCAACGCGGAAGTCCGGACTGTCGAAGACCGCCTCCCAGAGCAGCGCGTCCGCCCGTCCCGGTACACCGATGGTAGTCTCGCAGAACTGCCCCTTGGCAACTTCGAGAGCGATGTTGGCGCCGGAAAGTGCCGAGGTGGGGATGCTGAGCTGGGCCTCGATGAGGCTGGCAAATGTGGAGATGTCGGTGCCGTTCACCTCGACACCCTTGATGGCGGTGATGGCGCGTGCGCCGGGAGTGAGGATGCCAGGTGCCGAGATTTCGCGGATGACAGTGTGAAGGAATTGATGGGGTGTGACAAAGACAATCAGGGTGGCATCCTTGACGACGTCTTTGAGGTGAGGGGTGGCGACGAGGTTGCGGGGAAGGGGGATATCGGGGAGGTACCGAGAATTGAGGTGTGTCCGGTTGATGACCTCAGTCAGTTTCTTGCCGTTGACCTAAAAGTCAGCATTTTGTACGTCCTTCGACATCAAGTCAGACTCACCTGCTTCTCTCGCACCCACATGCGCACTTCCGAGTGGAACTCGTCGTGCCGCTTCCATGCATTCTCTGCAGCAATCTTTGCCAGAGCAGACCCCCATGATCCCGACCCAATGACGGCGATCTTGTGCTTGCCGCTCTTGAGTGGGGATGGCGGTAGTTGAGGCGCAGGGGACGAGGGGCGCGTGAAGGCGGGAGTGGTGAGGTTGGAAGGAGGGTCGATAGACATGTCGGACATGGGCTGAGCGAGGGGAGAGGCACTGGATGAAGACATTGCGTGTATGGTGTGCTTTTCGTTACTGATTATTGTAGATGGACTTTAGACAGAGATGAAGTGCAATATGATCAGTGTTATAATGAGCTGTCACCTCTTGCAACGTGGTGCAAGTTTTCCCCTGCCCGTCAGACACCTCGGGGCCGCTCGTCACACATCACCGAGCCAAGAGACATCCCCAGTTCCGAAGGGTCCGACCCGTCCAAGGGTCCAGACCGGCTCTGACAAGGTATACATCATCCCGCGCCGCGTTGTTCCCGACCGTGTCCGCCTCTAGATCTCGGTAAAGCCGCCGAGAAAGCGTCAGTATGCTGCCGACGTGGTTTGCGCAGAAGGGGGCGCAAGGTGGGAGAAGGAGGGTGTTTCAAATTTTTCCAAGATAAGGCAGATACAGGGTGATGACGTCATGACATCATGCTAAGCCGGCGGTAATGAACGCCTCTTTCCCTTAAGGCGAAGTTTTTTTCGCTCTCCGACCTCCGCAGTCTCCGTCGGGCCTAGGGTGGAGGTGGTCTCTCCATGCGTGACAGAGGTGGAGTGACCAAGGACAGCCCGTCGCCCCGAAGGCATATCCCCAAATGTCGGGAACCCGAGACTGAGCCAAGTCAGACTGACATCAGAGGTGAAAATTCTGAGTCCGCCTGCAGCTGTTGATAAAACCTCCGACTTGTCTTGGTTCTCCTCCAACATCTCTCAAGTACAGCCTCACAGCACCACTCACTCACACTACACACACCACATACACCCTCACTCACCATGTCCGTTTTCACCAAGCAAGCCTTCACCATGTCGGCCATGCCAACCCCTGCCAACTCCGTCCCCGCCTCGGTTGCTCCTACCCGTCGCAGCTCCTTTGCCCACGCTCAGAGCTCCGGCTCTGGCAGCGGCGCCATGACCCCCGCTACCGACCCCCACATCGTCCACATCAACATCGAGTCGGTGCTCTTTGACATGGACGGAACCCTCATCAACTCCTCTCCCGCCGTCGTCAAGGCTTGGGAAATGTTCGCCGAGACGTACCCTCTTGACCTTGACGACATCCTCCACTCGGCGCACGGTATGCGCACCATTGACGTCCTCAAGAAGTGGTGCGGTATCTCCGACCCTGCCACGCTCGAGAAGGAGGTCATCCGGTTCGAGTCCAAGATCCTCCAGGCGGCTGAGGATATGGCAAAGGAGACGGGCAAGAGCGGGATTGAGGTCCTGCCAGGTGTCAAGCACCTCTTGGATAGCCTGAGCGAGGAGAAGGAGACTAGGGGAGGCGAGGAGAAGTGGGCTATTTGCACATCATGTACGTCTATATCTTTGGATGCGTGACCTAAGCTGACCCTCAGCCACCTTCTTCTACGCTGGAAAAGCCATCCCCATTGCCGGCCTCACCACCCCCAAAATCTTCGTCACCGCCGACTCTGTCACCCGTGGCAAGCCCTTCCCTGACCCTTACCTCCTCGGTGCCGAGGGATGCAACGCCTCCCCCTTCGAGTCCCTCGTCGTCGAGGATGCACCCACCGGTATCCGCGCCGGTAAGGCAGCCGGCTGCCGCGTCCTCGCTACTTGCACATCCCACGACCGCGCCTCGCTGGAGAAGGAGCGTCCCGACTTCCTCGTCGAGGACCTCTCGCACGTCTCAGCCAAGTGGGACCCGGAAACCAAAACCTTCGCCATGGTCATTGAGCAGCCTATCGACCGGGTGGACCCCCGCGCCACACCTGACGCCACCCCCGTCATGACACCCGCTGGCTCGCGTATGAACTCGTTTTCGGGCGGAGACAGGGCGGCGGCCACTAGCGGATGGAAGGGATCGGATGAGTTGACAGGGAATGATTCGGTCGTGGGGTCGCCAGTGCCGTCCAGGCCGGGATCGCCAGGTGCGGAGGACCGGGATTTGGCGGAAGTCAACAACAGGGCGACGCAGGGGCTGCCGCAGCAGAGCCAGGGGGTGACGCTGGATGCGTTCAAGAAGGCGTTTGCTGGGAATGCCATGAAGCCGAGGAGGGAGCTTGACCTGGAGGAGTAGATTAGCTTTTAGATCGTCAGTGTAGCCTTCCATAAACCATAGACCGTTAGACGGGATAGATGAGATGTAGCGTTTGATATGCAGACCAAAGCAGTTGAGGATGGAGCCCGACCTGGAGGTGTGGATCGACAAGCTATGGTCCAGGCGGGACGCTTCATTTGAGCGTCCTAATATTCTACGACAACCCTCTGTCAAGTAGATCAGGCGCTACATCTTGGTACTCGAGTATAATGGTGATTGGTACAACAGCGGTGACTTCGAAACGAATGATCTAGCTTGGTCGCTCCTCGCCGCCAATCTACGCAATCAGCGATACTCTGAAATCCCACCGGACAGTATACCGCGATGCTGAGGAGGAGCACTCACAGCCATCTCCTCCGTATTGTACGAGCTGGTCGCAGCCCTCGTGCCATCCTCAATCCCACTGTCGTCCGCTACAGCAGTGATCCCACTCCGGTCTAGCACGTCCGTCGCCTTCTTGGCTGCTCCCAGTGCGCTCGAAGCTGCAAAGGTCTCAGCGTGTACTGCATGAATCCCACGACGGCGGGACTAGAACTCACTAAGGGACGATTTGGCCTGGTCCAGGAAGGTCGGGTCCTCTTTGATACTGTGCGACGGCAGGGCATCTGGGGTCTCTGTTCCGTGTTGATTGGCTTCCGCATCCATGTTGATTGGTTGTTATTGATATGGGTTGAGGTGTGTATACAGTGAGAGATGCTGGGTGATTGTTAGATGTGAGGTTCGGGTCTGTTTCATTCAATGACCAGTTAGTTCACTGGGCATGGCGTACCCATGGCGGGAGAGACAGTTAGTGACGTCATGATAGCCGCTCTAACCGGCCCCGGTCATGGCACCTGTAGGTCAAGGTCGATTGTGAGCTGCATATTGCACTGTGCATGAGACTTCGCAGGGCCGAGAAGGATAATGGTGAGACATCTCTATCAGCTATGTCCGTGAAAGCCTTGATGGACGGATCAGCATCTTGACCATCAGAGTGTATGTAGGCATACGCACTTGCAGTGGGGCAAAGTGGGGGGATCGGCTGATCTGTCCGCACAGATCCGCCGCACGGTGTGGAGGCCGCTTGGCTTCTCTCCCTCTTTTGCCTCAGCTAGCCCATGTAGACATGTCTTGCTAGCCCAATTCAAGCTTAGCAATCGAAGCTACATAGCTCCCCGACTGCTGCTGCTGCTCGGCAGAAGCATTTTCCCCGGGCCAGTCTGTGGGCCGTACAGTAGGACGGCGCTTCTTCGGCGTATTTCTCGATTGGACCTCGCATCCGCTCGCATCGCTTTGAAGGTCAGACGGCGTACATTCCCATCCTGTCAGGACGACTTCGCCTCTTTATCTCATTCAATCTTCGCGGTCGCAAGTCAGTGGTCCTATACACTTTTGATCGATATCAGTCGAGCAAAGTCGCAAGGCGTCGTATCAAAGGACGCCCTTACCGCCGATCCTTTCTGCTGAGTCTGAAACTCACCCCTCTTACTCGTTACTCGTGATATCGAGCTATACTGTGAGCTTCCCCTTCTGCCTTGTCTCATGCGACATTACTTTTATATACCAAGTGAAGACTACAGCTAACATGCCGCCTTCCAGATACCCACCCCCTCTGTCCCTTCGCTGCGTAGCGGCATCTTGCCCTATCCCCATAACCATCATGCTCCTCCTCGTCCTCTACTTCTCGGTCTTCTTCCTCATTGACCGGTCGACTCTCGCCCAGAACATCGCCTTCCCAATATATGCTTTGCAAGACGGATCCGGCTCGACACCCGAGGGAGGAAGCGGATCCCCTACCGCTTCGTCACCACGGTACACCCAAACAGGCGTCTACTTCAATTCGACCGGAACGGCCGCCTACGCGTCGGCGACACTCTACAATCCCGCCGCTGCCCCAACGCCCAACTACTTCGACTCGGTCCCTCCGGGCTATACTTCCCCTCAAGCCCCCGCCCCTCTCAACCGTACCTCTCTCAACCCCTCTCCGCGATGGGACGCCGCCTACACCAAAGCGCGAGCCTACCTCTCCAACTGGACTCTCGAGGAGAAAGTCCAGCTCGCCACCGGCGCAGGCTGGCAGATCGGTCGGTGCCTCGGAAACATCCCCGCTATCCCCTCCCAAAAATTCCCCGGTCTGTGCCTGCAGGACTCACCCCTCGGCGTCCGGCTCGCAGACTACGTATCGGCGTTTCCGGCGGGGATCAATGTGGCGTCCACGTTTGACAAGGATCTGATGTATGCCAGAGGATATGCGATGGGGGAGGAGTTCAAGGGCAAGGGAGCGAACGTTGCGCTGGGGCCAGCGACGAACATGGGTCGAGTGGCGGCTGGCGGCAGGAACTGGGAAAGCTTCGGGGGTGATCCATATCTGTCGGGATGGGCGACCGAGATGACGGTCAAGGGCATGCAGGATGCGGGTGTCCAGGCTGTGTGAGTGAGATCAATCTGGTGGGATGGAGCAGAAGCTGATTCCGCAGAGTCAAGCACTATGTCGGAAACGAAGTCGAGCGGAAGCGCGAGATGTCCTCCTCCAACATCGACGACCGGACCCTACGTGAGATCTACGTCCACCCATTCCTCCGAGCGGTCCAGAGCGACGTCGTCTCCGTCATGGCATCCTACAACCTCATCAACGGCAGTTGGGCCAGCCAAAACGCGCAAACGCTCAACCAGATCCTCAAGACGGACCTCGGCTTTCAAGGCTACGTCATGTCCGATTGGCAAGGGACGCACTCGGGCGTCCTGGCCGCCATCAACGGGCTGGATATGACCATGCCGGGCGATATCGTCTTCAATTCCGGTGACAGCTATTTCGGGTACAATCTCACGGCGGCGGTACGCAACGGGAGCGTCAGTACGGCTCGGCTTGAGGATATGGCGGAGCGGATACTGGCGGGGTGGTTCTTGGTTGGACAAGATGAGGGGTATCCGGCTGTGAACTTCGATTCGTTCAGACGGTTGTCGACTCTGAACAATTCGCACGTCGATGTGAGAGCGGATCACGACGTGTGAGTGATAGCATCCACAGCCAGGAGGAAAGCTGATCATACAGGGTCATTCGGGAGATCGGAGCAGCTTCAACCGTCCTGCTTAAGAATGTCAACTCTACCCTCCCCCTCAAGCGCCCCCGATCCATCTTCCTCGCCGGCTCAGATCTCGCCCCCTCCCCTCGCGGTCCGAACGGCTTTGAAGATCGCGGCGGTCTTAATGGCACCCTCGCTATGGGTTGGGGATCAGGTACCGCGGAATTCCCCTACCTCGTGGACCCACTCACCGCCATCTCCTACCAAGCACGGCATGACCGGTCCCTCCTCGACTGGCACTTTGACGACTGGGACCTCAAGACCCTTCAGGCACGCGCGCAGACCGCTCAGGCGGACCTGGTGCTCGTCGGCGTTCACTCGGACTCGGGCGAAGAGTACATCACGTACGACGGGAATGTCGGGGATCGGAACAACCTCTCTGCGTGGAATAACGGCGACAATGTCGTGCTGGCAGCGGCGAACGTCTCATCCAATGTCGTGGTCATCGTCCACTCGGTCGGGCCGATGGATATGGAGAAGTGGATTGAGCATCCGAATGTCACGGCGGTATTGTGGGCGGGTTTGCCAGGACAGGAGAGCGGCAACTCTTTGGTGGATGTGCTGTATGGCGCGTACAGCCCGTCGGGGCGATTACCGTATACGATCGCCAAGCGGCGAGAGGACTATCCGGCCGATATCGACTATGTCCCCGTCCGAGGCCCACCGTATCAGCCCCAGGTCAACTACACGGAGGGACTCTTCATCGATTATCGCCATTTCCAGGAAAGGAAAATCACGCCTCGGTACCCTTTCGGATTCGGATTGTCATACACCAAGTTCAACTATACCAACCTCCTCATTACTCCCCTGACCCAAACGTCCAACATCCAGGAACACCACTCGCGGAACGTCCATCATGCCGGTGCATCCGGCGGCAACACGACTCAAGTCGGCTCATCTCTTACCCCATACCTCCAAGACCCATTCTACCATGTCTCCATCGACGTCCAGAACGTGGGCAATATTACAGGCTGCGAGGTGCCACAGCTCTACCTGTCTTTCCCGGCGAGTACGGGCGAGCCGCCCAAGGTGCTTAGGGACTTTAGCAAGGTCAAGCTCTGGCCATGGGATGCGAAGCGGGTCGAGTGGACTTTGAGCCGGTATGATTTGAGTATATGGGATGTGGCGGCGCAGAGGTGGAAGATACCGGACGGGGAGATGGGTGTTGTGGTTGGCAAGGATAGTGCGGATGAGGGGGTCAAGGGGATGTTCTGTCCGGGGCAGTGCTAGGGTTGGAATGGGGAGATTGAAAGAGGGATCTGAGGGGAATCCAGCTCATCTCATGTCTATAATCTGTTGTCCTAGCTTTGCTTTATTATGTAGCTGTAGCATCTTGACTGTCCCGGCTTCTACGTGCCCTCCTCTCTCGCCGAATGCTCCTCGTTAACGCCCTCACCTCGCTCTCGCCGACCGCCCTGCGCCGAAACTACGCCTAGCAGGGCGCTGGAAAAAGGGGAGCGCCCAGTGGGCTAGGGAGTGATGGTCGGTGTGCGGGCCGATTTCTTGTGCGTCTTCTGTTGAGGTTCGGCGACAAGAAAGCTACGCCGATTCCTTGGCCGTGGCCGAGTCCAACTCTTGTTGATCGCTGTCCGCTGCCCCGTCCTCCTCGTAATAGTCCCCCTCGTCAGACTCGGAGTCTGCACTGTCTTCCGGACGTACTTCCTCCGCCACGGGCTCGGGATCACCGAATCCTTCGGGCCTGTCCCATGAGTGTCTATCACTATAATGGTCGACCCAAGTCAGACTAACCATTCTCCACTCCGCTTGAAATCCCTAACCTCCTTCCCACTCAATACCTGCACGATCTCACCCACCAGCCTCTCTTCCCCGCCCTTTGGATCAGCCGGAAAGAGCTTCACAAAAGCAAAGTCTCCCCTCGCAACCAACACCGCGCCCCGCCCGCGCAGCTTGCTGCTGAGTTCGACGAGACGGGGCGTGCCCGTCGTATCGACCGATGAGAAGTTGTTGGAGCCTTGAGGTGGGCCCAGGTGGACGAGGAGATGGTCTGCGGGGAGGGAGGTGGGTGTAAAGTCGAACGTGGGGGCTTTGGGGCGGGGCATGGTCGGCTGGAGGTGATGTGTGATGGGCGAATGCACAAGTGAGGAAGGTTTGAAAGGAATCCAAGCGCTCTCGTAATTTCCCGTTTCAGGTGGTCGGATATAGCCGATACGGCGTCACAAGGTGGGGAAAGTTTGGGCGACACAGGTTGGCTGTAGTATGCATGCAGAGCAGTGAGCAGACTGCAAGGGAGAGGCGGCTGAGATCATGCAGACTGGGAACTCAGGTGCGAAAAAAGAGGGAGGCTAGACAAATAGAATCTCGTAGAAAGCCCTACGAAACCGAGCGAAAATCCTTCATTCGACGCCACCCGGGCGCCCATCTGAAGCTTCTTCTCGGATCTTGGTCTTGCCTTCATCAACCACCTTGTAGGACCATAGCTCTTCTCTACATATCACCACCTTGCCTCACCTAATCCAGAGCGCAGCCGCGTTCGATGGCACGGTTCCAAGACCTCCCCCTCGAAACACTTTCACACGCAATCTCCCTCCTCGCGCCCCCGTTCTACGCCGATAATCGGGACGAGAACGCCCCTCCCGCGCAATACCATCGCTACCTCGACCCTCCTCCCTTCTCTGGCGCAGCTGTCACTGGACAGATCTCGCAAGTCTCGAAAGCATGCCATGTGCTCCTCGAGGCGTCGCGGCCGTGGTTGTGGGAGAGCGTGGATGTGCAGGGCGGAAGAGGGTGGTTGGCCATCGTCAATGCCCTGACGGAGGAGGTGCTGGAGGAGAACAACGAAGATGAGGAAGCAGCTGGACTACCTCCGGCGGCGACTCTGGTGCCTAAGACCCCTACACTTCCTAGCAGGACGCCGCCCTCCATGTTTGCGCCCGTGATCGGCGAACACCCCATTCACCCCTCCTTTGCGCCAGATGCAACTCTGGCGTCTACCCCTATCCTATCCCCGACATGGACAAGTCCCCTCGCTCCGCTCAAGATCGAGGGGCTGCCGATGCCTGCAACAAAGTCCATCCTAACTTCCCCTTCACCCATCATCCTCCCCTCCAAGCTTCGCGGTCGGTCCCGCTCCCCTCGGCGCAGCATCGGATTCGCCGATGAGGGCATACAAGCCGTCATGGATCGCAGTCTGCCGACGTCTATATCCCTACAGCGACCTCCGGGTCTGGCATGGCCGCGCCGTCCGTCGTTCTCGGCAGGAAGGCGTACCTCGCTCAACAACGTCAACAACAGGGAAGAGGATTGCGGAGATATGGAGATGTATGAGGAGGGGATATCTTCAGGGATCGAGGGTATGGATGTCGGGACGAGGAGGGACGGATCAAACGACTCACGGATCCTCACTCCTCCAAGGCCGGAGCCACCGGGACTGCCGCCGGCCGAAGAGGAACACTGGCTCAATTGCAACCCGGAGTTGTTACCGCCACCGGGCCCGTACATCCGCCACTTGAGCTTTGTCAACTTCAGGACGATAGGAAGCAGGAGATCTCAGGAGGAGGCGGTGCGAGGGAGATTCGTTACCGGTGGGAGATTGGAGGGGTTTATCAAGGTAGGTGGAGATTCTCCCTTGATCGAGTGTGTACATATGTCGAACTGCGCTGACAATCAGAATGCGCCAAACCTAGTCTCCCTGTGTATGACCGAATACGTCGACTCTGCTCTGAGCTCGCAAGTCATCGAAGAGCTCTTCTTCCGCGGGACGAAGCGTCCACGGATCAAACGGCGGCTATCGTCTCAACGCGGCTCCTCCCTCTCGCGCATCCGCTCGGTCTCCCTCGGACCCTCGGACACCTCACAAACCCATGATCAGCTTGATCCCCCTCGTCCTACCTATGTTCCGTACGAGCACGAGACAGAGGATCAGCAATGGCGTCGTCGGGCGATGTTTACTCCGCTCGAGGCGTTGGATCTCACGGGGTGTGTCAGCCGGACGTTCCAGGATGGGATGAGGGAGTTCTACGAGCATCACTACGCTCCAGACGAGGCGGTCAGTGAGGAGGAGAGTGGGGGAGATAGGGGACGAGGGAGATCTAGGAAGCGGGCCGCTGGGAATACCTCGTCAACGGAGACGGAGACGGAAGATGAGGGTCATTCTCGGCGAGGGGAACGATCGGCATCTCAAACTCAGCGGCGGCCTCCTATGTTCCCCCATCTGCACCGACTGTCCCTCCGCGGATGCCTCGGTGTCGACGAGAAGATCCTCGATGCTATCCTCCCCTCCTTCTCCGCCCTCACACACCTGGACCTGTCGGGCACCAAGGTCTCCTCGTCCTACCTCACTTCCCTCATCGACCGCTGTCCCCGCTCTTTACGCCTGACGAGCCTTTCCCTCGCTCGGTGTCCCCGCCTCGACCCCTTCGTTGTCGTGCAATTCCTCTGCTTCTCCCCGGCCGTCAACGACCTGCGCGAGCTCAATCTTTACACCAACCGTACCCAGGGCAACGCTCTCCGGTCCGACGACCTCCTACAGCTCATCACCAAAGCTCCTTGCATCAAAAGTGGCAAGCTGCGGTATCTCGACATCTCGTCTGCCATGCTCAAGGCGGAGCATCTTCTGCCGGGTACATTCCCCCCTCAGCCGTCACTCGTTTCTCTCGGTCTATCCCACATACCCCTACTTCCCCTCCCTCCAATCGCTACCTTCCTCCTCCAGCTCGCGCCCAACGTCGAGATTCTCACTCTCACGGGCACAGCAGCGGACACTGCCCTTCGGCCCGCCAATACTGCCCTTCAGCTCACTCTGGAGCTCCACGCACGGCTCATCAATCCCCTCACTACCGTTCCCTTCTCCATGGCCGAGGCGCTCGCGCCTCCCGGCAAGCTCAAGAACCCCGGTCCGTCCCGGCTCCGTGTCATTGAGCTGTCTTCCTCCATCCGGAACTCGATCGGGCCGGAAGGAGGGAGCAACGAGTGGAAAGTCATCCGCTCGAAAGGAGGAAGAGGGTGGTATGTCGACGTATCGGCCGGGTGGATCGAGGAGGTCTTGGAGGATGGCAAGAAGTGGACGTTTGCGAGACACCTGCCCCAGGCCCATCCGTGGCGCAGGTGGTTGATGAGTCTGAGTACGGCGAATGGGAGAGTGAGCAGCGGGGTCGGGTGGCATAGTCGGAAGATGGAGGTGGTCAAGGGGTATGGGATGTTGGGGAGGGAGGAGGGACTGGCGGGTGCGGGTGCTTTTGCTTTTGAGGAGTGACGAATATAATGATTTTTTGGATGGGAAACCGTATCTGCAACTTGATTAGGGAGTCAGATGTTGTGGCGGGAGGGGGAGGTCGGCCCACTCGTGGATGAAGCTACAGCGCCGAGGAGAAGGAGGGAGGCCAGGAAGGAATGAGGAGTTTGGAATTAATATTCCCTCTAGAGGCAATTCTAGGCAATTGCAGCTATGACGTAACTAACTTACCCGGCTATCTTCGCGCGATGGGACCATGCCAAGCAAGCTGTTCTGTGATCTGTACCTACTAGACTCTTATAGTACACTTAGTGTCTAGCTTCGGAAAGGGAGTAATAAGAGATGTTCAGTAATCTCACATACGATGGTGAGGCTCAGTCTACTTTTGAGACTCCGGGCGTGGAAAGAAATTGACAAACGGTGTAGATAAAGTCGCATTCTTCGACCTTCTGGACGAGTACTTTGAGTCCCGACCTCACCTTCTCGGTGGCGGTGGCGGGGGTGGAGGACACGTCACCTCTCCCGTAGCCTCCGCCTCCAGCAACAGCCGCACTCTCCCACCCATGGCCCCGCCCATCGCCGCCGGCCGTACCCTCCCGCCCATGCAATCCCCTACTTCCCCTCCCCCTCGCGCACCCTCCGCCGGCGGTGGCGGTTTTGGCTTCGGCCAACAACAGCAGTCTGGCGAGAAGCCAGATATGGCTACTCGTATGATCATGGGCGGACTCAAGATGGGGACGTCGGGCGCCCGGACAGGATTAGGGATGTTGAGCAAGAATCAGGCGGCGATGGATGCGTTGGGCAAGGTCGGGGCGGCGGCTATCGTCAACTCGGCCCATGGGAGCTTGAACCGCGCCGGAGGACCACAGCAGCAGCAGGGGCAGGGACAGGAAGCGAGTCCGACATCGCCATCCGCGGGGATGGCGGGGATGAACATGTCGGGTCCGCCGCCGGCGAGGGGAGGAGCCCCACCGAGACGCGCGGCGGCGCCGGTCGCAGCGGCCGAGATGGGACAGGCGAGGGCGCTGTACGATTATGATGCGTCGGATGGTGGTGATTTGGGAGTCAAGGAGGGGCAGGTGATATATGTGTCGCAGAAGACATCGGCAGATTGTGAGTACTCTACCTGAAAAGGGGTTGACGCGATGAGAGCGCTGATCAGCTAGGGTGGACATGCGAGGATGCGAACGGAAGGAAAGGCCTGGTGCCTTCCGCATATCTTAAGGAATTGTAGCTTGTCGATCCAAGCTTGCCTAGTAAATTCGATATATTGCGTGAGCATTTCAGACTGTTGGAGCCATTGGCGGTCAAGCCACCCATGCGCCGCCTGACTATAGATTTATAAGCTATTTCGGGGCTGACTCCAGCCAACAAGAGTAGTGAGAACTCATGGCCTGACATCTGAGCGACTCGAAACTCTGTCCGTGAGCCTAACTGCATTCTGCGCCCAACTATAACGTCAACTCTCGATTAAATTGACTCCCAGAGCTCCCGTGGCGCGCGTCACTAACGTACCATCTGGGGAGGCAGCATTTTGCCTAGTATTACCATCGAGTTATATCTGCATCTCTCGGTCAACGGTCATATATACATATGGTCATCCGACGGTAGATCTATTGGAGTACATGATGCGTGCTTGAAAGGTGGAGTATAGGGAATGGATCGTGGCTGCGGCCCTCCGGGCGTCCTCTCAGGGCCCCTCACCATCGTCATCCATGAAGACTTTCATCGCCTGCTTCGCCTCGAAAGCGAGTTGCTGAGTGAGTCGCTCGCGCATGCTCACTTCTGCCTCCAGCGCATCGATGTCGACGGGCTCGCCCTGGCTGAAGCTGGCTTGGCCCTGACCGAAGAGAGTTTGCAATTCTGATCGAATGTCGGGATGAGCTTTCTCAAGGTAGCTGAGGCAATCGTCCTTGCTGCCCGGGAAGGTGAGCCGGTAGTGTTTGACCTCGGACTCCCTCGTCGCAATCGCGAACGGCCTGGTGAAAGGGACGCGCAATGCAGACCCGCTCGCGAAGCTGTGGACCTCAAGCTCGCGCGAGCCGCTGTCGGAGATGCGCAGAACCTCGAGCAGGGGAGACGTATCCCAGTTTTCGTGGTGTACGGAGTTTGAGTCTGCCTTCAGGGAAGAAGCGCCTTCCATCTCTGTGAAGTCTGCATCGTCAAACCCTGGGATCGCGCCACGCGCACGGCGCCGCACGTTGAGTTGATGGGTACCGGGAGTCCTGGCCCACGATTCGACGCCGTCCATCTCGTAACTCCCCTTCTCGCTCATGTTTCGCAAAGCGTTGGAAACCTTGCCGAGAGTCTGACCGCTCGATCTCAGCTTGAGAGCCGCGCCAGAGCGCCTGTCAGTGAACCACGCAACGAACGTATCGTCGGCGGAGCCACTGGTATCGGCTTGGCGTTGCATGGTGATGAGGTGGTTCTGTTCTGGCTTGTGACGCGAGGCTGCTCGTTGTAGTACGGTAAGTTGACCTTGACCGATGAGTGTTGTGAAAACGAGGGGATCGCGTTCGCAGGCAGGCCTTATATACGTAGTCCGCTGAGGGATCCCCCAAGCCCCAGCGAGCTGGCCTTCCGTGACTCACATTGGATTCCTTTCTCCAACGTCATGCTGTGCTGTCTCTCGTGCTAAATTGCGCTCGCAATCTACTCAAACACCTCGCTTACGAGCGCAATTTGCCAGGATTTCCTTTCACCAAGGTCATGCTGTGCTGTCCTACCTGCTAGATTGCGATCGCAATCTGCCCAAACGTCTCGCTTGCGAGCGCAATCTACGACGGGGAACCGAACAAGCACAATCTCGCCCGTCTTCGAACGGAGATCAGCATGAAAGGTCGGAATCAGTGACACGCGTTCCAACATTTCGACTAAGATCTGCAAGTCATCCGTCTTCACCGTGCTGACGTCCTTCTAGTCCCTTTGTTTCCCTACGTGCACCTCGATCGGGTTTGGGGGTCTAGAGGCTCTCCGGCGCCCTGCCCGCTTTTCCCTCTGTCCGAGCGATTTCCACCTGTTTGCCACTTTGCCGGACTGTGCGCTCGTGGGAGCCACTCACTGTATCACTCATTCAGCCAGGACAATCGTGCCCATCCTGACCATCAGAACACGTAGTCTTCGCTGTATATCCGCGGTAGGCGAGTGCAGTACTGTCTGCATAGGCCAATGATGTATTCGAGTATACTTGTACGGAAGCATAGCTTGAAACGTCAATTACCAGCTGGTCGAGGGCATGGTATGAGTCTCACTTCATCAGGCAATCAGCCCACGTCATGGGAGTAAATGTCAACAGGAAAGCCTGCCAAATCTCGACTCGCGTAGAGAAAAGAAACATGCATGTCGAGAAAAGGAAGGAAGGTGGCGGATCAGGGATCAGCAGACATGAGTACTGAAAGTGGAGCAGGTCTACTCGGTGTCCTTCGCGGAAGCCAACCCTAACATTTCCCAATCAAGAGGCAGCGGTGAATCGCCGAGTTTCAGAGTAACGCTTGAACGACTCAGGCAACTCGAACCGGAACTGGGGTAGACTAAGCGCGGCGCAGTCAAAGCAGTCTGGGCCTGTTCCGCCAAATTACTCCACCCATCAGACTGGCGGACTCGCATCTTCGGTCGATCGCGATCAGATGAGTATCGCCTTCGTCAAGATATCAGTCCACGCCGCGATCATCGATTCAGTTACATTTTGCTGGCCATATCGTTCCACTCTACTCTGCCTTATCCCCCAAAACCCTTATACTCCTATCCATCCCACTGAGCACAATCTCCTTGCCCAGCTTGCCCATCCTCGCGCCCGTCAAGACCCCCGCATTCTCCTCAAACTTGAGCAACTCCTCCCAGGTCTTGTTGGCATACACCCGCAGATCCGTACCCACGACAGTAAGGAACTGCGCCGAGGTATCGAAGCGGACTTCTGATACGGTATTTTCGGCCGGCAATTTCCAGGACGAGAGGACGGTAAGTTTCCGGAGATCGATAACGTTGACGGTGGGGTCCGAGTTGGAGGCGGCAGCGAGATAATAGCCGTTCTCGGAGAAGGAGATGGAAGTGACGTCGGACGAGTGGGAGGCGATGGTAGCTGCGAGGGAGGATGCCTGGCGGACATCCCAAACGCGGATGAGACCGTCCTTGGTTCCTCCGCCATGGAGGACACCGTCCGGGTGGGCCGAGAAGGAGGTGTAGGAGAAGGAACCGTCCATCCCGGGAAGAGCGCTGTAGGTGGCCACGCTCTTCGCCTCGGCGATATCGTACAGGCTCCATGTGGAGTCGGTCGATCCGGCAGCGACGTACGCGCCGGACGGGTGAAGACCGAGACCCGTGATTTCCCCCTTGTGCCCCGTGATGCTCCCCTTAGCCTTCCACTTGCCGTCATCCTCTCCCCAGATCCGTACCGTCTTGTCGTCTCCGCCCGAGATGACCACCCGCGGCATACCCTCCTGCTCCCGGAACACAACGTGCTTGACTGCCTTGGTATGCCCCTTGAGCGTGCCCAGCACCTTGGACGCCTCGATGTCGAAGATCTGGACAACCTTGTCCGCGCCTCCTGTGACGATGACGTTGCCGTCAGCGGCGAGATCGAGAGCGGTGATGCCGGCGGGCTTGGTAGCGTGAAGAGAGGGAACGTGGGATGTTTGGGTGTATGAGGCGATACCGTCAGACTTGACGTAACCTGGGGCAGGCTTGCGTTTTCTCCGAGTAGCCGAGAGACTGAAGAATGAGCTGAGTACCGCCAGATATGTGAGGTGTTAGAAGCTCACGCGGTGTTGGTCTCTGTGACCTTCTCCTCCACTTCCACCGGCAAACTCCCCTCCGGCCGCATCTCCACATCTCCAGCCTCCTCCACCTCCTCTTCTGCTGACGCAGGCGCGACCCCAACCGTCTGCTGTATGCTCGCCAGCGCATCCCGCGCCTCATCCCGCTCCTTCATCAAGCGCGCAATCACCCTCGTCGCCGCATCTTCCCTATACAGCGCATTCGCCAGTTCTTGCCTCGACGACTGGAACGCCTTCTTCATTTCGAGGGAGCCGAGCATCATCGAGTCGTATTCGGCCTGGAGGGAGGTGAGGAGAGCGGGGATGGATGTTTGGTTGGCGGGCCGAGGGGGAAGAGTGGATGGTTCTAGTTCGTCAATACAATCATTCCATCTCGGTTGCGAATTCCACTCACTGGCTTTTACCTCTATTAAGTCCTCCTTGGTCAAAGGTTCGCCGGAGATTGGGTCCGTTCCATTCTCCTCTACTCTTTTTAGCTTCGTCCTCCAGTATACCTGAGCGCAGAAGCGTACCGATGTATCGCTCAATCAGAGCTTTTTCGTATACTGTTCCCAACGTCTTTGAGACGACCGGGACGGTAGGGGGAGACCCGGAGACTGTGGAGTCAGCGTATTCCCTACACGGCTGTCTGAGCCACTCACTAGCACAGAAGAACATGCTGTCTATGGGTCTATGAGGGTAAGGTATGAGGAGCAACACAATAGCAAGTGAGCCTGAGTGAGGTGTGCGCGAAAGCAACCCAGCCAGCCAGCCAGGTGACGGAAGCTTTTGATCCCCTGAAATGCCACGTCATCTGACAGCACTTTCCGACGGAAAGCCCTGGAGGAGAAGCTTTACTTCGAGGCTCAAAGCTTCTGATACCGCCCATGCATGTGCAGTCGTCCTGGTGAATGGGCTCATCTTCTCGCTGATATCAGCTACTGTGAGCATGATCAGCTGAATATTATCGGAAAATCGGCCTTATATGCCCGCTACAGCTTTAGGATGGCGGGTAATGGCCATCATCTTAAGAGACAGACTTTCGAGACGCAGCAGTCAAATGACCCAGCTGCTTGCAGCTACCATGTATGATGGTGAGATGACTGAGACGGAGATTGGAAGCTTCTGCGCAGCGAGAGGGCGAAAAGGTCTGTCGCGCGCTCTCCGCGGTTTACCACTTGCAGGGTGGCGGAATGCCCAGCTTGAGGCTGTGTTGAGTACTCGTAGATGGAAGGCTATCGAGACAGAATCTCCGAGATTATGGCCTACACGATCCGGGGATACGTGCGTCCTCTCCACGACCCTCGCGCACGACGTGACGCCCTAGAACAGCTGGTCTGCCACCGCACCGAGAGAGCAGAGTGGCGCGTTTCACATTTTCACGCTTGTTTCAGGTGTTTCACCTTACGTAAACAGCCTCGTGTCAATAGGAAATCCGGCTCGCACACGGCTGTCGCGTCCAGCGATCCTCCTTCCCGCTCTTCTTCAAATACACCTCACCGGCCATGTCTAGCTCCACTGCGGGTCCGGTGGACCGTCCGCCGCCTATCCCTCGTCGACATCCCTCGCGGCCTTCCCTCCGAACGCCATCATCTACCGCTCCGCCGGCTGACGAGACTTCCGACCGACCTCCTGTTGCGCGTCGACCCACATCATCCCTCTTCCACGGAGACGAGGCCTCCAAGGTCGGTACGATCGGACTAGGATTTACGGGGCGTGTCGGTCTGGGAAGTCCGCGTCTCGAGTTCTTCCAGCGGAGGGAAGGGGGAGGAGGGGATAGTCAAGGGTCGGAAGAAGGGAAAGAAGGAGGTCGGCGGGGTAGCTATATTGATCGGGATATCGGGCTGCCCAGTCCGCCCGGGACGGAGAGCGAGGTGGGGTATGGGCTGGGTATAGCTGCCTCCCCATCGCTGGACGATATGCCCAGGGCGGAGCAGGTGTCCAACGTGAGAATACCTTCATCAAGCCGGCCTCGATTACAGCCTCGTACGCCCTCGGTGGCCTCGTCTTCGGGCACCACGGCCGCGCATCAGCGGACATCCTCCGTCACTTCACACACACAGTCCTCTCGCCGCCGTCTTCAGCCAAAGGTATCCTCGGGTATGACTCGCTCCACCTCGTCCTCGTCCAGCATCTACAACCTATCTCTTCGGGACGTCAGCCTGCCCGGCTCGTCCGCCGGATCTCCGAGCATGAGCGACAGGACCCACACGCCATCTCCAGTCAAGAAGTGGTCTCCTGCGCCATCGGCTTCAGCTGAGGGTAGCCGCAGATCCCCAGCGGCCGCTTCACCTGTCGAGCGGCTCAGCCGGCACTCGTCCAGGCGCTCCGTCGGGTTTCCCTCGAGTACAAGCCTGGAGGACATGGCGGAGGGCGTCGCGACCGGCAGCAGGGCATCAAGTAGGTCCGGCGGGTCGGAGGATACGAGACGCGTCAATGGTGGGGCCGGGGAAGGGCTCGTTCGGCGCTCATCCCGCTTGTCCGTCGAGTCGTATTCTTCTGCGGAGCAGGACAGGCGGGTTGAGGTGGAAACGAGCAGGGAGATAGTACGGAGGTCTACGGTCGATACAGGGGAGAGGAGTGAGAGGGAGGGGGAGAGAAGACGGCGAGGACAGGAAGCCGCGGAGCCGGCCACCAAGGGCGAGACGGCTGTCAAGCTCCTCAGGCGTATATCTGGCGGCGCGGAGCTGGACGATCGGATCCGGGAAGCGGAGGAGAAGGTCAAGCGGGTCAACCAGCGCTCGTCCCGTCCCTCGACATCCACCTCCACCCGGGATGGACGGTCGCCTCAAAAGTCCACAATCCGAGGCGCCGACTCATCCTCGCCGGCCCCATCTCGACCATCCCCCGTCGTTCCGTTTGCAAACAACACGCTCAGGCGAAGCGCCACCCTCTCGTCAGCTTCGGCGCGGAACCATGCAACTGCTGAGGAGCTTGTCAGCCCGGAACGAGCGGATGCGAGCACGACGAGAGATAGAGGCACATGGGAGGACACTGAGAGGGATAGGAGTGGAGGTAGTGCAGGAAGCGGGAAGCGGAAGCCCCTCCCTACGGAGTTCAGGTCATCTCAGCCAGTATGTCCAGCCAGAATCTTGAGAAGGCTCCCCCGCTGATGTGCAGTACACACCATCCCCAAAGCACACCACGCATATTGGTCTGCCGAGCAGTTCGTCTCGCTCCAGGGTCCACCAGCTGGCTGAGTCTCCGGAAGAGCGCCTATCGGACCTCCCTTCCCCCTCATCACACTTCACGTCCCCGTCCCGGCGGACAGACTCGATCGACTCCCCCTCTTCCCGGTTTCTACGGCACGAAGGGATTGAGGGCCTTGATCGGTCAGCTAGTAGTGCCAGCAGGAATCGAGAGCCATACTCGCGTCGGCAGTGGTCAGAGTCGCTCTCTGGTCTGCCCAACCTCCGAACAGACACGGTCGATCGCGGCCTGCCCAAGCTGCGCGACTCGCGCTCGATGAGCCGGTCGGCTAGCGTGATGGACAGCCACTCGGAGCAGGCGCCGGGAAGCGAGCGGAGGCGATACCAGTCCCGGAGCTCCACTTTGTCTTCGTCGTCTCGACTCGCCCTCACTCCAGGGGACTCAATTTCGGTCGTCGATACCCGTTCAAACCACTATGAGTCAAAGAAGGATCCGCTGGAGGTCTTGCGGAGGATCGAGGAATCGAGGGAGCTGCATAATAGGCAGTGGGAAGAGGACCGGGCGGTCTCGGTCGTAGGAGACTTTGACTCCCCTGCGAGGCGGTATGAGCGGCCTTCATCAGGCGAAGGGAGGAGCCGGATCACCTCTCACGCGCGCATTCGGCCCGCCACGTCCATGTCGAGCATGCGGGAGGGGTCGGACCGCTCCGCACCGATCAATCGGCTCCATCGTCGGACGTTTGAGGAGTCACAGGCGGAGAGTCCATCTTCATCCTCGCGTCGGGCGACATCACGTCTTTCACACGGTCCGCCGGTCACGGAGCTTCGGCACAAGCGGAGCAGTACCTCTGTGAACGGCCGGGCTGGCGCATCTCCGCTCGACGCATACGCTACCAAGACGGAGCACGGGCGACTCCTCCTCGAGGCGTTCCGTGCGCTGGAGCTCAAGCTCCCGCCTGACCTTCTGGACGCGGTACCGGACCTTGTCAAAGCCCTGCAATCCACTATATCGGCGCAGGAGACGATCAATACGTCGGTCCGGGACTCGCTGGCCACGGCAAATCGGACAAACGTCGCGATCGACCTGGACAACCCAAATATCGACGAGCTCAGGCGGGACTTTGATATTTTGCTGCCGCTCCTCCGGGAGGCTGGGCGCGCGTCGGACCAGTCCATCCGGGAATTGACGAGGGTGATACTGGACCTTCCGAAGCTGTTGAGGGAGGGAACCAAGCTTGGCAGTACTACGCCCAATACCAGCCGTTCAGCGCAACATTCGTCACCCACGGTCAGGCGGTCCGAGTCTATCCTGTCCCGGTCGTCACTCGATTCCACCCGATCGCCGGATGACTACTCCTCACGCCGGTGGCAGAACACAAGCGGGGGATCCCCCGTTTCGGGCCTGAGTGGGGCGCGGGAGCGGCGAAGCCTGGACGTCATACGCTCGTCTAGCAGCATGGCGAGCTTTGTGTCACGCTTCAGGCGGTCGCCGGGAAAGGGGGAGACGATGCCTCTACCGCCCATAGACCAGTCTCCGCCTCGGGAATACGAGCCGTCCCCCCTCGACCGGGGCTACTCGGAGGAGCGGGACCTCTCTTCTCCACATCGACGGAGGGAGCGGGAGGAGCAATTTCATCCTAATCTTTCCCCTGGACCAGCCGCCGCACCACCGCCAAAGTCCCCCGAACGGTTCCGCAACATGCTCCGAAAAAAGGCATCGTCGACTTCTACACATACCGTCCGCGGCTCGTCCGGCTTCTCTCCCCTCACCCAGGCCACAGCTACAACCACGACCTCCACCCCGTCCACTTCGGCCTTCTTCCCCTCTCCCATCCGAAGGACAACCACCGCCATCTCGCAAATCACCGTCGGGGACCTCTCGCCCCCTTCTGCATCTATTTCGCGGGTCAAGTCGCTCCGGTCTGACCGGAGTGGGAGTTTTGGGGATGATCGGAGTGGACGCGATTTGGACTTGGGGTCGCCGGTCAGTCGATTTAGCTTTAAGGGGAGGATGGGGAGTGAGGAGCCGGAAGAGGGCGAGGGGGATGAGGCGGTCAAGGTGTTGGCGGCGGCTGCGAAGAGGAGGGAGTCGGAGACTAGTATAAGGCAGGCAGAGAGGGGGAGTGGGAGTGGATCGGGGACGTGGAAGAGCGGATGGAGGAGGGGAAAGTAGCTTTAGAGGTAGTAGATAGCAGATATAGCAGGTGAGAAGTAGGTAGACACGTAGATTGGGACAGTGATTGATATAGCATTAGGTCATTGAAAGCGGAGGTATTGTACAAGTAGATAGGTAGCAGTACAGCGTAGATCATCATGCATGGGTCAAACATGACGTATTCTGGTAGTCCGGTAGGAGAGGGGCGGTGGCCTAAATGTGGCGGGTACAAGTAAAGAGGCGGAGCTAGATAGATGGAGTCGCTCGGATGAACAGACAGAAGATCAGAGCAGCTTCATATTTCCCTAATCAGTCAGCTGAGCGCTCATCTAAACATCGTTACGCGGTGCAGAGCTCACTCTGATGGTGGACTCCTCAACCACCAGTCAATCACCCCCGAGAACGCCGCAAATGCCGCTCCTCCGCCCACCATCGCCTTGACTCCCGACTGCCTCGCGAGCAGCGCACCCGCAAAGAACCCCGCGGATACCGCATTCGTAATATCGTTCTTGGCTCTATACTGATCACTGTCAGCTCCTGGGTCCCTTTCATCCAGCTGTAAGGCCGGGATAGCTTACACCCTCGATACAGCACTCGACACCTGAGTATAGTGCTCCGACTTTTCCGAACCCTTTTCCTGTGGTCCACATATTCCGGCCCATCTCTTTGAACATGAATGCGGTTTGGGCGCGGGTACCGACGAGCTTTGTCGAGGCCCGGGAGAGGGGATCTTCGTATGCGAAGGAAGCGGACATTAGGCTGAAGAAGGCTCCGAGACCGAGTCCTGAAAGCGTCAGCTCCGAGACTGTAGGAACGATCACGGGAGCAAGTGATGCCCGAGCCGATGAAGCGCTTCCCAGGTTCATAGGCAGCCTATAGCCCAGCAGGTGTGTGGCATCAGTCCTGCGAACAGCTCATCCTCCGCACCCCTCATAGCCCTCCCAGACCATCGCCGCCCTTATGACCTGCCCTGCTGTCTCGACCAGCAGCTATGCCTAATCCCCCATCCACATCATAGCCCGCCCATTCGACTTACCTGCACCGCCCGACATGACGACCTTCAAGGGACAACTCTCCAGCGCCCCCGCCAGGATCTTCTGATATTTTATCGCCTGCTGCATCTCTGCACGCTCCTCTGGCGTTGTTCCTGCTGGTACAGGTTCCTGCCCTGGCAGATATAACGGCGCGAGAAGGGGGATAGGGGTGGCCATAATGCTGAGCTATAGATCGGAGTGAGTGACAGACGAGTGATAGAGAAGGTGTAGAGCCGGCGGCCAACTTTTTGCTTTGAACCAGCCGCGCTTCCGACGGAACGACTTGATCCGTGCGCATGCACCTTTGACATTCCGCCGAAGAGGGGTGGGATGGGTCCTTGCCTGTTGTACCTCTATTCCACTATCCCAGGAGAGGGTCAGCATGCCCAGAAGATAGCTCGAGACGATGTCCGAAAACTACATCGACCAGGCCCCGTTTCTGTCGGACAGATTCGACGTGCACGCGTACGCGAACGCGGTACTCGCGGGTCAAGCCTACCGGCCGGATGATGAGCCCGTGCAGAATGGGGAGGCATCCACAGTCAAGGCCGGTACGGCGAGTACTGGAAGCGGTAAGGGAGATATAGGCATGGAGCTGGCCAAGCTCAATCATGGCATTGTGAGCAGCTATCGTGTCCGTATGACGTCGACTGGAAGCTGATTCGAGTAGGAGGACGTCACGAAGCACCTCAGACAAGAGATTTCTACCTCTTACCCTCTCCTTCTAGCGCATCTCACCGCATCACTAGCGCTCTCATCACATATCCAGCCTATCCGAACATCTCTCACATCCCTTTCCTCCTCCCTCGACCGCCTAAACACAAAGATCCATACTCCGTACGAAACGCTTTCACTCCTCGTTCAGCGCCAAAAGCTCGTTGCGCAAGCGTCGGACCTCACTCGTCGCGCAGCCCGCTTTGTGCTCGTCGCAAAGCGGATGGAGGGGCAGATGGAGCGTATGAATGCGGCCACGGCGGATAAGATTGGGGAAGGGGAGAAGGAGCGGGCGTTAGCCAAGGCGGCACTGTCGGTTGCGGAGCTGGACAGCCTGCTGCATCCGCCTCCAGCGGAAGAAGCGGGAGGGATGGCGCACGGTCTCGAGCCGATCCCGCTCGGACAGCTCGACTTTGTCAAGGCGTTCGCCCCCAAAGTGGACGCTGCGAGGGATACAATCATCCAGGAGATGGAGGGGATGGTCATCAATGGTCTATCGGACCTGAATCAACCTCTTCTTTCGTCGTCGTTGCAAACTGCGCATAATCTTCGGCTTCTACCGGACCTGGTATCAAATTTGTTGGCGGACCTGAACGACGCGGTGACGCTGCGGATAACGAGGGCGTTTGATTCGGCAGCAATAGGGAAAGAGGTAGCTGGAAAGGGTAGGCTAATGCATGGTACAGGACTGCCGTTGGTAGCTGACACTACAGATGCACAGAGCACCGCGGCCAAATTTGCGTCGAGGGGAAGAATAGCGACCGAGCCGTCAAGCAGTAACACGCAGCAGTGGATTACTGTGCTATGGAGTCGGCTAGAGCGGGTCATCGAGGACGTCGCCAATTGCTGTATCAAGGTGAGCTTTTATCGGCCGGAAAATGAGAAACATGGCGCATAGCTGATGAGACGTAGGTGTATACTCTCGAGAAGGTGCTCAAGCTCAAAAAGGATGCCGAGACGCATGTTGAGTTCTTGGAGGTGGTGATGAAGACCTTGGATGAGAGGCCGAGCTTTACATTCTGGACGACACTAGCCAAGGCGCTGGAGACCCAGACGAAGGATGTCGCGAAAAGTGGGTCAGCTGATGTGATGATTCCGTATTTGGAACCCCTCGAAGCTGACAATCTAGCTTCTGCATGGCTTCAACAAGCTTTGTCAACAGGCTACCCCCGCCTGCTCCGTATATTCCACGACTTCTTCTCCAAGATAGCCATGCACACCGAGACCGTCTATACGCGAGATCAACAGTCACCGGAAGCGGTCCTCGTCCTGCGGTCGATTTCCACCTTCGAAACACTCTACCTCTCGAAATCGACCACGCGGATGAACGAGACTGTCTCGGGCGCTCTGGCCTCTTACCTCTCCGCAAGGGGTAGTCCTCCTGGACCCGGAGCTGGTGTGACGGTCGCTCGGACGATTACGAACGAGTTAGACTCGGCAAGATTTGACCCGCTATTGGTTAGAACAGTAGCGCGGAATGCGGTCAAGGTGTTGGAAGGGATGATTGCGAAGGTGGACGGCATGGTGAGCTGCCGCATCTGCCTCAGGGTGCCCCGCCCCCGCGTCGGAAAAGCTGACAGCTGTAGCTGGTGAACGATTATACGGCTGTATCGCTGATCGGTCCCAATGCTACTCCCGCGCAGGTCATCAACTGCCAACTCGTCGGCTTCCTGTATCACTGCTGGTACAATCTGCTATTCATCGAGACGGAATTTCCAGCCAAAGTATGGGAGATTATGTCACCAACGATATCTGTCAGCTAGCTTCCAGTGTTTCCAGCAAAGCCAAGCTGACCTAATAGTCGATCAAAGCGACATACACCAAAATCACCGACGCGCTAGACACAGCCCTCAAGCGCGAATTCGCCAGTATCTCCAGTCGAATACACAAGGTCGACTTTGGCAAGCCAATGGACCCCATGTCGATGGGAAGCGGCGGGGGCAGCCCGTACATGCAGGACCTTATCGACAAGCTCAGCTTTGTCAAGATGGAGTTGTTGGGCAAGATGTCGATGGGAGAGGCGATGCGCGCGTGGTCAGTTCTCCATACATCACTGGCCCAAAGGCGACGATGCCGAGCTGACCGAGGGTAGGGTCCTTGCGCTCGCGGGATACATTATCCGGACGTTTCTGCTTCATGCGTCTATCGCTCGGCCACTAGGCGAAAGCGGTAAGCTGAAGCTCACGACGGATATGACGGAACTGGAGGTGGGGCTGTCGAGTCTGTTGACGACGGGCCAGGTGCAGGGTCAAAGAGGCGGTATGAAGCTGGAAAGAATAGGCGATGATTACCTCGCACTGAGAGCATTCAGGTGAGCTGGCTGCCTTTCAAGTCAAGCGCTGGCTCTGACAATCTTCAGGCAAATCCTCTTCTCCCCGGTATCGTCCCTCACCAATGCGGTCGAGACAGTCCACCTTCCTCCGCTTATCACATTACACCACATCATCGTCCTCTCGCCTCTCCGACTGCCTCATGAGCTTCATGGATGGACAGAGCAAGAGTACTTTCTTTGGGTTCAAAAGCACGCGGATGAGAAGGAACAGTGGGATTTGCTGGAAAAGGCGGTGGATGACCAGATTGACGGGACGAGTTCTGGGAAGGTGAAGGGCAAGGAGCCGGAAGAGGGTGATGAGGAAGAAAAGAAGTTTGTGCGGATCGTAAAGGAGGTGTTGGAGCATGCTAGACATAGAGATGAGTAGATCTAGGCCGGGATGGATATCTCCTGGCACACCCATTCTGCACATTGTGGAACGCTATTGCCTGCAGCCAGCTCATTGTTGTCACACAATGCTATACCTTGGGACGCATCGGGGGCCCGTCCTCCATATGCGTTTTGGTTGGGGGCTAAGTGCCAGGGTACTCCGTCCTTGGCCATGTTTCCAGTCCCGGGGATCATGTGTCGGAGTTGAGAGCAAGCGAGCCGTCGTGCCCTTTCAAGAGGGAGATATATTTGATGCCTGTCCCTGCTTCTGCCCTCTCTCGACCTCTCCACGGAGTAGGGCGTGGATGCGCTACTAGTACCCGCCCAGCAACTGTCGAAGGAGCTGATCGTGCATGTCAAAACGTCAGATTGGCCCCGGAACCAAATCTGAAACACGCGACCAGCGCCACCCAAATTTCCACACACAGCGGGCTGACCGTCATCTCTCCATCTCTCTCTTCACATACACATTAGTCTTCTTGACTAACAATGCCCCTTCCAGGCTCGGGGCAAGGGCCTCCTCAGCGCAAGGAAGATCGCGACGCTCTTGGGTACGGAAACAAGCGCGTAGCGACCAACGGCCCGCCGGCTCTCATCCCTTTCGCGCACACAAAGGAGGGACGCGAGGAGCTTCGCCTACAGCGCATACAGGCTCAACAGGACCGCCAAGTGCAGTCTACGTCGGATGCGGGCCGGGGCCGGGGACGGGGACGAGGACGTGGGAGGGGCAGGGGCAGGGGCAGGGGCGATGGCGGTGACCGGGACGGTAGTGTGGACAGGGGCGGTGGTCGTCCTAGAGGCGGTGGCGGGGACAGGGTCGGCGGTGGGGATAGAGGCGGTAGTCGGGATGGAAGCGGTAGTGGGAATAGAGGCGGTAGTGGGGATCGAAGCGGCAGTAGGGATTGGGGTGGTAGTGGGGATGGGGGACGAGGGTCCTCTGTGGACAGAGGAGGGACAGCTCCAGTCCCTCTACCTATGCGACCCGCTTTTGGCTACTCTCCTCTCGAGCAGGACCACCGAGAAGGAGAGGCAGGGCCGAGTAATTGGCGAATGCATCGGTGCGTTCTTCCCCTCATGCTAGCAGGGCTGCCTGTTGATGACATTCAGCTCGTACACCCCTTCGCAACCCACCGCATCACGAGTACCTGATCATATTCCCGCTCGACCGCCGAGTCCAGCTCGTGTCCTTATGCCTCCTCCCCCTCCTTCGCTTCCGCCAGCGCCCCATGCACCACCCGCAACCGAACCGTCCAGGCTCGTTTTTAAACCAATAACACGACGTCGCATCTCTCCTCCGCCATCATCGCCTCCTGTAGCTCAGCTCATTCCTTCCGAGGCCGAGCGGGAGGAAGTTTCCAAAGAGGAGGGTCACGACGCGGACGAGGGGCTTCAGGAGGATGAGGTGGACCAAAAGCCCTCTCAAGAGGAGCTGGACTATGTACCCGTGAACCAAGAGGCGCAGCTGACGGGGACTACGGCATTTATGTGAGTGGGCTACGCCTGATGTCCACCATTTCTTGCAGAGCTCGATGGGATGCTGATCGTCGCAGGAGGAACGACGTCCCTGCCGCATGCTATACAGGCCCTAGCAAGGATCGCCTGATCGCTCGAGCCGACTTCAGGCTCGCCACGTACGACCGTCTCCATGCCACAGGCAAGCGACCTATCCAAGGTTTCTGGAGAGACGACGGCTACGCGGTCGATTGGGAAAGAGAGGTTCCGTCCGCAAGCGGCACATCTACCCCTTCCGCCTCCCACTCTGCCGAGAACGCTCTTCCGATTGTCCGGAATCTCGACATCCCGCCCCCTTCTCCCTTAAATTCGGTGCCTGCAACATCCTCCTCCGGCTCGGCAGATCGACCTTCATCTTCAGTGCCTACAACGCCAGCGTCGTTCCGCCGAGGGAAGCAAATGAACGGCCGAGCAATTCACACCCAGAGTGTGCCAAAGAAATACCAGCAGGGCGGTCTCGGCACACCCTCGGGCTATATCAATTGGGTGCGGAAAACATGGCTGGAATATAGCCAGCGCCGCATCGATGGGGCTGGCGTTCGGCTTGAAGCGGTAGCCTCTCCCAGCAGTAGCGTATATGCTATCTGCATGACCAAGCTCGAACCCGGCGAGGTCTGGCACCCGCCGGCTTGGGTGACGCAGCCCGAGAAGTACGTCAGTATGGACGATATGGGAGCGGAAGAGCGGCGAGATCTTGAACCGGGAGTCATCAAGCCCCGGCACGAGAACCCAGCGGGCGCGTCGTCGAGGAAGAGAAAGGCGAATGAAGAGGCCCCTCAGGACGAAGGTGCGGACGAGTATGATTGGCGGCCAAAGCGAGTGAAAAACAAGGAGGAAAGGGCGAGGAGGAAGGCGGCAAAGGCTTCGGAGCTGGCCTCGCGCTCTTCCTCTGCGTCCGGATCAAGCTCTCAGCCGAGAGCGGCAGCCTCTGCCGGAACGCCCATACCACGTCCGGCTGCACAACCTGGCGAGCCAAGCTCGTCAAGGACAGCTCCGGATGCATCTTCGGCGCAAAAAACAACCGTCCCTCCCATACCTCCCGTCCCCGCCGCCAAACCCGTCTCCGCCGGCAAAACCCCCACCCCGGCACCTACTCCCTCTGCATTTGCAGTCTCCCAACCTACTCCTCGGTCCCACACCCCGGCCGAGGAAAAACCGAACATCCCCGGATCATCCTCACAATCAGTCATTCCTCCTCGGAACTCCGAGCTCAGCCTGCCCGAGCTCGAGGCCAAGCTCTTCGCAAACTTCGAGACTATCGACCGGTGGACGCAAATGATGTCGGACTATCCCAGTCAAGAGCAGGCTCTGCAGAAGCAGGTGGATAGGGTGCAGCAGGAGATATTTAGGCTGCAGGCGGAGATTGAGCGACGGAAGCGAGGCGGGCAGGGGTGTTGAGCGCTGAGGTGTGGGGTTTTGGACATGGGGTCTTGATTATGGAGGGATGAGCGGACGGGAGGTACGGACAGTTCATGATTGGCTAGGCATGCTTAGCTTGATGTCAAAGCTGGTACCTGTACTTCCGTACACGTCTGGATGGTGACCGTGACGCTCCCGAGTCTGTCTTTCCTTCTCGATGAGCTTGACATTAGTTTTGAACTAGGAGCCGCTCGTTGGATCTTTCGGCGAGAAGGCAAAGATCCGAAGAGGTTGATTTACAGTGAACTCCCTCTTATCATGCCCATATTGCCCCTGAGCGCGGGGAGTATAGGTAGGGCAGGAAGTATGAGTCATGAGGGCGGGGAAAGGGTGCCGGGCAGGGTATCGGGCCCCGGGATTGGGTATGCGTTACTATGAAAGCATATGAGTTAAGAGGGAGTTGACTGTACCTTGCAGCGGCTGGAGCTTGTTCTACCATTTGCATTCGCCAATCTCAAATTACCAAAAGCCCTGACTGACTACATCCTATGATACAGTCAAATGCATGTATATCCTGCCAATCTCGCTTAGCCCCGCCGGCAGCCAACCTCATGGCGACCCCTTTGCCTCATCCGCTTTCTTCCTCAATAACAGCCGATTCCCCTCATCCTCCTCCCCCAACGACATCTTGATCCCAATCGGGCTCCCCTCCCCTCTGCCTTCCCGCAGATTCTGCATATCCACGTAGCTCTTCCCGCCCCTCTTCCTCCCGCCCCGCGGACTCTCCGGCCACCCGTCCGCACTGCTCCCGGAATACCGCCGGCCATTGTCGATGACAGCGAGCACGTCGTCATAGTCGACATCGGCCTCTTCTTGCTCGTCGTCACTTTCGGCCGGGGAGGAGGGGGCGGTAGGTGGATTGGAGCGAGATCGATCTCGACCGAGACCGGCTGAAGGGGCACCCCAGACGGACTGGCCGAGCCCGGCCGATCGGTTCCATCCGAATATCCGCTCGTCGAGCCACAGCATGGGGTGGGAGAGGACCGAATCGGACGCCTGGGCCTTGCGCGACATGAGGCCCTGGTGTCGGCCTGTCTGGGGCACCGAGGAGGAGGGGAGCATACGATCCTGATATATCAGCTTTGTTGTTTGAGCAGTGAGACATAGACGCAACTGACCTTGTTAAAGTTCTCGTATAGCTGAGGTCCAAACTCATCGATGATCTCCGAGATATCATTCGTCAACCCCTCGCGCATCCGCCGGAGTTTATTGACTTCATGTTGGTTGGGTACAATCGAAAGGAAAAGTGGTCGTAAAGACCTGGACAAGTCAGCTCATCCTCCATCCTTGACAGCGATGTATCGAACTCACTTCATCACATCCATTCCAGCCTCGCCAAACTTCAATGCGGCATATCCCAGACTAGGCAGAATGAGAAATACCAGCGCGGGCGGTACGTAGCGCTGATACCCGAGGAAGAGGTCGTAGTGATAGGTGAGATAGGTAGCGATGGCGCCATACGAGACGTAGAGCAGGGGGACGACCGCCATCGAGACGAGGACTTTCCAGGTGGCGAGCACGTCCCTCCCCTGGATCTTGACCGTCGATGCCGCCAGCGCCTCTGATATCCATCAGCTTGTGTTTGTTGATCTGTGGACTTGGCTTGAACCAACCCTTTGCCTTCTTTCGACTGATGAGCTTCGCCAGGATAAAGACCGGCGCGTGCAGTATCACCCCCGGAAGACTGAGCAGTCCCCACCAGAGCAACAAGCCAGTGCGGTATACGAGCAGCAGCAGACTCTTGATGCTCCGATTACTCGCGCGCTCGACTTGGTGGTCGGCGATTCCCATATCCCGGAGAAGTCTGTTGTATGCAATGACGCGTTTTCGGAGCTCGATGATGCGGGGCTCGTGCTGGTAGTGCAGGTAACCCTCCATGAAGCGTTTCGAAAGCTCGACGACTTGGCCGAGAGTGAGGTGTTGGCCGGGGGTACGGTACAGCCTTCGTGCAGCCTGAATGACCTACAAAGTCCGCTTTTGATGCCCAACCTAAGGTGAGCTGTACTAACCTGCATAGTCTCCCAATCTGGTCCGCGCAGAGTCACCGCCCTCAACCCATCATGTACCTGCTCAAGCAGCTTACCACATGCATCTCGCTTCCGCGCGCCGCCCGCTTTGTACATTTCGACCATCTCGGGCGGGACGCTTATTGGCGGGCCGAACTCGATGACTGCGCGCGAACGAAACTTGTGCGGGTGGAAATAGGAGAGACCGACGGGTACGAGCTTGACGTCCAGGGAGGGATTAGCGGCCATGGCGCCGAGAGCCATGATAGAGAAGCCGGCCTTGAGGGGGAGGAAGTCTGTCCGATCGTGCGAGCCGCCTAGAATATTAGCGGAATCCCCGCCTAAAGAAGCAGTACTAACCTTCCGGGAAGATCCCGATACACCCTCCCTCATTCAAGCGCTGAAAGACCGCGCCGTATGTATCCTCCTGATCCACATATGGAAGCACCTTGTACTGCCACCCCTCGCCTCCCTGATCCCTGAGCTTGGACGACGCCTTGACGTTCGTACTCGCGTCTTTACCAGCCACCACGAATTCCCCCTTGAGCTTGAGCTCCGTATCGGAGATGACCTCGTGTACCGTCGCTGTGGCGTATCCGCCAGATTTGGGAAGGACGAGCTGGGACCGAGGCTTGACTTGGGAGGTGAATTGCGTGGAGAGACCAGTAACAATGAGGGGGTCGGTAGAAGAGAGGAGAATCCGGCCGGCGCCTGCTTTGGCCTCGTCTGCAGCTCGAGCCACGGGGACTGCAAGTCAGCCATCATGTCGATTCTCCATGTCCAGGGGACTCACTACTGTCCATCATGCCAGCGGCTATACCGACAAACTTCCTTTGCATACTCTGCTATATCAGCCAGCCTCCCCCATAGCTCTACGATTTGAAATCACCTTGGCAGCAATGAGCACCGCTACCCTCCTCTGAGCCTCCTTCCGCACTTCTGAAAAGAGCAGTAGCGGGTCCAGGAACTGGTTCGCATGCGGACCGCAGATGAAGAGCACGGGCCCATCTCGAGGGATATTGAATGCTCCTCTAGGTCTGGCGTACTCAGCTCTTCTGTCCACACTGCTTGCTGTTCGGAGGGGATAGCTCACCTGATCTCTCTAAAGAAGATGTTGATGATCATGCGCCAGAAGATAAGGACCGTGTCCCCTTATCAGATATCAGCTCGGGCTCGCATGGAAGGAGCGTGGGAATCAAGTGGGGCCAAAGGAGGGGAACTCACAGAGTAATCCAGCTGCCATCTTGGCTGGAACTTCTTGCTGTGATTTTCCGAGTATCTGCCTAGTTGCGATATCCTGTCTTTAAGTTATAGCTGGAAGAGAGTCGATACACAAGCTGAGAAGAGGCTGACCTGACCTTGTGGCGTATAAAATAGGTGAGGAATGAGGAATGCTGAGGTGAGGTGGCAGGTGCCCCAAAGTTCGATCGGCTAGCCCCCGGAACCAAGTGCCAGCGCGGAGCTTGCCTCACTTTCAAGCTTACGGTGCCGCAGAGCAGGCCCCATGTGCCTGGGTTCCTCTCCGCCGGACTGCCAGCTAAAGCAACATATGATAGATTCTACATAGGTACATGGCTATCCGGAGTCGGCTAATTACCATACGCTACCTCCTAATGATCACACTATGACTAAGCCCGGAAAATGTCCTCCCCCCATCTCTACTCTGGAGCCGACAACAACCCCCTCACATTGACAGGCAACATCTTGTCCGCCAGCGCCTTGGAGAGCGGCTTGAGACCCGTCAGCGGGAAGAATTTGCACAGGGCAAGTATCTCCAGCCGGATCGCCTTGAGCCGTTCTGCACGGTCGAGCGGAATGGCTGTGGATGTGGCGGTGGCGGTGGCGGGAATTGGTGTAGAAGGTGCAGTCGAGAGGGGAGATGATGCCTCGCGGGCACCTGGTCCGTCCGTGTCCGTGTCCGCTTCCGTGCCTGTCCGAGCCTTCTTGGCTGGTGAAACCCGCTCTTCCTCTTCTTCCTTGACCTCCTCCCGCTCCGACTTTTGACTCGGGGCCGCCCTCCTCTGCTCCCTGTCCATCGCCTCAAGCTCCGTCGACACCCACTTCAGACCGCCGTCCATCCCCGCGTGCGTGCTTGGCAGGCCGAACTCCTGCGGTGCCCGAATGAACGGCGCGATGTCAAGCGGGTTCGCCGCGCGAAGGAGGTATCGGAGGTTCATGCGAGCGTGGGAGGAGGCGGCGATCCGACGCATCTGGGAGGAGGGGATGAGGTCGTGATCTTGATCTTGATCTTGAGCGGAAGGTGAGGTGGGGTCGGCGAGGTTTTGCAGAGATAAGACTGTCCGGCGGGTGATGGGTTCGATAGTCGGAGTGAGGACGCCCCCATTATAGTCTTGTTGGATATACCGCTGGAGCTCCTCAAGGCCCTCCGCCTCGCCCAGTTTCGCCTCCCCGGTAGATTTGGCGCTCGCCAGTGCCCCTTCTAGGAATTTCCGTACTGAGGTCCGATACGCCTCTCCCCTCAGATCCCCATCCTCCATATCCCTCAAATACTCGCCCGGCCGCCTGGCGTCATACGTGTTAATATACCCATTATCTCCCGCCTTGGCCACCCCTCCTGGTTCCCGCTTCCGCTTCAGCCCCTTGTCCCGGACAATAGTCGGCCGAAGCTGTTCGTCCAGCACCTCCTCCCCCAGCTCGACTACCCTCTGACTCGAAAGCACCTCTCCCGACCCCGCTGCCTCGTGCGTCCGCCGGCGCGAGTGCTCGAGCCGCTCCTGCTGGATATCGGGGTACACGCCCCATTCCATCGCGTCCAGCTCGCGCGTCGGGAGTGGGGGCCGTACGGGATTTCTCGTGAAAGGAACAGGCGGCTGACCGTACACCCCTCCGACGCCTGGCCAGTCCCACCATCCACCCTCCCTCCTCAGACCTTTCCAATCAAGGACGGTCCGCGCCGTTTTTGGCGCCGTAGGAGCGAGCACGGTATGCACATCGTCCATCTCCGCCAGGTTCCGCGTACCGTCATAGTCGAAGTGCCGCCATTTGCCCGAGAAACGCTCTCGCGTACGCAGCTCCCGCTTGATATACACCTTCTTTCCGCCGTTGAGGTTCCATCCGACCGCAAGACCAACGAGAGAGTTGGAGGGGTACTCGAGCATCTCAACAGGAATGCGCGAGGTAGGGGGGATCTCCACCTCGACCGGCGTGGGATCGATGGGCTCGCCGTCCGCGTCGACGCTTTGGAACCGGCCGGGCGTGCTGGTGGTCTCGCGAACAGGGGAAGGGGAGGGAGTGATGACGAGTGGGCGGTACCGCTCGATATGCTTCAGTCCGTAGGTCAGGACGGTGTTGGCAGAGCGGTACGGGACGGTTCCGGCGGGATTGAAGGTCTGGGCGGCGGATACGAGGAGACGGAGGTCGGCCTCCATAGCGTCGATGGTGCGGTACTCGCCATTGTCGATTTTGTTCTGCATGGTGGACAGGTCCATCATCTTGTCGGCGCCGCCGATAATGGCGAGGTAAGTGGGAAAGTCCTCAATGTTGACCGGCTCCGAGAAGAGGGCGTACTGTTCTAGTGAGCTTTATTCCTATAACCCCTCCGTCATCTGGCTAGCTCACCTCATCCCTTCGCCTCAGCTCGACCATAATCTTCCCCAACAACTCCTTGAGCGGTTTCCTTAGCCTGACCCACTTCGTGGCAGCCCTGCCTCTTCCATGAGGCGTCCTGCCCTCCTCATCCGCCGGAGTAGCCGGCAGGGACAGCGGATCCGGAGACCCCTCGTACCCCTCCCCATCTATATCCATCTCCTCCTTGACATCCACATCGTCCCACCCGCCAGGCGAGACCGTGCCGGAAGGAAACCGTGATTCCGGCGCTGGTGAAGGTGTCCCCGCGCCTCCAGTCATGAACGGCAAAGGAGGGGGCGCCATCTGACCCGGAGACGCGAGTGGTGTCGATGGTCCAGAATATACATGCGAGGGTATAGCGGTCGGACGGTTTGGGGCGGATTGGGACTGTCGAGCATGAGTATGGGATTTCGGGAGGCGGCCGAGCTTGCTCTTTGCTTTTGAGCGGGCTTTAGGTTTGGGGGAAGATTTAGGAGTACCGGATCCTTTGGGCGCTTTGGAGGCGGTGGATACGGGGGTGTGAGGGGAGAAGGCAGGACCGAGGGAGTTGGACTGCCGAGAAGGACCGGCTGATGCGGGGAAGCCATTACCCCATTCAGAGCCATTGTGGGTGGCGACGTGACCATTTGAGTATGCACTACTTGGCGTCGAAGTTCCAGCAGTAGCGTCGAAGCCGACGCTCACCTTGCCCTTCCCCTTGCTTGTCGCAGTCGGGGCGGATGCGCTCGCCTGGAGCCCAGCGAGGGACGCACCCGAGAGGGAAAGTTTTATTTTGATGCCCGACATGGTGCCTTCCCTCACTCGTCAGCCTATCGCAGCCTGATAAAGAGGGTGCGAGGCTATACTTACCAGGCTCTGCTACTCTCGCTGAGCGTCGGGCAGGTGAGGCCGAGGTGGACGTGCCAAGTGGAGGCAGGAGTCGAGCAGGAGAGCGTGCGGAGGAAGGTCCAACGGCAAGTTGATCTCTGGCTGAGAGTGGCTCTAAAAGGGGGGGGGGGGATGAATTACACTTGACTGGCTCGGCGTTGTCCGACGTGTCTGTACGTAAGCGGCTTGGCTGGTGGAAGATTTCAAGCCAAAAGAGGTCCACCTCATGGCTATGCTTGCACTGAGCTTGCCTTTGACCATCATAGATCTATACACACCATGGAGAAGCCTCATAAGCCACACCACAAGGCTTCAGCGGGTAAGAAGCTCGAGAAGAAAGATGCGGCAAAGGGCGTGGATCGATCAGGAGGGCAGAGCTACAACCCAAAGGTGAGTGGCATCTAAGATGAAGGAGGCGACAGGCAAGGCGAACCAAGCGAGCATAGGTCAAAGAAGCCATACTGACAACTAGGCTTTCATTGGTGCCTCTTTCCGCTCCGCAGATCGCGCTGCTCGTCGGACCGCCGAGAAGGACCAAAAGCGGCTCCACGTCCCGCTCGTCAATCGGAATCCGGATGAGCGCAAGGTCACGGGCGAGAAGGGCAAGGGGATGAATGAGGGACGTGTCCCGCCTCCACCCATCATTGTCGGTCTCGTTGGTCCTCCAGGAGTCGGCAAGTCGACACTCCTCCGCTCCCTCGTCAAGCGGTTCACCAAGCATTCGCTCAATCAGCCTCTTGGACCGATCACCGTCGTCTCTGGCAAGACCCGGCGTATCACCTTTGTGGAGTGCGGAAACGACTTGAACAGCATGATTGATCTGGGCAAGGTCGTGGATCTGGTGCTTTTGATGATTGACGGAAGTTTCGGGTTTGAGATGGTACGTCCAAGCGAAGGATCGAGCTGAGATTTAGGAAACCTTTGAATTCCTCAATATCCTTCAATCGCACGGTTTCCCCAAAGTCCTCGGTCTCCTCACCCATCTCGACCTCATCAAAAAGCAGTCCACCCTCAAAGATACCAAGAAGCGGCTCAAGCACCGTTTCTGGACGGAAATCTACCAGGGCGCCAAGCTCTTCTCCCTCTCGGGCGTCATCAATGGCCGGTATCCCGATACCGAAATCAATCTCCTCTCACGCTTCATCTCAGTCATGAAGTTCCGTCCCCTCATCTTCCGGAATCAACACCCTTATCTCATCGCCGACCGTCTCCAGGATCTCACCAGCCGAGAAGGGCTTCGAGCCAACCCAAAGATGGACCGGACCATTACGCTCTACGGGTATCTCAGGGGTCCGAACCTGCCCGCGCGGAATGCAAAGGTGCATATACCAGGAGCGGGGGATCTGGAGGTGCGGACAGTGGAGAGGCTGGCGGATCCGTGTCCTCTACCAACGCTCGAAAGCGAGCGGAGGCGGAAGATGGGCGAAAAGGCAAAACTCATACATGCGCCAATGTCGGATGTGGGAGGTGTCATGTATGACAAGGATGCGGTGTATGTGAATGTCCCGGGGAGCTTCTCGAGGGGTGGCGATCGTGAGTTATCATATGCGTGATGACGAATACTCAAGCTCACCTGACAGAACCACAAGGCGAAGGCGAACAGATGGTGCTCGACCTGCAGGACGCCACGCGGACATTTGCGGACGGCATCGACTCATCCCAGATTCGTCTCTTCGGCTCGTCATCGGCACCTCTCGAGGCTCCTGCTGGTCGCCAGCGGAGACGGGCGGAACCTCGGAATGGCGGACCAATGCTCGGTGTCGCCACAGACGAGGAGTACGATGACGAGGAGGACGGGGAGGATATCGATGAGGATGACTTTACGTCTGATGGGGAGGGGATGGCTATCGGCGATGAGGAGGATGAGCAAGATGGGGAGGTCGACTTTGCGGATTCGGGGTCGGAGAACGATCTCGATCTTGCCACCGGGTTTGAGCAGGACGGGAAGCGGCTCGACCTGGACGACGACTACTCCGGGGACGAGGAGGACGAGGAGGAGGAAGTACCCAAGTGGAAGACTAGTCTCTCGGCTCGGGCCGCCACGGGCTTTACCGAACGCATGACGCGCCGGTGGGACCTCATGTCGCTCATCTACAACTCGGATTTGAGCCCCGAGGAGATTGCCGCGGGTAAGACGGAGGCTTCGTCAGCGGGCGCCGAGTCGTCTCTGATGGCGCGGGATGGGTTCTACAAGGTGTCCCGGAGCGGTGCCGAGGGTGACGATGGGGATCAGTTGAAGGAGAGCGTGGATGCCGAAGCGCTGAAGGCGAAATGGTCGGATGAGACTATGCTGGAGTCGCTTCGGGGTCTGTTTATCAGTGGTCCGGTCGGCGAGGTAGACCAGGAGGGACAGGCGTATGAGGATGATGCGGGAGATGCCGACTTTGAGGATGTCGAGGGAGGAGAGGACGGCGAGGACGTCCCGTACGTCGGTGTCAAGCCGACCGAGGACCTCGCCAAGACGCGAGATTCGGCGATGGAGCGAAAAAAGGCGGCACTAGCGGCCAAATTCGACGAAACCTACTCGGACTCGGACGACGAGGGCAAGATGGACTTTTACGACGCCCAAAAGGCCGAATTTGCCAAGCAGCGCCAGCTGAACGAGGCGGAGTTTGAGGGGTTGGAGAACGAGGCGCGGGCCCAGATTGAGGGATACCGAGCCGGCTCGTATGTCCGGCTCGAGATCGAGAATGTGCCCTGCGAGATGGTGGAGCACTTCAACCCCGCATACCCCATCATCGTCGGCGGTCTCCTCGCGGCCGAAGAGCGGTTCGGGTACGTGACGGTCCGTATCAAGCGACATCGTTGGTTCACCCGAACCCTCAAAACCAACGATCCCATCATCTTCTCCCTCGGCTGGCGTCGATTCCAGTCTATGCCTATCTACCACCTCGACGACCACTCTATCCGGAACCGATTCCTCAAATACACGCCGGAGCACATGCACTGCTACGCTACCTTCTTCGGACCCGTCTCGGCCCCCAATACCGCCTTTTGCGCTTTCAACTCCCTCTCGGCCGGCACACCCGGATTCCGCATTTCAGCCACCGGCGTCGTACTCGATATCGACCGGACCACCAAGATTGTCAAGAAGCTCAAATTGACCGGTGTACCGTATAAGATCTTCAAGAATACGGCCTTTGTCAAGGATATGTTTGGGTCGCAGTTGGAGGTGGCCAAGTTTGAGGGGGCGAATATCAAGACGGTCTCGGGTATTAGGGGTCAGGTGAAGCGGGCGCTGAGCAAGCCGGAAGGGTCGTACAGAGCTACGTTTGAGGATAAGATCTTGATGTCTGGTGAGTTGTCTGCTTGTAAGGCTGGGCTGTCGTTGACGTGCAGATATTGTCTTCCTGCGAGCTTGGTACTCTATCGAACCGAAGAAGCTGTACAACCCAGTCACGTCGCTCCTCCTTGCGGACAAGGGCGAATGGAAGGGGATGCGCTTGACGGGTCAGATCAGGCGAGACGAGGGTGTCGCGACGCCCTTGGACCCCAACTCGGCATACAAGGTATGATTTACATCGATCTCGCAAGGACAGAGCTGATCTATGGTAGAAAGTAGAACGGACGACCCGTCGCTTCAACACTCTCAAAGTACCCCGAAAACTCGAGGCCTCACTCCCCTTTGCGTCCAAAACCAAATCCGTCGCGAAACAGACCAAACCGACGTACCTCCAATCCCGCGCGGTCATTATGGACGATAATGAAAAGAAGGCGGTGGCGCTCCTGCAGCAGATGCAGTCGCTGCGGAAGGATAAGGTGGCGAGGCGGAAAGAGAAGCAGGAGGAGCGGAAAGAGGGGCATAGGAAGGAGAGTAAGAATAGGGATGAGGGGAGGGAGAGGAAAGTCAAGGAGGAGAGGAGGAATACGTTGAGGAAGGAAGGGCAGAAGAGGAAGTTTGCGGAGGAGCAGGGAGGGCAGAGGAGGGGTGGGGCCAAGAAGCAGAAGGCTGATTAGCGGGGCCAGATGAGGGGTCGATTATGAGTAGCGGCGATCTCGGTGTCAACTAGGACATGTATACGTACGCGGGTGGTACTACGCCGCTACTGATCAACAACTGCTCGTATATACTGACCCTAACTTCTGGATGATCCTGGCAATACAGCGCTGAAAACAGTGTAAAGTAGACGAATGTGACGCTACGGTTCGCAGCATTTAAAGCGATACTGGCAGTCTCAATACGCTCGTTCCAAGCCCCTCGCGCTCAGAGGGAGCTTGAAACGAGCGTACAGTCTCAAGGCGATCGCCTCCAACGCACTCAAACGCCTCAGCCAATAACGCCGCGCATCTCCTTTGTCGTCCCGCCTCCCTGACCTTCTCACCCCCGCTTTTGTAAAAGCACACCATGCCGAAACTAATATCACAGCTATCCCTTTCCTTTGTTCACCGCCATCGACGATCTTTTGTCAACGCTTGTGCTGGTCTTTCAGGGGTATCGCTCAAGGGGAGACGGGAAGAAACGGGTATATAAGAAGGCGATCCCCCTCGGATTTACGATTTCTTTGTTCATTCCTGAATCCCGATCTCGATCTCAACCTCAATCGCAGAACACAGTATCAGATCTAGATCCAGTCCCACAAACACACCGTGTACCCCCGAGCACTGCTCAACACACTGATCATGAGTGCCGGTACTCTCCTTCATGATCCCTGTCCCGCCTTCCGTGCAGTACATCGTGGTCCCTCTCCTCTGGGGTCGAATGTCTACCCTTCTCGACTCCTTCAGCCCCGTCCAATGTCTACCGCACCTCCCAAGTCACCGAATCATCAGCCCCGCCTGACCCCATCGCACATCCCGCCACCCTGGACTGACCACCGCTCCCCTTCCCCTCATTCCCTCTTACATCGGTACCAGACCCACGCCCCTGCGCCGCGACCAGCGCAGTACTCCTCCCGCGCTCATTCACGCCCTGGGCCATATGATCGACCGCCGTCCGACCGGTACCTTCCCATCCCCGCTGTCCGTTCTCAGCCGCCGATCAAAGGACGTCCCACCTCAAACGCGATCGCACAACACGGCCGATTTCAGATCCGCCAGGAAGATCTCTATCAACCCCGCTCTTATCCCCCTCGACCCATATCGAGGGGTCCACCGCCAAGATCTCAGTCTCCAGCGGCGGCACGAGCCGAGTACGTACAGCAGCGTGATCCCCGCCGACCACCCAGCGAGTATCGCGATGCGTCGCCCGACATATTCTTCGAGGGGTACGGGCTGAGCAAGGGCGCTCAGCGAGATGCCAAGTGGCGCTCCAAGCAGCAGCAGCGCGATCGCGAGCTTGCCATGGAGGCGCAGTACGAGAGGATGAATGAGAGAAACCGCGCCGAGCTGGCGTACAGGGAGCAACAATGTCAAGACCAGCACTATCAGGAACGCCGGGAATATGCTCACCAGGACCCTCATTTGCGCGAGCATTCTTACGCGCCAGCTCTCCCTGATCATATCTTCCCTCGCCATCTTGCACCTCTTCCACATGAACATCGTCCCTCTTCACATTCGATGAGGGCGGATCCGACGTTCGGGTTTGACGCCTGTTCAGCACGCAGGAGCACGGCCGTCTCTGTCCACAAACTGGGTGTAGCACCTGGAGTGGGCCTGTCGCCGCCTCACTTGGACGAGCGACGGCGCCTGGCGCTCTTGAGGGAACAAGAGGCAGCCATCAACGCTGCGAGGAAGGGGTTGGCCGATGCTGCGACTCGGAGGAATGAGCAAGTGGCGAACCGAAATCGGCGCGCAGAGACGGTCACGAGGGAGGCAGATACAGAGGCTGCGCGGCTGAGAGTGGAGAGGGAGCACGCGAAGGAAGACCCGGCGAGGCGGAGGCGGATTCAGTTGCAGGTCTTTGTGCATGCTCGGTAGGTCACATGACTGTATGACAAGCCGATCAGGCAGACACTGACCCCTCAGCCCCACTTACTGCCGCTGGGGTCCATGTCGTGCTGTGCTCAACTCGTGGGGTTTGCTAGAGAAGCACATTCTCCAAGCGCACATCAAGCCCCTCGCTGCCCCTTTGCGGGCCCCTAGCATAGGACTAGCCGATGGCGGGAAGTCGAAGAAGGCGGAGTACGGATGTCACTGGGGCGACTGCAACAAAGGCTACCTGGACAAAGAAAGGATGTACCGCCACGCGCTTGTAGAGCACATGGGCGAGTTCTGCGCTCGGTGTCCTTTCGGTACGATCGCTCCTCTCGCTCTTATCTACCGTCGCTGACAGCCAGATTGCCTGTTCGAAGGCCCTACGTTCCCCTCACTGATGGCGCATATCTCCCGCCGTCATCCCCTGGTCACCCCAGACGATTTCGTTCCCGGCTTGATCCACTTCGAACCCCCTTCCCACACGCCTCCACCGTTACCAGAAGATGACACTGTCATCCGCCCCATTCCACCGTACCTCCTTCCTGGCTCCCACACACCGGTGGTATTGCCCTATTATGGTGAGCCATCGCGAAGCAAGAGCGGAGCTTCTCAGACTTCGCTCAAAGTGCGGGTGGGGCGAGTATCGTCTCTTTCGAGTGAAGGATCAGTGGGGACAATGACGCGGAGCGAGAGGTCACGGCGGGCCAAGGACGCTCTGGGAAAGCGAGTGGCGGGAAGGGTCATCAGTGAAGTCGTCAGGCGGGCGGTAGCAGGCGCTGCAGCGATTAAGTCAGACACAGCGGAACCCCTCGGCGGTCGTCCGTCACCGACCAGTGGTGCCGAGTGCAACGCCACAATGGACGTCAAGGCAATCGCCAAGCAGATGCGAGCGGCAATCAAGCTGGAATCGGCAGCACAACTCCGAGGATCTAGTAGCACTCCCTTCTCGCCACCGACCAGCCCGACTCGTGCTGGATCCACCCGCGGCACACTTGGTCACTCCATCATTGCCTCCAGCGATGGCAAAATAGACTCCCCCATCGATATCGCAGCTATGGCGGATGCGGTCGTACAGTCCATCTCGACGGGTACCTGCGAGATTCGCCCGTCGGCGAGATTGGCCACTCCGCCAGTGCCAGGTCCAGCGAGCAGGTCGTCACCCAAGTCCCTGGCTTCTGCTCAGCAGTCAAGTCCAAGTCCGGCGTCGAACTATTCATCCTCGGGTTCCAGTGGTGTCCCAGACAAGGATCCACAGGAGTACGAAACAGGCGACCTGTCGGATCAGAGGTTGAAGGTGAAGGTAGAGTCAGCCAGAGACACGGCGGAGCCGGAGTTGATGGTGCCTTCGCCAAGCTCGGATCTGAAGATCCGGCTCAAGCTGCCACGAGGAGTCGTAAGTGGGGTGAAGCGGGAGCTGGAGGAGGAGGATACAGCGCAGAACGAATCAGAGGGGGAAAGGTTGCCAATCAAGAGGTTGCGGCGCAGACCGCTACGCCTCGAGTCGTAGAGAGACTTGTGGAATGTGAATAGTGACGGTATCGTGCATCTGTTAGGGTCGATGATGTATTAGTAGCTCCGCAGGGCAAGGACTTTCCAATCAGTATTTTGACTTTGTCAGTCGAATCAAGTTGTCAGAAGGGGGAGCATTGATCATGTCATTTCATGCCGAGATCGTGTATAGTCTTCCCCGTGTCATGATGCGGAACACTCAAGGGGGTTCGCTATGTACAAATGCCGCCAGCCGGTATGGACTTGGGCCTGACAATGAGGACAGAAAGCGTACGTGGAACCAGCTCATGTCTCCGTCGATCCCGCTAGGCTTTTGGCCCACTCCTGCAAGTCCGCCGGTGTCATTGTTGATCCGGTGATCCACTCTGACGCCTGCTCATTAGCCTGAATCCTTATTGCACAACTTGACTGGACAACATACCAGCAACTCCTGTGGCGAACTCCGCTTCGCTGGGTCCTTATCCAGACATCCCTCAACGAAAAGCTGAGCCTCCTCCGGGAACTTTCTCTTCCGACTGACCAGCCTCGGCGCTGGCTCATTGACGATGTGCTGCAGGAGATCCAGGATGCTCATGGTATGTCCGCCACCGCCGAGTGATACGCCGGCCTTCTTTGACTTTTTCGCCTTGGGCGTGGTATTGCTCTTCTCGGGTAGCTGAGGTCGACGGAATGAGACCGGAAGGGTAGGATCGGGATCGTGTGTCTGTTCCTCCTCGTCCGAGTCCTCGCCTTCCGAGTCGGTAGCCTCGTTGGAGTCCTGGAAGGGGAAGCGGCCGGTAGCCAGCTCGATGAGGGAGATGCCGAGAGACCAGACATCGGATTTGATGGTATATGGGGCACCTTGGATTCGCTCGGGCTGGATGTAAGCTATAGCCGAGATCCAATGCAGCTGGAGTAACTCACACTCATGTATGTACTGGTTCCGACAAAGGTGTTTGCGATCGAGTTGATCAATTCGCCAGAGACGCCAAAGTCGCAGATTTTGATTTCGCCTTTGGTATTTGCGAGAATATTTGAGGGTTTGATATCTGCCCAGTCAGCGTACCCTCCATATTGTGCAATAACGGGAGCTCACCTCGATGGATGATCCGATGCACATCATACAGGTACATCAGTCCCCTTAGGACCGCCTCTGCTACCTTGCCGACAACGTTGATGGGTATCGCGCCGTTTTTGCGGCAGATATCGTCCAAGGAGCTGATGTGTGAGCTCGTGCTGCGTACGAGCGGCGGAGAAAGCTCACCCAGCATCCATGGCTTCCATCACCACTCCAACATGCACTTCCACCAGGAAACAGCCATAGTATCCGACAATGTATGGCGAGTTGCAGTCATTCATGATCTGCAGCTCTCGGAGGATTTGCTTTCGCACGGACGGTTTGGCGTCCACCAGAATCAGCTGCATGGTGAGCTTTAAGCTCGCACATCTGGCAGAGAATCTTAGCTCACCTTTCTCGCCATGATACACCCCCTCTTCTTGTTCCACACCTTCGTCACTGATCCTCCATTCCCCGCTCCGAGATCCGCCAGAATCTCCAGATCCTCATCCTTGACCAGATCAAGCCCATCCTTATCCGTCTTTCCCTTCTTCTTTGTCCCATCCTTCTTCTTCCTCGCCTTGTCCACCACCTTTGCGCTGCTGGACGAGTCGCTATGGCTCAGCGTTGTCGGTGTCAACGGTTGACCAGTAGGCGACGACGTTGAAGGCGAATTAGGGCCCGAATCGGGAGACCTATCCCCACCAGACTGAGACGACGAGAGCTGCAGGCGTGCGATATCCTGACGCAGCTTCTCAGCCTCGGACAGGCCAGAGGGCCCATCCTTTGTGCTGCCGCTCAAGGGAAGGGCGGGCGGTGCACGCGAGGCCTCTATAGAGGGGGCGATGGAGAGCCCGACGGGCCGTTTTCTCTGTAGTGATTTCGAGCCGAACGGTTGAGAGGTGATGGAGGATGCTGATGATGAGGCGGGGATGGAGGACGAGCCGGAGGAAGGGGAGGGTTTGCTGAGCAAGGGTAGGCCGGGCATGACGACGACTTGAACTGTTCGAGCACCGTGGGAGCTATGGGAGAGGCTTTTTGGTCGGGAGAAAACGGGAGGTCCTCCTTGTGTACTCCAGAGCCTGACTTTCCAGGTCCAAGGAGCTGAGGATAGAAGCGATAGGTAGAGAAGGTAGAGGTATAATCAAGGAATGAACAACAAGTAAGAGTTGGCTCGGACGCGCGCGAGCCGTGCTGGGCAGGCACGTTACGTAAAGAAGCTAGGCTCACTGTGCGAATTCGCCGCCCAGCCATCTCTACAGCTTTGCCTCTGCTTACCTGTCTCCTATACCCCTGTCGACTTGCCATGTCAGACCTCAAGACCTTCATCAGCGATAATGTCGTGAGGGTGAGTATTTCAAATCTGGGCGAAAGAAACCAGCTAATTAGGCAGATCTTGGGCTCGTCCGACAGCGCTACGGTCGACTTTGTTCACAGTCTCGCCTTGTCTTCCAAGACCCCGGGCGACCTCTACCATGCCCTCCTCGGTGTCGGTCTGACCGATTCTCCGGACTCGCAGTCCTTCGCATCCCAGGTCCATTCGCTCGTGCCGCGAAAGGTCAAGGCCAAGGTCGCAAAGCCGGTATCCGCCGTCAACACCCAGAAGTTCAGCTTGCTTCTGGACGACGAAGCAGAGTCGAGCACGAGTAAGCGGAAGAAGGAGAAGAAGCGGGACAAGGGCAAGGAGAATGTGGCGGACAAGGAGACGGTAAAGATGGGGCGGTCGAGCCGGAAGCGGGAGACAGACGGCAACTGGGACGATGAACCAGAACCGCCCGAGCCGGTAGACGTTGGCTCCAAGCGGGCACGCTTTGAGTCAGTGCCGCCGGAAGACGGACCTCAGGAGACGGAGGAAGAGCGCCTGGAGCGCGAAGCGAGAGAGGACGCCGAGGAAAGGGATGCTTTTGCCGCTCGGATGCGGGAGAAGGACCAGGACAAGACCAAAAAGCTTGTCACGGATCGGACAACCAAGAGCGGCTCCGGTCTCGAGGCGGAACGGCGGGCACTACTAGCGGACGATCCAGAAGCCCGGCGGGCGGTTATCGAGGATCTCCGACTCCACTCTCGGCAAGAGTATCTCACCAAGCGGGAAAAGCAGCGGCTGGACCTCTTGCGGATGGAGATTGAGGATGAGAAGGCGCTGTTCAGGAACCAGAAGATGTCGAAGCGGGAGCTGGAGGATTATGAGCGGAAGAAGGAGCTCATCCGGATCATGGAGGCGCGAGAGCGGATAGACGATGGGAAGGACGGGTACATGATGCCGGACGACTACATCACCGAGCAGGGCAGGATCGACGCCAAAAAGCGCAAGAATGCCCTGTATCAACGGTACGAGGAGAGCAAACCGGTCGACGGGCAATTCGTCTCGGATGTCGATCACTGGGAGCTTGCTCAGACGGACAAGACGAATATGAAGACCGGGGCGCTGGACGTGGAGTTTACGGAGGAGTCGTATGACTATGTCTTTGACGAGAGTCAGGGGATCCAGTTCTTGCAGGAGGGCAAGCTGGATGGGAACTTGACGAAGGAGGACCAGGCGATATTGGATAATATAGCCTCACTGGAGCACAAGGGTAAGTCTATCGTTACTGCTGGGGGAACTAGCTTACAGGCAGCTATGTCGATCGAGCAAACCCGGAAATCCCTCCCCATCTACGACTATCGAGACGGTCCCGACGGCCTCCTCGCCGCCATCGCCGAGCACCAGGTCCTCATCGTCGTCGCCGAGACCGGGTCCGGCAAGACCACTCAATTACCTCAGTATCTCCACGAGGCGGGGTACACCAAGAACGGTCAGAAGATTGGCTGTACCCAGCCTCGCCGAGTGGCGGCCATGTCGGTGGCGGCGCGTGTGGCGGAGGAGATGGGATGTAGGCTAGGGCAGGAGGTGGGGTACTCGATCCGGTTCGAGGATATGACGAGCGACAAGACGGTACTCAAGTACATGACGGACGGGATGCTCTTGCGGGAGTTCCTCACGGACCCTTCGTTGGAGCAGTACGCGGCGCTGGTGATTGATGAGGCGCACGAGCGGACGCTCAGTACGGATATCTTGTTTGGTCTGATCAAAGTGAGTTTAGCTGCTGTTGCGAAAAGTCTGTGCTGACGGCCAGGATATCGCTCGGTTCCGACCTGAACTTCGACTCCTTATCTCATCTGCTACCCTCAACGCCCAAAAGTTTGCCGAGTTCTTTGACGACGCGCCTACGTTCAATGGTAAGTCTCCATCTCCCACCCTCAGGGTCAAGCTTATGACAGTCCCCGGCCGTCGTTTCCCAGTCGACGTGTACTACACCCAACAACCCGAGGCCAACTATATCCACGCAGCCATTACATCCATCCTCCAAATCCATACGACCCAACCCAAAGGCGACATCCTCCTCTTCTTGACGGGTCAAGACGAGATCGAGGCGTGCGAGGAGAATCTAAAGGAGACGATGTACGCCCTGGGCGACAAGGTGCCGGAGTTGATCATCGCCCCGATCTACGCCAACCTGCCGAGCGAGATGCAGTCCAAGATCTTTGAGCCGACACCAGCGGGTGCAAGAAAGGTAAGACTCCGCCTTTATATTTAAAGACAATGCTGACATCTAGGTCGTCCTCGCTACAAATATCGCCGAAACCTCCATCACCATCGACGGTGTCGTCTACGTCATCGACCCCGGGTTTGTCAAACAGAACAACTACAACCCCAAGACCGGCATGTCCTCCCTCGTCGTGGAACCCATCTCGCGCGCGTCGGCACAACAACGAGCGGGTCGAGCCGGCCGGGTCGGGCCCGGTAAGGCATTCCGACTATACACCAAATGGGCCTTCAAGAATGAACTTCTGGAGGACACGGTACCGGAAATCCAGCGTACCAACCTCGGAACGGTCGTCCTCATGCTCAAATCCCTCGGAATCAACGATATTCTCAATTTCGATTTCCTTGACAAACCACCGGCGGATACCATCATCCAGTCCTTTGAGCTGCTATATGCGCTCGGGGCTCTCAATCATAAGACTGAATTGACCAAGATGGGTCGACGGATGTCTGAGTTCCCCGTGGACCCAATGTTGAGCAAGGCGATCATCAATTCTGAGAATTACAAGTGCACGCACGAAGTGAGTGAAATTTCCCAAATTTGCCGAGAAATCTCGCTAACCCCTAAGGTTCTTACCATCATTTCCATGCTCCAGGAATCGGGATCACTACTCTATCGGCCAAAGGACAAGCGGGTCCATGCGGACAAGGCCCATCGGAACTTCATCAAGCCCGGCGGGGACCACTTTACCCTTCTCAATATCTTTGAGCAGTGGGCCGAGTCCAACTACAGCCAGCAGTGGGCGCTGGAGAACTTTGTGCAGTACAAGTCTCTCACGCGCGTACGGGATATCAGGGATCAGCTGGCGCAGCTGTGCGAGCGGGTCGAGGTGGTTGTGGAGAGTACGCCGAATGAGGTGGTGCCGGTGCAAAAGGCGCTTACGTCGGGTTACTTTTATAATACCGTAAGTCTTTTCTTTACTGTCGCCGGGACTACGCTGACGACTAGGCTCGGATAGATCGTGGAGGCGGGTACAAGACAACCAAGAACAACCATTCAGTCTACGTCCACCCATCGTCCTGTATCATCGGCATGCAGCCACCACCCAGGTTCATCCTGTACTACGAGCTGGTTTTGACGAGTAAGGAGTATATGCGGCAGTGTATGCCCATTGAGGGGAGTTGGTTGGCGGAACGTGAGTCTTCCTTTTCTTTGCTCTTAACTGGCCTCAAGGATGATGCTGATTCAACAGTTGCTCCACACGTCTTCAAGAAGAGCGAGATCGAGGCGATGATGGGATCGGCGAGCAAGGTCAAGATGCCGAAGGAGAGGGAGCAGCCGAGAGTAGGACCGGTGGCAACCTAGTGGGAAACACATTAAGGGGGAAGGGGAAGAAGGTTTCTTGTAAACAGTGTATGTAATTTCTTTACTGTACAGCTTCAAGGGGAGGAACGTGGAGCGCGGGTCCCACGTCGCCCTTCACCCGGGTCTGTCCGACTGATGTTGGGTGTGGCTAATAAAGGCCAAGAAGCAGCTATCACTGAGCAATCTGACTAAATCTGACGTCGTGATCTGGGCAGGCCTGAGGCAGCTCCTTATCACATCATTGCCCCTATTATCGCCGGTGCGGACAGAGGGGAATTGCGCGATGATTAGGAGAGGGAGCTAATAAGGCAAAAAACAATCGGAGAATAGCGACTCAGACCAGCATGCACAATCAGATACTGGCGCAGAACGGCGAATACAGTTCAGGTACGCGATCCTCATAGACATTTAGAGTCCCTCTACCCTCCTCTTGATGCTGGGGGTCGCTAACTGGTAGCCACCCTGGGGCCTGTCTGTCTCCCTTTCACCCTTCTGCCCCTTGCAAATACGGCGCTGGGGTTTCAGTTGCCCTCAGGGTCTTGTTGAGCGGCAAGCTTTTATCTGTCCAGTCAGCTGCTGGCTGCCAGACTGCCTGACCGAGAACTCACGATGCCGTCTACAGAACCGGCCGACGATGTACAATCGGATCCACTTGACAATCGATGGCCGCACATACAGCATGTGCACGAGTTTCAAGTCTCCCAAGAGCACAGATCAGATGGGCCGACGATAGCTTATCGTCCCCTCGATCTGGCTGGTCGCCCCCTTTGTACGTCAGGGCCATGAGGGGTTCAGCTGATCACGCGACCTGCTTCTGAACGCCTCGAGGCTTCGAAGCACGCCTTCAGCCCGGAGATGGGTCGTCTGATCGATATCAGGGGTATATATATCCGCGCCACGCACTCTCTCCACCCTCTATACATCCATCATCATGTCCCCTCCGGCATTCGACAGTAACACGAATCTCAAATGCCAGCTCGATGACTTCATGAACGTCAGCGCAGAGAGCTTGAAGCAACTCTTCGACGCCACTCTTGCCACCTTGACGCGAGAGGAAGCCATCAGCACCGCCATCACGCCTACCGCAGTCTTCGTCTTTTCCGTGTGGACCGATGCTTCCCTCGGGGAAACCATCCTCGCAGTCGCCGGCTCAGGCGTTTCTGCCCGCCTCATGACGTGGGCAGCCGCAAACCCCACAGCGAGCACATTCATGGGACCCGTCGCTGCCGGATTCGCGCTCCTCGGCGCTACGGTAACAGTGTTGGATGAGCACTCATCTCCAGTCGACGGCGCCTCCATCGCTGCTTTCCTGACCGCACACGGTCTGCAGCTCGCCGGCCTCAAGGTCCTCAAAGCAACATTCACGGCCGATGCGACGATCACTTCCGGTTGAGTCTTCTTGTCGCCCTCCCCAGTGCATACTGTTTGTAGCTGTGAGAAGGTGTTACAAGCATGTATCGGGTCATTTACATATCGGCCCCACTTCCCATGTCTGTTCTGGTGAACATTCGCCAGTTGCCTGCAGCCTTCACCCACGATGCGAAGCGGCTCAGCGTGCCAGCAGCTAGTCCGGCATTCCGAGTGATCCCTTGACCCCATAGACCCCTTGGTATACCACGACAACTTAGTGTATCAGTGACTCATCCTTTCAGCACACTTAGAGGGACAGCTTGACAGGTTCCCGTGGTGTCAGGGACGGGTCGAGCTCTCCTCTTTCCCTCCATACCTCCACGAGCATGAACACTGACGACCCTTCGATGACTTCTAAGGTCTGCTCACGGGTGAGCAGTCTTCTAACGCATCTCTCCGGACCCACACCTACTCAGTACGTCATGGCCATTTCGACTACCGGCGTAGTGGTTCTGACCCAGATCTGCTCAGGAAACGCCTCCTCTGGAAACGGTACTCTCAACCACGATTCGGCCTCTTTTATCTCCGCCTTCATTTCCTTCAGCGTGATGCGCGCAGGGGTGGAGCTCGACCCGTCCTCGGACAAAGAGGCTCTCGCGAAGCTGTTTGCGGGCGGGGTGGCGATGACAGCGATTGGGGCGGGTATGTGGGTGGCGCGAATGGACTCTGTGTGGACAGCGTTTGTAACATGCCATGGGGCACATCTTGCGCTTGAGGCACGTCGGACTCTGGAAGGATGGGATTGAGTGAGGTGTCAGCACGGGCGGCCGCTTCTATGGGCTATGGAGTGGCTGTATGGTAACCCTAGATGCGGGTCAGTATGGTATAGCATCATTGATGCTCACACTGGGGACCTCATCCGGTCAGCATGTCAGCGTGTCCTCAGCTTGGCGAAATGATCAATTATACGCGCCCCAAATTACAGCCCAAGAGGCCTCCTAGTATAGCTGGCTCACTGTCCGGCACCTTGCTTTTCCGCCCAGACCCGCTCTGCCTCCTTCTTGAGATCATTGTTGAAAGCCGCCCAGCCCAACTTCAGCTTTGCGTCGAAGAACGTCCCGAGAGGACTGAGCAGACCCGTAAACTCCTCATGTTGCGAGAAGAGGGTCTGTGCCGATTCGCCTGCTTGTGGAGTGAAGCTGAAGTCATGTTGGCCGGTGAAGATGTAGGGTATTGAGCCGAGCCAGCTGAACCGGGCCGGGGAGTTCTCCTGTGTATATCAGCTATTGCGAGTCTGCTTTCCAATGGCTTTGACTCACCTGCATGATGGGCGTGAACGTGCTGCCTGGTATAATAACCTCGATCTTGTCCCCAGCCACCAGATCCATCCCAGATGCGCGTCCCGGCGTGAGGATCTTGATGGACTTGAAGAAGGCTCCATCGTGGTAGGTCGACAGTTTCTCAAAGTCGAGAAGCTGCACCAAGATCAGCTACTGTCAAGCTCTGGTACAGGGGAGACTCACCACCTCGCGCACGACCGCAGGCGGGGCATTGATCAGGATTTAAGCGTGTACCATGGCTGCTATACTCTATCTGTCTGTTTGTTGAGGGCGAAAGAGTCTCTGTGAATGTTTACTTGATCTTGATATTGTTGGGGGGAGCTTGAGACATGCTATACTTATATGCATCAGCTGGACGCGTGGCTCAGCGCTGGAGGTACCACTCAAAGGTACAGCGCATCGCTTTCGGGGGCCGAGGGTAGACGAGGGGATGTATAGTTACACGCGCCTTATGCCCCTGCGCTCCTTCTTGCTTGATCAGCGAGATCTTATCGCAAGTACCGCTTCTGGTAATTCCGGAAAAATTCACCCAATCCCGCTGCGACGGTTGAACTGTGGGTGGTGGATGCATGCAGAAGATAGCTCGGGAAGAGACGCAGGGGAGACAGACTCGGATGCGAGGAGTCCTATTTCTGTAACAGAAGGGGGCATTTTACCTCCCCGCTGCTTTGAAACGAGGCAGGAGAGTCTCGGACTCAATTTTCGGTCCGGGTGGCAAATACCGTAGAGTGGGGAAAGTGGGGAACTGGCACATTCCTTTACTCCTTGCTCTCTCTCCTTGACTTCTAGCTTTATACCGGTCCCTGGGCTCATACTTTGGCCTTCAGGTAGACTCGATGTACAAGCAGGACAAGGGAAGATCACTCACATTGCATACAGGTGCAAGTAAAAATGAGGATTTGGGACAATTTCGGCGGAAAAGTCGGATTTTGTGCATAATTACAGAGTCTTCATCTCTCTAAGTCCCATATTTTCTCTCTACCTCCTGAAATCGACGCGCAGCGATCTACACGCGTACTCAGTCCACCTCTTCGACTGCCTACGTTAGCGCAAGCTCTATACGTGTATGCGAAAGTGAATGACTTACCCGAAGGACCATCGTTGCCACCGGCACCGGCACCTGGGAAGCCACCCGGGGCCGCACCGCCACCGGGCATACCGCCGGGAGCACCACCGCTGGAAGCGTAGAACCTGATCATCAGCTCAGTCCTAGTCAACCTCGCACAAGTAGAAGAGACTTACCGCTGCATGACGGGGTTGGCGACAGCCTCGAGCTCCTTCTGCAATTCCTCGAACTCCTCTTTGCTGGCGGTCTCCATTGTCTCGAGCTTCTGGACAGTGTCGTTGACGGCCTTGTCGAGAGCCTCCTTGTCCTCGGCGGAGAACTTGTCGCCGTTCTCGGAGAGGGTGTTCTTGAGGGAGAAGGCGTAGGACTACAAGTCAGCTTAGGTTCAAGGGAGGAATTCCAAGTTGGGGTGATGACAGCTGAGCTACGATGAGAGCTACTGAAAGGCTATGGAGTGACAAGATGAAGCTGCAGACAAAAATAGGAAAGATTGCTCACCTCAACACCGTTCTTGGCGGTGACCCTGGACGCAGCCTCCTCGTCCTCGGCCTTGTATTTCTCGGCCTCAGCGAGCATGCGCTCAATCTCCTCCTTGGAAAGACGACCCTTCTCGTTGGTGATGGTGATCTTGCTGGACTTTCCGGTGGTCTTGTCGGCGGCCTATGGGTCAGTCACTGTACTGTGCGCACCAGAGCAGGAAACTTACAGAGACGTTCAAAATTCCGTTGGCGTCGACGTCGAACGAGACCTCGACCTGAGGAACACCTGCATGTCAGCAAGACTCACAAAACTCTAGCAAAGAACTTACCACGAGGTGCTGGTGGGATACCAGAAAGCTCGAACTTGCCGAGCAAGTTGCAGTCCTTCGTCTTGGCACGCTCTCCCTCGTAGACCTGGATAAGCACACCGGGCTGGTTGTCCGAGTAGGTCGAGAAGATCTCGGACTTCTTGGTGGGGACGGTGGTGTTGCGCTTGATGAGGGGGGTCATGATACCGCCGGCGGTCTCGATACCCATGGAGAGGGGGGCAACGTCGAGGAGGAGCAAGTCCTGGGTGGCCTCGGACGTGTCACCGGTAAGGATAGCGGCCTGGACGGCGGCACCGTAGGCGACGGCCTCATCGGGGTTGATGGACCTGTTGGGCTCACGACCCGAGAAGGTGTCCGAGACGAGCTTCTGGATCTTGGGGATACGGGTGGAACCACCGACGAGGACGATCTCGTGGACGGACGCCTTGTCGATCTTGGAGTCGCGCAGGACCTTCTCGACGGGGTCCATGGTGGACCGGAAGAGGTCCTGGCAGAGCTCCTCGAAACGGGCACGGGTGATGGAGGTGTAGAAGTCGACACCGTCAAAGAGAGAGTCGATCTCAATGGAGGTCTGGGCGGCCGAGGAGAGGGTACGCTTGGCACGCTCGCACGCGGTGCGGAGACGACGGAGGGCACGAGCGTTGGAGGACAAGTCCTTCTTGTTCTTGCGCTTGAACTCCTGGACGAAGTGGTTGACGAGACGGTTGTCAAAGTCCTCACCACCGAGATGGGTGTCTCCGGCGGTCGCCTTGACCTCAAAGATACCCTCCTCGATGGTCAGGAGCGAGACATCGAACGTTCCACCTCCGAGGTCGAAGATGAGAACGTTCTTCTCACCCGCGCCCTTCTTGTCGAGACCGTAGGCAATGGCGGCGGCGGTGGGCTCGTTGATGATACGGAGCACGTCGAGACCCGCGATCAACCCAGCGTCCTTGGTGGCCTGACGCTGAGAGTCGTTGAAGTAGGCGGGGACGGTGACGACAGCCTTGGTGACGGTTCCACCAAGGTAGGCCTCGGCGGTCTCCTTCATCTTGATGAGGACCATGGACGAAATTTCCTCGGGGGACTGAAATCAGCAAAGTCCACATTCCAAGCTGAGAGTCACTCACGAACTGCTTCTCCTCGCCCTTGTACTCAACCTGAATGATAGGCTTGCCTCCCTTGTCGATGATCTTGAAGGGCCAGTGCTTCATGTCGGCCTGGACCTCGGCGTCGGCGAACTTGCGCCCGATCAGACGCTTGGCGTCGAAGACGGTGTGGTAGGGATTCATGGCGACCTGGTTCTTGGCGGCATCTCCGATGAGACGCTCCGAGTCGTTGAAGGCAACGTACGACGGGGTGGTACGGTTACCCTGGTCGTTGGCGATGATCTCGACACGGTCGGACTGCCAGACACCGACACACCTGTCCTGTCAGCGGCAAGCTCGAGGGGAGGAATGAAGTCAGCTTCAACTTACGAGTAGGTGGTTCCCAAATCGATACCGATAGCTTTGACCATTGTGAATAGATGTGGTTGTTGTTAGGTTGTTGTAGTGGTGTGTAGTTGTTCAGCGACTTGTAGTTGTCTGAAAGTTATGAAAGGAAAGGAAGAGGGACGTTGGCTTGCTTATATCGACCCCGACACTTTTTTCCATGGATGACGTGAGGGAAGGATCTAGAAACGGGCTGATTAGCTTAAGCAGGCTGATCATTTAAGGTCAAATCGACGCTCCTGGCGCCTTCCAGCTCTTTCCTGAGGGTTCTGGGTTGTTCTACTGTCTTCTATGCATAGTAAGACGCCGAAAAAGGCGGCCGGAAGGTCCGAACTCGGAGGGATATGACAGAAGATTGAGGGGCGACAGTGAGGCGGTTTTCGAGGGAGGTCCGAGCGCGGGAGCCACATTCGCTGCCACACTGCCACACCCCGCTCGGACCTCTCAGGGACTCATTCCTCAACATCCGTGCATTAGCAAGGGCAAGTATTTCGCGCAGTACCAGCAATTGGAAGCAAGCCAGCATTCGTCGAGAGGGACTCAAGTATACAAGTACTGTATCATTAGGAAGAGCCACGGTGCTCCTCACCGTATGCAGCATGCCCGATAGAACAGCATCGAACATTCCGAGACATGCCGGCATCGGCAGCACGAAATTGCCCACATTCCTCGTGGCGCCGCAGAGCTGAGGAAAAGACATTAATAGACAAAATCAGCCTTATTCGGACGATACTAGACAAAATCTTTTCTAATCGGACACTAATAGACAAGTCATTTTCATCAGGAATCTCGTACCGATTTCATTAGCTTTTGTAATCGGATCCGCGCGGCCTCTGTTATTAGCTTTTTGGGGGTTTACAAGAACAATCACAAAGACACCGCCGCTCCCTCTCTACTTGATATCGATCAACATACATGACAAGAGAGATAGCAAGCTTCGTATTTAAGAGAGAGATCGTCCATGCGAGAAGTATTGTCCATGGGAAAGAGAGGGAGAGGATGGCGGGCCAGTCGGCAAGAGGTGCGTCAGGAGCTGGAGGAGCGGCTAGGCAGGCATCTGAGAAGTCAGCTTGACTCGGCAGCCGTACTCACTGGTCGTCTGAGCCAACTCGTACTCGCACTCGTCCCCGCCACCACCCCAGTACACGTAGCGCTGTTGTGATTCCCCATCTGTTTGCACTTCGAGCACTTGATCAACTTCCTCCCACCACCTCTGACCGCCTGCGCCGCCGCCGCCCTTCCTGCCTGCGTATCCGGAGCTGGGCCGAACATCTGCGATGCCGCAGAAGGAGCACCGTCTCCTGCCCGAGCGAGATTCCTCATGAAAATGGGTTGTCTATTGGTGTCCGATTAGAAAAGATTTTGTCTAGTATCGTCCGAATAAGGTTGATTTTGTCTATTAATGTCTTTTCCTCCCGCAGAGCTGCAAGGTGACAGCAGGGTGCTCGTACAGATACGTTAAGACTGTGTTGCCTCCTGTCTTACTCACTGTGACCTCCAACCACTCCTCTATCCCTCCCTCATGTCATCCAAGCGCCAGCGTACCTCAGGCGAGGATTCGTCCGACTCCCCCATCCTTGACCAGATCGCCACCCTCACTGCTCCTCAATCCCACAAGCTCCTCACCAAGCTGCTCCAAGCGTACCCTAGCAGCGAAATCTTTATGACCTCCTTCATCGCAGACGAAAACAGACCTCGCGCGCCGCGGCCCACGGCCGACCCCGAGCACCAATTCCGCGTCGGACTTTACAATGTCAATACAGCTGTCAAGCTCGCGGCGACCTCCCACGTCACTCCGGAAGCCCTCTTGCAGGAGCAGGTCACCGCCATCATCCCGGCGCTCATCATCGTCGTGGTGGACATCCACAATTGCGTCACTCAGCGCGGGTGCGACCTGGACATGCGCACAGCTGCCATGTCGACGTTGATTGATCTCGTAGAGACACTCATGGAGGGAGGGGCCAGCGAGGATTATGCTCAGGCGCTTATGGGGCGGAAGGAGGTGATAGCACACGTGGTGGATACGATGAAGCAGACGCTGGAGATGAAGAAGGTCTGGGAGGACGAGGTGGACGATTGGTACAGGGAGCTCAAAAAGCTGCACAAGCGTGCAAAGGTGTTCGGGGTGAGGGACTTTTTGGTCTTGAGGCGTCAGATGCAGGAGGACATACCATATCTGAGTACGACTGCGGTGAACTCGGCGGGCGAGGATGGCTCGGGTGATGAGGATGGGGAATGGTAGACTAGAACATAGCTGCGTAGCGCAAATGTCAATAGATCACAGCTAGCCGAGTAGGCATCATAGATAGCCATGTAGATGACAAGTAGAGCTTAGAGAGCGGCAGGAGTCACCCAGGCTATGGGTTGACCTACGAGTCCGGCTTATAGTGCGATCAAAGTGAGCATGATCAGCGCTGCTGCAACTAGGGCCTGTATGATAGCGCTGTGGCCACGGGCGCCACTTGACGACGAAATTAAGCTTGTCGATTGGTGACGTCATGACGATCTGGCCCAGGCCCAGCTGTGGCAGAGATGCACAGGAATAGATAAGACCCCAAACACCTCTTCAATCTCCTGCACCATACCATATTTATCCCCCACAACTTCCCAAACTCACCACCCATCACCATGAACAACAACATCGGAAGCAACACTGGCGGCATGACCGGAAACACCGCCTCTACCGGCCAGCAGGACGCTCTTGGTGAGTCTGCTTCTTCCATTCCTCTTCCTTTCCTATCCTATCCGCGCCCCGCCTATCTGCTCCTGCCTCCCTAGCTACATCAGCAAGGGCGCCCTATCCACATCCTCTTGCTCAGCACCATCCACCAAGGAACCGAGCTGACTTTTTGCAGACAAAGGTGTGAACAGCATCCTCGGCAAGGCCGGCCACGGCCAGTCCGCCTCTACCACCGAGAAGATCAGCGACGGTATCCGCTCTGGCTTTAAGAAGATGACAGGCAAGGACGTCCCAATCGCTGATGTGAGTCTACTGTCCCCTGCGCATGCCAGAGATCTGGCTGATCAAGCAGAAGCAGTAGAGTCGCTGCGAGGTGGCAGATTGGATTTTGTATCGAATGAAGGGGTGAAGTCAGTCTCACGGCACCTTGTGTTACCGCCTCCATCACCGCTGATCGTATTTACTGCACTGCTGTCAATTTCACTCCCTGACAAGCTGCACTCCCTTTACACCCTATAAAGTGGGCCCGGAGGGATAACTACTACTATATGCTCCCCTTCCCCATGTCATGGTGGCAGTGGTCGTCATGAGAGCTACATGCCTAGCATCTGTAGAAGACGCTACTACCATTCCCACACGTTTCTAGCACCCCACGCATCTCCCCCGTCGAAATCCACGATCCCCGCCTGCTGCATCGCCGTCTCCCTCTCGAATCGCGCGATCTCCTCCTGATCGAATAGCTTCTCGAAGCAAGATCCTGGTGTCCTGTAGTGCATGTATGGATCCGTTGAGCGCAACTATATGTACGTGTCAGCTTTAGCCGTCCCAGGTACTAATCAAAGCGACAAAATAAACTCACCGACGTCCCACACCGATAACAAAAGTGCGACCCACACCGCCCGCAAGTCATATGGTTACACCCATGACTCTTCTCCACCCTGACTCCGCAGCCCGCACAAGCTCTCGTGCGCTGTTCGAGCCATTTCTTGTTCTCTTCATCCTCGACATACCTCGCCACCATTCTTTCCAGATTACTCTTCCCTCTTCTCTGTTCCATCTGTGCCCGCTCGGCGCTGCCTTCGGGGTACGAGAGGTATTCGAGCACGATGAGTGACGTCTGGGGGAAGGAGCAGGGCGTGTGCGGTCCGTGCCATGTCGCGGAGCAATATAGGCAGAATGAGAAGGTGCACTTGGGACATTGCCGATAGCGCGCCCAGCGATCCTCGCGAGGAATCGTTGATGGCTGGTGTTGCGAGGGAGAGGAAGAGGGGGCTGTAGTGATCCGGAAGGCGCGCTTGGAGATTGTTTCTTGAGCGGAGAGGTCGGCGGCGGATGGGGTCGGGGGTGGGGGTACGGCGGCTTGACAATTGGGTTGTGGGCAGACACAGTAGGTAGGATCTGGAATCAGCAATGCCAGGATAGGAGACGTACCTATCTCTGCCTTTCTCCGGTCTCGTAGTTCTTCCCATCGTAGGCGCAATTCTTCTCCTACCACACTCTCAACTAGAGCAGGATCGAGATCCTGTTCCGCATCCGCTGCTTGGCCGGCATCCCTGGTCGCGCGTTTCTTGACGCATCCGGGACTTGGGCAAGCTACCGACTCCAGCGTGCCCTCGGAGATAGCTAGCGTCCAGCAGGCATTCAAACATGGGTTACAACTGCCTGTCAGCGTTGTTCCTCCGGTAGGCGGAAATTGAATCTTACAAGACACAGCCACAAGGCATTTGTACGCAGCTCTTCCCTTTTCGATTCTCAAAGCAGATCGTGCACGAGAACGCCGTCTGCTCGAAGGAGGAGTTGAGCTGGGCAGCGTTGTACGTCTTCAGAAGGGTGTGGAAGATCGATAAGGGTAGGGCAGGAGGGACAGACAGCCTGCTTGTCAGCCTGGATAGCCCCAGCGCCAGATGGATAGCTTACCTTAGCTCGGAATCCATCATTCCCAGTTCTGCCAAAAACTCCCCGGTCCCTATCCAGTCCCACCATTTCCAAAGCACCCCCGATCCCTCGCTCATCGCTTCCTTCTCTTCCGTCCACATGACCCCGAGCTTGTTCTGCACAGCCTGCAGCGCAGCGCGAGGCAGCCAGCTAGACCGCTCGTCCCCCTCCAGCCCAGCTTTGAGAGCTACGACCCGCGCCGGCGCCTCAAGAGGGTATGTTTTGGCAAGTAGGAGCTGCATCGTGAGCGGAGGGAGGTGCGAGAGCACCAGCTCGGGATGGGCGATCGGTTGTCCAGACGTGGAGGATTCGCCGTTCCTCGATCCGCGAGACAAAGAGGGCACGAGCTTGACTTGAGTGTTCCCACCCAATGCGATGGGTATCGACATGGAGAGGAGTTTCCCGCCGACATCATCCGATAGGGTGGTCTGTCCGGGATAGATTGACTGGGGCCTTGGTAAGCTATCTGTGCAGAGAGTGGGCGGGTGGCAAGGACTCACTTCCAGCACCTCGATCTCGTCATTTTGCAACTCGACACATCGTTCTGTAAGTTCCGAGCTCATGTTTGCCGCGTTGTCACGGACGGCCTGGTCGTCTGTCCTGCTCCGATGTTGTGCAGAGCGTGGAGAGAGGTCCAAGAGCGTCCAATAGCCAAAGCAGAGCGACGAAAAAGAAGAAGCTGGACCAAGCGATCGGGTGTATCCGAAATCATGCCGTAAGGCAACGAAAGTCGCGACGAGGACGACCATCTCGACGCGCTCAAGCGTCTCTTGTGCTAGCACATAGCAGCTAGGCCGGATGTCGGCCAGTATCAAGGGTGAGTCCAGGATAGAAGAATGAGGCTGATAGGTAGCGATCGATACCACCTCGGTCCACCGGATCCATTCTGGTCAGGTCGTCCTCGACCTCCAGAGCTGTTTGAAGGAGCTGGTAGAGAATGCCCTTGATGCGGGCGCTACCAGCATAGGTACAGCGATCATCCGTCTTTTGCGCTAGAGCTGATGATGAAGATGTCCGGATCAAAGACTACGGGACGACCTCTATTGAAGTGGTGGATAATGGCAGTGGGATTGCTGAGTCCGACTGGCCATATATCGGCCTCAAGCACCATACCTCGAAGCTACCGGAGCTGGCGCTCTTGCCATCGGTTGACACCTTCGGATTCCGGGGCGAGGCACTCTCGGCGCTGTGTGCGCTATGCGAGAGCGTGACTGTTGTGACTAGCACCAAGGAGACGGAGCCTATGGGGGCGGTCATCCAGCTAGGGAGGGATGGACGGGTGATGGATCACACGGCGAGAGTGGCTAAGCCTGTACGCTCGAGCACCCCTATCGAAGTCTGAGGAGACGCTGACAAGATAGAGAGGAACGACTGTCACACTGTCCGGTCTCTTCGTACCCCTCCCGGTCCGGCGCAAAGAGTTCGAGCGAAACGCCAAGAAAGAGCTCACAAAGGCTCTGAGCCTGCTCACGGCGTACGCCCTCATCCCCGCCTCCTCTACCCCCGATACTCCGGGCGTCAGACTCAAAGTCGACGGGATCACCACCAAGCGCGCCAATCTGCTATCGAACGACGGCCGAGGCGATCTACGTACCAACGTCCAGGCTGTGTGGGGCAGTAAAGCTCTCGACGGGGTCACCGAAGTGGATATCGCGCTGGACGTGACGATAGACCGGATGGCGAGGCGGGAGGGGGACGAGGCGGCCAGTCAGACTGTACAGGTCAAAGGGTTGCTCTCGTCCGCTGCATGGGGACAGGGCCGGAACGCGGCGGACAGGCAGTTCTTCTATGTCAATGGGAGACCGGCGGACCTCAAGTCGATCCAGAAGGTGGTCAATGAGGTGTACAAGTCATTCAACACCAACCAGGTTCCACTGGCTATTCTCGACTTCATCATCCCGAGAGGTACGCACTGCGGGATTGTCGTTCCAAGATTGGATGCAGCTGACTGGCAGAATCGGTCGATATCAATGTCTCGCCCGATAAGCGCACAATCATGCTGCACTCGGAATCCAACCTTCTTTCGGCGCTCCGGATCGGTCTTGAGTCGTACTTTGCACCATCGCGGTCGACGTTTGCCATTGAGGGCGCAACACAGTCGGGCAAAGCGGCCAAACCAACGCAAGGCAGGCTGGTGTTGCCGTCGGCGAGCACGGCGACGCTTGTCGCTCCGGAAGCGCCAGAGGAGGAGGAGCTCTCGGAGGAGGAACCTGAGCCCGAAGCGGAAGTCCCTCTCGAGCCGCCCGCCACTATCTCCCGCGAGTCGCCCAGCCCGCCACCTAGGGCATCACGCCGTATTGCTACACATTCCAACGCGGAAGCGGGACCGTCCCGGACTCGCGAGCGAGGACAACAAGTCATCACCATCCTAGACGAGGACGACATCAACGATCCCCCTTCTCAGCGCTCCCGATCATCCTCGTCACGATCTGTTCCGACCGCAGGTTGGCAGCCGCCTCGAAGACCTATCGTCGCCACGCCAGCCATCTCGCCCGCCTCACCCGCCCGGAAGCGCACTCAGGGTGTTATCGATACTACCACAGCCAGCTGGAGTCCGGAACGGAAGGCAGCGGCGGCGGCCAAGAAGGCGAAGACGAAGGGAAGTGGACAGGAGGCGAGGAAGAGTCTGAGGGAGAGGCTGAAGGTGTATAGTCAGGCGGAGGTGGTTGTTGTGGATGATGAAGAGGAGGAAATGGAGGAGGAAGAGGGGATGGACGAAGGGTCAGGAAACGGGGATGAAGACGGGAGTGGGGTAGAAGCGGTACTGGCCGTGGCGGAGCTGGCGGAGCTGGCGGATACGGACACTGAATCGATGGACGGCGTCGGGGAGGCGGACAATGAAGGGGCCGAGGACGGAGAGGACGCGGAAGAGGGAGAAGAAGAGATGGATCTCGACCAGGGAGGTGATGAGGGGGAGGGATCGCCAACGGACACGCCTGAGGATTCTGGCGATTTCGAAATCGATGAGAAGATGGCAGCCCCACCGCCTCCAGCTGCAGTCGGCAGATCGAATCGCCGTCGAGTGGCGTCCTCATCACCAGCTCCATCACCCATAAAGACCCGTACGCCGTCCAGCGGTGCTGCCAATGGTACCGCCTCCGCCCGAGATCTTCAGGAATACCGCTCCGAGATCCCCTCGTCCACCACCTCTGGCGAAATCACCCTATCCTTTTCCCTCCTACGACTGCAAGCCCGCTACGCCCGCCGAGCCCGCATCCGGTCCAGCGATGCGTCCGCAACCCCTTCCGCATACCCCAAACTCGAACGATCAGGCGTCACGGCCGACGCGGGCATTTCGAACCGGGATGCCCAAACTGCCGAAGCGGCCCTGTCGCGGGTCATCTCCAAGCCTGATTTCGGGCTCATGGAGGTTATAGGCCAGTTCAACAAGGGGTTCATCATTGCCCGTCTGGCCAAGGAGGGGGGACCGGACGATCTGCTTATCGTCGACCAACACGCGTCGGACGAGAAGTTCAACTTTGAGACATTGCAGCGGACAACGCAGATCAAGGGGCAGTCGCTGATCAAGTGGGTCTATGTGTCTTCGGTGTATATGACGAGGAGTGAGCTGATGGAGTAGGCCGAAACCGTTAGATTTGACAGCCGCGGATGAGTTGACAGCCATTGAGAATCTGCCGGTCTTGCGCGCGAACGGGTTCGAGGTGGATGTGGATGAAGAGAAGCCGCCGGGGAGAGGGGAAAGGATCAAGCTGGTAGCTATGCCAGTGAGCAAGGATACGGTGTTTGACTTCAAGGGTGAGTGTCTAGCTGCTCGGTGATGCATTACCAAAAGCTGATGGGATAGATCTGGAACAGCTACTTCACCTCCTCTCGGACTCGTCTCACGCAACAGGACAGATGGTGCGGTGTACAAAAGCGAGGAGCATGTTTGCGATGCGGGCGTGTAGGAAGAGCGTGATGATTGGGAAGAGTCTGACCAAGGGGCAAATGACGCAGGTGAGTGTTAGTCGACGGCGAGGAGAGCAGAGGCTGATGTGGGTAGCTGGTGCGGAATATGGGTACTATCGATCAGCCATGGGTGAGTATATCGGGTATGGGCTAAGATCCAGCTGATGAGCAGAACTGTCCGCATGGCCGTCCGACGATGCGCCATCTGACCAAGATTGAGGCAAAGCCAGAAACAGGACGACGGCGGATAGACTGGGCGAGCTGGGCGGCCTGACTCAGCCCATTGACTCTAGGATCTGGATGTATATCATCATGCGGAATGCATCCACGGCTGATCTGTCCTTGCTGTCACTAGCTTCTTCCCGACCAGATTATGCGCCGCGAAGGGTGTATAGGCAGGGAGGGATGGCGAATGTCCTTGTGTCGGGGACCTTCAGCGTCTCCATCATTGCGGCTTTGGCATCTTTCCGATCGCGTCGAGGTTGTAGTTGACGTTTCTGGAGTAGTTGGTGAAGAGCTTAGCGGTGACTGGGATTTCTTTGGAGGACTCGAGTATCTCCTGCATCCTATCAGCTGGTGTATTCGACCGAGGACCAGCACAAATTGAGACGGACCCGGATGCAGTGGTTCATCTCTGTGACTGCCTCATTGCACTTGTCCTGCTAGTCAGCGCTCCGTCGTCTTTGGGTCGATGAGACTGGGACTTACTACGTTCTTGATAATCCTCTCGAGCAAGACTGCCTGCTCTGCCTCGTGTGGGTTCTCCATCTTTGACGCTCGTTGAGAGGTGGATAGAAGGTGGAAGTTAGTGGCTGCTGCAGCATTCCTCGCCCAGTCGCGTGGGTTGAGCTTGGACGCGTCTCTGCCGTCATTCTGTTGATTTTGGGTGGGGATCGGCTTTTGGTTCCGAGTGTTGTGGACGATGAGTGGAACGACGATCGCCTGCAAAAAGTCACTCCATACATTCATTTATTATATAGACCGCAGTCCTACAGGCTAGTACAGCCATCACACTCTTTCCCTCACACTACAGCTGTGCACTCGCCACCCATCGTACACCTTACCCTATTTTGAAGCTCTCTACCTCGACCCCCGCACCCCACACTACGATCCCCCTGGCACGATGGCCACCAACGTCGCCTACAACCTTCTCGAAAAGTACGCACCAGTACTCGCCGAGCACCTCGTCACTGTCAATGCGACAACGGCACAGAACCAGCTGTATCCAGGGGTGGACCTGTTGGGTCTGAATTGGCTCGAGCGGACATGGGCGAGCTACTATATCTGGATGGGGAACCCTGTTTTAGCTACGGGCCTGCTGAGTTTTGTGATACATGAGGTGAGTCCTGCTCTCCGAGAGTAGTCAGCGGCGGAGTAGTCGCCATCCGCGCAACGGCGGGAGGGCCGAGGACAAAGACGGGCGTTCTTCGCTTACGCCCGAGCAATGACAGGTGGCAAAAGCTCGGACTGACATTTCAGATCGTCTACTTCGGCCGAGCGATTCCATGGCTCGTCATCGACCGCATGCCATACTTCCGTCAATGGAAGCTGCAGGAGGTGAGCTCCTATGATACATCCAGTGCTATTAGTAGGTTGAGTAGTAGCTGACATGCAGAACAAAACCGTCACCAGCGCACAAATCTGGAAGTGCACCAAAGTCGTCCTCCTTACCCACTTCACCTGCGAATTCCCCCTCATCTACCTCTTCCACCCCATCTGCTGCTACTTCGGCATGGCGACCTACCAGGTGCCGTTCTCGCCCATCGGACTCATGGCGGCTCAGATTGCATGCTTCTTTGTCTTTGAGGACATGTTCCACTACTGGGCGCACCGGGCGCTGCACTGGGGTCCATTGTACAAGAACATCCACAAACTGCATCACGAGTTCTCGGCTCCTATTGGACTTGTGAGCTACTTTTCACTCGATTCAGCTACGTGTGCTCAAGCTAACTTTCAGGCTGCCGAATACGCCCACCCCCTCGAAGTCCTCATCCTCGCCCAGGGAACCATCATGGGCCCCTTCCTGTACTGCCTCTTCCGTCAAGACCTCCACATCTCGACAGTCTACATCTGGATCACGCTCCGCCTGTTCCAAGCGGTCGACGCGCACTCGGGGTACGACTTCCCCTGGTCATTGCGCCACTGGCTCCCTTTCTGGGCCGGCGCGGACCACCACGATTTCCACCACCAGGCGTTTGTCAACTGCTACTCGACCTCTTTCAGGTGGTGGGACTACATGCTCGGAACAGACAACAAGGTGAGCTTTTGTCTTCCCGACGTAGGATGTGGATGGACATGGCTGACGGCGCAGTACCACGCGTACAAGGCCCGCGTTGCCGCCGCCTCCGACAAAGACCGCAAGGCCGTGCAGAAGAAGGAGATTGCCGAGGTGGAGAAGGAGGGTCTCCGGGCAGAACGGATCGCCGAGATGGGCGGAGGACAGGGCGGGATGGAGGGTGTGCCACGGGGGAAGCTCGAATAGGGCTGGAGCTAGACTAGAGAGATAGATGAGGGGGAGGCGGTGATGAGTGTCAGGAGTGAGGTTCTATACTGAAGATACCAACACCACGTTCATTACATGCATGTACCTTCGTTCCGCTCGGCAGCGTTTATTGAGAGCGACGCGATCCAGTACAGGCAAGGCTAAGAGGAGCAAGCTAGCTTGATCTCGCCCCCCACCCGACCCCCAAGCGTTGCGGGAAGAACGCACGGATATGAGATGTGGTGGAGTTACCGGGTCGGCCGCTCCCAAAAAGTCTGCGCTGCTATGTTTGGTCTCATCTCCATCATCCGACCTACCAGTACTATATATAGTGTGTACATACACCACCATCTAGACGGGATTGGACCCTTCTAATCACAAAATGTCGTTCGCACTCGCCCCCGAAACACCCGCGACTGCACCCCTGTTTCGATCGACCCAAAGCTACAACTTTTCCGCTAAAAGCTACACCGTCGGCACCCGTAAATCCGCCCTCGCCCTCGTACAGACCCACCTGGTCGCCGACGCCCTGGCGCATCTTCACCCCGGAACCTCCTTCCCCGTCGTCCACAGCACGACCATTGGCGATCGGAACCAATCTACTCCGCTCCACTTGCTCTCGCCCTATTCGTCCTCCCAGCCGGCGAAATCACTATGGACGGACGAGCTCGAGGCCCTTCTGGCCAAGGGGGACTTTGATCTGCTAGTGCACAGTCTGAAGGATGTGCCTACTACGCTCAAAGAGGGATTTGAGATCGCGGCGTGTATGAAGAGAGAGGACCCGAGGGATGCGTTTGTGGTCAGGGAGGGATTGGGCTATAAGCGGATAGAGGACCTGCCGGAGGGGAGTGTGATTGGGACAGGGAGTGTCAGGCGGGTGGCTCAGCTCAAACGAGCCTTCCCGGGCCTGAAGTTTGAGGATATGGCAAGCTGGCATGCTCTCGAACCGGTCGACACAAGCTGATTCTGTAGCGCGGCAACCTCAACACCCGACTATCCAAGCTCGACTCCCCTACTTCCCCATTCTCTGCCCTTATCCTCGCTACCTCCGGTCTGACGCGTATCGGCCAGACCCACCGAATCACCTGTCCCCTCTCCTCCCCCGTCCTCCTCCATGCGGTTGGGCAAGGCGCACTCGGCCTCGAGATCCGATCGGGGGACCAAACGGCCCGCGAGCTGCTCCGCCGGGCGGGACACTGGCAGACTGAGTGGGCGTGCGGTGCAGAGCGAGGTCTCCTCCGTGTTCTCGAAGGAGGCTGCTCTGTCCCCGTCGGGATAGAAACAACGGTGGAGGAGATCCAGAAGGGGGAGCCGGGATGGGAGAGCGCGGGGTACGGCGAAGAAATCCTCAAGAGCTTGGACGGCTCGTCTCCCCTTATCCACTTTTCAGGCGTTCTACCTATCGAAACACCACTCCCCTCGCCGTCCGATACGGCCGACACTGTCCGCTCCACCCTCCAACCACGCCGAGCACGGATCAAGCTCCTCGCGTCAGTCACGTCTCTGGATGGGTCGGTGCATGTGTTGCATGAGGCGCCGGAGGCTGTGGTGGCTAGCTGGAGGGGGGCGGAGAGGTGGGGAGAGGAGTGCGCGAGGCGGTTGATTGATCTTGGAGCGGGAGAGGTGTTGGAGGATATCAACAGGATGAGGCGGGAGAGGGAGGAGGAGGATCTCCGGAGGGCAAAAGAGGCGAACGGCGTCAATGGGAATGGGAACGGAAATGGACATGGACACGGGAACGGGGCGGAGGTGCAGATGAGTGCTTAGGACAGTCTCTGGAGTACTTATTGGGCGGATGCAGATCTTGCCGGACCATGGGACAGGCAGGTTCACACGCTGGTGCATGTATGCTTGGGACCCACGCTGCAGATCAGAGCATCAACTGATCATCGATCTCATCTCATCCCGGATAAGATAAGGATCCCAACCGCCACTCTGGCTTGTTTCTCTGAAACGCCGAAAACGCCGACGCGTCACGCGGACGCGATTTGCCTCTTACCGCCAGATCCACCACCACCACCAAAGCAATAATTCAAGATCCATCAACCGTACTTCTTCCTTCCTCCCTTAGCTCTGCCCGCCACTCACCGCGATGAGCGACGTCACTCTCGACAGCAAGGCGTTCTTCAAGCGCGCAGCCAAGATCTTCGCGCTGTGGGAGCAGCCGAACGATGTGGCCGAGGAACTGGCGGATCTGAGGGCGCTGCAGGTCATCATGGGGGAGCCGAACGATGAGGGGCTGTCGTACTCGAAGAGCTCGGCTTTGCAGGTGGGTTGAAATGCAGATCATCAGGAGAGGCGCGTATGGCGATGAGAGGAGCTTGAGAGCTGGACCGCTGGATGAGAGCGTTTAGCTGGTGGGGAAGGAGGAAGGAAGGAAGTGGCGTGATGGGTTCCGCCGAGGCGAGGACAGGCACGGGCAGTATGAGGAGCCCCAAGGATGAACAGCTGGAAGAGGGCTTTGCAGTGAAGGGGAAGGAAGGGAGCGAGGGAAGAAAAGGGCGTGGATGGCGGCTGGAAGCTTGAGGAGACTTTACTGATTGGCAGACCTGGTTATTGGGCTATGAGTTTCCCTCGACACTCATGCTCTTCACAAAATCACCAAGGAAGGTCACCTTCGTTTGCAGTGCCAGCAAGGGTGAGCTAATCCGCGCTGCGAAGAGCGATCAGTAGCTGACCCTGACAGCAAAGATCCTCAATCAGCTGCAGAGCGATGGAGATATCGAGATTGATGTTCGCGTACGAGGCAAGGACGAGGCCAGTGCTAGTGAGTCGGAAGTCCACTAGGTCCTTAGCGGAACGTAGCTGACGTGGTGCAGAGGTGCTTCCCGACCTGGCCAAGTCAATAGGCGCCGAGCAGATCGGTTATCTGCAGAAGGACAAGCAGACCGGCAAGTTTGCAGACGAGTGGAGCAAAGCGTAAGTCTGGCCCAGGAAGAGGTGGAATCATACTGATCAGCAGACAAGACGGTGTGATCGGGCTGGAGCTGGTTGATATGGCAGCGGCGATCTCAGAGGTGCTCGGGGAAAAGGATGGGGAGGAATTGGTCAGTTGGGAGAACTCCCTTTGCGCTTCTGGCACAGCTGATAGTCAGAAAACCGTCATCACCAGTTCTCGCCTGACTTCCACTTGCATGATTCACTACTTCAAGTCCAAGATGGAATCCATCATCGACCGAGGGACAAAAGTCACGCACGAGGAGTTTGCGAGTATGATTGAGGAGAAGATTGGGAATGACGAGAAGGCGGCGGACATGAAGCTGTGGAATAGGAATGCTCAGCTTGGCGAGGTGAGCTTTCTGACATCGGATCTGGGCTCGAGCTGACAGATAGATTGACTTCTCGTCCACTGAATGGACACTCCCACCGATCATCCAGTCTGGCGGGAAATACGACCTCAAGCTCTCGGCCCAGTCAAATCAGGACAACCTCAAGCCTGGCGTCATCCTCTGTACCCTCGGCATGCGGTACAAGAACTACTGTTCTAGTATGGGGCGGACATTTATGATTGATCCTCATCCGGTAAGCTGACTCATGCCTAGCCTGGGTTATAGCTGATCGTCAGACACAAGAGAAGTACTACACCATCCTGGTCGAGGCGCGGAACGAGACCTTCAAGGCGATGAAGCCAGGAGCTACCGCCAAGGAGATTTACGAATTTGCACTCGAGTATATCAAGGCGAAGAGCGGGACACTGGCCGAGTCGTTTGTCAAATCTATCGGATTCGCCGTGAGTTGAACCGATCTCAGAGATTGCGCAGCTGACATGTAGACTGGTATCGAGTACAGAGATAGCAACTTTGTGCTGAGCCCAAAGAACGGTCGGGAGCTCAAGGAGAATATGGTGTTTATTGTCAGCTTTGGGTGTGCAGATCTGCCAAATCCGAAGAAAAACGGTCAAAAGTGAGCATTCACTTGTATGGACTGGACCTGGCTGATGATGCCAGATACTCTCTCCTCCTCACCGACACGGTCAAAATCGGCCAAGAAGGCGTCATCAACCTCACGGAAGGCTGCTTCAAGATCAAGGACGTCGTCATGCAGCTGGATGGCGAGGACGAGGTCGAGGATGTCAAACCCGCCGTCAAGCCCAGTTCGTCAAAAGCCAACGGCAAGGCGAGTGCGAAACCCGCCAAGCCAGCTCGCGCTTCAGCTTCCACCAGCACGCGGGCCATCTCGACCAAAACCCGAGGTGGAAAGCGGGAACAGGTGGAGCAGACGACAGCGGAGAAGATCAAAGCAAATCAGGCTCGTCTTCATGCGGAACGGCAAGAGGCCGGTGTCAAGAAGTTCAAGAAGGGCGGAGATGGAAAGGGAGACGGAAAGGACAAGGTGGTCAAGAAGTACGAGAGTTATCGGCGGGAGGAGCAATTACCGCGGGCGGTCGAAGATCGTCGAGTCCACGTCGACGAACAACGGTCAACGGTCGTCCTCCCCATCTACGGCTACGCTGTCCCCTTCCACATTTCCACCATCAAAAACGTCACCAAAACCGAAGAGGCGGAATACTTCGTCCTTCGGATCAACTTCCAGTCTCCCGGCCAGATCGCGGGCAAAAAGGAGGACATGCCATTCGAGAACCCGGACGCGACCTTTATTCGGTCGGCGTCATTCCGCTCAAAAGACCAGCGGCATATGCTCAAGGTGTTCCAGGGCATCTCGGACCTGAAGAAGCAGGCGACGAAGCGGGAGGCGGAGCGCAAGGAGATGGCGGATGTCATCGAGCAGGAGAAGCTGCTGGAGATTAAGGGGCGGCATCCCTATGTTCTCAAGAACGTCTTCCCGCGGCCGCAGGCAGAGGGCAAGAAGACGGACGGGAATCTGGAAATTCACCAGAACGGTGTTCGGTTCCGACCGGACAATGCCGGCGCCCGGATCGACGTCCTGTTCAGTAACGTCCAAAACCTCTTCTTCCAGCCGTCCGACAAGGAACTCATCGTCCTCATCCACTTCCACCTCAAATCACCCATCATGCTCGGCAAAAAGAAGACGTACGATGTCCAATTCTACCGCGAGGTCACGGACATGTCGTTTGACGAGACGGGCGGTAAGAAGCGGCGGGCGAGGTATGGGGACGAGGATGAGATTGAGCAGGAGCAAGAGGATCGGCGGAGGCGGCAAGAGCTCGACAAGACTTTCCACGAGTTTGCGCGCCGCATCCAGTCGGCCGCCGAGACGCAACAACACGATCTCGAGGTGGACGTGCCGTTCCGAGAACTCGGCTTCTCGGGGGTACCGTTCCGCTCCAACGTCATGCTCTTGCCGACTACCAACTGCCTCATCCATCTCTCGGAATACCCCTTTACGGTCATTGCCCTCAACGAGGTCGAGCTCGTCCATCTGGAACGTGTTCAGTTCGGGCTCAAAAACTTTGATATGGTCTTTGTGCACAGCGACTTCAAGAAGACGCCAGTGCACATCAACAATATCCCGGTGGTTCATCTCGATAATGTCAAGGAGTGGCTCGAGTGAGTTGATTTTGACTCTGCGGAGCGACAATAGCTGACATCGCTAGTTCGTGTGACGTCGCTATCTCGGAAGGCCCCGTCAACCTGTCTTGGCCGGCCATCATGAAGACGCTCAATGAGGATCCCTACGGCTTCTACGCTGAGGGCGGGTGGACATTCCTCACTGGAGGAGCGGAGGACAGCGAGAGTGAAAGCTCGGACGGATCCGAGTTCAACGAAAGCGGGGATGAGATCAGCGATGCGAGCTCGTCAGAGAGTGGAAGCGAGAGTGACTGTAAGTTTTGAATTTCCCGACTTTCCGAAGGGCTTCAAAGCTGATTGTCTAGTCGACGATGATGATGGATCGGAAGGGTCAGGCGGCTCGTTTGCGGAAGATGAGAGTGGAGAGGATTGGGACGAGTTGGAGCGCAAAGCTGCTCGAGGTAAGTTTCAGCCTCCCTTGATCTTCAGCCCAGAATGGGACTGATCATTATAGCCGACGACAAGCACAGAGATAATGGCGGGTCCGATTCGGACGATGGGAAGTCCAAAAAGAAGAAGAAGTCTGGAGGGAGGAGGTAGAAGATGTGCGCCTTGTATCGAGGTCGGGAGGGGGTATGTGTCGGCTGCTTTAAGGGGAGTAGGGGAGTGGGCGAGGAGGGGCGTTGGGGCGTTGGGGAGAGTGAAGTGTGTTCATCCTGTTGTAGCATTCAGTCATGCCATTTCCGGTCAGAATGTGATTATCATGTTCAGCAACGGCGCCGCACCCATATCCTACGCCACGGAGAGATGCGGAGGATGAACAACCGGCAGTATAGAGGAATCGTTGGAAAGCAATCAAATGAGGGGAAGTGGGATCTACCTCTTCCTCCGAACTCCCTCAAGGGACAAGAAACTATATCCAATGATACATGAAAGATACCCCTTAGTCTGCCTATGGTAGATGAAAAGTGCACCGACTCCCGCTACGCCTCTAGATCGTTCCCGCCACCTTCACTCTACCTAATAATCATCTCTCGCAGCATGCCGTCTATTGTATTGATTGACAACCCTGTCCCATCAGCCACTGTCCCCTCTCAAACCATCTCGGAAGCGACTCACTTTCCAATATTCTTAAACAACCAATCCCTCCCCGTCCTATCCGAAATTGGCAAGAATGGCCCCGACTGCCCTCCTCGCAATACCAGCCCAATCCCCCCATCTTCCAGCGACAGACTCTGCATCTCGCTTAATGGCACATCCCAGATCAACTTCATCTTTCGGAGCTGCATGAGCGCGAGTCGTTGGTCCGAGAGGAGAGCGACGGCGTCGTCTCCAGGGATATCGAGATGGGCGATGTAGGTCTCGTGTCGGTATTCGCCTGATTTGAGGTCTTTGAGCCATGACTGGCCCAGAGCTTCCCGCTCGGAGTATGGCTGGTCGTCAGCGCCTACTCAAATAACGTCGATGAGGAACTTACCCGTATGACTCCATCAGACGCAATATACCTCGGTAATCTCGCCTTGTCCAGCGCGTCCTGGTCAAAGACTGTCGTCGTGTTCCTGATTCCCTCCGTCGACGTCGAGACCAAGTCGAAGACGCCCACCAAAGGCTTCGTGAACAAGCCGACAAAGCCCTTCCCGACACCCTTGACGAAGCCGGATGCGCCGTCCTTCTCGGCTCCTTCCATAGGCTTGGACTACAGATATCAGCTTCGCCCTTCTCCGCTGCGGGTCAAGCTCGACTTACGGCTACACCCTCAAACGCGCTCGTCACACTATCCGCAAACGCAGAAGCACCCGCCGCGACACCATACAGCGCATGTCTTGGCTTGTTTCGCCTTTGCGTCATGCGTCGCTTCGTCTGATACTCGGTATCCATCGTAGCTGCAGACAACCCCTTGCCGATACTGCCAGTGACCTTGGTCAGACTGTCGGTAACACCAAAGACCGTCTTCTTGGCAAAGCTGGACGCGCCCTGCTCTGATCAGCTCACCTTACTCCGACGTAAAGGTATGGACCTACCCTTGCGATCCCAAGCCCGATATCCTTGTTCCCGTGCATGACCACGCCTTGGTATGGCTCGTAGAAGATGTCGCTGACTCCCGAGCTGACCTGGTTGAAAAGACCCATGGGGTTTCCGAGGAAATCGGCCGATCCAAGCACTCGGTAGATCTGCGGAACGACCTGTGCCTGGTAATGTAGCTGGACTCGTTCCTGGAGTGACGGGATGGAAAGTCGGGTATTCTTAAGCTCGAGCTCAGTGAACTTGAGAGGCGCATCATTGACGTTGCCGACGGCCATGGTCAGGGCGTTGAAGGCATAGTAGAAGGGGTTCTTATTCGATGATACTCTGCTCGTCAGCTGCCTCCTTCCGGTAGACTCACTTTTCGTCCACATTGACCCGATCCGTGCGCATGAACGACAGATTCAGAGCAAGGGGCTGGAGGTGCAGGTATTCGAAGAAGAAGTCGGCCTTGCCGGACGTCATCGCTGGCTCCGGTATGCCCTTCGGGTACTGTATCAGGATGCTGCTCGTCAGCTCATCGTATCGACTCGCGCTGCCAAAAAACTCACTCATCCGGCTCGATATCCCATCCGGCGCCCTTGAACTTGGTGAACTCCAGCAAGGCAAACAGGAAGTCCTCGTCGATTTCGACAGTCAAAGACTGAAGCAGGATCGTTGCGTACTTGATGAAGACGACACCGTGTGCTGTCTTGTCAGCTCCTGTCCCTTAGCATGATGGAACTGAGCTCACATTGGTCCTTCAAAATCGCCACCGAGAATTGCAGAGTCGGGTGCGACTCCAGGTCCTTTCCGTCCTTCGGTATGACCTGAGGATACAGGATAATAGGGAATAGACCGCCGAAGAGCTGATTGTCGATCTGGATCCACTTGCAGTCGATGAATCCCTCATAGTAATTCGAGTAGTCGGCATAGCCCACGCTGAGACCGCGAAGCGAGACGTAGATAAGCTCGTCCGGCTTTTTGGTGATGAGCGAGATCCCGATGCCTTCGAGGTCGACCTGGATGTTCATGTTTGGCTTCTCGGCCACATGGACCGTTTCGAATTGCGTGCTCATGGTCGTGATGCTGTCGGTAGACTCCGACCGCCTTGGTCCGGCGCCCCTCATCGGCTTGTACACGCTTGTCTCCTCGTCGTATGGTGAGATCACCAGCAGCTGGGATGCGCCGTCGGCTTGGATGTCAATCGAGACCGTGGCCGAGCGCTTGCTGGGTTGGCGAGGCTGTGACGTCAGCTAGGTGATTTTGTTGTCGGCAGGCAGAGCTCACCAGCTTGATGGGTGGCTGAACACCGATAGCCATCATGTCCACTGCCTGCGAAAGCGGTACACCCTCGGCGATCAACCTGACCAGCTTCTTTGAGGCGGTAGGGTAATCCCACGAGTAGTCGACGGCCTCATGAGGTGGTACATCCCGGACCGGGAGATTGGTCGATTGCTTGTCCGAGTCCTGACGTCAGCTCAGCAGTATGGTAGTACTCACGATCTGCTGGAAGCTGAACTTGTAGGGCGTGTCGTTCCTGATCTTGAGCGGCCAAGGCTCCTTTTCTCTCGAGATGAAGATGAAGAAGCTGGAGCCTTGGATGTGCGTCTCGATCCGCAGGAGGTAGGTCCGAACACCCGAGGATGACTGCCGCTGGACAACAAGGTGGGTGCGGCCGATGTCATTGGCATTGAACGGAGCCGACCTGTGGTCAGCTCGGACTCCTCTTGCTGGCTTACCATCTTTGAGTCGAGAAGTCCGCTGTCAGGGTAAACTGATGATCCGCTCGAGCCAGCAGTTCCTGGACGGAGACCTGGGCGCCCTTTCCAACATCATACGTCTGATCCGAGCCCTCCTGGCGGATGCGGACTGGGTATTCGAAGTTATTGACGACCAAGTATCGAGGAGTGAGAGTGACGACCTTGGTCAACTTGTACTGCAAGAGTCAGCTCGGCCGGAACCGGTGAAGCGGATACTGACCTTGCCAAGACCTTCGGTATATGACAAGCCGACATGATACTCCTTGTCACCTCTACCTGTCTGCATGACTACAGCCATATCCGCAGCTGGCGAGTCGAATGACATGGGCTTGGAGAACTTCGAATCGGCCACCTTGAGAAGCAGACGATCTCTGCGGTCGGAATGAGGGAAATTGAACACTAAGAATTAGTCACTGCCATACGCTGCATATGGGATCACTCACTGAATGGTGTCGGCTTCTCATTCTTGTGGTCCTCTGTCTTATTAGCTTGTCCTCTAGTGGCCCACATATTGACTCACCGGCAAAGTCTGCCCGACCAGCAACCTCCCTCTGTCCGCCTGACCAGGCCTTTGCCGCAAGATCGAACGGCAAACCGGTCTTGTTGAGGAAGACGTATGGCGCGTAGATCTGGACTCTGACCGCCCCACCAGAGTTGGGGTAGGTACTGGTCGTCAGCATGTCCCTAGCAGGAGAGGATGACGGAGCTCACAAGTAGTGGAGTCGAAGAGTAAGAGGGATGTTCTCCCTATCAGTAACCTGGATGTGGTCCTCGATGGGTAGCTCTTGATCGTCGGTGTTGATGATGGCATAATCGCTCTGCTGGAAGTCTGGCGACATTAGCTTTGTCGCGCATCACAAAGACAGCATGACTTACGGCAATCTTGCGGTCCGATGCTGATGAGCAGCAAGTGACCGAGTTCGACCGTATGCAGAGGGCAAGCTCCCCCGCTGATGAGGTACTCGCCCGAGCTGAGGGTGGTATTCTTATCATGTACGCGCCACTTGATGTCATACGGCAGCAAGTTCTCCAGCTCGACCGGCGCGCGCAGGCTGAGAGTCATGCGTGGGTACACCCTCATGCCATCAGCTATGCTGTCCCATACTCGAGAGCGCGACAACTCACTTGGCGGCAGGGTCGTTCTCGTCAAAGTTGGCTTTGCCCTGGAAGTAGAATGCTGGCTTCTGCGCAGTCTGATGCTTGCAACTGATGGGGCGGATGGGCCTAGCGACGAGCTGCCGCCAGTGGAGCGGCATGGACCAGCTGTAGTCGAAGTTGAAGCCTTCTGCACTTTGTCAGCTACATGTGGGTGGGCCTCGGACCGCAATCAGCTTACTGAGAGGCCTGAGGCGGAACCGCTTCTCATACGCCGCAGTCAGAGGTAGAGGATGCGACTCTCCCGGGTTGATCTTGATCTGCGCAGTCGACGCCTTGCCATGCGCGTCCACAATGATCATCTCGATTGGCAGCGCCGTGTTGTTCTCGACGTTGAATGTAGATCGGAAGGTGATAATTTTGATATTGTTCTCCACCTTGATGTCACACATGAGCTGGTGGGCCACCTTGTCGACCTTGGGTCGGAGAGAGAGGATCTGCGGTCCTTCACGGTCGACCGAAATACTCCGGAGAGGGTCCCAGTCGGTGTTCTGAATATGTATACCAAGCGAGTTGTGTCGGGCCGCAGATACGTTCTGGCGTAAGCTCGGTACGTTCCTGTACTCACGTCTCGAGCCCGATGACGATCCTCAAAGCGCCATGGCACGTCCGCCCCATCGTCCAGCTCCTTGACCCCAGTGGGCGTCTTGGATGTATCTCGCGATTCTGGCCAGACGGCGATCTTCAGGCCGGTCTTGTTCCGCACTCGGAAGGGAGCATCGGTTCCGCGAGCCTGCTTTCCCTGTCCCTCCCCAATCATCGCGCCAGTCATAGCCAGCTCAATGAAGGCAGCCGAGACGTTCAGCTCGAGGCGCTCCCTCGCGATGAGCTTGACGTCGAGCGGGCTGCTGTTGGGACCAGCTGCGATCCTCGTCACCCGCAGATCGAACTTCCATGGGTCCATGAGGGGCTCAAAGTACGAGTTGCTGGGATTATAGTATCGAATGGAGGTGGTGATCGAGGTTGCCATCTTCATCTGAATGTCAGCTCGCCCACTGGCCAGACGTACATCTCCCGTCCAATCGTTCACCGCAACCTGGAACTCGTTGGTTGCCAGGTGGACGAAAGGCATTTCCTGCAGATCTCCGACCAGGACAAGCTGGAAGCCGTTGATGCGAGCCGTGAGCTGTTGTGTCAGCTTGAGCTCCCGCTACCAAGAAGAAAGACCTACCTGTTCCTTGGAAATCAACACCTTTGCCTTGTCGATCGTCTTCTTCTGCGTATGCACCGAAGACCTGCGCGCAGTCGCTGTAGGAACGATGGCAGCCGAGGTGGACTCAGTGATACCATCTCTGGTAGGAGCACTCATGCTGGTCCTGCGGTCCGTCGAGCCCTGTCGTTCCGCGCCTGGCTCCGAGTTGCCAGACATCGCCTTGGTCGTAGCCGCGGTGGCCTTATTGACGATATCGAGAATGAGCATGATGTCAGAGTATGACGCCCTGAAGATGATGGGATCAGGGATGTCGACATCGAAGCTGGTGGTGGTCTGCGATCCTCGGCGCTTGGTATCGAGCGATAGCGCTACATTGAGTCGGTCGAGGAAGGTGATCCGGTCGGACAACTTGTCCATCCGGCCGAAAGACATGCCGAGCTGGCCGATCTTGAGCGCCATGATGGACTGCTGGGAGAGCAAGACCTCCTTGACCTGCAGCTGGATCGCCTGGGATTTGGGGTCCGAGTCATTGGCAATGACCATGATGGTTGACTGGATGATCTCGACCCGGTAAGACAGCGACCCAGGTTGCGCCGGCGCCTCAGTCTTCCCTTGCTGCTCCGGAACCTCCGCCACTTCCGCCTCCTCTGCCGGTGCAGAGTCGGTGAAGGGGCTGACGGCAAATTCAAGGAGAGCAGCAAGCGGATCGACAGCGAGGATGATTTTTGGGCTATCGATCGTGACGATCGCCGTAGCCGAGCCGGTCGGACCGCCAGACTTGGTGTATTGAACCATGACCTGATTGCCATCGTGCGAAGCAGGCGGGATGATATCGCGGAAGACGCTCTTTCCAGCCCGAGTGCTGGTAAAGGCAATAGTCTTGAGCGAAAACTCCGCCTCCATTGCGCCGTCGCTGAGCTGCTTGAGCCCAACGTGGGTCTTCATAAGCCCAAAGCGAGCGATGCTGTACGTTTCCAGATCGCCGGCGTTGATCGCCTGGACGGTGTAGACTTCCAGCGAGATGGAGTTGACCGTAAAGTCGACCAGCATGGTGGTCCATAGCGAGCCAGCCTTGCTCTCGGTGATGGCGAGTTCCGGTTGGAGGTCAACCTGGGTGTCGGTCTCGGACATGGGGGTGGCAGGAGCGGTAGATACCGCTGTCGAGGGAAGGGGGGTGTCGCCGGTAGCTACCGGTTCCGAAAGGCTGGACAGGGCCCGAGGAAGCGCCTGGATAATGGACATCAAGAGGGTGTATTGGAGCTGAGTCAACGACATTTTGACGTCGGACATCTCGGTCGAAACCTGAAATCAGCGCTTATTCTCGCCGAGCAAGCTTTGACTCACCTCCATATCCGCTGCTTTCGGATCGGACCGATGCGTCTCCCCTCCTGCCTGCTTGACGGTCGCCGAGATCGTGACATCATCGACCATCTTGAGCGTTTCCCTCTTCCCGTCATGCACCATCTCGGATGAGACACTTATGCCCCGTAGTCCGGCGTCGATGGTAGACGTATCGTTCGGGTCGCCGAGATACCGATTCTTGGCAAAGATCTCTCCAAGCCTGAGAACCAGCATGTCCGCGCTGACCAGTCCGTCACGGGGAAGGACGACGATAGGCGTATTGATGAGCAGGTCAAAGTGCATCCGCGTGACCTCCGAGGCGCGCTGGACCGCCGCCTGTGAGGCCGCATCGTACACCGCCTTTAGCTGGGCGAAACGCATCGCCCAGCCAAATAAGCTGTGTACGGGTCCCTCCATGAAGGTAAACTTGAGCGAGCCCGCTTTGAGATGCACCGACGAGTTGAAGCCGGGGAAAGTCTCCTTGTCCGTGGGGTCGAAAGTCTCGTAGCTGAACTCGGCGAGTTCGTCCCCTTCGATAGCGAGTAGCTTCTTGAAGGCAGGATTGGCTACCTCGTCATCCGTGAGGTCCTCGAGCGAGAGGTTGCCCAGCCGAGCGCTGACCCGCATGGTCCCGTTCCGAAGCATGATGTTGACATTGGCGAGCGTCAACTCGAGCAGAGCGAAGGCGAGACCATTGTTCTCCAGTGAGACTGGTTGTCAGCTACTGCTCAGTATGCACTTTCGGCTCGATAGCTTACTCTGGGCGCTGGTCAGATGAACCCGTACTCGGATCTTATCCGAAGACGGTGGCGGAACCACCACCACCGCCTCACCCTCATCCGCCTTTTGCACCTGAGCGGCTGGCTGCTCATCCTGCGGCACAAAGGTAGTCATGATGAAGTCGTTAAGCGCCAAGATAGGCTCGGGCGCCACCGTAATTTTAAAGGTAGACAGCTCGGCAATGACGCTCTGGTCAATTCCGTCATGCTTGGTCATGAACTCCGGCGAGTCCTTTTGCACCTTCATATACCGCACTTTGACGAGTTTGTGGTCTTCCGATGCTGAGGACCCGGTGCTGGCCGATGAGAGTAAGGGCTTTCGGACCTTGCCTTGCTCAATCATCGCCAGCGTGACGTTCCGGAGATATAGGTCGACCGACATGTCGTATTGGCGCAGGGCGAAAGTGAGACCGAATCCTTCGAGGACGGCATCGGCGAGGGCTTTCTCCTCTCCAGCCCCGTTGGCCTTGTAGAGCGAAGCTTGGAGCTTGCCGACCTGGAAGGAGAACTCGAAACTGATCTGCGACATCGCGTTCCGTTGTGTCTGCTGATGAGCTTCTGCCTTTCTGCCACAAGCACCCAGGCTTACCTCAGTGGTATCATCCTGAGCCTCGTAGAATTTTTCGCCCTTCTCATCTATCGACGATGCGTCATCCCTCGAATCAACCGTCCGCAAAGAATGTACCGACCGATTGTCGTCCAGGTTGTACTCTTCGATCGGCGCAGCCCGGAAAGTTGTTTTTCTCCGTGGCGCAGCTGCCGGCTGGACCGCTGGTGCAGGCGCAGTATCATCGCCAAACTTGGGAATAGCAACGTCGATGAAGCGCATCAGGGTTTCTGGATGTCAACTGCGTCCTGATACGCACATGCCGGTATCGCCAACTCACTGTACTTGCGATCCGAGAAATTGACCTGCAGCTCCGGTAATTCTCCAGCAATCTTGAAGCGTGTCAACGTCGAGGTGTTGATGATGGCGTTATGGACCGAGAAGTTCATGTTGATCCGCTCCAGGATGTGCAGCTCGGCCGCTCCTGGTTCGTGTACCTTGTCGAGAGCCTGGAGACATGATTCGACATTACCACCCATGAGCAGCTATGGTCTTCAGCTTATGCTCTGCGAGAGAAAGACGAGTATACGTACTTGAGTGGATTCCAGCCGGAGCGACAAGCGATCATACATGAGATCCTCGAGTTGGCGGTAATCGTCGTTGCTGTACTGCTTCCCGCGCTTGCTCTGGACCTCCTTGACTTGGTCCTTGTCGACAAGCTTGCTTTCGATGGCAATATGACCAGCGTCCAGCACGAGCGCTTGGCAGTCTGCCTCGGTGACGCTAGGATTGTAAGGTTAAGCATTGCGCACCCAAAAGGATCCCAACTTACTTCATGGGAATGATGATAATAGGAGCGTTCATGTCGACCTTGATATCCACAGTCTGGGTGATCAGTTCTTTGCCCTGAACAGAATGAGAAAGAGTCGACAGACCTTGTGCTGTTCCAAAGCATACTCCAACCCCGCTCTCGTCTCCTTCCGCAGCCCGTCCAGAGTCTGTCCGGCGGCATCCAGCAACGCACCGATACTCTCCAGCTGACTCTCTGGCGGCTTGAAGAACGCCACCACGGCCTCAACATACCCCTTGTGATATATAATCTCCAAGTGCCGCATCTTGACTGTGACCGCATTGTCCGCTCTTCCATCCAACGGATTATGTTCCACCTCCATGACGAAGAACGGATCCGCCTTGTCGTCGGCTACCATCCCGTCGCTGATCTCCGCGAGCGCGACGTCTGTCCCGCCCACGTCGAGCGACGTCTGGCGCTGCGGCCCGCTCGGATCCGACTCGATATCCTTGACGCGGACGATCTGGGGGTACAGCGAGCCGGGCATGGTACCGTCATACACCCTGAATCCGCCGAGCGCGACCTTGGCGGCGACACTTTCGGTATACTGCGTAGCATCGGCAGTGAACGAGTCGAAGACGAGAGCGATAATGTCCGAGTTCCGACCGTGCGGATCCGCGCGGAGGGAGAATGAGCCTTTATTAAGTCGAGCCGATATCCGAGCCCGCATAAAGTCCTTGGGCTGGTTGCCCATGATCTCGTCGGCCGAGGCGGGGGTATAGTCGATGATGTCGTCCAGCTCCTTCTTCTCCTCTTGCGTCATCCCTTCCTCTGTGTCCTGCTTTGGCCCTTGGCCCCAGAGCCACTCGTTCCAGGTCTGGCGGCCAGCCTGCTCCTTCTTCCGCTCAGCCTCCATCTTCCGTCGAGTGGCAGCGTCCTTCTTCGCCTGAACACGCGCGACCGACCGGAAGAACCGAATATCTTCATATGCCAGCTGACTCTCCATGTCCGCCAGCTCTTTCGCGTCCTGACAGTCAGCTACTACACGAGCGCAAACGATGGAGCGGCCAAGGGATGGCTTACATCAGGTGGTAAGGGCTTCCCCTCTGGCAGCGCCAGCCGCTTCACATACACATCCACATACTTCTTCCGCATATCCCTCCGCTCGCTGAGATACTCCCACGTCCACCTCCGATTCCGATCGTGCACCTCGGCCGCAATCGCATTGAGCGCGAATTTGAGCCGCGCCTTGGCCGGATTCTGCTCCATCTCGATCTCTGGCGGCCGGAATTTGTGGTATTGGTGGGTACGGCGGTAGAAGTGGAAGACGTCGACGACGGAAAGGACATCTCGGTACTGGTCTTGGTCGAGAACGAGGCCAATTTCGTCGAAGATGATTTGACCGTCGACTTTGGGTATCTCGTTCGACATCGTCTTATTGACGATGAGCTATCGAATATCAGCTCATCTTGGCCATATCAGGTATACTTCGACCTGAGCAGAAACGTACCCTCGCTTCTCCCGTGACTGGCTTCAGGATATACTGGTGCTTCCCCGGCCCACTCAACATTTGCTTCAGCGCGCCAATCGTCCCTTCCCTGTCTCCCTTGTCCAGGCTTCCAGTGTCGGTATCAAAATACACCCCGAGCGCCGCAAGCTTGACGAGCTTGTGAACCCCCTTCATGCTGTTCTGGATGAACGCCTCGACCCAGTTCTCATCGGTCGATACCGCCTTGAACTCGTCGAGGGTGATACCCGCTGCGAATGGGTGCTGTGGACGTCAGCTAGGCTCCAGAATGTCCGACGAGCAAGCTTACATCTGGCGTATTTGTTCCGTCTTCATATCGGACATGTATGCCCTTGACATGTATTTGGACATTATCAACAATCTTGCTGACGATAGCTCCGACATATGTCTGTTTCGCTGAGACGTCAGCTTCTGAATCCCAAATCCCTTTGCACAGTTCGCAGACTTCCACCACCTCCCCCTCAGGCGCAACCCAGCTCAAAAGACAGAACTCACATCCATCATCCCCTGCTACCTGACTCGTCGCATTATCCACCGCCTCGGCACTCTTCAGCCTCTCCTGCTTGGTCGCCTGCTCCACCCGTTCGTCCTCCTCCGGATCTACCTTGCCCTGCGGCCGTGCTCGCGCCAAAATATAGACATCATCAATCGAGATTTTGACGGGCTCTCGGCCGATCTTGCTCCATGGGATAGTGACAGATAATGTCCCGATATCGCCCGCGACGATTTCGACGGGGAGTCCGAACCGCTCGAGGAGAGATTTCTTTAGGTGCAGACCGTGGAATTGGAGATTACCTATCGTGTTGTCAGCTCAGGCCTCGTGTTTCATGCAGAATCCGCAGACAGGATCTGAGGACAGACAGCTTACCGCCAAAGACTGATAGTGATAGATCCTGTGCGTTCAGATTCTCGACATAGGGCGAGACGTAAATATTGAGCAGGCTCAGGGCGGCCGCCTTGAGCGTCTGCATGATGCCGCCTTGGGCTCCGGCCCGATTGTTTCGGCTCGAACGACGCTAAAGGCGCGCAAGGCCCTTCCCTATGGTCGATGGAGTCGACAATAGGCTTTGCTACTGGGCAAGGAAAATTACTGTGAGGAGCGAGGAGAGTGTTAGAGCAAAGGAGAGCGTTTGGCTCTGTACTGTGCGCTTGTGAGGGCGATGACGATGTTGTAAGCGGGGATCGCCGCTAATCAAGGCTAAAAACGAGGAATGAGGAGCTTGTATTGACACCCAAATCCTCAGTCTGCCACCCGTGCTGCCCCATTCTTACGAAAGAGGACACGGAGAAGATATCCCCGTCATAAGTTTCCATATCATTACTTTGCATCCCAAGGTCAAGTCGTATGAACAGCAAACCCAACACCCCTATTCCAATATCCGCGCTGCAGATGGACAAACAGACCCTTAACGCCGCCCACTCGTGCTTCCCTGACGGTGATACGCCGACATCTGCTCCAGCTCGTTCTACAAAGTCAGCTATGCCACTGTCCTTCGACAACGAATTCCCAACTGACCTCAAGAGATTTGATGGACGAATGAGCCTGTTCCAGATCCTTATTGAGCCGGTCCCGCTCAGTGATAAGCTATCAAGTCAGCTCAGCCAGCCTTACATCAAGCTCCTATAGCTCACATGCTGCTCCCACTGCCTAAACCTCGCCTCCTCGAGCTTGACCTGCTCCGTGAACCTCTTCCGGAGCATCTCCTCCTCCTCCCTGTACTTGGGATTGTCGATCTTGCGGACTTTGGGCTCCCCAAACTTCCTTGTCTCCATCTGAGCCAGACGGTACGCTTCGTAGTGGTTCTCCTCGGTCGAGGCGATGAGGTCGAGCATGTATGTCCGGATCAAGAGGGAGCGGAGTTTCTTGAAGTCGCAGTGCTCGTCGTTTTCCACTGTCGAGTCAGCTACCGAACGAAGGGGAATCTCTGTAGATGGCAGCTCACCCTCCGCGACACCCCAGAGGTACTCTCGGCCCTTGACGACCCGCCCATCCGGGGTCGTCACGTCCTGCGTAGACCCGATGATCGAGAACGGCATGATCGCCTGCGTCTGCCTAGCGTGCTCTGACGCGCTCTCGTCGTCGGCATCCATAGGCGGGGTGTAGATCTTGATCCCTTGCGCGTTGATCACTTCACGGATCTGCGATCGTCAGATCCTGACGAAAATCTCTGTATCATCATGAACTGACCTTGATCTTGAAATTCTGGAGATCTTCAGGGGTGATGGTGTCCGCCTTGGCCACAACGGGGATGAGGTTGACGCGCGATCCGAGGCGCTTCATGATCTCAACGTCGAGTGGCTTGAGGCTGATTGGTGAGCTTGATGTTCAGGCAGAGTAGACTGTCTACCATGTGTCTTAACTCACGCATGTCCTCCTGGCTTGACAAAGTACAAGCACGCGTGGATACGCATGTCCTGCTTCTCCTTCCGGTGTGGCTGCTGCTCTTGACGCATATAGGACTCGTGCTGGTCATCGATGAAGTCAATGATGGGAGACCAGCTGTACTGTAAGCTTCCCGCGCCCGGTCCGCGAGGGCGGGATCACTTTAGCTTACCTGTCCCGGTTGTTGACGTAGTCTCCGAAGCCAGGTGTGTCAATAACAGTCAACTATCACGTCAGCTTCAGCTCTTGAGCAGTCCCAACTCAGCGCTCATCGCCGAGCTGACCTTGATGTTGAACCCCCTTTCCTCCAGATCCGCCTTCAACACCTCAATCTCGGTCGTTTTGTCCAGTTGCTTCGCCCATCTGAAAGTATCAGCTGTATGATCGGGACAGGTCATTCAGTAAATCCTCACCTTTGTCTGTAGTTCCTAGGCGCGCAAATCTCGGTCGCGAACAAGGTGTTGATGAACGTTGTCTTGCCCAACCCAGACTCGCCTACGATATCAGCTTGAGCTCGACAGGTGATCCATGCCGGCGGACCAACTGACCAACGACCATGATGGTGAAGTGAGCACCCTGCTGGTTCACTATCTTGTGCCGCTGGATGATCAGCTTCAGAATCCTGAATGGCTTCCGTGAGGGAAAGGAGGTCTGCGTACCTGGTTGGGCAGACTGCAGGATCAGCAAGCGCTCCTTCTGATCAACGAGGGGTCAACTTACTTTGCGATACCAATCTCGTTCGTCATCTTGTCTATAAGTTCTATGAGAAAGCTATTCAGATAAGGTCAAGAAGGAGTGTAGAGAGCAGAAATGTGAATGCGAAGTGAGAGGTTCGAGCTCGCTCGCGACAAGGTTCAGTGAGCGCGTTTGCCCCGCATTCTGAAACACAGCCAAATTTGATCCCGTCCAGTAGGAGGTGTATCAGATGGCAGCCGATGGAGCCTTCTCAGAGCCTATAGCGGGCCTGGCGGTCGTACAGAAGACAGATGGCTGTAATTGTGATACATTTCGTAGTACAACATGATGGAAGGGACCGGTCTCTACAGCTCCATGTCCTAGGCCCTCTACTCGTCCGTCTTTCCTGGCGGTTTGCCACAAGGCTGCACCATGCGCTGGACTGTCAGCTGGGCTCTACTCGCACAGTCAAAGCCATGATGAAGCCGTGAATATTATGAGCGGATGGAAGCTGACCTCCATCACTTCAAAGCGAGCCCGGGCTTGACATTCCCCATCCGCCAATGCGACATAAGCCATCAATGGTGGATGACCGACGATAGCTGCCGCAGTGTCCCGATGTTGGTGAGTCAGCCATTCACTAGCACGTTAGTCCAGATACGTAGCGATGCCATATGGACGAGACTGGATATGCCAATCTAAGGACAGAGCTTTGTGACGCACTATTTGGTGGTATCGGGGTGTCCGGTACCGGTATACCGCATATGCACTGCACGATTAGCTCAGCTCCAAGGATTCGCATGTATCACGTTGAAGCGGTTATATCCTTCGACCGCATCAGAAGTCTAGGCGATGAAGACAGCTCGATGAGAGACTCACGCTGTTCGAGCTGAGTGTTGAGGGTGTATCGCAATTCCGCCTGATTTCGTCAGCTATGCTCGTAGACAGAACATCCTTGTAGCCCAGCTCACCATTTTGTTAGGTCTTGATGTTCTACTGTATGCTGAGAGGGGAAGATAGAAGGCGACAACAAAGAGCCAAAAGGAGCTGCAAGAGCTTGGTGGCCACTGAGCGGGTATCGCCGAAACTCCGCCACCCACAGCTTGGCTGCCCTCAGCAGGCAGTCCGCTCAACCTCTTCTTTTCCTTACTCTCCCTATACACAGCTATCCCTAGCGCTATAGCTGCATACTCCTCATACACAGTAGTGTTCAGCGCAGAGGTGAGACCATCCTCCCAGCGTTGGAAGCGCCGAAATTGACGCGTCGCTGACGGACTTCTCCCCTTTCTACGCACGCCTCCACTACCTCACTCATCACCTATCATTACCTTCTACTACTCGGCTATACCTCATCGGACCTTTTCCCGCGTATACCGGTATCCGTACACTGCCTTCGTACTACTCCGCTTCGCCAAGATAGGGAGCCTACAGATCAGGCATCATCAGAGCCGCCTCGCCGAACAAGGAGGATGTACTACGCTACGGCAGGACAACAGGCTACTCAGCCAACGAATCAAGGGGCGACAAGAGGGATGTCGATGGGACCAGCAGGGTTTCCTCCTATATCAGGAGGAGGGGGAGGGGGGTTGGCAAGAGGGGCGCCGCCGGGGTTCGCATCGAGAACAACGGGTGAGCGATTCCTTCCTTTGGGAGAGTGATTGGGGTGTGGGCGGGTGAACTGTACGGATGGAAGTACGACGGAGGCCAGGCTATGAGGATCTTGGAGCAAAGGGGGATATCAACTTATAAGAGGTATGGGGAGACGCAAATCAAAGGAGGAAGGAGGAAGAATATCGTCTGACCAAGAGAGGAGACAGGAGGGGCGGAGACATCCAGGAAAACCCGCCGACCGACACTGCTAACACCTATAGACCCCAACGACTTCCCAGCCCTCGGGACCTCCCTGCATCCATCCCACTCGTCCTCGTACGCGACGCAGACTCAACAACCGCAATCGTCGCCATTGAATCAGGGCCAACATCTGCCTCAAAGCCAACAACAGATGTACCATCCGGGGTTGGCACCGCCGCCGGGGATACCGGGGCCGGCGTCACAAGGGGGATCAGGGACGAATGGGATGTTGGAGCAGTTGAGGGGAGAGGAGTTTCCTGCTTTGGGATCGGAAAAGGATCGGGTAAGTCAGGGGACATTGGGAATCCGACGACTTCAAGGAGGGGAATGACCCCGGTTCTGTCGGATTCATCCACGCCTGTGGAGCTGTCTAGTCCCAGCTGTCTCGTTTCCTTTAGAGATCCGTGCTGATCTGCAGATGGCAAACTACCTTCGGACCGGCGCATCCTCTCCACCACTGCTAGCCAACGGCAACAACGTCAACGGCAACGGAAATGGCAACGGGAACGGAGCGTCCACACACTCCGCCTCACCCTCTGCGCAAACCCACAATCCTATGCCTGAATTATGGCGCCAACAACAACAGCAGCAGCAGCAGCAACAACAACCGCAACATTCCCCAAATACAGCGGCGATGCGGCATTTGCACTCAGAACCGGTCGTCCGGCCCGTGCAGCAGATCCTGAGCAGTCCGGTGGATAAGTGGGGATTGAAGGCGTTGTTGTATGAGATCAAGACGCAGATGGGCAAGACGGATAGGGGGGTGTTGATGTTTGGGGAGGATTTGTCGGATTTGGGGGTGGATGTGACGAGCGATGAGTGAGTGTTAGGGATGTGCTGCGCGGTGGGAGTCATAATCGGAGGATGGACCGTGGGATCGGGAATGGGAGGGATGATGGAGGTTCGAAGGGCCTCTCAGGCATCAGGAGGATAAGGACAAGATGTTGAGGGAAAAGATGCGCAGGTCGGGCATCGCTGACAATCAGACCATTATATCGCACCTTTGTCACACCATGGCAAGAGTCCAACCAAATACACTCGACACGTTTACAAGACATGTTCAACATACCCACGCACTATCAATTTCCTCCACCCAATATGGCGCCCAAAATGGTCAACCTCTCGGAAGATACGCTGTTCATCGCCTTTTACGCAAGTCCGCAGGATACCGTCCAGCTAGACTCGGCGGCTGAGCTGTGCGTTGATCCCCCTTTGTATTTTGAGGAATGAGCTGATGAACAGGTACAATCGGGGTTGGCGATACCACACCGAGCTCCAACTCTGGCTGAACGGCCCCTCGTTAGCCAACATTGACGGTACCGACCCCGCGCTCGCCAACCAGTCCAGCCCCGAATGGGCCCGCGGACCATTCGTCTACTTTGACCCTCGCACACTGGCGCGCGACCGGATGCCAGACGAGTTCATGATCAACCTGAACCTGATCGAGGCGACGCGGCAGGCCGCGGTGGTTATCGGAGAATCGAGGGCGGCGCGGGCGGCAGCAAGGGGAGCGGATGGGGAGAGGGAAGGAGAAGAAGAAAGAGGTCAGGCGAATGGCGTGCAGGTGGGGAACGGCGGTCAGGGGTTTGGGCGATAGAGGTGTGAGGAAAGAGGGGAGACTATGCCATTTTCCAGTTTGTGCATACTTATGCTGCGGTCTGGCGGGGCTGGCTAACGTTGGTCACACAGCGGTCCGAGCGCGAGGATAGCTAATGGGCATGTTACATGTCTCAAGTCTACAGAATGCTTATATACAGGGTATAGTCTGGTTGAGGTCGTCGGTATCTCTGCGATGGTGCTGACGGACTGACGCTACTGACGCTGCGCAGCAGGAGGCGGGACCTGAGTGGCGGCAGCGTAAGGCGAGTCATTGGGCGAGAGCATGCTGTTCGTCAGCTCCGACATCACTTTGGAGTGACTCATACTCACGAAGCCCTCTGCAAGATGGCATGCTCCCTCGAGTTCCGCCTCGCCGTCGCCAAATCCGCCTCGAGCCGCTCTTCCTCGTCCTCCATCCCCACTCCGTCCTTCATGACGCTCGACCGCCTCCCGACCGGCTCCGCACCATAATACCCCGCCGCGCCACTCTGGTTGGACCACCTCTCCTCTCCATACGCATTGACATCGGATCCCACCGCGGTGCTGCTCTCCCCAGCGGGCATAGTGACGGACAAGCGGTTGCCCATCCCGTCGTGCGGGATTCCGCTGGCGGAGAGGGCCATAGATCGGCGTCGGACCATGATGGCCTCTTTCTTCCACTCTGCCTGCGCGGCGGTGAGCCGGAGATGCAGACCCCAGAAGGCGGTGAAGAGGGCAAAGAGGGAGATCATCGCTGCCACGGCGGTACTGACTTGTCAGCGTTGCCTGACTCCGGACTGGCTTTAGCAGAGCTTACGTCTCCATGGCCTGACCGGACTTGGGCAACCCCCCGCCCCGCTTGACACTCATGTAGGCGTCCCGACCCAGCCCAAAGGCGAGCCAGCACAGCACATTCCCGAACAGCGTGACGCACAGGACACACGCCTCGAGGACGGCATAGTACAAGTGGTGGCGGATAGAGTCGAGGTCTTTGATGACGTACCCGATGTTGGCGGTTCCGGCGAGGGCGCCCCATGCAATGAGGGTGATGATTGCCCAGTAGCACGCTGTGGGTCAGCACGGGGTCGAGTGGTGGTGGAGTCAGACTGACCGAGAGGGAGCATGATCCGGACTGTCAAGGCCTGACCGGCATCAATCATGGTGGTGAGGTATTTGTTGTCGGACAGAGGAGCGTAGGTACAGTTTGCAGTCTCGGTCACTATCGCCGCTGTCAGCTTCATCCTCCTTTCCTAGGTGAGAAGACTCACAACACCACCCGAGCACACCCACGGTCATCTTACCCTGCCCCGACTGCTCTCCTTCAACTGAGAACCAGTAAAGCCCCTTGATGGGGCCAGGAACAGACAAGAGCACAATTACCAGCAGCAACAGCGACAATGCGGAGAAACCGAGCGCGACGGCCGGGTTGGCGAGGACGCCGGAATGCGCCATCCGAGTGAAGGTTCCCATTTCAGCTGGTGATTTGGGTGAGCGGGGTGTGGTAATTGAGGAGATACGGCGCGGTGTGGGAGGTACTTCGTTAATATCAGGGATGGGAGGATGGAGACCGAAGCGGTTGGCGACTAGGTTGACGGAGAACAGCTTGATGTGTGCTGGTCAGAGTAAATGAGTAAGATCAGCTTGGATCAGTTGGCTTTAGTACTGAGCGGGCTTGATATGTATAATGAAAGAAAGATGGGCGTCTGGGCGGATGGATGAGCTGTCATATAAGCTGGTCAGAACGCTCTTTTCTCCACGACCACACCGTTGTTCGACGTTCGCTACTTTGTCAAACCTCACCACCTCGACGTGCTCGGCCATTCCAGTAACTCCTCGACGATCCCTTAATTCAGGAATCAGGAGGTCGGTGAAGCGCCTTGATGGACAAGGAGTTGATGAGGACCAGTAAGGGGTCGGGACGGACTCCTTTCAGGTAATATAGCACAGCGAGGAGTTCGGGCACGTCCTTTGTCATGACAGCCACCGCTTTGTCTGGTCATGGTCCTGAGGTCATCAATCGTCAGGCTGGCCCTGCAGCTGGCTTGACCCCACAGGTTGAGGCTGGAGCTCACGTGACCAATCAGCGCATAGATGACCGGGTGTTCAGTCAGAATTTCACTGAGTCAGCAAATCATTAGGTGAGCCGCACAGACGTAGATACATACTGCTGTGCTCTCGATATACCTCGAGCAGACTGGCAGGGTACACTTCTGCAGATAGAGCCATTAGCCATGGTCAGGGCGTAGATGTCAGAGTCTACGAAATCAGCTTGACCCTCCACCTCGCCTCCCATGTGAAGATGACCCACCAGAACTGGACTATGTCCGTGTGACTCCACCATTCGTATTCCGCCTGCCATGAATCGCGTCCCTCCCGCAGCTATTCTTTCATTATCCAGGCTAGCGCTCTCCTTCGATGTCCTCCATCCTACACGCCTTTGAACATCGCCGCTCGCACATCGGCCAGACTCCCCAATTCCCCTCAAATCTCTCCGCGTGACTTGTCCCCTCTTAGTCATCCCCAACCTCCTCGTAAGGGTTACTAAAATCGTACTCAGCGTCTCGATATCGAGTCTCCCGATCCTAAAAGTTCTCTCTGCGCGTCATTCGACTGCGTGACGTCCGTCATATCTTCGTCCACCATTGTGAGGACAGGGATCTGTTCAGGCGGCGCTGTGTCTGGCTGCATGGATGTAAAGAGCTGTGGGGCCAATCCAGCGCTTCTACAGGCTGCTGAAGCTAGTACTAGAGCTGCTGCTGCAGGCGGGCGGCGCGAGCTACCAGCGAGGAATTTGCCACCCAAATCAGCCACGTGAAACGTCTGCCGTAAAGCCTTCTCCCCGCGTCTATCTGTGTGTTGTGACTTTTGTCCCTGAAACAGATCTGAACTCTACACTTGTTCTCATTGCCTTTTGACCTCGATACTATACAATAAAGTGTGCAGTAGACCTACACGGCGGTCCACATCCCCTCTCCACACTCGCAGATCATACTCGAAAAGCTAGAAGCTTAGCAAACCGCGCCTGGATCTGCTCGACGTAGACCCATCCCACGCGCACATTCCGCCATCCGCCATTCATGACCTCCTTCAATCCCACAAAACGCGACCTCCTCATCGTCCTAGCGGTCACGACTGTCCTCGGGTTATTACTGCAATTTGACACTTTCCGCTTTGCCGATGGCGCCGGCGGATCTACATTACTGGGGAGTGGCGGGAACTTCCGCGCGGGTGATGGGGACGGATGGCTGGAGAGCGTAGAGACAGGTGCGAGGTATGCGGCAATGGAGAAGATTGCGGGGATGGGGCAGAATAAGGTGAAGTGGGGAGAGGGAGGAGCGATGGAGACGGAGGTATTGGCGCATGCTCCTGGTAAGCTGAACCCCCCCCTAGCATGCGCGGGTAAAAGTTGACGTAGTAGGATGGACCATCTTTGACCAATTATATCTCTTCAACGGAACTTGGTACATCGTCTCGGACCGGCCACATAAAATACCATTACTGCGGATGATGACAAGTACTGGGAATGAGATATGGAATGATGAGGAATCTATCGCTGGACGGTAAGCTTTCACGTTCGCACCTCCTCGCAAGATTGGCTTGCACTAGCTGACTCTTCAGAGAACCAACAGACAAGGATATGAAAATCATCTTTCCATCAGAAGCAAAGAAGCTGTGGGGCCACTCTGCATCAAGAGTATCGGAGACCTCATTCTTGATCAATGATCCCCCTCAATTCCTGGACCATTACTACCAGTACGTTCTCATTCTCGCGGTCAGGCTCGTGCTCACCTCCAGCTTCGCGGCTGAACTGCTGGTCGGCCTTTGGCGGACCTACTCCTCGCTCGACACTACCATATCCGCTACCGGAACGACCCACCTCCCATCACCCGCCCGAATGATGTTCCCACATACAGAAGCTGGTAAATGGAACGACTACGCCAAGATGAACTCATTCCTCTCCCGCGCCATCTTCCCCTCGATGTCGTACGAATACGCCTCGGACTTTCACGATCGGACAGACACAGCCCGGGCGTTCCTTTTCGAGCGGGTGGTCTTTGCGGATCGAGCGGCCGCTTGGCGCGGAAAGGAGTTCCAGCGGACATACCGTACCACCTCCGAAGCCGTCACGCTCGCCGCGAGCAAGTATTGGTGGTACCCGGTCCGCAAGAACCTGCTCGATTTCGTCGGCAGTGGCGATCCCGAGGCGCATGCGTCAGACATCCACGGCGTTGGGTTTGAGGAGGATATAGATGAGGATGATGTCGAGTCGGCAGAGAAAGAGGAGGCGGTGGCGGTCGAGCAGGAGCTGGACGCGATGGAGAAGATCGACGCGAAGCAGGCCAAGAATGGGAAGCCCGTCATCACCTACGTCTCGAGGCAGGATTGGGGTCGGCGGATGCTGCTGCCCGAGGCGCACGCCAGTTTTGTGGAGGAGCTGAACAAGCTGGAGGAGAAGTACGGGTGGGAGGTGCATGTGGTGGCGATGGACAAGCTGTCTAGGGATGAGCAGATCAGGCTGGCGGCAAGGTCAACGGTGAGCTGCTCTCTCCGCGCGGTGGCTTATCTATCGCTGACGCCCAGATTATGTGCGGTATCCACGGGAACGGTCTCACTCATCTCCTCTGGATGAACTCCCTTAACCCCAAATCAACAGTCATCGAGTTCTTCTTCCCTGGTGGATTTGCAGAGGACTACGAATTCACCGCTCGCGCTCTCGGCATCAGACATTATGGGATATGGGACGACACGTCCTTCACCTATCCCGATTTACCGCAGCTCGCCTATCCCGAGGGGTTCCAGGGGAACGAGATTCCATTAAGTGAGTCCACTTCCACCGCTTCAACTGAGGGGACTGTGCTGATGATGTAGATGGAAAGGCTGTCGCCGATCTCATTGTGGAGCGGCTGCTTCTGGAGAAGCCGGAGGACGTGGCTGAGCGGGATGGGGAAGCATGATGGCGTTTCTTTGACCCTTCTTCCCACTTTCGATTTTCTTCTTCATCCTTCTTTGGCTCGGCTGGGTCATTCGGGACTCTCGACCGTTATCTATCTGACATAGACATTATCATCCGGCATCAGCCACTTGTACCCATGTAGCCATCCATCTCATGTGGGCAACATCTCTGCTGTAATCAGGGGGGGGCGGATAAGTACCCTGCTGAGCGATTGGCTCAAGCTAAGCTGCGACTGTACAAGGGCGACTTATCTGAGCATTTCGCTCTTTCCCTCTCCGCTTTCCTGCTTCACTCTACATCAGCCTCGAGCCCCCGCCCATACAAGGCAGTCAAATCGGCGTCTAAAAGCGTCACTGCCCAAAATCACAAGATGAGCGGCGCTGCTCCGAGGCCGGGAAGTGCACACTTCCTCCGCGCTCAGCAGCTGTTCCGGAAGGATCAATGGTCTCAAGCTGCCAAAGCTTTCAAGGAGGTACATCTCCGGTCATATAGGCCCTACTTGATAAATGCTCAGCAAAGCGCTAAAGCTGACTCGTAGGCGATTGACGCAGGAAGTGAGGAGCCCGAGGCGTATGAGAGCATGTCGACTTGCTATCTCCGGCAAGCTCAACGGGAAGTCAAGGAACACGAGGGGACTGGGAAAGGCGGAGATGGGCTGGGGATGTACGAGGCGGCGGTGGAGGCTGCGTTGAGGGCTGAGGCGAAGTCTGCAGGGGAGCGATGGCAGGTGAGCCAAATGTCTGCCTACATAGAGGTCGTATCTACATGGACCAAGCTCATACGCCAGCCATCCTTCATTCTCGCCGACATCCTCTTTTCTAGACAGCAATACATTCTCGCTGGTCTCCATCTCAGACACGCTATGGCCCTTCCCTCCTTCATCACTGCGACTCCACAAGAACGGTCTCTCCTGTCATCCTTCTCGGACCGGATAGCTCTACACACCCAGCAGCTGCGCCAATCGTTCGCCGAGCAGGAGCAGGGCACGACGGACGTACATCGGTCGAAACGGCGGTCGAGCGAACGAGCGGGTCCAGAGCTGGACCGCTCCGCCAGCGTCATCTCGAAGCTCTCGCCGGACATCCTCCTCCGCGTCGTCGAGGTGGGGCGGGTGGATGATCCAGGCCTCCCGGAACGGCTGAGCGGGGTCTGTCGGCGGATCCGGCAGATCCTGGTCGGCCAGCCGGGGGTCTGGCAGAAGCTGGATATAGGAGGAAAGCCGCACCTAGAGCTCAGGGTCAAGACGTACCTGGAGCGCTGCGATGGGGACAAGGGACTGAGTGCGACCGGACTCAAGGAGCTGCGGATCCGAGAGAGCTATAAATGGGAGGACCCAGCGGCGATCGGGCGAATACTTGCTCCTCATGCTGGGTACATCGAGCGGCTCGAAGTCGTCGCCAAAGACCCGGTCGGACTCCTGTTTTGGCTCCGCGCTTCGATGGCCCACTTGCGGTACCTCACCATCAGGTGCTCCAGCCAAGAAAAGTATCTCTCGATGAAAAGTCTTCATTTCGGGCTGCTGCCTGCAGGGTCGGGTCAACTGGAGGAAGTCGACATCGAGGCCGTTCGGTACCAGGGCGAAGACGCCCCAGGCGGCGAAAACATATCCTGGGTCGAGAACCCCCGCATCCAGTTGGCCAATCTAAAGGTCCTGCGCCTCCAAGAATGCTGGACATTCGGCGCGTACGACGACCTACTGGTCCTGCTACGCTCGGCGCTGATACTTCGGGAAGTCTATATCGGGGCGTTTTACTGGCATCCGGACACGGAGGGTTCAGCAGAGACGGGAAAGCCTCGGACGCTCATACGGCTGGAACACCTCAAGAAGTGGTCTTGTCAACCCGACGAGATGGAAGATCAATTTGATCACATCGGCCTCTTCCGAGCAATATCGGCGCCGTCGCTCACGCACCTCGATCTCTTAATACCGGACCGAGATTCTGCAGGTGTTCTGCAAGCTGAGGGGCTGCGCGATGCCTTACCTCATTTGCTCGAACTCACTATCCGCCATGCGGACCTCCAGGCGGACAGCGGCATCCCCTTCGCCGAAGCTCTCCAGCCTCTGAGCGCTCTCCGCTATCTACACCTACACGACTGTGAAAATACTGGCGAAAACTTCTACCGTCCATTCACCGCCAATACTACCCCACCTCTCCTCCCCAATCTCGTCGCTCTCGCAATCTCGGAGGACCCCCACGTGCAGGCAGCTACGCTTCGCAGTCTAGTGGAATCCCGCGTACCGCACGCCGATCGGTCGGTCCAATCGGTAGCGGGACTACTCGCAATCCGGTCGCGTCGGCTAGCCAATCCGGATCCACTGCCGTTCGCGGCTTCGCAGCAGCCACCGTCGTCCTCGGATACCTCCGCCATGGCCGCGATACCTCCCCCTCGACTCAGATGGCTCAGCATCTCCGACTGCAAAGGGGTCGACCCCATGGACTCCCTCATCTATCCATACCTAGAGCTATCGCTGGATTACTACAAATGCAGCAGTGATAAGCCCCCAGGCGCTGGTCGCGGGATGTGGGATAGGTGGATGCAAGACATGGCGTAATGAGGAGGCGGAACTGGGGGAGCAATAGTGAGTCCCACTATCTACAGCACCAAGATCTAGCTTATTACATCCTGGAAGTGTTTGAGCTGATACACTAGGTGTCTCAAGCCCGATATGAGGCGGAACAACCTGTTTTTGGGAGGCAGACCGGGGCCAGGGGGGCCGTTTCGCTTCGTGAAGGGCTATCTTCGGTCGGATCGAATCCAGGGTCTCGCTGGGTCTCGCTGGCATGGCGATGAGGACACACATGCGAAGACAGGCGGAGGATGCATGATCCATAGACCAATCTCATCAGAGCATTTCGGGTACATAGCTTCAGCCTGCTGAGCGGTATAGCGGAACGAGAGCAGGCGAGGCCTTGCCACCTCCCTTCAATTTCTCCGCGACTCATTCCTTCGCCCGGTCTTCTTCGCGAGCCTGCCTGTACGCGTTTATCTTGCGTTGATCTGAGGAGACCTTGCATCACACCCTACATATCCTTTGCTCTCAGCCTTTCTCACTCAGACAGGGTGTACCTACTGCCTCGTCCGCAGCACGCCTACGATGTGGACCTTTACAGTGTCGGGAGAGACCACTTCCTGCGTGGGGACTGGGACATGGCCACAAACTCGCTCAACGATGTAAGTCAAGTTGTGCGGGTAAATCGCGCCCACAAAAGCTGAGCCACTAGGCCATACTGTCAGGCTGCGAGGAGCCCGAAGCGTACGAGTGCTTAGCGACATGTTACCTACGCCGATATCGCCAAGAAGCCTTTGAGCAGACAAGGACAGGAAGCGGCGCGGATGGGTTGATGATGTACGAATTGGCGGTACAGACGGCTATGAAAGCTGAAGCGAGCTTCGGACAGACTCGATGGCAGGTGTGTCTCCGAAGATGCCATTTAAGTAACAAGGAATACCTGTGAGCTCTAGCTGACAGGCTCAGCCATACTTCATCCTGGCCGACCTTTTCTCTCTGCGACAGCAATACACCCTCGCCAGATCCTACTATTCCCACACCCTTGCCCACCCCTCCTTCCTCTCTGCAACTCTACAAGAACGGTCTCTCATTCTGACCCAGTCCGAGGACGTCGCCCATCATCTCCTTTCCGGTTGGCCTCGCCCACCGCTGCAAGTCGGCGGCGCTCAGGAACGGCCCGTACAGGCTGTAGCCATTCAATCGCCGGGTCACCGACAGAACCGGCTCCAGTCTGTGCTCCCACCGGACGTCATCCTCCGCATCGTCGAGGTGGGAAGGATCAGCGACCCAGGTCTGCCGGAACGGCTGAGCGGGGTTTGTCGGCGGATCCGACAGATTCTGGTCGGCCAGCCGGGGCTGTGGCAGAAGCTGGTTTTAGGCGGAGGAAAACATCCGGTTCTAAAGACCAAGACCTATCTGGAGCGGTGTCGAGGCGGAAATGAGGCCGGGGAAACGGGGCTCAGGGAGCTACACGTCACTGAAGACTTCGACTGGGAGGACTGGGAGGTGGCGGATGCAGTCGGACGCCTACTCCCACCGCACGCCGGCTTTATCGAGCGATTACATCTCCAGTCGAAGGAGCATACCCCAGCACCAATCACACGTTGGCTATATCGGTCCATGTCTTCCCTTCGGTCGCTCACGGTGGAGACAGACTGGTCAAACGCGGAGCCGACGACGTCCAGCCTAGACTTCGACCTGCTCCCCTCCAACTCGGGCCAACTCGAAGAGTTGACGCTACGAAGGGTGACCTTCGCTGCTGGAAAGCGGCCAAGACAAGGGGAGGACGGTACGGAGGAGGACGAAGCCGTATGGGAATCCTGACTCATAATCCCTCGGTCCAACTTGCAAACCTCGTCTCGGTCAATTTCGAAGGCAGTACCATCGAGCACCCGGTACTTGGTCTTTACGATCTACTCAGGTGTATGCCGCGACTCACCACTTGCCGGTTCGTCAATCTGTACCGGGATGAACAGCCGGACGTTCCACCCCACGAGCACGGTCCAGACCGGGAACCCGTCCTTTTACACTGTCTGGAGAAGCTGCAGTGCGTCGACGACGATGATTTATACGACGATTGGCCAACTTTGTTCCGCTCAATCTCGGTCCCCGCATTGACACACCTCTGCCTGCGGATCCCCAATGACACTGGCACGTTGGCAGGGATACTGTGCTCCGAAGCGGTATTACCCATCCTCCCTCATCTCCAATCGCTTTCCCTCCAATACATGTCTGTGCCCGCGGCTGTTTCTGCTTCGCTGCGCCCAGCGTCATCGCTTCAATTCTTGGAATTACACTCGTGCTACGTAGACCCCGCCTTCTACGATGCTCTCGGTCGCGGTCAACCCGGAAACCCCCTCTTATTACCGGCACTCATCGGCCTGGCCGTTACCAGCGGGTCGGAATTGCAGTCCTCGGTGCTACGCCGCATCGTTGACGTCCGTTTGTCGGACACGGAACGGTCCGCCACGTCCATCACGGACTTACTCTCACTTCAGGCTAAACGGCGCGAGGTCGCGCGCGCACCTGCTGAGCCTACTCGGGCCGGGAACGACGCGCAGATGCCCAGACCCGGTCTGACACCTCAGTACGCCGCCCACGGCATCGCAGCGCCAACGGAGGTCCCGCAAATCGTGCCGTCCGACACTCATCCTCTTCGCTGGCTCAGTCTGATCAACTGCTCCAATACCCCTCCGCTCGATCCCTTACTCCATCCTTATCTCGAGCTGAGGCTCCAGGCTTACAGTAACATCAAAAAGGAGGAGCCGGTTCGGTATGATGAGTCGGTCGCTTGGAACTGGCCGCAGGCGCTTGAGATGGCGATCTGAGGAGCTCTGTAGGCAGGAGGGACTGGGTCAGGGCGTCGTCTCGGTAAGCTTTCTACTGGAACGCCCCAGGAATAACCGCTCAGTGACTGATCCAGTAGACATCGCTCGATACCGCAGGTGCTTCGAGGGGGGGGGGCGCAAAGGGACGTTGAGGCGATTTGGGACCGCCTATGCATAGACAGGGAGAGAAGATCCTTTACTCTGCCATATGACAAGCGATGTATCGGGTGGAAGCGATGAATGTGGGGCTCCATGGAGCTGGATATTGACATCCACCTGAGACATCCCGACGCGCTCATATTTCCGCCTTCTTTCTGGCTGCCATCCTTGCTTCTATTTTGTACAGCAATTCCGTGCAAGATGTCCTCCTCTCGAGCGACGGACATGCCTACTCAACACTATGATACCGGCGTGACGCAGTACAAGGCCGGTCAATGGGGCGAAGCGGTCCGTTCGTTTGATAGGGTACGTTCCGGATTGTGCTTTGGCGAGCCATACGTACCGGCCACACGCCCCACGTCCAGTCGCTGATATTTGTAGGCGATCACACTCGGCTACAAGCTACCTGGAGCCTGGGAATACAAGGCAAAATCCAATCTCAATCTCTCCAATGCTGAGGCTGCCCATTTCGCTAAGACCCAGACGGGTCCGGATGGCGAGGCATCGTACGCGTCGGCGTACAAGACGGCAGAGTCGGCAGTCAAGAGGTTTGGGAAGACGGATCGATGGCAGGTGAGCTGTCATGTCGCAGGTGCTGGACGGAAAAGTCGAGCTGATGAGCTCAGCCATACTATATCCTCGCCGACATCCTGTACAGACGACAAAAATACTCGCAAGCCATGTCCTATCTCGCCACCATCCCTCGTCATCCCAAATTCCAAAAGGCCACACCTGAGCAGCGTGCTGCGGTCAAGAAGCTTTCCGAGCTCGTCAGCAACGACATGCACTTCCTACGCCAGCGCAACAAAGGCCGGGAGGAGGCGAGCGCGGTTGAGCGGGATATCGAGTTGGAGACGCGTGTCAAGCGGGGCATGCGCTTTGACCACCTGCTTGCTCCGGATGTCTTCCTCAGGATCGTGGAGGTGGCGAGGGATACGGATCCGCGGCTGGCGACGCGGATGAGTGGGGTGTGTAGGCGGTGGAGGGACGTGCTGGTACCCCAGCGAGGGGTCTGGCAGCGCCTCATCTTGGGCAAGGGGTCGTACGTTCCGCTCAAGGTCAAGACGTACCTGAATCGGTGCGAGAGTGGGGAGGGGGAGGAGATTACGGGGCTGAAGGAGCTCCGGATTACGGAGCGGTTCGACATCAACCTGGCGGACGAGGTCGGCAGGCTGGTCGAGCCACATGCGGAGTTCATCCAGCATCTGCGGATCGAGTCGTCTCCGGGGGCGATCAAGATCATACTCCGACACTTCGTACGGTCCATGCGGAGCCTCCGGACCCTCACCATCCGTGTGACCGGTGTCGAGACCGGGAACATCCTTCTAATCGATCGCCTGGATCTCGACCTCCTCACCCGGACAGCCACGTCTCTGGAGGAGGTCGATCTCACTGGCATCGAGTTCAACGGTCCAGATTATAGTCACCCTGAGATTCCGCCCCGCGGGAATCCTACACTATGGGTGCGAAATCCGGCCAAGCAGCTCGCCCACCTCGCTCTCATGCGCCTCACCGACTCGCGTATCCACTCCTCCACCGGCAACCTCCTTACCCTTCTTCAGGACACACCCGCCATCAAGGAGGTCCACCTCACCAACGTCGTCTCGTACTCGTCCACCGTGCCTTCGGCTTCCGGCATCGCGCCTGCTCCGGTGGAGGAGGGCGAGGAGCTCCGCCTGAAATCTCTCGAGACGTGGGTCGCCCACTCAAAGCACGGGAGGAATGTCTCGAGGGATCTCCTTCCCACCTCCATCCTCGCGCCAAACCTGCTCAGCCTCGAGTACGAGGTAGCTGGGGCGGGGATGTCAGCGACCGAGATGCTCCGCTCGCCGGCAATCAGGGAGGCGCTTCCCAAGCTGCGCAGCCTCAGCTTGGGCAAGACGGCCATCCCTGGAGACTTCATCGACGTCTTGCAGGAGATGACCTCGCTGGAATTCCTCAACCTTGCTCACGGCAGCGTGTCGGCGCCCTTCTTCGAAGCTCTCGCTAGCGGCGCGACCAAGGAACCCCGCCTCCTTCCCAACCTCATCGCCATCTCCCTCGCGGGCAACCTTGAGCTGCGCGCTCCCGTTCTTCGAGACTTTGTCAACTCCCGCTTGCCCTGGTGCGAATGCATCCCCCTTCCAGCAGCAAAAGCCGTCCCCGCAAAGCGAAGCATGTTTGCGCCTTCCTCCTCCAAGTCCTCCTCCCAATCTGAAGGGAATGTCCCTCCCGCTCCTCAATCTACGCCAATGCCGGGAGCTCCTCCTCCCGCCCGACTCCGTTGGCTTAATATCGACCAATGCGAATCGGTCGACGCGCTCCTCTTCCCGGCGCTGCGGGAGCGGCTGGGCTTTGTGAGCCACTGGATGGGCGCGCCGGACGAGGAGAGGATCAGGGGGAAGGGCAAGTGGGACTGGGAGTTGGATTTGAGCGTGGAATGTCGCATGAGGAGGGCTGAGGGGGGTGATGGGGTGGAGAAGTGTGAGGTAAGGGCTACTGGTGAGTGACCGAATCTGCTATGGTTCAGATTTAGCTACAACGAGGAGAGCTGACAAGCGCAGGTAACGGCACGTATCGAGTGCACCACGTCTGTGCCCAGGCTTTCGTCCCCGAGGAGCAGGGATGGGAGCACACGAGCCAGATTGCGCGCTCGCAGCTCTCCGCGAGTCAGGCGAGGAAGGGGAAGCGGAAGGCAGTGGACACCGGGGGTCAGGCGGGCAGAAGGGGACGGTTGAGCGGGCTGCAGGAAGAGTAGGGGGGGAGAAGAGAGTCTCTACGAGTTGGTAGGGGCTTCAGTATAAGTGAGTGGTCTCTGCTCAATGGCATCGAGGGCTGGACTGATCTGCAGGATGACTTGTCACGCACCCATGCTTGCTTTGTCTAATTTGCACATTTGTACATACATACTACCACGACAGCCCGCAACATCATCGACTCCGTAGGGCGTCATCGCCGGTGCCGCCTGTCACCATCCTTTGTACTGTCCCCTTTCTTATACCCGCCGGCTTGCATTGTCCTCCGTCATGACTGGCGAGTTGGAGCTACTGATATGTGACCACTGACCTTGCTGACTACATCGCTGTATCTGCATCGAGTATTTACACTAGCTACCGAATTGCCGGCTCCCAGCTCTGCAGGATGTATGCCCCAAAAGGAGGTGGTGGTGGGAACGGCGTAGACGGTCCGCTGAACCCCTTTGTCATCACACCTCCGCCTGCCGATGTAAGACATCATTGGGTTGGCCCAAGGTGCGAGGAGAGAAGCTGACCAGCCTCAGCAAAAAGAGGATGAGATTCCTGGCTACGTGAGCTCTCAACCTGCTCTCTTGATATGCGGATTGAGCTGACTTGTTGGTCAGGTCAAGAGATTCGGAGCCTATGTGAGTCTAGGGTGCCTGCTCAACCTGTTAGCCCGCCCATTGGGTATCTGCTGACCTGTACAGCACACATTGTATGTCATTATACCATCTTTCCCTAAAGCGTTGTATACCGCCTGGAACTGACACTGACGATATCCCAGAACAGAGGGAGTCTTGTAAGTCCTCATTGCCCTGCGCTCTCTTCCCTCTACACCGCCTTCCGAAAACCTCAACACCTCGACGCCAGCAGCCTAGCATACTGATCAAGCAGTCTGCCCGCCGGCACACTCCTCCCGCAGGGCTGCAGCTTTGCAATGCAAGCGACCGTTGACTTTGGCCTGCACTTCCCGGTGAGTCTTATGCAGCTCGTCAGTCACCAGTACCACAGCTGACACATCGCAGACGGGCACCAAGGTACCTGGCGGCTTTCTCTTGCCAGTGAGCTTGGACTGCTGATTGCTGTTGACAATGAGCTGACTTGATAGGTGTCAGTGGTCAAGAAGGAAGACCCGCCGCCTACGGTCCATCCGGAGGAGAACCCGGTATGCTGTATCCAGTAAGGAGGACAAGAGCATGTACTACTATACATATACCAAATATGACGAGAATATACAGCGAAGCGAAAGTGACAGCGACAGCGAAGAGTGGCTTGCTCAAAGGGCACAGGCGAAGAGCGGTCCGAAAGACAGAGCTACAGCTGCGACGACCATGGTAGCGGGGCAGAAGGAGGCGGCAGCGGAGCTCAGATAAGCTTGTGATCTGTTGAAGTTAGTATCAGTCCATGGGAGGCCCGGTATGACAGGCAAGCTGGTTCAACGCAGCCATAGGACTCACTGAAAGTACTCCTTCGCAACACCCTCCGTATAGTCCGCAGGTAGGACCAGGGTATTGCTGACGTCCACTCCCGCCTTAGCACACCATCTCTGTCCAAACTCCACGGCATACGCCACGTCCGGCGCCGACTCGCAAGCGGTGATGAGGCAGATGGGCATGGTCGTGATGTATGGCTGAAGCATCAGTAAATGCTCGTCGATCCACTGGGCCGCCAACAGATACACGACTCACAACATCTGCGCAGTTGGCTCCTAAGGCTTCATTGTTTCCCAGAGGATCGTCATCGAGATTGTGCACGGTCGCGATGGTGGCGGCATGGCATTTCAACCAGCACACTGAGGAGGTGTCAGCTGGTCCGCAAGTCCAGTCATACGGAACATGAGCTCACATGATGGGTTGTAGTCTACATTCAGGTTGAATTGAGATGCCGCTGATGCTGAGACGAGTGGCGCGGTGACGGCCAGGGCGAAGAAGACGATGCGAGCGAGCATGTTGAGCTGTCACCGGTAGATCGTTCTTGACAGTCGAGTGGGGTAAATTTCCGGTCAGAAAGAAGTGAGAAGGTATGAATGCTCAGCAAGCCCCTCAGCCTATATATACCGGCCGGTTCTTGCTGCATCTGTTCATACTCTATACCCCTTTTGTGCTGCAAGATGCAAGCGGACGAGAACAAAAGGCGCCTCGAGGGGTCTCTTTGTTGTGTGGGGTAAGAGTGCGGGGTAAGGAGGCTGTTTGATTCCGGATGACGGCATTCTTCCGTGCGTCAGGCACGACCAAAAGGTGGAGGCGGCATCGATAGCGATCCGCTCTCTTTCGCCTTCATACTATATCCTACTGCCTGCATGTCCGACTCTCGCCCCACCATGGAGTCCGACTCTCGCCCCACCATGGAGGCGCTCAAGAAGATGGATGAGGAGGACAGATTGAACTGGACCCGAGGAGAATTCGAGATCCCATCAGTCAAGGCGTGCGGAGGAGACGGCGGTGAGTTCGACCTGGATAATATAGAATTGATAGCTGAGACGAGCAGATGGCGAGGCGATCTACTTTTGTGGCAACTCGCTCGGCTTGCTGAACAAGAAGGCTCGGCAGCATATCATGGAGGAGCTGGAAGTGTGGTCGACTAGGTAGGCTGCCATCTCGTTCCCGCTGATCAAAGCTCTGTCACTGGTCATTTCTCTCACCCGTACTCTCGCCCTTGGAAGCATGTGGACCGCCCACTCACCCCTCATCTCGCCAAGCTCGTCGGCGCAACTGAAGAGGAGGTAGCACACACCTCGACGCTCACGAGCAACATGCACAACTTGTTTACGAGCTTCTACCGCCCGACAACGAAGAGGTGGAAGATCGTCATCGAGCAGGGCAGTTTCCCCAGCGACTGGGTAGGCTATTACAGTCTCATTGACTATACAAGCTAACAAGGCAGTACGCGGTTCACTCTCATCCTCGACTACATGATGCAGTTCTCTCCCCCGAGCAGATCGAGGAAGCTATCATCCCCCTCAAGCCAAGAGAAGGGGAGGAGACACTATGCACCGAGGATATCCTAAAGGTCATCGAGGAGAATAAGGATACTGTACGTCTGTCATATACATTGGGAGTCGTCCAAGCTGATCTTCACAGATTGCCATCGTCTGGCTGCCTCTTGTTCAGTATTATACAGGCCAGCTCTTTGATATCGCTCCGCTCGCCAAAAAGTCGCACGAGATCGGTGCCCTGATCGGACTGGATCTTGCGCACGGTATCGGAAATGTGGACTGCAAGCTCGACGAATGGAACGTTGACTTTGCGGTTTGGTGTACCTACAAGTGAGTCTCAGTGGCTCTCTAGGGTCGGAGCTGATGGACCCAGGTACCTGAATGCTGGCCCGTCAGCTATCGGAGGAATGTTTGTCAGGTCAGGTCTGGATGATAAAGGAAAGCGGTGAGTCAACACCTCTAGTCTCGACCGCAGACCACTGCATCTCCGAGAGGGTAATGGAATGGAGAGATCTCTTTGGTGCTGCCCCTTTCTTTTGCCTCCCTATCTCTCCATGAAGTAGGGTATGGATGCGAGACTAAACACCTCCATTCGGAGACACCTCATCCGCATGCGTACTTGCGACAAAGCTGAATGCGCAGACTGGCTGGTTGGTGGGGCAACGATGCCGCAACTCGGTTCAAGATGGAACCCGAGTTCCGCCCTACACCGGGCGCCAAAGGCTATCAACACTCCTGCACCCCCGTTCTCTCCTCCATCCCCCTTCTCGCCACTTTGGAGCTCATCGGCAAAGTCGGCTTCTCTGCCATGCGCGAGAAAGCCATACGCCTCACCTCGACGCTCGAGACACTCCTCCGCTCGTCCGAGTACTATGTTCCCCTCTCCGAAAGCTCAAGGACTACGAAAGATGTCGGCTTCACCATTCTCACTCCTGAGCAGCCATGGCGCGGTACCCAGCTCAGCGTGTTTATTACGGGCGGAGAAGAGGTGATGCCGAGGGTATTTGGGAGGTGTCTGAAGAAGGGGCTGGTAGGGGATGAGCGGAGGCCGAACGTGATCAGGCTGAGTCCGGTGGTGCTCTACAATACGTTTGAGGATGTGGGACGGGCGGTAGAGATCTTCGAGCAGGCGATCAAGGCGGAGCGGGAGGGTGAGGCTGGCGGGTCGGAGAATGGGGACGAGCAGCGGGATGTGATTGGAGGTGATGGACCGTGATCGGTCACAGGCAGTATAAATAAGCAGGGGTAGTCAGACCGCTCCGGCCGAGGCGCTGCGAAGTCACGTCTATGCATGCGTGCGGAGACCCACGATCCTCATCCTTCAATCCTCGTCAGCATTATTCGAGCGCGAGTCGTGCCGAAAGTCAACCGTCCACGGGAGTTCAGCGTCTTCCTGATCTTCCTGTTCGGGAAGCATCTTCATTCTGGGAATCTGAGCGGTACGAAGCTCGTACCCTTCCACAGATGTGGGATTCGTCTCTTGGGCTTCCGTCACAGAAACAGTTCTGGCAGTCGACGAGGGCGTCTCGTTGCCCGACGCGCTGCCGGCTTCGCGATCTGCCATGTTAGTCTCTGGCAGATGACTTTAAGCACCGGACAATGACCCTACCTTGTGGCGCCGTTGTGAGACTGGTGATCCCTTCAGTACGGCTGCCAAGTCTGTCGGTCTGGGTTTGAGACTCATCGTTGATGGTCGAGGCCGCACTGGTAGAGGAGGAATCTGGCTGCAGGGCTTCTTGATCCGGAGGCGGGAGGTCTGGCATGTGAGGCATCTTGCAGGATATGAGACGGGCGAGGGACTGTTTGGGGCAAGGATCTAGACTGTATGAGGAAGTCCGAACGCTGACAGTTTATTGTAGAAGTGAAAGACGTCAGCTGAATCTCTGCTCGGTGACGGTCGAGAGATCTAACCGGAGCTTTTACATCTCGAGGACGTCCATCTCGCCCTCCTCCAGCAGGTGCCTACCGAGCACGTCATCTGCCTTCCGGTAGAGCCGAGCGGGAGGCTCGCCGCTCAGCTCTTTTGTGCGAGCGTCAAGTCCATCTCATCATCCAGTGTGGCAACATGGCCATGCGCCACTTCCTTTCATCCCCTCGAGGGCCCCGGCCAAGTCGCAGTGTAGCGTCATGCCTGCTCTTCGTTACTTCGTACATGTATGAGCACGCCATAAGAGCCTCTGTACCTGGGTTGACCAGCCTCTGCCGCGCGCTACACACTGTCATCCTAATACAGTCGCTAATCTGATAAGCCGGACCTCGCCAGTCACCGGCTTTATCTGAAACGTGGCGAAACAACACGAAGCATGCCACCTTTACGGCACTTTTTAGGCTGACGGCCCTAGCAATCATCGATTCAACTGCAGCCCATCGTAAATCAGCTTGCGTATTGGCATCCGTCCATCCTCGGGAGCACATCTTGACGATGTCTTGCTGATCCGGGCCGCTGGATGCGGTATGCATGGAGGGCGGAGGAAGGCCCACTACAAACGTCGAGGATAAAAAGCATGAACGCCCTCGATCGTGAGGAATGTGGATGAGCGGCGATGACCGCACGAACGCGTCCTTTAGCCTCGGAGCTTATCGAGGGGGTAGGCCCTGTCAGAGCTTTCACTAAGACTAGAGACACTGCACAGCTCGGCGTACATCCTCGCCCGTAAAGTACTGCTGGCTGATTCCACGCTTGACTTTGCGCGAAACCATACCTGCGCAGCAAAAGGCTCGAAAGCACAAGGACAAGCGGGCGAACTCCAAGCGCCGACCGACGCTAGGGTCCTTTCCCTGTATCAAAACCTCCGTCGGCCTCGACATCATCGGTAGCATATCTGCCTCGCTCATTCGACCGTCAAACGCGTTCATACACGATCGCCGCGCGCTCGACACGTATCTACAGCTTGCAATCTTCCAACAGCCCAGCCAGACACGGTCAACACGGCGGGACCCCTTCGGCGCGACGCTGGACACAGCTTGACGGGTGAGTCGATATAGCGCTGTTCCGTTCCTGAGTCTCCTCTATCTGCTATTCCGTCTGAGATTCAGACCATATCCAGCGGGGCGGGTTGCTGGAGAGCGGAACAGCGTGAGGAAACTTGCAGGAGTGAGACAAATGCGTCATTTGATCCGGGTCACGCGGCCCCAATGATCTGGACATTGACGCTGCGATCTATTCATCACTATGGCTATTGTTTAGGGATGCGCACACGGGCGAGGGCTGTTCGGCTTGGAAGGCGTTGACGGGATGCGTCAAAGTGCTCATAATGCTTGAGATGGGCATCGAGTGACTCTTTCCCTATTATCTTTCTTGACCACTTTGCCTCTTCCTTTCGACATGTCCGATCGTCATGGCGCCCCTAAGCGAGCTACGACTGACACCGTAGCGCGCCCGCAAATTCGACCTCTTAACATTATCCTCCCCACTGGACACCTCCACGGGTTTATTTCTCAACCGACCTCGCCCAGAACCACTGCGCCCAAAATGGCCGTTCTCGGTCAACCGCCTCTGCCCCCTGGCGGGGCTCCCTCGGGTTTCCAAGCCCATCTTCTCGGTCTGATGTCCATCATCTCCGAAGCCCCCTCCCCTTCGTACCCCTTCCCCACAAGTCCCACACCTCAATCTTTCCCCCTCCAACCATATACCGGCACCAAGACCACAGCGGAAGAAGCGATCGAGCGCGGCGTTCTCGCTTTGGCAGAACGGCTAGCCCAGGCGGAGACGCCACATGCGGCACCGCCACCATCGTCTGATACGCCCGGGCTGCTCCGTCAACCTTCTCCCTCGCCTGCGTCTACGAGCCTGCTCACGCCAGAATGGGTACCCCCTGCGGGTCAGGCGGACCCGCTCGTATGCCCAACGTGCAGTCATGATCCCCGACGCGATGTCACTCCCAGGCCGGAGATGGGCTCAAAGGAGCGGCGCATGGCGGATCTGACTATCGGGGCCGATGTCGGGGCGGCACGATCACCGCCCAGTGCGCTGTCGAGCGCGTCGTCATACAACATGGGCGGTGCGGGCATGAGCGCCGAGAGGGAATTGGAGTTGTTGAAGGCTCAGATTGCGGATATTGCGAGGGTCTGCAAGGTGAGCTAACGTGATTTGAACGGTCGATTGTGACGCGTAGCTGACATGACCAGGCTGTCGCCAGCGGAGACTTGACCCAAAAGATCGTCGTGCCCGTCGAAGGACAAGCGATGACGGAGCTCAAAGACATCATCAACTCAATGGTGGACCGCCTAGCGACCTTTGCGGTCGAGGTGGAGCGGGTCAGTCTGGAGGTCGGAACGCAAGGGAAGCTGGGCGGACAGGCGGTGGTTGAGGGAGTCGAGGGAACATGGAGGGGTCTCACGACGGTGGTGAACACGCTCGCTGCGAATCTTACCACGCAAGTCCGGAGTATCGCCAAGGTCACCAAGGTGAGTTCTGCACTCACCCAGTACTTGGCACATTGAGCTAATTGCTAGGCTGTTGCTAGGGGAGATTTGTCCGAGACTATCGATGTCGAGGCGTCAGGAGAGATCGCTGAGCTCAAGACTACGGTCAACGAGATGGTGAGCTGTCCCTCCTCCTCATTATAGTCAGACTTGCAGGAGTTGAGCTGATAAATTAGGTGATGTCACTGAGAACTTTGGCGGATGAAGTATCCCGAGTCTCGCTCGAAGTCGGATCTCAAGGCAAGCTGGGTGGTCAGGCGAACGTGCCCGACGTGGAGGGTGTCTGGAAGCAGATGACCGTCAACGTAGGTTTCTTCCATCCAGACCCTAAGCGATAAGACTGACAGATTAAGGTCAACAGGATGTGTGAATCTCTTACCACCCAAGTCAGGTCTATCGGTTCGGTCACTACCGCTGTCGCTCGAGGAGATCTGTCCAAGATGATCGAGATTGAAGCAGAGGGCGAGATGGCCGTGTTGAAGAATGTGAGCTGCCAGCCGGATTTGCTTTGTAGGTCGGAAGAGCAAGAGCTGACGTGTGCAGACTGTCAACTCGATGGTCCGGCAACTGACGGTCTTCGCGAACGAAGTCACCCGAGTCGCGCTGGAAGTAGGGACACAGGGTATTTTGGGAGGACAGGCTAGAGTCGAAGGGGTCGAAGGTGTCTGGGACGACCTGACGACCAATGTCAACGTGAGTTTTGGGCGCAAGGATGAGCTGATCGTTAGAAAATGGCTAGGAATCTCACGGACCAAGTGCGAGAGATCGCTGAAGTGGTATGTCCGCCGGTACGATGTTGAGGACAAGACGCTGACATTGCAGACCAAGTCTGTTGCTCGCGGAGACCTGACTAGGACTGTCGACGCGGATGCTCAGGGCGAGATCCTCGATCTGAAGATCACAGTCAACGACATGGTCAGTATAGGTCTGGAGACATGCCGTATATTTTGGCTGATCGCAAGGTTGCCCAACTCACTGTCTTCGCTGCCGAGGTCACCCGAGTGTCCCTTGAGGTCGGAACCGAAGGGAAGCTGGGTGGACAAGCAGCAGTCCCGAATGTCGAGGGGACATGGTTGACGCTTACGTCTTCCGTGAACTTGATGGTGAGTTGTGTCGCACCGAGAATCGGAGCAAGTCATCTGATCTTCTTAGGCATCCAACCTCACCACCCAGGTCCGGTCCCTCGCAGAAGTCACAACGGCCGTCGCAGAAGGAGATCTGTCCAAGAAGATCCACGTCGAGGCGTTCGGAGAGATTCTGGATATGAAGCAGACTGTCAACGGGATGGTGGATAGTCTGAGGAGCTTCTCGTCTGAGGTTACTCGGTGAGCTACGCCTAGAAACTCGCCTGGAACAGGAGCTGACCAGGGCAGTGTCGCCCGGGAAGTCGGAACGGACGGAAAGCTCGGTGGACAGGCCTCCGTACCTGGAGTAGCGGGCACATGGAAGGACCTGACCGAGAGCGTCAACATCATGGCCAGTAATTTGACTGAGCAAGTCAGGACTATTGCTCATGCCACGGTGAGTCAGATGAGCTGCTAGCTCTTCGTCATCGCTGATAATGTAGACTGCCGTTGCTCGAGGAGATCTCACCCAGAAAGTCGTCGGTGTCAAATCGTCAGGAGAGGTGCTCGACTTGGTCAACACCATCAACAGGATGATTGACCAGCTTGCTATCTTTGATGCCGAAGTGACTCGAGTGGCGAGGGAAGTAGGGACAGAGGGAAAGCTCGGTGTGCAGGCCGAGGTCGGGAACGTCGAGGGTAGTTGGCGAGAGATCACGTCAGTTTCTCTTGCCACGCGAGACGCAGCAGAGCTGACACCTCAGGTCCAATGTCAACATCATGGCCTCCAACCTCACGTCCCAAGTACGCGCTTTCGCCCAGATCTCGGCGGCCGCCACCGACGGTGACTTTACTCGCTTCATCACGGTCGAAGCGTCCGGCGAGATGGATTCGCTCAAGACGACCATCAACCGGATGGTGTACAATCTTCGCGAGTCGATCGAGAAGAACACCAAGGCGCGGACGGAGGCTGAGATCGCCAACAAGAGTAAGAGTGAATTCTTGGCCAATATGAGTCACGAGATCAGGTGAGTTTGCAGATCAGGGAGATGGCATCGGGCTGATGATCAGAACCCCCATGAATGGGATCATCGGCATGACGGTCTTGACGCTTGAGTCGCAATTGACTCGTCAACAACGGGAGAACTTGATGATCGTGTCGAGCTTGGCTTCCTCCTTGTTGACCATCATCGACGATATTCTGGATATCTCCAAGAGTAAGTTTATCAATTCCTCTTAACGAAACACCAGGCCTAAGCTGACTCCGCAGTCGAGGCCGGTCGCATGACAATGGAGCAGATCCCCTTCTCTCTCCGTCTAGCCGTCTTCTCGGTACTCAAGACGCTCTGCGTCAAGGCGTCCCAGAACAAGCTCGACCTCATCTTCGATATCGACCCCTCCACCCCGGATCAGCTCATCGGTGACCCCCTTCGACTTCGTCAGGTCATTACCAATCTCATCGGGAACGCTGTCAAATTCACATCTCGGGGCCAGGTCGCGCTCTCTTGTCGTGTCAAGAACAACGACGACAAGTCGGTCGACATCGAATTCTGCGTCGCGGACACTGGAATCGGAATCGAGCCAGACAAGCTCGATGTCATCTTTGATACATTTGCGCAGGCAGACGGGTCGACCACACGCAAGTACGGCGGAACGGGTCTCGGCCTGACCATCTCAAAACGGCTCGTCAACCTCATGACGGGCAACCTTTGGGTCGAATCGGAATACGGCCAAGGATCTCGGTTCTACTTCACGACCACGGCCGAAAAGCGGACACCTACCGACGAGCAGACGATTGAGCGCCTGGCGCCATGGCTGGGCCATTACATCCTGTATATCGATACACTGAAGGATGAGACGGGCGTGGTGGACATGTTGATCAAGCTGGGGCTGAAGCCGGTGGTGGTGGGCTCGGTCGAGGAGGTGATTATGAACCAACAGACGGCGCCGGCGGTGGATACAATGATTGTGGACAGTCTGAGTGCGGCGGAGAAGCTCAGAGCGGTGGAACATCTGAGGGCGATTCCGATTGTCCTGCTTGCCCCCGTGAGTTCACTTCCCTGGACATATCATTGGGCAGAGCTGACTAGGACAGAGCAACCGGCCGGTCGGACCGCTCAATCCATCCTTCGTCGACCTCCCCCGCTCACTTCGGAAACGCCTCAACCTTCCCGCTGCCGACGAGCAGATGCTCTCCCCCATCCCGGTCAAAGAGTGTCTCGAAATGGGCATCAACACCTACTACACTACCCCTCTCTCCCTTGTCGAGCTGTCAAACGCGATCGTACCGGCGCTTGAATCGCATCAGATGTCTCCGGGCGATTCAATCAAAGACACGATACTGAGTATCCTGCTCGCGGAGGACAATCTGGTGAACCAGAAGTTGGCGGTCAAGCTTTTGGAGGTGGCAGGACACAATATCGAGGTGGCGGATAACGGAGAGATCGCGCTCGAGATGTACAGGTGAGCTGAGAATATGGGACATGAGGGAGAAAGAGCTGATATCCCTAGACGCCGACAAACTGCCTCAACACCATTCGACCTCATCCTGGTGAGTTTGACCTTTGTTTGATTCAAGTCATTATACTGACGAGCTAGATGGACGTGTCTATGCCGGTCATGGGCGGGATGGAGGCTACTGGCCGGATACGAGATTACGAGGCCGCGGAGTCGCTTGCGCGGACGCCTATCATCGCTCTCACGGCTCATGCTATGATTGGCGACAAGGAGAGATGCTTGGAAGCAGGGTAAGTCTTCCATTCGCGATGCGCGCATTGAGCAAGGCTGATATCGCAGTATGGACGACTACGTCACCAAGCCTCTCCGTCGGGGCGACCTCCTCGCGTCCATCGCCAAGATGATGAACCCCAACAAGCAGGGTACCAGCGCGCCGAGCGAGACGCAGTCGATCTTCAGCCGGTAGCGTGCTACCCTTCCCCCTCCTTCCTCATCCTTATTCGCAACGAATTTCATGCTTCCGAGATCAAATATCCTTCTATTTCTACCTGTACAGATAGCTGCGCCCTTCTCTTTTCTCTCTTTGCTTTTCTGAACGATTTTGATTGGTCTGGTCGATGAGGGTAGGAAGGGGACGAGTGTGGGGTAAGCGAGGAGGAAGCGAGAAAGGAGTCCCCCTTGTAGCCCAAAGAATGAAATAGCATGCTAGCTCGGCTTATTCCCGTGCAGTCCCTTGGCGTTCTCATCGAATATGACGGGACATGTGGTCGTTTGAGCAGGGAACCAAACGAATGGCGCCAACTGGTACAACCTTCCGGCCACCTCGAGCTTCGCAGTGGAGGGCGGATCCATCCATCAGCGTCTAAGATACTCAGGAATTCTGATAACCATCGATCACGCACCGTTATTGCACCACCAAGATGAGCAGGAGCATGCTAACTCTGGCTGGAGTCAGAATATCGTGTCCAGTGCCACCGGCCCGGTCAGACCGATCGGCAGCAATCGGCTACCGCGGTAGCATTTACACTTCCGGCTTGCTCCCGGCATGTCTCAGGAGCAGCTTCAGGAGCCTTTAAACTCCACCACGATATGGCTACAGGAGGAAGATTTTGTACTGCGGGTCTTAATCGACCGCTGACAGCCCGCTGACTCCATATACGCCCGCAAGTGCGCTGCTCACCACATACAGTCAGCAGGGACGCACACAGGCTTGGCTATGTGCGTGGAGAGACCGGCGGCAAAGTCAGAGTCGATCGGACGTACAAGCAGATCTGCTGCCCTGTACGTCACCCACGAGGCCGAGTAGATCTCGATCGCCGAATAAGGCCGAATAAGTTGCGACGCCCTCCACCTCTTCACCCTCCCGTGTTCGCTCAGGTCAGCCTGTCTCAGCGGTCCGCAGCTCCTTCCGGCCCCTCTCAGCTGCTAAGTTCACACAGCGAAGATGAAGCGAATAGAACCCGAATGAGCGTCAGAGACGAGCATGTCACCTAGCATGTCACCCAAAAGCACCGAAGAAACAGTACAGTCTAACACCGCGACGGGTGCCTGGTCCGCGAATGTCGGACGACCTGCCGAGTGACCGCCTCAAGGACGCCGCTGCCACTGGATCTGGATCAGTGACGTCGAGTGGACTTGGCTCAGAAAGCTTGCTTCTGTCGAAAGATCTACGCTGGATTTGGAGAGTCAGCCTTGACAAATCCAATCCATCATCTGCTCCCTCAGCTTCTTCGCTTCCCGGCGAGGAAGCACACTACCCTGATCAATAACCCGAGATCATAGAGAACGCTCTCGTGCAGCCTCATCTCCATACATTCCCATCGACCCACCGTTCTTTTCCATCGCATCACTATACAACCGAGACCCCGTTTCAGATTTCCGCTCAAACCGCCCCCGGTCAAACCTACCCCTCGATCACTCCGCAATCGCCCTCAAGCCGGTGCCTGGTACAAAAGTCCGACAGACACGCACACACACACACGCCGTGCCTGTCTACGCCCTGTTCTCACCCCTGGAAGTCAACAGCCTCCACTCGCGCTACTGCTGCTGCTCTCGCAGTCGTTGGGGCCTAGGGCCATCGGCAAAATCTGGTCCTGCATCGCACATTTTGGAGGGTCAGAGGAGCAGCCAGTCAGTAGCTGCCAGGTGCGCAGGAGTAAGTCCGCTGTATTCTCGCTGCATCATCTCAGCGACAGTTGGATAGCAACAGCTGATATTTTTTTCAGTCAAAGGAGGTCCCCGGTTGATGATCGCCCTGAGCTCGAGAAGCGGCGAGTCCGAGCTCTGACGAGTGTGTCGTCTGTGTGGCTGAAGAAGCCGCAAGGAGCAGCGCGAGGCGGGTAAAGGGAAAGGACGATTACCCAACCCAAAGGCACCACCGCCTCTAGCGGCTAAACGGTATCCAGAAAGTCTGCTCACCTCTCGGCCACAAGTTCAGAGGGTATAAGAGGGGTCTGGACGTTCATGACCATCACCTCGCTTTTGTCCTCTTCGCTCTCGTCGGTCACGTCTGCCAATGATGGACCCGCAATCCACCCCTCGGTATCCCTCGGTATCGACCGGACAACAGGCGTCGCCCAGCTTCTCTTCTCGCCCCGCCCTGAGCGACGGCCCCGCCTCGTTCGGCGCTTCTGGCTCCACACCTCCCCAAAGCGACCCTTCTTCCATCGCTCAGAGACCGCCGATCAATGATTCGCCCTTCGCTTGGTCTCATTCCACTTCTCAATCGGCTACGGGAGCTCTGCAGCTTTCGATCCATTCCTCCGTTCCCGGTTCGTCGTCCGGCCACGATGCTGGGCTATTGGAAGGCGACGGAGAGGACGATGGGGACGAGGAGATGGACGAGATGGAAGGCGTCGAGACCAAGCGCTCATCCGCCGCGGGCGCTGGGGACGGGGAGACTGGAACGAGAAAGAAAGGCAGGGTGACTCTTCCGAGGGGCAGAGCATGTGTGGCATGTAGGCAAGTCCCACTAGAGTATCATTGTGGTTCATTAGCTGACCTGGCAGGAACCGCAAGCTGTGAGCTTCCGAACCTGATCTATGGATCATGGCCATGAAGATGCCGAGACAAGGAATGCCGATGACTGATAGATTAGGAAATGCTCTGGCGACCGACCATGCGCAACATGCAAGAAGGCCGTTATAGACTGCCGCTATGAGGAACCGACGCGACGCAAGCCTCGGCATGTGCTCATGGAGGAGCGCGTTGGTGAGACTGTCTCATTCCGCTGTGATGACCTTCAACTGACCGCCCTAGTCGAGCTGGAAGCGCTCATCACGTCCCGCGGACAACACCTGCCCCCTTCCCAGCTCGACCCGCCTACTAATCCCTCCGCCGCTGCCAATCCGTCCTCCCCGTCCACCTCAATCAATGCTCCACCGCCGTTTGGCAGTATAGGCCGATCCGCCAGTCACAGCCAGACACCGCCCGTCTCTGCCATTTCCACTACCCGGTCCACGTCTTCCTCATTCACCAGCAATCCATACCAGCAGCAGCAATTCGCTCCATTCTTCCCCTCCCAAAGAAACGTATCGTCTCCGGGGATACCCCTGCTACTCCCTACCGTCATCACCGACGTCCAGCCTCACTCCATCCTGGAGACTCACCTCATCCGGCTCGTCCTGCCCTACACATCCTTTCTCGCCATACCTCTTCATCCTCAGCGCTTCCTCACGCTTCTCGATCAGAGCACCAACAATCCCTTGCGGCCTCATCCCGCGCTCCTCTACATCCTCTTTGCACAGGCGGTGCGCATCCTCGAAAACGACATACCGCTGCCGAGGTACCCCACAGCATCCGCTGGCATACCCGGCTTCAATCCAGGCATGTCCCTGCTATCGCCCGATGTGGACAAGGCGTGGCTCCTTTCTCAAGTCAGGGGAAACAGCCTCGCGTACATGGAGCGGGCGCGCGTTGAGCTAGACAATGGGATCCGGCGCGTCGACCGGCCTTTCGACCTTGTCCGCGCCGCTGTCGGCATCACTCGGTACCTCTACGCACTCGGCCGCTTCATCGAGGGTTGGAACGTCCCCGTCGCTCGCCTCGTCATCTCATGCGGTCTCCATCGGCTTACAGGCAACATCACGCTGCCGGACTATCCCTCGGCGACCGGCGAGTATCCGCCGACCGAGTATGCGCCCCGGCCATATGGCAGTACCAAATTCTACCTGCATCACCACGCGCAGACGGCGCTTCGGCAGCCGGTGCCTCCGCTGAGGATGCGGCCGCTCATTGTTCCGCCGCCGAGGGACGAGATCGACTTGGCAGAGCGGGTGATGACATTCTGGGCGGCCAAGGCGCAGGACTGGTCAGCGGGGATAGGATGGGGATGGTCTGTAGGACTGGAGGACGAGGAGTGTACGACGGAGTGGCCATGGGGTGGAGGAGGGGTCGAGGTAAGTCGGAAGTGGTACCAGAACAATTGCGCTGATGAGATAGATGAAACCACTGGCTCAGATCAATCGTCGCTACGGTAACCGAGACCTATTCGATGAGAGTAGTCAGCTGCACTCCAGCCCGTTCGCAGATTCGCCTTACGTTTGGAGCATGAAGAGCATGTGTCTGCTCAACCGCGCGAACCGGTAAGTAGCCACAAGTCTTCCACGTACCAGAGTAGCGCTGACTGTCCAGGCTGAACGATCATCCCGAAGCTTCTATCCCTCGTCTACTTCAGGACGGTCGCATGCTCCCAGACCACATTCCCCCACTCCACGAGATCCATCGCGCCCAGGCCGCCCTAGAACGCTTCCGTGCACGCCTTCCCTTGGACCTACAATTACCGCCCCCTCGACCCCGGACAGGCTCATCCTCAAGCGGAGACGACGGCGCGTACTACGCCCTCGCCGACCCATGGTATATCCTCCTTCATGCAAATCTGCTCACAGCGGAAATGCTCACTTGGCGCGAAATGGCAAACTACGACGGGTCGACATATCATCGGGCGATAGCAAGCGCGAGGGGCTTGGTCAAGCTTGTTCAGTACATGCAGCCAGAGACTTGGGTTCACGTTGGTAAGTTTACTCAGTCTCCCTTTGGGGCCTCAGCTGACAAGATCAGATATGCTGGTAGCCATCAACATCTCGCTAGTGGCTCGATTACTGCACAAAGAATCGGACAGACTGCAGTCTATAGGTCAATTCGATGCTTCTCGTATGGCTGCAGAGGAGGCTGAGCTCTTGCGTGAGACGCTGGCTGGGGACTTTGCGCGCTGGATGCCAATGGCAGAGCTGCATGGAATGGTGGTGGCGAGAGTGAGTCAGGGATTAGCAGAGAAGGAAGGGGAGTATGAGAGGGTGTAGTGCACATATCTGTGGAGAAGAGGCGAACATCCAAAAGACAAGTCAAGGTTTCCATAGATTAGTTAGAGATAGAGACGAGGAGAAACCAGAGACCTAGACACAATCATTGCATGTATCTCAAAAGCGCGAGGCTTCTATCTGTGATGATACGATATGCCAGATTGAAGATCCATAATGCTACATGTTGTCTCTCCAAGACATGTGCTGCTCCTGATCTGCGCTCTGTCAAAATGGTCTGATCAAGCGCCCAATCCGCTCTTCGTATTCTTAACGACGGCAACGATACTATCGTGATCAGCTTGCCTCAATCACAGCCAGTCTGACCAAACTCACGGGTTGGACAATCCACCATCTGATCGACCGATCCGGCCACCTTCCGCCCAGCTGTACGATGAGCTTGCGTTCATGTAACGGCACAGCAGGAGGAACTCACCCCATCATACTGAGCAACTTGTGGCCCATATTTTCCACGCCGATCCTGTCCGCTCCCTCTCCAACCAAATCTCCCTCCTTGGCTCGCCCCGAGGTGCCCCGGTCGCCTGGACCCTTCTTGAATTTGTCTTTGCCGCCGCCGCCACCTCCGCCGCCGCCGATCTTACCGTACTTGCTGTACAACGCCTTGTAGAAGTGTCCGCCAGAGTGAGAAGAGGCGGAAATGAGGCGTTCGAGCGTTGACTCGTCGACGTGTAAGCCTGTCCGAGAGGTCTTGATGAAGATGCTGCTGGGTCAGCTGAGACATCACTTGTCCAGGAGTAATCAACTCACGTAAACCTTGCCTTGCCCTTCCCCTTCGAGCTACTCTTCATCCCAAAGCACTCCGCCAAGATGTGCATCTTCTGCCGCCCCTCCTTCTCCATCGGATGCAGCGACATGGTCGTCTGCCCCGGATCCCTGATAAACTCCCGTACACGCTCCACCATGATCTCAATCTCCCCGACCCCACCTTGCCCAGGCCCCGATGGCAAGTTCATCATCTTGCGCATCTTGCCGACGCCGCGGATATGCTGCGCCCGCTCATCGTCCGAGTCAATGTCAAACATGTCGGCCACTTCCGAAGCGGATGCCGGGATGAGATGCGCCAGTGCCGCCTGCTGGGCCTTGGACGAGCCCTTGGCCTTTTTCTTGCTGGATTTCGTGCCTTCGATCTCGGCGATAAGGCGTTCGAGCTCGCGCTGTTCCTTCTTGGACGCCTTCTTCTGGCGGTCGGCCTCCCATTGCGCCTGAAGAGCTTCGGGGATGCCCTGGGCCTTCTTCTTGCCCTTCTTCACTGGTTCTGGCTCGTCAGCGCGCAGTCTGCCAAAGTCGGGACCGCAAGGCATACCTGTTGGCAAGTCCATCTCAAAGTCCCCATCCTCGATAGACTTGAAGATTGCCGCCTTGCCCTTCCCCTTGCCTTTCCCGCTCGTGCCGAACGACATACCAGATCCTCCACCGCCAAGAGCTTCCTGTCACACGTCAGCTGCGTGCGTTGATGGATGAAATACCGGTGGCTCAGCTCAACTCACCTCCATGTTCCTGATAAACCACTCTCCCTCATCCTCGCTCGTCCACGTATTCTTCCCCCCAAACATATCATCATCATCCTCCGCCTCACCCTCGCTGTCCAGAGCGTCCATGATCGCCTGGAGATCTCCAACGATAGACGACTCATCGCTGCCATCATCATTGATGTCGCTATCGCCAATGACCTCACGTCCGTCCTGTCCGGCATCTTCATCATCGCCTCCCCCTTCCTCATCCTCCCAGTCCCCCTCATCTCCGTCGCCTTCCGACTCCGCGGCGGACACCGGAGCGGGCTGTGTCCAGTCGCCCGCCAGCCTGTTCTTCTCCCTCTCCCTGCCTTTCCGCAGATCTTCCTCCTCCTTGCTCTTCCCCTTCTTCTTCTCGGGCCCCACAGCCTTGCCTTTTCCCTTCTTCACCTCCGGCTCCACAGCCTTGTCCACAGTCTTGGCCTTCCCCTTGTCCTCCGTACCTAGCATCCGCTCCTCCTCCTCGCTATCGGTGTCGTTCTCGTGCTGCGCGCCTAGCATGGTTCCCTCAAGATAATCCCTCAGGATATCCATATCCACATCCTTCTTTGACCATCCCCGGTGGATGACCTGAAGCTCCTCCTCCACCCCCTCAATCCGCAAGATCCGCTTCGGCGGCCCGTCGCTTCCCCACTCAATATCATCCTCGACCCCAAAGTCGTCCCTGGCCAGTTTGTTGCTCTTCCCACCCTTGCCCCTGTTCTTCTTTTTCTCCTTCTTAGCCGCCTTCTTATCCTTCCGGGGGAGAACGGGCTTTTGAGCGCGGGGATCGACGAAGGCGTGTATAGGGGCCTGAGAAGGAGGAAGGGCGGACTGCTTTTCTGCTTTCTGAGGATAGGCCGCTTTAGCGATGGCCGGTGGGGCGACATGAGGTAGCGCAGCAGAGGGGACGGGTGGAACCTCGACGTGGATGGGACGTGGCTGTTGGTATTTCCGCGGACGGAAGACGATCTCCTCTTCGTCTGAGCTGTGCTTGCCCTTGCCCTTGTCCTGCTTGGATGGCTGACTTGGCGCGCCGACCGGAGCGAAAAGGTGTGTGGTGTATAATGTTGCAGCTGATTCGAAGACCGGCTGCTGAGGGGCGGTATCGAGGAAAAGACCGGGGATGGGCATGTCGTCCACTTCTATTGGCTCAGGAGCGGATGGAACCTCGGAAATGGGCGCAGGAGCCGTTTCTAGCTCAGAAGCGGGGATAGGCGCGGGCGTAGGTGACGGAGCTTCCGGCTCCGCTTCCAGCAGCATGTCAATCTCATCCCTCGCCGCCTGATCCTCCATATCCACCTCCTCCGTACCGCCATCTATCGCCTGTTCGGCGATAGGCGCAGCGGGTGCGGGGGGCCCCTTCGCCTTCTTGGCCTTGCTGGGCTTGGAGCGAACCTTTTGTTCGAGGGTCTCGAGTATCTCAATCTCCGTGTTATTATTCAGATCGAGCATCTGCGGGGCGGATGGGTCGGAAAGAGGCACGGTTTCTACGTGGATCGCTTTGTCTGCCCCCATCAGCTCGTTTCCTGTATCCGTACGTAGAGGATGAGTAACTCACCCTCGTCCATCGTGATAACGTCCACTTCCCCATCCTTGAACAGCTCTCCAGCTTTTACAAACATCGGCGCGCCCTTTCTCCCTCCCCAAATGACTTCTCCCGTCCCGATGCCCCGTCCAACCGTGGACTCGCGCACGGGCGTCCTAGCTCCTGCGCCGGGCACGTCCCTCCCCTTGCCCTTCCCGAAGCCCAGCCCGGTGATGGGTGTACCGTAGCCCGAAGGTCCGGGCGAGTCTTGCTGTGCGCCCTGACCGCTCGGAGCGGATGACGAGGTCGAAGAACCCAGACCGCCTCTTCCTCGTCCACGAGGGGTATAGGTCTCACCGCCACCTCCTCGACCTCCCCGGCCCCTTCCCCTTCCGCCTGGGGTGTATGGCGTACCCGGAGTAGCGGTGTTGCCTCCGTACGGAGCGACTGCGAAGCCTGCATTTCGTCAGCCTCCACCCTTTCTTCGGGGGGGTCAGCAGCGCAGCTCACCGTCCATCTTGGTATACTGCTGCCGATTGACCGCGGCATAATCGAACGGAACGTTCGAATAGTCCGTTTTGAAGGACTTGACGCTCCCTGGAGTCCCGCCGCCAGCTCCACCACCTCGGTACCCACCACCGCCCCCGCGGCCTCCACCTCGACCCCCATACCCTCCTCGACCACGCGGCGTGGAGGGTCCGCCAGGGGAGGTACCATTCATGAACTCGTTGAAGGGTTTGGGAGGCATACTGCTGGTACTGAGAACACTCTAGCAGTTAAATTCGATGCAAGGCGAAGGTAGAAAGCTGCGATCTAATCTGACTTTGATCGACGAGTGCGCAAGTGGAGAGAAGTGGAGGCACGTTCACAAGGCGCTAGCGGCGAACACCGCTCGATAAGCCTTTAAAGACAAAGATGCCTGCCTTGTAGCGGCAGTGAACAACGGACATAGCTGTACTCGTACGAGGGGGCATCATAGCGATGCCGTTGAGGAGACTTGCATAATAGCTACATACACAGTAGAGAACGATCTGACAATTCTTAAGCCGTGATGGTGTTGATCTCGAGGATGTTCTGCCCTGTCAGCCTCATCCCTTCTAACAGAACTGGCCGAGAGATGCTCACCTTGCCACCCCTGATCTCGTCCAAGGTCGGCATCAGACCCAAGCGAATCAATTCGCTAGCCTTGGCAACATACGGGTCCTTCTGCATCGAGGCGACAGCGGTGATCTTTCCGTTCTTGGCTTGGTAGGTGGCGAACTGGTCTGTCAGCTTGGATCCCGTCGAAGTGCCCAGGCTATACAACTCGCCTTGAGCTCGTCGATGCTGCCATCGGTATAGCTGTCATCGAAGCCACCGCCGGTACCGACGTATCGCAAACCCTTACCGACCGAGGACCAGAAGACGGGGATTTTGTCGTACTTGACGAGGTCGTTGGGCTTGGCGATGTTGTGAGCAGCTTCACGTCCCTTCAGATATCAGCGTTTTGTTAGGCAAGTCCGAAGAAAAGCTGCTTACGTGCTGACCAGCAACATTCCAGTGCTCCACCCTCCGCTGCTGCCCCTCGGGCGCCTGCGGGTAGTGCGCAATGTCTCCGATCGCGTAGACGTTCTTCTGGCCTTCGACCCGGAGGTACTCGTCCACCTTGATACCGCCGTCCTTCTCGAGGCTGAAGCTCTCCTTAAGGAATTCGGTAGCCGGGGCGACACCGGTGCCCATGATGACCAAGTTGGCGGGGAGATCCTCCTTGTCCTTCATCGACAACGAACCAACTGCGGAGCCGCCCTCCGAAGTAGGGTTGAGCTTCTTGATCTCCGCCTGCATGTGGAACTTGACGCCCGCCTTCTTCATCGTCTGACGATGTCAGCTGATATTCATAACAGGCAGGATGCGTGAAAGCTTACCTCCATGATCGCTGTACCGATCTCCTTGCCGAGGATAGCCTCGAAGGGGATCTCATCCACGCCAACCATGTTGACGCTCTTGGGCTCCTTCTTGAGTACCGCCATGGCCACTTCCATGCCGATAAAGCTGGTCCCGATGATCACCACCTCGCTGTCCTTGGTGATCATCTTGTTAATGCTGGCCGCATCGCTGATGTGGCGGAGTGTGACGACATTCTCCAGGTCCTTGCCTTCGATGGGGATCTTCTTGGGCTTGGCACCGGGCGCGAGGATGAGGTGATCGTAGGAGAACTCGCCGGAGGAGGTGGTTACCTTCTGTTCCTTGGTGTTGACGCCGGTAACGGCCTGAGTCATCAGTACATAGCGAGGGACGGGTAGCCGATCGGGACCTACCGTGCCGGAGTGGAAGTCTACGCCAAAATCGTTCTTGAGAACTTCAGGTGTGCGGAACTGGAGCTTCTCGGCGTCGTCCACCAGAGCCTTCGACAGCTTAGTGCTATGATATCAGCATGGTCCATGATTTGTGAGAGCCAGTACTTACCGGTCGATAGGGGCGTACTTCTCCTCCGACAGAACAACAATCTTCCCCATGAACTCGTTCTTAACAGTCAGCAGCCATCTTCGACGTCGATCAAGTATCCCCCCCTATGCAAAGCTCACCATGCGCAAACTCTCGATGGCGTGGAGACCACCGCTTCCACCACCAACAATGACGACGGTCTCCTCCTTTCCGCTCTGCGCCGCCTTCTTCTGGGCGAACTTGGTCGCAGCGACAACCTTGCCAACCTTGGACTTGACCTCCTTCTCGCTAGCCGAGACCATGATCTTGCCGTCCTTCTCCTCGGCCTTGAACTTCCAGAGCGAGTCGAGACCGGGCGAGTCCTCGATATCGCCCGTCTTGAGGTTGAAGCACGCTAGTATGTCAGCTACATCTAGACAAAGGAGTGTGAATCAGGAAGCTCACCTCCGTGCCATGGACAAACGACACGACCGTCGTGCGAGAGCACACCCTCTATATTGTCAGCAATTGTCCCAGACGCAAGCTGCTCCAGAGGGTACGCACTCTCAAGCGGGGCGCCATACTGCGATGTTAGCAAATTGTTCCAATTAGCGGACACGGTGAAAGCTTACATGAGTACAGTAAGCAGAGGTAGCGTACTACATGTTATCAGCAAGGACCTCCTATGCTGCGTCTTGCACTTACCACCTGGCCCTGCAACTTGGACACCAGGATCTTCGATCCGTCGAAGTCGACGTTTTTGCTGAACGCGTCAGCGCTGGACGCCCTGCCTTCTGTGACTCATGTTGGAATACGTGTCTGAGTATATGCAGAAGGTACTAGACGTACTGCTGGCCTTCCTGCAGCTCGCTGGCATCCATCACCGCGAGCGTCTTGATGTCGGACTGAGACGCCATTGTGCGAACGAAGTTGCGGTAGAGTGAGGTACGGGTGAAAGGAACTGTGCGGGCGATCGAGCGTGTAACTTGACGAGCTGGAAGGAGACGACTGAGCATATGCTAGTCTGTGGTCTTGGGATAGGAGCGATTGCAGATGATGAGCAGCAGATCGATCTGAATCTGAGGCTGAGGCCTAGGGATGACTTGAGGAATGTGGATCACCTCCACAGCGCACCCAAATCGGAATGAGCCAATCACAACGCTGGAATAGCGATGACGTAGGGGTCAGTGGCGGCGTGGCAGTACGTATAGTGATCGCGTCGATGGGTGACCTAGCAGCAGCTAGCCAGCTCTCCAGTTTGCGCGTCGCTCGGGGGACGGGTTCGGTCCTTCGGACCAACAGCTCCCATCCCATATATGCCAACTATGCATGATTTAAAACGGGTCCGCTCTGCTTGTCTATAGACGGTCAGGCCTCATCTCAAGGAAGGGATATCCCGAAGACCTTGCCGGGGCTTGGTAGGGCCATAGACACAGATCGTTGCAGAGAGGTGTAGAGGTACGTAGATCACTCTTGGAAGGCTGCATGATACTAGCAGCGAAGACGGGAAGTAACAAGAAAGCGGGATGGCTGGTTGTCATTGCTTCGTGGATGTTCCCCTCCGATTTGGAAAGGGTCTCGGCGGCCGCACTGCATGGCATTCAAATACCAGTGTCCTCTTATTCTGATATCTCACTGGCTCTCGCTCCATCTCCCGACTGGCAAAACCCTTGAGCGATGCCTGACAGCCTGCGTATGGTCAGAACGACGAATTGAGAAGATTATCATCGTTGTCACTCCGCAGCTCGGCCTTCGAGGTCCGGCTGCCTCATCATGCATCAGCACCCATAATTTGTCTCCCGCATCGACTCCTCCCCGTCGCTGTAATCACATGATGACGTCTGAAGATGTTGAGCAGTCTCGTTGGCGCGTAGACTGTACGCGTCCCAACGGGCAGATGGTGTCTGGATGCGGGCGATTTCACTCAGTTGTTATAGATAAAAGTGCAATTATTGTGACACAGCATCTGCCAGTCAGCTTGGATACAATCTCCCTATGACAAGCTCACATGTGAGAGATGCTCCGGCTGCAGGCGTCTTTCAAAACGGCTATACTGCAGGTCTTCGGCGCAAGATCTAATCGATCTAATCAGCAAAGGCAGTTACGCCATGCGATGTTTGCTCATCCCCGCGGTGCTCCGCGGCGGGCGCAGGCTTCAAGCGTTCGCTGTCAGAGGCGCCTCAAGCATGCAGCAGCGCTTCCATCTGTGCATGTGGACTCAGCCATCGAAGTGAGTCCGGCTGCGCATCAAGAAAAGCGTCCATACAGCATGCCGCTCTGAGACACTTCGCCACAGGGATCTATCGGATTTGTCTCACGGAACTTTCGGTGACCTTCGGTGATCTTGATCTCTTGCCGCATGCGGCCCACCCGAATGCCTGTCCAGTTGGATTGACAACTTCCGGCCCCTTCGTCTTTCGTCACTATACATGCATCACGTCGATCGCAAGGCGTCCACAACGCCATCTATCCTTCTTCAGCTGAATGCAGTCTATGCGAGGCGAACGGCGCCGCCGGTGTTGCGGCAGCTGTCAGAATGATGACGGAAACCGCTGATGATCATATCGCAGGACTCGTGGCTACTTGATGCACGATCAATAGTCTCTCGAGCTAGAAGACTGATCTCGTCTTCACTGTCCTTATTGAGAGTAACGGCTCGCCTCGGTACCCACACAGTCTTTCCGTTCGGCAGTCAATCCAAGAGGAACGGTCGAAAATGTCTGCCGCTCAGTATGGGATCCACCAGCTTGTCGCGCGGGTCGATCGAGACCTCGATAACATACCGGGGCTGAACGTCATGGATGTTGTGAGTATTGTCGGCTGGTAGCTCAGTTGGGACGTCGAGCTGATCGGACAGTGGGGGCCTGTAGCTTTGGGAGCAATGTTTGCCTGTCTACTTCAGGGCTATGTCTTGGTGAGTTGCCCTCATCCATAATGTGTTCGCACTGCGCTCATACGGTAGGCAATGAGCGTGGGCTACTTCCATCAATATGCAAACAAGGACCACTGGATTCTTCGTTGTACCGTGAGTCTGCACCTCGAGTACGATATACAGATTGCTGACCCTTCCAGATTGTCGTCAGTCCGACCTCCGCACCGCGATGTGTATCACGCTCAAGTATAAACAGCTGCTCCTCCTTCTCACAACCGCCGAGACCGGCCTTGTCATGACCAAAAGCATCAAGCAAACGGTGATACACCCTCTCGACGTCTTCTATGTGAGCTCCAGCTTCTTGTGGCCCAGATTCAAGTTTGAGCTGACAGCCAGGTTCTCGACATCGCCGCTCATCCAGACGAATGGATCCATGTCCTCCTCGCCAACATCAACATCGTCATCTGTCAGACCTTCCTGTGCTGGCGGTGTCTCCGTTTCGCTCGGGCCATGCAGAGTGCATACGGGCGCTGGGTACGACCGACCACTTTTGCGCTGGCGGGATTGATGGGACTTTTGACAATCGGATCGACCATTGGATCCGTGATGCTACCGCTTCGGCTATCCGTGAGTTCGCCTCCGAGCTATAGCAGATCATCGAAACTCGGCTGATGTATCTCAGCAAGCCTCATCACTGTAAGCATCGAGTCTTTACGACTATTGTTCTGACGCTGACCCCAGTCAGGCTCGAGGCCCTGGCTGCGTCGTCGTCAACAGGCAAACTGACGTTCTGGTTTTACTACGTCTTCAGCATCTTCGTTGTGAGTTATTTGCCCTCTTCCGGTGCGTCTGTCGGTGACAAAGCTGATTTGCTAGGTGATGGACGTTGTCATTGTATTGTCTACTACCATACAGCATCGTGCTGCACGAGTGAGTTGTAGTGCCGTCATGCACAGATCTTAGCTCACGACCAGACCGGATTTGCTGAATCCAATACCATTCTCAACGTCATTGTCAATTTGACCCTGCGCAGCGGAGCCTTGATCCTTACATGCCAGCTCGCTCAATTAATCCTGTTCCATCTTAGGTGTGTCAATCTCCCTTTCGCCCCGGAGCAATCACTGACTCTGCAGCGCCTCATCATGGGTGCTATTCCCCCACTCCTTCCTCTCTCGCATCTACGCCATCACTGTCCTCTCCACCCTTACCCTCCCCCGCACTGCTCAGAGCAAACTTCGCCAAAAACAGGCCGACGCCGAAGAAGCCATGTACCCCACGACAGCAGCCATCCGGCCCCACCGCAGCAACTCGAATTCAGCCGGCATCCGAACAGGCCTGAGTGGCGACATCCCATCCCAGACATCGACGCGGTGCGTCTCGTGCGGAGGTTGCAGTGTTGGGCAATATGGCAGCAAAGGCCGAGCGAGCTTCGGAACGCCGAGACTCGGCTATCGCGGACCTGGCGTTGGCGAGCTGGGCGTCATGATGCACCCGCGCGAGAATGGGTTTGCGGAGGCAGAGGGACCAGTCAGCTTCAGGGCCGCGCTGTTTGGGCTGGACGAGGAAGGAAGCGAGGGCAAGGGCTCGCCCGAGATCGGCGTGGGGCTCGTCGGTCTAGGTGTGGGCATGGTGAATCAGGGACAGGATCTGAAGCTGGAAAAGTGGGACGAGAAGCGGGAAGACCGGAAGGCCGAGGGAATGGAGAGCGGGACAGCGGTGGTAGGAGCGGTGGCTATCCCAATACTGGTATAAGGGGAGAAGGCGTCTCCGCGGATATGACGGACTATTCTCATCACCTTCCGTATCTTGGGCTTGTAGTAGTATCTGCCTTGACATTGTTGTTTCGCTTCGTAAGTCTTGCTGTTATTATGTATACGGTCGCAACTTCCAGCAAGCGACCTTATGCCCGGCATCATCGATTGTCTAGCTCTTCCTGACCGACAGGCGCCAGTCATCAGGCCCCAGTCATCAGGCCCCAATGCTGCCTGATCCCCGCTGGACCACAGGGATCACGGTTTGGTCCAGCGCAGGGAGCGCCGATTCCCACGACAGCGGTCAGGCGCGTGGACATCTGATACCGGAAGATCCGGACAGCAGATCAGGTACCGGCGCGCCACAGTCTCAGCCACGCCACCATGAGGACGTGTTTCAGGTCTGTTTCAAACTTTGTTTCACTTTCTTTTGATACCGAATCTTCTTTCGGCCGAAAGATCGCTACAGTATGATGAGCATTGCAGTAACATGGTGGGCACACCCATGATGACCAAGATCCAAGCTAGTTCCAAGCAACATCCAAAACCTCGCTCTCACTCCACGTAAACCCACCGACTCCCCTCTCTTCTCTGCTTGATCTTTACAGCCGGCAGATCCACCCCCAGCGCCCTCAGATTAGGCACCACCCCCACCTCCCTCTCGACCCCTCTCAGCCGCTCATCCACCTTAAGACCGACCTTCGCCTCAATCTCAGTCGGGCGGGTTACCGCGCAAAGGCTGCGTCCGAGGCTCCAGATCCACCCAGCGTTGATCTTGGTCACGCCCCGCATCCAGTCTTTGGCCGTGCGGTGTAGCTCCGAATAGACGATGAAGTCGGGTGGGGCACGGTGGAAGAGGGCAGAGGAGGGATGGATGTAGGCGATATCCGTTGTAGTGGTGGAGAGGCGATAGGCGACGTTTCGGCAGGAGAGGTAGGTTTGGGGTTTCTTCTCGGCGAGGTCGGCACGGACCGCGATTTGGTCGATGAATGCAGATGTAAGGATTTGGCGGATGACTTTGAGCTGAGGCGTCAGCGGAGGTATGATTCCTGGTAGACAAGACTTACCTGTGTCTCTGTTGGAGGCTTCAATCGCTCTCCACTCCCCTTCTTGATCCCGGAGATACCTCCGATCTGGCCCCGTAGTTGTTGTATCTCTTGCATCGCCTTCAAGCGCAAGAAGTTGTTCTGGCAGAAAGCAGCTGTTGGCTCGTACTCATAGGCGCCGATCGCAGCGAGCAGCTTGAACGCGTCCGATGCGGCATTACCGAGGGACAGGAAAGCCTAGCAAATCAGCAACCGTAGAGCCACTTTGGGTCAGAACGTACAGATTGAGCCTTGAAGTACCGCTTTCTCGCCTCTTTCCGCTCTTCCCTCTTCCTAGCCTCCTCGCCTGTCAAATGCGTCAACCCCTCTGCATCCTCATCATCCGCCTCAATAGCCGACTCGTGCACAAATGGGTCTCCCACACTCATCCCCGCCACGATGGCAATAACGTACGGCATCGCGCCGTGCTGGTTGCCTATCGCGAGCATCTTGGCGAATCTCGGAGAGACCGGATAGTCCGCCATCTGCTTTCCGAGACTCGTTATCTGCCCGCCGACCGCTCCGTCCACTTGTGTACCAGCGACGAGGGTCGTATTTGACGGTACAGAGAGAGCGCCAAGGGTCTGCAGGAGGACCTCAGCCTTTCGAAGTGAGAGTCGATCCGGTGGAGTTGGGAGAGGGAAGTTGACGACCTGGTCGATCCCCATCGATTTCATCTGAAGCACAACGCCTTCGACGGGCATCCGCAAGATCTCGGGCGTACCGAAAGCGGGAAGTTGGTCCTCATATAATGCACTCGAGTAGAGGCGGTAACAGTGTCCAGGACCGGTACGACCCGCTCGACCCGTCCGTTGGTTGGCGGACGCTTTGGAGATCCATTGCACCTGGAACGACTGGACGCCGGAGCGAGTATCGAAGGTTCGTTCTTTGGCGCGTCCGCTGTCGACAACGTAGCGGATGCCGGGGATGGTAAGGGAGGTTTCGGCGACGTTCGTGGAGATGATGACGAGCCGGTGATTTGTAGGAGGGGGTTGGAAGACCTTGAGTTGTTGATCATTTGAGAGGAGGGAGTATAGGGGAAGGATATGCATAGGCGCTGCTTGTCAGCTTCGATGCCTCGGTACGCGGCACTTCGGAGCTTACTATCTGAGAGCTCGTTGAGTCCTAGCTCATCGTCGTCATCGTCGTCCGTATCGAGGGCTTCTGGATCGCTGACGGCATCCGCATCCCCGTCATCAACATCTGCGGCAAGATCGTTGTCCTGCCCAAATTCGACATCCTCTGCTTCCCGATCTGCCTTTGTCAGCAACAGCCCCCGACTGTATGACCCGATAGACGCACCTTCTGGCGGTACCTCCTGATTGACCGCAACTACGACCTCCTCCTTGACCCCTCGTCCACTCTGATTCCCTCTCCCACCTCCCCTTCCCCTCCCGCTCCCTCTTCCCCGACCACCACCCACCGGCCTATCCTTCCCATACTTCTGCTCCAACTTCCTGCACAGCCCCATAATCTCCGCCTGGCCCGTCATGAACACCAGTATCCCGCCCACCGGCAGCCTCGCATGTATCTTGCATACCTTGCGATATGCCTCGTCCACATAGTCCGCCGTCGTCCTCCGAGAGAAATGGACCGTGACGGGGTGTTGACGCGCCGAGATATGGATGATGGGCGGAGTGACGGGGAAGAGAGTTTTATTATTTGTAAAGTCCGTCAGGCGCAGTGTCGCCGACATGATGATTATCCGGAGTGGCCTGATAGGCGAGGTGGTGGAGGATGTAGGAAGATCTTTTGTTTCGCGCCATTTCTTCTCGCGAAGCTTGGCGACTCGCGAGAGAACACCGATGAGGACGTCGGTATTGACACCTCGCTCGTGTGCTTCATCAACGACAACGACGCTGTACCGACTCAGCAGGAAGTCGGCGGACAGTTCTCGGAGGAGAACACCATCCGTCATAAACTTGATGGCTGTGTCTGGGGAGGTGGTGGACGAGTATCGGATCTGATGCGCCACGATACCCGATGTCGAAGAGAGGTTGAGCTCCGACTTAACACGAGCAGCGAGCGAGACGGCTGCGACTCGACGGGGCTGCGTGACGGCTATCATTCCCGGGTTATCTACAAGTCAGCTCAGGTCTGCCAGATATCGCGGACAGGGCAGCTCACCCGATCCAGCATATCCAAAGCCAGCCTCGTACAGCATCTGCGGCACCTGCGTCGTCTTTCCCGAACCCGTCTCTCCGCATATCACTACCACCGAATTCATCCGGATCGCCTCGATGATGTTCTGCTCTTCCGCCAAAATGGGCAAGTCGAGGCGAGACTCCGAAACGGATGGTCGGCGGGTGATGGTCGGCCGAGCGCGCTTCGACGATTCTGCGGGTGCAGATGAGGATTGGTCGAGGAGGGATGTGGTGGGAATGAGGAACTCTTCTCCGAGGGGACCGACCTTGGGACCAGGAGGGGCCTCATTACGAGGTTTGGGAGGGGCTGCGGCGCTCGTACGCTGATCGAGCAGGTCAGGAGGGGCTGTTTCGGCCTGGCCCATCTGTTTCAGAGCCCAAGACTTGAAGCCCAAAGAGCGTTCCTTATTTGGTGCGCGGGGGAGGTGCTCGTCCTCGTCGTCTTCCTCGTCCTCGTCGGATCGCTCATCCGAATCCTCCTCGCTCCCTTCTTCCCCGCTGTCCATCTCCTCGCTGTCCCCTTCGTCCTCACTGTCCATTTCACTGTCTTCGTCCATACCCTCGTCTTCGCTCTCCTCGTCTTCTTCTGCTTCAGTGACGGGCTGCTTACGCCTGACAATGACGCGAGGCGCGACCGGTGCTCCGTCCGCCGATTTCTTAAGGGCGCCACCCATGACGGCCGGTCGCTTGAGAGCAGAGCCAGCCGCAGCGGGTGCTCGCAATGCGCCGGCGGCAGCCTCTGACGTCGTATTGGCAACATCGGGGGTTCTCTCTACAGGCGGTGCTGGGGCGAAAGCGAGAGGTTTGATAGCGGGGGCAGGCGTGGGCTCAGCCTCCGATGGGGTATCGTCCCCCGAATCTGAGGAGTCGAAGTCAGAGGAAGAGTCCGGCTGCGTCTGGAGGAGATTTGGATTCCAACTCGCCTGTCCATCAGTTCCAAAGTCTGCGCCTGCTCATGTCCACCTTGACTGACCTTCTTAGCTGCCTTAGACTTTCGTTGCCTGTTCTTCCCCTTGACTCCTGCTTCTGCCTCTCCATAATCCTCAGCCACGTCCTCCATATCGACGTCCACCACCGTCTCCTTTCCTCTTCCTTTCGGCTTGATCGCGTCCTCCTCCTCTGACTCGCCCTCTTCCCCAGCGGCACCATGCCGTTTCTTGAGCACGTCAATCCCCCGCCTGACCATCCGGTCTTCCCGCAGATCTTTACGCTCCTGTGCGCTGGTCGGGTTGAAAGGATTTTGGCCGAGCGAGGAGGAAGACAGCATATTGGCTGACGAGGACGTGGAAGGGGCCAGGGAGGCCAGGAGCTTGATAGTCTCCAATCTGGATTCTGACTTGAGCTTTTTGTCCTACAATCGTCAGCTGGTCGCTCCCCGCTCGGGATACGCGGCGGCGAAAATAGCTCACAATATAGCTCTCCATCCTCTTCCGCTTCTTACTGCTCATTCCCGACCCAGCGGGCGGTTCCGCCGCCTTGACCGGCTCCTTCATCTCGACATCCCCATCGCTTCCCAGCGCCTCCGCCCTGGCCTTTGCTGAAGGTCTCTTGCGCTTCTTGTGGCCTCCACTCCCGGCTGTCGATCCGCGCGCTTTTGCATTGAAGCGTTCTCGTACGGGCGGGCCTGCCATCTTGTGTGGGTCGAGCGATAGCCCTAGAGAGAGATATAGGTAGTACTGATGCTGCGGGTGGTCGCTTGAAATCTTTGCTGCAGCCGAGTTGCGGTGACGTAATGCACCAGGAGTTAAGGAATGTTGAATTGGGATCTGACGAGATTGATAAGATCAAGATTTCTACGATCGACATCCATCTCTCGACTCGACTTACACCTCATACACTGAGCTGTAACAGCTACATCTACGCCGATAGTGTACTCGGACACCTATCAGAATCCGAAATATCAGTAAAAAGCTGCCCAATGTCAACCCCAAGACCGCGAAAAGCGCTCGTGATTGGCGCAGGACCGGTCGGATCGCTCACTGCGATCTGCCTTCATCGACGAGTATGGGAGGTGGAAGTGTGGGAGTCTAGAGAGGGTGAGTCTTAGCAGCCAAGAAAGGCGATCTATCAACAGTGTCGGGCTGACTTGCCTAGACCCCAGAGGTCAGTCGACGGAAATGGCGAATCTGCGATCGATCAACCTCAACATGTCGGCTCGTGGTCTTGAGGCTTTACGATCTGTGGATCCTTCACTAGGTAGGCCGTCCAGCCCAGACGATGATACCAGTCGAGGACATCTCTTCAGAAGATAAGCTGACACCTCCAGCCGAGATGCTGCAGAACGAGTCCATCCCAATGAAAGGTCGAATGATCCACCACGTCTCCCCTACCATGCCCCCCTCCTCACAGATATACGATCCCCGCACCCATCAAGTCGGCTACTCCCTCTCCCGCCCTATCCTGAACCAGCGCCTCGTGGAGGCTCTCCCCTCCGACGTCAAGATCCGGTTCAAGACCAAGCTTAGCAGGGTGGACTTCCGCAAGCGCCGCGCCTGGGGGATCGGGGCGGAGGGTGGGAAGGCGTACAAACTCGGAGATGAGGCTGGGGGTGCGAATGGGGATAAGAGCGATGGGAAGACGGAGGAGGCGGAGGAAGATCATGAAGGAACGGGATTCGATCTGATTATCGGGGCGGATGGGAGCTGGAGTAAGACTCGGTCAGAAATGATGCGTGTAGAGCGGTATGTTGTCTAGGCGTACAAGGGATGTCCTTTCGCTGACGATACCAGGGTAGACTTTTCCCAGTCGTTCATCCAGCACGCATATATCGAGCTGCATATGCCGCCTGATGCGTCAAAGCCTGGCGGATACGCGATGGACGCAAACCACCTGCACATCTGGCCAAGGCACTCCTTCATGCTCATCGGCCTGCCAAATAAGGTGCGCTTCCCCTCTTCCCTCCTGGTCGTTTATCGCTGATTCGGTAGGACGGCTCTTTCACCCTCACCCTCTTCCTTCCCTTCTCGTCTCTCGCAACACTCGAGACCCGCCCCGCCGCCGAAGCGTTCTTCAGGGACAACTTCCCCTCAGCGGTCGACATTGTCGGTATCAAGCCCCTAGTCGACGACTTCGAGAACAACCCTCGAGGTAATCTCGTCACCACTCATGTGAATAGCTGTAACATCACTATCGCTGGCGATATACTGACACCCCAGGTCCTGCCAACCAGCTATTCGAGTCATGCAGTCCTCCTCGGCGATGCGTCACATAGCATGGTCCCGTAAGCTTGGCCGTCATAATCGGTCGGAGACGAGCTGATAACATAGCTTCTACGGCCAAGGGCTGAATTGTGGACTCGAGGACGTCCGTGTCTTCAACTCTTACCTCGAGCGCTTCAATGTCCCGCCAACGACCACTTTACCCCTTGGCGAGACTGAGCCTGTCCTGGAACAAGCTCTCGCAGCATACTCGGACGAGCGCGATAAGGACCTGCGCGCCATTACCGAGCTCGCCATGCAGAACTAGTATGTCCTCTCTTATCCTTCCTACCTGTACCCGAGAACTGACGACCAGCGTTGAAATGCGCTCCAAAGTCCTCTCGCCCCTGCACATCCTCCGGCGGCATCTCGATACCCTCCTCTCCAACCTCATCCCCCGGCCCGCCTCTGCCTCCCCAGCAAGCGGTTTCGGTATCTCCCTGACCGACCCCTTCCCTGGTCAGCCCGTACGCGGCTGGAACTCGTTGTACGAGATGGTGACTTTCCGGCCTGATATTGGGTACGCGGCGGCGCTGGAGCGAGAGAAATGGCAGGGGAGAGTGGTGGAGCGCGTAGCGTGGGGATTGGGAGTTGGAACGGTGGGTGTGGCAGGTGTGGCGGCAAGCTGGGGTTACAGAATGTGGGCGAGAAGGGCATGAACATCTTGACCAATAGAGTATGGGCCTAGCTATAGTGTCCATGCATACTTGTCGTCGTTTCATATTCAAACAAAATGAGGGTAAAAGTACGAAGGAATTCGTGCAGACATAAAAGATATCAAAGTATGATGGTCGTGGTTCTCGATCAACCCTCGCCTCGCGGGGAACGCATCGCTTTCCCCCGCCCTGTCACTCCACCACTCCTCAATCATAGCTCCCACCCTCTCTCCCCAACTCCACTTCACACCTAGTTGTGACTGGTCAGACTCCACGACTGGACCGGCACCGACTTTGGCGTGACCGCCGCCGCCGCGACTCCAGCGGGCCACTGCGGGCTCAGCAAGACCTGGTTGCTCCATGCCGACCCATCCGTCGGTCCGTTGATGGTCAGGACCTTGGTGTCCGAGGGAAGAGGGAAGTCCTCCGAGTAGTCACCCGTGGGGAGCGCGGGGTCAGACGATGCGCGAGTGGGGGAAGCGGTCGCAAAGGAAACGCCGGATGGGGCGTTGAGGATGGAGGCAATCATGGTCTGGCCGCTGAGGACGAGGGTGGCGGTGGCGCCGTTGGTGGTGACGGAAGCGTTGGTGTGGGCGCGCCATTGGATAGGCTGGCCAGAGGGGATACCGGAGATGTCATCCTGGATGAGGAATTGACGACGGCCGTTCAGGAATCGGATACCTCGGCGAACGGAGCTGCATCGTCAGCTCGGCCCCAATTCATTGAACGAATGTGCGCGATAACTTACGCTCCGGATCCGTAGGCTCCACTCATATCCATCGTGAAGAACGCCGTGTCGGTGGACGACAAGTTGAAGCTTGGCGCCGCGCCCTGCTTGGTCCCCGACGACCCAAACTGCGCGCTGGGCGTAGCCGAGATCTGCTGGTTGGCATTGTTGATGAGGATAGTGTTCTGCCCCTCCGTCCTGGTGTTGTAGTACAACCACCTCGTCCCGTCCTGCTTATCATCCCCGTTAAAGTAGCCGGGCGCGAGATACTGCCCGGATCCGAGATCACCAAAGAACCGCTGTCCCATGGCATCAATGACAAAGTCACCAATGTCCATGTTACCGTGGTTCTGGTGGCTCGGGATCTGGCCGGCCTTCATGGCCCAATAGGTCCCGTCGTTGCTGGCCCACGAGGACCGACCGGTCGCCCATTCGGTAGTGGCCGAGTCAAAGTGCTTGTCGATCGCCAGACCGTCCCACCATGTTCCGGTAGTCGCAGGGTCGTACCAGAACATGGAGAATGGCTCGGGCGCGTCAGACCGGTCCCGCTGGTACAGCGAGTACTGAGGCTGCCCAAAGACAGTCGACCAGTACATGAGCGAGTTGGCCGTAGTGGCAAACTTGTTGGGTCCGTGGTCGCCGTAGTTGAAGAGCGAGGTCATGCCCTGGACGTACATGTGGTACGCCGACGTCTGGGCGAACCCGGCATCGGCAGTGGCCAGTCCGCGATCGTCACCGTACGCCGATCGGAGAGCGGATGACATCTCCCCGGCGGCGTTGACACCAAAGTACCAGTAGTTAGGTCCTTCAGTCCATGTCCCGTCGGCCGAGGCGCCCTGGACACAGTTGAGCCGAGCGTTGGGGACGGTAAGGTTGATGATACGCTGGGCACGGCCAGTGGGGTCGCGGTCGACAATGGCAAGAGCGGCCATGGTCAGACCACCGTTGATGACGCAGTTCCAATTTCCGTTGACGATGGCGTTGGTCGGAACCCCGGTCCACCACGAGTAGGTGGACGCGGAGGAGGCCTGGGTGAGCGCCGCCTCGCCGAGGGAGAGACCGAGGTTGAGCATGGTCCACATGAGCTGGTCACGCTGGGTGTCCGTCCATCGCTCATAGAGCCAGTCATAGCCGATGGCGAAGACATTACAGAACTCTGCAACATCCAGGAAGTGAGCAGGGTTCCAGCGGGTACCGTCGTTGGCGCCGAATGGGACGTCGGTGTTGTTTCCAGCGGCAGTCTGGATTTTAGCTTGGGTCTCACTCGAATAAACAGAGACTTACGGAAAGCTCCAACCAGGCACGCTCGGCAAATCGCGTGTCGTTGGTCACGCGGTAAGCATACGCCAAGTTCTTGACCCGCAGCTTCATCTCTCGCGCCACGTCGAGCACACCCGAGCCACTGAGACCGCCGTCGGGGGTATACGCGACAGGTGGCTTGTTGAGAACGTCGGTAGCGTTGGCGACAATCGTGCGGTTCCACTGGTTGAAGTAGGGGTTGTTGGCGATGAGGCCGGAAGTGAGGGCGTTCCACTTGTATCCGGGAGCGATAAGACGAGGGTGAGCGCGGATGGAGTTGTTGCTCGGTGCGCTGGGGTCCGAGGGCCACGAGGTGCCGGCAACGGAGGCGGCGACGGTGGGTGCGGCGTAGTTGGCAGTGTTGGTCTGATGATCAGCTCGAGTACAGGTTTATGAATTCCAGGTAGACTTACTCCGGTAGCGTAAACGGGAAGCATGTATGTATCCGTCGCGACCGCCAACACTCTGTTCGCGGCCGTTGCGGTCAGAGCACCAGTGTTGACCGAGCTCGCTCCTGAAGGGACGACATTCCCGCCTGCCGCCTGTCCATTCCCGGCATTGCTGGAGCTCCCGCCAGACGTGCCCTTATTCTTGTTGAGGACTGTCCCAAGGACACCACCGAGCACCGCTCCGATAATGATTAAAAGCGCCAGCACCCCGCCGATGATCCACCACTTCTTCTTGCTCTTCGACCGCGTGACGGGCGATCCGGCCGACGCGTATGGGTTCGAGGCAGCCATGGGGTCTGTTGGGAGAGGCGCGAGAGGGATAGATTCGGGGTCGATACGGCGCGGCATGATGAGTTGTGCGGGGATGAGGGAGATGAGAGGCCATGATGTGAGGCGACGAGGGATATGTGTCGATTAGGCGAGTAAAAGTTCCGGTGAAAGGAGGTAACATGGAAAAAGGAGAGAAGAACACGGGGTCGGGGCGAGGGGTGGCCAAGATGGCAGTAGAGTAGGGGTCGTAGGGAGTCAGATAGTAGAGAAGAGAGCGATGATCAGCTTTGTTCATTTTGAGATCCAACAATAGCGATCAAGACGACCCCCGAATCTCGACGCCGCGCCATCTCGCTTACAATCCTCTAGACCGGTATGAACATGGAAAGTAACTCACATCCGTCTGCTGCTCCACCACCGTTTCCATACTTGCCATAGCCTCCGTCCCCGTAGTCCCCTGATGGAGTCTCGGCGTAGCCTCCACCTTGGTTATAGCCGCCCTGTCCACCTCCGTTACCGCCGTACCCCCCGCTGTTGCCGCCAAATCCTCCGCCCGCGCCGTTGTTGGCGTAAGAGTTTCCGTAGCCCGACTGGTCCGAGTACGGTGCTTGTTGATACCTCGACATGATGGCTGATGTGTGTAGTCGTCAAGAGGAGAAGAGAGGAAAAGAGGATGATCGAGAGTGGCGAAACGCGTCGCTCAACTCCAAGGTGTAAGCGAAAAAATCTACGCTGTCGAAAGGTCGTGAGTGTACAGAGAGAGCGTCAAGCTCTGTCTGTTGTCGATGGTCAGAGGAGGTATAGTCACCTCTCCAGCTGTGATGTATAGAACCAAGAGATGTATAGATGAAAAGTCAGCTCAACAACACGTCTGTTCTCCCTCCTGAGGCTGTGCGCACTTTACTCAGGGGTCTCACAAATCTCAATTTAACCTTTCCCCGGTAAGACGCGTCGTACGTAAAGAGCACAAAGTGGCAGTGGCGGCCTACAGAGCTGCAGAGGCAGGTGTAGAGCACAGCTATCCACTGGCACTGCATAACAGGGATGGTAAGCCGACAGGACGGAACAGCATCTCGCGCAGGAGAGGTTGACGTGTCTAAAATACTCAGGCTCCTTGCAACCTACGCGCCCAGCAGCAACTCAAGGCGCCTGCTTATCCAATCGCAATGGCCCGGTTCTGCGCGTCAGATCCTCACTGCTTCGCCTTATCGATGGTAGTCACTGCTGGAGCTCCCAGAGGTCTTCACCAGACCGCTGCCTCACTGCGTAAACCAGAGCTGGCGCTGATCAACGATGCTGCAGTCGTCTCTGGGTGTTGTATGCATGGAAACTATCAATATGACACCTAAGCCTACTCTAATTTGAAAAATTAAAGCTCGATAGTGGGCTGGTTACGTAAAGCAACCAGAGACGCTAAGGTTAGTTAGCAGATCGTGGGAGTGGCTGAGGCGCCCTCCCTAACTCCCCAGTCCTGGCATACGCCAGGTGGGACCCTAGTCACTTGCTGTCGTCTGGCTCGAGCTCTGGGTACCTCGCCTGCGCAAAGTTGAAGCTGCTGGCATTCTTCGGGAAAGGGGGTCGCGGTTTCAGGATATCGGGATATCCGGTGCCAAGCCGGTCGGACGCTGCGGCTGTTTGTCGGGTTGCAGCGTGAGTCCAGTAGGGTATGGAGGCCAACGAGGTCGGCAGCGATGATGGGGGGATGTTATGATGTCGCTGAGAGTGTAAGTGAGCATGGTCGGTTATGTATATGTTGGCTTATGAGGGGCAAGTTAGAAGGGGGTTGCTGGCTCGCGGGGTGCTCAGAGCGCTCAGGGCTAGATAATGAGTTCCGGAGGACGGGCCGGCCGAGATTGGACGATGACGTCAAGCATATTCCTCCGGCATCCTTTGGTCTAAACTTGCCTGTGGCAAGGGGGTGTTTCAAGTGGCTGGAGGGGCCCTTTGTTCATGCTGTAGACAGAGCCGAGGACTGAGGGTCGCGGCTGGGGCGTGGTAGTCGCAGTGGCGAAAGAGCCCAGCGTGGTGGCGATGCAGAGAGTGGGCTGAAGATGTGCTGAGAGGCACGTGGGAGTGGTACTGTGGGGGGTCCGCTTTGCGAGCAGCTGTGTATAGGGTCTGGCTGACGGGGTCCTTTCAGGGGTAGGCCCGCTCGGTCAAAGGCGTTTTTGGAGATAGATAATGCATGAACATGGCGCATAACAGGGCGCCGCGGGGGTACAGATTGGGCTGGATGTTATATAAAGGGGCAGGTTACAGGGCGGTAGCTGGGCGGTGCATCCTCGGATGCGTCGAAGCTCGGTTGACGGTAAGTAGATTGGGAGATGAGAAGTAGATTGGGAGATGAGAAGTAGATTGGGAGATGAGAAGTAGATTGGGAGATGAGAAGTAGATTGGGAGATGAGAAGTAGATTGGGAGATGAGAAGTAGATTGGGAGATGAGAAGTAGATTGGGAGATGAGAAGTAGATTGGGAGATGAGAAGTAGATTGGGAGATGAGAAGTAGATTGGGAGATGAGAAGTAGATTGGGAGATGAGAAGTAGATTCAGGCAACTGATTTGAGGGCTTCCGTCGGAAGCTTCCTGTTGCGGGGCCCCCGAACCTCGCCAAAATCAGATCTTGCCGCACGAATTCGACTCCAACTCCTCATTCCCATAGTTACCATTTACTTCACTCCAGCTCTACTGACGATGACGTCTCAGCAGCCCACTCAAGAAGCGCGGACTCCCGCGCTGGAGATCAGCCGCCCAAACACTCCCCCTACGCCAGCGGTCCACTCGTCCCCCTCCTTTGACTACCACGAGGAACGGAGGCTCCATCTCCAGGATGAGATATACTTCTCGCATCGGCTTCCACGGCTGCCGCCTCCTGCCCTGGCATCGCCGGGTGGAAACGCACCCGAAAGATCCCTCGCACCAGGAAACTCTCCTCACCCTCGGTCATACGAGTCCAGCGCAGATGCCAGCCCAAGCGCTTTCCATCCTGCGGCCCCGTTCGCTCAGATGCGGCACCTCACGCTGGACGAGCAGGACGGGGATGATGGAGCGGACAATCTGTCGATGGATGGGGAGCACGATGACGGGTATGAGGGACTACCGGGGAATACACGGACAGGCCCGTCGTCTAGGTCTAGGCAGGCCACGGCGCCTCACTCGCCCGTGAACCCCACCTTCCCAAAGAGCGACGCCGACGCAAGGACGCAATTGCTTGACAGAAAGGAGCAGGATGCTCAGGAGCGGCTAGATCTGGAGGAGGAGAAGCGGGAAAGACTGTTAGCAGAGGGTCCTGCCGCAATGGGCGCTGGCGCACAGACCGGCGGAATGGGAGGCAGTGTACTTGAAGGTGAGTACCTCGTTCTGCTCTTATCTGCACGTTCCTCTGCCGCGGGGTCTTCCTTTTTCTTTTCTTGTTCTATCCTTCTCACGTGTGCTCGTCAGCCGCCTTTACCTGAAACGGTTGGGCGCTCTGCCGATCGTGATCACATCATCTTCTTCACTCCCATCCATCCTTTCATACTTTTCAACCACGTTCGTTCTTATCTTCTTGGTGTAGAAGTGGCTGTGTCACACGAGCGCGGGACAATGGAGGTCAGACGTGGTCAGGTGCTTGAGAAGAGTTCGGTTGCGTCTGGTGATTGTGGGGGTTATAAGGGTTGAGAAGCGGGGACTCTTGCCTCGTCCGCTTTCCCCGTCCTTACGATTCTCCACGCACTCTTTCTGATTTGGACTCTTCTGGTCTTCCCTTACTTCTGCCAAGATGTGTGGACATATACACCGCAAGTATGATCCCGCCCTCGTCACCCGCTCGACCTTCTTCACCCCTCCCCCTACCCGTCCTCCCTCCCCTTCTCAACCCAATACCCCTTCCACCCCTATCTGCAGTCTCGGCGTCGATCTCGGCGACGATGATTTCTCGCCCGACTGCCCCCTTTCTCCCACTGCGCCTTTACTTGGACCCCGCGGCGATGTGCCCCCAACCGAAGAGAAACTTGCGAGTGACCTGCTGATGGAGCTTCAAATTGTTGCCTTTGCAGAAAACGGAATCGGCTCTGCACTTGATTCCCTATAGTAAGCTCCAGCGACCCCACGCTATTCCAAGCGGGAATACAGCTGACGCATCAGCGCATCCTTCGCCAAATGCCTCGACCTTCGCGACAAGTATATCGCCCTCTCCAACCAGCGCCTTGGCGACAATCCCCGCGACCACGACGGGACCTTTTCCGGCTTCTATCCCCGCGCGATGGGCGACGTCCTCGGCGTCAAGCCCGAAGCTGACGTGGAGCAATGCGAGGCGCGCACCTCAGCTTCGAGCGCCGAGAACGATCTTCCGACTTGGCGGATCAACCCCCCTCCTCCACCGCCGCATTGGCACTGGCGACCTCCGGTGGCGCAGGGTCAAATGCCGCACCTCGAGCACCGGGACTCTGGCGGGCCGGACCTTCCATCCGGCAATGACGGTACGGCCGCCGGGTCGAGCTCTTCGGACTACAAAAAGCCAACCGGCAAGTCTGACATGGACGTCTTTGATGTGGCGGACTTTGAGATTCCAGCGAAGGACCAGAGCTGGACGTTCGGACTAAACGAGGAGGGCGTCTTTGAGGTCTTCTCGGCTCAGGCTGCTCCATCGACACCGGCTACACCAGCTGCTCCCGCTGCTCAAACCACGTCCCCGTCTGCACCGGTCCAGCGCCTCGCCCGAGTTCCTAGTCTCAAGGAATACTTTACCGACCTCGACTTCCTCCTCAGCGTGTGCTCGGACGGGCCCGCCAAGTCTTTCGCTTTCCGTCGGCTCAAGTACCTCGCGAGCAAGTGGAGCTTGTACTGCCTCTTGAACGAGTATCAGGAGCTGGCGGATATGAAGGCGGTTCCTCATCGGTAAGTTGGATGCAGCGAAGATAATAGCGATCAGAGCTTACTCCTCAGTGACTTCTACAATGTCCGGAAAGTCGATACCCATATCCACCACTCTGCGAGCATGAACCAGAAGCACTTGTTGCGATTCATCAAGTCCAAGCTGAAGAAGGCGCCCAATGTCAGTTGATCGTCTAGTACAATTGTCGCTAATCAGACCTCGGCTGATTTGCAGGAAATCGTCATTCATCGTGATGGCAAGGATCTCACCCTCGCCGAGGTGTTCGAGTCGCTCAATCTGACGGCGTACGACCTTTCGATAGACACGCTCGACATGCACGCTCACCAGGTAAGCCGAAGAGCTCCATCTGCGTGAGGGCATCAGCTGACGCGATGCAGGAGTTCCACCGATTCGACCGCTTCAATGATCGATACAACCCGACTGGATCGTCCAGATTGAGAGAGATCTTCCTCAAGACGGACAATCTGTTGAAGGGGAAATATCTCGCGGAGTTGACAAAGGGTAGGCTACGCTCATTTCTTCGGCCGCCAAGAGATAATCGAGCTGATGCCTACCTCAGAGCTGATCACCGACCTCGAACAGAGCAAGTACCAGCATTGCGAGTGGCGTCTGTCGATTTATGGCCGGTAAGCTCCGCCCATTACAGCTTTTCAGGTTGCCAGCTGACCTCGCAGCAACATGGCGGAGTGGGACACCCTCGCGAAATGGGTCGTCAACAACAAGCTCATCTCGCACAATGTCCGCTGGCTTATCCAAGTTCCAAGGCTGTACGAGATCTTCAAGGGCGGTGGATTGATCTCGAACTTTGAGGATATCGTCAAGAGTAAGCTGGGTTGGCCCGAAAGAATGAGGCACACGCTCACACCGCAGATGTTTTCCAGCCTCTCTTCGAAGTCACCGCAGACCCCGCATCCCACCCCGAGCTGCATATCTTCCTCCAGCGCGTAGTGGGGTTCGATTCGGTGGACGATGAGTCGAAGCCTGAGCGAAGGCTGTATCGCAAGTTCCCGACGGCCAAGATGTGGGATACGAAGCAGAGTCCGCCGTACTCGTACTGGTATGTTTGCTTGCAGCGTGATATTCGGCTCTGGTGCTCAAGCTGACCTTATCAGGATCTACTACATGTACGCGAACATGGCGAGTCTTAACGCTTGGCGACGCGAGCGACGCTTCAGTGAGTCCTCAGCTGCCCAGCCATTTGGTTCTTTTTGAGCGTGGCTGACCCTCGAGACACCTTTGTTCTGCGTCCGCACTGTGGTGAAGCCGGTGATCCTGACCATCTCTCCTCCGCATTCCTCACCTCTCACTCGATCTCGCACGGCATCCTCCTCCGCAAAGTCCCAGCTCTGCAGTACCTCTTTTACCTGAAGCAGATCGGGCTGGCGATGAGTCCTCTGAGCAACAATGCGCTCTTCTTGACGTATGAGCGGAACCCATTCAAGGACTTCTTCCGGACCGGCCTGAATGTCAGCTTGTCTACCGGTGTGTCCATCGCTCACATCGCGGGCGTCACGCTTTGCTGATAACACAGACGACCCGCTTCAATTCCACTTCACCCAGTCCCATCTCCTCGAAGAGTACTCGTGCGCCGCTCAAATCTACAAACTCACCCCTGCGGACATGTGCGAGCTCGCGCGCAACTCGGTCCTGCAGAGCGGATGGGAGATGGCGGTCAAGAAGCATTGGATTGGGAATCGGTGGTATCTCCCCGGAGCGAGCGGGAACGATATACACAAGACGAACGTTCCCACCAGCCGATTGACTTATCGGCACCAGACACTTCTGGAGGAGCTGTAAGTTTACCTCTGGGACAAAACAAACATTGAGGAAACAGCTGACAAGTAGTACGCTCATTCGCCGGGGAACGCAATCTCCCAGTGCGACGCCGGGACACCTTCAGACTGCCCACCCCTCACAGCTCCCCCTTGCCCCTCCCTTCCCACCGCCGTCTTCCGCGTCAGTCCCATCGGCTCCCGCTCATCCAGCCACCGTACCAGGCAAACCGCACACCAGTCTCACCGAGAATGATATTGGCGCGGCAGCGATGGAGCCAACCAAGGCTGCCTTTCCCGAGATGGCAAGCCAGGCGGGGCTGGGCGGGCTGGCGGGTGTGATTGGGCAAGCGGCGAGTGTGGGGCATTTGGGTCAGGGTCAGGGGCAGGCGCAGAATCAGGTGGGGCCGGGCGTGGGGGCGTTGGATGAGAAGATTAGGCGGAAGAGGACAGAGAGTATGGGCAAGGGGCTGCCGGCACCTGAGGAGACGGGCAAGTACTAGTCAGGGCGGGCGATGTATCCCATGCGAGGGCGATCGATGTCGTTGCGCTTGCCTTTCCGATACAGCCTGCCACTCTCATCCCGCTACCCACTTGGTTCTTTGGTGACTGCAAGTAGGTGATGCGTGTTGCTGCAAGCCCGAAAACCCTTACGGGACTCTGACTCCAGTTTTAGACCTACAATCACCCAAGGCGTGACAGGCATATGATGAGCATAATTGAAAACTACGTGAGAGATTACAGCTGCTACTATTATCTGCAGCCCGAGTGGCCGTCCTACATAATCACACATCCGCAACCCTTTCCGTGCGACCCCTCTTCCTTCCGTAGTCCCTGCCCAGTCCCTACGGAACCCCCTCCTGCCACGCCGTCACCCGCCGCCTGTACCCTCTGATTCCCCGCTGCCGCCTGCCGTTCTCTCTCCCACGCCACATCCGACGGCCTGCTCAGACCCTGCGCCTGTACCCCGCCTCCCCCGGGCCTTAAAGGTCCGCCCTGTCGCAAGCTATTATTGCTCGCCCGGATCCGCAAGTCGGCATTTGACGGTTGACGCGACGCCGTCGACGGTTTCCGCCTAAGTATTGACAATTTACGCGTCCTCCCTTCTCCCTCGCTGCCCGATACTGGTTCCCCTAGCTCTATGCCCGAGCCCGAGCCGGGGGGTCTGAGCGCATATGGACCCGTAGATGGTCGGCGTTGGAGGGAGGGAAATGGGGCGGGCGAGGGCGGGCCGGTATCGTATGCGGCATCATGGGCGTTCGTCGTGCGTATAGGTTTTGGCTGTTGCTGGTACCGTGACGGAGAGGGTGTGGGCGTAGGTAGACTGGTCTGCGAGTCGGAAGAAGTGGAAAAGTCTCGTCGGGACGAAGGTGGTTGAAGGGGATTATCCGGGCTTGGTTCGAATGTTGGTGAAAAAGCCGAGGCGGACCGAGGGATGTTGAGATTGCTCTCATCCTCCGTCAACAACCCCCTGCCTATTCTGCCGCCGCTGCCAAGTTTGGAGCTTGGTGCGGATGACGGATGAGGAGACGCCCTATCGGGCCTCTTCACCCATTTCACGGGCGTCCCGGTCTTATCCCACTCCACCGCCAGATCCCCCTCCTCCATCTCGTCCACTCCAATCCGGCGTTCCCCTTCCTGCCCTAGACCCATCTTGCGCGCCAGAGCCGGAAGAACGACATCGTCCCAGTTGGCTCCTTTTGGCGGGGTATAGGCCGACTCGGGCGGGACAAAGTGTGCCGCGACGCCCATCCGGGGCGGAGTGGGCATGGGGGATGTCTCGCGGACGTTAAGGGAGTGGCCGAGGGACATGGATCGACCGCCCGTCGAAGTCTGGCTAGAGGATAGACCGGATCGATTTGCGAAGCCCGAACCGGTAGCTGAGCGCTGGGAAGAGTTGAGCTTGCTCCCCGTTGCTATACGGGATGGAGCTTGTCCTAGGCCCAGAGCCGACCCCGTTCCTGTCGCTGACCGGGACATGCCCCCTGCACTCCCCTGACCGGTTCCGCCCTTTCCTTGCGATCCCCGCCGAGGATCTTTGGCGGGAAACATGCTCTCGATACGTTTCCGCTTGCTCGATCCGTCCTCATCCAATCCCTCCTCCCTCCCATCTTCGCCGCCCCACCCAGACTCCGCATCCATCTTGTGCCCGTGTTGGGCTATCCGCATCGCCTCTTCTGGGGGTAGACGAAACGGAGGCAGCTCGTCCCGGAGGTAAGTATCCGGAAAGGTTTGCTTGCTGAGATCAAAGCTGTCCCTGTGCGACAATACCTCCCTATTCCCCTCGCTCCCTCCGCCTTGCGACCCGCCTGACGGCCGTCGGATCACCGCAGGTCTGGGCGCGAGTTGCGACTTTGACCTCGGGCGAGATATAGTCCGGTTGGCGGTCATTCCTGGGGAGCTTGGACGAGTCACCGAAGTGCTAGAGATGGAGGACGATCCGCTCGGACGCCGAGGTTGCGCCGAGGGCTGTAGCCGCGGGATTCGGGAGGAAGGGGAGGAAGAGTCGGACGTTGTGTCATAGTCATTATAGGAAGGTCTTCGAGCCGCTCGTGAGGGGATAGGGATACGTGAAGGACCAGCAGCATAGTCGGGCCGGTTGCGAGGGTCGTAAGGGGTAGGGGAAGTGGACGAGCTTGAGGCATCGTGAGGGGCGTCAAAGAACGGCGTGGATTTGGTACGTGTCCGAATGGGGATATTGGAAGCACCTGAGGCTGTGGAAGTGGGGTCGGGACCAAAGGAGGCGGAGAGAGGAGTAGGGGGGATCTCATTCTGCTCGTACTGGTCTGTGTAGCCCGACGAGGAGAGCCGGTTGGTGAGGTACTGCGATTCCGTCTCCAAGCCTAATGGGTCAGCTTGGCGCAACAGTGTTGCGAGTGACAAGTGGAACATCTGTTCAATCAAGCTCCTTGAGGCCAGAGGAAGTGTGGTGAGCAAGCTGAGTGGAGGCCAGGAGAGTGAAGGGAACGTACGTTTCTTCAACGTTGGCACGATCTGATCTTCCCAGCTCGGCGCCTGGACCTGCATGCCCGTCGTGCGAGGTATAGGAGCCATCATTCTCTCGATGAGTCACCGATCCGGAGCCCTCAGGCTGACGCCAGCTCAGCAGAGCAGATGTAACGGATTTGTTGACAGGGGCGATACTGGGGGGCGTTGTATCGCAGTCGCCAAGAGCTGCGGGTGTTCCGTAAATCTATAGCGATCCTAAATGACGGGGCAAAAGGGTTTCCGCCTATCCTGCTGGCATTGAGCAGTACAAGAGACTAAGATAGAAAGAACAAAGACACAGTGAGGATGAAGGACGTTCATAGGTGGATTAATCATGACGAGTTGAATGAAATTTAAGGTTCACTCGACCACCTTCAGGGCAAGTTTCAGCTTGTCTCAGCCAGCCAACATCGGCCAGAACGGGACAAGAACCTGGTAGAGGGTATACAGGTCAACAGGGTATCACTACGGAAGGCTAAGTAGGACTTATACGGAATTTTAAGCATCGAAAGTACAGAAAGAGACGATTCCCTACACTATGAACGTTCCGGCCACCCTACTCCTGCTGCTGCTGCTGCTGCTTCGCGGCGTTCCGCTCGCTCATCCGCCTGCCCTGCGCCTCCGCCGCAGCCCGATCATACGTCCTCCCATCCTCCTCGTCCTCATCCTCATCCTCCATCTCCCCATCCTCCTCCAGGTCCAGGTCCTCAAAGTCCGACATGGGGTAATCCCCCTCGCTGCTCTGCCCCACCGACTGCGCATCCTCCAGGTCGACGTCCATACTCTCGTCGACCCTGCTCCTTGCGCTCCACGGAGTACTTCCCGCTCGCCACCGGACACTCTCCCATCCCTGTCCCGCCTCCCCGACGAGCATGCGGCAGACCTGCGGGGGAAGCTGTCCACCCGCCTGATCCCACATATCGTCCTCCATCTCCCGAAGGGTATTGACTTCAATCTCAAAAAGCCTCGTCTCGTCATTGACAAGTCCGCCACCGTGGCCATCCCCACCGACGATCCGGCGTCCCTCCTCGCTATCATCCGCATCGTCGTCCGCGCCCGGCATGGGGGGTTGATTGGTGGCCCGCTGGTTCCGGTGTCGGTCCCGCCGATTCTCGGCCGCACCCTTGAAGACGGCGAGCGAGTTGGTACCGCGAGGAAGGTGGATACGGATATGCGGGATGGGAGCGTTCGCCCATAGATCGAGGGTAGGGGAGCGGACGATAAGAGTGGCGAGCGGGTCAAACGCCACAACCGAGAGCGCCTGGAGAGTCGGGCTCCAGTGCGCAGTGATGAGCTCGAGGAGCTGGCCGCGCATGGCATGTGCCAGGTGGTAGGACGTCATACCGATCGCGGTCGGCTGAGGAGGATGGGTAAGAAGAGAGATATAGTCGGTAGGATTGGGAATGGGTTGCACGGCCGGAGGGGGGATCTGCGGAGGAGCGGCGATTTGCTGGACCTTTGAGGGCGCGGCAGGTTGAGTGGACTGACCGACAATGCGAGACATTTCGACCATTGCTTCGTAGTACCCACCCCCCGGCGCGCTTGAGATGAATTCGAAGTCGTCGGGGTCAGCTCCAATGGGTACATGGGAGCCGGATGTAGCCTGAGGCTGCGGGGCAGGAGTTGCGCCGCTAGCGATGGCCGAGTTCGCCTGGATAAGAGTTGCCATGTGGGCAGCGATGAGGGCACTCCGGGCTTCCCGCCAGTCGATGGTGCCGCCGGTCTTGATCGACACCATCTCAGAGCTTGACGCGTCCCCGGTGGGTACATGGTTGGCCGGAACGTCGACCTCTCGGACGACGATTTTGCGTCGCGGCAGCCGCGCCCAGCCTGGAGTAGGAGCCGCATCGGTGGCGACCGGGTCAACAGACGGCGGAGGTGGCACCGGGGCAGTCTGTGTGCTCGATCCGGAGAGTCCCGAGCCTCCACCGGCCAGAGGTTCCCCGCGCCATCTGCCCAGCCGCTGCATGAGGACTTCGTCCTCCATGTCGCTCTCGCTGTCGACCGAGTGATGGTCGTCTTGACTCCACCACGCGCCAGGAGGAGCCGAGCTGGGACCGCTGGAGGTAGATCCAGGAGTCGGGTGGTTGTTGTCGAGGTCAGCCGACGAGTCGCCAGAGTGGGCCCAGATATCAAGGCTTTTAGGCCAAGTCCCATGCTGAGGACCGGGCGGGGGCGCATTGTTCATTGCGGGCGGTAGCGCGGGCGCCGTACCGCCAGACGTGGGGTGGGGGTGGGCTTGCTGTGGAAGATGCTGAAAGCCGAAGCCGCCAGCGCCGGCTACGAGCTGCTGAGCATAAATCGTAGCCAGGGCTGCGAGTCCCCCTGCGCCACCGCCTGGCACAACACCCTGTGCGGCACCTTGGTTTGCACCTGGTATGGTTGTGGACGGCACCTTGGGGATTTCTATCCACCAAGATGGGAGATCCAGCTCCATACCCTTCCAGAGGGCATCACGCCATTGTTCCTGGATGGCACACCGCCCAGCATCAGTCATCTGCATGGACCGCTGTCCTAGCCTGGCTCCCTGAGCGCCAGGGGGAGACCCGGTGGATCGAGACATCGAAGAGTAGATGGAGGGACGGGTAGCGGCCATGAGGTCTTCGCCAAAGGGAGAGTCGGTGAGGTCCCACATCCGAATCTCGAGCCGAGCCTTCTTCGGGTGTATGAGTTGCAGGGCCGAGAAGAGGGTGTTGGCGTCGTTGGTCTGGAGCACGAGGGTATCTTTGAGGTGAAAAGTCACGAGGCGGGGAAGGTAAGAGAATAGTCGCGGAAGGAGGGGATGGACGGTAGGCTGGCGGGCACCGAAAAGGTTGTTTGGTAGAACCCTGCCCGCGGATGGGGCCGAAGCTTGGACGGTGAGGTGACGGACGAGCTTGGAGGGTGTCTCGCCGTTTTCGATGAAGGGAGAAGGAGTTGCCAGAGCGCGAAGGAAGGCTGGGATCGCTTTGTGGCTGACTACGGGGTGGGCGTAGAGAATGGGAAGGGCCATCTGGGTGTGCTCGGCAGAGAGCATGATTGGGGCGAGCGCGTTGCTCATGTAGCCTTGATCATGCCATTCTGACCGTCAGCTGCTGGTACAGTCATGTGTGGAAAAGCTCGAGCTCACCCTCGGCACATCGACCATAGTAGAATGCCCAGATTCGCCGCCACACTTCCTCCGGCAGCTCCGGCAAATACCTCATCTTCCCCTTTCCCTTGTCCTTGCGAGGAGGAGCGACCATGTCTTCGATCTCTTCGGCGTCGCTATCGCTGTCCATGTCCCGGATGGAAGTGAATGATGGAGGTAAGGGCATGGAGGTGATGCTGAAATCGGTCATAGTGCCCGATCTGAGACCCTCCTTGGGTTAAAGGGAGCAGTGCTGGAAAGTAGACGAAAGCGTTCTGTCGAAACGGTAGGATGGGTAATTGCGGCGCAGTCTATCCTTTGAGTGGTAGAGACGAAAGGGTTGTTGAGCGAAAAGGCTGGTCGACCGACAGGGATGACTGGATTGGCGAGTGAAACGCCGCTAGTCGCTTTGCCCTGACCCGACCGGTAGCGACCGATAGCTCTGTTCCGGGCGGTGATGCTGGTAGCTGTGCGAAATATGCTGCTCGCACAGGGAATGGTATACAGGAGTGCAAAGATGAAGTAGGAAGAGAAGCAGAGTTGACTGGCATGGACTTGCGCTTGCAATTGGTGGTGAGGCGATGACGGCATCCATCCCGGCCGGTCCGAAAGTGGCAGCGGGTGGCGTCATGGCGATCAGATCTGCTTCACAAATGCCACACAACCATGGATAGGAGCACCGAGTATCTAGCACCGTCAGCGTCGTCAGGTGGAGAACAAGCCGGGACGGGGTAGTTACGATGAAATCGAATAATGAAGTCGCGAGCTGCAGCAAAGAAGCTCGTAATTGCGAGCGGGTTTTTTGATTGCCACCCAGCCTCTCTGAGGGGACGAGCAACCAAGCTGGCCCCAGCTGTACGAGACGACTTCTATACCGAGGCTGGATGCCCTCACTACAAGCCTCGAGATGGCCCAGACCTGCTCTTTGCCGCTTATAGCGTGTGCTGGCTGCCATGGTGTCGCGTAAGTGACTTATCGCGGTACCTGAGACGCGTTCGGGGCTAACGTAAGGGCGCTAAACTCAAAGTCAAAAGTAAACCGTCCGTCTGTCACGATGGATCTATCTTTACCTTTTACATCAAAGCGAGCGTCGTACATACGCGTGTCAACAAGAGATGGCGTCCATAGCGTGCCTGACATAGTGCTCGACAATCTATACTAGCCATGGCGCCAATTCCTCTCCCACGAAGAGGTGTCCGAACGGCCCTCATCATCGGCGTCCTCCTCTGGCTCGGCTACTCGCTCCTCAAGCGCTTCACCGCCGTGGTGGAGCTGGACGAGGCGGGTCAGGCCCAGCTTCAGCGCGCGCTCTTACGGGGAGCGAAGCGGACGGCGGCGGCACCTGCGGCAAAGACCAAGGCGAACGGCTTTGATCCAGCATTAGCTTTGGGCGAGAAGCAAAAGAAGAAGGTCACTGCGCCTGTCGCGGCGGTCGCTCCGCCCAAAGCTGCCGCAGGGAAGAAGGGAAAGAAGGATGCTCTGCCCGCGCACAAGTATCTCGATAATGGGTTGCTGGTAGTGAATCCCAAGGGACAGCATCCGATCTATGATCTGCTGGAGAAGGGAAAGGAGGTGTGGGACGGCAAGTTGGAGAGAGCGAGCAAGACGCTAGGGCAGGCGGTGGACGAGTATAGGAGGAGGTATGACCGAGCGCCGCCTAAGGGCTTTGATCGATGGTGAGCTTAGCAGTTCTTACAAGCCAAAGAGAGTGAGCTGACTGGCTTAGGTGGGCGTATGCGCAGAAACACAACGTGCAGCTACCAGACGAGTACGACCAGATAGTACGTCTCGACCTTTCCCCGCATCCAGGTCACGATGATATTGTGCTGACATTGCAGAACAAAGACCTGACCCCCTTCCACGCCCTCACCCCCTCCCAGATCCAGACACTCGTCCGCACCGCCTCCTCCAAATCAGGCATGTACACCATCTCCTGCCCCGGCGCCGAATCGAGGCTCCCATCAGAGAAGCGCGAGTGCACCTTCAAAGTCAACACCGAAGGCCTGAACGCGGAGGGGAAGAAGGTAGCCAACATGCGGGTCGAGGCGCAGATGGGGCTCTTGCGTGATGTCGCGGCGGAATTGGAGGAGGTACAGGCGGTGTTTTATAGTCATGATGTGCCGTGGCAGTTTGTGGGGCACGAATACGTGAGTCGGACCTGCGGAGGTACCCGCGTTAGAGGTGTGGCTCGGATGAAGAAGGGGGAGCTGATTCGGGCAGAAAAGTGCGCTGGAAGATGCAGCGTCTGTTAACGAATGTGAGCTGAATCGTTTCCTCCGGGTTTGGTGAGGATGTAAAGCTGATCGCTCAGATCTCAATGTAGAGGAACACGATGTAAGCCGAGCGTCCTCCACGCCGACCTCATGGGGATCTAGGCTGACCACCAGCTTGACTGGGCACATCTCGGCTGGGCATCCGCATGCGCACCACATAAACCGCTCCGAAAATCATACGACGTGAAAGTTTTACCCTCGCTCCAGAATATATGGGACGAACGGGCCAAGACGTTCATCTGGGACCATAAAGCGTGAGCTGCCAACATTACATCCGCGAGCGTAGAGGTGATAGCTGATAACCGCAGCGCCATGGACCCATGTACCCACCCCACCATGACACACCTGCAAGGGTTCTTGTCTGGACATGGAAAGGGGCCTGGGCCGAGCAAGGAGCTGTATCCCGTCATGGCTATGTGCAAGACTACCTTACATTCGGATGTCCTAGCGGTCAGTTCCATAGAGCTCATGGTGAGAGGTCGAAACTGACGTGTCAGGTATCGATGGAGAATTGGACGGAAGATGTCGGGGTTGATCCACCATGGGAGGAGAAGAAGGACGACAGGCTACTTTGGCGAGGCAAGAATACCGGGATCTTCTACAAGAAGGGTGTTCCATGGGGTGAGTCCCCCTGCTATCTGTGTCTTCAGACACTGTGCTGATCCTCAGAAATATCACAACGAATCAATCTAGTCTCCCGGACAGATCTGCAAAAAGGCACACTCCCGGTCCTCCCCCTCACACCCCTCCACAAGCCCGTCGGCGCGCCCAAAAACACCCCTATCTCGGATCTGAACAAGGAGTTGATGGATGTCGCATTTGTGGATCAGCCCATCCAGTGCGAGCCGGCCGAGTGCGCGCGGGTCAAGGAGGAGTATAGATTCGGGGCGAGAGTCAATTGGGCACAGGGAAATCAGTACAAGTATATGCTTGATATCGGTACGTCTATCGCTTCTCGAGGGTGAGGGCTGGAGCTGATCGGCTAGATGGGAATGGGTGGTCGGCGAGGTTCAAGCGGCTCATGACGACCAACTCTGTCATTCTGAAGTCGACCATCTTTCCGGAATGGTATACCGACCGAGTCCAGCCATGTAAGTCACTCTGAATTACGAGGTGGTGTATAAGCTGATAGACAGGGGTACACTACGTACCGATAAAATCGGACCTGTCGGACTTGTACGACGTCCTCACGTTCTTCAGAGCAGGCCACGACAATCTCGCCAAGAAGATAGCGATGGAGGGGAAGAAGTGGAGCAAGACGTTCTGGCGGAAGGAGGATATGATCAGTTATCAGTTCAGGTGAGTCGATTCCCTGCGGATGAGGGACGAAAAGGGACAAGGGCTGATTTGCCTAGGCTGTTCTTGGAGCTGTCGAGGCTGATGGCGAGCGATAGAGAAGCCGCGAGCTACAGGGTGAAGGGTAGCGATCTGGACTGATCTTGATGAGGGATGCGGATCTTGGAAGGGTTGTGCATAGATAACATAGATGGAGTTTCGGGAGATCATGGCATATCTGGATAATTGGTGCACTGACCATCGTTAACGGGTTGATGGATTACTGATCCATTTCTTCATTGTCTCGGCTTCTCAACGCGTAGGACAAATCAATATGCATCCCAGAACATCCAGACCAGCCTCGTGTACGTATGATCTTATCACAAGAGACGACACTCCTTCACTGATCACCGGCTCACTCTGCAACACCCGTCGTTGCTTCCTCCCGGTCTGTGCACACCACGAAGACGGATCCTGGATGCGCTGTGCCCAAGCGCTCGGCCTCAGCCTTGACGTGGCTCATGGTCAGCCCATCGATGTATTCCACCTCGTCCCGGATGTAGTCAGGGGGGAGCTTGACGGACCAGAAACTCGAGCACACATCGCACGGTCCAGACCCGACCTTGATCTGGCGGCGGTGAACAGACTGGATAATGTCTGCGACGGCGCTCTTGATGCTCGCGATCGTATCGGGATTCTCCTCCGCCTGGCTCCAGACCACTGCCACCCAGTAGGGGGTCTTGTCGTCCCTTGTGGCGTCCGGTGCAGTCCAATACACCTGGATGTGTTTGCGTTGGACTTTGGACTTGTCGAGATGACGCGAGGCACGCCGCCGATTCGTGGTGGCCCGAGGACGCGAAGATGTGACCTGTGACGCAGGTCCCGCATCAGGCCCTCTGGGCTTGTACTTCCCAATGCACACCACCGTGCTGCTATTGCTCAACCGCAGAGATAGCCCCACTGGGATGTTATCCAGCCGCGACCGAGAATAGTAGAACATATCACGGAAGACATAAGAGCGGTCCAAGCCGGCCTTCTTGAGTGCTGCAGTACCCGCCCTCATCCAGGCCTGTCAAGCAGCATCCGACCCAAACGTCGACTTTCCAGGATCCAAGCTGACAATCTCCATGGTCTCCTGAAATGCGTCACTCTCGTCGCCTGTAGCTGGCAGCGCACCCGCTAGCTCCTTGCTGACGATGAAGGTGTAGCCCTTGCTCGATTTGTTGAATCTGCCCCATAGGCCGGTCCTTGTATCCTGTCCGTTAGCCAGCATACTGGTTGGAGTACAAGTAGGGACGGGCTGCCTCAGTCACATCCGCAATGCTTACAATGGAAGACGGGGAAGCGGAGGACTGTGAGTTGGAAAGCTTGGATCGTTCCATGTTCCCGAGGGTCCTGCTTGTATGTGTACAAAGCGTACCGAGGTGCGGACGATAGAGACAGCGGCAAGCGAATCGTGGGGCCGCCTTGGCAGCCCCAAGGGACTCTAAAGGTCGGGAGAAGAAAGGATAGAGATGTAGGTAGTGGGTGATCGAACGTTATATAATTGTTGCAACACGAACCAGGTCACCCAACGATCTGAGCATCTCCTTTGTTGCCTGACATTTGAGGAGGAGCCAGGGGTCCATGAGGTGCCAGCGATTGTTTGAGGTCGGAACCAGAGTGCACGTGCAGCTCAGTCCATCATGGCGTCGGGTGCCGCAGAGTTTGAAATCGGCAACACACATGTAGAAGCTGTCGAGTCTAGACGCCTCCAGGAGAGTCCCGGGCTGAGGAAAGGACATACACAGTATGCACGCGCGTGACACTGAAGGCTCCTGGTATCACAACCTGCCTCGTCTCACGCGGCTCCCGGTGATCTGGACACTTGCACAGGACATATCTTGTTGCATGCCCGAATCCGTAAAACCGCTTCGTACAATCTTGACCCTCACAGTCTCCTTCACCGTCCGCCGATCCGCACAGATGTTCACGCCGCCGCTTCTCATGAGATCTCTGTGCACTCGATGAATATGGTAGGAGGATGATCGGGGCCCAAAGTTTCGGCACGAGCTTTGAGGTTGCTCATGGTCCGCCAACTGATCTTTTTCGCCGGTGAGAAGATGTAGAGATGAGGGTCCCGCGTTCCGGGGAGGCTTACCGACCAGCAACCGGCGGCCACATCGGAGGTCTCCCCAGCATGGTAATGGCTGTATGCGGATCTGATGACGCCCCCATAGTGATCGGTAATCCTCTTCTTCGTCTGAGGATCCACCCCCGCCCGACTGCACTCCGCAAAGATCGAAAAGCGGTCCGTGTGGTCGTTGGTGGGGTCAGGAGCTGTCCAGTACGCTTGGAAGTGCCTGATCCGAGGGGGAGGTTGCACCGCACAATCACAGACAGCAACGACAGTACCTCCTCCCTGCCCTGTCGCACTGACCTTGATATCCTTGAATTGCGATGGAAACGCCCTCGTCATTGTACGTATCTCGTGAGATGCTTCCATGCAGGCCGCCTTGAGTGCTCGATCCGCAGCGTCAATCCAGGCCGCCTCTTCGTGCTCCTTGGAGAGCCAGCGGACTCCAAAGTAGGTCTGGGTGAAGATGTCAGGGATTGTTTGGTAGGCACATTGCTCCTCAGCGGTGGCTGGAGTTTGCGTTCCAGGCTTACAGTCTTCGCTGACAGCGACTTTGTAGGTCAGATTGGCGCGTGAATCCCACTGCGGGCCGAGGTATCTGCCGAATAGAGTCTTCTTGGTCGGTATCGAAGAAGTGGCCACAGAGTCGGGTTCGGCACTGAATGACGTGAACATGGTACGTACTGACGACTTGGTGCGTATTCTCCACAGTTGTTGGTGATATGTAGAAATGGAAATGGCGGAAGGGGGGAGGCCAGAGTACACGGGAAAGAGGGTCGGGGGGAGGTGGGCAACCTCCTGGCGGAGCATGTGCACGCAGTAAGGTGAAAGGATATTTGGGTCTCACGTGCTCTTGGTGTGTCATTTTCTATCGACCGACAGACTGGGCGGCTCCCTTATCACACCAAAGGGGACCATCATAAAGACCAGAGCGCTTTGCGTGTCAAGTTCTGACGCCCGATAGTCTGAGTTGCTCTCTTTCGGGATCAATTGGGTATGGAGGGCTGCTACCCGGAAGGGGGTCCACATGAGGCAGCGGCAAGAGCCTCAGGAGAGCACGAGTCAGCCATTGCAGGAGGCGGCCCCCCTCGCGTGGCTTTTGCTTCGGTTGGCGAGAATGCTGTATACGATCTTTGGTTGACCGTTGCCCCTAGGTCCCGTGCACTGCTGCAGCACTGCTTGTCAAGTAGATCACTCATCCAGCTCACTCATACATCCAAATACTCTCATCAACTTCGATGTTCCCATGTGCCGACAGACAGTCTCGCCTGTCGTCTGCCTATGGCGAGAAGCAATATTTTCCTTCACAGTCTGATCACTGGATGGAACAGATCGGTTCGGGCTGCAGTCTCGCCTTGTCTGCCTTCGCAATCCGCTCCATGACGATCTTATACCTCAGCTGACATCGAGATGTAGGACTCACAGGCACCATCACTCCGCCTGGCAGCTTCGTTCCCGGTGGCAAGACCATCGGAAAGTCAGCCACAGATGACATGGGCAGGACCGCGCCACCTGGCAGCTGGGTCCCTGTAGGCAAGCTGGGGCATGGTCAGCGGGCTTTTTCGCATGGCGTTTGATCGGCGACGGATGACTTACAACACTCCTTCTGTTCTGCCCTAGGTCAGCTCAGCCACTCTCGGAGTGAGATCTGCGTCTGGCTTATAGCTTAGAGAGAGGTCGCTTACATGGTGTGGTATGCGTGATACTTGATACCATATCCGTCTGGGACGATTGCGTTCTGAATGGATCAGCAATCACAGCTCTGCCTGGCAATTCCCCAGCAACCATGACTTCTCCCAGCTCACTCACCGCTACTGGCTCTTCTACCGTCACGGCGAACGGATGAGCAGGCTTTCCCGCTCCCACACCGGGCGGATTAGGGATTTTGTTCGACATCGTAAGGTTAATTTCTCAACATCAATAGCAGTCTATGCCCCACTATACTCCTCCTGGCTGACCTCTCCCCCTTGGTACTGCACCTCTGCTTTGTCTCTCCTGGCCGAGGCAGAGCGCAGAGATCAAAGGAGTTCGCCACCCCCTTACGTTACTCCGCCCCTTGGCGCCACTCTCAACGGCGATGACCGCCGAAACGCGCGCGTCTTCCATCCAAAAGTTGGCTCACCCAACTGCACGCTCGGTTCGCTCCATACATACCTCTTATCAACTGTCTCTATAGCGCCATCTAGCACCGCACACACCTCTGAGAGCTAGCTATCAGACTGTTAGAGACTCAGTGATTAGGCAAAATGGCGCTTAAAGTACCCAAGGCGGGAGGGCCGGACTTGTTCAAGGCTGGATACAAGGTATGTTGCTTTCTCCACTTCGCGCTATGAGTACCTGTCGGAGGAGAGCTGACAGCTTTAGCACATGTCCGGTCTGGAGGAGGCGGTACTGAGGAACATATCTGCCGTTGGAGAGCTGAGCGAGATAGTGCGGACGTCATTCGGACCCAACGGTGAGCTAACGTGGACCCCCCCGCGGCCGGAAGAGCATGAGCTGATATCTAGGCCGGAACAAGCTCATCATCAATCACTTGGGCCGCCTATTTGTCACTTCCGACGCAGCGACCATCATCCGGGAGATTGAGGTCGCGCACCCGGCTGCAAAGCTTCTGGTAATGGCTTCAACAGCACAGGAGTCAGAGGTATGTCTCTTGGGTTGTGAGGACAGGAAAGCAGCTGACAGGTAGATGGGAGACGGGACAAATCTGGTTCTCATCCTGGCTGGAGAGCTGTTGAAGCGGTCGGAACATCTGTTGACTATGGGTCTGCATCCGAGCGACGTGATTTTGGGGTATGAGATGGCTATGAAGAAAGGTCGGGAAGAGCTCGAGAGTGAGCTTACACCTTCGCCTCCCTCCTACGCGACACACAAGCTGACATACAGCCCTGATATCTTCCACCCTTGAATCAAAACCCATTCCCTCCGCCGCCCAGATCGCAACCGCCATCGCCCCCGCCCTTGCCTCCAAGCAACCCGGATCCGAGGCGTTCCTCTCCGCTCTCTGCGCCGAGGCAGCGCTTGCCGTTATGCCCAAGAATGCGCGCGACTTCAACGTGGACTCAGTACGGGTTGTCAAGGTGTTGGGTGGTGGTTTGAGCGCGAGTAAGGTAGTCAGGGGAATGGTGTTTGGTCGGGAGCCTGAAGGTGGGTCGTTCTGCTAGGGCGAAGGGGGATGAAGCTGATATAGCAGGGATTGTCAAGAAGGCGACCAAGGCAAAGGTGGCGGTGTATACGTGTGGACTGGACATCTCGCAGACGGAAACAAAGGGGACGGTGTTGCTTAAGAAGGCGGATGAGTTGTTGAACTTTACAAGGGGAGAGGAGAAGCAACTCGAGGGCGTGAGATTAAGCTTTCAAGAGACTTGAGCAAAGCTGACGTTTCTAGTACTTCAAGGAGATTGCCGACTCTGGAGTCAAACTCATCATCGCCGGCTCGGGCATCGGGGACCTCGCACTGCACTACCTCAACCGGATGGACATTGCCGTCATCAAGGTTCTATCCAAATTCGATCTCCGCCGGCTGTGCCGCGTGGTCGGTGCTACTCCTCTCGCTCGGCTCGGCGCCCCTACACCGGAGGAGGCGGGTATGGTGGACGTTTTCGAGACGGTCGAGATTGGCGGTGACCGCGTCACTGTCCTCCGGCAAGAATCGGGCGAAAAGACCCGGACGGCCACTATCGTCCTCCGTGGTGCGACTGCCAACTACCTGGACGACCTCGAGCGGTCCCTCGACGACGGGATCAACACTATCCGGATCCTCCTCCGCGATGGTCGTCTTGTGCCCGGTGCGGGCGCGTCCGAGGTGGAGCTCGCTTCCCGGATAGCCGCGTACGGCGCCAAGACCCCTGGTCTCGCCCAACACTCGATCAAGCGATGGGCGGAAGCCATGGAGGTCGTACCACGTACGCTCGCCGAGAATGCCGGTCTGAACGCCGAGGATGTTGTCAGCAACATGTACAAGGCGCACTCGCTGGAAGGGAAGGTCGATGTGGGCGTGGATATCGATGAGGCGGGGCAGGACGGGGTGGTTTCGGCCAAGGCGATCGGGGTGCTGGATAGCTATGCGGCCAAGGACTGGGCTATCAAGCTGGCGACGGAGGCGGCTATCTCGGTGTTGAGGGTGGATAGCATCATTGTGGCTAAGCAGGCGGGGATTGCGCCGCCCAAACAGTCGGGTCACTGGGACGATGATTAGAAGAAGAAGTAGATCTCGATGTACAGGTGAGAAGGATAGACAGGTAAGATGGCTTGCTTCCCATTAGGCTCTGATGCCTCGATCCTCACATACTGATCGTGTCCCTTAGAAAGACTAGTGCATAAAGCTAATATAAGAACCAAAATGACCCCAATTGTCCGAAGATGAGAGAAAGGTACGCTACACTACAAGATCCCGAACCCCAAATCCCACACGCCCCCTCTATGACGACCGCATGATGACGAGCTGCTGGTTGGTCTTGTTCTTTTTCGATGCGGGGGATGGTGGAAGAGGAGCACACGCCTTGCCGTCCTGCGCGAAGGCCCAGCCGGCCTGGCACGACTGGATCTTGCACTCGCCCCGGTTGCACGTGACCGAGTCGGTACCGACGATGGCGGTGCAGTCTTGTCCTACGCCGGGGCCGAATGGGATGCTGAGGTCTGCGCAACCACCGCCTGGGTCGTCAGCCACAGCTACATCAAGAAGGCAAGGACAAGAATACTCACAAGACTCAATGTCGTTCATGGTGTCGACACACTCCCAGCCGAGACCCGTGACGCTGGGGCAATACGTCTTGCCAGCCTGGCACTCGTACCTGCTGCGCTTGCGGGTCTTGGGGACGGGGACGCCGCTCTGGCACGTGAAGGTCGCCTTGGGCTTGCAGATCCCGCCGCAGAGGATCTCGGCGTCGGTGCAGCCGCAGTCGCCATCCGGGGTCGGGCGGGTCTGAGTAGGCGGGCACGCGGGGAGGGCGCACGATCCGTCAGGCTGGCGAACCTTGGGCGCGGGGCACGCGGCGACGCAGATGGTGGAGCCGGAAGGGAGGGTGTGTGTTTGGGGCTTGTTGGCGGGGCAGGCGTCGCACGATGGACCGTGGATGAAGTTGCCGGGGTTGTAGATGAAGCCAGGGTTGCATCGGCGGCCGCAGCAGCCGGAGGTGAAGTCGTGGACCGAGTTGGGGAAGAGGGAGGAGGGGATGTTGCAGGCGCCGCCAAAGTTCAGGTTGCGGAAGGGGTTGTTGTTGCCGGCGTTCCCGTTGATCTGGTGGTCAGCCCGAAACGGTGAAAGGTATCAACAGATGACTCACAGCTCTCTTGATCTTCTTGGCATCATCGCCCACGACTACTGCGGCGCCCGCTCCGAGCTGGACGTACACATCTACATCTGCATTGGCGCCGATACCGCCTGATCCGATTCCGACGCCGACGTTTGTGTCGACACAGAGACACGCCTGGGCAGCGGCGGTAGCGCCGGCCCCGAGACCCCCGATGGAGGCGGAGAAGTCGAATGCGGCGTTGAGGCGGACACAGACACCCACGTTGACGTCGACGTCGATGTCACGGGTGACGGGGGTGGGTGTGCGGCGAAGTGCGGGCGCGGCCGCAGACGAGCCGAGGACGGAGGGGATGAGGAAGGAGAGGACGGCAGCGGCGGAGGCGGTCGAGTACTTCATCTTGGTGAGTGGGATGTAGGGGGTAGATGGGTGTCAAGGATGGGGTGTAGGCGAGAGATGAGTGTTTTGGAGGAGATGTCGGAGATGAGAGATAGATGAGTTGAGATACCGCCGGAGCGTATAGATGTTAAGAGATGGGGGACGGGAGATGAGGAGATACGAGACGAGTTGTGAGATGGAACTCTGAGGAGGATAGAGGACGAAGAAGCGGACATGCTGCCTTCTTTAGTAGTCAGCAGCTCGGACCTGGTGCCTTGATGTTTGGAATGCAGCAGAGACATGAGTAGCTTTCCTATGAGTATCGAATAACAGCCCATCACAGTCAATCATGGGGGAAAATGGTCGGAAGATGAAACGGAATTGACGTGTGGCTGGGAAGAATGAGGATGTGATTGGAGTCGTGTATGAAGACGAGACAGTTTGGGTACCTCACATTCAGTACCCGGGCCGTGCCGGATATGAACAAATGAGATGTCTCGGGTCGGCAGAGGGCAGCATAAAGTCAATCAGATTTCAGGATCACACATACACGGGTCGAATCAGGTAGTGCCTAGCAAGAGTGGCATTGCTTTGCGAGACAAGCACAAAGTCAGAAGTCAAAGCTGTGTCTGACTGCGAACGATGATGTGCACGGAGCGTGCCTAGGGAGGTCAAGGCGTGTGCTATTGATGACCAGGGAGTCTCGGCGCAGAAATCGAAATTTGAAACATCGTCCGGTTTCAGATTTGCCCATTCGCAAGGTGAATGCGTGCGAATTCTTATCGCTCCCAGCTTTCAGTCGGCAATGACTTAGCAGCCCGTTAGCGCGCGTTAGCACCATCATGAGTGTGAGAAAGCTTACATGCATACATACAGGACCAGCCTAGAAATGCGATTTCAAGCAGATTATTGCCGATGATTAGTTAGTTATGGGTAGTCTAGATGAATGCAGTCGCTCCTTGTCGGGGTCTTCCCAGCCCAACGACCCGGCGCCACCACTGGCTTGGCTATGTCGCAAGCGCCGAGTCTTCCTCTTCGTCATGCTGCAATCCTTTGCCCTCTTGCGCCCGCTTCTTATCTTGCCAACCGTATACTGCGAATTGGGCCATGACGAAGATGTCGAGGAAGACAGTGAGGAGTGCGCCGGCGAGCCATGAGGCGTTGGCGAGGATATATTTTGGGTCGAGGGAGGGTGCGAGGATGGAGGCGGAGTAGGTTAGGTCTGAAGATTAGCTACAAGTCGCAGTTTATGGGATTGGCAGTACTTACTGCCTGTGATGGTGAAGAAGAACAGAGCTAGTGATAGTCCAGCACACCGTGTCCGGCTGGAACATAAGCTCAAAGACCCTCAAGCCAAGCGACTAAGCTCACAAATTGTGGATGATCTGAGGTATCCGACTCCCAAAGTACAACACCGCGCTACTCCATCCTAGCAACTGCGACTTCCACTCAAACTCGACGCCATCTGAGCCATGTCCGCCCTGCCCCGGTCCAGGGTTCTCGGGGATAGATACATCCGGTGTCGCCTGGATCTCGAGGTACCACGCGCCAGCGCCCGCGAGGAGGACAAACGCGATGAGGAGTGGGTACTCGAGCCAAAGGAGATGTGGTGGGAGCAGGGGTTTTGGTTGGGCGGGAGGAGGGTTCGGGTCGGCAGGGAGGATGAGGGGAGAGGACTCTGTGGCTGCTGCGCGGGCGGCAGGGGAGATGGAGTCCCGGCGAGCGCGAAGGCGGATTTGGCGGTAGTAGTATACCTGGGCGAGGAGGACTACGTCACATAATGTGTACTGGCTGTTAGCTCCGTGAGATCAGAGGGAGCCGAGTAATCTCACATATATAGCTAGGACAATCACTGTGGGTACCAGCTTAGCCATCACTGCTCCTCTGGCCCATCAGCAGATATCTCCGGGGGAGCCGAGCTGGACTCACAGCAACCCCGTCAAATCCCCTAATAACCACAATACCACAAACGCCACACTCAGCCCATCTCCTGATTTGAGCTGGTAGTTCTCCCATATTTGCGGGGTATATACGACGAGCCAGCACGCGACGGACATGGATCCGAACTGTCCATCCATCAGCTGGACGTCCCGGTTTGATCAGGCGTTTTTCGGTGGATACTGACGATGGAGCTCATCTGATCTGGCGTGAGAGTACCCTGCAGCATCTTGCGTGTATGTGATGCTACTGGGGCGAGGAGGCGGGGATGCACAGATGATCAGACAAGGGATAGATGGGGGTAGAGATGGTCAAACGAGTGACTTTGGGTGGGGGTCCGACAAAAACAGACTTGATGTGAGTCGGGAACTGCATCCGGATTTAACGGGTTTAGCCGAAGTTACGTCATTGGCGACACGTCATCGATCTCACCGGTCACCCGCTCACCCAAGCCAGTGCACAGCGCGTACCTCAAAGCCATATCTCTACCCCTCTGTACCTCTCCTATACACATAGCTCACCATGTCAAACGAAGCTACAGACCCAGTGAATCCATTCGCTACTTCCCCCTCATCATCCCCAGCGCCGTCCCGACCCCTCAGCCCCAGCCCAAGGCCGAAGGATCACGCCAACCCCGCTTCGGCCTTCTCATCCCCTACCCCCTCGCGCGGCCCTTCATCGCTCATCTCAGCCGCATCGGGCTCACCGCCCCCGACGCACCGCGCCTCATTCCCCGATCCGTCAAAGGAACCGAAGAAGGGGTCTTCCCGCCTCTCGGGCCCGTCAGCGAAACAGGGGTTCTGCTGTGAGCGGGACAAGGAGATCAGTAAAGGCGAAGAGATCCATATTGTGGATGCGTTCAAGACGACCGATGGAGGAAAGGCGACGTATATCACCTATGTGATCAGAATAGGAGTAAGCTTTTGCCTAACTGTATATGCGCACAAGGATGAGCTAACGAGATAGACACACGAGACCCGCAGGAGATACTCGTCATTCCTCTCGCTGCATCAGGCGCTATCTGGGCTGTACCCGGTTCTCATCATCCCGCCTATCCCGTCAAAGCAGTCTTTGGCCGAATATGCGGTCAAAGGCCAGTCCAAAGCCAAGGAGGACGCGGCGACCATCTCGCGCAGGAAGCGGTTACTGGAGGACTTCCTGCGCCGGCTCGTGCGCCACCCTATCCTCGGCGGAGAACATGTTCTTCACAGATTCCTGGAAGATGGCGTCAGCTGGGTAAGCTTTCTACCCCTCTTGGTGTCCAGGGTACAGAAGCTGACCTCTCAGACCGAAGTCCTGCATTCTCCTCCTGTCTCCCTTCTTCCCAAAAACCCTCTCCATGCACCCTCCCACAACCCTACCTTCCAGCCCGACTCCCCAACCGACATACCCCTTCCCGACACTCCTCACTCACCGAGCACTTCTTACATCGCGCACCACCTTCTTCCCACACCATCACCCACGCACCCCCTCAGGCGCCCAGACCAGCGGTTCAACGACTCCGAGGTATTCACCGATAAGTTCCACCAGCACTTCTCGGGGAGCATGGAAAAGGTCAACAGGAGGGTGGTCAAGCGGTGGGGCGAGCGGGCGCAGGATCTGAGCGAGCTGGGAGCGGTCTGGAATGGGTTCAGTCTGGTGGAGAAGGGAGAGCTGGGATTGGCTGTGGAGAAGGTTGGGCAGGCGGTGGATCAGGAGTACCTCGCTACGGCTGCTTTGGTGAGCTGGCAGGCGCTCGAGCTCATGTGAGGCAGCAGCTGACGACTACAGCTACAAGCGTGGGAACGATCTGCCACTGAGCCTCTTCACATCTACTCGCAATTCTCGGCTCTGATCAAACAACGCCTCTCCTTCCGCCACCAAAAGCACGTCCAATATGAGCTTGTCCAGGACACGCTCGAATCGCAGAAGGACAAGCTCGACCTCCTCGAGAATGCCGAGCGAGAGGCGCGGCGCCTAGAGGAGGCGCTCGAGCGAGGGGGCTCCATCATTGGCGGCAGCACCTCTGGGACGGGAAGTCAAGCGGATGATCAGGAAGAGAGGGAGCGAGCCAGGGCGAAGGAGCGGGAAGATCGGGAGAGGGCAGAACGGTCCGTCTCGAGGGCGAGAGGAGCGGGGTTCGGGCTTTTGTCGGCGGTCAAGCATAGTTTGAGCGGGATGATGGATGTGGATCCGGAAGCTACGAGGCGGGCGAACATAGCCAAGACGAGGGATAATATCGCGCAGGTGAGCTGGGCAAAGCCCGACGCCGATCGGACAAAGCTGACGCCACTTAGCTCGAAGACTCGTTGCTGGCTTCTGAACAGGATCTCAAGTACGCCTCGAACACGCTTCAGGCGGATTTGGACCGGTTCCAGAGGCAAAAAGTGGCCGATATGAGGCAGATGGCCATCCAGCTCGCTACTGTTCACAAGGAATGGTGCCGCCAGGTGAGTTTCAGCTTCGAGGTGCCCTCCGTCCAGGGAATCCAAGCTGACCGCGTAGAACTTGGAAGCATGGGAACAAGCCGCCAAGTCAATCCGCGAGATCCCTCCCCATCCAAATCAAGTCCCTCAGTCCGCCCAACCCGCCCCTCCCCCCACACTACCGAAAGACGAGCAGTTCGGGATGGGCGAGACGATGCGGCGGGAGCTGGATGCGATCGAGGCGGCGAGTAAGCCACTGCCGTTGCCGGATAGTGAGGAGATGATGGGCTCTGTGAGGGCTGGGAAGAGGCCTGAGCACCAGCAGCAGCCGGTTCATGTCAAGAGAGAGGAGGAGGGGGTGGATAGTCCGTTGGGGCCTTTGTGACTGTATTCGTATCGATGGGCAGAACATTTTGACCTGGAGTGCAGATACCGCCTCTCTGCGATACGAGTAAACCACTTAGCAGGGGTTGTCGCCCTTGCCAGTCTCAGCGCCCAGCGCTCTGCAGCTGAATGGTCCGCGCATACAGCATGATACAAGATGCAAGATCACAGGTCAAGATGAACGGAACCAAAGCCGGATTTATGTGATTGATTTCTTTCTTTTGGTTCCGGCGGAACTCTAGCTTGCTGGCGTAAACACAGCGACCTTTCACTCAACCCTCTCTCCATCTCCCTCTCTATATACCTATAATATCATACCTTGACACTCTTGACGCTCTTACCCATACATTCAACCCGAAGGTCACCGCGCATTCATCACGAAAAAGCGCGAAAATCGATCCGCCCACCCGGCGATACTCGACCAATCCTTTCCTCGCTTACCATGTCCCGTCTCCCTCCCATCACCTCCTCCGCCTTTGACCTCGAGCGTCGCCGGCTCGAATCTACCATCGACCAGGACCTCAGCACCATATCCCTCTCCTCCATAGGTAGCGCCTCTGGGTCCGGCGCCAGCGGACACGGTCCGATAGACGGACAGCTCGTCGATATCGGTGAAGACGAGGGGGACCGTACTTTCCTCTCTGGCTCTGGGACAAACATGGACAATACCCTCGAGTACCCGCGCGGATTTGGCCAATCCCTTGTACATGACAAAAGGCAGCATGATGATTGGTTTAACCATCCCCCGGCGCGTTCGCCCGAGCCCGATGCCGACGTCCACGCTCACGCGTTTGCACAAGGACCAACCGGAACGCCCCGCGCCGCAGCGCATAATCGGCGTCTCGAGCGGAATGCCTCGGGTTTATCAGTGCCCAGCATAGGCGAGAGCCCGGCAAGTACAGCGGGACACCACGTGTCGGCTGTGAGCTTGGCGGATGGCGTGTTTAGGCGGAAAGGCGGGGCGTGGTCGGATGACGGAAGCGAGTTTGACCCAGAGAGGAGTTTGGGCAGACTGGTGGGTGAGCTGGGGAAGGTGATGGGTTCTGGATCTGGAGGAGTAAGCTTCCCGCATCTCTACCGCGTGTCGAAGAGGACGAGAGCTGACGCTACCCAGAGGATATCGCCACGCCCTACATCGCCCTTCTCGGCACACCACCACTCGCTCTCCCCTCCCCGCTCCCCATCTCCTCTACCTACATTCACCTCCAAATCCCAACCTACCGCGCAAGGTCGGCAGCGCCGTCCCCACTCCCAAGATCTCAATCTCTCTTATACTCTCTCCCGCGCCAACCCCCTCCCCTCCCCGCCTGATTCGGGCGGATCGCGCTCCGGCTCCGGAGACCAAACGACCATCACAAACCCGTATGCCGCTTCGACATTCACCAAGGCTGCGCTGGAGCTGCAAGAAGATATCGAGGGGCGGAAGGCGTCGGGCACAAGAGGGCTGGTCAGGCCTGGACAGCCAGCTCGGAGGGCGCTGAGCGATAGTACGGCGCATAATATACAGCAGGGGGCGGTTCCGGCAGCTCAGGGCAAGGGGAAGGCAAGGCGAGTGTCGACTCTGCAGGGACAGCAAGAGCCCAGGCGGACCAGCTCAGCTCCGGCGGGAAGAAGAGGAGATACTTCGGCGGATGTTACGGGTATGACGGGGTTGATGGCTACTCCTGCCAAAGGAGGAGCTTATGAGGTCTTGGGGAAGAATGGGGAGGTGGGTGGGGATGCAGGTGGTTAGTTTAACCTTCCGTTTCTCGGTTTGCGAGGATGATGACAAGCTGACATGACCAGCTTCGATACCTCAGACTTTGGCTACGCTGCATGCACGCCTGCGAGGGCTGGAGACTGAGAATTCGATTGCGAGGCGGCGGGTCAGGGAGCTGGAGGGGGAGCTGGAGCGCGCCAAGGGGGAGGTGGAGGATGCGAAGCGGTCAGGAGGGGATCGACTGAGGGAGGCTATGGGGCAGAAGTCAGGTGAGTGTCTTCCTGAGCTGTAACTCCGTTAGGATACACTGTTATCGACCCACAGCTGATCAAATAGCGCTGGAAGATCTCGTCAAATCCCTTCGAACCCACCTCACCCGGCTGACTTCCGACCTCGAGGAGAGCAAACACCTCGTACACCAGTTCCAGACTTCTCAGCCGGCACTAACTTCCCCGCCCTCGCCACCCCGGCCCGGAACAGCCTCTGAGCTGGCTGCGCTCCGTCGAGAGATCGAGCGATTGACACGGGAGGTCAGCAGGCTGGGCGGGGTCGTCGAGCGCGGACTGGAGACGCGTCGAGCGGCAAGAGGGGAGGGGACAGGCAGGGAGGCGCGAGTAGAGGACGCCGAGGATGAGGGAGATCGGACGAAATTCCACTCGGTTCCGGCACGGTCTCAGGCCACACAGCTTCCGAAAGGAAACCACGAGCCCCGACTCCCCTCTAAACTCCGACAAGGGCTGCATGCGTCCGCGTCGTCCAATCCGACGCTTATGCCCCCTTCGACCGGACCCCCTACGCGTACTCAACCACCTACGATCCCCCGCGCCCCTCCTACCCCTCCATCAGAAGACGAGGCACACCCCGCCCCTCGTCGCTCCGCCTCATCCTCGTCTCGCCCAATGAGGCATCATGGGGACCGGAGCAAGAGCCGTCGCGGTGCCGAACCCAGGCAAGAAGGGCCTGAGAGCCCCTTCCCCTCCATTCGGGCCGAGGACGAGGCCGAGTTCTTTGCGCAGATGGAGGAACATGCGGCTCAAACTGCTACTGCTCCGCGGTCGAGAACATCATCGGGCGAAAAGCGGCACGTGGAGCTGCCGGAAGAGATCCTGAGGTTTGGTAGGGGCGAGGTACCTCCCCAGACTGTGCTCAGTCGGGTGATTAGGGAGCTGGAGGATGATTTTGCGCATTACAAGGCGTGAGTGCAGCTTCCTGTCTCGAGGACCAAGGAAAGAAGCTGATGATGTAGGATATACTGTGAGCTCGCAGACCAGTACAAGCTCCTGGATGCGGCGAGTGCGGCTGCGAAGCGGCATGTCTTGGCGGATCATCTTAAAGAGGTGATTGATACGCTCGAACAAAAGGTGCGTCTGATCTCGAAATCCTGTCAGTGAAGGGTGCACGGCTGATGGACCCATAGGCGGACCAGATTTCATCACTCTACGACCTCCTCAACTTCCAAGATCGCCCAGATACTCGTGGCGGACCAAGCGGGACCACGCGAAAAGTCAGTAAGAGCGTCGCGGACGTTATGCGGATGGTGAAGGAGACATTGGGTGAAGAAGGGGTGGAGAGGCTGAAGAGGGAAGGGGTTGTGCCTTTGGCATCGAGGAGGCGAGGTGGGGTGGTATAATGTGGCAAAGGGGCTAATTTGCGGGGAAGAGAGAGGGGAAGACGTTTTGCTCGTGGAGTAGCTTGAAGGTCAAGGGGACGATGACGGGCCAGGGAGAGCGGCAGGACGATTGGTCTACCTTGGTAGACGATCGGAAAAGTGCGTGTTGGTATATACATAGCTTGCATATACTTTAGGTCTTGTTTTGTCATCTACTGAGCCCTTCCTGGGCATGCTCTGGTGAGATACAGATCTGACTCTGAAACACATCCGAGACGAGATCGCTTCCGGTTCGATGCAGAGAAGTCGAGGAGGAACTCAAGGGAGAGTAGCCAAGTTAGGACACCGTGGGATTCAATTCTGACGAGAAGCCGGCCCAGCCTGGCCCAGCGTCCATACAGCTGTCCGCACACCAGGACGTTTGCGGCCAGGGGCGATCGACGTCCCGATTCGGCGCGTTATCGGCGCGCTCGGCGAAGCATATAAAATCAGAGGAATGTGGTGTTGGCCCGCCTCTAGCAGCCGGCAGCCTCTGGCCCGCGTCCCGCCCGGAGATATGGTACATTTAGCTTCGAGCAGGATTGGCCGCTTCGAGCTATACTCGATGGGTAGTGATAAGAGACAGAATTGGTACCACGATGGTCAGGCACCGCTCCAATCTGTGGCGTCACAAGGCGCCACGGGCTGCCACGGGACATATAAGAAGGCTGACAGGCCGACGATCACGCCGTCCAGCTCCAGATCTTTTGATACACGAAAAACGCCCCTTCGCTACCCCTTGCAAGACCGCTCTCACCTCACCTCTCAGCACGGAACGCCATCGCCACATCCGCACTCCGTCATCAGCTTCCCAGCTCCCAGCTCACAGCTCCCAGCTCCCAGCATGTTCTCCCGCTTCCTCGTCCTCCTCACGATTTGCCTCGGTGTCGTGTTCGCTCTCGTCTTCGACCCCTCCGAAGTCCAGAGCCGCCAACTGACTCGGGACCGCCTCATCGCCCGTGTGAAAGCGACACGGACCGGTCCAGCCAAGAGACAGACGTCTCAGATCGCTCCGAGGAGTTATGCACGTTTCGTCGGCGCTGGGATCTACGGCGTGAGTGAACGGGTCTCCTGTCGTTACAACTGGCCATGCAATGTCGATAGCGCGCTCGTTGCGAAGTCATGAGATATGACTGCGGCTGACAGGCTTTACAGACTGGACCTTCCCCAGCGGCGGCGGGTGCGGTGGACTGCGCCATGAAATGCACTCAAGATCCAAGTGAGTAAATTTCTAATCTACATTCGACATCACAACCCTCCATGGCTACAACACTCCATGCTGCAAGAGTGATACTGAACTGGTTCAGCGTGCTACGCAGCATCATGGGACACTTCGGCAAGTATCTGCCGTCATCGTTACAATGACGCCCAAGCGTTCGTACAGAGGATCGCTAGCAACACTGCGTACATCAAAGGCGAGACGTGTGATAGTGCGCGGACGAGGTTTGGCGGGGGTGCAGAGTCTTTTTGCATCATCATTGCACGTGCTCCCGGGCTTGAGCTGATGTGTGTCAGATCTCAACAACCTGCCATGCACGATAGAAGTAGTGTGAGGGGCTGGAAATCGCGAGCGGATAGGGGGCAAAAGAGCATGATTTTGGTGATTCAGATTCGACACACCGTGACGATCCCTATTTGCCGTACTGGCCATAGAGTAAGTAGATGAGCATGCAATACCAGCGATCCAATCTTTCCCGTCCGCAATACTCAAGGCTGGTATTAACCAGTTTTCATGCGATAGCAGTGACTGTCCTTGGGACGACCATCGATATTCGAGGGAATCCGCCCATCCCATCCGGTGATGGCTTCATTACGAGCGTCTGCTGCGAGTAGGATATGTATCCTAGTATGAGGCCCTGCGCAGTGTCAGCCAGTATTCACTCATTAATCACGAAGACTGGAAAAGCGGTCGAGATGGGCACGTACCTGATCTATCAAGCTCGAAATCACACAGATGACATCTTCCAACACGATCGTCCCATCTTCAACCTCGGACGACCCCTCAAACGCGCGCGAAGCGGCCGAGACAAAGATCCACGTCGGACACCTACTCCGGGTCGTACCGGGATCGAGGGTATAGTACAGGCGTAGTCTGCGCATCAGCCAAGATACACCTTACTCCAAAGGTTGACGGCAAAACCTACGCCTCTCTAAACAGATTCCGCCAAACCAATATCTCCCCCCTCTCAAACAAAACCAACCAGACACTCCGGCTCCTCAGCCATTCTCTCCGCTTCTCGAGCTCTCGCCGCCAGGCCGCTATATCGCCTGTCCGGAACGCGCGGATGAGGTCGACATATTCGGGCAGATTGTATGTCGTGAGTATGTCCGGACGGGGGAGGTGGCCGAGGAGGAGGTTGATGGGGATGAGGCGCATGAGGATGGATCTGCCCGTGAGCTTTATTCTCACCCGCAAGGATCACTCCCTCAACACGGCCCTGACTCACCTTCTTTGCTTCCATCCACTCTCGGGGCAGAGCTCCCAAGCCCGATCTAAACTGGCCTTCGCCCCTCTCATATCTAGCAAAATCACTTCTAGCCTTCCGCGCCAATACCAGCTCTCGCACACGTCGGCCTGACGGACATGTTGGCCGCGCATGGCCAGCCGCCTGTCCTCGGGTGGTGTGAGGGACTGAACGGATCGGCGGAGCTCGACAGCTTGAGTGTGGAGTTTACGCTGCATCGTCAGCTATTCGCTGCTCAATGACCATCGTGCGAGAATGGGGCTGAAGATAGCTCACCTCGGCATATATCCGCCAGAGGATATTGGCGAGGCTCCACACTACGTCCCCTACGAAATCGCCCCTGCCTATCTCGGATTCCCATTCCGAGGAGGCGACGGGTGAGGAGGCGACTTGGAAGGACCGCTCGATGGCTTGACGGGTCGTGTCTTTGATGGAGCGGGAGGAGTCGTGGTCGCGAGAGGGAGAGGTGGCTAGTGCGGCTGCCTGATAGGTCAGCAAGGTGTCCACTGCTGAGGTAACGTTGGCGTCCAATCCGGAATCCCTGAGCTCTCATGCGGTGTCCTCTTCGACTCCCCACATGTTCGCCTGCCGTCCGCTGGTCCCACCCTCTGCTAGAGCGCCAATCTTACTACGAGATAGTCATGATGCGACTCACTCTTCTTGAGACAGGCAGTATCCGCTTCGCCATCTCAAGGACCAGCTTGTTGAGGAAAGGATGCAGGTACGGCCCGTTCGCAGACATGCCATACAGCCGATTCAGCTCGCTGCCTGATCAGCATCGACCACCGTGCCCCTCTATCCAGACTTAGGTATCATCTGGCGATTTGACTACGCAAGAGAGATGTGGCTCACGTATAAACAGCCAACAACCTCGTAAAGTCCCCATACGCCTTTGTCCGGATCGCATCTTCGCCAATCGGTGTCGCCTGGTGAAGCGGGTTAAGATTATCCAGTACAGCCGCAACGAAGGCTGCGTAGGTGTCTCTTGCTGAGGCGGGGATGGCGGACGTGAGGTGAAATATCGCTTCGGGCGCGAGAGCAGAAGGAGGGACCTGCTATATCAGCATCCAGCTTTGGGTGGGCTCGGGTACGCCGGTAGCATGAGAAATTTGCGCACCTTCGTGACAGACTGTTGGATGGGTGTCCAGTATGGATGATCTGGACCCAGCGGTATCGAGGCGACGAGGATGGCCGATTGGCCAGAGACGAAGACGGTAGATAGGTGTTGCATGAATTGTTGGAGCAAAGCTCCGCCGGGCTGGGCCATTGTCGCTAGCGAGATCAGGATTTCGCCAGATAATGATGGGTCGTGCTGTGCTATATGCTCATAGCGAAGGTCGGCCGTCACGTAGATTACCAGTCAAGTATGTTAGGGAATACACAGTAGTACTTGCAAATAGCAAAGTGATAGCTCGAGGTCTTCTGAGCTTTAGGTGGGCCGACAGGATTGGATTGCTGGCGGTTCCGGGGGCGCGTTTCATGTGATACTCTGCGGGCGGTAAGCGGCAAGCGAGGTCGCACGGCCGATTGGGGGCTGGGGCTAAGTCCCGGCGCAATCACGACCGAGCCGCATAGCCTATACTAGTAGATGCGTCCACAAGCTCAAGCGAATTTGCTGCATAGCTAGACAATATCCCTCCGACCCAGAATAACAACCCTCCTATCCCATTCCACCCTCACCCCGTACTTCCCACCCCTCTTAACCCCCTTCAGACCCTGTATCTCCTTGACCGTCTCCCACCTCGCTCCAATGCCTTCCACCCAGGGCCTCTCTGTCCCGCTCTCAAGGACGACGTAGTCTATGCCCGCTTTTCTAGCTCCTGACGGAGTGAGCAGAGCTGGGTCTTCCGATTTGGAATAGATCCATTCGGGCTGATTCGTGGCGGACGATAGGGCGGAGGTATATTGGGTGGTAGGGAAGGTGGTGTCGTGGAGGAAGGTGAAGAGGGATGCGCCTGTTTGGAGTGGGTAGGAAGAGAAGTGGACGGTGACTGTTGCCAATCAGCTTTGGCCTACGCTGACTCGTGGGAACGTTACAACAAACCAGGTTCACCAGATGCCGTCGGTACGCGCAGCTCCTCCAGAGCGCGCCAGACATCCCCACCGGGATAGTTGTTAGCAGATATGAACGTCAGAAAGCCGGTCGCGACGACCTGGAGGGCAAGTAATCCGATGAGACCTAGTCTGAACAAAGGCCGGATACGAGGAGGGGTCGTTGACCATCTAGCAAAAATATCAGCTCGACCATTACAGCACAGTTCCGGCAGGCGTCCAGAGGGACGTCCACTCACAGCGCAGAAGCAGTCATGGCCGCCACGACATTCACCACCGGTACTGCATACACCACAAACCGCCACTCCTTGTGCCCCACCGCACTCAGACCGCCCAACAGCCCCACCACGCCCAGACCCATCCCCAGCCGTCCCGTCACCTCCTGGATAGCCTTGACCTGTCCCAGTCCGATCGACTTTCGGGCGATACCCAGGCGGCTGGCGGGAACCAAGACGGCACCAAGGGCAGCGAGCGGTAGAGCACCCATGAGGAGCTTGGGGAGCGAGTTGCTGAAGTAGTAATGTTTGCTCATGATGCCCCAATTGGCCGATTGGCCCTGGACAAGATTGTAGTGCATTGAGGAGAGCTCAGGCCAGATGATTTGCCAGGCGGAGTTGAAGGTCGGTAAGGAGGGATGGGGGAGGGCTTGTGACCAGAGGAAGTAGTCGATAGGTCCTGAGACGGCTGTACTATCAGCATCTGGGACGGTATCGACGACTGAAGGCTTACCGAGAGCGCTGAACCCGCCCGCCGCACCCGCCAAGATAGCGTCTGGGATGGTCGTCATACCGTTGATGACCAGCCCGAGCGTCATTGGAAGCAAGAACAGAGCGAGCTCCAGCCTCGTATTCGTAGCAAGGAAAGTCAGAAGCGCGATTGTCATGCGGACCCGCTTGCGTCGTATAGGAGCCGGGATGGATGATGCTCCTGATCGGATGATCCATCCTACTGCGAGGTAGACTGCGCTAGTCAGCTGGTTTGTGTGTGCTGACGGACATGGAACAGGCAGCTCACCTCCGGGAAGAGCCATAAAGTTGGGCAGAGTCCGCCCCGCATAGTACGGCACATGGAATTGGGTCAAGCTCAGGAGGATGAACCATATCCGTACGCCTGGACCATAGCGGTACCGGAGGGCTTTGGTGAGCTGAGCGAAAGACACAGCAAAGCCTGAAGCTAGTACGATGCGGACTGAACTGGTCAGCTGGACTCAAGCAGCATCTGGAAGCCGTTAACCTACTGATGATCTGAATGTCCAGCTTGGTGTGGAACAGACCTAGGAGAGATCCTGCCTGTACCACTGGATACGATAGACTAGCAAGAATGATGGAAGGGAGGAAGGATCGGGGAACGGCTCCGGGGAAGGTAACATGGTCCCACTGATCTGTCAGTTAACGCTCGCCCTTCTGACGCTTGCCGATTCCCCCAGTCCAGCCATGAGCTCACCCTTGCGATAGAGCTAGGCCATAACCCATGCGCCAACATGTCATGTACCGCATGCAGCGTAAAGCTCTCCTCCACCTTGGTATAAGGCGACAGCCAGACATGGAGCCATGTCACTGCGATGGGAAAGATATCCCAAGCGATCATTCCCGCCTTCCTTTTGCGATTCAGTATCGATGGCTTTCTCTTTCCGGTGCTCATTGTGGTACTGACTGGAGCATAGGGGGAGGTGCATCGCGTCTGAGGACCATCGCTGGCTGATGTATGGGCTGCAGTGGACGTGGTGTATCAGCCGAGTTGAGTTGCATCGACCCGAGCCAGTTCCGTCGGAAAGAATGGAGTCAGAGCCAATCTCCGTTCCCGGATCTGGTCTGTCCACGTGTTCGTCCGGCGGCAAAAGAAGGATCCGATCCGAAGATATTTCTCGAGCTCTCGCAAGCTCTCGCACCTTCCACCTTGCCAATCTATTATCCATCTATACATCACCATACAACAGCAGCTCAGTATCATACCGCTGCAATACGCACAGAATGCCTCCTCGTATCCCAACCAGGGTGTTCACATCCCTACCCTTCGGCCCAAACTCAGTGGCCAGCTCGTCCACCCTTCCTCCACCTCCCCGTCCGTCTTCCCCCGAAATCTCTAAACGATCGATACATACCAGCGGTAGACCCGGTCCACCAACCTACCCACTAGAAAGATGTCCTCGCAGACTATCAGATCCTAGATCGCAGCGATCGGTAAGCTCACAACACCTCGTGCAGAAGTCAGCTGATCATGCAGCGCTCATTTCACGCCTCGGCGCCATCGAGAGCTTCTGCCAAAGACCCATACCAGGTACTAGGCGTCAAGAAGGATGCAACTGCCAGTGACATCAAGAAGGAGTACTACCAGCTGGCCAAGAAGTGGCATCCCGACTCCAACAAGGAGAAGGGGGCAAATGAGCGGTTCATGGAGATTCAAGCTGCTTACGATGTAAGCTAGCCGGTTGACGATCACGTGCCACAGCTGACAGTGTAGATACTATCGGACGATAAGAAGAGGCAAGCATACGACCAGTACGGCTCGGCATCCCAGCAAGAAGGCTTCGATCCCAACTTCGCTCGCGGCGCAGGCGGGTTTGGCGGGTTCCAGGGCTTCGGCGGTGGATTCGGCGGGCAGGCAGGGAACGCTGGAGACCTCTTCGAACAGCTGTTCGGCGGTGCTTTCGGCGGCGGAGGCGGAGGTAGTCCCTTCGGTCCAGGCGGCGGACAGCGGCAACGCCCGTCAAAGGGCGACGATCTCGAAACGGTCATCTCCCTCTCTTTCCTCGAAGCGTGTAACGGTATCTCGCGCAAGATCAACATCACTCCCGTCGTCGACTGCAAGCCATGTACCGGCTCCGGTCTCAAGCCCGGGGAGAAGAAGACAACCTGTGCGACATGTCGGGGAACGGGACAGCAGGCGTTCCAGGTCCAAGGGATGTTCATGGCGTCGACGTGCCAAACATGTGGTGGAGCAGGGAGCAGTATACCCCGGGGAGCGAGGTGTGGGGAGTGTGAGGGTGTCGGGCGGGTCAAGGAGCGGAAGGAGGTCGAGGTGGATATACCCGCAGGAGTGGAGGATGGGATGAAGGTCAAGATGCCGGGTATGGGGGATATGCCGCTCGGATCGACTGGACCACCAGGCGATCTCTTCATCCGAGTCAATGTCAAGCCGTCGGCGGTGTTCAGGCGACAAGGGACTAACCTGTACCATGACGCCAAGGTGCCGCTGCACACTGCACTGCTGGGTGGGCGGGTGCGGATCCCCACGCTGGAGGGAGATGTCGAAGTGCGAGTACGGGAAGGTACGCAGAACGGAGAGGAGGCGGTATTGAAGGGCAGGGGAGTGAAGAGTGTGTATCCCCAACGAGGGAGGGATGCGAGGGGTGATCTGATTGTTGGCTGGAGGATACAGATCCCAAGGTCAGCTGCCCAGTGTACTATAGCTTTACGACTGTAGCTGACTTCCCAGATCCCTCTCTGGACTCCAAAAGAAGATCATGCAAGCCTACGCAGACGACGTTGAGGGCCGCAACCCCGAGATCCACTTCGGATCGCTCCCCTCATCCCCCTCATCACCTATCGACTCGTCATCACCTTCTCCGTCCCAGTCAACACCACCTTCCCGCTCTACCGGTTCTTCAGCGTCCTCGTTCAAGGAAGACCAAGGTAAATCCTCCTCCTCCTCATCCTCATCATCGGCTCCATTCGTCGAGACCGAGACCCGCTCCTCCCCTTCCTCGCGCGCGGCCGAGCCGAGCGTGTTGGAGAACATCGCTTCGGCAGTCGGTGGTGCGCTGGGCTGGGCCGAGTCGTTCTTTGGCAGCGGCAAGGGGAAGGGGAGGAAGTAGAAGGGAGGGATTCGGGCTGTGAGCACGCAGTAGAGCAACGTTGACACCAGGTTAGTCAATTCTACTTCCGACACCACTTCCGGCGAGGCGACGCCAAGCGTATCCGCAGATGTCAAGCGGGATGATGTTGACGCGGCTCAGTCATCGACAAAAACGGCGGCTGGTCTAGAGGCGGATGCGAGGGGCGAGGAGGGGGAGCAAGATGAGTCAGTGCCAGTGGAGGAGGAGAAGAAGAGTGCGACGGGGTGATCAGGCAGTCAAGGGGCTGCACCGGTTCCGTAGCGGATCGGGAGGGGGATGGACGCTCATATAATGCTATCTAGACGCTCATTACCTACTCATACTTGATATATACAATGTACTACTCTGACCAGGGGCACTACTATATGTGCCTATTTTGCCTGATCCACTATTCGAATTCGACCGCACTTCTCACCATACTATGCTATAAGGGGCTTTCTTCATCCGCCGTCCGGAGCGATTCTCGCATCATGTGCGCCTCCCTCTCGTTGAGCGCCCTGCGCTGAAGAAGAATATCCGGTAGCTCCTCTGCGATCTCCTTGTCCCTGACCAGGTTTGATTCGCCGTATATCGCCATACACTCCTCCGCATAGCTCCGGAGGATCCCAGGGACGCGTGCCCATTGTCGTCCTTGCTCGAGGCAGTACCGCTGAGCCTCAGTAGCGAAGAACCGTAACGTCCGAAGGCCGATGAGGAAGAGGAGCCGTAGAGCAATGTGATGTTGACTGACGAATCGTAGCTGAGGATATCTGAGCCAGAGGTAGGGTGGGAGTTTGAGGATGTCGAAAAGGAGGTGGTTGACAAGCATGGGTATGACGTTGTACGCTATCGTAAGTCGGTGACCTGGTGTTCCAATTCATGCATCAACAACGAGAGCAACGTACTGCCAAAGACCATAGCAAGCGCCACCATTCGTTGCCACATTGGCTCAGCCAACTCCCTCTTCGTCTGCCGCATATATGCCTGACCGGGCCGAGCGAGGTACGGTCCGAGGTTTTCGACAAAGAGAAATGCACGAGCTGCTTCGCCGAAATCGTAGAGGAGGGGAAATTGGAGTTCGATTGGCAGTTCTATACCGAGGAACTCATAAATGCGATCCCAGTAGGCGTGAACACGTCGAATAGCGAGGATGAGGCCGAGTCCTGCGACAATGCGAATTTCGGGCACTTGTCGCTCGTTGGCATAGGTAGCTAGGGCAATGAACCGCACCATACCTGCACTAGCATCAGCCGAGCTCAGCGTTTGAGTGATCAGGCAAGGTCGCTCACCGATCACGTAGCATGTCGCGAGCGCAGCGCCCCACGGTGACCCGATCCGACGGGTGAGCTCCTTTTGAGGCTTCCAGGGGTTACTACCGTACTGGCGATAGACTTCTCCCCTCTCGCCGCGTAAGTCCGCAATCCTGGTCGCATGGTTTGTGGAGAGGATCCACAACATTTCGGCATTACTGTACCTGCCGACGCCCGCACCGGTATGGGCGAGTGGGGGGGCAGGGGCAGGGGCAGGGGCAGGGGCAGGTGCACGCGCCGGAATAGGGACTGGGGGAGGTACACGCGTCCGTCTAGGGACGGGACGTATAGGCCTTGCTGTATATGGGGGCGGGGGATCGTCCATGCTGATTGGTAGGGATGCGGAGAGCAGTGTGGTGAAGTGATGAGGTGTTCGAAGGGTCAAGAAGAAAGTTCGGACAGCAGCCAAAAATACGTAAACGAGGGGATGGCTAAGCTTCGAGGGGGTCCTTTGGCTGACCACTGGGAACACACAGCTTGTAAGACCCTGCTACGCCGATCTTTGGAGCTATATGATGACTTGCCCATGACTTCTGATCAGGATCGGACCTCGGTACCGTGGCACATGCCTGAGTGTGGCGGATCTGCAACAGCGGTGAACAACGTGCCACTTTCGCGGATAACGTGACCGGTCGAGCGGCAAGGCGGCAACGGCGATCTGGGCACCGACGAGGTGCCTCACTGGCTCATGTAAGCGACGCCGAGCTGTGCGCCTGAGTGATATTGAGGTGTAGTCTCGATTTTAGACATTAGAGATCGGAAAGCACCACCATTAATCCGTCTCAGGTAGTTTCCTGCACTCCGCCCTATGCCGCTTCAGACCAGGGGATGTCTGCCTCCATGTCGCAGTCGGGAGGTATCGGTCCTTCTCGCCTTGAGCCACACGTAGACCCTCTTGGCCCTGTCATTCTCCTGCGCAGTCCAAAACACAGTCCCTAATTAAGTGATGACCGGACGGCTGTATCAGGTTCATTCGTGTCAACAGTCAAGCGAGTCTCGGCGGACTGTGGGCAGCTTGGGCGCATTCGTCTCACTTCATCTGGCTCTCCTTGCTTACATCCCCGATGTGCCCTTCCATGTCGCGGGTATACGATTACCTCTCTCGCCCATGATGCGTCCGGTCGATCTAAGCGCCTTTGCCCATTTCGGATCGCTTGTGTGCCTCCTGTCTCATGCACCGTCAGCCTATCATCAGTCGAAGGTCCAGCGCAGAAAGGGGTGACTAACAAAATCGCGGGATATGGCCGAAAAGGCTAGCCCTAAGGGCAGGCAGTCCGACAGCCAAGTAAGCTCTCTCATTAGCGGGATGGTGGGGTGGATCTGGTGTGGTACCACGTCTAAGCAGGCGATGATGCACGCCATGGCGCATAGCGCCTGAGCCCTGTAAGTTATTGATTCCTTTTACCGCAAATGCTGAGCCGAAGCAGTAGTGCGCGAGTCTGGTGTCTGTTCGTGCACTTAGACCAATAGAGCTGACGATGTACATGCATGAGTATAGAATTGGAGCTACACCGCCTGCGATATCAGCTCTTGGCACAGGCGGTATTGAGGTGATAGTTGATGATGAGGAAGGGTCTGTGCGTAGACATGCAGTAGGTGAGATATCACTCACCTTCGTAACGAGACAAACACGTTTACAACGATACCGTCCTCCTTTTAGAGCTTGGCGTCCCTGCCCTTGCTCGGCGCCTTGCCCGTGCCCTTCCCCTTCTCCATGCCCAGGTTACCCTCATTGCCAGCATCCCCACCGGCTCCCACCTCGCGATACGCCGGGTCGACCTGCTGTCCACCATTGATGTTGATCGCGCCCTTCATCTTCTTCCCGCTCTCTGACGCCTCGCCGCCTTGCGCCTCCCTCTCCGTCTGACCCTGCTTGAGACCCGGCTCGTACTCGTTCTCTTTGCCCTGGTCCTTGCTCCCCGACTTGTCTGGGGTGACTCCGCCGGATCGCCCGGACGTGACCTTCGGGGTCTTGACGGCGTTTTGGAGGTCGTTTGGCTTGATCGCCATTATACGTGGTTTTGACGGTGAGGATGGGTGCTAGGGGAAATGGGACGGCCGGGACAGGTGCTGATGTGTTGTGTTGTGTGATCGGTCGTGAGGTCAGGAGAGGACAGTAGGAGCTGAGAACAGCTTCTTGTTTGACATTCGTGCAAGATCGATCGATGACCGGGTAAGGTGAATCGGATGTTCCGGCTATGAGATTAACCGACTTGACGTCACCACCTATCTGTTGGTGGTCATGGTTTCGCTCCGTGACACAGTGAAACACACGCGCAGCCAAGTAACTTCTCATCACGGCCACCGTACGTCCCGACCTGCAGGAGAAGAGGATGACCAAAGATCGCCCAAAGACTGAGACCAGACGGCTGAGTTCGCGGATCAGGCACCACTGGAATGAGGGTCCTGGACCCGCGATTGCCCCTTGTCTGATCCAGAAAAAGGCCCAGGATGGTTACCCACCAGGTCTCACGGGGAAACTGTAAGGTCTATAACAGCTCACAAGCAGATGTCATGACGCGAATTTGCTGTCCATGTCTTTATCGACATCATCGTATCCGGCGCAGCTGGAGCGGCAGATCTCACACCGCATTCCTCAGCTCGGAGCTGCCGGCATCGCCTGACCCTGGGCTCTGCGATCGGCGAGCCTCAGCAACTACATACATACGCCGCACTGGTCTAACGAAAGACGGCGGGTCTACGCAAGGAGAGAACTCGGATCGACTGGCATATGTCTTAACTATGTACAGCATGATATCACTACGGTTCATAAGGCACACTCGGTCGACCCCGCTCCATCCCGCCTCCCTCTGTCTCTTGCTCCATCTCCGACTATAGCCACCTTCTTCGCCACCCTGGCTGGATTGGGCATATGTATATATCGTCTGACTGTGTCTCATGTGCTGTCCGGACGGATCTCGAGCATGTTCGTGTTTCGTATGTACAGCGATGTGGGGAACATGGCCCCTTGGGTCAAAGGTCTTCAATCTGCACCTGGATCAGCTTGGGCCAAAAGAGAGGCTGGGACGGAACTATGGGGCGGAGAACAAGAGATCCACCTACCTGTCTTTTCGGCCAGCTCGTCCCTCTTCAGCGCGTCACTCTTCGTCTCGCCCTCCTTCTTCCACGCATCCATCTCCTCCTTACGCTCTCTGACCACCTGCCTCTCGCGAATCGGATTCGCAATGAGCAGAAGCCGCCTCATCTTGTCTGTCCAGCCAGCGATAATGGCGTGTTCCTCGCGGCGGAAGCCTCGACGCTCAGCGATGTGAGGTAGGTAGGTGAAACTGAAATCGAGCATGAGGGCGGGGAGGAGGAATGAGAGTGGACTCAAGAGTTCGAAGATGGGGTGGTAGTGGGCTGGCTTGTTGGAGACGGATGTGTGGTTCGGATACCAGACGACAACAGTCACGACGGCGATGTGGTAGAAGGCGAAGATGATGCCCGGCGCGCAGAATGCTGGTGGATCAGCTACACGTGCCACATTGGTTACGAGGAGCACACTCACTGAAGAGGGCAAGAATGTTGATGAGGTGCCGCTTCCAGCGAGGAAGAAATCTCTCGCGAAGAGTTTGGAGTCTCGGCGTATAGAGACACCGTGTGATGGACGTCCACGTGCGCGGCCAGCAGAAGGTAGCGGTCGAGGTTTCGCCCATTCCTCGTGAGGTTGGAGTGAGCAGGTTGTGGGGGTAGGAGACAGCTCGCATGAGCTTGAGTCTGTATGTGAAGGCAATTCGAAGGCCAATGAAAAAATAGAGACCGAGTTGGACGGATTCGATGGCGGAATTCGTAAAGCCGGCCGACCGCGCGAGGATGGGAAGAGCGATGAGCGACACTAGCAATGTCAGCTTTAATTCCTGGCATTGGTAATAGCTTTTGGTGAGACCCACTGAGATTGAGCAGACCCAACTGGCGACCCAGCGCCGACGTCATCTGGATGTCGAAAATCGGCTCCAAGCCGACATTGCTGTTGGCCTTTCGGACATAGCCAATCTCCGCGAGCTGACCCTCAGCTTGGCTGAAGTCCCCACTTCTCAAGGGGGTGGCGAAGGCCTCGAAGTTATCTTTCCACCAGATCTGCTCGATCGCCCGCCGGCGTGCCTCGTCGTCATCGATAGGCGTATCTGACGGAGCCAGCTCGACTGCGATGATCGCCGGGTTCGAAGTGGAAGGGGCGGGAGCCACGGCAATATCAATCGGGTCTTTCTCGTTCATTTGGGACCCTTGGGTAGTATGGATGCAGTAGGGAAGGGTATGGATTTGATGGCGATATGAGAAGATGAGAAAGAGAGATGGCACGAGCGATCAAAGCGCTCGAAGGTCAGGGCGTAAATGGGGGGAGTAAAGGATTGTGTGTGTATGGTTCGCGTTCCTGATCGGTGCCTAGCTCCTGTGAGAACCACTACATGAGCCAATTCTAGGCGGTAGAGTAGAGGGATGACAGCGACAGAGTGAGATCTCATGGCCGACGTCGGGGCTCCACCCTCTGCGATAGCAGCAGTACGATTCTGTACATAGCCAGAGGCCCGCCACATCGTCTAGGGTCTATCTGAATCTGAAACAATTTGGAACTGCCCGAACGGGTAAACCTCATACCGCCCTCCTGGGGTATGCAGCGGCACCCGACCGTCTCTGCGAGCATCCAGATGGGGGAAGATTAATAACGAAAAGGATACCCGAGTGGCGTAGAAGGCTGCGAGAGATCATGCTTGTCGTCGAAGTAAGGGCAGCGGGAAGGAGGCGAGATCGGGCATCCACACTCCAACTTTGACCTCTCATTCCCGCCTCCTCTGTTACCTGTTGGACCTCACCTTTTGCGTTCTGCCCGATTCATCAATGACGCACTCCTCTCCTAATTGTAGGCCGTCTTGGCAGCAGATGCTAAGGCGTCTTGGAACGAGCGGAGAGGACACATCACACCTGATCTCTGCCCCAGACTGATTTGCCACCCGCTGCAGGAATGCCGGCAGTACTGCCACTTGCCACACTGGCGGAATTACGTTTCGGCGATATCTTCTCCACCGCAAAAGTTGGAGTCCACGTTCCTTCACTCGCTTCACTCAGTCAGTTATACAACCATCTACCTATACTACCTTACTTATACACCTCGCACACACACAGCACAATGGCAGACCTCGCAAAGATTGAGCAGCACTTGACCACCAGGTCTTACGTCGACGGGTGAGTCCTCAATTTCAACGAGAGACCCCCTCCTTCAACTTGCCTTTCCCTTCTGTGATGAACCTTGTTTTGGTCCGTGTTTCTGAGGTCAGCGGCTTAAGACCCCGCGCCTTTTACATTGAAGATAACTACTTTTCCAAACACACTGATCCTACTTCTTCTCCGCGACTCGTTTTGACCATCAGAAGGTCCGAGCTGATGGAAATAGCTACGCGCCCTCTTCGGCCGACGTCAAGCTGTATGACTCCCTTAACGGTGGTGAGTAGCTCTTGCCGAGTCACGGGAGCCCGCGCTAATGTATAGTCGCCCCCGATGCCAAGCAGTACCCCCACGCTGCCCGGTGGTACCGCCACATCCTTTCGTACGCCTCGGAGCACTCCACCCTTCCCGCCGGCACCAACTTCTTCTCCGCCCTTTCCGCCCCTGCCGCCTCAGCCGACAAGGCCGCACCAGCAGCAGAAGAGGAGGATGAGGACATCGACCTCTTCGGCTCGGACGAGGAGGACGAGGAGGAGGCCGAGCGGATCAAGAAGGAGCGTGTCGAGAAGTACAACGAGATGAAAGAGGCCAAGAAGCAGGAGAAGCTCGCGGCGGGCAAGACGCTCGAGGTTGCCAAGTCGGTCGTTACCCTCCAGGTGAAGCCGTGGGACGACGAGACAGATATGGAGGCCTTGGAGGCGGCTGTCCGGGCGATCGAGAAGGACGGTCTCTTGTGGGGAAAGAGCAAGCTGGTTCCCGTTGGTTACGGTTAGTCATATGCGGCGCTGCATATGTCTGGCGAATATAGCTTACTATCAGGTATCCGCATGCTGCAGATCAACTTGGTCATGGAGGACAAGATCTCGCTCGACGAGTTGCAGGAGGAGATTCAGGAGATCGAGGACTACGTCCAGTCGACCGACGTCGCTGGTGAGCTCACTCCTCCAATGAAAGCTTTGTGGGATTTGTGCTGACTTCTCAGCCATGCAGAAGTTGTAAAACACCCTTATTATCAGGGTTCCTTAGTAGACGTAGACAGATGCATGACTTTCGGGATCGTCCAGGCCTGGTCATGTCGTCTTGATTTCCGTCAACTTTCCTGTCTCGCTGAGCTCAAACTTGCCGCTGCTTATCGCACAAACCGGCTATGGTGGTCCGCCGGACTTGGAAAATCACCTCAACTTTGTACATCCCGATCTCATCAAGCGTACCAGTACTTGCAGCAGCTTGTTCAGCTTTCAAGCCTCCATTGCTGCCATGCTCTCCCGCGACAAACGGCCGAAAGCTTCGTCGGCACATCCCTCCATTCCCAGCAGCCATAGGCCCACCTCCACCGCTGTTCACCCAGCCTCCAGCTCATCCACCTTCCAACCGCCTTTCATCCAGACTCGGCAATACATGTCGGGCTCTGCGGCGTCGACAGCATCTGCAGGGAGCGCTCTTGGGACAAGAGGGACGTCTACTGGATCAGGAGGACCGCAGCAGGGCGGGCCAAATGCGGGGAGGTGGGGAGACGTTCGAATAGTACATCCAGCGTGGGAGGGATTCGGGAGGGGAATGGCTCCCGGTGCAAATGCGGGGACGGGTGGTGCCACTGGCGGAGGAGGGAGTGGAGGGGGGGTCGGAAAGTCGAAGCTTTAGCATGCTGTCGACAGAGTGAGTGGTCGGGGCGCCGAGGGGAAGACCCAAGGCTGAGCAGTACCCGCGTTGTACTGGGCAGACATACCCCGTAGGTCCAGATCCACAGTGAGGAGAGCAAAGCAAATCCAACCTTGAGCGATGCAGGAGCTGACATTCTCAGATTGACTGTAGCATGTATCTGGGCGCCATGGGAAGCGCGAAAGCAGGCCAAGCAGTAGAGCGGTGAAGTCAAGACGAGGGTGTCACACCCGATGGTAGCCATGCAAGACACGACGTACAATGGTATAGCCAACACATCCTCCCTCCCTCATTAGCTCTCGCCGCCCAGCCCTCGTTTTCCATACAGCCTCCTGAGCGTGTCTACATCTGCCCGGCCGCCCGTACTGTCATACTTCCTCCACACTCCTTCCCTCCTCCTACTGCCGTCCACGCCAAGTCTCCCTCACACCCCTTCTCCATCTGTTCTCCGCCGTTCCCGTCCACTCCGGACCGATATGACGTCCGCCTTAGGCGAGCCGCAAGATGACATGAGTTCCCGAGTCGGTGTCGACGATACCGCTCATTTGACCGGGTCTCAGCGAGAAGCATGCTTCCTGTGAGGGAAAGCGTATGAGGTATGGTCGGGGGCATGTTACAGGCGGCGCAGTATAAAGCAGTATGTAGAGGTGAATCGCGGCGTGCAGGGACGAGGATCGGGCCGTGGGGAGAGTACAAATTGGGAGACGAAGGATGGACGAGTCCGAGTGGAGATCCAAGTTGGGAGGGATGCGGATTGAAGGAGCGGATTCGAATGTAGATGGAGAGTGAGAAGCAGTGACCAAGAAGGAGAAGATGAGTATCAGCCAGTGTCCTTTACAAAGGCTCTCCCGAATCCAGCAGCATCACCCGCTCGCCCAACAGCAGACAGAGGGACACGGTGCTCACCTCGAAGCTAGCCTGCATCTGACCCCTGACGAAATCCCCCAAGTCGCCGCCCTTCTTTGCGGACGAGCAGTCGCTCTCTGTCTTTGCGATACTGGCGAACGCAGTCTGAAGCTGACTTTCGGGGACAGCGGAGAGCCGGTCGATATGGCCTTGGATGATATCGTGCGCTTCCTCTAGGGAACGGGTGATCACGTCCTGTACTCATCAGCCCAGACCCTGCCTCCTCCACCACCCCTATAGTTCCAGACTCACCTCTCTCCAGCTACTGGGCCGGCGCGAGTTCCTGTGCTTCGCAAGGATGTGCATCGCCCGAGCGCGCTGCACCTGTTGGCCCCTCGACCGCGCGACCTCGGCGGCCTCCTCAGACTTGACGGGCTTGGCATGCGGCTTTGTCTTGAACAGCTCGCCTGCCTGACCGGCCGGACCCTCATCTTTGTGGATACGGGGATCAAGGGGGGTGAGGTACTGCTCAGCACCGCGCAGCTGGCGGACCGTGACGTCCGAGAACCCGCGCGGGACCGACCATTCCGACCGCTTGTCCTCGTTATTGAAGAAGTAGGGGAGCTGGCGCGAGTTGGAGAAACGGATCTCCCAGGGTGATGTCATGATGGTTGATATGTGAGAGCGGGTCGCGGTGCGGGAGGTGAGGAGGAGGTGAAGGGTAGGATGAGATGCGGTGGAGAAGGGTTGTTGACGAGTGCTGGCCAAGTTGACAACGGGATCGCATATCGCCCCCGGAACGTACTTGCAACTGAAACCGGCGGAAGGTGGCGCTCACCGCTTGGTCAGATACTCACCGCTATGAGGTGGAGAGAGAGCTACGTGCACTAGCGGCTGGAGGGGCAGCCCATCTGGGTGGTCATATAGGTGATACTACATGCATGATAGATATGGCACATTTTGTTCAGCAACTCTCGTATATGATCTCAGTCAGCAGTCCCCTCCTCCACCTTCCCATTTCCACCTTCCGAGACCTCCTCCTAAACCCGCCCACAGATCCCCTACACCCTAGACCGCCTGATCATGCTCCTCGGTAGTAGCGCTCCGGGCGAAGTTATCGATGGACCAGCCGACTGTACAATCAGCTACATCCCCTGTTCGAGAGGAAGATGATATCGGAACTGACAGATAGATACCAGTTGACGGCCTATGGCGCCCGCTTGAGCCGAAGTAAAGGTAGGATCCGGGTGAGGTCTGCCGGTCAGCTGTTTCGCGCGGTCGAGAAAAAGACATGTGCTCACCGGTAGACGATCATGGATCTTCCTATATTTGAGATCGGCGTCAAGTGATGAGCGGAACCCCCCATGCCCCTGCTTCTGTGACATCAGCAATGTCTTCTCCAGATCAGCAAGAATCCATACGTACGAGAATCCCAGTCGTTTGAAAAGCTACGATGGTCAGCTTGGCATTCTGAGAGTCTCGTAAGACCTGGTGATAGCGACTTACATTTACCAGCTCAGCCCACTTGACTGCTCCTCCTCGGTAGCCAAACAGCCTCTCCGCCACCTTCAATTGCTTGTTGTTGATAGTGAAAAGGGTGCGAGGGCGCCTGGCGAGCGTACGAGCGGGTGAGTCGGTCGTGAAATTGCTCCGGTCGGCCCGCCCTGTTCTTTCTTTCGCCGGGTTGTCTCGAAGATAGGCGTGCCCGCTCTGAGTAAGTGGGGCGGGGGCGGGAGCGGGTAGATTACGCAGCGACGTTGACGCGCTGTGATTCGACTGATGTGCCGGCCGTCTCACCGCTGGCTCGTATACGCAGCGGTGAGGGATCTGGGACGCCTCCCCCGCCTCGCCGACCACCTTTAAGAGCAACCTAGGCGCGTCCCGGTCATAATCCTTCGATTGAAGGAGCCAATTCTACCTCTCGGGAGAAGTGTCATCGTGATCCATCAGACCGAGCAGGTCACAGCCGAAGTCCCTCGAAGCAAGAGCGTCGAGGTCTTGCTTGAGCTTGCGCCCGTCCAGCGCTGCCCCGGTGCCGATCGAGTTGATCGTGACGTATTCGGCCCAATTGACCGGGCGGAGGCGAGTGCCGAACCATAGTACGCGCTCATCCCGAGACGTGGGGTACCGCCTGGCGATGATTTTGAGAGCACTGGCTATCGTGTTGCGGGAAGCGAGAAGATTAGGTGGTTCAGGAAGAAGACTGGCGTATTTGTCGGTGGCAGCATTGTCCCTTTTGTCGTAGTGCCGATGAATTCGTCCAAAGAGAGCGGCGTCATCGAAGAGCTCAGCGCCGGCGAAGATGGTCACCATCCTGAAGTGGAGTATCTGGCTTGCTTGCATCACCATGGCGTGGTATCCTGCAAAGATATGTCAGCTCTTGCGTTCTTGGCAATGAGTCTTGATTGAATGGCTTACCAATTGCTTTCAGCAACGTATCAGACAGCATGTCTGAACGGGTAGGCCGCTCGCGCAATTGTTGTTCGAAGTCTAGCACTGTGAAATGGTCAGAAAAGGCCCGCACAGTGAGCAAGGTTTCACTCACTGCTGACCTCGAATGGCACGACCGGATGCAGATCGGGAAGGCACAGACGGATGAGCGCCCGTTCGAAGCGCGTTGTTCGGTCGAGGCTCCTGGCCTGAACGTAGCGCTCTGTGTACATCGGGTTCTCCTGCTTCATCCGAGCATGAAGCGCCTTGTGAGCTGCGGAATGCTGGAGACAGGATCAGCTCAACTCCGTTCTGTGGGAAGGACTGGTGGCAAGAGCTCACCTCCCCTGGTGCCTGCTGTCCTTTGTCCCAATGATCCAGAAAGATCGTGCTCAAAAGAGCTGCGGATTCTGACTGATGCTGGTTGATTCGAGCAACGATACGACAGAGGGGGATGTGACAGTTCTCCTTGGCGATTGTAGTGTTTCGTATCAGAGCCATCATGAGTTCTCCGTCATCCCAGTCGACTCGATCGAGCTGTGCGAGAACGTCCGACCAGACGGCAATCGCATGAAGCCGAAAGTGGAGAGCGGCCAGAACATCCTCGGCAGCTGCCTGGCCGGCTTCCGCGATCGATCGAGATAAGGAACTGCTTAGAATCAGCTGCCAGGCGATTGACCGAGGCAAGCAGCAGAACTGACTTGTTGCCCAAGGTGTTGCGGTTGATATGATCAAGAAGTCCCTCTGGTTCTCGCAGCAACGCCTCCATTTCTGCTTTTGCTGAATCGATCATGGCCTGCGAAAGCTGCCTGAGGTCGTCGGGCGTACTGGGCTTACGCTTGTAGAGGCATATGTCGCGAGCTATATTATTAGACACTCTCCATCTGCTGTGCGCTTGTGATCTCACCCGCTTGCATGGCCAGGGGCGAATATGACGTCGGCAACTCGTCGTCCGTAAGGACGCGACCGTTTGCGCCGGTGCAGTGTGCACAGTACGGGAGTAGACCAGCCTACTGGATCAGCTGCATAATGCGCAAGAAACGACGATGACCCGGTCAGAGAAAGAAGGAACATCAATACGCACATTTGACCCCGCATGTAGGAACTTCACATAGCAGGCGTATGGTCTGCCCCGATCACACAACCCTGGAGTTGAAGCAGATCCGTCGTGTAAAACCTCAAAGTCACCCTTCAGTCCATGCGAGACTTTGTGCTCCGAAATGATCTGTGAAGGTCAGCTCCTGCGGTCGCGCTTGTGATCCCCATTGTTGGACTAGGGCGACTCACATGCTTCTCAATAATCGGTATGATGTCGCTCATCTTAGGCAGACTGTCTAGGAGTTCCGGCTCCTTCATGGTGGCTGTGATGATAGAGAAGAGGGGTGTTGGTGCTCTGTGAGAAGTAAGGAAGAGGGAAGCTTGATGGGGAAAGCGTAAAAAGGTTGAAAGAGACGACATGAGTGGATACACACACGTTGACGTAAACATCCTGCGACCTATGATGAGTGTGGCACTTGGGCCTGCCAGGCCAGCCCTACTGCCTTGCATGTTGTGCAGTATCGCCAGAGCGCCCAATCATGCTCCTCGTCTCCATTGGAGGAATACGGGCGACTAACCTCAGAACAGGCGATTCGCCACCGCTCGCTGTGCGATGTGGAAGGCGGCGGAGGAGGCGAAATGGCCTGGGATCCGAGTAGCTGTCGTGAGCAGCTCGTCTGAGTCAGCACAGTACACACACTGATCAGTGAGGGGAAGAGTCAGCGTGAGCGGGCCATACTGGACATACATCAACAAGATTCGCGCTTACTTTAGACGTTCTGCTCGGCAATACGGCTGGGCGCGAACGATGAGGCTCCGAGCCGCTGAGTATCGCACTCAAATCTCCTGAGAACGAATCGGTCGATCGAGCTGGGGCCGCCAAGATCAGTCTGAGCGGGGTAGTATGAGGGCAAGGCAGACGTAGCCGAGGTTGTGAGCGACTTAGGGGGGTAGATCAGATGACTCGGCTGAACAAGGGAGGAACGATCGATCGAGCTGTTCAGATCAGCTACCGCGCCTCGATCCTGACCCGGCTGAGGGTCCAGCAAAGCTCACAGAAGCTCTTTCATGAGTCCCAAGCATGCCAGCCTATCAGAGGTGGATCCGGCTAAGCACAGGACGCGGCCTGAAAGTGTCAAGCTGCTTGTTCATGTGCAATCTGTGATGCAGTACAAGTCAGGCTCACCAGTCGAGGGTGTTCAAGTTGCCTGTAGATTCCGCGAAGAAAAGGCTTCGCATACCCCCTTCCCGCTTCACCCTGAAGATCAGTTCAGATTCTGCTTCTGAGGTGTTCTATAGACTCACTGGCTCTCATGATTCCTATACCACCCCTAATAATGCGGTCTACTCCCTTGCTGGGGGACTCTCGGCTGGCTGCGGATCAATGCGATCGATCGACAGGGCAGGGCGTTCTTCCGGTCGCTCAAGGGATAGCTCAGAAGTAGATCGTCATTCCGGTCTGCCCCCTCCCGCCTTTGCACGATTGTGGACCAAGGCGGCATGAGAGTGCAGGGGTAGTGAAGCAGTGTACTTGGGTCTGGCTATCAGCATACGCAGTAGCAAGGTAAAGTCGACTCACCAAGGTCAGCAGGATAGGCAGAGCGTGCTTCTCGCAGATAGGTCTGGGCTCGCACCTGCGCTATATGTCGCGTCGGCTCTGGATGGATTGGGCCATACCAAGAGCTGTTGCTGCTCCGACCGTACATCGCCTGCTCTTGATCGTAGACAACTAGCGCTATCGGTGTCAGCCAAGACCGGGCGAGGCTGGCCGGAATGCCCACCTTGATCGACGTCTGGTAGGGATACGGATCCGGCCTCGTCGACGTCGCTTGACGAGCATATATGGGTGAGACTGACATCGTCAGCATACGGTCGTGTAGCATTGGACAGTTGGCAGGCAGTAGAGCGGGGGAGGAGAATATGGAGAGCTTCATCTTACTTTGTGGACTACATCTTCCTTTCGGCGAGCCCCAGCGATGTCAGACTGGCGATAGCGATGCGGCCAAGGCCCATATCGCAAGATCTTGATGATCATGAGAGCTCTCCTGTCCTTGTGTCGATTGAGCAAGGGATGAAAGCTGTCACAAGTAAGCTCACATCCAAGAGATGCTGTATGTCTTCCGCCTTGCTTGGCTTACATGGCTCTCCATCGGACTCATACAGTGCTGTTCGACAGCCCAGCTGCCTGGCTACCGACACACAGGCTGGGACTGATAACGGTGATATAGCTCGATATAGATGGACAGATAGATGGAGGAGACCGTTCAAAGTGCTGTTGCTGCAAGCTGAGCTGCAGGCCTGGAAGGTGTCTGGTCCGTGCGACCTGTCCGACGTGGGGAGCTGTGTTTGGGGTGATGTCAGGAGTCCGGGCAATCTCGCAACAGACTCGTGAAAAGGGTACAAACGCAGCTACGCTGACTGATATACAACTCGCTTATATCCGCACTGGTGCACAACTCGCTGATACCCGCTCGACAAAGTCCCTCTACGCCAAGCAGAAGGACTGAGAATCCGACCGCCTACTAATCCTGCTCGGCAAGAGCGCCACCTCCCGGTCTCCTGCGGAACATCTCGACGCTCCACGAGACTAAAGGATCAGCATGACCAGAGGAGATGGAGGGCGGATGTGGAGGGCTCACAAGTCGTTGCCAGGCGAATACCCAGGGCACATGCTCGCTCGGAGCTCAAGTCGGGATCGGGGTGCGGCCTGTTTGTCAGCGACGGATCAAGCTCCTTTGGTCCACAGTACTAACTCACCTGTATAAGATCATGGAACCTCCGTCCGAGATGTGGGTGATGTGGAAGGCGGTACCGCCCATAGCTTTGACGCTGTGATCATAAGCGCTATGTCCAATTTTCCTGAGCAGACCTGGGCACATACCGCAGTCCTGCCCGTTCAAACAACTGGGCTCATCAGCCAAGTACGCATGCAGACCTCGAGAACTAGGGACTTACGTTGAGCAGAGGGACCCAAGGGAGTTTACCCTCTCGCTGACCGTAAAGCTTCTCCACTAGCTTCAACTGCTTGTTATTAACGAAGATGACCGAGTCCGACGGGATGACTTCGGGCTCCTTGGGGGCAGCTGGAGCTGAAGCGCTGGGCTTGGGGTCTCGAGTCACCTTGGCGGGGGTAGGATTGTCCCGGAGGTAGGCGTGGGCGCTCTGCGTCATCGACATAGAGGACAATTGGGCGATGAGGGCGGTGGATGGAGTGGGAGAGACTGGGGGAGGCAAGAGTTGCCGCACCGGATCAATCTCGATGCTAGGCTGGAACCGACATCTGAAATCCTCTCGGACCAGCTGGCGAAGCAACTCCCGCATGGCGGCAAATTGCTTGAGCAGACTTTCTCGGTCGGAGGGCGGCACCATGGTTCCTCCCGGTTGAGCTGGTTTATCGGTCAGCATCAATTGGACCAAACTGCAGCCGAAGGTCCTGTTGACGGCCGAGTCCAGAACATCTCCGAGCAGCCGCGTCTTGAGTGTGGGCGCTAGTGTGGCCGGATCGAAGTCGATATGGTCGGCCCAGTTTATGCCTCTGCACGTGTAGAGGAGGAACCAGAATCGCTTCGTGTCGCGGAAAGTGTAATGCCGTTTGACGAATTGCGATGTGTAATCTCGAGCCTGTCTGACCAGAGGGTCGGGATTATGATCGTCCACGAGGAGGGGGCCGGAAGCGCACGAGCCAGACTCGAAGCAACAGTTTATGATGCGGCTCGGAGTGGCTTCGCGGAGCGCTTGACCTTTGAGGAAGACCGCCAACCGCAGCATGTAATGTGCTTGGACGACCATCGCGTGATATCCTGATCGGGTCAACTTTAGCTGATTACGCCGAGGAAGTAAAGCAGCTTGACCCACCAATCGCCTTGACGAGAGCTTCGGATAGTGCCTTGGACCGAGTCGGCTTCTCGATGAGCAGCTGCTCCAAGTCGAGGACTGTCATGTCAACGATGTTTGCCGTGTTGTAAACCACAGAGCCAGACTTACGACTAAACTGGAACGGGACGATGGGATGGAGGCTCGGCATACAGACGCGAATCAATGCCCGCTCGAAGCGTGTGGTATTATCGAGGCTCTTCGCTTGGATATGCCGCTCGGAGGTATTGGGCGGTGCTGCGATCCGTGCGCCGATATGGAGCAGGGATGGCTTCTACGAGAATTCAGCGTCTGTCTCCATGGTCGAGCTGAGCCCCAACTCACCGTGACTGCTGCCGTGCCTTCGTGCCACCACTTCTGGAACAATTTGGACATTCGAACCTCTGACTGAGCTTCGTGTGTGACTAACTCGGCCAAAATCGCGCATAGCGGCGTCGCGGTGTGATGCTGAGAATGTTGAGGATGAGCATCTGCTACATGGAGCAGATCGCTATCGTTCCAGTTGACCCCAGGAATGTGCTCCAGTAAGAAAGACCAGGTAGATATGGCGGTGAGCTGCATTTCGATAGCTTGTTGAACGTCGCGCGCGACTTCTTCGCCCCCGTGCAAGGGTCGAGGGTCTTGGACCTAGCTGTTCAGCTCTGCTTCTTCTGCTCCCGGCGTATGCGATCTCACCTTGCGCGCGAAGATCGCCCCGTAATCCGCAGCATCGCCCCTGACTCCACAAATAGAGCACCCAGCTCCGCTTCAGCTGATTCCACCATCCCTCGCGCCAGGAGTTTCAAGTTGGCCAACACGTTGCCTTCCTGTGGGACTCGGTAACCACAGATGTCGAGAGCCGAGAGATCAGCGAGATTTGCGGGCTGTACTTCTATTTGGACTCACCCGCCTGCATTGCCAGCGGTGAGAATGGGGGAAGATCCGGCGCTGCATCCGGGGAAGCGTCCTTGACTTTGATGGGGCAACAATGACAGGGCAGCAGGCAATTCTGTCCTTTTAGCCACCTCAGCCTTACCTCATGGCTTGATCTGGACTCACATTTCGGCCTGCAAAGATGAACGTGTCGTACCGGCCCCACTCCATTTGCGTGTACTTTCCCGGGGTGAAGTCGACGGAGTGCACTGTGTCACGCCAATCCGCATATTTCTCTGGGTTCTTGACGATCTACTGGTTTAGCAATACAGCTGATGTATTCGTATCAGAAGACCCACCTTCCGTTCTATCTGAGGGATGAGGTCGCTCAGCATGGGAAGGCCGGACAGATGCTCGGTCTTTGACATAGTGGCAACACCAAGGCTGGAGGCAGGAGTAAGGAAGATCAGTGGCGACAATGAGATGTGCTTGAGTAAGATCACTGTTATCGCACCACTAGTTGCTCACAGTTCTAGATGAACGTCAACGTGTGTATCGGGCGGACATGATGGCATGCGGGCCCGCCAGAAGAAGGCCAGTAGCGGAAGTCAGGTGGCTGGACGGAGATTTACGCGCGGGGTGGCTCTCGCCTTCGCGCTCCGCCGCTGCCGTGAGATACCGTAATGGCGGGAACCCTCCGCTGGCCGTCGCGCAGAGGCTTGTGAGATGCGAGATCGGGGGTGTCTGTTGTGACTATGCCACTACACCCAAATCACACCCCACTTCATTCCCCAATACTCCGATAAGCATCCGATAGGGCTCCGCCCTATTCCGACAACCCCTCCGATAGCAACCAGTCGGACCGTCCGCCCATTCCGACACCTGCTCCGATAGGGCTCCGCCCTCACACTCGGACCTCCGACAGACCCTGCGACATCCTATACCGGATTGGCGCCTACCCTCCGATATCGGACTGGCAGACCGTCGGAGGCAGTGCTCACTCCTATAGCGGACAGGCGGAGTGCTCCTATATCGGACAGGCGGACAGCGGAGGTGGGTTCTATATCGGACAGGCGGAGGCGGACCGATATAGGAGAGGCGGAATCATAGGCGGAGCACAGAGCTGAGGAGGGAGCTCTGAGATATGTGAGGAGTGCAGACTTTGTATCCGAGGTCCTTTTCCCCAAGGATCTTAACATTATACGTCTTCACAGCCAAAGACCTAGAGAGCCATCAGCTCTCCGCTTGCACACTTGCTCCTTACAAGCGACCTTCCCCTTCACAGCCCACCTCCACATCCACAGTCCACTATCACATCCACAGTCCAAGTCCATCCATAGCCGTGACCAGTCTACGAGTTTTCACTCGCTAGTCTAGACCGATCAGTCTCTGTCTCTAGTACCATAGGTCTTGCTAGGGACAGTATCTGGGGTTGCCCTTGTGCAGTATACAGTGCGCGACACGGATATTCAGAAGCCTGATCTACACATACACATACAAACATTCACACAAATATACACACTTCCGCTCCCATTCCCACAAAATATGGACGATGATACAGCCCCAGCTGGCTAGCCACAGAGATCAAGCAATCTGCTCCTCCAGAGATCCCGACTCTGGCTTTCTGCCAAACATGTCCATGGACCAAGAGACTGGAAATTTAGCGACAGTGTACCGGTGAAGATATGGTCTGAAGCGGAGAGTCGCTTACATGTAGTTTCCAGCCGAAGACCGACTGTGCGCGCCTGCTCCGTAGTCAAATCGGGGATGGGGTGTGGCCTACAAGTCAGCGGCGAGTCTCGCTCGTAGAATCTCAGAGACTCACCTGTACAATATGATAGATTTTCCGTCCTCGGCAAGAGGGGTAAGGTAGAAAGCGGAACCGCCCATACCCTTCACACTGAGGTGGTCAGCTGGATATTCTCTTCGATTTAATCACTAGCCAACTCACCGGAAACCAATCCTCTCGAACAGCTGTTCTGGTTAGCTAGCCCCGATATCGCTGCCAGCCGTGCGCACATTCACAAGAGAATCCCATCCGACTTTCCCCTCCCTCTTTCCAAACAACCTCTCCGCCAGCTTCAATTGCTTGCTATTGACGATGAAGATCGGCGACCTTGGAAGCGGAGGTTCGAGCCGAAGAGCGGCAGATACGGGCAAACTGTTCTCGCCTTCTCGAGTCGACCTGACATTGGCTGGGTTGTCTCGGAGATAGGCATGGCCGCTCTGGGAAAGGGAGGTTGACGAGAGCTGGGTGGCCAAGGCGCTGGGCGAGATGAGAGGAGGCGATATCTGCAGCAGCGGACCGAGAGGGGGTTGGTAGCGACATTTGAAATCATCGTACGCCAGCCGATAAGCCAGCTTCCGCATCGTCTCTATCCGCTTGGTCTGGATGGCACGAGCACCCGACGCAGACCTCAGCCTCCGCTCCGTCGACTTCGCTGACGCGTCCCGGTCCAGTATGTCTGCGAAAGCGCAGTAATAATGCCGCTTAGCGAGGCCGTCGAGGTACCCTCGAAGGGCGTGACCTCTGAGTGTGATGGATAAGGAGTCCGGATGAATGTCGATGTAGTCGGCCCAATTGATGGTGCCGAAATATAAAGAGCAATTGAGCCGCCGCTCATCCCGGAATACGCGATGCGGCTTGGTGTATTGTGACGCGTATCTCCGCGCGCGCGCGTCCGAAGGGTCCTCGGTTTCGCTGTCGTCAGAGTCGGAGTCCAGGGCGGGCGCACACTCGTCATCGTGGACGCAGCAGTTCGCCTCGTACCCGTCGTCGAGGTCATGGAACTCTTTGCCCTTCCGCCACACAAGCGTCCGCAGCATATGGTGCGCCTGAACGAGCAAGGCGTGGTATCCTGCGCTTGTCAGGCCCTGTACATTCTGCGGATATGGGGCGCTCGGACTGACCGATAGCTTTGACCAGCGGTTCAGCCAGCTGCTGAGACCGAGTCGGCTTCTCGATGAGTAGCTGCTCCAGGTCGAGAACTGAGCAGTCAGTGCGAGACCCGTAGCTGAAATCTGATAGACTCACTGCTGAACTGGAAAGGGACGATTGGGTGAAGACTTGGAAGACAGACACAGGTGACTGCCCGTTCAAAGCGGGATGTTGCGTCGAGACTTTTCATTTGAAGCTGACGGTCCGATGCCCCCGGTGTGGATGCCCTCAGAGCTCGATGCAACATAGTCGGTTTCTGCAGGATGTCAGCCCAATCCCGGATGAACTTCTAGACAGAAGCTCACAATGACGGGTGGCTGCTCGTTCTTGAACCACCATTCAGAGTACAAGTCGGACATTTGTCTCTCTGATTAACCTTCATGCTCGTCCAGCTCGGTCAGGATGGCGCAGAGCGGGTCATCCGTGTGCTGGTGGCAGTGTTCAGGATGTGAGACTGCCATATGTAGCACGTCACGGTTGGTCCAGTCGACCTGATCGAGTCGTTCGAGTATCGTGGACCATACGGAGATGGCGAGCAGTCGAGATTCGATGGCTTGGCGAACGATCTGGGCGGCTGCTTCGCCGCGAGATGTAACGATTTCCACCTTTGCCTTCGACCTATTTCATGAGCTTCAATCGCTGACATTGACCTGTCAACGAGCGCTTACCTGCGGAGGCCAATGTCATGTCCCACAAGTTTCAACATGGAGCTCGAAGAGGCTGCGTCCTCAAACAGCGCGGTAAGGTCGGCTTTTGCCGCTTCGACGCTCGCCTGAGCCAGCAGGCGGAAGTCGTCCAGCGTTTCTATCTCCCCTTCGTAGCCACATATATCGAGCGCTACAGCGTCAGCCAAGACCCATCAAACTGGATACAACGCGACATACCGGCTCTCATCGCTAAGGGCGAATAACCAGCAAGCTTTCCCGTGGCATTCGGGGACGAGTCCTGGACCTTGATGGCGCAGCATCGACATGGTAGGAATCCATACTGCACTATCAGCCAGGCTGTAGCTTCAGGTAGCAACGTGGGAGCTCACTTTGCGCCCGGCACTGATGAAGTTGTTGAAATTGGCGTAGTAGCCCTGAGTAGCTCCGCCGGGTTCATAACGGGCAGAGTACTGGGTAGTATGGTCCCATACTGGGTATTCGCCATCCGTATTTCTGGCGATCTGCCATGTCAGCTCAGAGTCGGCACTGTGCGATGAGCTATGCTCACCTTTCGCTCAACCTCTGTGATGATGTCGCTGAGCGCGGGCAGGCCGCTTAGATATTCTGATTTCGACATTACTGCGGATGATTGATACCAGATTAAAGTCCGGAGATGCTTGCGGATGATTGTAGACGTCTGGTCGAGACCACGGCGATCAACTCCGTGGCCACAGAGGACTTGTCGAGGGGTGTGAGAGGGCCAGCTGAAATGCGATTGATTAAGTTCAGCGCTGTACAGCAGCAGCTGTGATTAGTAAGCGAGCTGACGTGTGACGCGCCATGCCGTAAAGGCGGACTTCGGCCTCGGCGATGTGCTGAGACTGTCGAGGTGAGCGCCGAGCTGCTTGTGCGTGCTTGTATATATGTCGCAGAGCAACGCTGGAGCGCGTACCTTGAAAGCAAGAGCGTAGATATACAATCTGATGCATGTTGAGCCTTCCAAATTTAGCAATTGACCTTCCAACCACTCCCCGATGAACCCCTCGAGCCTGTCGAACGTGAACGATGATGGCATGGCGTTTGCTTTGGCGTTACGGTCTCGGACCCTGTCCGGGATGATTTCTGCGGTATACATGGTGTGGTGTGTGTATCGAGTCGGTAGGAGGCGAAGAGGGGCCGCTTAGTCGAGGTGGACGTCTTGTTCCGCACCTTCAGCCTGGCGCCCGAAATTGTCGATGGTCCAGCCGACTGATATCATAAGCTAGTTGCTCCTGTCAGAAGAGGAGGTATACTCACAAGTAATGGCGAGACGATGACCGAGAGCAGCGGCCTGCTCGGAAGTGAATTCTGAGACTGGATGCGGCCTGAAAGTCAGTGCTGCCTAGACATTGCGGCGAGGAATAACTGACCTGTAGAGGATTATCGACTTCCCGGTCGCATTGACGGGCGTCAGATGGTGCGCCGAGCCTCCCATCCCCTTGATCCTGTTAATCAGCACCAGTCCAAAACTCCGCCGAACGGCAAGGACTCACCAGAAACCAAGACGTTTAAACAGCTATCTGATCAGCTACTGCCCGCCTGTAATGAGTCAGACCGACTCACATTGACTAGGCCCGTCCAGCTGATCTTTCCCGCCCGTTTCCCGAAAATCCTCTCCGCGAGCTTGAGCTGCTTGTTGTTGACCTTGAAGAGAATGGGCTTCTCGGCCTCACCCTCGCCGACGAGCGTGACGCTGGACGAGGCGTTGCTGACCTTGCGGTCCGTAGACTGCCGAGCTGGATTGTCCCGGCGGTAGGCGTGGCCGCTCTGAGCCAGTGAGATAGAAGACAGCCGGTCCGCAAGGCTGGCAGCGGATGCAGCAGGACGCCTAGCTGCCGCCGTCGGTTTCTCCGGCTTGAATATACAATCAAGGTCGCTGAGCCGGAATCCGCCCTCCCTCTCGGCGACGTCCAGCACAGCCCAGAGATCCTCCTCCATGTCCCAGTCGTCCTGGTCGAGTAGCGCGTCAAACGCAGAGTCGCTCCAGGACGTCTCCTCATCCTTCTCCATCATGTCGATGAATGAGCAGTCGAAAGTGATGGAGGTGATGGCGTCGAGAAGCGTCCGTAGTTTGAGGCCGAACAGCGTCGGGATCCGCAGCGTGGAGTCGAAGCTGATGTAGTGCGCCCAATTGATCGCCCCGGTTCCGGACGACATGAACCATAACATCCGCTCGTCGCGGAAGCTCCGTTGAGCTCGTGCGTTAGCCCATTGGAGGTGTTCGACTATCTTTTCGGGCGTATCCGGCTTGTTGGTCCGGGAATCCGCTTCGCCCTTGCCCCACTGCTTGTCGAGACTGTAGGTGTCCCAGCCCGGGCAAGCAGCGGCTCGTTCGCAGATGTACGTCCGAAGAAGGTGGTGTAGCTGGACGACCATTGCCTGATACCCTGCAGCAGTCAGCTATGGACCGTATCTGGAGGTAGGGGGAGACTGACCGATGCCTTTCATGAGCGCCTCCGATAGCTGATGAGAACGCGTGGGCTTCTCAAGCAGTAGCTGCTCCATATCGAGGACTACAATTCAGCAAACGTACAGATGTCAATGAAACGGTACTTACGGCTGATATGGAACGGGACGGCAGCGTGCAGACTTGGGCGGCAGACTCGTACGACCGCCCGCTCGAACTTCGACGTGCGGTCCAAACTCCTTGCTTGAAGCTCCCGCTCAGGCCGCTTCAAGTTTGCCTTCAGGCACTTGTGAAAGTGTGAAGGAGACTAGTCCATTAGCGAAGCTTCCAAAAACACGTATTAGATGTGACGTACCGTTATGGGGGAGCTATCGCCCTTGTCCCACCACTGCTGGAAGAGGTAACGTAGGAACATCGCTGACGTCGCCTCGTGGCCTTCTACCTGAAGCATGATGAGGCAAAGCGGAATCGTGTTTTCGTGCTGAGCAAAGTTGGGGTCGCTGGCTAGGTTCATGATGACCCGTTGATCGTTCCAGTCGACGAGCTTGAGCTGATCGAGTACGTTGAACCAGGTCATCATCGCCATAAGGTGGGTCTGTATGGCTTGTTTCACAGCGTGAGCCGCCGTCACGCCGGCTTCTTTCAGCGTTCCCACTTTGCCCCTGCAGCATGTCAGCTGGCTCCCGTCAACCACTCCGATACTATTCGCAACTCACCGGCTGCCCAAAGCATGGCGCTCCACGTGCTCCAGTGTACCACCTGGCGAAGCGAAGAACGCGTCGAGATCGGATTTGGCAGAGTCGGCGAGGGCTTGGGCGAGGACAACGAAGTCTTGCGGCTGAGTTGGTGGTCTTTTGTATCCGCAGATATCGAGAGCTATTTCCATTCAGTACGTTCCTATATTTGCCTCTTGAAGGGAACGAGCTCACCTGCAGACATAGCCAAAGGGGAGAAGGGCGGTGACTCATGATCGACCGCCGACGGTGGATCGGCATTCGTCTGCTTTGGGATAGGTAGGAAGCCGTTCTATCTATCAGCTTCTGCTACAGAGAATGTTCTTGTCCTCGCCCGCTGATGCACATGAGGAGGAGAAGGTGCAAAGATGGTCAGCAGCGTAACTCACATCGCTGCCAGCTTTGATGAAGTTGTCGTATCTATCCCACTGCGCCTGTGTCCAGGGATCGAAGTCTTCGTCTGGGAAGATGGGGTGACCAGACCAGTTGCCGTATCGCTTCTTCGGATCATAGATGACCTGAGAGGAGTCAGCTCAACGCCGGCAGTGATTTGATGGGAACCGGGGCGGAAGGATCTGAGCGGTGAAAGCGACTCACGTGCTTCTCGATCTCCCAGATCAGCTCGCTGAGCTGAGGCAGTTCTGCAAGATATACTGGAGCTGGCATACTGGCCGATAAATGACCGAATGAGGATAAGAAGAAGTAGCGAGGAGGGAAGTGAAGGCGAAAAGTTAAACAGAGGAGGTCATTGCGAGGGCGAGGGCGTGCCTGACAACAGATGACGTCAACCTCGCGCCTTCTCCGTGTGTTTCAGGTTGTCGTTCTGCCGAGTGATACTATCGATACATATAGTGCTTGACTATCTCAGGCAGGACCTGCGGTATCCCTAACGAAGCACTCGGCAGTCCAACCGACTGCGTCGTCAGCGTGGTCCCAAGCGCAGACTACGAGCCACCTACACGTAGATTCCAACTGATCGCCAACAGCCCGCGCCTGCTCCATGCTGTAGGCGTCTCCGACTCGCGGCCTAATTAATCAGCTTTGCATTCGTTGTCAGGCCAGCCTGAGGGGGATGTTCACCTGTAGAGAAGGATCGGCTTTCCGCCTGGTGCGATCTGAGTGATGTGATGGGCAGATCCGCCCATAACCTCGATGCTGTCCGTCAGCACAGTATTCTGCCAGCGGACTGTAGACAAGATAGAGTTCACCTGAAACCGATACGCTTGAAGAGCTGAATTGTCAGCTACACATTCTACCGATCTGGTATACGACTCACATTTGTCAATTCTGACCATCTGACGGAACCTTCCCGTTGGCCGAATAGCCGTTCGATGACCTTCTGCTGCTTGTTGTCGACTAGGAAACGCGGAATTTTCTAGGACGACCGTCTCGCTATCCTGCGAGGGGCCGGGCTCGGCGACTACAGGCGTCCGTGCAGGCTGTCTGAAGAGCGCCGGATTGTCGCGAAGGTATGCGCGGGCACTCTGCGCCAGACGTGTCGACTGTAAAGGCTCCGCTGTGGAAGCGCTTGGCGTATCCCCCGTCTTCCCGCTCGCGACATACCAGCTCGGGCTAGGCTTGAACAGCGGCCTGGCGGCAGAATTGGTAGCCTCCGAGTGCATGGCGGCCCAGACTGTGGCGCAGTCCTCCGCGAGCTCCACATCGGCCTCGAAACCCGAGATAAGCATGCACTGCTTATCGCGCGGATCGTCCAGCTGTGTGATGCTCTTCCCGAAACAGCGGCAGGCAATGTACTCGAGACATACACGTAGTCGTTCGCCATCGAGCTCCAATTTCATGTTCCGAGGGTCGACGCGGATGTAATGCGCCCAATGGAGACCGCCGATCTTGCGCTGGAACCACCCTTCGCCCAGGTGTCTGCGACGCCAGCACCGTTCCTTTAGGTCATCGAGTCGTTGTTGATGCTCGAGTGATTTTGTGATGGACGTAGGCTGTAAATGTTTTGGGTTCTGCCGGAATGTCGTCCAGCTGGGGTACGCAGAGGCCTTCTCTAGGATATTATCGCGGAGTGTAAAGTTGACGAGTTCTATCATCGCGTGATGCCCTACGCCAGTGTCAGCCTTCAACCCATGCCATCATTCGCTTCTCAGGGCTAGCCATTGCTCTTTCACTAACCGACTGCTTTCATCATCACCTTTGTGACGTTGTGATTGTCCAGTCGACTTGGTTTCTCATGTATGAGCTGCTCAAAGTCGAGCACTAAAGGATATCAGCTTGATCATCAGGTCATGAACACCTCCACCCCTCACCGCTGAAGTGATAGGGAACAATGTAGTGGACGGTCGGCAACAAGACCCGCGTGACCGCTCTCTCAAAACGCGAGGTACGGTCCAGGGTCCTCCCCTGAATTTCGCGGTCGTACATGTCTGGCCACGCAGCCTTCATTTCGCGGTGTTCCTTCGATGGCCTCTTATAGCGTGAGCGTCACGTCGAGACGAAACGACATGCGAGATCTGGACTTACATGCATCTTCACCTCCGGCGGCTGATACCACCATTCATCATAGATACTATCCAAGTAAGTCTCACTCTTGGTAGCCAGTGTGCCGAGCTCCGCCATCAGCCCGCACAGCGGAATGTCTGGTTCCCGCGTCGCGAAGCTCGGATCGATCGCAAGATTCAAAAGCGTTCGCTCATCGTCCCAGTCCAGGTGATCTAGCCGGTCGAGGACGTTAGACCATATCGATATGGCTAGGAGATGACCCGCGATCATTTTGGTAAGCTCGGCTGCGGCGACCAATCCCGCAGTTTCCGGCGTCCGGGTGCGTGACCTACTAGGTTTAGCTCCATATGTACTCAGTGGTTCGGAGCTCACGGGTTCTTGAACGATATGCTCTCTATGTGATCCAGCGCATCTCTAGGCGACATGAAGATTGCTATGAGCAGGGCGCGCTGTGTACGCAGGATCCCCTCGATTAGGAAGCGGAGATCGTCCATAGTACATCGAGTTGTAGAATAGTTGTAGAATACCCGCAGATATCAAGCGCTGCTCCGGTCAGTACTGGCCGAGCGGTCTGCGACAACCCAAGAGGTAGTGTTTTCAGACTTGTGTTGACATACCCTGTATTAATGCTATCGGACAAGGGGACAGCATACCGTCGTCGAGCTCAGACGGGAAGCCTGAGATGTGCGAGCTTGGAGTCGGCAGTAGGCCTAGCTGTTGCGGCCGATCAGCTTGTGCAGTGGAGAGCGAGAGATCGAGCAAAGTCATGATCCGTACTTACGTCTCGACCAGCCTTTAAAAAGGCATCGTATCGATTCCAGCGCTTCTGCTTCCACGCTTCATAGCCAGGCACTAGACTCTCAGCTTTGTTTTGCCGGTGGCCACCGTCTGGCTGTGATTCATCATGAAGTATCTGATGATGCTCAGCTCAGACTCAGCTCACTCCATGCCTGTGCTGACCCAGCAGGCGGACAATCTCACCGCATTCTTGATTTTGGGTATGATGTCACTCAGAGCGGGGAGCGCGGCGAAAGGATCCGACATTGCTGCGGACAGCACGGAGACCACAGCTTGGCTTGCAGCAGAGGTTAACTGCGAGTATGAGAACGCAGACCTCGGAAGCCACTGGTGCCGCTGCCCCCCTCTAAGCTGTCGATAACTAGCACGTATTCGTCGACCTCTGCCCGAGCGCCCAGTGGCGTCGACGCCGGAAGTGGTCTGGATGGATGCCGGCATGGATATGGCGGTCCGAAGCTCACTCTACCCGGTGCCGGAGTACTGTCGGGCGACCTATTGTTCTTTGTCGGGCTCGCCATAGCGACAGCTGTGATGTCCAGCCATACAGCTTTGACACACCTTACGACAGCTCACTCGTTCCGACTAGACCGAAATAGCGCTGTCCGGCAGCTCATCGTCACGCGACATGACCTCTCCACCTTCGCTTACTGATCGCCTCCGCTCGGGGTCCAGCGCATCCTCCATCTCCCTCTCTGCGTCTTCATCCATAGGCGCCGGTCCTTCCTCTCGCTCCCCAACACCTACTCGACCTCCACAACATCGAGGCCTCAGTAAAGCCTATCGACCGAGATACCACTCTCGGTCCCAATCGACCAACCCGTCCTCCACTTCCCCTCCCGGCTCGCACAGCCACAGCGGGAAACCAATAGTCCTTCCATTCCCGGACCTCCCAGTACGTCCTATATCGAGAGACGGTTCCCGAGCTGGCAGTCCAACGGGCTCGCGCACGCCCATGTCGAGTCCAGGCTGGACGCCCAGAGGGAGCAGTACGAATCTGCTCGAGACGGCCAGGCAGAGTGGGATGCTTAGTCCGCCCAGGCAAGGCGGTGGAAGCGGATCGGGAGAGGGAATTGGGATGGGTGGGGTGGCGATGAGAAGTGGAGGGAGCATGGACGGTAGCAGGAGCTCGAGCGGGGACGGGAGGGGAACCCCAGCGAGATCCAACCTACACTCGCAATCTACCAGTCCTACCTTTGCCTCACCACTCGCTAGCTCCAGCACACCTCATCTCGGTCTCCAAACTACCAACTTCCGTCCAAGAGCTTCGACATCTCCGGCGCCAGTGGACATACCCCGCTCAACTTACGCAGCGGCGTCTGCCTCGACCTTGCCTCTACCGTCCGGATCCACCTCCACTTCGAGCTACACCTCCCCCACCTCCCCTCCGACCTTCTCATCCGTCTCTCCTCCTCAGGCCGGCTCGGGTCTGGGATCAAGATCAGGCTCCGCGCCCGGTGCTGCCTCCCGTCTGACTGCGCCCTCATCTGGCAGTAATGCCACTTCCCAGCTTGGTCCGCCAACGCCCGAGAAGGATAGGCCATCCCCCGTCGTCAAGCCCACAAAGAAGCTGTCGACTGGCAGCACAACTACCATCCATCCCCCTACCGGCCACGTACCCATGACCTCTGTGCAGGACGTCCAGCCCTTGCAGGATCACCTGTACCGCTCCTTCCTCTCCGGGAGCTGCGCAGATATTAGGTTGTACGTGAGGGAATGGGGCGTCGGATGGCATGTGCACAAGATGGTGCTGGTCCAAGCTGGTGAGTCTTAGTGAAGAACATCCGTGCTTCAGCTGACGAGTTAGGCTTCTTCCACTCGCTCTTTCTTGGTGGCTTCTCTGAGGCTGGCATGGTCGCAAAGCGGCCCTCGCTAAAAGGCAAAGAGCGAGCTGTTGGGGAGGATGAGTGGAAGGGCGAGGCTATGGAGCTACGGTTCGACGATCCCAATATCACACAAGAAGCGTTCGAGTGAGTCCCTGTCCCTTCTGCTTGTACCCGTCCAGGCTCGTCGCCCAGTATCGATTGTGGAGCTTCTCGCTGATATCCAGAATCTGTCTCGCTCGTTTATACTCCCCTCATCCCCGTCTACTCTTTCCCCTCGCCCTCTTGCCTACTCCTCAACACCCACTGACTCCCACCTTTCCCCATCTGCGACCACCTCCCCCACCAACCACTCCGTCCGACCCCTTCAGCATTCACGCAAGCCCTCATCTCCTCCTGTCCCTCCTCGCTGCCACCATCTACCTCGGCCATACACCGCTTATGCGCGAAGTACTCGCTGTCATACTGCGTACGGTCGGTCCCGCCACGGTCGGCCAATATCTCGGCTTCGCGCTCGGCGACGGGTGCGGGTCGGCAGAGGATCTACCCAGAAGAGCCTCACAAGGCGTGGCCAGGGTTCTCCCGGAATACATGCGGGCGGCACCGCAGGATGAGGATGAAGAGGAGGATGTCGATCTGGCGCTTGGGACCGGGGACCAATCGTCCTCGTACAATCAAGCGGCGACGCATCGGGATTCCACGACCTCGACCGACTCGAAGCCGGAGGAGGACGTCAAAGTTGGCTCATTACCGCCGGTATCGTCTATGCCGGCTTCGAGCTCGGCCAGCGCGGTGGTTGGCGGTGGTAGCGTCCACCGGACTATCTCGAATGCGTCAACTATTCGCGCCCCGTCCAACAAGATGGGCATGTCCAGCTCCAAAGCGGCCGAGCCGCTCAGTCCCCGCACCTCTCCCACTCGAGCAGGAGCGGACACATCCTCCGTCTCGCTCGACACCCTTGCGCACATGCCCCACTTCTACGGCTTCGCGTCCGATAAGATCGGGGAAGCGTGCGCGTGCTGGCTCAGCCGCTGGGGAATGGACATACTCGCCGCTGAGATCGAGCTCGACGCTCATCCGGCCCGCAAGTCGAGCGAAGAATATCGGATCTTTCGGCACCGTGGGATCCCCGCGTCGTTCCTGCGGGGCTTATTGGCTAGCGATAGCCTCTGGGTGATGGGTGAGATGGAGCGGTATGAGGCGACTAGGGAGATTCTGGCTATTCGCCGCAAAGGGTGGGAGGCGGAATGGGAGGCTTCGCATGCTGATCCGGAAGGGGATGAGGAGGAAGAGGGATGGGAAGAGTGGGATGAGGATGAAGAACAGTTGGCGAGGGTGTTTGCGGAGGGGATATACTATTCTCATATGGTCAGTACACGTCCCGCTTTCTCGCTCGACTCTGAACGGAGAACCCGGATCCAAGCTCATATGTTAGTCCTTCGAAGACCTCTCCATCATCTCCAACGACATTGACCCTACCACGAACCTCCCCTATGCTCCGCTTTCAGTACTGCAAGCAGCGCACTGGGCAGCCGCGGATCTCAAATCCCGGGTCATCGCGCACGACCCCTCGACCGCACCTATCCCCTCTGTCTTGGAGCAGCGGGACGAGGCGGAGCTGGGCCTGACGATAACGGCGTCTGAGTTGGCGGAGGGCATGGAGCGGTCGATGCGGAAAGTGACACCAAGGGGACGGATGATCTCTCCGTCCTTGAGCGCATCAAGCTCGTCCGGCGGCAAAGGGAAGGCGCCTCTCTCGGCTCATGCAGGGAGTTCCGGGACTTCCTCCTCTCGTCCACTTGGTACTATCGGCGGCGCAAACACCATATCCCCGGAAACTATATACCATCCCATCCCCATCGACGACACACATCGCGCTGGAGCGGGCGGCCTGCTCTTCCTCGCCTCGCCGGAATCAGCCTCGTCCGCCATTCCCGGAATGAGCGGTTTGCCCGATCTCGGTCCTTCCCTCTTTAGCGCGAGCGGGCTCGGCGGTAGCGACGATGAAGGAACCGGCGCCGGTCTTGCGGGCGGCAAGAAGAAGGTACCTCCCGCTGGCGAAAAGTCCTGGTTTGGCCTCAAGAACGGCTCCCGCTCTTCTTCTGAAATCACCTCGTCCCTCTCCCCGCCCATCTCATCACCGTCCTTCTTCTACCCATCGTACCAACCCACTACCGCGCCCGCCGGTGCAGACTCGCGCTGGACTCCGACGCAGCCATTCCGCTTCTCGGTGGAATTCTGGGATGTCGATACCCTGCCCGAAAAAGAACGGTTGTACTCGTCCACCCATTTTCACGCGGGCAGCTGGTGGAACGTCTATGTCCAGACTATTCGGAAGAAGGATAAGGGGACACAGCTGGGTGTATATCTGCATAGACAGAGTCTGAAGGAGGGGGTCCCGAGGGCGAGCAGACCGGCTGTTGGGGGACGGAAGGCGAGGGTGAGTGCGGAGCAGCCAGAAGCGGTGGAAGCGACGGGGACGAGGGTGGAGGCTAGGCGGGAGAGGAGGTCTGAGGGGGAGCTGGCGCTCAGGGCTTCGACGGGGTCATCGTCGTCTGCTGCTTTGGGGATAACTCCGCCAGGGTTATCTTCGGGCATGCGGAGAAGCGGGCCAAGTGGTAGCGCCGCGGGAAGCGGTTCAGGATCGTCATTAAATCCCGCTTCACAGGAGGATACCGAGGCGGATATGGTGGGAGAGGAAACGTACAAGGACGCGAGAAGGGTGACCAGGGTATGTTCAAACTCCTCTCAGTCCGGTCCTGCGCTGACAATCAGGCGTACTTCTCCATCACCTGCGCGTCTGCACTCGGTACTGCCCTCATCCGCTTCTCCTCCTCGCCCGATAGCTTCACCCTCTCGCAATCATGGGGATGGAAAAGCAGTGCGCTGCGCAGTGAAGAGTACTTGGCTGTAGCGCCTGCCCCTGCGGTCGACAGTGAGGGCGCGTTGGGATGGGTTGGGGAGATACCGACTGGTGAAGGAGGTAGCAGGGGGAGCTTGCGGGCGACGGTGGTTGTCGGTGTAATCTAGATCAGATGTGAATAGGACAATGCACGACTCTTTTTCGTGCGAGACGCTGCTCTTTCGGGCTTATGACAAGTTCAGGATGGAAGGGCGGAGAAAACAAATGATGCATTCGAAAAGTGATAGTGAGGCGTCGTTCGATACTTCCGGCGAGAAGACAACTTCCGACGCATACGTCTGAGTATCGCAAGTATAGGGAGCCACTGAGAATATCAGCACAAGCTCCTTCCACTGCCATATATCGCCCAGCGTCAAAGCCAAGTCTCGAATCAACAGGAAGAGGAGGGAAGATCAGAGACGCCCCACGCGTATTGTGGGGTCGCCTGAAGAATCACCATATTAACAGTAAGGCTGGTGCCAACATGTGATCATCATTGAGAGGGTGGGGAAGGTAGAAGAGGTGTAGAAACGGTCAGAGCGTCAACTTACTTGTATGAGGAGGATGTATGAAGGGCAAGTGAGCAGGTTCAGCGAAATCTGCTGTGCGCAAGTGGAGGTCTCACCGGGCCGGGAATAAACGTAATCCCGGAGGTGTGGCGGTCAGGTCCGTGGTGTGATCGATTGTGATCCTATGCTAGAGTGGCCAGAGCTGGGCAAAGAGGCCGACGTATAGGTGGGTCCAGGGCGGTCGTACGCCCGCTTGAGCGGCGCAACAACCGGGCATCATCCCCGCATCATGTTATATACAATTCATACTGCCATCTTCTCCTTCCATCCACTCATCTCTCTAAGCGTCCACGTCCATCCCCTCCTCCCCGCCCGGTCCCTTCCCAATCGGCACCGGCACATCCAGCACACCATCCTGTGTCTTGCCTGCCCCCGTCGTCATCTTGACCTCCTCGCTAACAATCAAACTCCGGATCGATTCCTTTGTCCAAGCGGTAGTCCCCCGGCGGAACTTGTAGTTGCGGGACTTGATGCCTCGCTCGTTCTGATCCATCAGCTTGCTCCTCAGGTCCAGTCCGTTATTGGAAGCACGTGGCGTCCAAAGCTGAGTACAAAAGCGAGGCAAGTCAACCTACAGGTGTCTCGTAGTTCCGCATCATCTCCGTGCCGTTCTTGGTGATCACCGAGACATCGACGTTACTACCTGATCCGAGATCGTTGAAGATACCGGATCGGATAGCTCGGGCGACAAGGTCGATCGCATCTTTGCGCTGCTGTGTAAGCTCGGTTGATTGGAGTATGGCCAACGCAGGGACACATCTGTACGTGCTAACTTACCGTCATGTGCTGCTTGAAGCTGCTCTCAAAGACCGCCATGGCGGCCATACTTCCTGAGCCCATGGTGACATATGGCAGCTTGTCAGTGGAACCGTGAGCGTGGATAGTGAAGAGGTGTGCGCCGGTCGAGTCGACACCGCCAAGGACGAGGTATGCGCCGACTTGGCCCTGGTAGCTGAGGGATCAGCTGGTGCTCCAATATAGCTAGACAGGGGGAGGACCAGCAGACTGACCGGAAGAGATATTGCTTGAGCATGGTCATGGCGGTGACAACTCTTGCTGGTCGGCCTTGCGAGTAGGCATGTAACTGGGAGAGTCAGCTCCATCTTCGCTCGGCGCCAAAGGAAGGTGCGCTCACTTCGAGGTTGGAGGAGATAAGGTTGGTCACGAATCTAAAGTGTCAGCTCAAGTCCAGCAGCATTGTACAGAGTCGTGCTTGGTAGATGAGCTTACTCGGTATCAGCAGCTGTTCCGGCACCGCAACATCTCATGTGAGGGGCGAGGTAGTGGATCTACTCAGGCATCAGCTACTCTCCTCTCACTTCCAAAGTACTGAAGGAAAGTGATGGTGATGTCGTAGCTGACCTTCTCGCAGTTCTTGTCTGCTACGATCGGTCCGCCAGTCGCTCGTGTGTCGGCACCGAGGCAGATACCTTCCTCCTCTCCAGTATCACCACCGCCGAACTTCAGCCCAACGATAGTGGTACCGGTGGATGTAGCTAGGACATGTCAGCTTAGCGCCTGACGCGGGTAGGCCTAGGGCAGCTTACCCCTTGGCAAGCCGTTCATCCGCTCGCCGAGGAACTGGTTACGGGCATAGTTGGAGAAGTCGAAGCCTATTGATGGTCCTTCGACGGGCATCTTGACGGAGGCCATGATGATCGATATGTAGGCTTAGCAGATTAGGCAGCTGTGTGCAAAATGTGTCTAGCTTCGGGCAGGGGACGATCTTGAGCTGTCTAGGATGTATGTATGGTATGAGTTGCTACGAGGAATGGACGAGTTGAAGGTGGATCGCACACCGCGTCAGTGCTGGGTGAGGGGTATGACGTGGTATTTTCTGACTCAGCTAGTGGGTGACGGTATCAAGGTTTGACGCGACTTCTTGTGAGCGGCACGGTCCCTTCTCTTGACTCTTGCATAGCTATCTCTACAGCTCTTATACACCTGTCCACACGATACATACAGCCAACATGCAGTCCTGGAAGAACTTCACCGCTCAGCTCCCCGCTGTTGACATGTCCTCAGTCAGGAAGGGGCTTGGAAACACCTATCAGGCGACAAGGTAGGACACCTTTCGCTTCTTTGCGAGGGCTGGGCTGGAGCTGATTAGATAGGGAGAAGCTGGGCAATGTTGGACCCGATGGGATCACCGAGTAAGCTTATTGGTCTAGGAATCAGCTTGAAGGAGCTGCGTGGTCCAAAGCTAACCATCTAGGCTCCCGGTCGAATACCGCCAGCTCGAGTCTCGGGTGGACGCCTTGAAGGATGTCCACCAGCGCTTGCTCAAGGTCACCAAGGTGCACGAGACCGAGTCGGTAAGTTTGAAATCTGATCCTCAACGTTATGTCTCGGAGCAGCATCTTATCAGTCGGAGCGCCGCTGACAACTCAGTACGACTATCCCAACGATGTCGCCGAGAGCGTGAACGACCTGAGCCACCAGGCAGCCAGCGCCTGGGCTACTTTCGCCAACAAGAACCTCAAGGTGAGTCGGGCGTCCTGAGAGATCTAGCGGTGCTGCCTTGCACACCGACGCAGTGGACGTGAGGGAGGGATGCCACGGGGAGCCGCTGGAAGGGATGAGAAGCGGATGAGGGTTTGGGCGTCGACATCTTTCCCTCCGACCTGCTGCTCGTGTGCTGCCTGACCTAACTGATAATCCCATCTGGACTGAAGCTGATGATACAGAACACCTCTCTTCCCATCCCCGTCCCCGCTCAACCCAGCCAGGGTCCCCCTCAGCCCAAGACCCTCCCTCACGCCATCTCCCGCGCCGCCAAGAGCGGAGCGACCGAGCTCGGCGCTGGTGACCGATTGGGTACTGCCTTGGGCGTGTATGGAAATGCTATGGAGAAGGTGAGTCAAGATTCACTTACATGTGGGGAAACCAGGATGGACTGGGTAGGGTGAAGGAAGAGGGAAGTGGCAGTAGTCCGACACGTGCGGGAGGAGGATATGGCGGGGATCAAGCGGGGGTGAAGAGTTGTAACTGCTGCAAGGATATCGCTGATCACGTTCACTCCTGCTCTCCTCTTCCGTATCTTCCCTCATATACCGACTACTGCCTCAATCCCACTCCCTTCACCCTGCTGCAATCGGATAGGTTGGAGACGCCCGCCTTCAACAAGACTCGACCATCGCCGAGCGCTTCGTCACACCCTGGCAAGCGACTCTCAGCACCTCGATCGGCCTGGCGATGAAGGCTCGGGGAAACGTCAAGACTGCGCGATTGGAGTTGGACTCGGCAAGGGGCGCGTGAGTCTACCTCCATTTCATGTTTGCGTGTGGGGCAAGGACGTATCAAGTGGTGGCGTTGCCGGACGACTTGGGTAGGGAGGACAAGCACTAAGGACGCGCGTTAGCCATTGTGCGCATCGGCCGAATACGGCTTCGACGGGGCTGGGGAAAAGGGTACCTGCTGAGCTGATGCTGATATTTACAGTCTCAAAGCTGCCGCGCCCGCAAAGCAAGAACAGGCTCGGTGAGTTACTGAATGCCTCGCTTTTACGAAGAAGAGTATCGCTGACTCCCTCAGTCTCCACGTCGAAGAGGCCGAGGACAAGCTCGTCCAGAACACCGAGACCGCCATCGGGCTGATGAAGGCTGTTTTGGAGAACGTGAGTTCTAGTCCGTTGAATTCTGCATGAAAAGCACAAGAGCTGACCTAACTTCAGCCTGAACCCCTGCAGAACTTGTCCAACCTCGTCAAGGCTCAACTCATCTATCACTCTACTGCCGCCGAGACCCTCAGCGTGAGTTATAGCTTCCCTTTACCGGGAAGGGGCGGTGGATGGAAAAGTGTACAAAATGAGAGCTAACGGGATAGGCTATCCAGAGCGAGCTTGAGGAGGCCGCGACTGCTGGTGAGGCAGAGTACAGGAACTCGAGGGGCGCGTAGAGCGTGAGGTCGGAGCGGATGGGAGTATTGGATCGGGGGACGTGTCGAACGGGTCGGATTAGCGATTTGGGTTTCTTTTGATGTGAAGTTCTGGAGGGATCGGAGGCGATATCGGTGGGGACGGCTTCTGGGTAGATATCATGCTGGTGATGAACATAGAGTCTGGGTTCGCTTCGGAGCGGGCTGCGACGTGATGCGCAGACTCCTAGTGGACCAGGGATGAGGACGATCCCCGTACGACTGTCCTAGATCATGTCTGAATTGAACGTCCCGTCTCGCAGGTCTCGTCAGTCGGGAGCCAGTACAGGCTGATAAAGTACATGCTAAGCACAGTCCTAAGTATACACTAGTATTACAGAGCGAGACCAGGCGATATCGAAACGAAAGTGGTAGAAGCGGCAGTCGAAGGCGGTCATAGAGCTACTGGCGAAGGCGTGAGACGGAACCTGTCGATATGCGCGGAAATGGGTCGGGGTTGATGGTGAGACAGCTGATGATACAGATACTCGTACATTGTTGGTGTTGCTTGTGGGTGCCGCTGATTATTGCTTGTTGAGACGGTGGAGCTGAGGCTGTGAGAGGTCGTAAAGAGCGAGAAGATGTTGTGGTTCTGGATGATCGGACTGAGTTTGTGGCTTGGCTCGACAAGTCGGACAGGCACGGTAGAAGATGTGGCAAAGGAGAAGGAGGAGTCGAAGGCCGATGGGAAAGGTATTCGCGAGGCAAGGTTTGATGATGATCTACATCCACCAAGCCTGTTTGCGTCAGCTGTCATACAGTAGACCGAATTCTACAGCAGACAAGAAGCCTTCCTTCTTCCACTCCCTCTCTCCTCTTCAAGACTACCCCAGCAAGAGAATGAAAGACTTACGACATCCGCCAACTCCGGATTCTTCTCCAGCACCTTCTGGATCTGCATGACATCCACCCCCGCGTTCCGCGCTCGGAGCGCAGTCGTGCCCGTCCGGTCGCTCATCCCACCGGCGCTTCCGGCTCGGCTGGCTGCGTATCCGCCTCGACCGCCACCACGACTGCCGCCGCCGCGCTGATACGGCTGTCCGCGACCGAAGGAGGATTCGGAGGGGGCGTTGGCCGTTCCGGGCTCGTGGACGACGATACGGGCCTTTTGGCAGACGAGATCTAAAGTGTCAGCTTGAAGTACGGGATCACTGGTCCAAGTAGCTGAGCTGGACGCAGGGGAAGGCGTGATCTGTCGGCTGACGGAATGGTAAAGATGGAGAATTGGGCGTGGAGTATGTTGAAGAAGGGTTCATATGCTGAGGAGAGGGAGTGCAGGGTGCGGATTCAACAAAGAGGAGGAGAGGAGCCTATGTGTGACCAAAGTAGACCAGTCAAGATTGGGGGAGGAGGGGTCCGAACAGCAGTCACGGCACCTCGGGAGGGGTAGGGAGGATGAAAGGCGTGGGAAGTAGGGGGTAAAGCTGTTTTACGATTGTGTGGGTAAGATGAATCGGGAGAGATGTGGGAGAAGAAGGGGCTGGCAGTCCCGCTTGAAGAGGAAGATGGACGGGGAATATATAGTGAAAGAAAGAGAGCTCCACTCACCCGCGATATAGCAGACCGGCACAAGACTGACGCTCTTGGTGCACCTCGCAAACGCATAGCACATGCTGTGCACCATCTTCTGCAGCATGTCCGGAGTAAGACCCAGCTCATCGACGAGGCAGATATAGTGAGTCGGCCTGGCGGTCCCGACCCGTCCGGCGTGGGCTTGCATGTAAAAGTCGAAGGCGTAAGGGTGGGTGACGGCCTGATCGACGACGAGACCTGGCGGGAGATTGCCGCTCCGGTCGACCGCCATGTCCTTCCCGAAGAACCGGGTGTTGTGGCGCTTGGCGCAGACGCAAATGAGGATGCGGGGTCGGTAGCCGACTCGAAGGGTGGAGCAGGCCCGAAGAATGGCATTGTGCTCGTACTGCAGGCAGGCGGCGTATTGGCCTTCAGAGATACCGTCCCGGAAGACGATGATACGGTCGGGAAGCTCGTCGTTGTTCTTGGCGGCAAAGATCTTGAGGTGAGCGAGAACCATACCGGAGAGCTCTTTGATGATTTCCTCGCGGCCCTCTTGGAGGCGGATCTGCGCAGAGTAGGCGTCGCAGTCGGCAGTGTAGGTGGCGATGGAGCAGGCGACAGTGGGAGCGTCAGAGTAGCCGGCCTTGATGGGGGGCTGAAATGTCAGCTCGAGATCTCGTCCGGCCAGATCCACGCTAGCAGACGTACATGACCGAGATCTGCGCCGAGAAGCATAGTCTTGCCCCGCTCCATACCTGGAAGCTCAGAGATGGGGATCTGGTGGGTGAGACCGCCGAGCTTGCTCTGAGGAGCGTCAGTTCTGACAGGCGAGCAAGAGCGAGTGATCCTCGAAACTGACCTGAATCTTCATTACCAAGTTGCCGGTATATGCGTCGATACCCCTAGGGTTCCGGATCTTGGCTGCTTGCATACACTGCGTGGGGACCGGACCTGATTGAGATCAGCTTGTTGTCCGCAGAAGGCAGCCTTGTAACTGACCTTTGAGCTCCAAGAAGGAGCAGCGCTTGATCTCCTCATACAGCCAAGCATCCCTAAGAAGTCAGCTACAACTTAGGATACCCCACTTAACCGAAGCTGACCTTCCCGGAAGCACCGCGCAAATGAGCTGCGGAGAGCACTTGCCCGACATGTACGCTTCCCTCGCAGCGAGCTGGAGAGCTCCCTTGATATCCGCAGGATCACGAGGGTCGATAGGGCCGATACACTTTGGCTTGGCGTTCTCGACCTCGACACCGTGGGCGCGGAGGACTTGGATCATGTAGGTGACATAGCGCTTCATCTCGTCGTCGTCGGTGTAGCGGTCAAAGGAGATGATGGACCAGGCCTTGAGAGGTTTGTTGCCGTTCCGGTAGAACTGGATGCCATCAGCTTCTAGTCAGGGGTGGAAAAGGAAGCTGAGTACGCACAGTCTTGCCTCGGAGGTTCCAGCTTCCTTCCGCTGCTCTGGCATCCATGTTGCGGCCGTAAAGAATACGAGGAGGTGCGAGGATACGGGCCTTGACTTGGACCATGGAGCGATTGACCTAGAATGTCAGCTTCTTCACGCTGATGTCCAGCGACCAGATGACTTACTTGTAGTCCCCAGTCAGCTATCTTAGTCTGCGTCTCATGCGCCAGCTCCTTCCTCCAGCCCAGGATGGCCATAGATCGATCCTTCGGAGGCATAGCTGCGACTTTGATCATTCTGTTAGTCAGCTGATCGTCCAATTCTCCTTCCTGAAAGGAGTCGCAGCTTACTCGGCAGTCTGATCCGCCGAAAGCTTCGTCGGCGGGAGAGGGTTCCAATCCGCCAAGTGGACAAACTCGAGCGGGATGAAGGACTTCTTGCCGTACTGCATAGTGTAAGCTTGACAAAGGTGTGCCACTTGAAGCTTCACTGACCTGGATGCACGGAAGACGAGGCTTGGTAACCTCCACCGCGTACATGTTCTTGAAGTACTGAACGACCGAGACGCGCTGGTCGCCCGAGCCGTCCTTGCTGTCCATGACGAAGAAGATCTCCTCGGCGGGCTGGAGGGTGACACTCTGGATGGTGTGGAGGCGGGTAGATTGGCGATGAGTCACCGAGAACTGGGATTGTCAGCTTGATGTTCCTCAGAGGAAACAGCGCATTAGCGTACCTTTGCACCTCGTAGCTTGTTCTTGACCATATTGATATCCCTCGGCTCCAACTCGGAGAGGGGGATATCTCGTCCTCCGCCAGCACCGAAGCCGCCGCGGCCCCGAGGAGCACCGCGCATGCCGCCTCGCTGGGCAATCATCTTGCTGATCACCTCGATGGCCGGACCGGACGCGAGGAAGGCAGAGAAACCGACATCCAAGTTGAGAAGGGGAAGGCCAGAGCCGGAAGCTCGGAATGATCTGCATGAGTGAGCTCTAGGACCCTGCAATCGCCGCGAATCAACCAACTCACTGCATGAATCCCTTGCACACCACAGCACCTTGGGGGATGGGGACAGCACCGGTAAGGGTGAAGAAACGATTTCCAGTCGCTCCGACTTGGGCGTACGTCTTGCTGGGAAGGTCGCGCATGAGGACGTTGGTCGCCATGATACCTGCATGTCAGCTCTGTCCATTTCGAGCACTAAGAATGAGGCTCACCCGTCAACATATCCTCTTCTTCTTTGGGAGTGCCCCTGTCCGGCCGGCAGTGCTCCATGACTCGCTCGAGGTCAATCTCGGCGACATGCTTGATCTCGACCTTGAAGCGCCTGTTCTCTGAGTCGGATCCGGAGCCTTCGGTAGCGGGTCGCTGGACGACGTTGTCTTGTGCGATAGTGGTGGTGAAGGTGCGGACTTCGCCTGTATTATCAGCAGACTGACAAAGACTGGAGTCGTAGGGGAATGGAGCGAGGAAGGAGGAGGAAGGAGAAGACTGACCATGGGGGATTGGGAACTTCACCGGAGTGAAGCAATTCTTCCTGCCATCATAGGCGCAGGCGGCAAAGCCGTCCACCCAGGCACCGACGGCATCGAGGCAGGTCTGCTCAAAGACAGCGCGGAGCATGGCCTTGGGCTTCTTCTGGTTCTGAACGTGGACGACCGGGTTGATTTCGATGTCGTAGTGGCTAAATTTGTCAGCACTGAAGTCTGGAAGTACAAGCTGGACTTACTGGATGATCTTGCCCCTGCCGTCAATCGGCCTGACAGCGAAGAAGTTGGACAGTACGTCGATGGCCTTGCCGTCTTTACCGAATCCTGGTCGGACGTAGAAGCTGGTAAGCTTCAGCTTCTGGAGGTTGTCGGTCAGAGTACCGGCTTCCGAGGCGGCTGGACCGCGCCTGATAGTAGAGACGACACTACGGTTGTCGTCGACCCGGCCCCTTGAGCTGGGCGGCGGAGAAGGCGCCCCAGCCCCATAGTTGGCGCGGGGCGTGACGGCGTCATCGATCCGCGAAGGGTACCCTGAGTCCGAGCGACGCGGAGGCGTGGCGGAGCGAGAAGGCAGGCTGGCTTCATCATACCTGCTCCTCTGGACCCGAGGAGTAGGCGGGGGCGACATTGTGCGGGTCGAGACTTGCGGCGTGACGAAGGGCGGCGCTCGGTCAAAGTCGCCACCGTAGGACCGAGGGGGCGGCGGGCCGCGGCGACGGGTTTCGTCCTCGTCGTCCTGCTATTGTCAGCAAGGTCTGGGTGTGTACCCGTGAGGTGGTCTCAGGAGAATGGGGCTTACATCCGCGTAGCGGCTTCGCTGAGGAGCGCGGTCTTGGTCGTTGCGCCTAGAAGGCTCGTCGCATCGGTTGTATTGCGACATGGTTGTTGGAAGTCTGGCTGGTCAGCTGGGATGAAGAGCAGTCTAATGAGCGGAACGGCTAGAGGGGAGGGGAAGGGGGGCGGGGCCCTGCTCGGTGGGAGAGGGGATGAACCAGAAGAGGCTGGCTGGGGAGGAGGAGTATGGACTTTCAAGAGGGGAGTGTGGGCGGGAGCATGACCCTTGGGCTTAAGGGTAGAGTCAGGGGACGGACCCCGCTGCTTCTCCTCTCGTCCAGCTATGTCCAGCAGAGGGAGAAGAAGGAGGAGGAGGGGAATGACTCACACGTATTACAGAGTAGTACACGAGTATGCAGGTATAAGCAGGCTATACAGTAGTTACAGCTGGTGGTACAGGACAGGAAGGCAAAGTATAGTCAGAGGTGAAGGTGAATAAGAACAGGAGAAGGATGAAGTAAAGAAGAGGATGATTTGGAGGGGGGAGCGGCCTTATATATCTCTGTGAGTGACTGTCGAATACCGCACGGGCCGCCATTAGGGTCTGAGCTGCGCCTGGACGCGCTAGCTTACCCAATGCCCGCTCGAGCCCCTTCGGTTTGAAGGGGAGCCCTAGCCTCATGGCGGTCCATGAGTCTAGTCAGTAATGCGCCGACCCTGAAAGAAGCCCTCGTCCCGATACGCAAGACGCGAGGTTCGGGTGCAGATTGCAGGAGGAGTACAGGCTGTCTCTGGTGATCCCTGTTGTGCCGATGTCGCGATGACCACAAGCGTGCGCATGAGAAGCGATGCGGTGCCTGCAGGAAAGCCTTAGTCGCAGAGAACGTCAGGATCGGTGCGAAGAGACCTGGACGCCAGCGGATAGCAAAGTAGAAAGTCAGTGAGACTGACCGTGATTGCGAAGACTCGCTGCCGTCGCAAGCGCGTCAATGCTAGCGCGGAACCAGACTCCCCTGACGGCATGAGGAATGAGGAGTTGTGGCGGGTGATGGCATGCTGGTGCTGCCTGAGAGCGCCCGACCTGGCTCAGGACGTGCACGTTGACATCCCAAGAGCTGATCCACGGTGATTGGACCAATGGAGATGTCAGGAAATACAGATCGCACCCGGGTGGACTGCCACGCCCACCCGATCCTTTTGATACCCTCAGTTCACTAAGACTATGATTCGCCTCTGCCACTCGTCTATCTTGAGAGGGACCCCCTCCACGGCTTGGGAAATCGCTTCCACTGGAACTACGGAAGATGCTGATACCACAGAATGCCCTCATGCTCGATGTTTCGATGCTGGCATGTCCAGGACTGCCGCTTTTGCGACGAACCCACCCTGAGCTTTTGCACGCCACTTACTGCAAATGGTGGCTGCAAGTCCCCGTGCTTTTGTATGCCTCGGGCGTGAGAGCACATCGCCTCGAGGGCATCTTCCTCTGGCGAAATATCTATCACCATGGACACTAGCTACTGTGGTAGCTAGCTATGTCTGCTCTTATACGGCATTCAATCCGAGGGGGATCGTGACGAGATCGGAGATCATAAACACTCACTCCTGACAAAAGGTACTGGAGAAGGGTCTTGACGAGGATATGTAGTTAGCATGACACAGAGAGAAGTCTGTAGAGTCCCAAGACCCTGTCGAGACGTGGATTGGCTCGACGCGAGCAGGTACGCCTGCACGCAGGCGCGTAGGTCATGATCAAGCTCAGCCCTCTCTCTGGTGTCATTGTCGGTGTCTTGATCGCCTCAAATCACGCAGCTGCATCTCATGAGATCTTATGAGACATCTGGGTCTAGTCTGAGGCAGATCAATGTAACGGTCTGTTACAATTTTGTTCCCAGCTATAGCTCGTCCTGATCCGGATCCAGCCATCGGTTTGAGTTAACGTCTCGTCCTGTGATTGATCTGCCGCACGCACATGACCTCTCAGCTCCAGCGCAGTCATGCCTTGCGCTGTATAGGCTCTTCTGTAGTAGGCACGGCAAGGATCTAGACCAGCCCTTCTCTTATCCAGCTTCCGCCGGCGGGCGTGAGAGTAGCTTGAAGTCCGGCACTTAATGCGGCGGGCCGCCCGTGTGATCTGTGGGCTAACCAGTGACAGATGTATTGAATCCCTTATAGAGAGGTGCTCTGCAGCTCTGCAAAAATTGTTATGTGTCTGCCTTGAAGCTTGATAGCCTGATCCCTATCACCCGAGAGCACCCTCATACATACAAGGCATTACTCCCCACTCGGCCCCACCCTGCGGAGTCGGCCTCCCCCGACGTCGTCATCGTCAGCATTCCTCCGCACCTCGTGCTAATCCGGCCCCAGCACCTGTTTGGCCCCCTATATCCCCCTTTCCCCCGAGCCCCTGACAGTCACAACCGTCGGCCGTCTGCGTCTCATGGTCCGTACATACACATTCCCACAGACTAAATAGATAGAATGGTCCGCACAATCAAGCTCAACGACGGCAAGTCCATCCCAGCCCTCGCATGGGGGAACGGGACTGGCGGGATCGAGCATTCCGGTCAGAAGGCCATCGACACCGGAGTGGTCGCCTTGAAGGCTGGTATACTGCACATCGACACTGCTCAGGTACGCCTCAAGCTGTAGAGGTAGTCGCAGCTGAGTCGAGCTGACAAGACAGATCTACGGCACGGAAAAGGAGGCCGGTCAAGCCATCCCCGCTGCTGGGTTGGACAGGAAAGACATCTGGGTGACTACAAAGCGTGAGTGATGCGGCTCGACCAGGCCAGGAGTGGATCGTGGCTGACCGATACTAGTCTCCGAGGCCTCCCGTGAGGTTCTTTCCTGCTGTTACGCTTTCGACCAGCCTGATGCTTCACAGATGTCAAGACCAATCACGCCGACATCAAGCGGTCCGTCCAGGAGTCAATTGACAAGATAGGCTTCGTCCCGGACATGATGTGAGTCGGCCTAAGAACCATGCAAGTGGATCTCGGATGCAGCTGATACTGTAGCCTGATTCATACTCCTTTTGTTCCCGAGAATGGGAAGCTGGTCGAGTTCTGGCAGGGATTGGAAGCCCTCGTAGAGGACGGCACACTGAAAGGATGCTCTATAGGAGTCAGCAACTACCGTCCACAGGATATTGAGGAGCTCATGAAGGTCGCCAAGCTCACTCCAGCTGTCAATCGTTAGTAGTCCGCAGGTCTGCTGGAAGGGAAGAGCTGACTCTGTAGAAATGGAGTACCACCCATATGTTTTGAACCACCTTGACCCCCTCCTCGCCCTGCAGAAAGAGCACAATATCGTCACTCAGGCTTATGGCCCTCTTACTCCCGTCATCCGTCACCCGACCGGTGGCCCCTTGAAGCCTGTCCTGGAGAAGATTGCAAAGCGCATCAGCAAAGATACCGGCAAGGAGGTTGACTCGGCGGTTGTACTCTTGCAGTGGACGATCCAGATGGGCGTTGTGGCGGTCACCACTTCTGGAAACCCCGGCAACGTCCGCAAGATGGCCCAGGGGGAGACGTTTGGGAAGGAGGGGGACCTGACCAAGGCGGAGATGGATGAGATCGAAGAAGCGGGACGGAAGGTACACTTCAGAGGCTACAAGGTGTGTACCATGATCCGTCATGTCTTTGGCGTAGCTGATGGTCAGGAACACATGACCAAGGAGTTCCCCGAGCCGGATTTACCTCAGGATCTCTAGGGCATATACGTTCCATACATGTGTAGCGAACATCAGTGCTATGTATGAAGTGACTGACCAACTCCAGGCTGGAAGTGTGAGGCTGAGTCGCCTTCCTGGTGAGGTCGGAGCGGAGCTCGAAGCAAATGGAATGCCAGTCAGTATTCCCCCTATGCCGTTCAACGATCGATTATTGTATCTCACTCTATGAATCTATTCGAAATGTCTATCTCTACCCAAACCTATATAACTTGCTAGCCTAGTATCCTCTACCCTTCGTGCTGTCCTCCTCCCCGCTGAAGCGCCTCTCGGTCCCCACAGCCTTGACTGCCGCCTTTCCATCGGCATCATCACCCTCGTGATTCCGGTCCAGACCGTTGAGCACGATCCACGTCGGCCAGATGCTAAGGATGAGGATACCGAAGTTGAGTCCGATGGAGATGAAGTGGTTGGCATTGCCCTGGGACTGCATACTAGTCATTATCAGCTACAGTCCAAATGGCAACTCAGGAGAAGGGGAACTCACGCCCAAGCGACGGTCTGACCAAGCGCCTCGACACCCCTCAAGATACCAACACCGCGGCTGAGGTTGCCCATGTTGGTGGCGTATTGCCCAACGATCCAGTACAGGAACTGCTGGAACGCTTGACCAGCAAATTGCCAGAAGAAGACGATAGCGTAGGGGCCGTTGAAACCAACTGTGAACCAGTCATAGACGGGCTTGGGGTTCTGGCCGTAGAAGTTGCTCTGCAGAACGAGGGCGGCGATCCAGGTACCGGTGAGGACGGCGACGATCACCAACTGGACCATCAGTAAGAGAACGTAGGATTTGGCCCGAAATGACATACGAAAGCGGATCGAGCACGGGTCTTGATATTGATGGATTGACGGTCTAGTAGGTATCTGCTAGTCAGCAATAATCATCTAATGTCTAACAGGTAAGGAGAGCTCACCCGATGATGAACGAACTGATGATCCCGGCAAAGTTGGTAAAAAAGGACGAAAATGCTCGGGACCGGACAGTCTGCAGAGGTCAGCATGCAAGCCACTCTTTCTCCTCACTCTCACAGAGGTAAACGTACGAAATATGAGGTAAGCCAGGTGCTCATGAAGCCGTTGTAGAAGTAGGAAATGAAGAAGGCGGGAAGGAGGAGGAGGTACCGCTTGGTGGTCAAGAGCTGAGCGACCGCGGCAAACTCAGCACCCCACGAGGCTTCCTTCTGCATAATGACACGCGTCCCATCCTTACGCCACACCTTCTCAGCTGGGCTGAGGCAGAGAGCGATGGGGAGACCGAGGCACATGATGACGATGAAGACGATGTAGGTGGCGGATCTGAAAGATGTTAGCTTTGCTCGGGATCGGGGTTCTACTTCGTACTTCTACAACGGCTTCACGGGGACTCGGAGCTCCCGTGCATTTGACTGCTCAGAGGTATGAACGATCAGGAGGGAGGGAGAAGGATGGAGGGAGAGTGGGAAATGGGATGAAGGGGGAAGAGGTGAAATCCAGGGCAGAAACTCGCTTCACTCACCCGACTGATCCGGCTTGATCCCTATTGGCATTCAGACCGAGGTTGATAGCACCGCCAACAATCGGTCCAGACGCCTTGGCGGTCTGCCAGACGGCGAGGTAGAATCCCCGGTCCTTGGGCGAGGGGTAGCCAATGATGATTGCTGCTTCGCTGCGAGGTCAGCTTCTACTTTTTGGAGAGAGGAGTGTGCGGTGAGGAGATGGACTTACGCAGACCAGAAGAAACCAGCCGAGACGCCACAGAGAGCAGACCCGAAGATGAGGAACCAGGTCGTAGCGTTGATATTATTGGTGTAAAGACCAGCACCGTACAGCGGGTATCCAATAGCTCTGCGATCGTCAATAAAGCCTCGGTGTGCGTAGAGGTGGAACGTACCCGATAGCCAGTCCCCACTTCAGCCCTATTCTGTTGTTGATTGCACCAGCAGCGACACAGACAACGGCAAAGAGCTGCGAGTCAGCGCTGGTCCAAAATGATATGCTGTCAGGCCGTGTGAGAGCTCCATCTCAGACGCCCGATCCGGCGCACGATGGGACCCTCGCCAGCTCCTCATCTAGCCTGCATACAGGGAAAAGCTGAGATGCCTACTCACAGCGTAGAGGATGGCATTTGCAGCCGAGACCGCATAGGGTTCAGCAGCACCACCAGCGCCGAGTCCACCACTAAACCCAGGTCAGCGCTCTACCCCTCTCATAGCATGTGAGCATAGTCAGGTGAGGTCAAGCGACGTACAGAGCGTCCCACCTGCCAAGTCAGCTCTGCTCTGCCTCATTTCCAGTCAGAGCGAATCGACTTACATCCCCGGAGCAGTAAAGGACACCCCGCATGCTACGGCGATTTGGAACGGTACTGAGCGATATACTGCCCAGTCAGCTACCCGTACATGTACATTCGCAGAGTGGGCATCTACTGCGAGTTCCGCACAGAGGAGCAGCACTCACATGAGCGCGACTTGGGCTGGACAAGAGTCTCGTCATTCTCCACCTGTGTGGGGTGCGATAATTCCGACATTTCGCTGAAAAGATCGCTGAATCGGCGGGTTGCTTGGAGCTTCGCTGAGAGAGCTATACACAGTATGGGAGGAAGAAGGATGTCGAGAAGCTCAAACTTATAGCATCTACTCGTGCGACATGCTTGGTAGACCTTGGAAATATTCAGGTTGCAAGCGAAGTATGGCGCCATCGCTCGCTTCGGTCGAGTGGGGCCCAAAGTGGGGGAAGTTTCGCCGACATAAAGCCCATGTTAAGCGAGTCTTGCATTGGCGCAGTACTCGTACAGTCGTCATAACGCTAGCTGATGGTATCATCTACACTGCTACCATGCGGTAGTGCTGCTTGGAAGTCTAGCACGGCAGAAGTAGCGCGGCGCAAGTCGTGCGCTGGCGACTCTGAGCGTGATCGAAGCAAGATCAAAATTTGGCTTGGAAGATGCCGTAAAGACAGGTTCCGGGCCGACGACGAGGAATGCGGGGCAAAAGGAGGATGAGGCAGCGAAGGATGGGGCAGCGAAGTTAAGCTGGCAGGGGAAGGCAGAACGCCGAGACGAGCGTAGGTCGAGGACGTCCTTGAGTGCAACACAGGAGAGAAGACGAAGAAGCAGAAAGGTACATCCCGGAATATCGAAGATACGGAATGCCCTAACAAAGTGTCCACAAACTACCACAGTATGTAATGTCCGGTTAGATAAGCTGCTCTCGCCCTACTCTGCTGCTGCTGGATAGGTTTACGCGCCGAAGGGGTTCTTGAAGCCAGCGTTGGACTGGAAGGCGTCGAAGGGGGTGTTGATGACGGCGGGGCCGGCGACGGTGTTGGCGGCTGAGATGTCAGCTGGGCTCGTGTGACTGAAGGAGGGAAGACTTACTGGTGACGGAAGCGGCGTCGGCGGCGTTGGTGAGGATCACGTAGCTGAAGCCCTGGATCTCTGATGATAGTCAGCAAAGCTCAATCAAGGACAGAAACAGAAGACTTACCCTTGGGGATGGTGACCTTGCCGTCAGTGTAGGGAAGGAAGACAGAGCCAAGACCGTTGTAGAGGACGGCGTTGACGGGGCCCGGGACCGAGGACGAAGACTTGGCGTAAGTCAGAGCGACGGCGGAGCCACCGGTGGCGAGACCGACGGGGAGACCGGCGGCGAGGGCGAGGGGGCTGGAGGCGGTGACCGGGAGGGACGGGCCAGCGGGGCACGAGGTGATGAGCTGGGCGGCAAGGGTGTAGACCATGTCGAGGCCGAGGGGGGTGTCGTAGGGTCCACTGGAGAGTCAGCCTCGATCCCAAGCAGAAAGAGAAGGTACTCACGTCCAGTCAGCCTGGGTCAAGACCGGGCCGGAGAAGAAGCCCTGGTGGCGGGCCTCAACGGCGAGGATGGAGCCAGCGACGGTGGCGTAGAGGGGGTCCGAGATGTACTGGTTGGCGCCAATGTAGGCCGAGACACCGATGTTCTCGAGGAAGGACGCGAACGAGATGAAGGTGCGCGGGTCGGTGAGGGGGAAGGCGTACTGGCACGCGGGGACCGAGTTGTTACCGAGGGCGGCGGTGAGGAGCTTGACGTGGGACGACTCGTGCTGAGAGATCTCAAGGACACGGCCGCGGACCCAGTCGGGGAAGCCAGCCTTGGCAAAGTCGTCGTAGTTGAACTTGGCGAGACCCTGGGCGTAGTAGGCGGCCTCGAGGTGCTCGAGGGTGAGGGCGTACTGGAGGACCTGGAGGTCGGTGACGGCGGCAGCGCGCTTGAGGGGGTTGGAGACGACCGGGGAGGCGACGGCGACACCGGCAGCGAGGAGAGAGGCGACAGCAGCGAACTTCATTGTGTATAAAAGAGTGTGGGGTAGTTGGAAGTGTGGTAGTGTGGTAGTGGTGGACTGTGGAAGTGGTGGATGTGGAAGATGAAGAAGAGAATTGGAGCGAGGGGGCCCAGACTATATAGCCCGCCGTCGACGCTCGATCTCGCTCGGTCCATCGGTCCACAACAACCACAGACACTCCCCAGAGTGCCTTTGCCGATCGCTAATTGTCTCGAACAGTGTTTGTGAGTCCTGTCAGTCGGTATACGTCACATTGTAAACAAATCTAACGTCAGTGACAAACTTCCGAGATCGGTCCGGATAGCAGTCCGGATCCGCCAATTGAGTCACCGGATCTGATATTGCGCGATCCGCGGTTCGTGCCTGAACCTAAAACCGTGTGGAGGTGTTGACGCGTTGTTTATCGATAAGGCATCTGACGATGTGGCTGGTGCGGCCGCCGGCGAGCCGGGCTTGTCTGGAGCTTTTCCATTCCGTCAGTGCGTGATTATTCTGTGCGGTGTGTGATTGCGAAGCTTCCTTCGGGTTCCACGGCCTACTGGCCGACACAAGTCACGTGAGTCGAGGGGAAGCTGGAAGCACGTGATGAAGCTATGGGGAGCGTTTCTGCCGCATCACGCGTCGCAGTCTCGGTCCGTCGACTCTCGTCAGTACGCGTCAGTATTGATCACGGTTCATTGCACGGACAGCCCCTCCGGCCGCGGACGTCCGCTATGTAGAGTACAAACAAAGACCATGCTGCATCGACCGAAACGTCCGAAATCTCCCCGCATCCGCTCCGTCCCTATGCACCGCATCACCTCCTCCGCTTCCCAAGCCCCTTGAACTCCTTTCCGCCCGCACCCGCCTTACCCTCCCCTTGCACCTTGCCGTACCCCACCACGTCGCGCCCAAAGCTGACCCGCTTGGCCTTCTTCCGCTTCTCCTCGGCCACTGGACTGGGTCCCGGCTGGGCTTTCCGCTTGTTCTTCCTCGATACCGTCTCGACCGGTACCTCCTCGACTTCCTCCTCGGACTCCTCAGACTCGGCGTCGTCCTCGGCGAGGTCGGAGCCGGAGTCGGGTTCGGGGCCGTCTTCGAGCTCCAGCTCCTCACCCTCGATCTCCTCGTCCTCCTCATCGTCCTCATCGTCGAGCTCCTCGTCTCCCTCTTCCTCCTCGTCATCCTCGTCATCGTCGAGACCGAGCATCGCCGTGTAGTCATCGTCCATAACGATCTGTCAAGTCAGCCTGTAGTCTCGTATGCACTTATTGGCCGTCTCCCCTCTTGGAAGTTGCTCATGGTTGCCAGCACTCACTTGACGCTGATCCACTTCACCACCCAGGAACCGAATCAATCCCTTTCCGCCACTCGCGCGCATCTCCTTTCGTCCCCGGCATGTTGCCAGGACAGCCGACATGTCGACAGTAGGGGTGGAGGTGGTGCCGGTCGATTTGGGAGGGAGCGAGTAGTATGGGAAGTTGCCCTGTGCCCAGTCTCGGACAATGATGCGGGCGGCGCCGTCGAGATCCACTACACCGTGCTACAGAGTCAGTGAGATTCCATTGAAGCCAAGATCCGACTGACCTTCTTGATCCGGTTGTTCACCCTAGCTACTGCGGTCAAGCATGCCTCGACGTCGCCGGTGTTGAAGAAGGGGATGTTGTACGCGAGCATGAGGTCTTGGCCATTTGACCGAGAGATGATATACGAGGCTGGCGGTCAGCTCAGTCGATAGCTTGACGCATCAGACTCACCTAGCGGGAGGATATCCTTGACACGGTCCACTCTGCCCAAATTTCTCCGCAGCAAGTCCCCCGCCACGCGCTCTTCCAGCAAGTCCCACTTGTCCATCTGCGCCTCATCTGCCTCCTCCTCCTCCTCCTCGTCGGCATCCTCCTCTGGTTCTTCCTCCACAAACTCCCATCCTGGGGTATCCACAATCTTGACGCCCTTCCCCTCGCCCACATCCACCCTCACCTCTACCGGTACCTTGGTTGTCGGCTCGGGGTGCTTGGCTGTGGCGCCATTTCCGCCAGTGACGGGAGCGACTTCGTACTTCTTGGCCATGGCGGGGAGGAGGGCGTTCATGAGGGATGTCTTGCCGGAGTTGGGAAGACCCATGAGGGCGATGACGGGCTCGGATCCGTCCGATGAGGTGGAAGTGAGGGAGCGAAGAGCAGAGAGAAGCTCTGCGCGGCCGCGGACTGGGGTCTTGCCGGTAGGAGAGGCGGAGAAGAGGTAGGTGGGGAGGGAAAGGTGAGGAAGCCATTGCTCGAGAGCTTCGCGGGGTACAAGATCTGACCATGAGCGTTGCTCAACCCTGGCTAGGACAGGACTTACCGATCTTGGTGACGACCAGCAGGACCTTTCCTCCAGCATCCTTGACCAACGCCTCGACCCATCCACACCGCCCACCAGCAATGTCCCTCGCATCAACCACCTCGATCAGCACGTCCGCCTTATCCAGTACATCCTGAAGATTGGTCAACTCGGTGTCGACCAAAGCGGGGACGTCGGCGTCGATTTCGTCCGTAGAAGAGGATGCAGAAGCCTTGGCGATGGGAAGAGCGATGGACGAGGACAGGACCGAAGACTTGTGGAGAGACTGGATTCCGGGCGTCTCGTCTTCCGGCTCGTGCTGGTTCGGGTTGCGATTGGCTTCACGGCGAGCAAGCTTCGCTTCGTCGGCCTGGAGAGGTCAGCATGGGGCCTATAGCGTTATAAGATCGATGAAGACCTACGAGGCGCTTCTCCTCAGCAAGCTCAGCAAGAACCTTGTCCTTGTAAGGGTATGAGTTGGGGATTCCCGGGTCTGCCTTCTTCTCTGCAAGCATGTCAGCTCAGGCCTATTTCGCTAGACCTCGCAAGTACACATACTCGACTTCCAAGTGGGGTCCTTCTTGGCTCCCTTCTTGAGCTTGCGGTGGTGCTCTGCGACCTTGTGCTTGACCTTTGCCCGGTCCCGGGTGGTCGCCCTGTTGGATGTCTCTGCGAGGAGTCAACTCTATCCTGCCTCTCTTCCCCAGCGCGCTGAGCTTACTCTTTCTGATACGGGGCATGTCGATAGCTGTACTAGATGTATTAGGTATAGGTGAGTGTTGAATAGGCTATGGTGGTGGACCTCTTTGGCGCTCAAAATTCTACCTCACTCGTCGGCGATCTCCGCTTTGCCGTAAGCTCGCCTGAAATTTACTTCCGCGTGCCTTTGGCTCGGTTGTTTACATCGCGCACAGAGCTCTCTCGTGGCTGCTTTTTCTTCTCCTCCAAAGCACCCACACCTACCAGCTACAGCTCAGCCTTTCCCCAATCGGTATCATGTCCAACCCAGGCTGGCATACCGACGAGCTAGGCGAAGAATGGGTCGAATCGGGCTCCCCTCCTCCCGAATCTCCGTCAGAAAAACGTCGATCAACCTCAAAACCCCCTACTCTTTCAGCGTCCACAGCCAAGGGGTCCATAGCCAACAAGCGCGGCTCGCTACGGTCTCTCGGATATTCTGCGCCAAGAGGTCTACCGTCGCGGAACGCTACGAACGGTAGCCCGGAGAGGGTGGTCTCAGGCCATGGGAGCGGAACGCGATTGCAGCCATCAGGCGACTTTCTCGTCCCGCAAGGAACGGGAATACTGTCCCCGCCTTCTTCGCGGTCAAGCTCGGAGGGCGGACCAGACATCGCGGCGGAGAATGGGACGGTGGCGGTAGCAGGGACATGCGTGGTCAAGGACGGGGTGGAGGATAACCGTGGAGGAGCGCTGGCGAGACTAGGCGTCAAGTCAAAAGACATCTTCGGAAAGAACGCGCTAGAACGGATGTTCGAGCCGCCATCGCCGCCCACTGCATCTTCGGACCCACCCCCCGCATCTGCTCCCCTCGAGATCAAAACCCCCAGTCGCCCACCTCCCACCTCCACGCCCAGCTCGGGCGCTTCCTCGGTCGAAGAGGTCCGCCGCGCCTCCCACCCCTTTGCCCCGCGCAACCCCAGCCGCCTCAGCAAATCCATGACGCCATCCTCTCACTCTTCCTCTCTGGCGCCATCGGAAACCTCTCAGCTCCCGGCGGACGAGTCTGCCCTGGACGACACGTTGCCCGCTGCGGAGGAGGACGAGAACAGCATGTCCCTGCTGGGGCCGGACGGGGGTCCGCATGATGTCGAGCATTCAATGCAGCATCTCTCCATTGAAGGGGACGAGGTGGATGGCAGTCCTCTAGCGAGAGGTGCTACCCGCTTCCCCTTCACATTCAACGCACCTATCCGCTACTCATCCGGGCAGACCGGCTCGGGCACGGCAAGCGGTTCAGCTACCGTCCGGGGGGGCTCTATAAGGCAACTTCCGGCGGATGACGACTTTGAAGCACTCTTCAATCAGCCAGACAACGGCGACGGACCATCTCACTCGACCATCCATGACATTGCCCTTCCTCCCGACGCCCGCGGCAAGCGTGGTGCTCTCCCTCCTAAATCCCCCAAACTCCCACCAAACCCCAATCTTCGCCTCTTCCGGTCAACATACGACACGTGCACCCGGGAACACCTCTCCGCCATCGTCGACTCTATCGGGATCGAGGCGTCCCCGTCCCCTCCTCCTCCAGCTTCGGCGCAATATCGCGAATGGTCTCCCGCCGACTCTGCTTCTCCGGGTGGACATGAAGGGAGTGGTCGGAGTGGAGAAGGGGATGCGGATAGCTGGGGAACGGGGACTGGGACACACTCGTCCGAGGAGTCGACAGACTCGAGGAGTAGCAAGCGGCTGCGCCTGTCTCCGCCTAGTCCAAAGCGGCAGCCGAGGGATTGGGGCAATGTCGGACTGGAGATTATGGGCCGGATCAAGGGGAGGCAGGTGGAGGAAAGCACGACGAGCGCGAGTCCGTATCAGTCGGGAGGCAGCTTGGTAGATGAAGAGGGTGAGTCTACTGCTGTTTAAGGAAGGCGAAGCTGACGGGACAGACGGTCCAAGCATCGAGTACCCCGTCATACCGCCTACGCCTCCCCTCGACCGGCGCGCTCCTTCCCAACAGCCATCATCTCATCTCGCAGCATCCGCATTGCCTCGTCAGACCTCACACAAGCCCGGACCCAACGGTAATCACCGGTCCAACCCCTCTACCGCATCCTCTGGCTACCTCCGTACCGCCGAGGCTATGATGGCCAATCTTCGACAACGCGCAGTCTCGGACAGCGCCTCTGCTATCTCTGGCGGTGCACAAACTGCCGACTCGAGTGCCGGCGATGCGCGGAAACCGCTGAGCGAGACGGACGAGAATGTGGGGAGCAGCGAGACGGATGCGTGGAGGTCGGAGTGGGAGTATGGGGGCAAGTCGCATCGAGGTGGGAGTATGAGGGGAAGCAGAGGCAAGGGACGCGGTGCAAGTCCAAGGAGACTTCTGAGGCGCCTGAGTGCGGCGGAGGAGATGAAGCGAGCAGGAGAAGACAGCGCGGAGGAAGAGGAAGAAGAGCGTCCGCCCGCCCAGCTCCGCTATGGTTCGGTCCGGTCTCGACAGGCTGTCCCTCGTCCTGCTCTTGAAGCGCCATCCAGCCCACCCGGCCAAGGCGTCAATACGGACGACCTCAACCGCTACGTTTCGTCCACTACCGTACCCACTACCCACACATCTACCATCTCCACCTCATTCGTCAAGCATGCTGGACCAAAAGGCAAAGGTCCCATGCGCGTTATTCGGCCCGACGAGGTTAACGGGCTTGTCGGGCAGCAGGTCGGCAAGATGCGGTATGATGCGACTCTGATGCGCTGGGTGCGCGAGCGCGGTGGGAGTGGGCTGGAGCGGGTCAGTGAGGGGAGCGCGGAGGAGAGCAGAAGGGTGGGGAGCGAGGAGAGCGTGGATGTCTTTGCTGGGATGAGTGAGGAGGGGTCCAGGCGGGGCTCGGCTCAGCAGGACCCAGCGCCAGAGCATGCTGGTGCCGAGGAAGAGCAGTCCGACACGGATACCGACTCGAATGCTGGGGCGGAACTCGCAAACATGACTACGATTGACGCTGCCGCGCTACTCGATACGTCCGAATCAGAGGGCGAAGAGGAAGAGCCACGAGCTGCTGGGCTGGCGGTCCCGACTACAGCTCTCACCTCTTCCCCTCTATCCCTACCCACACCCCTCCCCGCGCCAACTCCCGCGCGGCCGGCAGTCTCGCACACCAACTCTGCTCCCGCCATCCTCACTCCCCGTCCGTCGTCGGCCAATCCTCTACCTATCCGCTCGGCCCTCCGGAACCCCAACAGCAACGGCCAGCTCAGCGACGGCACCCCTGGTCTCAAAAAGAAGGCCTCATGGCTCGAAGATCTCCCCCTTACTCCCTTCGCCGAGGGGTCCCGATCCATCACCCGCTCTGTTTCCTTCTCGGACGGCAAGAAGCATGGCAAGATTGAGGGGCTGGAGACGGGCGGTGTGCTACCCCGGGGTGGGCTGAAACGAGCGAGTACTGGTCCTGGAGTGATGAGTCTCTCTGAGCAGCTCCGGGGGCTAGGGGAGGAGGTGCGTGCGGCAAAGGACAAGGCTGGCAAGAAGGCGATGCCGGCTCTGGATGATGTCTCTGGACCGGTGGTGGACGAGGAGATGAGCGGGAAGGATGGGGGCGATGGGAATCTGTTTGATCGGAATGGGATGAGCTTGTTGGCTAGCGCGCGAACGAGGCGGATCCAGGAAGTATTGGGCGATATGGAAGAGCTCAGTAAGTTGAGTATTCCCCGAGAGTACTGGGTTGAAGCTGACTTTGCAGGTCTTGATAATATCACTCCCTCCAAGCCTAGTCGATGGCCTGAACCGGTCCGACCACCAGCGCTCGCGCCTACGCCCAACCCTCACGCGGCTAGATCAGCCTTTCAACCTGTCCCGTCTGGTGCAGCAGACGCATCCCGGGCGGACACGACACATGACCTCTCCACGCTCCCCGCGCGCTCATTCCGCCGATCCCGGTCCCACCGCGAGAACGCCGTCGCCACGGGTCAAGCCACATTCCTTACCGAGTGCTCCTTCGCGGTAGCGTCAGACCAGCTCGTCAAGGTCATCACAGACGTACAGCCGTTCGAGCCATATTGGGAGACGTTGAAGGAGGTGGATCTGAATGGGAAGGGATTGGAGGGGGTGGGTAGGCTCAAGGAGTTCTTGCCGGCTCTGGATGAGGTCAACCTGTAAGTTTACATCGATATAGGGAGGAGATGAGTCGCTGATGGGCAGGAACGACAATGCCATCTCATACCTCACGGGAATACCTTCCGGCGTCCGAGCGCTCCAGGTTGCAGGGAATCGATTGAGCTCTTTGACCTCGGTGGATCACCTGCGGAATCTCCAAGTGCTTGATCTGTCCCGGAATCAGCTGGATAGCGTGTCCCGTAAGTTATTGTCTCCTCCGCCTGATGCCGAGGCTGGCTGACGGTGCTCAGAACTTCGCTGTCTGAAACACCTGCGCGACCTCCGGGTGGATCATAATCGCATCACCGACCTATCGAGCATTATGAACATGGACAGCCTCGTCAAGCTCAGTGCGCGCGGGAACCGGATCGACAAGCTCGATCTTTCGGTATCGAGGTGGAAGAAGCTGGAGCATCTCGAGCTTCCAGAAAACGGGCTCGGCGAGGTGGTTGGTCTAGAAGAGCTTGAGGGTCTGGTCACGCTCAACCTGGGTAAGTCCAGCTAGCTAGCTGCCAAAGACGGACGCCTAGCTGACTCTCGCAGACGACAATGACCTTATCACTCTCTCCTCCGCCTCCCCGCTTGTCCGCCTCCGAACGCTCAAGGTGTGCCGGAACGACCTGGCTCTGCTCGATATGGAACACTTCCCCAAAGTCCGGACCCTGTACGCAGATGAGAATCGCCTGCTGGGGCTCAAGCGCTCCGATCGATCCAGGAGCCGGCTAGACTCGCTCAGCTTGCGGAGTCAGCGAGCGAGGGGTTTGAGGCTGGCCAAGGGGGAGATGGAAGGTCTTAAGCGGCTGTACATCTCCGGTAAGCTTCTTGATTCCCGTCGCGGATCCACCAAGCTGACAAACAGGCAACGACTTGTCGCCCGACTTCTTCTCTTCCGGGCAGCTCAATCAGCTCACGTACCTCGAGATGGCTGCGTGTCGCCTATCCGCTTGGCCGAAGAGTATCGCCGCTCAGATGTCCTCGCTTGAGGTGCTGAATGTCAACTACAACTTCCTCGAGGATCTGGCGGGACTGAAGGGTATGCGGAATCTGAGAAAGGTGTCGGTGGTAGGGAATAGGCTGGAAGGTGGAGATAGGGGGTTGAAGGGGTTGGAGTCGCTGGAAGAGGTCGATCTGAGGTGAGCACTTCTTTCACCCCTTCCTAAAGTGCGACCGCTGACAGACCAGGATGAACCCCAGTACCCTCGGCTACTACATCTCCCTCTTCATACCCGCGCACACCGCTCCCGCCTCCCGTCCCCACCTTGCTCGACCCAACAAGACCGCCATCCTCCTCGGCCGTACCGGACCCAATGCGACCCTCTCGGCCTCCACTCGCGGCTCCACCACGTCCATGTTCTTCCAGCAACAAGAGACAGGCGCGGACTGGGCCGAGATGGATACGGAATTCCGACGGAATCTGCCGGATATGTGGTATGGCAAGAGACTGGCCTATCGGGGCGGGATCATGCAGCGGTGCCCTAGATTGCGGGTGCTGGATGGTCTGGAGGTAGGGGAGGGGGAGAGGAAGAAGGCGGCTGAGCTGTTGCAGCGGGCGAGGAGAGCATGACGGGGAGACGGGTTATCTGAAAAGGGGGGTTGTGGTATCATTGTAGCAGGAACTTTTTGCGTATCTTGAGTATATAGTATATATACGCGTCTTGTGCTTCTGTATCATGCAAAGGCGCTTGTTCTGGCTTTACTGGACGGGGTGCGCTGTCGTACTTGCCTCATCTGTCTCGGCGATGTACTGAGTCCAGTCACACTCCAGTTTGCGGGTGGCAAATGTGGCACCCGCGCTTCATAGGGCGAATATTGTTGAGACTATAATGAACCCCTTGCCAGTGAGTCTGATGTAGGACTGTTGACTATGAATGTGAAGGTGGCAGAGCCTCATGAAGATCAGGAATTGAAGAGAACAATATATCGACGGCAGGTGCCAAATGATGGTGCTCGCAGGACTGTGTCAGAAAGCGCGGACAGTGTCACTGAGCGCCTGAGCGCCTGCTTTCATTTTGTATCACTACGGTAGCATAGTGTGTCGCGGAGCTCGTATTGGATAGACTCATAGCAACTGCGCAGAGCAAGAATGCCGACTCCGCCTCGAGACTACCCCACAAACCCTACCGGCCTCACTGATCAGCAGGCTCAAACACCTTCGTCCTCGAATTCCCGACACATAATCAAAGGTGGAGTCCGAGAGGCAGACTGATCGCCTGAGCACGCCCCGTACGACCGAAGAACTCCTTTCAGCTGCGAAGCCAGCAACAACGAGAACGATGTCTCTGCGTTTGCTTCTCGTTGGATACTCCACCATTTGCCACTCATCCAACTTCAAATCAATACCGTTCCTTCTCACTAGCCCACTCTGTCCTACGCCACGATCATGTCGGATGACTACCCCGGCAGGTACTTTGGCGAGCTTGCTGCGAGCTTCGCCCGGTCGACAACCAGACAAGCGTCCTCGACCGAGGTGCTCGAGCTCATCAAGCAATTCTCCGGACCGCGCGGAGGGCTACTCGAGGCTCACATGTACGCGCGGCTCGATCCTGACGAGACGTGTACCTCCGGCGAGCGCGGCAACGCGCCAGGCTGTCCCGAAGTGACGCGCTCGCAAGGCTATCCCTCGTATTTGGGTGTCTTTCCCAAGGATGCCTGTACCTGCGGCGGTGTCAAGGTGGGGGCGACGCTCACGGGCACTTGGACTACGCTGCTCGTCAAGCCGTCGCTTGGGCTGATGCACGCAAATGGGATCAAGCGTGGGACGCAAGCGACCTACAGCGTGACTTCCTGTCTTCGACCAGAGTGCCTCCGGAAGTCTATCGACGCTTGGGAAAAGACTGTTCGCAAGGAATCGAAGAGCTCATACCTGGAGAGAAAGCTTGTCAAAGGCGTTGGCAGGGTTGCAGCTCGAGTATACGATGACGAGTTCATCGGATCGGTGTACCTCCCCTTTACAAACAACAAAGACGAGAGTGGGATCACGGCGCATGCTGTCTTTCTGCGATGGCAGATCGACCCAGAAAGGCGTGGACGGCGCGACCCTCCTACTGATCAATACGACTACCGGCCCCCGCTCCTCCCATCCAATCAAGACATCAGATTTACTTCCATACAGCAGATCCAATCCCTCTACGACAGGGCTGCCTCCCTTGGTCTACTCCTGTCCAGTCTACATCCCAACGTCCGACGGAAGGGGGTGAGTGCCTTGTCGCTTTCGAATGCTAATTGTAGAATTCTGGTCCGCTAAGGCCCAAGAAGCTGATGCTCCTTCGCGCGGATCCGATTGAGAGTCAATTGCAGAGTCGACGAGCGCACTGGTTGGCGCAGCGAGCGCATCCAGCAAGCAGGCGGACGATGAGCAGCAAGATGACACCCAGCTGGTCGGCGATGGGGACAGCTTGGTTCACTTTGGTGAAGGCATATGAATCTGTAAAGATTGAGTCTCTTGGTCCTGTCGATTGTTTTGTCAGTACCGTTTGTGTATGAAATCATCTTGGCCTTTTGAACAGCCCGTTCCGACCAGCTCATGGCGCTGAGTGATATAATAGGGCTCAGCCTACGCTCGTAATGTACAAGTACGTTCAGTCGTTCCGAGTATGTGAGCAAGTCAGTACTCAGGGAATTCAAGTCTGTATCGCAAGATGGCGGGGGACGTGAACAAGATCATAAACATACTGCTTGAGCTGGTCGTGTACTCGTAGCAAGAGAAGGACAAGGTTGTAACAGGGGTTGGAGAACGAATAATGAGTGTGTACGTAATGACGTTAATGCTATGCTAAACGTAATTTCTAATCTCGAATGTCCATCAAACCACAAATACCAAACTCCGCTTAGAGAGCAACGGCAGCCGCACCAAAGACCATGGCGCCAGCAATGGCGACCATGGAGCCCATGCTGGGGAGACCAAGGATGACTGCGGACCCGGCAGCGCGGGACGACGAGGCGGCAGCAGCGCCGGAAGCGGCCGAGTTGGACGCACCGGAAGCCGATGCGCCGACACCCGAGGATGACGAGCCGGAGCGCGAGGCGGAGCCTGAGCCCGACGACGAGGTGGCCGAGGCGGAAGCCATGGAGGGACGCGACATCGAGGTCGAGGCGACGTTACCCACAGCAAGGGTTGAGCCGCCAGAGAGGGTCGAGGGAGCCGAGGCGACGAGCCAGTTGGCAGTGTTGACACCGTTGGAGATGGTGCTGTAGGTGAAGCAGTTGGAGGTTGCGGGGATCCACGCGGGGGCGGAGGGGGTAACGGTCTGGCCGACGGTGAAGTAGCCGACGGAGCCGCCCTGGGTGTACGAACCGGTGTATCGCTGACGGAAGGTGGAGGTGGAGCCGTTGGCGAGGGGGTAGAGACCTGGGGGAGCGGCAGCGGCACCGTCACACGAGGTGAAGGTGTTGTTCGACGAGTAGTAGTCGCTGAGGGTCAGCCGGGAAGTCAACAAGTAGTGGACAGACATACCCGATGGCCATGACGAACTGGCATCCCATGATGTCAAGCTCGTGCTCGCACTGCAGCTCGGCGGTGTTGGTGGCGTTCTCAGCGGTACAGATACGGAGACAGTACTGGTCGAACGAGATCTGAGGGTCAGCACTGGCTCAAGGTGAGCAGGGAAGCACTCACAAAGCTCATCCACTGCATGTACCAAACATCCCGGCCCTCGACGTTCGAGGTGGCGTTACCGCCGACGGGGTTACCAAGGTTCTCAGCTCCCCATGGGTCGAGCTCTCCTCCGGAGTCACCGTAGGGCTGTATATCAGCCAAGCCAAGCGTGGAAAGTGAACAAGCTTACGATGTTGGCCTTTGTGCCGTCCCAGAAGCCGGAGATCTGGACGTAGAGGGGGGTCTTGATGTACTGCGCAGTCAGCATAAAGTTTACGCACGGTCAACTCCTTTGAGGTGGCAAACTTACGTGGGCAGCCTGGATGGTACCGTCGGGGATGAGACGGGCGTTGTTCCTGGGCTTGGTGCAGTAGGCGACGACGATGGGCTCGACCTACGCAGTCAGCATATGCTTCGCCACAAGATCGACGCGTCGTCGATCAACTCACGTTTCCGATCAAGCTGTCCGGTCCGGGCTCAGGGGGACCCCAGAGGCAGAAGTCATCGACACCGTTAAGCGAGATCAACCTCGAGACGGATGTCTGGTTGACGTAGGAGCCAACGGGCATGAAGGCGGGGGCGGAAGGGTTGGTGCGGCCGTTGGGCTGGGTGGCGGTGACCTGAGCGTTGGCCGAGACGGCCATGACGGCGGCGGCGGCGAGAATAGACAGCATGGTAGGGGATGAGGAACTGTTTTTGCCGAGTTAGAGGTACAGGTGTAGTGGCGAGAGAGGAGGGAGAGGTCAGTAATAAGGTGAATATAAAGAAGAAAGGAGATGATGGACGATGGAGAAGAGGGTTGTAAAGGATGTTTGATGGGAGTGAGTTTGACAAGGGATGACTGCCAAGAGATCGCGTACAGGGTGAAACTCAAGCACACCAATCAGCGTACTCGCCCGGGCGGGCCACTGCAGGGCTTTGTTGACGTCAAGTGGGGAACCCTGTTACACAGCAAAGCGAGTGGCTCTCCTCTTCCTCCTTACTCGCACTCTCCTACTGCCCTGCCAAGCTACTTGACTCTGGCTAATATAGTAACGAGACGCGTCAGTTGGGTGGACCGCCAAGCCTTTCAAAGTCGCGCTTCGTTCCGGCGTCCAAGCGCGACAGCCGGCGATTCCCGCTTCACGGCAATCAAACACGTGGCGAAAGCGGTGTTTCGTGGTGTTTCAGGTTGTTTCGGATGCAAAGTGGCAGCGAGAGAGCCAGCTGGATGTGTAAGTGCATAGTCCAGGTGTTACGGGGGCTTGAGATCGCTGGTCAGCTTTCGCTTGCTATAATAGATGCTGCCATAACTATTGCCTGACAGGGCCGTGACTCTACCCTAACACCGCGGACCAGACTTACTGGATATCGCTCTTCTCCAGCGTGCGCGACCTCACGTCGAACAGAGAAGGGGAGGGCCGTCCAGAACTGTGGCGCCACTCGTCTGCGACCGAGTGAACAGTATAAGCGGATACCCAAGACGGATAGGACGACAGTAACAAGCGCACGAGTCAACACTCGTGTACAGAGCCCGGCCTCTCCGCTCCGGCTCGGGCACTATGCTCTGGAGTGTAGCACCGGCCATTGGACAGTCAAATCCGCTGTACAGGCCAAAGTCCATGTCATGAGATGCTGTGTTGAGCCATACCGAGCACCTCTCGCACATACCACACAGGGGGAGGGCGAATTATCGTGAGTACCGTGCGATTGGGCGAGGCATCTTGATGGTTGAACAGCGACGAGCCCCCCTGCGTCAGGCGAGCGATCGTCCTGAGCTCGGCAAGCCCCAGTCACCCGCTCATGTCCTTGTCGTGAAGTTGTAGGGACGCACCTAGCGTAACGAGAACCGTATCAAAACACCCGGTACGACCAGCCACAGCCCGCAGCAAGTCCTGGTAGTCTCGGCAAGGTGTAGAGCCCTCCGGCCTTATTTGAGGGCGCACTTCAACAGCTGAGCATACGTAGACCACTGCGCTGGTTGTAGAGCTTCATCGTGAGCGGCCTGAACGTATGGGACGTGGGAGGGAACGCGAGTAAAGTTGAAGTGACCAGCTACTGCCTGCGTTTCCGGTGTCGCTCTGCCCTACTTTCTGGACGACGCTCATTCAAGCTGTAGGAGGAGCCAACGATACCATGAAGCCTCAGCCTACAAGCTGCAATTTGCGTCCACCGCACTCTTACACCTGGGCCCTTACAAGCTCCCGCACCCTAGCTAGGCCCATACATATGTTTTCTGACGCACGGACCTGCTTGACACGAGATCTCTCGCGACGCGCGACGACGATGCTCCGTTCGTCCTTCCACCATACTTATACCCTCGGGACCTGCTAACAAGCCGACCCGCGCGAGTAGGCGGCCTCGACCAGTGGACGAGTGCCACCACATCGCGCGTCGCCATGTCATTCCTCACTCCGCTTCTGCTCTCGGTCGTCCCCTCTCCCCTCACACACCAGCTCATCCCCCATCTCTCGACCTACCTCCCGCAGATCTTCCCGCCCTCCCCGCCAGGCTCGCCAGGATACCAGCGGAACTTCAGACACGTCTTTACGCTCGTTATTGGCGCATACCTCGTGTGGAGCTTTGGGTGGGGCGCAGCTGGGTCGGGCGAGGCGGAAAGTGGGGAGGCGGGGGATTGGTATGCCCTCTTAGGGGTTGGAAGGGGTGCTGGGGAGGATGAGCTCAAGCGGGCATTCAGAACTCTGTTAGTCCCTCCTCTGCCGATAGGATCTCGGCTCACGGATAGGTCGCGGACGTATCATCCAGATCGTATCAGACAAGGAGCAGAAGGCTCGGGTGACCACTTCATCCGGATCAGACAAGCATACGAGGGCCTATCAGACCCGATAAAGCGGTGGGCATATGACCGGTAGGTCCTCTCTGTCTTCTATATATCCTCGTCAATATCCGCTTGGTGGGTTATGGCTGACTCGAAGAGGTTTGGAGCGGACATCCTGCAGTGGAAAGCCGTGACGACTCGCGAGTATATGCGATTCGGGATCAACCAGTCGAGCGGGTTCTACGTCATCTCAGGCGCGATCATGCTACTCCTGAGCTGTAAGCTCAATGGCATACGATCTATCTCGGACCGGAGCTGACTCCTCAGTGCTGGGTCGTGCCAAAGACGGCGCCTTCGTAAGCTTCACACTTTCCGTGCTTGCTTCACCACGGCACAAAGCTGATCCAGCAGTGGAGAAACCTAGTCTTCGTCCTCCTCCTAGCGACGGAGCTGCACCTCCTTCTCGCCCCTTCTTCATCCGCATCTACCAGCCCGACCCTCCTCAGCCGCTCCCTCAGCCTGACACTGGGTGACCGACCCCCATTCCTACAGATCCGTCTTCTACACCGGATCTTTGCGTCGCTATCAGTCGGGATCAATCAGCTAGCGGGTGTGTGGTCCGCCGATAGACAGGGGACACAGCCAGGACTGGAGGAGGTCCTGGTGGCTGTGCGAGGTCTGGAAGTGGAGGGTGAGCGACATCGGTTCAAAGCATACAAGCGGAAGCTGACGGTGCAGCTATCACTGGATTTCACGATATCGTCGGCCCGTTGCTTTCTCAGGGCGATCCGACGCACACTCAGACTCGAATCAAGCAGGGAATGGAAGAAGGTGAGCTACATTATACAGTGTTGCGGCTGGGTATATCAGCTCATAAACTTCAGTGCTCATTGACCGTGCGATCTCGACACATCCGCAAATCAGACCACTCTGGATTGACGCGCTTCGACGCGCAGAAGCCGATCGGAAGTCCACAAACAACTTCGCCGCCGCTCCTCCTTCTCTCGAAGCAGCTCCATATCCCTATCCTTCACCTCCGCCATCGCCTTCCCGCTCGGCTGGACGTAGGCCACAAATGGATTCCGCGAGAGAAAGGCGAGTGCTGGGTGTCGCTAGTGGCATCCCATTACCGCCCTCACCGCCGCCATCCCCGCTTCTCAAGCCTATGAGGTTGTAGATATGGATCTGATCAGCGCATTTGTTGAGCCTCATACCAAGGTCTGGCATCATGTAGCATCTATAACCTGTATTTCTACTCCTCCTGGGCTCCTCTTACCCCCGGTTTCTGAGCCGGAGAAACCACCCATTGCCCATGCGCTCTCCACTAGCTTCCGCACTGCCCAAACCCAAGTGACCCATAGGATCCCAGTCGAGAGGTATGCGCCTGCCTTGGTGGGTATCGCCCACCAGGCCGAGGGGACCGAGAAGATGTGATATTGCGCAGGAAGTGTGGTGTGTTGGGCCAATTCGAGTACGACGACGGTTAAGAAAATGACGTATACGGCCTCAGAATATCAGCTTGCTCCCTTGCTATCGCTTGATCCGACAAGCGGGCGAAGACGGCTGATTGTGCCCAACTTACATAGCCTGCTCTTCGCACCCAGCTGCTATCTCTCCATCGAGCAGGCGAATGCCCGATGAAGCGATTCCACCTGTGAGTACCAAGCAGCACAAGTGTCGTTGAGGCCGAAGCAAGCCCTGAAGCGTATCCAGGACGCATCCTTCATGGGTCAGCTCAGCCCGCGCTGGATCATGCCATTTGAGACTGACCTGAACATCGCCACGTTACTGATCAAGACCCCGACGTCCCACGACTCGTCTTCCCCTCGTAGTCCCATCATCAGCGTCAAAGGTGAAAGCGGGAACAGTGCATCGCCGGATTCGGCGGTCGAGGTTGCAGGGGAGGAAAGCAGGTAGATGGGCAAGGCGGATGTGGCGAGAATGAGCGGGAGGAGGTTGGTGAGAGGTGGCTCGCCTGCCGGAGCCGCGGAAGTCGGTATGCGCGTGGAGAAGGCTGTGTACAGGGCAATGATGATCGTAGGGAGCTGGCAGGCGGCGGTCAAGAGACAACGCACCTGCACATTCAGCTAGCGCTCGCGGGAAGATAGATTCTCTTCAGCTACTTACCCAATGAGAGCGAACATGCTCTGCAGACGTTGCCAGGTGAGCTGGCAGCCAAGGTAGGCCGGACTGGAGGAAGGCTCGGATTACGTCCCGTCCGAGTGGCCTCCCGGTCCATAAGAGAGCAGCGGATGAAGTGGCTGGACCAGCGATCATGCTAGAGGTGGCGAAAACGAGCAAAGCAGAAACAACATGGCGCATACTGGCGAGTCAGTCCCAGATCGGGCGCAGAATACGACGGAGCTCACCCTCTAGATCCTCCAAGCCAGACTCCCTTCCCAAGCAAAAACGAACCCACGCCAGGCAATAAAGTCCACCTTGCTGGCCCCGGAGAGTTTGCCGGGCCGAGAGCAAGTGCGACAGCCGTGACCCCCAAGATGTCTTGAGATCTCGTCAAGAAGATCAGAGCCCAGATGGCCAGACCAAGGAATAAGGGCGTCAACCTTCTCGTCAGCTGTCTCGCTAGCAGTACCTCATATCGGCAAGCTCACGGTGTCTGTGCGGCCGTGTAGATTAGAGCGGGCTGGAGGAGGAAAGTCAGAATTCCAGTCAACTGTACGAGTCAGCTCAATGGGTCGCGCATAGCAAAAGCATGGAGTCGACACACCTGGGTTCGCCAACTACGGCCTTTCCACCTTCCCTCTAGTTTGACCCACATGATGACGCCCGTCCACAAGATGGCCATCTCCAGAAGTAGTGCTGGCAAGTGCAGACTCAGAGCCTGATTTTGCGCCAAGTCGGCTCTGCTGTGCTGCATACTATCATGTGTTTTGGTGGGCGAGGATTGGTACCTATGCAATCAGCTGGTCATCCTTTGAGCTCATATCAGACGGCAGAAGTACTGACATCAATGCTGCGAGGCGATGTAACGGCGGTATCGACCCTTCGTACATGAGTATTGAGCATCTGCTTCGTTCCAGCACGTGGACCTACCGCTGAGTTCTGCTTGCCCGCCATGAGAACTAGGGCCATACTCCCGAAGACCTGCAAGATCAGCTGTTGCTCTCTCTCCGAGCTCTAACAACAGCACTCACCGATCACCAATACGACCGCTAGACGCAAGACCAGGACACCCCCCAGACCCCATCCCAGACCTTTCCACCGGTCCCCCTCCGCCCCTCCCCACATACTCCACTTGACCCAATTCCTCAACGTCGATCCATATCGCCTCTCCTCTTCCTCCTCCCTCTCCTTCTTGTGTGCGAGCTTGCTACTCCGCGCAACAGCCCTCCGGTCCTCTCCCTCCGGCCCTCTTGCGCTCCGTTCCGCCCGGCGCTTCTCGCGTCTCACTCGCCGCTCTTCGTCCGTCTCGCCAGTCCGGCTGCTCCGCCTTCGAGCGTCCGGCGCCGGGGCCAATGAGTCAGCGAAGGCTGGCTGGTACTCGCGCGAGCTACTTCCGGGACGAGAGGAGGATTGGCGGTGTGGAAAGAGCGAATGCGCTCCGGCCGACATGGGGCCATTTTGGGATAATGGTGGAGAGTGGAGTGAGAATTGCGGTGAGGCTGAGCCGGAGGGTGAGAGGGCGCGTCGACGGAGGTCAGCGCCTGAGCTCGGTGGGTAGCTCAAGGAGGGGCCAGACTGGCGATAGGACGACGACGTGACGTGTGTCGAGTACGAGGCGAGGGAGGAGGCGCCGTCAAAGTCGAACTCGGTCTCTGTGGGCGTCTCGCTCCTGGTAGGATCAGCAGAGTCTTCAGACCCAGTTGAGCGTTAGCAAGGCAGCAGAGATGCTGCGAGGGGACGAGTGAGGAATGCGGAGACTCACCCAGCTCTCATATGGCTTGACGCTCTCTTTCTCGCCCGGTGAACCTCATAGGGGACTCGAGACATCCCTTCTGGTCGATTCTGCTGTACTAGCCGTGTGCCGACCGCGCTGCGGTCTCCTTTTGTAGTGAGTGAAGTGGGTGACGGTCACTATGCAAGTGTAGTTCTCGGCTACGCGTTATATTTGGCCCGAGTTCCAGGCAATCCGTGCGCTCAAGCTGAAGTTTCTTGGGAGTCTTGAAGTAGGTGATGCGTGTTGCCACAAGCCCAAGAACCCTTACAGGACTCAGACCTCATCTACTTGCCCTCTCCGGGTTGAGCTGAAGTTTCAGGATAGTCACCGACCACGGTCCTTGCGGTACCTGAGATGCAGAGCTGAGATCGTACATGACATATGGGACTATGGACCAAGTGATATACACCCGTACTCATACAAGACTGGAGATGGTACACCAATACAAGATCACCCCCTGAGCCTGGCAGGTTCCGACCTTGCCCACCCTGCTCAGGATCTCCGCCGCCGCCCAGAAGCCGCTTGATGATGTTCCGGAGTCGTTGTGTTCCAGTCGGGCTCCAGGATCACTCGGTCTGGCTGACCGCGAGCGAGATCTCCAGCTCTTGTATCCGCTGACGAGCCGTGAGAAGCTCCTCGGCGAGAGCTAGAGCTTCTGAGCGAAGGTGGTGGACGAAACTGGCTATCAGCGCAATCACGAGGATCCGTACGGGAGAACCTACCCTGAGCTCGCTGCACCCAGCTCGAAGACACAAGGCACGTCTGCCTTGTCGCAACCCGAGCATCTTGGCCTATCCCATATCACCCCGCCCATACTGCTCGAGACGACTGGAACAGCTCCCATCCCAGCCTGGAACCCACTCGGGTTGACAATCGTCCCCTCTCCTGTGTTGCTGGTGCCAACCTCGCTCCTCAACCGCCATTCCAGTGCCTCACACTTGCGCTTGATGCCATGGCATCGCACGCACGCCTGCACGGTTCCCTGGGGTGGGTGGACGTAGACCGGCCCGGCCCGTGTGTCTTCGAGCGGAGAGGTGGCGTACTCGACAGTACGACCTTGGAGGTTGGAGGGAAGGAAGAGGTGTGCGTTGGGATCGTTGGGATCTTGGATCATGGATGGGCGTTTACGTTGGGTGGAGGTAGAGGGTTGAGATGGGTCCCGGCGTGCCCGCTTGCGCTTGCCGCCCGTCGGGACGGCATTTGGGTCGGCAGCGTCTCCGGCCGTGGGAGAGGTGACTTGCCCGAGGTCCGCACCGAGAGAGGCATTGGAGTCGGCGTTATCTCCAGGTACAGCGCCGTCAGCCGCCTCGTGCAGCTTATGATCCTCATCCACGGGCGCGTTCTGCTGGTTGATATCCAGGCTAGGATCGATGTGACTCCCTCCGCCGTGGCCCTGGGAGAACGCGTCCGAAGGTATGCCTTGGGGGTAGAACGCCGTGGCGTCAAAGTGATCCCACTTGTCTGCGAGACCGGGGTCCAGGAGCGAGTCCTCAGGGTTGACATTGTCGTCATGACCGCCGTCACCGCCTTGGAGGATGACTTGGTTGGCTAGGACGGTAGCGGTGGCGCGCGCAAGTTCCGGGTCCATGCCATCCATGTCATTGCCGTCGTGCAGGAGATCAGGGGCGATGGGGTGGAGGGAGGCATCGGAGAGGGTGTGAGGGTGATCCATCTTGTGAAGAGTGGGGGAGGTATGGACGATAGCGGTGGACGCCGAGGTGATGGCTTGGGCGGCGGGTGCCGTCTGAGAGGGTGCATCAGCGGTGGTTCCCGGAGATATGGCTGGCGGTGGGAGGGTGGGGTCCCCCACTCTGCGACTTACAGGTGTTGTTGAGCGGAGAAGTTGCCCGTGCTTGCTGAGTGCGTCTGTTGCTTTGCTGGGGTGGCTGCTACTTTGACTGATATAGGATGCAAAGGTGGCGAGATCGATGTCAACAGCAGCAGCAACAACGAGTGGCATAGAAGAGGAATTCTCGCCGAAAGTGGCAATAACGAGGGCGCGCATGACGTGGCACCAGTCAAAACACTATCAGCCAATCTTCCCCACCCTACTCACCCACCCTACTCAGCAGCGCAACGTTACTGCATCGTCATACTCGTACAAGCAGTGTACATGGTCCTGCGCCGCCCGCACCTAATACTGAAGGCATCCATATCATCTCGCCGCTCGTTTCCGCTCAGATCTCCCATCTGCTGGACATCCCCCTACCGAGCCATGTCCACATCTGCACCTCCCCCAGTCGAGATCTTGCTCGTCGGTCTCGGCTCAATCGGCTCAGTCTATGCTTATCTTTTGGAGAAGGTCAGCTCAGCTCCAACAGTGGCTCCCGCAGTCTGAAGCTGACGTACAGTCAGGAAGAGCCAGAGTCACAGCGGTCGCTCGATCGAATTATGAGCTGTACGCCAACGAAGGTGTGACGCTCAAGACCGACAAAGTCGGCGACATCCCGGGCTGGAGACCACATCGAGGTAGGTCTCTTGCGTCCTTCCACTGGGTCAAGCTTATCGGCGCAGTCGTCAAGTCTCAAGCAGAAGCTCTGACCCCTGGAAAGCACTACGACTTTTGCCTCTTGACTACCAAATGCCTCCCCGACGTTCTGCCAAATACATCCCTCCTCGCGCCTGCTATCGCCAGTGGTCAGATCGGAGCATGGTGTTTGATCCAGAACGGTCTCGGGGTGGAGCGGGAGCTGCAGGAGGCTGTGGAAGCAAGTGGAACGCCAATGATCTCGAGCTTGGCGTGGATTGGGGTGATGGCGAAGGAGAATGGGGCTGTAGTGGAGTGGAGAGGAGCGGTGAGCTGTCCGCTGATTAGTATTCTAGGGAAGCTGCTGACTGTCTAGGACACGCTGGTATCGGGTATCTACCCGCCAATACCTCGTCTCAGACCTTCGTCTGCCTCACCTCAGACATCTCAACCCACACGCGTGTTCACCGAAAGAGAGACCGCGGCGCTGGAAGCATGGCGCAGTCTGCTAGAGGAAGGAGGAGCCAACATCAAGACCACAGATCACGTTGATGCTGTACGGTACGCCAAGGTGAGTATGGTATCAGCATCCTCCTCTTGGTACGGCCAAACTGATTATCAGAACATCTGGAATGCAACTTGGTCATCTATCCAAGCTCTATCACGCACATACCCCTCAACGTATGCCGCTCTGCCCGCAGCAACCGTCGCACCCATCAAGAAGATGATCCGAGAGATCGTCGATGTGGGTTTCGAAGCTGGCCTGCTGAGAGAGGGCGATCCGCAGTACAACCTGGGCGGGAAGGGGATGGGTAGTAGGCAAGAGCTCGCGGATCAGTGCTGGGAAATCGTAAGTATCCCGCCAAGGTGTGGGGTATGGCTTGGCTGACGAGTCAGATAACAAAGATGGCTTTGACCAAGATTGCGAATGGCCAAACACCGCACAAGATGTCCCTCTGGATCGACGTCGAGCAGAATCGGCCAATAGAGGTCGAGGTCATTGTCGGCGAGGTGGTGCGGCTGGCAAAGGAGGTGGGGGTGGATGTGCCGAGAGTGGAGATTGTGGAGGCGCTGATGAGGGGTCTGCAGGCGGATATCTTGGAGCGGCGAGCATCATCAAATTAAATCATGAGTCAGAGCTAAGTAGTACGTACCGTCAGATTTCGCTCAAGCAAGGCCATCTAGCTGTTTTATGATTGACACTACTGACGCCACTACCTTACACTTTCGCAAGCGTGTTGTGCAAGCTGAGATCGATGGTGCTAAGGACGCTCAGTCACATACTGACATCCTACCCCGTTCACGAATCATGCCGTCAACAGTACAGACATGTCTTGGCAGACTCTGCTGAGTATCAGGAAGCCCAGTGGGAGTCTCGGATGGTTGTAAGGCGGTGCAGCTGACTCAAGTCTGAGATCCTCGTACGTCCCTCGTCTCCTCTTCGGGATATGGACAACAAAGGATGAGCGAGTGGCTGCGGTGCTGTGTACCCCCTGAAACGTGACACTGCCCACATGTTCCACCACGAGAAAGGAGTGCGGTACGATACGGGGGATGACGTGCTGAGGTCATGGGCATGTGAGTTTCCCTTTGAGGGAGAGCAGCTGAGTCTTAAGCTCATCGCCTCTTATAGAGATTTGCGCCACCCTGTCGCCCTTAGACTGCTTCCTACTCACAGTCTCACCCCAACAATATACTATAAGTATACACCCACCGCCCTCTTCGATCCAAGACTCGACGAACGATCACAGCTCATTATGAATCCTCGTACCACTTCTTACATCATGACGTCGCAGGGGACTGTGTCACCCGCCGAGAAGAGGCTTCCCGAGTACACCTACGACTCGTCTTCACCCAAGAGTCGTAAGCCCTGCACACCATACGTGGGTCAAGGCAGATGCAGAGCTGTGTGGACCAGAAGGCAAGACAGCCCGGACTTCGGCGATGGACCGTCCCAAGCGTCGGCTGACTCAGAACCTTTTACCTGGAAGTCGTGGTTGCTCACCAAGGACTTCGTACCGGCGCAGCCGGGAAAAGAGCTACACCTCCCCTTGGACTACGGCAACGCCACGATCGAGGTATCTCAGGGGGGTCCGCTCGGCCGGGCCAGGTTCCGCCTTCTGCCAGACGACCCTGCCAGCACTGGCGATCCTTCTCCAACCCACGAGGACTCTATGAAGCTAAGGAGCATCATTTTGATGGACATGTACCGCGTGGGAGACGAGATAAAGACGATTGATGAGAACGGAATGGAAACGACTACCTGTATCTTCGAATGCGACCTGTACGAGTACACAACACCCGGTGATTATCCATGGGAGGCGATGGACCTGTGGGGTCCCTCTGAGGGGGAGTCGGGAAACGTAAATGAGGGGAGTGTCTGTGATGGGGCCGGAGCTACATCGCGCCGGACCAGACTGCCCTGGCCATGGGGAGGACCTGGGTTGATATACAGCTGGTAACGTGTTCGATGTCATGTTTGTTACATGAGTGTCAGGTAGTAGGACACAATGGAGACCGACCCATGAGAGGGATGCCAAGCTGAGTCGATCTGGTCACACTCTGCTTGATGTTTAGGATAGGAAAGGCCTGTCTGATCGATGCCCATAAAGTACACTTTGGGAGAGCCGGTAAAGGGGGTCCGGACAGGCTGGCTTTTCTAAGCTCGGATCAAGCTGCCCTCGATTTCCGAGTCCGTCGCCTGCCAAAGGGAAGACGAGGGTAGCCTGCCGCACCACACTCGTACAGTACAGTAAAACTAAGCACGCTCGCTGCGGATAGACGATGATAGACGTCCCAGATCTCGGAGATCTCGGATCCGATATCAGGGCCTAGGCCCAGGGCCCTCGGCCCCACACACGAGCGATCGACGTCAGATCTCGGAAGCTTTGTATCAAAACTACCCAAAGCGGTTAATTTTTAATGCCGATCAATTCAGTTGCTCATTAATTCCTTCATCTGCATCAGTCCGAGCCGCTGTCTCTGGAAGCTCGTCCCACCTGGTCCTCCTCGTCTTTCGAGGCGACGGGAGGCGTGAAAGGGGGCGCATGTGTTACTGACGCAGCGAAGTTTCTGTTCTTCTACCTCGACCTCGGACTGACATCTCTACTCATCTCCAAGAAGATGCAACGTCGAGGCTCCCTAGATCTACCCGGGTACAACGGTACAAATGTCTGGTACGCGCCCGGTACCGCTATCAACTCGACCGAGGCGTTTCACCACGCTTCAGACCTCGAAGAAGCAGCATACCTCGCCAACCGCTACATGTTCATCGCCATGATGGTGATCATGCTCGCCTACATCTTCGCGCAGATGCCATACACCTACATTCGGATCCGAGCCAACGGGATCTGGCACGGCTTTCGCCTCAGTAACGGGGTCGCGATGGAACGGAATATGCCCAAGCGGCTTCGCCATCGTCAATGGCCTATACCGGTCCGGCGGATCCCTTTCTTTGACCTCCCCCTCTCCGAGTTTCTGCTCGTCGCTCTCATGTGGGCGGTGGGTGTGGGCATTGCGGGATGGTGTCAGGCGACATTCCTCACGGACGCCAGTAGGAGCACGCTGGTTGTCATGAGTCTGCTCGCTCTGACGGCGGGACTTGGCATCAAGTCGGGCGGAGTCGGGACATGGGTCGTTCACGGCTACACCGCTGTCAACTTTTTGCACCGATGGACAGGGCGGCTGGTCTTGCTGCTGTCAACCCTGCATGTCATCGCGTACCTTGTGGTCTTTTACCAGGCAGGCAGTGAGTCTTCAGTCTTGACATTTGGCCACAGCTGACCAGCAGTCGCAAAGCAGGAGATGGCCAAGCCGGAGAACTACCTCGCTGCTTTGGGCTATGCCGGTCTATGCCTCACTGGGGTCCTTTCTATAGGCTACGTGCGGCGGAGATGGTGGCTGCTGTTCAAATTTGGGCATCACGTGAGTACTCGAGACAACGCAGCTGACTTTAGATCGGAATCCTACTCCTCATGGCTGGTCTCAACTACCACTCGCAAGATGTCGTCCCCTACCTCCTCGCTATCTGGGCACTTCTCGTCATCAATACCGTTGTCCGCAGCATCACCACTCGTATCACCACCGCCACAATCACACCCCTCCCTGGAGCCGCCTCCACCCTGGTCACTTTCCCCGCCCTGACCAAGGGCTTTACACCCGGCCAGCATGTCCGCGTTCGCCTGCTCGTCCCGTCACTATGGACCAGCTCGTTCGAGTCTCACCCCTTTACCATTGCCGCTACGGAGGGACAGGAGGTCACGCTGGTCATCAAGGTGGCGGGGGATTGGACAGAGTCACTGTACAATCTCGCCCTCGAGCGAAAGACCATGCGTTGCTCTGTAGAGGGACCATACGGCGGGCCATTGAACTTCTTGTTCCCCGCTTTCCGGTCGGTCATGATCGCTGTTGGTGGATCAGGCAGTGAGTAGCGCCTTTGACCGTATCGGTCAAGCTGATGATCAGTCTCATTTGGTCTTGGCGTCGTAAGAGGACTTTTGGCGGATGTGGCGGCGGCCCGGTCAAAGTGCCAGCACGTTCTACTAGTTTGGACTGTGAAAGATAGAGGTAAGCCGTCAGCCGTGCGACCTGAGACGAGCTGATATCATAGCCACACTTGATGATCTGTCCCCTATCCTCCTCGAGATGATCCACACCGCGGAAACGATAAAAGCCTCAAACGAGCACTTTATCTTTGACCTTCGGCTACACTTTACCGCCAAGGACGCGTTCTCGGCGGACAAGGAGGACAAGATCGGGCTGGAGAAGACAAAGGGAGATCTGAAGACGGTGGTTTTCCAGGGCCGACCGGATCTCGCAGGCATATTGACACAGCTCATTGCTGCTCAGCCGGAGGGGGATGGAGGTGTGGGAGTTGGCGTATGCGGGCCGACTGCTCTAGGGGATAGCGTCGAGCGGATAGTCAGGGCTATCCCATGCGCAGATCGGAAGCGGGTTGGAGGCGTCGAGCTCCACGCCGAGCGCTTCTCGTTGTAAAGTCCAATGATATTGCATGTTGTGTTCTAGATGCTAGTGATGATATGTTATGTCCTCTGTATAATTAAGCTACCGCCTGCCCCTCCTTGGCCTCCTCCCACCTGCAACTGCAAATGTCCCGTACAGTCTCCTCCTTCAAGGTCGCAAGCACATTCTCGCACGCCACTCGAGTCGCCAGGTTCTGCGACTCTGCAAATCCCCTTCCGATCTCTTGCCCATGAAGCTGGACTGTGGGATTAGTGCTGGCTCACGCTCAAGGAATCGAGACTTACCAGCGCAGACCACACCCTTGACCTTCTCGTCCAATCGCACGATCTTCCAAGATGTACAGCCCAACTTGCCGAGCCGTTCCTGCATGACGCTTTTGGGGTGTAGACTGTGGTTGATAGGGCCGACGCCGTATTGCTCCATGAATGGCCAGTAATTGTCGTTGAAAAGCTTTCGAGCGGCTGCGAGGTCGCCATTTTGGTCCGCGACGACGGCGCCTAGCAGGACTTCGGGTATAGCGCCGAGAGTCTGCCGTCAGCCAGGATCTGGAACGAAGGGTCAGACGTACTGGGGCATGGCTCGCGCCGAACCAAAACTCTGTCACCTTGTTGCCGCCCGCTTCTTCCACCGCCTCGCCCACCACACCCTGCTTGGACCTCCTCTTGAGTACATTCTGCGCCTCCTTGAACCGCGTCGATATCTGTACCATGTACCGGTCGATCTCGGTCTTGACTGGGCGGTCAATCTCGACCACGCGGTCTGCCAGGCCCAGACATACCGCCATGGCGGCGAGAGCCTGGTCGGCGGCCCTAGAGTGCTTCATGTGGGTGATTTCGGCGGGTGTGTAGTTCTCCGGGACGTCATACAGCCTCTCCACAACGACTAGGGGTCAGCCAATACCGGTGACGAACTTACAATAGTCCAAAAGCGAGTCCCCGATCAGCTTGTATTGCTGGAAGTCTTGCCTTCCGCGAGTCTGCGAGGATGCGTTCTGCCGTCAGCCCCGCCCGCCATATGACTTACAAAGATGATGTTCCCCTTCTCTGCGTCCCGGAAGGTATAGCCCATAACGGAGACCGCCACGGGCTTGGTGAATGCCTTCATCCAGCCCATCGGGTCTGCCTTGACCTTTGCCTTGGTCGGCTCCGGTACCACTGGCGCGGGCTGAGCGTCCACCTCGATTTCCAGGCTGCTCTGCCGGGCAAACATCCTCGAAACGTCCGACCAAGCTTCGAGGCGGTCGATGGGGATCTTGAGGCGTTTCATGCAGGATATAGCGGCGTCCAGGGAGCGGGTAGGAGATGAGAGATAGGCGGCACCGACGAGGGACTCGACAACATCTGCGACCACCTGGAATTAGCAAGCGCTAATGCAAAGCTCACCTTGTCTCCAATCTTGACTGTCCGCTTGCCCTCCTCCGCCTTGACTTCTACTCCACCTAATGTCCACCCTTCTGGCACCCATGCCTTTGCTCTGCCCTCTTTTGGCCGGATATAGCTCGCGATACCCGCTTCTACCCCATTCGCCCGTAGGCTCCTGTTGCTGAGCAGAATATGACGATCCACCCTGCTATTGTCCGACAAGGGTCCGCGCAGGCACGTATCCAGCGTGGTCAACAGCTTGATGAGCGTGTCTCCCAGGATCTCGAGCCGCTCGTAGCTGCGATTAGGCTGATTGGAAGCGGACATGGCTGGGGTCAGCGCCTGGAGAGCGAGGGCAGGAGTGAGGGAGTTGTCGAATAAGCGACGGTTAAATTGCTTGGCCGCAAGGTGGTCCGTGAGCATGACGAAGAAAGTGGGGATGGTGGAGAGGGAACGGTATGTTGAGGCGGGAAAGCAGTACCGCTGTGTGAGTTCCGGCATGAGGTAGATGGGAGTGGAGGGGGACGAGTTGAGGATACCGCCTGACCGACCGGACGTGGCGATACTGGCGGTGAAGACACGCTGGTCTGGGTATTCCAGGACGGGCGGGCCAAACTTTTGGAATGAGTAGTTGAGGATCGATTTGGTGATTTCTGCCGGGTGAGGGAAGGAGGGGATGAGGTTGGTCCATTCCTCCACGTAGAAGCGGCGACCGAACTCGGCGGGACTGGTCGCTACCGCGTCGACCAGCTCTTGTTCCAGGAGAGCTTGAGAGGCGACGGAGAATGGGACGGAGGTGGGAGCGATGGCGAGGGTGGATGCGATTTCGGCCCAGTCGATATCTGTCCGCTTTGCCTTGCCAGGAGCGAAGTTTCGGATGAGAGGGAGGACGAGCCAGGTAGGTCCAGCGGGAGGGGGATGGAGGTCTTTGTTGAGCTGTGACCGTATGACTTGTTCGGTGTACCGTATAGCTTGCTGGTGCTGCTCCTCCGACAGCTTTTTGAGCTCCCCCATGTCCACCAGCCGCATCCCTACACCGGGCTTGAGCTCCAGCTCTTCCACCCCGTCCGCTAACCGCTTTGATGTCAAGAGTGCCAGCGCCCGCCCATCCTCCATCTGCAGCGCCGTCATCCATGCTCTCCGCTCAACCACCTCATCTACCCCCTCCGGAACCAGCGCCTCGTACACGCCCACTCCCGGCACTCCCCCATTGATCGCGGGAGACGCCTCAGGGAGGCGATTCCGGATGGTCCCCTTGAACACCTCCCACCGCGCCGACAAGCTCAGACCCCTTTGCAGATCCTCATCCTCTGGCTTGAGTACCCTATCTCCCTCCTCGACCCAGCGCGACAGACTCGCTGGATCTCTCCATTCTCTGACTCTTGGCTTCTTCTCCCTCGGTTCCACGCCTTTTGGAGTCGGCCCGAGACTATCATCCAACTCCCCCTTGTCCAGTAACGCCTTGCACGCGTCCCAGCACGCGACCCGCTTCGCCATGAGCTTGGACGGGTAAGGACCGTGGGTGGAGAAGGTGCCTGAGCCCGCTGCGGGAGGTAGGGCAAGGGTTGCGTCAAAGTGTGGGCCGGAGGGGGCGGGGACTTGTACGGGTAGGTCTGCAGCAGGGATGACGGTGTAGGTGACGGTGTGTCGGCAGGTGGACGGATTTGCGCCGAAGGACTGGAGGTAGCGAGAGAGGACGAGGCCAGCAAGTTCGACGGTGAGTGCTGTACCGTTCGCCGTGATGTGGTCTGGCGGGAGAGCCATTGGAAGGGGCTGAGAGGGAGAGCCTGGGGCGGCTGAAAGGGGCTGCGTTGAGCAATGGCGAAGAGCGCGACGCGAGCTGCCCGTGCTCGTCCGAGCTAGGTCAAACACGAACTCCTACGCGTAGTCAAGGTGTCTAAACGTGATGATAAGGTGCGAATGTATGGCGATCATATTCAAGACTAGTGCTTGAGGTTGGAATTGAGACATGTGGACATCTGAAACAAGGGCTCGGCCGAAATTTTGACCTCCTTTGGAAACCTCTGTACATGATCGACCACGACTTCTGACTAGCATCTCACAGACTACCTTAAGCCTTGACATCCCCGACCTCTGCCCGACCGCTCAGCCCAGCTGCACGCGCGTCCACCTCTTCCTTTGCAATCTGGGCGCGCGTCCGGTACTTGGCAAACTGACGCGTCGGAACGCATTCCTCAAACAGCTCGTCGATCTCGGCGTAAGACCGCCCAGCGACCTCGGGGATGGTGAAGAAGATGGCGATCCAGCCGACCAAGCCAAAGCCGAAAAAGAGATAGCCTACATCAGCGTTGCCTCAGCCAGTACTTACCAGTCTTGAAGCTCCAACCGGCCTTCTGAACCGAGATGAGGATTGGGGTGACAAAGTTGGTGAAGATACTGCTGATCAGCTGACCCTGCTGACTACTCACCCAAACACAGCTGTGCAGGCAGCAGCAAACCCAGCCGTCTTGGCTCGCAGTCTAGGCGTGGCGATCTCGGCGAGGTAGACGTATCCGATTGGCGCGCAGCTGCTGGCGTAGCACCATGTCCAAAGGCAAAACAGGGCAATGGTGAGTCCCCCTGGCGGGACCCAGTTGGGTGAGGTACCGACTGCAGCGATAGCAAGACAGAAGACGACCATGCCGCCGCCGCCAACAAGGAGGAGAATCCGCCGACCGAAGCGCTCGATATTGTACCAGGAAATGACCTGCGCGGAGAGCTGAATGCATTTAACGATGACGTTTCCACTGACGAGTCAGCTGGGTCGAGCAGGATTATTCCGTTCCTTACAGAAACGGATCAGCCACCCCAGCAAGCTGGAAAAAATAGGTAGTGTAGGAGAGGACGAAGGAGAGGCCGCCGAGGCCCTGGAACTGGAGGGGAAGCCAGGAGACCCAGGTGCGCCGTCTGGAGTCATTAGCTAACTTTTCACTGTACTTACCGATTGGTCCCCCTGAAGATTTCTGCGTAGCTGGCATTCTTCGCATCCGCAGCGAAGCGGTTCTGCATCTCCCGTTCATAGTTGAGGACGCGATACTCGTGCTCGACGTCGTAGCCGTCGATACCGCCATACAAGCGCTTCAGCATGGCCTTTGCCTTTTCTGGCTGATCCTTGTTCAGGTAGTACCCTGATGTCAGCTCACGCATTGACTAGACTTACAAGGCGACTCTGGGATGATGACAAAGGCGATGACCATGAGACCGATAAAGACGAATTGCGAATAGATGGGGTTCTTGTACCCCTCTTGGCCGACTGCGATCTGAAGAGCGATGGACGCAGCGAAGCCGCCGACGCCGAACCAAAAGTTGTACATGGCGATGAGGGCGCCGCGGATCATGGGTGGACTACATGAGCTGGACCATGACTGATGACTTACGCGATCTCACTGATGTAAACTGGGATACCGGTCTGTACCATACCAGTTCCCCACCCAGCAAAGAGGCGAGCGCAAAGCCAGACCGCGTTGTTGGTGGCGACGATCTCGAGGATGACGCCGAGGGTGAGGATGACTGTCAAAAGGGCTAGGTTGAACTTGCGCCCCAGCCAGTCAGCCGTGATAGGGCCGCTGAGCATGCCTGACGATCAGCTGGAGCCTCAGCAAGACTTACCGATGATCTGGCCAACTGACTGGACCGCTGTCCAGGCTCCGACGTAGACCGAGTCTAACGCGCACTTGCCATCGCCCTCGATCACGGTGCAGAATTGGGCTGAAGTTAGCATGCGTGGGGAAAGCAAGACATACCTATGAAGTACTTGTTGGCCACAATAGATCCGGGGACTAGCATCAGCTAAGCCATGCGAAAGAACCTACTGCTGATCAAGTATCCATCCATAATGGCAGCCCAGGCGACCAAGACGGCAAAGAGGATGGCCTTTCGGAAGGTCCAGATGGCGTCTCGGCGGGACATGTCCTTGAAGGCAGAGACGGGGATATCGTCATCCACCGCATGCTTGTCGATCGTCTCGAGGTAGGTGGTCTCGGCGTTCTCGATCCCCATCGAGGTGGTTTTGCTGTCGGGGTGGTTCTTGACTAGATTGCTCATGGTGAGTGGTATGATGAGTCTGGGACATGAAATGGACGTGCTGCTCAGTACTTGTATCCTCTGACCAAGTCCACTCCGGCCTGACAGGCGCCGGTGGACTGTGCGGATCAGCGGTATGAACGGATCAGCTGATGCTCCGTTGTGGAGCACCGAGAATGACCCGTGGAGACATTGTGCCTTGCATTAGCTGGAATTGGCACCACGGGACCTCGGCGACACTCGGTATAAACATGCTCCGGGAGGTCAGTTCTAATACCGGCAACACCGCTGTCCGCCGCTAGCGTGCACTGTAATCCCCCACTTTAGATTTCGGAGTGGGGGAGCTCCGTGACCGGCGCCGAACACACCGGTGTGGCAAATTGCGCCTGGATGTCACCTTCAGCCTTCAGATCGAGCTGAGAGCTCTCTCCTAGGGACTGACAGTAGCGAGGACAGCTTCAGCATCATACTTGCATATACGAGATCTACTCAAGATACAAATCTATCAGGCATGAGCACACTCTGCGGTCCCGGCCTTCCCTTTGGCGGCCATCTCGCATCCTTCTCCCACTTGACCGAGTACACCTTCTTGCCTGAGCCCATCATCTCGTTCACTCCTGGAAGCATGACCTGAGCTGTCGTATTGGGCGGTACGCTGATGTTGACCGTCATGTCCTCGCCGTTCAATGCCCACGAAACGGCATAGGGTCCGTAAGGGGAGTCAAACGACGTTTGAGCAGACGTAACGGTCCCGCCTGGCTGAGGTTGGATGAGGGCAGACTTCCAGCCTGGGTCGCGAGGGGCGAGTCCGCCGATGGTCCGATGCATAAAGGCCGCGACGGACCCGAGAGCGTAATGGTTGAATGAAGTCATCTGACCGGGATTGACCGTCCCATCAGGCAGCATACTGTCCCATCGTTCCCACTGTCGTCAGCCACGCTTGACGCCGACTCACAATTGTTGTAGCGCCCATTCCAATAGAATATAGCCAGCTCGGGTTGTCCGCCTCCTGCAACATCCTATACGCCAGATGCAGCGCCCCATGCCTCGCCAGATTAGGCAATACCAGCGGCGTCCCCGCAAACCCCGTCGACACCTTGAAGTAGTCCCATTGGACCAGCCATTCTAGACGACCGAGGGTATGCTTGCGCTGATCCTCATCGACGAGATCAAACCACAAGGCGAGCGTGAGGGCGGTCTGGGTATCCGAAGTGACGCGCCCGTTCTTGGTGATGTACTCGTCCCGGAAGAGTGCGCGCAGACGGACGTGATCCGCTTGGTACTTGTCCGCTTCTTGTCGACCGATCAGGCGGGCGATCCGAGCGACGAGACCGGTGGTGTAGACGAGGTAGGCGTTGGCGGGGAGGAGATAGTCGGTACGACCGTGCGCGGGGAACTGCGGTGGCGCCTTGGGATCGAGCCAGTCCCCGTACTGCGCCTGCTCTCCGCTCCACAGCCCACTCTCCGCCCTCGGGACTCCCTTCTCCAGCCATAGGACCATGCTCTCGAACTGCTCCTCCAGCACCTGGACGTCTCCATACGCCATGTACAGATCCCAGGGGGTATGCGCGACGACGTCCGCCCATACGCCATGGGGCTTGGGCTTGTGTCCGCCGAGGGGGTTGACGAGGTCTTTGGGAGGTGGAGTCCAGGGGACAAAGATGGGTGGGACGCCGTCGTACTGCTTTTGCTCCGCGGCGACATCCTTGAGCCAGCCGGCGAGAAAGGAGTGCGTGTCAAAGAGGAAGCTGGCCGTAGGTGCAAAGACCTGTATATCGCCCGTCCAGCCGAGCCGCTCGTCCCGCTGCGGACAGTCCATCGGTACCGAGACAAAGTTGCCACGCATCCCCCAGACGACGTTCTCGTGCAGCTTGCTGATCATCTCGTGCGAGCAAGTGAAGTGGCCGGTGCGCCGCATGTCCGAGGAGATGACGATGGCGGTAAAGTCGTCAGGGGTAAAGTCGCCGTTGTAGGTGATCTCGGCATATCTATCAGCACTGCTCTGAGCAATAACTCACCTAAACCCGTGAAAGGTAAACTTTGGCTCCCAGCCCTTGGTCGGCCCTCCGAGCTTGATGATGTCCCGCGCCATCGCCGTACGCAGGGGTCGCACCCCCAGCTCTCCATCCTCCATCACCTCGGCATGACGCAGCAGCATATCCCCATCGCCCTCGAGATCCCGATTGATCCGCAGCCACCCCACCAGATTCTGCCCAAAGTCCAGCACCTTTTTGCCCTCTGGCGTAGTGATCATCGCCACTGGAGCAACCTCCATGACGCGACGGACCGGTGGAGCGTGGGACGAGATGAGTTTGGCGGTAGGAAAGGGGAGGATAGTGGCGTTGAGGACATGGGCATCCGCGGGGTTGGTATCGACAACTTCGCCATTGTAGATTTCGGCCTCGAGGATGTAGCTGGCGAGGACGGACCAGGTGTCATCACTGACGATGACCTCTTTATCCACCTCCAGCTGGCCCACGAATCCCAGCCTATCTCCCCAGATATTACGGTACGCCTTGCCTAGCCTCCCCGCATACCACCCCTCCGCGACGTGCGCCGTGATGACATTCTCCCCTTCCTGTAGGTATCCCCCAACGTCGTACGTCTGGTAGTTGAGGTGATAATTGTAAGATGTCCAGCCCGGAGTGAGGAGCTGATCGCCGACCCGCCCACCGTTGATCTCGACCTCGTAAACGCCAAGTGCGGTTGCGTAAAGCCGAGCCCGACCGACGGTGGAGAGGGTGAAGCGCTTCTGTAAGCGGAAAGGGTGTTTCGGCTGGCTTGCGTCCTCGGTCGGACCGGTGATCATCGACGCAGACCATTTAGAGTCGAGTAGGGACGCCTCAAGGGTGATTGACGACCAGTCCGTGGTGGTGGCCCCTATTGCGCGGACGCGGACCTCAACGATTTCCCGGGGCGACAATGGGCTAGACGGCCACGGGACCAGCACCGACTGCGCCGAGTCCACCTTGTACACCTCCTCCCCTTGCTCCCGCTTGACCTGGATCTCGTACCCCATCTGCACCCAGTCCTCCGCTTCCGTCTCCTTGAATCGCCATGACAGCCTTGGCGAAGGGGTGTCCAGCGCAAAGCCCGATTCGTGGTGTTCCGCCGTGACTTGCGCGATTTGGACCGACATTGTGGTGAGGAAGAGCAAGGTCCAGCGTCACTGGCTGAGTAGAGTCTCCCAAACGACCGGCGCTGTCGGGGCCGGTCAACGCTAGGCCACCGAGAAACCCCCGCGCCGCATGTGGGCGCGGGATGATGATATCCCGAGCTATCCCATGCCTATAATCGCCTGTCCGATCAGCGAGTGTCGCGCATATGCATCAGTATGGCAGAATATCTCACTGTAAAGGGCAGTAGCATCACGCTGGGTGGGGAGCCGATCTTGTTGAAGGGTGAGTGAGGTGTAGAGTCAAGCTGACCTGCAGGCGCGGCTTTGGCGGGATGGAGTGCGTTTGGAGCCCCGCATTCCTCATTCCTCGATGCTGATATGGCAGTGAATATGGAGAACTTCATTACTGGCTACGCCGGGCACGAGTTCCAGGTGCGGGCCGAGCTGAGGAAGCGCCTGGGAGACGAAAAGTACACGTTCTTCTTTGACAAGGTAGGTCAGCGGGGACGGGGCCGAGCTAAGTCCAGTTTCTCGAATACTTCTTCACTGAGGAAGACGCAAAGCTCTTCTCAAGTTTGGGTTTGAATTGTATTCGCATCCCAGTAAGTCTAAGAGATGAGACTACTGACGCAAGATCAACTATCGGCACTTTGAGGACGACTTGAACCCAAGAGTTATCAAGGAGTCTGGCTTCAAGCACCTCGACCGCGTGATTGATCTGTGCGCCAAGCACAAGATCTACACCGTCATCGACCTGCACGCTGCTCCAGGAGGTGTGTGGCCGCTTGAGTCAGGCTTACTCTAGGTCAGAACAACGACTGGCATTCAGACGCGGGCAATCACCAAGCCAACTGTTAGTGCGGCCTTGGGCGTGCTGATTTCAGTTTGGGTCCATCGTGACTTTCAGGACCGAGCTGTGAATCTTTGGGAGCATATCGCAAAGGTGAGACCGTCATAAGATTTGGCTGACTTTAGCGATACAAAGACAACACATGGGTCGCGGGGTACAACTCCCTCAACGAGCCAACGGACGAGGAACATACCCGCCTCCTTGACTTTTACGCTCGAGTCGAGAAGGCCATCCGCGCGATAGATCCGCATCACATCCTCTTCCTTGAGTGAGTCGATGAGAGGGTCAAGCTGACTGCCAGCGGCAACAACTTTGGAGCAGACTTTTCGCGCTTCGCAGAGCGACCTCTATTGCCGAATGTGGTTTACGCTTGCCATGACTACTCGTCGTAGGTGACTCTCAGCTTGCAAGAATATAGCTGACCAGCAGGTACGGCTTTCCATCCTTCACTGGCCGCTTCACAGTGAGTATTACTTAGTGTCAGCTCACGCCAGAGGACCGCTGAGCAAGTGGCGAATCACGAGAAGCAGTTCAGCCGCAAAGTCGAATTCATGCGGTCCATCAATGTAAGTGATTCCACAGCTTGGCTGATGGCAGGCACCCATCTGGAACGGGGAGTTTGGGCCGGTTTACCAGAACGCCGGCGATGGCAAGCCCGACTGGGAAGAGATCAACGATTCCCGCCTGGCCGCTTTAAAGCACCAGCTCGAGATGTATTCGGCGGTTAACGTCTCCTGGTCAATCTGGCTCTGGAAGGGTGAGTCAGATGGACGTACTTGCTGACAGTAGACGTTGGGTTCCAGGGTATGGTATACGTCAGCGATGATACGCCATACATGCGCCTTCTCAAACCGTTCATCGAAAAGAAAAAGGTACGTCCCCTCACAGCTTGGCTGATGACAGCGCCTCGCCGCCGACTCATGGGGTAACGACGATCGGCAAGTCCGTCACCTGTTCGAGCCAATCGAAGAGTGGCTCCTGCACGAAGTGCCTGGCGTATCGGAACGATATCCAAAATTGCAGCGACCGCCGAAGCGCCCATTGGCGCGATTGGTTAGGGAGATCTTGCTGTCCGAGGAGCTGGTGCACGAATATGGATCGTATTTTGAGGGTAAGACTATGGATGAGCTGGATGAGCTGGCGAGGAGCTTCTCTTTATGTGAGTTTATCGTCAAAGCACAGCTGATATTCAGCCAATTGCATCCAGCGGAGCACCTTGAACGAGTTCTTGATGGCGGACGCAAAGCGGACGGCCTAGAGTACGATCGTCATAATGTGATTCATATGCTACATCTTGTCTTGTCCCGTCAGCTTCTACACTTGTCGGGGTGTCTGGTCACTCACCACCAGCCGCTAGACCTGCCTGCTCTGCGCACCCTCCTGCTCCATGCCCTCGCAGCCCGTCAACTTGCCCGCGATCTCCTCGGCTTTGCCGTAGCCATCGGTCGCAGGGTCCCTGTTGGCGCTCGCAGCCTTCATGCCATCGACACCGGCCTTCTTGTCGGCTACGCCAGACTCGGTCCACGCGGGTGAGCCGGTGATGTTGCCGATGGTTTCCTAGAGATCAGCGATCGTCACGATACCACAGTTAATGACTCACCTCTGCCGCGCCCTTCACGTACTGGACGTGAGCGCCAAGGAGGGAGGGGGTCTCTGTGGGGGTGGAGTTGGTAGGGGCGGACATTGTGCTTTGTGATGTATGGTGTCAGAGGCAAACGCGAAGGTAATGTCGCTCTCGATCTGAGCGCAGCAGATGACGGTGACGTCACGCACGTGACTGATTTGTGCCTTGACTCCGCTCGTCCTCGAGTCCTATCTCCCACGGCCTATACTCGTACATGTACACCTGATACTGAACCACTACAAGATGAGGCTAGATACACATATAACGCTTAGAACGAGTTCCGCCTCGGCCCCTTCTTGACCGGTTCCTTGTCCTTGCTGAGCCCCTTCAAGAACTCCTCCCTCTTGTTCCCCTCCAAGTTCAGATGCTCCGCCACAATCTGCCCCGGCGTCTGCGCCAACCACTGCTCGGTCGAAAAGTCCTCGAACTTGCTCGCCCTAAACATCTCCAGCATCTCCACCTCGCCCTCACCAATGTTTTCGACATAGTGGGCGTGATTCTTGGGCACGATCCCGACGTCTCCGGCCATATAGTTGAAGGTCCGCGCTTTGCCGCTGGACGCAAAGATGGTGACGCGAGCATGGCCCTTGAGGAAGAAGGACCACTCGTCCGCGTTGGGGTGCCAGTGCATCTCGCGCAGCCCGCCTTCCTTGATGGTGACGTGAGCGGCTGCGGTCGTCTTGCTGATGGGGAAGTTGGACGAGTCGGTGATTCGGACCGACCCGCCCGAGAAGAGCTGCGGAGGTTGATTGAGCATCCGGTGGACGAAACGGTGGCGCGACGGCCTGACAGACTTGCGGTCGTCCTCGAGACTTCCGGGCGTGGTGCCTTGGAAAATGTACTTTTCCTTCTGGGACAGCGAGTCGAAGAGCTTGGGCGAGACCCGGAAGTTCTTGGCGAGGACGGATTTGGGCGTACGCGCCATGTAGTCGGTGAGGAGGAAGGTCGAGTCTTCCGAAAAGTTGCCGTCGTCAAAGACGAGCAGGAACTCTACGCCCTCCTTGCCGGTACCTATCATCAGCCATGTCTAGTCGAAGTGACCCACCTTGGATACCATGCGGATAGCCAGTTGGAAAGTACCACAAGTCCCCTTCCTCAAGATCCTCGATCGCACACCCGCCTTCAACATCGAGCACGGTAATACGGCAAGACCCCTACTGTCAGCTGCGACTTACCTCTGCTCACCTTGATGATATACGCCCACTCCGACTCATTGTGCCAGTGAAGCTCTCGATATACCCCAGGCCCGAGACGCATGTTGACCCCGGCGAGCTCAGTTGAGGTGGGCAACTCGCGCACTGTGGTTTCGCGCGCCCATCCTCCCTCCTCGAGCCGCATGTGCGAGTCGGTGTATGACCTGTGAGTCAGCAGTGCACCTTGTTCTCAGCAGTCATGACTCACCACTTCATGTTGGGCATCTTGCCCGAGTCTGTGATGGGCGGGCAGATGATGTCCGGCTCCTGGCGGGCCCGATCGGGATTTTGGGGTCCAAGGATGTCTCCACCTTCGTTGCCTCGTTTAGGCTGGGGACTGAGCATTAGTCGAGATTCATCAGAGTATCAGTAGGTGCAGGATAGGTACGCCAAGGAGCACTCACACAGGCGCCTTCTCCCTGGCCCGCCTCATGGCCGCGGCCTGGACGGCTCGCCGCTCCTGCAGAATACTCTCGAGCAGCTCAATCTCGCTCTGCATCGTTGGCTCAGACTCGTACGCAGACATTGTAGTCAGTGAATGGTATAGACGGAAGAGATACGGATGGAGGAGCTTTGAGCTGACATCGCCCGCCCGGATGTGCGTTAGCGGACCCGGGCTTTGTGATACCCGGCGAGTCCCGCTTGGCGCCGCCGCTCCAGCAGCAGCTTGTGGCGGTAGCTGTGGCGAGCTGTGGCGGTAATACGCACGCTCTCGCATCGAGAGCAGATGTTTGAGAATGCTGCATATGCCTACTATAGATGCCAACTCTAAGATGTACAGGGTATAATCTGGAACTCTTTTGTCTATGCTTTTACTGCGCCGCCCGTCCGTGCCCCTCACCCGTCCCCTACACGTTGATCTGATGTTGCCACACCTGCTGCTCTGCCCGCGCCGAGTAGTGGCTGACCCGAAGGAGATTGCGCATCTGCTGGACGCCGGTGAAGAGGATTTGACGAGCCATGAAGAAGCGGATGCCTTCCGTGCAGGGAGGAGAGGTGAGACTACCTGAAAAGTCAGCACTGCCCCAAACCTCTCGCGATAATACTCACCTCGGTAAGTCCAGAACTCGTTAAACCTAGCCACCTCGTTGATAGCAACCTGAGGGTTGATCTGCGAGTCCATAGTCTTGTTGATATCCCGGTAAGAGATCATAGGGGGGAGGTTGGTGAAGAAGGTAGAGTCGGCGTTTCCTGGGTCGATCCGGAAGGCCAGGACGGCGCGGGGTGCGCCCTTGGTGTTGACGTGGACAAAGTGCATCTCCGCCTTGGACCGAGCCCCCTGGACGGTATGATCTCCGGGCGCGTGGATGTGCCAGCCGGTCATGTAGACCGTCTCGTTGACGCCAGAGTCCTCGAACGTGAAGGAGGGGAGGGAGGTGTAGTTGCCTTCGGGATGGGAGAAGGTCATGGCTGGCCCGTAGCCCCAGTTGCGGAAGACACCGGACTGGTTGAAGTTGTACCGGTCAAAGTGGAGGATGTGGGATAGGGAGAGACCTTGGTCGAGCCGGAGAGGGATGGGCGCCTGCTGCGTGCCGTCCTGGCAGAGGACGTAATCCTCAGAGAGACGTCCCCAGTCGTAGGACGCTTCGTAGGACCATGCCATGCCGGTAGAGTTCTCCGCCCGCTTCATCTGACGATGGTAGTTGTGATCGGCGCAAGCGAGGGCCGAGGCCGAGAGGAGGGAGGCGGCAAGGGTGGTGAGAAGCATGTCTGTAGATCAGTACAGTCCACAGGTTGTCAGGACTGGACTCACTGTGAGGATGTGAGGCTGGCTGGGTGAGTGGCGATATGGGTGACTTGGGATGGGGATATGAGGGAGAGACCTCCCCCTTCTTATACCCCACAGCTCACCCTCCCCCATCCCGGCGGCTAGCCATATGGATCCCCGGCCCCAGCTTCCGGTCCTATCGCCAAGAGATCTCGTGGCTGTGGTGCGACATGAGCTAGCTAGCGAGGAGGGTGGATGGAAGGAGCAAAAGCAGGACTGACCGGGCGGGATCGGGCCCGGACCTTCAGGAATGGGGAGCAGATACGAGATGCCAAGGCAGGCACGGGCTTGTCTTTTGCTGAGCCCCTGACGATCATTTCCCGGGGAAACAGGGGGTGCGGGAGGCTGAATTCCCCTCGCGAAGGCAAGGAGTCCCTCGACAGGGGTCAGAGACATTAGCGTCAAACCAGCTGGGTCCCGCGGGCATTGAGTATGCTTCCAGGGCGTATATGCTCTGCCCAGGCGGTGGTGGGTCCGCCAGATGGGGATGAGAGTTGGAGGAGAAGAGGTATGATAAAATCCCTCACAGGCCTTGGCGCCGGCGAGTTAGATCTCGATCTCTCTTGGTTGCGTTCCCTTCCGAGCGTTCCCGCATAACTCCGATCTCTATTTGCACCGTCATCTCTCCGCTATCTTATCTACCTCCGAGTATAGGTGTAGGCACAGCGACTGCGCAACCAAGGTCCAAGATCACCTAAGAGATCGGTCTGCTCAGCGCTCAGATCTAGCCATTTGGGATCTCAGAGGCAAGATGAGTGCCCAATCACACCTCGTGACTGTCGCCCCACCTGCACCTGCTCCCGACTTGATCCAGTCGGCGCTGTTGCTCCCCCTCTCGCTCATCTCACTGGACGAGCATCGAGGCAAAAAGATCCGAACTATCGGGCAGTGCGTCGCTTCCTTCGACCTATTCCATTTGCGGTGCTGATGTACAGGATTTTGTCTTACAACCCCTCTACCTCCTTGCTCCTCCTCAGCGCCCCCCATGCCTACCCCACCGACTCCGTCGCTACGCTCTACGCGAACGTCTCGGTGCCCTTGATGGGCGCCTCGCCGGCCCTGAAGGACATGTACGAGACCCACAGAGAAGGAGACCTGGGGAGACCAAGGCTGAAGTTCGAGAGGGGAGAATGGATGTGTGTAGTGGGATGGCTAGAAATGACCCCATCGGGGGGATTGCCCGAGGTGAGCTGGACCCAGAGCTTACCTCAGGTGTTCTTGCTGAGTCTCACAGGCTGTACGAGCTGGATACGAACCCCCTCTACCGGGCGTCGTACTGGATCTCATTCACGTTTCGCCTGCCAAAGAACCACCACAGGGCGCTTACTATCGCGGCAGCGTAGGATGATCGAAGCGCAGCGGCATGAACCGGCGACACACTCGGTTCGATACAGCCTCATCGCACATATCTCGATATCTGCATCATGCTCGGCCACCCTACACCTCGCCTACCCTCTTTACCTCCAGAGCCTTCCCACCCGATACCGCCTGACCGACCTTCGGCGGTAATACCAGCACGCGCGTATTGCGGCGCCAGAAGGCGATGACGGTGGAGGCGAGATGTGCGGGGTCGTCCTGCGGGTCAACGAGGTCCGGAGAGTAGCGAGCTCAGGCGGATTCGGGATAGGAAAAGGCGTACCTCGTGCAGATAGTGTCCCACATCCTGCATGACATCCAGCTGGAACTTGCCTTGCCTGTGACAATCAGCGGTTGAGCCCTTCTTCCACCCTGAAGGAACCTGACTTACATCTGTCCCACCATCAAGTCTTTATCTAGTCTCTCCTGCCCCGCCAGCACAAGCAGCCGCGCACATTTCGCCTGCAGGAATTTCTGGCTCAGCCCAGACCACCATTCTGCCCATTCAGCTATATCCTTATCCATCGATGATGGACTCACCCTGCCAGAACGGCTCCGTAGGCATCAAGTCCGCCCGCCAGGTCTGTCTCTCGCCCACATCCGTGTCCGTTCCTGAGGATGGTGAGGGAGTTAGGTAGGACGGTACGGATATCCTCGCTGACGTTGGATTGCGTATGGCGTTGGAGGTGATACTTCCACGTCAGGTCTCTCATCATGTCGGAGGCAGGAAGGAGCTTACTGCCAATGGATACCATCGATGACGGACTTGAAAGTCCTGGGTCGATGCGACAGGATCCCCTTCATGAGTGGTAGTGACTCGACCGCCGTTCCTGCTTATTAGCTCTAGCCCGTTGGCCCTGTGATAAAACGGGCGCACCCTCCACAACGTCCAGTACGACCACACCAGGAACGTTATAGCCCAGCTTCTGCAGCGCTGGACTCGCCTCCAGTATTGGCGCAGCACCCATCGAGTGGCCCATCAGCTACATATATTAGCTTGTAAACCTGTACGCACGCTCTCGGACCATACTCACGAGCAGTGCAGGTGCCTCGGCGGGATCAGGGAACATGTGCTGTATAAGAGCCATCAAGTCCGCTGTCAGCGTGATCAGCGATAGATCGTGCTCGGCTTCGACAGGTTGGGTCTTGGTTTTGCCTGCCTGATCAGCTACCTCGGCCTCTGCTAGACTTAGCAGACACCAGACCTCACCATGCCCTCTCGCATCGAAAGCCAGTACCCCCAACTCTGCATCCCGCTCTTTCACCTCCTTCGCCAGAACGGCAAAGCTAAGCCCGCTCGAGCCTGCCCCATGATGGCACAACAATACACTTCCTTTTGGCTTGGCCGCGGGCGCTGAGCTACCTGAAGCTGTCGCGGATGATGCAGCTGCAAGAGCCGGCGGGGTATAGTATGCTCTGAAAGCGATGCCTGGGCGAGAAGTCGGCTGAACTTCAAGCGCTTGACCAAAATAAGCGGCGGCGGAGATGGGTGAGAGATCTTGGTCGTTGGAACGAGATCTTGAAGACGATGGCAGACTGTGTTGATCAGTCACTTCTCACAGATCACAGCTCGTGTGAAGATAATTGTAACTCAGCGCACCTCTGCCCAAGCTCAGCCATAGAGTCCCCTTCCTCCAACTCCTCCTGATCCTCGTCCATGCCTTCAGCGTTGCCGGCTGCCCAGGGAGCACGCGTGGGGGCCACAGGCGGCAGACGATTGAGCATAGCTTTTCGGAAGGTGTCTGACATACTGTCAAGTCGGCGTAGGAGCTAAATGAAAGAATGCTGATTGGTTTGAGCAAGGCCGAGGTAAGGTACCAAGGTCGACTGGTCGTTGAGGAATGTGGAGTTGGCGGTCGAAATGAAGAGCTGCTTTGACTCGGTGAACTCCCATCCTTTGTCATCATGACCCCTTCCAGGGTCCACAAAGCTGCGTGATTATAAGGTAACATCATTTCATCTTATATGACATATATTTAAGTCGCTTCATCCTTCAGCGGCACGCCCACCGCTCAGAAAGACACCTCGTTGTCCTGGCCGCCAGTCACCTGCCCGGTAGACTTCTCGATGTCCGCAGCCCAAAGCGCAGCGCCGACAGCAGTAGAACCTGATCGTGAGCCATTGTCCACATCCGAATTACTAGAGCAAGACTTACAGGTGAAGAACATCGAAACAACCGGGATGAGGTTAAGCAGAAGGGCAGCAACACCGAATCTGCCCGTCAGCCTTTACCCGCACCACTTTGGAAGCGGTACTTACGCGGTGTACTCTCCCCTCCTCTTGGAGATCTCCGCCTGCTTCTTGTTCTTGTCGTACCCCTTGAGCTCAAAGTACCTGGCGTGGTGCGACGGGCCACCCTTGTACCCGTTGAGACCAAGGAAGAAGGCGGTACCGACCACGGGGATAAAGTTGAGGGGAAGGGTGAGGACGTATCGGACTGCACTGTCCTGATGGTATTAGCTTTTCCATAGTTCCATCTGTTGACAGTAGCTTACGACGCTGAACCGGTTCAAGGGCTTCTTCAGGACCTTGCCGAGCTTGCTACCAGTGCCGGCCTTGGTGGTGACGGTGCGTCCCTTCTCGACGAGAGATTTGCAGCGCTTCTGGACGAGCACCTGTAATGTTAGCTATGTTCGAGCGGGAGTCGGGCGCCACGTAGCTTACGGCGTCGAAGAGGTCTACGCCAATCTGGTCAAAGAAGAATGCACGCGTAACGAAGTTGATCACGACGTATGCTTCACCGAGGACGAGGGGAACAGCAGCGATGAAGGCTGTCTGTCAGCTCGGTATATCGATATAGTATCTTTCAGGCTTACCAAGGGGGCCGGACACGAAAGCCAGCACAGCCACCTGGGGCAAGTACGTGAAGACAAAGAAGGCCACGACGATAGCTACCGAGGCCGCCGTACCCTTCAACAGCGTCGGCATGATGGGTCCGATGAGCTTCGGGTTGGTCGCGAGATGGAAGATACCAACGACCGGGTATCGCCATGCCCCGCTCAGAGCTGCTTGCTGGGCAACGTGGCTAGCGGTCCCGAGCTGGCGCTTGGCCGAGGAGGTGAAGTCATCTTTGGAGGGGATGACATTGTTGCTGCTGCGCTTGCGGGTGGCTGAGGCGTCGACGGGTGAGGAGGCGGACATGATGAGTAGCTGGTGGATGGACGTGGGGGGTTAGGGTGAGCTATTATATACTCTGGAGGTGAATGCGAAATGTCCAGCAAGGCAGCATGACGCGCTCAGCTAGTTAGGGTGGCCTTTGAATGACGTCAGTCACCTGCGAAGGCACCACATTCCTTATAGCGGTAATCTCCGTGTAGATTACATAATGACCCGGCCTCCGATCTGCGTGCGAGATTTCAAGCAACTTGATCTTGAAGGTGCATCCAGCATCTCCTTCGTTGAACACATAGCTGTTCACCCACACATCCCTACCAGTGAGTCCCGTGTCGTGCCGGTAACTTCCGGGGCAAATTGCTGACGAAAAGTGTCCACCTCGCAATCCCTCCAGCGCGTCCAGGCGCTGTACAAAGCCACCCACGCCTCCGCCTCCCGATTCGCCTCCTACAACTTCCACAACTACTTTGTTCGGCGGACAGACGAGACCTTCCGGCCCGTCATCCAATCCCTCGAATCAGATCCCAAATCTATGACGCCCGAGGCGGTGACGCGGTTCTTGGAGGAAAGGGGACAAGAGCTGGAGGTGTTGAAGCGCTCGGCGGAGGTGAATAGGCTGTATGAGGGGCCAAAGTTGGTGGTTGAGCATGCGACGCCGATAACGGGTGGAGGAGGGGCGGGGGCAGAAGCTGCGGCAGGCGGAGGGGGGCAGCCGATATAGGAGTGAGGGCGCGAAGGAGATAGGGGGTGTTTTGTATCAGGTATGAAGATCCTTTGGTAGTCCGCTCCACGTTTCAAGCGGCTCGCGCGTTTCTGAGCTAATGACTGCACTTACTGATCGGCTGATCGCTCATTCGTCTCTCACTCACCATGTCTAGAGATTCCGGAGGAAGCCAGGCCGATCTCCTCCCTATGCCCCGCGGCCCTACTGGCACCGACCCTCCTGGCGCTGCTAAGTCGACGCCTGTGGCATCAATACCCTGGTACCGATCATTCGCTACCCGGGCCTCCCTCCTCCTGGTCACATCGATAATGATAGCTATACTACTCTACCTCGCCTCGAGCTCGATAGACTCGGCGCGGTCAAGATTCGGTCTGGTCGTCGTGGAGTTACCGCCGAGCTCGTACAAGCTAGCACAGGCAGCGCTCCCTGCCGAGCAGTCCGACGAAGAGGCTCTGCGGAAACGAGCAACTGGGACGTCGCTCACTATTGACCCTTGGGACTGGTGCATCGCCGCTAGCGCCAGTACAGCGTGAGTCCTTGACGCAGCGGGGAGCTAAACGAGCAGCGTATCTTGTTCTCCACCAAAACTGTTGTTCACTTTCCAAGATGCTTTTTCTGGGTCAAACGAGTAAGCCGGTGTAGCGCTCTCATCCCACTGGCCACACTGACACCCAGTGTCATCCTTAGTCCCGCCAACTTTCCCCCATTCCTCCTCCGCATGCTCTTCACTCATATCCTAGGTAAGCTGATCGTCTCCATTAAGCGCATGCGCATACATGCTGATCTACAGCTTCCATCGGCAGTCTTGGAGCGCTGATCATGATCGGCTTGTATTTGTGGCGCTTCCGCTCGTGTACCGATGGATCTGTAAGCCCATACTCGCTTGTAGGGATCCCATGCAGCTGACGCGATACAGGTTCGGCCCGGTTGGCTGCAGTACGGCCCAGCCTTAGCGACCGCCATACTTTCCACGATCTCTGTAAGTCTCTTTCCCTCGTACTGTCAGTGCCACTCGCTGACTGACCAGTGGGCCGCAGACTTGTATCTCGTTCACAGCATAAACGACCACATCCCCTCTTCTCCAGCCGCATCTGCGTAAATCCACTCCCCTTCTCATCTTGTACACCACTGATAGCGCAGATCAGGACTCCGCCTGACTGGAATAGCAGCGGCGGTCGCCTGGCTCCTGGTGCTCGTTTGGGGCGGACCCGCCCTCATTCGAGGCATCCGATCGCACTTCCAACAACAGCGGCAGTACGCCAATTCGTACCTCGTGGGACATGGTCGAGGGGACATCGAAGCAGGAGAGCTGGATCATGATTTGCCTGAGGAGAAGACGGTGCAGGAGGAGGTGATAGCGGAGCCACCTAAGAGAGGCTGGCTGGGCAGGAAGAAAAAGAAGAAGAAAGAATCGAGCAGATCAGAGGACAAGAGGCGGCGAGATCATGATCACGAGCGGGATCGCGATAAGAGGTATCGACGAGCAGCACCCAGCTCTTCCCGATCTAGCAGATCTCGCAAGGATCGAGATCGATCCGGACGCAGGAGATGACAGGATCCTTCTAAACAATGCATATCATACTACCCGCACACTTCTACTCGTCGGAAATGTCGTCAAGAGCCGAGATGAGGGGAGAGTAGACGGGGTGGCCACGCTTCTTGTAGAACGACACAACCTTGGATGCGCGCTTGGCGATGCCTTCGGGGGTGAGGTCGAACTGTCGAGATCAGCTCTAGACCACTCTCTTTGCTGGGATACTATCAGCTCACCTTGGCGTAGACCTGGTCGTAAGGTCCGGAAGAACCCCATGACTGGAGACCAAAGTGGTCGTGCGAGTACTGGCCCCAACCGAATGTCGAGTATGCCTCGACCGAGAGGATAGGGTGACCGGAGGGAAGAACGCTCATGCGGTAGTCCTTGTCTTGGGCGTTCTAATACGTCAGCTGTGCCCGGTTATGATCTTAAGTCAACGTACGAAGACCTCGAAACAGGGGAGCGAGACGACACGGGCTTTGACACCCTGCTCCTTGAGCTTGGCGACAGCCTCGACACAAAGGGGCACCTCGGAACCGGTCGACACGAGGGTGACGTCGGCTAAAGAGTCAGCTCATATTTCGGCGTGACAATGCAGAGAGCTCACCATCCTGGGCATCCTCAAGAACGTAACCACCACGGGCGGCCTTCTCGATGGACGAGCCGGCGAGCTGGGGAAGCTAACTTGTCAGCTACAGCAGCTCATGCGTAAGCGGCTCAACTCACGTTCTGACGGGAGAAGGCAAGAACGGAGGGAGTGTGCTGGGACATGATGGAGACGAGGTATGAGGCGGAGGTCTAGATATCAGCTTGATCCTGGGCCTAACGCTAGTAGCGTACCTCGTTACCGTCGGCGGGTCTGATGATCAGCTCGATCCCTACACAGCAAAAACAGACTCACCTCCAGAAGGCCAAGTTGGGGAGGGCGCGCAACCAAGCGGCAGTCTCGACCGGCTGGTGGGTAGGTCCGTCCTCACCAAGACCGATAGAGTCGTGGGTGGCGACCTGAAGGACGCGAAGGTGGGACAGGGCCGACAGACGGACGGCACCGGCAGCGTACGACACAAAGTTGAGGAAGGTGGCGCCGAAGGGGATGAGACCACCGTATGCGGCGAGACCGTTGCAGATGGCAGTCATGCCGTGCTCACGGACACCGAAGCGGAAGTATCGGCCAGAGTAGTTTCCGAGACCGGTCGAGGGGTGCTGGAAGTCGGTAGCGCCCTTGTACCGGGTCAAGTTGGAGCCAGTCAAGTCGGCAGAACCACCGATGAGCTCGGGGAGAACCTCGGCCAGCGCGTTGAGGGTCGACTCGGAGAGCTTTCGGGATCCGACGGCGGCGTCCGAGGTGGTGTAGGTGGGCAGAGCCTTTTCCCAGCCTTCCGGAAGACGGCCCTCGATACGACGAGTGAGTTCGGAGGCCTCCTTGGGGTACTTCTCCTGGTAAGACTTGAAGAGGGTGTTCCACTCCTGCTCGAGCTTATCACCCTTGGCGGCGAGCTCCTTGTAGTGGTCGGTGGTCTCCTGGGGAACGACGAAAGACTCGGAAGGGTTGAAGCCAAACTTCTTCTTGAGCTGTTCAATGTCGTCCTTCTTGAGGGCTAAGGTCAGCCTGGACAAGTTGCAGACTTACGAGCACCGTGAACATCGTGGCCACCCTGCTTGAGCGAACCGAAACCAATGGTGGTCTTCATGTTGATGATGGTGGGCTTGTCGGTGGACTTCTTGGCCTCAGTGATGGCGTTGGCGATGGCCTCAAAGTCGCTGAAGTCAGCTTCGCCCTTGAATGTCAACTCACTCGTCACCCTTCTCGATGTGAAGCACGTTCCAGCCGTAAGACTTGTAGCGCATCTCGACATCCTCGGTGAAGGAGACAGCGGTGTCACCGTCAATGGTGATTTCTGCAGGTCAGCTGTGTCCTCTAGCGGTACCAATAGGCTCACTGTTGTCGTCGTAAATGGCGACGAGGTTGGCGAGCTTCAAGTGGCTGATCGTCAGCGGGGGCTCCAAAGCGATCCGTGCGGACGTACCCAGCAAGAGAAGACGCCTCGGAAGCGACACCCTCCTGGAGACAACCGTCACCGAGGAAGCCTGATGATCAGCATAGTCTAGTGATCTAACAAGCTACTCACAGTAGGTGTAGTTGTCAATGAGGTTGAAGCCGTCCTTGTTGAAGACAGCACCCATGTGGGCCTGGGCAATGGCAAGACCAACAGCGTTGGCGATACCCTGTCCAAGAGGACCGGTGGTGACCTCAATACCGTCCGTGACGCCCAACTCTGGGTGACCGGGGGTGATCGAGTCGATCTGACGGAACGCCTTGAGATCGTCCATCGACACCTTGTACCCGCAGAGGTGGAGCATGATGTATTGGAGCACGCAACTGGGTCATCAGCCTTGTCCCCAAGTAGGGACGGCGCAGCTTACGCGTGACCGTTCGAGAGGACGAATCGGTCTCGGTTGATCCACTTGGGGTTGGCCGAGCTGAACTTCATGAACCTGGACCAGAGAACGTGGGCAGCGGGAGCCATACCCTGCGGGATTAGCTATAGCTTCGGGCCGAGTCATGCTGGAGTCGACGCACCATGGGCGCACCCGGGTGACCAGAGTTGGCCTATCTTGTCAGTCGTCATTCCCCTCGGCCTATATCTAGCATACCTTTGCCACGACATCGGCCGCAAGGACACGGATGGTGCTGCCCGTCAGCAAGAGATCCAGCACATTCCTCTCGATGTCCAGCGCTTCCCATCCTGTCTCGCCAGGCTAGCCACTCACTTGACTGCTTTTTGGTCTACGTTGGACATGATATTTAGCTCTTTTCCTGTGGTATAAGAGGTGTATAGGGAGATGAGAAGTGTTGGAGAAAGAGAAAAATAAGGCTGGTGGGGGAGCGAGCTGCGTCAGTAGCTGATTCAGGGACAATTCAGCCCCGGAATCAGATTGGGCATTCTGCCGGAATTCTACCGCCGGTATACCTCGGCCCGATCAGCCCGACCATCCTTTGAGATCTCCACCACCTTCCACCACCTTCAGAAAGCGATACGAGCGGGCGCAAGGCAGCAGTAGAGATACAATGGACATCGAAGGGTCAGTCTTGGACATGGGATCAGCTGGATTGATATTAAGGGACCGGCACTTGTACTGACACGCCTGTAGATTCAGGAAAGCAGGTCCGCTACTCTCTTCCTGCTGCCCTGCTTCAGCTTCATCACTGACGATCACCAGGCTACGCAGCAGTCGATGCAATCTGCGATTACTACACCAACCTCAGCAAGAGGACAGTCAAAGCTGAAGTACAGCCTGGATACCTCATCGAGCAGCTGCCCCGTGCGTCCTCCTTCTGCTTAGTAACAAAAGACTGATACCCAGGCGAGGCCCCTTCAACAGGCGAAGACTTTGCGACCGTCGCTGCCGACTTTCAATCGCTTATCCTCCCCGGTATCACCCATTGGCAGCATGGCAAGTTCATGGCGTACTTCCCGGCAATCAGTACTTTCGAGTCCATGATTGCCGATCTGTACGCCACGAGCGTGTCCAATCCAGGTTTCAACTGGGTGTGCTCTCCGGCATGTACGGAGCTCGAGCAGGTGACGATGGACTGGATGGCAAAGATCTTGGGGCTGGGCAAGGAGTTCCACCTGGAGCAGGGTAGCGGCGGAGGCGTCATCTTGGTAAGTCCCGCTAATGATTGGGCTGATGATAGAACTCAGCGTCAGAAGCAGCGTTGACAGCGGCGATCGCGGCTCGCGAGACTGCTCTGCGAGAGCTCACGTCTTCCGAGCCGGGATCGACAGTATCGGGTGGCACCTTCGATGTACCCGATGATCTACGCGCAAAGTACAGCCCGAAGCTGGTGATGTACGGAAGCACGCAGACTCATTCCCTTGGCGAGAAGGTAAGTCCAGGGCTTCCTATAGCTGACGATTAGGCCGCTTTGATCCTTGGCTTATCCTTCCGAGCTGTACCGGTCGCTGCGGCTGACGGGTACGCTCTCAGAGGGGATGCACTAAGAAAAGCCATTGAGGAGGATGTCAAGAAGGGGCTGATCCCCTTCTACGTCAGTGAGTTTTCTTCATTACAGGGACGAGAATCAAGCTGATACTGTCTAGTCGCAACGGTCGGAACCACATCAACCGGAGCCGTTGACCGCATCGATGAGATCGGCCAAGTCGGTGAGTCATGCTTGACTAGAGCCGCCCTGACGAATAGTGTCCGAGTACAAGACTATATCGCTGCATATTGACTCTGCGGTGAGCTAAGCATGTCTCGGGAAGCGGAGCGGTAGCTGATGTACTAGTGGGCTGGAGTCGCTCTCGCGCTAGAGGACCAGCGCGCTTTCCTCCGACTAGACGATATCAACCGATACGCCACATCGTTCTGCACCAACATGCACAAATGGGGCCTAGTCGCTTTCGACTGCTGTGCGTCTTCTCCTCTCCTCCTCCGACTCCTCCGCTGACAGACAGCGCTGTTCTTCGTCCGTAATCGGAAAGCTCTGAACCTCGCCCTGGACGCGACCCCCGCCTTCCTCCGCTCAAAAGAGGCAGATACCGGGACCGTCATCGACTACAGGAATTGGCAGCTGGCACTCGGACGTCGATTCAGAAGTATCAAGATCTGGTTTGTGATGAGGAGCTACGGTGTCAAGGGCTTCCAAGACCATCTCCGAGTCGTGAGTTTTCATTACTTGCTCAGCTGATGGCAGGGAATCGACCAGTGCCAGCAGCTTTCCAAGCTCATCACCGCTTCCTCCTCTTTCGAAATTGTCACCCCCCCTTCGCTATCCCTCATCGTCTTCCGGCTAGGCGGTGCTGCGCTTCCTGCCGACACCCTCCCAGCGGAACGGAACCTGCTCAACACGCTGCTCAATAATCGCTTGAATGCGCGGTACGATGTGTTTCTCACGCAGACTATGCTGCATAGCGCAGATCAGGAGGATGTGTTCTGTATCAGGATTGCGCTGGGCGGGCGGACAACGACGATGCAGGATGTGGAGGAGGTTTGGGCGGTTGTTGAGGAGGAGGGCGAGGCCGTCTTGAAAGAGTGGAGAGATCAGAAGGCTTGACTGGGGTCCCAGGGTAGATCTGTCAGTGTGAGCTTCTGAATACGCTAGATGAGCACGCGCGAGGATCAGTCATAGTGTGAGCCTGGCAGCGTGTGGTGTCGACGGGTAGACTCCATATATCCTCTACTGCTCATTTGTGTACTTCTCCAACTGCTTCCTACAGCCCGGCCTTCCGCTTCCTGCGCTTCTCCTCCGCCGTCTCGGGCGGTGGCTGGGCCGCCGAGTTCATAGCCTGCTTGACAAAGTCCTGGACGACGTCCGACCATCCACCACCTCCTGCTCCGCCTCCGCCCATAAAGTTGGCAGCGGTGTTGAAGATCGATGACATCATGTCGGGACCGCCGTTCTGCGCGCCGGTATTTCTGGAAGATCAGCTTTACCCCAAGCGCACCATACGCGATCGGAAGCGAACTCACCTTGTCGACTTTCTGCCTCGAGTGTTCGCACCCGCCTGATCGCCCCCAAACATGCCCGCGAGCGAGGCCAGACCCGGTGTCGTCTGCCCTGGCTGTCCACCCATCCCGGCCCAATTCCTCGCAATATCAAACACCTGTCCCAATCCTCCTTGTCCCGATCCCCCCATGAAATAGCTGATAATGCCGATGATTGGCCCGATCTTGAATGCCAGACGCAGGAATCGGGTGAAGTACCCGAATATTCCTGAAAGAGTCGCAAAGACGATCCAGAACGCCAGAACGACGACGGCGTACTTGGCGAATGGCCATGCGAGGCGGACGAGGGGATAGAAGGATTGGGGAGAGGAGAGGGAAGGTGGGTTTACGAGGAGCGCCGAGAGGTCTGGCGGGAGATAGGGAAGGAGGGGGCGGATGATGTTGCTGCGGGTCAGCACGGCCGGTGTGAGGACTTACTCCATGGTAGCTGCGGATGGTCGGGTGGTCCAAGCGATGCAAGGGCAGATGGACAAAGGCAAGAGCTCGAGCTGCTGCAGCTACTGCTTTAGAGCCGGAGTTTGGCTGCAGCGTTCCAACGCGTCATCATCACGAGAGAAGGCCGGCGACACGTGGCGCTGCTGCTTCGTTTCAAGTTTGCGGGTGGCAAATGTGAAACGCTCCCGGCAGGCTTCGGCAGCTTGCCCTGGTCCCCGGCCCTTTCGAGTGAACCCAACAAGTCTCACCACTTTCGCGGCGATATCTCTCGCCGATATACGCATGGGAGCAGTACACGACCTTTCGCCGCCACCGTCAGTTATCAGCGGTTCCGGCCCGCCCGACGACCCGACCCTTTCACTCGATCGACGATGACTCCGACAAACCATTGGGCCATGTGTCATCAACCGATTGATGAGGCTTACTCACCTGGTCTGGTGAGCATTGGGGGCTGTGCACGGCCCCAATCAACTGACCCGTCTTTGCGCCAAGCGGTCCGACGTTAATCAACGGCGCCTTAACCTCACCTGGTCCGTGAGGGCGGGGTCCTGTGTTAGGTTGCCCTCTGAGAGGGTCCCGGGACTCCATACAACCGACTGGGTTTCCGATTCAACCCGGGTTATCCCTTTTTGTATGATCATAGCTTTCCTGTAATTGAGTGAGGGGCTCACACAGACAAGATCCCTTGACGCCGTTCAACACGCACGTGAGCTTGGACCCCGCGCGCCCGTGTTTTCGACTTGTGTGTACTCTTGCCTCTATCGCTCTGACTGTTACTTGCATCATGTCTCATCATCTAGGATCAAAGGATAGTACTCCGCCCGTGGCATATGCACCCCCTTGTCTGTCGACTCCGTGCAGATCCTTTCACAGTCTCCTGCAACCCCGGCAGGCTGCCCTGTACTTACACCCTTACAGCGTGCTCCCTCGTCTTTTCACCTCGGCGACCTCTGCATCTCTTTGCACCTCGACCTACGTCCCTGAGTCTTGAAGAATAAGCAGCAGGACCTGCGCAAAGAGTCATCGCAAAATGCTTGCATTCCAAGAAGTACTGCCCACATGCCTGCTCACCATCATATTCCTCGTACGCCCAATCCTTGCCGTTCCACTCGACATTCACTACGCTACATCCCCGCCAGACCCCGTCCCGGCCAAGCACCTCTTACATCGAGGTATCCTCTCGGAACGCACAGATACCCCCGGAGGTTTATGGGGCGCCAATGGCGTTCCTGACAGGGCAGATCTTGATCAGAGTGAGCTCATTGGTATCCTCTCCTTGGACCTGTGGCCGGCGTAGCTGATGTTCAGCGTCCATCCCGGATTGTGGACTGATCGCTACCCTGGGCGCACTGGTATCGCAAGATCCACGATGGATCACCAATCTGTTCGAATTTATTGGCGATGCTGCGACCACCACTGCTGTCACAGTGAAGTTCAAGCGAGGGATGACTTTGGAGCCCATTACCCAGACGGTGCAAAAGTCTGCACTTGACAACGTCCGCTCAGACGCACACGAAGGCTGGTGAGCTGCGTGGCCCTCTTCCAGTTTGCCACTCTGACGTCGAAGGTGGGTCGGAGCGCTCGAGAAGGCCTTCGTGGTCAACGAGGGCGGTATCGAAGGTATATTTCCTGACAGAGTCTTGGAAATGATCGGAGGACGTCCAGCCGCCTTCAAGTTCGCTAGTGACGGGAATATGAGCGGTGTGGCGGGCACACTGACAAAGGACGAGTACTGGAATCTGATAGTTCAAAACGCTCCGAAAACACCCTTGATATTACACAGTCTTACGGGCGCGACGCTTCTCACCGGGATGCACGCCTTCTGGATCATGGCAGGCCACATCGATGGAAAGCGCTGGTGAGATACCCCGAAGGCTCGTGAAAAATCCACTGATACGTACAGGATCTCACTTTGGAATCCTCATGGCGAAAACGAGGTGCACGACTTTGACGTGGTCTGGCCTGCAATTCGTGGCGTGCACATGTTTGCCGATCTGTCAATGCACCCTTAGTCCTGCAGTAGGCAGTAGATTGACAGTATACGTGGGCGGGTGGCAACATGCGCATGATACCTTACTTCAGGATGTACGTTTCGGTAGCTGCGTGCCTCTCAGGCTGTCACAGGCAGTGCAGCTAGCACGTAGATGTCTCCTTTGCCCCAGCATGCGTAGGGGTACAACCAGCAAAGGATGGCATTTGGTGGATGTCCTGGCCCCTTTGCTGCCCCTTCAGACGTGTACCCTTTCGAACATTACATCCCCTTGACTGGAAGGATCATTTCAAGGCTCTGACTCCCCGTTACATATATCGCATTGATCGTCCCAAGCTATCGTGTCACTTGCCTTTTGTTCAGCTGTGCCCACTGAGTGTGGTTCTTCTCGGTTCTACAGTCGTCACCTGACGCTGAGTTACTCTTATCGCGACATGTTTCCCTCATTCCCAAAAGCCCTGGCATCATGCTTGCTCTCGAGTCTTTGCATCCTTCCCGCCATTGCGATTCCCGTCAACGCCCTCATCACGACAGCCCTATCAGGCACTGAGCTGGCACCCTTCGATCACTCGCTCGGCTCAGGACTTCTCACCCACCTTCCCCCTCCTCAGCGAGGAGTCCTTGCTGGCCGAACCGAGACCCCTGGGGGCCTGTTTGGAGCAAATGGCGTCCCTGACATTGCCGATCTGGATCAGAGTAAGCCTCCCTGCCTGCCCGACTCCTTTGTCAACGCGGCTGATGTCCAGCAACCATCCCGGATTGTGGTCTCATTGCTGCGGTCGGCGCATTGGTGGGGCAGCACTCAGAATGGATCACCAACTTGTTCGAGTTCAAGGGCGACGCTGGTACCACCACCGCTGCCACGGTCAAGCTCGTGCGCGGTATAACCTTCCAGGCCAATCCGAAGACCGTGCAGAAATCAAGTCTCACGAACGCTCGATCAGACGCACACGAGGGCTGGTAAGTGCCATCTGCATCCCAGAGCTCCCGGGCTGACAGTGATAGGTGGGTTGGGGCGCTCGAGCAGGCTATAACCTCTCAAGAGGGGAAAGTTGAGGGAATCTTCCCCGACAGAGCCCTGGAGGTGATCACGGGCCGCAAAGCCACCTTCAAGATCGCCGGCAACGGTTCGAATAGCGGCCGTCCAGGAGCGCTGAGCAAGGATCAGTTCTGGGATCTGGTCTCCAATAATGCCCGAAAGACACCCATGATCCTGCAGAGCAGGGCTGGCGCCGTGATCTTTACCGAGAGCCACGCATTCTGGATTCAGGCAGGGCATGTTGATGGGAAGCGCTGGTGAGATATCGAGATTGCCGACATCTTCAATGGTCACTGACGTTTATAGGGTTTCGCTGTGGAACCCCTATGGCATCGACGAGGTGTACGACCTGGAAGCGATCTGGCCTTGGATTTGGGGCGTACATATGTTCGCCGACATGTCGGAGCAGCCGAGGAAGGGGAAGACCGGGTAGTACAACAATCAGGGAGTGAGCGAGGGATGTTAGCTTCTCGCCGTGTTGTCAACAGCGGAGATTAGCCATAGCACATCAGTACATGAAATTGGAACATATTCATGATGCCCAAGATCTAGAATCCCAAAAGACGAAACAGCAAGTCTCACCGTGACGCTCTCAAGCCCACGCAGCGCCACTTGTCTTCGTCCACTCCCGTAGAACCTCCTCTCCTTCCTCCACAACCACCGCCCACACCTCCTCCACATCCCGCATCGTCGTCCGCCTTCCGCCTAGCGCTACCCGTATGCAGAACACATCCTCCTCATCTGTGCTCGGCAGCAATGTCTGCGTGAGAAAGACATCGTACCGTGCGTTGAGACGGACGTTGAGAAGTGTGTTGAGTAGGTTGCGCTCGGCCGGGAGAGTGTCGGCCGGTATGGCGGCACCTCCGAGGCGGAAAGTGAGTAGGGCAAGGGAGGGGGCCGTGACGAGCTCGAAAGAGGGGGAGGCGATGATGAGCTTTGAGAGTTGTTGGCAGTGATCGATTCCCTAGACGTCAGCCGGGGCAGTGCAAGTCGACTTACCACTCGAAGGTGATCCTGGAAGCCCTTGACCCCATAGCTGCGCATGACGAACCACACCTTGATACTTCTGAAGCGCCGCCCGAGCGCGAGCTGCCAGTTTCGATAGTCAATGACCGCACCTGTCTCCGCTTCCTTGTACCGAAGATACGCAGGCGTAGCATCGAGGGCGAGATTGAGGACCTTGCGATTCCGAACAAAGAAGAGGGCTGAACATGAGCACGATCATCACGCAGGAGAAGGAAGACTCACTGCAGTCAAGCGCGACCAATCCCCACTTGTGCATGTTGGTGCAGAACGAGGTGGCGTAGCGGTTGATATCGGCCAGTCTGAGATAGCCGCGTTGATCCTCCAGAGCTAGGGCGACCCCAGCCCACTAGCCATCAGCTTCTGTTTCCGAGGTATTGTCTAGACGGTACGTACCGCAGCGTCGATATGAAGCGAAATGGTATTGTACTCGGCCACTGTCGATCAGCGCAACTCTCGAACTGCGATGAGTCTTACTCACAGACTGCGCCAATCTCGTCGATGCGGTCTACAGTTCCAGTGGAGGTAGTCCCTACTGTCGCGACTGATAGTCAGCACTGAAGCAGAAGATAGGTGAGCGTGACATACTGACGAAAAACGGGATCAGCCCATCCTTGATATCCTGATCGATGACCTCTTGCAAAGCATCTCCCCTTAACGCGTACTTGTCCGCCGTGGAAACTGGTACAGCCCGGAAAGTCAAGCCAAAGATAAGAGCGGCCTAGGATGAGCTATGCCCTTCATCTGACTCACCTTTTGACCTAGTGAGTGGGTATGGGTACTGCCATACATGACGAGCTTGGAGCTGTACTTTGCGCGGATATCGTCCGGGATATCAAAGCCGTCGCCCGACAGTGTGGACCCCGGTTCGGTAGTCGCCAGGTATCGTAGCGCCGTCTCGCGAGCTGCTACCGCCGCCGTCAAGACCGCCTCGGATGCCGAGTTCTGTGGTTAGCTCCGCCAGAGGGGGACTTACCAAAATAACCCCTCCTCCCTTACCCGACTCGATATGGAACATCTTGCCCAGTCCAAACAGCTTGGCCATCCAGTCCATCATGACCTGCTCGAGCTCTGTACATGCGGGCGAGCAGACCCAGTTGAAGCCGGGGTTGGAGACGCTCGTGGCGTAGAGATCGGCAATCATCGATTCGAAGGTGCTGATACCTGGAAAATACGCCATGAACTTGCCGTGCTGCCAGTTGGTGATGCCGGGGAGGATGAGGGATTCGAAGTCGGATTGGACGAGGGCAAAGTCTTCATCAGTCTTTGGCGCCTCGCCTGCAGTGTCAGAGGTTGAGCAAGCGCAAAGAGGGGGAGCTTACGGGGGAGCTGGTCGATTAGGTACCCTGGCAAGACTTGAGCCCTGACGGTCTTCTTGGAGAGATTGGTATAGTAGTCGCATACAGCGTCGACAGCGGCGTAGCCTGCCCAGTCAGCGTGCCGTCCACCAGATGAGGGACCTCTGACGGACCTGCTCTGCGAAATCTGCAATGTCAGCAATATCCATTGTCAGCCCAGATACTCACCCTTCAATGTCCATTTTGAGCCTATTGTTGCTAGCAGGTCAGTCGACGGTATTGCTTCTATAGCGGGCTCGGGATCTCCTGGGCGAGACCATTCATCTCATCCATTCAGCCCACCTTATAAAGGTCGACATGCCCGAAGGACATCGGCGAGCAAGAGGCGTCCAAGAGCCTATGCTGGATAAACTCGGGCTACCTTTTCCCCATCCCAAGGGGTCTCCTTGAGGAGGGATATGGCGCAGCGGTGGCTGAGTCGCCCGCCAGTGCCCTGTAGCCTGCCATCGGGACGCGCTCGGACCACCTTTCGGGTGAAGTCAGCATAATTACCGATTTGACGCTTGAGGGCCCTCGACGGGGCTTTGGAGTGAGATTGGGTTCGTGGCTAGGCCAAAGCCAGAGGACGCCGTGTTTTGCAGGAAGGACGCGCTGTGAGCGTGCCAATGTAAGTATAGCTAGCCACGCACGCTCTGAAGCTCAGGATGAAGGGTGGAAGGTCAGCGGCTTTCTTCGGGACCCGACGCCACCGTGCCTGAGCCGGTGCGTTTCCTCTTCCTCGTCCTTCCCACTGTCCTTTCCGCGTCCATCCAATCAAGCAATCCCTCCGCGTATCCTTCCCTGGCCTTCTATCGCCTTCCAGTGCCTTCCTCCTCATCACGCCACCCACACGCCAGCCGCAACGCCATATCGCCCTCCGGCCGACCTGCACAGAGGACGCGAGGTAGAAGGGGCGCGGTCTGTGCGGAAAGGCGACGAAGGGGGTCCGCTGCCGGTATAGGTGCAGGAGTTTGCACGTGTGACATGTGAAGGATTTCCGCCAAGTTATGCCGCCGCTGTGCTATCGAACCTCGGGCGAATCGATGTCGGGATGTAAGGACGTCGAAGCGGGCCGGGCGATAGGCGAAGTGAGGGAGTTTGTATCTGAGACCTGAGGAATGTTGATACAGGAGCTGTCAATTGATGGCGAGCTTGCCTACTGCTCGCCTACACCGGTCCCGAGCCGCAACCCCTGTACATAGCTTGATGAGGAAGATGCAGTATACGCGTCAGAAGACAAGGTGATCTGATAAGGTGTAAGACTGATTATCAAGAAGATGTTGATCATCAAATCGATTTCGAGATCTCTCTTTGTTATGGACCACCCACCATGCCCATCGCTATTCACGACGACCTCCCTTCTACCGTCGAGCCAGAAGCTCAAGGCTCCAGCTCCAGCTTTCCAGATCTGGAGCACTTCCGTGTTCAGGGCATCCCGCCCGCTGCATACTAGTGCGTCCTCCTTCTAGTCCACCGGGTTGAGCTGAAGGGTTAGCGTGCCGGAGTTCATCACTGAAGATGAAGAGGAGTTTCTGCTTCGAAAGGTGGGCTGACCAATGACATGAGCTGATATAGATCGAAGAATCGCCACAGCCAAAATGGAAGACTGTCGGGACGGGGCGGAGGTCAGCTCCTCGTCAACCGACAACTGTGATGGACAAAGAGGCTGACCAGGGAGACTCCAGTATTGGGGCGGAAACATGAGCAAGAACGGCGTCCTTCTTCCTGAGCCCTTTCCGGACTGGCTCATAGGCTTGTAAGCTCCACCTTCTATCACTAGATCTAGCTGATACACAGTCCGAACATTGTCGAGCGGATCGAACACTTCTTGGCCGATTCGTCAGCCACCGCTCCGTCGTTCAACCAAGTCCTGATCAACGAGTACCAGCCCGGCCAAGGCATCTCTGTGCGTCCCCGTCTAGATCGAGCTGATATCAGCCACACGAGGACGGTCCAGCGTTCAAGCCACTTGTGGCTACCCTCTCACTCGGCTCCCACATCGTCCTCGATATCCATCATTACGCCTCCACCGTCTCCCCTTCACCCCCTATGACAGCTACGATATCGGACGATGCTACACCTCGCGTGATCGCTGCGTCTCCACTGGCGCATCTACTGGTCATGCCTCGATCACTGCTCGTACTGTCCAGTAGCCTGTACACGTCACATCTGCATGGAATACGCGGCAAGGAGAAGGACGAGGTGCATGCCGGGGAAGAGGGAAAGGGGGACAGGATCGTCAATGCGGAATTGCTGGGCCAGGCGGAGATCGGAGACGCGCTGAGAGAAGGGTCCTGGACGGCGGAACGAGGCGTACGGACGAGTTTGACCTTCCGGACGGCGGAGAAGACTGTCAAGGGAGGAGCATTCAGTCTGCATCGAGGAGGGATGAAGAAGGCATAGTCTGGCATCCCAAAACATACATATCTATCTAGTTCATGAGATCTACTAAATCCGCAAAAGCGTCCTTCTTCTGTCCCGGCTTCTGCTGCCCATTCTGCGGTGGCTGTGGTGACAGCGAATACCCCTGCTGCTGCTGTTGGGGTTGTAATGGTGCCGTCTCCAGCTGATGTTGCTGCTGACCCGCGATGCCCGAACCGAATCCGAACCCGCCGCCCATCCCCTGCTGTGTAGCCGGCATGCCGTATGGCGATTGAGACCGCTGAGCGCCCTGGGCCTGGTACTGTGGGATAGATTGTTGAATGTGTGCAGAGGTATTGAAGAAGGCCATGGGGTCTTGTCGGGCTGGAGTGGAGGAGGAGGAAGAAGAGAACATGGTCGACATGGGGTTTGGGGTGGGCGAGGGGGAAGGGGAGGAGAACAGGTCGAGCGGGAGACCGCTGGATGACATGTTGGCGTTGTTGGCTGCTGCGGGGTTGGATCCGCCGGCGTTGGGGAGTGCGAGACCGCCATGTCCCGACATGCCCTGCTCTTCGTCCGCAAAAGCATCGAAAGAGATGAGGTCTGCAGCTTTTTGATTGGGGTTGGAGCTGTTTGTCAGTGTCGGCCTGCATGAACAATGGAGAAACAACTCACGACTCCACCAAAGCTTGAGCCAGAGCCCAATCTCCAGCTTTACAAGCCTGGAACCGTTCCAGCGCATTATTGATAAGGTCATTACACAATAAGAGGCGATCTGCTATATCAGTCATCGCTCAAACATGGCCCAAGCTCGACTGACCCATCATGCCCTCCCGCTCTCCGGTATCCTCTTCGATCCACTTCTGAATCTTTGGTCGTGCCCCCTTACACGCAGTTGCCACTTGCTCATATGCGTCACCGACAATCCCTATCCGCTCGCCCTCCCTCGCGTTGTTGAGCATATCGTTGAGGAGGATAGCTTTTGATTGGACCTTGTCGAGTTCGTGGAATGTCTGCGCAGCGTAGTCCGGAGCCTTTTCGGGTTCCTGCTTGTCAGCGAAGCTCCAGAAACGGGCTTCAGTGGCTTACTGCGCCGGACAATTGCTTCATGAGTTCCTGAGCCGCGGCAAGATCCCGTGGGGTTGCTCTCCGGATGAGCTCCTGGAGTTTCTGGCTGTCAGCTATTTGTACACGAAGAGATCACAGTGCAATAGCTTACAGCACTCTTGGCGGCTCGATCCTCCTCTTCCAGCTCTTCAGGTGATTTCAATGTCTAAATTATCAGCTACAGCCTGTATCCATCGCTGTCCAACTGACCTCGTTCGGGTTTGCAGCGGACATGGCCCGTGTCGCGTCAAACGATTTGAACCGATATCCTGCTTGTAAGCCAAGTCCAAAGCCCAGGAGCATCTACACACCCTTGTAGCTGAGGAGACGGTGCATATCCCGTATATGCACCAAGTCCTCCTTGTACTTGGACTGGACACACAACGTGTTCTTCCACTCATGTATCATCTGCATTGTCAGCTTATCCTCTTGCTCGCCTCAGAGTATGAGCCTCAGCTTGCCTCAAGAATCCGGCTCATCACACGCCCTGTGACCATAGGTGGCCGTTCTGGGAACCTCCGCACGAGCTCGTTGAGAAAGTCCTTTGTCGCAATCTGAAGGTGTATCGGATATCCGCAGTTCCGGACGAGATGGTCCAGGACATTCAAAGCGAGGAGCGCTTGATTCGGATTCCGCGAGTTGATATGTGGGAGCAGACCAAAGATGCTTTCGCGAGCGCTGCAGGGTCAGCTAGGCATCGTATATAGAGGCCGGAGACATAGCGCACCTATTCGCTTTCTTCTTGTTGACTAGCTCAGCGAGCTCGATATTGACCGTGTGATTTGGCTCGGGAAGCGTAGGATCACATGCCTGCTCTATTCGCTGTCAGCTCATCCTCTTGATGGGCCAAAGACCGTATAGAGCGGTAAGCTCACCGATAAGCGCCTGTATAGGGCTGAGGCTCGCCCACGGCCGCGTTGACCCGCCCGACATCATACTGGACTATTTTCGCTGGGGTTTTTCCTGCTTGATTCCTCAATAGTAGGCGATCAACCTGCTCGCTGTGTCCGCTGTGGTCTCCGGGATGATGATGAGCTGTTATATAGATGTATGAGAGAGGAATGCAGGCGAGATACCCCCTGTTGCGCGCTTGGGCGACAACTCACGCACGGGCCACGTCATTATTCATGCCCCCGTTTTAGCAGGTAGAGCTACTTTCTGCTCCCGCCCTTTGCTGTTGGTGGACCTATCTGCGTGCATACATCTCATACACTACTTAGACAGCCGGCTATGGTGTCCGCAAGACTAGGTAAGCGGCCCATGGGTAGACCTGGACGCAGGCTGATAGATAGCACCCGTTGCCCGGGCTCGGATAGCTAAAGCCACTCCTCAGTTCGGCTCAAAACGGGTATGTTCCTCCCAGCCCTCTTCAAGTCGGTAGCTGAATATGCCAGTTCGCACACGACCTCATCATCCAAAACAACCCCCGAGGCGGTACGCCCACACCCATCATCAAGCATGGTCCCGCTACCGGCGGCCGATCATCGGTATCAGGCCATACCGTGACTGTTTTCGGCTGTACGGGCTTTTTGGGCCGATACCTCGTGCACAAGATCGCCAAGCTCGGGACGCAGGTCATTGTGCCCTACAGAGATGAGGACGAGAAGAGGCATTTGAGGGTGATGGGTGATTTGGGACAGATTGTGCCGATGGTATGTCGGGCGCAACAGCGGAGCTGATGGTAGGAATGGGACGCGAGGAACCCGGATCAGATATATGAGTGCTTGAAGCACTCGGATGCGGTGTACAACTTGACTGGAAGGGACCACGAGACCAGGTGAGCTATTATGGCCAGGATGGAGCTCGAGCTGACAAGCAGGAACTTCAAGTTTGAGGATGTCAACGTCAAGTGAGGTAGCTGGCCGGAATCATGGACAGCGCTGATTCCACAGAGCCGCTGGTCTCATCGCCTCGGTCGCCGCTCAGGCAGGCGTGTCCCGCTTCTTCCACGTCTCTCACCTCAACGCCTCACCCGACTCTGCATCAGCCTTCTACCGGAGTAAATACGCTGGCGAGCGGGCAGTACGGGATGCCTTCCCGGAAGCTACCATTGCCCGGCCTGCGGGGATGTACGGTCACGAGGACTGGCTCCTGAATGCCATGGCTCGTGAGTCAACCTCTGTGACCCAGAGCTGATGACAGAATACCCCATCCTGTACAAGCTGAACAACGGCCGAACCAAGATCCTCCCGGTACACGTCCTCGACGTCGCCCAGGCTCTCGGCATCATGCTTACCGCCCCTCTCACCTCTACCGCCTCCACTTTTGCCCTCGCTGGCCCCGCCGTCCACACCTACAACTCCCTCCTCAACCTCGTCGCTGCAATGACGATGAACCCACCCAGTACCGCCCCGACCGTCCCCAAAGCGGTCGCCAAGGCGTTTGCGACCGTCAGCAACCGCGCGCTCTGGTGGCCCACAGTCAACGCAGACGAGATTGAGCGGAAATACATTGACGACTTTGGCGTCGAGCTCATGGAGGCCGCGGCGGCAGAGGAGAAGCCGAGTGGGTGGTCTGTCGGGGATGGGAATGCCAAGATGGTGGGGATCGACGGCGAGGCTATCAAGTCGTGGGCCGACCTGGATATGGAGCCGGACCACGTCGAGGAGCACGCCATCAAGTTCTTGAGGCGATACCGTGCTGCGTGAGTTGTGCCCCAGGAAGGATCACCAGAGCCGAGCTGACAAGACAGATCCAACTTTGACATGCCGCTGGAGATGGGCACCCTCAAGCCACCAAAGCAGTACCACGTTGTCCCATAGGTTGTTGATGCATCTGTAGTTGAGCTGCGTGCTGTAGATGCTCGGCGTTCATCGCGCGATCTGTAGATACTCGGACCCTACGTAGACCCGGAGCTGCATCTCTCAACGACGGGGTCCTAGGCCCGCGTGTTCGAGCGTGTTCCGGAAATCTCTGTCGCAAGGCAGGATGATTTTGAAACTTGTTGCGTTGCTTCTACCAATCATCCTAAAATCGGCTGCAATGAGCGGATCAGCAGAAAAGCCACAGCGACCGCCCTTCATCATCGAGGTAGCCTCGACAGAGGAGAAGGTGCAGGCGTGCTTTGATGTCCGCGTAGAGAGTGAGTCCGACCCGTGAACAGCCCAGACTGAGCTGACATCAGGCAGTCTTTGTGGTTGAACAGGTAAGCCTCTCCTGTACCGCATAATTGTGTGCTCAATCTAAGGGCTTTGATGTCGATAGCGAGCTAGACGAGTGCGTCCACCCCATCTTCTCGGTAGCACAGCTGAGCCTGCAGATATGAACCAATCTCCTCCTCCCTCCTCCTGTCCGTCACGCAGCCCTCCCCACCGCCCGAGTCCACTTCATCCCTCAGCCCCACGTCGCTCGACCCAGAAGCCCCACCGTCCAAGAAACCAATAGGCACCGTCCGGTTCACACCATCCATCGGGAAGATCTCCCGCCTGGCCATCCTCAAAGACTACAGGCAATACGGATTCGGCAAGGAGCTTATGCTCGCTGTAGAGCAGCACGCGAGGGAGCACAAGGCTGAGGATCTAGCGGGAGCAACGAGGGACGCGGAAGAGGGAGAGGGGAAGGTGTATAGGCTGAAGCTGCACTCGCAGATGCCAGTGGTGCCTTTCTATGCCAAGTTGGGGTTCAGGAAGGAGGGACCAGAGTTTGACGAGGAGGGAGGTGAGTCTTTTGGTCTGCAAAAGGGGTAGAGCTGATAGGCAGCACCACATCAGAAGATGATCAAGGATATCAAGATTGCAAGCTAGACAGATGCCATGAGATCTATAGAGTAGACACAAAGTGAAGGGACGAGTACAGATACGACGAGCTCAGAATTTGCGGGCCGCCGCCTTGTCCTTCTTCTCTTGTGCGATCGCTGCGGCTTCTGCGAGGGGTCAGCCTGAGTCTTGCAGCTGGGTACAGAGAAGCGAGCTCACCTGCTGCTTCGGCCTCTCGTTGCTTGGCTGCTGCTTCGCGACGTTGGCGGACTTCCTGCAGGCGAGCGAGGTCGGTCTTTGCCTCTACGGTCTTGCCTGAGATGATCAGCTATATCCAGGAAAGCGACATTGGTGGGACAACTGACCCTGGGCGTGCATCTGCTTGTATCGCTCCGCTGCGGCCTTCTTGTCTGCTGCTTCCCTGTCCCATCAGCCAGATCCCTCACCGCGGAGACCTGAACTCACCTCTCCCTCCTGCTCATATCCGCCGCCGCGACCTTCGCTTTCCCCTTGGCCGCCACCTCCTTACTCTCCTGCTGCCGCTTCGCTACCCCCTGATCCTCCTCCTCGGATCCACTCTCCGGTTCCTGAATCTGCACCTTCTTGCCCGACTGCGCCTTCTTGGCGGCCTTGCGCTCCGCCCTGCTCATCCCATCATCCCCATCCGCCCCTCCGCCCACATCCACCGTATTCCCCAGCTTGAGATTCATCGCCGCCATTTCAGGCGCGAGCTGCGCATTCTCCTCAGCGGCAGTCGGGGCATCATCCTCGGATGATTCGTCCTCCTCTTCAGACTCTTCTTCCTCGGAAGATTCGTCCCCGTTGATCTCGCCCTTGAGGGCTGCGCGGGTGTCGAGGTCTCGCGAGAAATGACGGCCGCCGCCGCGGGAGATCTTGAACTTGCTACAGGAGTTAGTGGTGGCGGACAGGGACAAGGGAGGAGGACGTACCCCCTTCCGCGAGATGATGCTGCGCCTCCGCGTGCCATTATGATTGGTTTCTCGGTGGAAGTTCAAGCGTGAAGAGCGTGTCTGCGCTGTGGGAAGGTGTCTGGTCGGAGATATGGTATGCGCAAGACAACAGAAGAATGGAAGAAGCAAGAAGAGGTTGAGCGAGAAAATCAACCTCGAGTGGCTGGCAACCTGACACGGACATCCTCGAATCTCCACAGGCCCTATGATTCGGGGTAGAGGAACCCCGCATGCAACCGCTACGCACTGCTCGGAGCTGTAGGAGACGCTATAGCAGAGGTACTATCGATACATGTCTTGATCTTCGACGACTAATGAGTAACAGTAAACTTCATCTGCCCGTCCTCCAACTGCTCCACCTTGATCTTCTCCATCGTATCCACCACATAGTGCGCGCCGTGCTGGTTGATCTTCTCCCTCTTTCGCGAGGTGCAGACGGCAATGGCCGTGCATCCCGCAGCGAGGGCGGCCTTGATGCCCGAGGGCGAGTCCTCAAAGACGACGCACTTTTTCGGGTCGAGGCCGAGGTCTTTGGCAGCGAGGAGGAAGGGGGCGGGGTGGGGCTTGCCTTCTTCAAGGCGCTTGTCGTCGGCCGTCACGCAGACTTGGGGGACGTCGAGACTACATTATTAGCCTCGGCCGGGGCGGAGAGAGAAAGAAAGACTCACTCCACCCGCTTCAGACAGCCGTGGCAGTAGATCTTCCCGCCCGAGGTAGCAATGGCATACTTGTCCTTCGGGAGCGAGTCGATCAAGGCCTTGACGCCCGGAAGGATCTTGACGGTCTTGTCGTCGTCTGCGCTCGAGTCGTCCGCAAAGTCCAGAGTGGACTGCTCGAACTCTGCTTGACGTCAGCTTGCGACCTCTTTCATCTCTAGCCCCGGTAAACGGAGAGGGACTCACGCTGTGCCTTTTCATCCACGTTGTCATCGTTGAGGTCCGGGTCGACCTCCTTCAGCATGTCGGCGACCCGACGGCCGTGCGAGTCCTTGATGAGCTTCTGGGCGTCGATATCGAGCTCCTTGGCCTTCTTGGTCCATGCCGCCTCGACCGCAGAGATGGAGTCTACCAGGGTGCCATCCTTACCGTCAGCTTTAGCCTCGTCGCAGGAGAGAAAGACTCACCATGTCAAAGATGACCCCCTCGACGATGAAGGTTGAGACCTGTTCTTTGTGCTCGTCAGACATGCTGAAGGAGGGTTACGGCGGTGAGTAGGAAGTAGGGCGACAGGAGCGTTGGAGATGGGGGTCTGGTCCCCCTGCTTCCTTATGTATCTTTTGCGCTTCCATCGGACCGAATTGTACGAGCTGTGCATAGCAAGAAAAAGTCGTCGACCAAGGGCCAACGTGCTGTCAATGTGGAGAAGAAGACCCGAGTTATCAGGTCGAGTTGCGGGGATGATCACTTTCCGACGGGATCTTGGACGTGATCTGATGTCATTCCGAGATCTGCCGTGGAGTCTGGGCAGTCACCGCCTGGCTACGAGGTCCTTGAGGGGCGATATCGCCGTGGAGTTGAGCGTCCGTCGCGTCAAGAGAGGTTGTGAAGCATAGCGCAGGGAAAGTGTCGAGTGGAGAGGCAGATGTGTGGGCGATTGAGGGGGATTTGGCGGTCTGGGAGAGCTGGTAATACCGGCGGAAGGGAAGTTTCTGAAACATCTCGCTCGATTGCGCGTCACATGGGCCCTCTGAGGCCCTGGGGACTCCTCGGAGTCGTCACCCACTCGGCCCATCGGCGCCGGACTGCCATCGTCCGGGCAGAGGAGTACACTCCTCGGTACAGGAAGCCGGCGGCAGGAGGAGCGGTAAACGTGCTCGCCAGCGGGCTGAGGAGAACAGGAACGCCTGATTTTTTGGCCGCGCCAACAAGATCAAGCAGTCCTCTGCCTTTGTCCCTGCTTATTCTCGATGGACATGGCAGGGAAGAGAGATGGACGATAGGCTGATACAGATGGCAGACGGACGCTTGGCGGACTTTTGCAGCAAGACCTTCAAGCGCCAGGCACGGCCAGGCACCAGCCAAAATCTGAATGCCGTAAGGTGTTTCAGGCCCGCACTCCTGCACGAGTTGGAGGTCATATCTTCGGCCTTACATCGCCCTTCAGTGCTCAACGAGTATGGAACTATCCGACACATCATCCGACGGTAGCCCAGCACCCGTTCATCGAAACTCCGAGCGCGATTCCGAGTCCCCGACCGGCCGAATTCCCCCTTCGGACCAAGGAACCTCCAGGGGCGAATATGCGAGTTACAGGCGGCTCATCCAGCTTTCTTCCGACGAGGATGAGGATGATGAACCCACGTCCGGGACTGTTGCGGCAGCGAAGGAGCTGAAGAAGGCCGTGAGGGAGTTGAGGGAGGCGTATCCGCTCCATGCGGCCGCTACGCCGGCGGAGGGAGAAGGGCACGAGGAAGTTGAGGCAGAGGAGTCGAGCACGCTTGTCAGAGGGCCGGAGGAGGCGGACGTGGCGCTCAGAGCTGTGATGAGTCTCGACGAGGTGGAGCGGAAGCAGCGGAAAAAGGTGGGAAAGGTGGATTGGAAGGCTGTCAAAGCTGCTTCAAAGCAGAACCTGCCATACCCAGGGTGAGTTGCACGACTACTTTCACGGCAGGGGCGCGTGCCAAGCTTGCCATAGCAAGGCGATGGAGAGAGCCTCTGCATTGAATACAGCTGAGCCTAGCAGTCAACCTAGAGCTGCTAAAGCGATGACTGGACTACGCGATGCTCTGTGCCCGGCCCAGCCGCCTGTCCGGCCTGCACCCGATAGTACGTCCCGACCCCTTTGGTGGATCTTCTGACGTTCCAGTCTTCACCCATCGAATCCAGCTTGTCCGCGCTGCTCATCGAAAGGCGATGGAGCTGGACGCGGAGGTGGATTATCTGCAGCCGTACAAGCTGTACAAGCCGAAGAAAAAGCGCGATAGGAGCAAGAAGAAGGCAGCAACATCATCGGGTCAGTCTATATCTACGTCAGCTTACTAGTGGGAAACGAGCTGATCATACAGGATCTCCGGCGGAGACAGCTGCGGGCCCAGAAGCTGGTCCGAAGCCGGCCACGAAGAAGCGGAAGATCCAGACAGAGCACGCTGAAGCAAGCGGTATATCCACAGTCACACCTATTACCTTAGAGTGCTGATGTGATCAGAAGTTGGCGCAGCGCTCGGCTCGGTAGCGGACACCACTTCGCCTGGTGCAGAGCCCGAGCCAAGGAAGAAGAAGACGAAGCAGCGGTAAGGCCATCATCATTGTGAATTAAGCAGACCACCCGACGTGCCTGATGTCCGGGCTGATGCGGACAGCGTCCCCCAGAGAGCAAACACGTACTCCCATCTTGGCCTCAGGTGTATTCCCGCCTCGCTCCTCGGGTCCCAAGGGGTCTTCCAGACGATCGGCACCTCAAATGCGGAAGTGTGCGGGTATACGCATTCCTTTTCAAATGTACCGCTCGCGCATCTGGCGACGGTACCGGACCAGGAAACAATCATGCGCTTGCAGCTACACTACAACCTAATGCATAGTACAGAGCAGCATATGGCTTATACAGCTACATACAGCATTACAGATCCGTCTCACATGAAATAATGTCCACACCTACCACTCGTCCGCTCCCATCGCTCCACCCCATCACCGTAGATCACCAACACGCCCCCCCTTCGCCGCTTCTTCCAAAGACCCCTTCACCTCAAACATGGTCTCCCACCACTCCACACCCAGCGTCCTTCCCGCCTGCTGCGTCGCCACCCTCTCCGCCGCCCGCCTAATCTTTGACTTGAGCGCCTCGCGCTCCATCCTCCTTCGTTTCCCATCCCTGACGTGAGGATCTGGCGAAGCATCCCTCGGCGGGACGTGCGCCGGGAGCCTCGCCTTGACTTTGGCAATCTCGGCGTGGATATCCGCGAGGGGGACGGTAACGTGCAAAGGGCCCGCTTGGGTGCGCGGTACAACCCTAAGCTCGAGCCGTGTGGCTGATTTTGGCGGGACCGCGGCCCGAAGGGTGATGGAGCTAGATGGGGAAGGAGTATTTACGGCTTCCGTTTCGGGGATAGAGGGGAATGTGAATGTGGGCATGGACGAGACGGCATTGCGATCCGACATGGAGTTGCCCATTTCCACGACGGCCTTGTCCGAATCGTCGTTCCCGCCCTCCTCTGGATGTGGAAAGATGTAGCTCGAGTATTTCCGGGACGAGGTGGATATGGCATCCCCCTCTGTGGGCCAGAATGGGTGGTCGCCATGGTCCGGAAGGATAGAGTATTTGGTGCTCGTCGACGAGGAGGACCCCAGGGAGCTTTCGACCGGGCTGTTCTTGCGTGCCTTGCGCGCGAGGACTGGCGGAACGAGGCCTGATTGGGAAGGAGGCTCGACGGGGAGAGGGGATGGCGCAACGGGAGAGGATATGAGGTATTGCGGGGATATATCCGAGGAAGGAAGTGGAGGAGGCCGGGCGAGATGTCTGGGGAGAGGAGCAATGGGACGAGCGCCGGGATCCGCAAGGGCAAGATAGCGAAGATTGGGCTGAAAGCGCTGGAGATGGCACTCGGTGTAGTGCCGCTCACACGCGCCAGGTATGGTGTTATCGACGGGTTTTACGCACCGCCGAATACCGCATACCCTTCCGTTGACCGAGGCTTGATGTTGCGCGTAGTGCTACGATTGTCAGCATCTTCTTCGCGCCAGGGAGAGCAAGACTCACCTTCTTGGCAATAGTGACATTCGCAAGCTGAGCTTTGCACTTTTGCCAGAGGCAGAACAACGGCTCTTGCAGCACATCGTACTCGTCCTTCTTCGGCAGCCTCTTTGGCTCCTTCTCCTATCAGCGTAGTCCATCCTATAATCCCCTCGGGCTCGGCGTATACTCACGATATCCTCCTGCGCGGGCCAATGGAAAGGGTATTCTTTCCTTCTCCCACCGAGAGGAATCACAATCTCAAAATTGGGTGGTCTCTCTTTCGGCGGCGCCGGCGGATTGGACGGTCCTGCGCGCGCATTGGGTAGTGGCTGCCGACTACCTGTGGAGAGGGGGGAGGGGATCGCAGGGGATATGAGGGGAGAGGGAAGACCGAGGCGCGCATTCATATTGGCATGTGGTGCTTTCCTTTCTTATTTCGGTCGAGAGGTTTGTAATTGCGCGGTGCGTCGGAGCACGGCCTGTCAGCGCCGTCGTCGTAGATAGGAGCCTGTGTACAGATATGGCTGATGATGATGTGACAAGAGAGAAAGAAAGAAACCCGCGCCTGAAGGGGGGAGGGGACCGTCGGCGGTATATTGAAAGCAGGGAGCACGTGACGTTGTTTATCTCTGCGCGTCCGCCCTATAGATCATGACATGCTATGCTTTGCAACAGACATGGATTTATGTGATCCTGCCCGGTCTACAGCCTAACCAGGCCTAAGATCGACCGGAAGCATGCGGATGTACTGTTGAAAAGAAAAATATGGAATGTGCCTTCCAGCTTTTGATATTCCCCACGCGGATGCCCCACTCAGAACACAGGTGCATCCTTTAGAAAGATCCGCCCCTCCTCAGCCGCGACCCACTTCGCTATCGTATTGGCAGCCGCTACAGCCGCCGACTTGGACAAGGTCGGAGAAAGAGTCATGTAGAGCTCAAATGGTCTGGTCACCTACATTCATCAGCTACACTTACCCCCAAGTGGAAGGCAGAGGCGGAACTCACCCATGCTAGATACGCTTCATGCTCCGTGCGCATATACATAAGCTTCAAGGGCGCAGACTGGCCCGAACGAGCATGTACCGCGTCATGTAGGCGATGATACATCGTGATCACTCTGCCATGTCAGCTTGACGCGCGCCGAGCACAACTCTTAGCTCACCTTCGCCTGTCCTGCCCGTCTGTATGATACGGCTCCGCCCACTCCGGCATCGTAATCTGCACAAGCTGTCGGGACTTGTAGATAAAGTGCAGCAAGCCTGGACAGGCTAGGGTCGAGACATCATACGAGTGTTGAGGGATAGACTGCTCAATCTTGAGCAGCGTCTTTTCCTTCTCCAGAGTCTGCGCTGTCAGCTTGATCTCTCTGATTCAAGGCAGGACCTACTTGGACGACGCTAGCTCGCCATGCGCGAAGCTCCTCGAAGGCCTCCCGGTCGGCGCTGACGAAGACCAGTCCCAGGCTGGCGGACACGTAGCTGATGTAGGCGTGTACGAAGCCGGCGGGGTTGAACTTGGGAAGACAGATGGGGATCCAGGTCTCGGTCGATCGGAGGGATTGGGATGAGGCCAGCATGTTCAGCAAGAGGTGCAGATCTACAGGTCAGCTCAGGCAGCCCCTAAGAGGGATTAAAGCGCTGCAAAGCTGACCTGAGGGGTGTATGGAGTGCTTCTTCGGGCGGAGAAGAGTGACGATATGTCCATCTGCTATGAGGAGGACATATAGCAGGTCCTTTACGTGTCAGCTACCGCGGTCACTGCAACACGCTCAACGTAGCTCACTCTAAACTTGGCAGGCGGTATCAGCGAAGCTGCGGCCGCCTCACGAAGGACGGGGTTCATCCGCAGCGGCTGCAGAGTAGAGGTGATGAAGTTGAAGTCGTACTGCGCGCCCTCTATCAGGTGATGTAGAAAGTTCTCAGTCCCTGTTGATCAGTGACCACTCCATATCCGGTCGTTCCCGGACTTACCCTCGAGTAGTCGGCTCAAGTCAAAGTTGCTCCGTCTTTGAAAAGCCTTGGACAGCTGGGTCGAGGTCACCACAGACAAGATCTGGAGGTGTACATAATCGAGATGGATTCGTAACTGCTTAGTAAGCTTAGCCCCCTGGTCAGTGCTGGCACAGGCAACGTACTATATGTTCCGGTTCGCCCCAGTCGCTCACGCAGAAGAAGTACAGCGGAGAGCGGAGCACGAACGCTATCCTATGCCGGCCTCTATTGATGCACCTGTAGAAGTCAGCCTTTCTCTTCCTCTTGAGGTGGACTTTCGGGGCAGGGACGGACCGGATCTTGTCGTTCTCGCCTGCAAAGATGGAGATCAGGGTCTGAGCCACGCCCGAGAGGTCAGTAGCTGAGTTCTCGTTTAGCTCTGGATGTCTATCCGGGGTCAGTCCTCTCCTACCCGTACGGGAAAGACGCACGATTGAAAGACAGGCTTTCCAGCGTCAGTGAGGACAAAGTACTGGCGGGTGTTTCGTATCCGGTCTGAAGTATCAGCTCTTCCTGCTCCAGTCGCACCAGTCATAGGGACGCACCGTGATCGTAAGCGACTATATCGGCCTCTAAACCATCAGCGCGCCTCCTTGACCACCTTAAGACGAAGCGAGGTCAGAATAGCTCACCAGGCCCGCCATCTTTCGGACCTGATATGCCGCCTTTCCCCCTCTTCATCCGCCTGAGTGCTTCAGCAGCTCCTACCTCCACGTTAGCCGCCCCTTCCCCTCCTTCCAAGTCAGTCGGCAACGCCCTCTCCTTGCCCTTCCTCGAAGGGGTCGAACGAGGACTCCCTCCAACCGCCAGCCCGAACAGAGAGCTCGGACGACTAGACGACGGCGTGCCCGTTGCGCTCCCCTCGGCAGCCTTGACTAGCCCTCCGTCGTGTGCTACCAGCTGAGGGAGCGCTGCTAGAGTCCGAGAGCTAAGCAAGCGCCGAGGCGAGCTCTGAAGGCTTGATTCGACGGAAACGACGGAAAGGGCAGAGGTGGAGGTTGCTCGGCTGAGCGTTGGGGGGAGGGCTAGCTGAGCCGCTGAGGGCGCATTGTCGCGCGCTGCGTCTGCTTCTGGAGCAGACATCTCTGCGGCCTGCGCTCCGAAAGGCGATTAAAAGGTCGCTAGAGAGTGGTGTGAACGGGTGACGCTACAGTCGCGCTCAAGTCGCGCTTTGAAGCTTGGACTTCCTGCTCCCTTCGTCCCGGCCGAAGCCGATAGTGCAAGCTGCAGCATGTACGCACCAAGCGGTAAGCTGAAGGCTTCCTATCCATGAGGCCTTCTCAGGCTCAGGCCTGATCCCAAGCTTCCTCTACATAGTCCAGCAGGATCTGCATAGGCTCTGCACAGCCGTATGATCGTCATGCATGAGCAGATGGACCAACAGACTCGCAGCTCGCATCGTTATCTATGCCTCCTGCCCAAGAACCAGTCGTTCTCCCTTGAGTACCGCTACCGCTGTCAGCTTCTACACATCGCCATCGTACTGGTCCAGGAAGCTCACCTGCAGATGGCACCTCGTACCCCGGCCCAAACTCGCAGTCCTTGATCTGCGCCCCAGCTCCTACTCTCAGATTCGTACACAGTATCGCGTTCTCGATCTTTGCACTGATCCGTCAGCTACCGCCCGCTCTGCATGGCGGTCACCATAACTCACTTCTCATCGACAGTCACAAAGTCCCACAAGATACACCCCGACAATTTCGCGCCCTTCCCAATCACACAATGCCTTCCAATGATGCTCTTCTTGATACTGCTCCGTTCCCCGATCTTGGTCCCCTCCCCGATGAGACTATCCGCCGATATCTGCGCCGAAGCATGGATTGCCGCCTTCCCCGTTGGATCATCAAAAGCCGGTCGGGCTGGCGTTGCGCCCACTGAGCTGGAGAGAGTACGGAGGAACCGCCGGTTCAGCTCCCAGTACCCCGCGATCGTATTCGAGCGGATGAGGTATTCCGGTTCAGCGACCGGTATGGGCTTGCCTTTCTCCTTGCCCTTTGGTGCGGGCGGTTCGGGAACGGGCGGGCGGGAGATGATGACTTGGCAGTGCCACGGGACGTGCGGGACGGGTTTGGGCTTGAGGGTCTGGGAGTTCTCCATGCCGTTCTCGAATGCGTCGGGAGACTCGGCGCCGGATTTGCTGTCAGATTCCGGTTGAGGGGCGCGAGTCACCCGAGACGTAGTGGAATAGGACAGGGCGCTGAGAAGCGGATCTTCGTCGGGCGGACACAGGACTGGTGCGTTAGCTGCATCGGACGTTACTTGCTCGACGTCAAGACTCACGTTGGCTCCATTGCCTCGCAAGGCCCTTCTGCCAGCTTCCTTTGACGAGCCACGGGATGACCTGGACCTTCATACTGTCCAGATCCCTTGGTCTCCGGCTTGCGAGCAGGTCGAGGATGGAACGGCGGCACACGTAGATATGGGCGTCAAGGAGACGAGTGCTGAGCGATAGAGTAGGGTGGCTATAGATCAGCCTGATCGCGTCGCTACCAGGCAGGGTTGTACTTACGCTTCGAGCAGAGCAGAGCGGATCTCAAAGTCCTCGTCCAAGTTGTCCATATTTTGCAGCATGAGCAACTCGGAAGACCGGCGGTCGTACGCGCTCAGCAGAGCTTCCTCATCTATCGTCAGATCCGTCGTTTGCCTGAACTTACGTTCACGAATGACCTCTGGTGGATCATACAGTACCGAAGTGAGGACCGCAGAGGGGGACGAGCGATGCTTATCCAGTATGGACGACAGAGAAAGGTATGCCGGTGGATACAGGTCGCAAGGGAGGAGCACAAAGTCGGTCTTTATAGTCAGCTCCTGTCCTGGCCGCAGCATGAGTGAGCCTACCTTAATGTACGATCTGAACCTCTTCAGAACCCTCGCGGTCCCCTCCGTCTCTGCTGGCTTCGCGCCCATCCCCAAACCGCTCGTATTCGCATCATCCTCATCCCGCTCTCCGTCCGTGAACTTCTTGAGTATTATGTTTAGCCGCGGGTAGGAGGCGGACGAGTAGTTTTCGGCGAGGTGATTCGACAGGGCCGAGTAGTTGGACGGGGGGACAATGAGGAGGATTTCTGAACGTCAGGGCTGTCTTCTTGTGAAGAAGAGGTGTACTTACCGAGCAGACCAGATTTGAGTATCCAATCCAGCACGATGTTGATGATTGGCTTGTTCCCGATAGGTAGTAGAGCCTTGGAGAGCACGTTGGTACCCTCATTGAAGGGGTAGAGACTGGATCATCAGCTTTGAGCAGCTCCCTAGGGGCAAAGGACGTACTGCTCGCCATAGCCGACGAGGACTACCGCCATAAAGTCCTGCTCTTCTATTATTGGGCGCTTGCCGCTGACGCCTGATGGATCGAGTGTTCTGGCCATGATGCGCAAGCTTTTGTTGGATGCAGATAGAGAGTCAGAGGAGAGCGGAATCTCGGCCTCGAGTCGAGCAGATTGACTTTCGGCAAGTGCCGCGAGGAATGCTGCACCAACGACCAAGTGGTGGGATGAGAACGCAGGACTCTGCACAGAGCCATGGAGCGCGAGAGCAGGCGCAGTTGCACTTTATCAAATACCATAGCTACAAAGTTGTACGAAGCACAGATTACACAACAACAAATGCTCACTAGTCATAGTTCACCTGTCGCGTCAGCTCGCGATCAAACGAGTGGCACAACGACGTGGTCAAGCTTGATCAGAAGCGATGGATATCACCAGATGCCCCTCCCCGCCTACTTTTGTACACGAGGCGTTCTGTCCGCGCCGAAACGGGGACAGAGGAGGGACGTAAGTCCGCCCATCGAAGAGTTTCGTCATTTCAAGCGGGGCGGGTAGGGGACTGAGCTGTGGCTTACTCAGTAGGTGTAAAGGACAACGCAGAACATGCAGAGAGTACCTGTCGATCAGCTTGCGATCTCCCACGGATAGAACAAGGCGGTATGAGGAAGGATGGAATAGCTCAGTCAAGGCTGAAAATGTCTCGACAATCGCGGTTTGACCCGTCGTCGAATGAGATAAAGCGTATGGTGTTTTGTTTGTTTCTTCATCGCTAGGAAGGTAGGAAGGGAGGGGGGGAATGATGGACAGGCAAGAGGAGCATGACTTACTGTTTGAGAAGGGTAAACGAAAGGAGGGTCAGTAGCGTCAGTACGAGATCACCATCACTTCAATTTTGGTAACATGATCATCTGCAGGATCAGCTGCCCGTCCACTTCTCTGAAGTCTGAAGGATGGCGGAGATCAGGTCATGTGTAGATAAACCTCAAGCTGTTACGCTGCGGTCGAGCTGGTCCCTGTCGGAACTTGCTAGAGCTTCTTGAGGAGCAGCTTCAACCTTTAGGTAGAACTCTTTCAATTTTCATCCAGTCGAGCGGGATGTTGTGAGATGAGAGGAGAACGATGCTTACCTAGCTATGAGAGCGCATGTGCTTTGGCCTCACTCCTCTTTGTTGCAAGATACATATGAGGAGGTTGAGCGAAATTTGGCTGGCAGCGAGAACTGTTTGGCTAGGAGCCTTATCACGCTGATGAGGATATGAGGAATGCCACGTCACTGGATATTTCGAGGAACGACGACGCTGTGACGCATGCGGCAGTTGAACTTCCGTCTTGACTTCCTACACCTACCTAAAAGAGCTCGCTTATACAAGCAGCTTCACACACAGCAGACATGTCCCGCAAAGCTCCAACCACCGCTTTCGCTAGCGCTGGAAAGTTCGATATCCTCGCCGTCGAGGGGGATGACTATGAGGAGGAAGAAGAGCAGGTCGTAGAAGAAGCGTGAGCTTTGCTCTTCTCCTTTGATGCTATTAAGGTCTAGCTGACTGCATAGGCCGTCTCAGTCGACTCTCGAACCGGCTACACTTTCGAAAGCAGCCAAAAAGCGAGCACGGCAAGCTGCCAAATTGGCAGAATCCGCCGTCAAGACGGTGACGACCGAGGCACAGGGAGCAGCCAAGGAGGTGGAGAAGGTCGTCAGCAATGGCGGGGCCAACGGAACTTCGGAAGCTAGCCCAATAGCCAAGGCAGCTGCTCCGGTCGTTCAGGCCGCTGCTCCAGTCGTCGAGGCTGTTGCATCAGCGTTGCCGTCCTCCTCTTCCGGTCCGAGCGCGAAGAAGGCATCCGTGCCCTCTTCCAACGGTGTCGCTTCATCCTCAAAACCCGCAGCTCCCACCCCCGCCAAGGTCGAGGAGAAGCTTCCCGTCCCTCACTCTCCTCCACAATCCTCCTTCAAGCCCCAGCTCCCGGACAACCTCCCCGAGCCCAGCTCTACCGCGCTCTCAGCGAATCGGAAACGCAAGACCCCGCAGGACTTTACGCCTGCCGGGCCTCGTGATACTCCCTCGGCATCAAGCCCGAGCAAGATCAGCGTCAAGTTTGAGGATGGCGTCAGTCCGGGAGAAGGCGCGGATGGGGAGAAGACAATCCCGGTGACAAAGGCGGCGGTGCAGGCGGTGGTACCGAGAAAGAACCAGAACATGGTGGAGCGGACTGTATGGACGTTTATCATGATTGGGGGCTTCGTCTGTGAGTTGTTGGACCCATGGGTGGGGACTCAGCTGATCATTAGCCCTCTTGTGCCTTGGACACCCCTACGTCATCCTGCTCGTCCTTGTCTGCCAAGCTCTGGTCTACAAGGAGGTCACCGCCCTTTTCGATCTCAGAGATGGTACGTCCTCACCCCGTCCCAGCTGACAAGTCAGAAGGATCCAAGAAAATCGCCGACTCGGAAGACCCATGGAGCAAAACCCTCAACTGGTACTTTTTCGTCGTCACCAACTATTTCCTCTACGGCGAATCGATCATCTACTACTTCAAGCACATTGTCTTTGTCGACGCCTACTTTATCCCCTTTGCGATGAACCACCGCTTCATCAGCTTTATGCTGTATGTCGTCGGCTTTGTCAGCTTTGTCGCCAACCTCCAACGGCAATACCTCCGGCGCCAGTTTGCCCTGTTCTGCTGGGTCCACATCAGCTTGCTGCTCATTGTGGTGTCGTCGCACTTTATCGTCAACAACATCCTCGAGGGGTTGATCTGGTTCTTTATCCCGGCGTCGCTGGTGATATGTAACGATGTCATGGCATACGTGTGCGGTGAGTCCTTCTTTTCCGCAGCAGCTGATATCAGGTAAAATGTTCGGCAAGACACCCCTCATCAAGCTCAGTCCCAAGAAGACGATGGAAGGCTTTGTCGGGGCGTTCCTTTGCACCCTGATCTTTGGTTGGGCGGTAAGCTCCCGGTGCCTCATGACTCTCGACGTATCCGAAGCTGACTCTACCAGTGGTCCACCTTCTTCATGCGCTTCCCGTACATGATCTGCCCTGCTCGCGATCTCGGTACCAACGTCCTCTCGAACGTAGTCTGCCGTCCCAACCCGGTCTTCGTCTGGCGTGAATATCAGATCACCGGTCCCGTCAGGCAGATCCTCCAGACTGTGGTAAGTTCCCGCTAGATTTCTCTGATCGGGACCAAAGCTGACACTCCAGCTTGGCCGCTCAGCACCCTCCATCTCTTGGGCACCGTTCCAAATCCACGCACTCGTCATGGCCACCTTTGCCTCCCTTGTCGCTCCATTCGGAGGTTTCTTCGCCTCCGGCTTCAAGCGGGCATTCAACATCAAGGACTTCGGACACTCTATTCCCGGTCACGGTGGTATGACGGACCGGATGGACTGCCAGTACGTCTATCTCCGGAAAAGTTTGGGTTTGAGCTGATCATCAGGTTCATGATGGGCATGTTCTCCTATGTCTACTACGCGTCGCTCATCAGGGTATGACCATCATAGATGTACTTTGAGGCTTGGCTGACTGAGGCAGATCCAATACGTCGACGTTGGAACGCTCATGCAGACCATCGTTACGTCACTATCCACGTCGGAGCAGCTGGAACTACTGGCGGATATGAGGCGGTTCCTAGAGGGTCAGGGGATCAAGGCATAGACACATGCAATCGTCACGTTCCATATACTTCAAGGGCTTCTACAAATTGAGGACTGCATACATTGGTATAGGAGGGAAGCACAGGACAAATCGTATCGTATCCCGCCCAGTCGACCTATACCAATTTACGTGTCAAGCTGCTCGCAAACACCTTCTATACACGCCACTTTTCTCCCACCTTCATCCCTGTCCCCAACCCCTCGCCTGGAGACAAAGAGCTGCTAGAGAGCTACCTTGACGAAGTCTCCCCCCGTTGTCCATCGGTAAAAGTCGCACGCGGGCTCCTCTTGATCGTGCTTGCAGCGCCCGGGCTGGAGATATCAGCAAAGAGCACGGTATCGCAGCCATAGACTGAGTTATGTACTCACTAGACACTTTGAACAGGGTGTGCCTGGCGGGGTGGTACTGTCGCTTCCCGGACGATCTGAGGCTGTGGATCCGGGACTACTTGAACAGCCGTCGAAGCCGGAGTTCGTTGTAGCCGCGGGAGGTATATTCCCCCGGAATACTCGAGCAAGCGGACGAGGGAGTGGAGCGAAATGACACCGAGCAGTTTCTAGCAAGAGACCGTACTCGAGCACGGGTCCAGAGACTTCGTACTTCAGACGGCCCTCCGTAGCCTAAGGGAGACGTTAGCTGTGACCTCTCGCAGTATTAAAGCTGAGTGGACGCGTCTGATAGCTACCCTCAATCTGGAGAAGTCTGGCACCTCCACTTGAACCTTGAGCGGAAGATCGCGTTTGATGCTGTCCGCATTAGCAGGTTTCGCTTGGGTCGTCCGCTGCAGCACTCACTCAATCGCTACCGGATTCTCACTGCCGGATGAGGTCTGGAGTGGGTTGAAATGGGAATGACCAAGGTGCCAGTCGCCGGCGGCAGAAGGACGTTGAGTCTTAGCTTGCGCCATCTTGCGAGGAGTGTAGGCACTTGACGTTGACGTGTTGACGATCAACTGCTTTGCTCTTGCGTATGGGCTTTTGTAAGGGGATTGGGATTATGTTAAGTGGCAAAGAGCAGTAGGAGGACTGTCAAGGAAAGTCTTCATCAGGCCTTGAATCGCATGTGATGTCATGAGATGTGGGGGTCTGCGGGGAGACGCGGTCTAGTAAGACATGGGACCCAGCCACCCTCGTGTAAGAGCCGTCTTGCTAAGGCCGCGAAACGCCGACTGCTGACGTCAGAAGCATGCCATCTTCTCCACAAGCCAGCCTCCACTGCTCGCCAGCAAAAGAGGTGGCGAGTCGGTCGATTCAGCGGGGTGAGACATGAAACGCGGGGTATTGACGCTCTTGACAGCGGGTTTCACCGCTGAAGTCAACACTCCCGAGCTTGGGTAGCGTGAGTCTGCTTGTGAGCATATATGAGCTGGGTCTGTAGTTTGGATCATCCCCGGTCAGACGCATACCACAGTCGTCATGTTCACCAGCGTACGTGCAATCAGCCAGATTGCTGAACGAGAGCGAGCTTGATTTACTCCCGAGCTTGGGCTGCGTGAGTCTGCTAACGAGCATATACGAACTGGGTCTGTAGTCAGGATCATTCACAGTCAGACGCATACCACTGTTGTCATGTCACCAGCGTGCAATAATCAGCCAGATTGCTGAACTAGAGCGAGCTTGATTGACCGCAAATTCCACTCAATTGTGCATTTTGCCACTATGGCTGGGGTACTTCTTGCATCAGCACATCAGAGAGATCAGCCAGGGGGAAGCACCCCATTCGACACGCCGATATAGATCGTCTCGGATTTATTGCTCTTCTCGATCGACGTCCTGCGACCCAGAGTGAGACTAGTTGTGATCGCGTCAACAAGGCATCCGCAGGTCGCCCGTGCGACGGTCAAGACCGTAGATCAGTCCGTTGCGAGTGACGCTAGCTAGGACGTCATCACATACTGAGACCGCGTAGTCTCGTCATGCGCCCCTATACAGCCCAATACCCATCGTTAATCCGTCAAACCGCATGCCTCGCGGTCGTCCTGCTCCGCATTCCTTGTCCGCCACACTCCGCGCCACACTCGTCATGTCGGAAACCGCCACACTCGCCTTTGCCTGACGTAAGCACCTCCTTCGCAGCGCGTTCAAATTTCCACCGCCGACCTTTCAACCTCCCTCTACCGTCCCAAGCATCACAAAAATCGCTTTCGCAGCTTACAAACAGGGTGGCTACTCTAGGGTAGCCCACCCATACTCGCGCTGTGGGGAAAGTCCCCGGAGCTTCCTCCTTTTTCCCTCTTTCTCACACTTGAAATCCAACCCAACCCTTTCCATCGCTCGTTCCGATATCCCAAACTCTTCGCTTGTTCCCCTTCTTTTGCCCCTCTACTTGCCCGCATACCCTGCATATACCCCTCGAATCACCAGGACCCTACTAGCCGGTTCAAGCTGTCCGACCTCGGTTGAATACCGATGCCGATTTTGATGGGCGGAGACGCTGGTCGGCCGGGAAAGCACCCGTACCTAAGCATGCGGGGAAGGCTACCGGCGTCTCTACTATGCCTATCAGATGAGGCGGAGGGAGACGGCTGGCGCGGATAGCTCGGCGAACGACCTGGACCGATTTCGAGGCGGTGCGTTCGCGCTTTCGGGGTATTTCTGGGCCGGTAGGGGATCAGGCGAGAGGAGGACGCATAGAGTGTCGAGGTCGGATCGAGGGACATTGAGGGTGGATCTCCATCGGACGCTATAAGGGCTGCTTGTGACTCTACGGTATCCACGCCGGGGTCCGCTCTCTTGTTCTGATGCCGTGTGAGTCGTCCGTTCTCTTTCTCTGTTCTTGCTGGATTGGCCGTTGTGCGGGTGGGGAGGTGTGTTCCGATGGCTGGATGTCGCCCTTATGTGCGGGGAGGGGCGAAGACACGTTTGCGGTGTGACTGGTGGGGAGGATGGGAGAGGGGGATCAGGGTCAAGGCGAAGATATGAGCCTTCTCGATGTCGTCCCCCTTTTTCTGACTTTTCGCTGGACCCCGTGGGCGGCGACACGGCGTCTCTCCAACCCTCTGCGCGCGATATCTTTCCAAGGCCTCGAGATATCCTCTTCATCCCCTCCTGTGTCGGTCTCGCGGGAATGGGAAGGCGAGAGGGAGAGGGTAATGGAGGACATCGTTACGCTCATAGCTATAGTTATGCGATTGCCCGCTCGTACGTCTCTCTCCCTTGGGGAGGCGGAGGGTAACTCGATGGGGCTTATTCTGTGGTTTGGGCGGTCAATCTTCTTTTTCCTTTCTCCTCTCCCTCCTCCCCTAGGTCCTCTGCCGCGAGCCGAAGGCAGGAGGTGCATGAGCCTTCCCTTTTCCTTTCCATTCCCCTCTTCCTTCACACGAATCTACTACACACTGCTCCCTTCTCACCCCCACCCCGATGATGCTTGAATTTCTTCAGCGCTAGCCCATGGTGCCAGGTTGTTCGACAAACGACCGTTTATCATCATGGACACGGAGCGAGAACATGACCCTGAGGGACTTCTATCTTTCACTTTGTCTAGTCACTCTTCTTCCCCAAGCTTCACTCTGGATAGCTTAGAATGTCTTTATAGCAGTCTGATGCATCATACCTTCTGCTTCGATATTGATATCAGGACCGATACTCACATCATTGGCTCGTGCATGTTCCTCTACTGGTGATGATTAGGGCGGCTGATTTGATCATGTCCAAGAGGATACACAGGAGGGACACACCACTCGCTGGGTAACGCATGTTCCACATCGACATATCTCACAGTACTCTTTACAGATTCAACATTGTCCATCATTCAACCTCCAACCCGCTGACACTTCAGACACTCCCACACATGCCGACGGCATACCGCCCAGCTTCCGCAGGTCTAACTCGACATCCCCATTGCTTGCTCGCTCCATGTCCTCCACCCTGTTCCAGTGCAGGCGCCCAGGACTACCACACATCCGCCTTCTTGCCAATCACCTGCCCTGGTGGACCTTGCGATACGTTGACATCCCGGATCGTTCCGTCTTCGAGCTGATATACCCAGCCGTGAATCGTCACTCCGTCCGGACCGCGTCGCTTCCAGTCCTGTAGATAGTCAGCAAAGCCCTGCACGCGACCGCTGAGCATCCCTCGACCAATTCACAAAACCCTGCCAACCTAAAATCGCCTTGCCCATGCCATATCTCGGAATGTCTTGGACCCCGACACTTCGGCCGACCTCTCTCATCTCCCTCCTGTCCGAAGTGGCTCCACAACATGACAGCCCTCCACTGATTCACCAAGTCCTCGAAGACCATGTTGCCCTGCCTTGCCCTCATATCTCTCGGCGAAACTCCGACTGTCCGACTACTCTCTCTCTTATCTCCTGTAACTGATCCAGCTCAAGATTCCGGAACTTCCCTTCATTTTCCAATCCCCGACTAGAAGCATTTCCTTTCACGAGACTCACCTGCTTGATGATATCCGACTCGAGCAGATTCCGGACCTGCTGCGCCACATTCTCCTCAATAAGCAGATCCAGCGACGGCGGTCCACTCTCTGTCGCCAGCGTGCGCGCGAGCGTCGCTGTATGGCCGAGGAAGCGCTGGAGGGGTGTTGTGGCGGGAACGGGGGGGAGGCGGGACATGTTGAGTGCGGAGTTGCAGCCGACGCAGTTGGAGTGGCCCTACCGGTCAGCTCAGACCTTTATAGAAAGAGGTAGATGGGGAGAAGTGGATGAGGTGAACGAGGATAAGAATAGGTAGAGTGTTGGGACGTACGGTTACGACAATATGCTTGACTTTGAAATTCTGCAGAGCGATCATCATGACGGCGTTGATGGTACGTCTTGCGGATGATAGGTGCTAGCGAGTCAGCTAGTGTTCCTCTTACAACGTCCGATGAGGCAGGGTGGTGGACCTCACTTGGCGACATTCCGGTGTACGAAGATGTCTCCTGGTTGACAGCCCAGGAGGGTTGTTTCTGGCACTCGGGCGTCCGAGCCTGCTGCTGTCAGCGCTAGTCCATACTGTCCAGCACGCAGCTGATCGGACCATGATCGGAGAGGTGTGCTCGATCAAAGACCAAGAGGACGCCGAAAGCAGGTCGGGGAGGGACTCGGTGGTCAGGCAAGAGGACGGGAGGGAGTCGGGAGCAGAGGACGAGCTGGGAGGGCGACTTACACCCTATCCAGAGAATCTCGGGACGTTGTCCAGGATAATGCTTCGGGAAGAACTGATGATCAGCTAGAGCTCCAGACAGCAGACCAGCTGATGGAGTCGAGCGCAACATTCACTCACGCCTGGATCCCGCTTCCATATCCCCTTGGACCACGCCGCATTCCTCGTGAACATCTCTTTCTGCTCCGTCAGCTTGATCCAGCTTGCTACACCATCAGATGCGCGAGGGGGGCTTACCATCTCTGGGTAGTCTAAGGAGGAGGAGGACATCTCAGCTTGTGTTCTGGCTCGCTTGACAGAGGGCTTGAGATTCGTTGGTCAGTAATGGCGGTAGCTATCACGGGTGTCAGAAATAGTCGTGATGATGCTGTTGATGTTGATATGCAAGTGCAATCCGATCTCCTAAGCTCTCAGATCCAATATCAACTGTCCCCGAACCCTCCTCATGCCCAGCCAAAGCTTCAAAGCCTTCAAAAGCCCCCCTTCACGCCTTCACCCATCTCATCGTCAGCCGTCCTTTCACGTTTCATATCTCGCAATCTACCCCGATCATCCCGATCGAGCAAAATCCTCCGGCCCTGTCCCCTCCCTGGACGCCTGGACTCCCCATCGTGGCGTGCGTGTGCATGTGTGTCGTACATGTGCACCGGAGAAGAGGCGGAAGGCTCGAGCGCGATGAGCAACGAGCGGGAAGAGGGCTGAAGAGGGTGGTTGGATGCTTAAGCTCAAAGATGAAACAGAGTTAAAGATCTGGCCCGCCGCGGCTGGTCGATGGTCCGACGCCGGCGCGCCGGTGGAGGCATGTGGTCCGAGCTCGAAAGCGTGCCTGACGGCACCCCGGGCTCGACGACATTGCGTCCTGCACAAGACCTCAGTAGGATAGTTATGAACAGCAGCATTGCTTTGGATGTTATATGTACGTTCTGCCCCCCTCGAACCGCCTCAGCTCAAGCAGAGACCGCCGCCTCCGCCTTGCCCACATGCCCATCCACCTTCACCTCATCCGCAATCATGCTCGACGCTGCTCCCTTGCTCGCTCCGCACTCGTCCACAAAGTCCGTGAACATCTGCAGCCAGTCAGCTTGGTCTCATCGCCCTCCTGGAGGAGCTAGCTCACCTCGATCGTGTCGAGCGGTCCGCCAGCGGACTCGGGGTGGAACTGGACACCCCAGATCCGCTTGCCTGATTCCGGGGTGGAGATGATGCCCTCGACGGAGGAGTCGTTGCAGTTGATGAAGAAGGGCGCCCAGCCTTCTGGGAAGTCTTCCGTCAGGCGGAGAGCGTATTGGTGGTTTTGCGACTGTAATGTCAGCTTGTGCTATACGGGAGATGAAAGAGATATGTAACTGACAGTGACGTATACTCGGCCCGCCGAAATACTGCCCGAGCTCGCCAGCGCCAGCACCGGCTGGTTGTGGCCCCGATTCCCGAATGTCATCCGGTACGCCTCCATGCCCGCCGCCAGACCCAAAATCTGATGACCCATGCAAATTCCGAAGATTGGCTTGTCCCATGTATCGATCGTCTCCCGCACCCGCATGGCCGTGTCCATGATCATCTTGGGGTCACCGGGGCCGTTGGTGAGGAAGAGACCATCGTACGCGTCCTTGACAGTGTTGAAGTCAAAGTTCCAAGGGAAGACCGTGACCCGCGCATCACGCTTGACGAGGCTGCGGAGGATATTGGCTTTAGATCCGAAATCCAATACGGCGATCCGGGGCCCGGAACCCTGCTGATTGAGCTCGTACGGAGTGGCCGTGGACGCCTGGGCAACAAGGTTCTCCTTGCTCGGGTCCCAGTAGTCGGCCGCCGAGGGGTGCCCATCCGCGACGTCCTTGCCGACCGCCAGCCGACCGAGTGTTGTTCCCTGATCACGGAGTAGGGTGGTGATGGCCCGGGTGTCGACGCCTGAGATACCCGGTACGCCATTCCGCTCACACCATTGGTGCAGAGATTCGACGGATTGGTAGTGCGAGTGCTTGAGCGCAACGTCCGAGACGACTACGCCGGCGCATTGGATCTTGTCCGACTCAAGAAAGGGGATACCGGGTGTGTCGGAGAGGGCGCGGTTGGAGGGGACACCGTAGTTTCCAATCATGGGGGTGGTGAAGACGAGGATTTGGCCGAGGTAGGAGGGATCAGTCATGGAGTCGGTGTCTGCTCATCAGCACTCTTCGCGCTCGGCCTAGATCAAGACTTACAGCTGGTGATACTGGTCGAAAAGACCGTCTCGCCAAACCGACTCTGCTGGCTCCCAAAGCTGTTCCCGTAGAACGCCTGCCCAGACTTGAGATACAGCGCCGCCGGTAACTTCTCAGGGAGAACGTGCTGGATGGCACTCCGATTAAGGTTGGGGTTGACGGGAGCGGCGGCGTGGGCATAGCCGCGCTTCAGCGCGGGTACGGCGCGTCGGAAGCTGCTGAAAGCGGACATGGCTGATATTTTGCTCTTGGGTTGAAGAGGGGGATGGGACCTTGGTAAGAGGTGAATAAGAGGTATAAGCTGGAAGCGAGCGGGATTTAGGCGTTCGAAAGTGTGAAGACGAGATCAGAAAGATAGCTAAGGTAGGATTAGCTGATTGCCTTTGCGAAGGGACGGCTGGTTCTTGGCTCACTCGTCAGATACGCGTTCGGTCCAAAGCATTTACTCGATGGCTGGTCGAGCGGGGGTGTGAGGGTGTAGAGAGATGGCTAGTAGAGCTGAGTATGGCTCTGATGTATTGACTGGAGTGATAGTACTGATAAGAGATTTTTCAGTCAACCAACCAGCCGAGATTAGAGTTCCCATACCGTGCCGGGATTCATCTTCCGAGTCAAGCCGCGGCTCGGATAATATCCGGAAACTCACAACTCAATATTGACATCCTTGCCGCAAAGAACCGTGCATGCATGATACACCTCTTCATCTGCCCATAACACCGCTGACCACATCTAACACTATGCGCGGCTCATTCATCACTCTCGCAACTGCTCTCACAGCTTTCGCAATCACAGCAAAATCAGCCCAACTCCCCTTGTACGCTCAAGAAGGACAGCGGGGCAAGGCGGATCCCTCTTTCCCTCAACCGGGAACGATGGGGCCGGGTGGTCTGGCCTCCCCCTTCGATAAGGCTCCAGGCGACGTTGGAGTGGGGAGTGGACCAGGGGCGAATCTGGCGGATACGTTGACGCTGGAAAGGCGGGCGGGGCTTTGGTGGGACTACGCGAGGGATATTTCGGCTGTGGTAGGTTGCTTGGGTCGCTCGGACGGTTTCGCCGCTCGACGCAACAGCTGACAGGTCCAGACGACACGGCTGCTGGCTAGTGGAAGTACGAGGTCGACGCTGTTCGTACCGGTCGACACGGCTATCTACAAGATGGCGAGGAAGCCGTAAGACAAGTCTCGGCTATACAGTCCGAGTGTAGCTGATCAGCAAAGACACCAGAACGCAGATGGCTCACCCGCAACGGACGAGCAGGCCCGCACGAATGTCGAGCGCTTCATCTCAGCCCATATCGTACCTGTATGTTCGGCAGTTCAGCTTGTTGAAGCCTGCGCAGCGGAAACGAGCTTATCAAAACAGGATACTATCGACATGCCCACGACATCGCCAGCCCAGACACTTCTAGACGGCCTGAGCCTGCAAGTTGAGCGCGACGGAGAAGGCTGGAAGGTAATTCCCGGTGATATCGCCGTTGTTGGCGTCAAAGAGGTAAGTCACATTCATCACACATCTTCTACCACTGGTCTCCTTGCTTTGCTTCCAAGCGCATATACTGATAAGCACATAGGCATCTAATGGTCGGATCCTGTATATCGATGCTGTGATTGACTATTGAAGATTGCGCTGAGCTTGTCATTCGAATTGTACAGAAGGAACGGCGATAGGGTTCCAGTTGTAGCTTTCAGTTCCGCCTGGAATGTACTTGAATCTTGGTGTATGCTGCCTTGGCCACCTTGTATGGTCATAGTAGTCCAGCCGAGCCTCCTCTTCATCCTGCTGTAGAGTAGCCCGGGCTATCTGGCCGCTTCTTGCAGCTCCCACGCCCAGTTACAGCTCCCACGGAGGTGCCATAACTCTCCGCGTCAACAGCCGGATCTCGCTCGAGCGGTCGGCCGCACTCACCGGGAAGTTGACGTCCTCATTTGCCCTCTCAGTGCGGTCCCACAACCACGCAACGCTCCAGGCGCAGCCACGCGCTTACTTCGTATCCGCCATGTCGGCCTCAGGCCCCGCTATGCCGCCTCAGCGGCCGGCGAAGCGTCAGCCGACCATCACCCGCCCATCCACCGCTTCGACGGACCCGATTCCTTCCACCTCCGCGTCCACCTCCGCTGTCGCCTCGAAGCCCATGGACCCAGCTATCGACCGCGCACTCCAATTATCAAACTTTGAATCCTCATACTCCACCGAGGGCTTCATCACCACCCTCTCTGACTCGCTCATCTCCGCCTCCAAGGCCGCTTCGGGCCCGTTTGACCCTACTCCCTTCCTCGACACCTTCTCGCCTGCGCTCGACTCGCTCCTATCACTCCGGGCGCAAGTGGCCGAACGGACCAAAAAGATGGAGACGGATGTTCGGCGCGCAGAGCGCGAGTACGGGCGAAGGCTGAGGGAGCTGGACGGGGGGTTCGAGGCGATCGGATCGTCCTTTGAGAGTCTGGAGTCACGGATCAGCGATGTCGGGCGGACGGCGGTGCGGATCGGAGAACAGCTTGAGGGACTACATCAAACTCGATCCACCGCGCAGAGCACGTCGCTGCTAGTCTCGTACTACCTCGGCTTGGCGCATCAGTCGGCCGAGAATGGAGGGGCCGAAGGGGAAGACGGCAAAGTCGCTACGCCGCTCGAAACGCTCTTTGCAACTCGGACGTCTCGGGATGGGCGGGCAAGACTAGCAGTCATCCTCAGGCGGCTCATGGCGGTCGCCAAGGACGTGGCGGACAATGCACAGTCTGCAGCGGCCGAGGCAGAGATGCTCGCTACGCCTAGGCAGGACTCGCCTGATCCGTCCGCGTCCGCAGACAAGGGCACGATGGATCAGCGGACGGTCGGCAGGCGGAGGAGGGAGAAGGAGAAGGCGGAGAGGGTGAGGGACGAGGTGGAGAGGTACTGCGAGCGGTTTGAGAAGGAGGTGTTGAGGTTATTTGATCGGAGCTATAGGAAGGGAGATCCTAGGATGATGGCTGTGAGTCTGGCTTTTGTACTGGAGACGCGAGCTGACAGGTAGCACTGTGCCAAGACGTTGCAGGACTTCAACGGCGGAGCGAGCTGCGTCCAGATATACGTCAACCAGCATGACTTCTTCATCTCGCACGGCAAGGTCGTGGAGGATGCGGAGCGGAGTCTGGGCGAAGAAGGGGAGGACGGAAGCAAGCGTGTGGATATGTGAGCTATATTGCTGGACTGATGGGATCCAGCTGATCGTTTAGCTGGAAGAGTATTGGAGATCCCGATGCGCCACCACCGACAACCGAGCCGGGGCTCGAGGCACTCATCCGGGAAATCAAGGTCACGACGAGTCAAGAAGCTCAGATTGTCAAAGCGGTCTTTCCCAACCCCGTCGCAGTCGCGACGGTCTTCCTCCAGCGTGTATTTGCTCAAGTCGTAAGTCACCCTTGACCTGCCCGGACCATGGTACTGACTGGGCAGCTGCAACAACACATCGAAACCCTCGTCACCCGCGCGCAGGCAATATCCACCCTTGCCGTCCTACGCATCCTAAATCTCTGCCACGCACACTGCGCGACCCTCGTCGAGGACTTGCGGTCGTATGATCTGGCTCTGTCGTCTGGCCCGTCGGCCTCGTCGGCCAATACGCCGATATCGGTCGGAACGGGTGGTGGGAAGGGGTCAGGTGGAGGCGCTGGACCTTTGGCGAGTATGCTGGAGCATGCGCTGGAGGAGATGTTCGTGCCGTGGTTGGAGGGGAGCCGGTATTTGGAGAGCGAGAGTAAGAATTTGGTGGAGCTTTATGGGGGATTATTGAGCCGGTTCACGCGATACCATGTGAATTTTCCCGGCTTTCACATTGGTAACGAGTGAGGAAGCAGTAGCTGACGATCTAGGAAACCGTTCTCAAAGCCAAACCCAACTCGCTTCTTGACAAAGTAGTCAACCAGCTCTCCTCCTCCGCCCCCTCGAACACCGCGGGTACCACCGCCGGCTCAACCGCCCAATCCGCCGCTGCCGCTATCTCCAAATACGCCAACTATTTTACCGCGTCCGCCGCACAGGCAGTCAAGGCCGCTGCTGCCAATGCCAACAACTCGCCTATGGGCGTCGGAACCGCTGGAATCGTCACTTCGCCGGTTGACCGCAAGACCCCCCTTCCGCCGCATTTGACGATCATGACGAATCCGAATGGAGCTAGTTCGCCAGGCGCGGCGAGTAGTCCAGTTATGGCGAGTGCGAGTCCGAATTTGGGGAGTGGGTCAGGCATGAAACGGACAGATAGTATGCGCGGGGGACCGAGGGACGGAGGCGGCGCAGCGGAGGATATGGTTTCGAAAGTGGATGGGGGACTGACTCTGGCGGCGGCGGAAAGGATGTTGAGGTGGCATGCGGAAGCAGTGGGACGGGTGGTACAGCTCAGTCAGAGCGATGTGTGAGTTGGGGAATTCTTGATGACGTTAGGTATTGGCTGACGACGCAGTGGCAAGAATGCGTTTGCGCTGAGCAAGGTACTGGCTGAGGCTATTGGTCGAGGGTACATTGAGACTGCTCTGGACTCGTACGTCCCTGACTCTCCATGTGTTTTTATATGTCTTTGTACGGAGCTAATCCCATAGAGTCGCTGCTTCGCTAGATCAGCACGACTCGAAAGTCGATGTCGACCTGCAGCCATTCCTCACCCTCCGCCCCGTGGACCAGATCTGCCATCTCTGGCAGCGGTATACCCTGACTGCCCTTCTTCCACTCGCGAACGCCTCTCCTGGGACGCGCAAGGAGATGGGCACATTCAATCAGCACGGCCTCCTTCGGCTCGAGGGGAAGGTGAATGTCGTGATTCAGAAGACTATCGATGGTGAGTCCGCCCGTCTCGGCTCATGACCGCGACTGACAAGCAGCCATCATTACGTGCTTCCGCCAGCTCCTCACCCGGCAAAAGAAGAATGACTATAAACCGCTCAACGATGAAATCTCGTTCGCGCGCAACCAGACCGAGCCGTGTCAGCTCTGCTGCGAGCTTCTGGATGATGTGCGGGCCAAGGCAAAGGAGGCTCTGAGCGGCAAGAACCTCGAGAGCTTCTTTATGGAGGTGGCTGTTGCGGTGCATAGTCTGCTATTGGATCACTACAAGAAGTTCCCGGTAAACCCCACTGGGGGGCTGATGTTGACCAAGTGAGTTTACATAGCCTGAAGAAGAGGCGCTAAAGCTGACACGAGAAGGGATCTGGCGGCGTACCAAGAATCCACAGCGGCTTTCGGTATACCCGCAGTGAACGACCGATTCGATATGCTCCGCCAGCTCGGCAACTCCTTCATCGTCCAACCCAACGTCCTCAAATCCTACATGACCGAATCCCACCTCGGTCGGATCGAACTCAAACTCCTCCGTCCATACCTCCAACAACGCGTCGACTATTCCACCTTTGCGAAATCGCTCAATCTCGAGGACGCACCGGGTACCATGCTCATTACGAAGGAAGAGGAAAAGAGGCTCAATAGGATGTCGACGGTCGTTTCGGGCGTGGCGGGCGCGGGGATGGGGAAGCTCAAGGGGTTACTGAAGGAGTTTGAGGCGGGACTGTTGAGTCCGGAAGAGGAGGAGGCGCTGAGGAGGCATGAGCGGAAGGTGGGGGGACAGCGGTCGGCGGGTGGGTCGTTGAGGTATGTCCCGCCTCATGCGGCTTATATGATGCACTAGAGCGCGATCAGAGGGAACGGGATCTGCTTGTAGGTTATTTAGATGCATATTGTAGCTAAATCGCCCGCCCGGACACCGCAGGACCGTGACGTCGCCCGCTCACCACAGATATCTACAGTAAGTTAGCTGTTCACCAGGTATGTTTCAGCTTGTTTCAGATTCGGCCACAATCAGGGGGACTAGTTAGAGTAGGCTCGAAAGCTTCGAGTTGCAGGTTGCAAATCTCGGCGTCGTGGACTCGTGGCAGCAGTGTGAGTATGTGGCAGCTTTTTGCCACCTTATCGATATCTTCCACCTAGTACTCACTTCCACCAGATCCGGATCACCCACCTGATCAGTTACCATGAGCTCCTCCCCTCCCCACCGGTCCGGCAGTGCTCAACACCCCGTTGATCCCACATCTATCACTTCTGCCAATCTCTCCTCCCCCGAGAACCCCATCCGCCCACCCAGCGCATCTTTTGGTACTACCCTGATCGAAGACACTGAGGACGACACGACGACGATTACAGTACCGTCTCGTCTGAGGGTGACGACTCCGCGGCGCCCTCTCCACACGCCGCCCTCGATATGGTCCGCGGCTTGCTCCGGACCGATATCTCCGCCACCTGTGGCTTGATGGAAGATGCAGTCGAGGATATCAAGCTCGACGTCAAAATCCATCTAAACTACGCCACGCGCTTCTTGGTCAACATGGCCGCCAGCACGGACGACCCCCTAGCGAGGGTGACGGTGATCAACATCATGGCGGAGTTTGGGGAATTGCTTTTGGCGAATGAGGATATGTGTCGGCAGGTGAACCTGCCGATTCTGGTGCCAGAGTCGTTGGGGGAGGGGATCGAGGCGATATTGGGGGATATGAGATGGAGAGGGGAGGAAATGGCGGCGACATGTGCTGTTGTTGACCAGCTCGACCGTGATTATCAGGCCAAGGGCCTTGATTTCTTCAAGGGGATGACCGCGCGGGTCCGCGGAGGTACGGGGAGTAAAGCGCGACAGTACAATTACTAGCCAGAGCGGGTGAACGATAGGGCTCAGTGTCTTCCGTAGATCCATAGATACGCTGCCGTAGTTATATTAGCCTTTGTCTAGCGCTGGGTATTGTGGTCTTCCAGTAGATTGTCCGTGGATTTAGATGGTATGCAGAGTGAATACTGTACCCATCAGGCAAGCAGTGCCCAGTGCATGGATCAGGGTTGATCCTGCATCAGATGTCCTTTGGTAACAGTTACTATAGCACTAATCAGCCAAAGAAAGTCCGCTCTGCACTCCACCCGTCTCGCCTGCTCGAACCAGCCTCGAGCGAATCAAGCACCTGCTTGGAAGACTGCCGTCGCTGATGTTGCAGTGGCCAAGAGGTGCTGTAGGCGACTGGCCAGGTGGAGAAGGCCACAAACCTGTCCCCGGCGGATAGAGGCCAGCTGCAGCTGGCTGCACGATAGTTCCGCGATATTGACGGCCGGTCGGGATGGAGGGAGGCGACGATCAATAATCGTACTCGCCCGTACCGTTCTGAGGTGGCGTCTCATCTCCATCTGCGGCCAGTATGCCGCGCCGCCGCTGTTCGTCGGTCCTTGTAGCTCCGAGCGCCCCATCCTCGCTTGGCTCCTCCTCGTCAAAGTAATGATCTTCGGCGTCCCGAACAGCTATTGGGTCGACCGTGTCCGGCTCGGTAAAGTCGACGTCGTCGTATGAGACGGTCTATCGATCAGCTACAGCTCCTCATTGACAGTGCAAATGACTCACGTCAATACCATCGACAAACATCTCGAGCAGCTTTCGCTCGAATGCCTGGACCACCTCATTCTGATTCTCCCCCACTTCGCCCTGGATCGGCTTGGCCGCCGCCGCCCTCTCCTTCTCCTGCCTCCCCTCTCCGCCATCTTCCTCTTCATCACTTTCCTCGTCAAACTCCTCGCCCACATCATCCAATCGCCTCTCTGCGCGCTTCGCAGCCCGCATCTCTTCCATCTCCCTCTCCTCCTCCAAACCCCTCAAGAACCCGCCGAGCTTCTTGACGTGCTGCCTGCCCTCAGCACCAGGGAGGAAATGATCCTTCACCCACGCCTCTTCGCCCTTGATGTTTGACGAGGGCAGAGGGAGGGTATGTGCCCCGCCCATTCGTTCCCAGAGAAGCGGCCATCGGAGGCGGCCGGCCGATGCCTGCAATTCGGGCGGTGGCGGGATGGATGAGGCGTATACGAGCCTCCGGGCCTTGATCTGACGGATCGAAGATCGTTGGCGAGGGGTAGTGACGGATGAGAAGGGGCGTAGGAGGGGTGGAGGTAGAGCGTTGATATGAGCCGAGAGGAAGGCGAGGGGGGTTTGTGGGAGGGAGGAGGCGGGAGGAAGCGAGAGGTACGCCAAGATCTGGGTGATGTCCTCTTGGTGCATTAGGTATTGCTGATTGAGCTCTTCTACGTCGTCGTCCATGGCGCCGATACTGCGACAGCTCTAGCTGTATACGAGGTAGATGTATGATAGATGGCTGAATCAGTCCGCTGCTCATATGTAGGATGACGTCTCTAATTGCTGACGTAAGTGTTTCAACTTTTTTTCCTTAACCAGCTCGGTGGTGGCGGAGGGTCAACCAAGGAGAGAGGAGGCTTTCCATTGTCCAACAACCCATCTATATTAACACCTAGCTAGTACATTAGCCCAGGTTACCTCTCATACCCCTTTACCTCTCACATCCTACCCAACCAAAATGGCGCCCTCCGCATCCAAGGCGAAACGTCTCGCTGAAAAGGCCGCCAAGGCCAGCTCCAAGGGCGGGACCGGCACCAACACCCCTGCTGGCGACAGCATCAACGGCGGGTCTACACCCATGACCAGCTTGAGCGCGAATGGGAGTCAGGAGAACTTGCAGAGTGTCATTGAGGCGCACGAGGCGATGAAGAAGTTGAACATGGCGACTGATAGGTCGGCGGTGAGTTTTAGGGGTTTCGAGAATGGGCGAGGAAGAGAGCGGGACGCGACGAGCGAAAGGGTGCATAGTGGATGAGTCGGAAGAGAAAGATGAGAGCTCAAGAGGGATACGGACTATCCTTTAGGGCTTGAGCTGAACTTTAGGCTGGAAACTTGGTCTCCGACGCCAAGGGACGTGACGTCAAAATCGACCAGTACACTCTCTCCTTCCACGGTCGTCTATTGATTGAGGGTGCCGAAATCTCGCTCAACTACGGGCAACGGTGAGCTATCATTCGACGAGCTTGGTCAAGGCGGAAAGCGAGCTGACTTGCAGGTACGGTCTTTTGGGTGAGAACGGGTCCGGAAAGTCGACATTCCTGCAGTCGCTCGCCGACCGTGACATTGACATTCCCGAGCACATCGATGTAAGTTGTCGGGGCAAGCATGATCGGAAGACTCCATGCTAACGGTTAGATCTACCTCGTATCCGGTGCCGTCGAGCCCTCAGACGTCAACGCCGTCGACTACATTGTGGCCTCGGCCAAAGAAAAGGTGGCCCGCCTCGAAAAGATGGCCGAGGATATGGCGACCGCGGACGACGTCGACGAGCTCGCCATGGAGATGATCTACGAGGAGCTCGAGGAGATGGACCCTTCTACATTCGAGGCCAAGGCTGGCGCCCTGCTCTCCGGTCTCGGTTTCACCACCGCCATGATGGCCAAGCCGACCAAGGACATGTCGGGTGGATGGCGTATGCGTGTCGCGCTTGCGCGTGCTCTGTTCGTCAAGCCGCATTTGCTGCTTCTGGACGAGCCGACCAGTCATTTGGACTTGGGGGCGGTAGTGTGGCTGGAGGCGTACCTAGCTACCTACAACCACATTCTCATCTTCACCTCGTACGTCTAGTTTAGCTCAAACATCGATGGTTTGCTGACCTGCAGCCACTCCGCCGACTTTATGGACGAAGTCTGTACCAACATTATCGACTTGACCGTGCACAAGAAGCTCGTGTACTATGGTGGTAACTACACAACCTACGTCCGTACCAAGGGCGAAAACGAGACCAACCAGATGAAGGCGTACGCCAAGCAGCAGGAGGAAATTGCCCACATCAAGAGTGAGTATCTCTGTCGCTCGGCTGGACATGTGCTTATGAGCAGAGTTCATTTCGTCCGCCGGTACATATGCCAACTTGGTCAAGCAGGCCAAGTCTAAGCAAAAGATCATTGACAAGATGGAGGCGGCCGGTCTCGTCCAGAAGGTCGAGGGTCCCAAGCAGCTCCGATTCAACTTTGAGGACGTCAAGAAGCTCCCTCCTCCCATTATCGCGTTCAGCGACGTCGCGTTTGCATACTCGGGCGAGAAGAAGGACTACCTCTACAAGGACCTCAGTGTCGGTATCGACATGGACTCCAGGTATGTCTTTCTTCACACCTTGAGAATACGATGGCTCACAATCAGAATCGCCATTGTCGGAGACAACGGTACCGGAAAGTCTACCCTTCTCAACCTCATCACCGGCGCCCTTAACCCCACCGAAGGCACCGTCTCGCGCCACACCCAGCTCAAGCTCGCCAAATACTCGCAGCACTCGGCCGACCAGCTCCCATACGACAAGTCGCCCGTCGAACATATCCAGAGTCTCTACCACGATAAATTCCCCGAAAAGGACTTGCAGTTCTGGCGAGGACAGGTCGGGCGGTTCGGTATTACCGGCGCGCACCAGACCAACCCTATCTCTCAGCTGTCGGATGGGTTGAGGAACCGGTATGTCCTGTAGCTCTGCGAGGCAAGGAGATAAGGCTGATGAAACAGTGTCGTATTCGCTATCTTGGCCATGGAGCACCCGAGTGTCATCCTTCTCGATGAGCCTACTAACCACTTGGACATGGTGAGTTCAACGAGCCCGTCATGGCGATTTGCATCAGCTGACATCAGCAGAGCTCTATCGATGCCCTTGCTTCCGCCATCAAGGAGTTCGAAGGAGGTGTCGTTATCGTCTCGCACGACTTCCGTGAGTACCGCCTGACTATATCTTTCGGACTGGGCATCTTGCTGATCCTCGCCAGGTCTCATCTCACAAGTCGCCGAGGAGCTGTGGGAGGTCAAGGACAAGAAGGTCATGAACCTCACCAAGCAGGATATTACCATTGTTGACTACAAGCGATCGCTCGCCAAGCGGAGTGAGTTATTTGGTTGCTGATTTATAGGTTTCCGTGCTGACAGCTATAGGTCAAGCACAGATCGAGAAGGCGCGTCTGATCAGCAAGAACACCACGAAGGGTGTTGTGTAATCGGCTCGAGCCAACTTGTAGTCTTTAGGTGGTTTGTGATGGGGGAAAGGGGGCGTGGGCGGTCTCGAGGGGCCGAGCGAGCGTACCGGGAGATGGGGACAGTGGTCATCTCGACTGTCTGTGTGTTTTCGGACTTCAACATCATAGATCTATGCTTCATACTTTGCTGTGTATTCCTTGTTCTGAGTTCAAGCCGATTGATATAAGGGATACATGTTCTGCCGCGATGTGTCCGCTTGATCATTACAATTTTTGGTTCTTCCAATCCGATCCTTGCTGATCAACCCGCCTCATCGTCTCGTTCCCGGTCCACCACCGCCAAGCACCAACACCTTCTTTGGCTTCTTCCCCCCCTTCTTACCGCCGCCTCCCGGCGGGAGCACCATAGGAGCGTCCTCCTCCTCGTCCCTCCCGCCCCTCCGTCCCCCTGCTCCACCTCTCGAAGTAACCCTCGCCCCACTTCGTGCCTCCTCCAAGCTGAGATCTTCAAATGCCGCATCCCACGCAGCCTGCACATCCCACTCATCTTCCTCTTCTCCGGTCCCTTCCCGCTTTTCTCTCGGCGCAGCAGCTACGCGCCGGACGGCCGAACCCGTACTGGTCGAATGTAACGCCGTGGCAAACGTCGGCCTTCCCCACGTCGCCGTCCCGCCCGTCCGGGTTCCGGGGGACGTCGAGGGAGAAGCGGTGCCGTACCCCTCGAGTCCGGTCGACCCGCTTCCCGCCGACGTACCCGGTGCCATCCCGTCCGTACTTCCCCAATGTAGTGTATCCTGTACGACCGCCGACCGCGCTAGGGCAGTCATAAAGTCCCGATCCTCCCGAGTGGCCCCGCCGGCACTAGCGGGCAGCTTGTCCCGTTCCGTCTTTTCCCAGCGAGTCTTGGCTCGGTCTTCCTTCTGCACTCGCGTCCGCCTCTTCAGTCTGCGAGCTTTGAGAGGCTGCTCAAACGCCGCCAAAGCTTCGGGACCGACGATATCCTCCAGGTTTGCCTCGACGAAGACGACCTCAGTGCCCGAAGGCAGGTGCGAGAGGTACTTGCACCGCTTGCGGAGATCATCGTTGATCGTTCCCGGATCGAAGCCGGATGAGGTGAATGATAGTGTAGGCGGGAAGAGCGAGTAGGACTGGAAGTGGAGGAGAAGGATACGAATGTCGAGCGGGTGGAGGAAGACGTTGGCGCCGAGTGATGATTGGTAGAAGTGGTATGAGGGGATAGGAGGGGATTGGGTGGGCGCAGAATGGGCCTGCGGACGGCGGCGATTTCTTTTTGCCGAAGGGGAGGGCATGGGATTCGGCTCGATAGTAAGGTTTGGCGGGATATTGGCGTACGGGTTCGAGAAGCTCTGCTGAGAAGAGAGGAACTGCGTTGGTATCTGCTCAGCCGGGAGACTTGGCTCCAGCTTCGCCCTCTCCTCCCTTTCTCTAGCAACCCTTTCCCGCTCTTTCCGCTTCTCCCTCTCCTTCTTCTCCCCGCCCACAGCGTCCGCCCATGCCTCCCTCGCTTCCCGCTCGCCGCGCCTTACTCCATCCGTCATGAGCTCCGCCCGCACCTTGCCAACCTGCCGCTCCACCTTCTCATTCGCCGCCTTGACAAAGTCACGACCGAGCTCGTCCCCACGGAGCAAGTTCCACTCCGCCTGTAATTCGTCCAGCTCGCGCTGGAGCTCTTGGTTCATGTATTCCGGGGTTGCGAGCATGAAACGAGAGTAGGCAAGTACGTCCGGCAGGAAATGCCACGGAGCTGTATGCGGGGGAATGACGTCGGATGGGAATGTGGGAGAGGAGGGGAGGGCGAGTGTGGTCATTTGAGGGCGTTGCAGGAGGCGCATGTGGATCTGATGACCTTTTCGGGGATGATCGTCGCCGTCCTCGAGGTTGCTTTTGGGCTTGGTACTGGACTCGGCCTGGTGGTCGTCAAACCCGTCCATATTGCCGGGAATGACGTGCTCGTGCGCCTGCGTGCCGTACGGAGTCTGCCCAGATCCCGAATGAGCAGAGAGCACAGGCGAGTTCTCAATCCCGTGCTCGTCCTCCTCATCATCACCTCGAGCGGAACGTATCATCGCCGCCGCATCGAGGTATTTGACCGATTTGAGCATGCCTTCATGCACCGTATCACCGCAAATGGGACACTTGGCCGAGCCAGGGATGTCGGATAGGCGGATATAGTGCATGATGCACGGGAAGCAGAAGATCTAAGAGTCAGATCGGCCTCAACGTGCGCGGTGTGGGAAGAGCTCACATGGCCACACTTGGTCATTCTCCCGGCCACCGGCTTGCCCAGGCAGATAGGGCACATACGTCCCCTACGCTCTTCCTCCATCCGCTGCCGTACCCGCACGGCATCTTCCCCGAGTCCTTCCAATTCCGTCTCTTCGAGGGACACGCCCAGCTCATCCTCCCGGCTGGGATGCGCCGGATCGCTCGACACATATCCCTGAGCGACAGAGAACGCCGAGAAGGTCGGAACGAGCACCTGCAGGATATGCGGCCAGTGCAGCGATCTGAGCTGTCAGCTCCGTCCTATACATGTCTTGACGGCCAGCTTACATGTCCGGATCCGCAAAATGGGCGCCATAGCTCAACACCTCGGTCGGCTTGAGCACAAACCGGAAGTTGGCATGGACAAAGCGCTCCCTTGACATCGCTCCGCCGCGCCATGACTCGCCCTTCCTACTCCGCCTGGGTATACCGCCCGGGATGCCCGAACCTGGGACATGGTTCCGCTGTCGAGGTGGCAAGGAGAAGTTGAGCCATTGTGACGGGTTCGGGACGCGATCCATGGCGGGTTTTGGCTGGGTGGGGCGGCCAGCAGGTGTGGATTGAGGGAGAGCTGGCATAGCGCGTAGAGATGGGCGGGATCGTGGATTGCCGCTGAGTCACCAAGATCGGGTCGGCGGGATGGAGGATGGTTCGAGCTGACCAGAAGTCCAGTCCTGTTCCTGCTATTCCGGGGCCTCCCAGGTCCGGAAGGGTCTGGTCTACCAGGTGGGATGATGCTGTAGCTGCTAGTACGAGAGTCGTCCCCCTAGAGGAACGATATAGGCAAGAGCAGAGCAGAGCTAGAGAGCACGTTGGAGCGAGTCAATCGAGAGCGGCCGTGATTAGCGCGCGTCATCAGCATTTGCTATTAGAAATCAGGTTCCGCTATTGTAATTAGGACAGATTTCCTAATGATACCCCACACCTTACCCCGCACTCAGCACCGGTCCCATCACAGCCGGCCAGCCGGTTCGCAGCGCTGCAGGTCCTACCGTTCACCGTTTCATTATAGCCTTGCTTCTCTTCACTATCATCTACTACACAATTCAGCATCACAATCATGGCCTCATCACTCTTCGCCAGCTCCCCAGACGTACTGGGTCCGTCCTGGGCATTGCTCGCCGGAAGGGCGACCAAGCTGACCCCGCAGGCTATGTCTGGGCGGCCATGCTCGCCTTCGGAGCTTTCATGGGCGGACGCAAGGGGTCGAAGGCATCCGCTATGTAGGTCATCCCCTCGATCACCTTCATATCCGGGGGACTGTACTGAACAATGAGTTCTGGAGGTCTCTTCGCCGCTGGACAAGTGTACGGTTCCCGAGTGAGTTCAGTTGATGACGTCTGCACTGCCTGCATTCTGGGAGGGATGTAGGCTGACGTGGTACAGGCGCTCGGTGCCCAAAGCTCTGACGTCTTCCCCGTTATGCGTGCGTCGTACTCCCCTCTGGCAAAACGGATCTGCTGAACTTGCAGTTGTCAACTCGCTGCTGTTCCTCCTGATGGCATACCGCTTCTTTAACAGCCAGAAGTTCAGGCCTGCTGGACTGAGTGAGTGCTGTGTAGCTACACTATCGACAATAGTATATGCCCTCATGCTGACGATACGCAGTAATGGTGTGTCTGCCTAACATGATTCTGCGCTAGCACTGACTGAGCAGTGCTTGGCTTGCGCCCAACTCGCGAGGTACGGGATGAACATGGCTTAATTCTACACAGGGCACCTGCAAGCCTTATGGCATAGCGGCGTCCAGTTCAACGGGCCTACGTGCCATGATCCTCTACTCACACGGTCCTTGCTCCACTCGATGGCTTGGTACATGCTGACAATGACTGGTCCTTCTACCAGGGTGAAAGATGATCCTCTCTCTCACCTCTAACAGATCGTACGCCCTCCGAGCAGCATTGGGCGGTCCCTCGGCGCCAATCGACTGCTCTTCCCACGTCCAATGCCCATGTGGACTGATACAGACCTACAGGTACAGTAATCTAGATATCCGGTCCGACTACTATACTATCACACTACCTATCACGACTGAAGCCATCTACCTATTCGGCGTTACATACTTCGAAGACTGAATACCATACTCTAAGCGCGAGATACTCAACATCTCACTCCATCTAATCCTGCTGCTCAGGCTCACTTCTACAGCGGCGAAACAGGACACGCCAAACGGCGCTCCTTTTCCTCAGCGTTCTCCTCGGACTCTTCATCTGACACGCTCTGCACTGACGCCCGCTGTTGCTCTTCCCTCCCCGCCTTGGCGTTTCGGAACGCCGCCGTGGCCTCGGCTCGGAACGCCTCCATGATCTCGACTCTATTCCGGTGTTCTTTGCCGAGTTTTCTGTCGAGCTGATCCCGTAGCTCGAGGGCGATGGTGCGGTGCCAGATTGGGTCTGTGGGGTCTGCATGGTCCGAGTACTCCTTCATGTTCTTCACCGTATCTTGGATGTCGCGGAGTATATCGTGTTCGCTGATATCTTGGACTTTCCACTGTCGATGACGGAGCATCATGCGACAGTCACTGCCCCTCTTATCCCAGAGCGGTAGCGTGCATGCCGCAATCAACACGTCTCGAGGGATTTTGCTTCCTGCGAAAGACTCGGACATGCTGATGTGTTCTTCACATGGATCTGGGAGTATCAGCATACGGCCCCCGGGACATGTCTATCCGGCGTGCTCCTGCGTGGCGCTCCCTCCTGATCCGCATCAAGACTTACCCACGACACCTCCCGCAGCTCGCAATGCCTTTCGTTCGTCACCATTCTTGGCACGCAAGTCCTGATATTGGTAATAGAGGTTCAGGAAGGCCTCGGATCCATCATCCAGTTCGTTCACTGCCGGGTCGGGCTCTTTGTCTGCGGCGTAATCAGCGGGTACTGTCGTGACGACTTCTGACTGAAGTTTGAAATTGCTCACTCCGCCGCCTCTCACGTCGCGCCTGTCTCTCCTCTTCGGTATGCCGCTTCACCATCACCTTCAGTCTCGCCTGCTCCTCGTCACCCGCCCGAGCAAGCATGTCTTTAACGTCTTTACGGGCCTTGTTTGCCTCAACCTCCCGTCGCCCGGCCTCCTCGAAGACCCTGTCCATTACGGCCTTCTTCCTCAGATCCGTGTCGGCCGCCGCATATTCGCTATTGGTGACGGCCCGCTCTTCGGTGGTTCTCTTGTGCAAGCCTCGCAGACGCTCAAGGGCATTCCATAGGTGACCATCTGACGTCTTGTCGGTATAGACCATCTTAAGAAGCTTCTGCCGACTACTCATTGCGGTGTCGTGATCGACCTCGATACACTCTTCCATTGCGGATAACAGGAGACTGTCCAAGGCAGATTGGCCGGGAGGTCCCTCTGCGGGAGGGTCAGCGGACCTCACAACGAAGATGGAACTGAGTGTGACTGACCCTGATCCGCCTCTTCCTCGATGCCACCACCAGGCACCTGTGGGGCTGGACCTCCAGGCAACCGATTTTTGGCTCTCTCCTGCTCCAGCAGTTCCTTGGCGGTGATGTGCAGGGCTGCACTCTCGGCGGCGACCCTCTTCTGTTCCCGTTCCGCCCTTGCCAAATCTTCCTCAATAGCTTTCAAGTCTGAGTCATCCTCTGTATTTGGGAGCTGTGCTGTACGACCGTGAGCATGCTTTTAGGCTACGCACTCGTCGGAGCACACTTACGATGCACTTCTCCGGCATTTCCGCTCGGTGGCGGCGGTATATGATTTTCCGGTTCCCTGCCTCCCCCCTGCGCCATGGCCTCCTGCTCGGCCAGTACTTCCGCGGCAGTGAGTGCATACCCCAAGTCCCACAGGGTCGGATCAGATATGGAGGTCTGGCACTCGGTCACCGTGGTGAGCTTGACGGACTCGTTCAGCCTCTTGATGAACCACTTGAGCTTCTTGAGCACCTTGGATCTGCCGAGTTCATCAGATGTAGACGTTATGCTGATCATGTCGGTGTAGATCGCTTTGCCGATCTGGCGGTAGAAATTCTGATAATCACTGTCAAAGTCCCGCAGGACGACCACGAACGTTCTCTTGACGTGAGGTGGAGCGTCAGATAGCTTGCGCATCTCTTTGGAAAGGGTCTTCGGGGGTAGGTCGCGCAAAAGCCAGCCCTCGGAATCAGTGAGCCACCTCGCGGTGTTCCACTGCTTCCTTGCATCCCCAGACGCCTCTGCCCCCGCACTGATGATCCTGGTCACCGCCCCGCCGTCCATGAAGGGGATATAGTACCTCTTGACCCGGTCATACAGGCGTGCCCATACGAATTCCACGCGAAGGTCCCCTTCCTCCGCAGGAATGTAAGGCACGATCCCGCCAAAGTCAAGGCTGATAAAACCAGACCTTGATAAGGGGCCCGTCACGAGGTTGAGATCCCCGAGATCAGTACCATGATTTTGCAGGGGAGGGATCAGAAGCCCACATATAAACGCCATCTGCGTTGGATCAAATTGATCCTCATCGGCCGCGTCTCCTGCAGGATGATGCCAGTGGTTTTGGCGCTTGTTCATGAATCTGATGCTGGTGATTCGTGATCGACGGAGCAGGACCTGTAGCGTATCCTTAGTCTGTCCCTGCTGCTTTACCGCCTCCGCGTAATCGGCCGCAGTGTCTATGGCCTCGGTGTCGAGCTGCATAAGCACCGGAGTCTTTGGATCCCGATAGCTGGTGCCCGGCTTGATGGGCTCGTCCATAGAGCCGCTCCTCATGTTGACTCTGCCGTTTCCGAAACCAGGTCGAATGATGAGCCGCCTGAGGTCGATACGGTCCTCGTCAAGGTCGACGCGTGTACCCTTCATGGGGAAATGGTGGGAGATCCATGGGCGGGCCAGGTGGATGTAGCGGCATACGGCGTCCGACAGCCAGCACGAGCCCCATCCAGTAGCTTTCGACTTAGGAGACTGTCTCGACCAGTGGGCGGTCTCTCGGGCCGAGAGGGGAGTGGTGATCTTCTGGATGATTTGACTTTCGGGTACGAATATCGTCACGTCCAGCCTGAACAAGGCGTCACTGTTCGCATCGAGCCTGCTTATCGAGAGGCGTGCTGAGCCATCGAGGAGGTCGGCGCCTTGACCGGTGACGGCTCGACTGAGGAGGTAGCGCTTTCCGACCCAGCCCAACCATTTCAGTATTTCCTCCCCTACTGATCCTTTTCCCCCAAGTGCATCGGCGACCTCGGCGTGGATCGCACCGCCCGCCCAACTCCTCGCTGTGCTACTCTTATTAGACGTGTCCGCCCACTCCTCCTGTACATATCCTCGATAAGAGAGAACAAACCAACCCAGCAGCAAGTCTAGTGCTGCGGCCCGCCCATCAGCATCCTCCTTATGTACGAACACCTTGCCCGTCGTACCGTCAGCCTTCGTCTGCTCCGCCGTCTCAAATCCCTGCTGTATGATATTGATGGCCGGATAGGCCGGGCTGTTCGCTATCGTGGGCTCGTTGGCCATAGCCCAGGCCAAAGGAACCATGGGGATGATCCCCGATGTGATGAGTTCTCGACACAGCTCAAACATCACTTCGGGGAGTTTCCCCCATCTGTTGTGCCATCGGTCCGATAATGCCTTCGACTCCAGTTCCGAGGTGTTAGGCCCATCGTACTCCTCCACGTCCATACAGTTCACCCACAACAACTTCTCCACCTCTTCCATCTTCGCCAGCAGAGTGGGATGCGTCTGCAACCCCTCTCGGAATAGGGGCAGCCTCGAGGCCACATGGGGCACTGGCGCGTCGCTGTCTGGTCGCTCGGGGTCTGTATGGCCCTCGAGCTCCCCCTTTGCACTGTGCCACCGTGAGGGGGGATAGTGCTCAAAGGAAGCAATCATATCGGTCGCCGCGAAAGTATCGGGGAATCCGACAGATTTTCTTTTCTCCGGTTTCGATAACTCAAAGCTCCGTGCAGGCTTGAGAGCTGCCTTGACTCCGAGCCTTGCAGCATTCTCTGCTCGCTGCGCTATCCTCCGTCTCGCTGACTCTTCCGCCTCGGTATCGTAGTCCGTCTCATCGTTGGCAGAGTAGTCGCTGGGAAAGTCGCTGGCCCGAGAGGCAGGGGTATCGGGAGGATTGTCGGTATCAGTGGCAGCGTCGGTGTCGGCGGGATCAGCGAGATCAGTGGAGCGAGCGGATGTTCTGGTGGAGCTGCTTGGTTCGGTCTGGGAGCTCGACGTCTTGACTTTGTCGCTGCGGTTGTTACCCCTCTCGAGGACAAAATACCCGATGACAGCTACGATGAGGAAGATGATGCAGACGGTGATAGGGGAGGCGCTGGAGCCAGCGCTGGTGAGGTGGACTAAGCGGCGTCCCATGATGGGAACAGTAGATAGGGGGTCGGGGTCGGGGATTGGGTGTTCCCGGTTGAGATCTTGCTGTCGGGAGAATCCTTGACTTGTCGCCACCAGTATCTCTCTTGGTCGCGGGTAATCCGAGTAGCTGTCCTTGACATATACTAATCAGCTGTTGGGCGTCAGACAAACAATGCATGATTGTTGCCTTGTCCTGAGATACCAGAAGGGAGGGCGGTCTTACAAAGGAACGCCAATGAATCCCCCTCACGTAGGGGTGAAAGGTTGCGAGAATAGGACAACGGTCAGCTCCACAATAGGTACTTGGTTGCCTCCCTTGCTTTGTGCCCGCTGAGGCATGAGGAGTGAGTTGTCAGGTCAGGAGGTCTGTGGGGTGTCGTCAGCGCGGCAGGTACGCCGCGCCGAGGGTGTCGGCCCCGGTCTGGCATTACCGGACCGCGGAACAGAGGTTAGTCACGCTCCGAGCTCTTCCTTTCTCCTCGATCTGCCATGTCCACTTGGGGATGCCCGAAGGATGCCTTAACGTCATACGATTAGTAAATAGATCATTTCCAGGACCTATCAGGGCGACGGTCAGTCTGACAAATGACATGTTGACGCATCAGGCGAGTCGGCGGCAGGATCGAGCAGATATATGCTTCATTGTGAGGTTACGGCAGGAAGCGGCCCTCGTGCCCTCGTGATATCAGATCCGGTATGAATGGCGCGTCGGCCGATGCGTGAGGGTGCTGAGCAATTTGATACAACCCCGCTGACCAGCTGCTCATCAGTGCATCAGCATAGACAGCTTCGTTCCCTCATACCACCCCTTCGGCTTTTACATCCTGTCTGGACTCGGATCTGGCACGCGTCAGCTTAACACGACAACGTCCACGGCTGCAGACAGGCCGGTCACCGGTCAAGCAGTCGGCGAACATAATTCTTCGAGTAGCTTGCTATTCTGAAGCTCAGACGTCCTGCTAGGATGTCCGCCATACTTGCGCCAGCGAGAATGAAGGATGAAGAGCAAGTGAGTTGCCATCAAAGGACAAGGTTCGGCGTGATCGAGTAAATCTCCGCCAGGAACGACGAGATCTTCGCCCAATTTCAAGTCGCGTTTCATCCTCCTATGTGCATGTCTGACCAACACAGGGCGTGTACTCTGCACTACCCTCATCGCCATCGCCAAGCTTACCGAATCTGGGCTCCATCGTCGCGCGCGCATCGAGCCCACAGCAGCTCAAGTCAACGCCCGAACTCGGCAGCCGCCCTCAACCTCCACCCCTCGTCTCGCGCATCTCTGCGCAATCCTTACGCAGCAACGCTTCCTCCCCCGTCGCCTCCATTCCGGAGGACGGGCCATATCACGCCACCAAGCTGCAGACGCAGGCAAGACGCTCCTCCGTGCTCAGCACGCCCACGTCTCGACCCGGCGGGGGAGGCGTAGCTGGGTCCCGAGGGAGTAAATCTCGGCTGGACATGTCGCGAGAGGGCGTAGAGATGAACTCGCTGGGGAAAGTAGGGGGAGGAACTGGCGGGACCATCTTCACTGCAGTGACTACGGGATCGAGCAAGGAGGATCTAGCTATGGCTAAATGGCGGGTACGTTAGCCGTCTGTACAGCTGTATCCTGCTGACCACCCAGAAATGGGCCGTAGATCAACCTCCCGTAGCATCACCACACACCCAGACAACGCCCATCCGCTCGCGCAAGGCGTCCTCCAGCAGCTTGTCTTATGCTGTTTCCCCTACAACTATCCCCTCCGCTTCCCATTCCCCACTCCCGCTATCTACGGCTACATCCCCTCTCCACATCCCAGGCTTCTCCTCACGCCATCCATCGGATGCCCCATCTTACGTCGAAGCATCCTCGACGCGGTCGGCGTCTGCCTCTGCCTCGGCATCAGGCTCCGGACGGCAGGGACCCCGCGTCTTCAACAGCGGCGAGATCTACCTCACAGACTCGGTACGAGCTCTGCAAGATGTGGAGCTGGCGGTCGACGAGGACATCATGGCGCGTACAACAGCTCAATCTCGGCAACATAGTCGGCTCCTATCAACTCATCCCCGCGTATCCGTCGTCGACAATGCCTTCATGGACATTGTAGACCGGTTGGTATCACGGCGGATCAGGCCGATCGTGCTGGAGCTCGTACATGCTCTTGGACATTACATCTACATCCTATGGTCTATGACCTATCCGGAACGACCCTGCCCGTGGATCATGACGGCGAGCGACAATACCCAGCCCCCACTCCTTCGAGGCTGGCGATCCTACACCATCACCGCGGTCGCGGAACATCGAGCGGCAGGGGCCGAGCTCGCCACTCCCTCTCCAATCACATTGGCTTTCTGGCGGGCGGAGGTCGGATACGCCTTGAGAGACGTGGAGGAGGTGGTAGGGGTATGGAAGAAGAGGGGACGAATCTTCGCGTCGAGTCTCGAGGCGGGGCAGTACGGGCAGGTCGAAGATGGGAACGTGCTAGGGACGGAAGACGCAGGAGCGGGTGGCAATATGGCGCGGCTACTGAACGATCTGGAGGAGGCGATATGGGGCGATTCTCTCCCTCGGTCGACCGATCTGGTCCTGGTCCTACCTGCCGATTTCGATCCCTACGCTATACCAGTTGGACAGGGGGTGTTATCGCCTGCCGGCGGTGGTCCTTCGTCACTCGGCGACGCGTTCGGTCCCCCTACCACTATACGGTCTCCCATCAGCGGTTCTTCACACGTCGCAATGGATGATGTCTACGCCATGCCCGATCTGATATCTCCATCACCGGGTCATGTGCTGGATACAGCAGGACGGCAGCTGGGCGACGAGGCAGGGGATACGGTTGGATATGACTTGTTGTCAACAAGGGGAAACAGAGCGACGACTGGGGCGCATACGAATCAGGGAGTGGTGCAGGCGTGGGCGTGGCAGGCTCGAGCGAGTGTGGCTGCGCAGGGTGGCCTGTCCGGGCCTAGTGGAGAGGGAGGGGCGGAGCTTGCCCAGCTCACACTCGAGGAAGTAGGGCGGCAGAGGCACGCGGAGTGGTTGGCGAGTCAGCGGAGTTGAGCATGAGTTCCAAGGTTGTATCTTTCGGTTGATAGACGACAGTGATGATAGCATTTCAGGAACGGGAGAGGCTACCCGACTGCTACTTTGACGCGCTCTTCGTCAACATTCACTAGCTCAAGTGCCCATGGGCGTCCTAGAGATCGTTCCAAGGATCATCGATGTCCACAGCAACACGAGCCATCGCAATGCCATCGCGCTCATGCAATAACGCTGCGGCGGGCCGGCGGCTGAAGCTGGCGCGACACCAACCGACACCTACACTGTCCACGTGGTGTTTGTCACCCAAACCCTATTTCCCCACACCTCATTCCTCCCAACCCAAAAGCTATCTCACAATCCTCATGTCTCGCTCACGTCAGTCGACCCTGCTGCCGTCATAGATCCCTTACCCCGACCGAGCCGCGTCCCCTCTGACGTGCAGTACCGGTTCGGCGACAGCAGTGGGCGTGCGACGCACATGTCATCGAGCAGCCGGCTTACGAACGATTACGGGAGATAACGAACCTTGATAAACAAATCAGCGAAAGTCAGCATGGTCAGCTCCGTGGACACGAGGCCCAAGGACTGATCTGATCCCAACTACCACCTCCATACAAATCTCACTCATCCCATCATCTATCGTCCTCGATCCCTACTCGCACTCACCCCTCCACGAATCCAACTACAGTCACTCATTTACCATCGCATCGGCGCCCAAGTCCAAGTCCAAGCCCACCGCTCCCCAACTCCAATTGCTACCTGTGCATCTTCAACACAGCCTCTCCATACATACAATCAGCATGTTCTCCCGACTCGCCATCATCGTCTCGCTCACCAGCTTGGTAGCTGCCGACTCCACCGTTCTGGGCTGCCTCTCAGCAGACGCCACAACATCCGGATCGGGTCTCACGTCAGCACCGGCCAAGACAGCCGATGAGTGTGCGGTAAGCCTTCCTCCACTCGCTTGTTCATTTTTGCTTTCGGGTAGCATCATGACAGATACCTCTGATCTGTGCTGATGCATTAGACTGCCTGCCTCGATGACAACGCCTGGTTTTCCGCTTTCGACGCCTCGTCCTCAACATGCCTGTGCAGCCCATCGATTCCAGCTGGGATGGTCCGTGGTTCACACGGATGCAATGGCGCAGGACACACCGTGAGTCTTCTTCTCCCTGCACTCACTCGATCACTGTCCAATCGAGCCCGGCAGCTGATCGGATCTCTAGGTCAGCGTGATCCGCCCCTCCCTCATCTCTTCTTTGGTTCATGCTACCACCAAGAACTCAGGCTCTAGGCGCAACTCATCCGCCAAGCCGAATAGGGAGGCTAGTGGCTCCCTGTGCTCGTCTGGTCTCACCGCGTGCAACCTGGAAGGCGGGAGCGGATACGCTGTGAGTCAGACTGGTCACCGAGTGTCGGTCGCGAGTGTCGGCTGATTGAGCAGTGCCTCGACGTAGCGTCGGATGCGCTCTCATGTGGCGGGTGCCGCTTTGGAGAGTACGGTGTGTCATCCGTCCCTACATCAACCGAGTACGTCTACCTTCTCTCGTGCTTGTCGCGTGACGGGCATCATTGGGGCGACGACTGATTCCCGCAGCTGCTCCACCATGACTGGCGCTGCCCGAGACTCTGCCGAATGCGTCCAGGGTTCATGCTTCGCCTGGGCATGCCAGAAGGGCCACAGACTGCTCTCGGACGGTACTTGCGTCTGGATATGATGGGAGCAGGCGGGCAAGAGCGGGAAGTCTGGGGAGGACAGCGCATGAGGAGGCGGCAGCGTAGTCGGCACGGACACTTCGGACAATAATTTTTGGTCGACTTTGGACATTTCATTGCTAGCATAGCGACCATACTATGTATCACACTCATTACACAGCGCTGTGCATGCTGTTCACGCAGCTGCTCAGCCCCGACGAGAGCCGCACAACGGAACGGCGCTCGCCGGGTGGAGGAATGAGGAGTTCCCGCAATCGCTGGCTACGTCACTGGGAATCGATGACCTTCCACCGCCCCTTCATCAGCCGACAAAGACCTTAAGCTATACAGTAGTGGAATCAGCCCCTTCAAGTCGATCATACTCAACCTGCTATCCAAAATGAAGTTCCTCGTCGTCGGCGGAGGCGGTCAAGTCGCTCGTCATCTAGCCCGTCTGGCCCTCAAGGAGGGCCACGAAGTCGTCCCGGTCGTGCGCAACGAAGATCAGTGCGTCTTCGTCTTTTCGACCACATAAGGTCCAGCGTTCTCGCTGAGCTCGTCATCCAGAGCTGAGATGTATCAGCGTTGTAGACCTTAAATCACTCGGTGCAAGCCCCACCGTACTCGACCTTGAATCCGCCCCAGTCACCGACCTCACCACCCTCCTGACCGACAAGTCACCCGACGTCGTCGTCTTTGCGGCTGGCGCAGGAGGAAAGGGCGATCCTAGTCGGACCCGGAAGGTCGACTTTGACGGAGCTGTCAAGGTGTATGATGCGATGGAGGCGGCGAACTGCAAGAGGCTGATCGTGGTGGGAGCGATGGACGTGAGGAATAGATCAAAGGATATGCCGGAGTGGTACACCAAGGAGGACAGTAAGTATCAAGATCCAAAGTGCGAGAGTACCAAAGCTGACGTGCGCAGAGGAGATGAGTGACAAGATGTGGGGAGCTATCCCGAAGTGTGAGTCTTTGATCTCGTCTGCTGAGGATCATGCGTTCACGAGGGCATGCCTTGCACCTCGCTAGAACACGGCTGACCTGGTAGATATGGAGGCGAAGTACGACGCCGAGGTAGAGCTGCACCGCCGAAAACAGATCGCATTCACCGTCATCCGTCCCGGTGGTCTGACCACCGAGCCAGCGGGCGGAGTGACCATGGGGAAGACTGCCTTGGGCAAAACAAGGTGAGCCCTGGCTCCTTCTTCCCAAAGCACTAAACTCGTACGCTGTGCTGAATACTTAGTCGTGAGCTCGTGGCAAAGACCATCCTCGCCCTGGCCGGTCGTCCAGAGACCGAGGGCATGTCGATTGACGTGGTGGACGGGAAGGGCTCGCTTGAGGCTGAGTTGGACAAGGTGGTAGAGCAGGGACTGGACTCCTGGACGGGCTAGCCCCGCACCCGACTGAGCCGCGATGGCAAGATTTCTGCCTAGTACGAGGTTACATCATGTATTGACTCCAGCTATTAAAGTCTGTAATCTGGTTTCGAAGAGCGACGAGTTGATTGGCATTTCTGGCGTATGGAAGGGGTTCTTCATGACCGCGTCCGCATCTGCATGGTCAGCAGGGATATCGACAAGGGTATTTCGCCAGTCAGCAAGCTACTCACATATCTCGTATATCCGTCGAAGTAGCTCGTCCAGTCCGGAGTGCGGTATTGAGTGAAGCACAATGAATTTGGTGCCTGCACCCCGCATCAGCTCACATGCTACCAAGTATTTGAAACCTATCCAGTCGTTCGAGGATCGACTGATAAGGAGGCGGTGAAGAGCGCCAGATCAAGTAAGAGAAGTTACCCACCGGTCCCGCTGAGCCATACTCTGCCACCCCATCCCTCCGCCTCAAAAGCCTCCATCCCCTGCCCGCTCGACGGCCCCGACCTCGACTTGGAATTAGTCGTCGGGTCCAGCCGGCCCGTTATTGCGTGGATACCGTGTAATGTCCCAGCGAGGATGAGGACGGCATTGAGTGGGAGTGGAGGGAGGACGTCTATGGGGTCAGTCTCGGCTCTCAATAGGTTGAAGTGCCCGGAGAAGTGGGAGTCAGCGGATAGATAGGTAGCGCTGCCTAGAGAGGTGGGGGAGAGGACATACCGCTATATGATCGATTGAAGACTAGACCGCCGGCCTTGTTGATGACCCATACGGCGTGGATCATCTTGCTGACGATGACGCAGTATCAAGGTCTAGAGGATGGAAAGCGATAGCTCTATGGCACGGAAATGTCCTCTACTGGTAGTCGCGTGAAGCCAACGAATGGCGAGGTTGCGAATTGAATCGATTTGGCGCGAGCTATAGAGCTTGAGTAGCTGCACGCGCGGGAGATAGGAGCAGTAGTCTATATGGAGGTGTATGAGAGTGTATAGGAGCGAAAGAAGAAGTTCAACTGCATGGTCGAGCCGCAACTTGAAACGCGTCAATGTGCGCGCACGGGCCGGGCATCTTGCGCATCTTGCTGGGTTCAAACGTCAATCTGGTGATCCTCGTGTCCACTGGGCGTGGATAGACTGACGCAATGTGAGGACACGCTAAGGCCAGATCTATAGACTATACCTGCATAACCCCAAAACTATATACAATTGCTATTACCACCTACCCATCTAGACCTCTACCTGAACCCACCGTACTCCCTAGCTGCCCTACTCCCGGTTGTACACGTCGCCGACAGCAACGCCCGACTGGCCCCGCTTGCCGTTCGCGACCGCCCACGCCTTGATGCGGATGCTAGAGATATCGATAAAGCCCGAAGTGGCAGTGGGCTCAAAGCCTCCCTGCTCATCCATCGAGCTGAACTTGGCGTCGTACAGACCCTCGTCCGAGTCACGTCCCTCGACAATGACGTTCCCCTTGTACAGCTTGAGCCGGGTGAAGCCGTTGACGGTCTTTTGAGATTGGGGGATGGCGGCGGTGACGAACTCGCGCTCGGGGGAGAAGAAGAACCCGTTGTAGAGGATCTGGGAGAAGGCGGTGGTGATGAACTGGTCCCGGAGAGCGCGGACGTTCCGGTCCAGCGTCATACCCTCGAGGTCCATGTGGGCGACACGGAGGATGGTGGCGGCGGGGGATTCGTAGCATCCGCGAGACTTGACACCGATGAACCGGTTCTCGACAATGTCGATACGGCCGACACCGTGCTTGCGGGCAAGGGCGTTGAGGGTGAGGAAGACCTCGACGGCATCGGTCACGGTGGTGCCGTCCTGCTTGGTCACCTTGGTGGGAAGACCACGGCTCCATTCGATGGTGAGGGTTTCGGGCTGCTCGGGAGCCTTGAGGGGGGAGGTGGTGAGCTTCCACATGTCGTCGGGAGGGGTGGTGTTGGGGTCCTCGAGGATACCGGCCTCGTAGGAGATGTGGAACAAGTTCTCGTCTGGCATGTCAGCGAGGATTCTCCTGGGCTCGAGGCCGGAACTTACCGGTCGACCAAGGCTTGGCAGCGGTCTGGGTGACGGGGATACCGTTCTTGGCGGCATAGTCGAGGAGGGCGGACCGGCCAGCGAAACGCTCGTAGAACTCTACCGCTGTCAGCTTGTCTCCTGGCAGATAGCCTGCAGTGAAGCTCACCAGGCAGACGCCAAGGCGCAATGACCTTGATGCTGGGGGAAAGACCGTAGAAGGCAAGCTCGAAACGGACCTGGTCGTTTCCCTTGCCGGTGCAGCCGTGCGAGACGAAGCTGAATGTCAGCTAGAGTTCTTTGCCACGGTGTCGTTTTGACTCACTCGCAGCCCTCACGGAGGGCAACTTCCATCATGCCGCGGGCAATGACGGGGCGGGCGAGCGAGGTACCAAGGAGGTAGACGTTCTCGTAGATGGCGTTGCACTGAACAGCGGCTAGCCAATCAGCTGGTGTCGGGCTCTAGAGGACAGGATGGCTTACGGTAGATCAGCTGCTCGACAAACTCCCGCTTGAGGTCCTCAAGGAAGAAGCCGGCGGCACCGCACTTCATGGCCTTGGTCTTGGCGGCCTCAAAGTCCTTATCATCAGCTTTGATCTGGGTGTCAACGCAAAGGCAGGGCTGACCTCCTCCTGTCCAACATCGGCCATGAAAGCGACAACCTCGTAGCCTTGCTCAATCAACCACAAGAGAATGCATGAAGTGTCTACGGCATAAGCTGAAGATTTTAAGCAACAGAGTGTACAACAAGGAAGGCGCACCGAGACCGCCCGAGTAAGCGAGAATGACCTTTCCCTTCTTTCCTTCGGCGACCATTGTGTCTAACTATAAGTGTATCTGGTTTGATCAGCTCATGCTCTCCTCTGGTCCGCAAAAACGAAGAGGAGGGTGGATAGAGTCAGACATCCAAGGAAGAAAAACTTCAAGTATGCATCGCCCCGTCTCCCCATCCCCACAGACCTGCTCCTCCGAAGAGGCCCCCGAGGAATCGACGCCAGCTCAACGAAGGTTCATTCGGAACTGGCGTGACTCGACTCGGAGGGGGTCTGGGATCTGGAAAAGACAGGGACAAACTCCCGGCGAAAGGAGGACGCTTCAGTGGAAACTGCGTATGGTTTTGTAATGGGTTTCATCATAGAAGAGAGGGAGGAGATGGGTAGTGGGAGAGCAGTAGTAGGGGTCACTCACGTAGGTAGAGGAGGGGGAAGATGAGGTTGAAGTTGAATAGACTGGAAATATCAGCCCGGGCCCTCCTCGCTTATATATTCCAAAGCAGAGGGTAAGTAGGGATCAGACAAAAGCGCTGGCAAGCGCAAAAGCCCTCCCCTTCGGTTCCCGGGGGAATCAAAGGGGTTGAGGTTCCGGGCACACCCGCGAAGGCATGCCCTGCTCATTCGACATGGTCGGTTAGACGGGGAGAGAATAGAAGGTCATCTTTTCGGTAGAGGGTTGGAAAGGGAGGCTTGGACTTGGAGGAGGGAGGGATGAACGTACCAAGTATAAGCAGAATGATGGGAGAAAGAGGGAAGAGATGTGGGCTAGCAAGTGGACCTTATCAGTTTGAAAATATAGCGAGTCGCGTGCCGCCAGGAGCGAGCGGCGGTGATCGCCGAGATAGCCTCTCCCCAGCCAAAGGGGATATCTCCGTAATCCCGCAAGGAATGTGGCGTTTCAGATCGTGGACATGGAGATCAGCGCGATAGTCCGTGGCCGAGTCACGGTATGCCGAGATCGGAGGTCCACCAAGCGACAGACCGATCCATCGCAAGCTGTTGGACTAGTTATACACCTTACTACTAAATCCGTCACCCCCACGGTCAAGCCCACTCCTCTTTCAGACCTACCGGCCGTTCCCGTGACCCAGTCAGCCAGTCAGCCAGTCACCCAAGATGCCCGCTCCACCCTTCGGCACAGCTTCCGCGTACACCGACTCGTTCCCCGCTCCTCCACCCGCTCGGGTGACCATCGCCGCCGAGACCTGCTTCAATCTGAGCGTCTTCAAGGGTGAGTCTGCCAGTCATACTGGAACAAATATCACCAAGTGTCGATCCGCATCTTGTCCACACTTGCTCTTGACGACCAGCTCCGGAACGCGCCACCGAGTCAAGCTGATCGCCCAGATATGGTCCGCCAATACCGCAAGCTCGATGATCAGATCATCACTAGGCTCAACCGCGCAAATGCGCAGCTACGAGATCAGAACAGGATCGGTGCAAGCGGGTCAAGCAGGTCGTTCACACCTTCATCGCCAATATCAGATCCGGCGGGACGAGATGGGATCGAGGGGATGTGCACGAGGATGTGGAGCGAGATGATGTGTGAGTCTTCGATCTCTCCTTGTTATACCCCTCGAGGGAATACCTTGTAAGTAGAGGTAGTCTGGGAGACCAGGGATGTTACTAAATAGTTGGGCCGGCCATGCATGCTGCACAGAGCTGACGCCAGCAGCCGGCTGGACACATCGCCAAACCCTCCTCACTTACTGCCTCACGACCGTACATCAGTCGCTTGAAGCCAAGAAGGCGGAGATGTCGGGACAGGACGAGAAGCTCGCAGCGCCAGCAAGGAACGGCGCAGATGCAGGACGTAGGGTGAGGGGGCTCAAGGAGGAAGAAGTATTTGTAAGTCTCGCCACGCTCGCCCCTCTTTTCCTGCTCTTGTATGTTTGCTGATCCGGCAGGCAAATCAACTAGATAACGAAGAAAGTATCGAAGCTATCATCCGGAAGCGGTCTCTAGATGGTATGTTCTCCCTCTTGCCATTCAAATCTACTTGGCGCATGAGGTGTGGACTTCAACGCATCCATGTTCACCCTGTCGCCTTCGCCTCCTATCTCAGACTGGATTGACTGACCTCCCAGCCTTCAAGTCGCGCTGTCCCTTCTTCACACCATCACCGACCGACTCGGCAGGCCGAGCATGGTGGGATCTCGCAAACAGCGGAAGAAAGGGGCGAGGTCCCGATATGCCTTGATCGGCTATTCTCGGAGGGGCTGAGAAGTATAAAGGGTAGCCATATCGTTGTAGGTTGTAGCTATATCCTATTCATCTAGTCCTATCTACATGCGTCTATTCGGCTCCCAAAACTAGTCACGATACCCTAGTTCTACATGGTCTAATACGTACAACATACAAAACCCTCCCGCTCGGACTCCCTGCATTTGCCTAATCATCCTCCAATACACTGATCGGCTTGTCCTGCGTCCCGCTCGGTCGTGCCGACGATCTACTCGACCGCGGCGCGCTGCCGTTGGCCGCCTGTCCTCGAGAGGCTTGGTCGAAGTGTTTGGATGTCACCTTCTCCGCCGGGGAACGAGTGGAGTCATCCGTCGCCAGCTCGTCCATTTCCTCCTCCTTCTCTCCCGCTGCTTCACGATCAACTCCTTTCCCCTTGTTACCCTTCCCGCCTCCCTTCGCATGTGACCTCTCCTGCTTGGCAGAAGTCTTCTGCTTCTTCTTCCTCTCACTTCCGCTTCCCGTTTCTCCTGCGGATGATTCATCATCCCGGCCGGCTGGTGTAAAGGCGGCATCGTCATCCGGTTTCCGCCGCTTAGCAGGAAGTACCACTGCTACTCTCGACGCTCGTGGTTTGACTTTCGATGCGGACGAAGAGGATGCCTCCGCCGAGGCCGATGAGGATTTTGCCTCCTTGTCGGCCTTCCGCTTCTGCAGCACCGATAGCTGCTGCAATGAAGGAGGAGGTGAAACCCTGAGCGACACCAGTTTAGACGAAGAAGCCTTGGCAGAAGTAGGTTTTCGTGGGGGTGGGGGTGAGGCCGACAAGGCAGCCGAGCGAGGTGCTGCGCTGACCTCATCGGACGATTCCTCCGACGAACCAAGGACATCCACCGCATCTTCCCGGGCTGTAGCTGAAGCCAGCGAGGGTCGAGCGGATTTCCTGGGGCCGTGACCGCGGTATGTCGTCACAACTTTCATCGGCCGGAGGTTTGAAGGGGATTTGTCAAGCTCGCGCTCCTCCTCCGGTTCCTCCAGCTCCGGAGAAAGGGGAGGATGACTTGCGCCGGCCGTTTGGGTAGCCGCGGCTGCAGGGGACGAGCGGGATCCATTCGGCGATAGCGCGAGGAGGTCGCTGAGAGGGGAGGAGCGATGTGGGAGTGCCGATCCTGATCCGCGAGGAGATAGAGGGAGGGATTGCATGAAGTTGACAGCGGGAAGGATGGGTATTTGGTGATTAGCCCGCCCGGTAGATTTGCGCGGAGAGGTCCGACTGGCAGCCCGGTCAGGTTCCGCCTTCATGGAGGAGGGACGTGAAGCTCTTTTAGCTGATGGAGGCGGGCGGGGTTGATACAGAGGAACATCCACGGTCAGCGCTGGGGATAAGGATCGGGGTCGGGTGGATTGGTCTGGGTTGGAAGGACCGGGTGAGGGCGATCTCCGGAGGCCGCTTGAACCAGACGCGAGCGTCTGGCTGAGTGTCGGACGAGGGGGTTCCGGCTTGTTGAGACCGATAGGCGAGGGTGACCTGGCTCTCCAGCCCGCAGAGAAGAGAGGAGCGCTTCTGGGCGCGTACGGTGTGAAACGAGGTGCCGGGGGGTCGAAGGCTTCCGAGGGATCTGTTCGGGCCGTAGTTGTGCGCCCTGGCTTTTCCCGCCCGGAGCGGTGACCGGACGGTGTGTTGAGCTGAGGCGAATCCGCCAAGCTCGTCCCGAAGGGTGCGTCCATCTCTGCCGTCCCTCGACTCCCCGGCGAACTCTCCTTCGCTTCCCGCCCTTTCCCCTTTACGCTTCGCCTCGAGTCTCCCTCGTGCCGCTCTGGGTCCCTCGACTTTTCTCTCCCCGTCGGATTCCCCTCCGTTCGATATTCCACCTCCTCCTGGACTTCATACGACCCGCTCGAGACTGCCGACCCGCTCGAGACTGAAATGGCTCTGTGTCCATTCGAGATGTTGCGCTGATCCGATGGCCGCGGTGACGATCTTAGAGCCGCCTGATGGCGCTCTTCGCTTCGCCTCTGCTTCAAGATACTGTCCGTTCGGGTCGGCAGACCGCCAGGGACCGGTGAAGTCTCCCTGGGGCGAGAAAGCGAGGGCAGTAATTGGGGGTTGGGGGCTTCCGGTGTATTGAGGCCGCCCATCCCGTCCTCATCCTCGTCCTCTTGTTCGGGAGCGTGATTCTCGGGGACCGCGGATAGTTGAAGGACGTCCGCCGCCAGGGAAGGGTCGGTGAAGGGCCCGTGGCTAGGTTGCTGCAACCTCGGATCCATACCGGGTTGGACCGACGGCCCCGGGTTGCCGGCTGCTGCGGAGTTCTCGCGACTAACATAGTCAACAAGGCCGACGGTTTCCTCCTTCGCGAGCTTGAGATGCTTGGCCAGCTCCGATTCCGATTGCGAATGATATCCGTCATCGTCATCTCCGAAGGGAGATCCCGGGGAATGGGCGGACATGGGACCCTCCATTGGATCGTCTTCGCCGAGATGGAGGTTGTCAAAAGAGTTGGGAGCGAAGAGGGCGCTGGGGTGTTGAATCTCCGCGTCGTTGAAGTCATCGTCAGGCCCGCAGGTCTCCTCTTCCCCCATCTCGACATCCTCGGCTGGGTCCGCGGGGGCGACCGCCTCCTCCTCCGCCACCTGCTCCGGCTCCGGCTCCAGCTCCGCAACTGCCTCCGCCTTTGCCTTGTCGACAGCCGGCGCTTGACTCAGCGCCTTGACGGACTGGCTAGCCGGCATGATCTCCATATGGTCCTCCTCCTCTGCATCGGCCGCACCGCTCGCACCGGGCGCGGCCGGTGTCGCAGGGAGGAGAGCCGCCCGGTCTTTGTCTCTTTGCTCCTTGAGGACGTCGATCTTCTTGGTCCACTGCTCTCGGAGAGTCCGGGTGTCCGCCTCGTTCCAGACCTGGTCGATCCTGCTGAGCCATTTGGTCTTTTCGGCGCCGTGACCCCCCGGTATAGGCTCCTGATAGATCAGCTTCTCGGTCCATGTCGACGCTTAAAGAATTGCAGACATACCTCTATGAGGCGGACTTTGCCTTCCGGTTCCTTCAACAAGTGCTCGACGTAGTGGATGAGATATAGCCCGCAGTCGCTGAAGTTGGGCTGCTGGGGAACCTGGACGAATCAGCTCATACTCGAGGATATCGGAAGGGGAAAGGCGTACTCTGGCTTCCTTGTACCTGGCAGGCGTGGGCACATAGTCTATCTGCTTCTTATCCTTCGCCTCGTGCTCCAACCACCTCTTCAGGCAAGTGTACACCGGCGGATGTTTCCCTCCTAGCGAGTCAAAGGTGAAAATCCAGGCACTAGAGGTCAGCGTGATGGTTCGGCCAGCGTATGGACACGGTGACCTACTCTTCCCCATCCCAGATGTTGGTCCTTTCTTTTGGCTTCGCAGCAGTTTTGGCGGGTGCTGCCGGCCGTGCTGGGTCCGCTTCCTTCTCCACCTCCTCCACCGCCGCCGCCACCTCCTCCTCCTGCTCCTTTGCCGGCGCGACAGAATCGACAAAGCCGTTCTGAAGCGCATAATTTTGCAAAGTAAGCGACACGATAGGTTTTGGGTCCGGGCTAGCCGAGATGTCCATGGGCCGTTGGGACCGAGACGGGGCATGGACAGAGGCCGAGGAGGTAGCGCTATCATCTGGCTTGCACCGTGCCCGATTGATCCTCTTTCGTCCCGGCCCCTGAGATGGTGCTTGAGACGATTGGGCTGACGGGCTAGCTGCCATTCCGCTTAGGCGAGGGATTGAATCGAGGGGATCCGCGCTGACATCGTTCGAATGCGTGAGTCCGGCAAGGCGAGCGATCGCTCCTAATACCGGTGACGTAGAAGTCACGCTCGCGGCCGACTCGGACAGCCTGCCGGATCTCCTGGTTCTGGCGGAAGGACCAGGCGAATCCGTGATTTCGGTGATCTCGGTCGACGTGTCGACCGCAGGGATGATCATCTCGACCTGCTCCCTGTCCTCCACCCCTCTGGTCGACGACGATCTCGTATCCGCCCTGGCGTCCTCGCTGGCTTTGGCGATGTCCGCTTTCACGGTCTCGACCTCTTCGGCTGTCACAAAAGGAAGTTGCGCGGCGTCTGGAACATCAACGAGGGCGTCGGTTGCGGGAGTTTTGGCAGGCGGCTCATGGGGCCGGAGAATACCGCCTGGGTTGAAGATGACAGCGAGATACCAATGAGCGCTAATGGATCAGCTCCAGCTCTCACTTGGCCGTCGCAGGCAGATACAGTAAGACTCACTTCTCATTGATCGGGATTATCAGATACTTCTTGTCAAACACGTTCGCCGATTTGGTCCACTTTCTGACAGAGGTGTACGCCGCCCAAGACACATCATTCTTCGTTCCCGGCCTGATCATCAGCTCGGTTTGCGGGGCATCCCGCAATCACAACTCACTTGGCTGGCAGAGATAACTTCTCGTAAAAGAACGAGTTGAAGAGGTACACATCTTTGTCGATATCGACGCCGCCTGGCTGCGCTCTCAATTCCGACAGCACATACCTACGGGGTCAGCCAAAGCTTCTGGCGGCTGCTAGTGAATAACCATGACTTACTTCAAGCCAAACTCGATGAGCGTGTCATTCAAGAAGTCCCCTGCCGCGACTCGCCACTTGTCGCCCTCGGTGATGTTGATATCGGCACGACCTTGAAGAGGGTATGGGAACAGACTAGATCGGATTAGCTGAGAAATGCCACGATACATACACTCCGTTCCAGTTTTCTGGCCGAGGCAGAGCGGGCGCGGGGACGACAACTGGGGCGGGTTCGAACATCTCATCATCTGAGACCTCGTAAGCAGCAGCGGCCGTTTGTGCCTTGTCGCGCTGACGCAAAGACTTCCGCGAGCCTACTGCAGCGGGCTTGGTCTTCTCCGGGGAGCCTGGCACGTCGATTGGCTCGGCGTCCGTCTTGCGAGTGTTCGCCCGAGTCTCTTTGCCACTAAGGTCAGGGTCAGCTGCAATTCAAGAAGAGGCTCTCGCCCTATAGCCATAGCTGCATAACTCACAATTGCAGCGTACTCTGATTGTCATCCAGGTTGATCTTCTTCAGCGGCTTGCCCTTCTTGTTGCCTTTTGTACCGTTCGTATCGGCGGATCTTTCCAGCGGGGCAGCTGGTTCCGATTGGCGTGGTTGATTGCGTCGTCTGTCCGCCGCGTCCGCGCGCTTCTTCGCTTCATTCCCAGCAGCCCATCCTGCCGATACCTCTGACTGGAGCTGGGCCAGGATTACCCTCACGCTTACGGATCTGCCGTGTCAGGCTGACTCTGTCGAGAGCCCACTTCTCCAGCTTCGATCAGACTTACTTTGTGACGGGCATCTTCCTTTCGCCAGTGAGACTTCTGGCAATTTCGCCGACGAAGATCCCAGTCGGTTGGCCCTTGAACAGGAACAGTCTGATATCGATAGTAGGTTGATTGAGACTGACTGCTTGATCAGCTCACGCCGCGTCTGATGATGATACCGACATCCTGGCGTACCATCGTATAGTAATTCCAATTGCCTCCGAAAGTCGGAAACGTCGCCAGTGTCAAAGCAGAGATGCAGGTATGGCGCTTCAGACTCTTCGCAGTACTACCAGAGTTAGCTCGGAGATCGGCAAATCTGTTTGGCGACTCCTTACACATGAAACTTTGCCAACAAGATGCCGCATGGGAAGGTCCAACTTTTGCTCCGGGTCTGTACATCGTATGAAGCAGTCCAGGGTCTTCGGATTCCAGCATAAGCTGGTCATGCGGAGGTCGACCACCGGTTGCATGGACAGAAAGGATTGTCGGACATTGACCGAGGACGCAGCTGAGATCCCGGATGAGGGAATTGCCGGTTTGACGGCTTTACCCCGCTATATTCATCAGCCACCTGGGTCTACCTGAATACCCAAGGCGGTACTGCGAACGTACCGGTGTAGGCTTCTGCTTTGCTGCCTTGTCGAGAGTCTGTTGGGCGAGGCCGACAGCATCCCGTCCGGCGCGTGCTTTGCCCTTCTCCCCCTTGGTCTGCCCTATCGGAGCGACAGACTCGTCGGCTCCCAAGTTCCTGGGCCTCTTCGTCGTGACTGACCGCGCCACCGGATGCGCCTCGTCTTCTCCATCACTGATGACAGTAATGTGGTCGCCATTCTGCAGCTTGCGCTTGACGGGGCTAGCCGACCGGCTCTCGCCGGACATGGTCGGAGAGTCCGCCTGCTCTGACGCAGCGTGTCGGCCCGAAGGTGTTGATTTCCTGGCTGCCTTCCGGTCCTGGTTGTTATTGGCCTTAGGTCGGTGATCGTTGAGCTCACGATGGGCCGGAGCTCTGCCAGCCCGCTGCTGGTTTGAACCTGACGCCTTCATTTGGCGTTGTTCGGCGAACCAGGCATCGTCGGCCTCGACTGAGCTTCGCCGATCGTTCTGGGCGTCACGCGAGACCCGACGGCGGTCCTCATGCAGGACCTGGCGCGACGTATCTCTGGGATACATGTGACGAGCGTCACTGGTACCGTACATTCGATCTGCCGGAACGGGCTTGAATGTGTGCTGTTGCGAAACCACCAGATCGTACTCCTGGTCGGCTCGCCGCTGTGTCTTTGCTTGGCCCGAGGTGGCCGTCTTTGTTGAACCCGCAGTATACGGGCTGTAGCCGTTATTGCCACCGTTCTTTTGTGGCTGGTAATTCGTCAGCATTGTACCAAGGCAGCGATAACAAGTCATTGTGTGATCAGACTCACTTTCCCGGCAGCGGCAACTAAAGGCGCACGCGCTTTCGACCCACTACCTGTCCCTCTGGTTTTGCGCCCGCCAACTGCCACGATATCGTCGCCATCCGATGCTTGATTTTCGCCGCGTCTCGGGCGAGAAGGTCCTGGACTACGATGCTGGTCAGTCTGATTCTTCTCTTCAGTAAGTAGTGCAGTGCTCACCTCGCCTGCTCTCGCTCATATTGTGCCGCCTGCCAGTCGTCTTCCATTCCAGCCGCCGCAAGAGAATTCCTCGTCTGTCTCTGGTTATTCGCAGGCTTCACCGTGCGGCCGTTCTGGATAGAAGATGCCGCCTCGGCCGATTTATTGCTGTAGAGACTGACTCATCGTTAGCTGAAGGGCTTTGTGCTGAACGGTGTACTTACCCAGATGATAAGATGTCAGATGCGATGCCAGATGCGCGAGATACTATACTGCCGAGCATGAGGGGGTGGGCGCTCGGCCTTGTCCACCAAGCTCGCTCGGAGCTTATTGCCTGCGACGAAGAACGGCGGAACTCCTTGCCCGTGTCGAGGCACTATTGAGCGGACCTCGGTCTGGCGACCCCTTGCGCGCTGCGACGATGGACGGCGCTCGCCTTATGCTGCAGCCGAGGATGTGTGCGGCTGAGTGAGCGTTATTGTAGATGTCTAGAGGAGCGAGAAAGAGATGAGAGAAGGAGCTCGCACACATTTTAGCGAGAGGTGATTCAACCGCGAAGACGCGCCGCGATGTGGCCCCGGAACCGTGCGGAATAGGAAATGGTCCTAATGATAATTACCTGATTTCATTAGTATATTTGCTAATAGTCCGTTTGTTGTCCTCCACATTCCTCGCTTGGACCAAGGCCAAAGAGCAGCAAGCAACTATTCCCTCGTTCATCTCATACTTCGGCGAAGTCACTATGAGCGAGCCAGGCAACGGCCACACAGCGAGATGACAGAATACGAAGAAGCCGAACACGATACTTTCGCTGCAGTCCAACTGTCCGAAGGTAGATCCCTGGCACCGTCAACCGAGCCGGCTGAGACGTCCACCGCCCAGCCGGTATGGGAGGCTCCAGCCTATGACTTTGGTTCACAAAGCCTACCGCCACCACCGAGATGGTCAGCACGTAGTAGCCAGAGTGATCGTGGAATCCTCAGGACAGCTCGATGGTAAACCTACCTTGATCTCCGTAGGGCGACACTGACAAGTCAGGTGTGTGGACGGCTCAGCGATTCTGACGACCTCCGAGGACCGCACCGTCCGAGTGTACTTCACGTGAGTCTCGTCATCTTCTTGCTTGATCCTAGACTGACTCACCCAGACCTGATAGCGCGACCTCCGACCCTGCAGCCGAGCTCAAGCCTTACCTCGACCTGCCACAAGCCGCACCGGTGCTTTCAGTGCTCTGGTACCCTACAGGGACTCCATCGGCGCCTGGGGGCTTTTGCTTTGCTGCTACGATCCGAGACTCGCCAGTTAGGCTCATAGATGGCCTGACAGGACTAGTAGGTAGCTGGTCCATCTTCAAATGCTGTGCCCGCTGACAACTAGACTCGCGCAACATATCCCATCGTGGACCACAGAGAACGCTTCATTGCGCCTTTCTGCTTGGCTTGGAACCCAAGCGCAACAAAGTGAGTGGACGAAGTGACGCGGGTTGAGCGAAGCTTACGCTCAGGTTATACTGCGGGCATGAGAACGCAATAGAGGTGCTCGATATCTCCGCTCCAGGGTACGACACTTCTGAGCGGATCAAGACGACCTTGACCAGAGGAGACAAGGGCGGACAGAAAGGTGCGCTTGGTCTCAGCGATCTGCAGCTTCGGTAGCTGATCTCACAGGCATCATATCGGCGCTCGCGTTCTCTACCGACTACTCCGGTTCATATGCTGCTGGGTCGTTCGGAGGCTCGGTCTCGCTCTACTCAGAGGATGAGGCTGGTGCGGTCGGGCATCTCGAGGGAGTCGAGGGTGGCGGGGTTACTCAGGTAAGTTCTTCAACATTCAATACAGTGCTTTAGGCTGACGCGCACAGCTCGCCTTCCACCCCTTATCGCCCAACCACCTCTTTGTCGCCTCTCGCCGCTCATCCCTTTTGCAAGTCTTCGACCTCCGCAATCCTACTCAGCCCTTCCACTCTTTTCCTCGACAAGCGAGCTCCAATCAGCGGATGTCTTTTGACCTTGACCCATGGGGTCGCTGGCTGGCTATTGGGGACGAGACTGGAAAAGTTGGGATATGGGACGTTGGAGGCGGTGGTCAATGGGGCGAGAAGCTGTGGGAAGCTCAAGTCGCGAATATCGGAGGTACGTCCAGCACTATGCGTCAATACTGCTTGATCTAGAGGGAGGCACGCTGACTCTTAAGATGCCATCAGCTCGGTCCAATTCCATCCTCTCAAGCCATCACTCCTTGTGTCGTCTGGATCAAGGCATGTCGACTTGCGTATCGCCGACTCTGACTCAGATTCGGATGATAGCAGCTACGAGGATAGTAGCGAGAGTGGGGATCCATATCTGGCCGGGTCAAGCGGGCGTAGGGAGCAGTCGATCAATGGGCGGACAGGTGCGGACGATCATGTTAAAGCGGGAGGAATGAGGGCGGGACTGGGGATTTTGGACTTTGGTCAATCTGTATAGACAACAGGAAGCTTAAAGCGACTCGTTTATAGCGGTCATGTACTCATGCGCATCTCTTCCAGACCGGTAGGCAGTAGATCGCTTGCAATGATCCTCCAGTCGGGACTGTTGTTAGCTTTGGGGGAGTACACCGATATCAGCAGTAGACAAGGCTGGTCACGACAAGATCCTCAGACAGTCTCGTCCGCGCTCTCGTCCTCCACGCTGCCAGGCACCTAAGAGTAATAAGGAAGACCGTGCTGCTACAAGATCCTACACCTGTACCGATATGTGTATTCTCTGCAGCGATGAGCGCAGTCGCTTGTGCAGGTCCAACGTGATCTGCTATCCGGATTCTACGATGTTGTGGTCAATGTGGGCATAGGACCCGTCGACAAAGACCACACTCGATGTCTCTACGGGCATTTGCGCTTCGGAGCAGACGCTGAAGCGTGCATGTCGCACGGGGCATGGGTTCGACGGACGGCCGGGACCGCACACCAAAGCTCCGACCCAGAAGATCTGCATGCCACGGGAGACCTAGGTCATCACCCTGCTGGTGCTCCCCCGTAGAACCAGAGCAATATACTCAGGTTGAGCGCCGCAAACGCCATCAACCCCGTTCCCGCCCATATCAACTTATCCCCCATCTGGCCATGCACGTCTCCCATTGTCAACGCTTGCCGGCAAGCCTCCTCTACCTCCTTCCCCAACTTCTCCGAAGAGAAGTTCTCGGCGACCCTGTCCATCCCCGCTTGCTTGATGGCCTGACGCTGCGCCGACGACAGTGACAAGAGCTGACGGATAGCTGGCGCCCATTCGGCTGGTTTGGGCGAGCGGAGCAAACCTGTGCCAGCGTCATTGCCGACCGTCACTTGCTCGGAGGAGGAAGAGGTAGTTTCGAGGTCGACAATGCTCTCTGTGGGACCCCCGCTGTTGGCCGCGAGGACGGGTAGACCGCACGCCATCGCCTCGACGGGTACGATGCCAAAGTGCTCATTCGCTGGCGTGTAGAGGAGCGCGACCGTAGATGGCTGCGTGAGAAGGTGGGTCCGCTGCGCGGTGCTGAAGTTGAGAACGAAGAGGACTTGAACGTCTGGGTCGGGCGGGGCGGCTTTGGCAGAGGAAAGGGTGTGATGTGTGAGATTGAGCGATTCGGCGAGAGTCCGGAGTGACCAGAGGGTATGCAGGTTGTCCTCGAGCGAGTTGTCGTATCCTCCCGCGAGGACGAGTCTGAGATGAGGGGAGGCATCGAGGACTTGGGCGAAGGAACGGATAGCGAGGTGGATGTTCTTCTTGGCCTCGTAGCGGTTTAGAGAGATCAAAGTGGGGCGATCACTGCCAAGTCAGCCTGGAGCTCGCGTATATGCTGCTCGATGACGTACGATGCGGTGAGGGAGACGCCATCCTCTTCGGTGGCCTTCTCCTTGCCCTTGCCTTTCCGGTCAATGGCTTTGTAGGCGGATACGTCGATGCAGGGGTACACGACCCTTGGTTTCCGCTTGGCGAGGGAGGGGAATGAGCGGGCGTACACGCGGGAAGTGAACTGCGAGTTGGACAGGATGACATCTGATTGACCTATAGGGTCAGCATGTGCCTTCGATTGACACCCTTCGGCGACATGATTCCGTTACTCACCGGTCGTCCACTCTTCCAGCTTATCCACCGGCCACCTATATATCCGGCGGGCCAATCCTCGTCCTTTCACGCCCACCTGCACCCTCCCTTCCCCTTTGGTATCCATATCTACTTCCCATCCTCCGCTCAACAGCTTGTCTGGGAAATGACAGTAGAACACCACTCTTGTGCCAAGGAAGAACCGGAGAAACGGCACGCAGACCGATTGTTGGTCTACGAAGAAGACGTCGAAGGGGGCAAGTCGAGAGAGAGGGTTTGCAAAGCCGGCAGGAGCGGGTAGGTATGTCGAAGTGACGATGAGGAAAGAGAGGAGGAGGGAGCGTAAGAGGGAGAAGAGGATGGTCATAGCCGGAAGAGGGGAGGGAAGGCGTTGGGGGAGGGACGAGCCGAGGACGTGGACTTTGAGCGTGCCTGCGGGTCAGCTGCAGCTGCTGTATATATGGAAGAATGACCCGCCATCTCTGGTCTCCTCGAAGCACCGCGATGGATCATGTCGGGAAGTAAAGACCAGCACCTCATGGCCTAGCTTCTGCACAGCGACTGCGGCGTCGACGACCAGCCGTTCTGCCCCTCCTAGTCAATCAGCTCTGCCCATTCCTCAGGGATAGCTCTGCCCATTCCTCAGGGATTGCCCTACCTATTCCAAGGTCAGGGTGGACAAAGCCGATCCTCAGCTTGCCTGCGGTCGACATGTTGCTCTCGCTGATGCCTGCGGAAGATGTACAACGCGTAGGAAAGTTCTGAAACGGCACTGAAACGTCATCGCGACTCTAAAGTGGGGAGCATGAATAGGACTTGAGCGGGATGAGGAATGAGGAGTTGGCGGTTAGAGAGTGGCAAAGTGGCAAAGTGGCAAAGTGGCAAAGTGACGAAGTGGCTAAGTGGCAGTACGATGTTCCCAGGCTAGGCTGGCCGGCTCATCGTCTCATCCCGATGATCCGCACCCTCCACCATATGGGAGTGGCTAGATGCTTGTAGTCTACTCTACCACGTCGCTTCGCAAGCCTGTCTGACTGACTTTAGCGTTTGTCATTGTTAGCTACCTACGACACAAGCCTCAAGCTAGACGTAATCTACCTACCCATGCCTATTATGTCGATGTCGCTTGGCTACCGTGCAGTGGGGCTGAAATGCTACCGTTCTCGTCGTCGACAGAATAGCGACCCGGACTGATTGAAGCGTATGCGCCGTGCGTCTCGAATGTCAGCTCGCCCATGTGAAGCGTCATGGATCTGCACATGAGGCGTGGAGATCGCATCTGGAAGGGATCATTATATAGCCTCAGGGTCGTCTATGTGCTGACTCCCTGGCGAGGGTAGCCAGCTTACAGACTCTTCCGCCACAAATGATAGGGTTCAGCGTTCAGTGAGATATGATGGCTATCGCGAGCAAGCCGAAATGGCAGCTTTGCTCAGAAGGCGCTATTGCCCATCAAGTTTAGTGAGCCGGTGGAATGGTACAGCCTCCCCCACAGCCGGCCGGTGGATGAACTCGCTGGCGACCGTCTGCTCACTGCCTTTTATTGCTCGAACAAGGCGATTTCTTGTAGTCTCCAATCAGCTATAGCTGCTTTTCATGTCAGTGTGGCCCTAGCGCTTGCCTCTCCTGTGCCCCTCACTTGATCAATCTTGTAGCACCGCTGCCTCGATGCTCGCAAGTTACAAATCTCAGCTGTGCAAGGCTGCATGGCACTCCGGAGGGTCGATGGAACGTTTCAGCGAGAATGGCGACGCAGTAGAGATGTCGGCTGTAGTAAGTTTGGCTGCGGCGGCTGCCATCGGACTTGGGAGACTTGTGCTAGTGATTCATCCGCCCGATAAGGCCATGCCGTATAACTCGACGAGTCTCGTCGGCGAACGAGAATTACGCCGTCCAGGAAGACATGTCAGTGGATGAGTATCAGTACAAAAAGCGCAATGATTGCAGCGGGCATGTGAGTCTCCCCATGTATCGTAGGGCGAACGGCTTGAATAGATGTTGTTGTTATGTTCCTCGTGCCTCACATGACCTGGAACGACATATGGGAAGGGGCTCTTCGTAAACCGATCTCCAGGCGCGCCTGGTTGTTACTCATTAGCTGCTGTGAGACTCATGCCACTTGATGTGGGATCATGCCGCCCAGTTGCATTTGCGTACACGACCAGGCCGCTCAGAGCCATCATCAGTGTCGGCGCTAGGGGGCTTTTCAGCGAGTCACAGAGTAGATATCGGAACAGAACTCAGTCGTGGCACACTCAGCCTGCCGAGCCCTGAGAACGCCGTCGGCCTGCCTGCAATACGCTCATCGGTAGGAGATTCCCGTGAGTATGACTGAGATTGCGGAACGAGGCAGTATCGACTGAAGCCGCGAATGAGCGTTAGCGCCCTCTTCGCAGCTGCGAGGTTCGGGACAGAGTTCCATCCGGCAAGTCTCGTAATCATCCGCGAGTCCCGGCAAGCCCTTGTGAGCGATGTGAGCAGCGGCTGTCGATGAGCACTCACAGGGAGGGCTTGATGAATCCAGCTGGAGATAGCGTCTGCAGTGATCTGATGGATGAATCAGCTCCATGGCGGTCAAGACTACGCTCCCGGGCAGGTTGATGGTCACTTAACTCCCGCCGCCTATCGGCGTGGCTCACGAAAGTCCAGCTTCTAAGATCTATTGCGTTCGCGGCAGCTCACCTGCTAGTGAGATCGCACCAGGCGCTGTATATGCATCGCGAAGACAAGGCAAGGTCTATGCTGCGATGACCAGGTCACAAAGATTTGATCACGTGCCGGCGGATTCCTTGCGAATTCTGCGCTGCTGATCCATCCTCCGATCTTCCACAACCTCTTTGCCTTTCTACGTTCTTCTGACTGAGCCAGAGACATCAAGATGGCAGCCGTAGCAGTCCAGTCTGCAAGCTCCTCCCGGACCCATCCGCCAATCACCATTCTCAAGCGGACGCGGGAGGATTTACCGCTTTCGCAGACCAAATTCCTCAAGAAGACCGCTAGGGGCAAGGTACTCACGTGTACGTTGATCAGTCTGGCGGAAGTGAGCGCGGGTTGTAGGATCTTGGCTGATGTGATAGTCCTTCGAGAGCGATATGTCAGAGACGACATCCCATGCGGATTCGAGTCATGTCGCCACTGCGATGCCTTCCCCGGTCATCGGCCTGTATTGCCTGATGTAGGGTACAGGGCGCACATGAAATACACTGGCAAGGAGGGTCACTACTTGGTGATCGATACCAACATCGTGCTCCATCAAGCGAGTTTGCTGTTCTGGAGATGCCTTGACTGAAGCTGACAAAGAAGATGGATCTGCTGGCTGCTTTGCCAAAGACCTTGCCTTTGATCGTACCTTCGACGACCATCCGGGAGACGAGACATCGGTCCCTGCCGCTTTACAACAGACTGCAGGAGCTGGTCAAGGATGAAGATCGGATAGTCTGGGTATGGTGGAATGAGGAACGGAGGGAGACGGCTACGGTCGAGGAACAGGGGGAGAGCATCAACGATAGAAATGATCGAGGTCAGTCAGAGTCCCCTGTTCGGGTGGTTGCAGCTGACGATATAGCCATCCGAAACACCCTCATCTTTTACGCCGCCCACCTCACGATCTCAGCCAGCAAGCCGCCCCAGCTGATCATGCTTTCGGACGACAAGGGAAACAGGGCGCTGGCGGAGGCGGAAGGCTTGTTGGCGGTGTCAGCTAGGGAATATGTGGATGGTCTGGTCCCGACCGAGAGGGAGAAGCTCGTGGACCTGGTCGTCGGTGGTGTGGATGCACTTGGGGACGGAGAGCGAAGGGGCCGGAGAATCTACGACGAGGTGAGCTAGTTGACCCGCTGTATTGCTTGACGCTTTTGGCTGACCGGCAGTATCTCTCACAGGATGACCTGAACGCCGGTGTCAAATCTGGCCGTCTCCACCAAGGCCACTTCAACGCCTCCCAGTACAACTACCTCGAGGTGAGTCTCGGCCGTACGCAAGTCGAAGCCAACTGACTCGGCAGGGTACCGTGCGTGTCATGTCACTGGACAAGCCCGTCCTCCTCGTTGGCCGAGAAGCCATGAACCGATCTGTCGACGGAGACGTCGTGGTGGTGGAGATCTTCCCCAAGTCGGAATGGAAAGCCCCAGGCTCGGAAGTTCTTGATCAAGACCGTATGTCCAGAACTTGTTCAAATCTGGGATACCGCTAACTATGCAGTCGCGCTCAAGGACGACGATGCAGATGACGACGAAGATGCAGGGGTCACGGAAGAGGAGAAGCGGGCAGCAGCTAGAGAGAAGGTGGAAGCGGAGGAGGCGGCGAAGCGGAAGCCTCGGGATGTTTTGCCGACTGGGAAGGTCGTCGGCGTTATCAAGCGAAACTGGCGCGCGTGCGTTGCTCTCCTCCCGAGCGACGAAGCATAGCTGACCCCTCAGATATGTCTGCCACGTCGACCGGTCTTCCCTCTCCGCTGCGGCCCTCACCTCCCTTTCCCAGCAAACCATCTTCGCCACTCCCCTCTCTCGCTCGCTCCCCCGTATCCGGCTTCGTACTCGTCAAGCCCCATCACTCATCGACCAAAAGATCCTCGTTACTATCGACCAGTGGCTCCCGTCATCTCGATACCCCGACGGACACTTTGTCCGCGCGCTTGGCAAGGTAGAGAGCAAAGAGGCGGAACAGGAGAGTCTGTTGTTGGAGTACGAGGTGCCATATAGGCCGTTTGGGAAGGCTATTCTGGACTGTCTGCCGAAGGAGGGAGACAGCTGGGTCGTGCCGCCCAAGAAGGAGGGTGATGTGGTATGGAGAGATCGGGAGGATCTGAGGGATCTGGTGATTTGCAGTATTGATCCGCCAGGTGAGTTTGCCCGGATACTGTTTGGGGAACGCGACTGACTGGGCAGGGTGTCAAGATATCGATGATGCGCTGCACGCTCGACCGCTGCCCAACGGCAATATCGAAGCGGGTGTCCGTGAGTGTTCCGCTTCCTGGCTTCCAGAGCTCGCACTGATATGTAGACATCGCCGATGTCTCCCACTTTGTCCACTCTGCGAACCCGATGGACTCGGAAGCTGCATCTCGAGGTACCACTGTGTACCTCGTGGATAAGCGTATCGATATGTTGCCCGCTCTGCTGGGCACCAACCTCTGCAGTCTTCGACCCTTTGTTGAGCGGCTAGCATTCTCCGTCATTTGGGTGAGCTTAGGCGTGCCGTGACCTTCTCGCCCCACCAAGCTGACCTTCAGGAATTGACGCCTACCGGGGAGATTGTCAATGAGCGATTCGTTAAGTCTGTCATCGCTTCAAAGGAGGCCTTCACGTACGAGGCTGCCCAGGTCCGCAAAGATGACAAGTGAGCTACTTTGCTACCTAGAGAAGACCGAGCTGACTTGGCAGATCCCTCAACGATCCCCTGACAATGGGTATCCGTCTCCTTAACACACTTGCTATCGCGCTCAAGAAGAACCGGATCAAGGCTGGAGCCCTCTCGCTCTCGTCGCCTGAGTTAAAGATCCACCTCGACAGCTCGGAATCCGCCGAGCCAATCGACGTCGAGCAGAAACAGCCGCGCGAGACCAACAGTCTAGTTGAGGAGTTCATGCTGCTTGCGAACATTAGTGTGGCCCGGAAGATCCAGGACAGCTTCCCTGGTACTGCTGTACTCAGGTCAGCTCGCTAATTCCGTGACTTGATGAGCAAAAGCTGACTGTGTAGACGCCACGCTCCACCGCCCAAGACCAATTTTGACGGCTTGAACGACCTGCTCCTGAAGCGCAAGGGCGTGCAGCTGGACGTCTCGTCCAATGGCGCTCTGGCCAAGTCGCTGGATGAATGCGTCGACCCCGCGAACCCCGACTTCAACACTTTGGTCAGGATCATGGCGACTCGGTGCATGCTTTCAGCCGAGTACTTCTGCTCTGGAAGTGTCAGCAAAGATGGTTATGGGCACTATGGTCTGGCTAGTCCAATCTATACCCATTTTACAGTGAGTTCAGCTTGATCAGCTCTGGAGGGTGTTTCATGGGGTACTGGGCTGACCTTTCAGTCGCCAATCAGACGGTACGCCGACGTTCTCGCTCACCGGCAACTCTCCGCGGCGATCGGCTACTCTCCTCTTCATCCCACCCTCCAGTCCAAGCAGCACGTCGACAAGACTCTGAGCGTGGTCAATAAGCGGCACAGGCTTGCCCAGATGGCCGGACGCGCCAGTGTCGAGTTTTATGTCGGTCTTGCGCTCAAGGCGCGAGGCGCAAAGGTCGTGGCGAGCGGCAAGAAACGTGGGATCATGGAGGAGGCATTTGTCATCAGGGTGTTCAAGAACGGTATGGCGGTCTTCATATCCAAGTACGTCATGCTTCAGCGGAATTAGTGTTTGGCTTGGGCTGACGCAATAGGCTTGGTCTTGAAGGTCTGATTACCTTTACCAAATCGACGCATACGTTCGACGAGGAGAACTACTCGCTTTCGCTCCCGAAACCTGAGGGCGGAAACGTGGACGTGTCGGTGTTCGACAAGGTGATGGTTGGGGTGACGATTGAGAAGGACAAGAACACGCAACGGGGGAAGGTGGTCATGCGTCTTGTGGGACCTGTAGATTCGGACGATCTGTAGCGAAATGGACAACAATTGGAAGCTGTACCTGTGATGTCTCACATGAAGGCCATCTGATCATATGTCGTACCAGAGCGATTCATGCTATATTGGAGCGGAGAACGCTATAGCAGCTTCGCAAGCCTGTCTCCCCCTTACGCAAACGAATGGCGGTCCTTCGCCCTCATCCCTCGCCCTATCGTCGGGCAGCACGCATTTGATATCTTCCCTGATAATGTCAGCATGGATCCCGAAGCTCAAGAGCAAGTATCTGTAAGCACTGACGGGTATGGGCAAGGGCAATCAGCCGGGGTAGGCACGCAGGTCATCGAGCCGGGGCAAACGTATCCTGCTCGACAGTGGACTGACCATCAGCTGAGGCTCGGCATAGACTTCCAGAGCCGGCTCACCACTCTCCATCTCGCTCCATCCCTTGTGCTCTCGTCTGGGTCTCTGCTGTTGCGGCTGCTGCTCCCCTCCGCCTCCACCTCCGAAAGGAAATCCGCCCTGGAAGAAGTTGCCGAATTGCGCCAAGGTGAAGGGCAGTAGGCACATCAGGACGAGTAGCGTCGCCAGTCTTGTGGAAGGTGCGGTAGCCGGCATTTGTAGATGACAAGGGATGAAGCATGAATGCATGGATACACGACCGCTTAGCTTGCTCTTAGCTGCTCTCGCGGCGCGCGCGCGCGCCTTCGTTCGAATTCGCAAACGTCATACTCGTTACGTAAAGAGAGGTCCACCTCCGAAAAGTTCAAAGCAGAAGAGCTCGCATGGCTATGACTTGTTGACATCTATTACTTCGTATATTATCTAGACTATTGACACTCAATCTGCCTGCCCATAGCCAGCTACTGCCGTCCCAAGTGATGGAGGGCTCATCTGGGAACGCTTCGGCGTCCAGCATCTTCCCCTTGATCACCTCACTCCCGCTCACCTCCCCCTCGCTTCTCGCCCTTCTCTCCCGGCACCGGCCCTTCTCTCGGCCCTCACTGTTGCCCTCGTCAGCTACCAGATTCCTCGCTCGGATCACCTCATCCATCCTGGCGAGAGATACGCTAGCGGAAGAGAAGCACGCGGCGCTGCATATCGCCAAGGAGCTCGTGCTCCAGGACACGGAAGGTTGGGTGCTGGCAGGCTGGGGCAAGGAATGGGTCGGGAGCACGCTCGGGGCGTTGAGCGTACGTCAGACTGAATCCATAAGAATATACGCAGATAGCTGATCATGCCAGTCAGCATCAATGACTCTCAGTTCTGTCTCAGCGTACTTGAGCCTGCTCCAAACGCTCGTCTTGGCTTCACCACAATCCCCGTCATTCGAACGGGAGTCCATTCACCCTATCATGGGCAAGCTATCGACTACTCTGCTCAAGCTGCTCGACAGGGCAGCAAGTCAGGCGGAAGGCAACCAGGATGTTCTCGTGAGTGTAGCCCTCAACTGGGGTGACCAAGAGCTGAAGGGGCAGCATGATCTGCTTCAGACCACCCGGCTGATCCTGGTGCACGCACCAGCCGCTTTCCGACCCGCCGTCAACACCCTTCGCGCCCTCCTCCTTCCTCTTATCGTCTATCAATCGTCGTCGGTCCACAGCGACATCAGAGACAGCGCCATCAGCCTCTTGACGATCCTATACCATACCCAGGGGAAAGCCCAGGTTGCGCAGGGCTGGCGAGCTGAGATGGGCGATGGGCTGCTGGGAGTCGGAGCGTGTCTGGACGCCATTGTAGCGGATGGCTGGCAGGGTGGTGAGTCTCCATAAGGACAACGCTTGTACAGAGCTCATCGATAGATGCTCGAGCTGCGCAGACCGCTTTACCCCCTGGTCTTGCTCCATTCCCGGCGGATACCCCTTCTCGGTTGCCTGTCGCCCTGTACGCTCTGGAAGGGTATACAGAGATAATATTGACGCTACTTGGGTATGTCCTCATCCCTCCAAGCTGCGAAGACACCGTACAGTATTAAACCTCCTAGTCAAACTACATCGCGACCAGTCCCGGTGCCTATTGCTCACATCGTTCGCCTAGCGATCAGATGTCTCGACTTGACGTTGGACACTCCCGTAAGTCTGCCCATGAACACCATCAGGATCTACGGCTGACACGTACAGACGGTCCCGTACATCTCACCCCAGCATCACGCCAACCTCGTTGCTTGTCTGCCCAGGATCTGGACGAGTGGAATGATGCTCCTGGGGAATGTGGCCACAGCGTGAGTGGTAGCTGGCTTGCCCATTTGAGCGGGACATAGCTGACTCTACAGCTGCGGTGATCATCTCCTGCCCCACCTTACCGACATCCTCGACACCACTCTGCATCTCGCTGAAATCACCCCCGACACATCTACTCAAAGCCACACCCAGCTTCTTCGCCTGCATAACATCTTCCTGGACATCTTCCCCTCGGCGACTTGGTATCCCGAGCATCCGGCTCGGCTACTGAAGCTATGTATCTCCAAGCTATCGCCTCTTCTTGATTCGACTGCTCCTGTCAACACCTCGCTGGCTACGGCTAATGGTGCGGGTGGAAAGAAGGGAAAGAAGCGAGCAAGGGGAGAGGAGGACGGGCTACTAGCTTCACTGGAAGGACGTGAGGGACGGCGGATAGGTGTGGAGGGAGCGGTCGCTTTGGAGGCGTTGCAGCGTGAGAGCGTCTACTTGCCCTTTGTGTGCAGTAGCTGACGAGACAGTGATCTCCAAAGTACACCCAACACCGCTGTTGCCACCATCACTGCTCATGTTGTCGATCCGCCTTCATCTTGCACTTTACCTGTCCCTCCCGACTTTCGGCGCTCGACGATTTGCAGACCCTGCAATCCAGGTCCGATTGATCAGATCGGTCCGGATGGTCCTGCAGGAGGCGTGTCTTATGGTGGAGGAAAGCGGGCACAGTCAAGGATGGAAGAGTGTAGTGCTGAGCGTCTTGGTGAGCTGCCGCGTCTGCCACGTCTGAACAAGGACAGGGAAGCTGATCTGGCAGGAACCAAATCAGGGCCGGCTAGCTCCCCTCCTTCACCCCCAACTTCCCGCCATCTCCCGCCCCGCGCCTCCTCTCAGCTCTCTCCACTTTTTCACCGTCGAGTCGGAAGAAGAAGCCATCATCCGGGAAGAGCTCGGTCTGGGTACCGCAGCTTCTATTTGTGAAGCTGCAGACGAGGATGAAGGGATGGAGGCGGAAGGCGCGGTGGATACCGTCGTTGTGCCTGTTGCGCCAAACGATGTCCGGGCGGGCAAGAAGGACGTGGCGGACGTCAACCTCCCATCGCTCAATCCTGGACATACGGTCCTTCAGACACCATCAGCGCCTCAGCCAGGTCACTACCCTCCGGCCCCGGCGCCCGCCCCCACATCCGCGCCCGCACCGGTCTTGACTCCACAGGCTGTGCCAGCTGCTCAGGTTCAGGAAGCGATCCCTGCGAAGGTCGAGGAGACAGGAATGGGGAGTGAGGAATTCATCTCGTTTGATACCATCCCCGTCGAGGCGGGGCCCAGTCGGGTCATCAAAATCGACAACAAGATGGACGTCGATGATGATGGGAGCGATCATGAGATCCCAGATCTGGATAGCGAGCTGAGTGGATTTGAGGATGACGACGATGATGACGAGGAGGAGGAGTAAATACCTTGATGTTACACCTTGCTGTCGACCTTCCTGGTGCTAGGACCTACATCATCTTAACATCTATACTGAGTGTCTGAAACCCTTTGCTACTCTGCCTCACGCTCTCGCCTTTACATCCAGCTTCTCAAGTCGTCCCTTCCACACCTCGACGCCCTCCCACTCTGCTCTACCCCATCCCCACCCAGCCTTCTCCACCCCTTTCTGCACCCTAGTATCCGGCACGCGCTTCAATATCCAACCCATGGCTCTCCCCACATCCAGCGCCTGAGCAATCATGCCCGGATCCCTGTTCTCCAGCGCGAGAAGCAGTTCTGGGGCCTTGCCCTTAGGATGGCGGGAGCGGGATAGGTTGGAGAAGTGGGTGAGGGTCGACCAGAGGGGTTGGGTGAGGGAGGGGGCGTAAAGGGTATCGGTGGTGATGATGAGGTCGAGATAGTCTCCGCGCAGGGGGTCCGGGAGGTCTGAAGGTGGAGTCGTGTCTGCCGCGACGTAGTTGATCCAGTCGAGCTCGAGCGGTGTGATAGTTCCGACGCTTGCGAGGACGCCTCGACGTGCCATCTCCCGCCTGATAACATCGAGCCCTTCTGCCGCGTTGGGCGTAAGCACGGTGGATACCACTGGCTCAATATCGGTCGCTATCACGTCCCATCCCCACGCGGCGAGACAGAGCGGGAGGTATCCCACCCCTGAACCTAGGTCTAGGCATCTCCGCTTGCGCTCGACCGAGGAAGAAGGAGGGAGCGTGTCCGAGAGATAGGTAGCGAGGATTTGGGCGCCTAGCCAGAGTGTCGTCCCTGTAGTCCCGGTCTGAAAGCGTCAGCTCCCGCCCGAGCGAAATGACGGACGGGCGAGATGCCTCACGCTAGAACCTCCCTCTGACGAGACCTGACGCAGTGGCAGCACTATACTTTCATCTCGAGGCAGAGGATGATGGAGGAGTGGGAGGTGCTTTGTCGAGTTGGCGGGGAGCGGTAGAGGGACTACCATCACACCACCTAGAGATGCAAAACGAGGAATGAGGAGCTAAAATATTTCGGCCTACCGACTTCTGTCGTTCACATCATGTCTGCCCAAAACGATAACGCCGAAGCGGGACCTTCTTCCCCTCACAGACCTCTCAAGCTGGAGGAGTATGAGCGATATGGCCGCCAGATGATCCTACCCGGATGGGGTCTTCCAGGTCCGTTCCCCTCTCGCATTTGCGGGCCGGTCACTGATTCCCAGGTCAACTCAAGCTGAAAGCTGCGAGAATCGCCGTGGTCGGCGCGGGGGGACTAGGGTGCCCTGTGCTACAGTATCTTGCAGGGGCGGGTGTCGGTAATCCTGCAGATTTTTCAAAAGGGAGAATCACACTGACTGGCCTAGGGACTATCGATATCTTCGATCATGATACCGTCTCGGCCTCAAACCTGCATCGGCAGGTACTGCATACTACCGAGAGAGTCGGGATGAACAAGGCAGAATCAGCAGCGGCTGCTATGACTGCGTCGGTCTCCCGTGATCGGTATCAAATCCGGCTCAAGCTGACAAGACAGGCTGAACCCCTTTATCACCCCTCATCCCCATTCTGAGCCAATCACACCGAACAATGCTCTCGCTCTTCTCCGGGCTGCCGAGATTATCGTCGACTGCACCGATCGGCCTCTTACCCGATACCTGCTCTCAGACGCTTCTGTACGCTTAGGCGTTCCGCTAGTCTCCGGTGCGGCGATCTCCAGCGCCGGACAATGGGCAGTCTACGGTGGCGCCGGGGTTCCAAGCTCGTCTGAGCGCACAATTACGGAAGATGCCTCACCTCCGACAGACGATAAGGGCAAACGGAGGGCATGCTACAGGTGTATCTGGCCGCAGATCATACCGGGATCGAGTGGGCGATGCGAGGACGTGGGGGTTTGGGGAGTAGTAACTGGGATGGCCGGAACGGGGATGGCCGGGGAGGTCATCAAGCTCATACTGGGGAACGAAGGTGTGTCTCCACCCACATAGCGAAAGCACTAGCTGACAGTACAGACCAACAGCCACTCCTGCATCTTCTGCACCTGGGTCAGAACCCCCTGATACGGACGATCCGGCTCAAACCGCCTAGTCCGAAGTGCATCGCCTGCGGACCGAACGCAACGATCACGGACGACCTCGATGCTGTTGGTTATGAGGCGTTCTGTGGCGGTGTAGAGGTGGATGAGGAGACAGGGATGGAGGTAGGAGATGGCGAGGGCAGGATCAGTGTGCAGGTGAGCTGTCATGCCTGATCTTGTGCATCCTGGCCGAGCTGACTCCTGCAGGAGTTACGGGACCTGATGAGGTCTGACCAAGGAGTCTTGGTAGTGGACACCCGGCCAGAGATCGAGTATGAAATCTGCTCCATCCCTTCGACTCAAAGTGAGTGTCAAGGAGTGGGCGCTGCTCGAAGCACGATTGAGCTGATATTCAGATATCCCTCTCGCGCACCTCCTCGCTAGACCTCTCGAGCACCTCTCAGCAAGCAGTTCCTCTCGGATTGTCTTTATTTGCAAGCAAGGCAATGACTCACGAGTGGCGGCTGCGGCTTTACGGAAAGCGTTACAAGGGGAGGGCGTGCACGAGATGGGGACAGGGCATACACAGGCACACCAGGATTTGACGAGCGTCCGAGATGTCCGAGGGGGACTGAGAGCCTGGAGCAAGCATATCGACCCGACATTCCCTCTGTACTGATAGAGCCGATGTATCAGTAGCCATGACGTGACGGGTCGGATGGTATACATCGCCATGTCCCGGTGTCGCTGCCCAGCAGTACTTCTGCAGATAGTACCGGAGCTACTACCGGTCGCTGTACGCAGAGCCCAAAGATGCATGCCGTAATGGTCCGGCTATGCGGTCATTCTTGCCGAGCAACTCCTTCTGACTTTACTCTTTGTCCTGGACACTTGCATCCCACAATGGCACCTGAGATCATCTTCCACCACTTAAACCTCTCGCGCTCGACGCGGATATGTAAGCTCTCAATTCGGATGACTTCGGCGAAGCTCATCCGGTAGTCTGGGTCTTGGAGGAACTCGGCCTCGATTACACGGTCAAGGTCCACTACCGGACCGCTGCTGGTCGCGCTCCAGATGCTCTAAAGAAGATCATCTCGCTGGGCAGCGTATGCCCTATCCATAAAGCTCGCGGATCTGGGCTGATGTCACAGGCTCCAGTGGTCGAGCTGGACGGAGAAGTACTGCACGAGTCCGCCTACATTATCAGCCGGCTCCTTGAGCTCCAGAGCTCCTCAGAGGTTGAGACCAAGCCGAGCAATGACTCGCGATACTGGGCCGAGTTCGCCGAGGGCACGTTGATGGTGTGGATGCAGGCTGGGACGATCATTCGGGGGTCTACGAGGGGCTTCTCGGGCGCCGCGTTGGCGGGAGAGGAAGATGCGAAGAGTCGGGAAGCGCTGGCGACGTACGCTGGATGGGTGCAGGTGAGTCCACATTATTTGAGGAGACTGCATCATGCTGACAGGATCAGAGCGCCATGATCAGCCCCGCATCTCAAACACACCTGGACTACGTGAGTGTCCTCCGCTCGACGACCTTGGTCTCTATCGCTGATGAGGCAGATGGACGGGTACCTCGCGAAACACAGCTACTTCTCCGGCACCGACCAGCCAGGTCTCGGTGACTTCATGTTCCTCTTCCCGCTCTTCACCATCATTCCTCAAGCTATCGAGCAGGGCGATGCGGTGACCGAGACAGCGAGGGGCAAGCTGAGGATCGGTGATAACCTGCGGAACTGGTGGAAGCGTGTTGAGGCTAGGTACGTCGTCTCTGTCCTAATGTCCAACTGGAGGGAACGTAACATCGGGCTGACTGTCCAGGCCGGCGCTGCAGAAAGCTTTGAAACGACAACAGGACGAGGAGGAGTCGGGCAAATCTAGGCTGTAGATCAGCTCTAGGTGTGAAGTGTTATTCGACATCGGGATATACGCGAGCTGCCACCCCTTATCGGAGCTCATGAGTGGCGTGCGGCACCGTCATACCAGACCATCCCTTCTATATGCGTGTTTCAAGCGTTTCAGCGGGCTCGATGATTAGATCAGTGACCACGTGGCTCCTTTGATTGGTGGAAATCGGCGACCTCTCGGGTCCTCTCTTTTTCGAGAGATTGCGAGGTCACCGCAGTGGTCCTTCTCCACAACAGTGCGTGTCCATCGACCATACATCTATTCTGAGAACACTTCAACTATCTACACCTCTTCATCACCTCTCAACTATTTATCGCACCTGCTGCTAGTACCGCCCAGGTCCACCTCACGCAACACCCATAAAGAAGAGAAATTCTCCTCGACTCCCCCACCTTTGCTCACTCTTGCTCGAACATTTCAGCCAACATGTCTGCGCAACTCTTACACCTCGTGCACATGATTGCCCGACAGGATGCTGGCGGCGCTGGGGATCCAGGAGAGGTCGCTGGTGGGGCGGACGCAGCAGGCGCAGAAGCGGCTGCTGAGGACGTCTGCGCGGCCAGCAACTTTTCAGACAAGTGGGGACTCAGGATCGGGGCTATCTTTGTGATCCTGGTGAGTTGATGTGCCAGACAGAGAAGCGGCGCTGATGATTAGGTGACTTCGCTGATCGGAACTCTTACACCTATCGTGTTGCGCTCAGTCAAGGTCATTCCACGAGGCGTCTGGGAGTGAGTATCTCGATTGTTGATACTGTTGCATGGCTGACGGTCAGATTCACAAAATTCTTCGGATCAGGCGTCATCATCGCGACCGCCTTCATCCACCTCCTCGCTCCCGCCTGGGACTCGCTCACCTCAGCCTGCCTCGTGCAGACCTACCCCACATTCGGCGAGTACCCATGGGCGGCTGCTATTGCCCTCATGGCAGTGTACTTTATCTTCTTTGCCGAGACTGCCGCGTATCGCGCAGGCACGGCTCGTCTGGCCAAGCTGGGTATCAGTACCGGTCAGTTCCGCCCCCACAAGAAGCTTGACCGCAGAGCTGATAAGACAGCTCACCACGGCGACAACAACGACCACCCTACTCACACCCACACCCACGCGGACGCAGAAGCAGCAGTCGAGCATCACCACGACCATGACCACGCACACAGCCCCAACTCGGCTTCCGGCTCGGGTAGCTTTGGCGATGAGAAGGCACTGCAGCTGGACGACAAGTCGGCTACGGATGTTCACGTAGTCAGCGAGTCGGACGTCGCCAAGCAGATTGTCGGTGTTGCCGTGCTCGAGTTTGGTGTGATCCTCCACTCGTAAGTCGCTTGTACTGAGTCGCAGGACGAGCTAATACCACAGCGTAATCATCGGTCTCACCCTTGCCGTTGACGAGAACTTTGTCATTCTATTCATCGTCATCATCTTCCACCGTAAGTTCGCACCTACCATCGATAGGCACACGCTGACTCTCAGAAATGTTTGAAGGTCTCGGTCTCGGATCGCGTCTCGCCATCATGCGCTTGCCCAAGGGGTACGCATGGGTCCGCTACGCCGCCGCTATCGCCTACTGCATCTGCACGCCCATCGGTATGGCCGCCGGTCTCGGCGCGATCACCACCTTTAACGGGAACGCCGCCCGGAGCAACCTCACCACCGGTGTCCTCGATGCCTTCTCGGCCGGTATATTGCTCTACACTGGTGAGTCTCTTGGATACAAGAAGTGTGGTCAGTGCTGACGCCACAGGTCTGGTCGAGCTCATCGCACATGAGATCCTCTTCAACCCACGTCTGATGAATGCTGGCGTGGGCAAGTTGGCGTACATCTTCATCTGTATGATGCTTGGGTCGGGGTTGATGGCGCTTCTGGGCAAGTGGGCATAGGAGGACGTACATAGATCAGATAGATTCTCATAGGCGATACATGGGTACATGGCATTGCGTTGGTTTCCGCAAGCTTAAGCTGTATTGAGGTTGTGCAAGCTAGGCACGGTGAGGTCGTTTCGTCCTGGTTCCTCCCCACCAAAGGGGGTGGCCGCCTCGATCCAGTGGGAGCTTACAGTCGAAGTCGCTCGCAGGGCGGAGCTGTATCGGGCTGATAGCTAGAGGGCCAACCAGGAATCGATGGCAGTTTTCGAAGGTTGATCAGCTTCCTCACGGACAGATGACGCAACTTGACTTGCCACTCGCTCGCTCGGCCAGACTCAATGACACCGATTTGAGGAGCGTCAAGACTCGATGCGCATCGGCAGGTCCATGGAGCGGTGGCTCGAGCAGCTGGAGCAGCCTGCAACTAGAGTAGCCCGCAGCCAACAGCGTAGGAATGAGTCTTGGGGCCCCATATGCTCGGGAGAGGGGTCGGCCGAGCCTCGGCGGTACCTCGGCCATTTGTTCGAAACCTTCTTCCCATGTCCGAGGCGGACCAGCCGCGGGGGACATCACAGCCGAGGTGCAGCCCTGTTTATTTTGGGCGTCATCTATCTGCCGGGCCAGCTATGGCTTGGTAAGCTCTACCTTTGTCCAACCTGGACAGCTCTGCCGCACGCTGACACAGCGTGGACTTTCGACTCAATCAAAGCAAGCCGAAGGACCTCGGCGACGCGCCCGAGCCTCGGCTTGAACGCCAGCAAGATATAAAGATCAACAACCAGAACTCGACCCCTGTCCCCACCATCTTTGACCCGCGAGGCCACTTCGCCTAGCTGATCGATACTCATCACACATCGCCCATGTCCGCAATGACATCCACTACCACCCTGCCCGTCTCTGACGGCGCCCAAGCCGCCCCCTACTCCGCCAAGGGCACACCACCGTCCGAACACTCCTCTGCGGCCTCCTCAATCCATTCGGGCAAGGCTGGCAAGGCCGTCAAGCCCGTCAAGTCATTCGCTCCCCCAGCGGGAGTATCGCAGCAGGCGCCCATTGAGCTGGGCAAGGGCAGGTTCTGGGCCATCATGGCCGCTTTGATGGTCTCGGTGTTCTTGTTCGCTCTCGGTACGTGACTTCGCCTCTCGGACCCGACGAAAGCTGATGTCTGTAGATCAGCTGATCGTGGCGACCGCTATACCCAAGATCACTGTCGAGTTCAACTCCCTGACTGAACTCCCATGGCTTGCCAATGGCTTCTTCGTATGTCGACCGACTGAGCTGTCTTATTATACATGGCAACGCTGACTCCTAGCTCACCCTCTTCGGCTTCAACCTCCTCTACTCGCAGTGGAGTCAGCTCTTCCCCTCCAAGCACGTCATCATCTTTGCCATCTTCGTCTTTGAGCTCGGATCCCTCATCTGCGGTATCGCTCCATCTATGGTGGTCCTCATTCTCGGTCGAGCTATCGCCGGTGTAGGAGCAGCGGGCATCTTTACGGCGGCCATGATCATTATTGCTGAGATCACTGCACTGCACAACAGGGCGCAGTACTTTGCTCTCTTTGGCGTCTGGTAAGTCTCGCTTTGCCTAGCGCCCTTGAGCTCTACTGACTTCCAGCTTCGCCCTCGCCTCGGTGCTCGGTCCCCTCGTCGGCGGTGCTTTCGCCGACCACATCACCTGGCGATGGTGCTTCTACATCAACCTCCCATTCGGCGGGGTCGCACTCGCCATGATCATCTTCTTCCAGCCCACTCGGCCCCCTCTCGGCCGCGCCGCAACCTACAAGGGGTACTCGAAGGACATGTTCTGGTCCGTCCTCAAGTGCGACTGGATGGCGGCTGCGCTCGCCATGGCTTGGGGTTGCGTCGTCAGCCTGGCACTCCAGTGGGGAGGTATCACTCGACCATGGAACGATGGCGGCGTGGTGACTTGCCTGGTTCTTATCGGGGTGCTCCCACCAGTGTTCATCGCCTGGGAGTACTGGATGGGCGAGAAGGCCATGTTCCGCCTGGCCATCTTTGCGCGTCGTACCATTGCGTGAGTACTGAAGCATGGCTGGAGCTGATGGCAGTGGCGCGTCAGTTGTCCTCTTCACCCTCTTTGCCGCCTTCATGCTTGAAGTCTACTACCTCTCCCTCGCGTACCAAGCGGTCTACAACAGCTCCGCCACCATCGCCGGCGTCAAGCTCCTCCCCTTCATTCTCGTCCAGATCGTCGTCCTCATCGGCTCCTCCCGCGTCATTGCCAAGATCGGCCGCTTCAAGTGGATCATCGTCGCGGGTCCGGTCTTTATCATCTGCGGTGCTGGCGCCCTCTACTCGGTCAAGTACGGTACGCCCGAGAACCACCTGTACGGCTTCCAGGCACTGCTCGGTGTGGGTATCGGATTAGCCCTGCAGAACACCATGCTGGCGGTGCAGTTTGAGCTCAAGGCGGAGCCGTGGTTGATCCCTGCCGGTACCGGTGCTGCCATCTTCAGTAAGTCTACCGAGCTATTGGTGAGATCATTGCTAATGTGTCAGTGGGCTTTGCTGGTCGTATCGTCGGTATCTCCATGGCCGGCTCGGTATTCGGCAACACCATTCAATCCAACATTGTCAAGTACGCGCCCGACCTCCCCGCTGTTTTCGCCAACGCGCTCATCAATGACGCCTCGGCCGTCTACACCCTCATCCCCGAGCAATACCGCGAACAATCCCTCATCGCCTATACCGAAGCGCTTCGCAATGTCTATATCATCGGTGTCCCACTCGCTGCGATCGGACTCATGGGTGGGCTGTTCATCAAGAACACGCGGATGCAGACCAAGGCGCAAGAAGAGGAGGCGAACAGGCTCGCGAGGGAGAAGGAGGCGGGAGTGTTGGGGGTAATTGCGGATGCGGAGAAGGCGGTCGGGCAGGAGGGAAGGGCGGAGAGGGAGGAGGATATCGCGATGGCGACGGCGGCTGTAAATGCGGAGCCGGCGGCGGTGGTGGAGCAGCGGGAGGGGATCACAGGTCAAGATGAGAAGCGGGCTGCGGTATGATCTTAGTTATTAATTGTTTTGCGCTTATAGATGCTGCGTCTCACCACTTCATTTCCTGCTCGCGCGTCTCGATGATCCACCCTGTATGATATGTTAGATACTGACCTGTCGTGGCTCGTCGCCTTGGTTGGCAACTTTCGGACAAGGAATGGTGCCGTAAACACCTCCGATATCCGGCTGGAGAAAAGGAGATAACCCGGACGCGAAGTGACGCGCCGTGGGTTTCGACCTCGAATGGTCGACTTCCAAGTTGACCTGAAGTTGATCTGAGACAGGACAAGAGCTGATCCTTCCTACCGGACATCATGTGAGTCAGAACACTCGGCAAAGGTGGACGCAGCTGATATGTAGTGGATAGAGGCCATTGTACTCCCCGCGCCTCCGTCAATTTACTCCCATCAAGCCCTTCACTTTCCCCTCACTCCCATCTCCCAGCCCCCCCTGCACCATGTCGACATCGGCCTCTCCTCTCCCGCCCTCCTGCACCGCCTGCGGCAAAACTCAGGCGGACGTGCCCGAGCAGCTCAAATGATGCTCCGTGTGCAAGACGAGCCTGTACTGCTCACGGAAATGCCAGATCTCCGCTTGGCCGGGGCACAAGGCGGCTTGCAAGAGGATCAGCGAGGCTCCTGGCGGCAAGTCTGCTGGGATTAGCGGATCGACCAGCACCGGCCCCACAGGCAAGGGCAAGGGCAAAGCTCAGGCCAAACCCGCCCCCGCACCATCCTCATTCTCGTCCTCTTCCTCTCCTCCCTTCGACACCTCCGGCATGCCCAGCGGCTTCGCTCAACAGCTCCAAGACGTCATGTCCATGTTCGGCAACCAAGAGATGGGCGCCGCCGCGGCTCTCGCCAACCTGCCCCAGCCGGAAGCTATGCGCCGCCTCATTGACGCCTTCCGGTGGAGATGCGAGGAAGACCACCTCTATACCGGGGTCAAGTACGGGCCATACAACCCCGACGGCCCCGTAGACGACTTCAAGAACTACCTCGATCGCGCAGAGCAGCGGAAGATTGTGCCGGGATGGTGGAATGCGGAGAAGCGACAAGAGGTGGAGAGGATGGCGATGGACAAGAAGGGTCGGACGAGCATACATCAAACGCTGGAGAAGGACGTTATCATGGAGGAGTACGACAATGACGTGATGCCGATGACGTTGACGATGTTGTCTGATCAGATATTTGAGTGGGGGGTGAAAAGGATGCCGTGGATGCAGCAAGGGCGGAAGGGGTAAGGGCGGAGGGGCAATGGGCAGAAGGGGTGGAGGTGGGGGTGGAGGAGTGGGAGACGGAAGAACGGGAGGATGGTATTATGTCTCTCAAGTCCTTGTGAGTCGTCCGATGCTCGTTCCGTGTGGACAGAAGTCGTGATGAGAGACCTGCGTTTGCCAGAGGACCGAAAGGCTGATGTTGCAGAGAGTGAGGCTAGCGGGTACTCCCACGCTCAGGACCTTCCACAGCATCGGGTGAGCTCTTACCTCCTCGATGCCTTCCTGCGCTCATGCGGCTGCTGATGCCTTAGGCCGGGTCGTATGGTTAATTCGATATGATGTATCGTAGCGCGAAATTCTATCCTGCCTTCCACAGCATAAGTGTAAGTCTCCTTAGTCCCATCTGTTCCGATCACCACTGGCCTCTTGATACGGGCGTCAGGCTCATCATCAGTCTGCAAGGATGGTGTCTCGGTCACCGACGACAAACGTCTGTAACTCATTCGGTTTAGCAGGGGGTCATACGGTCTCGGGATCTTGGGGGAAGCGCTCTTGTGGAACTGTCATCATCTCGTCGAGTCATGTATGGCTTCAAACATAGCGTCACTGACGGATATGGCTTTGGATTGGCTCTCCGCTCCGGTTGTTTTGGATGCTGGTATCTGGTGGACAGCTGTGGTGGAGGCAGCAGAGCTTGAGAGTGGCGAAGCATGTGGTTCGCGGCTGCGGCGATATAAGATTTCCTCAAACGGCTAATCCCGCTGCGAGTCGTTACCCTGAATGGTCATATTACCCAAAGCGGTAAATAACTTGAACGTTTCACCTTTTCACCCCTTGACCCTCCCTCTCTCACTCTCTTCCACTTTCCCCCCATCTCATCTCATTCCACCTTGTCTAGCTGCCCGCATCAATCTTGTCGTTACCCGCTACTCCCCCTTGCTGCTCACATCAGCCAATAGTCGCCGCTCGGACGACTATCTACCGCACCTCTTCACTCCCGCCGAAGCAGCCTGTTTAAACAAAACCAAAACACGGGATCAGCGGGAAGCATTCCCCAGATTCCTATTCTGCCGGCTCGCAACCCGTCCATCAATCAGCTTTTACGCTTTCGGGCAGGTGCTCCCTCGCAAAAGCAGGATACCTCGACCTCGTCGCTGTCGCACTCCCGCGTCATCAGGGTGAAACGCTGGAATCACTGGAGAATCGCTAGAACAGGCTCGGAGAAGTAGCGTCTACTCGCCGAAAGTCACTGGCACGATCAATCCAGCTCGCAGACCCAACCCTCGGCGCTCCCGCTGCCGCGCCGTCGCAGCAAGTCTACCTCAAGTAGACCCTCACTTCACCGTACGTTCCTCTTCCCGCAATTCAAACCCCTCCTCTCCTCCTATCCCCAACCCAGCCTGGCGATGCCTATTGGGTCTTTTAGCCTCAACATTCCTTCCACCGCGCCCCTGCCCCTCATAGTGAGAATCTCCGGCGAATCTAGCAGCTGACCGTGTCTTTTTCCTCCACACCTCCACCTCATACGCCTTCCCGCTTACGACTTGTTTGCCTGACTGGAATCTGCGATATCTCCTGCGCCATCCCAACGTGCCTGTCACGCCTCTCTGCGCCTCTCGATCATCATCCCATCATACTCCATCTCCCTGTCTCGCTTGGACTTGCTCGGTGCTTTTCGCATCCGCCTCTCGCTCCTGCTCAACTTGTCATCATTCTCGCTCGCCTGATACACTGTCAACATGGCCACGATCCTGCAATACTCTCCTCGCCATACCATGGAGCGCGCTCTTTACCCCTCGCCCAACCCCGCCCTCTATCCCCATGCTGGATATGCGGAGTCATCGACCTTGCCGCCAATCCAATACCACCCCCACCCACATCGGCATTCGATGCACTGGCCCGTACCACCTCACGCGCCCATCTCTCCGCCCTTGTCCACCTTTGGTCCGCCACCCGCCTCTCGCCTTCGACACTCCTACCCACCCATGTCGCCCATGCCATCCGTATTCGCTGCGCCTACGCCTGCGCCACTCGGCCCGCCTCCACTGGCTAAACTCCCCTCGACCTCGACCTCCCCACTGTTCGGCCATCCCCCATCCCCTCACCAACCCACCTACCACCCCTCGCGATCGCCTCTCCCATACCCATCTCACAACCACAGACCAAGCGTCTCGTACCCCCCAGAATCCCGAGCAGACCACTACCCTTACACGCAACCCCACCCGACATCTCACTACCCCTACTACCACCCTCACTCGCAACTCGCCACCGGATCACGAAGCAGCATGTCTGAAGTCGAAGGCGAAGATGAGTTCATGGTGCACCAGACCAAGGGGTCTGGAGGAGCCAGCGGAGGAGGCGCATCAGGCAAGAAGAAGAAGGGAAAGTCTGTAAGAGAGGACCGGTGAGTTATCGTGTTCAGTCCGGCGGCTATTTGATTCGGATTTCGGGCGTATATTTTCATTTCAGGGGGTCCTTTGGGCGGGCGGTCGAGTGTGTGGATGTGTGTGTGTTTGAGGGTCGTCTGGAATAAAATAAGCGCAGAGGCGTTAGCGCGGTGGACTTTATTACAATCACTCCACCTCCCCCGCTCGGACATTTACATCTTTCACTCCCCCTTCACCTTCATCCTCCAAACACTTTACTGCCTCCAGCATCGATCATACCACTTCACCCGTTCATATATAACGTCGCAACTCCTCTTTCACTCATTTACATTCCTTTTATCTGCCACCCTTTCGCTCGGCTACTCCATGTCGCAGCCCACGCCTTCCACCATTTTCTCTTACGCGCGTCAGCTTTGCAGTCCGGACCGATCATCCGTTCTCACTGCTTGCCTTTGACCATGATCGTCCCTTGCTTTACTCTCCCTTATAACTAGCTTCTCATCTTCCCCACTTTTGACTTTCCCACCTATCTTGATCGGGACCTAGCCTTCTGCGCCAACGCCAAAGAAACATTCGCTGATCATGTCTCCTTCTCCCTACCTGACTCCTCCGCCTACTGTACCCGTCACTCGACATCACTCCGTCGCTCGTCCCCTCCCACCCACAATCACCACATCCATCATGGCCGCATCACCCGCCTTACCCAATCGCCTCGCGCCTTATCCCGGCTCAACTACTCTGGCACCGCTCATGCCACCTCATCGACCGCCTGTCCCCTATCACTACCTTCCGGCGACTCCCTATTATCCTCACCCCACTTGGTATTCCGCCGGACCCGGTCACCATATTCCCTCGTACCCCGCTCCGCCTACTCCACACAATTATGCCTTCCCGTATCCCATGTCACGACCCATCTCTCGACCACCGCCTGTTCCGACCCTCACACATCCACTCCCGCCTCGGCCATCGCTCAAAACCAACAGAGACGAAGTGGACGAATCTCCGGTACCGGCCTCGCCCAACCCGCGAGCGGACAAGCGTCGCAAGACGCGCAAGAACGCGTCTGTCGGCAACCCAGACAGGGCTGACTCCCCCTCGACAGGCAGTGCAGCCGGCGGCGCGGCCGAGGAAGGCGAGGGTGAGCCACAGCAGCGCAGGGCGAGCGGATTGGCCCCTATCAAGCCGATTGGTTTCGCCGCTGCGCGAGAGAACAGGAGGGAGAGCGGCGGGATTGCAGGCGAAGCGGCCCTTCCCAGCCCGGTCGTCATGGGCTTTGACTTTCAAAAGGTGGACGAAGATCAACTCAAGACTGTGAATACATTCCGCAAGATATTCCCCAACGCAGCTGATAGTCAGGTCCGAGACACCATCAGCATCAAGGCGCAGCAGGAAGCTTTGATCGCCCAGCGTCGCCGAGACGTCGTGGCGAGCCACCCCAGTACGCCCAAAGAGTTGACATTCAAGGGCTGGCAGCCGAAAGACCCGAATGTTCTTCCTGGATCCGGCGTGCCGGCGTCTGCGTCTGGCTCGGGAAGCGGCGGAGTCGGCAGGCGGAGGGACAAGACGAGGGACAAAGTCGAAAGGATGAGCATCAACACTGCAGGTGGTGATAAGGATATGAACGGTTCCAAGGCGAGTCTTGAATGCCGTTATACTCGCATGAGCTGACGATATAGTCCGCCCCCCTCAACCAGAACCTGTCTGCTCAGCAGTCTGAGCGCGGCGAACCGCCATCCGGGTCCCAAACTAGCGTCCCATCCGGCCACCACCCCAACGGTCTGGTCGACCCGCGCAACGCGCCCGTCAGCAACGTCCGCGGCAGCCGAGGCGACGAAGGCGACTTTTCCCGCCAGCAAGCCCCTGTCTCGAGCCAGTACTACCGTCGGTACGAGCCCGGACACTCGCACAATCGCTCCGTCACCGATGGCGGTCCCCGCAGCTCCGCGCGCATAGTCACCTCCTCGTCCAGGGGCGGGTACGACGACCGGATGCCTCCCCCTACTGCCGGCGGGCGTAACGGATACAGCGGTTCCGGCCAACACCACAGCGGTAGCGGACACGGCCACCCTGGTCCCAGCGCGACCTACACCAACCAAGACCACGGCGGTGGTGGTGGCGGCGGCGGCTCGTCCCCCTCCCCTTCGCCTCCTCCCCAGCAACGACCCGCTCCTACTGCCGCGCCGCAAATGTCGGCGCGGCGGGAAGCCTTTCTGGCGCCCTACAACCAACTTTACGACCTCCTCCACCAGGCCGACGGGCTGAGGTACAACCTCCAAGAACTCATGCACCGGTATGAAGGACTCTACGCCAACCAGGTATCGGCGATGCAGGAGTTCAAGGGCACCGCTGCGAGCAGCAACACCCTCTTGGGTAACTTGCAGCAAAGCGCAGAGAGCCTCAAGGAGATGGTGAGATACGAGGTTGGGCGGAGTATTGCGGCGGGCGGAACTGCGGGCGCGGCGGGTGCGGGTGGAAGCGGTGAAGCAAACAAGAAGGAGGTGGATGAGCTCAAGGAGCGGATCAAGAAGCTTGAGGAGAAGCTCGGGGGGACCGAGGTGGAGAAGACGGCCTAGGCTGGGAGGGAGGGTTTGGGGATGGGGGATAAGATGGGAGAGATTGCTTGAGTGTACGTTACGCCGAAAGTAGAATGAAGCGGGGTCTGTTCTTGGGTGATAATTGACTGATGGCGGTAGAGGGGGCAGAGAAGAGGAAAGGCGGGCAAAGAGATTCGAAAAGAGGAGGTTGATCTGCTGTACATAGTAAGACGAAAGAGTTGGAATTCAAACAAAGTAGACTCGTACTTTGATATTGAACCATGCTTGCATTGCTTGTGACTGTCAGCAGCCTGCTGCCATAGCAGGACAGTGCAAGTAAGATCGACGAGCTAGGGTAGCGGTGGAATGAGGAGCTGTTGGGCGGTAATGACCGGTTTCAGGCACGGGCAAAGCAAAGCACCTTCACCTAAATGCGAAGCTCACCCAAGCGTTGCACTGTACTTCGTCTCAAGCTTCTACCTCTTCACTTCCCCTCTTCGCGCACTTCTCTTTCGTCACTTCTCAGCTCAAGATGGGTCAAGCAGAATCAACAGTCTTCAACTCGCTCGAGAAGAGCTCGAACTGTATGTCCCATTCACTGGCGCCCCTGTCGCACCTCTCCTCGGCTACTTGGGCCTATCTCGTCCTTTGGCACTAGCCTCAACGCCTCGTTACGCCATGGACAAGATGGTACGGAAGAGAGGTCGTCGTCTGATATAACAGTCTCGGCGCCCGAACTTCTGCGGCTCAAGAAGCGATTTATGAAGCTCGATAAGGACGGGTCGGGGACGATAGACAGGGACGAGTTTTTACAGATCCCGCAGATCGCCAATAATCCTTTGGCACATCGTATGATTGCGATCTTTGATGAAGAGTGAGTCTGGACGACGGGCGTGTGGTGTGAATGGTGTTGGTGACGGACGCGGAGACGGTGGAGAAGGTTGACTTGGGTGTCTGGCGGGAAGCACGAATGGGATTTGGAAGGATGCTCGACTGGAGAGTCAAGGAGACGTAGAGGCGAATATACTTGTTCATGTGGTACAGTGGCTGATGATGTGCAGTGGGAGCGGAACGGTCGACTTTCAAGAGTTCGTCGGTGGTCTTAGCGCTTTCAGCAGTAAAGGCGGGCGGGAAGAGAAGCTGCGGTGTGAGTCGTGCTCTTCTGCTCAAGCCCAGGGGGAACTCCGCTGATCTAGGTTTCCCCTCCATATCTACTCGTACCTCCTTCATACACCGCCGTTGCTGTTTCTACGCTTGGCCAAGCAGTCGCGTTCAAAGTATACGATATGGACCGGGATGGGTTCATCTCGAACGGAGAGCTGTATCTGGTACTGAAGCAGATGGTGGGGAACAATCTGAAAGTGAGCTGTTTGGCACCCGCCTATCTTCGTGGCCACAGCTGACATCGGCAGGACCAACAATTACAGCAGATTGTCGATAAGACTATTATGGAGGCGGACAAGGACGGGTGAATCTCTCAGCTGACTGGTACATTGGCCTCGGGGTAAGAGCTGATCTTTCAGGGATGGCAAGCTCAGCTTTGATGAATTCTCAGCGATGGTCGCCAGTACAGATATCGTCAAGTAAGTCTGAAATCTATCTCCTCGTTCCCTATGGCCATATGGTTTGACCTAAGACGCCCGGGGTGTGCCGCATGATCCGTACGTCCTGGACAAAGCTGACTTCCCCAGGCAAATGACCCTTGAAGATCTCTTCTAAATATCCTCTACCCCCACCTCGCTCTCACGTCCCTTACGATCAATCACCAGATACCCCTTCGATCCGGAGTCTCCCCTTCTCTCAACTTCCGATCGCGGACACTAGGATACTGTACCACCTTCTATACCCTCAGCCGGGTTACGCCGTCAGCGTGTACATGTGTATATCAGTATGAACCTATCCTTTGGCCCTGCTCAGAGCTCTCTAATCTCACGATTGCCCTACATATGAAGTGCGACATGATAATGTCTACCCTGACGCTCTACTTGACCAGCAAGATAGACAGGTATCTTAGATTGTAATGTCCTAGAAAATGTCAATCGCAAACCCCCGACAAAAGGCGCCCCGCCCTTGTTCCCCTGCACATCCGCATCCGACCCAGATTAGACCTTGGTGACTGGCGTAGCGATGAGCTGGTCCGGTTTCTTCTGAGTGAGAAGGATACCGGCGGTGACGCCTCCGCCGATGGCGAGGATCAACTGAGAGATCAGCTTGGATCTGCGCGGGGTAGAGGGTCAGACGTACGAGGATGAGACCGATGATGATCCATTTCTTGATTGATCGCCAGCCATTATTGTGCGAGGACAGCCATTCACTAAGCGTCAGCTGGTGCTCATCAGCCGCAGCCGGCATGTATCTCACCTCTCCTTGCCCGCCTTGAGCCCCTCCGCGCCCATGACGCTAAACCGCTTCCAAAAGTCCCCGCCTGCGCCGCCAACGATCGTCCGTCTCCTCCCCATCCATGTCCCCCGATTCGCCGCACCCGGACCCTGACCCATCTTCTTTATCCTCGGGCTGAACGCGAGGAGCTCTTCTTCCCCTCCGCGGAACAGCGCATTCTTCTCCTTCATACTGTCATACCCCGCGATGGACTCGTTAGTCGATACGCCCGAGGCGGTAGAGTCGCGGTTGCCCGCTGCGGGGCCGAGGAAGCGAGGGAGGGGAGACGCATGGGATGGAGGAGGCTGGGCGAGGATGGGAATGATGGGCGATGCGGGCGGCGGGAGGTCAGGGATCTGGCGGGGAGGGAGGAGACCATGCGTCGCGGCTGTCTGAGTGAGGAGGTGGAGCTGTGGCCGAGCTTGAGGCTGAGGGTAGCCGCGAGCTGGGGAGGCGGATGCGGTGCGCGGGGAAGGGGAAGCCATGGGGCCTGATCGGGCGGGGGAGGGGTACGCTAGTCCGCCTGGGGACGGTTTACGGATGGGCGAGGAGGTAGGGTTGTAGATTCGAGGAGGTGTGGTCGGCTGCTGCTGTTGAGGAAAGTATGACTTCTTCTCGGAGCTGGGGGAGATGGAAGGTGAGGGAAAGTCGACGATGGTGACGCGCTTGTTACCTTGCGCGTCGACGCGACCCGCGGGTCGGGCGGTCGGCGAAGGGGATGACCGGTTCTGGTCAAACGCTATGACCTCCACCTCCCCCGCGACGCTCCGCATATAATTTACAGGTACCTGCCGCGTCTGCGTGAGGCGCCGGTCCCCTCGACCAGTATTGTTGCCGATAGGAGATGCGCCGTGCGGGGCGCGGTCCGAGGGCGTGCGGATGACATCCTCCGTGTCCGAGTCGTCGGTGTCGTACGGCGAGGAAAGGATATTGCCGATGGAGGAGATGGCATTTGAAGCGCTGGAGAAGCGATCTTCGTTGGCTGGGAAGGAAGGCGCGTGTGGGTGGTAGGGACGAGGGTGGTAGGTGTAGTTGTTGGGCTGGGCGGACATGGCGAAAGGGGGAGCGATAACGAGGATGTGGAGCTGGAGACCGTGCCGATGGCGAAGAGCGTGTAAAGAGTGACGATAGTTAGTGGGGCAGCAACAGGTGGGGACAAGGACAGGAACGGCAAACAGAAGGACAAGTCAGATATACAAACAATCGACGGAGATGCAGAGATAGTCAAAGGTTAGTTGTCATCAAGTAGTTGTCCAGGAAGGAGTAGCATGACGCCACTGTATCATCTTGAACACTCTACTCACCCTTAGACCTTGTTCTTGTTGACTTGACAAGAGTTGAAACGGACCAAGCGCTGGGACAACGCTAAAACGTCCAAGCTCAACCCCCCTTGAACAGCCTCCGAAAGGGTTCCCATTGCCCATCTCCGCTCCTTAACCAGCGGCAGCACCCTTTGTCGGAGGTATGGCAGCCCGCCCCGCCAAGGAGCATCCGTACGAGAGATCGGAAGCGGCCTCTCATACCCCTTTGTCAGATCGCGGGATGATGATAGAGACTGGGTAAGAGAAGAGGTGAGAACAAGGATGAGAAGCGCGGGACGCGGAGAAGATGTTTCAGGGTGGCCGCGTCATGACGGCAGTGGCGGAAAGATGAAACCGAAGCGAGCACGTTTCGTTTCATCTCAAGGCTGACGCCGCAGAGCGGCTCTGGCTTGGTATGTATGCAGCAGATCGCTCGATTGCGACTCTCAGATCGCCCATGGAGATCGGCGGGATCTGTTGCAGTGAGCTGCTTTGCCTGCCCCATATGATGGCAGCTAAATCTGCATTGCAGCGCCGGAATGAGGTGCTCCCTCGCCATCGCGACGCGTCGTTCAGCTTTCAATCTCCGAAATCTGCTATTCCGCGCCCGTACTCGTCAGACTGCACACATGTATGGTAGCAGACCAGACCTGCAGTACTGGACGCGCAGACATCCTTGCATGCATGCTGTGTCATGCTTTCACGGATTGCGGGCCCGCTGCGGGTTCAGGGAAAAGCCTCCGAGCGCGTCTGGACTCAGGGGGACCATGCCGTCATCTTTTCCGTGCAGTCGAAATCCCTCTCATGCCTTTGAGATGCGGTCTGTCGAGGAGCGAGGGCAATGCATAGTATGATTGCACAGAGAATTCGAGTGCGAGGATGTCTGCGCGTGATGCGCATGACGGATCAGATGCATCGATGTGCCACAACCGTTGCGATACGAGGGGAGGATTAGAAACGCCTTTCTATCAAACCCCGCGTCCAAGCTTCATATTCCAGCCGCCAATTCACCTTAGACTCCTTCTCCTTGTCCCTATTCAAAGTCACACCCAGTTCGACTATCCTTCAATCCTACACCTTACACAGCACAGCCTATCCCCCTTTCACAGCGATCATGCTGGCATGATGGTCCGAGGTCACGACAAGCAACGAACAGGCCCAAATATCGTGAGTACAAGGTCCAAAAAGAAGAACGATCAGGGTGGCTTGGCACGAGCAATTCGCGGTGCAAACTCGTCCTTAGCTCTTTTCATCACCTTTCTACATCTCCATCTCGACCGTCATACGTCCACCCTTTCTCATCACCCCCACCCGCTCGGTCAAGGCATACATGGCGTGAACACAAGCTGATCACAACCTTTTCCCTCCATACCTGCTACTTCTCAACCTATCTGCGCGACTCCGCCTCGACCTCCTCCTCGCCCCTCCTTTCGCTCTCGCCACTCCTCTCCACCTCCCTCCCCTCCACTCCGGGTCATGCCCCAGTTCGGCTCATCTCCCGTCCAAAACGAGCCGTTACTCGGAAACGCCCAAGGCCCTGGCATGTCCCAGCGCCTATCAGAATCATCCCTCGCGTCTTACGACACACACCACACCATGTCCAACCCCAACGGCCGAATGGCCAACTCCTCCTCCACTCACTCCTTTTCCTCTGCAACTCCCCTCGGACCAGGCAACCAGCGCTTCGGGCCTACCGCGACCATGCACCCTTCGACGCCCGGAAAAGAGGGACGCGCCATCCCTGGGGGACTGGCCGCGGGCGCGGGCGGCGGCGGAGCCGCGGCCATGATGGATGATGATGACCTTGACGACGCCCTGCATACCTTCACCGCAAAGGACAAGAAGGATCTCAGCTCGCCATTTGATATCACTAGCGCGAGAGGATGGGCGAACGCGCTCATGCTGGCGACATTGGCGGCGGCCATTATCACGCTTTTCGGCGCGTATCCCATCATTTCAGCTTTCCAAAATGGGCAGCTAGGGTTTGGGAGCAATACCCCTGGGTACAATTTGGGAGGAATCAACTCGACTGGTGAGTCTCTTTTGGGCATTTGCGGCTAGCGGCAGGCTTCGAGATGATCACAGGCTGACAGTCAGGTCAATACCCCGAAATAGGCGTACCACGTCTACTAGACCCCGAAACACCGCAGAGCGCGTACACCAAGGTCGGATATGACAATGAGAACTGGAACCTCGTGTACTCGGACGAGTTCAACACGCCCGGCCGGACATTCTATCCTGGTGACGACCCATTCTGGGAGGCGATGGATATCCACTACTGGCCTACGGGGTGAGCATATTTTTATTGTCACTAGGTCATTGCTGACTTGCAGTGATTTCGAATGGCTGGACCCTTCGGCAGTAACCACCAAAGACGGCCACCTCGTCATCACCATGACCCAAGAGCCCATCAACGACCTCAACTTCAAATCCGGCATGATTCAATCCTGGAACAAGCTGTGCTTCAACCGGAACGCGCACTGGGAGGTGTCGGTCTCCTTACCTGGAACGTCGGGTATTGGTGGTTTCTGGCCGGCGTTCTGGACGATGGGGAATTTGGGACGGGCTGGATACGGTGGAACAACCGATGGTCTTTGGCCGTGGGTCCTGCCTGCTATCCGCGAGGATTGCGCTTACTTTCAGATACTCGTATGACACGTGCGATATCGGAACCCTCCCCAACCAAACCTACCCCAACATGACCGGTCCCGTCGCTACGCTCACTACCGGTGACAACCAAGGACCACTCTCTTTCCTTCCCGGTCAGCGGTACTCTGCCTGCACGTGTCCCGGCGAAGACCACCCCGGACCAAGCAACAATGTCGGTCGTGCCGCACCGGAAATCGACCTGATCGAGGCGCAGATCATCATTGACCTCGCGGTCGGGGAGGTGTCGCAATCCAACCAGATTGCCCCGTACGATGCCTTCTACCAATACAACAACGCCTCCATCTACTGCGACATCGCCGACCTCGGAATCTCCAAGTTCAACTCCTACAAGGGCGGAATATACCAAGAGGCCGTCTCGGTCCTCACCCAGGTCCCGTCCCGGATTTATCGGGATCAGGTGGTCGGCGGGCGGCGGGGCGAATTTGCCTCGTTTGAGCTCGAGTGGTATGCCGATTTCAAGAATCGGAAGAATGGGCATATAACTTGGGCGGTCGACGGGAAGCGCGCGTGGACCATGTATCCAGGAGCGATCGCGGCGAATCCGTTGACGGAGATTGGGGATCGGATCATTGCCGAGGAGCCCATGTACATGATCTTCAACTACCACATGGTGAGTACTGGACTTTTGCGGGATGAGCATGTCGCTAATGACTAGTCAAACAATTTCCAAGCCGTCAACTTTGCTCAATTGACTTGGCCAAACGAGTACCGTGTCGACTATATCAGGGTGTACCAGCGTGGTGACGGTACAATAGGATGCGACCCCTCAGGTGAGCCGTTTCTTGTTGGTAATATAATGTCTGCTGATCCTGCCAGACCGCCCCACCAAGGACTTTATCAACCGCCATCTCGACATCTACAACAACGCCAACATCTCCCAGTTCTCGCAGACGGGGCTGGTATGGCCTAAGAACAGGCTGGTGGATACGTGCTAGGCTGGATGCGCGGCGAGTAGCAGGAAGAGCGTTGAGCGGGATAACGAGTCTGCGTGGGATGCAGAGTGTTCTTGGATTGCCGGGACTGAGAAAGCTAGGGCATCCCCTTGCCTTGGTGATATGTCCAGCAACAGCATGCTTTGAGTAGCTTAGATGGGGGACACTCCAACGATATGATACATGTAACGATCCTGCAGCTAGCTTCATCGCGGTCTTCAAGCTCAAGACGAGGTGCCATACCAGGCGGGGATGGCCGGATCAACAAGAAAGGAGGAACGCAGACGTCATAGCGCACACAACCTCCTCTTTCCTCTACTTTACCTCTTTCTGTACACTCTAGTCGGCTCCACGCTGGTAGCAGCTACCTCGAGCCCAGTCGTTATACCGGCGCTACGCCCGACATTTTATTCGTGCTAGCGACGCTAGCGGCGAAAACGGAGGCCAGCGAGATCGGAAATCGATCTCAGATATCGGTAAATCACCAACGGACCTGGACGCGGACGTTGCTTGCGCAATGTGGACTCATGGTGCATCGCTCGGGGCGCTGGGCGATGCGGAGGCTGGAGACGGAATGATGGGCATGCTGGCCAAGCCGTGGCTTCCTCCTGGGACCGGACCGACTCGTATGTTCACCTCTCCCTCTTTGAGGACAAGGCATCTCGTGCGCCCGTTTCTTTCGCGCTGCTTTGATGTTTGCAGGCGTACCCGGCAGAGGGGCAATGATGGTAGGGAGGACTGGTGGGGCATGTGAACGAGGCAAGGGAAGTCAGCTGACATCAACTATAGAAGAGTTTAACGGTATGTTGTCCTTCGGCCTTCCCCTCGGGATACTGCCGTCCTCGATCGCTGGAGCTCTCTCGGACCCTCTCTGGGCCGACGGTGACTGTGGATGGATGAGTCAGCGTAGCTGATGCCTTAGGGACCTGGTTCTCGACCCAGCTCATACTTTCCCTCACAATCGGGATGTCCAGCTTCTGTGCCTTCTGCATCCTGCGCACAAAATGGGATATGGTCTATATGGGGCGAACGAAGCTGAAGCGTGAGCTGGGCTTGCTCTCCGAGTGCAGACTGAAAGCTGACTCGTCCTAGACTACTCGCCCTCTCCCGCTCACTCATCTGAAAGTCAGAAGGCGTCAGGAGGCAAATGGCTCGGATGGATCATACCGACAGTCCGCACGAGCGAGTTCACCGTACTCCAGACGGTCGGTCTGGATGCTGCTGTCGTGAGTATAAATGCCGCCGTGCGCATATATCCAGTAAAGCTGACTCGGCAGCTCCTGGACTTCTTTCGGATGAGCTTCATGCTGTTCTCGCTGGCGGCGATACTGGCTACAGTGGTTCTGATGCCGCTCAACTACTTTGTGAGCTGCCCTGACCCTTCATTTGGCGGAGAGGTGGAGCTGACGGTCTAGAAACATGGAACGACAGACTCTGAGCCAGATACCCCTCCCGACAACTCGACCTCGCTCTTCATCTCCTACATCCCCAGCAACACTACGCACCCGATCCCCCCGACGCTCTCAGAGCTCATCCTCGATCCTCAGACATCCGCCACCATCAACCTCCTCTTCACCTACCTCTTCACCGCGCTCACCCTTTCATTCCTCCACCGTAATTTCCGTCGCTTCGTCCAGTCCCGCCAAGCTTTCGCTCTCCACCTCACCCACTCCATCTCGGCCCGCACTGTACTCGTCACGAATGTCCCGACCCACCTTCGGGGCGATCGGGCACTGGCGACATACTTTGAAGGGTGTGGATGGCGGGTCGAAAGCGTCAGCGTGTGTCGGCAAGTCGAGAAGGTCCGGCAGGCGCTGGAGAGGCGGACACATGCGCTCCTGAGCCTGGAGAGTGCCTGGACGGAATGGATGGGCAATCCCGCGAGCCCAGCTGCGAAGGGATACAATCCGCGACTGTACACTGTGCCGAGAAAGAGGGCGCTTCTGGCCGCGGCGGAAGGAACGGCGAGTCCCGAGCAGGTGTCAGAACCGCTCATTCCGGATCTGGAGGACGAGCAGGAGTCGACGCCTTCAAGGGAGTCGTCCGGCGCCACCGTACGCCCTCAGCAGGAAGCTTCGGGAAGCACCAACCCTTGGCTGTCGACTTCCACTTCGACCATCACGCCGGCGACGCGCGACCCCGAGGCTGCAGCTCCGACTAAGGAGACCACCAGTGCACGCCCTCGACCGACATACCGCCCGAACTGGTTCGGGACCGCCGTCGATGCCATCGAGTATTGGGAGAAGCAATTCCTCGAGGCGGATGGAGAAGTGCGAACTTTGAGGAAGACAGGTAGCTTTGAAGCTACCCATGCGGCTTTCGTCACGTTTGACAATATCAATAGTGCTGTAAGTCTGCTCTCGGCCCCGCTACAGGTGTGTAAACTAGCACGAGCTGACACCCTCTTAGCAAATGGCATGCCAGGTCCTCCACTATCCGTACCACTCGCAACTCATAACCCAGCCCGCACCGGAGCCGCGCGATCTTGTATGGAGCCAGATCGGGATCTCGAATCGAGAGGGTTACATCCGCGTAGCTGTGGTCATGCTGGCGATGGTGATTCTGCTTCTGTTCTGGATTCGTGCGTATATCGACATTTCCCGCGGTGGTGGTGACCAGAAAGCAATCAAGCTGATTCTGGATAGCACCCGTTTCCGCCCTGGCTTCGCTGCTGTCTTACGCCGAAATCAAGAAGGTCTTTCCGGGACTCGCAAGACTCATCAAAAGCAGTCCAAGGCTGGCTCCATTGGTGCAGAACTCGCTGCCTTCGCTTGCGTTGATCACCTTCAACGCGCTTCTCCCTTTCTTACTCTCTTGTAAGCTAAACAGAGCTTCAAACAGGCTGGAGCGACCAAGCTTACATGATAGGGTTGTCTTACCAACAAGGATTCGTTTCGCGCAGTGCGACCGAGTACTCCTTGATGCGAAAGTGAGCTGGACAGCCCTCCTGTCTTCCAGGTACGGTAAAAGTTCGGAGCTGACCCACAGATACCACCTCTTCCTCCTTATCTCGGTCCTCTTTGTCTTCCTCCTCACCACCACCTACTTTGCCCTAATCCGAGATCTGGCCGATTCGCCAATGAAGATCCCTGAGAAGCTTGCGGCGGCGTTGCAGGCACCCAACGCACGGAACTTCATGGTTTCCTACGTCATGCTGCAGTGTGAGCTGCTCAACAGGCTTCCTTATTGGAGATTCTGGGAGCTGTAGCTGATCTGACAGCGTTGGGTCTGATGCCTCTCCAGCTCCTAAACCTGGGGCCACTTTTCTCGCTCGGCTTTGCTCGAGGTTTCTACACCAAGACCCCGCGAGGTGAGCACTTCCAAGTCTTATTCTCGCAGCCGAGACCAAAGCTAATACCGCTCCAGATTACGCAGAGGCGAACGCGCCACCCATGCTCAACTTTGGATGGGTCTATCCGCCTGCATTACTCGTCTTCACCATTACCTTGGTGTACAGTGTGGTCTCCCCGTTGATCCTGGTCTTTGGCGCTATCTACTTCGGTACAGCTTGTGAGTCAATGTCTTCACTGTACGAAGTGGTCAGACTGACCCTGCAGATGTGGCGTACAAGTATAAGCTCCTCTTCAGCGCGTCTCCTCCACACTCAAGTCCGCTTCATGGTTGCAAGCTGATCATCTAGTCTATTTCAAGCCATACGAATCCAACGGCGAAGCCTGGCTCATCACGTTCCGCCGACTCGTCTGGGCCCTCATCCTCTTCCAGATCTTTATGACCGGTCTCTTCTCCCTCGGTCACTACACTTCGCCATACCTTCCGCTGGCTATGGTCCCGCTCATCGTTTACACCTTGTGGTGGAGCTACTCGATGACCGAGGACTTTAAGCCACTCAGCACGTATCTCGCGCTCAGTAGCGTATGCGAGGTGCAGCGTGGCGAGGGTGCGGATCAGGCTGCCGGATTGGCGGACGAGAGCATCCCGATCTCGCAAAGGTGAGCTAGTATTGGCTCCTGGCGACCGACCGGTATAGGCTGATCATCCAGCAACCTCAATCATCGCCGGTATGGGATGAACGATGACACCCTCTACGTCGCACCCTCATCCAAGCACACCGACTACTCTCAGCCACCACTCAACAATTTCTACTATGGGGTCCTCAATACCGGCCGAAGACGTTATGCACACCCCGCCCTATCCGGAAAGTTGCCCTTCCCTTGGCTGCCTGCCGTCAAGAAGGCACCAGCGTTCGGGGACGGGGCAAAAGAGCGCCGCGGAGTGGTCCTAAGCTTGCGTCGCAAGATGGGCCAGAAGCTCAGCCGGGGCAAGGATGATGGTCCTGTTGGGCCTGGAGCGGCTTCGGGTCGGACAGGGCCGATCGCATTGCCGGAAGACTGGAGGAACGAGGGACAATGGGGCGATACGCTAGCTGCGGACGGAGCGGGCGAGTCTAGCTCGCAAGCCCCAGCGAGGGGCATGGGGTCTTCGGCTTCTTCCTCGTCCAACATCAACCCCTGGGGCGACCCAACACCTTCTCTCGCTGGTCAGATCAGGCGTCAGCTCTCGTTCGATCCTGGATCGGGCGTGATTGCGCTCCCAGATGAGGAAAATGTATGGGACGATCCGGATAGCGAGGAGGGTGATGAGGATAACGCAGAAGGGGCATCACCGGTAAGTCACGACTGCGCCGAATTCATTGTCCGAGCGATAGCTGATACTTCCAGTCCATGTACTACCATCACCCAGAGAGGAGCAAGAGTAGAGGCGGTTCAGAGGCTACTCTGGAATCTGGCAACGCCATAAAAGCACCTCAAAACAACCTCCGGATTTGATAGAGTCGCTTAGACCATGCACCCTGTTGATATCGCCTGGTAGCTGGCCTTACAGCCTTGATGGGAAACCAAGTACATCGACGATACGTATCACAGAACATACAACTCAGACTATCTAGCTTTCCAAAGTCAATCTACGCTTTACCAGCTCCCGCAGCGACATTCTTCATCCCTGACACCTGGTCACCCTTCAGCAGGGCGATCCATACAGTCACAATCCCCTTCAACGCCAGCGTGACACCCACTACTGCACCGGTTCCCGCCCATCTGTGAATCACAGCGCCCAGCATCCCACCACCCACCATCACCGCAATATACGCCAGCCTCTTGTTCCTTGGTCCCGCCCGCGGGTCCCGAAGACCCCGGAAGAGATGTTGGTCCGAGACGAGGTCGACGTACGACGACGTCATGGGTGCAGTGGGAAGCTCTGCGCTACCTGATTGCCGAGCCTGCGCGACCTGGGCGCCCGACATACCCGCAAAGAGGGCGAGGGGGAGCCATTCGTGTGTCGCGCCGACGTGGAAGAGGGGTGTAGAGGGGAGGACGAGGAGTAGGAGAGCGATAAAGAGGATGAGGAATTGAGCGATGTTGGTGAGGAGGAGCCAGGACCGGCGGCGCGTGCCTAACAGGTGTCAGCCGGACCCAGACGAGGAAGAGGAGTAGGCGTACCCATCAGGTGACCCAAGTGCCCAAAGATCCCTGCAAAGCCCAGGAAGCATCCAAGGGAGATCGCAGTCAAGACCAGCCTAATTCCGCCTCCGCCCGCACTGGCCATACCCGTCGTGGTTGTCCCTATCGCCGCCACGCACAGCAGGATGGTGTTTCCCGTTTGGTTTGATGCGAACGTCAAGAAGTCGGCATATGTCGTCGCGTCCAGAATGCTAATTAATCAGCTGAGACCTTGACGAGACGTAATGACTCGCTCACCCAGTGGCGAATGCCTGCAGGATCAAGGTAGGAACCATGGAGCTGGTGCTGATGTCCTCCGCTAGCCAGCCTGACCAGCCGCGCCGAACCGAAGATGGTGCATCATCTCCGTGGGCATCCGTGTCCAGCTGCACGGACGGGGGTCGGAGTGTGGAACCTGTGATGGTCATAGCTAGCTTCTCGGTAGAAGAGTCAACCATGCGGGGAGCGATGTTGGCCATTGATGTTGTCAGACTGATGGGAGCGCAATGTTCAGGATGAGTGAAAGTCGTAAAGAGTAAGTGTCAGCGGGCGGAGGCGCATGAGGGTCCCTATATACACTTCTGGAGGTGGCCCTACTCCTAATCGGGGGCACAGCCTTTCATACGAAGCCTGTTCTCCATCAGCCGAATAGACGATCAAAGTTAGGAAGAGTTGGAGAGGTATTCGTAGCAGGGTGGGGGGAATTCCGGAAAGGGTGGAATTCCAAATAACCTGCGCCAATCTGTGACGTGCTGTACAGATACCGCGTGAGAAACGGCTTTTAGTTCTCCTCCGGACGGGTAGCTCAGTTGGTTAGAGTATGCGCTTCACATTTGTGTGTTCGCGCAAGGTCGAGGGTTCGATCCCCCCTTCGTTCACATTTGTTTTTGCCCAAGCGGGCCTTCGCCTTTTTAACCAACCTGAGACTCATCAACTGACGCGCTGGCCAGCCCAAACCGCAATAGGTCCCTGGAACAACTCATACGCACAGAGATCCGTGGATAAAAGTGCATCATCAGAGGCCAGTAGGTCAATCGTTCATCCCTCTTGAGCAATGTAGACCCGTTTCCACCATTTCCGTCGTCTCGTTACTCGTCGCATGGCCGGTACTGGCGAGTCTAGCTCTGCGCCCGGCAAGGACGTGACTGCTAGGTTCTGCCAAGAATCATCTGAGTACACCCAGCCATCTACACCATCAGCGTTGTGTTGACATCGGTAAAGATTGAACTTACCGGCGTCGACTCCAACATCACTCCACAATCCCGAGACGTCCACCCTCCACTCTTCGCCCGGTATCCAGCTCCATCCCTGCTTTAGCTCAGGTCCAGCCTTCTCCGCTCCTCCACTCTCCGCTTCGTTATCCTCGAAGCCCCATACACTCCCTTCTCCCCTGATCTTGACCCATGGCATCCTCTCCCCAGCTCTCAAGAAGCGCTGACTCCAGCTTCCTGTCGGGAGCACATTCCCCGACACAGCTTTGGCTGTGCTGACAGCGGGATCTAGGCGCTCATTCTCCCATACCTCCACTTCGGCTATGAACGCTCGGCCGAGATCGTCGGGAAGTGAATCGGTGAGCATGAGGCGGGTTATCATTGCTTGTGCTCGACGGACGACCGGGAGAGCGGGGAGGGAGGACAAAAAGGGGGCGAGGTTCGGGTGGAATGCGAGTGGCGGAGCCCATCCGATCGGAAGGAGGAGATAGGGTATAAGATATACCGGGATGAGAGGGAGAAGGAGGCTTGGCGGGAGGAGTGCGAGGATTAGGTGGGTCGGTGTGAGGGGTAGCGAGGTGGGTGATTTCGAAGGTGTGAGGGTGGCAGTGATTATCCCTTGAACGTCCTCGTACGCGTCAGATCTTGAGATATCAGCCAAATTGCCCATTCTGACTAGTGCCGGGTCCGAGAGAATTTACTCACATCCAGCCCATTGTATTCTGAATAGCCTGGACATTCATATAGTAGTCCACGCCGCTCTCCGCCTCCTTGGGCGGGGCCACCGGGATCGCCTCTCCGTCAATCCCGGTCGAGACTGAGACGGGACCGCCATCAGGGTCGATCTTCGTGCCAGTCGAACGCAGTGTAGACGCTGAGGGCGTCGAGATAGGCGTGCCGAGCAGTGAGGGAAGGGGAGTGCGCAGCTCGGAGAGGTGCAGAAGGAGGATGATGAGGACCAGCGATGGCAAGAGGAGGAGTAATCTGGGTTGAAAGGCTACCGTATTAGTATCCCATCGTCATGCAGACGATGGAAGAAGCTTTCGCACTTACCGATGAACGTCCAGGTCATCATCCACGCCCAAGTCCACAGGGGTTTCCGCCAGAAGAGGACCTCTTCTATTCTATCCTGCATCCAGAAGACTGGCCCAACCTGTCGAGGTCAGGTCCGTTAAAGCTACATCATACCGTCGTGAGCTAGCTTACCTTCGTGATGAACCTGCGGAAGTTATGGCTCATGATATCCAGCCTCAGCCCTTCTCTTTGAGTATTGAGTTCCCTCGGCCGGCCTGGTCCGCCCTGCACCTTGGCTGTAGGCAACTTAGGCAGATTCGTGGGAAGCAGTGACGAGAGCAATAGATCTGACACATTGCTAGGTAGTGATGCTGTTGGGATAGCATACTTTCTGCCTGCGGCTGCAGCGGGCTGGGTCGAGGTGGACGCGGTCGGTGGGAACGAGGGTTTCGCCGGCAATGGTGGATCCACTTTGCGTTCTCTGTCTTCGAGTGAAGAGCGCGTACGATCAGGCGGCTGTATAGGTCTGGCTGCTGATGGTACCTGGATGTAGCTGGGCAAGGTGGACATTATAGCTAGCAGGAAAGAGTGACAAGAGAGAGATGAAACGGGTTGAAACTTGGTCGAGTGCGCAAGCAACGTAATGACGTCAGCAAATACAAGCTGTAGCCGAGGAAGGAGAGCCTTGCACTCTACGAGTACCTTCAATCTCTTCATAGCGTGCTCTCACACTCATCTACCCCTCGAGAAACGATTTAAGACAAAGATCTTACAGAAAGATGTCCATCCGGTTTATAAGCCAAAAGATCGCTCAGCAGGTGGGTACCGGTCATCTCCCGGTCGCGAGAGGACGTCCACTCAGCTGACTGGTCAGATCGATGAGGAGCTCATGTCATCCAGCGGCGCCTTCTCGCTTGATCAAGTATGAACCTCGGCCCAAAATTAGAGAGCCATGCACTGATGTTTCTCAGCTGATGGAGCTGGCGGGTCTTGCCTGTGCTCAAGCAGTGGCCAAGACGTACCCCGTCAATACCCATCCTCGCGTCCTCGTCTGCTGCGGGCCAGGTAATCAAGTACGCGCACAGCCTGCAGCCTTGATCAACGCTAAAGGGACAACAGGGTGGCGATGGTCTCGTAGCTGCGCGTCATCTGCATCATTTCCGCTACAAGCCAACGATCTATCTCCCGAAGCCAGGCTCGAAGGATATCTACCAGCGCCTCCTGAAGCAGTGCGAGAACCTCGAGATACCGGTTCTCAAGAGTATAGAGGAGCTGGAGAAGGGCGTGAAGGAGACAGATGTCATTCTGGACGCTATCTTCGGTGGGTATAGCCACTTGATCATCAGGGTCTGGCTAACCAGAAAGGGTTCTCCTTCCACCCTCCCCTTCGGCGTCCATTCGACCGAATCCTTGCACTGCTGGGCTCATCCTCTGCGCCCATCCTATCCATAGATATCCCCTCGGGATGGGACGTTGAGCGCGGTCGGCAGAAGCTCGAGACTGAGCCGGACGAGAACGGGAAGGTGGATGTCGTGGAGACATTTGTACCGGATGCGTTGATCAGCTTGACGGTGCCGAAGAAGGGTGTGAGAGAGTTCAAGGGAAGGCATTGGCTCGGCGGACGCTTTGTGCCAGAGTAGGTGCCAAATCAGCTTTACATGGTGTCTGCTGACTCCGCAGTGCCTTAGCCAAAAAGCTTGAGCTCAATCTGCCCGAGTATGGAGGAGTCGACCAAGTTGTGGAGCTCAGTGCCAAGCTGTAGCGATGTGCAATCACGATCCAAATGCATCCAACCTAGAGAGTCCATATGTACAGCTTCTTCCCTCTTGTCTCTGCCCTCTTCCTGCAAGCGCACCATCCTTCAAGAACTATTGAGCCAACCTCGAGAAGAAGTGGAAGAAGTCCACGTTGCTCGCCCCCATCCCGCACTCGTAAATGTAGTTGCTGCTGACCCACGCACTCCATACCGCCCGCTGATACTGCTCCGGCAGACGCTGCATGAGCTCGTCCAGGCCGAGCTTGTCGACGAGCGTCTTGGGGATCGCGTGCGCCAAGACGTTCTTGCGCGATTGGAGATTGTCGTACAGGTCCGATACCTCGAGCTCATTCTGAAGGTCGTTGAGGGTTGACGAGAGCTGGTCGGTGATGCGCGTGCGGGGCATGGTGCCCTTTTGCCGTTGCCACTCCTTGGCGATGCACGAGTATTCCGCCGCGGCGTTCTCGCAGACCTTCTGCTGTATGTCCTTGACGTAGGATTGGTCTGCCAGTCAGCCAAAGCCTTCGCAAGAACAAGGGATACTTACAGAACGGTGACGGCTTGCCATCCTTGAAGATCATGAGATCCCCGTACTCCCCATCCTTCAAGCTCAGACCCGCCAGCACCTCGAGCGAACTCGACGTCACACCACCCTTGTTGGTCGACGCGTCCTTGAACAGCACCACGCCCTTCTTCTCCAGCCAGAGACGCGCCTGCTGGGTGAAGAACAGGTTGGCGCCCTCAATGACGTACTTGAAGTGGGGCTTGCCATCGCCGTCGATGAGGTTTGCGACGTTGGACACGTTGACCGCTTCGGGCCGACCACCGCACGGGACGAAGAGATCCGCCTTGACCCGGAAGTGGAAGTTGTTGCGGAGATCCGTGCCGTCTGGGATGATCTCGCCGGATGGGAGGCGGACATCCTTCTCGTCGACCAGGACGCGGTAGCCCTCGGGACCGAGCTTCTTGGGATCAAAGCCGGAGATGGGAGAACGGGCCTTGGCGAGGCGGATGAGCTCGGGTCGGTCGAGTCCTGCGGGATCGTAGAGGACACCGGATCCGTCAATGATGGCGATCGTCTTGTCCTTGCTGAGCAGGATCTCGTCTATATTGTCAGCTTGGTCATCTACACCTAGGGGAAAATAAGGCTCACTTGATCCAAGATCACCATCTGGCCCACCCGTCTGGAACTTGGTGACCTCCTTCTCATTCAGGCCGTGCGCCTTGAGAACACCGTAGATGTACTGCCTGACCGAAAGACTGGTCATACCGTCTGACATGTCAGCTGAATCCCTGGCAGCTAAGACCAAACTCACAGATGTCGTGCGGGATACCACCGAGCGACTCGGCCGACTTGCCGGTAGTGAACGACTTCCACCACGGTGCGCCGCGCTTCTTGGCGTGCAGCGCGGCCCAGTCCATGAGGTCGGCCGTGTTCTCGTCCGGGCCAAAGAAGAGGATCTCCGGATCTTGGCGGTTCGAAACATCCACGATGGGACCCTTGATACCAGGTGACTGGCCGGGAATAAGGAGGTCGATGATGGCCTGAATGTCAGCTGGGCTTGATCAACTTGGCTGAAGAGAACTTACATCGACGTATTTGTGGAAGGCCTGCTTGATATCTGCGCCGACAATGGGCAGGATCGTCCCCTTGGCTCCACCTTCTGGGATATCCTTGTTCTTCAGGTTCTGAGTAGCCGCCAGGCCGTAGTTCTCGTCGAACAGAGTTCGGACGTTGGAGTTGTAGTTCCTGTTGACGTCAGCTCTGACACCACGAAAGCAGCATGGAAAGCTTACTCATTACCTCTCGACCGGATGATGCGGATACCTCCACGAGCAACATCCCTGAACCGGACGTGGAACCCTCGGAAGTCGGAGCCGACGACGAAGAACATCCCGAAAGGCTGCTTGGGGTATTCGACCTCAGGTAGGAAAGCCGGGTTGAGGCGGAACGACAGCGCGACCTCTGCAATGGCATCAGCTACGGCCATCCACACCTGAACTGAAACGACATACTGGTAGGCTGGTAGAAGTTGCACTTGATGACGTGCTTGTTGAAGACCAAGAGCGCCTCGAGGATCTGGAAGGCGTGCTGGTTCGATGCTTCCTTGCGGATCTTCTGGTACAGCTCTTGATCTGAGAGGGGCTGCTCGGTCTTGAGGCGCTGGAAAGAGAGGGTGGGGGTGAGATGGGACGCTTCGTCCGCCGCGGGGTCTATAAGGTCAGCTCAGGCGCCATACGTCACACGGAGAGGCCAAACTCACAGTGTACCATGGCGAAGTTGATGTAGAGCATCCTGACCAGTTCGGGGTGGTTCAGGATGACATCCTTGATGCTCTCCCGGGTGAAGGTCTCCTCCCTGAATCGCGTCTTGATCTTGTTGAGCACCTCCATGTGGCTCGAGTTGCTCTCGTCAAGCGCTAGACCGTCAGCTATTACTTCGTGGTCACTGCCACGGCAACTCACCATCCTTGAGAGCAATGTAGGCCGATCCGAGCCGGTTGCAGAAGTGCTGCGCAAAGATCCATCCGACGTAAGCGTATGTGGCCTCCTGGACGGCATGCGTGGAGTCGCTGTCATCGATGACGTTGAAGAAGGGGTTGTCGGGGAGAACAAAGAGGAGGGAGGCTTCGCGGACGACCTGGTGGATCGAGTGCTCGATGGGCGGGGCGCGGGTGTTGGGGACGGGGTTGAGGTACATCGCTATCGGTCAGCTATTTTCTGTCTCTAGCACCTGAAAAGCCCACAGATGATGGTGACACCGTTGGCGAATTGCTCGACATATTTCCTGGCCGAGTACAAGCCGTAGAAGTGGTACAGGTCAGAAAGGGCCGAGAAGAACTTCTTGGTGCCACCCATCCTGCCGATCAGCACAAGTCCTTCACAATAATCCGCTGAACTCACTTGTAACCAATGACTACCCGCCTCTCCCGGCTGTCCTCGACCTCGTACATCTCAATGACGGGACCCTCGCGCCTCTCCACCTCATCCATGACCTCCTGGTAGATGTCCAGGGTGTTCTCGGTCGCCTTCTCCAAGAAGGACGCGTCGGAGACGGACCGGATGTCGGTATTGCCCTTCTCGTTCTTCTTGGGGCCCTCGGTGGGGAAGACGCAGCGCTGGACAAAGTAGCATCGAAGCTGCTGGGAGATGGTGGAGGAGATCGCGCCAGTGGAACGGTAGGTCTCGAGGCGGTAGGCCTTGGCGGGGGAGGACTTGTCGATATAGAGAGCGTCAATTCTGCACATTAGAAACTGGTCATGAACTCAAGTCAAGGGACTTACCGCTTCTCCGTGCTCGCACCGGGTCCCTTGTCGACAGTCACACCGGGCTTGCTGGAGTGGATCCACACAGCGCCCTCCTTGGCGCCAGCCTTGTCGCCCTCGGGCGTGATCTTCTCGAGGTCGATCACGAGCATCTCGGGGTCGTGCTTGGTGTACGCGAGGAGCTTGGCAGAGTAGAGGGCGAGGACGTGGTCGGCGATGGCCTCGGGAGTCTCGGCCAGGAAGTAGCTGAGAGTTAGCAGGGTCCGACGCACTACACCAGGGCGCACTTACGCGTTGTCAATGCCGAGGTGGTTGTAGAACCAGTCGACCTCTCCAGCGACGAGCTCGACCGGGAGGAATCCCGTTCCGCTCAGGATCCCGGCGACGTCGGCCTGCTGGTTTGCCTTGAGCGGGAAAGGAGATGACTTGTAGCCGCTGCATCATCAGACATGCCCCTATGCTCTCGATAAAGCTCATTGTGCGCCTCAAGCAGATACTCACATCGTGTCTTTCCGGATGCGGTTGACCTGATCGCTTGAGCCGTTCTTGCCGCCCAGCCCGGCGGCGTTGAGAGCACCGTTCATGAGGTTGGTGAGCTGTTGGGGGAGGGGAGGGTTCTGGAGTGTCAGCTTTGGCTCATCACGTAGTAGGTCCTCACTTGCCTGGGGAGTGATGCCAGTGGGAGTAGACATGGTGAGAACTGATTAAGTGCAGAACAAAGAGGTATGATGCTGCAGGATTAGCTGCTTTCATCAACTTGTACATGTGACGCCCTGACGCCCTTTGAGCCGAGCAGCTGACGCTCGAGCATCGCTCAGCAGCGGCTATCCCGGTCTCAAAGGCATGTCGAGTAAGGGGTAGGGGTGAGGCACGTACCAGGTGAATGAGGGCGCGAGCTTGAATGACGTTTTTCTGTAGCGTCAGTGCGCGCCTTTTATATCTCGCCAGATCGCGATAACAGCATGTATGGGAAGATGACAGTCGAAGGCGCGGGACGTTCGCGAAGCGGCTTTCACTGATAGAGCGGGGAGTAGATAGACACGTCGTCAACGTTGCCGCTCAGGCCGCTGAAACAAGGTGAAAGGAGTGAATTGAAAGTGGAGGCGCGATAGCGGGGGGGAGATAAGCTTGGGATGTGTGGTACACGGGGTCGTGTGCATCCTTTCCGGATGATAGGTAGAGGAGATAGGGCAGGAAATGGGGAGATAAGAGCATGGATGGCAGGTTGCGGGCAGCAGAACATGGGCTCACAAGCTGCTGATCTGAACGAGGAATGCTGAAACGCGGAAAGGGCGGAGTGGTGTGGACGGAGGGAGAGACGGTCTGCCCTGTCGTCTTTTCTCTTTATACACGATGGGGATGAGGGAGATGGACGAGAGAGTAGTGATCTGTGCGCGATTTATACGTGGTTCGACGATGCAAAGTGATTTCGAATCTCTACTGGAGTGTTCGAAATGGTCGCGCTCTCACGTCGCTGCAGTGACGTAAACGTTCCTCACTTGGGGTCCCCACTGGCGCCGAGAGGGACAGGATCCGGATCATGCGGTCTTTTTACGTCACCCCGAAGAGAAGTTTTTCAAGAGCCGTCGCTTCCAATGCACTCCTCTCGAGTGCTTGAGTTGTGTGCATGGAAGGCTGCATGCTACAGCTGCACTGCTGCTGCAGTCGGCATGTATGATCAAGCAAGCCACGGGCGAAGCGCGCAAGATGAAGCTCGTCTGAAAATTTGCATGCCTTACCGGCATATCCGAAGCGAATCGGCCGAGATCGGCGCTGTCCGGACGGAGCTGATTAGATTTCGAATCGGGGGGCACCGCACTGGGCAGTGGCGTCACGATGGGATATAGAATGCGGAGGATGGGCGATAGCTTAATTGGCATGGGAAATCAAGAACGAGAGGGGATAATGTAGCAACAGAACCCTCCGGAGTTGGTTTGGAGTTGGGCAGCTCTTGATCTTCGTAGATTGAGTCTCGGCCAGCGAGCTCTGCAGCGGTGTAGCTAACAGCACGACCGGCATTGCCGACGTGGACAGGAGGCGTCTGTATCTCCAGATGGTCAAGTCATATCGTATGCTGCGGCTATCTAGTCCTGTGCCATAGCAGCCTCCTCCGCCGCACCCAGCGCGGGCGCGTTCGCCATCTCCTCCTCATCCCCGAGTGCCTCTACCACCGGCCTCTCATCTTCCATACCGGCGGTCTCCTCCTCATCCAGAGCCTCAGGCGCATTTGCTGTCTTCTTGGCAAGCTTCTGGTCCTCATTGAGAGGAGCCCGGACGATATCTTCACCGAACGTACGGAGGGAGAGCGAACTATGGTGTCAGCTAAGGTCCGCGAGTAGCAGATAGCCAGCTCACCTCTTCTCACGCTTGTCAATCAGCAAGCTCAAGCTCGTCTTGGCTTTCCAGAGAGGAAGAACCAAAGGCAGAGGAAGACTAGACCGATCAGCTGGAACTCTCTCATATCCAGTCTGACGGTCAACTCACTATCCGCCCGCGCCATTCGCAGCCGGGAACCGAAGCAAGAGGTTCCCCAACGGCGCCGGGTCCGCCCACTCCTGTACCTCCCGCGCAAAGTGGCTCACTACAGGGTACGGGTGCTCGACCAGTATCCGCAGTGCCGGCATACCCGACTCGCCCATGTCCCTGACGACCCCTTCGCCGACATGTGGCAGGACCTCGGCAAGACCGTCGGCCGGGATGCGCCATTTGCAGCCAATGTCCTGGCGGTTCTGAGAGTCTTGGCGGACAAAGGCTTTGACGCCGGCAGAGATTATCCGGAGGCGCTGGGGGCTGTTGTTCTCGATGACTTGCTATATCATATCAGCTCAGGGTCTCCTTGTGATTGTACACTAGTCCTCACCTTGAGCAAAGCGTTGGTAAGATATATGACCCGCAAAGCCTCCCCTCGGTCATTCCGCACAAGCATCTGATCCCGAGGGAAGCTGTCCTCCATCTTGAACCAGTCGCTACAGAGTCAGCGCCATCCACACCACTATAAGACGACCGACTCACAAGATGCTCTGTAGCTCAGGGCTGGACGGGTCGACGTAAGAAAATGGGTCTTCTCGGTAAGACCAGTCCTTCTTCTCTTTCTTCCCCGCTCCTTCCGCAGCCTTCTCACCCTCCGCATCTGCTGGCTCGTCCGCCTCCTCATCCGCTTCCGGAACAGCCTCGGTCTCCTCCGCCTTCACCTTCTTCACCTCTCGGCCGCCTTCGGGCGTAGAGGGCGATGCAGCCCGTTTGCCGGCGTTCGACTTCTCCGCATCGGTACCGTAAATGACTTTTTCGAGCACACAGACGAAGAAGCCGCCGGTATTTTGGTCGTGAGGCAGAAGTCGCATACTACGAGATCAGCTTCATATTCTGTCTCACGTAGGACCCGAACGAGCCAGCTGACCATTTCTCAAGGCCTAACTCGGCAGCGTTCGCTGGCGGCCAGAAAGAAGGCGCCAACTCCCTCCATGTTTCCTTATCACCGCCGCCTTCCGCCCTCATCTTCTCGGCGGCCTCGTGAGACTCAAAGAACGCGATTTCACCAGTCGATGATTGACCGTACGGCTGACTGGCGACTTTCCAGCTGGACAGTCCGGGGCGATGTTTCAGGTCGGGGACCGAAGAGGAGGCATCGACTATTCTGAAGCCTGCTAGTCAGCTGAAATCCATTCGCGAGGACCCAAGGTGGACTTACCCTTGCGCCCGTTCAGAGCGGCAGCTACGACTGCCTCATTCTCGATAGGGTTGAACGAGCAGGTAGAGTATACCATCCTTCCGCCAGGCTTGAGGATGTCCATCGCCCTGTTCAGGATACGCAGTTGTAATCTACTGTGTCAGCTTCCCTCAGAGACCTGGGTTGTCAAGCTTACGAATGCAGCCCATTTCCATCACTCGTCGACCACTTCTTCCAGATCTCGACATTCTTCCTCATCGTTCCATCCCCGCTACATCTGAGTCCATCAGCCCCTGTTCTCCTCATATAGCCAATGGACCTACGGGACATCCGCGAGGATCCGGTCAAACTGCAAAGCCTCGGTCTTGCCCAATTTGATCTTGGGGAAGATAGCTACCAGATCAGCCATGCACTTGTCGTATCATCAGAGAAGCGTCAATTCTCACAAGCATCGTAGTTCGTCACCATCAGACCCTTGCTCGGCATGCGACCAGTCTGGTGGACAAGCATGTGACATCGCTTGTAGTCAGAGTCATTGGCGATCAGGAGACCGCTTGATGAGGTGTGGTGGGGGTTGAGGGCTTCGATCATTTGGGCGGTCTACATGTCAGCTGGAAGTCTGGACGCAAAAGTCATAAAAGCAGCACACCTTGGACCCGGGCGCAGCACACATGTCCAGACACTGCAAGTCAGCTTGAGAGCCAAACACAGGTCTACGGAGACTCACGATGTGATGAGGCTCGATGTCCAGGAGCAAAGGAGGAATCATGGAGACAGCTTCTTGCCGGCTCAAGTTGCCCTAGACCAGTCAGATAAGAGTCCAGCAACGCCGGACGACCCTACTCACTACCTCAGTCTCGCTGACAAGGAACCTCTGGAACTTCTTGAACGGGGGCGATTTCCGGATGATCCGCTTAGGCGCAGAGACCTGCCAAGCCAGTTGGGACGGGTACCTGATGCAGTGAGCTATGGTCTTACCATAAGGATCAATTCCCTGAAGAAAAGCTCACCATGAGATCTGCTCGGGAGGGCCGTATGTCACGCCCTCGTGCTCGACATTTTGCATGTTTGGGACGTGCTCTTTTCTGATCAGATCGGCGATGGTCTCAGCGTGCCTACGGAGTCAGCTTTCCGTCTTACCTTAGGATTGGCTAGAGGCGATGACAACTCACTCCCTTGACCCAGTCACTCGGAACGTAGTAGGCAGCTCGTGCTTCAACTGCTCCATAAAGTCCGGCCATTCGGCCTCCGTAAGGATGTTTTGAGCCTAACAGATCAGCCTCAGCCCAATCAAACCAGTCTTCTGCAGACACACACCTTGTAGTACTGCTCGAACTTCTCGTTGACCATATCGACAGGGTCATACTGGGTCCAGGTCTTGCCATCCTCTCCACCATCCCTGTGTCGACCCCCTCCTCCTCCTCCGCCTCCGCCCCTACCTCCTCGCCCGCCCTTTCCGCCTCGCTTGCCTCCTCTTTTGCCCATGGTTCTCGGCTGACTGTGTAGAAGACGAAGGGGGCTCTTCTTGTCGAAGAGCTGTACTAGTGCAAGATATGGAAGAGTTGAAGGTCTTGGAAAAGTTGAGGCGCAAGACAGCAGCAGGTTGTTGAGATGCCGAGAGAAAATGGAGATTCAACGTCATGTCCGTTGTAAACATTCAAAGTCCCTCAAGGGGTGCTATTGAGCTCCTTCTTTCGTCCGTCAAGCTTCCTAGGAGGCCAGTAGGCTCATAGCACTAGACCGGACGGTCAAAACTCCCTGCGTCTCCAATGACGCCGATTCATGCCTTATAAGGAGCTCTTCGACGCGTGACGAACCGCGATCTACCCTGTCAACCTTCTGTCCCCCTTAAACTCTCGCCATGAAGGCCGAGTCTAGCAAGCTCGGGCAGTCCAGCAAGTCCGCAAAACGACCAGCAGAGGACGAAGTGATCGATTTCTTCGCCATTAGCAGCCCGCTGAAGCGTCCTCACACCTCCGGTAGCTCCAGCCGCCGGACAATTGAGGAGCCGATAGTCATCGACGATGATGATGATGGGGACGAGGAGGAGGACTATGATGAGGAGGCGGCATACTATGAAGCGCAGTATGGGATGATAAAGAAGATGGAAATGCGGGAGAGCAGACCGATCAAGGTGGTTGCGGGAGAAACGGATCAGCTGGAAGAGAGGGATGTGGTACAAGGGAAGCTGGCGAAGCTTGACTCTGAGGTTGGTCCCTGCCTCATCGTCTACCTTCCTCCTTCTCTGCCGTATCCGGATGACGACGGGCTGGGATATGACAGAGAAGACAAGCTAATGTTCCAGATGAACGACGTCCGAGCCGAGATTGAACCGCTTCAAACGCTCCTCCACACGCTGCAGTCCGAGCGGGATCAGCTCGAGTCCAGACTTGCAGTACTCCATCGTCAGCCGGTCGTAGCAAAGAAGCCCCAGATCCAGACTGGTCCCTCTAGAAGCGCTATCGACTACCAGACCAACTCGTTCCCATGGTCCGACGCCGTCATCCCTCGCGCCAAATTCATATTCGACATCCCTGCCTTCCGACTATGTCAAGCAGGAGTGATCAATGCCGCCATGGACGGTCGAGACATCGTCTGCGTCATGCCTACCGGAGGAGGGAAGAGCTTGACGTATCAGCTCCCGGCTGTGATGGGTGAGAAGGGCATGACGGTGGTGGTCAGCCCGTTGCTGGCGTTGATATGGGATCAAGTGAGGGCGCTGAAGGAGATTGGTGTCGAGGCAGCTGTAAGGTTTCCGTCTATGCAGAAGGCATCCAGCTAATTATGCAGATGTTGACGGGCAGCACGTCGAAGGACGAGCAGAATCGTATCTTTCAGAAAATGGAGAGGGGAGGCGGGAGCGGAGAGAAGGAGCTTCGAGTAAGCTGTGCTCTTCCTGTGGACTCGTCGGTGGAGAATCCGCTGATAGTTGATATAGCTCGTTTACCTCACAGTAAGATCATTATCTGCGCATGTTCTCTTCATAAGGCAAAGCTCATCCTTCAGCCCGAGAAAGTCTCAAAGTCAAAGCGACTGATGTCGGTCTTGGAGAAGGCCAACTCTGGTAAACGTCTACGTGAGTCCGTTGGCCTTGGGATTCCGATGTGCCTCTGACTGATCTCCCAGGACGTTTCGTGATCGGTATGTTCAGCCCAGCTGTCTACACCGCACCTTCCTGCGCTTACTGATGCTGCAGACGAGGCACATTGCTGCAGTCAGCTAGGGCACGGTGAGGTCCACCGATCAATTGGCTGCGCGGCTTGCTGACCATCCAGACTTCCGGCCAGATTACAAGCAGCTGTCAGCACTCAAGGCGCACTTCCCTAATGTACCGATCCAAGCTGTAGTGAGTAGCTATATCTAGTCCCGCCGAGAAACTCTAGCTCACTTATAGACCGCCACGCTCTCCTCCAAGACCCTGCCGGATCTGCTCAAAATCCTGCGTCTGGGCCCACTCACCGACGGCCGTTCTGCAAAGCCGACGGGCACGGTCTACTTTACCGCTCCGCTATACCGGCCCAACCTGCACTACCGAGTAATGCAGAAGCCAAGCAGCGCCAAGGCTACAATCGAAGTCATGGGCGAGTGGATTCTTAACCATCACGCGTAAGTCAAAGTAAGGAAATTGCTGGCGACTGTATGCTGATACTGTCAGTGCGGAAAGCGGTATCATATACTGCCTGAGTAAGAAGGTCGGTACTTGCTCGAGCTCACTCCGTTGTCCCTGGCTGAATATGCAGGATACCGAGACTGTGGCGGACGCTTTGCGCGAGTGGTCAAATAGCGACATCAAGGTGAACTGGCAGCTCTGGCTGTCTACAGCAAAGCCCAGCTGACATACAGACCGGAGTGTACCATGCCGGAATATCGGAGGAGGAGAAGGAGCAAATCCACTTGGATTGGCGGGCCGGGAAGATCGAGTGAGTACGGCCCTCTGGGATACAGTAGTTAGTGCCTATCCTGATGATCTAGCTGTATTTGCGCAACGACCGCTTTTGGACTGGGTATAGATAAGGGCAACGTACGCTACGTCATCCGTAAGTCCCCCAACCGAGAATAATCTAAGCAAACAGCTGACGGACTATAGACCACTCAGTCAGTCTGCCTTCAGAGGCTATCCTGGACGGAGGCTGACGTCACAGATGGCTAAGTCGCTCGATGGCTACTACCAGGAGACCGGACGAGCGGGACGAGACGGTCAAGATAGCGACTGCGTGCTGTTCTATCGCGGTCAAGATGCGACCAAGCTGGCGGGCCATGTTTGTAATGACCCAGACGGGACCGGAAAGCGTGAGTGGGCGTCAGGGACGCCATTTTCGGGGTTGACAGTGTAGTGCGAGAAATGCTGCGCTTCGCACAAGATCTTCAGACCTGTCGCAAGGTGGGTCCCAAGTATACAGGCAAACAATACATGAACTAAGATTACAGGTTGCATTCGCAAAGTACTTTTCCGCCTCCGCCAACCTTTCCGCCAATGCTTGGGACAATGCTGCGGCTCTCGACTCCTCCACCTCCGCCGGCTCCCTGACCACTTGCGGTAGCTGCGATAATTGCACACGAGACGAGGCGAATGTGGAGACGCGAGACGTCACGCTCGAGGCGTGGAAGCTTTTGAGGGTGAGCGGGGAGGTGCTGAATCAAGGGGGAAGATTGACGGTGTCCGCCTTGGCGAAGCTGGCAAGGGGAGGTGGAGGGGGATCTTTTTCGGTTGCCGAGGGAAAGGGAAAGAAGAAGAAGGCGACGGGAGAGGGGAATGTGGATCTCGAGGAGCTTGTCGGGGGGAAAGTCACGTTGAATGAGGATGTGAGTCGGGTGGGAATGGTTCTGGGGCCGGGTATAAGCTGATCGAGCAGGACACCGAGCGGTTGATAATCGAGCTTTTACTAAGTGATCACTTCATGGAAAGTGAGTTACTTCCCCTTTCGGACAGAAGAGTAGACTTACAGTCCTCAGCATACTCCTCAACAGCCTATACCACCAACACCTACGTTGCGCCCGGTCCGAACGCCCTTCGACTGTCCCGCCTGACTGCCGAGCGAATAGAGGAAGGGATGGGGACCAGGATACAGCGTTCATTCCTGCGCGTGGAGAAGAAGGCGAGGAAGGTCGGAGAGGGGAAGAAGAAGGGAGAGGGAAAGAAGGGTGGGGAGAAGAAGAAGAGATCGAGGAAGGAAGTTGTGAATATCGCCGCGGATGAGGGTATCGAGGATGTAGACGAGGAAGAGGACGAACAATACGGCGAGTTCGAAGACGACCAGTAGGATGAGCATCATGTATGGCTAGGCCCGAGCCTTCTTGGTAGAGTGCTGCTCGGAAGCCTCGAGCCAGATATGCCAGACCCGCTCTGTGATTATTACAGCGTGTCCTCTATAGTCAGTAGCTCTACTCTCCTCTACCATCGCGCGAATTTGCTATGCGGTACTTACGGTACCCGGGGGGCCAGCTACCTGCCCACTTTTGAGCCTCTCACCACCTTCTGCTGATACCACAGCTTCAGATGGGCTCCAAGCCAATCATCAGCGCTATGATCAGTATAAGTATCGTAAGTTGCGCCAGTCTTTCTTCATATTGGTACATCTGGTCACATGCTCATATCAAAGTGTTGCGCAGGAAGGTACGTAGGTGGCATCGCACCCGCCGGACCCCACGCACCACCACTGTCCCTCACCCCGCTCGTCAGCGACAAGCTGGAGGGCGCACCCCAACTCTGCGATTCCCCCTCTCCCACCAGATAGCTCGAGACCATCATGGGGCTGCCCGCCCGCGGAGTCTGCGCCGGGGTATTGAAGACGTATGTGCCCTTCGGACTGACCCATCGAGGATCTATAACACCGGTCCGCTCCCAGCTCTGAATATCGGGATACACAGAGAGCTCGCGCGATGCGAACCCACTGGGCGGAGTAGTGTCGGGAGATACGGCGTAGGGGTCGGCATGCGAGGAGGGGCCGGTGAATGAGAGCGGAGAAGACCCGATCGGCTGGTGGTTGGGAGTCGGGGCGCGGATGTCGATAGGGGACGAGTGATGATTGTGGTCGAGGGAATGCGGGACGGCGAAGGGGTTCTGGGCGGCGGGGGCGGCGATGCGCTGGACGATGTGTGTACCTGCGTGCAGGTGCTGGACGTTCATCGTGACTTCGGTAGAAGCGAGGTGAGCATTGAAGCTGGGCGGGAACTGACGGGCAGACTGCAAGGCACGCTGGGCAGGCACGGGGGACGTATGGATGCTGGCTGGACAGCTGCGGTAGAACCTACCAGATAGGGGCGGAAAGCTGTCAGTAGAGAAAGATTGCTGTTGGTACGCTTCACCGGTCTGGTCTGAGTGGAGGTGAGGCTCTTGAGGGAGAGCACTGTGATTGTGAGTCGTCTGATACTGTGGCGCCATCGGAACGCCTTCGGTGATGCTTGATAGTTGTTGACGATAGGGATCTGCTCGTTGCGACTCGTATGATGGCGAAAAATCTCCATAGACCTGGCCATCCCCCTCGAACCCCTGCTCGACCGGCAACATCGGCACGTTCCCCCAGCTCGTACCGCTGCTCGAGCTCCACTCGAAGACGTCCGCCGGGCTTTGGCTCATTTCGTTCGCCCGCTGTCCATCATAGTCGATCACCATCGGCGTGCTGGAGGCGTAGGACGCGATCTGACTCGGCCGAGCTTCTCCTCCCCAGCCATGCTTGGACCGCCTCTCCATAGCCATGTCTTCTTTGATCTCTCGGAACTTGCGCTCGACCTCAGGCCCCGCTCTCGTTCGGACAACCTGGCCATTGGCAAGACGACGAGTACGGAAGAGCTTGGGAGCGGCGCGGCGTTTGACAGCAGCGATGTCGGTTGTGGTGGAGAGGCGGTGAAGGGTGGGGTCTGGCCATTAGCACAGTCGACCGGCTCGGCAGGGCTCAGTATAGGCGGTAAGTGGCGATCACATAGACTCACGAGCCCAGACCGATGCATCCAGAATGTTTCCCATGCCATCTTTGAACTGCCTGCCGGGATAGACTCTCGCGAAGCCGTAGATCTAATTTATCAGCTAATCATCGCCCCCGCGACCTGTCTCATAGCTGATACTCACATTGAGCTGACGTCCGAACGACGATATCTTGTCATGCTTGAATAGCTTCGGCAGTACGGTCTTTGCGAGCTGTGTAGCTCAGCTTTTCATCCACCGTCCCGTTTGAGGGGAGAACTCACCTCGTCGGGACGGGCAATCACAAGCTGCTTCGAGTCTGCGGCCCAGTAGATGACATCGGGGCATGGGTGTGGATCAAGGGCAAGGAAGCTGGACGATAAGTGAAATCTCGAGCGGGTGGCAAATATGAACTCACTCGAACAGCTTCTGCAGAAAGTTGGGCTGCCGACCAGTACCGCCAGGTAGGAGCCCGCCATCTACCCCGCAGATCTCGTCCTTTGCGTCTCCTCGATAAGGCGAACCCTGCCCGTCATTGACGTACAGCTGCAGGGGTGGCGAGTGTTCGTATACTTGAAACATGGTGGCGAGTGGGATGGCGATCTGATGTCGGGCGGGTGAGGTCAGAAGGGCCTCGTCAGGATGGTCAATCAGCAGCAAGTCAGCTTTCAGACGGCATGGATAGCGCGAGCAATGAAAGACGGAGCGGAAAGAGGGGAGAGGCCTTCATCAGTGAAGAGTGTACCAAGCTTTATACTGTCCTTTCAGACCTCCTCCTGGCCGACGGCAGCCTCCACACTCTGCAAGACGCTCCTCTGATATCAGCTTATCCTTTGACATTTGCGCCAAATGGCAGCTATGACGCGTCGCGACCAGTCCATCTTCCCCATGTCCACCACGACAAGGGGTGAAGCTCCTTTCAGCATCACGGCGGATAGCATGGCGAAAGCGAATACATATCGTAGGTCGTGCCCTCGGCTGGGCGATACCAGCCTCGATTTTGAGAAATGATCGAAGGCGTGAAGCCGCATTCGCGCGGGTTGGCGTTTCATCCCTCATATTCACTCTGGTTCGGCAGGGTTGCAAGAAGGCCAGGTCTACCATCAGGAAGGTGGCGTCGTCCTCGGCGCCCAAGGGCAAAACGGCGAAACGCATGAATCTGAGTATAGGCCGTCAGATCTGGCGAAGCGAGGACTCAAACGCGTGTGATGCATGCACATGCAGAAGCAGATCTGGGCATCAGCTGCTTTGCACCGAGAGCGGGGGAGCTCGACTCACATGTAAGGTTTCCTTGATAAAAGGTGCACGTCTGCTGACAACCTGCTACTCTTCTTCGCCAGCGGATGATGACGCCTCTTCCTGTCTATCGATCCCCTGAGATCGAGCCCCCAGCCTCAGATCCTCCGTCAGCCGTCTTAGCCTCTCCAGCTTCGTTTCGTCATATTCAAACTCATGACCATCCCCGTTGGATGAAGGCGCGAGTGGCCAGAGAGCGACGGCCCAACTGCGCTTACTGGCTCGCCGAGACCGGCTGACATCGCCAACGAGGACTTGAAGTATGTTCTTTCGCCACCCGATATCGTACACGTTGATATTTCGCGCTTCATCGAAAAGCCGGTGTCGCTCGGCTCGAGTAAGTAGGTGATCTGGTTTCCAGGTCGAGAGAGGGGTAGTACCAGTATCGGATGCGGCCGGGCGAACGGGGAGCAGGGCTGAAGGGTAGGTGTGCGAGATCTGTTCGAGCGTCGTCATGTTGTTGCTGCGACTTACAGCTCTTATCTATCGAGCTGGTAACAAGACTCACCAGACCAGATACCAGTGATAGGTTGCTAGACCACCAATCGCGAGGGTGAAGAACGCGCCGATCATGGCGAGAAGCATGTAGACAAGAGGGGAGAATTCAACCTCCTGCTGGTGATCAGCCTGGCCATCTGTTAGACGATGAGTACTCACCACAGTATGTGTCGTAGGGCTACCGTCTGATGATAGATCCGGGCTGGGCATATCGTACGCTCCATCATCAGTCATAAACATGTAGACTTGATAGGCGCTCTCGAGGCAGACATATATAGCCAGTAAGGTGCCATATGAAATGAAGAGCAGGAAGGGCTTGTCTGCTGCGTCAGCTCTTGCAGTAGCAGTCTGGGCACAAATAAGAACACACAGTTCCGATGCCCGACACAAGTCGCCAGCCATACGCAATGGTGGTCCACTGGGAACATGAGCGTTCGTCTCTGTTGGAGCCGATCGGGATAGCTTACTCTTCAGAACACATCTCTTGCAGAACCGGCAATGATGGGTGCGATCCGGTTTCCAGCTTTCGCACTTGCGGCAAAATCGTGGTCCGCCAGTGTTGCTCTTCGCCATCAGAACTTTTGAGTCCGCCGCGGAATCGAGCAGTTGTCGGTTCTGATTCTGCAGGAGAGTAGCAACTTCGGCTTCTAGCTCGTCGAGCATTACTTCTCGGTCCCCCTCGACCGCATCTCCCATCCAGTATCCTTTGGGTCTCGCCCTGGTCTCGCCTGTCCTGATGACTTGCATCCGGTCCGCCGTTGCATCCGCATCTTCCCCTCCCTCTTCTACATCCTCCTCGTCCGTCCAGTCTGATTCCCCACCGGCTTCCACAGCAGTGCTTGGAACGAAGGGGCTCAGTCCGAGCGGGAAGGGCGATATGGTAGGAGTGTGACCGTCTCCGCCGTCCGACGATGCTCGCATATTGCGCTGAAGAGGTGCTGGAGGCATCGGTCGGCGCGAAGGGAGAGGCAGTGGGGACGGATGATCCTTCGCTATCCGACCCTCCACCCACTGAGAGTTTCTCAAGTAGCGCAGAGGGATATCGTCGGGATCGGCGGTCCGGGCGGCGGGATGCGCGGAACTGGCTCCGGATCTTTCAGCTTCGAGCTGATCAAGCTGCAGCGGTGATGGACTTGATCGACAAGGTGCCTCTTGCGCATGAGGGAGGGCAGCAAGCGTGACTGGGCCTTGGCGTATTTCCTCAGGAACGTAAGCGAAAGGAGCGGCGCTCGGGTCAGGGTGACCAGGTGACCGAGTGGCGGCGGTAAACAGGGACAGCATAGTCAACCCCATGAGGATGTTGAAGATGAGCAGCCTTCATACATCAGCTTGCTCCATTCCCCGATACTGTGGTCGCGACTCACTGTTCGATGAAGTGCCACGTATCATGACGTCGAAGCAGCACCTCCGGGATGGTGATCGTGAATGTGAACGCCAGCCAGGTACAGCTGAGAAGCGCAAAACTGACTGATTCAATCAGCGAGGGCCTCAGTCGTGACGTGAGCCTCGCTCAGGTGGGGTCAGTACGCACAGAGTAAGGGTAGCCTTGTCAATATCCTCGACAAAGTCGATCGGGAGCCGAGTTCGGCTGCCCTCTCGCCGTTGATCTCATGGTAAGGCGCCATCTTTGCCGTATTCGCGTTACGCTCGATACAGCGCTCATCTAGGCAGCCGGATACCCTGGGCTGACTGCCTTGCTATACCATGAGTAGCTCGATACGTCGACAAAGAAAGATTCACTCCTTTGAACCCCCCTCTGCGAGCACCAGCAGCGGCGGCTTTACGTTACACCGCAGCCGCTTCCAACGGAAACGCGAAATCTGACGCGTCTTCGCAGCATCAACAAAGCCGAACTGACTAGTCACTCCTCCTTCACCCATCGTCCTTACATTCCCTCGCACTATACAGCATACACGATGCCTCGTGTAGACGTCACAAAGGGCCGAAAGCCCCGCCCGTCTACCACGAGCGAAGCTGCGCTTCAAGACGCCTCGACGAGCAATCAGCCCGAACCGCCGATCAACAACGACAAGGCCGAAAAGGCCAACCGACGCAAGTCTGCCCACTTTGGCAATATAGGCGTAGCCCCGGGAGACGAGCCTGCAGAGGTTAGTGCGGGGAGGGCTGGCCAAGGAAAGCGGATTGTGTCTGCGGTAGCATTGGGTGCAGCTGGGAAGGAAGGAAGACGGCTGGGAAAACGCTTATCGGCGGTGAATCCGGAGATGGTCGGTGTCAGCTGGGAGGTCAGGGAGAGCAAGTACGAGGAGTGGATGAAGGCTGCGATTGACAATGTGAGTAACTGCTGGCACTGGAGCAGCAGCAGCTGACATGTAGAAAATCACGGTCACCAATACCTGGAACTTTGCCTTGATTGACTACTTTCACGATATGACCCTGCTCAGGAACGGGCCTGATGACCAAAGTAAGCCTTGAAAGCTGGACCAGATCAGCGAGATCGAGCTGATATACAGGTATCAACTTCCAGAAGGCTTCGTCGACGTTGGATGGGTGTGTCAAGATCTGGACATCCCGAGTGGACTCGGTCGCAACGGAGACTGGAAAGCTTCTCAGCGGTCTGGCGGGAGGTGAGCTATGATAGAGCTCGCAGTAGCTAGCGAGCTGACGCCTTACAGGCACTGGAGAGGAACCCCAGGACGAGGGCGAAGAGGGAGGTGAAGATGGAGACCGGCCGAAGACACGAAAGGTATGGCATCTAGCTGTTGCCGCCGTGGGGTACCAAGCTGACTCGCTAGAATACCTCTCACCGCTCGGAATCCACCTTGGCCAAGTCTTTCACCACTCTCCAAGTCAAAAAGCTGGACCTGGAATTCTCGGTCGACCCGCTCTTCAAGAAGACCTCGGCGGACTTTGACGAAGGTGGAGCAATGGGTCTTCTGATGAACCATTTGGCAGTGGACGGGAGAATGCGAGTGGTATTTGACGCTGGAGATGCTGTTGTCGAGGAGGAGGAACTGGAGGAGGAGTTGGGACCGGGGATGAATGCTGAGGTTGACCTGGAGCGATTGAGACGTAAGTGCCACACATGCGGTATCTCGCTGACAACACAGCTTTCATGCCTGCACCGGATGCACTTCAGAATCTGATGATTTCCGATACCCTCTCCAGCTTCCGGTTCTCCTCGGACCCCAGCGCCGTCCCCGATCTCACCTCACTGCTGAGCCTCAAGGACAACTGGAACGACAATGACGACGGCGGGATGTCGGATTTTGGCGAGTCTGTCGGTGGCGGCGGACCCGTGGACTTTTTCGGGGACGATGACTTTGGTGGCGGTGGGATGGGTGGAGGGTATGATGACAACGAGTCAGCCGGCGGTGGTGATTACGATGGTGGGAATATGGGCGGGATGGTAGCGTCAGGCTCTGGGGCGGTCGCGTTGGGTCAGCCGGGCGAGCACCTTATGCCGTTCGACCCGAAGCGAGGTGGCGGGGACCTGGTCATGGCGTTAGCGGGGAGAGAGGGGGACGGGGATGATGATGGGATGTTTGACTACTTCGACAAGGGCTTCGGGAAAAGGGGATGGGCGGGTGTAGAGCACTGGAAGCTGAGGAAGGTGGCAAAGAAGGGTGAGTCGGTCAATATCAACGACAGGTCTCCCCGCTAACAGCTCAGATCCTGCTTCAGCGGCGACAAAGAAGGCCGATCGAGCCAGTGGACCCGCCAAGACCCCCTTCGTTCTTGACTTCATGTCGGCTGCAACGACCGCGTCAAGCTCCAAGATCCTCTTCGCACCCGCTTCTCGAACGTCTATAGCCCTGCCTGCGCACGCCCAGTCCGCCACCAATCGGAAACGCTCCAGCAAAGAGACGAACGATCTCGCGGACAAGTACAAGCGGAAGCGGAGGGAGAAGGAGCGGCAAAAGGAGGAGAGCGCCAACCTCTTGCCTGACGACATGCACTTTAGCAGTCGGCAACTGGTTAGGCTTTTCATGAAGCCCAAATTTGCAGTGAGTTTTATCGTGAACATCATGCCAAACATTGCTAACGCTCTAGCTTCGGATGCGGAAGAAGAACCAAAGTGCGCGGATCGAGAATGCCGAAGGAGAGATCGACACCACTTTCTGGGCGGAAGCAGCGGCGGAAAGAGCGGATGGATTGGGTGGTGAGTCTACAGCAAGCGGTCGTGCACTCTGGCTGACCATTGGCAGAACCGGCGTCACCCATGCCCTTCGAGTCTCAATTCTTCGCCGATGGAGATAACGACGGTGATGACGATATCACCGATATTGGCGACTTTGCATTCGTCGATGACGCCCTGGACGAGCCATCAACCCCACTACCATCCGGTCCAGGGGATATGGACGGGGAAGACGATAACCTATGGCAGGGCAGCCAGACTCAGATCAAGCGGGCTCGACCGGAAAACGTCACATTTGCCAAGCGGGCCAAGCGGGTCGATGTTAAGCGGCTCAAGGACGATATTTGGGTCGGTCTCAAATCGCTCGTGCCCAAGCCTGTTGACGCGGACGGCGAGATGGAGCTGGACGATCCGTCAGATCCAGAGACGGAGATGCTCACGCCGGTGGGCGAGGCCAAAACGTTCAACAACATTATCACAGACCTCCGGCGGACATACCCCAAGGACAAGATGTCGGAGATCTCGACAAGCTTCTGCTTTATCTGTCTTTTGCATCTGGCGAACGAAGAAGGGCTCACGCTGGAGGCGGCGAGGTTTGACGGGCTGGAGGGAGAGGACGTGGGATGTCAAGGAGTGGTGGAGCTGGATATGGCAAGTCTGGAGAATGAGGGACCGCCTCAGCAGAAGAAGCGGAAGGGGAATGGGCCGGCTGGTGATGGGATCGAGAAGGTGGTGGGGGAGTTGCAGGCTCTAAGGGTGTACAAGGTGAGTCTGCTTTTGCAGTGTTGTATTCAGGTTCGGACAGAGAGCTGATCTGTCAGGATCCGACAGCAGGGCGTGCGGCGTAGAGGCCTTTCCTTGATATCCTTGCGCCGATATCTTATCGCCGTCAGGATAAAGCTGCATGTAACAACGCTGTAGCAAACCACGGCAAAGGCTGTGACGAGGCTCACTTACCATCGAGGGGATGTGCTGGAACCAGGCGCTCATCAGCTCAGACCAGCTGGTGTCTGTGAGCGCACCTGACCGGCTGCGTCTCCTTTGTCTGACTTTCCCTGTACTCATCGATCTCTGACATGCTGCGCGTACCGCGCGAAAGGATGCGTGCCTGCTCACTCTCTCGGTACCCACACATATCAGCTGGGATGACCATCCCGCATCCCCACTGACGATCTTTCAGGACTCGTCACACCTTGCAATTGCCAGTATCGCAGCCAGTCAATCACGCGACCATATCGAAGTTGGACACTATGGCACCTCGTCGTCCACATCACGACCAGTATCGTTCCTCTCGGACTTCGTCGCGTACTCACGAGCAACATGGACCCGCAAGTGATCATCAGCGAACCAGACCGGGATCGCCAGATCCTTTCCACTCCGATCCTGGTGAGGACTCAGATACGGACAGCTACTACGCTCCCGGTAGGGATCCGCGCTACTGGGAGTCTGAGGCTAGCGACGACGATCACATCCCTGTGTATGACTTCGAGCTCGACAACGCCTTCAGCAAAGCCCGTCCCCCTCGAGCGCCCAGAGTTCCCCGCCCAGCAGCGAGATCTGACGGCAGCCAGAGCCAGTACAGAACTGCATCAGACGATGGCGAATGGCGCTTCGATGATCGGTCGTTCGACCAGTCGTCTGGCCGCAAGGGAGAGGACCGCAGTACGCGGCGCAAGCGCGAAACATGCTTTCGCGGTGGAGTATACAGCCGAGTGCCTCCATCGCAGAGGAGGGATGTAGGTGGCGGAAAATATAAGAGGCAAACTGGAACGCGTTCCCTGTTTACTGTTCCCTCGCCGGGACACACGCAACGTACGACCCGATACAGGCCTTCGCAGGGGCGGACAGGAAGGAGAGCGGGGTCGCGTTATCCCTCGAGGGACGGGAAGGGTAGACTAGTAGAGGCGAAGACGTACTTCTGTGCCGTCATGTGAAATGAGGATCACCCTTTGTACCGATATGTGGAGATTGATGATCCATGAGAAAAGACCATCTGAAGCAATGACCGACACCTGCATCTCTTAGGCGCGTGCTTCATACTAATGTGGGCGCGAGGTGATCACTAGTACAACATACTGAAAGCCTCACTTGTCTGCCTCTGATCATGAGGATCATCCGTGGACCGCCCGAACGCCAAAATCTCACCCCTCGACCCTATCTCGCCATTTCCGCCCAACGACATGCCCGCCATTGTAGCCGCCATTGTAGAGCTTGCCTTCACCCTCCACCTGTATCTTTCCCCTTCCGTCCCCTCTTCCTCTCCTCCCTCTCCTTCTCCCGACCTGCATTCTCTGACGTTCCGCTTCCGTCAACATCCCTTCCTTCCCTCCTATCCACGTTCCGCCTCTTTGACGACCTCCCTCCCCTGCTTACTCCGCTCGAGGCCCCGCTTGGCATCCCATCATCCGTCATGGGTACGTCCAAGTCCGCATCGAGGTGGACGGCCGTAATGGGCCGTTTCGACCCGACGCCAATGGGGATCGAGGTCGTCGTCATGGGAGGTACGGGGAGGAGGGTCGATGCGGAGGATGGGTGGGTAAGATTTGGGGGGAGGGAAGGCGCGAAGGGAACCGACGGTAGCGTGAAGGATGTAGGAGCTGACGAAGCATCGTGACGATATCGGAGTGGGCTGCGGCTGATCCGCCCATTCCCGCCAACAGGCCGGATAGATACCGTGGGACTGGACGAGGGCATCCCGCCGGGCCCGGCGCCCGTCTCGCTCTGCATAGATCTCGAGCCACTGGCAGGTGTAGCCTCAGCCGAGGGCGTCGAACCTTGCACGAATGTCCGATCCGGATCTCCGCCACTCTGGCCCGTTTCCATCCGTATATTGTCCCCTCCTTCCCTAGCGCCCTGCTGCACACCTCGCATAGGCTGTCTTGATGGTCCCGGCGTATTATCGGAGGAAGGATGTACGTGAGGAGTACGGTGCTGGTAGTATGAGTCGGGTATTGGCGCAGAGGACGGCCGGGTGGCCGCTTGTAGGTGTATTTGATTGCGCGTATGAGCGGCTCGACGGTGGGGGTGAGGTTGGGCAGGGGTCTGACCAGGAGTATTGAGGGGTGCGTCGTCGCCGTCTTCAGCTGCAAAGGCGGCCATAGCGGTCTGTAGCGTTAGCTCGATTCCTATGTTGGGAAACAAGGAGACAGCTAACCTCTCGTGCTTCCGCCCAGTCCATCAGTCTCGACAATGTCTGCGTGGCATCCTGGCCGGCCCCTATCGAGCTCTGCACCGTAGAAAGGACGTCGGCACTGCTTCGTTAGCTACTGTGCCCCTTCCTGCCTCGGCACTCTCAATCCGGGATCGCTGATTACACGCGATCCCGCTGAACGTGACTTCTTTGACTTACATGCATGCCGAGTAGCCCACTTGATATGCTTGCTGATAAGTCAGCTCGCGCCCCCGTGTATGTGAACATGTAGTCGATATATCCCACAAAGGGGGAGCTGAGACATACCTTCGTGTATCCCAAAGATGACTTGTACAAGTTCGTTATGCTCAATGCCGAGGCTGACAGCATCAGCTATACCGTTCCAGACCTGTCCCTCAAAGCGGATCTCTACTCCTCAACCGAATATGGCCAAAGAGAGGGTGGCGACATTCGACATCCGCTTCCGAGACCTCGCACGAGCGGCCCGACCGCAAACACACGACTAACCTCTAAACTTATCGCCCATCTCCCGCTCCGCGTCCGCCAGACCGGCCGGTAATGTCGATCCCAGCGCCGAAAGGTCCATCGTGATTCCGAGCTGTCAAGCGACTGATGGGTACACGCGATGGGTCGTATGTCTGTAGTGGAAGGATGAATGAGGGAAGGAAAGGTGGAGATACACAAGGTCTTGCTCGAATTGGCTGAGCGCAGCTTTGAGTTCGAGCGATTCAAGCTCGGACGCACGGATCACGGCAGGAAAGGAAAGGGAGGAGCGAATAGAGTCAAGGGAGGTGAGTACGAGTGGCGGATCTGTGCTCGAGCCTCTCGCATTGAGTCAAGCTTGACCATCATCTTCATTGCGCTGGTAATATGGACGAGGCGGAGGTGGACTTCCTGCAAGACGGAACGGCCCCTGGTAGTATGATGCGAGCCAGGCTCGGAGGGAAATCTATGCATCGCTGCCATGGATCAAGCTTATCATGTGCTGCCACTGCGGACTTCGCCAACACGCCCGCTCGATTGAGCACCTCTGCCGGGTCGCCTGTCTTCATGCCGCGCAGTGCAACAGCCGCACACTTCTGATGCGCGACTTTGCATGCGACTGAGCTCGAAGCTCCAGAGCTGAATTGAACTTCACAGCTTCACCACGAATTTCCGTACCCACAGCGCCAAGCGAGGCCCGGTCCCAGCGCATGACGTCATGCTCTGGCGCACCGCTCCCACCGCCTGCCGGTACCGGCCGACCTTTGTCCACCTTCCCCACCTTGACACGCTTACTCGACACAGCATTTCACCTTTCTACTTATATCAGACCCTCTAGACTCCAGCTCAGTATCGCCACTTACCAGCACTCCAAGTTCATCTCACACCAAATCAACCACACCTACCACTTCCCACCGAAACCACTACGAACCCAAGATGAAAGGCGACAACACCTTCGTTCAGAACCAGTACGGCCAGGACCAAGTCCACCCACAACAACAACAGCCGCTCGCTGGGCAAGGCTACAATGACAGTACACGAGGATACGGACAGGGCCAGCCCCAAGCTTATGGCGCGGTCGGGAATATGGGGGCACCGCAGCACGGACATCATGGTCAACCGACCGGGGCGGGGGGTCAGCCCATCTATGTTGTAGATGATGGCCGGAGGCAGGGGAACAATGACTGTAAGCTTTCTCAAACTGAGGAGGAGGAGATCGTACAGCTGACTGGGCGTAGTGGGCCTGGATATCGTGCTGTACATCATTGCGTTCTTCGTCCCGCCCGCGAGTGTGTAAGTCCTTGGCTTTGCTCTTCGCCCCTCATCTACAGCTAGGGGTCAAGCTGACGAACAGTGTTGTGAAGCGAGGTATGTTGCCCTTCTCCACCTCGCAGACCCTGCACATGGCGGGCCATCGAGAGATCGCCCAGAATCTACCCTATTTATGCTGATCAATACAGGTTGTGGCGGACAATTCTGGCTCAACATACTGCTCACGCTTCTCGGCGGAATCCCCGGGTTGATCCACGCCATATACAGTAAGTCTATCTGCTACATCGAGGACTGGCGACTGTGATGAGTATTCGAGACAGGCTGTCAAGCCTCGATCCAGTAGCACGGGGCAGACGCTGACGTTACAGTTGTCGCAGTGACGCCCGGTACATACTCGAGGGATCGACCCGTCGGGCGCCGCTAGGCGGTAAGCAGAACGGCAGGTAGAGATCTAAGGATTGTATATACTAGAGGAAAGCAGCATGTAGCAAATTATCAACCGTGACCCCTTGGGCACGGCTGTTCTGGTTCGGTCCCCAGCTGCCCAGGTGATCTCGAATTCGCCCGTGAGAGCAAGCACATCTGCACGACCGGCTAGTCTATCGATACAAGATGATATGCATGACAATCGACAGGGTACACCTACATCTCATTCTCCCTTTTATCCACCCTCATCGCCTGCCGGACCTTCCCGGCATCGTCGTCCGCATTGTCATCCTTGCCGGCCCCTGCGCCGGATAATGGTGCGTCACCATGCTCCTAAACTAGCCTGTCAGCTACGAGCGAATACTCGAGAAGTCGAAACTCTCACCTGAGGGTGCCGTCTCCATCCGCCAGCGTGCATATAGGCGTGCAGATACCCGTGTGGCTGGTGGAAGGTCGGGTGAAATTGTTGCAGGTGGAAGAGGTGTTGGGCTTCGTGTAAGGGGAGGGGCTGGTAGTTGGGGTAGAACATGCTGGTTGGCGCCAGGCGACGATAGGGTGAGCTGGTAACAGTCTGTCCGTTCGCTATGCGTGTGTACTCGTCGATTTAGTAATGTTATTTGATCTGGGTGAAAGATGGAGTGGTCTTGTGTCAGGGTCATAAGCTGGACTCAAGCAGTGTAAACTGTGTCTTTGTTCGCGCGCAAGACCTTGTCGAGGGAGCGGTACACGAAAGGATCGCAGGCGCGAGAAGGGAGAAATCATGACGTCGATTATGGCTTGATTGTCCTGCACGAGTTCGGAGGGGATCCTTTGATTGACCATCCCGCACGACCTTGCAAGTTAGGGGTAAGGAGACCGAGCTGACAAAGGATCTTACCTAGCGGTCCGTGAGGTGCTCGACAAGATCGCCGGTCAGTATCTAGAAAACGGGGTGACAAGCTCTCAGTCCAGCGTCACAGTGCGCTGTCGTGAGAAGAAGTGAGGCGAGGACAGTATGCCGGTATGCCGGGGCTGCGTCCAGCCCAGCAGGTCGGTGATGGACAAGGTCTTGCCCTTTTCTGCATAGCTTCGCCCGGATCTAGGTCTCCCGGCTCAGCCTTGCCTCACAAGCCCCCTCGACTCCCCGCTGGAACCTAGTCCTCCTTCCGCGCGCCTTACGTGTCCTTTGGCTTGCCGCTCTTCTCCACCTGGGGAATGACGAATTTCTGCGCAGGGTCAGCTTCTGTTCCATTTTCCCGCCTTTTCCATGCCGGATCCGAGCATAGCCTCCCCCGTAGTTCCCCCCTTATGCCCTCTCTGCCTCCAGCATTCGGCATTACGCCCCGCCTCCTTGCACCTTCAGACCCTACAGGGAAACGCAACGTACCGACTCTCCACCCTGTCCATTCTCCCACAGCTGGTATCTGACACCAATCTGAGCCCGACGCTCAGCCCCAACCCGCTCCGTCTCGGTGAGCGCCTGGCGGACCGCCCTGGACGCGATCTGGGTGTACTTGTTCCAGCTGTTTCGGCAAGTTCGGATTGATCATATGAGGATGCGTCGAGGTCGAATATGGGGCGACGGCGAGCAGGTATAGATCGTGTAGGAGAGAGTATAGGGAGATGCGCACGAATAGGGAGAGAAGATTGAGATCAGCATAACTCTCTTGCTAGCTGACCATTCTGGCTCTTTCGAATTGGAGTGGTATACTCACGTCATGAATTCTCTCCAGGTAGCTGCGGACATGGTGGCAATGTTTGTGAGTGGTTGAGGCGTTTGGGAGAGCGTGAGGATGGTCTTATAGCTCAAGTGCGAGCAAAGCAAAGGTCAAGCTGAGCCTCACAGGACGGAACCAAATCCGAAAGCGGGAAGTTCCGGTGTGGCACACGGAGTCTAGACGGGAACTCCATCTTTGCTCCAGCACATTCCTTTGTTTCCCTTGGCTGTGCTGTGGGCCCAGCTGTCGACGTGGCATCTCTCTGTTCTCTTTGTACCTTCCAGCACGATACACTCCACACCAGCCCATAGACCGTGACCCGTCCCTTGTAACATTAGCTTCTCTCTTGTACACCTTAGCCCCACACTTCCTCTCGCTGTCCAGCCCTTCCCACTCGACAACCATCTATAATCCCGCCACCATGTCAAACATCGCCACCAGCTCCAAGCGCGCCCTCCCTTCCTCATCTTCTACCCCATCAGCCAAGCGTCCACGCCCTTCTACGTCCAGCGCCGAATCATCACATCACGATGAGGAAATGGACGAGGATGACGTTGGACCTATCGACGAGACGCTGAAGGAGAAGCTGGCGAGAAAGGATGCCAGGGTACGTCTTGGCGTAAAGTTATACTCGAGCCAAGCTGATCATCAGACCATCCGGAATCGCGAATCTGCCCAAAGGTCTCGGAACCAGCGCAAAGCCCATCTCGCATGGCTTGAGGTCCGCGTCGTCGAGCTCGAGGAGGAGAATCGGCGATTACGGAGTGGCCCGAGCGGGTCGACGACCCTCGCGTCAAACACACCGAAGTCAGCCGTCGGTCAGGTCGCTGTGAGCGCACCATCCCCGCTCGCAGAGGGTTCTCCATCATTATTCTCGCTCGACCTCGGATCCAGCGGACCATCACTCGGCGGTATCAACCTCGCCGCGGTCGCTCCTCCACCGCCGGGCGTCAAGCTTGAAGAGTGTCCCGTCACTTCGGCCGACGCGCTGCAGATCGAGGTAGCCTCTCTGCGCGCTCGGAACAGTCACCTCGAGGGGCTCGTCAAGCACATGATGGCTTTGTCCAACCTCGGCGCTGGGATCGCGGAGCCAGTCTCTGTCGCTCCGCCACCACTACCCTCCGCGATGGACATCCCTCCCCTTGACTGGGACTCCATCTTCATTCCCCAACCTACCGACTCCATCGCACCCGTCAACTCTTCCACCTTCTCGCAACCCTCCTCACTCATCTCACCCACCCTCTACACCCTCTCCACACCTCAAACCACCATCGACACCACCCAACAATCATCCCCCGACCTTCTCGCTTGCCACCCAGCAGCGGTGGCGACCCCCCCTGTGCAAACAGAGGGGTCCCTGCAGCGGGCGAGAACGGACTCGGGCTTGATTTTGGGCATGTCGGCGGCGGTGCACCGGGGTGGATTCAGGGTAACGGCGGAAAGGCTGGATGGGGTGGCGCGGGTCTTGGTGGCGTTGGCCAAGATCAGGGGATGGATACCTTCTTCTCCTTTGCCGGGCCCAACCAGGGCATGGCGGAGTGGACCAACCAAGAAGGGTCGGGCGAGGTGCGACCGGCGGAGAATGAGTGGAGCCGCGCCGAATTGGAGTGGGATGAGGGGATGATCAGATTGTTGGCGGATCTGGAGGGCGAGGCAGGGGGAGTACAGGGGGAGACGGTGGAGCGGGGGACGCCGGTGGGAGTGGCGGAGAGGAGAGAAGTAGTGGCGTAAGCTTTGAGGGAGTATGAGAGGGCAGGTCATCTCGGCGCTGGTCGTCATCGGTATCGTATACCCGTCTCGACATACCACACATCTCGGTCAACGATACCCTACGTTCCACACATCACATCCAACCTATCTCGACGAAATCATCTACCCAAAATCTCCTCTCCGCCCTCATCTACCCTATCCTCATCTCGACTATCGGAACCACCCCTCTGATTCTTTACCTCTCCGCCTCCGTCCCCCCGCCACCCGCTCACCTTCGGGTTTTGAGCCGTGTGTGGGGGTTCTTCGGTCTCGTGAGTGGGTATTGGATCTTGAGGTGTTTACTTTGGGCTGGGATGTGGAAGGGGTGGTGGGAGCGATAGAGGGAGGTTGAGGGCTGGTGACTAGGCGAGAAGGGCCAGGGCGATGTGGGGGCGGAAAGGTGCGGGGTCCGGAATTTGGCAGTGGTAGACTAGTATTCACATAGATGCATAGCTTTCTCTGCTGCCTCCGCTTCATCCTCGCCTAGTCTTCGCACTCAGCTCAGCTCATAGCAGCTTGTTGGAGAGCCCTCATTCCTCGCTCGCCACCTGATGACGTCATATCGGCCAGCGGACCCGGAGTCGCTGAGCACCGCTCCAGCTCCGTCCGCTTGGCATGGTCTACCCAAGAGCCGGGACACAGCATCCTACTGTAGAGACTGTACATATAGAACATTCCGCACCTACCAGCCTTCTCCATACTCAATCAGATATCAAGCTCATCAATCTCTACACCAAATTTCCAACATCTACCGTCACAAGATGCAGAACCTAATCTTCGGTGGACCGACCCAACAGCTCGTCCCTCAGAACCCGCACGTCGCTGTCTTCCCAGCCTACTGCGTGAACGGGCCCACTACGCTCATACTCAAAGAGAAGGCGTTCACATTCAGCGGAGTAGGTTGAGCTTCCTTGCTACGGGGAGAATCAGGAGCTGATGGATAGGACGATTTCCAGGTGAAGGACCAGAATGGGATCCCGGTCGTTGTCTGCTCAGGCAAAGCGTTCTCCTTCAGGGATAGGAAAGGTGAGCATGATCCACTATGGTCAGTGGGTGTTTGGAGGAAGGTGCTGATAGTGCAGTCATCACTGACGTCCAAGGGCGGGAGCTCTGCCACTTGCGCTCGAGGATGATGTCCCTCCGCAAGACGTTTGTAGCTGAGGATCCCCAAGGCAAGGAGTTGCTGGTAGTCACCAAGAAGCTCAGCTGTAAGTCGCTCCAATGGGTACTTGACCTGTCTGTCGCTTACCTCTTCAGTCGGTACCAAGATGGAAGCACAATTTACAAACGTCATCACCGGCCAACCCATCACGATCGCCATGCGCGGAGACTTCTGGGGTGGGTCCTGCGATATCACCCTGGGCGAAGGAGGGCCGACTATTGCGCAGATCACGAGGCAGTTGGGGAATATGCGCGAGATATTTACAAACAACCAGACTGTACGTTCCACCCCTCATGTTCCGGATCTTCCCGCTAGAATGAGGACAAGCTGACCCTGCTTAGTATGCGGTGACGGTCGCGCCTGGGGTGGATCTTGCGCTTATATCGGCGTTGTGTATATGTCTAGATGAGGCGAAGAATGAGAAGAACTAGCTGAGACGGAGCCGGAAAGAAGTATAAATGTAGCGCTATACATATGGAACACCTTGATTTCTCGGATCTCTTGATCGAACTACATATCAGCATGTAGCGACGCTGATAGCGCCTTCACAGTCTACAGCACATACGGACAGTCATCCGGTCTTTCGGCTGATCGAGTCTCCCCGCCGCCGCCGTCCAGCGCCAAGGAGCACATTTTAGGCAGCGGTAGCGGATGTTGCCCCATAATGTGCTCAAAGCCTGGTATAACCGCCTGTTCGCAACGTCCTCTCTTCGCTCCGCAGTCACTAAAGTGCTATGGCTCACAGCGTTGGGCGTTCGATCCATCACATACCCGAGTACATCAGCTGGGCGGGTGCATGCGCCTCTGCGCTTGTACGTCATGCAGTGCTACAATTGTAAGTACGTCAACCGGACTAAGCAGATACCGGCTCCGCTTGGCACATGTGCTCCGTCCACATGGTCCGCACGCCACATAGCACCACATGCCTCCGCGCTTCCGACTGACAAGTACGCTTCAACCGCATCGACTGACGCAAGCTTTCTCCACTTGTACTGCACCTACTCTCACCGCCTAGGCATCATGCAACAGCTCGCCCCACAGAACCCCAACATCGCCGTGTGGCCACAGTTTTGCGTGAACGGACCTACTACCCTCATTCTGCAGGAGAAGGCCTTCTCGTTCACTGGCGTGAGTCAATATACCAAGAGCTTGCTGCAGGGACTGACGACCTAGGATGACTTTCGGATATGCGACCAGAACGGGGTCGCAGTTGTCGTTTGCCAGGGACAGGGCATGTCGCTACGAGGCAGAAAGGGTGAGCTTAGGCATGCCTGATGCGCATGATCCTTCACAGTCATGATGATGTGAGTGTGTGCTGACGACACAGTAATCACCGATAGCCAAGGGAAGGAGCTCTGCCATCTCCGCTCGAAATCGCTTTCTCTGCACATGTCGTTCGTGGTGGAGGATCCGGCAGGACAAGAGATCTTTCAAGTCGTCAAGCACATGGGATGAGAGTCGTCTCCGCATATCGTATGCAGCTAGCATCCAGATTGAGCTAATTCTGGTAGTCAGTACCAAGATGGAAGCAACCTTCACGAACGCTGTAACCGGCCAACCCACCAACATATACCTGCATGGCGATATGTTTGGCGGATTTGCGGTTCTCAGCTTGGGCGAAGGTGGCCCACCGATCGCTCAGATCACGAGGGACTTTGCGAGTGCTCGAGACATCTTCATCAACGCTCAGACTGTGAGTCGAGCCGTAAGACGGCTCTCCATTTCGAAGCTTTGCAAAGGACGGAGCTGATACGGTCAAGTACGCTGTGAATGTTGCTCCCGGGGTCGACCTCGCTCTCATCGCTGTGCTGTGCATCGCTATGGATGAGACACGCGAGGCAGGGCGGAGATGAGGCGGGCGGGGTCATGGAAGCCGGGGGAGCACGTGATTGTGCAGATGTGTTCCGTACAATTGTACAGCTCATATAGCTGCAGGACATGCCATGGGCAATTGTCACCTTCCCTCATCTACTGCGCTCGATATCTGTGGACCATATACAAGCCATACGTCTATGGCTTTTAATTTCTTGCTGTACTGACATTTACACACCCGCAAGTACCGCGCGATCCGATCTCACACAACACACACACAGCTGTCCGCATGGACGTTACTTTAAGTTTGTGCTAACACACACAAGTCGCAAGGACCGAGCTGCACAGCATCCATTCTGTCTTCTTCTGACAACATCTCACTCATTGATCTACATGCAACGACTCAGCCCGCAAGACCCCAATATCGCCGTCTGGCCCCAATTCTGCGTAGGTGGACCTCTTACGCTTACCGTCCAAAGGCAGGCATTCTCCCTCACCGGTGTGAGTCCCGCCTCCCCGAGCGATGTGAGGGGACGTCGAGCTTACCTTCGAGGGTGACTTCCAAGTCTGCGACCAGAACGGGGTTGCTGTGGTGATCTGCCAAGGGCAGGCTATGTCTATACGAGGCAGAAAGGGTGAGTTTGGCACCGACGCACGGTCGCTTATCTTTCACGGTTACCACTAGAGCTGACAGCATTAGTCGTCACGGACAGCCAGGGGAAGGAGCTTTGCCACATCCGCTCGCCGGCGTTCTCGCTCCTGAGGACGTTCATCGTAGAGGATCCAGCAGGACGCGAGATCGTCCAAATCGTCAAACGCGTGGGATGTGAGCCTGCCCTTACTATTACAGACAGCTGAGCTGATGACATCTTAGTTGGTACCAGTATGAAAGCCACCTTCATGAACACAACTACCAGCCAGCCTACCAGCATCTATCTACATGGCGAAATCTTAGGCGGATCGGCAATCCTCAGCCTGGGCAAAGCTGGGCCGCCAATCGCTCAACTTGTGAGCGACTTTGCGAGTGCACGTCACATCTTCACCAATGCCCAGACTGTAAGTCAGCACACTTGACCTCTCCCGCTCATCCCCATGTGGGCGCTGATTTTGCTTAGTATGCCGTCAATATTGCTCCAGGTGTGGATATCGCGCTCATCGCTGTGCTCTGTATCACGATGGATGTGACACGCCGGGCCAGGAGATCCTGACGTGGGCTGTTGGGGACGTGGGCTGTTGGGAAGGATTAGCAATCACGATGTGAGCATAGGGTAGTCTTCATGCAAGCTGGCTTGCACGGTCTCTCAATCAAATGGTACAACATCTACCACCTCCCACTGATCTGCCATCCCTACACAACGCACAATACTGATTCCCCTCACTGCCACCATCTCCGGCAAGGACTCCTCCCTCGCCCGCTCGGCAATCTCCTCCCTTCGTTCCGCGCCAATATCCCCGTACTTCAGACTGACATGGGGGAAGTATGGCGACTTCCGACCCCAGACCTCCTCGCAGCGCGATTGTAGCTTCAGCAGCGGCTCTACTGGCTCTACGGGAGCTAGGATGCACTGGAAGAATGCCTCGCCTGTCGATGGGGACAGGACCGGAAGGCGCAGAGGCTCGGACTGGCGCGATTGGGCTATAATCGCCTCGAGGTGCTTGCGGATGACGGATGGTTCGGTAGAGAGATCGATGGAGCCGTAAAGGGTTACGTGGGGCAGGAAGTTGGGTGAAGCGGGCGAGAGGGAGGACAGGGAGGTGATGGCATTGCGGAATTTGAGGTTGGTCTTCTCGTCGGGCTCAAGCCAGAGAGACCAGACTGGAAGTCAGCCAAGTTGACTGTTGAACATACCTGAGAGCACTCCGGAAGCCATGATCACTCCAAATAGAACAACATAGGTTGCTAAGACAGTGCTGAGGCTATGTATCGCATCGCGAACAAGGTCATCTTCTGTCGGCGCGTCGGAGATTTTCGCTGAGGAATGTGGATCTCTGACGTCACCTTCCCCTTAGCTTCGCTTGGCCCTTCTCGACTTTTTGTTCCCTTTTGCTTACCTTGATTGCATCATTCCCTCTACTTCCTCATCTCTGTTCGTGGTGGAAGCACAGCCCGCGCAGCATGTCGTCTCCGTTAGAGTTCAAAAACAGCGTCACAACCCCCTCCCCGCTTTTCTCAGCGTACGACCCGACCCCCAACCCCGAATCAACCGTCCAAGGTGAAAACTACCGGTTCACCGTCATCTCTGAGGGATGTATCCGATACGAGTACTCTCCGGACGGCAAGTTTGAAGACCGCGCGTCTACCTTTGCGGTACACCGAAATCTTCCCAAGCCCAAGTACAATGTCCTCAGGGACAATGAGGGGGGATTGGAGATCAAGACGGATAGGCTGCACTTGCAGTATGATGGCAAGGCGTTCACTGCGAGTGGATTGTATTGTGACTGTAGAGCCAAGAGTGAGCATGATTCATCTAATCAATCTGTTGCGGCATAGCTGACAGAGTAGTCGGCCAGGAGTGGATGCAGACCTGGCGATATGGCTTTACTCCAGGAACGCTGGGCGGGACATGTCGTACCCTGGATGGTGTTGATGGGCGGACCAAGCTCGAGGAGGGTATCTTGTCCCCTGTAAGCCCAGTCCTGCATGGGTTCATGGAGTACGGGACACTGATCCATCAGAGCTCAATCACGGTTCTTGACGATTCAGGTTCGATGATCTTCTCCCCGGACGGATGGGTTGATACCCGCGTCAAGGGCCGGATTGACGGCTATCTCTTTGGCTACGGAGGAGGTGAGGTCATCCAGCTTTTGAGGTGCCGAGCTCATCAGTCAGACTTCCGGGAAGCCTTGCGCATCTACTACGAGATCAGCGGAAAGCCGCCAATGCTGCCCAGATGGGCGTTGGGAAATTGGTGGTCGCGATACTGTGAGTGAAGTCGCGAGCTATAGCTGATGTTAGATCCATACTCGGGAGAAGGCTATCTCGAATTAATGGACCGTTTCAAGGAGGAGAAGGTGCCACTTGCTGTTGCAGTGATAGATATGGACTGGCACAAGGTCGACATCCCGGAAGAATACGGAACGCCCTGGACTGGCTATACGTGAGTGGTCAGTGTGACTGAGCTGATGGCAGATGGGAGAAGAAGCTCTTCCCAGATCACGTCAAGTTCATGCAGGAGCTCCACGATCGCGACCTTAAAATCACACTCAACACGCATCCCGCCGACGGTGTCCGCGGCTTCGAGGACGCGTATCCCGAGATGTGCAAGGTGCTCAACAGGGACCCATCTGACAAACATGTGAGTCAACGCAAGAGTCAAAGCTAATACCAGCCCGTCAACTTTGACTGTACATCCCGTGAATTCTTATCGGCGTACATGACCACGCTGCATCACCCGATGGAGGACGAAGGCGCCGACTTTTGGTGGATCGACTGGCAGCAGGGAACGCACTCGCGCATACCCGGTATCGATCCGCTCTGGATGCTCAATCACTATCACTTTATCGACTCGACTAGGCGGATGGGAAGGCCTATGACCTTTTCTCGGTATGCGGGACCAGGGAGCGGGCGCTATCCTATCGGTTTCTCAGGCGTAAGTTTATCTGGCAAAAGTCTGGATAGAGCTGACGATCAGGACGCGCTGGTCACCTGGGACACGCTCAACTTCCAGCCAGAATTCACTGCTACAGCAGCGAACATCGGATTTGGCTGGTGGTCGCATGATATCGGGGGACACTGGGCTGGAATCAAGGTGTGTATCTGGCTGTATTCCTGAAGCCATGCTGACCTCCAGGATGACGAGCTTGCAACTCGCTGGGTCCAGCTCGGCTGCTTCTCCCCCATCCTCCGTCTCCACTCTTCCAACAACCCCTTCAACTGCCGCGAGCCATGGCACCACGGCGCCGAGGCCGAGAAAGTCCAGTCCAACTTCCTCCGCCTCCGCCACCGCCTCGTCCCTTACACGTACACCGAGGCCATCCGGTGCGCCACAGAAGGGCGATCGCTCGTCGAGCCCATCTACTACGACTACTCGCACCGGTCCGAGGCGTACAAGAACAAGAATCAATCGACGTTCGGTACTCAGCTCATCATCAACCCCATTACTAGTCCGCGGGACAAGGGAACCATGATGGGTCGGGCGGACACCTGGTTGCCGCCAGGGCTTTGGGTGGATCTGTTCACGTACGTGGTGTACGATGGGGACAGGGTGACGGCGCTGCACCGGACGCTGGAGTCGTTGCCGGTGCTGGCCAAGCCAGGGGCGATCATCCCGCTCGAATCGACCAAGGAAGTCGGGAATGGGTGTCTGATACCCGAAGAGATGGAGGCAGTCGTGGTGGTGGGCGCGGACGGGGAGTATGAGCTGCTCGAGGACGACGGGAGCGGTGCGCAGGTGGAGGAGGTCAAATTTAGCACTACCAAAATCACCCTCAACCAGTCCGCCGGTACGATCACCATCCACTCGTCGGCCAACCACATCGTAAAGCAGCGGAAATGGTCTATCCGCCTTCCGGCCTACACCAACTCGTTCAACATCACGGCCAAAGCGGGGTCAGACATTGACATCACCGCCAACAGAAAGCAATACCACACCGTTATCGAACTCCCTTCCCTCCCCACGTCCAGCGATATCATCATCTCCCTCCCGGCCAACCCGCAGCTGGACGAGACCAACGATGTCCTCCCTCGGATCCAGCGCCTGCTCAACAGTATGCAGATTGGGCACAACCCCAAGCTGGACATCTGGAACGCTGTCAAGGCGGAGGGCAAGCCGCATGTGCGACTCAGTCGTTTGGAGGCGCTGGGAGTGGACGCCCAGGTGGAGTCGGCCGTCAAAGAGATTATGTTTGCCCGTGGATAGATAGACAGAAGACGCTATAGAGGAATGCTTCGGGTCCACTATTGGTGACCGTTGTGACTTGTCCGATGACATTCGGGGTACCAAGTCTCGGAGCAGCCGTGCGCAAGGACTTCCGGGGCGTGAGTGGGGTGCGAGAGCACCTGCCGCACCGGCGGTATCACTCCGTCTTCACCTGCTCAAAGTCACCCGGTTGAAGTTTCCGGTTGATCATTCTCCTGTTGGCATTAGAATCTCCGTTTGGCGGGGCCCATCACTGCCACACTGGGGAAGAAGAGCTTTATACAGAGTCAAAAGGGTCCTTTTAGAAACAAGTCGTATTTTTAGATCCGTCCCCGCACCTCTCCGCTTCCGAGACCCTCATTCCTGAATTGCCTTCGTCTCCTCTTTTTCGGACCGGCTTCTATCGGCTTCGCCTCTCGGCTTATCAGCGGACAGTCAGGACCCAGCAGAGCCCATCGCGCAACTGTGTCTTGATCATCCACGGGCCATGAGAAACCGCAGCGAAAATACTTATATACTGACCCCCTAGCGGGGCCACCACTTACCCCACTTACCCTTCAAAGCTTTTCGCTCTACACGACACACATCTGACGCCATGGTCAACCTTCGCGATGCCTTCCGAGTCCACCCTGATGCCATGGGGCACGTCCCTCCCAAGGAGGTCACCAACAACCGAGTTATTGCGCTCGGAATGGTGAGCGATCATTTCCCATGTCTGCTCGTCACCATATGAGCCCCCTTGATTGTCTGCCCTCTCTGCTCGTCGCTGACGTGTAAATACCAGTTCGGGGCCTGCGCTGCTATAATGTATGGATACGACCTGGGTAAGCTGCTCGTTCTGCGAGCTCTGGACCTAGCTGATAGCCAGGATTCATCGGCGGAGTCATTACCCTCCCCGCTTTCCTTGCCGACTTCGACCTCACCAAAGCGCCAGCGGACTATGTCACCAACTTCTCATCCAACGTCGTCTCTGTCTTCCAAGCCGGAGCCGTCGGCGGAGCCCTCATCTCGTCTCCCATGGCCAACGGTCTCGGTCGGCGCTGGTCCATCATCATCAACTTGGTCATCTATACTCTGGGCGCGGCACTCATGACCGGTGCCTCGGGCCAAGCTGGCGTGGGTCTCATCTACACCGGTCGTCTGCTCACCGGCTGGGCCGTCGGCGCATCGTCCATGATCACCCCCGTCTACGTCGCCGAGTGCAGTCCCGCGCACATCCGTGGAAGACTAGTCGGTCTTTACGAAGTCGGTGTGCAGTTTGGTACGATGGTAAGTTTTTTCCTTGTGTCAGACTGGGCTTGGCTGATTGCCAGGTCGGTTTCTGGATCCCATATGCGGTCCTCCAGACTCAAAAAGGAACGGTCCAGTGGCGTCTGCCTTTTGCACTCCAGCTCATTCCCGCCGTCGCTTGCATCGTCGCCATGTGGTTCCTGAAGGAGTCACCGCGTTTCACCGCCAAGAAGTTTGGTCAGGAGAAGGGTATGTCTAGTCCAACCTCTTCACCGGTTCCAAGGCTAACTTGTAGCTTCACACGATCTCGCCTACATCCGCGGTCTTCCCGAGGACCACCCTTACGTCCGCGCCGAGCTCAACTCCATCATGGAGCAGGTAGCCTTTGAGCACGCCCAAACTGCTTCCCTCGAAAAGTTTACCGCTCTCCGCCGCACTTTCGGCAAGGCCAATGCTCGCCGACTCATCACTGGTGTCCTCGTCATGGTCTTCTTCCAGATGGCTGGTACCAATGCTGTCAACTACTACTCGCCGTTGATCTTCCAATCGTTCGGTCTTTCTTCTTCATCCGCCAAGGTGAGCACATTGTCTTGCGATATCAGGCCTGACTGACCCACAGCTCTTTGCTACCGGTGTTTACGGTGTCGTTCGTTTCGTCGCTACCCTCATCGCCATGGTCTTCTTCACCGACCGGTTCGGCCGTGTCCAGATGCTCGTTTGGGGTGGTGGAGCGATGGCGGTCTTCATGTGGATTATCGGCGCGCTCACCCACACCTTCCCTCCCCAAGCTGCCGGCGCTGCCATCTCGTCTGCTCAGCTCGCCGCTATCGTCATGATCTTCCTCTGGGCTGTCTCTTTCTGTTTCTCCGTGAGTCTGTAGCTCGACTGGTCAGGTTCAAGCTGATTGCCAGTACGCTGGTATCCCATGGATCTACTGCGCCGAGATCTTCCCCCTCGACATTCGTGTCTTCTGCATGGCCATCTGCACCGCCGTCCACTGGCTCTTCAACCTCATGATCGCCAAGTCTGTCCCTTACATGATTACCAACCTCGTACCCGGTGGATTGTTCTTTATCTTTGCTGCTTGCGTGAGTCCCCAATATTCTCGTGCAAGGACCCCGCTGACAGACAGACAACTGTTGGATCCGTTCTCGAGTATTTCTTCATGCCTGAGACCAAGGGCCGTACACTCGAGGAGATTGAGGCTGCGTTTGAGGGCAAGAAGGTCGGAAGGAGCACAATGGCGGAGCGGATGCAGGAGAAGGAGTCTCACGAGTTCAAGGAGCGCAGAGAGAGTGGGGACGACAAGTTGGAAGTGTAATATCATGAAATTATGTAGTCAATGCAGATCCGGGTATATAGTTTCCGCAACTGTGCTTGATCAGTGGTCGGCGCTGAGCTGAGCAGCTCTGATCCACATCGGCCAGCTGGACAACTTACGGCCGGTGAGCGGGAGGCCTGCTCGGCCGACAGCCACTTCCGGAAAAACTGCGGAGAATTCTCGGTTAAACTTACGAAGTCTCCCCCGCTCTCGTCCCTCCTTGGCTTCCTCTGGCTCTCCCGCATATAAGCAATGTCGCTCTTCCCAGCCCGGGTAGGCCCCTCGCCGTCCACCCAGTCAACGCATCATGTCCTATCCCTACCAAAACGCATATCTCTCCGTCGATGAGCGTGTCGAGGACCTCCTCGCGCGCCTGCCCGTCGAGCGCAAGGCCGCCATGATGTTCCAAACTATCTTGGCGGCCGCCCCGTCCCTCGACGCGCCCTCGGTAGCCATCTGGGACTCTCCCTCTGGTCGACAGCTACTCCAGCGCGGTCTCAACCACCTCAATCTCATGGGCAAATTCTCCACCATCCGCGAGCACGCCGAATTTTACAATGCTGCGCAAAAGATCGCAATGGACCTGGAATTCGGCGTCCCCCTTACGCTTAGCTCGGACCCGCGGCACGCTTTCCGGGAGCTGGCGGGGCACTCCATGTCAGCTGGTGTCTTTTCAGCCTGGCCGGAGAGTATGGGGATGGTGGCGCTGCGGGATGAGAAGCGGATGGAGGAGTTTGCCGATATTGTCAGGCAAGAGTACGTTGCTGTGGGGTTTAGGGCGGCGCTCCACCCGCAGGCGGATCTGGCGACCGAGTACAGGTGGAGCAGGATCATTGGCGGTCTAGGGGAGGATGCGGATCTGGCGAGCAAGCTAGTCGCTGCCCATGTCAGGGGTCTCCAGGGCGACGATTCGGGATCGCTCGGCCCCACCTCGGTCTCTGCCTGCGTCAAGCACTTCCCCGGCGGCGCGCCTGCATTGGACGGCCTCGACCCTCACTTTGCCTGGGGCGCCAAGCAGATCTACCCGGGTGACAACTTTGACTACCACCTCAAACCCTTCCGCTCGGCGATCTCGGCCGGTACGCGTGTCATGATGCCCTCGTATGGCAAGCCGATGGGGACGAAGTACGAGGAGGTGGCTATGGCGTACAACAAGGGCGTCATCGGGGACCTCTTGCAGGAGGAGCTAGGATTCAAGGGGGTGGTACTGGCGGACTGGTGTGTCATTAGCGACCTGCCAAACCCGGATGTCGTGGGGGATTTGGCGGAGGCCAAGGCGTGGGGGGTGGAGCATCTCGACAGGGAGGAGCGGGTCATCAGCGCGTTGGAGGCGGGCGTGGACCAATTTGGCGGAGAGTACTGCGAGGACGTCCTCATCAAGGTGATCAAGGATGGGCGGGTCTCGGAGGAGCGGATCAATCGGTCGGCGCGCAAGCTGCTCAAGGACAAGTTCGAGCTCGGCCTCTTTGACAACCCTTACGTCGACGTTGAGGCGGCGGAGAAGATTGTGGGGAGGGCGGACTTTAAGGCGGCAGGACTCAAGGCGCAAAAGGACTCCCTCACCCTGCTCTCCAACAACTCGGTCCTTCCCCTTTCCACAGGCGTCAAGCTCTACGTTGAGGGCTTCAAGGACCCCATCCCCTCCCAGTTCGGCTCTCCCGTCACCTCCCACTCGGACGCCGACTTTGCCATCCTCCGTATCCGCGCACCCTACGAGACCTTTGGCAAGGGAGCGTTTGCCCGGAACCACCACCACGGATCGCTCGAGTACCCTCAGGCCGAGCTGGACCGCATTGCCGAGATGTCCAAGCAAACCAAGGTCGTCCTCAACATCTTTACCGATCGTCCTCTCGTGCTCGGCTCGTTGGCAACGGACGCGGCGGCGGTCATTCTTGACTATGGGGCGTCGGACGAGGCGGTATTGAGCGTGTTGTTCGGAGAGTCGTCGCCGATGGGGAAGCTGCCCTTCGACTTGCCGAGGAGCAACGCGGCGGTGGCGGAGAGCAGGGCGGATGTGCCGTTTGATACCAAGGAGCCGGTCCATAGATTTGGTCATGGCCTTAGGTATTAGCTAGATAATTCTTTCCGTAGCTTCAATCTCTGTCAGTCGCATCTCATAGCATCTTGTAGTATCTCATAGGTGGTAGAATGCACTACAAGTCCTGTAGGCTCAAACTTGAAGCAGCTGCTGGAGAAGCATGGCTCGGCGACTTCGGCCCGAAGCGCGAGGCGAAGGCGTACGAGATTGTCAAGATTCTGGGTGATCCATTCTTGCGTTCTCACTTTCTGTTGAGCTCGCGTAGCCACAGCGGCAAGGACGTTGACCGGACAATGTCATTCGCCCCTACAGCTGCTCATCTCTGGCGTACAGCCGGAGCGCAGCGGGCACAGCTAGCCCAAAGACTCTCGCGGAGGATGGCGTCCCAGTATCGCAGCCCCCCTAAACACGCCTCTCTTGTCAATATGGCCACTGTCGGATCGATGGCGGCAGCAGCAATAGTGGGCAGAGTGCCTCTCTCCGTCTGTGCGAAAGCTGACACGCAGGTCGTCATGGGAGTAGTAATCAATTCTCGCGATAAAACGATCCAATGTGAGGTCGATGCCCGTCGCGCGAGTCCCGCGGTTGACAGTGCGCCGGCCTTTGTTACTGCCGAGCTGTTGAAGAAGCACAGCACTGAAGACAGTCTCTGGGTAGCAGTGAATGGTCAGGTCTGGGAGTGAGTCAACACTAACATGCTGACTGGACTCATTCTCACGTCTGCAGCGTGACTGCATTTGCAGCTATACATGTACGTCTATCTCCTGTCTCGCCTGAGGACGCGCTGAACTTGGCAGCCTGGTGGAGCCCAAGTATTGATAGATAATAGCGGCAAGGACGCTAGCAAGTGAGGCCGCGCATACAGCTCGGGCTGACGAGCAGACTCTTCAACGGAATTCATCCTCCAGATACGCTCAAGCAGCAAGTCGATCATGTCCGATTAGTCGGCCCGCTAGATCCAAGCCGTGAGTGAGAAGGGAGAACTCGCTGATGGTAGTGGTAAAAAAGCCGGGCCAGGAGCGAGATGAGGAGCAAGAGCGGATAGCGGCGAAGCGCGCGACGCTATGTGGCGTGGATTCGGTAGTCAGCGTCCCGGACTTTGAGGTCAGTGAGCAGCTAACCTGACGCGCGCGGACTGACTGGGCAGAGATATGCCCGCGACCTGTTGACCGATGATGCCTGGTACTACTACTCGACCGGCGCAGATGCGGAGCACTGTAAGTCCTCCGATGCGGATTCTGGCTGATAGGTCAGCTATGCATGACAACATGGCAGCGTTTCAGCGGGTGCGGTTCCGACCAAGAGTCTTCCGAAACGTAGCTGAGCCTGATACCTCGACTACCATCCTGGGCGTTCCGAGTGCTATACCGATATACGTCTCGCCAACTGCTAGAAATGGATTGGGTCAGCCCGATGTAAGCATGTTCCTGTGCGGCGGGCTCTGGCTGACATGCAGGGAGAAGTAGCAGTCACGCGCGGGGCGGCCGATGCTGGGATCATGCAGGTGGTCTCGCACTATGCGTCAAAATCTTTCGATGAGATTGCCGCCGCGGCGAAAGAGGGCCAGAAGATTGGGTGGCAGGTCTACCTCCATCCAGACAGGTATGTTACTGAGCGATTACGCGGGCTACAGCTGACATTCAGAGAGAACTCTGCCAAGGCGATTAAGCACGCGGTCGAGCTAGGAGCGGCGTCTATCTGGATCACCGCCGATACCGCGATATTAGGAAAGAGGGAGCGCGAGCGGCACATGCACACCAAGCGCGAAGAGGTGAGTAGATTGTAAGGTGAATGCTAACAGGTAGATCCCGCACGGAACGCCCATGTCGAGAGTCAAGAAGACCTATGCGTAAATTCTGACCGGGAGGAAAGTTGACGGTGCAGAACCCATGACCCCTCGATAACGTGGGATGACATAGCTTGGGTCAAATCGTTAGCGCCTGGGCTGCCCATCATCGTCAAGGGCATTGGGGCGTGGGAGGTGGGTGGTCTCTCATACTCACGCAGGGGAATGATTCTGATCCCAGGACGTCGTGCTGGCTAAGCAGTATGGAGCGGACGCGGTGGTATTGTCGAATCACGGAGGTAGGCAACTGGACACGTGAGTTCCACTTCAATCGGCGAGGATCAGCTGACATAGTAGAGCTGCTAGTCCCCTAAAGACATTATATGATCTTCATCAGAACCGCCCAGACCTCCTTCACAAGGCCGGACTCGAGGTTTACATTGATGGAGGTATCACAAGAGGGACCGACGTACTCAAGGCACTCTGTCTGGGCGCGAGAGCTGTAGGTCTGGGCAGGCCCTTCATCTACGCCGCGACAGGCTGGGGGTCCGAGGGTGTCGAAAAGGCGGTAATGAGTCAGTCTTCATATCTTTCACCGAAGGCAGAACGAGCTGATCAGTCAGTACTGCAGGAGGAGATGGACATCGGGATGAAGCTGCTGGGCGTGACAAGACTAGACCAGCTGGGACCGGAATATCTCGATTGTTCCAAGCTGTGAGGAAGCTATCTCTCCCTCGTCCTATACCGGCAGTATGTTCATGCTGCCCCGGAGCGATGTATGCGCAGCTGGTAAAGCGCTGCGAAGGTTCAGCCGGCGTACATGGATAGGATGATCAACCACTTTTGCTCGCGGTCGCTATACGCTACCGGTTCCGACGGAAAGGCATTGATCAGCATGACCGATCGCCGAGGTAGGCCGAGGTCCACGCCAGCTCTGCAAATCTCCTACTTGGTCTCCTATAAAGGTTCTCCCTACGTCCATCGCCCTCTCCTCGAATCAGCCCATCCACCGCGCCCCGGTCAACATCATGTCCAAGCCGATCCTCATCTCAGGAGGCGGTCTAGCCTCCCTGCTTCTCGCCCGATCCCTCGTCCGGTCCAAGATCCCCTGTGTAGTGTTCGAGCGCGACCAAGCTATCGACTTTCGCGGGCAGGGCTACCGGCTGCGTCTGAGCGCTGAGGGACTTGACGCCATCGAGGAAGTCCTCGGCCCGGATGGCTTTGCCGACTTTTACGGGCGGTGCGGCAAGACGGGCGGGATGGGATTTTCAGAGTTTGATGCAGTGAGCGGGGAGCAGACAGAACATAAAATCCCTGAAGGTATGTCGAGGCTCAGCTGAGTTCACCCCCTAGATGGCTCTCCATGTGCCTGGTCTGTCGGCCGTGTCAGAAACTGGATGTTGCTGGAAATGGACTTGCGCTTACAGCAGGCTTGTCATCTAGAGAAGGCAAAGTCGTCGGGATCAGCCGAGGAGACATGCGGGAGGCGTTCCTTCAGGGCAGCGAGGGGTGCGTCCAATGGGGAAAGCAGGTCAAGGGGTACGAGGAGACCGCGGACGGCGTCAAGGCGATCTTCTCGGACGGGACCTACTCGGAGGAAGGCGCGATGTTGGTCGCCGGGGAAGGGCTGAAGTCGGAGGTGGCCAAGCAGCTTTCGGGCGGCATGCTCAAGGTCTACGACACCGGTGCAAGGGGCATACACGGCCAGGCGTCCACTACAGCATTCAAGGGACTCGGGGAAGGCGTCTTCCGTCTACGGGACAACACGGATAAGAACGCGGAACTCATGATCATCACCAATGTCCGGCCGGGGGAGATGGACGACCCCAACATCAAGTTTGGCTGGACCATGGTCGGTGCCCCAGGCGTCGTCCGCGCACCCAACGACGACTACTCCATCATCGGGAAGGACGCGGCGGATCTCGCGAAGCGGCTGACCAAGGACTGGCACCCAAAGTTCAAGCCACTCTTTAACGAGATGGATGAATTGGAGGCGGCGTTCTGGAAGATTACCATCTCTACGCCGACAGGGGTGCCGGAATGGCCAAATAGCCCTAGGGTGACGGTCATCGGGGACGCTGCCCACTCCATGACACCGGCTGGGGGCATCGGGGCGAACACGGCGGTGCGGGACTCGGCGCTGCTGGGGCGATTGCTGAAGGAGGCGGGAGGGTACAAGGAGGGCATCACCGCGGCGTATGAGAAGGAGATGAGGGTGTACGCGAGCGAGGCGGTCAAGTCGAGCTGGGGAATGGCCAAGGGACAGTTTGGCTTGTCAGACTCGGATCTGACAACGACGGTGCGGGCTGGACACGACTGAGATTCTCAGTACAGGCCATATGGGGGTTGTGACAAAGCCGCGCGTCTGTCCAGGCAGGGCCGTACTGTCATGCTGAGCATGTAAGGTGCTGTATAGGTAGCACACTTGTAGCTGTCACAGATCATAGATCCCATTGTTGCATTCCTCACGCACGGAAACTGCTCGAGCTTGCTTCGAGGAGCTTGCCTTCATCCATCATTCCCAAATCTCCTCCATCCCTATCATGACCGAAGTAGATCAGCTCAGCAAGCCTGACCACATATATAATGTACAGTATGATGCTCGCGAGCTCTCTGTGAGTTGCACTGGCTCGATGCACTGGCCCAAGGGCGAGCGCCGGTATCTTGTCGTGGCAAATTCCCCTTGCTGATACTCTAGGTACCTCGCTTCGGAAGGCCGCAGGATGTACGGGGTGGAAACACCAGGCCTATAAGGAGTATTGCATACTCGTGTGATGGCAAGAAAGTAGCGACAGGATGTGATCAGCGGGGACTGAGAGTATGGGATGTACGGGAGAAGGTGAGCCAGCAGGCTCGTGAGCTCAAGTATGAGCTGACTGTGCAGATGGACTCTGCAACATCCTTCTCATTACCACTGTCTGGCGAGAAAGCTAGCCCACACGGAGGCCATGTCTGTGAGTGGACAATGCAGGCGATTCGTTGAAAACGAGCTCGACTGACAGCCAGCTTGCCTTGCGTGGTCACCTATAGATCCTAATATACTCATCTCCGGCTGCAAAGCGTCGGCCACGGGAAGCTGCGTCGCGGTGTGGGACATAAGAAGTGAGTGCTGTCCCAGAACTAGCTGACCTTCAGCTCCTAAGCTTGCTGTAGTGACCCTAAAACTCCCCTCCGATATCTTGCACCTCTCCTTCCATCCCAATGGCACCCACTTTGCCGTCGTCTGCCCTCGGCCTATCCGGGATGAGGTCTACTTCTTCCATCAGACGATGGTAGATGGCGTGGAGAAGTGGGTCAGGCGGGATGATCTGTTGATAGGCGGGGCAGGCGAGGGTCTCGGCGCCGAAGAAGCGAGCTTTCGTCCATGCTGAGGCAGTCAGGCCATGAGCTGACATTCAGATCAACTCCCTTCGATTCGCCAACTCGGGCCAATACCTCTGTGCCGTGGGCAATGAAGGCTCCCTCAATGCGTGGTACTACCCGCTCACCTCGGCTCCGCCCACTCCACCCTCTTCTCCACCTGCCCGGGACATCGAAGCGGGACCATCGCGGATACCGAGCCCAAAAAGTTGGAACGGTACACGGGAGGGTACGCCTAGCGCCCTGCCACAAGGCGATAACAACGGAGAAGACGTCGAAATGGGGGATGCTGCCAATACTACTGGTGATACCGAGATCGACCCAAACAGAAGCGGACTTGGTCTCACCCTGGACACTGCAGTGACTCGGTCCTCGGCCACCGTTCCGCCACCCACCCTTTCCCGCCCATCCTCACCCTCATCTCGCAAACGCAATGACCCCCTCGGACAGTCTACAACGACGCTCAACTCGTCGACATCTTCCGCTCCAGCTCGGAAAATCCCCCAGCAGCTCAAACGGATAAAACACTCGATCGTCCACAGCGCGTCCCTTTTGGCTTTGGGGCTGGATCCGACGGGGCGGTATCTCGCTGTCGGCGGTCAGGATGCGCTGTTGAGCTTGTTCAGCACAAAAGAGTGGATATGTACCAGGACATACGATGTGTCGACGTGAGTCAGACTCTACCGTTGACCAGGGAAGTAAGACTGACTGCGCAGTGGCGGAATCCGGAATATAGCCTTCTCGCCTGACGGGGAGATGATCGCCTTTGCAGGGGATGAGGCGTTCATCTACATTGTCAGTTCAAATACTCTATACAGCTGATGCCAGGTCTCGGTCCATTCCGGTCAGACCATCTCAAAATTCGCTGTCCCCTTCAATGTCAACGCCTTGACGTGGCACCCATCCAAGAATTGGCTGGCGTACAGCGTGATCAGCAAAGGCGCTATTGTCTGGTTTGTAGTACAGCAAGAGTAGACATTAAAGTACCGCCAATCTCATGCATAGCCAGATCTATGTTCTAGCTCTACACGAGATCCGAAGCCCAAACCAAACAAAGCCTATGCAATGCTAGATACCGGAAAGAGAAGGACGTAACGTGGGCAGTTGAAGCCCTTTTTGTTGATGAGTGAGAAATCTAGACTAGTAGTACAATTGCTGTGTGGGGTCGAGGAGGGTATATTTTATAGTTTCGTGAGACAGGAGCTCCATAAGAGCGAGGAGCAGGGGGGACCGAGGCGAGACCGAGTCGAATACCGAGCGCGTAAAGCCGTTGAGGCTTGAGATGATGCGCTTAGTATCGGTAGTGGTCGGGCTTGTACGGGCCGTTGGCTGGGAGACCAAGGTAGTCGGCCTGCTTGGCGGACATGGTGGTGAGCTTGATGTTGAGCTGGGGGCAGTGGGCACGGGCGACCTCCTCGTCCATGGACTTGGGGAGCATGCTAACGGATTAGCGATGCCAATGGCGAACAGGGCAGACTTACTGGACACCGAGGGGGTAGCTGGCGTTGTCGGTCCAGAGAGCGATCTGGGCCATGACCTGGTTGGCGAACGAGCAGGACATGACTGACGGTCAGCAATAGCTTCAGATCGGATGAAGCGGCTTACCGAACGAGGGGTGGCCGGTACCACAGCCCAAGTTGACGAGACGACCCTCGGCGAGGAGGATGATGTGGCGGCCGGAAGCCATGGTGAATCGGTCAACCTGGGGCTTGATGTTGACGGCCTTGACGGCGTTGGACTTGAGCCACGCAACGTCAATCTCGACATCGAAGTGGCCGATGCTGCTTGTCAGCGGGGACTTTGCATAGGCAGAGATCACTCACTTGCAGACGATGGCGTCCTCGGGCATCACGTTGAAGTGCTCGGCGGTGATGATGTCACGGTTACCGGTGGTGGTAACAAAGACGTTGGACCGGTGAGCGGCGTCCTCCATCGTGCAGACTTCGTAACCAGCCATGGCGGCCTGGAGGGCGTTGATGGGGTCGATCTCGGTGACGAGGACCCGGGCACCGTACGAGCGGAGAGACTCGGCGCAACCCTTTCCGACATCACCGAAACCGGCGACAACGGCGACCTTGCCGGCAAGCATGATGTCGGTGGCACGCTTGATACCGTCGACGAGGGACTCGCGGCACCCGTACTAGACGTCAGCTTTGTCATGGTACACTATTCAATCCGGCGGACTTACGTAGTTGTCGAACTTGGACTTGGTGACTGAGTCGTTGACGTTGATGGCGGGGATCTTCAACTTGCCGTCGCGGAAGGCCTTGTAGAGGTGGTGGACACCGGTGGTGGTCTCCTCAGAGACACCCTTGATGTCTGAAGGTCAGCCTAGCCCACGGATAGAGATGAAGACTTACCGGCGAGGTACTGGGGGTACTTCTCGTGGACCAAGGTGGTCAAGTCTCCTCCGTCGTCGAGGATCATGTTGAGCTGCTTTCCGTCGGGGAACGAAGCGAGCGACTGCTCAATGCACCAGACGTACTCCTCCTCGGTCTCGCCCTTCCAAGCGTAGACTGGGACACCAGTGGCAGCGATGGCAGCGGCGGCGTGGTCCTGGGTGGAGAAGATGTTGCACGACGACCAGGTGACCTGGGCACCGAGAGCGGTGAGGGTCTCGATGAGGACGGCGGTCTGGATAGTCCTGCCAGTCAGCAGAGTACGCCTCGAGCATGAGTAAACTCACATGTGGAGACAGCCAGCAATGCGGGCACCCTTGAGAGGCTGCTCCTTGCCGTACTTGTTCCTCAGGTAGAGGAGACCCGGCATCTCGTGCTCGGCTGAAACGTTAGCCCTTGCACTATCTGATGAGATATGGAGAGCGCACCAATCTCGATCTCCTTGCGGCCGAAAGCAGCAAGGGAGATATCAGCGACCTTGTATTGAGACTGAGGAGTCAGCAGGTGTTCAAGGAGCGCAGCTGTCAGATAGGAGCCGAATGAGCAAGGGGTCCAAGCGCGCTGTCCACCTTTGAACTTGATCCCCCTTGACCCTGTTCCATGCCACTTGATCGCAGCATCCGTAGCACGTGATATGTAGGGAGAGACTGACCATTATGTATCTGTTTGGTAGTTGTAGGGGTAAGAGAAGGTATGGATGAAGGAGAAGGATGAAGGCAAGGAATTGGGGCACGTTCGCTGAAAATTCGATGGTGACCATGGTCCGATCCTCCTCGGGAGGCCCTGAATGCCGTAACCCCGCTGGTCAAGTCGTGGCGGTCGCATCGTGGCATCCATTTCTTGCTCTCGTGCGCAAGCAGATGTCAAGCAGTGCATCTAGATCGCAATCACTTGCCCACTCTACTACCCGTACTCTCTAGATGCGCTGCCACCACTTCCACCGGTGTGAGGCTCCCGCTGCCCGACTCACTCTCCAGTTCCCTCTTCTCATCCAGCGGCGTCTCGGTCCCACTCGCAGCGTCCAAGCGCCCCTCCTCGTCCGACCTGTTCTGCCGCAGCTTGTATCGCGCCATGTACCAAACTCCGAAGATAAAGATGGCCCACATGGCGACTTCAAACACCAGGGCTGCTGGGAAGCCCTTTTTCCAGCGTGGCGCCTCGACCGTGGGGAAGATGAGGAGCGGGACCCAGATCGTGCAGGAGAAGCCGAGAGTCATCATGGAGCTGATGACCAGGCCACGCTCGCCGTATGATTCGGCGAGGGAGGTGTTGACGAAGGAGTAGAGGATCGGGGAGGCCATACCGCTGAACCCGCCGAGGTAGTAGGCGACGAATTTGAGGCCCAAGGGGATATTCCAGATGGAGAGGCAGATCAGGGCAAAGGTCAACATTGTCTACAGCATCAGCGATGCACCGCATGTTAACTTACGCATTGGAAAGAGAACAGGCCGCGGAGACTGAGGGAACCGGCCAGAGTGGTCCCGAGCCAGCTCGATATCGCTTTGAGGAGGTCGACAAAGGTGGGAAGGACGGTTCGGAGCTGGACCGAGTACCCTTCAGCGCTGAGCCAGAGGGACATGTAGGTGGTCCAGTATGCGGCCTGGCAGAGAAAGCTGATGTCAGCTCTGACTCGGGATCGACTTACACATAGCAGGGTACCGCAATCCAGAACATCGGTCGGCCAAGAGTAAGCTTGAATGTCTTCCAGGTGATACCTTCGTTCTCGACGTGAGGGATTCGCCGGACGGCGAGGTCGTGCTCTTCCTTGGAAAAGTACCATCGACGTGGAGAGCTGGGCAGACCTGGCCAGAAGATGTAGCCGATGATACAGATGGGTAGGGTGATGATGCCCTCTGACTTGTGAGCTTGACTTTGCTATAACGAGGACGGACTTACGGACGATGAATTGCCATTGCCACCCAGCACGACCTGCTACTCCGTTGAGACCGCTGAAGATCGCAGCTTGAAGATAGCCCTGCAGGTCAGCGCTGTCCAGAACGATGCTCCCAAGATCGGGCTCACCGAGAACATCGACCCGAGAGAGTTGCCCATGAACCAGACACCGGCTCGCTTGAAGAGTTCTTCGTTCTTGAACCAGCTTCCAACTGCATAGATCAGCGGCTGGCAAAATCAGCCGAGGTAGATACGTACGGATCAAGTGGGTACCGCCGAAAGACGAGGCCTCAAGGAAACCTGTAATTGCCCGGAGGAGGTATAGGTGCCAATTCTGCGTGACGGTGGATTGAGCAAATGCGATGATAGCCCAGAAGATTTGCAGAGTGGGAAGTAAGAAAGGGGCACTGTCCGTCAGCACAAACACCGCTTAGTGACAGCCGCACTCACATCCTCGACTTGGTTTGCAAGGTCATCAAGGGGATCTGACCAAGGACATCTGATCAATCAGCCGAGTCCGCGCTGAAGGGATGACAAACTCACAAGCCGTGTTGTAGGCCATTTTGTAGTAGTTGAGCTCATTCCCGTACGCGTTGAGATCCTCCCTAATAGGTCAGCTCTGCGGCTACGATAACGATACAGAGGACACTCACTTCATGCCAGACACATAGGCATTCGTGATGTTTTGCTGCCCCAAGAAACGACAGAAGACTGAGGATCAGCGCGGCAATCATCGAGTACTAGATTGCAACTTACAGCTGAGAGATCCAAAGATGAGAATGGTCAGATCAAGCTTGCGCAGCAGTCTCCTTTCCTCCAGGGGATAGTGTGAGGCTGATACTGTCAATGTCTGTCTTTGATGCGCGCAGAGCAAGGTCGGACGGCGGTATAGGGCGCACGTACGGTACCAGTCAAAGACGGACTTGACCACGGTCCATGGGTTCTTCTTGCCGGCAGCGACCATCACGATGATTAAAATGCAAGGGCAGAGGATGTACACAGCGGCAGGACTCGAAGAAGCGGAAGACGTCTCCCAAGTTCCCCATAGCCTTATAGATCCTGACCACCCTCGATAGGTGAGTCCGAACCAGGACAAGCTTGACAGCTTGACGCGCCATAAGTTCTGCTTATGATGACGAGGCACGCCATATCCAGCGTCGCCAGTCAGTGGATCAGTCAGCCGACTCTCGGAGATGCTTGGCGTCGAACAGAGAGCTCGGAGTGTGAGAGCGCGACCGGCGCTTCGGCTGGAAGGGAACGTAGAACCCGGTAGATAGGCTGCAAGCGAGATTTATCCGGCTCAGCAGCGCGGAGGAAGTCAGCATCAATGATAGGACGCATGGCGTGATTGAGCGGCCAGACGTGGATGCGGTGTAGACTGTAGAGATAAGGCGCATAATCAAATCGCAGGAGAGCGCTGGCGTCAATATGGTCGTCGATGGCATCAGCGAGGGTGATGGCCTTTACGTACAGCCGCTCATCTCCGCGCTCCGTCGGAAGCGGATTGGATATGGCCGCAGGCTTGCGCCAGCCAGCGCTGTCAGCGATCAGCAGCACCCAGCGCCGAGCAATTGCAATGGTGTCAGATGTTGAGCTCACCGAGGGATTGACGCCATACTGACGCCATGCTGCCTTCCGCTCTGCCGGAATGGTACTTCCGCTCGTTACTCAGCAGCTGGGTTATCGCTGCCATGCCGCCGCTAGCCCGAACGAAGATATGTCCACCTCGGCCGTCTCAGCCGATATAGAGCGCGCAGTGATACAAGAGACTGTCCAGTCAAGAACTCCCCCCTCATCCACACTTCTGTCTCTCCACCCCATCTTAACCCAGCTCACCTATCATGCCCGTCGCCGTCCCCCAATCCTACCAATTCTCTCACGTTCCCGAGACCAAGGAGAATCTCGACTGGGCCGAACTCCCCACCATCGACCTGGCGGAGTACAACACCTCCCCCGAAGCCAACGCGGCGCTGGCCCAAACCCTCATCGAAGTCATCCGGACCAAAGGCTTCTTCTACGTCATCAACTACGGGATCTCCCAATCCGCGGTCGATCGGCAGTTCTCGCTCGGCAAGCAATTCTACCAGCTCCCGCTGGAGGAGAAGCTCAAGTACGAGCCGGACCTCGACTCGGGGGACTATAACGGGTATCGCCCGGCGGGACGGAGACTGCTCAGCGGGGGCCTAAAGGACAAGACGGAGGTGTGGAACATGGCGACGAATGATGGGCGGATCACTCAGCCGTTGCCGGACTTGCTCAAGGAGAACAAGGATGAGATTGAGGGATTTGCACAGGTGAGTCTACTTACTACCTAGCTGATATCAGAACCTGCACGACAAAGTGCTCGACCCCCTCCTCCACCTCATCGCGCTCGCGCTCGAGCTCCCCCCAGACTTCTTCACCCGCACCCACCAGTGGAACACCCACGACGAGAGTCACCTCCGGTACATGAAGTACACCAAGTTCACCCCGCCCGAAATTGAGCAGCTCGCGGACGGGCTCTGGTCGCGAGGCCACACCGACCTCGGGACCATCACTCTCCTCTTCCGTCAACCCGTCGCCGCGCTGCAGATCCGCGACCACGTGACGGGCGACTGGAAGTGGGCCAGACCTCTGGACGGGAGTCTCACCGTCAACACGTGTGACGCCCTCTCCTTCCTCACCGGAGGCTACATCAAATCCACCGTCCACCGCGTCAGTCTTCCCCCGGCGGACCAGCGCCATGTCGACCGGCTCGGCCTCCTCTACTTTGCCCGGCCGCAGAACGATCTCCCGCTGGCCACGGTCGCGTCGCCAGTCCTTCAGCGGGAGGGATATACCCAGAATGAGTTTGAGAAGGGCGGTCACAAGGTGCCAACCATGGGCGGTGAGTCTGTCCTGTGTATCGAGCGCTGATGTACAGAATTCACCACGCTCAAGCAAAAGTGGCAGCAGACCAAGGGACAGTCATGGGATAACTCGCATGGCAAGGAGATTGTTCCAGGCTTCACTGGTCAGTATTACTAGGCGTAGATCTCGGGCTTTCAACACCATGTAGCGATCTCTTGTCAGGTATACTCGTCTCGTCTCGGACCTCTTCAGCTCCGGGAAAGCCAGAGAGCCGCTGCAGGATTCCTCCGGCGCTTTCCCTCCCTAAGCACAAAGCTGAAGCAGGGTGAGGATGCGAGGTTACCGATGGAGGTACAGCCACAGCCGCAACTATCGCTGAAGATCTGGGGTGTACGTAAATGTGACTCATCACAACATCCAGATCGCCGATCATTCAAAAAGTCTCCTGTAAACGTGATAGGTCTCCTCTTACCTTGCTTCTGCCCACTCACCATGACAATAGCTCCGACCGCTCCCAAAGCATGGGCTACGCTGTTGACCCAGCCAACCTACCTGGCAGGTACGCTCCCCATGCCTCTCAGCTGACCCCAGGCGCCCTCGTGCTGCAGCGCACGTTGCAAGCGGTCTCCAAGTACCCCTTGGTGATCATGGCGACCGACACCCTCCCCGCGTCCAGTCGAGACGTCATCCAGCGGTCCGGTATGCGGATTATCGACGTGGACCACATCTCCCCCGCCGAGGGACAGCACTCGGGCTTCGACACCTCCTTCAACCGCTTCAACGACGCCTGGACCAAGCTCGCCGTGTTTGGCCTGACCGAGTTTGAGCGGGTCATCCTGATCGATTCGGACATGCTGTTCCTGCGCCCCATGGATGAGCTTTTCGATATGGAGCTGCCGGGGCCAGACTGGATAGCTGCTGCGCCGGCGTGCGTTTGCAATCCATTCAAAATCGCTCATTACCCTGCCGACTGGTAAGTCTATGTTTGAGCTCGGCTGATATCAGGATCCCCGCCAACTGCGCCATCTCATTACAATCTCGCACTGAAACGCTCGACCAGCCAGCCATCCCCAAAAAAGACGGCCCGCGCACCAGCCACCTTCTCAACTCGGGTCTCGTTGTCCTCCAGCCCATGGCGTCCACCCTCAAAGAGCTCATTCACTTTCTTCACACCTCCCCTACCATCGCCGCCTCCCGCTTTGCCGATCAGGACGTCATTGCCGAGGCGTTCCACGGCCGCTGGAAGCCACTTCCGTGGTGGACCAACGCGTTGAAACCGCTGCGTGCGGCTCATCCCGGTGTATGGGGTGATACAGACGTCCGGAACATACATTACATGTGAGCGCGTTACACGCTGGAGCTGATGTCAGTCTTGACAAACCATGGGACAAGCGGCCGGCCTCCGTACCAGCACTCATCAACGTCGCCCCGACTTCCGTATCGTCCGACAAGGTATTACCACCTGATCTCATCAAGCTGGTCGCCAACAGCGCACCACAGGAGTCCATGACAGATTACGAAGCGGTGCATATGTGGTGGTGGGTGGCGTATATTGCGCTGGTTGGGGAGCTCAAGGCTAGTGGGGACGAGGTAGTCTGGAGGGAGATGGACAAGTATATAGGACAGTAACGCACGGACTTGCGTCATTGCGGGGGGAATCTCCCGATGTAGTAGAATTTGGCTGTCGATGTGCTCGCTAGACCAGAATTCCTTTCTTCTACCATACCTTCACCTACATCAATATACAATGGCAGCTGTACCCGAAGTCGAACTCAAGAAGACCGCGCCCGCCGTGGAGAAGGCCGAGATGCCCGAAGAAAAGGGTCTCAGCGAGGATGCGTACGCCAACCCGCAACCGAAGCGGACAAGCTGATGATCCAGTGTGAACAAGTACACCTCAGCCGGACAGGTCCTTGCAGAAGTGCTCAAAAAGTTCCTCCCGTCCGTCGTGGCCGGCAAGAAGGTTCTGGACCTCTGCATAGAGTAAGTGTCAACCAGGCGTCGCTGATAGCAGGGGCGACAAGACCATCACCGACGCCGTCGCACCCCTGTGGAACAAGGCCAAGAACGGCGCCAAGATCGGCAAGGGTATCGCCTTCCCCACTACCGTCTCGGTCAACAATGTCGTTGCCCACTTTACCCCCCTTCCGTCCGACCCCGAGGTCGAGCTAAAGGACGGGGACGTCGTCAAGGTCATGATGGGTATCCAGCTGGACGGGTACGCCGTCACCCACGCGGAAACCGTCATTCTCGGCGACAAGGCGGATGGGCTCGCCGCGGACGTCACCAAGGCGGCGTATGAGGCTGCTCAGATCGCCATGCGGACGCTCAAGATTGGAGGCAAGAACTGGGACGTGACCGAGGCGGTGGAGAAGGTCGCCAAGGAGTATGGGTGCGCAGGTGTCGAGGGCATGTTGAGTTGCCAACACGAAAAGAACGTGACGGACGGCAAGAAGCGGATCGTCATCAACCCCAGCCCGGAGCACAGGCGGGAGCACGACACGGTCACGTTTGCCGAGGGCGAGGTGTACGGTGTGGACGTCTTGATTGTTACCGGTTCGGACGGCAAGGTGAGTCTGAGTTTGGCCTCAGCTGACGATAGGCCAAGCCCGATTCGTCCCGGACATCCGTCTACAAGCGTGGAGACGTCAATTATCAATTGAAGATGAAGACCTCCAGGACGGTCTTCTCGGAAATCCAAAAGAAGGCCGGCGCGTTCCCCTTCACATTGCGATCGTTGGACGATGAGAAGCGGGCACGTATGGGTGTCAGCGAGGCCGTCGCACATGGTATGTCTATCTCGAGATCACGCTGACTCACAGGTCTGTTGAAGGCGTACGACATTGTGCATACCAACTCAGGAACCCTTGTTGCTGAATTCTTCTTCACAAGTGAGTATACAATTGCGAGACTTTGGATCAGAGCTGATCATCAGTCGCCCTCCTCCCCGCTGGACCCCTCCTCCTGTCGCCCCCTCCCATCTGGTACTCTGCGTAAGTCTCGACGTCGGATGGCCATGGCTAAGCTGACATATTAGTGACAAGGTCAAGTCTGAAAAGTCACTGCAGGACGAGACGCTCAAGTCACTCCTCACTCAGCCCCTCCGAGTGGCCAAGAAGAAGAAGGCAAAGGCGGCCGAGGGCGAGGCAGAGACCAAGGCTTCGGCCTAGATTTCGGAGAGGTAGAAAACACTAGCCATGCCGGCGGTAGGACAGGTAACAAATAACATGCAAAAGCGCAATGAGCGAAATCGAAGGTCGGGAAAAAGCGGCGGGGATAGCTTTGGTCTACTGGTACTTGAGGTTGGAGCGCTTGAAACGGGCATCGGCCACTGATCATCAGCAGATCCCTGAGTTGAACATACTGATCTTGCGCGCTTCGGTGCTGAGGCCGGCTGACGAGACGGCACTAGGTCGCTCGACAATGTCTCCGATGGCTGCTTGTCAGCCACAGCGAGGGCAGAAGAGTACCTTTTACGGGCGTGGACAGTGGGCTCTTGGAGGCGAACTAGAACATCAGGTTCTGCCCACAGTAAGGCTTGTATAGCTCACCGTAGTATTCTCAATCCGCTCGACAGCCTCCTTCACCCTTGGTCCGACGATCACCCTCGGCCTGCCAGACTCGCTCATCACCTCCTCGCTCATTGCCGGCTTCGCTGGGCTCTGGATGGCTATATTCCGCCTAGGCGATAGACCAGGCCACCGGATCGGACTTTTGATCGTGGTCGTAGCCAACGGACTCGGGATTGGCTCGTGGGGACGGACGGGTTCGGCGGCGGGCTTTGGCGGAGTGGGGGTAGGTGGGAGACTCCGCTTCACCTCCGGAACGGCTTTGCGCTTGATGGAGCGTGGAGGAGAAACTTTCGGAGCCGCCGGAGAGGGCGGAACCGGCGGTAGCGACCTGTCCAGCATCTCGCGGGGAAGGAGGGACTGTCGCTTGGGAGGCGGCGCGTCGGGAGGTGGGATCCGGATAGCACCGCTCCGTGCCAGCCGCTGCAGCGCGGCGAGTCGGACGTGACCGTGCTGTCGACGAAGGGAGCCGTGCTTGACGATAGGCGAGAGGTTGGCGAGATCTAAGGGGTGTCAGTAAGGTTGAGGGATACGGACGGGGAGAAGGGGACGTACCGGTACCATGAAGCGAAGTCTCGTTCAACCAGGGCGCGTGCTGCTGGCCAACGGAACGCGTGCTGCTTGGATCACATCCAGCGATGGAGTGGCGGCCGGCCTTTGGGATTGAGTTGGTGCTCATAGCGGAAAAGCTTGTGGGGGTTGACTGATGGATGACTTGCTTCGGTGAGGAGGAGAGGGGAAGGAGCCGCTGCTCGTCAGCCTTCAGCTCGTGCGGCTGCCTACGCCACCGGCCCTCCGGTCGCCAATAGCTTACCGGTGCTGTGCTGTGTGGGTATGGGATATGAGGATGGTGTGCTGCTAGAAGGAAGATAGATGCATTGACTACCAGCTCACGGTGGTCTCAGCTGGACGTCGACGCTGTGGAGCCCCACACTGAGCGGCTAACTCCGTCCGACGATCTCTCGATCGATCGGCTCCTGCGTTCGCTGTTGTCACTCGCCGTTCAGACATAGCCGCGCTCACACTACCTATAGCTAGCTAGCTCGAGCTGTACCTGCAGCTAGGTCTACCATGATAGGGCGCTCAGCAAGGGCAATAGCCTCTTCGTCCGCCTCGGCGCTTCGCATTGTCGCCCGTGGGTCTCAGATACGCTATGGACACGCAGCGCGAGCTCCCTCGGAAAACGAGGAAGCCGCCGACCCAGCGCAGGAGCCGCAAGCTGGACCGTCCCGCCTTCAGGGAGGCACGAGGGGGAGAGTCTCCGCCAAGGGCAAAGAGAAGGCAACGGACGGTGGTTATCGTTTCCCCGAGCGAGGCCGCCGAGGGGGACATCCGGATCCTTACGAGGTGCTAGCTTTGGAACGGTCCGCCAGCGAGAGCGAAATCAAGCAGCAATGCAAGTTTTCTCTTCGAGAAGGGCGCCTGATAAAGCGCTGACCTGTAGACTATCGCCTAGCGATGATTCTCCACCCAGATTCGAGCCACCCCTCCTCCTCCCCCGAACATTTTGCGATGCTACACCGCGCTTACAGCCTCCTCTCCTCCTCACAGTCCCGCTCGTCCTACCTTCAATCCGGCTTCGGATGGTCCCCTACCGGCCAGGCCGTCAGAGACTCGTGGTCAGATGCGCAGATGCGCTCCGAAGTACATGCGCGCAGAAGGGGCGGGGCGGCAGCGTGGGAAACGGGGTCGAGGGGGTACAGAAGTGCAGAAGCGGGCTGGGCACAGCAGGAGGAGCAGTGGCAGTATGGGGATGAGTTTAGAGCACCGCCAAAGGGGACTGGGGAGGTGATTTACATGTCGAACAAGCGGTTCATTTCGATATTTGCGGGTGTGGTGAGTCGACCTAAAGGGTGTCAGTGCTGGATAGAGCTGATGTGCAGAGCGTCCTGATTGCTTGGATACAGTATCATCGGATAGGAATAGCATCAGAGACTCATCGCGAGTTATTACAAGCGCAACATCAAAGGTGAGCTCATGTTCATGTCTGGGAGGACATGTTGCTGATCAGTAGCGCCTCTTCAGCATTGGCGGAAGCACGCAGAGACGCAGCACGATATGGCAAAGAACGGCGAGAACGCATACGACGCAGAGTGCGGGAGATTGAGGTCGTGAATGAGGTGGAGAAGTTGGAGGCTGGACGAGCCGAGGGCGCACCGGCAGATACATTATACGATCAAGATTAACGATGCTACAACGACGCCGACTAGCAGTGCTGAGATCGCCGGGATGTAAAGTGCGGGTATAGCTGATGATGCTGTGGACATGGCGAGCGTCGCGCATGCTTTTCTATCCTGTCAGCTAATCATTTCTGACTTGTATCACACTCAGCGTAGAGGATAGACTTACCCCCTCGTTTTGTTCCAGACAGGCGTTGGGATCCACCCATACGTGATCCCAGCCGACATGCTCCAGTCTGCCGCTTCTTCCGTCTTCCACGTCCACATGATCCATCCGCTCTATCAAGTCAGCTCGTCACCTCGCTTTTCTGCGACGGACATGAGAGGCACATGGAAAGCTTACAGCCTGTTCGTACACATAAGTCTGAGTCTCGAAGGACCGGGCGAGATGCTCCACATAGTCACCATCCCATCGACTGATATCCGACCCAGTCTTCTTTTTGCAGTCACCAGGGAAGGTCAATCTGTGCCTGTCAGCTGCATTTGGTGGCTCTGCCCATCGAGACTTACGGATACGACCCGTTCAAGCTGTTATCCCACCTTGCACCTCTACATCTTCCATTCAGCCATCTCGCACAGTCCGTATGCGCCGCTGACGTCTCAGCTTCAAATCCGCTGAAAGCGCCCGCGGGGGAAAGACTTACGTGTAAACTCCCCAATAATGGTCCAGTGGGTCTTGTCTGACGCGCGAAAGTAGTCCGTCTGATTGCAGAACCACTGGAGGACTTGATTGTACCCATAGACGAGGGTGTAGTTGTTGAACCTGCAATCAGTCTCGACCCCCTTGAGTTATCCTTGCCGGGCGTACATCGAGTAAGAATGCTGAACATCAGCTTCAACCTTCTGGTCCGAACTCACTGAATCAACCCCAACATCATAGTACCCCTGTACCATGAAGTCCTGCCATGCCGGTAGACCCTGGTATGCTAAACATCAGCCCAGCCTCTTCCGACACTCACCAGAGTCAATTACGATCACCAGATGCTTCTGCGTCTGTATAGCCCTCAAAGACGCATACGAGTCCTGCAGGAACTTGCGCAGAAATCCCACCTGATCCGGACTGACCGGAAACGGCTCATTCAGCAGTCCTATTGCCGTCACCGTATTGGCATACCCAGCCTGCGAGAACTCCGCCACCAGGACCTTGAGAGCAGAGATGGACCGGTCCGCATTCGTCTGGTTCCAGAACCACTCGCGCGGTCCGCGGAAACCGCTATTGTCGAAACCGTTTTGCGAGCCCGGAGCGCCGTGCAGGTCGATCATGACCGATAAGCCGGCTTGCTGCGCCCAGTTGACGCCGAGTTTGAGATAGTCGAACGCGCCAGGGAGGTATGGCTCAGACGTCGATAAGGGGATTAGGGACCAGTCTGGCGTGAGTGCGTGCGGAGGAGGAGGACGTACAGCCTATGGGTATGCGGACGGTATTCTGCCTCAGCGCGTTCATAACCAGTACTCACGAGGCCAACACGCTTCATCTCTTGAAGATCAGACTGCTTGAACCAGCTGCCCCAGTGCGTTCGTATCTCGCTGTACGTGTCCCGCCTGTCGCGCCAGTACGCCCCGTACGTCCACTCGTCCACAACCCAATCGGGCTTGTCTTCGAATATCGATGGTGTGATCCATGGCTGGTCATCAGCTAGGTCTGACAAGGTGGGCTCACCTCGAGGACGAGCCATCCGCCCAGATTGACGCCTCGGATAGGCGCTGAGCCCCACTGAAAGTATCCCTGCGACGCTTGGCGGGCCACGCTGGTTGCGGCTGCCGCAGACAGTAACAGTATTCCCAGAGACGAGGAAGCGATCAGCATAGCAGTCAGGACTGGTAGATATGAGTATGAGTGATATTAGCACTAGCTTCGGTCGGAATTGAGGGAGGGTTGAGTGATATCGACAATCTTCTCCGATACACACACGCTGTGTGGGTGACCGAACCTTCCTCCTTTTGTCCTGAGCTCACATCAGCCTGCTTCTCCATGAGCAGCAGCGCCAGCAGCCTCTCGAGCGTCCAGCCCCTCCTCCGCGCCACACTCGCGGTGATATAGGTTGTTGACGCTCGCCACAGGTCGGTGAAACACACCTCGACCGGCCTCCTCGCGCTAATCTCGGATCCGACGGAAATCATTACGCCGCCCAGCCTCTGCCTCTCGAGGATCCAGCCTTGTTCTTCTTGTCTTTGACTTTTCCTTTCTCTCATCTACCTTCTATCCCCCTCTTAGTCAGCTCTAGAGACAGCTTCATGAGCATATAGCCCTTACCTAGTCACCAAGATGGCACTGCCAGACAAGCCCCTTCCGCTGGGGACAAGCACGCAAGCAGGCAAGCCCGCCTTCCTCGTCAAGTTCCCGCAGGACGTATGGGAGCGCATCGTCTCTGGAGGCACTGGGAGTGTGCAGATTGTGAAGAATGATGCCAAGCTCGTAAGTCTGCCCCTTTACTCGCAATGATGTGGCTGACGGGATAGAGCCTCATCCTGCCTGACCGGACGATAGGGCTGGACGCAAACCCCCTAGTCCCTACCGAGCTATACGAGCTCTCCGATACCCTCTTACCTCTCGGCACAGCCTCCACACGCCTCTCTATCCCCTTCACCACCGCCTCGTCCTCCAAAGCTATCGCAGAAGCCATTCCGGAAAGACGGCCCGTCAATGGCAACGGCAACGGCAACGCCCACGGCGCAGCGGCAAAGTTACGCCGAGAAGCGGCCACACCGCTCGCTAGGAGTCTTTCGAGCCCCGCGGGACCAGCGGCTCCAGTAGCTCCGACGACACCGGTTATCCCGCTCAAGACGAGGGTCGTGCAGTACCTCGCTCTTGGCCCGGCGAGTGTCGAGGAGATTCTGAGCAAGCTGGGCGGGGCGGAGGCTGACGTGATGCGTGTGGTCAAAGTTGTACGTTCCGGAACCTCAACCATCTTCTCTCCATACTCAATAGGACGTAGCTGACATCTAGGTCGGAAGGCAAGTCGCGGAGAATCCCCCTCGATACTCCCTTCAACCATCCCAATACGCCAAGATCAAAATTGGGGCCTGGCGCTACACGCCGGAGGAGCAGGAGCAGGTGGGGCAAATGGCTCGGGAGGCATTCGACGAGCTGGAGTACCCTGAAGGCTCAGAGGAAAGGGTGGAGCTGGAGAGGAAGCTGGAAGAGGCGGCAAATATGCCACCGGTGGAGGAAGTGGTGGCTGCGCCTGCTGTGGCTCCGGTGCAAGCTGCGCCAAGTGTGCCCGTCCCAGCCCCAGCCCCTTCCACGGCCAGTCAACCAGATCGGACCCCCGTCGTCACTCCCTCTTCGTCCAAATCTCGGCCCTCGGCGTCAACTTCGACTTCGGCCGCATCCTCGTCGAGCAAAAACAAGGGTCCGGTCGCGCGCGAGATGGCCAAGTTCCGAGCGGAGCAGGCACGGGCTACCTCGGCACCAGGTCTGAAGGGGACGAATGGAAATGCCAGTCCTCGGGAGGCTGCGGCTGCACTGTCCGCTGCGGATGCGGTCAAGACCAAGAAGCGGGCGGCCGGGGCCAAGGCGGACAAGGGAAATACGGCGGAGACGTCGCGCAAGGCGGAGAAGGCAGAGCGATCGGATACGTCGAGCCGTTCGGACGAGAAGGGGAGCGGGAAGAAGCGGAAGCGGGGACGACACCCGTCGCCGAGCTTTACGTCGAGCGAGGACGAAGACGAGGAGGACAGCAGGCGGGGTCGGGCCAAGCAGCGGAACCGACCTGCCCCGAAATCGACGTTACCCAAGCTTCCCCCTCCTGATGCGGCCACGCTCGCTGCGATGGACGCCTTACCCCCCTCTCGGCCCATCGCAAATTTCACCAAGCGCAAATCTCCCCCTCAACCCCTCGACCTCCACTCTCCTACCCAGCAGACCAAGTCCCGGACGCCGAGCACGACCGCCTCGGAGCTGGAACGGCCAGACGACCCGGAAGATCTGCGCGATCGGTACGAGGAGCTGTACCCTGCGTATCAGATCCTCACTACCAAGTTGATTGGGCTGCACCGGGCGGCGGAGGGCGTGGAGCTGGGCGAGGCGGATATTGAGATGTTGCCGACCAAGGAAGAGATGGAGAAGTTGGTGAAGAAGTGGGAGAGGTGGCACAAGGAGTTGGCGGGGATTCGGCGGTGGTTCGGGGCGGCTTAGCTCAGTGAAGGAGTGTGCTGGGGCGGAAGAGAGTCAGAAGCCTCACTGATGAAACGAGCTGAGAGGTGGAAGAGGAACAAAAGGGGTTGGGGTTCAGTGGGGTTCAGAAGGATCAGCGATGAAATGAGCTGAGAGGTGGAAGATTACCGGAGGAGTGTTAGGGAGTGGACGTAGTGGGGAAGACTTGGGGAGCAGGCCGGTTCACATCAATGATGTCCTGCATGTGTAACGCATATCATCAAGTCACCTCGTCGCCCATACTTGTGTATATTTCTTCCTGAACGTTGTATGCATTATTCTGTAAAACAACCTCTACTTCTTGGACAGCTTCTTCTTGAGCTCGTCCTTGGGGACAGCCTGGAGCTCGGAGCACCCGCCGATGAACTCCTGTCCGATGTAAACGTGGGGGACGGTACCCTGGCCGTTGAGCTGCTTGAGGTAGGCCTGGATGTCGGCTACGATTGTCAGCTGTGGTCTGCGGTACAAAAAGACCGAAGAATGGTAACTCACATCCGTCATCGCGCTTATCAAGGTCAATGTACTCCATCTCGCTCGTCTCACCCTCGAGCAGCTTCTTGGCGCGCTGGCAGTACTGTAGTATAAGTAAAGACTCAAGGATAGGAGGCAAGAGACATACAGGGCAGTACGACTTTCCGTAAACCATCACATGGTTCTTCTTGATCCCCTCATCGACAAACTGCTTTGCGCTGGCCATATTGACGGCGGAGGTGGTGGAAAGTGAGGAGCCTATTTTGAAGTTGTTGAGGAGGAGGGTGCGGGGCTTGGCTGTGCTGAGGCTGATGGATCGGAGAGGGAGTGTTGTTAATGTACGGATCATAGAGAGGTGGTTTGAGAAGAGATGCATGTGCTTTATAAGCCTGCAGCTGCTTGGTGGTGGTGGAGCGAGAAACATAGGCCGGGACGAGTACGGCCGGATCGAGCCAGCGGCGGCGGAGCGATCAGTCAGCAGGGTGACGTCATCTACCGTAGAATGTTCCTTCAAAGGGGGACATGGACTTCCACCAAGCTGTAACTCTAACTTGTATTCTACCACCTTCTATACATCTTATGCTGTCCTGTACGCCCTGATCATGCTCTCCAGTGCGAGCGAGGCGAGGTGGAGGCCGCGAGAGCGACGAGGAAACGCTCTACCTCACTTGCGGCCGAAGTTTGACCGGTAGACTGAAGATGAAACAGGGTCAAACATCCCCCTCCTTTGACCGTTTTGTTCACGTCCCGCAACCGCACATCTCGCGGGGAAAAGGACGTCCTTGATTAAACACAGCACTGCAGCGCCGGACGCGTCGAGAAAGCGAGGGTCTGTGGTGGTATATCTACTGATGATGGCACTCATCATGCTCACTCCACGCGTTTGATCAACACGATCACCGAGACCCTTTTTCCCAAGTGGCTTGACGCCCGACCATTTCATCAATCACTTTGGCTCCGACACGCGCCAGCCCGGTCTGGAACATTCCTTCTTCGCCTAATTACACCTGAGCAGGCTCAGGCGTACAGGCATCAACACTGCGAGTTGTCGGCTGGACGAGAGAGAGGCCTGCTGGTGAGTACCCAATCTTGCGCTCTGCATACCGTGCAGTGACGAATAGCTCATCAACAGGTTTCAGATCTTCCTTACTCCCAACTCGCTCTCCTTCGGACAATCATCAGATTGCCTTACCCTTCGATTTCGACACTTCAGCTCCATCCCCCTTCACTCGCGGAGACATTCGACATGCTTACTCCGCGCACTTCACCACCTCCGACGCTGGGCCGACCGGGGCGGTCTATAGGGAAAAGGCGGTCTATACAGAATATGGGGACACCGCCGGTACCTCTTTGGGATATGGCGGGGGTGTCTACACCGCCTGTACCTGCGCGGGACAAGGTGAGTGTACTGCATGAGGGCTGTGGTATACGCTGACTAGTAGCGCGACAAACACCTCTACACACCTCAGCCCAGCTTCGACTCTCCCGCCGCCAATTTTGGCAGTCCCCGTCCTTCCCCTCGGCCACTGTACGATGTGACGAGTCCTCGACCGCGCAATTCTCCCAGACCAGCGCTAATGACTCCACCCGTCATCGCGCCGGTCTCGCCCTCGATCTCCCGTCGCCCAAAACTCCTCCCTGCCATCCCCCTCGAGATCGACCCTCCATCCTACTCTACTCCACGATCGCGCCGATCCGTCCAGGTCAACGGATACCCCCAAGACAAGTCCGTCCAGATCGTCATCAACAGCGGAAGGCAATCCCCTGAAGTACCCCCTTCACCGGCATTACGGGAAAAGCGGTCATCCACCTCCCTACGCCGAGCATGCGTCACGCCCACCCCGCCCCGACCTGCTCGACGAAGAAGAGACTCGGCCGTCTCGCCGAGACAAGTAGAGCTCTTTCCTCCCCAAGCGGACTTTTCGCGCGCATCCTCCCCTTTCGACGATTCCGGGTCGGTGTCGACCATCTCGGATGCGCCGACACCTCGGGCGACCCCAAGAGCGGTACCGGAGGAGGTCAAGGGGTCTAAGCGGGACTCGACGCAGCGGCGGCTGGATGCACTGCGGGGATTGGTGGCGAACCTAGACTTCAATCAGCCGTGGAGTATGACGGATGACGGAGCGGCGGATAATCGGGATAACAGGGCGTTCTGGGCATCACCAGATGTACAAGAGACGCTGTGCTCGCCGGCTCCGGCTCCAGCACCTAACCCTCGGTCGCTCTACGCCTCACCCTCCCAATCATCTCTACACATCTCCCGCCCCTTCCCTATCGCCGACCAAATCCCCCTCCAGGATCACGGCTGGGAAGCCAAACCTTCCCCTCGTCCCCGCTCCTCTCGGTCGGAATCCAACCTCCACACCCCCACGCGCGTCCGCAAAGAACTCTTCAACGTCGCTTCGTCAGGCTATACCAAATCCCTCGCTGGTGAGCCGGCCTCGACGATCGCGCCTCCCACCCCCGAAACAACCTGGCGCTCCTCTTTATCGTCGGACGCGCTCTTCTACCGCGTACTCGAGACGCGCGGGGCGGACGAGATCAAGCGCCAAGAAGTCATGTGGGAGATGTGCGAGACGGAGCAAGCGTTTCTCAAGTCGATGCGGAACGTCTTGCGGCTGTTTGCCACGCCGCTCAAGACGCCGCAGGGGAGATGGATCGACGGGATCCCGGAGCGGATATCGCAGCTCTTTGACTCGCTCGAAAGCGTCGCACATGCGCATAGCGTCATTGCGGCCGTCCAGCGGGATATGCGACGCAAATCGGAAGTGGTCGATATTAATGCGTTTGTCCGCGCGTTGAAGTCATGGGTCCCAAAGCTGGAAGTGTACGAGTCGTACCTCCTTCGCTTTGAGCCGGTAGTCGCGCTGGTGGAGGATCATATACGGGATCCGGGGAGTGTATTTGGCGAGTTTGTGCGGATGCAGCTCAAGGAGGAGATCCTGGGGTCGATGAGTTTGGGGAGTATGCTCTTGAAGCCTGTGCAGAGGTTGATGAAGTACCCGCTATTCTTGAAGGTGAGTCAGGGCGCGGATAGAGCTGATCTTAGCGCCTACTCGATGTCACGCCCTGCCATCCCGAACTCCTCTCCCTTCTCGCCAGCACGGAATCCATCATCCTCACGCTCCAAGCTGCCAAAGCAAAGGAAGAAGACTTTGATCAGCTCGTCTCGCTCGAAAGTCGCCTCTCGGGCCTTCCGCCAGACTTTGGGCTCGTCCAGCGCGGCCGCAAACTCACAGGCTACGGCTCGGTCCTACGCGTCTATCCCAACAGCTTTGCGAGCATGATGACTTCCTCCCGCTCTTCCGTCTCTTCCTCCATCTCCTCGGCGTCTTCACCCTGGGATACCGCCTACTCGGCCTCGACGTGCCGATCATCCTCATTCTCCGTATCGTCTGTTACGTCCTCGGTGCCCTCGCGGTCCGGCTCCCTGCGTATGTCCCCATCGGCATTCTCGACCTCGCCCAAGCGGCCAGGCGTGTATCGCTCCCCCTCGTCCGCGTCGTCCACGGCGGGAACCGACTCGTCTCGCCCCAATACGCCCAGTATGGGGCGACGACGGTCCAAGGATGAGCTGGCTTTATTCATCTTTGATGATCTGGTCATACTCGCTGCGCCGAGCGAGAAGGCGGGGATCTTTTCGAGCAAGTCAAAGAAGGAGAAGGGGTGGCGTGTGCTAGGGGAGCATGAGGGTGGAGTGGGCAAGCTGGTCGAAGTGAAAGATTGGAGCGGGTTTGGCGGTACGTCCATCCTTCTTACCGGTGACTTTTGCTGACCACCAGGCCTATCCGCTTTGTTCGTGCTGACCATCCTCCCACTCGCATCTCACCTTCGCGAGCCCCTCTTACCCGTCACAATTTGCCTGACCATCCCCCCTCCCGCCTCGCCTAGCGCTAGCACCCCCTCCCGGACCCGCACCCCCGCCCTCAACTGCCCGCATCTCACTACACTGCCTCATTTCCTCAATGCCCTGGCGCAGGCCACTACAGCCGGACCCGGGGACGCCAGTGTCTATATGGAAGAAAAGGAGAGGGAGGAGGTGTTGTATTATCATCATAATGATAATCATCAGGATGGGGATCGGGTCGAGATTGCGTTTGGGACGGATGAGGGGGAGGAGCATCCGCTGCATTCCCTCAGAGCGCTGGGGTATGCGCAGTAGGCGATGGATCGGGGCGATGGGCGCGCGGGTGAGGCTGTAGATAGGTCAGACTTGCAACTTATACATCTATCATATTCATGCTGCGTCCTGTCCGTAGCTGGGGATGGACAAGCTGAAACGTCATGCCGAGAAGAGAGGGTTTCAGATTTTCTGACTGAAGCGGTGCATCCTTTGACACACACAACCTTCACCAAACTCGTCAGCATGAACTGCAACGGGCTATTCATCTCTCTCTCAACTGACCTACTACTGTCTACCTCTCAGATTACCGGGCTCCGTCACGATGGATATCGCTGCAGTCGAGGATATACAATCCCTCTGCCCGCTTGAGCTAGATGACGAGGGTGAAGGTCTACCGGCGTACGAGGAGAGTGTAAGCTCGGGCTTATCATCGTTTGGCGCGGAAGATAGGGAGGGAGATGCAAGTCCTCGGAGCAACAAGTACTCTTCGCAAGGTATGCTCTATTTCTCTCTAGCTGTACGGCTGAGGATGGGTAGCTTATGATCTAGTCCAAGATGCAGCGCGAAGGCGGCTCAGCGAGAAAGAACAGATCAGGCGGTCATACGCGAGCCGAGATGCTTCTACAGGACAGGAGCCATCCATCAGATCCTCGCCATCATCTGTGAGTTCATCTAGTCCAGCTGCGACAGAGTCCCGCTAATTGCAGATCTTCTCACACGATACTGCTCTACCGGCCTATCAGCCCCCTCTCGCCCACCCTTCCCGCCCACACGGGAGCGGCTCCGCCCTCACCCGTTCTCTTTCCCGCAAATACGGCAACTCGCGCCAGACCCAAAAGACCGAGCTCACGCGGACCGGACTCGCCCGGACGACTTTGGCTCAGCCTACGCGCAACAATCAAGGACGACCATCACGTGCGCCTTGTCGCTCTACGGCGGCGCGCTCGTCCTCTTCGGAACGGCGGACGGACTGCGCGTAGCCAATGTGTCGGAAGAAGTGCCGGTCCGCGTCGTGTGGACCGGACTGGCCGTATGGGACATCCGTGTCCTCCGTTGCGTCGAAGATGGCGACAAGACCCCTCGGGGATCTGTGGCGGTCCTCTGTGGTGGACAGGAGGATCCGGCGCGTCCTGGAAGACCCAAAGGGAAGAGTGGGGAGGTGGAGGTGAGAGTCTGGCGTCTAGGGAGTCTGGCGAGTCTGGCCAAGTGGACGGCGGGGCGTGAGATGGGGTGGAAAGGGCTAGATATGGCGGAAGGGGCCAAAGACAAGGGCAAAGCGAAGGGGAAAGAACGGTCATTCTTCTCGCCGTTTCGCAAGGCTAGCTCATCAGCTGCGGTCCCAGCCGGAAACGTACTAGACGACCCGACAATACCACTTGCCAAAGCCTGGTCGGCGGACTGGATCCGGCTCGATGCGCGCACGACGGGCAAACCGGCCGATGTCCTAGCCTTCTCGCTCCGACAACAGGGCGAGACGGTGTATATCGCCATCGCCACCACGACCCATATCCTCCTCCACGTCGGCGTCGTCGTTCCCTCTGGCGTCTCGTTTCGGTCTACCCGAAAGTTCTACCTTCCGTTCGCACCCGCAGCTATCGGGCTGCTGGAGGTCCTCACGCCAAACGGGGAGCCTAGCCTCGGGATCTGGATCAGCTTCAGTACGGGCGGCATGAGCATGGCCAGCGTTATCCGGAACAGCGACTCTGCTGTGCTGGATTTTAGTCCGCCCTCGGGTCAAGGCGCGGGGAGGGGCGGGAGTACAGCGGCAGCAGGGTCAGCGTGGACGGAGATGCAGAATGTCTGGACGAACGGGCGGGAGGTGTATGCGTTCCACCGCGGGGGAGAAACGATCGTCTACCCCGCTCCGCTGCGCTTGCCCATCGCTGTCCCGCCCATCATCCACACGACGTGGCCGCGGACGCCCCTATCGAGCCTGATCGTACCGGACGGCAACGACTTGCTGCTCATTACCACGAGCAAGGAAGGCGAGATATGCACCCAGCGCGCCAGGGCGAACGGGGAGGCGTATACCCTAGACCTGCAGGACGGGACGCAGATAGGCGAGGGCCGGCTCCTGCCGTTGGCGTGGGGGTATATCCGGGATGGCGTCTATGCGAGCGTCAGGGAGATGAAGGATTGGCGAATCTGTGCGATAGAGAAGGTGTGATAGGCTGCATGTATTGCTCTAGTTTTATTAGGTGTTCATAGGTCCCGTTTGACATTGGGAAGGACGTTTGGGTCGTTACTGGGCACAGGGAGGTTCGGGTGATTTGCGCTAAACCACTTTTGCTCGACCTTTTCGAATCCCCAGTCTACGGCAGTCTCGACCTAGTCTGTCAGCTAGTGACCACCATGGCGTTCCTACTAGCTGAACTCACAGGGTGATCAAAGAGGTATGGCAGAGCCGGGACAATCCCAATACCGACAGCGGTCGGTCCCCACCGCTTCAGCGTGATATTCTTGCTGTTGATCAAAGCTTTCGACGCTTGCTTGACAGCCGTGTGGATGGTGAATGCGGGCAGAGCCATCGAGGCGACACCCTGGAAGATGGACCGCTTGACGGCGACGAGACCGAGACGGGTCGGCTCGGACATGTTGGCTGCTTCGAGCGGGGACGGGCCGAGCTCGCGGGCCTTGTAGGTCGTGAAGCTGACATCTCCGATGAGGTACGCCCAGGAGATACCGTATGCGGCGGTGACTGCGGGTCAGCTGGAGTCAAGGCGGATGGAACGAGCGGTAAAGGCTGCATACCAAGAGAGGGAGGTACGACTGGCCGGAAGGCCTCGCCAATGTCGCTAGCTGAGCGGTCAGTGCTTTTCCACGTCAGAGCAGAAGATGCGAAGCGTACTGTAGGCTGTATATCTCTGTGCTGAACGGGCGATATCCCTTTTGATTAGTACCGAATCCTTGCGTGTCTACTCGCACGACCTACGTTATCCGCCTCAGATATGCAGCTGGAGTCTATCAGCTCAAGCTCGTCCAAGAGCAGAGAGAGTGGCTCACTATATCGCAAGTTGGAGTCTGTCGAGTCGGCTACGCCTCATCAGCAGCCATCCCAGCTTTCAGCATGTGCGGCCAGCCGCTCTTCCTCACCATTCTCATCGACGAGTTCCTCGAGAGTATTGCTTGAGGCATTCTCGACTTTGCGGGCCTCGTTGGAAGCGACCTGAGGGACGGAGCGCGGAGGTGGGCTGAGGGGAGCTTGGGTGGACATTGTTTCAGGAGCGAGTATGTAGAGATGTGAAGGTGGTCTGTGGGATTTATTTGGTCCAGTCCTCGGCAGTCGGCTGTTTGCAAACGTCATCGCTGCGGCAGTCCAAGTCAGCCCCGCGCGTTTAGTTCCGGGGTCACCCGAGTGAATGCCAAGTGCCACACTGGCGTTATCTCCGGGGCTCCGAATAAGCTTCTTGTCATTCAGGGCAGAGCAAGAAAGATCCTCTCGTCTCGTAATGTTGCCTTCCCTGAGCTGCAGGTTATCTTTCCCTGAGCCTTCCCTTTCCCTGAAGCAGCTGTTGACAACACTCTGGCTGTCCTTTTGCCATTTCCCCTTGAGTGTCAGCCTTTGCGGTGCAGCTTTGATTACAATCCTTGTCCAGCTATCTACATACATACAGCTTCACACTCCTTTCATACTCAACCACCCTACAGACTGAGCTCGAAACATAGCTCTCCTTCGACTCACCAACCGTACATCATTCGCTTGACGCGAACAAAAACACCTCGACAAACGCATCAAAGCGCAAACCTCTGCGCGCATTACCCTGCGAGAGCAAGAAGAAATATCCCGCGTCTCATCGCTTGACACCACCTCGGTAGCAGACATCTCACCATGAGCTGTGAGTCGTTGTCTCGGTCAGAATTTCGTCAACGTCTCATCCTGTTGTCAAGGTGGAATTGAGGGATGAATGGGAGTTGTGAAAGGGTCATTTCGTCATGATCGGGGAGGAGGACGCAGCCATCCTTATCGCAGAGAAACAACGCTGACTGAGCTCTTCTCTCCACGATGGATACTATCAATTTCAATCCCTTTGACGATACAGCCGCCGCTGCTAGTCCCACTTCGGCGGCCGCTACCCAAGCACCGACCTCCGCTGCGGCAACGACCCGGCCGGAACCGTCGCCATCCCCCTCGGCGGCCCCTACCTCGAGCGCTGCTCCTCCCCTTTCATCATCTGCGGCTCCGACTACTGAGCGCCCGCCTGCTTCTTCTTCGGCCGCGCCAACATCGTCCTCGGCCGCACCGGAATCTTCCAGCCAGCCTGCATCCTCCTCCCAACAGGAGCAAAGCTCGCAGCAACAGCAGTCGAGTAGCGCCCCTGCCTCCTCGGCATCAACCCCTGCTTCCTCCTCGTATGTTCATCCTTTGTCCATAAACGAGTAGAGCTGATTTCCAGTGCCGCCGCTACTACCCCTCCCTCCTCATCCCAAGCCGCATCATCCGCGGCGGCATCTTCCAATGCCGCCTCCCAGTCCATCGCGTCAGACATCACCCTCTCCTCGGCTGTGGTCATCACTAGCACAGATGCCTCGGGATCGGTTATCACTACCCGCCCCGCCCTCATTACCACCGCCCGCGTCACAACTGATCAAAACGGACAGGTCTTGACGGTCACTCAGATCGTCCGGAACCCCGGAGTCACCGACAACAGCAGCGGGAACGGCTCGCAACCCAGCTTCATCAACAACACGGGCGCAGTCGCGGGTGTATTCGTCACGGTCGGTCTTCTCGTCACTGCCGGTGTTTTGGCGTTCGTCCTCTTCATGCTCAGGCGGCGGAGGAGGCAGCGTCTGGACCGGGACGTCGCTGCTGCGGCAGCTGCAGCGGCTGCCAACTCGTTGCACCGGTCGGCATTTGACGACGACGACGTCTCGCCCGCCATGACGCAGTACGGCGGCTACTATGCGGCGACCACACCGGGGACGGACCTGCACGGCGAGCCACAGCCAGCGGGCCAGTACCATGACTATGTGGACCCCACAGGCGGATACGATCACTACGCGTCCAACATGCCGGGTGCCGACCGGATGTCCACCGCTGGTCCGGGTCTCGCTGGATTCGGAGCGACGGCCGCGGCCAACCAGTACGACCACTATGACCCCAATGCTTACGGCGCCCAGCCCGAGCAATTCCATACCCTCCCCAGCCCCACCGACCATACTTCCATGCAACACCAGCAGCCACAGCCCGGCCCGTACTATTTCGACCCCAACCAGGCGTACAACTACACGGCGGACCAGGAGGACCCGTATGCGGGGTACGACGAGCACCCGCAGCAGCCCACCCGACCCCGCTCTGGTAGCGAGGGGAGCGTGGCGCGGCCAACGGAGGATAGGAAGGGGCTGAAGATTACGAACGTCTAGAGTAGGGAGCGGTGGTCAGCAGTACAGATGGCGATCGACGTGATACTACCTTTTCTTTTTCTATAGTATGGACCTTTTAGTTGTGGGCTGTCTTTAGGGATCTTGTGTAGATAGAACATGCTATAACTCTTGGTCGAGCGGCACGCTGTCGCGGGTTATCAGCTCTGTGAGGGACACCAGGGGAGAGCTGGCTGTACAGGCTGAACATTGAGCTTGAGCTCGGACTCGGCGGCTTCGCGTCTCGAAGCTCGAAGGTTTCAGAATTTCCCTTTCACACCTCATTCCACCTTTGCTTCATCATCCACCATGTCGACCACCGTCGCGTCCTCATCCAGCGGCAACAAGATGCAGATGGAGGTGAACCCGCGGGGCATCCCCAGAGCTCCATTCGTCGTGCGTCACCTAGCCACCCTGGGCAGATTTGGGAGAATAGCTGATCCTTCTAGGCGAACGTCGATGATTTCGTCAGTGGCCAGAACGGGTCTGCGGAGGGTATCATCAAGTCCTTCCAGGAGACTTCTGCGTGAGCTGGCAATCTAGTACCGTAGGCAAGAATCAAGCTGACAAAGTAGTAAATACCGGTATATGGAAGTCTCGCTACAACAGCGTAAAAAGGCCCTCTCTACTAAAATACCCGATATCGAGCAGACACTCAGCGTCGTGCTGTTTCTTCAGCGCAGACGACAAAAGGCGCTCGGTCAGCCGATCACTGAGGAGGAAGGGGGTGATGAGGACGGAGATGATCTGGATGATTTGGAGGATGACGACGCAGGGGACAAGGAGGGGAAGGAGGAACCGCTCAAGACGCTGTTTGAGCTGAATGATACCCTGTATGCCGAGGCGGAGGTGATAGAGACGGGAGAAGTGGGGATATGGCTCGGCGTGAGTTGCCTGCTCCAAAATCCCGAGATCCTCTGACCCGTCTCATCCCCCTTCCAGCTAACTTCCAACTCGATCTCATTGACAGAGAGCAGAGTAAGCTGACCACTTTTTAAGGCAAGTACAATGCTGCTCTACCCATTACAAGAAGCCGCCGACCTTTTATCGAGCAAGCTCGGCGCAGCCAAGAAATCATTAGGCGAGACGATAGAGGATCTCGAGTGGCTGAGGGAGCAAGTGACGGTCATGGAAGTCAACTTTGCCCGGGTGCACAATGTACGTCCCTTTCTCTGAGCACCTTGCAGCAATGGAGGAGCGCTGACCCATCTACAGTGGGATGTCAAACGGTATGTCTGCCAACAGCCCAGCTTCCTGCATCTGACCGGTCGATGTGCATGAGCTGATCAGCCAGGAGACGCGATCAAAAGAACTCGGGCGCGGGCGCTATCGCCGCAGCTGCCAGTAAAGGGGACGAGGAGGAGGAGGACGAAGAGGACGACGAATGAACGGGCATGGCCGCATCAAGCTGGCCAGGCGAGGCACATCTCTACGGGCCTGGCAGTAGAGGGGGAGTCGCATATGCATGGACATCAACGGATCAGTAAGCTGCTTGCGTTCCTCTGACACCCCACTGACCAGCTTACTTGCTCCAGATAATTCTGCTATCCTGGTTGCATACTGATGCTCCCCTCCTCATCGCTACCTACCTACTTATCTACCCCAAGCTACGAGTACACTACACTGCACTGAGAGAAAAAATGGGAACCCCGCAATCCAGCCCTGGCCAGATATACAAAGTCCGTCTACTTCTAAATTTCCCCCTCATCCTCTCATCTGACTTCGGTACGTATCCGACACTGGCTCTAAAACTAAGTGAAAAGAAGGTGGAAAAGAAAGGAAAAGGCATCAAAAGGTCTGAGATGAGATGATCCGGTGAGTGGGTGGACCGGTCTATGCGATTTTTGGTTATGGGTCGTTGGGGTCGTAGGCGACGGGTGCGGTCCTTGGACGGCAGGGCGCGGCCTAGAGATGATATGTGGATTCATTGGCGGGGTCGTTATACAGGTGAGGGGTGGTGGTACACGGTTTATTATCCGGGTCGAAGGAGGGGGCGGAAGACGCGGGGAAGGGTCTGAGGGCGGATGGGGAAAGGTAGAGGTAGTCGTATTATCACTTCGAGATCTCCTTGATAGCCTGTTTCGTCAGCTCCTGTCCTGGATATAGTGGGTCGGTAAGGGAGTAGCTCACCTTTTGCGCATAAGCAGCATTGTTCTTGGCCGCTCTCGACGACCCCCTCTGCCGTCCATACGCAATCGCCTGCTGCACCCACTCCTGCATCAGATCGTCCCTCACCGCCCGCTTGTATGTATCCCCAAAGTCGCCGACGAGACCCAGTGTCGAGGTGACGAACGCGTCCGTGCGGTCCTCGTCGACCATGCATGTCGACAGGAAGCCCATGATCCCTGGTACGTATTGCTGGAATGGTGTAGCTGGATCGTCAGCCAGGCCCACTTTCATCCAAGGAGATACTCACGATCGGCAGACTTCAACCCGTTCAGAATCCCAATGAACGCCTCGACGATCGCCTCCCGCATCGTCCATACAAACTCCATCATCGCTGGGTCATTGCTCGACGCGGCAGTTGCGCCAGCCTGGCTCAGAATACCCATGACGGTCTCCAGGTATGGTCCGAATGCTGACCCGACGGCCAGCGCGATTTCGCCGATAGTAGTGATGGCGTTTGGCTTGACCTGGCGGTGGACGACGGGACTCCGAAGGATATCGACGAGGGAGACCATGAGACGTTCCGCATGCGGTGTGATCTGATCTCCGATCGCGCGCGCGACATCGCTCGCGACGTAGACGGCCGCCTGGGCGACTTGCCAGTCGTCAAACGACGCAAGCGCGGTGAAGATGTACGGGCTGAACGCCTCCATGTACTTGTTGAACCCGATTTCCATGGCCGAGGCGAGCGCACCGATGGTCGCGAAGGCGTCCTCGAGGACACCGGCGTGCTTGCCTGCCGCGGAAATGAGGGAGAGGAGGTTGGTCATGATCCGGTCGGCGAAGGGGGCTATCATGGCGGGGGATTTATGGATGCAGCTCTGAAGAACGACGCAGATGTTGACCTGCATGTCGTTCCAGTTGTTGCGGTCGTCGATACCGACCAGCTGGTTGTGCAGAGCCAGGAGCTGCTCTTGACGCGCGAGCATCTCGGTGGTGATGCCCTGCACGACGTTAAGCGTGTCGTTTGCTGACGAAGCGACGAAAGTGGCGATAGTCTGGTATGCCGCCGACCGGGAGTTGGACTCGTTGGTAGATTTGGCAGAGATAGGGACGAGGGCCTGGATAATGCCGGCAAAGTAGCGCGACATGGCGGAAGTGGGGATGTCCTCGCCGAGGAGGTCTGGAGGCTGGGAGAGCTGAGCGATGATATTGCTGAGGGCCGAGCAACAGCTGTTGACGATCCGCGGGGCGCCGTTGAGACCGAGCACGAGAGCCGTGATCAGCCCGTCGAGGTGCGCGTCCGGGTCGATGACGTCCAGCATCACCTCGGTGATTTTGCTCAGTGTCCACGCGACCGTGTCCCGGACCTGGACGCTCGAGTCGTTCTGGAGCATGTTGATAAGCGCGCCGAGAGCCTGGGTGACGAGTGGTGCGAGGACGCTTGGTTCCGGTCCGTCCAGAATAGAGCCGAACGCCATGACCGCTGCTTCCCGCCTGTTCCACTCCGTGCTCGTGATCCCCTGCTCCACGAATGGCACAACCTGCGCAACGATCTCGTCCCCAACATCCCTTGCCAGCAGCTCCAAACACGCGCCCGCCGCCATCGCCTTGTTCCAGTCGTCGTCGTCCGCGTCCTCGTCCTGCTGGAGAAGGAGCTGCAGGAGCTGTGGGAGGATTTCGGCAAGTGCCATCTTGGCGAAGTTTTTGGATACCGCCGAGGGTGCGTCTCCATATTCTGCCGCCTGGCCATTAGCTACAATCACCATGGCGCACAAGCCATACTCACCTCCTGCGCCTCGATGCTGAGCTCGATCTCCTCTTCGCATACCGTGCTCCAGAACTCAATGGCCTGCAGCGCGACAATCTCGTCGTTAGACCTCATCCCGTTGAGAGTAAGCTGGTCGTCAGCTACGCTCTCGTACTGCATGCAGCCGACAATACTCACCCCGAACAACGCCCGCTCCATGTAGAACTCCATCTTCTCATAGTACAGACTCATAATCTTGACGAGACACTCGAAAGCGTGGACCTGGATCTTATCGGACGGACTCTGGGTGGCTTCGCAGACCACCTGCATGATGTAATTCCGCTCGCCCTGATTGTCAGCTCTGCCTTTAATTCCTCCCGAATAGCTCACCTCGCGCTCGAAGTTATCCCTGATGAACTCTAGCGAGTTGTACAGCGCGCTCATCGCTGCCATCTGGACATCCCGGTTGGTCTCCTCCTTCCGCGCGCCCTGAACCACAGCAGTAAGGATCTCGTTTGATCGGGCCGCAACGATTTCGGGGTCCTGCCAGTCAGCCAAGCCCCACCTCCTTCTCCATATGACTCACGATGACTTCGCAGATATATCCAATAGTCTGAAGCGTGTGCACCCTCAACGCCGTATTCTCCTGATTTTGCGCAAACTGGATCAACTGAGGGATCAAATCCTGCCATCTCCCCTTTGGCAATTCCACCGCTGCGACCGCCGAGACACACTGAGCCGCACCGGGTCCGACTTGCGGAGCGGTCGAGCTGAGGGTGGCAAGGATGGACTGTTTGAGGGGCATGGTGGCTTCTTCAGGGAGAGAGAGCCAGCGGTCTGAAAGGCCTTGTTGGTTGACGACATCCTGGAGGATTAGCTTTCTGTACGACGAGCGGGACGAATCAAGCTTACTCGTGCGGCAAGGGCATTCTTGAACTGCAGGGCAGCTGCGAATCGAACTTGAGGCTGCTGTTGCTCATTCGCCATCTCATGAGCGAGGGTATGCATGTATCCGTGCTACTGGGGTCAGCTCGAGCTCCATTCCTCAATTCGGCCAAAAGACGTACAAAGTTGTCATTGCTCGCCTGTTCAAGCTGCTTCGCCGCCTCTTGCATCAACGTCGTGTCTGGCTATCAGTACGCCGGACGAGGTCACATAAGGAAGGATCCCAACTCACTGCCCGAGAGGGTGTTGGCGAGTAATTGCGCCGCGTCCATCTTTACTGTTCCGCTTGGCTGTTTCGATGGGTTAGGGGCGCGGTGTCGCTGATATGTCCGAGTAAAGACTGGTATAGGTCGGTGAGGGAGTGGGTGGCTGAGCTATGTATGACCTGTTGTGGACAAGGAATCTTCAACGCCTTTGACGCGGTCATCGTTCAGCGTTCAGCCAGCCAAGCAAGCAAGAAGAAGCGGTCATCGCCGCTGGGTCAAGCAGGAATGCAACGGGAGAAATATAGGTAAAGGCTGCCAGTAAATATTAGTTACAGCGGCTAGTAGTGGCAGTGTGGCGGCTCTGCAGCGGGGGACGTTGAGGATGCTGCATATGCCGCTCCTAAGGAGTATATCACGGTCATGAAAATGATGCTATGAAGCTGCGCAAGGTCCATTAGCAACTTGATGGACAAGCTGTTTGAAGGCGAGTTGGCGAGCGCTCCCATGGCCACACTGGCACGCTCCGCCGATGACGATCTCAAGCCGTAGAGCCTCCGGTGACTGCCTGATCAGCTTCACGAGGCCATGAATAAGAGAAAAAAATGCAGATTGGCACCTACCGAGGACGTCTGTACCGGTGATATAGCTGGCTTCAGCAGATGCTAGGAAGCAGACCACATTTGCCACTTCCGAAGGCTTGCCCCCGCGTTGCATCGGGACTTTGGACGTCATTGCCTTCAGTTGCTAGATAGAGTCAGCACAGCTAGGTGCTGTGTAAGATTTGAGGAGTACTGACATCTGAAGAGAATCCTTGGACATTCGGGACATTCATGATCCCCTGTTTGTCAGCCGAGCATATCCTTGGAGTCTCCGCTGAGGACATACCGGTGAGACGCTGTTACACCGTACGCCCAGAGCGGCATATTCCACAGCCACATTCTTCGTCATCCCTATCAGCGCATGTTTCGACATTGAGTATATAGACGCCTGATCCGTCGCGCGATGTCCCGCGGTCGAAGCGATGTTGACGATAGATAACTCGTGTCGGTCCGCTTCGGGCTGGGCCAGGTGCATCCTGATGGCTAGTTGAGATAGGAATAAAGGGCCTTTCACACTGGACAGTCAGCCGCTGACCAATAAGGCTGCACGAGCTGGGCGGGGCTTACTTCGTTTCCATCACCTCGTCGTATTCCGCTAGGGTCTTCTCGTGGAATGGCGCACGGTTGCCCCCGCTTGCTCCATTATTGACCAGCACGTCTATGTGTTTGGTACTTTCCAGAGTCAGCGCAGGCTGTGGTAATGTGACACAGCAACTCACTTGGATGCTTGAAGGCACTGGGTCAGGATGGAGAGATGCGATGGGTTCCCTTGGTCCATCTTGACATAGTCTCCGGCTGGTACACCTTCGATATCTGCCTGAACGATATCGACAGCAATGACTCTTGCTCCTGCCTCGAGGAAGCGCGCGACACATGCTCGACCGATACCTGCTGATCAGCGGAGGGTCAGTGATTCGAGTCCTGGGGGGAACGTACGGCCCGCGGCACCGGTAATCACGCAGACTTGACCGGTCAGATCTGGCATGTCAGTGGCGTCTGCGAATGAGACCTGGTGATGGGCGGCAGAAGCTGCTCAGGTATATGAGAAGATGAGGAGTACAAGGTGAGCATACCCGTAGTCCTGCAGTTGCATCTCGTACGGATTTCGGGATCACTTGCCGACACGCGGGCGAGATAAGGCTCGATATCGATTCCTTCCGCTCGCTTCCATGGCCTCGCGTGCTATGTATGCGTTGTAGCATGAGCGAAACCTCGGCCGGGATAGAGGAGGCGCGGAGTCCTGACGAATTCGGTGGACATCTCGCTTGGGACATCTACGGCTCAGCAGGGCTCAGCTGGTGTCAAGCAAGAAGTGTCTCGCTTATGACTCTGACCCGGTTTATGCATCCGGATCAGCTGCCTTTACGTGACGTGAGATCGATGACGAACCGAGTCCGTCAGGCACGAGTCTATTTGTTGATCTCTGCAGTCAGTTTTGGTCCTTTGGATCTTCTGGATCGTCAACGACGGCGAGTCGGCGGCGGACTTGTCATAAAGGCGGTGAAACTTCTTAGCTTGAGTACTAGCTGCGCTCCTTTGTCACATCATACAAATCTCAGTCGCGCCACCCCTTCTCCTCCACACCCTCCTTCAACATGGGCAGCGACAACGAGAAGCAACCTCCGGGAGGCCTGGACAAGACCCCCGTCCAGCGGACACCTGGTACGACCTACACTGTCAAAGTCACCTTCCACCGCGCCAACAACATCCCCGTCTCGGACTTTGGCAAACGCTCCTCGGACCCCTACATCCTCGCGCAGATGGATACCGGTCTACCTAGCCGTCATTCCGCCGACCCTCCATTACGGTACCGCTCTCACACGGTCTACGAGAGCACCGAGCCCAAATGGGAATCGTCCTGGACCGTCGCGGGCGTACCAGCCTCGGGCTTCGTGCTCAAGGCCCGCCTGTACGACGAGGACCCGGAGGACCACGATGATAAGCTCGGCAAGGTGTATATCCAGACGGGCAAGCTGAACGACGGGTTCAAGCTCGACCAGCAGGTGTACAAGATGACCTCGAAGGGGGCGAGCGTCCGGGCGTATGGCTTGAGGTGGTGCACGAGTATGGCGAAGCGGGATAACATGCACGTCAAGTTGACGGTGTCGATCGAGGTGCTGGGGAAGACGGAGGAGGAGGTCGGGAAGGCGTACACCATGAACTGCTTCTGGTGGAAGCATTTCTCGCCGATGATTGGGAAGTTGGCGGGGACAAAGGCACATGACGATGATGCTGGCGTGGAGAAGACAAAGTGGGTCTGGCCTGATGTCAAGAAGTGATTCGAGCTGATACCCAGTTTCCAATCGAACGAGTTCCAACTCCGCGGTCCGGTTCCAAATGAGCTCTACCACCGCTTCGTCGAGTTCAAGCCATTCATCGGTTGGATGTTCAAGCGGAAAGGCATCAGCGGATGGGCGCTCCACAAGGCGTTACATCACCAGCACGAGCGGATCTACAACTTTGCCCCTACGTCCAAACACGGTCGGTTCGACGGGCCCTGCGAGGAAATGACAAGTCAGTTCCTCGACATGGTACATTATGATCTGGGCGGGCGGATATTTACCTATGTCATCACGCTGGACGGGCTGTTCCGGTTCACGGAGACGGGCAAGGAGTTTGGGATCGACCTGTTGAGCAAGCACACCATGCACTCGAACGTACACGTAAGTCTACCCCTTCAGTGCGGGATGTGGCTGATGACCAGGCGTACATCTCTTGGAGCGGCGAGTTCCTTGTGCGGCGGCTAGAACATCCCAACGAGTCCGCTCGTGATCCCGATCAAAAGACTCATCCTCCGGATGCTGTCAAGAGCGACAAAGAGGACAAGGACAAGCCGCCGACCGAGCCACGGTTCTACGGGCTCATCATCGACAATGACAGCGGGACGTATCGGCCCGAGAAATCCCTCCTCCCCGTCCTTCAACAGTTTCTCGAGAAGAATCTGGTCGGGCTCCAGATCGTCACGATGGCGTGTGACGACAAAAAGCTGGAGAAGATCAAGGAGGAACAGGTGGAGGTGAAGAAGAAGGAAGGGGAGCATATGGTCATTGGGCAGGGGAGCGATGCGTCCAGTATATCCAGCTCGGATGTGTCGGAGTTGGAGGATAGGGCTGAGAATGTGGGAACGTTCCAAGGCAAGGCGGATAAGGGCATTGCGGCGATGGAGAAGCCAAAGGAGACGCTGGCGGGCTTGTTACCAGGGAAGGGGACAAAGACGAGGGAAAAGAGGGAGGAGAAGGCAGACAATGCGGCGGCGGAGCAGACAGCTGCCAGGTAGGGGTAGACGTGGCGGTGCTGTGATCACGAGGAGGCTCTGGAGGGATCGGCCATATAATCTAATTGTTGTACCCTGCTGTCGGCATAGCTTTCCTGCTCTATAATATATGTAACAACGAGGAGAGTGACTACTGGGCCTGCAAGAGGTCAGATCTGCAGCTCGCATGACTGCAGACCAAAAGCCAAAAGCCAAAATCACTCACGTCATCGTCCATCTTCCTTCAACTTGCTCTTCTCTCCACAGCTCCCCACCGACCACAGCAGACATGTCCGACGACCCCTCAGGCTGGTCACTGACCGAGTCCGATCCTCAGGTGTTCACCCAGCTTCTGCGCGATCTCGGCGTCAAGGGTCTCCAGGTGGTACGTTATGATCCAGCCTCAACCTCCTTCCAAGTTGTTACCTTCTGCTCCGGCAAGCTGATCTGCCAGGATGACCTATACTCGCTCGACGCGTCAACGCTGGAGACATTAAAGCCTATCCACGCACTCATCTTCCTGTTCAAGCACGTTGGCTATGGGGATGGATCAGGATCTAGTGGGGTCGAGGTCGATCCTTTAGAAAGTGGAGTTTGGTTCGCGAACCAGGTAGGTCGCCAGCGTCTGGAAACTAGACAGTGGAGCGAGCTGATGCAGTTGTACAGGTCATTAACAACAGCTGCGGTACATTGGCTGCTATGAATGCTGTACGTCGGGGATAGCTACTTTGACCGGGACAATGGGGGTCGAAGCTGACATTGCCAGGTAATGAACATCCCCGCTCAGAAGTCCGAGTATGAGGGCGAGACCATCGAGCTCGGCGTAAGTCTCTCGTCCCGCTGGAGGGGATGTCTCCCGCGTCCTACAGATTTGCAGCTCGCTGAAGTCATAGGCCGAATTAGATAACCTGCGCGACTTCGGAGCGGGCATGGAGTCCATGGAGTGAGTCTCTGTCTGCTCTCCTTCTACCTCCCACCCCTTGGCCTTTGGAGGCGTCTAGAACCGCCGCCACACACCCCACGATCGTTCCGTTCTTCAGCTGTGCACGATAGCTGACGACTAGCCTCGGCCACATCCTCTCCTCCTCGGACCGAATCCGAGAGGTCCACAACTCCTTCTCCAAATCCTCTCCCTTCAGCATGGACCCCTCCGCCTTCCCCGAGCGCGAGAAGGAGGACGCCTACCACTTCGTCACATACCTCCCTATCCATGGCGTGCTGTATGAGCTGGATGGGCTGAGAAAGACGCCTGTCATGCACGCGGCGGTGGAGGATGATTGGGTGGATACGGCTCGGGAGACGATTGAGGCGAGAATAGCGGCCTACCCTGCTGGATCTGTGAGTGCTCACACTTCTTACCAGCCTAGTTTGTCTCTCCGTGCCACTCCTGCGATAGTCCAACAACGACTTTGGTTGTAGACGAGCTGACACAATAGCTCATGTTCAATCTCCTCGCCATCAGATCAGCCGCCGTCCCACGGCTGACTCGGCAAATTAATGACGATGCGACCCCTGCAGCGGAGAAGTACCAGCTCTCAGATCAGCTCGAGCACGAAAAGTCCAAAGCTGCGCGGGGCAAGCTCGAAAATACCCTCAGGCAGAATAATCTGCTTCCTGTGGTATTCCAGCTGTTCAAAGAGATGGGTCAGAGTGGGACTATGGGTGAGCATGACTCTGCGCTCAGCTAGTCAATGAGGACCGAGACTGATCCTACAGACAAGACCGTTGAGGACGCCCGGGCAAAGGGTAGGGAGAGAAGAGAAAAGGCCAAAGCAAAGGGCGAGGAGGAGTAGATCTCGCAGCTAGGTCCTCTGCGGGACAGGCGTACGGCCAGACATCATACAGCATCTATTTGTGAACCCATGTGTAGGATGGTATTTGTCGGCCCTGGCTTTTGCTCTATCTCGAAAACATCTACACGTCCACTGCCCCGGGAATATGTAAACTGCCTCAGCGTGTATTTGCCTTACGCGTCAGTAAAGCGGCTCCTACACCAGCCCAATGATGAGTAGAACAAGCGATTGTCAAGGCGCTGGACCGAACCTCGAGCGCACCCTCTTGTCGGTCCCAAAACCGCAATGTCTCTCCCTGAACCAGATGCATGGTCACATCTTTTTCCTCCTTTCCTCCTTCCCCCTTCATCTCCCTTCCGCTCTATCCCATCTATCCATCTAGTGGTGCTTGTCCGCCTTGGGCAAGTCCTGCTCCAAGAAGCTCAAGTACTCCTGCACACCATCACCGCCAGTCTCGGCGCCAGCGGCCGGCTTGGACTCTGCCTTTTGGCCAATCACGGGCTCCTCGGCGTCAAACTTGGCAAGCTCAGAGGCGAGGTCGGTCGGGAGTGCGGGAGCCTTGGGTGGGGTAGGGGCGGTGTACGAGCGGACGGAAGATGCGGCGGCGTCCTTAGCCTTGAGTATCAGCTTATGCTCCTGCCTGAATAATAGGGAGGTGATTCCGCGGTGAGTGGCAGGGCTGATTGAGATTCGACGTACCTGCGGCGATGGCTTGTAGGCCTTCAATTGGGAGACATACAGGTCCTGAATGAGATCTGTCATCATCAGCTGGAGTCCTCTAGGCGGTGATGAGGCGTTGAGGCTGAGTTGCGGGCAGCTAACCTTTTCTCGCGACGGCCGAAAGAGAGATCGAGCGGGAGAATGAAGGAGCTGCGCGCTGGGCCTGCAATCCAGTCAGCAATTCTCTCAACGTTCTCTGCTGCCAACGCACGGTGAAGCGGAGGATGGACGACATGATATGTGAGCTATAGATGGTAATAAAGCTGAATTCAAGGTGCTGTTGGAGGAGCAAAACGGGTCCTGCAACCGGCGGTGGTCGGGATGAGCTTAATTTGGTTCCGCCCAGTGCAGCATGGTCCAGAAGAGCTTCATATCGATTGTATCCCATGCATGCTAATCATGAACTAGAGCTACATCACAGAAGAGGCGCCCTTCCAACTCGGTGATCAGACCATACGGTAAGCCGTCCCTTTATAACAAGGAGGGTGGTCGCCGGACAGCAGATGTCATTCAATAGCGTGCAACTTTCCCGCGCCTCCGTAGAAGCTTAGGATGGCTCGCGTCAACGCACTGCGACCAAGGAGGTGTCATCATTCTCATAGACTGAATGAGTCAGCTGCTGCGCTCTCTACTTGTAGGCATGACTTGGACGCACATTGGAAGGATGAAGGAGAGCCAATTTCGCTTTGGCTGGTGGTTGTGGGTAGCGGTGACGGTATCAGGACAGTCATAAATGCCACGACATGCACTCTGAAACACACGGGGGTTTGGCGTGCGGCGTCGAATGTGGCAGGCTTTGCGACGAGTCGGCTGACCCGAGGCCCGCTGCGATGGAAGTGAAGTCGATTCTGGCCTTCGCCTTGTCTGAGACCACTGTAGAAGCATAAGACAGTAAACGGTTGTGCTTGTCAGCGGTGAACTTCAGCTCGTGTGCGGCCTGCTTGGTGGTCGCCATATAGAGAGAGGGATCAGCAGTGAAATATAATCTGTGTACGGTGTGCAACGAAGAGACTGCTCTATCCGAGATGGGTAGCTAATGGCTGTGAGAATGGGCACAACTAGCAGTGCGTAACGACTCGTGATTGCTTTGCGATGTCGGTGCGCCGATATGTGATCTCCCTCTATATCACAAGGACTGTCCACTTTTGGCTTTTCTTTGATTCTCCTTCGTCCCCAGATACGAGTATGGATTTCTCTCAGTCTCACACACAGCCTTGCCCCAGACGAACTTGTCAGGCCCATACCCATAACCCCATGCATGGCTAATAAGCGTCGAGCGAAATCGAGTTCGCAGAGGTCTCTTGTATGGATTCTGGCTCTATATCCACCACAGACCACCGACATATAGCTCTGATGCTCATCTAAAAATGACATACTGACGGCAGAGACTCTATGGTCTGGCCTCCGGCACAGTTTCCCCCGGCGCGCAGCTCTGTCGAAGAACGGTAGGGAAGACGCGAGTCAGAGGTGCGAAAACTGCATGTACGCATCACTCAAAACCTCCTTCACTTCCTTCCCTCAACCTCTCCGTCCATCAAGACATCTCCCATATACGTCAGCTTCATCTAACCATAACCTCACGTAGCAAGCTCCCATCAGCACTATGTCCGCAGCCGTGGAGAGATGACCCTTCCGCCTTTTACACTTCGCCCATCACTCCAACAAACCGATACTCCCCCTCCATCCCTCAGCTTCGACAACCTCCAGCTCTTCGCCAACGAGGTCGTTTTGGACGAGGAGGCGGCCATGTTTGCCAAGGCAAAGGGATCGGCTTACCTGGGGAAAGGCAAGGATGCGGACCCGAATGGACCCTTGCTCAAGCACCTGTTCCATACACCAGAACTCGCTCCCCCCTACAGCCTCCGGCGGAACATAAAGGAGAAGACGGTGGCTGCGATGGATGCCTGGTGTGCTAAACAAATTGTCCACTCGGTGGTGGTCTGGTGAGTCCCACCGCCAGTGCAGTTCTGACTCTAGCCACCCACTCATCTGCTGCGGCGACGATATCAAGCAAACGTCCAACGAGGGGCAAGGGCTGATCGCCGTCAATCCGGATGGCAGTACCGTCGACACGTTAGTTGCGCCACCTATTCTCATGAGCAGACAGCTGATCGTAGGAATGGATGAAGTCATGGACGGAGGCAAACAAGCAGAACTTGCATCCCCAGAGCACCAACGAATGGCGAGAGCAACAGATCCCCCGTCAGGGCCTGACACTTTCCTCCGCTCCCGGATCTTCTCGACCGACCACTGCGTCCAACCCCTCCGCCTCGGCCCCCGGCAAGAAGACCGCCAAGCACGCCAGTACGGCGACGCTCCCCAATGCAGCCTCGTCCACCCATGACGCGCTCTCCTCGGCTGTTCTCGGCCACGTCCGGGCGAGCACGGTACTATCCATCGCCGCCTCCGACCCATCCCTTAATTCCCCTCGTCTGCCGGTTCCGGAGCCAAGCCTCGCCTTCGACTTTGATGCGGACAACATGAACGAGGACTTGCAGACCGTCATGCGCATCCTTTCGGAGAACGGCGAGGCAGGTATGAGCCAGGATGGGGCAGAGCCTATCAAGCGAGAAGCCGGCGGTGGCGCTAGGTTGGGGCATGGCAAGTCCGAAGGCCATACCGATGATCAGGGACGAAAAAATGGACGGGCCGGCGGGGCGGGAGATGGAGGGCGAGAGGGTGTAGGGGGAGGTGGCGCGGGCGAGAAGGGGGACGGAGAGAAGTAGAAGGGTGATGTGATCAGCCGCTCAAAGCCAGCTTGAGAGTCCCCGCGGTGAGCTTCCATCAGGTTGTGGAACCCTTCGTTCTTGGGTCTCACCGAGCTATCTTACACTGCAGTGTCGCCAATAGGGGGGGGCAAGCTGTCGGAGATCCAAGACTCACAGCCTTACTCTACACTCTGCGCCGCGGGAGATTTGTATCTAGCATGCTTGCATATCTGGAAGGAGGATAGCCATACAACAATCACGGAATGGCGGCCCTGCCCTTGCCCTTGCAATCCCCACTCGGGCCAGATCTGTCAGCCTCGCTGGGATCTTTGCGTCGAGTGAGACCCTTGAGACCCCCCGCGACCTTCGTGATGAGTCTGCGCCGGGGACTCCGGGCCTTGGAGCGGCAGCTCTCGACCTCGGCTGAAGTCCGCGCGGCATAGCTCTGAAGACCATCCATCGTATCCTTGATCAGCCACTGGGTGTGTCCACTGCTTCTCTTCGAAGAAGCGGCGCTCAGATGCGACGCTAGCTCATCCACCCTCTCCCACTGCGTGACCAGCTGTTCGAAGGCCACTTGTGGGTCGTCGCGGTGAGCTTCCGCCAGGCCGTAGAAGTTTTCATTCTTCGGTCTCACCGAGGACACAGCCCTGTTGCCATCGACCGATCGGTGTGTGACTTTGGTATCGGCGATGTTATGGAGAAGCTTCATCGTATCCTCAGCGCAGTCGAAGTCGTCGGTATGGGCATCGCCGCTCCTGGCCTGATCGGCGAGAATGGACACCATGTCAAGCAGATCCAGGGTGAGTCCCGTCATCATCTCATGGTAACTCAGACATCAGCGCTGGGAACTGGCCTTGCTGTGGAGGGACGCAAAGGATTTACTCAGCGTGACTGACGGTTGCAAGCCGTCTCTCTCGCATTTCGGTCAGGGAGAGCAGCATTTGGGAGAAAGCCTTGAGGTGCACTTCGCGTCTTTCAGAAGCTTCTTGCTCTCTCGCAGCGATCTCGTCATTGGAAAGTATCGCATCGATCGAGAGGCCAACGCCTTTGCCACGTCGATCGCGGTCGATACTGGTAGCGCATCTGTAGGTCGTGGGATGAAAGGGCTTGGTTCTCTCGATGGCTTCAAGGCCTCCCACCTGCTTTGCGGTGAAATTGAACTGGTACGTGGACATACTTTGGGTACGATGTGTGCTTTGGTCAGAGTTGGGTAGTTTTCTCGTTTCGAAGCTGAACCCTTGACAGCTGTGTTGTGCAGGGAAAAGAGGCGATGAGGACTTGAAAGACGCCGAGGTTGAACTTAAGACCAAAACGGGCGCCATCGCGGAGACCCAAACGGCCGCGCCAGATCCCCATTGCCTTACCATATGGGGGCTGAGCCGGCAAAGGATGATGTAGATGGCACCAGTACCAACTTGTCTTTAGATCTGAGATCTGGAATCTGGACTAGGATGGAAGGCTTCAAGCACGTGCTCACTGATATCGATAAGCTGGAGGTCCTCGTGAGATGTGGCGCCTGGATGACAAAGGTTGCGCTAAATGAGACGATCAGATCTGTGGACTATGGAAGGCACAAAGCAGGTGCTGCTGACAAGTCGCGATAGCTGCGGCCTGCGGGCGGGGCCGGGGGCGACTGCGTCGAGTTTGCCACCCGGTGGCGGGGGAGCTTAGGGAGTGCGTTCCCAAAAGCCTAGAACGCAGCGTGCTAAGCTCGTCTCGCCCACTACATCAAGTCAGTGGCGCAGCATCCCAGTCCGGAACGACCCACATGGCCCTGTAGCCCATGGAGCCAACCTTATTTCGCCACATTCACGCGCCACACCAGCTGCAGCGCTTGTCAGAGCAGTCCGTGCGTTAAGGAATGCGGATCTTGCGATCGATGTCGAAGCAAGATCGCTCTCTCGCCTGTTGTACCTTACCTCTCTACACAGCTACCCCACCCCCAATACCGCACCCCACTGGGTCACAATACCATCAGATGCAACTTATCTCCCGCAACACCCTCGCTGGCCCGTCCCGCCTTCTCGCGCGCCCCTCCCTCCTTCTCCCGGCCTACCGCTCCCACTCATCCGCCTCCGCCTCCGCCCCGCGTCCATCACACGCCTACATCCCTCCCATCCCCTCCGCCGCAGATACTCAAGTCAAGCCAGCAGAAGATACCCGAGCGACCGCGACCTCACCCACCAACCTCTCTCCGGAGGAGAAGGAGCTCATTGCGCGGATCGTGAGGGTCGATCAGGCGGGCGAACTGGGTGCGAATTGGATATATAGGGGACAGAAGTGGGGGAGTGCGATGCGGGGGGATAGTAAGACGGTCAAGCAGGTCGAGGTCAGCTTTTGCCCACCTGATGACGGCGGCCTGATAGCTGACCAAGCAGGAAATGTGGGAGAGCGAAAAGCATCATCTTGCGACCATGCGGCTTGTGCAGACGCAGCATAGTGTGCGGCCGACGATACTCTACCCAGTCTGGCAGGGGATGGCATTTGGTCTGGGGGCGGTGACGGCGCTTATGGGAAGGGAGGCGGCTATGGCGTGTACGGAAGCGGTTGAGACTGTCATTGGGGAGCATTATGACGAGTCAGTTGTCCTTTGTCCTTGGTGGCCATCGGCACACGCTGAGCTGGGAGCTGACTTGTACAGCCAAATCAGATCGCTGAAGCCCCTTCTCGAGACCAAATCAGGCGTAGCACCTCATCCATCATTACCCCTTTTGAAGGGGGTTCTGGAGGAGTTCCGGGATGATGAGCTGGAGCACCTGGATACCGCAGTGGAAGAGGGAGCGCAGAAGGCACCGGGACATAGCCTGCTCAGTGCGATCATTGGAGCAGGGTGCCGAGTAGCTATCAAGGTGTCTGAGAGGGTGTAGCGGTTCATGCACGATTTGCTCTCCACGTTATCGGTAGGAAAATTGTGCTTCTTCCTGGCTGTGGTCTACGCGCATGGCCAGCTGTACATTGCATGATCTGCCTTTTTGGGTTCTATACTATACACGCAGCGGTAAGAAGTTCTTATATTTGGACTGATAGTGGTCAGCTCGATGCGAGACCTACCCAATCGCGGCTGAAGCTTACTCGGCTTGATCTTGAAGTGAAGCGTAATCAGGGAGAAGATGAAGCACTGAATCGTCAGCTGTCGAGTCCTCGCCATCGCGGGAGCTCCAACAGCTTACCTTGAGATCCTGCACCAGATAGTAGAACACTCTCAGCCCATCCGCATCTTGACTCTCATTCACGTCTGCCAGACTTCCAATCTTTGCGGTCTACAGGTGTGAGCTTTCCTCCTAGTATTATAGATAAGGGAGCACTGTAAGCTCACCTCGAAAGAGATATGATCTCGCTCTATCCGCACTTCCAGCTCTTGCCGTCCCCCGACGTTCTTCTTTGGCCACGCCTTGTCATCCTCCCTATTCTCGTCAGCCCAAATCCCACGCCACAATGACTGCTAGCGTATGCACTGACTTGACAATCTCGCTCTCTTGGATGATCCGCTTCAGTTCATCCACCACTGCTGGTGAGACATGCACTGTCTAGTCAGCTCCGTCATCCTCGCCCTCCACGGTCACTAGGAGGGAGGTAGCTCACTCTCTTTTCTGATCAAGTTGTCATTCCGGTAGTTTGAGTTGTTGGCATATCTGATTAGACCTACGCACATCAGTACAGCACGCCTTGATGATCATATGCTGATGCCTGTAGGATAGCTGGCGAACCCACCATGTTGGTATTCGAATTCAAGGAATTCGTGCCCGTGCTGTCCCTGGTGTCCTGTACTACCTCCAGTCAGCTTATTGTCCCTCACACGACCAGAACCAGGCAGACGCCCGGATCCGCCCTAATGCCAGTATGTGGTATCCAGACATACTAGTATCTCAGATAGAACGGGTCCTTCTCGAGTTCGGGGTGGGAGGACATGGTGAAAGAAGTGATAAAGGCGAGGTTGTCCGCTTATTCTGCGGCTGTTTTCGGCGATTATTTTACCCGTATCTCCTGAGCGGACGTCTAAGCGTGCTCTGCAGTCTTTAGTAAGGCGGTGCTGGAGCTGTATAGGGAGTGTGAGATATAGAACAACAGATCAGTATTTTGAAGCACCTTCTGAGCTGTCGAAGCAGCCAGAGGTTGAAATAGTCCCGCTTACGGCGATCGCCGAACCCTGCGGAATGTGGAGGAGGTCCGCCCACCGAGCCCACACAGCTGTAAGCAACTCCTTCAACAGCTTCTATCACCTCTATACATTCCCTTTCATTACAGACATGGCCTTCGTACCGTCGCTATATCCAGGAGCAGCCCTGATAGCTACGGGACTGAGCTTGCACGGGTATCGGAAAGGTTCCCTGTCTGGCTCGGGCGCTATCGCGGCGTGGGTAGTGGGATATGGGCACCTCGCAAATCCTCTGAAGGTGTTTGGGGTGACGATGATTGTATTCTACCTGGTGGGGTCGAGAGCGACGAAGGTGAGACCCTCCTTCAGCCATGTCCTTGTCATCATTCGTGAGAGGCGCCCGAAGCTGATCCGATACAGGTGAAGGCAGACGTGAAGGCAAGGTTGGAGGATGGCCCCGACCCAGCCAAACCCGGCGGCAACCGAGATGCTTTACAGGTCAGCTCGCGTCGACTTCATCAAGTCACATTAGAAGTATCGCTGATGTTCCAGGTCCTGTCATCATCCCTCCCATCGTTACTAGCTGCTTTGCTCTACCGAGGCTACGTGGCAAGCCCGGTAGGTGAACCGCTCACTCTTCGCTATCTTCGAGGTGGTCGAGCTGACTGGAGCTAGGAATCGTCCTTCTTTGATTTACTGCCACTCAACGTATCAGCTCGTCCATTGATATACATGGCCTTAGGGTACGCGTCCTTCCTCCTTCCCTATCAAGGCTGTTCATCCTAGCTGACCATGAAAGCCACTTCTCCACCTGCCTCGCCGACACCCTCGCATCCGAACTCGGCATCCTTTCCTCCTCTCCTCCCTTCTTCATCCTATCCGGCAAGACAGTACCACCAGGGACGAACGGCGGTGTCTCTCTGCTAGGCCTAGGAGCATCGGTGGCAGGCGGAGCAATCATGGCGCTTACCATGATTGCGGATCTATTGATTGAGGACCCGGGATCTCCGGAGAATCTCGGATGGGCAGGCGAGATGTTGCTTTTTGGGACGCTGGCTGGTCTTGCGGGTAGTCTGGTGAGCTTCTTGAAACATGAAGCTGTACCCCAGGTCTGGTCATGAGCTCACATCGCCCAGCTTGACTCGCTCCTCGGCGCGCTCTTTCAACGGACCCTGTACTCCACAACCGAGAAACGCATCCTCACCGATCACTCGACTAAGCGGCTCGCCAAAGGCAAGGACGTCGAGGGGTCCATCATCCAGATTGGGCCTGGTATGGACCTGCTCAGCAATACAGCGGTCAACTTCGTGTGCGGATGCGTGATGGGCTGCGTGGGATATGCGTGGGGACAGCGTTGAAAAGCGCTTCTCTTTCTCGCAAGGTCAAGACGGATATCTATCATGCAATTTGTACAAGCGGGCCTCTTCCCCTTTCCCGCCCCAGTCCGATAGATCCCCTCCGATCCCCCTCCGCCAAATCCGCTCCTCCCTTCCTTTTGATAATGCAACATGAACTACTGGGGTACACAATGGTGCCAACCAGCTGCTCAAGCGGCGGTTTTCTGCTTCTTAGCCGGGGTCCCGTTCGCGCCATCCCGGGTGGGCGAGACATCCCTTGATGGCATGTGCTACCTTGTCAGCTTGTGCCATTCGATTGTCAGTACGGCGAGGTGGGAAGCTCACCTTCTCCAAGAGCGAGTCGAGCTTGGCCGACTGTCCGACCTGGAGATCACCGGACTGGACGGCATTGTGGTAGATCCGGAGAATCATGTCGACCGAGTCCATCGATTGGGTCCGGACATCGGCAAGCTCCTTGATCTTGGCGGTAGCGTCCTTGACCTGGAGGTATCAGCAGTGTTTCAGCCTTGACTGGGCGAGGAGGTGGCTCACCTGCTCATCGGTCATCTGGAGGTTGAGCTGCTCAACACGAGACTTGACGGCATTCCATCCGGTCAATCGATGACTTGCCATCAGCTCCAGTCTACCACAAAATGCGCTGGCTGTACTCACCCAATAGAGACGTATCGGGTCATACCGAAGTCGGCGGGGTTGAGAATCTCGTAGGTGCTGGGGTTGGCAAGGATGGCCTTGGCGTGGATACCGGCCTTGTGGGTGAAGGCGCAGAAACCGGTGATGTAGTTGTTGCTAGAAGGTCAGCTTTCCGTTCCCACTCTCGCACGATCAGGTCAACTTACAAAGGCACCGAGATTTCGACGGCCTCCGCAACGATGTTTTCGATCTCACGGAGCATGTGGAGGTTGTACTTAGACTTGACGTATTCCGGGTCGGCGACCATCATCCGGGCGATAAGGCCACCAAGGGGGGTGATACCGTTACGCTCTCCGATACCAAGCTGTACTGTCAGCTCGATGTCCCGCCAAGCCAAGTTCGAACGCTAAACTCACGACTGAGGTGTCGATATGTGTGGCACCGGCCTCGAGCGCAGCGTAAGCGTTGGCAATAGCTGATCAGTCAGCTCGGATCCTCTTTATCCCTCCTGTTCTCAGCGATATGAGATACGCACCACACCCAGTGTCATTGTGGAAATGCGTCTCAATATCGCAAGAGACAACACCCCTCAGCGTCCTGACGAGGTCGTATACCTGACGCGGGTCGGCGCACCCGACAGTGTCGGCAACACCGACACGGTTGACGCCGATCTTGTCGACGGTACGGTAAATGGAGAGCAGGTCGACGAGTTCGGACCGGAAGGAGTCTTCCGAGGAGAATCGGATCTCGATGCCCTTGGACTTGACGAATTCGATAACCTCAATGGCGCTGATGTATGAGCTTTGACCAAGGCAGAATGACGACAGACTCACGTCTTGGTGATCCAGGTCATGTCCTTGCCGTGGGAGTGCTCCCTCAGGAAAGAGGATGTGCCGATGACGACGTCGACACCGTCGACACCTGTGGGTGAGCTGATGCGTCACACTGTGCAATGTCGCGTTCAGCCCCGCATTCTCTCGTCCCGTCCAGCAGAGCTCCCTGCCTGTACTCCACTCGTCCCCAGCAGACCTCTATGTATCGCCGGAACCAGACTTACCAGTCTCAACGGCAATCCTAGCGTCGTCCATGTGACACCGGATGTGTGTGAGGATCTTGGTCCGCTTGAGACCCATCTTGCAGATGGCCTCGCAGTGGGCACGCGATTCGGGCGAGGCGGCAGGGGAGGTGAGCTCGATGTATTCGACTCCGAAGTCGTCAAGGCTGGCTTATCAGCTGTCTGGCTTGGCGGACGATGAGAGGAGGGTCGCGCAAGCACAAGCCGTTGATACAGTGAAGAAAAGGTCTACTCACGCCCTAGCAATCTTCATCTTGGTCTCGAGGGTGAAGAAGGCATTGGCGAATTGCTCTCCTTCTCTCAATGTCGACTCGATAATCTAGCCTATCAGCCCTTGATCTGCGAATTTCCGCTTCTCCCCTCTTCCCTCCTCTTCGCGATGCAAATGACCCACCTTCCAGTTGCTGGTGTTGCTCAAAAAGTCGCTCGCACGCCCATACACGCCCTTGTGGGACTTGACAGCGGGAGGGTGCGAGTGTCCATTCTCAGCCTTCCCGTTCGGCTGCGTCTGCTGGGGTGGGGGCAATGAGGGTTGCTGAGTGTCGATAGCGACCATCTCTTCCTTGCCGTTGGCGTTGGTCTCGTCGGGTGTGGGGCACATTGTGGATGTATGTGGTGTAGGAGTATAGATTGTAGGGTGTACTGTAGGTGCAGACGTTGGATATATACTCGAGTAGGGAAGAGTCCGGGGACAAGTGGAGTCGAAAAAGTTGTCTCTGGCCAGCGAACCCCGACAAGTGACCGGTCATATTACGGCACCCCGGAAATCCGGGGTCGGCGTCCGGATTTATCCACCCGAACCTGACTCAGACAGCTTTGCTTCCGTCCCTTACGCGCACGCAGAGGGTAGCAGCGCGTATCAGGGGCTGCATCTTATACTATACCTCAGAGGGATGATCTATGAGCTTGCCTACACCCGACCCTCCCTCCCTGTTGTCCAGAATGACCCTTCTCCGCGCAAGTCTGCCCTCAAAGATCCGCTTCAAACCGCTCGCGCTGGACCGTCAGCAATTGCATCCGTGCGGTCAGTGTGGCACATGCAGAGGGACGGATAGCTTGCCTTGTAGAACGATGCTTTGGCCTGACGACAGGTACGCGACTACTCTTGTCAGCTGACAATATCACTGAGGTCCGGTCTTGGAGCTCACCTGTGTGCATCGATGTACTGATCGCTCTCGTCCTGCCAGGTCAGCTTCACGTGATTTACTGATCAATGTCTCGATTCAGCTCACGATGATCTCCTTCCCTATCAGTTCCTGTCCGCGTCAGTTCTTATACATTCGTATACCATCGGCCGAGATGAGACAGCTGACCTCGACTACATCCTCGAGCGTGACCACCCCTATCGCACCCTCGTCCAGCCCAGGCTGGTTGCTGATGAGCAGTATATGACTCCGCCCCGTCTGGAAGCTGTCCATAAGTATCTCTCTGCCGTAAGTTGAACGACAGCTTACTATGTGAGTGCTAAGACGCGTCAGCAACTACACCATGTTCGAGATGGGATAGGCTTACCCTCCAGCAGTGGCAGATCTGGGGTACACTGCGGTAATGCCTGAGTGACCAGTGTCGAGATCGGCTGTAGGTCGGTAGGGTCATACTCGACCAATGCGCGGATCGTGAGGCAGCCTCTGAGCGATATCAGCCCATATAGCGTAGGGAACAGCAAATGAGGAAGTGCTCACATGAAGGCGTTTGGGGAAGATGGCTCGAAGATCGGTATCCGGGAATACCCCTTCCGTAGGATCTGCAGGATTAGCGAGCGCCCTAAGCAGGTCTCGTGATGATGCACTTCTGCTACAAGCTCCTCGTCCTGATTGTCAGCCTACCATCTCATGGACGAGGTCGCTTGAGACGTACGACAATCTTCTCGGCACTGAGACAGTACAGATCCTCCCTGGGCGTCTGCGGGTCAGCAGGACCTTTGCAGCAATCATCACTATGGCATACCATGATATCCGACACCGTCTTGCCCGAGAACTCCAATACACTACCCAAGAGCGACACCTCGTCCGCCCCGAGCATATCCTCCACGCCGAGGCTGACGAAGGTCTTCAGCTCGGCTTTCCGATATGTTGTCGGCTCGTCGTGCGCGCCGAGCATGTAGTCGAGGATCTAGGGAGTTAGCTTCTGAGCCGAGGCTATTCTGAGAACAGCGGAAGTCAATCACCATGGCTATAGGCTTGGCTATGGGGTACATGAGGTACACCAAGACCTGGACGACCGGGGCGAAGGTTGCTCCTATTGCTAGTCCGTACTTGCTGCATACCGCTTGATGCGATCAGCAGAGGACAAGAGACCAAGAGGGCCGATCCAAGATGCGAGGCTTACACTGCGGTATTATCCTGTCATGTCAGCTGCTGATATTGTGCCTGTACTGAGAGAAGTGACTCACTCTGCCAAGTCAGCTGAAGGTCCTGCGTGCTATGATTGATAGAAAACATACCTCCAAATATCAGCTGAATGCATCAGCTTGGTCGTCATCACATACTCGCAGCCCGAAGAGAGCGCTTACTTCTAGAGCCGTACTGCCCAGGATAGCTATCCAGCCTCCCCCAATCTGGACTCAGTACGCGTCCACATCCGACCCAGGGGGAACCTCACCATGCCATCCAGGAAGATAGGGAGAGAGGTATTGATTAGGGTGTTTCCTGTACGGTTCAGCTGTGCGACAGGAAGGCAATCATGATCTATAATGAAGGAGACTGACCCAGAAGTAGCACCACGAGCATCGTATGTCTGCCCGACCGGATCAGGCGCAGAACTTTAGGTGCCTGTCTCTGTTCATCCGGCGTCCCCGCTTGACCGAGGACTTGCAGATTGACCTGTGAGTCTGTCAGCCTCCACGCTACCTCATATCTATTGCTATAGTCGGCTGCGAGGTGTACTGACCGTGTCCAGACCCATGAGGCCGAGAGTCAGTCCCGAGAAGACTCCTCCAGACAGGACTAGCAGAATGACCACGGCGATGTACCATCCGAACAGCGGCGAGTCGGGTGAGACGTGCACGTGCTTTCCGGAGTGGACATGATTGCCATCTTATCGATCAGCGCAGCTCCGACCAGGAGACACAGATAAGCGAAAGCAAGGGGACAAGGCTCACACTTGTCGGTCGCGTTGTGCGCCAAGGCAGCCAGCTCTAGTTGCAGCCTCATCTTTGGTTGTCGTATCCGTAGTCACGCCTGCTGACGACTGGTCAGTGGAACTGGTGGGGGACGCAGTACTACTGGCTGCTCATGCGCAGCTTGCTCGTGTGGGGACAAGGTGTAAGGTGCAAGATCAAATGTCAAACGTCCATGAGCACGTTTCATCTACGCGCAAAGGCTGCCGTCACGCACCGCCGAGATAAGATATCTCGTGTACGTCACGTCTGGTAACGCGTATGATGAGTCTTCTGTTCATCATCGATCGATCATTGCTGCATGCCATACAGACCTTGGTGCTGGCTACCGTGGAGAATCATCTCATCGCTCTAGACACCTCATGTTTTGCGAACACGTGCGCAAAGCGGCGCGTTTGAAGCTAGCCTCGGGCCCCCCGCAGATCTGATTCGTACGCCTGTTGCTTGACACCCGTGAGGTCCGTCTCCAGGCCCCTCAGCGCCTCAGCAGTATCCCAGGAAGATGTCAGGAGCATAAGCCGATGTAGGATCAAGTTAAAGAACGGCTGAGGGTAAGATGGCCTGTGGTGGCCCATTTAATCAAATATTGATTAATCGATTTTAATCCGTGTCGTCCGCGCCGTGTCATCACCTGTGTGACTGACGTCATCGGAATTCCTCCACGTCTTTCATTCTCAGGAACGGAGCCAGAGCTAGAGAGAAGGGGGGCGGACGAGCGCATCATCAGCCAAAAAGGTCAAAGGCCCTCCCTCCCCCGTCAACTATCTTCATTGTCTCTTTCATACTTTTCATTCATCTCTCCTTCTCTCATACCATACAAGAGAGATAAAAGAACACTCTACACTACATCCATTCCTACACAGCGAGACATATCGCAAAAATGAAGTTCAGCAACGCCCTCGTTTGGGCAACCATCGTGGTTGGATTGAGCGAAGCCAAGTTGTTCGGCAAAGACAAGCGTGAGTAGTGTATCTTCGCCGACATCTACCTTAGTCTTCATCAAATATGGTGCAGAAGCTGACGCTACTCTTTCTTACTGCGCTCATCGCGTTTCCATCATCTTATTTCTTGCCCAAATTCCGCCTCCCTCTCATCCCCTTCGCTAACCTTGTTCGCCACCAACAGCCGTCTACGAGGACTGGTCGCTCGACCAATCTGTTGCCTTCCTCAAGGAGCAGGGTGTCAAGGTCAAGAACTCGGAAACCCTTGCCGAAGTTCAGGCTCAAGTCGCCAACTACGCTGATGCCGCTGCTACCGTGAGTAGTCCTTTCCTTCACCTCTGAGACCTGTGGCTGATAGCATAGTGGGGTGCTGCTGGCGCTGGCCGGGCTCAGGCCTACTACGAGGTCGGCATGGACACGTGAGTTGAGCGAGTTTTCGTGAAGATCGGATGGAGTTGACGTCATAGCTGGGAGGAGTCCAAGTTGAGGCAATACTTGCTCGAGCAGGGCGTCGTTTCTCCTCACTCCACCAAGGAGCAGCTCCTTGTTCTCGCCAAGCAGAAGTAAGTCAGATCCGGAACGTGAGCACCTCGTTTCAGCTGACAAGATAGGGCTTCTGCCGCTTCCACCGCCGTTTACGGCAAGCCCACCGACCAGGCCGCCGCCTCCGCCCGATCAGCTGCCAGCTCGATCTCATCTGCCGGCTCGTCAGGCTACAACGCCATCTCCACTCAGGCCGCCTACGCCTCGGCCAAGGCCTCCAAGGTCCTGGACGACACCAAGGACTACGTCTTCTCCTCATGGGACGACAACCAGCTCCGCACCTGGCTCGAGCAGAACAATGTCATTTCCACCCCCGCTCCCACCGGCCGCGCTGCGCTCCTCAACAACGTCCGGGTCGCTTACTCCAAGGCCACCGACCCCATCTACCACGCCTGGTCTACCTCCAACATCCACGAGTGGCTCGTCGAGCACGGTATCGTACACCCCGAGCCTACCGCTCGCGACAAGCTTCTCGGCCTGATGGAGCACAACTACTTCGACGTTAAGGACACCGCCTACTCCAAGTGGAACGAGAGCCAGATGCGTGACTGGTTGATCTCTGAGGGTATCCTGTAAGTCATTTCTTGAATCACGGCGCTAATAGCCAGTTCTACTGACGCTGCTGCCCTTAAGAAGGAGAAGTACGCCACCCTGATGGACGAGCACTACACCCGCGCCAAGTCCACCTACTGGAGCTCGTGGTACGATTCTGAGATCCGCGACTACCTTGTCCAGCACGGTTTCCTCAAGTCTGACGCCCAGGCCAAGCGCGAGGAGGTGAGCTATTTGAGTTCAGAAGAATCCGTATCGAGCTGACGTCCAGCTTGTCAACCTGGTCTCCAAGAAGTACAAGGAGTCCACTGCCGCCCCCTACCTTGCCTGGCCCGATGCGAGGCTCCGTGCCCAGCTCCGCAGCTACGGCATCGACGACACCAAGTACTCCACCCGCCCTTCTCTTCTCCACGAGGTCCGAAGTGAGTACTGCCTACGTGAACTCTTAAAGTCAAGCTGACAGACAGTCCACTACGTCCAGGCCGGCAACAAGATTGAGCAGATCCTCGCTGCTATCCGCAACACCATCTCCAGCGGTGTAGAGTTTGCCGAGGAGAAGCTGAGCTCCGTCCTTGACGTAAGTGACCCTACCACACGAGCCTATCGCAATCGCTGATATTCAGATTCTCACCTCCGCCAAGCTTTCGCCCGAGGAGACTTTCGAGAAGGCCAAGGCTTCCGCCTCGTCTGCCCTCATCGCCGCTGTCAGCTCCGCTTCATCGTACGCTCAGTACGCCGGTGCCAGCGCTACCTCTGCTGCGTCGGTCGCTTCCGTTAGCGCTCAGTAAGTCTTGCTTACTACAAATTTTAGATAAAACTGATCAATCAGGTCTTCCGCCTCCTCTGCCTCTTCCGTCGCTTCGGTCGCTGCCAGCTCCATCTCGAGCTCGCTCTCGTCCGCTGCCTCGGTCGCTGCTTCCTCCGCCTCCAAGTCCGCCAACCCCTCCTTGAGCAGCGCTGCGTCGTCGGCTTCCAAGTCGGCCACCTCCGCCGCCTCGTACGCTTCCTCTTCCGCCTCGTCGCTTGCCTCCTCGGCTTCGTCGGCCGCCTCGGTCTTCGCCCACTCCGCCTCGCTTTCGGCTTCGTCCGCTAGCAAGTCGTGGTCCGCCTCGGCCGTCTCTGCCGCCTCGGTCGCCTCGGCCTCCGCTTCGAGCGTAAGCAAGTCGCTCTCGTCCGCCTACTCGGTCGCGTCCAAGTCGGCCTCCAGCCTCTCGGTCGTCGCTTCCAAGTCGGCCTCGAGCGTGTCTTCCGCTGCCAGCGTCAAGTCTGCCAGCCTCAGCAGCGTGTCTGCCGCGGCTAGCAAGAGCGCCAAGAAGGAGTTGTAAGGGGGGAGAAAGGGTATGGAGTCATAGAAGAGAAGATGGATAAGAAGGATAAGAGAGGATGGATATACATGATGAGCTGAATATAAAGATAAGAAGGATGAGAGGGATGGAGATTACAAGGTCCCTCATGTAGATTGACGACGTATTTTCCTAATGATGCATCTGACATCGTGAACGACCTTTCTCATGCGCAAGGGACCTCGACCATACATATGAGTAAGACAAGTAAAGTGCATGGGGAAGAGTTCTGCAGAATCCGACTGCCTGACCTACGCTGACGGTGTAGCGAACACCTTCCACACAACCTCCAGCGCCTCAAGAGTCGCCAGAGCCGATACCATATCGTTTGCGATCTTGCACTCCGCCTCATCGTGGTCTCTACGCGGCGTCACCTTTGCCTGCTCCTCGCTCAACTGTGTTGGCCAGTTGAGATGAACCATATCAGCGAGCGCATTGACATTTTGCGCGAACCGATTCGCCGTATGGGCCCAGACGATCGTATTCCACCGAGAACCCTTCTCTGTGCTCAGTCGGTTCTGCAACGTCGCCACCCAACCCCGAAGGGCCTCTTTCCACCTTGTCAGCTCGACAATCTGACTCTCGATGCTCGACTGCAGTGCTTTCACCTCGTCCGAGTCAGTTCGGAGTCTGGTCTCGTGTGCGAGCTCGGCGGAGGCCAGGAGAGTGGCGAATGTGGTGTTCTGGTGGCTGGAGGGAGAGACGAGGTCCCAAGGTTCGTCCGTAGGCTGAACGAAATCGCTTGCTTTGGCCACCGACACTGCAGACTTGGTGTGGATGGGCAGGGTTGACGTGGAGTCCTCCATCGGATGATCAGTACTGCGTGCAATGATTATGAGGGATTGTATGTTCAGCAGACGACTGGACTACAGAATAAACGAGTGGGAAAAGGGGGGAAGAGGAGGATTGGCTAGCTGAGGAGGTAGGGGTGCGATGCTCAGCCATCGGAGCTGCAGATAAAAGGGGATCATCAAGCCTCCCGGACGGCCCAACCCAACGTGCCATCGAATGGCGTGATGAGCGCTCCTTTGGTTCACCTCGCTTGCTAGACTGACACAGACTCTGGCCCTTCGCTTAGCTCGCGTCGGCAGGGGCTTTCGGTCTCGAGCTTGTATGCGCACTCCAAGGTCTGGTCGCCTGCTCGCTCGGAAACGCAGATCCAGCAGAGATCACCGTCTCCCTGCAGCTGAGGAGGAGAAAATGACTTCAACAGGCTACCTTCAGCTGAGCAACGATGATGGTGGATGCTGGACTGAATAATCTGGTTTGAATCACGAAAGGCATACATATGAACCGCATAATATCATACAGGAGCCGAAAGCGGACTCTGCCTACAGCTCATCTATATTTTGAGAAACCAGTAAAAGGGGATCAGAGCGCAGCCGGGCAATGCACAATACAGCAGGATCGATGGGTTGGGGCGCAGGTGATGTATACAACGTGAAAGGACTGGGCGCTGCTGGATTGCGCATCGGAGTATTGGTGAGGTGACCGCGGAGAGGAGACGATGCTTCCTCAGTTCCGCGTTCGTCCTGATTTCGCTTTCCGAGCAAGCGAAGCCTGGTGTTTCTTCTTGAAATCTTCCTTCATGGTATTTGCCATGCTGCGTACCATAAGCCTCGTATCATTCAGTAGAGCTGGAGCAACTCACTACCATCTGAGGGCCTTCGGGCTTCGTTTGGCAAAACCGGCATCGACAAGGGCCCGCGCAGCTGCCTCTTGGACCGACTTGTTTAGCGCCGAGAATCCATCCCAGCTAGCCAGCAGAATTTGTTTCTGATGGGGTCAGCTATACCCTTCCGAGCCATCAATTGGAAGTCAAGTCAAGACGAGGACAGAACTTACCTCTGCGGCAGTGTAACCCCTCCCTGCCTTTTCTTTGCCCTCGCTCTCCTGTTCCTGTACCTCCTCTGCCTCATCTTCTTGAATAGGTCCGGCAAGCTCATCGTCCGGCTCCCCTTCCGCATCCAGTTCGTCATCATAGTCGGTGGGAACGGGTGGCAGGGTTATGGGGGAAGCGGGGACCGTTGGACGGGTCTTGGAAGCGACCTTCTTGGGAGCGGTAAGATTAGGATTGACCTTGGAAGAGTGGCTCCTTGTCGAGTTGGAGACGAGGGCAGGAGCGGAAGCTACGCCGGAGGATGACCCGCCGGTGGACGACCGAGATGTAGTGGCTTCTTTGCTGGCCCTCCGGAGCTTGGCGGCTTCTCCGATCGAGGTGTATTGGTCGATGGGCTGGCTGAGAGCTTCGATCGGAGTACGGATCACGAGTGGTGTTTTGATCATCGGCTTAGGCTAGAGGAGTCAGCTGGAGAATATAACGTCATCTCGACACACACTCACCTTCTTCTGCTTCGGCGCCACTTCTGCCTCGACATCGATAGGATGAGCAGCATCCGCACCCTGCTTCCTCTTGTTGCTCCTCATGGATCGGTCGCTGTAGTCTGGCTTAGAGGGCAATGGCGGCTGCTCGTTCGTAGCCTTCTTGATCGGCTTTGGAGCGATGAAGCTGGAAGTGCTCTTGAGGAGCTTGAGCGGCCGCGGCGGGGGCGCATTGCTGGGCTTGGTTTTGCCCTTGCCCGGGGGAGCTGGGGTGTCTTGCATGATGCAGACAAGGGAGCCGGACTGAAGACGTCAGCTGACACCCTCCCTTCTTCAAGATTGTCAAATCATAAACTTACGGGTATAGACTCCAGTCTCGTCGAAGTCGCGCTGGACCCGCCAACCGACATTCCCTCGTCCAGCACGATCGACAACGATGAGATAGTATCCGCCGGCAGGGGGCGCGCCACGGAAGGAAGCCTGCCGCGGATGGAGCTGGTAACGCTGGAAAGTCTGTCAAACGTGGAGGTGCCGTCCATGAGGCGCTGCTTCAACTTTGCGCTAGCCGCCTTCCGCGGTCCACCCGAACCCTGCTTGATCAGCTTCATCCATGGACAATCCAAGAGAACCAGACGTACCGGAGTGAATCCCTCCTCATCACATTCAGTGTGCTTTGCTTCGAGCTCGACCTCCTCGGCGTCCCTCGACCGCTTTGCCTGCCTTTCATCGTACCTCTTCTGGCGGCTATCCTCCGCTGGCGTAGTCTCGCTCTCGGTCGTGTCGTCCGAAGTGGCTGTCTTGGCCGGACTAATGTGTTCCGATCCAGGTATCTCGCTCGGCGGGATGGTGTCGATTGGCGCGAGTGGCCCCGATGAGCGCAGGCTGCGCTTGGAGATAGGGACAGGAGTAGCCGGTGGTCGGACGTCGCTTCGGTTCATAATCACTGACAGCTGCTCGAGGAATGGCGAGCGAGGGGACAGCGCGCGTCTGCAGGATCAGCTCTGCGGTCTAGGCTCATCAGTGGAGACTGGCTTACTGCTCCATGATGCCCCGCTTATCATCCACACCCATGACCACCTCGTCATCCGGCTCCTTCTCCTCGGCCACCCTCAAGACGTTCTCGACGTCCTCCGAGTCCGATTCTTCATTCTCACTAGGCATGCCGGACGTGGCCGAAGGCTGTCGCGAGGAAGCGATTTCAGCGAAAATGTCCAAAGACGATTTGGGTGCGCCGCGTCGCCGAGGGATATTAGCGCGTATGGCGGGCGATGGGGAGGAAGATTGGTGAGCATCTCGATCTGGGAACGGCGTGCCCATCCGTTGCGTCAGGAAAGTACGCGCTCGTGCAGGCGACGCGTCGTGTGTGCCACTCTTTGTCCGCCGGACCGAGCGAGAGGGATTGTAGTCGATGTATGCCGGCTTGGGACTCATCCGTTTGGCGAGCGGGGGCGACTGCGCCTCCACGTCGACGGCGAGGGTGCTCGTCTGATCCTCGGCCTCAACATGCGGCGCAGGGGAAGCGACTGCGGGCGTGCTGGTCGACGGAAGGAAAGGGTCGGCCAGGACTGGGGTTGGAGAGGGTGAGTTAGAGGGAGGTGTCGGACGGGGGATCTCGCATGCGGCTCCGTCGAGATCGCCCATTGTATAGCTTTGGGAAGAAGAAGGAGTCTGAGGTCCGAGGGTGGAGAAGGAAGTATCGGCCGAGTCGGGCTCGAGAGCGGGCGGAGACTGCTCTTCCGGCTCAACCAGGCCTTTGTCCAGGCGGGCTAGGCAGAAGGGCTTGGGTGCTGGGGGAGTGAATACGGTGGCTTTGGGATGAACGAGTGGGATAAAGTCAGGAGTAGTCGAAGAAGCCTGCTCAGCGACGGACGTCTGAGAGTTGACCCAGATATCCGGTACCTCGCCTTCGAGCTCGACGTCCTCTTGGACCGGAGGAAGCGGGTTGTACGAGAGGTCGAGGATTGGGAGGCCGCCGTTGTAGTGTTCGAGTGGGGAAGGGTCGGTCTGGAAGGTGGACGAGACGGTCATGAGCGGATGAGGAGGCAGAGAGGAAGGAGGGGTCGGACCGGTCTGCATCGCGTCAGCCGCGATACTCATATTCCCAGCCGTACAAGTCTCAGATGCATAGCGTCCACGGGGAAGCGGAATGAGCTGTAGGAAGGAGATGAGGAAAGGCCTCGACTCACTTCGTTCAATCCAGAGATCATGGGAGCACGCCTTGGCATGAACTTGTATCCCAGCTGAATAGCTTCCCTCACTTCTATCTTGACGGTCTTCATGGGCCATCCCCACATGTCCAACGAGTCGGCCTGCATCTCGAGCGGAATGGGGAGGTCGAAGTCCATGAACGACATGGCGCCGGATGGAGAGGTGGGTGCTAGGTTTTGGACAGCGGTGGTGGATCTGACGGGAGGTAGTCGTTGTGTGCTGGGTTAGAGGGAGGGGTGCGAGGACAGTCTGTGATGGGGGAAGGGAAGTGTAGCGAGGGGTATGTAATGTCTAAGAATTAGCTGAAATTCACGTGTGGATAAGAGAATGTAGGGAGGGTGGAGTGAGGAAGAAGGAAAGTGGAGGAAGAGGATGACGATAGCTGCGCACAGACCCTTTCCGGACTCACCCTTTCTCGCGCACCCGAACAACTAGCGCTCCATCTCCGTCTCCGCGGTGTTGTTTCAGGGGCCGACACGCGTCGTGATACAGCTGAGTGGTCGGTGCGCAGCTGTGGTGGAAATTGCTGAAGACTGTGAAGTGGGGAGGAGCTAAGGATGGTGATGAGCGTGTCGTTGGCGGTGAGGGCGTGGTGAGAGATCTCGTGCTCCGGGCTAGTGTAACGATCAGCGTCTCTATGTTATCGAGCTGGGTATAACGTGACTGTAGTATATAATGAGAAGGTCAGTCGTCGCGCGACGTGATGGCGGTCTGCGCGAAATTCTGATGAGCCGAGCAAGTCCGGTCAGAGCGGACATCCCATCAGCGCCGAAAAGGAGAATGTCACTCAACCTAAAATACACTCCACCTTGTTTCAGCTTTCCACGTCACGCTGTCAGAACATCTACGTAGGACGAGCCCTCAAGACACAAGGAGCTCGTCGTAGCTCCTGTGGCCACGGGCATGGGCTGCTGACCGAAAGGATGAGCTTCTGTGTGGGGGACGCGTAGGGACGCGTCCAAACCCAAATCGCGATAGGTTCTTTCCGGTTCCGGCGACCAGAAGAGCGTCTATGGTTGAAACGAGTCATTGAGGCAGCCGAGGCAAGATCAAGGACTAAACCCTATTGACTGACTTGCTCGAAAGGAAGGTAGACTGAGACTTGGGTCATTACTGATTACTGTCCTTCAGAGCGGCCGCGGAATGAGGAGTAGGACCTGATGACGTCACCATTGTCACGCTGCAGGTGTGGCGGTGATGTGGTGGGTATCATGGGGTGGTCCAGTGATCAGCCTGCGCTAGCAGCCTTCTTTGTTCGGTCAGTATCACCATGCATCGAATAATCTACTGAGGATCTCAAGATGCGTAGCGATTATCCATGCTCGTCATCAAACGATGACTCGGGGCTTGGACCGGTATCGTCCCAGCTTCGACCACGCCTCCATTCGCCGTCGGCTCGAAGAGGTATGTCATGGCCATCCCGGGTCCCTGCTTGATCAGCAATCCACTTCAGGTCCGACCGGACAGCATACCAACTGGATATCGAGAGGCACTTACAGTGGGCACTTTCCGCCTCCGCGCAGCCGAGATCTCGGGCTCGGGCTCATCTGGCGGTTTCATCATGTCAGCCAAGCGGGTGGCAATCAGCCAGTATATGAGTCCAGCGAGGCAGATGGCCGCTAGAGTCTTGTGGACTGACTGCATCAGCTTGAGTGCCGGAGCCACTATGAGCGACGGACCTAGGCCGATAGCCACAATAGCGCCGATAACCTTGACTTTGGCGAGACGATTATACCACCTTAGATGTCAGCTTACGTCTTGCGCAATCCCTCAAATGCGTTGTATGCTCGGCGGACTAGCTTAGTCACCTCACTTCTTGCGATTCTCCTCAAACTCCTCCAAAGCCTTTTTGGCCGCCTTGGCCCTAGCCTCCTCCTTCGCCTCCATCTTCAGTCGCAGCTCCTCCCTCGCCTCGGGCGTCTCGCTCTGTTTGAAGTGGCCCCTGATGCGCATCAGCTCTGCATCAGCTCTGTCACTTGCCCCAACCACGCCAAGTACCAGAGACGTACACATGAGCGGCATTGCCCGCCTCCCACCACATCTCCTTTGTCCCTTCGCCCCCTGCTTTCCCTAGCGGAAACGCCCAGAGGCGCGGTTTGGCATCTTTGGTAGTGAGAAACGCGGAGGGATGGGAGGACTCGTTCTCCTACGGCAGTCAGCGCCGCCACTAGACGAAGGGGTGTGCTTGAGCCCTGTTAAGCGCCCGAATTGAAAGTGAACTTGCCCATGCATTTGGCTGCTTCGGTGTTTTGCCAGCAGCGATCAGCTCAGTCTCGCCCCTGCCCTTCTTGATCTTGGACAGCCGGGCTATCTTGTCCCGATGAGATGCGATCGTGCTGACCACCACATGGTACATGAGGAGGACCCTGGACGCGTCAGCGTCGCCTGGGCCCGTCGCTCTCAATAGCGCAGGAGTGCGAGAGAAGATGAACTCACACTACGAGAAGGGATGTGACGCGCCGCCAGATACTTGCCAGCTCCTCCAGATCCGGAGGGAGGTTCAGCTGCGAGACAAGCAGCGAGAGCGAGGCGAAGGCGAGCACGATCAGATGGAAGGGCGTGAGCATGCTGTCGCATCAGCAGACATATCCAAGATGCAGGGAAGGTAGGAGACAGAAAAGCTTACGAGCTCTCGGTGGGCAATGGGGAGATATCCATGATGAGCTGTCAGCTTGGCTGGTCAGTACTTAGTACAAAACGAGTGTGTGTCGGTAGTTCTTGCTGCAACGAGGGAGGACGAGCGAGATACAGGATTGATCGATTGGTATCAGCATTCGATCGCCCCTTGCATCAGGTCGAACATCCTTTATCGAGCGCGACCTGTTTCAGCTTGTCGGCATGCCTCCTGTGCGCGTCTGAAAACTGACACACGTTCTATGCATTGTGAACCCCCAGCGGGAAGATGCACCGCTATCTGGCCCATCTGTCAGATCTAGCTCCACACATCCGAAAGCAAGCGCTGTCTGATCAGCTCGTCATTCCTACCGAAGTCTAACGGTCAACTCACATTCCGGTCCTTCAACAGCTTGACTTCCTTCGCACCCTCCACTTCTGCGCTCCCGCCCTTGGCCGCCCCCAACATCCGCGCCAGCTTCTCCTCCACCGACTTGGCCATCGACTTGGCGTCTCCGCAGATGTACACATACGCCCGTTTCTCGAGGATAAGAGGCGCAAGGTCGTCCCTCTCGTTCCACAACAGATCTTGGACATATACTTTGCCTTGAAAGATCAGCTTTCACCCTACATATACTCTTTGCGGATGTGTAAGGACTCACTTCCATCGGCATTCCGATCCTCCCTTGAGAACGCCACCTTCATCCTCAATTTCCCCTTGAGCTCCTGCTCATATGTCGGCCATTCATCCTTGTACAGGAAATCCTCGTTGGACTTGCGGCATCCGTAGAAGAGGTACATAGGCGCCCACTCGGCAAGTGCGTCCGGTCCATTTTTTTCGATGGCTTTACGAGCGAGGGCGACGCGTTCTTGGACGAAACCGCGGAATGGGGCAACACCCTGTAAAGTCAGCTTGTGCCTTTCCGAGTGAACGAGGAGCAGCTTACAGTTCCTGGGCCAATCATGATGACTGGAACCTTCGGGCTGGTCGGTAATCTGAAGGTCGACCGGCGTACATGGATAGGCACCCGGTAGACGTTCTCCCGCACATAGTGCCCCCTTGGCCCGGCCAGACGGTACTGTGGCGTCTTGTGCATGGTGACATTCTGCGGTACGCCCAATGTGGACTGCGCCTGGCCCTCCACGGGAGTATTGGCGCCCGAGGACGCGCGCGAGACATTGAGGATGAAGTTGGTCGATAGCCCAAAGACCCAACGGGGCTCGTGCTTGAGCACAGAGGAAGGTGGGGTTTGATACTTGAGCACGACGGCCGTTACGTGGATAGTGGAGGGGTGGAGTTTGGACGAGGACGAGATGGAGTAGTACCGGGGTTGTAAGCGAGGAACGACCGAGATCATTCGGTCGAAGGGGATAGGCCAGGGGGTGCTGGAGAAGGGAGGTTCGAGCGAGTCGCCCACTGCCGCCTGCAGTACTTCCGCGAGCTTGAGACATGGCCCGTCCACCTCTGCGACGTACGCGTCCCGGTTGGTACCCCACCGAGTGAGCTTCTCCCGTGCCTCCTCGGTTGGGGCGTACCGCGCAAGGAAGGCCAGAGTCTGCCGCGAAGCGACCGCCGAGATGTCAAGGTAGTGCCGAAAGATGGCGTCGTATGTGGCAGGCGTGGGGAAGGGGACTTTTGCGAGCGCCGGGTCCAGTGACTCGATAGTCACAACAGCGTGCCGCCGCTCGTCGCTGGCCAGTCCGAGGATATGGAGCATCCTATCGACCTCCGTATCCGGGTTGGACGGCCAGACCCCGACGTGGTCGCCGTGCTGATATGTCATGCCCGACCCGGTGACGTCGAATTCGATGTGGACACAGTTGCGCTCCCCGCCGACCGTGAAGAGCTCCTTGGAAGCGAGGACCGGTGCAGGGTAAGGGTTCTTGGCGTCGTAGCTCCCGATAGGGGTGCTTGCGCCGCTAGCAGTGGCGAGCAACGCCCTTGGCGACAACTCCCCATGATACACCTTCTCCGCCGGCAGAGTCGTCACCTCCGTGACTGCAAAGTCTGCGACATCGCCCGCTCCGCCCTCTTCCACACCCAACACCTCCGAGAACTTCTCCCACATCGAATCCTTCCATCCCAGATAATCCTCCTCCATCGACTTGTCGTCGTCCCCCTCTCCACGCTCTCCGATCCGCTTCGCGCCGAGCTCGGCAAGACGATTGTCAATCTTCCGCGCGACCTCGTTGTAGTACGCGTATGTCTTGTTTCCGAGCCCGAAGACGACGTAGTGGAGGTTCTCGAGCGTGCTCCCGCCCATAGAGAACTCGACCGAGGGGTCCATGAGGAAGTCCATGAATGGCTGAGCATTGTCCGTTGGCTCTCCCTCGCCGTATGTGGCGACCGAAAAGAAGATGGCGCAGTCAGAGGGTACGGTGTCGAGGTTGGCAAAGTCGTATTCCTCCGGGTCGCAGACGAGGGAGGAGAGACCGAAGCGAGTCTTGGCTTCTTTGGCGAGACGCAGGGCATATTCCTCGGCAGTACCGGTTTGAGAGCCGTAGAACATGGCACAGCGCTTCTTCTGTTGGGGAGATGTGAGGGAGCGAGAGTAAGGTAAGAGCGCGAGGTGTGAGAATGGGCGGCGAGATCGAGCGATGGGCAAACAAGCGAAAAGATAGTGGCGTATAGAGGGATGGGATGATAAGCAGAGCATCAGCTCAGTCCCTCCGCACATATTCCATATCCCTGATGGAAGAATGTGACAGCACTCACACCTCGCTCCATCTTGCCTACGAAATCTCTTGGATCACCCTCTTCCACCGCCCCCTTCTTCCCTATACCGGCCGCACCGCCCGATCCAGCTCCACCCGCTTTTGACCGCCCGCCAATGATAGGCAGCGAGTCACGGAAGTACCATGCGAGGGGGAGAAGGATGGTGAGGGCGAGGATGAAGAGGTCGATCGGGGCTGGCATGATGGGCGATCTGAGCGTGGTAAAGGGGGGGAAGGTAAAGGAGATCGAGGGTGAGCAGCACTTCAGCTTGCTCTGATGGAGTGCGAGACGGGCAAGGCTCTGGCGTGAGCTGACGAGGGCCCTGATAGCGTGAAGGGGATGAGAAGCGATAGAAGCAGATGGGAGATAGATGGATGGTACGATGAGGAACGCGAAGTCGGCCGAACAAAAAGTAAGTTTGAAATTACGACGTGTCAAACCACGGGTCATGGCTCTGCTTTCCTCTTGGGTCCTTCATCTTATGGTACGCATATCGCTTGAGCGCTGTAGCTGTAAAGACAAGCCGGGCTGGCTCGTGCTGGCTATCATCTCGTCGTTACATGCATATGCATTACAAATCGGGTGGGTTTCGGAAGACTCTCTTCTTCGCGCTTCGCTTGGCGCCTCCGCCTCGACGGAGCCGAGCGTCTCCCATCAACGATGTCACTTGCACAGTCGCCTCTAGCGTTAAGATCTTCCCTTGTTGAGCGAGCCAATCCATACTCACCGGTCTCCTCGCCATGCCATCCGCAATGGTCGCCGTCATGCTCCGCGGACGTCAGCGCGGGCATCCTTGTTCGGCTGGTCCCTCGGCCATCGGCGATCTCGGTCTTCTTGAGGCACGCAAATGTCAGACTCCTTCAGACGTTCTTCCATCTCTCATCAGGTGATCCATGCACCCCTCCCCTTCATCCTCCGTACCCCGTCTCGCTCTGAGATCACTCAGAAGCGCTCATCCCACTCACTTCACTGCTTCTCGCTCATACCACCCCACATCGTCAGCTTTCAGCGCAATGTCGGCGCCTGCAGCTGGACGGTCAATCAATGTGTCCCCTGCGCCTGCTCAGCGCGTCAAAGGCGACCACTGGGCAGATGATCAGCCTCGATCGTTCAAGAACCCCTGGGACTCGTGGAGGGATATGGTGAGTGTGTCGCGACTGTGAAGCAGAGGGAGCTATCAGCTGACGAGGCTAGAACTTGTTCCAGCTGTTCCCAGTACGTGTCATCTCATTTATCGGGGTTGAAGAAAGATGGCTGACCTACTCAGTTCGGTCGCGGGGTATGTTGTCCTGCTTACCATTTCGGACGCACCGCGCAGTTCCACTGATGATCAGATGAACAAGCGGACCGCCGTCAATGATGCTCGTGATATGCCAAGGGTGGACGAGCTCGTTCCGCGTACGAAGCCAGACTGGGGCAAGCCAGAAAACGCAGACAAGATGAAGGCGACGTGGATGGGTCACGCATCTTATCTGGTCGAGATGCCACGGGACGGACCCGCCCCGACATCGGAGAAGTCAACAAAGGACGAGGGAAGGGGAGTGACGATCCTGTTTGATCCTGCGTGGAGCAAGCGGTGTAGTCCTGTCCAATTTGCCGGGTCTATAAGGTATCAAGGTAAGCCGCTGCCGGAGCGAAGGAGCAACAATTAGAGCTGACAAATAGATGCGCCAGCTACGGTCGACGAGATCCCCGAAATCGATATTTTGTGTCTTTCGCACAATCACTACGACCACCAAGATACCAACACCCTTACTGCGATCTACAAGCGGTTCTCACATCGTCCACCTGTCCTTTGTGTGGGGCTGAACGGTACGGACAGCCTGCCGAGCATCATCCCAAGGAACAGGGTCGTCGAGATGGACTGGTGGGAAGAGCGGGAGATCACGGTGGAGGGTAAGGGCAAGGTCAAGGTCACGTGCAGTAAGTGTCAGCTGAAGAAGAGGATGGGGATCCTGTGCTGAAATGTAGCTCCGGCTCAGCACATGTCGAAGAGAGGTGCATTCGACACGGCCAAAGCATTATGGACAAGCTACGCCATCAAATCGGTCCCCTCGGATCCTGCCAAGCCAGCTTACAACGTATGTCTTCCTTTGGCTGCACCAGCGTACATGTGTCTGACATCTTAGCTCTGGTTCGGCGGAGATACAGGCTATCGTCACACTGAGTCCGAATCGCACGACCCCTCAGCTAACGCCGACCTGCCCCACTGCCCCGCATTCAAGCAGATCGGCGAGCGTCTCGGCCCATTCTCGCTCGGCCTGATACCTATTGGCGCATACGAGCCCCGCTGGTTCCTCAGCAGCGTGCACTGTAGTCCGATCGAATCAGTCAGGATATTCCAGGAAGTCGTGAGTTCTCTCTCTTGGTATCCATTGCGGGACCTAGGCTGACGGTGGCAGAAAGCAAAGACTGCGCTTGGCATCCACTGGGGGACATGGCATATGGCCTGGGAGGCAGTCGATGAGCCGCCCAAGCTGCTCAAGGCCGCGAGGGAGGCGCTTGGGGTGACGGAGGCGCAGTTTGGGGTGCCGGTTCTGGGCGAGACGAGGGCTTTTGAGGCTTGAGCCGGGTGGAGGAAACGGTATTGACCGGGAATTCATGTTTGTAATGCGATGAGCAGGGCCATCGCATCATGCACTGTGTAGCGATCATCCAGCCGACCCTGTCATGTGGTCGAGAAGCTAAGCAGGCCCGATCTCCATATCTCCAAGCACCTTCACCAGAGCAACACCTTCGGCGGGATCAAATTTCCACCAGCCAAATGAAGCATCCAGAGCCAAAACGTCTCTTGCCATCCTTACATCGCCCTTCAGTCCACCGCCTCGCTTGTTATACCTCAGTACAGCTCTGAAGAGGGCGCAGGAGGACTGTAGGTCCCGCTAAATCCTACTGCAACACAGCGGTGCGCTTCTCACTCTACCGGAACGCTGCCCAACATGCTGTCCTTCTCTCGCTCCCAACCTCAGCCGAACCTCTACCCTCAACTCCCCCAAAGCCAACAACCACAGCAGCTAGGATACTACCCAGCTCAACCGGGAGCGATGCAGCCTTACGCCCCTGCTGGTCCCTCGCAGCCTATACAGCTATATCAGCCGCCAGCGCAACCGCAGTATCAACAAGTCCAGCAATTCCAGCCACCTGCGAATCAGCTATACGGGGCCGGCGGGGGTCAGGCCGGGGCATTGTACGCCAATCCCGCGGGTGTGCCATCGGTCTATCAGCCGGCGGGGCAGATGGCGGGGGGCCAGCTGCAGCAGGCGCAACAGGGCCCGTCGCAGCAGGGGATGCAGCTTCAGCAGTCGGGACAAGGAGGGAATCAGGTGCAGGCGGCGTATAGACCACCATACTCGGCGCCGAGCGCGTCGACGTCTCTGATGCCTCAGCCGCTTGAGAGTGTGGACAAGAGTGAGGATCCGATATACGGGCCACTGGGACGCGCGAGGGGGAAGGTCGAGAGGGCGATGAGGGCGGACGAGGAGATCAGCCCGGATCTGTCGGACATGCTCAGCGTGCAAGGTGGGTGCTTGTCTCTTAGTGGGACCTGTAAGGAGAAATGCTGAGATAGCAGGGGGCGAGCCGTATACCCAACCGAGCCCGAGTAACGCATTCCGTCCGCTCAGAATGAGCAAGACCACTCCTCTGCCTGATGCGCTACATCAGGAGCTCAATTGTCAGTTTATCAGCTCCGGATGAAGTGGAGGACCCAGCTGACCTGGTCAGTCAAGCACCTGACGGCCAAAATGGGTCTCTTCGAGGAGATTGAGCGGGCCTGGTTCACAGTCGATAATAAACTGTTTCTATGGGACTACACCGACGGGTAAGTCTCTACCTTGCTAATCAGGCAGCGCTGACTTGAACAGACGCGACTTTAGCAGGTATGATGAGCAGGCGGAGACTATACAGTCTGTTGGCTTGGTCAAGGCCCGAAAAGGTGATCGGTTTGCATTGCAAGGAGCTGACACTTAGATGTCTTCGTTGACGACATCACCCATGTCCTAATCATCTGCACCTCCTCCAAGGCCACCCTCCTCGGCCTCAACCGTACCTCTCCCCGCGAAATCAACCTCTATGCCACCCAACTCTCGGTCGACACCCCCACCCCCATGCTGTCCATCTCTGGCACCACTTCCGGCCGGATCTTCATGCTCGGCCAGAACAAGGACGTGTACGAGCTGGAATACTCGTCCGAGAGCGGCTGGTTCTTCGGCTCTTCGACCCGCGTGTACCTGCACAATCGGACGAGCGGGGCTTTGTCCAACTGGGTCCCGTCGATACTGTCGTCCAGCACCAAGGAAGGCGTTGAGAGCTTCACGGTGGACGCGCAGCAGAATAGGCTGTTCACACTGCATACAAAGGGGGAGATTGAGATGTTTGATGTGAGCGGGAGCGGCTGGGTTAGCAGGGGAAGATATACGCGCCTGAAGAGCGACGTGATTGCGAGGGGCCTGGCGGGACAGGCGCCGGCGCACAAGGGGGCGGAGGTGGTTCTCATTGCGGCGATAGGTGGGCAGGAAAGTCGGAGGGCTTGTCTTGTTGCAGTGTGCGCAAACGGTGAGTGCTTCCCGTAGTAGCTCGTGCGAGATGATGAGCTGATGATCCAGGTACTCGCGTCTACTTCTCCTACTCCTTCTCCTTCCAACCTCTCGCATTCCGACCTGCCCCCCTCGCATCTCTCAACCTATCCTCTCAGTCCTTCTACTCCTCGGGCACCCTCCTCGGTATACAACACGACAACTCCGGTCCCACTCCGTCTACGCATCTTACGACAATCGTACCCAACTTCGGGCGTCAATCTGTCGCTCGCGAGAACTACCAAGTCTTCGACGCGCCAAGCTACCAGGAGTGGTCTATCCAGGACACAATCCCGAGCCAAGTCTGGACAGTTGTGGAGCTTCCATCTACCAGCCCGGCGTTCTGCTCATATACCCAGCGAAAGGGGGATGGGATTGCTCTCAACCCACTATCCCGGCAGGCGGCGAGCGAAGGGCGGCAGTTCTTGATTTTGGCGACGAGCGGGCTGTTCTCGGCCACTATGCCCAGGCCGGTGGATATGCTGAGTGCGGAGGTCGAGACAGAGAAGGACACGGCTATCACTATTGCTCGGAACAAGTGGGTTGAGTTGTCTACTGATCGCGACCGAAGTGCTGAGCTGACTGTCCAGCTTTGGTAATATCCAAACCGCCGCGATGGGTATCCTCCTCGGTGCTTCTCCCGACTTTAAGGGTGCCGACCTATCTTCAGCCATATCTACCATCCTCCTCTCTTCCGGCGCACCCGAAATACGCGACACCTCCGCGGGGCGTACCATCATTTACTCAGCTCGACACGACGGTCTCGCCCTCATCCTCTCCCGCTTCCTCCGCCCAATCTGGACTTCCCGAGTAACCGCACCTGCTGGTCCTGGCCGCCAGACACTCGGCGTCCCGCAAAAGACCCTCCTGGACGTGCAGGCCCGTCTCGAGGGTCTGCGGGGGAACATCGACGAGTACCCTTTCCCGCGGCATCAGGCCGAAGGGGACGTCCGGATTGCGTGGGACCAGGAGGAGCTAAGTCTGCACGGGATGGGCGTGCTCATCACGCAAACGATTGAGGCGATCAGCTTTGTGCTACTTTTGGCGGACTACAAGCTGGGAGACATTGTTGCAAAGTCAGTTCAGTAGTCCTAGGACTGTGACGCAGAGCTGACCAACTGTAGATGCGATCCGAACCTCCAAAACACGCTCAGTAGCCTGACCTTCCAGGGCTTGCTTACCTCTACGGACGGACGCGATATCGCGAAGAAGCTGGTCACTGCTTTGATCGAGCAGCAGATCGGGCAAGAGCTAGGTGTGAGTTCACGCCTGTGATCTGGCTAGGGACCGAGCTGATCAACATACAGATCGACACACTGAGCGAACTCCTACAGCAGCGATGCGGCTCCTTCTGCCAACCCGGAGATGTCGTCCTCTACAAAGCAGAAGAAAGCATTCGCCGAGCCGAATCCGCACGAGACCCCTCGGAGCGGACAGATTACCTGAATGAATCGCTCCGGCTATTCTCAAAGGCTGCCGGCAATGTCTCGATCCCTAGGCTGCAGGATGTGGCGAAGAGATATCGCTCCTTGGACTTCACCGTCGGTACGTCCTGGCTGATTGCATATAGTGAAGTGGCGTGAGCTGATAATACAGGTTCAATCGAGTTGCCCCTTCGATGTGCAGCAGAGATGGACCCGCAGGACCGAGCGACCGACTTTGTCCGAGACGGCGAGCACCCCTCAGACCCTCGGAAAGCGCTCTATACCGCACGGATGGAGTGCTACGCCTGTGTCATTGAAGCTCTGGGGCTCTTCGACGAGGCGCTTGACCGGGCGACTGCAGGCGGTAATCGTAAGTGGTGCTCAGAATTGCAGGCCCGGGATTCCCTGCTGACAGTAGTAGCTGGGGCCACCATCCAGAGGCGAGATGAAGCATACGCACTGGCCATCGCTAGCGATGATGAGCTGTTCCACTTTTACTTGTACGACTGGCATGTTGCCCGCCATCTGTCAGAGCAGCTCCTGGAGGTACATTTGCCCTGGTACGGAGAATGAGCGTAGCTGATCAGGCAGTTTGACACCCCGTATATCGAGAAATACCTCCAGATTACCAGCAGTGGAGTCGAAGAGCGGCGCGATCTGCTGTGGAAATACTACGCTCGCAGAGAGGAGTATCTGGCTGCTGCAAAAGCGCTGTTCGAGCTCGCCACACGGAACAAGTAAGCTGTCTTGCCCTTCCCTTGAAGGCGGTTCGGCTCGGCTAACATTTTCAGTTCTCTACCCCTCAATGATCGCGCTTACTACCTCGCCCAATCCCTCACCTCGGCCAAGTCTGCGGCGTCCGTCGGGTCTGACGATGTCGAGTTCGCCTCGAGTCTGCAGGAGCGTATCGATGTCGCGCAGGTCCAGATGGAGGTGGCGCGAGCGATCGAGGTGCATGGAGAGATGACCGACGAGGAGAAGTCGAACGCCCTGGACCGGCTCAATAGCGAGTTGATCGGGCTCGACGAGGTGAGTTTGGTTGCTGCCCTCACCGGACAGGGCTGATACGCGCCAGTTGTATCAAGGCTTCGCTCGGCCATATCGGCTATACGAGCCAATCCTCCTTATCCTCAAAACAGCCGATACGCGTATCGACGATGTCTGCGAGGCGGTATGGCGTCAGCTCCTCCAACACGCGGCGATGGCGGATGCGCGGGGTCCAGGGAGGGACGCGAAAGTCGGAGAGGCGGTCAGGGAGTTGATGAGGCGATACTTCCCATCTGAGGCTGCGCCATTAGGTGAGCTGTACTTGAAGGTTCGTTGATTCGCCCAGCTGACCGCCGTAGACCTGGTGTTGCCCGTCGTCTATGCCGAAGCTGCGGGTATTAGGGGCTCTGCGGGCTGGGCGAGCGAGGCGCTGTTGGATGGTGGTGTACCATTGCGGGATCTATGGGAAGCAGTCATGAGCCTCTACGAAGAGGTAAGTTGGGCGCACGCGTCGTGTCTATTAAGGATCATGTTGACATGTCTCAGAGCGACGATCAGATGTTCTTCACGGAGGAAGCAGCTGTGTTGGCGGAGAGGTGGACCACTTCAAAGGAGCAGATCCCGGCGGCCGAGGTAAGCGCTCTCGCTCTGAGTACAGAAATTGAGCTGACCCTGTGGTAGGTAGAGCGGTTCGCATCGGCGTATCTTCTTCGAGCAAACGCTGCCGACATGGATGAACGGACGAGGCGGACAAGAGAGCGGATGACGGCTGCGAAGGCGGCTGCGGGGCGGTACTAGAAGGACGGAGAAGTATATACGCATAATGCATGGTCAATGTCGACTCGGCAGCGGATGCAGCTCATCGCCACGGTTAAAATGATACTGTATGTCGAGCTGACCTCCGTTTGGCTACTTCGCCCATTTTGACCGATCTCCCAGGCTACCTCTCGGTGATACTTCTACTTCTTTCCCTTCTTTGCTGGTGCACCCTTCTTATCATCCGCTTTCCGCTTGTCCCCCGCCTTAGCCCCTCCTTTCCCCTTCGCCGCTGACGAGCTAGCAGCAGCTGGGTCTTTCGGCTTGACTGAGAAGAAGCCGTCCAGCCGTCCCTGCTGCTTTGCCGCCAGCATCTTCGCCAGTTTCGCCGCTCCTGCCCTGACCCGGTCCTCGCTGATGACATCAGCCAAAAGTCGCGATCGAGGGGAAGCGTGCACTCACTTGAAGCCCTTATCTCTGCACAAGAACTGCACCAAGCCATCCACATCCGGTGCTTTCCATTCCAACTATCCAAATCAGCTAGTCCCTCCCTCATGATCACGTTCCAACAACTCACCTCAAGATCTTCCGACTTTTGCACATCCGGGGTGATAAACAGCTGCTTGGCCTCCTCCCATGGCCAGAACTCCGGTATTTGCATCCCCGCACTCGTCACCTTCTTCTTTGCTGGCGCCTTCTTCTTCTTTTTAGGTGTACTCTGGCTGGCGCTTCCTTCTCCTTCGACCGGATCCGGTCCCTCGCCTTCTTCTGACTCGTGCTCGTCCGTCTCGTGATCCGACTGCTGGGCAATAGCTGCCGCATTTTCGCTCGCCTTCTCCTCCATCTTGCCCCGAATGAATTTGACGACTTCGCCTAATGAGCCGTGCTCCCGGATGAGCTTAAGCGCGGTTTTGGGTCCGATACCCTTGCAGGGTTCGAGGTAGTCGCAGCCGAGGAGAATGCAAAGCTCAATGAACTGCCTGATCAGCTTCTGTAACATACCAAAAGCTTCGACGAGACCAACGTACCTGACTCATGCTCATCTTCAGATCTTCGAGAGCCACACTCAGGTTTATCTCACTGATTGGCATCTTCTTCGCTTCGCTGAAAGTGAGGTGTCGGAGGAGAATGGGCGAGTTGAACGTGAGAGTGTCCATATCCTCGGACCCGGCGGCGTACACCCTTCCTCCCTTGGCGAGCTCGGCACATTGCGCTTCTGCTTCTCCAGGAGCCTAGGTCGTCAGCGACTCTTCCTCCCTGATCTGAAACCAGCACTTACAGTGACCACCGGGATCCCCATGAGCGTCAAGAGCTTCTTGCACTCCTCGTTGTGTTCCTTCGTCACTCGGACTTGCCGCCTTGCGAGCTTGTCGATGTCTTCGGCCGTTCCTGGATACCGTCAGCCCAATAGTACCTGAAGCGGTAGGGGGAGGGAAGCACTCACCCGTTTCCCTCGCTTCCTCCTCGCCTTCTTTCGCCTTCTCCCTTCCAGCAAATCGTTTCGCAAGCTACCAAGATCAGCACGAGCACCTCATGACCAGCAGCAGAGCGAGACTGACCACTCCGCCTTTCAGTTCTGGTGGCTTCCCATCAAAGATATAGCATGGCTTTATTCCGTGATCGACCATCCGAATTGTACGGTAGAAGAATCCCATGAGATGACTGTAGCCTATCAGCTGCGCTCGATATGTGATGCAGGCCTACGGGCAGTCTCACCTGGTCACGTCTCCGCTTTCGTTCATCAACATCTGTCCGTCCTGCTGCCGGACAGCGATCAAGAACTGGTATATCGACATCGAAGCATCGATGGCGACTTTCCGCCCAAAGAGCTATGACCATCAGCATAGCCTTCTTACTCCACAGCTTTGAGCGGTAACCCACCGTCTTCATCTCGTGTTCCTTCATAGCCCGGGGAGCATGCTCCGAGAGAAGCGCCGTCAGCCCTGTCAGAGTCAGCATTGACAGCAGCGATCCGAGAGACCACGAGTAGCTCGCCTTTGATACCCATGGTGAAGACAGAGCTTGATCCAGTGATTATGAAGGCACCGTATGTGCCTAGCGTTATGTGAGTATTAGTGGTACAAGCAAGTCGTTTACAAGTCGCGTATCGCGACCCGCGGCCGGCGCGATCATCCCCGGGCTCACCAGGAGGTTTACGTAACAAACCCTAAGCAGAGCCAGAATCCGTGCGTCATGTTTCAGCTTGTCAGCGTGGCGGTGCCAAATATGCCACAACAATTTTGACTGGTGTGTTTGTAATCAACGGTGAGTATGCGTCAGCCGAGAGCGAAGGATCGCGGATGGGGATCTTCTCGCTCCAAGTCACCTGACAATCTCCGCCGATGTGCCATCCTGAGGCCCAGGCTGCCACCGTGCGACACGCTCGGCCTTTCCCGCTTGATCATCAAACTCCGTCTATACGGCCATCCTTTCGATATCATCCATGTCAAAGGTAGATCTACATGGCCTATCCATCGATAGGAGTGGCGAGACGATGCCTTTCCCCTCTTCGCTTTGATATATTGAGAGGCGGCAGTCCCTGTGCTACTTATGCCCTTCTTCCGCCAGACGCGAGCAGCAGTATCTTCGGCATGTTGGACACCGCTACCACAGCATTTTCTCCAACGCTCGACATCGACCCTGATCTCAAGGATCAATGCCTGAGTCTCTTCAGTGCACTGGCACAACGAGCCCAGAGTTCAGGGACAACAGATTTCGTCCTGCGCCGCATCTACCGGACTCCAACAGAGGTCCGCTTCTTCTATCACACGAATGCGGCCAGCGAGCCGGACGCGGTCGGTGAAGACGAGGAAATCTCCCCAACAGAGTTCGCCCATTTCACTCGGCTGGTCAAGAACACCGGTCACTTCTCGAAGCTATCTGAAGATTTCAGGCGCAGCTGCACGACACTTATCCCAACCGATCGGCCCGTCAGACCCGCTCGACAATTCACACTGCAGCTCGAATCCGCTGATAGGGCTGAAACTCTCTCGCTATTTCCTCCGCCATCAGTGGAAGAGTCAGTGGACGAATACAGCGATGAAGAGAACGCTGCCCTAATGTGGACTGTCCGCGCTGTCTTTGAGGACCTCATCCGCACTTCTCCCCTCGCGCTGACCCACGAGCTCAAGCCAATCTCAATCTCATGCACCCCCCAAAGTCTGATCTTCGGCTTCAAAGTGCAACCAAGGAGAATCTTCCCCGGCGAGCCCGACAATTGCGCACTCCGCTGCTCGTCTTTCGAGGGGACCGAGTGTTCGGACCTGCGTCGTGTGCGATGGGTGATGAATCACATGCCCTCCACAGTGAACACCGCATCGGAAGCTGTCATCGGAGAGTTCCAGGCCAAGCAGCTTCCAAATAATCCCACACAGGCCGCAGTAGTCCATACAGCACGCGTATTGCTTTTCAGGCTGCCGACAGCTAGAGAGGAAGTCCAAAATGGCGACGATGCCGGACGTGACTCTCACTCCGAGAGTCTTTTCCGAAGAAGACGCAGCGATCATCCTGATACCGTTTCAAGAGCTGACCGAGGAGGTTATCCAGGGCTCAAAGACGAAAACCAATCTCAATGTCACTCTCAGTAGTGTCGAATATAAAAAAGGAACGCAGGAAGGGAGACTCCAGCTCAACCTCACGGCACGTCCTCAGAACAGGAGCTCCCCTTCGGATCTTCGAGTCATGAGCTCTACGCTGGATCAGCTGGGACTTCTCATTTGCAAGATGGATCTCGACGGTAGATGGCTGAGTCAGGGTTACACCAGAGCGATCAAAGGGTGTCCGCCGGATGCGATCACTTCAAAGACGATCTCGATGGCGGTGCCAACCATCAGGACGCTGAGTGACATGCCAAATCTTATCCGTTCAACGCAATGGCTCGCTGAGAACCAGATGCCGGGAAACATTTCTGGTATCAACCCTATCGTTCTCGGAGACGAGGGCCCCACCTCGCTCTCTGAAGTCGGGAGCGCTGATGAGATGGAGGAGCCAGATGTCCCGCCGAGCGACGGCGAGATGGCGGATGCACCGTTAGTTTTGCAAGAAGACTATGGTGCCGACGAGATGGATGCGGATGCATTCGCTAGCCTGGTGGACGAAGAATTTGGGTGGTGAGGATGAGCGCAATCGGGTCAGCCGCAGGGTCGTTTTGGGCATTGTCCTGAAGCGTGAAGAGGGAGAGAAGTAGTGTGCATATGTGAATGAAGTGGTGCTGTATCAATGTAATCAGTCAGGTCAGGCAAGGTCAGCGTAAAACACATGAACATAGCACCGCGCTGGAAGCACCTAGCATGACTGTAAAGTAAAGGTACAACAATTGACGCTTCATAGCCCCTATGACCCAATCCCACTGTCTCTTCCTCCTCCATGTGACAACGCCGACACCATCAGGGGCTCTCAATCCGGCCCCCCTACCGACGAACGCTGGACAGATCGCCCGACCGGACTGGGAGGACCGGCGTGCCCGCGGGCGAACTAGCAGTGAGGTCGATAGGGGACCTTGGCCTGCCCGAGGAAGAAGAGACCGCAAGCCGTGCGGCTGAGCCGCCATTTGGCATCGACTGCGAGGCCGCCGCCGAGGGAGGACGCCAGCTGGAGCTGACCGTCGGGGTGGACCTCGGGAAGTTGGACGTGAAGGAAGAAGAGGGTTGGAGTCTGGAGGAACCCCTCGGCGAGTCCATGGGCGAGGGTTGATGTTGTGGTGGAGGGGGCGAGGGAGCCCAGGATTGGCTGGCTGTGTGGGGCTGATTGTTGTGGACCAATGGCGAGCGGGCAGAGAATGGGCCGGACGACGGACTCCGACGGGCTGGACGGTACACGTCGACCGGTCGATGAGCCTGCACGGCCTGCAGGGCGGCTTCGAGGGGGATAGTTGGTCGGCTGTGGCTGGGGAGCGTCATGGGGTGATACCCGTTGGCAGCGACTCTTCCGTCCTCCCCGTCTCCCCGCCAACCCGCATGAGACCCATCGCCATTCATGCCATCTACTCGCGTCTTCTTGCGCGGACGACCTTCCTCGTCCAGCTCCTCGATCGCCCCATTCGGCTTGCCCTGCCCATTCGCCTCGTCCGGCTTGACATCGGGTTTGATGGCGGGTATGAATTCGGTGCAGTGGAGGAGGATGCAGCGGTTGGGCGGAAGCTTGATGTAGATGGGTTGATCGACAAAGCTGGCAACGGTCTGGCGATAGTCGATGAAGACATTGGTACCGTCATGCGCTGCTTAGTCAGTCAAGATCGGGGTCATTGTCAAGATCTGAGAAAGCTCACCTGCGTCCTGCACGCGCAACTCGACATTCTTCAGATACAGCTTCCCCTCCTTGACCGCACAGCATGGGCACCGCCAGGTCTTCTTGCCATCCTCCCTGCTCGACTTGTCCTTCTCCGCTCCCTGCACTACCGGCTGTACGCTCGCGCACTCAATCGGCGCGAGAACACAAGACAGGTGGTATCCCTGCTCGCACCGCCCACACCTGACCTGAAGGAGCTGGTCCACCGGCGGAGAGTCGCAGATGCACGAAAACTCCTTCTCCTTGCTTTCCGCCAATACCAGCTTGGCACGACGAGGACGATTTGACCGCTTCGCCGCTGCCGCCGGCGGAGGCTGCCGAGCTTCCCGCATCCCCTTGAAGAGCCAGTCCTCAAAGACGACTCTCTCGTTCGTCTTTGTATTGACGGCATCGAGGGCGATGGGGAGCGTGAAGAGCTTGCGTGCGCAATGGGTGATGAGCGCTGGGTCCGGACCGGGCGAGCCGTTGGTGTAGGGTGAGACGAGGGGGATAATCAGTCTGCTGAACTCGACTCCCTTCTCGAGGATCGCCCGAAGTGTAGCCATCTCGGCGGGGACGAGGATAAAGTTCCACTTGGACGGGTCGCTCAGCATGGCCAAGCTATTGAGGGACGGCCGATCGTCGTACGTACCCCGCAAGCACATCGGACACTTGACGGGTATAGCGGCGTTCTTGGGCGCGATGTCGAGGCACTTGGGGTGGTAGATCCCCAAGCACGTCTCACACGTAACCATGACCGCCGTCGCGGGATTCCGGCAGAAGCAGGCGTGCGCGTCATTGGGCAGGTCGTCGGATGGGTCCAAGTGGCCCTTGATCTCCCCGAGGATCCAGTTGAGCTGCTGGGTGACCTTGTTGGGCTGTTCCGAGACCAGAGCGGCGAGCGCCTTGAGCCAGTCCGCGTGGAAGTCGAGCTCCGCCTGCAGGTCGGTCATTTCCGGTATGACCACCCGCCCGATCGGACCCTGTGCGGCCTTGACGTTCTTGCAGAGACGCAGTGCCGCCGTGGCAGTCCCGTTGCCCGCCAAAAAGGCTTGCGCCGACGTCTGCCAATTGACCGCCGTTTTCCGAATGGTTTCCAGCTGAAGCATAGTATCCAGCTTGGTCGGCGTCAACTCCTGGCCTTCGATAAGGGCTTCGACATCGGCGAGGTGGATCGACCGAGACGCCAAGAGCTGCTCCGAGGTAGACTTCCAGATCCGCCCTCGCCTTTCCCTCTCCACCAACTCCTGGACCAGCTGCTCCGTCTCGGGGATAGCACACGCCCTTGCCTGGCTCAACAGCGCGACGACGTCGTCGTACTGGATCGTCCGATCGTCCACCTCATTCTCCACCTTCCTGTACCAGTCCAGCCGCTTGACCACCTGCTCTACCTCGGCGATCTCCGGCAGGTCGATTTGTAGTCCCTGGCCCAGGATGAGAGTACTCTGGCACCGCTCATAGTCGAGCTCCGCTGCGGGCCGAGAGAGGATGAAGTTGGCTTCGGACTGGAAGGAGTTGATCGAGTGCAGCATGTGACGGAGATGAAGCACTTCCGGCGCATCGAATGCGAGTCGGTCCGCCTCGGAGAGGAGAGCGGCGAGATGCTCGGGCGACCGATCGACCTCCTCCTCGTCCGATGCGTGCTGTCCCTTCCGCCTCCTCCCTCCCGCCTTGCGTGTAGCGAGGGTAGTGACCTTCTCGACCCATGCATTCGCCCGTATGACTACCGCCCGCAGGTGATCCACCTCGGGGATGGGGTACGCTATCCTCTCTCCGTCCGCCAAGAGTCCTCGCAGACTCTTCAGCGGCGGTCGAGGAACCGATACGACCTGCATGAACCGTTCCCGCCAGAGACCGGGGATAGCGGCTCGGGCCTGCACATCTGCCAAGATCTCCTCGAGCTGCGCCTCCGAGTATCGTTTCCGGAGGACCCGCTTGGTCTTGGCGCAGCGACAGAGCGAGTCGGCGTGGTCGATGCAGGCGACGAGCTTGGTACAGGTGCAGGTGATTTGCGAGAGGTAGCAGAAGCCTTTGCAGATGCAGCATTGGTATTGCTCTTCTGGGCAGTCTTCCTCAACGAGGATCTCCTGAAGCAGGGGAACGTCCTTGCGGATGGATTCTCGTTGGGCTGTCTCTTCGGCCACCATTTTAGCGAGGCTGTTTCGGACCCTGTATTGTCAGCTATCTTCCACCTGGAAACTGGAATTTGAAGCTTACCATAATGCGGTCTTGATAGTATCAGAGTACAGTGTGATGCTGATCAAGAGCTCGTGGTGTGAGAAGACGGGCGGCTTGGCGTGCTTCCGATACGTGACGACCGATTCCTTCCCCTCGGGTAGCCAGTCCGGAAGCGCAAAGTTGACCGCTTCATTGAAGTTGATCTCCTCGGTCAGCCGATTCCTATGCTTGCACTTAAACGCCTTGGCTGGCACTTACGCCGTGATTGAATCCGCAGTGATACGCCTTCGGGAACGTAATGACAAACTCGTTCGGCCGCTGGTCACACGCCAAGACCCGCACGTCCTGCTCCACCAGCTTGCCGGGGTTCATCATCGTCACGAGCTGGTACAGCAGACTTGGCTGCTGCTCAAACAGCTCGGGTGCCTCAGCCTTGATGGCGGTTTCGAACTTCTCGGCATCCGCTCCGGGGATACCGTACCATGTCTTGGTCTCGCCCCAGTACACTGAAAGTCAGCTCGGTGCCTGCTGCAGCATGATCGGGATGAGACTGTGAGGGGAACAAAACAAGTGAGCGAGGACATACTGTAGTTGATGGAATACGTGTAGTGATCCTCGTTATGCCAGCAGAATGTAGAGAACATCATGCCGATGTAGATCCACGGGACGGTCATTCCCGAGATGTCCGACTTGATATACCGGAGCAGCGACTCCTGTAGTATAGGCATGTTGTTCAGGTTCCAGCCGTCCTTGGCATATGGGTCGAGTGGATGTGTTTCCAGCGTTGGAGCGGCGCTGCTTGTCAGCTAGGGCTACTAGTGGACGGGAAGCTGGACGCACCTTCCATGTGTTGTCGAGTGGACATCCGCCCCGTACTCCACCTCGACCGTATCCGAATTGCTCTCCGTCAACCGCCAGAACTCCCGCTCCACATCGTCCTCTGACACCACTGTCCGCCCGAATGTCCTCGCCAGCGGATCTGGCATGGTGTGCCGCTTGCCTGTGGGCGAGGCGCTGCCGTTTCCGCTACCGGTCCCCGATCCGGAACGAGGTGTAGCTGGACCGTTGGTCGAAGAGGATGGACGATGCTTGCTCCACCACGCGCCGGAGAAGGCGGCATCGCGAGCAGAAAAAGACGCCATCGAATGCTCCTCTCCTTCTTCGAAGCCGTAGTCGTCTCCCTGAGAGAGTAGACATGGGGTGCAGAACCATTCTTCGTTGGCGGGGACGGAGGCAAGAGGGGGATCTAGACAGAAAATGTGGAAACCTGTTCGTCAGAACAGCTCGGAAAAGCTTAAGGAAAGAACTTACCTCGGTCGCAACCATCGCAGAGCAGGATTTTCTCCGCAAAGTTCCCCTTCCGGCATACCTCGCACACCTCGCCCTTCTGATACTGCTCCGGCATATCAGGCGGAGGCGGAGTGAGACTATCGTCATCACTCAACTCGCTCTCGGAATCCTCCTTGTTTGAGGAGAAGCCCGGTATCCTCATCTTCCCGTTTAGGCCGGCCGAGTCTGGCCCGGAACCTGGCTGAGGGGATGAGGTAGGATGTATTGCTAGCGATCCGCTGAGGTCCAGGCCAGTAGGGATTGGGAGGGTAGGAGCGGCTGCTGGTTGAGGCGAGTTGGATTTCCGCTTTTTGACGGCGCCCATCCTACCCGCCGACACGCCCATCCGACCTGACCGAGTAGGCGAGCCTGGGGTCGCTTCCGTCCAGCCTGGTGGCTTTTGGGCTTTGCTGGCTGGCAGAGGGGTGAGGGGAGAGAGGGAAGCGGTCTTTGCGCGGATTGACAAGGTGTCGAAGGGATAGACGATGCGCTTGTACGCGAGCCCGAGTTGCGGTCCCCATCCCGCATCGTGCCCCATGACCTCCGCCACCTTGCGCCACGAATCGCTCGCTTGCACATCCTCATATCCGCCCATCTTGGTCACCTCCTTCCTGAGCCGCCACAGATCGAGCGGTTTCCGATCTATGAGCGGGATGGTGACTTTCGAGTCCCCCTGTTGGAGGTGGAACATGGTCAACTGTTCGAGAAAGTTGAGTTTCGCCCGACTGGTAGCTTCGAGCGAGTTGAGCCGCTGTAGCCGAGTCTTGAAGCGGAAGGTCTCTTGGTCGATCGAGAAAGGCATCCGCCAGCCTATGGGAGGAACGACCTTGCAAATGCCCGCCTCTTTGGCTGATAGAGGCAAAGCGGCGATGTACGCTAGTGGATCGCTGAATTCCGCGGGGGTGGGGTAGAAGACGGGGCATTCGGGGAGGTTGAACGGGCGAGAGCCAGACCGAGGCTCGGGATGCCGCGGAGCTTGAGTCCTGACGTCGGCGAGTTTGAAAGGGGGATTGATGATGGGTGGGCGGTGCAGAGGATTACGCGATGGTCCGGGGGCGGAATCGCTAGGCCCAGCAGAGCCCTTGCTGGGGAGGAACGAGGTACCAGATGGCCCTGCAGCCGAAGAGGAGAGCGGAGTGCCCGCTCGATCCAACTTGGAGATGGCTTGCACCTTGGAGCGGCGCTGATTGCGCTGTAGCTCCGCTCCAGGTTCCAGCTCAACCGGAGCGGGCGCATTCTCGGGATACGTCCGGCAAGTCGTGAACGTGGGTTTGGCCCGCTTCATCTCGGAGGCAGGCATCTTGCGTGCCTCCGAAGTAGATGAGCCGGCTTGACCGTTGCTGCTCCGAGGGGTCAGGGGCTTTGTCAGTGACCCAGACCGCTGCTTGTCCCTTGACCCAGAGAGCGATCGAGGTGCCGATGGACCTGCGCGCGAGGATGATGCTTGAGGTATAGATGGCGACGATGGAGGAAGGACGGCGATTGGCGGGGAAGGAAGAAGAGATGATGGATGATCCCGGTGTTGGCCGGCCACGGCTGTGCCCAAAGGGTGGCTAGCCATCCGGGGCAAGCTGTACTTTTGGCCAGTGTTTCGGAACGAGTGGCGGAACCTGGGGAGCTCTTTTTGGCTCGAGCTGCTTTCTGAGCGGCCACCCTCGCGATTTGGCTGTCTGCTGTGCCTTGTCAGCTTTGGCCCCTTTATACTTTATGGGTGGTCCAACTGAGCGCTGGGCTTTTGATCACCATGCATCATACACCTTGTACGGTCACCATCATGTTGCCGAGATGGGCGGAGATCGCCGAGAGCGAGGCCGGGTGTTGATACTTGGTGCCGTGGAATGCCACGTCATAGCCAGTCACAAGGTCCATCCAGTTGTGTGGTGTGTGTGTCGATGCGCTTGAGCATGTATGCATGCATGGCTGTGAATTTGCTTCTGAGAGGAATCAAGGAGCAGCGCTGGGCCGGCTGAGAAGCGTATAGCTTGAAGGCGCAGATTGCAGCTTGGCAGCTTTAATATCGCTACGGGTAGAGCATCGCGCGCGTCGCGACGGCGATCCAAGCGCAAATATCGAGCTCCTTGTCCTTGCCTTTGCTCACCTGTCAACATCCTTTGCTAAGACCGCTTCGGTGCCATCCTTGGCCCTGTCTTCGTAGCGGCTCGGGATCTCTTTGAGTCCATCTTCTATATCTCACCGATCTCTCGGACGACCACCCCTGTCCCCTGCATCTCACGCGAGAAACAGGCCGAATCTCCGAGTTTTCGGCCTGAACCGCTTGGGACTTGCAAGCCTTTACAGGCATCTATCTCCGGTCTCACCTTGTCCAAACCCTCGACCCATCTCCCCCTCGCCTCTCGACCCTCACACATACTCTCGGCTCTCGATGTTTATTCGACCCGCCTGATCCGCGAAACAGGCAAAATAAACATCTGATAGTCCGCACGCGCTCCCGGCGAGACAGCAGGAACTCTGAGAAACGCAGAAGTACCTGCTCGCTCACCGAGACCCTCAACGTTATGATGAGCTACTCGACTGCCGGGCCATCGCGATATCCCGCACTGGCGACCACATCGGAGACCGGCTCGGCGTCGCCCTCGTTCTCGCCTATCCCCGAGGGACACCCATCTTGGGCAGCAAATGGCAATGGGTACGGAGGGGCCGCGCCGAGCGCCAACGGGCATGGAGACGGTGGAGAGGGAGGCAGAAATGGAGATGCAGGCTCGAAGCGGAATCCTCTTGTGGATCTGATAGACAGCGAGAAGGCCTATGTCGACCAATTAGCCCTGGTCATCCGGGTGAGCACTATACTCTGGCACCGCTTTAAAGGTCAAGCTAATCTGTCCAGCGAGTCGCAGCTGCGTGGTCCCGGAAAGACTTCCCACCACCGAAGCTGGATTCCATGTTCAGATGCGTCGAGGCGGTCTTCAGGGCGAACAGGGGGTTTGGCACCGTGAGGTCTCTGCTCACTGTCGTATCGTCTCGTAGGAAGCTGACGATGTGTAGAAGCTGCAGGACATCGGACCTAGCCCGTCTAGCCCAAAAGCCTTAGGCGACCTGCTGATGCGATGGGTAAGTATACTCCTCACCTTGCACAGGCTATCATGCTGATCGACAGATTGACGACCTTGAGCCCGCATACACAAAATACGCCACTTCCTACCTCACCGGCTTTGACGCTTTTCCACCAATCCTCAACAACGCCCTTCTCCCCGGCATACTATCCGATATTTCAGAAAGCACCCCACCTAATCCACCTCTCGAACAATGGACGCTCGACGCCCTCTTCCTCCTCCCTTACTCTCGGCTCCGGTACTATCGAAAGCTCTACGCTCGTCTACTTCGGTCGACCAAAGAGGGGCGATCAGATCACAAGTTGCTCTTGGTTGCAAATCAGCGACTGGAGGCTCTTGTCATGCAGATAGAAGGACGGCTAGAAATGGACGTGGCGGATGAGGAGGATGGGCCAGCAAAGTCCCAGTCGGCGCCTGGAAGTACGGGCGAGCGGTCCCGGGAAGCATCATGGGCAGAGAGGGAGCAGGGGATCGAGCGCCAGTCACGGGCGAGCTCGGGGATGGGGAGTTCGAGAGGGAGTCAAACCAAGTAAGCTTTCTTGATTTGTACGAACTGCAGGATTCAGTCTGATTGGACCAGCTTCTCACCCTTCAGCTCGCGCGTCGAGGATCGAAGCTCGGCAGGGTCGGTCGCCACGAGCATGACTCAAAGTCCGCAGCGGCGACCTCCACTGAACGCGCCTGTACCACCAGCGAAATCACCTCCCACTACTGCGACCATGCCTCTTTCAGATCTGGAATTACGGATAGATCCAGAAAGGGCCATAGACCTGTTCACCATGTCACCGAAGGTGAGACTCTTCGTCCGACCAACCGATTCCGAGCTGACATCTAGCGATGCAAACTTCAGATGAACCCCTCATCACTTACCTACACCCGATCTCTCCGTTCCTCGCATGACGTGACTATCCACTTCCACCCAACATCGACCGGCCAGCCCGTCGTACATCGTCGCGCGCACGTCTTTATCCTTACGGACCTCTTCATCGTAGCGGAGTGGATGGAAGCGGCGGACAAGGCAGCGAAAGCACAGCAGGTAGCGCGGGAACAGCCTGAGCGAGTAGGGCAGGGCGGGCCGATGCCGGAGATGTGGCTGTGTTATCCACCGCTGGCGGGGAAGCATCTGATGGTTGCAGAGGGACAGCAGGGTGAGCTATGAGCTTGTGGCCTGGGCAAGAGTCATCTTGCTGATGTGACCTAGCGAACGAGTTGTCCGTGATGATAATGCGAAAGGAGACATTTGTGCTCCATGCGGAAAGCGAGATTGCTCGGGATGGGCTTGTTAAGGATCTGCTGGATTGCATTGACTTTGCAACGACTGGTAAGCTGTTCTCGCGAACGATGAGGAGGATATAGCTGACTGGTAGTGACACGCCGGACTACCAATGCCCCCATCCCTCCTGTCGCACAAGATAGCCGCTCACCCTCATCATTGTCCGACTCGCGTTCCCACGAATCGACCTTCCCCCCACTTCGTTATCCATCTCCGTTCTCAGCTTCCTCCTCGCCGTCCACCTCCCCACGGCCACCTGACGCGGACATGACTCCGCCGAGTACGCTAGGAGGGAACGCCCTGGTAAGCCAGATGAGCAAAATCAACCTCGAGCCTGGTGAGACGGTGCAGTGGCAACGGCGGCCAAGTCCTCCTCCTATGGCAGTGTCTTCCTCATCGGTCGGATCTGTCCTGCCTCCTCGTGGCGCTTCACTACGGACACGGCAGTCTTCGGCCAACCTCCCGGCGCCTCCACCGCCGCCGCAGCAGATCATGGGTCCCCCTCAACTACCCTCACTGCCGTTCTTGCAACATCATCCCCGCTCGGATCCTGCCGTCCAGCAGTATCCACACGCTGGTTCGGTGCAGATGCCCAGATCGCCATCCGGTCGGTCTGTCGCCTCAGCGCCTCGGATGGGGATGGACCATGACGTCCCGCCAATCCCGACTATCCGCGCGCCCGGATCCCATCTCTCCGCGGATTCGCACGGGATGCTGGGGCAGAACGGTCCTCCTCGATCCCGTTCGGCAGAACCTCTCCGCCCCAACCTCAATATCCAGATTAACAACCTGGACCCGCTCGCCCCTCCCCGCCGACCCAACGCGGACGGAACCAACGGTCTGACGATCCAATCCCCCTCCGCCCGCTTCTCCTCCTTCCCCACGCTCGAGCAGAAGAATAACGACGACCCCTCCCCGCCCTCCTCGCCCGTCGAAGAGGACGTCGCGACACTCACCGGTCCCGCGCTCATCTCGGCGCAAATGAAGTGCAAGGTGTTCCTGCAGCAGGCGCACTCGCAGTGGAAATCACTCGGCGCGGGCAAGCTCAAGTTGTACAAGCAAAAAGAAGGGAACGTGAAGCAGCTGGTGGTGGAGAGTGATAGTGGAAAGAAGGGGACGATTCTGATCAGTACGATCGTGTTGACAGATGGGGTGGAAAGGGTGGCCAAGACGGGAGTGGCGGTCGAGGTGTCGGATAAGGGGCAGCGGACGGGGATCATCTACATGATCCAGCTGAGGAATGAGAACTCAGCGATGGGGCTGTTTGAGAGTCTGTTGGTGGGGAGTGATAGGGCGGTCAACCGGTAGAATGGTGGAGGTGAGGAAGGGCGGGCGGGCACACGGGCATTCGGAGGGAGCCAGGTCATATTGGCTACATTTGTAATACTTCATCCCATAGGATATGGGCATAGAGCATTTTCTGGTTTAGTGTCCGGCATCAGCCACTCTGATGGCACCCCATGGGTTCATCTGACCTTGCCAGCAGCATCATACCAGGTTGAAGCCCTCCCATCGGTCGTATAGCAAGGTAGTGGCTGCAGTCAGCGGCGATCGCCGAGTTTGGTGATGAATGGGTGTGGCGCTGTGCGACGCGAAAGTCTGGTCCAGCAAGGTGACATCTCCATCTATACCGCATCTACCACCACAAGGTACAGCTTAGGCCTATAGATAGACACCCCAAGCTCGCTGGTACATCGAGATACCTCATCTGTATCCTCTCAAAACGCACGACAACGATCGGCACCGCCCAACGACCACGGCTCCCGCACGAATCGAAGTTGGAAAGTCGCCGCTTGGACCTATCAGCAACCTACGATAATCTGCTCATTGCACCTCGCGAGCTAGCGCAGAAGCGTCAGTCAGGCGTTTTGACACCTCCAGCTGTACTTTGGCATTGATTGACCGGTAAGTCTGATCCTCCGTCGCTGATAAGGAGCACCGTTTCAGCGTGATGTGGCTATCCTTTCACCTTCACGGAGAGACGGGCTGATACCGTAGCGCGATTGTCAACTTCCCTGCTGTAGAGCTGTCAGAGTACACTCGTCCATCTCAGCTTATCTCCCCCTCGACTATCGTCGCCACACCAATTTCACCTTTGCAATGATGCACCCCGGATTATTACATCGGCGGTTCTTGCAGGACTTGTCGTCGAGCTTGTTCTCGTTCGTGCTGCCGCTGCTGCCGACGACAGAGGAGCGTGCGGTCAAGGAAGAGTGAGTCAGAGCCGGTCTATCTGGAATTTGGATCTGTGGGTCCACGGGCATCGAACAGCTAGGTGAAGGCGGTGATAAGGCTGAGGAGAGCGAGCTGTATCAGAAAGCAATCACTGCGCTACCCCAAAGTCATGGCTGACGCTATCAGAGTACGAACGTTGATCGAGAAGCTCATCAAAACGATTGAGCCGTCAGCTAGGTTATTGGCATTTGGGTCAAGCCAAAATTCTTTTGGGTTGAGAAATTCGGGTACGCTGCCATGTCCTGCGGGATTTGAGCTGAGCTGGCGCTGATGAGCAGACATGGACCTCGTTGTCCTGATAGACGATACCTCTGCCGACCTGGAAGCGAGTCATCTCGTACAAATGATTGGAGATCTCTTGCAACGCGTAAGTTCCGCCGTCACTCAAACGGAATATCCTGGCTGACGAGCAGGAAACGAACTTTGACGTCAAACCCCTCCCGAAAGCCCGTATCCCTATCCTCAAGCTTACGCTTTCCCCCTCCCCCGCCCTGCCATTCGGTATCTCCTGCGATATCGGAATCGAGAATAGGCTGGCTATTGAAAATACGCGGTTGCTGTTGACGTACGCGACGATTGATCCGGCGAGGGTGCGGACGTTGGTCCTGTTCTGTAAGTCTAACAAGAATAGGTACTTGAGAGCTTGAGAGCTGGTGCTGATTCGGCAGTGAAAGTTTGGGCTAAGCGGAGGAGAATAAACTCTCCGTACAGAGGGACGCTATCATCATGTCAGTATTAGCTGCTCCTCAGCCGAGCCGGGAAAAGTGACTGACTTGGGTAGACGGCTTCACCTTGATGGTCCTCTACTTCCTAGTGCATGTCAAACAGCCGCCAGTCTTACCCAACTTGCAGCGGATAGCGCCGATTCGGACGCTTCAGGAGGACGAATATACGATCCAGGGCAAGAATGTCTACTTCTTTGACGATACCGAGACGCTCAGGCAGGAGTGGAGCAGCATTAACTTCGAGACCGTCGGAGAGCTGTGAGTGTGGCAAATGTGCGATCAACGGAATATCCGCTGACTTTGGTGACAGGCTGATCGACTTCTTCCGCTTCTTCTCGCACGACTTCCAGTTCAACAATTCGGTCATGTCCTTGCGTGCTGGTCAATTGACGAAAGAAAGTAAAGGATGGGTGAACGACGTGAGTGCTCGCCGTCATTAGACGTGATCCCGAGCTGATTTTCAAGATTGATGTCGGCGGGATCAACGAGATGGCGCGGGACCGGAACAGGTTATGTATCGAGGTAAGTCGCTCGGGGTGGAGCTGGTCAAGCCGAAGCTGACCTATTAGGACCCGTTCGAAACGGGGTACAATGTAGCACGGACTGTTACGAAGGATGGACTGTATACGATACGAGGGGAGTTCATGCGAGCTACACGAGTGAGTCCTATACCATTACCTGCATGAACGAGCGATGTTGACCAGCCAGATCTTGACGCAACGACCCGACCGAGCGGTCCTCGCTCTCGCCGAGCTCTGTCGCGAGCGTGATGACGACCTTTACCGCGCTCCTCGATCTGAATCTCCTGCTCCACGAGCAATGTCCACCTCGCGCAGCGGCTACTCCACACCGCCCATCAACGGTCTCCCCACTGGCGGTCTTCCCGGATGGCGAAGTCAGTCTCAGGCGGCTCCCTTTGATCGCATAGCTGCTTCAGGCGGTGGCTCCTCCCTGCTCGACGCACCCAACTCTTCCGCACGTCGAGGCAGGCATAGCGATGCCGACTCCGGGCCCAACGGAGGTGACTTCACGGGTCAAGACCTCTGGCTCGCCAGCCAAGGCTCCAACCTCGGGAACCTCAACTTTGGCGGAATGGGATACTCAGAGTCGCCGTTCGGGAATGACAATTCTGGCGGCAGGGGTCGGGACACTTCTCAGCGCGGACTCGAAACGCCCGGAGGATACCATCGCGCCCCGCGCAGATCGGGCTCAGGGTACGACGATGGCCACAATGCCGGATCGGGGTCTATCTCGGCGCCACTCAGCCCACACGCGATGTACGCGAAGCTGGAGATGGGCAAGTCCCACCTCCACCCATGGCCATCCTCCTCCGGCGGTGGATCTGGCAACTTTGCTCCGCCCACCTCGTCCATCCCGGCTCCTCTCCATGGCAGGACGTACAAGACCCCCACTGCGTCTACCAACCCGTCAAGGTCCGGTTCTCTCATCCCTGGCGGACCCCACGCCCTTGCGCTCGAGAATTACCACCAACAGCATGAGTCCAGTACTCTTCCTCCCTTCCAACCCTTCTCGCCACCCACAGTCCCTAGTATCCTTCGCGAGCTCAATGGCGAGCCGGCGAACTACATCAGTCCGTCGACTTTGCTGAGTCCGCCAACGCAGAATCGGGAGCTGGGGGTGGAGGATGTGACGAAAGGGTTTGAGGGGCTGGGCGTCGACGCGCCAGGGAAGGGGGTTGAGGCAGTCGGTGTGTCAAAGAAGGGAGACAAGGAGAAAGCCAAGGGTAAAGACATCGAGGCGGGGCTAGGCGGCGGGCCGGTGGGAAGCGGTGCGGCGCAGGAGAAGAAGAGGGACACATGAGAAGCGCGGGTCCGCATGTCCCTATCATATCACGGCTAAAGAAACTATTTGTCAAAGAAAGCGTATTTCTCGGTTGTGCAACTTCCATTCCTAAAGTGACCGATTGTGTAGACCTCAACCACATCAGTAGCTAGTACAGCATCTCTTGCATATGCATAGCGATCTCTTGTCTTTGGTCCTACTGTATATCCTACAGGTGGTGGTGGTCCGTGCGTTATAGCTTGACCGGCCGGAACTGGGCGAGTGGCGGAAGCGGATTTATCGGACGCGGAACGTCCCCCAAGGCTCTGCCGATGCTAACCATTTCTCGTCTTCATACCTTGCCTTTCCATCTATATCTCTGCCTAGAACATCTCGCAGCTGAAAGAGACGGAACCACGGACGCTCCAGCTATCATAGACCACCCGAAAAATCCAACTTAGAAATCATGCTGTCCCGGACTCCCTTCGTAAGCTTCCCTTCTCCTCCGATTTATCAAATCTCGCTAATCATTGAAACAGTCCCCTAACCTCCTTCGCCCCCTCTCCAACCCTTCCTCCTCATACGTCGCCTCGCGCGGTCTTCTGCGATGCGTCAATGTCCCGAGCAATAGGCGCGGATTGGCATCGGCGACGGAACCGTATGATGTTGTTGTTATCGGAGGTGGACCGGGAGGATATGTGGCGGCTATCAAGGCGGCGCAGTTGGGTCTCAAGGTGGGTCACGTATCTGCGTCAGACGCCCTTGTGGAACTGGGAATGGCAAGGAGGGAGAAGGCATGGTACGGAGGGGCTGTGCGACCTCGATGGCTCAGCCGAAAATGGGAGCAGAGACGAGATTGGGGTGCGACTGAGTGGGGACGAGCAGAGTTGCCTTCGCCGCAGGTCGGACGGCTTGAGAGGCGGATATCTCGAAGATCGAAGATGTAGGAGCTGGAGGGGGAAATACTGAAGGGATCACGGAGGAGTGCTCACGGATCAGACTGCCTGCATCGAGAAGCGAGGAGCTCTCGGTGGAACTTGCTTGAACGTCGGCTGTATCCCCTCCAAATCACTGTAAGCTAAGATTTCACGCGAGCTCTGATTTTAGCTGACGCGCAGGCTTAACAACTCTCACATCTACCACCAAACGACACACGACCTCGCCGCCCGCGGTATCGACGTCGGAGAAGTCAAGCTCAATCTTCCCAAAATGCTCGCTGCCAAGAACGCTTCCGTCAAGGCGTTGACGGGCGGTATCGAGGGCTTCTTGTTCAAGAAGAACGGCGTCGACTACATCAAAGGCGAGGCGTCGTTTGCTAGCCCTACCCAGGTCAACGTCAAGTTGACCGAGGGTGGCGAGACCCAGGTGGAGGCGAAGAACGTCATCATTGCCACTGGATCGGAGGTGACTCCTTTCCCGGGGATCACGATTGATGAGGAGCGGATCGTCTCGAGTACCGGTGCTCTGGACTTGAAGGAGGTGCCCAAGAAGGTGAGCTCCGTACCGTTTCAGGTCGCGACGCAGAGCTGACTGTTTCAGATGGTCGTTATCGGCGGTGGTATCATCGGTCTCGAGCTCGGATCCGTCTGGTCTCGTCTCGGCGCAGAGGTCACGGTCGTGGAGTACCTCGGCGCAGTAGGTGCGGGTATGGACGCGGAGGTCGGGTGAGCTTTGAGCTTGTCTTTGGTACTGCTGTAGCTGACGTTCGCAGCAAGCAGTTCCAGAAGATCCTGCAGAAACAGGGCTTCAAGTTCAAGCTCAACACCAAGGTCATCAGCGCCGAGCGGAACGGGGACACTGTCTCGCTGAAGGTGGACGCCGCTAAGGGTGGCAAGGAGGAGACCGTGAGTGGCGGAATTTGGTGAGCAGGTGGAGGGTAGAGCTGATCATACAGCTCGAGGCTGATGTCGTTCTCGTTGCTATCGGTCGCCGACCCGTCACCGCCAGCCTCGGCCTCGACAAGATCGGCGTGGAGATGGACAACCGCGGACGGATCATCATCGACGACCAGTTCAACACTTCCGCCAAGGGCGTCAAGTGCATCGGGGACGTCACTTTCGGTCCTATGTTGGCTCACAAGGCCGAGGAGGAGGGTCAGTCTGGACCGACCATCTCCTTATTCAGAACAGCCAGCTGATGACCTTCAGGTATCGCCGCTGTCGAGATCATCAAACACGGTCACGGACACGTCAACTACGATGCTATCCCGTCAGTCGTGTACACGCACCCTGAGGTCGCTTGGGTCGGCAAGAACGAGGAGGAGCTCAAGGCTGCTGGGATCAAGTACAAGGTCGGAAACTTCCCCTTTGCCGCCAACTCGCGAGCGAAGACGAACCAGGATGCAGGGTGAGCTTCCTCCTTCCTCTCCCGTGGAACATCGAGCTGATCCACCTCAGTGGCTTCGTCAAATTCGTAAGCCGAGCATCGAGATTGGATGCAGTGGGCGTGACTAACAAGTACAGCTCGTAGAGAAGGACACAGATCAGGTTCTTGGATGCCACATCATCGGTATGTCCACCTGTCTGCTCGTCTATCTGCTTGATAGCATATTTGACCATATCAGGTCCCAACGCGGGTGAAATGATCGCCTCGGCTGTATTGGCGATGGAGTATAAGGCATCAGCGGAGGATATTGCACGGACTTGCCACGCTCACCCCACATTGTCGGAAGGTATGTCTAGAGACCATCATGACCTTTCATGAGGGAGATGTGCGCTGACTCGTGATAGCATTCAAGGAGGCCGCTATGGCAAGTTACGACAAAGCTATTCACGTGTAGAAATGGGTCGGATCAGTCGCGAGAGTAGAGGCTCGCAATGCAGGACCGTCTTTCTTGCCATCACTCAATAGCGCTCAAATCATCTGACGGAACAGTAGGCACAGCCTAGGGTTGACTGACCCAACTCAAATGATCGTATCATGATGGACGGCTCTCGGAGGGGCCCGTAAAAGGGACCATGATACCTCGGGCGGAGTTCTTATGGTTGCAGTGATCACGCCATGGGCGAATTTGATCCTTTGAAGCTGACGATACTGCAAGGAGTGGTCCAGCTCGCGACTAGAGCGTTATCCTCGTGATATCGCCACTGATTGCAATCATACTTGTTTCTCATTGAGACTAACTACAACACCCTGCTTGCGGTACTACAGCCTCTGCGACATTCTCTCCTTCTTCTGGCTCCCCCATTCAGCGTGCCACCCCCTTGTCTTATTTCACCTCACAGATATCCTACCGCCACCACGCCCATATCCTTTCGGTGGGTGGCAATACTTGATACCCAAGACTCTCCATCAATTCCAGCTCGTCTTCGCCCATCGACGCGATCATGAGCTACGCCCCTCCTCCTCCTGCACTTGGCATCAGCCAGCCAGCAGTCAGTGTATTTGAGGGTGCCTTCTTGGCGGCAGTTAACGGCTCGGAACTCGCGAAGGATTTTCAAACGCGCATCACCGAGATCAATCCGAGATACGGCAGCTCCGGGGGTTTGAAGGCACTCCTGTTCGGCATCACTCTCACCCCTCGAAGTCTCTCGTCGAACGCAAGAGCGCCTGTGACGATGAGTACCGCGCATACTGTCTTCCAAAGTCCTGATCAACACGTGCGCCTGATCTCTGTCTTCAGATCGGCTACCAAAGGTGTGCGTGCGGACCACACTTCAGCTGTGATGTTGAATGCAATCATCGACGCTCTGATGAGATGCGACGATGGGGAAGATGCGGCTCAGGGGACAAGGTCGTTGTGTGTGGCCGTTCCAATCGCGTCCCTGCGGGGGACAGAGGAGTTCTTTATGACTCAGGAACAGGCTACACTGGCCAAACAGAGAGCGGATTGGAGGGGAACAGACTGGGTAGCGATCGAAGCCAGAAAGAACTCAGACCGGGTCCACCACGTCAACGACATCGCCTCGGCACTTCATCACACTTTCGGGCCGCAATTGCCCTCGGAACACAGCTTCGTGATGACAAGAATCACTCAGCTCGAGGACAACATTGATGTCTATGTGGAGGAGAGGACGGGTGACGGACTTGACACTGTCACCGTGGCGGAAGGCGCCGCCACTTTCAGCCGCATTTCGCCCAGCAAGCTCCGCCGCGCGGCCGAGTTCATATCCGGTGTCAGGGGAAGTGCTGCAGAGAGGGATCTCTTCAATACGCAGTGGAGACCTTCCCTACAGACTCACCTGGAGTCTGTCCTGGCAGACGACCGCTCGGATCGCAGCACCAACCCCGAAGCTCCGGAGGAAAGGGGCTTTTTGGTGAAAATCCCTTGTTGAATGGTTCATTTATCTCGATGCATGCCGATGCTCCGACATTGACAAGTCCAAGCGATCTTCATGTGCTTCTTAGTAACATCTTGCAGACGTAGCTACCACGATATATGGATCAATGAGCTGCGGTATTCGCAGCAACAGTAGCCATACCCCTATGTCCGCTCATCCCCTGCCCGCCCATCGGGCCCATGCCTCCCATTCCTGGCATCCCAGGCATTCCCATCCCACCCATACCCTGCGGCATCCCCGCCATACTGCCCCCGCCCCCACCCATCCCTGGCGGACCCCTCATGCCCATCGGACCGCCCATCCCCATGCCCATGGGCATTCCGTTCGGCATCCCCAATCCCATCCCCATCCCTGGCATCATCCCCATGCCCATGCCCAGGCCCATACCCATCGGCCCGCCAAGTCCCATACCCGTTCCCATGCCCATCAAGCCCGGCATCATGCCCATAGACGGCATGAGGGGCGGACCGTACATTGCCGGACGCTGAGCCATGAGTGGTGGTGGAGCGGGGAAGAGCGGTGGTCCCGTTGGTCTGATATATCAGCTTGGAATCTCGTTCTACAGGGTCGTGAAGTTGAACTCACCCTCTCATACCTCCCATACCCATCATACCCGGCATACCTGGCATCCCACCCATACCCATGCCCAATCCAGGCATACCCGGCATCCCGCCAAACGGCTTGGCCTCCGTGGGCGCAAACTTCTTCTCATACCTCTCCCTCGCAGCCCTCTCAATGTCACCCAGATCCCTCGGCGCAGCATACCTGTTGAGATCAGCTTGACACTATCGGACACAGGACTAAACTCACCGTTCCGAACGTGGACCAGGTGCAAACCCTCCTATCCGCCTATACGCAGGCTCCCTTGCTTCTCTCTCCCTCTGCCGCTCGTCCGCCCTCCGCTCCCTCTCTTCCTCCTTCTCCAGCCTCCTCCGCTCCCTCCGCTCCGACTTGGTCTCCATTATTGGTCCTGCCCCGGCTAGCCCAATCTGCGTCTGCACGACCGGCGTGTTTCCGCCTACACCCAAGCCCAGACCCTGATCCTGCCTCTGCTGCATCTGAGGGAGCTGGGTGTAGTCGTGCATCTTGGCATGGACGTGTTCGTGTCCATTGACATCACGATCGATGTCCATGGAGATGCTGGCTACCGTACGAGGAGCGGGAGTCGTCTGCGGAAGCATGGTGGGCTGGCGCTGGAGGATGGACGTAGGTGCCTGGAGGGGAGTATGAGAGCGGGATGGCTGCTGAGAGTAGATTTGAGTAGGGGCAGCAGGAAGGGGAGCGGGGACGGCGCGAGTGGAAGTGGTGATGTGGTGGTCGGGATGGATGGTGGTGGTGGTGATAGTTTGCTGAGGGTTCACGGGCGGGGCCACCTGGGGCAGGTAAGGCGAGGCGAAGTCGAGCAGGCGGTTCCGCTTGGGAGGGGTGCGCTTAATCATAGACGAGTAGTCGACTGGAATGTCAGCTTAAATTCTCGGAACGCAAAAAGGGGGATGAAGCTTACAGTATGGAATAGGCTTGATGTCCCCTCGATATGGCGTACTGGGATACCCGGTCGTGACTGCCGGAGCCGCCGGAGCTGGCACGCTCGTCGTGGTAGTCGTTGTCCTGGTGGTCTCGGCTGGCGCGTTGGTCTGGACAGCAGGTCCCGCCGCAGCTAGCGCAGGTGGTGGAGTACCGCCCGAATGGAAGGGGTACGTGACCGTCTCGACCGTAGTAGTCTCGACGACCTTGTTGTGTTGATGCGGAGGCGAGACCGGAGTGGGAGGAGCTACCGGGATAGGTGGTGGCGCCGGAGGAGCAGGCGCAGCTATAGGCACGGTCCGAGTGGCCGTTCGGATCTGGCCCGGACGCCCATAGTCCGTGGTAGTGATCACCTGCTCCCGTGCTGGGGTAGGCGGCGGCGTGATGTTTTGACATACATCGGCGCCTTTTGCACGACATGCTGCGCCATCGCGGGCGGCGGAGACGGCTTGCGGGTGACGTATGTGGTGGTCGTGATCTTCTCCACGACGTCGCCTTCTTCCGGTATAGTACCGGCCTTTGGAGTCGACCGGAGAAACTTGGGGAGCTTCATCCCGCCCGAGCTGGACTTGAGAGACCGGACCGAGGTGGCTGGAGAGGGAGGGACGGGGGCGGCCGCAGCAGCGAGGTTGGTAGTGGTAATGAAGGTGGGCGGAGGTGGTGCAGAGGGAGGGGTGATGGATACTTCCGGGATCGCCACGGGCGCAGAAGCAGCAGTTGGGGCAGGGGCGGACGGCACCGAGATGTTGACGATGACTTCCGGGTGGTGGTGCGACCGGTGCGACCGATGAGAGCGGTCGGAGCGGTGGCTTGGAGCAGGTGAGGGAGGGGCGGGCGCGACAGTAGCGAGCGGAGGAAGACTTGGCGCCGGGGCCAGAGTGACGGTAGGAATGGGCTGGGTGTTTGGGGTGGCGGGCTTTGGGGCGCGGGTGACGGTCGCGGTGACAACCTCGGTGACGACCTCCTTGTCGTACGTCCGTTCCCTATGGGGCTGGTAGATGCTCGGAGCGCGGACGGAGGGCGCGTAGATGGAGGGATCCCGGATTGACGGGGCTCGTACGGAGGGGGCACGATGAGTATGCGCCGCCTCAAAGTGGGTAACTGTGACGATAGCAGGGGCCGCCGAGGGAGCTGCTATCACCGTAGCGGGTGGAGCGACAGTGGGCGCAGCGACGACCGTAGGCGGAGGCGCCACCGAGATGACGGTCGCTGGAGCAGCTAAGGTAGGTGCAGCGGCAACGGTGGGAGGGACGATGGATGGCGGAGGGGCAATGCTGGGGGCGCGGATGCTGGGGGCGGCAGGCGGGGTTGGAACCCGCTTGATAGTTGTCGTTTCTGTTACAGTCCTAATCACAACTTCTTCTCCATCATTCGGATCGTGGCTGTCCATCTGGATAGTCGGCGCTATAGATGGAGCTTTGGCGACGGGGGCGATGATGGGGTTAGGGGTAGGGTCAGGGACGGGAGCTGAGTCGGCAGCTGGGGGATGGGTGTGGGTGATGACGGTAGTGTTGGTGGTGGTACCGGCCGGAGCGCCAGGAGCGGCGGGCGTAGTAGTGGTGATGACCTCGATGATCTCCTCCCCGTCCTCGTCTGCGTCCGCCACAGCAGCAGCTTTCCCCTTTCCCTTCTTCTTCTTCTTCTTCTTTCCGCCCCCTGCTCCTGGTGCCGCTGGATCAGCGGCTGCGGCTGCAACAGCTGCGTCTGCGTCGGTGGCGGGTACGACCTTTGTATCCTCGACAGTGACCGTCTCGATGATCTTTCCGTCCGACTGGATCTTGATGTCCCGGTGTTCGTGATGGACGGTGGATGGGCCAGCGGCGGCAGAGGCGGAGGGTACGGGATGGGACTGGACGGAGGGAGGCCGAGTAGCCGTCATTTTGGGTTCGATATATCTCTGAGAAGCCAGAGGGTGAGGTGAGAGGTGCCGGTCGCCAAGGGAGGTGGAGGGGGGTCAAAGTCGCTCGGATGCGGTCGTACGCTGAAAGGTGGTCGATCAAGGATAGGAGAGGAGTACGAATCCGGCTGAACCAGCTGCAAGATAAGCGATGATCTAAAGTGAGCTGCGTGTGCCCTTTGCGGCAAGGTAATCTGATGTGAGCTGAAGGTGATCCAGCCAAAGGATGGGGTGAAAGGACAAAAGAGCTTCTCTGAAATTGTTTGCGGGTAGAACGTCATCCAACATGAGGCTCAAGTGAAGTACTAGCTCGCTGGAACCGGAATGGCATGTGGTCTGAAACGAGGAGAGACCTGGCATAGGATGCAGCTCACGGCGACGGACAGAGGTGTTACCGACTTCACCGTGGATAGTATAAGGAGCGAGGAAGGGACGCGCTTTGGCTGGCAGAAGAGGTTGAGAAGATCTGGTCCCGGTCGAAAACTTTCTGAACCCTGAGAAGCTGGTCATGAAACGCAAGGAATGTGGATCTCTTTGAGAGTGCGGCACTGCAGGGCCGCACGACAGCCAGGCGCGGCATACATGGCTGCAACGTCGGTGAGCACCGGGTCCATAAGTGTGTCTAACTACCCTGAGGATGGCCGATAGTTGAAAAGCGATGGCGAGTTAGAATCATTCCTGTCTAAGCTCGAGGCCGCCGCCCCCCGGCCGGGAGCGAGATAGTGTGTGTAGGCACACAAGCGAATGTGGCGCTCTAGTGAGGATGCTTCGAAGCTTCCTCGTTCAATGCTCTACTTGCCATCCACACCACCGCCATGACTATGTCAGTTAAGAGCAAGAAATCTCCCCTCACCACCACAGTGCGATCAGACATCATTCTCCCCATGTCTCGCACGTATGTCCGTCCCTCGTCCCCCCGAACCCCGTTCTGTAGTGCAGCGCTGACGCCCCAGCGACATGTATGACTGGATGACCACCATCGTACTCCGTCAGAAGACCCACGAATTCCGCAAAGTCCTCTATCCCGCCTCCGTCCGCCGCGTTTGGTTCTACGAGACCTCCCCCATTAGCGCCATTCGCTACGTCTGCGAAATCGGTCCTCCCGTCATCCGCCCCTCCCCCTCAGCTGGCGAAGTAGACACCTCCCCGGGCTCTTGGCTCCCGGATGACGGGTCGATAGGAAACGCGGAGTACAATGCCCGTACTGGCTTGTTCGCGAATTGCGATTATGCCTACCCCGTTCTGTCGTGCGTTAGGTTGAAGGAGGCGATCCCGCTGGCGAGGATGAGGGAGGACTATGGGATCAAGTTGGCGCCGAAGGGGATGATATACGTGCCGGAGGCGATGAGGGAGGCGTTGGACTTGGGGGAGCAGGAGAAGGTATGGTAGTGATCAGTACCATATGAGCATGCAACCTACTGTATGCTTACTACATAGCCACATGTGCACTTCTCTCGCATTGGGTAAGCCAAGGTTTCAGCTCGTGCCGGAATTGCGGTCGACGTCCGAGCGCGCCTCGAAGATTTTTCGAGACGGCATTCTGGTTTTGACGATGCTCTGTTACGCATGACATGTCCCGCCGTCCCGCGCAAGAGAGCGAGAAGTCGTCGCTACCGAAGACAGACATCATCCTGCCCATGTCCCGCAGGTAAGCCGGCCCATGTCACTCAACTTGCGCTCGAGCCTCAGGTCAAAGCTGACCCTCACAGAGCCGGCGAAGACTGGATGGCCCTCATCGTGTCCCGTACCAAGTCCCACGAGTTCCGCAAGGTCCGCTATCCACCCACACTCCGGCGTATCTGGTTCTACGAGACCGCGCCCATCTCTGCCATCCGGTATATATGCGATGTCGGCAGCCCTGTCGTCCGGCCACCCAAGCACAATCTCCCGCCAGCCTCTTCATCTGCACCCTCCCGCGGTAGACGAAACTTCCTCCCCGAAGATGGAAGCACCGGGAACTCGGACTACAACGCATACCATCCAGACTACGCCGGCTATGACTACGCGTACCCCATACTCTCATGCACAAAGCTGGCGGTACCGGTCGACCTGGCGCAAATGAAGGACACCTTTGGGATCAAGGGCGCGCCGAGGGGGATGGTTTTCGTGCCTGATGCGATGAGGGAGGCGGTGGAACTGCAGGAACAGGAGAAAGTGTGGTAGTGCAAGTTCATGCTACGTAGCATTCCGGATAGCAGCATCTTCCCGAATCTTGTATAGCTCCCTCGCATCCTGTTTGGTCAGCCCAGGTGCCGCTATATAGACAATGAGATCAGAACTGACCGACAAAACCCCCAGATCAAGCTCCACGATCTTCACACCGACCGCTCCGACATCGCCAGATCCCTCGTCATACCCGCCCACCTTGCCTATCAGGGGCGCCCAGACTCCACTGCCGCCCATGAAGCCCTCAGACCGAGATCCTCCGGGGTTGGTATGTATGAGTACGGTCTCGGTCTCGAATGCTCTGGCGGAGCATAGGGACTGGAGGAGGTTGAGCTCGTAGTCGGGGTTGGAGGTATATCGGGAGACCATCCTAGGATGTAAGCTCAACTCATCCGAACGTAGAATTGCGACAAGAGGGCTAGACATATGGAGAAGGAGAGAACGAGGGGGGATACCGGAGGGGAAGAGGGGACATATGGAGGACCTACGGCTCAGAATCAATCCCCAGCCAGTATGCCGGCGCGAAGATGATGTCTGCTCCCTGATCGGCCAAACTTTGGGCTGCGGCCGGGTGTGAGAGATCCCAGCCTGAGTGATCAGCTATCCATCAACGTCCGATAGATACCTAGCGATAGACTTACAGATGAGGAAACCAGCCTTGCCCCAAGGTGTCGTGAAGACAGGCTCATCGATGGTCCCCGGTTCAAGGTATTCCCTGTCCATCAGCTTCCCTCGCCTCGCTCGTACTACCCGTCCAGAGCCACACTCACCTCTCAGGATGCCAAAGGTTCTTCTTGGTATATCGACCCCGCTTCTCCCCCTTGTCATCAAAGTAGAATGCCTCATTCACGAGCCGGAAGTTCGAGTCGTTCGCGAGGGCCTCGCTCGCTTGTCCGAGATAGTCGACCCATTCTTGTCGCGCTGAGGAAGAACCTTCTACGCTAGCGGGCTCGAACGGATCCCGCTGAGGCGGTATGGCGAGGCCCTCGCATGCCCCATGGACGATCGTTCCTGTGATGGCGACAGAGTAACGGCGGGCCATGCCCGCGATATGAGTGTCGAGCCATTGCGAGGTGATGCTGAGGTACTGCAGATGTCAGCAGAGAAATCACAGCGTGTATGGGTATCTTGGCAGACCAGTGGCGTACCTGTCGCCCCTCGTTCAAGATACCCTGCAGGAAGTACTCTGGAAAGCAGACCACATCGGCCTGATGCCGCTGAACCGCGTCCTTGACGATCTGCTCGGCGTCCTCCAAATTTCGGCGAAGGGTGATGAAGAGGTCATCGACGTTAGCCTCGGCACCAGAGTAGACCCCTGGCTGAGCAGAGACGGGACATGTCTGTGCTATAGCGATTCTCATCGTGAAGAGGTAAGCGAGACATGGTACCGGTTGATCGTTGATCAGATGGCAGATGCTGACCACTATCGGCATCTCGCTTTCTCCGTCGCCTATCTGTTCCATCTGTCTAGCCTGCTTATCTTTTGGGATATAACGCGGTTGCAGAGTCTACTGCGACGAACTGGCTGGGTTGATTATTATGACCCCGAATCCGCATACAGGCTCCAAAGCCTAGGCGCCCAAGGCTCACATCCTTGGTCCGATATCGTACATCTCCCTACCGCTCTATACAGTGTCCACCATCCATCCAACTCCAGCCAATTTACCGCTATCGCCCCGCACCAGTCTCCAGATCGCTCGTCTCCTCTGGCTCCTCACTAATCCCATCCGGGGCCACCGTCCGCCTCTGCCCACTGTGGTATCCGGCATGTATCAACCCCGTCCTCACTTCCTCTTCATCCACCTTTTCCAAATACCCCTCGGGTACTAGTCCCTCCACCATATCCTTCCCTTCCCCACCACCCTCATCCGTCGCCCCCGCCCCATCCTTCTTCTTCAGCTTTACAGCAATGACCCACCCCTCACCCCCTCCTCTCCCCTTGACTTCCACCACCTCCCCTTCTTCCAGCGAGATCTCGTGCTCTCCCTCCGCCTCGAACGCGTATGCGGCCCTGTACAGCCCATACGGCTCCTCGTCATCCTCGCTACTGCTCTCGAATGCATAATCATCCTCCGCCCCGCCGCCCGTCGCCGTGATGTCCGGCTCGGACTCTGCATCCGCGATAGCGCTCCCATCCTCCGCTGGGCCAGAGCTGGCAAAGTCCGAGCGCGAGTTGGAGCGCGATTTCCGGCCCATGAAGCCCCGCCAGTTGAGCATGGAGAAACTCCATCCCTTCTCCTTATCCCGCTTGTTCTCGCCGGCCGAGGAGCTGCGTCGGTCCGATTGAGAGACAGTCGACGCGAGGAAGGAGGAGAGCCGGGAGGAAGAGGACGACTCGGCAGCGGGGATTGGGAGGCGGATACCGTGGTACCGGTCGTCCGAGGCGGGAAAGGCGTAGTCGCGGATGACGAGGGGTGTGATGGAGGGTTTACGTGAAGCCTCCGGGGAGGCGGGAAGGCTAGTAGGCGAGATGGAGGTTGAGTCGGCAGTACTGCTCTCGTTGTGCGCGATGGTCGTCGAGAAGGCGGACGACGCCTTGGGCGATAAGGTGCTGCCGGCCGACGCTGGCGGTTCCGTTCCGGACGACTGAGCGAGAGCAGAGGGTTGCGAAGGGGAAGGCGAGGGAGCAGAATGCGATATTTGCTTTTCCTTGAGGCCTAGACCAGTGATCCCACCATCATCCCCGCCGCCCGTATACATCGCCGTGCCCAGACTGCTCCTTGGCCGGTTCTTGGCAATACTATTCCGGCTGCTCAGCCCGGCGCTCTGGTTCGTCTGGCTCAAGCTCAGCTTACGGCCCAGGCCCCCGCTAGAGCCAGCACCACCCGAAGAGCTCGAGCTCGCGCCGAGATTGCCATGCCCCGCAGAAGACGATGTGGAGGATGCGCGGTCTCGGTGGGATAGGGCTGGAGAGTTGATTTGGGAGGCTCGCCGGGACGGGACCGGTGATGGTGGAGCGGGCCGGGAAGAGTGGAACTGTGAGGACCGGCGTGCGAGCTTTGGCGTGCCACCGGATAGGTCTGCCGAGTTGGAGGGGGGAGGAATGGAGGTTGAGCTCGCCAGGGGGTTCAAGGAGGATTGGGTGAGGGGGAGGGTGGCTGGTTCGGAGGATGTCGCCGAGGTTGACGTTGCTGTTGGTATTGACGATTCTTCAGACGTCAGCATCTCCGCTACTGTGGTCGTTCAGAGACCTTCGCAAAGGATATCATGGGACTGACCTTTCCGGGGCAGCGCTTCTTGCTCATTCTTGCCAGTGTGAGCCACCACCTCGGGCTTCTCCCCCGGCATCGCTTCAACCGCTGCTTGCGCCATGTTATTCGGCAGAATCGGAAGAGCTTCTCGGCTAGTTTTAAGAATGTGTATCTGTTTGCTGAGGAGCTGATCAATCAGCATGGCTTCGCTCATTGAGGTCCACCAGCACTCACAAGGCTGGTATAGATACCTCGAAGGTCGGCCCTGGGTCTGTGGACACTCCGTCAATGAAGTCCGAATAAGATTCCCTGCTCCGTCAAGGCTAGATACAGCTGGCAGATGCTCGTATTTGTGCTGATGCTGGAGATGTTACTCTGTATGATGGTTGTTATAAGATCCAAGCTCAACATGCGACCTCCTTCTACCCCCTTGTCCTGCAGACTGGTGCGTGTGCCTGTAACCGGCGCGCGTAACGCGACCGGCACGCCTAAAGGGTAGGCCCGTCCGGCTGTTTCCAGGCTCGCCGGAACTGTAGGCCGGCGAATTCTTTAGGCGCGCGAGAAATGACGGCATACCGGTCCGTGCGATGACCTGTTTTCGAGTCCGCCAAAACTTGGTCAAATATCCAAAGCAAACGTGCTTCTCTCACCTCTGCTATACATCTTGTTATCGTCATCTACAGCTCATATATAACGGTCACCTCGAAGCAGCGGGGTATTAATCTCATCTGCGAATTATCAACGCCAAAAGCAAGCAATACTCAGCAAGATGGCCCAGCCGAACGGTCGTGCTCCCTCGCCCCTCCCCCCGGTCCCCCTCTCGGCCCGGGCAGGCTCACCGCAGGGCACAGCGCCTATCAGCTCCTCAGAGAGCAGATCTAGATTCGGTGCCGAGTCAGCTATGGGCCTGCTGGTGGAGAATCTGAAGGATAGGCTGTTGTTTGCTATCCCCAAGAAGGGGAGATTGCACGAGAAGTGCTTGGAGCTGTTAGCTGGTAAGTGCAGGTCATACTTGGGCTTGGCCAGACATTCGGCTTAGCAGGGTCCTGTGGAATCTCTGGACAGATACTGACCCTCGCAGGTGCGGATATCAAGTATAACCGGGCGCACCGGCTAGACGTCGCTCTTGTCCAGAACCACCCAATAGCACTGTAGGTCAAGCGATCTCGTCGTCCTGGAGTCAGGCTTTGTGGGCTCTCTGTAGAGTAGTCGGCACAGTAGAGGCTTTAGGGCAATGCTGGAGCAAGGCTTCGGTGGGAGTCCATGCTGACACTCAGCGTCTTCCTCCCCGCCGGCGACATCCCCCGTTTCGTAGCCCTCGGTTCCGTCGCCCTGGGCATCACCGGCCAAGACATGATTGCCGAATCCACCCACGCGGACGAAATCACCGAGCTCCACCCACTCGGCTTTGGCAAGTGCAAGCTGCAACTCCAGGTACCCGTCAACAGCCCGCACCAGACGATCGAGGAGCTCAGCGGCAAGCGGATCGCGACGAGCTTTGAGGTGCTCGCCGGGGAGCTGTTCCGAGGGGTGGATGCGCAGGTCGGCGGTGGGAAGGGGGGAAAGACGCAAGTGGAGTATGTCGGTGGGAGTGTGGAGGCTGCTTGTGCTCTGGGAATGGCAGATGGGATTGGTGAGTTCAAGCATAAAGGACAAGATCAGAGAATCTGAAGCTGACTATTCCAGTGGATCTCGTCGGCAAGTCTCGTCCTACTATACCCCGCTGACCTCGGCTGCGCTGTGACTACTGCTCATGTGGGATAAAGCTGATGTCCAGAATCCGGAGACACCATGCGCGCAGCGGGCCTTCACGCAATCCACACCCTCCTCTCCTCCGAAGCCGTCCTCATCACCTCCCGCACCCCTCACCCGACCCTCACACCCGCCCTCGCCCCGATCCTCCCCATGATCAAGTCCCGAATCGCCGGTGTGATCGCTGCCAAGCGCTACGTCTACGCCTCGTACAATATCCAGCGGGACGCCCTGGAGACTGCTCTCAAAATCACGCCCGGTCGGCGCGCACCGACCGTCAGTCCCCTGGACGAGGGCGGGTGGGTCGCCGTCAGTGCAATGGTGGAGAAGAAGGAGGTGGCGAGGGTGATGGATGATTTGGAGGCGGCGGGGGCGGAGGATGTGTTGATTATGGCGTTGGAAAATTGTCGTGTGGGCGTGTAGAATGCATAGATATAGAGCTTGGACGTGCTATCGACTCTCCGCTATACTACCTGGGACTAAAGAGGCCGATGCCCCCACTGGTGCCCCATCTCCAGCTGCTTTGTGCGCAGGTGCCACGCTGCCACATCCCTAATCCCGCTATCTCGGCATCGGCCTCCACCGCGCCGACGCTCCGCTAGCGCTCCATCATGAGGCCTCACCCTCTCCGACAATTGCCTCAACCACCGCTAAACCTCTACATACCACCTACATAACTCACCCAATCACATACAAAATGGTCAAGGTACGTGGGGACTGCTCGGCGCTTGGACCAAGACAGGTCCGGGTGGAAAAAGAAAGGGATCAAAGCGCTGACTCATGCCTTCTTTCTTCCATATTCAACCTGCCTTCTTACTCTCGCTCCGTCTTCCTTTCTTTCCTTCGTCCTGCGCGGTCAATGAGTAGGCTGTAGCTGTACTCAAGGGCGATTCGCAGGTCGCTGGTGTCATCACCTTCACCCAGGAGAAGGAGGGCGCGCCGGTCACTGTTTCCGGTGACGTGAGTTACGAGTACCTCTGGCAATGTAGGTCTGGTCTGTAGCTGACAGTTGCAGATCTCTAGCCTCGACGCTAACGCCGAGCGTGGCTTCCACATCCAGTAAGTCTCACTACTCTCCCCCATACCAAGGCCACATCTCTCCTGCTTGGCCCCAGCTGGCAAAGGTTCCCGTGCGCCTCGCCTGAGACTGACAGCTGACCCTTCCAGCGAGTTCGGAGACAACTCGAACGGGTGCACCTCCGCCGGCCCCCACTTCAACCCTCACGGCAAGAACCACGGTGGACCCGACGCTTCCGAGAGGCATGTCGGCGATCTCGGTATGTCATCTCTCAGCTATACGTCCAGAGTTGTCGTTCAGGAGCTGACTCTTCAGGTAACGTCAAGACTGACGGTTCCGGCACTGCAGCTGTCAAGATCACCGGTAAGCTGTCTATACTATGATGAGGTCTGCGAGGTATAGCTCACATAACCAGACTCGACCATCTCGCTCTTCGGCCCGTACAGCATCATCGGCCGCTCCGTCGTCGTCCACGCCGGCACCGATGACTTTGGCAGGGGCGGGCACGCCGACAGCTTGAAGACTGGTAACGCCGGTGGCCGTGCTGCTTGCGGTGTCATGTGAGCTACCGCCTCGTCGATGACGTCAAACGAAAGCTGACGATGCTAGTGGTCTTGCGGCCTGATTGACGAGACTCTGAGCAGAGCCTACATGGCGGAGAAAGTATAGTAGCAGTAAAGTAGTATGTCGAGTATCTGGATGCAGATCGATATAGTGAACTATTGGCCATGACTGGCAGTGCGAAGACGACGACTACGGAGAATACATATTTCTTTCTTACTGCGACTACTGCAGACCTTTTACACGACCCGGAAGATACAAGAAGCTACAAGCAGAGGGAAGCACCCAAGTATATAACTACAGAAGAGATACCTTAGTGATCCCTGGGCCTTCGCTTCCGCCTCTAGACCATGTCGTACCCCTGCACCTCGGCCGCCTCCCTCGCCTCCCTGACCTCCCTGCTTGAGCCCAAGCCGAGGGCGTCGTGCACAGACCCCACGGCCCAGTCAAGCCAGCCCATGGGCTCCGGGTCCGCCTGCGCGTTGTCCTTGTCCGCCGCGGAACCGTCCGTGGCGGTCGTGCCATCTTGGTCCACAGCGGTGGCGTCCGACAAGATCAAGCCGGTGCCAACGACGTCGACAGGGGTATCGACGGTGGCAGTGATGGCGCCATTGACGGCCGCAGTGAAGGCGGCAGCGACGTTGGTAACGACGGCAACAGTCACGGAGGCAGCGACCGTGGCGATGGCTGCGACCGGCGACGTGATGCCGGTGATGGACGCGACCGGAGCCGCGATGGGGGTGATGGCTGCGACCGGCGGCACGATGAGCGACGGCGGGGGCGCGATGACCTCGGGCGACGGAGCCAACCTGGCCGGGTTCCTTGGGGGCCTCACCGGCTTGGGAGGAGGAGAGGGGGTGAGAGGGAGGTAGAACCCGACGGGGTGGGTCTTGCTCGCCACCTGACGCATCCCATCAAGAGTGACGGGGGTGTTTCTCGGCGTCGGGATGTCCCGGTCCGCCTCCTTGGTTGGGTCGCTTGCGTGCAGAGCGATCTGCTGCATGAACTTGGGGATCGAGATGAGCCGGGTAGGACGCGGGTGGAGGAGCTGGGGACCTTCGTTGAGCTGCGGAATGGGCGCGCCGCCGACCGAGCCGGTGTCGGAGTAGTAGGAGTGGACGATGGGGGGCGTCTGGGGAGCCGCGACCCGCTCGAGGAGACGGGTGAGCTTGACCGCATCCGGCTGAGCAGGCCGCGCGGGGAGGGGGTAGTTGTAGGACGAGTGGTCCGCACTACGAGCGAGGTTGTAGTGAGCGCGGACCCGCCGGAGGGTGGGCGTGGTAGACATGATGTTTGGAAGATCCTAGTTCTCTGTGAGACTTGATCGCGGTGAAGGTGTTTGTGTAAGAGTAGTGGGTTGGAGAGGATCGAGGGGGAGAATGAGAGGCAGGGAGGGGATGACGGAGGGTTTGAGTCAGGCGAAGGAGGGGAGAAAAGGATGAGGGGAAGAGGCTGGGCATGGAGGAAGGGCTGAGGGGACGGGAGGCGGGGGGCAGGGCGAGATGATGAGGATGGCAACATGGGCGGAGTCTGGAGGGGAAGGTGGTGAACGAGAGGGAGGCTATCACACTCACTGTCTACTTGCTTCCTTGTCGGTACTTGTTGCTCTGTTGACTGGCTCTTTGCCGCTGACGATGAGGAGCTGGGTATGGAAGTGGAGGCGGTACGACCTTGGGTGACTCCGAGGTCTGGGTGGAAGTAGAAGTGGATGGGAGTGTAGGGTCTGGACCTAGGACGATGTCTGATGACTCGGTCGGGTGGATGGGTGTAAAGATGGATGAAGAATCAAGATGAAAGGGTTTGGAGATTTATATATAGGCGGAGGAACTTTCGGGGTGGCTGGCATTCCCAGCCATGGAATGACATGGGCTGTGCGGTAATACCCGGCTCAACCATGACCATGTGGCATCGCCCGATCTAGTGTCGACTCCGGCGTACACCGGTCGGATCTTCGGTATAGAAGGTGATGCCCTAGTGGCGAGGTCAGCTGAGCACGACGTCATAGGTGTTTTGGCAAGGTGAGACGGAACGCGAGAGGAATCGGGGCGATGAAACATGTTAGGAATGAGGTGAAACCTAACTTACCTCGAAATCCAAAAACTTTTTCAGCTGGATCTTCCAGCCCTTGTCCTTGATCCCGGTGTGGGTGCACTTGCTGATGAGCTCGTCGAAAGCGATGGGCTACGATATCAGCTTGAGCTGTGCCAAACACAGAAAAGAAAGCTCACCTCGTACTGCAAGATCCGGAGATACAGCACACCGTCCCCCTTGATCATCGCCGCGAAGCGCTTCTGAATCGGGATGACCTCTTCGACCTCCTCTTCGGCCGCTTTCCCTTTCCCCTTGGCCTTAGCCTTAGTTTTCGGCGCGGGCTTCTTGGTCGACAGCAGAACTTCCGCGGAAGAGACCGAGTCCTGGCGCGGCTTGGCGCGTGCTTTGCCCTTCGTTGCTTTGTTGGCAGGCGCGGGTGGCGGGGTGGCGGCCGGCTCGGGGTCGAGGACCGGTGCAGGATTGAGGGCTTTCCAACATGCGACCGCGAGCTTCTCGAGGGCCTTGTGATTTTTGCTGGGCCGGTAGCCGTAGCCTTCACACATGCGCTGCACAGTCAGGACTACTTCATACACAACGCTGACAACAACATTCTACCCACCTGCAGCTTCTTCAGCTCCCAGGCAGCATAGTCGGGCATCCCCCTCGTACTCAGCTCCTCCAGAGTCTCTGATCCTGCCCTTTCTCCGCGTGACGCATCTCCACTTTCGACGATCTCTTCACTCTCTTCTACTTCCTCTTCCTCTTCGTCATCCCCCTCGTCGAGCTCAGAGTTCAGAACCCTCTCCCCCAGCATCTCATCATCCTCGCTATCATCATCATCACTTATCCCTCCTCCAGGCTCCTGGTCACCATGATCATCCCCACTCCAGTCGTACTCGAGATACGCTTCCCTCCCCCACTCTTCCTCGTCCTCCATCGCATCCGTATCCAGGCCCGCATCGCCCGGAGCAACGGACGAAGCCGAGTCTTCGGTCATGTCCACTCCGTCCCACTGTAGCACAGCTCCTCCGCCCCAGTCGTCTTCCTCGTCCGTCATGTCAATCACATCCATCCGGTCGACGTTGAGAGGAGCTTGGCTCGGACCGGCTTGGGCCGTAGGAGTTGCTGAGCCAGAAATCCGGGGTCGGAAGATGTTACGAGGCGTCACAGACAGACCTCTGACACCCGGAGAGAGGGTGGGTGAGGCCTCGAACCGGGAAGGGGAGAAGGAGGCAGTCGTGGAGGGGGTATCGGGTACCGCGGGAGAGCGGTATGCGCCCAGAGCAGAGGGGTTACCGCGACGAGCCAGTCGAGCTGTGGGGGATGTGTCGGAACGCAGTGATACCGAAGAGCGGTATGCCTCATCCTCCGGTACGTCTGCGCCCCCTGACTCGCTCGCGTCCGCTACATCCATCCTCTCATCCACTGACAACCCGTCCTCATCTGGCAATCCCCTCGACCCTGCTCCGCTTGCTCCCCCAGAGCGATCCGCCCACTCCGCCATCCCCGAGCCCCGCCGATCCGCGTTTGCCGGAGAAGCCCCCGTCGACGTGCGGGCTTCCCCTTCCTCGAAAGGGCTCGGCGAGACCGAGAGCTCGCTGGCTGGAGGGGGAAAGGGCTTCGAGGCAGAAACGGCCGGTCCGCTTTTGACTCGGTGGAGGGAGGGGGAAGCTTGCTTCTTCGGGAGAATCTGAACGGGAAGACTCGAGAGGAAGTGGTGGAGGCGTGGGCGATTTGGCCGCCGAGTTACTCCGCGAAGCGGGAGACGCGCTAGCGGGCGACAGATGGTCGGCAGGGAGAGTAGGGGAAGTGAATCTTATCTGGAATTGAGGGCGAGGGGAAGCAGGCCTGACTCGGGAGTGAGGAGGAGAAGAGTTTGGCTGGGCTGTAGATTCTGGAGGCACGGGAGCCGTTCGGTATAGCTGAGATAGGGTCGGAGGGGCAGGTTGTACGGGCGGTGCGGGAGGCGTGGATGGCCGACGAAGGTACTGCGCCGCCAGAGAGGACTCTCCGAGAGGCTGTGTCAACGGGTAGGAAGATGGCGGAGGGGAGCTGGATGGGGACGCCGAGACGCCCTTAGGTCCGCGCTCAAGCTTGGGCCGCTTGGTGGGGCTTGCTTCCGTCAGGGCGCGCACCCGCTCGGACACCTCTGCATCCCATCCTTCGTCCCTCTCTGCCGCGGCTCGGACGCGCGTCATTCTCATCCACTGCCTCGTTGAGGGTCCCTTCCCCTTCCCGGTCTTCGCATCGGTGGGCGACAGCGGCCGTTGGTCCTGGACATCACCCCGAGCTAGGTGAATATCAAGCAGGGTCGAAGGGGCGTCTTGAGCATGTATCGCCTCGAGGGCGTCGCTGACCAGTCTTTGCAGATCTGGAGCAGGGTTTGGAGGTCGAAAGAGGGGTGGCAGACAGGAAGAGATATGGCGCTGAAATTCCATCAGCTCACTATCATCACTTGGTCTAGCTAGATACGCATTTCGGACTCACCCATCGTGCAGGCCCGCTCTCGGTTTTCTTCCACCTTGTCGCGCACAGGGGACAGTCTACGAGGACCTTGAGCATATGATATGTTCCGCCAAGCCAAGCAGGCGCTGGCTCCGCGTCCTTGGGCGGATGCAGAACCAGTGTCCCTCCTTCCCCATCTGCCTCCTTCTTTTTCCCCTTCCCCTTGCTTGTCTTCACCGTCACCGCGCCATCTCCCCCGTCTGTCCCCTTCTGCTCCTTTTTCGGACGGCCCCTTGCGGATTTTGACTTCTCCTTCGCTTCTGCGGACGAAGAGTCCGCTGATGAGACACTAGTACCGAGCGGTTCCTGCTGGAACGAGAACCGCTCGGCCAGCTTCTTAGCCATCGCCTGCCCGACGAATACTGGGGTATCATCATCCTCTCCCTCCTCGTCCTTCACCTCGAAGACCTCCTCGGGCAGCGGATCCGCCTTCTCCTTGCCCTTCCGGCTTCCCGAGGGTTTCTTTTGCGGGTTGGACCCAGTAGCTTTCCCTACCTCGATCGGGAGCGGCTCGTTCTTTTTTCGAGGCTTTAGTGCAGCTGCGCCAGCCGCTCGGGGCTTTCGAGGAGCCTTAGCCTTGCTGATCGCGCTAGTGCTTGACTCGCCAGCGCTGATGGCGCTGATCGCGAGGGACGGAGATCGACGCGTCTCGACGCTCCCATCGTTGACCGATACGCCGTCGATGGTCATTCTGCGGGGTGGTGGGGAATGTGAACGCACTGAGCGGGCCGTCCGGGTGCTAATGGTGTGATGTTTGTGTTCGGAGGCCTGCTTTTGGCTAGACCTAGCACGGTTATTGCTGTGTGATGGAAGAGCTGCAGAAAGTGATGCGACCTGGTTCGACTATATTAGGTTTGTTGGACAGTCATGAGGTCCGTGCGTTCTTGGTCTCCTATGTCTCGCCAGAGACAGGAGGCCTGCGGATGCAGCGTGTGAGCATGCTCATGACTGTAAACCTCAGAGATACCTCAATATAGCTTCTCTTGCATAATATCCGGCAAGGCAGAACGATCTCGGCAAGCAAAGTATATCAGATATGGCAGTCTGAGACAGGTCAAGGTGGTGGCAAAGTCAATCGCGTCAGTTGATGACCAAGCAGTCTCCCCGTAGGACCCGATCCCATGATGTCTGAGGTAGGGAGATCAATGACTTGACCGATCCTCGTAGCTCTATCCCCTCTAATAAGGTCAGAAAGTCGCTGTCCGCCAGCACACCAGTCAAGCGAGTCAGGCCTACGGAGGCCGACTCTGGCGGCTGCCGGGCTCGATATTGATGGCGTTAATGGCGTGGATGGTGGTGATGGATTACTCTGACCCGTAGGATTGAGAAGCTCTGGACAGTGAGACTGAGTACCATTAGTAGCTTCGGCTATGGCTCATACGGCGATGTCTTGCACGTCAAAACTGAAGCGGAGTAAGCAGTAGCGTTCAACAAGGCGCAGCGCGCCAGCGAAGGAGCGGAAACTTAGTGGGACATATTGGTAGTGATGTCTGCACCGAAGAGACTCGTACCGGCAGTCTCCGTGACTGGGTTTCTGCCACCTATTTTGACCGGACACCCCTCCAAGCAAGGTAAGCCATGAGCGGTCCATCTCCGGTCTTCCATCTCCGATCGGCAGATGCAGCGGGGCGCGTAGACGGCCAATTACATACTAACGAGGTCTGATGATGACCCTCCATGTCTATGGACGGCTAGCAAGCTAGACGTTCGGGCTGATGTGATACGTGTAGAGCAGACGCGCAAGATGTGGCGGCACATCGTTTGGATGCCGATCCAGCGCTCCTCCTTCATGCAAGGATCGGATACGGATGTAGTACTATCGTCGTATGATGGAGAGGGATCAATCGGTGCTGGCTACTGACACCGCGAGATCGCTCTCGCAGCCGGGTAGCTTCACGTCAATGTGCCAGGCTAGAAAGAAGTGATGCAGGGCGCGACCTTGAAGCGTGTTTCAAGTGATCACGTGACGTTCAGGTGAGTCATCACTTACGGCATGCTTGGAAAGTCAATTCGACGCGTCGCGCCCTGCTATCTTCCTTCTCACCATCGCTGTTTCTCGCTGTCCCCCGTTCATGAACTTCCCTTCGCGCCCTACCACAGACGAAGGAGGATCTAGCCGCCATGATCCGCCCCACGTCTACCGGAAGTCGATCATCGACCCACATGACATCGCACGCCACCTCCCCTCGTCCACCTCCCGCGCGCACCCCTCGCCAGTCCGATCAGCCCTCCCCCAGCTCCACCCGCTTCGGCTCATCGCCCGACAAAGTCGACCCCAACAAGTTTATCGCTCCACAGGACCCTCTCAGTAACTTTCGTGCGGATGCAGGGCGGAACTTTGCGCAATCTCGCTCGCCCCCTGCGCCGACCACATCGGACGAGGACATGATGGGCATAGAGGATATCACGGCGAGCCAGTGGGAGGCTTGTCCGCCTGGACGGGAAGAGAAGGAAAGGTCGGGATCAGTGGACTCGCTGGAAATGGAGGAGAGATACAGGCGAAGTACCCGGATGGCACCGGTGTTTATGAAGAAGAGGAAGGAAGCAGAGTCAGATGGAAAGGGTGAGTCAACATCGCCTTTGAAATTATAGCTGTGTACAGTGCTGATCCGCCAGAGGTCACCGATCGAGGACGACGCACAGCCACCCCCGGTCCCTCATCCACCCCGGCTCGACATGTCCGCCTCTCCTCCCCAGAATCCGCTACCGGTTCTGGCGCCGACCTGGACGCATATGACGTGACTATGGTGGACGATCGTAGTCCAGCATCATCGGGGGACAAACGATCTCGTGTCAACTCCCCCAGGCATAGAAATGTGCCGGACGAGGAGGCAGATGCAGATGGGGAGGAAGGCGGAGAAGACGAAGATGGAGATGAGGATGAGAGGGAGGGCGCTCGGAGGGCCGAGGGTGGAGGATCCGAGGAGGAAGACTCTGATCCGGATGGAGAGGGATTGGCGAAGTCGAGCGATACGGAGATGCCGCTTTCGACGTCCCAGGCCGCCGATCATATCGAAGAGTCGGACGACGAGGACGAGGTGGCGATCGCCTGGACCCCTTCCCCCACCTCACCCCGCTCTGCCGCCCGTCGTAAACGGACATCTTCTCCCTCCACCCACAAGTCCAAAGCCACTCGTGATACCGCTTCCCCTCCCTTCATTGGCAGCTCCACCAACAAAAGTACCGTCGCCCGTCCATCTGCCTCTCGATCTGGTCCATCGCGCTCCTCCAAACGGTCAGCAGCCGTCACTGCTCGTGCTCGGAATCGGGCGTTCATCGTCCTCTCGGACGGAGAGGATGACGAGTACGACCCATCTGTCGGCGGGGACCGCAAGGCGTTCACACGCGAGTACGAGCGGCAGGTCTTGAAGGAGGTGGACGAGCCGGAAGAGACAGACGGAAGCGAGGATGACGAGGACGAGGGGGAAAGGGGAGGGCTGGAACCTTACGAGTCCCAGGAAGAAACCTTCGAGGAGGACGAGGACGAAAACTTCTGCATGCTGGCCAGCCAACAACCCATGCCGGTCAAATCGGTCAGGGCAAAGCCTGCCCCGGTCGTCAACGCGCGAGCCGGTCCCTCTCGGCTCTCCATGCCACCTCCGCCCGTACCCAAACCCAAATCCAAACCCCCCGTCAAAAAGCCTGCCCCGCAGGACGATGACATGGATGAGTACGACGACCTCCCTCTTGACTTCTTTGATGGCGTCGACCTCGACCAGCTGGTCAGTAGCAAACCCTCCCACGGATCCAAGACCGGTCCCTCGCCCAACCTCGATAATCTCTTCAGCCCCTCTCCACCCAGACGTCCAGCCCCCGCCAGATCCACATCCCGGGCACCCCTCAGTCCTCTCATCCCCTCCAACTTCCAATCCGCCCCGCGCACCGCTCCCAAGGGCAACCTGCTCCGTCAACTCGATGCACTCGAGGACCGCTCCCACGACAACGGCGACGGCTCGGCGGAGATTATCGAGGACATGGGCTATATGCCCGTCAGTCGAATGCCGCCAAAGTGGCAGGACTTTTACATGAATCACTGGCGGCGCGGGGCGGACAAGTCGAAAGCCAAACAGCAACAGCGGACGGCAGAGTCGGATGACGAGGAGGCGGGACCTCGAGCCTCGCCCGCCAAGAAGGCGAGGGTCACCAAGGCTGCGCGAGGAGGGGCGGCGGGAGGGACGCGGGGGCGGGGCAGAGGCGGAGGGCGGACGCTGGTCAGTCATGATGATGTCGAGGAGGATGAGGACGATTATGAGGGAGATCTGGGTGGACCGAGTGCTCCTGCGAAGGCGACGAGGGGGAGAGGGTGGGGACGGGGCAGGGGATGGGGTGGGTCAAGGCGGGGAGGGGGTGGGAGGAAGAGGGGCACGGCCAAGAAGCGTTAGTTATGACCTATATTTCGTCATAGTCGCGCGCAGCAGTCTCAGCTATAAGCTAGAAGCCTCTGACCCATGTACATGTATATCGCACGATATCACCCTGCGAGTAGACCTCAGTTGCTGATAACAACTCATCATGCATGTCACCGCCACTCGCGCACATCTGTTTCCTCTCCTATCCGGACGCCAGCAAGATGGTCATCTACCTCTCGCTACTCCTTGTCGGCTGGCTCAGTCTCCGCGGAGTCTTGGGTGGTGGAAGCAGCGCCATCCCTCGCGTGCTTTTCCGACACACGGACCCGAAGTTTGAATGGCGGCTTTTCCGGACTCCAGTTGCGATAGTACGCCGAGAGACCAGCGGCGGCCTCAGACAGAAGTCTCGGCCGGCTGTTGACCGCGTCAAGGAAGCCATCGAGGTCGCTTCGGTCGACATCCTTCGACACAAGCCCCGGCGGGCTTACCTTGAGCTCCTCGCCGATGGAGCTGCCGGCAGGAGCATCGTGCGCCGAAAAGAAAGAGGACACGTATCTGGAAAAGAGATAATCGTAAAACCGCGTATCAGTCTTCGACGCGGTAGTCTTCCGTACTTCGTTTCGTGCGCGAACTCCTGTGAGCACCAGCCACCGGCCGTGCTCTGGAAGCCCGGCATCCTTTGCCCTGTCTGACCAGAAGCTGATGAACTTCCGATCTGCAACAGAGTAACCGCTGTCCTCTGCCAGAGCGTCTGAAGCAGAAACGCAGCTCGCCAAATCAGTTGGGGGCGGGACGTCAGTCATGACCTGTGTGCCCTCATCGCTGTCCTCCTCCGGGGCCCCCGGAGAACGATCGTAGGTGATGAACTCAGGTTCCTGGGAGTCGGTCATGCTTGTGAGTGAGGATTGGTCCGTGTGAGGGTGGGGTTGTGAGAGCTGTAGTCAGGTTGGAGGCTTTGGAATGAAAGTGGTGAGGAGGATGGGCGAATGGTAAAATCAGAGCTGCGTCGCCAGGCTTATATGCCCAGTCCCGAGTCGACTCCTCGCCACTCGTGAAGGGATGACCGCAATCTAAGCCCCTGACCATCCTTTGGTATCTCGACAGTCCATGAGATTCTGCAAAGCTCCACGATGACGTCTCACCCTCCAATCGCGAGTGTGGCGGGATCCCTTATACTCTCCGGAGTACTGCTCCCTAGAACGTTCCTTCATGCGCCGGTCCAGTCTAGGTGTGGGTCAGTGTGAGATGAGTGAGGTGCGTCAGTCCAGGCAGCACGGCCTAATCAGTCTCTATTCATTAGCCTCGCACCCCCATGCCAGGCCACATGGTGGGCGAGCCAGGCAAACATAGCTTACATGGCATAAACGTCTATTCCACTCCCGTGGATCAACCTCACTTTCTCCTGCCCTTATGTTCCTTGACCTCCTTCTCAGCCAAGAAACCTCCAACTTCCAACGCATCCCTGGCCGCCTGGTTGATATGCTTGAACCGGTCCGCCCCGAGCAATATCCCGCCATACCACCGTGAAACGACCACGAGGACGTTCTCGACCTCCAGTATCTCCAGAAGGTGGGCTATTCGGGATCCAGCTGCTGACTCGCCATCGTCATCGCAATCTACACCAATCAGCTTGTCTCCTCGTGGGTTTAAGAAGGAAAGCCCACCTGTCTGGATGATCTTGCCCGCCACTCCCCCTACATCCTTCGTGATCCTATACGCAAACATCGCCGGATGCGCCGCCTTAGCCACCTTCTTGTCACTCAATATCTCATGAATAACAAGCGGCACCTCCCTCTCGTCCGTCACTCGGATCGCATGCCCAATGAAGGTAGATTTACGATCTACGACGGGCGCCGAGACGTGGATCGTAAAGTGAGGGAAATGGCCCGCTTCCGCCTCGTGCACCGCCGCGGGCGTTTCCGGCCCCGAACCGTGAGATGCCGGATCTCGGGTGTATGAGAAGGTGGGTCGGGCCGTCGGGCGGGACTGGGAGGGAACGGACGAGGAGGCGAGAGGGGATGGGCCGAGGTGGGAGGGATGAGAAGTTGAGGGGAGGCGGTCGGGGGAGCCGTTGCGGTGGAAAGGGCGACTAGGGGAGGTGGGGAAGTCGTTCATCGCTCGTCCGTCTCGACCACGCTGACGATCCACTTCACGCGTCCGTTCACCTTCAGCACCTTCGGAGAGGCGCTCGGTGTACCATTTTCGAACGACGTCTCGGACGTAGTTGAGGCCTTCGAAGACGCAGACGTCTCCGGGAGCGAAGGGTACAGCGGACGAAGTGATGAATGTCCGAGTGATATCGCCGACTGGTGGGTCAGCATAAGCTCACGATGGATATTGAAGTTCGAACAGAGACCTAAGAAATGACTTACATAGACCCGCATCAATCCCGAAGCTCCCCATGTACCGCCCGAGCAGCTGCAGCTGAGGTGCCGAGTTGGGGTACGTTGGCGGCAAGGACACCAATACCCGCATGTGCGGTACCTCGCTCGGCATATCCTCCAGCTTCATGCCGTCCAGCACATCCCCCTCATCCCAGACAGGAATGACCACCTCGTACCGTATCCGCTCCCCCGGTGTCCAGATCGACGCGTCAAACACGGCATCTTTCCACGACTGCGAAGACCGCTTGTCGAGTGCCGCAGAGACGGCTTCTAAGCCGGGGCCGGTAGGTGGTGAGCCAGAGTAGAGGGATGATGGACGGGAAGTGACGCTCAGTTTGAGGGCGCTGGGGTACATGGCTTCGAGCGCTTCGAGCTCGTAGCCGATGGCGATGAGATGGGGGTCTGAATCGGCATGATCTGAGGATAGGAGGTGCTGAATGAACTGATGGTCAGTGAGGGCCTCATCAGGATAGGTATAACACGCACGGTGCGAAGCTGAGCTTCAGGATCTTTGACCCCCAAAGGAGCGGATCGCAGATCATCGTCCTCTTCCCTTCCCAGCCCCTCGAACCGAGTCGACGCCCTTGACGACCTTCCTTGATCAATTGACCCGCGCGATGGGCCCTGTAGCCGTGCCGCGAGGGACGGTCCTTCATCGTCGAGAGTGAGGTTCCCGACGTGACCGACGAGGGAAGCGGGAGTGAGGGGGTCGGTGGTAGAGGACATCTCTACAGATGTGGGCAGGCGTGTTGATGCTGAGGGATGATGGCTGAGATGTTCGTCTGTGCACAGATTGACGCGAAGTGTGATTGAGTGTTTAGCTTGTGGTGGAGTCACCGTGCTGAATAGAGGATGTTTCTCTTGTGAAAAGGGGGAATGACAACCTTCGTCGGCCTGTCTTTTAGCGACTGTAGGACCGATATTAACGACTTTCTTCGATGAAGATGCTGTGAAGGAGGTCTTTGACGAGCGTGCCACCGCTGTTGCGTGTGTCGTGGACGCTGTCTTTGTCGTCGTCGTCGCTATAGGGGGAGAGATGATGGCGGCTATAGGGGGAGAGATGATGGCGGTCAACAATCGCTCGGCGTACGTCGATGTCCGAGCTCAGCTCATTCCGTCGGAGATCGCGTCCGATCAATGCCGTCATACGCCACGTGACTCTGGTGAGGTATGGCGGCGATCACCGCCATAGCGGCGCGTACCGGTGCTGCTGCGCTGGAGACCTGTATCTTGAGCGCCCTATAGTACTTCAGTGACATCTATACCAGCTCCCGCCTGCCCAGACCATGTCGTTAGCCAGGAAGAGGAGGACAGAAAGGGAGGGTAGCCCAGCGCTGCCTCAGGCGACGATTCACAGATCTGTATCCGATGATGGCAAGGTATGTTCCAACCCTTTCTCCCCTTAACAGCCCCGAGCTCGAGGCTGATGCCGGACAGATCCACCACCCTAGGCCACGACAAGCAGAAACAGATCTCCGGTCTGAGTACCTCTTCTCATGGGTGACCGCCCTCTCCCTCACCGTTGGCGCCTTCATCGTCCGTTTCTGGCGCATATCACATCCTGACCAGGTCGTCTTTGACGAGGTCCACTTTGGATCCTTTGCGTCCCACTATATACGGCGAGAGTACTATTTCGATGTGCATCCGCCATTGGCCAAGATGCTGAATGGGCTGGCAGGGTGGGTGGTGGGGTTCAACGGGGACTTTGGGTTTGAGAATATCGGAGATAATTACACGGTCGCCAATGTGAGTGGAAGAGGCCATGGACTGCTACTTGGGTAGGTTTGCTGACATACAGGTCCCCTATATCGGTCTGCGGAGCTTCTGCGCCATCATGGGCAGTATTACCATCCCAATCGTCTACGCCATCATGCGGGAATCAGGGTACCCCGTTGCCATCTCTGCCTTCACAGCAGCTCTCATTCTCTTTGGTAAGCTGCTCCATCCCTCATTGTCGAGAACGTAGTTGACCCTCAGACAACGGTCACATCACCCAGACCCGCTTGATCCTCCTGGACGCGGCTCTCGTCCTTTTCATGGCCCTCTCCGTCCTCACCTACGTCAAATTCCACCAACAACGATACCGCGAATTCTCCAATACCTGGTGGTTCTGGCTGCTCGCTACTGGTGCGAGCTTGGCGTGTACGCTGGGATGCAAGATGGTCGGCCTGTTCACGTTCATGAGCGTGGGAAGTGCAGTGGTATGGGATCTTTGGGGCATCATGGATATCAGGAGGGGACACGACATGGTAAGTTTTAGTATGAATCTGAATGAATGTGGAGCTGATCGCTCAGAAATACGTCTGGAAACACTTTGTTTACCGAGCGATCGGACTCATCATCTGGCCGTTCATGCTGTACCTCTCGTTCTTCTGGATCCACTTCAAGATCCTCAAGTACTCCGGTCCAGGCGATAGCTTTATGAGCCCCGCGTTCCAGGAGACTCTGCAGGGGAATGAGCTGCTTCTCAACTCGCAAGGTACGTTCAGCTTCAGTGTCAATCGAGTCTCGCTCATCAGCAGAAATCCGGTATTTCGACACGATTACGATTAAGCACAAGGACACCAAGCAGTTCCTGCACTCCCACCCCGATCCGTATCCTCTTCGATATGACGATGGCCGTATATCGTCACAAGGTACGTTCAACCACGACTCGACATCTTTCAAAAGTCTGGGCTGATTCCTCCAGGCCAACAGGTCACCTGCTACCCCCACAACGACACCAATAACTTCTGGCAGGTCCTCCCCACCAAGGAACTCCCCGAAAGTGGCCGTGGCCGAGTGGTCCGCCACAACGATATCGTCCAATTCAAACACATCAACACCCAAACCCTCCTCCTCACGCATGACGTCGCGTCGCCGATGATGGCGACCAACCAGGAGTTCACCACCGTGAATCCAGACGACGAGACACGGACGAACGACACCATGTTCCAAGTGGACGTGGTGGACTCGCATGACGGCGAGCCATGGAAGTCCCTCTCTGGGCACTTCAAGCTCCGGCACGTCCCCACCAAGGTCCTACTCTGGACACATGCCCAGGCGCTCCCGGAATGGGCGTTCGGGCAACAAGAGGTCAACGGCAATAAGAACCAGCAGGACCGCACGACCTCTTGGTTCGTCGAGGACATTGTCGCGGACGGGACGGGTAACGATTTCCGGAATCGCACGAACCACGTTGAGCCCAAAGCGATTAAACACCGGTCCTTCATCAAGAAGTTTGTGGAACTCCAGATCCTCATGCTTCAGCATAATGCGGGTCTGACGGCGAGCCATCCGTATGCGTCCGAACCGGTCGAATGGCCGTTCTGTCTTTCGGGAGTCAGTTTCTGGACAGACTCCGAGACGAGTCAGCAGATCTACATGATTGGGAACCTGCTTGGATGGTGGATTTGCGCGGTGGGCGTGAGCGTGTTTGTGGGTGTGGTTGGGGCGGATATGCTCGCTAGGCGGAGAGGGCTGGAGCCTATCGAGGATGGTAAGTCTACATCGCTTTGAGTAGATGGAAAGCGGGAGCGAGAGCTGACATCCCGGGCATCCGGAACCGCCTCTACCGCAACACCCTCTTCTTCCTCTTCACCTGGTCATTCCACTACTTCCCCTTCTACCTCATGTCCCGCCAAAAGTTCCTACACCACTACCTCCCCGCCCACCTCGCGTCCGCCCTCGTCGCCGGTAGCGTCCTCAACTTTGTGCTTGTCGAGACGGTCAACTACCCCATCTCTGTCCCCGGCCTGCGGACACGGCTTCGGCCAGCCATCCGTGCGCAAGTGGGTATGGGCGGATGGGTCGCAGTGGGTGTACTCACGGCGATCGTGGTGGGGTGCTGGTTGTGGCTCGCACCGCTGACTTATGGCTTGACGTAAGTGTTTCCTGCGGATGAACAGCAGGATGTGGCAGAGCTGACGAGACAGATTGACAGGGGAGCAAGTCAATGCGCGGAAGTTGCTCAGTAGCTGGACGTTACACTTTGAAGCGAAGGCGCAAGACTGAGAGGGCTGGGTCGGAGCTGAGCTCTAGCTCTTCCCGAGATCGACCGAGGTCGGTAGAGACAAGGTCCATATCACTCATATGCATGGCTTCCTGCTCATCTAGCGTACTCATACCGTCTAGCGCCCCAATATGGAGGACGTCTAAGGGTCAAAGTCCTCAGCAGCGGAGAAGTATTCGGTGGCAATCCGTTGTTGCGCCTCGAGCGTAGTCTCCCCCTACCGTGTCAGCTTGCGCTCTTAGAGGAACTGGTGAAGGCCGGACATACCTCCTCGGGATCGATGTTGCGCACGAAGAGGAACTTTCTGCCAACTAGACGCATCAGCAAAGATCTTCGAGAGTCGAGCTGGGGCAGAGGGTCAGTACTCACAGAGCAGCTTAGCGTCGACCTCGCCGTCCAGCTCGGTCCCCTTGGCGCCGAAAACGACCCCGCCCGATTCCTGCATGATGCAGATGCCCGCCTGGTCGTCAGCTACCTTGTTGACTTTCTGAGGGAGATGTATCATACGCAGACGTCCCAGCTTCGACACTGCTCCGTCAGCTCTGCATCCCCGTGGAGTCACATTGCTCCATGTATGGGATCGTGAGCTGACTCACCCCGATTTCAGCATACATGTCCACCGCACCCCTCGCGGCCATCGCGATGCTCATCGCTGCAGACCCTGAAATCCTGAGGCCATGCACCAGCTTTCCGCCCTCTTCAGGCCGAGCGGCGAGGGAGTGGTAGGTCTTGAACTTGGGTAGGAGCTCGGATGGGTTCCGGCGGGATGCGCAGTCAACCATGATCCTGTCCTTGTCAGCCGAGCTCTGGCCAGGAGAGCATGGCAGGAATGCTTATGACTTACATGGCCTTGCTGAGTGACGGCAAAGGGCGTGCCTTGCCATACAAAGGAAGAGGGAGTTCGTTCCAGAATGCGCCTTTGCCCTTGGCGGCGTAATACTGCAGACTGTCAGCTGCGGAACCGGGATCACGCGCACAGATGGAGGACTCGCGATGTGGTCCAAGAACGGGTTGTAGATCACACCTATGACGGGCTGACCTCCGACTGTCAGTCCGATGGAGGTGCAACAGTCAGGATGGCCGTGTACGAAGTTGGCGGTACCGTCGATAGGGCTGTATAATCAGTTGCAATGCCTCAAGGCAAGCACTCAATCGGTGCACTTACTCGACTGCACATTGTTAGTATGTATAGCGACCATGTTCGAGGCATATGCTCATGACTTACTGATCCATGTCGGAACTTCCGTGAGGGGCTCTCCTTCGTACGTCTCTTCGCCGATACTGGTTGTCAACCTGGGCCAGGAAATAGAGCCGTGGTCTGATACAACGCGGTAGCGAGCTCACAATTCGTGCTCGGGATACGCCTTGCTCACTTGCTCTCGGATATACGCCTCCACCGCCTTATCCACCTCTGTGACGAGCTACCTCAGTCAGCTATTGGGCAAGGAGCGTCCGGCTGATCAGCTGCTACTTACGTCGACGCTGCTCGCTTTCTCTTCCTCGGGCTGGGCTTCGGCGCGCATACGGCGTTCTTGACCATCCTTCATCATGGCTCCGACCTGACCGTCAGCAGCGAGCGTCTATGTAAGCCCAGAGGACTTACCTCGCGGGCGAGCTGCTTTGCGAATGTGAGGACAGCGTCCAGGTTGAGATCAGTTGCGGACATGTTGAAGCGCGTCCGAGGTGTATTGGTCGGAGAGCGGGGGAAAGATTGGGCTGTCTTATAGCCATGACTCGCTCGATGTGAACATTGGAGCGTCTCCCTGAAACCGCCCCCTCGTCCCAGCGAATCTGGCGTCGATGCTCAAAGGAAACGATAGACGAGAGAACAATGAAATCTCACAGCCTCAGCGACCGTCAGCAAGAAATCAGTCGCGTGCTCTTTTTGCCCGATCTGGACGCGTTATGACCCTGAAACGCGGACTTTGGACCCTGAGTTGACTGGATCACGCGAAGGAGTTCGTCCGCGCCGTCCTCGAGGCCTTCCGAGGCGACATCGAGCTCTCTTTTGTCGTTCACACTCCACCCAGTAGACCTATATACATATAATCACGCGCTTTCTCCTTGCTTGCTTCTCTTGTCGTGCTGTGGGCCTCCTAATTACTATTTATATCCTAGTCTGCTGGTCAGACGAAATCCATCAACTATTTTCCGCGGCCCGTATCTCGCCATCTCCCCTTCGCCTGCCTGATCATCTCCGCCCCCGCAAACCGGCACGCCCCTTCTTTGCCTGACCTGCTTCACGACGGTCTATCGCCTCCTCGTTTCCGGCAAAGTACAAGTTTATCGGCGGAATGCTTCTCACCGAGCTCATCCTCTCAAAGCGCGGACCGCTAGCGAAGGTCTGGCTGTCGGCGCATCATGAACGGAAATTGAGCAAGCAGCAGACGCTGGGAGTGGACGTGGAGGAGAGTGTAGGTGAGTGTTATGTTATGGATCTCGTGTGTCGCATAGATGCCTCGGGTGGGCATACAGGTGCTCGGGGCGGACGCCGGAGGGGTCGTGAGGATACGAGGCAGAGCGAAGGGGGAGCTAGGATCACCCCGGATGTGAAAGTGGCATGGAGGGAAGCTGACTTGTGCAGATGCTATTCTTACACAAGATGAAGGACCCACAACTCTCCGTCTCTCCGGACAACTCATGCTGGGTGTCACCAGGATCTACTCGCGGAAAGTGCAGTACCTCCTGGATGATTGCAAGGAGACCAAAGACCGGATTAGCTTGGTTAGTTTATGGAGCATCACGCGACTCGGCAGCGGGAGAGATGAGCTGATCATTCAGGCTTTCCGTCCCGGTGTTGTCGACTTGCCGGAGGACCAGATCAAGGCGTCAAAGAATGCCATCACCTTCTCGGACGCGCGGAATGACTTTGACTTCTTCGACTGGTGAGCTGATGTGGTCATGGACGCGTACCAGCTAGCTGACATCAAAGGTCATGGAACGCTCCTGCTGGCGGCGCAGAATTCCAAACCTCCAAGTTCACAGCATCCCAAGCCAAAATCCTCAAACCCACTACCAAGGAATTCGGAGCCTACAACTTCGGTCAACCCGCCCCTCCTTCCCTCTACGGCGGCTCCAGTTCCCGTCACGGCTCGCACGACGGCGAGACGTCTTCTCATCTGGACTCGCAAGATTTCTCGGGTATCGACCTCGATCTCAACTTGGACGACTTTGCGCCCGGCCGACCCGCCGACGATGCATTCTCGGTCGAGATGGGTCGGAGGGAAAGTGCGAGTCGCCAGGGCAGCGTGATGAGCGAGATGATCATTGCGAGGGGAAGGGATAGTAGTGTGGGGATGGGCAACTTTGATGCGGGAGGGTTCGACGCCGGGTTTGATGGTGGATTTGACGGAGGAGCGGAGTTTGAGCAGGTGGATCTGCATCTGGATCTGGATGCGTTTGGCGCGGATGAGCCGTTGCCTGAGCTGAGGAAGGAGGGGCGTGCAGGTGCGTGTCCAGCTTGTTACCAAATAGGGCATAGCTAATATTCAGAATCGATCATCTCGTCCACCCTCTCCACTCCCCCTCCAGCCTCACCCCAAGAAACCGTCGACGCCGACATCACCCCTCGTACCGCCGTCCGCATCGCCAAAGCACCTGAACGTCTCAGCGAGAAACGGGTCAAGAAGCCTCGCATGATTCGCGCGGACCAAGAGCTCGAGCTCGACGACTCGTACTTTGCCGCTCCAAAGGGCGATTCTGCCATCCTCCGGCAAGACGACTTTGTCGCTTTCGACGCCGCGTCGGCCGGACTTCTCGGAAACGACTCGACAGATCCGGCGGATATCTTCCTCCCTACCGTCAAGGTCGGGAATGAGTCGATGATCTACGCTGGTCCCGCTGGGTTGGCGGAGGAGCTTCGGGAGTTCTTCATGTTCCCCACGACAGTGCTGCGGAGGGGTCGGGCTGCGTCGGGCGTGGATGATGGGGAGGAGAGACAGGCCAAGCGGCCCCGCTTAGAGGCGCCAGAGGCGGACGAGCAGGAGCCGGAGGCGGAGGCGCCGCTCGCGCATGAGGACGAGGAGGTGGAGATCGGGCGTCGGCAATCCACACTGCCGCCCGATTTCGACTTTGATCCCCTCGCGGGCCGGATGGGACCGGACGACACCTTTGACTTCCAGCCGGACAACATGATGGACGATCAACCAATGTTCGATCTCGGCGACAACATGACACCCCGGAAAGAGACGCCCGCCCCGGACAACCAGGCGATGCGTCAACCATCCCTCGCTCCCTCCCTCGCTCCATCCCGCGCAGAAAGTCTGGCTCGACAAGTCCAGTACGGCGAGACTGGGGACGAGTACGCTCTGGCGATGTTTGATGCGCGGACGGGGGTATCGGAGAGCCAGAGCCAAAGTCAGGCCATGAGCCAGAGTCAGGTGACGCCGACGAAGAGTGTCGCTTCGGAGGCTATGACGAAGGGAGGGTATAGCAAGAATACGGGGATGGCGATGGGCCTGTTGAGGAGGGAATTGGAGGTGATTGAGGGAGAGGCGGCAAAGAAGGTCGAGTTTGACCAGATTGCGCAGAAGGTGAGTCTGAGCACGTGAAGGCGGGCAAGGGCAACAGCTGATCTATCAGGCGTCAAAACGAGCTGCTGCAACATTCTTCTTTGAGCTGCTTGTGCTGGGTACTAGGGATTGCGTCAAGTTGGAGCAGAAGAAGCCGTTCGAGGGGATCGAAGTGAGGGGCAAGGAGAAGCTGTGGGAGGAGATTGCGGCTTGATCTGTGACGACAAGTGGGCGGTATCGTGTTGGGCGGATGATGGGGATCTATAGACCGGATCTATGGCTTTCAAGCTGATGATATCTCGAATGATGCTATGTACAATGATGTTGATAATGAATGCATGTATCTTGATCTGCTGTATATGCTGTTATCCATCTATGCACATGCCAAGGCACCAACCGTCGACGGCGTCTGACAGCCCTTCATATACTTTGTAGATCAGTCATTTTCGACCGCGTAGCGAACCTTAATGACAGTAGTCACTTCAACCTACACTTGAAAAGTATCGTCTTTGGCACCGGGGCAACCTTGTCCTAAAGGCGCGCGGTCAATTAGCAGTAGGACGACGAGAGTTGTCTTTTTGCAGTCTGCCGCACGCTTGGTGGCGGCGGCTATAGCAGGGGGTCTTCCTTGCAGCTGAATAGCGGAACACGCCGGGTGGCGATGTGGAGGTGGCAATTGCTGGTGCATACCATCGTGGCTCCCGTGCGTCGAGCCGGAGTCGATGCCGAGTCGGGGACAGTCGCGCGATGCCCATGAGGAGAGTTGCTGTGTTGAAAGAGGCTCGAGTCAAGCTGTCCTGGTCTTTGGGGCCGGCCACGACTCCTCATTCCTCATTGCATCACATTCACCGTCTGTCTGTCTGTTACTGATTCCTGAGCGATATGTAAGGTCAAATACGGCTACTTCTGATGCTATCTACGCATGTGCATGATGAAGAGACCGAGATTATTCACGTTCTATATATTTGCTATACACAACACCCTCATGCTATTCACCATGACTCCGGCTACATACCCATTTCAACTACTCTGCCCCTGCCCCTATCTGCCGTCCCTCCCTCCCACCCCGCTTCGGTTCCCCCATCGCCTCCCTATATTCCGCGCCCATGTCCACCATCCGCGTACTTCGTCATCCCGTTCCCGCTCCCCAACACAGGCCGGAATTAAGCCGCACGCCTCGCACATGGGCGCATCATCGATGGGTCGCCACATGATCTGATCACGATTGTGTTCGCACGACCTGAGGAGGCGACCGCCGAGTCCTTCGGCGACTATCCGTTGCTGTTCCGCCGATAGGTGATAGTCCTGCGCCGCAAACTCAAAGGGCATCCCCGTGGGCTGCAGTCCAGCCCGCATGCAGATCAGGAGGGGCATGGCATACGCTGGGTCAAGTCCGGATGGCTTCCAGCGAGGAGCGGAGCAAAAGATCTCGAGATCGATGGCCGCCGATCCCAGCTCCCCTCCAGCCCGCGATTTACGAGCCTGCAAAGCACGCTCCACCGTACTCCTCATATTGGCCATCGTGGCGGGGAAGTCCTCGTCACGTCCGAGATCGCTCATGAATTTGACCGGACCGCCGAGGGGAAGTGGGAGGGGTGGAGCATTGGCGGGGAAGTGGATTGTAGTGGTGAAGCCGGTCCTATCGATTGGATTTAGGTCGGAGGAAGGGGGAGAGAGGGGGCCCAAGATGTCGCGGACGCAAAGGTGGGTGACTGTCGATCCAGCAAGGATGTTTTGGAAGTGTGAAGCGCAGTCCGCGAGCTCGGCCGAATGAGGCGCGTCGGCCCGCAGATGGGATTGGTATTGGTCCCAGGTCCCGTCCTGGGCCCCGAAAATTGACGCCACCGCCACTGTCTCCAGATTGGGCAATACCTTCCCCATTCCCAAGCGATCAAGCTGTGAGAAATCCTCCAGTAGACCCTTCACCTCCGCCGCGCAATTGGCCATCAAAAGCGCCTTCTTCCCCTTGGGTGTGTTCGCCGACCCACACGCCGTCCAAAGAGTCGAGCCGGACCTGCAGAGTTCCGTGTATTCTGGCTCTTTGTCTTTCTCGCCGTACTCGATAAAGAGGTGTTTGGTATGCTGAAGGGGGGAGTGGACCGAGGAAGGGTTGGCGTTTCTGATCAGGGAGGGAAAGTCGTCCGTTGTGACCGTCTTATACATAAGGGGTGTTGCGACGTCTCACAGCGCCTGCCCAATCAGCTGATGCTGCAAATGGAGGATGAATTCGAGAACCAGTTGTACGAAATATGAGGGACCTACCCGCGATACACGCCGAATAATAGCCAAATCAGGCTGGCCAAGAACTGACCTATCCGTCGGGCGGGACAACGGCGCGGGCGAGGCTCGGTGAAGATATTTGACGATGTGTAACCATACGTCCTCGTTGACGCTGGATCGGTCGATCTCCATCTTAGTAAATATCTTCCGTAGAGGTGAAAGTGGAGGAGAGGAGGGCGAAGGGGAGACAAGTTGATTGATGAGAAGCTGAGAAGCAGGCTCGCAAATAAGCTCCACATTCCTCGAAAGCTTCTTTGCCCCTTGTTTCAGATTCGCTTCCGGCGGAAACTTCCGTGCGCTCACCCCTGTTTCTGAGGCCTAGGGATGGGGCCGACCCGGGTGGTGCCGGGTTGCGCCCCAGATTGCCAGGCCCCGCTGATCAAGTGAGAGTATAAAGCTCCTCAAGTCAGCGAGCCTTTGTCGATCTATGCATACGTACATCCTTTGTCTCGAAGCCCCTCCAGGGGTAATTGCGCTACCCCTGGGTCCATCCTCCTTGCAAGCGCTGAGAGGGACAATGCAAGACTCACAGCCTTGTTCATTCTGAGGGAGGGGTCCGGTATATATGTAAGGGTACTGAGAGTCAGCTCTTGTAGCTCGCCACCGGTAAGTTAGCAAAGTGACGCCCGTACTCTCGCGTACCGGCTACCCAATCCTCAGCCGTACACATTCACTCCTCGGCGCCAAGTCCCGCCACCGCGGTTATCACATTCGAGCATGGGACGGCGCATCGTTCATATGGCCCGCCCCAGCGCGGGGATCTCACCCATCACTCTCTTCGCCTTTGTCGTCGTAGTGGTAATCATTGGCTATGTCCTTCTTGGGCGGGGAAGCCAAAAGACTGAGACGACCGACGAAGCTGCGCCCCCAGTGGAGGGCTCCAGCTCCAAGAACTCCTCATCTCGGAAGAGCTCACGCCGACACAGTACCCCTCAGACCCCAGATCCTGTCCAGTCCGATACAGACTACCCTGACACCAGCGATACTGAGGCCTCACATAGCGGCAACGAGTCGGACGTATCTTCGGGTAATTCAGGAGGCCAAGGCGGAGGACGCGGGGGCGGTCGTAAGAAGGGTATTCTTACGCATAAGCGGCCACAGTCTGAGAGGGGTCGGCGAGGGTCAATCTCGTTCATCGATGATGACAAGGCTGCGAGCAGGTTATGGAGGTTCGACGATGAGGAACGGCCGAAAGAGATCTGGGAAGAGCCAGTCGTCTTTGGGGGTGGTATGAAACCTCCTCCCAAAGACGACTTCAGGGTACCCCACGAACAATCTCGCCTGCACATCTTCGAAGCTGCGCTGCTTGAAGGCAAACACCACGACCTGCTTGCTCGTATGAAAGAGGTGGAGAGTCTGGTATTCACCAACTGGATGGCGGCGGAAAGGCCAGACGCATCCCTCGGTGAGCGAGAGGCCTGGGCGACGAGGCTAGCGACGGCCGAGAGCGACTCCTGGGGCAGTACCCGCCGATGGGGGAAGTTACCCACTATCGTCTTCGATCTCTGTCTCGCCCTATTGAGAAGCAAAATCATCGACATCTCCACTCTGGCGGAAGTCATGTATGAAGAGCCTCACATACGCGACTGCAGGTCCTGCCCGGCCAAAGGCATCATCGAGGGAGGTTTTGAGGCGGTGGACATGGAACAGGGAGACGGCCTGCAGAAGGTCAGACGGCTGGTGCCCAAAAACGATGAGGCGGCGAGGGAGATCCTGATTGGGTGGTTCGCCCTACCTTACAGGGCATACCTAAGGGAGCAGTGGATGAACTGTCGGGCGCGTGTGGAAGCTGGCTACCGGCTCCCCGATTCCGTCATTGCGGCGCTTGGTACGCCAAGCGGCGACCCGGGGCTAGGCGGCGAGATGTTGAAGTGGCTGAGTTGGGCGGGACAGCGATACCTTGTCAACCGTCTCTTCACTCTAGGAGGGGCAGACCTGCTTGACGGTACCGCTCGTATCTCCATCACAAGGCTGGATGCCGGCGACGACTCTCTATTCAAGCTGGACGTGACGCTCTTCGTGCCAGAGGCGACCAATCTCGCCGACTTTGCGCGCGCCAAAGCTGCGGCAGACTGGATGCGCAACACCAAAGGGGTAGGCAAAGACGGCTCGGCGCATGGTGAGGGCTGGAAGGGGTCCAGTTACTGGCTCCGAGATGCCCTACACCGCTGTATCCACCTGTCAGGGTCTTGGATCTACGCAAACTTCAAAGGTCAGGACCAGAAGGTCAATCAACAGGAAGACCGGATCGCCCTTCGAAGACTCTTCATCCGCCCAGGTTACTCCAAAACTCATGTTGATATGGCCAAGGGCAGGATCAATGCGCAAGGGCCGGTGAAGGAGTACCACGACCAGAAACTGTCCGTGCTCATGCAGCTGCCACTAGACGCTGTAGCCAGAGCCGCAAAGTATAGGGAGGCGGTGAACGCGGTGAAGGGGATGGTGGATCGGTCCCGTTTCTCGATTATCAGGTTCACCAATGAACGTCAGCACAGCTGGTATACACCAGTGGAAGGTGCCACCGCCGCCGATCGCTTCGACCCCAGACAAATGGCATTCATGCTGGGCGTCATGGGAAGAGCCCTAGGCAAAGGCGTCTACTATGACGAGTTCACCATGGAAGACGAGGCGACTTATGCGATAACAGAGAGTAACGTCTCTATTCAAACGGAATTGACACCTGGTTCCGTCCATCTCGACTTTGGCGGTATCTTGCCCTATGTCGCGATGACAACGGCAGGTCAGATGAAGGCGGACTTCGTTTGGCTTAAAGACATGCCCCGAGTCAGGACGTACTATCTACCTCTGATGGCCGGTGCGCCAATCGCATCACGCGGGGAGAGTAAGCTGGTGTATCAGGGGATGGAAAGCTTAGGGAAGACGTCAGTGCAGTGGTGTACTGCTCGATGGGCATTGGACCGGAGCACGGGAATCTGGGCGGCCATGGCTCTCTGGGATGATGTGGAGAGGCGGACGGCGTTCGTCGTCATGGTCGACTCGCTGGAAGAAGGGCGCCGAGTCTTGCATCAGCAGCTCGAAGGCGTATTCGTCTATGAAGTCATCGACTCCCTCTTCGCCAAAGGCCTCGAAGCCACGGAGGGGGGTGCGATAGGGCAAGCCAACCGGTACCAAACTTCAGATGGAGCGAGGAGAAGGGTCGAGATAGACCTCACCCGGATGCTGTATATCATCAGCAAGGCGCTTCAGTTGACGACCATCGTGGAATGTTCCACCGGCAACAGTCACCCGGGTGTTTATCTTCATTTGTATACAGCAACCGCTGCCCAGCTATTGGCCAAGTGGGATGCGCTACCCGAGCGCAGGAGTCAGCTAGCACCACCTGTAGTGCCCGAGCCAGCCGAGACTCCCCAGCCGCTTGCGCCTCGTAGGAACGTCGGCTTTGCAGAGGCGGAAGGCGATGGTACGTACTGGTCTTGTTCACGCTCAATGAGGACGACAATTCTGACGGCTGTGCAGATGATCAAGCGGCCCCTCGCAGCGCTGGAAGCCAGAAAGGTCCACCTGATGTGGGGCCCACCCCACACTCTTCTACTCCCGGCGGATCCACCGGAAAAGTCGGTCGTGAGTTGGTCGTTTCTGCGTCGGAAGGCTTGATTTGCTGACCGTCCGCAGCAGCATCGAAGTTGCGTTGGACTCGACCCGATGTTGGCACCGAGGAGGAGGAATTAGCGCTCGCGGCGCTGAGAGCCCAGTATTTCGGTCTACTGCAGCCAAAGACCGCAGCTGAGCTGGACGAGTTGAAGCGCGCCGGAGGGGTCGTCGGTGAGTCATGTCTGTGGCGGGCCGGGATCGTCGGCTGATCTTGTAGACCCAAGAGAAGCGCATGTTCAGGTGCCGTGGGCGGGCTCAGCCATCCCGGACGATGTACTTGACGCGGCGATGAACCGGCCTCTTTGGGACAAGAAGGGGAGCGACAGCCGCATGATGATCTGGCATCAGCTGCATATAAGCTGTCAACTGGGAGAGGAGGATCTGACATCGGCCATTCAAGCTAAGCTTGGTCACAGCCCCCCTCTCACGGCAGCCGATCAGCTGGAGCGGAAGCGTGCGTACCAAGCCGCGGATGTCAACGGGAAGAAAGCGCTACTCGAGAGGTACAGGGCCGACTTAGCCAGGAGGATCGAGGAAAGGGGCGCTGCCGAGAGGGTCAGGGTGTATATGTTGGACCAAGCAGGTCGAGAGAACGACAACAGGAAGGACTTCAGGGTGGCGATCGAGAAGAATAAGAAAGTGTAGTGTGGTGGATGATCCGATGGGCGAAGGTCCCCGAGCGGTCGCAGTCAGGCTTCAGGGGCTGGTGGGGAAAATGGTAGTCAGATTGCTGCGCCGAGTTAGCTAGTCTAGTCGAGTCGAGTACAGTAGTTGTCCATTACGTGTTGTTAGCGTTATAAACCCGTGAGTAGCTAGTTTAGCTAGATGCTGAATTATACAGTAACCTTGTAAACAACATTTGTGTTTGATGGTTCGTAGACGGAGAGGGATAAGGCCAAAACCGGAGGAGGTCTAGACTGCAGTCAGTATGCGATGCGATTAGTCGGGCCCGCCTTGTGAGTTTGACGCGAAACGAGTCGCCGCGAGGCGACAGTGCAATGGCATCGGTCTGGATTGCCTCACCTCTATGTATGCTCGAACGCCTCTCTCCCGTCCGCGCCTCACCGGTGAGCAGCTTAGACCATAGCAGCGGCTATGAAGCTCGATACCTGATGCCCATTGGTCTGGCTGCTTCGCTGCCTTTCCCGCCGCGATCACAACGCTCAGCCTAGACTTAGCGTGTGGGGATGGCTAAGAAGATCCGTGGATCGCGGACCGCCGAGGGCTGGGGCACGAAAGAGGCCGCTGGCGCCCAGACCGACTGATTATGTGAGGATGACGGCGACGAGCAGAATGATGAGGACGAAGATCAAAATGCAGATGCACCATCCGCTTTTTGTTTCTGGCGTATCAGCTGTGGCTCGCAGATCCGAAAGAAGGGTTGCAAATCACCTTCGTTGCGCCGTATGAAATCATTCAGCTGTCGAGTAGCTTTCCGCAGACGACTATCTGTTGTGTCGACCCGAGTTGAGAGGTCATCCAGCATCCTGCACAACACTGTCAGCTTACGCCGATTGCAATTGCGGTCTGTCACATTCAGGCAGACTTACTCTGACTGCTCATTCACCTCATTCCCAATTAGTCCAGCTTGACTCGCCAAGGTATGCAGTGTACCAGAAATGACGCCCAGGGTATCATCTTGTCGGCGCATGAGCGTCTGCCGATATCAGCGACGCTCCGAGCTTCATCAGAAGAGCTAAGACGTACCTGTTGCTCCTCCATCTCCCATCTCCGGGTTTCTTCCACATCCTCGTCGCCCCGCTCAAGATCCGCATCCGGGTTGTCGGTATACTTTGCTGGTGCTTTCCCCTTCCCTCCCCGGCTATTCGATGTGATCTTTCGTCTGAGTCCCTAGTATGGGTATCAGCATCACCATACTCATATCAGGAAGCTAGCGATATGTAGCGCAGCTGTTATGGGTCGAAGAGCTCACCTGTACCTCCCTCTTCACCCTCTCCACAAAGGCCCTTCTTCCCTTCTTTTCACCTTCTCCTATTCCCCATCTGTCCCCAACAGCCTCTACGGCCCGTACACTCTCATCCAGATCCTCCAAATCCCCCTCGAGCAGATCTAGCACTCGGCTAATTTCGTCTGCCGCCTGGCGAGCTGCAGGCGTTTCTCGGCTTGACGATTGGGAGCGGATGCGTTCTTGAGAGGTGAGAAGGGTATGGAGAGTGGAGAGGTTGGATTCGACATCGCTGACTGTCAGTTCGAGGCTGGCGAAGAGGGAGGAAAGAGTAATCACCCCTTAACGTCTAGATATGGGTCTCTTGACATCCTGCCGCTGAACTACGCGATATGACCTCCGAAGTTTGGTCGGGCGTCCTATGCAGCGCGGCCCTTCCTGAAGGCCTGTCCTATCGAATGAGACGTCACTCCGGTCGCTGAGATTTGGCACTGTTGGGCAGTGTATAGCAGTGTATAGCAGGATGAAGTATACCGAGAGCACGAGATGCCTTTGTGCCTCCACCTTGTTGAAGCCAACCCGGTCAACAGCGAGGATATTATCTGGCCAAGCTCTCCCCTCTCATCTCTACCTACATCACAGCATGACATGACTTCACCAGCGCAGGTAGCCCTGCCACTCTCGCCCCCGCCCTTCTCCCCTCCCTCACCGTTCACTACCACGGCTGGGACCCCTTTCGGGACATCCAGCCCTGGACTCTCCCTACCCCGCCGACCCTCCCTCTCGGCCACTCACTACTCCGAGTCGGCCTCTCGGCGGTCATCCGCCTCGCAGACGCCATCACACTCGTACCAGAACCTGACGAGGTCGTCTTTGCGTCCAAGGCTCGACAGGTCATTCACGGCTATCCGGAAGGTGGACCCGTTCCATGAAGGCGCAACTATTGAGGTGAATCAGCCGGTCGGGAGTCTGAGTATCAGCCCGAGTAATCGCGACGTCTGCCTCGCGAGTCGGAAGGGGCTGTACATCATCGATCTGGCGAACCTGAACAATGCGCCGAGGTTCATACCCCAGGGCGGGACCTGGCAGATTGCCGAGTGAGTCCTCAAACCCGGCTGAGGGAGATCAAGCTGACGGAAAGTGTCCAATGGTCCCCTCATCCCGCTACCTCCAACCTCATCCTCTCCACGTCCTCCCAGAAGCTGCTCGTATGGGACCTCGCGGCTCAGACCCACCTCCACCGCTCGATAGACGCCCACGCCCGCGCTATCACCGATATCAACTGGCATGCGCGGGATCCGAACCTCATGGCGACCGTGGCGATGGACGCGGGGATCAGGGCATGGGACCTCCGTAGTCTCCCTCGACCGGTCATGCGCCTGTGTGCATGGGGACAGGCAGGGACCCAGGTCAAGTGGAACCGACAGCACGACCACCTGCTCGCTACGGCGCATGGGAAGGAGGTATTAGTGTGGGACAACAGGAAGGGGTCAGTCCCGGTCGTAGCCTTCAAAGCGCACGACGCAAAGATCTACGGGCTGGACTGGGATAGACAGTGGAGGCACAAGCTGGTCACATGTTCACTAGGTGGGTCTGCTCGAATTGGGATTTAACTGGCTGGTACTGACGAGCAGACAAAACGGTCAAGTACTGGACGGTACCGGAACTCCGGACCTCAGCTGGCGCTACCGACGAGGCCTTCTACCCCGGCCTAGCCGCACCATCCGAAGCTACCTCTACCATCCACACCGGCTACCCCGTCTGGCGAGCCCGGAACCTTCCCTTCGGACACGGCGTCCTCACCCTTCCTCAGCGCGGATCGGACCATCTCGAGATGTACGCGCTAGGTAACGACGAGCCCGTCCAGACCTTCGAGGGCCACTCGGACGTCGTCAAGGACTTTGTGTGGCGCTCACGCGGGGGAGAAGACGCCAACTTTGAGAATCGCGAATTCCAGCTTATCACCTGGAGCAAGGATCATACGCTCCGAGTCTGGCCGATCCAGCGGGAAGTCGCCGAGAAGGTCGGATACCAGTATGGGGCGCCTATCCAGGTATTGGTATCTCGTCGAGGCGCAAAGGATATCACATATACGATACCGCACGATGCGGAGCAGCGGAAGACGCTGCCTATGCCGATCGTCAATGTGCCGTCGGGGATCGCCAAGGCAAAGTCAGTCAAGGTTGCTGAGGTAGGGATGACGAGGGGCGGTGGAAAGGCGGTAGGGATGGACCAGCTGGACTGGTTGACGAAAGTCGTCAAGAACAAGGCTAGTCCTGATAGCAGTGTCCAGCCAAGCCGGATGGGCAGTATCAGTCGGGGGGCGAGCAGGAGTGCGAGTAGGGAGAGGAGGCAGAGTGAGCGTGGCGTCAGCGTCGGGTTTGGCGATCGCGATGGGTGGATCAGTCTGAAGGACGAGGTCGTGCATGTCAATCGGCTCTTCCCTCGGCCTCGGATCAACTTTGAGAAGGTGAGCTTTCCAGTCATGAATGCATGAACCAGGCTTACATTCTAGATCGACCTACACCACCGCAAACTCACCATGTCGATGCTCGGTCCCTGGGCAAATGGCGAGCGCATGGCCTTTATTCGGATACACTGGCACTTTCCCGCCCAATACCCCTATGCCCCCGAAATACCCACTTTCGAGCTCGAGCGCAACCCCACGGTCTCCCCCATCGTTCGCCAAGAGATCATCATGACCATCAAAAGCATCCGGGCGGAGAACAGGCAATGTCTCGCAGCAATCAGCTCTTTTCTAGTCGGCGAGCACCAGCGGCTCGGACGGACGAGGGTGAATCTCGATAGCGATTCAGATAGCGAGAGGGAGGTGGATATTGGGGTGTCGAACAATGTAGTCATGCTCACTCGGACCTCTGGGGCTACATTTGGACCAAACGGTGAGTTACCCCATCTTTTGATCAGGATTTGAGCTGACTATCCAGGCGAGCTGGTCTGTTTCTTCCCGAAGCAGACCCTCCTTCCCCGACTCCGCGCCATGTCGCGCTCCCCATCCGTCAGCCGATCATCCAATCCCTTGTTGAAAGCCATGTCGGCTCTTGCGGGCCTCTCCAACCCGAACTCCCGTACGATCCGGACAAGACCCCGGATCCGCCGAGCTCGGATCGAGGTCGCTCCGCAAGCTGTACAGGCCGGATCGACAATGACAATTCACGATACAACAGCGCTCGGGCATCCCAGTAAGTACCTGGCGAGGCAGTACGGTATCCCCACCGAAGCGGCGGATTTGGACCGGATGGTCGGCGTCGCAATGGACGCGAAGCGGCTTGATCATGTCTTGCTGCTCGAGACGCTGAGGGGAGTGCTGGAGGATCCGCCTCCGCCTTATTCGCTCCATCCGAGCTTCCTTGGCGAGAAGGATGCCAGGCTAGATAGAGAAAGATGGGAGCGGGGAGTCGCGTCGCGCCTGGTGGTACTGGACCAAATGTGAGCTCTCATCTACGTCGACCGTTTGTGATTCGAGCTGACTTCTCTAGCTTCGATACTCTGATCGCTTTCCGTGATTTCCAGATGCTCGCTCTAGTGTCCGTGCTCGTTCTCCAGCACACCCAGTCCGAGATCGTCCCTGAGGTCCCACACCAACTCGTTGCGCACTCGCCCGAACAAGACTACTTTGGTCTCCCCCGGTCTACATCGTACCACACCCTCTCTCGTGGCCGGAGCGGTATCACCCCCAGCCCGAACCACCGCGCTGGATCCGGTATCCAGCCATTATCGCAATCTCACCGGAACTCGTCTTACTCTGCGTACGGGTCCAGCGGGGCCGGTGTCACTGGGAGCAGTAGCGGCGGTGGGGTATCGGGCTGGTCTTCCATCTTGCATCCGAGCACGATTTCACTGCGGAGCTCGGAGGCGGTCACGCCTAAAGACCGGACGAGCTTTGATCGGGGACCATACGGCCTGAGTATGGGGGACGACGCGTCGCCAACCCCCGGAGTGGGGCCGCATGCGGGTCTTGGGCGGGTCAAGTCGAGTCCCCGCGTACCGGAGTACGAGCCTCGTAGTGCTGGCGGACAAGATAAAGGCAGACGTCGTCATGATTCCGATATTGGACAGGGAGACCGCGGATCCCGCCGCCCTACGCATCTATCGATGGGCACCTACTCTTCCGGAGGGACAGCTACGCCCGGCCTTGGGCAGGCATCGAGCAATACTACCCCGACACCTGGCGATCACCGGGGTTCGGTACCTCCGCTCCGATCGGCAGAAACCGACCGGAGTCTGGGGAGTGTTGGTAGTGTAGGATTTGGGAGGCATCATTCCGCTGGGCATATACAGTCAGGGGGAAGTTCGGGCTGGGCGGGAGGGTCCGGGAGCGGTGCTGGTGGGGTCTTGAGATCGGCGAGGGCGTGGACGGATTCGAAGGAGAGTCCGGCGCCTGCCGGGAGGAGGCTGACGAGTGCGAGACGGGGGACTGTGAGACTGGAGGAGGAGAGGATGAAGGAGGGTAGAGGGAGGAGGACGTGTGGCGTCAGGATCGAGCTGGTCATGGACGATGCGTGAGTCACGAAAATTTCGTATGGATCGGAAGAGGCTGACGAGTCTAGTGAACCCCCTGCTCTGCTCTCGCCGGAGAGACTGAGGCAGTGTGAGGCGTGGAAACTCGCCTATGCGGACTTTCTGCTTCGGGCGGAATTGTACGGACTTCGTGCAGAATCGCTGGCCGTGCGCTTTCTGCCTGATGAGTCTGCCTCGGCGCAGGCCATGTCTACAAAGCCCGGCGGCTCTGAAAATACCGGCATTGGTGCGTCCTCCTTCTCGCTCCTCGGCTGATCAGGGACAAGCTGATCGTCGTAGCTTGTGTGACCTGCGGACCAACTCTCGGAGAGCTGTGTACTGCCTGCGGAGAGAAGGCCGTCCAGCCACTATGCTCCTTCTGCCGCCTACCGGTCAAAGGTCAGCCGACCGCTTGAGCATCTCCCAATATGTAGCGCCAGCTGACGCGAAGGTCTCTCGACGACATGCGCTATCTGCAACCACAAGACCCATCTCGCCTGCGCGCGGAAACAACAATCCGTTCTCAGCAGCCGCGCGCCGAGCGGGACCACCTGCGCAGCATGCCCATGTCGCTGTCTCGCGCAAGGCGGTCTTACCTCCGGCACCATCGCGTGCGCCACTACTTCCGCCGTTACGGCTCTTCCGGCCGCATCGGCTCCGTACGTCTCGTACGCTACCGCCGCGTCTGTCAGTGCCGCGCCTGCCTTCTCCAGGGGCGCCACTGCCTCCGCGTCCAACACCGGTACGCGGAGCTGGAAGATGCTCGATATGCTTCGGGAGCAGGATCGTCTTTTGGCAAATCCGTCTTCGTCGTCGAGCGGAGTGCAGAGCGCAGCGTCGTCCCCCGTAACTCAGTACCCGGCGACGGAGGGCTTCGGGCCACAAGTCGGGCAGCACGGCCATCGGCCCTCCTTCGGCGCATTCGGGACGGCCGCTCCGACTTCTGGTAGCTCGGGATATAGCGCGTTAGGTCTGGGCTTTGGCGAGGCCGGAACGGCCAGGAATGGAGAGGCAGAGCAGGCCGGACCGGCGGTATCGGCCGCGCCGCCGGAGAGGGAGAGAGAGGGTGGCGGGGCGGTACATTACGGTGCGGCTGGGATTTTGGCGCGCGCGAGGGCAGTGATGGACAGTGGATCTGGATGGAGATCTAATGGGTTGTAGGATCTAGAGCTAGGCGTTATATACATAATGCATACAATGGCGGACTATGCTTTACGAATTGCTACTCTAAGGTGAGGCATGCCTTCCCTCTCCCCCCTCCGCAAGATGGGTAAACATCGGTGGTCTACTTGTCCACCACCTCTGCGAGGGTTCCTCCGCTCTTGACCTGTACTGTCAGCTTTTATCCGCCCTTCATTCGCATGTCCAATAACTCACCTTTCCCCATCCGATCAAACGCCAATGCCTGTCGATTCTCCGACTCAGCGCAATCTTCTCTCCCTTTTCGGTACACGCCGGTGTCGTCAACTGAATCGTCACATCTCCTCCCTTGAGCGCCACGATCCGGCCACCCGTCTGACTGGCACCAATGTTGACAAAGAGTGTCTCGCCGACAGCGAGCTTCGAAACTTTGGCCTTCTTGGCGTCGTCCGTCTTGACACCGAGAAGTCGGCGGAGGAGGAAGACTGGGAATGTCAGCTTTACCTTCCCCTGTCTGAAGGATGGTGACAAACCTTCAGCCTTGATCTCGGTGTAGATGTTGGGCCCCTTGCCCACTGCGCTCATGACCATCCCCAACAATCTATCGGCACGGCACAGCGCCGGGTCGACCAGTGTTCCCACACCGATAAGACCACCTGGAACGGCGAATTGCAGCTGGTTCTGCTCGGCAAGGAGGGAGACGATCTTGGATCGGAGGGGGCGGCAGGTACAGTGTCCGGTAGTGGCGTCCCGGTGGATGATTCCGGGTCGGATCTCGACCTCCATCCCGATCTGACCAGTGAGCTTGGAATTATCACCTGCAAGAAAAAAGTGTGAGCTCACCTTGAAGACACCCTGGAGGATACTTCCACCGGCAACACCGCCCTTCAGCTCGTCCACACCCGCACCGGGCTTGTTGACGTCAAAGGACCGAATGACGACCATACGCGGATCAGCCGCAAAGTCGTATTTTGGGGGAGCGATTTTGGTGATGGCTTCGACGACGGCGTCAATGTTAAATTTGAGCTGGGCCGAGACGGGGATGATGGGTGCTAATCTGGCGGTGGTACCTGCCGAAATCAGCTATGGCGTCCGCATATCGGGTACCGCGTAGCTGCGACATACCTTCCACAAATTTCTTGATGCTCTCGCAATGCTCCATAGCCTCCGTCTCCCTGACCAAATCCATCTTGTTTTGCAGGATGACAATGTTTTTGGGGTCGACACCGATAATTTCGAGCGCGGCGAGATGTTCACCGGTTTGGGGTTGAGGACAGGATTCGTTTCCGGCGATCAGGAGGAGGGCACCGTTCACTGAGAGTCAGCATACCGCCTTTGCCGCAATTTATCGTAGATACTTACTGACGGCGGCACCGGTCAACATGGTAGCCATGAGAATGTCGTGTCCTGGGCAATCGACGAAGGACACATGCCTGCTTGATCAGCTTACTCTCGCTCAGCGCCATCGCTCTGATCCAATAAGCTCACCTCAGCAGGTCCATCCGCCCGTCGCATCCAGGCCGTTCACACTTTGGGTTGTTCTCCTTTGATGAAGGATATGAGCGGTAACATGAAGGAGGAGGGCATGATGGGCTGGCACATTTGTAGATCTGTACGTCAGCTACCGACCGTCGACAAAGCTCTGAGATTCTGAGCTCACCTTGGCATTGGCATAACCCAGCTTGATCGTGATATTCCGTTCCAGCTCAGTCTTGAACCGGACGGTCTGGACGCCGGAGATGGCGCGGACAGTAGAAGATTTACCGTGAGCGACGTGTCCGATAGTTCCTGCGTATGTCAGCTACACGGTCGGGTAGAGCCTCGCCAGCTGTTCCTGGTCGTTCGACCGCCAGACTCGTCTCAACTAACCGATATTTATCTGGATGATCAGCTTGGCCTCCTTTACGGCGTAATGGGCAGCAGAAGCTCACCGTAGCCTGCTTGGAGATGACCTCCGGACTGAGGGCGTTGAGCTGCCCCAGATCAACCTGCACCTCCGCATCCTCGTCCACCTCCTGAGCAGCATAAGCCGCCGCCGCGGGGTCATTGATAGACATTTTGCTCGCGTTTGCTGATTTTTGGGTTGTTGAGGGTGATATAGCTTTCGCTGTAGCTGTTATGCTGGTGTAATGGGTGCTGTCTGTCTGTATATGAGCTGTGATGAATACAAAGGTATCTCTACAACTTTTGGCTGGAAGGACGAGTCGAAGTGAGACAAGGCAAGGCTGGTGACGAGAATGCCTCATCATCGGCGTTTCGGAGTTATAGCCGCACTGGGTCAGATACAGCTTGCTATCACTGGTTGTTGTTACTACTCTCTGCCTATACACAGCACACCATCATGGCAGGTCCAGGTACGTACACACAGCAGCTAGCTCGGCTATCATGCCTAAGCGCAAGGAAAGCAAGCTGATCGACTACAGGCTTCCACCCCCACCCGGTCTCCTTCTTCCACCGCGGCATGGCCAAGGCTCTCGGAGCAGGCATGTGGTTCTTCATCTTCTACCGGGCAAGGTGAGCTCCCCGACCTCCTCGAGAGAGCTTGAGCTGATATCTGCAGACAGGACGGAGCTGCTCTGATTGTCAGTTGGCCGGAAGCTTACAGCGGACTGAGCTGACCTTGCAGGGCCTGAGACATCCATGGGACGGCCACGGACATGGACACGGACACGGCGACGAAGAGCACCATTGATCGACGCGGCGCGGTGTACTCGAGGGATGGAGGACTGTTTGTACGACTGTATTACCCATGAAACCCGGCATCATCAACTCAAAGAGAGTCTGAGGGGATCTGCTGGAATTGATGGAAGGCAACGGATGGGCTAGGAACGAGGGGCTTGATAAGGCAGGCAGTGGTCAACGGGAGGAAGGGAGGGTGTGATGTGCTGAGAGACGGACCAGGATCCCTGACAATCGGCGGAGAGGACATGTTAGGAGTCGAGACGAGCCGCGCAACGGGAACCGCTGATTGTGCACTGAGTGCGAACTGACATAGCTGACTGAGCTGAAGCCGAGTACATACACACGAGTCGAGGAACAGCTAGCCCTAGCAGTATCTACACTACTTCCTTCGGCTATCTACTGGAAGCTCAGCACCCACCCATCTCCCTCTCGCTCGTTCGCCCCATTCAGCCCGCCCCACACCACCGCCCCTTCCCCGTGCACATCAGCCCCAAACCAACCCCTCGGACCCGGCCCGCCTCCGCTGGCGATCACAACCTGTTCCCACTTCCCACTCGTCGGATCGAAGCTCCACACGTCGTCGTAGAAGCCACCCGCCGCATCGTGACCGCCGGTTGGTGAGGGCTTACCTTCGCCCATGATGACCAGCAGTTTGGGTGGACCAGACCCGGCTGTCGAAGGGATCAGGGCAGTGACGGATCTTGCGCCCGGGCCCGCGGACTTGCCTGCCTCGGCTCCGGTGGCGTCACCGTACGGGATGAAGCCCCAGCCTGAGTTGGCATTCCCGTCCTCGTCCGCGCCATGCAGAGCCTTCTCCAGATTCAAGCAGTCCACTCCACCTCCCAATTCCCCTACTCCATCGAACCCGCCGAACCGCCAAAGCTTCCCATCGAGGACGGCTATAGCGGTCCCGCCTCGTCCTTTCCCAGGAGCTTCGGGCAGGACCGTCCAGGTATGAGACGCAATGTCGAACGCCCAGACGTCGGCCAGGCGCCCAGAAGGAGGAGGAGGACAGCCACCATGGATGAGAATATGGGTTGATGTGGCCGTCGATGAGTGGTATGACCTTGCAATGGGGTATGATTCGGACGTTGGCTGCAGCCTAGACCATGTGCGGGCGGTAGTGGAGAAGACGTAGACGGCGCCGGATTCTCCGAGGGGTGTCATATCTTTACCGCCCCGCTTGCATATCAGCCAGAGATTCTGTAGCTATATGTAGGGAAAAAGTATTGACTCACACCTCCAAATACGTAGATGTCATTCCCGACAGCTGCGCCCGTGTGGCCCACCCTCGGCGCAGGGGCATCACCTTTGGCCGCCACCTCCTCGCATTCGCCAGTTTCGATATCGACGATGTGCATGGCGTTGTCGACCGGCTGCCTAGGCTGGATCTCCCTACATCATCAGAGCCCACTCAAACCGTCTTCAAGCTGAGCATGTAGACCCCGAACTGGCTCACCCTCCAAAGATGTAAGCCTTGCCCGCGATCACGCATACCGAGTGGGATGAGCGAGGGAGATGTGGTCCTGGGATCTTTGTCCATGTGGCTTCTGTCCTGGCCGTCATGATGTGCGCCGTAGCTCGGGGAGTCCTTGTATGCGGTTGTTAAAGAGGAGGCTCTGGGAAGTAGGTGGTTCGGGGGATGTCGAGGGGTGCTCTGACCGTTCGGGTACACCGGCCGAGTTTTGGCTAAAGTGGGGGTGAGCACCAGTTGAGCTGGTTAAGTGGGGGTGACGGGAACTCGAGCCTCAGATCGCCCAACTACCTTGTCTTGGGCCGCTTGAGCTCACGTCACTGGTGCGCTCGACCAATAGAGCACCCCGCGCTCGTGCTTTGATATCCAGCATAATGCGTACCTATATACAACCTCCCTCTTCTCGTTTGCAAATATGTACAGGCCCTCAGTATTCAATCCTCCGTAAGATCCCCGTGCACCCCTCTCCCTTGCTCCTTCCACCACCATGCCCATTCCTTCAAAGCAACAAACTGAGCAACTCCTCCTCATTCCCAGTCCCATCCCCAGCCCCCAAATCTCCTCCTTTACCAGCAGCACTAACCACATTATCCGCCCGCCGTTCCATCTCCCCTCTGTCCGCATCATCATTCTTCAGGTAGATGGACGTTCCGTTCCGAACACCCAGGGCGAGGATGCGCGACTCGACAGTATCGCGCGTTGCGTAGCAGTAGACCTTGGTTTCGTTCTTTTGGCCGAGACGGTCGACTCGGCCGATCGCTTGGAGTTCGAACGAGTGGCGCAGGACGGGCTCGAGCAGGTGGACGACTTGGCAGGTCGTCAGGGTGAGACCGGCACTGAGGTGTCAGCTTAGATCCGGGATAAAGAGAGATGCGAGTGTAGCTGACCTTTCACGCTCGGCATGAAGCAGGAAGACGGTGATAGACTTGTCCTTGATAAAGTTGTCGACGACATCTTTGGTCTTGTTACCATCGAAGGAGGCAAACTTGATGCCGTTCTGTCTCAAAGCGCGCGTGACGACTACCGAAGTCAGCTAACGCATGTCTCGCAAGTGATATGGGCAGCTCACTGTTGAGACTGTCGGACCAGTTCGAAAAGATGACGTGCCTCGCCTCGGGCTGGCGAGCTCGGTAGTGCAACAGATGCTTGACGAGGAAGTCGATCTGCGGCGTCAGCTCTGAATTTCGTGAATTTCCATTACTCGAGGCAGTATCCTCCGGGACTCACCTTGGACCCATACTCCCCCATCATATCCATATGCGCAATCTCCCTCCGCGTCTCCAAATCCAGCATATTCACCCGAGCCATATCCCGCTCCCTCGCCTGCTTCTCGACCTCCTCTGCACGCGTAGCACCAAACTCCTGCTCCTCCATCTCACGCAGGTTTTGACCTTCTCGATCCTCCTCTGCCAGCTGGGCAGCAAGGAGTGCGTCGGCGGATGTGCCAGCGGCGGCAGCCGCCGCTTCGCCGGACGGACCAGCAGCGGGCGCAGAGGCATCCAGGGCAGTGATGGCGGCTGCGTCGGCAGATGCCAGGGCTCGCATTTCCTTTTGGTTGGTCTTGGATGGTGCACCGCCGAGTTTGAACCGGGTGATGGCCTTGTCGTCGACTGAAAGATCAGCTGTCTGACATTCGCCGGAGAGGCTCTGGCAAGCTGCACTTACTATCTCGGCGACAAGAAGGACACCCTCGACTTTGGGAAGACCGGTACGCCTTGTAGCAAGACTAGCACAATCAGCTTACCATCCTCAATAGACGATCCTACAAGGCTGAAGGAAAGGTAATATTAAGACTCACAGCGCAGAAGAAATGACCACACTCCAGCAACAACCCATGAGTATCGTCCGAACTGCCCATACAGATGATACAGTCTTCGCGCAGCTCATCATCGTCCTTCTCGGCCTGCCCTCCGCCCAAAAAGTCGAGGTATCGACCCCGCGTGGTGAGCTGCGCCAGCCGGACCTCTTTCGCGGTGATTTCCGCGTCGACGGACCGGATCTCGTCGTGCACGTCGCGCTTCTTTTTGCCTTCGGGGGCGGCGTCGGGCTCGGCGACCTGGAGAATCAGCTGAATCCTGACAATCTGATATAGTCGGGGTAGCTCACACTATCCGAGATCTCCTGCAGGGCCGCAAAGAACTTGACGCGGTAGTTGAAAGTCGCGCGGAAAAGATCAAGCTCCTTATTGAGGTTGTCCAAGTGAGTCGCTGCACCCGTCAGCACCTCTCAAATAGTCTTGAGAGGAATACCTACCCTGCTCCTTGTGATACCCCCGGATAAAGTCCGCAGCCTGCTTGGCAATCTGAACCTCCTCTCTCCTCATGGTGGTATTGTGGACAACACCTAATCACAATCAGCTTCAAGCACGTCCAGTACACAAATAGCCACCAGCTTACCATTGAGATCAATGAGGTAGCCCTTCAGAGGCCGCTCGCACGTTCCCTTCCGCGCGTCCATAAACGCCTGCCTCTCCTGCATGAGCTCGTCAAGCAACTTTTTGTTTTCGTCGTCTTCATCGTACAAGCCGAGCTCCAGTCCGGCCTCTTTGGCCTGTCGGGCTCGGGCGGTCGTTCGCTAATGCAATCAGCTTGAGGCCCTGTGAACTACATCTCCGAAGCCCTGAGAGCTCACCTCGGCAGGACGAGAAGCGTCACCCTCGGCGAACAGATTCCGCTCTTCGCTGATCATCTCTGCTAATATCAGCTTCACGTCCGGGTATATACCTCCTACAGCGCCTGGCGACTCACCTCGTCGGTCCACCAACGCAGCGGCGTACGCAGTCATGTAGCACTGGAGCTCGCCCTGCGACTTCAAGCTCTTGCCGTAGAAGTCTTCCTCTGCGTTCGCCTCCGCCGGCGCATCACCGCCAGGAACAGCATCCTCGGCCTGCTCAGCCTCGACGGGCGCACGGAGAAGCTCGATGATCTTCTGTCGCCAGTCCCAGATGATCAGGGTGCTACGGCATCAGCTCTCCCCTCTTGGGCCCGAAGGCTCAGCTCGAACTAGCTCACTTCTCATTGATGAGCCGCAAAAGCTCATTAGACGACTCGATCGCGTCCGCCGACGAGATCCCGCCCCGCCCACAATCGTCCTCCGTCTGAAGCATCTCCACGTCCTTGAAGTCGCTCGCCTCAACCTGGCGGTCGAGTCTGGCAATCGCGACAATGGACTGTCGGAGCGATCCGCCAAGAATCTCTTTCCTGATCTGATCGGCCTTCGCGTACTCCTCAGCTGGCCATATCAGCTACTCGATCACTGCGGGAGAGACACAGGGGATAGCTTACTCTCTAGATCCGCCTCCCCCTGCTGATGCCTCACATCACCCATCAAGAAGCTCGCCTGATGCAAAATCAAAAGCAGTTCCCTGATTGTCGTCCTCGCACTGGTGATCGCTCCCGCCTTCTCCTTCTCCTGCTGACTCAACCCCTTCTTCTCCGCTGTACCCGTCGACAAGGCATCGTCGTCAATCTCGATATTGCCGTTCGCGGCGAGAAGACGTTGAAGCTCCTCCCGGACCGGTCCGAGCTGCTTGGTGATCGTCTCGCGGCACCGTTCAAATTTGGCGGCCGCTTGAAGAAGACGGAGGTCGTTGTCTTTGTCAGACAGGATGAGTTGGCCAAGGCGGACCATCAAGCGAAGCTAGAAATCAGCAATATTCTCCATAAACAATCCAGGGAAAGACCGACCTGGAGGCGACTCTCAGAAAGGAACTCAGCGACATGATCGCTCTTCATCTTCTCCAGCGCCTCCTTCATCGTCATCAACTCCTTCCCCAGATTCAGCCGTTCCCGCGGGCCCCCAGCGCCCGCCTGTAAGAGCCCAACCTGCATGTGCGTACAGATCTGGCGGAGGTTGAGAAGACACGCCTTGAGGGCGGCACGGTCCAGCCCGCCCCCACCTCGGCGGGTCATGATCTCCCGCTGCCGACCGAGGGTATCGAGATAGTAGTGCTGTTCAATTTGAGACAGCTCGATGGGGACGACGTATCGCGTCTGGCGAGGAATAGTGAGTTCGTCCTGGACTTGGCGCTTGGTAGTGCGGACGGAGATGGCGCGGAAGAGGCCTTCGAAGGCGGGCCGGAATGAGGGCTGCTGAAGACGGTACCAGAGGCGGCCGTCGTATGGGATCCGAGGGACACGGAGGAAGCGGAGGACACCCAAGAGATCCTTAATGTCCGTCTTGGCGGGGGTACCGGAAACAGCGAGGGAGTTTCGGCGGGGAATCAGAGCAACCATCTCGCTGACGGATCAGCTCTCCCGCCCCAATCAGGTCTCGTCAAGGAAACTTACGAAGCAGCGGACTGATCGCTGGACAGCTGGACCTCGTCCATGCAGACACGCCACCACTCGACCATGATCAGAGGGCTTCTCGGGCGCTCGTTCTCCTTGTAGTCGATATTTTTGCGCCTGGACCGCGAAGGCGCCGGGTGCGCGACCTTGAGATCCGAAGCCACTGACCCACATCAGCTCGACTCAAGCTGACAGCAGCCTGGACTTACAGTCTTGATACGTGCAAATGACGATATCGTGCGCCCGGACATACTTCTCGAATTCCACCTGAGTGACCTCAAGCAGACTCAAAGGGTCCGCGCTCGACGCTTCCTCCTTGACCGGCTCCTCGACGTATTCCGCCCCTTCCGCTTCCTCCTCCCCGTTGACCTGCCCCTTTCCACCACTGTACTTCTTGACCACCTTCTTCCTCAACGCCTCGGTGGCTTTCCGCTTCTTGTCGCCGGGCTTCGCGCCGTTTGACTTGTTCTGCGATGCTTGTTGTCTCCTGATGCCGTCCTGAAGCTTCTTCCAGCCTTCATACACGCAAACTCGGAGTCCAGGGGCGTGCGTCTGGATCTCGGAGACCCATTGCTTGAGAAGAACAGATGGAGTGACAATGAGCGTGGTCTGCAGTGTCAGCTGCTGATCCATGGGCTACAAGCCTCCGGGTAAAGCCAACTCACCGCAACCTCCGTCACATCCAGCTGAGACTCCTCGCTCCAGACCTTTGTCCCGCTAAACGCGTCCAATTCTGCCTGAAGCCATCCGCTGATCTCCTCATCCTCCAATCCCGGCGGACCCGCCAGAAGGTCCATATTGGGCACATTGACATGGGCCGCAGCCACGCGTTTACGCTCTCGGGCGGCAGTGAGCGGCGCGTCGTCATCGAGCATGTCAATGTCGAATTCTTCGGCCTCTTCTGACGATGATGCGGGTGCTTCGGGAGCCATTTCGAGCGAGGACCGAGATGTAGAGAGAGGGTGGCGGTGGTGTAGCATGAGAGCAATAGCTTCGACTGTCTTGCCGAGGCCTGAAACCGATCAGCTCTCGTCACAATACTCAGATAAAGGAGACTGACCCATTTCCTCGCAGAGCATGGTCCCCCGGACCTTTGACAGATCCACCAGCGGGGGCAGCAACTTTCGGTCCGCTGCACTCAACCCTCCTAGCGCTCCCTCTGACTCCATGTCGACATCTGCGTCCATCGCTCTCCCCTTGCCCTTGCGGTTCGCTATTGCGCTAGCCACCGACTCGGGCAGAGACAACATCTCGCCCGTGGCTCGCCGGTACGCCACGTTCTCTCCGCCTACTTCAAGTTGCGCCCAGAACCCTCGCGGATCCGCCGTTTCCGAGAGAGAGAGGTTCTCGTATCCCGCCGCGTGCTCGCGCTCGAGTAAAAGCCGCAGTGTTCGGAGCTGGAAGGGCAGTAGCGTCGACCGCATCGCCTTGGGCTGAAGGTCGGACGCGTTCATACCGCGTGGTAGGAAAGGCGCCGGCTGCATACAGGCGAAGAATGAACGAAGGGCGTCGTACCTCTTGTCCGAGGCATCGAGCATGAGGGGGAGATCCGAGGGAATGATGGAGTGGAGGATGAGGCCGATGAGGTCCGTACCGATCTCCGGAGCCGGGGTAGCCAGGGCGGCGAAGTTGAGATAGACGTTGACGGTGATGATCAATTTAATTTTCTCACCCTCCTTCTCCTCATCCCCGATCTCGCTCTCGTCGTTATCCTCGTTGTCCTCATAATCCTCATCTTCCCCGTCAGACCCCTCCTCGGCGCCCTTCTTCCGCTGGGCCTTCTTCTCTGCCGCCTTCTTCCCCTCAGCTGGCTCCCAGGCCATCTGCAAACCCGTCCGAAGCTCAAAGCGCCTGACATCATCCCTGTACACCTGGTTGCGCATGGCCCTCTCCCTCGAATCCAGCGCCAACACGGCATGAAGCCAGCTCGTCGAGTCCCACGCCGTGGACTGCTTGTTCCACTCCTTCGCACCCGGGATGTCCAGGCTGTAGTCCCTCCACCGTGTTTTCTCTTCAAGACGGACGAGAGGTCTCTCGGTTCCCCGAGTAGTCCTCTCCTCGCTCGAGCTCGGGTAGACCGCAACGCTCGGGGTAGATTTGGGCGCGAACGCGCCTTTGCTCGGCGGAAGGTCTATACCTAGGACCTGGTCCGCGGGGCGGATGATATCCAAGGGCTCGCAGGCCTTCGCGGCAGCCTTGAGAGAGCTTCGAAGGGCGTCGAACTGGGCGTATGCAGGGTTGGCTTCCGGTTCGCGATGGCGGTATGTGATCTGTGGCGGAGGGGCGCCGAGCTCGACCTCGATAGTGAGCGTGTGAACATGAGTGCCGGATGGTTCGGAGATGTCCTTGGATCCTGATTATCAGCATTGACCACCGCTGGGGCATCAGAGCGCGAACTTACCTCCCGCCTCAGCCTGCTTTCCCTTACCCCTTCCCTCCCCTTCACCGCGTGATGCCGCCTTCACGAGCTCTGCCAACTCTACTGTCTTGTACGCATTCTGCTCGACTCGCTTAGCGACAGTACTAGTCGTCGGGAAAGAGACCGGCATGTTGCCTACAGTCAAGATGTACCAGTCAAGAGGGAGAACATGGGTTGAAGGAATTTATAGCTGACCGGACGCGCATCAGCCGCGACGTGAAACGCTTTACGTAACAAATCACGTGACTTTCCGGGCCCGGATCTCGGCACCATGCAGGAGCTGCTTCAGCTTCTGACTTCGATGTTCGACATCTACCATCACTTTCAAGATGAGCCTCTCCAGCCTCCCGTCGCCCTTCAAGCCTCTCCCAGCATCAGTAGCCCACTCCAGACTGAAAATCAACTCCTTCGCACTCGCCCTCCTCACCGTCTTTCGCTCAATATTCACCCCGTACCGTCAATTCCGCCGGGGAGTGATCTGGTTCGCAGATGAGTATGTGCAAGGGCGTGCAAGAGGTCATGCGAGCTGGGCAGGAAGAGGATTTTGGTGGCTGGGTAAGTTGAGCCTAGCGGATATACGGCGGCTCAAGCTCATACAGGCAGAAACGATACTGACGGTGGTGACGCTGTGGAATATCGTCGAAGCGTACATCTCGGTCCGGTCGCCTGCTGCGCCTGCGAAGGCACCAGGGGCAACAGGGCTTCAGTTGACTCCCTCTCGAGTGTCATCGCCTCTGGTCCGTTTCCCAGCTCCACTTTGCTCAGTACTGAAACTAACTCTGTAGACCCGGGCATACCCCTTAACCGCCACCAAAGGCCCTTCCACCCCTTCTGTATCCACCCCAACTCGCCCATCCTCTTCCTCACAATCGCAAAACTACCCTTCTTCAGCCCTAGCGCGCACATCATCAAATAACAATAATACGCCAGGCCGTGCATCCCCATTATCGCAATCCACAGCCAAAGCGCTCAATCTGCCCTTCCGACCAAGAGAGTCTACAGGCCTATTCTTTCCAGAGGAGGCGGGAGCATCGCCTAGTAAGGTCGGAAGAGGGAGTCAGGGGGCTGCATCAAGCAGTGGAGGCAACAGCGGAGGGGCGGCGTCAGGAGGCGGAGTCGGGAGAACCGGGTCGACAGATGAGTTCGTCATGGTAGAGAGGGAAGAGAAGGAATGGGTTGATAATGTCTGGAAGGGCGTCAGGGGGAAGGGCGGTCGAGTAGGCTTATAGCCATACCTGTAGAGCAATCTAGCAATATCATTCATCGTCCCGCCAGACGTGTATGACCTTCTCCGGCTCAAGACTGCCCGTAGCTACCATCCTCCCGCTCGGATGTACCGCCAGAGCAATGACCGCCGATCTATGACCTTCCAGCACCTGTCCCACTCTTCTTGTCCCCAGCTCCCAGATGACCACCTTACCACCCGCTACTCCTGACTCGCCGGTAGTAGCCAGCACCCACGCCTCCTTCTTCCCTCCCGGACCGTCTACCTCCATCCCTTCTGCGCACTCAGGAACCGCCGTAAAAGCGACAACCACCGCCCCAACCGTAGTCCCGCCTTCCTTGTTCTCGTTCGCCGCCCCGGTTGGAGCAGGCACGACGACGGCCGTTGTTGGCTGCAATGTCTTGACGACCTTGCCGGTATGGATATTGTAGACCCGGACGACGCCAGCTGTACCGGAGATGAGGTAGAAGGGGTTCGGAGTGAAGAGGGCGGAGGTGACGGGGGAATTGGAGTCATTGTCGAGAGTCTTGAGACATTGCCCCGTCGTAGCGTCCCATAACCGACTATGAGGTCAGCTTCAGCTACCACAGCTCCTGACCGACTCACATGAGCCCGTCCGCACTTCCCGTGAGGACCATCACTCCCTCCCCATCCCACCCTACTGTCCACACCGCCTCCGAATGCGCCGGCAGCTGCCTCAGCGCAACTCCACGCCGTACATCCCATACGATCGCACTCTCGTCGAAGCTGCCACTGACGAGCAGGTTCGACTTGGGCGAAAAGGCGACAGCGAGGACCGGGGCCGTATGGCCCTTCAGCTCCCGGAGAGGCGTAGTCAAGGAGCGTGTCTTCCTTTCGGCCTGGACTTCGGGTTCGGGTTCGGCTGAGACGGGGCCGGAGGCGGCAGGAGAGGGAGATGAGACAGGGTAGATACGAATGTCATTATCGTCCGAGGCGGTAGCGACGTATAGGTCGTCAGGGGATATGGAGAGGCTGTTGATACCTGTCCGGTGGGCTCGGATGGTCCGCGCGTGGCCCAGGGAGGTGGAGGGCGGGGTGGATGTCCAGATGTTAAGGATCCCATCTGCGCCTGTATATCATAAGCACTCAAATGAACCTTCGACGGTCTGCAACGTCGGGACGACTTCTTGTCATCGAATAGGTGGTACGCACCGCCAGAAACGAGCGCCTGCCCATCCGTCAACCATTGCAACGCCGTGACACTCCTCCGATGCCCATTTAGAGACTGAGAGAGCTTATAAGCCGGCACTCTCCCCGCTGGAGGTGTCGACGGTCCCGCTTCGGCGTTCATACTGATAAGAGGGGGCTGTATGGTCATGTCGACGCGTGAGGTGCAAACGAGGAATGAGGAGAGTCGAAATCTCGCTTGCCAGTGGCCTGCCGTAATGGCCTGGCAGTGGCTGCTCGTAACGATCGATGGCAAGGACGACGACGAAGTCGGGCTTGTCTGAGCTCCTCGTAGCGGTCAAGTTGCAAGGGCTGACCATCTCGACAAATCTCAATGATCATATAGCTACATATCATTCTCAGTTCACTCGGCGCGGAAGGAAGATCACATCCCCCAGGCTCAGCTTATACCCGCTGGACCATCTCCGGCCTACCTCCTCCTACCATTCCCGCATCTGATCCGCTCATCTGCGCGTCATCGTTCCTTCGAGATTCCTTAGAATGCCCTGCGTCGGATGGTCCATGATTGACCAGCTCGTTGAACGGTGTACGCCATGTAGAGAGCGAGCCGCCGTACCTCCGCAGCGTAACGATGACTTCAAGCGAGAGGATGATGAGGATCTGCTATGTCAGCTGCTTGATCTGCCAGCAGTATGTCACAAGATCACGAGAGGTTGTGCTCACTAGGCAGACCAAGCACCAGCCAACGGCCAAAGTCGTGTTACCCAGAGCGCAGAAAACGATATCCCCTCTGCAGCCCCTAAATGCGGCGTTGACGTCCGTCAGGGCGGCCATAGATCCTATCCAATCAGCGAGTCGATACCCTGACACTAAGTCTGGGAGCTTACCCAGACTGAGGAGGAGGATGACACTCAGGCAGATGACATCCGCAATCATACTGAGTAGGACCGAGCGGGGCGCAGCGAAGATCAGGACGACGCTGTGCCGCTTAGTCACGCCCGTCATCCGTCTTGACCTTGTACGGTACTCACGTGATAGCGAAGTACAAGAATGACAAGGCTCCTGCTGCGATGACCGCATTACCCTGGCTGAAGCCTGACGCGCGAACATACGGACGGACTGTGAAAATGAGCGCGAGCCAGAGGAAGAGAGGCTTGTGCGGACTCACGTAGATCGTTGAACTTGTGCACTAAGGCAGAACTGATGCCGACGGTGATGAGTGCCCAAAGGGCTGTAAACCCCTTGAGGAAAGTAGTAAAGATGGTGAGCGCTGTCATTTTTAGTAGCTAGATGAAGCAGACCAGATGGAAGGTACCGGTAGGTCGGGTAAGCCAGCGCCGAATCAGCTCTCTTATATATCTTCCGAGCGCAAGAACGCAGGAGCCGGCCGGATACGACTGGAGCATGCGTATGTTCCCCTCATGATGCGCACCAGATACCCAAGCCAAGAAGAGAGACGCGGCGCTCCGCGCTCGGCACTCGGCGGCGGCGCAGGGGTCGCTGGATTTGTATTCGGAGCCGACCGGGGGGCTTGGCGCCATTCCTTGTAGTGGAAGGCAGTGCCGGTGTGACCCTCGTAGGTACTTGTATGCCCCAGTGGGTATGCGATCGGCCGGATCATTGTTCTCGGTATGAGCAGCTCGAGCGTCGTCGGCCGGACGATATCCTGCGCTCTGGGAGCACCGCCGCGCCGAGGCGAGGAATGCTGCCATCACGTCATCTCGACTTGCAGAGCGCCGAGCCTCAGGCTCCGACCAAGCTAGTTTTGAATCACAAGCCGCTCGTTGGATCTGTTCTGGAGGTTGATTTTCCCTTGGGTAATGATACCGTATAGAACGGCTGGAGATTCGAAACTAGACCAAGCATGAGCTGGGTCTACACAGCCCTGTATACGGTAGTTGGCGGGCTGGACCGTATATACTCGAGTAGCGTCCACGATGAATTGCATAGGGTAGCTTGGCCATTCGAACTTTGTACTCTCCCTTGGACCTCCTGCCCGTCGTCAATATTCAGCCGAGCGGGTGTAGTGTCCAGCTGCGTCGCCGGATTGCGGAGAAGCGAGCCAGACCTGGCAGTCCTTGTAGGTAGACCGAATATACTAATGGTAAGGCTGCCTACCGTGTATCCCACCGTCCGTTAGGCCCGTCAGGCCAGCTCACTAGACTGGTATCTGGCCGCATCAGGTCATGAGTGGTCGTGAGTAAGCTTTCGTCAATGTACGGTGTACTTGGAGGCCCTTCGACGCTTGAACTTGATTCTCCTCATGAACAGCCGCTCAGCGACATCCAGACTCCAGGCACCCTTCCCATTATTATCCGATCTCCCGCTTCCTCTCCAAATCCCGTCATTATGATACCCGCTTCCATCTCCCTTCATCAGCCCTAGACCCTCTGGACGACCTGCGGTCCAGTAGACGTCATGCCCACCGGCACGCCCGCACTGGACGCACCCAGCCCCGCCTCAGAGTGGTGCTCGACGCCTCGGCCGGTCTTGGTGGTGCCGTTGGTGATGAGCTCGTTGAACGGGGTGCGCCAAGTGGACATGCCGCCACCGTAGCCGCGGAGGGTGACGATGATCTCGAGGAGGAGGATGGCGAGGATCTGAGGGTCAGCGAGAGATAGCACAGGGGTAGTCAAGAAGGAGATTCAATACGGCGGATGCGGAGACGACTTTGTACTCACCAAGAAGACCAAGACCCAGCCGAGACCAAGAGTTGCGTTCCCAAGCGAGCAGAAGCGGTCTCCTCGGCACCCCTTGAAAGCGCCAGCCACATCACTGAGGGCAGCTACGGAGCCTGGTAGATCAGCCAACCTACTCTCGTACGCCTAAGCCAAAAAGAACACATACCTAGGTTGAGGATGAAGAGGAACCCCATGATGGCGACATCGGCAATGACGCTGAGGATGATGGATGCGGGACTGACGAAGAGCAAGACGACGCTATTTGCCATCAGCCGCGCCCAGCATCACGGTCCAGTTCGAGGATAGACAGCACTCACGCGATGGAGAAGTACAAGAAACATAGGATGGCAGCAGCGAGCACCGCATTACCTTGGCTGAAACCTGAGCCTGCGATATACCCTCCGACTATGAGTGGTCAGCAAAAAGCATCATGCCAAGACAGAGTGGTGACATGGATGCTCACCATAGCTGTTGAATTTGGCAATCATGGCCGCGCTAACGGCCAAGACGAGCAAGGACCAGAAGGCCGTAACGCCCTTGAGGATGGTGGTGATGAGTGCGATGTTGGCCATGGTGCAAGCTATGAGTGCGATAGCAGATGGAAGAATGATGAAGTACAGAAAGGAAAGGAAGGGGTGTGCGCAAATCTGCGGAATGGCACGAGTCGAGGTTGAGTGACCCTGTTGAACGTGTGTGTGTCTCAGACTAGGCGAACCTTATTACGCAAAGGCGGCGCAACGGACGGAGCTTCTTTGTCGCATCGGAGCTCGGACCCGAATAAGTTGATTGCTGCTGGATCTGTGATACCTCCCCCATCTCTAACCGGAGTCAGCTGCCTTGGCTGAGAGAACGGTGCAACGGAGCTCTTCACTCATGTGGCGCAGCCGCTAGATATGGAGCGAACCCTTGAACAAGTCACCTTCCAATCCCGCTCCACACCCCAAAATCTGACAAGCTCGCATTCCCTCCTTCAGGCACCGGAGGCAAATGTGCGGCACTCCGCGCCACGTGGCGCAAGTGCCTCCTCATTCCTCGTCGGTCCGCCGGGACTCGGGGGGTGTAGTCGCTGCGCTCTCTGCGCGTCCATACATGGCAGGTGAGGTGTGAGATCTGGGATATGACGAGACATGACCTGTGCGTGGCTGGAAAGGATAGGCAGTATTCACTTGGGGTTTGGGTGATGACCTGTCACATGGCGATGGCCGCCTGATCGTAAAACGAACGGGAGTCCATGGGATCGATCTTCCTTTGACAAGAGGGGTGGGCTGGCTACTGCATGCAAGGGGTGACTCTTGTGGTATCCCTAGCAGGACCTCTCGGTGCGACTCTCATCCTACTGTCTGCCAGAAACTCGCGGCTTGCCTGCCCTTCATCATTTCCGCTCGCAGATCTCATGTATAGTCAGACAATATAATTTCAGCCAAAGACTCCTTAGAGACGGATACCTACCATGAGGATGATAGGGCAGTGATCTCGGTCGGTGAGCGTGCACAAAATCGGCGAAAACTTTCAAGAGCTCTATCGCCAAAGCTCATACCCTCATCCTCAAGAGCGTTGACTGGGAGGACATCACGAACGCACGACGTGCCGTGTTTACCTTCGAGATCGCCAGCAAGTCGACAGAGTCCCATGGAGATGCAGTGCTCCTCGTGCCTCGTACCCGCTTGGAGAGGAACAACTCGACCGGCGCAGATCTGGATGCTCTCCGCTACCATATCACCCGCGGCGATGGGGACTCAAAGGTGTACCATGGGCTCGTTGCAGCCTACGATCTGCTCAACAGCGGAGGACCTGGGAAAAGCTTCTGACTCAAGGTGCCCATGCGACACTACGGCAAGTGAGCGGGGAGGCCGTGTCGGCGCGCAAGCTAGGGGCAAGCGAGCGGCGGCCGGGCTCGAGGGTATTATCTGGTGGTGCTGCAGAATCATGCTGGTACTAGATAGGCAGTGACTTTATCGAGAGATCAGGATAGCCGTATGCGTCATGTATACCACCTCACCTGCGTTAGTCTGGCGTCACCGACTGTTCAGTACCCAGCTCGAGTCACTCGGCCCCCAAGCAAGCCGCCACTCTGCCACCTTCGGTCCAGGCACACCCGGTTACGTCATTGCCTCCATCCCGGACGCGACGTCGATCAGGAGGAACCTTGAAAGCTTGAGCTCTTGATTCTCACTCGTGACTCTAGCTCAGGCTCTGCCTCTAATCCGCTAGCACAGCACCGGCGATATATACAGATTTACAAGCTCCGACAGCTGAATCAAAGGAGGAGGAACCGCTGAACGAGACACGATGGCCGCCGTCCCTCCACCTTACGAGTACACCCCTCGGGATTCCAACCAGGGTATGTTGCCTTCTCACCTACAACACGGGACCTGGGCGGTCCCATGTCCGTACTAGCAGCTATCTTTGTCAGGGCCTGGTTATTGAGCATAAGACAGCAATCCTGACACTCCACAGTCGCACAATCGTCCTCGTTCCCCACTCCTGGCCAATCAAACCAGTTCGAATTCAGCGAGTCCACGGCAGTGACGCTCGAATGGCGCGTGAGCGGCTTGAAGGCGATGTACGATGGGACAAAGGGAGAGACCAAGTCGTGAGTGGTCATTCTCATTCCGTTTGTTGGCGAGCAAGAGCAGACAGATCACAGTCCTCGCAGTGATACTCCATTGACTGGGTCATCTTAACCAGAGAAGGGAAAAGGCTGACTTTGCAGCAAGTGCATCAGGTCGGCGGTATTTGGAGATGTGGACAACCTATGGGAGGTGCTGTTCTACCCGAACTCTGGAGCTGCTGGAGGGGATAATGCCTCGCTGTACCTTTCATGCACCGTGAGTTGTCAGCTCTCAGTGCCTTTACACCCTGCTGGCGGTGAAGCACTGCGAACAGAGCCTATGCTGCCCGGCTACGACAGTATATAGGACCCTCGCTGACATGCTAGCCCACACCGCAGGAAGTCGAAGCCGGCACCCCCGACAAATGGCAACGCAAAGGCATCTGGTGGTTCCGCTTCGAAATCCGCTCTGTGGTCCCTGACGAACGTACCGGCAAGATCGCTGTCCTCGCTACCAAAGACGCCGCCGACCACACCTTCGCCATCAAGACTGCCAACTGGGGATGGCAGCTCTTTGGGTCTCGCCAGACCCTCTTCCGGCACCCGGCCGTGCTCGCCGCCGACGCGTTCGTCATCGTCTGCACGGTCCAGGCGCAGGCGCAGCCCCCGGCGGGGTATTGGTTGGGCATGAGCATGCCGCTGAATGGCTGGGTGCCGGCTACGACGGTGGTCAATGGGAAGGTGGTGGGCAGTGGAGGAGGTTTGAGTGCCTGGAGTGGGGGAGAAGGGTCGAGTGGGGGAGTTGCGGGTGGGACAGCGGCGGGTGGGGGACCCAAGCGGGTCGTGCCGAAGAGTCTGATCAGTGGGGTGGGAGCGCTGCTCGATGATCCGCGTGAGTTTGCCAATGATGGTCGCTTTACCATTTGCTGACCATCAGTCTACTCGGATGTGGAATTCATCATACCCAATCCTCAGTGTCGGGGGCAGACATCGAGTGGGAACGAACCGGACAAAGCCAGCGGCTCTCGACGGATCTACGCAAACAAGAAACTGCTGGAGCGATGTGACTATTTCCGCGCCATGTTCCGGGGAGGTTTCCGGGAGAACGAGGGCAGCATCGATGAGGTCAGTTTTGACTCGCTCGCCCCATGCCCCCCGCGATATGAGTTGAGTTGACGTCGCAGGATGACTATGAGGATGACATGGATGGGCTATCCGACTCGGACGGCGAGGAAGAAGCTGCGGATCAGCATCACGGCTCAGCACCCCGACGTAGCCTCTCACCTTTACCACCTAGACCGACGTCGTTTCATTCCACTCGGAAGACATCGGTATCCGGCGATCGGCCAGACCAAGAGGATGACGAGCGGGAAGGGGACGAAGAGGATAGAATGGTCATTGAAGAGGATGCGCCCGAGGGATCTGGAGGGACAGGCGGGGATGAAGAGCGTACTGCAGGTACGGGGCAGACGCACGAGGCTGTCCCGGAGAGCGAGGCGTCGAGTCCCTCCGTGTCAGCGGCGGTTAGTACGGCGGGAGGGAGTAAGCGGGAAGTAGGGACGGATAGGCCCAAGTTGACTCAGGAGGGAGTAGCCGCGGGGCCGAAGAAGACAAAGGTGGTTGTGAGGGATGCTGCGTGGAGCACCTGGTGGGCGGTATTGTTCTGGGTGAGTTTGCCTTGGCTCTCAGAACTGGCCGCCGGTCGTTGGACATAAAGCTGATTTCTAGCTCTACACCGACAGCATCTACTTTGCACCCCTCACATCCACCTTTACGCACCCTTCCCCGCTCGCCACAGCCGCCGGTCCTTCTCGACCCGGATCCATCTCCTCCCTCCCCCAACCTCCCGCACACCGCTTCCGGTCCCGCTCCGAATGGATTCAACACTGGATGAAGACGCATGATATCGCCGCATCGCCCTCGTCCACCTCTGGAGACCCGCTCGGACCCCGCCCAGTCTCCGCCAAGGCGGTCTACCGACTCGCGGACAAGCTGGACTTGCCAGCACTGAAGCTGCGGGCGTTCCAGCATATTATTGGGGATTTGACGAGTCAGAATGTGCCGGCTGAGGTGTTTAGCCGGTTCAGCTCGACGTTCGAGGATGTACGCAAGGTGAGTCGGACTTTGGGCAGATAAGATGGTGCGACTGGTTGGGCTGATGAAGGCAGGTACAAGTCGCCTACTTCCTCAAGCACTGGACGGAGATCAAGAAGAGCGATACGATGATGCAGATCTGGCAGCAGATCAGACATGGCAAGCACGTTGGCTTCGAGGAGGGTGAGTACAAATCTATCGGCCGAACTTGGGTAACATGAGCAAAAGCTAATGACGCAGTATGGCCCCTAATCGTTGGGCAGCTCGACTTCAAGCCGTCATAGTTTCGCTGAGCACAGGTGGCTGCGGAGAACGGGCGCCGAGCTGAGCTCAGTTGGAGCTATTGATGCTGCGGAATGCATACCTCATTTCTCAAGACTCAGACTGTGACGCAGCTGATGCGTTTATTGATGAGAGCTTATCAGATACTGATAGACACCACCTCAGAAGTAACGCTCGAATGTGACCCGAGCCTGTTCCGCAGCAGTGCTGTGCTGAGCGGGACATTCCTCCTTCGGCATGAGATATCGATCGACGCTCAGGTAGTAATCAGTGGTTCCGAAAGTGCATATCTGATACTCTGCGCTGCGGGATGTCAATCTTCCGGTCTATATCCTGTACGGCCGAGGTACTGCGGAAGGAGGTGGCGCACTCCCCTTTGTGAATTTCGCCGACCGTCAGAACCGGTCAAGGTGCGTCCGCAGCTCTGACGCTCACTCGGTAGTCATGCAGAGTATTCCTTAAGAGACACGGGGATGCGGCCCTGGCTCCTCTTCCCGCTCCCACCGCATCCCTGCCCCGCTAGTCATCAGTCTGCACCGATAATTCGCTCTCTCAAAACCCTTGCATGCTGCGACCGTTCAGTGTGGCACTTTCCTCCTGTCGCGGAGAAAAGCCGGTGAGTTGCTTTTCTGCATTGCTTTGCGTCATCTTTTCGGCCTCACTGTGCATGCGAGGATGAGGTAGTGCGGCAGAGGTTGGGCATGTGCTGGACGATCTGGGTCGGGAGTGGAGCAGTTAGATGCATGATAGGCAAAAGGGTTGCCGGTCGAAACGGTTGAAGCAGGATGAAGCGGTGCGGCGCCACATTCGGGGGATTGAATCGCCTAGAGTGGTAATTTTCAGGGTGCACCGCTCTTCTCGCCTCGTCTCCCCTTTCAGTCTCCCCCCCTTTCCTTCCCCTTCCCCTCCCTTCCATACACAACCAACACCTTATACTCCTTTGTCTCACATCCATCTAAACATCATACATGCTTCTACCCATCATCGTTTGATATTTGAAAGATATCGACGCGCAAGAGAATCAAGACACCAAGTAGAGAGGCTGATCATTGCCTTCTACGCGCTCCTCAACACCGATAACCAACGTGCACTTCCTTCGTCCCTTATCGCATCATCCAACGTTGCCCCCTTCGCCACCATGGCATCCACCATGTCCTTCACCTATGATGGGGCCTTCACCTTCCCTCCCTCCGGGCCTACACTCGCCGCGGATAACGCCAAATCCGCATCACTCCCCTTCTACGTCCCCTCGCCGCCCGGATCCAATTACTCTGAGCCGGGTCTCGACTTTGACCTCGAATCTTTTACCCATACCTCCCCCGCCTCATCTTCCCTCCTCGACGACACCTTTGCGTGGGACTTTACCATGCAGTCCGACCCATTTGGCGCGGCGGACGTATCAGACGTCACACCGGTCTTTTCCTCATCCACCCCCGCGTCAACCACGTTGATTTCCCCTCAATCCTCCATCTCATCCTTTGCAGACGTACTCGCCACTGCTCCCTCCCTTTCTCTCGCCACCATTCCGTCCATCGCCCCTGCGGAGACGGCCGAGGCGCTGTCAAACCATCACCTTCAGCGCTACCTTCACTACAAGGCGCTGGCGGCCCAAGCGGAAGCAGACGCACGGGTCAAAGCGCAACAGGAATTTGACACTCTCCTCGCTCAATACTCCATGCCTGTCTTCCCCTCGGACAACGGTATGAAACCCGACCTTGCACCTTCTGCGATGCTCGGCTACCCGTCCGGCTTCTCCTCGGACGCGGGGCAGATCTACGCGTACAACCCTCAGGAACAGGCGCACCTGGCGAACGCTCAGGCCGAGGCGCATCTCCAGGCGCACGATGTCGCTCTGGCTCGCGCCGAGCAGCAACGGGCGCAGACGGGCTACTGGGTCGCCGCCACCCAGAACGCCTTTATCAATCCCGCGGTCCCGACCCAGCCGGCCTGGGTACAGCCTGCCGCCGCTCCGTTAGCTTCCCTCCCTTTGGCTCCCGCTTCTGCTCCGAACGCGGCGGTTCCCATCACTGCCACGGCTCCCATCCTCGCCCCGGTCCCCAAAGCATTTTCTGCTCCCTCATCGCTCGTCCGGTCATTTGAGGCGGAAGGAGAGGAGGAGGTTGACGGGTCGGAGCACGACCAGGTGTCGGTCGGCTCGGCTGGCTCGGCGGATGTCGTCATCCCCAACCTGAACGGAGGAGGAAGGGGGTACGTTCCGGGTCAGACCCCGGACGACCCGAAGAAGCGGCACAAGTGCAACACTTGTGGCCGAGCATTTGCAAGGGCTTTCAATCTCAAGGTGAGCTCCTTCTCCACTTGATGTATGAACATAGCTGACAGTACAGTCCCACGCCCAGACCCACAATCCCGTTCGGGCCAAACCCCACCAGTGCCCCCACTCTACCTGCAAGCGCGGCTTCTCCCGCTTGCACGACCTCGAGCGCCACCGTCAAGGCATCCACAATGACGGTCCCCTCGTGTCCGCCAAGACTTCCGGCGTCTCGCCTTCCACCGTCCGCGCTCAGGCGAGGATGGTGAAGGCTGGTTCGTCGGAGCACAGTCTCTAACCTCTTTGAGGTACCCAAATAAACTCGTATCCCTTGGCGGGATACTTTCCTTTCCCTTCCCTTCCCTACCCAACAACAACTACCTCTCCGACTCCACTACCTACCGCCACCATACCGAGTCCCCCTCCCTACCACCCATCTCACCTTCCTCTCGACCCGCCAACCTCCAAAATGCCGCGCCGCCACTATCGGTGGCATCAATCGGCTTTGGAGGAGAAGAGAGGAGCAGATGGCGGAGAACCCTTTCTACGAAAGGGCATGGACATGGGGTATGCGTCGGCTTGATAGTCGGCACCCATCCATTCGACAATTTCACCTTTACCCCTTATCATTATCACCTGTACAACAAACACCCACCATCCACCCCTTCCCCACTTCATTTCGACTTTTTTTAATCACACACGACCCGGATACAACAACCAAAGATAAAGACCGCCTCATCCATCCCGCGATACCCCCCTTTCCCGACCGAGCTAAACGATGGAGGCGATGATGGAGGAGGAGACTGAGAGGAGGAGGGAGTGAATTAGCTCGTGAGGGATTGGGAGTGAGCCTAGTGATAGGATCTTGGACCGTCTATATATCATCTTTGTGTTTTAAGCTTGCGCTTTTAGATTGTAAAGTAGGATATACGGAGCAGAGGTAGACACCTGTAAAGACTGCGCTGATGCATTGATCAGCGAGCTAAGTCTAGGCAAGGGTCCAGAGGGATACGAGTGATACTGACCCGGACAAGCTGACTGCTGACTATATCGACTATAGCGCTGACGAAGTGGCGACTTGATGTGGCAGGAGGATATCCTTGCAGCTCAAAGATACCATGTCGTTCCTCTCTTACCTTACCATCCAGATCTACCGCGTTGGTCAAAGGCTATCGTGTCGTTCCCCTCTCACCCTCCAGATTCAACGCGTCGGATTTTAATCCAAAAGCGGCCCTGCGAGGTAGACTTCCGGACGGGCCAGGCAACCACTTTAATATCCAGAAATGCCCGGGGCAACGCCCCACCTGACACTCTGAAGCGGAAGCCGCTCACTCTGCTCATAGGGGGCAGATAACCGCTCACAGCTCTTCGCTCCGATATATCTCTGTGTAACCTCCGCGTGACTCTTAACATTATTGCCGCCATCATGCGGTGTTCTTACTCGCGACTTACGGAGTGGGGTGCAAATACCGGTCAAGTGGCGAAACAGGGATGTCTCATTGGTCGAAGATAAACAAGCTGATGATGGATCTGCTGGGAACTCGCCACCGGCATCTTTGCTGCCGTCTCCTACTGAGTCCGCTGGGGTACTGCATGTGCGGCGTGAGAGCTCGCGGTAACGAGCAGTAGGCTAGGACCGGTTGCTGCACCCAGTGAGCTGATGACCGGGATCGTCGTGAGGGCAAGCGGCCAGGGGGAATCGTGTGTGCTGGACAAGCGGGCGGACCTCTTTGAGGCATATCTCATAGAAGCCTAATACTCAGACTGACTTGAGTAGCCTTTCGAGTCACGGTTCTGATACTGTTCATGATATCTCGCGTGAAGGTCTATACATACCAGGTCCCCGTCTAGGACTCGCTAGCCGTCATCTCAGTCTCTGACTGATCCCCAGCCTCTCTCGCATCGTTCTGGCTGCCCTCTCCAATGTTCAGCAGAGCAGCCTCGATCATGAGCACGTCGATCAGGTCGTCGGCTGACCTATCAGCTGTCTGTTCTACAGACAACGGTCCCGCAACCATCGCCTGCATCAAACCCTTTGTGGCCACCCTCGTGTAAAGCTCGATACTTCCTCTTTCGCTGGGCGTCATCTCGTACGGTATGAGGTTCAGAACGGTACGCAGATCTGACTCCAGGGCGACGTTAACGTCTCTGCTGTCCAGATCGACCGTCATCGTGTATGCAGGCCACGGGCGGTCACTGTCTCCGGCACCACCCTCTTCGACCGAGACCGGCAGAGTGAACTCGGCGATGCTGCCAGCTTCAGCGTACTGTATAGCTTTCACAAGCGAGGGGCACATGGAGGTATTTGATGGACGTACCGGTCGTTGAACGCAAATCGGATCTCATCGGATTGCATGGAAGCACCCGCTTCTCGAGTCAGAGTTAGCAGAGACTGCAGGTAGTTGCTGTCGTCAGTGGCTTCGGCTTTGGCTTTGGCCGCGGGAGTGGTTGTAGGGTGGAAGATGGTAGTAGGCTCGTCCAGCTGCTCATGATGTCTTGCCAGTAATTTGAGTGCCATCCTGAATGATCAGCCTCGTGAAGAGGGGTAGTAAGCCGCATGTGGGACTTACCATTTGTGACTGTCCGCCAACAAGACAACTAGCGACGCCTGCACAGCAGTCCCATAGTCCTCAATTCTGCCGGATTCGTCCTCTGAGCTCATCGGTAGTTGTATGTCGAGGATTGGACTCAGGATAAGCAGAAAAGAGTGGAGCGACCTTGGGCATATCGAGTCAGATCACAGACGGGTGGCCGCTTCAGAGCTGCGCTCCCCTTGATCGGAGTACGCAAAGTCCAGGGGGGAAGGATGAGACACCGAATGATAGAAAGGATACCGCATGCGATTCTCACCTAGTCGGTGGGGTCCTCTATCAGCATGGCGACTCTGCCTACATGCCCGAGAACCTGGCGCGGATATCCGCCACTTTGCCACGCACCCGCCACGCTCATCAGCGAGACCACGTGGCGTGTCCCGTCAAGCTTGATCAACATCAAGCAGCAGCGGAGCAGCAAAGCCCCTATATGTAGAAGTCCTGTTTCCTGTCATTTCAGCTTGATTCATTGCTGCCAATAGTGGGTAGTCCTGGAGTAGTTTAGGTCGCTGCCCTCGGCTGTCAAGAGGAGTCATTTCAGCTGGTCGAGCCATGGTTACCGAGTCCAGGCAGATACCGGGCTGTCGCTAACGACCGGCATCCAGGTGTCTGTCCGCTCATCAACAACCGCTAAGGATGCTAACAGGGAGTGCCCGTGTCCAGAGCACTCATACTCTTTCTGATCCTCTCCCTCTTCAGCTCAGACTACTCATTCAGCCCAATTACACGTCAGGCCTGATCAGGATAGCAAGAATGTCGAAGCCCTCCCGTCTATCCACCATGTCCTTCTTCTCCGGCCCGCCCCGCTTCCTCGCCGCCTTCCCTCGCTTCTCCAGCGCCGTGACGATCAAGCATGCACCCTCTCCGCTTCGTAATGGCGACATGGTCGATATCCCGCTCGACCAGCCTATCGTCCCGCGCGACTCGACGCGGCTGAGGCGGAACAAGACGGAACGGGTCCGGCTGCAGGGACTGGTCCATACCATGCGAGAGACGAAGGATGGAGACGGAGAGGAAGGTGGCAGGGTGAGAAAGACGCTGGGGAGATTGGAGAGGGCTAGTGTTTGGATGGTGAACGAGGGTGAGTTCGTGAGTTCTATTCTGACTCTGGGAGGGGCGCGTGAAGGGAGCTGACGGACTGGTTAGGGCGTAGCAGCTTGTCTATCCTGGCTTGGATCATCCTCCATATCATCGCCTTCGCTCTATCATGCGTGCAGTATGGTCTGAAAGATAATCTGAACGACGCGAGGCAGGCATACGGCTTTTCATTCGGTAAGCTGGCGGGCCAGGCCTCACCAGGGGGACTACTGACGGATCAGTCATCGCTCGAGCAGCTGCTCAGGTCCTACACAGTAAGGGTCATTCATGACACTCTCCATGATCTACGGGCACATAAGCTGACCGAGCGTAGTCGACGTGATCTTCGTCCTCTTCCCAATCTGCCGGACTTTCATCTCCCTGCTCCGCAAGACGCCTTTGAACAGCATGATTCCATTCGACAAGAACATCGACTTCCATAGTGAGTCATGTCCACGTAGGCTCAGCTCAGCTCTGAGAGCTTACGAGCCGCAGAGCAGATCGGACGGGCGATCGTCTTCTTCACGGTGGTTCATATCATCGCGCACGTCCGGAATACGATCGTCATGTCCATGATCAAGGGGACGTAAGTCAAGTACCCAACGGGTCTGTAAACCATAGCTGACGGCAAAGCGGTGTCAAGGGTTTCCTCTCGTACACCTTCCTCAGCGGTCCAGCCTGGACTGGGTGGATTATGACCATCTCTCTTGGGATCATGGTTTGGTTCGCTATGGAGAAGCGTAAGAGGGCGAATTATGAGCGGTATGTCCGCATCTTTGTCTGCTGCGAATGGCCTGGTGATGAGCTGAACAGCTAGATTTTACTACTCCCACCATGCTAGCCCAGTCTCATCAGCCGACGCGGCCATCACTGATGTTTCTAGCTGTTCATCGTCTTCTTTCTCGGGTGGCAATTGCACGGCATGTTCTGTCAGTTGTCTCGCTTTCATGTCTGATCGGCCCTAGCTGACCCAAGGAGGCATGATCCAGCCCGACCGTCCGCCGTTCTGCTCCGCCAGTATCATCGGTGTCTTCTGGGTGAGTCCGCACGGCTGTACATAATCAGACACACAGCTAATAGAATCTAGAAGTACTGGCTTCCCGGCGGTATTGTCTTCATCATCGAGCGTATCCTGCGCGAGATTAGAGGTAGACCTTCACCGCTTCCCTCAGCTGAAACGCTGTCGCTGACTCCCAGCCCATCACGTCACCTACATCTCCAAAGTCATACAGCACCCCTCCCGAGTCCTCGAAATCCAGATCCGGAAAGAACGCACCACCCCCTCAGCCGGTCAATACATCTTCATCAACTGCCCCTCGGTCTCTTACTTCCAATATCATCCCTTCACGCTCACGAGTGCGCCGGAGGAGACGTACTTGTCGGTGCATATGCGGTGTGTGGGCGACTGGACGAACGCTTTTGCGAAGAGTGTGGGGGTGGATTGGGACGCAAAGGACATTGGAGAGAAGGATGAAGGTGAAGGCGAAGGGGCGGTCGTCGCTCCTCCGGTTGGCAAGGTGAGTCTTTTTCCAGCATAAAGGGATTGAGCTGATGAGAAGGTGCTGCCGAGGATCATGCTGGACGGGCCATTCGGATCAGCCAGCGAAGACTTTGCGAACTACGAGACTATACTGCTTGTTGGTGGTGAGTCCAGCTGTCGGTCCTGTGTACCACAGATCAGAGCTGATTTCGCTAGGTGGCATCGGCGTGACCCCCTTCGCATCTATCCTCAAGACCCTTTGGTACCGCATGAACGACTTTGGTAAAAGCACCCAAACCCGGCTGAGCAAGGTATACTTTGTCTGGGTCATCCGAGACTTTGGGTTAGCGGAATGTAAGCCAACCCGTCCACACTTCACCCGCGAATGACTCATAGCTGATCATGCAGGGTTCCACTCACTCCTCAAGGCTGTCGAAGCGGAGGACAAGGAAGGGAGGATTGAGATTCACGTCTATCTCACTGCCAAGATTGAGTATGTTCGACAATCTATCCGCTCGTTGAGGGCACCTCAGGAGGAGAGCATACTGATATCTCAGCGACGACAAGATGAACAATATCATCGTCCAGGACGTAGGTGCCGAAGTTGACGCTATTACCCAACTCCGCGCTCCGACCCATTTCGGCCGGCCCAACGTAAGCTACTTCGTCCTTCCAGCTCCAACGAAGACCGACCAGCTGATTATGGTAGTGGGACAAGGTTTTCCAATCGATCGCTGACAAACACGCCGATACGGACTGTGGTGTCTTCTTCTGTGGGCCACCCGTACTAAGCAAAACGCTGCATCAGATGAGTAACAAGTATACTACGCCAAAAGGATGTCGCTTCTTCTTTGGCAAAGAGGTGAGCTAGCAGACTCGGCTCGTCGGGGAGCGCAAAGATGACGATGCAGAACTTCTGACGGATCATCGCCGCGTACAGGTAGAATGGCGGGATCCGCTGGCGGGTCGAGGCTGCCTTGTATAGCTAGCGGGGTATCTTTGATCATCAGCTCATGCACATTATCTGCACATTTGAGGTAGGAGAAGTCGGCGTCATCGGTCCACCTGCTTTCCTGCCTCTGTCGCAGCCCTTGCTGGGCGACACTCTGCTCTTTCATGGCCTTGCAGACGCGTTTGATGAGTCGCGTCGAGCCAAACTCAAATTCGCTTCTCCTCATTCCTTGGCAACTTTGGCATCCTTTGCACCGTCTTTCTCTCTTCGCATCGTACCTCCTCGTCGCCCCGGTCTCACGCTCTTCCCACTTCTCTCCCGCCCTCGGGCTTCCTCACGCGCACCTGGGAGACGTTCACATCACCCTCGGTCCCCATGCTGCCCCTCCCCGGTTCCTCTCGGCCTTCCGGCGGGAAGCCTCGAATCTTCTTCCCTCCTCCCCAGACGCCCACCTCAGCCAGCTTCTCCTCCACCTCCTTCCCAACGATCCTGAGCACGCTCCGGACCCGCACCCGTCTCACCAACCTCACCGTCTCCCTCCTCGTCTCTGCCCTGATCGGCTCATTACTCCTCAACATATTATCTGTCCAACCACACCGGTCATACGCGACCATCTGGAAAGCGCGCGAAGGGGCACAAGGGGGATGGGACGATGCGGCGACGCCAGAGCAGCATGCGGCGGGGATACCGCTGAGTATGGAGACGACGATCAGTAGGGATAGGCGGTATGGGGAGCTGGAGCATCTGGTTATGGTGCCCGGGCATGCGATCTGGATTGGGAGGGAGAAGCAACGGATAGAGGATGATGATGAGTGGGTGTTGCAGCCTGCACAGAAGGGTGGGAGTGTGCGGACGTTCATCAAGCATATTCAGGAGGGTGTGAGGGTGATGAAGGAGGATCCAGTGGCGCTTTTGGTATTCTCTGGGTGAGCTACGAATGCAGAGTTGTCGCCCCAGGCCTGGTAGCTAACAATACAGAGGAGCTACACGAGCACCGCCATCACCCCCCATGTCCGAAGCCTACTCTTATCGCTCACTCGCTACGACCCTCGGCCTCCTACCACCAGACACCCTCCCTGCCAACTCGTCCGGTATCTCCCCTCTCCCCCTCAATCTCCGAGCGGTCGCAGAAGACTTTGCTCTAGACAGCTACGAGAACCTCCTCTTCGCCCTCGCACGCTTCAAGGAAGTCACAGGCCGGTACCCCCTCCGCGTCACTGTCGTCGGATACGGCATGAAGCAGCGGCGCTTCACCGACCTTCACCGCGCGGCCATGGGTCTCCCGCTCGGCGGGTGGAAGTACATCGGGATAGACGATGATGGGGATACGGCATACCAGTACGCCGGGGAGCTCAAGTATGGGTATACGCCATTCTTGTCCAGTCCGTCTGGGTGCCATCCGCCATTATCCATCAAAAGGGTGAATCGGAATCCGTTCTTCCGGTATCATCCGTACCATACCAGTTGTCCGGAGATGGCGGAGCTGCTGGAATGGTGTCCGCCCAAAAGGGGGGAGGTGGATGATCCGAGTCAGATGCAGGTGTTTGAGGGTCATGTACCGTGGAGAGATAGAAAGGAGGCGGCGGGGACAGGATGGACGAGGGAGAAGTGGTAGATCGTTATACATCAGATGGATCTTGGGTCATCCGAATACGAAGCAGGGTATGTCCACCGTTCAGCCCGGACTCTGATACTGGCTACAGGTGCATCCGACAAGAATCACAGCAGATGAGCATTGTCCAGATAAAGCACTTTAGTATCCCGCAGAAATACCGTTCTTCCTCGAATCGCTGCTCGCCCAGATCGTCCCGTTCTGCACCACGATCCCCTGGACTGCTCACATCAGCTTAACCGTCACAACCCGTGTCCCTGATATAGACTTACTCTCTGATACCCCCAGATTGATGTCGAATTCTCCAACGACATGCCCCCTCTCCCTGAGCCCCTTCAGAACCCTCTCTGGCGCCCCCTCAGGCCCAACCTCAATGGTAGTCACGTTCGGAACGACCTGTGAGTGGTATCGTGGCTTCTCAATCGCTTGGGAGATGTCTAGTCCTGCATCGAGGTGCAGCAGGACTTGGGCGAGGGAGCCGAATATCCTCGATCCACCGGATCCACCCAGGGTCGCATAGAGGCTGCCGGATGGAGAAAGGATGATGGTAGGAGAGGTAGAGGACATGGGTCTGGGCGTTAGCTGTGGTCCCTCAGAGATGAGAGGAGGGGTTTGAAAGCTTACTTCTTGCCCGGGGCAGGGTAGTTCCAAGGACTTGGAGGAAGGCCGAAGGCATCAGGTGCGCCGGGTACAGCGAAGTCATCTGGGATATGAGATTCCGCTATCGACAGCATCCAGCTCACCTTGCTCGTCATTGAAGATGACACCGGTCTCGGGACACATGACATGACTTCCCCAGATGAGGTTGACCTGTCATGTGAGCTCGGATGTCCTTCGTGTGCGATCGAGAGCGCGGAAGCTTACAGTGGACGTGACAGCAGCTACGCCTCCCCACTGGTCCACCACGCTCAAATGCGTCGTTCCGTGGTCCTCGATGTGGTCGAACTCCATACCATAGTAATCGACTTTATGCGTTGAGTTCTGTACATCAGCTTGGACGTCGACAGACATTTCACTTGTCTCACTCACATCCGTGATCTTGGCCCGGACATCATCCGCCCATCCACTCTGATAAAACCGATCCAGCCTCTCCGGGTCCTTGACAAAGGCCGGATCCGTCACTTCTGATCGAGCGGCAAAGGCGAACTTGAGGGATTCGATGAAGCGGTGGACGTTGAGCGGGTTGTCGAGCCCGCCCGTTTGAGATATCCGGAAGGGCTCAATCAGGCGGAGGAGGGCAAGCAGGATGCCGCCCCTGGAATGAGTCAGCTAGAGATCGAGTAGCTCGCAATCGAAATAGCTTACGATGATGGTGCTGCTGTTGTGTAGATTTCACGTCCGTTGTAGGTGTGATGTATCGCAGGGTACACATTCGCTTCAAAGTGTTTGAGCTACCCTTGTAAGCTTCATGCCGCCAATCGGTCCCATGGAAGCTCACATCCTTGACAGTCATGACTCCACCAGCCTTCTTGATGCTCTTGACCATCTTCTCCGCGATTTCTCCATTATAGAACGCGTCCGCACCGCCATCTGCGATCCGCTCGAGCGTTTTGCCATAGTTGATTCGCTTGATATAGTCGCCTTCGACGGCGAGATAGCCTCTGGGGGCGTAGATGTCCATCCATGTTTGATCTTCGGGCATAAAGTAACTAAGAGGTCAGCTCCAAAGTCAGTAGTGGACGCGAGCGAGCTTACCCAAAGATTCGTATTCTCCTTGCTAGTTCTCGGCTGACCTGATAGCCTTTGGCCAAATCCGCGACGGGCATTACAAGAGCCTTCCAGGGCAGCTTCCCGTACAGCTTGTGGGCTATGGTATAAGCGTCTAGTCCGTGGAACGAAGCTGCAGTACAGGAGCTGGATGTAAACTGGGAAACTCACCGGCCTCAAGACCCCTCAGCTCCCCTGGAACACCAATAGCCAGACCCCCGACCTGCGCCGCGTTCCTCCCTGCTCCCTTGATTCCATACATCTCCTTACTGCTCTCCTTGGGACTCGTCTCCCTAAAGTCAATCGCAGTCATGTTCCCGCCTTTCGTTCCCAGTCCCGAATCGTCGGTCGGTACACGGACCATCATGAACCCTCCGCCACCTATACCGGATGCGAACCCGTTGAGCAGGCCGATACACAGAGTAGTGGTGACTGCTGCGTCGACGGCGGTCCCGTCGTGGTCCCGCATGATAGCTACGCCCATTTCTGAGCAGGTCTTGTCTTCGGATGCGACGGCTCCGGAGTGGGCTTTAATGAGATAGGCGGGGTTGCGGCGGTCTCCTGTTGGCTGGGGGTATCAGCTCGCATCCCGTTGAGAATTGGTGGGATATATAGAGCTCACAGGAGGCAGCGTCCATACTGGCGGTACCAATGGCCCCTTCGCCTTTCCATTGCCGTCTTTCGAGGATAGCAACTTCCCAAGTGACGCTCCGAGTGCAAAGCAAGCGACCTGAAACAGCAGGAACAGCAGAAGCTGTGTCCGCGTGAATCGCGATTGCCTACCTTCCACCTCCAGGACCTCGATGTCGTTCGGGCCTGAGAGGAGAGGCTCCTCCTCGTCCAGCGCTCTGGACGATTTCGAGCGAGACCGAGAGGAGCTGAAAGGGGAGAGGCGGTCCCATACGGATGGGGCGTGGGCAGATTTGCTAGACGGAGCGGATGGGCCGGACATATTGGACGAGTCGCTTGGGAGCTTAGCTCTCGCTTGACGGTCGATGTATAAGCTGCTCAATGGGACTTTTGCCCATTCGACCTTTGCTCGACTTTGAGCTTTCAACTCGGTCTCGAGCGGGAAATCGATGCCCGAGCAAAGTTCCGGGGGCAGTCTCTGCTAATCTCCCGGCCAGTTTAAGAGGGACCGCAAGCAAAGTGGAGGTCGTGGAGCCCCGCCGCTTAAAGCGCTTGCAGCCAAAGCCGCCTATAGCTGCTGTCGGTCAGTCGGGCCGCTACCGCCGCCTATCTCTCTCTTCTTCCTCCCTCTTCTGTCTACTTACGACCGAGAGTACATATAGCTCACCGCTCCTACACCAGTAGATAGCACCCCAATGCGCCTGGCAAATCAAAAGTCAACTCAGCTTTTGACGAAAATATCCCGTACTTCCGCAGCTCAGCTCACCACTGCTCGCGCCGTATCAACCTCCACCGTATTTCGCCCGAGCCCCACCCCAAGTCTCCGCTCCTCTACTGCCACCGCTGCTCTGCTACAGTCTCGCAAAATGTCGAACTGGCCCAAGAATATCTCCAAGGAGAACCCTGTAAGCTGACGCGCGCCTCTCCTTGGCTGGAGTAAGCTGACTGGTCAGCTCGGTCTTGATGACGGGAGCCTCTTCATCCAGAAGGGTATCATCAACGGCAAGTATGTTGATGCGGAGGACGGCAAGACCTTCGATGTCGACAGTAAGCTGGCCCAAACCCGTCATCGACTGCTGGGACGCAGCTGACAGACCAGACCCCGCTACTGGCAAGACAATCGGCACCTGCCCCGAAATGACCGTCGCCGACATCCGCAAAGCCGTCGATACGGCCTACGACACCTTCAAGACATTTCGCCAGACTACGCCTAATGAGCGCCAGAACATCCTCCTCAAATTCTACTCGCTCTTCCAGGAGAGCCTGGACGACATCACTCGTCTGATTGTGTGGGAGAATGGCAAGTCATGGAACGATGCCAAGGCGGAGGCGGTCTATGCCGCGAGCTTCATCCTGTGGTTCGCGGGCGAGGCAGTCCGAACGGACGGGAAGACCATTCCTTGCTCCTTGCCGGGGACCAGGAACTTCACCGTCAAGCAGCCGGTCGGGGTGTGTGCTCTGCTTGTGCCGTGAGTGGTATCAGCTGCTGACTATGCGGACCGAGCACTGGAGCTGATAAAACAGCTGGAACTTCCCCGCAGCTATGATCGCCCGCAAGATCGGCCCTGTCCTCGCCGTGGGCTGCACAGCCGTCATCAAGGTCCCTGCCGAGACTCCCTACACCAACCTCGCCATCATGGAGGTAAGCTTCTTCCTGATTCGCCCGACTCTGGCTGGGCTGATAAAGCAGCTCGCCAAGCGTGCCGGTGTACCTGACGGTGTACTCAACGTCGTGACTTGCGACAAGAACATCAACCAGATCGGCGAGGAACTTACCACCAACCCCAAGATCAAGAAGGTCTCATTCACCGGATCCACTCGGGTCGGTAAGATCCTGGCCAAGAACTGCTCGGGGACGCTCAAGAAGATGAGCTTGGAGCTCGGCGGGTAAGTTATTTCTATTGGGTTGTACTTTGGGACAGACCTGATGGCTTAGTAATGCCCCGTTGATTGTGTTTGACGATGCGGATATCGACACTGCCGTCGCTGGGACGATTGCTAGCAAGTTCCGAGGATCAGGTCAGACTTGCGTATGCGGTAAGTTGGCATTCTCTCAGACGCCCTCATGCACCAAACTGATAATGTAGCCAACCGGATATATGTGCAGTGAGTCAGCATGGCACGAGCCGCTATGTGATAGAGCTGATCCATGCAGAGAGGGGATATATGACAAGTTCGCCCAAGCGCTTGCCGAGAAGGTCAAGCTCTTCAAGGTCGGCCCTGGTTTCGATGAGGGCGTGTGAGTTGAATCGTCCGCGTACTTTTGGGGAGTGAACTGACTTATGGTAGGACCCATGGACCTCTGATACACAAGAGACAAGCCGACAAGGTCATTGAGCACATTGAGGATGCCAAGTCCAAGGGCGCCAAGGTGATCGTGGGCGGTGAGCGGGGCGAGGGGACGATCGTTCAGCCCACAATTCTGACTGAGGTCAGCCGGGAATGCGTGAGTTGAGCTTGCCTGTACGAGCTCGACGCGAAGCTGACGCCTCAGCTGTTGAACGACGAGGAGACATTCGGACCCTTGGCTGCGCTGATCAGATTCAAGACTGAAGATGAGGCTGTTGTGAGTTTCGCGAGCGCTTGGTTGCGTGCAGTACGCTGTGCTGATAATCCTAGGAACTCGCCAACAATGCCTCGGTTGGTCTCGCCGGTTACTTCTTCTCCTCGGACGCCGACCGGATATGGCGCGTCGCCGAGCGTCTCGAGGTTGGTATGGTCGCTGCCAACACCGGTGCCATCTCTCAGTCTATCATGTGAGTGGCTCAATGTATGGCGGTGCGGACTCAGCTGACATCGTACAGTCCCTTCGGTGGTGTCAAGGAGAGTGGCTATGGTAAAGAAGGAGCACACGAGGGGACGGACGAGTACTGTATCACCAAGCTGGTCGTCCAGGGGACTAGCTTGAAGAATGTCGGCAAGTAGCTGAGACGCGAGAAGATCTTGTATGATGCAGCTTTGTCGCGGATGTCTCCAGGCTTACTGAGCGGATGTGGCATTAATACATGGCCCCACGACCCCCACTTCTCCGCATCATCTCCCAATCATCCCCTCCGACCCCCGCCCGCTCCACGCCCCGCGCCATACTGTCCATCTCGTACCCTTCCCCATCGACCATACCCAGTCTCTGACGCTCAGCAAGCCGCCGCCGCCTCGCTTCGTCCTTGGCGCGTATGGACGCAGGGGTGGGGAAGGAGAAGGCGGAGAGGACGTCGGCGCGCCGGAGGGGGATGCCAAGGCATGTTGAGAGGAAGCAGAATATTAGGGCAAAGACGCTGGGGTATCAGCTTATCCTGAGATGAGATCCAGACGAAGGGGATAGGATCACTCACCAGAGGAAGCCACAGAAGATAGTGAAAATGAACAAGCCCTCGTCCATCTTAGTTGCTGACGCTTGGGGAAAGACCACGGGGGTGGCACAGCTTGTAAAGCGATTGAGAGTCCCGTTGACACCGAAAGACAGCTGAGTGATCAGGGAGAGCGATAGGTCTCTCGGAGCACAGGGCTAGCTGCTTTGACTAATGCTCATGTATGAGCAGAGGGCGAAGAAGAAAGGAGTTGGAGTTAAACGTTTAGCTGAGGCTGGCTTGCTGGACTTGAGATCTTGAGATTGGCGGGTTAAGCGAGGCCCTCGAGGCATGCCGTAATGATCCAGAAATCTTCGCAAAGGCAAAGCTGCAGCAACCTCGACTGTATAGCGTGCTCCACATCTCAAACTGCTCGACTACGGCCTCAAAGACCCTGGCAGCCCATTCATAGATCATCTATAGCCATCCGGAACCAGAGCTAGCCCGAGAGCGCGAGCAGGGGCTGAACTGCGTGCTTGAAAATGTCGACCTCGCACTCCCACCGACCGACTCTCAAACAGGCGAGTCCGGACCGGATGATGTGGATGCTGGAGCTGATTATGGTCAGAACAATAAGAACTTCAAGTCAAAGCACTCGTCGAAAGGCTCTTTGAAAGCTGCGGCGAAGGGTGAGCTGCATGACGCTCGGCGAGTCTGCATAAGCTCATCAATCAGGCAAGATCGTCAGCTCGTCGATATCGACCAAGGGCGGCAAGCAGCTCGCTTCGGCCACCAAGAAGGCTCGGCTCAATGCCAATGCGCAAAAGCGAGAGCTGAAGCGGAGGAACGTGTCAGAGGATGTCAAGTTCTTCAGTACGAGCAGCGGGGGCGGTACGTCCTATCTCCAGCTTCAGTCCCAATTGAGGCGTGAGCTGAAGAAGCAGGGAGTGTACCTCGAATCATCACGGTCATCCCCTTAATCTCCAACCTCTTGCCTCGGCGTTTCCTCCTCGACCTCCTTCCTTCGCTCGGTCTTCCCCCTTCCGAGCTCGCAGAAGTGATCTCGACTGTCCGGTCTACAGGAACTTACCTCATCCGAGCTCCCCGCTTCAAGACAACTCTGCAGATCAACGTCCTCCCGCCCCTTTCAGTCTACGCCGCGCTGGACGCTGCGCTCGTCAGCGACTATGTAGTGCTCCTGATGAGCTCGACGAGGGAGGTGCAGCTGGAGGGAGAGGCGGTGCTGCGGTGTCTGCAGGCGCAGTGTGGTGGGGTGGAGATCGTGCCAGTGGTCCAGGTGAGCTGAGGCGTTGGCATCGCTCAGGGCATGAGGCTGATCTCATAGGCACCAGAAGACGAGCCCATCACGCCCCAGACCCGAACCGGCATCCACAAATCCCTGTTATCCTTCTCGCGCTACTTCTTCCCATCAGCCGAAAAGGTACATTCGGCCGATACGCCCAGCGAGTCGGCGCTACTCGCTCGGGCTTTGTGCGAAGCCACGCCCAAGACGAGCCGAGACGAGGGACGGGCATATCTCGTAGCGGAGGGGAGTGAGGGCGTGAAGTGGGTCCCAGGGCCGGATGGTGTGGAGGGAGGAGAGGAGCTTGGGAGTCTAGAAGTCACAGGTACAATTCGGGGAGGATGCTTGAGTGCGGACAGGCTGGGACATATCCCCGGACAGGGAGATTTCCAGGTTGCCGAGGCGAGTCTTTGGCGCTTCAAGACACATGGAGATTGCTTGAGCTGACTTTCAGATCCTACGGGGACCGCCATCATCCCTCGCCCTGGCGGCGAAACCACACCAAAAGGCCGCTCTCATGTCGATCGACGAATCCACCCCTAGCCTCTCCTCGCCGGGCGAAAACGCCGATGACCTCACCGCGACCAACGTTCCTGATCCACTAGCGAACGAGCAGACCTGGCCTACCGAGGAGGAGATGGAAGGCGCAGGGCCATCTCGGCTGGGCGGGGAAGATGGAGTACGGACGAAGCGGGTGCCGAAAGGTACAAGCGCGTACCAGGCTGCGTGGATCATCGGAGAAGACGGCGGGGCGGGTGACGATGATGATGAGGATGATGATGAAGATGGGGAGGATATGGATGAAGATGACGGGCTGGATGGGATCGACGAGAATGCAGCGAGGTTCTTGGGTGATGGAGAGGAGACGGAGGAAATTGAGCTGGACTCGAGGAGGAGCGAGGTACATCGTGATCTGGACCCAGAGCAGGAGGAGCGCGAGTGAGTTCGCCCTAGGCGAGCAGAGAAGCAAGCTGATTGTCAGGTATGCGGTATACCTCAAAGCCCGAGCGCGAGCAGCAGAGGAGGACCAAGCCTTCCCTGATGAGATCGACACACCCCGCCATATCCCCGCCCGAACGCGATTCCAGCGATTCAGAGGGCTCAAGTCATTCCGTACGAGCCCTTGGGACCCGTATGAGAATCTCCCGGAGGACTATGCGCGGATATTCCAGTTTGAGAGTTGGGGCGGGACACGGAAGCGGGTCGAGCGCGAGGGTAGGGAGGTCGGGATCAAGGTGAGCTATAGCTGCTGATCGGTCCATAGGACGGAACTGATGAGACAGGCGGGAACAAGAGTGACGGTCGTTCTGAAGAATGTACCGAAGCGCGTATTGGAGAACCACAACCCCGCCCTGCCGTTTATTCTGCACGGGCTGCTGCAGCATGAGCACAAGCAATCTGTGATCCACTTTGTGGTACAGCGGAATACGGAATACGAGGAGCCCGTCAAAGCGAAGGCGAGTTGTCTTGTTGTCCAGTACACACCGCGCGATCGAGCTGACATGGCAGGACCCGCTCATCCTCTGTGTCGGGGCACGGCGGTACACTGTCCGCCCGGTCTATTCTCAGCACATCCGTGGTGGTGGACGGGGTGTCAATAACGTTCACAAGTCTGAAAAGTATCTGCGACCGGGACAAGCGACGGTCGCTACCTGCTTCGGCCCCATCACATTCGGCAAGGCTGGTGTTGTCCTGCTCAAAGACGAAGGCGAGGACCAGGGTGAGTTCTCGCATCTTCCACACTATGGGCACGTGCTGATCCCCAGTACCCAGCCTTGTAGCTATGGGCACCCCCCTACCACCCGACCCCACCCGTATAGCTGCCAAACGCCTTATCCTTACTGGCCACCCCTTCAAGATCCACAAAAAGACAGCAACGATCCGATACATGTTTTTCGACCGGGACGATGTCGATTTCTTCAAGCCTATCGAGCTGCATACCAAGCTCGGCAAAACCGGACACATCACCGAGGCGCTGGGTACGCATGGGTACTTCAAGGCGCACTTTGATGGACCGATCCAGGGGATGGATACGGTCTGTATGAATCTGTACAAGAGGCAGTTCCCCAAGGTGAGCAATTCCCGGTCCGAAGGTAGGGGAAAGCGCGGAGCTGATGGTGGCAGTGGTCAGAGGAGTTCACGCCGCCTGCGATCACGGAGATTGTGGACCGGACGGGTCGGCCAGATGAAGAGGAGGCGGGAGAGGGGGACGGTATGGATGTGGAGGAGTAGGGTTGGTTCTTGGTAATGTGCATCTAGATCTATGTATAACTTGGCTTACAACCCTTCGCAACTCCCCACTGATCCGCTTAACACCCAAATATCACACGTAGATCTCGCCAAGTCTACAAAGTCAGCACGTTATCCCTTCGACAGTGGCTCAACTCACTGTACTCCGTCCTGCGAGAGCTGCCATCCAGGCTTAGCGACCACGATCCCCCGCTTGACGTGCTCCTCCCATCTCGCCCTCTCCACATCGCTCGTCAAGTTGTCCTCATGCTTCGAAAAGTCGGTATACCCCTCTTGATACTCTTTCCCGGGGAAGGCGTAGAATCGGGGTCGGACATACTTGACGAGCGGCTTTCCGTGCTTGATGCGGTACACCAAGTCTGGGTTGGAGGTGAAGTATCGACCCAGAGCGACCAGGTCTGCTTTCTAATTTTGTCAGCCTGACGTAGGAGGGAATCTCGAGAGGAACAAAGAGGCTTACACGGGAGTCGACCACATCCCATATGTTCTCTGTATCGTATCCCCCAGCCACGATCACAGGTGTTCCAGATACGCCACCGAGGGCAGCCCGGAATGGTGCGATGGTAGGCAGGCCGTCAGATGAAAAGTCCGAGGTCATTTCTTTACCGAGGGCAGCGAGCTTGGTACTCTCCGACAAGACCTCGTCGTATCGCGCTTCCATGAACTCACAAGTCAGCTCGGGAGCGGTAGCTGTACTTCAGTGATAAGGACATACGTGGATGTAGGCATACTTTCTAGTAGCCAGCTCCTCACACAGCTTGGTCCATTGGACTTTTCGTTCCTGACCCCTCGTCTCGTTGAAGAACCCGTAAGGTGCCAGTCGCCTGAAGGTTCAGCTTCAGCTCTTTTAGTGGACGCCTCGCCATCAAGGGGGCAGCAAGACTTACAAGGCGAAGCGATCAGGACCGATCGCGGCTGCTACAGCATCGCACAGCTCCAGGACGAACCGGTTCCTGTTCTCAACGGAGCCGCCGTATCTGTCTGTCCGGGTATTGATGTTGGTGTGGAGGAACTGGTCAGGCACTACCTTGTTAGTGAGGGTTGCGTCACAGAGCCAGGCCAAAGCGAAGCTCACAGTAACCGTTCCCGCCACTAAAGCGTCAGCCAGTGCCCAACTAGCAGTATAGAGGGGGACCTACTGTATCTCAACCCCGTCAAATCCGCACTCCATAGCGTTCTTTGCAGCCTGCACAAAGTCCCCTATCGTCCGCTGGATGTCCGCCTCAGTCATTTCGACGGGAACGTCTCCTGGGCCGCCGCCTAGGGTGTTCTCGACCCGGGTCGCGGATGGGCAGCAGGCGCGTACGAGGGACGAGTGGTTGCATGAGCGGCCGCCGTGGAAGACTGGACGGTCAGCGCGTCTGTGCATAGAAGAGCTTAGTATGATCCAGACGCAGGAGTATCCCAGACTTACGCTGAGCGACAAAGACAGCCCCAGTAGCCTTGACCTCAGAGACGACTTTCTTCCACCCTACAATCTGCTCCTCCGTCCATATCCCGGGCACATTGGTCATCGATGCTCCTACAGCCTAGTCTGTCAGCTTACTTCCCTATGTATGTCTCAGAGTACGATAGAAAGATCGTAGCTCACCTGCAGTGACACAGGCAACGCCTCACTAATGAGCAAACCCCCCTCCGTCGCTCTCTGGCAATAATACTCGCTCTGGATCTCCCAGGGGTACCATGTCCCCTCAACCTTCTCGCTCGGCTTCCCTCTGTTTCGCGTGAGCGGTGCGAGGGCTATACGGTGCTGTACGACCATAGAGCCCAGCTTGAGTGGTTTGAAGAGCTCGGACCGGGTGGCGCGCTCTGCGGGCGGGAGGGTGGAGAGGTCGGGAACGGGCATTTCGGTATTTCAGTACGAGTAAGACGGATATCAAGTGTTTTCAGTGAGCGCTGGGAGGATGAGGGAGGCTCAACCTGTCCATGTCTGGCCTTTATCTACCCCGGTATAGCAGGCAGTTAGGTCAAAATGTCGGAAAGATTGTGAGCAGCGGTTTGTTCAGCCGATCAGGAACGATAGATAAGGATCTGGCTATCGGCAAGAGATCCCGATGACCAATATTTTTGATTCTGCCGGGCGAATTGGCCGTCTAATGTCTGGTAGGCCAGGACTATAAGGTCTATGCAAGAAGCTACAAGCAATATCTATGATACAAACACCAAAAGCCCATGCAGGTGGAGATGAAAATGTCCGCGGATGACCCTAGAACGAGAAGGACAGGAACCACGGATTGAGGGCGAATGGGTAGAGAATGTGGCAGGCGCCAATGAGGGAGAGCGGGACGATGACTTCGATGGAGGTGATTTTCCAGCCGGCGGGGATGAAGGTGCCGGTGGCCATTACTATCATGCCTGTCTAGTCCACCGTCAGCTTCTGCCTGGTTCTGGGGCAGAAGGAGGTACTCACGAGCATGACGCCGAAGAAGGAGAGCTGGGGGTAGAACCGTTTCCAGATGAGCGGGACTTGGAGGAAGAAGTTGGATTTCTGGACGGTCTTGATTGTTGTTGACCATCTGCGGTGTCAGTATTGCAGCTTTGTCTACGGTCAAAGAGCTCACGTCATGTTGTATCCGACCAAATGGCTGGCTAGGGCCGCGGACATGGGCAGACTCATCCCCGAAAAGAAGATCAGGAAGAAAGCTGAATGTAAGCAGAGGCTACCTGAGACAAGGGGAGTGGGCTCACGTATCCACTTGATCTGCGCAGCACTCATCTGCGCCGCGTCGGGTGCTTTTAACCGATATCGCAGCGTAATGAAGGCGACATTGCAGATACCGCCGAAGAGCACGAGACAGACAAGGGTGATGTTCCATGAGGGCAGGTAGTAGTTGTCGACATTGACTAAAGCATCAGCTACCGCATTCCCGTCCGCTCAAATGTAGACTCACGATCCCAGCCCTTCATAAAGTAGTTGGCGACGGTCAAGAACCAGGCGCATGCTATGGCGTAGTATGAGAAGATGTAGCCCGAGATGGTGACTTTGGAGTGGATGGGGATGTTGGACCAGAGGAACTGGTGGAAGAGCGGAGTGATGGGGCCGCGGCGGAACCAGGACCTCAAGGGGAAAAAGACCAGCTCACTGCGACATCAGCACGATCCACGAGGCAATGGTGGGGATTGATCAACTTACGAGCAGCCAAACGCGTACTTTTGCCATCGGTTCAGCTCATCATCACAAGTAAGTGAGACTCCCTCCTCGAACTCTCCGTTGGTGTAAGCCGCCCAGCGTACAACGTAGCCCTGCACATGTCAGCTGACGCCCGTAGACAAGCACACAAATCAAGGCCTACCTTCATCTGGAGAGACACAGCGATCTGGAAATCTTCCGATACGTGATCTTCTGACCAGATCTTACGAACTCCATCATCGGGGTCGGTGAACATGCACTCTTGTAGAGCGCTCCAGCGAATGAAGCTACGCTGTCAGTCTTCATCCGCACCTTCTCATGAAAACTCACGCGTTGTGTCCGACGAATGGCGCAACCTCTCCACTGGCACAGCAGTAGGAGATGGCCGTCTGAATACCCCTCGTAAAGTGCGCGACACCATTCTCGAAGAAGTGGTGAGCGACCTGCATGACGCCGGAAGCATGCTGGATGATGGCGACTTCGGGCGACTCTGCCATTTCCGAGACCGCATCCGCAAAGCAGTCATCCGGCACTCGAGTGTCCGAGTCGATAATGAGGATGATGTTACCGATCCGGAGATTGCCCGACGCCCAGGCCTCGCCGCCCTTTTCCTCGAGCACTTGAGCCAGGGCAGTATCGTATAGCCCGTTCTCGTCGTTATCGGACCAGAAGTGATCTTCGGGAAGCAGGGCGCGAGCGGCAGGTCGGAGATCATCCAGTACCTCCTCGATCCGAAGCGAGATGTTGTTGGCGTAGTTCATGTTACCGGCCTTCTTGAATCGACCTTTACGAATGAAGCCGTTCACGTTGTGTCCTGGCCGAGCGACATATGCGATGTTGTTGTCAAAGTAGAACCGACGACGCTGGTTGGCTTCTTCGACCGAGAGGAGCTGCAGACCGTCGTCGCAGATGACGATGCCGGCGCTACCGCCTTGGCGCTCGTACCTGCAATTCAGCCATGCACGGAAGTCTTCGGTCGAGTGGACTCACGTTGTGATGGCCCTCTTGAGCGACTCGATGGTAGGCCGAATGACCTCTTCCAGACTCTCCTTGTACACCGGCATCTGAATCGTAACGTGCGAGAGCTCCCCCATCGTCCTTTTTGGCGCCAGTCCAGAAAAGTAGATCGAGTTTTGGGTACATTGCCTAATCGGCCCAAGAATCTGCCACTGTGGACCGTCAGCTTCGCATTCGTATGCATGGGCCACAGACAAAGACTCACGATGGATGATACCAAGCAGTTAGCGGCGAAGGCAGCTACGCAGCAGAGAGCGGGAGCGAAGATGACGAGGACAAATCGGAGCGCGGACCCGTCCAGCATGTACTCGATGACCAGTGTTCCTGCCCAGGTCAGCGTCGGGACGACGTGAAGCAGAACGGAAAACTCACTGATACCTAGAGCAATAATAGCCAGACATACGATGATACCCAATCCATCGATCATAGGCGCGATCAGCCGAGTTGGCCTCTCCCGCCAATGCCGCTTCACTCTCCTCATCTCCACATCCTCCGGGTCCATATCCTCCTCCTTCGTGTCAACCGCCTCTCCATCTTCCAGCGCTTCCTTCTTCTCATCCTCAGCGATCTGGATCGCCTGGTTGGCTTTCCGGTTCTCCTCCTCTCCCCGCCAGATGAAGTGGATCAGTGACTCCTCGAGCGCCTCGGCCGCCCCGATGATATTGTCAACGATATCTGCCCAGACGACGAGGACGCCCTCAGACCGGACAAATGCGGCATACTGGTGTTTCCGGGCTCGAGCGAGATGGGGAATGGTGTCGAGGATTTGGATACGGGTATTGGCGTCGATGATGAGTTCCGACATGCCTGGTGTAGTATCGCTATACATTGTAAGCACTCGTCATCTGCAGCATGAGTGCAGGCACTCACATGTATGTCCGCATGATATTCCGGACGATCTGCGAGTCCACCTTGATAGCGACCTGGACATGAGCGCGAGCCAAAGCTGTCAGCAGACCTCGACTCACCTCCGGATTCAGCCGCGAGATGGCATCCTCGAATTCCTCCAATGGCTCATAGTTGACCGGATACGTCCTATACAACCCCGCCTTGGCCCTGATTGTCACTCCAGTTGCCACGCCATCCCGCTTGATCCCCATCTTGGGCGCCTTGAACCACTTCTTCCTCTGCACGCCTATCCGGAAGATGTGGTCCGCCATGACGTCGAGGGCGTCGAAGCCGTCGCCTACAGGCACCGCTTTCGAGCGGGTGTCGACGACCACCTCCGAAGTGTCCAGAGTGCCAGGAGCGAAGGACGCAGGTCGAGAGTCGAGATCAGAAGTGAGGGAGACAAGTGATGGCGCGTGAGAATGTATTGATATACCGCCTTCTGTTTTCGACCGAGTGAGAGCAGCTAGACCATTCTGGGCGTAGGCGTTGTAGGCGTCGAGATCCGTGTCGAGCTCCCGCATTACTCGTTTTTGTCGATGCCGCCGTGATTTCTCGCCGTGCCTTCTTCCGCCCTTCTTCCCCTTTGGCGGCCCCGAGTCCCATCCCAGAGACAGCTGCCAGCCGCCCGATCCCTGACTCTCATGTCGCCCCTTCCCCTTGGCCGCTCGCAACTCGGCAATCTTCTCCTGCAGCGCCAGCCGTTCATCTTCATCTGCCTCGTCCAAGCTCAACCGTCCCTTGTAGAACGCATCCGCCATGGTATCTCCCTCCTCCTCGAACGTCTCGCCGAGGCGGAGGTGCTTGGGGTTCCTGTCCTGGGCGGCAACTGCCAGTGACTTCTTCCGGACCGATGGTGGCGCAAAGGCTTGCGATAGTCGACGACCGAAGAAGGTGGTCTGGTAGTTGACCGAGACGCCCGGCGGGACGTGCGTTGACGGACCAGCATCTTGGCTTCCGGAGCGTCCGGGGTTGCTGAACGATGAACCGGGGAAGTAAGAGGAGCGGCGTCGGGCAGATATTGGCGAGGGGAGGTCGGAGTGGGAAAAGGAAGGTCGAGTGGGACTGAAGATACCCATGGCGCGGGGAACCTGATTGTCGCAGAGTTGGGCGAGGCTAGCGATCAGCTAAGTGTGGACGACGGCGGACGCTCCTTGAACATGGACTTACGATTTCTGTGGTAGCTAAAGTCGAGGTCGAGAAGATTATGCGGACTGTTGAGATAGCTCCATCAGATGCCTCAGCGTGCAGTCCCCCTCTGTCTCTCGTCAACAGCTGCTGGTCGCGACAGTCAGAAATCTAGAACTCAGTTGGACGGAGATGCCTGCCAACTTCGGCGAAGCTGTCTTTGGTGACTGCCTGTGAGCAATTCCTCATGCGTGCCTGTGATTAGATGACTCCCGTAATCTGCGCTATCTCGAGCCTGTATCGGGAGATAGCCCAGACTCTTAGCATATGCCGCCTACTTCTTTACCGCTTGCAGCTTGCTTGATGATCAAAGTAAAGGTGAATTTATTCCGTGGCTCAGGTCGGATGAAACACATTCCTCGCCGGAACCGGCAATTTCCCCTTGAAACTGGCCGTAACTTGTCGTCTTCCCTTATCTGACAAGCCATATCACTCCGCCGCATGCATCATCTCCGCGGCGCCATGAAGCCGCGTGATCGACGGTCTCTCGAGAGAGATCGACATCTCGGAGGAGTACGAACGCTCTGGGTATAGCCGGAGTAGTCTAGCCAGGCACGGCCGAGAAGAGATGAGGAAAGCGGCAGAGATGGTGACTGACCAACTTCAAACCACAACCTTAGATCAGCTTTCGCGACCAACTCGTCTCGTCCCAGCCGAAGCATATCCATCTCCAAGTGGGAAATGCCCACACTCGTTTTGACCGACATTCTTTCATAGCGAACACCAATCGCACCAACCCCTTGACGGGGAAAACCATCCCGACCCCTCTCCTATCCCGACTACCCACTCATCATGTCCTTCCTCCGGCGCATCTCCAACGCCGCTCAATCTTTCCTCCCCAGCGCACCCTCTTCATCTGGGACACCCGCGCCTCATGTCCCCCGTCGCGCGACCGAAACCTTCCGAGGCGGACGCCTAGACTCGATCAAGGATGAAGAATACGAAGAGTCTGTAGCGTCAAGGGCGTCGTGGGAGCTGTCAGACGATGGCTCATACCGCTCTGGATCGTCCTCTTCCTCGGGGTCATCGCGGTCATCCCTCGAGTCGAAGCGCAGCTATGAGACCGAATCATCAGAGGAGGATACCGATTCCGAGGCGGAAATAGACGGGCGGCCCAGGGATCGGTTTGACATGATGACGAGGCACCTGTGGAACGTGGCGGAGAGGCAGGGGTGGTTCAGAGATGCCCACTTTGACGGTCTCGTCTCCATTCGGTACGTCTGGTTATACCACTTGGTGAGGTTCGAGCTGATGTTCCAGAGTCAAAAAGCGAGTACTGCGTACATATCCGGAGGCGAAACAAGGGAAGAAGAACTACAAGGAGATGGTGCAGCGAGTCAAAGCGTGGGACTCTGCGCTGGGTACCTTGAATCCGGAGGTAGCCATGAAGATCACCTCGAAAGTCGTTCAGTCCATCATGTCCAGATGGTGAGTTTGGCTAGTGGTGCTTAAAGATGGAGCTGATTCGCAGTCCCGACGACGCAATAGAAATCATGCTCGACGTCAACACTCGGATCCAGATCCTTGACGAGCTGTCTCACCTCGCCGGAGCTCGAAAACACCAGTTCGCCGCCTTCATCCGCCAAGAACGGTGTCTAGTGGTGTGGGCGGACGAAGTGGAGACCATCATTCCCTCGGCGGAAGCGCTCGAGCAGCGGATGATGAATTATGTCTGGCAGAGTCGGCATGATGAGCTTGCGGTTCTTGAGGCGGAGACCAAGGAGGACGAGGAGGGATGGATCGATCAGGATGCGGAGAAGGAGAGGCAACTTGTATTGGCGGAGGAAGGCGAGGAGCAGGTCGGAGCGGAGCCAGGCAGCTGGGAGATGCGGGATAAGAGACCGGTGATGCTCTATGCGCCGCTGGTGTCTGGGCTGGCTATCATCTTGACTTGTCTCTTCATCGGTTCCGGTATGCGTAAGTTGATATTTTCTAGTGTGCTCCGCTTGAAGCTGATGAACAGGACAACTCATCCGGGAATGTCTGCTCGATGCCAACTGGGCCCGTCTCGCTCTCCTCGCTACCTCTCCTTTCGGCTTCCTTCTCGCCATCTTCTTCTCCATCTGTGTCTGCGGAAACCTCTGGCAAATGTTCGGACCCGTCGCCCAATGTCACCAAAACTCGTCCTACTACTCTGGCCGCGCGCCTGAACGCATGCTCGGTCGTCTCCCGCACATCACCATCCAGATGCCCGTCTACAAGGAGGGATTGGAGGGTGTCATCATTCCCACCGTCGAAAGTCTCAAGAAGGCCATCACCACTTACGAGCGACAAGGCGGCTCGGTAAACATCTTCATGTTTGACGACGGGATGCAGATCTGGGACGAGGAGGAACAAGAGATTCGAAAGGCGTACTATGACCGTAACAACATCGGATGGACCGCGAGGCCGAAGCACGGCGCGAATGGGTTCAATCGACCAGGACGATTCAAGAAGGTGAGCCACCGCTTAATTTAGGAGACTCGGAGGATCGCTTACTAGGCAGGCCTCGAACATGAACTTTGGGAACGCACTTTCCCTCCGCGTCGAGGAGCTCATGGACGAGATCCGCCCCGAAGCGCCGGAGGATGATCCAGAAGCCATGGCTGAATGGCAATGGACCGACGAGGATGAGAAAGAGATCTACGATGAGGCGCTCGCTCGAGCTATCGACGAGACCGAGGGAATCGCCTGGGCAGCTGGTAATATTCGGGTCGGAGAGTTGATCCTCATCATCGACTCCGATACCCGTGTGCCGGAAGATTGCTTCCTGGATGCTGCCTCGTGAGTCAAGCCCTCCTGCTTTACGAGGATGAGAGCTGACCCAGCAGTGAATTCTTCAACTCGCCCAACATTGCCATCATTCAGCACGAGTCTGCCGTCATGCAGGTCGTCGGCCATTTCTTCGAGAACGGTATCACCTCCTTCACCACCCGTATCAACTCTGCCATCTCCTTCTGTACCGCCAACGGCGAAGTCGCGCCTTTCGTCGGACACAATGCCTTCCTCCGGTGGAAAGCTGTCCAGGATGCCGCATTCATCGATCCGGCGGATGGCAAGAAGAAGTGCTGGTCGGAGAGTCACGTTTCGGAGGACTTCGACCAGGCTTTGAGGCTGCAGATGAAGGGATGGAGTATCAGATGGGCGAGTTACTCGAACGGAGGATTCCAGGAGGGTGTATCTTTGACTGCCGACGATGAGGTGAGCAGGACAGATCTGGCAGGGATCTGTAGCTGACGTCCAGCTCAATCGATGGCAAAAGTACGCTTACGGCTGCTCGGAACTACTCTTCCAGCCTCTGCGCCGATGGCTCACCCACGGCCCGATCACACCCCTCTTCCACCGTTTCGTCTGGGCCCAGGGTATCCCTCTGCACTCGAAGATCTCCGTTCTAGCTTATATCTCCTCGTAAGTACAGGCCAGCTCGTGTGCGCAGTATCAGCTGATCTTGCAGCTACTACGCTATCGCCTGTGCCATGATCCTCTCGGTCCTGAACTGGGTGCTCGTCGGTATCTTCAGCGACGTACTTGACCTCTTCTATCTCGAGTCATGGCAGGTCTTCCTGACATGTGAGTTCCTTGCATGTACTGCGACATAGACCTGAGCTGATAACGCAGGTATCGTCGTCTTCTCTGGGCTATCTAACGTATCCTCCGCTGTCTTTCAATACCGTCTGAACGCCAATTCGATCGGAAACGCCCTGATCAACAACTTCAAATGGGTCATCTTCTTTTTCTTCTTCTTCTGTGGCTTGCCATACCATCTCTCCACTGCTTTGTAAGTTGGACTATGCATACTCAGAGGCATCAGCTGACTCCCAGGCTTGCCCACTTGACAGGGTACAACATGCAGTGGGCGTCCACCATCAAGGAAGTCGAGCTATCCCACTTCTTCAAGGAATGGCCTGCAATGTGGAAGCGATTCTGGACTGTCTGGATCCTGTCATGGGTCATTATCGTCGGCGTCGCCATCATGGCCAGCAACATCGTACCCGCCGGATACAGAATGTGAGTCCTCCCACGCCGCCGCGATAGGTAAGGCAAGAGCTGATGGATTAGAACAAATTTCACCTGTATCCTGCCATGTATGGTGACTGCATGCTGTCACTTCCTGTATCCTATTGTGCTCAACCCCTGGTGTAAGTCCTCTTTGCGCATCCTCCGAACATCAAACACAGCTGACTCTTTTAGTGCTGCTCTTCCAATTCTAAGACCTGGTGTCGAATCTGGACCTTTTTCATATGCTATAATCTTGTCATCATTCGGACTTTTGGTAGCCATTTACATAGTAGTAGACCACTGTATCATGCATCACTGCCTGCATAGCCAGAGCACTTTGGACCACACACAGACCTCATGCCTCAAGGTTTGGCAAATTGAGGAATGAGGAGTAGGGCATGTGCCACACTCGAAACGCCGGCGGAATTACGCGCTGTGGCTGGCGGCGAGCTTTCCAGAAGCTGGCTTTGTTCTCTGCTAAGCTTGTAGGCCCTCCTATAATTGTCAATACAAACAGCTACTATCATGTCGCTGCCTAACGGAAACGCTGCATACGATGAAGAGGAAGAGCTCGACCTCCAGGCGGAGCTGGATGAGGGGTTTGAGGATATTGAGCGAAAGTGAGCTGAGTGCTTCCTTTCCAGCCAAGAGCACAGCTTACTGCTTAGATACGCCGTCGATGCGCAGCAAGGCGTCGAGAACGTTGTGGTAGTAGACAACATTCCCATCATCGATGAAGGGAAGAAGCAGCGTTTGGTGGACAGGCTGAGGGCACTGTTCGACAAGGCGGGTGCTGGGGTCGAGGAGGACAGGATCTCGATGCCATGGGATGATGCAGCAGGGACGAACAAGGGGTGAGCTAATGCAGAGATCCCTCCTACAAGAGAAGAGCTAACGGTGCAGCTTCATCTTTGTCACCTACCCCGACGCGCAGCAGGCCGAGAACGCGCTCCGCGTACTCGACAACACTCCTTTCGGTGGAAAGCACACTCTCTACGTCAACCGCTTTGGCGACATTGAGCGATATGCTACCATGCCTATCGGCGATGCGGAGCTGCCGACTGGCTGGAAGGAGAAGCCTTACGTCGAGAAGGTAAGTCTAGCTGAGAATGCTTCCTTTCAGGAGGAGTTCAAGCTGACCTGCTAGGACCACCTCCGAAGCTGGCTTGGCGATGCCCAGGGACGCGACCAGTTCCTCACTTTCCGTGACGCCGATGTCAACATTCACTGGAATGGGCGGAACGGCAACACGGAGCCTGTCACCATTGAGGGCAAGCCTCTCAAGAACAGCAAGTGGGGAGAGCTGTACCTCCAGTGGTCCCCACTCGGAACCTACCTCGCTTCGCTCCACCGCGTCGGTGTCGCCCTCTGGTCCGGCCCCAAGCTGGACGGGCCTATCGGTGTCAATGTCCTTCGGTTCACCCACCCCGGAGTCCGGCTCGTCCAGTTCTCTCCATGCGAGAACTACCTGGTCACCTGGTCAGAGGACCCGCTCGAGAATTACGAGGGCCACCCCAATCCCGCTCTTCGCGAGACCTTCACCGCCGATGACGAGGGTAACCAGATCGTCGTCTGGGACGTCAAGGCCACCCGTGTCCTCCGTACCTTCCCCTACGAGCGCCCGTCGGCCGAGGATGGACGCGCAGCCGGCTCCTTCATCCCCTTCAAATTCTCCCCCGACGACCTCTACATTGCCAAGTGCAACGTCGGCGCCGGTATCGCCGTCTACGAGCTCCCCGGGATGGGCCTTTTGGACAAGAAGACCATCAAGATTGAGGGCGTGCAGGACTTTGAGTGGTGTCCCATCAGTGACAAGGACATTGAGGCGAAGAAGCAGGGCAAGGGCAAGTCGAGCATGCTGGCGTACTGGCAGCCCGAGGCGGTCAACCAGCCGGCTAGGGTCAACTTGATGGCGGTACCAAGTAGAGAGATCTTGAGGTCAAAGAACTTGTTCAACGTTACCGACGTGAGTCATAGGTGTTTTTGCTGAGGACAAAGCTGATCTTCAGTGCAAATTCTACTACCAAAACCAGGGCGACTACCTCTGTGTCAAGGTCGACCGTCACGCGCGGAAGGCCAAGACCAAGAAGGCCACTTCGTGCAACCTCGAAATTTACCGGTTGCGCGAAGCCAACATCCCCGTCGAAGTCATCGAGCTCAAAGACTTTGTCCCCTCCTTCGCCTGGGAGCCATACGGACAGCGGTTCGCTATCGTCTCCACCAATGACCCCAACCTCGGCGTCCAGGCCCCCGGTGTCGTCGTCAAGTACAGCTTGTCGTTCTACGCCCGGGACCCCAAAAAGGGCGATTTCGCCTGCATTCGGCAGTTTGACGGCAAGATTGCCAACATGCTCACTTGGTCGCCCAAGGGTCGGCACATCGCCTTGGCGTGCATGGGCAGTGCTACCAAGTACGACGTCGAGTTCTACGACCTGGACTTCACCACCGACGACAACCCAAACCGGAAGGAGGCGGAGCCAGGAGCGAACGTGACGCTCTTGGCGACAGAGGAGCACTTCGGTATCACCAACTTGGCTTGGGACCCAAGTGGTCGGTATGTCGCCACGTCTGCTTCGGCATGGCAACAATCGGTCAGTTTTCTGGTAGCACCCCGACGTGATGGGTAAGCTGACTTTACAGCCTGAACCTGGATACTCTATCTGGGACTTCAAGGGCCAGCAGCTCGTCCAGCAATCGCAGGAGAAGTTCAAGCAGTTCCTTTGGCGACCCCGTCCCCCCGCGCTCCTTCCCAAGGAGACGCAGAAGAAGGTCCGCAAGGAGCTCAAGGACTACTCGCGGCAATTCGACGAGGAGGACGCGGCCGAGGAGAACCGAGGTTCCGCCGAGAAGCTCGCTCAGCGCCAGCGGGAGATCTCCGAGTGGAACGCCTGGCGCGCACGGAATGTGGCCAAGGTCGAGGAGGAGCGCAAGGTCCGGGGCAAGGAGATCAAGAAGAAGGCGGCTGCAGAGGAGAAGGAGGAGAAGGTGGAGGAGTGGGTCGAGGAGTTGATCGACGAGACGGAGGAGACTATCATGGGTTAGAGGATTGCGGATGCATCCGGACCATTCGTTTTGTTGATGTCAAGGCATCTTCCGATTTGATCTCGAGCTTCAATCAATACAATTCAAATATCATGGATACACTAAGCGGTACTACTAGACTTGAACCAACATAGATGGCAGATCCGCCCTTCCTTCCCCTTTCCAACCTGGACTGCCGGTTCTTCCCCATCGACGTCCATCCGATCGTCCGCCAGCTGCCCGGCCGCAGGATGCCACATAGGCGATACGTCCACTGCGCACATTGCGCATGGCTGATCCAAGGTGGGGACGGTCGCAGGCGTGAGGAGGACGTGGTCCAGCCTGCGAGCTTTCCGAAGGAGGGCGAAGGTATCATCATGGGCCGGCAAGGACTTGTATGCCGCTGCGTATACCTGCAGGGCAGTCTGGGATATGAGCTACATATTCGATGTTCGAAAACGACACAACTCACTTCGTTCTGCTCTGGATCGATCTCGTGCGAATCGTAAATCACCCTGCCCTCTAGATCGTGCGCCTTACACCAACATCCGGGATTCATCACCCCCGCGCCTTCCTTGAACTTGGCTATTGTCGGCATCTCCTTCTTCCCTGGCTTGGCCTGCGAGATCAGCTCCACCCAACACAGCTCAGAAAAGGAGGCCTACCAAGGAGAACTCAAAGCCAAACTTGTAGCCAGATTGGTACGCGCAAGAAGGGTGGAACGGGATCTCGCAGTCCGTACAGTAGATGACCGCGCCGTCAAGCTGATTACAAAGCGAGCATACCTGACCATCAGCGCGGTCCCTTTGTTCAAAGGCCGAGCAGGAGTTGGACGTACTGTTGACCAGCGATCAAGAGGTAAGTTCGCAATCCCCTCGACGGCTTTCAGGACTGGTGGAGCGGTAAAGATGATCTCGGGTATCCATACGGAGCAGAGGATATGGGCCCAGCGTCGACCCTCGGTAGGCTTCAAGGCGGATAGCATGTCAAAGTCGGAGAGAACCTTTTTGGGCTTGATCTTGGTCGACAGGGCCGAAGTGTCGCGAGGGCAGAGCAAACATCTTGGTTCCTGAGATGTGTGAGCTACACTAGCCTCTCAGCCGTACGAGATGCGGTTGTAACTAACGAGGTTATTATCTTCGAGCTTGACGTTCAAGCATAGCTCGCACTCCCAGTTCGGACCCATGTCTTGCGGGGCAATCCCGTAACAAGCTGTATGGAATCAGCTGATTGCGCCCAAATTGCTTGAAGGAGGCTCGGACTGACCAGAATGCGCCGAGAATGTGCAAGTTTTGCACCTCGCCATGGTCGATTTTGGCTCCATCCTCCGGCAGCAGACGCAAGGGGGAAGCTTGGGAGGAGGGAGCGGTACTGGTGTCGATGCCCCACTTGTATCTCCCTGCTCTCGGTCAGTCAAGCCCGATACCAGCCGGTGGATGCTCACCTTGCCCTTCCTCGATAGGATGATGATGTCCTTCTTGTCGGATTTCTTACTATCATCCGCCTTTGCAAATGATATGACGCCGTACTTCCTGTAATTCGTGCTATCTTCATCAGCCGCCGTTCCAGGTGCCCAGGCGACAAGCAGACTCACCCGCAGTTCTCACACATCGCGTTCCCCGTGATGGACCTCGGACACCTCCACCACGCCCTACTTTCTCTCGTTCCACACGCCGCGCATTTGAGCTTGACACCCGTCGCCTGATCCGGCCCATATGTCGACTTTTCGCCATCCGAATCATCGCCATCTTCCCTGGCTCTGATTTTGCCTAGGGACGGCGCGCCCAAAGTCTGAGATTGGGTCTGACCCTTGCGCGTGTGGGCCGTAATTTTCGTGTGCGCCCGAACGGCCTCGTGCTCCGCCTTGAGCTGCTTGCCCTCGTAGATGTAGGAAAAGCGGAGGACTTCGCCCGGTGTCCTGCGGAGAACCTTGGAGATGGCGTGCGTGTCTAGACCGCCGCCGGCTTGTTCGAGCTCAAACGCGAATTTGGCGGATTCTTTGTCGGAGAACTGCTGCATAAGCTCGTGACGCAACACGAAAGGGGCGTCATAGCTTACAACGATAGGCTTGAACTCCTCATACTTCAGCGAGTTTAAGCGCTCGATGGCTCGATCTCGGCCCAGCATTGAAAAGCTAGTCGCGGCAATGTTGAGCCGCTCAGTGTCGTACGGCGGTACAGGCAGGTGAAGAGTGGCAACATCGGCCATATATTGGTTGACTGCTTCTTTAGCTGTGATTCTGCTGCTGCCGCCAAGCGTGTCGAAGACTCACGCGCTTCAGACGGGGTGCAGATGATATCAATCGTCGACTCATGTTTCCGCTCGCCAAGATCGTGTCCTCTTTCCACTGCGACATCAGTAAGGGTCTACCAGCATGTCCGGAAAGACGCACCGGCGATATGCCTTGACGGTCCCGCCTCACTGGTCTCCCCGAACTGCCGCCGCGCCGCACTTTCAGCCTCCTTCTGCTCCTCCCAGCTCGGCACATTCGCTTGGAACTTCTGCCCGACCCTCGTCGCAGCTTTGGGGAAGATCGGATCGTCCGCGTCCAACGTATCCTGCGCGATCGTATATTGACTGCACCTGGTCAGCTATTACTGCCATAAAGATCGAAAGACCCACCCAAAGTACCGCCATGGCCAACCTCGATAACAGACATCCGGTCTCGCCCCCGTCACATGCTTGTTCTTCTCCTTCTTATCTCCAGACGCACCCGCACCCTTCCCGCTCTTCCCATTCGCCGCTGTCGATCCGAATTGGAACTTTTTGTCCTGGACGTCCTGGTGCCGCTGAAGAGAGCACGTGATGCAGAACCACGAGTAGCCCTTGGCGGGCTTGTTGAGCAGTGGTGGGTTGAGGCAGTGCATGTGGTAGATGTTCTTGCATTGCCTTGGGGTCAGCTATGCTGTGTGCGAGGGGAAGAGACCGCGGACTTACTCGCACTTGATCGAGTCCTGTGAAGACGCCCATTCCTCGCACACGCAGCAGGAGCGATAGTTGTCGAGTAGGTCGGATACCATCTCTCGCTCTGTGACGACGTACTCGTAGCGAGTCATCAAGGTTTCCTTCACCTTTTGCGGAACTGAGCGGTCAGCGCAGGTCGCGGGTCCCCGGACAGCTCGTCGGACACGCTCATAAGATGCTCCATCCCCTTCGCCCAGAGCGGCCAGAGTGCCCATGCCATGTCCCATAGAGGAGGTCGAAACTTACTGTTATTCACCGCCTCAGTTCTGATCACCTCAAACTCGCGCTTTATATACGGATCAAAGAACCGCTGAAAGTAGAACCGGTCCGGCATCTTCTTCCACGCCAGGAGATCCTCGATCCGGTCCTTGTGCCGCACATAGCACTTGCCGCGGATGTGAGAGAGAGGTTGGACGTCCGTGTGGATCGCAGCGAGAAGGAGGCGGAAGTCGGAGACATTTCGACCGGAAATCTGAGGAGTCAGCATGCGCGCCTTGTGGGCGATTCGAGCTCTTTTCAAGGCGCTGGGCCTTTGGGGGACGCCAAGGATGAGAATATCCACTCGTGCCGCTCTAGGCAGGGAGAAGACCTACATCTGAGGGGCGGTAGTAGAGCGATATCCTGACTTGCGTCTCGGTCGAGGCCGCTTGACGACCCTTCCTTGGGGTCGCATTGGGCGGAAGGAACTCTATGATTCGAGCTATCATATATGGCGTACCTAAAAAGATCAGAGTCCATCGCAGTGAGTGATCATGGTCATGTTAGTGGAATGCTCGGGAACAACGCACCATCGCGGTCGGCCCATAAGGGTGAGACGTAAATATGGTCTGCCCAGATTAGCGAGTTGCTCCCTATCTCGAGCTGGGAGGTCAAGCACCATTTCGGAACACCAATTCTCCGTTGAGGAGCTTGGCAGACGTCTGGGGATACCCCAGGAGGACCATAGTAGTTGTTACCCCTTACAAAGGGGCAGAAACGAAGAAGTGAGAAGGCGGTAAAAACGATTTATCGACTGCTTTTGGCGAGATTTGGCGAAAGAGCCTGAAGCCTGAGGACCACCTCGTCAAGCTTGTGGCTTGCCTGGAATGGCGCTGTCTCCTCTAGACTCGCTCTTAACAATCCAGTTGAGAGCTGTCGAAAGACTCCGTCCGTGCAAGAGTTCCTGGTAGAAAGAGAGTGTGCGGGAAGATGAGGTAGAAAGGCAGAAGAGAAGGAGTGGAGGGGTCAAATCCCGGGCTGCACCCCCTGTGTGTGCGAGGTCGATCTCATGCTATCATCGACATCGCTTGATGGACTATGGATCTGCTACGGTACGGCATACGACAGCTGGCAACCGCTAGTCGGACACGCACTAGAAGACGATGCGTGGCCACGAGCGCCGGTTATGGGCCATAACAGCTGCAGCTGGAAATTGCCTTGAGGCCCAGTACCGCCAGTAACTATCACAGGGTCTCGCGCCCTACCGCCTTGCCTCCCGACGGTCTGACCAAATGATCCTCTGCAACCTCAACATCCCGGTACCGCGTCTCCCCAGTAGCTTCTAGCGCACGCAGGCTCCTCGGAGGTTTAGCCGGACAAGATGCCCCGCTCAATCGGCCGGGTGAAGCGGGCTGGATCGGTATCTCGACATCGAAGTCAAGCTCACCGTTGCCGCATCACTGAAGTAGTCTCCTTCGGTCTTTCTTCGCTAAGCTGCAGGGGCGAGCAGCGGGCAGCAAGACAGGCCTTTGCAGTCAAGGCGGTTCGCGTGATGCTGGCTGTACCTAGATGAAGGTCAAGCGGTGTGAGCAGGATGAGAGTGTCAGCACCCCGAGCGTAACCATATCAGGCAGGCATCCCCTCGTTCCCGCCACTTTTTCATCAGCGGCCAACCTTGACGATTCCCTGGTCGACCGAGGTACCGAGGCGGGGGTCTACCACGACCAGACCCGGAACTCCCCCACTCCCGGTCATCGGCTTTCCGCCGTTTTCGTTGTCGCTGGAATGGTATGCGCTACCTGTGCGGTCTGATCAGCTCACTGCTGGGGTCATCCATTCAAGAAGGTAGAGGGGTGAAAGAGGTATCAGACTTCAGATGTAATGCGAAGAATAGGGCCTTCGGGAAATGCTTCCGAGGTGGGATTGATGGAGTTGGCGCCGGTTGTACCAAGAGCCGGCCGACAACAGAAACCTCACACTGATCAATCCAGTACATCGACATCGACACTCTCATACATTCATCATCTGCATCAAGCTCTAGCAGTCAACATGCTCCGAAACGCTCTCCGCCCAGCTACGCTCTCCCGATCCCTCTTCTCGGCTCAGCAGTCCCGCTTTGCCTCATCTTTGGTCTACCTCGAGCACAAGGGTGGTAAACTCAATGACAGCTCGTTGAGCGCCGTCACAGCTGCAAAGAAGGTCGATGGCAATGTGCGTTGAGGTGTCTGCTCGAGATCGTGAGCTGGTAGCTGACAAATGGCAGGCTGCTGGTATACTAGTCGGATCCAAGTCGGACGTAGATAGCGTACTGTCTGAAGCGAAGAAGTGAGTGACACGCCCGATCTGTCGGGACTGAGCTCATAGGGCAGGATCGAGGGGCTTTCCAAGATCTACACTGCATCATCAGACGCATACGCCAACACCCTTGCTGAGAGTGAGTGACTGAGCTCTCGCCAAGGTGGCCAAAAGTGGCTAGATACTGAACTTCCAGATGTTGCACCACTCCTCGCCTCTTTCCTGCCGGAGAAGGGTATTACCCACTTCTTTGGTGCTCACACTGCCGTCGGGAAGAATGTCTTCCCTCGTCTCGCCGGTGCTCTCGATTCCTCCATGGTATATCCGTTCATATAACGGGATGATCGCGAATCTAGCTGATCCCAAGATTGCCGACATCGTTGCTCTTGAGGGCGAGGACACCTTCACCCGCCCAATCTACGCTGGTAACGCCATTCTCAAGATCAAGAGCAGTCCCAAGGACAAGATCAAGATCGTCACTGTCCGGACCACCGCTTTCGACAAGGCTGCGATCGGATCGGGTGCGGCCGAGGTGGAGGAGGTCAAGGAGGTCTCGGGCGACAGTAAGCCTTTTTTGTTGCTTTGAGAGATCGTCGCTGATGTCTAGGCACCACTAAATACATCTCAGAGGAACTTACCGTCTCATCACGGCCCGACCTGTCCTCGGCACCACGGGTAGTCTCAGGTGGACGGGCCCTGAAGAGTCAGGAGAGCTTCAGCAGTGTGCTGGACCCCCTTGCTGACGCACTGGGAGCAGGTAAGCTTCCCTCTACCCTCGCCTTTTGCTACGAAGAGATGGAGGAGTCAGCTTACACCACCAGCTGTCGGTGCATCTCGGGCTGCGGTCGATGCTGGTTACGCGGACAACTCGCTCCAGGTTGGCCAGACCGGAAAGGTGAGCATCAGCATCCATCGTCCTTCTTCCTCCTGTCTACTGTTCTACCTCGCGGGCGATCACAGCTGATGTTCAGGTCGTTGCTCCCGAATTATACATGGCCATCGGTATCTCTGGCGCCATCCAGCATTTGGCAGGTATGAAGGAGTCCAAGATGATCGTCGCTATCAACAAGGACGCCGACGCGCCCATCTTCCAGATTGCCGACGTCGGACTGGTGGCCGACCTTTTCAACGCAGTACCGGAGCTGGTGACCCAGGTTGAGAACGCGAAGAAGTAGTCGAGGAGGGGATCGATCGGACTTGTGCCTCCATGTTGTTATGTATCCTTCGCTTGACGCTTCCGTCTTTTTGCATGTCCGGAGCTGGTGCTGATCCGATCGACGTGTGAGGCGAGGCCTACATGGTAGGAAGCGCGGCCCCTCCTGTCATCTTGCTCATCCATAACCCAAGCCACGAGCCATCTCGATCCTATTAGAATTGGCTTAACGTAACTGCCGGATTGGGACAATTCGGGAGTTTCAAATCGCGTGAGTGGAGGGCAAGGGTTGGGCGCGAGAAAGGCCTATTGTTCCATGCCTTTGTTCTCATGCTCTCAGAATACCACCTATACACCCTGCCATGAAGCTATGGGCATCTATGGCCGGCGATAGAGCGTGCTAGGATTGCTTGGAGCGCTTGAGATTGTGAGTCTTGTCCCCGTTTCGAGCACAGGACGCATCTGAAACGTTCTATCAGGGACACCCACCCTCACCCAGAAGTCGACCGCCTTGAAAGATTGCACGGCGCCATGGCCTCTTCCTCGCTCCGGCCTCATGCGGTTCAGCGGCCACTACACTCTCCTACCGGCTCATCCGACCACACAACCACTCCCACTTCACCACACTTCTCCTCCCACCCGAATCCCCACCCTGCCCTGCCCAGAAGCCATCCGCATCCATATGCCAACCGCTCGGCCGACCTCCTCGCTTCCACTTCTACCCTCGCATCAACTACTCGTTCCCCCTCCCACCGCCCCGCTACGCCGCCGCTCCTCCATGCCCCCCCAGGCGTATCATTCTCGTCGTACCTCGCTGGCTGGACAGGCGAGCAATTACAGCAATTCCTCACGCAATGCAAGTGCGGTCACTATGCGGACACATTCCGGCGGAACGATATCGATGGGAGGGTACTGCTGGATCTCGACATGGCGAGTCTGAAGGAGATGGGAGTAACCAAGGTCGGCGAAAGGGTCAAGCTCCTCAGTGGGATAAAGGATCTCCGGAAGCGCGCGACGGGGCAGGTCACGTCAAATGCGGCCTCTATGGTGGGGAGATCGGTGGTGGAGCTGAGGCTCAACGGGACGGCTACTCCTAGTCCGGACTGGACAACTGGTGGAGGTCCCGGACTCAACCCCACTGCGGGCGTAGGCGGAGCGGGAGGCGGAGTGGGAATTAGCGGCGGAGTTGGCGGACTTGTGGTTCCCACTCGGCCAGGACATGAGCGCAGCCTGAGCCATACCGGCAGTCAGTCGAGTATGGGCGAGAGAAGGGAAAAGATCGATCGCAGCCTGAGCACGAGGCGGCCTGGAAATGCCCGACCACCACCCCTCGATCTGCACAGCTCGAGCAGGGGTCACGGCCCGTCGCTGTCGTACAGCCATCCGAACGGGAACGGATCGAGCACGGCGGTCAGCGCGGCGTCAATCTACGATGCGCCAGCTTCCGCCTTGACTCAGCGTGGACCGTCCTCGACTCCGCGTCCATCTACGCAGAACGGGCCTGTCTATCCCGGAAATTTGCAGCGGCCGTCAATATCCAGCCAGACAAGCTCGAGCGCTACCATCACTCCTGCCTCGCTCAATTCCTCTTCCACCATCAGCCGACCGCATCCCCTCCCTTCCAACCTCAATCTTCGGGCACCTCCTGCCCGGGATACGGCCAGACGATCGCCCAGTCCCATCAATGGCATTGATTCCGCAAGCTTCGTCGATCGGCCTCTACCCCCAGCACCTGGTTCCTCCGGCGGTCCGACGAGCTCTGCGGCAGAGTACGCTCGACAGCATGCTGGGACCCCCACACCGCCGAGCTGGCAGAGCAATCACGGAAAGGGACCATCTCCATCCTGTGCGGAACGGCGGGCGGCAACAGGGCACGGTCAGCCGTCTGTCTCGGCCCTTAGCGGCTCGAACGGGATACGCAAGCCACCTGCGTCGTCAGGCCCGTCGTTCGGCTCGACTCAGCAGAAGCAGCCCAGTCCTATCAAAGCCAAGTTCTCCGCCTTGGTCAACCGGAACCCTCAACCAGCGGTACATCCCTTCGCGGCCACTAGGGATCCAAAGGAAGTCGTGCCTCCCAAAGACCGCGAGCGGGAACGGGAGCTGTCGACACGAAGCGGGGATCACCATTCCGGCTCGCTACGGAATCAGACTGGCGGGTACTCTGTCGGTGCTGGACCGCTCAAGTCCAGCTCTTCTCGGACTGCACCGCCAGCACCCCCACCCGTAGCAGCGAATCCTCCACGCCAAAACTCCATCTCATCTGCATCTATCGGCTCCGGCTCGGTCATCAGCCTAGAAGAGGTCCGCAGGCAGGTCGTCAAATTCATCAACTCGGAAGATGGGACGACGCGGACGGTCAATGTCAGCAGCTGTACGAGTGGTGTCGAGGTGCTCGAGAGGGTGCTCAAGAAATTTGGCAAGTGGAACACCGGGAACGTGAGCTCGGAAGGCGAAAGTGACGAGGAGGGGGAGAGGCTGGAAGTGGATGGCTGGGGAGTGTACACGGACGACGCGGATCACAATTGTAAGTGCGCAACTCCTAGAACGGGAAGAAGCTGATATGTTTAGCCAAACCACTTTCGGAAGCTGCACTACTTGGCATCTGCCTCTCGCATCGGGATGGATCAGCGCTTCGGGAGAGAGGCCTTGTCCTTCGTCGATCAAGGAAATTCGGCAATCGCAAGAACATGTCCGAGTTCTTTGGCGAGCAGCCACCCGCTCCTCTCTCTCCCAAATCACCAACCTACTTTGGCGGCGGTCCTCGACTCGGAATCAGCCAGACCCAATCGTCCGACCCAGCCAACCTCCTCACACCTACCCGTACCCGCCGCGCCACCAATGCCAATGTCAACCGCGCGAGCATGGTATCCGTCATGTCCGGACTTGGTGTCGCTGTCACCGATCTACCACCTTCCCCATCTACCGTCGTTCGATCACCATCAACGGCTAGCTTCCTCCCCGGCAGTCGGAAAAAGATGTACAACTTTTTCGGTCACCGCCCACCCTCCGAGCTCATCTCGAACCATCTGGCGGAATACTTCCCTTCGGCCAAAAAGAAGGAGCTGGACAAGACGGTGCGGAAGAGCGTCTACCGGCAGTCCATCTACGGGGCCAAGCGAGGCAGTATCGCTCCAAGCGTGATGAGCGGGCGAGAGTCGTTCGACTTTGCGCCGTCTGCCAAGCCAAGTCCACCGCGGCGCCGTCCGACCAGTCGGATGACCATGACGAGTCCTCCCAGCTCAAGTGCCATCCCTGAAGAGGGAGAGGAGACGGGCGGCTCGGATGAGGCCCTCGGGCGGCCTGGCGTACCCCGGATGAGCGTCTCGGACGAGGCTGGCAGTATCCGCCGGCCCATGATCGACGGCGACACCTCTGCCAGTTCCGGGGCCGATTCGGACCGTCCTCCCCTCCTACCAGCGTTCGAACCATTCAATGAGAGCTTGTCAGATTCGCTCCAAGCATACTCGCGCTCGGTATCTGCCCCCAGCGTCGCATCGGCCATCCCGCCTAACAAGCGTGCCTCGCTCGCCCGGCCCAAGTCCATCTCGCAGCATGGTCGGCGGAACTCGGCGTCTTCGTCCCGGTCTCGCATGTCCACCTTTTCGCAGATGCGCAGGGCGCGCGATAGGTCCGACACGGCATCCATGCTCACTGTGGATGAGATCACGGCCGAGGTGGAGAACCGTCGGGCGTCGACTATCTCGTTTGACGAGACGAGCGATGAAGAGGAGATGGAGCCTGCGGTGGTAGGGACGGCTATCCTGGCGCCCCCGCAGGATATCGCCAATGTGGGGGACATGCCGGTGGACGAGGGGGACGGCAGCGAAGAGGCGGATGAGAGCGATGACGAAAGCGAGGAGGATAGCGATAGTGACGAGGACGAAGATGAGAGCGACGAGGAGGAGGACGCGGGCGAAGACGAGCATGGGAAGGCGTATACCTCAACGGGATGTGAGTCGTTTTGTTGTGGTTCAAAGGTCTAGAGCTGACGTTATAGCTGGACGCATCATCAAGTGGATCAAAGGCGCGCTCATTGGTGCTGGCTCCTTCGGCTCGGTCTACCTCGGGATGGACGCCCAGTCTGGTCTGCTTATGGCTGTCAAGCAGGTCGAGCTGGGGTCGGGCAAAAACGTCGAGCGCAAGAGAGGGATGATTGAAGCGCTGGAGAGGGAGATCGAGCTCTTGAAGGAGTTGCAGCATGAGAATATCGTGCAATACCTCGGTGAGATAGATATGTTCCTCGCTTCAGTGGAACAAGAAGCTGACGATGTAGACTCCTCGATCGACGGGACTCACCTGAACATTTTCCTCGAGTACGTTCCGGGCGGCTCTATCGCCGCGCTGCTCAACAATTACGGGGCGTTCGAGGAGGCGTTGGTACGCAACTTTGTTCGGCAGATCTTGACGGGTCTGAACTACCTGCATGAGCGGGAAATCATTCATCGGGATATTAAGGGGGCGAACATCCTCGTTGATAACAAGGGAGGGATCAAGATATCCGACTTTGGAATCAGCAAGAAGGTCGAGAGCAGTAAGTCTAGCCGTGTTGAGCCGTGAAGCGCAAAAGCTGACAAGCTCAGATCTGCTACAGGGGATAGGAGCGAGTCGGCCATCCCTCCAAGGTTCGGTCTTCTGGATGGCGCCTGAGATCGTCAAGCAGACGAGCTATACCTCAAAAGCGGATATCTGGTCCGTCGGGTGCTTGGTTGTGGAGATGTTGACGGGAACGCATCCTTGGTCGGACCTTACCCAGATGCAGGCGATCTTCAGAGTGAGCTAGCCTTGGCCTTTTTGATGCCAAAGCGGAAGCTGACGGATCTAGATCGGCCAAGCAAACATCCCAGCCATCCCATCCGATATCTCTCCCCAGGCGCTTGACCTTCTCAACAGCACCTTTGAGATCGACCATACGAAACGGCCTACCGCGACCGAGCTGCTGGAATGTGACTTCCTTACTGCGCGACCAAAGACGGTCATCATCAGTGAGGCGCAGGCCAAGGCGAGCATGGCGGCCGTACATGCGGGCGCGCAAAGGGGGATGCAGATGATGGCAACGAAGGGTTAGCCTGGGCGACCTAGGCAGGGGAGGGGTGTTGGGGAGTCAGGGCATCTGTGCAGACATCATGAGGCTAGTCTGGATTTGCATTGTATGATTGGGCATGAAGGTCATTGAGTGCTTAGATACTATATGATGCTGGGTATTGATCGTCTAGTCTACCTATGGAGTACAACAATATAAGCAAAGTAAGAGGGGTGGTGTGATAGATAGTACAAGCAGGGTCTACGTGTAGTGGTCGTCTATGAGAAGAAGTACGCCGAGTCCTTGATACGAGAGACGTCGAAAGAACCCCTCGCTGGAGGAGGAGGCAAGATATCCTTGAACTTGACGAACCGCTGGTCGGCCAACACTTCCTCCGGTACCTCCCCACCGCCACTCTTCGCCTGCAGCGACGCCAGATCCGCCGTGCTCAGCTCGAGGGATACCGGACTCCTCCTCTTTGCCGATTCTGAAACGTCCTCGTCCACCTCCAGGTCCGACTCCGCCGACAATCCATCCAGATCCGAGTCATCCGCGTCCGCGTCGGCAGACTCGGACAAGAGACTGGAGACGTCCGCGTCCACGCCGTCTACGGCCGCCGTGACGATGGGCGAGTCAATGTCCTCTCCGAGGAGCGATGCGAGCTGTTTTCGCCGTTCCGAGTCCTTCTTCCGTTTGGTAGCGGCCGAGTTGGAGATGGCCCGAGCGTTCTTGACCGGGACAAAGTGCTCGCCGTAACGCTCCAGGAACTCATCCCTCAGTTGCCCGATGAGATCCTGTGAGTGGAGCCTGATAAATTCCCCGCGGATCAATTCCGACATAGGCTCAACGGTAGCTGCGTGCGTCCAGTAAGAGTCGTGTACCGAGGCGAAGGTGATTTCTGCTTGCTGCACCAATTAGCTCGGAACCAATAATACAGGGAATGACAACTCACCTTGCACCTTGTGGCGGTCAGAAGCATGTGGGTAGCATCGAGGGAGTGGATAAAGTTGGGAGGGAATGCCGTGGCCTGCTTTTGCGGACTGACCTGGGACAGGGCATTCGGGTCCGAGATGTATACCGACTGAAGCGCCGTCATGACCTGCTTCTTGGCTGCCTTGCGGTAAGGCTGGACAATAGGCAGACCAAGCGGTGAAGTCCACACGACCGAAGTCATGAGTTCCTTCTCGAGCCGTGCTTCGTATTTGGTCACGCCGTTCCGACTGGTCTTGGTGCGCTGCACCGCCGATTCGACGCGCTCTGCAGGGATGGAGCGAGCGATGAGCCGCGCGGACGTCGTGAGCCAGTCCATGATGTCCTTGGCTCCGGAGAAAATGTCGCCGATGCAGGACAGGACGGTCTTGGCGATATAGCCGGAGACGACGAAGATCTGATCAGACGAGATGTCGCCCCGAGCTACCATCTGTCGGGCAATTTGGTCTCGGGCCCCGATGAAGGTGACACCTGATAGTCAGCTTGGATCTGCTCCTCAAGGTGGTTGAACTCACCGTACACGGTCGTCATGACCGTCTGCTTGACCACCTTTCTCCCCAGCGGCTCCTTGATGAGCTGAGCCACCGGATGCCCCTCCGCCTGATCCTGCTCAATCACCTTGTTCACCACATCCGCCACGCCCGTGTAGATGTCCGCCGGTCGATCCCCATTTTCCAGATTGACAGCCTTGGCACCCCTCACATCTCCGCCCAGGGCCGCATAATGCTGCATCCCATTACACGTCCCGTCCTGGTGTACCGGCAATGATGATTCGTACAGCTCGGGATTTGGCGAGCGGAGAGCGGCAGTGAGATCAAAGCAGGTCGCAAGACACTGCCATGGATCTTCCGCCTTGAGCCACCACCTGTTCCCCTCCAGCGGGCGATCCGCCGAATCGAAGATGTCTGCCTCGTGATCCTGTGCGAAGCGCGCCCGCTCGTCGAACGACGCCTTGTCGTATCCGTATACGTTCGACAGCTGGATCTGGAGCCATTTGAGACCGACTTTGCCAAGCGGTCTCCTCTCGCCAAAAGTCAGGAGACCTCGGCAAAGATCATCTCCGACCGGGGACAGGTGGGGAGGGATGGGATAGGCGCGACCACGGAAGTCCATAGAGTGGGGGAGGTAGAATGTGTCGTTGAGGTATGCCCGAGCGATCTCGAGATTGTAATTGAATTTACACCGCTCGTTGTGGTCCTTTCTGGACTGCGCCAGCGCCGATTTCGCCTTGTCCACGTAGATGGCCCTCTGCTGCGGATCGCCCGACACGTCCCTGGGCGGTAGGTCGTACGTGGCCTTATCCTCACTGGCGGGGATATCGGCGATCGGCTCCCCGGTGTTCCAGGCGGAGAGAACGACGTCGAAGATCTTCCGGTTGATTGCCCATGGAGTGGAGGAGAGGACGTCGAGACCGTGATAGACCGCCTCCATGTGCTTGTTGGCCGAGGCTGCGCGGAGATAGGTCCGTTGTTCGGTGGACTCCTTGTACCGCATGACCGGCACCTTGTGGGTGAGGTAGCCCCCGACCTCAATGTCCTCCCATGCTCGCGGCTGAACCAACATCGGTAGATGTTTCGGGTGGACCATGAGCAAGGTGCTGTCCTTCTGCAGGCGACTGGCCACGACCGGGTTGAGCCGGATGACGCCGAGTTTTTTGCCTCTCATGTAGTCGTAGCCATGAGTGAAAGCTTGCTGCTGCTCGACGCTACATTGTCAACATTGTCAGGTTGGTGATGCAAGGGAGCACTCACATTCGCTCTCCAGTCGCTGGGTCCATGGCTGTCCTGTCCACCTTGGCTACTTGCAGCAAGGCGTCAACCAGATAACTCCCCAGCCCCAGTTGTGTCATCTGCGACCAAGCCGGAGTCCAGACCGCCCTCAAGTCCTCCTCCGTCTCCGTGTCCATGACTTGCCTCTCCCCGTCCGGCTGATCCAGCTGCTTCCCTAATTTGCGCCACACCGACCCCACCAGCTGTCTGGTCGGTTTCTGCGTCTGCGGGTCGAGCGTCCTCAGCCACTGGGGCGAGTCAACTCCAGCAACCGTTTTGATCGTTTCCGCTCGGTACTCCGTCTCGATCGCCTTGCCAACCGCCAGGAACCCTCGCAGCGACTTCATCCCATCTGCGACTCCGTGGCTCCCTGCCTGCCGCATGAGCTCGATGATGGTGATGAGTGCGAGCTTGTCCAGCGGTAGGAGGCTGAGGTAGAGCACCAAGGTATCCTCCTTCATCCCCCTTGTCCCGGTGGTCATGTTTGGTACCTCTTCCGACGCATCCCCTCCGTTCCGCTCCTTCATCGCCTGTATATCCTTCTTCAATTTCTCCTGGAGCGCGCCCAGCCACTCGTACATCCAGCCCTGCAGCTTCTGGCGCTGTAGTATTGAATCGTCCGCCGTATGGGATGACGTTGTAGACCCGGCCCGTTTGTCCTTGTCGGTGATCTCGTATGCCCGTTTCATCTCTGCCTGGGCCGCGGCATAAGACGCATTTTCAAGATTGAATTGCCGCTGGCGAGGCGAGATTGCGTTGTTAATCTCGGAAAGGTTGTTTCGCAAGTTGACCACAGCGAATCGTGGAGAAGCGGCTTCGGCTTCGGCGTCAGCCCCGGCATCGGCGTGTAAAATTTCCTGTGTACGATGGCGGAGAATGTTGCGACCCGCAGTCTGGGTTGTCAACTTTCGAGTACGACGCGAAGACATCCGAACTCACCTCCGAGACCGGCTTGACCTCGTCCACGACAGCCCTTGCGATAAATTCCCGCCGGTTCCTCTCCCCTTCCTGATGGTCATGCACCTGTTCCCCCAGATCCTTCAGATGATGTCTGTGTGCAAGATCCGCCAATGCCTCGTACGCCAACGGCAAATCTGACGGGCGGATCGCTTCAAACAGCTGATCTGCCTTCAAAGAATCGTTGCTGAAGTATGGTGCCAGCGCATCTATGGATGATCCCACACTGGTTGTCAGCATCTCACTCTGAAGCCCGGTGGAAGGGGCTTACCTGACGCTACCAGCGAACCATCCTTGATACACCTTGATCCCTCCCTCGCCACCACCGGCGACCACACTGAGCCCTCTCGTCCGCTGATGCATCTCCCACTTATCAACGAGGTTCTGCGCCCGCCTAGTCCACGTCTCCCTCTTCGCCGCATCCTTGGTGTTGATCTCGCCTCCCAACCGCGCGGCCCCCTCCGTGACTCTGCCCCACAGTTCCGCGCTGGGCGGCTGGGACTTGCCAGACCGATGATCTTCCAGGAGCTGCATGAAGATCTGATATGCACGAGGTGTGTGTTCCGGTCTGCGCAGGCAGATAGAGATCATCGATACCGAGTCGATGACGCCGGTAGTGGGGTAGAGAGTGGATCGAGGATCCGACGAAGGGGTGATGACATCGGAAGGAAGGGGGGAGGGTACGTGAATCCTCGGTCTGCGATCCAGAGGATTGAGCGTGGAGAGGAGGGATGAGTCGATAGAGGATAGTGCGGCGGGAGTGTGGTGATATGTGGGCTCGAAGTCCTGTTCCGGCTCGGCCAGCTGAGCGGCGGCCGGCTTCCATCGTGAGGTGGAGGATGTGAGGGTGCGGATGGGTAGGAACCGAGCGACGGGAGCGATCAGTAGGTGACAGCGACACGAGCAGCTGGCTAGCGAAGATGCTCGCACTGCGAGCCTACGAGGCAGCATGATGATGATGACGGTGGATGGCCTGTCGCCACAGGAACCGAAGGAGTAGTCGCCTTGCCCCAGCTAGACCGTTTCTAGCTCTTGAAATGGGCCGAGTCTCTGAGCTAGCTTCTTCGGACGCGCTTCAACCTATGCGTTGTGTCGATGCCTGTTGTAGATATAGCCTGATATGTTATAGCTAGACAAACAAGGATCGCAGAGACGGTTGTCCGCCAAAAAATCAGCTGATCCGTCGGACAATGCCGGTGACGTCCGGGTTTACGGCAGGCAAGCTCTCCTATGATCATGACTCTGGTCATGCAGTAAAAGGGTAGGAGAGGAGGAACAAGCAGGGAGACATCTATAGGGGTCGGATCTCATCTGCACGCCATCATATACCTACTATACGCATCCTCAGATGAATCGCCGCGAGCGCTCAAAAATCCTCATCACTATCATCCCATTCCTCACCCGCCATCATCTCCTCGCTCTCCTTTTGCAACCGATCCAGCCCCGTCAGCTTCTCGAGATACTCTCCCTCATTGAATGCCTTCAGCATCATCTCAAATCCCTTCGCCCTGTACTCGTCCACCACAGCCTGGGAACAGCCGGTGCACCGATCAAAGGCCGGCGCTTCCACGAGGACGTTCTTCCACGAGGCGAGCTGGCCGCGGATCTGATGTGGAACGAGACCGAGTGGGGAGGTGGATGATGATGTGGCTGATGGGGCGGTGGTGGATGTGTCGGCGGGAGCGTCGACTCCAGCTGGATGTTGGGCGAGGGAGACGAGCAGCTCGACGGCGGAGGCGGCAGCGATGGGTGCGATCCCTGGTCGAGTGACTGTGCACATTTGGTCCAGCGTTCGGTCGGTCAGAGACTGCTCATCAGCTTATACCTGAGAGTGACTCACATCCATGGGAGCGACGACATCGTTACAATAGTAACAGCCCAGTCTCTTCCCGTCTCCAGATCCCGGTGCGCCTCCATGCCGCATGACGAGATAAGTGTCGAAGCCGAGAGCGGCGTTGATGACGATCTTCCCCTTGCTTGCTGCTATGACCGAGGGCAGCCATCTAGACTCGCGGGAGTCCATGAGCAGGAAGACGACGTCGTGTGACCTGATGAGATCCTCGAGGTGTTGGACGTCCTCGGCAACTTGCTTCTCGGCTGACGAGGAGACCGGATGACCGGGCATGGGAATCATGAATGAGTGGGCTTGGGCGTTCTGCGAATCAGCAGCATGCCGAAGCAAGAATGAAGGCCTCACTACGCCGGGAAAGATCCGCTTCAAGCTGTCGGCGGCACACTGCGCTTTCGGCTTCCCGCCGTTCAAGCAGTCCTCAAACTCGAAGAGCGGTTGTCGGACCGGATTCGAGAATGACACTTTGGCCGAATCGACAAAGGTGATATCCCGTATTCCCCAACCCTGTCGATTCAGCTCCGACTCGGTCCCATTTGCAGGCTAGCTGACCACTCACCATCAGACATCGCGCGACGTAGCATCCTAGTGTCCCAGCTCCAAGTAAGAGACACTTTGTAGCAGCCACCTTTTCCAGCTCCAGGCTCGGCATGATCCGCCATCGCATAAGCTTGAGATTCAGGTCGACCGCTTGATCTGCTAATCTGAATATCAGATAGATCCACTGTCACTGGGGAATAACACACCTTGCAGGGTCGAGGACAGAGCCGAGATCCACCATCCTACTTCCCAGCTTACCGGCCTTGTTCCGCTCCCATCCGACCGCCTGTGGCTTTGCCTCCGTTTCCCCCTCTTGCTGGTAGACTACAGCCTGACGGCTTGCCGATCCACTTCGTAGGCATATCACCTTGATACGGCGAATGCCGTGTTGTGCGGAGAGGTAGTAGAGGATATTTCTTAATGGCCAGCCGGGGTTGGAGGGGAGGGATGAGGGATCGTGGAAGGCTATACAGCGCTACTGTCAGCAGAGACGATCGCTAGACTCACCTCCTCTTTTGGTACAGAGGCAAAGAACGAGCTTGCTTCGCTGATTGGCGCCACTTGACGCTGTCCAGCTACCCCGCGGACGAGGAAACCGTTGCTAGATCCGGCTATCAGCAAGGTGTCTTGCAAGTTGTAGATCTCGCCCATGGCCTAACGCGTGAGCTACGCTGAACACTATCAATGTCGATGAGTCGCACGAAGCTCACCTCCTCGTTGGTCTCAACCCACTCCCCCTCTACCTCCCATCCCGGCTTAGCGACCAAAGCGGGAAACGCGAACCAGTAATGGTAGACATACTTCTTCAGGTCGGCGAAAGTGACCAGTAGAAACGGATTGAGGTCAGGCGCATCGGTATCGAACGAAGCGAGTATCTTATCCGCTACGGAGTCGAACAAAGCCTTCTTGTGCTCTGTCGACTTGAACTCCTCGATGGTGTTGAAGTTCTTGAAGATCCCTTTGATAGGGATTGACCCTGGTGGTGGTCTACCGTTCAGCTCAGCCATCGGCACTTCCGGCATAACACTCACCTCTCTCCCTCTTCGCCAAATGCTGCGCTGCCCACCCCTAGTACCCCATCCACCCCGACGAGACCAGTCTCATCCTCAACTTTGGCTTCCTTGTCCCTGATCTCCCTGCCTTGCTCCAACCACGCAGTGATGTCCACTTGGCTATCGTCTAGCTTGAGCTTGTCGAGCTTGAGAGCAGTCAGGGCTGACCAGAAAGCCGCTGTAGGCTGTGATGAGATGGGCTGGAACTGTAAGGGAGCCATACTGGGCTATAGCGAAGGCAAGAGACAGGAGGACAACGCTGGATGCGTCTCGGATGAGTCCGACACGAGGCATGTCATAGCGCGTTTCAGATTCACCCTGAGAGTGGCAGTAACAGTACAAGTCTCCAATCGCTCCCACACTATTGGCGCTGTGTCGGGCGCCTCGCTGTCATGCTCTCGAAGTCCACACCCGTTGGGACCTCAGCACGATGCAACACGACCACACGCAAGATGTGCATGCACCGACGATTCTTGCCACCCAAACAGCCGTGAGGAATGCTACGCTGTTACGTAACGCGTCCAGCGTCACCGTACTCACATGGCTCGCGCTCAGCGCTCAGCAAGGATCATTACATTGCTTGTCCCCACCTACACCTCAATCACCACGCCCACATACCATGGCCTCCTTTTTCAACTTTGGCGCCGCACCTGTAGAGGTGGATATCAGATTAGCAGGCGAGGATGACCGGAAACAGGTCGAGGTCAAGGGGGAGAAGGACCAGAAGGTCATGTGTCCGGTATTCTACGATGGGGAGAGTGTCGTCGGGCAGGTGAGTAGCGCTAGGTTGACTTTCAGATAGCGAGAGCTCATATCGAAGGTCAATATACGTGTGAAGGACGGAAAGAAATTCCAGCACGACGGGATAAGAATAGAGCTTATCGGCTCAATAGGTTCGTGGTCTTGGCCTGCCTTCACCTCCGGCCGAGATGAGCACCCGCTGATCCGTAGAGCTCTTCTACGACCGCGGGAACCACTACGAATTCGTATCCCTCTCACAAGAACTAGCTGCGGCCGCCGAGATGCGCCAAGCCCAGACCTTTGATTTCACGTTCAAAAACGTCGAAAAGCAGTACGAGTCGTATGCGGGCATCAATGTCAAGCTGCGGTACTACTTGCGGGTGACGCTGGCGAGGCGGATGGGAGAGGTGATCAAGGAGCGGGAGTTGTGGGTGCACAGCTACAGGATGCCGCCAGATAGCAATACGAGCATCAAGATGGAGGTGGGGATCGAGGACTGTCTGCATATCGAATTCGAGTACAATAAAGCCAAGTGAGTCTGTCTCCTGTCTATCGTGTCGGACCAAGAGTAATTGTGCTGCATGGCGATTTGCTGTCTACGGGATGTCTGCTTGCTGGCTCCTTCCCGACACCTCTGTCTGCCCTGCGCTGACCCCCAGATACCACCTCAAAGACGTCATAGTCGGCAAGATCTACTTCCTCCTCGTCCGGATCAAAATCAAACACATGGAGCTCTCCATTATCCGTCGAGAAACCACAGGGGCTGCTCCAAACCAATACAACGAGTCGGAAACCATCACCAAATTCGAAATCATGGACGGCGCGCCCGTTCGCGGAGAGACTATACCTATCCGGCTCTTCCTGGGCGGCTTCGAGTTGACACCGACGTTCCGCGATGTGAACAAGAAGTTCTCGACGCGGTATTATCTGAACCTGGTGTTGATTGATGAGGAGAATAGGCGGTATTTCAAGCAGCAGGAGATTACGGTGTTTAGGATCCCGTGGGTGGTTTTCTTCACCAACGCGGGATGAGGAACGAGAACTGACAGCTATCAGAGAGAACTAGACGGTGTACTAGAACCCAGGAATCCGCCTGATAGCCCACTCTCATCCTCGGACACTTTCCCCGCTTGACCTCATGTAGATAGACGAATTTGATGACCATAGGAGCAGAGAGCAGAATTGTAATAGTCAATTAGACCTGGCGAGGTAGAGTGGGGAGCAGGGACAAGGACGAGAAGGATCGCCTGCAATATCGTATCGGATGTAGGCATTAATCCGGTCAATTCGATGCGTTTACGCTGCTGCATGATTGGTGTCATTTACGTCTATGCTACCTGGGTCGCCTTCTCGTACAAGCCCTTCACCACGTCTCCCATCTGCTTCAGCGTCTCCAGCGCCGTCGAGTACATGGCATCCTCGACCGGCTCATCATACACCTCGAGTGTCCCCTGACTCTCGTTCAGGACGCCGTGGAACACTTGGTCCAGGATCATCTGGCTCAATCTGAATTATTAGCTATGCTCCGTGCTTTGATCAATCAAATTCAGCTAGCTCACTTTTCCTCTACGACCTGCAGACTCTGCCCGACTTCCTGTGCGATCCAACTGAGCTCGACGGACGAGTATGGCTCGATGACGCGGACCAGGTTCTGCTCGAGAAGAGTGTCATATAGGAGGGAGAGGTGGAAACGGATCAGAGGGTCCTGTTGCAGTTCTGAAAGATCAGCGACATCATCGCCGGGTTACGAATGCTCGAGACTCACGCTGATTGTACTCCTTCAATGTTGTTTTGAACATATCCAGACTTCTCGCCTTCAGCGCCGCGGCTGTTTCCCGCATAGCGTCCAGATCTCTACCGAGATGTGGAGCCGCGCTCTTCAAGAGCAAGAGTGGCGGCACATCCTCTGGCTGGAATGGTCAGCGGATCATTCACAGCCCCTTCCAAGGCCGCTTAAACTAACCAAGCTCATCATGATCTTGCACAGCATCATGTACTTTAACGCCTTCAACGACCTCGGGTCCTTCTCGTCCGCCTGTGCAAACCCTTCAAACGCCTCAAAGAAGTAAGAGTAGGCCGTCTTGTAGTCCTTGTCGTCGGCGTTGACCGCGCCGGCCTGGATGTCGAGCTGAGCCTGGAGAAGGGGAGGGCAGTAAACCGAGTTGGCGGTAGTCCGGGCAGATGTGAGTGCGGACTGGACTATAAGCTATATTTCACAACATGTGCTGAACAAACCAGCTCACCTTTGCTCGTGGCAAGTTCTGGATAGCATGCGCCGCCCTCGACTCCAACAAGAACACCTCAGTCAGGATGATCTTGTCATCCAGCTGCTTCAGCTCCTTCAGTAACCCTTCCGTCATCGTCAACGCCTGCCGGTAATTCTGGGCCTCTATTTGTCTATGATTGTGAGCTGTGCGGTGTACCCGGGAAGCTCAATGAGCGGACTTACAGTCCAACCAGCCTGATCTCGAGGCTCTGCCGCAGGAACACTCTCCGCTCCTTCTTCGCCCATTCGATATTGTCATTCACAACCTGCATTTGCAGATCTCGGGCGGTGGGAGGGAAGTAGTCGATAAGTGTACGGACTGCATAGTTAGCTCAACGTCCAATCCCGACCGGGCCAAAGCGAGCTTACTGAGCTTCGCGGTCTTCGCTTTGGCTATTTGTGACATGAACGTCCGCGAGTCAGTCACAAGTTGAGCGAGTTCTTTCGTTTTGCTAGCTTAATCAGCTCTCCACTCTTTCACAGCATAGTTCCTTGTCGCAGACTCACTCGTGATCCCGATACAACGCGCCGAGCTTGCCCAGCGCAACCTCTTGATCCCTCAAATCATCCTCATCAGCTGGTTGATCAGCTAGGTCTTCGGGTCCGGGGCTTATAGCTGTATCCTGCAAGTGACCCCATTGGGTATATCTTCTCGTCTGTAGTATTCCTGCAAACCCAGAGCGCTCTTTGACAGGCGTGACTGGACCTCGGCCTTGTCGCGGAACTCACCTGCCGTCCGGCTCAGTACCCCCCTGTACAGCTCCTCCGCCTTAGTCGGGTCCGCACTCGCCATCCGCCCCGCCTCGGCGACCTGCGACGACATGGATGATTCGGCTACCGGGATAGCCATTCTGTGTGTTTAGATGGTTGCGGAATATGAGAAGAGAGGTAAGTGAAGTCAAGGAATGATTGAACGGTCGAGCTCGGCGGAGGCCATGGACGCGCGATCGTCAACGTCAGAGCCAAGCTGTAAATCCCACGTCACCATGCACCAATCCTCAGCGCGCTCCTTCCTTCATCCGGGACTTCTGCGCGCCCTTTGCGATGGGATGGCGAAAAAGATAACAATTGTGCATGGCTCATCTGAGCCCACGCATATGCAGAGGCAAAAAAGGTGGTCGCAGCTCACGCATCTTGTAGACAAAAAGATTAATCGACAACGGTAGGATTCGAACCTACGCGCGAAACCGCATTTGATAGATCGGACACATTAATTCGAGTCAAACCCCTTAACCGCTCGGGCACGTTGTCGCTGAATATGCCTTTTCGCAAACGTATATAATCACAAAAGCATTTGTATCTGGTTCACTCCCCCCTTCTTTCCCCTCATTTCTGCGACCTCATTGAAACTTGCTTGGATCGACGCTCGGTCTTATCTTAGACATCTGCATACAGTACAGCCATATGTAAAGCTCCCAACGCCCCACTCACAGCCCAAGATACGCCCCTCAATTCAAAAAGCGCCAATACAAGCAGAACGAACACCGCCAGCGGGGACTTGCCACCCGAGACGAACGGTTGCAGCGACATGATCTTCAGAATAAACACCGCTGCTCGAATTTCGGTCTGGTACTGTCTGACCAGGCGTAAAAGATCGGTGGTCCATGACTGAGATCCGAGCGATGTGGGTACCGGCGTCGCGATCCGCTCGATCCCGGATCGGGTGCCGGCTGGGAGAGGCAAGGAACGGACAGGTGAGACCTGCCAGTCATCTTCCCACTGAGATGTCAGCTGTGTGGCGGGCCGGCAACGGGGCGCGTACTCTGCTCCTCGTGTCCGCTGCATTGACTGTGCGGAAGGAGTCCGAGAAGACCCCAGCTAGCTTGCCAAACCCGCGCTGGACGATCTGGCCAGATGTACCGCTCGGGCTGGACTCAGGAGACTGGCTCAATGAGCTGACCGTCCGCTTGAAGAAGAGCTGTCAAGGACCAGCTTACCATCTTCTTGAGAGCAGCTCTGACTTTGTCCGCTGTCGGCCTCTGGTCCGGGTTGACGCAGACCAGCTTAGACAGCAGTAGTAGCAGGCTCCGCGGAACGTGTCTGCGCTCACACGAGTTGATGAGGTCTTGCGAGGGTTGGAAGCTGAAGTATTAGCTGTCAGGCTTTCTCGAAGAAGGAGTCACTCGAGAGCTTACCCAGTATACCGAATGATCTCCGCTTGTAGCTCGTCAAAGTCTGCAGTGGCGGTATACGGCAAGGCCAGGAACAGGAGCTTGTGCAGGATCATGCCTTGTCAATCAGCTGACTTCCGCAATGCGTGTTGCGGCATAGAACGTACCGAGAGACCACATGTCACCGTGTGAGTCTGTCGGACGCCATTGTCCTTTAGCGTCCACCACGAGCGTCTCTGGAGCCATATACCTGTCACGTCAGCTGTAGCCGGGTGCTGCACGGAGAGTGATCCGCTTCGAGGAGCTCACTCCATGGTGCCGGTATGTCCGGTTCGTTGTCGCTGGCCGAGGAGAAGCTCTTCGCTTGTACCAAAGTCCGATATCAAGGCTTTGGGTCTGACATGTCAGCCTATCATTCGCGACCAGCATCAACCAGGATGGCTCACATCAACCCTCCCTCCTCCCAATGGAGTAGGACATTCGAGCACTTCAGATCGAGATGCACGATCGAGTTGCTATGCTACACACTCATCAGCCGCGCTCTTCTACCGGTAGTGATGGTGAATGCTGACCAGGAATGCCAGGCCCTCAACTACGTCCCCAAATAACCTCAATACCTCCGCCACTCCCAGCATCATCACTCCCCTGTTCTCCTCTTTCCGTCCCACCCCGCTCGCCCGGCGCTTCTTGAAGGCCTTGATCCGCTCTTCCCTAGGCAGTTGACCGAGCGAGTCGGCATCTCCGAGATCTGCGGCGGTCCGGCCGGGTCCGCTGGGATCCAGGGTATGTGTACGGGCGAGCAGGAAGGTGTCGAGGTTGCCGGCGGTGGCGTACATCATGAGCACGTGGAGGGCGTTGATGGGCGGGCCAAAGCTGCAAAGTTAGCTTAGTCTCACCAACCCAACACCCGTATATTTGTCCGGGCCTCTGTCATTCTCCGTGTTAGTCGCGACTGCGCTTGAGACTCACGCTGAGAAATGGGTAGGCTCGATCCACGAGTGATGATACGGGATGATATTCGGATGTCGCAAGGTCTCCAGAAGCCTGACCTCTCGCAGCATCCGGATGAGGTACTCCTTAGACTCTCCCACTGCTATCTTCTTGACAGCATATGTCCCTACCAGTCAGCGGCTCGTTCCATAACGCGCAATCGACCCATAGCTCACCAAGTACGTTTCCCCCTATCACATGCGTCGCCAGAAACACAGTCCCCTCTGCGCCCATCCCCAACCTCCTTTCTTCCCTGAAGAAGCGCTCGTAGTACCCCTTACTCGGTAGACTCCCCCCATCGTCTTCTCCCAGTCCCGTACCGCCCTCTTGCCCGCCATCCTGATCACCATCCTCGTCAGACTCCATTGATGGCGCGACCGACACATTCCTCAGTCTAGGCGAAGGCGGCATGGACCCTTCATGCGCCCGCTCCAGGACTCGGAAGTATGGCGTCCGACTTAAAGCTGCTATGTCCGCCGTCGAGTCATCTCGAGACAAGGGAACAGAATCGCTTGGAAGGGCTTGGGAGCAGTACGGGCAGAGTTGGACGAGCGGGGTGGGCGTGGGCGGGTCGTATGCCAATAATAGGGGCTGGCGGGGTCGAGAGGGTCCAGCTGTAGGAGTGGGTAAAGGAGCGTGGGACTGGACAGAGAGTGCGTGAGAGGGTGGATGGTACAGGATCAGCTGGTTGGAGGTTTGCCTGGACGTAAGCACCTGCCCTTTCGCGAACGCACGCAAGCGATGGGTCTCACCCTATCGCCGTCCAAAGCGGTTCGGCGGGGTCTCTCTGTGTCACTTGCATCGCTGGCGCTTGGTACGAGCTAGGAGGCGAACGAAAAGGGATATTGGAGATAAGAGCAAGGTTGATGACAAGAAGCTTTGGCTGACCCGAGCGGAGACCCCATGACGCGACAGCGCGGAGATCTCCGCGGGGTAGTTGCTCCTCATTCCTTACGGAGTGGCAGGCGCAGCAGACTGCAGTGCAACGAGCGCAGATCAATCGATCAAGAGTACAGGGCAACGGATGAGGAGAATCGGCCACCCCCAGTTCTTCCAGACTTCCTATCAAGATTACATCCCAGATTTGCCAGATTCCCGCATGACCTCCTCTAAAATCCCCACTATCCGCTTAACTTCCTCCTCGCCCCCAAGCCCCGTCCGCCAATTACTGACCGCCAATCTAACCGCGCCCCTTCCCCTCCACTTCGTCGCCGTCACATACATCCTCCTCGTCGCATTGATGGCATTCGCCAACTCCGCGCCTGTTTCCAGGCTACCACCCCGGGCGGGTGCGAAGAGGACGATATTGAGTGGGATGATGCCCTGCTTGGCCGCGTCGGCGCCAGGGTAGGTATTGAGGAGGTCGTAGAATGGTGAATTGTGGAGATAGGTCGCTATCGACTGGGCGAATTTGATGTTGCGCCGGATCAGATCTGTGCCCTCAGCCGGATCAAGCGAATGAGCGGTAGGAGAGACACACCTCTGTACCCATCCTTCCCAAGCGACATCAGACTAGCCAGCAGTGGTAGGGCTCTGAACCGCCTCGAATTCTCGATGTTGACGTAGAGCGGGCTGGGGACCTGCTCATGTATGACCTGCCCGTCCTGCGGACCAGCTGTGCCGGCCGAGGTGGAGCTGGCGGTGAGGTATGCGGGAGCTTCTACTGGCGCAAAGACCCCCGGCAGGGCGTGAGCGGATTTGGTGTAGAAGAGACCGCAATCGTAAGGGACATTGAGCCATTTGTGACCTACACGATCAGCTAAGATCTTCCGCACAGAATGGATGTGGATATGATAGCTCACCGTCGAGAGTGAGCGAGTCAGCCTGATCCATGCCCTCCACGAGGTGCCTGAGCTCCGGAACGACGCTCGCAAATCCTCCAAAGGCTACTGTCAGCTCCACTTAGTCTATTACTCACCAGCATCGATATGCAGCCAAGCCCCATACGTCCTACACAGCTCCGCCACGCGCGGTGGGTCCCGCCCGAGTTCGCCGGTATTCACCTCCCCTAGGCCATACACCACCACCACACCCCTTCCTACCTCCTTCTCCTCTGCCAGTCGCTTCTCCAGCGCCGCCAGATCAAAGGCGAGCTCGTCCTCCTCTTGACAAGGGATCTGATGGACGACGTTGGGTCCAGACCCGATCCCGACGAGCGCGGCGGCTTTGAGGATGGAGAAGTGTGGGTGGAGGGCGAGGACGATGATGGGCGGGCTAGGGAGGTTTGGGGATGAGGGCGGACCAGAGCGGGCAAACGAGTAGTCTTTGGGCAGATGTGGTGAGTGGGCGTAGAGGTATTCTCTTGCGCATGCTAACATGCTCTCAGCTTGATATGGGGAGCAAGAGAGGAGCAACGCGTAGACTGACCCATACCAAGCACATTACTAGCCGTCGCACCGGTTGTTATCGTCCTGCCCCCAAATTTGGCCCTCTCCACCCCCATCAGATCCAATACCAGCTCCAACACCCTCGCCTCTATAGCCGTAGCTGCCGTTTGGCCCGGTAAGGTCACTTGCACATTCTCATCGTAAGCTCCAACGAGGATGTCCGCAAGCTGGGCCGCGGGTGTCACTCCGCCCACAACGAAGCCAAAGTAGTTCGGCCCGTTCTGCGCCGAGAGGCATCCAGGGAGGATGTCATTGAGGAGGTATGAGGCGGTCGCGGTCGTTCCGAGCCCAGCGTCGGGGAGTGTCGCAGGAAGGGATGCAATGGTAGATTGGACAGTCTCGGGCGCGGGGAGGGTGGGGAGGGTGGGGAGATCATCGTGTCGCTCGGTAAGGTGTGAAACGAGCGTATGAAGGTTCGCGGCGAATTCTCCGGCCGGATCCACTGCTTCCATTCTGATGTGATGGTTCTCTCAATCAGTCACACAAGGAGCGAGAAGAGGAAGTATGTAGCTTGAGGCTAAAAGCTTGAGCTTGAAGCTAAAAGCTTGAGCTTGAAGCTTGAAGCTCGGTTTCGACGGAATTGGACTCGTACCTTGGCGCGTTCCCCACCCGTCCCCACCCGGCCACCGGCCCGCACTAGGCCCGCTGGATACCCATCTCCACTGAGCCTCATACGGCACAGTTGCAAAGTGATATGATGGTGTACATTTACTAAACTACTTGGCTTCCTGTATGTAGCGCCCACTGCCCAATGTCAAACTGGTCCCCAGTATCCAAAATACAATCCCCAACGCGCATATACTCTCCTTCCACAGTCTATTGCGGGTATCGCTGCTGCTCGATACTCTCTGACGAGCTGTGCTGCGCCACGCCCATGGCCATATCCGTTGGGGACGCCGAGCCCGCACTCTCGACCTGCGAGCGGACCTCGTACGGTAGTCTCGCGGCTGCTTCCAGAGCTGCCCTGACCTCACCTATGTCTATCAGCTCTTGCCCCCCTGAATAAGACCGCAATACTCACCAGCCATAACTTCAATCCCGCCCCACATAGTCCCATATGCCTCCAACCCCGCAAGAATCACCTTGACATTCGTCAACAACGCCTCGACCTCCTCTGCCTTGCCCTCGTTACTCTGCCCAAACGTATTCTCCGCCTGCACCGCCAACGCCAAAAGCAGGAACGCGTACGCGCCAGTGACCAGACCGCACGCGCAGAAGGGAAGCCACTTGGGCGGACCCTTCCACATTGCGATAGTCGCCGAGCGATGGAGGACCTCGAGCCGGACGATAGTGTGGGCGGCGGTAGCGCATCGCGCTAGTGATATGCCGGGAGGGAAGATGTGAAGAGGTCCGCCGATAGGTCGTTCCGGCTCCGTAATGTTGTCGTTCGCGTCCACACCCCAGGCCTTGTGCGGTTTCTGGCTGAGGGAGGCGCTGACGGATGGCGTGGAGAGCCGACGGGCGCGGGGCGATACGATAGGGACGATGCTGGCCTCGACGTGCCGTGGCTGATTGTGGGTCGGGGCATAGAGGTTGGCCGCTCCGCCCGCGTTGACAAACCACGGAGCAGGCAGGTCTTCCGGGTACGTCTCTGGCTGCCACATCTCCGAGACGATGTCGTTCCGATCCTCGGTCTGGAAGAGTCCGGGCTGTGGGGGCATGGGAATTGTCTGGTTCATCGCCTGGTATTGAGGGGTTTCCGAGTATGGGTCGCCGTTTGCCAGTGCCTGGGGCACGGCGACGTCGTCCAATAGGGGGATTTGCTCCGAGTAGTCTGGCGCTTGAGGGAGACCGCAGATCCGCTTGGAGAACAAGCTGACCTCTGGGAACGCCTGTTGTCGGTGGATGTGAATGTGAACGACGGCGAGACCGAGCCGAGCCGAGAGCTGTTGGTTGCGGACCACCTCCTCTTCTCCGCCTGGCACCAGCTCAATGACGGCCATCGCCTCGGCCTGCTTCATCATATCCATCACCTCCCGATCCACCTCAATCATCCGCCTCGTCATATCTTCATGCTCCTCTGGCGAGCCAGCCTCCGTCGAGGCTCCCCATGTCTGAGAAGACGCCTGCGCATAGTAGACGGAATTGACGAGGTTGAAAACCCGCACGCATTGCCGGTTGGCATTGACCCAATTGGGCCAGGCATTATCGGGAAGGGAGCAGACGGGGAAGTCGACGCGGACGCGAGGATCGTCCGGACCGAGAACCGGAATGTTGCCCGAGATGATGGCCGCGGTGAGCTGGGCGACATAGGTCGTCCACCATGTCCGCCGCGCCATGTCTGCCCGCCAATCACCCTCGACCGAGCGTCCCTCAGAGAACCGATCCATCTCGTGCAGACCAATGTCCATTGCGACTTGGATGGCCTGACCTGCGCGAGCGCGGTTCTTGCTGAGGTTTCCAGCGTTTCCCCATTCCCATAGGGATAGCATGGTGAGTGCTTGAACACACTCAAGCGAGGTGGGCTCAGGCGCAGCGATCAGGCGATCGACCAGTTGCATGGTCTGCGAGCCGAGGTAGTTGGACATTGCGACCCGGAGTCGCTTGGAATTGGCGGAATTGGCATTTTGGTCCATGGGGTGGGGGACGAGGACGAGGATAGTCTGGGCGGCGAGTAGGAACGGTGATTCGGCGAGAAGGGCAAGGAGGACGTCTTTGCTGTGGTGACGTTGCGGCATGACAGGGAGGAATGGGTGAACTTCATTGTAATAGCAGGAAAGTCTTATCATTAGCATTTGCTTGGCACTGGAGCTTACATTTCTTCTCGACTAGTAAACTCGCGCACGATATCCGTCATATCCTCACTCGGCTCGACCGCCTCAACATCTGGCAGAGGTTCCTGCAGCCCGAGAAGCCCATCGAGCTTTTTCAAGAATTCCTGGAGAGCGGAAGGAGGAAGCGCTGCTGTCAGCTATTGCCAAGCATATCACTCACTATCTTTCTTCTTCCTCGCGCCGCCTCGCCTGCTCTTGACAAACACGCATTCGAGAGATTTCTTCTCGCACTGACATCAGCTATGCCAGTCAGAAAAGCTCACCTGTCCGCAGATCGGCTGGACTCCATCACACTTGGCCTTCTTGCTCCGACAACTCAGACAAGCATTCTTGACCGGCCCCTCCTTTTCCTTTTCCTTTTCCGACTTCCACTTGCCCATCTGTCCCGCCTGCCCCTGCGCGTCAAATCCTTCTGGCGAGTGCCCATTGAGATCGACGGGCGGTGTCGAGTGGTGGGAGCCCGACGCCTGCTGGTTCATGTTGTAAAGCGGAGGCGGAGGGTGGAATGCCATTGGGTGTGTTGGCTGTATTGTTTGGAACTGCTGCTGCATATCGTAGGGGAGTTGATAATGCTGAGGCTGGGCGAAGATGGGGGCTTGGGCGTAGCCATAGTAGCCTTGTGGGCGTTGCTGGTATGCCTCCATGTTGGATAGTGGTTGGTGTGGGTCGAAGGAAGAACAAAGAGAAGAGAAGAGATTGTGGAGCGAAGAAGGGGGAGCCGATCTCTATTCTCCGTCTCTTGTGTTGATGTGAGGATGCTGACTGACTGACTGAATGTCTCGTTGTCTCTGATGTCTGTTTTGGCTTTTAGATCTTGGCTTGTAGATTCGATGCTACGGTACGGCCGGATATGAGCTCGAATGACACAGCCGAATGCTCTGAGCTGCGATAATCATGTCAGAGTGGAGGTACCTCAAGCGAGGATCCCCCTAAAAGCTTGCTAGCGACCACGACGCTTGCGGAGAATTTACTCCAAGCGGAAATGAGCCTTAGCTAATTCAACCTAATTTAAGCTCACTACTCCTACAGACCCTAGATACAGATCTCGCAGCATCGGGTGTGATCGGGAGATCCACACGTGTGCCGTCATGCAAAAAGTGGAGGCGGGAAGGCCAGGCTTCGGATGCTAATCGGGGCATAAAGGGGGGGAACAATTAAGCAAAAAGACAGTCGCGTCTAATGAAAGCCCTTTGTCGCGCCTGAGTGTCAACAAACGTTACATCACAGTCCACTACCTCTTTCTACTCAACCTCACGACAGCATGGACGCGCGTAGACGCACCACCCTCATGCAGGACGGACCATACGGTAACGCTATGCCATCAGGCATACCGGTCCCCTCTTCAACGGTCAAGAAGAGCGCTCTTCGCGCGCCTGCGTCGAGAATGTCCATGGCGCCAGCCGCGGGTCATGGCGGATCACAACCTACAAGAGGATCCATCATGGGCGGAATGAGTCACTCAGCGAGTCAAGATACTCTGAGGAGGTCGACTATCAATCGACAGTCTCAGATGGGCGGCGGTCGGGTGCAGGGGAAGCCAGAAGGGGGATACGTTGGGCAAACCCCTCAAAGCAACCGTAATATGAACGGGATGAGCAGGTGTGTCTACCTTCGCAATCTTGGTGTTGCCATACTGACTCGCAGTGTCCGTCGCCAGTCCACCTTCCCTTCCTCATCCCGCCCCTCCATGCTCCCCCCATCAGCCGCCGCTGCTCGAGACGGCCGACCCGTAAAGACCGCCGCTTTCCAGGCGTCCTGCCGCGAGAATATCGAGCAGTTCTGCAGAACCCAACGCTGCCCTATCGCCATCAACGACCGTACACTACACTCTCCGACGCAGAAGGACTTCCTCCAGATCTTCCGCTGGCTCATCTCAGAGTTCCTCGACCCGTCGTTTCAGTGGGGTCTCAAGGCGCCCACGGAGGAGATCCTGTACATCCTTGGAGATCTGCGGTATCCCGGTGTGGGTAACATCAGCAAGACAGCGCTTGCAGCTCCCGGGAGCGCGTCAAACTGGGGGACATTATTGGCGATGCTGAACTGGCTGGTGGATCTTGCCAAAGTGAGTCCTTGAACCTCGGCGAATGGTTCGAGCTGATATCAGGCACATGAGAACTGGGTGAACCCAGATGTTATCAGCGACCCATCACGCTGCAAGGCGTCCGACTTGCCCCTCGATCATCCGTTGCTGGAGGACCGGGTCCTATGGGACTTTATCAGCCAGACATACGTCCGGTGGTTCCGAGGAGATGGAGAAGAGTTTCCAGAGATCCAGGCCGAGGTGCAGGATGTATATGGTATGTTGTTTCGTTGCGAGCGTCGAGAGACTAGCTGATGGATAGATCGAATAAATCAAGCGTCGGTAGATGAGTCGGACGAGCTCGAGACGCTGGTACATAAGCGGACTGTCGAACTGCAACAACTGCAGGCGCAGGAGGTGAGCTCTCTTTGCGATCATATCGCGGCAGAGCTGACCGTCAGCCACCCCTCAAAACCCTCGAGGAGGAGTATGTACGCTTGATGAGCGACAAGACCAAGTTCATTGCGTTTATCGACCTTCACAGGCAAAAGGCGGACAAGATCAAGCAGGGCACAGCAAAGGCCAAGGCTGTCATTTCGGATCACGGTGGGTCCTACTCTTAAATATCAGGGATAGTACTGACCACCAGACCACCAGCTCGGCGCCGCCCGCTCAGAACTCGGATCCATCGAATCTGCCGTCTCTGCGCAGAACCTCTCACCCGACGAAGTCCAGCGTATGAACCACGAGCGCGAGACTCTCTCTCGGCAGATCGAAGACCTGCGCCTCAAGACAGCCGAGGCTAGCCAACAATCCTACGACCAGGAAATGTCGGTCACTCGCTCAATGGACCGATTCGAGCAGCTCCTCGCGGACTATACGGCTCTCGGACATCAAATCGGGACTATCCCGCCCATCTCCGAGGGACCGATGCTCGGGCCGGACGGTATCGACTACTCGGTCGACCTCGACTTGGGCGTGGAGGATGTGAACGAGGTGATGGCCGCGGGAAGGCGCTTGCGGAGTGAGATATGGCCGGCGCTGCAGAGTTATGGCGAGGGGTTCAGGAGGGAGATGGTGGAGATTGAGAATGGGAATATTGCGCTGGATGATGAGAACGATAGGTTGGGGCAGAAGGTCGAGAGGCAGAAGGAGGAGGCGGCGAATTTGGATATGAGGCTCAAGGTGGTCAATGATCAGGCGGAGCATGCCAAGACTGTAAGCTTGCTCCCACGCTTCGTTCTAGGAGGGATAGCTGACATAACTAGCAATTGCAAGTGGAGACGTCGAGCGCGAATACGAGGATATCCAGGATGGAGAATGAGGTGGCCCAGGTATTGAAGGATACGCAGAAAGGGGTGGTGGATCTCAAAGGAGACATTGAGACCAAGAGAATAGGGTGAGTAGGCTTTGTTTCCCCGGGAGGCATAAAGCTGATGATTAGGTTCAATGAGCTCCGGCACAAGACGGGGAACCTGCAAGAATCGATTCAGAGGGAAATCACATCGCATATCGATGTCATTATACGGGCGAAGGAACACGCCTCGAATCAGCTGAAAGGGATTCGAGGGATCGCCGAGACTCACTAGGTCAGCGAAGTGATAGGGTCGTGCTTGCGGAAGAAGGAGGAGATGCAGCGACTGATTACAAGGAGGGTTCGATTTTTCACTGCTGTTTTGTAGGGCCTTTTCAGTCTCTGGGCTGTATGGGGATCTGTAGTACATCTTGCCTGTATCTAGCTGCTATAATCATAGCTTTGAGGATGTATGAATGTCTGACTGACCTGTGGTCCGCAGCAAGAGCTCAGTGAGTGGGGAGGAATGGTACAGCATGACGTGGCACCAAACGCGTCGATCGGGTCGCGTGTTGGTCTCATTTCGCGACAAGCTCAACCTCGAATAGAGTCCACACTCCTTTAACTTGTACAGTAGGTGGTCAAGTAGCCGCAACCCATCTCGCTCTTGCTCCCTTTCACCCATACCATACCCCTAGCCCTATCTTAGACCGCACTTCGCCTCAACCGTTGTCGGAATCCGCTAGAACGGGCATTTGGCTGGGCCTGTGCGCAGCCGAGCACGAGCCTTTCGACGTTCCTTGTCTATCATCTAAACCTTTTTGTTTTGACTGTCCCCCACCCGCTAGCTCGGACTCCGTCACCCCGTCACTCTTCCACCCTCGAGACTCTCGCGGCGTACCCTGAATCCTAAGCAGCAACCATGGCGACCACCTACCAAAAAGGCACGCAAGTATGGCTCGCCGACTCGCCGACCTCCTGGATTCCGGGCACAATCACCTCCATCGCCCTCCCAGCAGACGAGGATCCCAAGGGCGAGGTCTCTCTCGTGGTCGCTTATGACCAAGGGACGTCCGACTCACCCGAAAGCAAGACGCTCAAGTTTAGCCTCGAGGCGTTGACGGCGGCGACGGCAGCTGCGAATGGGGGTCAGTCGCCCACTGCTGCGCCCGGGCAGGATGTGATTCCGCCGTTGAGGAACCCGCCTATCCTCGAGTCGGCGGAGGATCTGTCAGCGCTGAGTAATTTGAACGAGCCGTCTGGTGAGTTGTAAGACCCTCGATGATGGAAGGGGGTCCTTAGCTGACACTTCAGTGCTGCACGCAATAGCCACCAGATACTCTCAACGTCTACCATACACATTCTCCGGAATAGTCCTCGTCGCTCTCAATCCCTTTTCCCCTTTGTCGATATATGGCCCCGAGATCATTCAGGCGTATTCGGGGAGGAAGAAGGGCGAGCTGGAGCCGCACCTGTTTGCCATTGCGGAGGAGGCGTTGGATTGTATGCGAAGAGGAACGGGCGGAGGTGGGACAGATCAGACGGGAGCAGGAGATCAGACTATCGTCGTCAGTGGAGAAAGGTAAGCTTCTTCGCAACTCGCGGGAGCCTAGAATAGCTGCAAGATCAGAGCTGACGGTATTCAGTGGAGCAGGAAAGACCGTCTCTGCCAAATTCATCCTCCGGTACTTTGCCTCAGTGGATGACCCAGCCAAGGCATCAGGCTCTTCCCGGCGGAGAGCGGAAGGTGGGGGAGAGGAAGAGAAGATGAGCGAGACGGAAAGGCAGATTCTGGCTAGTAATCCCATCATGGAGGCGTTTGGGAATGCCAAGACGACGAGGAATGACAACTCGTCTCGTTTCGGAAAGTACATCGAGGTGAGTTGCAGGTGAACCCTTGCGGAGGCTCAAGCTGACGCACAGGTCCTGTTTGACAACACACACGAGATCGTTGGAGCTCGGATACGGACATACCTCCTGGAACGGTCTCGACTGGTCTACCAACCCGAATCCGAACGGAACTATCACATCTTCTACCAGCTCCTCGCCGGCGCTCCGTCCAAGGAGAAGAAGGACCTCTCCCTATCTACCAATCCCTCAGACTTTGCCTACCTCGCAGGCGGCGGACCCTCCTCCACCCCCATTCCCGGCGTAGACGACGCCAAGGAGTTCCGGGACACTCAGACCGCCCTATCGACTGTCGGAATAGCCGTCGAGCGACAATGGCACGTCTTCAAGCTTCTCGCCGCGCTGCTACACCTGGGAAATATCAAAATCACCCAGTCGAGGACAGACGCGGTGCTCGCGGATGACGATGCGAGCTTGGAGCTTGCAACGCAGTTGTTGGGGCTGCCGGGGGCAGAGTTCAAGAAGTGGACCATCAAGAAGCAGCTTACGACGCGGTCAGAGAAGATCGTAACGGCCTTGGGGAGTGCAGCGGCTTCGGTGGTGAGGGACTCGGTGGCCAAGTTTGTGTATTCGTGTCTGTTTGATGTGAGTTCTAATGGTCGCATCGTAGGCGGAAGAGAGCTGACGAAACAGTGGCTGGTAGGCGTGGTGAATGAGAGCTTGTGCGGGGAGGGCAAAGCCGAGCGGTCGACCAAGTTTATTGGAGTGCTGGATATCGTAGGTTGACTCCTGGTCATTATCCGAGCGGTACGCCATCAGCTGATCAGACAGTACGGCTTTGAGCACTTCAAGAAGAACTCGTTTGAGCAATTCTGTATCAACTGGGCGAACGAGAAGCTGCAACAGGAGTTCAATGCGCATGTCTTCAAGGTGCGTCGCAGCTAGCGTGGCCCTTACGGTCTTGGCTCAAAAGCTGACACACTAGCTCGAGCAAGAAGAGTATGTGCGCGAGCAGATCAACTGGACATTCATCGACTTCTCGGACAATCAAGCCTGCATCGACATTATTGAGGGCAAGATGGGTATCCTCACGCTGCTCGACGAAGAATCCCGTCTACCGGCCGGTGCAGACGCATCGCTGGCCACCAAGCTGCACTCCCAGCTCGCCAAGCCGGAAAACAACAAGGTCTTCAAAAAGCCTCGGTTCAATCAGAACGCCTTTACCATCGCCCATTACGCCCTGGACGTGACGTATGACGTTGAGGGTTTCATCGACAAGAATCGCGATACCGTCCCGGACGAACACCTCGCGCTTCTCCAGGGGAGTTCGAACGAGTTCCTCCGGGAAGTATTGGACGCTGCGCTCTCAGCTGCCAATACGGCCAAGGCGAACGGGGACGTCAAGCCTACAGCGGCGGCGACAGCGGCGCCAGCTCCAGGGCCGGGCAAGCGTGCAGGTGCGACTGCCCGGAAACCGACGCTCGGGAGTATCTTTAAACACTCGCTCATCTCCCTCATGGACACCATCAACCACACCAACGTCCATTATATTCGGTGCATCAAGCCAAACGAGGCAAAGAAGGCGTGGGTCTTTGAGTCGAATCAGGTCTTGAGCCAGTTGAGGGCGTGTGGTGTGCTCGAGACCATCCGGATCAGTTGTGCGGGGTATCCCTCACGATGGACATTTGCCGAATTCGCGGAAAGGTCAGTTGAGAAGTCTGCGTCTGCCGATTATAGGCTGATCATCAGATACTACATGCTCATTCCGTCTAAAGAATGGCAAGGAAACGACGATGTCCGCTCCCTCTGTTCCCTCATTCTCCAACGTACTCTCCCGGAGGACGACCGGTACCAGATCGGCCTGACCAAGATCTTCTTCCGGGCGGGTATGCTCGCTCTCCTCGAGTCGCAACGTACCAACCGGATCAACCAGCTCGTCACGCTTGTGCAAAAGAATGTCCGCCGCCGGATCGCATACAAGCGGTATCAGGAGATGCGCAAGGCGTCGGTCCGGATCCAGGCGTGGTGGCGCGGTGTGATGGCCAGGAAGGCATACCAGGATCTGAGGAGGCAGGCGGCGGCGACGTTGATTCAGAGGCAGGTCAGGGGATGGTTGGCGAGGAGAGATTATGTGCGGACGAGGGACGCGGTGGTTCGGATACAAGCGGGTACGTGTTTCGCCGCTGCAGAGGAATGTGGCTGATTGTGATCAGTGGTTCGAGGGTTCATCGCGCGAAAGGAAAGCCGGCAGGCCAAGATCGACAACGCGGTCATCCTGCTGCAGAGCCTTTGGCGCGGAAGGCCAGTGTTGCCTCAATAACAGCATGAAGTAGTGCTGACATTGCAGTCTCGCTCGCCGCCAAGCAAAATCCGAGGTTTGCAAAGTCGTCCTCCTGCAATCCGTCTACCGTCGCAAACTCGCCGTCAAGGAGCTCAAAGGTCTCAAGGCCGAGGCCAAGTCTGCCACCAAGTTCAAGGAGATCTCGTATCACCTCGAAAATAAGGTGGTCGAGCTTACGCAGAACCTCCAAAAACGCGCGGCGGAGAATAAGGAGCTCACCTCGCGCATGTCGACGCTGGAGCACCAGATCGTGCAGTGGCAAACGCGGCACGACGAGGCGACGACCAAGAGCCGCGAGCTGGAAGAAAAGCTAGCGGTACCAACTGTCCCTGTCAGCCAGTTCGAGGTGGCCGTCAAGGCCAAGACGGAGGCGGAGGAGCGTCTGCGCCTGGCGGTCAAGCAGGCGGAAGAGAAGGAGGCGGAACGGACCAAGTTGGCCGAGCAGCTGCAGCGCATGGCGGCCGACCTGGATACCAAGGCGGCGGCACACGAGTCGGAGGTCGCCAAGTCGACCGAGGCGGCGACGAGCATGTCGGCGCTCCGGGCGGAGCTCACGGCGTTGAAGGAGCAGATGTCGCGCACCAATGCGATGAACGCCCTGACCAGGGGTCAGCGGGAACCGCCCACGAGCCCTACCCTTCCAAATGGTCTGCGCCAGCTAGACGGGTCGACCGGATCGGGTCCGTCTGCTCCTCGGCGGCGCCAACGGCGGCACTCGACAGGTCACGGGGCTACTGGCATGCACGCCCGCAAACTCTCTCACGACGAGATTATGGCGATCAAAAAGGCCAACGCAAATCCCCGCGCCGTATCCGTCATGTTCCCGCACGACGCCGCACCGCTTCGTCCTCGTGACTCGAACGGACTCCCCACCGTCGTCGACTCGCCGTCAGACGAGATCTCCCGTCTGCTTACGGACGAGGTGGCGCTGGATGATGATGTCCTCCAGGGTCTGATCAACGATCTCCGCATCCCGGCTCCCAGCTCGCACAACCCACCACTGGCCAAGGAGGTCATCTTCCCTGCTCATCTCATCAGCCTGATCAGCAATGAGATGTGGAAGTTGGGAATGATTCCAGAAAGCGAGCGGTTCTTGGCGAATGTCATGCAGACTGTCCAGGCATATGTTATGGTGAGTAAACTGCAAATCGAGGAAGGCTTTTGCTGAAGATATAGCAATTCAAGGGAGAAGATGTCATCCAACCGGGTATCTTCTGGCTCACCAACGTACACGAAATCCTCTCGTTCATCTGCATCGCCGAGGCGGACGCCAAGCAAGGTATCGCTCCCGGAAACGACGACAATTCTGGCCGGCCGCTCGACTGGGAGCTCTACGAGCGCCTCGTCGAAGTGGTCAAGCACGACCTCGACTCGCTCGAGTACAACATCTACCACACGTGCATGCTCGAAATCAAGCGGGTCATGCAAAAACTCATCATCCCCGCTCTTATCGAATCGCAGGCGCTTCCGGGCTTCATCACGAGCGACGGGCACGGTCGGATGTTCTCCAAATTCATCGGAATGAGCGCGAGCCAGGCGCCTACGGCGACGATGGACGATATCCTCAATCTGCTGAATGCGGTCTGGAAGTGCTTGAAGAGCTACTACGTCGAGGAGAGCGTCATGCAGCAGGTGGTGACGGAGCTGTTGAAGTTGATTGGGCAAGTGGCGTTCAATGATTTGATCATGAGGCGGAACTTTTGTTCGTGGAAGAGGGGTGAGTTTCAAGGCCTGCCTGGAGCGCTGGCATGGCAAAAAGCTGACGCCCGCAGCAATGCAAATCCAGTACAATATCACTCGGATCGAGGAATGGTGCAAAGCCCACGATATCCCAGAGGGCTTGCTCCAGCTGGAACACCTCATGCAGGCAACCAAGCTGTTACAGCTCAAGAAGGTGTGTCTTCCGCTGCTCCCTATGATGTAATCATCGTACTGATCTGTCAGGCATCAATGGGCGATATCGAGATCCTCTTTGACGTCTGCTGGATCCTCTCCCCTTCCCAAATCCAAAAACTCATCGCTCAATACCACAACGCAGATTACGAAGCGCCTATCACCTCGGATATCCTCAAAGCTGTCGCAGCGCGGGTCAAGCCTGACGACAAGTCGGATCAGCTATTGTTGGCGCCAGAAACGGACGAGGTGGGGCCGTATCAATTGCCTCAACCAAGAGAGATTGCGGGGTTGGAGACTTGTAAGTCCACCTCTATAGCTCTGGGGTGGACTGTGGCTGATATGACAGATGTACCGGCGTGGTTGAGCGTACCGCTTGTTCGGAGATTGGCGACGTTTGTGGCATGAGGGGACGGACGAGATAGACATTATGACGACCCTACATTTAACGAACACATCTTGCATTCAATGCCTAGCATACTCGTTCCGTTTGTTAGCATACTGTAACTTCCCCATGTTCGTCCTGGCATGCACTGCAATATAGACCTTGGAGTAGACCCTGGAGGCGCTCGTATACTTCCCCATGTTTGTCCTGGCATGCACTGCAGTATAGACCTTGGCTCGAGTAGATCCTGAAAGCTCGTATCTTCTTGCATTTCATATCAAAACGTGTGTGATCTTCTCTATAGGCTACAGTCTGTCGGACTCGATCTCTACTCCTGCGTACAATCTAGTACTTGGGCACCTCCTGGCCGACACCAGTTCCGCTCCCGCTGGGGAGGTGGATCTGGCCAGCTCCGGACCCACCGAGGGTAGAGCCCTGAGCGGACGAGGGGGGGACACCGTAACCGGCGGGCGCGCCCGAGCTGGTGGAGTTGGAGGTCGCGTTGGTGAAGCCGGAGGTACGGGCGGAGGGGATGTCGGAAGTAGGGAAGGAGGGGCTGTTGACGGTGGCGCCGGAAGAAGGCTTGGTAGTGGGCGGGGTGGAGACGTGGCTGTCGGCGGACTTCTGGACCTGCTGGGCACGGGCTAGAAGGGGGCGGAGGACGGAGGAGTGAATCTTGCGTGCTCCCTGCATTGTCAGCTGGAGCACGACCTGGATTCAGGTGGTGACTGAGCTTACCTTGGTCTTGGGGTGGATGAGGTAGGCAAGGAAGATGAGCTTGACGGTGTAGTATTGGGCTGAACGTCAGCGAGGGTCCTCTGTCAAGGCGGAATGAGATGGAAACTTACGAATCTTGCGCTCAAGGAAACCTGCCATCAAGCTCTCGGCGAACTGGACAAATCCAAAGACGACAAAGTAGGACAGGAGGGTCTTGGTGCGCTCCTCGTTGGGGCTGTCAAGGGTGCGGAGGGCGAGGAAGGTGGGAGGGAGGAAGGTGAGGAGCTGGGTGGTAGGGAGAGCAAGGCCGAAGAGGTTGAGGGGGATAAGAAGGAGGTAGCTAGGCTGTCAGCTCTGTCAAAAACGCGATGAGTAGGAACTTACAGGAAGACACCGCCGATGACGAGGGCGACACGGTCGACACCCGTCCGCTTCTCAGCGTTGACGATGATGGGGTACCGGCCGAGTGTCTCGCGGAAGCTGTCGGTCTGCTTCAAAGCCGCCTGCTTGGCATTCTGCACCGCCGGGTGCTCGGCCGCATGCTGGACCTGCGCGCTGACATTGGAGCCGGCCGTGTTGAGCTTCTCGCCGACATTGCTGGTAACCGCGTTGACCTTGGCACCGACAGTGTTGGAGATGGATCCCGCGCGTTGACGAAGACCAGTGACGCTGGGCTCAGCAGAGCCAGTACCGGTGCTGCTGGACTCGAAAGTGCCCGAGTTGGCGTGGGTCTCGGCGGGGCGGGTGACTCCGGTAGAGAGGTCGATACCAGACTTGGCGACGACGGGGTGGGGGTTGGCGTGGGCGCCCGAGTCCTGGGCACCGCCCGTCTGGCCCGCCGAGAACTTCTTGGGGTCAAAGTCGAGGGAAGGCGTCATGGGCCCGGTGGTGAGGATGGGGTGTCCATCGGCGCCGGTGGTAGCGTGCACCTCGGACGGGTGGAGGGCGCTGGCGTGGGTGCTGGCAAGAGGGGCGGCGCTCATTTTGTATTGATGGTTATAGTAGGGTAGTGAATAGATAAGATATGCGTAGTTGAGGGGGAAGCCTTGGCTGTAGCTGGCTTTAAGAGTTTCGCAGACTTTGACAAAGGAGACAAGAAGCGCGTCATCGATGAGCTCACACGAGCAAGCGAGGCCAACTTTCCGGCACATTCCTCAATGGCGTCATCGCTCAGTGTGGCACTCCGTGTGGCGGAAAATGTCCAGGCGAGCACGAGCTGGAACCAAGCGCGAGCGGACGGAGACAGAGCTGAGGATAGTCTGCCATGGGCGCCACGCCTACTCTGATCATCAGCCAGATTAGAAGGCCAAAAAAGGCGTCCTTGCAACGAAAGGGGTCATCCAACGGCCTGCCTATGCTGACACGAAAGGACGGGTGGCGACATGCTTCTCGGCCATATAATCGCTCGGGCGGCGGTCCACTAATTCGATCCTACTCATCCCGACGATATCGCGGCTCAAGAAAGTCCTACCGCTATTGTGAACGACGGGTGCGAGGACATGGAGGCTGACGTACCATTTTTCTATCACGGCGTACTAAACATTATCTCTTATTACCGGCAGGCGAGCCAGACGAGAGCCAGCTTAGCAATGTTGGGTTTATGAATCTCTATGCCGGCGACGACAGTCCATGATACCAGACGTCTGAGTACTGGTACTTTGTTTCACTCCCTTGTGCCGACGGCAATATAAAGGCATGGGCGACTGCGCAGAGCAGGCCCTCCGGGTCATCAGGATTGCTGATCAGTAGTAATCTCTCCGCCAAGTAAACCTACACGGCCCGTACTGCTGGACTCGCAAGGAACGGCTTGCTCTTTATCTCCTACGTCCACGTCTTATCGGGTTCGAAGCCATATTCGCCGCTTTCCCTTGAGCCCATGTCTTATCTCAAGATCTGGACCGCTTGAAAGGAGATGGCGAAGGCCACACTCACACGACCATGATGATCATATACATCTGCATGCTACAGTCTCGACCTGACTCTGACTCTCCTTTTCCAATCGATCAGCTTCTGGACTTGCAATCACAGACACCATACTGCTATCAAACAATTGACCAGCATGTCCAGCACTACATCCAGTATGGACATCCTCGGCGCAATGGGGAACTTGTGAGTCTTTCACCGTTGGCCATACAATTCAGTCCGGCCACGCGGGCAGCTAATCAAGTAGGGGCTTCACGAAGATGAACGCCCAGCGAGCGATCGAGTACGGCAAGTCGCTCTGGGACTACGACTGCCAGTGTCCCGAGCCCAGCGAGACTTGCATCTCCCAGCGCCACATAAACGCGTTCCGTACCGGTGCGGGCGCTACCCATTCGAACGATGACCGGATGGCGATCACCAAGAAGCAAGTATTTTCCATGACCTATTATTGAGCATAGCCCATCAGCTTACTGTTCCCTTCGGTGTTGTAAGCTAACGGGTGCACAGGGTTGCAGCGCATCCTTTTCACCAATCCGATGCGCAGACCAGTCACACGACCTGGGGCAGCATGCGGGTGACGTACGAGTCCACTGTTCCGCAAGCCGAGCTCCAGACTTGCGTGCTCGCCTTCATACCCTTGCGCAAAGACGAGGCCGCGTACATCATGAAGGCAGCGATGGAGTAGCTACAAGACCGTTCCTCTCCTGTGCCTGAAGCCACCTTCCCACGTCACCTTTCCCATGCATCATGTCCGCACTAGTGACCGCGTCCTTGGACCGAAGCGAGTGGCAAACGCGCCACACTCAGCTTGCACTCAGCTCAGATCAGCGGAGCAAGAAATGACGATGCCACATTCCGCAGTTGTGCCTGATCTGCGCATGCCGGCAACAGCGTTGCTCAGCCGCGCTTTCTCTGACTCTCAGACTGCGCTTTCCGCAGGGACCTCCGCCGGGGCGGCACTAGTCTGGCCCCAGTACTGCGCTACACTGTCGCAGTGCTGCTATTGCGAGTGGACACTGCGTAAGCGCTGCGCGTCATCTTGATCAATGAGCTATAAAGTCTCCGCCGATTCTGACAGAGATTTCTGTATTCGCCACTCGCCACTCATATCAATACCACTAATCAATCTACATCATGCAGCTACCTGACATCCCCAAGTCCCCTTCGTCCGAGAACGCGGTTCACGAGGTGGAGCAGCAGACCGCCAATCTCCACCTTGACGCCGTCTCTGAGCCGGAGCACGACGACGACGATAAGTCTAGCCTGTCTTCCAGCAACGGCTCGGTCGACAGCGCTAGCGCCCTCGGAGATCCCTTTCACGGTCATCACCCCCACCACTACGGTCGTCCCGGGAATCATGGCCCGCACCACCCTCAAGGACCCCACGGACCTCCTGGCCATCATGGCCACCATGGCCCTCCCCCTCCTCCGGGACACGGGCACCCCTTCCCTCCTCCTCCTCCTCCTCCCCCGCAGCCCCACGGTCCGCACGGCCATCATCACCCCCACGGTCCACCCACTCACCATGGCCATGGCCACCACAGCCACCGTGGTTCGCCTCCCTCGCCGCACCACCGCAAGCCTCATCACGGGCACCCGCACCACAAGCACCACGGTCCTGGCCCGCACTACGGCGGCAGGGCGCACTCCCCTCCCGCCTGGGCAGGGTTCAAGGCTCCGGAGCACCACGGCCCGGCCCAACACGGCGGCGGTCGAGGATATGGTGGACCACACGGCCATGGCCCGCACGGTCTTCAAGGGCACCACCACGGCGGCTTTGATGGCCACGGCCCTCGCGGTCCTCCCCCGCATGGACCCCACCATCACCATGCCCGTCGCGGTCACCATGGCCACCATGAGGGTCCCCACCACTCTCACTTCGGACCTGGCGGTTTGACCGGCCCTATCCCCGCTTAGGCAATAAACATCCAAACCCCCCTCTTGCTATCATCCCTCTTGCGGCCCTACCATGTCAGGTTAACAAACGCGAGGCGGACACACCGGGGAGCGATCAAGCTCCGCTGGAAGCGGGAGTGATACGGCGGAGAGTCGGGAACAGTCGCGGGTTGGGCGAGAGAGGGCAGACGGGTGTTGGAAGGGGGCTACATCGAGTTAGGTCGCGATAGATAGGTGTCCGTACAGTTTGATTCAGTATTTAGTTTGATAGCTTGTTCGAGTACAGATGGCTTGAGTAGAAATTATGATGCAGAAAATGTAGTAGAGATTCGGTTGTGGCATCCAAACGAAAGCCAATTCCTCCCTGTCTGCATTTGGCAGCACTGCTCGTACCGAAAGCCTCGTCTCTACCACCGAGCACTCCCTACGAGCGGTCCAGATTATCGCCTCCTCCAGCCTATGACAGCATCGGCGACGGCGGCGGCTATAATGATGGGTCGAGTGCAGTTCAAGTCAGTCTCGTCAGTAACGATAAGCCACATACGCCCCTCGGCTCTCGTTGTCGCCTGAGATCCTCCCAGCCCCAGCTTTGCAGTCGAGCACGGTGATCCATACCCTCCATGCTGTAGTTGTACAAGCCGTCCCCCCGTCTGCTCTAGACAAGAGTCCGGCCCATCATTCTCTCCCCAATCTCCTCCAAACCCCCTTCTCTCCCCCAACCGCCAAAAGATCCCCCATATCCCAGTATCCCCCTATCCCAGCACACCTCCTCCCTCCCTCCACCACATATCCATCGTCGGGTATCCGGTAAAAAGTGTAGAGTCGGCGCGCAAGAGTAGAAGGGACGAAAGAAGTGATAGGTAGGGGTTTTAGAGGTTGAGCTTCGTCCGGCGCCAGTGGCGACGCTTGGCGTTATATTGGATGGCACCTAAAAGATCAGCTCAAGTAACCAGTCTTCATACAAGGTCTAACTTACCGTCTGTCTTCAAACGGAACCATTGGGGAATGGGCCGGTTCTGACGAGCCTTCTTGGCAAGCTTCTGCTTGATGACGAAACGCTTTTGGGAAGGCTGGCAATGTTAGCTATGGCCTGACAGGTGCTATTCCCATCCGTCCGCCCTCTTCTGCTCCGCCCTCTTGCACTTCCTCACGCAGCATGCCCGGTCCAGCAATTCCTCCAGCACTTCCCCTCCTCTACGCTGGCTCCTGTTCTCCCTAATTTTCTGTCCGGGATCGTGTCGGTCCCTCCGACTGCTGCGGCTACTCACCATTGTAGTATGGTGTGGGCGGGGGGTGTACTTGAAGGATAGAAGAAAGGCAAATCAACGCTGCACGCAAGGGCAGAGGTTGGGCGAATTTCGCGGGATCACCACGTGGCGATTTGGCTGCGGGGCAAAAGGGGTTTCGGCGAAACTCCGCAGAGCCAGCGGCGATATCGCGCTGTGGCAGCTCCGGCGCGTTGATCCGTGCGTCAATAACGTAATGACCTGCCGGGTGGTCCGGACTTTTTGACTAAAGACTGAAGACCAGCAAGCAAGCCAGCCGTCCACACTGGTCCCACTCGCTGTCAGATAAACAGGATGAAGACGGCTTGGAGATTGAGGAGGATAGCTTTGGAGCAGGGTATGAAGTCTAGGTGAGTTGCAGGCAAAAGAATGAGCAAAGAGTATGGGCAGCTGATCTGGTACAGGCAATTCATACCCCTCCGCTTTGCCTCAACCGCCGCAACTTCACCAGCTCCTGCACCGGCCGTCGAAGCTCAGCCGCAAACACTCTGGTCGCGGACACCGACCCCGGCGGAGCTGCAGAACCAAGCTGGGCCATCCAACTACGCCACCCGCACCCCTCCTCCTTCCACCGGATCCACAAGCTCCGACGACCCCTCGTCCAGCTTTTTCACCTCCCACCGCCCCCTCGATACCCCTCTTCAGCAGTATCTCTCATCCTTCTCGGACTCGGACTCTCGCAGCCTCCGTGCTTTACATCACTACCTTTACCTATCCCGGGCACGGCGAGATGCTGTCCTCGCTACGACCATCTGGAGGCAATACGCCCGGCTCTCGGTCGCTGCTCGCGCGAGTCTCCATCCCAATACCATGCAGCGGGTATTGCGCGGGGTGGTACCCTCGCCGGAGAACTTTGACATCGGGTCTGTCGTCTCACACTCGGGGTCAAAGAATGACAATCAGAATGCGGCGATACGGAGGCGGGCGGCGAGGTACGGAGTTCGGCTCCAGCAGGTGCTGCAGGACATGGAGAACCTGACGCCGGCGGAGGACGGCGTGAAGGCTGGACCTCGGCCTTCAGATTACCGGTTCGCGTTCCATGTCCTCGGCGACGTCGGAGACATGCCTACCGCCGAGGCGTTCGCGGACGGGATGCGCCTGAAAGGCCTACCCATGGACATACGAATGATAGACTCTCGGCTGCACGCGCTCGTCGAGTGGCTCGAACCCAAAGAGCCCGCGTCCATCTCGGGAGCCCTCGCCAGCCGGATCTCCCGCATCATTTGGCAGATCCTAGGCGATATGACCACGTTCGACCTCACCCCTCGGAACGTCAGCACAACCCTTCTCATCCAGGCCATCGACTCGGCCAAGCGGCGCATCAAGACGCCGGAGGTATTGGCCAACCTGGACGTGGTGCTGGAGGATGTATGCAAGAAGGCGTATGGGGTGGATATGAAGTACCTGACGCTGGGGGAGAAGGGGGAGAGGTTGAAGGGAGTGCACGTGCATGCGCTGGTGGATTACTGGGGGAGGAAGGGGAAGGTTTGGAAGATGCTCAGCACGTACGAGGTGCTGGCAGAGGATGGGTGGGAGGAGGCAGCAGAGCAGAACCGTGCTGAAGCTGGCGAGGATGAGGGGGAGGTACCGACGTTGAGCGGGATGATGAGCAAGGAGGCGGAGGTAACGAAGGGGATGGGGTGGTTTGGGCGGCTAAGAGGGAAGCCTGAGAAGGTGTTAGAGACCATGACACCATTTGTGGCTGCTGTAGGGGCGGACCCTACCGTAGCTCGAGGCGGTCATGATCTCCCTCGTAAGTCCCAATACCACTCATGCCGGAGCCATCGAAATTGACGCTACAGCTCATCTTGAACAACTTCCCTTCGTACCCGCTCCAGGTCCCCCAACTTTCAGCGATTTCTTCCCTCTATCACTCCACACATCCCCCGACCCCTCTTCATCCACTTACCCTCCACACCTCGCATACCCCACCACCCGCCTCCAAGCCGAAACAATATCTGTTCTCATTCGGCATACCGTCACTGCGGGCGACATGCCGCTCCTCAACCACATCCTCGCATCCGCGCTTGCGTCTGTCAAGGCAGTCCGCGCCGAATGGCTCCAGGCTTTGCAGATACGGCACGCACGCACGGACGGTGATCCGACCCACGCCGACTGGTTCCACATACCCGGGCCTCGGGTGTCAGTCGCGACGGGGTGGTTCTGGCAAGTGGAGCTGTTCGTTCGGAAGGCGGATGTCCCGTTGCCTCTGCGTAGGCGATTCCAGGCTTTATTGCTGGAAGCGAAAGCGCAGACACAGGCGGAGAGGGAGATCCTGGAGGGATTGGTATTGCCCAAAGACCCCGAGGCGGAGGCTTCAGCCAAGGAAGCGAGGAGAGCAGCAATGGCGGAATTACGGAACCTGCGACATCCGGTCGATAGCCTCATCAAACCCGTCTCGAAACCGTTTGATCCTAGACGCGATCTGGAGGCGCTGGTCGCGTCGGATGCAAAGCTGGATGTCATCCTGGAGCGCTCGGTGGCTGGTGTGGAACATAAGGAGAGGGTTGTGGAGGCGAAGAAGCGGAGATCAGAGTTGAGGTATGAGAGGAAGATGGCGGAGGAGAGGGAGAAGGAGGAGGCGGTATCGGAGAAGCGGATGTCGAGGGTGGTGGCTGCTGCGCCTGCTCTGAGCGGGGAGTCGAGTGGGGAGAGCGGGGCGGTCAGAATGAGCGGGTGGGGAGGGGAAAGGGATAATGGGGTGCGAATGATCGGGATGGCGTAGTAGGGCGTCGACTAAGCGTTTATTTACATGTATCTACCAGTAGTTCTAGGCTTGACGGCTGGCCGTGCTCCACACAGTGCAGTAGCGCCGTAGCTTCAACCCCAATACCACATCATCCGCCCCAAGCAGCGATTCTCCCTATGACGTTGCCGTGTTTCAAAGTCTCGTGTCTGGCGCTCAAACAAACCTAATTGAAGCTTTGACAACGAGGACTTTGAACCTTCTTACACCTCTTCCCTTTACACTTTTCGGCCAGCATTTCCCTGTCGGGACATCGCTATGCGCCTCAGCAGGAGAATACGACGCGTCCGCAGCTCGTGAACCCGGCATGACGGTCCAACGAACGCGTCCTGGGTCAGGCGCGTCGCCTTCACAATTCGCGACGGTCGAAACTCGCGTAGGGCAGTCGACGGAGATTTGGGCGAGGGACCTGACGGCGTTGTTTGGGCATGCAAAGGAGAGGTTTGGGGATGTCAGCTGGGAGACGGAGAATGGAGGGGATCGGATATGGGGACATAAGGGTGAGTAAGGGGTTGGAAGGCGTGGTGGGATGGAGCTGATGATGTAGCGGTCATTTACGCTCGGGCGCCAAGTACGTCTAGATGATCTCTGGCACTGAGGATATAGCTGATTCAGTAGAAGCATTCAAGGACCGATACTTTCTCACTCGGCCCTTCTCGCGCTCGCCCACCCTACGCTCCCCTTCCCCTTCCTCTTCGCATCTCCTTCCGCCGCTCTTCTCGTCCCGGCCCAATTCGCCGCCGTCATCCTTTCGCGCCCCGAGCTCTCTGTCCGTTCAGACCGCGTACTCAGATGCCACCCTCCGCGGTGGACCCAGTACCGGCTCTGACGGGGTCATGCGGCTCACCCACGGCGACACGCCCGAGCTTTTCCAAGCGCAGCTGGAATGGCTATATACCGGCGAAGGGTTCGGGGACGTTGTCGAGTGGATATCGGAGGATGAGGGTGTCGTAGCTGGCGGGTCTATCCGAGACTCGCTAGGCCGAAGGGGGAACCAGGACGAGCGGCGCGATCGGCTCGGCCAGGACTTGACGTACATGTGGCGATCCAAGCTATATGTCGACGTCCGGATACACCTCGATACTGCCCTCTCGGACGACGGTGGCGGTAGTTCTGACTCGGACGAATCGACCGACTCTCTTTCGTCCACCGCGGTATTCGCAGCACACCGGTTCATTCTCGTTTCGCGGTCCCCGTACTTTGCTGCTCTCCTCCTCAATACCTCGTCATTCCTCTCTCCGTCGCTCCCGAACGGGACGGTCGATATCCACCTCACTACCCCGCCCTTCACACCCGCATCCCTCCATTTCTGCCTCGGGTACATCTACGCCGGCCACCTCGATTTCTCAAATCGGACGTTCGACCTTACCACCGCGTTCCAGATCTACAGGGCGGCGGCGTACCTCCAGCTCGATAGCCTCATTGAGGAAGTCACAGCTCGGATCGTCTGGGACTTTTGTCACGGTCTCGACTATGCGCGGTGTCATTGCAAACGGTGCGTCGTACGGGTGGCCCGGGTCTGGCGATTTGGTCTAGAAGAGGATGTAGGGAATGTCGCCCTGGCTCAGGCGGCAAGGCGGTACCTGGTTGCAGGGTGGGGGGGGAGTTGGGGACGCGAGGTCGGACTTGCTCCCCCAGACCAACAGCAGGACCTTGTCCAAGCTGTGAAATCATCCATCAATCCCAAGAACATCATCTCGGCCTTCCGCTCGGTCAGCCAGCTCAAAGCAAGGATGGAAGCTGCCATCCGGTCAAAAGGGAGCGCGGCGGCTGCGTGGGTGGAAGGACTAGAGAAGATGGTGGATGATGTGGAAGAGTTCGTGCGGGAGATGCTAGTGGACAGCTTTGGAGCGGTGGCGGAGGGGACGGAATTGTGGGAGCTGCTGGACGGGAAAGGGTTCAGTGCGGATCTGGTAGAGGGGGTGATGAAGGATTTAGTGGACTGTGTGGCGACGGCCAAGAAGTGCGTCGAGGCGCCGAGGGTGTACCAGGTGAGCTTATTATGTGTCCAGGAGGAGTCAAGCTGACGCTCAGGCTCTTGTGTCGTCCATTCTGCTCAGGAGTAATCCCGAAACGATGCAGACGGCTCTGCCCCTCCGTTCGAGAGGGCGGCAGCTGGTCGAGAGCGCCAAAGATGGGGTGGTGGCTCACATGCGGAGACGGTGGATGCAGATCCGGGAGACGGGGGGCTTCTTGGGCTTGGAGAATTGGGCAATGAAGGAGATCGCCGATGGTATGTCTACGTCTCAATAGGTTGAGTCATGACGAAAATGAGAGCTAACTCAATAGCGATAGAAGTGGACGATAAAGAAATCTACTCAGTGTCCACCTCGCCAACTCCGCGCCGAACGACACCCCAGACCACCCGGTCCGGTATTCCACGGACAATCTCCAAGATCGTCTCTCTGGGCGAAACCTCTTCCGGCCGATCCTCCGTCGCTTCTTCCTCGCGTGTCCCTCTCTCTCCTACTCGGCGCGAACCTTCCAATGGCACAGGGACGGCCGAACCAAATGGTCTTCGCCGGCTCAGACTGTCATCTGCGGCTTCGACGGCCTCCGCTGCTTCGAATCGCTCAGTACGGCCCAGGGAGGCTTCTCCGCTTTCGGCACCGGCGCCGATGACTGGACCGCAGGCCCGTAGTCCGACAGCGGCGAGAACGGGGAATAAGGTGTCCATAGGGAGTGGAGGAAGGCGGGTCAGCGCAGCGGCAGCTGCAGCGGAGAAGACTGTGGAAGAGAGGGATGGGAGTCCCACGCCGAGTGTGAGGAGTAGAGTGGGGATCAAGCGCGAGACATTGAGTGGAGGGATCAGGCCGCTTGTCTCCCGTGGATCGTTAGCGGGGACGGCGGTGGTGAATGGGAAGGGCAAAGAGAAGGCTATTGATGGAGTGGTCGGAGAGGGCAGTAAGGTCACGGGCGCTACGACTGTCTCCTCGACCAGAGCGGCGTCGCCGAAACCGACTCCATCGATCAGCTCTGTGCGCTCGACTCGGACCACCAAGTCGACTGCAACGACCCGGACGAGCGGAACAACCACGCCCAAGACGGGTATAGGGGTCAAAACGGCGCCTACTCCATCGCTACGCTCAACGACGCCATCGGCGGCGGCCGATCGGGCGCCTTCTGTCTCATCGACGAGAACGCCTAAGCCAACCGCGGCAAAGGTCTCGGTACCGCCTGTCCCGCCGGTTCCTGCTGTCCCTGCTGTCCCTGCTGTCCGGGCTGGTGAAGCGGCCAAGACGGTCCGGACGCCCCAGGCGAAGACCACGCTCAAACCCGCGGGGTCGGCGGCTTCCGTATCAAGCGCAGCGCGGAGTCGGCTGGACTCGGCCGCTTCCGTTGCGTCGGCTCGGTCGCGCACGACTTCAGTCGCGACTACTGCTTCGGTAGCTGGTCGAAGCAGACCCATCTCCACTGCTAGCACGCTCCGGAATGCGCCTCCTCTTCCAACGACCTCTCCGCCTGTTCCGCTCAGACCACGGAACCCCTCCGTAGCCACGACATCCGGTGCACGGGCGTCCGGCCTCTCACCGCAAAAGAGCCGGCTTGGGCCTAAATCTGCCCCACAAGCGCCCTTTCCATCCGCTCCAACTTCCGGCGCCGTCGGGAGATCCAATCTCCAAATACCGACCAACCGGTCCTCCTCCGCTTCTACCGCGGACGATCACGAAGCACGTACGCCCCGGTCGAGCGAGACGGGCGAAACGGACCCGGTTATCCGTTTACCGTCCGACACGTCCGAATCTGCCTTATCCCCCTTAATCTCCTCCGCGTCCCCATCTTTGGGCTCCAGAAAACTCCCGCCTCCAGTGGCGATGCCTCGGACGGCCCGGAAAGTCAGTTCGGGGAGTATCCGATCTACCATGTCGACTCGGCTCCCTTCATCTGGTCATCCGGCGTCTGCATTTGACCCGCCGCGTCGGCCGGACCCGCCGGCGAAACTGGAGGAGCTGGAGATAAGGGATGGGACTCGGCCATTCAAGGGTCGAGGTGTGAGCTTGCGGGTGGGGATACCGTGTATTGTTTCTCTGGAGGGCAGGCGGGCGCGTTTCCGAGCCCAGGTCAAGTATATTGGCTACCTCAGCAATGTGAGTACCTGCCGTACCAATGAGGAGATGAGCTGATGTGGTAGGCAAAAGGACCTTGGGTCGGAATCGAGGCGGAAGACCTAGACCGTTTCGGTGTCGATACTCTCCCCGCGGGCAGTCAAGCCGGGGTCCACTATTTTCATCTGACACATACGGACCCGGTGCAGACTGAGCAGGACGCAGGGGCGGAGGCGGAGTATGAGATCAGGGCGGCGAGGCAGCGGAAAATCGATAGTATAAGGGAGGAAATCAGGAAGGCGGGTGGGAAGGCTCACAGCGCCGCTGCAGGCGCGGGTGTTGGGCTGGGTTTGGGTCTAGGCGGGGGTCTCGGAGGGGGTATTGTGGGTGGAGGGGGATCGGGGGGACTGGGAGGGATGGGAGGGGAAAGAGGGTCAGGGAGAGGATCTAAACGGAGTGCGAGCCCCTTTGTTAGTCCTGCTCAGGGCCAGGGGGAGTGGGTTGGCAAAGAGGGGCTGAGGGCGCTTTTTGTCAGGCCGAGCGAGGTGGTTTATGTCGTTGGGGCGGAGTAGGGGGTTATCATAAACGCAGCGGAAGACGATCTATAATGCATATAAAGGACTTTGGGTGACCAAGTGCAAAGATCTGCGCAGGCTGCACAGTGTTACTCGGCCTGTCTCGTTCCTAGGCTCGACAGCTTCAGTAGGCCCCAATTAATCTCGCAACTCCTCATTCCTCATCTCGTAATTGACGCACGGATCTGCCTGAGGTGCGGGATGATCACGAGCCAAGCACAGCCGGTCTCCATGGCAGGATCTGCACCTTATCCCGTCACGACAGCATCATGGCAGCGACGACGATCGGCACACTGGCAGCTGCTCACTCAAGTGGAGACCTCCTGGTCGTCCTGAAGGACCTGAAGAATTCGGTCATTGGGAATACGTGGAAGAAGGTGCAGGTTGCGGGAGATGATGAGGTGTTGGCCTTGTGAGTGGATCTATGCTATTGACTCCGCGGCGCACTCTGTGTGCAGTCGCGCTCGGCTACCGTCGTAGACCGTAGCAGCCTGTGGACTGCCTGTTTCGGCCCGACTTAGGGGTGCAAGCTGACCACTGCAGTCTGCTGCAATGGCTAGAACTACCGGTCGACCCCATAGCCAATCCCGCTTCCATCGATATCATTGTCGAAATAGCAGTCATCATTGGCGCTCTATCAAATGGTGAGCTAACAATCCCTCGCTCGCGCTCGCCAGGCGCCCGGAAGGCAAGCTGATCCCTCCAGTCGGAACGCTCACCTTGCGCCCCCTTCTCCTCTCCCAAGCCCCTACTCGTCTGTTAAACTGTATTCGAGCCACCTCCAACTCTCGGCGTCTCTCAGCCTCCGACCGGGTCCGTCTACTGTCAGCACTGCTGAGGGCACTGAGGAACGTCTTGGTGGCCACAGCGGATCTGGTTTGGGGGTACATGCGGGGCGTGAGCCTGCGCCGAAGGGTGGTGGATACGGGCCTGGCCGGGCCGGGAGAAAGCAGGGTGTCCGAGGCCGGAGATACGGGGGGTGGCGCCACTGCGGCGAAGAAGGCGAAGGGGAAGGAGGTGGACAGAGGTCCTGGTGGGGGCGGAGGGAAAGGAATGGCCGCCGGCGTTCTGTCGATGGTATTTGAGGTGAGTGGACCCCTCGCCTCTGTATTCGACAAGCATCTGACGATGGCAGAAAGAGAACCTCGACACGCTCCTCGCTCTCCTGGACTACTCGACAAATCTTCAAATCATGCTACCGCTATACCAACTCCTAGCCCGGCTCATCGCCCTCCCCTCACACCGCGAAGCCCTCGCTAGCTGGTCTCCGCCAAAACACCACCCCTCGTCGTCGGAAACTTCCTCTTCCCTCTTGTTCAGCTCCTCAAATACACGTCTGACGGGCTCTACCACTTCGCCCGCATCAACCAGGTCCGGTCCCAAGGGTACACCATACATTCTCGCCCACTTGCTAAGCACGATCTCGCCGCCGGCTCCTTCTAGCGGCATACCGGGCTTACCGGGCGGCGCAAGTACAGCGCGCCGGAATCCCAAGATGTTAGAAGCGACTCTGGACCTCCTTGCTGCTTTGTTGAAGGGACAGCCGGATCTGGCGGCGGTAGTACGTGACTGGCCGGTCGCAGGTGGGTCGGAAGGGATCGATGAGAGTGAGGAGGGATTTGTGGGTGAGCTGAGGGGGTTGATGGGTGGGGCATCGACACCTGTCAGAATCGCCGCTGCGAGCTGGTAAGTCTTGTCACCACATCTAGCAGCGGAGACTGAGCGCTGGATACAGCTGACAGGTAGCATCACCAATCTTGTCAAAGCAGAGTGTCCGGCTGGGCTTTCGCCTATCGAAGACACCAGTGTCAGGCGCGGTGTACTCAAGCGGCATACTCTTGACGTCATTGTGGAGCTATTGAAGGGTGATGGGGTGGAAGATCGGATCAAGCTGTGCTTTGTGCTAGGTACGTTGATGGCCCGTCCAAGGGTAAATGCGGGTGCGGGGAGAGTCAGGCTGATACCTCAGCGTCATTGGTGAGCGATGAGTCTAGTCTACAGCGGGCGGCAGCAGATCGCGGATGTCCGACTGCATTACTGGGCTTCTATGTCAAGCTCGAAGATGAAGAGTCTCGAGATGAACTGGGTAGCGACCCCGCTAGCCGAGCTCGAGAAGTAAGCTACCGCTACTTACCTGGCGGGACAATTGGCGTAGCTGACATCTAGTCCATCCTCCTCGCACTCGCCGCCCTGGCTTTCCAGACCGAATCCAATCGCGCCCTTATCGCAGAATATCAGCCCCCGTTCCTCCCTCACCTGCTCCGAGCACTCCGACACCCATCTTACGGTGTCCGAGCGGGAGGTTGTCAACTCGCTCGCGCGCTCAGCCGCAGCATAGCGGTTCTGCGGACGAATCTGATCGACTCGGGCGTAGCGGATGAGGTGATTGAGCTGTTGAGGCGGGAATGTAGTGGGTCGGGATGGGAAGGTGCGGGCGAGCGGGTCGGGATGGACGAAGGGGTCAGTTCGGAAGATAGGGGTTGGGCGGTAGAGGTCGCTGCGATGGGGACGCTGTGCAATCTTGTGCCTGACTTTTCACCATTACGGACCGTAAGTTCGTTTCCGCCTGATGTGCGCCGGGATGATTAGAGCTGATGAGCGTAGAAACTCCTAGCGAATGGAGGTCTGAGCCTGCTCATTTCGCTCACTCGGTCACCACATGAACCACTCGCCCTCAATGCGCTCTGGGCAGTGAAGAATCTCACGTTCCGGGCGGCAGAAGGGATCAAGGCATCCGTCATGGCCGAGATGGGATATGCTCCACTCAAAAAGTACTTTCAACCCTCAATCCTGCAATCGGACCGTAGCTGACATATAGCCTGATGATGCCATCCACGCCCACCCCACTCCGGGTCCAGGCATTCTGCATATTGCGGAACCTGGTGGCGGATCAAACGCCGGCCGAGCTCAGTCGGACTACAGAAGCGTTTGGAGAGGATCGGCTGTTGGATGTCCTCCAGTCCGGGTTGAGGGATAAAGATCAAGATATGCAGGCTGCTGTAAGTCTCTCTCTCGCCCACGTACTCTTGCCGGGAAGCTGACGGTTTAGGCGCTCTTTACAGTGGCGAATCTCGCTTTGGGGAACGAGCGGATGCGTCAGGCGCTGGTCTCGCATGTCGACCTCATCGAGGGGCTGAGTGATGCTCTGGTATGTCTCTACTCCGCTTGAGCTGGACTTCCTGGAGGGATCGTGCTCAAGCTGATCAGCAGAACTCAAATTCGGACGACGTCAAGCATGCCGCCCTCAAAACCCTTCGGCACCTCATCGAAGCCTCGACGCGATCACGCCGGCCCCGACAAGCCATGCTGGAGCTGTTTCTGCCTTATCAGCTCCGCCCGAGAGTACAGGAATTGATGGACAACAGTGAGGGGTTTGATGTTCGGCATGCGGCGGGTGGGTTGTTGGAAGTGTTGGAGAGAGGGAGGGGAGAGGTTGGATTTGGGACGGCGAGGTGATTTTGTCAAGAGCGGTCTATCTGGACTAGTATGGATTGTATAAGTGTATGAACGGGCAACGATCGACTTTGATGCGGTCGCGAGACGTTACGATGGACAGCTGGGAGTCTAGGTAACGACTCGTGATCATTCGACATACATGTATCTCAAGTCAAAGCTGGGTATATATTGGCTACTTCTCCATATGATAGCTGCTCAGGCCCCCAAATCTCGGTCAAACATATCCAAGCAAATTTCAGTCACAAATCGTCGAAATCGAATTCCTCCCCATCGCGTCTCCTCCAGAGCTCGCACAAATCATCGATCCCTTCCGTACCACAACAAACACAAGATATTCTTGAGCCTCAGGTAGTCACCTCAAATGAGGGGACCACACATGTCATCCTCCTCTCCTGCCTTGACGTGTACCTCCCTCTAGCTTGAGTTGGAGAACTGCTGGCCAGCGACCAAGCCGGCCATGAGCCCAGCGGCGAGCGCCCGACCTTGGAGATTGCCCGTCATCTCAAGGGCGTCGACCATGGCGGTGGGCGCGGCGGTGGTGAGGGGCCACAGAAGGAGAAAGAAGCGGAGCAACGCAAAGACGAGGGGGTCGAAGGTCTGCTTGTGCTGGGCGGCTGCGATATCAGCTGGTGCTGTGGATCAGGACAGGATGGGCTAGCTTACCCTGGTGGCGAGTAGTGACGCCCTTGTGCTTGGCAGGGTGGGTCATTTGGATAAGGCTAGACCCGGCCAGAGCGGGAACGACGGTGCCCATGATCCTGCTCATTAGCGAGGTTCACCAGCAGAGGGCGGAGACGCATCACATACCACCAGGACAGAGCGCCCCAGACCTGGCTGGTAGAGCTCCAGTTGGCCCATTCGGGGACACGGATCGTGAACTGTACTTTGGGTGCCCAGGAGAACAGACCGCCAACAAGTGAGTCGAGCGAGCCGGTCGATCCGCCCGCGGGCGGGAAGAAGAGGGTGTGGTTGTACGACTGCGACGAGGTGAGGAGGAGGTGCGCGAGCTCGATCGAGAGGAAGGCGACGATGAGGTTCTGGGGGCTCGAGAGGAACTGCCTGTCAGCGCGGAGCAGGAGAAGAGGGGGAGGACACACCTCTCGGACGGGCGTAACGCCCACGTCGACCCGCTTCTGCCCCTCGTTGGCGTACTTCATGACCACGTTCGAGGTCTTGTTCCAGTACTGGCGGAGCTGGCGCTGGGTCTGCTTGGTGGGGACGAGGGCCTGGGAGGCGTTGGTAGCGGCCACGACGGCGTTGTTGGCCAGATCGACAGTCTGTGCTGCGACTTCGGTTGCGCTTTCCGCAGCCTTGTTGGCGACTCCAGCAACCTTGTGGCTAGCGAGTCAGCTTGACGGTAGCACTGTAAAGGCGGGAGACTTACGCCAACGGAGTGTCCGGAAGAGGGATACCCGCGGCGTCGAACGTAGCCTGGACACGGTCCACTGCTCGGCTCATCGACTTGCGAGCCGTCCGAGCGACAGACTTGGCCTCCGCCTTGCCTTCGCCAGATACGGTGTCCGTGTCGGACTCGTCGTTCCTGCTCGTGCTGGTCTCATCAACATTGTCCCTAAACACTCCTGGTCCAGACTCACCGGCGCCGGCCATACAATCCCTTGAATCTCGGCTGGGTCGACAAGTCCGCCTCATTATCATCCAGGTGTTTCTGGATGCTGTCCTTGAGCTCGACGACGGTGACGGAAGTGTCAAGACCAAGGGCTTCAGCGATCTCAACGAGGTCGGCTCGGCGCCGGCCGCTGAGGCCGCCAGAGAAGTTGGTGCTGTTGTTGTCAGCTAGGAGTTGGGAAGGTGAGATGAGTGGGTGAGTGGACTTACGACATGTTAATGTTTCAAGTTTGATATGGGAGAGATAAGATATCGAGAAGGTATGTGGGCGATGTGAAGAGTGGGGGGATGTTTCAGGTGGTCTTTATGGTGCTGAGACGAGGAGGAGGGGAGCGGGGGGAGAGGGAGAGGGGGAGATGGCTGCTGGGGAGGACAAGGCAGCGGAGTGGTGGCGAAAGGAGCTCTACCGTATGGACGAGCTATATCGTGTAAACAATACAAATGACGTAACTGGACTCGGGTTATTAGCGGAATCTAAATTACAGTAATGGTCCGTGCGTCATTTCCATTAGACGTGTCGAGGCGAGGAACGCTCAGAGCTCAGAGCTCAGATCAGAGCTGCCTAAGCTTTCCATCCACCCCATACACCCAGTCACCATGTCAACAGCAGAACCCCACTCACATCCCCACCCCCACCCACAACAGCCGGGACCACCGCCCTCCATCCCAGCCAACCCCGCGCTGACAGCCCTCCTTGATTCCCTCCCCTCAACCCAGCTCCCTTTCGCTGTCGCCGAGGTCCCCATCCCTGGCTCGAACCCTCCTCAGACCCAGCAAATCGTGATATGTCCGGCGCATCAAAAGGTCGTTTGTCCCGAATGCGGCGTGGACTATAATGCCCTGAACTTCATGCAGCAGTTCATGCGCGCCGCGCCGACAGATGCGATTCCTCCACCGCCAAATATGGCGCCTCCACCGCAGAGGGCGGAGATGATCAAGAATGCAAAGGAGCAGGGGAATGTGAGTCCAACGCCTGCATGATGGGGTAGCTGGAGGATCTGGCGGGTCTCAGGCTGTCTGGAGGAGTGAGCAAGAATGCGGTCCAGCCAACAAAGGAGGCGTGGGGATGCGTTGGAATGAGCCGGCAGACTTCGACATTATGAGCCGTTGAGCAGGAGCTGATGATCAGGCCGCGTTCAAAGCACAACAGTTCCCACAAGCAATCAACATGTACTCGCGATCAGCAGATATGGCTCTCTCCCGGCCGCCATGGGAGCCAGCGGCGGTGGGCAAGGAGGAAACGGCGATTGCGCTGTGTAATCGGAGTGCGGCATTTGCATTTGCGGGAGCATGGTGAGCATCTTCCCATCCTATTGGGCCTGGAGCTTGGAGGGGAGTGTGGTTTGGGTTTGATCTGGGCGGTGAGGACCTAGGCTGACTGGACAGGGCGAATGCGCTTGCCGATGCCGAGGCGGTGATTCTGCTTAAGCGACCATGGACAAAGGGACACTTCAGGTGAGCTGAGTCGGATGCATGTCTGTCTCTGTCAGAGAATGAGCGTCAGCTGACATTACAGAAAAGCCCGGGCCCTTGTTGGACTGAACAGGGTAGAGGATGCGCGGGACGCACTGGTCGATGGGTTGCAGTTCGAGCCAGAGGACAAGGTCAGCTGACCATTCCCTTGCATCAGCTCTAGTAGCGTGTGTTTGCTCTGAGCGTAAAGCTGACTTTGACAGGAGCTGAACGCCTTCCTCAAGGAGATTGACGAAAAGCTTGCCCTGGAGGATTGAGTCGACGAGGCGGGACGGACTGGGCTACGCGAGGAGAGCACGAACATTGTTTGTATGCATTACATCGGTACTCTTCACACATCATAGAAGCTCTCGTCGCCGGAGGGGACCAGGCAAGAGAATGCGCTATGGTGTTGCCAGAGGCCAGGCCAGGCGGGCATCATCTATCTGCATCAGTGCATCAGCGCTGATCAGTCGATCAGTAGCGCTGCATTCCTCGTTACGTCACGACCAAGTTCCAGAGAGCGAGAGAAGCTGGAGCAGCTGGAGCGTTCGAGCATCTCACACTTTGCTTATCCCGCTGTCATTGGTGGATCAGTTCGTAGGAATCATCTGCCGCAATCGAGTTTGTCATCGCGACTAGTCTCCAGCCTTAGCTAGAGCTAACTTCGAAATGCCGGACCCCACCAACCTCCCCCTCCCCCTGTTCCTCTCGCAAACCCTCCACACCCTCCTTCCTATCCTCAACGATGAACAGCCCCTCTCCAGCCCAGCAGCCCAAGCCATCCTCGCAGAAGGTCTGGACGATCTCTATCTCGTGGCGCGGATGATTACCTCCCTGGGCGTCTTCTCGGAGAATGAAGGCGTGGAGGAGCTGGGCGATGGGGAGTTGGTGTTCATGGCGACTGGGTGGATTTTGGGAGAGGTGGAGGCGAAGACTGGTTTAGGGGGATGGGACGAGCGGATGGCATGTCTAAGAAGATCAGATGTGAGCTAGATACTCCGCGGCCTTCGGTACTGGAAGAGCTGGACCCAAGCTGACCAAGCTAGACGGCGTACAGCTCCTTCTTGCAGCTTATATCCGCTTACGGGGTCCTCTCGCCAGAGGAGCAGGCCGAGAGCTCCGCTATGGCAGATAGCACCTCCCGGGCTGCTCCTCGCGACCCGGCGCAGAAACGGGAAGCCAAGATCCGGCAATACAAGCGGGAGAAGGAACTGCGTGAGAAGATCTCGGTGAGCTTGCGGATGTGTGATGATATTACCATACAGAGCTGATATTCCAGGCGGCTCTTCCCGGCCAGGTAGACAGCTCCTCTCATCCCGTTACACTGCTCATCGCCCTCCTCCCTTCTTCACCTACGCACAACGCCCGCTCCTCCACATCCACATCTGTCAACCCCGAACCTGACGCCCACACCCGGGAAAACACCCTCCTTCTCTTACGCCTCCTACACACCCTGACCCTCGCCTCCCTCGGACACAACACGATGGAGCTCGAACTACTCGCCTCTGCACCGCGCGATCCAGCTGCTTCGTCTTCGGGATCATCCGCCCCACCCAGAGAAGAAGAAAACGACAATACCTGGCGCCTCGATAGGTCAGCGGCGGGGTATCGCCCCAGAGAGCTCATCTCGGGCGGCGGGAGGGTGTTGAGGCCGTTTACGATATTACCGAGTACGAGCCAGTTGTCGGATAGGGAGAGGTTGAAGGGGGAGGTGTTTAGGAGTGGACACAGGTTGCCTACTATGACAATTGATGAGTATCTGGATGAGGAGAAGCGGCGGGGGAATGTGATTACCGGTGGAGGGTGAGTTAGATCGCTGCTTTTCCTCCGTTATACTGAGTCTGGTGTAAGTGCACGACATAGCTAACATACGTAGGCAAGCTTCATATGACGCGCCAACCAATTCGGAGCTGCTGGCTTTGGAGGCGGAAAATGACGGTACGATGCGTGGAGATGAGGCAGATGAGGAGAGACTGCTGAAGGAGGAGTATTGGGCGCAGTACGGAGAGCTGAACAAGAAGGGAGCGGGGAATACTACAAACAGGGGATAGAGCTCTGAAGCTAGGAAGTAAAGGGACTATAGAGGGCTAGAGCAGTAGATGGTAGACTTCGGGACCAGGCCTCACGGCCCACAGCTGGTAAGTTCAGTGGCCAGTCCGTGGAGCTGCGATATAGCGATGGTGCTGTTGCTGACCGCTACTGAAGCATCGACTCGTTCTGACGCTGATAGCTGACGGCACGAAGCTGACAATGATGATTGACGTGATGAATGTCCTTTGTCTACTCTCTACCAGGGGAAGGCGATGAGATGGGACGCGTATCATCGAGATCCTTTGGCTGTTTTAGCCATGGCGACCAGGGATGTCTGGCTTCGTCTCGGCTGGGTGGTCTCGTCCGATCGTATATGAAGCCGGACGAGGTGGGGCCGACCTCGGTATCCTCCTGCTACCGACTAGTATATCACAGCTCATTGTCTCTACTGATATCGCTCAAGATGACTTACATATCTCAGATCTGTGCCCAAGCGCCCATCACCCCTCACACCCCTTCGGACCTGTTTGCCGCGCTCGCCCTCTCCCCCGGCTTGGCCAATACCTACCCATACGACATCCCCACCCTCCTCATCTCCCCTCCTTCACCTTGTCTTTGCGCCGCCTCTCCCTCACCTTCCCCGATCTTCCTCAAAGAAATTATCTACCGCCCTCTGTCCCTCCAAGAAGCCCGGCAGCTCACTCTGCTCCTCCACCAGTCTCTCTTTCCTGTCCGAACATCCCCCAAGGGGCTGATGAGCGAGAGTATCCGGCTGGCGGAGGAGCTGCATGAAGCGGGGATCAGGTGGGATCGGCGCAGGCGGGTGATGGGGATGCATCTGAGGGGGATATGGGAGGAGGGCGAGAAGTTGGAAAGTGGGGGTGCGGGAGTGGGCGGGGAGGGGCATCGTGCGATGGAGTAAGTGATTCTGCATGGTGGATCTGTAGGAGATCAAGCTGATCGAGCAGGCGATACGTCCAAGGTAGCTTCCTTAGCATTGCAGAGGACCCTCATCCACTGGACACTATGTAAGTCTCCACACCCGTCGAGATCAAGCTGAATAGCTGACGTCCAGGCCGATCCCAATCGAGCTGACCACCCGCTTTCCGCAGCACTCCACCCTCCCCAAGCTCACTCTACAATCAGGTCTGGCACAAGCTCTTGGCGCATCTACAGCTATCGGTCCCCTCTCAATCTGGGCTCAGCATGGCGGTATCACTGCTACCCATAGCAACCAGAATCGAGAGGATGTACCGGCCACTGGCACGTTGAGCGCATTCGTGCCCGCTTTCCCGCAGTCAGGCGGAGCAACGAAGGGCGGATGGAGAGAGAGGAAGAAGGCTGGACTCAAAGTCAAGACGGGGATGTACGTCTCTGACTTCTGTCTAATCTCGAAAGAGTGTACGCTCATGATCAGGCCGATGAATCCCCGCGCCCGCGCGCTACAGATACCCTGTTCAGCCACATCCGCGTCGTTCGGTGTCTCTCGGTCGGCCAATGCCATCCTGAGCGGTCAAGGCTGGACAGCACGCACTGTCCGTAAGGTCATCCGCGGACTCGAGATAGCTGCACCCAAGGCGGCTGACGGTGGCGGGAAGAGGGTGGCGAGTACAAAGAGACGCGCTCAGGTACTTAGCAAGAAAGGAGTCGCGATGGGGTACGAGAATGGTCTGAGGGCGGCCAGGGGAATGCTGAGGCTCGAGAAGGATGATGGGCTGGCTGTTGGGCCGAGGACTGCACGGAGGGTCAGTGTGGGTGGGTGGGAGCTGCAATGAGAGCGCTGGGGCTGCAAGGACCAGGGGGATCGCGGATGAGCGATCAAGGCAATTTGGGTGATTTTCCCTATTCCTCGTTCATATTTACTATGTAACGAGTACAACCAGTAGATGGCAGTCTCCTATCTGCTGTCCTTCAGCCTGAGCATTCTCACGCAGTACGCACACGGCTGCATGGCGCCCACTCCACACCCATGGCAAGGAGATACAGGCGGGATCTGTTTTGGGTGGCACAGGTGTGACGTAACTGCCACACTCAGCTTTGCGCCAGGCAAGACAAGCGGCGAAGCGAGCAGCCAGAAATCTCAACAACAACATCGTGCAGGTCATCTAGCCTACAGTTGGGGTACCGCATAGCGCGTAGAGGACTCCGTTCCAGCGAAGAGTGCTCTGGATATCGTATCGCCAATATGTCGACCGTTCCTACATGCCTCGAGTAAGTCGACACAGCTCGCCACCTGATTTCTCCGCGCCGAACGCGAACCCCGCTGACATGATCTAGGTACACCCTCCGCGTCGCAGCTCTGCAGATCCTTCTCGAGCGCCGCCTGGCCACTCATGAGTCCTCCGTCGCTGCTGGTCTCCCCTCGGCTGCCTCGCATACCAGCACGAATGGCGCCGGTCCTTCATCCTCCACAATCAACGGGAATGCCAGCGCGAGCACCTCGAGTCCGGCGCCCGTCGCGCATAGGCGGAGCGCGGACGGCGGGGGCGGCTTCTTTGCGTTCGACTTGTCGGGCCTGATGGGGCGGGAAGGGAGCAAGTCCAAGTACCCAAAGGAGACGATTAAGATTCTGGATGAAAAGTTGAAGCGGATCTCGATGGGGCAGGAGACCAAGTGAGCTATGATGGCCGTACTATTGGGTAATAAGTTGACTTTGCAGATACTCTGATGCTCGATTCCGACGTGCGGCGGCGCTGTTCTGGGGGAAACAATGGGGACAAGAGACCTTCCAGCGCCAACTGAAGGATTCGCGCAAAATCGAAGATATCATCCTGCCCTTCGTCACTACCGCTACCAAATCGCTCAAGGACGACCCGCAACTTCCCGAAGGACAGTGGAAGTTTGAGCTCAACACTCAAATATCACTCTTCATCTCCCTCCTCGCCGACTCACTACACCTCACCGGCGGCGCGCCATCGGAGCTCCTCGGCCGGCTAGAGAGCTACAAGGACCGGCTGAAGGACGCGCCGCCCCCGCCTCCACCGGTCATTCAGCCGGTACCGGCGCAGGTGGTGCTCGGGAAGGAGAATGGGGATAGGGAGTCGGTACGCAGCTTTGGGGCGTCTCAGGCGAGCCATACCAGTTCGACGGGGTTGAAGGGGAAGGGCACGGACGCGGTGTGGAAGTTGTTTGGGATGCACGAGGACGCGCTGGCGGGAAAGTTGAGGGATATGCAGGGGACTTGTACCGAAGCTGCAGCGCTGGACGATCTCAAGGTAGGCATCTAGTCCAGTGTACACGTAGGATGAAGCTGACGATGCAGAACGTGCTGAAATTGCTGAATACCGACCAACCCTTCCCGTACGGCCCGTCCGACTTTGCCGAACCCTCCACCTGGGCAGCATACCGCGCGGCCGAAGTCTCCACCCTTTCCTCTATGATGCTCACGATGATGCAGTCCAACCCCGCCCTCGTCCAGACGTCAGATCGAGAACGATACTCCAACGGCGACCTCTCGGCGCGGATGGTTGGCCTCAAAGTCAATGGAAATTCTACAGAATCGCCATTCACCTTTATACCGCCCGATCCACGCGAGACGTACCGAGAGCTATTGTGGGTGTGCCTGGACTGGGACCTGGAGGTGTTGAAGACGTTGCCGGAGGATGAGGATGTGTCGCTGGGGGTGTTGAGTGCGGAGCACGTCACTCTGCTAGGAGATTGCGCGACGCGCTGGAGGATACCTCCGAGCTTTAGGGCGTGGGTGTTTTTGGAGGCGATAGTGGATCGGTGTGAGCAGGGGCTGGTGCCTTCGGCGTGTGTCCATGAGGCGACGGGAATGGTGGCTAAGGTGTCGGAGGAGATGCCGATTGATCAGTGGGCGATATCAGACGTGAGCATCTCATGCTCTGGAGAAGGCATACCCGAGCTGACAAATAGCGAGACGGCCTGATAGCGGCTTTCCTCAGACGAGATATCTGCCTCCTTACCGCTATCGAGACCGCCCTGATCCACGTCGAGACCGGCTACCTCTCCCCCGACTTCCAAGAAGCCGTGACCGACTACCTCGGCCTGGCCGATTCGGACGTTGCGAAACACCCCTCACTCGACCGCGCTGCCAAAAGCATCATTGAGCGCGTGAGGATACAGGCGTACAAGCTGTACATCGGGGAAGCGAGTGAGCGGTATGAGCACGAGGGAGGCAAGACGCGGGCGTTCGCTATGGCCATGGGGGAGTGGATTGAGAAGGGGGCAAAGAAGCTCATGAAGAAGTTCAAGGAGCCTCTGGCTGAGTGAGTTGGCCCATTTCCGAACCGGAAGATTAGCTGACGCTCGTAGGAACGTTGATATCGTCTCGCTGGTCCTGGTGCAGCAGCTCACGCTGTGGTTTCGGGATCTCGAGGATACGATGCGGGCGCCACCGCCAGAAGGGGTGGAGTATAGCATGGAGGAGGCGTTTGTGCTGTACAGATTGGCGGGGAAGCTGGTGGATATGGGCAATGCCTTTTCAAAGTGAGCTATAGTACTTGGGACAGCGTTAAAGTAACTAGCTGACATTTCAGCGATCCGCTCAACTTCAGCGTGGCACCAATGTTTGAGAGTACGGTCGGGATGTGGCTGAACGAGACGGCGCTCAAGACTAGGCAATGGGCAGATTCGGTGAGTCAGCTGTCAGGCGCATCAAGTGCTCGTAGAGCTGACATCATAGGCATTGGCTATTGACACCGTGAGCTACGCGAAGCACAAATGACTCGAGGCCTGAGCTGACTTCTAGTTCGAGCCCATCAAAGAGAATGGCCCGTCATCCTCCGTCACCGATCTGTTCGACTCTTTCCGCTCCGCCAGCGACTTCCTGATGGACTTGGCTTGGCCAGACGAGCATCAGCTCGCCAACTTTGCCACCCGCTTAGCAAAGGTGCGTCTACCTCTACGACCTCATTGGGTGGAGCTGACAGCCAGATCTTCAGCATCTCCATTAACGACTACTGCCAGAAGATTGAGCAGCTCTTCGCGGCGGACATGAGACAGAACGATGTCCAGCAGCCTGCCCAGGCGGAGGCGAAGCAAAGAGCGTGGATCGAAAAGGCCAAATCGACCATTGCCAGTCTGCAAGGCGAGCGGAAAATCACCGCCTTTTTCAACTTCACCCCAGCAGTAAGCTAAAACCAATGCATCTTAGCTGACAATCAGTCCTGCGTCAAGCTCAACAACATCGAGGCTGCCCGGCAACAACTCGACAAGCTCTACCAGGACATGCGGGTCGACGATCTTGCGGCGTACGAAACGGAGACGACTCCGCGCCTCGAGTCCTCTGCCGACGGCGTCAACTTCCTCTTCAGCGTCAAGGTCGTTCTTGCGGAGGGCCTCGCTGTGGACGGGTCCACCAAGCTCCCGGACTCCTTTGTCATCCTTTCCGACGAGCACGGGAACCGCTACGCCAAAACTCGGACCATCTACGACGACGCAGATCCGCGCTGGGACGAGACGTTCGATATCCCCGTCAAGGGCAGCGCGTGGTTCATGGCTACTCTCCGCCACCGGAATTTGACGGGCAAGCATGATCTGCTCGGTCGATCATACCTCCGCCTTGACCCAAGCCAGCATGTTGACCTCATCTCGAGGGAAGTGCTGTTGCCGCTGGACACGAGGGGGCACTTGTTGTTGCGGATCAGTATGGAGGGGGAGAGGGACGATATCCAGTTCCATTTCGGTCGTGCCTTCAGGTGGCTGAAGCGGACCGAGTCAGACATGGTGCGGATATTTGTCGACAAGGTGAGTCCAGGTCCCGACAGTTGGGATTTGGCTGACTCTCAGATGACTCCTGTTCTGCGACACACTCTGTCTAGAGCATCCATCAAGTCCGTCCTGAAACCTCCCGGCGCGACCAACCCTCTCGACTATAATCAAGCCCTCGACAAGATCTCGGCGGCGTACCGGTCCGCCATGGGCGCCAACGACTACTCTATCCCCCTTCCCTCCTCCGAGAAGCCTATCCGCAAACCACCTTCTGACGCCGAGATCGAAACGGCCATTCACCCCCTCTTTGACTATCTTGACGCCAACAACCATACCCTCGCATCGACGCTCTCGGCGGACGCGATGCAGAGCGTGATGGCCAAGCTGTGGAAGCAGATCTTGATGACCATCGAGGCGCTCATCGTGCCTCCACTGAGCGACAAGCCGAGTCACTTGCGCGCTCTGGGCGATGGGGAGCTGGATATTGCGCTCAAGTGGTTGAAGTTCTTGAGAGACTTCTTTTATGCGGGAGGGGCGGAAGGCGGGGTACCGCTCGCGACGCTACAGACGACCAAGTATAATGAGATTATGAGTTTGAGGATCTATTACGACTGGGCGACGGACGATCTTATGGAGGTGAGTCTTGAGTCAGGGCTTGTGGTCAGAGCTGACCTGCAGGAATGTATCAAGGGGTTCCAATCTACGCTCAAGCACCGTGCGACCCGGCCTAGCAAGAGCTTGCTATCTCAGCGGAATCTGGGGACTATCAAGGCGAGAAAGTCGGCCAAGAAGGCGATGAATCAGGGAGGGAACAACACCGAGATGATCATGCGGATCTTGCGAATGAGGTCAGTACTACCTTGGCAGCGAGGGGCATGGCTGATGAACTAGAGCTGGGACGCAAGAGTTCCTCGCGCAGCAGATCCAGATCATGAGCGTGGTCAAGATGGAGAATCCCAAGAAGACAAGGGGCTTGACGAGTCGCTTCACAAGGTAGCGCGTAGGGGGAGATCTAGCTGTATCTATAGTGGACGTTGGGCTTGTCGGTTTGCCGTAGAGACTGCCCCGCTTGTGTACGGCATGCAGGGCGCAGGGATCGCGTCGAGGTGGAACGCGAACCTCGGCCTCAACCTTCCTTTCGCCCGCTTCTGTTGACTCGTCACATCTCCATCTATCTAGGCTAGATCTATCCACGGCAGACGTCACACTGTCTCACAGCTATAGCTAGCGTCAACTGCCAACTTGAATCAAGGCACCACCATCGCCATGTCGTACAATCTCTCCTCGCTCACTCCTTCGCGTCCGGCCCCAACTCCCCCGTCCCGGTCCGGCTCGGGCAATAACACTCCCAGCGCGTCCTACAATCGCTCCACATCCTCCTCCTCGCATACCAGAAACAACACCCCACCCGGACCCGGCTCAACAGGTGGTAAATCCAACTTTTCCAGCTCGGCGTACGCGTCTTCATTCCCCATTATGAACTCGGCGTCGGCGCTATCGCCCGCGCGGACCGTCAGTCGGAACACCGTCGTCCGGACTGGACAGGCGAGCATGAAGGAGGAGGGATTGCGGAGTTTCTTGTGGTCCAAGAAGTGGTTGGTCCTAGGCGGGAACGAGCTGCAGGTGTTTAAGAATGAAGTGAGTGGATCAGGGGGAAAGGGCTGATAATCAGCAAGCATCCTCTCCGCAACATCTGGTCGACCTCGAGCAGGTCAAGGATATTCAACGCGTCGATCTCAAGCCATTCTGCCTGGAAGTCGAGGGCAAGGACAAGCTCTACTACTTTGCGTTCCGCACAGACGAGGAGGTCTATGCGTGGATGGAGGACCTGTACTCGCGATCCCCGTTGATGGGGGTCAGTCAGCCTACCAACTTTGTACATCAAGTACATGTTGGCTTTGACCCAATCTCAGGAGGATTCACCGTGAGTACGTATGAAGGCAAAGCTGATGGCAGGGTCTCCCACCACAATGGTCCAAACTCCTCACTAGCTCGGCCATTACCAAGGAAGAAGCGGCGCGAAACCCCGAGGGCGTCCTCGATGCGCTCAAGTTCTACACGCACCAAATGAACGGCAACACCTCGGAACAAAAGCCAGCATCTATACCTACACTACCCGCTCCGAGCAGGACGACCAGCGCGGCGGCGATGCGGTTCGAGGGCGTCGGCCTGGCCGGCCAACCTCAACATCAGCAACAACAGCAGCAGGAGCGGGAGCGCGAGAGGGAACGACTTGCGCTGCTGCAGAGGGACAGGGATAGGGAAGAGGACCGACGGCGCGAGGCGGACAAGGAGCGCGAGCGACAGGCGGCTAGGGAGAAGGAGAGACAGCGGGAGATGGATCGCGAAAGAGAAAGAGAGGAGGAGCAAAGGCAGAGGAGCAACTCGCAGAATCATGCCCAGGGCAGCTCGAGTCGTCACGTCCAACGGCCAAGCGAATCAAGAGAGGTGAGCATGAGCTAGGGCAACGCTGATGACAGCCTACCCGCCCACTGGTCGCCGAACGCAAAGCACCTGCTCCTCCTCGCGCACCTGCCCCCAAACCCGTCGAGGCTCAACCCAAACCCGCCCCACGCCCTCCACCAGAACCCAAAGCTCCGGCACCCTCAGCAGCCAGCACTGCCCGTCCAGAACGGCGTATCAGCAGCATGAATGAGGCCCAGATCATGGAGAAGCTACGCTCGGTGGTTTCAGATGTCGACCCGTCCACGCTGTATTCGAAGATCAAGAAAGTCGGACAAGGGTGAGTTTTGGTCAAGGCAGAGCTGACGCCAGTGCATCCGGACTCGTCTTTGTCGCCAAGACCCTCGCTACCGGCAAAAAGGTCGCCATTAAGCAGATGGACCTGGCGCAACAGCCCCGCAAAGAGCTCATCGTCAACGAAATCATCGTCATGCGCGAAAGCCAACATCCAAACGTCGTCAATTTCCTCGATTCTTTCCTGGTCCGCAGCTCGGAGCTCTGGGTGGTGATGGAGTATATGGAGGGAGGGGCGTTGACGGATGTGATTGAGAACAACAAGTTGGAGGAGGATCAGATTGCTGCTATCTGCTTGGAGGTGAGTTGACCTGCTGGTCTAGCTGACTCTAGACATGTCGGGGTTTACAACATCTTCATTCCAGATCGATCATCCACCGAGATATCAAGTCTGACAATATCCTCATGAACTCGACTGGAGAGGTCAAGATCAGTAAGCCTTTCCTCTCCTCCCAGTACCAAGCTAACGCTTCAGCCGACTTTGGCTTCTGCGCCAAGCTCACCGACCAAAAGTCAAAACGAGCCACCATGGTCGGTACCCCGTACTGGATGGCTCCCGAGGTCGTCAAGCAAAAGGAGTACGGCGCCAAGGTCGACATCTGGTCCCTCGGCATCATGGCCATCGAGATGATTGAGAATGAACCACCCTACCTCGACGAGGAGCCGCTCAAGGCGCTCTACCTCATCGCTACCAACGGGACGCCTACGCTCAAGACGCCCGAAAAGCTCAGTCAGGATCTGAAGCACTTTTTGTCGGTGTGCTTGTGTGTGGATGTCAGCTTTAGGGCGACTTCCACGGAACTTCTAAAGGTGAGCAATGTGGCCATCAGAGGTGGTGATGCGGAGCTGATCACTTAGCACGATTTCCTCACGCTTGCCTGTGCGATACGGCAACTCTCGCCGTTGTTAGACTTCAAACAGAATAGCTAGCGAAGGTCATGCACACGTGTCTGGGAAGGGATACTGCGAATTTACATGGTACTAGATATAGCCATTTACGCTACGAAAATCAGACCGTCTCCTTCTCCACATTTACGAGAACAGTCATGCTACGGCTATTCGGATGCCACTGGCCATGTGCAGACAAGGCGTCGCTGACAGGTTCATCCCGTTGAGAGCGCTTCACTCCCCATTCTGCGCCTACAGGCTCGGCGACGGCGGAACCTAGTGCCGGGACGAAAGCGGGGCTGGGAGAAGTCAGATCATTACGACGGTAGTAAGCAAGATCGTACTCACTCAGATCCTTGTTTACTCGATCTACCAGGAAGCCGCCTGATCACCCACTGATAGTACCTGCCGTATTCGGCGATGGCGTCCCGCGAGACACCGAAGAAGAGGAAGAATACGATGGCGAATGTCGGGCAGATCCACCGAGTGAGCATTCGGATGATTATGCTGGAGGGGTATTGCTCCAGCGTTGCGGCGCCGAATAGGTCTACGCGATGCCAGTTGTAGTGGACGTCCTCGAATCCGGGCCAAGGGCGGGCGGCGGCAAGGGGAGCTGCAACAGCGAGGAAGAAGATGTTGAGTGGTAAACTGATGAAAAGGTCTAGGGAGGCGAGGGACACCAGTCGGATGTACTGGTTGGTATCGAGGCCGCTCTGCGACGATTTGAGGAGGGTACTGAACTGCAGTCGACGGGAGAGGAAGAATGCCACAGCGATCGCTGGTTTGTCAGCCTATCAGCTGGCGTAACATGCCCAGAATCCGTAGATCGCACTCACCACCGTAGATGGCCGAGATGATTCCTAGCACAATGGGAACGATATAGATGATGAAGATGGCCGGGATTGAAGGGTAGACGGGGATCTCGCATCCGAACCCCTCGAAGACGTCGTACCTGTGCATCTGCACGATGTACGACAACCCCATGAGGATGAGGGGCAGACCGAGACCGAGCGATAGATCGATTGCGAGATCGATACGCTTTTTGTTCCGGGTTGCGGATACCGCCCGTGACATGGCGATCGATGCGAGACGGCGGTTGATGCACAGACTAGCGGCTGTGAGGCCAGGCGCTAGACCAGCTTGCAGCTTGACGCCTGTACATGAGCTGAGAACGGTATCAACTATCTCCAAAGAGCTCACTGAAGTCGCACCAGACCGGAGCCCGATTATCGAACCTGTCCCACCATATGGTGGCATTTAGGAACCAGATCAGGTTGCCGATGAGGTTCCAAAAGATGTTGAGTAATGTTCCCGTGTTACGAGCGCGCCATTGCATTGGAATGGGCAGCAAGCAAAGGACGATAGCGATCGCGGTGAAGATGACGAGGGCGGTGTCGTGCATGTTGTCAAGTGCGGAAAGACAGCTGAGGCAGATTTGAACGACATTGCGATGGGCTATATATATGAGGGCCAGGGCGGCTTCCCTGGTGAGGTTGTCTCTTGTTCGTACTGAACAAAAGGCACTTTCATGCGAACAAAAGGCGCTCGCTATCAGGCGCTGCGATTGCAATTTGCCAAGAATTGCCAGAAGAGGTAATCTGCTTCTGACGGCATGATTTACGAGAGATATGGAGATTAGATGTACCTCGCGAGGTACATCTCGGTGGTGTGGCAGTATCTGAAACAAAAGGGGAATTCCTCCTTTCTTTGGGAGCTCCTTTCTCAAACAAGATCAAGGCAAGATGCGCCTCGATGAAACATGGCTGAAACGTGCCTTATTACTCCTCACATCTGACATGGACAAGCCCCCGCCGCCACGCACAACGATCATGTACGCCCTTGATAACATGGAGGACCAGACTCGGCCCGTGCCGGTGGGCCTCGCACCTAGTCTCGACTCGGCGGGAGGCAGCGTCGCCGGGGGTACGCCAAGCTGGAGAAGCGGGGCAAGTCCTTCGTGAGTCATGCTCCTCTCTCAAGATACACTCTTCCTGAATCAACCTGACACCTAGACCCACGCCTCGAGGCGCCAACCAGAACCTCAATACCCCCCTACCTGCCCCGAAACAGGTGATCCCACGTTCGCTGACCGAGAGGGAGTCGCAGCTAGTGAAACACTTGAGTCGCCTGCAATTCGTACGTCCTGATCGTTTGATCCGTGTGGTCCCAGCTGATCTAAGGAGTTCCTTGCTACGGCACCGACGCGTTGGACAGGGACAGACGATAATGCCGTGTCTACAGCGGTGAGTAGCAGGATTGACCTTTGGGGCCATGGGTCAACGCTGATTTTGAGCAGGTGGGAGCTCCTGCCAGGCACCCCAACCTCAACCGCTTTCCTCTCCTCAATGGAGAGTACGTGTCGTGTGTGTTTTGGAATGGCCTCTACCACATCACTGGAACAGACATCGGTAGGTCAAACGTTTGCGCGATCTAACAAGATCAGTTCGAGCGCTGGTGTTCAGGTTCGAGGCCTTCTCGCGCCCGGTACAGAATGTGAAGAAGTGAGCTTTAGTGTTCTGTCATGGCGCGATGTATACTGACGGGCCGCAGATTTGAAGAGGGCGTGTTCTCCGATCTGCGCAACCTGAAACCAGGCACAGATGCGTGTCTCGAGGAGCCTAAGTGAGTATCTTGTAGTATCCGTCTGACAGCCAGGTCACCCTTTCTGGATCTGCTGTTCCGGAATGCCTGTATCAGGACGCAGAAGAAGGTGAGTCATTCATTCGGATCGTCAGAACTGAGCTGATTCCACAGCAAAAGGTACGCTTCACACCACATCAACCTGAAGTTCGAAGCTAACCACCCGATAATGCAGGTATTCTACTGGTAAGTTGTATCGGCAATAACCTTAGCTATACTGACTGTCAGGTTCTCAGTTCCCCATGATAGACTCTTCCTCGATGCCCTAGAGAGAGATCTGAAGCGGGAGAAAGCGAATGCCGAACCGACAACCGCTGTTCTGGGCGAGCCTGCAAGGAGCTTCAGGTATGCAGTACGCAACGACCCAGCTGACGTGAAGATATGATCATACGCGGGGACTCTATGAGCAATTTGCTGGAAAGCAACCTGGGTTGGGAAATCCTGTAAGCCATCTCAGCCCAAAAAGATGCCCAGCAGCTTACACCTTAGGACGATCCCGACTCACCTGCTCCCGTCACTACCGGGTATGAGCTACCCCCCTCCGGCATTGTCGCAGAGCAGCCCGGCGGAGCAGCCAGCCCTTTCAACGAGGGACAGGGTGGAACCTCGTCCGATCGAGGTACCCCTTCCGCTGAGTACGATGCAGCGAGCTCGGGCACTGGAGATGACCTGGCGCCGAACGAGACTGCGACGTCGGTGCTCTTCTCCCAATCGCTTCTCAAGGGCAGCCCTTCGTACAAGCGGCGGCGCAGGAAGGCCAGCCGAAGCAAGCGTCAGCGCTCGCGTGGCAGTACGGCGGGTACCCAGTACGGATCAGCAAACGAAGACAGCGGATCCGACAGCGATATCGCGCGGATTACGTCCTACGGAGCCCCATTCGCTTCGGTCGAACGCCACCCACACCCCGACCGCTATGCGGAGTTTGCCAGCAACCTGCTCGTCCCTGCCAACGCCCATACCCCTCCTCGTGCGGTCCCGGCGCTGCCCGCACAGGGAGATGAACAGTCTACGTGGTCGAATCCCCTCAGCCACGAGCCCGGTACCTTCTGTGCGCGGCCTGCAGAAAATGCCTTCCCCGCCAGCTCCCTAAGCATCGGCGCGGAGAGCAACAACGAGGAGCAGGTGGCCGTTCCTGGTACTCTGCCCCTCCAATCGGCAGGCAAAGGGTTCAGCTGCCCGCTGCTTTCCTGCGGACGCATGTTCAAACGCTTGGAACACCTCAAACGCCATGTCCGCACGCACACGCAGGAGCGGCCTTACGAATGCACTCGATGCTCTAAGCGGTTCAGTCGCAGCGATAACCTCACCCAGCATGTCAAGACGCACGAGAAGGCGGATCGTGGCGAGAGAATGAAGACGGAGGCGTCTGAAACCACCGAGGATGAGGTGGTGCGGTATCTGGAGGCGGAAGTCGATGCCATGGCGGCTAGGGAGATGCGAGGATACAGCATGGCTGGCAGCATGGGCGGAGACTTAGGCGGGAGAGGCGAGACCTATCCAGCGCAGTTTGGCATGAGTAGGTTCCTTGCCAGATATCGCGCTGACTTTCAGATGTCAATCAGCTCGCTTCACGCCCTTTCGACCCTCAACATCTCAGCTACCTGAGCGGGACCCACCAGTCAGCCCCTAGCGCAGCCCGCTTCGGGATGGCAGACCCGGCGGAGTTGCGGTCCATGGAGCAAAACTGGACGGGCGGGAGGGAAGGTCTGGGCATCCAGCCGGTAGACTCAGCCACTCCGGGTCTGCTCAAGCGGCACAGGTCAATGACGCCGAGCTTGGCCCCGAGCAGGAACGCGCTGCCACCTATGCTGGGAGCTCGGTACCACCCGTACGCTCTTCCGCCGCTCACCGAAGGCTCCCACCCTGGCTATCCTGCCCACCGCTCTTCGTCGGTCGACTCCTTCCAAATCCCGCATCGGATCACCGCCGGCCCGACCAGCCAATTGCTACCTGAGAACTCGGGCGGATCCTCGCGGACACACAGCCTGCTATCACAGCAAACAATCCCGACGACTTTGTTTCAAGCGAGTGGTCAAGCATCGGCCGATCCGGCCACCATATTCCCCGCCGTCGATCTCGAACACCAGCAGCAGCCCGTCACGCGCGGACTTGCGCCCGCTACGGATGCTGTCGCAGAGGCGTCTGGATTCGCGGAGTGGGCGAACGGTAGCGGTCTATGAGTTGTATTAGATCCCAGTAGAAATGTACGATAGTAGATGGTGTAGAGCGAGTTGAGGCTCATGGAATGCATAGCTTCGCGAACAAGCCAGTGCGCGTTCGACGCAGCCTTCATTGCACTGTACATCAGCAGAAACATCGACTAGTAACTCACAAAGAGGGTCTCGGAAATCTGTCAAGTCAGCTTCGCTTCTCGACAATGCTCAAGTCACTCACGTTTCTGGTTGTTCCCAACAGCTCCGATCCTAGCCTTGAAATCCGCTCGTTTCCGCTGATCCAAATGCGACGATCCCTGCTTCTTGGCCCACTTTGCTTCGCCCGCGTTCCTCGCCTTCATCACCTCCAACCCCTGACCAAACCCGCCATGGCCGCCCTTCCTAGGGATGAGCGCTTGAGTGGGATCAGCGAGCTGCTGGCGGACGCTCTCAATCTTGGACAGGGATGTGTCGCCCTGAGGACGAGTACGGATGCGCTGAGCATAGTAGATTTTGAGAGCACGATGACCGAGGGTCCGCCCAGATGGAAGGGTAAGAGAGAGTCCGTCGTCGGAGATGAAGGGGTGTTGGGCGGTCTCGACCTGAAATCAGCTCGACCAAGGCTCCTCAACTCACATTCTGCTCGTCGTCCGATCCCATATCTACATCCTCCCACTCTTCGTCTCCTCGTCCTCCCTCGTAGAACTCTTGGACTTCCGCCTGATCCTCCTCCGTCTGATACGCCATCTTGCAATGCGCCTTGTCGATCATGTGTTTCCGGACTGCGTCGACACTCCCAAACTCCTTCCCGCCGTTCGGGCAGTATAAGCAGAGATTTCCGATGACCACCTTCTCTCCAAGGTAAGCGAGGAGACCGGGTAGATCCGTGATGGACTCGCGATGCGGGAGGAAGAAGCTGTGGAACCGAGACATGTGGGCGACCGCTTCTTCGATGGACGCGGTGTGGGTATTGCAGAAGAGACAGTCGGATGGGGAAATCCGACGACGGTATGAGGCAAGCTTCTTGTCGATATCCTCTTCCTCCTCGCTCTCCTCATCCTCCCCATCGCTGATGGGCTCGCCATTCGCCCCGCCCTGCTCCTGAGGAGCTGCCAGAGCCGAGGCCTGCTCCGCCGGTGTGCGATTGGCGTGGGCGAATTCCCGATCACGGTGACGTTTTGACTGGACGTGCGATCGATACGCATTCTCGGTTGAGAAGGACTTGCTGCCTCGTTAGCTTGATAAGCATTGTGGAAGCGGCACTACTCACCTGCAGATCGAGCACTGCATCCCCCTTGGATCGGTACGGATAGCGTTCTGCTCCCTTCTCTCGAGCACCTTCTCGTTGAAGGAGTGAGCTGGGAGGGGCGGCAGGTCTGCGACTCGCCGCTTCATGTTGTAGCGATGCCAGTCGGTGGCAAAATGACCGCGCTGCTCCGAGGCATCCTCGAAGGCGACTTTGCAGGAGATGCAGGTGAACATGGTGATTGTTGAGTGGGGTAGCGGAGGGGGTGTGAGGTGATGCTAGAGTGTGCTCCTGTAGCAAGATATGGTATGATGAGACAGGAAGAGTCAAAATCGCAGCTGCATTTAAAGGAGCGAGATGATGGATGTGTACGTAAGTCAAAATTTCCCCCTTGCTTGGCTGCTGCTACGACCTCCACCACCCCTATGCGGGTGGAGGTCTCTTCCATTCTTCCTCAACAGACACCTCACTATACCATACTCACGCCTAGTTCACAATGGACGGTGCCGTTGAAGCAGCTACAGCTTCATCCTCAAAGTCAAAGTCAGGCAAGGGCACATGGCAGGCTCTCGGTGAGCAGCCTTTCTACCGCTGCGTAGAGCACACCTGACTTCTAGGTGTCGACCCAATCATTGCCAAAGCTTTGACTCAGCGAGGCTTCAAGATCCCCACACCCATCCAGCGCGCCTCCATACCACTCCTCATCGGCTCTCCCCCTCGCGATGTGCTCGGCATGGCCCGGACAGGGTCCGGAAAGACCTTTGCCTACATCATCCCACTCCTACAGCGTTTAATCTCGCCCGACGCCGCTACCTCGCGTGCTCTTATCCTCATACCCACCCGGGAACTGGCGTTGCAGGTGATGACTGCCGGGAAAGATCTGAGTCGAGGCGTCAAGCGCAGAGGAGAAGCGGCTGGGAAGCCTCTCCGTTGGGGTCTTGTGATGGGAGGGGACGCTTTGGACAAGCAATTCGAGTTGATGGAGAGCAAGCCAGACATGTGAGTTCTATATCATATTGAGCTCACGCAGTCTCATCACCACCCCTGGTCGATTACTCCATCTTCTGGTCGAGATGAATGCGGATCTGAGAGACGTGGGAACTGTAGTCTATGATGAGGCAGATAGGTGAGTCTTCTCAACAATGGCAAAGACTGCAGCTGATCCTAGACTATTCGAGATGGGATTCCAGGTCCAGCTCCACGAGATCTTGTCTCGCCTACCCACATCCCGTCAGAGCATGCTCTTCTCCGCAACTCTCCCAACCTCCGTCGCCGAATTCGCTCGAGCCGGTCTCTCCAATCCGGCCATGGTCAGGCTGGATGCAGAGTACCGCATCAATCCCGACCTGACGACGTACATGCTACGGGTCAATGAATCGGAGAAGGACGCCTCGCTCCTCAGCCTCCTTGCAACCTCCATCAAGGTCCCATTCGGTATCCCATGCGAGGGTCAGCCCCAAGCTATCGTCTTTGTTGCCACCAAGCATCACGTCGAGTACGTCGCAGCTCTCCTCGAAGCCGCGCAGTACCAGGTCGCCTACGTCTACGGGAATCTCGACCAGACAGCTCGGCAGAGTCAATTGCGGGACTTTCGGGATCGCAGATCCAGCATACTCGTCGTCACCGACGTCGCTGCTCGGGGTCTCGACGTTCCTATGGTTGACCATGTCATCAACTATGACTTCCCGGCCAACTCTCGCGTCTTTGTACATCGTACGGGGAGGACAGCGCGGGGAGGTAGGCAGGGGACGTCCTGGTCGCTCGTCGAGAAGGGGGATCTCCCCTACTATTGCGATCTCAACGCTTTCCTGCGCACGGCCGACCAGGAAACTGTCCTTCACGCCATGTCGAGACAGCAAGTGGCGGATATGGCGGAGCACATCGCCTCGTCCCTCGATCACACATCGGGCTTGACGGATCTGCGCGCGGTCATGCTCCGAGGGGAAGCCATGTATCGTCGATCTCGGTCAAAAGCTTCGGCATCCGGCTACAAGGCGGCTCGGTCCATACCGCACGAGCTCGTGGAGTTTGACGCTCGCGAGGAGCCGCTATCCTCGGTCGAGTCAAAGAGGCAGGACCTCATATCCTCGCTCTCATCCTTCCGTCCCGGTACCCCGGCCGTACCCGCCACCGCTGCCGCGCATAGACGGACTCTGCAGCCCAAGCCCATCCGCTCAGCTCCGCCACCCCCTGTCAGCGACGAGGCTGCCGCTGGCAGCTCGACCCTACCCCCTCTTCCCGTCACGGATCGTGCGGTGAGTCCAGTCTCTGTCCAAAGCTGATCAATTAGCGATATCGAGACTCTACCTTTTACATGCAGGAGGCGCAGCCAATCGTCGACGGAGAGAAAGAGTAGGCTTTATCGCTTTCCCCAAGATCTGGCTGATCGTCAGGTACTCTCTAGCATCAGCTGGATTCGGAGAGCAAAATGGTGGCGCCCTTCCGGATGATGATCAACTTCGGCACCGTACCCAGAAAGCCAGTCAGCTTCGTTGGGACCGCAAGCAGAAGAACTTCACTCAGGGAGACGGGAAGGCGGAGCAAGGGAAGATGATCAAGACGGAGAGTGGTACGCTTTTGCCTGCTACGTATAACAGCGGCAAATACCGGCAGTGGAAGGCAAAGTCGAGACATGTGGGACCGGATGTCAAGGAGGGCAAGGGCGAGCGCAATGTGAGTCAAGACTGTGGCTACGCTGATGACAGGTACGAGGCAAGCAGCCAGACGCTGGGAATCATGGACTGCTGTCGTCGGCGATGGTGCACAAGCGAAGGGCTCAGCAGCAAAAGGTGCGCTTCTCTCTTTGACGTTGTACAGGTACAATGCTGACCTAGACAGAGACAAAATCAGAACGTCAAGACTTCCCGGCGATGAAGTAACGGCAAGATATTCATTTGTTATGCTCGTGGGAACCACTGTCGAAGGAATGCACCATAATTAACTTGAGCACCTTGCTTGCTACAGAGGGCGTCACCATGCATAGCACAAAACTATGTCCAGCATTTGGACACCAGTGCGCGGAATCGTCAGAACAGCCCCGCGCCTAGTGAATGCAATTGAGGCAAGACATGTACAAAATGCATGTATTGTAACTAGATATATACGATTCACACCAGCTGAACCTCGCCCGATATGTTCTGATTTGTCAGCTTGACCCCGAGGCAGAATGGAGAGAACTCACGTCTCGCACTTAAGCGACGACACAACCGTAAGTCCACATGCTGCGGTGGTTCTCGGCGTCCTTAGGCGCCTCGGTGACAGGGGTGGACTGAGCGACGACGCAACCGTAGGTCCACATGCTGCGGTGGTTTTCGGCGTCGACGGGGGCCTCGGAGATGTTAAGGGTGGCAGTGAAAGCGTCCATTGTAAAGACTTGAGAGTGGTTTGTGGTTGGAAGGGTGGAGTTGTGGTTGTGGATGTGGAGGATTGTTGGGTTGAGGGAAGACAATATCGCGAATTCGACACTGTTTATATATCTCTGTCGTGACCGAATTGGTAGCCTCTTGTCGTACCAAGATGCCTATTGTTCTTCAACAGACAAAAGGAGACAACAAGGCCGATCCCTCGGGAACAAAAGCGGAACAGGTGGGAGGAATAACGTTTTGACCGACAGGGGCGACAATTGCACAGCATGTTGGAGGAACAAAAGGCTCTTTGTAGATCGCATCTGACTCCCTTTTGTGCTTGCTCTAAGACAATGAGTTGGCAGCTCATGGTACCTTACAGTACAAAAGGCTACCGAGGAGAACAAAAGGCGGAAATGTGAAACTGCCAAACCTAATATGAAACTGCCACTTCCGGAACTTCATTACGTCATGTCACGAGTGTGGCGATCTCAGCTGTTAAATCTCTGTTGATCGCGACGATTGCTATTCTGTTGCATACGATGAGCACTACGGTCGTAGGGCGAGACGCTATATACTACAGTACACTCTGGCTATTGCTCTTGGAAAGGGCCGCAGTAGCCCTTTGCGGACCCACATTATATGAGCACGGCCCTGCGCGATCAGCGGCAATCGAACGGTGACTAACCTATACAAAAGAAGGTAGGCTACAGAGTCTTCACCTCCTCCGTCCAAGGTGAGAATGTGCTCTCTATAACAATTAGCTTAATTTCCAAGCAGGAAGGGTATCGAAAGCATACGCAGAGACGGTGGAGACTTTGTCGTCTGCGGCGTCAGTCTACAATTGGCAGGAATGCGACGAAAGGAGTGAAACCTACCATCAAACTTGAGCCACATTTCCGTGTTGAGCGGGGCTAGCGGTTCATCCTTTCGAGTCCACCCCATGTAGTGCCCTTCAGTTCAGCTGATGCTCCTGTTTCAGTCTTTTGCTCACCTGAATCTGCAGAAGCGCCTTTGTGCGTCACCATACCTGATATCAGCTGAAGGTCGCTAGAAACTGCTCACCGCAGAGCTCGTAGATCCCCGACCCCGACACCTCAGTTTTGGCGGAGGAGCTAGCCATCTGCTCGTGCTCCTGCCTACGCAGCTCCAATTCTTCGTCTTGCTGGTTGCCTTTGATAACGCCTTTATTGGCATTCCGGCGTCGATCCTCCCGGGCAGCCGAGATCCTTTTCACCGCAATGTTATCCGCTCGGGTGATCTTCTGAAGCTCATCGGTCATCTCATGATCAGCTACAAGCCGTACCTTCAGCTCACCAAGTCTGACACGTCTAGCTGCAAGGGGAACTTGACTTTGCGCATGATTTTGGCCTTTTTTCTAGCATAAGCGAGCTGCATTAGGGGAACTCACTGAATGTCTCGTCGCCAGTAGAAACGGACCTTTCCAGTCAGTTTAGGCCGTATGCTGAGCTTACCATGTGGACCGAAAGATACTGCGGTAGCTGGGCCATGCGGGATTGACTACTTCAGCACAACATTGAGAGCTACTCACTGTAAATACGATGCCGACCGCCCCAAGGAGGGACTGCTCTTCTCCACTTGCTGTGAAAGTGACTGGTAACATTAGTTACTCGAAGTTGCTCGAAGAGCAGTCAACACATACCTCTTGGATACCTGACAAGAGGAAATTGGTCGTCACCGAGATGTTGCACTCCAATTTTAGGACCGTCTCCGAACGTTCGGTCATCGTCTCCTCAACGTTGTCGAGGCACTTTTGACTGGGCGTCAGCTTCAACTCCGTTCACAAGCTCACCTGGTCCGTAATTGGATGCCCATCAGGCCGTCGATGAATGATGATGATCCGCTCTCGCCTGGGATAGACGAGCGCAGAGAATTGATGATCTGAGTCCAAGCCTCATCCGCATCTGCGATCAGCTCAGTCGGTGCGAAGACGTACCTTGCTGAGCATACTGGCCCCGGGCATCCCTCTCAGCGAATTGGGGTGCGAGCACGCGCAGGGTGGAAAGCAGATCCATCGGTAAAACTGGAACAGCGTCCTTGGACATGGAGCGCAAGGTCCCTTTGACAGAGGAGGTGAGTCGGCCCTCAGCAGATGTTGGGTTTTTGAGGGCACTAGTATCAGCACAAGTTTGGCTCGAACACTGGAATGCTCACCCGTCAAGAGCGGCCGGTATCTGCGGGATCGACCGAAGCATCTGCATCGTGGAGTTGAGGTAACATGTCTGTCCGAGGTTGTAGAGACCGACGGGATCAGAGAGCTACGTCAGTTGAGCAACCTCGCGCCAACTCACTCCTTGCGCGGAGGTGATTGAGTCCATATCCTCCACTACCGTCAGTCAAACCTCCCAGGTCTAACTCACGGAACTGCGCGGGTATTGCCGGCGCCTGAGGTATGGGCCCAGCAGATCCTACCACCTGGTTGATGAGTAAGGCACGTCTGGAGACTGACTGTAACAATCTGATCCTAAGTTATCAGCTCTGGTGCCAGTCAGGTCTCTCACCTCCTTCCAGTCAAACGAGCTCAGATTGGCGGAATCCTGCCCAGATCAGCGATCAGCGATTCGCAAAGGCTTTGACCAACCTTGAGCATGCCGCCTTTGAGCATGATCTTCATTCGCTCTGATGCGTCAGCTCTCCCCTCGGAAGAACGAACCGATGGGTACACCAGTCGCTTGGTATATGGCCTGCTTGAAGTCGGTCGCCGACCTAGAAACGTCCACATTGATGGCGTACAGATTGCCCGTGTGCTTGACCTGGACTGATGGGGTCAGACGAGTACACAGCCTGGAGCGCTCACCTCTCATAGCGAATGATGTTCTATAGCTGATTTGTTCTATAGCTGATAGGGATGTACAGATCACTGCAGCTGGGTGAAGTCGAGAACACGTCGAGAAATCAGAGACGTAAAGCGGTCGTGATAGCGGTTGTGATGTGCATGATGAAACGTGATAAAACACACGTCATCCTAGTTAGGTCAATACGTAATCTCATCCCCCGCTATAGCTTGTTTCGGAAGAGCTTGAAACAAGCCCCTCGCCAGTCTCTTTGTATCAGGTGGGAAAAGCCTTCATCCTCCAATCCTCTTCTAAAGCTGAGGAATCCCGACCGCGCCTTCCCCTAACCTCGCAAGCATTCACAGTCCGACGAGACGTGGAACACCAAGATGGAGTCGACAAGCAGCAATCCTGGGGCAAGCGCGGGATATCAGTACGAAGGGTTCGTTCTTCGGTATACTTGCGCTTAGATGTGAAGGCTTACGCTCAGGCCTCCCGCACCTTCGGCCGGTACAGAGCTTTTGTACCCTCTTCCTCTCCCCGATAACATTAAGCCTCGACCCCTGACCACCGAGGAGGAAGCACGCATCGACACTTTATCTCGCCTGCAATTCGTGAGAACCACATCAGTGATCCGCCATCATAAGCTAACTCATAGTTCCTCGCGACTGCTCCCACAAGGTGGCAGGACAATCCTGGGATGGTGAGATCGCTATATCAAGCCTATCCCACCTTTCTGCGCGGACATTGACCTTCAGATAACATCGCGTATCTCCAAGTTCCAGCTCCCCAACGGCGAGTGCATCTCGTGCGTGCTCTGGAACGGTCTCTACCACGTCACTGGTACCGACATCGGTAAGTCCTCCCTCCATTTCTCCCGTCTCCTTTTCGATTCTCCCGCCACTCTTTTTCTCCTGAAACACCTCGCTGACCCCCAGTCCGTGCTCTGGCCTTTAGGTTCGAAGCCTTTGGTCGACCCATCCACGCTACCAAGAAGTGGGAAGAAGGTGTTTTCTCTGATCTGAGAAACCTCAAACCTGGAACCGATGCTTGTTTGGAAGAGCCAAAGTAGGTCCGAGCGGGCGCGGAATGTGGGGGTTGGGCGCTGATCTTAGGTCGCCGCTATTGGACTTTTTGTTCCGGAACGGCTGTATCAGGACCCAGAAGAAGGTGAGTAAATTACTACATCAAAATGAGTAGAGCTGACTTTTCAGCAAAAGGTAAGCCCGGTCTGTTCTCCATAGGTAAGACTAATCTGACCCTTATCTGCAGGTATTCTACTGGTGAGTTCTTTCCTTTACTCATCGGATGACGCTAATCTTCAGGTTCTCTGTTCCCCATGACCGTCTCTTCCTCGACGCGCTCGAGAGAGACCTCAAGCGTGAGAAGGCCAACCAAGAGCCTACCAGTATCGTCGTCGGCGAGCCGGCTCGGAGCTTCAGGTGAGCATTTCTGTCCCTGACCTTGGACCTCGCTGACTTTCAGGTATGACCCTCGCCGCAGCTTGTACGACCAGTTTGCCGGCCAAAACCCCGGCCTCAACGTCCTTGTAAGCCCTCTCCATCCAGACCTAACCCTCGCTGATTGCAGATGCGCGACATGGTCTCGTACGCCGACGCACCGATGAACAACTACGAAAATTCGTCCATGTATACCCTCAACCCGCTTGCCGAGTCGTACCTGCACCAGCCCCAGTACCACGACGAGCAGATGCACATGCACATGCACGGGTCGCCTCCGCCGCGCGTCATGCTCCCGTACACCCATACCGCGTTCGAAGGGAGCCCGACCTACAAGCGCCGCCGGATGAAGCCCAGAGAGTCCTCCGAATCTGGCACCGCCATGAGCGAGGACGCCAGGGGCCCCAGTGTCGACGTCAGGGACACTGACTCCCCCGACCCGGACCACATGGGCGATAGCTCTTTTGCTTCCGGTACGTCGACGTCGGAGACAGAGCTGACTTTAGACGAGAGCAACATGCTTCCTCCTCGCTCCAAGAAACCCCGCGCCAAGTCTAGGGCTCGGTCCAGGCTCAGCTCGCGCGGCGGTTCGACCGATCCCCGCGATGGCGAGAGTCGCAACTTTCTCTGCCCGTACGACTTTTGTCACCGCCCCTTCAAGAGGCTCGAGCATCTCAAACGACACGTCCGCACCCACACGCAGGAGCGCCCGTACGTCTGCAAGCGGTGCGACCGGAACTTTAGCCGCCAAGACAATCTCGCGATGCACATCAAGACGCACGAGAAGATGGATCGCGAGGGCGGGGTCATGAGCGATGAGGACATGAGGGGATACTCCGAGAGTCCCGGTCCGGACATGATGTACGAGTGAGTCATTCCTTGTTTCAGATAGAGTATCGCTGACGCTCAGCCAATACTCGCGCGCGTCCAGCGCCATGCCTCCCCCGTCGATGGCGTACGCTCGTCACTCGACCCTCCCGCCCAACTTCTCCTCGGGCGCGCCTATGGGTGGTTCCCCCTTCCACCGGTCCATCACCCCCTCGTACGGTGCCCCTGCGCACATGCTCAACGTCCCCTTTGGGACCCCGTACGACAGCTCGCGCCGCCACCGCTCGGCTACCCCTTATGCGCCGGCCACGTCGTCCAACCTTGCGTACGCGCAGCCGGTCATTGCTCCTCCCGTCGATCTGATGGGTGCCTACCCCACGCCCATCTCGGCCAACGACGGCAGCGTCCTGTACGGTCTCGACGCCATGCCCATCCCGATGGAGATGACGACCTCGCAGGACGAGTCGAACCTCCCCACGCCGATGCCGGGGCAGCACCACCAAGTACCCATGCCGGTGGGCATGTCGATGCAGCAGCAGATGCAGCAGATGCAGCTGCCGGTCCCGATGGAGATGGCGATGCCCGAGTATGGCATGCCGGCGCAGTACGAGACGGGGGCGGCTCAGCCGGGCTGGGGCTGGAGGAGCTACGAGCCGGGAGCGTTCGTCCCTTCCGAGAACGCCGAGGCTAGCGCGTCGGACTATAGGGAGTAGGCGGGTGGAAGAATAAGACAACAAATGGAATGGCGCTGGCGCAAACAAGATGCCGGGCGGAGAGCGGAGGGGAGAGGGGGGCAAGGCGGTTGAGGTGTTTATACTTGGCGTAAATCATGTCGCGGAACGGAATCCTTCTCTTCATCTCCCACCTTGTTCCTTCCCACTTCTTTATAATTCGGTTCTGGATCGTTCCTCCTTTATACCCCGGCGATTGTACTTGTAGTAGGATACCCCTTGACTTTGGTGGCTTGTCCGGTTTTCCTTCTCTTCCCTTCCGGCTCGATTCGTAGATTCAGCTCCTGTTTGGGTCTTCAGTGTGATAAGATATGCATTCCTTGGTCGACTATGAGAGGCGCTGGTCAGACTTGATGCAGGCAAAGAAAGACTCAGGCATGGTTGTGCATAAAGTCACCCGACTGAAGACTAGAGGACGGATACAGGATACCGAAAGGACTTGACTCGAGAGCGATATGAGAGAGCATACTACGTCCGCTGCCCCTCGTCCAACCCTCTTTAGTCGTCCCGCCTCTCCCGGTCGTCCTCCCTGTCCATGTCGTGGTCGTCCCGCTCGGCCTTGGGAAGCGGCGACCTGCTCCCCTCTCCCACATCCTCCCGCTTGCCGTCCCGGCGGGGAGAGAGGGACCTGCGGCCTCCTCGGTCCTGCTCACGGTCTCCACCTCGCACGGGCGAGGGGGATCGGCGGCGGGGCGCATCGCGGTCGTCTCGGCGAGCATCGCCATTGTCTCGGCCGCCATCACGACGGTCGTCTCCTCGGCGGTCGTCACGCCTGGGCTCGCGCTCGCGGCGTTCGGGTCCACCAGATCTGATTATTAGCTCGAGATCAGGGGATGTTAGGGAAGAGCTCACCCGTCGTGCCTCCACGCAGCGGAAGGGGGACGCTTGGCCCACTGAACAGTGATGCGGCGACCGTCGATCATGCGACCATGCCTAGGAGTCAGCAGAAGTCTCTGAAGAGCGAAAGAAGCTCACATGTCATAGTACGCATCCTCGGCGTCATCCTCCCTGCGGAACTCGATAAAGGCGAACGCTTGGATCGGTGAGCTCGGGTCCGTCTACCGTGTGGCGTTCGAGAGGGAGCGATGGGCCGCGCCCGAGAACGAAGCGCAGGGTCTCGAAGGAGGTAGAAGAAAAAGAAGCGACCGCGGAAGCCAAAGGGACGGGGACGAGGAAGGAAGATACGGAATGAGGACGAATAACGGGAAGGATCGCTCAATCGTCTCGCCTTGATCGGATCGGTCATACTCGCCTAGTGCAGGGCACTTCGCACCGCTAGGGGACGGCGGGTACTTCCCCGCTTCGGATCGTTCGAATCATCAAGACGAAGACTTACGGGACGAGGTCGGGGTCTTGAGCGCCGGGATATCGCACCGGACGAGGCGGCCGTATCGCTCAAACTCATAGGCGAGGTCTCGCGCGCGGAGCTGACCAGAGAAGCCGGAGACATAGAGTACGCTGAGAGGTCAGCTGGTGAGGTGGCAAAGAGCGAGGTGGAGCGATGAAGGCAGAGGGAGAGGGGCTGGAGGATGTGCGAAGAAGCAGATACTGACGTTCGGTTGGCCTAGAAGATTAGCGCTGCGTCCATGACTTGAGATCACCATTGTACTCACCATCGTGCTTGACTTTTGTGCTGCTCGTCGAGATAGCTAGCTGTTGAAGAAGGATGTATAGTAGATGGAGGTGCAGAGGTATGCTGCTGCAGAGAGAGAAGGAGGCGAGCTGCTGTCCGGCCGGATTTTCATTTTCAGATGAGCCAGATCTGACGTAACACAGGGTGAATGACCATTTATAGTTCCGTTTGTGGCACAAGCCCAGGCTGACAGAACGAGGAACCCCGCAGCTGGAACCCATGCATGCAAGCAACTACGCCTTTTCGAGAGGCCTCTGAATATGTATGGTAGGTCGGGCTGCCCAGAGTGCTGTCTCGAATGAGCAGGCAACACAGGCTGCTCGCAAAGAGCTCTCTGCTGCTTGAAAGTGGCATTACGGCATCTCTCGTTTCAAGTTGGTGATCGAACGCGCCGTAAAAAGGCTACTCACCTCCTTCGCACAGCCTTTCCATAGTAATCACTTCTTCGATACAACCCTTTCCTTTCTAGTGTGATCATAACGAAGTGGGTAGACGAGAAAAAAATACGACCAGTATGATCTAATCGCATCGACGTGTATTTGAACGATCTCATCACGACCCCTCCCTTCCAAATCACCGCTCCCTTCTCCCGTCAATCCCTCGATCAACATGTCTGCGCCACCAAAAAACAGCTCGTCTCGCTTCCAAGGCGTGAGCGATCTATCGTGAGCTTCCCTCAAATATGATCTCACTAGCATCCGCTGATCGCCAGAGCTCTACCGTCAATAGCGGAAGATACCATCCTGGCCACCCTACGCGAACGCTACCTCGCTTCCCAGCCCTACACCTCCATATCCTCCTCCGCCCTCGTCTCCGTCAATCCCCACACCTACCTCCCGATTAATGGCGACTCGTCACTACAAGACTACGTGTCGGAATACTACCAGTCCGCGGTGGACGACGCGACATCGCGAGATGCAACGCCCGTGGTCAAGGAGAAGCTGGGACCGCATATTTTTCGGCTGGCGCTTTCGAGCTACTACAACATGAAGCGGACAGGGCAGGATCAGATACTAGTCCTGACGTGAGTGCGAAGTCTGACTACAGGAGAGTTGTGCTGATCTGCAGTGGCGCGATGGGTTCCGGCAAGACGGAAATGAGGAGACTCGTCATCAAGGCCATTGCGGAAGTGGCCATCGCTGCACCGGGGAAGAAGGGCTCCAAGCTAGGCGGGCAGATCGCAAATGCCCAAGTGAGTCTTGAGATCCCACCCTTTGACAAAGCTGACGATCAGTACATCTTGGAATCCTTTGGAAACGCCCATACCCTTACCAACGACAATGCCTCCCGCTTCGGCAACTATACCGAGCTTCAGTTCAACGAGCGAGGTCGTCTTGCCGGTCTCAAAGCTATCGAGTACTACTTTGAGCGGTCTCGAGTTTCCCAAACCCCGGCGGTCGGCGAGCGCAATTTCCACATCTTCTACTACCTCGTCAGCGGCGTGCAAGGGGAGGAGCGGTCCTTCCTGAAACTCGGCAAGGTCGACGATTACCGGTACCTCCAATGCCGGGTTCGGCGGCAGGGGACGGAAGACCAGCAGCGCTTCGAGCAGCTCAAGCAGGCGTTCAAGCACGTCGGGCTGTCGCAGCGGCTCGTAGCGCAGGTCTGTCAGCTCCTCGCCACCATCCTCCATATCGGCAATCTCCACTTTACGGCGGATGATCGGTCGCATGAGGGCGCCAGCGTCGTCAATTATGAGGTTCTAGCCACGGTCGCCGAGTTCCTCGGCGTCTCGCACGAAGCGCTCGCGGAGCTGTTCTCGTTCAAGACGTTGCTCTTGGGGAAGGAGGTTTGCACCACCTTCCTCGACGGCGAGCAGGCGGAAGGCGTGCGGGATGAGCTCGCTCGGACACTCTACTCGCTCCTCTTTTCCTGGCTCAACGAGCACATTAATCAGAAGCTCTGCAAAGACTCCTTCTCCTCCTACGTTGCCCTCCTCGACCTCCCCGGACACCAGAACGCGTCCGTCCAAATGGGCGCGAGCGTCAACTCGGTCGACCAATTCTGCTTCAACTTTGCCAACGAAAAGGTTCACAACTGGCTGCTTCACCGTATCCACGAGACGTCCCTCGAAGAGGCGTCCAAGGAGAAGCTGCCGGTCACGCGGTTGCCGTACTTTGACAACTCGGAGTGTCTACGGATGATGAGCGACTCCAAGGGCGGGCTCATCCATATCATGGATAACGAGGCGAGGCGGAAGCGGTCCGAGTCGAGCATGCTGGAGGCGATGGGCAAGAGGCACGCGGGACATGCGTCCTTTTCGGTCCAGGCGGATAGGGGATCGGGCGCGTTCACCATCAACCATTACGGCGGCTCGGTGTCCTATTCGGCGGAGAATTTCCTGGAGCGAAATGCCAACGAGACTAGCTCGGACATCTTGCGTCTCCTTCGGGGCAGCACGGCCAGCCACGTCTCGGAGGACCAGGGGTCCAACAACCCCTTTATCAAAAGCCTCTTCTCGTCCAAGAGCATCACGACGCAAGTTCACCCCCGGAACGACGAGACGATCGTTGCGGTCCAGCAGCCGGTCCGGCCGATGCGTGCCCCGTCCATGCGCCGCAAGAAGAACTCCAAGCTCGCCGCAGTGGACGAGGAGAACAACGCTGGCGATGACGGAGACGAAGTAGGCGGCGGGAACGATGCCTCGGCGGGCGGGCACGAAATGCAGTGCGTCGCAGGACAGCATTGGCAAGCTCTCAATTTGCTGCTCTCGAGCTTTGACCAGGCGCAACCCTGGTTCATCTTTTGTCTACGCCCGAACGACTCGCAGCTCCCGGCGCAGGTCGAGATCCGGTCGATGAAGGCGCAAATCAGGGCCATGGGGTTGTCGGAGATGGCTCAAAAGCTGCAAACCAGCTATGAAGTCCGGATGACCTATGCCGAGGCGTGCGAGCGGTATGGCGAGGAGCTGAGCGTGAGGGGGATTCTGGAGGGGCCGAGCCATGTTGATCGGCTCAAGGATTTGAAGCGGGTCTTGAGTTATGAGGATAAGGATATGGGTATTGGCGCCAACCGAGTGAGTTTTGTACATGCTTCGGGGATGAGCTGACTTTCAGGTCTTCCTGTCACATTTGGCTTTCCATCGATTTGAGGACCGTCTGCGGGCAGCAGAAGGCGACGAGCAGCGGAGACCGCGAGAGGAGGTGGAGATGCTTGAAGGCCGGCTTCCGGACCCTTTCACTCCCTACCGATCCATCTCGCCCGCCTCCCCTGCATTCGAGAAGGACCCTTACGACCGCGACGACTCTCAAATTGCCCTCCCTCTCGTCTCCCACGCCCAGCCTCTCCGCCACCACGACAACTTCTCCGTCGACGACTTTGACGAGCGAAGAGAATTCGCTCCTAGCGAGATCTCGGGCAAATTCGGCGATGCCGCGTCCAACGTTGGGACCGAGGCGTATGCTCCGTCGCGAAACATGTTCCGGGACTTTGACACCAAGGAGAAGGATGTGCTGGACACGGCGCCGCAAGATGGAGAAGTGACGGAAACGTACAAGGAGTCCTCTGCCCGTCGGCGGTGGGTGGCCTTGTGCTGGATCCTGACCTTCTGGGTCCCTGGACCGCTGCTGTCTTGGTGGGGAGGAATGAAGCGGCCGGACGTGCGCCAAGCATGGCGGGAAAAGCTGGCCATCAACATGATCATCTGGTTCATCTGCGCTTGCACCATCTTCGTGATCGCCATTCTCGGGCCGGTCATCTGCCCTACCCAACACGTCTTCTCTTCCTCGGAACTCGCCGCCAAATCCTACACCAACGACCCCAACAACGCCCTCGTCGCTGTCCGCGGAGAGGTGTTCGACCTGGTCTCCCTCGCCAAGACCCATCTTACGGCGGTCCCGGTCGTCCCCGTCCGCCAGGTCATGCAGTACGGCGGTCTCGACGCGTCCAACATCTTCCCCGTCCAAGTCAGTGCCCTCTGCTCCGGTACGCGCGGCTCCCTCAGCCCCTACGTCACCCTCGATACGACCAACACTACCGACCCTTACTCCAAATACCACGACTTCCGGGCGTACACGACCGACCCCAGGCCAGACTGGTACCAGGAGCAAATGATCGTCATGCGCTCCCGATTCCGCAAGGGGTTCATGGGGTACACCAAGAAGGACGTGCGGAACATGGCGAGTTCGGGACGGGCGGTGGGGATCTACCAGGACAAGGTGTACGAGTTGACAACATACATTCGGCAAAACGGCGGTGGGCTTCGCGCACCGGACGGCGTACAGCTCGGCGCGGACGATACCCGGGATCGGCAATTCATGTCGGACCAGGTATTGCAGGTGTTCACCTACAATTCTGGCCAGGACGTCACCCAGCTCTTTGACAACCTCGCTTCCAACATCGGTCAGGACGTCGTCAATTGGCAGCGGGACTGCCTCCGGAACCTCTTCATCATCGGCGAGCTCGATACTCGCGACTCGCCACAATGCCAGTTCTCCACCTACATCCTCCTCGCGCTCTCCATCGTCATGGTCTCCATCATCGGATTCAAATTCATCGCCGCCCTTCACTTTGGCTCGTCCCGTGCTCCGGAGAACCACGACAAGTTCATCATCTGCCAGGTTCCTTGCTATACCGAAGGCGAGGAATCTCTGCGGCGGACGATCGACTCGGTTGTCAAGACCAAGTATGACGACAAGCGAAAACTCCTCTTGATCATTTGCGATGGCAATATCAAGGGGTACGGAAACGAAAAGGCCACTCCGGCCATCGTGCTTGATATCCTCGGCGTTGACCCCAATGCCGACCCCGAGCCGCTCTCTTTCCAGAGTCTCGGCGAGGGTGCCAAGCAGCACAATATGGGCAAGATCTACGCGGGGCTGTACGAGTGCTCAGGTCATGTTGTGCCCTACCTTGTCATCGTCAAGGTGGGCAAGCCGACCGAGCGGCCCAAGCCGGGAAACAGAGGAAAGCGGGACTCGCAGATGGTCGTCATGCACTTCTTGAACAAGGTGAGTTGTTCTAAAGTGAGGTGGACGAAGCTGATTTCAGATCCACTTCAACGCTCCGATGAACCCCCTTGAGCTCGAGATGTACCACCAAATCAAGAACGTCATCGGTGTCAACCCCAGCTTTTACGAATACCTCTTCATGGTCGATGCGGACACTACGGTCCAGGAGCTTTCGCTAAACCGGCTCGTCTCGGCCATGATGCACGACAAAAAGGTCATCGGTGTTTGCGGCGAGACCTCGTTGGCCAACTCCAAGCAGTCTATCGTGACTATGGCGCAGGTGTACGAGTACTTTATCTCGCATCATCTCGCCAAGGCATTCGAATCACTCTTCGGGTCCATCACCTGCCTTCCCGGTTGTTTCTCCATGTACCGCCTTCGTACGCCCGACACCCATAAACCCCTCTTCATCTCCAACCAGATCATCCACGACTACTCGGAGAATCGGGTCGACACGCTTCACCTGAAGAACCTGCTTCATCTCGGAGAAGACCGGTACCTCACTACCCTTGTGCTCAAGCACTTCCCGGCGTACAAGACCAAGTTTGTACGGGATGCGCATGCCGAGACGGTTGCGCCAGACTCGGCGTCCGTGTTGCTCTCGCAGCGACGGCGGTGGATCAATTCGACGGTACATAATCTCGCGGAGCTGGTCTTCCTTGATCAGCTTTGTGGGTTCTGCTGCTTCTCGATGCGCTTCGTCGTCTTTATCGACCTGCTATCCACCGTCATTGCCCCCGTCACCGTAGCCTACGTGAGTTTACCTAATCTTTGGAGGACCAAGCTGATGAACAGATCGGATACCTCCTGTACATCGTCATCGGCAAGGGCGGTACCATCCCCATTCTTTCCATCGTCATGCTCGCCGCCATCTACGGTCTCCAGGCGCTGATCTTCATCTTCCGGATGCGGTGGGACATGATTGCCTGGATGATCTTTTACATTCTTGCCATCCCCGTCTTCTCTTTCTTCCTTCCGCTGTACTCGTTCTGGAAGATGGACGATTTCAGTTGGGGAACGACCAGATTGGTGGTCGGTGAGAAGGGCAAGAAGATGGTTATTCATGTAAGTCGCTTTTCGGAGAGTAGGTAGCAGGGCTGATGTGCAGGATGAGGGCAAGTTTGATCCGAGATCGATCCCGCTCAAGAGCTGGAACGAGTACGAGTGAGTATTATCTCCAGGTTGAGGGGTCCAAGCTCACCAAGCAGGAATGAGCTATGGGATCACGATTCGAACCACTCTGGCTCTTACCTGCCGCCAATGAAAGCCGAATACGACACCCACTCGGTGGCGGCTTCGGGGTACGGTGGCGAGTACGGTCGGCCCGGCTCGGTCATGACAGCCAACGCACCCGGAAATGGCTACAATCCCCGCGGCCTCACACCTATGGCGAGCTACCAGGACATTCACGCTCAGGCACAAGCCCAGTCTCGGGCTGCCTCGTTCTACGCGGCCCCGCAAGTCCCGTACGGCGGGATGGGGATGGGTGACCCTATGAGCCCATTCGCGAGCAACCCAAACCTTCAACAACCGGTCATGTTTGACAATCGGTCAATGTACCAAGCTGCGCCCGGCCCCGGCTCGGCATACAACTCATTCTACGGGACCCCCAACCAAGGCCAGATGCTGCAACATCGGGACTCGTCCTACTCGCTCAATCAGCAGGCGCAGGCGCAAGCTCCTCGGCCCGGAAGCCAGCATATGCCAATGTCGAATCAGCCCTCTTCGCGCCCTGCCACACAGGTGCTGCCAGAGATGGACTGGGCGCCATTAGACATGGGCGAGGCAGGTATTTCGGACGCACATCTGGAGTCGTCGATCAGGCGGATATGCGCAGAGGCGGATCTGGATAACCTGACAAAGAAGGGAGTGAGGAAGCAGCTCGAGCAGGAGCACGGAGTCAGCTTGGATCAGCGGAAGGAGACGATCAATCGCATCATCGAGAAGGTGCTGAACGGTGAGTACCGCCTGTGCGCTAGAAAGGGTTGAAGCTGACTTGGCAGAATGATGAGATCACGATAGATAGACGACCACATTCTGTATATGAACCCATCATGGACATTGCTAGGTATCCGCTATCATGTGTCGGACAATGCAATGCTACTGCAAGATTGAGGTCTTGAGATGCTCAGTACCTGATTTCTGTTGACCTATAGCTCAGGCTCAAACGGCCCAGTCCACGCTGCTCCACCGTTCACCTCCTTCTCCCACTCCGCCAACCGCTTCTCATCCCATTCCTTGTCCTTCAGCTCCGCATCCGGCGTCTTGAGAATGTGCTTGTCCGGATCAGCAGCATATGAGGAATGTTCGAGCAGCTCGGGCGGGAGGTATTCCTGCGCTTCATCAGCTGGTTGCCTCAGCTTCCGCTTCCACTTCACTGACGTTATGGACCGGATGTGCAAAGGCGGGGTTGTATGAGTACTCCTTCCCATATCCTAGCTGCTTGAGCAGCTTCGTGGGCGCGTTCCGGATCTGCAGCGGGACTCCAGGAAGAGGTGGTTTCGAGGCAAGTGCTTCGGCCTGGCCTTGTCAGCTGGTCCGTCTCTTGCGCGGAACGTGGTGACAGGGCTTACTCGCTTGTAGGCCGTGTAAGCGCGGGTAGATTTCGGCGCTTCGGCGAGATACGCTACGCAGTGCTGGTCTTCAGCTAGGGCCAGCGAAAGTGAAGGAGATACTTACTGCCAAGTTCAAGCGGCACTCGGGGAGACCGATCACTTGACAGGCCTGATAGGTCGCCATAGCCTACTTGATCAGCTCACAGGCTCGACGAAGCGAAGTCAACCCGGAGCCGAGGCGTACCAGAGGTAATGCGTGGGGATCTGCCAGGCCGACATCTTCGCTGGCGACTACTACCAATCTTCGGGCGATGTACAGAGCGTCCTCGCCGCCAGTGATCATCCTAGCAATCCGGTCAGCTTCATGTCTCCACGGTCATGGATCAGCTGCAAGCTCACCTGGCCAGCCAGTACATCGACGCACTCCCGTCGCTTCCCCTCAGGCACTTGTGGAGGGCCGAGATCATGTCGTACCGCTCCTCTCCACTCCGATCATACCCCTTTCTCAAACCCTTGCGGACCGCATCCATCAACTGCTCGTCCCGCTTCGCCTGGTCTCCCTCTATCTCCAACTCCCCTAAAGCACCCAGAGTGGACTGAGCGGGTGAAGTGCAGACCTTTAGGGCGAGCTCGAGGCTGTTCAGTGCCTGTCTGGCATCTCCGTCCGCTACGTCCGCCAGGAAAGGGAGAAGGTCGGGAGGAAGACGGGGTGCTGGGTCGGGCAGGGCCGAGAGCGCATTCTCGAGGATCTGAGTGAGAGCGGCGGGACCATGCTTGTGCAAGGTGAAGACTCTGTCGAATCAGCTGGGAGCTTAAGTCAAGGAATAGCCGACAGCGGACTCACTGACATCGGCTCAGAAGAGCTCCATTCACCTTGAACGAGGGGTTCTCGGTCGTGGCGCCAATGAGCTGCACCCAGCCGTTCTCGACATATGGGAGGAAGAGATCCTGCTGAGACTTGTTGAACCTAGCTGATCAGCCGTCGCTAGCGTATCAGAGCAAGCCAGCTGACCTGTGGATCTCATCAACCATCAGAATGGTCTTCCTGTCGGATCAGCTTGGAGCCATCTCACAATCTTGCCGACCCACCTTCCCGTCAACTTGAGGCCGTTGCGCGCTTGCTCGAAGACCTGCCTGACGTCTGCTGCGCCGGAGCTGGCGAGTCAGCCAAAGATCCCGCGTGCTCCAGGGAGATAGGGCCCACCTTGTAGCTGAAAGCTCCTTGAAGTCCGCATCTGCAGTCTTCGCTATCAGCCTAGCCAGAGTCCTAGTGGGTCAGCCTCTCCTCCTGACAGTCTGTTGTCGATAATCTCAGAAGGAGACTCACGTCTTGCCACATCCCGGAGGACCCCACAGGATGCAGCTGCCGATACCTTCGCGGGCTTCTATCCTTGCTCTGAGCAGGCTGCCGGGACCGACTATATCTGCCTGCCCGACGTAGCCTTCCAGAGAGGAGGGTCGAGATCGTTCTGCCAGTCTGTAGGGTCAGTTTTGCTTCTCCCAGCGACGACACGCGCCGTGGGCGTCATGGGATGAATCGAGAGTCAGACGTACGGCTGAGCAGCAATTAGCGGGTTGATCCTAGACTTCTTCTCCACCTCTCCCCCTCCCGCTTCCCTCTGAGTAGCAGCGCGCTTGACGAGATCCTTCGGCTTCACTTCCTCATCTGCATCGTCCAGTGGCTTCTTCCTCTTCACGCCACCGCCAAAGATGGACGCGACCGGCTTCTTCGGTTGTGTTGGGCGAGGAGGGGTGTCGTCCCCCACCTCGAAGACCTCCCGGGAAGCGTGCCCTGAAGCAGAAGCGGGCGCTTGGCTCGCGCTGGGAGTGGTGCGCTTGGGCTTGATATCTGCCGAAGGTGTGGCCTGGGAAGAACGAGCAGCAGAGGATGAAGGCCCGGCGAGACCTCTGCAGCGGAGGTCAAGGTGCAGGTTGATCTCGGTGTCGACGACTTCCTCGTTGCATACTGGACATTGGACTGTAGACTCAGCCAACTCGAAAGTGCTCGGTAGTTTGACGAAGATGTGCGTAGCACTCACCCTTCTTCATCCTGCGGGCACCTGGAAAGACAAGAGGCGAAGTGGAGGTCAAGAGTTGTTGTTGTTGCCTCGACACGTCTGGGGCATGGCATTGCAGGATGTGGTGTCAAGGTGCATCTACAGTACAAACACAACAGTAGTCTATCAGAGTGTCCTGTTCAAATGAACCCAAAAGATCTAGTCTACAACCGCAACAAGCCCTTGCCTGTAAACCCCGTCTTCTCCTCCTGCTTCTTCTTAAGATCTCCTAATGCGACCAGTGGCCCCGCAGCAGGCAGTGACGGCTTGCGTGTGACCGGGGCCTGACCTTGCCTGGCTAGAAGGTGAGGCTGGAGCGCGAAGCTCTACTCCATCAGTACAAATCTCTGGCACGAGGAAAGGGGAACTGACCTTGGCATCGTATATCGCCGCCATAAGCTTGTACCCGACCCCATCCTCGGCGCTGAATGTGTGCAGGTATTCTTCGGGGTTCTGGAATGATGCTTCTGGGTCAACTGTGCGAGTCAGCTCAGCATCCTCAGTTCGAAAGTGAGAAGCTGTACTCACTTCGCTTCATCACGAAGAAGAATGGCTTTGGCCCTGGGTATGGCCGAGTCATTTGGTACACGTCGAAGAAGAGAGTGTTGATCTGGACCTCCTCCTTATTCTGAGTGATCAGCTTTGCCCGGTCGTCTGGGAAGAGAAGAGGCTCACCTTCTCGTTCTTCGCCAAGAATACCTGCCCGCCTCTGGTCTCCAACCACCGCTTGCTCCACTTTCCCTTCTTGCTCTCGTACTGGACCCATGAACCCAGATATGGCGCCGTATGTGGGATAGACCTCTGGAGCGTGGGAGAACCGCTGATGGTCTGCCTGATGACGAGGCAATTGTACTTTGCAGTCGCGTCCCATCCGCGAATGACGGTTTGGAGCTGTTCATACTCCCGTATTTGCCGTTCTGAAGAGTCAGCTCGACCCTGATCGATAACAGACACACTCACCACAACCAATCTCTGCAAAGATCTCGACCACAACCCAGCTCATCCCTCTTCCCAGCTCCTCCAGCTCGCCATTCCTCATCGCCTCGGACAAGACATCCCTAGGCGTCGTCTCCGGATAAATCTCCAGAGTCACCTTCTTCCCCTCCAGCGTACCGATAAACGCCTTGACGTGAATAGCACGCGAAGCAGGCATCGGCTCGGCAGCCGCGGCACGGATCATATTCTCGTCAGAAGGCATGCCATGCCGAGCGGTCGAATTGGAACGGGATCGCTGGCGCGAGACAGACCGCCTAGACGCAGTGGTATTTGACCTGGAAAGTGAGGATGAGCCGGCGGCGACGGTGAAGTCCCCGGGGATCGGCGGAGGAAGTCGGGATATGGTAGCTTGGGTGTGGGTGGAGTTGGAAGAGGGATTGCGGGTCATCTCCGCAGTAGGGCGAGATGTAGGAGGGGGCACGAGTGGGCCATGCCGGGTGGAAGATGATCGGCTTGGCCCAACCAAAGGGGATGGCAGACGCTCCTCGCCCATCATGAGCTGCGGAGAGGTGGTAAGATTGCCCACGAGGGGGCGAGGCGGAGCCCGCTGCGTCGTGCTACGGACCGGCTCGGTGTTGGACCGTTGATGTGGCTGAGCAAAGTGCAGCGTTGGCTGCTGTAGCTGGACCGGCTGAGTTGCATCCCGGACTCGAGGCGGTCGAGTGGCAGTAGCCCAGGGATAGTCGCTGGGAGTGGCAGAGATCGGTGATGCCCGTGGCAGAAGCAGCCTCTCCAGCTTGCCAATCAGGATGTCCGCAGGTACACCTCCTTCCCCGTTCCACCCACTTCCACCGCCCGGATTCCGACCTACCAGCTTGATCTGATTCGCCTTGGCCTTGACCCGCTCTACTCGCTTTTGCACTGACCGCGCCTTCTTCTCCTGCTGCGCCGCCAGCGCAGATGGATGCAGCTTTGAAAGCGGAACATCGTCCTCCTCTGATGACTCGTCCGAGGAGTCTCTGTCCCATTGGCCTTCTCTCCGTAGAGACGGTTTCCGCTCCCTGCTGTCATCGCGGGAAGAGGAGCCGCTGGCCCCACCAGACCGCCTCATTCTGCCTCTTGGTACAGGCTCGAGCGGCTGACTCGCCCTGTCCTGCGTCCGACTGGGCCCGGCCGTGCAAGACGATGACGCGACGGTGTGGGTCCGAGTGGACGATGCCGAGCTGGCCGCGACAGCCACGTTGCTGAGGACCGTATCGGCCGTAAGGTCGCCCGGTTGAGAACTGAGCCTGTCGAGACTAAATCTTGACAGGATCCCGAAGGACTCATCCGCATCGACGACGGGGAACGCGCTGATGGCTGCTTCCCACGAGGACGACGAGAAGGCGAGCGATGACGAGTTGGATATCGTCTGAGCCGGTGCCGAGCGACCCAGCTTGGACGGGCTGCTATTCCGCTTGGCGGCCTTTACGCTTGCGGCCCGCTCCTCTTCCTCATTCTTCTCTGGCGTCGGCCAGATGCCCAGCTGCTCGTACAGGTCAAAGAAGCTGGAGCTGGTCGGCGGTGACCGCAAGCTCATACTGGTCGACCGAGACCGGGGGAGCAGCTTGTGTCCGGACGCGCTCCGGGACATGTCGCCTGAGCCGAGCGGTTGCGAGATTGGTGCTGGGACGGGCGGAAGGGGAGCGTTGGGCGCCGAGGACATTGGTCCCGCTGAAGAAGGCGAGGGAGGTAGAGGGAAGGAGGTGACGATGCTGAGGGATGAAGGCGTGGACTCCTTGGACGGAGCAGAGGGCGCGCTGGTAGGGAAGGGGAAGTATGGGGGGTTAGGCGGAAGGAGAGGGGGGCTCTCTACTGGCGCCGAAGTGTTGCTCAGCGCGAGCGAGTGGCGAATTGACTGACGCAGCGAGGTCATACTCGTCATCCGCCGCTGTGGCCGAGGGAGGGGCGGAAACTCCGCCTGCATGGGAGGAGCGCTGGATGGCTCCTTGAGGTTGGCGATACTTTTGCTCTTAGGAATCTTTGGCTTGGTAGGGTTGATGAATTCCTTCAAGCTCTTTAGACTTGGCGAGTGTCGGGGAGCACGAGGAGGAGGAGCGGACGACTGGTATCCCTTGGACGTCGCATCCAGGCGGGACTGGAAGGGGTCGGCGGGGAAATTTGGGTAGAGACCGTATGACTCGCGCTGTCCCGAGGGTGTTGGGGAGGTAAAGTCCACGCCTGCCGCTCCTGAGCGCTTGGCTACCGAGCTGGGCGGTGTGGACGCGGAGAAGGGCTGCCCGAGCGCGTATTTCGACTGAGGGAGCTTGGAGGGGAGCGCAGGTACAGGTGGTGCGTTGGGAGCATTGGATATCTCCCTGAGCGCCGCCGACGACTTTGACCGGAACATCCGCTGCATCCCTCGCTTCCACGACCCCTTCGTCTTGGTTGCTGACGGGTCGTTCTCGTCGTGCTGGGACTCGTGCTGTGGAGGGCTGAAGAAGGCGGGAGAGGCGGTAACGGGTGTCTGGATATAGGATTGGGGAGTCGGCGGAACAGGAGGAGGGGAAGAAGTCTGAGGATCAGACGGAGCTCCAACAAATACACTAGCACACTCACATTCTCGTCCGGGGATACAACGACCAGCAGCTCCCCTCTCCGCCCTTTCCCCCTCAGCTTCGCCTTGCTCTCCTTCTTGGTGAGCCCCTTTGGCGCCTCCGGACTCCGCTCGGGCAGAGGGGAATCCCTTCCTCGCTTCGCCCAGCCCCAGATCCCCGCCTTCTCCTCATCCTGCACAAAAGGCGAGGCGGTCCCACTCCGACTTCTCGACTTCATGCTCCCCTTCCCCGTCTTGATACTGGACGGCGCGGCGGACATGGAGGATGAATACCTCGCTGTCGACCCCAGCGAGTCCTCCTCATCCCATATCCCGTCCGTCGCGTAGATGCCTACAGTAGGCGTACCCGTGTCCTCGCTGTGCTGATAGTGGTCATCCGCATCGACGAAATCATGGGTGGTCGTAGCGGGTGCGTTTGAAAAGTAGTCGTCTATCGGGGCAGTGACGCGATATGAGGCGCGGTAAGCAGTCATCGCTGCTGGGTCTCTGATTGGGGGCTAGAGGAGGATGAGGAGTGAAGCTGAAGCTGCTGCTTGCTTCTATGCAGTCAAAAGAATGCTTTGATCTGAGCGGTATACGGATGTTTGTTGACACTGGCGGATTTAAGCTTCTGCCATTCGGCCCTTATCGTGCCTGAAGTCATCCCTCATCCCATGGGTCATGTCCACTCTTCCAGATACTCAACATTCGCGAGATCTCGAGCATGCACTGCAGCATCGAACTCTACCCAAATGATCGTCCATACATATGCTCGATACAAGATAGATCGAAGCATCGAAGGTTGTGAAAGAGGCGACAGCAGGACTCGAGGAGCAGAAGCTGGAGCAGAGGCGGCGGGAGGTGTCTCTCAAACGTGACCGCGAGCAGAGACCGCTCGGAAAGCACTCATTCTGTAACGATCATATTGCACTGAGACAGCTCATTTCTTCATCTAAGGCGCGTTGCATATGCCGCTGATCACTCACACCAATACTGATATATAGCCGAACAGCCTACACCGCATGCTCTACCATTACCCCTCAAAGCCGCTCACCATGCTCTCCCCCGCCATGTCTTCCTCTCAAAAGTCCGACCTGCGTGCCTTTATCCGCGCGACCAGGCTCAGCTCGGATGACCTCATCTACTTCCCCCCCAATGACTCACAGCTTGCTCTACCCCTCCCCACGAGCAAGTCCGCTACATTCTCCCGGTCCACCTCTGCCCCACTGCGCCCGGGTCAACCCATCCGTCGGACCTCCTCATTCGCCAACCTCCTTAACATGCTTCGCCGCCCATCCCTCTCTTACACTGCCGACACGGTCTCCACTCGGGCGGGTCCCTCTCTTGACCTGGAGGAGCCGGCCAGCCCTAGGCGATACCAGCCGTACCGTCCTGGCGACGTGGTGGACATCCCGCAGCGGTCAACAAGCTTGTCCTGGCTCCCGCCAGACGAGCCTCTGGTGGCCGTGAGTAAGAGCCGTGCGGCCCAGGTCATCAATGCCAAGGAGGTCAGCCCTCTCGAGCTGGAAGTAGCTGCAGAGCTACAGGAGACTTTCCGGGAGTGGGAAGAGAGGTTCGGCTTGGGAAGGGAGGAGGGGCAGGCCTCGCCACTGCAGCACACTTCCCGTTAGTCGCGGGTCTACAGTGCTGATAGAACCTCACTGACACAACCAGCTACCATTGTCACTTCTCCACCCTCCCCCAACTATCCACAACTCCTTACCCCTGGCCCCATCACCTACGATTCCCTTAGCCCCCTCCGCTCGCAGTTCTCTTGCGACTCGGATGACGACGAGCGGTCCGCCGTCCTCGAGGTCGTACGCTCCAGGGACGCCAGGCAACAATCCTCCCCTGGTAGCATCGGGCGTCTTACTCGCAAGATGAGCAGCGCAATCGCGCTTAGCCTCGCGCAGAAGACTCCGTTGATGAAGCGAATCGCATTGGGGCAGAGGCGAGACACCAGTCCGGTCTAGGCGGCGTGTCGGAGGGGTACGGGAAGGGCTGACGATCTTAACGATTTGTCTCATTTTGGGACAAGGTATATATACATACAACGACTATACGGTATCTTGAGCTAGCAACGAAATCTACAGTAGATCTATGTAGGCGTCTACGAGGAACACAAGCCAGACCAGCCCAATCCACGCCAATGAAACCCCAAGATACACCTTTCCCCTGCTCCTCTCCCGATCCGTCTGCGCCAGCGCACTGCTTGGTCCCTTCTCCGGCATCTCCTTCTCCCTGCCCGGCGTCAACTTCCGGATGGGTACGCCGTCGTCCCCGGGGTCCGACTCGGAATCGGTGTCTAGGCCGGGAAGGTCGTTCATCGGTAATGGCTCGTACTGCTCCGCTTCCACCGCACTGATGATGGCGCGGTTCTCCTGTCGTCTCCGCCTCTCCAAAGCCCATAGGCAGATCGCACAGCCCAGCTGGAAGATATTGATCAGCCAAAACATCCCCAGGAGCCCCTCGACCCCCTTTGCCGCTCCTCCCTGCTCCGGCTCTTGGCGCGCCGCGTCGAGCCAGATGCCAGCGAGGGTCTGACTCACGGCAGAACTGGCCATCTCCATGCTTTTGTGCAGACCGAGACCGAGGGGGACCAGCTCTGGCGGTAGGAAGCGAGGGATAAGGATGACCATGAGGAGCGTCGACATGCCGTGTCCGAGTGCAAAGAGGATCATGCCTGGCATAGGCGTGCCAAAGAGGGTGGGCGGCAAGGAGAGGTAGGAGTAGCCGAAGAGGGTGAGCACGGACGAGAGGAGGAGAAGTTTGAAGGTGGTCGTGGGAGTATGAGGGGATAGGCGATCCGTAATGAGACCGGTCTGTGCTGTCAGCTCCGCTCGACATCCCAAGTGGACGACATACCACTGGGTAAAGCACTAGAGCGCCAGAAAGCAGAATGGCAGCCTGTACCGCTGCAAACCCGTCGGTCAATCCGTACCTCTCCTTGACTATGTTGGCCGACAGGTGCAGGAATGGTGCCCAGATCATGCCAGAAAACACGTTCCTGCTACGTCAGCTGGTTCTTGGTGATATTGTTAGTTGGAAAGAGCTCACAATAGGATATACAGCCAAAAGACGTCTCCCAGGCGAGATACGCCTCCCCAGCTGAACCTCCTCTTCCCCACATGGTCACCACTGCCCTCTTCCCTGCCCCATCCGAACGCCAATCTCGAGCCATTCGCTGAGAAGCTCATCAAGCACAGCAGGACCGATAATCCGAACGGCGCCTGGTCCCCATATCCTTCCGCCAGTGGCAGCGAGACGAGTGAGGAAACAAAGCTGGCCATCTTGCCAGAGACGAGACCTAGTGCGAGGCTGATACCGAGGTGTTTCGAGGGCGAAAGGTGGGCAACTAGAGTTTCCTGTACGACCGCCAGTGGGGTCACGCCAAGTCCAAAGATGAATAGGCCGAGGGTCATGATCACGATATGACCCGTAGTGACGCCGACGAAGAGGATGAGCTGGCCGAGCAGGATACAGCCAGTAGCTCCGACCGAAGCCCAGCCGGTGCCGAATCGAGCGACCAGGAATCCGGCAACGAGGGGTGTCCACGTCGAGTTGAGGTTGTACGCCGCGATGAGGAGGGAGAACTGAGCATTGGAGGTGTTGAGCTCGCGGTGTAGACGGGATTTGAGAGGGCCGAGCTGATAGGTTGCACTGTGACTGTCAGCTCGTTCGTCGATCGAGCGATGTAGGCTTCCAAGTGCGATCCGACAGACATAGCGCATACGGCCAAGAGAGCAAAGACACGGCTCCGCGTGAGCTTGCTCGTGTGAGCTACAGGTTCGTCGTGGGCCATGGCATGTAGCAGTTCCGCTGATGCCTGGTCATCCATGTCGAGACCATCGGCATCGACCGGGTCGGAAGGTGCGCGAGGTCGCATCGCCGCCGATAACCCCGGATGGCTTTCAGACAGGCTTCGTACCTCTTCTGGGTGCTTATACGACGCTGGTGAGGGACGCTGTAGTGAACTATGATGATGCGTATAGCATATAGGCAAAGCGCCTACATATGAAGGGGGTTGGTGGAGGAAGGTGGAGGCGGGAGCAGTTTCTGAGCGACCACCAAGGTATTGACATCAACTTCTCCCTCTTCTCCATCTATATTCTTCTTTCTATATCACTACAGCAGACTCAGTAGCTCGGTCACAATGGATCTCGACGATCTTCGTGAGTGAACCATCCCCATTTTGGAACGGGAGCTGCAGCTCATCACCCCGTAGAGATAGATAACGCCTACAACCTCGGCGGGTCCGACGACGAGCGAGAGCGCAATGAGAATGCCGCTATTCTGGAGGATCTGGAGCGCAAGAAGCGGCTCAGAAAGATTGCTGTGCCGACGGATGACAAGAAGGTCCGGGAAAGGCTCAGGGCGTATGGCGAGCCCATCACGCTGTTCGGGGAGGGGGTAAGTCTTGCTGTTGGGTTCTTGGGTTATACTGAGCTGACTTGGTAGCCTGGAGATAGACGAGATCGTTTGAAGTATGTGCAGGAGCAAATACAGCACGCGAAAGGAGGAGACGCTATGCTCGAGGCGGATAGTTCGAGTGATGAGTCTGAGGATGAGGTGAGTGAAGTATGGGGGATGGGGAGTATCTGCTGATCCTTCCCAGGGCGAGTTCTACACGGAAGGCTCAGATGATCTGCTGCGCGCACGGAAGAAGCTGGCTCGATACTCCTTGTCAAGGTCAGCGTCCCCGGCCTGGAGAGTCGGGGTGAGCTGATGAAGTAGAGCAAAAGCACGGATAGCGAAACAGCGGATAGAAGTCGGGCTCCCTCTGGTGAAGATTGTTAATGCTCGGAAAGCGCTGTACACGGAAATGAAGGTAAGCCGGAGCTACAGTGAATGTGTAACTCAGCTGACAGTATAGACATTCAACAACCTAGGCTCGCAATTCGGCGATGACAGACCCCTCTCCACCATCCGATTCTCCCCAAACTCCAAACTCGCCCTTACGACCTCATGGACCGGTACTACAAAAGTATGGGACCTCCCCAATCTCAACATCGTCTCGACCAAGCGCGGACACTCGGAAAGAATAGGCGGAGCGGCTTGGCACCCATCCGCCACTCTGAGCCAATCAGAGAGTGTCGTCAACTTTGCCACTGGCGGTGGCGAGGGGGATGTCAAGCTCTGGTCGATGAGCGGGGAGAAGCCATTGGCTTCGATGTCGGGACATAGCGGGCGTGTCGGGCGAGTGGCGTTCCATCCTTCGGGATCGTTCGTCGGGTCGGCGGGCTTCGATGGGACCTGGAGATTATGGGATGTGGGGACGAGTAAGGAGCTGTTGACACAGGAGGGGCACAGCAAGGAGGTTTATGCGTTGGCATTCCAGGATGATGGCGCTCTGGCTGCTTCAGGGTGAGCTACAGCGTTGTTTTGTCCGGTAGGCGCGAGCTGACGTTGTAGTGGCTTTGACGCAATAGGCAGGGTATGGGATCTGCGCACAGGCAGGACAGCCATGGTACTGGACGGGCACGTGAAGGAGATTTTAGCGATGGACTTTGCTCCAAATGGGTAAGTGGACCCAGAGCTACCGCTACCGCTTGACCACAGCTGATATCCAGGTATCAAGTCGCCACCGGCTCCGGAGACAATACCGTCCGGATATGGGACCTCCGCGCCCTTCGTACCCAATACACCATCCCCGCACACAGCTCCTCCGTGTCCGATCTCAAATTCTTCCGCGCAACCGCCGAGAACCCCCTCAGCTCGCTCGACTCCCCATTAGGCAACCAGCCCATCAATGGTCACAATGAGGCGGCCGACGCCGACGTCGAAATGAACGGTGACAAGCCAGACCCAGCGGACGATCTCGCCAAGTCGGGATTATTCCTGGTCACAGCGGGCTTTGACTGTAATGTGCGGATATGGAGCGCGGACGAGTGGACGATGATCAAAAACTTGCCGACGGATGCGGGCAAGGTGATGAGTGCAGATATCAGCGGAGATGGGAAGTTTATAGGGAGCGCGAGTTATAGTAGAAGTTTCCACCTGTTCGGTGGGGACAACTCGTTATGAATAATGAGGAATGAGGAGTTGATCTTCCATGCGCCAATTTGGCTTCCAGTCCAGCTTGATGAAGTCGGACAGACAGGCGCACAGGTTGCTTGTAGTTGATTCAGAAGGGCGGCGGAGATGATCGGGGATTGACGAGTATGGATGGAAGTAGAGGGTGATCCAGCACTTTTGTAGAGGATGCGCCCGTCCGGATCCATACCCTCCGGACAAATTACTAAGCAAAATGAGAAACGCGAGCCGACTACAAAAGGTACATCCCGGGTAGCTACCCCGAGATGTACCCTCGAAGGGGCATGAGCCGCACGCCCTGGGCGGACACACACCTGATCTTCTCATAATGACCGCAATCCAGCCTCACGCTCTGGGTAGAAAAGGACGCAAGTCACCGTGACAGTCGGTATTGGTAGCTCGTTCCCGGTCGCACTCTCCACGCGTCTTTCGGTGATATCTAACGCCGCTTATGTGGTGGATCCCGTGAGAGTAAATAAGTGAGGTGGCGAAGTCGAGCGGAAGGTTCTCGGTGAGACAACGTGAATGGGCGTGGGTGGCAAATCTGTTAGGAATCTGAGATTCTAGGCTCTCTGAAGCGGGAAGCGAATAGGTAGCGAGGAGGCACCCCTGTTCGGAGGCGAGCTCGGTAGCGAGTAGGAACTCCTATGTGGAGTAGGAGATCCAGAGAGTGCGACGCCTGAGTAGGCGAAATCCCATGCCGTACTGCTTAGGGCAGTGGCGGCAGGTCAATGTGGCGCGCTGAGGGCGTCGAAGCCATGGACCAAGTAGGCTGTGTATGGACTATAGGAAGTCCTAGCACAGTAGGAGTTCCTATGGCGTGTAGGAACTCGTAGGGACTTGTAGGAAGATCTCAGGGACTAGTAGGAAGATCTGTAGGAACTCGTAGGAACTCGTAGGAACTCGTAGGAACTCGTAGGAACTCGTAGGAACTCGTAGGAACTTCCTACACTCTGTAGGAAGTTGTCAGGCTGGAATATATAAGGAGGTCATTTCGAGTCCAATGCATCCTCACTCTGCAGTCGGAAAAGTGTCTTGCCCATCCTGGTCCCTGGAAAAGTTAACAAAATCGGTGGAAGGGAGTGCACAGTACAATTTGCGGTCTGCGCCTGGCTGAGGTGTGCGCTGAGCTTCCTGTAGGCCTGCGTACATGCCTCCAGATGATTACCTACACTGAATACCGGTACTGGTCCACTAGGATAGTACGGCCCCTGCATATGGCTTGAAATGCAGTGTAACATCTACCCGTCCTCGCCAAAAGTTAACGCTCTCTGCCTGCCTCCAAGCGGTTGTGCGAAAGCGCAGTTGCCATCGAAGTACAAAAGGTATATCCCGGGTAGCTACCCCGAGATGTACCCCCGAAGGGGCATGAGCCGCACGCCCTGGGCGGACACACACCAGCTGATCTTCTCATATTGACCGCAATCCAACCTCACGCTCTGGGTAGAAAAGGACGCAAGTCACCGTGATAGACTTGATGTCATGTACATCCACGGTCACTCCAGGTTTGCGTATTTCGGCGATATCTAACGCCGAATATGTGGTAGAATGCGAGATGTCAACATCAGGGTGTGTGAGTCAAAGCTGTACCCGGTATGAAACCAGGACATGGCCGGGTGGCAGAAATGATGCCGTATTGCGCTAGTGAGTACCCCTCTGAACGCCTTGATCGGAGCATCCAAGCGCTCTGTCTCCTGCTCATGTCTGGCGAATTCACCCTCGCCTATAGGTGTACCACTGCCACATCACTGTAGTCCCTAAGTCTGACGGCCTGAGTCCATGAGATGCTGATCTAGTACGAGCTCGACATGCAGCGCTGAATCCGCAACCCATATCAGACTAGTGCGCTTCTATGGGTGCCATTGCGCGGCAGATGCATCGTCAAGTCACCGATGAGGCTGGACGTCGTAGTTATCCGGGGTCCAGCATCCATAAATCCATTGTCCATTGACTCCTCAGGCCAAACCGGCATTCCTTACTTGGGGTGCCACGCCAGAATATCCCCTTTGGGTATCCTGAAACGAGCTATGGCGTCATGGGTATTTAGCTCCGTTCGGGGGCCGATGACATCATTAATTACCTCCGGACGGACCTGGAATTCGCTGGAAGCGGACTGAGCGCAGCGCTCGGACCGCCGCGCTGGCGCCGAGGCCGATATATAAGGTATGGCCTTCGCCTCTTCCCCCTCTCCTTCATACATTCCATTGCCACCCACACCCACTACCACTACTCCCTCAGCACCACCAACCCAAACCAAACAACAACAATGTCTTCCGCCGTGAGTTTCCACCTCTAGCTCAACTCTGTTTACACGCAAGTAGGGCCTTTGCTGATTCTTTAGGGTCGCCAGGACTTCACCGACAAGGTCGGAGCTGCTGTCAAGCCCGACAGTCAGAAGAGCTACGTAGAGCAAGCCAGTAAGTGCCGTCCCGAGCGTGAGCGAAATCGTAAAGGGCCCTCCTGACATGATCAGCCGACTTCGTCAAGGGCAAGCTTGACGCTGCTGCCTCCGTTGCCCAGCCCGAGCACGAGAAGTCGACCACCCAGAAGATCGGTGACGCCGGTGAGTTCGTTGGTCTACCATTCAGATCATCAGCTAACAAGCTACCAGTGACTGGTGACAACAAGAACAAGAACCTTGTTTAAGTCTTTGGTAGTAGTCAGCGTAGACAAGAATGCAGAAGTAAACATATCATCAAGGAGCAGTGTGATTCATCGGCTTCTACTCATAACACCAGGATACAACGGTCACAGTACTAATGTCGAACCTCTACTCAGACTACGCATCGTTCAACAACACCATAAGACCTCCCCTCCCGATGTACGCCTTGTTCGCCCTCCCGAACACCTTGAGGTTCTTGACGCCATTAAGGAGGATAACGTAGTCGACCGAGGGGGCAAACTGACCGGTCAGCGGTGCACGTCACAGTTGGAGTGATACTCACGAGTGATGTATAGCCAGCCACTAGCGTGGCGCAGGTTGTCGGACGTCATGATAGCCACCGTGCCCCCGTGCTCCTACGCTAATCAGCTTAGAACATGACATCTACCATACGCGACTTACATTAAGCAGTTCATTGACCACACCCGCGACGCCCTTCCACACTTCCGCCCTGATCAATCTCATAGTCTCCTGCTTTGCCACCTCGTTCTCTCTTTCGCCCAGACCCAGGGGTACGCAGAGCTGCGTGCCGACCAGACGGGCGTATTTGGTCCGAGGGACGCGCGCAGCAATGATGGAGAAAGTAAGGCCGACGAGGTGGTGCGAGGAAGGAGGGACGGTGAGTGATAAGGCCCGTATGACAGCCGAGCGGAAGGCAGGAGTATTTTCGTCCTCGAGGAGTTGGAACAGGTCAAGGCATGTTGTCGCGCTCAAGTCCGGCCAATCCGCCGCCGCTTCCGCTGCCGCCAAATTGGCGGGGCTCGTCTGATTGTGGTGTACAACGTAGAAGTGGTCGAAGAGTAGGTAGAGGGAGCCGAGAGCGACGATGCTGATACCAACGCTGAGGAGGCCGGCATTGAATTCGAGCATGTTGTTGCAGTGGTATAGAGGTAGGTGATGTGGGTATGCAGCTGCAAGGTGAGGATAGGTGTTGGCGGTAGAGTATGTATGGGTGGCGAAGAAGTAGAAGATAAATCAACCTCGTCAGCAACTCGAGATTCCTCCTGCGTCCATCTGAATCCACCCATGTCTCACCCGTGAAGTCTCTTCTGCTTCCCTCTCTGTCGTATCATGACAGTCCTGTCAGCTCTGTCAGCCTATCAGGGGCCAGTAGTACTACTGCTGGTCATACTGGGGCCCACCATCCTCCGGCCAGCCTTTCTCCTCAGGCTCATAGGTCGCGGTCCACCCCGCGCTTCCCCCAGAGCTCCTCGTTCACCTATAACCCTACCCGCCAAGCTTCTCCTCGCCCTTCACACTCTCTACCGCCTACAATCCCTCGCTCGTCCCCCTTACAACATCTTCACAACCCACCACCTCCCCATCTATGTCAGTAACGACATCCTCCGGCGACATGTCCTCCCTCACCTCGCTTCCTCCTCGTCCACTCTCTCCCGCTTCGACGCGCCCTCCTCGCAGCTCGAGCTCCTCCTTGCCAAGCTCGCTCAGCTAGACAATCGCATCCTGTACTCGCGATACGGCCATCAGCCGCTTTCATCATGCACCTGGTGCCATTCGAGTACGGACTATCTCATCGCAGCTCTTCCCGGGGTGCTGCAGGCGTACATAACCATGGCTTGGCTGGTCGGTATGCTCGGGCTGCGACCCATAGGCGGAGGGGACGCTACGGTCCGCAAGAGGGCATGGAGGGGGAGTATGTGCTGGATACTGGCTGTCCTGGCAGTAGGCGAACTGGGCGTGAGGTACCTCTGGGAGATTAGGATATCGGAGGGCGATGCTATCCAGGTATGTGCTGTCCACGTTGCGATGACCGTCTGCTTCACTCCTCCTTCTCCTCTGCTTCCCCTTATCTGTCCAATCTACTTTCTTCCCTTTTGCGATATCCTTGCAACAACTGAACCCCTGCCTTGCCTTTTCCTCCTCAATCTCACGCTCTCGGTCGGTCAAAACGCCCCCAGGAAGATATGACGACACCTAACCCCAGAGGAGCAAGCTGACTCCTTAGCTCGACTCCATCATCCATACTCTCCGCACCATCCTCTTCCTCGTCATCCCCCTCACCTACCTCTTCCTCCCCCTCCCCGCTACAACAGTCCAGACGGCCCTCCCTCCCCTTCTCGCCTCTCTTCAGAACACCACTCAAACCCTCCGCCTCTCTTCCCTCGCACGTACGGCCGCCCTCCGGGACGCGGGACTACGGGACAAGCTTGTCCAGTCGACAGAAGAGGAAGGGGCGCTTCGTGCTGCTGGACGAGCGGATATCCATGTGCAGAGGAGCGCGGAGAGCTTGGGATTGAAAGAGGGCATGTCGGATAGTGCGCGGCGGTGGATAGATGAGGGATGGGCCGGGCTGGTCAGGATCGGACCGCAGCCGGGGTAGAAAGGGATTTATAGACATGTATGAGTATTGAAGCTGAGGTGCAAGGTGTAGGGTAAAGAACGAGGTGGAGCTGATTGGCCGATGAGAATGATCCCCGAGCATCGGGTATGACCTGCATATATGGCTGTATATACAATGCTGACGCTACACAAACATGCTGACCTCCTTCCAACCGATGAAGAGAACTTGGTACAAGCGCCAGGATTCAAAGCCTAACCCGTACTATTACGCGTTCCGCCGGGCGAGAACTCATATAGACGAACCCATCAAGCCGCGATCGCAAAGCCGCCGTTCCGCTCGAAGTCCGTACTGACAGCTATATGATCAGCTCAGGTCCTTTCAGCCGATGGGTACAGGGCTCCGAAGACTTCCAGAGGGTAAGCTGGTCGTGAAGTGAGGGGACCGTGACTACTCACCCTGGCTGCCCTCTCCCGTCTGCTGTTCCATCTTGCTCTTGAATCGCGCCGCGTTGTCTCGATGGTCGGCGGCCTTCTTCTGCACAAAGTCAGCTCCCTGCTTTGGATCGCGGACCGTGAGCTTGCAAAAGATGACTCACGTCCAAGAGCTTGCCGAATTGCTTGATTGACATGCCCAATGTCGAGACTGCATAGCGTCAGCATATCCTGGTGCGCGTACAATTCACGCTGGGAGTATGCAGAAGAAGCTGCTTACCATCCTGGTCACGAGCACGAGTGGATGATCCTTCATCTTTCTCCTTCTCCTGCTCATAGATGGCTTTCTGAACCACTGTCAGCTAGGCGCAGACATGCTAAAGCATGGTATAGCTGACCAAGTCTGCCCGCTGCGTCTCCAAGAGGTACGTGTGGTAGGCGACACTGATGGCGACTTCCTGTTCGATATCTGGGTTGACCTCGAAGTCGAGCGGGAGGAACATCTGATCCTTGCCGGTCATATTGGTGTGGACGAAGAGCTAAGTATCAGCGGGGATTCATAAGAGCAGGGAGAGGCCGGGAGAGTTCTGGGGGAAAGGGGAAAGGGAAGGGACGCTGTTCAGATCCGTGGGACTCACCTTCTTACTCGGCGCCTGGTGCTTGTAAGCCCGAGTCTTCTCCACGTGAAAGCCGTCCCTCTCGAGGTTGCGCTGAAGACGTCGGAGGGAGTACGTGATGCCCGCAATGTGGTCTTGATGAGCAGCGGAGGGAGGGGCCTAGTTGCTCAGCTTAGGGTCCGTATGCATTCCACGTAACTACGAAGCTGACTCACCATGCCTGTGAGACAAGTCGAGAAGCTCCTCATCGTCCACCTTGCTCCCTCCTCCGCCGGCGCAGACAAGATCTCCAGGACGAGCTGCCAGCCACCTCCGCCACCAGTCTGCCTATTCTCCATCTCCTCGTCATCTCCACCATCCGTCCCCTCATCGCCAGAAAGAAGAGGGAGGAGCTTGATCGTGACCTGGACCTTGTTCCCATTCGAGCCGGTCGGAAAGGAGAGGTCGGTAGCGAGGAAGGCGACCTCGTCTTGGAGCTGAGACCAGAGATTCGGACCGTAGATGGCTTCGAAGCGGTGTTGATCGGGCGAGACGTAGGGATCGAGGTCGAGATCGTCGTCGTGGGCTCGGTCTTGGTCTTGGTGGGGCATGTATGACATGCGGCTGAGAGGAGAAGGGGAGAGGCGGTGAGGCTGGGGTGCATAGAGGTTGGTGTAGCTCGAGGGGGAAGTGATGCGGGTCATGATGGGTCTGTGCGCTAGCTGTGGAAGGGACGAAGGGTTGGACAGGGTGATGGTACTGGTAGAGTGGAAGCTTGAGTACGGAAGTGGCGAGGTAGAGAGGTGAAGTGAAGAGGCGGATGGAGCGAGCCGACTTCATATACCCCAGCGTCAGTGCTCGGATCCGAAGATTCGAAAGGAGGGGGAGAGAAGTGGAGCTCGCCGGTGGAGGTCTGTGCGCCAACGCGCAAAGTGGGGCAAAAGTGGGGGAGTGGCACGTTGTTCACTATCTGCGCGTCTTGCCGTCTCGTGGACAAGTGGACCTCTTATACTCAACAGTTTCGATAAGAGCACAGGGTCGCGTCTCTACATTGCGCCGTTGCTAGCGGGTAGAGCACATCGGATACTCGGTCGGGGCGATCTTGTCAGCAGGAGAAGGCAAGAAGCCCACCAGCTATGACAGCTGGACGCGTGCGTCATGATCATGTACATTCTAGATGTGCCTGAAACGTCCATGAGCGACCAGCGCCATGATACCAAATATAAAGCAGAGTCAATATACAAGTAATCCTCTATTCCTCTCCCTCCTTCTCCTTCCTCCTGCTCCTAGCTCCCCCCTAGATCCCACCATACGCATCATCACCATCAAACATACTCTCCCCTCGACTCCTCCTCGCCATCCCCACATTCCCTGTGCCCTGGCCAGACCACCGCTTCGGGCTCTCCGAGACGCTTCCGGGCAGGCTCATCCCGCCCGGGCTGGGCGGGGGGAATCGGGGCGATGGGAAGCTTGAGCCAGACGCGGCCGAGTGCGGCGCCACGAGCGTCCGAGGTACCGGAAGATTATCAAAGGGATTGACTTCGCGCGCGTGGCCGCCGAGACCGATAGACGAGGACGGGAGGGGCTGCGCGGTCGAGCGGAAGGTGGAGGGAGTGGCGACTTCCTCGACGGCCGATAAGGGCCGACCGTGCTCATATGGCGGGGCAGGCATGGAGAGGTAGGACGGGATAGCGGGGACGGGTGGTTGAGCGGGAAGCCGGACCCCGTGCTCCGTGGCGGAGAAGGAGGAGTGGGTGGTCCCGGTATTGAAAGTCCCGTTAGACGAGACGCTGTGGTCCAGCCCGGCCGAGTGGGGTGTTTTGGGCTCCGCGAACCCCGCAAACGCCGCCACTTCCCCGTACAGCTGCTTCTGCCTTGCAGGCTCATTCTCGTACATTGCCATCGGCTGCTGCGACTGGCGCTGGAAGGCAAACGACGAGTCCATGGGCGAGAGGGGTGCGAAGGTGGGGAGGGGGAGGGAAGCCGGCTGAGGAGGAGAGGGTGATTTAGACGCGTGGGTGGTGCCCGAGATCCGACGAGACTGCTGTGCTGCCATCGGTTGGTGCTGGGCGGATCCCGCCCACTCGTTCGTCCGCGCCGTCATGGGTTCGTACGGCATCCCAGCGGTCATGGGCTCGTCGGCAAAGTCTTCGCGGAAGGCAATGTCGCTGTAGCTCCGAGGAGGGGCAGGGCGGCCGAGAGCAACAGGCATGAGCTCGGGCTGGGGAAGTTGACCGGGACCGACGAGTTGACGTGTAGACGGGGGAGGAGGAGGGGAGTGGCGGTCGCTCCCGTACTCGTACTCGTCTTGGTACGGGTGGGTAGGAACGCGACCGGCTTGACCATTATACGGCCTGCCCTGCGCGTCGACGCCCCATGTAGCCGCCGGCGCGGGGTAGCCCGCGGCATGCGCACCGTACATGTCCGGTCCCGACCCGAGACCTGCCCGGTTCGACCCGTACTCGGTCATCGGCCTAGATGAGGGGTACGACGCGTCCCGACCGGCGTGATCCGCCAATGCCCGCCGGGACCCAATGACTGGCGCGGCTGCCCCTCCGTAGATGTCATCATTGTACTCGTCCTTCTCCTGCGGGAACGGCGTGACGTCCTCGTCCAGCTTGCGCCAGTGCGAGTCGGTCTGATAGCCCCGCTGAGCAAACTTGCGGTACAGCCATCCGGCGAAGGAGCCGAGGATGACCACACCAACGAGTACGGCGAGAACGACGCCGACGACAGTACCGGTGGACATTGAGCTTGATGACGAGGATGAGTTGGCAGCTTCGGCGCTGGCAGAGGGGAGGGCGTCCAAGACGGAGGTGATGGGGGTGGTGCGGGTGATGACCTGGGGGAGGGTGCTCGTGGGAGTGGCGGATGAGGATGGGATGGGGGTAGTTGATGATGATGAGGGGATAGCTCGGGCGGACTACGGGTCAGCTCGATTTGCCTCGTGGTTGTGCAGCCGACTTACAGAGCTAGGAATTGTGCTGGATGATGAGGGTACGACCGAGGACGAGCTGGGCACTGGGACCGGCGTCGTACTGGGTGTGTTTGCGAGGGGTTGGCCGACGGTGAAGTTTGGCACCGCGGAGAAGGTTGAAACGACGCTTCGGACCGTAGTGCTGATGGTGGCGGCGTTGGCACCTGCGCGGGCGGTACTCTGGGCGGGACGCTAGGCTGTCAGCCCATGATCCGATCCTCCATCAGGTAAGTTCTAACTCACTAGAGCCGCCGCTGCCGCTGAGGTTGCGCGAGCCGCACTAGCACTCATCTCGCTTTGGATACTTGCAAGCTGATCCGGCGTAAGACGCTTCGCCAGTCCATCCGCGACTACATCCAGATGCAGGGGGATAGCGAAGCGGCGGTGCCTCCGGAGCTGATCAAGGGCGTTGGGCTCCATGTTGCTTGTTATTGATGGGAGTGGAGGTGAAGTTGATTGTTTATCGTACCGTCCGGCGGTGAAGAGTTTCGTTCTCGACCAGCGAGTATTTGGGCCTTGGGCGCGTCAAGAGAGCGTCGAGTGAAGAGAGCGTGTGGTATGGATGATCCGAGAGATGGAAGATGGAGCTACAAGAGACACTGTTGTCTGTCTCTACAGGGTTTGATGGTGGAGCCGTGCGGGACTAGTGACGAAATTGAGTCCGAGCGAGGGGGCGAAAAAGAGAGCCAAAGGAGGGGGGCTGAAACGCGTTCCCCTTGAGCGCGTCGTTTTGTCTTTATGTTTTGTACTGGCCTTGTCCGGCTAAAGAGCGTGTGGAGTTGGATGTCGGAGGAGGTAGCTATCAAAGCTGTGGAGTACGAGGTGAGAGATAAGGAGCAAGGTCTGGTTGTTGTGCATGATGCCTAGCTATGACGATCGAAGCTAGTTACTCCTTTGCTGCTGTCACAGAGGATGGGCCGACCAACGCGCACACAAGTTGGCACAGACGCGTGAAAACGCCACCCTCGTTTCAGGTTGCATCCCTGAATAAAGCTAAAAACGGGACCAGATAATCTCCGCGGTGAATGCGGAGATTGGGTGGATGACCGGTGTGCCTGGATCTGCCTGCCAGCAGCGAGGAGATTTTCCGCGACAAGAGGTCCACTTTGGGTCCACTTCAGCAAGCTTCATACAGGGCATCGACAACATGAGCGCTGAAGCCTCCTCATCCACCGCTCCCAAGAAGGGGAAGAAGTCCAGGTCGACCGTCAATGACGCAGCCGCCCCAGATGCAGAGGAGGTTCCCAAGAACAAGCGGCACAGGAAAGAGAAGCGTACGTCTTGCTCCAACACCCATGGTGCGCCGGGGCTCGAGCTGACTCCGCAGCGTGGGACACGGACGATATAGATCACTGGAAGATCGAGTCTATGAGCGCGCCCGACCCCGACACTCACCGGCCCTTTACCGAAGAATCCAGCTTCGCCCTCCTCTTCCCGAAATACCGCGAGCCGTACCTCCGGTCCGTATGGGGTACGATCACCTCTGCTCTCGACGGACTGGGGTTGGCGTGCGAGCTGGATCTGGTACAAGGACGGATGACCGTCAAGACGACGAGAAAGACCTGGGATCCGTATATCGTCTTCAAGGGGAGGGACGTATTGAAGCTGTTGGCGAGAGGAGTGAATGCGCCTCAGGTGGGCTATGAGGCCACATGGTTGCCCACTCTCAAAGCTGACTGAGTAGGCGATGAAGGTGCTCCAAGATGATATCGCATGCGACGTCATCAAGATCGGAACGCTGGTACGGAACAAAGAACGCTTCGTTAAGCGGCGACAGCGGATCGTTGGTCCTAACGGGAGTACCTTGAAGGTGAGCTGTAGTCCCTCCGTATATCGGACGCAAAGCTGATTCTCTAGGCAGTAGAGCTCCTCACCGACTGCTACGTCCTCGTCCAGGGAAACACCGTTTCCGCAATGGGATCCTTCAAGGGGCTCAAAGAGGTCCGCCGGATCGTCATTGACTGTATGAACAACATCCACCCCATCTACCGGATCAAGGAGTTGATGATCCGGCGAGAGCTGGCAAAGGACCCCAAGCTCGCCGGGGAGAACTGGGACCGATTCTTGCCTAGTGAGTTGGCGAGCCAGCATGGACTTTGAACTCGAGCACAGTTGACACATGCAGAATTCCAGAAGAAACACCTCAAAACGTCCGAAAAGACCGCTCGGAAGAATGCGGCCCTGGATCGGCAATCCGACCCCTCGGAGAACCCCAACGCTATCACCATCTCGCTCGACCCTTCTCCTGTTACCACTTCCGCCCCAGCACCTGCCGCACCTACCCTCAACAAACCCAAAAAGAAGGTCTACACCCCCTTCCCCCCTCCCCAACAACCATCGAAGCTCGACCTCCAACTGGCTTCAGGAGAGTACTTTCTCAAGCCGCAAGAGAAGGAGGCGATTGAGAAGCGCAAGCGGGAGGATCTGCAGAATAGTCGCGCGGCGACCAAGAGGGCAGAGAGGGAGGAGGCGTTTGTAGCGCCTCCAGAGGCTGTAGGGGAGAAGGTCGCGGAGAGGAAGAAGAAGCGCAAGGCGGCTGAGCTGGGGACGATGGAGTGATGTTGGCTGGTGTGTATGCATATATTGCTCGCGAGTATGGGCTCGTCAGTGTATGCCGAGCGACCTTCCACGCGGAGTAAGGTCGAGGACTCGCTCAGGGAGCTGGACGAGTGACACCGTTTTCTCATGTGCGCTCCGTCTGCGCGATTGGGAATGCTGGGAATGCTGTTACTGATGCCATGCGGATGATGTCTAGGGATACAAAGCTATGTGCGCTCATCATACAAAGTAATTGGGTGCCCCCTAAAAAGTCAGCTTTGCGACCTAGCTCAGGTATCGCAAAAACTCACCATTCGTCTCAATATCGGATTCTTGGAATCCGTTGAATTCTCCACCGCCGCCTCATACACCCTAAACGTCGTCTTACCACCATCTTCCACCCGCATGACCGACGCCGAGTTCCCACATCGATAACAGTAATTCGGAGCCGACCAGACCGTCACGAGGGATTCGTCAAACATGTACTTGAAGCCTTCTTGTACCAGTTGATGCGCGCGAGCTATCAGATTGAGGCCGTTTATGTGGTTGAACTGCAAAATCAGCTCGTGTGACCAAGCTTCTGGAACCACTAGCTGACCTCTGCGGTGACTTTGGCGCCAAAGAGCCAACCCGCTCCTCTTGGCGATACCGCCCAAGCACCCCCTTCGACATCGTCCGGATCTGACCACATGAGGTCGCAGAAGGCGCCTTCGTGGGGAACTTCTTGGGCGCGGGGGATGATGCGGATTTGGTCTAGTGTGCGAATATCGGGTGAGAGGCCGCCGTGTACGCAGAGAATGGAGGAGTCTATTATCTGCCTTGATCAGCTGTGGACTTTGACGGCGCTCAACATCGAATCAGTTGCAGAAACTTACTGCTGCGAGATTCAGGTGGTCGAATACCTGGCAACATGCCTTCCATACTGATGGGTTCCCATACTTCTGCATGCACTCGTCTACACCATCAGCTGTCGCCCCAGACGAGTATCTCGTACCTCATAGCGCTAGCTGAACTCACCATAGAACCCATATACCTGAGTGATCTGCCTAGACTCATGGTTCCCTCTTAACAAGGTAATCCGGTCGGGGTATCGAGCTTTCAGAGCTAGTAATAGCGATAATGTCTCTAGCGAGTAGTAGCCTCGATCTACGAAGTCTCCCTATCTTGTAAGCTACATGCCATAGTCTATAGTCCCCAGGAAGGGTAGTCAGAAGCTGTAGCTGACAAACTCACCATAAAGATATAGCTACTTCCTGGTACCTCCCCTCCCTGCCTGAAGATCTCCAGTACATCCCAGAATTGACCATGGATATCTCCACAAACAGTCACCGGTGATTCTACTAGTCTGACGTTTGACTCTTCGAGGAGCAAATCGCGGACCCGAGAGCAGAGCGCTTTCATTTGCCGTTCGGGCAGATGCTTGCATTGTCGGATCTGGACCGTCAGCTAGAGCTCGGCGTGTCCGGAGGTACGACAGCTGCTAGCTTACATGTTCTATCCATCGATCTGGATCTGAAGAAGCGGGTACCGAGGTAGGCATGGCTGGATAGAAGCGGGTCCGCTGGTACGAGCGGTCGGCGGCAGAGTCGGTGGATTCGGAGGGTGTGTGGCGTGATCAAGACCTTTCGAGGTGATTCCTTCGAGGTCGTAGTCTAAGAAGCTGCCAATAAGCGGGCTGTGTGGTGCTACGAATATGCAGGAGTGCCGGGCGGGTCTTGCGTGTCTCTTGAAGCAAAAGGTAGAGTATCTGTGTGACTTTCTAGCTGGTGTCGATCTTTGCTGGTGCTAGTGGAGGTCAGTGATAAGGGCATGTTGACATGACGTGGCACCCTCCACCCAGCCCAGAGCGTGACTGCTTTCTGTCACGCCGCTTCACTTCACTACCAGCCATCCTTCTCCTCTCCGCCCTCCTACCCACCTACCTCCTCGAGCCTCATCCCCCTCTTCTTGGTCCGCCAATCTTGACACCCTCCCCCCGATCATCCTTACTCCCGACGTCCAGCATCATGGTCCAACCTGGCCAAACCCAGCCCGCCCGCGGCCTCTTCCCCTTCAACCCCAATGGCGGCTACATCCCCTCCATCTCTCCCGCCCAATTCCAGGTCCAGCCAGACCTCCGGCATCAGCCTCAGAACCAGCCCAATCCTCGCTTCCAACCTCCAAGCACTCAGCCCCCGACCCCCTTCGGCCCCTCATACCTCCGAGACAGGTGGTATGCCTCCGAATCCGTCCGTACCGCCGCCACCGCCCTCCACAACCGTATCTACGTCCCCGCCGCCTTCTCGCCGGACGTGAGATACGACGCGCTCTTCAGGCCAATCATCACGTGCGCGATCGATTGGTCAGAGGTGCATGGGCCGTTCCTTACGGTCCGGATGTGGAGGTGGACCGGCTGGTTCGCCCCTGGAGAAACGGGGTTGGTCGTGGAGAAGTTCCTGGGGAGGCATGGGCTCAGACACCCCAATAACGTGAGTAAATCACAGAGGTGGAAGATGTCAGGCTTGGCAGCTGATATGAGCAGAAAGAACCAGCCGGTCTGGCTCTCAAGCTGGAGCAAATCCTTGCCGGCTTACCGCTGCTCAAATCAGGCATGATCAAGCTTCCACCCAATGGATGTGCCAAGGTCAGTTGCATTTGCCGATACTCCATGCGGTGACAGCTGACTCGTAGCTCCTCATTGCCGCCAGACCGGAATCTTCGGATAGCATGGTCGAAGTGTTCCTCGAGGGGGACGGACACGAAGTCGTCGAGTCTGGTCTATGGGAGGGGAATCTGAATGTACGTCCGCTTGGTGGCTAGGCGTTACTGTTGCGCAGAGCTGACCGCGTAGCGCCTGTTCAGCGGGGGTCGAGTGCGCGACGCTTCTCTACCCCTCATCATGGCCCTCCGGCTCGCACCTCGCGTGAGTCCTTCTCACTTGTGATCCTCACTGCCACAGCTGACTGAATCTCAGCTGCCCACCTTCCGTCCCGAGGATGTCCCGCACCAGGACGCGTACGACCCTCGCGTCATGCCTATCCCGGTACTAGGTGCAGTCCCGCCTCAGTCCGGGACAACCTACCGTACGCTCATCTTCCTCCTCGCTCTACTTAGCTGATACTGACGGTACAGATCAGCGCCAGACCACAGCGCAGCTCCGCACTCCCCCTCGCGCCGCTCCTTCACTCTTCCGCGGTCCGGCAAGTCCCAGCTCGACCATTCTCGGTACCCCGACAGGTGGAGAGGCCCATCCTACGGCGTTATCGGACCTGACGACCGAGGGGATCTGGCATCTCCCAGGACCAGTGGCTGGCTTGGGCAACGGAAGATTCTAGTGTGGCTTCCAATCCTGCTTCCCAGCCCGACTCGTTCTCGTCGCATATCTTTGATTGTAGTTCTTAGTACTTGTTTCTAGTCCCCGATCGATGTTGTTGTCACTTGTACTTTCCTGATGCACCTGCCATTTGCTTTGCTCTTGTGCTGATACGCGACACCAGAGAAAACTTCAGATCGGCAACGGTACATCGGGTCATGTCAAGCTAGCTATCAAATGTACACCCTCAACGCCAACATCGGAAAATTAGCCTCGATCGGCACCGCAATCCGCAATGGCTCCTGATACTCGCCAAACCGCGCGCAGCCTCTATGCGCGTCCTCCATCTCTCCAAAGTGGTGCTGCCAGGTCGTCTCGCCCCTGAGGAACGTGGCGTGTACCGTCGCCCAGAACCCGGCGAAGGCTGGGGATTGTCAGCCATATCCTGGACGCAAATCTTCGCACGGTGCTCGAGGATGACATACCTAGCCCTGCTACAGCATTGCGAAGGCGGCCATACCGGAACACACCTAGTTGAGCGAGAGGCTTGGCGGAGATGAGTGCGAGTATGGCCCCGAAGGACACATCGCGGGCTATTGTGGATGCCTTGATACGTCTGCGGACGTCAGCTCATGCACTTGCACCCCAAAGAAGCGTGCAGGAGGAGGAACTGACTTGGATGCTAGGAAATCATACAGCGACTCCCCGGGGTGAGGGACGGCCTGCAGAGCACGGCGGAGCTGGTACGGCAGGAAGGCTGGATGGATCATGATCAGCGCGGGTGCCGGGGCCAGGCGGGGGGCAAGCCACTGACCGGCATAGCCTAGAGCCGCAGCAAGCCAGAAACCATCTCCGATGCGACTGAGAAGCGGATAAGACCACGGGAGGATGCCGCCAATGAGGTTGACGCGGCGCAGGATGAAGGTGCCGAGGCCCAAAGTGGCGCAGGCGACGACGCGGGGTTTCCTGCTTCAGTCAGTATGTGATCAGGTATCAGAGGGCTCAAACCAGAGCAGGGGGAATGGCCAGAGGTGATTGTAGACTTGCCAGAGAGGGGTCAACTCCAGGTCGAGGCGGTACCTGCCGAGAATGAGAGGCGTAATGGGTATTTCTTGGGCGATGGTCATCTTGCGTGGATGAGCGCGTGAGGGGTAAGTAGAGAGTGAATGTATGGGTCACATCATCGTTCAAGCATGCTATACTGCTCGTATAGAGAACGTATAGCTGAGCAGGTCCGACACGCTTAACCCTTGACTGCATCTCCCGGACAAGGCAGATGAGGCGCCGCCGGGCAAAGGTGAAACACGAGCTCCTTGCCCAAAGCGGCAACTTTTTGCGTGGCTCGCTCATCATGCATGCTTGCTCTTTTCTGCATTGAGGCTTGATAGCCTGTAAGAGTGCGTCTAGCTACGCTGAGATAGAAGAATCGTCGCAAGCCGCAAGACAAGTGCTGCTGCATAGATTGAGGCATATTGTAGGAAGCTTCGAGGATGATCCTATGCATCGAGTTCAGGGCCTAGCCCTTGTACAAAATCGAGTCTTACACCGTCCGAGCTTTCACTACCTCGGAGCCCGGAGCCCGGAGCACGAGAGACGCCGGCCAGAACTTCAGTGACTGTATTGTCACCGTCCTGGTTAGACCCACATCCTCGCGCTTGAGTGATGCGGCCCGATAAAGAGCTCTAGAGGGGCCCGCCCCTGAAGGAGGCATGGAGGTAGACCGTGGCCCCGGCCATGACTGACGACAAGTCAGCAGTAAGAAGGGGGGAAGTTGACGTTGATTCGCTAGCAGACAGAAACATACCAAGTGCACTTAAGACTGCACGAATGTGGGGACGTCCATGCTTGAACAATTTGCCCTCCCTCGCATCTGCATGAATGAAGGCGGCGCCGAGCATGCCGCCGGCTGTCACATCTTGCGCGATGTCATGTAATTTGACGCGACTGTGTCTAGTCAGCGCTAGAGAGGTTGACGGAAGGGTTTCCAGGGTTCTAATCGACTCACCTGGAAGCAAGAAAGTCCGCCAAAGTCTCGCCGGGATGAGGTGCACTCTCCAGGACCAGACCAACGGGTATGTGTGTCAAAACTAGCGGGCCATCAGCGTCAGGAGTTCCGGATATTGAAAGCCTGCCCACTTACTGCCTATTCCAATAGCGGCAGTACTCCAGACCTTCATCCGGCGGGTGAGCGGTTCCGGCTTGACCAGGGGCAGCAATACGCCGGCCAAGTGAGCCCGCCGAAAAACGAAGGCAGTGAGGCCTAGCCAGGCATAGCCAGCGGTCCGTTTCTGCCTATAATATCAGCACCATACTATGTGTCGAGCACTTGGCAAAGAATGAGCGGTAACCCTAGAGAAGAGGATGAGGTACAGCAAAGTGCAGGGCGGACTTACCAGAGAGGCATGCGATCAAACATGTCGAAGCCGGCTCCGAGTCCAGTCATGATCGGGTTCTGCTTCGCTTGAGTGGTCGTCATCTTGATGCGCTAGTTTGGAGCTACTAAGATAGAGAGTGAGTTTGAGGATAAAGAGGGTCCGCAGCGATGAGGGGTCAAGTAAATCTTGAAGCGTCAGACAAAGCGAGGGGATTCCCCTTACGCTCTCGCGCCCCGGGCCGTGAACAAAAGCGATATCTGGCGTTAGATGTGCCCCGCACAGCCCTCCGACCAGCAATCTGATACAGTGACCCCTTACAGCTACATGGACGGGTGGTGACTGGATGCAAGAAAGAGAGGATTAGAAGCGTTGTCTCCCGAAACTTGACCCCATTTTCTGGTGGGAGGACGCACGGGCCAGCGGAGTTCTCGTCCGAACTCCATTTCAGTGTTCGCGTCGCGCGAGGGAAAGAGCGCGTCGCGTCAGGAGTCAAGATCGCGAAACCGATAAGTTCGCGTTCCGCTGTATTGCTCGAGTGGTTCGTCTACCATACTACTAGTGCCTGTAGCCCAACCAGTAGCTCACACCCTACAGCTCCGGAACGAGTGAGTACCTGGAGCGAGGCGATTAACCAGGCGTCCGGGAGGGCTTTTTAGCTGATCCGCCAGATTTGCTCTTCCGCCCAATCGTCCTTTGCCAAGCGCGATCCTCAGGTCGGCAAGGTCTACAAAGACAGCAGATCCTCAGCTGTACCGCTTGACCCTATCGACTCTTCATGTCGACCCCTATGAACCCCTCGCAATCACCGCACCAACCGCCACAACCGCTCGGTATGGCCAACCCCCGTACGCCCCACGCCGGGCACATGGCCCCGCCCACCTCTAATGGCGCGCTGCACCAACAACAGCTTTCCCAGGCACAACAACATCAAATACAGGCGTATCATCAGCATCAGCAGGCGATGCAGCAAGGTCATGCTGGGCCGATGCAGAGCCAAACACCCCAACCGCAACAGCAGCAACAGCAGCAGCAGCAGCAACAGGGGCCGCAGGCTGGGCAGATGCACATGGTGCAGCTCACGCCGGGCCAGTCGGGGGTGTTTGGAGGAGTTATGGGTGCGAGAGGAGTACAGACTGGTGCGCAAGTCTATGCTAGTGTATATTCAGGAGTGAGTCAGGTGTTGAGGCGATTAGGGGACACGAGCTGATAGGCAGATTCCTGTTTTCGAGGCGATGATACGCGGGATCTCGGTCATGCGTCGATCGTCAGACTCTTGGGTCAATGCCACGCAGATTCTGAAGGTCGCAGGTATCCCCAAGTCCCAAAGGACAAAGATCTTGGAGAAGGAGATTATGGTCGGTCTGCACGACAAGGTGCAGGGCGGGTACGGAAAGTATCAGGGAACATGGTGAGCCAACAACACGACCGAATATTGAGTGTAGCTCACACTGCAGGATCCCATTCCAACGCGGCCAAGATCTCGCACAGCAGTACGGCGTCACCTCATACCTCGCCCCCATCTTTGACTTTATCCCCTCCCCCAGCAATATTGCTGCTCTCCCCGTCGCTCGCGGCGGTACGCCCGACACTGGCAACCAAAAGACACCCGGCGCGGCCGCCGGCTACAACGCCATGATGTCAAGCCATACACCTCGTACAGCTGCGATGGGCGGTCCTCAGTCCGCAGGCGGTACTGGCGGACCCGGACGCGTCTACTCGCCTCTGCACCAATCGGAACTTCCCCCTCCTCCACCACCGCAATTCGGCGGGCCCATGCAAAACGCGGACATGATTATGGCGGGCCAGCACCAACAGCACCAAATGTACCAGCCCATGTACTTTGCTCCGCCGGGTATGATGCCTGGCGGTCCGCAGCGGGGCCCGGACGGACTCGGACCTCCCCTCGACGTCAACGGTTATGGTCTACCGCCAAGCATGTCGGATGTCTACATTGATCAGTTTGGTCAACCCCACTCGATCCACTTTACAAACGGGAACGGGGCAAGCGGGTCGATGGAGCCACCAACAAAGCGGGCGAAGGGAGGAGATGGGATGACGGTGGATGGGGAGGAAGAGTCGGAGCTCGCTCTGGCTACAGAAGCCGCGTCGGCTGCGGGTGCGCAGGCAGAGGAGGAAGACTCGGACGACGAGATGGGAGACAAGCCTCCACTGCCGTCGTCGATGCGGCTGTGCACCAAGCCTACTCGGCCAAAGCCGTCTCCTGCTGCCGGCCGGTCAAGGGCAAAGCTGCTCGAGCTTTTCCAAGCTACCGAGGGCGTCAATGTGCGGGCTTTCCTCGGCCTACCACCGGCGACGAATGGTACGGACGGAGAAGACGCAGATGCCGAGGCGGAACCGGTCGACATCGGGATTGACATCGATACTGTCATTGACGAGCAGGGGCATACTGCTCTGCACTGGGCCGCCTCACTCGCGCTCACCGATCTCGTCCGGCAGCTGGTCGAGCTCGGCGCGGATATCCACCGGGGCAACTATGCGGGCGAAACAGCACTTATGCGCTCGGTCCTCACCACCAACCAGGCCGAGGCCAATACATTCTCCGAGCTCTTACAATCTCTCGCGCCAAGTATCCGCACACTCGACCACGCGTACCGTACCGTCATACATCACATCGCGCTCGTAGCTGGCATCAAGGGCCGAGCGGGGAGTGCGAGACAATACCTCATTGGTGTGCTGGGCTGGGTCGCCAAGGAGCAGCAATCGGCCGCGGCAGCTTCGGCCTCAGGGTCGAACGCGTCCGAAAGCGGTCTCGGCAGTGGTGCCAAGTCCGGACTGAGCATGAAGACGCTGGTGGACGTGCAGGACGTGCATGGGGATACGGCGCTGAACGTCGCGGCGAGAGTGGGGAACAGAGGATTGGTGGGGCTGTTGGTCGAAGCTGGGGCGGACAAGGCGCGGGCAAACAAGCTGGGGTTGAAGCCGGCCGACTTTGGCGTGGAGACAGATGTCAGTGGTCTTTGACCTTTGCTGGATTGGGCTGACTGGCAGATGTTGCAGGTATCCGCGGGTGAAGCTGTCGTTGCGACACTAAAGTCTGAGGTGAACCGGCCGGAACGGCACAGCCGCGATGTCCAAAAAAGTAAGCTTTCGCCTTCGTCATCAACATTTAGGGTCCAAGCTGAACGTCCAGACATCGGCGCAATCTTCGAGACTGTCAACGAGACCTTCACGACCGAGATGCTCGCCAAGCAGACCAAACTAAACGCCATCGAAGCTTCGGTCCGACACGCCACTCGCGCCCTCGCGGACAAGCGTCAACAGGTTCAACGTGCCCAAGCCGCCCTCAGCGTCCTCGAGCAGACTCAGCAACAATGTCAAAACGTCCAAAACCTGTTATCAAGCGTGTCGGAGCTGGACTGGATGGGGCGAGCGCCTCTCGCGAGCGAAGTAGCGGGTGGGGCTTCGAGTGTACCGTCCGCTTTCCGGCCGGTGGCGGATGCGGAGGGACCGGTCGGTGGGACGCAGGGCACGGGGGAGGAGATTGCTCTGCCAAACAGAGGAGAGGAGGGTGCGCTGGTGCAGCTGAGACGAATGGCGTTGTGGGAGGACAGGGTGGCGGCGGTGTTGCAAGACCGGATCGACGCGCTGCAGGGTCAAGGGGCGGACAAGGCGGTCAAGTACAGGCGGCTGGTCAGTCTTTGTACGAAGGTCCCGGTCGACAGAGTGGATGGGGTGCGTACTCCTTGCTTTACAAAAGAGGATGAGCTGACACTGCTAGATGCTCGATGGGCTCGCAGCGGCTATCGAGTCAGACGGGAACTCTATCGACTTGAGCAGGATAAGTAATTTCATGAGCAGGATGAAGCAGGAGCAAGCTGTCTGAGGGAGGTCAGATGGAAAGGGTTTGTCGCTAGATGCATCTGGTTATTATATGATCACACGTTGTTGATAATGGAGGCCCCCGTTATTCCTATGATGGGTTGCAGTTTGACAGTCCTTGTTGAGTCAGCCTCTGTCGCCCCGAGCATGGGCAGCAGATGGAACGAGCTATAACTACCGGAAGCGGTATTTCGTGTGACGATCTTACGATGTGTCAGACATGTCAGAGCGGGCATCGGACCCGCGACGCCACATTCCTCGCGTCGTAATTGCTCGTTCGGCTCCCGACGGAAAAAGCGACCTAAAGCGTGTCGTAAGATCGTAAGAACAAGCAAGACATGCTGCGAGAAAGAGAAGGAGGCGAGCAGGCAAGCAAAGACAGGCATGCAGAGTTATTGACTATACTCAATTCCTTGCCTTGCCTCCACTTTATACCTTGCCCTCTCGAGTGCGAGCTGTGCACTACGTTCCTGCCGCCATCCACCACCTCGTCATCCAAACCTTACTCGTAACAACGCGACGCGGCCGACTCGGTGAAAACATTCCGCTCCTCTCACAGCGTCACATCGCCCTCGGGCACGTTTCGCAAGCAGGCTAGCATCAACCTCGCTCCACCTGTCCCCATCGCCATGTGCCCTTCGCATCGTCGTCCATAGCATAGCGAAGAGCAAGAAAGCTCTTACTCGGCGACAACGGCGGTCCTCGGCAAGGCCATCGGAGGCCGAGCTCACCTTGTCCTCCCCGTTGACAGGCACAAAGGACTTCCTCGCCCGTCCAGCCTCCCTTCCCCCCTCCTTCCTCCTTGCATAAGCTCTCCCTTCTTCCACTTTGATCCACATACACTCCACAAGATACACATTCCGCATCACACGGACCCCTTTCGGCAAAATATTCATCGTCCCACCAGCCACCGGCAGTCAGCCTACCAAATCTTGTCGAGACGCGTCCCATCTATCTCGCCTCCCTTCATCTACCTTCATTCCTTCACCTCGCCATGCCATTCCTCCCGACATTCAACGACCTCAAGAGCGTCGGAAGCTCTTTCAACCCCCTCAACCTCTTCTCGGATCCACCAAAAGGACCGAACGATGAGGAGAGGTTGGGTGAAGCCGGACCGGGGCCATCATCTCTTGCCAACCGGGGGGCGAGTCTCAAGTCGGACACATCATCATCAGACTCGTTTGATGGCGAGGATGGGCGGAGGAAGAGCAATGCGCAAGGTGTGAGTATCCAGGCGGATGAAAGGCCCAAGCGGGAGAAGAAGAAGAAGGTTCCCATGGACGTGAGTCAGGCCCTTTTCTGCTTGAGGGGACTGGAGGCTCATAGACGCAGTCATACATCATCGTCAAGCCTCCTCCCACCAACTCTAAAAACGCACTCAACCTCCAAATCCAACTTGTCGTCGGGAAAGGTGGCCGCGGGCGGTCTGACTCGACCGGTACCAGCCATACTGGCCCTCGTACCCCATCGGCATCCGTCGAGCCCTACTTTCCTCGTCTCGGCGGTCCATCTACACCTCCAGCCTCTGCCGGATCACGTATCACGCTCGGGCCAGTGATCAATGGCTCGTCATCCAAGCCCATCGAAGGTCTCGAGCGGCGCTCAGATACCCCACCATCAGAAGACGATCCCTCCCCACTCCCATCAGCCACGCTGTCAGCCGGTACAAATGGGACGGTTCTGCGGCGGATCAACAGTCGGAAGAGCTCAAGCAGCAGCATCCCGCTGTCGATGAACTCAGCCTCTGGCCAGAAGCGGATCCAGCCCATGTTTAACCTGAACGTTCATAACGTCATGCATGCGTCGGTGGTCACGGACGCTGGAACGGATGCGAAGGTAGCCAAGGTGAGTCTAGCCAGGCTTTACCAAAGGCTGAAGCTGACGGATAGTTCGGCAAACGGAACATCGACATCGTTGATGTTGGTATTCTCGAGCCTACTGAGATCTGGCAAGTCGCCGCCAACTCATCCACCCTTTTCCCTCCCGGCGCTACCTTGGAGGAATCACGCTCCCGCCCCATGTCCATGCACTCCCTCACCTTCCCCATATCCCCCACCTCGACACGACTCGCGGATGACGGTCGCGTCCGGACCAGTATCGACATTCTTCGGCCAGAAACCATTCAAGAGGGCGGAGCGAGCGCCAAGCGATTCTTTGGCAAGATCGGGGGAGCTTTTAAGAAGAAGAATGCGGGGGATAAGGAGGGCGGGCAAGGCTTGGTTCCCGGCCCAAGTCCCACACCCAATACTGGCGCTTTCCCCTCTTCGTCAAGTATGGCAAGGGGAGGGTCTAAGGACGGAGGGGCAGACCACGGCGTTGCAGTCGGACCACCTACGTTCGGGTGTTCACCCAGCGTCATTGCGCGACGAGCATCGGCGGCTGCTCTCCCGTCCGACAGTCTCGCCCCGCCAGACTCTGCCCCACTCGCCTTTTCCACTCCTCGGAACGCTCAAGCTTCAAATCGGCCGGTCGCGTACTCGTGGACGGTCAAGAAGTGGTGCAAGCGCAATACGGACGGCTGGGCGGCCAATCTCGTCGAGGCGGTAGCGAACGGGGTGTCGATGCAGGGCGGTACGGGCGTCGAGGCGGAAGATGAGGTCATGTTTGAGTGGACCAAGGCGCGAGGTCCGGCCGTCACCGTCACTCCGCGCAGTCGGCGATCCTCCTTCGCGTCAAAGGGCCACTCCCGGCCTCCATCTACCGCGCCGGGCATGGACTCACCCTCTGCCCGGGCGTCTATGCGGGATGCACCCCTCGCTGCTCCTCTTCCCGGTACGCCCACCCTCTCGGCCCGTCCCCAGCCTACTCGGCGTATATCGGCCGCATCCTCCCTATCGCCTCACAAAGCTGAGCCTACCATCCCCGACGATAGCTCCATCATCTACCAGACGGCCGAGGAGGACGATTCAGACCCCGAGGACTCGGAGACACCATGGACATGCTCCCTCGTCGTCAAGCGCACAGGGCAGCGTCAGGTCCTCGGTACACTCACTCCGGCGCCACACCATCCTAAGGTCGTCGGTCAGCTCAAGCTGCCGAGTCGGCTCGAGACGATCTGTCTGGCGCAGGTGGCGGGGAGCGGAGTGCACGTCGAGAAGGCGAAGAAGGAGGTCAGCCTGTCGGAGGAGGCGGTGAAGGACGTGGTGTGCGTGACGGCATTGTGGCTGGTCGCGAGGGAGGGGTGGAATGGGCTGGGAAAGATCAAGAGGGGGAGATGAGGGTAGGAGAAGGTCAGGGAGTGCTCCAATGTGTATAGCGCCATACAATTATAGCTATTTTGCCCTATATCACCTTGTTGATCAGCCCATGCAGTCCTTGGGAGCCCATCGGACATCATCCGTGGCTTGCAATGACTAAGAGTGTGTGGAATGAGGTAGAGGAAGGGCTCTTTGGTCGCAAAGGCCTACTCAAGGAGTGATACAGGCAATATGGGCGGCTTCGCTTATCAGGCCAAAATCCAAACTCCGCATTCCTCGACTGTCTCTCAACCTGTCTTGGTCAGCCTTGGCGATCCCTGCAGCATCCACCACGCTGACATCATGACTGCTCTTCCACGCGCGCTCTTAGTGTCCTCTCGCGCCAATGCCATCGCGAGCAGCTCCCGGTCTGTCGTTCCCTCGCTTCAATCTGTCTCTCGTCGCCCGTCCCTTCCCCACCGCTCCCCTCGGGTGCACTTCGCTTTCTGCAAATATGCTTCCAATAGCTTCGGCGCGACGTCCTCTTCCCAGCCGGCGCATATCCCGGTGATCCGGTCGCTGGCCCAACTGAGAAGGTGGAGGCGGATGGTGAGGGATCAAGGATTGGAAGTGGGGGTTGTGCCGACTGTATGTCTCCTCATCCTGCTATCACGAGCTGCTGGAGAGCCACCCATCTATCTGTCGCCACACACGTCCGGATCGCGAGAAAAGTAGCTGATGAGTCAGATGGGAGCCTTGCATCAAGGACATCTAGACCTCGGTGAGCTGCGCCGTCCTCGCGCTGCGACCTCGCTAGGGTATAAAGCTGACTCTCCAGTGAAGGCCTCGCTATCCAAGCATCCGTTCACAGTGATGACTTTGTTTGTCAATCCGATGCAAGTAAGCTATTCCTCTGACGCCCATCCCATTGCGCAGGAAGCTGACCGATGTCAGTTCGCCCCGACGGAAGACCTGGCGGCATACCCCCGCACCCTCGAACGAGACCTCGACCTCCTCCGCACCCTCCTCCCAGTCCATTCCGGCTCGAGCGGTAGCGGGATGCTCCGCGGTCTCGGTGTGTCCGAGAATGACTCCTTCCGCCCCGCTCCTGTCACAGAAGAAACGGAACCGCCAGTCATACCTCGCCCAGTCAAGGGTGCCAAGTCAAAAGCGAGAGACGAGGGCACGCTCTTACCGCCTATCTTGCCAGAAGAAGAGGTCCCGAAGGGATTGGGCAATCTGGTGGTCTTTGCGCCCGGGCCGGAGACAATGTATCCCTTGAAAGGGGATCTGCAGGATTTGAGCAAGAAGAGGGGGGTCGAGGTGGATGTTAAGGGATGGGGGGATGTCATGGAGGGTGCTTCCAGACGTGAGTCCTGTCGCCAGTCTGTGACGACTTGTAATCATGGCTTGGCCGAGGCTGAATGCGCCAGCCCAGTTCTTCAAGGGAGTTGCAACGGTCTGTACGAAGCTATTCAACGCGGTCGAAGTGAGCTGACGTGGCTCTGCTGGTGAAGACCACAGATCAAAGCTGACTGAACAGCCTGATCACGCTTACTTTGGCCAAAAGGACATTCAGCAGGCGCTCCTCCTCAAGATCAGTAAGTTTGAGCTGGCTAATTCGCCCCAAACAATGTTCTACCTGATGCTTCAGTGCTGACTGACCTCCTCCTCGCCCATCCGCTACCCGAGAATCTCCACATTCTCCCCACCACACGCGACCCGCACGACCACCTCGCCCTCTCCTCCCGAAACGCCTACCTCTCCGCACCCGAACGCGACATCGCTCCTATCCTGCATCGCGCACTTTCCGCCGCCCAACTCCTCTTCTCATCCATATCTACCGACTCCGCGGAGATCAGCGGCGAAGAGATGATCTCAGCCGCTACTCAAGTGATACTGGACGAACAACAGCGGATCCTCGATTCCGGCAGCCCGGTGGAGCTACGGATGGACTATATCGAGGTCTTTGATCGGCATACGTTTGAGCCTGTGCGAGGGAGACTGGAGCTGGGCAGGGAGGTGGTTGTTGCGGGAGCAGCATGGGTAGGGAAGACGAGGTTGATCGATAATCTGCTGCTGGGTTGGGGGATTGAGGATGCGGTGGCTCCCACTTCGTGAGCGGAGAGGGTGGTTTGGGCACGACCCGATCTTGTGTATATCTTGTGCATGTAGCGCGTAGAGGTAGTAGGCTGCCTGTCCACGGGCAGCTGTACTTTTGCTGCTGCAGCCAAACAACGTCGTGCCACCCCCGAGGGCTAGGGGCGACCAGCAGCTAACAGCTGCCTGGCCATCCTCGTCCGCACGGATGAGATGCTCGTCAACAATTAACAACTCTCGAAATTTGACTTTCACTTTTTGCCCTTCTCTCTCTCTCTCTTCCGCCTCGCCATGTCGCTGGACATAGACTGGTCCCTCCTCACCTCCCCCTGCGCGTCGTCGTCCTCCCTCTCCTCAAATCTCATCACCAAGCTCAATGCGCACCTCGCGTCCACATCTCGACCGTCATTCATCGGTCCTATCTCCATCGCGGCGTTCGACTTTGGGTCAGCTGGACCGTCGGTCGAGATTCGAGATGTCAGGGATGTCTGGCGGGCCTTTGACGAGGGAGATGAGGACGATGACGAGGGCGATGCAGAGGGGGACGGATATACAGATGGGGAAGGCGCCTGGAACGGGAGGGGAACGAGAGAACAATCGTTTGACTCATACGAGTCGGATTTGTACAAAGCTGGCGGGCGGCCTCGGCGGGGTAGTAGGCTAGATGGGGAGATAGAGGAGGAAGAGGAAGAGTATGAGATGCTCAGTCCGACGAGAGAGGAGGGGGAGGACGAGTACTATGACGACGAGATGGACGAGAACGTGTCGGTGTATAGCGGGATGAGCCCGCGGTATGGCGTTGCTGCTGTTGGCGTGGGAATGGGGTTTGGGCTAGGCGGCGGCGGTGGAGGAGGAGGAGGGGGGCCATCATCAGCCAGGCTAGGACGTCGGCAGTCGTATACCCCTCAACGGCAACATCGGCCCTTCCCTACCAGTCGGTCGATATCACAATCCCTCTTCTCCCCTCCGCTTCCCCAATCTTCCCGCCCGCTTCCGAAGCAGAAGTACCGCCCCAACCGCTCGGCCGCAACGCACCAGCAACACCTCCATACCCCTCCTGATTCTCTCCCTCCCTCCCCGCCCGCCCGGATGCCCGGCGGACCACGTCCCACCTCAGCAGACAGCGCATCCTCCGGCGTCCCATCACTCCAACTACACGTTCACATCGCTCACGCATCCGATATCACCCTTACCCTCCTCACTTCCCTCCAGGTCAACTACCCCTCGTCGCTCTTCATGTCCCTCCCGCTCAAGCTGTGCGTCACGGGCCTCACCATAGACGCGGACCTCGTCCTCGCGTATGCCAATTCTGGGGGAAACGACGGGCCGGCCGGGCGCAAGCGGAGCGGGGGCGAGAAGGGCAAGGTGCACATCTGCATAACGGATGAAGATCCCTCGTCGGCTGTTCCGGTCGGACAGAGGATTATACCCAATGTCCAGATAGAGTCGGAGATCGGGGATGGGGACGTGCATGTGTTGCGGAATGTGGGCAAGGTGGAGAGGTTTATTGTGGAGGCGCTGAGGAAGACGGTGGTGGATGAGCTGGTTTTCCCGAACTTTCATACTGTTGTATTGTAGCTGTATAGTAGAGAGAAGAAGATAAATATATAGGTAGGTAGACACCAGGCAGAGTCTGTAGTCCATATCATTGGGATGTAGGTGCTTGCGAGATGCTGAAGCAAGATCAATCAGCAATGTCGGCACTGCAGTCAATCCAGCTCGTGAGCTAGGGTAAGTCTCAAAGGCTAGACTCTGAGCATGACCAGCAAGATGTGCATACAACAATCTATCCCAAACCAGATCCCGCTGACTAGCGCCAATACTCCCCCTCATCGCCGCCGCGTCGTGCCCGACTTGTCCTTGCCCATCGCCTTGGGTGCAGCCACCTTGTCCCGATTTCTGTTCTTGACATTCTGGGAGGTCAGCTCGACGTTCAACAGCAACGGGAGGAGGGGTCAGAGGACTCACGGCAGTAGTATAGTAGTTGGTAGCCTTCTTCTTGTTGGTCGTCATCCGCTTCTCCTTCTTGCCGGCCTCAGGCTCGTCGTCGTGACCCGCAGCGGCAGCAGAGCGTTTCCGAGATGATGGGACGGGCGCCGACTTGGCGGGCGCAGACTCTTCCTCCTCTTCTTCCTCTGACTCGTTCTCGTCTACGTCCTCCTCCTCGCTCTCCTCCTCGACGACAGCGGCGGGCTTGGCGGATTTTGACGTCGCCTTCGACAAGATAGTCTCAATCTTTGATGGACCGGCGTCTGGGAAGACATCCTCCCATGCGAGATCGTCATCTGTTCCCGCCTCCTCTTCCTCGCTCTCCTCTTCCTCTCCGTCCTCCTCGTCATCGTCATCCTCCATATCCTCATCCTCCTCCTCTGCATCCTCTACACCGATCTCCTCCTCCTCTATCCGCCTTACATCGTCGCCGGCGAACTTGGCGCTCGTGATGACCCCCTTGAGGCCTTGTGATACCCCCTTGACCCTCTTCTCGCCCAACAACTCGCCCAGCCGCTTCTCCTGGCGCTCCATCACCTCCCGCTCGCCCTCGGTATCGCCCGAGATGGGCTCTTCCCCACTGACACCCTCGCCTTCCCTACTTGGCGGCGCAACAAAGTATGGAATCTTCCCCCTGATCCAGTCATTCAGGATCATCTTGGCCGCAGCCTCCTGATCCGCCTCTCCACCCTTCATCAACTTGCCTGACTTGCGGGCGAGCGAAGTCAGGAGCAAGGCTGCCCCATCCTCCCCATGCCAGCCTCCTTCGACCTTCTCGAGACCGTACGTCCGCTCCATGTATTCCGGGCGGACACGCTCGAGCAGCGCCGAGATGTGTTCAGCGGGAGTAGCGAGGTTCTCCACCCGCACAACACCCTTGAGCACGGTGTCCGTGTCCGAGTCCCGGGCCGAGACGGGCACGACACCGGGGCAGTCGATGAGGTAGATCCGGCGCATAAGGGTGATGTACTGCCAGATCTTGGTCTCTCCGGGAATGGGAGCGACGGTGCAGACCTTCTTCTTTTTGAGGGTATTGATGATGGAGGACTTTCCGACATTGGGGTACCCGATGAAACCGACCGAGATCTGTTTCTTATCCGAGTGGAGGACCGAGAATTGGCGGAGAAGCTGGATGAGCGCTCCTTTACCGAAAGAGTTGTTGATGGATGCGTGAAAGGCGATGGTGGGGGCTGAGAGGGAAAGATGCTTGACCCAACGAGCCTAAGGGAATCAGCTTGGATTCTAGATTTGTATGACCCGAAACTAAGGGACCCGAAATCCGCACAGAGGCACCGCTCGGATCCCAACTCAATCAAGTCCAACGCGCACCACGGCGCCAGACCGGCCAGAACGACCGGCCATACCTCCTGGTATCGTACAGCCAAGACGGCGACGACGGGCGGAGAGGCGTGAAGGTGTGATGCGCTTGCTCTTCCACTCTCGTAACGGGCTCTGAGCGTGTAGATGTGCCGAAGCGCGCAGAGAGCCCTGACTGGAGTGTGGGTTGTAGGGTGGAAGGGGGTAGGAGAGGACAGAGTAGGAAGGACAGACACAGGTACCAGACTGATAGCAGAATTGGACAGCAACTCACAGTGACCCAGGTGGGGACCAAGTCCACCTTGTTCAGGACATAAACCAAATGCTTGTGCGCCTTCTCTTTCCTCAGATACTCGACGACCGGCTTGCACCTCGTGCCGAGCGGGTCACGAGCGTCCAGCACATGGATGACGACATCGGACGAGTCGAGCACCTTGTACAGCTCTCCCCAAATCCGGCGGGAGGTACCCTTATGGTAAATGGCTTCACGGACGAGGGGGACGGCATTGTGGTAGGCGTCGGCGGTGGATGCCTCGTCGTGTCCGGCCAGACCGAACGAGTCCTCGCCATCGGGGATGACGGCGGACTGACCGAGCTCCTCGAGTGAGCCGAGGTCGAGACGTGGTCGCTTCCGCTGGGATTTGGGGCCGAAGGTGTTGGAATAGGGCTCGGTCTCGACAATGTGTGGGCGCTATCCGTAAGCTTTGGCATTCCAGCACGGTCGCAAATATATAAGCATACCTTGCCATCCGTCTTGCTCTCGTCCTCCAGCAAACCCATGGGAAGCTTGTTACGCTTCAGCAGGACCGAGTAGGGGTCAGCCTTTTGCGCGGACAGAGCTGTCCGGAAGTGGTCCAGTGCGGTTTGAGAGATGACCCGGGTGTTTCCTAGTCATGTCAGCTTCCTCCATTGATGACGGCAATGCAGCAAGGAAAGGTGGACCCACCGAACCACTTGCGATCAGGCATGACCCGTCCAGGCTTCAAATCCTTCTCACCACCCTGGAACGCCGCCGCCTTGGTGATCACACCGTCCTTGTCCCGCACAGCCTTCCCGCCATTCAACATCTTGACCATCGAGGCCGACTTGGAGTCGCGGTAGAAATTCTCTCCTGCATGCTATCAGCTACTAGCCTCATTCCAAAGGCAGAGAGCAGACCCACCCTTGACCCGCTTCATGTTGAACTCGGGCTTATTGGCGGTCGAGCCGGACTTTGACTTTGTCTTGCCAAAGCCGGGGTTGGCCTTGCGGTCATGGTTCTTTCCCTTGGCCATGGCTGTAGGAGGGGTGTATGGGGTGAGTAAGGGGAGGGGTAGAAGGAATTGATGCAAGGGAGCAAGAGAAGCAGAGCAATTTTTGGTGGGAAAATCTGGCTGGGCCGATCGAGTTACGTAACAATGGGGCGGGAGCAGATTTGGGTGGTATCTTTCTGGGTGCAACGGCTATCCACCGCACACATCAATCATCTTTAGCAGTACAAGCCGAGCATATAGGCATCATGGCGTCGACCTACAGGTATCTGGTGAGTAGAGGGCTCGCCTAGCTCCGGGATCATACCGCGAAAGTCTTTGAGGCGGAGCCGAGAGGGTGGGGGACCAGCCGGGACGGAGACCCCTCCGGCTTCGTCTCCATCCTCTTTCGGCGGCCAACTTCGTCTTAGCTTAAGACAACTAGTGTCAGATGTGGACGGAAGAAGGATAAGCTGACAGGATAGCAACGCGCAGCTCACGAATCGCCCGTCATCTTCTACTCCCTCGTCATCGGCTTCACCGGTATGTCATCGCCTTCCTCTCGACTTCCTCCTTGCAATCCTCGACAAAGCGTATATCACTTGCCTGTGTTGGAGCTGATATTCACAGGCCCACTAATGGTCATGACCGTCCCTCCTATCCGAAAGTCAATGGGCTGGAAGCCAGCTGAGCGTGTACCAACCACCTTCCCATGTATGTCAGCTTCTCCTGACGCATGGTATTCAAAGCTGACACTTGAACAGTACCCAATCGCGCAAGACAACCCGTTTCAGGATACGAAGATCCATAGCTAGAGATTCCGGGAGAGATGTAGCGCGATTGGATCACACGAGGAGGCTCGCTTACCGTGAACGGAGTGAGCGGAACAAGTTGCACGACACGCGGTCATTCCCGGCTACTGCTCCGTGTTCAGCAAGCTGACAGTGCTCGTACAAACCGTACTGCTACTGACTATACTGATATATACATTGTGTATGCTACAAGGTCTGTACAAGCCTCCCCTGGCCCAGATGTCCGGAAGCAAGCCAAATCGGCTCGGTTTTACTTGACGCAGAAGAATCCCATCCCTTCCCTCGCCTCCGCCACCCTCCGCTCCATCTCCCGATCATCCTCGACCAGCCACCTATCCTCCCCCTTGATCTCATCTGCGCCCCCCAGCTCCTTGACTAGGCGTTCCCACTTCTGCCGTTTCGCCGCCAGCTGGAGCATGGGTTTTGGGTCGGCATGGCCCGTCATGATAACGAGCGCGGTATTGTGGGGGAGGGAGGTGTGGAGGCGAGTGAGTCGTGCGTTGAGCGCAGTGAGCGCAGCGGAGAGGTGGTCGAGGGTCGGAGCAGCCTCGGTCTCGAGATCAGTCGAAGGTGCCGCGGCGGGTAGGTTGATTTCGCCGTTCCCTGCTCTGTCAGCTTCGGTTCCGGTGATACAGCGGACAGGAACTCACATCCCTGCACGTTCGCCAACTCCATGAACCGCCCGAATACCAGATCGTGCTTCTGAGCATTCTCCAGCACAGCATCCAGGATCTCGTCGTCGTTATTGCACTTTACAGCGGTGGTCGCGCGACCGCCTTGACCGGATTTTGGGTTGGTATAATCGCAGGCTGCCGTCGTTTGGCTAGGTATCGACGAGGTCGAGCCAGGGGTAGACGGGTTGTACCGATTGACGCGGTCATAGATCGACTCGGTGGTATCAGTGAATGCCCCAAAGTCTGGGCCTGAGTTCTGTCAGCTCTGTTCCTCGCTAGTAAAAAAAAGACACGGAGAAGTTCAGCTCACCATTCGCCATCTTGAGCTTCAACAGGTCCACGCAGGTCCTCGCGTCCTCCTCCGAGTCGTGCCCCGCCGCATGATTCTGTATCTCCCTCGACAGATACTTATTCGCCAGCCACTTCAGCGCCGGCTTATACGGCGCACCCCGCGGATGCTTATAGAGTAGCGCCGTGTCAATACAGAGAGGATGCCGGATCTTGAGCGCGTTGAGATCGCACTCGAGCGATTGTCCGAGGAGGATCGTATGTGGTGTAATGAGAGCGGAGGACGATGTGACGAGGGCAAATTGGATGGTCGAGAGGGTATGAGTGGCGGAGGCGAGTCGTTCTTTGGTCATTCCGGACCATTTGGTACGGTAGTCGGTTACTGGATCAGGAGGGCGGACGAGCTCGTCAAAGACGGATAGACCGGTGTGATAGTCGACGATGGAGATGCGGGCGAGCTCGTTCCCCTTTGACGTTTCGACCTGATTGTCAGCTATTCCCTTGATGCCCTGACGGATATGACAGCTGCGCACCATCTCGCAGTCCATGGCCAGGACCGGGTACTTTCCATCCGCAGGTGGACCCTCCGCTTCTGGCGTTTCGACACAGCCACCTGATCCGCTCGCACCATTTGCCGCCTTCGACACAGCCACTGCCGTAGGCAACGCGCTCTCCACCTTCAACCCCTCGATCAAATCATCCGTCTCCTTGACCGCTCCTGCCCCTCCTAGCTTGGCCAGCGCTTCAGGAACATCCGCGCCCTTCAGGCCCGGTATGATCACCTCGTCCCCGGCCGAGAGGTAGTACGGTAGTCGGTAGCCATTATCGATCATCTGATTCGGGGTGAGGAGGTACAAGAACGGTGGAGCATCGTCCGACTTTGCCAGTTCTAGACATCAGCTTCTTCCCCATGCGAGGTGACATGTAGAAGCGGAGCTCACCAGCAACTTTCCGATCTTCCTCTTCCTTCTTCTTCCTGACGCTATCTGGTAATGGCGAGTTCAACAATGTGCTCAGCACGCTAAACATCCGCCGATTGTCCCCAGGGGCACGGACCGGCACGCCATACGCAAACATCTTGGCGAGGTACGGAACCCTGCTCGGAGGTCGGGGCTTCTCGGTTCCGCTGGGGTATACGGGCGAGGTGGAGAAGGGGGAGTTGGTAGCCAGGGGTATATCAAGGCCGAGATGGGAGGGGAGAAGACCAGGGATGAGGAGAAGGACTGTATGTGTGATATTGGCTTTATGCTGTGGACGTCAGCTTGAGCCCGCAACGGGGAGTCGAGTAAGACGGAAGACTTACTTCGGGTACGATCCAGTTCGGCTTAGGCCCATCCGCTGTCAAGTACAAGACCAGATCCCTCACGTGCGCTACCCCAATCTTCCGCCCTTGTCTGAATTGCCCAAGATCGAACGCAAATGAAGGCCGATTCTTCTCCACCTTCCGCAGCTTGCGCTTCTCGTCCCGCGTGAGCACCTTGATGAAGCCGTCGGCCCCGCCATTGGCCACCTCTGCGGGGTTATCGTCTGGGGACGGAGCCGGGTTGGACGAGGTGGACATCGTTGATGGACCGGCCGGGGGCGATTCGGGGAGCTTCCGCTTCGAAAGGATGACGGGTGACATGCTGGTTGTCATATCCTTGATGTGTAAGGACCGCTCAGTACCGTATGTATATGCTGCAGAGGATGTATATCGTGAAGAGAGCCCCTAACTTTTGGCGGTTCAAGGTGGACGGCATGACGTGGTGTTAAATTTTGGGTGGCTGTAAGGAATGTGGAGTTGCTGCAAAGCTTAAGAAGGGAGGCGATCAAAAGGGTATGCCCGAAGACAGGGGATCGTAGATCGTAGATGCCCTATCAGTCGCTGTGCGCAGCAAAAAGTTTCCCAGCAACCCCGGCATCCACCGCCGGTTGATCAATGATCGTGGTTATGACAGGTCTATGACAAGTCTGACAGGTCTATGACAAGTCAAGCCAGTATCCGCCTATAGCGGGGGCGCCCAGCCGGCCAGAAGGCGCTATGCGCTCAACCGCTCAACAGCCTCTTCCCAATTGATATTCTATGTTTGTGGCACCATCTCTTGTCGCCCTCGCTTGCGACTTTCGGTGATACGGTGATTTCTTGGCTTGTTGACAGAGTGGTCAAACATTGACACGCCACCATCGATGTCAACAAACTCCTGGTGCCACTGCTGCGGCGTTGTGAGTCCCTATCAATGTTTGCGCGCCTGACTTTCGTCGCTGTCAGGGATATGTGACCTGCGCACATCTTGACATCATAGCTCTGCGACGTTGGTAATATACAATGACGGCCATATTGACCCCTCGCGCACACTGCATGTGCTGATCCCTCCTCTTCGTCCTTCAGACCCCCTAGCTACTTCACCCTCTCATCCTTTCCACCAAGTACTCCAAGCTCCACACCTCGTTATCAAACCGCAATGCTTCAATGTCCGCCTCGGAGCCTGGCAGGGTGACCACTGTTCTGAGCCGATGAGGGATTCGACTTCGATCCTGGCTGATCAGCTGACTGGGGAAACTACCTCGCCGGACGACCGCGCGAGACGCCTTCAAGAGAACTCACAATGAAGGCCTCTCGTAAAGCTACACGCGGGGCGGAGCAGCGTATGATGATTTTGGCGTGCCCTCCAGCTTCCTAGCAAGTCAGCAACAGGTTAACAGGAAGCGCTTATCCACCTATAGAAAAGATCGGTGCTCACAGTGATCCAAGCCGACAGCCACTCCGTGGCGAAGTACCATACCCGGGCCATTTTCAGGATGTCCATCTCATGCCTCCGTTCCTCCTCATCTGGCGCCCTTTCTACGTCTGTACGCTCCCGGATCTCCTGGTGCTGGAGCCGAAAGTAAGTACACCGAGGTACCGCGGGAAGAACCAAAACCACGTCCTTGCCCTTCATCGACCTGCCCGCCCTCCATCCTAGACCTAGAGCTACCGCCAGGTGGGCGCCGAAGAGCTTGGAGTTGGCTTTGGACTTCCGTGGAGCTAGCTCCGCCAGCCGATCGAGGTTCCGGCGGGAGAAATATCCGAGAGGGTTGTCGGGGTCTGCACCTTGGACAGCAGGGATGGGAGGTTCGTCGGGGAAGATCAAGTTGGGCTCGTCGGGGTAGAGGGCGCGGGACAGAGGGTGTCTACGGACGTACGAGTCCAGGAGTAGGTAGGTGAGGCCGATGGCGACGGTGAGGACGGACGCGATCGTGGTGAAGTTGACTGACATGATGGTTGCAGGAGGTATAGGTAGGTGGTGCGGTAGGGGTGAAGTTTGAGCTCTGTGGTGGAGGCTGGAGCGGTGGAGTGGTAGGTGTTGTCTGTACGGGCGATGCTTGCGCGATGAAGTACTGGGTATAGGTGGTGTAGGTGGATGGATAGATGGAAGGTATGGATGGAAACGACTCGATGACGAGCCACAGCATCGCGTCAGCGACGGTTGAGTCAGCTGACACGCGTCCGCAGGCCATGTTTCAGATAGCCTTTCCGGGGCAGGCACAGGCACGTCATCGGGATCTGTTGGGCAGAGCAGGCAGTAATGCATACAAGCTGACCAAAACAGATGGATGACTATGCAGAATCATCAACATATCTCCTCAATTCCGCCAGCTGAAATTCGTCAGCCTCGTTAAAATCCGACAACCATCGACCCATCTACTCACATTTTGACAGTCTTGTCCCTCCCGCCACTGACCACCTTGTCCGCGATAAAGTCTACGCAGTATACTTCGTCGGTATGACCCGGAAGATCCAGCCTGATCTTGAATGTCCTGAGATCCCACAGCTTCAACGTCGAGTCTTTGCTTGCCGAAACCAGGATACGCGAGTCGGCACTCCACGCGACCCTATACACCGAAGCGACGTGCCCGCGGAGACTAGCGATGAACTTGCCGGTACGCCCATCCCACAGCTTGACGCTATTGTCAAAGCCAGCCGAAGCGATCATGCGCGCGTCGGGAGAGAAGGCGACGTGGTTCACTTGCTTCTGATGGCCTGTGAGCCGGGCGAGTGGCTTCTTGGGAGTGGCGGTGCTAGTGAAGGAGGAAGCGGCTTGTGGGGGCCAGAGGAAAAGGGTATGGTCATCGGAACCAGAGATGAGGGTTTCGGGAGAAGCGGCGATATGCGCGGTGTAACGTTTCTGCGCCCATGCGATGGCTGGAAGTCAGCAACTTCTCGGAGACGCGGATGCTACACTGCTCCTTCTGCTCCCCCCGGCCCCTTCTTCGCGCTCCATATTGACTCTGGGTTAGGTTTTCCTCGGATGACAGGTTCGAATGACGGCCACTCCCTCCCTCTGCCTGTCTGCGGCTCGCGAGCTGGCGAAACTGCTTTCCCCCACCAGACCTGACGCTACTCCAACCGCCGCCGTCACCTCGAGCTCCTTCTGCCCAATACTCCTCTCCGACCATGCAAGAGTCTCACGACCTCCATTGAAGTCACCGCTCGCTGCCTTTCTGCCTGCTATCCGCCGGCGTAGCTTCACTCCCTCAACCAACCGTGTCTCTACTTCCACCGACATTGCTTAGAGCATGTTATGCGAACTCCGTCTCTTCCGCTCGCCACTTCACTCCTCATGGCCAATACCGTCACGAAGAGCTAGAACATGACTACTTACCTTCTTCGTCGTCCTTGGGTGCCTTGCCCGTGTGGTCGAATGGCCCGGTCCTGAGCACAAAGTCCGTCGACAGCGCCATCGTATTGACCCAGTGCGCATGTTCTGATAGCGTCCGTATAAGCTTCCCCTGAAACGTCAGCTGATCCTACCTTGCTCCAGGCTGGCTTAACTCACATCGACTCCACTCCACACCTTCACTGTCCTATCTGAGCTCCCCGTATAGATCACACCGTCTCCTCCCCACTTGACCACATTCACACTAGCTCCATGACTCGTCAAGACGAACGCCAGTGTCCTCGTAGCGGTATTCCAGACCCGGACTGTTCCGTCCTTACTGGACGAAGCGAGCCGAGGGAAGGGGTTCTTAGCCGACAGGAGGTGGAGGGGTTCGAAAGCGAGCGAGGTGATCCATTTGGTATGCCCGAGGAGGGGCTGACCGAGAGCTTGACCTGTTTGCGGGGACCAGAGACGGACCTGAAGAGTCAGCTCAGGTCGAGTCAAAGGAGAGGCGGATTGCAACTGACCTGTCCATCATGCCCACCCGTAGCCACGATCTTCTCCCTCGAGTCCCACTCTACGCAAAGTACCCATCCCTTGTGTCCTGATAAAGTCCACTTGGGTGTCTCCATCTCCATGTCCCATATCCGGCACGTCGCGTCCCCGGAGCCAGTCGCGCCGTACTTTCCGGTTGGCGAGTGCGCACAGCAGAGGATGGGTGAAGCGTGACCTGAGTTATCAGCTTGTCCAAGTGGTGCATGGCGCAGGCGCAATACCGTGTGGAAACTGACCACTGAGGGTGGCACTGCATCTGCCGACGCTTCGTACCCTAAATACCGCCTGTGGCTCACACCATAGCTCGAATACATCTTCGGGCGAGAAGGTAGCGGAAGAGGTGGACGCAGGTGGGTTGATGGCGTCGGCGAGGATGGACTTGTTGATCTGGACCCTGGTGGCCGAGGTAACGGCGTTGGCAGACTTGGGGATGAGGTGGAAGGAATATGGAAGGGGGTCTTCGGCCTGGGCAGTCAGCTAGACTGCTAGACTGATAAATTTCTCCAGAGTGTCTGTGCGAGTCCTGCGCGCTTCGATTCTCCCGATGCTTCTCTGCTCGGTCCTCCTCTGCTTCTCGAGCAGGGCAAGACCCAGAAGTATCCCTCTTTGCACCCAATTGCGGACGGTGGACAGTGCAGAACACAAGACAGACAGCTTACCTCGCCCCTCAGCTTGTTCACAAGCATCTGCAGCGCATCCCTTCCAGTGTCCGCAGGCAAGTTGATCGCTGGACCGAGGTTCGACCCATCCTCGGCCGACCTGAACTGGACGACCACAGACGGGACGGGAGTGGGCTCGGGCGTCGGCACGCGCGGCTTGAGTGACTGCGAGTATGCAGACTTCTGTCGCTTGGGAGGGGGGAGGAGAGTCGACATGGTGTCTAGACGTAAGTGTGGATGACTATAGGGTGAATGCAGAAGGAGAAGAACAGAGCTTCTCGGGTGGACTTGAAATTCTCACCACTCCACGTGGTGCCCGTGCCTGAAAGAAGCCGGAAATTCGCTTGATCCGGAATACCGGTTGACCGGACCCGGATTTCCCGCTGAGGGAGTTGTTTTCACCGCGTTCGTTTTCGCTTCTTCTCCCTTCCCCACCTTGTCTTGTCCCTCTCTGCCTCCACCGAGCATGTCCACTCACAACTCACCTCAAGGACCAGAGGATCATGCTCGCTTGGCAGAGGACTTTCCCTCACCCAGTGCCGCGCTGCACTTGGACATGGCGGCGGAGCTGGAAAGGCAGGCCGCCGTAGCTGCCACGACCGACGCCATGGAGGCTGCCGAGGTATCGATGCAGCACGACGACGATGAGGCGCATCAGCTCGAGCAGCAGCTGCATCATGGTCATCACATGGATCAAGGAGACGAGGGAGAAGGCGGAGAGATGAAGCTATCAGAGGAGCAGAATCAGCAGCCGGGACCCATGACGCTTGAAGCGGGCATGAGACGGTCCGGCGTACTGCACCTCGAATCGTTCTACACGCCTACACCGCATCCGCCCAAGGAATCGCACATACCGGCGAGCCGTCAGCTGGAGATCATGCGGGAATTCTACATGCGTAATCCAACACCGTCAAGAGCGGAGCTGGACATGTTGGCGGAGAAGACAGGACGGCCGTGGAGGAAGGTCAGAGAGTACTTTCGGCAGCGGCGAAATAAGGGGAGAGGGATCCAAGATCTGGACGGTGTACCCGAGCCAGCAAGAGCGACGGGATGGTGGGTCAAGCCATCAGCTCTTTGCTGCATTCAGGCCGCCGAAACGAGCTGACACTTACAGGCTGCAAATGTCTTATAGATCCGCTGATCCATCCACCTCGCTCTCGCAATTGGGCCTCTACTCGGCATATCGGACCCGCTTCGATCCGTACCATACTCACACCCCACTCATGACCGGACAAGAGTTGATCCAACTCGCTATAGCCACCTTTCCGGGCTGTGAGATGGCGCGAGACGAGGGAGAGTATGTCTTGAAGGGGATGGACAAGCGGGACAAGGAGGAAGAACGGGCAGACGAGGATGAGGACAGTGGAAAAGTGGACAAAGGGATCGATGGGCTAGTGGAGCCGGTACGAGCTAGTACATGGTGAGCTTACGTTCCTATCGATGCCATAGCAACGTCTTAGCTGACCCCCAGGCTGCTCAATAACTTCCAGCAGGCCGAATCTTCATCTACCGCCCAACCCCTTACCCAGACTGATCTATACACGGCCTACGCCACCCGCTTCTCCTTCACACCCCCTCCTGCCCCTTCCCATCCCTCGCCATTACCACAAGTACCGCATCTCCCCACAGAACTGGCCCTGCACAATCTTGATGGCATAGCCTCTGGCCTCGGCGAAACGGAGGACGCCCATGGTTCCAGTCCAACCTACCCTCCGCTTCCGGTACAACGCCTTCTAGACCCTCTCGAGCTCATCACGCTCACGCGGATGACGTTCCCAGAGTGTGAGCCAGTAGTAGATGAACAGGGTCGGTTCGTCGTGCGCGGTATAGCGAAGCGGGAAGGTGTCAAGGACGCGGAAGTAGGAGAGATGTTCCCTTTTGCGGCTATGAATGGTGAGTTGATCAGTATCTGTCTCAAAACTTCCTCTAACACCCCAGCTCCACGGCCATCATCACCTTCCCATCCTCTCACCTCACTGCTCAAGCGTAAACTCGCACAGCTCCATTCGGACCCCGACGACCCAGAGGTCGACTCCCCGGGACCGAGCAAACGATTACCCAGGACCCTCTCGCACGTCGACGCGCAAATACCAGGCGATGCAGGCGAGGAGATTACAGCGGAGGATAGAAAGTTGATAGATGGCTTGAAGAGGTTTAGAGGGAGTAAGCTGGGCCAGGAAGTGAGGGACGTTTGCATTAGTCAGTAAGAGGTTATGCTTTGGGGTTTTGGCGGTGTTGTATCTAGGATCAGACTGAGTGGGCATATTAGCTGGTATATCACCTGTACCCAGGTGGCCATGCCGATGTGTCATCCTGTCATTTTCTACTAGGAGGGCCATACCCACTACTCGCCACGTGCCCATACTTCCCAGTACCTGTACCTGTCCCGGCTGCAGATCCTCCGGTCCCTGCCGTTCCATACGACGGTGTTGGTCTTCTGATACCTGTCGTAGGCGTCTTTGCTCCTGTCCGTGATGACGCGGCCGTAGGTATACCAGATCCTGAAAATGTCAGCTATGGCCTTCTACCTGTTCTCGTCCAATATGAGAAGGAGATAACTCACCTCTTCCCCTCGGTATTCCTCCGCGAGTCCCACCGCGACCTCTCGTTCCTGTTCCCCGCCCTGCCTCCTTGGCACGCTCCGCCTCGGCAGCTCTTCGCTCCTTCTCCTCCTCCGCCCGCTGAGCTGCCTCTTCCGCATCGCGCAGCGCCTGGAGTCTAGCTTCTTCCGCTTCCTCAGCCGCAATTCTCTCGGCTTCTATCGCTGCATTGTCCTATTTGATCAGCGATGATCCTTTCACGGTGTAGCCGGACCATGGCTTACATCGGCAGCACCAGTCCAATTCGGATTTGACAGTAGTTTCTGCGTATGTTCCGCTTGACCCAGCAAAGCTGTGTACTGATCGAGTAGCGCAGAGGTCTGCTTTACCCGAACGGCTAGTCTCTGCTCATGTCAGCTTAGATCACCTATGCCTGAGTTAGGGGTGGAAAAGTAGTTCAAGCTCACTTCGTTATGTCCCCTCGCAGCCTCCAGAGCGCCCAAGAACCCCTCAAATACCTCATTCATCCGCCTCAGCTCATAAAGACTCTCCCGGAGCTTATCGTCCCTTTCCCCTGTCGAGACGGGGCGAGCAGCAGCTCGGGAAGGTCCAGCTCCCGCATGTATCGTTTGATCTTCGCCTTCTTCGCCCACCTCCTCGTCCTCGTCTTCTTGCCCCTCCTCGTCATCACGTTCCCCTTCGCCATCCTGCTCTCCTCCGTCTGCCGAGCCTCCGCTGTGATCTTCTACGGGCGGTTCCGCCGAAGGCGGACGAGGGGGAGCGAAGAGAGAGAACCTCGGCTTTGAGGTCGCTCCGCCTCTCGTACCGGCACGGCCAGGTGCTGGTTTCTGCGGCGTATCTTCGTCGTCCGAAGCAGCGCTTCCGCCCGAGATAGACCCCGACCTCGATGAAGACGCCTGACGAGCCCGGAAGCCGGCATTGGTATGTGAGCTAGATGCACTACCCGACCTCGATGTGGGAGCAGGCCGCGAAGGCTGTGGATAGAGCTGAGACCGGGATGAGGAGGGTCGGATGGGAGACGAGGGGAGGAAGGAGTCATCGTCTTCCTCGATAGACAGGTCAGCGAGGAGCGACGGGTCTTCAGCGAGGTGGGAATGGGAGAAGCCGGGTTGAGACCGATTGCGATGGGTGGGAAGAAGTGGGGAGTCCATCTTGGGCTGTATGGAAGTGCGTGGACAGGTATGGGAATACTGAAAGCGGTGGGGGATTTGTTGTTGGACGCGTCGAAATTTGAGGAATGCTGAGCCACGTGGCTGAGCATCGCGTCGACGCGTTTGGTTGGTCGATAGAGCAGCTCGCTTTCTCCTCTGCCTTTATATGCGCACTTCGAGCGAATCGAGACCTAGTTCACCTTTCTTACAGCTTGATTCGACAGCTGTCCAGGTGATATCGGCGAGCATGGCTTTCGGGAGAGGGCTTGGCCCGTTCGAGAGGGTTTATCTGGGATTGGATTGACAAGATCCTTGAACCCCTTATTTTTCTACCCCACAGGTGACTGCTTACGCTCATGTCCACCTCGAGACGACTCCCTGACACGTCCCGTTCAAGCTGACCCAGCTCATCCTGCGCTTACTCGCCGTCACCCGAAAGACTGACTGCTCGTCAAAAGCTGGCAACGCATACCCGACGGATCCCTCGACACTACTTTGTCTGAACCTTGAGGTTGATCGTGCCTGAACGGCGAGGCAAAGCGGGATCCGATCCCTCGTCTGGCCACACACAATGTGGTGCCTGAGCCAGGACGCCCATCCGCTCCCGATCAGAGAATGATCCGCGCGGTTCCACGCTGGTATGTCTGAGGGCGGAGCTCGACTATCCGAGCGGTCCTTCTCTATCTTATGTCCTCATCTCTCCTGACATACTCATCATCTCTCACTATCATTATCCATCAGCTCTTACCATTGTATCCCTTCCTATACAGCTGCAGCGTGAGTCGAAGTTTTGTCCAATAGCACTTCCATACCACCTCCAGTCCCACTCGTCTCGCTGCTAGATCATGGCTGACGAGATAGGTCATGCCCATCGGTCGACGAGGCCAATCGGTCCCGGCTACCGAGCTCACGGAAATCAAACCCCTTGACCAAGCCCTTCCATCGCCGCCGCCCGACCCCTCCCAGGAGGACTCGGAGCCTGAAGAGGCAATGATCGAGGCCATCCCTTCCCCTCCAGCGATGGAAATCGACCCCCCTCCCGAGATCGACTCCCCTCCTCCCATCCGAAACATGACTCGCAACCTTCGCAAGGTACCTCGTCCGTCGTACTCCCTCCGGGGGAGCGCGGATGGCTCTCAGGGCTCGGTCTCGCCGCCATCCTCGGATAGCGACGATGAGGACTTCGAGTCCCCGTCACGTCAGCCGGTCAATAGGCGGATGATGAGCAGCAGCGAGAGTGATGGGGAGGGGGAGGAAGATGGGGAGGAGGCGGAGGCGGAGGAAGCAGGCGGTTCAGACAGCTCGTCAAACAGCGGGCAAGCATCGACCACGCCCTCATTCAATACGCCCAGACGGACACGCTCGAAGGTCACCAACCCTCTCCCCACTCCTCCCGACACCTCGCCCGTCGCTCCTTCCTCTTCTCCGAACCGGAAACGGCGCCTGGCCCCGTACGTCGAGATCCCGGTCAAGCGGCGTCGAGGCGAAGGGAGCAGCAGCGGGACATCGGTCGGGTACAACACGGGCGGTTTTACTCCTGAAGAGAGCTTGAAGCTGTACCTGGACCGCCGTCCGGTCGTGGAGGGTGGACGCTGGGGCCCGACTGCGATCAGCCTGAATCGGACAGCTCAGGTAGGTTAAAACGACAATCGCCATAATGACAAGAACAGCGCTGATCGGTCCAGGACTGCCTAGAGCGGTTCAAGGCGATGGATAAGATCATCCAGGAGATGATCCTTGCAGGCAAGGTCTAGAGGCGGTGCTCTCTGGCGAGAGGGAATAGGATCATGCATCAGTATGGCATTTCGACCTGCAGAAATTGCGTCCATCTGCGGCCCAAGGCATCACATCAGCCACGGGAATCCCATCAGCCTCAAGATGATAGCCAACCAGACTGCTCGACGCTGATACTCCGAAATTTCCTCCGGTCAAGCGTCATCGGCTACTCGGCACGCAGTGAGCACCCTCCTTTGCCCCCGCTCCGCTATCTGATGGTGCCTGACCGCGATTGGGATATTAAGCGCAGATTGGCCAGCTGACCGCATGGCAGATATGAACGGAGAGGACAAGCTTTGTGTGCGCCAGAGCGGGCAAGGGCGGCAGGCAGAGGGAGCGGAGGATAGGCCGACAAGGTATATAATGGACGAGGAGAACTTTGATGTCCTCCATCTGAGTTCCATCAATCCCCACCTCTCATCAGCCACAACTCAGTGATACGCTTATCTGCTTCCCAATCATCAGAGTACGTGTCTGTTCCCTCGTCCTCATTGCGCCATGTCCTGCTCCCTTTCTATGTGCGGGGATGAGGGTACGGCTGACGTTACAGACATGTCCGCCCGCGGCGAATCTCCTTTCATCCCCTCCATCAACGTCGAGGACGTCGACGCCGTCGAGGCCAAGATCGAGGTCGACGTCGATCTTGACCTTCCGGTCGACCAGCCGGACGTCAAACCCACGGTACCGCAGCTCAGGACCGGCGGATCCTCCATGCGAGGTACCGGTCCGGCCACCTACGCCGTGATCGACTCTGGCGCTTCGTCCGACTCGGGTGACTCCGCTGCTTCGGGCAGCGAATTTGAGGCGGAGGATGAGGAGGATGAGGATGACACCCGCAGCTTGTCCGAGGCGGTCGATGTCGATGACAGCGCCGATTCGGACTACACCGAGGAGGTCCCTCAGAAGCCCGGCAAGTCGGCTCGGCGACGTCAGCCACGCACTCCTCCTCCCGCCTCAAACGGCTCGGCGTCTCTTCTTACCCCTCCCTCCTCTGGCGACAAGCGAAAGCGCCCCACCCAGACCGCCCGCTCACCCGCTAAGAAGGCCCGGACCGGCCACACCGGGTCCTCCTTCGGTCCGGTCACTCAAGGACCCTTCTCCGCTCACGAGAACGCGGAGATCCTCAACTACCGCCTGGAGAATGGGTCATCAGCCAGCTGGGCACCGTTGGCGAAGAGGCTGAACCGCAAGCCAGTCGTGAGTACCGCTCGCGCCAAACTCCGGGATCGAGCTGATCTGCGGGCAGGCGGTGTCGATGAGAGCGAAGGTCCTCCTCAAGAAGGTACAGGATCTGGTGTCTAGTGGCAAGGTCTAGTCAACAGTGTAGTCAAGAGCAAATCAAGGGCGGTATGGATGGAACTACATGATGCTAGACAGGTAGCCATATGTACGCTTCTGTGCTATCGAGATGCAGCCAAAATGGGTGTTCGGTATATGACGCGTGATTGCGGCAACCTCCACCAGAGACATCCAGGAAGCGGTTGCATCAGCCTACCTGCGTGTGTACCTCATTCTACTACAGCTATCAGCTGGTAAATTGGCCATAGCTACCATGATCGAGATACTGGAGGCATCCCATGGAGGAGCAACGACGCTACATACCCAGCTGAGCGACTACGAGACGTGAGTAGGCGAGTACGAGTCGTTGCTCCTCATTCCTCAGGTTGAGGGTGGTCGATTGGCTGAATGGCGGCTGATCAGCAGACTCGACCAGCTCATCACAGACGCGTCGGTCAGCACGAGTATAGCCCCCGAGAATGTGCTGCTGTTCATGGAAGACGGAAGGGAGTTGAAGGACGAGGTGTTGCAGGAGGTGTATGAGCGGGGTGGCGAAGGTGGGCAATCCGATGTGAGCTAGGAACTGGGTATCATCGCCGACCTGAGCTGACAGTTTAGGCTCCACCTCAGCAACTATTCCTCTTCAACCGCGCCACCTTCTACGCGGAATCGCCAGAGACCTGGGCGGTGCAATATCAAGAAGACCTCGCTCTCCCCCCGCTTCTGAACCGTACGTTACATCCCCCTCCCCGGTTGCACCCCGCTGACATCCTCAGTCTCCGCCATCTCGGACCTCGGCCAAGCTCAACTCCCATTCGTCCTCGCCTCAGAGCATCTCCAGCACCTCATCTCCCTCTTCTACGCTCAAGCTCGCTCGCTCGCTATCGCCTACACCAGCTTAGCCTCGCATCTCCAACCCCTTCTGCGCGAATTCGACGAGTTCCAAGAGCGCGCCAAAGATCAGCTGGACAATGAAGATCGGCTCATTCGGTCTTCGAAAGCAGACATGGTGATGCTCCCGAGGATCGTGGTACATGATGCTTTCAATAAGAAGAAGGAGCGGAGGGATAGCTCGGACGGAGCTGCGGAGGCGGTGAGGACCATGGCGAGCTATGTGAATCCAGTCAAGATGCAGCAGGTTAGGGAGAGCTGTCAAGCATCACACGGTGAGTCAAATCTGCTTCAATGCGAGGTATCGGCTGATCCGCAGCAACGCATATCAAGCAGTTCGACAAGCTCGCAAGCCAGGTCGGAGATCTAGCTCTTCAATCCGAGGCGGAACGGCGAGCGTCCGAGGAGCGAGCCCAGCAGGTCGCTGATGAGCTGGAGGAAGGGGTGCAGCGATTCCAAATGGCCATATCTCAGCTGGAGGTGCTGTTCCAGAACGATACACCATCGTTGAGTCAAGGTGAGCTGTTATGTCTCCTTCGATCGATGGAAATGTAACGAGCTAACCGATAGATCTGATGGAATTGGACGCTGCGATGCGGGAAGACCTGACAATCCTCACAAATGTCAAGGTAGGCCTCGGCTCCGGACCCCGCTGACAATAGAACGACTACACGCTAGAACTTCACATTCACCTACGCCAAGTTGCAGACTTTCAAATACGGATCGCCGAGCTCGTCACCCCAATCCAAACCCTCGATGTCGATCTCAAATCCCAAGCTGCCTTTCCTCATCTGCAGCGACTCCATCTCCTCCCCTTTGCATACGCTGCAACCGTCATCGAGGTCGTCCGGCGGAAAGAGTTCGCCCTTGCTCTCAAGGCATGGACAGATCGGCTTTCGGCGACTTTTGCGACGTTTGCGGAGAGAGAAGGAGCGAGGCGGAGGGAGATACGAACGGAAGTGACGTCACAGTTGCCCTTCGTTGTTGGTGCACTGGATGAGGTACCACTCAAGTTGGAGCTAAGCGTGGTGGACGGAGCGGAACCTTTGAGCGGTATTGCCATCACAAAGGCGGATATCGAAGGTGAGTCACCGCTGTCCTTGAGATGAGGCACCTCATGCTGATAGGCAGGTCTGACGAGATGGATACAGACGCTCAAGGATGATGGCGAGCTACAAGCTGCAATTCTGGATGAAGAGTCAGATCCGATCCCATTCCTCGAGCACGGCGTTTCGGACCTTATCGCCAAGATGGACGAGGCGTCATCCGAACTGGACCAGATGATTGAGCGGTCAGGTATGTCTGCATGATGTTATGGGCTGATGGAAGTCCTGCTGCATCGATCAAGACATGGTCACAACACTCAGGACGTCCGAGATCGGCTCGGCGTCCTCTCCAACGAGAACGAAGTACTCAGACGCCAGCTCGCAGATCGACAGAACGACCACCAGACCCGTGTCCGCCATATGGAAGACACGCATGAGCAGCGGACTCGGAGTTTGCAAACTCGGCAGGCGGAGTTGCAGGACGAGCTAGTCCGGCTCCGGACGGATCTGGAGGAGGAGATGATGGCTCGCCAGGCTCTTTCGACGGAGTTGAACGAGCGGGCACGGGAGCAAGAGCATCAGATCGACCAGTCCGAGGTGATCTCGGCGCTGCAGGCGGATCTGTCGCAGGAGAAGGACCGGACGACGGACCTAGGTGTTCGGCTACAGGAGGCTCTGCTCGATATCGACGGCCTGCGGAGCTCGGAGGCTTCGCTCCAGTCGCAGGTCCAGTCCATGCAGGACGAGCGGTCCAAGCTACTCCAAACGGTCAGCGATGCGCAGAACGGGTCGCGGCAACTCGAATCTCAGCTGGCGGGGCTGAAGGCCGAGCTGGAAGCGACCACGACGCAACTCGGCCAGGCGCGGACCGAACGCGATACCGCGCTGAAGAATCAGTCGGCGGAGGCTGAACGGCTTATGCGGGACCATATCGCCGAGGCGGACGGGGATCGGGCTGTACTGGAGCATCAAAACCTGACGCTCAGTAAGCAAGTCGAGGATATCCGGATCGAAATGGAGGAGAAGATCACGGCGGCGAGGAATATGGCCACTCGGACGGCGGACGGATTGAAGGCGGAGCTGAGCTTTACCAAGGCGCAGCTGAGGGATGTGCAGCGGAAGGAGACCATCTTGGCGGATGAGCTGGCGATAGCGAAGGATGCGGCGCAGGCAATGACGCAGAAGGATGCGCATCAGGCGGATGTAGCGAGGGACGCGGTGGCGCTTGTGGCCAAGTATCACGATACTTGCCAGCGCATCGTTTCTACTATCCATGCGTCGAGCACCATATCTGCCTCTACCAATCTCACCCTGCCGAAGGTGGCCGCAGTACCCCTCACGCCGGCCGAGACGGACGGGGACAAGGACAAGCCTATGCGCGACTCGGTCCTCGGTCGGTCTCTCGCCACGGCGACCAACTTTGACCTCGACAACTTTGCCGACGCCGTCAACAAGACCATCTCGCTGGTCAAAAAGCTCAACAAGAGCTGTCGTCACTACCGCGATCACGCCAAAAACAAGATTTCGTTTACCGCCTTCACGAAGGGCGATCTGGCGCTCTTTCTGCCTACGCGGAACGCGACGACGCGTCCGTGGATGGCGTACAATGTGTCGGCGCCACATCACTTCTTGAAGGTGCCGGGGGATAAGGTGGAGGCGTGGAAGAAGAGGGATAGTATCATTGCGAGGATTACGGGGACAGAGGAGGCTGTCGCGGGAGATGTGAGTTATGCGAGCCATGGGTTGGACCAGGAGCAGAGCTGATACGGCAGACCCCTACTACGAATCCGTTCGGTCTGGCGGAAGGACTCCGATTCTACATCCACCAAGTCGAAGAGTTCAACCCGGCCGTCCAAGCACGTACGCCCCGTCGATCCGTATCCACTCCTTTCGGTGATCGACCACTCGACAGCGTCATGAACATCTCGGAGATGACGCCGCGTCGCCCCTCCGCGGCGACTGGCCTGATCAGCCCAACCGAGACCAAGAGCTACTTCCCTATCACGCCGGTCCCCGCGGTACTGAGCGAGACACCCAAGGTGCTCAGCCCAGAGACGGAGACCAAGAGCACGATAGTATCTCCTACCAAGGCCTCGGCCAAGCCGCCAGTCGAGCTGGTGGTGCGCGCCACCCAGACTTCTCCAGTCGCGGCTGCAAAGCCCATCGTCCCTCCAGTCCACGCGGACGGATCCCCAGACCTCGTCTCTTCCCCCGTGCCCGTCGATCCGGCCAAGCTTTCCCCAGTCTTCGAATCCACCACCTCCCCTGCCCCTTCCGCTCAGCCCGCGCCTGTCGTACTCCCCACTCGTCCCGCCCCGCCATTCGCATTCCGACCGAGTGCTCCAAGTGTTCCCGTATCCACTCTCCCTCTCCCATCCAGTACGAGACCGGCATCCCGCGCATCCGGTATCACCACCCTACGGCGCGACAATGCCTCTGCCGGACCCTCCTTTACTCCCGGGTCCCTGGGCCGCGCACCATCCGTCGCTTCCTCAGGCGGATCATACACCCAGCCTAGCATTCTAACCGGGATGTCGACAGCCAAATCGGCTCTGGCGCCAGCAATGGCCGTCACCGCCTCCTCGGAGTACAGGCGGTCCGGAAGCAGCAATAGTAATCGCAGCACCCCTGGTATTGCTCAGGCGGAATCAAGCAGTCGGCGGACCAGCACGGACGCGGGACGGCGGTACAGCCCTACCCTGCCCCCTGCAGGTACGGCGTCGACATCGGTCAATCGGACGACGTCCAGTGCGGCCTTGTTCACATTTGACGATCTCGAGCACAGATCGTCCCCTGAAGTATCGTCCCCGCTGAGCCGAAAAGTCAGCCGACAACCGTCCATCCCTCCTCCTAGTGCAGGACCATCCCGGCCGAAATCCAAGTCGAATACCGGCGGGACTGTCTTTCCCTCTAGCAGAGACACCCCAGCTGCGGGACGCGCAGGACTGGGGCTAGCGCCCGGCTCTACACCCCCTCAGTCTGACGTCGGGAGTCTGGGGACGAGCGCAGGGAGTCGATTTTGGACACTAGGGCGGAAGAGGCTGGGGAGTATGGTCAGTCCCGGACCGGCGGCGGGAGACGGGGATAGGGCAAAAGCAAATGGGAGCGGTTCTGGGAGTGGCCCGGCGACAGCGGAGGATCTTCTGAAGCGGTTTGATCAGTTTTGAGAGGTAGGGGGCGGGTGCTAGACCGCTTAGTATGCGGGATCTGGAGGCTGATCGGAAGAAGCTATGACATGCGTGATGGTGATGATACTCTTACTTTTGATCGAAGTACAGGTGGATACGGAACGTTACTATACAGCGCATTCTGCCCCGGGTGGGGTCTTTTTCTTCCTCGCAGATACCATTTTGATGTTGCCCCTTCACCCTTTCCCCTTCCGCCTATTCGGTCTCGCCGGCGCCCGGCTACTCCGGCAGCTCGATGATATTCCCTGCTCGATCCTCCCAGTACACCCCCGCAATCCCCTCATCTTCACTATCCTCCTCCTCCTCCCCGCCGGCGGGTCCATTGGCGTGGCCGTTGGCATTCCCGTTTCCATTGACTTGCGCCTTTGAGCTGGAGTTTGCAGAGGCGGGCTTGGATGATGCCGAGGCGTCCACTTTACTAGCTGCCTTCATTGACATCGCCTCGACGTATTCGACGGGAAGGGTCGGCAGAGCTGGAGGCGCGAACTTGGCATTCGGCGGGATAGAAAGGGGGGATGTGGGGGCAGGAGTGATTGGCGGAGCGTCGTCGGTCTCGTCGCCATCGACAGCGCCGGGGGTAGGGTCGACAACGATGGGGACGAGGGATTGCTGGTAGTCCGCGCGGAGAACTTCGAGATGGGGTCCATCGACGACTGAAGCAATCAGCTTGTACTCTGCTTCTCAGAAGGCCAAGCAGAGGAGAACGCACTGCCACAGAAGACTTGCAGGCAGAACTGATGCACATCAGCCCAAGTGCTTGTGCGAAAGAACATTGATGGCTACTCACAGCAGCGTAGTTGCCTGCATTGCCACATGCCTTGGGCGCATGGGCCGCGTCCGCTCCGAACATCGTCCCCGCAACGATTTCGAGGCTCTTCCGCGTTTTGCCGATAGCGGGTAGCACGGTCTGATCATTCTCGATCGCGCCGAAGAGCTTGGCCGTATCCTGGCTGTCAGCTTGAGGCCATATCGCAAATCTTGGAGAGAACGCACGATCAGGAAGACTTTCCCCACACCGTCCGCTGAGGCGTAAGATGGGTAGTCCCAGTCGGCAGGGCGGATCTGCTTTTCCCATCCCTTGGTGTTCCAGCCGAGTTTGCGGAACTCGGACTCGTCGCCGTCGGTAGAGTGAAGCAAGAGGTCTACGGTGTCAGCTTTGGTCCGACAGAAGCAATTCCGATCCCTGAAACTAACAGATTGGTCCGCCCCCGGCACGCTTCACCAGCTCCTTGAGTTTCTGGCTCAGAGTCCGGTGGACGTCCTTGGCGGCGATGGGGATAGACGTGCCAAAATTATAGGAGGAGCGGTGGTCCGGCTTCGTCTTGCCGTTCCGCTTATCGAGGAGATGATCCTGGACGCTGGAAAGGTAAGCTTTTGGCGTCGCTGAAATCAAAGATCGCACCAAACAACTTACATGATATGCCCATTCTCCGACATCCGCTCGAACCTCGACTCCTCATCAACTCCGCCATCAGTCTTGGTATCCTTGGCCGCGATTGGCGCGGGGAGCCTCTCTTGCCACCACGTCGCCGCCCAGCCCACCTCTAACACAATGTTCTCGTCCTCCTCCCACGTCGTAAGCTGGAGCGCGAAGAACAAGCTCCGCCCAATTTCAGCCGGAACGTCCGGGACCTCCCCACTCCCCTCGCCCGCCGTACCCGCCGCCGCGTCCTCCTTGAGTTTCTGAGCGAGTGCGCTCGCGAGCCCGCCAGCTGTCGCGAGGACGAAGGCTTGTTGGGCGTCGAAGTAGTACGCCTTCATGGGGTCGGTCTCCCGTTCCTCTGCGTCCGAGGCGGATGGAGCGGACTCGACCGGTGCCTCCGACTCGATTTTTGCCTTAAGATCGACGATCTTATTGAGTTGCTCGGCAAGAGCGTCCGGCCGGGGATCGACATCGTCTGCATCGTCCTCGCCATTGATGGCTGCCGGTGCATTGACCGTAGAGCCGTTCGTCTCGGGTTCGGCCTTGCTGATTGGCTGTTGCGCCGCCGCGGCGGTCTGAAGTTCCGATGGCGTCTCCGCTGCAGCTGGGCTGGCCGTTGGCGCTTTCTTGAGATCCACCGCAGCAGGGTTGGCACCGTTGGTCACGGCCGCAGACGCGTCTGATGTATCAGCTACCGTGACGTTGGCGTATGTGTTGTGGCGTTAGCTTACCTCGTGAAATCTCCTCAGCGCTATCCTTCTTCTCGCTGGCGACAGCGTCCTTCGCCTCCTCCTGCCACGCGACGTGGTCGGGCTTCTCCGTTTTGATGACTGGACTGTCAGCTTTCCCGCGCATCCAAGAAGCTCCGCTTGAAGCTCACCTTCCTCCGTCTCGCCCGCCCCCTTCGTTGGGAAGCCGCCCCATCCCGTCCCTTCCGGTCTCTCCTCCTGCCCCGGCCTCTCCTTCCGCCTCTCGTAGATCCTCGGTGGACCCCTCCGAAGACCCGGCCCCGCCTTGGCATTGTCGATCTCCGCCTCGAGCCTATTGCGATGCTCGGGCGTGAGGTCCAGCTTGCCAAGCTGCTGCTTATCGACCTGGTTGTTATGTTTCTTCTGCTTGTTGGTCATGCGCTTGATCTCCTTGGGATCGTGGATCGAGATGATTTCCTACCCCATAAGCATATTTCACGCGGAAGAAGGAAGAAGGGACGTACGATCTCGGCCATGTCGCTCTCGCGCATGATACCAGCAGGGAGCGGCACCCAGGGGTTCTCTGCCTCGACATACCGTGGCTCCTCGAGCACCTCGCCCTCCTTCGGCTTGTCCTCGTCGTTCCCCGAGTTGAGCTTCGCGAGGTAGTTTGTCCACGCCGGGTCGGCGAGACGCATCTCGTGGATGTAAAATTGTAGGTATTCGATTTGCTTCAGAGAGAAGCAAATCATTTCATACCCTTCTGGGCGGAGACCTGGTGTGTCAGCGCAATTCCGAGAGCGGGATCTGGTCGAGCGGGCGATGGAAGCGTCAGAGTGCCTTCTCGAGGACCCGCAAGTCCCTCCAGCCTGTTGTTGGATTGGCATCACCAACCATGACCTCAATCATTCTTTCACTCCAACTTGTCTGGCTGAGCTACAAAGCCGCTCACAAAGCGGATGCCATCGCGGCACTACCAGAGAGACCAATACTCACAATTATACAGCCGGAGAGCATCTTGTCCTTCCTCTCGTAGAGGATGATCGGGATGTGTGAGGGAAGTAAGGTTGACCAACGCCTTGACCGCGTTGGCCTAAATGCTCATCAGCTCAGAGCTAGCTTATACTTGACAGCTTACTCACCTGCCATGGGTTCAGGAAAGGTGTCCAGTTGAAGAGTACTTCAGTGACCTTGATATATCCATCCACCACATGCTCCAGCTCGGGCTTTCCTTCCTCGACAACCCCTTCGGCAACCTCTTCGGACTTCAGCTCTCCCGGCTGATCCTCCACCATAGAAGCTGCAACTGGTGGGTCCGACATGATGATGAGAAGCAGGGGAAGGTCTGGAACTGGGAGAGAAGGGGGAGAGGTGGAGGATAGAGGTGTGATCAATGATTGATGGATGAAGTTGAAGAAGAAAGTCCACTCAGCTATCTGAAACGCGCCTCCTGCAGCGCGTGGTCCGTGCCTGACGCGACTAGCTGACGTAATATTAAGGTTGATGCCGTCATTCCTCACCTCAATGACGCTTGATGCGGAATGGCCAGAATCCAGAGCCAAGCAAAGAGGAAATTGGCTTCTCTCTTTCGTCTTTTTCTTACAGACACCTCGCCCAAACTCCTCCTTTGCCTGAGGTAGAAGGAACAGCTAGGGCAGATCAACTCAAATATCCGGCTTGCCAGCAGCAAGACCCACCATGTCGTCCGAAGTCCCAGGTGAGCAAGTTTCGCACGTTCGTTAGCTACGAGCTGATAAGTCCAGTCGGGACTCTTCTCATTACCGTCTTCAACGTGAGTAAAGCAGCGAAAGCAGCTCGACGCAGATGCTGAGGCTCTATAGTCTATCGTTGAGGTCTTCATACTATGTGTGGCAGGCTACGTGCTCTCCCGCGCCGGAGTGACCGACAAGGCGACCCAGCGCAAGTTGAACATCATCAACGTATCGCTCTTCACGCCTGCGCTGCTCTTCTCCAAGGTGGCATACAGCTTGACACCGTCAAAGTTGAAGGAGATGTGGATCATACCTCTTGGGTAAGCCAAACCTGCAGGAAGTAACTGACCTCAGATTTGTGATTGTTACTGGTACATCCGCCTTGGTTGCTTGGATATTGTCCAAAATGTTCCGTCTGAAGAAGTCACAGACGTGAGCAGCTTACATCGCTACGAAAGAGATCCTAGCGCAAAGCTGACATTCCAGGGCATTTGCCATGTGCGCAGCTATGTTCCAGAACAGGTAGGTCGCCCTTTGATATGGTCAGACCGCGCTGACCAGCAGCAACTCGCTCCCCATCGCGCTCATCCAGTCTTTGGTCGTCGAGGTCCCCGGACTCAAGTGGGGCAGGGACGACACCAAGGACCAGATGCTCGGTCGCGCCCTTACCTACCTCGTCCTTTACTCGACCCTCGGCATGATGTTCCGGTGGTCTTGGGGCGTCAAGCTGCTCTCGCAGGCGGACGACGAGGCGGAAGAGATCAAGGAGGTCCCCGTGCCTCAGCCCGGAGCCAGCACCATCGCCGCCCCGAACCAGGTCCTCTCGCCAGATGAGCTTCCCCATCCCGGTGCACGCGAGACGGACCCGTTCTTCACTACCACCAAGGCGCTTTCGCAGGACGAGGAGGACGAGCAGCGGAACCCTACTCGGCACATGTCTCGCGGGACTGGACGATCCGCATCCGAGGGCAACTCGTATGACCTTCCAGCGCCCGTCTCGGCCACTTCCGCCCACAGCATGCACCCCGTCCGGCGCGAGTCGTCATTGAGCGAGGCCAGACTTCGTCGACCCACCAACAACAGCCGGACCAGGAGCCAATCGCAGAGCAGTACCCACCGCAAGCCGTTAACCCGGAGCGAGAGCGGAAGGGAGTTCTGGGGGTTGCCGCAGTTCCCCAAGCGGGATCGGATTTTGTTGGAGGAGGACAGCAGCGATGAGGATATCGATGAGGAGGATGAAGAGGAGGATCCGGAATGGGTATGTCCACTCTTCAGCGGAAGGGGCCAAGCCTGATAAACAGGGAAACAACACTCCACTTTCGCTACGCCGCCGCAAGTCCGGAAGCGACACTACCTCGCGCATCAAGGTGGTCGGCAAAAAGACCAAGACGTGGTTGAAATCTGCCCTCGCTAGCGTAAACGCCTTCATGACAGTCCCGATGTACGCGGCGCTCTTGTCCATCTTCATCGCCATGATCCCACCTCTTCAGGCGGCCATGGCGAAGCTCAAGCCCGTGGAGCAGGCCATCCGATCAGCCGGTTCTTGTTCCAGTAAGTTTTGCCTCGTTTCTACATTGTTCTCGCTGATCCGCAGTCCCCGTTACACTAGTCGTCCTCGGCGCCTTCTTCTACACGCCTCCTCCACACCCATCTGCCACTGGCACCCTCCCCACCATCCCCGAAGTTCAAGAAGGCTACCTCACCCGCCAGATGCGCAAGCTCCGCCACTTCGAGCTCGGCAACCCCGATTATCCGGGAGAGAACCGCGCGGTCTTTGTGGCGGTCATCAGCCGGATGATTATCACTCCGTTGATCCTCTTGCCTGGGGTGGCGCTGTTGGCGAAGTATGACCTGTTTGAGGCGGCAGAGGACCCGGTGTTCGTTCTCGCGGCAGTGCTCTTGATCTCTTCGGTATATTCATTCTGCTATATCGCGAAGAGGGAAGATAGCTGATCATCCCAGCCTCCAGCTTTGACTCTTGCGCAGATCACGCAAGCAGCCAGCGGAGATGCGTTCGAGCGCTTAATCTCCAAGACCATCTCTTGGTCGTACGCTGTTCTCACCCCGCCGTGAGTACTCATATCTCGTTCGGCTGTGATCAGGACAAAGGGCTGATTGATGCCAGCCTCACTCTTGTCTACGTTGTCATCGGTCTTGTTTTCGGGCGATTGTGATCATCGTCCGGAGCCCTATAGATATAAGCTCATATTGTGCATGCAGTCATACACGTCCGCCCGGATAAGACGGCCACGCGATCCGGTGAGCGACACGAAAAGCTCAATGTAGTGCATCAGGGAATATTCACATATGGCATATCAGAGTGACGGGTCGCTCCTTCTCACCCAAAGGTCACCCTTCTCTCGGAAGACGGTCCCTCCCCGTTGCCACCTCCCTCCGTCTCGTCCTCGACCTCGTCATCGTCATCATCGACATCTCTCGTGCCCAAGACCCCGGAGTCTGATTGCTCCGTCAGACATCTCTTCTTCTCCTGGCATGCTCTCACCAGCCGGTCCAGCTGTCGGCTCGTCTCGAGGTTTGACGCGACACACAGCCACTGTTGACCGCTGATCACGTCTTTGTCCCGCTCGTCCAGGGTATGCTTGCTCTTCATCCTCCCCTTCAAGAGTCCGCGCACGATTCTTTCCACTTCGGCCCGGGGCTCTGTTCCAACGATCAAAGCGAAGGGCGCCCCCTCCTTCGTTGAGTATGAGGGCTCGGATTTGGCTGTGAAGCCATCATCGCTGGGCTTCGTGTTCTCGAATGCAACCTGCCACGCGGGGTGGCTTCCCGTCCACCACTGAGACTTTGACTTGCCCTTCACAGCCAAGGCACGAAGGCGCATCTGGGAACCGACTGATTCACCGATGACGGTGTACTTGGCGAAGATTGGATATCCATCCGCCCCGATCGTAGGAGTATTGTCCTCGTTGAAAGTGGGGAACACTGCAAGCGGAACTCGGGTGGGAGCTGAGAATGACCAGACCTTGGAGAGACTCGGCATCTTGGACCTCTCAATTGGCAGGATTGTGGGGGGTTCTTTTTCGGACATCTGATTGTTGGCGCTGGGCAGAACGCTTGGCTTGCTGTGGGGTCGAAAGGTAAAGTGGCGAAGGGAGAATGTAGGCATCGTGAGGCGGAGTATATATGTACAAAGACTGCCTCTCGGAGTGAACATGCTGCAAACTTGTCGGTGTTCAATAGCAAGTCATGAAAGGGAAGCAAGTACAGAGCTTACAGAGCTAGCGCTCAGGCGCTCAGGATCAAGCTTCTAGCCAAGATCTGCCCGACGTTTTAGCCGAGTTCAACAGCAACTTCTCCGCAACTTGACCTGAAGCCTGCTTGCCTTTACACTTCATCCTACGCCTTCACCAACACCATGGCACCTGCAAGCAAAGCACCAGCCGCTCCCCAAGTAGACGAAGAGACTATGAACGCGATAAGAAAGCGTCTTATCGAGACGGGCGACTGGGAAAGGTCGGTTCCTACTCGCCTCCCCCTCTCCCCCTGTGCGCAATCTACTGATACGCGTAACACGTCGGCCCTCCTTTCTCTGCGCTTGGATGCTGTGCTGGACGGCGGCGATGAGCCATCCGATCTGGAAGGCTCTATGGGCTTGGCTGGACTGGACTGGGCTGACGCACGCAGAATATCGGGGTTGTTGAGGGACAAGCTGGAGGAGGTTGGGTTTGCGGATGATCTGAAGGATTTCGCGAAAGGTGATTCTGGCCAGCATGGTGAACCAGGAGTATTGCAACTGATGAGGCAGAGCGAGCTCGGCAACAGGAGGATCCCAAGCTCGAGGCGTTGCTAGCGGAAGTGTTACCCAAAGCTAGGGGTGAGTTTTTCCTTCTCGCTATCTCCCCAAGACGTCCATAGCTGAACACCAGAAATGCTGGACCCATCATTACGAGCGGCGGTGGTACAGGAAATTGGAGTCGCTCTCGAGCGTGAGGTGGAGCCGGCGTAGAAGGGACATCATATCTATCACGACCATAACGAACCTTCACGAAACCCAGACCTAGATCTATATCCCCTGGTTCATGTCATATCATATACAGCTACTACAACTCCCCAGTCCTCCATTGACCCAGATCAATGAGCAGCCCATTCAATCTTGCTGATGTCGATACCCTCCTGTACCATCTCCCAGAGCGGACTCATCTCCCTCAACCGGGTAACGACCGATACGATCCGGGCAATGACGAGGTCGATCTCGGCCTCGGTGGTGAAGCGTCCAATACCGAACCGGAGGGAAGAGTGGGCCATATCTTCTGCGGCGCCGAGGGCGCGGAGGACGTAGGAGGGTTCAAGGGAAGCGGAGGTGCAAGCTGAGCCGGAGGAGAGGGCAATGTCCTGCGAAATGAGCTCGGATTCTGGTCAAGTGAAATGCGTGCCTCACCTTCAATGCCATCAAGAGTGACTCTCCCTCGACGTAAGAGAACGACAGATTGACACATCCCGGATATCCGTTGGGGTCACCATTCCGGACGATATGGCTGACCTCGCTGCAGATCCCATTGACGAGCCTGTCGCTCAACTCCTTGATCCGCTTGTGGTCCGCCTCCATCTCATTCTTGGCGATCCTGCACGCCTCGCCCAGACCCACTACCAGCGGAGCGGGTACCGTCCCCGACCGCAACCCTCGCTCCTGTCCACCCCCATGGATGAGGGGCTCGATCCTGACCCTCGGCCGCCGCCGGACGTACGCCGCGCCCACACCCTTCGGTCCATAGATCTTGTGACCTGACAGACTCATGGCGTCGATCCCCATCTCCTCGACATCGATCTTGATCTTGCCCAAGGCCTGGGCGGCATCGGTATGGAAGTGCGCCTTGGGCACCTTGTGCTCCTTGGCGTACGCGCGCAGGACGTCCGAGATCTCCTTCATGGGCTGGATGACACCGATCTCGTTGTTGACCATCATGATGGAGACGACCGAAGTGTCGGGGCGGAGGGCAGCTTTGAGGTCGGTGAGGGAGACGAGGCCGTTGGGGAGGACAGGGAGGTAGGTGACTTCGAAGCCTTGGTTGGAGAGGTATCGGCACGAGTCGAGCACGCATTTGTGTTCCTAAAGCGTCAGCCATACCTCAAACTACTTATTCTCCTGCCTGAACTTACAGTTTGGGTGGTGATGAGATGCCTCCGCTTCCCCTGGTGGAACCTCGCAATCCCCTTGATAAGCATGTTGTTGCTCTCAGTCGCCCCGCTCGTGAACACGACATCCTTCTCCCCAGCACCAATCAAATCCGCGACATGCTTCCTCGCCACATCCACCCCCGCCTCCGCCTCCCATCCGTACGCATGCGTCCGGGAGTGCGGGTTTCCGTACTGTTCCGACAAGAACGGTAGCATCTTGTCCAATACACGCGGGTCCATCGGTGTGGTCGCCTGCATGTCGAGGTAGATTGGCCGACCCGAGATCTTGGCGTTCCCGCCCGTCTTGGTCGATACCGGATTGAGCTTGAAGCCGAACATGTCTAACACTTAGCAAGTGGCGATAATCGGTTGGCAAGCGAGGCGACTTACTGTCTCCTTCTGCATTCTTGTCGCCGATGATGTCTCCCTCATCCACCTCTCCTGGGTCTTCCCTGATCTGCTCGACGTTCACGCTGGATACGCTGGCTGATAAAGGCTTGGTCGGGGTGGTGAGGAGGCGAACATGCCGACAGACGGGGATGGGCCTGGCGGCGACTGGCCGGCTCGCTCTAAGCAGTGACCTTGCAAGCGGTCTGATTGGGTTCATCCTGGTGCCGTATTCTTGAGTAGGTGTATATGATAGAGCGGCAAGATATAGATGTAATAGCAGCGAAGGCAAAGAGGTTGCGAGTAGCATCGGCTTCGGCGATCGCGCACCAAAAAGTGGGAGCAAGCGCTTTACGTAATGTTCATTGCGGTCTGTGCGTGCATATTGGCATAAGCGCCGCCAGGCCCCAGGGCGTAGGATCGAGTATGCAAGGGGTGTGCACAGGAAGCAAGAAGACATTCTCTTGAGACTGTAGATTGGACGAGGGAGAGGGCGCAGAGTGGACTTGAGGCTCGAGCAGGCCGAATCATTAATCGAAGGCAGCTATCTGAGTCCCGATACCCAAATTGATCGCCTCGTCCAATATTAGCTTGGTGATCGCGACGTCCTGTACTCCCAGTCCGACCTGGATATCAGCTTGCATCTAGATGAGATACTCGACAAACTCACGCTCTTGAACAGTACGATATCCTCCCTCGATCTCACCGGCTTCCCACCCTCCCTCATCGATCCCAGCTCTTCCAGATCCTCCTCCGTTATACCCGCCGAGATGAGCTCCCCTGCTTCCTGTAGACAGGCCTTCTTGGAGTCCACCACCACCCTCGACGCCCGACGCAGTAGGCTGTCCTCCACCTCGCGCATGTGTGGCTTGTAAGACCCGATGAGGATGACCCGCGTGCCCGGCCGGACCGACGATGTCGGAAAGAGCGCCTTCTGCGATGATGTGGCAGCCACGATGACCTGAGCGGTGAAAAGCAGATCTGATAGCGCGCTTGAAGGCGACGTGTCTGCACTGTCTGCTGACCGGAGGTACAGCGTGATAGCGGGATGTTCCGCTTCCAGTCGCCGTACGAGCCCAACCGCGCGTTCGTTCTTCGACCGAACAACGAATGTGCACCTCACTATCGATCCGTAGAGACGCAGGAAGACCGAGGCGTGCGCGTAGATCTGCTCTCCTGAGCCGAAGAAGACGCATTGTGTGATCGGGCCGGCTGGAGGACACCGGCGCAGAAAGAGGGCCGATCCTGTGGACTTCAGCACATGCGCTTCTCTTGAGGTCTGCACCGCGACCAGCTCCTGCTAGAGCCGTAAGAGACTCACCACAAGCGTTCCGCATAGCAGTCAGCTTCCTAGCATTCACCAAACCTCTCACGACCCCCTTATCATCCAGCACCACCGTTGCAGCCGGCAATCCGCCCTCATTCGGCCCAGCCGAGGCCTTTGGCACCGAGACGATCTTGCATGTCGCCCCGCCCAGCTCGGTCACTCGGGCAGGCATGAACAGACTTGTAGACTGTTCCGTCTCGATAGTAGTCCGGTGCGGATTTTGTATAGGCGGGACACCATTTTCAGGCGTGGAGGCGGAGGAGGGGACAGCGGAGAACGCGTCGAAAACAGCCGCTTGGGACGCTATGGCCTTGTCAAGGTCCAGCGAGGCGAGGACGCGGTCCACGTCCGCCGCTGTGAGGATGGTCAATGACCTGGAGGACGACATGATGGTAAGATGGAGCGATGCGTAAATGCAAGTAAAAGAGGGAGGAAGTCAAGCTTAATTGAAACTGGTCTGCTTGGTTCCGGCGAGGAACCCGCGGAGACATCAGTTGATCAGTCCGTTGCAGGTCGGATCATACTGGTACATCGAAATGTAGTGACAGTGCTAGCTACAACCTACAACGCCTGAACGAGGCCGCTAGCTATAATTGGGATGATAGAACAACGGGATTCGACAGGTGATACAGCTGAAATGTAGACAAATGCGAATGAAAATGATAGGGATTGAAGGGATGATGATGAACCCAGAATGACAACCTTCACCTCTTTAACACCCCTCACACCTTGCTCCTCTTCCCCTTGACAGCTCCCGCTCCCTGAGCGTTTGTCATGCCTGCTTGGAGAAGATTGGCGCCGGGCGAGCTCGCGCTCTCGCTCCGCTGCTTACGCGTCTTGTCTCCTTCGGTTCCGTGCCCGGTGGTATTATTGGTCGACATCTCGCTCATCCTGGCAGCGTTGATGAGTACCCTGGCGGGTGTTCTTGGTTTGTACCCGCCCGCCGACATCTTGGCCAGCGCGCCATGACCAGACGGACTGGAGAGGAAGCCAGGTACGGCGGGCGCGGACGAAGCGAGCCGGGTCGTGGTATTACGAGGCGTCTCCATACCTCGGATAGGGATGAGAGAGGTCATGTCGATATCCGCATCGTCTCGGACCGGCGTTTGAGCGAGGGTGAATGATATATGCGAGGGCTTCTTAGCTGGCCGACCGAGTGGCTTGGTCCGTGATCGAGCGCGAGTGCGGTGGGCCAGCGTGGACATCGCCGTAGGAGATGTGTAGGAGAGGGAGGATGAAATTGGCGCTGGGAAGTCTGATTCGGCCGGGAGTGGCGAGAGGAGGAATGGGGTCCGCTTGCGACACCAACAGGTGAGGAAGAGGATGCGCTTTTGTCGCCTAGATTATCAGCTCGTACCTCCCTGCTCCGAAGACAATAGCTCACTTGTTGTAAAAGAAGTAGTTTGTACTCCAGAGCAGACCCCCTCCCCTCCTCCCGTCTTCCTCGGAAGACCGCTTGGGCAAGGCAGGGGGCAACATAGCCGCCTCCATCCCGCCGAGTCTCCTTCCCTTACTGCGACTTCTTGTCTCCATCACTCCACCTCCCAGCATAGGCTCCGTGTCCAGCTCCATACCCGCGTTACCCCAGCTGGCCTCCGTCTCATTCTCGTCGATATCCATCTCGAGCGACTCGTCTAGCGCTTCTTCCTCCTGCTCAAAGCCGTCCTCAGACAGCTCGCCGTCATCTGCCTCGGCGTGAGGATCGTACTCGGGCGAAGGGAACCATGAGTAGACTTCGCACGCGTCCAGATCGATGGCTTCTTGCAGGGCGCGATTGTGCTCCGCCTTGAAGGGGAATTGGCCGGCGCCGGAAGGTGAAGAGGAGAGGGGATGAAGGAGTGGTGATGAAGACGGTGGACCCATTCTGACGATTAGCTGCCATACGACGAGAGGATGGGCTGACTCACGGTGCTGCACCTTGACCAAGCAGACTTCCGCCTAGATGGCCCAGAACTACAGCCGCGTTCGGCTCGCGCGTGAACTGGTCTGGCCGGAGCGAGCTAAAGTCGTGGTCCGGAAAAGCGGCATTGAGGGTGGAGACGAGCTGAAAGTGGACTTTGCTATGATATCAGCTTGCTCCCGGGAAAGGAAGGCTCTGACGTACCGACTCTCCTTCTCGTCCAGCCTGCCAAAGCAACTACTCAGTCCAGCTTCCTTCATCTCGGGCGAGAAGCTCATTCTTCGATTAGCTCGACTTCCGTCCACTCGTGCAACCATCCACTCACTCTTCCATCTCCTCCTGTCCACTCATATACGCCTCTTCCATCTCCTTGAACATCTTCCTTTCCTCTCTGATAGGCTTGATCGAGTACACCTCGAACCGGACATTGATCTTCGTCTCGGGGGCGGGCGAAGTAGATAGCGCCGACGAGAGATTGTCGAGCGCGGGGTAGTGCATGAACTTCATGATGGTGATTGGGAGAGGGATGAGGTATTGACGGAGGAAGGAAGGAGACCGAGGAATGCGGAGCTGCTGACAGCTCTGGCCGAACGAAGCTTGGCGCTTCGGTGACCGCTGGAAGGACCCCGTAGAGGCAGCAGACGCTCTGGGAGCCCGCGTGACAGGGATAGTATACCGGACGCCCCAATGAGCTGGGCTGAAGAGGTAGCGAGTTCACGCGCGGAGCGAACGTGGGTAGGAAGGTCCTGCGGGCGGGATAGTCCGTTGATGATTCGAGATCGGTCTTGGGCAAAGGGGCACCTGATTGGTGGCTCAGATGCAAGTCCGCCAGGGACAGCGAGTGATCATGTTGAGCCTGAGATTCGATTATGTATAGGTGAGTATGATGGATGATAGACGAAGTAGCAGCAGCAGTCAATGCAGCATGACGCGGGCGCGACGACCGAGAATGACCGAATCCGGTATCTTGTCAACAATAACAACCGGAAATTGCTACTTGCGGTAATTATGAACGTGGCGGATTGGAGCCACACCTTGCAGCTGGTACAGCAAAGTGGGACAGCTATGGAGAGGCTGCTTGATTCCTGGAGGGTGCGCGGTATACTACTGCGTCTGGTTGAAACCCTGCTCATGCCTCAATCTGGCTGCCTGGAGATCTTTCTTCGCGCTCGGCAGCTGCCGGATTGGCGAGCGCATGCACGTCCAGCGCCCAGACCGCCTATCCGGCTGAGAGGCTGGCTTGTCAAGCTCCAAGCTCCAAGCTTCAACCTTCATTCCTCGGGTGAATCAGAGGATACGATCCGTCGATAATCAAGCTGTTGGTGTATCAGAGACAAAGTAAAGCAGGTATGCGAGGTACATATCCTGGTCAAGGTATAAGCGTTATCTTTGTCTTCGTTCGCCACTGGCCGCGCCATGTGAGCTCGAGTCTGCTCACATCCAGATGATGAACGGGGCGCAGGTGATCCGGAGCCAGGTTTATCTCGCCTAGATACCCCACGGGGGCAGTCGAGAAGCAGTCTACCAGGGGCTTCTTCTTGTTGGCCCAAAGTATAGGGTGCCTGCTGGCGGGCGCTGGTCGTCAAGTAGGCGTTCGCAGCGAAGCTGCCAAGTGCCGCAAGAAATCACACACGTCCATAACCCGACTCGGTCATACCGCTACTACTGACTGTAACTGGCCCGGCGCCTCCTTGTAGCTACGGAGAGACCCGATGCGCGGAGAGCCATGGACATGGAAGCGGTGCCATCCCCAGCATTCACAACGGGTCTAGCGCCTAGCGTCTGGGATCTGGCATGACACCGACACTGCGAGACATGCGATCTGAGATCTGAGACCCAAGATGCATACCATGTAGCAGCGGCAAATGTCAATAAAGCAGGCTAGTACTGCATATGCCGCGACTGCAAGCTACTGGATGTCTCACATTCTGCTGCTGGGTGTGGCAGATTTGATCTGCTGCTTCCTTCGTACGAGCCAAGCGCATCGGGTCGTAATCGCAAAGGGGGATCGAGCAGGATCGAGCACAGCTTTGCGTAGTACGCATCGATCATCCTTCTTCTGAAGACTATTGCATCTCGCCCGCTCCAGGCAGAACGCTCGCGGTGGGCAATGCTCCGCCCTCGAAACGCTATATCAGGGTGGACTTCGCACTATGGTGCCGGATCTGTCGCTACAAGTGGGATCGAATCGAGATGAGGAGACGTTGCTCTGATCCAAAGTTCTGAATCTGCTCTCATAAGGCGCGCGGAGTTTGACGGAGCCCAGTCGATGCGGAGAGGTGCTGAAAGCGGTGGCGAAGTGGTGGCGAATAGTGGCGAATGAAGGAATTTAACGTTATTGAGGCATACCGATATTGCGTCATCCGGATCGGAAGATCGTCAGGTCCCGGTGGCTTTTGGAAGTCTAGCTCAGTGGCGTTAAGCGGAGAATATTCCAAACCTTATCGCCTCTTCCGCCCTGGATCTCGCTCGTCAGTCAACTTGCAATATCTCTTCTACAAGCTCTTTCTCCAGCAAAGTCAACAACTTGCAATCGGGAACAACGATGATCACATTTCTAGGAACCCGGAGCTAGAGCCAAACCGGCATCGGAGATTATATAAGAGTTCGTTGTTGACACGGAGGCATTGGGTAGTATTCTGACATCTACTGATGTGGACTGGTGCAACTCCCAAGGATCGACCGATGTCCATCGTTGTCTCTCTCGGCCCGCCTCCTCTTGCCTCTTGCGCCTCCATTGCGCACATGCCTGGACACGACGATGACGCGTTGTGTTTTTCCGAGCACGAGAAGCGAGCATCGGGCCAGATTGACAAGAGCTTACCCAAGGCGTCCTGCCCGGCAGGATTAACCTTGTATAAACAAGGATTCCCCCCCTCTGTTTGAATTGTCAACTGAACAGTACCGCCAACCGCCACTTATCATCTGACCACCATGGCCCCCTCCGGATTGTCCCTTTTCACCCAGGTCAGTTCGATGTGAGACTTGGTACGAGCAGTAGCTGATCAACAACAGGTCATCACCATCCTGCTGGCTGTCGTGAGTCTTTCCTACCTGGCTGTTCGGAAGAGCGCAGCTGACAATCTAGTCTTCCGCTAATGCCCTCACGACGGCCGTCAACCTCGGCACCGCCGCAGGCTATACCCTCCTCGCCAAGACCGCTGTCACCAATGTCGCCACCTCTACTTCGTCCATCGTCGGTGATGTGGGTCTGAGCCCCGCTGCTCTGTCCTTGGTCTCAGGCTTCCCCGATCTCACGCTGGATGCGAGCGGAAAGTTCGGTAAGTCTAACTTCAGCGTCTGACTCTTTGCGTCGCTCACCTTCCAGCTCGGACACGCCAGGTATCAGGCGTAGTCACTGCCGCCGACACCGATGGAGATGTATTGACCACCGCGGTCAGCGACATGGAAGCCGCTTACACTTCCGCTTCTCCCGATGGGCGGGCATCCGAGTTCAATGAAGAAGGAGGCGGCGCCATCGGCGGTCTCGTCCTCCTACCCGGTGTCCACAGGTGGACCACAGCCGTCACCATTGGCGGCACCCTTACCCTCTCTGGCACGTGTACCGATGTCTTTGTATTACAGATCGCGTGAGTCCTAGCCTCCACGCATGTGGACATCGCTGATAACTGCAGTGGCACCCTTACCCAGAGCGTAAACACTCAAATCGTTCTGGTTGGCGGTGTCCGTCCCTCTCAGGTCTTCTGGGCGGTCGCAGGCGCCACCACTATTCAGACCGGCGCTCGCTTCCAGGGTATCATCCTCGACAAGACCGCTGTCACCCTTCAGGTCGGTGCCCAAGTCATTGGTCGTATCCTCGCCCAAAGCGCCATCAACCTCGATCAGAGCGGGGTACAGGAGCCAACGGACTCGGGATGTGGAACCACCGTGACCATCACTCAGAGTAAGTTTGTTGATCTCGTCACTTCGATAGACACTGACTCGGCAGCTGCGTCCACCGTGACACTCTCTGGGTCAACAGTCACAATCCCTACCACGATCAACGGCACTCCTACTACTGTCTTCACCACCCTCCCTGGCTCGGTCGTCCCGGCATCAACCATCACCCTTACCGGCTCGACCGTCACACAGATCACCACCGTCATCAGCGGCGTGCCCACAACAGTCGTAACCACCATCCCGGCCGTCACAGTTGTCACCACTGCCCCCATCCAGACAGTCGTCGTCACCGCCCCGGTAGTCATCGAGACTGTCACCAGCACACGGCCTGCGGTGACCGAGACCATCATCTCGACCATCGCCGGCGTACCTAGCACCTTCACATCTGTCGTACCCGCGACCACCGTCACCGAGCTCGTCACCCGCCCTGCTCTCGTCACTACCCTTGTTGTCACTGAGACCGGCAGTGTCGTCACCCTCCCCGCCATTACCCAAGTGGTCACCCAAATTTCAACAGTTGTGGAGCAGGGTACGACCGTCACCCAGACTGAGCTGGTCACTTCGACCATCCCCGGAACCAACGCACCTACGACCGTCACCGAGACGACAGTGGTCCCCACCGTCTCGACGCTCACTCAGCCCGGCGGAACGACTGTCGTCACCATCACCGAGACTGCGGAGCAGGCGGCCACCTCTACTATCACGCAACCCGGTTCCACCATCACCGAGGTTCAGTCCACTGTCGTGACAGAGACACAGCTCGTCACCCAGACCGTCAGCGGCAGTACTAGTAAGTGCCTTGCTGTATCACAGAGGTCAAGCTGACTCTCAGCCGTTGTGACTTCCCTCGTCCCCACCACTAGGTTCATCACCACCACACGAGTTCAGCCCGGCGCCACGGTCATCACCACAGTCAACAGGCCGGTCCCGACCACACGGACCGTCACTCAGACCCTCTCCGCTGGTATATGTGAGTCATTCAGACTAGGCAGTGGGTATCATGCTGACTTGACAGCACTCACAACCATTATGGTTCCCACTACTGTCACTCGGACCATCGGTGGGACCGACGCCGGCGCTCAAGTCACCACAGCTACCGTCATCCGTACGGTCGTTCAAGGCGGCGTCACCGTCACCACTGGTGTTCCCGTCACTCAGACGCTCAGCGGCATGGTCGTAACTGTCACCGCGCGGCCCACTCCCGGTGGCGATATCGCTGCTGGAGAGGGTAACGGTCAGGGCGCAGGCCAGGGCGCCGGACAGGGTGCTGGTCAGGGTGCTGGTCAAGGTGCTGGACAGGGCGCTGGACAGGGAGCAGGGCAAGGTGCGGGCCAGGGTGCCGGACAAGGTGCCGGTCAAGGTGCAGGCGCCGGCACGGCAACAGCTACCGGTGCAGGCGGAGGCGGTGGTGAGGGCCAAGGTACTGGCGGTGGTGGATCGTAAGTTGTTCCCCTCAGTCTCGGAGATAGTGCTGACTCTCAGCTTTACCCAGACGGTCACCGAGACAGCATACGTCACGATCTACGCCAGCGGCTACTCGTGCATGGGTAAGTCAGCCACTCCATCTCGAGGGCCAACGCTGACTCTTCAGGATCTGCGACTGCTTCCGCATCTGGCCCCGGCTCCGCCGCAGCCTCAGCAGCCCCTACCACCATGACCACCAGCACTCGCCCGAACGCCTCCCAAATCGCCGCTTCCTCCACCGCGGCCTGCATCGAGTCCGCCTCGAAATCCGCGATGGGACTGTGCATGATGTCCGCCATGGCGGCCGCTCCCTCCATCTGCGCCGCACCTCAATCGTCCGGCCTCGGCTCCGCGAGCGTGTCCGCGCAGAACAGCACGCAAAGTTCCGTCAGCCAGCTTGGAGCCCAGTCGGGCGCCGCGTCGAGACTAGGGCGGAGCTGGTTGCTGTGGGGATCGGCGCTGGTGACTTTGGTGATGCTGCGTTAAGGGTGCGTTGGACAGTCATGGACAATTTGGGATAATGGGTTATAATCACATCGGATCGTACACGAGACTCTGCTGGATTTGTACACCATTCTTGTAAACTGTAGCGACTGCTGCTGAGATAGATGAGAGATGCGAATCGTACTGGATATACTTGCACTCCATCGGACTATGTAGCAGCTTACTGGCAGCTTATAAGTAGCAGCGGTTGGACGCCTTGCCCGCTTGTTTCTTGGTCAAGTCGGATAACTACTATGTGACTGGATTTTACCAGGGATAAGTTCAAGAGGATCATTGCGCGCCACCTCAAGAAGCAAGCCAAGGCGCTCGTAGATAGGGGATACAGCTCCATTCGGGCTGCACACTTGTGCGCGCAAGTCTTTGATCTACGCCAGATGTCTCGCCTGTCCCTTGGACCTCCTCCCCGTATCTCCCACGTCGGATAACCTGCCTCACCTCTTCCTCCACCAGTCAGATATTCTATCACGTTACCTCCTTCTCATTCTGTCCTACTTCGCTCTGACGATCCTCACAAGCACCACCCTCCGGCCGCCCGTGTCATACGTGGCGGGAATCTGAAACAAGGGGGTATGTTTCAGATCTTGATCGTTGTTCTTCGCCCGCTATTCGCCTTTGCAGCTTCTTCCAGTACTCTATACGCAAGGAGGAGATGTAGCATCTCAGATTCAATCCATGAGGTGGTCTCTGATTGTCCTTCGGGACCTTCTGTTGGAGCGATGACCTCTTCAACTTCCCTCACGGCCTCTTCCGTCCTTCTGCTGACAGATACTCATCTTGTCCATGTCGAAACGACCAACCGCGAGAATTGACATCCTCCGTACTACCGGCCTGAACAACTATAAACCCTCGATCTGGACGAAGGATATCGTACCTTACTGGTAAGCTGCATCCCTACCTTGATCCTCTGCTCTCCACAGTCCGCAGTCGGCGTAAGCTGAGCTTGCGAGGAAATCTCGTGCTTGCGGCGCGGCTGCAGTAGGCGTCAGCTCTGCGATGCTTGTCCAAGCTGGCAGGGAGGGCGCTTTTCCTTGGTCCAAGGTCGCCCCTCGCCCTCGTCTGCATGCAGGAGCCGTGGTCGCCCTTGGTAAGTAGCAAAGATTGACGATGACAGGCAAATGTACGCTGACCGCGGCTACAGTTCTGTTCAGCGAGGGGCTCGAGATCATGGGACAGGTCTACCCCTTCAGTCGTGGTGGGGGGTTTACGGTCGACGAGCTTCGTCAGTGTGTATCTCTCCTTAATATACAGAGCGGGATGACTGGCATGTACGCTGGACAAGCTGATACATCTCAGACAAATAGCGGCAAATTCCACACTTGAGCGACTCAGATGGTCGCTCCTATCCGCCGGGATCGCCGGTCTGCATCTGAACAAGTTGCGCGGATACGAGCGCCTGCGTCGTGCTCAGCCCATAATCGGTAGTCCGCCCTGGAAGGGGAGAGCCGGAGCGTTTCAGGCAGGACTATGGGCTACTGGTGGGTCTCGAGAGCACACAAGAACCACCAGACGCTGAACAACAGTCTTTATGACAACTGCTATCGTTATCGCTCGGTGCGCCGGTGCAGACCCTTGGCATGTGCAGACCCGGATTGCGGACTGGTAAGCCTCGTTCGCGGCTTACAGGGCACACACAGCTGATCTGCAGGATTCGGGAGAAAGAGCAGAAGGGGCGAAGGGCCAATTCGGGTTAGACAGGCGTCCATAGTAGTATCATTGTGCGGGATGCACGAAAAGCTTGCGCCCCCTGCGCGATGCTGGCACTCGAAGGGCAAGACTGTACATAGAGTAATACTCAGAGCGTCTTCAGGTGAGGATCTATCAGCTAATGGTTAGCGCGCAGGACGTTAGCAGTGAGCAGGGATCCCAGAGGAGACAAGCCCACTACTCAGGCGTCAGATCCAGTCTTGCCGTATTACTTTACATTCGAGTTGCGCTTTCGTCTTCCATGGTCGATGCAAAGATACTTTCATGCTCAGATCCTCTCTGTATTGTCATCTTCCTGAGCTGTCAGCTGTGAGATCTCAGGAGGTACAGGAGGAGCTTACCGGTCGATTGTCTCACCATCTTCCGCCGCGCCGACCCTTAAGCTCTCCCATCCTATCCTCCCATCCCATTTTCCTGTTAATATCCTCCATCCGCCAGAAAGAACCCCGCTTGGAGTCCTCCTCCTTCCAGAACGCCTGCCTCAGCTGCTCCTGCCTCCTCTACTCCTCGATTACAGCAGGCGGCATCCCTCCCTTCGCCAGCAGGGCCATCTCAAACTTGGCCACCTCGTCCGTCCGCCTCCAGTACTCATCGACTCTCGCATGCCCTCGCCGTTCGGTCTCGTCGTGAAAGTCCTGCTTCTGCCGAGCCCGCTCCACTGCACCCTCCCCTTCATCCTCCTCGTCATCGTCCCAATCCCCGCTGCTCCCATGGCTATACACCTCGTCCTCCAGATCGAGCGCCGCCTCGATTTGCGCCCACTCCCTCTGATGCCTCAGCGCCTGTTGCGCCGGAGTCTTGCCAGGTATCTTAGGAGGCGGCACGCCATGCATGAGTGGCATGCACATGGCGCGGACACGGTCCGGGTCCATCGCGGCCGCTGCAACCGCCGCTGCTTGGGAGGGAGTCAGGCCGGTGTGGGACGGGCCAGAGGCGGGCTGTACAGGAGGAGGGGGAGGAGGTAGAGCGTAAGAAGGCACAGCATCGACACTGGGACCAACGACATCGGTGTGCTTTAGGACGAATTCGACGAGCTCCGCCTTCCTCGCTTTGCTGACCCCTTTCATTGGACCCCAGAAACCCTGTCTCGCCAGGCTCCGAAGCTCGCCTACAGGGAGACTTTCGACATAGCGTCGGTCGCTCTGAACTTGTGTGGCTGATCGAGTGGACGCTTTAGGCATTGTTATAAGGTGTAGATGTGAAGGATGAAAGATGAAGCTAAGTCCAGGTGAAATGAGATACAAAGACGCGTCGACGACGAGCGACTTGCGCGATCCTCGTCAACTCTTTCCCGCCTTCCGTTGGAAACCAGGCTGGCTCGGCCGAGCCTCGGGCTGTTGAGGAGGAAAGGGATAGTAGCGCTCTTTGCGTAGAAGTCAAGTAAAGCCCGCGAAGCGCACATTATGCACGTGCACACTAGATTACGCCGTCTCAGGTTGGCAGACCAGGCAGGACCCTGCATGAAGACTGCATCCCTGAAATGCCTATACTCATGATCACCCCTACTTCTTCGCTGCCTTGGCCGTTGTCGAGTTTTTGGGCAGCTCGGCAGTGTACGGAAGGAAGTCGCGGCCCTGCATATACGGCTGGAGCACCTTTGGTATCCGAAGACCCTAGTTTATCAGCTCATCCCACTCAGACAGGTTAAGAAGCAGGGAGCTTACCTCGGGTGTCTGATAGTTTTCGACAATGCAGCAAAGGGCGCGCTCGGTCGCGCAGAGAGTACCGTTCAGCATGTGCACAAATCCAGCCTTGGCATCGGCCTTCTTGTACCCGAGACGGACATTGAGCGATCGCGACTCTGCCATGATCAGCTGTATCCTCAACGGACAGGCGGGACTCACGATAATCGGTACAGTTCGAGCACGAGACCAGCTCCTTGTACTCTCCCTGGTATGGGAACCAAGCCTCCAGATCATACTTGATCGACGCAGCGTTGTTGAGCGCGCCCGAGACGATTCCGACGACTCGGTATGGTATTTCGAGGGATTTGTAGAATTCTTGCGAGACGTTGATCATTTGGTCGAGCTTTTCCGACGACTGTTCTGGCTCGCACACAATAAACTGTGGATCAGCTGATACAGACGTCAACGTGAGGGAGAGTCTCACCTGCTCCACCTTCTCGAACTGGTGCACCCTGAAGATCCCCCATGTATCCTTTCCGTGGCTCCCCGCCTCTTTCCTGAAACACGTCGAGTACCCAGCAAGCTGGATCGGCAGCTTGGCAGGCTCGATGTTCTCGTCCGCAAACATGGCCGAGATGGGCTGTTCCGAAGTAGCGATGAGGTACATGTCTTCGTTCCCCGACACCTTGTAGAGCGCCTCGTCAAACTCCTCGAGCTGGGCAGTGGCGGCCATGAGGTCCTTCTTGACCATGAAGGGTGCCTGGGTCTTCTTATATCCACGCTCCCGCAGGAACTGGAGACCGTAGTTGATGAGCGCTTGGTTCAGGTCGACACCGTCGTTGGTGAGGAAGTAACCCCGGTGACCCGACACCTTGACACCTGAATATCAGCTCAGGCCTGGCTGTACTTCAAGGATCACATACCTCGCTCCGTATCGAAAGCCTCTAACCTCGCCAAGACTTCGTGGTGCGAGATGATCCCAGCCGTCTTGTCCTCGGCCTGCAGTCCCGGTTCCGAGTTCCCCTTGTGGTTTGGCTCGGGGTGCCATACGTTCTGAATAGGGTTGTCGTCCTGATCAGTCAGCTGGGAGCCCCTCTGATGGAGTATGCAAGCTCACCTCAGTGAGCGAGACGTGACACTTGGGATCCACAATGTTCCCAATCCTCGCCGCGAGCTTATCCCTCTTCTTCTCCAGCTCAGCCGCCTTCAGCGACAGCTCGGCAATCTTCTTATCCCACACGCCCTTCTTCTCGAGCAGCTCCGACGCATCCCCCTTGGCCTTCTTGATGGTCCCAATCTCCTTCTGTACGATGTTGACCTCGCGTCGAGCCGACTCTTGCTCGTAGTTGGCTACGGTATCAGCGTTGATTCGGTATGCAGCACAGACGCCGAGGCTGGAGCAAGGTGTATGCGGAGAAGTTGCAGTGAGCAGTGAGGAAAGCTCACCTTGTCTGTACTCGGCCGAGAGCTCAACGACCTGGTCTACCAGACCGACATCGGCTCCTCTCTGTCGCTGCGACTCTCGGACAATCTCTGGGTTGCCTCCCTTGTCAGGTTGGACTGGAGATATCAGCTTGACTACGAGGACAGTCCTGCCATACTACGCTCACAGTGGATGAGGTCAATCATTTCTGGTGGGTGTAAGCTCTGTGTTGGGAGGGTAGTGCTGTGGTAGCTGTGATGGTAGCTGTGAAAGATGTAGAGGCGGACTGGCCAGAAAGTTGGGTGAGGAACGCGACTCGAGCTGATACCGAGTCGCTGAAATATGCCACGTCACTGTTGACACCGCAGGCCTCGGGCAACAACCTTCTAATGATGCTTTGCTGTACTTTATCTATACCAGCTCGACTACTATCGCGGTCTACATCTTGCCATCGGACAAGGAAGCCCAAAAGCTATAGACGTTATCAATCCGACAAGAAATGGACGACTCCATGGAGGATTTCTACGCCGGTCGCGCGCGACGACCCCAACAGTCTAGCTCCTCCCGCCCGCCCATCGGCCTAGGCATAGATCCAGCACCACCGTCCTCCGCCCTTCCGGACCCGGCACACGCGTATCACACCCACTCGCACTCTCCATACGCGCAGCCTCGTCAGGAAGACCGGAATCCCAGCCGAGGGCAAGACGCGTCATTCGCGTCTGTCCCTGAGGACCATACGATGGGAAGTGCGGAGGATGACGATGAGGATGGAGAGGATGACGACGACGAAGACGACGAAGAGGAGGAAGGGGAGGATGGTGAAGGAGATGGGATGTCCGAGACGAGCTCGGCGATGTATGATCCAGCGACAGATCCGGAGGGGTTCGCGAAGAGGTTGGATGAGCTTGCGGGGACGTTGGAGATTAGTGAAGAAGAGGCGAGGGCTCTAAGACAAGGTCCAGCTATAGGCAAGGGAAAGAAGAGTGAGCTCTACCAAGCCCTCCTGATTGATTGGGCAGCCAGACCAGAGCTAAAGTCGTAGCGCCAATTCTACCCCTGTCAGACTTCAAGAACTACATCAACCACTATCTCACGACCACAGAATGGAAGTATGCTCCACCGCCTCACGCAGAGTCGCTTCTCCGCAGACAAGGCGCTCCAGAGGTGTACCAGCCCGGAGAGGACATCGGTCAGCTACACCCGATCCGAGCGCTGGGGAGGAGCTGGGTAGGGAGAGACGTAAACGCGGATGGTATGGAGCTGATGGAGGGGCTGGGGATAACGGAAGGGCTGCCACGTCTAGCTGAGGAGGGCAGAGCGATGGAGGGTCTGATGCGGTGATTCATTGCGGAAGAAGGGTATGTCAGTGTCTGTCCTCGGCCGTATGGCGGCCACCTGACTGATGCGTGTAGATTCTGTCGGAGTCTATGTCTGGCCCGACCGCGCGACTACTCGACGCTGTTGCGCTATTTCAGCGACTAGCGCCCACCAAGCGCCTTTTTCTGCGCATAGCGTCCACTGTCTCCACCCAGAGACCATGTCTCAGCCTGGACTGCCAAAAGTTTGGTTTGAGACATCTCGCCTTCCGTCCGTCGCAGACGGCTCCCAGCAATCCTATTCATACCCACGCATACCTGCATCCCGCCCCTCCTTTTTCGGGATAATGCAAACATCGACTCCCGTTGCCTCTATCGACAAACACGACCTCGGCATCGGCTTGGGAACGACGCAAACGATCAACACGGTCAACGGACCGACGACGACCCCTCGTCTCGTTACGGGCAGCGCAGACAAGAGCGCTCCTTCTACCCCTGTAATCGCAACACCCACACTCTCATCTAGCGACACGTTCGAATCGGACGACTTCGCTATTATCCAATTCACCCCTAGCTCCCCAAATCCACATTCGCATAGCTTCGCCCCCTCTACTGCCAATTGCTGCCTACAAGCGCCCCCGGCAGTCCACTGTACGTTCATCCCGTACTGATATGCCCGTCTGGGCTGACGGTCGTAGCTGACTCTGCCGCAGATCGTCCCAAACCTTTCTGGACTGGTCACCTCCTCCCCGCCTCCGCCTCTCCGGCCGGCATAACCCCCACCCACCCCTAAGCCTCCAGACAATATGTCACTCATTCACCGGGTCGGGATGGTCATCACCATCGCGATCGCCATCAAGAGCGGGCGCATACCAACCGCTCGAGCAATGACGATACCGGACCTTCACATGCGGCAAGACGCATCGGTCGCGGTCTCGGCAGCGGCAGCGGCAACAACTCCTGCCGGTAGCGCGGCGGTGGCAAGCGTATCGGTCGAGCCTGCCGTGGCCTCGTCGGCTGTCGTATCGTCTGTGGCGGCAGCCCCGGCCGCGTCCAGCGCGGTCCCCAGCATCGCAGCTGCCTCCTCGGCGGTCACGCCCACCGCAACCTCCTCTTTATCCGGCAGCGTCGCTGCGTCATCTGCGTCGGGCATGTCGTCCGGGTCCGCCGCTCTTTCTGTCTCGGGATCCACCACCATCTCCACAGCCTCCCTTCGGCCCCTCGCCACCACTCTCGCGGAAGAGCTCGAATCGCCCCTCCCTAAACCCAACTATGCGCCAGGCGGGATGTCCTTCATCCTCCCCGCCTTCGCCATCATCGCTCTGATCTTCATCATCTGGCTCGTGGTCAAGACCAAAGAGTACATTTGGAAGCTCAAAGAGGCGGAGGAGAAGGCCGACACCCAAAGTCCCGATCCGGGCGCACTGTCGGGTCATGTCCTGCCCAAGACTGGGGCCGCGCCGGCTCGGGCGACAACGGGGTTGGGTGGGAAGTGGAAGAAGAAGGGATGGAAGGAGCTGGAGAGCGAGTCGGAGGACGAGAAGCCGTATAGCCGGCATGAAGGCAGGGAGCGGGACCCGTATTCCCGAGTAGGGGAGTGGCAGGGAAGCCGCAAATACCGCTCGAGGGAGAGAGGCGGGTCTCGGGATGCAAGGCATGGGGAGGGTCATAGGGACGAGAGGGGGAGGTACGGTCGGCTCGACGTTCGTGACGAGGACTACGACCATGATCACGGGCGACCTCGGGAGCACCATCACCGCGAGCGCCGCCCGAGCCGCCGAGATCGGGAACGCGAGGTAGAAAGGTATCGCGAACCCGCAACCCGCTCGCCGCACCCTGAGCGGGCACGCCCGACATACGAGGCCGACCCCTCTCCTCCTCATCGCAAACCCTCTGCCTCTGCTCCGACAGCGCCCCTCGCTCCAGCTCCGCCGCCACCGGCCCTCCCTCTCGATAGGGGCGTAAGCAAGAAGGACAAGAAGGACCGCGCGGAAGAGTGGATCAAGTCGGGCAAGGAGTACAACGATACTCGACACCACATGTCGGAGCGGCGCGAACTCGGTCGGGACCACGGGACCGGCGATGCCAAGGGGAAAGGAAAAGTGCCGGACGCGTATGAGGACGAGTACGCCGCGAGGTATGCCGAGCAGCACAACTTCAGCTTGGCGCCTCCTGCGGCTGGTGAAGGGGGCAGGCTGCCGCCGTTGACGCATCTGGCGGTGCAGATGGGTCCGGCGGCCTACAAGGCGGCAGGAGCTGCTCCGGTGGAGGCGGCGAGGCCTGCGCCCGAAGCGAATGCCCCACCCGCTCGGGAACCCCGGAGCCAGGCCAGTGCGGACAAGCACCAGGCATCCACGGCTTCATCCACCGCCAAACTCATCCGAAGGGAGAGGAGCTCCCGCAAGCCCGCTCCGGCGTCCGCACCGATCTCGGCCAATCCCTCGGCCGAGTCCTCGTCCTCAGCACACGAGGACGTTCCCGCTTACATGCGCGCCCGAGCCATCTCACCCCCTCCTATCCTCTCGGCCCCGCACCATCCCACCCTCTTCTTTCACAATGGGCCCTCCACGACCCAGCTCGTCCCTCTCGCGACATACGACAGTGGGACGGACCTGGAGTCAATGTACAGCGCCCGGCCGAGTCCTATGCCGGATACCGAGCCGTCCAGGATGCCCGATGTACCGAGTACAGCCGACAAGCTGGAGCAGACTCCTGCCGGACCTCCACGCACCGTCCGCAATCCTCAAACATCCGATAGCTCCCGGCTAGTCGCGCGGACTCCGACGAGGACAAAGAGCCACGATCCGTCCGTACCGCCCGATAGTCCCAGTGCGGGCGGGAGTCGGACTGCGGCTCTTCGGACACCCGTCAGGCGGGGCACGGACGGCGGGAAGACCACCGGCCGTGCCACGCCCACTATCCGGCTGATCGAGTCCCGCGGTAGCTCAATCAAGCGCGGCGGCGAGACGCCTGATCTGAGCAAGACGTCCGGTCTTACCCCGAAGAAACACTCCAAGCGGCTCGCGCCTGCGCCCACGCCGTCTTCTACCCCGGAATCGACCAGGCGGGTCAGGGCGCAAAGAAAGGAATTGAAGGCGAGGGGCAAGGTGGATGAGATTCTGAGGGATAGTTGGAGTGAGCGGGCGGTCGTGAACCCTGCTGGGCCGGTGGAGGATGACGACGATGAGGAGGAAGTGGAGGTGGAGGTTGAAGAGAGGGAGGTCGAGGTGGAGGAAAGGGCGAAACCGGCCGTCAAGGCCGTTCCGGTGCCCAGGGATGAGGTGGAGCTGGCGCACGCTCGATCGAGAGCTACTTCACCTACGCCAACTCCGGTCAAGCCTATGTCGGCTCGGCCCATCTCGCCCCCACCGGCCACAACGGCGTCCCCTTCGGCCGCCCGACCTCTCAGCCCGCGCAAGACCCACGTCTCGACCATCCCTAATGTGGACAGCGAGGATATCAACAAACTACAGGGAATCGAGCAGAGGATGGCATTGATGAAGCAGCTGGAGGAGAGGGTGAAGCGATGAGTACGGGGACACTTTGAGTAGATGGACAATCGCGATCGGTGTTGGTATTTCGTTCTTGTAGCTCATACGTGTACTCTCGTAAAATTGGACAATGTAGCCATCTTTGTGATCTGATGAGGGGGGTTGCATGTGACAAGTTACCCAGAAGAAACTATACAACGGTCTTGAAATATGACCATCCGCCAGCTGCGGCAGTCATTAAGCTAGCACCGACCATAGCGGGACGAATGCCGGCTAAAGCAGTCAGTATGGATCGTTACGGAGGTTACAGGCAGCACTGAATACTCACATGTCGATTTGAAAAGTGCACCACTGATAGCTCCTGCGCCCATCGCATTCAGGACGTCATGTCTCCCGCGGTATGAGTCGAGACCCGAGTTGACGAGATTGTAAAAGATAGCTACGATATCAGCTTTCTGCGAGCGATCCTGATGTAAGTTAAGCTCGACGTACCGAGAACACCAAGCGAGTTGCCTACGAAACTACCTCGCCGTGTGCATCCGTTCAAGATGGCGTTGATGCGGAGCTTCATCGATGGACTTGGGCCCAATTGCCGTCCTAATCCCTCTTTCAGACCCCATGCTCCTCCAACAGCAAGACCTGGAGGATATCAGCTCAGTCTGCCGACGTAGGGCGCCAATGAACTCACCCGACAGATACGTCGTCCCTGTCCCTACACAAAGATCGTCCGTCCATCCTCTACTCGGCAAGACGCTCGCCGCTCCCTGCACTTCCGACAATTTGTCCTCATCCAGCTGTAAGAAATCGAGCTTGTCCCCCAGGCCCGCAAGAGGATGGAGCTTGGCCGGATCGTACGCTGATGAGAATGTATCGAGTGCCGTAGGTGCCGATGGGGTGTTGGCAGTTGGTAAAGAGCCAGAGGAAGGACCGGCGGGTGAAGGCTGGACGGGTGAATCGAATTTGGCCGAGTTGAAGAGCTCTTGCGAGACTGATGGCTCGTTCTGAGCGGGAGCGGGGGTGGATGAGAAGAGGCCTGAGAAGAAGGACATGCTGGCCGATGGCTGAAGCTAGCTTTAGATGAACAAGGTGAGATGAAGGGCCTTTTTGACGTTGTTCGGAGCAAGCTGAAGCTGGTGGCGGCGATGATCCGAATTTTGCCTTTAAATGGGGGGAGGGGACTAAATTACGTCATGTCCGTGCGTTCACTGCGAGGTCGGCGACGAAGATTTCCAGCGAGACGATAGGTCGTTTCACCTTATACGTTCCTATACGACCTCAGCTATCATGTCAGCCAACGGTAACGCACCCGTAGCAGGCCCCTCACGGCCCAAGAAGACCAAGAAGCGATCAGCGGTCACACCCGAAGAGCCCATCGCCCCGCCGTCCAAATCAGCCCGGGTCGCATCACCAACGGGGACAGGCGATGACTTTGAGTCGGGCGAGATGCAGCTCGGGACAGGCGTAGATCCCATGGATGCGCTAGAGCAACAGGATGCGACAATGGTCGATCCGATGGACGCCATGGAGGCGAACGGGGAGGACGGGATGGAGGAGGATGGAACACAAGTGGTATTGCCAAAACGAGCGGATGAGTTTGAGCAGCAGGCGGAGCGGGAGGTGGATGCTGCGAAAGGGCTGGGAGGGGAGCAGGCGGAGGGCAAGATGAAGCTGGTACATCAGGTCCGACATCAGGTGAGCTGAATGACCCATTTGAAGCGAAATCGTGGCCAAACTGATCCTCCAAGGTCGCTATCCCCCCAGACTACCCTTACCTCCCCATCGCCCAGCACAAGCGGAATGACCCGCCCGCTCGGACATACAAGTTTGAGCTGGATCCTTTCCAGCATGTCGCCACGAGCTGTATTGAGCGGAACGAGTCTGTGCTGGTCTCGGCGCATACCTCGGCAGGAAAGACGGTAGTGGCGGAGTTTGCTATTGCTACGTGTCTCAAGGAGGGGCGGAGAGTGGTGTATACCTCTCCAATCAAGGTCAGTCGCACTGCGAAGCGCTAGGTAATGAGCGATTCACTGATCGGCAGGCTCTGTCAAACCAGAAATACCGAGAGTTCTGCGAGCTGTTCGGAGATGTTGGTTTGATGACTGGAGATGTCACCATCAATCCTACTGCATCTTGCCTGGTCATGACTACCGAAGTGTGTACAGTCATTGAGGATCGAGACCTATGCTGAAGGCCAGATTCTGCGATCTATGCTGTACAGAGGTTCCGAGGTCATGCGTGAAGTAGCCTGGGTAGTCTTTGACGAGGTCCACTATATGCGAGACAAGGGTACGTCTCTTCCCTCTCCTGCCGATGTCATCTAGCTTATCATCAGAACGTGGTGTCGTATGGGAAGAGACGATCATCCTTCTCCCCCACTCGGTCCGCTACGTTTTTCTCTCCGCCACCATTCCCAACTCGATGGAATTCGCCGAGTGGATCTGTCAATGCCACAACCAACCCTGTCACGTTGTATACACCGACTTCCGACCGACGCCGCTACAGCACTACTTGTTCCCGTCTGGCTCGGAGGGGATCTACCTTGTCGTCGATGAGCGGAGCAACTTCCGAGAAGATAACTTTCAAAAGGCGATGGCGGCGTTGGCGCAAGGTCAGGGGGAGGACCCGGCGGATCCGAGTAGTGGGAAGGGGAAGAAGGGGAAGACGAGGAAGGGTGGGGCTATGAAGGGTGAGCTCACGCGATTGTATCCGAGTCTCCCGAGTCTCAAAGCTGACAACCAGAATCATCCGACATCTACAAGATCGTCCGGCTGATCATGACCCGCGGTCTCAACCCCGTCATCATCTTTGCCTTCTCCAAGCGCGAATGCGAAGCCCTCGCGATGCAAATGTCCAAGCTCGACTTCAACACCCCCGAAGAGGCCGGCTCGGTCGCCCAGGTGTTCGAAAGCGCCATCAGCGGTCTCTCGGAGGATGATCGCAAACTCCCGCAGATCGAACTCATCCTACCGCTCCTCAAGCGGGGGATCGGAATCCATCATGGTGGACTGTTGCCGATTCTCAAGGAGGTCATTGAGATCCTGTTCCAGGAGGGACTGATCAAGGCGTTGTTTGCGACCGAGACGTTCTCGATTGGGCTGAATATGCCGGCCAAGACGGTGGTATTTACGAGTGTGAGGAAGTTTGACGGCAAAGACTTTAGGAATCTGTCTGGAGGAGTGAGCTTTTACCTGCGCCCTGACCAGAGCGGTAAGCTGACGCGGCAGGAATATATCCAGATGTCTGGTCGTGCCGGTCGTCGAGGACTTGATGCCCGAGGTATCGTCATTATGATGGTGGACGAGAAGATCGAGCCGGACGCGGCCAAGTCGATGGTCAAGGGTCAAGCGGACAGGCTCGACTCGGCCTTCCACCTCGGCTACAACATGATCATCAACCTTATGCGTGTCGAGGGCGTCAGTCCAGAGTATATGCTCGAGAGATGTTTCTTCCAGTTCCAAAACACGATGAGCGTGCCGGTGTTGGAAGAGCGTGAGTCTGTCCCAAGCTAGGGGTCGGGTAGTGCTGATAGGTCAGAGTTGAAGAAGGCCGAGTTGGAACGAGATGGGTTCAAGATCGACAGGGAGGAGGAGATTGAGGAGTATTGGGATTTGAGGAAGGTGTTGCAGGAGAAGGGAGACGACTTTAGGGCCGTCATCACGCACCCGACCTACTCACTGCCCTTCCTCAATACCGGTCGTCTTGTGGAGATCAAGGACGGAGATAAGGACTATGGTTGGGGAGTGGTTGTTGCATACAACAACATCACGGGACAAAAGGTGAGCTGGCAGGTCTGGCGACGCTTTTGAGAAGCTAACACCGTCAGGGTCGCATACAAGCTATCTCAGAGGACGATCCTCCTCAGAAATCCTACATCGTCGATGTCCTCCTCAGGATCGCCTCGGACTCGCTTATCGGCCGAGACCGCTCATCTGCGCAATTACCGCCCCCACCACCCGGAGATCAAGGCCAGATCGCTGTCGTCGCTGTCCTGCTCACCACAGTGCAGTCGATCTCGCAGTACCGTATCAACCTGCCTAAAGACCTCCGGGGTCAGGCGGAGCGGAATAGCACGTTCAAGGCTGTCACGGAGACGCTGCGGAGGACACCGGAGGGTCCGCCTTTGCTGGACCCGATCAAGAACATGGGGATCAACGACAAGTCGTTCAAGGATCTGGTCAAGGTGAGCTATCGACCTGTACCAGTAGAGGAGGCAAGCTGACGGCGAAGCAAATCGCCCTTCTCGAGCAAAAGGTCGAGTCCCTACCCATCGCCTCCTCACCCGACCTTCCCCGCTTGTACGACCTCTACGCCACGAAGCAGAACGCCATTGACACGGTCAAGGCGCTCAAGCGCAAGATCAACTCGGTGCATGACGTCCTTCAGCTCGAAGAGCTCAAGTCGCGCAAGCGTGTCCTTCGCCGGCTGGGCTTTGCAACGCAGGACGACGTAGTGGAGATGAAGGGAAGGGTGGCGTGTGAGATCTCGACGGGAGATGAGCTGTTATTGACGGAGATGATGTTTGGGGGAACGTTTGGGGGGTTGGCGCCGGAACATTGTGCGGCGTTGCTCAGTTGCTTTGTGTTCCAGGAGAAGGTCAGTTTGCTGACTCTGTCCTGACTGAAGGAGAAAGAGGAAGCTGACTATGCAGTCCGAAGCCAAAGTCAGGCTCAAGGAAGAACTCGCTACCCCTCTTCGGGTTCTACAAGAGACCGCTCGCCGGATCGCCAAAGTATCGACCGAGTCCGGTATCGCGCTCATCGAGGACGAGTATGTCCAAAGTTTCAAGGTGGAGATGATGGATGCTGTTCTGCAGTGGTGCAAGGGCGCCAAGTTTAGCGAGATCTGCAAGGTGGGTACAGCTCCTCGACCGTCAAGACCGCGCACAATCTGGCCAGAGCTGATACTTTCAGTTGACAGATGTCTTCGAGGGCTCCATCATTAGATGTTTCCGCCGATTACAAGAGCTCTTGCGCCAGATGGGAGCTGCGGCGCATGCTATTGGGAACACGGAGCTGGAGGACCTGTTTGCGAAATCGCTGGATATGCTCGAGAGGCCAAATACCGTTGTGTTCAACCCATCGTATGTTGTCCTATTCCATTTGGAGAACGCGGCGCTAACAGGCTCAGATTGTATCTATAGACTCTTGGGCTCTACGTATGTTTCATACTATGCATGCTCGACTATCCGAAGCTACGAGGACTTCCGCCTTCCTTCTGCAGGTTGCGGTGTGGTACTTGAACCCAAACACAAAAACAGTGAGAAATCGCAAAACTCAGCAAAAGCCTACCTTGCAGGGCCCTGCAAGGTAAACTTCCGGACGGGCCAGGCAACCGCACGATTCCCGGATCAAGATCAACAGGGACGGCAACCGCATCACTCTCCTCATACGGGGTGGGCACCGAAGCGCAACTCTTTAAAACCCTGCGTGTTGCATTTATCTGGTTTCTGGACCGCCTTTGCGTCGCCCTCACTCGCGACCATACGGAGCGAACGTGAAAGGCCGTACAAGTGGCGAAACCCAAGTGAGACTTATTTGTGGACGTCTTGTGGACACGTGAAGGTGTACCATGCGCGTGCGCATGAGCTGAAACAAGGTTTCGAGGTGAAACGTTTACCCCGTGTTACGGCTCTGTTATGGGTTGTCCCTAAGCCAAATTTCAGGCACAGAGCCAATCTCTGCTCGTCCGCGTGCCTTTGGCTTACAGCTCGACCCTTTCATCGCTTCGTTACCCTTCACCTTTGCTTCTCATCTCTACCGCCATCCTCGTACATCCCTCCCCATCGAAGATCAGACGACATCTACCACGGCCCGCGACCACTTCGCCATGACACACGGACCACATTCCTCCCGCTCGAGCCTCCCTTTCTAGTGCTTACTCTGCTATGCTACCCATACCTTCACCAGCGCTGGCCGCTCCGACCCAACCCACAACGTATCAGTGGGCGAAACGGCACTTCTACACCTGCGACTCGATCACCTACGCCTGGGAGCCGGAATGGTATACCCAGCCATTCTATACGGCCTCGTCCAGCTCATATGATGCGGCGGCGTCAAAGGGGCCCGTCAATCCTCCGGGGTCGGTGCTGGGTGAGAACACTGCATGTGCGGCCGAGACAAGGAGTAGAAGTGGGTCAGAGACGGCGGGAGCGGGCGCAACGGGGAGCGGGAGGGGAGGAACGACGGTTGTGCGCGTCACAACGACCTCGGGCGGGTCCACGTTCGAGGCGACAATCACACCCGTACTTGGCTCTACCGCATCACTAGAGACATCCGCTCTGTCAGCTACAGGAGTCCCCTCGAGCGGTCAGTCAGACCTGCCGACTCCCACCGCTACCGCTTCGGCATCTACCTCTATCTCCTCGACCTCGCTGTCCATATCGGCCATATCAACGTCCTCCTCTTCCTCTACCGCCGCTTCTCAGGCGCAAGTCACCGATCCCTCGTCGATCAATAATTGCGCGGGCGACCTGGACTTTCAGGCGTGGGGCACGATTGCGGGAGCTGGATTCACAGTACTCATAGGGGGATTGTTGTGGCTACTATGGGCACTACTGAGGGGGAGATTACCAGCGCTCTACTCGCCCAGAACCTACTTCGTGCCTTCCGAGTAAGCTTTGACTTCAGCCGCCCTCTCAGTCTGGTACAGTACAAGCTGACATCACAGCTCTCGTCCATCCAAAGCCTTCTCCCTACTCGCCTTCCTCTTCCCCTTTTTACCCAGCACATCCGCCGCCTCGGGCTCAGCAGCGACCTCCTCCCTCCCCGTCGTCCTCGCCAGCCTCAAACTCCTCATCATCTCCTCCCTCGTCGCGCTCGCCGCTGGTCTCCCCTTGTTACTCGTCACTAACCCCTGTATCGCGCAGACCTCCCCTACGAACCTCCTCGGCGGTCGTCTTGGCTTCTTATCCGACCTGAGCCTTCTGCGCTTGCTCAACTCGCTAGATCCAGCACCGGAGTCGGCATCGCGTGACTCGTCCATCCAGCTTCTCCTCCAATTATCACCGATTAGGCGTGCTCTTCCGCAGACTATCGGCCCGGCGCTCTCGTCCGCTCGTGTCCGGCTCATCGTGATTCTTGTCCTGGGAGGACTGCTGAGTCTCGTTGGCGGGCTGTGGATCGTCACGAGGACGTATGCGCAGATATCGGCCAGAAGACGGAAGTTCGAGAAGGCGACATGTGGAGGTATCGAGATGGTTGTGGTGTCGGCCAAGGACGCACCGGGGTGGAAGGGCTTGTCGGAGGAGAGATTGCGGAAGATGTTGCTTGATGCGATGAAGCCAAAGGAGGAGGGTCAGGGGTCGGAGGCGGTAGAGCTGAGTGTGGTCGGGGTGTTTGCTATACCGTGAGCTAGTTGGCACTCACTCTAGCATGAGACCTCACACCTGACCAGCAGGGACACGACAGCATTACGAGCCAAAGTTGAAGAGCGGGAGACCGCGCTGCTGCATCTCGAAGCGGAAGAGGCAGACTACCTACTCGGCCACTCGGGCCAGCACGGTTCGACCGCTCACCTCCCTCGCAGCCAGCCAGACACACCCTTCACGCCTGCGCAGCCACCCATCGCCTCCACCTCCCGCATCGCCGGCCGTTCCAGCGCCGACATCTCCCAATCATCCCGTACTCCACACCGCCCCTCTTTCGCAGCACGACGCGAGCCGTCCCGGTTCCGCGAGATTAATCGAAACTCTCTCCAGGCCAGCTTTGTCCAGTTTGAGATCGGCCAGCCGATCAAGGTGGACGAGTCGGGCAAATTCGTTCCCGACCCCAGCCCGGAAAGTGAGGAAGGGCATTCTGGAGTTCTCGGGGCTGTGTCCGAATCAGAGGGGGAGTCGGGGGGCTCTGGGGAGGCTGACTCGAGAGCATCAGAAGGGTCGAGGGATGAGGCGAGGCTGCATGACGGTCCGGCTCGACAGCTGGACCTTCAGCCCAGTCCGCCGTATCGCAGTGTCCAGCCCTCAGCGGTTCCTTCGCCAAGCTCGCATCCGTCGCCCGGGGTAGAGACGGCGCGGACGAGACTGAAGGTCTTGGATGATCAAGTAGAGGCGTTGCAGCTGGTCGCGATGAGGTCGGCGGCGACTGGGGCGGATACCGTCGGGTGGGTGATAGTAGGACGAGGAGTGCGTTTCATACCAGGCGGAACGCGGATAGAGGGGTGTACGATCGAGGATATAGACTGGAGGAATGTTGGTGCCAGAGCGGGCGGGACAAGGTTTTGGGCGAGGATAGCAATACTGGGCGTCATCTTGGGTCTGATCTGTGAGCTTATGCCTCTCCCTTCATTCTCGGAACACTCCAGGACTTAGCTGACAAGATAGTGATCCCCTTCATTGGCCTCTCCAACGCTTCATCACCCGGCTTTGCGCACTACTTGCCCTTCCTAGGTCCTCTCGCACGGAGTGACGGATTCGGCTCGGGGGCAGCGCAGGGCTTCGTGCCGGGGTTGGTGATGTGCTTCGTCGTCCTGCTAGCTATCAGAGGGAGCATATGTGAGCCATTTTGACTCCCGCGAGGTCCGGTTCGCTGACATCCACAGTCCTGGCTCATCGCGTACCGACGATATCTCGTAGCCGCCGGGACGTGCTCGCTACCCAGGCCACCTTTTGGTTGATGGTAAGCTTACAGATACCGATGTGCGAATCATATCAGCTGACAAGTCAGCTGTCCCTCTGTATCGCCTGGGCCTTGCTCGTTTCGTCTTTGGAGTTTGCGGTCCAGGGTCTAGCGGGAGATGCGCAGAAATTGCGGGACGTTGCGGATGGATCGATCTACTCCAGTCAGTCTCGTTCAGCTCGGATGATCAAGGTAGTGGCTTACGATCTAGCGTGGTGGCTGTTCGTCTTCTTACTGAATGTCGCGATCATCTTGCCTGCCATCATACTGCTCCAGCCCCGCCGACTGTTGCGGCATTTCCGAAAGAGGCGGACAGCAAAGACGCCTCGGTGGCGCTTCCGCCGTGAGTATGTATCACCCTCAGTTGTCAGATCCCGCAGCTGACCACCTTCACAGTCAGTCGTCCCGCTCATCTCTCGTCCGCGCTCTTGCTCGCCGGTCCCCTCCTCGCCGTCCTCTACACCCTCTCCCTCTCCCTCATCTTCCCCCTCCTCTGCATCCCCCTCCTTATCCTCCTCTACCTCTCCTTCGTCGTCCTCCGGCACATGACCGACCGAGTCTTTGTCGACTTCAGCTTCAGCGACGGGTATCTCGGACTATGGCTCGTTCGCCGTTTGGGGTGGTGTCTCGGGATTCAGCCTTTACTCTATGGGCTGATCCTCCTCTCGCGTCGGGAATGGGCGATTGGCGGAGTTAGCTGCGCGATTGCGCTCTTGGCGGTGATCCTCTCGGAAGCACTCACGGCTCGGCGACTCCCTGAGAAGCGGCGTAAGCATCTCGACTCGTCCACCCGGTCCAGCCTCGATGCGGTGACTAAGAGCATGCGCTTCATCCATCCCGCCCAACGTTCACACTCCCTCCACTCGCGATCGGCCTCGGACTCGTCGATGCTCCAGCGGCTCACCACCCTCCTTCCCGGATACTCTCGCCTTCCCACTAGCTGTCCTCTCCCCCTCCGCCCGCACACTATCGACGATATGGTATACACCGAACTCGCATCCGTCACCCGCCGAGACCTAGTCGTTGGGCGGGACAAGGACGGCGACCGATTCTTTCATGATCCGAGCGAGACGAACCGGGGGCTGGTGTATCCGCCAGAGATGCTTCAGCCAACAGCGGTGGTATGGCTGCCATATACTCGGGGAGGAGGGGCGGAGAGCGAGGCGGCCGAACTCGAAGGGATAAGGGGGTTGGTGGCTATTGTTGATCCGGCGCCTATGAGACGGGAGGGAGGAATTGAGAAGGATAAGAGGAAATCTAAGGATCTTGGCAATTAGATCTGGAGTAATCATCGGACAATGTCTTGGTCGACCTTGAATATAGCAGTAATTAGCATAATCAGCAGTGCTCCGCCCCGATGCATCACCTAATGCATGTCGATACCCGAGTTCCGATATCACGGTCATGCCGCAAAGTACTCGGAGAGGATGAGGAACAGCCCCACGCCGAAGATCAGGAGACACCCGTCCTTGTAGATCTGGGTGAACATGGTAAGGTACCGGGAGCCGGTGAGGAGGGGTCGAGAGATTTTGGGCGGGAGCATGGGAAGGAAGGTTGAGATGAGGGAATGAGGGGGCGGTGGGGACTATCAAAGCGTCAGCCTAGATTCGATGCGAAGAAGCGGGAGAGAGGCGTACTCTGAGGATGAGGAAACGGGTCGTTTGGAGGATAAGCTCGAGCGTCGTGAACCCCCAGAAGAGCGGCTAATGTGTGTAAGCTATATCCCAGCAATGTTTAGGCAACACGAGGTAGAACAGGAAGCTCACCAAGCTTTCAACATCGCCCAACAGCCCCGACTTTGCTCCGCCCCACCCACCCCTCCTTCCCGCCAGCCTCGCCCACCTCGGCACCACCCCACTCTCCATCGCCCCCGCCCATCTTGCTAGCCGTATACTCGGCTCCCACCACCCCACCACGAACGCCAAGAGCGCCAGAACCCCCAGGGCGTGGATGAGGGGAACGACCGCTCAACCCATCCTTTCCCCTTCTGCGGCATGCCCATGCCGCCCATCCCGCCCATCCCGCCCATGCCCATTCCGAGGTTCGCGAGCTGCGACAGGTCCGGAAAGCTTGGCATGCCCCCCGCGCCGTTCGGATCGAAGGGGTTTCCTCCGAGTCCGGCCGGGTCGTCGAGGTCGCCGAGGAGGTTGGGTCCGCCAGCTCCGCCAGGGGATTGACCCATCATCTGCGCAAAGAGGTTGGAGATGTCTGGCATTCCTTGTGGTCCACCTTCCATCCCAGCCCCACCGCCTCCGAGCATCGACATCATCGCCTGGAACTGCTGTTGCTGGTCCGCTGACATATCGCCTTGGGCTGCGTTCCCGCCGGCAGGGTTTGGAGGAATCCAAGAAGGCGCAGACTCGGTTCGGGCAGGAGGGGAGGACGGAGTGAGAGGTCGTGATGACGATGCAGCTGTCTCATCAGATTGTCTCCATGTCCTGAGCTCCAGGAGAAGACGCACAGTCCCCGCCGTATAGCTTGTCCGCTTCATCACCTCTTGCTGTCTGAGCGAGCTTCTGAAGACCCGTATTGCCCCTAGCGAGGATCTTGGCCTTCCGAGCTGCTGCTCGCTTGGCTGCATCCGTTTGGGGCTCGGCGGCGGCGGTGTCGGACATAGCGCAGCGTGACGAAGGTGAAGAGCTAGCCAGAGAGGTCGAATAAAAGGTGATGCAGGAAAGCGTAACTTGTCGGTTACACACGTACAACGTAACAGGGTCAGCGCTTCAGCGCTCAGCGCCGGTCATGTCAGCGTCAACCAGCTCAACCCGCTCAATCCGAGTGTACGGAGAATTGCGGCGTTATAGCCGTGGAGTCGATACGAATTTCAGACTGTGCATCTGCGCGATTATGGTGATTGGGCTTCGAGTATGGCCGTCATACAAACGCCACGCTGAGTGAAGGATACAAACTAGGTGCATAGACTTGATACAAGTAAGCTAGATATATAGTTATCGATATGCCGATTTGTTAAACGTGACTGGGAGATCAGCTGCTGACCGCAGTGCGCCAAAGCCAACTCAGAGAGGGGAAACCTACATGTTATCGCATGAACACGACCCTACTCGGCCTTCTTCCTGCTCGCACCCTTTACCGCCTTGTCGTACCGCATCCCTTCCGTCATGCTCCCAAACCAGTTGACCTTGGTATCCTTCCACAGATTCTCCCTCCCATGCCAGACCCCCTTCCCCGTGACCACCGGCAACCTATCCTGCGCCTCGACAAAGTACGTGCTCGTCATCGACATGAAGCTCTTTGTCTCTACCCCCTTCTTCTCCTCCGCCGGCATCTCTGGCGTCGCTGTGACAGCTCCCGTGTCCTCGGCGTGCTTCATGATTTTGAGGAAGTTCTGGGTAAGGGCGTTACAGCCAGGGGTGTACGAGCCGACGAGGAAGCCGGTGATGAAGCCAAAGTTGGGGATACCCTCCAGCATCGTCCCGCGCCTGGCAAAGCGGTTGCTGAGGGACTTGGGGACGCCGTCCATGGAGATGCGCGAGCTCCCGGTGGGGTCAACGAACAGCCCGGTGGCAGTGATGATCATGTCCGCGTCAAGGTGACGACCGCTGGACGTGAGGACCCCCGTCTTGTCCACGGTTTGGATGGTGTCCGTGACGATCTCCGTGTTTGGCTTGCTCAGCGCATCAAACAGCTCGCCGTCCTTGCTGAGAATCATACGCTGCTGCCATGGGTTGTAGCGGGGTTTGAAGTGGGTGTCCACGGGGTAGTCCGCACCGAGCCTGGCCACGACGCCCTTGCGGAGCGCCTTCTTGGCGGCAGTGGGGTAGCCCCGGAGGAAGGCGACAAAGAGGTACTCGGTAAGCAGCCCGACGAAGCGGATGATGCGCGAGGCCAAGAGGGCGGGGAGGAAGCGGTGGAGGACCGACAAGCGCGACTGAGAGGGGATACTGGCGACGTAGGAGGGGGACCGCTGGAGGAGGGTGACCTGCGAGCAGGTGTCCGCGATGGCCGGGAAGATGGTCATCGCGGTGGACCCCGATCCGACGACGATGACCTTTTTGCCCTCGCACGAAGCGTCCTCCGGCCAGAACTGAGGATGGATGACCTCACCGCCAAAGTTATCGATTCCCGGTATGGTGGCAGGCAACGCCTTGTCGTACGTATAGTACCCCATGCAGCTGATGACCCATCTCGCCGTGATGATCTTTGGCTTCTCCTCCCCCTTGACCTGCACCTCGACCGCCCACCTCGCCTCATCCGACCGCCAATCCAGACCGTTCACCTTGTGGCCCAGCCTTATGTCCTTCCTCAGCCCCACAGCATCTACCGCCTCGTCGACGTACTCGCCGATCCGCCCTCCGGGTACAACCTGTTGCTCGTGCTTCCAGGGGTACCAAGTGAAGGCGTAGCTGCTCATGGCCGAGTCGCAGCGGAAGCCCGGGTACTTCCAGAACTTCCAGGTCCCACCGATGGTATCGCGCCCCTCGAGGACGGCAAAGGTGGCTGATGGGAGCTGGGATCGGACGAGGTAGGCGGCATTCACCCCGGCGACGCCGGCCCCAAGGACGAGCACGTCGAGGTGCTCTTCGCTGTCGAATGAAGATTTAGTCGATGGCATGGTGGGCGAAACGGTGGCGGTATTGTTGGAAGAGCCATAGCCGGAGTGGGGCAGCTGTTAATATAGCTTTGGTGATGGTGACTTGAGGTGGGGAGACGAAGGTACGGTTGGAGTGAAATCGTTAACCGGTTACTAACCCTAGCGCGGTTTTGGCGCTAATCGGCGACCGAGACACGGAGACGGAGATTCATCTCCTTCAAAGGTAAGTCCGCTGTCTTTCCCACGGTGTACCTCTACTCTGAGTCGGCAATCGCAAAGGCCTGGGCTCTGCTGGTAAAAAGTTGGAAGGACCTTGACACCATACACGTTTGATCACTATCATTAGCTACTGCCACTATGCCCGTCGCTACTCACTCACCCGATAGGAGCCGCCCTCTGGATGACAACAATGTCACAGGCGTAGGTTACGCACTCTCTGACAGGCCCCTGCTCCCCATCAGACGCCATATTCCGTGATGCTGATCTCCAGTACGACCCCCTCATCCCTCCCGCGCTCCTCCGCCACGACCTCCCAGTCACTCCTGCCGCCATCAAGACCATCTCCTCCTCGCGTCGGACATGCGCCTCCATCGTTGCGCAGACCGACCCTCGGCTGTTGGTAGTCGTCGGTCCGTGCTCCATCCACGATATTGATCAGGCGAAGGAGTACGCCAGCCGTTTACGCAAAGGCGTCGCCGAGGGCCGTTGGCCAGGATTGGAGATTGTTATGAGGGCGTACTTTGAGAAGCCAAGGACGACTGTCGGGTGGAAGGGTCTCATCAATGACCCAGATGTCAACGGAACGTTCCAGATCAACAAGGGGTTGAGGTTGGCGAGGGAGCTGTTGAGGGATATCAACGAGATGGGGATGCCGATTGGATGCGAGCTGCTGGATACCATCAGGTACGTCAGCTTTGACCTCGTCTTGGGGTGCTTGAGCTGATCCCTCAGCCCCCAGTTCATCGCTGATCTCATCACCTGGGGAGCGATTGGCGCCCGGACTACCGAGTCTCAGCTTCACCGAGAACTCGCATCCGGCTCCGGTTTCCCCATCGGCTTCAAGAACGGCACAGATGGCTCTGTCAGTGTCGCCATCGACGCCATGCAGAGCGCGAGCCACCCGCACAACTTCATGGGTATCAACAGCCAGGGGATGGCCAGTATCGTCCGGACAGCAGGGAACAAGGATTGCCATGTCATCCTAAGAGGTGGAAGTGGCGGACCCAACTACGCGTGAGCTCATCATAGCTTCCAGAGGTGCAACAAGCTGACGATGATAGCTCAGAATACGTTCAGAAGGCCCTCACCGACATCAAGCAGAAGAACCCGAATGTTCCAGCTTCGCTCATGGTCGACTGCTCCCACGGCAACTCGTCCAAGAATCACCTGAACCAGCCAAAGGTCGCAGAGGACGTCGGAAAGCAGATCGCAGCTGGCGAGGAGGGCATTGTCGGTATCATGTGAGCTTAGCGGGGCACTTGGTCAATAGAAGGAGGAGAACGCGCAGCTGATGTCAATCCAGGTTCGAGAGTAACTTGATGGGCGGCAAGCAGAGCTCAGATCAGCCGAGAGAGAACCTCGAGTACGGTGTCTCGATCACAGACGGTGAGCTTTGGGTCCAGTCGGAGATCTGAGTGACAAGCTGACGAGGCAGCTTGCGTCGACTGGGAGATGACCGTGGATATGCTTGACGGCCTGAACAAGGTGAGCTGATTGGAGGCTCCTTCGAGCGGGCGGCCATAGCTGACGATCAGGCTTCCGAGACAAGACGGGCTCTCATCGAGAAGCGGAACGGAGAGAAGGCCGAGTGATCTGTCCGGATATAAACTTGGTTATCGGCCCGGTCGCGAGTAGATGAGGAGGGGCCAACCGGCACTCTTCTGAGAGGATGAGGTGGCCCGGTGTTGGATCTAACTTGGAGAGGTAAAAACTGCGGCACGCGGTATCTGTATGCATAATATCACTACTTGGTCTTATCGCTGCCTACGCTGTCTTCCTACACTGCTCAGACGTTCTTTCCCCGCTCCAAGCAGCGGTTTAGACGAGGACTTGAAAGGCTGAGCCAGAATCTGCCTCCACTTGACGTTTGACCTGCTCGTCTCGCGCGTTTCGCCTCCGTCGCTTGCTTCTTCGCCTGTGTATCACCTCGTATTACTACACCATCTCGAGCGCCGTACAAGTCAGCCGAGACCTGCATCACTGTGGGCTAGATCAATCTGAATTAGCTGGCAAAATGACAGCCCCCATCACCCTGTCCTCGCTGGACGACCTCTCGACGCACCTCCTTCCCTCCACCCCGGCCGGATATCTACGATACCTCCTCATAACGACATTGCGGCGGAAGGGATTCGACGGCGCAGAAGCGGGTGCGCTAGGGGAAATGGAGAGGCTGGTAGAGAGCCGTACGTATCATCCCATGCCTCACTGGGAAAGGGGAACGTGCTTCGGCCGGACAGCAAATGCGTGAAGGATCGGACAGCTTGCTGATCCACTCCCAGATATTCAGCGCCTCTTCGAGACGGCGTCAGAGTATGCGGAGCACGCTGGTAGACAAGCTCCGAATGCGGTGGATGCGCTGGTAGCTCAAGACGAGGTCATGGCGACGAAGAAGCTGAGAAGGGAGAGCAAGCGAAGACGAACAGGTAGGTCGTACCATGCCCTTCATGACTTCCCTATACGGAGCTACCTCGCGATAATCTATACTGACCACTCAGCAATACGTCTGGAGACAGCACCTGAACCATCATCACGGCCTCAACGTACGACCCTGGACCTGCTCGTCGACTTCGCAGCGGATCAGACGCTAGATCAGCCCCGCGACCAAGTGGACTCGGATCACATGGACCAGAAACCAGACACGGAGAGTCTCCACAGCTATACGACTGGTGGAGGAGCGTCAAAAGGCGCGGTACGGAAGGGAGAAGTCCCATCGTATGCCTTTGACTGGGCGCCTGGATTGCCCGGGACGTGGATGTACGGTACCCCTCATATGAACGTGAGTAGCTTCCCGTCAGGCTGACGGGTATGATATGTCGTTTGTGCCAGAGCTGACCTCTCAGGAGACGCCCCGCCCACCAGATATCGAACCAGCACCGAAAGTCACATCCGGCTCTATGGACTTTGTCAAATCCACCACGGTCGTCGGGGAGAACATCCCGCCAGAGCTGGGGATCGTCCATTTCCTTAAGACGGGCGATAGGAGCAAGCGGCGGCGTGCGGGATTGAGTGCGAGCGCCGTCGGAACGGGCATAGTCGGACCCGGAGGGGAGATGTAGACCAGGATGGACGACGAGGGGGGGCATGTTGTGTTTCATCCGATGTAGGCGTGGAGAAGTGGCCCCTACTTCCGGATGTTCGGTGGCTTCTGAGAGGGATTATACACATGGGAGGCCTCGCCATGTCGCGCGTGAGAAGCAAGAGGGCCGTCGCCTCAGTCGCTATCGCTACCGGCGAACTCGTCAGCAACCGCTTTCCGCCTGAAGATATCAGCTTCCTACTCCTTATAACCAAGTTAAAGGCAAATTCACCGCTTAGCGTTCGGCTGCAGTGTACTGGCGCCGACTGGCTTCTTGGGGCTTACCAGCGCTATAGGATCAGCCCCTATGCGACAAGCACTGGTAGTACTCAGGCGGATGTCGAGGCACCATGGGGATAGAGAACATAAATGACTCGTACCTTTCTTCTTGTTCTCCTCCGTAGCAGCTCTCAGCACCGTAGACTTGAGCGAGATCACCTTGGTCTGCAGCTCTGAGATTTCCGCCTGACACTGTCAGCTATTTGTCCTTCTGGAGGAGGATGTAGTAGCTGACATCCTTCTTAGCGATCTGGTTTCGGAGGCTCCTCAGCTCAGCTGGAGAGGGTCAGCTTTGGCCTGAGCTAGGTCTTGTAAGGGAGAGAGGGGCCGCTCAAACTCACCTTTGTCAGAGGATCCTCCTCCTGTCGGCTTCCAGTTGAGTAACTGAAAAGTATCAGCCAAGCGTTATTGAGCGCAGATGCGACGAGAAAGGCAGGTAGGACATACAGAGAATGCGGCTTCGAGGAGTTCTGTCCCGCCAGACTCGTCTTCTTCCGGCTCCAGTCTGATAGTGATTGGCTGCTCTTCTGCGCGCAAGAATTGAAGCTGTCTCATTTCAGCTTCAGTGCGAGATGTATCAACACGATGACGAGGTAAACACTGGGAAAAAGTGCTGACCTCAAGCTTGGTCTCCTTCTGCAAGCCCTGCTTTCCCTTCAGAACGACATGCAGCATACCGCCCTTGATCGCTTCCGCCAGCACATTACCTTCTGCTGGCAACTAAGTTCGTCAGCGGCCTAGGCGCCTCTCGAGCTTCACGCTTTATTACAGATGACCCTTCTGCCCATCGATCCTGAAACACGGGAGGCGTCGAAAAGGAGGACTTACCTCGTTCATACCGATGGTGGACACCCACAACTCCAGCTCACCGCCTACCGTAGCATAGAGCCGAACCTCCCATACTTCCCCTAGCGTATCGATGCTATGGGGGACGATTGTAGAGTACAGGAAGAATTTGCAAGGTGGTGAGAGATGGTCTTGATGGATCGCTTGCGAGAGACCGTGGAGAGGATGAACCATTTCGATACGCTGAGTAAGATCGAATACAGAGCTATCTCTCTTATCGCCAGCGACAGTTGGTGTCAAGGCGTATGTAGAACACGGCCAGAAGATGGAGGGAGGGCGGTGAAGTCAAGTTGACTGGATCAGAATTTGGGTTTGTTTGGTTCCACCAAAACTCCACATTCCTCGATCTGGTTTGCACTTGGTGTTGTGGTCATGTCTGCCCAGCAAGCTGCTAGGTCCGAGCCTGTGCACATACAGCGACAAGAGTGCATCGCACCTGCCAGTGACTACGAATAAAACAAAACCGAAAATCCCTTGCCCGAAGACGACTGGACGGGCTGAACCAGCCAGACCCCTCTACGTCGCCCTTCCCACCCCTTCAGACTACCGCCGCGCTCGCCCCGCACCCTACAAGAGAGACGATGAGCTACTACCGACGCTAGTCTAAAGAGTCGAGGTATCAAATGGTCTACTACGAAATGATAAATGTCCAGAGATTGTCTTGATTTCCATATACGTCCCTAGATCCCCCCTCATCCCCTTCCCCTGCCTTACTGCTCCCTAAACTCGAGCGAACTGGCATGCAGCGTAGGCTGGCCAATCATCGCTTTCTGGACCGGCCTGCCGGGTCCACTCCGCCTCTGCGCCATACTGTTGATTCCGCCGTTCGAAGATCCGGAGGCTTGGAGGTATGACCGAGTCACGATATCCTCAAAGGGGTTTTGTGCGGGGACTTGGCGCATTTCGCCACCAGCGCCCCGACCGCCTTGGCCTTGCGGGTTGGCAAACCAGGACGTGCCAAAGACGGACGGGTGATAGGTGGGGGAGTGCTCGCCCGTTCCGCCGGACCCGACGAAAGAACCGTGGTAGTCGCCCGAATCGGCACCGTCAAGTGATCGACGCTGCTGACGACGGAACGCCGGGTCGTTCTCGATGGGCGAGGCGTAGAATGAGGACGGCCGGTCGTCGACGTCTGACGGAGCGAGAGAGGGAGCGGCAACAGAGTATCGCCGCTGCTCCCTGTCCCGGTCGTCAAACATCGACATGTGCTCCGAGAGCCGCCGATGCACCGCGCGGTCGTTGTTCCGCTTGATCCGCTTGTAGATCCAGAAGACCAGTCCGATCCAGAGCAGACCGCCGATGCCGACGCAGACACCAATGATGATATCCCGCGTGCGCGTGCTACCGCCGTCCGAGTCGGTTGTGGTGGTTGTGGATGGGGCAGTCTCGCTGTTGGCCGCGAGGGGGAAAGCGGTGTTGATCTGCGCAGCGAGCTCGCCTTGGATACCGGTCTGATTGAAGAGGGGCGAGTTGCTCGCTTTCAGGTACGCGTTGAGGGTGTCGAATTTCGCGTCCGGGATGTAGGCGAGCCATTGCGTGAGCAGGGCGGCTTGATCGCCGTTCCATGCGGCTGGCTGGTACACCTGCAGACCGTATGTCTGCACCTCTTCCTCGGAGACGTCGAGTGCGCCAGCGACGAGCTTGGGGAAGGTGTTGAAAAGCTGCGAGGTAGCATCGGCTGATTTGACCTATTGATCAGCGTCACTCCAGTGTCAAAATTCGAGAACTTACAACAAAGGTCCACGGGTACTGATCAGCAGCGAGCAAGAGCGAGATCAACGTAGTATCCTTCAGCGGATCCTTCTCCGAGCCCGAACCGGCAAACTCCTTGTTGGCGGCAGAGTTGGCGGGGACGATGAGGGTAGGGACGCTGTTGGGGATAACGGCGGTGGGAGGGAGGGGTTGAGTGGAGGTCGAACCGGTCTGCGACGGGGCGGGAGTAGATGTGGTCGTGGTGGTCACCGACGAGGTGGAGGATACCGACGCCACGATCAACCATGTCTGCGTGGGGACATAGACGTCTTCCTTGGAGGAGGAGAATGGTCTCGCAGCGTTTGCAGATGAGCTCGAGACCGGTGCGGACCAAGCATCGGAGCTGGACGAGATGACGGCCGAGGGTGTAGCGGACTCTGAAGCGACCGCGATCGAGCTCGAGGCCGAGGCCGATAAAGTCACGCTTGGACCGTCCCCGACCACCAGAGCGGATGATGTTGCCCTGCTGGAGGAGGACTCGATCCCAGCCCTGACGGTGCTGGAAGCAGAGGCAGCTTCTGACACGCTCGGCTGGGGGATGACCTCGCTCGAACGACTCGAGCTGGCCGGGTCCGCTGGGCGACTGGTAGGCCCGGCGACATCGGCCGACGAGGTGGACGTTTGGCTGGGGGTGTCGACGGGGCGGCTGAATACGCCTGGTACGTCTGCCGAGCTCGTGGACGAGACCGATGGAGCCGGCCGGAAAGTGTTGGACGGAACCCCGTTCTCGGAGCTGGAGCTGAAGCTAAAGTCGGACGGCTGGGGCGCCAGGCTCGATGGGACATTGCGGGACGAGCTCTCGGAGCTTGACGCGATGGGCACGAACGGCGCAACGGACGTGGGACCGCCGAATACGCTGCTGACCTCTGTTGACGAGGCTGGCTGCGCGTCGATCTGGAGGGAGGTCGACGAAGACGCAGCAGGCTGGCCGATGTTGACGGATGAAGTTGGAGTCGCCTGTGAGGGTACTGGCGCCACGTCTGCCGACGAGGAGGCGGCAGGCTGCCCGAGACTGATAGACAGGATCGGCGCCCCCTGGGAGGAGACCTGGTCTACTCCTGCCGACGAGGAGGTTCCCGATGGGGTCAGAGTAGCCGTGGGGCGGTTATCGGTCGACGAGAAGGTCTGAGTCGGCTGATCGTCGGAGCTTGCCACTACCGAGACGGTACCTATCAACGTCAGCTTCCGTCCATCTATCATTTGGCAGGACTCACTTGACGACACCGCCACACCCGGTACGAAGGGGATCGCACTGCTGCTGGTGACTTGAGAAGACCCAACGCCAGCAGCCGGTGTGCTGGTCTGCGAAGCTGGAGTGTCAGCTCATGCAACAGCTTATAACGCAAGCGACTCACCGGCAGCAGGGAGCAGAGTGGATGTCGGTCTGTTGTCGAAGATTGACGGAGTTGCAGAGCTTGTGACTGCGCCATCTATCGATCAGCTCTGGTTCAAAGCTCAAGAACACGACTCACCGCTTGAGCTGGTAACAGAGGCGACAACACCGGGAGCCGAGCTGGCGCTGAAGCTGCCAGCCGAGGTGCTGAAACCTGCGCTCGAGCTGACCTGAGCAGCCGGTACGCTCGAGTTGGAGGTTGTTGCGCTCGCTTGACCTGGAGGGAGCACGTTAGTGCTGCTTCTTTGACTTTCAGGCAAACCAGAAGATGAAGAATTTGAAGGTAAAGAAGGGGGAGGAACGTTTGTAGATAGAGAAAGGGATGGGGGAAGGCTCGAAGATGAAAGAGGTATCGGTGAGGAGACTGAGCCGATGTTGCCGTTGGAGATCGATAATGAGCTCGCTGGGAGGCCTGGCGGGCCAGATGACGTTGCCGCAGGCAAACCGGTATTCGACGACGTCGCACTGATGATGATACTTCCAGTGGCAAATCCTGTTATCGAAGTCTGAACTAGGCTCGTCTGACCCGGGATAGGCGCTATTTGGGAGATAGTCGACGAGGTTCCGATCGGGGGCGGGACAGCTGAGGACGAGGTCGAAGACAAAATGGAAATCGTCGCGGAGGCGATCCCGGAAGGCGGCGCTGACGAGGTTCCAGGAAGTCCAGGAACAGGTCCGCTGATGCTGAAAACGCCAGGAGGGGCCCCGGCCGAGCTGGAGACGCTTGATGCTGGCCCAGCGAGAGAGACCGAGACAGTGACAGATACGGGCTGCGCGCTTGGTGGTGCACTGCTTGTCCCGCTTGGACCGGCTGCTCCACCCGGCAGAGACGTGGTAGCCGCAGCTGGCATTGCGACCGAGGTAGACGAGACAAGTCCGGGCGCCGGAACCGCAGAGCTGGAGGCCGATGGGATTAAAGTCGAGGAGACCGGGATCGGCGCTGGTTCGGGCGATGATATCGAGCTCGAAGCGACTGGAAGCGCCCCAGGAGGTGCTGATGACGTGGTCACACTTGGCTGACCGAATTGCCAGGCAGTGTCCTGTGCCTGTGAGGGTATACTGATCGTTGGTCGATCTGGCTTGGTGAACCCGGGTTCCGAGAAGAGCGGATCGACTCTGGACGTAACCGCCCCAGGGAGTGGCGGAGGTGGTGGAATGATCGAGCTCGGTACACCTGCTGGAGGAGGAAGCGATGAGGGAATTGCGGCCGGGGGTAGTGATGTGGGTATTGCAGGCGCTGCTGGCGGCGGCAGTGAGCTAGGACCCGCGACTCCGGGGCCCGGGACCCCTGAACTCTCGCCGGGTACTTGGCGTCTGCCCAACGCCTCCTTTGGTGTATCCCTCGGAACAGCTCGAGCGTCGGCGACTGGGAAAGATAGTTGGCGATCGATCCATCGAAGACTGTCGACCAGGTGTCGGGTTGAGAAAGGTAAGGGGGAGGAGGGTGAAACAAGGTTGAACAATTCTAACGAGGAAAGGGAAAGAGGAAATTTGAAGAACTTTGAGGTATTGGTATCTAACTCACCAGGCGTATTGGGCCGTGCAGCTCCGCCGGTGTTGCCTGAAGACGACTCGGGTACAGACTCAGCAACGGCAGTTGAGCTGGGGATCACTGTAGCCGATGACGATACCGCCGTGGAAGTTGACGCGACGATGGTACTTGTCGCGGTAACCGCGACCGGCTCAGCGACCGCGCTGCCGGATGACGACGGCGATTCGGAAGCGACCAATGCGTTGACCGTGGACTGCGATGAGGCAGAGGCCACAGCCGATGAGGACGCGGTTGAGGTGACTGTCGAGATGAGGGTGGAGGTCGTAGTCGAAGTAAACGTGGATGTGGGCGTTGACGAGACGGCGGATGAGCTGGCGGCAAGCTCAAGGACGACGAGGTCTGACGACAGAACTGCATCATCAGCTTTTCCTTCCATCCGCGTCATGCGAGATCTACTCACGTCCGACATCAAGCCCGACCTGTCGTTCCTCTATCGTACTTCTTGTCCTAGACCGCCGATGTGGCTTCTCCCCATTATGCCCAGCAATGACGCCCTGAGCCGTTGCCAACAGTGCCAGGAACGGCACTACTGTGGCTAGAGCACCACCTTGTCTCCTGCGCCGCATCGCGTGTTGGCGAGGCGGGACCGCCAATGTAATTTCGTACGTTTCGATAGGATTTAGACGAGGATCATGGGTGGATGTGCGGGCTGAGGGAGTGAGTTGGGATCCATATCGACAGTTTCCCAGGAGTGTGTACAACACACGCTGAGCGGTAAGGTAGGAATCAGACCTACAGGATGGCTCTTGTTTAGCGATGTCACGCGTTTCGCTGTGTTGGACCTTGGGGCTGAGGGGCCGAGATAGAAGGGAGAGGTGTGGACTTGGTGAAAGGATAGTGTGTATGAGGTCGTCAAGGGGCGTGGACGGGGGTAGTGGAGTGATCGACGATGAATGAGAGTGATTCGCTGTAAGAGCTGTCTGTAGTTGTCAGATACGAGTAGAACTAATGAAGTGGACTAAGGGCGAGAAGGGTTGCGAAGAGACGAGGATGAGGGATAGCAAGTCGAGGTGACTTGGGTGGCGAGTGGCATGTCCTTCGACGGGCACGGCCAAACAGGGCAGCTAAGCAAAGTTTCCCCTTGCTAAAGGTGTCCCCCGCTCGTCCCTTTAGACACACACAGATCTCGCACAGACCTCCGTTCCAGCTCCGTGCCTCCTTCCGCCTTCTCCACATCTCTGCATCGCCATGGCAGATGACATATACGACTCACAAGTGTCCTGCGTTCCGGCTTCCCTGTGATCCGCTTACTGTCGTTCAGTGGCGAAGTATCCGTTGATATCAGAGTTTTGCGCAAACAAGACCCTCAGACGCGTGCCTGCACGCGTTTGATTTTCTGGCTTTGGCAAGAACGGCGTCGGGCCTTCCTTCGATGGGTAACCTTCGGGAAATCGCTGGGAGTCTGTCTATAGGTTATGAGCGAGGTTATGGATCAGATCAAGACGTCGCTGTGCCCATCTGTATCGCTGCTGCTCCACTCACTCGGCAGTGGCTGTGAGTTTGATCTTGTTCTTTCTCCTTCTCCGTGATGTAACGCAGCAACCCTGAATGAGCGAATTTCTACCCCTTTGGGAGTTTCGTCGTGTTTCAGGGTGCCGAGGTGACGTACATAGCCAAAAGCTCTGCTCCGCTGTCCCATCTTGCGCAATGCGGAGACCGCAGCCATGCAGGTTGCAGGCCAGCACGCACGGGACGCATGGTAGCTTGGTCTCCTCCTCATCAGCAGGATGTATAGCGAGGACTGTCTGATCTGACGGTTAGGTGGGTCACTTCTGTCTTGGTTGTCGACAAAGGCGAAGCGGATCCTTGCGCTGCCTTGCCGTGCGGCACAAAACGCGCATGCTACGCTACCCTACAGTCTACAGCGCCTTCTCCATGACAAAGTCCACAATTCCTCTACTTCCGCCTCTCAGATCAGACGGTTTCTGACCCTTCACCTCGTATCCCATCTTCTCGTAGAACCTCTTTCCCCGTGCATTCCCCTCCCACACCGTCAGCCATATACTGCTCCACCCATCTTTTCGCGCCGTCTCCTCCGCCGCTAGCAGTAGATCCCTAGCCACGCCAGTCCCGTGGTGCGCCGCGTCCACGTATAGCTTCCGGAGGGATGTGGAGTTGGGGAGCTGGAGGCAAGCCTCGGACAGCCCAGCTCGTAATTGGGCGACCCCGATGATTTGTTCGGAGCCTTGCTGCGGCTGGAAGCTGGCGACTAGGAAGTGGGTGGAGGGGTCTGATATCTGTTGCTCGATAGTAGAAGGGGATAAGGGTCCTGCGATGGCTTCTTCGACAACGGAGGCGGGGACGGCGTGTCCAAAAGCTTGCGTCCAGGACGAGCAGATAAGCGCTGATAAGGCCTCGGCCTCCCCGGAAGTCGGCTGGCGAAGTGTGTACGAGTGGCTAGGCATTGTCGGGTATGGTCGACCCGACGAGGTGGAGGCACTCGACGATGGTTGAGGTGTGATATGAGCAATGAAGGAAGGTAGTAGCATCTCTCAACTCTCCTAATAATGCCGGACCAGCCGCCAGAGTCCGGCCAATCCCGGGCCGGTACGAGCTGCAGAAGGTGGATGCAGGAAGCTGGCTTTCAGTTCGGCAGATAGACAGCGAGCAAGAAGCGAGTAGGAGCGCCAGCGCAAATAGCTCAAGCGCTCCAGGCCGAGCACCAGCTGCACCCTGCATGAGTTCCGACTATATAGTCTTCTCCAGTACCAAGTCCCTTCTCCTCGATTCGCCCACCATAAAGTACTTCTGCCCCCTTTCAACAAACCCCATCTTCTCATAGAACCTCCTCCCCCGCTTATTATCTTCCCACACCCCTAGCCACAGGCTCCGGTACCCCTCTTTCCGCGCCATCTCCTCCGTCCGCGCCATGAGATCCCCGGCGAGTCCGCTCCCGTGATGCGCCATATCGATGTATAATCTCCGCAGGTGGATGGTGGATGATTCAGCCAGACATGGCTCAGACATGCCAGTGGCGAGCTGGACCGCGCCGATGATGGTGTCCTTCCCGTCGGGGGTTTGGGTGGTAGCAAGGAGGAAACGCGCGGTGGGGTCGGCGATGTCGCGCTCGATTGAGGACGGGGAGAGGGGGCCGGAGAGGTAGTCTTCAAGGTCTGAGGGGGAGACGGAATATGCGAAGAAGTGCGCCCAGACGGAGCCGTATAGGTGGGATAGGGCGGGAGCGTCCGAGGACTGAGGCTGGCGGAAGGTGTAAGTTTGAGCGGACATTGCGGGTTGAGGAATGTGGTGCGATTTGGCCGCTTGGCGGGGCAGAGGTCGCCAAAAGTTCGCGAGCTCGCTTGTGTGGTGAAGAGGATTGGTACAGGCCTGAGGTCTGAAGTCTACCTAGCAATGCGACTTGTGAGTAGGGGACGACTGCAGGAGTCGATGCTACCATAGACGCGTCGGGTCCGGTCGAGTCGAGTGTGGCGCGCATGTGGCGCCGGCGGCGGGCGAGTGTGGCGGAAGTGACGAGTGGCGCCTGACTTAGTGCATCGAGCCATTGCAGTGCAACCTATGTTCGCAACTGTGCACCTTGTGATCTTGATGAGCAAGGGAGCGCACTGCTCACCATGAAGGTCGAACATCGCTCGGATCGATGCGTTGAGGACCAGAGACCATGGGGGCTTTCGAGGTATCCTGCTCGCGGAGCTGCCTGCTGCGGGTCCTCTTGATCCATCCAGTTCAAGGGGCTCTAGACGGCCGTACCAATGTCGATCAAGGTGAACACATCGGTAAGGCAAGAGATGGACGAGAAGGCGCTTACTGTAAAGCTGAATCGAGCAGACACGGTAGTGTGACGCGATGACCTGGGATCATGCAGCTGATAATCGATCATCGCCGAATCGGGTGGCTGGCTTCGGTGCTACACTATGAGCGATCTGCCGACGGTGTGAGGACAAAGCTCAAAAGGAACGGGCTGCACGTGGCTTTCTTATCATCGCGCACCTGAGGAGTCCTTTCACGTCGTCGCGCGTTGAGCATGGCGAGGAGCGAGAAGTGAAAGGAGCGTCCATAACAACCACGTTCGATCTCGGGTGGGCTGATCCCTGGGCGGGTTATAAGCTGATACCCTTTCCCCCCGGAGCCTGCATCCCTCCATACACCCCCATCCGTTCCGTCGAACTCCCATCAGATATCTGATATCATCTGCACGGATACAATCGGCTCACAGCATGACTTCTCACCAGCAGCACCCGGCCTCCCACACAACATGCGAATCAGGCCCACCCCGGCCCGGATTGTCTGATATCTTCACCTACACTGCCCTGCGCAGACCTCGTTATGGTGAATTGGGCTCGATCACTCTACGGCGAGTCGGTCCAGCGAGTTGCTCAGAGATGAGATCAGTCGATGATCCCGAAAAGGTCAAAGAATACGACCGGCTCGTGGCCGAACTGTACAAGGAAGAAGCCAATCGTCGACAGACTGCTTCGGAGCGTCAGAGAAGCGGCCAAGAGGAGCAAAAGTGGCCGACCGACCTCAATGAAACGATGCAGAGTTTCCTACGGACGCTCGTCCACTCGGCTCCCTGGTCCAGCGTGGCCGAAGCTGACGAGAGCAAACCCCCCTCGGTCGTGCCTGTTGCCAGTGCAGATCTCGACAGGTTGAGTGAGCCAACTCATGCTGTCAAAGCCTCCGCTAGCAAATGATCTGCGTGCAGGACTGTTTGATTTGCGAGTGCGTCGAGCGTGGGTTGACCCGAGGCGGTGATTACAGTGGTGCGATATACGTGTCGATCGGGAGACGAGAACAAGCTTGTGTATGTTGTACATAGCTGTTATGATATCGACATCACCAAAAGCTTGAGAAAGTTCATCCAGTTACTCCCTGCCATGTAGCTAGCACATATCCCCTTGGATGATATTTCCGTGACCTCCGTGGAGGCGTAGAATGCTTCGCCACCCGGGCATTCCAGGCTTGTAGTTGCAGGCTTGAGAGTCTCGCTGTAGTCGCAGCGGGGCAGAGCGGTGATCAGGCCAGGTAACACGCCTTCGGTCTGCTGCACGCCCTGCGTGGCACGACTCCTTTGGTCCAAGCGAGTTGAAGGGAGCGATCTTCTGAGATCTGTCGGGCACCTCGCTCGGCGAGCAAGTGCGTGTTTTAGGCGTGATTATAAGGCTCGCGAGTACTGGGGGACGTCCACACCTATTTGGCGGAGCTTGGAAAGCAAAGGAAGACCCGGTGGCGCTGTCGCACGCGCTATACCATAGCTTATCTTGATTCCAACTCAGCTGGAATCGAGGGGGAGGTAGCGCATCACTAGGTAGCCCCGCTGCTCTTCGACGTCGACCTCGCACAGCAGTGTCTCGGCCTATCCATATCTTCGCTCCTCTTCCAGCGCTCCCCAGCTCTCCTTTCCACCAAGCCAGACGCCATGTTGTCCCGCACGCGCGGTGAGCGGGACGCCATAACTCTTCATGGCGAGGGAGACACAGTCTCAACCAAACGGGACGACAACAGAACTCGGCACACTCAAGCGATGAAGCAGGTGATGAAGTACATGGCAGAGCAACAAGGCAAATCAGGTAGCCTATTACTCAGGCAAGGACACGCGGTCCAGGACACGGATACGGTCCTGTGCCAAGTGTGGACGGCCTGTGCTGTCCGACCGGAGGGAGACCCTTATTTGAAACTGCCGCGGTCCGTCGTGTTTTCATCCAGATATTACGAGCACCTGGAGGCTGAGGAAAGGTCGGAAGCATACCGCTTGCGTGACTCGATTTGCGCGGAGAACATGAAAGAGTTGATTTGGGACATGCGAGAAAACCATGTTCTGCTGCTGGCCTACGACTCCAAGGGCGAGCAGATTCTTCGGGGCGAAGAGACCAGAACTATCAACGTATGGCGGTCGGCACTCCCTACAAGTACGCTCGTCCGAGGCGAGACCTTCCTGGGTAATTTGACCCTGCGCGAGATAGACTGGTACGGATCTCCTCCACTGCCACTTCCCAGCATTGCTGGCGTGCATTCCGGCGCGACCGAAGAATACCATGGCCCTGGGATGATCGAGCACATGTGAGTCTTGACTGGAATCGCGACGGATTAACCTGATTGTATCAGGCCGGAAAGCCGAGCAAGTCTGCATTCCTATTCGAGCTGACAGACAGGCAAACAAGGAAGGGAGACTGAGAGCAGCGATCTGCGAGGTCCGGAGTGATGGACAATGAGCAGGAGACTGTTATTGTGTGATGGTTCTGGTCAGTAGTCCGGTGGCATTGGGTGTACATACGTCATGCAAGCAGATGTGTGAGACTCCGTCGGTATCAGTAACGGAACCGGGGCCACAGTCTTCCAGATTCTTGATACGGAGCACAAAGCTCGTTCAAAGAACCCAAAACCCGGGCGACAGCATGACCAGTATGGTATATCTCAGTCGCGAGGAGTAACAGTGCTATCATAATCAGTGGAAATCGCCATGATTCCAGCTATCTTTTAGTCAGCATTGCCGCGGACTCGACGACGAAGGTGTGGCATAGGTGGGTCAGGTCGATCGGACGCACAGCTCACCTAGGAATATAGCCAACTTGGCCGAGTTGATCACCAAGCGGCCCAAACTTGACGGGCAGGCACCATCTGAAGAGCGTCCAGAATTCCTCTTGCTAGTATATCAGCCGGAGCTCGCTAATCGAACCACTGTGCAGCTCACTCACTGCGGCCCGGGTGTGCCCCACCTGTTGAGGTCGAGGTGCACTCGCTCCGCCTGCTTCACCCTTGATGTATTTGGGAGGTATTGATCGATGTGATGAAAGCTCTTGAAGGACATCAAAGCCGAGGAGGCGTCCATCGATACGTAAATAGCAGCCCGGTCCAGGCCGAAGGAAGTTCAGAGGAATCGCGTGCGATCCAAGCGAAGAGTGTTGAAGTTTGGAAGGTAGAAGTACAAAAGCAGAATGAAGATGCATTGGACACGATCAGGTCTACTTATATAGTCCTGCTGGCGTCGCTGCGTCGCGACACCGACGCGACGACACGACGCCGACGAGTCGCTGGGACGTCGCTAGACGACGTCTCACGTCTCTATGTGCTATAGGATACTTGGGTGGCGGCGTTGCCTCGCCGCCACTCAGCGCCGTCAGTCCGACACTAATGTAAAGTGTCCGGACACCCGGACAGACAATTCTGTCCGGCCCGTACAGTGACTAACCCGGATATTCACCTAGCGCTATCTCAGATCTAGTCGGCGCCGGCGCGGCGCCGCGACGCCGTGACGTCGCTGCGACGTCGCAAGGACATCCAGCGACGTGCTCCTGTTCTGAGATCTGTCGGCGCAGTCGCCCAGCGACGCGCCGCTATGATCCTACAGCCAACAAAGAGTAGGCGATCCAGAGTACAACGTACTTGGGATAGCGCATGATGGATTACAGACCAGGTATAGAGCCGACAGACGATGTGGTGCATGGTCAGCGAAGTCATCAGCTCCTTTCCTTCAATCTGATTGAGTTCGGAAGCGGACGGGCACGGCGGACCGAGCTGAGCCTAATCCGGTCAGCTTCCTTCGATCTCGATCAGTCTGATCCATCTAGCGTTCTCCAATGTCGATGAGCACCAAAGATGAGCTACCACCTTTGCGCTCTCCAGGTGTCCCGATAGGAAGCGAGAAGAGCACTATCAGGAGAAGCGCTCGCCCTGGACGTCCTGGACCAGAGGCCAGAGGGCTCATTAATCGCTTATCTCGCCAAAGACGTCGTGTTTCAGAATTTGGCTGCGCCGGCCGGTCACTGATTTTCACTTCTCCTCTCTTTCACACTCATCACCATCTTAGGTCGCAGCCATGTCCACCCCCAAGTCGTTCCGCTATGTCATAGGTGAGATCCACGAGCTGTTATCGAGACTTCAAGGAGAATACTGACATTCAGAGCACATGGAGGAGGATGACGCTTCGACTCACGCTCTTCCCGCATGGGTCCGCCTCGAGTCAGCCATCTCCCCTACGAGACTGCGAGCTCAGCTGACACAGCTAGGTACGCTCACATGCTAAAGCGTGTCGGCTCGAGCTCTTCCGTCCACTTCACCTCCCTCTCCTCGACCTCCGTCAAGCCGCTCGCGGACTACCTCAACTCGCCCAAAGCCCAGCTCCACACCGAACCCATCCTCAAGATGCTCGAGAAAGCCTCGCCGCCTATCCCGCAGGCAAGGGTATGCCTCTTGGATCCGAGAGCGCCGAAAGAGCTCTGTCCGGGAGATGCGGAGCTGTTTGACGTGTTCCTCTATGGTGGAATATTGGGGGATGATCCGCCCCGGGACAGAACGGGGGAATTGCGGAAGCTGGGATTCGAGGGGAGACATCTCGGGGCGACGCAGATGACGACGGATACGGCTGTGGGGGTGACGAAGATCGTGGTTGAGGATGGAGGTGAGTCGACGATCTACCTGCGGATATGGGTCGTGAGGGGTCGCAGCGGCAGGATGGCGCTATCGAGCGGTCGTTGCGTTGTGGTGGGCGGGATAGCGGACCAGCTGTGCAGGACTCGATGACCGAGCAAAGTATCAAGCTGACTATGCAGTGAAACTGAACGAGATACCATACGTAGTAAGCAGACTACAATACGCCCAGTGTCAGGGCCGGAGCTGATCATAATCAGGACTTCCCGACCATCAGCTTCAATGCCCATGAATCTATCGAGATGCCATTCCGTGAGTCCCGCTGTTCTCCACGAAATTGTGTAGCTTTACCAACGCTGATCTCTCAGGCTACGTCGCAGACGAGAAGAATGAGCCCATACTTCCGCCAGGAATGAAGGAGCACCTGAAAGCGGACCTCGACCGAACGATAGATGACTTCTAGATATGCATCTGCTTCTTTGGTACTGTGTCGCCTCCGCTTGATCACTCGGATCCGCCACTCCTGCCTACAGCCTGGACGTGGGCACGGCAATGCCTAGTCAAGCGGAGAACTTCTGCCTGGGCGACATCAGCGAGGCCCTGTCCAGCGAGCCGGTCGAGCTCACTTGAGGTACTTGGTCCAGTCCTCCTTGCCCCAGCCCGACGAGATGGAGTTATCAACGAGGCCGTCAAACAGCGTCGTAGGCTGAAAGAGTCAGCTGCTGCCCTCGTGTCTCTAGGCCCCAACGTGAGGGAAGGTGCGACTAACCGTGACATGAATGGAATTCTGTCGACCAATCTTGACTGTTCCCATCAGCTCGTGCACATCTTCCGCGCCTCGGGATGGGACCCACTGATATGCTTCATGCCCTCAAACGCTTCCGTCCCCTTATTCATCCCTCCATCCTGCTCGACCACTCCAATCCGCTTCCTGAACTCGCCATATGCCTGGCTCTTAGGACCCTGGCCCAACTTGCCCGACTTCTCGAGGACGGAGAGTGCGAGGTCGGTGAGGCCGTCCCGGATTTGGTCGGCTGTGAGGGAAGCGGCGGGAACGTTGAAGTACTTGGACTGGTTCTCGAATACCTGTCATTATCAGCACGTACACCCGGGAATGTTAGGTCTGGAAGGGGGACTGTTCTGCACAGAAGAAAGCTTACTACAGTGAGGTAGTCCCAGAACAGCTCCGGATGGTGGGTCCCGAACACGAGCAGTGCTTCCGTCACGACAGGAGAGACGTAGTGGCTGGATTGTCAGCGCCTTCCCCTTATAGAGCGATCCCACGGATGCGACGACCACGCCAAAGGCAGGCTCACAATGGCTGAGGGTAGATCCATGTGACGACGCTCAACTGGCCCTCGTACTCCCCTCCCTTCCGAAGCAAGGGCAGAACGTTAGCAGTAAGCGATCGAGCCATCTTGGCAGAGAATGGGCATAGCGGGTCGAGGTAGCTGAAGCGTCAGCAGAGGAGCTTGGTCAGCAAGAAGAGATGAGGAAGGAGGACCGGGCCGGGGTACGCACGTCTCCAGCACCTGGGAACCGGTGCCTTGCTTCAGGAAAGCGAGTGAGCGTGGGACCGCCATACTGTAAGTGCGATGAAGGGACAGGGATGTCAAAGGGTAGAGGTATACTTGTAAGTTGATATTAGCTGTTGCAGCGGTGTAAGCAGCCTTCCTCGACGCGCGGACGTGGAGGCATGTGGCATGCCCGAGGCCGAGGTCGTAGCGCTAGCTTCCAAGGGCATGCCATCTGCCATTCGTTAGGCGCAACTGGCAGATGATGACTATATGCAACTGTAGTGCTACACGCTGAGTATGCTATAATTGTCCACAGTAGGCCTAGAGTATCCAAAAACACATCTAGAGAGTCCTCCTTCTGTACCATCCCTTACACCCGCCCTCCGACCCCTCATCCCGCCTGAACAGCCTTCCACCCTCTACCTGCTCTCGGTGTGATGTCCCCTGCCTCCTTCGCCTTGATCGTAGCATTTGAATCACAGCTCGCCTTGCTTCCCGACGAGCTCGTCCGCCGCAGCTTCAGCTTTTCAGGAAGCATCATCTCCAGTCTCTCCCCTCTAGTCTCGATATCCTCCTCGTCCTCATCATCGCCAACCCGGAACCTGCCCTTGCTCTTGCGGAACGAGTACGCCGACTGAGGACTAGGTGTCCAGAATCGTGGGTCTGGCTGACGGACCGTCTTGCGTGGGGGCGAGCGGTCTGGGGTGACGGGGTGCGAGCGGACCGAGTCGCCCGAAGAGAGACTGCCCGAGCCGGAGCTGGAGTCGGTCAAATCGGTGGACATGAGCGATCCCTCGATCTCGTCCAGCTCCAGCTCGTGTAGGTCCGAGAAGGCCGAGGACGGTTTGCTGGGTGAAGTGGATGTGGAAGCGGGATTGGATATTTCGATCTGGAAGTACTCGAGGGGAATGTGAGGGGAGAGAGAGGTGATGGGCGGTGAGGGGATTGGGAAGCGCCAATTAGGCAGATGAAGTGAAGGAGGAGGGAGAGATAGATGTTGGCGCTGCACGCGAGGTCGTAGGGGTGTCTACAATATCAGCTCGAAGTTCACATCGTCTCGCAAGGACAGCTAACTCACGAATCCCAGTATACGCTCCACTGCTCCTTCCTCATCTTCCCCTAGCCTGCTGCCCGTCGCATCCTCTTTGACCGCCCTGATCATCCTCTCCACGTCAATCTCGCTACCCATCCTCTTCTTCTGCTTCGGCACCGCCCTGTCCACCTCGGACATCGATCCGGTGGTCGTCAGACCCAACAACGTCACCCCCCTGTTCCCCTCATCCACCGCCATTGGCTCCAGTACCCTTCGCTTCCCCTGCGCAGGCGTGAAGCGCTTCGTCAGCGCCTCGACCCGCTCCCCGTCCGTCTGTTGGCTCGCCGAAGGGATGAGACCGGCGCTCTGTGAAGCAGCGAGTGACGGGCGACAAGGGGCCGACTCGGTAGTGGGCGAGAATGTCGCCCACGCCATGAAATTCGCCAGACTCCCCAGGCTTTTGTTCTTCCCGTGTGCCCCCCTAGCGTCCATAGTCGGACTGGACGACCGTGATGGTCCAGCGACACACATCTCCTCCTCCTCCGCTGACGGAGATGGCTCATCACTCCCCATATCCTCGAAAGGAGGGAAGTAGCTCATGCTCTCCGTCGGCGGTAGGTTACTCGGCGAGAGTATGGCCGCCGAGTATGGGTCCCGAGACGACATTGCGCTGCTGGTAGAGTCCGCCCGGCTTGACTGGCGCCGGTTAGGAGGCGAAGAGGGTCCGGCGAGGGCGAGTTGGCGGGGAAATGGGGGAAGGGAGAGGGATTTGGATTTGGTCTTCTTGGCAAATGGGCGTGAAGAGCCGGGGTGGAGAGCGATGGCGCGGAGGGATGGGGAAGTTTCCGCTGGGGAAGAGGGAGAGGACATGATGTCGGTAAGAAGATGGGCGGTAGCAGCGGAATTGTGATGAACAAGGAGGATAGATCGTAGTGATACTGGGCCGATCAGGGACGATGACGATGGCAAGGGGGTAGGTGTAAGAGATCCTGCACTACCGGATACGTGTTCGCGGATGTTTGACACCTCCGATTCCGGATTCTCGCAGTAAATGCTAGATCCGCTGCGGATGTCGCACCTGGATGGCGGGCGGTATCAAGCCTAGCACCGGTCGTTATGGTTGGTGTCTCCAAGACCGGCTGTGCCGAATGGGATACGGTGAAACGGTAGGTCGGTGGCGATGATGATATGGGTAGATGAGGGAGGATGGGGGAGAGCGAGGATGATATGTATAGTGCTGCGCTGGGGAAAGAAAGAAGCCTTCACACCCCTCTCGCTCCTGTCACGCACGCAGCAGGCACGCACCCCGTCGACCTCGCCGCCTTTCCCGCCTATCTGCCTTGCCTGTGCGCGTGCGTTGTAAATGCGTGTATGGATGCGGGAGGGACAATCTCTGGCGATAAGGTGTATCTTTTGCTTTGTGAAGTACAATCGCTCGACTGGTCCGAGGAGGAGGAAGGAAGTGATTACGATTGGGGGTTTCGGGCGGGACAGGGCTTCGAGATTGGGTCTCGGCTGATTGTCCGTGGATTTTGCTGACCGTCGCCCAAACGTCGAGTATAGCTGAGTAGCGTTTGGACGGACGAGGAGATATTGGGAAGTGACAAATGCAAAGGAGAGCCAGTCAACCTCACACGACTGTAAGCAACAGATCATACCGTTTCAGGCGATCGATCACAAGGTCAGGGAAGCGCAGAACCATGCATAGCCGCTCCTATCCAGCCCCCTATTCCGCTCGCATCTCGCCCGTGCAAAATTCTCTCGCAGAGGGTGCCGCCTTCCAAAGGCAAGGGAGAAGGAAGGGACGAAGTTGGAAGGCAGGTGAGGCGGGAATGCGGTTTTGGGGTGAGTGATGTAGCCGGATGGATGGGGAGGTGTGCAAAGGACGTGATAAGGTTTTGGTGTTTCGTCTTTACCCCTAGCTGCGGATGAAACACGGCACGTGTGTGAGCTTGGCGTGGAAGCTGCACAGAAGATATGCGAGTGAGCTGTGACTCTTCGTACTGTCCACCACTTCCAGCACTTGCCTGCCGGATGAGCGCTGGCTGAGCACTGCAAGCGTAACAACAACAACAACAACAACAACAAGAAGAAATCGCGACACCTGGAACGCATCAGGGCGAGCTGCCGTAACTCTCACCGGCACTTGCCGGGCCGGGGAATGCCGCGGTCCGTGCGCGATTAAAGTGGTGATCTGTCCGTCAGCTCAGCGCTCCAGCTGCTGAAACTTGCTTCGACTTGACAGTCACCCTCTCTTCTTGACGGTCTACACACCAACCAGCCACTATACCGCGCTTTATACTAGCTTCGCTCGTCAGGAATAATCGAGCACGGGGTATCACATCGCCAAAAGCTGCGACATTTACCGTCCAATCTCCCCAGGTCCATCATCCGCTTTATATATCCGTCAGGATGTCAAGCTCGCTTAGTGCTGGAGCGCAGTCGGTCAGTGACCTCACTAGCGACTCATCAGGATAGGCTGTGCTGTTGGCTGTGTCTGACACTTCAGTTCGTTCCGCCCTCGCAGCCGACCACGAGTAACAACCAACTCCCTACATCTGTCCAATTGCCGAAGCTCGAAGCGGTTGAAGGCGCAAAGCGGCTAGCAGCCTTCGCTGCTGTGGACAAGCACGTCGGACTGAAGGACAAGGTCAGCTGTTGCATGCTTGAAGTACTGCGCATGACATAGCTGACGGGTAGATTATCGGTATTGGCTCTGGATCCACCGTTCCATACGTGGTCGACCGGATAGTCGCGCAGGGCAAAGAAGCGAACAAGGAGCGCATCTTTTTACCCACCGGTACGCTTATGCCAACGCCATGGCCTGTACGACGCGACGGCTGAGCTGACTCGCCAGGCTTTCAGTCCAAGGAGTTGATCATCAAAGCCGGATTGACCCTTGGGGACGTGGACCAGTTTCCTCAGTTGGACGTCACGATAGATGGTGCTGACGAGTAAGTTTCGTAGTGTCCGTCACGAGCAGATGTGAGCTGACGTATCAGGGTCGACAATGACCTTCACGCTATCAAAGGTGGAGGAGCATGTCAGCTGCGGGAGAAGGTCCTGGCGGAGGCAGCTACCACATGGGTGATCGTTGCAGACTACAGGAAGAACTCAAAGGTTCTGGGTACCACGGTGCGTCTCACTTATGACCAGAGTACGAAGGGTATGAACGGGGGTACGACTGACTCTTCAGTGGACCCAAGGCATCCCCATCGAGGTCGTCCCCTTTGCCTACGCCACCGTCCTCTCAAGTCTCGCACGCATGGGCTCCCTGTCCAAATTACCAAATGGCAAGCCAGGGCTTGCGCTTCGAATGGGCGTCAAAAAGGCCGGGCCGGTTGTCAGCGACAACGGTAACTTCATCATCGATGCGCCGTTCGGGGAGGACTGGATGAGAAAACCCGCTGAGGTGAGCTCAACGCCAGACTTCGCGTGGCTGTAGACGCCGTAGCTGACACTAGTAGCTGCTGAAGACCATCAAACTCATCACTGGCGTTGTCGAGGTCGGGCTGTTCTGCAACATGGCACGAGCCGCTTTCTTCGGGAACGAGGTGAGCTCCGTGCTTGTTGAAGCGAGCTCCAGCTGATATCCGGATAGGATGGCACCGTGACAGTACGGAACAACGACGGATCGACCGAGTCCATCGAGTCTGTTCCGGACGTACCAGATCTGTCGCAGCCTGGACCTGCGAAGAAGGCGCAGCTGGAACAGGAGATGAAAGTCTCTGGCGGCGAATTGCGAGATGCTTGATTGTCGCATGGGCTATGCATCTTCTGAGATCTGCTGGACACTCAACTGAGACTCGCACTTGCTACGCGAAGGCGCGGAGGAGGACCCAGCCGCAGGCGTCAAGCATTGTCTACTCGTCATTCGTCAAGGCGTCGGTTGCTCCAGCTTGCGCGCTCCCAGCGGCCGAGTCGCGCCAATCGTCCAGGCGGCATCCTGCGGCGATATCCCGGAGCGAAGCGGTAGGAGATTTCGGGACCAAACTCGAAAGCGGGGAAATGCTATAACGCCGCATAAATCCGACAGGGCGAGCCTGATCGAGTCATCACCTCAATGACCGACGATTCGAAATTTGGCTGTACTCGCCTTCCTTCAACCTTTCATCATCCTCGACTACAAGCGATGTACTATATCCTCTCCTTCTATTGCGCCCCCTTTCCCCAGAGGCGTGCAGCTGGAGCGGAGTGATACCGCCCTCCAGCTGCGGAACCAGTATCACTCGCCAGGTCCTATCGCTCCACCTCTCACTCTCGTCTCTCACTCTCGTCTCTCACTCAACTGACCCTCCCCCTCTTCTCCCCCATACCCTCCCTCCCTACACTCCCAAGCGGATTTGCCTAGAGCCCTGCCACCAAAATCACACGCGGGCGTTCTTACTACCTGTCTTGGAATACCATTCGCGTTCTTCGGAACGGGGTCTTAACCTGCCTTTGCGCAAGCAACGACGGATGAGTTCCACCCTTGATACCTCTATTCTTTTATACGTGAGGCTTCGAGGACTAAACTCTACCGACATTCCTATCTCTCTCCTCTTTCCATAGAATGCTATGAATACATGCGTCGTTCCTCCATCCCGCTTCACCCGTCCCAATCGTTATAGTATCAATACAGTGCCCTGATACGCAGAATACCCTCCACTTGCTCACTACCTCCCCTCCGATCCCAGCAGCGCCAGCGCCGTCTCAATCCACCACTCGTCCCGCCTCACCTTGTGCACCAATACCGTGCTCCCCTTATCGCCCCCCTTCATCCGTTCCGCCCGCGTCGGTCTATCCTTCCACGCCCGCTCGACCTCCTCCGCTAGCGTCAGAGGGTGCCGCCCAGACTTGTGATTGCCATGTCGGAAATAAGGGCGGTTGTGCTTGTGCCACATTGACAGAGGAGAGCCCTCGGTAAGCGCTTCGATTTGCTGTGAGATCGTAAGATTAGCGAGGGGCGGCCGGTACGGTCTGTTGTAGGGCGAGACGGTGGACCAGGTGTCGAGGATGTGTGGTGGTATGTGGGGAGGCAGGAAGTAGTCGGTGTCATCACGGATAGACTGGACGACGTCGGGGAACATGAAACCGTGGGATAGGCTAGGGCATCAGCTTAGAGTATAGCCAGGTCTCGGCTACTCACAGTTTGCGAGCTTTTGGGTGATCGTACATCCAGCACCGTTCTGTCACCCAGACCACCTCCTCCGCCTTCGGATGCGCTCTTATCCAGTCCCCGACTCGCTGATCCTCGTCCCCCATCGTATGCGCGAGAGCGTACTTTGAGGTCCCGACAAACTTGACGAGATCCATCGACAGGGCGTACCCTTCTCCCGCCATATACTCGGACCGTTCCTGTGTTTGTAGGTATTCGCCGTACATGAGCACTGCCGATCAGCAGGCTTCCTTCCACAGAGATATCAATACTCACGGCCCCAGTAAGCCTTCTCCCGAGGCAACACCCTCAGCCGCCTCTCTAGCTCCGACAGCACAATGAACGAGTCGTCATCCGCCTTGACAACGTAGTCGGGCTGTCGGGTCCCGGTACAGACGGCTGTCTCCCTACTTCTCCGCTCGAACATGCCCTCGGCCGCCTCCTGCTCGGCGAGATGTGAGATGTGGGTTGCGGCGACCGCTGGATAGTGACAATTTGGTACTTGAGCGTGTTGCGCTGCCCAAGCAAAGTATGCGTGTGTCTTGCCGTCGTTCATATTTTCGTGGATGTCGAGAAGTAGTAGGTCCCCATATACTGCTCATCAGCTCCAAAGACTTTGAAGCAATAGCAGAGACTTACGTTCAGACTCCAGAGCTATCTTGTCCGCAAACGGAGGTGCTGGCTGCCCCATCACAAAGACCACCTTGACACCCTCTGTCCCTTCCTTCCTGCTTTCCGGATGACTCGCATAAGTCGCCCGGATCAACTGCCTCCTCTCCGCCTCCCTATCCATCGTGAAAACGCCGACTAGCACGCTGACGGGCGCGAGTGTGTCCGCTATGGCGAGGCTTGGTATTTGATCGCCCGTATACGGCCAAGCGGGATGGGACGGCGTGAGGGGCTGAATCGAGCCGAGCGTTTGGAGCTCATCCATGTCGTTCATATCTCGGCGATAATTCCGAAGGGAGTGGAGCTCTCGCGGATGTGGTCTTTGAAAGGCGTAGTGGGTCGGAAAGTCGGCGCGGCACTGAGCGCGCCAGGGTGAGGGTGGATCAGGGGGATGGTAAATGAGTTTGAATAGGAGTAATGCGAGCAGTGTCGCAGAGGTCAAAGTTCCGAGTATCTACGCATCAGCTTCAGAGCTCGACCACAGCTAAAATTGAGCACCCACTAGTCGACGCGGATTCGCAAACGCCCAAGCTTTGAAGCACTCAAACACCGCCAGCCCATTCCGCCGTATCCGCTCATACCGCCTCTCCTCGATATGAGGCTGTATCAACCCTTCCTCCTCCTCTGCTCTCCGCTTCTCGTTCAATCCCATGCGTGAAGTGATAGTCCCCGCGGGACCCATGATCAGTCCGAGAGGAAGCCGGCGGCGGACGGTCGACCGTGTCTTTGGGGGGTTTGGGGCGGTCGGAGCTGGGGAGCGTTTCGTGCTGGGCTGGTGATTTTCGTTATATCGTGAAATGTACAAGTGCAAGGGCGCTTCTCGCCGTTTGCGTCTACCTTTAAGCAGGGGAACAAGGAAGAAAGGACCAGAGGCGACACGGAGAAGGTGTGAATGCGGTGCAAAGATTGTACCACCCAAAACCTTAATACCTCCTTCTTGAGCATTCTGTAACCGTGCCTGAATTCTTATCCGCAAGCCACAACGCGTCATACACCTTCCCCCATCCGCAGCAGTGGCTGTATACTATACTGGGACTGAGGACAGAGGACTGACTGAGGTGCAGCTCATGTCCAGCTGAACATCACTCTGAGTGCTGATGGACACGAGGGAGGAGGTGCGGTCATCCAGCTCCTCGCAGGGCTTGGGCTGTCGCGATGTCCTTCAGCCAAGCACTGACAGCCGTACTGCCATGCCAAATGCACTGACTCTATATGGTAGCAAGGCGACGCCGGGTATGACTCTGAGCTGCCTCTGTCCATCAGCCGAGCCTCTCCGGCTGGCCTCGACCCGGCGGACGATGATGATGAGTTGGGGATGGGCGGGTCCGCGCTAAAGAGATCTGCGAGTTTGCAGAGGAAGCGGTCGCGTCGGGGGTTTCATTCTCGCACACCTGTGCGGCGAGTGAGTGGAGTTCCCTCACGGCTCGGTGCTTCGCACAGTCTGGACAGTCAACAAATCGGCTCGTACTGTAGCAGTGTCCTCTCTGCGAAGCGAGTCGATCAATTCGTGACACGCTTCTTTAGTCTTACAGTTGTTGGTCCTGAGCGTATGCGAAGCTTCAGCATGAGGGCCCGTCTCGGGGCCTATAACTCGACCAGCTGGTAGCCATGTCATGCGTCCTGTAGGTCTCGCCAAGTCGTCAGCAGCGAAGCACATATGCGCAACTTGTGACCTCAGGAGCCGGAGAGACTTTTGCCACCCGGCTGTTCTTCGCGAAGCTTGCGCTTTCATCTTTCTCTCGTCCCGCAGTTGGTCGACTATCTCCCCTGCTAGAGCATAAGTCCATCAGCTTCAGGGCATAGCAAAGCCCTCTTCGCGGTTCTCTTCGCGTCTCGCCCACCAAATCCACCTTTGTTTTGTCTAGCAAACAATAAAGGATCATCGACATCTGAAACGCCTCACTGCGTCACGCCAAAAGGCTCGGCCAACAACCCTGCCCTCCCGCCTCACTACCCGTCAAACATGCAATCCAGCTAGGCTCTTCTTTCTACCGTCCTCCTCATGCCTTCCTCAGGTACACCGATTGAGGACCCCGAACCAGCTCCTCCTTCTACTCCACCCCAAAATACTACTCGGGCGCTCTTGCAGTCCCTCGAAGAGCTGCGTGACTCACTCTCTGTCCGTGTCGCTCAACTGGCCAGTGCGGTCGAGCGACTCCGTATACAGGCGGGACAGCTGGAACAGGGTCTAGGCGTTGTTCCTCCGCCAGGAAGGACGAGGTTCAGCGGTTCTTTACTATCGCCTCAGCAACCTGTGCGTAGCAATCTTCTGGGCGCCTGCTCTTTGGCTGACATCACATAGGCCAACTTGCTACACCCTGCACAGGACATGCCCCTCCAATTCTCCCAAAACGACACACCTCTCATCTCTACCTCTGCTATAGCTACCGAAGTCGCCCAGCTCGATCGACCCATCACATCCGCCGAAATCCACCGTCTGCTTGATCGCGCGTCACAATCGCTCTCGGAAACGCCTGATCTTCGCGCTGCCGAGATGGAGGGAACGCTCGATGGACTGCGGGAAGTGCGCAACAGCCTTCAAGGCGGCATCAGGGAGTTGACGGAGGTGGGGGAAACGCAAAGTAGACTGAGGCAGCGGATGCGGGCGAGATGGGACGGAACGAACCGGCCGATCGGCGAGGGCGGTGTAGGGGATTACATCGGCGGCTCAGGGCCAATAGATTCCAAAGAGCGTGAATCAGTCAGGCGGATAGCAGAGATCAAGAAGGAGAGCGAGGACAGGAGGAAGAGTCCTACCGCGAAGGCGAGGCGGGCTCGGATGGAGCAGATGGAGTGGGAGCCGTGCCCATATGTGGCATCCGGCACCAGCTCTGGTCTACCTCCTACCAACACAAAAGACGCTGGTCGACCTCCTACTATCGTACGCACATCCGGAGTCACTCCGCCGCCCGCTCGTCCGGCCGTCCCTCGTCAATCAAACAACGCACCGTCAAGCTCCACCACCGCCGCCGCTGCTGCCCTCGCCCACACTCGTCTCGCCGGAACGCGCAGCGCCGTATCTCACCTTGACGCTGCGTCACTCGATGCCATCCACGCAGAGATCGCGCAGCTCGACCTCAACCTCGAACCGGACGAGTACATGGACGGGCTCTCCCGGATCATCCGTCGAGCCTTGCTACCTCCGGGCGTGGCCGAGGACTCAGAAGCAGCTGAAGCTCTGCTCAGCACTCTTCCCGGCTGGGGTCCACCCTCCCCTCTTTCCTCTTCCTCATCTTCCTCCTCCACAGCCATCGGCGACGCTCGGGATGCCGGTCTCACCTATCGAGGCCGGGACGTACGGGACCGTCTCCGGGAATCGACCTATACTCTTCCTTCGGGTCGGCTACCGGCCGATATGCCCTCGCTCCAACAAGCGCGCGACGGACTTTGGGCGATCATGAATCCTACCGACCACGCAGGGACCGCAGGCACAACAAACAACCACGTTCCACCCGACGAGGAGATCGTAGAGGCGGCACTCGTTGCCCAGGTAGCCGCCGCCCAGGACGCGACGTCCGCACTGGAATATGCGGACCAGCTCGCCCGTCTTCGCGCAGATCGCCGGGAGCGTGTCCTGCGCGCCCGCGAGATCGTCATCGAGTTGGCTCGGCCCCGACAGCAGAACACGGCCAGATCGGCCCGTGAGCTCGTCGACGCCGCCACGGTCATCAGAGAGGACCGGACGGCCGGTCGAGAGGCGCGAGCATCGGAACGTCACGCCGCTTACGAAGTGACGGTGCGGGCAGAACTACGGGCAGCGCAGGCTCACCGAATCCGTGCCTTTAATCGATACCAAGAGCTTGTGGCGTCTAGGGCTAGGCGCGAGACGCGGGGACCAGCGCAGCCTGCGGTTCCAATGCCTCGCCCGCCAACCGGACGGGACATCGGTACAGACGCCATCATTACCGTCATACCTGTCCTCTCGCCCACGGAGCGGGAGGATGCCGAGATGGACGAAGACATGGCGCGCCAGTCCTTCATTGCGGCCCAGATGCGCGAGGCGGCGGTCCAGCAGAGGCTGCTCTCGGCTCAGAATCGGCTCCGCGTAATGACGTCAGTCGAGACGTCGGCGGCGGAGAGGCTCTTGCAGGATCAGATGGGGTCGATGGCGATCGCTTCTGATCAGCGGGAACAGCCAAACAGAGCCGATGCGGTATCAGGCAGAGCAAGGCCGGCGGGGTCGAGGGGAAACGAGATGGTTCGAGAGCTGGCGCAGCGTGCGGCAGGGGTGGACGATGGTGTGTTGCCTGGTGGAGTAGGGTGGGCTTCTGCGACTCGGTCTGCAAGGCGGACGGTGAGACCCCGAGGCGAGGAACCAGAAGATGTCGATACATTGGTGCGGATGCGGCATCTACAGGAGACCCGCCCTGGGACGCCAGAGCGTATCGAGGCGAGGCGCCGAAACCTCGCTGCAATCCGTCAAGACCTCGTTGCCAGGCGCAGGACGCACGAGGCCCAACGGCTCGCCGCTGCGGAAAACGTGAACACCGGCGCGGACGCGGGGACCGATCCATCCATCCAGCAACTCCTCCTTGACGCGCAGCATGTCAATGAGGCACGTCGATCCCTATACGAAACGCTCGAGCAGGACCATACCGACTGGGAAGTCACGCCTTCGTCGCCCATCACAGCGACGGGGAATGCGGACTACTCGCACATCCAGGTGTCGGTCGGGACTTCGACCGAGTCGGACGAAGAGTTTTTCAGGCGGAGAGATGAGACGTTGCGCCGGGCGGGGTATGAGCTGCACCCTGCGGTAATGGGTGTCTCTGGTGCCCGGGTCGTGCGGATAGGGAGGACAGATCTGGAGGAGACAGGGCGGGAATTGCTGTTGCCTCAACCCCCGTATCAGAGTGCAGCTGTAACTCCGGTCGCTGAGCCGAGAGCGAGCAGTTCAAGCTGTATGTTTCCTATTCCTGCTATCAAGGCCTCGCTTATACTGCAGCCCCGCTCCAGAGCCCTAAAGCTGAGACTGCTGCTCCCACTGCGCCGACGCTCGGAAACGGTCCCGATACCGAGATGCGCGCACGCACGGGGCCGACCGTCGCCCGGCCGAGGCGAAGGGAGAGAGTATATATCAGTCTTCTGGATTTGTGATTCGTTTGTAGACATAGAGACATCGGCCGGAGCAGAGCAACGGGATACCTTACTTTTGTAGTATACACATCGCATAGAAGCTTTCTGGATGATATCCCTTATGGCCGCGCGCTTGGCATGACATCCCTCGCCGATTCCGCGAGTATACAATACATCCCATTCTGATAGATCCTGATAAAAATTTACAACTCAAGCATTATACTGGTTATACCAATCCGTCGATCCGGCGAAAGGTCCGTCTAAGAGCGACCTCTCCCTCTGCGCACCTCCACTGACACTGTTCCTCTGCTCCCGCTGCACGCTCGCTACTGATGGTCCCGCCTGGCCCATCCCCATACCGTACCCACCAAACGGGTTCTGCTGATTTGGCACTCCAGCTCCCGCATGGTTCCCCAAGGTAAACAGGGAGGGATGGACCCCCTGGTCCTGCTGTATATTCTGAGGTAGCGGGATCGGATGACTCCCTCCGCTCGAGGTGGACAGGAGGGTAAAGTTGTTATCGGTAGAATGACCGGGGAGGTTCGACGCGGACTGTAAATTCGAGAATATGTCGGCTGGACCGGCGAACAGTGGCGCTTGGAATGGGAGCTGAGGGGCAAAGACCAATTCTTGCTGGAGTGGCGTCGGCTGAGCGAGGTCGATGGGTACATTCGGGTTGAATCCAAGCGAGGTGACCAGTCTACCCATCAGCATTTCTTCTATCAGAATCAAGGGAATCACTCACTCCAAGAAGTCCTGTTGCGCATTGGTATTCATCATCCACGCCGCCATCTCCCCTACGTGCCTCTCCCACTCATTCTCCCCTTCCGTCTGCCGCTCAATCAGTACCGGCTCATCCTCCGCCGCACGCTCACACGCGTCCAAGCACGCATTCGCCATGTCCTCAAACGCATCTCGGAACGGCCCGGCCGCCTTGAAGTGCTGCGCGTACACGAAGAGAGCGGTAGAGCAGGCCCGAATGGCGCGTGTGGACTCGCGCATTGATATGACGCGTGGATGGGTGAGAAGGAGGTGGAGCAGGGTAAGGCCGGTGAGGAAGATGTTGTGTAGGTCGGTAAGGGAGAGGGAGTTGGCGAGGGGGTAATTTTGGTGCATCCTCCGGAATACCTGGGGCGTCAGCTAATGCACCGAGAGCGACATATTGCTCAGCTGACCTCGCATTGTTGCACGCAAGATTGTGCACACGCAGTCAAGAGGGGGTCCCCACGTGCCGCCTTAGCGGTAATGGGCCTGAGAAGGTAGAGTCTCGCCTGTTTGTCAGCTATAACCGTAGCGGACGACGTACCCCTTCGGCCCGCATCAAGAACCAATCATCCGAGCAGCACGGTATGTTCTGGTACTGAGGGCCTGGAGGCCGCTTCGGGATAGACTCCTTCCACGCATCCAGCTTATCCAGGATCGCCATGATCTGATCTCTGCTCTCCTCCGGGTTACTATGCAGATTGTAAGCCGTTCGCTGAATTTGCGCCTCGATCTGCCGCAGTCTGATGCTGTGGATGGCGGATGACATGCTGGTAAATGACGCATTGGACGGTGGATCGCGGTCAGTCGCCAAGGGGGAGTCGGAGGCGGACGCTCCGGATTGAGCGGAAGGGGTGGACATGTTGGGTGGTATGTCGATATCGCACTCCACGTTAAGTGGTAGCTAACATCAGTTCTGGGATGCCAAATCACTCACAACTTGATCGATATCTCGATCGTCTATACCCAGCGGACGCCCGAGCGTGAGCGCAAACCCCCGGTCTAGGCCGTATACCGTCCAGAAAGTCCTCTTTCTGATCTCTTCTTGGAACTGCGTGACCCCGCGAGGCAGCTTCCGACGGCGATGCATCCCGAGCTCGACGCACATCTTCATCGCTACGCCGGTGAGGTGCCAGACCGAGGGACCCTCCGCGCATCGAAGCGAGTACATGGCGAGGAAGAGGAAAGCCTGGACGTTTCTGGACCATCAGCTACGTTGTTGGACAGAGGGATGTGCTTACTCGATATTGTGTAGGGTCACTATGAGCTCCATATGATCTAATGCCAAAGCGTAGTACGCTTCAGGTTCCGCTATCCCCGGCAGAGCGACGCCCTGAAGTAGTCTGGAACCGATCGCGTAGGTCATCCTGATCGTCAGCTCGGCTCTCTGGAGAACTTACCATACGAAGAATGAGGCTGTTCCCTTCTCCCTCCCTTCCGGTGTGATCACACTATATGCCCCTTTCGGCAGCACCATCTCGTCCTGCCTCGCCAGCCAGTCCCGCAGCTGGCGCCAATTTACAAAGGGATATCGAGGCTGGATATGCGTGTAGAAGGCCTCCACCATCATCCCCGCAAGTTCCTTGTCGGGTAAGGCTGGACGGACGAGCGCGAGACCCGCTTCGGTCTCCTTGTACCGCGCCTTGAACGTCTCGTCAGGCTTGAAAAGGGTGCTGGCCGGTCGATGAAGCGTGCCGAGCAGGACCTTGGCCCACGAGTACCCGGAAGATCCGCCGAGGTAGTGCGGCTCGCTTGCCGAGTTGAGGGAGAGCAGAGCGACACCAGCCGCGATTTCATTCTTGACCTCCCCGCTCTCGCCTGTACCGCTCCCGCTGACGCTTTGGTCGTGTTGTCGCAGGGTGTCGAGGTGATCATCTGCGAGATCATCACCAGGTTTGATCTCTGCGAGGCGAGCTTCGAGCGAGGCTATCCTCGATTCAAGAAAGGTGACATATTCCGTAGGGTACTCGGTCTGAGGTGTCAGCATATTCCACAGGGGCAAATCGAGGACACTCACCTTTGGCGCCTTCTCTTGAATAATGCAGTCCGTTCCCGCCTTCTCGCACGACTTGCAAGGCTCGTTCGTTTCCCGACCATCCATGTTGCATCTTTGCTTGCGGGACTTGCACCTAATGATGGTCAGTCAGGCTCCTCACCGTCTTCGGGTTGAGAAGGTAGCCACTCTCACCTCTGTCGTTGTCAGCATGCACCGCATTTCCGCACGATAGCTCCATCATCTACTTACATTACACGCCAGCGGTATCCTCCTGTGTCTCTTTCTTCGGTGTTGAGACGACTCCGCGTCCGACTCGGACTCCTCGCCAGGTCGGACGGAAGGCGATGCCGATGGCTGCGGCATTGATGTTGGGGCAGTGTCGCCTCGAGTGTCCGAGAGATCGCGAGTTTTGCTGAGCTGCAGCTGGTCTGGAAAGCGGTGCGAGGGCTCGTGCCGCCTGTATGAGCGAAGAAGGTGTGTCTGAGTAGCAAAGAGAGGTGAAGTCGTCAAGGCTTGACGGGATTGGCAGCCGATCATATCCTTATCTTCACCTCATCCGAATATACTCCCGTCCACCTTGTCTCCCCGCGGGGGGTACCTGCAGCTAGGTCAAGGTATAGTCTATGCATCTATATGGGGAGTAAGAGTTCAACGGTCTAGTCCTCTGCTTCAATCATGGCGTACACAGGGGCATCGAGGCGGTCTGCTCCATTGAGGAAAGGGAGGCTGATGATGAAGAGGTATTCGAGCGTGCTTCCGCCGGCGGACTTGATGAGCTGGCCAGCGGCAGCGGCGGAGCCACCAGTTGCGATGAGGTCGCTGAGAAGTTAGCCACAGTCACAAATGACATGATTGCCTAGAGCGGTTGAGCAAGCCGCAAGCGGGAGCAAGCCGCTCGGTACTGAGAGCTGTGCCCTTCGGACTGGCTGTCGTGTCACCCGCCTAGAAGAAACGCAATAACTCACTCAACAACGATACACTTCTGTCTAGCCTGAACAGCCCCCTTCTGCATCTGGAACTCATCCACTCCATACTCCTTCTCATAAGCCACCGTGTCAACTTGACCAGGCAGCTTTCCGCCCTTTCGTACAGGGACGAAAGCCGCGCCGAGGCGCATAGCGATGATGGGGCCCAAGAGGAAACCTCGGGCGTCGAGACCGACGATCACGTCAGGTTTGACAGTGTGGGTGGTGGTGATGTGGTGGACGAGGTGGGTGATGAGGGACTCGAATGCGTAGGGGTCGCGCATGAGCGGGAAGATGTCGAGGAAGGTGATGCCCTGTAGTTGTTAGCGGGATTCTTGGGTCGCGGAACTTGATTGGCCTCACCTTCTTGGGGAAGTCGGGGTGGACGCCGAGGAGGGATTTGAGGTGGGCTACGTCGGACATGATGTATTTGAAGCTGAGTGAGGTGTAGAAGGAGGAAGTATGGAGTTTATCCAGGTGCAGATGTTTCAAAATTCTATTGACACCAAACACGTGGCGACTTTTGGTTCGTGCCTGACTTCCAGGCAGCCAAAGGTGAGTCCCACAGCTTCAACCTTAAAGTCATCTATGATCTCTCTATTATAGGTCGCCATCCCTAGACGATACGGGGCTGTAATCATGCGGCGAAGGGTCGCTACTCTCGCAGAGCCGCTCAGCGTCGCCGCTGCCTCTGACACGACCGGGGCGTCGCAGAAAGAGCAAGAACCTGCCGTTCTCTCTCCGCTCTCTCCCATCTCGCCATGGCCGCCGGAACCCCAACTCGAGCTCCCTGCTGTCCGTGCGACTGCAGGTCAGACCATCCAACCGGAAGCCTCGTCAACGCTTCCTACAGCGAAGGAGGTGTACGGGTCTCTAGCGGTCCTTCTCACCTATATCTCTGGAATCGTCTACCTGGTATGGGCATTTGCGCCAATCGGCTGGTTGGACCAGTGGGGATGGACATGGTATCCAGATAGGTAAGCTCAGGACTTGGCAGCACCTGAATACTCTGGCTCATCTACCAGGGAGTGGTCTGTCATAGTCCCTTGCTATCTGATGGTACTCGTCCTCCTCACCTACTGGATCTACAGCGCCATGGTCGCCTTCAACACGCCAGCTTTCAACTCGCCGAGTCTTATCACGGGTAAGGCTGCGGTGCTCTCGGATGGCCACAGTGCTGAAGGCTACAATGCTGAAGAGCTGCAGACTCCTTCGCCCGCATCCCGGTCAAGAAGGCCAACTCGGACCCGTACTACTGGAGATTCGCCGAAGCGGATGCCATCCCAGAAGCGGTTGATCTGCCTATCGATCTGGTCAATCGGGTGCTGTACCCAGCTCGACCTCGTCCGAAGTGAATACAGCTCTCGGTATGGATCACGTCTACGAGCTGTATCCCTTTGGGAGCTCTGGGGTCTTTATGCGGCCTAAATAGGGGTACAAGGGTATCACGGCTCGCCGCTTTTCAGGTCAGTCCATCTGTTGAGGCTCCGAGGACTTCATAGTGATCAAGGCTGACTATTCAGGGGCTAGGCATCCAATTCGGAGACTGCGATCAGCCAGATTTCCGCGCATAGCCACGAGCGGGGGGGGGCCATCATTGCCTCTCGTCGACAACAACCTATAGCGACGACAAGGCCTCTTAGCAATTGAGCCCAGTATGAGCCGGACCCGGGATCGAGCGCGGGTGTCGAGCCCCACGGATACGGCTCCAAGCGAGAGAGTCCGCAGCTGGGAGGATTTGTCACGCTATTAGTCTGTCACGCTAGTAGTCTTCTCCTGTTCTGTGCCCCTTCGTACATCATGCATCTAGTTGCACAGAGTAGGCAAGTCCTCAGCTTCTTCTGACAGCCACCAACCGCAAAAGCTGACAGCTCCCCGTATGAACTGACCCATCTAACTCAGCACCCAAAAATAATATTTGACTTTGGAATCCTGACCGGCCGGTCTTGTAGCTGGAAACCCTAAGACCCAAGATAAAGAGGAAGCAGCGAAATCGAAAGAAGAGCCACATCCAGTAGTTGTTAATCATAGCCCAGTAGTTGGTTGGGGCTTTTTTATTACCGATCACCCATTTACAATGTGGGGGTGATGAGGGGATCCCAATTATTAAGGGGGGGAGGGATCCCCGACTACATGGATAAGCAGCACGATGTCGTGAGGTCCTCACGCGCGGACGAGCGGGAAGAGATAACGCCGATGCGTTTGAGGCAGTGGAGGCCTGTGGAGGTGCTGGAATCTGGAAGGGAGGAAGACGTCATGGGGCGGGTTGTTTGCTGTCGATCTAGTCGTGCAGGTTTCAGAATGATGAGTAACTGAGTCAGGGGTTGTTAGTGGTGTTTGTCGGGATCTGCCGCCTATGTTGCTCAAAAGCGCGGGGAGCGCAGCTCGATAGTAACTCGGCGAATCCCTCGCTGGACGAGGAAGTCGTACGTGACGCACACGGCTCCCCAAGATACCCAGGCGCGAGCTAGGAACTCCTCATTCCCATTCCTTATGACTCACCCCCCTTTGATACCTCTCCTGCCTGATCAAGGGGCCAATCCGTGTCGCTTGCTCCCATGTTGAGTTAGGCCGAGCAGACTTGTTAGGAGTGGAAGTTACCGTACGCTGGACGCGGCAGGAGGGAGAATGCTCAAATCACTTGGCTACATGTCATTTTATCTTTGTACACTGCTAATCTACCTTGTCTGCAACAATCCCTAAAGCATTTATCCGGAGACAATGGCACCACCGTTGACGTGGATGCTGAGTCATCAGCGGCCGATCATGGCAGACCAAGAATGCGGAAGACTCACGATTGACCAGAGATGAACGAGCCGTCAGCGCTGGCGAGGAAGACGTAGGCCGGGCCAAGCTCCGAAGGCTGGCCGATACGGCCAATGGGGGCGGGGCTGGAGTGCCACTCCTTCATCTGGCTGGAGTCCATGGCGGCGGGCTGGAGAGGGGTCCAGACGGCTGTCCTGTCAGCTGATAACCTGAGGCAAAGGAGTCGTGCAACTTACGTCCGGGGCAGACAGCGTTGACGCGGATACCCTTGGAGAGGAGCTGGTTGGAGAGGACACGGACCATGGCGACCTGGGCACCCTTGGTCATCGAGTAGTCGAGGAGCATGGGGGGTCCGGCGTAAGCGACTGGACGAGTCAGCAAGAGACCACGTATGCAGTGCACAGCAGATTCTACTTACCCTGAGAAGCGGTGACGATGATGGAACCGCCCTTGGGGATGTGGGGAACAGCGGCCTTAGTGAGCCAGAAGGTACCGTAGCTGAGGCATAAGCGAGCGTTCCCTCCTGAGGGGAAGCAAAGGCACTTACACGTTGGTCTTCATGGTACGGTCGAACTGCTCGGTGGTGACGTCCGCGATGTCGGGGATGGAGTACTGGACACATCAGCTAGGTTCAATACACCACTTGTCGCGGACTAGCTCACCATGACCGAGGCGTTGTTGACCAAGACGTCGATCCTGCCCCAAGCCTGGACCACGCTCTCGATAACACGCTTGCACCCGGCCTCGTCCCGGATGTCCTGGGGGAAGAGAAGGCACTGGCGGCCGGCGGTCTCGATCATGGCCTTGACCTTGTCGGCGTCGACCTGCTCCTCGGGGAGGTAGACGATGGCGACGTCAGCACCCTCGAGGGCGAACATGACGGCGGCCGCGCGACCGATACCCGAGTCACCACCAGTGACGATGGTCTTCTTGCCGACCATCTACGGGGTCAGCGGGGTTCAGAGCAAGTCAGTGGTAGCTAAAGCTTACCTTGCCGGCAGGCTTGTAGTGGTCAAAGCTGTCGTGACCCTCCTGGACGGTCGAGGCCTCGGGCTTGCGCTCCATGTCCTCCTGGATACCGACGACCTGACCCTTCTGGGTCTCGTTGGAGAACGCTCCGGGCTTGGGGAACTCTCCCTGGGCCTAGTCTGTCAGCATAATCCATCCTCGTCAGTAAGGAACACTTACAGTCGCACCAGCGTCGGTGCCGCTCTCCTGGGTGCTCGAGCCGGTGAGCTTGTCTGCGACGTTCTTGATTGCCTCCATTTTGATTGTTGTGTGGGTTGTTTGAGTGAGTGAGTGGGTAGAAGGTGGGTGTATGGAAGAGAAAAAGCTGCGGTCGACGTCCCCTTATACTTTTATGTACCGATGCTCACCTAACCTCCACCCTTCCTTTGGCTATGACGTCTGCCAGAAATCCAGGAACAGAGCTAAATCGCTGACAGGTACGTCATCAGCATTTGCTGGAATCCCAGCGCGAGGAATGTTGCGCTGACGTGGCGCTGACCGTGCTGACTCCTGCTGACACGAGATTAGCTTACTGGGCTCAGAAGTCGCGGTACGGATCAAGGTCCCGCTAGAGGCACAGCTGCATGACACACTGCGCAGGTTGCTCTACTGCGACTCCCCTCGTCAATGCCGCCTCCTCTGGGTCCTGCTTGGCCTGGCCCCTCCCCCAGCTGAGCTCGCCACGCTCGACGATCTAGGTATCATCCCATCCATAGGTGGCACATTCCTCCAACTATCGCCACCTGGTGGTGGTAGCATCTGACCATTCGTCGGTGGTGCCGAGCCGTGATAGCGAGGCGGTCTCGGCGGGGCAAATGGAGGTGGGGCCATCATCTGCGGAACGAATTGCGGGGACGTGCGATGTTCATGTGGCGGTCTGAATCCCTGTAGGAATCAGCTCAAGCCTTGACCTCGCAAAAGCACTCGTGAACTGACCACTTTCTGCCCCTCGTCAAAGATCTGCTCCATGATCTCGTCAAACCGCCCTTCCTCCTCAAACCGAAGATAGGCTCGATACAGCATAAGCGCGTACTTGGCATCTTCGATCGAGTCGTGAGAAGCCGTCTGGATTTCCGTTTCGAGCAGGAACCAGACGAGGAACCGGAGCGATAGGCGCCGCTGACGAGATGGAGAGCTGTAGATCTTGACGGTATCGATGATTTGGTCTGGCGGGACGAAGATATCTGAGGATCAGCTCAGGAAAAGATAATCACTCACTGATCGTCCGGAAATCCTTGGCGAGACCGTGTCCTATGAAGATGCATCCCAGATCGACCACTGACGTCAGTCCTGTTCACATTGGGTACTCACGAAGGCGCAGCTTCTTGTAGGCCACTTTGAGTGGGACAAGCGTATGTGGCGAATTGTTAGGATCCAGATCACCATCTATCGTCAGCTGAAGTCAGTCCTATGACTCACGCTTGATGCCCGAGAATTCCGTCAAGAAATCCACGACAACCTCCTTGGTAAGGATATAATCATCGATAAACGGCACGCCCTCCTTCTCCCCTTGCCCCCTAGTGACCGATACGCGAGCGAGGGACATGTGCGATGGCCGAAGGACATTCTTGGTCCCATCTGACCGGAACTCCATCTCCTCCTGCTGGAGCGCGACGAACTCCGCATCGATAGCAATAAGGGTGCCCTGGCGGGGAAGCTCGTCGGGTTGAAGACGTTGATGCTTGATCATGTTCGGTCGGCGATTCCTGATGATCAGTCTTATCTCCGTTATTTATAGTGCTGGAGGCATCGGGCGCACCATGCTAGCGAGACGTCTTCGAATAGAACACCCGTCCCCATCTGCTTCGGAAGCGTCTCGAGCTGAAGTATATCCGCACTATCCCGTCGGGTCATCATGATCACTGTGGGTACCTATACTCAGCGCTGCTCCCATCATCAACATACCTTCCATTGTGCCGGGAAGCTGAAAACTTCTTCCTCCGAAACACGCCGAACAGCAAAATCGTTGAAGATGACCCATCCCCCTTTGGACTCGTCACTCTTCGGCACTACCCATCAGCTCTGCTCTACGATTTGCTCACTCTTGACGTATGACAGCAGGTGAGCTTGCGAGTCGGGCGTCTCCTGAATTTGGACCACGATCGACTAGAGATCAGCTCAGTCACTCAATCGACTTACCGTAACATCATACACCAAACCCTCGCCCTCCTCCGCGAACGCAATCTCTCCTGCCTCATCCGCCCTGATCACCAACTGCTTCGGCAAGAACCTCGGCGCCGGCGCGCCTCCTCTCGTCGGCTTATCCTGCCACAGCCCAAAGATCTCCGGTGTGGACACCATCGCATTTACCGACAAGACTGCCGGTAGACTATCCTCTAACTCGCCGTCGATGATGCGGCGGCTAGCGAGGGGAACGAATTGCTTGCAGCTGGCGCAGGTCGCTTTGGTGCTAGATTCCCGTAGAAGGGAAGTGCGGAGAAGTTCGGTAAATTTGGTTTCGAGGGGCTGAGCGTCAGCTGTTGTCAGATCCATAGCTTACCTTGCGGAGATACTGGATATCGATGACATGTAGAGTACCCTCTCTTGACGCAACACTGTCGCAAGAGGAACAGGCGTTGGTCGTCCGAGTACGTATTCCCAGTACTTGGTCGATTGCTGATTCCTTCGATCCGAGCGAAAGAGTGCTCATACTCGGCTTCCGCACGGCGAATGTTTCGCCGTCGACGATAGCCTCCGAGCTGAATGTGGCGAGCAGCCAGCGATTGAAGCTTTGTATAAGGGATCCATAAGGCGCATTCGACGTCTCGTCGGTATCCAGAAGGCCCAACGCCGAGGCTATGGTCAGTCTAGTACCAGAGCGGACGTACCTTGTGGCGTAGCGCTGAATGCGCGAGAGAAGTTGTTGGCTTGACAATTCGTTCCCCTCGCATCTTCCAACATCCGGAAGAGGAATCCCGCTTCGCACAGAAGACAATGCTCCTTCTTACACTCGACGCAGATGTGCGCTTTCGCCACAGCCCGTACTGGTGCGCTGTAATGAAGAGCTTGGAGCAGGGCATTGGTGTACGAGTTGAGTATGTCGGTCTCCAGCCCAGAGTACTCGGTATAGTTGTAGTAGCTATTGTCAGCTAAGCCATAAGAGCCGACCTACCCGAAGTCGAAGTCCTCAATGCCAAACTTGGAATACTTGATCTCCACCTTCCGACAATGCTTTGGGACCTGTCCGGGTACAGTCTGCAATCAGCATCGGCGAGCAATGGGACTCACCTCCTCTTCGCCCGCTTCTCTCGATCCAGACAACTTCAACCTCTCCTTCTCGCTCCGAAACTTTGGCCCGCTCTCCTTTCTCGCCGTCGTCCATCCCTTTCCTGTTGCCCACTTTCCCGCGCCCGGCCGAGCAGTCCGGACGTATCGTTTCCCCTTGAGCTCCCGGGGCATGGTCGCATATCCAATCATATCCGTCATCTTCATCGCGGCGAGGATGGGCGCGGGGACGGGTTCTGGCGGGTTGAAGAATGGGGAAGTGACGGGCGCGTAATCCGACAGAGGGATGTTGGAGAGAAGAGGTTCGGTGTAGTGCGGCATGCCGATGATGTTGAGGGGTGTAAAGTCGTCGAATGGCGCAGTCGTAGGGGGGTCGACCTGGTCTGGCCATTCTGGCTTCAAGCCCTCATACCCGTTGAACGGCGGCTTTGCGCCGTTTACATCCGCCGTATCATGTGTAGTCCAGAGATGAAGCTGACCCTCGGCATCTCCGAATGCCAGATAGTCGCCGAGAGGGGACAACGCCATAGATGTGACATAGGACGCGTCGAGCTGCTGGTATCCGCCTGGATTTGTTCCTAGATCGACGGTCTGCATCGTGCCCGTTTGCGAAGCGATGACGAGCTCGGAGGCGTTTGTAGGGTGGAGAAGGCAAAAGGAGGGCGAGGGACCGAAACTGATAGGTGCGAGGGGTCGGAGATTCCGGATGTCGTACAGGCGGACAAGGGGGTCGGGCAGAGGTCGGCCTTGCCTGTTTGTCAGCTGAGCCGCTGATTTGGGCTCACATATGTGTCCAGCCCCATGTACATATCAGATGGCCATTGGCGTCCGCTCCGCTGATTCCGCCGGTATGTGACTGCATAGTCGAAGCTGCCTTGAAACCAGTCCGAGGATCGAGGATACTGATAGATCCGGAAGATAGAGCAGACAAGACAGTACGTTGCAGAGGTGCAAGGTGGACCACTGGAAGAGAGTCAAACTGACTATCAGCTACTACGCCAGTACTTTCGCAGGAGGAATAAACTCACTCTGCGTACCACATCCCCTTTGGATGTATTGACGAGCATCATCTGCCCCACCCCGCCCACAAGCAGCTCATGCGAGTTGAGCGGATTAGGACTCATACTCCTCATCCCCCTCATTGGGTCCGTAACACTCCATCTTGGCTGTCCGCCCTTCTTCCGCCCGCCCACACCGCCCTCCGTCAACGTCCATATCTCCCGGTCCGTGACGCGGATCTCCCTCACTCCGGCATTGAAGCCAGGTACAAAGCCGAGGCCGGGTACGCTGGAACCGTGCGCCGGGAAGCGGACGTTCGGGGCGAGCTGGAGCGGATTGCAGAAGGCGCTGACGCTGCCGGAGGACGTCCCGACCCAGACGAGGTCCGAGAACGGGTCGATGGTGATAGCCGAGGGGATGGGCTTGGGGTCGGCGCGTGTCGGCGGAAGCGGGAGGAGCTGCAGAGGATTGTAGGTCGCCATGATACTTTGGATAGGCGACTTTGACGCCTACATATGCTTAGGCGGGTGTATAAAGGAACAGGTACGATAGCTAGATGGTCAGCTGTGGTGTGACTCAGTGGACCGTTGTCCTTGCGCGGTATGTCGCGTGTTGGTGGCCTGGAGGGATGTTGACAGACTGCCCCCGGAACCGACATAATTTTGACTTCTTGTCTGCCTGTCCTCGCCATCGATGCATCAACCATACTTCTCGCTCATATCGCATCTCAATCAGGCTTTGTAGACCCTCATAGCACGCGCACCCTTCAGTCAGAAACACTCTGCACCTGATCTATCCGCAAAAATGGCTTCTTCATCACGGCTGGAGATCTTGAACGATGGCGGTAAGTCCAAGATCAATCAGATCAAGTGTCCGAGGACAGCCCTGACAGAGCAGGACTCCGCCATGATGCTCGCAGACCATACGAGCTCCGATCCATGTCGTTCCACCTCTCCCCACATCCCACTGCCGACGGATCCGCTACGGTCACTCAAGGTCTCACAACCGTCAGCGTCTCAGTCTTTGGTCCTCGCGAACCCCGACAACGGTCCAGCTCGAGCCATGATCGGGCGGTCATAGCTGTCGAGGTCGGCGTAGCTCCCTGGGCAGGTACAGGAGCACAGCGACGGGCCAGAGGCGATAAGTGAGCCCAAGCAAGGAATGGAGCTGATTTCAGGCGATTAGCAGAAGTCGGGGCATCAATACGGCAAACCTTTGAACCGGTCGTAATGACCCATCTCTACCCCCGTTCCGAGTTATTCATCAATGTTCAAGTCGTGTCTGCCGATGGAGGTGAGTCTAGCTTCCGACGTAGCTGACAGAAGGTATTCTGCCCACCGCCATCAACGCCACAACACTGGCACTAGTGGACGCCGGTATCGCCATGCTCGACTACATCTCCTCCGTCTCGATCGGTCTCCACCTCACCCAACCCCTCCTCGACCTCTCTGCTCCGGAAGAAATGGACCTCCCAGTTCTCGTCGTCGCTTCTCTCCCAAATTCAGGCAAGATCACCCTGGCTCAGATGGAAACACGGCTTCACGTCGACCGATTCGAGGAGATGCTGGTGCTCGGCGTGGAGGCGTGCAAGGTGCTCAAGACGGAAATGGAGGAGTATGTCAAGGAACGGACAGGGAAGGTCGTACAGCGGATGAGTCTGGCCGTGGAGGGTGCAAAGGGATTACAAGCGGGCTTTATCGACGGTGGCAGATGATGCATGATGTTTGGCTACAACAAGATGATCGACAGGTCCGGCACGTGCGCGCCCGCGAAGCCAGACGATAGATCTATCGACGCGACAAGATGAACGCGCCCTCGTATCCAACATACTCCTCTGGCGTGAACGTGTCCCGCCATCGGCCCACCATGGTGTCGCCAGCGACGATATACCCTCTGTATATCCACTTCCCGCGGGAGTCGGGCTATCATCAGCGCTATCATCATTCTTACTCACAGAGTACTCCTTGACCATGCTGGCCATACCGTCCCACGCTCTGACCCTTCCCCTCAGAATGAAGCTGCCCCATGCCGAGTGTCCCGTACCCGTCAAGAGCAACTCGAGCCCGCTCTCCTCATCCGGGTTGTCCAGCATCGCGTCCAGCTCCGCCTCGGGCACCACCTCGTATCCCTCTATCGCCTCGACCTGCTGGACAAGTGTCTCCTTGAGTGTCTCTTCTTCCGCCTGAGCAGACGCCAGGCCGGCGCGAGTGGTAGGTGGCGAATCGGCGGGGAATCCGGCATTCGTCGACGGTCCCTTCAGAGGCAGTTTCGTCCGATTCCGAGGTGACGCCTCCTCCTCTTGCTCTACAGCCTGGTCGTTCTCCTCCTCCTGCCACTCCCCCTCGTCCTCCTCAAAGGTGTACATCTCTTCCTCCACCTTTGGCTTGACTTCCTTCTTCACCTCCAACTCGACGTCTCTCGCCCGTTTCACCCGGACATACGTCTCGACCAACCGCCACACCTGTCTTTGCTCGCCATACTGCCCCTCGTACAACGCCTTCCTCTGCCCCGCCAGCATCGCCTTGAAGGCGTCAAAGTCAAAGAAGCTGAAATTGCCTTCCCAGACTCCATTGAAGCTATCCCGCCAGCTCTTCCGGGACATCCCGGCGCCATGGATCGGGTCGTGGCATTTCGTCAACCGTATAAAGTCCCGATCGTGTATGGCCGAATTGAGGATGTTGCGTTTGACTACCAGGTCCGATCCCGCATCGCTGTCCTCCTCATCCTCGTCATCCTCCATATCGTCGTCCTCATCCTCGTCATCCGCCCTGTAACTGCGGTTCCCGCACCGTCGGTCGAAGAAGTTCAGGATGGCCCCCTGGGCGAGCTGTGGTGGGCTGAGTTTGATCCGCCGTCCGTACCACTCCACCTCGACGCCGGTCTGCCTGGGCTTGAGATCCGCGACGAAGATATTGCCCATGGGCGCGACGTCTGGTGCGGAGTTGGTGGGGAGGTCGTTGATGGTCCAGGGTGCCAAGAAAATGGTGTAGGCGTGCGAGGCGAAGACGTAGGGCCGCAGGACATACAGCCTGCTTAATCGGCTGCTGAAGTGTTCCGCCGATGGGCCTCACCAATTAGCTTGTTAAGCGGCACTTGATAAACGGGCCGAACGGCCAGAGGCATCATGACTGGAGACGGGGCACTCACAATGGGACAAGACCAGCCATAGGATCCAGGTGAAGAGCGCCTGAGGTGCCCCATCGGGCGGCATGACTGACAGCAGACAAATGGGTTCCATGACCTGGGTAATGTACAGGTCGATGAATTCGTAAAGCTGGAACGGCGCAGCAGGAGCTGTGAGGTGTTCCAGGTTCTTCCCATCTACCCAATTAGCTGTGCCCGCGGATAGGGACATACCATTCTCCACCAACATCACGTAGATCACCCACATCTCCTCCTCCCCAATACGCTGCACTTCCTTCCTATCCATCATCTCCCTCAAACGTGAGAGAGCCCTCACCCGCCGCTTCAGCTCGGCCGTCATCTCCCTCGCCCGGATCTTGCGGGTACTCGGCCCATCGCCCAATCGCCTGAAGACGGCGGCGGTGTCAAAGTTGGCGCGGAAGATCCGAGCGTATAGCTCCGGATTGGCAGTGGGGGAGATGACGGAGTTGATGAGTCGGGAAGTACGGAGGAGATTGGTGGGTGAGGCGATCCAGCGAGATGCGTCGCCCAAAACAGGGCCTGGTAGGGGCCGAGTGGGCGGCTGACACAGGTGGAAAGCTACCAACGACAGGACCTCTTCTGGGAGTTCGGAGAGCATGTTATGTGGTCTAGCTTAGTGCCGATGTGATAGATGAGCGATGTGCAGAGGGATGCGAGGTCTTGGTGGTTGGATAAGCCAAATAAGCTTCGCGCGGGCAGAGTTCGGCCATCGGCGGAGCGCGCATGACATCTAGTCAGGCAGCTAGCTGCATGGTCCAGCTATCAGGACCTCGCCACTCGCTCTTGTCCCAGATATAGCCCTAGATTCTCTGCACCTTCACATCCTCTCCGGAAGGCTAATATGGATGCGCATACCCAAACCTCAAGAAGCGACCAATGTATACATTTCTTTCTTCACCGACGTCCACGCTCTCCACTCCGGCAAGCCGACGCATAATTTAAGTCTCCAAGTCATACACCTTGGCCGCCGTGGCGCCAAAGATCCCATCAACCGCCTCGGCCCCCTCGCCGAGCTCCGTCACTGCCTTTCGGAGGACAGCGTACCATTCCGTCTCGCTAATCGGGCACGAGGAGGCGCCAGACGATGTGGGGGCTGTAGCGGGCGCGGTGCCAAAGATGATACGATGGGTACCGAACGATTCGATGGCGGGCGACACTGAAGGTCAGCTCGGATCTGTAGGTTTGAGGTATCACACTCACAGTACATCCTCAGTACCCTTTCGAGCTCTTTACGGTCCGACACCCACTCGCCTGACTGTCCATCACGAATCACCGGCGGGAGCGCCTTGAGGTACACGCTGGAATGGAGGGACAGCTGGTTCAGTCTGCCGATGTACGTGTCGTACTCTGGGTCCTTGGCGAGCGTGTCAGAGTCGGTAGTCAGAGGAGGGGGGAGCAGACCGGCTATAGGCGTCAGTGCAACTCCAGCCTCGGCGGGTCCTGCAGAACTTACAGATCACAATCTTCCCGTGCCCATCTCCTTCTTTTGCCTTCGTGTCGGCCTCCTTATCACTGACTTCCGCCTTCTCCAGCCCAGTGGCAAGCCCGGCAGTCCCCAAGCTCCCTTCGAGCGCAAGCACCGCCTCATCTAGCAGATCCCATTCCTTCTCCGTAAGGGGCACCGTCGAGGGAACGACCAGGTCGATAGCCGAGTGAACAATATTGGTCATGCTCGGCGGAGCGGGGCTCGACAGGTTGAGGATAGTCGGGTGGATAGACATCGGCTTTGGCGAGGCGGAACTAGGTAGATCAGCTTCATTATTTTTCGGCCTCTAGGGCCGCGGAGCACGTACGAGCTTGGAGGAGACTGGTCGTCCGAGTCAAGAACGACATGCACCGCAGTCTTGATGGGCGGTCGGGGCATACCGGGCGAGAGCAGGCCGTACATCTCCTGCGAGGAGCCGCTGACAAAGGAGTGCGAGTGGGCATCGATCAGATACGCCGGGTGCACGTTGTTGGGAGACGGAGGCGGCTTGGCGGAGCCTAGTTCATCAGTATCATACCGAAGTTGTAGAGCCTCAGTGGCTCTCATACTGGGCGAAGGGACGTACCAGGCGCAAGAGGGCCATTCGCCTCGAACAGCGTCTTGGGCAAAGGAGGGGGTCGTTTGGGAGGCATCTTGATCGTGCGGAGCCTAGACTAATCTCGGAGTCTACGCGATTCTCTACGACCGTGATGGTCCGTCTCTACTTCTTGCGAAGTCTAGCTAGCTGCTCTGGCGCTGTACAGTCGGATTGGCAAGATGAAGTACAGTCGAGGAATGCGGACGCGAAGCGCCCAAGGCCAAAGGTGGTTAAGCTTATTTCGGAGAATTCTGAAACACGCGGACACGTCACATTCCGTTAGAGGCATCCCTGCGGCTTGGAAGAGACGCATCGGGCAACAGAGGCTCGGGGGAGGAGGGCCTACAGCGGACGGAGACAGCTGGTACGTATGAATCGTTGCAGTACCGCCGTCATATCATATCTCGTCCCAGCTCATCATCCTCGTCCCCCTCATCCCACATATCCCGCCCATCCCCCTCCAGCCCCAAGACAGCCATCACCTCCCTCGCCGCCCGGACCCTCCGCTCGTCCTCGTCCGGCACACCCGCCAGCTCCGCCCGTACGCTCTGCAGATGCAGTAGTAACGGTGTAGGGTCCATAGGTAGTGATGCGGGGATACCATTCTTGTTGAGCCGGACTTTGGGTTGGCCGGCCGCGCGAGCGGACGAGGAAGGCGCGGTATGGAAGTCGGAGAAGTCGTCATCGAAGCCGTCTGGTGGATGGCTATCTGTAGTGGCAGAAGAGGCAGGATGTGATGGTGAGTAAGCGTGTGAGAGTGCCGGGTTATGCCGTGGTGATGAAGGACCGTCGACCTCGAGTGGTGCTTGTGCTGTCCGGTCGGTCTCTCCAGATGCTTGCGCCTTCGGTCCTTCATCGTCCCCATTTCCGTCTTCGCCATCGTCCAGAGCTTCATAGCCCCCTCCTTCGCCTCCCCATGGATCGTCCTGCCCATCCTCATCCCCGTCCAACCAATCCTCCAACCTCTCCCATTCCCCTTGCCCCGGACCTGACTCCTCCTCAAATCGTAGACCACTCCTTTCGTCCTCCCCATCATCCAATTCCTCGTCAGAATCCTCCTCCAGAGCCCTCTCGAGCCGCTCAAGCCTCTCCATCCGCCTCACCTCCGCCGCGTCCCGCTCCACCTTGAGCTGCGCAAACATTCGCGCCGTCTCCGCCAGCTGCTGGTTGAGCGTCTCGAGGCTCGGGAATTGCGCCTGCGCGGCCAGTCGGGTTGGCGTTGAGATGCCTTCCCACTCCTTCGACCAGAGGGCTTGCTCGTCCGCGTCGCTTCCCCCGGCTGCGTCGATACCCTCGGTATCCGACACTCCCCGGGAAAGTCCCCCTGTGGGCCGAGCGAAGGACGTCTCGAATTCCGCAGAAGGCTCATCCGCGTATTCGCTTTCTCCGCTCCCTTCTTCCAGCTCGTCGTCGTCAAAGTCCAGATCCATGGCTGTCCGCGTAGCGAGCGGTTTCCGGACCATATTGGGCCACATGTGCGTTTGTATCGTTATCCGTACTTCCTCCAGTGGGTCTAGTGCTGTACAATCAGCGAGAAGCCCCAGCGCAGAATAGATGCAAACCCCTTATGGAACGACTCACAAGCCTCATCATCCGTGGCACATTCGTCTATCACCTCCATCCCCAGCTCTGAAAACATCTCCTCCACCTCGTCCCATTCTGCCTCGTTCTGGTGTGCCGCCTGGTCCCTTACTTCATCCCCTTCATTGTCTGTGCCGCCCAGGTTGTCGCTCCCGGTTGGTGCGTGTCCAGCCAAGACGCGTACGGCAATAGCGATATCTCTCGGTTCGGAAGTGATAATCCGGGTTAGGTACGGCGGTAGTGGGTTGGGAGGCTGATCCGATCAGCACGGCGCCCATCAGCTCTATAGCGAAGACATACAGTGCCAGTGAACAAGTAGAGAATGACCGGTACGCCCGGCTTCAACCCCGTTGCTTCCGAGTGCAGGCTGATCGCCTCGGTGTCGAAGCGGACAGAGGCGGTATAGTACTTGTTGTCAATGTCCCACACTGGCTCCTCCTCCAGCTGTAGTGACGCATTCGAGGTCAAGCCTGTCTCACGTCAGTACTAGCCCAGATACCAATCGTTGCTTGAGAGGTACACTAAGCGGCTGATTTGACAGCACGAAGTTGAATTGAAGGGGTACGCCCTGAGACTCACGCTGGAGGAACGGTAGCGGATCCAGCGCTTCATCATGCAGGATCAAGATCGAAGATGAGGCGTCTACGTGTGACATCGCTCGTGATCGTACCTGCTGCGCGGCAGATGAAATGGACGATGTGTGGTTGAGGCAAAGTCGCAATGCAAAGACGCGAATCTCGCCCGCGGCCGACCTCCACTTTTTCTGTTCGCCAAGGCACCGCCCAAGCACAGAGAATGTACCTGCAGGAACTAGGAAACTAAGTCTGTCTATCTGGACTGCATACGAGCTGGGGAGCGCTGATGTGGCCCCAGCGATAGCTCAGACCTCGAGAGTGGATAGTCTGCTTTAGGTAGATCCTCAACCAGCTCGAACGGCCTTTCCGAAACGACTTTGCCGTTCCATCCCGAGGCCCTGGTCGGGGATCAAAGCAACAATCGTCAGGAACAATCAGAGCAGATCAGTATAGACACCAGAACCTTGAGATAGGCACAGCCCCTGATCAACGTCAAGCCACTCGCTCCCTCGTTGAATTGCACTGTCTCTCATCGCGACAAGACTATCATGCTATGTAAAAAAAAGGTTGGTTGATTCCAGCTAATCATCAAATCGCCGATAATGCTAGACTGCAGAGGGGGAAGGTGTGGAGAATGTCGTGTTCGGAGGGTGTTGGGTTTCTATAGGTGATGTCACGGGAGATAGGGGAGTGGTCGAGCCATTTACTTGCCCTCGGGGGCCTCCTTCCAGGACATCGCCTGCTCCTCGTCTGTCATGTCAGCTATGTTCACCAGCACGGGGAGCCAGACAACTCACCCATGGCAGCGATGATAGTGACCATGAGGTCCTTGCCGGCATCAAAGGCGGCAGTGATCTCCTTGCCGAGGTCAGAGTCGGGGACCTTGACATCGTCCTTGGCGTTTCCGTCAGAGTCCATGAGGTTCAAGAAGCCCTACAGATATCAGCTAGAATACGACGTAACACTATAGACGCAAATACTCACGTCGTCAATGGAAAGAAGCTGGTACTCGGAACGGCGGACATTGGGGACCTCCATGTTGTGGGTGGAGGGAGAGATATCCTCGAGCTTCTTGCCGGTGAAAATCTGGAATGTCAGTTATGAGCTCTTTTCATGCGCCGATGGTCCAACGCGAGCACCGGCACCGCCCAGCCCCATCTTCACAACCCCATATGTCTTCACAACCCCATATGTCTTCACAACCCCATATGTATCTTCGAGCCTCTCAACCCATCCCTTTCCCCTTCAGGCCCCTCAAGCCGATCCCGGGCATCCCATCTCCGTCCAAAGACCTTCGACTTTCTCTTTCCCCATGCTCTCCACTGCTATCTTCCCTGTCCAGGCGGACAATACTCACGTCAACAGCAATCATGTGCACCTTGGCGTGACCGTGCTTGCCGGTCTTGGAGGTGGACATGTCGACAATCTTACAGGGGCGGCCCCGGATGACGACGTGACCGCTCTTCCTGAGGGCGGAACACTGGAGGCTGGGGGGTCATCAGCTTCCACTCTTCCTACTCAATAGAAGCGCTGTACACAACCCTATACTCACGGGTAGGTCTTGGCCGCACCAGCCCCGGCAGCCTCGAAGGTCTCGTGGTTCTCGTCGTCGGACATTTTCTGCCTGGGTCAGCTCGTCTTTCGAGTCGATTTCCTCGCTGAGGGCCTCACTGGGTATGTATAAGCGGGGTGTTTGAGAGTAGGAGTGAGTTGTATATACCAAAGGAAGAAGTAGAAAGGGATGTAGACCCCACACCCCGCCTCCTGTGCCTGCACCCACCAACCAGCGCACACATTTTTCCCATCTGCTTCCGTTGACCTCACTCGACCATCTCACCCTTCTTCCTCCACCCAAACGGACATTCTCCGATAATCTCCGACAGTGTGGCACTTTTAGCAGCTTCGGTCATCGCCGGCAGGGGGGCAGTCCGTGCGTCCATACCTCGCGACCAGCTCCTCGAGCTCGAGCAGGCAGAGCAGGCAGCAACAACAGCCCTACTGTATCTCAACTAGACATCCATAAGCTAGCAAGGGGTGTACCTGACGATGGCGTCTGCATCGCCCTCCCCAGATGCTCTCCTCCACTTGGCGACCCTGCATATCCTCTCGACCGCCGGCTTCCCGTCCACCTCCCGAGCTGCCTCGCTCACTCTCTCGTCCATCGCGGCCAAGTACCTCCGGACAGTCGCGCAGGCATGCACTGAGCAGGCCGCTCTGGCGGGTAGGAGCAAGGTCGGTGCTGGGGATGTCGTCGAGGTACTAGGGGAGCTAGGTCAGGGAGTTGGAGAATTGGAAGGATGGTGGTTGAGCAGGAAAGAAGAGGCGTCGTTTGCTGGTGGATTCGAGGATCTGGGCGGTATGTCTAATCAGCTGTATGCACTAGGTGTGTACCTCTGCTGACTCTGCTAGAACAGCTTAGTCAGGGCATGGAGCTGCCGGATGCGCTGGCGGAGCTCAAGCTGGTCCGGAATTCGGATCTTCCCCTAGGCATGGAGGAATCAGATGATGAATCCACGGAGGAAGAAGATGAGTCGATGGAGGTGGACCAGGGCGAGGAGGATGAAGTCAAACCCCATATCGACTTCGACTCATCATCCGGGCCACGATATACCTATGTTCGTCCACCGTCACCCGACTTCTCGTGGCTACCGCCTTTACCTGGCAACTCAGCACCCTCGGGAGTCCTCCGTCAGACTCTCGACCCGGCGGACACATTACCCAGCAACGTACATGGCGCCGAAGCCGCCGCTGTGCCACAAGATAAGCTGTCTCTCATGGACAAATATCTCACTCGCCAACCTTTCACATCCTCCAGTCTCGCCTCCTCCAACTTTATCGAGCCCCCTCCACACCCGTCCCCCGCCTCCATCCCACCTCCCTCGTCCTCCTTCCCCGCCCTCCTCGCTACCTACAAGGCGATCGCTGCCGAGCCTTCCGTCTCCTTCGCTCAAACGCCCCTGCGTATGCAGGCCGCAGATCTGCTCCGGCGGGTCATAGCCCCCCCAGACATATTCGGCGTATCCGACACCCATTCCGGACCCATCCCTTCCCCTGCGGGGCTCATCATTTCCGCTTCCGCCTCGGACACCCTCCCTCCACCCACCGTCCAAGTCAACCCCAACCCGACCGGTATCCTTGCCCGCCTCGTAAGAGAGATGCGGTCCCCGTATCTTCCACCTACACTACGAGATAGGCTCATATCCCTCCGCCCACCCCTGGCGCTCAACGACGAAGACGGCAAGCCGATATATTACGGCGATCCCGTGCGTGGCCCAGACGCCGGGATGCTCAATAAGGCTCGGGGGAAACCGCCAGCCGGGGACGGGGCGGAGGGTGACGGGAAGGACCAAGAGGCGTATTATCGGTATACGTGGGATGTGGGACCGAGGGGGCCGGAAAAGTACAAGGGGAAACTACCATCGGGAAAGAAGGTGGTCAAAAGTGCAGTAGGGGAGGATGTGCCGAGAGGGAGCGAGGCGGAGAAGAAGCAGGGAGGCGTGACGGGGATCAAACTCAGGTTGGATCGAAGTCCGTCTTTCATCCCTCCTCCGGCTTGGCCGGGCGCCCAGGCGCAGGCGCAAGGACACGGACAAGGGATGGAGTGGGAACAGTCCCCAGGTGCTGGTCCTTCCCATGCCCTTCCTTCAGTCGAAGGAGTGGAGAAACGCCCAGGATCTATCAGTCTCCGTATACCTTCGCAAACCCCTCCAACCATGGGCCGGACAGACGGTCTCTCCCCAACTCCTCCTATATCCACACCCCGGATCCGCCTCTCTCCCTCCTTCGCCGGTCTACCCCCACGTACCGACACACCCCATTCCAATCCCACCCACCCCGCTTCTACACCGGATACGAACCATTCGCATCCGTCTCCCGCGTCCGGATCGAGCGCGCGGAGTATCAAGATAACGGGCTGGCAGCCGCCGCCGAGTTCAAAGGTCGTGGTAGGGTGGCAGCCGCCGCCTGAGGGGTCGGTGTCGGGTCAGCTACCGGAGGCAGGCGCGGCTCCACCGTCGGTTTTCGCGCCTCCGGAGGGGGAGGGGTGGAGCTCAGCTGGACCGAGTGCCGCTGTGGCACCTATGGCGGGTGGGGGTATCAAGATTCGATTTGGGGGACCGAAAAAGAAGGACACTGAAGCAGAAAAGTAGAAAGATGCGCGAGGAGCGAGGACCGAGAGAGGCTAATCATACATTCAGTAGGGGATTGGAACGTCCATCTCAGAGTGACGTTTGTGTAGTGGAGGGGTGAGAACTGAGAAGTATGGGCAGCTAGGCTGGTGATGCCAAATACTACCGTACTGATTAGACCTATCTCTTAAGCTTACGCTTACGCTTACGCTTACGCTTACGCTTACACTTGCACACTTACACTTGCCTAGATTTATACACTTTCTGACCTTGGTCATTGCTTTGACAACGCATACCGCATACGCCGGTAGGAGCTGATCGTCTCGTGGAGTATTCCAGATGGAAGTCTTCCTTTCAGTCACATGTTGCAACACAGCACAATTTGACACTGAAGATCTTTTGTCTAGTGACAATCTGACACCCCTGGCGAGTGTGCCTTCGTGTCCCCGCTGGTACTAGAAGAGGGTGGATAGCGATGTAGCATTTCCACGTCCTTACCTTATCTTATCTCGCCACTTCGCGATCTACTCACAGATACTCTCACCTTACAACTACCAAACATCATGTCCAACTCGTACTACGTTAAGACGAATTGGGACCTCTACGAGGATCTCTCCAAGCCCTACCAGTGGAGTCGCTCGAACGACAAGGACGGCACTACCAAGGGCACGGAGGCGGTCGTCCGCGAGCAGAACAAGAAGGATGTGATGGCGGTTTGGGGATTTTTCGATGGTCCCTCCACTCCGCTTACCCAGCTTAAATTCTGAGATCAGGCGCGGAAGTGGGCGACGGCCGAGTCAAAGTCTTCCATTGACCCCAAACGCGCATGGAAGAAGGGGGTGACGAGGAACGAACCGGACTGGGTGAAATCTTTCCTGAAAGACGCCCCCGCGGAGCAGAAGGCCGCCTTTGCGCCGGTTTGGGAGAAAGCGTCGGGCGGCCCTTCGATGGACATGAGCAGCGATGATGATACCGGTGTCCCCTTGCTATGGAGTGCTGCGACTACTTCGTAGTTTGAGTACTCCCATTTCCTGTGCTGTCTTTTCGAGTCAGTACCCTATGCATGATCCTGAGTCCTGGCAACTCGTGTATCCTTTATATGGTGATGGCCTATCTCGCTCTCTCCGCATGCCAAGCGCCCTTTTCAGCAAACGCCGCCGACCGCAACACTCTCGCTGCTCGTTTCTCTTCTGGTCAATCACGCGACTTCACCTGCGCTTCGCTTGCGATCTGCGGAGCAACTCATCGATCTCATGATCACATCAAGTTCAAATCAGTAGGCAAAAGAGGTCAGTCGCTGCCAAGAAGCGGATAGGATGTGTATACATGGCTCGGCGGACATCCTTGAATAGCGCAATGTACTCGCTGGCCTGTACCCAACTCTAGCGGCTCGGCTCCACACTCCCCTATCGTACACTTCCACCCGGCTACCACCCGGCCGCTCCTGTCTCGGAACAGGCCCATGACGGCGCTATGATCAAATCTCCGACTCATTGAGTCTGCCCGCCCTCCTGGGGTGCTGCTAGATTAGCACCTATCCCGCAACCTTGAGGCAGAGAGATAGAGACTCACCATAGTACCCTCCCCATCCTGCCGTCTGGTAGTAAGCCGCCTGCGCCGCCTGATCCCATCCCCCCGATCCCGCCCCCGCGCCCGGCGTGACTGCATGAGACTGTGGAGACATGGATGCTTGGTGCGCCGAGTCGGGCGTTGGTGCTGCGCCGGCAGAAGAAGGTCCGCCAGCTTGTGATCCCGGCTGGCCGGGAATGCCTTGTTGGGCGTACGTGTATTGCTGTTGTTGGTTGTAGTTGTAGTAATTTGGGTAGTTCATTGCTGGCTATAACAGTCAGCTAGGTCCAGGTCCGACCACAAAGGACAGCTTACCATTCCGTATTGTCCTTGTGGGGCCTGAGGCGGCGCAGTCATCCCTGGAGCCGCAACGCCTGTACCTGGGTGCCCGTCCGGCGCCTTGTCCTTCCCCCAGCTACACTTGATCGGTCGACCATGTACGAGCTGGTTTGACAGCTGTGTAATGGCCAGCGCGGCATTCTGATGCGTGTCGAGCTTGATGAACGCGAACCCGCGGTCCGCCTGCATGCGGATCTCGACAATGTAGCCGTAGCCCTGGAAGAGGGGGATGAGGTCTGCCTGGGTAGTGTATGGGATGAGGTTTCCGACATAGACGGTGGTATTGTATTCGGGGGTCTGGAGGAGGACTTGGTCGAATGGGAGGGGAGGGGCGGTGTGGTATGAGCCAGGAGCGGGCGAGTGGGACATGCCCATGTGTTGAGGCGGCATGGCCATGGGGGTTGCGGCGATGGGATTGCGAGGGACGTAGGCCATGGGTGATACGCCGCCCATGGGAGGTGGCATGCCCATGCTGGGGCTGGCGCCGCCGCTGGGTCCGGGAGGTGCGCCAGGTCCACCCGTTCCGCCGACTCGGCCAGTCTGGGTTTTCTGGTTGGCCCAGTTAACGCGGATAGCGCGAGAGCCGAGCCATTCGCCGTTCATCGTTTGGATAGCCTGCTCTGCGTCTGGCTTTTCCCTACTCAGTCAGCTTGGCGGCCATCCTACGGCCGGGACAACTCACCTGAACGACAAGAACCCATACCCCCTCGACTTGCCCGTGTTCATATCCCACATGACCCTCGCCTCCGACATGGTCCCAAACGCGCCAAACGCCTTGCTCAGCACCTCGTCGTTGACCTCCGGACTGAGATCCCCCACAAACACGTGAAAGTGATGCTGCGTGTCCTCCTTTGTCTGATTCTGATACGCCCAGTTGACCCTCACTTCCGCATCGAATATCTTGCGCCCATTCAGCGTCGTGAGTGCCTGCTCGGCACTGCGCATATCCGCATACTCGACGAAGCCGTAGTTGAAGCCGCCGTGCGAAAAGGTGCGGTCCTGGATGATCTTGGCCTGGACGACGGGGCCAGCGACGGCAAAGATCTCGGTGAGCATGTAGTCTGTGACCCGGGGAGAGAGGTTGCCGATGTAGAGATGGGGCTTTTTGGGGGTGTCGGCTTGTTGAGCCGGAGTAAGGCCGAAGCCTGTGTAGGTGCCGTTGGCGTCCATGGTGAGAGGGAAGAAAGGGATCGAGAGAAATGAGGAGAAGTGGAAAGAGATTGGCGACTACCCGGAAGAGAGATCGAGCGAGCGAGTTAGACCGGAAGAGTGACCGAGAGATTGAGCCGAGCCGAGCCTAGCACCAGAGAGAGAGAGAAAGAGAGGAAAGAGACAGAGAGATAGGGAAAGGTATGACAGCTATGCAATGTATATAGTCAGAAGAGAAGAGAAGGCAAGGGGGAGGAACGAGGCAAGCTCAGCTCAGCTGCCACATTGCGGCGATTGCCGGAATTATCCCTTCTCGGTGCAGCGACGCGCCTCGGCTCTCCACGTTCAGTCAAGGAATGCTCACCACCATAGACAGCATACACCTATAGCATAGTACAGACAAGATGGTAAGCAGCTCATCACAGGCAGAGCTGACCCACAGGTCGTCCTCTCAGCCGCTATCTGCACTCGCAGCGGAAAGCGTGAGCTTCACTTGCTTCATCAAGGCTCAAGCTGACCCGCCAGCCCTGCTCGCGCGCAACTTCCGCCCCTTGCCGCGGTCCCGGATAGATGGCCTCCTCGCTGCCTTCCCAAAGCTCATCCCGGCCAACTCGCAGCATACCACCGTGGAGACCGCGGATGTCCGCTTTGTATATCAGCCATTCGAGGAGCTGTATGTCCTGCTCATCACCAACAAGGGCAGTAACATCTTGCAGGTGCGTCTTCCTCAATAGACGAGTTGCAGAGCTGATGTATAGGACATTGCTACCCTCAACTTGATTGTCCGGATCATTTCATCTCTTACACCCGCCATGTCCGAGCCGGCAATCCTACACCACTCCTTCGACCTCTTATGCGCATTCGACGAGGTCGTCTCGCTCGGATACAAGGAGAACGTCTCGCTCGCGCAGGTCCGGAACGTCCTCGAGGGAGAGTCGCACGAGGAGAAGATCCAGGAGATCATTGCGCGCAACAAGGAGGCGGAAGCAAAGGAGGAGTTGAAGCGGCGGGCAAAGCAGCTCGAGATGCAGCGGAGGGAGCAGCAGCGCGTCAACCAGGCGACAAGGGGGTATGGGGGCGGTATGGGCAACGGAGGTGGCAGCGGAGGAATGGCGGGTGGATACACGCCGGCACCGAGGTTCGAGGCGAGCGTGCCAGAGTACAGGACACCAAGTCCCGCGGCGCAGCCGTCAGTCCAGAAGCCGGCGTTCAAGGGTACAGGGATGAAGTTGGGCAAGAAGAAGGGGAGCGAGTTGACTTCGGTCCTGGGTGGAGAGGTCGAGAGGGAGGAGGAACCACAACCGGTGCCGTATCAGCGGGTGCCGGAGCCAGAACCCGCCGCGGTGGAAGTGTCTGCGGATATCATCGAGAAGGTCGAGCAGAAGAGGTATGTCTTTTGCTTTCTTGGGGGATTCTGCTGACCCACAGTGTCCACGTTACCATCAAAGAAACACTATCCGTCACACTCCTCCGGGACGGCGGGTGCCAAAACCTCGAGCTCAAGGGCGACCTGGATCTGCGCGTCTCGGACGCTGCAGTGTCCAAAATCCGCCTCACACTCGCCTCTAATGACTACGCCGACCTCCAATTCAAGCAACACCCCAACGTAGCCAAGTTTACCCCCTCCGGCGATAAGGTCATTGCGCTCAAAGACCCCTCGCGCGCCTTCCCGGTCGGTCAGGGGCTGGGTGTGCTCAGATGGCGCGTGGCAGGCAAGGATGAGAGCAGGGTACCGCTGAACGTCACCGTCTGGCCGCAGCCGAGAGGAGATGGGAGTAGCGACGTGGCGGTAGAGTATGAGCTGGAGGCGGGGCATTTGGACTTGCAGAATGTCGTCATTTCTATTCCTATCCCGTGAGTCTCCTCTTCTTCTCGTCTCCGACTCTGGTGCTGTACTGACAAACCAGAGCCGACGCCCTCCCATCCGTCTCCACCCCAGACGCAGATTGGTCGGCCGACCGCGCCGCCTTCCTCTGGACGATCCCCTCCATCTCGTCCGAAAACCCCTCGGGCTCCCTCGAGTTCAAGTGCGAGGGTGACGCAGACGCCTTCTTCCCTGTCAATGTCGGCTTTGTCGCCGCGGGCTCGCTGGTCGGTGTGGATGTGGCGCGGGCGAATTTGATTGAGGGCGGGGCGGAGGCCGAGTTCTCGATGGATAGGGTGTTGACGGTGGACAAGTATGAGATCATTTAGGGTGTTTGTATAGATCGATATGGATGACTTTTGGCCCTTTCTTCTGGAGGCTGGAGGCCTGGTTAGGAGAATATAGGTACCGGGAGGGGGCTGGCCTGTACACGATGGCGCAAGAGGCGGCGAAGTAGCAAAGGCGGCCCCGGTGAGGGGATGACCGCACCTTACTCATTGCTGGGGAGCGTTCCTTAACCCCTTTTGTATTCTTCTATTCCGCAAGGCCTATAGTCTCCTCATACCATGGTCGTCCCTCCCCATCCGGCCATCCCCTCCAGCTCGGCTCTCCAACGTCGCCGGATGTCCTCGCACAAACGTTGCGATTCTGAAACACGGACGCACGGGTTGCTTGCGATCGATGCCGTAACCGTTGAGCTAGCATTTTTGCAGCCAAACGTCGAGCTGAGCTTTGCGTTGCACTTGCTTGTTACCATTATCATCAATCACCAACACGATGGCACAAGGCGCAGGCAAGAAATCAGGCGGCAAGTCCGTATCCGGCGGAGCAGCCAAGAAGAAGTCGGGCGTGACGCGTCCAGGGAGGTTTGTGGTGCCGCCCAAGACGGTGGGCAAGATTGTGGCCAAGGCGCAAGAGAAGGTGAGCTATGGCTGAACCAGACCTGTAGGCCTTGGCCTTGGACTGATGTTCCAGAAACTCTCGAGTAAAATCAACGACTCGATTGAGAAGCAGATGGTGCAAGCTGCGTCGAGCGGGAAGTTGACAATCATGAAGGGCAAGACGGATCTGAGACCGTATGTCCAATCATCCAGCTATCAACTGCCATCCAGTCTATACCACTGCCCATGGAGGTCAGAGCTGACATCATAGTGGAGAAGGCAAGAGCAAAGCAGGCGGTGCAAAACCCCCCAAGCCAGAAAAGATCGCCCGGAAGAACTTGAACCATCACACACGGAGCGGATGATCGGCTTTGCTGTTTCTACTTCGCACGCCCGCCCTGCATTATCACCCTTTGTACGAATACCGCCATGTACAAATCTATGTAAAGTATCTACGCCCGCCTATCGTCGGGCATTCATATACAGTCTACTGTTTTGTGATGGCGCCAATCTCCATACCGACCCTGACTACAGTCTCGACGCTGGCTTCCGAATTGGCGCAGAGGTCTTGGTCAAATTGGATGCCTGCGGAAGAGGGGAAAACGACGATGTTGGTGGAGCCACCGTACTGAGTCTTCAGTCCTGATGCGATGGCAATTGGGGGACGGCGCTCACCTGGAACCAGCCCAACTCTTCACCCTTCAATATCTTATCTCCGGGTTTCTTGGACCAGCCGATACTACCGACCAGCATCGCTGACCGTCAGCATGGACTCAGTCATTCATAAACCCGAAGCACTGACCGCCGACTGATACCAGCGCTATTGGGACCTCTTCCCGACCAGGTCCCAGGTTGGCGTGGATGAGCATAATGGAGCGCTTGTTCCTGGTGAACACGTTAAGATCTGGCAACATCAGCTACTGTGTATAAGAGACTCCGGCTGTACGGATTCGTGCTCACTCTCATTGACCGCTTGGGGATTCACCGCTACCGATCGTCAGCTGTTGTCTCACAACGCAACGGCGACGGGCCAGCTCACTGTAGAGTTCGCCTATAATGTTAGCTCTGAGACATCCCCTATGTCAGGAGACAGGCAGCTCACCATGGATATCCTTAATTGATACGACAGTCCCCTCGACAGGCGAGTGGTACCGGTGATAGTCCTGCGGCGCCAACCGCGCGACTGCGATCGAGCAGCCCGGGTCCTCTGTGAGCGCCGAAAAGCTCTTGTCGGCCTTATCGTCCCCGACGAGCAAAGACTGGATAGAGAACTCTTGTCCTTTGATCCTGGATGGTCAGCTCCCGTACGGTCACACTGCATCTGCGTCCTGCTGCGGACAGCTCACCAGAGCTTCTTGGCCTGGTCGACCGATGAGAAGACGGTCAGCCGGCAGTCTGCTGGAGAGGTGATGATGAGTGGGTCGGAGGGGGAGGTTATAGGCCGAGCGGTAGCTTTCAGTCGGCGAGAGAAGAAGGCGTTAAAGGTCTGAGTATCAGCTCCATACCTGCACAGCGACGGATCGATGTAGCTGACCGGGTACTTCGTCAAGTCTGACACAAGCAGCTCGTCAAGCGGGAGCTGATACGTGTTGATAAAGCTTTGGATGTGCGGTAAGACGTCGTCCCCTGTCTGATCGTACAGCTCTCCTTCTGATAAGTCAGCTTATCGTCGCGCAGAAAAGCAGCCAGTAAAACGCACGCTTGATGGACTGGTTCTCGAGCAAGCTCTCGATAGAGGGGTAGGTCAGATATCCGCTCTACTGGATCAGCTCATGTGTTGCAATGGAAACATGTAGCTCACACCGGTGATGAAGAGAAGGTGCATCCCGACTCGGACATCTCGAGGCGTTAGTAATGGCTTATAGCTTCGGCCAGTGGTATAGCAGCGACTTACAGAGTGGCATTGCTTCAAAGACTTTCTTGCCTGATGTCCTGTCAATGACGTAGTTTCCTAGGTGCTCCATTGCGAATAGCTGAGCGGAAGTCAGCTCTCGTCTCCTCGTATGGGTTGTATGATGTGGCTGGAGCAGTTTCAGCGTACATTGTGGACGGTCTCCTGATTTGGGAACAAATGAGCAATCCAGCTCCGGCCCTTCTTCGGAGCTACATGGATCGCATCGTTGGGATGCTCCGTATCTGCTTCCTGTCAGCTTCTTCCCCTGTCGCGCCACGAAGGTTTGGACCCAGTCGCAATTGCTTACCTGCACCTTCGGCAGTTTTGGGCACAGCACTCGGTTTGCTGGAATCGACGAGATGCGTCAAGCTGTCCTCGAGGTGCTTGCCGAGTTCAGCAGGGAGGGGCTGGTTCGCGCCGGCTGCGTTTGACATTGTGGGATCTTCTGTGCTGGTCCTGATCGTGATCGAGAGCTTAGAACTGGGCTCGTAGACCTCCCGTACTCGAGTAGGTGTGCTATTTATATGGGGGTCGTCCAAGCTGGTCGCGCACCTTATGACGTCGATCAGCCGTGTGCGTAAAGCCGCGCCACGTGGAGGAGGTTGAGGATTTCTGAAGTCAAGCTGCAGTCGCTCAGACGGGCTATACATCTGCCTTCTACCCTATCTACCACCCTAGACACAGCAAACATGGCTTCCTCATCACGCACAGATGGCAGACAGCCACTTGAGACACGGGCGATATCAACAAAGCTTGGCGCCTTGTCGCGGGCGGACGGCTCAGCGCGATTCTCGTTCGGTGCGTTGGGTGATGATCCCTGATGAGGGGAGTCTGTCGCTGATTGCTCTTCACAGGATCGACATCCTCCTTGGCATCTTTTGCTGGACCTATAGAAGTACGGCTGAGAGAAGAGCTGCCGGATCGCGCTACATTAGAGGTCACACATCGGCCATTAGAGGGCGTAGGAGGTCAGCCGGCCAGGTTCATCGAACACAAACGCGATCGTGAGCTGATCTAGCTCAGCCACGCCTTCGAGAGCGCTCGAAGCATCCTTAATATCAGCCCTTACCCCGCTTCTCGCCCTGTCACAACATCCTCGATCGCTCGTTCAGCTAGTTATCCAGTCTTTGTCCTCGCCCTGCACCTCCTATCACACATCCTCCTCCATGGCAGACATCCCCGACGGCCCCGTGTCACATTTATGGCCTCCCAATACCATCCTGTCAAAAGCAGATCTCGCCTCTCCCTCTTCTCCATACGCCCTCTCCTTCGCCGAGCGCTCCAGCGCTCTCAATGCAGCATCTCTCGCCATTCTCGACGCGGGCGCTGTCTCTCTGCGCGCCGTCCCACTCGCCGTATCCCTGGCGTACATCCCGGCCGATGTCTTTGTGGACGTGCTGGGTGGAATAGAAGAGGGAGGGGCAACGAGGGAGGTGCAACTTGTTGTGGACCCAAGTGCAGAGGAAGAACGGGCAGCAAAGAGCCGATTTGTGTTTGGGTGGGCGTTTGGGGAGGGGGTCAGTACGAGCGGGAGAGGGGCTGAACAGGACGAGGATATGGAGGGAGAAGGAGGAAAGGAAGCAGAACTGGTCTGGGCGGTGAGCGAGGGGTCTTTCTCCAAAGCCGAGGTACGTCGCTATATCGAAGAGGAAGGGAGAGGAAGGGCTGACGATGTAGTTTGATACGGCGCTGGAACAGTCTCGGGTGTCCGCTTCTGAGATTCTGGGAGCTGTCAGAGAGCAGCTCCGTCGGCATATATCTGCTAGACTTGCATGATCGCATGGATGAGGTCAATCTCCCAATTTGCCCCAGTTCTGCCTCTCTCGCAGCGGCATGGCGACTTGACTGATGCTAGCGACATCCTTCCTCTTCCGACCTTGACTGCGTACTGCTGGAAATTCGGGCAGAGCACATGAGGGTTGCTTGCGGATGGACTCGTAGCGGTCTGGGTCTACTATGACTCGACAGCCATACCTCGCGTATCAATACTGACCCGGGGTTGTAGTTGTCGATATTTGTCGACGTATACCTATCTAGGGGTTGCTTACCATATTCTGCATTCATGACCCATCTTCGGTGCTTTGCGACGCTGATTCTGAGCTCGTCCTTGTCTCCAGTTGTCTCCGCTGTGGCCCCGGTACGGCAGGCAAGATTGAGTCGCCCTTCGATGATGGATTCCAGGCAACCCGCTTGCAAAAAGGTAACTTTGCCCAGATCCTTCAAGATCCTCTACTTGCTCGCTATACAGGAAGGATGACGCTCTTCAGATAGAATGGCGGCGCTGCTGGTCCCTCAGACAGATGTGGTAGTCCTTATGTCACATTGTCTGGTACCCAGGTCAACGAGGCACACGAAGCGCCATCCAAGCTTTCGACGCCCTGACGAGTAGCCATGTTCACTCTACAGATCCGGATGGTACATTACATCGAGGACACCATAGACAGGTATCGATACTCGCGAAATTCGGCAATTACAATCTCCGTATAATTGGCGAAACATGTTTGGTTGCCCTACGAGGACAACAGCTAATGCGTTTCCGCCTCCTGAGACATTTCCCTGAAAGCTGGCAGAATGCTCTCCGCGACCGTCGCGTCTTCCACACATCTACTACATAGTCCTGGATGTTGATGGTCAGGTGAGTTATTCATCAAGAACCAAGCTTGCGAGCTGTACCTACACCTGTTGAAACAGTACGTGGTCAGTACTAAAGGTTAAGCGGGATGCCGCATTTTGGGCTGATTTTTTGACGCTCAACTGGCCCGGTGACTGCTTGGCCATGACAGCCGGGGTGAACGATATCCAATCTTACTCACAGATCGGCTCGTACAAGCTCACCGGGGGAGTCAGCCAATCGGAGAGATCGCTGACCACCTTATTGCTGCCATTTTATGCAACGATAGCTGATGTCTGTAAGTTGACTATGCGAGCTTAAGGCGTCAAAGCGATATTCGGGCTAACGAAATCGCGGCAGTCTGAGTGGGCTGATCATATCTCCTCTCAGTGGCGAGACAAGACCGGGCTCGGGCTAACCATCCGTCTACCCTCTCACGGCGGTATAGTCACTAACAAAGGCAAGCAGCGAGGCGCAGAATGTCATCACCGTTGTCTCAGTCTGTGCGACCTTGACACGAGAGTGTAGATCAATGGGGCTGGGCTGTACGCATTCACTTCACTGACTCGTCGGATATCCTATCATGATGGTAGCGACCCAGCGGAGGCTGTGCATCGCCAGCTGCAGAGTAAGCGTTGCCTTTGCGGAGAACAATGTGTACGTGGGACGACTTGGATTTTTACACGGAAGATGTGATTACCTCGACAGCATTAATCAAGTACTCTTACATGCCCTTATCGAACCGACGACGATGTTCTGCACGCCATGCACGAGTAGGAAAGCAGCAACAGGAGATGGACGAAGAGCCTCCGCTCGCCGCAAGGTGAAACATCGAAAATTACTCGAAGAGGCAATATCAGGTTGTGGCAAGACCCCATCAGCAGCAGACAACTCATTCCCTAACTGATTACCGATATCTCAGCCGCTCGCTGCGCTGAGGATGGCGAGGCGCCCGAGGTCCCGCCTTGGCGCCCTTACGCTGGAATGGGGACGGGGTATGCCTTGCTGCCGGATACGTGGCCCAACGATTAGCTCTCGCGACCAGCTTACCAGGATGCACAATGTGAGACATAGTCGCGTTCCGCGCTCGTTAAACGAGGCTGAGGCATTGGGAACGTTCGTCAGTAATACTCTTATCACTCCCACCACCTACCACCTCTATCGCAACACCTCCGTTATCGTCCTCAGAACGCTCACGCCCCTGCTACCCATCCCCCCGCACCTGCCGCATCAGCTCCTGCTCGATCTGCTCGCGCAGCCGGCAAAGCTCCCGCAGCCTCTGCTTCACCTGCCAACCACCACGGCCACAATCATCCTCATCCACCCGCCAAGCCTGCCGCAGAAGGCAAAGCACCCGCTCACGCTCTTCTCATCACGCACCAGATCACCCAACGCAGCATCTACTGCGTTCCGCAACGCACCGGACCTACCACACCCTCATCACCACCTACTCTGCCATCTACCAAGCGCGTACATAAAATGCCGAAGGCAGAGCCTCAGCCTGCTGCGGGCAGCTCGAGAGCGCGAGCGAGGGCAATGGCGACTGAGATCTGGAAGAAGAAGCGGGATGGGACGTTTATGATCGGTAGTGCTGGAAGCGTCGGAGGGGCACCTTCCGCAGCTGGATCAGCTGCAACGGAAGCGTCCAAAATGGAGGCCAGGATGAAGGTTCGGCGGAGCCTAGGTTTCAATGAAGAGTGAGTCCAGATCGAGCAGCGCGTGCTGCCAGCGGCGATAGGCTGAGGAGCAATCGCCTCAGTAGCTTGGGGATCAATAGAGCTCAGGCCTTGGCCGGTGGGGCGGGAGCGAGTGCTTTGTCTGTTGCGGCAGGCTTCGCGGGTGGATGGGGATGGTTCAGCCCGCGGTGATTGACTGGTGGAGCAGAGGATGCGGGAGCTTTGCCGGCTGCACGAGCAGATTGAGAGCAGTTGCGGTAGCTGCTGGAGGGTGGGCGGCGGGGCCACCAGTAGCTGCGGTGGGCATGGGCTGCTTGCCGGCGGCTCGGGAACTGGGAGCGGGATGGGCGGGGTGGGCGGGAGCGAGAGCAGGTGCCGGGGCGGGAGTAGCGGGTGGGGGAGGGGGATTGAGAACGGGTTGTTGCAACGGTGCCGATGGCGGTCGTGGTGCTGGCTCTGCCGCTTATTGACAAAGCTGACCTGCTCAGGCCTGAACAATATTACCCCTCTATTCCCTCACCTCACATGCCTTCTCCGTCGGTGTCGGTGCCCTCGCGACGTCAGCTCGACCGCCTCCCTTCAAATGCAGCGGAAGCTATCGTCGACGCGTGGTTCTTCGGCCCAAACGCGAGAAGTCTTGACATGGACGCTCTATCTCGTATCCTCAGGCTAGCAGGAGGGCACAACGTCCAGCTGAGGGATCTACCTTCGGACTGATTCGACAACGGCAGCATGTACCACCTCGCTTTGGCAGATATGCCGGAAGCCACGCACCACCCGGACGAGGCCACAGGGAGAGTCATCAGCAGCGTGCCAGAGAGGCCCTCCCGTCAAGGGGCCAAAGTCAGGAGGATATGGATACAACAGGCCGCAATCTATATCGTGGGGGTTGTCTCCGAGGCGGCAATGCAGGTGAGCCGTACATCTCGTATGGCCCAGAGTGAATAGGTGCTGACGATCGGCAGAAACTGGGCGCGAATATGATGACCCGGTCCGACATGAAAGGACTTGACCCTTGGAGCACCAAAGGCGCTATCCCCATCGTGTACAACATCGGAGGCGCTTCATGGTATTGCGGCGGGACAGCGGGAGTGACTTATGATCCAAGAGACTTTCATCAGTTCTTACAGTCATTGGAAAGGCGGGAGTAAGCAAATAGGTCAGCTTGGGGAGTATCGGGGAGGTCAGTCTTTGTAGTTTGTCTGAGTTACGTAGTCCTTGTAGTGATCTTTAGAGTCGTCAATAATGCCATGCTATTCAGTACAGTCGCTATAACTTCCAATCCCACCTGTCCACCGCCTGTCCAGCCCACAATACCACATGCTCCATTCCCCACTGCCCCACCAAGCTCACGCCAACAGGCCACCCATCTTCTCCCTTTCCAGCTGGCACAGACATCGCCGGCAAGCCCGCCAGCGACGCAGGTACAGTCAACAAATCCTGAGCATATTCGCTCTCTTCGTCTCCGCGCTGGCTTGCATCCAGCTTTGGCGCCGTGCGGGTGGCAGTAGGGTGGAGTAGGAGGTCAATTCCCCTGGGCGGTGCGAAGGTGTTGGGGTCGAGTGGGTGGGGTACACGGAATAGGCGGGAGAAGTCAGTCCGGAGGAGGTGCCGAAGATGGAGGGCTTTGAGGTAGGTGTTGTTGAACTCGCTGGGATATTAGCGTCCATTTTTTTCAATATCCGGTTTAGCTTCTGCGACTGCGTCGCCTTCGCGACCAGCCGGATTGAGCCTCCCTGCTCCCCATACCATCGCAGCAGCGAGAGTTGGGAGTGCATACGGTTGCGATGAGAAGGCATAGCCGAGATGGGACTGAGTGAGGCGCGATGATAGAGATCAGGAGTGAGAAGCATGCGGATGGTCGAGATAGATGGAACGTACTCTGCAGACAAAGCATGCGTCCCGGCCAGGATCCGCTTCTTCACCTCGCCCCCGAACCCCTCGGTCCTCATCCTCCTTCTCCTTTCCAGCCCACTTTCCCCTTCCCTGGAATCCTCTTTCTCCTTTTCGGACCCAAACCACACTCCCCCGTATCTCGCCAGATTACTGCTCGCCTCTGCGCTGGCCAACACATAATAAGCCGGAAGCGCCAGATGTAGGTTTGGCAGGCTGACAGCATGTAGTGTCGCGCCGAGGGAGAGGAGATGTTCAAGTAGAGAAGGTGGGAGCTGGACGTTCGGGGAGGGAAGGTGTGTCTCGATCGGTAGTCCGATCCTGAGGCCTTTAAGGCTGGATGGGGAGAGTGAGGGGAAGTGAAAGGCGAGGAGCGCGGCGGCGGATTGACGGGTTGTGGCGGTTGCGCAGGTCATGTCCCGTTCGTCTGGATGCGAGATTGTGCCTGTCTTTCAGCTTGAGTATCTCGGGATAGGATAATACGCTCACTAAATACAGATGAGACTGTATCGACATCTCGGGCGAGGATCCCAACGCAGTCAAGCGAGTCGGCATATGCTACCACGCCATGACTACAGGAATCAGCTGATTAGCCGCTGGAGGACGTGGCCCATCTAGCTTACCGGCTGATCATGCCATATGAAGGCTTCAGACCGACCACTCCGCAGTAGCTAGCTGGTAGACGGACAGATCCACCTGTATCGGTTCCTAGCGCTCTGGGGAGTCAGCTGCGCGTGATGACAGTTCCGCAGAAGAAGCTCACGCCCAGCAACTTCCTTCAGCCACGGCTGCTGCAGATCCTCCTGAACTACCGCCCGCTGATCTGGGCCCCGTATCTGAAGCGGGACCGGAAGGGTTATGTACCGGTGTGTAATGCTCAGGCATATGTGACGTCAGGGAGCTATCGAGTGAGCTGGAGTACCGTCACCGGTACGAAAGACTTAGCTCACCCCATTCCAAACTCATCCATCTTTGTCTGACCGACTATGTGCGCGCCATTTTCTAGAAGAGACTGAACGCAGGTCGCGTTGAATGGAGGTCGGTACCCTACCGACGTCAGCTCCCTCGTACTCGCTTGTCGACGTGCCGAAGACTATCTACATACCTTGGAGAGCGTCGGATGAGCATGATGTGGGACCGAGCGTGTAAGAGATGTTCTCCTTGATCGCTATCGCCTTACCGGACAATCGACCTAGTCATCAGTTTGAGACGACCGACGAACGGATGCGGACTGACCGGCATAATTTGACGGTCCTGCCTCGGCTGGATTGATCCATGAGTATGGTGTGGGCTCTGTAGTCGATACCCTTGGCTTGAGGGCTGCCGCTGTGAGTCGTCTGGCAGTGGACCACATTGGAGCTGTTGTATATAGTCAACGCTGAATACGGGCTGGCTGGACGTTGAATGTGGAGGTCCGTGCGTTGCCAACTGAGCCGCGGCGTTCCTCGGCGTTTACCTTTTGGGTGAGTGGCGATTTGCTCCCGTACCTAGCTGCCTGAGCTACTCATTCCACTACAGCTACAGCCTATTGTCAACGAGCTCTATTACCACTACAGACCTACTACCAACTAGCTCCATACACCCGCCCCTATCGACTCGCTCACGGCCATTGGTAAGGCCAAGAGCGAATCAGCCGACTCTCGCTACACCGGCACTGCCAGCCGATCGATTCCTCCGCTAGCTCATCGATAGCTGCCGGGGTCGGATTGCCGAGACTTTGAACCCATTGGTGGGTCGCCATCTCACCTTGCAACATAGCAGAACCTATGGCTGATGGCCAGTCTCCTCATGTCCGGCCAGCCGCCATCGAACGTCCAGCCTGGCCTATCGAAATCCGCCGCCAAAAAGAAGGCAAAGAAGGCGGCAGCCAAAGCGGCATCATCTACCGCTTACCCAGCAGCGTCCTCGACTGGACCTGCAGGACTAGCAGGCGGAGACGCTGCCTATCTTACCGGCGAGGTCCCATTGACGCTCGATCCGCATCTCTACCCCGCACATTCCAATTACCATCCCTCAGCAACTGGCTTTCACGCCTCTCTCCCTCCCCTCGATCCCGCCCTCTTCAACTTTCCTCCCGGCGCTTTCCCACAGGGCGCCTACCCCGTCGACGTCCAATACGAGACGGCGACGTACTACGACGACGTCGAAGTACCACTTCCCAACGCCAACGGGACCGGACCCTTCTCACTCCCCTTCCCCCTCGATTACAACTCCCTCTCGGCTTTTGGCCAACCCAACGGCAACTCCCTCTCCACCCTCGCATCCAACCTCAACATCACCCACGAGGATCTCGTTGAAGTCGCAAACGAGCTATATCGGAGGATGCAGGAACCCAGTTTCGGGCAGGACGATCCTTACTGGTCCAACTTGTCGCCGCATGTCCGTCATTTCATTCGCGAAGCGGTGCCATACGACACTCAGACGGCAGCGGCGGCACGGAATCAGCAGACGGGATCGCTAGAGCAGAGGATGATGCAGGCGATGGCGCAAAAGATTGTGTCGGCGGCGAGTGAGGGGATGGGGATACCCAAGAATCTCAGCGCGAATATTCTTGCGGGCGTAGGCGTAGGGGTGAATGGTCGGGCGGTCTTTCAGGGACATCCACCACCGCCCCCACAGCCTCCAACGGCGGCGTCGGTGGCGGAACAGCTTGGGTTCAGACGGCATCCTGATGCTCAAGAGGAGGAGGATTACGAGGATGAGTTCGATCTGGACGATGGGGAGTATGCGGCGGGCGCGAATGGGGATCCGCCAAAGAAGAAGAACAAGAAGAAGAAGAAGCGGGCGGCGGTGCAGGAGGTCCCACCTGTACAGGTCCCTCCACCTGCGGCGAAACAACCACCACGACCGCCGTCCGCGCCGCTGCAACAACCCGTTCTCAATCCCCCTCCCCCACCTGCTACCCCAGCACCGGCACCTGCTCTCGCTCCCGCCCACTCCGCCCATCCCACTCCCAGTTCTCGGGCCGCCGGCAAGCAGCCCATGCCCACCGCAGCTACTGGTGCCCCCGCCGCCCACCCTCCCTCAGCTGCCACAACAGCTCCTGCTCGATCTGCTCGTGCAGCCGGCAAAGCTCCCGCATCCTCTGCTCCACCGGCCAATCATCACGGCCACAACCATCCCCACCCACCCGCCAAGCCCGCCGCAAAAGGCAAAGCACCCGCTCCCGCCCCACCCGCCAAGATTTGGACGCAATCCTCTGCCCAAGATCGCGAAAACATCCGCCGATTCTGGCTCGAGCTGAATGAGGCGGAACGGCGTGATCTACTCCAGATCGAGAAGGACGCGGTCCTTCGCAAGATGAAGGAGCAACATCGGCACGCGTGCGGATGCGCCGTATGCGGGCGGAAGAAGGTCAATATCGAAATGGAACTGGATCAGCTTTATGAGCAGTACTATGACGAGTTGCGCCTTTACGCCGCAGAGCAACGGGCGGCTTCGGTCGGACATCGGGCCCAACCTCCAGGCGCCGGACCATTCCCTGGATCGGTGGAAGTCGATGCGACGGGAACGGTGACCAAGTTTGATCATCGTGCGCCGGAACATGCGTACTACCAGGACGATGGGCTCGAAGATGAAGGCTCGGAGCTAGAGGAAGAGTACGATGGGGAGGACGACGAGGAACTCGATGATGAGGATCTCGGTTCGGACGAGGCGGAGGCAGGGGACGATATCGACGAGCCACCACCGGCTCGGGCGATTCGGAAACCGCCCGCCCGTGCGGCTGCGCCCAGAGCGGAGGGCGCCGAGGACTTTTTGGCGTTTGGGAATAGTTTAGCGACGATTAAAGGTGAGCCCATATCCCCCAGTTTTGGGATCGAGGTACTGGTATTTGAAAGGGGCTTACGCTGAATGAAGGAGGTATACTTACCGTCGCGGACGACCTACTCAAGAATGACGGCGCACGATTCCTCGAGATGATGGAGCAATTGGCGGTGGCGAGGGTGGTTAGGGAGGAGCAGAACGTGCGGGATATGCAGGAGGAGACGGATGATGAGGATTATGATGAGGCAGAGTGAGTTTGAGTCTAGCGGGAGATGGAGAAAGTTCTGATTAGTCAGGGAACCGTTGACGGAGGAGCAAAAGATGGAGGAGGGGAGGCGAATGTTCCAGATCTTTGCGGCGAGGATGTTTGAGCAGAGAGTGCTGCAGGCATATCGCGAAAAGGTGGCCAAGCAGCGTGAGGAGCAGCTGTTGTTGGAGCTGGAGCAGGAGGAGAATGTCAAGAAGAACAAGGAGGAGCGGAAAGCCAAGGAGGCTCAGAAGAAGAAGGACAAGAAGAGGTGGGTTGCTTCGACATGGCAGTGAGGTTCAGAGCTGATCAAGTAGGATGCAGAAGGAGAAGGCCGACAAGGACAAGGCGGATCGGGATGCCGCTCAAGCGGAAGAGATTGCTGCTGCTCGTCTCAAAGCCGAAGAGGCTGAGCGGGAGCGACTCAAGCGGACCGAGGAGGAACGTATCCGCCGTGAGGCCGTCAAGAAGGCTGCGTCCGAGGAGGCTGCTCGACAGGCTGCTGAGCGGAAACGACGGCAGCAGGAAGAGAAGGAGAGAGAGGAGGAGGCTGCGCGGAAGAAGAAGGAGAAGGAGGATAAGGCGCGCAAGGAGCGTGAAGCGCGGGATAAGGAGCTCAAGGAGAAGGAGCGGAAAGAGAAGGAGGAGCGGGCGGCCAAGGAGAAGGCAGACAAGGCTGAGCGGGACCGTCTAGCCAAGGAAAAGGCAGAAAAGGAGCGCTTGGCCAAGGAGGCGAGAGAAGCTGCCGAGAAGGAGCGTCTGGCCAAAGTCGAGGCGGAACGGCAAGAGAAGGTTCGGAGGGACGAGATTGCGCGGAAAGAGAGGGATGCCGCCGAACTTGCCAAAGCTCTCGCGGCTCAGCAGGCTGCGCGTGTCAAGGCGGAGAAGGCGGCTGCGGACAAGGCTGCGGCAGACAAGGCCGCAAGGGAGAAGCTGGCCGCCTCTACATCGGCTGCTCCGATCCCCATCAAGCCTCGCGCCGCGTCATCTCGGAACGGACCTACTCATACCACACCGCCGGCGGAACAGCTCTCGCCCATCAAGAGCGTCGGCGGCTCGCGACCTCCAGCCGGACCGTCTACCGGTCGTACACCGCAAAAGACACCTCAGGCGTACTTCCCTCAACCTATGCCAGCGGGCTCGTACCCCACTCGCATGCCGATGGGTCCCGGCTTTGGCGGTACCCCCGGCTTCCGCCCATCTGCACCGTCAGGCAGCTTCAACCCCTCGGTATCTCCAGTCTTCTCACCTGTAGTCCCACTAAGCGGTACGAGCCTCTCCCCAAATCCACCGGTCCGGGGTTTTCATCCCGAGCCAAGCCCACCCTTCGACCACCCTCGCTCCGCGGCCATCGGTATGGGCTTCCCCATGAAACCGCCCGGACTCGCGGGACCCAGCCACCGCTTATCCAGTATGGAGGAGAACTACTCGGAGACGCCGATCGGCGCACCCAGGTCGGTGTCTACCGGCGATGTGAACCACCTCAATCTCTCGGGATTGACGCTGGAGGACTATCGCCCCTCCGCTGCGATCGGCGCACCCGGCAGTGCAGCACTCGGTGTCGGCTCCGCACCTGGAAGCGCTATCGGCCGTACCCAACCCGCATCCCTCGCCTCCACATCCGCGTCCGTATCCACCAACCCCACTTCCGCTCCCCTCGCCTCCGGTTCCCGCTCACCAAAGGGGCCAGAGAGGATTCTCGGATCCGCGGCGCTCTTGTCGACAGACGACGAGATTGTCTCCCCTCCCACTCGGCGAAGTATCCACGTCAATGGCTGGGAGGCTGCCTCGATGCTCCCAAGTCTCCCGCCTGCCCCGTCTGGCGCGTCGAGATGGTCGGCGGGATCCAGTATCTGGGGAGCCAGCGTGGCGGAATCACCATGGTCCGCTCCTCCTCCATCGAGCATGTCGGGTCCACCCGGCCTCCCTGGTCTTCCATCCCTCCACAATCAGCTCCCTCAGCATCCACATCAACTCCCCCATTCGCTCGGTCCTGGACCAGGCGGATTACGTCAGCCTTCAGGCGCGGGCGCAGGAGGATCAGGTCCGACGTCCGCACCTACCGCGTCGAGCTTTGGGGGCCTAGGTGGCGGGTTTGGAGGTGCGTTCGCAGGAGGTCTGTTCTCGCCACCTGTCACGGCGGGACCAGTGCCTCCAGGAGCGGGAGCGGGGGTAGGCCAGACGGGGAAGGAGAGTCAGGCGCAGCAGATCCCGGGTCAGACGCAGCAGGGTGGTGGACAGCCGGGGTTCGGGGGCTTTGGGATGAGTCAGGATAAGTACCATCATCACTAGTCCGGACGGGGGAAGAAGAGGAAAGGAAGGAAAGGAAAGAAGTAGCAGTAGCTAGCTAGCATTTGAGGTGCATCGGTCTTTTGCATGGAGCCGCTGTAATCTGCTTCGTCCAGCTGAGTGTGGTCATCGTATATGGTCTTCCCGCATCTGCTTTTTTCGAGCGTAATTCTCTAGTGATGTCTTTCTGTCTTCTGTCAAGAGTGATCTGGGGGAAGGGGCGGGTAGAGCAGGGATAGCAGAAAGAAGGGGAAGAGCTATGAGGCGAGGGGAGAGCCGGGCAGGGTGGAGTAATGAGAGGGTACGAGTAGACTAATGGCTTCACCGCCTGCTCTGATATTTCCCCTCGTAGGCAATCCTCCGCTATCGCCGTGCCCCTCCTCTCTACTTCGCTGGGCCTCGACAATTGAAGACACAGCCGAGAAGCTCGAGTGCACGGCCAACCAGGGGATTAGCATAGTCATCAGGTCGCATAATGCACAAAAGGCTAGTCGTCAAGACCGTTATCTAGATATCCGGAAAGGAGCCTCTTCTTCTTTTCTTGACATCCCGCCTCCTAGAGAAACAAAAGCAGATCGACCACGACCCGCCAAAACAGCCTATGAAGTAGACGCCTGTTGTTGCTTTGCCGAAGACTCCTTGAGCGCCATAAGCTGCTTGGAGCGGAACGTCTCGTAGTGGATCTGCGCAGTCGTTTCGATCAGATCTTGGAGGTGGGTCCTTGTTCGTCAGTTCGATCCCAATGGCTATCACCCATCCGGCCATGACGCACCTTGTCAAGAAGTTCCGGAGATAGATGAACTCGCAGTGCCTCTCATCCTCCACATTGATCACGCCGAACCGGTTCACCCTCGCCCGCACTGGCTTGCCGTCGACCACGATAGACTTTTCCGAGCCGACAATAGCGAAGGGGAGCATGTCCTGCTGGATCAGCTTAATCATTGCGGGAGATTACGATGAAGTAGCTCACTCGGATCCGCTCGTTCAGGTTCAACTCCTCCTCGTCGTTCTCCTCCGCGTCGAAGGGGTAGAGGCGGATCTGGCTGTGTACGAGCTCAGCCTTGATCTAGGACAGTCAGCTTGTGCGCGAAGACAGGACCGCAGGCGGAAGCTCACACGCTGCTTGAAGAGATGCCTCTCCTCCAGTGTTAAAGCATCCGACTTGGCGATGATGGGAACGACGTTGACCACCTCGGCGAGCTTCTTGAGGACGACGATATCGATCTGCAGCGTGAGTTTGAGTATCCGCCTAGCAGCCATGGCGTATTTCTCAACTCACCGGCTTCAACGTGTGGCCTGTGGGGTTGATGAAGAAAAGACAGCAGTGGATCCTGGTGTCCGGGATATGACGGTCTCGCATCGCCGTGAGCTCCTTCCGGAGATATGCCGAGTGCTGGTCTTTGATCTTCCGGTGTCAGCTGCCAGGCTGAGTCCTTACCAGCTGAAAGGTACACCTACGTATTTGACGATACTATCCCAGCACCCCTCATTGTTGATTTGATCCCCATACCCCGGCGTGTCGATGATGTTCAACTTGAGCCTCACGCCATTCTCAGTGATGACATGCGACTGCGCGTGGATCTCCGTCGTAGATCGAGGCTGGATATCGGCCTCGAAGCGTCCTTTAGACTCGACGAGATGCGAAGCGAAGAGAGTGTTGATGAGGGTTGATTTGCCCAGACCGGTCTGGCCTAGAGGTGTGAGTTGCGCTTCTTGCCTTGGGGCAATATGGTGATGCCAACGTACCGACTACCATGACATTGAATTGGAAGCCTCTCTTCAAGAGCTTGTGCTCGATTTGTCGAGTGATAGCTGCGGGTTAAGCTGGACTGGTTCGGTGAAGGGTCGCAAGAAGCGGGGCTCACAGTCGAATCCAACGTATGACTGAGCGGAGATTTCCTCTCCCGAGGTGGGGACAGCTACAGCAGCCATGATGTCAGCCTTGTTATAGTTTGGTGGGCGGTGTGAGGTAGGAGAAGCAGAGGTGTATAGCTGGAGGCGCCGAGCAGGAGGGATGCAATGGCATAGGCTCGAGCTTTGGCTCTGAGCGAATGCCTTGCGCACGCGCCCCCGCGCGTTTCAGAATCGAGTACCGTACGTCAAGGGGGCGCTGGGATAAAATCAGTAAATGAATTACCGGAAGAAGCGCGTGGAGTGACCGACCTTTGTTTGTGGCGAACTCGTCAACAACAACAACGCCCACCCACTGCAGCCGATAGATACAGCTGCTATAACGCTAACCGACAGCCTTACACCACCGGCCTATCCACACACATTGCACACCTGGACAGCATCATGTCGACTCCAAGCATGGACGAGTATCTCGCGCCAGACTTTGACCCGTTCACCCTCAAGGTGAGCTTAATCTACCGCTCCCGCGTGGAGCCTTCGCTGATCTAGTCCAGGTCCCGCAGCTCCGGTCAGCTCAGGTCCGCACTCCCACCGTCCGCACACAAGAGCTGACGATCTCTCAGATCAATTCTTGTCGAGCATGGTATTCCCTTCGGGGCTGTCATCAAGAAGTCTGACCTTATCGATCTGTTCGAAGACAACGTCCGGCCGAAAGCTTCCGTACGTAGTCTCACGCTCCACGCTGGTTGTTGCTGACTTTGCAGAAGCTCCTCGGCAAGTCGAGCGGCGTCAAGGCGTCCGCCAAGGGCATCATCTCCGTCTCTGAGAGCGGCGAAGAGTCCCTTGTCGAAGCGCCCGTCAAGAAGCCTCGTGGTCGGCCCCGCAAAACCCCCATCGTCGAGGTGATGGACGATTCGCCCGAGCCGGATGCGGCACCCCCATCAAAGCGGCTGAGGGCGAGGAGCAGGATGTCGGTCGATACAGAGGGCGGTGACAGTGCGTATGGCAGTATCGTGGCTACCCCCGAGCCGGGGCCGATCGTGGAGATACCGGTCAGGCGGAAGCCCGGGAGGCCTAGGAAGACTGCGACCAAGTCAGAGGCGGAGAGTGCTTCAGAGGCTGAAGTTGTGGAGGCTCCAGTAAGCTTAATCTCAAGCGCATGCATGCAAAGCTGATACTCAGCCCTCGGTAAAGTCTACGTCGAGTCGGCGATCTACCCTCAATACCTCGCGCAAGCGTACTCCGGCTGTCACGCCCGAAGTCGTCCCCCCACTTCCCGTTGCTAGCTCCTCGCGAAAGTCGCGCCAGTCCAGCGCAGCCACGCAGCATGCTACTCCCTCCAGCGCAGCCACTCGCCATATTACCCCGGACGCCGGCGACAAGACGCCTGTCCCCGCTCCTCGATCGATCCTGAAGAAGGATACGGCCATCCACTTCGTGGACCAGCCTGAGGCTGACTCGGAGGCGGACGAGATCCCCCGACACACGCCAGTGAAGCGGAAGGCATCGAGAACTCCCAGGCGGTCCGACGGGGAGGAGAGCGGGTTTAGCGACGTCAACCCGTTCCAGAGCGGGAGTGACCAGGCAGCGAGGAAGGAGCTGCGACGGAGAAAGGTGAGCTATACTGTACGGAACAAGGATAAAGCTGATTCCAGTCCTCCGTTGGTCCTGCCCAAACACCGGCTTCACCTCAGCAAGAGACGCCTCGACAGCCGCGTCGATCCGAGCCCGCTCCCATGTCCTTCACGCCCGGCTCGACCCTCCGACGCGTCGGACCTAGCAGGGAGAGCCTTCGTGCTCCTCCTGACGAGGTGCGGGAGCAGATGATGCAGGACCGCGAGCTCCAAGAGGCGGAAGAGCACAATCAAGTCGTCTCGACCAAGCTCAACGAAATCTCCAGCCGGGATCGGGAGTCACCTCCCCAGGTCACAATTACGACTGTTTACGAAGCCACCCCTGTTCCTGCATCACAGAACGCCCTTGTCAAGCGCGCGCAGGACAAGCTGCAGGTCGTCCCCGCTGCGAGCCGTACCGTCCCCCTTTCGGCACTCTTCCTCGTGCTCCTCTCTTGGGTGGCGCAGTGGAAACACGCCTCCTCGGCGATCGGTTTCTGCGATACCGGCGGCGCGACCAACAATGTCATCCTGCTTCGCGAGAGCAAGATTGATAACGCCCAAGCGTGCATCGCGCGGAACGCCGCTCTCCAGCTCGACTCGGCGGTCGGCCAGCCCTCCACCGAGCTCGTGCGGTGCGATACAACCTCTCTTCCCCTCCTCCCGTTCATGCCCCGTCCGACGGCCTGCAGTCCCTGTCCCCCGCACGCGGTATGCGAAGCGGGCAACCTGGCCGCTTGCGAGCCAGAGTACATCCTCTCGCATCACCCCCTTTCGGTCTTTTCGGCCCTCACGGACGGTCTTCCCGGTATGGAGCCGAGAACGTTCCCGCCGAGCTGCAAGCCCGATACGGCGCGCAAGAGGCTTATTGGGGGCGTGGCGCAGGAGGTTGAGGGGTATTTGGCGCAGGGGAGGGGCAAGGTCGTTTGTGCCGGAATGGGGAAGGAGGATGGGCGGAAGGGCGAGGGGGAGAGGTTTGGGATGGAGGAGGAGACGCTGAGGGAGATGTTTGATGCGAGGCGAGATGTGAGTTTTGGATTGACTGAGCCGCCTGGCGTTAACAAAGCTGATTTTTGCAGCCCAAGTTCACGAAAGAGCAGTTTGACGAGGTTTGGGAGGCGGCATTGAGGGATCTGGTGGAGCATGAGGATATCATCGAGTCGATTGACGTCCAGTGAGTTGTCGGCTTTCCTGCACGGGAAGGCCAAGAGCTCACAACGCAGTGGGAAGTCGTGGTATGCTGCTTCCCGGACGGACATGACGCTCAGCTGCCGAGCCAAGACGGAGGCTTACAAGTCGCTGGATGCGTGGAAGGCCCAGCTTGGATGTGCGTCTCAGCTAAAAGTTGCTCGATGTCGGTCATATCCAGAGCTGACTGTGTAGCTACCGCAGCGGTGCTCGCTGCGATCGCTGCTCTTCAGCGAACTATCAAGACCCGCCGGGCGGAGAAGTACAAGGCGGAGGATCTCGCCGCTGTCGTGCTCAAGCGCCTCCAGGACCAGGTGAGCTTCCAGGAACCCTTCCGCCCATCTTGGTATTGACGGTAAGCTGACATACAAGGAACGCCTGCACTACACGGACCCCGCGACTACTCCACACCCATACCTGCCCCCAGCCCAAGTAAGGGACCTCGTCCTCCCGCACCGAGGCAGCGTGAGCTCTCGCACGCGTCTCTGGACCCGGATCGAGGCGTTGATCGAGAAGAACGCGAATGTGGCGACTAGGGAACGGGAGGTCAATGGGGAGATATGGCGTACTTGGGAGTGGACGGGGGTGGGGATGTTGGGGGCTGCGGGGGAGCAGTGAGGCGAGAGATGAGCTGTGCGGGGAGGGCGGAGACGGGTGGTGAGAGGCGAGCTATGGGGATCTAGGGGACTTGAGAGGCAGTTTGGACGGTTTTTGGGCTGTATATGTTGGGCCTTGATGTATTGCTTGATCGTCGTCGCGTTGCAGCCCGTGGAGCCTCGGCAGACGTGAGATCAGTCGATGAGGCCTTGCGGACACGCCAAGCGGGTCTGGGTCTTGGTGGTTCCGGGGGACTCGCGGAATGTCTCAGTCGCGGTCGCGCTGAGCGCTGAGCGCGCTGAGCTCCACCACTTTTACCTCCCTACTCCTTCCTCATCGGTGTTGACTATATTCCCCCTTCTTTCTCGCTCACAAGTCACGCTCATTTGGATCAGCCTGTCAGCTGTTAGTCACGCTGCATCAGAACAGTCAAAAACAGCCCATCAGCCTCCCCATCCTTCCCTACCGTCGATCAAGAGAGACTCGCCGAAATGGTCAGTCCCCTTCAATGTCCCGGATCTGTCCGCACTGATCCGCTGATCTATCGGAGCTGACATGATCAGTCCAAGTCTAATGCCGCTGCAAGGCGGGAGGCGGCTATCATCACTGAGTTTAGAGAGATCACCGGAGCTAAGTAAGTCCTGAGCCTCAGCCCATCACTTTCCTCCACCTCCACTCGTCGTCCTGCGCAGGGATGTCCTCCTTCCCAAGTTTTCCCGGATAATCTATATGGCTGTGTCATCGCAGCATTCAGCTGGAAGAGCCAGGCTGATACGCTGCAGCCTGAAAGACGCCACTGCATTTGTAAGGAAACACAAGACGGTCGATGCGGTAAGTTCTCTCCCACCTGCACGCTCGACCGAGCGCAGCGCCAGAGCTGACGTCTTGCAGGCTCTTGATGCGTTCTATGATGACGCCGCCGCCCAGGCTAGTACCGCAGGCGGTAAAGGGCAAGAGAAGAAGCTTGGCGACATCTGGGAGAGATTCAAGGGTAAGCTCGCGACCCTCCCAGGCTGTTAAAAGGGTAAAGCTCACCAAGTCCAGATAACACCGATCCTAAGTTGATCAAGATCGACGGGACTATGGAAATGTGTACGGAGCTCGGGATAGATCCTGCTTCGGTGAGCTTTGAGGGCTGCGAAAGTTGCGCAAAACCTAGCTGACTTTGGAACAGGATTCGGTACTGTTCTGCCTTGCGGCGGACTTGGGGTCGAAAGCTACTGGAGAATGGGAGAAGGCCCCATTCGTTCAAGGCTGGATGGCTATGCCCGGAGGGTAAGCTCGTTTTTCCTCCAATTCCGCTCAGACGGCTACGATGGGTCCGATAGCTTACAGCTCAGTATCGACTCCTTGGCCAGCATGAAGGCACGTCTGCCCGAACTGCGTCGAAAGCTCAATGCCGACCCTGCATACTTCAAGAAGGTCTACCTGCATACTTTCGACCTCTGCAAAGCCCCCGGAGCGCGAGTAATGGATCTCGACACTGGTGAGCTTCCCCATTCCTCACGTCCGGAGAGCTCCAAGCTGACAAGCCAGCACTGGACATGTGGCCCCTCTTCATCCTACCCGCTATGAAAGCCCGTCCCTCTGCTCTCTCATACGACAACCCAGCCAAACCAGGGGCCGTATCCTCCGTGCCGAAATTCACCGAGAAGCACTTTGAGCAGTGGCTGGCGTTCCAAAAGAAGCGGGGAAAGTCGGTCAGTAAGGATACGTGGGCGCTGTTGGTGGATTTCATACGGACCATTGATGCCGACTTCAAGGAGTATGATGAGAGCGGTGAGTTTATGAGGGGGAAAGAGGGGGTAGTGATAGGAAAGAGCTGATATGGTAGGAGCGTGGCCATCGACGATCGATGACTTTGTGGAGCATGTGCGGAGTGGGAAGGCGTAATCTGGTATGACGAAATAGGGATTGGGGTTGGCTGCAGATCATCAGCATGCAATGTACATACCGATACTCCCGCCCAGTGTGGCACGACGACACGTCTCAGGAAGTCGAGGGAAACGTGATAGTCGGAGCTACCAGCCTCGAGCCTCAGTGACGCTCATCCGCGGGTGTCCAGCTCGAGCTCACAGGCGAGCTGAGTAGGGTAAGGGCAACATTATAGATAGCATCGAGTAGATTAATGACTCTAACATAGTGAACACTTCTTCCCTTGGGTCTCCTCTCCTCTTCCCGGGCCCTCACTTGCACATCCTGCAGGTTCGGCGCATTTTTCACACCTCCCGTCAAATTCTCCATCTCATCCTTGCCTCTCCCACGAACATCAGACGACCCCGACAGAATCTTCTCCACACATATTCCCCCTTCTACCCCTTCTCCACACGCTTTCCCCCTTTCCCCATCTCCTGCATCTGCCGGACTTGGAGATGCCGCTGTTGATCTCGCGCCTTCTCCTCCCTCCACCTGTCCGCTAATCACGCTCACCCTACTACAATTGGCGGACTCGAAGATGCCGATCCTTCGCCTTGACGCCCTCGCCTACTCGTGACGCATCCCCTCCGTCCTCCTCGGCTCCCGCCTCATCCCCCATATATCCACTCAGACTCCACACACTCATCCGCCCCACATCTTGTCCGCCCAGCACCTGCTTCTGCGCAGTCAACACCCTCGCGCCCAGTAGGCTATCCCGACTATAGTCTTCAGACTCGCCCGAGAATGTAGAGTAGGCCATACTGCCTCGGGGATCCTCCATCTGTCCGTGAAGTGCTTGCGCGGACGATGAGCGGAGAGAGCGTGCAGAAGTACGGTGTGAGAGATGCTGCAGCAGTGGGGGATGTGGGGGGAGGGGAGAGAGGTGGTCCTCTTCGCTATGTGGAGAGTCGGGCTTGAGCTCCTGTTCGTCGATCTGGGGCATGACCGGCTCGAGATCGGACTTTGGGAGCGGAAGAGCTGGAGCTTGTGGGCTCGCCGGTATGCCACCAGCGATGACCGAGGGGAAGGAGAGTCGGTGAGGCGCCATAACCAGCGCCGGAGTCCTCGGGTGAACCTCCGGGATCGCAGCGCCAAGGGCCAAGTTGGACCCTCCGCTATCTTTGCGCGATCCCGCGGCGGAAGCCTTCCGACTATGGGGGTGTCCAGACGACTCGCTGCCCTGACGCGAACCCGGATGGCTGTACGCCGATGCTTCACTGCCGATCCGCGATCCCCGCCCCTTTAGCTCTGAAGGCGAGTAAGGATGTATCATAATGATAGATCCCTCGCTCTGCTTCCTCGAGTCCAGGCCTGACCCTCGCATCCCCTCCATCCGCTCCCTGTCCCTGTCCTTCGGTACATCGGAATTATGATGGTGCTCGTCGTCGCTCGTCCCGCGGGATGCTAAACCGCCATACCGTTCCGCCCCGATCAGCTTGAGATCCGCCGGTTTCAGGATCGGCGAGCCTGGCTCCGGCATCCCCGAGAAACTGTTCGGATCAAAGTAGTCGTCCTCCGCGTCCGAGGCCGCGCTGGCTGGAAGGGAGAAGTGTGGGTTGGGCGGCGGACGGAGGGGAGATGGGATGGAGAGATCATAGTCCGCCTCGAGGTCTTCGAAGCGTTGACTCCGGGGGGAGATGGGGTTGTCGGCGTCTTTGGGAAGTGGTTTGGTAGGTGTGAGGGATGACTGGATCGAAAGCTCGATGGGTCCGCCGAGCCGACCGAGGGCGTCTCGACCGGATCCAGACCCGGGCTTTTTGGGCGTCACCCACCCCGTCCCTTCCGTTCCGTGACAGCGCTGGTCCGACGCCGGAAAGAGAGCAGCCGAGACCGGCGGCCGCCCATCATCATTCTCCGATGTGGATGGTGTGCGGACCTCCAGATCTTCCGCGGTGGACAGGGACTGGGAGTGCGAGTGCGTCATGCTCATCATTGGCGTCGTATACTCGGCGGATACTACTCCGTGGCCGGTCCGGGGGATAGGAGTAGGCTGATCGGGTGTGAAAGGCGTTTCGACCGGTGCCGCTCCGAGCGTCTCGCACGATCCGGGTTCTTGGGCGGTGCGGTTGCTCGTGGCCGATCGGGACGAGCTGGGTTGGCGGGTGTGCTTGGCGGCATGCGAGTAGCTGGATGTGGGGGACTGTGGATGAGGAGCTTCCGTGCTGCATCGAGGAGCTCCAGAGGTCTCCGGGACGGGAACGCGCCGGATTGCCGCAGACCTCAGGGGAGAGCGCGGAGAGGGAGGTTTGGGTGACTTCGCTTGTCCAGCGGTGAAAGCGGAAACAGGAGGAGCAGGCTCTTCGCCCATCTCCTTCCCCCTGCTTTGTTTTCCGCTGTCCTCGCCCACCATCCCCAGCAGGTCATCCGCCCAAGAACCGACCGCATCCAGCTCTATAGAAGCGAAACCGCGCAGCTGATCCGAGAGCCGCTTGGACGAGCCTCTTCGCGTAGGCGAGGCGAAAGCAGAGGGAGGACGACTGCCGATGGGGGAAGGGTGAAGGGAAGAGGACCGACTAGGACCCGCGCTTGCGTTGGCACCAGGACTGGCGGTCTGGAACCCGTCCATGCTCGGGCGGACATCATCAAGATGTGTCAGAGCTGGGAGTTTCGAGCGGGGCGAGGAGGTCGCGGGCTTGTCGCTCAGCCTGATGCGGGTGACGCCATCCCGCCCGACTGCTTGCTCCTTGATAGGATCATATACCTGAGGAGAGATTTCGCCGTTCGAGCTCTTCTTTCGCCGCTGGGATGGCCGCCGAGTCGAGCCTGTGCGGACAGGCTTGAGCGTCACTGCCGCTTGGCGCTGCCGGGCCGCGGCGATCATGAGGAGCTGCGCATCTGTCATGCCTGCAGCTTTGAGCTCTTGGTGCCATGCGGTCGGCATCCCGTGGAGACCTGGTGTAACGTGTAGCTCATGCTGTTTGATCAGCTTAAGTCTACGAGAAGTCGCGATATTGGCAGCTCACGGTAACATTGAAAGGCAGACCTATTCCCTCATCTCCGACATCCACTACTCCTCCCGGTCCTGCATCCGGCTGCCAACCCATATCCCGATATCCATCACCTCCCTCTTCATCTTCCTCCTGCACCGCCTCCGGCCCTGTCTCAGCCCTCTTTCCCCTCCAGCTTCCCTGCTGTACCTGCCGCCGTATGCTCCCTTGCTTGCTCAGACCCAGCCTGGAGCCCTGCCTAGTCGGAGTAGGCCTCAGCGGGGTCGAGGTTGGAGATAGCGCGACGTCCGCCGTCGCCGTCTTGTTCGGAGTCCGCTTCATCACCGACCCGACCCTGCTCAGACCCTTGCCGAAGCTCGCCAGGAGCTGGCCGGACGAGCGCTTCTTGGTGAGACCCGGCGCTGGACTGCCCTGCATCGAGCCAGACTCGGACATTGCTTCTCTACCGATGGAAGAGGTAGGCATAGAGGGTCCAGAAGCGGGTTTTCTGGTGGGCATGAGATGAGGGAGGGACGCCGGCGTGGAAGATGTCGAAGGCGGTGTAGATTGCTGTCCCCAGAGTGTCTTCTTTCGGCCGGAGCTGGAGGATGCTGAAAGAGGAGTATCGAGCGCCGAAGAGGATGAGGAGCGAGGGATGGCGGGTCGACGAGGGGTGTGAAGGGTAGGCGAGGAAGGGTTGAGGGGAGGGGTATGATAGGCCTGAAAGGGGACGTGCTTGTCTTCTCTCCTTTGTCTGAAGGATGTCAGCTTGAGTACAAGACGGGTGCGGCGAGTCGACATACCTCTCCTTTGCTTCCCAGTCCGTCTCCATCTTATTCATCAGCCCGCTCGGCAGCGCGACAGGCGTCCGCGGGAGCTGCTTGGTCGACGTTGTGTAGCAGGGCGCGTGATAGTCGAAGAAGACGCGACGGTGAGGCTGGCGCTATAGGCGGACTGCGGTCTATTGTCGTGTGCCTTTCGCTGTGCCAATCCGATATCGAGAAAAGGCACGGGATGCGAAACAGGTACGCGCTCGCCCCGCTGATGAGTCGGCAACGGCGGCCGGTGGTCTGTTTCGAGATGAGATGAGATCGATGGAGGGAGACAGAGTCACGTAGAGGAATGCACAAGTTTCAAGAGTCAGAGCCAAGATCGATTCGCGCCACTGTGAAGGCTAAAGAGTTAAAGGCAGGAAAGCGCGATAGGAGATGCACGGACGCTCTGTCCGTTGCAACGGACACGGTTACCCTTACCCCGCCTTCTGCTTTCTCTCGGCGCTCACTCCGCATGGCTCCTCATGTTGTCCCGATCGCTCATGCTTACGGGTCCTGTAGCGTCGCGTGGGAGGGTGATGGCCATCCATCAAGCGTTTCATGTTGTATAAGCTAAAGGAATAAGGTCCGAGAGCTAAAAGGGGGCTAGAGCTGTAACGCTCTATCTGAAACGTGACGCACGGGAAATGAACTCAGCATTCCTCGGGAATAAGCGGAGTCTGAGCAGTGTGGCACCGAGATTTTCAGCTTTGGCTGGCTTCAAGATTGTTCAAGTTGAACCATCTAATTCAATCCAAAGCTCAATAGCAATAACAACAGCTAGAGCATCCTCATAGACCTCCTTATCAGCTACTGCTTTTACACACATACAATGTAAGCTCTTCTCTTGGCTTTGCCCTCCTCCCAGAGCTCACACCATAGGTCCATCCCTCACATCCTCGGTATCAACTTCGGGCAGTCCTTTGCCTCCATTGCTGTCATAGACAAGGTGCGCAGCTCGCCATCTCTCACACAATGGCAAAGCTGATATATCTAGGAAGGACACCCAGAATGTATCGCCAACGAGGAAGGCGAGCGCCAAATCGCCTGCGCCATCTCGTACTCTGGTGAACAGGTCTACATTGGCAACGGAGCCAAGCCCTTCCTTGTCAAGAACGGCAAGAACACCATCATGGGCTTCCGGAATCTCCTCGGTCACACCTACGATGAGGTCGACCACACCGCCATCCTTACCGCTCCCCTCCTCTCTTCCTCCACAACCCCCTCGTACGAAGTCGACATCCTCGTTCCTCCCCCAAAAGCGCCCGAGAAGGGCAACCGCTCTGCCGCCGCCTCGGGCGCTGCTACCCCTGCCGTTCAGGAGCCTACTGCCGGCAAGAAGACTCTCACCGCACCGGAAGTGACCACCCTTTTCCTCTCTACCCTCTTCACCTCGGCTTCCGACTACCTCGGTGTCAAGCCAACTCACTGCGTCATCTCCGCCCCTACTTGGTTCGGCCCGGAACAACAGGCTGAGCTTCGTAAAGCGGCCGAGGCGGCGGGCATTCACGTCCTGCAGGTGTTGGACGAGGCGGCGGCGGTGTTGGTCGGGTACCGCGTGGGTATGCCAGAAGAGCGCAAAGAGCGGGGACTCCTGGGTCAGCCCGAGGAGGGTGATGCGGGAGAGGTCGAGAAGACGGACAAGAAGGTCGTGGTGCTGGATATGGGAGAGACGAGCTTGAGCGTGTCGGTTGTGGCGGTCAGCAACGGGGAGTACACTGTGCTCGGAAAGGGGCGGGATGACAAGCTCGGCGGCAGGGAATTTGACAACTTGGTAAGTCCAGCATTGGTCATGCGGAGCTCTTGAGCTGACAGTGCAGCTTCTCAAGCACTTTGCCAAGGAGTTCACCAAAAAGACCAAGACCGCACTTGACGTACCCTGCTCAGAATCCGCACCCGCCGGCGACAAGCGGGCCGAGGCAAAGCTCCGCCTCGCTGTTGAACATACCAAGCGGTCTCTTTCCGCCTCTTCCGGTGCCGCCACCTGCGCCGTCGAATCGCTAAAGGACGGTCTCGACCTCTCCACCTCGGTCAACAGATTACGTTTCGACAGTCTCGCCGCGCCCGTCTTCCGTCAGGTCGGCGAGCGTTTGCGTCAGATCGTCAAGGACGCCGGATTGGACCTTGCTCAGATCGACGAGGTCCTCCTCGCGGGCGCTAGCACCCTTTTCCCCGGACTGCAGTCCAACCTCGCCCTCCTCCTCGCCCCCACTGCCCCCGTCACCGCCGCCATTGACCCCAGTCAGGTCATCGCCATCGGATGCGCGCTCCAGGCACTCCACCTCTCCAAGCTCGACAAGGACCTGCAGTTGTCGGATGTCCTCGCTCTGGCCGACCGGGACGCCGAGACCCTTTCTGCGCCCATCGGTATCGCTATCCCCGGAGAGAAGAGCGAGGTCCTCGCTGCCAAGCTGTTTGAGCAGGGCTCGGCACTCCCATCGCGTCGTCGTGTCGCTCTCGGTGTCGTAGGCGGAGCAGAGAAGGTCGGTGTGGAGCTGTGGGAAGGCAAGGAGGAGGTCAAGATCACCAGGGTGCCGGCTCCCCCCGCGGAGGATGACGAGGACGAGGAAGAGGAAGACGAGGAGATCAAGGAGGTTGTGCTCAACAAGGGCAAGTTCTTGGGGTACGTCGAGACCGAGGTGAAGGGGGCGAAGGGCGTGCAGATGGAGGTCATTGTGCAAAAGGGCGGGAAGGTTGAGGTCAGGTTGTGGGCCGAGGGCAAGGAGGAGGATGCGACGACATTGACGATGTGAGCGTTGGGATCATAGAGTATGTAGATTGTAGAGTAGATCTGCTGCATCGTATATTGCATACATAGGCTACGAGCTTGGGACTGAACGTGTATTGGCGAGGGAAATCGAAGACCGCAAAACCGCTGTACTCCGGCTTCACTCCGGCTGCACGCCGACTCAAGCTAGTCAAGGAATGCTGCCAGCGCGCGAAAGGCAATTCCACGCGATTCCATCTGCCTTTCCACCTCCTCCTCTCCTATCAGTACGTCTAGCATAAAACGCACCATCCGGCCTGAGATGAAGCTCTCACACTGCTTCGCTGCGCTACCATTACTTTCTCTCGCTCATGTACGTGGAGGGCCGGGGGAATTGCAGCCCTGAGCTGAGCTGACAGCGCAGGCTCTCCACTTTTATTTCGAGTCCAACGAGAAGAGGTGTTTCCTAGAAGAGCTGCCAAGTGATACTATCGTAGAGGGTGGGTCTATCGCTCAGGTATTTGGGGACCGAGCTGATGTTCAGGTCACTATCGGGCATTGGTGTGGAATGAGCCGACAAAAGCTTGGCTGTCCAACTCGGATATGGGGATTACTGTGAATGTGGTGGTGAGTTGCCGTTTCCCATCTCCTGTTCTCTTGCTCTTTGATCCGTCAAAGAGATTACAGGTACGGAGCTGAGGAAGCAGGAAATGGCCAGTGGACATACTGTCGTCAACACAAAGGGACCATCTGATGGACGGTTCACCTTCACCTCTCATGATCCTGGTAAGTATCCCTCGCCTTCACTTCCAGCTACTACACCTCCTCCAGCTACTACAGCTCCTCTCCGCTGCTGGCGGCACCTTCGGCTGTCTGACTGACCCACAGGGGACCACAACATCTGCCTCTCCACCAACATAACCGGCGGCTGGATCTCCACAGAGCACATCAAGATGTATCTCGATATCCAAGTCGGGTCCGCCAAACACGACACCACCGCCGATACCACGCACGTCTCTACCCTCGCTGGCAAGCTCCGCGAGCTCAACAATAAAGTCGCCGATATCCAGCGCGAGCAAAAGTATATGCGGGAAGTGGAGGCGACGTTTAGGGATGCGAGCGAGCGGACGAATTCGAGAGCGGTCGTGTGGAGTCTGGTGCAGATGGCGGTACTTGTTGCGGCGGCGTGGGGGCAGATGAGGTATTTGAAGATGTACTTTGGGGAGAAGAAGCTGAGATGAGGGAGGAGAAGAAGGGATGCACTTGGTATTGAGGGGTCGTGGTGGTCTCGGGCGCGCAAGGGCAACTGAAATGACTGCAGAGTCGAACCGTTTGACGGATGCAGCTACGCTCGTCCCAACCCCGGCATTGCTATGAGACGATCCTCGCCAAGGATAGTCCCTCCGAGCAAGAAGCGCTTGGAACCACGTAGGATGCGGAGGGAAACGCTGAAGAAATATCATGATCCTACTGAAAGATACAACTGATTCTAGATCTACAACAGCTCTTAGCCCAATTCTAGATCGCCCGCCCTATATAAACCCAGACAGCCGACCGCAACTCCGCATCCTCCATCTCCTCCGCCATTCTCTCTGCCGCCCGCTCATGTCTCTCGCTCAGCTCCATACCGCCTCGCCGGCCCGTACTCCCGAATTGACTCTTGGTGACGCCCTCGAGACCGGCTACGAAGGATTCAGAGTCCGGTGTAGTGGTGTGGGAAGACCGGCGGGACGAGGTGGTTCCGAATCGCTTGGAGGTGGAGGAAAGGCGTTTGAGGAAGTCAGACTCGGTCTCGCAGTCTTCGTCGGGGGTAGGGGAGGATGAGCGGGATGACGTAGGGGTGAGGAGGAGAGTGGAGCTGCTGGAGCTGCTGGAGCTCGAGCTGGATGAGGAGGAAGATGATGCGATTGAGGTGCTGGATCCAGGGCGGGTGTGGAGTTGGACCGGAGTGGGAGAAGGGCGCGACCGCCGGAGAGGAGGGACAGGGCCGATCATGCTGGGCATGAGGGACGATGGGGCTGGCGTAGGAATGGGGTGGGCGGCGCACTTGGCGAATGGGTGGTTGGCGGGGAAGGTAGCGAACATGTTGGCTGTATGGGGATGGAGGTGGGGTAGTGGTTGTGGGGGTAGTAGGGAGCTGGAGATGCTGTGCTTTGGTGTTGGATATGGCAGATCCCTCCTCTCCTCATCTCGTCTTATATCCCCCTCATCATACCACCCCCTTCACTCCCCTACTCATCCTACCACTTCGCATTCCTCGTCAACTACCACTTCACTTTCGCAATCATTCCTACTTCACCTCGGTGATCAGTTGTGTGCCTTCACCTCGCCAATCCAGTCGAGCGGACGGATGGACAGGGGGAAAAGGGGAGCCGTTTCATGGACAAAGAGGAATGATGATGGGTGGCGAAGGGGACAAAAGGGTTTTGGGAAAAGTGGGATTTTGGGGGTCGTGAGCGCGATTCCCATGTAAGTTTCTCGTGAAGCGAGCACAGGGCATCTAGCTGACGATACATAGAGGGACGTGTGTTCGATCTAGCTGGCTCGTCTCACATACAATGGAGTCCGGTCGACATAATACCGAGGAGAGGTGGGTGGGTGACGTAATTTTACCCCTTGTTTCATCTTTCGAGCCTTGTCTGCCCAAAGCTGTCCATCGATTTTGGACCCATCTATCTTCCACTCTATCTCACGACCTCTTACCTGTGACCGGAACTCAGTCCCAGCCATGCCCTCACTCAACGCCCCGCCCTCCCGCAGCTCCCCCAGAAGCCAGCGAGGTAGTATGAGCGATCCGGTGCCCATAGACTCGGAGGATGAGATGATGGACGTGGACGATTATTCTGGATCCTCGGAGGACGAACAGGATGTGGCGCCGGGACACCAAGTTCTGAGAAAGACTGGAGTGACCGCGCGTAAGGGGGGATGGGTATATCGTCAGCCGGCGGTCCAGTTAATCAACTTGAGCGATCACAATACGTTTCAGGTGAGTCACGGGTCAGATCATATATCTCGTCAGCAGAACAGGGCGACAGTGCCTATGTTCGGAGCTGACATCTCAGGCTCTGTGCGAAGAGCTTAAGCACGCCATACTAAACACCACGAGCGAGCGCCAGAGGAAAGCCAACCAACGCTGTCTTGAATGGGTGACGGAAGAGCACTGGGGCAAGATTGAAGGGAAGAAAGGGGGTTCCAGCAGGCGGGAAGTCGGAGGGTCGATCGACGCCGAAGGTGAGACCTATGCTACAAGGGAAATGCAGGCCGTCAAGCTCATCCTCAGGTCACGCGTGCAACGAGTGCCGAGAACGTGGCAAAGACTGCTTGGTCCGTGTCATACAGAATGGGAGGCATGGCCCTCATGAAGTAATCTCCCGGTACGTCGGATTCTGACGGCCCGAGCGCAGCTATCGGCCTGAGCACAGTGCGGATCGACAAGCTGACGGAGCAGTTGTATCTGCTGCATGACCTCTGGCCGTCTCTGCGATATCGCGTCTCGGCCGGCGAAGGAGACAAAGGCGTCTCACCCGCGTATTCCGTACGTTACTACCTAGTCTGCGACCTCGCTGATTATGGAGCTGACACACAGCCGATACAATTTACCTGCACTTCCCACAGCCATACGACGCAATTCGGCGCCACCGACAAGACTCACGAGGGGTCGAGCTTCGGTCGTCTCCGGCGGTCCCCCTCTCGGCACCGTCGGTGCTGGCGTTAGCAACACCAATCGTAAATGTATCACTGTACCCATCCGAGCCGCTCCTCCTCCTCCTCAGGCGCCGGCTCCGCGCGTCGGAGCCACCGGAGCAGCAAGCAGCTCGACACAGTCAACGCTGCGGTATGTGGCAGAATTCGCGGATCGGGTGCGCCGGATGCTGCTGCAGGAGGAAGACGCAGATGAGTTCATGATCGGGGCCACGCTTGGTGTCATGTCGCAGAATGTGGCATTGCTTGAGCGGGTATGTCTTCCCTCCTCCGACGGCCGAATCCATGCCGAGCTGATCAGCAGATCACGGGAGCTGCTAGAGGTCCCGAGGACACCACTGACCAGGCCGGAGCAGCCATCATATACGTCCAAAACTTTACCAACCATGCCCGCACCAAGCTTGCGGTCCAGATCGAGAAGGACTTTCTCATCAGCACCATGTTCGATGCGATGGACATGCATCTTGTCACATTGACGCGGGTGAGTGAAGACTGCCTCGCGCTGAGCTGGATGCTGGACAAGTGCTGATTGTGCAGGTGTTGGGACAGCTCTAAAACACCGCATTTGATGAGATAGCGCGGGCGTACAAGTGTATAGCTTGAGACAGGTGGACGTCAGGATTGGAGGATTTCTAGGGGGGAATCAGGAGAGTATGTAGCAACTGGATGATCATGCACACGTGCGGGCTACATGATCGAGGTATCTCATCGCTGCCGACGAAATGTAAGATGAGCTACCCTGATATCATTGATAGCCAGGGATTGATTTTGGTCTGCCGGTCAGCTCAAGCCAGGTCAATCCTCCAAGGCTCACGCGCCAAGCCTGTAGCATGTTTGCGGAAACGTGTCTGAAATCGTCGCAGCAGCCGCGGGCTAGTTGGATTCGCCACTTTACCCCGTGTTTCATCTTCAACATTCCTTAGCTTGCGCCACAAACCTAGTTCCGCTTCGCTTGCTTCCCCATCAGCTTTGCCATCACAAAGTCTTTTCTTCCTTCCCTTCTTCATACAAGCTTTAGCAGAATGCCTGAAGCCAAGCCCAATCTACGTGCCTACCTCCGTACCGACGCTGGGACGAGCAGCAACCCATTACCTGTGGAGTCGGATGACGAGATGTTGGAGGAAGACTCGTTACTCTCGGAGGACGATACGTACGGCGAGACCCCTGCAGTAGCTACAACAGGGCGGATCACAAATACGGGTACCAACGAGTTCAAGACAAAGGCGATCTGGACGTATCGTCAACCCGCTATGATCGCACCTGCTACAGGTGTGCAAGCAAGCTCTCTTTATCAGGTGCGTTCAATATATCTTACGAGCGATCGCGCTTGGGTGGAAGCTGATGTTCAAGGAGTGCTGCGAGATCATTGAGCGTAGAATCTTAATCGCCAAGGCTCCCATCGTCAAGAGGGCTATGATGGGCTACAAGAGGAAAATTACACATGCGGAGGCAGGGTGGGCGATTGTCGGAAAGGCACCCTTGGGGACTCGCGAACGGCGAATGAAGGGGGGTGAGGGGATCATTCCGTGCCTGACTATATATGGACCGGCTGACGGGTAAAGGCGGACCGTGTCCAGGGTGTGCGAACAAAGGAGTCGACTGCCTGGTTCAGATTGACCGAGCCGATAGTACCGCTTCACCGACGGTGATCTCCATGTGCGTCAAAGGTTACGGAGACGTATTCCTGATTGCTGGCTGACACGCAGATGTATGGGATGCATAGCCCTGGGTCGGACTTGCAACATGACGGCTGGTAGAGCGAACTCGAAAGCACAAGCCTCTCGCATGTGAGTACTGATCCGCTGACAACTTGACTGCTATGGAGGCCTGGCTGACGCTCAGTAGGGCAATCGCATCCACGCGTCCGCAGTCCAAGAGAGCGAGAGCCGCCTCACCTGTGAGGGTCCCCGCTCAGCCATTCGTCAACGCGTCCGCGGTTACCGAGCACCGCCGCGAGCCAACCGTCGGTACCCCGCCACCCGCACAGCGATCGTCCGTTCCGGCGCCGCCCAAAGAGCAAGACGATACACCTGAGGTCGATGTCATCAAAGTCCAAGCAGCGGTTCGTTTCGTTACCAGCTTCGCTCAGCACCTGCGGGGCCTCTTGATCCGAAAGGGCGAGCTCGAGTTCCTGGTCGATACGATGTTCGCTTTGATGCATACCAAGACGTCTATTCTTGAGAAGGTGAGTTGTGCCGTTGCGTTTACGAGTATGCAAGCGCGAGCGCCGCTGACCCACAGCTCACCGCCTCTTTGACTCGGCCACATGTCAACGTCACCAAGCTGGAAGCAGAGTCCGCTCTCTGCTATGTTCGGAAGTTCAGCACGCAAGCTCGGTCGATGCTTTTGGAGGGCGGCGCGCAGGAGGACTTCCTCACCGGTACCATGTTTCTTGCGATGGAAGAGCACTTGGTGGTGCTCAACGCTGTACGTCGATGCTCTGCTCTCTGCCACGACTCTCGCATATTACTGACGAATCATAGGCGGTGGCGGCTAACTAGGAAGCCATGTTCGGGAATGTGAGGGAGACATATCTACAAGGGGACGGATCATCAAATCGGAAGTGGTAGTTTAGAAGATCAAGACATCAATACCATCATCATGCAGACAGCGTACACGTATGCCTTCAAGGACATTCCGCGCAGGAGTGCACCTCAGAGCGGTCGACCTTACTGGAACTGCTGGCTGGCTACGGCGCCGGCAGTTGATCAAGAATACCTTGAGCTTCTTCAATCAATGATCAAGTCTGATCCAGCCCTGCAGCAGTGATAGGTCAGAAAGTGGCTACTGATGCCCCGGAATTCGAAGCAGAGACCGATCATGGGACAAGTACCTCAGAGGCGGACGACCCGTGCTATCAACCCCGCGTCGGGGAGGAGGCGGCTGTGAAGCACACCCGGGAAGTGTGTAAAATAGCGTTTCCCCGTGTGTTTCAGGGACTAGCTTTGGCTTCTCGACGCCACGATAACCTAGTCAACCGCTTTGATCTTCTAGCGATGGCATCAGCGTTCAGCTGTCCGCGTCTACTGACTCACAACCTCGTCTACTTACGCCCTACCTGCTCAATCCAGGAATGGTGAAAGCCGAAATTGACATCAAGCCGGCCATTGACACCAAGGACGATCCCGTCTCGCTCGACTCCAGTGATGAGGAGGAGGAGGCCGACTCTTTGTCGACGAGCAGTCGATCCGAGAGCCCTGCTGCCAGCTCAGTCTTGACGGGAAAGGAAGAGGAAAATGAGGGGAATGATGGGTCATATGAGACTGAGCCGGAAGACGACGATGAGGACAGCGAGGACATTTCAGACGTAGAGGAGGAGGTAGCTCTGACTAGGGCGGCGCGGCGCAGGGCACACGTAGGTAGGCCAACGGGAACGCGGAAGTCCACTGGCTTCCGGTACCGCCAGCCCACCTGCAAGATCATTGACGACGTTCGCGAGCACCCAGTCTGGAAGGTGAGCTGAGAGTGTGCCCAATCCGAGCAGATACTACCGCCTCCAGTCCTCATGCGAGAAGCTGGAGCACAAACTTCACGCCAGCAAAAATTCAAAACCGATAAGGGACTACACAGGCTACCTGGCCAAAGTGAAGGACAGGGCGGCAGCATGGGCCTCGGTAATCAAGGATCAAGGTCAGGACAGTCATGGTGAGGGAATGAACGGTGAGCCAGTGTATCACTGAAGGAGCGAGGAGCCAGCTCATCGCGTAGGTGCGGCCTGCAGGTCTTGCCGGACGAAGGACATGAATTGCCTGGTCCAGGTGTGTTGGAGTCCGAGGCCGCCGATAGACCCCAGGTCGTATCCCGGTAAGCTGCCCTTCATTGCGCATGACAATCGATTCCAGACTGACTCAGATGCAGCTGTATAGGCTGCATTGCCTTCGGAAGGACCTGCGACATAGTCATTGGATCCACCAACGGTCATAAGACCAAGAAGAGGACCAGACGGTAAGCCTTGCCCCTGGTATGATGGCTGAGGCGGGGTATGCCGGAAGCTGATGCGTAGCAGCAGACCTCAGGCTCCTCAGGCCAAGCGACCTCGCCCTATTCCTACCGTCGAAATTGTTGCTGCCTCTCGTCGCCCCACCAATCACGCCCTGGAGCGACTCCCTCAACCTTTGCGAAGCTCAGAGCTTCAATTGCCTATTCCGTCGACTACTCAGGCCGAAATCTCCGAACAACGAGTGCAGGCCGCCATCAGCTTCATCCCAAGGTTCAACAAATGGCTTAGGGAGAAGATGTCGGACTCGCGAGATTGGGATGAGGCGAGGGCCAACATGCTCGTCAAGATGGATGCGGAGAGCGGTTCGTCAGGGCAGGTGAGTAGACTTTGCACAATCAGACAGTACAGCGACTGATGGTCAGCTGGTAGCGTGTCATCGGAGCATTGGCATTGTCGGATCATCGCTCAACGAGGGGGAGGTCCAGACTGCTCTCCATCATCTGAGAAACGACCAAGTACGCGCGAGGGTTTGTATCTAAAGAGGATGGAGAGCTCGACTTTGCGGCTGAGGATTTCTTTGAAGACATGGATAGACATCTTGGCGTGTTGGAGCAGGTGAGCATATTTCTAAACCTCCTATGACAGGCTCAGTAGTTGGGAGAGGGCTGGCTAATCAGCAGCTGGTGGCAAAGTCGCCTTGATCGGCCCGTCATTCTCCGGCGCATCGAGGCGAGGAAATGGCAGGGGACGGGCGAGAAGGGGGATGGACAGGCCATATGAGGGCATCGCAGGCATGTCGAGAGCTGGGCGACTGGTCCTGGGCGATATGTAGCGGGGGTTGCATCGACAGGCTATAGCATAACTGATGATGATGGAAGAATGATGATCATCAGCACAAGTTTCATCTTAGGCCCGCGCGGACCACGTGCTCCGGTAGCTGCTATCTTTGCGGGAACCGGCAGAACAAACCTGAAATCGTTGCCTGTTGCACTTCTACCCAACTACCCAAGTAGCCTCAAAAGCAGCATGTCGTGCATTCCCTACAACGAGGCCCGCTTCCGCGTCAAGAGCGAGTCCGGTACACGACACGACCCGGTCAAGGTGGAAGAATCCGACAACGACGAGCTGGTTGACGACGTTGAGATGCTCGAGGAGGAGTCGGACTTGACGGATATCGAAGAGAGCCCTCCGGTTGCAGAGGACACGGCAGAGGTGGATGAGCCGGCAGAGGAGGAGGATGGACCAGCTCGACGTACGAGATCTGCCCAAGAGTCTCCCCAACCCGTCAAGAAGCGAAAGCGGAAGAGCGGGTTCTCCTATCGCCAGCCAACTATTACGCCCCTTCCTAACATCCGGCAGTCAGACTTCTACAAGGTAAGACGAGCCCCATGTGCATTGCAGATGGTCGTCAACTGATCACACTAGAAATGCTGCGCCGAGGTCGAGTCGAAGATTAGCCCTACAATGAGCGAAGGGCATCTCTACCAGATCAAGACACTGCGCGCTAAACTGTCTAATCCCGCATCGGACTGGGGTATGGTGGAGGAGGAGTCGCTCAGCCAGAAGCGCGGAGGAAACTCAGAAGGTGAGGCATGATATGGTCGAGGTAGGGCGTGTGCTGAGACATGTAGGTGGTCCATGCGAAGGGTGCAATGAGGCCGGCATTGAGTGTTATGTGCAAATTGACCCTCACGGGGACGAGCGGGTGAGTCAAGTCATCTCTCGGTCAGTATCTGCTCAGTCTTGATCCTCGTACATGCAGCTGACTGGCAGATGCATGGGCTGTATGGCATACAGTACGCCATGTGATATTACGAAGCCCAGGATCGCAGCTGTAAAGCCTAAAAAGAAAGCCAACCTGTCAGTCGATTTTGACCATACCCGCTTGTGCGACGCTAATATACGCCAGCGAGTCTGCGATCCCTGAGAAGAGAGCTAGCAGGTCTCTACGTACCGTTAAGAAGCTAGCTGCTGCGCGTAAAGCACCGACCAGCCGTTCTCGACTATCCGTCGACATCCCGGCAGCACCGCCCAAAGTGCTCAAGCCCAAACCCAAGGTCGAGAAGCCAAAGGTCGTCAAGCCGAAGGTCGTCGCAGTGGAGAGCAGCGACACCGAGCTGGTCTCTGCGGTCGAGTATATCAGCAATTTTACCGATCAGCTACGCGGAATGCTGTCGAAAGAGAAGGAGAAGAACTTCTTGGTGCAGACCATGTTTCAATTTATGGGTCTGAAGATCGACGTGTTTCAGAAAGTGAGTCGATGAATAGAACTGAGAACTGATGGTAGCTTTCGAAGACACGTTCCGCCGGTAGCCCTACAGTCACCAAGGAGGATGCGGAGTCAGCAGTGCAATATGTGCAGGACTTCAGCAAGCAGGCGAGGGAGATGTTGTCGAAGGGCAAGGAGTTGGACTTTCTGGTAAAGACCATGTTTGAAGCTATGGATATGCACTTGGGTGTATTGAGACGAGTAAGTCTGTCCCTACGGTACACGTTCCAGCGGGCCGAGCTGATGGGTAACAGGTGGCGGGTAGTCTATGATCAGGTATTGACCGCGTTGGCGCGTCATCGGAGTTCCACGGTCGCGGAGCAGGCTAGGGTCACCTAGGATTGTATTGTATGGGCTGAAGGACATGTATCGTATAATCGCCGCGATTTTGTACGACCATGACTGGAGAAGTCGCGAGACTTGAAATCGAGAGAGCCAACACGTCATGCATCCAACAGAGAAGCCCCGATTATTCAAACTAAATCCCCATCAGATAAAGACCCCTTCCACCCATTAACCCTTTCGCCCCATTTACAAAACGTAGCGATACGCCGGGTGCTTGTCACCAAGATTGATGAGATCCTCCCTGCTCATCCCCTCCAGACCGTACCGCCGGATGTTGTCCGCGTCCATAAAGTCGTGGACCTCGTGCTGGCTGGGAGGTGGGCCGTATTGCTCGTCCCTGCGCTTGTTCTCCCTCGCAAACATCCACCAGAGGATAGCGGAGGTGGTAAAGTGCATGGCGAGGAAACCCAGGGCGGTGGCGTGACCGGGGATGAAGCGGGGCGCATCGGCGTCACGGTAGGCTTGCGAAGCGACAATACCGCCCGAGTTACCGGCCGAGAAGACCATACCCATACAGATAGCCTCTATCTTGTCAGGATTGGACTTTGAACAAATGAATTGACTGACTTGTGTAGTGCGCTACCCAGGTGTTTCCCGTCCATGAGATGGTGCAGGCAATGAGAGGTCCAGTCGACATGACAGTCAGGAAGACGGCAAAGTACCGCGCGCCAGCGTACTGCGTGGGGATAGCGATAAGAAGTATGTAACCGATCATGGCGATGACGGACCAGAACATGTTGAAGATACCGCGGCGCTTGTACTTGTCGGAAACCCATGCGGTACCGAGGGTAGCGATGAAGGTGAGGACGTAGGGTGGTGTCGAGAGGAGGAGGGACGTAGTAGCCGAGAATGTGCCAAGAGCAGCGACGATGGAGGGCGAGAAGAGAGCGCCACTACATGATGAGCGAATGCGAAACCTCCAGGAAAGGGGACTTACGAGTAGAGGGGCTCAGCAGCACCGATGTAGCAGAGCATGAGGAGCCACATCTTAGGGTCGAGGCTGTTCATCAGCTAAGTACATTTACAGACAGGCTCGAACGACTCACAAAGCCTGCTTGACCACCTTGCGGTTCAGAGTACCCTCTCCGGCAAGACCCTGTTCCTTACGAAGACGAGTCAGGACGCATTCGCGCTCGAGCGGCGTCAAGAACTTGGCCTGGTCAGGCCAGTCGTGCACCATCCAGATGGACGCAATGGCGATGACGATAGTAAGCAGACCCTCAATGATGAACTAAAGTAAGCAATATTCAGCCTGGCGAACTTACGATCCATCGCCAGCCAGAGTAGCCGCCCACACCGCCCATTTGAGCAATGGCGTAACCAAAGATACCGCCGAAAGCACCAGCCAGGACAGCGCCGGCAAAGAAGATGGATACACGACGGTTGAGCTCTTCTCGGCGGTACCAGCCGGTCAGGAAGAAGTTGAGACCGGGGAACTGAGGTCAGCCTTGTCTTTGGGTCAACCTACCAAGCCGGCCTCGAAGATACCGAGACAGAAACGGAGGGCGAGGAGCTGGCCGTAGGTGTTGACGGTACCCATGCAGGTCTGGAAGATACCCCATACCACCATTGTGAAGGGAATCCATCGGGAGGGCTTGAATTTCTGTCGTCAGCAGCGCTCACATAGCCAGCTCACCTTCAGGACCAAGTTGGACGGTACTTCGAACGCTACGTAGGAGACGAAGAAGACTGATATCAGCACTGTTCAGGCCGTCGACTTACTCATGGAGATGTTAGAGTACTGGAGCGAGTTGAGCTGGAGCTCTGTCAACATGCCGACGAGTCTCGCCGCGCCGACATTGACACGATCAAGGAAGGACAAGAGGTACAGCAGTGTGATCCATGGAATGATGTTGAGATCCTGCCGTCAGCCCTACACCAGACTACAACTCACCATCTTCCTCAGGACCTTTTTCTCAAACGCGAGGTACTCCTCCGGGCTCATGGCCGCGAGCTCACGCGCATATTCCTGACGGTGGTCGGGAATACCAGTGGGATTCGGATGTGAGGCTGACTTGACGTCGATGCCATTATTGTTGATGCTGCCATCAGGGCTGTTTTGGAGGTCCTTCTCGGACATTATGGTGTGAGTATAACGGATTGACAGAGCTGAAGGGGGGCCCTATTCATCTGCTGACTCGCTTGTTCTTATAGGTTCGGAATTTCGATTCGACCCGGCGCGGTGGGGAGCGGCTCGGGGCGGGGAAGAGAGGCGCGGGGAAACCGGGGTCAGGGTCACATGACCTTAACCGAAGGACCGGCCGGATCCTGTCCCTGAACTCAATGTCTAATTTAACCCTGAACAAGGCGCAACGTCCAAGGCTTTCGGTTCTCCGCTGTGCCGGACCCGATGATCCGAACGGCATATATACAGCGGCTATACCCAGCTCCCATTCTCGCCTAAATCCATACCCGAGCAGCTGCTAGATTGATCCATACAACAGGTGATGTGACTGTCCTGTGCCTATATCCTACCGCCCCCGGACCCGGCTCTTCGGTGGCGTGGCAAGCTCCTCCTCGTCCTCCTCGTCCGTCTGGCTCAACGCCGCGCTCATCAAATCCTCCGACTCCCTTCGATGTAAGGAGGTCATGCTCCTCGCCAAGCTCTTCTCCAGCTTCCTTTCGCCCGCCTTCTTCAGCCTCAAGCTGATCGCGCTCCGCAGAGAGTCAATGTACGTGTCGTACTTGATGACTTCGTTGTGTAGGTACAGGCTCCGGGCCTTCCAGTTTTCTTTGGCTTTGGAGAGGTTCTTTGATCCGGGCGAGAACTGAACGATCAGCCGCAACATGAAGCTTGACTCACCTGTCTGATCATAGCATCCTCCAAAGCCTTGTGCTGCTCTAGCTCCTCGACAACATGCTTGACATACACCTGCAGCGCCTCCAGTTGCTGCTCCTCGTCCAGCGGGCTCGGCATCGCGGCGGGGATGGGCGGTTTCCAGTCGTTGATGTGGACGCGGTCGAGTGGCTGCATGCTCTTTCGGCCATACGTTCCGCCGAGTTTGGAAAAGTTGCTCCGAGCGGACCGGATACTGCCCTTGTCCTCTGGTTCGTCCTGGCTGTTGTCGGTGACGCGCTGCCAGCCGTACTCCATGTTGCTGACTCCGCCGGCGAGGGGTTGACGTGATCGACGGGCTGACCAGTAATTACAGGCAGATACCCATTCGGCGACGAGATCTTCCGTTCCGGCTTGGAAGAGGGTGACCTGGCCGGACGCGACGGTGACGGAAAAGCAGTGTGGCCGATCTGCGCTTCCGCCCTTAGAGACAGGCGCTGCGAGAACATGCATAAGATTGATCGTACCGACGGGTTTGGCATTTGACTGCGTGTCAGCTGGAGCCACCGTAGCTTGAGGCCTGACTTACCAGCCAATTTCCCCCACCCACGCTCCCACCACCGAACCCCGACCCGCCACTCCCAAAAACAAACATGTGTAGCTCCCCCTTCTGCGCCACCGCAAAGAACTGCTGCCATTCATTCTTCTTGGCCCGCTTGCCTGGCGCCTCCCAGTACAGCTTGTGCCATAGCAGCCCCTCCTTCGCCCACGGTGCGCCAAGTAGCGCCAGCTCATCATCGTCCAGCTCGTCCAGTGTGCTGACCGACGCATGAGAGATGGTCGAGTGGGTCTCGTCCTCTTGTTCCCGGATGACCGTATGGGAGAGATTGGAGGCAAAGCCGAGCGAGGCGAAGGGTGACATGTTCTATATCAGCTCTGCGCAAGCGATCACTCACTTCATTAATGGAATTGGCATAACTTCCGGTCGGGCTGAGTCTGCCATCCGAGCCGTTAAAGTTGTTGCCGTACGGGTTGTTCATCCGTGATCCGCCTCGCTTGAGTACGTTGACTCGATCAGACGGGCTACGCAGGGTCCGGTTTTTGGATTGATCGAACGAGTTGGCGAGGGAGATCATTGATTGGCGATTGGACGACCCGGTCGAGTTGGAGGTAGGCAGCAAGATCCGATCAGACCGTACCGCCGCAAAGATGTCCTTGAGCGCATTCTCCGCCTCCGTCTCCCATGCTTTGCTGTACGAGAACGAGTTGACCGTCGTCGAGCTGTCCTGTCTCCCGTTCATGCCCGCCTCGCTGACGACCCGTGCTATGCCCGCGGCGTGACTTGGGACAGGGGCTGAAGCGGACCGCTGAGCTGGCGGAACCTTCATCCGCTGTCCGTTCAAGGTGGACACTGATGCGATGCGCGATGAGATGTCATCGCGGATGAGGTCGGGTGTACTCGCTCCGTCCGTAGGCATGCTCTCCCGGATAGCAGACATGGCGTTCCGGACAAATTCGGCGCGAGACATGTGCTTGGTAAGCTCGGCGATGTGGAGGTCGGTATTGAGCATGAGCATGGCGGCGGTGACGGTATGGACGACGCCTGGATCAGCTCAGTCTTGTATGAGACGTACCTGGCGAGCCAAAGACGGTGTTTGGGTTGCACTCATAGTATCTCGAGCTGAACCCGCCAATGATACGATCGATCTCCTGAGATTCCGCCTTGAGAACGAGCTTGGCACAGAGTTCCCTAAAATCAGATCTATCCAGCTGGGGACTCACCTGAACGATTCGACCAGATTCTGCCCCTTCATATCGAAGTACTGCATATAGTATCTCAAAGCTATCGCGTTGACCGGGCGTCTGAAATCAGCTCGGTCATACGGGGCACTCACGGTCCACCTAAGAATATGGCCACCTTCTCCTGCGACATGCTCGAAAAGTCATTCTCGAGGAACTCGCACGCCAGCCTCCTTCCCTTCTCCTCGTCATCCTCCGGTATTGGCGCGCTCGTTTCAGCTTCGGCTGAGCCAAGGAACGAGCGTGAGTCGCCCATATCGTCCGGTGCTATCTCATCGAGCGGACTGCTCGGTAGTCGGGGCGAAGCGACGAGCCGGACCGAGGGAGGTGCAGGAGAGTCGAAAGCAGAGGCCTGTCTGGCGCGGATGGTCGAGTCCGGCCCATCTAGAGGTGGACCAAAGTCTAGTGGGCGGCCCATCGCCATCGGGCTGTCGGCGGTGTAGCCGAAGACATCGTTCGGGAAGGTCTTGTCCGTTGGAGGGTTGGGAGTCGACATGATCCGCGGTTGGCTCGGTCCTGCCTCACTCTCCGCCTGTGGAGAAGGAAGGGACGACATTCGTACACCAGGCACGGGCGATGCGCGTGGTTTCAACCGATCTCCAGACCGGTCGATGGACCCCGTCCGCCCCAGCTCCGCATGAAGCTCCCTCGGCGTCGTTCGTAGAACTGAAGCGGTTGTCCTCACGCTATCTGGAGCCAGTCCAAGCTCGCGCGCAGGCGAGTCGTGACCTATACTAGCTAGCATCCCCGCCACATCCTCCGAGAATGACCGTTCCCGCTCCCGCGGCTTGTCCTCTTCTTCCGCTTCACGGTCCGAGATGCTGTACGCTGGCTGGCGAGTATGTAGAGACCGAAGTGTCCCCATACCTCTGGTCGTCGGCGCATCGAGCGGGGTCTGGGGTAATGACTTTTGCCCGTCCACCTGGCCGACTTCGTCTGCTTCGACACCGTTGGATTCCGGGACGGCGGAGAGTGGTCGAGGGGGTAGCAATTCTTCGGGCAGGGGCTGAGGGGTGGGAGGGGATATCTGTCGAGAAGTATCTGGGGGAGGAGAGTAGACGGTGGGAACTGGATGAGCGGCAGGGGACTGATTTGGCGGAGGAACGGGAAATGCTCGAGGTGACTATCATCAGCGTCGTCCAACCATGGACATACTGGAGGCTCCTTGACGTTTGATCCAAACATACGTCCAAACATGCCCTTGGCCTTGTATCTCATACTCTGCACGTCAGCCTTATCGCGAACGGGACATACCTTGAAGTTCTCCCCATCGCTGCTCTTTGACTCTGGGCTCTTGGTCCCATTGCTTATGCTCCTCGGGTTTGCTCCTCTTTCCGGAGACATCGTGGGTTGTCTCGGCAGCGGTACAGTCGACTTTGCTGGGGGCACAGCCGTCCGCGAGGTCGAAGCGGAAGCCTGGGAGGATGAAGGGGTCATTGTTGGTGGAAGAGGTTTCCGTTCCTTGGCCTTCTTCACCAGAGTTGCCAGGTCAGGCGATGAAGCTGTCCCGGGCGACCTGAAGAGTGATTTCCGCTTGACCACCGCCTTATCTGGCTGAGTCGCTGCTATCTCCGCTTTCCATCAGCTCTGCTCAGCGGTCCAAACTCACCATCCAGCCCAATACTCGGTCCTTTGACGCGATTCTTCGTCGGCGTCCCATCACTACCCATCGTGACCTGACTTTGCCGCCTGGAATGCCCTGACCGTATGGACGTCGCACCGAGCGTATCTGGTGTAGGAGGTACAACCCCCACGCCCGGTGCAGAGGGAAACCGACTCCTTTCCGGCGTTGCTTTGTTGTTGGCGTTGCCAAGGGCGGATTCCCGCATATCATCCTCGAAGCTCCGTTTCTCCGGCAAAGGGGGTGCATCGCCAGCATCCGCCGCGCGGGGCCGAGGAGGTGTCTCGCTCGTCTCTCCCAGGCCAGGCGAGCCAGAGAGGAAGATGGTCTGATGTGGGTTCAAGAGGGCATTCTCAAAGTCGTCCTTGCTGAGCCGTGACCGACCGGACGAGAATGACGGGCGGGGAATTGGGGAGGGTGCGCGCTGCCCTGAGATAGGTATCGGCTGTGCGGCGAGCATAGCGGTAGGTATAGCTGTGGCTAGACGAGCATATGGACGAATACAATAGTAGCGTGAATGCCTCGTTGGACGTCAACAAAATTACTCCCGAGCGAGCCACTGGTTTCAAGCTCCACCCACCAAGGGTGACATGTCTAACCATACACTACTACTAGCTGGACCGCATAACCGAAGACCACAAACCTACAATACCCTGTCTACTCTCACACCTCACGCCGGGGGCATCTGCGGCTGTATACTCGAAACAATCGCCATCGCCCTCTGCCGCACCTGCTCTGGCGTGGGGTCCGCCTCTGCCTGCATCTCCTCCATCTCGATATCCTGCGGGACCTGCGCGAGCGAGTAGGGTATGACCGGTACCGAGGGCTCGGTACGCGCGTTGGATTGTTGGCTGAGCTGGTTCGAGTTGCCCAGTCGCGAGCTGGACGCCATGCCGAATTGCTGCTGTGTGGTTTCAAAGTAGTCCACGCTGGACGGACCAAAGAGGTTTTCGACCGCCAGAGTGTCATAGTCAACCCCGCCGTCAAACCCATCTTGACCTGCCGCCTGGTCGACCGCCGCGGCTGCCGCGTAGATCTGGTCGATAGGAGCAGGCTCGTCGTGCTGGGTCCCGGACGACTCGCCGAGATTTGGGATTTCCGATGGGAGCGCAAAGTCTGGGTAGATGCTACGAAGCGCCCGTTCCGCGTCCGTCTCGTTGATAAGCGTCCCGTCTACGGCTGCGTCGAGCAGAGGATCAAACACACGCGGGCCGGCCGGCGCTTCGGTCTTGGGCAGACGAGGCGCGCGCGGTGTACCAGGAGGAGGACCCCGTTTCTTTGGCTGACCGGTAGGGGGAATGTCGACGAGGGGAGAAGTGTAAGGTTCCGCTGGTCCACCTTCGTACGCCGCGACACCGTACTCCTGCATCATCCCCTCCATCCACGCCTTTCCTCTCCGCCGCTTGTTGGCAAACTCTTGCCATTCCGCCCTCGTCCTGGATTTCTCTGACGCCTTCTTCTTGAGCCAGTCGGCCCAGCCCGATATCCGCCTCTTTCGCGCCTCCTCCTTCCGCGCCGCCTCGTCCTCGGCGTCCGACCCAGCACCGGCCGATCCAGCCTTCTTACTTCCGCCCGCCCCTGCCTTTCCGCGCACCTTTCTAGGAGGAGGGATCTCCGTGCCGTCAAACTTTTGCTCAATGGCCTTTCCTCTCTTCTTCTTTGGCTGAGTGACCGCGGTAGCTGCGGCTTCGGTCGCGTCCGGCTGGAGGAATGGCGTTCCGTCGAATGAAGGGGGCATCATTGCTCCCTGTGCTGAGGTCTGCCCGCCCTGTACGGCGGCATCCGCTGCGACCTCAGCGGCCCGAAAAGCCCGCATCTCTCTCAATTGCCTCATCTTGGCCCGCTTGTCCCTTTCCTGCTCCGCCGCCTTTTCTCTGCCCTTTCCCGCCGCCTTTCCCGACTTGCGCGCCTTGGCAGGAGAAGCGACCTTCTTGACAGACGCCTTGCTGGCGGCCGTCTTGACTGCCCGCTTCACCTGCTTCGTGATCGCCTTCTTGGTCGATGCGTTGAGATCGGCTTCGAGAGCCTTCTCCCGACCGGTCTTTTCGCCCGGATTCCGCCCGAGGTAGCCGATACAATTGGGGGCGCCGCACCGGCATTCGGTGGCGGTAGCAGCGGCGAACGAGTCAAAGTTGTAGTCGTAGCAGAGCTGAAGTCAGCAGTGTTGCTAGGCATGGCTTACCTCTTCTCCTGCTGCAATATCCCTGGACGCCCACATCCCCACCTCGAACTCCTCCACACCCTCGCCCAGCGTCGATACCTTTCGCACCTCGAGATTAGACTGGCAGCCGTGATTGATGAAGCGTGCCTCGTTCCCTTTTGCCGCCGCGTCAATGACCTCGTCTTGGTCGTACGCGAGCGCATAGTAGTTCTTCGAAGCCGCATATTCGGCATTACACCGTTCGTAGAAAGTCGACAAGGCGATGACCTGAAGTCAGCTCAGTCCAATTAGCTTCTCGACAGACTCACTTCGCCCCGATAGTCGATCACGAAATCTCCCTCGCTGATATCCTGCGTCGCAAACAGACCGAATCCACGCGAACCAGTCTATCATCAGTCACCTTCTTCTCCGGTACTCACAAATGCAACCTTCAAAGGCGGCTGTTTCCGCTTCCAGAGCGACTTGTTGCCGCACATCTCGCCAGCCGGGCAGTTCTTGCCGCAAGTGTAGTGCATGATCCGGTTGTCGCAGTTTTCGTTGCAGCCAGACTCGGGCGTGCAGCGGCAGATGGCCGTAACGTCGGAACCGACTTTAGTCCGCTCTGGGAACGCATCTATCTGTCAGCGCGACTCTCCTGACACTGAGACCGGCGCTCACTTTGCCTGATTCGCTGGTAAGCGTCTGGCCGCTTCTTTGCGTCCAACGTCCCATTCTCCGCCTCCCACTGTATGTCATACGGCAGCACAAACTCATGCTGCTGCTCGAAGAAGTGTGTCTCCCCATAGTCATACGGCATGGGCGGGAACACGGGCCGTTCCTCGTCGTTCCCAGCGCCATTGGCAGCGAGCGCTGCCGCGCGTCCCTTCTTCCTCGCCGCGGTGAGCTCGGCATGACGCCGGGACAGGACACGGTTGACGAGTTTGCGGGGCGAGTTGGGGTCCGGGTCCTGGCAGTAGATACCGGCCGACATGAAGTCTTTCTTCTTGGATGGCGCCTCGGACTTGCCGGCGATGGACGAGTTGTTGCGCCAGAACCGAGTGACTCCGGATGACCGGCCCTTTCCTTTCTTCGAGCGAGAGCTAGCAGGAGCTGCCGCTGACGCCTCGGGTGCAGCAGACTCCTCCGCCTCCCCACCCTTCGACGCCCGGGACTTGTTGCGACGCGGTGCAGCCGTCTTCGCGCCTTCCTCCGCAGCCGCCGAGACCCGCCGCCTGGTCACTCTGGGCTCAGCCTCTTCTGTAGAAGTAGCAGCCGAGGCGCGCTTCTTCCCCTTTCCTCCTATCTCGCCCGCCTTGTCCGGCACAGACTCTTCAGTCTGGATAGCGACGCGCGCCGAAGTCCGTGTGGGCCTTGGCTCGCTCCGTGGGGCACTGGTCCCCGCTACAGCGGCTTTCGAGGTGAGCGGAGCCATGTCGCGTATGACTGGTGTCTCCGTTACTAGCTTGATGTGTGCGGTAGTATGCTTGGTCAAGCAAACAAGGTATGAGATGAGATGGGAATCACCCCTTCCAGCGCTGGCCAAAGGCAGACCGTCACAACAACGCGAGACGCCGCACGGACTTTTCGATCATCGCACGGACTTTCAGCTTGTGGCACTTTGGCCACGTGGCGAGCTATCCAGCTACTATAGGTTGTAGCTATGGTCAAGAACGATGCATGCACATCTATCCCCACTGGAACTGCATCCTCTGTCCGCCTCCTGAGCCAGGGAACCCACCGCCCTGCTGCTGGAAGAATTGGAATGGCATCCCGCCATGATGGGCAAAGGGGTTCTGCTGGTGGCCTGATGTCGGATCGTTTGGGTCGTCGCCGTTATCGTAACGCTGGCGCAGTTCTGGGTATCAGCCAAGTCCCTGTAAGGGCTGATTAGACTTACGAGGATCTGACAAGACTTCATGTGCCTCGTTGAGAGCCGACATCTGTTCCGCTGATCCTCCAACATCGGGATGGGCGATCTTTGCTTTTGTCCGGCTACATCGTCAGCTAGACCCACACAGCAGCTCACAATGCCTTCTTGATCGTCCGAGCATCCGCATCCCTCGATACTCCCAGCACCTTGTAGTAATCCTTCTGCTTGGACACCTTCAACAACTTCTGCGCTTTCCCCAGCCTATTCGCAATATCCTGGCTGCTCCGCCCAGTCGTCTCAAACGCCTTTTCCAACATCCGTACCGCTTCTTCGTACTTCTCCTCCTTGAGCGCCTTCTCCCCTCTCGCTATCAGAGCATCCGAGTTCTCCGCGTCCATCGCAAACACCTCGTCGCACCACTTCATCCCCCGCGACTTGGTAAAGTCGTTCGCACCGACCGCAGCCTTGCACGCGAGGGCATAGAGGTTGAGTCTGGTCTCGCTCGTCTCGTTCGGCCGTAATGTTAGTGGTAGCCAAATCCGGCCGTCCTGCTCAGTCTGTGCGTCCTTGAACGCCTTCTCGAACCGCGCCAGCAACCCGTCATCGCCGTCTAGAACTTTGATGGCTGGCCGAGGGGTCCCGCCCTCGACAAAGTTCCGCGCCTTCGCCACGTCCTTCTCGAGTGACCTCAGTAGCCTGTGCACCTTCTTGCAGGGCTTCGAGTCGGGGTCGTAATGCAGACACTGCTTGACGTGGTTCAGCGCTTGTGGAGAAGCGAGGATGAAGTAGCCGATATGGGCTAGGCGGAGGGGAAGGTCGGTGGAAGCGGGTTGAAGTATAGCTAGTCGGCTACTGGGTCAGCCCGTCGCCCTCAGAATGCGCACAGCTTACATACCTAAGATCACCATAGACCGCATCCACATCCCCCATCTCCTCGTTGCACGCTAATCTGACCTCCCTCATCTCAACAGAGTTGGGTCCCACTTCCAGAGCTTTCGTAGCGTGTTGCACGCAAAGCGGCCAGTCCCTGCTCTTCCTCGCCTTCCGCGCAGATCCAGCCGCATTCGCTGCTGACTTGACAGCTTCAGCCTGGAGATCAGCTAAGCCTATACGCTAGAATCAAGACATACCAGATCGGCCGCCTCCTGATCCTGCTTTGTATATAGCTGGAGCGCTTCTCCTGCTCGACTGAACTCCCCATCCTTTGCTAGTATCTTGGCTTTCTGATAGTGCGCCTGAACATCAGCCGTGCCCTCCGCTCAATTGCTTCAGACGCACCTGTACGAAAGCCGGATTCAGCCGCAGTATTGTATCAAAGTCATCCAGCGCGGCGTTGGTCCGTCCCATAGAAAGGTATGCGGTCGCCCGCTTGTAGTAGGTCGAAAATGACGACGGGTCCAGCTCTGGCTATCAGTCAAGCATGGGAAGAGGTAAAGATGGGCGTACCTATCGCTTCTCCGAACGCTCTCGCAGCTCCGCTATACTCGCCCTCCGCTAGTAATCTGTTCCCATCCTGCGTAGCCTGCTGTGCTGTTCGAGAGGACTCCCCCAGCACGCCCGAGCAGAGCGACGCGGAGAGAAGCGCAAAAGCGGCGAAGGAGCGACCGGTCCTCATGCTTTCGCTGTAGCTTCGAATTTCGTTGTTTTTGGCCCAATTACCAGACTTGCTCTCTGATATCGTCTGGGATGTACGGCGAGGTGCTCTGTGTTGTGTTTGTATATCTTGTCAAGCGGGGTGAGGGGACGAAAACAAGGGAGAGATTCAAGGGGAGATTAGATTGTCCTTGTCGCGTCCACCTTCCAGCGTGGCAGTTAGGCACGCGGCGGCAAGAGTGGGGGGAGCCCTGTGCCTAGTATTGCGCGCGCCTATGAATTCCTTTAGTGGAGGCAGCGACGTCATCAGCAAGAAAGAGGTCCACCCAAAACTGACCCAAGACCTATGTGAGCTGCTTTGACGACTAGACTTCTACATCACACTCGCATCACCATGGTCATCGCTTTCCAGCTCAACGACGGCAGCAAGAAGAAGATCCCCGCTATTGCATGGGGGTGAGTGAGATCTCGCGATCAAGAGGGGAACTAGCTGATCCCTCAGCAATGGAACAGGAGGTCTCAGCAAGATGGGGCAGCAGACGGCTGATCTTGGACGGACTGTCCTGGAGTCTGGTATACTGCACCTCGATACGGCTCAGGGATACGGAACAGAGGCCGAGACTGGTCAAGCGGTCGAGCGATCCGGTCTCAGCCGAGACGACGTGTTCATCACTAGCAAATGTACGTCTCGCTTGGAGCAGCTACTTTGACCTCTATGCTGATACGCAGTGTCGCCGTTCATCGATGGCAAGCCGGAGTTCTCGCCTGGGTACGATGTAACGAGAGGTACATATAGTACCACTAGTCAAGTACTGCGGCGCTGATTGTCAGACGTCAAGACAAAACCAGAGGACATCAAGCGCTCGGTACAGACCACCATCGACAAACTCGGCGGTCCTCCCGATCTGCTTCTCATCCACACTCCCTACGTGCCCGAGAAGGGCAAGATCGGCCAGTTCTGGCAGGTCCTCGAGGGGCTCGTCCAGGACGGAACATTGAAGGGTACCAGCCTCGGTATCTCCAACTTCCAGCCCGAACACATTGAGGAGGTCATGTCTGTCGCCAAGATCAAGCCTGCCGCGCACCGTCAGTTAACGTGTGAACTCCGTGGAGACGAAAGCTGATGTCCCAGAGCTCGAATTCCACCCATACCTCCTCGCCCAACTCCAACCCATTCTCGACCTCAACAAGCAGCACGGCATCATCACCGAGGCGTACGGTCCCCTCACCCCCGTCTTGCGGCACAAGGGCGGCCCCCTCAAGCCCATCCTGGAGAAGATCGCCAAAAAGCACAATGTCGACTCGGCTGCAGTCTTGCTGCGATGGACGATCCAGTTCGGTGTTGTCGCCGTCACATCGTCAAAGAATGAGGACAGGATCAAGGGGTTCAAGGACGTGTATGACTTTGAGCTGAGTGAGGAGGAGATGAAGGAGATTGAGACGGCAGGGAGGTCGGTTCACTACCGATACTACGATGTGAGTATCCGACGCACATACATTCAGTCAAGGGAGAGAACTGACTATTCAGGAGCACATGGGTGATGGCTTCCCAACGCCCGAGCTGCCGGATGGAGGCGAGAACGGCAAGAGGGTACCGACCCACCTCAAGAAGGACGAGTAGAAGAAGATAGCAAAATATGGGATGCAGCCATTCCTTTCGAGACTTTTCGGCTGGTCAGATGCCGCGCGAGATTCTGTACCACCCGCTCGCGTCTACCTTTCTCAGAAATGCAGGCTGCAGTCGACGCAAGCGGCCCATTTGCCAAGCCAAAGGAATGTTCGCTTGATGCCACGTTTCATCCACCAGCCAAGATGTTTCGGAACTTCCCATCCTTCTTTCGCCCATCTACCGTGTATTTACTAGGATATAATCAAATGGCCTCGTCTCTCGTCGCCAGCATAGATAATGGCCTCAGCCATATCGCGGGCCTGGTGGATAGACCAAATCTCGACTATGAGAACATCGTCATCTACTCGAGCTGGCTCCTGGCTGCCTTTGAGATATGGATCTAGTAAGTCGTTACCATCCTGGACGAGGCTTATGACTCCCGCTTATCCACCAGCGGACGTCAGATCCGGATGTACTCTCTCAAGACAGCCCCCAAAGAACTAGGCGGTGTCCTCCCGCAAGAGCTGTTCGACAAGGCTCAGATATACGGGCGCGACAAGACCCGGTATGCGCTCATGAAAGCCGCGTTCGACTCGGTACTCTCGTTCCTCCTCATCCGGATGCACGTGTATAGTCGGACATGGGACGCCTCGGGGCGCTTCATGGATGCCTGCGGACTGGGACAGGACCGTACTGTAAGTCTAGCCTCATTCAGCAGCTCAAAGGACCGGGCTAAAGCGAGCAGGTCACCCATTCCCTTCTTTGGATATCGTTCCTGACAATGCTCACTGCCCTCCCCGGCATTCCATGGTCATACTACTACACCTTTGTCATCGAGGAGAAGCACGGCTTCAACAAGCAGACGGTAGGCCTGTGGATCGCGGACCAGGTCAAGACATGGGCATTGATCGCGGTGATCGGGCTGCCGTTCATGGCTGGATTCTTGAGGATTATCGAGGCGGCGGGGAAGAACTTTGTGCCGTGGTTGATGCTTTTCATGTAAGCTGACAACGGCAAATTATTGTTGGAGGATGCTGACGAGGTCAGGGTTGTCGTCCAGCTCGTCCTGCAAATCATCTACCCGATCTTCAGTAAGTTTTCCCGACCTGCTTCGCATTGTGCAGTCCTGATCCCTAGTCCAACCGCTTTTCAACAAGCTCACCCCTCTGCCCGCCGGAGAAATCCGAGAGCGCGTCGAGAAGCTGTCGCAGAAGCTTGGCTTCCCCCTTACCCACCTGTACCAGATTGACGGGAGCAAGCGAAGCTCGCACTCGAACGCGTGAGCTTGAGACTTGAAGCTTGGCCCTTTGCGGTGAAGCTGACACCCCAGCTACTTCTATGGTCTGCCTTGGAGCAAGCACATCGTCGTATACGACACCTTGATGGAGAAGAGCTCGCCCGCCGAAGTGGAAGCTGTTCTCGGTACGTTGAGTTGACTCATACATTTCCTTCCTAGGGGTTCGGAGCTGATCATGAAAGGGCACGAGCTCGGCCACTGGTACTTCTGTAAGCTATTAGCCCCTTTCGCGACGAGACGAGCCCAGCTGATACTATAGCACACCCTACCAAGCTCCTCCTCATCGCTCAATCCCACCTCTTCTTCATCCTCACAGTCTTCTCCGTCTTCATCAACAACACCGCCCTGTACCGGTCCTTCCACTTTGACCCCCGCCTGGCGACCCACAACCCCGCGGGCGGGCCTCAACCGATCATGATTGGCTTCATGCTCTTCCAGTTGGTCCTTGAGCCTTTGGACACGGTGGTCAAGTTTGGGATGAACGCTGTCACCCGCAAGTACGAGTACCAGGCCGGTAAGTATCCAGACTTGACTTCCACAACCGGTCAGAGCTGATGGTACAGACGAGTTCGGAGTACAGCTGGGCATGAAGGACGACCTCAAAGAGGCGCTCATCAAGCTGCACAAGAACAACTTGTCCAGTCCCCACAACGACCCGCTCTATTCGGCGTATCACCACTCGCACCCTACTCTTCCCGAACGATTGAGGGCGATGGACAGCTATAAGCCTAGTAGCGGTCTCAAGCTGCGGGGAGAGAAGGAGCTCTAGATGGTACCTCAGCCAACACCGGGGGGCTGGGACTTCCCATGTCGGGTGTATGGACATTATAGGCATATCTCCAGATAGCTAGATGTAGCCGCATGCATTTGTCCTGTCGTCGTGCCCAGCTTCGTGCCCGCACAGCAGTACTCCTCGCATCTCTCGCACTGACCGGATACGGTGCGGCGTTACGGCGCGGGCCAGGCCGATGCTTTACGGCGATGATGCAAGCAGAGGTCAGGCTGTTGTCCATATCGCTTCTCCTCGTGTCTGTGTATCCCATCCATCTATAATCTCGTATGTCCAGTGGAGCCTGCCTGAGCCGCTGTCGACTGCCCATATCGAGGGCTTGAATCACTCTCTGCATCTTCCAGCTAAAGGCGGTGCCCTTGTCGCGCGACCTACATATCCGAATCGCCCTCTCGAGCACCAGCGCCAAGCATCCCTTCCTTTCCACCCCACCGACCTATGCTTCGCTCCGCACCACCGGCCCTCATCCTTGGTAGCTCATGATGAAGCCCGGTCACCACCGGCGCTCTTCGCACGGGCACTACCCGCACTCCCACTCGCCCCGGCACTCCAATTCGCTCAATCACGGTTCCGGAACGGCTCATGCTCACGGGTCAGGCTCCTCGTCTTCCACCGCCTTTGATCCAGTCCGACGTCGGTCGCACAAGAGCCGGAGACGAGGGAGTAAGGAGGTGCATGATGAGGTGGAGACGGTCAGGGCGTCGACGGCGGCAGGGGGCAGCGAGGATCCGTATATCCGCGTGGACAATGCGGACGATTTCTGGCTTGGTCCGTCTGCTCTCAAAGTTACAAAGAGAGACCATGGGCTGATGGGTGGCAGAGATAGAGGAGATCGTCAATATACCGAGCGATGCGGACCTTACCCAGCTGGATGGGTCGCTGAGGATGTTCGTCAGCTTCTGTTCAGCGTATCACGGTCTGTCTCTGTCTTCCCACTAAAAGGGGAGAGAGGCGCTTGCTGATCGAATAGATCAATTCCTGCCTACACAGGATGATATGCAGCATGCTGTCAAGGCGCTACTGGCCTCGGAGCTGTTCAAATACCATACGGAACGGATGCTGGGGATTGTGATGGTGGAGGCTCAGGAGGTAAGTCAGCTTACAGGGCTACCGAGTGATTTCTGGTCACAGAAGCTGATATCGTAGAACACCAACCCGCACGACCTGTACATCCTCTACCATATCATCCTGTACTATGGCTTCCGGCATCCCAGCCTATTCAGGTCACATCGGAAATGGCGGACCCTCCTGCCCAGTCTCGGCGAGATCGTCAGCGTGGAAGCTGAGGAGGTGAGCTTTCTTTCTCCCTCGGGAGCTTGGCTGACATGCCAGTCCTTCATCCTCGGTCTCCCTCCAATTGAGACTCGAATACGCCTACCAGCGACCTACCTGATGTACGAAGTCTGCCGGGTCCAGAAGCTAGACAACCTCGAGCTCTCCCCCTTCGACGAGCGCTTCATCGACCACTTGCTCGAAATGGTCGAAACCACCCGGAATCAGCAGGACGAATCGCTCAACTACGCAGTCATCAAGCTCATCCTTGCTCTCAATGAGCAATTCATGGTCGCTACCCTTCCCACCAAGGCGTCGCGCGAGCCCCGCGAAACCCGTGAGACCGTGGTCGAGTCGCCCGCGTCGACCACGATGCTGGGCAGTCAGACCGCACCTTTACCCACCTCGACACGTCTCGGGGAGAATGCAGTACCCCTCCCGACGAGAGATGCGACCAAGGCGATGAGTTTGGATACGCACACGAGACACCAGCGGTTGCATAGCGGGAATCTGGGCGCGGCGAATGGGCATGATCAGGGGGATGAGTCGAAAAAGTCGAATCGGGTGTTGATGGTGCTCATGCGAAGACTGGGGAGTAGCAAGACGTTCGGGGAGAACATCATCTTCATGCTGAACAGGGCTGGTACGTTGCATTGATCTCTAGCGAGTCGATGCAGCTGACCATTGCAGAAAACACCGCGGAGGACATGTGCATGCAGCTACTCATCCTTAAGATGCTGTACCTGCTGTTCACAACCCCGGGAACGCACGAGTACTTCTACACGAATGACCTGCGAGTGTTGCTGGATGTGTTCATCCGCGAGCTTGTCGACTTGCCAGAGGAGCACGAAGCTGTAAGTGTTTCAGATGTGGTCCGGGAGTTCCTGCTGATAGTCAGCTTCGTCACACCTATCTCCGCGTCCTCTATCCTCTCCTCAACCACACTCAGCTCAAATCCGACCCCTACAAACGCCCCCAGATCAAACTCGTCCTCCGATCCCTCATCTCGAACGCCCACCTCCGGGACGTCCACGCCACTACCACTCGGCTTGTCGAGCGATGCCTCGAAGAGCCGCGCAAACTCGAGCGCTCCCACTCTGCCGAACACGTCACTTCCAACGGGAATGGAAACGGGAACGGCTCCACTATGTCCTTGCAATCCGTCGCCAATGCCCTTCCTACGCCTATCAAACCCAAACCCAGCGGTCTCCTCTCCATCTCCACATCGGTCTACACCTCCCGCGACCCTATCCGCCAATCAAGTCTGAATGACGTCTCGGATACACTAGCTCCCGAGCTTCAGCGCCGGCCTCGGTCGGCTACCGAGTCACATACCCCTCGGTCAAGTTCAAGGGATCGGAGTGCGAGTGGCGGCTCGCTCACGCCGGTGCGGAGGAGGCCACCGCCAGTGCCGCCCTTGAGAAAGATGGCGAGGAATGGGAGCGGGACATGGTCGGGTAGTGAAGATGGGTCGGTCAGTGGGCGAAGTCCCGTGGCGGATGGGATCATGTCGGGGAGCTTGGAGCTGGATCTGGTGCGTGAGGGGGCGAAAGGGGTGCCGACGCCTATTATAGAGGTGCAGCCTCCACCGCCAGATCGGGGATGGATCACGTTCACCGCATAATTCTACCCTTATCATGTACATCATTTAATGGATTTACGGACGCTAGATGTGCTGGCTTTGGTACATTTCTCGGTGAGGAATCTATGCATGATACATGCTGGTACTGCCTACGACTTGGCAGTCATATCCCTCACCCCCCTCTCACTAAAGCTCAACATCCCTCCCTCCTGCATCAGCCCCACGATCTCCTCCGCCTCTGCGACCTTCATCGCCCCCAACGCCTTATTGACCTGCTCCAGCTTTTCACTCTTCAGCGCCACCCTCAACCGCTCCGGGAACCCCCCAAAGATCTCCCACTTCCGCTGCAAAAACGCCTTGACCTCCTCCATATCCATCTCCTCCGCGCCCTCCCCCTCAATCCGGATCGTCTCGGGTGGGGGGCCGTCCGGGAGGTTGAAGGTGATCTCCATATTTGGGTCTTCGGCGACGAGCTGGATCTGTTCTCGCTCGCCATCGGGTCCCTCGCCGGCTGATTCGGCGGCCATCTCGACGGTGCGTGTGGCGATACGGGTGTAGGTTTGTTCGAGGTCCTGGTTGAACATGGTGATGGATTTGGGGTTGCGTTGGATCATTCTGTCTTGTCAGCTTGAGAACATATACGATGATCCGGTAACTCACCTTTGGAAGAAAAGTCCAACACCGTCTCTCCCTAATTGCCGGCAGTAATTGACCAGTAGAGCCTGGTGCACACATTGCTTGGCGAACTTCTTGTCTCCGCGCCGTTCCGCCTCAAATGCCTCGGCGAGAAGCGAGTCGTGTGTCCGTTCTGTCAAGACCGACGAGTCTTTCTGGATGAAGGCATACGACTTGTCGAACTCGCCGATAGGTATTTGAGCAAAGGTGCGCTGTGCGGGTGAAAGAGGACCGAATTCGGGCATATCCTCCTCATCGGTGTCTTCAGCTTTGGATGATGAGGCCTATTGGGTCAGCTTTCCTCGATACTGGAACGAGCGGGAGTAGCAACTGACCGCTCCAGGATTCAACACTTCAATGACCTCCTCTTTCTTCTTTGACTTCTTTGGCTCCTTGATCCCCTTGTTCTCGATAGGACTCGGTGCCGACCCCTTCACATGGCTCGTCGCGCTGAACCCCTCCGTCATATCCTCACTCGTGATCTTCTTCTTTTGCTCCGCCTCCTCCTTCACTATCTCCTTCTCCACCTCCCCATCCCTCTTGGCCAGTTCCTTCAGATGCCAGTCCAACCGCTCAGCCAGCACCGCTCCCATCTTCTCCACCTTGCCGTCCGGCGGAAGATGTTCGTCTGCCCATTTAGGCTGGCCCGTGGACTCATCCACCTTCTTCCCATCCTTCTTGACCACGCCCGCCTCGACCTTGGAGCCCTCCACGACCCAGGCTGCTTCTCGCCAGGTATCGCCCAGGAGCTGGCCCAGCATCATGTCGTAGGTAGGTTGGTTTGGGGCACCGGTATTGGGCTTCTCGGGCGAGGGCTGCTCCTTCAGCCGTCGTTGAACCGCTCGGAAGTGCGCAGCCCCTCCTGAGGATACGCCAGAAGCGACAGCTTGGATCCGAGGCCGGAGGACCGAGTTGAGAGCGAGCTCAGACTTGAGCTTGAGGATTTGGAGGCGCCGAGCTTCGCGCTTCTCGTGGATGTCGCGTTGCTTCCACCTGACAGTCAGCCGAGATTTTTACAGGCTGCCTCCTCAGAGACTGACCTGATCATGCTCTTCTTGTCGACATTAGGGTGCTCTTCTATGTCAGAATCGTCCGAGAGCTGCCTGTCAGCTAAGTTGGACTGAGGTACGCGGGAAGCTCACCTCGAGCATGTCCCATTTGGAGTAATTGAGAGGCATTTTGATTGTTCTAGACGATTGCTTGAGTAGTACTAGGGATATCTAGACTGGTATTGATAGGACGAAGTGTAAGCCTGGAAGCCAGCTGATGGAACGCGCGAGAAGGCATGCGGTCAAGACACGCGCCTTCGTCACAGCTTTCCCACGTTTGCCTCTCACTTATCTCACGATGACGCGCAGGACCCCCGGGACAAGGCACTAGTTCTACCGCTCCAAGCCAAGGTGCACCATCTCTGCACGACTGCTATACTATACACCATCATGTCGGTCCAATTCACGGAGCCAGACTTGCAGCCGACATACCAGGCACTCATCAATGGGACTGCCGACTATGACTGGGCGATCTTCAACCAAGTCGGAAACGAGATCAAGCTCCAAGGAACGGGGAATGGGTTGGATGACCTCGAGGAGGAATTCATGGATGGACGGTGAGCTATACTGGGACCCCCGGGGGAAAGGCGCTGATACGTACTAGTATCCAATATGCTTTCGCGCGTGTAAAGGATAAGAGCGTGGGTTGCCTAGTACATCGGCGAGAAGCGGTGCTGATAACCGGTAGAGCGCGCTCGACAAGTTTGTCCTCATCTCTTGGTTGGGAGAGGGTGTTCCCGAGTCTCGCAAGGGTCTTTACCGTATGTTCAGCGTCTGTTCGGACCTAAACTGGTCGCTGATCACCAGACACCCAGTCTTCACAGGTGTCATCCAAGTTCCTGAAAGGAGCGCACCTCGTCCTCCAGGCCCGCTCTGATGTGAGCTTGACAGGCTGACATTTGGCGGATCAGAGCTGATTGTCCAGATGGATGTGACTCCTGCTCTCATCCACAAGCGTATCCAAGAGTCGTCCGGGTCAAAGTACTCATCTTCCGCTGCTGCCCCTACGCCCGCGGCGCCTGCACCGAAAGCTGTGCCAAGCTTCCGACCTAGTCAGGGCTTGGGCGGATCGCAGGGCAAGGTGAGCCACTTGGTCGCGCTATCAGGTCAAGCTGACGTCCAGCCTGCCAACGTCTCCACGCCGGTATCTACATTCACCCGACCCACCCCAGCCGCTCCGGCTCCAGCGCCGGCCCCCAAGCCGCCCGTCCGCGAGCCCTCCCCACCTCCGCCGCCTCCTGTCGCAACTCGTCCTCCGCCTCAAGTCAGCACTCCGAAGCCTGTATCTGCGGCAACTCCAGCTCCTGCACCTGCCTCTAGGGCTCAGGATGATGATCGTATCGCACCGGTTGGCACAGCATACCAGCCGATCAAGCTCACTCCTGGGAAGCTGGGCGGCAGGTGGAACCCAGGCGGCAATCAGGACAAGGGAGAAGAGGACGAAGCACCGGCCGCGCCCAGTCTAAAGGACCGGATGGCTGCCTTCAGCGGAGGTGCCAAACAGTCTACACCTGCCCCCGCGACTGGATCCGCTGGAGGGGGGAAGAAGCTCACTTGGAGTGAGAGGCAGGCGGAGACCAAGAGGCAGCAGGCCGCTGAAGATGCTGGAAGCACCGCTGCTAGTGCTGCTGGTATGTTTGAGCTGAGACAAGTCTCTGAACAGCGCTGATCTGTTAGCCGGAATCGGTGCTGGCGCTGTTGCTGCAGCCAGTGGTGTTGCTGCTGTCGCCATCGGTGGAGTCACCGCGGCTGTCAAGGCGGTCTCTGCTCCTCCGCCTCCGCCCCGACAGCAAGAGGAATCTGATGAGGAGACGTCTGCTCCCCCACCTCCTCCGCCTCCACCACCACCTCCCCCACCCATGCCAAGCGCGGAGACGACCTCGGCACCGGCACCCCCACCTCGGTCGATGCCTCCACCCCCTGCGGTTCGTGCCGTGCCACCTCGGCCTGTCGACTCTGACGACGAGAAGGAGGAAGAGGAGGATGATTGGGGAGCGCCTCCCCCTCCTGCACCTCCAGCGGCGTTCAGGCCGACTCCTATGCAAGAGACTGAGGATGATGAGCCGTCCGCGCCACCGCCGCCACCGCCGCCTCCACCTCCACCACCCATGCCTTCCAGAGACCCGGTGAGCCCGAAGACCATCTTCTCGCGCGAGCCAAAGTTGACGAGCAGCAAATTCAAGAGCTCGGGCGTCTCAAGACGGACCTCGCGACGGAGGCAGCTCCGAAGGTTGGCGCTCCTCCCCCTATTCCGATGGCTACACGACCTGGAGGCGGCATCACCAGTGCACCGCCGCAACCTGCTGCTGGTAAGGCCGCTAAAGCGCTCTACGACTACACGGCCGATGAGGAGGTAAGTTCCGAGTCCTTTCCACTTGCAAGTTAGAGCTGAACGTCTAGAACGAGATTTCCTTCGCTGAGGACGAGATCCTCACGCAGATCGAGGAGGTCGACGAGGGTGAGCTTGTTGATACGTATCGTGTTTGCAAAACTGACTCCTAGGCTGGTGGTCTGGTACCAATGCCCGTGGCGAATCCGGACTGTTCCCATCCAACTTTGTCGAGATGATGGCTCCCGGTGCAGCCGATGCGATGGGTGCGCCCGATGTCAACGATGATGTTCCCCCTCCTCCACCTCCGCCACCCGCACCTCCTGCACGTCCCAGTGAGGCCGCAGCTGCCCGCGAAGAGGAAGAGGCCGAAGAGGGCGAGTTCATGGTTGCCCAGTATGAGTGAGTGCACATTCTGCATTCCGGGCCATTTGACTGACTCCGCAGCTACGAAGCAGCCGAGGAGAATGAGATTGGCTTTGCGGAGGGTGATAAGATCACTCAAATTGACAAAGTATGTCGAGCTTCTTGACCGAGCGACGCACGAGCTGATCTGCGCAGGTGGACACGGACTGGTGGGAAGGAACGTGTAAGGGTCAGAGGGGTCTCTTCCCGGCCGCGTATGTAGTTCCGGCAGACCAGTATGAGGGGTAGGAGCGGAGCAGTATCATCAGAAGTAAAGTGAAAGAATTATGAAGCCGGTGCCAAGGGTATGCGGGATTTGTATCTGATTGTTCGAGGAGCGTGAGACGTGGAGAGAGCGCGCTAGATAGCGATCGTGATGATAAGGTTCTGCCGTCATAATGCGTGCCTGAATATCTTCGAGCCAAAATGATGATCTGGTGATGATCTGCTTTGGCTTCTTCTCATGCCAAGTCTGCCAAGTGACCGATACACTCCATCTCCTTTCATCTCATCCGCGAGCGTCAAGGAACGTGCTCGCTATTAGAGCATGATGGCGGCGAACGTATCGAGAGTCCACCAGTGACCTCGTCGAGTTGACTCGCTGGGGACCATGTGGGATCGACGCTCAGTTTCTCACCTTCTCCGTCTATTTCTCCGGTTCCTAGATCGCTGTACTTACTGCTCAAGCGCTCAAGTAGCGCTCACTGGTCATTGGGCGGCGATCTGGGAGCCAGAGCGGGATATCCCTCATTGCGCCTTGCAGCTTTCGGGATATAAGGACCAGGTGTAAATCTCGACATCCCCCTCAGCCATAGCTCTCGACTGACTCATCCTCCACTCCCGCCGCCAACATGGCCAACTACCTCGTCATAGTATGGCACTCCTACACCGCCTTGCAGCGGAAAAACATTGCGATCTGTGAGTCCAGATGCCTAGCTTCTCTTTGCCCTGTGTGCCCGTTGCCAAGACACCTCGGCTGACCCAGTTTGGATATTCTGGGTATCATGTTCTACAAGCTTGGTCTTGAGTTCTTCAACGGTGAGTAACGACTTTGGGATCTGACCCGGTATCTACAGCGTGCTGATCAGTAGGATCTATCACGACTCTCGCTACGGACCGCTTCAACTCGGAGCAGGCCTTCACCAAGCTGGGCGCGGCGCAAGGTCTCAACCAGGCTATGCAATGTGTCGGTAAGTCTTCCTGCACCTCCACCGCAGGGATATGAGCTGATGACCAGGTGCTATCCTGATCGCTCCCCTTGCGGCCCGCTTCCCCACTCGCTCGGTCCTCGCCATCGCCGTGATCGTCTTTGGGCTCATGACCACCATCCTCCTCATTGTCGATGCCGCTACTGGCGGATCAATCAGGCGACCAGGCGGGCCCGTCACTTACGGTAATTGGAACCCCAACGCCATCTTCGTAAGTCATTCAGCTGCACTCATCAAGTATACTTTGCTGACAGTCAGCCCATCTGGGGATTGGCCGGAATCGCCTACGGAATGGTGGAACTCATCCGCCGAGTCATTCCAGCCGATATCTGCGGCGGAAACGTCAACCGCTTGCGTAGAATGGACGCCATGACTCATATTCTCTATGGTCAGTTGAGCCCCAGTGACCATGGCCGTAGCTGATGACGCAGAGGTTGCCGGTACTTCAGGCGCCTTCGCGTCCGCCGCCGCCATCACCCGCTTCGGAAACAACTACTCTTTCCTCATGTCCCCCATCTTCTTCGCCATCGCAGGCGCCATCTGGTTCTTCATCGTCCCCACCCGCAAGATCCCCACCGAAGGGCAAGGCCAGAACGACGCCGCCCTTTCCGCCGTCGAGAGCAAGCGGTCCAAGCGGAACTACTTTGTCCAGCTCGGTTACGGTGTCGTCCTCTTTGGCAAGTCGATCTGGGTCGGCGCCAAGATCATCTTTGGCTCGCGCAAGTTCGTCTGGCTCTTCCCGTGCTACGCTATCGCCCTGTACCTGCATCGGTTCCTCGAGGCCTCCCTTGCGCCGGCCTTTGCTCGGCGAATCCTCAACACCTCGGCTTGGTCCCAGATCATGGTCGGTGGTTCCAACTTTGGTGAACTCCTCGGTGCCCTTACCGTCTTCCTCCTCTCAGACATGGTCCCCACGCCCATCCCTTGGATCCGTCTTGACGCTCTGGCTCTGAACGTATGTCTTTTTGTTTCGGTTTTGGGCTTGGCTGACATGCAGCTTGTCTGGGTTCTGCCCCGCTTCTCTCAGCTCGCAGCGCAGTACGAGGTCCGCTGGGCATGGTTCATCGCGGCTATCTACATCCCAATCTCGTTCGGCTGGGCCGCCGGAGATGTCTCCCTTGCCGCCTACATCCAGTCGACCCTGTCCGACATGGACCTCCCCGACTCGGGCGTCTCGCCTCTCGGAGCAGTCATGGGCTTCCTCTTCTCCTCCTACGTCATCCTCAACGCCATCCTCTCCTCGGTCCTCGGGTCAGTCATCGACCAGGACTGGACCCAACGCCGGACCATCTACAATGCCCTCACCCAGGTCGGCGGGATCCAGTTCACTGTCGGTTGCGTCATCATTGGCGCGGCTACCTTTATTCCCAAGGGCGCTCTCGCACTCAACCCCAAGCCCGTCGGTCACCTCGAGACCTTTGACGATGTGGATGGGGAGCATGCCCTCAACGGCGCGGTGCTGGAGCAAGGAGGAAGCTTCAAGCCCGAGGACATCACGAAGCACAAGCAGGAGGATGAGGGCGTGTACAAGCAGCAGAACGCGGTCTGATTGGATTGCTTGGTCTATATAAGATTCGTCGAGAGGGGTTCTGGTTTGTACGAAAAGGGGTACTGTGGTGAGCGACATGCGATGCATACCTTATAGTCATACTTCGAGCTACCTCCGCTTAGTTGCAGGCCCGCGATCATAGTGGACCGGTCCGTAGAGTCCAGTCGACAGGTCTGATGTCGAAAATCACTGTCTCCTCATCGACCCGCGAGCTCATCCCCCGTCCCGTCAATGACCGATTGTCCCCGGCACGAGTACTTGCCTGTATCCGTCCGTATCCTACGGGGAAAGGCTAGTGGTCCGGGACCAGCCATGGCTGCAAGCCTAATCTAGGCCTATAAAATGAGGCGGACTTGCACACATCATCACTTATATAGAGTACATAATATTTATATGCTATGTTACAGATCTTCTCGATACACGCGATGACACAGCCGACAAGGGTATTACAGGACCCGCCGATAGACCCGCAGCTTCTAGACCGGGTTCCGGCTCATCACTGCCCCTCCGCTCGACGGAGGTCGCCTTCACGTGCACAGCAGCTCCGCGCCCATGGTCGATACTGTAGCTCTTGGTGAATAGAGTGAGCTGTGAGGTCAGCAACGCGCGACTGTGGTGGACAGATCGGAGCGTACGATGAGTGAGAAGGCGAGGAGGGCACAGCCTATGATCCAGCATGTCTAGATGTCAGCAACGTTGTTTGAGGAGACTTACGCGGAATGAGTCGGCAAATGCAGTCAAGACAGCTCGCCGAATAGGTCCCTCGGGCAGGTCATGGATGGCATGATAGCCTGCGGTGTTCGTAGGGACCTTGAACAGCGTGCCATACCCCTCGATACGCTCGAAGCGGGAGCGGAGGCCGTCGTTGAGGATAGCTGTGAAGACCGCCACACCTGAGCGTCAGTACTAAGACAAGAATGGCACTCACCTATTGTTGCCGCGAACGACCGCACCAAGATCCAGGCACTGGTCGCGGCTGCCATATCCTCCGGTGGCATCGCAGCTTGGATCACGAGCATCGGCGTTGATATTGCGAACCCCACCCCGAACGAGCACAGGGCGAGGAGACCCGACTGGGTGGCGATACTGACGTCGGCGGTGAAGCAGGCGTAAAATAGCCCGAAACCTAGCGAGGTGATGCCAAAGCCGATCCAGATTACTGGGCGGATGATGTGTGTCCTGGTAGTGATCTCACCTGCGAGGATGCTAGAGATAGCTATCACCACTGTGAAGGGTATGAGCTGGACGCCGGAGGAGATGACCGAAGAGCCTCGGACCTGGCCATCAGCTTCTGACGCGGCTGTCGCTACTCACACCTTGGAAGAACTGCGGCAGCAGGAAGTTGATCGGCATAAACATAAGACTATTGCAGAAGGATCCGATGACGAAGAAGGTGGTCGTGCGGATCTTCATCATACGCTGACATCAGCTCGATCCCGCTTGCCGACTCACTGCCGGGATAATAGCATTCCGCTTGGTAGTGAGGTAATGCGCAAACGAGGCTACGAGCACGACAACACCAGCGATGATGACCCCATAAGCAGATGCGGCGCCGAAGCCATGATCTGCCGCGCTGGAGAACCCGACAACTAGAAGGGCGATAGCGGCTACGATAAGACCTCTGCTTCGTCAGCGTATTCAGCAGTCTCAAACCTACAATCCGAGAAAGTCGAATGTTTTCTTCAGGACATCTATATTTCCAGCAGCTGGCGGGAGGTGTAAAGAGAAGTGTAGCACGACGAGTGCCAGCCCACATATTGGCAAGTTGATATCTGCCGGTCAGTGTCAATCCCGTCAGAAAGGCTCACAGAAGCACCACCGCCTGAACAGTCAGCAACAATCGTCATTTAGCCGAGACCGACTCACCACGTCGTCTTTGCTGTCAAGATACCACCCAAGACTGGCCCGAGAGCACCAGATACCGCGTATGCGGCCCCCATGTAGCCCTGGAATGCGCCGCGCTTGTTCAGTGGTACGATATCAGCTGTAGGGATCAGCCGTGTTCGCTGGTGCTGACTTTGCAATACGCACAGATGGTAATCATTCTACCAATCAGTATGAGATTCTCAAATCACGTGGTCAGACCACTCACGATAGACTCATGATGGATCCTCCGCCAATGCCAGACAGAGCGCGCGCGACGATCAACCTGATGTCAGCGCTTTGTCTACACAGGTCAAGCTCACCAAGTGACATTCTTAGCGGCTCCGCACAGGGCCGAGAAGACGAAAAGGAAGACGATCGCCACCTCGAGAGCGACCTTACGGCCTGTGATGTCTGTCAATCTCCCATTGATTGGTGTCATGATTGTCTGCGCAAGCAGGTAGGATGTCCCGATCCAGGAGTACTCGGACGGACTGGCATTGAGATCGGTCGCGATTGTTGGTAAAGCAGTCGAGATGATCTATGAGTCAGTCAGGGTCAGTAAAACCAGTCAAGGTCAGTAGGTTCAGCTCACCGATTGATCCAGCGCGGAGACGAAGGAGACCAGCCCGATACTGAGAGGTTAGATGAAGGCTGCATGTGGACGGCGAGGGCGCGTACCAAGGCATCACGATCCAGAGGCGATTTAAGGGGGCTGCTGGCGCGTAAGCAACAGAACCGAGAAGACGAGCATGATCACACACCTGCAGGAGGGGACTCGTCCTCATGACCCGACCCCAGTACACCCTTCTCCAACGCCTCATAGCTCTTCTCGTCCCCCGCGCTGAGCGCAAGATCTTTCTTGTCCGTCTCGGTAGATACAGCCATGCGCCGAGGAGTATATGGATATCGACAATGTGTTTTCCAGCCGTTCAACGTTCAATGCCCTCTCGGAGTGCCGTCTCAAATATACACAATCCTCAATGGGTGCGGCGCCTCGATGTCGATATCGAACCGACTCATCAACATGCCCCAGCAGCTCGCTCAAAAATGTACGGCCCGTGTGGGCCGGTTTCGGATATACCCGAAATCCGATAAGGTTTTGCGTTTCGCCCGATCGGCGTGCCTGATGCGCGTCTGTTCCTGGGAGTGTCTCTGTCAGATAGCGAGCTATGCATAGATCACAATGAGCTAGAGCTGATTATGGCCTGTCCATCCTGAGTGCGCCATAAAGCGCCAGTCTTGTGAGAAACGGCGCGACTTTAACCTGACTTTGAGTCGATGCTGCCCCGGGGTCTCCACACTGGGTTGGCACGTGATCAAATTGGGTCCGTGCGTGTTGCCTCGCCAGTCGGTCATCAAAAGCAAGTTGAAGCTTGCTCTGTCGAACTGCATCTTCGGTCAAAGTCGAACATACATATAGCACAATGTCGCCCTCGAGAGGCGTACGGACGCTCCTTAGCCTGATTTTCTTCCTTAGCGTCCAGGTTCTGGCCATTCAAGCGAATCTCGCCGGGGTGGTAGACTGGCACAAACCGCTAATTGGTACACCTCTGCTCGACCCAAGTCCACCGAGCTTCATCGATACACCGCAAGGCAAGCGTGTTGTCGCTATCACCAGAAGTAATGTGCTGGCATGCCTGAGTGCTGAGTCCGGAGAAATAGGTGTGTCCGCCTAGACTGAAGGACAGGTGCAATGCTGACGAGCAGCTTGGAGACATCTGTTGGAACACGATGATCCTGTGGTCAGCTATCACGCGAACAAGGACAGTGAGTAAAGCCGAAAGCAAAGCTGACGTTAGCCATACTACTGCTATCTGGCCCATCAGCAACTACGGCTCGTCTATTCAACTCCACAACCGGAACCGCCATCTGGGAACGGACGCTCCTCTCCGCATCTTCTGCTCACCTCACCAATCCCGTCCACCTTGGTACCGACGCCTTCTTTACAGCCGAAGATGTTCCTTCAGTAATCGTTCTCTCAGGAGGGAGGCGAGTGAGTAAGCTTCGACTCTCGGACGGCTTCGAGGATTGGGCTATGGAGGCTCCAGGCGTGGGCGACAATATCCTCTTTAAACAGCTTCACGTATCCGATCAAGCGGTCCACATCTTGGCGGTCACCAACTCCTTTACTTCCCTCACCCTTACCACCCTCACTCTCGACCTCCTCACTTCGCAGCCCCTGGACGACTTTGCGCAAATCCCCTGCCTGCTCGAAGCGCCCGAAAATGCGATGCTGGTTGGTTCGGATATCCCTGGATCAGTAAGGGTGGTATGGCTCGAGGTCGGTCGGATCAAGGTAACATACATCGGACCGGGAGGATATGTGGGGAATACCAAGGATCTCCTGCCGACCTCGGGGCGGTACTACGACAAGATCGTCGCTGCGGGAACCAGGGCGTCGGGTCTGTTGTTGGGTATGGCGCAGGGCGGAGAGATCACTGTACTGGATGTAAGGGAGGGCGGCAGACGAGTGACCGTATGGGAGGGCACGGTAAGCTGGCTCCGCCTAATTCAGGATATAAGCTGATTATCAGGGCGATGTGGCAGATAAGTCTCCCAGCGTGTACTCGTCCGCTCTCACCGAGACCGGCGTCGTCTTTTCGCGGATGTACTGGTCCTTCAAGAACTCATGGAGTGTCATCGAAGCCATGTCAGTGTCTTTTGAGGGGGATATCATACAGAGCGGATACACCTACTCCTTCGACACTGCCGAGCATGGCGTTGTCCTAGCGGTAAGTCCTACGCTCGGATTTGGCTCATCACCAGGCTGCCGTATCGCCCATGCTTCCGTTCGAACAAATCTCCGCACGGAATGAGTTCATGCCTACCCTCATGATCACAACGTCATCTGGCGCTATGCAGCTGGTTCACGGCCAGGGCATAGCGTGGCAACGAGAGGAAAGTTTGGCGGATATCGCTGCCACCCGCTTTGTCGACCTCGGCGAGCCGGAAGTAGAGGAGACGGGGACTTTACTAGCGGAGGAAGGCTTTTTCGCTCGGACGACACGGCATATGCTAGCGCTCCGCGTGAGTGTTGGATCTCCTAGTCTACATTTGCCGAGCTGATCAGCAGAAACTCCCTGGATACGTCTTCGGATTCGTCCAGCGACTTACTACATCTTCCTACTCTTCGGCCCAGCGCACCACACCTCTTACACTCGGCAAGCTTCATCGGGACCAGTTCGGCTTACAGAAACTGCTTGTTGTAGCCACGAAAAATGGCAAGCTCTTCGCTATCGACTCTGCGAATGGCAACATCGTTTGGTGCCGCAACCTCGGCGTCACGACTGATCACGGTGCCGAGTTGTCCGTCAAGGGTTTATGGAATGTCCGAGGCGTGGATGAGGGAGAGGGTGCACTGCTGGCAGTTCTCGCAACGCGCACGACCGAGAATGTAAGCACCTGTAGATTCTTTGCTGATTTTCAGTCTACCAGTACGGTCGCTTTCCACGTCGAAGCTCTGACCGGTATGGTGAAGGGTGATCAGCATGCTCAGACCGGCTTGCCGACCGGGAAGGAGATCTTTGAGGGAGAGTCAGAGTCTGCGTTCCTCGTTCCGTTCGAGAACTGCGGCACTAAGATTAAGGTGCTCGCTGTTGTCAGCGAGGACAAAAAGGTGAGCCACGCACTCTGAAGTCGCTGATGCCAGATTCACATCTTCCCGAAATGTAAACAGGTCGCCGCCGGTCTCTTCGGCATGTCGTCCGAGCTCTTCTTCACCACGATGTGGGCTAGCCTGGATGGACCGGTCCTCTCCGGCCACTCGCCCTCATCGACTATCGGTGACTTCACCCTCGCCACCACTCCCCTGTGGTCTCGACAGCCAGTTGTCGGTGAGGTGCTGATCTCCTCTACGCCCGTCGTTTTTGACAATATCGCATCGTATGGCCGGCCTCTCGGCGGCAAGGCGGTGCTATACAAGTACCTCAACCCTCACCTCGTCGATCTCGCCTCGACTCACGCAGAGAAGGGGTACGGCAAGGTCGAAGTGCTCGACTCTACTTCTGGACGAGTGGTATACTCTGCTCAAGTCGACGGCGCCCGCGGGGACGTCAAAACGGCGATGGTAGAGAATTGGCTGGTATTTGCATGGAAGGGCGAGGATGGGTGGCGGATCACTAGTGTGGAGCTATACGAGGACGCTCAGGGCAAGGGGCAGACGTGAGTGTCCCGTTACCGATCAACGGCAGTGTGCTGACACTAAAGACCCGGCTCTTCCAGCTTTGGATCCGCGCATGCCATCAAGACCGCGGAGCGAACATTCTTCCTTGGCTATGGGGTCAAGTCGCTCGGGTTTACCACCTCAAAATTCGGTATCACCGCCAAGGAATTACTTGGTGAGTATCGTAGTAACATCTTCCTGGTCTTCGGCTTACGCTCCTTAGTCGTCAATGATCGGAACCAAGTTTCATCGATACCCCGCCGTCTGCTCGACCCGCGCCGACCCAAGGGAAAGCCGACTTCAGCAGACAAGGAGGAGATGCTCATCCCATACGACTCTGTCATATCGCATGACCCCAGACACGTCGTTTCGCATAAGAACCAGGTAATTTGCCGATCGGACGGTTCATCCGGAAGCAGAGACATAGGCTGACTCCATCAGGTCCTTGGCGCTGAACACCTCTACACCTCCCCTACCCTGGCCGAGTCTACCTCGCTCCTCTTCGCCTACGGTCTGGACCTCTTCCTCACCCGCGGCCTCACGCCAAGCGGGACCTTCGACATCCTATCCGACAGTTTCAACAAGGTGCAGATCTTGCTATCCCTCGCGGTACTCTCAGTGGGGATAGCAGTCGCCAAACCGGCCGTGCGACGCAAAACGCTCAAAATGCGATGGTACTAGAAGCGACATGACATATATGCATGAAGCTATACATGGGCAGTTCGGATGTCATCTGACGATATTCCTGATGAGGATTCGGGCAGAGTCGAGGATGGATGTGACCATGTCGTCGTACTGATTTGGCTCGCCTCTGAGCTCTTTTTCACCCTCTGCAATGAGAGCCGGGACATTGACGACTTCTATTTCCACCTCGAAGGTTTCTGTTGTATTTCCATTACTCTGTCAAAATCAGCTTCGGCTTCACGCTGTAGGAAGGGAGACGTACCAGTTGCTTCACGAAGGTGAGATCAATCTGGACCAATTGATGTCGATAACACGCCCTGTCCTTCTCTCGGGTCATCAATGGCTGACCTTCTGGCATCTCACCTACAGTTATCAGCTCGGGATTAGCCGCAATCGTGGCCATCCGCTGACTTACAGCTCTCTTCAGTGCTCACGCTGACCCTAAAATCCAGCGCTTCCAGCCCATTCGCGACGTTCAGATCCGCCACCTTCCGCTTCTTGATACACGCAACGACTTCGCCAGTGGCCATATCCCTCGATACCCGTGTCTTGGAGTTGCCGGGCGAAGCGTAAAATGTATCAGCCTGTCGAGCGCGGAAGAACTTGATAGGGTAAGGGCGGGCGGGGTCGGCGAGGTCGAAGCCGGATCGAGAGGCGTGGGATTGAGCGGTGGCTTCGTTTAGAAGCTGATTGAGTGATGTGTGTTGGGCCTGTAGATGTCAGCAGATGCGACTGCCGAGACTCGGCAAGCAATGGACCTACCTTGGACATGTCGGAGCGGAAAGGTCCAACTTTGAAGTCGGCAGGTAGTACTGTCATCTCAGCTCAGGATACATTCAGAGGGGTTTCACCCAGCGAGCCAACTCACTAAGTTCCGTCATAGCGGGCAGACTAATCCGCTTCCATCTTTGCCCAGACTCGACCGGCGTGGAGATCTGCCCCAGCTTGACTTCCACCTCGACATCGTTCCTTCCTCTACACATTTCCAGAAGAAACTCCCCAATCGTCCTCGTGACAGGGTTACGAGCCGTCATGCCAAAGAAGGAGCCTCGGATGGGTTCTGGGACGAGAGGTCTATGTGTCCGAGGAGGAGCAGCAGCGGGCTCGTCCGTCTCCTCCCGCGGCCTTTTACGGGCTGACGAGGTGGGGTCTTCCCTGTCTCGACGTTGGGGCTGGTATGCGGCTGGACGAGCAACGCTAGCTTGCGCGTGCGAAGGTTCGCCATTCGAGCCATGCGAGGCAGTCTCGCCCGACCTGTCATATCGAGGCGAGGTACCGTCCGCTGACATTGCGTGAGGGAGTGGGACGGAGGGGTCGATATCGGGCGAGGCGTATCGCTGGGTCGGGGATAGGTAGCCGTGTGTTGGTCGAGCAGGTATGTTTCCGAAGTATGGTGGTCTATCGTGTATGGGCGTGTATGGCATCTGGCTGGTGCGATATGATCAGAAGAGCGAGCGCTGGCTTGCTGCTGCTGAAGCTGCGACAATTATTGATGAAGGTCGGAAGCCACGTGTTGTGAGGAATGTTACGGTGCAATGTGGGTGACGCTCAACGGGTTGACTGAGGTGCCCAGATCAACGGGTACGACATTCTGTTCGGAAGTGTCTCTTATGCTTACACTGGCTCGCAGGATGCCCGGATCCTGGTATTAGGCTGGAGCGAACGAAAAACTTGGGAGAACAGGGGACCATTAACCATGTTCATCAATAATTTTCATCCCAATTGATATCCGTCTCCCTATCTCTTCTCTGCCTCAAGGACCATCCTATCTCTGACCTCGGTACGCTCAAGCCCTCGTATCCACCCTCGCCGGTCCATCCCCATATCCTCCCCCACTTCCCGCCCCACTCCCACCCCCTTGCCTCGGTATCGCAGCATACCTCGACCCGCCACCTCCACTCCCTCCTCCTCCGCCGCCGCTACCACTACCCCCTACACCCGCAGCCGCAGCGCTGAGCTCCCGCTCAATCTTCTCTTGATACGCATCATAAGCGTACGTGATGGGTTTGTGGAAGAAGACATCGTCGGCGGTGACGCTCTCTTCCGAGGAGGATTTGGACGAGTCTTCCTTTTTGCCCGCAAACATGTCGTTCGGGTCAAAGTGGTCTATTTCATCAGCTGAGTCCGCATTCCATGTTCTCATAATAGCTCACTGTCTGGATCAACGGGCGCAGCGGGTCGTTTTCCTAAGGCTTTTCGACTAGGCTTGAGCGGCACGCTCGGTACCGATTCCTCATCGGCATCTACATCGGCCGACGCCGACGCCTGTTTGCCAGGCTCGAGGTTCGCCGGTGTTGTCCAGCCAGCATGACCCGCCGAAGAGGATTTGAGACTCGCACTGCTCCCAGTGGATTTGAAGGGATTAGGCAGGGGACGAGGACGAGCGCCGAGCGGTGAAGCAGGACGCCTGCCGGGAGAGGACGACACCTTTGGCGGCGGGACGAGCTGATCAGGACTGGGCGTTCTTGAGCGGGATGGATGCGTCGAGAAGCTTTGCGGAAGGGGGAGGTTGTGTGCACGTGGTGAGGCCGGGATACGCCCAGCGGGAGAGGGCGAGCGGGACGATGATGCCTGAGCGGTCTGGCCGGCACTGAGGAAGCCCTTGATCGGTTGTTGCTGCTCATATCTTGACGGATCCTGTCTTATCAGCTCTCTATCCCGTGCTCAGAACTAGTCAACTCACATCTCGACCCATCCTCACATCCTTCTTGCTCCGCTCGCGCACCTCACTCATCTCCCTCTGCTCCATCGCCATCCTATCCAGCTCATCATGCTGTCGAATCGCCTCTGACAACGCCGCGTGCGCTTCAAACAACGCAGCCAGCGCTTGCTCCTCGATCGTGATGGTCTCTGAAACGGGTCGAGTGGCCGGCTCGAGCGACAGACCGTTCATCATGGTCCGTTCGCGTGAGCTACGCGCTTCCGCCTGCGCCCAGTCCATCTGGTTCGTGAGGGATTCGTGGGCGTGGAAGCACTTGTTGTAGAACTCCTATCTCGTCAGCTTTGTTGCACATTTACGTTACACGACAGCTCACCCTGACGATCGGTCGTTCCAGCAACTCTTCCGGCCGACTATACACCAACGCCTCGCTCAGCACCCGCGCGGCCTCCTTCCCTGCTATGCTCTCCTCGATGAGTCGACGCATGTCCTCGCCGTGACTAGGCAGATTGGCGTATCCTGGACCGGGCGGACGATCTTCCTGCTGATTTGGGGGGTATCCGCCATTGCCTCCGCCGCCGTACATTTGCTGAGATTGACGTTGTTGATTATCGTACTCGCCCTGTCGATCGAGTATCTGCGTAGGGTACTGAGCCTCGGGCGTGAAGATTTCGTGGTCATCCGGGAGGGGCCGGCCCTGGAAATGTCAGCTTGCCACCGACGATGAAATAGGTCTCGCAGCTTACGCTATCCGGCTCTTGTGGCAGCTTGACCTTCTTCCACAAATCCACTAATGGCTCACACCCCTTCTCTCCGCCAAAGTTGTACGCCAGATCAGCGAGGATGTCCGTAATCGTCCGGTGGGTGTTTGGATTGACGAGCGCCTTTTGCGGTGAAGCGAGAAGGATGGGTTCCAGGCAAGCGAGGACTTTCTTGCTGGCAGCGTGCGCTGTGATGTCAGCTAGTACTTCGACCAAAGTCATATGTGTGTGTGTATAAGCTCACGTCGAACAGCGGGAACATTCCGCATCATCAACAACCACACCACTGCCGCCGCCCGCCGCTCGCCTTCGTTACCGTGCTTGAACTGTTTCCGGATCGACCTTGCCGCGTCTTTGCAGACCGTCTCGGTCGCGTCCGAGTGGTTCATGCGATCGCAGACGACGTAGACTGCCGAGAATGACGGATCGGGATGTGCGCAGAGCATTTCTGCCAAATTAGCTCTGCTCGCGAGGCGTAAATAGAAACCCACGAATAGCGGCCGAGACGTCCTTTGCAGCAGTAGGATCCTTGCTTTCGTGATCCCGGAAGAACATCCTCCCTGCCATCCTCCCCCGCTGCTCGTCCTCCATGACCATCGCCGAGCCCATGTTCGGCGTGACCCCATTCGGACCTTGGACGCCCGGTGGAGCAGTCACAGAGTATCCCGTCTGGTTCACCGTGTGATTTTGTGCACGGGACCAGTCGAAGCTTCTCCTCCCTCCTCCAGACTCCTCCTTCACCCCCAGATGATCCTTATCCCGCCCCTTATCCTTATCCTTCTCCTTCTCCTTCTTACCCGCCGCCCAGCCCATATCCATCCCCCAGAACTTCTTCTTCTCTTTATCCTTCCCAATAACCGGCGTGGCTTGCTGATCCTCATACATGACCTGATGGGATGGCGGAGGTGGGAGGGAGAGCTGCCGCAGCTCATCTTCCATCGGCGAGTATGCGTCTGGGGCGCCCCCGGGACCCTGGAAGGGATGTGGATGAGCCATAGGGAAGGTGTTTGGAGGACTAGCGTATGAGTGGGCGAGGGGAGACCGGATCGGCTGTGTCTGGTGATTGTTCGATGACTTTGGCGCGGCGATGGAGTGGCCCAAGCTCGACTCGACATCGCTGCCTCGTACCGAGCCCGAAGCGGAGCTGTAGCCCCGATCCCGTCCCGTCCGACCGCCCGAAATGAGGTCTTCCGGATGTTGCTGCGAGTGCAAGCTGGACTGGGAATGGCCCATCGGTGACCGGGGATGATAATTGGGTGTAGCGGGCCGAAGGGCTGCAGGGGGTGTAGGCGGCCGGGCGCCAGGAGGGAGATAGAGCTGCATCGAGGAGGGAGAGGAGCGGCCGGAGCCATCACCGCCTGGGGTACCGCTCTGCATCGCGGGAGCGGATGGTATAGGTAGAGGCGGGGTATGACTCCGAGCGCCATACGGCTCCGGACTGATCGACTGGGCGTACCGCTGTTGCTGCGCATGGGGCACGTTTGGGGGGAGGACGGTCCATGCGCTATCGGGCGATGAGAGCTCCGAGGGTTGTTCGTAGAAACGGCTCTGGACCGGTTGGGGCGGTGGAGGTGGGTAGGGCAGCGACTCGTGTTTCGCCTGAATGGTACCGAGAGGCCCTTGCTGCTGTTGCCGCTGCATCTCCAGCATGCTCGGCGCCGTCTCCCGATCCTTCTTCCCTCTCCTGCTTAGCCGCCTCATCGGTCCGCCTCCGCCTCCGCCTCCGCCCGCGCTGCCATGCCCTATATCCACCGGGAAAGGTGTGACGCTCGGCGCCGAGTTCCCACCAAACCAGCTCTTCCCGCCTCCGCCTCCGCCCCCTCCCACAGCCTCAGTCTGGGGATGCCCATGCCCCTCGAGCCGGGCAGAAGGTGCTGACTTCTTCCCCGGTCCGATACCATTCGACGTAGGCTGAGATTGTGGCTGTTGTTGTTGGGAGGCAAAGTCGATGGGGGGCGGGAGGGGGTCGACGATAGGTTTGGATGTCCGGAATAACCGCTTCATCTTGGCCGATGAAGCTGTTCCGACGGTTTACGAAGTGCCGGAGGCTATTTCCACTATGTAGATGGGTGGGAAGGGTGGTGCGCAAGGTGAAGGTCGGAGTCGTTAAGGTTCATGTACAAGAGAAAGGAGGGATGAGAATCAAGTAGCTGCCAGCCGAAGCAGTGCTCCTGCCTTGATCACTGCGTGAAGCTGTGATCCGATCGCAGCCCTTGCCAAGCGTAGGATCTGGGTGTCGCCGTCGTGCACGAGTACGTGTATGGTCGTTATATAAGGTCAGATAGGTATAGTCAAGCAGTAGCAAGCGAGTGTATGCTGTGCATCTGTTGGCTGGCTGGCCGCCGAGCGCAGCAACCACAAGCTCAAATGTGGGGTAATTAGGGTCCGCTATTCATATTCCCCGCATTTACTAATGAAATGGCCATTTCCTAACACCTCTGCCCATCTCTCCTTCGGAAGGCATGCATGCTATTCTATGCTTGAGGTTGAAGTCTTTAGTCGGTCTATATGCTACAAAGATTCACAGGAAACGCATTACAAACCCTGATCCTCGCTCGAAACCCCGTCCGCCTACCCACTGGCGAGCTCAGCGATGAGCTGACATGCCATCTCCAAAAAGTGGAATGGGCCCGACACACCCCCAATCCCCATCTCGCTCGGACCCCCTGGGGCAGTCCCGCCTTCTACCGGCGCGGCGTCGGGTGCTCGGTAGTACCCGATATTCCGGAAGTCGACGAGGTAGTTCTGCGAGTCTACCCGATAGAGCTGGAGATCCATCCTCACCTGCCAGGTCAGCATTGCGGAAATTAGCAAGGTGAGAACTTACCATGATATCCCCATACCTCGCACGCGTCTCCACCAAATACAGCCCCTGCGCCGCCTTCTCCACCGCCGCCGCCTCCTTCTTTGCTGGCGCTTTCCGTCCCATCTCGACCTTGGCCCCCGTCTCCCCCGTCCACTGCTCTATCGCAGCCTCCACCTCCTCCGTATACCCTCCAATCGAAGGGATGGGCGTCCCGATATCAGGCATACTGATCCCGTCCTTCCTGCGCCACTGCATGTTGAGAACGCCCAGCGTCTTGTAGATCTCCAACATGACTTCCATGGGTGGCGAGCGGGACCGAATGCCAAAGTGCCACCGAGGCTTCTGGAGGGGTTTGCCGTCGGGGCCGGTGTGCCGCGGTTGAGGCCCACGAGCGGCCTCTGCGGGATCTTGCTCATCGACAAGTGTAGCGGTAGAAGCGACCGATGCTGGAGATCAGCTACGACCCCGATGTTGCTGGTAAGACTTACGGGCGCGGCTGGTGTATCCTGGTAGACTACTGTTAAGGACGTCAAAGTGAGCGTTGGGGATATCCTGAATATCCCCCTCGAATTCCTCAATATCCAGCTCCTCCTGCCCATTCTGTGGTGTGCGGGTCTGGGGAGCAGGCCGGGGCAGTTCCGAATTCCACGCAGGCGGCGAAGAGGCCATAAAGTCCTCCATGGCCGTCGCCTCGTCTTCCTCCTCTTCAAGCTGATGCGCATTCAACGCTAACCTATCAGCCTCAATCACCTCGTCATGTAAACCACTTACAATCCTTGATGATCCTCCGGTGGTCCCTGACGAGCTGATACGCCACCTTGACCTGATTATCCCCCTCCTTCTGCAAAGCCCCCCAGACAATCTCTGGGCTATACGTCGAAATCTTCTCCAACACCTCATTCACGATATCCGGATCAATCACCCCCAAATCCTCCGTAAACACCAGCCCTTTACTCTCGGCGACCTTCTTCGGATCCGCCTGGCCCTCGTTGATGAGCAACAAAGTGGAGAGGTCGTCCATTGGTAAAGTCGGGAAACGATCCACTTCGGGTAAAGGCTGGAGATACCGCGGGAGGCGTTCTTGGAAGAAGGGCATTTGCTGGATCTCGGTAATGGTCGCTCGCTTGACGGGGTCAACGACCAGCATTCTCTTCAGGAGGTGCCTGGCGGGGTCGGTGATGTGTGAAGGAATGTGGAAGGCGCCGCCTACAATTAGCGATGGTCTGATAGGTGGACTTACTTTCTATCTTCTTGAAGAGGGACGGGATATGGTCGTCGTCGAACGGAAGCTTGCCGCAGAGGAGGACATACATGATGACTCCGGCGGACCAGACGTCGATCTCAGGTCCAGAGTAGAGTCTACCATCAGCACAAATCTCCGCTGGGTGCGAGACTGGACCTACTTGCCCGAGATAACCTCAGGTGCGGCGTAGTTGGGACTGCCACAGCTGGTCTTTAAGAAGTCTCCATCCGTCATGAGGTTCGACAATCCAAAGTCCCCAATCTTGATATTGTTGTGGTTGTCCAAGAACAGGCTAGATAGTCAGCTGGTGCCCATCTCGACTACGGGAGTTCACGCCAACCTACTTCTCAGGCTTGAGATCCCGATGGACGATGTGGTGTCGATGGCAATACTCTATCGCACCGATCATTTGCTGGAAGAATCTCCTGGCTTCACCTTCGGGCATCTTTTCGTCAGCTCACATTCTCCACAGCAGGCCAATGCGCCTAGCATGGTTGTTCGAGCTCACCCCTCCCTTGCCCTTCTGCACGATATAGTTGAATAGCTCTTCCCCAGCGTATTCCATCACCATAATGACGTCCGTCGGGGTGGTGATTACTTCATACCTAGACTATCAGCTATTGTCTTGACCCGAGAGACCACGAGCTAGCTCACAGCTTGATGATGTGAGGGTGCCTCAGCACCTTCAAATACTGGATCTCCCGCTTGACCCGCGCATTCATATCCGGCGTAGTGATCTTGGCGCGATTGATGAGCTTCAAAGCGACCTGGTGACCTGTGATCGAGTGAGTTGCCACTGAGCGGTCAGCCGAGATACATATGCAGGCCAGATGCGGGAGCTGGTCGAAGCGACCACAAGCTGTGCTACCGAGGTACCTGCCTGACGGAAGCGACAACTCACGCTTGACCTTCCCAAACGATCCAGTCCCCAGCGTCCGCTCGATAATATACTGCCCAATACGCGGCTTGGCCGCCGTTCTGGAGGATGAAGCGCTACCTGCCGTCCTGGTCCGCTGGCCAGGCAGGGGTGGGGCGGGTCGTGTGGCCATTGTGAGAGGAGCCGGCTCGGGGACGCTGGCTCAGTGGAAGGGGAGGGAATAGGTTCGGGATATCTCTTGACGTCTATGTGTATGCGCTCGGGACGTGGGGTTGGCTGCTATGTGGATGTGAAGAAGAAGTATGGTTGCTGGTCATTAGGATGGTCGAGTTAGCTATGATGCGCGGAATGGAGGGGCCCACTCAGGAATTGCCGAAAGTAGTAATTTTACTATAGGATCGCCATGACCTCGACTCCGCCTCTCACCTTCGGCTTCAACCCTCACGTCTACCTCTCTCACTAAGCATCAGAGCAGTATGGGTAACACGCCATCTCATCCACACGGCTCCCCCTCCCGGCCGTCCAGCGCTTCCCAACAGTCCCAACATGCAGCCTCCAACGCCGCACCCGGTCCAGGACCTACCAACCCTTCCTCCTCCTCCCCCTCGCCTGCCTCCACCCCTGCCTCCAACCGACACCCCAACCTCCGCCTTCCTATGCCATCTCGCCCCTCCCAATTCTCACAAGATTCCAACCCCACCTCTCCATCCGGCAACGCCCGTAACGCATCAGGCTCACCACGCCGCCGGAAATCACTCGAACTCCCCGACCTCAACAAATTGTCCTTCACGCCCGCAGCGCCGGTCGCTACCACCGCTACGACGACGAATCATCACCATCATCTCGCTACGCCCAACTCGGGGAGTAAGGGGCCGTCCCCGTCCGGAAATGTCCCAGCGCCGGCGGGGAGGAAGTGGCAGCATGTCCTAGGGGGTCGAGCTTCCCCGCTGGCGGGTGCGAACTCGCTGGGCGCAATGAGCAAGGTGGCTAGTGTCTCGGGGTCTGGATCTGGGGCACAGGGAACAGGAAAAGGAGCAATGGAAAGTGTGGGATCACCCTCGAAAGGGGCGACGCCGGATAACCCATACTTCCCTGCCTCGCCGTCTGGTCGGAGGGCGGGAGCACCGCCTCTCGTGGTTGCGATACCTGCCACGCCGCCGCCAAAGGAGCCCGAGCCGAAGAAGGCTGCCCTGCCAGATGACGGGTTGGTGGATGTCCCAGTACAGTGGACGGGAGGGGGAAAGGCGGTGTATGTAACGGGCAACTTTGCGGACAATTGGCGCAGCCGAATCAAGCTCAAAAAGAGGTGAGCTCACCCGTATTATCCCGCTCTTCGGACAATAGCTGACATTATAGTACCCACGACTTCAATACGATGCTCCGACTTCCGCCCGGGCAGTACCGCATGAAGTTCATCGTCGACGATAGCTGGCGGTGCTCCAAGCAGATCCCAACAGCTACAGACGACGACGGGACGCTCGTCAACTACATTGAGGTGGAGCCTGCAAAGACGGAGGAGGAGATCCAGGCGGAGTGGGCGATGGATGCCAAGCCTGTCTTGAAAGAAGAGGGTTCGTGCTTCTCCCATCTCCTTGATTCAGTGCTGACGCCACAGACGACGAGGGCCAATGGACATCCGTCATTCCCGCCCCGCTCGTCGCGTATCAATACATCGAAGAAATCCCTCTCAACCTGGACGAGCCCACATTCACCGCATTCGTCCATTCCGTCCCCCATATCTCGGCCGTTCCCAGCCCCCTACCCTCCCCCGTATCCTCGACAAAGTTATCGTCAATGCCGAGCCGCGCCGGCGGTCGTTTGATGAGTCGTCGAGTGGCGCCGGGCACGTCACGGCGGGATTGGACGATAATAGTATCCTGGCGGTCCCGAATCATGTGGTTCTGAATCACTTGACTGCGAGTGCGATCAAAAATGGGACGCTGGGCGTGGGGACGACGACGAGGTATAGGAAGAAGGTAGGTCAGGTCTGTGAGCGATTCAGGGGCATAGCTGATCAGCAGTACATCACCACCATGTTCTTCAAGCCGACTCTTGGTGATCTTATGGGCGACACGGCGCCCGCGCCTGAGCCGGCAAGTCAGTAGATTGAGGGACGTCAAAATGTAGCATTTAGCGAGTAGAGTCAAGGGGATTAGATTGTGTAAACATATAGAGGCAATGGGAGTCAGGAGTCATGCAGCATCCATGATCCATGCCCGATGTCTCTGCCGCTGGAGCTCTCCGAACAGACTTCCCCGACAGCAATGCGTCTATGCCGTCTTGGGCATCTTGACTGGGACTGTTAGCCGATAGCCCATAATTACCTGAAAGCAGGAGAGAAAGCGCAACTGACCTCCATATTTCGATCTCGACTTTGTCCGTCCCGCAACCCCACTAGCATCCAGCGCACCCCTCACCACCTTGTACTATCTCGTCAGCTTCCTATCTTTTCCCCTCTTCACACCACGACTCACTCTCACACCAGGCAGATCCTTCGTCCGTCCACCTCGTATCAGAACCACACCATGTTCCTGCAAATTATGCCCTTCTCCAGGTATATACGCAATCGTACTCTTCCCCGTCGAGAGCTTGACACGGCACACCTTCCGGACGGCCGAATTGGGCTTTTTGGGCTTGGTGGTGTAGACCTTGGAGATGACGCCGCGTTTTTGAAAGCAGTCTTGCAGAAGGGGAGAGGAAGAGTACGTGGGTGTGGGTTGGCGGGCGCCTCGGATAGCTAGAGGTCAGCGGTTTCTACGGTGTAGAGGGAAGTTGGGGAAGGGGGTCACATACCCTGGTTCAAGGAAGTTGAAGCGCGAGGTGAAGAAGAGAAGGAGCGCGCAGGAAGGTGTTGAGCGATTGCTGTGCGGAAAGGTGTCCGAGAGGACGAAGCGATCGAGGATGGGCTTGAAGCTGCGCGGAGGGACAGCCGGGAGAAGGCGTTGGACAGCGTGGAAGCCATTTTTAGCGGGAGATTTTCGACAGAGTCTCTACTGAGCTTGTAGGCGCTCCTCTGACTGGCTCAGGGGCAGCTCTGTAGTAGGGGGTATAGCTTGGAGTGCAAGGGCAAGATATAGATGATAAACAGATGTTGGAGGTGAGATGGTTTACCAGCGAAATCTCAGTGCATGACGTGGGATTTCTCCCGCTTTGCCTCCACTCGTCTTTCCAACGGAAGCAAGGCATCCCACCTGAAGATTTCCGGTCCACTTGAGTCTTGCGCAGGCACTGGTCTGGTACATACCATACCATACTCTAGTAGCCATGTCAGAAGCAGACTTCATAGCCTTCCCGCCAGCCTCAGAGGCAGGCAGCTCAACGCCTAAAAAGACAGGCGGCCGAGCCTTCAAAGAACGCATCAAGTGAGCTGCTCCTCCATCCTAGACCAACCCCCTGCAGCGACTGACGGACAGCACCACCCTCTTTGTCTCTTCCCTTCCTTACACAGCCACCTCGACCGACCTCGTCACTCACTTCTCCTACCTCGGGCCAGTGCGTCATGGGTTCGTAGCCACCGACAAGGCGTCCGGCAAATCCAAGGGTGTCGGCTATGTCACCTACTCGCTCAAGGAGGACGCCGAGCAGGCGCTTCTCGAGCTGGACAATAAAGACTTTGGGGGGAATGGACGGAAGATCCGTGTAGGATGGGCAACGGCGCGTCCGGGCACACTGGAGCGGATCAAGAAGGCGGAAATCGCAGCGGAGGAGCCGGGGAAGGTGTATCAGCCTGGACTGAGGGTCAAGTCTATCGATACCTCGTCGGCGTCGACGTCGGCAGCGGGAGCGGCAGGGGTGAAGGTGGAAGAAGGAGAAGAAGGGAAGGATCCCAAGGCAATAAGGACGGTGGTCGTGTCGGGTCTGCCGGAGGTGACCAAGGCGGTCCTGTGGAAGAAGGTGCGCAAGGTGAATGAGGGGATTGAGGTGCTTTTCCCGGTGGAAGGGCAGGAGGGAGTGGCGCATCTCGTATTCCCGAGCCACGGGGAGGCGGTCAAGGGGATCGGAAAGCTGCATGGGCACACATACAAGGAGAAGATTGTGTCGGCGATGCTAAAGAAGCGGGTGGAGAAGCTGGGGATGGGGCAGGCGGCGGGTAAGGGCGTTAGTCACGCGGGACGTCTGATCGTCAGGAACTTGGCGTGGCATGTGAGTTTCTCTCAGCTTTGTCCAGCATTCTCTTGACTGTGGGTAGCTAAGCTGATATCTAGACTACCGAGCAAGATCTCCGAGCCACTTTCCTGCCATACGGTCCTATAAACTCCATCGACCTCCCCAAAGCCCCCTCCAACTTCCCCGAGCGGAACGGCAAAGACGCCAAGCCCCGAGCGCGCGGATTCGCCTTTGTCTGGTTTGTCGCCAAGACGGACGCCGAAAAGGCCATCGAGGGCGTCAATGGCAAGCCGATCAAATACGCCAGCGAGGCAGCGAGAGCGAATGCAAAGAAGGAGGAGGCGAGGGTGGTGGCTGTGGACTGGGCGTTGAGTAAGGACAAGTGGGAGGAGATCAAGAAGGACGGGGAGGGGGTCAAGAAGGAGGAGGCAGAGGAGGAGGGGTCAAGCGACGAAGAGGAGAATGGGGAAGAAGGGGAAGATGAAGATGTGGAGATGAAGGAGGGAGCGGAAGAGCAGGAGGAAGATGAGGACGTCAAGCCTGTCAAGCCGACATTGCCGACGGTGGATGTGGGGTCGACGCTTTTCATCCGGAATCTGCCCTTCGAGGTGACAGAGCAGGAGCTGAATACCTTGTAAGCTAATGTCTCTTCATATCGCTGAGCTAAGCGTAGTGCGAACGTAGCTGACATCCAGGTTCCGCTCTTTCGGCCCGCTTCGGTACGCTCGAATCACCATGGACAAGACAACCGGCCGGTCTCGCGGAAGCGGTTTTGTCTGTTTCTGGAAGACGGAAGATGCGGATGCGGCCATCGAGGAGGCTGAGCGGGTGAACCAGGAGACGGGCACCAACTCCACTCCTGTGAGTTGCCTGAGTCTGAACACTGCGAATCAGCTGGAACTGACACAATAGCTCGGAGGCGGAAACAACCCATTCGCACTTCCATCAGTTCTGACCGTCGACCCGTCCTCGAGTCTCGCTTCCCGCTTGGTCATCAATGGTCGGTCGCTCGAGGTTACTCGGGCGGTGACGAGGGAACAGGCGGGACAGATGAAGGAGGATGGCGAGCGAGCGAGGGCTACGGGCGATAAACGGAATACTTACTTGATGCGCGAAGGAGGTGAGTGAACATTGCCTGTTGGGAGCGAGTGACACAGCTGACCCTGACAGTGGTCTTCCCCAATTCCCCTGCGGCCGCTTCACTGCCCGCTGCCGAGCTCGAAAAGCGTCAAGAAGCCTTCAATGCTCGTCGCACCCTCCTCCGCTCCAACCCCTCCCTCTACATCTCCAAGACCCGTCTCTCGATCCGCCAACTCCCCCTCTTCGTCACTGACCGCACCTTGAAACGCCTCGCCATCCACGCTATCCGGACATTCGACGCCGAAGTCGAAGCCGAGACTCGCGAACCCCTGACGCGCATCGAAGAATTCGACGATACACTCTCGCCCGCCATTGCCGCGCGCGGCGACAAGGGCAAGAACAAGAAGAAGGCCGAGCGCGAGACGCCGGTCATCCAGAGTAAAGTCGTGAGGCAGACAGAGAAGGTGGATCCGTTGACGAACATGGGGCGGAGTAAGGGGTACGGTTTTCTCGAGATTCGGAGTCATCGCGAGGCGCTCAAGGTGCTGCGGTGGGCGAATAATAATGCGGAGATAGGGGAGTTGGTCTGGGGTTGGTGGAAGGAGGAAATGAAGGAGGTTCTGGAGCGGGCAAAGAAGGAGTTGGAGAGTCGGCGGAAGCCGGTCGAGGTCGCGGAAGAGGGGGAAGAGGGGAAGAAGGTGGAGGGTAAAGAGAAGGAGAAGGAGTCGATTGAGGAGTTGGAGGCGAGAGTGAGGAAGTTGGAGGAGAGGTCGAGGGAGGGTGATGATCGGAGTTCGGGGGGGATGAGGGGTGGGAAGACGTTGATGATTGAGTTTAGTATTGAGAATGTCCAGGTGAGTCTAACGTCTCGCCCTCTTTGTGCGAAACAGAGCTGATGGAGTAGGTCGTCAAGCGGCGAGTGGAGAAGATCACTACGGCTCGATCGGATTCTCGATCAGACCCTCGGCCGGCCAAGCGCGCCGCGGTCGACAGCGACGATGAGGGAGCTGCACCTGCACCCGCAGTCACTCGCGCCGCTGGCCCCGGAGGTCGAGATAGGTCTAAACGTCAGAGGACAGACGGACCTGCTCCATCAACTACCACACCAGCGGCAGATGGGGCTGCCCGTCGCGTCGAGAAGCGGGAAAAGGCAAATGCGAGCGGCAAGAAGCCACAGTGGAAGCCTCCTGTTCAGCAGTCCAACAAGGCGCCAGGGGAGAAGACGGCGAGAGGGCGGGAGAGGACAGAGAAGCGGGACAAGGAGCGGGCTGCTAAGGCTGCTGCGGCTGGCGGTGGCGGTGGAGCGGGAGGGGCAGCGGGAGGGGCACCGACAGAGACAAGCGGGGAGAAGAGGGGGATTGAGAAACAGGGGGCGAATTTGGGATCGATGATTGGCAGGAAGAGGCGGATGCGGAAGGGTGGGAAGTGATTGGACTCAGTGTATTGTTTGAGCTGTGTAGAGATGCATGACATCGAGAGAAACTACCGTACGGACGAGCTGCCGAACCCCGTTGCGCGCCGCATGTCCCCACTTCCCCCACCCATATCACTGCCCCACAGCCCTCCATCCCTGCTACCCCTATTCCGAGCCATGGCGGCCGTGCTCGGTCCGGGACCCGCGACGCCTTGCGTCGTCCCTGTTCCCCATCCACCTCTTTCGCGCTCTCTCTGTGGAGCTGCGGCGGCCGGAGCGGGAGTCCCTCGGGCCCGGTTGGCGAGGTACGCCCCTACCCCACCTGCAGCTAGGCCTGTGAAGAAGCCGGGTGCCCAGCCGGTCTGACCGGGCTGAGGGAGTGGCTGAGGGGTGGAAGAGGCTTTGGAGTAGGGTGGGGGTGGATGAGGGGAGTCGTCGCAGTCGCCTGGCCATCCTCCGCCGCCTGGACCCCATCCTCCGCCAGGCCCACCTCCACCTCCCCCACCCGGCCCCCCTGGACCTGGACCACCAGTCCCAAATAATGCAGGAGGGGTCCATCGGGGATAGACCGACTTCATGACATTACGAATAAGGGAGTAGAGGATGATGCCGGATATGGCGAGAAAGAGGAGGTTGAAGGCGTTGTCGAATAGCTTGCCTGGGTTATCAGCTACGTCTTGTCTCATCCAGCAGGTAGCTGGCTGCTCATACGTACTTGGCTTTCGAGGTAACATGGGAGGATCATCCCGCTCTAGACTGCCATCTATCCGCACGAGGTCATATGTCAGCCCGCAGGACCCTGATCGTTAGCTCATTGCGAAGGTCACCGCATCATACAGCTAGCGTACCGTGTAGGATGTTACTATCTCCAGGCCGTTCCCAGCCTTCGCAGCTAACGTCCACTTTGCCAAATCTCAGTCCAGTTGGGAGATCCGCTTCGCACTTCCCATCAGCTCCATATACGTTCCGAAAGGCGACAGCTCACCTTCCACTGAAACCCGCCCATCCCGTCGCTCCCTATGTTCTCGCATAAGATATTGGCAGGCTGATATCGAGCACAAGGAGCACCGACACATGTCTGTTGAGCTGCCGGAGTCAGCCGAGGCGACCAGGTGGAAGTCCAGGGAAGAGGAACCCACGGATCGGGTCGGTTCGTCTTGCGACTGTATACGCGTCGGAGTGGAAGTTGACGTAGCGGACCGCAGCGAGGGGGACTTTTCTGTTGGCTGCCATTGCGGTTCGATCCCGTGGTAGATGCAAGGCAAGATCGGGGATCTTCAGTAGATGAGAGATGTATGGTCGAGCATATGAGCAGCATAGCAACTTTCTCCTTCCACGTCGCGCTGCGCGCGCGTTGACAGGCGTCATCGGAGAGGTTACGTAACGAGCCTTTACCCCGCGCGTTTCAGATCCGCCTCTCAAGCGTCGAAATCTTATCCCCCCCCCCCTTCAGCCTCCCAATCACCTTCGTATCATACATCTATCCAGCGCCTCTTGTCTTGCTCGACCAGCTTATCATTGGCAGCCCTCCCCAACTCTTCAGCCATTAACATGCCACCGCAGTATCGCGAACACAGCTCCCCCGACTCGGATGAACCAGGAGGCCCCGCCCAATCCGCCAACCCGAAGGCCGCTTCTGACAGAGAAGGCGGATCGAGCTGAACAAGCTGAACTACCCTAAGCGACAGCCGGTGTGCCGCGTTGTCAATGCCTTAGAGCTTGAACAATGGGAGGTATGCTCGCACTCATTCCCACTCGTATCAGCCGCGTAGCGCTTAATTACTTATCGCTGATGCAATCAGGAGTGCTGCGAAACCTTGGAAGCACTAGTGGCAGACCCAGAAAGCGGCCGTAAAAAGATCAACGAATATAAGGCAAGTCTTAAGATGCTGTTGAACAAGGACGTGGTATGGGGTAGGGTGCAGCAAGAGCAATTCAACAGTCAAGGTGTGTTTTTTCGCTAGCCTGTGTGTGAAAGTGCCGGTACGCGCGGCTGATGTTGCAGCTGGTCCGTGCGGTCGATGTGCAGGCTAGGGGCATGCCTGCCTGGTTCGCCTCGAGCCTACTCCGTTTGGCGTAGCGCCGCATGTTGTCCTTACAAGGTACAGTAGGCTTACACTTATCGGTAAGTGCGGTCAGTTGACATGCCCAGATGTATGAGTTGTCTCGCCGCTTTGAAGGGATCAGTACGGGGAAGCCCTACACGCTGTGACCTAAGCCTCAAGCACGGGTGAGTGATCTCCTGGATGTGCGACCTGCTCGTATTCATCCTGACATGCAGAGATCCAGTCCACCCGTCGCTAAGCGGGACAGCTCCAAAGCGGAAGTCTGCCCGCAACCTATCCCCAGAGCGGGATGACCCGCCGAGAGACCCGTCATCGGCGCACCAGCCCCCGCCCGCAAAGATGCGCAAGGTTCGATCGGATGCGGCAGCGCCGGTCGCCCGACCTGCTGCCAATCTCCCGCGGGCCTACACGGTCAGCGACGATGAGGAGGACGTCAAAGCTGCTCCGGCAGACGCTGTCGTCTCGGCGGCAATCGAAGCGCTCAGCGGACTTGCGGCGGAGCTGGAGAGTATCCTGAAACCGCTGGCAGAGGCGGTCATATACGGACTACTACGCGTTTCGCCGTGCTCGAGGACAAGATCAACCTCTTCACAAAGGTGAGTATGCCGTTCATGATACCTGATCTCGTCGTAGGAGCTGATCAGCAGATTGCCGAGCCCCGTCAACACTATCTAGTCACGAGGAAGGAGGCGATAGAGGCGGTGGACGACATCCGCAGAGTCATCAAGCTATTCTCGGAGACGCTTTCGGATGCTGGCAAGGTGGATTGGGATTGGCGGAAGATGCTGGAGTATGCGGATCTCGATGTGGATAGGCTGGAGAAGGTCAGTCTCTTGTTATCATACGCTCAGTTGAGAGTCCGGACTGCGGCTGATCAAATAGGCTGCGAAAAGGCTGTGATATATTAGGGTACTCATCAGCAGCAAATGCAACGACGTGGAACAGCAGCAGTGTCCAAGCGAACGGCAACAGACGGCAACGCGCTCGTCTACTGATCACTTCCTGATCGATACGGTAGTTACGCAAAAGTGCCGTCACCCAGCGCTACCCAGCCCAGCGCTTTCTGCTTCCTATATCATCCGCTTTGGCGCTTTGCTTCCCCAATCATCTCAATAGTATCGCAATCAAAATGTCGTCCCAGAGGCGCGAGGTCAGCCCCGACTCGGACGACTTCGCAGGTCCCGTAAGGCACGCCATTCCGAAGCCCGCCTCTCGCGATCTCCCCAGGAAGTCAGACAAGAAACTGCACCCTAAAAGACAGCCCGTGTGTCGCGTAGTCGATGTCAAGGACCTTGAAATCTGGCAGGTGTCTCATCCACCAGTACCAGACTAATGGTCAATCTCACCACTCACTCGGTGCTGATTCTATCAGGAATGATGCAAAAGCCTAGAGACGCGAATGGCAAAGGTAGATGCTGCCCCGAAGACCGTCTCTGGCTACAAGACGACCCTCAACCAGCTGCTAGATAAGTACGTTATGTGGGGTATTGTGGAGCACGAGCAACCGGGTAATCAACGTATGTGATCCTGCTCGGATGAAGCACTTGAATTTGAAGCTGATGCTCCAGCTGGTCCTTGTAGTCTGTGCATCGACAAAGGCCGTGAATGTGTCGTTCGCCTCGAGCCCACTCGGTCTGGAGTCATCCCACACGTTGTCATTACAAGGTGCTGTAGGCTTATACGACTCTAGGCAAGCGCAGAAAGCTGAATAGCCCAGGTGCATGGGCTGTCTTGCCGGCTTACAAGGATCCCATCGTGGCTGCGATATAAATCTGCAGCGCGGCTGGGGGATGTCCCAAGTGTGAGGCTCACCTTGAGATCTGTTCTAACATAGCAGAGGTCCAGCTGAGCCGTCACACAATCGGCCTGCCCCGAAGCGGAAGTCTGCCTCCGAGCCACATAGAGGGCAAGGTCAAGCCCCGAGGGTCCCGACACCGGCAAATCAAGCCCCGCTCGCAAAAGTTCGCAAACTTCGCCAAAGACTGCCGGCCGCTCGACCTGCTGCCGATATTACACGCGCCTATGCGGTGAGCGACGGTGAAGACGACGTCAAGACGGAGATAAGCGCGGACCCCATCGTTCTCGCCACTGCCACCACATGGCTGACCGAATTCACGGTGTGGGGAAAGCGCAGGCTTGATACAATTCCGCCACACAACGAGGAATGAGGAGGTCCGTGCACAGCACACAGGCGAGGCTGACGAGAGCCATGGATGGCTAAGCGTTGGATAGATCGTCAATCACCGTACATAGCACTAGCCACATACATGTTCATGTAGCTCTTGCTCTGTCTCACCTGCAGCTTGGCCATTCGACACTCGGTGCTACTCCCATCGACATCTATACGGCTCGGCACACTCCTCGTATCCCTCTCATACCCCTCTCCTGTGCGCCAGTCCTCCCTGGTTCACCTCGATCTCCTCTCTTTCGCTAGCCATCACCCGGCTTCCACCCTTTTTCACCACAACGGCGGAGCTGGAGGGTAGATTGCTCTCTGTGGCGGGAAACGGCCTCTTCGTCATCCGAACCCGTCTGTCCGTGCTCAAGGACAATATCAACATCTTCAAGAAGGTGAGCACCTAGATACCTTGGGTGACCGTAGCTGATCATAGATGACCGATCAACCCAGCTCGAAAGTCACGAGGAAGTCACGAGGAAGGAGGCGTTGGAGGCGGTTGACGATATTCGAATGGTGATCAAGATGTTTACCGAGACGCTCTCAGACGCTAGGAAGGTGAATAGGGACATGAAGTATATGCTCAAGTATGCGGATGAGCATACCGATGAGCTCGAGAAGGTCAGTCTGTCGATGTCTTGGCCTACCGGGCGGCAGCTGATCGGACAGGCTGCTAAAATGTTGTAGTGCAGGGAATGGAAATCGTACAAATTCCAGCATGTAATCAATCGTGGTCCTCATCTCAGTTGCTGGGTTTTGGAGAAATCCTTAAGCTATGTTGCTCGTAGCGGATCAGCGCGGTATATGTCTTGGAGTGCCCACGTTGTTGAGGGAGGGAAGCGAGGGGATACGCGCTGCTGAAATATCAGCGCCTTCCCAAGGATTGGACTCCGGCCCAAAGGGAGAAGTTCATGCACAGAGCTTTCAACTATACCCTCATCAAAGGGCGGATATACAGGAGGAATGACAAGGGTCTTCCGAGAGAGTTGGTTCTTACCCGAGAGAGGCAGAGAGAGATTCTCATGAGTCTGCACGAGGGTTCGGGACACAAGGGGAAGCATGCGACTCACTACAAAGTGTGGTCTCGATTCTACTGGCCAAATATCACCAGAGATATCGAGGAGCATATCCGTACCTGCGAGCCTTGTCAGCACAGGGACTACCGGAAGTACGAGGCGGAACTTACTAGTCCGGACGTGCCCACAGTGCTGGGGACTATCCACATCGACTGTACCAAAGTTGGCAAGAAGAACTCCAATGGGGATCCGATTGTTTTGCTGTTGGCTCGAGATAGCTTGACTGGATGGGTCGAAGGGAAGATCGTGGAACGCCAGAACGCGATTACGGTTGCTGAGTGGTTCGAGACCGAGTTTCTTGCTCGGTGGGGTATAGTCGGTCAGGTGACAGCCGACCAAGGACCGGAGTTCAAGGGTGAATTCAAGCAGATGTTAGCGAGGTATAAGATCAAGTACGTCAATACTAGCTCTTACAACCCGGCGGCGAACGGAGTGGTGGAGAATGGGAACAAGTCCATCAAGGAGGCTATCTTCAAGAGATGCCGAGGGGATGCTTCGAAGTGGGCAGTGCATCTTCCGTACGCACTTTGGGCAGACAGGTCCACTGTGAGGAGGTCGACCGGCTTCTCTCCGTTCTACATGATGTTCGGGCAAGAGCCTGTGCTTCCGATCGATTGGGAGGAGAGTACTATGCTTATCAGCAACTGGGAAAATGTCAAGGACACCTCAGATTTGATCGAGGCTAGGATGGTGCAGTTGGAGAGGAAGCAGGAGGACTTACAGCTGGCAAGAGTCAGAGCTCAGAAGTCTAGGCAGGCGAGCATCGAGCATGCCAATCAAGCTCGTGAGCTGAGGCATCGAGGTCGAGACTTCAAGATTGGGGAGTTGGTACTCGTTCGCAACAATCAGCAGGACAATGGTCAGACGATCAGAAGTTTGGATAGATGGAGGGGACCTTTCCGGATTGCGGATATATCGGATATATCGGATAGGGGATCGATGAAGCTTGCCGAGCTGGATGGGACCCTGCTTCGAGAGAAGGTTGGTCACAACCGCATTCGGAGGTTCTACACTCGTGCTGCAATGGAGGTCACTCTGCTCGAAGAGCTGGGCTTGCCAACAGACGAAGTGATGTATGCAGACGCAGAGGTGGTGGATGGTGAGGACTTGACAGCTTTGTTCAAGTAGCCAGACTTCCGTCGGAAGTGGAGGGAGGCCGAAAAAGGAGCGAAAAGTGAAAACTGGGGTAGCGGAAGCAAAACCCAGAGTTTGGGGGAGCGAAAAGCCAGCCAAGATAGCTGCTGCTTTCTACATCGTTCTTGATCACCCTTGATCAGTCTACATCATTCTTGATCACCCGTGATCAGTCTTGTTTCTTTTGATCACACTCGATCCTATCAACAACGATGTCCCGACCGGACGAAGAAGAACTGGTGGACTACGATGAGGCGTATGAGGAGTCATTCGTGCCCTCAGTGAACGGGCCGGGCCAGTCGACAAAGGGGCAATTGGAAGCTGAGTTCGCTGCGAAGGTTGCCATACCCGGAGAGGATGACGAGTTACTGGGCATTGCTGCTCCCGATGGAATGGTCTGGAGCGAGGAGGAGGAGAAATTTGTTCGTATAGAAGAAGAGTTGGTGGATTATGATGAGACGCCGCTCCAGACCATTCCATCGAGAGCAGCAATGCCCAGTAACTCGTCCGTAAGGGACCGAGCCAGTTGTTACACTGCTCGGAGGTATTGGAGGTGGTTGTACCGTAGCGAGGGAGGGGGAAGGCGTAGGTTGCCCATTGGTCGTGGGGGATGGAGTTGATATAGAAGGCCGCGTCCGGGTTCTCGCTCTCCAGCGCCGAGAGGTGTTGCTTGAACTCCACCTCGGTTTTGGCGTACAGCATGGAGTTGAAGTAATCGACCGCTTTGGCCTTGTATGCCTCCTTGATATTGGCTCGCAGATGCTGAGCGCAATGACCGTGATGGGCGGCAGGGAGGACGGTACCGACGGCGTTGAGCAGGCCTTTCTGCCGGTCCGACACGATGACGACGCCCTCGAATGCGAGACTGGGAAGGGCGACGAGGAGGTTCTGGCAGAACCAGCTCCAGGTGGCGGTGGACTCCGACTTGACGAGCGCCCAAGCGAGGATGACGATATGACCCTCGCAGTCAGACGTGGAGGCGAGGAGGAGGTTGTAGGTATTGTGGGCGCGAGAGTATGTCCCGTCCAGGGTGAGGAGAGGCCGAGAGTGGTGGAAGAATGTCCGCGCCGGCGATGGGGAGACAAAGAGGCCCAATATCGCCACGTCCTCTTCATCGTCATCGCCACTGTCCCCATCCTCTGAGTCCCTGCCGTCCCCACCCTGCCCAGCTCCATCTCTACGCTCCCGATACCCATCCAGAGGCTTGTCCGTCTGGAGATCCAGATGAGCCTGCGGATCCCGCTGGGCTAGCAGGTCCATATAGGCGGGGAGACGACGGAAGTCGGCGCAGTGGTTGGCCGCGGTGTCCCCCCTAATCTCCTGTACCGCGCGCGAGACGGCCTGGCGGCTCAGATCGTCGATGGTGGAAGCGCGGAGGGGACCGATGAGACCTTTGGCGGAGGCTTCGGCGAGAGGGGTGCCTTTGTTGAGTCGTGTGGCCTGCATGTGTCAGCTATATCAAAGCCAATAGTTGCGTTATTGACTCACCTCGGCGAGAATGAAGCCCCTTTGTCTCGCTCCAAGTCGCGCGGGAACGCCGTGAGGAGAGCAAGTGTGTTCGTCGATGAGAGTTTGAACGATACACCCGCCCGACGCCCCGTGCGACTTGAGGTAGACACGATATTTACAACCGTCCTCCTTCTTGAGCGCGCACGAAAGTATCCGCGATCCCGTCGGCGCCTTCTCCGCCTTGACGGACGCCTTGCGCTGAGCAAGAGAGTGGTGGGTGATGGCGATTTTGGCAGTGTCGAAAGAGCCGAAGGTCTGCTTGGCGTAAAGGACAGTGGTAGGGGCAAATGAGGTAGCGGGGGCGAAGGTTGGTTGATTACTGCGACGCGTCAGAATGGGCCACAATAGTCCTTAATGCGCGAGACTACCTACTCTGACATGATGAGAGACGGCGGTAGGGCTAGTAATAGTGCTTGGCTGGCTGATGTTGTTGCTACGTGGGTATAGAAGCGGAAAGTGGAGAGGTGAAGGAGCGGAGAGGAGAGGATCAAAACAAATACAACGCGTCGCGGGGCCGGCACACTGCCGGCATGATAACAAGCCGAAACTATCCGGCTTCGTCCTTTAGGCATCCTTTAGGCCGGACTTCGTCTTTTAGACAGTGGCGGAAAGGCTTCGTCTTTTACGGACAAATACATTTCGGTCATCGTCTTTTAAACATATGCTCAAAGGATCACCTTCCTCGAGCCTCTTGGCGCAGACTTGGACTACACCCTCTGATAGTCTACATCTCCCTCTCATACCATCCTGCTGCCATAGCGACGATGGCACCGATTCAGCTGCTCGACGACCTCTGGGGCGTTGTCATATCCCACCTTCGGCGTCCCCTACCCACCCCGAACGGGAAGAATGAGTGGAGATCCGTCTCTCAACCGGACCTCATCCGGTGTATGAGAGTGAACAGGGTAAGCCCGCTACAAACTAAGCTTGAGGGACGCTCTAGCAGAGTCTCCATCACAGAAGTGTTGCTGAAACCTAGGTTTGGAATCACTGCGCAGCTCAGCACCTATACAAAGTCGTCGTCACGGACCGTCCAGCCCAGCCGCCCAGCTCGCCGTCGGTATTCTGGGAGGGACGGACGGAGGTGTTCCAGCTGCACGAGGCATCAAATCCAAAGCCCAGCTATTCGGTTATGAGCGACTATTCCTCGAATACGGACCCACCCCGGAGAATAACGGGCCCACATATCACCAGATCATGAAGGCCAAGGCCGGTTCTAGGATGTTCGACTTTATCGCCCCTGATGGTCGGATGCGCAAGCATCTGATCCTCCAGGAGGCGAATGGAATAACCGCAGGCATCTCTGCCAGGAGACGTCATCTCATCCGGCTGAAAGGCGTTGCCACCGGGGCATTCCTTGACGGACAGAGGCGCACATACCCTCGGCGATGGGCGTCGAATGAGGAAATGAAGGAGATGTCGCCTACCATCCAGAAGGCACAGTTCGTTCTTTCGAGTCTGATCGACCGGCCAAGGGTCATTACCTTCTGCCAACGGATCGAAAACGGTCCCCTGGCCTACTTGGCTCTCATCGACTACCCCAATGCCGGCGGCGGGAAATTGCTCCAACACCGACTGCATGTCGAGTCCCTCGAATGCCAGGTCCCCGTCGTCTTTCGCGGCCAAAGCAGGTGGTACCTCACCACACACCTCCTCCTCGGCGATGACGCGGCGAGGTTCCAGCAGGGCTCGGAGCTGGTGGTGATGAGCATCGGCAACCTGATCGAGAGTCGGGAGGGAAAGATCAAGAACTGGTTGAAGGAAGAGGGGAGACGGAGGATTGCAAAGGATCCGAGTCTGACGGTTAGAGATCCTCCTCTCGTCTAGTCTCAATCGAGGTGGCTTCAGGAGTATAGTGGAGAAGGAGGTCAGGAACTGTGTCCCCTTGTTTTATGAACAGGGATACCACGTACCAAAATCTCGATCTCAGAATGAGTGTGGAAGTTGGGATCGATGGCGGAGGCGCCGCCCTGCGAGGTGTGTGGCTGGTGCTCGGACGATATCCCCGTGAGTGCTCAGGCTATAGTCAGGGGGATAAGCTAATTACCCTAGCCCGAATCATATGACTGGTTCGCCATCAACCGGCGGGACAGCGAAACTGGCGAGATTGTGGTGACCAGAGAGCCTAGGTGGCAGGATGAGGACACTGATGAGGGCGACGAGGAAGACGATGGGGAGTATAGTGATGAGGAGCCCCGTGAGCACGGTTAACTGTGTCATGTGCCGGGATGCTGGGGCGGGAAGGATCACCATTTGCACTAGCTGCTGGCGGAGATGGGGCGGATACTGGCGGATAGGTTGTGGCTGAGCGAAACATGAATTCTTGGCGGTGATGGACTAGGTAGACAGATAGCGCGACTCTAGCAGTACGTTCCTATAGCTCGAACCTTGTAGCTCCTGTACCTTCCTGTACTCCATGTAGGGTGGGTACCGAGATCTCGCACGCAAGCAAGAATCTGAATGGGTCGTGCCGCATTCCTCGAGCGGCATGCCGTACGGCCGCAAGCTCATGCGCTCTTGCCCGAAACCCGCCCGATTAGCGGAGCTGTCTTTGATTTTGCGTACACCTTACTCATGTCACACTCGACCATGTCTCATTCTACCAGCGAGAAGAGCGCGACGAGCCAAAAGGAGCGAGCGCAGCTGCCGCCGGAGATATGGGTCCAGGTCTCAGGCTATTTGCAGAAGCCCCTCCCTCGCCCTACTGGCAAATGCCAGCGGTCCGATATACGACAGACGTCGCTCGCAGTAGCCATGCGCGTTTCGAAAGTGGGTTACGAAGAGCTACGCCTAGTATCGAATCACTTAGCATGAGGTACCATATCGCTAATGCTTTATATAGCTGTTCAATAACATCGCCTCTCCCCTCCTGTATAAGAACGTGATCGCCGACGACTTCTCCCTCCTCACCGCCAACCTCTTTGGCGGTCCAGCTGCGAAAGGTATACAAAGCAAATCGCAGCTGCTCGAGCAATGTCAGCACCTCTACCTCGAGTACTCATCTTTCGCGCCAACTTACCTCGAAATCATGCGAGACGGCCCCCGCGCGTACCGCCTCATTCCCTAGGAGATGGTCAATCGCTCCAGGCTGGTCAAACTCTGCAACCACGAGTGCAACAAGATCATTACCGCCGCCAGGGGATTATTGCTCTCTGTCAGTCGAGCCAAATTGCGTAGTCTGGCGACGGGGGCGTTCTTAGGCGGGCAAGATGAGATCTGGAAGGAGGTCTGGTCGGACGAGCTCGGCCAGCAATTCGGTCGCGCCCAGGTGAAACTCGCCCATATCGTCAAGGACACGCAGCCGGCCCAGTATTGCTCAAGGACGAGGCGCGGTCCCCTCTACATCCCCATCATGATCCCCCACGTCACTTATCCGCGCACATTCTATCACCAAAAAGAGCACACCACCGCGGACCTGCGTCACTGCCTCCATTACGATGGGTCCGAGGCGTTCTACCCGCCCCTCATACTGGCTGGGAAATCTCGGTGGGACTTTACCCTAGCGGAAATCGATGATCCCGAGGAGCAGACGACGGTGGGGTGGAATATGGTGGCGGAGATGGTCAGGCGGTGGATAGGGGATAGGGCCGAGTATCTGACAAGGATCGACGAGGAGGACAAGCCAACTCTACCAGATACGCCCTATCTCGACCTGGACATCTACGTACCGAGGGCAATGTTGAGGCCTGATACCAAGGAAACGATGTTGGAACTGTTGGGTCAGATAAGGGAGACGCAATTGGCCACGTCGAATACGTCCGAGTCGCAATCTGGGAAAGACGTTATCCGGTGGCACAAGCTCGAGGATGCTCCTAAGTGCGAAGGTTGTGGGTCTCTACCGACGATCTTCCGGTGAGTCTTTGACTCCAACTTGAACAAGGGAGGAGATGTAGGTCGGTGCTGACTTGACAGGAGGAGGATGAGGCGTTACTTCCGGAATGGGCGAAGGGATCCGCTAGAGGGAGATGATGGCCTGTAAAGGGGATTTTGGTGTTCTCATCCGTGGTCAGAGTCACACTGTGGAGGTGAGTAGCCTCGTGAAGCCTCATACCACAGGAGTGAGGCTTGGGCTTACCCCTCGCAGCTAGAAATGCCTCTATAGGCCTGAACCGATGCACAGCTGGCTATTACAAGGGTGACGTCATCTGTGTGTTTCAGGTCCGCGAAGCGAACTCTAATCCGCCACACGCTTCCTTTCGCCTCGCTCATCAATTTCTTTCCTTCATCCCTACTTATACACCATAAACCACCATCATGGAGCCAGGCGACACCAAAGAGGGAATCCTCCCCAAGAAATGGGCCCCTCGCGGCTCGCACGACAACCCGTACCTTGTCGCGGACTCGGACGATGAGCGGGAGGTGGCAGTCCCGCCGCAGCCGGCTGTCGGCGCAGGACTGGTGCCTCGACCAATCGTTCCGGAGCAGCCACAACTCTGTGCAAAGAAGCGGAAGCCCAGTCACGCCTATCGACAGCCTGCATGCCGGCCGATCAAAGACATTCGGAAACACGACCTGTGGAAGGTGAGATTGCGATTTGTGCTGCGTCGTTCCATCGGGAAGGAACCACTGCTGATCCTCCGAAGATGTGCTGCATACGAATACAGCACGATATCGCTCATAGGTCAGGTAGCTCAATCCACCACAGGCATCGTCACCTGACCCTCATGATGGACCCTGATGCCAATTGGGCTATCGTAGATGAGCTTGAGGGACCGAGCAAGGGTGAGCATTGTCTGTTCCACTCTGTTCCGAAGTACTTCTAGAGTCCTGACTATACAGATGGAGAAGTCGATGGGCCCTGTCAGAACTGCAGGGCTCAAGAAGAGAAGACAGATTGCATTGTGGAGGTCGAGATTATCCCTGGCGAACCCCACCGAGTGATCAGAAGGTGAGCTACTTCCTTCCTCACATCTACCGTATGGACTATCATGCTAATCAAAGGTGCATGTGCTGTATTGTTCAGGAGAAGAGGTGTGATATGACCCTGCACGGAAATGCTCACACTCAACAAATGATCAATGCGTGAGTACCAAGCATAGTCTTCTCAAGATGTGCTGCACGCAGAAGTTGATCGACTAGTGTCCGTAACACACCGGCAGTCCGAGCAGCTTTCGGCCTCCGGCAACTCGGCCCTATCCCCGATCGCGAACCTGCTACTCTCGGATCGACCAGCGACGCGGAAGTGCAGGAAGCTGATCAAAGCCACCTCGCAAGGAGCGTCAAGCGCAGGCGCGTCTTCTCACCCGATATCACTCCACCTCCCTCCGCCACGCCAGAAAGAGCCGGTCGCAGCAATTCGCAGCCGAGTCAATCGCCATCGGTGGATGAAGCCCTCAATTTGGCGGTCACGAACATCCAGGAGTTTGTTGAGCGGATGAGGAAGATGCTTGTAGATCAGATGGGCGACTACGAGATCAAGATCCTGTTTGAGGGAGTTCAGGGTTAGATTGACATTGTGAAGCGCGTGAGTCCTCCTTGTCCCAGTGATCATTACCAGCAGTCACTCGGGCTGATATATCAGAGCTTGAGCACAGGAGCCGGGACCAGGGTCGCCAGCGCCAGCGTATCATCTGCGGTCACATTCATCGGCGCCTTCACCCAAGAGCTCAAGGATATACTGGCGGGACAGGCGGAAGGTGGAAAGTTGCGCTTTGTGATGAAGAACATGTTCACCGTAGTGAACGGACATATTGACACCTTGCAGCAAGTGAGTGATGGCGAGTTTGTCTAGTAGGGTCACAGCTGACGGAGCCAGCTTTGATTCGATGGAGCGTTCCAGGTGACATTTCGACAAGGGGTTTTGTTGGCTTGAATGGGTCCACGGTAGAGCGTAAACAAACAAGGCGTCGCGGCACTCCCATCCATTGGGACAGTGGAGGAGTCGCGACCCGTATAGACCGGTAGCGACCGGTATATACTCGTATCTACTCGCGGCGACCGGTAGCTATCGGTAGCGACCGATAGCGACTGGTAGCGACTGGTAGCGACCGGTAGCGACTGGTAGCGACCGGTAGCGACTGAGTAGCGACTCGTAGCGACTGAGCAGCGACTCGTAGCGACTCGTCGCGACTCGTAGCGACTCAAGTAGATAGCCAGTAGCTAGGACCCCAGTCAGCACTATATAAGGAGCAGTAGTCAAGCCCTATGCATCCCCAGTCTGCTCTTGAAAACTTAACAGGTTTGCGGTACATAGAGCTTAGTTGACAACATGCAATACATATGCGGGTATGCCAGTATCACACATCATCAGCTGAGGTCATATATTCCCAAAACCTTGCTTCCCGAGGGGTTGCGGGCGACAGCGACTCGTGTATATGGCGGGCCTATAGTGGCAGCCCCTCGCGTTTCAGATAAAATTGAAGTGCCTTCTTTTTGAGTTCACGTGCATTCGCATTCCCAATCCCTTTCGTTCTTTCTTCCCTCTTCCCTCGTCAGCTCTATATCTTTCCGCTTGGCAGTATGTCTAGCTCCCATCCATCCCTTAAGCGAGGGGCTGGTACCCAGGACGACCCCGAATTGCTCTATTCGGACGACGGGGAGTCGTATCTGACCGAGGAGGAAGAGGATGACATCAGAGTCAAGAAAGAAGGCGATGATGCAGAGAAGAAAGGGGATCCACACTCGCTTCATTCGGATAGCTCTGAGAGACCCAAGTCGGCATACGAATACCATCAGCCAGCCTTCCGCTTGGTTCCGGACGTCAAACAACACCCTACGTACGAGGTAAGGGACGCTTACAGTAAAGCTAATCCTTACTTGAGGTAGGGAGCTGACCACTGCAGACATGTCGAAATACTATGCTGGGAAGAATACGGACCAGCTCAAGCGCAACGACTGTGAGGGGCTTCCAGAGCCTCCTCGCGCACTTGGTCGACCCCAAGTCCGTCTGGGGTATCATCGAGCGCCCTCCAGACGGTGCGCAAGGTGAGTGATGGGTTTCAGAATGACATGAGAGAAGGAAGTACCACAAGGAGCAAGTACTGATGAAGCAGTACATCAGTGCACGCGGTGTGCTGCGCATGTCGATCGCGAGTGTATTGTCCGTCTCGAGCACATCACTGTGGGGTTGGATCCACTCTCTTACAAAGTTGTGTCAAGGTAAGCCGGTGACTTAAAGACACGTGTCCTGTCGTTCTTGTCGTCGTTCGAGGTACTGATGATGCTCAGGTGCATAATCTGCATGACTAAGTCTAGGAGCTGTAGTATCACAAAGAGTCGGAACTCTGTCTCCAAGCGGTTAGTCTCGGTCCTCGTCTGAGCTTGAAGACATGGTCGTATGCTGAGACCTGTAGCATACGTTCCAGCCCATCTGAACGCTCCATTTCTAGGCAACCTCAAGGCTCCTGGGCAGGCCCCTCGACATCTGCGCCTCCGAATCAAGCACAGACCCGGGCGGAACGTTACAAGGGCGTTCCTTCAGGTGTCCGAAGCGTCGCTCCTGTTATACGGTCCCAGCGGCAACCCCAACTCCCGGCTTCGAAGAGCACTAATTCGACCGCACCCGCCAATATCGGTCCCACGCCTGCGCACACGCTTACCAGCAAGGCAGATACCGCGGAGGCCAGACACGGGATCGCGCAGACCCAGCAAACCACCATCACCAGCATTTGCCGGTCTCATCCGCCCCTCGCCAACGGCGCCTCCCTACCCAAAGACAAACCCCCTCCTCCCGGTCGCGGCCCTAGCGTCGCAAAACTTCTCTCGGCTCTGGACGATATCGAGGCCTTCTCGATCCGCGGACAGGAGCTCCTCTCTCTCAATGGCCAGGTCGAGCTTCCATGGGAGACAAAGTCAATCTTCAAGATGCTGGGGGTCGAGTTGACAGTACTTCGGCGTGTGAGTCTTCTTATCGCTTCGCAGTGGAGATATACGAAGCTGACAACTGGATCGGTTCGGCGGAACCAGCGGCTGCTGGCTCTAGCTCGGACAACGCGCGCGCGCTGGGAGCCGTCCGATACATCGAGGAGTTCAGGGGTCATTTGAAGGAGAGGATTGAGAAGAACAACGGAGTCCTCGGGTTCGAGCTCAAGACCCAGTTTCGCTTGATGGAGGAGCACCAAGCGGTGATCAACGAGGTGAGTAGGAACTCCGCTGATAATGTCTGAGACTCACTAGGCTGGTCGAGCTGATATGGATCAGGCGTTGGGACTATCTCGGGAGTGATTTGCGTTTGCTCAGGTGCACGGAGAAAAGAGTTGGGATATACATCATACATAGGGAGGAGATATCATTGCATCTGTACAAGTCGGTAGGGGTGTGCTCACAATCTCGATGGACACGTATTTATGGCGGACCGCTCTCCCATCTACTGACACCTCGCCGAGTGGGTGATTGAGTCGTAGGTGCAGTGAGTGCTCCGGGACGACGACGGGGCGAGCGTGAGCGGGTGATAGGCTGTCAATGCGCGCATACGTAGCTGGCCCCGGGTGTGGAGTAGGGAAGCGACCGTGTGCTGGACCAAGCCGAAGTGGCGTTTGGAGCTGCGCCGGGCACAGAGGTCTGACTTTGATCGCTATGTGCCTTGTGTAGTGCACGTCACTCTGACGTGAACCAACCAGTTTATGGGCTCCGGAGATCACCTTGTTTTGCCCGCCTCCCGAGTTCCGCCTCAACTCCACATTCCTCAGGGGCGGAACCTAATCTGAAACACGGTCGAAGAAGGTCACTCAACTTCTTCTCATCTACCCTTCAACCTCATCTCACTTCCTCTCCACACAGTCTTTGGGATCTACCATGTCCAGAGATATCAGTAACTCTTCGCAAACGCCCGTCATTGTGGAGGACGACAGCTCGGACGATATCATATCCGGCCTCTCTTCGGCCGAAACGGACGCCTCTGACTTCATCCACGATGTCCCAGTCCATCAGCGTCAGTCCAACGCGAGCGATGACGATTACGAGGAAGGGCGGAAGCGAAAGAGTGTCGGGAGGGGTGCCGGACCCTCCCAGCCTGTCAAAAGGAAGAGGAAGTCGGTGGTCACATCCGACGACAAGCAGGAGGATGAAGAGGAGTCGGAGGAGGAGAATGAGATCGATGATGGGGGGCTGAGCGAGCTCTTTGTTCAGAAGGCTGTGCGGGTCATTGTCAAGATCAAGCTCAATTCCGTATGGGATGTGAGTTCTGGTCTTCACAACTTCCCCAGTAGCTGACCAGCTGATCGTATAGCAAGCCAACAGGAAGGCTCGGGATACCCAGAACGACCGCGAGGCAAGCTCTAGCGCCAGGAAGTGCGCGAGATCGGTCCGCCGGTATCTCCAGGAGGAGGATACGATTTGGGGATCGGTCAAGACAAAGCAGGAAGACGGTTTAGGTACGCCACACCCCTGAGACAGAGATACACGCTGATGAGCAGACGGCCGGTGCCAGGCCTGTTCTAAGCGAGACAGCGACTGCGTTGTGCAGCTGCGTAAGTTCGGCTCAATGACCCCAGTGCACCGGATAGCCTCTGCGTAAGTTTCTCAGCTCTTCTTCGGTATTGTATATCAGCTGAGTCGGCGTTCAGATGTGTACACTGCATCGCCACCGCCAAAAACTGCAGCCTCAGCCGGGAGTGGCAAGCGATAGATCCTGGACCGTGAGTGTCTCTCGCTGCGACACACAAGGGCTTGAAGAGGCGGCCGCGTCCGAAAAAGGCCAGAGTGGTGCACGACGGCATGTTCGAGGGGCGGGCGGTCTCGCCTGGTCTCGCCTGGTTACACGCCACTAACCCTCATCCGGTATAAGAGATCTGAGCTCACCAAGCAGCAGCGCACAACTTGAATCCTCCCCTGCTCCCCCAGCGAGCTCCGCAGCAAGGCGAAAACGGCCTACTCCCCTCTTTCTGCCGGCATCAGCCCGGGCATCGGTAGAAGGCACTCCGCCAGCTTCGACGCTCGTCAACGACAGCCGGAACAGCGCGGAAAGCTCCACCCCCGGCGTACACAGCAAGAAAGTCAGCAGAGCCGAAGCTGTAGAAGCCATCGACCACATGGCCGGATTCACCGCTGCTGTTCGTGAGGATCTTGTCAAGGAGGGAAAGTTGAGCTTTATGGTGCAGGTGGCAATGAAGCAGACGGAAGACATGATAGAGGTCTTGAGAAAGGTGAGCGGAGGCCAGGTGGCTATGCTGGTAGCTGACAAACTAGGCGGCGGATCAACTCCCTTGAGCGATGACCATTCGCCTGATGGTGTACGAGGAATATGGGGGATCGACATGGAGCAGGCGGTCGTCAATTAGTTCATGTGAGGGAGAGTAAGTAGTCAGGCTATAGTGACAGACCTTGAGTAGCGAGGAGATGTAGCTTGTTTCCGTCATGTTGGTGGACCCGAGCAGAGAGACGAGACGAGACTCGAGCGGACCTAGATATCTAGATACCAGTGAATAGGAAGGTATCAGCGCAGAGACAGAACCGGAATGACAGTATAGCTATACCTGCATGGAGTGCTCGAGTACGTGATGCTGCACCCCAAATCCACGCCAACCAGCTTCAAAAAGACACGCCGTCAACGTATTACCTCCCTGCGCATACCGCCCGACCGCCCGCTGGATCCGCATAAAGTCAGCTCGAATCGATACCTTACCTATTGTCCTTGTGACCCGATAGCCCGTACGATAGTCCGGACCGAATGAGGTTAACCAGCAAGGTCGATTACGGGAGCAGGTGGCGAAGTATGCCGCCAAGCCGTTGATGAGCGGTGGCGACTACACCACCTGCCCCTTCAAGTCGACGATGCGGTACTTTTCCAACCCCCGCACAATCTGTCCGGCCGCCTTCTTGGCGTCCCAGATGAGCTCGGCGAGGGGCGTTGGTTTTGGCTTTGGGGCGGGATTCCAAGCTGCAGATTTGGTCTTGGCGGCAGGGGCTGTTTCGGGGAGGGTAGGGTTCGTGAAGATGGCGGCTTCGTGGTGTTCGAGGAAGTTGTGAGCGTCTTCTTCGTTCTCGAAGGCTAGGAGACGGGTGATGTAGGCGAGAGGAAGGGTGATATAACTGTAAAGTCAGCGTATAGTCTCAAGGAAAAAAAGAGGACTGACGCTTTGGACATGACGGCGAGAGCAGCCATGCGTTCCCGCTCGACGAAATGGTCCATGATGTATCCGCTCATATTGGGTGCGGTGTTGAAGAGACGGAAGAAGCGGGCGTAGTTGGATGTAGCAAGGGAAGCATGCACCTGGAGAGCATGATGGATGGAGGGGTCGGCCTTTTCCGCCGGGGTTAGCTGGGCCAACAGAGAGGCCATATCTGGTTGTCAGTGACTATCGGGAACGAAGAGAGGGGAACTGACCACTTCTGTTCTTGGTATGCAATAGGTAGATGATGCGGTACGAGAGGAATTCTTGGGGATGGCCGCCGATGCCGAGCTCATAGAGCTGACGTAGCATCGATTGGCACTGATTGTACTCGCCTAGGTCTTTCTGTCAATATCAGCTCCCTGTCTCCGTCAACATGCGGGAAGTCAGCCGAACTCGCCGCTTCTAATGCTATTCTGGCGTGGATTTCGTACACTTCCACAGTGAAAGTGTTCTTGATCCGTTGTACCTGAAGATCAGCTACGCTACGCATTATCACCGAGTATAGTACTCACAGTTAGATCCTGACGCATACTCTTGAACTGGTCGACCGCGTAAGCGTAGTTATGGTTGTCTTTCCACTTGGTCTTGAGAAGGTGCAGAGTTTGTTTGAGGATGGGAAGAGGGCGTATATCAGCTGGAGATGGTTCCTGATGATCAGCTCCTGACTAGCCGGTATTTAGATTAGGCCTTACCGAGGTCAATCTGAGATATGACTTTTCGAGCTTCGTACTGGTACCTTTGATTGTGAAATGGTCCCAGTCAATAACGTTCTGCTTCGTCAGCTGTTGTCGAAACACCAAGTGTAAACACGATACTTACTGGGTCTATCTCCATAGCTTCCACTCCCCCATACCCTAGTCCGCCCTTTCCGCGCAACCTCTTCTTCGGCCCCATCGCCCCAGCCAACATGTCCTGCTCGTCCGGGTCAAACCATTCCGATGCTCCCATCGAATTTGGATCTGCTCCTCCACCACCCAATCCTGGCTTGGAGAATCTCGCAGCGCGTCTAGCGAGGGCCTCGGACTCGGCTAGGGTGGTGAAGTGGTAGGGAGTAAGCATTGATTTGCTAGAATCATCGTCGCTGCATGTCAGCGGTACTCTCGACCGCAGGAGGAAAATGGTCTGCTCACTTCTTTCTCTTCTTCTTTTTAGTGTTCAACGGGGCATCAACCTTCTGTCCACTGGGGCCGCCGTTGGTACTTGGCCCTCCATGTGGAGTAGAATAAGGGTTGGGGGCAGGATAAGGGTTAGGAGCAGAATAATGAGCAGGGTACGATGAGAAGGGACCCGGGACAGCATTAGGCGGTGGTATGGCTTGTGCTGATCGTGCAGCATAGGGACTGGTCTGTGCCTGCAGGACGTGCGTGGTGCGATGGGCCTGGGCTTTGAGGCTGGAGGGTCAGCTGATTCGGCAGCGATGTCAGTACCAAATACTCACGCTTGTAATTCCACCTTGGACCAGTCTGTCGAATTCAAAGTACCATCTGCGTGCGCCTTGAAGAGCACCTGCTTCAACTCGAGGTTGACCGCTGTCTTGTTGGATGGGGTTGCCTTTGAGAGGCATTCCTGTACCCAAGCCCTGTTCAGTCAGCGGCAAGTCACGAGAGGGTAGACAGGCTGAACTCACTTCAGCTCAGGTGGCCACGAGGATGACATTGTTGACGAGGGACGTTAGTATGATCTCGATATAGGTGCAGAGGCCAGAGGTGCGAGGCAGGGTAGAGGACGGAGAGGCGGGCTGAAAAGGGCGAATCCACGCAAAGAGACCGCCTAGACGGGAAAGTTGAGCCACTTTGTCGGCTGAAATTGGTCGCTATCTGTTCAGACGTCTACAGAGCTAGTGCTGGTGCGTGCCGGGGAGAGCCTATGGTAATAGGGATTTGGAGCCATATAGTCAATGTCGAGAGGGAGGCTGATCAGACAAGCTTGAGAGACCTTTTCTGCTATTGGATTGAAATTACCACAAGAAGCAAGTCGCCCGATTGCAGGTTGGTCACGTGCACATCATCCTCTATCTCTCCTCTGTATTGTACCATGGCATTCACCATATCACAGATAGAGACAGACCCAGCTATAGGGGTGTAGGTCTTGCGAATTGACCGCCCGGCACAGTCAGGGCCCCTCCCAAAGCTCCTTCGGCCGAACAGCCCAGGCATCATGAGCAAGCCTGGTCGGTTCTCGCCAGGGAGCGACTCCGAGTCAGACTGGCTCGAGGAGGATGATGTCGATGTGGACCAAGAGGCAGGGCCGAGCCGACCGCGAGCCGCATCTCCGACCAAAAAGAAGGCGAGGATAGCAGCGCCAGGCGATAAGGTCGACAGTGGAATGAGCGCCCACACCGCTCACCGACTATCTCAGGCGTATCGTCAGCCAAAATGGCGCAAGCTGTCGAATTTGGTGAGCCACGACGTTTACGAGGTGAGCCGTTTGCAAGGTATCGGCCAAGCTAAAGCTGATTGGGCAGGAATGCTGCCAGCACATCAAAGGGTAGATTCACAGTACCTCTGCCAAGGCGGTGCGCCAGGTCGAGAGGAAACTGGAGAGGTTCCAGGACAGAGCGAACGAGTGGGGGATCATCGAAGATAAGCAGCCTCGATCGATGGGTAGGTCCTTGTATTCCGCACAAGTCATGCTTGCATTGCGCTGACGATCAGCTGGGCGTTGCAGCCAATGCCAGAGTAAAGACGTGGACTGCATAGTCCAGCTAGCTCCGGTAGACTCCGAGCTTTTCATAGTCTCTGCGTGAGTAATGGCCAGACCCCCGCCGAGGTGATATGCCCAATACTGATCATGTGTAGGTGTATTGCCTGTCACACTTTCCATCACGGGTGTGATCTGGTGAGCAGTCAGACCCATGACAAAGACGCGTGCGTGATGACGAGACGACGAGTGCAAGGTGAAGCCCTAGCTCATCAGGCACAGGGATGAGCCATACCAAGCGCGCTCGGCGCCAGCGAGGAGAAGCTCTGGAACTCGCGCAAGTCCCCGCAAGCCGCCTGTCGCTTCCAATCTGCGCCCTGCTTCTCTGAGCGCGACTGCCAGCCGAACCTCCTCCATCAAGGCCAGCAAGGTAGCTGTGCCGCGTCCACCCACATCCAAGGCGCCACTTCCCATCGATGCGTCCGGGTTACGGCGGAATCCCAAAGCATCATCCGCTATCGCGCCCGTCTCGGCGGCACTCAGCGCGAGCAATAGTCTGCCCGAATCGCCGGATACCAGCAGCAGACGTCCCAGGCTCGACAAGAACATCGCGTCCGCTATTGCCAAAGAATCAGCGGACTCGGCCGTTAAAGACCTGGGCGAGTTTGTGCTCAGTATGAGGGGAAAGCTGCCGGGAGCGGATTTGAAGACAAGGAGCATGTTCTTCATGATAGAAGATCAGTTGTCGGTCATTCGAAAGGTCAGTCATCCTTTGGACTTATCTCAAAAGGCTAGGCTGATAAGCAGTACGTCGAAGAAAGTTATTGAGTCGTTCAGGTGGCGGCCGCGTTTTAGGATTATTTGGCAGCTTGCGTTCAATCTCATGTCTCCGGGGGTCTTTGTATGCTCATATCATCCATTTACTATCGATGCGCTCGGTATCTAGGCGGTGACATCTACCATGAATCACTTTCTATGCCGGAACAAGCGAGTCGCGCTCGACAAGGACCGAAGCTGGTGCAGTGGCTGAGCGCTGCTGCAGCGCTGACTTCCGTACTTCCGACGGAAGCGCCAAATATCAGCGGTCCGCCTGCGCCAAACCTCCTCAAACCTGCTATCAACAACAACTTTCATCTACCTTGCTGTTTCGTCTGCACGAGCAGCCTAGTACGTGACTGCTCACAGCTTTCATCCTTGGTCCTTCAGATCCGCATTTCGAACCCGCGATGTCGCAAAACCGCAGACGGTCCCGGTCGGCCTCCGACAGCACCACTTCGGACTGGCGAGACGAGATTGAGTTTGTCGAGCCTGACGAGGGGGGTATCAACAATGTCGAGAGCAGGCAGAATGAGGCAGAATATGCCCCTTCTCCTCAGGCGAGAAAGAAGAGAAAGTCGACGCAAAAGGCGGTACAAGATGTGGATGTTGACTCAACCGGGAAGGAGCAGGCGAGGGGGAGCTTTGTCTTGGTCAACAACATTCGGGAAAATACAGTATGGCAGGTGAGTACTGTAGCACATCATCCGCGCAGGTAGCTGGCCATCATGCTCTGACACGTGTAGACATACTGCGAGAAGGTCAGCGATACCCTTCAACGCACAGCTGGGTCCAAGAGCGAAGAACGGACTTCTCAGTCATTGAAGCAGCTCTCAGACTTCGAGTGTACCTGGGGCATCATCCGCGAGTCCAAGATGGGGGACAAAAGTCAGTCATGGCAGCTGGGCACTGAGGGAGGAAGAATGAGCTGACAGCTTAGACTCTTCGTGCATGGCTTGCTTCAGATCCAAAGAGGAATGTATCGTCAAGGTGTCACCTCAACCCGCAGTGCAGACTGACTCGGCTGGCTCATCAGCTCCCTCGACGTCTTATCGAGCGATCTCTCGGTCAGTCCACCGGCATCCCACCCCTTCGGTCTAGCTGATGCTACAGCTGTATCCGCTGTATTGCCCAATGCGCCGGATGTGATGCCTATCTGTCTCTATACTCGCCCTCGAGCAGGTGGGTAGAGGATTTATCTTTTGGGTTCTGTGTTTATGCGCGAGCTGATGAAGCAGCCAAAACCCCAAATCTGCGCCATCCACCAAAGCCAAATCCAAACCCAAGGTCATCAACGATCCCCCTCTCCCCCGCCGCTCAACTCAATCCGCCTCTCAGGCAGTGACCAAATCCGTTCCTGCCAGACAGCCAACACGAGAGCAGCCTACTTTCCCCGCGGCGAAGCCATCAACCCGACGCAAAGTACGGCAGCCCGATAGAGCGCCGAGCGAGCCAGACCTCTCGTGGTCCGTCGAGGCCAAGCCAGCTACGAACGGCTACTCGGCACCAAGCCTCTCTCCGCAGCCGGAGAGCGATTATGGGGCTCCGGAAAGCAGCAGGGAGGACGTTCTCACTGCTATCAGCGACGTCAAGGAGTTTGCGGACAATATGAGGAAGATCTTGTCGGAGAAGGGCAAGTTGGACTTGCCCACGAGGAGTCTGTTCCTCATGGCGGAGCATCAGATTCAGTTGATAGAGAAGGTAAGTATTGGTGTCTAATGGAGCAAGAGGTGTGCTGACTGGCAGTATGTGGAGGAGCGGTAGCATCTGAAGAGGGGATTAGGGCAGGAGGCAAGGAGGGACTGTGGCTTGTGTAGCTTGTGAAGTGTACATTTGTATCTGGATCCGAAGTGTAATGTATCAGAGGGATGACCACGGCGAATGATCTGCTCCAATGGGTTCAGGTGAGGTCGCAGCCGTATAGACACGTCGCCTCAGGTCAAGCTGTATATCGGCTGCACGAGGAGGAATGCCGGTTGTTTACGGCATATCGGTGCCTGGATTTAGAAGTCCGTCCGCCGAGCTCACTGCTCATCAATTTCTGATACTTTCCTTCTCTTTCACTCTGTTCCGCACTGCGCCGTTGCACGGCATCATGGTTGCCCCCGTCAAGAAGGAACGGTCGCCCTCTGTCGATGACGAGTCAGACTGGCTCGAAGAGGATGACTATGTCGAACCTTTCGCCCCGCCCGCTCCAGCGAAACGTCCTCTGGGCGGAAATGGCTCAACCCAGCTACCCAGCAAGAAGCGAAAGTCGGAGGGTGGGGCCGCGAGCACGGCGGACGGCGTGAAGGGAGATTCTAGCCATCAGTATCGCCAGCCGAGCTTTACACATCTTCCGGCTGTCAGGCAGCATTCGTTATGGCGGGTGAATCAACTTTCCTTCCCTTCTGGGCGGTATGACTTGCTTGGAGCTGATGAGTATAGGAAGGATGCAAGCGATTTGAGACCCTGTCGAAGGACTACGCTTTGAAAAGCATGACGGTCAGGCGGGCTGGCGCGAATCTTGACAAGCTCCAAGACAAAACAGCTATCTGGGGTATTGTTGATTTGGATCAACCAGGCGGAGCAGGTGAGTCCTCATGGCTGTTCTGCGATATAGCCGCTGATCAAGCAGAGGGCCCATGCAGCACCTGTATGGACGGCGGCATCGACTGTATCGTGCGTCTCGAGCCGAAAGCCTCGACATCGAAGCAGGGCAGGTCGGTCGTTGACCCGACGACTCACTATATTGCATCACGGTAGGATTCAGCCGTCCGGCCCATATCTGGTAGCTTGCGCTGACTTGATGTCCCAGGTGCTTGCATTGCCACATGTGGAACAAAGGTTGCGACCTATTTTTGACCAAACTGAAGACACCAGGCGGATCGTGAGTAGTAACGTAGAGTCGCCAACGGAAGAAGGAAAGTGCTGACCCAAGAAGGAAGACGACGCGGGCCTTGCACGCCGCTAAATTAGCACCAGTCCCGACCAAGACCATGCGGTCCGACCCTTCTGCCACACATCGCCCTCAACGCCCTGGTCCGCCGCCGTCCCAGATCGACATCCCTCCTCCGACATTCTCGCTGTACAAGTCCCAGCCAGCCCCAGCGACGATCCCGGTTACAGTACCGGTCCCAGCTTCAGCGTCGACCTCCAGACTCAACACGGTCGAATCGGATGATACTGCATGCACCCATGCTGTCGCTACCGGAAATACAAGCGGCAAGACCGCGGTACTCGCTGCTGTACAAGACGTGGCGGATTTCGCTGAGGCCATGCGAGAGTCACTGAAGCGGGCGGGGAAGTTGGACTTTGGGGCAAAGGCGATGGTGAATATGGCGGAACATCAGCTGGAGACGGTGAAGAAGGTGAGTACAAAATCAGACACGAATGGAAAGAGGGGGCGCTGATGTATCAGTTTATCAAGCAGTGCGGATAATGATTAATAAAGGAGCAGTCCGATATCTGATAGTTTGGGGTCCAGCTTATGGCGGGATAGTATGGCCGGTCCATGCTTTCTCTATCTTTGTACAACGTTGTATATACTGCTATGAACAGCGTTCCATCTCCGATCTACCACTCCTGCACCTTGCCCTCTCCCCTGTCCTTGATACTGTCGTTGGCCCAGTAGATGCCAGTGACACCACCATCATCCCCTAGCGCCAGCCTGACTGGGATCTTTGCGCCCTCCTCCAACGTCTTGGGCGGCGAGCTCCCGACCATTTTCCCCATATCCGTCTCCACCCAACCAGGGCAACAACAGTTGATCTGGATCCCCTTGTTCTCCTCCGCCAACACCCGCGTAAAGGCATTAATCAACGCCTTGGACACGCTATACGACTTGCCCGGACCCGGCCATCCCTCCTCCTTCAACTTCTGGTCCTTGAACGCCTTCGAGTACTCCTCCGCCAGCTGCTCGATCTCCGGGAGGGTAGAGACCGTCCGGAACCGCTTCTTCAGCTCGTCCGAATACCCGTTCAGCATGGACCCGACCGACGAGAGGGAGACGATCCGCGATCCCTTCTGCATGTGAGGGAGAATCATGCGGCACATGGCCAGTGTCCCCCGGTAGTTGGTGTTCAGGGTGGAGACCGCATTGTCCGCGGTCGGCTTGTCGTCGAGGTTGACCCCGGCATTATTGATGAGGACGTCCACCGGCTGCTTTGCGTCTGCCAAAGTCCGCTCGAACTTGGAGATACTGTCCGAGCTGGAGATATCTAGGGAGGCGTAGTGGACCTTGTGGTCCGGCCGCTGAGTGGGGATGCCCAGATCCGAGCCGGCCCGGGATGTGGCATAGAGGGTGACGGGAGTTGTGGCAAGGGAAGGATGGGCAAGGACGACGTCGCAGATTGCACGACCGATTCCTCGGTTCTGGTCGATCAGCTTCGCGATCTGCTCCGTTTGACGTAGTGAGCACTTACAGCGCCAGTAACGATAATGGTCTTCATTTGGTATTCGGGTGTTAAATGGAGGGAGTTGACGAAACCTTGAGTGCTGGCTGTTGCTTGGGAAAGACGAGTCGTATAGTTGAGGTAGTTATACTATTCACACAGATGTCAGCTACAGTGGCTTTGAGCGCCCGAGCTTGCCGCCGGACTTTGAATCGATCGAGATCGATGACGATGGCGATCAAGGGGTCCTCATTCCTCATGCTATAATTTTACGGAACTCGCGTCGGCCGTCACAGCGAAGAGATACAAGACCGCTTTCGAGCCATTAAGGGCATAGCCCGGAAGCGCCCATCATTGATCATTGACTCGCCGCAGTAGTTTGTCCTGATGATGTCTGCTACTGCCAATCTACCATACCTGTACCTTGCCCTCCTCGCTACTCTCAATACTGTCATTTGCCCAGTAGATCCCGCTCACTCCCCCTATATCCCCCAATGCTAGCATGACTGGGATCCTTGCTCCATCCTCCAGCTTCTTAGGCGGCGAACCCCCGACCTTCTGCCCCATCACCGTATCCACCCATCCAGGGCAACAGCAATTGATCAAAACCCCCTCATTCTCGCTCGCTAGCACCCGCGTGAACGCATTTATAAGCGCCTTGGATACACCGTACGCCTCCATCGGCCAACCCCACTCCGCCAGTGTTCCCGCCTTGAACGCCTCCAGATACTCGCTCGCCAGCTCCTCCACCTCAGGGAGGGTCGAGACCGTCCGGAACCGCTCCTGCAGCTCTGGCGAGTATTCCCGCAGCCGCGATAGGACGGATGAGACCGAGACGATCCGAGAGCCCTCCCGCATGTGCGGCAAGACCATGTGACACATTTCCAGTGTCCCTCGATAGTTGACGTTCAGGCTGCAAACGGCGTTCTCGTACGTCGCCTCGTCGTCAAGAAAGACACCGCCGTTATTGATGAGGATATCGACAGGCTGGCCAGCCTCGGACAGGATGCGCTGGAAGCTGGAGATGCTTTCCGAGCTGGAGATATCGAGGGAGGCATAGTGAATTTTGTGTGTGGGATCACGTGGGATGATGTTCAGATCTGAGCCCGCGCGAGAGGTAGCGTAGAGAGTGATGGGGGTTTGGGTGAGGGATGGGTGGGCCAGGATGACATCGCACATGGTGCGACCGATGCCTCGATTCTGTCAAGAGTCAGCTAATAGACCAAGGGTTCTTGGTCGAAGAGGGACTTACAGCACCGGTAACAATGATGGTCTTCATGGTGAGTCGACGAGGATTGAGATGGGTTTCAAGGTTCTCCAGTGAGAAAGGCAATGGGGAAATTGTATTCGGCATGGACCCGGACGTCGATGTGTGCTCCAGAAATGGCGGATCCGAAGGCGAGAGATGGGTATATCTCCGAAATGCCGAGACGCAGTGCTAGAAGGTGGCACTAGCGCGCGTTAGAGCACTAGCCATCGACCTGGCGAACTTACTCGATGGCGTCAAAATTGATGTATCAGTAGACAAACAGGGTCGCAAGATGTGAGTGTCCAGAACGGTGGCCACCCATCAATATCCACTCCGGAGGGCCGGAGGACCTGGACTCTGTTCGAGCGGCGCTCGATCATCGCTTTGCGCAAATTGGGATTGCTACAGCCCGTGCTGAAGTCTTCCACTTATGTTAAGAGGCGAGCCTGCTGGAACACGGAAGCTACTTGACTATCTGTCGGCGAGGGCATTGCATATGTAGCTGCGAAGCGAAGCAAGAGGACGGGAGTGTTCAAGGAGCGACAAAGGATTGACCATGTCTTTGCCTCTTCCTCCGGCAGCTCTTTCGGCCGTTGGATCGGCATTCCTCGGTCTTTGATCTGCATGCCGTCACCGGTCACCTCGGATAAAGCTTTACCGGTATCCGCTTAAACTGATCGGGAGATTTAGCAGAACTAGAATGACGACCACCAGCTTGACCGCTATAAGAGCGCCAACGACCTCCACTTCACCTTCACCCCCCCCTTCCCCCTATACAGCAAGTCGGTCTATACTTCGAGACACCCTGCCTGAGCAACGACCCCTATCATGAGTACCAACCCACCTCCAACTCTCCCGACCGAAGTCTCTCAGACAGCCATGCCGAGCACCAACGGCAGCGTCACCAACAAGCAGCTCAAGGAGTCCAAGCTTCCCAAGCTGCCCATCCCAAAGCTCGAGGACTCGTGCAAGCGGTACCTACGGGCTCTGGAAGGTCTTCAAGATCCTGCCGAACATGACAAGACGAAGAAGGTCGTACAGGAGTTCTTGACGAGTGGAGAGGGGGCCAGATGGCAGAAGCGGCTCGAAGAGTACAATGAAGGCGTGGAGAGCTACATTGAGGAGTTCTGGTGTGAGTCTAGGGTACGGCGTACGAGAGACATTGCTGATTTACAGATGAGAGCTACTTGAACTTCGCCGACTCGGTTGTTTTGAGCTTGGTGAGCTACATACAACCAAACAGTGTCTGGACATAGCTGACAGCGTAGAATCCATTCTTCGTCCTATCGTAAGCTCCTTCGCCCTGGCACCTCTCGTGCTACAGCTGACGATTAGCTCGGATGTCACACCTAGATCGAACCCTCAGCTAGCTCGTGCCGCCTCCCTCATCCTCTCGTCACTCTTCTTCATCCACGATCAGCGGAATGGACTGCTCCAGCCGGACGCCGTACGAGACACACCGCTCGACATGAGCCAATACGAGCGGCTGTTCGGGGCATGTCGTGTACCTACAGAGGTGAGCATATACTTGATCAAGAGCTGACAGGAGCGCGGGTGTCAGATGCAAATGCACAACGAGAGCAAACACGTCGTCATCATCCGTCGCGGACAGTTCTGTAAGTCGTAGGGCCTCCTGTTGGGCTACAGCTCATATTCAGACTGGTTCGACTGCCTGGACTCGAAGTACCGTCCCCTCCTGTCTGACCGAGAAATCTTGACCAACCTCGAAGCTGTCGTCCGTGATTCCGACAAGACTCCAGTACAAGAGGTACGTTCATCGACTGGCTTTTAGCTAATTGCAGGTCGCCCCCAATGCCCTTGGTGTTCTGACCACCGAATCACGCAAGATCTGGTCCAGTCTCCGGAATCAGCTCATCACATCCAACAAGTCCAATGCGGCCTCGCTGGAGAAGATCGAGTCGGCGCTGTTCGTGGTCTGTCTAGATGACTTTGCGACGGAAGACCTGGGCGAGCTGTGCGGGAACTTCCTGTGTGGAAGCTACGCGCTCGAGGGAGGCATTCAGACGGGGACCTGTACAAACAGGTGGTATGATAAGGTGAGTCCCTAGATCGGCTTGAGCTGATGGATAGCTGCAAATCATAGTCTGCAGCAACGGCGACGCTGGAGTCAATTTTGAGCATACGGGTGTAGATGGTCACACTGTCCTCCGTTACGCCGCCGACGTGTACACTGAGCTGGTTCTACTGTTCGCGAAGGTGCGTGCCCTACACCTGCTCCCTAGATCTTACTGACTGGCAGACCATCAACCCCTCCACCCCATCCTTGTTTAAAGCTCGTCCCTCCCCCTTCTCCCGCGCCGGCCGATCCAAGAACAAGGGCAAATCAAACGACGAGCCTGACGAGGAGTACGATACATCGCCCAAGAAGCTCGAGTGGAAGCTTACGCCCGACCTCCGCGCGGGCGTCCGGTACGCCGAGACTCGCATCTCTGATCTGATCTGTCAGAACGATAGCCAGGCGCTCGAATTTAAGGGATACGGAAGTGCCTTTATCAAGCGGCACGGGTTCAGTCCGGATGCGTTTGTGCAGATGGCGTTCCAGGCGGCTTACTATGGGCTGTACGGTGAGTACTTTGCTTACGAAGTGCGGAGGATAGCTGATCGTCAGGGCGCGTGGAGTCGACTTATGAGCCAGCTATGACCAAGGCATTCTTGCATGGTCGGACGGAGGCCATCCGGACGGTCCAGCCAGAAAGTGTCAACTTTGTCAAGGTAGGTTCACCTATGGACGATACAAGGGGTGTCGGCTAATCAAGAGACCTTCTTGTCCGAGACTGCTAAGCCAGAGGAGAAGATCGCTGCGCTCAGAGCAGCTTGCAAGCGTCATACTCAGCTCACGAGGGATTGTTCGGCCGGGCAGGGGCAGGACCGGTGAGCCCACTCCCACGGTATAAGAGAGATCCGAGGCTGACGCTGCAGGCACATGTACGCCATGCACTCTCTCATCCAGCGGGATATCCAAGCGCAGCGTGCGGCCAAGGAGAACGTCAAAGGCAGTGGCGACGGTACCTCGTCTCGACGATCAAGCGACCACGAGCGCGATCCCGATACTATGACTGTACCCGAGATCTTCACTGATCCGGGGTATGGTCTGCTCGGGACCAGCGTATTGTCGACATCGAACTGCGGCAATCCTGCGTTGAGACTATTCGGTTTTGGGCCTGTCACTCCAGAAGGCTACGGGATCGGTCAGTTGCCTGCTCCACCGCTACTCGTGCGAGAGAATCTGATATTCCAGGCTACATTATCAAAGATGAAGGGATCTCTATCTGCATGTCGTCAAAACACCTCCAGACACGCCGACTCCTCTCGACTCTTCAAGCATACCTCCTGCAGGTCCGGACAATGCTCATTGCCCTCTGGAAGGATGCGAACGAGGCGCCTCAGCACTGGGTGGACCATACCGGGACGTTGAGGGATGCGAGGACCGGCAAGCCCATCACGGTGGAGAATGACGATGAAGAGGAGGAGGAGATGTGTAAGTTCTCATGCCGTTTGCAAGGCGTGAGTGGGAGCTGATGCGACAGTGAGCGGCTTTGGCTTCTTTGACGTTGGGGCGAATGATGGGGCTGCGCAGGCTAAGCGGAGGAGACCGCAGATCGGTGAGTCGCTTCTGATGCCCGCGCGGTGAAACAGCAGCTGATGTGAACAGGAAAGACCCTCACGATGTCGGAATATTAGCTGGGCGTCTCATGTACTTTTCGGAAAATGAATGCTTGTATCACCTTGATCAGGACCAGATCACCGGACTCAATCAGACGACATTGCACCGCTGGATGCATTATTTGATCTACCTACCTATAATCCAGCTGCTCCATTAAAAACCTACACTACGGCGAACACTACTTTGCACTATATCCGCTGAGGCTAAAGAATCCGCTCGGCGCCCCGTCCTTCTTGGCCGGCCCGCTCGGTGTTGGTGTATTTGGGAGGGCAAAGCTGAAGCCGCCAAACCCTGTAGATGGTGGACTGGACGTCGAAGGCGATGCCGACATCTCCAGCTTGGCCGCCGGCGCGTGCTGGCGATTCCGTCCGCCACTCCCTCCTGTACGCGGCACCGAGGTGATCTGCCCAGGATCCAGGGAGAAAGTTATCCCCGAGAAGGCGGAGAATGGGGAGGGGGAGGGGGCGGTGACTGTTGCTGATGAGGTAGAGGGGGAAACGACCTCCTTTTTGACCTTGGTAGAAGGAGTAGCGGAGGGGGATTTAGGCGTTGGCGCGGAGGGTAGGGGTTCGGGGATGTCGTCCATCCGTACAGCCTGCTTCGAGGCGTGTGAGAACAAGCTCGACCGCGAAGATGAGGCTTTGGTGATTCGGGTCTTGATCCCGCTCAGGCGGCCCGCCAGGCGTGCTGAGGCATCATCCTCCAGAGCAGCCTTGACTGCCGCCGTGATCTCGGCAGAAACGGGGATGGGGGCGCGCTTGGTAGGGGAGCTGCTGTTGTTCTTGGGGGTCTCGAAGGAGATGTATTGATGTGTAGGACGAGCAGGGGAGCGGGATGGAGAGGCGTGGATGTCGATCGAGCCGAAGCGCTTGGCTAGGCCATCGAGAGATCGCTGGCGTTCTTGGATGGTCTGGTCCAGGGTCTTGACGGATCGCTCCAGTCTTTCCACAGACGCCGAGCTGTGAAAATCAGCGAAGTCCCTTTACACGGACATCGAGCCAATAGGAACATACCCAGGCGCTATACCCTTCGCAACGTCATCCACCCTCCTCTTGAGTCCCGCCAGACCCATCTCAAGATCCTCCAATCCGGTCTCTACATCCTGCACCGCCTTGGTGATCCGCGCCTGATCCGACGCCTGCTGTGTGCTGAGTTGGGTGACCTCGATAGTTTTGACGAAAGACGGGTCTTCTCGAGCTTTAGCGAACTGGTCGAGCTGACCAGACCTCATGTCCGCTATCAAGTGTCAGCTTGTTTCTCGATGCAGAGTTCGAATCAACTCACTCTTCAACAGCAGCGATTGCAGCTCGGCCAGCTTGCGCTCCACTCCCGTATCTTGCCCCTTCCATTCCTTCAGCTGCTTCAAGAGTGAATCTGCGATCGCCGACGTATCCTTGGCCGACGAGAATGGCAGGACTTTATGCTCCCCCAGCGTCTTCTCATCCACCTTGACAAAGTTGGTCGTCCGGAGTGCCTCGTGATGCTTTGCCGCACTGTTAACCACTCTAGCCAGCTATCCAGATCAGTCAAGTATCGTAGTAGGCGTCAAGTCAAGCACTCACGTATTCGATGTCTTCCTCCAGGTTGAGTATCATGCCCTCAATCACGTGCGCGACGGTCGCCATTCCCTTGACGTCCGCTTGCGGCGCCCGGCCCACCGGTGTCTCCCTTGCCGGGACGGCAAACGTCGTAGCTGGGGGTGCAGCATCTCTGCGGGTTTGCGTGCCAGTAGGAGCTGTCTTGCTCGATTCCGTGGCTGGTGGTACCGGGATGGATGGGACCGCTCTCGCGGGAACGGCCGTTGAAGCGGGCTGGCCAGCTGTTGGGCTGAACAGTGAAGGCGTACCAGCTGGGAGAGCTGTGGATCCGAAGATTGATGCAGCAGGGGCTGCGCTCTGTTCGACTGCCTTGGAAGACCCAAAGTCGAAGGCGGGCTTGGAAGCCAAAGGTTGAGCGGAAGCAGGTGGTAGTCCAAGTCCGAATCCGAATCCGCCAAACTTCGAAGGCGCCGGCGCTGCTGGCGCAGGTGCAGGCGCGGGAGCAGCACTACCAAATGCGAAGCCGGAGTCCTTTGGTTTGGCCGCTAGAGGAGGAGGCGCTTCCGGCTCCTTCTTGACCTCCACGGGTGCAGCCGCGGGCGGTGCAGGAGGTTTGCCCAGACCAAAGCCGAACAAGGGCTTCGCCTCACTCTTGGCAACGAAGAGCGACCCAGAGGGCTTGATGTCCTCCTCCGGCTTCAGCTCCTGCCTCTTGACGCCGAATCCAGCGAAGGAAGCGGTAGCGGGCGGAGGAGCGACCGTTTCTGGCTTGGAAGGCGACATGGGCGGTGTGCTTGTCTCGGTAGCGATGTGTGGGGGCTGACTTCCAAGTGGAGAGGCCGTACGTGCGGCATGACGATTCGCGAAAGCGAACTTGCCCGGTTGTGATTTGGCTGGATCGGTCGATGTAGTTGCAGGTGTCAACGAAACAGGCTGGGCTGCTGTCGATGGGACTCCGGCAGTGGAGCCGCTCGACCCCGCCGGCTTGTCGAAAGCGAACCAGGCAGGTGGCGATTTCGTCCCCGACTTTTGTTCCTCCGGCTCCTGCTTAACGTCCGTTTCTTCCTCCTCCTCGTCCTCCTCCTGTCCTTCTTCTGCCTCCTCTACGACAGCAGAGAGCTCCGAGCGTGTCTCCTCTTCGCTATATCCCTCTTCCTCGTTGTCCTCGTCTTCCTCTCCGTCCTCTTCTTCTTCCTCGTAGTCTTCCTGCTCTTCGGCATCCCTTTCCTCATAATAGCTGTCTTCGCCGGCGGTATCCTCACTGGCCTCACCGACCAGAACCCCGTGCTCATCTTCGTCGTCCGCCTCGCCAGCGGCGACCGAGCTCGGCTGAGAGACTACCACAGCCTCACCGCCCACTTCATCCGCCGTATCGGTCTCTTCCGCTGCATCGCCAATCCAGGCAGCCCCGACCTCGACATTGTACTCCTTGGGTATGGGAACAGCCGCCGCCTGCTCGACCTTCTTTGCCTTGTCCACCGAGTCCGTACTGGGGACAGGGAGAGCGGTCTGGGTTGCCTCGACTGGAGGAGTCTTCTCGGTCACGGCTGGCTTGGTGGGTCCAGGCTCATCGTATCCAGCAGGAAGGATAGCCTCGTCCGGTTTTGGTGGTGCAGCAGGCTTGTCGTATCCGGCGGGAAGTATAGCAGCCTCCGGCTTGGAAGCGGGTGGCGCTGGAGAAGGGGTTGGCGATGTATCGGACGTTGCCTTGGCGGGCGAAGCGGCAGGAGACGGAGTGCCGTAACCAGCGGGGATGATAGCTGGTTCTGGGGCAGGCTCGGGGACATCGTACCCCTGTACATCGACTGGCGGGGAGGAAGGCGGCGAAAGGGGCGTTTCTGGGAGAGGCGCTTTGACAGCTTCTTTCTGTACCGCCGCCGGAGCTGGTGTAGATTTTGGCTCATCGGGTTTCTTGTCTGAGCCAAACGCACTGGCAGCACTCGGTGTCGCCGTGGGCTTGGAGTCCTTGCCGCTCAACAGGGCGTCAAAGCCACCTCCCGTACTGCCTGACGAAGCAGCAAATCCGAATCCGCCAGTTGACCCGCTCTTGCTCGCTCCCTGCACGCCAAAGCCGCTGAAACCGCCAGTCGTTCCTGGAGCAGATGCGCCCGAAGCGGGCGTACCGGCGGAGGACTTGGCTGCGAAACCACCGAATCCGCCACTGATGCTGCCAAAGCCACCAGCTGCAGGCGCAGCGGTCTGGCCAAATGCCCCTGCAACAGGCTTGGACGACTGACCGAATGCGGATCCTCCGAAAGCTGCGGGTGGCGCAGCTGGCTTGGAGGATTGACCGGATGCGGTTCCGCCGAACGCCGCTGGTGCTGCCGGCTTGGACGACTGACCGAACGCGGAGCCGCCAAAGGCCGGCGCGGATGACCCGGATGGAGCGGTACTGGATGTCGTCGAGCCGAAAGCTGATGCGCTGCCAGAGCCAAACGCCGCAGGCTTAGGTGTGGTCGATTGCTGGCCGAAGCCACTGAAAGCGGATGACGATCCCCCGAAGGCCGTAGCAGGCTTGATGAACGACGCCGAGGAGCTCGCCGGTGCTGCCCGCTGCTGCAGAGGTTTGGGCTGACCGGGGAAAGGAGGTGAGTTGGGGGGAGAGTCGAAATCGTCGATACCGCCCGGTTTCCTACTTGTTGTCGGTGGTGATCCAGGAGGCGAGTCTATCAACCCAGGGACAGCAGGTTTGGACGACGTGTCAAGCGCGGACGCGAAGCTGTTCAGCCCAAAGTCGTCCTCGCCCATGTCGTCGGACTCGGGTTCTGGTGGAGGGGAAGGCTGGGCTGCGGGTTTTGCTTGTTGGCCAAACCCGCTAAACGCTCCGGCGCCGCCAGCCTTCGCCTGAGGACCGAAGCCTGCAAAACCCCCCGCGGCAGGTGACGCGGCTGGTACACTTGGCGCAGCAGGCTGAGCGCTCTGCCCGAAAGTAGACGCTCCAAACCCACTCTGGCCGAATCCGCTCCCCGCTCCGAAAGCGCTTCCCCCACCCCCTCCGCCAAACGCGCCGACCGTCTTGGGTGTGTTGCTCGCTCCAAATGCGGAGGCACCAAAGCCAAATCCAGTCTGCGAGGCGGCGGGCTTGGCGTTTCCGAATGCACCAAAGCCTCCTGATGACGGGCTGGCAGAAGAGCCGAATGCGGAGGTCGAGGTCGAGGGAGATTGCCCGAATGCAGATTGACCGAATGCAGCCTGGGTGGAGGTCTGACCGAACGCTGGTTTTTGACCAAAGGCAGACGCGCCGAAAGCTGCCGGAGCAGGGGTGGCCGGGGCGCCGAAACCAGATTGTCCGAAGCCGCTGGGTTTCGCCGGTGTCGATGAAGGCGTTGTTGATGCCGCGGATGGGGCGGAGGACTGTCCGAAGCCGGATGATTGGCCAAAGCCGGAGCTGCCGAAGGCTGCGGGAGTTGCGGTGGAGGTCTGGCCAAAGCCGCTGCCGAAGGCGCTGGCCTTGGTTGGAGTGGCGGAGGGTGTGGTCGAAGTCTGGCCGAAGGCTGATGTTGTAGGACCAGATGCGCCGAATGCGGATACCGGTTTGACAGGTGTGGAGGAGGGAGTGGTGGACTGTGGTCCGAAGCCAGCAAATCCGGTAGCTCCGGATGAAGCACCGAAAGCTGCGGGCGCAGCGCCAAAGGCCGGCGTCGAAGACTGACCGAAGGCAGACGGCGATGACGAGGATGGTTGGGCGAGGGCAGAGCCGAACGATGAGCCAAAGCCACCGAACGCGGATGATGCGGCCGCGGCCGCCGGGGTTGGCGTTGTCGTCCCAGACATAGCTTCGCCCATTGCGTCCTCTTCTCCTCCAGTCTCATTGGTGATATCCCTCGAGACGGTCATCCCTGGGTATGAGCCCGCCGACGAGTTCTGCACATTGTACGAAACGAGCACCCCGTTTTGGCTGTACACCAATATTCTCGGCGCTGGTGGTAGATCCGGCATCTCCACCCCATCGACAATCCCTCTGCGAATGGGCTTATCGCTCGTCAGATCCAGCTCCATCCCCAAGCAGGCCGTATCGTCTGATACACCCCTCCTGCCTATCGGCATGATCCCCCTCGCCTTCTCGTCCAGGACGCCTAGTGACCACTCCTCCGCCGTTCCGTGCAGAACTGCCACTTCTGACGCGATTCCAGATGCCAAGAAGCCGAGGTGCTTCGTGCGGTCTCCCCAGTTCTTCAGCGCCGCATAGTACCGGAAGGCAGCTGAGCGACTGGGAATGCCCATCGCATCGAGCGGGTCGTAATATGACGAATAGACGATCTCCGATTTGGTGCGGGTGATGGTGAAGAGGTCGACGGAACCGTTTGGCCGATCATTTGTGGCAGCGTAGGATACGATGAATGAGTTGGTATCCGCCCATTGTATAGCGGAAGGGTATTTCGACCCCTGCAGTTGAGGTGGAGGGGGGATTTCGGCTTTGGCGACGCCTTCTGGGGAATATTGGACCAGTCGGCCGTCCGGTGTACCTAGGACGATTTGCTTGCCTTTGGAGGACCAGCACCCTGCTGATTAGTGGTGCGGATAGAGAAGATCTATGAAGCTTACCAGACGTGAAAGGGCCTGCTAATGGCTCCAGCAATCTCTTCTCCTCTATATCCGCCAGTACCATCCCCTCCTTCGCCAGTAGCGCCACGAACCGCGATGGCGGCTCGACGGCTGGATTCGGTAGGAGGTCGATTAGTTGAGAGGGGATGTTGGCGGTGAAGGAATGGTATGGGGTTGTCTGGCCGCGGAGGATATCTGCGAGCCGGAAGCAGTGAAGACCGGTACCGTTCGCGCTTGAAACGATTAAGCGCTCGTCATTCATTGCCAGCCGGACCCATATTGGACGACCAGGGAGCGCGATTGTCTGGATGGGCGTGCTCGATGGTGTTTGGTCCTTTGCAGCGCCCTCAAGCTGAGTATGTACCTCTGAGAGACGATGTATGTGGACACCTGGAATCAGCTCGCCATTGGAAGCACCAGAGATAACATACCGCTTGCTGCCCCTACAATGACCAGTCCCCAGATATTCGAGACCGCCAGGAGATTGCACTCCAGCGGTAAGCCGTCCAAGGGGACCTTGTCTGCTACGCGAACAGTCACATCATGGTTGGTCTTGATGAGTTCGAGCCACTATACGATCAGCCTCGAAATAGCTTGCGATCCATGCGGGCGAGCTTACCTCAAGGTCGACCTCCTCTCCCTGCTGCTGCCTCGTACTGGGTCCTGCTGCCGCTTGAGCGTCCATCCTAGGCTATAGGAGTGAGGTGTGGGAGGTGAATACAAGGTCGTCGCGGCTGCTGCCAACTTTGGCGGAGCGCTATTGAGTGACGTGATACTATTTGGTCCTCCCTTTACAGGGTGATCCGTGCGTCCGAGCCAAGCCTCTGCGCTCTTAGGTTTAAGCTTAAATTCGAAGTTAGTTCCGTGGTTGGTGGCTGCGGCCGGTGGCCGATGGCCGCGTCTCCTTACCAATAACAGTTGTGAAATCCTTACCCCCTGACGCTGCCATCTATCTCCGTTTGAAGCACCGGCCCCCGATAGCTATAGCTATAGCAGCAAAGGCCATTCGTCATCTACACTCCATCGTCGACCTGTAACATTCAACATATAGTCGCTTGAGAGAAGCGAATCCTTCAGGCGATGTGCACGTTCCGGATCTGAATCCGCAGGTACGTCGGATGATTCAGCGCGTCCCGACCCGTCATCCGTGTTGACAGAATTCCGCCGTTTTGTCTTATCCCACATTTCTACCAGGCTGACACACCATGTACAGATAGCACGACGTCCTCTGCTGCACTCTCAGCGCCCCTCCCTTCGATCCCACCACACGCATCCACCATGTCGCCCGCGTCGACGTCGCAGAGCCCGCTGCTCCAGCAGATGCGCAAACGGAAGCGCAAGAATGGGTGGTGGGCGAGGCACGTATCAGGGCCGGTGTCGCGCTTCTCCCTCGTCGAGTTCATCTTTGTCCGGAAGATCAAGCCATCCCCACCGCGATCGGTCTACATAAATCAACCCCTACCCTCGGAATTTTTCGACAAGAAGGGCAAACCCCTCTCATCCCGCCGCTTTGACTCGAATCAAAATGTCACGTCAAAGTATACCATCTTCACCTTCCTCCCGAGGAACCTGTTGGAGCAGTTCCGGCGTGTGGCCAATTGCTTCTTGTGAGTCCTATTCCACGCGCAGTTGTGGAGTGTATCTGACAAACAGCTTGTTTATCAATATCCTCCAATTCTTCCCCCAATTCTCGACCATCAACCCCGGACTGGTCATGCTCCCGCTCATCGCGGTGCTCCTTATTACGGCGCTGAAGGACGGATACGAAGATATCAAGCGGCATCAGGCCGATAAGAATGTCAACAATTCGATCATCCACACCCTCGGCGGGGAGGGGTATGAAAATATCAACCCGATGAAGTCTAAATCCAAGACTTTCGTGCCGAAAATCCCGATCCCATCGTTCAAGAGCAAAAAGGCGAGGCGGAGGGAAGCGAAAGAGGCCGGGAATATGGTGGCTAAGACGTACCAGAGGGAGGCGGCCGAGGAGCAGGAAGAGACGGAGAGGCAATTGCGGGGAGAGAGGGAAGATGGGGAGGATCTGGGTCGGGCAAGGACGCAAGTGTCGACATGGGAGGATGATCCAGAGGCGGGAGATAGGGCGAATGAGCTGGGATGGCACAGGACATTATGGGAGGATTTGAAGGTGGGGGATATCGTCAAGATCTATGACCACGAACAATTCCCAGCTGGTGAGTCCTGCATGTCAGTTGTAGCTGATTCCAGATATTGTCATCTGCGCAACGTCGGAAGAGGAGGACGTCGCTTTCATCGAGACCAAGAATCTCGATGGAGAGACAAACCTCAAATCTCGCCATGCGGTCACCGGTCTCACCCACCTCAACACTGTCCAAGCTTGCCGCAACGCAAAGCTCCGGGTCGACCTCGACGCGCCAGAAGTCAACATGTACAAGCTCAACGGAGCCATTGTCACCGAGGACGTGATGGGCAATGACGGTCTTCCTGCTGTCCACCCTATCTCCCTCGAAACTACCCTTCTCCGTGGCTGTGTCCTCAAAAACACAGCCTGGGTCATCGGAATCGTCATGTACACAGGTCACGATACCAAGATTATCCAAAATTCAGGCGCCACCCCGTCCAAGCGGTCCAAGGTCGAGCGGCAGATGGATCCCCAGGTGCTACTCAATCTGGCGCTCCTCGGTGTCCTCGCCACGGTCTGCGCGGTCGTCAACTACTTCAACGAGGTCCGGTGGATCCAAGAGGGAACGTACTGGACCTTGTATGCCGACACCCGGGGAGACGGCGCATCGGTCAACGGGATCCTCACCTTTTTGAACGCGTTCATCACGTTCCAGAATATCGTCCCGATCTCGCTCTACATCTCGATCGAGTTTGTGCGTACCGCTCAGGCGGCGTTCATCTACTTTGATCGGGACATGAAATACACAAAGAATGGGGTGGTTACACGGACTCAGGCGAGGAGCTGGACTTTGTCGGATGATTTGGGGCAGGTCGAATATGTCTTCTCGGATAAGACTGGTGAGTTTGGAGGCGGCCAGACCTGGTCATAGCTAATTGCAGGTACCTTGACCCAAAATGCCATGATCTTCCGTCAATGCTCGGTCGGCGGCAAAGTCTACTCTGGCGACGGTGAAGTCCCGGAGAATACCCTAATCAAGGCGTCATCGTCGGATTCTGACTCGTCCACCGCCCACAACTCCCCTGGTATCAAACTCCCCGACACCACAAGTCCCGATGTCAAGGTCCGTCTGCCCAAGGAGGTCCTTGCGCCCTTCCACGACAAGACCCTCGAGATGGACCTGCAGGAGCACGACACGGAGCAGTCCCGGGTCCTGCACGGCTTCTTCGCGGTCTTGGCTCTCTGCCATACCGTCCTCGCGGCTGAGATGGAGCCGGGCGTGATCGAGTACAAGGCGCAGTCCCCCGATGAGGCCGCTCTCGTCCAGTCTGCGGCGGACGTCGGATTCGTCTTCCGCGGTCGGGACAAGAACATCCTTCGTCTCTCGACGCCGTTCTCGGAGACGCCGGACGAGTACGAGCTGCTCAATGTTCTCGAATTCAACTCTACTCGGAAGCGGATGTCGGTCATTCTTCGCAAGATGGATGACGAGGGGCGTCTCTTCCTCCTCTGCAAGGGCGCGGACAATGTCATCTTTGAGCGCCTGACCAAGGACAGCTCGCAAGCGGAACTCCGGGAAAAGACGGATAAGGATCTGCAGTACTTTGCCTCGGAAGGTCTGCGGACGCTCTGTCTCGCTTACAAGGTACTGGATCTGGCGGAGTACGAGCAGTGGTCCAAGGATTACCACCAGGCGAGCGTTGCGCTCGATGAGCGGGAGGAGAAGATTGAGGAGGTGTCGAGCAGGATTGAGCAAGGGCTCAGCCTGCTCGGTGCCACGGCTATCGAGGATAAGCTGCAGGACGGGGTACCAGAGTGTATTTCCGATTTGAAGCGGGCGGGCATCAAGGTCTGGGTAGCGACGGGTGACAAGCTCGAAACCGCCGTTGCTATCGGCTATACCACCCACCTTCTCACCAACGAGACCAACCTCATCATCGTCCGGGAAGGCCGGCATTCGGTCAAGGACCAGATCCTCGATGCCCTCGAGGGGTTCTTTGGCGAACACGAGCTCGCGCGCGTCATCTCGCGCGTCTCGACCGTCAGCGGCCGGCCCGGTCTCGAGCGGATCAACACTGGCGCTCGCTCCCTCGTCGGCGACAACAACGGTCATCGTCCCGGCGGCTTCTCGCTCGTCATCGAGGGGTCGGCTCTGGCGCACTGTTTCAGCGACCCCGAGACGAACGACCTCCTCCTCGCCCTCTCCACCCGGTGCAATACCGTCATTTGCTGCCGTGTCTCGCCGCTCCAAAAGGCGCAGATCGTCCGGCTCATCAAGGACAATCTTGGCGTCATGTGCCTCGCCATCGGTGATGGTGCCAATGACGTCTCGATGATCCAGGCCGCGGACGTCGGAGTTGGTATCTCGGGCGAGGAGGGTCTCCAAGCCGTCAACTCATCCGATTACGCCATTGCTCAGTTCCGGTACCTCCGGCGCCTGCTTTTCGTCCACGGTCAATGGTCGTACTTCCGGAACTCGTCCATGATTCTCAACTTCTTTTACAAGAACATGATCGGTATCGGAGTGCTCTGGTGGTTCCAGCCCTTCTGTGGCTTCTCGACCACCTACGTATTCTCCTACACCTACCTCCTGTTCTGGAACGTCTTCTGGACGCTCGTCCCCGTCCTCGCCATCGGTCTGTTCGATCGGAACATTGACGCCCACTCGCTCATGACCATCCCCGAATTGTACCGGTACGGTCGGGAAGGGCGCTACTTCCGACTCCGGCGGTTCTTCTACTACATGCTGGAAGGCATTTTCCAATCGGCGGTCATCTACTACTTCCTCCACTATACCTACCTCACCCCGTCATCCCGCCCCGACGCGTGGGACGTCTATATTTACGAGGCGTCCACCACGATGGCCATCGCGGCCGTCATGGTCGCCAACTTCTTCACCGGTCTCAACATCTACGCCTGGGTCGGATGGACATATTTCGGTATCCTCCTGGGACCCTTCCTCGTCTGGGTCTACACTGCCGTCTTTTCGTCCATCCCGCCCAGATCATTCGTGACCGGCGTATATGGAAATCAGGTCTTCCTCTTCCGCTCCTACGCATTCTGGTTCGGCTGGCCATTCGTCCTCGTCATTGCCCTTCTTCCGCGTTACTTGATCCGCGTCGCCCGCCAAAATTACTTTGCGGACGATATCGACCTCATGCGGCTCGTACGCCGGATCAATCCCGAGATTGACCCCGCGACGCACCCTATGCTGGGCGGCAAGTTTGCAGAGAAGGAAAAGACGGAAGAGGTCGATACGGACCGCGGAGATATTCCGATGAAGGAGCTGCAGGGTGGTGTGGTGGATGTCAAGGCGCAGACGCCGATGGCTGTGGATGAGGAAGTGGGCAGGCCGAGCATCGGCGCGGGAAGGCCAAGTATGAGCTCGGCGAGATTTGGGATGCACGGGAGCGCGAGGGGTAGTGCCGTTGACAGTGAGTCTTGCGTCCGAGGTTACATGAGGGATGAGCTGACTCTCAGTGTCTACTGGAGTGACCAGACAAGCGTCAAGAGGCTTCGACTTTGACACCGAGGAGAATGGCGTAGCCGTAAGTTCCCTACTAACACAACTTAACTGGTACTGACCCCTCAGATGGCTCGCATGCAATCTCGCCTGTCTCAGGTATCATCCCACCGTCGCGGCAATCGCCTGCTACCCAATCGTTCCTCCCCTCTCAAGCCAATATCAGGCTCCACCTCCAACCCCTTCGGCATCTCGCGTATCCGCGAGCGCGCAGGATCAGTCTTCTCGCCGAAAAAGCGTAGAGATACAACAGCGACCAAAGCGTCTGTGACGACGGCTACGTCGGAAGAACCGGCCGAGACAGGGACCGGGGCCACGGCGACAGGGACAGCAGGGTCGAAGAGTAGAAAGGCGACCGACTCGCGGACGGGCGAGGTGCTTGAGGAGAGGCAGAGATCAGGAAGTGGGAGTGCAGATATCAATGCGGATCTGGAAGGTGGGGATGTGTTTGGACATGGGTTTGGGATTGGAAAGTCTGGGATGCCGCCAAGAGGGGGCCCGACTGTATAGATTGGAAGAAGTGCTATATAGGCAGATCTAATAGTTGATTTGGATCGGAATGGATTATAGTGATTGTTGTTCACGTTGCCTTCTCGGCTGACATTGAGCGAATCCTTAACTTTAGGCAGGTCATACATTCCATCAAGGCTGGATACAACAGGAGAGAGCGTGTTAACTATCGACATTCTAAAAGTACAGTCTCTGCGCGGCTGATGGGGCCGTCTCCACAGGGCAGTAAGGGCACTTTGCCGTTCTCCTTCTACGAGGTATCAGCAAGAATTTTGAGGGCAATTCGAGCGGTCCGGCTTACCCTCCCTTCAACATCCTGGTGAGGCTTTCTTGCGCGAGAACATGGCCGCACGTGAGCATCTTGGGTGGATTGGCTTCTGTCGCTTGCTCCTTCGAGACGGGGCAGACAAAGACGGAGTGATATCGCCGATTCGAAGGTAAAGGTACTTCCAGCTGAAGCATCAGCTCGGACGCCCAGATTGCCATCAGGCAATACACAACACGCAAAATGACGACTGACCGGAAGATCCTGCCATGTCCGCACATTGCCCAGTCTCTCACCCATCACCCTCCTCGCCTTCTCGATCACGCCCAATGCCCCTCCCTTCCCTCCCAGATCCACCGCCACCTCCAGCAGCTCCTCTTTCGCCATCCCATGTCTCCTGCAGAACTCCGCCTGGAACATCTTGCTCAGCGGGTAGTCGTCGTGATTATATGGTGTACCCGCCGTTGCCGCACTAGGATACAGAGAGGATGTGATGAGTTGAAGTACAGGTTGGGTCGGCATGTATACCATGAGATAGGTTCGGGCGTATTCGAGCGCGGCCATTGAGGATGTTGTACGCAGAAAGACGGAGCGGTGGAGGTAGTATGGCAGGGAGCTGGGATGTGGTGGGGTCGCAAGGAACGAGGCGTTCTCTTCACACCAGCTGTGTCTTCAGCTATGCCGTCTACCAGCGTGTTTCGAACTTTACCTGATAGCAGGTTGTAGATCACCGGCCTCTATAGCATTCAGTATACTATATAACTCATCGCTGACACCTCGATCTCGATTCTCGTAGGTCACTCCCATCTCCTGCACGTTATCAGCTCGCTCGCTAGTCAGGCAATCTCAACCTAAATGGAACTCACCTCGGCTCCAACGTCAACCGCCTCCCAGAGCCCACGGCGGCCCAAAGAGTCCAATATCACCCTATCCAACGCAGCCGCTGCGTCTGGTTCGGAGAAGAGCGGGGGATCATTATATGCATCAGAGATGCCAGCGAGGTTTGGCGGGAAGGCCTGCACGTCAGCTCCTTACTCGTCCGTTCAGGCCACTCTGCCGAGCTCACTTTCTCGACCGCCTTCCCTACTATCCCCAGACCATTATACCAGCCCTTCAGCCCCTTCTCCACCTCCTTCTTGCTCTTCGCAACTGCCTTGATCAGGTCCTGGATGACCTGTGTTGGATCCGACCCCGATTGGAGCTGCTCTCGCGCGGTCGCAAAGTGCTTGTCGAGCAGAGACTGGATTGGTCCGCTGGCCGAGGTTCCAGGCTCCGAGGCGAGCGCCTCCAGAGCTGATAGTGCTTGGTCTATATCGTTCATGGCGAGTGAGTAGTAGAGAGGCAGTTGAGCGAGCTGCTCACCCACCATCTAGATCTGCTCGCCCAGTAACACCGTCGGATATGACCGTCCCATATCACTGCCCAAAATACCACGTCATGCAGCCAGCCTCACTCTGACTGCATTTTCAGCTCAACCATCATCTTGCCTTTATCAACAACACCTCTCTCTACCTACTATACACAATACTAGCCCACCATGTCCAACCCAGGCCGATGGCAGTCCCAGAACCCGAACCCTATGCCGGACCGCGGGACGCCCAAGGCTCCGGATATCATCGAATACCTTTGCGGAGGTGAATATCTCCTTCGAATCAAAGGCGGGGTGCAAGAGGTGGCGAGTGGCGAGGGAGGAGGCCGGGACGAGCACTGATCTGCCAGATTGTGGAGCAAAGACACCGATGAAGGGGACGGAGCAGATTCGCTGCAAGGAATGCGGACATCGGGTCATGTATAAGCCCAGAACACATAAGAGTGCGTAATCCTCCTGCTTGCCTCGCCATTACTGTACAATTGAGATGTATTGTATCGAAGCTGACGTAGACAGTCGTATGTTGTGATGCTTGCCTCCAATATGACTTAAGGATTCGCTGACAGATCAGGTCCAATTCGAAGCGCGGTAGCCAAAGCGCACTGCTCAACCCTTGTATACGGACCTTTAGCCTCATCACGTCTCCTCTTCCGGGATAACTCAGTCTCATGTATGTATCGAAGTAAGACCGCCTGCTAGCGGACGCTGCAGTCTGATCGCATCGCTCTGCCGGGGTCAGTGTGTTTGACGCCCAGTTTTGGCGGTTGTTGATGGCGGGCTAATCAAACTCGGCTGATCCTAAGACCTGCTAATGACATAATCAAGCTGCCTCTTGACATGTGACACAGAAACCCTCCTCAGATGAAGACAAGTCGAGGTCAGACCCCACTAGCACCATCGCGAAGTGCAGCCTACTGACCAATAAGGGAATTCCTCAATGGCAACAAGAACCACATACCCATTGATCTTCTTTGCGGCACGGCTCGCTCCTTTATATGACACCAGTGAAACGGTCAAGCAACACGCGCTGGATTGCCAGTCACCGGTCGTATGCCGGCGCAGATAGCAGATATACATACGTCACTCCCTGGAAACACTTCTATGCCACGCTCTCTGACCAATCCGATCTAGGCTGGGACGGCCTCTGTCTCGGGTGCGCTGGTCCCGGACCCGTCCTCCAAACTGCCGCCGCCGTCTCCGATCTCCGTACCACTGCCGTCTGATCCGTCGTCCACCTCGATTGACCCAATGTCCGGCCCCTCCAAGAGTGCGGCCGCAAAGCTGGCCAGGGAACGGTGCACAAGCGACTCCTCTTTCAAGGATTCATGGAATGCCGCCCTTGCAGCGTCTGCCGCCTTGGCCCGATCCGCAGGAAGTCCGGCCCCGCACATCTCCCGGAAGTAGGCCGTGAGCTCGGTGAACGTTTTGAGCTCAAGTGATTCAAGCGCACCGAGATGAGTTGCGTTGTCAGTCAGGTCCGCGACGTCCTCGGTGACCGATTTGACGTTCTCCCTGATGCCGGCCTGGAGGGCGCACAGATGCTGGTGTACCGTATCGTAGACGAGCTGCATCTCCTGTAAGACCATTGGGCGGCTCGTCCCAAGATCTGCCTGTGACGCTTCGTTCCGGCGGACCTCGAGGTTTTCCACAAGCTGGTCGAGGGCCCTCACCAGAGCGGGTCCAATCGAATTGTAATCCGCTTCGGTCTTCCCGTCCAGCCAGTCTTGGAACGACGGCAACAGCTGCGTATCATTTGCGGAGGTCTGTGTCGTGAGCTCATGCATCCTATAACGCACTTGTACGGTGCTGCCGATCAACATACCTGCGTGACAATCTCGCCTCGGAAGCCAGTCACCCACTTCAGATGTTCCAGTGACTCTTCAGCTCCCTGCGGGGCTTCCAAGGTGACCGTGCCCCAAAACTTGTGGTTGTCCTCACGGAAACCCACAGTCGTGACAACCTGTATGTCTGGCTGACCATCCGCACCTTTCATCGTGCGTACGAGCCTGCTGACTCCATAGAGCGTCGGAGCAAGTGATGTGGCCGAGGGTATGGTTGCGGTGGACATCTCGGTGTAGGTGTGATGAGCAGTGGTGATGTAGGGTGGAGTGTCAGTGGTCGATCAGTATGAGATTTTGGGGAAGACCGGACGATCGGGTTGAAGTAGGGAAGGGAAAGGGGGGAATCGAGGCAACGTCCTTTTGACCTGCCCTTGAACTCCTCGCGAGCTACTCGAACACTTCACACCAGGGGCAGCTTATCAAAGGACGTTAAATGACCAGATAGAGTACTCCCAAATGACTCTCTCCTTTCTCGACTTGACGCCACACCTGCCAAGCGGCGATCGCGCCGAGATTTGGATCTGTATAGAGTGAAACGCAATCTAGCGGTGCAGGGGAGCACTGATCAAAAGAGGGTACATGCATTCGAATATGTAGGTCACCACATGCGCTCCTTTCAACTAAGTACGCCGGGATGGACACTTGGTGTCTCATATTTCGCACACCTCGCTACTTGCGGGTTCTGATCTGGGTGGCGGGATCGGGTGGCAAATCCACGATCCACGGCTGGGAGAGCGAGAGCGCATTTGGTAGAGTCAGCAAGGCCCAGATATCGCTTGTATACCGCCACTGATGATCTCCTGTGAAGCTCCCCATGCACCTGTGACTTCGCGCCTGAGCCTTCCTCTCCAGACGAAATACACTGGCCCTCGCCTTGACACCCCAAATGTCACTTGAGCGATTCGAACATCCTACACAAGGGACAGCCTGTCAAAGGAGCATACATGACCAGAGGAAGTACCTGTGAACGATTTCCTCCGTTCACTTCGAGTCGACTCATCGGATCATCGATGTCAACTTTGCGCCACCACCTGCGAGGCGGCGAACGCTCCGAGATCTAGATCTGCATAGAGTAAGACGAAATTTGAGGCGCCCGGGAGGACTGAACAAAACATAGTAGATGGAGATCGACTCATCGAGGGTCAGGCGTAGACTTGCCTTCCTATCATTATCCGATTAGATTGCTGCTCGCACCTGGTTGTCAACCTACGCCTTTCGCCACTTTGCTCAATCTTTGCACACTATAATTACGGACAGTCCGGGTGGCAATTCACCATCTTTACGCCTAAGCAGTAAGCTTTGGTATTCGGTAATATAGCAAGAGCGAGAAGATCCCTCGTGAGCGCACCCAACGGCTGGGACGCCACCAATAGCCACGGACACTTGCAGAAGCGATCGACGATCACTAGGATCGATACCGCAGTACTTGGTGGATGACTAGCGATACAAGGACAAGCAGAGGGCGTCCCAAACAAGGGAGAATATCTGTCATTCTATGCACTCGCAATCCCCTCAATCGTTGAAGCACAGTACGCTTACACACGTCTCACCCCCTGCATGCTGCCGCGTGCATGGCAAAGGTACCAATGGCTGGTGCTGTTCTAATCGCTGACAGCTCGGAGCAGGGTTCACCTCTTGAGCCTCCGGTAATGGCTGTACCACTGACACGGAGTCACTGACGCTCTACCTCCATATCTCGTGCCAGAGGAAGACCTAGTGATGCATAAGCTTCGAACACAGTATATCACAATACAGTCCGCCCCCTCTTCATTCCCCCGGTCCGAGAGAAGCGAACATCTGTAGGATCTGCTTAGAGACTTGATCAAGCCTATAAGCCTCAATCTCCGATGGACTCGAAGATATCTGGCTTGGTGAAGTCTCGAACTCCTCGTCCTCCGGAAACAGGATCTCAAGAAGACTGGCCAGGGACTCGACCCTCACGCCCTTTATCTGAGGCGGCCGCTCTTTGAACGTTGTTCGCGCGGCGTCTGCCTTCTGGGTCTGTTCCACTGAGGGCTCGGTCCTGTCCATATCCCAGTAGAATTTCGAGAGAATGTTGAATATCTCGGTGGCCTTTTTCTCATCGTCAGTGGGACCCTCGAGGCCCTCCGGTAAACCGTCCAGATGCGCCACGACATGTTCAGATTCGGTGGCAGCGCTGGTCTTCAGCTTCTTCAGACCCTCGGATGCCGCAGTATACACAGCGTTGATGGCATCGAAGCGCTCTGGGTCGGCCGCCTCATTCACCGCCGTCGTACGCTGTGTCTTCTTCCACTGCGCCTCGAGGTTCTCGCGAGCGGCTGCAAATGCCGGGAGTTGCTGCTGGTAGGTAGCCCCGCTCTTCAACCAGTGATGAAACCATGGGTGGGACGCTTGTTGGGTCTCGGTCGCCGAGTCCTGCGAAATATCAGCCAAGGTGCCTCTGCATAGATTGATCGCTCTGTGCACATACCTTGTCTTTGACTCTGACTCCATCCAGGTTGTACTTGGATTGTGAGAACAATGGATTGGCGGTCTCGTCGATTTCAAGGATGGTCTCGACCTTGAACGTGGGACTGAAAGTTGCGCGAGTGAAAACACTCATGTCCTTGCGGAAGTCTCCTTTGGGCGTCTTCACGGGTGTCATGGTTTCAATTTGCACTGTACGGGTCGGATGAGGCACTGATCGAGACTGTGGCTGATTGTTACATGATTGGAGCTGGGTGGGCTTGGTGCAGAGTGGCAGAGAGGGGTGTGTGTAGAGGCTAGGGGAAGAATGATGTACAGATGAACAGGGGGGACACCGGTCGATCCCCTTTTATCCCCATCCTCGCCCTCTAGAGCTGCTCGCACACTTGACTCCAGGGACAGTACGTCAAAGGAGGCTAAATAACCAGATAGAGTTCCCGTGAGATTTCCTCCTTTCACGTCAATCCATGAGCGAGGACTTATGTGCGCCTCGAAATTGTGATAAGATTTGCCAAGCGGCGAGCTCCCCGAGATCTGGATAGATCGAAACACAATCTGTCTAGAGGTGCAGGGGACGCCTGATCAAAAGAAGGCGAGGACAGATAAAGGGCCAGTCGAGGATGTGCGCTCCTTTCAAGGGATACACCACGAGTCCACGACGACCGTTTGGCGTGTCAGAGTTGGGAGCCGCACTCCCCTTCGCTGCCAGTGGCGAGCGAAGCACGGGGCGAACGCCAACCTTGGGTCCCGGACAGCCCCTCCTGCCACCGCTGCGCAAATGCTCCCCGGCCAGGCAGGCGGATCCTAGTGAGTTGTAGTGCGACCGATATATGCATGCTGATAAGTACATTGTAATGAGCGATCTGGCCACGGCACATGTACTTGAGGCATCACTCAGTCACGATCTGCTTGGCGTCGAGTACCCACATCGGCACCCGCACCCGGGTCTGACTGGAGGGAGTGAGCATCTGCTCTTGTTGGCGCAGCCTGCTCCTCGCGCGCGTCAACGTGGAGACCCCCTTGCCCACCGTCGACATGGGCGGTCGCTCGCTGCATGACTCACTGGCCGCTACGGCCAGCTCAGAGGCAGCCACCATACCTCTGTTGTAGAGGATGGACTGCAGCGCCTTCACGAATGCCTGATCGTCGTGGTCCTCCGCACACAACTTCTGAATTGCCCCTTTGAAAAAGGTCTCGGCCTGCCATGGCCACCCATGACGATCAGACACGTGGCCCACGAAGCCCTCGATGCTCTCCATCAGTGCCTTGCGTCCGCCTTGGAGGTGCTCGTTCCGCTCGATCGTGAGGTGCGTGTCGCAAGACGGATCAATTCCCTTCGTCTCCACATCCAAAGGCAACGTGACATCGAGCGCAGGATCACTCGTGACATTGATCACAGAGGCACTGTCGTCATCCTCACCATCGACGTAGTAGTCTGGACCATCGTATGAGTAGTAGCGGTCAGCGTCAGCTTCGTGGGATCTTTCGAGACGGCCTTCACACATTCGGTGCAGGAAAACTTGGGCTCGGCGTCGGACATGGGATGATCGTGTGATGAGTGACTATAAGTATAAGATCGGGCGGATAGGCTTGAAAGTTCAGGCGCGATGATGTATAAAGCAGGATGAGGCAGCAGCTCAGCGGGGGCGGCCGTGACGAGCAGCGCTTCCGAAGAGAAGCAAGCAGATACAAGCACTGCGAGAATTTCGACGTGTCAAGGGGTACATCTCGCAATCTAGCACAAAGGTTCGCCTAGATTGTCCAGCGCCCCCAACAGATCGGCCAGGGTCTCGGCCGAACGAGCCGATGGCTGGTCACCCTTTGTGTCATTTGTCAAAGACGCGTCGTCACCGCATCACGTTTCGAGTGGGAAGTCATCAGGTTTGAGGTTAATGTGGTCAGTTCCGTGGTAGATGCAGTCATGGGGTCGTGATCGAGCTTGGCCAATGTGCAAGGGGGGATCCGGAGTCCACCAAACCTATCGTGCGGCCTCGCCCAGATCATCAGCCACTCCCACATCCACCTCCTCCCCCTTTTGCTCCAGATGCTTCACATCCGCCCATGACTGCACCATCCCCACCCACTCCGACCTTCCTTGTACCTTCTGCCCCTTCTTCGTCCCCTCTTTCGCCTCAATCTCCTCCATCCGGCTAAGCACCTCCTTCCACATTGCCCCGTCTCCGTCTCTATTCGATATCTCGGATCGCGGAAAGAGCTGCACCTTCATGATGCTGGTATTGTGACAAGATTGCTTGATGTCGAGGTCGTCTGGATAGGCGAAGCAGAAGGGGAGGTGAATTAGGATCGAGAGGAAGGCGGTGAGGTATGCACCGTGCGATGCGACCAGGATATTGCGTTCCGCAGTTCCGCCAGGCGAGTCAGAGGCAAGGGTCGACGCAGTATCGGTTTGTTGGGCGGCCAGGAAAGAGAGGAACCAGTCGGTGATTCGCTTGCGAAACCTGATACTTCAGTCTCATTCCAGCAAAGAGGAAGAATAGGGTACTCACACGTCGGTAGCCTCGACATCATCAGGCAGAGGGTGACCCTTGGTCCATCGGCTACCTTGCAGACTGCCCAAACACCGCTCCATCAGTCCTGGATCGGTGCGGAGCGGTAATCCAGGATGGTGCTGGAGGACGATCTCAGCGGTCTGTGTATGTCAGCGCTCCAGTATAGCATAATGTTGTAGGAGAGTGGTGGCTTGGGGCTTACCTCTCGCGCTCGCGAAAGACTCGACGACCATGCCTCGTCGAATTTGACATCTTTCAGACGATCAGCCAGCAGTCGGGCCTCTTTCCGCCCATGGTTGTTCAAAGGGGTATCAATATGGCCTTGGATGATACCGCGGAGGTTGCTACCTTGTCAGCTTGGCAGTACAAAGGCCTAGGCCAAGGGGATATGGAGGACATGGACGATCGAAGAGGCGGCTTACTCTGCTGTTTGACCGTGTCGAATGAAATAGACGATCATTCTCAAGCTCAATCTGTCAGATGGAGGACCTCTCCAAGATCTATATACACAGACGGGGGACTAATATTGTCTCCCTGGGGCTGCCTTGCCTCCATTGTCAACAGTGACAAGGGAGCAATGAGGAGCCAGTGTCGCTTCCCCGCAAGGAATGTGGAGTTTGAAGTCTAACTCCGCATTGAGTTGGGAGAAATTGAAGAAACGCGGGTTGCCACAAAAGAAGTTGGGGGGGAGAGTTGAGCGAACGTTCCTCCTCCCTCCACCTCATACTCTCCACCTAACAATCATATAGAAAATGTCATCCCCTATCGTAGTCGCTTTCGGAAACCCCCTCGTAAGCTGGCTTGCCTGTCCCGATGCGAAAGGAGCTGACACCGATAGCTCGACATCCAGGTCGCTGCTGACGAGGGTCAGAAGTACTTGGAAAAGTATGACTTGAAGGCGAATGACGCTATCCTCGCCGAGGAGAAGCACATGCCTATGTGAGCTGACTTTGGCGGAGCTTTGAGCACTGTGCACAGCTGACGCAGCAGCTACGACGATATCGTGGCCAACGCCAAGGTCACCTACGTTGCTGGTGGTGCTGCCCAGAACGCCGCTCGGGCCGCTGCTGTAGGTCCAGCTATGCTCCAACTCCAGGCGGCTAGCTGACGTCGCAGTACGTCCTTCCCCAAGGCTCAGTCGCGTACATCGGCTCCGTCGGTGACGACGACCTCAAGGAGACTCTCCAGAAGGTCAACGACGCCGAGGGTGTTCAGTCCGCCTACCAGGTCCAGCCCTCGCCCACCAAGACTGGTGCCTGCGCCGTCATCTGCACCAACCACGACCGGTCCCTGTGCACCACCCTCCGCGCGGCCGAGATGTTTACCCCGTCCCACTTGTCCACGCCCGAGGTCGCCAAGCTCCTGACTGGCGCCAAGTACTTCTACATTGGAGGGTTTGTTCTCACGCACGGTGTCGAGTCGGTGCTCGAGATCACCAAGGCGGCTAGCTCAGCGGGCAAGACGGTCGTTTTGAACCTGTCGGCACCGTTCATCCCCCAGTTCTTCAAGGTCCAGCTCGAGCAGGTCCTCCCCCACGTCGACATCTTGATTGGAAACGAGAGCGAGGCCGCTGCCTACGCCCAGGCCGCCGGTATGGGAGTGAGTCGAATCCTCCGCCCGTCCTCTGTGCTCGCTGATCTATAGGACTCGGCCCTTCCCCAGATCGCCTCCACCCTCGCCTCATCTACCAAGTCCAACGCCTCCCGCCCCCGTCTCGTCATCATCACCCAGGGCTCCCAATCCACTCTCGTCGCATCCTCTTCCCCCTCCAACTCCTCGTCCAACCTCAAAACCTCGGACGAGAACCCCAAAACCTACCCCGTCCCTTCCCTCTCCTCCGACAAGATCATCGACACCAACGGCGCCGGTGACATGTTTGCCGGTGGTTTCCTCGGCGCGCTCGCGTCCGGCAAGAGCCTGGATGAGTGCATTGAGGTCGGACACAGGTTGGGGCAGATGTGCTGTGGCCAGATCGGGCCCAAGTTGGCTTGGCCCAAGCAGAGCGTTGTCTAGGTGGTGTTAGAGACAGAAGGGACGGGCTTCAACGCCGTCAGGGAACGAGGATGCAGATAGAGAAGGGGAAATCATTGTATTTGATAGGATACGCTCATAAAACATATAGACTAGATGTATTCAACGTAACATCAACTCATGGCCAGTGGAGATACCCCCCATCCCTGTTTGGTATGCGATACATGATGTACCTGAATGTCCATAATCGATCTACCTCATGGTGATACCTGCCGAGTTCGGGATACCTCCCTTCCAGTCCGCTCGCGATCCGCTCGCGACCGCAAACTCAAGCAGTCTTCCCATCAGTGACGCTCCCAACCGAGTACCCTGCCAAACCCTCCTCCTGCTCCTTCTCCCTGCCCCTCGACGCCCACAGCTCTTTTCGCTCCACCATGAGCGTTTCGGCCCAGCCGCGGATAACGGGGTGTTCAAGGTTGGGGACGGAGCCGGTGAAGAAGGGGTGGAGGGTTTGGATATCTTGTGCTGAAATTATCAGCCAAGACTTCTTCTCGACGCAAGTCACTTTGAGCGAGTTGCTCGTAGAAGGCGCAACTCACATCGTTCATACTCAACAGCCTGGAGAGCGAGCTCGAATCGGTCCAGATCCTGCTTCATCAGCTTGCGACCGGATATGCAACGCATCCCATAGGCGTGGTAGCTTACCTTGACGAGCTTGGATTCGGGTGTTTGTCTCGTCTCGTATTCCTGAAAAGTCAGCTGTGTACTGTCGGCAATCACGATCCTCGGAATGACGCAAAACGCACATCCCAAAGCGACCTGAATCGTTCCCGCGCCTCCTTGTTTCCCGGTCCGCCCAGCATCTCCTCCAAAAAGTTGTCCATCGCCCGCTCTTCCAGCTCATGCTTTGCGTCCGGCGAGACACCCTCTACGGGGGTGATATCGCCAACACTGAGAGTCGGTCAGCTATAGATCTGCGATCCCGTTCGAGAACAAATTAGCTCACTGAGCTTCCGCGAGGTCGTGAACAAGAGCCATCTATCATGTTAGCTTGGGTTCTCCTTGTCCGGCAGGGCGATCGGTCAGCTGTTCCGGAGACTTACCATGACGCAACGTGGAATGTCGAGTGGCTTTTCCCCGTTGTTTGGGATCATCATCGCCATGAGCGCCATACGGCACATGTGATCCGAGATACTTCCACGTCAGTTCGTGGTCTCTTACTTTGAACCATCACTCAGAGAAGCTGACCTCTCTGCTTGATGCACCTGGCGCGGTCAGCTCATATCCTACATTCCGGCCCAATAGCTTTCATTCGAGAGAGCGAACTCACGCCTTCTCGCACCCATCCTGTCCGCTTCTCGATCTGTCTCATCAGCTCATGTCCAGGAGTCGCTTGTGCCCCTTGAGCACAAAGAAAACGGACCCACCTTCAACCTCTCCAGTAAGTGGAGGAAAGCAAGCGTATCAAGCGCTTCATTCCCAGTAGATCTGCCAGTATCAGCTCGTTCACCATATCAGATCACGTCCCGATCAGCTGGACCCACTTGTACAGCTGCGCGAGCGGCTTGCCGCCTGCTCCAGTCGACATGATAGGCTTGTTTACAGGGTATCGCGGCTCGGTCTCGGTATCGTGATTGGAGTTTTCCACTCGGATAGGCATTTCAGTATGAAGCGGAGTTCAGAAGCTGCCCCTTATGTGCAGTGAGAGAGGGAGGGAAACAGAGGTGGAAGAGAAGAACAAGTAGATGTATAGAAGTTGGAATGAAGTAGATGTTGTTGGTCCGAGCTTCTGACCGCCGCCGGCGCGCTTGATTTTGCCTTTCCGGGTCCACGTGGCTGGGTTTGGCTGGGCGGAAAGCGGCGATAGCCGGGCTACGGAATGAGGATCGACGCGTCTGAGGGGTGGAGGGCGAGCATCAGCGCAAGCTCGCTCTTTCCTACCATATCCACCTTATCTATCTTGCCACGGCTGTTCACGGTGATACCGGAAGATCAAAGCTCGGGACAGAGCGCGGGAAGAGATCGCCAAGGTTGCGTCTGTCGAGACTCTCAGGCCACTGAAGGTTATGAGGGCAAAGCTGGAAAGAGCCAGAGGTGTGAAGTGAAACATACTGCTGAGTGAGTCATTCGTGCTTGCAACGTTGAGAATGCGTGCTACTATCTCCATCATGAGGAAGTAGCTAATAGAGCAATCAGATCCTGTCAGCCACGATGGCCTCTTCGCTAGACGACGAGACCCAACAGCACTCTATCAACCCGCACTCCTCTCCCCAATACAGCGCTTCCTCCCAACTCTCGCCTGAGCAGCCCTCTATAGCTCGACCATACGGCAACCGCCGCATCCTCCCACCCAGTAGCCCCGTCGGGGAGTCGTCCCTCGCTTTCGTCCAGGAACAGCTGGATCAATCCCGCCTCGCCCCTGCAGAAGAGGACGAGAGCCTTCGGGAGTCTCTAATCGACCGAGGTGTCCAGGCTGTGCAGACAGGCAACTTGCTGCGAGTGGGGGCGGCGACATCGTCGACAAGGCCAGGATGGAGTGCCTTGGCGCCGACCTCGCAGTTCACCGATCCGGGAGGGGACGGGTTGATGCAGGAGATACACGAGCTGGATCCGAGCTCTCCTGTCCCTCCTGGGTCGCCGAGGGCTCCTCAGCCAGAAGAAGAGACGGCGAATATCTCCACATCGGGCAGCTCTCCCCCTCCGGCTCCTCCTACCCGCCCACCGTCGACCCGGAAACGGAAAGACATACCTACTCCGGCTGCATCAACCGTCACAACCCCATCTAAATCTACCATTCCCCAAAAGCCTATCTCAGCGCACTCTCCCGCTCGACTTCGGATGGCTGACACGGCGAAGCCCCCCACACGGTCGTCTAGGGCGAGTTCCTCCTTCCTCCCCGCTGCGCCGGTAGCAGGCCCATCTCGGTCCCGGTCGGCGAAGAAGCAGAAGGTCGTCGAGGAGGAGCCGGATAGCTTTGCGGGACCTGTACCTGTCCGCTCGGTCACACCATCAAGATTCTTTGACAAGATGTTCAGCCCAAAAGGGCCAGGCAAGGGTTTGCAGATCCCGCCTGAGATGCGGAGCTCGGATGGGCGTAGCCGGTTGAGTGAGGCAGAGGAGGACGAGGATGACGAAGATGAGGAAGGTGATCAGGTAGCGGGGAAGAAGGTGGTCTCGCTCGATAAGGGAGTTGCTCGAGCCGGAGTTGGCAGGATAGGAACGGAAACGCGCCAGTCGCCGAGGGCGAAGAGATCTCTCAGTCGGACCGTCTCCCGTCTTTCTTCAGGCTCGAACGGTACGCCAGCTATCTACTTTTTGATCCCCAGAGAAGGTAGCTGACTGTCAGGCAAAGCACGCCAGAACGCAAAACGTCCCATATCGCCCGAAGCCGCGGCGGCCGATACCTCTACCGAGTCCCGACCGCTCTTCTCGCCACGGAGTCCACCTCTCGTCCCCGCCTCCTCCGAACCCAGTGGCTCCATGCCCAACAAGCCACACTCCCCGAAAATCCCATCCCCTCCTGCCCAAAACCACGAAGAGCTGTCACTCATCAGTCGCCCACGGCGAGGCTTCACGAATGTCGGCATGTCGTTGTCCCAGAACGACTCGCCGAATTCTGCCAGTGCACGTCCTGATCGGCGGGAATTGTTCTCTAGCCAGGGCGACCTGAGTCAGCTGGACGCCTCCCAGAGCCAAAGTCAGGGATGGGCGAACTTCCCTCCAACTCAGGTCAGGGCGGTATTGCCTTCGCAAGATGAGAGTTTGGAGGGAGACCAGGGCCGGACGAACGGCGAGGGGGAGGGAGAGGAGCAGACCCAGCTGGTGTCGGACGAAAGTCACGCCCGAGCTATGGAAGTCGTAGCTGCCCGCAGACAACGGGAAGAGGAGGCCCGCAGACACCAGGAAGAGGAGGCAGCGGCGGCGCTGGAGATGCCTGCGGGTCAGCGGGTGCCCGAGGTGGAGACGCAGAGGACATCGGAGGGCGGCACGCAGAAGAGCAGTGTGGGGGATGGGAGCCAGCGGGGGACGCAAGGCGACGCGATGGTACTGGAGCAGACGCAGCAGGTCGCCCCGGAGAGCTTGGAGCGGGCGCAGGCGGCTTGGAAGGCGAGGAAGGACGAGGAGAGGGAGCGGCAGCGGGAGAATGAGAGGTTGAATCGGCTGGCTCAGAGACGGTCTCCTGCTCCGCCCGCCGAGGAGTCGGCGCAGTCGTCCCATCGCGGCGAAACGCAATTAATGACGTTTCAAACTCGGCGGAGCGACGAGGAACCTACCCAGATCGTCTCGGACGCATCTCAGCAGCGGGCGGTGGAGCTTCGGCGGGCCGACGGGACGGGCCAACGACCGACGCCTGAGCCGGTTGCGGAACAGCAGGTCAACCATCGTGTCCCGCCCAGTCGGCAGCTAAGGCGGCGGAATGTGCAGGAGACAAGGAGTGCGCCTCAGCCTGCTCCGTCGCCTGCGATCGTCCCCCAGATCGCCGTCGGTGTCGCCTCGGGTCGATCACGTACAGATCCGGTGGCTAGCGCCACACCGGCTCGTCTGCCTACTCCGCCAGCCCCGCCTGCAGCACCTGCGACAGTACCCGCTGTAGCGGCTCTTCGGACACCCGGTCGACTCCCGCGTCGAGCACAAAATAGTCCGCTCGTCGAGATACAGGTGGAGACCGGCTCGCCCAATGTCCAGGGTCCAAGCTCGTCCATGCAGGAAGCGGAGGACCTGCTTCAGCTAGGAGTTATCACTCAAGCCTCTGAGCCCGCTCGGTCGCCATCTCGGTCTTGCTCGCTCTCGAGGCCTATCCAGACGCCAAGTCGGCGTGCTAAACGGCCCAGGCTGGTGCAGACTTCGTCGTCTTCCGACTCACCACCTGCCCCCGAGCATCGGGGAAAGCGGGCTAAGATCGCACCCGCTCTTCCGCCCGCTCGGTCTGGTATGAGCGTCGACGAGAACCCACCTCCGGCGGCGGAAGCGGACGAGTCGGCCGCCACGGACGAAGACGCCGAGAGCGTCCCGTCTCTTCCCCAACCTACCAAATTGCCCACACCTGTCAAGACATACGGCACGAGGCGGAACGGCGCTAGCGTCACTCCGGCGAAACCACCTCCAAAACCCGTCAGGCCCATGGTTGAAATCCCGACCAAGGAGAAACGGCTGTCCAAGCCGAGTCGTCGAGCTACAGAGGCGGCCGAGGCGGAAACTGTGCGAACACCAAAGCCAGCCAAAAGTGGCGGAAAGAAGCGCAAGGCTGCAGCGGACGACGAGGAAGGCTCTCCGGACCCACTCGGCTCTGTCATTGACGAAGACGAAGGGCCGGCCCGCGACGACCGGATGGAGGTGGATGAGCCACCTGAGCCGGCCAGTCAGCCCACTCCGCAGGATACCGAGGACTACTCGTATCGTCCGGTCATCAAGCGGGTTAGCGGTGCGAGCGTGACGTCTAAGCCCGGGAAGAAGTCTGCGCCAAACAGCGAGGCCTCGTCTAAGGCGAAGAAGGCGCCAGCTCCCGCGGCGGCGGTAGAGAAGCCAGCGAGGAAGGTGTTCAGCGCGGTGAACCGGTTCCCTTCCTCCAACCTCTCGAGGAACAATAGCGGGACGGGCGGGGCGGTATCGGATACGGACAACTCGAAGGTGGTCAAGACAGTGGAGAAGGGGGCGGGGAAGAAGGCTGCTGCAAAGAAGGCGGACGAGGAGATGTCGGAGTTGTCGGAGCCGGAGAGTCCGCCGACGCCGCAGGACCCGGACGACGAAACCTTCAAGCTGTCCAAGAAGGCCGCGCCGGCGAAACCTCTGATTTCGGACAAGAAGCGTCTCTCGCGTCAAGCTTCGGTCGCTTCCACATCAATGTCGACCGCTCCGAGCAAAGGCAAAGCTCCGGCCAAGGCAAAGAAGCGGAACTCCAAGCTCTCGGTCCTGGCGGATGACCCACCTCTCCCCACTCCTACATACACTTCCCAGCGGTCCACGACGGAGCAGGACGAAGCTGAGGACAATGTCACCGATCGCCCAACCGTCTTTGCATACTACGGCCCCAATCAAAGCTACTACCCTGCCCACGTCGTCGCTCGGGTCGGAGACATCTATCGCGTCCGGTACCTCGACGGCGATTCGGCTCATGTAGCGCTGGACGAGATGCGTCGGTGTGAGCTCCGCGTGGGCGATCGGGTCAAATTTGACATGCCCAGCATGAAGAAACGGATCGACCTGGAGATTGCGGCGGATTGGGCGGAGGGGGATGGGACAGTCAGCGTCAAGGGCAAAAAGGGGGATGTGGGGATGTACGACGTCGGCGAGGTGCGATTCGCGCGCGCGACGGTACTCAAGCTATTCGACGACCGTCTCGTCTCCGCCGAGACCTTCTCCGACCTCCCCGAGGAAGAGGCGGACGAGTCGGACGTTGAGCTCGCCAAGCGCTCGTCGGCCTCTGTCGTGTTCAAGACCAAAACGGGTACGACGACGTTCTCGGACAAGATCTTCCTCATCACCCCGACGGACGAGACGACCGCCCATCTCCGGAATACGATCACTCGGAACGGCGGGCAACTGTGTGACTGGAGCGATCTGTTTGAAGGGACGGAGTTTGGGCATCCGCTCCGGGCAGATCTGGGACGGGTGCCGTTCTTTATCAGCACGGGGGACGTGGAGGGGGCGCGGACGGGGATGAAGGTCAAGAGCATGGCGGCTCTGTGTTTTGGTGCGCCGTGTCTGCACCCTGGCTATGTGGAGGCAGCGCTGTCTGATGTGGGTATATGGCTTGGCAATGAAAGGGAATGAGCTGAAGCTTTTAGCCGAACTGCGATTGGGTTGCACACCTCGTCAGCCCCGGTACATCCGCCATCACCCAGCAGGCCGCTTCTCAGATCGTCGATCTGGCGTGGGGGACCGAGTCCTGGTCTATCCGGAATGCGCGCCACATGCGTCGGCCCCTCGCGAATAAGCGGATTCTGTTCATGAACCTGAACCCTAAAGCTGTCGATCTCAAGGTAAGCTCAAATCATTTACTTCCTTTGCCTCACCTGACGCGTATACAGAAGATTGTCGGGACCTGCGCGTTCGGCCTGGGCGCAATCTCCTTTGACACGATCTCGACCCTCGAAGGCGTCAAAGACGACACGTACGATATCCTCATCCTGAACAGCGCAGAGAAAGATCGCAGGAAGAAGGATTTGCCGAAGGGTGTGAGCGGGAACAAGAAGGCGTGTGATGTGCTTTGGCTGAAGCAATGCATGGTGAGTCGCCTTCTGTGCTTCGAGATGGGCTAATGCTGATCTATGAACAGGTGTCGGCTGCTTGTCCACCTTTGAAGCTTAGCGGGTACAGCTAGAGCAGCAAGATCAGGGGCGAGGGGGTGTTTTCTTTCGATTTTGTCTATATCTTGAGTTAATGCTACTCATTATGCTACGCCAGTGGCTAGTCACACATGATACATGAAGCAATCTTTGCTACTAACCATCGTCTATTTCGCTACATATTCCCTCATCTGATGTCTAGCTGGACCAGCTGACCAGGGCATCATCGCCCACGATCCGCTTGACCATCCGCTCCGACAGCTCCCAGAGCGCAGTGGCGAGGTTGGTATCGCATGCCTGGGCTGATTCCCCACCGAGCGTAGCCTGTATTCATCAGATCAATCACTCAGAACGAGAAATACCAAGGCTTACCGGGTCGCTGAAGTACGCCCCGTTCCAACCCTTCTCGACCACCTCGGGACTCAACGCAGCGTACAGGGCAGAGTACGATCCCTGGACGGCGTCCCGGCCGAACGCGAGCATACCGTTCGAGAGGACCTTCCCGAGGATACCGGGGTACGCGTCCTTCCATTGCTGCTGCATCTCGGTGTTGACAGCTCCGGGGTGGACGCTCACTGCTGTGTCAGTCACTACCCATCGTTTCCCCTGAGAATACTCACAGATGTAAATATCATCCCCATTCTTCTCGATGACCTTATCCCTCATCGCCTTCCCATACAGAATCATCGCGAGCTTGGTCCGCCCATACAGCTCTGTCGGGCCGAGCGTCTTGCCTCCCTCTGTAATCTCCTCTTCGGACCCAAAGTGGCAGCCCCGGGCGCGCTCCTTGGAGTCTTCCGACCCGGGGGCGGCACGATGCATCTCGGACGACTCAAAGACGATTCGGACGGAGCCTTTTGGGGTACCGGGGAGCTTTGAGGTTTTGCGGAGGAGAGGATAGAGGAGGTTGAGGGCGTAGTAGTGGCCGAGGGCGTTACTGTTGGTCAGTTGAAGTTTGGGCGGGGAGGGAGTGGGAAGAGGGAGAGGTGGACGTACACTCCGAAGTGACCGTCAATACCGTCTGCGTCAACACGGAAGAAGTTGACGTTGATCCCAGAGGAGAGGATCAACTGTCTTGTAAGCTATTTATGCCTTCAATGAGAAGAAGCGCTGAGCTGAGCTCACATAGTCAAGCCTCTCGAGATCCTTCGCAAACCCACCGAACACCTCCTTGACCATCTTCAAACTCCCCAGATCGCACTCCTTCCACTCGATCTGTGAGTCTGCCCCTATATCCTTCTTAATATCCGCGATCGCGTCGTTGCCTTGCTCTTCCTTTCGGTTGACCATGATGACCCGGCAGCCATATCGGCAGAAGGCTTTGGCGACCTCGAAGCCCTGCTATATCAGTCTCGATCAGGAGTCGTGGAGGAGAAGGGGAAGGGGAAAGGGGAGGGGAAAGGACATACGATACCGGTGGCACCGCCGGTGACTATGGCGGTCTTGCCTTTGAGGTCTGCGACTTCTGGGCCGGCGGGACCTGAAATTGTTAGCTCCTGCTCTGTGCGAGGTCACGCTGGACAGCGATGGCAAGCGTTTACTCACCGATGACGGAGTGGAGGATGCTCTGCATTTTGGCAAATGTATCGACTTTGTATGAGTTTTGAAAAGGGTGGGGTTGATGCCTGAACCGAGAAACTTATGTATGGAAGGAAGAGCGATGATGCTGCTGACTTTGACTTGGGAGATGCTGACGGGCCGCGGGGCAGGCATCGAAATCGTCATTCCTCGCTCCGATTCCAGCAAATCGAGGCAGTGACGTGTTCAGGGCTCAGGCACGGCTCACTGGCTCAAAGCTTATCGATAACGTTCCGCGTGGTGTTTGAGTGCGGTGGGTGAGGGTGGGTGGCGCGCTGTGCCGTGGTTGGGCGAGGTGGTTTGTATGCACAGATAGAGAGACTCGATATGGCAAATCGAGTGGGGACCTTCGACAACGGGGCTAGCACGTATCACCTGCATACCTTGATATCTAAGTCTATCGACAATCGAGCGGTTTACTAATGCTCGTGATCGTGCTTCGGCAGAGGCCCCTTGTCCGACGTCTGGCCCACTACAACATCAGCCATCAATCCCTTGGCTACTAGCTGGACATCAGACTTACCGCTCCCATACAGATCAATCGAATCAATCCTCGTCGTCTCCTCATCCTCCTGATTATCCTTAATCAGGATATGCAGACTCCTCACGCTCTGGAACCGCACAAACCTCAGCTCCACCTTGTTGCCCTTGACATCCTCCTTGCTCAGCTCAATCTCTTGCGCCGGCGACTCGCGCTCCGCATCCGCAAAGTCCATGCTCGTATAATTGATGAACAACTTGATGTTCTTGGGGGCCTGCGAGGGAGACACACCCGAGAATATTGAGATGGCCTTGAGCTTGACGGCATCATTGAACGGGATGGAGATGAGGAGCTCGGGGTCGACGTCGGACTCGAGGTATGAGGTACCCTTGGGTCCGTGGGCGGGTCCGACGATGGACGACAGGGGGTGCGAGGCCGACTCGTTAAGGCATGAAAGGCCTTTAGCGGTTATTTGGCTGAGGAGGGAAGAAGAGTCCGAGGCGGACGAAGACCCCGAGGCGGAGATGGTGGATGCAGATCCGGAACCGAGCTTTTGACCGCTGCCGGAGTTCTGGAAGGCGGATGCGGGGCCAGCGTGCTTCGCGACCAGGGCGTTGAGTTGGGGAGGGGAAGCGCCTTTGAGCTATCACATCAGCCTTGGATTCACCTCCGAGTGGTCATGTTCACCTACTTCATCGACTTCCTTGCCGCCCTTGATGAACTTGAAGGTAGGCATAGCGCGGACTTTGAACCTCTGAGCAAGCTGCGCCTGCTTGTCCACATCAATCTTGACGAATTTGACATGGGTGAACTACCGGCTCAGCTGACGCTTTGCGGGATCCAACAACCCGAACAGAGAAGCTGACCTTGTTCGAAAGCTGCTCAAGCACTGGGGCAATGGCATGGCATGGTCCACACCAGACCTAGGCAGTCAGCAAGCGCTCCGGGTCGGATGACCAATTCAACATACAGCGTGGAAGTCTACGCACATCAGCTATTGTTTCATGACAAGGCGTCTACATCAAGCAGGCTTACCGATCACAAGCAGCTGATTAGCCGGCAAAGCACTGACAATCCCGTCATACTCTACCTGATCAGCTCCAGCATCACTGCGCCCGCTGACAAAGGGTAATGCTCACGGAACGTTGACGTGATCTCGGTGATATTTGGCGCCATGCTGGGGTCTCTGGGCGGGGGAGCTGCTTTACTAGGTTTGAATAAGATGAATAAGGCTAAGAATATGAGGAATATGACTAGCGGGGTGGATGTGGACATGTGGTATGGAAGCAAGAGAGGGTTGCAGATCTGAGTGCTTTTGGCTGGGCCGAAGGCGAGGCGGGGTGATGCCGGCATCGGGGCGGGGTCACGTGGATCTCCGTGTCTGATCCGTGCGTATTTGTGGGTGGGTCGGCAGATATTTCGCGAAGCTCGCATCTGCTCATAAGTTGCATGGAGTATACCTTCCTCGTACTCCGAGTCACGATCGCGAGCTTGCATTAAGCGGCTCACGAGGAGAACAGAGGGGACAGAAAAATGTCCAGCTCAAACGGGAACCCGTCTCGTCTCAGAATCTCGCTGCTCCCTCCCTTCCCAGCGGGGAAATACCTCCTTCCTATCCCTTCCACCCTCAATACCACCTCGGATCTCCAACGACACATCCTCGCCACCGTCGAGAATGTAAGGGGACTAGTGAGACATCCGAAAGAGATTTGCCTGGAGGTGGACGGATTTGAGGTGATTGATGGCCCGCTGGATATCCTAAGAGAAGGGGATGTCGTCTGGTGAGCTCGCAAGTCCGTTGAGTGTGTCGGTGGCAGTCGAGCTGATACCTCAGCATCAGACTGGCTGCTGGTAGCTCTAGATCGGTCGTACCTGCCCAGGATGGAGCTGCCAAGGCTGGCCGGAAACGAAAGCGGGATACAGCCGAGTCACCTTCGGCCACGACAGAGTACGAGAAGAGGGGCGGCTCACCCTCGGGGCGACGAGCTGCTTTGGCGTCGGGGAAGGATATATCGGAGGGACGGCGAGGCCAGGCACCACCGAGGCTGGCTGCTACATCACAAAAGGCGAGCTTCTCCGGCGGATCCAGTCAAAGCAGCTCCTCGTCATCGTCGGAGTCCACATCTTCATTCACCTCCGACTCCGAGGAAGACGAGCCGCCCGAGGTCAAATCCTCCTCAGTACGGACTGTAGGCCAGGGCATAGGGCAGGTCGCGACTGCTCCGGCCGGGCCCGGGGCGGCTGGCCAGAAGTCGCGCGCAGGCCGATCTCGCTCTGCATCCTCTTCCTCTTCCTCTTCCTCTTCATCTTCATCCTCATCCTCATCGTCCTCTTCATCCTCCTCGTCTTCATCATCCGGATCCTCCAGCTCGTCGACGACCACCTCGGCCAGTCCATCGTCAGCCGCACCTATCACGCTGTCCCGGGCAAAATCTCCAACCAACCCATATCCCGTGCTACTCAAGGCTATGTAGGCCCCATTCTCTGGGCCTTCGAGGTATTCTGCTGACCATCCAGTCATAATCCCGATGGCAATATCATTCCCGGCGAAGGCAAACCCGCCACAAAGATTCGTAATCTCCGTCGCCGCAAGAAGCTGGCCATCCAGCGCAAAGCTATCGCAGCTACTTCTTCGCCTCGACCTTCCCCCCAGGTGAACGGGTCGACATCGGCGGAGAAACCGATATCGGGGTCAGTCACGACCACGGCGAACGCCCCTTCCATCCTGCCGTTGCAGAAAGACATTGCAAATCGCAATAAGCGGAAAGGGTTCTTGAAGATGGCAAAGACGGGGCTGAAGACTGTCTTTCACGGGGACGAGGCGGAGGCGGCGAATCCTGCGGCAGGACCGGTCATAAACGGCGGATTGGAACCGATACCTGTACCGGCACCGGCGGAGATGACAGCTGCGCCCGTACCTGCGGTTGGTACGCAACCGGCATCAGCGGCTGAGGCGGATCTTCCATCAAACCTTTACATCACCACCGCCCAATTCCCCTTTGTCCGAAAATGGACCAAGAAGCCAACCATGCCGCCCCGTCCCTCTCTTCCGGCAAGTCGGCATGTCTCTCCGCCGCCTCCTGCACCGGAGGCCGAGGTGGAGATGCAGGAAGAACAGGTCGCGGAGACGGAGACTATGGCCTCATTCTGGGAAAAGGTGGATTTGAGCTTCTATGGCTTGCCATTCTTATCGCCCGAATCGAGCGCAGGGGTAGAAATGGGAGGTCTGATAGCTTGGTCTGTGAGCTGCCACACCCTCTATCACGACAGGTGGGATATCAAGCTAATCTATCAGGCTGTCGAGTTGAACCTCACGCGATTCGCGCCCGAGCTGGTATACAAAATCGGCAAGCTCGTCTCAAGAGAGGGCGCAACGCTCGTCATCCAGGCCATTCCTCGGCCAATACCACCGCCAGCAGAAACCTGGCAAGAAGGATATGATCCGATGGAGGATGTGCAGGAGGAGGAAGCGGAGGTGTTGCGTTTGACGCCGGATGAGCTGGTTGCGGCGCAGGCAACAGGACAGTATCGTCTCTTATCTGCCAGAGCTGTGCAGGTGTGATCCCGATCATGATGCATCGCCTTTGATAGGTGGTTTTGGCTTGGATTTTATGCGGCCCATCAGACGGCGGATTGGGTAGAGTGCGAAGCGGGCAAAAGAGGGTGCGAGGGCGAGGGAGAGGCCGATTCGGAGGGGAAGTATCGCCTGATGTCCGTTAGCAATGATCGAAGTGCTCAACCGCTGGGCGAGGAGGCAGCTCACCTTGACTACTACGTATGCTGCGATGGCATTGGCGACTTTCTCTGCTGCTCCCCCAGCTGTTACGGCTCCTGCTACCGCTTCTCCTCCGCTCGCGCCCGCCGTTCCCGCCGCAGCACTACCGGCCACCTCGCCCTTCTTCGGCTTGACCACCTTCTCATACCCCAAGATGCCATACCTCTTCCCCACCCTCTCCGCCTTCTCCTCCGCCTCCGCCATCCAATCCTTCACCCATCCCTTCCACCCCCTACTCTTCTTCACAGCCTGACCCCCAGCACCACCTTCCTCCCACATCTCCTTCACCGTCCCCTCCACCCCCTCTTCCAGGCTCGTCAGCCATGCGACTATGCCTGCACCCGCGCCAAGCGCCTGAAAGATGAAGAAGAGGATGACGACGGGGACGATGGCGGTTATTTCGTGTAATACGAGAAATGAACCAGCGAGGGAGGCAAAGGGCACGCCGGTGCGGCGGGAAATGGCGGTCAGGCGGGGCGCGTACGCTTGGAGTCGGGTCGATGAGATCTTGGGGGAGGTGTGTGGGGAGAGGAGGGGCGTGGTGGTGTCGATAGAGGGGGGCGTGGTGATGTTGTCTGGTTGGGTTGGGGGTGGGGCGGGTGGGGGAGGCGCGGAAGGTTGGGCGAGGGGGTTCGGTCGCGTGGTAAAGAGCTGTCTGTGGAGGCCGAGACTTATTGGCTGGAGTGTCGCCCTCCGACCGAGTCCCACTCGAGCCGTGATTGCTTGTCTAGGAGGAAGAGCTAACCCCTTCATCCTGCTGTCAAATGAGATGGAGTGATGGTCACAGTCGAGCTGCTCCTCGCTGCAGCAGGATCGAGCGGGGACATTTTGGCGAGTTAAGCGAATCTTAACTGGGTCGCCCCGTCGGCGGTGCGACCTGCATCCCTCTGTCTGCTTTCTGCCCTACAACGCCATCATGCCATGACAGACGAGGACCTTCTACGTCGCTTCGCCGCCCTAAAAGGCTCCAATCCGGCCTCGGTACCCATCGCTGGCCCATCCAAGTCTGATGGGTACGCGCACCACATAGCCTCCGCGGAAGAACGCGCGAGAAAAGATCAAGAGGATCTCGAGAGGATCGCGGATGGGCGGCCGCTCGATCATGGCTCGACATGGGGGGACATTAGGGGATCTGCGAGAGATGCAGGGCGAGAAGAAAGGGAGTTGGAGGGGAGACATGAGGGCCTGAATGATGGGAAAGGAGGAGGATGGGGAATGGACGAATTGGGTCTGGAAGATGGGGATGGGGATGACGATGTACGTGTATCTCTTTTGTATTGAGATTCGAGCTGATGTTAGGTGGAAGCGTTCATCGCGTCTCTTGCTACTGCCCAATGCCAATCAGGCACCCCCGAGCCGACGTCGACGTCAGTCTCGAAGCAGCCAAGAGGAGACAGTGACGATCTCAGAGAGGCGCACGCGATCCTGCGGGAAACGAGACATCTGGCGGAGCCGCCGGTCCCAGCAAACGCTCAGATGAACACAGCAGGAAGTGGAGATGAGGAGGAGGTGTATGACGGGGAGACGGAGCAAGAAATCCTCGAGCGGGCTCTGGAGGAGGCCGAATTGGAGGTGGATGAGGAACAGAAACAGAAGGCTGCTCAGGCAGCATCGGGTCTGGAGCCGACGGTGGGCCTCTCGAATGACGGAGCGGCTCTGACGAAGGACGAGGTGGATCTCTTCCCATCGATACCGACGCACGTGCCAGCACAAGAGCTTGACGAAGCCGACCAAGACGACCCAGCCGTCGACGCGCGCATGGCCATGCTCCTTGGTCTTCCGGGACCGTCTATTCATCCTGGCGGTCCCAAGCTACCATCAGCACCGACTAGCAAGCCAGCGCAAGGGAGACAGGCAGGGCAGGGGTGGAATCTACCGGGATGGGAGGATGGACGGGACGAGGATCTGGATAGTTGGTGCTGTGAGTTCAGCGGCCTACTCTTTGCGGGATCTTGCGACGCGATGGAGTTCATGCTGATGGTGCAGGTATATGCAACAAGGACGCAACGGTGCAGTGTGCTGGTTGTGACGATGACGTCTATTGCGATGAGTGCTGGCGGGATGGACATGGGCCAGGGGGCGAGCAGGGGCACCGGGCGAGACGGTTCACTCATGGGAAGAAATTGCACAGAGCTTGAGCATGACATCTGATCGTCCCCATCCCTCCATGCTACATCTTCACGCCTGCCCTTTTACTTTCAAGCCCTACACAGCTCCGAGCTGCACAGATACGACCGTACTTGTACTTGGACCTTCACCAGCGCAGCCTCCACCTCGGACGTTCTTCCTCCGATGGAATTATGCTAGCAGCGTTTAAGATTTCTCCGTGATGCCGGCATTGAACGGCAATCGACGCTAAAGTGAATCCGGATTTGCCGCTTTTGTTGATTCGACTGCGTTTCGAGGTGAGCTCAGCGAAACCGGATAAAGTTGAAGCGGTGCACCTGTGGGAGGCAGAGCAGGACAAGTCATCGCTATGGGGGTTGAAGTTGCTAGTGAAAGTTACAACTACTTCATCTACACAGACGTCTCACTCTCTCTATCCATCGCTCATCGCACGCTCGGAAGCCTCGGCGGATATCCTCCTCGCGACGCTGAAACGCGGAACAACGCCTTCTCTCGGCGCGTTTCATCTTTTCAAAGCGCCTCCTTTGTCCCTTTGTCCTCGCCGCTGCGCGCCCCCTCCCTCCGCCCCGCTCCCCCACACACACAGCCAACTCAATTTTCCCCCTGAAACTGCGCTCACACCTCCATCTGTCGCTCTCTCTGTCACAAGCTCGACACCTATACAGCCGGCCTGTAGGGTATGAAACGCGCCTCGACTCGCCTTTGATTAGATTGCGAGGCGATCCTTTCGCTGGGCGAGACTTGAGCTGCGGCGAGACACCCGAAGGTGATCGTCCCGGTCAGGCTCGGAGAAGGAGTTGCCAGGAACCCGAGGAGTAGGAATAACTTTGGGAAACGGACATCACGCACGGCTCTGCGTTACTGTGCTCCACCCATCAGACTAGCTTACCGCCTACTGGAGGCCGTCGTCATGGTATGTCCCTCTTCCACTTACCCCCGGCGCTATCCTGTGTGTGTCCTTTCCCTTTTTACTCTCTTTGCGCTTTTTGTGAGAAGCGTGTTTCATCTATCTCGCACCATTTTTATGGGATTGACGACCACTTTGGTTGGCGTTGGAGACCGTTTCATCCCATACCATCTATCGCCTATTCTCCATACGCACCCCTTCCTACCGTGGTCGTTGGCACCGACGGCTCTCTTGTTCCATCTCCACCTCTACACACACGTCCTCCTCGCTTGTTGCATCTCTTGTCGAGCACCTCTTTTTATCCTCGCGACAGACATACCCCTTATCCATACCGCATATATAGCAAGAGACAGCATAGCTGACCGACGTTCTTCCCATCCTACCCTTCACCATCTATCTACCTATATATCTCGTCGCTGGTCGACTCTCCATTCGAAATCATCACCCACCTTGACAACGCCGCCATGCCAACAGATATCATAGCGCGAACCCCCTCGCACCCCACCTTTCCCCCCTTCATTGCGCACCGGCGCCCTTCGGTCCTCGCATCGCCTCGACGCATCCCCTTCTCTCCTTCACAGTCGTCCTTTCCCTCGCCTCACACCCCTCCTTTCTCTCCAGTCCAGCTCAACCTCCCTGTCAACCGAAAACGCGCTCGCTTCCCTACCCCCGAGTCGCCCGAGACCCCGCCCGCGAAAAAGGTCCGTTCAGACATCAGTCAACGGCCAGGGGCGACCATGGAGGATCTGATGGATGGTGTTTCAAAGGAAGAGGGGCAGCCGTCTGCCCCTTTGATGAGGGCTGGGAGCATTCCGTTGTCGGGCGGCGGTCATATGGGGAGGCAGGGGAAGATGCGTCTTTCACTTCAGACGAATCTTTCACTCGGCTCTGCGTCGGATGAGCCATTCACCGCCCGTCCCGACATGCCGCCCTCACCGTCGTCACTCGCTTCTCCACGGTCGGTGTCGTCCAGGCAATCGTCCCCACCCAACCTCCCCTCGGTGATGAGCATCAAGCGCAACCCGAAGCGGCTCTCGCTCGCCATCCCCAGTCAGCCCGGCCCATCCAGTATCGCCATCCGCCGGTCCCTCACCCCTCCGTCCGACACCGACAATGGGCCCGTCACCCCTGGTCCCTCCCATCCACCCACCATGACCATGACGCTCGGCCGTCAGACCAAAGCACGTCGACCCAACCTCCTCTCCCTCATCACCCAGCCCCCATCCGCGTATGACCCTCCACCCACTCCGGGTCTCTCCTACGCATATCACACATCCCACATTCCTCGTCGTCGAAGCAACACAGCCGACGTCCTCCCTACCCTCTCCATCGACCCTCGCTCATCCCGCTCAGCCTACCCTCGGCTCAACAACACCACGTTCGTCCCACTCACAGACACAAACCTCCGTGTCTCGTCTCCAACACCCACCATCTCCTCCCACGCCGGCTCACTCTCCACTACACCCACTTCCTCGCCCTCCCTCTCTCAGCTCGAGACGCCATACCAATCCCGCACCAACGAGCCATACGCCGACGGACCCATCGAGATCGTTCCCGGCGTATACCTCGGCGCCGAAGATACCATGTATCACTGGTCTTCCTGGGCTCGGAGTAATCGGGTCCGCATCCTCAATGTCGCTCAGGAGATTGACGACCCGTTCGCCGCCGAGGGAATCGTCCCCATCTCGCGCAAAGGCAAGGGGAAGGTCCAGCGCGCAGTCTATTCCGCCGACGTCGGGCAAGGGCGGCCAGAGGTCGAGTACACCCACCTCGCGTGGAGTCATGGCGAGTCTGGACTGGCGGAGGTAGATGAGGGGATGAGGATGGGCGATGTCATCGAGGGGAGCTTTGTCGAGGCGGCAGTGGAAGAGAGGGAGAAGTGGAGGTTCTGGGAGGCGATACGGTATATGGAGGAAGGGAGACAACGGGGCGAAGCGGTTCTCATACAGTAAGTCTCACTTTAGGGATGTAGGTATGGGATGAAGCTGATCAGCAGTTGTCAATGCGGTGTATCGCGCTCAGCGACGCTCGTCATCGCCTACACCATGGCACTTGCTGCTTCGGGTCGACTGCCAATGTACCTTGGTCATCTCAAGGGCATGCAGGATACCTACGACTTTATCAAAGCCAAAAGCTGCTGGATCGGTCCAAATGTATCGTGAGTCCGCACCATCTTGTCTATACTATCTAAGCTGACATCCAGACTCGTCTTCCAGCTCGTCGAGTTCGCTCGAAACCTCACCACCCTCCTCTCCGCCCATATCGCCTCCAACCCCTTCTCGGCCGGCGCCATCCAAACCTCCTTCCCATCCGCCGAAGAGGCCGCTCAGACCGAAGCCGACTGGGCTCGCCAGCGCGCTCAATTTGACGCCGAGTCCGCAGCCGAATCGTCCTCCGCGTCTACCGTTCCCACCATCGTCTCCCCCTCCATCCTCAGTCCCGGTGGGGAATCTCTCTACGCTGTCGGCGCGGCGCCCGCGCTCGGGGTGGCGGCAAAGATTAGGACGGGCATGGGGGATATGAGTATTGATGAAGAGGGGATGAGGAGGGAGGCGGTACTGCTTGATGAGGCGATGAGGGTGAGGCGGATGGGCAGGGTGTAAGGCGGGATGGCGCGTGCGGGTTGTATATGGTCCCTTTTTGCTTGCTTCTAAATTCTTGGGCGCTGGGGATGTCTGCGAGTAGTGGTTCAGAAGGAACAAAAGGAGATACTATCATACGATATCAAAAGTAGATGCATATTGTATACAGTCTACCTACTCACCCAGTGAACCTCACTCCGCCCCCTACTCACCTCCACCTCACTCAATTGGCTTTGTTGGCATTTTAGCTGGCAGCCCAGAAAGGCATGGACCTGCACGGATAGGGCAAATTGGGTGGGACGCGGTACCCAGGCGTCATCTCAATCATCCGATCAAGGGCCTCGCGCACTGCAGCTGATTCTGTGCTGACGTCGCAGCAGTCGTTGACTCGGTCCTGCCCCTCAGCTCGCTCATGCTGGATCGAGGCATGCGCGCGGAACGTAGTTAAAGGAAGGTCTATCCGAGGGGTGTAGCGGCAGACAAGAGTGGCCTTTCGCACTCCTTTGGCCTCTCATGGCGGTGCAGGTAGATCATCGCGCCCGAGGTGCACGTGGGGCAATAACAAGCTCGAGGCCCAGGCACCCGGAATCAGCTACCATTGACAGTCCACAACGTAGTGGGGTGCAGTAGTGGCAGGCTGGAGAAGAAACCCTACCAGCTGCCTCACCCCCGCGTATAGCTTTCGTCCGACATCAGGCTGATGGTTGATAGTGCGCGAGCAGTACTTATGCCTTGCGTCGGATCATTATCGGCACGCTGGATTGCACAGCCTCCGCCAAAGCATGTAGCTCCGCATCTGATTCACCGTCGCGATCTGATACCCGAGAAAGTAGCCACGCTCGAGATATGTCTCCAACTGCGTTCGCTCCTCAACACCTCCAGGGAAGCACCGCTTTCATCGAACAAGAAACTCCGCTCTGAGCCCCTGCATTGATTTGCTGCCCCTCGAAACAGGACCGCCCCATGTTTCACCCAGACGGCGTCTCAGCCGCCATGGCATGCTCGGTCACAAGTTGTCATAGCACAGCACGAGGAGAGGTTTACGGTGACGCTGTCGAAAGGAAGCTGCTATCGCATAATGGTTTTCGCCCCTGGGAGGTACCCCGTGTACTCGCCCGATTTCGGTCTCAACCAGTCGCACTAGGCCGTCCCCCATGCTTTCAAAGCTACATAAGGGGAACCTCACCCGCCTTCATCCCAAGGTTTACATATCAATCCTCTCTCGTTCGCACCGAATACTCCACATACCGCATCTCCCGACACAGTGCACAGTGCACACGTTCCCACTCTGATCTTCCCTCTTCTGTGATGAGGCCCATGCCTACCATAAGGTCTTCGCAGCGCAGAGCCGCTACGGAGTGCAAAGGGTCCACGCGTCGGATAACTCGGTCCAGGGGAAAGACCGAACTTGACGGAAAGAGTGACGAAGGGCGCAATCCATACGAGTCACTGCGTGTGGCTGGTCTGGTAGGTGTCTTGTTACATGGGAACCGCCCCAAACCGACTTACTAGGCAGCAGTGTCCTCATGGCTGACTGATACAGACGAGGAACACATTCTTCTCAGATCTCACAAAGCAGGAGCTGGCAGACCTCTTCTTGCAACGCGTTGAGAACGGACAAGGGGAGGTAGAGGAGTATGATCTCACATGCGTCGACATAAAGTCGCTGTGGACGCGCATGTGAGTGCAAACCAGTACCAGCTCGCATACCGCATGACTGCTCGCGAACAAGCAATCTAACGGGTCAGCGTTACCGAGTTGGAGAGCCACACGGCTGCCAGCAACATCACTTCACAGGACATGCCGCCTGCTTGGAAGGCCTGGTACAAGAGTACGGAAAACAAGGAGACGAAGCTCAGGGCCGCATACGCCAAGGCAAAGGTCAACTTCGACGAAATCGTTCAGCAGAACAAGGTCGATTGGGAGGAACTGGGGAGGACAAGGACCGCTGCGGGGCTTCCTGTCGGCACACCGCTCACCAATGTGACATCCGGCGAGGCAGTCTACAGTCGGGGCGACGAGGGTGACTACGTCAGTTTCGTACCCAACGAGTCCAGGCTGGCTGTCACTGCCAACGGCGACTTGAGACGGTGCTATCTTGTGCGATGGAAGAAAGGCAAAACTGGCACCACCTGGCCTGACAGTTACGAGCCGTCGTGTAGCTTCGACACGGCCAGTGTACACTTTCAGAACCAAGCGGCGAGGTACATTGAGAGGAGTGATGCTTGAAGAATATTCACAGCTTGGCTTACTCGAGAGCTAAGATATGTATTTGCCGCGAGATTCTGCGTAGACCAGCTGAGACTTATGCTTGGCAGATGCCTCCCAGTGCCGAAGGATCTGCTGAGTTTGCAGGAGCAAAAGATTTCAGCGAGCCTCACTAGTAGCTGTCTGGCTTCTGGGTGGCGAAACATGAGGGTAACCGGAGCAAAAAGGCTCAAAGACCCCGAGCTTGAAGTAGCGGTCTGTATGTGGCGAAACATGCTTACGGCATGAGGATCACCCCGTGTGTTTCAGGGTTTGGGTGTTGTGTGGAGGGTTGGCCCAACATCTACTCATTCCTTCCGCGCCATAGTAGAATCAGAACAAACAACTTCCCGCTTATAATGTCTACATTACCCTATCTACACTCACCCAGTATACCTGAGCAACATGCTGCCCCTCGAGGTCCTCGTCGCCGTCCCAGTACCCTTCCTCCTCGCCCTCATCCTCCACGTCACCTACTACCTCCTCCCCCTACTCCACCTTCTCCCGCGCCCCGGACCCCTCCTCGCTCGCATCACAGCACTCATCCCAAACCCTCGGCGCCGGACCCGTAACCTCCCTCGCGAGTTCTTCAACCTTCCTCCTCGGTCTACCTCCCCTAATGGCTCAATATCGTCCATCACGTCCCTCACGATGGGCTCGGCGCTCGGCGTTCGGGGCAAAGTCATGCTTATGATGGCTGCCCAGGCGGGGGTATCATTGATAGCGGGATGGGTCTACCTGACGACGGGGGTGACGGGTCGATTGGCGGGGTTGTGCCTGGCGTTATCGGTCATCCCCGTCGCAGTCGGTATCACCACCATCACCCTCTTCTCGGCCATGCGCCGACCGCACCATATCGCTAGGCACGAGCTCTCCCTCATCCGTTCCGCCATCTTCGGCTCCGGCGGCGTCACTCACAGCACCATCATCCCCCGCATCCTCCCTTACTCTTCCCTCGCCTCTGCTTTACTCTGCGCTATCACCGTCCTCCTCCCCTCGGCCGGCATCTTCCTACTCATCATCACCTCCCTCTTGTCGGTATCCAGCATGGCCCTGGCATCATACTCGGTCCGGAGCCAAAGCCGAGCTAGGAGGGGCATGATTCGCCTGGCCTCTCCCTCGCCTGACTCCCGATCTGGCCATAGGGTCAGTATGGCCGAGAAGCATAGTCAAGCCTATCAATACTCGGACAGTATGATCAGCTCCCCATGTGAGTAACATCCATATTCATGGATGACAAGGATACAGCTGATGTTCAGCCCGCCCGCCCACTCCCCACTCCGCTTTCTCCTACTCGCCCTCTGTTCAGACACCCCATACGCAGTCCGACTCGCGTACGCCCAAGTCCGAGGGTACCGGTATGTCGGAGTACGACACTCCCAAGACCTCTTTGACCGAATACACTGCCACTCCAGAGACCATCGCCAGTTGGGACTTTACCCATTCTCCCACCCCGTCCCTACCGACCCCTTCATCGGCCGTCACTCGGCCACGATCCACCTCGCCTGCGCTGCCCGAGATCTCCTCTCCCCGCGCTGTGCCTCGCGGATCCGCCCAGACCGCGAGCGGCCACTCCATGCACACCATCCCCCTCACGTCTACTCCGGGTTCCGCCCTCGGCTCGCCTGGCGGCTCCATCCTCGCGGGCTACTCCCCGGACCCCTTCCATCCCATGCCGAGGGGCTTCGAATCGCTCACACAATTCCCCATGACCCCTTCCCAGCTCGCCAGGCGCGCCAGCCTGGTCGAGCGCCAAAATCGGTCCGGGTCGGCGTTTACATTCGTCCCGTCGCAGGTCCAGACCGCGTCAGGTGGACAAGGCCGAGACTCAACCTGGACGCTCGAGTCGTACCATTCGCTATCGTACCAGACGCCCAAATCGCAGGTTCGGGGTCGAGGGTCCGATGATCCCCGCCGAGCACCCCCGCCTCCCCCTCTCCCCTACCCCATGCCTCTCCCTCCTACGCCAACCCTCTCTCGAAGCCAGACGCCATGGGACCAGAGTACGTGCGGCGCGCTCGGGAAGGGCTCGACAGAGCTTCTGATGGGCGGCGAGAGGGAATGGGATATGATCGATCTGAGCGATGAGGGGGAGGGGCTGGAGAGTTGGGGGAATGGAGGGAGAGGCGTAGGATTGCTATCGCTTGCTGGGCTCATGATCTGCACCGTAAGCTCTGCCCCTGCCTAAGCCCAAGACGACCCTGACATTCAGGCCTTCTCGGCGCCTCTCCTCGCTGTCGGTCTCACCCAGACCACGCAGATCCTCTACCTCATCTCCATCCTCCTCCCCTCCACGCTCCTCCTCTTCTCGACATACCTCCTCCGCCCGCGCCCTCTCCCCCTCCCCACCCAGCCACGCAACCTCAAGAAGTCCTCCAAAGCCTCCAAAGCTTCCACATCGACTCACCAATCCCTCGCGCTCAAATCTGAGTCCCAGCTTTCTCTCCCCGGTACCGTCTCCCCCAAACTCACCCCGCCCGTCCGGAACCGCGCCTCCGTCCCTCTCGCCGAGAAATGGAACAGCCTCCTTGAGCCCAAACCGTCCATCTCGAGCTTCGGATACCAGCCGCCTTCCGCCAGCGAGAAGAAGGGGCATCGGCGGCATACAGTCTATGGCGCCCTCAGCGCGCGGGACGATGCGTCCGAGGAGTACAGCCGTAAGATGCTCGCGAGGCGCTCGGTCGATATTTGGCTGGAGGCGGGACATGCGAAGCCTGCGGGCAATGTGCTGGAGAGGGCGGCAGAGATGATTCGCCCGTCTCCTGCGCTGAGGATACTGGAGGGACCGCCGAGGAAGGAGGGGGAGGGGATGATGAGGAAGTTGAGGGGAGGGGTGGTCTCGATGTTGCTGCCGAAGCGATTCAGCCAGATCATGGCTCTGCAGGATGGAGTGGCGAACGGGATGGAGATGTCGACGCCGAGACGAGGGAGGGGGGTATCGCAGTATGATGATGCCGAGGACGACGAGCCGCAGAGCCCGATCACGATCCACATTACCTCGCCTAGCAAGTTTGAGCGGCGGCAGAGTGGGCTGGCGCGATACTCTATCGGCGAGGCGAGCGATGGCGGTGACGGGGACGGAGAAGAGGCGGAACCGGAGATTCAGGTGGCTACGAGGGCGAGGATGTCGGCGAGTCCGACGTACTTCTTTGGGAAGGAGCGAACGGATGAAGGAGGGGATGGGGAGCTGGACTGGCTGCAGTCTGCTATACTGCCCCAGTAAGCTTTGATACCCGTTGCGATGCGGACATAGCTCACCAAGTAGGCTTATGAGCGGGAACCAAGTCTCGCACCGCATTCGCCCTTCCGAGCAATTTGCGGACGCCGAGTCGCCCCGCACCAGCCGTCTCTTACGTCGCTCTTCCATCGGTAGCGCCCCTACCCAGACGGATCACCCCATACCCGCCCACACCGCCTCCCCTAATGCGAAGTCTATCCGCCGCGAGCTCCGGCACAAGCACAGCTTCTCCCTCCCCCTCATCGACAAAGCCAGCTTCTCGGACCTTCGGTCCCAAGTCCGCCAGGTCGGGAAAGAGCGGCAGCACGACTGGTCCATCTACGCCGATGGGTACGAGTACGAGTACCCCCGGCAGGTGATTGACTTCTCGGCTGCTCCTGCCGAAGAGGCCGGGGTAGACCTTCCCGCGTTCCCGGTAGACTACTCGCAAGCTCCATACCCCGCTACGCCGGGCAGCTATCTCTCCACCGTGGGTGAGGGGAACGAGACGCGCATGTCGACCAATATGCGCTCCCTCGCCCACCTCACTCTCTCGGCCGAGGCGCTCTGGGAGTCCCCTTCCCACGCGTACACCTCGCCCGCCTCACACACCTATACCTCGCCGGCATCCCAGCGAGAAAGGCTATCAACCGACTCGCACCTCGTCGGCCAGGACAGCTTTGTCTCGGACGACGAAGCCATGGCGCGCGAGATGGAGCAGGTCCTCGCGATGGACACGCCTACGCGTGCCGAGTTCGTCATCTCTCCTACTGGGTCGGAAGCCACGACGGTGAGCGCCCGGACGTCCTGGTCAAGGATGAGCGGGGGTCGACCGCTCTCGCGCGCCAGCTCGGCCGGGAGCGGATGGCACGGCGTGCTGGATAAAAAGGTGTCGGCGTCGACTATCGCGTCGAGGCGGTCCGCTACTCGGTCGGACGAGTCGGGATCCAGCGAGAACCATACGTTCGGCCGCTCCGCCCCAGGCATCGCCGTACCGCCCGTCCCGGAGCTTCCGGAATCGATGCGTCGACCCATGTCGCAGACCTTTGCGCACCCCTTCCCGGTCCATAACGCCGCAGCATCCATCCCGCTCCGTACATCCGCCTCTACCGCTTCCATCTCAACCCAGCCCGTCCCGCCGCACAATCGCCCCGTCGCCCCACAAGCCCCGCTACACACCATCATGCCCCGTAAATCGGCGGAAACGATCCGCTCGGAGGCGTCCGACCAATCCACCCCGCCCGTCAAGCGCCAGCCGGGATGGCGAATGAGCCGGCAAGAGCTCCGGCTCGTCAAGGAGCTACAGGAGCGCAAGGCCGCTGCGGAGCAAGAGGAGCGAGAGAGGATAGGCAGGGTCGAGAAGGAGGTGGCGGCGATAGAGACCCGGGCGAGGGTATTGGGGATCCCGCCTGGGACGCCGCCTTCGCCCGAGAAGAGGAAGGGACTGAAGCCGTTGAGATTGGTCGCGAATCGGCCGGCGTCGATTTTGTTGGCTGGCGCTGGAGGGGCAAAACCGAAGATGGGCGTCGAGAAGAATCAAGGAGACGTCGGCGGGTTGAGAGCTGGTGAAAATGGTACAGCCGGGTCGTTACCGCCTTCTACGCCGAGTCGGAAGAAGACGTCCAAGGGCGGGAGTCAGAAGAATGAGAATCTGCCGCCTGTGCCGACGCCCGGATCGAGGAAGGGCGGGAAGTCGAGTAAAGGGAGTACGGGGGTGAGCGGGATGAGCGGGATTCGGGCTTGATAAGGCGGATACGCAGGGGATGGGTTTGTGAATAATAGGACAATACTTTAGAAAATCAGCAGGGATATCTTTGGGATCTTGTGCGCATATACACATACAATGGATTTTGGTGCGGAGATTGTGTGACAGAGCTTTACATTAGGGCCCAACATCCAGTGCGCTGATGAGATTCAAGCGATACATTTTGCCCGGAACGAAAACCATGCGTGAGACCTACTGTCTGTCCGCCTGCCTATCTACTGTCTTGTCCACTTCACTTCCTTTTCCCCTTTTGCCACCTTCTCCCTCGTGTCCATACTCTGCGACGAGCGTAGTTTTGTGGGGGGTATATTGTTCGATAGAGCATGCTAGGTATACAACCAAGATAACGGAATGGGATGGGTGGGGTCCAGGCAACGATGATTGGTATGGACGTTGATTATAGGTAGGGAGCGATCGGGGTGGCTGATGCTGATGCTGTAGATACAGGTGGACGCTGGCGAGGGCCAAGGGATAATCGGTGGTGACGGAAGGCTATTCTTCTCGCATTTGACCGAGGAAGTCCTTCTTGATTGTCCCAATCGCGAACTGATCAGTCAGCTATGGCTCAAATGACGAACCGGGCTCCGTAGCGGACACTTACGATATCGTTCGCCTCTACTCTGCACCCTACGATCTGGATCCTGACCTTGGTGTCTTTCTGTATCAACTCGTCGTTGGAGCGATAGCACTGAGGCGAGGCGTTCGGGTCAAACTTCATATCTGCGTGCACGAGCTATGACCGTCAGCTCCTGTTTTCCTGATCTGGGTCAAAGCGAGGAAACGAAGGAGAGGAGGAGAGTCAGATAAGTATGATCAATTACTACAAGATCTTTTCCATAAATCAACAACCCCGAAGGTCTGCTGTCCCTATGCTTAAGTTCATCATTGTGAGGGAGGGGGTTAGGTAGGCGAGGGGAGGGGATGAAGAAGGACGCAAAACCGACAGCCAGTGGAGAATGAAACTTACGTGTGACGAGACAAAGACTTGTAATGGCCCAACCATAGCGAAGAAACCCATCTGCTGGGTTAGCTTGGCTCCGAGTGACCGAGAGAGCAAGCTCACCTTATTTACATTCACCACGCGCCCATCCACCACCTCACCCTTGAAGGGCTTCATCACGACGGCGGTATAGTTTGTCTTAAACCTGGCTTGACCAGTCCCGGGGAGCAGCTTCCCCTCGCCTATAGACGAGATATGGATCACCGAGATGATGTATCTTTATGATGAGCTCTTGCCCCTCTACAGTGGCGAGAAAAGCAGGCAACTCACCCATGTTTCCCACTACACGTCCCCTCGACATCCTCATACAGCTTTTGCCGAAGATAATCCTCGAGCTGAGCCCCAAAGTACGACGGGTGGAGGAGGATGGTGTGGGTAAGTTCCCTCTGTTATGTCCCCCAAGTACACGTTTGAAGAAAGAGGTAGTAGTAGAGTAGCCATCGTGGGTCGCATCAAGAAATAAACACTCTTGTCAGCGCAGTTTTCACCGCACTGGATATGCGACGAACGAGGAAGAACATCCTGCTCCTGCTTCTGTGCCCCTGCTAGATGGACGCGGTGGGTGACTCCTTCCTCTCTTCTGCTCGACTCGAGCGATCGTCCGTTTGCGGATTACTTCGTGAGTGAGTCGAGGTTGAAGAGGAGGAGCGCGAATGTGACTGTATCAGTGCATGAGACTGATAAGGATATAAGGATGGACAGATAACAAAGGGAAGAGGGGAGAAGATGGAGAGAGAGAGAGGGGAATGGATGGATGGCTGGCAGCTGGTTTGGGCCGTTTGATACCGTCTTGAGTGCCGCCACGTCAGAAATAGCTGAGACGACAAGCTGACGTAAAGTCAAATTCTGAAACACGTACGCTAATATCCTGTGCGCGCGTTGACTTTGAAAGGAGGGTCCAAACATCCCAACTATATCTCCGACGTGTACCTTCACTCATCCAATACGCATACAAATAGCTTAGCTATATCTCGCTATCGTACAGAAGGCTATACCACTGTACTGCGACGGTCCACAGCGCTGACCGCCGCGCGACTTTTGTCAAAATGGACGAAAAACACGCCGAACCTTCGACGTCCAAGCAGGACCGCCGTCAATCAACGACGCGTTATCTCAAGCTGAACCGCTTGCCTACGCTCCAAGAGGTGCTTGATAGGCGTACAAGACCACCACTTGATCTCTTCTGCTTCTACGTGAGCCACCTGCATCATTCATACCTCGAAGTACGCACGAGCTGATGCGACAGATTTTTCTGCAAAGGGAGTCGGCGGAGGATGCGCTGGATTTCTGGCTCGACGTGCAGCAGCACGAGAACATGTGCAAGGCGTACTTCAAGGTGAGCTGATACTCCTGCTTACAAAGGACCGCAGCTCATGCTCGGCAGGACTTGAAACGCTCAGACCGCACCATTGACGAAGACTGGCCCGAATACGCCGCCTATGCCCGGACCCACGGTTCCCACTTCACCCCTCTTCTCAACTTCAGCGACAAGCCCATTATTGACATTGGCGCGTCTCCTCCCCCGCGCTCTTCGGGTGCCCCATCTTCCTCTACCGGACAAGCGGGAACCACTTCACCAACCATGTCCATGACGCACGGCCGCGAACGGCGGGATACCGAGTCGCACGGCCCCCGGTCGCCTATCACCAACGCTGGCGAGTTTGGTCGGCCCTCGCGAATCAGGCCGAGCGATGCGCCCACGGCGGGAACGGATCATGATGCGCAGAGGGGAACGGGCGCGGGGAGCCGGATGAGCATCAGGACGTGGGGGCGAAACCCGCGTCAGAGTCGCGCACCGACGGTCATTCAGAGGGATAGGGCAGTACAGAAGGACGCGCTGGTCGAGTCTGCGGAGAGGATATATCTGAGGTATTTGCTTCCCGGGGCAGAGAAGGAGATTTACCTCCCGTAAGTTCCGCTTTTTCCTTCAGTCGCAGAAGTAGCTCGAGCTGACCCTCTAGCCCATCCCTCCGCATGCCCGACTTTCCCCAATCCCCATCCTCCTCCAACCCCTCCCCACTCATCCCCGACCTCTTTCATCAACAAAAACACTACATCTTCCGCGCGCTCGAAGCGGACGCGTTCCCCCGCTTCCTCCGCGCCAAGGCTTTCGCCAATCTCTCCCCGGCAGGCAGCTTCTGGCGCCTCGTCCTCGGTCTCTTCATCCTCTGGGGTGGGTTCGTACTGGGCTTCAGTCTGATATTCCTCGATCGTCAGCCTAGAGCTGTCCGAGTCTGGGTACGTCTCCGTCTCCCCGGATCTCGGTCTGACATTTGGCTGATGCTACCCAGGTCCTACTCCCGTTTCTGGTATCCACCAACCTCCTCCTCGCGGCATACTACTCCCTCTCCCCCCTCCTTGCGGTGTTCCAGCATTCCGAGACCGGCGCCTTCCGCTCCATGCGCGTACGCGAAGGCTACGTCCGCCGGCTGCTCACTCTGCGGGCGGTATGGATCGAGGCGGTGTGTCTGGCGTTGACGGCGGCATTGACGTGTATATTTGTGTTCGTGCCGGGTCATCGATTATAGCGTGGGCAGGGGCTTGCCGGCCTAGGGAGGATCTATTTGGAGTGAGGGCGCAGGGGTGTGGACTGTAGAGTATCTGATAACGATCTTGTATATAATGCTAGTGCTGTGCCTATCAAGTGCTCTTCCTGCGGCCTCCAAGGTCACAACAGGAATAAAGCAGTCTCTCAACAGCTCTCATTAGGCGCGTCCCAAGCCGCACTGTGAGCGGTGGAAGAACCTCCCCCTAAGCTTTCATGGCCACAGATAACTCCCTCTTAACTCAAACCCAAATAGCCGCGGAGCGAGGGGGCGCATGAGTAGGAAGTATGAGTCAAGAGGGTGGGGAACGGGTGGCAGGCAGGGTATCGGGTCCCGGGATGGGGTATGAGTCAAGGCGTAGGATGAGTTACCAGGCTATGAGTTAAGAGCAGGCGCGTCCCAAGCCCCGCACATTCTCGGTGTGGCAAGCACGACCGGAAGGGAGGAAGGGAGTGGGCTTGGGTCGAGCCTGAGTTAAGAGGGAGTTGACTGCACTTATAGGTCGGATCCGGGGAAATCGGCGAACTCGATCTCACTAAAATACCTTCAACCTTTAGACCATGCACCCGCGACCATCACCTTTCGCACTTCTGCAGTACTCCGCCTGACCATAGACTGTATCAGTCCCTCAAGCGACACAGCCAGCATGGTGGCCCCGCTGCCCAAGTCGCTGCCTCCAGCTGTTCTCCAGGCCCGAGTCCTCCCTATCGTCCTTCGCCGCCTCTCCTCCACCCCTTTATCTGACCACACAACCATCATTGACCTTCTGTCATCCACTACCCGACTCCTCGCGTCCGACCGACAACACCATGGCCACCTATCCCAAACTACCGTCCTTCCCCTCCAACTCGCCCTTCACCTATCCGGCTCCGAGACATCGGCACCGGCCCTCCCCCTCCCTCTCCTCCTAGACCTCACGTCAGCGTACCCGGCACATCGGAACGCCATCTTCAATATCTGGGATCACGCCTTTGACAAATCCCTTGTCGCCGCTACCGCGAGGACCGATGCGCAATCCCCGGGAGAAAGCGGCGGGAGCGAGGACGAGGCGGATTCCGAGCTCGTCCTTCTCATCCAGTCCGAACTCGTCCCTGCACTGGTCTCGCGCATACAGCACAAGCCCTCCGTCGCCGATATCAGTACCGTATCTGCTCTCCTTCTGGTCATGGTTCGGGCGCACGAGGAGCTCCTAGCTATTCTGCTGAGTGAGGCGGACTATATCCTTCCAACCCTCAGAGGGGCGTATACTAGCCTCGAGCAGGCCCCATCGGCGGATGGGAGCGAGGCGCCGCTGAGTAGGGAGGCGGTCCGTGCGAAAGAGAGCATATTGCTCTTCTGTGCGGAGCTGGTCGGAGCTGTACAGGGCGAGACTGTTCGGGAGGGGCTGAAGCGGCTGGCGGGGGTCCCGGTGAAGCTGAAGGAGGGCGGGGAGGGGTTCCTCAGGAACAACTCGATGGGGGAGGATTTGGGGATATATCTTGCTGCTATCGATGCCAAGGAGAAGGGTCAGGCGAAGCAGAGTGAGATCGTGCCGGAGTTGACACAGATGCTGGAGGAGAACATGGACGATGAGGCTCGTGGTGATCCCGTGAGTCGACATGGCTTGTATTAGGGAACGGCAAGCTGATACAGTAGCGCGTCCAAGCTATTCTGCAGCTCTTCCCATCGCTACCGCCCGCTCAGCTCCTCCTCGCTCTCAATCACCCTTCATACGCCACCTCGTCCACCTCTACTCCGGAAGAACAGGCCTCGCCCCTGCTCGAGGTCATCCTTTCTGGCGGGTCCGACCTACCATCCGATCTCGTTCAACTGCGACATGCCATTCAGTCCGTCTCCGATCAACAAGGCTCCATCTCTACATCGGCATCTGTCCCTGCTCCTCCACCTCACGCTTCCTCTGCGCCCCCAGCCGCACCCGCCAAGCCCCAACCCTACGTCCGGTCCAATATCCACGATGACGCACCTCTGGACTTCTCCCGCCTTACACTCCGAGACGGCACGGACGTGCCTACCCCCCTCGCATTAGCGCCTGGGCTCGGCAAGGAAGTCTCGGACGAGATGCGCGCTAGCATCATGCGGCTTGTGGATCGGCAGCGGATCGAGGCGGAGGAGCAGGCTCGGGCGCTCGCGAATGCCACGGGGCAGAAGTATCGGCCGGAGCGGTATGATGAGGCTGGGGGTCTGATTCCGATCAACGAGAGCATGGAGGATGATGATGATCACGGTGAAGAAGAGGATGGGGGGAAGAGTGGGCTGATATTGAAGGAAGGGGACGAGAGTGGGGAAGAGGAAGTCGGGGAGAATGTCGTCGAGGTGAGCTGACTGCTCTTGTCACATGGTGTCAGAGTCGAAGCTCACAAAGTCAGACGTCGAAGAAGAACCAGAACAAACCTCAGAACACCGGATACGACGTGACGATCCAGACCAAGCTGGAACTCGCGTACCTGGCGGATGTGCGCGTGTTTGATAAAGACGGCGAAACGAGGCGGAGCTCTGCACGTGCAAAGCTCAAGAAGGCGACGGGGATGGACGATAATCAGTTGGAAGGGTGGAGGATCATGCTGGATCGCAATGTGAGTCTTCTTCACTTGCCATGTCTTCTCAGTCTGGACAGGAGGTGATACTGCAGATCCACAAAGAAGCTATTCTTGGCCGACACATGTTCGTCCCTTCCCAGAACCTAGACTACGTCATGGATGGGCGATCCGTCGCTGGCAGTACTGGTGGGGGAGGCAGCCGGGGTGGTCGAGGTGGCCGGAATGGCGGGGGCGGGGGCGGAGGGAGTCGCGGTGGAGGGGACAACTCCAGTGTCGGTGGAGATAGCGCAGGAGGAAGTAGTCGCGGTGGTGGTGGGAGAGGAAGGGGGGAGTCCAAAGGGAACAGAGGGCATAGTAATGCCGCGAGAACGAGGGGGCACGATAAGAAGATGAGCAGGATGGGACAGGGGATATAGTAGGTGAATCAAGGCGAACAGTAATATCATCTGGTATGCACACCCTTCTCCTTCTATATGCACCGTCGGCTGTTGTTCCTGACAGCTCTAGCAAAGAATCCGAAGGACAATCTGAAACACACAGGATGACGGATATGAAACAGTCCCCAAACCGGCCTAACCCGGGGAGGGCGAGTCATTGTTGCAGCCCTCAAAAAGCGCCTCATAGACCCCAAGGCATCCAAGAAACGAGGGGTAACGAGGTGGGGCAACGGACAACCCTTTCCTCTAATCCAATCGCTATGGGCCCCCTTTCACACAGCATGTCCGTTGCCTGTGCAAATATGGAAGACTGCCTCCCTTGTAACACTGACCGCTGGCTCCCCATGTTTGGCTTCATCTCAATTCTCGCCCTGTTTTTCGGCAGTCGCTGGTCGACACCCTCCGTCCGCGTTGACGAGCCCTTTCCGCACAATCACTCGACCTCTGCTGTGCAGGGAAACCCGCGGTCTCCCACCTGCCCGTCACGTCCCGCACACTCGTATCAGTAGCTGGCCTGCTGTCCCATACCTTCCTGCGATGTTCGGCCTTACTGACGACTATTACGCTGCGCACGACCCGCTACCTGCGCCGATCCACACGCGCTGCAAGCAATCTTGCACCCCGTACAGTCAGTCCGAGCAGTCTACTCAGGCTGTTCCCATGATAGCGTACTAATCCGTTTAGACCTTCTCTTCCCTTCTGCGAATGGGAAGCCAGAGCCCTGGCACGACGCACACGCCCTGCAGGACGACACGACCTCCATATCTCTCTATGAAGGGATCTACATCCTTCTCCTGACCATGGCGGGCGTAGGCCTAGAATACGTCGCGTCTACCTTGAGTTGGCCCGAGAACCTGGCGTACGTACATGTCTCGCTATCAGCTGCCAGCTTGGTGACGTGGAAGCTGATGTTCAGTCCGCTGTCGGCCCTAGCGATTCTGTTGTACCTCCTCACAACACACGGATCTGCCCCTTCATCATGCCGCATCCGCTTGACTCCTGCAGTTGACGACGAGGAGTCGCTCATCTTCCCGAACGCGGCGATGTTGGAGGCTACGGTCGATGCTGGGAAGGTCTCAGAGCAGCTTCAGGCTATCCTAATGGAGAAACGAAGTGGGAGATTGGCGGAGGTGTATGCCTTTGGGAAGCCGAAGCCAGCGGGATGCGGAGGTGGACCAGTATGGGTAATCGTGGAAGACATGGACGCCTGAACGCTGGTCGTTTCGCGCGAGTACGATAGGGTCAGAGGCATGGTTGCGATTTGTAGAGAATCTGTAGCCATAAGGAGTCTGTGTATAAGAGGTCAGCTAGCTTTGAACGACTAGCTTTCTCACCATCAGTGGTTCAGCAAGCGGTGTCAAAGAAAGCCAGTGAGGAATAATCAAGCCGCTTCATGGACAGATTAAACCTTATAGACAACTCAACAATGAACGTAGATAATACTCCCCGCGTCCCCATTACTTCCTCCCCTCAGATGAAACTCTGCCTAACGTCCGCTCGAAGTCGAGCCTACTTAGAAGACGGCAAGTCCGCCGACGGCCATGCCGACGGCGCCGACGAGACCGCCCATGACCATGGCGCCCATCTTGAGCTCGGCACCCTTCTCGCCGGCCGCGCGGGACGACGCCGAGGCGAGGGCGGACGAAGCGGAAGAAGCAAGGTTACCCGAGGAGCTAGCGGCACGCGACACGGAGGAGCCCGACATGGACATGGAGGAGCCCGACATGGAGGCGCTAGACGCGCGGGAGGTCGATACGGCGGAAGAGGCCGACGCGAGGGCGCTGGAGAGGGACGAGCCGGAGGGGAGCGCGGTGCTGCCCGTAGCGGAAGAGAGCCTGACGCTGACTGAGCCAGACGCGACAACGCCCTGGCAGAGGGCGGCTTGAAGCTGGACGGCAGACTGCTGCTCGGCCGCGGTACAGTTGCTGTCAGGTCAGACGACGGTCTCGCTCGAGCGAAGGAGGAGATGGCTACTCACGCAATCAGGCAAGCGCCAGCGAGGTTCTGGAAGGTAGCACTTGTGCAGACACAGCCGGTGTCGGTGCTGCGGGCATCAGTCAACAAGCACACACAACGCGCTTTCAGGAATCTTCCGTGGTATCGCAACCAGGAAAAGGAAACGAGACTCACATACTGGAGCAACCGGCGGCAGCGGCGGCATTGGTCGAGCAGGTAAGGATACAAGCCGTCCTAGGTACGATCAGCGCTAGCCATCAACTAACCCATTACGTCCGGCGCAAACTTACTGAGCGTAGGCGGCCCCGGCGAGCGCAGCGGCAAGAGCGAGGGAGAAGAACTTCATCTTGGAGGTAAGAGTAGCGAGAAAGGAGGAGGCGGTAGATCGCAGGAATAAGTAAGTAAATGTAAAGAGAGAGGGGGATGGGAAGAGAAGTCGTTGATGCCTCCCGGTTATATGAGTCCGAGGCAATTGACCAACCCCATAGATAGTGGAGGATAACGCACTCCTCCATGCCGTATACTTACTACAAGCGGCAAGTGCCTGGTCCCCTCATGCCGGCATCCATCACCTCCCGCCGGAAAGCTCCACCTGTTCAATTGATGCACTAGTGAATGAAAGCCGATGGACCGGTGTGCGCAGCTACCTTGCGGCGGCGGCCTTACTATTCCGCTGACATTCAACGCAGACCAACGAGGCGAGCTGGGAGCTACAACAAGAGAGCTACAGCGGTGTAAATTAGCTGATTGTCCGACCGACGAATGCTGATGGAAAGCCTCGAGATCTCCTTCCCGGCCCCTTCTCTCCCTGACCAGACCTGTGCCCCTTCGACTGACCGCTCTCTCTACCCCTCCGCCTCCTCACTCATGCCATCCACCGTCCCATGCGCAAACAGACCTCCATTGAGCGAGCTCGCACTGACTATCCGCGTCCGGCGTGGTGTACCCCTAGGCGACGGGCTCGAGACGTACGTGAGCTCCCGGGGCGTCCTGCCCATCTGCGGCGGTGTCCGCGTTCCGCTCCCAGCGATAGGTGTAGATAGGGCAGGTGAGAGAGCCCACCGTTGCTCCCCTTGACTGGTCGAACGCGAGCTGCGCTTGCTGGAGGAGACAGGGGTAGTGTTGGCGTATGGGACCGACGGCATCGGTGGGGGAGTAGACATGCGCGGAGGGGGAGTAACCGTATTCCGCCGGTCGAGATTGTTGGTCACGTCCGCCGAAGGAGGTCGGGGCGAGCCCTCAGCCTCATTGATGTATAGTCCCGTAGCTAGCTTGCGCCCACCAGCCAAGCCAAAGGTATTGCCTCGCGCGTGGGGCGCGAATGGCTCCGTGCTTTCCTCCTTGTGGGTCTGCACATGGTCCGACGTGGGCGCAGTGTGGGCGTTTGTTGCAGGCCGACGGCGAGTGGGCGTTGCGTGGACGTCCGGGGGAGACGGGGCCACGGTGAAGCTGAGTAGTCCCGTGGTCTGGCTGGTCGCCAGAGAGAGGTTGACCGACGTCGTTCCTGCGGGGGTAGTTGTAGTGGCAGTGACGCCCGGAATGAGGGGTACCGGCATGGCGCGCCCAGCATTACTTCCCGGCCGAATAGTGACTTCCCACTTGATCTCCCCATCGGGACCCATCCCTGGCACACTTTGCACAGAGACGTCATAAATCCCGCGATCGGCGACTACGCCCACTGATCCCTCCTCGTCTGACTCAACACTCGCGTCATCCGTAGACCCCACCGAGCTATCCGTAGTACGCCTCACTGACCGAGGTGGCCGACTGGGCGAAAGCACCGCCGAGCGTTGGAGGTGAGGTGCCGACGCTGCTGGGCGGGGTGAGCGGGATACTAGCGAGTACCGGAGGGGGGCGATAGGCGGAGCAGACATGTCGGGGATGTAGGAAGGGATGGGGATATCGTGGTGAGGTGAAGTAGCGCCTGAGCTAGAGAAGGAGTTGGAGCGGACCCGAGCGGTCGGTACCTTTTGGGATGACCACTGTCTGCCCGTGGCAACGAAGGACGGCTGCCGTCTGACCTCATGATCGATCGTGGGGGAAGAGGTAGTGTAAGAGAGGGAAGACGCGAGAGAGGTAGTCGACCCGTCTAGCCGAGTAGAGGCATTGGTGAGGCGCGACGAGGAGCGGGGTGGTGGAGTCACGGCCAGGTCGGGCGCTCGGGATTTGGCGATTTGACGCGGGGATTTCGGCAGTGCGCGCTTGGGTGCGGTGGAGATAGGGACGCCGTCTAAGCTGGGATACGACGGCAATGGTGGGGCGTCGCCAAACCTATTCTTCCCACCATCCATGCTCTGCTTCAACGCCTTCTCCCGCTCATCCAACGTCTTTACGCCCACCGATACCGCCCGAGGAGTACAGCTCTTGGCAAATGGATGACCCTTTGGAAACTCCATATCCCACGCAGGCTGAACGGGTTCCGATACCCTTCGTCCCCAGATATCCCTCGGCTCCACCTCCACCTCCAGAGCCTTCTCCGCGCTGTTTGATCGCTTTGCACCCGGCCGAGGTGGCGGTAGTAGTGCCGTGACTCCCGAGTGTGGCTGCGATGGCTCCTTTGGACGATAGCCGGGACCAAGCAGCCCATACGTCGGTCTCCGAATGTAGGGATTCTCATCTGCACTGCCCCGGCGGGACGATCCTCCCTCGCCATCCGATCCCGAGCTCAACCGGGCCATGATCTCCGCGTGGCTCCCGCGGCGTTGAGAAGGTGGCATGATAGGTCCTCCCGCCCAATCATCATCATCCTGCTGGGTGGCAAACACGTCTCCGCCCATTGTACTGCCCGTCAAGGGCTCGCTGGGCCCATCGCTCTCGTCAGCCGCGGCGCTGAGGGATGGAAGGCGGGGTGTGCGCGAGAGAGAAGTCTTTTCGGAGGGACGCCGCCGGAGAAGACGGGACGAGAGCGAGCGGGAGGATGAGGAGGTAGATGGAGGAGCGCTGGGTTGCTGCACGGGCGCAGAGGGAGCGATACCGGTGATGGAGGATCCGGAAGAGATGGAAGGTGTACCGCGAGAGCCGGAGACGCGGCGCGCACCGGCCGCAGCTGTAGACGGACGCGAAGACCTGGATAAGAAATTGGCCGATGAGAGGGGGGATGGAGGACGAGCTGGTGGTACAGCTTGTGCGGAGCTGGCAGCCGAGCTAGACTTGAACAGCGGCATCTTGGGCAGGCGATTATGGGTGATTATAAGGACTCGGAGTAGGGCCTAGATGCACAGGTGGGGTAGGCTCTGCGTCTTGAGACCGGTCAGCAAGTCTCCTTTCCGCCTCAAACAAGCTCGAAGAAGACAGAAGACTCACCGGGAGTGGGGTGATCAGAACTAGATTAGGGCGTTAGGCTTGTCGGAAACGGAGAATAGTGGAAGTGACGTTCCTCTGCTAGTACTGAATCAGTACGGTCTCTTTCCTTGTATACGAGGGAATATCGACATACACATTGATTATATGGAGACCGATACCCGGCGGGGCTGGGTCACGAATAGTGGATCCGAGACATTGGGGTGCGGAGATGAGGTGGGCAAGGGGGCCAAATGACGAGGCCGAGCCGAACAGTCGGGTTTGCGTCAAGGGGTATGCACCGAATGATCGATGTCTTACACCGTAACCATTAGATACGAGACATGCACAAGAGGCTGTTACAGCAAAGGGGATTATAGACAGTTGTAGCTGAGCTGAGATGAGATGACGCGCTGCAGCAGCTGTCCCAAATCCAGACAAGGTTCAAACGTTTTGAGTTTGGCCCAGGCACGCGCCAAACTTTGCTACACAATCTGACAAGGCGAGTCCCGGCCAAGTGTAGCTGCTGACGACCCGACGTCAGCGTCAGCTGGCGCAGGCATGACATGGTGATTGGATCGGGTAGGTAAGCGCAAGCAAGAGAAGAGCGCCTCCTCGGTTGGAACAGAGAACGCCCACTTGTAATGTCAAAAGCCGGCTTCCTGGTGGATCGATGATGAGATCAAAGTGTTTTTAGCTGGGACTGTGCCATATCCATGGTCGTGACAAAAAGCGTTATAGCATAATACAAGTACAAGATATTACCTATGAGATCTTATGTGCGGGTCTACATGTATTCCTATATATGGTGCTGATCAATGCGAAAACTAAGTGATCGAAATCAAAGATGGGTCGTGATAGTACAGGCGCCAATGTCACCGGAAGAAGGGATTAGGACCGCCAGCGGCTATGGGTTCGGGGGAGAGGTACGCGGGGTCTTGTATGCGGAGGGCAGAGGGTGGTTGGTGGAAGAGGTCCGCCCAAGCCTTGGAGTGAGGCTCGAGCTGTGTGGGGAGGCCAGGATTGGCAGCGAGGAGTGGGGTAGGGGGAAGGGAGGCGCTCATTGCCGAGGACGAGCGAGATTGGAGGGCGGCGGGGGAGGGCGATCCAGAGTCGGCGCGTAGTGAAGGCAGCTTCTCCTCGAGATCCGCATCCTCCAGATCGAAGGGGAGCATGTCCTCATCTTCTGTCCAGCTTGACGCAATCTCCACCTCAAACTCTTCCTCCTCCTCCTCCTCCTCCTCCTCCTCCTCCTCCTCAACCGCCTCGACGGTGAGACCCGCCTGCTTGGCCTTGGCCTGCTGGGCATGCGCAGCAGCGTGGGCCTGGCGCACCTCGGCCTCCGTCATGCTGAAGCTCTTGATGCGGAGGATCTGCTTGCGGAGCACGTTGAGACTGACGCGCTCGGCGGGGTCCGTGGCAAAGATGCCCTCGAGGACCTCGAGGCACTCGCTGGATATAGGGAGGATGCGGCGGAGGAAGGTGGTGTCCTTGCAAAAGGCACTGAAGGAGTCGTCGGAGGGAGATGCGATCCGCCAGGGATTACGACCGCAGACGAGGTTGACGAGGATGATACCGAGTGACCAGACGTCGCCGGCTTTGGTAGGGTAGGATGTGCGAGCGGGGTAGGATTCCCCGAGGCATTCTGGAGCGATGTAGAAGGTGGAGCCGCAGCCGAATTCCGAGGATTGGGATTCCGAGGTGGCAAGGCCAAAGTCGCATATCCGTACACGGAGCCCGTCGTCCGAGCAGACGATGTTCTCGGGTTTGATATCCCGGTGAGCGATACCGAGGGAGTGGATGTGTGCGATACCGTCGAGTAATTGGAGGAATACCGAGCGGATGAGTTCATCATCGCCGACATACTGAAGATCAGCACCGCGCACAGACGGAGACGTGGGGGAGTGGGGGAAAGGATGCCTTTGGATAAGGAACTTACGCGTTGACGATCACATATCATGGCGAACAAATCTCCATCCTCCCCATAGTCCATCACGACGTAGATGTGATCCCCTTCCTCCACTATCCTATCCATCGTGATGATACTGCTGTGATTTGAGGCGAGGTGATGCAGCGTGATCTCTCGACGCTGAAACTGCCTTTGCCTCGCGTCCAGCCCATGCCGCCTCAACGCCTTGACAGCCCGCCATGGCAGGTGGGGGTACCGCCCGTCCACGGCTAACCAGACACATCCGTACGCGCCAGTGCCGATGACTTCGGTAAGCTCCAGGTAGCCTTCGTCAATGTATCTGGGTGATCCGCCGGCGGGGTGGGATGAAGAGGCTTCCATGGTACGAGGGGGCGTGCTGATGATCGACGCCTGGGCGAGAAGATATTATAGGCCAGGCGGGAATGGGATGTCCTGGGATGAAACGATGGGGCGCTAGGGAAGTGAGACGTGGAGTGGGTGAAATGTGGGTGGCAATGTGGTTCCGGCGAGTAGAGGATCGACGTGTTTTAGGATGACCGGGCCTGAGTCGGATGCTGACGGGTGCAAGATGGTGGTCGTGATGTAGATGTCGTGCAGATATTAGTCGTCGAGATGTTGTTTAAAAAAATGTCTAGCTCGGGGGTATACAAGAGGGTTGTCGTTGGAATGGGCGTTATGGAAGCGGGCAGGAGGTATACGGGTACGGCAGGGCTGAGGGAATGAGGTGAGACAGGATGTGGGGATGAGCTAACGGAGTGGCGGAGGATTGGGGGAGGCGGTCGTCAAGGGAGAATAGTGGGATTGGGGAGAACAAGAGAAGTAGGATGGGGAGATACCTGACCGCCCGTTTCAGTTGAAAGTATGTGCTAGCCCGCAAGCAGCTGTCGACGAGGTGGACGGGAATTATACTCTGTCCGCACTGCGAGATGGAGGCGGTGGTGGAGTACTGAGGCACTGCGCTTGCCAAACCTTGCCGAGACTGTCAGAGCGCGAAAAGGATCTCAGGAGATGACCAAGTCAAAGGGTAAATCGCTTGCCGCCGACGCCGAGCGCTGCCGCGCCGACTCGCGCTTCCGCAAGTATTGACAGACCCTTGCAGACCCCGCCCAAAGCACAGGCGTCGTAACCGCTTGCGGTTAGCGAATATACCTTGCTGTCACATCTAAGCTTGTTGCGGCTGCGTGCTTTGGTGGCGGTCATGCCGGAGGTTTTATCTCGTCATCCTCGCCCGCGTGCCCGTGGCTGCAGATCCAAAGGGGAAAGTCGCACATTTAGGTGGCGGGAAGGGAAAGTTCTGGATCTCAGCCCCCCCGTGCCTCGCATTCGGATCCCGTGATTGTGATTCGCTGCAAGTGGCAGTCGAGAGTCAGTCAGTGAATGATCTCGTAAGTCCCGTTCCTGTGGGTCAGCCAGATTTTCGGCCGACGTCGATCGATTGCGGCGCAATTGCCCAAACAAGCATCCAAACAAAGTACCCCACACCTCCACCATGGTGGTTGCGTAACCGTTTCAGGGCGACATGAAACGTGAAATGCAGAAGGCAATTGGGAGAATTTGGGTCTCGATCGAAACCGACGTGACGCTCATCGAGAAGTTACGCGGAAGCTGTGCGGACCCGCAGAGGCTCGTGCCTCGACGAAGGAGGTTTGCGAGCCGCGTCAGTCGCTGCGCTGCGACTGTCACGAGGGGAATTGTCCGCGGTCAGCAGGATGCATCATCGGTGGCGAGCGAGCTGCGTCTCATTAGGGTTTCGCTGACGAGTTCTGGACGCTGTTCTGGAGCGGTACGTCAGCAGGGGCCTCGAATTATCTCAGCGAGTATACTAGCCTTGGCTCTCAAGCAAGAGATCCGAGATGCATATCGCATGCTTTGCTAACAGCTGCATGGCAAGGCGGAGCAAGGCGGCCTTGCAAGTGAGAACACGTGGGAGAACTTGCACGCGACTTGAGCCTCTCTTGATAGGAGAGCCAAAGGAATCTAGCCGCGTTTGCGTTTGGGCTCGAATAAAGACTATAACAGTGCAACTATGGCACGCGAGCCGCGTTCCGCCCAGTGGTTAGCGCGTATTCGCGGTATTAGCGCGATTTTGATCCGCCTCCATACATTTCTTCCACGTCCGCCATCAGCTGTCCCGTGACCAGCTAGGAGCATTAGTAAACTGAGGCGCCACGCTCTGTAACGCCAGTCGGACCGTAAAATGCTACATGCATGCACGCATGGGGAAAGCGATCGTCGGAGCTTGTCACGATAGTCATCTTCGGTGAGGGCAATGAGCTGGGTAATGGAAAGCGTGGGATGAGCGCGCGCAGTCGGCTGTAAGTGCCGGCTCAGTGTACAGTCCACTCCCAATACGGCGCAGGGACAAAATAGCTGCGCGGTACGTGGTCGACCCGCACCGCATGATTCAACCGAATAATTCCCAGTCGGAAGCTGGGAACTGCGGTTGCGTACAGCTATGTCTTGCATTGAGTATGTAGCACGTAGCCAATCACCCATAAGTATTAGTCAGTCGTATCAGACGATAGGAATCGGCTCGTATGGTCTGTTGCACCACGACTGATGGAGACTGGAGTCTCATCGCGACCTTGAGCCGTGATCAAGAATATTGAGTGTTTGGAGCCGTTCGTATCGGCTCAGTCTGCGGCGCGTATCCCATCGCAAGTAGCGGCAGCAGATGGATATTTATCGTCTAATTGGAATACTACCACAAAATGAAGACGGTGAGAGAAGCTTCATGCAGCTTGCAGAAGAAGAAGAGCGGAATCAAACCTGTCACTTATCGCCGATGTTGGCGCGCCACGTCTCAAAATCGTCTCTTCCTGCACCATTGAAAATGCCGGTAACGCCGCCATCCCTCCTTACGGCATCCTCCTGCCCGACTGCCTGTCCAGCCAAAGTCGCACCAACTGCTATACTCTCGCTCACTGCTGCTCTTTTCGACGCTCGCTCGACAAAAGCAACACCTACCCAACAACCCGAAAATGGCAGAAGCTGCAGGATCTGGCGCGCGTGGTGGTTTCGGTCGGGGACGTGGAGCGCCCCGAGGCAGGCGTGGACCCCGGAGGGGTGGAAAGAAGGAGGATGAGGAGTGGTGAGTTGCTGCGAAGGGCTGAGCATGATTGGGTGGAGATGAAGGAAGGGAGGATCGGAATGGGGAATCTCGGGGCGGCCGGACGGAGTTGGACAGGCAAAAGGATTGGACGATGGATGTGAAGCAGGAGCAAGGAGATGGGGAATGGGGCATGACTTGCGCTGGGAGCGGAGGATAAGGCGAGATTGTGAAGAGGGACGAAGATGTGGACCACTGCGCTGGCTTGACCCGCATTCAGACCCATGCTGATTCGCCAGGGTCCCCGTCACCAAGCTCGGCCGGCTCGTAAAGGACGGCAAGATCAAGTCGATGGAGGAGATCTACCTCTTCTCGCTCCCCGTCAAGGAGTTCCAGATCATCGACACCTTCCTCCCCACCCTCAAGGACGAGGTCATGCAGATCGCTCCCGTCCAGAAGCAGACCTCTGCCGGTCAGCGTACCCGTTTCAAGGCCTTCGTTGCCGTCGGTGACTTTGACGGGTTAGTCTAGTCTGTGGAATACAAGAGGAATCTCCGCTGACCTTTCAGACACGTCGGTCTCGGTGTCAAGTGCGCCAAGGAAGTCGCTACCGCCATCCGTGGTGCCATCATCACCGCCAAGCTCTCCATCGTCCCCGTCCGTCGCGGTTACTGGGGTTCCCACATCGCTGAGCCCCACACCGTGCCCTGCAAGGTGTCCGGCAAGAACGGTTCGGTCATGTGCCGTCTGATCCCCGCACCCCGTGGTACCGGTATCGTTGCCGCCCCCGCTTCCAAGCGTCTCCTCCAGATGGCCGGTATCCAGGACTGCTACAGTACGTTTGGCCTCTGCTAGAAGTAGGCAAAAGCTGACGTCACAGCCCAATCCAAGGGTTCAACTGCTACCCAGGGAAACTTCTTGAAGGCCACCGTTGCCGCTCTCGCCAAGACCTACCAGTTCCAGTCCCCCGACCTTTGGCGCATCATCCCCCCAGGGCAGACCCCGTACGACGAGCACGCGTCCCACCTCCGGATCGCTGCGGCCAAGGCTGCTGCGTACTAGACGGTTGGAGCGAGGGGTTTGTAGGGATTTGCGATGGGAGTGTGATGACATGTCATGCTTTCCGGATCTTGTTGGCGGCCAAGAGCGTTGGACAGCTCGACGACTGAAAGTTCTGATTACTTATTTGACCCAGGCGAGCTTGAATAGCCCTGGCTCATCGTTGCATACTGACTCTAGACTTTCTGAAGTGGTACGTACTTCGCAAGTGCTCATGCAAAAGAGTGATCCTGGACCTGCACAAAATCTTCAGGTAACACGATCATACATGCAAACTATCAAATGATAATCATAGGCGTCTCTCCCACCACTAATAAGGCCTCGCCCTTGCCGCCCCTTGAGTCGAGTATCTCTGTGCGCCAGTCCCGCCCGCTGGCCCAGCACCGGCAGCCCCGCTCGTCGGTGTCGTTCCGCCCTCGGCACCTGGACCACGCATCGCCGCCGGACCGCGAGGAGCTGTAGGAACTGATCGACCAGCTTGCGGTGGCTGCAAGGCATCAGCATCGCTTCGTGAGGATTATGTATAATACTTACCCTGTTCATGCCCATACCTTGTCCTCCGTAGCCTGAAACCATCAGCTCCTTCCTATCTCCACTAAGCGAGATGCGTTGCTCACCGCCCATGCCCATTCCAGCGGCCATGTTGCCCATCCCACCCATGCCGCCCATTCCTCCCATCATGCCGCCCATACCCATCATGCCCATACCGCCAGCCGCGCCCATTCCGCCTCGGGCCATGTTTGGGTTGATCGCTGGCGCGTTCATTCCCGTCATGTCTGGTCATCAGCTACGCCCTAACGATCGGAAAAGCTATACTCACTCTTCATCATGTTCTGGTACATCATAGCCATCGCGGTAGGGTCGACACCACCGCCCATGCCCATCCCACCTATCAGATCAGCTCCAGTCCCCCAGTCTTTACAGCAGAAGCACTCACCCATTCCTGAACTCTTCATCATGTTCTGGTACATCATCATCATCGCCGACGGGTCGAATCCCCCTCCCATCCCTCCCATTCCCATACCCCCCATCCCGGCGCCCATACCCATCCCGCCCATTCCGCCACCGATCATGCCCATCCCGCCACCACCGCGGGCACCACCCATCGACATGGCCATGTTCCCTGCTCCCTGATTGGAGAACTTGTTGGGGAGGTTTCCGGAGCCACGGGGCTGAGCCTTCTTTATTTCAATCTGAATTATCAGCTTGGCCAGACCCCTGCATATCAGAGAGTACTCACGGCCTTCCCTTCTAGTTCCACACCGCTAGCGGCCATTGCCACACCCACACTCTCTTCGTTCCCGAATGTCGCGAATGCGAACCCCTTGGACCGTCCCGTCTCCCGGTCAAACATGACCGTAGCGTCCATGACGGGTCCGAATTGCGTAAGGAAGACCCGAAGGGACTCAGAGGTGACTGTCGCGGCGAGACCACCGACGAATACTTTGGCGGTCCGTTCGTGCTCCGCCCGGGGAATGGCTCGTTTGGGGTCGATCTGAGAGTCAGTACGGGATCGAGTATGGCGGGACACGAGAGCGCGAGCTGTGTCTTCAGAAGAGCCCGACTGACCTGCTTGCCGTCAAGGTGGTGTACCTCAGCGAGCACCTTGGTCACGCTGTCCGCTTGCTTGTAGGTCAAGAACGCGAACCCTCGCGAGCGGCCGTTGGGGTCACGCATGATTGTGCACGCCTCGACGGGACCATACTGCCCCATGTACTCATTCAATGCCTCTGCTTAATCAGCCCGATACACGATATGCGCCGTCCCGTGACCTCCCAACAGACTCACCCTCGGTCGTCTCCCAGTTCAGACCGCCAATGAACATCTTCCTGTTTGTTGGACATCGCGTGTCGAGGTGGTGATCAGCATGCAAAGGAACATGGGGGGTTTTTACCGTTAGGGAGGTAGGTGTCGAGGGAGGTAATCAAGAGCAAGCAAGGAATGTGGAGTTGGGACAAAAGGTACATCTTGATCAGTATATAGCTCTTCTCGGATCCTACCAGAAAGACTGTCGACAAGGTATAGAGGAGGGGGAGTATAAGAGATATAGGACTGGGTACGGGGTACGTAGCTATCTTTTAGACCTCTACTCTGCCTGACTACCTCGTCTACCCGTGGGTGCCTCCTCTTCCGACATACTACCAGGAGCACAAGCGAATAGAGACCCCTTGATGAGTAAGAATGAATAACTAACCCCTCGTCAGGCGCATCGCTCGATCGCACCCGGTCATTGTACTCGCCGCCCTGGCCAAAGCCCTGTCCCTGCCCCTGGCCCGAAGAGCCCGCTTGAGCGGAGTTGCCGAAACCGAACTGCCCGCCTTGCTGCTGCTGCTGGGATTGCTGCTGGAACTGCTGTTGCTGCTGTTCCTGCTTGACCGGCGGCTGACCGAAGGAACTCGCTGCGAGCTCGGCGGCGGTCATGGGTCCCGGGTCGGAGAGCGGCTGGAGGTCCGGTACATCTTCGAGTTCTTCGTCCAGCTGTGATGCGTCTAGCTCTTCGAGGTCGAGATCTGGGATATCAGCGGGAATGTTTCAGCGAGAGAAGGTAGAGCGTTAAACGGAGAAGCTTCTTCGCCGGCTTTCCTGCCCCCGAAGGGGATAGTTTTCGACTTACCGCCGTACAGGTCACCGCCGTAGAGGTCGTCGTTGAGAGTGTCTTTGTCGCCTGCCATGGTGGATATATCTTAGATGTAGATGTATGATAGGATAAGAGGAAGTAGACAAGGGAGTTAATAAAGTGAATGAATGGCGCTTGAAAGGAAGCCACCGCTCGGAAATGGCGGCATCGTGGGAAAGTGGCACGCAAAGGGCGAATGTGGCGGTCTGTCGACGATCACTTCTGGGCTTGCAAATACAGCAGTCCAGCAATCTATCCTTCCATGATCGTGGTTGACTCGCCGCTGCGTCGGACAGATTGAATGAACTCGCCGCCTAGCCCAATTGCAAGCAGAAGGCGCAAGGCAAGATATCAATCGCTGCTCACGGCTCCTACGAGTTGTGGACCGGATAAATCTGGACGGAGGGGGTATATTCTTCACCAGTCATACCATCATCCCACATCTATCCGTTCTCTGTCCGCCCCATAGCTACATAGGCTGTTCGGGGCCTTGTAATGAAGTCTCCGGTCCGAGCACTGTTCAGCTTCATATCAGTCACCATTCCTTCTCTTGCCGTAATTCCACCCCAGACCTGATGCAATGCGGGGTAAGGAACCGACGAACCACTCAAAGTCACAATGCCCTCGCTGTTCATCCCCTTCACTCACTTTGGTCGCGAGTCATGGCTGACACTGCGGACGCTCCTTCCGCCCTACGCCAAAGATCAGCAGTCATGTCTTCCGCCTCTGAAAAGACGCCCCTCGCAGGCACTCCGGCCAAGTACCAGCGCGCCCCACCTCCGCCTCAACGCCCCACTCGAGCCATCCACCTCTCGCTCACTATCCTCATCCTCGGCTTCGTCGTCTTCTACGCCCAGCGGACCGGCAAGAAGGTCTCACCCACCATATATGGTCTGAAACCGGCACATCAGCCGCTGCCGAGCACGTATGGGATATGTACGAAAGATAGGCTGGGGATCTATACTGTACCAGAGGAGTCCGGGCTAGGAGCGGTGGAGTGCGTGGTAGTCAGTGGTAAGGAGGTAGTAGATACTGGATCGCTTAGTGAGTGGTATCTCCTGCAGGAGGGGCAAAGGCTGATGCTGAGATAGACAGGATACGGAGGAGATGGGGTGATAAAGCTGGGATCGGCGGTGTTGACCAGTCTCCTGCCGAAATGAGGAAAGCTGGGGGACTGCAAATCCTCTACCTTCAGGAGGGACACACCATGACACCAGTGAGATCTGTCGCCACCTTCTGAGCTCGCCTTCGCCGTCGAGCTATTCAAGCGCTGAGCCCAATCAGGGCCTGATAGACGCCCATGGGCATGTCCTCGAATATGGCTTCTACGCCCAGCTCCCCTTGCTCGGCGCCCGGTCAACCGAAGAAATCGTCAACAAGGTGGAATTCTTCCTCGCGAACGAAGGTGAGGATCTGCCCGCTGGAAGCTGGATTGAGGGAATGGGATGGGACCAGAATCTCTTCCCCTCGAAATCCTTCCCCACGGCGGATGACCTCGAGACCAGCCCGTCGTTACGCGGGAAGAAGATCTGCCTGGCTCGAGTGGACGTACATGCTGCTTGGGTCAGCCGGGCGGTGCTTGATGAGCTAGAGAGCAGGCCGGGCGGGCTGCCCGAGACCGTCGAAGGGGGTTTGATCGTGCGGGACGAGAAGGGCAGGCCGACGGGTGTCTTTGTAAGCCTCTAGCCCCACAACCCTCGACATATAGTCTAATAAGCTAATATCATAGGTCGACAATGCGATGGACCTCATCAACGAGATCAAGCCAGTATGGACCGATGCTCAACGCCATCTCTTCCTGAAGCGCATGTCGGACGAAGCTCTCAGGCGGGGCTTGACTGGGGTGCACAACGCGCGAACAGGCAAAGCCGATGTAGACTTCTACGTCAAGTCTGTTCTGCTGTGCTACCACGCTCTTAGGGAATAGCTGACGAAGTCAGGGTGGCCGACTCAGGCGACCTCCCCCTCCGCTTCAACTTGATGGTCTTCTGCCTCACCCCGACCGACTACTGCGGTGATGATTTCTCTCGGGTCTCCAATGCAGGAGATGGCAGACTAAACGTTCACTCGGTCAAGCTCTTTGGAGACGGTGCGCTCGGCTCCAGAGGTGCGGCGCTATTGGAGGACTATAGCGATCAGCCGGGATGGAAGGGGTTCATGCTGGTTCCTGAGGAGAAGTGGGAGGGAATCATCAGGAGGTGGTTCGATGAGGTACGTACACCTGTTCATCTAAGATGGAGCTATATGAGAATTGAGCTGATCTGCAGGGATGGCAAGTGGTGAGTCCCCATTGTTTCCGAGGCATGCAAGTGAAGCTGACCTGTTACAGAACGTCCACACGATCGGCGACCGAAGTAACCATGTCATTCTTGACGCAATCGAGGCCGTTATACGCTCCAATCCCGCTGTCGACTCGACGAGGCGTTTCAGGCTAGAACATGCGCAGATCATGACTCCGTCTGACTTGGAACGAGCGGTCAGACTTGGAGGTGAGCTAGTAGAATTGAAGACTTGAGGGGGCACAAGCTAACGTATCCAGTCATCGCTAGCTACCAGCCAACACATGCTACAAGTGACGTGAGTCGTCAAGTTCCTCCTTGATGGCTTTCATAGCTGACACGGTAGATGTGGTATGCCGAGGACCGCCTCGTGAGTCTTACACCTCGGAACCGGTAGTAGGAGATTGAGAGTCGGCAAGCTGATTTGTTTCAGGGCAAAGAACGACTGAAGGGAGCCTACGCTTGGCAGTCGTATCTGAAGTACGTGTACCACCTTTGCCCTAGTGTCCGCTCCCGTTTTGCACCGACATCGCTGACATGAGCAGAGCCGGTGGCAGGATCGCCCTCGGATCAGACTTCCCCGTCGAATCGCTCGACCCCCTCAAGGGGTTCTACGCAGCTACGACCCGGCTGTCTGAGAAGGGTACATCGCCACACGGTCCCGACGGATGGATCCCGGAAGAGAAGTTGAGCCGCGCACAGGCGCTGAGGGGCTTCACGGTGGATGGTAAGTCACAGAGCATCATCTCTTCTTTGCCCCCGCTCTTAATCGGAAGAGAAGACAGCTGATTCATTCAGCGGCATATGCGGGCCTCTCCAATATGACGGGCTCGCTCACCCCTGGCAAACGGTTCGACGCGGTGATCTGGGACGACGATCTCATAGAGGTGCCACAGAACGAGATGCTGGAGATCCAGGTAGTAGCGACCATCATGGACGGCCAGATCGTCTATGGTGCTCTAGAAGTGTAGACATGCATATCTATTCTACAACATCCCAAACTGATGTCCAAGCACGAAATGTGATGTCTCCCAAGATGATTTCTCCCCCGATATCTACGCAATCTTGATACGCTCCATGAACCCAAACAGCCCCTTCATGTCGACGTACCGCCGCCCGTTCCGCTCGAGGTATCGCTCCACCACCGATAGGATCTCTGCAAAGCCCCTCGTATTCGCTGTGGCTAAAGCTCGGACTTCTTCCCCTCGACCCGTTCCGCGAGCAGTGTTGACGGCCTTTTCGAGGTCGAACAGAGAGTGGAAGTAGAGGAGCTGGTTGTACAGCTTGGTGTCAGAATACTAAATCGTTAGCTTCGTTCTAGCCCAAAGACAGGTGTTCGTCGACTCACCTCAAGCGAAACGGTACCCGTACATCCCTCCTTGACGAAGCCGAGGCACCTCCGCCCATACACGCCCATCATCCGCGTCCGCGCTCCGCAGCCCTCGCCATCACATACCGTCCAGCCGAGGTAGTACTTCGAGATATGGGACCGGACGGCCATCTCGAGCTGGACCGATACTGATGGGGTGGGTACTACGCCAGAGCAGCCGGGACACACGAGACCGATAGCCTGGACGACGCTAGCCTGGGCAAGTCAGCTCGATTTCTCATGAAAGCCTGCGAAGAGGATGAGCTCACGGTGTCTTCCAGCAAGCCCTCGAAAGCGAACGTCGCTTCGCAAGCCATACAACGTACGCTGAACGGATCGGCGTCCTTGAAGCGCTCCTTGTCTGAGATCTGAGACTCGAAGGTGAAGAATTGCTTCTCGGCGACCTCGCCGCCTCCAGATGAGGAGTATCGGGCTGGATCAAGACCTACGGAATGTGAGCTCGGTGCCCAAATCAGAAGGAGGTGGTGGCCAGCTCACCCAGACATTCCGCCAATCTCGCCCGTTCAGTCCCCTCGATGGACTCGCACAATCTCAAAATAGGTTGCAGTATCTGAGAATCAAGGTAGAACTCGTAATCTACCGATCAGCACTTCGCTCCTGCTGGGCAGATAAACAACATACCAATCTTGAGCTCGCTGCCCTGCCTCCGAAGATCATCAGGATGGAATGCCTTGTCCGCCGACGCCGTCTTGCCCGACTTGCCGTCCTCGCCGAGACAGATGATGTAGGGGATGACGTCGTGAGCGCGGACCGAGGCGCCCTTGGACTTCATACGCAGAGCGACCTGGACGTGCGGCTGTGACTTCTTGTCGGGGTAGTCTTCGGGGTTCTTTCCGAGACGCTATGGATGTCAGCTTGCGATCCCGGTTGTCGACGCAAGCAAAACTGACCTTGAAGATGATGAAGTCCTCCAAAGGTACCGCGCCAGACTTGACACGCTCGCCCAGCATAGTCAGGAGATCGTGGACCTTCCCAACCACATTCTCGGTGACATCTCCGGACAAGATCTCCTTTAGAACCGCACTAGGGATGTCAGCTGCTATCACCTCACATAACGGGTTGACCAGCTCACCTAGACGAATCCTTGGACACCTTGGAGAACTCCCTCCTCTTCATGTCCAACCCCTTGACCTCCGTGATCCGCTCTCCAGCCTCATCGATCTTGACCGCCGCATACTTCTTCTTATTGAGCAAGAGAATACGCTCAAAGACCGCATCAAGATCAATCTCGAGTAGCTTGTACCGCTCATTGACGAGCTTCTTGAACTCGTTGGCGATCTTGAGAGCTTCGGGGTAGGTGGTGACGTTGGAATTGACAAAGACGGAATCGGTATCACCGTAGACGACCTGAATGTATCAGCTGAGAAGGTCGGGCATGGGCGAAATCCTTGACAACTCACATCCAGCTGAAGCGACTCCGCCAATTCTCGTGTATGCGTCAAGATCTCTCGACCTTTAAAGGTGGTCAGGGCGGCGAGTGGGCGAGAAGAGAATCGAGAGCCGGCGAAACCGAGACAACCGTACATGGAGTTGGCGGTCAACTTGAGCGCCTGTTGCTTGATGTCGTACTGTCCATGTCAGCTATGCGCCCTATCACAATCGCGGCACCGACAGCTCAGACTGACCTGCATCAATTTGGCAGCGGAGGCTGACTTGTCCTTCATCAATGCCTTGACCTGTCGACGACGGCTGACGAGGGTGGCAATGATCCTCGGGAGGACACCCTGAGGTGTACCTCCTTCTGGCACATCGGGAATCTTCTCCTCTTCCGCCTGACTATCAGCTCTGTTCTAGAATCGCGTTAGCAAGGGAAAAGAAGCTCACATCTTCGTCCTCCTCTCGCTCGACGGTGGTAAAGTCGATATTGTATTCCTGAATGATACTAGGATACAGCGAGTTGAAGTCCATGACCAAGATATAGGTATCCCACAATCCCCTCTTGGGCTCAAACACCAATCCACCGGCATACTTTGCCTTACCCCTCGTGCGGGTCGACGTTGTTGGCTGATCGTCCTCGTCGTCATTGTCGCCGGTCGGGAGAGCCTTGACCTTGTCCTTGCGGAACATCTTGTCGGGGCAGACATACTTGAGCCGGTGGAACTCGTGCAGCAGAATGAATTCGTTTCGGACTGCTCGACCTCCGGTGAGGGTAAGACTCCTACATGGAATCAGCTAAAAGTCTGCAACAAGGCCGTAATGACTTACCAGGAGTTACCAGCCAGGTTGGTGAGCTGCTTAGTGAGAGGCAGCATCTGAACCCGACTAGCGATTGCCATCTGGAAGTACGCGTCGATCTCGCATAGCCGGATATACTTGATCAAGCGGTCGGGAGTGGGGAGAGTGTGGTCAAAGTAGGTATGGGTGTCTTCCGGGTCGACATCCTCGCGCTGGATCTTGAGATGAGTACCGCACATCTCAGTCATCGACCACGTCGTAGACGAGATCATGCCCTATCCAATCAGCTTGTGACTCGGACACATCGAGTTGCGAGAAGCTCACCTTAGCAGCATCACTAGACAGGTCGGCGACCAATCTACCCGCCATCAAGCGGACATTACTGCCCATCTTGTTGATGTTGATGGCCTTCCGCCTGAAGCGGCCGATCCTGGACCAATGATCCGCCTTGAGCTCCTTCATGCGGTACAGCAGCGCCTCGAAATTGCCGCCCAGGAAGTTGTGGCTGACCATGACGTCCGGATCATGGCGTTGGATAGTAGCGAGGAGGGAGTTCAAGAGTGCTCGCTCGGCCTTGACGGTTTGGAAGGGAGATGCTTCGGTCTTGGCACGAGCTTCAAGATTTGGCGGGAACTTCTCGATAGGCCGGACGATGGTGTTGAGCGAGGACGGAAGACGATCTGGAGGTGTAGGATCGTCAATGTTGCCTATTGGTTCAGCTTTGCCATTCCTCGGCGAGCTGAGCGGTAACTCACAGCCTTCCCATATCCGGGTGGTGACGCAAAGCAGCTCCGTCTTGTTCTCGCGGTGATTGACGATAGTCCGCATAGCGATAGACATCATTGTGAGCGGAGGAGCATCCTTGGGTGCATCTTGATCTGTCTCGGAGAAGGGGTTGACGTTCTTGGGATCGTGAACGGTGAACTCGACCTTGCACCATGATGTCTGCAGGATCAGCACAGTCTGCGCCACGACGGTGAACAAGTCTTACAGATTTGGAGCTTTGGGACGCGTTCTTGATCTCGAGCCAGCACGGGCCCATGATCTTCCGCTTGATCGCGAGGAGCTCGAAGGGAGTAGTGTTGGTGCCGAAGACATGGCTGAAGGTGGCACCGCTGGCACTATGTGGCAGTTCAGGCTCTGCCTTGTCAGAAGGAGCTAGACTTAAGGGGCGAGAGACTCACGATCAAACCCGTACACCACCTTCATCCACTCGCTCTCGCCCTTCTCCACACCCGGATCCTCGAAGGCGTATTTCCGCTGGACGAATTTGGCTGCCCATTCCTCTATCCCTTCTTTCCGCCGATACTCGTCAAAGTCCTGGTAGACATCGGTTTTGGTGACTTCGAGGTCCGTTTCGTGACCGCCCTCTGTCTCTGGTCAGCCGCTGCCAAGCCGATCTGAATGGATTACAGACTCACGGAAGCGCTTCGCCCGTGGCTTGACGAACAGATTCCTCTTGATACCGTTCACGCTGACACAAGCACTGACATACTTGTTGGTTTGCCGATCCAGCACCTTCCCCACCAGGTGTACCACCCCATCCTGCTCCATCTGATCCAGCCAGAACATCCTCACTGTTCCATCCTCCTCTATCACATTCTCCACCTTGACCGACCCGGTCGGCGCCTTGACCACATCCAGCTCGCTCGATTTCACCTGCTTCTCAAGCGTCTCCTGCACTGATGACCAGTGAGCCGCGCCGTTGAGAGGCTTCTTCTCCATTGGAAACCTCGGTTTGACAGGCGTCAGTTCCGGCTCGGCCTTGGCCACGATAGGCTCGGGTTTCGGTTCGACGTGTTTGACCGATGTGGAGTTGACCACCCGTCGACGTTGTGCCGCCTGTCCATTGAGTTTGGCCGAAGCGAGCGGTGCCGTCTTTGGCTTAATCATGATCTCGTCGTCGTCCGACAGTACCTCCGCCTTGACTGGCGGCTCATCCACGTCCATCCCGCCATAATCCCCGTAGTCCCCGTAATCCGGCTCATTCTCGTCAGCTGGCATGATAGTCGCCTCCGAAACCCGAGGCTTCTTCCCGACCGTTGACCGCCGACGGGAGTAGTCCTCCTCGTCCGATTCCTGGCCATAGCGTTTCTTGGCGCCAAAGAATGAGTGATCCGAGCTGGGCTCGTGAGGGTCTGAGCTGGGGAAGTCGGGGGATGATTTGCGCTTCCGAGCCGCTTCATTGGACGACGCGGTGACTGAGGAGAGGAGCTGGGCCATGAAGTCGTCCTCCTTCGCTGCCGAGTGAGCGGGGCGGTAGGTCGAGCCGGACGCTACTGCTGGTCGGGCATAGTCGTTCAAGGAGGTTCTTGGCTTGGCCGCAGCGGGTTTGGCAGCGAGCTTGGCCCGAAGTTTCGCTCGCTTCAGCTTGCGCGCTAAGCTATCAGCTTTCCGCCTGCAGCTTGCAGGTCATGCGAGCTCACCTTTCCTCAGCTCCTCATCTTCCCCCTCAAAATCATCCTCATCCTCGCTCTCCTCATCCTCCTCATCCCAGTCATCCTGCCCATTATCAACATATCCGCCCACACCATCATCCTCGATGAAGTCGTCCTGATCTAGTCTAGAGCCGACGATCGCGCGGTACTGCTCGTCCGGTACCTCATCGTACAAGTCAGAGTCCTTAGGCTGCATCGTGATCAGCTTGCGGTCTCGAGGCAAAGAATGAAGCCTCACCTTCCATTGGGACAACCGACCGCCCTTGGCTCGAGCTTCTTTCAGAGCGGCAAACTTGTCTACCTTGGCATCGGGCTTGCGGAATGCGGGCATGATGCTAGAAGTGCGACAGTAAGGGCGATGTAAACGCAAGCAAAAGTGAGGTAGAAAGTGAAAGTCAGTCCTCGCGCCAGTCGCGTCCGCGCCCGAATCAGAAGCGCGTCGCGCTTTACGTCATGGCAATCACGTGCACGTGGTCTCCGGTACATCAACCAGGGAGCTCTTGCACTAGTGCTTCATCTCTCCCTTATCCACCACACTACCCCATAACCAAGATGCCTTCCCCGTTGGACCAGCCCGATTCCTCCATACCAGAACAGACGCCTGATGAAAACGACCAAAAATCGCCCGAGCCCATCGCGAACCCACGACCACTAGCGATAGAACACAAGTCAGCCGACTCTACGAAGCAACCAGAGGCGGAGCAGGTGCACTCTCTGGATCTGGGAGCAGGGAACGTGGTCAAGCTCGACAGGCTAGGGCCTATGATAGTCAATACAGATGGAGTAAGTTCGCCAACCCGGGCAGTCCTGGACATTTAGCTGACCGAGCAGACCCTCTCTCGCATCTCCAACTGGCACGAGTTGAGCGAATTTGAGCAGGAGAGGACAGTCCGTCTGCTCGTCAAGAAACGGAATCTGGTGAGACTAGAAAAGCTGGATGAGAAGGAAAGAGCAGAGGGACGGGCGGCGGGGGATGAGTTGTCGGCGCTGAGAAACAGTCAGGCAGACGAAAAAAGATGATAGCCCATTGGTGGAACCAGCTCCACTTCCAAATCCCTCTGCACACTTTGCTTCTGAGATACCGCCGTACTTAATTTGTTAGATACCGCAAGATACAACTCCGCCTCTGGGCCATTGCCCTACCCATCATCTCTTCCCCAAAATCCCGCCAGGTCCGAAGTTCTGATCGATCAGATAATGTCTGAGGCCCGCTCTAACCCGTCTTGCTTACCTTGGCATAGCAATTCTTACAGTACACTTGACCGTCCTTATCTGATACCTTACTAGCGTCGACCGTGTTCTTGCAGGTCGCACATTTCAAGCACCATCTATGCCACCTGAAATCGTCAGCTTTGGGTCGGTGGTCCCACGAGCATATACGGGACAGCTGAACTCACTTGGCTCCGATAGCGTTAACCTGCTCCGCCGCATAGACCCTCTTCCGGCATCCCTCACATGCCTCCTCCCCCATAATCTTCTCCCCAACCTTGCTCCGCGGACTCTCCGCTCTTCTCAGCAATCCCCGCTCATCCAGCGCCTTGGTCCCACCCGCAAATGGTACCGATATTGGTCGACTCGACCTAAAGTCCGGTCGCGTTATTGGTGTGTTCGCATCAGGAGTCGATACTGGTGTATCGTTCGGTATTGACCGCTGTGCATCCATTCGAGGGGGTGTATAGAACTCCGTGATGGCCGTAGGGGGTCGGGGGAGAGGACGTGGTGATGCAGGCATTGGTGGAGAGGGAGGGGATTTGACACGCGGTGTATTAAGAGGTGATGAGCTGGGGTTATGTACGTTTCCGTGTCGAAGATCTCGAGTGCCGAAAGTTTGAGTATGACATCTAGTGCAATAGGGCTGGAGATCAGCGTCGACGTCCACAGGAGCGCGTATCGGGAACGGACGATAGCTTACCGAGAGATCATGCTCCACCACAGACCCCTGATCGAGCCGCTTCCCGCATTGCTGGCACTTCAAGCAAGCCTTGTGATAGATCTAGAGCAGTCAGGCACCATCTAGACACACCTGTGTGAAACACTCAACTCACCTTGCGTCCCGGACCGATAACTTGTTCCATGTGGTACACCGCTTTCCCACACACTGCGCAGTTGGGCGTTCCTCCAAATGACATGACTGCTATGCCGAGGCTGGGACGTGCGTCAGGTCGCTGTAAGGAGGGGCAGATCGAGGGTGAGCTAGGTGGCAATTGTACAAAGGTGAGATGGTCGGATCATGCCTCATGACGTCTTCACCTTTGTTGACACCCCTGAAAACGTGAGGAATCCAGGATTCCGGGTGGTGTTTCATCGTCCCAAAGGAGCAATTTTGAAGTGGCGGTGCGAGCGGTGGCTCGGAGACATTGTGGCAGTTGCTCGAAACGCGTAGCATGCTTGTCGTACGTGTAGGGTGCTAGCGATCCCTTGGGCTGGGGAGTTCCCAAGGGGGCTTTGTAAAGTAGGTGAAAGGAAAGCCAGCGCCTGGAGTATTCTAGCTTTTTCCATAAAGACCAAAGCACTGGACCGTCCCTACTATATCCCCTTTCACCACTATACTTCATCCGTCCCCTACATACGAGCGCCACAACCCATTCTTACAGACTTCCACGAGAATACCATCCACTTACGCCACCCCATAATCCGCTGTATCCCCTCCCCGCGTGCGACCCTACCTCGAGCATCGCGCTCCCTCCTATTATACTATACCACGACGACCCTCATCCCATCCACCTGACTCTTCCCTGGCACACTCTCGGCTCTCAAGAGCCCTCTACTAGCAGACAGAAACCTTGTTTGTACATCCCTTATCCACAATGCCTCCGTCACGATCCTCAAACAAGAAAGCTCAGGCCGCGTTGAGCCGACAACTCCGCCTCCAAATCCCCGAGGAAACTACCTTCTTCTGCAAGTCTGACAATCCACAGGCGGCATGTAGTAGCCTGTGTAAAACATTAACCGGGCTGAGGGGAAGCATCCGGCGCTATCGAGGATCCCCTAGGGCCAGGGCGTCAGAAGCCGAGACCGAGAGGTTCCTGTTGGAGACTGAAGCACCCCTTGGAACATTGAGCAATCTCTTGACTTGGCGAACGAAATGCCAGGCCGACCACAAAATCCTCCCGACACAGATCACTGCCCGATTTACCACGCCAACGTCAGAAGAGAAGAACCCGGACGCCATACAGTGGGAGCTCATCAAGGCCAACGAATGCTACATCCTAAAGAAGGGAGGCACCGAATACGACTTTGATCCTCCTTGTCTCGCCACCTTGCAGGCAGGGCAGTCCATCACGAACTCGGTCGTGAAACACCTACCGCAGACCTCGACGACAAAGTGGTATGATCCGGCCACATCCGTCCTGTCGACTGCTTGGGACTACAGCCAGACCTACAACCCCCTGGTCGTTGCTGGATCCTTAGGTTTACTCCTACTTGGGCCAGACACAACCTTCAACACCAAGGTGCTCGCTTCTGCAGGCTTGTTTTCGACCTTGGGCCGGAAGACGACGATGGCGGTCAAAGAATCTGTGCAGTCATCATTGGCCCGGCGTGCAGATCCGGAAGATCACTCCAAATGGCTATACGCCAAGCACACGATCGGAGAGGCCAATGAGGGAACTCTCATGGGCGATCTCGTGTCCGCTCTCCTGTACCAAGAGGATCCGGAGCACTGGAACTTACCGCCTAGAAACGAGGCGACGATTGATCTGTTCGAGATAGGCGAGGCGAGTGATTTTGTCAAGAAAACCAGGGAGGCGCAGGATGAGCGGGTGAAGGTACGAGAGCAAGCAGAGAAGGAGAAGGCCGAGAGAAAGGAGAGGCGCGAGGACAGGGAAGCGGATCTGAAGCTCGAGGCGAAGCTGTCAGGCTCATCGTGGTTGCCCTGGCATTGGGGTTCAAGAAACTCCCAACAAAGTCGATCGTGGAGGTCCCCTCATTCCTCCAGTCAACAACAACCGCCACGCGCACTGCAGCCGCCCAGAGAACATGTCGAGCTCACTTACAATGGCTTTGCGCCTCGCACCGGATGAGCGCGGCGAGGTGCTCAGCCTCGTCATCCGCGCGGCCCAAGCTAGCCTGCCGCCTCTTACCGAGCAGGCAGAAGTGCGGGACAAGACAGGCGATTTCCGGTACCGGTGAATTCGTGGTGGACTAAGGAGTGTAGGTCACCGAGGGAGGGACGTTCAGTAGTTGCAGAAGTCAGCGGAGTCAGATATACCCCGGTTAGTTATCGGAGTCAGTATACCCAGGTAGCCTGTCTTTGTGATGTGGATAGATGTCAGTTGAGCTAGAATGATCATGCATATGCCGAAGATTTGGTCGGCCTCGTCCACTTAGGCGAGTACAGCAAGCACAGCGGCATGATCAGACAACTGATGTGTATGAGCATTTACCCCATCGGCAGCCACGCAGCGGCCGCAAAGCAGGGCGACGAGCGGTGAGGCCGGTAAGGATTATTGGCTGTCCTTCCAAGGTGATCGAGTCAGCCGCTTGACTGTGAGGCGGTATCTGCTCGAAGTCGATATGGCCACCAACGCATCGCTTCTATCCTGGTCATCATCTCACCTCCGCATTGGCAATCTTCGATCGCTCATACCTGGGGCTAGGTCCTATGCCAGGGTATCTGGTCGGTGACTATACTTTGAGCAGTGGTGAGCTGGCATACCGGCGGTTGCATGTAAGGTTCGAGGTCAGGGGGCACTCAAGCTACTGCTCGCATGCCTGACGCGCACTGCCGCAGATCCAGATCTGCCATCTCCTTTGCCCATACGGCCGCTGGACCCGCGCTACCCATGCGTCATCAGCCACCGGGGGCCACCGGCCACCGAGAGGAAGTCCGATACCATGCGGAACATTCCCATTCGGACTCGTCAGCGATCGACGGAGTCTCCCTTCTTTTTGTTCGGTTACGGCGGACTTTACATCATGCTCTAGCCGGGGATCTAAGATCTGAGACATCCTGATCGTCCTGGACACGGGTCATCATGTCATCTGCAATGCCTTGCCTGCTCAAAAGCCCCCGAGGACAGGTATTCCTCTTCGGCCCCCGACCAAGCCCGTGCCATGCAAACGGTAGCATGCGGGTGCTCCGACGGCAAACGTCAAAGCTTTTGACAGGCTTTCAAGCTCAAGGTCTCGGACGGGGAATCAACCTGTGCAGCTAGAGCTTGTTTTCTCTCCCCGCGACGAGATACAGTTTTGCATGCGGCGTCACGGCGTCACGGACCGTACAAGGACGGACTCGGCGTATGGGTGATCGAGAGTGAGCGGTCTTCGGAATGGGTCAGACGACCGGCGCCGAGCTTGTGGAGAGGTCGGACGAAGATTTCTGTGCAGTATGAGTAAGAGCTGTGCGCAAAGTGGCCGTTCAGTCCCCTATGCATGCCTTGCTGCCCAGGTATATAGGTCTTGGCTAGGCTCGAACGCTCCCCACACCCCATGCCCAGTCGCTACTGCTTGATCCAAATCCATTGATCGACGTCTCGACCACCGCCTCCGGCCAGATCCGCGCTAGCCAGTGCCGATATCAAGGAAGGTGAGATCTACCCTTCTCTCCTCTTCCGTACATCACCCAATCATGGCCCCCACCCTTATATCGAGAGAACCCCTCCCTAGTACCTCATCTTCTCGTCAAGTTCGCGACTATTACGATGTGCCGCTTGCCTGGCTCAGCGTAATAGGGGCTAGCGGGGCTAGCGGAGGGAGAGGAGAAAAAGGAGGATGAAGGTTACCGGTTTGCCGGAACGGTCGAGTGGAGGCTGCTGCGCGGGGCAAGATGGCGTTATTGAAGGTTAAAGCTGCTGTGGGCGCTATGAAGCTTGAAGGTGAAGGGCGGAGTATGGTTAGAGCTCGGCTACGTGGGTGTCTGAGGGCGATCAGCTAGTCCAGTCCTGCTTCACATTGCCATCCCCTCCACACAGCCCCGACCCCGCAACTCGAGCTGACCCTGCAGCTCCTACCTCGCCCTCTACTGCGCACCCAACGGCCTCATCTCTCGCGGCCTCGAGCATCAAGTGAGTACAGTCAGCCCACTGAGCGTTGTTTGCGAGAGCGTGCTTGTGGACTGGAAGGACTGGGCTGGTCGCGGTCTCGATGGTCACACTCGGGGATCCGAATTCGGTCGAGCTATTCACCCTTTCGCATTATATGACCTCCCTTGTCTCACCGCCCTCCTGCCAGTCCAGTTTCTTCCCCCACTCGTTTAAGTTTCCGTCTTGGCCATCTTGTCTCACTTTAAGGGGGTCTAGCACTTGCGGCGGGACCGAGGATGGCGGGGTGTATCCTGGGTTTGGACTGTGTGGGGTCGGATCGGAGGCGGGAGGCGCAGGAGATTGTTGAGTATCCATCGGCTAGTCAACCATCACTCTACTATACCTTGTCTCCCATATACCCCACGCCTCCATTATACCCCCTTACCAACTATACCCCACACCTTGAGCCTGCTTCCCCTGCACGATTCCGCTCCGTACCCCCTTGAACCTTGTTCGTCCCCGCTCCTTCGGATGCTCCGGCATCATTGCTGACTACCTTCGCCACCCTATACTCATGCGTGCATATGATACCGAGCAAGGTGCTGACCATCCCAGACCCTCGCCGAGATCGCCGGACTACGGTGCCTAACTCCAACGATTGAGGAACGAGGTACGAACTCAACCATACCTCCTTTCCCAGGGGCGAGGGACGGTGCTCGGACCTCTTACCCCAATTCCACCAAGCCGTACCTGACTTTTATAGCGCCAAAGTAACTTCGCCCTCAGCTACACGTCTGCGCCCGAAAGCCAAGGCGTCCCTCCCGAAGTATACAATTCCGACGAGGGCGACGAGTTGTGTGTATCATAGGAGATCGTCGTTGGAAGCAGGTGAGCATCCCGACCCCGCCTTTCCACCCTCTGCACACAAGTACGGTCGCCCTCGCATGGTCATGCGACGATTGAGAATAAGCTGACCTCTCAGTTGACACTGTTGGATTTCTCCCTGGACCGGACTGCTTGGCTCTGGTACCCCTCGTGAGTCCATCGCATCCCTTTGGCCCGTCCCGTCTTCTGCGCTTTTCCAGCTGTGTTGGTCTGGGGGCGATGAGCGACGGCTGTGTGCCTGGGGTACCTTTGGGGGACGGGGTGACGGCTGAGACGCTAGCCGGGGGGTGATCGAACGGATGTGGAGGCGTGCACACGGCTCGGGCGAGAGGATGACCGAAGTCCGAAAGCTAGGGCAGAGGGGAGGGGAGAGAGAGGGCGAGAAGCGAGGCGGTGGAAAGGGCAGACATAGCCGCATGATGCGCCTTTGGCCGGGTCTGAGACCATGCGTTCACAACTCATTCCCCCTGTGTCTCGCTCGGCCACACCGGGTCACCGGCAGGGGTCTTGGGGTATTCTCGCTTCTTTAGCTCAGTCCTATCCTCGTTCCTGGCTTGTCACTCCCATTCGGCCGATTTGCCCGAGCTCAGCGATCAGACACGCCCCAGCCTATAGAAGCCAATGCTGACCCTCGTCTCAGCGCTCGACCCACACTTTCATCAACAAGCTCTTCTTGACTTCTCGCCAACTTCGTCTCTCTTCTATACTTCCCATTACCTTGGTATCGACCATCTCCTCTTGCACCCTATCTAATCCAGCTTGACTGATATTGGATATTGTGAGTGTCCCCCATCCTCCGGTCGCCGGAGCTTGAAGGCCCAAGCTGATAAATTAGGCTTGAATACCGTCGTCCTCGCTTGTAACGCTCGGTCTTCATCATTATCATCATGGACCAGAATCGCATCCCCTCCTCTTCGCCCATGCAGCATCACGATGCCTGCGGGCGCCCCACTTCCTCCTCCAATCCCTCGGATCCCATCGCTCCCTCATCGACCATGCCCCGTCCATCGTCCAGTCAACAAAGTCCCCCGGGACAGACGTCGAACCATCCATGGCCACTCGAGAAGCACGGCGAGAGCTCGGGGTCCAGCACCTGGGCATCGTCCTCCGCTTCCTGGCAGTCCAAAGACGACGAGGCCACCGTAAACCCCTCCAGCATAGCATCCAGCAGCCGGCTCCCCTCGACCCACTTCCTCACCGAAGGGGATACCGACGAGACCATGTCCTCCTCGCCCATTACGCCCACCGAAGACATCTACCTCGAAACGCCCGGCTCAGCCCTACTCACCTCGGAACCGCTGAACCGGTCAGCATCCACTGCCCCCTCCCCCGCGCTCTCCATACCGTCCACTGCGCCGTCCCCTCTCCCCGTCCCCACCTCCGGCAGACTCGCCACCGGATCCAGCGCCAGCTCGAGAGTGGGCAAGCGGCGACTCCGCGCCTCCTCCCTCCCTTACACGATAACGTCTCACAAGCGGCGGCGCGTTGCGGGGGACGCGCCTACACCTACCGAGGAGAGCGCGCGGATCTTTGCTCAGCGCCTGCGGGACCCGCAGAGGCTCTCGGTGCAGCAAGCGCGGGCGCGAGAGTTGGGCGCGCGACTCTTGGCTGGGCGTCCGCTCAAGGGCGGGTGTCGACCAGGGGAGCAGATCGTCGTCGCTTCTCATCATCCACCGATCAACATCAAAACCCTCCGCTCGCTCGACGCCCACGAGATACTCAAACAGCCACAACTCCGTCATGATCTCCTCTTCGACACGCTCGCTTTCCGGCCGATCAACGCATCCTCGGCAGCGACGTACTCGGAGACCCTCACGACAGGGACGGAGCTCGCTGCTACGGCAGAACCGGCCTCGTCGAGCGGGGCGGTCGCGGCCGTAGCACGGGGAGCGTGTACCGTGACGGACATGTACTGGGAGAGCGTCGAGATGGAGATCACGACGGGATGTCGGTGCACCCGGTGGCAGGTCCCGGTCGGTCAGCAGGTGGACGTCAAGAGTATCAAGGGCAAGGAGAGGATGATGGAGTGCGTGTGCGGCAAGTGGCGATCGGACCTTAACGAGGATGAGTGGTGGTCCTTCCAGCAGAGCAGGATGTGGAAGAGCCGTCTCCCCGAGCTGATCAAGAGTAAGTTTCCATCATCTCGCGATGTACCGAGGCGGAGCTGACCACTTAGCGCTCCGCGAGATCCTCATTTCCTTGATGGGCTCGACCACTCCCTGTCCCAACCACTTTGCCCACTCCTTCTCCCGCGAAGCGCTCGACCTACACGAGCTCACATGCCCTACCGTCACCCACGCACTTGTCCCGCAGCTATACGAGGCACTCGATCCCGAGTTCCTCACCCGACGCGTCCGACGCCAGACGTTCGACTTTTCGCTGTTCGAGATGCTCGGCGAGGCGATGAAAGTGCACTGCGCGCCAATCAGGGATGGGCTGGTGGATGAGATGGTTAGGACGGCTACGGGATCAGGGGTGGCTATGGGGTTGAGAAAATGCTTTGACTGCGTGGAGATCATGAAGCTGGTCAGTTTCCTTTCGCATCACCCGGAGTGATATCAAGCTGATCTTTAGGATATTGCCAACCACCAAGTCCATGCCCTTCGTCCATACCTCTGGTCCTGCGCCACACAATACGAGCTATCAGCATTCCACGCCTTCCTCGCCTCCTCCTCCATCCTCCTCCCCTCATCCTCCACCCGCGCCTGGGTTCGCGCCTCCTCACTCCGCGTCGTCGCCCGCGCATCACCCGCCGAGCGCACTCACCTCGTCGGCAACTGCCCATGCCGCCTCGGCGACAATACCGAGCTCGTGCTCCGGTCTGCGGCGGACGGCTTCACTGCGCTCATCTTTGGCGATCAGGGCTGGAAGATGGGAGAGGGCAAGGCAGGCGGGAGGTGGCAGGCATTCTTGAACCCCAAGAATGGGATGGCAGTCGAGGCTTGTTCGGCGGATAGTGTGCCGGAGAGCCTGAGGATGGATGTGAGGCGGATCAGCGCGTTCCAGTGAGCTTTTGATGCCGACATCGATCGTGAGCTTAGAAGCTGATGTACTAGTGCTGAGGCTGTCGAAATGACAATCGTCCACCTTCTCATCCTCGCATGCCGGGACATCCTCCCGTCTATCCACCCCTCCCTTTCCCCCAAAGCCAGCCGGAAACACCTCGAGGATATCTCAAACGACCTCGACCTTATCCTCTCCAACCACCCTGTCTGCGGTGGGGAACAAGACGGTGAAGTCGCCCTTCAGCTCGCGGCCCGTATCCTCCGGCTCGAACCCTCGGACCTCACCTCCTTCCCTTACACTTCGGCCGAGCACATCCAGCTCGAACGCCTCGCCGACCAGCTTTCCAAATACATCACCACCCACATTCGGCCCGACTCGACGCTCTTTGCGCACTCGTTCAAGCGGATCGAGGAGGTCGTGCGCGTCATGCTCACGCACGAGATGTTGAAGCTCGAAGGAGAGATGACGGTCGCTCAGGCGAGTGCGGGCGGGGCGGGGGTGGCGGGTATTGAAGCTTGCAAGGCTATGCGGGGGATCAAGAGCTATTCGGCCGATAGCGACGACGAGGACGACTCTGTCCCCGCCGCCGCCGGCGTCGCCGAGGGCGGACCAGAGAAGGAACGTACCGACTCGACAGCGGTCCGCCGGCAGTCCCGCGCGGTCAGGGAACGACAGCGCGCAGAGGAGAAGCGGCTTGCGAGGCTGTATGGCCTCGAGCCGGTGTATGGGGATATGCGGGCGCTTGTTAAGCGGATGGAGAGAATAGCGGGGTTCAACGTGAGGGTGTTTAGGCAGATATATGGCGAGGCGGGCATGGTCGTGGGGGCTTAGTGGTCGGTGTGGTATAGGGGACGGGAGTGATGATGAAGTAACCTGTAGCATAGCAAAGCTCTAATATTCTAGCACGACCCTACTTGTGTATTTCCGTTCGAACACGCAGACACTGTACATAGCTGTTGGTAGTCTCAAACGAATAGCTTGAAGCTTGATTCTTGCGATGTTGCACGATCTCGATCCCTGGCTCTTGGCTGCGATCTCGACCCCAGCTCAAGGGCTCTGCCGATACGGAAAGGATGGCTGCAGGGTATAAGATGCCATCGCGATGCTAGTACTATACACAAGATGCGGCGTCCCAGCGCCGGAGCAACAAAAGTACACATACAGACATCTACCCAAAGAGACCCAGAAACTCTCCCCACACCGCCACACCACCGCAGCCAGAGGCCAGACTAACGGTAATCCGTCTTTCCATTCTTCCGCTTCCCGGCCAACATCCACCTCGGCCTCGTGATTGGAATATGACGATCCGACTCGGAAGCCTTGGCCAACCTGTTTGGCTCTCTCTGGGCAAACTTCCGAAGCTCCGTGGCCTTGAGGTCCTGCTCTCGGTTCTTGAGACCCGCGAGCTGCCTGTTGCCCCTCTGCACCTTGCCTCCCAGCCCCTTGAACGCCGACCGCTTCGTACCCGCCGTCGTGCCCGTCGCCGTCGACGCGCCATCTCCGCCGTCCATATCGACATCCATCCCGTCGTCTCCCTCGCCGTCCTCCATCTGCGCATCCCCGCCTGCCGCCTCCCACTCGGCCTTCTTTTGCGCCATGAGTCGCTTCGCCCGCTTTTCGATGACGGAGGGGTCGACACCGTTTTTGCGCATACCGGCCATCATCTCCTGTAGGGTGATGTGGCGCTTCTTGCGGGGGATGACGGGACGGTTTTGGAGCCGGTTCTTGGCTTGCGAGCTCTGCTTGATGACTGCCACCTTGGACTTGATCTGCGCAGCGGCATCCAGGAAGGCCTCTTCGTCCGAGTCGAGCTGAAAAGTCAGTTTCAGACAAACTCGAGGTACACAGTAACTCACAATCTCCTCCTCGTCGGACGCGTAGAAGCCCTGCGCCTCGAGCGCCTCCTCTTCCCGCTCCAAAGCTTCCAGCTTGGCCTCGATATCCGGGTCGATAAAGTCCGCGACGTTCTTGCCGTTGAAGAATTCTGGCATCTTGTCGTACTTCCAAGAATCGTCCGCAAGGATGTAGTTTTCTGAGAGTCAGCTCTAACCTCGCAACCGCTTTAATGAGCTGTACTCACTCCTCGAGTCCGCAGAGAAGACCTCGCCGTGCATCATCCCCTGCTCGACGTCCCTCTCCAGCGTCCGCCGCTCGGGATCCTCCTTGTTGTACTTCTCCCTCGCCTTGACTGCATCCGGGATGAACGGCGCCCGGTCAACCTCGTCCCGCTTCGCCGGCATCGCCACGTACACCTTGTTGGCGATCGCCTCGATCCGGTTTCCGCGCATCTTTTGCTCGACACGGTGTGCGAGAAGAGCGTCGCAGGCGGTGTTGCGGACGTTCATGACACCCTCTTCAGAGTAGGTGGAGGCTTCGACGACGGTGACGGTCGAATCGGAGGTGATGGAATCGATGTAGGCCCGGTTCTCCTCCGACAGGTCGGAAAGGCGAACAATGTCGATCTTGTTGATGACGAGGATGACGGGCTTGTTTTGGAAGAGGGGCTTGATCGAGTGGAAGAGCTTGCACTGGGATGTCAGCTGTGGTTTGGAGGGAAAGGAGCAAGAGGCGTACCTGAGCTTCAACAGAGTAGCCACACTGCTCCGACAAGTCCATAAAGTACATGACGGCACTGCGGAGATGGGCGAGCGCAGTGATCGACTGCATCTCAATGGTGTTCATCTCCTCGAGAGGGTGATCGAGCACACCGGGAGTGTCAATGACCTGCCATCGGAGATACTTGTAGTCCATGTGGCCGACGAAAAGGGATTTGGTGGTGAAGGCGTACTGAGGGGTCAGCTCACTGCCGCAAGGATTGATGGACGATAGAGCTCACGGGCTGAACATCGACATCGGCCCTAGTGATCTTATTGACGAACGAACTCTTCCCGACGTTGGGGTAGCCGCAGATCAAGAGCGTGCGGGTGTTGGGGTCGATCGCGGGCAGACGCGAAATGTGCTGTCTAACCTGCTCGAGGTACGCCAATGGGTCCTTCTGACGCTTCATGATGGTCGCCATACGACCAAGGGCGGCCCGCTTGAGCTGCTTGCATCGGTACAGCGAGTCACCGAATTTGAGGAGACGGCAGTAGTCCTTGGCGACCTGGGAGATGAGGTGGCGGCAGGTATTGAGCTGGCCGAGGGCGAGCTTGTAGTGGTTCTTGTCGTACAGAACGTTAAGGAGGGAAGAGAGGAAGGGGTGGAGGTTCTGATGATCAGCGTGAGGTCAGGCGATGGACAGCAAAGACATACGTCGAGAACTGGGAACTCGGAGATGATCCGACCGAGCTTCTCGTCAAAGGTGTCCTGGGTGAATTTGACCTTTCGCATGTAGACTAGATGTCAGTTGTTGCACATAGGATGAGAGTCGCCGTCAGCTTACATCGCCTGATACGCGAGATCTTGAACTGGCATAGTCAGCTCGGTCCGGTCCATCGCAACGGCGGCCCAGGGGATAGCTCACGTTCTTGTGAATCTGCGTCGGGGTCTTTCGCATGGTCGCGTTGAGGACGGCATCGATAAAGTCCGCCGCATTTGGGACTGGCGCGATGGCCTGGAGGCCTGCTACGGTAGACATGGTGTACAGAGGTAGAGCTGGAGGTATGGTAGAGATGGATTCGAGGTGCAAAGCTGCACGAGATGGACCTTGGCTGTGGCTGAGAGCGCAAAAAATCCGGGGTGTCGAGTGACGTGGCGTTAAAGAATGACGAGAGGGCCCATTTTGATAAGGGCCAGATCACGCCACTCGACCAAGAGGCGGGATCAAATTTAGTCCAGTCCGGCAAGGAATCTTGACCTGAACTGACTTTGGACACCTTCTCATTGTGCCTCTCTCAACCTTCTATACCCTACTCATCACATACAAATCACACTCCTATACTACACGCTAGACGTGCATAGTACAGACATCAAAGGCGACGAATCAATCGCTTTTTTCCCACCCTTCCAACCTCCCCCCCAATCCCTACCCATTATGGCATCAGTCGACGAACTCGCCAGCAAGTACTCGGAACAGCTGGGGCAGCTCCAGGCAATCTTCCCATCATGGGACGAATCAGACCTGGCATTCACGCTCCAAGATGCGAGAGGAAATGTGGACGAGGCAGCTATGATGATCACTGAAGGTGGGCCGTTCATCTCAAGAAGGAAGGGCTATGCTGATCACGTCAAGGTCGTGCTGCCCAATTCACCCAAGCCACGAGCCGGAAGAAGGCCGCCAAACCCAAGGAATCGACCCAGAGGCACTCGAACAGGAATGCTGATACGGGTGGATGGGAGGCGGTCAATGGAGGTGATGGCGAGTTCAAGGGCGGCAGGGGCGGTCGAGGCGGTAGGGGAGGACGCGGAGGTCGCGGTGGACGTGGTGGAGGTGAGCTTGTCTCGTCCCGTCTTGGCGGTGACGTGCAAAAGAGCCTGAGCTGACTTTGCTCAGAGCCATTCCGAGGTGGCCGAGGCGGTTCCCGAGGCGGTCGAGGCGGCTACGCAAACGGCTCATCCGGAGACTACGCGAACGGCAGCTCCGGAGTCACCAACACCGCTACTACGACCGACGGCTGGGCGACTCAAGTCCAGGAAGCCACAAAGACCAACGGCGATGATGGGGGTTGGGGCACTGAGACTGCCGCTGCACCTGCCACCGGCGACGACGGGGGCTGGGGCGATGAGGCCCCTGCCGCTCCTGCTGCCGCTGTCTCAGCTGCTGCACCTGCCAAGGCCAACGCGGATGATGGTGGTTGGGGAGACGAGCCAGCTGCGGCGCCCAAGGCGGACTTCATGCCTGTCAATGGGCTCGGGGATGCTCCGTCTGCCAAGGAACTGAAGGGCGCAGCGGATGCGGTCAAGGCGGGTCAGACACCCCAGGCCAAGCCAAAGATGACATGGGCTCAAATCGCAAAGTGAGCTTTGCCTTTGATTTTCGCCGTATTGCAGAGGTCGTAGCTGATGTTCAGGCCGGTCGAAAAGCCAAAGCCAGCCCCCGCACCTGTCGCCCAACCAAAGCCAGCGGCCGCGGAGCCAGTCACCACAGCTCCCGAGCCACCACTCGACGAGGAGGAGACCGCCGAGGAGGTCGCGCCCGAAGCCGAAGTGCCGGTCGAAGCTGAGCCAGAGGTGGAAGATACACCTGTCGAGGAGGAAGCACCCGTGGAGGAGGCTGCTCCGGAAGAGCCCGAAGTGCAGGAGTCAGCTCCAGCAGAAGAGGAAGACTGGACATCGGATCCCGCTATCGCCGGTGCCGGCGCTGGTGCTCAGCCAGAATGGGCCTCTTCTCAGCCCGCTGCACTCTCACCCCCAGCAAGGGAGCCGGAACCCGTCACGACCTACACTGGCCCTCCAGGCTTCAACAACCTCCCTTCGAAATCCGCCCAACCTCCCCTTACATCCGCCGCCCCCGCCGCTGCTCCCACGGCCATCCCCTCGCACGCCTCCATCTCCAACGCTCAACGCACCAACTCGCGCGCCGCCCACCGGTTCAAGAATTCGGACGGACAGGGCGTCGTGCTTCCTCCCGCGCTTGACCGGGCTACATCCAGCATGGAGGTGCAGTTCGGCAGTCTCAGCTTTGGCGGTCTGAACGGTGACGGCGTGGAAGCCCCCCTTGCTCCCTTGTCGCCGCAGGACTCGAAGCAGGAGTTCTCTGCTCCCGCTCACCAGCAGCAGCCGCAGCAAATCACCAGCCCGATCCGCCAACCGGTGTCGCAGCCCCCTGCACAGGCCCCAGTCCACTCGCAGAGCCCATACCACCCATACCAGGCGCAAAATCAGGCTCAGGCCCCTGCTCCGGCACAAGCCCCAGCACAACCCGCCGCTCCCGCTGCTGGCGGATACCAGTCAAACCAGCAGACACTGCAGGCGCAGATGGCTGCATACCAGTCGCAGTATGCCCAGCAGCAACAGCAACCTGCCCACACCCAGCAGGAGCAGACCCAGGCGCAACCTCAGCAGGGGTATGCTGGGTTCCGTGGGTTCGACCAGTACGGCTCGCTTCCCCAGCCCACGCCGCAGCAATTGCAGCCCCAGCAGGCTCAGCAGGAGCAGGCGCCCGCACCGAGCCAAAGCCCATACGAGCCCTTTGGCGCTGCGGCTGGCGGTGCGAACGCGTTCGGCGGAAGCCACCTCTTTGGTCAGGGCGCTGGACAGCACCAGGGCAATGAGTACGCTCAGCGCGTGAGTAGCTCCCGTGAATGTTTCATTCGTGAAAGGCCTAAGCTGACGGTTGTAGGCATATGAGTCGTACGGTTCGGGCGGCTACCCCCGGCCGCAAGCCGAGGAACCCAAGCAGGCTGCTCAGCCGCCGCAGACCCACACCCCGGCCGCCCCTGCGCCTTCGCAGATCCCTCAGCAGCAGCAACACCAGCAGCAGCAGGGCGGGTACTACTCCAACATGGGATACTACCAGAACGCGCCATACAACCCGTACTACCAATGTGAGTCCATCTGAGCTCACAGATGTGGACTGTCGCTAATTATAAGATGGCCAAGCCCCTACGCCTTCGTTCCAGCAGTACTACCCTCTCGGCCAGCGTCAGATGTACGGCCAGCCCGCCCCCGCTCCCGGTGGACCCGGCGCTCCCGGTCCTGGTGCGCCCTCCCCCGCCAAGCCCGCTCAAGTGCAGCAACACCAACAGCACGCGCAATCCCCATACGGCGCACCCTCAAGCTACCCTTCCTCGACCTACGACGACTTCTCGCTGAGTCGTTTCGGCGACAAGTCTGGTGCGGGCGTTGCGAGCGGCGCGAATGCCCAGCAACCCGCTTTCGGCGGTTATGGATCTTCGGCGGCGCAGCAAGGTCAGGTGGGCAACGCTGCCAATGCGTACGCTGCGTCCCAGTGGGGCCGGAACCAGGCCTCTACACCCGGTAACGACGACTCGACCGGCGCCGGTGCAGGCGGCTACAAGGGCGTTTCGGCCGCTCGGCCCGCCTCGACCCAGGCTCCAGCTCAAGGCCAAGGCCAGCAGGGCCAGGGTCAGGGTCAGACCCCGCAGCAGGCTCAGGCGCACGCTGCGGCTCTCCAAGCCCAGGCTCAACAGCAGCAGCAACAGCAGCAGCAGCAGCAAGGCCAGGGGTACGGCGGGTACGGCGGGTACGGGGGATACGCCGGCGGTGGAGGCGGTGCGGAAGGTGGATGGGGTGGGTACGGCGGGTACGGCGGTGGTGGCGGTGGAGGCGGCAGGAACGGGTATGCGGGGTGGCAGCATTGATTGGAGGAGAATCTACGCGACTCCTATCCCTTTCCCCTCATTCTACTCGAAACCCCAACTCAAACCATAAAAGACACACATTTAGGCAGGTCTAGCTAGCTTTCTTCCCCTCCTTCCCCTTCTCAGATTTCTTCTTTGCGTTATCCCAGATCTCAGAGTACGAACTGTGTATGAATGAACGGATTTCTGTGGTGCCTGTGTGAGCTTAATTGATCCAGCTGCACGATCGTTTTGAATCACAAGCCTCTCGATGTATCTTTCGGCGAAAAAGCAAAGATCCAGAGAGATGTTGATTATCGATTTTCCCTTGGGTAATGATACTGAGGGAGCGACTGGAGAATCGAAACTACTGCACGAGTCAATCCTTGCATGATCTCCCTACTTACCGCTACAACTGCATTGGTCCGTCTAGCTATGACAAAGCCGCCCAGAATACAAACAAGCAAACACTATGAGATACTCTATCTAACAACAGCCACTATGGGTATGATCGACAATAACACTACAAATAGTCCGTCCTCTACCGCTACATCTGTCCTCAAGGCCTCAAGCTCAAGGCCCGAAAGCTGATTCTTGAAGATACGCCTCCCCCTCGTCCGCATATCCCCCGATAGACCCCCCGTCCCCTCCCCACCCGCCGAGTCCACCCCCAAACAGCCCAATCCCCAATCCTAGCCCCAAACCAGGCATGTCCTGTTCCACATCCAGCACGCTCACGCCCATCCCCAGCCCCAGCCCCGATCCAAGATCCGCACTAGGCATGGCGATATCTGCGCCTGAGCCTGTCCGTTCCCACACAAACTTCCTGTACCCCTCGATGGTCTCGCTCTCGAGGATCGCCGAGTGGGTGATATTGATCCGTATACGCGCTTCCACGTCCGTGGTCCCTTCCCAGAGTGATGGCGGGCTCATCCGCCTCCTTGGCGGGAGAGGAGAGGGACTGGTCCAAGTCACAGCTCCGCCTCCGCTCTCGAGGGAGAGGGGGTTGGGTCGAGGTCTAGGGTGCGACCGGGAGGGGAGATAAGGGTTTGAAGGGAGTTTGGAACGCCAGACGCCCGGACTGGCCACCATCCCTTCATCGCTATCGCGCTGCAGGGCGGCCCAGAGCGCGGCGTGCTCGGGCATTGCTGAGGCGCGGGAGAACGAGACGGGTCCGGCGGAAGAGGCGGCCGACGTCCCGCTGGAGCTACTGGAGCTCAGTGAGGGTGGACCGGCGGATAGGGAGGTCCAGCTGTACGAAGCTGTTCCGCCGTTGATGGGAGCTGGGATAGAGGGGATGCGGCGAGGAAGGGATACGGGAGGGATAGGGAGAGGCTCCGGGGTGGCAGGCTCGCCCCATACCCTCCGCCTTGCGCCTTGTTGTTCCGAGGACACGGGGAGGGGAGGTGTGGCGGGGTCCGAGACGAGTACGCGGCGCTGGGCTTCCCAGCAGCACTTGGCCCGACGAATATCCGACTTGGTGAGATGGTCGATACCGGTCAGCTTGATGGAGGTAAGCCTGGTGGGCTCCGCCTTGGCATCCGCGTCCGCATCGTCACCAGGGTGAACGACGACCCGGAGTCCCATCAAAGCCTCGTGAGAGACTCTATCTAGGCGCGTGAGATCGAGCGACTCGATATTGGCCGGAAGGGCAGCGAGGAAGGTTTGAAGTACAGTCCTGGACAGGAACGTGCAGTGCGAGAGTGAGAGGGTCCGCAGCGCGTTCCAGCACGTCGAGGGGGGGACGGGATCCTGTGCGAGGGGATAGGCGGAAAGGTCCGATTGACCAGTCGAGCCAGAGGCGCCGAGGAAAGGGAGGGCAGTGATGCCTGTAAAGCCAATGTTGAGATCTCTGAGGCCGCCGAAACGGTTCCGCAATCCGAGGGTCTCGAGCCACTCAAGGTAGTCTGATCCCTCGATGGCGCTCCCGCTAATGTCGAGCGACTCTAACTTGCCGCCGATGCGAGTGAGAAGAGTCCCTAGCTCAGTGGAGGAGAGGAATGAAGTGGAGTGTGTGAATGAAAGGTAGACGAGCTGATCCGCCGGGATGGCATCGAGGAGGTCTAGGATCCGCCGAGTTGGCTGTTTGCGGCTGGACGAGCCGAAGAATGACGAGGTGAGGGGGGAGGGAGTAGGTAAGGGGAGGAGCTGAAGACGGAGGTCTCGAACGCTTGGGAGGATGTGGCCTGTCAACAGCCGGGGGAGTGGGGAAAGCGGGACCTCAGTGAGGCAGAGAGACCGGTGTAGACTCCTGTGCAGTGCAAGCTGGCTGAAGCGGCTACAAGTGCGGCGGAGGCGGAGAAGGTCCGGCAACCGAAGGTGGCCCAGGCACTCTAGGAGGAGCTCGTCAGGGAGGTCCATGAAGGGGCTGGAACCGTCCAAAGGGGGTCGTGCCGGCCGGGCTGGGACTGGATGCCGCCGCATAGGAGGAACGTATGGCGAACGTAGGACCGTTGTAGTCTGACGCGAGGGAGTGTGCGTCCCGCTCATCCCTCCTCTTATCATCGGACAGGGGAGTCCCGGCTCGATGAGGGGAGCGAGTCGAGCGATCCGCTCCGTTTCCAGCCCGCCAAAGTAGGGCCCACTGGAGGATTGAGGTAGTGGCGGTGGGGAATGGTGGTAGATTTGGTGCGAGTGATTGGTGAGGATATGGGTTGGGGGGAAGAGTGTGATGTCCGACATCTTAGAGGATAGATAAAGCTGGGAGATCGAGACTCGCTTCTGCTATGATGGCTGGAGAAGTCAGCGGCTGATCCTCGCTCTGGGCCGGATAGACAAGCTACTCACACTCTAGGTCATAGAGCTTAACCAGGGCTTGGGTGACTGCACGGCTACGGTGTATGGGAGGGCTACAGGTGATGAGTGAAGAGATGCTGCTTCTGTATTGGAGGTTCTGGGTGTGTTTGTGCTGTGTGAGATGGACAAAGGAGAGGTGAGATCTCCTGCCCATGGCATGGGTGGGCTTACGAGTGGGGGAATGACGACACTAGTCAGCCCAGCAGGATTCCTTTTCAATATTGCCCCTTCCGGCGATTTCATTACTAATTGGTTAATTACCGACCGCGGCTGCTTTTGTAATCGCCACCCCAGCAGGCCAGCCACCCGCCTGATCGTCTACGCCGACCTGCGGGCATTCTAGCGGAACAGAGCCGTGTATACATCTCTACAAGAGCAAAAGGAGCGGAAAGTATAGCATCTACGTCGCAGTCATGGTCGGGGAATTAGTGGGTCGTGGTTCGTCTATGGTGATGATCTCCTACTCCTGAGATCTCCGCTCGCTCGTCTCCTTTTCCGCTCTTCCGATAAGCCTCCGCTTGATCAAGCGATGATACAGCATCCCCCCACTCCACTCCCCTTCTTCTTCTTCCCCTGATGACTGTCCCGCTTCTCTATGCCGTCTCGGTCGTATGCGGCGCCTACACCCCCATGGCCTGCGTCTCGGGTGAGAACGGCTGCGCGGGTTGCAGCTTCGAAGACTTGGTCGACCCCTTGGTTGTTGAGGGCGGAGGTTTCAAAGTAGGCTTTGGCGCCGATGGAGTTGGCGACTTTTTGGCCCTAAAGAATCAGCCTCGGTCTACACCAGCTCACGGTGAGAAGCATCATTATGGCACAAGTCGGTACTCACAGTATCCCTGTCTATGAAGTTGTCCACGCTGAACGTCCCATTCCCCATCGCCTTATCCCTCAGATCCGTCTTGCAGGCGACCAAGATCACTGGGATAGCCCTCCCGCAAATCGACCGCACCTCTTCTATCCACTTCATGAGTCAGCTTGAATCACACAGACATCGATGCGAGAACGAGCTGACCTTTTGTGTGACATTATCAAGCGAGTCGGGCGTATCCACCGAGAATGCGATAAGGATGACATGGGCTTTGGAGTATGACAATGGACGTAGTCGCTCGTATTCTTCTTGACCTCTATTGTAATCAGCTTTGGTCCCTGTGATTCGACAACATGGATCTTGAAGCTCACGCTGTATCCCACAAGGCCAGCTGGATAGGCTTCCCGTCCAGCTCGATCTCCGTCACATAATTATCGAACACTGTTGGTTCCTGTCATAATCAGCTCCCAGCTCGTTCCTCTCCTTTGGTGGTCTCGTGGAGGCAGAGAGCGCTCATGGGTACTTACATATGCTTCTGGGAAGTGCCCGACGGCAAAGACATTCAGCAGTGAAGTCTTTCCTGCAGCTCCATCTCCAACGATGACCAGTTTCCGACGTATCTGCGGGGGCGTCAGCTATCGCTCCATCGAGCCGTCCACCGAGAGTGTCAGCCATCCAGAGCAACATAGTGACGACGGCTCACTGCTCTAGAGTTCCCAGGTGTCCCGTTTTGGGCGGGCGTGGCCGACATCACCGTACTATGCACGGATGCGACCTCCTATTCTCCGTACTGGCGAGGATTCCAGGCAGACAGATGCTGACTGCAAGGCGCCCGGCCTTGGTGTGACGAAGTATGGGAAGGAAGGTTTCAGGTGCGGCCCGTAAGCAGTACCAGCAAGTCAGGGACGGGTGTGTGTCCCGAAGATGCGCAGGCGGAGGGGGCACAGCTTTGAGAGGAAGCTGCGTTCCGGTAGATGACAGACCCTCGAGATGAAGTGTGATAGGTAGACTGGCAAACGAAGAGGGTCGAGGATGGAGATAAGGCGATGAAGGCTTGCAGCTGATGGGGTGTCCGGCAATTGTCCCTGCTGGACACGTTTTCGAGGTGTACCGCCTCGTGTTCAAGCGGTGAGAAGCGACTGGGCCGTTTTCTTTCTTGATGGGACAGTGGCAAATGGGCCCGTTGTGGCCTCTCCTGCTGTATCGTTGACGGAAGGCTTTGGACAAGTGCCCTTGCGGGATATAACGAGGTGTGAAGGAAGATTTACAGTACTTGCAAAAACGGATAAGGTTTCAGAGCGGCGACACTGTAGAGCGGCCGCGGGAGGTTGGGATGATGTCATCTGTCTGACATGAAGAGATCCCCCCGACTTCTCTCCGCCGGCAAATAATTCGTATGGGCGATGGCGGGGTGATTGAGGCGCTATGACAGGTGGTCTGGGTCCTGGAAGTCCTGCTTCATTGCATAGAGGTCTAGTATCTAGTCTTTGAGGCAGAAAGATACGACGGCGTATCTGTTGAACTAGTCAGCGAGATCCCCCTCCACTCGATCGGAAGCGTCCAGGCGCGTCCCAAGCCCCGCGCATTCTCGGTGTGTCAAGCACCTCCGGAACGGAGATTTCACCAAGCGGATAGGGATGTGGGCTTGGGTCGAGCCTTGGAAGCGTTGACTGACTCACTTTCCTGATACCCTCCAGTCCGGTGACTTTGCCCCTATTTCAGCTTCGACCCCTTCCGCGAGGCCGCATCTAACCAAGTCAGCTCAAGACAAGCGGGATCAACGCAGAAGACTCGCATGGTATCGGCTTTGTTTGTTCGCAGACTCAAGAGGGGGAATCTTCCCGCCAACGGTCCTGCTCATTCAGCTTAGGCTCCGCAAGTCTTCCATCCAAGGGGTAGCTCACCTAAGGCCTCTGTGAACGGCGTAGTAGCTGGCCACTTGGCATCACCGATCAGTCTGCACCCGTGAGCTGACGAGCACCTCAGTCAGTAGGGAGAGTCCACGACTGACTTTCGATAATTCAGATCCCCCTTGAAGATGACCAGTCCGCTCTGTGCGAGCGTCTCCACCAATCCTGGATCAACAGCCGGCATATCTTGGAACGCATGCTGCGTTGTCCAGAATCCGCCTTCTGTGGTGTCCGCTCCGAGGGGTGTGGCGGTAGGGACGGAGAGCTTGAAGACGCCGCTTTTGAGGTGGGATTGCCATCGCTCAGAAAGGCGGGCAAGGTCGGTGATCTGCTCGAGGGCGAGAGAAGGGAAAAAGGAGGCATCGGAGAGGGAGGTGATGGCCCATGTGAAGTCAAAGGGGAGGACGTCCGAGACGAACCAGGGGATGGCTTTTGGGCTTGGAATGTCAGCTTTCGGACCGACGGCTGTGAGCAGTGAACTTACTGGAAGACTACTGTCGAGACGAAAGGAGTACATGAGACCAGAAAGTCCGCCAAGATGAGGTCAGTGTACAGCTCGAATCCAGCTGAGGGGTATCAGCCACGCTCTCCTGGCTACACGGCCAATGGAAGCCCAAACACACCGTTGTCGAGCACGATGTCAACTTGGCCGCCCTTCAGTCCCTTCAAATGCGCCCAGACCTTCGGAAGGTCATTCCGAAGGATCATTTTGGCCTGCTCTGCCTGTGCTTCCGCGCCGACCGCTTGGAGCTTCTGCAGGTCCTCATACTTTAGGTCGACCAGGAGTGAGAGGTCCTATAGAATCAGCTGGCGGAACTCCGTCGCTATCGACAATAGTAGGTAGCTTACTGTCGCGTTGCCCCAGAGATCTGCTTGGACCATCTCCCTGGCTCATCAGCTACATGATCATCGTACTCATCATCTTCATCGTCTTCCTCATCGTCTGCACTAGCGCCAGCGCCAGCGCCGGTCCTGGGAACTGTGGTCCGAGGTGGCCGTCTCGACCCCGACCCGGGTCCCGAAGGCGCGAACGGAATAAGGTTACATACAGAAAGGCAATCTCCAAAGGGGATCCAGGCTGTTCGAAGTCCTTGCTGAGTTCCGGCTGATCTACCATAGCATGCAGAGCTTTGGCCAGATCTGATGGGCAATCAGCCGGCGTTTCTATTGTGTCAAACGAGCAGGCTCACGCAATATCGCCAATGAGCTCGAGCGGTACGTCTCCGCCTTGGAATCGAAGAACGGATCATACTCTTTCCATTGCTGAGTGAGCGCAAAGAATGTGCGTACTCTCCGATAACTGACCATCAGCTATTGCTCTTCTCCTCATGATTTGAAAGCAGTCCGCAAAGACTGACAGGTAGCATTCCGCAAACAGCCAGTTCATTGTAAACCAGCGTTTGTCGTCCTCGGGCAAAGCTGCCAGCTCGTCATTGTAACAAGCTATATTGCCCCCGCCATCTTGCTCTACTGGACTGATACGTCAGCTGTGTTATGACTTAGAGATCTACTGGGCAGGGACTTACGACAAGACCGCGTTCTTGCCCATCTCATGTTTGAGTGCCGACAGCTTGGCGACGATCTCCTTCCCCTCCTTGATACTGTCTTTGGTCTCGCTATCGTCGGCACTGCCAGACGTGGAGAGCGTATGAAGACGGTTTGTTACTGTTGAGACGATGCTAGTGATGATCACTGGCCATCTGCTGGTCAGCTATTGAGCCGGTATGGCCTTGTATTAGTCTGCTGCGTACCTTTTGACGACAGTAGTATAGCTATCAGTAGGTCAGTAGGAGTATCTTTTCCAGTATCAGAAGTTTCTCACGCGAAGCTGTACCTATCAGCTGCGCCTTTAGGGTGTGGAGGAGTCTTACCTCTGCTTGTCTTTTGGTGAGTATCGCTCAACAGGGAGCTGGAAGAGGTCTACCATGTTGCGATTATACAAAGCGGTCGGGCAGTCCCTGGGGCGAGATGTCGGTTCGGTTATGATCGTAGATGGTCGCTTGCGGTCCTTCTGTATCACCTAGGGAGTCACCTAGTCAGGCAAGCGAGATGTACAACACCTCGAAGCGGTCCAGAGTCAAGCTGTGACCGTTCCTCGCCCAACCTCCACTCTGTGGAGCACCACACCCAAAAGTCCTCAAAGCTCAACTCGATCTCTACTTATCTTCTCTTGCCTTCGCTCATATCAGACCATGGCATCCCCAATAGCATCCTCCTCGTCTCACACCCTAGACGATGAGTATATCGACCACCTCCTGATTCTGTATGCGTCGGAAACGGGGGCTTCGCAGGATACAGCGGAGCGAGTGGGGAGGGAAGTACGAAGGAGGGGGAGGAGATGTGTTGTTCAGAGTATGGATCGTTATGATGTGGTGCGTTCTCCCAGCTCTCTTCTTGCGGGCATCTGGAAATGTATGACTACGAATACTAATCTCGCAGATGGAGCTGCCACACGTGCCTCTGGTGGTCTTCATTACCTCAACTCACGGCCGAGGAGACCCACCACCGACAATGCTTCCCCTCTGGACTGCTCTCTTACGAAAGTCCCTACCGCCCGACATCTTGGAAGGTGAGCTAGGATGATTCCATCCCATCGTCATAGCTGGATGAGCAAGAGCTGACACTCAGGCGTCAATTTCGCTCTCTTCGGCTTGGGTGACTCTTCCTACGAGCGTTTCGCTTACGCTGGCAAGCTACTACATCGCCGCCTTGTCGCCCTCGGCGCAGAGCCAGTCCTCGAAGCTACGTACGGAGACGAAAGAGCCCCAGATGGTATGGAGCAGGCTTTCGTCCCCTGGCTGGAGAGCTTGATGGAGGGGGTCATACCCCATCTATTGCCTGTACCAAAGCATGCGAATACGGAGCGGACTGATCTCTCGGAGCCTATATACCGGATGAGTCTCCTGGACGACGAGACGGATCCGACTCAGCTGGCGAGATTGAGTCTGGATGAGGAGGGTCGACCGAAACGGAATGGCGGGTCAAATGGGGATAAAGAGGGAGTCGAGGGGTCAATCGCACCCGTCAGGGTGGAGGATGCGACACGAGGACAAGCGCACGAGGTGCTCAAGCCGGACGATTGGGTCTGGGCGACATTGCAGCGAAAGGAGAGGGTCACGGCGGAGGGGTGGTGGCAGGACGTGAGGGAGCTGGAGCTGGAACTCGAAGGTTCCACGGAGTACGTTGTCCTTAATTCTACTTGTTTCGGGACCACGCTGACATGATCAGAGCTGAATACCTCCCTGCCTCGATAGCCAACCTACAGCCGGCGATGAGCACTGAAGAGGTGGACGCGTTTCTGGCCGGCCAAGCGCTGGTCGACATCGCCGATCGTCCGGTCTCGATCCGCTCAGCGCTGCCCGATCAGCCTATGCCCTCGCATCTGCCTCCTTCTGGCCATACAACTACACTTCGACGTCTACTCACCAATCACCTTGACCTTCGAGCGTCTCCCCGGAAGAGCTTCTTTGAGTGGTTGAGGCGGCTGAGTGGGGATGAACGGGAACAGGAACGGCTAGATGAATTTATCTCTGATCCGGTAAGCTGACGCGAGGATTTTCATGCGAGACAGGCAACATAGCTCACATGTAGGATGAGATCCATACTTACGCCACCCGACCCAGTCGGTCGATTGTCGAGACACTAGCCGACTTTCGCGAAGTCCGAATACCCTTATCGCATATTCTCGAGATCCTGCCTCCCCTACGGCGGCGGCAATTCAGTATAGCCAGTAGCTCAAGCGTACGCATCATCCTTTTCATTGGAAGGAATACGAACTTGAGCTGACTTTTTAGGCGCATCCGGGAAGGGCCCAGCTGCTCATCGCCATGGTCGAGTACAAGACGAATCTCAAGATCCCACGACGAGGACTATGCTCCTCATGGCTGCAAGATCTCCCCGTTGGCGCTCGGATACCCATCAAGATCTCTGCGCCGACTCTCCATCTGCCGACCGATCCGTCGACGCCCGTCATTCTGGTGGGGCCAGGAACTGGTGTGGCGCCGATGCGGGCGTTCCTGGAGGAAAGGGTCCGACAGGGCGCGGCAAGCAGTGAGTGGCCCCGCCTTGTGTGCCGCCCAACCGACCCGAAGAGATCTTCGTCATCGAGCTAGACAGAACTGTTCTGCTGCCGGCGGGTCACGATACTGATCGTCGCCGCCCGGATACGTTGGAGCGGGAGCTAACGGAATAGATACCACGCTGTACTTTGGCTGTCGGTCTTTGAGTGCCGATCAGTACTTTGCGGCCGAATGGGAGCAGTACCGCAACCTCGGCGCAAGTGTCCGGGTCGCTGCGAGCAGAGAAGGCGCGGAGAAGGTCTACGTCCAGGATCTGATCCGCGAGGACAAGGAGAAGATCTGCGATTGGATTGTTAAGAGCGGCGGGCATGTCTACATATGCGGGTAAGCCAAGCGCTCTCTTGCTGGCTCCAGTGGCGGGGTATCATTAGGGCTGATATACAGGTCATCGAATGCCATGCCCAAATCCGTCCGGGAGGCATTGGCTTGGTGTATTTCGACGGAGGGAGCGGGGACGTTGGACAGCGAAGAGGCGGTTGCGTACGTCGAGCAAATGTTTGAGCAGGGTCGAGGCGGCGAGGAGAGCTGGTGAATGTTCATCTGTTAGACTAGCATTCTGTAGTGATCAGATGCTGCAGAGACTCTGTCAGCCGATAGTGTTGCACCGTAGAGTGGGGACGCCGGTGGGGGACTGAAGATGACGCGGAGGCGTGACGTAACGGTCACCCACGTCCATTTTCGTCAACAAACTGGTCGTATGCAATTGTTGACGTCTCCCATATAGCCATCTACCATCTTCGACATGTTATAATAGCCCTGTGAAGTCCGCGAATCCGCTTGACCACCCTCTTCTCCACGCACCCTGTCGAGGGCTCGTACTCGGACTCGCCATGCAGACAAAGTCTCTCCCCGCTCGGACCGGTACTGCTTCCGACCGAGCCCCTCTCCCCCTTCGACATGTCCTCGCGACGTACACTTCCTCGCACCCTCTCCGCTCGCCCTCCCCTCTTCCGCCGTCATCTCGAGTTGACCCCAAGCTCGCACAGAAGCAGGCCCCACCCTCCGCCTCTTCTCCACTACTATGGACAATTCCCACCTGGATCGTCTTTGCTCGGTTCGCCCTCGCCAAGGGTCTCCACATCATATGGTCCCTGCTCAGTCACTTTCTCTTCGGCCCTCAACGTCCCTCCTGGGGATATCGGATGACATTGATCACCTCTTTCATGCGAAATGTAGCGGAACATACCAATCTGGCGGATATCATCCTCGTTCGGAGGCTTATATCGCTCCATCAGCTCATCCCGCTTCCGGCTGATGCGGTCGTCACGCCCATCACATTCACGGTGCCTCTTCGTACGGGTGAGGGCCTGGCTCGGGGGTTCTTGCGGGATCTGGACGGGATGGAGACGGGGACGCGAGAGTTGACGGGCGAGTGGGTGGTGGGCACGGATGTATGGAAGCGGCTCAAGGGGGATAGGCGGGCTCGGCAGGAGGCCGAGAGGAAGAGGAGAAAGTCGAGGAGGGCGTCAGGTCTGAGTCCGGGAGGAGCGTCGGCCGATGCTACCCCCACAGCGGGTGCCCAGCTCGGTCATCCTCGGACCCTGAGCGGGTCGTCTGTACAGGATACGGTACAAAGACGGGCGGTACTGGAGGGACTGCGCGGGCGGCACAGCCCAGATATCGATAGCGATACCGAGTCGACAGCTTCGACACGGAGGGCACCGTCGGGCGAGAGGGTCATCTACTACATACACGGTGGAGCATACTACGTCGGTAATGCAGCTACGCATCGGCTCATAACTATCGGAATCAGCAAAGCCTGCAATGCACGGGTATTCGGTGAGTCCGGCCAAGACGGTGAGAAATGTCCGCATAGCTGATTAGACAGCTATCACATATCGACTCGCCCCAGAACACCCCTTCCCGTTACCTCTCCACGACGTCTTACACGGATACCTCCGCCTCCTCGCTCCTCCGCTCTCCATCCCGCCAGAGAATATCGTTATTATGGGCGACTCGGCAGGTGGCGGCTTGAGTCTCGCACTCTGCATGTATCTTCGAGACGAGGGGTACAAGTCGCCCGCTGGACTGGTGCTCATGAGTCCATGGGTGGATCTGACGATGAGTTGCGGGAGTTGGGATGAGAATGGGGGAACAGACGTCGTTCCACAGCCCAAGGCGGATGGTAAGCTTCATACCCGCGAAAATCTCTTCAGAGGTTTGAGCTGACAGACAGATCACCTCAATCCGGTCGGATGCTACCTCGGTCCAGACGGAATATCAAAATACATCACCCACCCCTACGCGTCGCCCCTGTTCGGCGACCTCTCGGGCCTACCACCCATGCTTATCCAGTCGGGCGACTCGGAGGTCCTCCGTGACGAAATCACGCTGCTCGCACACAAAGCTACGCTCTACGGTGATGACATCACGCACGAGCTGTACGAGGACATGGTACATGTCTTCCAGACCTTCACCTGGTTACCCGCTGCAAAAGCTGCTATCGCGAGTATCGGGCGGTGGGTTCAGGTGACGCTCCCGAAGATAGAGGAGGCACGGCAGGGGAGCAAGGAGGCGGGTGCGCTGGGTAACAAAGCTGCGGATGGAATGGCGGACGAGATGGAGGCGGACCCACATACTGTCGAGAGACACGCGGATGTAGGGGACAGACTGGCCGAGGGGGTTAGGGATGTCTTTGCGGCAGGAGCAGCGAGCTGGTCCTCCCGGACCAACGGACTCGGACTGGACTTCAACGATCGTCAAAGTCGGAAAGGCTCCGATATCGATCTTGCACAAACGCCAAGGTCCGGCTCGCCTACACCAACACCCTCCAGAGCGATGTCGCCCGCATCTCGGCCGACTGCGGCCCTATCCTCGCAGCGACATACAGACGTCCCACCACCTCGTGCACCTCGGTTGCGGCGGTCAGTCACCAGTCTGGCGTCGGTCTCGTCCTCTCAGGTATCGCTTACCAGCGCCGCGTCTCCAGCAGCTCATACTGTACGAAGACGCCGTCCTACCGCCTCATTCCATACCTCATCCTACCCTTACCCCTGGTCACCTCCTGGTCCGTCTTCCCCAAGATCAGTGGGCCATGCGCGCGCACCGAGCGGTTCATCCTTCTCCTACTTTCCCTCCCACCCCTCCTCGCCTACTCCCTCATCACGTCGGAGGCTTCGGTCCCCCACTCTTACCCAAACACCTCCCTCCCTGCGAGAACGAAGTCAAAGTCACTCGGATATCCACTTTTTGGTCGAGGGGTATGTGGAAGGAGGCGCTGCGAATGAGACGACGGTGTACGCGCCAGGAGGAGAGATCAAGAGTGTTGGGGTGCTCGGGGATCTGGAGGATGGGGATGACGGGGCTTGAGGCAGGAGAGCGCAAGCTCTGAAATTCGATTTTGCGGTGCAGCAATCTGGCAATTTCCTACTGTATCATAGGCATTTGTATGTAACTGGGGGCTAGTAGCCAGCAAGACATGTATAACAGCTGCATACCAGCTGCATGGGGACGCATCATGGGTGCGCAGCTAAGCTTGAATGGACATGAAAAGTCACCACGGATTCAGTGACACATACCCCGTGTGTTTCAGATTGTCGGGCGGGCTTGTGGCGGCCGGAGACGGTACTTTCTCTCAGCGGTCGAAACTCCGGTACCTGACCGGCATTCCGTTGTAATGTGGCATCCTTTGCGACCACTGATGAGCAGGGCTGCTGAGATCTGCCCAGCTGAGAGCGGCGGGTCCCCGTCATTGACTCAAACATCAAGCGCAGCTCATCCACAGTATGACCGAGATCTTTCTGCCGGAGCACTACGACCTGGTCGCAAGACCTCTCGCTATCGCCTTTCAGACAGAGGATCGGCTCGAAATCCTCCGGCTACTCCGTCCTATCTTTCCCCAGCTGGGGCTACACGAGACACCCCTCCCTCATCCCATTCTCCCCGTCATCCGGAGGTCTGGCTGGCGTAAGGTAGTAAGTGAGTGAGCGGTGCTTTAGCCTTCTTGTAATTGTGCATCCTTGTGGCGAATTGCTTCAGCCTGGCTGCCAGAGATGTCTGGATATTGCCTCAGGATCTTCAGCCATAATGTTCAAACACGCAAATGGGCCAGCACTGATCCTATGAACAGGGTCTGGCGACGTCTCCTGCGCTCTGCTGTACCTCTTCTTCAGCTTCGCGGTCCTCAATTTCACCGAGTATAAAGTCCCCACCATCATCATGGGCACCTACTTCGTCCCCACGGCAACTCGGGCCTGGTTAAACTACCGACTGCCTCTCGCCAGCCGGGCTGGTATTCGTCGGGAAGAGGCCGGTTGGTGGGGAGTGTTGTCAGACACTCTCCACGCGTTGTGTGGGGAGAAGAACTTGCCCCGCGAGGTCGAGGAGGATATTATCAAGGGTGGTATGACTTTGACAAGTCAGATAGGGTGCAAAGTGGAAGAGCTCGAGGTGATGTCAGAGGCCAAAGTGCGATTCACCAAACGGGAGGAGCTTGATATGGCAAGGTTCCGGTTGGACTTGGAGATCGCCAAGATCGAGGGAACAAGCGCAGCGAACCTGCGGCAGAAGAGGCGGGAAAAAGAACAGGAGTGGCGGATGGAGAGGGAGAAGAAGGAGATGGAGGCGGCGCAGGATGTGGAGGTGACCAAGGACGATGACGACGACGACAAGCTCAAGGAGGGCGGTGAGGGCGAGGCGGAGTCTTCCGAGGGCGACGATATCCCCTTGACCTTCAAGGAGTTCTCCACGGCCGCCAAACCCATGAAGGTCGTGATTAGTCCGGCGAAGGCGACAAACCCGGTCGAATTCAAGGCGAACAGTACGCAAATGAGTACCGGGTAGGTGCGAGTTTCCTCACACCAGATGTCGGAGCGCTAACAATTCAGAAGCTTTGGCTGGTCGGCATCTAAGAAAGCCACATTGCCGGTTGACGGTATTGAGCGAGACGTGACGGTGAGTACGAGCTGCGCGATCCCAAACATCTCATGCGCAGTGGCTGACGCGAAACAGATTACCGTCAACATCACCCTCATCGACTCTGGCGAGAAGTCCAAGACCGCAGCGAAGGCCGGGGCGTCAGCCTCCCCTACCAAGGCCAGCACGGGTACAGCTTCCATCCACTCCCGCCATTCTCCAAGGTCCAGCTGACTTCGTAGCGACCGCCAAGGGGACAAAGAAGAAGCGCAAAGCGTCCGAAGAGTCTGACCAGGAGGAGGACGGATCCGAGTGATGCGATCCAATGGAGTCAGTTTCATAGGTATCGTCGTGCACAACCATTTCCCGGCAAAATGTAACATAAGAAATCGTTGTAAATAGTCATCCCAAATTCCCGTTATATGCAAGATCGTTCAGCAGACATCTACCCGAAGCTCCTGAGTTCTATACCCTTCTTCTCCGCGCCTAATCCGCCAACTGCCTTCTGCGCCGCCCCTCCCCCCACAGCATCTCTGATCCCCTTCTCTAGCCTACCACGATCCGCCTCCTCCATTCCCATGGTGGCATCTCGGAAGGCCTTTGGGTTATTTTGCGCAAGCCCGAGAAGTGTGGTCGTAGCGATCAGGTGAAGCTGCGATTGCTGTCCCGGAGATTGGTCGAGCAGTAGTGAGAGACTAGGGAGAAGGACCGAGTAGCCTCGAGGTCGAAGCTCCTCCGAGAGACCGCTCGTCCAGGTCACCAAAGCCTTGATGACCTCCTTGACTCCCTCCGCGGTGGATCTCACCACGGCTTCCGACTCGGCCGTTGCGGACGCGACGACCGCTTCCGCCAGATAGCCAACCAGGCCCGGGAGGATGTACAGGCTGGTATGCGATAGGATGGGGCTGACTTGGCCGTTTGGCCCCGCCGGTCGGAGACTGGTGGCGAGGAAGGTGGTCGCGCAGTGGATAGCTGTCAGGCCCAGCTCTGGCCGCTCGGAACCTGCACCCAGGTATTGCGTTAGGGTGTAGCCGACTTGCTCGATGAGTGGTTTGGATATTTGTGTCGAGGGGGAGAGGGTAGTCATGAGGAGTGTGATGGCGAGGAGGTTATTCTTAATCTTAATACTGGCGACGGAGTTGACTCGTGTCCTGCGTTGTCAGAGGGGAGTCGCTCTGGTAGGAACATGACTTACCTCATTTCGTCAATGTTGGTCAGACAAGCACTGAGCAGCCCATGAACCACCTTTGCCCCCATGGCCCCGTTTGCCAGAACACACTGATCCACCAGCCCCTTCAGCGCCGGGAGACATGGCCCAGCCAGATCCATAGGGCTCTCCTCCCTGAGCAGGTCCGCAAAGAGGTGAATGCCGACCGCACACAGATCTCCCCGCTGGACCGGATCAATACAGTCCACGATCCAGCCGAACGCCGAGAAGCCCGCTCGGAGGCAAGCCACCCGTTCCGGAGCCGAGTCGGAGTAGTTGAAGACCGTCCGGACCTCGGCGCTGGGGATGATCTGCCGAAGGGTGTAGGTGACTACCGCCAGCGCGCGTCGGGTCTGCGCCTGATCCGTGGCTATGACGCCCTTGCGAGAGGTGACGGAGCTGGCCATTACCTCCAGCATATCCGCTTTGATGACGGCCGGTTCGCTAACGCCGACCCGGTAAGCGACGGTACAGAGCTCGTCGAAGAACGCGCCGTCGAAGACGGTGGTACCGCTGAGCTGAGGCTTGACGAGACTGGTCATTGCTCTGAGCGCGACCGACGCCATGGCGGTCGTGGCCGAGTCGCCCATGGACTTGACGAGTGTCTCAAACGCGAGCCCGTACATGGTGTAAAAGCTCGCGCAGGGTTCCGGGCGAACGGACGCGACAGAAGCCGGCTCAGCGGATGAATTATAGGTCTGCCCGTCCATTGCGCCGAGAGCGAAGAGGTCGGACTTGGACAAGGTGATGGCGACAGCGTGAAGCAACTTCGGTACGCTCTGCTCATAGTACTGAAGGGTAAGCTTTCGATACCAGCTTTGATCGATGGACTCACCGGTAACAGCACATCCCGGCCCAGGCCCTGACCCAGATCGCCACCTCCCATCCCCATGCCCATTTCCGGGTCCGCTCGCAAACCAGCGTAATCTCGCAGCGCCCCGATCCAGTGCGGACCCAAGAGCCATCGGTACGGATCGATGACATTCTTCAGGTACGTCTGTCGGACACCAGCTACTTCCAGCTCCGCCCAGGCTGCCAAGATCGAGATTTTCAGCATGACTGAGGCGTTGATCGAGAGGTTGTTGGCGTCGCCGAGAGAAAGAGTGTCTCCGTCTGATCGTCAGCTTGGTGTCTTGCTCGATACAGGCCACATTGCACACACCTTTGCACTGCTCCAAAGCCCCAGTCAACAGCTTCAAGATTCTCCCCATCCTTCCTACCTCCTTGACCACTCCGCTCCCCACAAACACCGCGCAGACCTGCACAGCCAACGCCAACACTTCCGGCGCCGAGTCGCTCCCAAACGAGGGAGTGAGTGCCGCAGCGATAGGCGCCTGGTGCTGCTCGAGCAACAGAGACCCCTCAAAGTCCGGATCCGCCGCCGTCGCGAACTTCAACACCACATCCCGGAGCACGACCAAACCCTGCAATCGGACCTCCATGACGAGCGCCGCGGAGGCCGAGAACGCCATACGGATCAGATCCGCCACGCGCGAGAAGAGCATCTGTCGGGTGGGTAGGCCGAGAGTGGCGGCGAGGTTGGGGTCAAAGTGTTCTGGACGGTTCCCGTCCGCTACGGCCTGTATGATATTGTGCAGGCACTGCAGGGCGAAGAGCTGAGTCCGCCATCGAGAGGTGAGACCGGTAGAGTTGGTGGCTGCGCCCGCTTCGCCAGCAAATGACTCGCCTTCGTCGTCGATGAATTGCGGGCCGTTCGCTTTTGCCTGTGCTGCCCGCTGAGCCGCAGCCGATGCTGCAGTGCGGGTCATGATCCGCTGGCAGAGGTCGATCCATCCGCTGGGCTGGGACGACGCCGTCTGCTGCAACCAGGCAGTGATGACGTTTCGGACCCCCTCCAGCCCCGGATCATCGTCCAGCAGACCAAAGAGGTCTTCGACTAGCTGATTTCCGCCGAGTTTGGAGATGAGGACCGCGTCCCGCTGGACGATCTGGTATAGGGCTGTGATGGTTGCGCCTTTGAGCGGTCGTCGACTCGATGCGAGGAGCGTCCGGAACTTGGCGAGAAGACCGGGGACGTCGACCTCGGCGGGCGCAAACATGAGGAATTGCTGGACGCATTTGATTGCCTCGACAGCGAGCCCCTCGTCTATCTCCTCGCCGAATTCGTGAACTAGCAAGAAAACCTGGGAGCGGACTCTACCCGGCTCCTGCAGTTCCGGACCAATGACACCCGTAATGGCATGCAGGATTCGGCACATGGCTTGATAAGCCGGTAGATCGCCCCGGAGGTTGACGCTGCCTAGGGATCCGCCATCAGGCTCATGTGTGTCCAGCAGGTAAATGCTGGATAGCATACCGAGGGTGTTGGTGATGAACGGCTCGAATGACAGGTTCGCCGCGTTGATGACCTGAGCCAAAGCGACCATCGCCCAAAAGTGGACAACAGGGTGCGGATCGGTCGCTAGCGACATGAGGATATTGACTATGGTTTTGAGGATAGGTCCGCCGGCGAGACCGCCGACGTTGGAGTAGATTGATCCAAAAGCCAGCGCGCAGCCAGCTCGGGAGTCTGGTATACGGTTGTTGACGACCTGATCGACGAGCCATTGGATTTGCGATGTGAGGTAGTTGCTGCCGGCGATGGAGCTGAGTAGGCCCATGCAGTCTGCGGCCGCTTGACGGATGGAGGGTTGGGGATCGAGGACGGCCTCCTGTAGAGTATCAGTAATGTCCGGAGTTTGGCCTGGGGACTTACCTGGAGCAGAGTCTTGATCATATCGCTGACTTGCACACTTCCGAGAATCTTCTTTGCCCTCTGTCCTGCTCCATCGGCATTGGCAAGACTCCGCCGCAGAACTGCCATAGTATTCGCGACGACCGCCTGGCGACGTCCTGGGTTCTTCTCGAGCTTCGAGGATCTGACGTGGCTCGACAGCGTTCCTAGTGACTGGACCATTCCCTCGACATTCTGGTGTGCAAACATGGCTGCAAACAGCTCGACACCAGAGTCGATGACGCCGGTCTGGGTCGGTGCGGGAGCAGGCGGCGTGGAGAGTGGCTGAGAAGATAGTAGGTCGAGGAGGTCGTGCTCCAGCGACCCTATGATGGGGTGGGATAGCTGTGGGATCAGCTGATTCGCTTTTGGAGGCAGATAATGGCTTACCTGACTCTCGATGGCCATCTCAATCTTATCCCTATTCAAGAACCCCTCGTCTTTGTCCGCCCCTTCAAGCTCTCTCGACCCCAGCAGGCTTGTAACGCCAAAGGCATAGCCATCGACCGCACCCCAGACCCCCTGAAATTGCCCAGCCTGAGCAGCAATGGCCGCCTGCGCTGCAGACCCAGAGTAATTCTCTGGGTCGGCAAACACCGTAATGGCCGCCTGAAGCAGAGCGGACTGCATCGACTCGGTAGCGCTGCTGGGCCCAAGCGAGGTGAAGCACTGCAGAACCCGCCGCCGGAGATTGGCCTCTCTCTCGACCAGACTTGGGTGGTTGCTCAGAGCCGCGGGGGAGGATGTTGCATTGGGATTCGTGGCCGCTTGCTCCCGAAGCGCTTCGGCGTAGGCGGTAGCGAAGCCGTTGACAAAGTTCAGCGAGTTGGTAAAGAGCGTGGCGAGCCGGCGAGCCACGTCGATATTGACCAAGGACTGATTGTGGCGGAGGAAGTTCAGAACCGCGGCGAGGGTGCACTCGCGGACGAGGAGGAGGAACGACCACTCGGCTCCGCCCCGCTCCCCGACCGAGGTGTCTTTTGACGTTGGTTTGGGCAGTGCGTTCCGCCACAGTACAAGAAGCTGGGGGAGGTGCATCTTGACAAAGCCGGGTCCGAGGCTCATCAGCGAGGCGATGAGGTACCACGCCACCTGCACTTCCACGGTGGATGTGGGTATGTCGTGATCCCCTGCCTTCTTGAGCAGGCTGACGGCGAGATCAAAGATCTTGGACGACATGTCGTGCGAGACATACAGCGGGCGGGAGGGCGATACCGCCATCAGGGCCGACAACGCAAACGTCTTGCCCAGGATCCGCTGAGGGAGCTCCCTCGGTGCAGCTGGGGAGCCCAGGCTGGCCAGCTCCTTGGTCACGTCCACGAGGAGGATATTGAGCATGCGCGGGAGCTGACTGGGATTGATGGCGCAGAATCGCCGGAGGGTGTAGGCAGTGGCGACCCGGACCGAGTAGCTCTCGTGCGATAGGAGCCGGACAAGCGGCTCCGCCAGCAGCTCGAGGATGGACGGAGGGGCGTTCCCGAGCTGCTCGAGGAGTCCGGCGACTTCGCCGAGACCGACGATGAGGGCGTATTTATGCATGTTGGCGGTACCGGGCAGTGTTGTGAGGGACCACTCTTTGAGGTAGGTGTTAGACCATTCCCGGATGGCCATCACCTGACCGGCCTCCGAGAGCAGTCGTACTCCGATCAGGTCTCGCAAGAGTATCCTGACCGATTCTCGCGTTGACAGCACCTCATACCGCGTCGACGTCGCTCGAGCCGGGAGAACAATCTCGTCGATGAGGTGTCTGACGATCTCCGTATAGTGGCTCTCGATATACGTAGGACCGAGGGCGGTGAAGAGGGAGGCGTAAACGTCAATGATAGCGTTCCGAAGCTTCCGAGGCGTCGCCGGTTTGTTATACGTCACAGAGAGACACTTGAGCATCTCCTGCGTGGTGTGCAGTGTCCGACCCGTCCGATCCTCTGGAGCAGATGTGATGACATTCGGCTCGTTCCCATCCACCTCTGCATCCTTCTTTACCGCCTTCTTCGTGTCCACCGCCGGGACCCCTGATCCGGGCTCTTGGGTCCTCGCGAGGAGATGCGCCAACAAGCGACTGAGGCTTCGCCGGGTGAGGTAGTCGGCCGTTTCCAGACTTTTGAAGACGAGCGGAAGGACCGCGTCCAGATTGGGCTGTAGCGGCGTTGCTGCGGTGTAAAGGTTGAGACCGACGAAAGCCTCAGCACAGGCCCGCTGGATCGGCAATGCCTTATCCTGCAGACCCGCTCGAAGGGCCTTAAGCGTGTCTTTGACCAGTGAGTCGGGAATAGCCCGCCCGGCGGAGTTGAGGGATTTGGTGAACGCCTGGATGGCATGGGTGCGGAGTATGATCGACTAAAAGTCAGCCCGCCCTCGGTGGACAACGTACGAGATTGCTGTTCCTCAGCACCTTGACCGCGGCGGTGGTGATCTCAGCCATGAAGGACATCATCTGACAGTCAGCCAACATCCACCTGGACTACTCACATTAGCCCCGAGCTCTTTGATGACCTCGCCCACGACAAACCACCCAGCAACACGCATCACATTCTCCGCGTTGCCCATGTTCTTCCCGCCTCCGTCCGTTATCCCCTGCAGTACCGCCTGGACAAAGTCGAAGAGACTCCGCGACTCGACCTTCTTATGCATGCTGATCAGGCATCGTGTGAGGAGATGGCGTATTGGTCGACCTGGTTTGGGGAGAGTTGGCGTGAGGGTAGGAAGAAGGAGTTTGAGAAAGAGAGCGTGTATCGAGGGAAGAGCCTCCAAGAGAGATTCCTGCATGCTGTCAGCCCCAAACCCCGATGATCTGACGACGACTGAGCTGGTCTTCGTGCAGACTTACCGAGCTCGCAACCTCGATAGCCTGTTCGGCTTTCCGCAACGAGTGCAATAGAGCCAAGTCCCCGCCATCGCCCGAGAACCGGGTCTCTTCGAGCTTGAGTGCTTCTACAGCATCGTCAGGACTCATCACGGTCGGCATGGCGAGTTATACAGGGAACAACCTGGCTTGAGATTGATTGATGGAGGGAGATCAGGGCTCGCGGCGGGCGTCTTGCTAAGATCCACGTGGCATCACTCCTCATTCCTCGTCCAGCCTGTTGCAGGCAGTCCAGCGCTGCCTAGGCAGCCATATATCACTCTCGCATTAGTCATCCATAATGAAAGGAGGGCAGGGCGTTGAGAGCAATCCGACAACGAAGTGAGAACGGGTCGTCATGCCGAGATCATAGCTCTTACTCCCAAATGCACTTATACATCTACCACCCATGCTCCCCCTACTGCTGCTGCGGCGCCTGGGCCTGCTGTAACAGCGTCAACCGCCCTGCCAGCTCAATCTGACTCCTCAGTAGGTTGGCCAAGTACGTCACTGTCAACGTGTCCTGCAGACCCTCCTTGACGCCTCCCTCATCTTCTGATCCAGTAGCAGTCCACCGGCCTACACCCTCGAGGAGATACCGCCCGACTTCGGGGTCGGCTTTTGCGGAGCCAGTGTTGACGGATTGGACGTAGGCGAGGGATTGGTCGAGAAGGGTAGAGAGCTGATTGAGGGACGAGGAGAGGGCGGCGAGAGGGGGCTGGGCGGAAGGGACGGGCTTGACCGCAGAAGAGGTCAAAAGGTCGACTAGTTTGTCAGCTTGAGTCCTGGCATCTCGAGATGAAAGGAAGCTTACGCGCTGGTCTTTCTGACGAAGCAAACTTGACAGCCACGGGGATAGGCAAGAAGATGCAGTTCTCCGGCTTTGACGTGATACCCAGCGGCATCGAGACGTATCCCTTTACGCCGAGACCCTCGCCCGATTCGGTCATGTTGGTGTCGACCGTCATGTGGACGGCGGGGAATGGTGATGTCTCGTTGGTAAAGTAGTCCTGGATGAGGGCAGAGTAGTTGTTAACTGTTGGGGATGTGGAATACCTATTTCATCAGCCCCGCATCCTTTGGCAAGCCACAAATACGGCCAGATGCGACTGACCATCCAACAACCTGCTCCTTGACTCCACTCCGGCTCAACAACTCCACCATACTCTGCTGGAAAGGCATGTCCAGCGCAATCTTTTCCGCGTCCTCCGAATGCGGCACCGCGAAACAGCTCCTCACTTCCACCTCTGTCCCGGTCTCATTCCGCTGACCCATCAAGGCACCGACGACCCGAGGCGCATCCGAGTCGGGGCGGCGCGAGTGATGTGTGAGGATGGAGGCGATGACGGAGGGGTGAACGTTGATCTGGGTAGGGGGGCGAGATTGGGTGGTAGGGGGAAGGGAGAGGTGAAGCGCCGAGGACGAGCCGGACAGCGACATTTTTGAACGATTTTTGTTCGCTGCTTCTGCGCCGCTTTGTGGTCCCGCGCTGCCAGGTAGTGGCCTGTAAGCTGTATGCTGTTGTTTTATGGGTGGATTGATGGACGTGTATGACTAGTTAGAACTTTTTGGATCACCTTGGACAATACAAAGCCCCGTTAAAAGCCCCGTTATAGGTTGATCCCGAAATTAGGTCCGGCTGCGAATTGTTATCGCCGCGAATCTCCGTCACCCCATGAACGCGGTCAGTGGCTTTCCGTTTTTATCGGCGTAACTTATGCCATTCATTTCACGGTAACCCCATTCGTTCTTTATTTTCCTCTTGCTCCTTCAATTCGCGTTCGTCGTCCTGGGACATGGACCATTCGAATCTCCTGCCTTGGAAGCACCTTCCAGCACTTCTCATGGCTCTTCGGACGCCCGCATGCATGAGTTATCTGTCTGCGGCTCAATTTGACTGGGAGGGTGAGATGCCGTAAGCATACGCCCCTTCATAATTCGCTCCCCTCGGTCGCGGATGTCCGTCATGTACATAGTTACTCCATTCTATGCATTGCTCTACTTCTCACTCCCCTCGCGCTCACCGACGTCACCCGTCAGCGGGCAGCCCCTTTGTTCGACCGCAGCCCCGGACTCGCAATCTACGCCGCCTTCAGGTTCTTCACCTCGTCCTTCTCCACCCACTGTCCTTGCGCATTCTTGCGCCTGACGGTGAAGCAGGCGACACCGGTATGTTCGCAGCTGGTACTCATCAGCTCTATCCCCTCGGGTGACCGGCTTGCCATTCGAGAAAAAGCTTACATCTGCCAAATGACCTCTCGGGCGAAACGGATATAGTTGAACAGGGCGAGGAGGAATGACATCCAGACAAAGACGTTCGCAGCGACCGGTGTAGACTGCACAAGCGGTCCCCTAGCTGATCAGCCCTTCTTCTCCGGGCGGAGAAGACAAGACCTACCGGTTGAAAAGCCATTGCGAGTTTGCGTCGAGAGCGCCAAAGATCGAGTACACCATCATGCCGTTCCAGTAAGGGAATGGGCTCTTGGTGACGTGCGCCAGGATAAGCTGGGAGACTTGGTACGAGAACCTTAGCCGATCAGCTCTCAATGTCAAAACAAAGCAAGGGAGAAACTTACGCCATTCCCCAGTACAGCATGAACGGGAGTAACCTCGCATCATGTACGATCCCGACCCCACCTCGGAGCTCGCCCTGCAGCCAAAGAACGAGGATACCAGTGTGGGCGAGGAACGGGACGTAGCCAAGCAGAGGCGTATAGATGGCCTTGCCGCTCTTCTTGTGGGACGCGATGACGTTGTAGTAGCTACTTCATTAGCATTCATCCCCGCTTCTGCTACAGAAGTATCGACTGACCTGTTGACGATGTTCCCGATAGTCCCTGCACCGCCAAACATCATGAACGCCACATTGATCGGGAGACCCTCAAGGCCCGCCCATCCCCTTCCAGCGAGAACGCTCTTAAGACCGAGGACTTTGTCCACCTGGCCCAAGAAGTTCATGACGTAGTGACCCGGGATGAGGCTGAAGATTGGCTGGGACCAGAAGGCTTGGCCGAGCGGGTGAATGGCAGTGACGGCGTAGATGGCGACGACCATGAGGATGCCTTCGACGGGACCGGAGAAGGCAGAGAGGTACAGCGTGCCGGTGTGGTATTCTTCCCATCTACACATCAGTGCGGTTCCGGGAGAGAAAGGGGGAAAGAGGAGCTGGACTGACGTGGAGGCGTAGAAGTTACACATGGTCGCGGCTTGGCTTGTGACAGTCCACCAGGACCGATTGAGGCCTAGGGCGTGGCAGCAGAGCACGGTCTCGAGCTAGGTCGTCAGTATTTGATCTCTGACTCCGGAAAGTCCTTTTGAAAGACGTACGGTAGTGTTGATGGCGTCTACAATGATGAGCTCAAGCACTACACAGGAGTATATGCTTGTGAAGACTCACCACAACCATGATCGAACATCTCTCCCAGAGCACTGCCCATATTCAACCGCCTAGCCTGCTTGCCGTCAATAGCGTCCATACCTGTTGATCAGCCACTCGCTTCTCGTCTGTTTCGACCATCCGAGAGCCCCCAAGCCGCGACTCACTTTGATATGCAAACAGTCCGATAGCCCAGCTGAGGTAGACCAGGCTCGGTAGCTCCTTGCCCGAGTAGGTCGGATCGAGGTAGAACAGAGTGCCGACATTCGCAAAGACAAAGCAGAGGCCCAGGAAGGTGATCTGCGCTGTCAGCAGGGACCATATTGCATCAGCATCATGATCCGAAGAGGTAGACTCACAGAGTTAGGCGCCAGGTTCCTCGGCATGATAGTGACCAGCCAAGTCCAGAACGGTCCGAGCGCATAACGCGAAACGACGCTCTTATCTATCCCCGAGTACTTGTACTGGTCCAGCCCCTTGAGTTGGGCTTTGGTGATACGCATGCTGGGCGCTAAACTGAGCTGCTCGCTGGATACGACCGGGAGGTACGGGGGCCAAAAGACGAGAGCCTTAGGAGAGGTGATATGATCAGATATCAAGATGCAAGATGAAGATAAAAGTCAGAGGGGAGGAGGTTGTTAGGATGATGACGTGCAACATAATATTTCGGGCCGGGGTGCAGGTGGCTGACGGGGAATGAGGCTGCACCGAATGGTCTTCTGGAGCGCCTCCTTGTCCCATGCACCTTCGAGACACACCAAGGCCACCCCACCCACACCCCGAGAGGCTCCCATACCAGCCGTGGCTTCTGCATACTTCATACTTCATATATTCCAGCCTTAATCAGATCTAGCGAAAAACGAAACAACCCTTCCCTTCTCGCCTGCCGCCACCTTAAAGCGAAGGGCACGACCGACGAAGATGTTGATGTTTGGGGAGGAGGAGATGGATGAAGTATAGACAAAACGAAATTAGGAAAGGGTATAAAGAGTGGTACATTAAGCAAATAGGAATGGGGGGGCGCAGGCAATTTCTCTTTCTCCTTCTCTTTCTCTCCCTCTCAGTCTCCCTCCTTCTCATTTCCCTCATCGAGCCCTATACACACAGATTGATCCACCTATCCGCCAGTCCGAGGCCCCTACGCGTCGTCGTCATCCTCATCCTCGTCCTCCTCCTCTTCCTTCGCGGCCCTACTACATCAGCTAATGCCCCTCCTCGTCTTCCCTTCCTGGGTATGTCAACTCACTTGGTGGCCTTCTTCCTGGACGCAGGGGCCTTGGGTGCCTTAGGGTGTGCAATATCGTACTCGCCGAGTTCCTTGGTGGCGCGGATCTTGTCCTTCTCCGCCTGGGCCTCGTAAGGCTTTTCAGTCAGCTTTGCGCACTAAAATCCTCTGCGCAAAAGCAAAACCCACCTTCTTCTCGCTGGGGCTCAACTCCTTCCACTTGGCGCCGAGGAGCTTGCCGAGTTGACCAAAGGTGGCGTCGGGGTTCTCGCCCTTGATCCGCTCACGGTAGTCCTGGACGAAGAACATGTAGGGGGAAAGTCCACTGCGGGGTCAGTGGTGGTCTCGATGATGATAAGGGTTAAGAATGAAGGAAGAAGGAAAGTAGGGCCAGAGAGACGAGAGCAAGGACAAGGGACGAGGACGAGACGAGCGAGAATGTGCCACCTCCAAAGCTCCAAAGCTCCTCGCGGTTGGAATGCCGCACGACACACGCTCCATAGACAGAGACTCACCGCTTGGGCTTGTTCGGGTCCTTGACCTCCTTCTTGGGCTTCTTCTCCTCGCCCGACTTGGACCTGGATGTCTTCTCGGTGGCAGTCTTGGGCATCTTATTTCTGTTGGTGGGGATGGGCAGGGACGAGAGCGAGCCAGGCAAAGGGGAGGAAGAGCGTCGGCGAGTGCGAGGAGGCGTGGGCGGACGTGGAGGCGGCGGCGAAGTATGGGTCGGATCAGGCGAAGAGGGGGTGGGCACAGCGGTCGGAGCGGGGGTTGGGAGTTTCCAAAAGTAGTTGGGAGGGGGAGGCATGTGTCGGAAGATGGGTTGGACGCCGAGGATGGTCGGGTAGTAGTAGGACATGGTGATGGATGAGGGGCGGAAGGTACAGTGAAGGAAGAAGGAAGAGGAAGAATGCGGTTAGCGAAGTTCATCATTTCGGATTTGGTGTCAACAAAAGAACCCAAGCGGGGAGGAAGGAAGAGTGTAAGTTGGAGGGCTCTATGCACCCGCAATAGCTATGAAGCACCTGGTGATGCGCCAGACTGGACCGTGGCGCGAGAGTAGGACGACGGAGAAGAACGGAGGGAAGGAAGCCAGCCGAGACAGGACAAGGATGAGGGGTATGCACACCGAACTTCCGCTTCTCCTCCTTATCGCCTCTGAAGCCGTTCCGGTCTCTCCCCCAACACCCCTCGTACTCCCCGACACCACGCGACAAGCCCAGCCATGCACATCGGACTCCCCCGGACCATTGTCTCATATTGACGAAATCAGTCGCCTCGCTCCCAGCATACCGCACCACCACCCAAAACGAGGATGCAGGGTCGACACCATCCCCGACGACGCCAACGCGCCCCAGAGCGTCCCGGAACGCTTCGAACCCCTTCTCTGATAGCCTATGCAGAGGGAGGATAGGTGTTGTGAAGGTGACTTACGATGTGTGTAAGGTAGGTTGTATATAGGTGGGTGCCGGTATGTGGCTCCTGGGTGGTGAGTTGGGTGGTGGTAGTGATTTGGCTGGTGGAGTAGAAATGGGTGAGTGAGTGGGCGACGACTGCTGCGGGTGGGCGGGTGGGATAAACAAAGAGCTCACTGCTGCACCCAAGGGTGAATTGCCACTTTGGGAAATATTGGTATATGACCGATCGTAATGCCGGGATACACGTCACTGCTTTCCAGAGCTCAGCGCCTCAGTGTGGCACTTTTGGCTCAGACAGCTGCAGAGGGGTCACAGGCTAATGTTACAATGCATACAACGACTACAAGTACAGAGCCTCCGACTGGTCACAGATGAAGCCACGACAGATATAAGTACAATCTTGTAAGCAGAAGCGAGAATCCTCTTTCGTGTTTGGTCCCTGGCTTCCTTGACCCCTGGGACCTGCTGCCTGAGCCATCTGCACTCCCATGATCACGCCGTCACCCCGCCATCTCCTCCCACAAGGTACGCTAGCACAACCTCCCCCGCCGGGTCCATCTCGGGACTCATCTCATCGTCCGCCTCACATGTACCATCGCTCGAGCCCCTCGCCCTCGAACCCGGACTGAACCCCTCGCTTCCCGCCACTGAACGCACCTCTGTCCCCAAGCTAGCCATGGCCGTCTTTGGCCATTCTATCACCCCGAACGTGTTTCGCCTCGCTGCATTCTCGTCCGCCTCGCCTCCTTGTGCCGACACCCCCCAGATGTCCTCCTCGCGAGACACCACAAAGCTCGCCGTTCCGGGGGATCGGTAGGGCCTGCCCGGCTGACCCGCAGCCTCGGTCAGAGCAGGAGTGTGTGGGACGGCGAGGTAGAACGGATCATCCGGTTGCGGATAGGTCGCCGAGTAGGTGGGGATGTCTGACTCGTCATTCATAGGTATCCGCTCTAGGTCTTCTTCGGGGAGGACGAGAGCCGCGGATGGTGCAGGCGAGGAGGTCGAGAGCTGGATATGGGGAGGTCGAGGTGGAGAAGGGGAGAAGAGGGATTTGAACTTGTCGGAGATGGTGCGTTTGTGACCCCTGCCTGAGGGTCGGCTGGTCGAGGGTATAATCCGGGTAGGAGATGGAGCCGAGATGGCTCCGTCGTTCTGGGACGTGTCCCGCGTACCCCAGTCAAGCCTGTCCGGCTGGTACGACGTGTACATCCCGTCAGAGATGATGACCGCCTCCCGACGCATCCGCTTCTCCAAGCTCGACTTGATGGGCGGACAGGGTCTGGTTGGAGGGACAACCTGCGCGTGGTCATGCTCCATATCCACATCAACCTGGAGCGCAGGGACGGGCTTCCGGTAGACCGCCCGCCGAGGAAGGGAGGCAGCATGATCCCGGCGGGTGGCAGGCAGTGGAGCGGTATTGAGCAGCGGTGGCGCATAATGACGAACGGGTACGGGCTGCCTGATGGCTATACCTTGATCGAGCGATTGAGTCTGCGCACCGAGCTTAGGCCGACGAGGAGGAGGGAGGGGGAAGGAGGTGATGACGCGTAGTCCTGGCCCACGGGGCGACTTGGCCGGACCAGCTGGACGAGGCAGAGGAGTGGAGGGTAGGTAGATTGGCGCCGAGGTGTTACGGGTATGGGTGTGCTTGCGAGCCTGCGGCGCGAGGATGGGGATGGGCGTGGCGGATGAGGCCGGCCGGCCCGATCCGGTGGCGAATGGCATCTCGCCTGAGCCTTGCGCCGAAGAATAATACGGTGCGGACCGGGTTGATAGATCGTCTGACCAGCTGGCTTGTCGATGAGGTCGGTTTCTCAGTATCGTATACTGATGCAGTGGTATTGAACGACGAAGTCCCCATCCTCGCCGCCCGCTTATATCCCTCCCCATCGCCACCCACCTCAAACCCCCCATCCGCCCAAACCGATCCCCTGAGTCACGTAGATCATGCCAGACGCCCCTCGAAGAAGTAAGAGAACCTCTCAAACCCGAACGAGGATAATCGCGCAGAACGGAAAGGGCGAAACCGCGGCGAAAGGACGGGGATCCTTTCTGCATCGAGCTGTGTCATGCTGTGTATGGTCAAGCGAAACGCATCTTGGGCAGGGGCCGAGACAGCGTATAACGAGCCCGGCGAGGGGTACGTGGAAGGATGTATGATGGCCGAGTGTCGATCATGGACGGGATGGATGCGAGATGGGCGAGGAATGGGTTCTGCCCGTGTAGATTGACGCCTTTGGGGGGGGGGGTGAGTGGCAGATTTCGCTGTAGCATGTGGCGGTGCAGAGAAGCCGATGATGACGATGCGGCTGTTTGCGGTACCGACACCCCTTATCGCAGCCGTCCTGGTCGAGGGAGCCTTGGGGATACCTAGTCCAGCCAGGATGGCTTGGCCGAGCGATTAAACTTGAACTTTCTCGGTTCAAAGAGAGCAATGAACTAGATGATCAGCATGGGAGCTTCCTCGGTAATTTCATCGCTTCTCATAATCCTCCAGCATTATCTCAAGCTCTCCCCTGCGGACGCTTGTCGTGTGGCAGCATACCCCTGACTCAGAGCCTTGACTCACTTCTCTTCCTGCCTCGCCCACTCCATCACCCTCCGCGCCTCCCGCTGGACCCGAGAACATGTCCCCCTCCGCATACACTCCTGTCAGACTCCAGCCTTGCATTCTTCTGATGAGCGAAACGATAAGCGTCGCGGTCGACTTGCCCGAATCGTCATGAATGAGGATAGGGTGGTTGGTGCTGTCAAGTAGAAGGCGCAGGGCGGCGTATATCGTTTCTCGGCCTTTCTGGGTGAACAGTAACTAGACGTCAGTACGAGGTCCTATGACCCAGGCGAGAGGGTACTGACTGATTCTTTGGACAGATCGTATCGGTGCAATTGGATCCCTTCGGCCTGTACAAAGTCGAGCGAGTCTCTCCGGTATTCCTCCGTGCCCTCGACGTACCTAGCCTCATCAGCTCCAGCACACAAATGATACGAGTCCCGCTGGATACTCACATGATCCCTTTTAGACCAAGGCTCTTCAGGAAGCTCAGGTTCTTCTTATTCGGGTGTCCACTCCGATAGATCCCGGGGACGACCATAGCGAAGTTGATGGGCGGGACCACGACCTTGACGGACGACCCGGACGGTCCAGCAAGCTCCTGCAGCTCCAATCCAGGCAGCGGGCGTGTCATCTCGCAGATCACGGTGGGTTCTGCCAAGGATGTATATCGGTGACATGAACGAGCGTCTGGGCGTTCCAGACGCGCTCTTGGGTGAGATGAGCCACGTGAAGCGGACGTGCCTGTCTTTACGTCACTCCCCGAAAGTCGCGTCCACGGTCAAAGCTTTCCTTCATTACCTTCTTCATCACCTTTAAGCAGCCATGGATAGCGATAGCGACCTCGAGGTCGGCAGAGAGAGCGAGGAAGAGGAGAAAGGGCAAGATGCGGGGGAAGTCGACACTTCAGAGCTTGATGCGCAAATCGCCGCGCTTGTGGAAGCGAGGCGGCGGCAGGTTGAGAAGGCTAAGCGGGACAAGGAGAGAAGGGCGAGAGAGAATGCGCACATCTTGGTCGCTGTAACGCCGACCAAGAAGGGTAAGTCTTATGGCTAGCAGCTAGTCAATGCGCTGATGGACTGCAGAGAAAGTCCGGACCGATGTCCCACTGCCATCAGCGCCAAAATCTGCTCTCGCCAACCATGTCCACAAGGCGAAACCAGCCAGACCTGGTCAGCCCACTCAATCACTTGCCTCGGTCCCCGTGCTACCTGCCTCCGCAACAGCTGGACCCTCTAATTTCGCTTCCAAGCTCGCGGCCGTACGAAACCCCTCTCCGGCCCTGGCTCGTACAGCACCGAAGCCAAAGCCAGTCCCGGCCCCTTCACAATGGGCTGGCAGATCCCGCTCGATCCCAAAACCGATCGTCAGCGCCAGCGCTAGTGCCGGTGGATCGGTGAAGGGCAAAGGGCGCGCGTCGGACGAAGAAGAAGTGAAGGAGGATGTCAAGGAGAAGAAGTACACGCGGGACGAGCATACGTTGCAGATCATCGAGAAGCTCGAGATGGGGCCCAAGGAGTTTGGGTTTGATCCGGAGGGCGAGCAGGTATGGGAGTATGTCGAGCCGAATAGCAAGATACGGCTGAAGTGAGTATCTCTCACAATGTGTCTCGAGATCGAATGGAACATGCTGATCAATAGCGAGCGGAAACTTCCCCACGACACGGTCCAAGCGCACATGTACGGCCGGTACTACCTCCCTCCTTCTCTCCTCTATTCGGTCATCCGCCTGTCACGCGATGGCGCAACATATGACGTCCCGGTCGAGGGCGACTGGGTCACCATCGCTGTCGTGGCCGAGAAGAGCGATATCCGAGTCAGCGGCGGTGGCGGAGGAGGCGGAGGCGGTTCGCGCGCAGAAGACAACGATACCTCGGAGGACGAGGCGGCGGTCAAGAGAGCTCCGGAGCGGGGCGACTTCTCCCTCGCCTCTCCTTCGAAGAAGACGTATCAGAAACCCAAAGGCAAAGACGCCAAATCCGACTATAAACGCAGGAAACCAAAGAAATACGTCAATCTCAAGCTGGCGGCGCTTCCATCCCGAACAAAGATGGCAAGTGTGCCAGGAGCGGGAGGGGATGCGATTCTCCAGCTACTGCTGTTTCAGGCAGAATCGGTGGTCAAGTCGGAAGAGGTGGATGAGGATGGGAAGGCCAAAGTGACGTATGCGGGTGGGAGTGGAGGCGCGTTCGAGAGGTGGGCGAATCTGGGTGTAGGGGATGTAGTGGGGATCATCAGTCCCAGGATACTCAGGCCACTGAAAGTGAGTCTGCTTTTTGGTCGATAGCCGGTAGAGCTAAACAGTCAGGCTGGAGGTAGTGCCCCACATCCTCTCACCCTGCCACTCGCGCTTAATCCCAATTCTGGCGACTCGGTCTTCTACATCGGCAAGTCGAAGGATCTGGGTCGCTGCTCGGCGGTACAGAAGGATGGGAACAGGTGCAGATCATGGGTCGACATGTAAGTTCTTGCTTTTCCCACTCGGTTTCGCCTCGTGCGAGCTTCACAGCTGATACACTAGGCGTCAAAGCCCAGTCTGCGAATACCACGTTCACCTCTCGATGCAGCGCGCCCGAGCAGGCCGAGCCGAATTCACCGCTTCCACCTCCTCCTTCGCACTCACCAATTCGCGTCCTTCCCAGCCCAGCCGACCTGGGTTTGGCAAGCCCCCCATCCCCGGCAAAGGGAGCGGCATCAATCACCAAACCAAAACCGGTCTCTTACCTGCCGGCGGTCCACAGGCCGCACCACGCGGAGCAGAGAATGGCGGTGGCGGTGCGACATATATGGTCGGCGGCAAGACGATCCGGACGGACCGCTCTGAAGGGGGTCTGAAGGGCTTTGGGGACGAGCATCTGAATGAGCGACTGGGGCGGAATCGGACCGCGCGGGACGTCCGAAAGAAGCTCGAGGTGAAGGAGGACGAGGAGGTCTTGAAGCGATTGATGGTCGGTGGGCAAGGGAGCAGTGGACAGCGGAATCTCGAGGCAATCAGGATGAAGCGGAAAGAGAGGGAGAGGGAGGAGGCGGGGCAGAAAGATAAGAGGAAGAAGCGGAGGGTCGAGGTGGAAGAGGAGAAGAGTTCGGATGCGGATGAAGAGGAGGAGAAGAAACGACCCTTCAATGCCGAAAGTGTCAAACGGATCGGCTTTGATCCCACTGCGGCGGCTCGGGCGGCGACGTTGGGAAAAGACGAGAAGAGGCGGAAGGACGAGACGATTGCGCTCCTCAAGAATCCGGATTCGGGGAATAGATTCAACGCAAAGAAGAAGATCAGGACGGAGAATGTCAAGAAGCCGGAGCGGTACGAGTATGAGGCGCCGAGTGGAGGGAGGAAAGATAGCTGGGCTATCCGTGGAAATAGGGACGCGGGAGATGAAAGCGATGGGGAGGAGGAAGAGGGGATGATCGATCTGGACTAAGGGGGCTGTGCTTCTGGTCGGGTCGCGGAGTTGCCTTGGATAGGATCATGTGTACATATGTAGCCATTAAGTTGCTGAGCATGCAATATGCCCTCCACCGGTGCGACGTCGTCTTGTCATTGCCAATGTAGTAGCGAGTACTTCCCCACTTTCCCCACTCTACTGCCACGTGCCGCCCGTGCGGACGATCTCGCTGGAATTCGTCACCCCACGCTGAAGTCATGCTAGGCACTATCTCTTCGCATTGCATCGGAATCGATTTAGCGCCTGGTCTTGGGAGTATGGTGTACTGGGTGTTTGGGTACGGCTCGTTGATCTGGAAACCACCGCAAGTCCTTCTTCTGCTCTTCCAACCCTCCCTCCAACCATCCAGTCTTGATCCAGTCTGACCTTTGACTGATTGTCCGTTACTGACCAAAGCAGACCTCACTCCGTCGAGCAACGTAGGTCATCACCATCTGAACATAGCAGGGCACAAGAGCTAACGGAGATCCAGGTTGCGGTTACGTCAAGGGGGTACTGCGTCGTTTCGCGCAATCATCTATCGATCATCGGGGTGTACCCGAAAAGCCCGGTAGGGTGGTCACTGTTATCGACGCGAAGGATTGGCATGCGCTCAGCGGCGAGGTGAGTCTATCCCATACACACTGTCAGGGCTGCCCGGTAATAGATGTACTGAGGGACGCTGATGGTCAGGCACCTGCAGATACAGAGCAAGAGGACATTGTCTGGGGCGTTGCATATCGGATAGACGAGGCGAGGGAGGAGGAAGTTCGAGAGTATATGGGTGCGTGAGAAGAGCTGTGTCTCTCAGAGCTCATCCAGTGCCCAGAGATGAGCTGACACTACGCAGAGGTCAGAGAACAGGCAAGTCCCCTTCTTCCCACTGGGGAGTCATCGAGTCATCCGACTGGGTCTGCAACACTTACAACCGTTCTCTCGGAGGAGACTACTGACATGACAGAACGGCTATACTCCTCATGACATCCCAGTCTACTCGCGTAGTGAATCAGGGCAAGAAGAGGTGATAGTGGACAGCTCGGTGATATGGACCGGCAGGCTGGATAACCCGGCTTTCGGTGAGACAATCGCTGTCACGCCCACACGCCGTCTTAAGAGCTACCGCTGATCACTCGTAGTCGGACCAGAGCCGCTAGACTATCTCTCGAGGAGGATATACGAATGTCATGGGCCATCCGGACCAAATAAGGCAAGTCATACTGGAGTACCCTGAGTCGTAAGCTAATGACCAGGAGTACCTGTATAAGCTCGCCGAGTCTGTGAGGAACCTATACCCGACCGTCAAGGACGACTATCTTTTCAGTCTAGAAGTAAGTAGCCCTCCCAAGCCATCTTGCATCAAGCGCTAATGCGGTCCCAGGCTGCCGTGAAGCAAGTCGAATCGAGTTACATGTCCCAGGCCTCGATCATCAACGACTGACGTCGCTCCTGACAGCTTCCTACTACGATACTTTCGACATCTCTGATGTTCATATCATATCAATTTGATGATGTACAGTGTCTGGTATAGATACAGGTTTCCCACCTCATGGCCTCGTGCTCCGTCGAGCCTCGAGCTCTACTTCGTCTAGTGAGCCATGACCGCCCCACCCCCTTTCCCTTCGGTTATCCGCTCAAATGGTAAGGCCAAGCTGCAGCCTGCTGCGATGAAGAAGATGGAAGCGGAGGTGAAGACAGGTAGGGATGGCGAGACGGAGAGTAAGAACCCAGCCGAGATCGGTGCCATCACACCTGTCCTGCGAAATTTCAGCGTGTCATTCCAGTCCAGTCGTCGATCCAGAGAGAAGACGCACAGCCGACTCAGGGCGGCGGACGTGCCGCATGCGGTACCTCGGATGGCGGTGCCAAAGGTCTCTGGCGTCATCCCGTCTACCAAGATCAGCTCTTTCCCGGTCTACGAAATCTTGGTTTGGGTGACTTACAGAGAACAGCGTACATAGCCGTTGCGGCCGTACTGATCAACATCGAGCTGATGATCACTGCTAAATTGCTGGTCACAGCCAAGAATGCAAAAGTTGCTATTCCGGTTGCGGCTGTGCAGATAGCGAGCGACTTGCGACGCCCGAGACGGGTCTGGATCATCCATGCCCCAAGCTAGACAATCAGCTTGATCCATCTAAGTCGTGCTGTAATGTGATTTACAATTGATCCTGGACATCCAGCAACTGAAACGTCAGCCAGTGCTTGAACTGAAAAGAGGTAAAGCTGACCAGCATATAGCATGAACTCCCTCAGCGCCATCTTGATCACCTCGTCCCCTTCACCCTCCGCTCGACTCTCCAGAACAGCAGGTAACCAAACGTTAAACATCGTATATGCTAATCATGATCAGCTACGTCCGTGTCGGGAGAGAGTGACTTACAGAAAGACATAGATCCCCAAATGATCCACATCAAGATGACCGTTCTTCTCCATTTTGGTACAAAAAGCTTCGCCATCTGCGTCATCCAGCTTCTCCACCACTCTGTCGGTTTTCTTGCCCATCTTCCGACTTTCCGTGCTTCGCGCCCCGCACGTTGTCCCACCGTCGACTTTTCCGGTAACAACGCCCCCTCCACATCCGCCTCTGCCTCGTCCGGTGCTCCCTCTCCTGCTTCTTCGTCGACGGACTGTCCGCTTCGAATGGCGGCATCGGCAAATGATCGCTCGAACGCGTTCGTCGTCGTATCCAGAGGTGATCCAGCATGGGATGCCGAGTAAAACGCCGAGCCGAGCCGTATTGGCGATTTCCTGGGTGGAGGGGCTGGTCCAAGACCGACCGAGTCGTACAGGGTACGTGACGAAGGCCCGCTTGACGCATTATCGTCCGTCTCGCGATATCGAGGCAGACCCACTGCTGATCCGACGGGAGAGAGCTCATCCGCCTCATGAGAGGGTGAGGGTAGTTCCGAGTTCTTCTTGTCTCGTGCAAGTGATCGCTGACTCATGCTCTGAGACGGGCTAGCGTGAGGCATGAGGACATCCGCGGGCGTGATGTCGATAGTGTGGGCATTGTAGGTCGCAATGGAACGGAGAGCAACGACAGCTTCTTGCTCGCGGCCGTGTGTCACCAAATATCGAGGTGACTCATGAAGGCGGAATAGAAACCAGCGGGCTAGGGCGCAGACCATATTCTAGGGATATCAGCTCCCTTCCTGTTGTAATCGCAAAGGTCAGATTTACGACCACGCCAAGTGCAAGCAGTACTCTGCGCCAGCCATCGTTCGCCTTACCGGCGATGTCGCACCCCTCGTACTGAGAGCAACTAGCGCCCGGGAGGAAGGTATAGCTAATGACGGACGATAAGACTGCGCCGAGGGAGAAGAAGACGGAGAGCAGGGTGAGGAGGTACTGCTTGCTATGTGGCAGGTTCTCGAGGAAAAGCGTTCCATCTGTTGGCATAGATCCTCTGCACTGATCAGCCATTATCTGCTACATCGTAAGAGCCGCTTACCCAACCGCACTGCCCAGCATGAACATCCAGCAGCACAGAACCCCGAAGTTCGGCGAAAAGCTCGCTCCTATTCCAAAGACCGATGTGAGAGCTAATGTGGTTCGAAAGGGAAGAGCTCGTCCCAGGATGTCCGAGATCGACCCCCAGCCTATAGCGCCTACCATCATCTGCTTTGTCAGTGAGGAGCTCGCTTGATCGGAGCGGTCAAACTCACTCCGGCCATGGTAGAGGCAGAGAGGAAGCCAACGACCTGGTGCGAGAGGTTGAAATGTATCTGGACTCGTGGTAGGATAACAGCTAAATGTATCAGCTATCTTCTGTATCCTGGTCAGTCAGTCGTGGGCGTCAGCTCACCGATACAGGTTAGGGCAGAATTATCGCTCATCCAGCCAAACCCGCATAATGCAAGTAATCTCCATTGATACGTTCCTAAGCCAGGCATGAGCTCGACAGGACTTCATCAGACAGATCTCGACCTACCCATTCCCAGCTTCTCCAGCGTATCTTCCAATCCTCTTTCCCTCTCCAATCCCTCGCCTCCCTGCTCCTCCATCTCCATCTCGAGCTCGCGTCTGAGATCCTCGTCCTCCTCACCTTCATCCGCTTCTTCACTTGGCCGGGACGCAGACCCCAGTGATCTCTCCCGATCATGCTTTGACGTCAGTCGATACGAGCTGGTGCGTGTATGGGCCGAAGGCGAAGGGTGAGGGAGGGTGAAGGCCGACGAATTTTGCCGGGCTAGGGGAAGCGCGGGGAGCATATTGGCGGGGAAAGTGGTATAATCACCCTCTCATTGACGTTCGTTCCCGAGGTGGCGGACTCCGAGGGCTGTATGAGGTGCAGTAGCTAGTCAGGATGAAAGAAAGATGTAGGTTTCGTCACGGTGTTGCGGCGAAGCAGCTGCGACTTTTGGCTGAGCGTTGTTTGCGGGGCTCCACCTGGTCCACCAGGTGGTTTCGGACTCGCGTCTGCTTGCTTCACTGGTGGGTTGGGTAGCTGAGAGCTGTCACAGTCCGTGTAGCCCTGCGAAGAACGATAGACAGCAGCTGATGCATATACAGATCGACACAACGGCCGCACTCGACCGGTCCTTCAATCAAAGTCACATGGCACTCCACTATCGCTTCTCCTTGACGAACAGCTCCAGGACGAGGTAGCTCGCCACAATGAAGAAGCCGAACACGCCCACCAGGAGAGCAGTGTCGGGCCACCAGAAGGCTTGGGCATGGAACCCAAAGGAGGACAGGACTGGGTGTCAGCTGGGACACTACCGGGTTGGCGAAACAAAGCTTACTTGTCGCAGATGGGACCTGGATGTCGAGACCGAACTGTGTGCATCAGCTTGTTGCATTGATACGTGAATCAATTGGCCTGGAAGCTCACCTTGCGCTCGACCAACTGCAGGTACCGAAGCTCATTGACCAGCAACGCCTCGTACGCCGCGTGGAAGAATGACGAGGTCAACATCCACTTGGCGCCGTTGGGTACTCGGTCGTAGTTCATGAGCAGACCGGCGAAGAGGAGGCTACCTCATCAGCCGAGTTACCGATTCAGATAGCTGCCGAGACTCACTTGTAGAGCATCACGAGACTTCCAAGCAGATTTGCCACTCCCAGATCCTGAACCGCCACGCTCAGGAAGAGCACCACAGAACTGGCAGCCAGGTTGAACAGCACCAAAGTCATGATGAACTTCCAGAAGCAAGCAACGTCCGGATTGAGACCAGCCAGACCGTACACGATCGAGCCGAGGACAAAGGGCGGGATGAGCCGGAGAGGAAGTATGTCAAAGAGGACTTTGCTGAGGAAGTAGGCCGAAGGGGAGTAATAGCCATTCGCCCTGGAGCATCAGTAAAAATTCCTGTGGGGGGAAGACAACTGCGCACCTCTCGCGCATGAAAAGCATACGCTCGTTCGCGAATATTCCCAGAGAGGAAAGGCAAGAGAATCCGAAGAGAGACAGGATGAAGAGGAACAGACCCAGCCGGTTCCTGCATGTCAGCTATCTTCAGATGAGCGCCTAGAATCTACTCACTGGAAACCTGGGATATCGCTGGTGACCCTGTAGAAGAAGAATCCGCAGATCAGCGCCACCGCGATAGCCACGGCGTAATGGGCAGCCATAAGCATTGGGTTCCTGCTCGATCAGCTGGGCTGCCAAGACTGCAACAGATAAGGGGCTTACCGGTAGAGATTTTTGAACGCTCTGCCGCTCAATAGCATGAACTGGCTGCCCCAGCTCGCCTTCTTTGCGCCTCGGATATCTGCCTCGCCCAGGACATCCCTTCCCAGCCCGTCTGACCGGATCGGATCGATCCCATCGGGCGTTGAGCCTCGCTGGATCCGCCCAATTTCCGCCTCCAGTATCTTTGCGTCGTCCGTGGCTCGGTTGGCAAGCACAAGACTGGCCAGCTTTTGCGGCACCGCCTCCCGATCAGAAGCAGACGCGGAAGCCGCTTCGCTGGGCGACATGCCGAGGAGACGAGCAGCTTTGGACTTGGCCGCGGCGAATCCAGTGCCGGTCGGCATTGCGTCCCCGCTGTCCGAGCTGCCCAAGGAGTCGCTCGAGACAGACCGTGGTCGACGATGCCCGGTTTCGAGGTCCCGCTCGGCGCCCCGACCGGACGGGCGTACACCCGCTGACCCGCTAGATGCCTTTGGCTTCCCGTCACCGGCCGCATCGACGGTGAGATCGATGAGGTAGTCGGCGATGTTATAGCCCTCTGGGCATTTGTGCCCTTGCTTCTCAAAATGCTGGTGAGCCTTCTTCGCGTCACCGTTGTAGACGAGCTGGCCCTTGGCGAGCAAGAGGAGGCGGTCGAAGAGGTTGACAATGTTGGATTGTGGCTGATGTATGGTGAAAATGACAGTGCGGTTGAAGTTTTTGGCGAGCGTTGCGAGCGAGGTGATGACGTTGTGCGCGTTGTAGGAGTCCAGACCTAAGCATCAGCTTAGATGCCATCACAGAGTCATAGATGAATCAAGCTCACCAGAAGTAGGCTCATCCAGGAAAAGGATGCTTGGACCAGTGACCAGCTCGCACGCAATCGATACCCTCCTCTTCTCGCCTCCCGATATGCTCCGCTTCCCTGATTCCCCGATCCGACTATCCTTGATGCCCAATATGCCCAGCTCATTCATCGTCTCCAGCGTCCTGAACACCTTGGCCTGCCGCGACATATCCCTCGGTAGCCTGAGCAACGCGGACAGCAGTACCGCCTCGTACACCGTCAACGTCGGCAGAAGAGTATCCTCCTGGTCGACGTAGCCAGTGACCCGGCGGAAGGCGTCATCCGGGATTTCCCGACCGTTGACGTAGAAAGTCCCGTCGACCGTCCCGCTCTTGTTCTTCCGAGCAAGAATATCGAGTAGGGTAGACTTGCCAGCTCCGGAAGCGCCCATGATCGCGAGGAGCTCTCCAGGTCGGACCGTGCCGGTGACGTGGTTGAGGATAGTCTTGCCGTTGGGGAGAGTGTACGAAATATTGTTGAAGTGCATGGTGGCGGGTACATGGTCGGTCATGAGCTTCGCCGCTTCGTCTTCCGGTAGCTGGACCGAGTTGTAGCCTGGCGCATTGCGATCGCTGCGACCTAGATACCACATCACTGTTCGTCAGCTCATATACACCGGATGGGTCTGAGCCGGCTCACGGAGACAGGCGACGATGAAGACGAGAGCTGCAGCAGCAGCGCTGACCGCAACCAGGGTCGAATTGTCTGGGGCCTGAGGGACGACATAGCCTGGCACCTGACTCGAATGGAGACATTCGCCAGCCTCGCAATCCAGGAAGATTGCGCGATCGCCAAAGACATCGTTGATGAGGCCGTTCATGGCGGGTTCGGAGAATGTACAGCCCTTGCCCTCGGTGCATTCGAAGGTCGCAGGACCCCGTACCTCTTCTTCCAGGAAGTCATCGATGTCTGCCTCATCAGGTTCTGTTCAGATTCCCCGAAGTCAATTCCAACTTACTGACGGAGCCGTCTTCTCCGCAGAGGAATCTGCCAGGGATGCAAGAGCAGTCCAGCTTTTGGCACTCGTACCTCGAGCCGTTAAGATCTGGACGTCAGCTGATACTCTGGCCAGGATTGTGATTGTGCAGGTAGCTCACTTCCGTCAAACTTCCACGAACATTCGTCCAGCTTGCAGTAGAAGCTCTCAATGCGATCAACCCAGAACTGGAAAGTGCACTTCCCCATGACATCATCGTTAATGGGCGAGTCATCGAAAGTCCGAAGGAGGGGATGACGGGGATCGCGCCAGCTAGTCGTATTGGACGAAGGGCCATTCGCGGTGCAGTCGAAAGTGACCTGGGGAGGGCGATTGTCGGGGATGGTGTCGATGATCTTCCGGTCTGGGGATCAGCTGAGGCCACTCTCAAGAGGCTGGAGACATACTGGTGACATCGCACATCTGGTAGTTGTGCTCGACAGCTATACCTCCCTTGTAGCATACCATATCATCTTGGTCTTCCCCATCTTCAGGCGATTGGCCGCCTCGGCCGTCATCGACGGGTGTGCGAGGCTTGAAGGGTTTACACGACTTATCGGTTTTGCAGACTGTGAGTGTCAGAATGGTATCCACCATTGGCATTAGGCCGCCCAATCTGCTAGCTTGTAGGGAGCGCACCGTTACAGTTGATTCCTCCCCAGCCGTCTTTACACTGACAAAGCTCGCCAGCTGGTCGTGGGTATCTCTCATCTCCATCTGTCAAAGCCCCACATACTACGACGTCAGCTAGCACACTTATTGTCGGAACTCCGGAGCCAGACTGACCAGGAGTCAGACAATCCTCTCCCCCGAAGCCTGGCGGACATCGACATTGCCCATCGTACGGATTACATTCGCCGCCATTGCCGCAGTTAAATGCAGGCAAGAGGCAGTTGAAGCACGGTGGGCATTGATCTGGCCGTCCCGGCGGCCGTCGTGGAGGAACCTATGGTATGTTCAGTATTGTAGGCCGATCTAAGGTCTCTTCTAGGCTTACCAAAGAGCTGTTGGCGTGGGCAGGGTGGTGGTGGATTGAAGGCGAACCGGCACCGGATAGCTCGCGGGAGTTCCACCCATCCGTCGTGACTCGAGCTGATGAATACCCAGTAGCCTCGACTATGGTGGCTGACAGAAAGAGCAAGCACAGAGTAAGAGAGGGGACCATAGCCGGAAAGCGATTTGGATGAGAACCTAAGGTGACCGGTGAAGCAGATCGCAACGCGGTGGCGCACAGCTTGAGCTTCGATTAAGCTGCTTAAAGCTCAAGCTTCGTACGTAAGATCCGAAGCGAGGAGGCTCATGCGCATGCATCATGCAGCGCTCATGCGCTCATGTCGGGTTTGTTTGATCACTCGACCATACATTAATCTCATCATGTCACACCTGTCAAGGACGCATAATGTGCTGGACATCTACCCGGATAAGATTCAAGCGCTGAGGTTCATTCGAGACAGCGTGGAAGGTCCTCAGGGGGACCCTTTGTCAACGGGGGCGTTCCGGTACTGGCCAAAGGGTGATTCAGTCTTCATCACGCATTTCAAGTGGCCGAGAGATATTCGAGGGCAAGCAGAGATGAATGTGAGTCTAACAGCGGTGCATCACTTACCCCAGATTACCAGAGTGCAGGTGGTTGACGCATGGATACGAGCCTACAATGTCATCGAACACGTCGTCCAGGTCCAACATGCGGTCCGTCAGAGCACTCTTGTGCCTCCTCAACACAAGCTGGTTGGCAGCTCCCAAAAGCCATGGTGGAACCATGTCCAACTGGTAGGTAGTTGCTGCTACAGACGACGCATGTGCTGATCGACATTTAGATTCATGGGTTGCACCGTACGTTTACGGTTCGCCACCAAGAGCCCTGGTTCATCATGCAACATCAGCTGACTATCAGTTCACTCAACGGCCTTCTTGAACTACATCCAGAGCGAGGACTTCGACCTCACTGGTCGATCCGCCTGGTACACAGCGGAGGCGAAACTAATTCGTCGAAGCCTACCCGCCCACATCGATGCCACACTCCCTGACTTCACATTACCGTTTCAAGTCCTAGGCGCGCTCATCGACACACTCGCAGAGGATGAACCTCTGTCTGTCGTCTGGAGCTTCGTTAAGCCTCTCGACATCTCGCTGATCGACCGTCTTGCACCTTCGGAAGGTGCTTGGAGGCAGCAGGTACTGGAGTGCGCGGAGCCCGAGGGCAGGCGAGGTGAGGACGATACAGCATCCCGGTCCGCTGTGAGTGAAGTTCAGTTAGATTCTGGCCATACATGTGTCTGGTCACTAACGAGGCGCAGACGCCGCCCTCGTCGCCACACAAGGCAATCACACCTCCGGTCATCAACCTCTATCGTCCAACCACGCGAGCTCCCATCGACGACCCATCCTCTGGTGATCGTTCCCCGTCTACGGCTCCATTCGTGGATTCTGACGAAGAGGCGAGACTGATATCCTCGGCCCCTACGCTCCTGCCCAATTTCCCGCCCGGCAAATATGAGGCGCATGCAGCATGGAGGGATGGGTCCGCGCAAGTCACTCGTCGGCGGGCGGACCCAAAACGGGATTCACGTGGATACCAGTCTTTGGCAGAGTAGAAGTAGATGGATGTCGGCTGTCGTGCCGGCGGTCATATGGAGGATATTGATTCTGGAAGACTTATCCCATATAGTACAGGCAGGGCGCGGAAAGATCCATCAAGCGAGGCAAATGAATGCGCAAGATGCACTTTCCTCAAATGACGTGTTTTTTGAAGATGGGGTAACACGGAAAAAGTTGCGCAGAGGAAGGTCCACCGGTCCAGCTATTGCTGTCATCTCCTCATACACCTACATTACACCTATCTCTTATACACAGCAGCACCTACGATGCCTCCAGCGACCGCCTCCTCCGCCACTGCGGCCTCCTCCAAGGCCTCCAAGGTCCCGAAGGCCGCTAAGTCCAGCAAGGCCAGCACGACCTCCACACCCGCCCCTGTCCCCTCGACTTCGTCCCTCGCCCTGCCCCTTCCTGCCTCCTTCTCGCGCCCGCAAGCGACCAAGGCGGTCACTGCGCTTCTGTCACACGCGGCCAAGGCGGACAAGGAGCGCGAGGCGACAGAGCTGATTCCGAGGGAAGAGTACATTTGGCTGAATGTCGGATTGAAGACGGGGAGCAATAAGAAGAAGGTCATGCCTGTGCGAATGTAAGTCAGCTTCAGCATATCATGGATGGCGAAGGAGAGTCATAAGAGAGCGCTTGGGCTGCTCGGCTAGTATGCTACTCTGCGAGGGCAAAGCAAGGGCGGAGCCAAGCCAGCTGCAACTGGCAGTCTTGGTGCACAGGTTTATCCCTGTTGGGATCCATGTTCATGCCTCACACCTCGACGAGCTACACACTGACTCCCAGTCAACTCCCACACCCTCCTCTCCCCCCACCCCCCACCACCTCCGTCTGCCTCATCGTCAAAGACCCCCAGCGGGAATACAAAGACCTCCTCGCATCAAGCGACATCAAGTTTGTCTCGCGCGTCGTGGGCGTCAAGAAGCTCAAGGGGAAGTTTAAGCCATTCGAGGCCAGGCGTGCATTGATGAAGGAGCACGAGCTGTTTTTGGCCGATGAGCGGGTTATGGGGTTGATGCCGGAATTATTGGGCAAAATCTTCTACGAGTCCAAGAAGTGAGTTACGACTGACCGAGCCGAAGCGGAGCGGTAGCTGATGACCGTAGGGTGCCTATACCTGTCAATCTGAAGCAAAAGGATTTGAAGAAGGAGTTGGCTCAGGCTATTGCCAGCACATATATGATCCCATCTACCGGAACACAAATGTGCGTTCACCCTTTCTTGGCTGCTTTGGCGAAGCTGATGGAATAGATCAATCCGGATCGCCACCCTCTCATCCTCCTCCGCCGCCCAGACCCTCGAAAATCTCCTTGCCGCCATTCCTCCCGCCGTCGCTGCCCAAAACGGCGGATGGGAAAACATCCTCTCCCTCGGTATCAAAACCTCCACTTCGGTTCTTCTCCCAGTATGGGCCGCAACTCTGGACGGGCGGTTCGACCTCGCGCAAAAAGAGGCAGAAGCGGCCGCGGCGGAGAAGGAGAAGAAGGGGGCGAAGCGCAAGTCTGTGTTTGAGCTGTATGAAGAGGAAGAGGAGGAAGAGGAGAAGCGGGCCAAGCTGGCTCGTGGCGAGGCGGACGATAAGGAGGTGGAGGGGGAGAAGAAGAAGTCCAAGAAGAGCAGTACGAAGAGGGGGAAGGGAGGCAAGAAGGCCGCGACGCCCGTAAGCGCCGATGGGGCGGATGGCGAGATGCAGGTCGAGGTGGTAGAGACTGCGCCGGAGGTGGAGGCGCCAAAAGCACCAGCGGCCAAGGCGGTCGCGCCGGTCAAGGCGGACGCAGTCAAGGGGGCAAAGAAGGCGGGCAAGAAGAGCTCGACGATAGGTTCGGGAGGTGCAGGCAAGAAGGCCAAGGAGGCGGTCTTGGGCAAGAAGGCATAGGCGGTGTATTGGGATAGGGAGTAGTGCTGAGCTTTGGGTATCACGATCACTGTAGATGCATATGATCTTGCTTCGACCCAAAGCAGGATGATTAGGTCCTCGTGGGCTTTCGGCCAGCTATCAACACCTTTACTTACTACTTGTCAGAGGGATTAAGGCTAATGCGAATGGATAGCTCCCAGGCACGTATGCACGCTCCGGATTCCACAAGTCTGTGATAATCTTGATGGACTTTGCCTTTCCTATCATCTCGTCTTCTGATAGGAGACGAAGAGCGCGCCAAGAGCCTGAACGAGCTCAACGCCGCAAGCGTCGTCTACCCAGATTTCCACCCCCAGCCCCTCCGCCCTCCATCTTGCGCTTCATAGCCTCCGCCCTCGCCCGCATCTCCTCTTCCTCAGCCCGCTCCCTCTCCTTTTTACTCGTTTGAGAAGAAGCAGACGCTGCAGGAGGAGGCGGGGTTGCCGATTTCTCGGGAGCCGCTGATCCCGCTTCCGAGGTCATATCCGCTGACTCCTCTCCCTCAGCTTCCGCTTCTGCTTCATCGTCCGACTCGATGATATGGCGGGCTTTAGACTTGGTGGGAGTCGCCTTCACAGATCTAGGCGCCGAGGGAGGAGGTGCGCGAGTGGGTGTGGTAGACCGTGAAGGAGAACCCCGACGGGGCCCCTGGTCCTGGTCCACGACCATACGCTCGGGCGAACTCGACCGGTCGGTCGATCGTGAAATCGGGGGCTTGGTAGATGAACGTTTCGGTGTGTCCCGCGAGCGAGTATGTGGCTGCTCCTCCTCGCTGACATACTCTTCTTTCTCTTCCTCCTCCGCGTCCTCCGCGTCCGCCTGTCTAGCAATCGGTGTAGCAGGCTTAGCCTTGGTTTTGATATTGACGGGGCTCGCCGGGGCCTTAGTTGTCGAGGACTTAGCTTTCGATGTAGCTCCTTTGGGCTTGGAAGACGAGGCATGGTGGGCCGCCATGTGCTGAGTGATAGTGGGGGACTGGTGGAAGAGGGTATAAACGAGCTCCATGGGTCCTGGCTTGCCCTGATCGGGTCAGTATCGTGATAACGAGCCAGTGTATCGACTGACCTCGGTCTGTATGTGATTCGTCTCGAGTAGTATGCCCGCTAATGGTGCGATCAGTTGCTGAGCGAGGATTGCGAGAGGTTGTCGGCCTTTCAGCTCGCTTCCCTTCGGATCAGCTACAGTTCTCTCAGCTTTTAGGTGGACAACACACGTGAGATAGAAGAGCCAGGAGAAGTCATCTGTCTGCACAGAGAGCACAGCGTCCTACCAAGTCAGCTCCGTACCTCCCGATAAAAGACAGCTCGCCTACATGGTAATCATGCTCCTTCATCTCCACCTTGGCCCCTTCCAACCGGTCCCACATCTCCCCAACATCCTTCAAAGCTGCCTCGCTCCTCCCAATCACATCCTCCTCGTCCATACCGGCTCTCCTCCCTTTTCCCTTGCTTCCCTTCGCGCTGTTTGCGTGAAACGCCCGGTCCACCTCGGTCGTCCGTGATGGCACACCCGGGCCGGTGAGGACTTCGCAGTAGACTGCTGCGAGGTCGGTGAGGAGTACGATGTACCCAGGTCGAGATGGATGAGGGGCGTATTTGAGGATGAGGCGGGAAGGGTCGGAGGGAGATGAGGGGAGGGCGTGCCATGGCGCTGACAGGAGGGGGACATCGAAGGCCTGATCAGGAGTCAGTAATGAGTACGTGTGCAGTATTGCTCCCTCTCAGCCAGATCAGGACACAGACAGCAGACTGACCTCCTCATATACCGACATACTGTAAAGGCGAGATATGAGCAGAGGAGCAACAACAAAGGCGCCAAAGATCCGCATCTTGAGATTTCACCTTTGTACATTCCTCGTCCGCACTCCAACCATGACCACAGCTATCAATGGTACAGCTGTTGACCTGACGAGCTCCCCACCGCTCGCAGCTACCGACTCGCCCGAGCCAGTCATCTCCCTGCATACCCTGGCCTCCGGGCTGGACGCCAACCCCCTCGATATCCCCTCCTTCCTCACATCCCTCCTCCCTCCCTCCGCCTCCCTCTCCGATCTCGACACATCCCTCAATGACCTCCTCACCCGCCTTACACTCCTCTCGCAGGACACCTCATCGGCGCTCGAGCAATCTATCTCGGACATATCCCGTACAGTCCCTCGGCTGAATTATGACCTCCAGTTCATGCGGGAGAGCGCTGCGACGCTGCAGTCCAGCCTGGACTCGGTTCAAGGCCGGGTGAAGCGGGTAGAGGAAGCCAAGAGAGAGGGAGAAGGCTCCAACGCGGCGTCCACCAAGAGTTTGGACAAGCTCGCGCACCTCGACAAGCTCAAAACGCGGATGGAGTCCGCTCGGGATATTCTGCGCGAGGCGGAGAGCTGGTCCACGCTTGAATCGGAAATCACGTCGTCCATCTCCTCGTCCGAATGGGAGAAGGCGGGGGCGCGGCTAGCAGAAGCGGAACGGTCGATGGTGGTGTTCCAGTCGACGCCGGGGGAGTACGAGTCACGGAAGGCGCTACTGGTCTCGTTGCAGAATGGGCTGGAGGCGGCGCTGGCGACGGCGTTGGAGCAGGCGCTGGAGGCGGCGGATGCGGATAAGTGTGCAAGGTTCTATGGGGTCTTCGAGAGTATGGGTAGGGAGGCCGAGTTCAGGAACTACTACTATACGCAGAGGCGGAAGGGGGTACTGGACGAATGGGCGGCGTTCGAGGGAGGGGACGGACTGGCGGGGTTCCTCCCTCACTTCTATACGGTGCTGGGACATACGCTGGAGAAGGAGGTGGAGCAGATAGGGAGAATCTACCCCGCTGGGAGTGGACAAGGGGTACTGGCGGCCTTCATCCAGAGGACGCTGGAGGGACTCTCGCCGTCTTTGCAGACGCGGCTTGGGAGCATGGCGGACGCACAGGGACCGACCGCGCTACCGGAGCTCATTAAGGCGTACAAGGCGACCGAGGAGGTGTCGCTCGCTATCCACGCTATCCTGGATCGAATGGCGACTGAAGCTCCACCCCTATCACCCAACACTCCCACTCGCGCGACTCCCCGAAAACGTGACTTCCCTAGGTCGGTATCGGACATCGCATCTCAGCGGGCATCTCAGCTCCTGTCATCCCCGGAAAAACGGTCAAACTCATCCATCAATCCGGACCAGTGGGAGTCTACCCTCTTTGAGTCTTTCCTGGACCTTCAGTCGGCCTACTCTACCCTGGAACGTCGATACCTCTTACACCTGCTCCGGTCTCACTCCTCCTCGGCGAAGCGGGATGCCAACGCCTTGTCGGACCGCTCGGTCTCCATGTTCAGCATGGCCGGAGACGCCATCTCCCGCTGTATGGCGTTCACGCACGGGTACGGTGCGCCTGGGCTGCTCATTGCCCTGGGCGACTTCCTCGCCTCTTTTCTCGAGGGCAGTCACTCGGTGCTGGACGTGCAGCCCGTGGTCGTGCAGGATGAGCTGGACTTTGGGATGGACTACTCTACGGAAGACTGGACGGCTTTCCAGTCGGGATTGCATGTCCTCAAGGTGTGTAGAGATATCTCGGGTCGGCTCTCCTCATTCGAGGAGAAGCTGCGTACATCGCTCGACCACGCTCTCGACCCGCCTCCGCCTACATCCACCCCAACTGGTGCAGTCGAGCTCCTCCGCCAGTCCACACTCAACTCTTCGGACCTCCACACCCTCATATCGAGCCCACCCCGCGTCCTCCTTCCTCCAGCCACCAAAGCCTTGTCCGACTTAACAGCCGCCGCTCAGATCTCTTTGTCAAGCATTATCCTCTCCCCCCTTCGGTCCGCCCTATCTACCTACCCTTCTTTACCAGTATGGTCCTCACAACCACGTACAGCCCGTCGAGACGGTCTCTCCATCCCCACCTTCTCCCTCTCCCCTACGGATACTATCGCACGCGTCTCGGAAGGCCTTCTCAACCTTCTCCGGGTATTCGAGGTGTACGCCAAAGACCCCGCTCTAGGCCACAGCCTCGCCACTCTTCCCTTTATCCCGGCCTCGGCACTCCCTCCCGCTTCGTCCACGCCAGCAGCGCCAGAGCTGGTACTCTCAACCTGGATCGCTTCCCTTGCGCTCACGCTCCTCGCGCACCTCACGCGGACTACACTACCGTCATTACCGAGGCTGACAACACCGGGGGCGAATCAGCTAGCGGCAGATCTGGGGTATTTGGGGAATGCGGTTCGAGCGCTGGATGTCGAATGGGCAGATCTGGAGCGATGGCGCGAGGGAGCAGAGATGGATGAAAGTGGATGGAAAGCAAAGATGACGGCGGAGAGCGGAGGTGAGGGGGCGGAAGTGTGGGTCAGAATAGGGGATCTTAGGGGATGGACGGCATAGGATCATGGGGAGATATGCGTCGGCGCATTTTGGGCATCTGACAAGTAAGTTCCAGTCTTTCGTTCGACGTGGAGTCGGCGCTGATCAGACAGGGACACTTTTATAGCAGATCTATGTAGACGCAGCATTCAGATGAGCTTGTAGATACCGTACATATTTCACCCTGTCAGGCCGGAGCCCGCCATGTCGCCGCAATATTTTGAGCGCTGGTTCGCTGAGACCTTTGATCCATGACCTCTTCACTACATTGTCAAACTCGGCTTTAAGCTCCTGCAAGACCAGTACAAGTATGTGCGGTGCTCGTATGATCCGGGATCCCATGCAAATACATGTCTTGAGCATGTTTCTAGACTAATGCCGAACTATCAACCGGTGCATACCCAGCCTTCCGCTTCACTTCTCCCTCCGACAGTATCAAAGCAAATCCTCTTCAATGTAAAGATGGAGGCGCCAACAACTTGTTTCCGCCCAACTTCGCCCTTGGTGACCCATGCCCAAAGCCATTAACCAGCCCATTCACCCCTTCTTTCCCTCCACCGTTCATCGTCCCATTCGCGCCATTCGCCCCAATCACTCCGTTCAAGCCGACCGGATCTGGCTTGAGCGGTGTTAGGCCAGTCGTGAACGGTGTCATTGTTCCCGGCGTGACGGGTACGGATCGGTTGTGCTTCATGTGCGCCTGGATGAGGTGGCCTGCTGCCAAGGCAGACATGAGCGATAATTCGCCGGCCATGACGGACGCGACGATGATGCGGGCGAGACGCTGGGCGTTGGCGCCGGGTGCGGTGGGGTGAGCGCCGGCGATACCGAGCATGTCGAGCATGGCGCGCTGAGGAGCAAGGATTGTTCCACCGCCGACGGTACCGACTTCGATCGAGGGCATCGAGCAGGTCATGAGGAGGTCCTCGCCGTCGTTGATACTGTCAAGTCAGCGAAGTGACCCAGACTTCTTGGCAGGGGTATAGACTCACGATTCCATCAAAGTCATGCACATACTTGATTCGACATTTTGCGCCGGATCTTGACCAGTAGCGATAAAGATAGCCTGGCTGTCAGCTCATCTATTCGTGTTACCAAAAGCAAGCACTTACAGTCAAGATGTTCGCCGCGTGCGCATTGAAACCACCAATACTTCCCGCCATCGCACTCCCAATCAAGTTCTTCTTCACATTCAGATTCACCAAATCCTCCACCGTCGTCTTCAACACCTTGCGTACGACGTCCCCTGGGATGACCGCCTCTGCGACCACACTCTTCCCTCTTCCTTCTATCCAGTTGATCGCCGCCGGCTTCTTGTCGGTACAGTAATTGCCCGAGAGTGCTAAGGTGTGCATCTCGGGGTATCGCTCCTGTAATCTCGCCAGGGCCTTCTCAGTCCCCTTGGAAATCATGTTCATGCCCATGGCGTCGCCTGTGGAGGTGGCGAACCGGACGTATAGGGTCCGACCGGCCATGGCGCATTCGAGGGATTGGAGGCGGGCGAAACGGGAGGTGGAGTTAAACTCGGCCGAAAGATCCGCAAAGCCCTCCGGAGAGTCGATCCACATCCGCGCGGCTGCGGCCATGGCTATGCTGGGGAAGTCGATAGCGGGACCACGGGTCATGGCGTCTCGTGTGAGAACGGTATTGACGCCGCCGCCAGAGTTCAGGGCTTTACAGCCACGCGATGTGGATGCGACGAGGGTACCTTCGGTAGTTGCCATAGGGATGTGGAGGAGTTGGCCGTCAACGAGGAGGGGACCGGCGATACCGACGGGAATGGGCATGTAACCGATGACATTCTCGCAGCACGCCCCGATGATGGACTTGTAGTCATAGTCCGCCATGGGTAGTGCTGAAGCCTCGAGGGTCTGCGTGAGGGACACACGCGAGACGACCGCCCGTCGGATCCGAACTGCCCGCTCGAGGTTCTTCAACGCCTTCTCCAGAGCATAAGGCGCCACCTTGCCCTTCTCCACGAGTAGGATGACCTCCTCGTCCGAAAGGTTGTTGGCACCGACGCCACCCGCAAAGATCTCGACGCACTCGTCGAGCGGTCTCCGACCAAAAGTAGTTCCTTGAAGGTTCTCGAAAGAAGGACTCTTCTCGAGGGCAGACGGACGGGGCATGATGGGGACTTTGGGGGTATCGGGGACAAAGACGTGACCCTTCGAGTCATCACGTTTGGGCGTCTCGTCTCCGCCGACCGAGGGTGGCTGGATGATGATGGTTCCTGGACGGCCCGATCGGCTGAACCGGCGTGGCGTGAGACCACCGGATAGTCTGCGGTCGAGCTTGGCAGGTGCAGAGGGCCGGCGAGAACGACGGCCATCGCTGGCCTGTGAGATGGTAGCTTCGAAAATGCCAGCCAGGGCCTGAGCAGCCGAAGCTACTGGGCCCTTACCGCCGATTGAGTTGCTAGCGATACCCTTGAGGAGGTAGCCGTTGAGGATGACCGAGATACCGAGGGCGACGACGATCCACTTGGAGAGTACCGGATCACCCACGAGCTGGGTCCAGCCGCTCATAAAGTGGTCGATGGACGCCATGCGCGAGGAGGTGTAATTGTCCGAAGTCATGAGGATATTGGTGGCCGGAACGATCTGGACCGCCATGTCGGACCCCGAGTGCCGCTCGTACAGCGCGTCAAGGAGGGGGGAGAGCGTGGGTGACCGGGCGTCGAACCGGGCGGTATGCCGGATAGAGTGGTTCGAGTGCCGCATCAGAGCCGTCTGCTCCGTGAGGGTGGTACAGAGGTTGAGGATGTGGAGGGTAAGGAAGGAGACGATGAGGAAGAGCTTGAGCCGGACGACCGGGTTCTCGGGCTGAGATTGGTCCTTATCCTTGTTCTGGTTCTTTCCGGTCCATGCGTGGTCCCCGTTCGGCTTGACCGATTTGCCGGTTGGCGAGTCGGTCTGAACCGAGCCAGCCAGGTTGAGCGATGAGGTCGAGCTGCGGCGGAGGACGCCCTTGTTCCGGCTCTTTCCGCGGATGAGCTTGATACGGTGAACTTCGACCATGACGCTGAGGATGGCGACGTAGAAGGTGAAGAGGAATAGGCAGTCGGCAGCCATGATGAGCGCGGCTGCAGCGTGAGCGGTGATCTACATTTCGCAACGTCCAACTTACCGAGGTAGCAGAACTCCCTCAGACCTCCAATACCGCTAGCTGCACCGACGCTGAGCACGGCGATCTCGATGGCATAGTCCCTAACCACCGGCACCCCAACCTTGAGCACAGCATCCACCACGATCTTCTTCGCCGCGACCGGCGCAGCCCATCGCACACCCTTGCCTTCCGCCAATCGCTGTAGCCTTTCGAGCGGTGCGAGCTCCTTGTGCAGTACGCCGAGATCGAGACCACCTTCGCTGGTCATGATCTCGTCATCCACCGGTGAGAGCTCGGGCGATGCAGCAATGGGTGCTATCTCCGGGTTCTGGAAGACTGCCTGAGCGAGGAGGAAGGGCTTGTCGAAGCCAACAGTGATGACGAGGAAGGGAAGTGCTTCTGACAGCGAAACGGGGTCGATCGGGACGTTGAGCAAGTGGGCGGAGAGCAGGGCAGTGAGGAAGGCGAAGATCGAGGAGATGAGGGTGGCAAGAGCTATGCATGTCAGCTGAGATCCGGACAAGGCACGATCAGACAAAAAGGAAAGATCTGAAAATCGGCCGAGTCAGGTGATCTCCAGTGGCGCCTGACTATTCTCCGAGGTATGGGAACTGGGAGACTTACGGAGCCAGAAGCTTGATCCAAGAGCTCGCATGTTGATGAAGAGGTGTACAAATGTGCCGTGCATGAGGACATAGCCGAGGAGAACGACAAAGATGTCTGCCGAGTCGGCATTCTGGCAATCAGCTTCGGTTCGAGTGGATATTTTGACCTCCTCAAAGCTCACCTTGGCCAAGGCGTAGAAGCGCATAACGAACGCTCTCGCAGCATACGCGAACCAGCGAACGTTCCTCATCCCGCTCAATAGCTCCTCCTCTTCCCGCTCAGTCTGGCCCGCAGTGGGGTCACCCAAACCTGCAAACAGCCCCGCTCCATCAAAGGAAGGGAGGAAACCCCAAGAGCCGCTCGCGCCGCCTGTTGAGGTCGGCATAATGCGGAAGGTGGTATTGGTGGACGAGACGAAGGGCGGTAGACGAGTGAGGTGATGCAGGTAGGTCAAGGTGGGAGTGTCTGGTGTTGGTGGATTGAGGTAGAGGGTGAGGATCGATTGTGAGGGGTGTAGGGGATGGGGAGCGACGGCGGTCTCGTGACACTCGAAGCAGAGGTCTTGGAAGGTGTACTTCTTCCCTCCCAGATCTACGCCGACGTCATTCAACACCCACTTTGCCCATTCCTCCACCCCACTCTCTCCGTCTTCTCTCGAGACAGTCATTTGCTTGACCATCACCACTGAAGCCTTCTCCCCTTCCACATTCCCGCCTAGCTCAGGAGGGAAGGTGTAGCCACCCTCCAGCGCATTGGCTTCTAGTATCCTGCGGAAGTCGGAAACTGGTAGAGGCGCCCATTTCTCACTGCGAGTGAGGGACGCGAGGAAGGGGGAGCTGGGGGAAGGAGTGGCGCCGTAGTGGCTACCGAGGGCGGAGTCCGAATTGGAGGGAGGGTTGGATAGGCGAACCAGGTGGACTGGTCTCGGTTTGGGAGCGATAGATGCCTGGGGGACCTGGAAGAACTCGGACCCCTTGATGGCATGGAGGAGCTGAAAGTAGGTGAGGGTGACAATGATGAAGGTCGCCGTGATGGCCTCGATCGGCGCCGCCGAGGCTAGCGAAGAGAGGGTGACGAGCGTCGAGCGAACGGTTGAGCGTATCATCTCGGCGGTGGGGAGGATGGAGGGGAGGGGGAGGATGCCTCAGAGAGACAAGCAAAGAGTCGCGTGCACGGTCCTCCTCGAGCGAAAAAGTTGGTGCTGGGTGGGGAGAGAGTTGGCTGGTCGGTGTCCGGCCTGATCGAAATTTCCCGGTTGACCCCCTTTGTCTCGCCGAAGTGATTTCTTATCGTACGAGCTGCGACTAGCTCTCTTCGTATTGTCGAGCAAGGTATGAAGGGGGAATGCGAAGAGATGGGTGCTGTCTCTATTCTACCCTTGTGCACAATAGGTCCTAGCGTTTTTTCGACCGCCCGGTTGGTCGAGCTCTGCGCGTCCGAAACGCGCCCTGAGCGTAAGGAAAATGGTAATAATCCCCGATTAGTCTAGATTGTCCGAGTGGGGCAATTTAGAGGGTGGGGTAACGATATTGTAAGGCGGGGTCGGGTGGCGAATATTCTTGCGTTGATGCTGAATGTTTGAACCAGCGCCTTTATATTGACCACTGTGCAGAGTGAATGACAGCTTCTTCGGCTCCCTGTGCCGGCTATATTCGCTGTGCATGGGACGATGAGGCGCGCTGTCAGCCATACAAGAAATCGGGGAATCTAAATCAAGGTGGAGGCTCCCCAACGAAGCACCATCTTACGATGTGGAGCCCCATAGGTTTCACCTCGACCTTCGCGCCAGCGGCCCAGCCAGCAACGAATCATATACATTTTCAAGCTTGTCTTACTTCTAGCGATACCCAACAGATATACCTCTAAACCTCATGCGCTCTTCTACACGCTTTTACGCCCTTCTAGTCCTGGTCCATCGGCTCCCCGCCCTCCTCCTCATCGCTCTCCTCCTCCTCATCATCACTCTCCCCTTCCTCCACCTTGATCTTCTCAATCTCAAAGTCCTGGTCCGCCCCCGCATAACTATCACAGATCAAGAACAGCTTGAGCCCATGCTCGCCCGCCGGCAAGTTGAAGTCAAGCTTGACCTCGAGCCGTTCCTTGACTGTGACCTTTTTGATGGCGTATAGCGTCTTGCTCGGGCCAGAACCGGTCCCGACGACAAGCCACCACGAGACCATCTTTTTATGAGGGAAGAGGGGGGCGTCGGCGAGCTGGTCGTCCGGGTTGGATTCGTCTGCCTCGCGGTCGAGCGTGACGTTGAGCGTGATGGGTTCGGAGGATGTTAGGGATTCGGGCGAGTCGATGGCGTACGAGACTTCGATGTTGGGGTAGGAGTTGACAAATTTGGCCACTCGTGCCCTGATCATCAGCTCTGCCCTTGCCCTTGCCCTGTACCAAAACCAACTTACAGTTGCCTCTCGTTCATCTGCAGCAGCTCGCTTCGCTTATCATCCTCCAGCTCCATGATATCATACACGCTATCCAGCCCCTCCTTCTTGAACCGCCCCAGCACCTCGCCATCAAAGTACGGCACCTGCTTCAACGGGCTATCTCTGTCCCATACCGCCTGGACACACATCTGGCTGAGGTCCATGGCGCCAAGGCATCCCAGGTAGCTCTTACTCGACATGACATCCACCATCGCCGAGAGCAGTCCGGTGACTTTACCCAGGATGACCGCCTGATCCGTCGCCAGATCAGGTGGGAGGGACATGCGCGAAAAGTGAGCCTGGAGGAGGAGGTACGTCTTGAAGTACGGCGAGTTGTAGTCGACCTTGGCGACCTTGACGGGGACCCGGTCGTATATCCGCTCGAGGAGCGAGTCCTCGTGGTGCCGGATAGGGATGGTCTCGAACTCGTGAGCGGACGAGACGATCTCGAGGAGGCCCTTGAGCTTGGTCGTCTCCTTGATGGACGCCGAGAAGGTCTCGACGGTGACGTAGGAAATGTAGTAGAAGGAGGCAATCATACCCAGATTGTTGGGCAGCGTGTCCATCTCGTCCTGCACCATGATGCAGTCCGAGTTGACCAGGTCGGTAAGGGTAGACTCGACCAGCTCCGAGAGGTAGTCGGCGACGTGCGTGGGAGTCGTCCCTTGCAGGTTGTAGAACTAGCCATCAGCTCGAGCCTCTCTTGCGACTCAAAAACACGCACCCCTGGGTTCTGCATCAACCGCCGATAGAACCATGTCCAGGTACACCAGTCCACCGCGTCCTGCTTATTCTCGATCGTCTTGGCGACAATCTCGGCGTTAAAGTGGTCGTGGAGATAGTTGGGCAGCGACGACTCGACCGGCAGCGCCTCATTCAAGAACTTCTTGAAGAAGTCCTTGCGGGTCTGCTGGCACATGAGGATACAGCGGGACGAGGTGTCGACCATAGGACGGCAAGCCCGGCCCATCATCTGGAGGACGTCCGCGATGGCATAGTCGACATAGCGGTGTTCCTGCCCGTCGTACGTTTGCACGCCCATAATGACGACCATGTACGCGCTGACGGGGAGGGACCATGCGGTGTCCTGAACGTCAGCTTGATCACAGCTCCTCACAAGACCCAGCTCACCTTGGAAGCAACCAAAACCTTGATCGCGCCTTCCTCAAACAAGGCAGTGACGATCCGCTTGTCCATCTTGCTCAGCGCCTCGTGATAGTACGCAATCCCGTACTTGAGGGTCTCTGCCAGATCCCTATCCTCTATCCGCTCGAGGTGCGGCGCCAGCTCGGCCTCTTCGACATTCAAGAACCGCCCCTCCTCCTCGTCCGCCATGACATACGTCAAGATATCGTTTGCAGTCAACTTGCACTGCTTCCTGCTCGGTACGAAGAGGATCGTTGGGCGATTGGCGGCGTGCTCGACCATGGCGAGGTAGGCCGGTTTCGCCATGGCGAGCATGAGGGATGGGAAGTGGGGTACGTTGAAGGACTGAAGGTGTACTTCGAGCGGGAGCGGGCGGGCCGAGGGGGAAAAGTTGAAGATGGTCTGCGAGGAGCATCCGATCCAGTCTCCGAGATCCCGCGCGTTAGAAAGGGAGACCGAGCATGCGACGATCCGCGTCTTCACGCCGGTCTGCTGCGAGACGTACCGTGTTCGAGAGACGATGACTTCGTATGTTGACCCGACGTCACCTCCGATCAATTGCAGCTCGTCGGCGATGAGCAGCCCGATGTTCTGGACGTCCTTCCTTGTCTTCCACCGACGGGAGAGCAGATCCCATTGTGCCGGGGTACAGACGACGAGGTCCGCCTTGCGGAGGAGTGCAAGATCTGCCGTCGACTCGCCAGTAAGCGCGACGACCTCCTTGGACAAGTCGGAGAACTTGTCCGCCCACTCGCTGACCCGCATATCCACCATCTCCTGATATGGCTCGATGCAGACAGCGCGTGGTGGATCCCTCTTGCTCCAGAGACGGAGCAGCGCAAATTCTGCGCAGATCGTCTTGCCCGACCCCGCTGGCGCGCCGACAAAGACATTGTCGTCGGTCGTAAACAGCGCCTGGAAGACCTGCGTCTGGATCTTGTTGAAGTTGTCGAACGCGTAGAGGGACTCAAACTCCTTGTTGTGGAGCGCCGAGACGGGGAGGGACTGCAAATCGAGCAGAGCAGTGTGAGGGGGGAAGGGTTCAGGCCGGATGAGGTGTTGGAAGGAGATGGGTAGTCGGGTCTCCGCCTGGATCCACCGGTCCGAAATGACCGAAATGTAGTAGTTGGGCGGGACGGGTTCCGAGATCGGGACAGTGATGGTCACGTAGTGCTCATCCTGCGCGAACCGCTGGCGGAGGAGGAATTGATCATGGTAGAGGATGTTCTCTCCGTCCACATCCTCCACAATGATCCAGAACGCCTGGACCGTTCCGTGAATATCATAGTCCCACTGGAAGTCCGGGGTGATGGTGACGTTGATCTTGAGCAGAGACCGCGTGAGGGGCAGGACGTGCGCCTGGATATCGAGCCGCGGGAACTTGTGGACCAAGCTCTCAATGAGCTGACCGGACTTGGGCAGACCGATCAGCTCGCCGAGCTCCGTCGCGTCCAGGTCAAAGTACCGGTACCATGGGAAGTCCTTCCGTTCCGCCTTGGTAATGATCTCCTGTCGGATCCGAGGGAATTGCCGGAGGGGCGACATGGACTTCCACATTCTCCGCTCCACCATCTTGCACAAGTCTAGCGCAAAGCGCATGGGACCCGCCCAACCCTTCTTGAGACAGATCTCAAACATCGCCCGCAGGATACGCCCGGCCGACTGCTGGATGAAGACCATGTCGGTGACGATATCGAATCCGCCGAGTTTGAGCTGGGAGATGTACGTCTGGAGTAGGACGTTGACCTTGGAGACGGGCTCCTCGACGCCTTCCTTGACGGGGATGGGGACTCGCTCGAGCAGCTTGGCCAGCTCGAGCTTCTCCTCTTGCCTTACCGGGATGAGCTTGAACTCGTTCGAGAGCGCAAACACCCGGAAGAGGTCGATCATGTTCATGTTGGGTTTGAGGTGCTTGTTGTAGACCGACATGGACGAGTAGGTGACGTAGTAGTGCGAGGCGATCCGGCCGAGGTCGGTAGATTGGAATATACCGGTGTTGCGGTCGTACCGGATGAGACCGCCCTTCTCGAGCAGCACAGCGGCAGAGTGAACGAGATCGGCTGCAAAGTCAGCTCTAGTCTCCCGCAAGGAAAGCCGTAAGCTCACCTCGCTTCTGAATCAAAGTCGGGTCGCCCTCTTGGTAATCTGCGCCGACATTGTACAAAGCCGGCGAGCCGATCATCCTGACGTAGCTGGACTGTCAGCTGTCGAACTCGCAGAAAGGTAGGCCTTGCAGCAGCTTACAGATATGTATACCCCAGCCACTGCACTCCCTCATCCCTATTTCTCACTGTCCCCAGCACAATCTCCGCATTCAGATTGTCCACCATCCGACTGACGAACTGACTCTCGATGGGGAGTTGCTGGTTCATCAGACTCGTATAGTACTGCAATTCGCCGTGGTTGGTGATGATGATCCCTTCGCCATAGGTATCGAACTGCGGCCGACCCGCTCTCCCCAGCATCTGGAGCACATCCTGCGGGGACAACTCGCACCACTTCCCCTTTTCGGGGTTATAGATCTGCGTCCCCTTGATGATGACCGTGTGCGCGGGCAGGTTGACTCCCCACGCCAGGGTAGCCGTACAGCACAGCACCTGGATATGGCCGTCAAAGAACAGCTCCTCGACCGTCGTCCGGTCTTCCCTCGTCATACCCGCGTGGTGTATCCCGAAACCGAACGGAAGGAGATCCTTGAGGTTCCCATCCTTCGATTCGTTCGCCTCGTGCAGCAGCACCTCGCGGGACGCGCCTTCTGGGTTGATGAATTGCGTGATGGTCTCCTTCTCCATCGCCGTATCCCGGAGGAATTTGGCCGTTTTCGCCGTCTCCTTGCGCGAGTGCACAAAGACGATCGTCTGCGACTTGCCCGCTTGGTTGAGCACCTTCTCGTAGCACACCTCATTGATGGTCTGGAGCCGCTTGATTGCCTTCTTCTCCGTGACACCGATGAACTGCTGCTTGAGCCCGACGGGACGATACGTCGCGTCAAAGAAGAAGAGACCCTTCTTGACGTCGACCCGGAGGAAGGCGGCCACGTCCTTGTAGTTGGGTAGAGTAGCCGAGAGACCGACGACTCTGACCTCGTCGTGCGTCTGGTCCATGCGCCGGATCGTACGTGCCAAGATTGACTCGAGGACCGGTCCTCGGTCATCATGCAGGAGATGGATCTCGTCGACGATAATGAGCCGGACGAGGTTGGTGTAGGAGGTGTCGGTGGATTTACGGGTGATGACATCCCATTTCTCAGGGGTAGTGACGATGATTTGCGTTTCCGAGATTTGTTGCTTGGTCAACTGGCTATCACCAGTCAACTCGGCGACCCGGATGTCGAGCGCCGCGAACCGCTTGGAGAAGGCAGCGACCTGCTCCTGGACCAAGGCCTTCATCGGCGAAACGTAGATGATTTTGAAGGCGTCCCGATCAATGTAGCCGGTCTCGGGGTCCCGGAATTGGCCGATGGTGCGGAGGATGGCGAGCGCGGCGCAATTGGTCTAGAAGTCAGCTGAGATCGACTTTGAGCCCGTGGTCGACTGGTAGCTCACCTTTCCTGCTCCAGTTGGCGCACAAATCAACATGGGCTCGTTCGACTCGAACGCGATGGGGAACACCCTCGTCTGGATAGGGTTTAAACGCTCCGCCTTGACGCTCGCCCAGACCGGCTGTGTCCACTCCGGCATCCGCTTGACCGGCATCCACTCATTCTCCCCAGCCTCTCTCCGCTTGGGCTCAGGCACGTGGATCTCCTCGTACCCCTTCATCTGCCGCTTGAAACTTCCTTCCGGCAGCTTGACTTTCTTACGGGACATGAGGTGTCCGCCCTCGGTAAAGATGAGCGAGTCAATGTCGATGACTTTGCGGGGTTGAGCAACCGAGCCGGGCGCGAGGTTGGCTTTAGATGGAACGGATGAAGCTTCCGCAGCGTTCCCGGAGCCGCCGATCGGTTGACCGCCCCGGAGTTCCCGCAAAATCCACCCCGCTCCCTTCTCCCGCATCGCCACCTCGACATCGTGTTTCTCATCCTCGTTCGCCCGCGCCAGCTTGGTACACCAAACAATAACCTCCCGGTTCTTGGTGAGCAGAGCGACGAGGTCAAAGTTTTCGTACCCAAACATCTCGGCGAGAGAGTTTTCGAGGTCCCGAAGTTCCGCTTCGGACGAGAGGAGGTCGAAAGAGCGAGTGGTAAAGTCGGACGATTGGACGGGGTCGGTATAGAACTGACCGATCGTACGTTGGAGCCAGAAAGCGTCGACCTGATGTGGCGATACCTTGTCCGATTTGGACTTGGCCGCCTTCTGCTCCTTGCCGAGGATAAGGGCTTCCTCCTCGTCGACTCCTTCGCCGCCTGACTCCTCCTCGTCCTCTTCATCCTCATCCTCTTCACTGCCCTCCTCGTCATCCGAGTCCCGTCCCTTGACTTCGAACGCCTCGTCCCCTTCCTCCTCATCCTCGTCGTCTTCAAACAAAACGGCTACTCCCTCATTATCCACTGCCCGCTCCCGCTCGTCCCCGGCCGCCACTTCTTCCTCCTCTCCATAGTCCGATATCTTCTTGCTCAGATTGATGAACTGGCTCCAGACTTCCTCGTTCATGGGTCCCAGCACGCTCTCCGCCTCCTTGCGCTTATCGAACTCCTTCAAGTCCTCGCTCTTGAGCTGCTCGAGCACCGCATCCGTCGCGGACCTGACGACCTCCTGCGTCTGATCCCCGAGCGTCTGGTGCACCAATCCCAACATGAGATCGTACACCTCGCGTGTCTCGGCCGTCCGAGGCCGATACCGCAGCCCCTCGAGCTCCGCTACCGCCTCGAGGACATCCGACGTCCCAAATCGAGCATTGGTCTTTTCCTGCTGACGCCGGATATTCCGCTCGACCTCGTCCGCCGAGGATAGTTTCGCCGCTTTTGCTTTCCGCTTTTTGAGCTCGTCGGGAGTTTCGCGGGTGACGCGGGACCCCATATCTTTGAGGCTGATACGGCCGACGAGGGATTCAGGAGCGCCGGTAGGTTCATCGGTACGGACGACGGATCGGTCTATGGGGATCAGCTTCTTGCCACCTTACGCGCATCCGGCACGAGAAAGGCTCACCCTGATTGACGACCAAACTCGACATGGCACCATAGTTGAACTGCGACAGATCCCTCTGTCCGGGTTTCTTTGCGCCCGACATGTTGGCTGAGGGTGATAGGGAGGGGGAAGGGGTATAGGGAAGGGGAAGAATCGTTCGTTCAACGATCCAGAATCGGTTGACTCGTGATACGTGAGTCGAGAAGGGCTCTTCGATGGCGCCTGTAGGCGAGCCTTTTGATGACGCTGTGATAGAGCCTGGCTACTGCTCTTTGCGTATGAGACGAGGAGGAAGAAGGAGATATGATACAGAGGCAATGTACCTTTAGCTGCTGGCGGATGCATCGAAATCCTCCACCGAGCACTGAGCCTATTCGATCCCTCCCTTTGGCTGCCCTCTTTTTCCCTGAGCCTTCTTTTACCCTGTCTGTCTCTGTTTGCGCGCCTAACTCTGTTCCTGTTGGCCACCCTGAATGTCGAATTCAACCTCTGGCTGTAGGCAACTTTCACACCCAAACTTCCCCCTCTCTCCTCTCCATCTAACCCCCCGTCGACTCTCAGCAATTGTACACTAGCCAACCCACACCGATACACCCACTCGAAAGCACCCACATACCCAGCCGTATCGATCATACCCAAAATATACCCCATTCGATATCAGCGATAAAGTTTCGACTTGATACAATTCGACTTTGCCTTTCTCCCCCAATTACCTCTTCGCGTCTAGGCGCCAACCTCTTCTCTATGGACAATTAGTACGAGCCGCTGGCTATACTGGGCGCTTTTTGGGATTGTGTGATGTGAGTAGAATTTCTGCTCGAGGAACAAAGGATGGACATCATGGATAAGGGAGAGAAAGCGAGGTGGAGTGGGAAATGGGACCGCAGTGTCGAGCTCGTCAGCCAGACGGCCGCTGGCGGAAGCTTGGTCCTGCCCGCTCGCTATGAGCAGGTCATCCATCTCTGTCTCAAGATGGGCAGTTTGTGCCGGGCGAAAGGGAAAGGACAATGGGAATACTGGGCGCGATGGAAGGAGATGGACATTCGGCTCGAATCGGGGCGTCGAAGTCTCTGTCGGCTTTGTCAGCATATCGTCTACCCAGAATCCACGTCTCCTTCTCTCCCCGTACTCTCGAAGCAACCAAGCGGTCCTCTGTCGTGTTGATCGCCACCTGTATGACCACCGCTGACTCCCTTTAACAGATACCCACCTTTCCCCTACCTTTGTCCCCTTTCGGCGTCGTCCTACTCGCCACTTCACAATGGCTGAGCTACACGTCGCTTTCGCGGAGGAACCCATCGCTGGGCCTTCACGACTCTCTCCACATCCCGTATCCCCTCGAATACCCCTCACAGGCGATATCGAGATGGATGACCCAGCTGCGACAATACCGGGCGAGGCGCCGGGTAGTCAAGCAGACTCGTCGTTAGAGCACGGGACGCAGAGCCAGGAGGCTGCGGAATTGTTGCTGGGTTTCTCAACCCTTGAGCCCAGACACGACGAAACACCAACACTGGATCCACCCTCCCCTGCTATACCTCATACCGGTCTCGAACCCCCGCGGCTCGTCAACGATCTCGCGGCGCCCGGAACGTACCCCTACACTCCCCCAGATCAACCCCACGTCAATGGCGATACTCCCTCCATTACCGCCTCGGCGTCCACATACATCACCCAATCCCACCTCCAGCCCGTCGACCCATCCTCCCCTGCCGCTCCCTCCCCTGAGGCCGGCCCGTCCAAACCCAAGCAGAAACGGAAACGTACCGCCGCCAACGCGTCCAGTCGCCGGTCCTCCAATGATCCCGCTCGTCCACTTCACTTTATGGGCGAGGAGAACGAGATCATCCGGTGTATCTGCGGGATCGACGAGGATGACGGACTGACGATTCAATGCGAGTCGTGCTATGCCTGGCAACACGCGCAATGTTTCGGCTACTCGGAAGCGGCCAACACGCCAGAAATATACTTTTGCGAGTTGTGCTCGCCGAGACCGTATGATCCGGGTCGGGCGAGGGAGGTACAGGTCGCCGCGAAGGAGAAAAGGGAGAGGGAGCGGTCAGGGGATATGGCGCTGGGGATTGGGTTCCCTGGGGTCGTAGGCGCGGCGATAGTGGGCGTGACGATGTCAGGAGGGATTGTCCCCGACAAGCCAAAGAGCCGGGGAAAGGGGAAGCGGGCGAGAGTGGGGAGTGTGCACGAGGACGGAGTGGACAGGGCGGAGAAGGATGGAAGTCCAGGATCGATGGCTCCACCAACGGCCAAACCTCGGCGCAAACCCGGGCCCAAGCCAAAACAAAAGACTGCCTCGATGATGATTCCTCACGAGTCAACGCCTGGACCTTCCTACTACCCCTCCGCCGCCCAAACTGCCGCCGTCGCCGCTGCTGAAGCCGAGGACGATTACTTCCGGATAGAACCCTGGACGCTGGAGTACACGCCTGTCTCGGAGAATATCGTGCGCGGGAGGGAGGCGAGGCGAATCATGGGCAAGATGTACAGGGAATGGGTGGACGCGGAGGAGGATGAGGAGGTCTTGTCCACCTCGACAAAGAGGAGATCAGTCGCTGGTCCTTCGGGCTTACCATCACCGACCGAAACCGGTCTACTTCGCTTCTCTCCCGACAACATCTTCCCCCTTCCCGACTACTCGACACTCGCACCACCCGTGCCACCCGCCACGCTGCTCGGTCCCGATCTCCCTTCGCTCGGCTGTCCCTGGTTCGTCAAGTCCATCTCGCACTCCCTCTCCTTCCTCCCTCTCAGCTACTCGGAGACCACACCGCTTCCCGGCTCATACACCCGTCCAGCGCTGTACGGCGTCTTCTCCTCGGAATCCATCCATGCGTCACACTTTATCGGCGAGTTTCGCGCCGAAGTGTTGGACTGCGAGTCGTATCGCAAAGACCCGGTCAACCAGTACGCCGTCCTCGGTATCACGAAGCCGCATGTCCATCCCATCGGCCCGCCTGTCAACCTCATGCTCGACGCCCGGGGCTACGGGTGCGACCTCCGCTTCATCCGCTCTGGCTGTCATCCCAACGTCGTCCTCCGTCCACTGCTCTTCCGGTCGTCTGAGAGCGAACCTCCTAAACTTCGATTCGGGATCTTTGCCTCTGAAGATGTCCAAAAGGATGACGAGCTCGTCCTCTCATGGGCATGGGATGACTCGCATATCGTCCACGCCCTTCGGTCCCTCATCCACCCCACTACTCTCGCGGACGGATATCCCGGTCGACCAGCTTTCGCGCCCTCTCTCCCGTCCTCGTCCCCGGCGGTCAACGGCCTGCTCGACAAGTTCGAGGTCGTCCTGACGCACTTGCTTGGGACATTCTCTTCCTGCGCGTGCAAGAGTCTCGGTAATTGCGCGATCGCGCAAATGCGGTATCTCGTCGAGCAGCGGGATGACGAGCGGAGTCGGGCGGGACGGAGGGGTCAGCGGGCGGATCTGGGGTCACTGGTCGGCGCGGTGAGGGGCTGGAGGAGAAGAGAAGAGGAGATGGAGGGGGTGCGAAAGTGGAATTTGCCGGAGGCGCTGGAAGGGAGGGTGTGGGGGAAAGAAGAGGAGGAAAGGATGTCGGAGCAGGAGCAGGCGGCTGAGGTTGATGTTGGTGAGCCGGAGCAGGAAGTCCAGGTGGAGCCGGTCAGCAGGAGAGAGTCGGAGGAGGCGTCAGAAGCTATCACAGAGATGGAGGAAGAGGAAGGCGGTGATGGGGACATCGAAATGGACGTCGACGAGGAGGAAGAGGAGGAAGGTCGCGCCACCACCCCTTCGGTCCTCACGGCGCCGTCGCGGTCTCATTCTCGCCAACAATCCGGATCCGCATCACCGCTCACTTCATCCCCTCGACCTTCCACACCCCCAGCGCCACGTCCCACCGTTGCGCCATCTTCTGCCTTAACGTCTGCCCCTCGCTCTCGTCCCCGCGCTCGGCCACATCCAGACTCGGACGACGAGCATCTCTCCGACGCCACGACCGCTACTGTCCCCCGATCCAATTCGTCCGGAGACGAAGGGGACGATGGTGAAGCCGATTCCGAGGCAGAGGCCGATACGCGCCCTGGCAAGTCCAACGGTCCCGGAGTCCGAGTTCGCCGTGTCCTCAGTCCCGTCGTGGAGAGCAATCTCCCCAGTCCCAAGGCGGAACAAGAGGAAGTCAAGGCAGGCAAGGCACGGAGGATACGGAAAGACGGGAAGGAGGATAAGCGGTTCAAACGCGATCCTTCCGGCGCTGGCGGGAGCAACAAGCGGCAGAGGAATCGGATCCTGTCTTCCCCTCCTGGATCAGAGGATGAGGCGATGGATCTTCCGGGTCGTCGGCGGGCCGAGGTAGACAAGGAGGAGATGGCGTCTTCGCTCTTTCCCGATGAGTCGGGCAGAGATGGGAATGGGGATGTCGAGATGGAGGAGGCGGAAAGGCTTCCTACACCTCCACTGCCCCACCGGTCGCCTTCACCTCTCCCGCCAAAGGAGGCCACACCGCCGCCCCCGGAACCGCCCAAGAAGGTCTCGCTTTCTGAGTATCTGAAGAACAGAAAGATACAGAAGAAGGCGACGGATGGCGGCGAGATGGTGAATGGGGATGAAGCTGTTACAGCGGCGATCGTGCCTCCCGCGGTTGTCGTCGAGCCTACTCCGCCTGCTCCGGCGGCAGCACCCCTCTCGGTATCATTCGCGGATGTCAAGCCCGATATTCCCGCGCCGTCACCCCAGCAAGGCGGTTTCAACATGCACGACTTCCTCCCCAGCTCGCGCCCGCAACCACCTCCGGCCCCCTCGGCGGCGGGACCGAGCTCGTACGGTACTCCGATCTCCGAGTCACCTCGAGCTACTCCAGGCCCAGGCAGCTACGCCCCTCGGTCCGAGTACTTTCCTCTCACCTCTTCGACTGCACCTGTCGCTGCCTCGGCCGCTGGGACGCCTTCCACCGCCTTCCAACCGCGGACGTCAAGCTACACCCCTCGTGCGAGCGCATCTACGGACAGCGAGGCCCCTCCCTCATCGCTCGCCGTCCCATCGTACGTACCTCGTGGTTCCGCCACTCCCGTCGAGGAGCCAAAACCACTTCCCGGGGTCGACGATCTCCCCAACGGCCGGGACTACGGGTACAGTCGCAACTTTGGCTACAACATGTCCGCGCCATCCCGGTCCGTCTCCAGCTCCACCTCGGCCGGCGGAGATGATTATCCCGGTACCTCCACGCCGGCATCCCGGTCGCGTCAGCGGTCCATGTCAGACTCGCCCGTCAAGCCTACCATATCACTGCCTGAGCAAACCTCCATGCCTCCGCCGCTCCCCTATCGCGAGGCACCGCCGCACCAGCAATTCTCTCGGCAGTACACCGCCGCGTCGCTCTCGCCCGAGGCTCGCACCACCGGTCTCCCCTTCCGCTCCCCCATCGACCGCACGAGCCCGCTTCCCCGGCTCCCACCTACCGGTCCTAAAGCTCAGACTCCAGCGACGCAGTCTGTCGTTCTTCCCCCTACTGGACCAAGGGGGAGCTGGCAGACGCCCACCTCGGCCCACTCGGCTGCGACACCCACGTCGGGCGGGTCAGGCGGAGCAGGGACGCCCCATACACCTACTACGGCGCCTGCTCCCCCTCTGGGTCCAAGGGGTCAATACATGCCCGTCCCGGTGCCAGGAATGAATGGGCGCGGGGGCTTTGGCGGGAATATGCGGTTCTTTGAGCCAAGAGGCGCATGGAGGGGCAGAGGGATGGGGAGGGGGCATCATATTTCCCATGGAGCGAGAGGGAGGTAGTGGCTGCTGGAATGTGGCAGCTGGAAAGATGTGAGTTGAGGCCTTTCTAACGCTGAGATTGTGGACTATTGCTGATGGAGCAGGAAAAGGGTGCATGCGTTATTCAGACCGATGATGGCCAGGCAGGCAAGAATGTGAGCATTATTCCCTCAGCCTGATTTGGGATGAAATGGAGAGGACATTGGCTGACGAGGCAGGAAGGGTGCATATAGTATCGAGGACAAGTTGTATATGTAGATATTAGAGCGTGGAGATATGGGTCAGTCCGGTTGGGTGAGTAGGTAGAACCAAAAGGCAAGCGTAGCGTAGACGCAAAAGTAGACGTAGGCGTTTATAAGTATGGTGTAGATATAGTCATGCGAGATATCACCGCTTTTGCTCTCTAAGTCGCGCATCCTGTCTTCTGGTCTTGCAAAACGTGCGCTGCGTAGTAGGACCTTGCCCGACATATGGATTAGACTCGGACGGCGTCGAAGGACTGTTCTACCGGTTGACTTGGGCTCTGGGAGCTCCGACTGATGGCTTCTTCTCGGCCAGTAACTAGCTATCAGGTCAAACGCAGCTGGGCTTGCCCCTTCGACTTGAGCTGCTGTGTATTCCGCGACCTCGAGATCGCTATCGCACACTTCCAAGCAATTGTGTACCCCGGAAAAGCATGCATGTCTATGAGCCCGAACGGACCTACGCCTCCTTGTTGTAGAAGTGCACCTCCTCCTTCTCCCGCCCGCGCATGAAGGGTGGCTCGGTACCCTTGTAGTAGATGTCGGTCCAGAACTCCTTGAGATCGGGGAAAGGTGACTGCTTGGCCTCCTCGACGGCAGTGTCGACCTCGGTCTTGGCTCCGTCCACAATTGCCTGAAGATCAGCTTGGCTCTTCCTTGACAATACAAACATGGCTCACCTTCAAGCTAGCCTCGTCTGACACTCCCCAGTCCAAGATGTTCTTCTTCAGACCCGCGATCGTGTCCTTCTCCGCACGCATCGCCTGTACTTCGTCACGGGTACGGTAAGTGGTTCCGGGGTCGGACATGCTATACACGTCAGCTCGCCACCCGCGTCATGAGAAAGACTTGAACTCACGAGTGACCACCGTATCGGTACGTCACAAACTCAACCACCAATGGTCCCTTTCCGCTCGTCACCCACTCCTTGGCCCACGAGCACGCCTGCCTGACCGCCAAGATGTCCATCCCGTTGACCTGCAATCCGGGGATTTTGTCACCTCGGGTAAAGTAGTCGGTGTTCATCGAGGACCGCTCGGCTGATGTACCCATACCGTATTTGTTGTTCTCGCAGACGAAGATACAGGGGAGGTTCCAGAGTTTGGCCTGAGTGGTCAGTACACACCCAGAGCTGGAGCGTGAAGGACATACCATGTTGTACGCCTCGAAGACCTGACCCTGGTTGGAAGCACCGTCACCGTACAGCGCGAAAGTCGCCGCCTTCTTCTTGCTGTACTTTTGCGCCAAAGCGATACCGGCTCCGACAGGCACCTAGCTAGTCAGCTTAAATCAGGACGTCAGGGCGGTCTTAGCTTACCTGAGCACCGACGATACCGTTACCACCGAAGAATGAGGGAGTGAAGATGTGCATGGATCCACCCTTTCCGTATGACATACCGTCGACACGGCCTGGAAAGTCAGCCGCCATCCTGGTATGGACTGGTACGGACCCAAAAGCGAGACTCACCCATCAATTCCGCCAAAACACCCTTGATGGTACCGCCTCGCAGTACGGCGAAAGTGTGACACCGGTAAGAAGTGATGACCCGATCGTCTCCATCAATCGCATTCTCCATCCCGACCGAAACAGCCTCCTGACCGATAGCAAGATGACAGAAACCTCGGATCATCTTCTGCTTGTACAGCGCATCGGCAGCCTGTTCCATCCGTCGCATGGTCACCTGACAATTAGCACAGACCCCTTCATGTCCGACGAGGAACCCACCATCTGCTTGTACATGTGCACAAGGTCATCCTTGGTCACCTCGACTTCGGTGCTGGGTCCGTCGCATCGGTACGAGTGGAAGCTGTCCTCGGGAAGGTTGACCTTGAACTACATGATCAGCGCAATCCCTTCCGACACCATCCAAGCTTGCTGCCCCAACGTGGCCTTCTGCGGCTCCCTTGCCGAATCCATGAGAAACGACAACAACATACCTTATCGCTTCCCGAAGCAGGCAGTTCATGGGCGGGAGCTGACTTGTCCGAGTCAGTCTGGAGGAGCCGGATTTGCGGCAGTGTCGAGCGCATCGGCTTCTATAACCAGTATCAGCACCTTGTCCCTTCCATCCTTCGTGTCCATCCTTCGCCTCCTCGCATCTTGGCGAAGAATTTCCGGGATGGATCAAACGCACCACAGCCGCTGCCCGTACGCCAGCTCGCAATGAGCGTGCGCGGAGAGCTGAGAAAGCCATTATGGATAGCTGCTGGGTAGCTCTTGTCTCAGCAGCCTTGGTAGGGTATAGATAAGGAGGAGATAGTTCTGTGTAACTTTGGCTTTGCTATGGAGATCAGAGCGAGCATCGGAAACCGCGGAACGGGGCGGGACTAAATTCGGCGCGTGGGGGACAGTAGCCACGTGGTGAGGGTCTGAGTGTGGCACTCAGCGCCACATTCCGCCAAGGCTCTAGTCTTCGCCACCTTGGCACCAACCTCTTTCTGGCGCTTGCTATCACCTAAGGGGAAGTCAAGTCGACCGAGTAAATCCGATAGATCACGACTGATGGCGTGCTCAGGCTTGCTTCACCCACAAAGGAATGATGGTCTGTCATGCCCTAATCTACGTATGCCGCGTTTCGACATCTGTAGTCCGCTGACTCCCCTCCAGCCCTGTAGGGCTATATAAGGGAGGCGCGGGATTCGTATCCCTCTTGCATCACGCAGCTTCTATCGGCAAATCACCTAATCACCGCTCAGAGCTCCTCTTCCAATGTCCGCCACCGCTGAAGCTGATTTGCACGCTAGTGTACATCCCCGTCCGGACCGGAAGCTGCTTGGGCTGGACCAAGCATTTGAGACAGAAGGCATTGTGCACCTCGAAGACCCCAACAAGGACCCCAAGGAATGGGCCTCCGTCACTCTGACTCGGGAGATTGGTGGACCACTGAACCTCGTCCATCTGATCTGGGGCAACAATACGGATCACGAAGACACGGTATACGAGGACATGTTGGAGTCTTCGCCTACATACCCAGGTTATGTCCCCGACGAGACGGTCCTTTCCGCACACATCCAGAAACGCATCACTGCTCCTGATGAGACCTATCGCCCCATTGCCCGGAAATTGACACATCTGATGCGGACCCGAGAACCCACTACACACGTGATTTGGACACGCAACGCACCTACCGGGCCCACGGTCCGGGCAGCGCTTACAGCTTCCGGCTTGGGCATCTGCAACTTCATTGACAGTACCAGGGGCCTGACTGGAGTCTCCTCGGCTGACATCGCGTCGCCCTCACTCGCCAAGTTGGATCTCCTTCTGGATCCTCCGGATACGTGGGGGATCACCATCTGCCATGCGCTCTTGCAGACGGACCGGCCTTGGCTCGCAATGGTCATCGAGCATCAGCCCATGGGAGCCTCAGAGCAGACCGAGCAGATCGTCACCATATTCAATCTTTCAACTGGCGGCACAGTACCATTGACCCGGATCTCTTCCAAGCGCGACACTGTTGGGGGGGTCTCGGAGGAATACGTCGTGGACTGCTCCAAGCTGCAGGTCAGAGCGAGTACGTGGCCAGTCCTCGAGCAGGAGACTGAATTGCCCCCCCTCGCAAGGCTTGTGGCTGAGGACGGCGGCATCGGACACAGAGCCGGCCCAGATGACGAGGTCTTGGCGTCTCACATTCAGAACTTGTACCGGAACTACAACGGACGGTATCTACCACACTGGCAACGCAGACCGCCAAACAGCGAGACTTTGATCAGCGTCTCACCACTCTTGCGCGACGAAGAGGATGCTCAGGGAGGCACTCAGGTTGGGACTTTCGATGAGGACGCCAATCTCCATGTCGAGCGTCTTCGATCGTCAGCAGAGTCTCGGGTACGGTGATGGATCTACATATGTTGGCGAGAGGTCGGAAATTGTGGAGCTCTGTCCACTTCAGGGAGTCGAACTGTGAATAGATTGTGTCTGTCTTGGAAAGTTATCAGTGTGCATGGATCTGTGATCTGACTCTCAGCTTGATAAGCGTACGGCCTGTCACATGCAACGATCGCAACCTGCTTCGGGCGAGGTCCGCGCAGATGGGTGACGCGCATCATTATATCAGCGCTATTCGAAGACGACGATAGATCTTCATGAGGTCGTGATAGGATAAACGAAGCTACATGCGGCTCATGCTATCCTTTCTTTCCTCTCCGATCAATCTGTTTTGACTCGATGCTATCGACAAGAAGCGCGATGAATGCATGTGAAGATCTGGGGAGGTGCACACCTAGGGCAAGTCGCCGAGATCTTCGTCAAGGGAGGAGCTAAATTACAGATCATGAAAGGTGATGCTACATGATACGGTTTCTGCGACGGGTTCCAGGCCTCCCTTTGTCCTTGTCGCTCCACACGAGCCACCAGTACGCTTCTTAGAAAGAAATATAAGACCTCGCCTCGTCCGCTTGTGTTCTGCTATCATACATCCATCAAAGCGGACATTTGAACGATATTCCTCACCTGCACACACACATACACACGATGCCCGCCCTCGACAGTCAGCTGTACACCTACTCGGATATTCGGCGAGCAGTGGATGGCGAGAAACGACCTGACTGGATGCTGAAGGCCGACGATGCGACTGCCGCAGTGTACAGTGATCCTGACAAAGAAGACCTGTCCTGGATCGCTATCTCGCGAGGCAAAGACGGGCTCTACGTCGGGGAGGGTGACCTGAACCACTTTACCTGGAAGCCGCTTCCCAGGGACCTTCACCGACCCCATGCTCTCCTCTCCACTGATCACACGGGGAGTTTCTGGAAGAGGATGGGTCTTGCTCTGACGAAAGCGGAGTGCCTCGAAGTGACACTCAAGATGATGGAAGAGTTGTATCGGCGTGAAAAGGGAACGACGGTCATGAACGATCCCCTTTTCGATGAGGAAGACGGTGCCCTCCTCGTCAGGCGCACCAACTCTGCCCACCAAGTGTGCTCGGACGTGCTCAAGGCTTACACGGCGCTGGGCATGAGCGAGACACTGTCCGGGGAAGCGTGGGCGGAACTCGTCTCTTACCTTCATCCCCTCGGAGAGGAGAGCGCGGCAGATGCCGACCAGCAGGCATACACCGCCACATGGTCTCCGATTGAGCGGCCAGACCTCGTCCTGCTCACGAAATACCTCTCGGCTTCCGCGGAGGAGTCTGACTCAGTATTACTACCCACTCATGCCCTTGTACTCAACCTGACCAACGCGGTCATCGCGGCGCTCACCGTCACCGATGGCCAGGACTACAAGTCCGGGAGCTCCACGCGGGTCCCTGCCAACCTCACTCTGGACTGCACGCCGCTGGTCGAGACTACGAAAGGCTCCGGAGCGTTCTCTTGGCTCACCGACGAGATTGCCGCCGGTCACACAGTCGAGTCAACAGCTGCTCACGTCAATCGGCTCTACGACAACGAGATCGCGAGCCACGCACATCTGGATGAGATGACGGCTCCCGAGACTGTGACGATCCTTCACAAAGTCTGGGAATGAACAGATGAGGGGTCTGGGCGTGGCACTAGGCGATAGACAAGAGGGGCACATGAGACGGATGACGAGACTGACATGAGTAAGGGGAATCCTGATTGAGTGTGGCTGGTACAGTTGGGATTAGGCGTCGTAGATACTGTGTGTTTTTGGCATTTGGCGTATGATAATTTGTTTTTATTTCAGCCCTGTCCATATGGCATGGATCTGACTGTGAGGTGGATCAGATCACGGTCGACTTGCTCGCTTTCTGGACCTGTACGTGTGCGGACCGAGACCAAGCGAATCATCGCGTTCTGGATCATTTGGACGGCTGGGGGTAGTAAGTAGGGATAGCTGATGGCGATCATCATAAGTAAGTCTGCGAATCGGAACATCAGAAAGTACTTGACGTCGTGAGAGCCCACGCCGTCAATCCTCTGCTCGGCAATCCAGCGGCTCAGCACTCAGCGCGCAGGACTGACAGCCTGAAACAGTCGAGCTGCACAAGGAATGCGGAGCTGCCAGGCGATGACGGCATGCGCGATTTATGACCTCGGGCCTCTGGCCCGCAGCTTCACTCCAGCTTCTACTTCTGCCTCCACACGCCCAAACTCTCTTCGGGCATCGGCCAGGCTACTAAGGTCCTTTGTCGAGCTGACCGACTCACTGACCTCCACTCGCCCACCCAGAAAACATCATATATAGGCGCGATGGGTGTCTATGACCAGAACTCATCACCCTTCCAACCCTCTCATTCGCACACCCACACCCCTTCTTCCCTTCCACCATGTCACAAGATCAAGGCCGACACTACTCGCAACTCGCGTTCATCAAGGATCACATGTTTGCTTCCTTCTCCGCGCCCAAGGTCGACCTCACTGGCCGGACGGTGCTCGTTACGGGTGGGAACACGGGGTAAGTGATATTCTCTGCTCGCCCCTACCTGGGCTGTGCTGAAGCTCAGTCTGGGATATGCGGCCGTACTCCACTTCGCCCGGTCAAACGCCTCGCGGATCATCATCACCTCCCGCTCCCTCCAGCGCGCCCAAGCCGCCGCCGAGCAGGTACACAAGGACGTCCCCTCCTACCGCGGCATCGTCGACGTGATGAGGCTCGACCTCGCCAGCTGGTCCAGCACCATCGCCTTCTGCAAGGCACTCAACAGTGACCCGGGCCGGCTCGACATCATCGTCGCCAACGCGGGCGTCAAGACCGATACCTACCAGCAGACGGCGGACGGGTACGAGGGGGCGTTACAGATCAATGGGCTGGCGACGGCTCTGATGTGCTTGTTGTGCCTGCCGAAGCTGGGGGAGACGGCGGGTATGGAGGTCCCGGCGGGTAGTAAGGGAATGAAGCCTACGTTGACTATCGTGGCGAGCGATGGTGAATTGCTCTTTGGATGTTTCGGGAGGAGAAGAGCTGACGGGTAGTTCACCACTGGGCCAAGTTTCCTCAAGCCAATGCTCCCGGATCGCTCATCGAGGCCCTCAACGACCCCGACCAGTTCATCTCCTTCGACGAGCGGTACAACGTCTCCAAGCTGCTCAGCATTTACAATGCCCGCGAAATCGCCAAGCTCCCAGCTGTCACGTCTGGTAAGGTACTCGTCAACTCTGTCGGTCCGGGTAAGTGCCATCCGCTTCATTATCATCATTGACTCCGGGACAATCGCTGATGAGCAGGTATGGTCGTATCAGCGCTCAGGGACGGCATGGGCCCCTTCACCGCCTGGCTCATCAACGCCATGTCATGGTCGGCCGAGAAGGGTACTCGCAACTTTCTCTGGGCGGCCACTCAGCCGACCGCTCCCGGCGCATACGTCACGCACTGCAAGGAGACCCCGCCGTCCTTGTTCATCGTCTCGGCCAAGGGGAAGAAGACTCAGGAGAAGTACTGGAGGGAGTGTCTTGCGATCTTTAGGCAGCTGGGCGGGAGAGGAGCTGGACAGGGTGCTTTAGACATTGATGATCGGGAGCGGCATGCATTCAGATGGTAGACCAGGCCGAGGCGCAGCTGGATACACTATCATGCATGCTCTCATGAGCGCAAGCCACGTCCCTGGAGGAATGTGGAGCTGGAGGCGGGGTAACGACGGACTCAGGCACGGGCTGACCGGCTGGCCGACGGCCTCACAGATGACCGGACTGCAGTCTGCTTGGTCGGAGGCCGCGCAATCCTCCTTCTCGTCATATACTTGTCATATCACTCGTGGACCGTCAATAGGAGCGTCCCAACTAGCAGTAATGACCGAAGAACAAGGCCAGAACTACTCCCCTCTCGCTTTCATCTGGGGTCATCTATTCGCTTCGTTCTCGGCACCCGATATTGACCTCACCGGCCGGACCGCACTCGTCACTGGCGGTAATGGAGGGTATGTCTACGTCAATCACTTACTTCAAGAGCCAATGGCGAAAGAAGCTAATAAAGTAGACTAGGCTACGCTGCCGTCCTCCACTTTGCCCGTTGCAATGCCTCACGCATAATCATCGCCTCGCGCTCGCTTACGCGGTGTCAAGCCGCCGCTCAGAAGGTCTACGAGGATGTCCCATCCTACCGCGGCGTAGTGGACGTCATGGAGCTCGACCTTTCCAGCTTCGCGAACACCATCAAGTTCTGCCAGGACCTGAACGCGGACAAAGGCCGGCTGGACATTATCGTCGCCAACGCCGGGATACAGCCGAAGCCGGAGACATTCAAGCAGACGGGAGATGGGTACGAGGAGACTCTCCAGGTCAATGGGCTGGCGACGGCGTTGATGGGGGTCCTGCTGTTGCCAAAGCTGGAAGAGACGGCGGGGAGGGAGGTCCCCGCAGGAAGCAAGGGGATGAAGCCGACTCTGAGTATTGTGGCTAGCGAAGGTGGGTCTTCTGTATTCTGTCTTCGAAAGAAGAAGGGGTTTGGAGCTGACGCGACAGTCCATTACTGGTCCAAGTTTCCTCAAGCGAATGCGCCCGGATCTCTCATCGATGCTCTGAACGACCCCGCGCAATTCGTCGATTTCAACGAGCGATACCAAGTCTCCAAAGTCCTCAGTGTCTTTATCGGCCGCGAACTCGCCAAGCTCCCAGCAGTGACCTCGGGTAAGGTGCTAGTGAACTCTGTCAATCCAGGTGAGCTCCCCCACGCTTATGCACGATGCGGGCGGGATGGGCACAGGCTGACTTGGAAGGTATGTGCCAATCGGCAATAAGGGACAATATGGGTCCCGTCATCGCTTGGATCTTCAACGCTATCGCTTGGTCAGCTGAGAAGGGCGCGCGCAACTTTTTGTACTCGTCTACGCAGCCCACCATGCCTGGGGCGTTCATACATCACTGCAGAGAGACGCCAGTCTCGACTTTCGTCGTTTCGCCTAAAGGGAGGGAGACGCAGGAGAAGTACTGGAAGGAGTGTCTCGATATTTTTAGGAAGCTGGGTGTCGATTCGGAGCTGGATAGGGCGCTATAAGATATACATAGGGGTATGGGATACGGGGTTCCGGTCGATGGCGTTCTCGGATCTGAGGCAGATGGGATATGCGTGATGTCAGTTGCGATGGATGAGAAGCCAAGGAATAGATTGATGACATATGGGTTGCATGAATGTTATGCACAGTGTACAGACCTATCCCCGATAAAGCGAATCGCCTCTCGCAATTCCTCCTTCCCTCTAGCACAGACATCTCCCCTCATTCTGCCTTCCGCCTGTCATATACATCTCGCCCTCCCGCGCCGGGCTATTCGTATGCCTCCTCGGCCGATCGGCGTACTAAGCGCTTGACCTTCTTCTTGTACGCTGATGATCAGCCGATGCCCCTCCACGATTCGGACCAAGCGGGGAAGAAGTAAGATGTGGTTGACGGCAAGATATGGAGGACAGTGTAGGGAGGGGCAAAGTATACGTACATGGGAAGTCCTCTCGCACCTCCTTGGCAGCGTCGACATTCGCAGGCGAGTTGAGATCTGGTACGTCCTGCGATAAGAGGGAAATGACCGAAACGAGCTAGACGCCGTCAGCTGATAACGTCACACATAGATCTGACAACTCACGACGCTCTCGACAGTATGCACAGGCAACCACCTCTCTCCTGCATCTTCGTATCCCCACTCGTCATCTCCCGGTTGATGCTAATCTGTCAGCTTATCCGATTCGTCATCAAGCAGAGCGGAGCTCACCAATATCGAAACGCAGACCTCGCCTCTCTTATCGGCGGACGTGTATACTACAGGCTTCAGCTTGGCTCACGAGTGAAGGATACGCATTGCGCAGCTGTACCCACCATTCGGATGCCACATTTCAGAGTCGAACACCATCCTGGGTGGCAACAGGGGGTACTCCTGATCGATCAGCTAAGTCCTGCCAATACCGTTGACAAAAACGACAGAGCTCACTGGAGGAAAGATTAAGCGAGCTTTCAGTATAGCTCCTTCGTACAACGTATCAGTGGGACTGAGCTGTCAGTATCCATCCTCGATCGCCTCAACGGTCGTCCCGCAGGCACGCGACCGGTGTGACTTACCCCATGATGACAATCTGCCACTCCAGGATATTATCATCATCGACCAGACCAGCCGAGAAGCCGTCGACTGGCTTCTTTTGCAGTTCTACCTTGATCAGCTTACCTCTTTGCCGACCGGTCCCAAACGGGAAGGAGGAGTTGCCACCGGGGCCATGACCAGGCCCATGCAGTCGAAGAAAGAGAGCTCACCTATAAGCTGCCTCCTCAGGATTAAGCTCGAGTTGGCGCTCGAGCCATTCGCTGGTGTTCCAGGCTTGCTAGAGCTCGGCCGGCTGGGCGGGTACTGGGACGAAGAGGTGGAAGGGTTCGAGACGGTGCGCTGGGGCGGCATGATGGCGAAGCGATCTTTTCGCTGGGTTCCGGATTCAGAGGGTAAGCGATCGATGGAGCTGTAGACAAGGGCCTCGCTGTGTACTGTATCAGTAAGCTAATGAGTGTGAAGTGTGAATGTGAGAGTGATTGATAGAGGTGGAGGTCGAAAGTCGCGTCAATCCAGCCAGCTCAGCTGAGGTTATGATCCCGCGGGACCTTCTAGAGGGACGCGTCGCCACGTCATCTATGGGTGAAACAGTATCAAAACACCTCCACCGGGTAAAGATTTCCAGACCATCACATCTACTGCGACTACAGCAGTAGCGGCTATACCACTACAGAGTGGACAACTACAAGCAAGATGGCACCCAAACAGCCATCAACAGCAGCAATCATCAAGCAAATACCCACCTTCGAAGCCTCGCTCCTCGCCGACCTCTCCGACCCGAACAACCTCCTCCCGCTCCTCTCCCTCGCGCGGCACGCCTCCCCGGAGGTCGTACATAAAGCCATATGGGCCCTGCATCGGGTCTTCATCCCGCTCATTAGCGCCGGCAAGGTCGGCGGACTTGTATCTACCAGCTTGGCATCCCGTGGATCGGGCGAGGACGAGGTGGACGAGGTGGAAGTCGGATCAGGGAGGGAGGTGAAGATTTGGGTGAGGGAGAGACTGGTGGAATACCTGGAGATCCTGGCTGGCTTATTGAGAGACAATGAGGCGGCATTACGGGTAAGTCAGCTGTTGCGTTTACACAAATCGGGAGTAAAGCTAACATTGCAGTCATCAGCTCTACCGCTCCTATTCTCACTGCTTCCAGCTCTGTCAACATCGGGTGTGCACACCATCTACTTCAGAATCATCCTCGATGCTCTGATCTACCCTACCGAGTCTCTGCGCGGTGCCTCTCCTCGGAAGGTCGGCTCGTCCTCGACTTCGTCGCAATGGATCGTCGTCCCAGCGCATCAGGTCAGCGAGGATGCAGGCGTCTTGCCACAGGACGTAATCGCGCTTGTCGTGGATGATTTCTGGGCAAAGTATGATGATCTCCGGCTACTGTTCTTCCGGGAAGCAAAGTGAGTTCAGCTAACGGAAGGCGTCATGTCCGACCCAAGCTGACTCCTCAGGCACATGCTCGAATCGACCTCCGACCCCCTCCCGCACCCCTCGAACCTCCTCGGCCAGCTTTTCCCACTGACCAACCTCCCCCGGAAACAAGCCGACCTGAACGCCTTCTTCATTCCCTCCGTTCAATCGCCCCCTTCCTCCTCTGAACCCAGCTCGAAGAAGTCTAAGCCCAACCCGAGGAAGGGCAAAGGCGGCAAAGACGTAGACGCCACACCGGAGTGGATGGCCGCATACGACTCAGGATCCGACTCGGACTCTGCTACGACCGGTTCCAAACGGCCTAGGGAGCGCACTTCCAAGCTCAACCTGCACGCCGCGATACACTCGACTGCGGCGCATACCTCGGCATATACAGATCTGTACATTGCGGTCTTATCGACAGTGCCGCTCAGCGAGGCATGGACGAGAAAGATTTTGGTGGGGCTGCATGGAAGCTCGGGGATCTTGGGGCATATGCGCGCGGATAAGCGGGTGAGAGTGGCGGATTGGTTGGGGTCGCTGGTGGATCGGGGAGGAGTCGAGGGGATGTTGGCGGTGAATGGGTTGTTTGTTCTGATGACCCAGTACAACCTGTAAGCTATCGACTCCCTATGTACGCCTATAGCGCCAAGACAAGCTGACTTGCAGTGACTATCCCAACTTCTACCCCCGACTCTACTCCCTCCTCACCCCCTCTCTGCTACACACGCGCCACCGTGCCCGTTTCTTCCGTCTCCTCGATACCTTCCTCCGATCCGCTCTCCTCCCCTCGGCACTCATCGCATCGTTCATCAAGCGCTTGTCCCGCCTTGCCCTGACCGCTCCTCCAGGCGGGATAGTGCTTGTCTTGCCCTTCGTGTATGGCTTGTTCAAGCGACATGTGGGCTGTATGGGGATGCTGCAGCGGTACGATGAGGGCGGATGGGAGGGTGAGTCCTAGTGTCCAGGACGAAAGGTAGATTTGGCTTATGGTGTAGATCCGTACGACGCCAACGATCCCTCTCCGTTCACGTCGAAAGCGATCGACTCGTCCCTCTGGGAATTGGCGTCTATGCAGAATCACTACCTCGCCAGTGTATCGACAATGAGTGGGATCTTTAGGGAACAATTCACTAAGCCTGAATTTGCACTGGAAGACTTCTTGGATCATGGCTATGCCACTGTAAGTCTTCACCTCAACATTGAGAGAAGTAGCTGATTGTGGTTAGCTGTTCGAGACGGAGCTCCAGCGGAAGATCAAGTATCCCCCGGCACTGTCGCTCCAGCTGGAGGTGGATGACAAGTACCGGCCTGACTTGTTCCCTTCGAATGCGGCGCACGTAGATGCGAAGACGACGGATGGGGCGGCGGAGGGAGGCGAAGAGAAGGCTGCTGGGGATATAGTAAGCCAGCTGTGGGCCTTCTAGCTCGGTCTCAGTCTATAGCGCCTAGGAAGGCCGCATCTGTATCTTGCTGTTTTAGCGGGATCTGCGGCTTATGGACTGTGATGAGATCTGATGGTGCCTGTTGTCTAAGGTCTTCGTCTGCCCACCCAAGTCCAAGTTGGCACGCAGAAGCAGTGAATCCTTCTTTTGGTCAAAATAGAGTTTGAGCCTAGCCAAGCTTCGCCGTCGATCAACCAACGCCACCGACCGCCACGCGCCTCGTTCTCGCCCGCCCGGAACCGGAATGCCGAGATTTTAGCGTCATCTTCCGGCCGCATGGTGTGGTGTGGGGAGACTTTTGCGCTCGAGCCTGCTTCTCCTCGAGCTCCTTGTTGTGGTCGACTCGTCAAGCGTGTCCTCGTAATCTCTCACACGCAAGGCTCTTCAACCAGCGGTAGATACGCTCTCGAGAATCGCGCTCGAGAAGCGCATCCGCTCCCCCGCTGCCTACCGGCGGAAAGGTGAAACGCCAACCTCCTCTCCGCCGCGCCGCGCGCAAAACGTTAATCTTCGCCTTCGCGCAATCACTCAACACCCAACGAGGGTTGTGTGTCACAGCGCAGGCGGTCACAAGGCACAGCAACATACCACAAGATCCAGTGCGAAACGCGTGCACCCTTGCCCTGCCGCCCGCTCGATCGCTGCGGACGGATGCGAACCTTGCTCGTCCTCCCAAAATCTGAAACGCGACAGCCCCCCCGCGTGGTCAAGGTCTCACGCCGACGCCGATACCTCCACTTCGACCTCTAATCTCGAGGCGGATAGGTGGACTGGAGGAGTGAAAGGGTGCTTGCAGTGCTTGGGAGCTGCTAGAGGATACAGGCTGCATTGGCAGTCGTAGAGAGCGGCATAGTGAGGGGCGTATCGTACGTGTCTGTTTCACTTTGAGCGATCCCCTTCGCACACACACGCCTCCACACACACACACACATCTCCCATTGCCGTGCTTCTCGCCCTCTCGCCCTCCTCCTTCCCACCCCCTTTTTCCTGTCCTTCCTTTGTGCCTTACCTCTCTGCCCTTCTCCCCCTTGCGCTTAGGCCGGATACCTCGGATCAGGCTCCTTTCTCCCCTCCCTCCCTCCCCCGAAGTACTCTAACTCTGCGCTACTTTTTCGGGCGAAAGCTTATACAGCTAGACTCGCAACGCTGCGTAACTTAGCATCACCTATCTCAGAGGGTTGATGACTGATTTTCAAGCTCTTCCTACCCCCTCTATCTCTTCCTTTCTCCTCTGCTTCGTCTTCCCCTTCTCGCACCTTGCCCCAATCACATCATTGCCTGTCAGACGTTTCTCTCGATCATGCTTCGGACATCCTACTGACCTTGCAGAGATCTCACAAAGATCCCTTCGCTCGCCCAATCGTGCATCGTGCCCTGCCTTTGTCCACTGCAGATCGCGCGCGACAGGACATACCGCACCGGTCGAAATAGCTTTATTAGCACTTCCAACTTCGATCACTGAAGTCCAAAAAGCCGACCTCGCGACGGTCGTTCTCGGCGGTCGGATACCTCTGGCAAATCTTTCACCTCCAACCTTTACCTTCAACCTAGTCCTCATACCTATCTACGCGGGATCTGTCCATATCCAGTCAATCCACGTTGCACTCGTACTCCTTCACCGAGCCCATCAACCACCTCTCCGCCACATCATCCCTCTCTCATCCGCCTATCGCTCTACATGTCGATCCCTGACCCCTTCCCCGCCCCGGCGGAACATCAACCCTCATCCCGCCCATCCGACGTTCACGGCGGTCCGAAAGACGATATAATGGCCGAGGAGGGAGGAGGGGAATCTGGGAAGGGCTCGGACCAGGGCGATGAGGAGGATGAGACAGAGGTGGAAGAGCGTGAAAAAGAGGAGGATGCCGCGCCCCGCCGGCCTAGCCAGGTGTCGCCATACCTCTCCGCCGACCGGCCATTACCTCGTATCAAGCTTCGAGTTGGCGGTGACGGCGCTCCTCCATCAGCTTCTATCCAGCAGGATACGGACCGGCCGACCTCCTCTCACTCATCCGGTCCGCCCCACCTAAACGGCCAGCTCCGGCAATCGGAGGAACGCTGTCCTCCTCAGAACTCCCCAACCCCACCTGGATCCCCACTTCGGTCATTCATCGCTCCTGCCGCTGCTGCGGCTCCCTCTGGCCCGCCCGCTCAGCCCGCTCGTCCTGCCCATCAGCCTGCTGCACCGTCCTCCCGCCCGTCGAGCTCCCACGCGATCGCTCTTCCCCTCCCGCATGCCTCAACTGGTGCTCGAAGGGGATCTTCGCCCGTCGGTCAGACATCCGGGACGTTCTGGAAGACAACCACATCCGCTGCTCCTGCGCCGGTGCCAGTCGCGGAGGAAAGGGGTGAGGATGAGGATGTCGACATGGAAGAGGAGGATGACGAAGAGATGGAAGATGGGGAGGACGAGCTCGACTCGGATTACTTTGAAGAGGGAGGAGAGGAGAGGGAGGACGACGATATGACCCACCCAACTTCCCCGGTCAATATCACCTCTCGCGGCTCGGTGTCCGCGCCATCCGCTCCTACTTCGGCTCCAACATTGTCCCCGGCGGCTGGTGCTGGAGACGAGGGCGGCGCGAAGCGTAAAGTCCGAGGCAAGGGGAAGAAGCAAAAGGAGGCGGCGAAAGCAAAAGAGCTAGAGAGGGAGAAGGCGGCACGAGAGGAGAATGCGAAAAAGGTCATTGAGGGAGCGGTGGCCGTGGAGGAAGTGACGGGGAAGGATGGGAAGGGGGACTTTGCGTACGAGTACGTGGCGGTATCTCAGGTGAGTTGCTCTAAGTCACGCGGAAGGGAGAGTGCGTACGAGGGGGATTGTGCTGATAATGTAGCGGAAAGAAGGTCGTCAGCACCTGTAAGTCTATCTACGTGTTCGCTTGCTGTCGCTCTTTTCCCTCTGTCTCTCGCCTTGTTTCTTGGACGGGTCTTGGTGTCATTGTACACCAGCTTCATTCTTCCGTGACTGCTGGGCTCGTATCTCTTCCTCTGCTTCACATACCTCCCTTTTGACCCTTCTTCACTGTTCTTTTGTTCCCCTCTCTAAGCCTGAGACTGCACGCGCCAAATCATAACTGTGAGTCCGAGCTCTTTTGTCCCTGCTGTGCCCAAAACCTTGAGCTGATCCCGGGCAGACCGGAAAGGGCAAGACGCAGGGATCTCCACACGCTGAAACACACCCACACGCACATACGGCATTCCTCATTTTCATCATTTCGAGCCTCCACTTTTCCCTCCCGCCCGCCGTGCCTACTATCCCATACCGGCAGAAGGGAGGACGTGCACTCTCACGGCGTCCATACCCCCACTCCCTCTTCAGTGCTTGGGGACGGCGGTGTCTCACCCCTCCCTGAGAGAACCTATCGAACAATGAGCGTCGTACCCCTTCCTTTGTCTCGTGTGTTTGTAGTCCAGGCTTCCACTTGTTCTCCTTCCTGTTCATTTATATTCGACGCTCATCCCCATCCTTTCCTTTCTTCTTCCTTTGGGCTCAAGACTTTGATCCGCCCATCAGCCGCCATGTCTCAACTACACTTCTCTTTCCACCTCGCCTGCCCTCCCGTCTCAGAGCTCGTTCTGTACAGTGATCAAAAGCTTACCATGTACCTTCTTCCTACTCTCTGGCCACCTCATAATCCCACGCACCGACTTGCATATGCGCCTATGCCCATACCTACTCCTCCCTCGTCCTCGTCTTCGGTACCCGCATCGTCCAACCCGTTCCCGACTCTCATACCGAACACCCCCGTCACTCCGTCCTCCACGGTATTCCCCTCGCCTCGGACATATCTCCACTCTGCACCTCCCGGCGCCCGAAACTTGGACTATTCTGGTCATCGCACGACTACCGGCGATTCTCACGCATCCCCTTCCTCCCGGATCATACGCCCGGTACCTCGCAATCGGAACTCCATGCCTTCGCCTCGCCAATCCGATACTCGGCTCTCGTCATCCTCGCCCACTGCTGATCATGCTCAACCCGACCGACCGCCATCTGCTCCATTTCCTTCTTCTCCGCTCGCTCTCGCATTACCCACCTTGACGGAAACCGATACCTATTTCCATCGCCTCGCTACCTATCTTCCCAATTACCGCCCACGCGACTCGCTTTCTACCGACAGAAAGTATGAGATGAGCATGCGGCAGCAGCCCCTCCAGGCGAGAATGTGTAGCGCTGGCGAAAAGGGTGAGCTCGTTGGTCCCCTGTTTGGGTCCGATAGCTGACTCCATAGCCGACCGGAGACCTATCGACCCACCACCAATCGTCCAGCTCAAAGTGACCGATACGAACGGTGAAGACGTCAGTATCGAGAAGGAAAGGGAGCAGGAGAAGGGAAAGAAGGGGAAGAAGAGCAAGACCAACTCGATGAGGTTCATGCACAGTAAGCTCATCGCTTAGCTTCGGGCTTGATCAAGCTGATACTGTAGACCCCTACTACTTCCTCTACGCCACGCTCGTCGGGAGCGACGAAGCGCAGACCGAGCTACACGTCATCGAAGATGGCAAGACCCGCCTTTTGACCGGAACGCCCGTCTCGAGCCTGTACTACCTCAAGGACGTGAACCACCGGGATGCGGCGTTTTTCGTGTTCCCAGATTTGGGCGTGAGGAAGGAGGGACAGTACAAGTTGAAATTGACATTGTTCGAGATCGTCGAGTGAGTCCCCTTGCTTCGGCGCTGGGTGAGGGCGTGAGCTGACGGGGTGCCAGTCAGGAGGTGTTCTACTGCGCGACTTCTTTTACCGATACGTTTACGGTCTTGTCAGCTAAGAAGTTCCCGGGGATGCAGCGTGAGTCACTGCAGCTGGTCGATCGATGGGAGTGCTCATAGCTGATACATACAGGAGCTACAGACTTGTCGAAGACGTTCGCGGATCAGGGTCTCAAGATCCGAGTACGCAAGGAGACGAAGAGTGAGCTGCCGGAAGCTCCTTGAGGAAGGTTCACAGCTGATCTCTCAGAACGCTCGTCTGGCATCGTTTATCCTCCGAAGAATAAGCGCCGCTCCTCCATCACCGAGGAGGAGTTCTACAACCCCAAGCGACCTCGTCCCTCCCTCGACTCCAGCTATGGCAGTACCGCCTCACCTTACCCTTCGCAATACCCACAGCAAGTCATGCCGCCACCGCCGGTACCTCATCAACCACCTCGCGCGGCTGTCCACCCTCCTCCTCCTCCCTCTCATCCACCCCCTCATGGCTATGAGCCCAGCTATGGCCCGCCCGCTACGCCCCTGCAACCCAGCATGGAGCTCGGTGGAGACTACCCTCGATATCCCCCATCGACGTATCTGCCTTCTCCGCGAAAACGGGGTCTTGGACAGGCGTCCACTCGGTCAGAAGGTGTCCCCTTCTCTGGCCATCCACCAGGCCATCAAGAACCCATTCCGTTGCCTCCTCCCGCGCCGGCACTTCCACATGCTATGCCGAGCGGATACCCCTATGCCGATAGGGACCGGCAGCGAAACGCCGAGATCCAGGCAGCGCAGCGGAGGGAGATTGATGCGAGGCGGGAAGCGGAAGCGAGGCGGGCTAGCGAGGCTCGTCAAGCGGCTGAAAGGCGGGCTCATCAGCCCCAACAGATGTCGCGGCATGAGATGACGAGGGTGGAGAAGGGATATCCGGAGCATTTGGCGTATCCCGTCCCGCCTGCGCCGGCCGGCTATCAGCAGCAGCAACAGCAGTACGACCCGAGGTCGGATCATCCAAGCCATATGCGGTACGATCCCTCGCCCCGGCAGCCGTCGCCGTCTCAGCGCGAGCGGGAGACCTACTCTTCCGGCCCATCGTCCGCCCCTCGCCAGGCAGGCTCGACGCAGTACCAGTCCGCTCGTGGGATCGTAGACGTGGCGCGACTCGAGGCGCACGAGCGGGAGAAGCGGCGGATGTGGGAGGCGGACCAAAAGGCGAGGGATGCGCAGCTGAGGGAGGCGTCGGACAGGCGTACGACCGAGGTCGGAGGGTACGATAGCCATGGGTCGCAGTATCGCCACCAGCAATATCAGTACCACTCGAGCTCGGGTCAATCGCATTCGAGCCAGGCGGCACCTTCTTCGCGGGGGCGGCCGGTGCAGGCACACCAAGGCGGATCGTACCCTGATCAACACCAACACCAGCAGCACCAGCACCAGCAGCAGGCCACCTCGCATCGATCGCCGTATCCTGGTCAGTACGCGCGTCCTCCCATCGGCGCGGCTGCCTCGTCGTACCGTGACTATCCGCCGCAGCACTCCGCCCCACGGGACCCGCGAGAGCGGCAAGACCAAGGTCGGCCGGAGATGGGGCCGCAAGGAGTGGATACACGTCGGGACAGTCGGGACGTGATGGAGCGCCAGGGCGATGGGAGACAATCCATCCACGGGAACCGGTACTCCACATCTGTGCCGGAACAATCGCATCGCGACCGACACCCTGCCTCAATTCCGCTTCAACACCAACCGCCTACCTACTCCAACTCTCACTTTGACGTCTCTCACTCCCGCTCCCTCTCCACTTCGGGCAGCCACTCGGCCCGGTCCACCCCACAGGACGTTCGCACCCCACAAGATCTCAACCCCCTCCCGCTCCCCGCTTCACACCCGTACCGCCCTTCTCCGGCCAAGTCGAATCACTACGAGCCGTCCGCTCGTACCACGCACGCCAGGATGCGCACAGACGACTGGATCGAGCAGTCCCCTCGCAGCTTGAGTCTGAGCTTTGGGAGCGGGAGCGGAAGCGGTGGTGGCGGCGGCGGGGCTGAGAGGGAGAAGGAGAGGCTGATGAGCATGGAGAGACCGTCTGTCGTCTTGCCGTCCATCCAGAACCTCACTACTCCGGGTCATAGTCCGCAGGGAACGCCCGGGACGCCCGCGAGTGCAGGAGCGACGGTGACGCCGGGAGGGAGGGATCATCGGATGGGCTTGGGGCATCTAGTGGATTGATCGGGGGACGTGCGAAGACAAGGAAGGAGGGGAGTTGGCTGATCAGCCGCACTTTATATATATAGCATTGCATTGAGTCCCGCCTGGGTTGATACGACAGCAGGCCTCAGGATTGCGAGGCACAGACGAGAGACCAACGCAAGATTGCGGAATGCTGCACTGGCCGGGCGAATCAGTTGCCAAGATCCGACAAGCTTTATGCTTGCCTTATCTTTGCCCATACGTCCATTATGACCACTTCATCTACTGTACCTTCCCCTTCCAGAGACTTGCAAGTAACAGGGCGTACTGTCCTGGCGTGCTTGCTACATCACAGCAGGACCAAGCGTATAATCGACAACCGGGTGAGTCCAGCTCAAGCCAAGGCCCAAGCCCACTGGTCCACTGAATCCCCCTCCCCCCCTCGTCGACCAGCTCCGACGCCCTCTTCCTTCCACCGTCCACACTCAGTGCTTCTTCCTTGATGATGAGATCGCTGGGGCTATGACCAGCCTTGATTTGAGTCCAGCGTAATAATGCTAATCGCCGCCTTGGCTGTTTCTGAGCTCTCCGGGGCGAAAGGAACAGTCAAGAGTGGTTCTATCTCTGAAAGGAAGCGCGCTAGGCTCGGGTTGGACTTGCTTTGTGAACTGAAGCACTGAGCTGATTCTCTTACAGAGCTACTCGCGTATCAAGGTGGCGATAGCTAGCTTACAGCCCCGGCCACAAATATGACAACAACCTCAAATACACCAGCGAGCAACGGTGGACCCAACTCAAATAAGGGCACAGTCTACATTACGCCACTGGTCCACTCGCTCTCGCTCGATATACTGGAATTCTCGGCTCTCTCGGCACTCCTGGTAGATGGGGAAGGCATCATCCAGTGGGTGGAGCCCCTGGACAGCGCACTGCCTCGGGCCGAGCGGGAGAAGGAGGTGCATCGGGTCATGGCGGATCGAGGTATAACTTCAGACCAAGTCGAGCTGGTGTGGCTGGACGACGGCTTCCTCTGCCCCGGCTTGATCGATACACATACTGTACGTTCGCTCATATACCGCCTGCGTCGGCGCGTGGGGCTCAAGCTAACAAGATAGCACGCCCCACAATACCCTAATCTCGGACTTGGGTCAGACCTCCAGCTTCTGGACTGGCTGGAACGGATCACATTCCCTACCGAAGTGAAGTTTGGGAATCTAGAGTATGCTCGGGAGGTATATGAGGAGGTCATACGCCGGAGCTTGAACGCTGGGGTGAGTTGATCTGTATCGGCTGGTCTGATACAGGCTGACAAGCAGACAACTACATCTTGCTACTACGCTACGATCCATGAGGAGTCGACCAAGCTCCTCGCGGACCTCTGTATACATCTTGGTCAGTCTCGCAGCTAGCCCAGACAGAGCGACCTCAACTGATGCTCCAGGTCAAAGAGCATTCGTCGGAAAATGCAATATGGACCGGAACTGCCCCGCCACGTATACCGAAGCGACCGAGTCGTCAATAGCCAGTACTGAGGCCTTTCTCGCCCACTTCGACAAGCCTACCGTCCCGACATATAGCGAACCGGTCAAGCCATCTCGCCTACCGCTCGTCCAGCCCATCCTCACTCCCCGGTTCGCCATCTCCTGCACCCCCTCGCTCCTTTCCTCCCTCGCAGCCCTATCCGCTTCCCGCACGCCCTCCATACCCATCCAGACGCATATGTCGGAGAACCCGCTCGAGTGCGCCTGGGTCACGCAGATGTTCGCCGACGAGACGGGCGCTGAGAACTGGGGAAAGACCTATGCGGGCGTGTATGAGCATTATGGGCTTCTAGGGCCGGGGACGATCCTGGCGCACTGTGTCCATCTGGACGATGAGCAGCGGGAGATCATACGGCGGACGGGGGCAGGGGTGAGCCATTGTCCGGGGAGCAATATGTTCTTGAGTTCGGGGGCGGCCAAGATCCGGGAATTGCTAGATCTCGACATCAAGGTGAGTAAGATCGAGGGCAGGTTTGCGTTTAGCTGACCTGTAGGTCGGACTAGGAACAGACTGTTCTGGCGGCCCGTCGATCGGTATCCTCTCCGCCATCCGGTCCGCCTCGTACATTTCCAAATTCAACTCCTTTCCTTCCTCCTCGGATCTCATTCCCTCGCCACCGCGCACTCGACCCTTATCGACACCTAATCTCTTTTACCTCGCCACCATGGGCGGGGCGGCCCTGTGTCGCCTTGAAGGGAGTATCGGGAACTTTCTACCGGGCAAAGAGTTCGATGCGCTCTGGGTGAGACCGAGAGGTCCTGGGATGTTCTTGCGGAAGGGGGAAGGGTTGAAGGAGATCTTTGAGAAGTGGATCTGGGGCGGAGATGATCGGGATTTGGGGGCGGTTTGGGTAAGGGGGAAGAGAGTGGCTGGTACAGCGGGAAAAGAAACAGGTTGATGCGATTCCCAGACCAGACTTGCACCAAGTAATACACCAAGTACATCAGGACATACAGTACAGACGGGGAGAGCAAGCAAGATCTAGTGAAGAAGAAGACGAAGTCTATGGGGACCAGTCCTCGATACGGACTCCGCAGAGAGGATCAGTCAGGAGGAACGTGGGACCAGAATCGGCGGTATTTGGCGTGGGGGTTTGGGCTTGCCTTTGCGTCTTCCAACTGGGTTGTGGGAAGAAGACACTGGTGCCCATCACAGGCAAGGCCAATGACATGTTCCGTGTCTGTAAGAAGCTTCTGGCGGCGGTATGTGAGCTGTGTAAGCTCGAGGGAATGCCGGTGTGATACGTATGGGTATCGGGAGCAGAGGGATTGTATGCTTGTAGCTCTTGATCGAACTGCGCGAACACATTGTCAGGCAAGTCGTTCTGACCTGCACTCTCGTCGGCTGGGTAAGTGGGTGGCGGCCAAGTGCTCACATGGTAAGCGGGACAAGTGAGAGGTGGCCAGTCTGGCAGGTCTGCCCTTTGTCGTGGGGTGACAATGCTCGACAAGCCGGTCATCATACGGTTACCTTCACTCGCCATCTCGACAGAGCTGTATGTCGCTGCTAAGGCGGACGGCAAGACAGTATCGCAGTCGTCTTGGGGTCCTGGCTGACTTGGCGCGTCGACTTGACTGGCTGTTGGACGGGTCCCGTGAAGATTTAGCCGCAGTCTTTTCCTTCGCGCCTGCCTACGCTTTGCTTTGAAGGCGAGCAGGTCGACAACTGAAAGCTCGAACTTGACTGGTCCGGGCCGTTGAGGGAACGGAGGAAAGCTGCCGTAGAAGGAGTTCGAGACCGATCGGCGGTGAGGAGGTGGTAAGAAAGTGTAAGCGCAGTCGGGAAGTGGTGGCAAAGCAGCCGCGTATCAGGTCGTCTTGCGAGGCATTGGGATCGGCGGGGGCAGACTGACTTGTCACTCTGGCGTGAGTGGGGCTCAAAGGGTCCATCACGGCGACCAATGCAGGGAGTAAACGTGGGGCAGGTGTCCTTGAGCAGAGTAAGAGATAAGAGGTAAACGATAGACTACAGCACTCTGGGCGGCGAGGTTGCACAGGAGTGGTGCTGGCAAGAAAGGAAGTCTTGAGGCAACGGGGCGGAGCAGCCAAAGGCATCCACTCAGCTGCGGAGAGACATGATAATACACGTTTGGACATCCTTTTCGACTCAGTACTGAAACGCCAGGCGGTACAGCATGGGTGGCGACAGTAACAATTTATCCGCCCATGCAGAGAGCTACTCGTACGTGCGTTGAACCAAAGATTAAAATCTTTGAGCTCTCTGTCTTCTTCTGTCTTCTTGCGTCGACCGCGAGGATTCGATGGTGATGCTGAGCCAAGTCGTCCGATCGGCACGGGCTGCAGCGAATCGGCGATGACCTAATGTCGAAAGATCGCCGATTCCGTCAACCGACATAAGGTTAACAGCTGACATAACGCATGGCGGCAGGCGGTACGCTGGTATGCGGCTCTGCTTCAGCCAAAGCTTTTCGACGGACGATATACATTCCATATCGAGCTCCGAGGGGGAAGGCTACCCATAAGGATGCCTCGTTGCCCCGAATCTGCGACGCCGCACAGGCAGCGCTTGTACGTGTAGGAAGCTGTGGTCTCTGTCAGACTGTGGGGGACTTTGGCGGGCCGATCTGCATGAGAGGGATGTTAGGGTAGTCATCCTGGAATTGCCTTTGCCGGAATCGTGCCTCTTATTTCGTCCGAAGGAAGCAGAAAGTTTTGCTCTCCTCAGCCTTGTTTACGGCATAATTGTGTCATCGGGAAGATCACACCTGGACACACACTCTCTCAGCCGAGGAAAATGGATGAGAAGAGCGCATAGACGATCTCAAAAGTCAGATCAATACACATCATCTCTGCACAGGGTACGTTGTGATCAGAGATATCATATACACATAGCCGATAAGGCAGATGTCGAAGCAGCTCAAGGTCAGAGACAACATGCTCGCTCCAGCCGGTCCAGGTGCCGAGGCCGAGCCTGAGCGGATCCGCGCTGGCGAGCACGAGAAGGCGGTAGGCCTCGGCAAGCACGGCGAGCTGCCAGAGCCGACAGTCAAGGCGGCAGACGAGGAGAGCCTCAACTTCAACTCCATCCTCAAGGGGAGCGCGGCGAGCCGCTTGACCCTTTTCGAAAAGAAGGCCGCACTCATCAATGCGTGAGTTTTGCGACGCCATGTGATCTGCCTTACTTGCCCGTCACCTTCGGTACACAGATGAGATCGATCATCCTAAAGGGCTCCCCGTCGCCTAGAGAGGCGAGCAGCAGAGCTAGAGCTGATCCTACAGTGAGCTCGATCGGTTCGGCTTCGGACGCTACCAGATCTGTATTTGGTTCCTGTGTGGCTTTGGGTACGTAGAGAAGAAGGAGAAGGAGAGGGGCTGATTTACAGATATTTTCTTGACTTGGCCTGGGCCCAGGGCGTTGGATTGGTCGCCTCGGCAGTGTAGTAAGTCTTCCCAGATCGACAGCTATCGGTTGAGCTGACTCTGGGAGCCAGGAGATGGGTGTGGTCGGCAATACTGGTCTCATCTTCACCATGTCCAACGCTGGGCTTGCCATCGGCGCTCTGTTCTGGGGTCTGCTGGCAGATGTGATCGGTGCGTCCTGCATGATATCAGTGGGACCGAGCTGACCCTCAGGTCGAAAGTGGTCGTTCAATTTGACGTGCTTGATCACCTCCGTTTTCGGCATGCTCATCGTGAGTTTCAGGATGTTTCAGGTCAAGTCCGATGCTGATTTGGCAGGCTGCGCCTCGATACAACTACCCGGCGGTCTGCGGCATCTACTTTTTGGCCAGTCTTGGTCTCGGGGGGAACATCCCCATCGACGCTACTATCGCGCTCGAGTTCCTCCCGCAAAATCGCCGCTTCCTTGTCTCCCTTTTGTCCATCTGGCAACCCATCGGGGTGGTGGTCGCTTCGGCAATCGCCTTCGGTACCCAGGAACGGTATCGATGCGACGCAGGGCTTCCGTCTTGTGTCGTCGACCCGGCCAACCGCACACCGCCGGGATCGGGATGTTGCACGGTCGAAAGCAACATGGGATGGCGTTATCTCGTCCTCATCATCGGCGCCATGACGCTCTTCGTCTTCTTCCTCCGCTTCGTCGTCTTCAAGTTCCACGAGTCGCCCAAATTCCTCCTCTCCAAGGGCCGCGAGCAGGAGGCAATCGACGTCTTGCACAAGATTGCCAAGTTCAACCGCGCTCCCCCTCCCACCCTTACCGTCCAGCACTTTGCAGAGCTCGAGCAGGCGGAGACAGGCTACTCGGACCGGTCAGCCATCGTTGACGGTGGCCACCCCCCCGGATTCTTCCCGTCGCTCAAATACGTCACCAAGAACTCTATTCATTCCCTGGCGCACATGAAGGGGCTGTTCACCAACAAACTCCAGCTCTTCATCTTCATCCTCCTCGCCATCACGTATATGGGAGACTACTGGTCGTTCAACCTCGCGGGCGCCTATCTCCCCCTCCTCCTCCTCAGCTTCAACGTCCAAACCGGCGGAACAGTCACCGAGACCTACCGGCAGTATATTTACATCTACCTCCCAGGTATCATCGGCTCCATTCTCGCCATGTTCTCGGTCCAGCTTCCGCTGGTCGGGCGCAAGTGGAGTTTGGTGTTCTCGGCGGCCATGCAGGGTTTGTCGATGGCGTTGTACACGCAGGTGCGGACGACTAGGAGTTACGTCGGGCTCAACGCTTTGGAGTACATTATGCAGACAGTAAGTGTCTATCCGCTGATGTATGAGTCGGGTCAATCGTCGCTGACTACCAGTACTTCAATGCTGTCCTGTACGCCTCAGCTCCCGAGCTGTTCGACACCGCCTACCGTGGCTCTGCCTCCGGTATGCTCTCATGCCTCGGTCGTCTCGCCGGTATCGTCGCTCCCTTTGCCGGTCAGGCGTTCTACGACCCCACAACCGGGCTGTCTACTGGCGGCATCTTGTGGCTCGGTGCGGGCGGTATCTGGCTCTCGGCACTGATGATGGTGTTCTTGCCGGTGGAGATGAGGAACAGGCAGATGTTCTAGGTGGAGCGGGTCATGGCGGGGTGAGGTGGTGGTAGTGGCAGTTATAGTATCTTTTTTTTTTCTGATATAATCGTCAATATCATTGGCTGTATATGAGTAGCCGATCTATCTAATGGACCATCGCCGCACAATTGTTACGGCTCGTGGGGACTACACGATGCGCGCCAGTAAGGAGCGTAAGACGCACATGCATGCGCGCGGCTCTTCAGGTGGGTGGCAATATCGAGTGGCAAAAGTGCCACATTCCTCCCCCACTCCCCCACTTTGCCGAAATTCACTACATCCGCCATCCACTCCAACCGCTTCGGCTGTGTCTGCATGCAGCTTCACGCACAGGCCGCGAGACTGTACATGCAAGGGATGTTATGATACACGAGCAGCTTATACATGCAAATCCGGAACATAAATTGTACAGAAGATCGTTAATTTCCCCAAAGTTTTCCCTTTCCCTTCCCGTTCCCTATCCCTTTCTCTCCTGGTTCCGCCTCTCAACATGCTCCGTCTCGAGCTTCTGGTCAACATACGCAGTCTCCAGAGGCTCGGCATCATGCGCCTCGAACTCCTCCACCTTGGTAGTCTTGAACTTGCGCGCGGGGACCTTGTTGAGGAACAAAACGTCGAGTTCTCCGTAAGACCGACCGCGGGACTCGGGGAGGCGGAAGTAGCAGTAGGTGAAGGATAGGATGTTCGTCCCTAGGAAGAAGAAGCCGCACTTAGATCCCCAATTCCACTGCTCCAAACTCAGCATCCTCGGCGTGATCTGGGCGTTGATGATGCCGGAGATGACATAGGAGGCGCGGGCGAGAACGATGGTTTGGGCGCGGACCTCGGCGGACGGCAATTCTGCGACGATGGTGTAGCAGACGGGGCCGACGGTGCAGGCGAATGTGAGGTTGAGGAGGAGCATGAGGGCACCGATACCGTAGGAGACGGACGAGCTCTGAGGGATGCAGCCGAGGATACCGATGATACCGAGCTCGAGGGCCATGAGGGCTTGACCGACGAGGTAGATGCGGCGACGACCGATCTTGTATACGTCTGCGTCGTCAGCGGTTGAGCGCTCACCTGGTCCAGTCCAACTTACAAGACCAGACAACCAATGTGCCGAAGATCAAGAGAGAGTAGTTGCCGAGGTTCAAGCTGAAGGCGGTATCGGTAGAAAGACCAGCATTTTGGAGGCTGGCAAGTCAGCTTGATCATATTACTTTCTGCTGAAATACACTCACAAGTAGCTTGAGTAGCCTGTCATAGGCTGACCACACCAGTATTGGACAGACCACACGACACAGCACTTCTCAGTCAGCGCCAGTACGAGAAGAAAAGGGAAGTCGACTCACGATCTCCAGCCTCCGGAAGTTGGTACCTTTGAAACAGTTGAATAAGCTGGCCTTCTTGGTCTCCTCAAGCTCGATCTGGAAAGTGTGATCCATGAGGGCCATGCGAGCGTCGACATCCTCGGAGCTAAAGTAGCCGGGTGGCGCGGTGCGGATGATGGATTTGCGGGCTTCCTCGCGTCTACCGTTGCGGGCAAGCCACCACGGACCTGAAGAGTCAGCAGTGCTCCAACTGGTGCAGATCGAAGGGCAACTCACTCTCTGGGGCGAACCAGGCAACGACAAGAAGGGGCACAGGCCAAAGCCACTGGAGGATATAAGGTACGCGCCAACCCCATTGAGAGGGGATGCTGATGGTACCCCGCACGACAGCGGCGGCAATGAACAGGCCTGTCGCATCAGTCAAGTCCTTAGCTATATCGCGAGTGACCTACCACTAGCCCAGCAGATATTTACGAAGGAGGTAAGATGGGCACGAAGGGCCATGGGGCAGATCTCGGCCGCGTAGGCAGTCGTGAGAGTCTGGAAAACTGGATTGTCAACTGCTGGAATACACTGCGGATTAATTGTACTCACCACCCCAAGGTATACCATTGATAAAATTGCCAGCGAGGAGCATCGGTAGGTTCACAGCGAATACCGGAATGAAGATAGTGGCGATCATGGCGGTCATGGCGCAGATGTAGGTCCTTCTGTATCCGAATGTGTATGAAGCCCAGCCGTTGAGCTGTATGGTCAGCTGTCGCCACTCACACTTCACATCTTCGAGAACGTACCAGCAGACCGCAGACCTGACCAGCACTGACGGCGTTACTGAGCCCAGCTTGCCAATCAGCGGTGATGAGCAGTTTGCCGTTTGGCCCGATGGAGCCGAAACTCTCAAGGAAGGCAGGGTGACCGTAGAATGCCTTGAGCTGCAGGGGTCAGCCGTCTCCCTTCACTACCTCTACTCTTGGCTTACCAGACCAATGTCGTAGCCCTCCATGATCAAGGCCACGCTTAATCCCATTGAGAATAGGCCACCTCGCCAGAATGTCCTGACAGCTTGCTTCCAAGGCATGGCCTTCTCCTCCTCAGCGGCAGTCTGAGCCTTGGCGATGAGGATGTCCGTCATGCCGGTGTGGGCCCCGACGACATCGGCTACCGCCCCCTTCTCGAGTGTGGCCATTGTGAGTACGAGCGAATCAGAATGTGTGGGAGGATGTCACCGATGTGGGCGAGCGCTCTAGTAAGACGATGAGAGTGGGGTGAGTGTGGGGCCTTGCGGGGAGGCCAATTAGCTTTATATAGATCGCAGGCACATCACGGCAAGTCCTTCCAGGTCCGAGATGTCGGGTCGTCTGGATCAGCGGGGCACAGACGATGAAGGGCCCAAAAGAGGTATATCCGGTGAATTAGGCCATCGGAGGTCGCTGGGCTTCGCTGGGTCAGCTGCAGGCGAGGAAGGGCTTGGCCACGTCGGCCCGACCTCGGCGCTCCGGTGAGCGAGAGTCGGCGCGCGCTCAACCAGATCCCACATCGGCTTTGGGCGGGGTTTCGGGGTTATCCCTCGGCTCCTCCACTGTCCTCCACTCAGTACACTCAGTACTGAATCCACTCCTCCATCGTCCACGGAGGACAACGATAAGGCGTGTCTACAACGATGGGTACCGCCTCACCCGCTACTAGCGGAGCGCGCAACGACTCGACGGAAAAGGACAAGCGGGATGACAGCAAGAGTGAGGGCGCTCGCGCTTGTGTACGTGTCAAGATAGATCCACATTGGCATTGCGCAGAGGTTTGGTGCTGAAGCTGTATCAGAATGCATGTCGTCGAATGAAGATCAAGTGCATCGATAAAGACAAGCCACCTTGCAAGAGGTGCAAGCACATGAATCTGGAGTGCAGCTTCGACCCAGCACTGATGAACGTGGAGCGTGATCCAAAGAGGTAGGCAAAGTCATGCGGAGATGTAGCTAACTGTAGTCGCCTGGACGCCCTCGAAGGGCAGATGGACAGTGTCAACGGGAAGCTAGACGGCATCGCCTCATTGCTGGCTAGGCTGACGAACCAACCGCCTATCATCCCTGACGAGCGAGCAGAAGCATCGAGCAGTAAGTGATGTATGATCACGAGGCCATACCTGGCAGGGGACTCGACGTCGCCGCTTGCCCTCTGCATCCGTCATCCTGCACACTGCTCCCGTCCAGTTCATCATCCTGCCTCGTCCTGCCCCCATCACGCAAAGCGCTGCGCTAATTCACAGGCCGATACTACACCCAACAATCTCCAGCATATCAACCATATGTTCACTGGTCACATAACGGAGCTCAGTCGCGATCCGGTCCGTCCTACGGCGCGGGAAACAGCCGAACGATGGACCCTCGGGTCTCATCGATGCGTACAGATGCGGGCCCGTCTCAAGAGGATATGCTCAACAAGTACGATTCCCAGAAACCCGAGTCAGGACAGCAGGTCGAGTCTACCCATTCTTCAGACTTACATCCGTCCGATGACGATGATCCTCTCGATGCTGCAGTCAGAATGGAGCCTCTGCGCACTCTGACCCATCGCGAGGAGGCCGCCCGGCTGCGGATGGAGGGGCACGCTGGAGAGCGCTCAGATCGAGGGGATGGGGGAAGTATGGCCAGTGGATCCAGGAAGCGAAGTCATGGGGAGGAAGGGCCGGACGGGGAGCGCCTCGTCCGACGCAAAGGCGACTTATCGAAAAGCTTCCTTGACCCCGTCCAGCTTGGGTATTGTACCGAGGAGGAGGGGAAAGCATTGTTCGACTCGTAAGTCGGACTTCGGAGTCAGCTGATGTTCAGATTCTTCCTGCGTTCTCATCCCTTCATGCCAGTCATGGATGCAGAACGTGATACCTGGGAAGAGTAAGCACTTAACTGCTGCGACAACTGACGCTAGTCTCCGCCAGCGCTCAGCATTCTGTACGACCGTCATCCTGCTAGTGGCGTCTCAAGTGGCAGACGCGAAACGGTCAAGGTCGATGATGACAACGCAATGTCGACAGGCAGCGGAGGCTATGGGTAGGTGTAGACCTTGAATAGCGCTGATCACGCAGCCAAAGTCACTCTCTTCTCTCCCGTATCCCACTTTGAGACTGTGCAAGCCATGGGTAAGTCAGGCAGGGGACCGACGACTGACTTGGTAGTAATCTTGGCTTGCTGGAGTGACGTAGTCTGGCGACCAGCATGTGAGTGACGGTCGATTTCTGGACTTGCGCTAATCCCCAGGTCACGCGATGACCCTAGCGTGAGCTCTCCTTGGTTTTAGTGTCGCTGGTCTGACGCCTTAGTGTGGATATGGACATGCATCGCTGCCTACCGACCCTCTCCAAGTCTGGGATGGGAGCCGGCAAGACGGATGAAGCTCTCGAGCGAGACCGACCTCTGGTCCTCGGTGCCCGGATATGGCTAGCCGTGAGTTACTACCAGGGCCCGCGCTGACTATAGCTCGTCAAGCTGGCGTATGAGTAAGCTTAAGCCCTCCTGGTCTCGGAGTTCCAGACACTGATCTCTGCAGAGTCGGTTATAATCACGCTCGACCTATCGCTTTCCTTGCCGAGAACAACCTTCAGCTTAGTCGAGAATTGCTGAAGCACCCCTTATCGAACCTCTTCGACAGTCGATTCGTAGTCTCCATCGAGTTCTTGGCTTCTCGACGTAAGTGGTCCTTCAACCCAATGTTGACCGACAGAATCACTGTTTCGGCCGTTTGACTTGGTCACCGCTGCGGAGCGCCCAGACATCCTTGAGAAGGTGCAGGGCATCAGCGAGACTATAGAGGGACTGTTCGACTTCTGGATAGCTCATTATGGTGAGTCTACCGCTCGCGCGGGTCTCCAGCGCAATCCTGGTCGATGAAGAGAGACGCAGATGGGCCTCTACAGAACAGGCTGTGCTGATTGTGCCCACAGATTCCCTCGGCCTCGGTGCGGATGACTTCTTGGTGAAAGAGCGTAAGTGAGGTGCAGGACCGACCGCTGACAGCAGTCAAAAGTCAGCGAGCGTACGCGATGTATGTCCATTTCTCACTCCTGTCCTCCTAGACTCCCCGTACTCTCAAATCTCTCCACCTCGTAAAGAGGGATGATAGGGAGGGTGAAGGCTCTACAGTGCGAGCGTCTAGCTGACAAGAGCAGCGTGCGGACCAACTCCCTCCTTTTGTCTGGCATCCGCCATAAGAACGACGTCATCCTAATGACCATGGAACGCCGGGACAGTCTGAAGCGCTTGATACAGGCTGCTGCCTTTTTGGTCGCCTCTATCGGCAGTGGTCGTCAGGCCAAGGACTCGGAGTATGGTGAGCACTACTTCACTGCCTGGACTCCTCTTGGGAGTAAGCTGATGGATCAGGCAACCACTATTTCCGTGAGTAATCGGGTCCTTTCCGTGGTCTCAGCTGACCATCAGATCTGGCAATCATCTCGACTGCGCGCATGCTCATTCGTCTCGTCGGTCTTCTTCCATCTGCTTGCGACCCAAAGCAGGTCGGTGTGGATATCGAGGAGCTCATCTCGAGCTTGCCAAGATGTGAGTGAGCACAGGAGATTGGGCTGATGGACAGTCCCGGGTTATTCCTTTGTCAGCCTACTTCAAAACGACCTGCAGAAAGCCCGTCGAGAAGGGTTCATCCCTTGGCCTCAAAGTCCGTACGCGATACCACAGCGACTCAGTCCGATCTCGCCCCATCGGCAAGAAGATCTCAATTTGCCCTTCTCGTGGATGAACACTCCGGCTGCGAGCACCCCGAATACGGCGGCAATGGCACTGCCAGCGGGTCACTCGAGCTTGGCCGGGATTCCAGATGGGTCTGGCGCGAATGGGTATCCTTGGCTGAATGTAAGCTCTCTCAGCATCCCTCCGTGTGAGTATCCGCTGATCGCGAAGATGGACTTCTCGCAAAGCTTCGCTCCGTCCTTAGCGATCCCTCCAGGAGATAACAGTGAGTGCGCTGTTGGACGTTGCCTAACAAAGAAGATGATCCCCTTTTCCCACCCGCTTTCGATATACAGACCCTCTTCTCTGGCGGGTTCGGGAGCGACTGGAATGGACAAGGGGGACCTTCGGGGGGATTCTAGCGCTGTCTACTTTATACAAGCATGCTATCCTCCCGCTCAGACCCTAGTGTCAACCATCAAGCCAGTCACATGTCGCCATCTAATACACTCGTTCTACGATACAGACCCTACTCTGATAGTCCTTGTTTGCCCACTTGAACTTCAACCCCGCACCCATCAAAGCAGCGCCCCTATACACCACTCCGTCCACCCTATAGTCCGCCTCTGCCTTCAGCCCCTGGAGCTTGACGTTCGGTACGTCCGTGCGCAAGACCGTGGACACGCGGTAGACAAAGAGGACCCCGACGTCGCCCGCCTGGTCGAGGTAGAAGGCCGCCGGCGTGTTGGACTCGTCCGGTAGGGCGAGGCGGTACATGTCCCCCTTGATGATGATGGGGTTGATCTTCTCGCTGAGCTTGATCAGGTCCGGGACCGCCGCGCGCTCCTCCTCGGCCATGTGCTCCATGGCGAGCTCGAAGCCAAAGCTCCCGCCCATCATGGCGACATGCGCGCGGAATTCGAGAGGAGTGATCCGGCCGACCTGCTCGTTGGGGCATGCAGAGACGTGGCAGCCCATGGATGAGGCCGGGTAGGCGAGGGTGGTACCAAACTGGATGGAGAGCCGGTCGACCGCGTCGGTGTTGTCTGATGTCCAGGACTGTGACCAGTAGTGGAGGATTCCCGGATCGAAGCGACCGCCACCGGATGCGCAGCCCTCGAAGAGGACGTCCGGGAAGCGGACGGTGAGGACCTCGAGGACGCGGTAGAGACCGAGGACGTAGCGGTGGGCATAGTGGGGTGCTGGCATCTCGCTGATGCCCCGGTTGCAGTCCCACTTGATGTACCGGATGTCCGCCGAGGCGAGGAGGTTGACCATGCAGTCGAGGATGTGATCTTGGACCTCACGACGCCCGAGGTCGAGGACGAGCTGGTTGCGCTTCTCCGTCCGCTCATGGTTGCCCGAGGCCAGGACCCACTCGGGGTGGTTCTCGTACAGGTCCGACGCGGGATTGACCATTTCTGGCTCGACCCAGAGTCCGAATTGGAGGGGAGCGCCGGAGGAGGTTGGCAGCGCCGCGACGTCGTCGACGAACTTGGAGAAGCCCCCTGGGAACCGCTCCTCGTTGGGCACCCAATCCCCCAGTCCCGCCTGAGTGTGGGTCCGAGCGTTCTTCCCATTCCCAAACCACCCATCATCGAGGACAAAGAGCTTGACCCCGAGATCCGCCGCAGAGGTAGCAAGCTCGAGTAGCCGCTTCGAGTCAAAGTCGCAGAAGACCGCCTCCCAGCTGTTGAGCAGGGTGGGCCGGGGCTCGTAGACGAAATTTGAGCGGCAGAGGTTGTCACGGTAGAGCCTGTGGAAGGAGCGGCTCATACTGCCGAGACCGGATGACGAGTAAACCGAGACGCATTCGGGGGATTGGAAGCTCTCGCCTTGAGCGATGGGGTAGGATAGGTGGAGGGGGTTCAAGCCCATCATCGCGCGGACGCGGCCGTAAGCGAAGCGCTCGACGTCTACCGAGAAGGATCCGCTGTAGACGAAGTTGAAGCCGTACGCGTCACCGGTGGTCTCGTCGGTCTTGGGAGCGACAAGGGCAAAGAAGGGGTTGTAGTAGTGGGAGGAGTGGCCGGTGGAGTTTTGAAACCTAAGGATCAGCGCGAGGTCTTGGTGGTCTCCGAGAGCAACTCACCCTTGGATCCCCTTGTTCACCTTGGACCTCTCCCTCTGCGCCTCCCTCCCCCAATCACCACACAGCCTCAAGAAATCCCAGTCCTCCCCTGGGAAGTCTACACTCATACTCGCCGCCCGCTGGAGCTCGATAGTCTCGGCACTGTGGTTGGTGACCTTGAAGCTGCGTACGATGGCGTTGTGCGCGGGGAAGATAGAGTAGTGTAGCTCTGCCTCGACCGAGGTGACAGTGTCCGAGAGCCGAACGACGAGAGTAGAGACCTGTTCCGCCGACCCGAACGTGGCAGGAAGACCATCGAGGCTGGGCTTTCCGGAAAGGATTTCATACCCGGTGTACTTGAAGTGGGTGACCGTGGAGCCGTTGCCGTGGCGGATGTGGATGGCGGGAAGTCGAAAGTCCCCTCTCCCGCTGTCCGGGAATTCGCGCCTCCGCTCGGCAATTGCCAACCCCCATCCTCGCCCGCCTGTATCCAGTTGCGGGCTGTACTCGCCGATCGGCGCGCCATAGTAGTCATGGATGAGGTCTCCGGAGGCGTCGACGTGGAAGCGGTAATCTACGCCTGGGCCGGTGAGGACGAAGTGGCCGTCATCGTGGTGGATGTCTGCGGAAGTCAGCTCGCGATCCAGCGCTAGAGGCGACGATAACTCACGTCCTGAACTCGACGACTTGGCCGCGGCCTTCGTTCCGTTCGGCTTGCCATTGACTTGGGTCATGTTGAAGTGCGGTATGTATAATCGCAAAATGCCTGATAGCTCGAATGTTATAGCGGCAGAGTCGAGCAACGCAGAAGAGAGCGCGAGACCGAGGTCGGAGCGTCGGACTTGCTGCGCGGACCTGACCGAAAGCAATCGCGGAGGTCGGTCCGATCTCGTCACTTTCGGTTTGGCTTGGCAAACACCGGAGCGGCCGGTGTCCGGGTTTAGCTCGGTGGTCTCGTGATCTGCCAATCAGCCAAGATCCAAGCCGACACAGCATGAGTCCGAAGGCCGAAATGGACTCCGAGGAACATGGGGAGAACAGGCCAGAAACTCACAGTCTAGCGGTGCCTCGTCGCCACCAGCGCGGCTGGCGGGTCGTACGCGCCGTACCGAAGTTGGCTACTCGATAAGGCAGGGGTACGGGGCGAGGCAGTGCCACCGCCCAGCGGAGAATGTATGGCGAGTGTTGCCTCCTTCTCTCGGGCAGCTTCGTGACGCTTCCAAACCGTCTCCGCAGCTTGCAGAACCTCGTGCGGCTATGTCGGTCAGCGGCTTCTCTTTGGCTTTCCAGAAGAGAACTCACAGTTCCTCCCCTCCTCTCGACTGGAATCTCGCTGATGAGACCGGCCCCAAGAAGCCCACTGATCACTTCGATCCGCTGATCTGTCAGCCCAGTCCCCTCGCACCTCATCCTCGCACGAATGAACACTTTACCTGCCGAGCATGCTTGGTCATCTTCTTGTCGCGCAGAACCCCGCCCAACCGACGCTGAACTTCCTCATGTACAGTATCGCCTGTTTGAAGAGAACCGAGGATCGACGTAATTGCCGCCAAGATGGACTCCTGCACTTCTGAGCCTACGACGTCAGCATGCGCTTGCCGCTCTGCTGAAGCAAGACTGACCTTCTGCCAGTGACATGTCGGCCAATAGGGCAACAACGGTGTCGGATGCATCCACTCGCCCGCCATGGTCGAGCGCGACCGATGCTCGTAACGCCAGTACGGACGGATCAGTCGCGCTAGGCAATTGAAGTAGACGCGAGGTAAAGCCCGTTTGGTATTCTGGCGCTCCTGCAAATGTCAGTAGGTCACAGGAGAGAGGGACCACCAAACTCACGAAGGGACAGGAACTCCTGTATCGATCCCACTCCACCGTCCCAAGCGCTGACCGCTCCACCTCCAGACTCATCGCCAGGGGCAGACAAAGTCATGAGGATCGCATAGACCCCCTCTGCTGCACGTGGAGCATGCTTGCCCGTCGCATCTTCCGCAAAGACAACTTCCAGCGCCCGGACGGCAGTCTCGTGCAGCGCTAGCTGGACTTTCTGAGCCGCCTCTAATTTTGGTGGGACGTGTACTGGCAGAGCGAGGTTTGACCGGTCCTTGAGGGCGGTGAGATAATTGTCGGTGGTTTGCTTGAGAACATCAGGCGCGGAGGTTGCTAGCAGCCGAAGAGTCTGAAAGTCAGCTATCGTACGATACCGGCGTTCGGAAGGGAGAATGCAACTTACTGCTTTCCGGACTGTATCGTCCGGACTCTCCAGCCCGCTCATGATGACACCCATCTCCACCGTACCAAGCGCCTTGTCCCACTTGTCGAGAGGGAGACGCGCTAGACAGCGCAAGACCAAGATATGGTCGTTTGGTGGTGGAAGTGTCGAAGATGAGGATGATGAGGCGGGACTGAGGGTGGAAGTGATTAGGTGGAGTAGGCGAGCAAGAGTTATTGGCAGATCTAGGACCGGGCCTGACTGATTCTCGTACAGTCCGCAAAGTTCCAGTATGAAAGCTGATAAAGGTCAACCACGGGCTCTCTGTCCTGAGTATTTGAACGTACCTCCACTCTTCCCAGTACTGGCATGTGCTCCCGCCATCAGGTGCTCCAACACCTCGTCTACCACTGCCATCGCCTCTCGTAGCATTCCCCCGGCTTCCGCCTCACGCCCGAGGTCTATCGCCGATACCACTCGCAGGACCCGTACCGCCTCCATTGCGATTTCCGATCCTGCCTGCCAGGTGCCCATGAGATTGGAGACTTGTTGCAAGAGGTAGATGTGCTCCTGGGTACCCTTGACAATGTGCGAGCCAGTCTATGGGATCAGCTGGGCAGATATTCGGCCATCATGAATTTGGCTCACCTCGATCAACCTCCGTAACAGTCTTAGCAGTACGCAGAGAACGCTTTGATCTTCCTCAGCACCTAGCAGCCTCACTACCTTGCTCATCGACAAGGGGAACCCGCTGTTCCTTTTCATCAAAGTCGATGGATCCAGATTGAGCGCCATCAACGCCTGTATAGTACGTTGACGGACAGCGGGCCTGAACATAGTCAGCTTAAACTCACTCTATCTTTTCCCGCTAGCAAAACTCACCTCGCATGCCTGAGCAGTGGCTTCGCAACCAAGAGTGGCGTGACAGCTGGCGCCAAATCGGTAGAGGGCTGCTTAATGATAGCGTGCAGGGCGAGCAGAGTATGTGATGGGTCTCTGGACTCGAGATCCTGCCATTGTCAGTCACGGCTCCCTGAGCTTCAACCGAGCAGGTATACGTACCTTCCGGATAGTATTGATGAGCATCAAATGAAGCTCATGTCCCACTGGCATCCTCTCAGAGAGATAAAGATATCCTGTACCTGTCAGCTACATTCCTTGTGGGGGCAAGCTGTACAACGTAGCTGACCTATACGTCTTTGATGGAGATCCTTTGCCCGCTCAACGACCTGCAATGCCGCCATGAGAGCCCAATCTTCCTCCCTTCCAATCCCACCGCTAGTAGAGAAGGCTGATGTTGTAGCCTGATCCCCACTGCCTGAGTGATCCTGAAAGATGCCCGCTCGGTGCTGGTACACCGTACAATGTAGGAGGATGATGAGCGTGTCAACGATAACGCTCTGTGCAATTATCAGCTTCAAGCTAGTGTAGATAGTGATGTCACGAGGGACATTTCGTGCTCAGATGTAGGTAAAGAGAGGAGTACATACCAAGCTCGCCCCACCCCTCACTCCCAGCTGCTTCTTCCCCCTTTGGACCTCATGCCGAATCACCTCGTCCTCCTCCTGATCCGACTGAGCTCGGTGCAGCTTCACCAAGAAAGCGTGATGAGCTCTCGAGGACGCCCCAGAGGTCAGATAAGAAGGCAGAGACGCCATCACATTGGAATATAGCGAGTTGATGGATGAAGTCAACGTTGATGGACGTCTTTCATCGACTCTGTGGTCCACGACCGTCGATCCGTGCGCGTCAACAAAGGTCAGAGGGCCGCCGACAAGGTCGGAGGCGATGCTGCACTGCCAAGGCAAGTTGAGCATTCTCCAACATCGATGCATATAGTACTACTACTACACTGGCCTCGTCTCGACCGCATACCGGATATGAAGGCTCAGAAATGGTGTATCAAGCTGTCGACTTTCCTCCCCCCCAATCCCCACTCCGCGGATAGGATACACAGCTTAAGCGGTGCTCCTCGACCCGACCTGTACACCCTCCTTGAAGATGTACGCGTCCTCGTGCGCCGGCGTAAGCTTGTCGTGGAGCATCGTCGAGAGTCGGCCGTATTCGGGCTCGGCGTCGACGTGGGTAAAGTGCCAAAGGTCCCATGTCCCGTTCGCGGCCGCCTCGTCTTTCCGGCGCTGACGTTGCTCGTTCTGCACTGTCAGCTAGATAACAGTTGTCTCCGAATTCCAACTGACCTCTATTCTGCTCTTCTCGGTTCCGGCGAGATCGTAGTTTGCGCCCTTGATCCCCTTGGCGACCTTCTCCCACAGCCGCCTACTCTCCCACGGACCCTGCTGCTCCAGGCTGGCGACCGATACCTCCTCCTTGACGCCCGCCGATGTGTCGAGGAAGACGGGACCCTTGGAACCGCCAATGTGGCTGACGCCGGTCCACTGGCCCTCGTATGTCTGGAGCGACTTCTTGTGGTCGGTCTGGGTGAGGGTGGCCTTGAAAGTGTGGGCCTTGCCAGATACCCATCCTCGACCCTTGTAGTCGATCTATACGTCAGCTTCCGACCTGGGAAAGGCACGTGGTAGCTTACTTGAGCAGTGAAACCGGTGCTGCTCTGAATCGCGTTGGTCTCGACCAGCTCGATGTAAGGCGAGCCCCAAACGATACCTTCAATCCGGAGCTTTGCTACAATTGTCAGCGATGACGACATCCTCACGAAGAGTGCCAACAGCGAGCTCACGAAGGGTGATCAGATATGACTCGATGGGTCCGCCGGTACGAGGAGTGACATAGAGAATAGCGTGGCCAGATTGCTTTACTGAATTATCAGCTTGGTCACAATTCGTAGGCCGTCGGTAACTGACCATTGATGGCGGTACCGGTGAAAGCTGTCTTCTGCCCAGAGTGACCCTGGAGCTTAACGCCAGCCTTCTTGTTTTCAATGAAGCTGAAAGTCAGCTGCGATCTCCCGAGCGAATCCTGAAACGTACTAAGCAGTGATTGGCGGATGGTGCGATACCTGCTCGACAATCAACTGTGTCTCGCCTCGGCCGTTCGCATCGGGCCAGACTCCGTAGAACAGCTCGCCGAGAACGGGATTGAGGGGCTGGATGTTAGCTACGCTGTTTTGCTCGTGATGAAAACCTCGACTCACCTTCTTCTCACTGCCCATCTTCTCATTACGGGTGGTGTACTGTCCCTTGAGGGTAGCGATGAACCACCTGAGGACGCGCTCCATACGGTCCTGCGGGGTGGTGCCCTCCGAGATCTCAGCGAAAAGACCGGGGTGTTCACACCAGTACGCGGGAAACTCCGTGAGCGAGACGGGCGAGAGAATGACTATGCGTCAGCTGAGCACTAGCACAACTGCTATCGATGTGTCCTGCGCAGAGCTTCGCCGCATGATTGCCACTCCCACCCAGAGCAGCCACGCGACCAAAACAAACAGTCAACACTTACAAGGCGGCGCGGTCATAGACGACAAGTCTCCGGTCATGTGAGTGAGTGACTTGAGGAAAGCGCCCCATGTCGCCTTCTGCTCCTGGGGGACGTCGGCACCTGATGATCAGCTCGTGCATCCGATGGCTAACAACAGGTTGGAAGGGCAGCTCGGACCAGCTCTTCCCGGTGCCCAGAATCGCGCAACCCACCTTCTTCTTTGTCCATTTTGATGATAGCTGTTTTGCTTGGTGTATCTGTAGATGTGCTGAGTAGCGGTGTGTGTAGATGATCGTGGTACAGCTAGTAAGAGACGAGGGGAGAGGAGATACTAATGGTGGCCGGTGGTGGGTGTGTGCACCACAGTGCGCGTCATCGCGCGGTGGCGGTCAATGGGGCAGATTAGATCCCGCTAATAAAAATTCCCTCTAACAAATTTGATTGGGACCTCCTTGTAAACAGCTAGTCCGGAGGTAAAATGTGATTGGCTCCCTGTATTACCTAATTCACCCTGAGTCATGTGATCTTCAATCCCGTGCCTGAATTCCTAGATGACGAGGGACGACCACTGGGGCTGCTATCAACCGTTGCTTCGCGCTTCCTTTCACCTCACGCCCGCGACAGGCTTCAGCCGAGTCACAACTTGGTGTCCTCATACCCACTACACCGTACTCTCAGATCAGGATGCTAGCTGCGCTGGAACAGAGGGAGACCGGGATGGCTGGACATCATGCCAGTCCAGCTTCTCATTTCAGGCTGCTCGACTTGCCGAGGGAGATTATCCGCCTTGTCTGCATTCATCTATACGATCCACTCGAATTGAGCCAGCAGGACAGGTTGAGTGAGTCCCTCCTTACTGTGTCCGAGCCTGAAGGGGGAATTGCATGCATATCAAAACGTGGACGACGGGAACGAGGAGGTTGAAAGGGTATCCATATTTCCGTGATGCTGATCCGCAGCCTGGGGTATCTTCTCCACTGTCGACATGGACGGTCCCCGCCAAGAAGACCTCGCGAGTCTGATTCGGTTCGGCTGGGTATGTCGCAAAGTCCGCCGAGAGGCTCGAGTCGTCCTGTTCCGGTGTATCCGGGTAAACGAGTTGAAGCAACTTCACGAGGTGGTGGAGCACAGAGATAGCTGGGGAAAGTATGTTCGGTATGTCATGTCACTAAGACTGCCGACCCTGCTGATGGTCAGCTCCATTATCATCGACCTCAACATGTTTGATCCCGACCCGGAGTCAGACTCACTCAATACCTCGCCATTCCTCGGATCCACCCCCCAGGGCCGGCTCGTCCACTCCATTCTTCCACGCCAGCCAAGGTCGTGCTGGTCGGAATCAGCCCAGCTGGTCGAGCTGTTTCGCTCTCTCCCGTCCCTATCCCACATGTCCATCTTTGCAGATGCGTCAGACGACTCTGCCCTCGCTCTCTTCTTTTCATCACTCATCGCCCACCCTTCGCTCCACGTCCCTCCTCCGCCAACCCGGCCCAGCACGCCCAAGCTCCTCCCCACTGGACGCAGTCGGGCGTCCCTCTCGGCCACAGCGCCACTCTTCGCTCCTGCTACGCCCGTGCCGGACCAACCGCCCCTCCCTATATCTGCCCGGCTCACCTCATTCGGGTGGCGCCAACGTGCTCCCCCTCCATCCGGATTCCGGCAGTACGCCCAAGTCTCCACCTTCGTCTCGACCCTCCATCTTATCCGGCACTGCTACCGCCTCTCCACCCTCGTCCTCGACGCAGACATGGACGAGATGGATCCCGAGGATATCCTGACGGTATGCCGCGAGCTGCGCCAGCGACCGCCACCGAATGGCGAGCAGAGCGAGCGGGTGTCGATGACGTTGTGCGGGCCGATCCGAGGCTGGGATGTGGGGAGCGGTGGTCGAGGCGGATTTCTAGAGAAGATGGTGAGGGAGTACACGGGGTTTAAGGAGTTGTTTATCGACCGACCCCTGAGGAAGAGCCACGAGGCACACGAGACGACCGTAGCGCATTTCGTATGTCCCCTTTCTGACCCTTTGATCCAGCTGACCCACAGATCACCTTACTCCGGCCGATCGCCCAGCTCCCATACCTCCGCCTTCTTCAAGTCGGCTCATACACCTGGTCATCTGAGGCGCAGCTCGAGATCGTCCACACCCTCGCGCAGATGCTCCCGACCATCCTCGTTGTCGGCCTTTTGAACGAGCAGGCGCAGACGAGCTGGTGGGGACTTTGGCGGAGGTTGCAGCCGCCGAATCCGCATTTTGTGGGGGAGGGCGTCAAACGGCGAAAGGTGGAAGACGGCGAGGTCTTGGCGGTGCCTTTGGGTGACGGGCATTTGAAGATGCTGGAGGACGAGGCGGATAGTAGGGAGATGCAGACTGGCGCAATGAGCAGGAACACGAAGGTGGAGAAGGCAGCTCCGGCGGATGTTGAGATGGGCGCTCCCAACGACGTGCTTCTGCCTCCGAATGCAGTCGCAGTACCGGTCGTGGGGACAGAGGGATCGCGATCGAATGGTGGGAATGGGGTGGAGGGGCGGATGAGCCTGAAGCGGCTTCTCGAGACTGATTGATAGGTGCCGAAGTTGACGATATCCTACATATACGGGAATCTAAAGATATCTAAGCTTGTATATAGCTTGTAGGATCAATCAAAAGAGAAAGTGTGAAGAGCAAGGTGACAAGGAAAAAAAAGTTGGGCCAAGGCAAGATCGGTCGGAGGACAAGTCCGGCATGTCGCGGCCCGGTGCGGTGGGGCTCCGTTGCAGTTGACCTCCACTTGCTCCACCGCCGACCGAACCCCGGCTGACATGAGCTTACACGCTGCAACCGGACCTACTACCGTACTACCGTCAATTGAGTTGATTTGTAGAGTTACGCCTTATATAGCAGCTCCTCCTGCTTCTCAACATCAATAAAATTTAGTGAAAAATCGCTCACCCGCCATGTCCGCCACCGACTCGTCTCCAGGGGTGCACCCAACCAAGAAGGACTCGGCAGACATTACGAAGGGCGAAACCGTGGTGGACCTCGCTGTGGCTAGCACGGCCGAGGCAAGCGGTGAGTCTACCTGGCCTTCTGCTTTGGCGAACTTCTGTCGCTGACACCAGGCAGCAACCTCCCACGCCTCCAAATCCACACCTACCCTCTTCTCCCTCAAGGGTCAAGGCGTCCTCATTACTGGCGGAGCGCGCGGTCTCGGTCTCTGCATCGCCATCGCCCTTCTCGAGGCCGACGCATCTGCGGTATACTGCCTTGATATCCTCCCCTCACCCAACGCTGCCGAGTGGGCGAAAGCCGAGGAAGTCGCCAAGGCCAAAGGCTCAAAGATCGTCTATCGCCAGCTGAATATCACGGATGCCGAGGCGGTCCAGCAGGTCATCGGCACAACATACGAAGAGAATGACAAGGAGGGCAAGAAGGTGTCGATCTCCCGCTTCTTTGGAGCGGCGGGCATACAGCTCATGTGCCCCGCGGTGGACTTTAAGCAGGCGGACTTTAGGCGAGTGATGGATATCAACGTGACAGGTGAGAATGGCGAGAGAGCTAAGCTGACGAGCAGGCATGTTCCTTACGATCCAGGCTGCCGCGAAGGAGATGATTAAGCGGAAGATCAGCGGAAGTATAGCCATGACCGCTTCCATGTCGGGCACAGTTGCAAATAAGGGTGTGTATAAACTCTGAAGCCGCTCCGCCGCGCTGACATGAAGGGCTGGCATGTATCGCCTACAACAGCTCCAAAGCGGCTCTCCTACAAATGGCGAGATGTGCAGCAGCAGAATGGGGTCCGCACGGCATCAGGATCAATGTAAGCTGCTCATCGGTTTCCGCTCCCGTGGTCTGTTCGCACAGGCGTACATAGCGCTGACCAGCAGACCCTCTCCCCAGGCTACATCCGTACAGCAATGACGGATGCCCTCCTCGCTGAGCGCCCCGACTTTGAGGAAGAGTGGACGCGGGGCAGTATGCTGGGACGGTTGTCCACTCCGGACGAGTTCCGTGGACCCGTGCTTTTCCTGTTGTCGGATGCTTCGAGCTTCATGACCGGGGCGGATCTGATGGTGGACGGTGGGCATACGGCTTGGTGATGAGCTCATAGGTTATGATAGTTGCGCTGTGATGCTAGGTCATGCCACGCCCCCAGTCCGGTGAGGGGATGGCCAAGAGATAGCCTTCGCTGCCCGCCGAAGCGGAAGCGAAAATAAGGCACAGAGGAATGAGGTGGGCGATGGGCGAGCGATATCGATGACGCACACGATCCTTACGGCATCAATTTAAAGGTTGGTCAGCCAAGAAATCACCTAGCTAACGTGGCTCACAGGGTCGTGATACACACGGGGTCGGGATACGCCGCCTGAAAAATTACCTCTTTCGGTAATTGTGTCTTACGGCATTGAGGTAGTTGGCCCCGCTGTATCACGACTGGGTGTGTATCACCACCCTGTGACGCACGTTAGTGCAAAACTCTTCTTTGCCTCTCAGCCTTCTTCTCTCCCTGTGTTTATAGTCAGGTTCCATTTTCATCGTCGTGATGGCAGACTCTTTCCCCTCGGAAGACTCGACAATCGTGGAATGGAAGACTTTTCTTCAAGGCTATTCTGAAGGGAGTTTCTCTCCTGATACCTTCCCCCGTCGGCCTTCCCCAGGGGCCGCTCGAGACCCATCCCTCCCCTTTCCCCCACCCCCACACCCATCCCTGTTAGACGACTTTCAAGAGTACCCTCCATACACACTCTCCCCCATCACCGACGATGTCGCGCGTCAGGTCCGAGCCTACTGCTACTACAAGGACCACATGCCCCCTCCCCGCTCGCCGCACGAGGCCCTCCGCGGACGTTTACTGGCCGAGTACGACATTCTCGGTCCCGTCCAGACAGGCAGTATCCAAGCGGCGGTCAACATCCTGTCGGCCTTCTTTCCTCAGGCCGTCCTCACATTCACCCTATTCCGGAACAACGTCCAGACGATTTTCGGAGTGGCGGGCAATCAACCCTTGATTGATCGGCTCGGTATAATCAACAATACGGACGTTACCAACTTCACGTCCCTGTGCGGTCATTCTGTCCTTCTCGAGGACAAGATCATGTTCATCTCCAGGATGGACGAGGACTGGCGCTTTCGGTCAAATCCCTACGTCCATGACGGGGTCGTCAGCTACATCGGTAGCCCGGTCCAACTCAAATGCGACCCCCTCGAGTCGACCGGACAGACCACTCCCCTACCTGCCTCACCCGGACGTCCGGACAGCGTAGCCATAGGAGCAATCAACATCATGTTTGTCGACTCGCACCACGAGGTGTTGACGGACGCGGAGCGGATGGTCATTACCAATACCACCGAGATGCTTACCGCACAATTGAGGTTGACGTGGGAGGCGCACTTCCGGACGAGGGAGGCCAAGGCGCGAAAGGTGGTGACCGAGCTTATTGCGGAGGGACTGGACGGGGGTCAGCGGCAGGGAGAGGGATCAAGCGGGTGTGGCGTTCGCTTTGCGCAGCTTGCGCAGTCTGCACTGGACAAGATGATTGCGGCGTCAGATTTGACGGGTGCCGCTTTGATCGACGTCAGGGGTATATGCACTATGGTACGTCCTGGCACGGCTCCTTCGCTGACGTCCAGCCAGGTAGTCGCAGATTCATCCTCGACCCCGTCAGCTCTCGCCCCGTCACCATCGTCGCGTCATCAGGCCCGCAAGTCATGTCCCAATCCCCTTCGACGGACCGCGTCCTGGCATACCTCAACGACGAGCTGGCTCCTTTTGTCTATACGAGGCGACCTCGCTCGGAATCGGGGCTGGAAATCTACCTCCCCGACGATATCGAGGCCCACATGCTGGTCCCTTACTTTTCGCATCACCAACCGAACTTCATCCTGATCGGCATATCCCACCGCGTCCCTATCCCAGACTCGACCACCAACCTCGTCCGCTCCATCGGAGCCATACTGCTTTCCAATAGCACCCAGGCGCGCGTACTCGAGGCGGATGCCTCCAAGACGGCCTTCTTGTCGTCTATAAGCCATGAGCTGCGGACACCCCTGTACGGGGTCCTGTCCGGGGTGGAGCTGGCGCAGAAATGCCTACATGATGGGGATACAGTCGGTGCAGCGGAGGTGCTAGACATTGCCCATTCGAGCAGTCTAGCCCTGAGCATGATCCTCAACGACGTGCTGGACTTTTCGAGGCCGGCCCAGACGGGGTCGATGGAGCAGCACGTGGAGCAGCAGAGCGAGGTGGAGCTGATAGAGGTGGTCAAGAATGCGGCGCGGATGTGTATGGCGCAATATAAGGGCATGGAGACGGCGGCTAGGATAGTGCTAGAGTGCGAAGAGCGCCGGATCCGCGTCAACAAGCCAAGATACCATCGGTGAGTACCTCGTACGGTTTCAGGAATGCAGCTGATATCTTAGCGTCCTCATAAATGGTCTTACAAACGCCATCAAGTTCTGCCCAACCGGTACCATCACCCTCTCCATATCCTTTACAGACCGCCTCGTCACACGCATCACGGACACCGGCGTCGGCTTTGACACCAGTGCTATTCCGCGTCTCCTCAAACCCTTCACGAAGGCGGACCAGCACTCGCCCGGCGCGGGACTCGGCCTGCATATCACCAAGCAGCTGGTCGAGACGATGGATGGGGTCTTCAACCTGGACTCGGCGGTAGGGAAGGGGACGACGTTTGAAGCGATTCTGCCCGTCGCAGCTGCACCTCCCCGAGGTATAGTCCGGGAAGTGCTGCAGGAGGAAAGGCTACGAACGGCCGCGGAGATACCTATCGCCATTCTCCTGGAAAAGGCGGCCGACAAACTCCGCGTTCTCATCGTGGACGACAATGCCATCTGCCTAAAGGTCCTCCGGGCGATGCTGCGCAAAAGCGAGACACCTGTCCAATGCTTACAAGCGGCGAGCGGAGAAGAGGCGGTCGAGAAGTTTAAGAACTTCGAGCCCCATCTCGTCCTCACCGATGTGAGCATGCCTGGGATAGACGGGATTGAGGCGGCGCAGCAGATGAGGGAGATTGCAAGCAAGAATGGCTGGCGTCATTGCGCGATTTACGCGTTGACAGGTCTGGGATCGTCTGATCCGAGGCTGCAGCGGGCGGCGATTGGCGGGGATGCGGCGTTGACGGGCTGGAGGGTCAAGGGACTGGCGGATATGTCTGTGATCCAGGGGATCGTCAAGGAGGCGGAGGAGGGAAGACTGGAGAGAGCGAGAGCGGGGCGGGTCAGGGACGAGCCCCCAAACGCGGACGGGGAGGATCTCGGGGATCGACCTCAATCAAAAAGGGCTCGGTCATGAGCATTGGAGCTGTATTGTAGATGGCCCTATACCTTGTAGCAGTAGATTTCGATGTAGCGATTAGCACTAGTCATCCCGCCACCTCCATCAGTGCCACATCTTCGCAGCTGACCGCATCTCCGGCTTGCACCTCATACCTCCACTCTCAAACACCGGTGTCTCCGCCAGCCGACTCCGGGTATATAGGTCGCCCGACTTTCGCCCTCCCCTGATCTGTCCATCACCCTCACCATGCTTACCCTCTACTTCCTCAACTCGTCCCGAGCCATCCGTATCGCTTGGCTCCTCGAGGAGCTTGGACTCGAGTATGAGCTCGTTGGCGCCGACCGAGCGCCAAACGGCCAAGCTCCGCCTGGGCTCAAATCCCAAATCCCCGTCCCCCTCGGCAAGAGCCCAACCATCAAGGATGATCTCGTCGTCGTGACCGAATCTGGCGCTATCATCGAGTACCTCTGCGATAAGACGTCTTCGCCCCTCATTCCCACGGACCCACAGCAGAGGGCCAACGTCCGGCAGTGGCTTCACGCGGCCGAGGGGACGTTCATGCTCCACGCGTCGGCAATCCTGTATGCCCGCTGGAACATTGCGGAAGAGGCCAAGGGGACGATGGTGGATATGGAGGAGCGGATGAGCAAGAATGTTGTCAATGATATGAATTGGCTCGAGGGGGAGCTCAAGGCGCAGAAGGCGAGGGGGTGCGTGTGGATCGTGGGGGACAAGATGTCTGCGGCGGACATTCAGATGCAATTCAGGTGAGTAATTGCGGCCATCTTAGGCGATTGTGAGCTGATCAGTCAGTATCGAGTTCATGCTGGAGCGCAAGCTGGGCAATAAGGGACATGGAGAGGGAAGATGGCCCCAGGTCGAGGCATGGCTGCAGCGTACAAAAGAGGTAGAGAGCTATCAGCGGGCAGTCAAGCGGACTGGTTACACTCTTAGTGGGAACTTCAAGCAGTAGTCAAATGTGAGATGATCACTTGATCTTCATGGAGAGCTTGAACTGATGAAGATAGTGTAGAAGAAAATCGTACATGCCCAAAGATGATGTCTGCTCTAAGCTACATTATAGTCGTTATATAGTCGTCTAATTGTCTAAGCCCTTCTATCCCAAATTACAGCTCCACTCATACCTTGGCCTGGATGTGCCAAACCCCCGCCATCGCTGCTGACTTGGCCGATCCGTTCTTTGCGCCCGCCGAGCTCTTCACACACCCCGTCGATGACAATTCCCAACCAAGAGGACATTGGTCTGCGATATCAGCAACTGTTCAAGACAAGGCAAAGAGACACTACTCACATTGGCATTGACCACGAACACATGTAGCAGTAGCCCGATCGTCAAAGGCAGTGCAGTCGACGCCAGCACCAGTAGACCAGCATCCGCCGCAGCTTTGGATGTCGTTCATGGTGTCGACGCACTCGAAAGCGCGGACCTTGGGACCGCCACCGATAGCGCAGGCGGTACGACCGGCGTCACAGACCATGGAGCGGCGGGACTTGGTGAGACCGATGGAGGGAGCAACCTGGCAGGCGGTGTGTGCGGCGTTGTTGGTCTGACCGGTGGGGCAAGCCTGGCAAGCCAAGCCGTTGCTGGAGTACTTGCCAGTAGGGCAGACACTGCATCCGCCGATACCAAAGAGGACGGGCTCGGATCCAGCGGGACAGCCGGGGACGCAAATAGTCTGACCTTTGGAGTAGGTGGTGGTGCCAGAGAGGCAGGCGGGGCAGGAGTTGGGGGTACTGGGGAGGAGGGTGGCGGTGCCGATAGCGCATGGGGTGCAGGAAGACGAGCCAGCGGTGGAGAATGAACCGGGGAGACAGGGGGCGCAGGCGGCGATGCCGTCGAGGGAGAAGCTACCGGCTGGGCATTGCTTGCAGGAGCCAGCGAGGATGTCGAGGTAGTTTCCGGGAGAACAGGTGGTGGTGGTGCAAGAGGATGAGCCGGGGAAGGAGGTCGAGCCACTGGCGCAGGCAGTGCACTGGTCGGCCGTGCCGGTCTTGCCAGTGTAGGTGTTGGCGGGGCAAGCGGAGCACGAGGAGGCGCCGGCCTTGGAGAAGGTGCCGACAGCGCAGGAGGCGCAGGCCGAGGTACCGTCAGAGTATTGTCCAGCCGGGCAGGTGGCGCAGGCACCGTTGGAGAGACCGGAGCCGGCGCTGCAGGTCTTGGGGTCGCACTTGGTCGCACCGGGGATGAGGGCCTGGGTACCGGTAGCGCAGATGGTGCACTGAATGGCCGTACCGATGCTCGAAGTGAAGGTGTTGATCGGGCACAAGGTGCAGGCGTTGGCGCCGGCGCCGGAGAAGTAGCCGACCGGGCATGGGAGACATTCCGACTTGCCATCCGAGAACTTGCCAGCAGCGCAAGCCACGCAGGCGCCGAGGTTGTTCAGCGAGAAGCCGCCTTGGCAGGTAGTGGTGTCGCACTTGGTAGCGCCGGTGGTAAGCGTCTGTGTACCGACCGAGCAGGCGGTGCACTGGTTGGCGGTCCCGGTGGCGGATGCGAAGGTGTTGAGGAGGCAGGAAGTGCAGGTAGCAGCGCCAGCCTTGGAGAATGAACCGGCAGCACAAGGAGCACAAGCCGATTTACCGTCCGAGTATTGACCTGCAGGGCAGATAGAGCAAGCACCGTTGACGAGGGCGGATCCGGCGCTGCAGGTGATGGGGGAGCAGGAGGTAGAGCCGGTGCTGAGAGCCTGAGTGCCGGTGGAGCAGGTGGTGCACTGGTTGGCGGTACCGGTCGAGGAGGAGTACGATCCGACAGGGCAGGATGTGCAGGTAGCGGCGCCAGCCTTGGAGAAGGAGCCAGCGGCACACGAGGAGCAAGGCGACTTGCCGTCCGAGTACTGACCAGCGGGGCAGAGGGCGCAAGCACCGTTGACGATGGCGGATCCGGCGGAGCAGGTGATGGCGGAGCAGGAGGAGGAACCGGTGGTGGTAGTGGTCTGGCCAGTGGGGCAGGCAGTGCATGAGGTGGATTGGGGAGACGACGAGTAGAAGCCGATGGCGCACTTTTGGCAAGCCTTGCCGCCGGTGGAGAACTCTCCGGGGTCGCAGTTGACGCACGAGGATCCGACGAGCTCCTTGCCATCCGCGCAGACGATGGGCTGGGGGGACTCGCACTTGGGAGGGCAGAAGAAGCCGAGGGGGCAAGTCTTGCAGGTCAAGCCGCCGAGGATGTCGCTGTAGAAGCCCTGGGCGCAAGGAGTAGGAGCGGTGTTACCAGTGCCCGAGCAGGAGTGACCCTTGGGTGCAGGGGTGGGGGCGGTGTTACCGGTGCCTGAGCAGTAAGAGCCGGCGGGAGCGGGGGTAGGCGCGGTGTTCTTGGTGCCGGAGCAGTAAGAGCCAGCGGGGGCGGGAGTGGGGGTGGTGGCGCCTTGAGAAGGGCAGTAATGGCCAGCGGGAGCAGGTGTAGGAGCTACGTTGCCGTCACCAGCGCAGTAGGAACCGGCAGGGGAAATGATGGATTGGAGGGAGCCGAAGGGAGAGTAGTAGCCTAATAGTCAGCGCGATTCTAAGGTCTTGTATACAATAATTAACTCACCAGATGGGCACTTGGAGCAGGTGTTGGAAGTTGAGAGGAGGAAGAAGCCACCATCGCAGGTGGAGCAGGTGCCGGTCAAGGTACAGAATTGCCCATCGTCACACCCCGTGAGCCAGCAGAAGCCCAGGGTCCGCTTGCTAGCCGAGACTGTACCGACGGAGAAGTCTTCGCGCTCTGACTGTTGACCTGGGCGAGCAATAGCGGAGGTGACGAGGAGTTGGAGGGTGAAGAGGAGGGCGACGGCGGAGCGCATTGTGGCTGGAGGTTGGGAGGTAGGCGAGGAGGATAGGTGTGGTTGGGAGGGTTGAGGGAGAGGGGTGAAGAGACTGAAGGTGAGATGAGTGGGTCAGTGGGTGAGCAGCTCTCATCTTATATACATCGGGCCATCGGTCAGAGTGCTGTGCACCTTCGATCAAAGACCTGAGCTCGGGAGTGCCAACCTGTACAGAGGTGCTAAGAAAAAGTTGAAGACCGGTCTCAAGGCATACCTCGACCCCTAGATAGCCTATGCCAGGTCATTGACGGGTCGGTAATGAGAGGACGGTTAGCATAGGCCGCTATGGATTGTAGGTGATTGGGTATGCGGTATGAGGGCTTTGCTCTGCGGGAGACAAGGTATAGAACGACGGGACCTCCCGACAGGTTGAAAAAAGGCCCAGTCACCTCTCCCGTTACGGCGCGTTTCAGGTTCAAGCCGAAAATGCCGGCACTTCAGGGTCATGTGTCTCGGATGGTCCGCTTCCCGAAGCTTCCCGCCCACCTTCTCTCTGCTTGCTCTTTCGCTTTTGGTAAAGTATGTAGCTTGGCTCAGCAAGATACTTACCGAGCATGTCTCAGCTCTCTAGGAGGGTCCCGAAGGTCTGGGCACAGATCTATCGCCAGACACCCAGCCGATACTTGCCGCTCGATCACCTAACCCTCCGACTACCGCCCGTGCTCGGTCGTACAACTGCCGCCCGATCGTTCCAGGCTTCTGTTCGCTTCGGCCGGCCGGAAAGTCTCAGAACACTGAGCATGTGGCTAGCACACGCAGATGTGTGCCCCCTCGTGTCATCTCGTGTGAGGGCCATGCAGTATGTGCGCCTGGTCTCTCGCCCTGCAGACCCCTCGCCACCTATGTCCCCTAGACTGCAAGATGAACGACTTCACCATTGACATTCACGATGACGAGCCTCTACGCAGGCAATGACGATCTCTATGATGTCCGCTCAACCATCGAGTGGCTCACCAACAGCAGCCCCTACCTCTCCATCGACTGGCCGACGTATGCGCTAGTTCAAAGCTGGTGTCAGCACCCGTGAGTTCTTCCCGCCTCCTGCAACTGCGCTCCCGGTATGGACACCCGTTCCTTGACGATAGCCTGACGTGATAGTGACAAACTTGGCATAATCGTCTCCACCCTAACGGAACGGCTCAAATCTGCTGCACCATCGTCATTCAAGGCGGTCATCCTCCTACAGGCCATCCCGTCAGCCTCCCTGGTACCCCTCATCGACGCCCTCGAGCCGCTGGCGGCCAACACCGACAATGCCTATATCGCACTAATCGCCAAATCCCTTCTTGACGCGGCCAAGGCGGAAAAGTCCAAGGCGGAGGAGGAGGATGCCAAGCTCAAGTGGGAAGAGTGGTCTGGGAGGTTTGGGCGGAGCGCAGTCGGCTGGCTACCTCTGCCAGAGCCTAGAGAGCCTGAGTGGGGATGGTATGGGATGCGGTGGGTGCCTGAGCAGGCATGGTGGCAGCAACAGCCAGAGGTCAAGGAAGAGGAGGGTTGATGGGCATCTACTATAGCATAATAAGCAGTACAGATATGATTACCTGGACATCAGCGCCGTCGGCTATAATGCCGAGATGACTCACAGATGATCTCCGTCCGATAAGCATGGCCCAGATCTCCTCCCTCTCCTCAAGCGTGACGCGCCGCCTGCATCCCAAACACCCTGTGCATGACGTACCCCTCCACCTCTTTTCCCGTACCCTCCGCCGCAGCCTTCCCCTTCTTCCCCTTCTTCTTCCCCTGCTTCGGCTTCGCCGTATAGCTCTCCACGCACCACTCTGCCTCTGGACGCGGTTCGACGCCATCGATTTTGGGCCCAAGCAGCAGGTCCTTGACGTTCGCGCTGATTGACATTAAGCGCGCATCGAGTGACCTCTGCTTGTTGGGGTTGTTATTGCTGGTATCGACAGGTGGGAGAGGGGGGAGGAAGTCCGCGGCGTTCGAGTCACTGACGAGGACTGTAAGGGTGGCGTGGGTGTCTGACGGGGGTTGCCCTTCTGCTGGGATGATCCGGGCATCGGTCAAGATGATGACGAAGCGGTATCGCAGCTCTGTCGCCTTCCAATCGCTATCGTTGCAAGACAAACAAAAAGCCGTATCGAAGCTAGCATGTCAGCCATATGGCCTGGTGAAAGTCGAGGTCTTTGTCCGCTCCTCGTCTATGAGACGGTCGCGAGGAGGTCCAGCCAGACAATCCTTCCGTACGAGACTCACCTTCGCTCACAACGCTTACAATACTTGATAACCAATGAACCCTGTACCTTCCCCGTCGACGAGACCTTCTCCACCCTGGCTCGTACCTTGAACCGATTTGGCACCTGGCCATTCCCAGCGATGTCGGACAGAGGTGTGAGGGGATGCCGGACCGGGTCTTGGTTGACTGTGCTGATTTGAGTGGATTTCGGGACGCCATGGAAGGGATCGTGGGTTGGTTTGACCGGTGGACATGGAGCCGGCGCCGAAGCAGGAAGTGGGGGTAAAGCTGGTGCTAGAGCTGGTGCTTGAGCTGGTGCTTGTGGGCGATGGGACGGCTGAGCTGCTGGTGCTTGGGGGCGATGGGATGGCTGGGGCGGGGCGGAGACCGGTGCATGCTCAGCCGTCATCGGGGATGCACGGACTGAAGCCGCTGGGGCGGGCGATCCGCCTCTCAGCACTCTCAGTCGCCTGGGTTTCATCAGCTGAATGATACTAATTGAAATCTCCAAGGTCACTCACTCTTCAATGGCAAGGGCCCTTGAGTCTCCGGGCGGGATGAGTATGGCCTTCTTGGGCTGGTAGTGCTCCTGTCCCGCCCCGTTCTTGTTACACCATCGTAGCTCCAACGGGCCCATCTTCTTGTTCTCTTTCGGTAAGACATTCGTCAACCTGACGACGTTGCCTATCGCCAGAACCTGCATTTGCGCATCATCCGGTCGAGTCTCGATCGACATCTGCCAGACGGTACCAAGAGGCAGTCCATTGGCCGAGGCGACTCCGTGATGATCCCAAAGGGGTTGAGAATGCTTTGTACCATCCGTCACGCACACCTCCACTTCGGTTGTACCGCTGGTTGGCACGGCGACTTGCAGAATCTGACTGTCAGAGATGCTACCCCTGACCGGGCCGCGTTGGCGGATATGGGCTTACCTTGACCGTGATATCGCAATAAGCCCTGAACACCGCGTCCTTCAGCTCGATCATCTTCCTGCCGCTGGTGATGGCCTGACGATGCACGGGGAAGTCCCCCTCCCGTGCGCCGCCGGCTCGAGACCCGCGCCCGTGAGTCTCATCCCACCATCGCTTCATGTCCTTGAGGTCCTGTATGTCCTGCTCGCTAATGGGCGAAAGTATCCTCCCTTCCTCCGGTCGCAAGAGCTGACCGTCCTTGAGCATGGCCCAGGAATTGCCAGGCTTTGAGAAACCTTGGCACTTCGGTTTGTTCTTGTACTCGGTCACCTGCTCCTGTAAGTTTCTGACCCATACTGACCCATGACATATAGAGCAGACCTCACACTCATTCCTTGTAATAGGACTGGTGTCCCCGGAGGTAGGACAGGCACCTCTTCTTCCGTCCGTCTGAATAATGCGACGATCAGGTCTTCGTCGGTAGCACTCGGGTCCGTCGTGCGGTAACTGCGCATCCAGTCACCCGTTCCTATTTCAGTCAGCCCAGCCGCTGACCAGGATATAGCGGAGCTCACTTGTCGTTATCGCAGCCATCGACTCCTGAATTATGACCATCGCATTGGCTATACCCCTGACTTTGGCCCCCATTCCCGCGATATCGGTATACGTCGTCTGTCCGCCGCCGCCCATGCTGGCCGAACCTCCTTGTCCACCTGCAGTTCCACCGCCCCATTGACTCCGCCCAGTACTTGGCGCAGAGTTGCCGTTGTGCGGTGAAGCCCCTGCCGGCACGATCTGGACCCGGTTGATCGCGATGGGTCCTGATGGGACTGAAGCCCGCGAGACGTGGGCAGCAGCTCCAGCCGGAGGCGCTGGAGGACGAGTGGATTGGATTGGGGCGTTTGCACGAGGCGGAAAATCCGCCGATGATGCCAGCTTGGCCTCTGCGATGGCAGCCGCACGAAGGGCTGCACCCTCGACGGACGTTCCGGAGTCGGTACGAGCGCGATTCGACGATGTAGTGGAGGTTGAACGCGTCGCTTGACCAGCGAGGGAGGAAGAGGTCGAGGAGGTCCGAGAGAGTGTTTGGGGGTGGGAGATCTCAGCCGCACGGAGGATGGGAGTTGCGGAGGGAAGAGGTTCCTGCACCGGTCGCGTACGGTGCGTATACGTTGCGGCTTGAGTTGGCTGTACGCCTCCTGGGAGACCAGGGGTCCCGCGTCCCTGACCGCCCGATATTGTGCTCCCTCCAGGCGCAGCTGTTCCAGCTTGCGACCCATGTCCAAAGTCCGAGTGAGACCGCACACCCAACGTCTCCCCCATCTTCTGCCTTTTGGCGTGAGAGCTGTCAGGCAGTTGGCCGTCGCTAGGATAGCGCCGCTTGCCGAATTGAGGAAGCTGTGACTGCGGAGCGGAAGATGGGTCCAGCTTTGGCATGTGGGAGCTGAGGGGTTGTAAGCGTTGGGTAGGTGGTGGATGTGACGAGCCACCGGTTCCCCTCGCCGAGGTAGACGTGGGCTGATGAGGAGGAGGGTGGGAAACCGAAGGGCCGGAGTGGGGCATTGCGGATGGGCGGACGGGCGATGAGGGCAAAAGCCAAGATGGTGCTTTGGAGGCTGTGCGCACAGCAGCCGGTGTCCCTATATATCAGCTCACGGTCACGGGCGTGGAGTCTTACGAAAGCTGACTCACCTAGCTCGATCTTACTGGCATGTCGTCCTACGACCCCAGCCAACCTATCTCCGGCACACTCAATGATAATGGATCGCCCCAACTCGTTGTGCTCAACACCAGAGAAAATCCCTCCGCTGACTGAGATAGTCACGAGTTGTCCAACGAGCGATACGAGAAGGGTTCGCGCGCTGTCGAGTCGAGTGCGTGAGAGCTCCTGCGGCAGGTGGGCCAATGATGAGTCCAGCTTGAGCTTCACCTGGACCTGGAGCTTGTCAGACGTTCCGTACTGTGGTGCCGCAGATCCTAAGGTCCCGGGGAGGACGACTTTCCGAAAGTAGCAGGTGATATAGGGCGAGACGAGCTTTCCGTCGGCGACAGAATGAAGCTTTGCTGTGATTGACGAATTGGGGGGCAATGTGGAAGGGAAGGTCTCGAGTGCCGCAGCTGTAAGAGGGGAGTACTCAGCAAAGGCTAGCGCGGTGCTTGTCATGGCGTTGTCCCCTACCGCGTCGATAGGATGTGAGTGTACATTAGAGATGGTGTAGGTAGTCGATTGCAGGATGTAGTAGCTATAGAGATGAGATGTTGACAGTTGACCACGGTCGCGTCGACGCCGGCGAGAGTAAGAATTACGGCAGATCGCCTGAGGCTTACGTACTCGGTTTCGGAATATCCTCGGATCCGGCCCGGCCCGTATGTATCTCACTCAGCCAGAGCCAAAGGCTCTGCAGCAAGGTATCTTTGCGTCCTTCGCTTTCCTTCTCACAACTATACTTCTCGTGTTAATATAGTCGCAGAGCCGCTAGTCCAGCTGAGAGAGCGATATGGCTATCGAGCTGCTCTGAGGACTATCCGCAGTTCCGTCGACCGAAAATTGGCACCTCCACCGCCAAGTAAAGATGGACGATAACAGGAGAAGATGGCTGGTCTTTGGCCTGTGTATCTTGGTCGGTCTGGCGAGGTGAGTAGGTCAGTTGAGCCGCGCTGATAGATAGTGGGTCGAACTACGTGTACTCGGCGTATGCGCCCCAGCTAGCTACCGAGCTACACGTGTCCTCAACGACTGTCAACCTAATCGGTCTTGCGGGGAATCTGGGCGTGTACGCTACGGGCCCGATATGGGGCAAGATGGTGGACTCGCGAGGGCAGAGACTGTAAGTCGCTGTCTAACCTACAGAGTGGATAAGTCTGCTGAGATCCAGACCACTCCTGCTTGGAGGTTTCTCCACTCTCGCTGGGTATTCGATCATCCGCCTGTTCCTCGTACATACCCTTTCCCTCCGCTCAGCGGGCGCATCGCCACACTCACTCCCATCCTCGCCCCGACTCGCGATCCTGCTGGTCGCCATGTTCCTCACGGGATCCGCCGGCTCTGCAGGTCTGGCCTCAGCAGTCAACGCAACGGCCAAGTCTTTCCCCGACGCGCAGCGCGCCTCTGCAACTGGAGCGGTCCTCGCCGGCTTTGGCCTGTCCGCATTCTTCTTCTCCTCCCTCGGTCGCGTCTTTTTCGCGGGAGAAGCAGCTGGGCTCGTCGGCCTCCTGGCACTCGGAACAGGACTACCGATGATCACCGGGTCATTCTTCATCAAAGCCGTCCCACCCGCCAGCAAAGAGGGATATGAGCGGATCCAGGGACACGCCGGGGACAGCCATATCCCCGAGATCATCTTTGACTCGGGATTCAGGTCTTCAGTGGACGAGCAGCGAGGCCGGACTTCTACATCATCGCGTAACGGTCCGTCCCTCGAGCTGATTCGCTCCCGGTCCTCCAACACACCACATGCTATACCACCCCGACTGGACAGGAACGACTCTTCTGGTCCACTACTCAAATCAGGCCACACTCCGCCTCGTACAGAGTACAGCCCACTCGTCCTCCTGCGCACACCCTCCTTCTACCTCCTTGCGCTCGTCTTGGCGATCCTGTGCGGTACGGGCCTCATGTACATCAACAACGTCGGCACAGTGGCTTTGGTTCTGGCTCGGCAGGGAAGGGCGGGTTACAACAAAAAGGAGGTCAGTGGGTGGCAGAGCCAGAACGTGGGGATCATCAGCATTTGGAATTGTTTGGGACGCATAGGAGGAGGTGAGCGCCGCCCCTCACGAGTGTGCAGCGGTCGACTCTAGCTAATTGGACAGGTATCGCGTCCGACGTATGGAAAGCTCGGTTCAATGGTCAAAGGGTGAGTACAGTGCTGGAACTTGCTAAATTGAATCAGATCTGGCTTCTACCCGTGGTGGCTGGACTGTTCATCCTATCCCAAACCGTTGCCCTTTTCACGACCCACGTCGAGTCGCTTTGGTTCGTCTCGACGCTTCTCGGCGTATCTTATGGGTGCCTCTTCAACGTGCTCCCTATGCTCGTTCTCGAGTGGTACGGCATGGGTGAGTCCGCTCTCATGACCTGGCGCTTCCATCGTGAGCTGACCACGTCTCAGCGCACTTCAGCCAGGCAGGTCTTGATCCCGGAGCTCATCGTGTGCTCGGGAGAGGCTGACAATTCAGAATTTCGGGTGGATTTGCGTTGCCCCAGTCATCGGCGGCAACCTGTTCAACCTGATCTTTGGTAAAGTCTACGATTCTCACTCGGTCAGTCTGCTTATCACGTTCGCTTCTCCGCGAAACGTGCTCATATAGACAGGTCGGCCGGATCGCTGCTCCAGATAATCCAGCGGAAGATCCAGTATCGGCTGTCGTCAGGCTGACGATACGGACCTTGACGCCAAGAGCTGAAGGAGCGCATGACTGTAAGCTTCATCTTCGGTAGCCGCCTCGGGACCTCGGCCTTGTGACTGTCATAAGCTGACTTGAAAGGTCTTCTGGGCGTGCCGTGCTACGCCGCAGCGTTCGAGACGTCCCTCTTTGGATGCTTGGTGGCTCTGGGTATATCGCTGGGTCTCGGCTGGGACCGGGAGAAACAGGTCAAGGTTGAACGAGATTACCTGTCAGTTCTGCTCCTTTCACAACTGAAGTGTGTGTGCTGACCTACCCAGGTTGGCTCAGGGGGAAGAGGAAGAGGAGCTTCTTCCGAGCTGATCATCTGACGGCACATTACTAGACTATAGAGATGGCGATCTGAGGGGATATGCTGACCGAGGGATGTAGTGCGTCTTATTTTTCCAAGTCAGCTCGTCAACGCAATGCTAAGGATTCTGACGGGTCAATGATCAGTCTGACTACAACGACATTCATACAGCCTACAAGAAGAGATATATACACTACGAGATAACCGCTTGACCTATGGACACTACTAACGACTGCTAGATCTCCGCTAACTACCTTGGTAACTCTTCAAGTTCAATCCACTACCATCCCCTCTTCTCCCTGTGACCTTTCCACACCCTCCTCCTCCCCATTTCCCCTCGACTCGTCCCCGCCATCCGGCCGGGTCCACCCTTCACGCTTCTCTGAGCCCAACGCCGAGTTATAGTGCTCCCGGATCCGAGGATCGAGCTGAGTTGGATTTGGGACGTGCCGAACGGTAGGTATGTGATTTCCTCCGCTCCCACTCCCCGCACCGCCGTCTGATCCTTTTATCCCCGGCCAGAGGTGCATACTCTCCGGGTCCCGCTGGTACACCTCCGTCACGACCCCCACCGCCCCATCTGGCACCATCCCGCCCGCTCTCCTGCTCGCCGCGTGCGCTTGAGGTGGTGGATACACCTCGGGCGTCGAGCGCATGATCGCCGGTAAGGTCCTCCCGTTGATCGTGCCTAGATGTAGTATCCGCCCCCCAACCCCCGCGGCCGTATCCACCCGCCGCGCGAACGACTCCCCGTCTCCATTGCCCTCCGCCTCGCTCTCCGAAGCCTCCGGGTCCGCAGGGTGCTGCGTGCGGATGGACGAGTACACGGGTGGAGCCTCATGCCTGCTCAAGAGGACCCGAGCTGCCGCTGGGGTTGGAGCAGAGTCGTTCCAGCTAGGGACGACCCGCAAATGACCGCCTTGCTTCCCTAGAAAGGCGGCGTGTGGGGTAAAGCGGGGGTCGGCAAATTTTGGCCGATATGACGAGGGTGATGGGGAAGGGCGAGGCGTTGATTTGGGAGGAGGGGAGGCGATGATGGTGGGTACGGGCGCCGATGTTGAGGCGGGCGGAGCCATAGGCGCATGATGGGAAGGAGCTGCCGCGGCGGGTGCGGGTGCTGGCTCAGTCGGGGATCCGGGTCGTGTAGGTGGTCGGGATCCCCGACGTGTATTAGCGTAGAGGTAAGGGTATAGGGCCTCCGTGATAGTTGGACCGGCGCCTGGCGTGTTTGGTCTCGATGTTCGCCCTGCACCTCCCTCCACTCTTCTCGCCGCCTCATTCACGCTCACTACCGCCTCCACCTTCTCGATCCCCCCATACGTCTTTGCCGCCTCGCCGCTCGGGCCGCTGATGCTTCCCCTGGGCGTCCCAGACCTTGATCTCGCTCCGCGTACCGCCCCCACCCCTTGACTGTCTATATAGACCGGCTCTGGCCACCCAGATAGCGCGACCATATATGGTGCCGCTCGGACGTTACTCGGGGGCTTCCGAGGTGTGGTGGAGGTCCGCCGGGATGCGAGGGTGGGGGAGGTAAGGGTTGTAGGCGATCGAGCGGACTTTGGAGAGCTCGACATGTTGTAGTTGGAGTGATATGGAATAACTGTCTGAGAAGTGTCAGTGTTGTCGGCGGCGGCAAGGTGGCCAAAATACCTGAGCGTTGCGAAGGAAGTTGGAAGGAAAGTGCAAGCTGCGCCTGCGGTTATGTTCTGACCGGGAATGATGCTAGGTGTGTGTGCTGGCGGCTCAATGCTAGTCGTTTACCGCCTTTCAAAGGTCCATTCGGCCACTCTATGACCGTCGAGACAGATCTAGACATGGTCCAGGAGTTGATAACCGAATTGCGGCCTTGCGGGAGATAGCAAAGGACCGGTTATGGCGGTTATGGTGCACCCAAAATTTACCCGAAGTGAAACCGGTCCCGACGGCCGAAAAGATGAGCGATCCTGCGGAAGCTGGACTCCTAATACACTACTGCGCAAGGCCTGGACTCTTGGATCGACAAAGGTTCCAGCAGATGCTGTCGGGATCGACGGACAGCGCTACCTACAGCGCCGAGAACGAGCAAGAGCTCCCCGGCAGTGTTGCCCATAATGTCCATAGCGTATGCCCCAAATGTCCGTTCTACTCTACGAAAGCCCGGCCGCTAGGCCCTAGGCCTCATTCACGCCCTCGCCGACCAGGGATCCATTACCTCAACCTATGAGATGACGAGTTTCATGGTCTACACATCAGCTTATCCTGATTAGTCTGAGGAGCCGCGACTTACGACTTGGGAACCTGTACCAAAGGTACTGCGGAAGCTCGCTACGTCTCCCGTCAAAGCCAAGAAGCCTGGAGGTTCAGCACATATCCTCAAGGCACCAAGCCAGAGCTCCCGAAGTGGACTCACCACCGTCGGAGGGGACGAATACAAAGAAAGTAGCCGGAGCCGAACCGTCCGCGTTGATCCAGTGTGGGGTGACCGCCATGGTGACTGGATTGTACCGGAACTTGTAGCGTCAGTTTGATATCCTTTCCAGCTTATCAATTGACCACTCACGATCGCTGATTCAAGCTCCCTCTGGGTACTGAACGCAGATGCGTCAGAGAAGCTGTTGGGAAGGGACACGGGCCTGGAGCCGACAGGAGCTATAGCTATCAGCCTACATCCAGGACGCAGAAGACTGAGCACCGAAAGAAAGGCTCACTCTGACTGTTCGAGCCGCTCAAATATGCGTAGCTACAGAATAAGCTACACCTCTCCTCAGAGAGCAAGGCAGATACTCACTTGAATGACCCGGTCCCGAAGTTATTGTTGGTATTGGCGAACCCGGCGACTGAGCGTCAGCGTGTGCCCATGCGAGCATCAATATGTGACTTACCGGCCGCGAGGTTGGAGTACCCTACAGCCGACCGAACAGTCATGACGTCCTGAGAGCCACTAGTCGCCCGGTTGAGAGTGACGAAAAGCGGATTGGAGGTCGACTAGATACTCAGAATGCGTCGCGCACGGTACTCACCACTCCATACTCTCCGTAAGCGTTCCGAGACGCCGAAACGAAGCCCATAGATGCGCCCGACTGGTCGAACACTTGCAGCCTGCCTGTCACTCTGGTGCTGTCAGCGAGACGAGCTGACACTGGATCAAGTATTACTCACGGAATGGGAGAGACCATAGGCGCACGAGCCTCATTCCGCCCTCGACGGCGCGGAGCTCGGAGGGGAAGACCCTTCTGCATACACTCGGCGTTGGTGAAGCAGTCTTCTAGCTCACCGGTGTGCGAGCGCTCGGCAAGGGTGCTGGCCGGGGGATTGACGTCCATGTAGGCGGTAGCCATGGTGAAGGTGACCAGCGAGGTGAGGAGGAGCGATAGCTTCATTTTGCGTGCGCGACGTCGGCCGAGGTGTGAGAGGTGCAAGTGGTAACGGGATGAGGGATGAAGCGAGTATCCTGCCCTCAGGTCTCCTTTAATATCCCTTGACGCGACGTGCCCTCAGCGGTTTCTGTTTGAGTCAATGATTTGAGATCCACCAAACGTGCAGTCCGTTTTTGGCTGGATGGGAATGTCTCACAATGTTTGACCCTCAAAAGGGGTTCCGACCATTCCTCCTCCGTGCCGTCTCTGCCTCAGACATGCGCACGCCGATCAGGCTGGTCTGTCGTGCTGTCGCCGGGCGCGAGAGGATTGTCGCTGGTGCCGAGTTTGAGTTCCGACATGGATGCACCTGGACCGTACAAGATGTCAAAGTCGCGGCGGCCCTGATCCACGCGCTGGACTGCCTTTTCAACACTATCGATGAGTCGCTGTGCGCTCTCTGCATCATCAGTAGCGGCATGGGAAGCTATGAGCGAAAAGACCCACCTTCAAAGCTGTCCCAGAAGGTTTCTCGATTATGACCAGGTTCGTTGAAATATGCTTGGCCTCCGTCGGCATTTCGTGATGCCATGAAGTTGTCAATCATCGTTTCCGCCTCCTTACTGATCGGGCCTCCAGTAAACGCTGCCAATCGAGCGACATGAATGTGCTCTTTCCAACCTTCCAGCAGTTGCAGGATCTGATGACATCAGCTGATGCACAGCCAGCCGGAGCAGCATGCTACAGCACATACCTCGTGCGGTAGTTCTGCAGCAGCTTGCCGCTGTACGACCGGAGGCTGATCTTTACTTAGACCGTCAAGCAGCTGCGGCAAGCCAGGCGTATCTGGGTTTCTGATCCGGCGGGTCACAGCGGTCTGATATCGTTTCGAATAGGCCTCGGTGATGACGGCAATGATGAGTGTGACAATGCCGACTCCGCAGATTGCCCAGATGATGACTGTTCGATCAGCTAAGACTTGTATGACCGTGAGCTCACTTACAGACAGCACGGCCAGCAGGAGAATTGGGGACAACATCGCCATAGCCTTTCTCGTCAGCGAGGTCCACCGGGCTTAGATACAGTACACACCGATAGTGGTAAAAGTGACGAAACAAAAGTATAGCGCCGTGAAAAAGTCCCAAGAATCTTCTGTGCGAGTAAAGATGCCCGCTCCGACCAGCCAGAAAACGACGAAGAGACCGGTGGCTGATCCAAACTAGCTGGATCAGCTCGTCCTGATGACCCAACATGGAGACTCACTTTCCATATGTTCTCCATCTTTTCCTCGTGCGCCATGCGTTCCTGGAAGCTCTTGTACCCCTCCTCGTTCTCCATGCAAAGTTCCGCCAGAGCTGCTCGATATCGCTCCTCTTCATCCTCCTCCTCAGACCCTGAAGTATCCCGAGTATCATACTGCTCCATCACAGCTCGTGCTTTCCCCACTCGGACTCCTTCGCCCTTGAACCCACGAGAGGCTTGCTCGACCGCCTTTGATCCCTGTCCGGCCGCCATGAGCCGAGCCGTTTCCTCCACTCGCTGCTGCTTGCGCTCTCTCTGCCGCTTGACCACATTGTGCCGTCTCCGCCTGTACGCCGCGGACCACGACTCGACGAGCGTGTCCCGCGCCGTGCCGACCGCAAGAGCGAGGTTGAAGATCCCGAAAGGCACGTAGAAGAAGAGGAAGACGCGGGCGCCGACAGACGATGGTGAGATGTCGCCAAAGCCGATAGTCTCGATCGAGACGACCGTGTAGAAAAGGGCATTCTGGAAGGCGATCTCTGGAATGAGAAAGTTGAAGGCGAGCGCCCCGAGCGCAATATAGGTGAGGAGGACCATAACGACAATGACGAGCTTGCGCTGCTTTGCCGTGAGGCCCGACCCCGAGTGCCTGAATTGCTTGGTCCGAGCGATGTCGAAGATGAGGGTGATATTGGTGAAGAAGCTTGCGGTTGTGGAGCAGACGCACATCCAGAAGGCCTCGGAATAGTCGAACCCGTCATCGACGCCATGGATGACCCCGAAGATGGCCAACGCGACGATGTTGATGATGTCATGGATGGACAGCATGATGATGCAGACCAAGGTGGATACGAACACCCTGCGCTCGAGGAAGCGGTTGATGAGGGCGATGTTTGCAACTACCCCGCAGGCCATGGAGAGAGCCAGCCCGACATTGAGGATAACCGGGTTCTCCTGATACGCGACAGCGACGCCATTCTCCTGGCGGACGTACCAGTGCTCGGTGAGGCCGGGGATCTCGAGCAGGATCGAGAAGGGCTGGGCGATTCCGGAGAAGATGGGCGTCCATCGGTACTTGGGCGTTATCTGGTCGTGCGGGCCCGCTGCGTTCTGGGCCCCTCCCTGCTCCTTCGCGCCAAAGATGAAGCGCCCGATCCTTCTCCACCAGACTGGCGGTTCCGTTCCTGCAGAACCGCCATCTTTAGTGTTCGAGGGAGGGGGAGACGTTCTTCCGGTAGCCTCTACATCACCTAATGCGTCAGACCAGTTCTATTGCTTCTCCACATCGCGGATTACTCACTTTCCGCTTTACTCTCCGATCTCTTCTCCACGACACCCTCACCACTTCTGCCCTTCTCATCTACCGGGGCTTGCGCCTCGACATGACTACCAGAGGGATTCGCCCCTTCTCCCTTCTCCCGACTTTCCCTCGTCCCTGCCCTCGACAGCCGGTACGTCTGCAGCTGCTGTCGATACTTCTCGTCTTCCTCTGCACCCTCCGCAATTTCCCTCTCATCTCCGTCATCTCCTTCGTCATCCGGATGCTCCTCTGATTGACTGGAGTGGCTCCGCGACCGAACCATGTCCGAGAGCGAGAAGAGCAATAGCGGCGCCGCCATCGCGCTGGAGCTTGGTTGCTTCAGCTATCGAGGGAGGAGCAGGCCGCTGGCTGCGGACCTCTGCATAGAGGCTGGCAGAGCGCAATCAAGGTGATATGTATGATGTGAAACATTATTGAAGGTTGATTACATCGAGGGAACAAGGAAGGTATACGAGTACTATGGTAGTTCGCAGATCTCCAGATGCCGCTATCGATAACGAGAACTGCTATTTATGGATTCTTGGACGGGGGTTCCTGCGGACTCCTCACAGCTATGGCCGACAGAAGTGAAGAGTATCAGGCAGGAACGAGTGCTCGGATACAAGCTGATGCATCGCAAGATGATCTGACTGCGACCATGGTGTTATCGAGCACCTCCTACCCGGTGGACCGGCCGAACGCTTGTCTGATCCTGCAGGCGCAAGGCCGGTGGCCCTGGCCCCTTGAGACCGCTAGTAGTTCCGAGAGCCGCCAGCAGTCACTCAGCAGCAGGATCGCATCTCCATCGCGATATACTGGACACCCTATTCCTTCTTGACGGCAGGCTTGACCGATGGCTTGACCGCGAAAAAGTCCTTGATCGACTTGCTGTCGGACGGTTTGGCAGGTGATTGACCTTTAGCTTTAGCTGGCGATGGCCGAGGCTGATCCTTGGCCGGTACGCCCATCGCTTCTATTAGGTGCGCAAATTCGACCTTCGCGTCAGTTAGAGACAAAAACAAAATGGTGAGCTCACCTTCTGAATGATCCCTCCAGTGGCCTCCTTATGTCCTCGGGCAAAGTCCTCCCCCACCCGCTCGCGGAACCCTGGTATCATGTCCCCATACTCCTTGAGAAGGGCGATGAGATTGGCTGGGATCAGCAGAGCACGCAGGCTGGTCTCACGTCTTTCCTCGTCCGGCAGGTCACGCAGACTCGCTGCTATCCGACAAGAGAAGGACACCTTGGCGGGATCGGGATTATAGCCCATATTGGCGCACTGTGACTTCAGCTTACGAGTCCGCGCAACGTAGGAAAAATGCTCACCATGACCATGATGAGCTTTTTGCTCTTTCGCCCCAGGTTCCCAGCCCATCGCGTAGCGATAACAGGATGTACTGACAATCAGCTCCACCTCCTCGATGGACCTACTTTGAAAGGCAGAATCAATCGTGACCACCGCTACTCGTCCATCCAGGGAGAACTTCGGTGCTACCATCAGCTGAAGCACGAGGGAGACACACCTGTCCGGGCCCATTTCTCAGTCTCATCCTTGACGTCTATCTTGCACAGCTTGAGGTAGGCGTGATTGGCGATATCTTTCGGTCCTTTCGCTTGCAGCATGATCTGAGGTCAGTCTTGCCTAGAAGGCGCACTCACATCCCATGCTCTTGGCACTGTACGTCAGCTCAGCCCAGAGCTAGAACTCACCATTATAGTCTGCGGTTCTGCGAGGCGCGTTGACGGCTGCTACGGCGTCTGAGACGTTCTTTGAGCCAACGCTGGATTTGTCAGCAACACTGTGCGGTGCCGACGGTGAAGATGCAGTGCTCACCTCTTGAGCATGTCCCCAAGCTCTGCTGGCCAGGGCGCCTTTCCCCATTTGGCTTCACTTGGTCCGAGATCTCATTGTCAGCCGAGTCGGACGTCCTGCTCACCTCCAAAGACGCCAACAAGCGCTCGCCAGCCTTCCTCTGGCCTGATTCTCGGATGTAGATCCCGTACCAGGGAATACGTCAGCAATGCGGCAGTCGCTATTGGCGGTGTATTGCACGCAGTGAGCACCAGAGACTGGTCAGGCCACTGAGACATCAGCTTACCTCTTCGTCGCGCCCGCCAGCAAAGCCGCTCACCTCGGCTGATTGATGATGGTCAATGATGAGAACGCGAGGCGTTTCATCTCTTGCAGGTGCTATTGGCTCTCCCGGCCGGCTTCCTTGATCCAGCACGACGATCTTGTCTGTGTTGTACGCCTCGATCCGCTCCGCTTCCTTCTGGGAATGTACGTTGGTCCCCTTTGAGAGATGATGCACCTGTATTCGATCCGTTGGCAGACCGAGGTGCACGAGGCTTTGATACAGTATAGTCCCAGCTGAGCCGTCAGCTTCGGCTCCTTGCCATCTCTATACGAGATCTTCACCTGATAGTCCGTCGGCATCCTTATCCGGGACGAGCAACACAGATCGCTTATGCTTCACTCTGCCGTCTTCAGCTCTCTCCCGTTACCCATGCGGAAAAGATCTGCTCACATGTCGCGTATGAATTCGCTAGCCGCTGTCATCTGCGATCTCGGTGCAGGCCACTCTGCCCACTTGGCGCCATACTCATCCCCGAAGCGGTCGCCAGCGTCCGCAATGTCCTGCAAGGGCGATGCTGATGGCGATGAACGCTTGCGACGTTTCGCAGCGGGTTCGGGGCTGGAACTGCTCGAGGCTGCTCGGGTAGGAGGCATCCGGAAGATGAAGGCGTGCTTGACAGCTCCGATAGTGTGCAATCCCTTCGAGCTGCTGTTGACCAGAGCGGACAGGCTGTACATGTGGAGGTGGAGACAGTAGGAGATCAAGCCAGCTGAGACCGCTACGATCAGCAACCCGAAACACGTCATGACGTCATGCACCTCCAACTACCTCAAGGCCAGCTGCAAGAGTACTCTGCAAGCTGCAAGCAAAATGTCCATCAGAATGCATCTTCATAGTGAGAGCTTGGAAGACTCGGCAGCACAGTACAACACGGTATGGTATAGGCTATGCAGGGTATAAGGAGCTCAAATGGCGGGAAACGATCAATCGCTGGATCTGTGCGGTTCCTGTTCGTTAGCTCGACTACTCCGCCTGGCGGCTCAGAAAGACGTGACGTACCCTCATCTGCGATGTCAGCTTGGCTCATCGTCACTTAATGCACCAACGCTGTACTCACAAATCTCAAAGATCTTGCTGTCACGATACAGCTTCTCCACTGGCAGCTCGGACGAGTACCCCGCGCCGCCAAACACCTGGACGGCGTTGTTGGCGTTATCGACCGCAGCCTTACCCGCGAATGCTTTGGCCATGGACGCGTAGAAGGCTGACGATCAGCTTGTACCGGAGCTGCTACTCACTGTTCCGCTCCCCAGCGTCCTTGGCCCACGCCGCCTTCCAGACCAGCGCCCGAGCAGCCTCTGCGGCGATCGCCATATCCGCGAGCAAGAATGCCACTCCCTGGTGGTTGATGATAGCCTGACCCATAGTCTACAGCTTCAGCGAACGTCTCCGGGCTAGACATACCTTTCGGTCCTGTGCATACTTGACCGCCTCTTCCAGCGCCCGCTGAGCGAGACCGGTGGCCGCGGCAGCCACAAGAGGACGAGTGATATCGAATGCCTTCATAGCGACTGACGTCAGCGCGACATATACCATGGACTCACTCTTGAACCCCTCTCCTGGAGATCCGAGCACGTTCTCGGCGGGAACGACGACATCCTGGAAAGTGACCATGCGGGTATCACTAGCGCGCTGACCCATGTTGACCTCCTTCTTGCCGAGCGTGATTCCGGGAGTGTCGGCGTCGACGACAAAGCCTGTCATACGCTTGGATGGGGAAGCAGCGGCATCAGTCACAGCGAGGACGAAGAACCAGTTGGCATGGCCTGAGTTTGTACTGTCGTCAGCTGCTGCCGGGAAGAATAACCTACATCCTGTACAATCAGCGTCTGCTAGTCTTGTCAGATAACAAATAACATACCACATCTTGCTTCCGTTGATCACCCACTGATCGCCCTTCTTTTCCGCCTTAGTCTTGATGTTCGCCACATCCGATCCCGCTCCCGGCTCAGTCTGCTCTGTCAACGAAGATTCTGGGACTCGACGGGGAGCCACATACCACACAGTAAGAGGCCATCAGAGGCTCCTCAGACATGCGCCCCAAGTACTTCATCTTGGTCTCGTGGGAGGCGGCGACAATGAGCGGTGCTTCTGCCAGTCCATTCGCTTCCAATCAGCTACATCCTCGAAGCCTTTCAAGCGGGAACATACCTTCCATAGCTGTTTGGATTCCGGTACATCCATAGGCGACCGCCTCGGATATCAGAGCGCAGTCCATCAATGGCAACTCGGGTCCACCATACTGCCATCAGCTAAGATCGGGCTTATCACTCACTTCAGCAGGAACGTGGGTGTTCATCAGACCCAATCGGTGCGCCTCTTTCAACACAGGCCATGGGTACGCCTACAATTAGCTACGCTCACTGAAACAAGGTTGAGGATCTCACCATGGTTCGGTCGTACTCTGCCGCTACCGGCATGATCGTCTCTCGTGTGAAGTTCTGCGCCAACTCTGACTGATCAGCAACGTGAGCCCAGCATCATCAAGGCAGAACGGACCTTGAATTGCCCGTTGGTCATCGCTGAGCCCGAAGCTTACAGCTGGTGATGTCAGCCGCGATCTCAAGCTCATAGACCTGCACTCACTGGTGCCAGTAGCAGGCGTTGCGTACGATCGACGAGCCAACACGGATCGCGAACCGGTCGCCACCGACCGAGTGGACTTGAGGATTGAGGATCGAGCTGCCATTTTGCGATCTCGTCTACGGTTTCTGCTGGGGAGGAGAGTTGAGATGATGCGAACTCCAGTAGAGAGCTGTATGGGTCTTTGTATGTGGACACTTATGATCGATCAATATATAATCTCAAACATGCTCAAACAAAAATCCATGAGAAAAGTGGACAAGCCGGTTACCACAACAGCGTCTATACCCGCTGACGCGCCTATCTTCATCAACGCGCCGGAGTAAGGAATGTGAGAATAGGCGCGAGCGCTTCCACCGTTCTCGTAAACCCCTCGACGCGTCGGTGGAGGTCCACAACCATTTTGGTCACCTTCAGCATCTATACCTTGCTCGCTACCCCTCAGCCACTATGTCCGAGCCTATCAACAAGAAGAGGAAGCTCCAGGTGAACGGAAGTAATGGGATCGTCAAGCAGGAGAGCTTTTCGGATATCCTGATGCAGCTGGAGGCAGAGGAAGATGCTTCGGGCGGTGAGATACTCGTGCTCGAACTTTTGTGACCAAAGCTGAGCTGGCAGACAATATCGAGACGGACAAGGCGTGGCCTCGGCCTGCTGTGCCAAACTTCGACCGCAAGACCGACTCCATCAGTATGTCGCTCTGATTCATGCTCCCGCACGCTTAGCTGACCAAGCAGTGTTCCAGCAGATTGAGGTGGAAGAAGCGGTCGAGCCTGGTCTCGGGCCGACATTACGCCTCTTTGGAGTATCGCAAGAAGGCAACTCTGTCCTCGCGCATATCCATGGCTTCAGGCCATACTTCTACGTCGCTGCTCCTCCGGGTTTCCTCAACAAGGATCTCGAGTCCCTAAAGGACACCATCAACGTACGTCTCGCCGCAGCCGAGCTGACGATAGGCCAATGTCCAATCTGCCATACCCTCGGTGACTGGCTGCACTATCCACAACCGCAAGTCATTATGGGGCTACCGCGGAGACGACAACGTACCCTTCATCAAGATTACATGCTATGACCACAAGAGTCTGTCGAGGGTGAAAGATAAGTCTATCGCTTGAGATACGAGCTGATCAAGCACGCGCCTTTGAACGAAATCAGATCAACTATAACAATCTCTTCCCCGACGAGTTGATGACCTTTGAGAGCAATATCGCATACACGCTTCGCTTCATGATAGATACAAAGGTGAGCAGCAGTGAAGGTCTCGGCTGATGATCAGGTTGTGGGGATGAACTGGGTAGAACTGAAGGGCGGAAAGTACACGGAGATGCAGGGGTCGGAGAAGAAGTCGTTGTGTCAGATTGAGGTGTCGTGTCAGTGAGTAAATCTTGAAATACTATACTGACCCCAGCTACAAAGACCTGATCTCGCACGCGCCAGAAGAAGAATGGGCCAAAATCGCTCCCCTCCGCATCATGAGCTTCGATATCGAGTGTGCTGGACGAAAGGGTATCTTCCCAGAAGCGCAGATCGATCCGGTCATCCAAATCGCTACTATGGTCACGCGGCAGGGTACGTCTCTCTCTACCCGATGCAAAGCCCGGCTGACACTCCAGGCGAAACAAAACCGTTCATCCGAAACGTCTTCACCCTCAATTCCTGCGCTCACATCGTCGGCTCGCAAGTGCTCGAATTCAAGGATGAAAAGTCGATGCTGCTGGAATGGCGCAAGTTCATCGAGCGGGTCGACCCAGACATGATGATTGGGTACAATATCGCCAATTTCGATTTGCCGTACTTGCTCGACCGGGCCAAGGCGCTCCGTATCCCAGACTTTGCGTACATGGGGCGGATGAAAGGTGAGAACATCTCGGGATTAAGCTGATTCCAGGTATCCGGTCTGAGGTCAAGGACACACACTTCTCGTCCAAGGCGTTCGGACAGCGCGACTCCAAGGCGGTCAACATTGACGGTCGACTCCAGCTCGATATCCTTCAGGTCATGCAGCGGGACTACAAGCTGCGAAGTTATACCCTCAACGCTGTCTGTGCTCATTTCCTCGGAGAGCAAAAAGAGGATGTGCACCATTCGATCATTACGGAGCTGCAGAACGGTACGGCGGATTCGAGGAGAAGATTAGCTGTCTACTGTCTGAAGGTATGTCTCTATTAGACCTAGCTGATGGCAGGACGCCTACCTCCCACAACGACTCATGGACAAGCTCATGTGCTTTGTCAACTATACGGAAATGGCGCGTGTCACGGGCGTACCCTTCAACTACCTCCTCTCGCGCGGACAACAAATCAAGGTCGTTTCGCAATTATACCGGAGTGCGGGCGAGGCGGGATATGTCATCCCGGCGCTGAAGAGCGAGGGGTCGGACGAGCAGTACGAAGGAGCTACGGTCATTGAGCCCACAAAGGGGTACTACGACGTGCCTATCGCGACTCTCGATTTCGCCTCGCTATACCCGTCCATTATGCAGGCGCACAATCTGTGCTATACGACTCTGCTCGATAAGGGAACAATCGAGCGGCTGAAGCTGGTCGAGGGGGAGGATTATGTACACACGCCCAATAACGGTGAGTATCTGCAGGGTCCCGGAGCTGACAAATAGATTACTTTGCTACCGTCAAGAAGCGGAAGGGACTGCTACCCTTGGTGCTGGAGAACCTGCTCGCTGCGCGTAAACGAGCCAAGCAGGAGTTGAAGGTGGAGAAGGATCCGTTCAAGCGGGCTGTGCTGGATGGTCGTCAACTGGCGCTGAAGGTGAGCGTCATACACGACAGAGCTGATACCAGATCTCGGCCAACTCGGTATACGGTTTCACCGGCGCCACGGTCGGTAAACTTCCCTGTCTCGCCATCTCGTCCAGTACCACCGCGTACGGTCGACAAATGATTGAAGCGACCAAGCAAGTCGTCGAGACCGAATACTGCATGAAGAACGGGTACGACCATGACGCCAAGGTCGTATACGGTGATACCGATTCGGTCATGATCAAATTCGGCTGCCCAGACCTCGTCACTGCAATGCGACTCGGAGCGGAAGCGGCCGAACTCGTCTCGTCCAGCTTCATCAAGCCAATTAAGCTCGAATTCGAGAAGGTGTACTTTCCGTACCTCCTCATCAGCAAGAAGAGGTATGCGGGGCTTTACTGGACCAGGCCGGACAAGTATGACAAGATGGACACGAAGGGTATCGAGGTGAGTCATCAGACAGGACGAGGCTGATGAAAGACTGTTCGTCGTGATAACTGTAGGCTGGTATCTACTGTCATCGAGACGTGTCTGTTCAAGATGCTCATCGACCGAGACGTCAAGGGCGCGGAGGAGTAGGTCAAGCTGGTGATTGTGCTGACGATAGCTACGTCAAGCGGACAATAGCAGACTTGCTGCAGAATCGTATCGACATGTCTCAACTGGTCATCACGAAAGCCCTCGCCAAGGCTGATTATGCCAACAAGCAAGCCCACGTCGAGCTGGCGGAACGTATGCGGAAACGAGACGCAGGTGAGCTTGTTGACCGACATGCAGCTGATCTCAGGTTCTGCACCCGCTCTGGGAGATCGAGTAGCCTATGTCATCGTAAAAGGCATCAAGGGGGCGGCGGCGTACGACAAGTCCGAAGACCCGCTTTATGTCTTGGAACATAACGTGCCTATCGATACGCGGTACTACCTCGATAATCAGCTGTCGAAACCGCTCATGCGTATCTTCGAGCCTATTCTCGGCGAGAAGGCGGGCAGTCTGCGTAAGTTCATCTCCGCCCATCGATTGGGCCCCAAGCTTACCGAGTAGTGTCTGGAGATCATACCCGCAGTATCCAAATCGCCACACCCACGGTGGGAGGTCTCATGAAGTTCGCGGTGAAGACGGTCACTTGCCTGGGATGCAAAACTCCATTACGGACTGCCAAAGAAGGAATAGCGGTCTGTGTGAATTGCCGGCCGAAGCTACCTGATCTGTACCAAAAACAAGTGAGTCTCCACACAGCTATGAATACGCCGAGCTGACGTGTAGATCACGTATACCTCTTCCCTCCAGGTCGACTTTGCGCGCCTCTGGACCCAATGTCAGCGGTGTCAGGGCTCCTTACATCAGGTGAGCAATACGAGCTGGATAGGACTGACGAGCAGGACGTCATTTGCACCTCGGCAGATTGTCCAATATACTATCGGAGAACAGCGCGTCAAAAGGAGGTGGCTGCGTCCGTATTGCAGCTTGATCGGTTCGCGCAAGAATCGACCTGGTAGATACTGTTCCATAGTATAGACTATTCATGTACACCTATCTTGCCTCTTCTACACCATGGCCAATCCCGCAAACCCTGTCCGGCCAAACCTTACCCACCCCGAGTTGCCCGAATCGTTCACAGCCACAATGAACGCCCGATCCCCATTTCTCAACTCGGCAATCGGGTTCGTCCGCCCCGGATTGCCTACCTGGCGGTACTGCGGTCCTAGTCGCTGTACTGGGCCGCGGTGCTCCTCGGGCGATTCCTCAAAGATCTCGTGTAGCTGCTGGATGGACGGTAAGGGGGTCGTCCGGGCATTGATGGCTGCCGCCTGGAAGTCTGGGGGTTGGCGCAAGAGACCAGCGGGGGAGCCGCGCTCCCACTTGGCCTTGGACCAGGGAACGGCGGGCTTCCAGATGTGGTAGAAAGGGAGATAGGGGTTGGGGGAGGCTGAGCGGGAAGGGAGGGGGTGGGCGTGAGATGAGGGGACGAGGCGGAGGTGTCGGAACAAAGAGGCTGGAGGTCAGCGGTGGGATACAGTACGAGGCTAGGGAGGTGAGGACATACGATAATCTATTCCAGTCCAGGATGATAAATGTGTGAGATTAGGGTTGAACCGTATTCTCCTCCAAGCTCGCGCAGCGGCCGAGGTGATGAATTGTATCAAGCGAGATAAGAAGGTCGGTACGCTAGCCCACCACGTCCGGAAGGGCGGTAGCGTTGACTCTTGTGCGCTTGCGAACGGCACGCTCTTGAAATGTTCAGGCAGGAACCGTGGTGTCCGCTGGACAGTATACCCCAGTCGCTTGAGATACGCGTACGCCTACTGATCAGCCTTATGCCTCTGGCGCAGATAAGGGACATACCTGATACCGCTCCCAGGTGAGCCCATCCTTCCCCAGAAACGCCGCAAAGCCTTCGCTCACGCTCATCTCCACCGCACCTATCACCCCGCACTCCTCCTCGCTCCACGTCCCCTCCGTTCCTTCTCCCTCTTCCGCCCCTTCGTTACCTAGCCAGATTTGCAGTGCTCCCCGCTCGAGCAGAAATAGCGCTTCTTCCGGCAAGAGCTCGGTACGTGCTTTGCCTTTACCCTTACCACCGTCGGCAGTGGAGATGATGGGGCGTATGGAGATGCCCATGGAGTCGAGGAGGCGACCGTGGGTGATGAGGAGGTATGGGTAGGGGGATTGCGGCGAGTAGAGCGCATGCGACATGGATTTACTGTCAGTGTCAGCTGATGTTATTGAGATTCTAGCTACCGACCAGCGTACCTGCTCCCTCCTCTCACACCCTGCAAAGCACCGAACAGGGCCTCGCGACTCCGCTGAAGCATCATCTCCTGCAGGTTGACCGTCTCCTCCAGCGGTTCAAAGTCCTTCTCGCCCCGCTTGGGTATAGTGATCTGGGGTCGGATATGTCCTGGGCGGTGCTGGACCTTTCTAGAAGCATCAGCTTGATCCCAAGCCCGCGGGATGGAGCGCGCGACTGACTCGGCGAAGCTTTGGATATGGGCGAGATCAATCTGATCTTCATCCTCATCTCCTTCTTCTCCTCCCTCCGCTTGCGCCGCTGCTGCGGTCTGTGCGGCAGGCGCGTCCAGCCGCTCAGCCTCAGCTACCGTGTCGACGATCTCGGTCTGCATGTTCCTGATAGCTTGGATAGGTAGTTGAGGTATGACACAGACATCACCAACGGCCCGAAAATATAGATCTGATGCACCAAAATCCAGTCCGTGCGCGTAAACAACCTATAAGTTTGGACACCCTACTCCGCCGCCCTGATCCTGATCCCGTACCTCTCCCAGAGCCTCGACAAGGAGGAGTCATCCTCCCTCCCCCACCCGGCTGCTTGAGCAGCAACGAATTGCTGGTAAGCCGCAGCGCCGAGGAAGAGCGGGAGGCTGAGCTTCCTCGCTTCGGTCAAGACGATATCGAGGTCTTTGACGAGGGTGTCTGTAGCGGAGAAGACGGGGGCCTTGGCCATTCGCATCCGGGGCACGCCTGGACGTAAGCTTCGGAGCCCAAGCAGGACAGAACAGACTTACGGTCCTTGGCGACATAAGAGTAGGCTGCACCGCTCAAGATGACGGACATGACGGCGTCGAGGTCCATACCCTTCTTGACGGAGAATGCGAGCGCCTCGGCGGCCGTGGCCATGTGAATACAAGCCAGGAGCTGGTTCACCGCCTTGACCTTGTTTCCGGATCCGACACCTCCCGCTGGCTAATCAGCTAAAACCCACTTATAGTGCTGACGATCACTTACGGATAAAGTGCAGGTTGACGGTGTTGCCTGCCTGTGTCGACATGGCCTGCAGCACGCTGCACGCCTTGGCGAGCGCGGCATCTGACCCAGAGGCCATGATCGCAAGATCACCAATGTCGCCGCGGGATGGTCCGCCTGATACGGGTGCGTCAACGAGCTGCTGACCCTTGCCGTAGGCGTCAAGGAGTTTCTGCAGGTTGACTGCGGACGATGGGGCGATAGTCGAGCCAAGGATGATCACGGCGCCTTCAGGCATCACTGTGGGGTCAGTTGACTGTCCAGCTGGATGTGTACCACAATCGCGACCAATACAGCTGACCTGAGCAGATCCCGTTGTTTTCCGTGCCAAACATGATCGACTCTGCCTGCGCGGCCGTGTTGGGCATGAGCACCACGACATCCGCGCCTGCTGCTCCCTCCTTCACGTCCTTGACAGTCTCGCCCCCTGCAGCGCGATACGCCTCCGCCGTCTGCTCGCTGATGTCCACACCGACAACCTTGTGGCCCGCCTTTTGCACGCTCAACGCCATACCCTTGCCCATCGCGCCCAGTCCCACAAACAACACCTTCTCGGGCTTCCCGCTCGGCGTAACCGAGAGCTCCTTGGCCTTCTCGGCCTCCTCCTCCTCCGTGCCCGTCTCGGCGACTTTAGGACCGCCGAACCGCTCATAGTGCTTGATGAGCAGGCCGTCGTCCTCGCGCGCCATACCCGCTCCCATGGCCGAAATGAAGAGCTGCTCTGCGGCGGCGCTCATGGGTGCTGGGAAGCCCATAAGACGAGCTTCGTCATTGACGATACCGGAGTCCTTGGCGATGATGGACATGGCAGACTTGGGGACACCATCGTGCCGGAGCTGCCAGGGAACTCGGTGACCGACTTTGCCGTCAGCTCAGTCCAGGTCAATGGCCCCGGCCGCACTCACACATGAAGCTATCACCAGCAGCGGTCCTGATGATGTTGTATAGCATCCTTGGGTTCAGCCCCATCTTGGCACCGAATGCCATCCCCTCGCTCGTCGCCGCAATGTGTGCAGCGCAGAACACTTGGTTGATGAGCTTGAAGTTGGACGCGTCGCCGCACGAGGTCCCGACGACGCTGAGGTTGCCTTCGGGCTTGCGAGTCAGGGCCTCGAGGACAGTCAGAGCTCCTTCGATAGACGCGGACGTGCCGGAAGTCATGACGGTAAGAGTACCAGCGGCCGCGCGGGTCGACCCGCCCGAGACGGGCGAGTCGCACAGTCCTATACCGAGCGCTTCGAGCCGCTTCTGGACGGTGACAAGGAAAGAGGGTGGGACGGTGGAGAAGCAGATGATGGACGAGCCGGGCTTGAGGACTTCTTGTCAGCTTCTGTCCATCTGATCAAGATCTAGATCTGCTCACCGGAAGCGACCTCGCCAGTACCGAACAGAACATCCTCCACCTGAACCGCATTGACGACCATCAGGCCCAAGACCTGGACGTCCTTCGCTGCTTCGGCAGGTGTAGCGCACGCAGTCGCGCCGACCTTGACGACAGCTTCGAGCGAAGGCTTCCACACGTCAAAGGCGCGGACCGGGAAGCCTTGCTCGACGAGACTCGCGGCCATCCCGGAGCCCATGGCGCCGAGACCGATCCAACCGACATTGACTTTGGAGGCTGACATGATAAGTATATGAGGTGAGTCGCTTTCAAGATACTAGGGTGATGTTCTCGCGATGAGTATGGATGCGATGTTCTTGTAGATGCCTTCAGCGCTGTCAGCGCTTCACACAGCTGCCCAGCCCGATGACCTTCCAAGCAAGAACGGAGCAGCGGGCCGGCCCGGCCGTATTTACCCGAGTATCACCCGTGCCGGTAGTAACCGCAGTAGCCGGGTCTTACCGCTTCGTACGGCATTCGAGCTGGGCAGCATTTGCTGCGAGGAAGATGGAGGTGCTGTCTTTGGATGTCGCAGCCATGCTGAGCTATTATACACAGTTCAGGAGGTCTCATCGTATACGGAAGATATCGCGCTTTGACGCGTACAACACTGCTCACACAGGGGTCGTCACAGACTGTATCATCTTCGATCTATAATTCCCTCGAGCTCCCTGAGAGGGGCTCACGCGCTGGTCTGTCAGCTCCAGCAGCATCGCTAAGACCGCTAACTCACCTCATGATAGCTATCATCCTAAACTCATGTCCCCCACCTGGGTCTGCAGTCTCCTCTAGCAACTCGCAAGTGACAGTGTGGAAGCCCGGCGCCACCCCTTCTCTCACAACCGCCAATCGGCCGATACTCCTGCTATATCAGCCGAGCTCATCTCCTCTCTCCCGCTCTATTCTAAGACTCACGCATCATTATCCCAGTAACCGACAACCTTGACAGCCTGATCTTCATCCTGATTCACCCAACACCGTACCAAACCCAGCCCCAGATCCCTACTTCGCATCGAATAGACTTTAACCCGCCCCACATCCCCTACCTCAATCTCAAATGTCGCCCGCGCCCCGGGTGTTTGAGTTGTCAAGTAAGGCTTGGTCTGACCATCCGGATCTTCCCAATGCACCCATCCGTCATTCATCACCGGATGCAGCGACGTGGTGGCGTCTGGCGATTGTTCCGATACACATATGGGCCTCCAGGTAGGCCGACGATGCTCCGTGTCCGGGTCCCAGCCGTCCAGGACGCCCAGACGAGGAAGGGTGTCTAGTTCGGTAGAGTTCATGAAACGGCCTGGTAGGACGGGCGGGACTCGGTCGTCCTCTACTCCCCACGGTAGACTGGCTTCTGGGGGTATTGGATCGATGGGCGGAGGAGAGCAGGCTACATCGAGGAGTAAACTAGCGATGAGCATCCCGAGGTCGTAGTGGCCGCGAGCGTTGAGGTGCCAGGTATCGGGATCTCCCCAGTAGCTGGGGTGTTAGCGTAGCCCAGAATGGACGAATGGACCGAAAGACGGACTTTTGCGAGAAGTAGACGCGTAGCAGTTCCGGATATCGTCCGAAATGGCTGGCTAGAGGGTGTCGCTGGCTGGCACATCAGCTTCCTTTCCGGTGGCTCGATATAAACGAGCTCACTTGATGACCGGAACATCTGAGAGGATCAGCTACTTCCATGATACCAGCAGAAAGACATACCATAGTACTGAGCAACAGGTCTGCTTATTGGCCTCGTTCAGAACGACTTGAAGTTCCACTCACAGATGCATCCTTCCTCCACCTCCGCCCACCCCTCCATTCGCGAACGCCATCGCCTCGACCACAATCACCGCTGGTTTCGACTCCATCTCCAACAGTCCACGCAGCAGATTCTCTAGATTGACGATATGCCCTTCCCATGCTGAATCGTTGATCCCCAGCTCGATGAGCACCAGATTCGAGTCGGAGGGGATATGCAGCGGGTAGCAGTAAGAAAAGTAGTCGGAGCCAGTAGCTGAAGAGTCAGCGCTTGACAAGGTAGAGTGTTTCTTGGGGCTCACCTGCGGTAGCCCCGTTTACAGAGATGTGATTCGCTTTTCTGGGAGATACTGATCGGATCCACTCTACCAAGCGCGAGAACCAGATCTCTTCTGTCCAAACATGGTGCCCGCGGGTGACTGATAGCTTAGCTGATACCGTCCAGCCTAGTCCGTGGGTAGATTAGACGTACCGCTTCCACCGACCACAGAGATGGTCAATGACTCTCCCTTCGCGACCTTATCCATGAACTTTTTCAGCCGGTACAGGGAGCCTGAGAGTCAGACACTCCCTCAGACAGGAACCTGCCTTCATAACCCCTTGATAGCCTGAGATTCGCACGACCATACTCCCGCTCGAATTGCTGGCGCCCTCTTCGACAGTCGATCCGACTGAAATTTTGCCATGGGTGCCAAGTATATAGGATGAGCACGCTTGCGGGTATAGCTGTGACTGCCAACAGCGCCCGGCTACGGATCATACATGGATGAGTAAGAGTATAGATGCTGAAGTAAGAAGGATCAGATCAGCGTAACACACAGCTACCTCACAAGACCCTGCGCACCGCGAGGCACCGCGCAGGTCAGACGAGCGCTTCCGCGCAGGCCCGGTACTGCGGTGGGGATACTATACTCCGAGCGGCGGGTCAGGATTAGACGAGAGCACATGTCTTGGCAGACGGGACTAACCGCTGACTCCACATTCCGCAAAATCAGTGATGAGTCATCATGTGTGCGTCATCAGAATACCTCATGCGTCATCGTCATGGTTGGTAACAAGGTGGAGGTGGAGGTTTTGCCTTGAAAGCACTAGAAAGAAAGGGTCCGAAAGCTCAGCTATAAAATTGACGCTCACGACTTGTCTTCACTTCCCACTTATACTTCATCTATCCAAAACAACCAACAACAACAATAATCAACAAAATGTCCAGCCAGCAGACCATCCTCTTCATCTTCACCTCGGCCGACAAGCTCCTCAACGGCGCCCCTACCGGTTGGTATGTGCCTGAGGCTGCCCACCCGTAAGTCCAACACTATGAGCTCCTTTGACGAGTACTGACGATCAGCTACTATGCCCTCAAGCCCCACTTCAACATCGACTCGGCCTCCACCAAGGGCGGTGCTGCCCCTGTCGACCAGTCCTCGGTCGAGAACTTCAAGGACGACGAGTCTGTCAAGTTCATGAACAGCGACGCGGAGGCCAAGAAGCTCTACACCGAGACCAAGAAGATCAGCGAGGTCGACGCAAAGGACTATGCTGCGATCTTTGTCATCGGTGGGCACGGGCCCATGATTGACTTGGCCGAGGACAAGGCGTTCGCCAAGCTCGTTGGTGACGTGAGTTATTTGTCTCTTTCGCCTATGCGAGGTGCTTATGATAGTTCTATGCGGCCAAGAAGCCCGTCTCGGCAGTCTGCCACGGTCCCGCCGCCCTCGTCTCCTCCAAGACTCCCTCGGGCGACTCCATCCTCAAAGGCGCAGAGGTCACCGGCTTCTCCAACGCCGAGGAGGCCCAGACACCATACAATGACTTTGTCAACATCCTTCCCTTCTCGCTCGAGGACAGGCTCAGCGAGCTCAGCGGTGGAAAGTACACCAAGGCCAAGGAGGACTGGGGAGTCAAGGTTGTCTGGGACCAGGGTATTTTGACTGGTAAGTCGTCTCATCTTTGGATCTCAGGGTTGGAGCTGACAATGCAGGCCAGAACCCGGCTAGCGCCAAGGCTCTCGGGGAGAAGCTCGCGGAGATTCTCCAGAAGGCTTGAAGGAGGAAAGGAGGTCAGAAGAACAATATAGCAACCATGCAGATAATATAGAAATGCCAATCACGGGTCGAGGCGTACTAACTGGACATTCTTGCAGGCGACGGGCAGGACACGGGCGTCAAGGGATATAATCTGCATACTATTCCCGCATACTGGCACCAGCCGCTGTCAACACCCGATCCAAATAGTCCCCAAGCTGAGGCAGTTCCTCCGCTTTTCGTCGTAGTGTAGAGGAGGGGCTGAGTGTGAAAAGTGGGTATAGATGAGCTGCGATCAGCGCGTCCAGGGGTGTCGCTTGACTGCTTCATCAGCTCGATCTCACCAGTACCATTCCGCTGACGTACCTCGCCCCTAAAGCCCACGAGCCATCTATCTGCCCCGCTATAATCTCCAGCGCGTCTTCACCTCTCTCCGCCATCTCTTCCGCGTTGATCGTGCGCGAATCACCCGTCAACGCCGCCGGTAATGGCGTCTTGAGTCCAGCTGCCAGCGGCGGGGGGTTTGGCAGGTGCTTGTACATGCTCTTCTTGCTCTCGGATAGGTAGGCGGTGTACAGGTCGCCGAGCACGAGCTGGGCGAGCGCCACCCCGCGGTCGTACGTTTCTTGCGACGGCATATTTTGTATTCTGATATCAGCTACGCTCTGACCGCAACGTACTCCTTGTTCTTTCCTTTCAGGGGATAGTTCTGGTCTAGCCATCCTCGGACCTCGTCTGATGATAGCAACGTATCATCGAGGACAAGCTGGAGAGCTGGTAATCTCGACGAAGGGGCTGACTGCTCATTCGACCACGGTCTGAATGACACGGGAACCTTGCGGAGGAGGAAGAGTAGCTGGGCGCGTAGGGAGTCAGGATCTGATGAAGCCCATGAGCGATGATATGGGTGCTCTGGTGCTGCAGGAGGTTGTACCTAGAGGTGTCAGCGTGCGGCGAGGTATTAGCTGGCAAGGACATACCCAGAGGGAGCACTCCGCGTCAGAGCTTCGGAGCTCTCGCCGCCATGGAATCTCGTCCTCCTGCTCAAGAACGACTAGCGGGAAGCGTGAGTACAGGTTATGTACCCATGACGGGGCTGCGAATCTGCTTGACGATGCTGTAGCTGCCATAGTGAGGTGATAATAATAGAGGTGGAGATGACTTTTGGCTCTGACTTTTGGCTGTGAGTGACGGAACCAAACGAGCTCGGGCTAATGACGTTGCTGCAGCCGAGGACCCTATACCCCGCCTATAGATTGCCTATATCACAAGGTGATATCTACCTTGCCCATATACACCCTACACACACGCCAGCATGGCGTCCTACTCTCAGCAAGAGAAGTCGTACTACGACCAGCTCTTCTCAGTCATCGACAAGACCGACTCGGGCGTCCTCCCGGGCCAGGATGCCCTCCCCTTCCTCGTCTCCTCCAACCTGCCGCAGCAGACACTCGGTGAAGTCTGGGCATTGGCCGACCCGGAGAACAATGGATTCCTCACGAGAGAAGCATGGTATCGCGCCGCCAGGCTGATTGGGTGGATGCAGAAGGGCGGACAGACCCAGGTGGACGAGAGCCTCGTTTCGAAAGGTAAGCCCAATAGACGGCCGTAGCTGATAGCAAGCTGGACCATTCCCCTCCTTTGCCGGTCACCCGACACCGCCTCAGCAGGCGCCTATCTTGGCGCAGACTACGGGACAGCGAGCTCCCCAGCCCGGCCTTCCCCAGCTCACAGCGGCGGACCGCGCCAAGTTCACCAAGATCTTTGTGGGCTGCGGACCACAGAATGGGCTCGTTTCGGGCGATAAGGCGAGAGATGTGTTCTTGAAGAGCCAGCTAGGCTATGATAAACTGGGACAGATATGGTGAGCTTGACCCCAGGATATAGCTGAGATACAGGACTCTGGCAGATACCCAGCAGCGCGGTTCGCTGGACCTTCCGGATTTCATCATCGGCATGTTCCTCATCCAGTCATGCATGGCCAACACATCCCTCACTCTGCCCGCTACGCTGCCTCCTACAGTGTACGAGCAAGCTTCAGGCGGCCGGCCCCCTCCTACTAGCCCTATCGCTCGGCAGAACACCGGACCAGCGTCGCCCATGCGGCAGCAGTACACCGGTCAATTGCAGCCCCAGCAGACTGGTCCGTCGCTCAGCGCACAGAACACCGGTCGGTCCGCCTTCCCCTCTGCTGCGCCGAAGCCTCCCGTTCCTACTCAGCAGTGGGACATTACGCCCGACGCAAAGGCTACGTCAGACCGCTTCTTCTCGCAGCTCGACACCCAGAACAAGGGCGTCATCGAGGGCGACGTCGCTGTCCCCTTCATGCTCCAAAGTCAACTGGACGAGGCGTCCCTTGCGAGCATATGGGACCTGGCGGATATCAGAAAGGAGGGAAAGTTGACCAAGGACGAATTCGCGGTGGCGATGTACCTCATCAATGGCAAGCTGGCGGGAAGGGACGTACCGGCGAGCCTGCCCAACAGTCTCATCCCCCCATCATTGCGGGGTGAATACTCGAATCAGCAGGAGGCGCCTACGAGCAGCGTCACCAAAGACCTGTTCGACCTCTTTGCGGATGACGAGCCTGCTGCGCCGGTTCCGGCCTTCCAGCCCACCGCTTCGCCCGCCCGCTCTATTGCCCCTCAGCCATTCTCTCCCCAGGCTTTCCTCCCCCAGCCGCCATCTCGCAAGGCCACGGCTCCCCCTCCACCAGTCTCGCGCGCTCTCTCTCCCAACGCGACCGGTACATCCGCCCACAGCTTCAGCGGTCCCGGTCAGGGCTTCCGGATGCCCTCCAGCGACCTCCTCGGAGACGACTCCTCTGCTGCAGCCAGCTCCGTCCCTGATCGGTCGGTCGAGATCGGAAACAAGCAAAACCAACTCCAGAACACCGAGCGGAGCGTCGGCGAGCTGGAGAAGCAGCGCGCCGACCTGGAGCGCTCTGCCCAGTCCACCTCGGCGCAGCTTGAGGAGATCGAGCAGCGCCTATCGTCTGCGCGGGTCAAGCACGAGGCGGAGAGCAAGTCTGTCAGCGACCTACGCGTCCGCGTTGGTCAACAGCAAGACAGTATCCAGAAGCTCAACGAGGATCTCATTTCGGCCGAATCGGACCTCTCGGCGATGCGGTCCGAGAAGGACGAACTGGAGCAGACGCTCTTGCGTGACAAGGAGGAAGTGCGGGGATTGCAAAAGAAGATGAAGGAGGTGGAGGATGAAAAGACGGGGTTGAAGCTTGCGCTCGAAAAGCTCAAGAAGGAGGCGAGGCAGCAAAAGGGGATGGTGTCGATTGCAAAGAAGCAGTTGACGACGGCTGAGGGCTCGAGAGATGGAGTGCAGAATGAGATCAAGACGGAAGAGGCGAGTCAGGCTGCTGCTGCAGCTCAGCCGAGGGAGGAGCCGGTCTTTTCGCCCTCGACCGGTTCGGCCGCTGGTATCCCCCTTCCGGCCACACCGGCTGCGCTCAGTCCGGTCGCTACGGGCGTGTCGCAGCGGTCCAACAATCCCTTTGATCGGCTCAGGAACGCTGCCAAGTCCCCCACTCCCTCGGAAACATCTCAGGAACACGGCGAGACCGGCGTATCATCGGTATTGCTGGGTGCAGGAGCGGCGGTCGGACTCGCAGCTGGCGTGGTAGCAGTTGGCGCTACGACTATCTTTGAGGCCGCCAAGCACGCGGTCTCGCCGGATGAGGAGGTCAAGAAGTCTAACGGAGAGGAGACGACGGCCTCGCGGTCTCCGGTCCCGGAGACTGCCGAATCAGTCCAGCCTCAAGTGTTGAGCCACTCGGCATCCGAGCACCAGGCCGCTTCGCACGTCGACGCTCCCCCTGTATCCCATCGCGGGCTCGAGGATGAGGACGAGGAGGACCCCTTTGGCGCGTCAGAAGGGTCGCCAAAAGCCCAGCAGCACGTCGAGGTCGACCCATTTGGCGCCCCCACCGGTACGGCGCCGGGCAGTGCCGCTCAATTCGACGACTTTGATTCCGGCTTCGGGGACTCTTTCGGGGCTCAGCAGAGCCACACTGCTCCTGCTGCCGCGTCCAAGGCGCCGGACTTTGATTCTGACTTTGACGACTCGTTCGCCACCCAGCAGCCAGCTCAGCCGGCTGCGACATCGTCCTTCCCGTCGGCAGAGTCAGGCTTTGAGCAGCACGCCGCGTCCCCTCCTCATGACTCGAGGGGCATCTTCCCCAGCTCCAGCACCGGCACGGACTTTGACTCGGCGCCTCACCAGGGTGACATCAGCGGGGCGACGACTACCGGCGAGCCAGAGTTCCACTCGGCGTTCAGCAACTTCGGGCAATCCCCATCGGGCCCGAGCGAGATGGAGGGTCTCCCGAGCGGGATCCCCAAATCAGCGGTCCCGTACCTTCGTCCTGACGCAGAGCGGACCGACTCCACTCAGGCCATCGCACCCGCGAGCGTGCCTGACTCGCCGGTCGGTCAGACTCAGGCGCTGGAGCACGAAGACGGATCGTCGGATGAGGATGAGGGGCCGGAGGACCTGGACCGCCCCAATAAGCTATATGCTACCGGAACGGGCGGATCTCAGCTGGCCTCACCACAATCACGGGAGATTGGCGGTTTCGGATCGCAGCAGCCATCCGTGCCTGCTTCGTCCGAGGCGCGGTCGGATATGGGGTCGCCCTTCGGCTCAGCAGGCGAGACGGAGCAACAGCTCAAGACGCGCCGGTCCGCCCCTCCCCCTCCTCCCTCTGCCAAGAGCTCCACTGCTCTCGCTGCTCCTATCCCCATTGACGACTTTGATCCCTTCGGAGCTCCCACCACCACCCCCTTCTCCCACACTCCAGCCATCCTCCCTCCCGGCGCCGCTGCTCCGGTCCAGCAACCCCAGACCACGGGCGGGAACCAATTCGACGAGGACGATTTTGACTTCTCCGACCTTCCACCTGCCAAAGTCGAGGACTCGGCTTCGGCCAGTACCGCCCATGCGCCCGTTCAGTCCTTCAAGGACGACTTTGACTTTGACGACGAGTTTGAAAAGCCGTCCACTGGGCAAGGGAGCGAGGCGTCTACGGGCATGAGCAAGAGCTACGAGATGGTCTCCCCGCCACCGCAGTCGTTTAGCCAGCAGGGGCCGTTTGGGGGTGCGAGTGGAAGTCAGCACTATCAGCAGGCAATGCCGGCGGGTCAGGCTCAGGGTGCGGGGATGCAAACGGGCGCAAGCGCCTTCTCGTTTGATGATGCCTTTGGAAACGACTTTGAGAATGGGTAGGTTGTCTCTGTCATTAGGGTTGGCCTTCGCTGATCATCAGTAATAAAGAGAGCGCTACCGCCGCACACCCTCAGCCACACTTTGACCCTCCGGCGGGCCCGCCTCCAGGTCGATCGGGCATGCTGAGCGCCCCGCCTCTTCCCATTCGCAGGGACAGCGAGGCCCAGCCTGACGATATTGAGGATGTGAAGAAGGTACGTCCGTTTTGATGATCATTGGAGGGGTGTGCTGATCCCCCAGCTCTGTGGAATGGGCTTCAGCAGAGGTCTGGTCGTCGAAGCGCTAGCGGCCAACTCGTACGATTTCCAAAAGACTCTGAATGTGTTGCTTCAATAGTGGATGGGAAGGATGGGGCGGACGGGATAGGCGAAGCTTTCGACTTGTAATTGTCTCCCGGAAAGGATTGACTCTATCTATCAGTATGCATTTCCGAGACTAATGTGTTCGTTGATGAGGCTTTTGACGACGCTGTGCTAACTGTCCTTTACTAATGGTTGGGTGGGTTGTCGGCGTCGACTGAGCCTGACAGACGCTGATAGCGCTTTCCCGTTGTGCGCGGATCTGGCCGATGGCCGAGCCCATCCACACACTCCAAGTCAAACTTTCGCTCATTTAAGGCACCACTTTGGCCATCACGCCCCAGATCTGGGGTCATCTCGCCCATGCTGTCTCAGGGCTAGGCTGGGAGACCTATAAGAGCCGGTGTCTTCCCCAGTCATCGCCTCATCTACAACTTACCCCTCCATTTCCTGCCCACATCACATCACATCACATCACATCACATCACATCACATCACACCTCACCACCGCTTTCACTCGACTGCACCTCCCCTACCCTCAACCGCACCGGACCCATCCCATCTATACTACCAGCCACAGTAAGTGCATGCCTGATTTAAGAGCGGTCTGACACGGCTGACGCGATCTCAGCCAAAATGAAGCGACCTACCTCCGCTTTCCTCGCCGACTCCACTGAAGAGCTCGACAACGGCTCCCAGTTCTCTCCCAGCCCGCCTCCAACCCCGTCTCCAGCGACCAAGAAGGCCAAAAAGTCCCCGGTGTCGCCCACCAAGTCGGCCGGTCCGTCATCCAAGGGCAAGAAGGTCGAACCCCAGTCTCCCAAGGGCAAGTTGCTCGCTTACTTCCTCAAGACGGGTTTGAAGGCGGTGGACAAAGCGGAGGCAGAGCGTCTGGTACGTCCATCCTCGCTACTGCCGTCAGATCTGCAACAGCGGGTGGATGGACCAAGTGGCAAGGAATGTGGCTGACGTCATGCAGACGGGTCTCAAGCCCGCTCAGCAACGGGAGCTCATGCGGGAGGATGGGAAGGGAGCTCTGTACAATGCGCTGATCAAGCTCGCGGAGGATATCAAGTAGATTGAGGTAGAAGTAGTAGCGCATGCAAAGGAAATCAGGCCGGACTTGCGCCGTTACGACCCTCGGCCGTCGGATCCAGAGTTTTTCTCATTCTGTATCTTCCATCTTCCTCTTCCATTTTCCACTCGCAGGCCTCTTGATTGCCGCTTGGCCTCAGATCGCTGACTGGACTGACACGACTTGCTTACTGATTAAGCTCCGTCTTCTCGCCACTATCACACCACCAGAGAGTCCAATCACTGATGGCACTCATTCACCTCCAAGCCCGAGGGAAACTCTGAATCCTAAAGCGGACAACCCTCCCTTTGAGTGAGGCACGATCAGGCCCTTTCACCTCCCCTACTCTTGGTGCCTGGATTCACTCCACGCCCAGTCGTTCGGCCCACCAAACCTATCTTAACAGAGCATTCCCACCGCTGACCGCGCCTCTTCCCTCATCTGGCTACGCCACAGCCCCAGACTCCACGTTTCCCTCAGCTCATCACTTACTCACCCACCCACACCCATACCTCCCACACCAGCTCGTATGTCCTCACTCTGACCTCGACTTGGATGAGGCTGACGACATCTTAGATCGAAATGAAGCGCCCCTCCTCTACTTCGCCCAACATGGACAAGTTCGACGTCAGCGAGTACGACGGCGCCGTCGAGTCCACCCCCAGCCCCCCTCCTACCTCCTCGCCAGCGTCAAAGAAGGCGAAAAAGTCCCCTACGAAGCCGAGGTCGACTCCCAAGACCAGCTACAAGGACAAGAGGATCGAGCCGAGCTCCCCCAAGGGGAAGCTTTTGGCCTACTGTGTCAAGCTGGCTATGAAGACCGCGGACAAAGGCGATGTGGAGCGCATGGTATGTTTCACACCCCCTCTATGAATCCCGCGTGGAGAAGGCACGGCGGATCAGATATCAGCGATGGTGTGGCTGACGATATACAGACTGGGTTGAACCCTACCCAGACGAGGGCGCTCATGCGCGAGGATGGGAACGGATCGTTGTATAATGCCTTGATGCGGGTCGCTGAGCAGATGTAGGGTGTAGACAGAGCCGGTCTGAGGTGGTCTCCACTACATGGTCTCGGGCCATGACGCATGCACGTACCATAGGTATCAATGACATAGCCTCGACCCTCCCTTACAGCTTTCTGTCCTAGATCCATCATCACTCCTCTTGCACATGTCTGCCCATGAGACACCGTACGCTTTCGACCTCTCTGTATCCCACAAGCTGACCTCTGCCTGACAGCCCTGATAAGTCCGAAGCCGGATCAACACTGATCAGTCGTCGCAGTCGAGGGGACCCATTGACGGACTCCCCTCCCTTTGAGTGGTACGCTAGTGGCCGCTTCGCCCCCACTCTCGGTGCCTAGATCCGCTTAACCCCTCAGATTCTGGCCGGCTAGGCCTATATAAGGGGCTCTCTGGCCCTCGCTGACCCCTCCGTCTTCCTATCTCTATCTACCACTCAGCCCCCTTGACCACATCCTTCCTCACTTCATCACTGCTCATCCCACTTACCACCTTTCCACTACCGTACCACATTCGCCCTACCCCTCTTCCACCTGGTACGTCGCCTATGATGGCTGACGAGACCTGGCTGACGACACCTCAGATCATCATGAAGCGCCCCTCTTCCTCCTCCGACGTCGAGCGCGATGACTCTGGAGACGACTACCCCTCCCCGTCCGGATCCGCCGGCTCGCCTTCCCTTCGCAAGGCAGCCAAAGCGTCCGGCAGCAACCCCAAGAAGGCCAAGACGACCCCTTCCCCTCCCAAGAAGCGGTCACCCCCATCTCCACTCACTCCGAAGGGCAAGTTGCTCGCTCTCATCATTCAGAAGGGTGTCAAGGAGCTCAACCGAGCTGAAGCGGAGCCGCTGGTACGTTGTCCTTCTTCTGTCTCCAGTGTGCCGTCTCCTCATCATGTATGTAACTGGAAGGCTGACGAGCCACAGACCGGACTGAAGGTGTCCCAGATGAGGATCTGCTGCGAATCGATGGGAAAGGCGGACTCTACAACGCATTGATGAAGGCCGCTGAGACCAGCTAGGATCTGGTAGCTTGACTAGGTAGATAATCCGGAACATGAGAGTTGACATGTGATGGGCCTACAAAAATGACTAGACATTATACTTTTACAAGCCATGTGACAGCCGAACAACTACTGCAAGAGCCCCTTGCCATCGTCCACCTCATCGAACCCCCTTCCCGTCCCTGTATCACATCGCTATCCCCGTCCCGAAATCGTACTCCTCCCAAAACAATCCCCCATTATACGCCGCACTCCCAGGACTCAATCCTATCAATCGCCTCTCCTCATCCCCCTCATCCACCTTCTCGACCGCCGGCAGAGGTACCACCAGCTGCGTCGTGCTCGGAACGGTCTTGATGCTCTCTGGCGAGGTATCCAGATCCTCCTCGGTCCAGCCGGGATGATACAGCTCGGGAGTGGGCAGCTCGTTCAGCTGATCCACATCGATCCATTGGGCAAAGAAGGATCGGTCCGTCTCCGTATCGGGTTTGGCCGTTCCGGTTCCGGAGGGAGGTATCGTCCCCGTAGGGGTAGAGAGCGCCTTGTTGAACTCCTCGACCGCACTGTGCAGCGCAGCCAAGATGTCCGTTTCACCCTTCTCCACCTCCGCTCTCGCTTTGAAGAACGCCCGCTGCTGCGCCGCAGCCATCTCTGCTGCCGTCGGGACCACATCTACCGGCTGAGGCGCCGGTGGTGGAGGCATATGACCTGAAGGCGACTCCTTGGCCCCCGTATCCTTATTGTCCTCCTTGACCGTGACCGTTGCGCCCCGTTTCCGCTTCGCGCTTGCCTTCTTGACCGGTCCGGCTGGACTGGAAGTCGCGATGGGACTATCGGCGAGGTGGGAAGCAGGGGTCTTGGCAGCTTCCGGAGTGGGTGCCGCTCCTGGCGCAGGCGAGCTGTTGGTACCCGCCCCGGCCTTGCCCTTGGCGCGCTTCGACGGTGGAGGCTTGAGATCCTCCACCCGAAGACCCTTGGGCATGTTAGCCGCCAGAGCTGTGGTATTGCCACCGCCGTTATTGCCCGTATCCCTGGGAGACGCTTTGACGAACCCGCCAAAGAGCCGGTCGACGCGCGCAGGCCCTTCCGGACCCGCTCGATACTCCTCGTATAGGGTATTGGCATTGGTGATGAGCGTAGCGAGCTGGTATTTGAGCTTGTGGACGTGGTCGGGGGAGAAGCAGAATCGACCCTGCTCGGCGTGTTGGTACGTGATGAGGATGGCCATGTACTGATCGTCAGTTGGATGCTTGCCTGAAAATGGTAAGACTCACCAGCTGAATCAGGCCCGAAATCTTGGCAAACTCCTCTGGACTCCGCTCGGCCGCTACCAGCTGGTACTTTGGCATCCGCTCCTGCGCGTCTCTTGCCGCACCCGCAAGCGTACGTAAATCGGCCAAAAGTTGCGGGCGTAATGGCTCAGCGACCTCGACAAAGCGTGTCGCTGTTCGTCAGCCTCTGCTAAAGCAAAGATACAAATACTGAACTTACGGAACTTGCTCTTCATCTGCTCCTCTTTGGATTTGATCCACTGAAGACAGAGCTGCGGGTTCCCCTTCAGCGTCTGTGCCGCATGCTGCATCACCGCCGGCCCACCACCGAACTGCGACGCCGAAGCAATCTGCGCTTGATTCTGCGCGGCTAACATCGCCGCTGCCGCTGGATTGCCCATCTGCGGGTTCAATCCCTGCATCTGAGGAAGCCCCATCTGGCTCGACTGCCCCGGCGTCGACAACCCCACCGTCGACATGTTTGGCGTCCCGTTCGCCCCGCTGGTGGCCTGCGACCCTCGACGCGCCTGCTCGATGTACTGCCGTTGCGCATCGGTAAGCACACCGTTGTTCTTCGAGGCGGCTTCGAGAAGCTGCGCCGACAGACCCGGCGGGAAAGGCTGGTTCGTCTGCTGAGCCTGCTGCAGCAAGTTCTGGAACTGCTGTTGCTGCTGCTGGAGCATCTGCATCTGCTGTACCGGCAGTGCCTGGGTGGACGATCCGACCGATCCCGGTATGGGCCCGTTGTACTGATTGGAAGAGATGGACGACTGGCTCGCGGCGTAGTTGGGGTTCGAGATGGACTGACGAGGCATCTGCGGTTGTTGTGAATGGTTGCGCATCTGCTGGTTCTCGTAGAGCTTCTTGTACCACGCCTCCTCAAAGGCGCCGAGGTATCCTGCGTACGTCCGCCGAAGCTCGCTGGCCGTCACCTGAGATGCGCGAGCGGGTTGTTCGCCTGTGTTTTGCCCGAAACCGAGATGTCCAGCTACGATCTGCCACATGACCGGGTTTTGGTCGAGCTGAGAGTCAGCATTACTCCGCAACAATTGCAAGCCGACCTCACCTTTGCAGACCCTCCATTCCGATGTACCAGCCCAAACAGCGCGTACACGTCAATCGGCCGTCCTTCGACAATGGGAATAGGCAGATCCTGCCGCTTGTGCATCTTCTTAAGCGAGTCCCATATCTGCGCCTCGCTAAACGGGAGTGGTTCCCCGCTGAAGTCCATACCGCCCCACCGAGGTGTCGGGTTCTGCACCTGCTGAGGAGGAGGAATGGACTGCTGAGCTTGTTGCGGGGACGGGACGAAGTTTCTGCCGCTCGTAAAGCTCGCAGCACGATGGTGACCAGGTACCGGTTGAAGCTGTCCATTTTGGCTATTTGGTGTATAGGGGTTTGGAAGGGCGGACGAGGAGCCGAGTTTAGGAGTGACGATTTCGATGGGGTTCCCTGCGCTACCTGTCATGGATGATTGGCGCTGAGGTGGGTAGGGAGCTTGTGGTAATTGCTGGGGGAGTTGGGGTTGACGGAACTGTGCAGGAACAGTAGGTTGGGATTGATTGGATTGACCGCTAGGGACTTGTCCCGCCGACCGCTGAGCGAAAGCTTGGATGGCTTGCCAGTTGGCGCCGAGGATCTGCTGGACTCCGGGACCATTACCAAGACTGCAGTATCAGCAGCATTCTCCCCGCCGTCATGATAGGGCTACTCACATCGCTCCAATAGCATTGATCGCTTCCTGCGGAACAGCGATATCCCGCCTCTTGAAGTCCGAGATCAGCGTCAAGAGTTGGAAGCGAGAGGGATCGTCCTTCGGCTATGCTGATCAGCCGGGTCCAGACAGTAGCTGCAAGGACTCACAGAAGGCCCAGAGACCAGTCTCTTCAGTACATTCGCCGTATACCCCCTGAGCTGCTCGTCCGTGAGCGTCCTAATGATTTCGACCGTGCTCCTCTTCGGTCCGTCCTCCGTCTGGCCCTGATTTGGTCGTCCGCCGGCCTGAGTCTGCTGTTGTTGCTGCTGGAGCTGCTGCTGCTGCTGCTGTGGAGCGAAGTTCTGTTGGGGCGGTAATTGAGCGGGTACGTTTTGCGGGGTCTGACGGTATTGCTGCTGCGGCTGTTGCTGCTGGACTTGCAGCATCTGGGGGAGAGGTTGGGGCGAGACCATCGGCAGAGCAGCATTGTGGGGCATTTGAGGAGTGATGAGTCCGGATTGACGTTGTTGGCGTTCCTTCATCTGCTGCAGCTACTAGATCAGCGGGTACTCCGACGTGATGGCGCCTAGCTACCACTCACAGCCTCAAACTGCTTGGGGTCGAAGTTGACTCCCTGCCCGCTCTGCCCCGGATTCCCCACCTGCCCTTGCATCTGCGTAGTCACCTGCCCCTGGTTCCCCATCATCTGCTGGCTGTCAGATCTCTGATGCCCTTGACCTCCCCTTCCTTGCTGCTGCTGCTGTTGTTGCTGCTGCTGCATCTGCTGCTGAGTCATGCCATTGACTGATATCGCCAGCGCCTGCCGAGGCTGTGCCTGCTGCAAGTTTGGGGTAGATCCGCCTTGCCCCTGTCCCTGCTGTAGTTGCGCCCGCTGCGCATGCTGCATGAGCTCGTGCATCACCGCCGAGAGATTGCCGTTGTGCTTCGACATGAGCGCTTCGCGTTGTTGGGTCGGGAGCTTCATGATGACCTGTAAAAGATCAGGGTGGAGGTTCGAGTTGTTGCCGCTGGATTGCTGTGGGGCTTGTTGCTGAGATTGGAAAGGTGGGGGGAGCTGTGTCTGTTGCTGATACGGTTGCTGCTGTTGAGGCCCACCGACCCCGGGAGCAAGCGTTTGCGCCAGCATGCTGCGATGGTTAGCCCTTCCTCCTAGATCCGAGGAGCACCGCGCTCACTTTTGCAGTTGTATCCTCCGACTCGCATCCATATCCTCGTCGCCGCTCCTTCCGCCCTGCTGCAAGCCCTGCTGTTGCGAGTGCATATTCGGCCCCTGCCCTCCCTGCCCCATGCCCTGCGCCATCCCCGCGAGGACCGCCTGCATGTTCACCCCATTCATGTTCGCCATTTGCTGCACCCCATTACCGCCTCCCACCTGCCTCTGCACCTGCTGTTGCTGCAGCCGCGCCATCTGCCCCATCTGCTGCAAGAATTGCTGCTGCCCGAGCTGGCTCTGCGGTAATTGCTGCTGAGCCTGTCCGGACTGGCCATTCCCCATGCCTATCCGCTGCTGTTCCGTCTTTTGGCTCTCCTGTGCCTGCATCCGCTGGAAGGTCTGCAGCGCCTGGTTGAAGTTGTTGGTTTGATTCGATTGCGGCTGGGATTGTTGTTGCTGGGGGAGCTGCATCGCATGCTGCGATTGGCCGGGGAGCTGGATACCGTCCAGAGCCGAGGCGGGGATGTTTGCGAGCGCAGACATGTTGAACTGCTGCTGAGGCTTGTACATCCCCTGCTGCTGTCCTGGCATCTGAATTCCGTAGTCTGCGCCCATTTGTTGCAGATTCGCCCTATTGAGATGATCCGACATGTTGCCGTTGCCTTGGAGGAAGGACGGGGGGATGGCCGAGATGTTGGCGAGGGAGGGATAGGGGTTGGACATGGTGGGCGAAGGGGTTGCGGGTGGATCGGAGTTGTGGGTGGCGGCTCACGATGAGCAGATGTAACGAAGGCTGATCTCGGTGGAAGATATGCGGAGATGTGGATAGATCGTGTGAGTCGTGAAGGGTACTGAGCAGCGTCAGCTTACTGTATGGTACGAAAAGCAAGTAGAGAGGTGAAGTCGGTGATGTCTCAGATGGCGCAAGACACCCGAGCAGAAGGGAGCAGGAGCGCAACTCACTACGCGTCGGAGCCTGGCAGGATGGCACTCCTTTCACGCGGTGGGCATGACTATTCTCTCGTCTTCCTCCTCCCTTCTATATGGCGATGGGTGTCGCGATGCGAGCGTGTGTATGATCAGACCAGGAGATGGACGGGAGATGTACTGATGATGAGGAGGAGTGAGCAACAAGAGCCAGGGAAAAGAGGTTCCGTTTATGGAAGGGGGCAAGTTTCAGATTCACCCAAAAAACTGTGGGGAAGGTCTAATGTTATGGATCAGAAGCAGCTGCAGGCGTACATAGGGAAGCTCTTAGATCCTTGCAGACCCAGCCCACAACTGCCTTATGCTCTCTGCATACTGCTCAGCGGTCAGACGACCCATAATCTCCACCGCCCAAGGACGGGAGCAAGGGGACCCCGAATCGAGTTGAGTGTGGCGCGAGAGGGAGACGAGGTATTTACCACTTGTGGTAACTCCGCTTTTCAGGATCAGGGTGAGCTCCACAGGGCATGAAAACTCAGAGACCAAAAATGTTGAGACCTGACGACAGCAGAGTAGCTGAGCGACCCTGCGTGCGTGGCCTCAGACAGTGAGGCAGGCAGGCGATGTGAATACAGCCCTGCATGACTGTAGTACGAATACTTCAGCCTCAAAGTGCTCTCGGATTTGCCACCCGGAGTATTCTGAAACGCGTCACGTGAGAAATTACGGCAGGGAAACGACAGCTTGATCGTGGACCAAAAGTTGCGAGTTCAAGCAAAGCTCTTATACCTTCGCCGCTGCTGCTGCTGCTCTCTCCCACCACGCCAGGACCGGCAGCTCTCCCAGGACAACGCTATAAAGATTGGCAGAATCTCTCGGCAGGATGTGCGGCATCACCTTCTCGCTCTGCCCATACCTTTCATCTTTGGGGTCTGCCATTGCGTCCCCTTCGGCACTGCACACTTCTCTCGCAGAGTCCAACTCCAGCCGTGGACCCGACTCTAGCAATACCCACCGGGCAATGATCAATCTCAATGGTACAAAGCAGCTCGAGCTTCAGCTTACATCGAGCGTGCTGGGTCTGCGAGGGAGTCTGACCGCTCAGCCAATCGTAGGCGAGACCGGCGTGCTCGCTTGGAATGGCCAGGTGAGGCGAGCAACATCACCTATCTGTTGAAACCTCAGCTGACCACTCAAGAGGTATTCGACGGTCTAGATGTCAATAAAGGGGAGAACGATACTCGCGTAATCTTTGAACAACTCGAATCTGGAGTGAGCTTCGAGGACGTGCTCTCCCGGATAGAGGGGCCGTAAGTCCACGACCAAGGCTGTTAACCCTTGGACATGTGCTGACGAGGTATAGGTATGCCTGCGTCTGGTACAGCGTATGTTCCTCCATAGCTTGGTTGATTCCCACTGAATTGAATAGCGGAACGACCAGACGATATCATTCCAGGTCGACCCCTTATCTCGCCGTTCCCTCTTACTCGCTCTTCCGACCCCTACCAGCCCGATTCTCGCGCTCAGCTCAACGAGATCAGCTTACGAACGGGAGAACGGTACCGAGATGCGGGCACTGCTAGGAGGTGAAGGCGGCACAGTATACCTTGACAGAGTCACTGTCGATGAGCAGGGCGCCATGAACATCGACCAAGCGCTGGAGATGCGGCCATATCTTCCCGGTCCATCGACTTATGTGAGTCGTCCGGTCATTTCGGTATATCAATAGCTGACACGTCAGACCCGTGTACATCCTATCAATACCACTCTTCCGCCCTCAGACTCCATCCCGTCAGAAACGTTTGCGCGGGACGAGGTTGAACATTTTGAGCGGGAACTCCTGGCTGCAGTCAAGTCCAGGATCGAAAACATTCCAGCTCCCGAGCCTGGGTGCGTAGATCAGTCACCGGTGGTGACGGAGACGCTGATGTCATCAGCAACGCGCGAGTTGCTGTGCTCTTCTCGGGCGGAGTAGACTGTACCCTGCTAGCCAGCATGATGCACCAGTGAGCTCACTGGGTCTCTACCGAGATGAGACATTCAGCTAACCATCCAGGTGCCTTCCAGCAAACGAGCCCGTAGAGCTCGTGAACGTGGCCTTCCAGCGATTACCATCGGATCAGTCAGCCGGTATGACTTCCAAAGCTTGGAAGAAGCCCGCGAAAGGCAAGCAGAAAGCTCGAAATCCGATCGCCTACCTCGCTTCCCCGTCTACGAGCACACGCGACTCGGATCTACGAGACACTGGTCCGGTGGACTATCGGGGCGCCAGCGCAGCCGTCTCTGGCCGGACGGAGATCGCGACCGAGTACGACACGCCAGATCGGCTGTCTGGGTACGAAGCTTTGACGGAGCTGGGAAAGGCGTGCGAGGGGCGGGAGTGGCGATTCGTCGAGGTCAATGTGACGTACGAGGTAAGCTAGCGTGCCGCCTGAAGCGAAAGGGGATGCATACTGATACGGTGCAGGAGTATCATGAGCATCGACAACGGATTGTTGACCTTATGTACCCAGCAACGACAGAAATGGACCTTGTAAGTACCTCATATGTCTCTGCACCAGGCCGCACAAGAGTGGGCAATGGCTTACCTTCTTAGTCCCTAGCTTACCCGCTGTACTTTGCCTCTAGGGGTATTGGCACTCTCGACGGCGTGCCATATACAGTCAAGTCAAAAGTCTACATCTCCGGTTTGGGCGCGGACGAGTCAGTCCACCCTTCCCTTCCTCTTCCCGACCGCCACTGACTCCCGCAGGCAACTAGGCGGCTACGCCCGACATCGACACGCCTACACCTCCCTCTCCTTCCCCGGCCTCCTCTCCTCCCTCCAAACCGACATATCCCAACTCCCCACCCGCAATACATCGCGAGACGACCGCCTCCTCTCCTCTTTTGCTCGGGACGCCAGGTACCCCTACCTCTCCCTGGCCTTCATCCGATATTTATCGGAAGTGCCTATATGGCACAAGGTGCACTATGAGTCGGGGGAGGGATGGGGTGACAAGATACTGTTGAGGATGGCGGCGGAGAGAGCGGGGTTGGAGGGGACGGCGAGGAGGGTCAAGAGGGCGATGCAGTTTGGGAGTCGGAGTGCCAAGGTCGGTGGGGGCGTGAAGGGGAAGGCGGCGGGGACGAGGAAAATAGAGTGAGTGGGTGAGAGATCGACAGGCTTGAGAGGATAGTGGGAGGAGATCTGCACAGTATAGTATGCATAGTATGTCTTCGGTACTCTTATATACAACGGCGCTCTACATGGCTACACAGCTTATAAACCACCTCTCAGCGTAATGAACATAATACTCGTACAAATCAGAATCGAGCTCTCTCCTGCACAGCACCACCACCGCCTAAATCTCCACGAAAGGACACTCGATGAACCCCTTACCTGTCGCCGACCTGATCCGCGCCGAGGGCCGCCCACTCATCAGATCCTCCGCCTTTCTCTTGCCCTTCCGATCGAATCTCCGCCCTGCCAGCGCCGACGCAGTATCCGTCTGCTCGATCGTATCGTCGACGTCCATGTCCAGTGTGCCTTGGCCGAGAGGGTACGTCGAGTTCTCCTCGATTGGATCGAGATTTGTGATGCCGGAAGGCCGGAGAGATAGCTGGGTAGTGCTCTGATTGTGGGGGTCCATCTCCATGTCGACGTCGACATCGTTGTCCGCATCCGGCTGTCGGGATTGGGAGCGGCGAGATGAGGCTTGGAAGTGGGAGGATCGTGCGCGTTGGGAGTTGCCGAAGTGCGAGGTCGTATACTGCGAGCTGGGGATCTGGGAAGAGGGGAGCTATTTGTCAGAGCGGATCTCTGGCGCCTTTTGCTGATGGACTTACTTGCGATGCGCCAGCCAGACCGGGCAGCTCCTCCCGCTCCTTCTTTCCGCCACTCCTGAAGTAAGCCGAAAAAATCGTCTTTGTATTCTCGTCATGAACATAGCGCAGGATAGCCGGCGCTCCCTTCTTTTGAGCTTCCGCAATACGTCAGTCCGTGCAATGCAGCAACAGCTGAAAGACACTCACTCTCGCTGACAAGTAGCCCCTCGTCAAGAAGGCGACTGATGAGTGATTCGATATCAGCGATTCCGCATTCTGGAAGTATCAGCTCAGATTCAACTTTCGGTATGAAGGCAACTTGCGAAGCCTTTCGCATAGGTAAGATCGTTCCGGGACCACCTTATTGTGCATTCTGACCATGACGAGTATCTGCCTGACTCCATCAGCTTGATCAAACACTGCCTCGTAGCTCTGGATGTGACTGACCTGAGCAAGCAGAGACTGTGTAAACAGCCTTGACTCTCGGCCTTGAGGCTCTCCGAAACCTCGAGCTGCTCCACCCGACACATGGGGCAGAAGAAGATATCCTGCTCCAGAGGTCGGAGGATCCTGCGATGATCAGCGACGGATTTGATGGGCTGTGGTAGCACTCACCCCATGCAGACAGAGTGCTTCCAGACATCACAGCTATCGCACTGTATCATCGCCTCTTCAGACTGCCCCTCTTCGTACTCTACCCCGCAATCACACCGGACTTCTCCCTCTTCTTCATCGCCATCCCCTCGAACCGATCGAGCCGCCGGTGTAGCACTGCGCGCCTTGGCTGGCTGCGTTCTCGCCTTGATTTTGTCTTTCGCCGGTGTCGTCTTCTTGCGGTTCGAAACTTTCGTGGTACTGCTCCCACTCGTCGGACTTTCTGAGCTCGATTTGGGAGGTTTGGCACGACGCTTAGTCGTCCCGGTTGTCGTTGCCTTAGTTGCGGTAGGGGCCGCCTTGGTCTTCTTTTCGCGGGGCTTCGCAGGCTCTTTCGGTTTAGCAGCCTTCTTGGGCTTACTCGAACGCTTGATGAGGTCCGTCCGGGACGTGAGGCCCGTAGCGGTGCGTGAAGCAGTCTTCTTGGGTTTCGGAGCCGATAAGGAGAGCATGGGTGCAGGTCGGAAGCTGTCCTTCTCGGTGGCGAATTCTTGACTTGACGGATCGGTGTGTTCGTCACTCGATATGAGGCCGGCTTCGGGATTGGAGCGGCTGTCGTTCTCGGAACCCGAGTTGTTGGGGCGAGGACCGATCTGGGAGAGACTGCCCGTGACTTGGGCGCTTTGCTGGCGGTGTCGGCTGTCAGGATCGGAGTGGACGATATCGGTGTCTGCGAGTGTGAGCTGTCGTCCAGTCACTGTAAACATTGAAGCTCACCTTGACTGCTCGGGCCTTGATTGAAAAGTCCCGCCTCCTGGGTTGCAACGAATAGATCGCTCATGCCCCACTGCGCAGTCAGCCCAGCCCAAAGTACAACGTGAGACACCTACTGGCTGTGTTGTGGGGACCAAAGCTAAATTTGTCCGCCTCTCGCCGTGTCCATGCGCATAAATCCGCTGATGACCCTCATCACTGTCCGCCTCGGAGCGTACCTCGCTCTCTGGAAGCTCGTGTATCCGTCCATCCTGGCTCTCGATCCCGATCGGGGCGGTGATGGCGCCTGTGGAGTCGACCGCCATCGCTTCGGCATCCTGGGACGTCAGCTTCTTGTCTGTGAGACCTCTGCTACAGACTTAGCTCACCCACGCCACGTTTCGACGATCTGCATCATCGAGATGTCTCTCGTACGCCTGATCCTTCTCAGTCTCCGACCTAACATGGGGAGCTTCCGCCAGGGCCTGGATGTCGGTAGCGGGCCGGAGGTAGCCTGCGATGGTGGCGATACGTGCGGTGACACTGCAAAAAATGAGCTGACGTTTCAACAGGCACTACGCCGACACCTAACTCACCCATGGAATCCAGTCCGCATCTCGTGCGAAGACATCTCCGCCGGCATCTCATATCGCGAATGCGTACCAAACACCAGCCCTCCATCGTCCGTTGCATCCTCAAACCCTTTGACTTGATATCTGGAAGTCAGCTCAATCGCAGTGGGGTACTCACTTAGAAGGGGCAGAGTCGGTGTAGAAGACTTTGAAGTTCAGGCTTCTCTTCTCTAATTCGTCAGCTCAGGCCACCACCCTTGGTACTGATCGAGAAGCTCACCTGGCAGATCTGGGAGATCCTGACTCTCCTTGACAAAGTCCCTCAACACCGACTGCTTGTTCAGCCCTACATCCCCAAAAATGAGACCAGACGCACCTTCATGGTCTGGTACATCTGCTGCTGGGTCATGGACGGAAAGGTGGACTGAGATGTGACCTCGCCGTCCTGCCCGCGTGTTTTGTCTCGGGTGAAGTTACAGCTCGGCCCGGAGATATCGTATGAGAAATTGAAGGTGACCGTCTCGAGTACCCTAGCCTGATCAGCATATGTGTACGACCCGGGACGGGTTTTTTGACTTACTGGTTTGGTCTTCCAGGGTCGAGCACAACGTAGAGGATGAAGCTGCGGATATAGCCAAGGCCGACCGCTTCGGTGATGCCATTCTGAGGCATCAGCTTGAGAACGTCAATGCGGTCTCACTATTGACATACCAGTCGCGATAGGAACAGCTTCGACCCCTCACTGTTCCCAATCACCCGCTTAGTTGTGAGCGGCTTTGGCACCTGATGAGATACCGGTACCTGGCTGTCCTCCGGGATCATCGTCTCCAGGGGTGTGTCGCCGGTCGGTGCAGCTTCGACGGGTAAGACGTCTTTGCGGAGCTCCATCGTCTCAAAGTAGTCGTCGGGGAAGATGTACCTGGAGTGTGAGCACTGTCTCCCGCACGTGCCTAAAATCTTAGCTCACCTCAAGTATAGGAAGGTCCCGAGAGCAGCTTCCAACATCGTTCCCACGAATGCTAGACTGGATGATCCGGTCATTCCATTCTGCTTGGGCATTGACGACTGCGACTGCGAGCCTACAGTCTTCTGAGGCCGCTAAGAAGGTCAGCGTAGACTCTGCCAACAGACGTAACCCTCGTCGCTGAGGTGTCTGGAAGAAGGATGTAAGCATGGATGGGGTGGACTCTGAATGGCCGAGACCTCATTACTGAGTTGAGCGGGAGTGAAGATTGCGGGAAGTCCAATAGCGAGAGGAAGGAAGGCGTGAGTCTAGGTTGGGTTGGAGAGAGCACTTACCACGCTCTGCTTGTAGTTGGCCATCTTGCCTACTCTTCCGCTTTCTCTCCTTCCTCCGGCTATGTAACGAGTACGAGTAGGGTCTCTGGTAAGATCTGTCTCTATATAAATAGCAAGTGAGCTCGCGAGATGTAGGGAGGTAGAAGTATCGAAGAGAACGAATTTGGCTGAGGAAGGGCGAAGTTGAATGATGAGTGGACCGGCGAAGTGGAGGTCAAAGCGCACAGCCAAAAGCGGGACCTTTTACATTCCTCATGTGGTGAGCATATGAGTATGGCGGGTGGCCATACGCGGCCGCATGGTGAGTTTACTGTGATCATGAATGGCTATTGGTGTGCAGGAGAGGACTAACATACTCATACAGCACGCATGAGATACCTCTAGCTCGAAGAACAACGATGTCGAAGTATATTGAAACAAAGAGTGGGGATCCGTCTGCGCGCGGGGGACAAGAGCTGGATGAAGGGGTATCAGATCGGGTCATACTGCGGCCGCTCCAGTCGGCTTCTCGCCCAAGAACTGTATTGTCAGCTACGAGTCTCACCGATGGTCCGATGATGCTACATACCGCAGCTTTGGCCTCTTCGCAATGTGCGCCGCCCGCTTCCCGGTCGATCTGATGGCATATGAACAGCGCATCCGCTCTGGTTCCATCAGCTTCATGTCTCCCGATTATCAGGGGCACGTAAGCTCACGCGTCGCCAAGAACAGCAGCGCCCGCCCTGACAGCCAAGAAGGGCACACCACCACACAGCAGCCCCGCGGCCGGAGCATACGCCGGGTTACTGAGCGAGTGTGTCATGTACAGGTATCCCGCTGTACCGGTGAAGACGCCCATAGCTGTCGAGCTAAGGGTCAGGAGAAGCTTGATGAGTGTGTCTGATCGTTAGCTTGCTTGCTCTGCCTATAGCCGGCAGACATGCTAGCTCACAATCCAGCAGATGACCACCACTCCTCTTCCCCGCTAGACCGACCGCCTTCCTCGCACTAGGCCAGAATGCTTCTCCGGTGATACCGACGTAGACCAACGCGTACCCATTCAGCTGATCCAGCACACCGGCGACGATCGCGAAGAAGGGTGTCAGGCGAGAGAGGAAGGCAAGGGAGTCAGGCAGAAGCTTTGTGCGAGGGGAGGTAAGCCGCCTAAGCTCGGCAGCGGATCGGCCAACGACTCGCACGGTAGCGACGATACCTGCGCCGAGGCAGATGGAGCCGAGGGAGGAGCCGGTCGCGCGATGGACAGCCGCCTTTGTGATCTCGAGTGAGTCGGGGTGGGTTGGTTCTTGACTGACGATCAGCTGTGTCGAAGCAGACAAGGGGATGCTTACCGGTGGAAATACCATTCCCCAATCACACCAGCGATTGCTACCCTCCCTACACCTCTGATAACGCCCCATGTCCATACCCAGATCAGAGCGACCAGGAAGATCAGCCATCCGGCATATGGCCGCAGATGATAGATATAGGTATTCTCCTTCGGATGGCGCCAGTACCCGACCATACCGAGACGGATGATGAGCGTGAAGAAAGGGAGGGAGGTCAGGGTGAAGACCGCCAATAGGACCGGCGTGAGAAGAAGAAGCGGCGTGTGAGTGAGCAGCAGATGCGTTGAGAGCTCGACGACAGCGACCGTGCGTTCCAGCCGTTTCCGCCGCACCCAGACCATACGCCCAAACCACCCTGCCAGCGCCCAAAGCAGGAACGCCAGGATCCGCAGCCCCGTTGTTCCCCACCATCGCTCTCCCTGGTCGATCCCGTCCCATCCGCCCGTTTCAAAGCTTGCTCCCAGGCACCACCAGCCGCAGACGAAGAGGGAGAAGGGTATTGAAATTGCGGTAGCGAGGAGAACGGGCCGGACGGTCTTCTGCAGGAGAAGGAGGAAGGCGGGCGGGATGATGATGGTCGGAATGAGGAGGACGAGGAGGAGGGGGATGAGCGGTACTATTGACGGAGCAGGGCGATGTGAGGGAGATTCGTGGGGCGGCTGACGGATCAGCTTTTGACTTCACCTGCTTGATAGACACTCACCTCGGTTGATCCCCATACGAATAGTAAGCCAAAGATAACGCCGAATATACTAGCGAGCCATAAAGCCAAGAAGCCAGAGTCTGCCATATCAGCTACTCATCCGACTTCCGTGATGCCGGCTTACCTTTGTACTTCCGCAGACCCTCCCGCTCCCAATGCCCAAAGCGCCCGTGATACACCTGTAGTCGATTCGGTATAGAAACCTTCGTGCCACCTCGACGCTCCAGCTCTTCTGGCCCAAGCAATGGCTCCTCCAGATCCGTCCTATCGTCCTGCCCCAGATCTGGCAGATTCGCCGCATACAGCTCCGATGCCGACAGATCATACCCCTCCTCATCCTCCCTATCCTCTGCCCTCGACCGCGCCCGCGGCTTCCGCCTTGACTGCCCCATCATCCTAGACCTTTCGTCCTCCGTATCGCTCTCCGTCTCCTTCTCGCTCTGAGCATCCTCGTCCGACGAGGACGAAGAGGAAGAAGGAAAGACCGAATGATGCGCTAGCCAACCCTTCTTGGCTCGTTCCGACTGAGGGGCACGCTGTGTCTGTGGCCGTACCAGGCCTCGACGGACAGCAGCTACCTCCTCGAGTTCAGGCTCGAGCTCTTCGTCGCTCTCAGAAGACGATGGTGCGTAAGGGTTCGGTACGAGCTGCCGAGCAGTAGCCTTTCCTTTCCCTCGGGGCGTAACAGCCGGAGGGGCGGGACGAGGGGCTTCTTCTTCGTCCTGGAAGAGCAGCCCCATTCCGATACCGCTATGCCGGGAATCGTCTATGTCGGGGATAGAGTCAATACCAGGTCCAGGGTGGGGCGGTGTCCGGGAAGGAGAGGGCGAGCGGGATCCGCCTGCTAGGTGGGGATGGGAATGTGAGGCTGAGGGGGAAGGGAGGAAGGGGTCATGCGTGGACGATGAGGGAGATGAGGCGTGGAAGATCTGTCGATCAGTCACACAGCCAATGGCATATACCGTCAACAAGGCAGATGACTCACTTGACTTCCTTCTATCGCTCCACCCTGATTAGGTGCCTTCCCGCTCAAGAACTTGCTCGCATACGTCGAGAAAGACGTCGGAGCCGAGGGCCCGCCATGCTTGGGGTGCGACATAACGCCGGAGCGTACTTCGAGTGCTAGGGATTGATACAGTGATTAGGTCGAAGATGTATCACGAGATAAGGGCTGACGAAGGGTGGAGCTTCCGTTGTCCTTTGCGGCTGTCGAAGTTTGCCGTTCCGGGCTGTGCTTGCTCACATTGAGCTGTGAGACACGTAGTGCTAGCTTGTGCGGTGAGTGTACTGCTTAAAGACGGTATAGCTAGCTAGTAGATGTACGAGTAGTAATGGATGCCGCGCAGCACACGCAACGGGCAAGTGTTGACAACCTGGGTGGCAAATCTAGCGGCAATCACCGACCGACTCGGCGTGTGGTATGCTAGACTGAAGTTGGATCCCAGCGATGGACTGGCAGAGCTCCAAACACAGGTACAAGGTGTCGCGCACAGTTCGCGAGTCGCAAGACAGTTCTGCACAAGAAGCATGAAGGAGGAAGCATCATCAAGCCGGGGACGAGGCGCAAGGTACAGGATCGAAACCTCAACGAGCTTGGACTCCTGTCACCTGGAGAAGCTGTCAGGCGAACCGAGCTCAAACCGGTACTAGCCTCGCTGCCTGTCCACCACATACAGTGGATGGCGCTTACTCGAGCGCCCCATAACTGATCATTATTGCCATCCCAAACTTGAAGCTTGTAGCTTGATCGATCTTTACCCTGCCGCCCTCATCCCACCATGTCCACCGACCTGTTCGTCCTGTATCAGACCCCCCAGAAGCCACGTGCCTCCGCTCGGCCTAGAGACAATTGGGTTCGTGTCAATGACGAGACTCCTGTTGGATACGATCGACCGGTATACCGACTCGGCGAGGAAGTCAAGGTCGTGATCTGTGAGGGCGATGTGTTCGTTAGCGTAATGAGGGGTAAGTACGATCAGCAAAGTACTGCGGGCATCGCTGACGCTCAGACGGGAAGGAGGAAGCAGTTCAACGGAGCTACGCCGCCATTACCACCTGCCACCTCTGCAAGCTCGACCGCTCTTTCCGCTCCTCGACCACAGCATATCCCTCTAGGAGCCCCTGTATCTTCTGCGCGAACCGCAAAGAGTCATTTCACCGGGTAGCGGAGCAGAGGGTCCGTAATTGCCTCCAATCAGGCTATCAGCGCATGTACGGCCCATTCAAGTTCGCCGGGACGGCGCCCTTCCCCTTCCCCAAGTTCGAACAGGCGGAGGACGACGACTTCGCCGAGATCGAGGCGGATTGCGCCGCAGACCTCAAGTACGGACGAGGTCTACTCGGAGCACTCCGGAGTCAGTCCATCAGCGCCTTCGGGAAGATGGGGAGCTATCAGCAGATGATCCTGGTCAGGAAGTTTGGGCGGAGGGTCTTCGATCCCCCAGTCGGACGGGCGAAACCGGCCGTAGCGGGGAGAGAAAAATCGGTACCAACTTCTCAACAACTCCTGGAGCGTGACGAACGGGAGCTTCTCGACCTTCGCATCGACCTCAAGGTGTACAATAAGGTGTGGGCGCAAGTGAGGAGGATGAAGTCAAGGAGCAACGGTCCCGCCGGCAAGCTTCGCGACAGGCGGCGGTAGGGTTGGTGGTCTTGTAATGGGAATTTCCCAAAGTAGTCATTTCGGACGCCGAGGCCGAACGTTGAACAGCCTTTCCCGAGAGGCATCTTGTATATTCTGTTTGTACAACTGTCTATAGTACCATACCTCTTCTCTTACTCCAACCCACTACTCCACCATGTCAGCAGCTCGATCAGCCGTCAAGGCTTTACCAAGGCATCTTGCCCGCCGCTCCCTCGCTCTCCACTCCCTCGCATCGCGGCCCCTCGCTCCCCTCGCCACCCCCTCCGTGTCAAGCAGAAGATGGGGCGGCTCCCTCCCCGATCGCTCTTCCAAATTCACCAAGCTCACGCCTGATCACATCAAGGCTATTAGGGAGCTTCTCTCCTCCCCCGGCTCCCTGATATCCACGCTGGATAACTCGGCCTCACCCGAGGATCTCGCGGGCTTCAATAATGATTGGATGGGCAAATACTTTGGGAAATCGCCAGTGGTGGTGAAGCCCAAAACACCAGAGGAGATCGGGAAGGTCATGAAGTACTGCTATGACAATGACATCGCCGTCGTGCCCCAAGGAGGGAACACCGGATTAGTCGGTAAGCCCGTCAGCTTGCTCAGGCGCGCCAGTCAGCTAATAGTCAGGCGGCTCCACACCTATACACGACGAGCTCATTCTATCCACCGCCAATCTTTCATCAGTCCGATCTTTCGACCCGGTATCAGGCATCCTCGTCGCCGACGCCGGAGCTATTCTCGAGACCGTGGACCACTATCTTGCCGAGAAAGGCTTCATCTTCCCTCTCGATCTCGGTGCAAAGGGATCATGTCATATCGGCGGAAACGTAGCGACGAATGCTGGTGGACTGCGGTTGCTGAGATATGGGAGTCTGCACGGGTCGGTGCTAGGATTGGAGGCGGTCCTGCCGGACGGTACTGTATGGGATGGGCTGAGTACACTGAGGAAGGACAACACCGGTGAGCTGAAACATACTGCGCCTCCCAGGGACGGCAAGCTGACGAGCAGGATTTGACCTGAAGCAGCTGTTCATTGGCTCAGAAGGAACGATCGGTATCATCACTGCTGTTTCTATCCTCTGCCCGCGGAGACCAACAGCTATGAACGTGGCTGTCTTCTCCCTGCCGAGCTACGAGGCGGTACAGAAGGTTTACGCAGAGGCGAAATCACATCTTGGCGAGATCCTGTCCGCATTCGAGTTCTTTGACAAGCAGGGCGTAAGTTGTCTTTATCTTATCCGCCTGAGAGATCCCGGCTGATCATACAGTTCGCATTGTCCAGCAAGCACATCGAGGAGATCCACGGAAGCGAGCGGAAAATCTTCGAGACCGAGGGAGACTTCTACTGTCTGATAGAGACGGGAGGCAGTAATGCCGAGCACGACGAGGCTGTACGTACTGCCCATCTTGATGCCACGTGCGGAGGCTGATATCCAGAAACTTTCCGGCCTGCTCGAACACCTCATGTCGAACGAGATGGTCCTCGACGGAGTCCTCGCTCAGGACCAGACCCAATTTGCATCGCTCTGGTCACTCCGAGAACTGCTCCCCGAGGCATGCGGCAAAGCCGGCTCGGTGTACAAGTACGATTTGAGTGTACCGGTCGGCAAGATGTACGGGCTGGTTGAGAAGATGCGGAAGCGGTTGAGGGACGAGGGGTTGTTGGTGGGTGATGGGCAGAAGGAGGGGCCGATCCGGGCTTGCGTCGGGTACGGGCATATGGGTGATGGTGAGCTCGCAGCACAGAACTGGTGTGTGATAGGAGCTGACTTAACAGGTAACCTGCACATCAACATTGTCGCCAACAAGTACTCGGAGGAGATAGAAAAGGTCATCGAGCCATACGTGTACGAGATCGTCGGTACGTCCAGCTTGTCGCTCTGCAACGAACCCTGAGCAAACAAGCTGATACCTCCAGCTGCTGAGAACGGATCCATCTCAGCCGAGCACGGTCTAGGGGTCATGAAGGCCCCCTACGTCAGCTACTCGAAGAACCAGACTTCGATTGACATGATGCGCAAAATCAAGCAGCTGTTTGACCCCAAGGGGCTGTTGAATCCGTACAAGTATATACAGTAGACTAGATCTCGATGACCGGTGCATCTTATTTCTATCTTCTTCGCACTCAGGCTCGCTAGCTTCGCTTGCAGCACGACGGTGGGTCTGGCCTCAGGGAAGTTGCGTAACGAAGCAGAGCCGAGGAATGTTCCGACGCGTTCCTCTTCCTCTTCCTCTTCACTCTTTGCCTCTCAACCTCCTCCAGTTCATGCCCACACACCAGGTCCCGAATGGCCGGAAAAGATCCTATCGTCCCTTGTATGGAGTATTGCTTCTCAGAACTCGGCGAGACAGTCATACCCAGACCAACGTGGATTCGGCGAAGTCCACGATCTTCTCCTTACCCGGCCGGCTTGCCCGACAGACCGCCTTGTACGCCGTCTCGTCTCCCTCTCCGGGTGTCTCCGCGGCAGAATCGGTTACTTATCACGTAGCTTCTGATCCACTAGCGCGTGCGATGGGCCCAAGACAATCCCCAAGGGTGATGGGGAAACGCGGGCGGAGTCCCTCCCCGGGTCCATTTGCCGCTGCCGTTGCCGAAGGATCCCAAGGTAGGTCTTTGTTCTGCGTCTCAGATTCTTAATATACTGATGCCTCATCAGGACAAGAACGAGCTCGACAAGAGCGCCATGGCCTGGCCCCTAGGCCAAAACGCGGACGGAGCCGCTCACCAGGCGCGCACCTATCCTATGTTGATGCCGACGGTAAGCTAGACTGTCTATAACATTGGGGCCTACATGGGGACTCCTAGCTGATCAGACAGATCCGCCACCACCTCCAAGCTCCTCCAGACCAAAAGCCGCTGCGACCTCATCTAAGCGCCTGCCGGAAGCGGCACCTATACGCACGACGGCGACTCTGATCGATGAAAATATCCGAGGGGGCATGGACAAGGACCTGGCTTTCATCGCCGAGATTGGCGGACTCAACGACAAGCTCGTGAGAGCTGAAGCCGCGCGCGCTGCCGCACGAGAGCAGCTGGGCATGGCGATTCGAGCGGTCAAGGAGGTCAACGACGAGCGGCACTCAGTCTCCGTCGAAGCTCAGTTGGCCAGAGACGAGACAACTGAGTGGAGGGAACGCAAGACGGAGTGGGAGGCATTAGAGCGCCAGCGGAAGGAGATGGCAGCAGAGGTATTGCGAGCAAGCAAGGAGGCGTAGCGAGGCTTAGGTTGCGTCTTGATCTGTCAGGTCCGGTAGAGGTTGTATTTGGATGAGAGTAGATTCAATGCTTGTGTCGCGGCGAACTCAGCCTACGAAGTGATGCAGGTTCTTCTTACTATATCATATGAGGAGTTGGAGAGAGCCTCACTTTGAAAGTGAAACGCTGAATTTCCGGAATCTGAATTCTAACCTTCCATCTTTCGTACATATCCATCCAAAATACAAAATATGTTGAGCAGCCCATCGACAGTATCATCAGCCTTGCCAGAACCCGACGAGCTCGACGAGGACGAGGAGGAAGAGGAAGAGGAAGAGCCGCCTTTCTCGCAAATGATGAAGGAGTTCTGCCAGCAGCAGACACGAGGGCGGACTCTGGAGGCAGAGAAAGAAGTGGCTGACGAGAGGGAAACGAAGCGTACGTTTCACTCCTTTCTCTTCCGCATCCTGCCTGATCTGCTCGATGGGCACTGATAGGGCAGGTGCAAGGACCGAGCCTACCTCCTCTTTTACCGACAGCAACACCACTCCCCTTCAAATACCCTCCACTTTCCCCATCACACCTGGCCATTCCGATCCCCTGCCCCAGACCCCACCAACCGCCCAGCCCGAGCCCGCCCTATCCTCGTCCGCCCAAGCAGTCGCCCTCATGCCGTCCTCACAGGTAACTGTGGACGCACTCGATGCCAAGATCGCGAAATTCGAAGCAATAGCCAACGAGCGCCAAAGGGAGTGGAATCTGCGAATTATGGCAGCGAACGATATGGAGGATGAAGTGGGGAATGCCAAGCAATTTTACGAGCAGCTCTTGGAGCAGCAGAAGAAGCTGGCGGATGAGGTGCAGGAGTCGCATAGGATCATGGCGGCGGCCAGGAGAGACGTTTTCAAGTATAAGACGATGAAGGAAGAGTGGGAGAGCTTGGCGAAGCGGATGCGGGAGATTGAGGGGGAAGTAAAGGAGGAGGGCGCGGCGCAGTAGCAGGTGGTGTATGTACGATCTACGTAGCTATTACATAACGTCATCCATTAGGCCATGTATCATAGGCAGGCTGCGGCACATCCATAGCTGTCTTTACTGCATAGCTCAGCTCTTGTCGCGTCTGGTCCGGAATTGACAAATTATTGGCGAGGAATGCGGAGCTAAAATTATTGTCAGGCACGCTTGAAATCACAGGATCCCGCGCCCGCGCCATGGAAGTCAGCGTTGAACATATCGCCCCTTATCCCTGAACTACGGCTTTTGCTGGGCACCACAATATAGCCTACCTGCTTCTCTATCGTCATGTCCGGTCGGAGCATCGCGGAGAAGGGGCGTGCAAGGTCGGACGGGTCGGACGCGGATGCCGAAGGTTCCAGTCCCAAACGTAAGCATTTCGCAGGTCCTGTCGTGCCTTTCACTGCATAATCGCTGACGGCGCAGGCGTGAAGCTCGAACACGACGAGGGCGTAGACGATAAGTCACTCATCGGCGCCGCTCCATCCATATCCGGCGAATCCTCTGCATCCGCACACGCTGCCTACGCCGCGCTCGACGCGCAGATCCACGATCTAGCCCAAGTCGAGGCGGAACGGCTGCAGAGCTACGGTATGGCCCAGGAGGCAGAGGAGAAGGCCAGTCAGCAGCTGCTGAATGCACACAAGGCTGTACAAGCGGCGGAGGCGCATGTGGTCGAGATGCGCAAAGCACGCAAGGCGGCTGTCAGGGCGTTGGCGTCAGCCAAGCGGGAGAAGGAGTATGTCGTCGCGATGAAGAGGGAGAGGATGGGGCTGGAGAAGCGGATGAAGGAGATTGATGAGGCGGCTTTGGCGCACAGGCGGGAGCAGTAGGGTCTCTATTGATTGGTGGGCTGAGGCTTCATGGTCACGCGCAGAACTCAGCAGGAGAGAGATAGCTTGTGTGGGCAATTTGTATATATTGTATCTGTCGATGGGCACTGCAGGATCAGACGCTGGTAGCTCTCTCATGCCAGACAGTATATTGGATCTATTCGACTAGCGATCAGCTCCATCGCATCCGCAACGCGTCGTCGCGTCCGACAATTCGGCCCCGAAGTTCAGCTTTGACCTCGGCCGGATGCGACAGTTACATCTTGTCATTGCCTCTTATCTCTAATTGTGCATATAAGTTACGGCGCTTCCAGAACATCTCAATTAGTCTTGACATGGAGAGTCAATACGAAGCTAGCGGGTTGCCTGTGACTGCTCTGAAGGATACACCTAAGCGTTCGGACAGGCTAGCGCGGATCCGACGGCGGATGTCAGATGCGGCGGAAGAGGATGCAGAAGGGGAGGCCAGGCAAGCAAAGAGTGAGTCACGCTGCTTCCTTATGCATACACCACACCCAGATGGTGCTGACTGAGCAGAAATCAAAAGGCACACTATCGGCGCCCATGAACCTCGGCAGCCAGCCGAATGCGACCCCCTGGACTTCTTCGGGCGCGACTCTCCTCGTCCAAGCAGTGCCGAACAGGCGACGGCGGATCTCGAAGGAAAGATCCGCTTGGCGAGCATCAACGTCGCGGCCCACGACGATCGCTTCCTGGCGTCTCACGAAGACGTCAAGTCGGCGGAACGTGTCGTTGCTGCGGCACAAGCCACCCTTGAAACTGCCCAAAGACGACTCAAGGCCGCTCGGGATACGCGTGCCCGCCGCCATGAGACCGCTCAGGGTGCTCTGGATGCCAAGGTTAAGCTGGAACGATTGAAGGCGGAGAGGGAGAATCTGGTGCTGCGCATGAAGGCGATCGATGAGGTGGTGAAGAAGGCATGAGATAATCTAGGCGCTGGGTGCAGGGCAAGGGGTGGGGAAGTGGGGAAGGGGTCTGTGCCTTTTTCATTTTGTGCCTTTTAGAAGTAGCCTGTATCTAGCTTCCGGTTCGCCAGACCTTTGGCTGGCGGCTTATGCCCGCCAATGTCGGTACGCGCTCACTAGGAGCCGAGTAAAACTGCAAACATCATTATCCACGGTCGTATGGGCGGCGGGCTGCAGTATCCTGGCACATTTCATTTTGCGTAATTGAAGATTTTGCGTTCACTTTTTCACTGAATTGTACTTGAACTACCTTGATCATCACCGCATCCAATGTCAGGCTTAGCTTCAGCATCCAGCCGCCTCTCGGACCTCAAGCCTGGCTCGCTCTCGCCGCGGCAGGACCATCACAGCCACCCCGCAAAAAGAAGAATAGGACGGGCCTCAAGAAATGCTACAAGTGCGGGATCAAGGGTCACTTGATCCAGGAGTGTCCGGACCAAGCAGAGGCCGTCGCAGCGACAATGGTCGCGACGGACGCACCTCAGTCCGGCGAGCCGGAGCTGGTCCCGGCGGCGGAACAGGTGGGAGCGGAGGCTGTACAGGAGGTCGTAGTCTCCGACGATGCGTCGGAGGTAGAGGAAGCGCTGTCTCGACCCTCTTCTGTGCCCTGTTATATGCAAGAAGAGGGTAGGTATTCTGGGCGAGATACCCAGGGAAGTCGGCAGGAAGAAAGCCATCTCAGCAATGTGACGACAAGTTATACCCCAAGTGAGTCACAGTCCTCCAGATCAGCTCCTCGGTATGCGTGCTGATGGAGCAGGGCCTGTAACGCCCATGAAGAGGCCACGGGGAGACGAGTCGCCAGATCGCTCCGTCGCGGAAGACCGGCTTCGTCCTCGGACACCCCCTCTGATCCCACCGCATATCCCTGTTCCTGGCTCTGCGTTAGACCCATTCGACATCAAACTCGCCAACCTCGAGAGGTCTATCCGGTCGGAGACAGAAGTCCAATCAGTCCTTGCGGCGCAGCACGAACGGGCGTGTGAGAAGCGAGACAGAGCGATTGCTGAGGCCGACGCTGCGGCCAAGAAGCGCGCCGGGTCGAAGGCTTGGATCATACAGCTCCAGGAGGAGTGGGTGAGGGTGCAGAGGCTTGCGGAGGAGCGGGATGGGCTGGCGCGGCGTATCAAGGAGATATATGAGCAGGAGCAGGGCAGATAGGACTTGACCCCTGGGGTCTGAGTCAGGCTCGGCGGCGTGGCCTCGAGCTCGAGGGATGGCGGATTCTCATCTCTTGGAGACGTCAATCGCGCTCGCATGTATAGCTGTATTGCATCCCCCAATGATCACTGCGCCAAAGCTGTGAGCTCCGGATCTGCCGCATTCGCCTGCTCATTACCGAGCTTAGCGCAAGCCCACAGCGGCTGTGCCACAAAGATGAACGTGGTCGGGCTCGTGCGCTTAGTCTTAGCCACGTACCCATCCCCGAGCGCGAGACAATCGGTACCGGCCTCAACGTTGAGGCCTCAACTTGGTATCTCTGTCCTTCGTTTTGTCACTCATCTCCGTCAATTCCAAAGCATGGAGCAATACCTCGAGATGTCTCAGGCGCAGGGAATGGGCTGCGACGGTAAGCCTGCTGGCAGCTGCGTCCGCGTGCACTTAGAGTCACACAAGTCGGAGACTGACTAGCCAGGAGGACCGAAAGCGAAAGATTCACCACCGACGAGCGGGCTCCGTTCTTACTCCTCGGCACGAAACCCTTCGCTCTTTTCCCGGATAGGTCCCTCTGCCGCTGTGGCCTCGACGCGGCCGACCCCTGCGCAAGGCGCAAGGATCACTCGGGCATCATATGCAGTACCCGGGGGCCAATCCCCGTACACGTTGTCTTTGGCGAGGAAGCGGGAAGACCCTGTCGCTCGTCCCATATCGCTCCTGTCCAGATTGCGAAATAGTGAGGCCGAGCAGGAGCCGAGCCAGGCGGAGGGTGAGCCAATCAATATTTGCAGGTGCTACTCCATGCTGAGCTACCAGGCTCTCGCAAGAAACGGAAAGTCAACGATTCACCATCTCAATCCCAACCGGGCCCGTCATCAAGGTCGAATCTCGCGCGTCCTCCTCCCGTCCAGGCATCCGCCGCTGGGCCAGTGTCGCCCGGGCTCACTCCCCTGGACGCGAAGGTTGCTCAGCTCAATGAGGACCAGCTAGATGAGGCAGCATCTGAGCAGACTCTCTATGAGTGCTGGCAGAAGAAAAAGCGCGAGGCGGAGGTAGCGGAAACGGCCTATCGCGAGTCGTCGAGGAGAGTCGCAAATATCAGAAGGGAGAGTGACAAAGTGATGAAGCTCGTGTTGGAGCGGAGTAAGCTCGCCCAGCGGATCAAGGAGATTGATCAGCTGGAGGAGGTGTGAAAGGGGTCGAGCCTTGGGTGGGGGAAGAGAGAGGCGGTCCTCCAGTCCTTCTTACTACTTTCCAGGTTCATTGATCCCTTCGTATGGATGTTAAACGCTCGTGGCTCCTACGGTGACCTATCTCAGTCGGCTTAGCGTCCCTGTCTATTGTCGGACAGCTCCTCGACACTACCTCTATAGCTGACTGTTATGTGCAGGCTCTGATTGAACGGTCGGCTCTATCCGGCGATTTTCGGACCCACCTTGACTCGCTGGTCTGCCAACTGAAATTCCATCTGTTGACCATCAACCCATATCCAGCAGTCATGACCAGTATGCTGCGCTCTATCCGGCTCGCTGGCCCCTCCCGCTGGGCTCGCGGATACGCGACAGTCTCGAATCCGCAGACGCTCATCGAGAAGATTGTACAAAAGTACGCGGTGGACCTGCCTGCTGGGCAAAAAGTCCGGAGTGGGGACTATGTCATGATCCAGCCTGAGCATGTGTACGTCGGCATCCGCTATGCATCATGACAGGGAACTACAGCGAAAGAAGCAGAAGCTGACTAGGTAGAATGACCCACGACAATACAGGACCTGTCATCTCCAAGTTCCTCTCCCTGTCCTGCTCGGCTATCCGTAATCCCCGTCAACCCGTTTTTGCGCTCGACCATGACGTCCAGAACAAGTCGGAGACCAACATGAAGAAGTACAAGAAGATCGAGGCGTTTGCGAAGGAGCACAAGGTGGACTTTTACCCTGCCGGAAGAGGGATTGGACATCAAATTGTGGTGGAGGAGGGATATGCGTGGCCGGGGAAGATGGTGGTTGCAAGTGATAGTCACAGTAACCACTACGGAGGAGTGGGGTGCTTGGGGACTGCTATCGTCAGGACAGACGCTGCGTGAGTGTCCAGACAGACAGGGTGGAGATGAGCTGATGGGGCAGTGGGATCTGGGCGACCGGAAAGTTCTGGTGGCAGATCCCCCGTGTCATCTCGGTCAACCTCGACGGGCGGCTCTCGCCCGGCGTCACTGGCAAGGATGTCATCGTCGCCCTCGCTGGTCTGTTCAACAAGGACGAGGTTCTGAACGCCGCTATCGAGTTCACCGGCTCCGGAATTGAGCACATCTCAATAGACGAGCGGCTGACCATTGCCAACATGACGACCGAGTGGGGCGCGGTGGCGGGTGTGTTCCCGGTGGATGATAAGCTGAGGGGATGGTACGAGGCGATGATACGGAAGAATGAGCTCCGGCGGTTCCTCTCCTCCCCATCCGACTCTTCCCTTTCTCCTATCCCCATCCCCTCCGACCCATCCGAACCAAGCCCACCACATCCCCGGCTCAACTCTTCTCGGCTAGACGAGGCCCTGGCAAATCGCCCAACAGCGGACCCCGGAGCGGTCTATGCAAGCCGCCTCACACTCGACCTCTCTACCCTCGCTCCCTACGTATCCGGACCCAACTCGGTCAAGATCGCCACCCCCTTGACGAAACTCATGAACCCCCCTATCAAAATCAACAAGGCGTACCTCGTCTCGTGTACCAACTCGCGCGCATCGGATATCGCCTCGGCGGCGGCGGTGTTGCGGGGAAAGAAGGTGGCACCGGGCGTGGAGTTCTACATTGCTGCGGCGTCCAGTAGGGTGCAGGAGGATGCCGAGTCGGCGGGAGACTGGCAGGCGCTGGTGGATGCCGGAGCCAAGACGCTGCCAGCGGGCTGTGGGCCGTGCATTGGACTCGGCGTGGGACTGCTGGAGAAGGGAGAGGTTGGGATCAGCGCGACGAATCGGAACTACAAGGGCCGGATGGGCGATCCCGGAGCGGTGGCATACCTCGCCAGTCCCGCCGTCGTTGCTGCTTCTGCGGCTCGGGGAATCATCTGCGGGCCGGACGATATGGACATGTCCGCCCTACCTCAGGTGGACCGGCCAACCATCTCCATCATCAGCGAACCTACACCTCCCGCCTCGCCAGTCGACGAGGCATCCCTCGAACCCCTTCTCCCTGGTTTCCCCGACTACTTCTCTGGTCCCCTCGTCTTTGCACCACAAGACAACCTGACCACGGACGGCATGTACCCCGGCAAGTACACATACCAGGACGATATCACGCCCGAACGTCAAGCCGAGGTCGTCATGGAGAACTATGACCCCACCTTCGCTGCGGACATTCGGGACATCCGGACCGCCAACTCCTCCTCCACTCCTATCCTCTTTTCCGGTTACAACTTTGGTACCGGCTCCTCCCGCGAGCAGGCGGCGACCGCCATCAAGAACGCCGGGATCCCGCTAGTCATTTGCGGCTCGTTTGGTGATATCTTCAAGCGCAACTCGATCAACAATGGGTTGATCCTCGTCGAGGCGCCAGAACTGATCACCGAGTTGACGGAGCGATTTGGGAAGGATGGGCAGAGGGGGAAGGGCGGCAAGGAGGGAGAGTTGACGGTGATCCCTAAAGACTGGGAGGTCAAGGTGGATACGAGAAGAGGAGGCGTGACGGTGAGGATGGGGAATGAGGGGGAGAAGGTGTTCCCGAGCGCGAGGGTCGGGCGGAGTGTACAGGAGCTGTGGGTAAACGGGGGTCTGGAGGGCTTCATCAGGGCTTCATTGTAGGGCGGATATCTTGCGCATATGTCATACATCATAGCTGGACGAGGGCACCGCTTCCAGTCTCACCGAAGGGCCTGGAGCTCACAGCTCTGACCGCCTTGGCCGCGAATTGGTGCAGAAACTTGCGGAAATGATGCCCGTCTTGGATGGCGCTTATCTCCTCGGCCAGGCCACTTAGAGTCACGCTTTCTGCCGCCGTCTGGAGGGCAGACTCTCCGGAATGCAACGGACCCATCGCCATGTCTTGGGCTTACTATCGGACTGTGCTATCCCTCGCCCAAGAGTGACCTCGGCAGATCCAAAACCTACGTTGGTTTTTCCCAAAACCGATGTAGCTTTTGAATCTACGCGGGAATTAGCGGCGTTATAGCCGGAAGTATAGGCGAGGATTTCGGAATCTGATTATCGGGTGGGGAATGCTGACGCAGACGTCCACTGCCGCAACGTTCTGTTATCTCTGCCTCTCACAGGCAATAATCAGTACAAAATGGCCACAAGAGAAGCTACCTCCCCCGCGCCAGGCGGCGATGCCAAGCGTCAAAAGACTGCGGACGTCAAGAGTGAGCTTTGTCAGCCTGAAGTGAGGCTCGAAGCTAGCTAACTCTCTAGAGAAGGTCTGCCTCATGTGAGCGGTCCCTACCGGTGACCTTGGACTGTAGCTGATACTGTAGCGTTCACGACGGCTGGGGAATCTCCTTCAACGAAAAGGGAAATGCTATCTTTCACGGTGACACCACCCACATGGATGCTATCCGGGACAAGCACAATTTTGTCGAGCTGGAGGCGCACGGTCTTGCTGTTGGGTTGAAGGAGGGCTTGATGGGGAACTCCGAGGTGGGGCATTTGAACATCGGTGCTGGGCGGATCGTTTGGCAGGATATTGTCAAGATTGACCAGTGTGAGCTTTGGCGTTAGGCGTTTGTTCTCAGCTGACTCTCAGGCATCAAGAAGAACGAGTTCCACACCCAGCCCAACATCGTCAAGACGATGAAGCAGGCCAAGGCCGCTGGATCCCGGCTCCACCTGCTCGGTCTGGTATCGGACGGCGGTGTCCACTCTTACATCCTCCACCTCTTCGCCCTTCTCAAGTGCGCCAAGGAGCACGAGATTGAGCACGTCTACATCCACTTCTTCGGAGATGGGCGCGACACGGCACCCAAGTCGGCGACCAAGTACATCCAGCAATTGCTCGACAACATCAAGGAGGTCGGTGTAGGAGAGATCTCGACGGTCGTAGGGCGGTACTATGCGATGGACCGGGACAAGCGGTGGGACCGGGTCAAGATTGCGGTGGATGCTTTGGTCCAGGGCAAGGGGGAGAAGACGTGCGGACAGGATGATCTTGTCAAGACGGTGGAGGAGGGGTATGAGAACGGGATCACGGATGAGTTCATCAAGCCCATTGTCTGCGGGTCCGCGGACAGCCGGATCAAGAGTACGTCAGGGCCTTCTCAAGCTTCCAGGACCGAGCTGATTTGACAGAGGGCGACACTCTTTTCACCTTCAACTACCGGTCGGACCGTATGCGAGAACTCACCCAAGTTCTCGGTATGCCCGACAAGCCGATGGAAGTCGAAGTCCCCTCCGACCTCCACATCACCACCATGACCAAATACAATGCCGAATTCCCCTTCTCCATCGCCTTCCCCCCGGCATCCATGACCAACGTCCTCGCCGAGTGGCTCGCCAAGCAAGGCTCCAACCAGTGCCATATCGCCGAGACGGAAAAGTACGCCCACATCACCTTCTTCTTCAACGGCGGTGTCGAGAAGCAATTCGAGATGGAGGACCGGGCCATGATCCCCTCGCCCAAGGTGGCGACGTATGACAAGCAGCCCGAGATGAGCGTGCAGGCGGTAGCGGACAAGGTGGCCGAGGTTGTCAAGACCAACGACTATGACTTTGTCATGTGCAACTTTGCCCCACCAGACATGGTCGGCCATACCGGCGACTATGACGCCGCGGTGGTGGCGATTGGCGCGACCGACAAGGCTGTCAAGACGGTGTATGATGCGTGCGAGGAGGCGGGCTATGTCCTGTGTATCACGTCGGACCACGGGAATGCGGAGCAGATGCTCGACCCCGTGACGGGCAACCCGCACACGGCGCACACTACCAGTGAGTTTTGACGCCCTCCATATCAGTCGAGGCTGGAAGCTGACTCTGCAGACCCTGTTCCATTCATCGTCACTGGCGATAAGGGCGGTCTGACCGTGACTGGCGAGCCAGGAACCCTCGCTGACGTCGCGCCTACCGTCCTGGAAATTATGGGTCTCCCCCAACCCGAGGGTAAGTCTTTAAGATTATGCAGATGAGAACCTAGCTGAGATCTTCAGACATGACCGGCCGATCTTTGGTAGCCAAGAAGTAGTGTAGTCCTAGTAAACTAGTCGAGTAATCTGCCGGATGGATGCATCTATAGAGCACCGCAACGGATGCGGGCCAATCCCGCTGCCGAGAAACCTCCACGTTTGCGGTCCACCAGATCCACCCCGCAGCAAACTCCTTCATATCATCCGTCTATCACCTAAATTGATCTGGTCCTCAGACTGTCATGTCGGTTCGCCCAGAGCGCTACGGCCACCCCCTGCCCACCCTCCTTCTGTACACACTCACGTCCATCGCCCTCGCCCTGATCGCCCAACCCCTCCTCCCCGTCGTCCTCCCCTCGCATCTCCTCCAACATTTCAACTTACCCCCTCCACCCGCTTTCCCAGCTCTGCAAGCATGCCTCGGCTTCTCCATCCTGACCTTTGTGGGATCTCTGGTTGCTGTACCGGCTGTGAGCGCGGCATTGATGGCGAAGGGGATACAGGGGAGGGATTTGCTCAAGCCCGGAGGAAGGGTGTCGGGGCCTATGATGTGCGTATAATCACCCACTGGCTTGAGTCATCATCTGTGTGGACATGGCGCTATTGTACCGCGCTCTAGCTGACGATGATAGTCCTGAATGCCTCGGGCTGCCAATAGCTTGCCTATACATTCTGCTCATGATGCTCTTCATCCCTTTCCCCTTCTCGCACATGTTCAACTCGGGCCGGAAAGGTCAGATCGAGAAGTCAGTTGGGCGAGAGTGCTTCCCTACAAGCGAAGTCAGTTCAGATCTCCTCTTCCCATCACACGATCCGCGAGACAAGAGAGCTGACCTCGTAGCTGACGCTCTACCTCTCCTCCCTCCTCTCATTAATGGTCGCTACCCTCCTGGGCTTCATCGATGACCTCTTCGACATTCGATGGCGCCACAAGCTGCCTATCCCGCTGATAGCGGCCATTCCTACCCTGGTGGTATACTACTCGGAGGGAGGGCTGACTTCCGTCGTCCTGCCAAAAGGAGTGGGAAGGTGGATTGAAACTCTGGGCTGGGGGGGATGGGTAGGATCCAAAGTCATCGACTTGGGTGAGTCACTACACTCCCCAATACGATCAGATTCTGTAGCTGATTCCTAGGTCCCCTCTACTACATCTACCTCCTCCTCCTCCCGACATTTACCACCAACAGCATCAACATCCTCGCAGGTGTGAACGGCGTCGAATGTATCCAGGCCCTCATCATCGCCGCTTCCGTACTGCTGAACGACCTCCTCTTCCTCCCTCTCTGGCCACGATGGCTCCTTGTCGCTCTGGGCGGGATAGGCGATCCTGATGCTGGCAAGATCCTGGCGTTCGCGGGCGGAGAGATGGTCCAGCGGCATCTGATGAGTGCGTACTTTATGGGGCCGATGGTGGGTGTCTGTGCGGGGTTTTTGTGGCATAACTGGTGAGCTTCGCCCTCAATCTCCTCTTCACTCGTTCATAAAAGGAAGGTATAGGTTCGAGCTGACACGAACAGGTACCCCGCGAAAGCATTCCCAGGGGACACCTTCTGCTATTTCACCGGAATGGCATTCTCCGCCGTCGCCCTCCAGGGACACTTTAGCAAGACGCTCATCCTCTTCTTTGTGCCTCAGATCTTCAACTTTATACTGTCCTGCCCACAGCTATTCCACCTGGTCGAATGCCCAAGACATCGACTGCCTCAGTAAGTCCTTTCTCCTTCTCACTCGAAGACGGAGCTGATCGTAGCTATGAGACCGGCACGAATCTGCTTCATCCTTCCCGGGTCATCTTCGCCAAGCGCCCGGCGGCGCACACTCGCCTCGTCCTGTCCGTCCTGGAGATACTAGGTCTAGTTCGACTAGAACGGGCCGCCGAGTCTCCCTCCCCGTCGACGTCCGAAGGCTCGGTCGAACGAGCGTGGACAGCGCAAAAAGGCGATATTGTCTCCTCGACAAACCTCACTATCCTCAATTTCTTGCTGGTGCGTCTGGGGCCGATGCGCGAGGATACGCTTTGTAGCGTGATGGGCGGTGTACAGGTCGGGTGTAGTGCGCTGGCGTTCTGGGTGCGGTATGGGCTGGGCGCGTGGGTATATGGTGGGGATAGACGATAGATTGTAGATTGTAGAGTAGGAATCGGGTGGAGATGTCAAATCATGCTCTTCACCAGGCCATTCTGCTTCATACCAGCATACATACGCACCCAGCTCTCAGACCGCACGAGATAGTACAGCGGTCCGCCCGGGCCTATCCCACTCTCAGCGCTTACCGCTCAAATCGCATACTATACCCCCCTCCCTCCTGCGGATCAAACTTGAACATATCCGTCGACAGCCCAAACTTGCCCAACAAGCCGTTCCCCAGATCCTTGAGCTTGGACAGCATCTCGTCCTTTTCGGTATCTTGGCGTTGTTTGATCCGGGCGGGGAGGGTCGAGAGGGTGCGTCGGAGAGCGGGGCGGGAGGAGATAGGGAGGAGGGGGAGGAGGGTGGTGTAGTCTATACCGCGTCAGCGGGTGTTTCTGTGCCAAGACGTATCCGAGACTGAAGGTAGGTTTCAGGAAGGGAAGTATAGACGTACCTTCTTGTGCTGAAGTAAGGGAGGACCAGGTTCCTAGGCGTTCATTGGCCGTAGCGCGCCGCTGGAGGCCTTTGAGATACATCGGGTCAATCTTGAGCGCTACGACCTATCAGCACGCCTCATCCCACTAATATCACTTGAAGAGGAACCCGGACTCACCCTCCGTGCACACCTCCACGCACTCGTTCTCCTTCCCTTCCTGCGCCAGGTAGACAGCCGCCAGATTCCCATAACACACCTTCCTCAACTGCCGTATTTCCTCATACACCTCATCCTTCTCCTCTTCTTCCGTCTTTGCTTTCTTCTCCCCTTCTTCCGCATCCTCCCCTGCTTCAGCTGCGGTGGTACGCTTCAGCTCCGCCTCGAGAGCGGCGGCCTCGGCCTCGGAGAGCTCTTGTATCCCTGATGAACCGAGAGGGGGAGCAGGTGGTGCCGTAGTGGCTGATTTCGAGGACGATGCCTCCGCCGTCTCCGTCTGAGATGGTCCATCCTCCTTGACGACATCCGGCTTGGGATCGCGCTTCGGCAAACACCCCAGAGCATTCTGATACGCCTCCACGGCCCGATCGTGCCTGCTGGGCTTCGCGGTGAAATGGGCGTTTCCCTCGGTCTTGAGAGTTGTTGCCTTCTCAAACAGCCGCTAGTATAGTCAGCTACCTGTACCGTTTTCCCAATTCGGTCCAAATCGAGCTTACTCTGAGCTCGGCGAGCGTAAACTCTCCAGTGGACTCATCTATCATCCCTTCCAGCTCCTCCTGGGCGTCTTCCCAGACTTCATCCTGCTCGCTCAATCCCAGGCTCTCCGTTTCCACGTCATCCCCTTCTCCCTCGTCATTCCCTCCTCTTCCCCCCGTCCCCGCCTCCTTGCGCTCCCGGCCAGAGTTGGAACTCTCTACCAGTCTATCCTCCCTGCCCGGACTATCAAGTCCCATGTGACCCATCTCCCTGGCCCACGCAGGAGGCTGGAACCGCTCCGCATCGAACGCAGCAGGGAGAGAGGCGAATGGGTCTTGTATTGCCGGGTTGGGCGCGGGCTTCGTAACCGGATCAGGGCGGACCTTAGGGGGTCGGTCGGTCGAGTCTGCCAGAGTAGACGAGGAGGAGCGCGATGAGGTGGACATGCTGGACTGAGAAGGTCGAAGTGTGATGTAGAAAGGTGATTGACAGAATTGGCGGGTTTATATTTGGGCTAGCCCGCCATTTGGTGGCTGTGTTTCAAAGCCGTGCCTGAAACCGTGCCCGCCAGCCACCTCTGCCGATCTTGCTGCATGTCCCGACGACCTATGGATCCATGAAACAGCAGATCAGGCACGAATATAGGTAGGTCGTGAATTGTCCACATCATATCTACGTAAAAACAAAGCGGAAACTCGAAGCTACACCAGACCGACTCTCCCTTCCCACAAAGATCCAGCCGCATCACATTCCCAGTGCGCTACTCATCAATAGTGCCCACCCCCATACCCGCCCTGCCCGTATCCCCCGCTCGCTCCACCCTGGCCATACCCGCTCTGACCACCATACTGCTGCTGCTGTTGCTGCTGCTGGCCGTATCCGCCCTGACCGCCCGCCGGTCCCTGACCTTGTGGGTAGTTGGCATAGTAGTTGGCGCCGTACCCGCCGGCCAAGCTGCCTCCTGCGCCGTGGTATGCTGATGTTGTGTCATCTTCGAAGTACTCTTGGTTTCCCTAGACTGGTCAGCTTGATGATCCACCCCTGGGCACGATCGAGCTTACCTGTACCAGAGGCTCCTTGACTTCCCATACTGCCTGCTTGGATCCGACCGAGAACTCCAGGTCCTCCTTGGTGATCGAGTCCCAGTACTACTCATCAGCCCTCTTCATACCGTTTGACAATCGTACTCACCTTGTACACCATCATAACCGTCAACAGCATGCACAAGCTAAAGAAGAACACCCCGTCGATATAGTGACTAACGGCATCACAGATCCGCGTCGAGAATGCGAAAAGCAGCACGCAGCCAACCACGTAGAAGGCGATCCCGAAGATGATGTCTCCGATGACCCACCGGTCGTCCAGTGTGCGAATGACGAGGACGAGCTGCGAGACGGTATAAACGACGACGCAGATGGCGGGGAAGAGGAGGTAGGTGATGAAGAGTCCGATAGGGCGGGTGTAGCTGAATGAGGCCCATTGTTTGAAGGTCGCGATGGCGACGAAGAAGGTGACGCCCCACACGATCAGGCAGGATAGGCGGAGGAGCTAGAAGTCAGCACGTGGGATCTTCAAATCGATGGAATTGCTTACCCAAAGAGATCTTGGCGTTCCATCTTCCCATGCTTGGAATCCGACGAGGCCGTTCATGACGATACACCAGTACAGTGCGCCTAGTGCTCCGGCATATACAGCAGTGAACCACTGCGACCGTCAGCTTTCCCTTCCGTCCAGCAATTGGAACGCGGCAAGTAGCTCACCTGGTAAACTTCGTGCGAAGTTGGGATGACTGTCGAGTCCAGGAAGAACGCGAGCAAACTGATGAACATGTAGATGTAGAAGAACATGACGATCTCTTTCCGTCCGACCGCGGTGTATTTCGATCGGACGTGGAAGAGCATGATGGCGGTCATTCCGAGGGCGGCGATGTGGACGAAGCAGGTAGCTGAGGCGTCAGCGCTACTACTTGGATAGGGGAGTGTTCTTTAGCAACTCTGGGACCGATCAGGATGGAGGGCGCAGCGGGGATGTCGTTGTACAAGTCCGCCTTGTTTTTGGCCCCGTCCGATTGTCCACGCTGTCTTCCCCTCTCCTGCGTGTGGTCCGCTGCAGCGGTTCTCCACTTTCCGCACTCCGGTAGAGCAACTCAACTCCAATGTCTGTGCCCCTTTCTTGCCCCTGCATGCACCGCTCCGCAGCAGTTCCGCCACTTGGTTTAGATTGCCCTTGTTCTTCCCCCTACATTCCCCTCCATACCGGTTTGTTCCCACAGGCTCAGTACGCAGACTCACCTGGCTGGAACCAGACCTGACTCCCCAGCTGCACATTCCTAGCATAACAAGTCGGCATCACCCCCTGCGCCGTGCCGAGCAGCGGGCATACCGTCAATGCCGCCCGCTCGCATATAAAGTTGAAGTCTCCAAATTGGAATGGGGACGACATGGTGAAGATTCGGAGAGGGTATCAGACGATACCGAGGAGGTGGGTGGAGATTCTCTGCGAGTGGACGTTGAGCCGGACGGGAGGGATCGGATGAGCGCGTCTCGGCGGGAGTTTGCGGTACCGCTTTTGACCTCTTCTCGATGGATCAAACGGTTCGATTGAGCTGTTTTTCACAGGGCTGTCTAGCCCAAGCTCCGCTGTGGCTACTGTGACAGCGCTGTAGTGCGCTGCTGTAGTGGTATATTAGATGTAAAGGCGGGGAATACAAAGGGAGGAGAAGAGACAAGGCAAAACAGTCGACCCTGAGGTCAATTAAACGTTAACACCGGAATATCATTAGCGGAAGCAGACCTATTTTGTAATGGAATCCTAATGAACCATTTCCTAATCAATCAATCAATCAATCAGTCGCTCGCGTCACTGTCTCTCCACTCTCCACCATACATTCCTTCTATACCCTTACCACTACAGCGACTACTATACACCATGGCAGACGACAGCGTACCACTCCCCTACCCCAACCTCAAAGTGCCGCAATGGTCGTACCAGATACAGCAGATCCCTCGACTGGCAGAAGAGGCCAGCTCCTCCCTCTGGAAAGCTATCGAAGCTGATGGTGAGCTCTCGGATTGACATGCACCGTAGCTGGAAAGTCCCAAAGCTGACACTGCGGCAGAAATGGCACCCTATGTCTCCTACCTTCCCTCCGAGCTGGTCTCGTCGGACCGGTCCACCCTCGTCAGCTCTCTCAAGGAGAAGAATGAGAAGTTCCTCGCCGAGATAGATACCAAGTTGAAGGATGCCGAGGAGAACCTGGCGGAGAGTGATGTGTCGGAGCAGTACAGACAACGGGCAATGTACCTCTGCAGAATAGGCGATAAGGTATATCACAGCTGGATGGGCCGTCATTTCGGCGACTAGAAATCAAGCTGATCTGAGCAGGAACGCGCGATTCCCGCCCTCGATGTCGCCCTGGAGAAGACGGCCGGTCTCGGTGCGCGGATAGACCTTGTCCTCGCCAAAGTCCGCATCGGGCTGTTCTTCCAGGACAACTCGCTCATCACCGCCAATATTGCCAAGGCATTAGAGTGGGTTGATCAGCTAGCGTACCCTCTTTAGCGCCAAGCTGACTATATAGCCTGATCGACACTGGTGGAGACTGGGACCGTCGGAATCGGCTCAAGGTGTACCGCGCTCTCCACCACCTCTCCATCCGCGATTTCAAGGAGGCGTCGGAATTGCTCATCGACTCGCTTAGCACCTTCACCGCTTCAGAATTGATGGAGTACGAGGAGTTTGTGGCGGTGGCGGTTTTGGCGGCTGCGGTGGGATGCGACCGGAAGGCCATCAAAGCCAAAGTACGTCTTGCTCTCCTGGTGTCTACGAGCTCTTGCTGACTGGCAGATCCTCGGCAGCTCCGAAGTCAACTCGATTCTCCCCCAACTCCCCGCGCTTTCCCTCCTGACCACCTCCCTCCAAAAGTCCGCGTACGCCGACTTCTTCTCGGCCCTCGCGGACGTCGAACAGCAATACCTCCTCCCTTCTCCCCTCCTCGCCCCGCACGCACGCTTCTACGTCCGTGAAATGCGAATCAAGGCATATGCCCAGATCCTAGAGTCGTATCGCTCCCTCACGATCGAGCGGATGTGCCGGTCTTTCGGCGTGAGCGAGGCGTTTATGGATCGGGATTTGAGCAAGTTTATCGCGAGCGGGAGACTGCAGTGCAGGATCGATAAGGTCCAGGGTGTGATTGTGACGAATAGGTTGGAGAAGGTGGGCAAGACGGGGGTGTACGAGACGCTGGTGAAACAGGGGGATGTCCTTTTGACCGGTGAGCTTCGAAGTTGTGTAATACAGGATCCAGCTGACAACTCGTAGAGATCCAAAAACTGCATCGTGTGGTCGGATAGAAGAGAAGTTTTGCCGAGATGGCAGCATGCAGTACAAGAACTCATACAAGCGCTTCATCTCTATCTTCTGGACGCCAGGAATATGCTCCTTGTCGCTCGCTGATACCCAGCGTCACTGACTCAATTGCGTACAAGCGCGAAGAACAGTCATACAAGGGACTATCTGACTGCCGCGAGACTGATCCCCGCGCTTACAGATCATCCCCTCGGATCCTGAGTTCACGGGTCCCCTTGCTTCCAGCCTATCTAGTGACACTATCCCGCACCAAATTTTACCTCTGGAATGCTGAGCGCCCGTTGTCATCTCGTACTGATTTCTAGCCTTGCCAGCGGTCCTTGCGAGACTCCATGCACGGTCCTCATCTCTTCAGCTTCCCGAGCAATTGACGGCTCGGTTGGCAGGTTGGTGCGATCCATTAGGCATAACGCATTTACGTCTACACTGATTGGAGGGTTGTCAGCGGAGATGCGCAGAATTCGGCTGCGTCCAGCTTCAGAATGACTTCATCGTCATACGCAACGAGTCGAAGGGGAGTGTCCATCATCCTTGCTTAGCGGGGAATCGCTCTGACAGACAAGAATGATTCAATCGGTAATGATGCATATCCCCGTTCAAGTCAGGCCGTCTACGTGAGAAACAATTGACCCCTGTGACTGCTGTTCTCCTTCTTCGCCCTCTCCGTCTTTCTACTTCTCAAGACGCCAGGGACTTCGGACAAAGTGGTGCCCGTCGGATGTCATAGCTCCAGGAGTAGCGCAAGTGCAGACCCCAAGGTACTCAAGGGCTACCTGAGAGCTGAGACTGAGATACACAGTCACCCTACCCGCGCCGCCACAGAGAAGGCAGCTCACCGCGGAAGGACGAGCGGCGGGAAAAGGTGTGGTAATTTTGGTATACCAGCCCTGATACCTGGTAATACCCGCTACCACTGGAATTGGCGAGGCCGATACCAAATACCGTACTGATACTAGCCCTGGCACGTGGTAGAAGTACTATACCATACCAGAGGCGCTGGTATTAGTATACCAGGCTGGTATTTTCCGCTATCAATACTATTGGAGAGCACTATTAAGACATTAGTGACACAACTCGGATTATGATGTAGCTTGTATCGCTGAGCGCGCTTGAGTCATCGAATCAGTACAGTGTGATCACCTTCATGCTAACTCATATCCTGACCTCCTCGGCAACCCTATCTCGAGCCATCAACTCCACCCTTTCCTCTTCTTCCCCATACCCTTTTCCTGCAGACCCAGATCCAGAACCGCCCGTCCCGTTCCGCATGTTCCAAGCCAGCCATGCCCCTGGCAGGCCAAGCAGGGCAAAGATGACCCATACGGCTTGTCTTGCTGGGTGGTCTGAAGCGAAATGGGTCGAGATGGAGAAGAAGTAGGAGATGATGAAGGGACCGATAGCGCGTCCTATTGCCTGCCTGCATCAGCGCTGCCGAGGAAGTAGACGGCTTGAAAGCTCACCCCGATGCTGAAGGTCAAGGAGTTGGCGACTACCAGCAGACTCGGCGAGGGGATAGTCTCGAAGATGATGGTGTCCAGCAGTCTTTGGGTCAGCTGGTAATGCGATTCATCCGGCCACTTTCGGTCGCAATGGGCAGCTTACGTGCATGAGAAGTCCCCGACGCGCCGTATGAGCATCTGCATGCTCATGAGCCCGATCGTGCCCCACCCCAGACCCGCATGAGGAGCAGCTGAATTGTGCGACGCCCAGATGAGGGGGAAGAATATGGTAGCAAGCGGGTAGCATAGCAGGCCTGGGAGGTATCAGCTCGGGCCAGTGAGAGCACACGTCTGGAAATGGCTTACAAAGTACTAGGTAGATGTCCTCGGGTATAGCGCGATGCAGTACGGGGAAGAGCGAGATGGTCATGAAGATAGACAGAGCAGCGGAGAAGCCGAGAACGACCCCGATAGTATCCGTCTAGGTCATCAGCCCATGTCGATACGCTTCTCGGAATGCTCACGGGTAGTTCCAATCCACCGAGATCTTTCCGTGTGAATGCGAATAATGGGTAGATAGCCTCGAAAGTAAACTGAACCGCATTCGTCACTGGAGGTCAGCTCTCGCCGGCGACGATAGGGATGGCGACTCACAGCCATATAGGATTAAGACGTTCTGAAAGGGCCGATGCCGCAGGAGTTGACCGACACCTGGCTTTGATGTCTTTTCCAGATCCCTCTCTGAGCGCCGCAGGGATGGTGGGAGAGTCTAGAGTCATAAGCATCATCCTTCTTTGTCCGAAACCAGTCAACGAGTCAACAGGGACTTACTTCGGGTAGATAAATGTAGCTAGTCGCCCAGGCTGCAAACCCGGTCGTTCCCGCAACCAAAGAGGGTAGAAGATATGGGTATGAAGTTAGGAGCGTGAAGGATGGCGGGAGGAATCGAGGTACCGGGTTGGAAAGGAAGCCGCCAATCACTGGGCTGAATGGTCAGCTTGGCCTAGCCGGAGTGTCCAGCCAGAAGACGTATACGTACCCCAAAGTCACGCCAACAGTCAATGACGGCGAAAAGATAGCGAAGCCTGCAGACCTCAGCCGGCTGGACGATCCATCTGAGATGCCAATGAGCTCTTGTTCTCACCTTGTATCCTATTTGACTTGTCGCACAGCTCGCCCACCATCGTCCTCGAGAGTACCCCCGCTCCAGCCAACAATCCCACTGACCTCATCAGCTATCTCCCTCATACAAAGTCAGCAACGGAATGCGGGACTCACAAAAGCCTCGACATACGACCGCAGCCATCACGCTCCCCACAAACCCAAAAGACACCGCCCCTGCTCCCCATAGGAAGACGCAAATCAGGAACACCGGTCTCCGGCCATACGAGTCCGCTAGTGGCGCAAAAAGCGGAGCAGAGATCGCTTCGGAGATCATCAGTGCCGATTCCTATCCTGTCAGCCTTGCTTCTGCACCTGGATGGAAGGGCACATACCGCCATCGCGCTATACACTCCGACTTTCTTCTCTTCCACCCCGAACCCCCTGATCATCTCGTTGATATACGGCAAAATCACCGCAAAGATCATACCCTCCGCCACGCGCGACAAGCACAGCGGGAAGATCTTGACGTATGGTACCGCACTAGCTCGTGTGGATGTCGGACCGTCGTCGTCCAGAAATACCGCGCTGGACTGACCTTTACCGCTGTACTCGGCAGAACGCCGAGTCGGCTGGGTGTATGGATGTATTGCCGGATGAGACGGGGATGAGGCCTCTGAGATGATCGGTCGAGATGACTGTCCTCCCGCGGAGCTCATTGCTGCGCTCGAGGAGGCCTGGTACCCCTCTCCGGGCGATGGACTGGCATGTCGATGATGCAGCAGCGCGGAAACTGGCTGGGAGCTTGATGCGCGCCTGGCGGGCTGGCTTCCGGACTTTCCTATATCGAGATTGCTCATCCTCCCCGATTAGAGACTAGCTTGGGGCGATAAGAGCAGGTCCGCTTCGAGGACTAGCGCAGATACTGCGATCTTTGCGCGTATCAAAATCGCGTCGAGGGGCGAAGAACCGGCCCGGTGCCCCGCAGAAACCGGTCACCGGTAAACACCGGTATAAGGAATGAGTAGTTCTAGTCGACAGAGGGCTGAAAGCTTGAAGCTTGAACCTTGAAGCTTGAAGTGTATAGGGGAGGCAGGAGAAGAACAAGCAAGACTTCAAGCAGTCCGACGGACCAGCATCTCGCGACGAAGATGTATTGATCAGAGTACAAGTACGATATCTGCAAATTCATCTCGGTATCGACCAGTGACTACGGTATCTACAAGGCAAGCGACGAGATCCAAAAGCTAAAGTAGGGGCTACAAGACAAGCAACGGTATACGTGATGCGGGGGGATCTTATGATGGGAGTAATATGTTAGGGGCTATACAAGAGCCAGTATACAAAATCTGTCTCCCTCTCTCTTTCCTCTTCTCCCTTCTCTCTTTCTCTCTAATCAATACCCGCCCTCCCTATCGAACCGCATCCCCAACTCTCGACCCGTTAGAGCCTTTTCAATGATGTCGTACGTCGCCACGACATCCCCACTGTCGACTTCCGGTGCCGGCTGCTCCATCATCGAGGGGGACGGCAAGGGGAAGAAGGGGGATGGAGGGGTCGAATCGGGCGACGTGCCCTGCAGGTCCGCAACGGTCAGTCCGCTCGCCATGGCCGAGTATGACAGCTTGGAGGGTGATGGAGGGACCATGCTTCCGTACAGGGTCGACAGGTTCCGCCCGGGGTCGGTGCTGGTGATGGGACTCCGGAGACCGAGGGGCAGACTGAGGCCCGCAAAGGACGTAGGTGTGGAGATGTACGGCGCCGCGACTCCCTCCGCCTGACTAGCCGCCTTGAGGCCAGTCAAACGCGACAAGATCCCCTGGATCTCCCACATGGGTGTAGAGGGGATGTCGCCGATATTGTCGGGGGAGAGGATGGGTGTCTTGCCGATGCTAGGCGTACGATGTGCCATTTGGACGCGGTCGCCCGCGGCCGACGACCGAGTGAGGGGTGTCTTTGGTGGCTGACGAGGGGAAGGGACCGATGGCATGGCAAAGGCAAGAGATGTCTGGGAGCTCTCCGCATCTAGGGACCTGAGATGGGCGGGTTTCGTCTTTGGCTTGACCTCAAACGCCGCATCAAGGGCGAAAGCGGGTGGAGGGGACATGTCCTCGTCGTCCTCCTCGGTCCAGGTTTGCTGGAGGCCGGAGGGATGGTGGTGCGCGGTCCGCTGGACGGTGGGCGGCATGGGGGAGGAGCTTGGTGATGACGCGGAGTTGACGAGACCGGGAGTCTTGAACGCCGAACCCATTGGCATCGCCTTGTGGAGCTGCCGCTCCCGCTCGGGGGTGATGTAGTGATCGTCGAGCGACTCTTGTGGGAGAGGCGCCAATGGCTGTGGCTCCTTGACCCGAACCCGCTTGGGCGGCGCCGTAAAGACGTTCTCCTCGTCGCCATCAAGCGGGCGTTTTGACCCGAACCGAGGAGGGACCATAGTCTTGGGCATGGCGTCATCGGCGACGAATAGGGGTTGTGGAGCGGGATGGGGCGCCATGCTGGAGGAGAGATTACGGTAGAATGGGGGAGGGTGCAGGATCTTCTGTGCCACCTTGGGTGGGGTCGCCTCGGGCTCCGGGGTAGGATCTGGGCGCTGGAGGGGTAATGGCATTGGCTTTGGTGGGGGCGGCGGGACCATTGGTGCGAGGACAGAGGGGCCGGCGTGCATGTAGTTGGAGGGACCCGGCGCATCCGACATGACCGACGCGGCCCGCGTTGGTTCGGGCGTAAAGTCGTCAACGACCTTGCGCGCCTTCTTGCCTTTCTTGGGGACATACTCCCTCCCTTCCGCCTTGGCCTTTGCCATCTGCTCAAGCTCCTTTGCCCGCTCGTGGAGCGTCTGCCGACACACAGCGTGATGCGCGTGGTTCTGGGGGAAGTTTTTGATAAACTTGTCCTCGGCTGGCCAGTGGATCTTTTCCTCCTCGTGGATGATCCAGATCCCGCCCTTGCCGGGAGGGAAGTGCTCCGTGCGGGGGATAGTCTCAAACATCTTGTGGATGGAGAGGTTGTGTCGGACCGAGTTCCGCCAAGCAGAGTTGTCGGTTTTGAAGAAGGGATAAGCGGTCTCGACGTAGCGGTAGATGTGCTCGAGCGAGAGACCGCCGGCCGAGCATTTGAGGATGGCTTGACCGATGATGCAGGCGAAGGAGGGGGCGGGACGCTCGAGAGGGCGTGGTCCCGGCGGAACACCCTCGACTCCGGGGTCCTCGGCGACCTTGGCAAACTTTGCGCTGGTACGGCCGCCGATGACTCCCTTGAGCTTGATAGCGGGGACGTTCTGGCGCCGAGGGGCCGGCTCGAGTGTTCTCTCGAGAACAAGCTTCTTAGTGGGCTTCGTAGGGGAGTAGACGTCCTCGTCGTCACTGGCCGCGGCGACGCGATCCGGAGGGGAGTATTCTGAATCCGAGGAGTTCTCGGTCATGACGGTCGACGCGAGAGAGGAAGGCGTGATGAGAGAGGGAATCTTGGTTTGGGGGGTATTGAGAGGATCGGCCGGAGGGGAGAGAGCCGATCTCTGCGTGGGGGCTGGACCGAGGGCGCGGGCTGGGGAGATGCCCTGTGGAAGGGTATAGTATTGCTGTCGAGTCAGCCGCGATCAGAACTAGACATGGATAGACTTACTCCTCCGTCAAGCTGGAACTCTCCGTGACCTGGAACGTGACGGACCGGGGTACTGGCAGGTGGCATGACGAAAACATCCTGGCTCGACGCGTCGCCGGCACGGGCTGGAGGGGGCTGGAGGGAGTACTGGCGCTGGCCCATAGATGGTCGCGAAGCCGCTGTGATGCTGCCTCGGGAGGATGTGTGGCGACGTGGAGGAGGTCCGGGATGCTGGTGGTGGCCCATGGGTGCTGATTGGACATACATGCCGTCCGTAGGGGATTGCGAGTGGACGTGCATCATGGGGTATCCGTGCTGCCCCATCATGGCGGTTGGCGAGATGTGGGATGGGCCGACCATGTGATATGGGGTGGCGCCGTGCATGTAGTGGGCGGGGATAGAGGTGGGATGAGGAGGGTGTTGGACGTGATGCTGAGAGTGATAAGGGGTGATTTGGGTGTACGCGTAGTTGCCTTCTTGGATAGGTAAGAAGTCCTCCTCGTCTTGATCATCAGGGATACGTCTGGGCATACCAGATGAAGCCATGATAGCGACGCCCCCGGGCATGGGATAGACGACCCTCCCTTCTGCCATCCCATTGACGGCGCCCCCCTGTCCCATCTCCCACCCGGTCATCGCGTCTAGCGGGAGGGATGAAGTGTAGTAGCCGTTGGACTGGGGTCGAGCGGACATGGGGCGGCTATGGTATCAGCATCTGCCCATCATCTCGTCAGCCAAGACCGGACTTACCTTTCGTCATATCCACCGATAGACTGTGCGGAACTTCCAGGTCGGGACATTGTTGCGCAAACACTGAAGGTGCGAGACAGGTGTTGAAATCTGTCTTTGCGATGCGCGCGCAGTATGTATAGGAGGAGGGAGGGTGTCGACGTGGCAGTGCGACCCGAGTCGGATAGGGGGGAAGACCGGATTACCACCCGCTCGTATAAGCGGATGTTTGCGAGAGGGCGAGTCTCTCTCTTGAATGGGGGGATTTCTGCGGGAAAAGGGGGTCGGGCCAGCCGAAGGTCGTTAATAGCGTCGTTTCACGATGAGACGGTGTCGACCAGCGGCGAGGGGAAGTTTGGAGAAGTGAGTCGAAGAGCTGACCGAATCAGGTCCGAGACCAAAATTGGGCGAGGGCGGGGTCGAGATGTAACGCGTCAAATTTGACCCGCTGATGCACAGCTTGGGCGTGACGTGACGCTGACGCTGACGCGAGACCTGCGCGTCTGGTGATGTGATGTGAAACGCTAATGAGCGTCCGTTATAGCGTGGAATTGAAATGAGCAAGACGGCCAAGATGTGGGTGTAGAAGGAGTGAGATGGATGTGAAAGATGAAGCTGAAGGGGAAGGGGAAGCTGAAGCTGGAGGGCGGCGACGCGACTTACTATTCCTTTCCTTTTGCTCTTCGCGATCGCCCATTTGACCCTAGCGGAAGTAAATTTATTACCACAATGAGCCAAAATCAAAGCGAATGACGTCACGCGTCAGTGTGGCAGGCATGTGTGGCGAAGCGCGAAGGAGAAAGCCATCCTTTGGTCTTGGGTCAGCCTGATCTGCACCTCCTAATCGTCTTCATTAACGCTACAAGTGAGCTCTAGGTACGAACCGCGGCTCAAGAATGGCTGCGAGGATAGCTTGCATCACTTTCAACACGTGCGGGAGATAGTAGAAAGTGCATGATGTCTACGGCCATATCAAGTGAAATCTCAACAGTGTCCATAATCAAAGTGTCCAAGTCTAGCTGAGAGCCAAAGGAAAGTGTCCAGACAGGTTCTTGTAGCAGTGAGGAAGACCCTTCTTAAGCTCGCTTCCTGCCGAAGAGCGAGACCTCCTCCCTCTTGGCCTGGCAATTGACCGGAAGCGGCTGGCCGTTGGAGATGGGGATAGGGTAGGACGAGTTGACGATGGACACCGAGACGCCGTTAGGGAGCTTGCCGTCTGGAGTGTCAGCTGCCGAGCCACCTATTGGAAAGAGAGACATACCGAGGACCAAAGACAAGGGCTTGTAGGCGCAAGTCCAGTCGAAGAGCTGGTTGATGGTGGTGGCGCCAAGCGATTTGGGAACCATGGCCATGAAGAACTGGATGACGGCGGCGACGGGGGTGTTGCCAACTGCGGGGATAATGAGGTCGACGATCTCAAGTGCGGCAAAGAAACAGGTGTTGCAGACGATGTTGGGGTTGATGGAGGTGGCAAGGGCGAGAGCGGTCGAGTTCTGGCCGCTGACCAGACCGGCGAGGTAAGGGACGGTGAGCTGGGTGCCAAAGTAGGCCGAGAGCTGAGTGGCGACCGAGGTGAGGCAGAAGGTACCGTCAGTCGAGTTGTAGATGGGGTTGCCGACGATGGGGATTGGCGGCGCGCCGAGGAAGCCCCCGTACGACTTGGCGGTGTAGGGGTCGGTCCTGGTTATCAGCCTTGAACTGTATTGGGATCCACTCAGTACTCACGTCTTGAGGCAAAGAACCTCGCGGACAATGGGGTAGGCACTGAAGATGTCGATGATGGTCTGGGCGGCGATACCATCCTTCTTCAGGTCCTCGGCGCAGCCCTGGGCGACGGTCTGGGCAGCAGCGGTAAGAGTGGCCTGGCTGCAGGTGGGGTAGTTGTAGCAGAGGTCGGTCTGGAATTTGTCGAGGAAGGGGATGATGAAGGTGTTGGTAGACAGCACTGCAGGTCAGCGAAGCTATCGACAAGCTGACAGATGGACGTACAAGGGAAGAGATCGGCAAAGGGGAAGCACTGAGCGAGAGCGCCCTGAGTGGCCACGCCAATGACGGCCTGCTGGCACTGCGGAGAGAAGCTGCAGTGTGTCAGCTATACTCCTATCCCGCTCTCACGAATCCCGCTCTCACGACCGAGACTTACCTGAGAGGGCCGATCATGGACGGCAGAGGCGGAAGAGCGCTTTGGCCCTGAGCGAGGGCGGATCCAGCAGCGAGGACAGCGGTGGCGATGGCGATGTGAAACATGGTCGGTGGAGGAATGTGGAGTGGGTGGGTGAAGGGCGGGTGGTGGTAGATGCGGTGGTGTATTTGAGGAAAGAGGATTATGGATTGAGATGATGAGGGGAGAAGGCTGATCTGGGCGTCTTTATATATCTCTGGGCATTGAGCTGACAGGCTACTTGTTTAGATCTCGACCTCAAGCAGTAAACATCTGTCGCAAGCACGATGCGACTCCCGGCTCGTCCGAAGTGTATCGCACGCACTAGCATTTAGTAGTGCGTACATTCTCGAGCATACGGTCCGGCCCGATCTCCCTCGTGGTGCGATCTGACGATACGTCGGTACCATCCTACCGATGCGCTGTCAACATGCTGGCATAGAAGTACGACGCTGATCGACATATGTCGGATCCATCGGAACGGCATACTCCATTCTTCCGGGTTACGAAAGTGGGGTACGACAGCTGTACGACCACCTGTGCGACGCTTGATCGGTGTTTGGCCATGTTAAACAGCTCACGGCTATCTGCCTGTTTAGGCCTCAGGCTCATCCCCGCGCCTCAGTCAGTACACACGCGCATCGGTGCATGTACTGGCGCGTGTACTAGTCTATAATCGGGTCTTCCAGCTACGAATCGATCTGTGTTTCAAGATGTTTCATCAGGCCCACCGAGCTGCAGGCTCTCGACTGTGCATGCGATACGTCGCAGTCAGTCTGGCTGAGCAATCTTGGAGCTATGAGAACCTGCGTGATTGCTTGCTGATATGAACTCTCACTAGCGAGACTATTCTCGCGCACATGCACCTAAAATGCTCCTTCGGACAGCGGCGACGCCCAGTCTTTTGACACAGGTTACGAACATGCATATCATGACAACGGATAGTCCCTCACATCGTGTCAAAGTATTTGCGATATCTTACACGTTTGGTCGGAATGCCAAGGGAGGGGCGGAAGACACATAGGATTCCGAGCTGCGTCATATCAGCGCTGAGATCCCTTCAGCCTCCGGCGTGAGGCGGTCTTGGAAAGCGCTCCACACCATGGGCCGTCTCGCCCCAAGTTGTTCGTCGCGTCCTTGCTTTTGCCCCTTGTCCCAAATTGGCCAAATCCCCTCCCCTGCCTGCAAAGCACAACTCGTAGCCCGTTCCTCAATCTACTCGACTGACAGCCCTGTGACTGACCTCGGTCTCGCCATCTCCCTACATTTGCCGCCACCTGCCCAAGAATCATGATTGTATTGACGCCCAAGATCTATGTTGCCTCCCTCATTGTCTCTCTGGCCGGCTTCGTGAGTACCTCTAGTGCTAGTGACTAGTCACCACAGGCGAGTGCTGAGTCCTGACTGATCCACGTAGCTATTTGGCTACGATGCGGGCGCGATCGGACCCGTCACCGAGATGCCATACTTCTTCCACCTGAATCCCATTCCTCGCGGTATGGTCGTTGCGACCGTGAGCATCGCCCCCATCCCACTCACTCGCGGCTCACGCCAGTCTAGATCTTGTTCTCTGCTTTACCCTTCTCCCTCGCGGCTGGACCCCTCGCAAACAAGGACGGACGCGTCCCAATAGTCGCCATCGGCGGCGTGCTCGGCATCGCTGGAAACCTCATCTTCTGCTCTTCCTTCTCGCTCGCGCAATTTATCGTGGGACGAGCCGTTGTCGGTGCTGGTCAGGGGTTCTACTTCACCATCAGTGGTGTCTGGCAGGTCGAGAGTGCGCCTGATGCTGTCAGTACCTCAAGTCATGTCTTTGTCTGCGCAGGCGCTGACAGTCCCAGATTCGGAGACAGATTGGCGCCATGACACTCCTCCTGTTTCCCGTGAGTGCGAGAATCCTGCCCTAAGTATAGCTGAGTAGTGCTGATCAACCAGTTCGGCCTCGCCAGCGGATACTTCATCAGCTACGGCACGGTCCAAATCGACTCTACTGCTTCCTGGCGCCAGGTCACAGGCGTACATGGCGTCGTATCCCTCGTCATGACTCTCCTACTACTGGTCTGGTGAGCCCTCCTTGTCATGACGAGTACGGCACTGACCACAGGACAGACTCCGCTGGTTCCCGAATCCCCTCGATGGCTACTCATGTCAGACAACCCTGCTCGAGCTGTGCAGGCCGAGATGCTCATCAAGGCTTACGCGCGGACGCCTGAAGAAGAAACAGAAAGCTGGCGCAAGATCAAGGAAGACGTCGAAGTTGAGCGTGGAGCATGCGTCGAGCTCGTGCCTACGCCAGGCACTCCGGTATCAGCAGGTCCTGCCGCCGTGACAGATCGACCGCACAGCTCAGGGGTACGACAGCACCGCGCAAGACGAGGGTGGGGTACAAAAATCAGCAAGTCCAACTACAGTCGTGCTCTACTTCCGGTGGTCAGCTGCGCCCTCGGCCTCGGGCATGTATACTGGCTGATGGAGTCAGGTGCTCAGTCTCATGGTCGCTCTCTCAGGTATTGATGCTGTTCTCTGGTACGCACCCCTCTTCTTCTCCCGCGTAGGAGTACAGCTGCGCCTGTCGACGTTTGTCGTGTCGGGCATCATGGCCGTGGTCATGATGGTGTAGGTGACAGTTCACAACACCCTGCGTTCTACAGCTCACCATCCACATGAAGTTTGACAGCACTGGCGCATTGGTACCTCATCGACCGCATCGGGCGGCGCATCAGTATCGCCATCGGCGCACTCGGTATGGCCGTCTGCTTGTGTAAGTTGTCCGGTCCTGGGAGACTCTGCTGTCAATCAGCTGATATCTGTAGTCATCATCGGAGCTCTCGCTGCAAGTTCCGTTACCAACTCATTCGCTGTCCAGTGGAACAGTATCTGTCTCATCATCCTATACACTGTTTTGTGAGTCGTGACACGAGGAATCAGCTGATCGTCCGCAGTTGTCAAGTCTTCTTTGTCGGTCAGATCCTCGTCGTAGCTGGCGAGATCCTGCCAAACGAAATCAGATCCACCGTATCCTCCTTCGGTCGAGCAGCACTAACCATCGGCAACATCATTCTCGCCGTCGCTACGCCAAGATGGTTCGAAATCAGCGATGTGTCCGTCATGTTCACTTTGGGTGGCTTCAATCGTCAGTATAGACATCGCCTCAACGCGGATCGGAGCTCAGACTGATGGTCAGTCTTCTCGGTCACTTTGGCCATTTTCTGAATTCCCGAGACGCTGAACAGCTCGCTCGAGGAGATTGACGCCCAGTGGCAAGACCGCCAAAGGCCCGGCGCGGGAGAAGTGACACTGACCTCTCCTACAACCGATGCCCCGCCCCTGTCTCGGCCGCCCACCAGAATGTCCCGCGTCGCGTCGAATGACGAGCGGGAAAAGGCGGTCGCGGACGTGTAGGCACAATTGTACAGTGAAGCCGGGGATAGAAGGTGTACTGGCTGTTCGAGCTTATGTACCGGGAGGTCTTGGAATAGCATGGTGAGTGAAGTAGAAGTTGGGAGCGGAACTGTGCAGAAGGAAACGCGATACGTACAGCCCTGTTATCCCAAAATGCATATATACAACCTTGTCGTATCGTCCTGTTCATCGTATGTGAAAGCCTACTTGGGCTTATGAGCTGCATAATCAGCTTTGAGCCTTCCATTCTCCAAGTAGAGCGAAACCCACCATCTTCGTTCATAAGCGTTTCCTCCTCGATACACTCATCCACCCAGCTCGGCAGCACGATATGTTTCCGCTTCGGCTCGCCCGTCTTGCGCACCAGCTCGGCATAGCGGTCCGAATCCTCATCGTCCGTGATGATATGGGTGAGTTTTGGGTCGGCGATGGAAGTGGTGATATCGCCGCCGTTCTCTCGTAGGAGTTTCTCCGCAGCGGCCAGTCTGACGTTGGGTCAGCGCAGCCCGAGAAAGAGACAGAAGGAGCAGACGTACCGCTCGATGGCCTCAGCAGGCGGATCGGACGGTGCCAGACCGTTCTTCTTCGCATTTGCCGCTGAGTCGATGTAAAAGGTGAGATGCGTGAAGATCTGGATTTCAGCTCCATCCAGATAGTCCAGCCAGCAGCGAGACGTACAGCTTCTTCATCGTACTCCCTGGCCGCGGCGCTTATCCCCATCGCAGCCTATGACATCAGCATCTCCCTCTCTAAGGCCGCTGGGATGGACTCGCCTCCGCCTTCCCATCACTGAGCGGCAGGAGACGCCTCTCGTCACCCTCCAACTCCGGCTCGCTCTCATGACTATCCGCAACACTCGGCGACTAGACCATCAGCCTAGTTTTCGCTCCAGTTTAAGCTCTTGAACTCACCCTGAAATCCCGACGATTCCAATCCAGCTCGTCATCCGTATCGCTCTCCTCCTCTCTGTCCCCCTTAGTCGTCTGGGAGGCCGAATCGGACGATCCCTCCCGATACAGCCCCCACTCCGCCTCGAGCTTCTGCTGCGCCTCGGTCTTGTCCTTCGTATCCCGATGCGACCGAATCGTCGGATCTGGCGGAGCTGGCCCGGCTGCCTCATCCCCATCTTCAAACTCCTCGGCGTACTCCTCCTCTGGTTCTGCCCCTTCTTCCTCCATCCCGTCATCATCATCGGCGGCGCCGTCCTTCCCGCCGCGGTCTCGGACCAGGCTGGTCTGGTCGTATTCGGCCAAGGTCTTGCTGTAGTACCGGCCGTCTTGTGTCGATTCCGAGGCATGCACAAGAAGTCTAGACATCAACAACCTCCCCCTCGTTCCTCTTGAACCCGGAGGAGACTCACTCTTTCAGCAAAGGAAGGGGTTTCTGGCGCTTGATGGACTCCAAGATCCACTCGGGCTTGATGATAGACACACCCTTCCTGATTTGAGCCTTGACAAGAGGATCTGCTTCGTTGGCCCCACCCACTATCACCAGGCGCTCTTATCCGAAGCTCACTCTTGTTGTCCGGCGAGATGACATACGCCGTCAAGTCCGATAGCTGGGCCTGCGTGAAGTCTCCGCCATGTTGATGGACCATAGCCTCCAGGTCCGGCTTCTTGTATTTGGCGCTCCCTCGGGGAATGTCTACTTGGTCAGCAAAACTCACCCTGCCCCAGAAGGGATACGCACAGAACGTCATGTCGGTAAAGATATGACTTGAGATGTCCTCCTTGGACAGCTTCTGGCCCTTGATGCCCTCCATGAGCTGGACCTTCTGCTTTGGTCAGCTACAAATAGGGTCCAAGATCTCGATGTCCTAACTCACCTTCCGAGGGATGACCTTCCGCTTTTTCCTCCTTGACCTGCGTTATCAGCTCCGCCGTGCGTCATGGCCGTTACGAGCTCAAGAACTCACGATCCAGTCTGGTCATCCCTATACCGCTTAGTCGGTCCATTGAGTAAAGCCAGAAACTCTGAATAGATCAGCCACCGGCCACCCAGCAGTCGACATACCGTCCGCGGAAAGGCAATTCCACATGTCCCGATCCTGCGTATCGTCGCCCGTCGGATGGTCCCGGCTAGCTTTGTCCCAGTAGATGAAGCGACACCGTGGGAATCGCATAGTGTAGCCGATCCCAAAGTTGCCATCTGTAGGGACGATCTCGGAGCCTTTGACCTCGACGACGAAGGACCTGTCATAGTCAGCTCATGTAGACGCCAAGCTTAGAAAGTAGGCGGTATAACCCGACACTCACTGCTTGGGCTCGATGTAGACATCAGCCGCGAGTTGTCAGCTGACTTCCAAGAGCTGGATGATGTGATCGGCCACTCACGCTTATCGTCCAGGCCTGTCGGGCCTAGCTTGAGCCACTTTGGCGGATTCTTCCTATCGAACGTCTTCATGTGTACACGATGTTTCTTCCTGTCTGATCAGCGACGGTCGCGACGCCTTGCACAGTTGGAGCAGGACCGAACTCACATGATCCACTCGTAATCTTCATAGCTCATCCCCGAGCCGATCTTCAAGAACGAAGTGAACCTACCATCAGCTCGGACCCCTCTTCTGTCCGTGCAGACTCACTCTGGGAACTCCATATCCCCATCGTCTTCCTGCTGCACCCTCAATCCACATAGAAGACTCGACACCTTCCCCGTCCGACCGCCCTTGCCCCACCATCCGCCCAAGACCATCAGATCGAGATTCTCGCCCATCTGATCAGAGTACCTGAGCCTCATCAACCTATACTCCCAACCGCTTTGCAACAAGACTTACTCAGGCTTCACTTTGACCCAGCTCGCCCCTCGAGAATTCGTCTCATACACCGAGTCCAACCTTTTGACGACCAGGCCTTCCCCTCTAGTCAATCAGCAGGTTCCCCGGATACGTTACAGACACGCTAGATAAGAACCCACCTAATCTCCAAGATCCGCTCCATCATTGCCCGAATATCTTTCCCTGTCCTCCCGATCGACTCCTCCGCAAACTCCAGTCTCCCCTTGTATGCCTCCAGATCCGGAAAGATTCGCTTGTCCTGCAAGGTGCGTTTCCGTTCCGAGAGGCGAGTATTGGTCAAGCATTTGTCATTGAGGAAGAGAATATCGAAGATCTTGACTGGAACCATCAGCTGCCTTACTCGCCTTCACAACAGAGCTAAGTCGGGCCTACAGCATGGTCTTGGCGAGTTCTCGTCCCCACCTCGATCTATACCGTCAGAGGGGTCATTATCGCAAAGGGGGAGCTTACCAAGAGCGGCGGTCTTGAGCGTTCCAAAGGCAAGATACTTCTCTAGTACTGGATCCCAGACCAGCATCTCCCCGTCAAGAATGATGCTGAATCGATCAGCAATGTCTGGTCAGTTTCGGGAAGGAGAATGACCTACTTGCGAACACCATCACTGAAAGCGCTAGAGATATGCTGCGTCAGAGACCCTTCTCCAGGATGAGCGCCGTACATGTACGCTACCCCAAATCAGCCAAAATCCCGTGATTTTACCATTCCAGCCCATACCAGACTCACTGTAGTCCTTGGCCTTTCGGGAGCAGTAGTACCACTGTGCCCCATTCCCCCTCATGTGCAACTGCATCCGCTCTCCGTCTAGCTTCTCCTCCATGAGAAACCCGTCTCGCGGGTTGTTGACGAGCTTGGCAATACCGTCATGGGAAGAGGAAGGGGAGCGATAGCAGAGTTGAGGCAGGAAAGAGCGGAAGAGCTCGATACTCGTTTCCTGGAAGGTCAGTATTTCATCGAGGAGAGATGGAGCGAAGGGGGACGTACATCCTTTGCAAGGCGGAGCTCGGGCTTGTACAGCGTCCAGCACACTCGCTTGAGGTCCGAGCAGACATTGAAGAGGTCCGCCGCATCCGGATGAAAGACCGCCAGGACGCCCTTCTCGCGGATAGATATCCTCAGATCTGATACCATCAGCCCCATCCCCGACCAGTCGACAGCTGGCAGTACTCACCCTTGAGTATGATCCGTAAAATCCACTCCTGCTCTTGCGCCGTACACTGCTGATTGATCTTACGCAGTATAGGGACATACTCGGACTGCTTCATCCGTCCGCCGGCGAGCTGGTCCAACAGCGAGTTGACAGCGTCGACGGTAAGTTGACCACCCTGGACGGTGGACCGCTTTTCGATTTCCTGCTTGCACAGATTGGCGAAGTCCCCCGACGCGTTAGACTGAGTCTATCAGCTCTAGACCTCATTCAGCAAGCAGATTCTCACCTCCCCTTCGACGGGCTGCTTCCACTTGATCAACCTCGTGGCGGTTGCCGAGTGCCGGTCGAGACCGAGGACTTCGATGTAGCACTTGGCAAGCATGGCTTCCTTGAGGTTGTACACTGGTCTCTCTCTATCTCTCTGGCTGTCAGTTACTCATACAGCTCCAAGAGCTGTGGCTGACCCGACTCACATCAGGCAGTAGGAGCCGGATCAGAGGGTACAGGTCATTCCCCACTCTGGCCCGCCATAAATCAAAGAACCGCTTCAGCGTCTCCTTCCGCTTACTGACTTCCTCGCTTCTCAGACGGTCCATCATGGTACATAGTAGCTGGAATGGTGGCGTCGAGTACCGGTTGATGCATTCTCGGGGGCGCTCGAGGGTGGAGACGACCGGCGAAGGAGCTGCCTGCGAGCTCTCGCCTTCGCCCTCGGCGGCGGCTTCAGGGTGTGCGGGAGCGCGATTTCCGCGGTGCCATCCTCCCGGCATGATGGCGGCGTTGGTCTCTGTAGGTCTCTGAAGCGAAGGCTACAGAGATGGTAGTTGAGCAAGACTTGCAATTGACAGCAAGGTTGCCAGCTGCTGCTGCAGCGCGATGGACGTCGAGGTTACGTCACTCGGGTTGGACCGACCCGCTGCTTGCCGTGGTAGACCGAGTCTCTTGTCTGCCTTCTATAGTAGGTAGATGCATTAGGCCACAGCGTATCATACAGAAAGATCTACTTGGTAGGGACAGGCAGAACCGTGTTGAAGACATAGTCCCAGATCTTTGATGTGACGCCAAAGCCCAGCTCAAAGTCTGCTCCGTCAGCTGAGCTCGGACCTCCGGGCAAGACGGGGACTCACTCTTGTAGTGGTGCGCAAGATGGTAACGCTTCATCTCGGCCATGTACTGCGGCAGCCGGGTGTGGTGGAGCGCATAGTGCATGCAGTCGTAGAGCATGTAGAAGGTGAACGCGCCGGCGATGATACCGTTTGCGACGGCTTTGGGGAAGAGGAGGTGCGCGAGCTTTGTGAACGGAGCTTGCAGGCCAAAGAAAAGGGTGGGTGGCATGACGAGTCGGAGCTGATCCATGGGCAGATAGTGGTGGATGCCGTGAAGGAGGAAGTGAAGGAGCATCGCCCAGTTCTGGTCCGGCAGATAGTGGTCGACGTGGAAGAGGAAGCGGTGGAGGGTGTATTCGAGGATGGTCCAGATGATGTTACCGGCAAAGAAGGCAGCCATGGTCTTGCCGAATGCCTGAGGGGTGGGGACGGGAAGCGCGGGGAGAGGAAGGGTAAGGAGTTGTGATGCGGAAATGGATCTGCAGCGTTAGCACACCCACTTATCCGTAATTGGCTGAACGTACTGATCGGTGAATTGAAGGATCGACAAGGCAAACATGAAGATGGTGATCGGACCCCAGAACAGGGGTACGACATACCACTTGGTCCTGGTAAGCATCTGTGGATCAGCCTCAATACCGTTGGTCGCGAGGCAGAGCTCGGACCCACCTCTAACGCATCCCATTGGAATAATCTCGCGCTTTCCTTCAAGTGCCGTGGGTTGTGTACTTGCGACAAGTAGTACTCCTTCGTCCATGGCGCTCCCCATACCTGCATAAGGAGGGGTTTTGAGAGATCGAGGAATTTATTGCGGTTGTAGTCGGCCAACGCGTCGGTCTCGTCGGGATGGAAATCTTCGTGTGCGACCCAATCTGTAAATCAGCACCAGCTTCTATTCCGAGTTTGAAGTGGAACAAGCAGACTCACCCTCGCTGACAATCTTTTCATCCCCACCCAACTCCCCTACGCGGTAATCCTCCATCATATCGTACGCGCTCCTCGAATGGACGTGACTATCCTCGTCTCCCATGACTACGCCCACGTCCTTTCCAGCGTACTCGAGCATGATATCGTCACCTCCAGGGTGATCGGCGAGGAATGGGGTGACATCGTAGACTTGTCCTCGGTACGACATGTAGCATGAGGATCGGGAGGCATCTATTTTTACGTGTCAGCAAGTGGCAAAAAGAGCGTATATCAAGCAGGGCTTACGGTTGGACACGTCTGCCAAAGCAAAGATGCGGTTGCGGGACATGGTTATTGATTATAATGGGTTGTAGAATGAGTGTGAGTGTGATGGGTATAGAGAACAGAATGAGAGGACAAGAGGATGATCGCAAATCAAAGCAAAAGTCAAAACAAACAGCGGCCGATGACTCAGAGATCTCACTCCACGTGGCAGTCCACGCAGTTCCCACTCAGACGCGGTTTACGTCAGCTATTGCCGCTACGGCCGCCGCGCCGCGTTTCATCTCGGCTGCAGTCGTTTCAGGTTGATCCCGCTGCGTTTCACCTCATCCCTCGCTCAGCTGCCACACGCCTCACCGGCTGTCCCTGCTTTGGCCTTCACCTTTGTACAGCCCCTAGGTGAGGGTGTTTGACACTGCCTCCAAGTGCTCGAGACGTGTAAAGGATCAGCTAGGGGTGCGTAGGGACGGGCCTCACGCGTAGGGTCCCTTTGCCCCTTTGAAGGCTTTGGTATGACGGCCATTTGCCCAAGCTGCCACCTGCGTTCCTTTCATGAGCTCACCCGAAGGGGCTGGTGATGATCTCAAGTATCTTTGTCCCAAGTACGATATAAGTGGGGCTTGTTCTCCCCAATTCAGTTCCCCATAAGCAGTACCCTGATCCCCATTCAAATTCTCATCTTCCCACAAGCAGTGCTTTGACAGCATCTAGCGCGACATTCCTTTACTCACTCACTTTTCTTCCATCATCAAGACCATCATGAAGCTTGCCCTACTCGCACCGATCGCCACCAGCGGGATTGCCTGGGCTACACCATCCCCCCAGGTTCCCCCGAAGGCGCCCATCAGATGCGCCCGGCCGGATACATCAAAGTATTATATCAACGGTGAATTGACACCCATTCCACAAGGTCAGATATGTCAAGGTGAAGGCGAAGCAAGCGTGCTTGTTGCTGGTAATACGTAAGTCAGAGTCTTCAAGACTTAGCTCTACGAGACTTGGGCTGACTTGACAGTCCCCCGCCGCTGGTCGATACTCCTGCCGGTGCGGGAGGTGGAGGCGGGGGAGGTGCTCCAGCCGCACAGCATGTCTCACGCATCAAAGCCAAGATCCCCATGCCTGCCGGAGGTGCACCAGCTGGCATCGTCACATCTTGCCCTTCCGAGAAGGCGACAGTCACAGCCAAGTACACGCCTCCGACCCCCACAACGGCCAACGCAGACAACAAGCGACTGATCACGTACTGGAGTGCATGGCATGGTACAGGCATGTCCGCAGCTGCACTGCCAACCAAAGACCAGCTGATTGGAGTGACCCATTTTATCCTTGGTGAGCGTGGAAGGGAGGGTTGCTAGAGAACGAGGCTAACCCTCCAGCTTTCTGGAACCCCAAGACCCTCGATACCTTTGTCACTTCAGTCAATAGCCTGTGGAACGAACAGACCGCTGTGGAGTTGAAGAAGGTCAACCCAAACATGAAGGTCATGGTCGCAGTCGGCGGTTGGGGACTAGACGAGTTCTTCCGGTTCAATGCTACCGATGAGAACCGGGACAACCTTGCCGACGTCTTTGTGGAGTTTGTCAAACTATTCAATCTGGACGGAATCGACGTTGACTGGGAGTGAGTGGTCTGTCCAAATACTGTGTAAGGATCGAGTACTAATAGACTTAGGTATCCGGTCGGCAATGGCGCGACCTACCTCACAACTAGGCCAAACTCCCCCTGCGACAAACGCAACAACGTCCTTCTCATGCAGTCCATCCGACAGAAGCTGGACGCAGCCAAGCCTGGCTACGTCCTGAGCCTTGCAGTACCCGCACTGGAGGGCGACATCAATCTCGCATATGATGAGGATGCCATGAAGGAGATCGACAAAGTTGTCGATTTCTGGAACATCATGAGCTACGATGCGATGAACAGACGCAGCGAGACAACGTCACATCACGCTGGTGGTGGTGTGATCGACAATACGATCAAGATCTACTCGCGGGGTGTCAATCCGAAGAAGATGAACTTCGGATACCCCATGTACGGCAAGTACTTTGACATGGCAGCGGTCCCCAAAGATGCTTGCTCGGCCGCGAAGCCGATCGGATGCAAGATTCCCAAGGGCGCCTTCGAGTCGACAACCGGCGTAGATACAGGTATGTCTGGGGTGCTCTTCTTCAACAACGATTTGCACGTCAAGGACGTCATGGGAGAGATAATCTTCCCCATATTTGGGAGTACGAAGATCGGTGGGGCCGCAGGCTGGACTGCGACCCAGGCGAAGGGTGTGCGAGATGCCTCCGCACTCGCTACCTCCTACTACGACGAGACTCAGAAGGTGTTCTACACGTGGCCGAGTCCTACGGACGTCTATGACAGTTGCAAGCTCCATCTACCCAAAGTGGGAGGCGTCATGGTCTGGTGAGTTCCTGCCATTTCGCTCTAGCTTGTCATACTTCTCACAGCTCGAGCTGATCATTAGGTCTATTGATCAAGATGACGGAGGCGCAGCCGGTGGTACCCACTTCACCGCGTTGCAGAAGTGTCTCGCAGGAAAGTGATAATTGCCCAGAGTGGACGAGTTTGTACACCCTCGGACACCTGTATTTGTATCGTCTGTAATTGTATCAAGATATACCCAAGTACCGTACGCATGCTCGGCCATTCTCCGCATGTTGGGACACCGGCTCGTACTACTCCGTCCTCCGCGTAAGCGAGTACCATCAACGTGGTGACATCGCAGACACACAAATCAACCGTGCAATCCGACAGTATCAAGGTTGAAAGCTACCCTTGATCACTGATTTCGGACAATACATAAGAATGTTACCTGGAGACGTACTACGAAGTACATGCCCGATCCTTGCTCCATACCGACTGATTCCGGAACTCTGAAGAACGGTGAACATCCAGTTTTGCCGAATGAATCGGCACCTCATCTTTCATCCTCTTGCCAGTCGATGCGTCGTCAGCGTCATGCTCTTGCTCCAGTAGAATATGCTCCGCCTGCCTCATCCCCTCCTTCGCCTCCCTCATGATGGTGTCCACCACACTGCGCATTGTCGACTGTACGAATTCGCTGAAAGCGTGAGCAGCGCGCAGTTCAGCGTCGACATGTGCCAGCCGCGCCAACGTCTCTTCCAGGCCCCACCTTCCTTCCTCCCTGTCCTGCTCCGACTGCTGCAAGGCGTGATCCAGCTGGCTGACCCTGCTCTCGGAAGCCTGGAGCGCGGACTCGTACCTGCGCAATTCGTCCCAATGGCGATCAATCCGGTGTTGCTGGGAAGCGATGATCTCGCCGCGGAGATTGTACTGATGCTTCCAGTACGCAGTAGTCGCAGCATCGTCTTCGTACGCGCTGTCTCCGTGCCAAGCATCCGGGATGGATGTCCCCGTAGGCTGAGGCTGATCCGTGCCAGAGTCAGACGGGAGAGGCGGGATGATGGCGGCTGAGGGGTCGAATGACACCCGATTTGCCACCGGTTCTCGGATGACGAGCGAGCAGGAGGGGTCAGTAGGATCGGGCTGGCGAGTCGTCTCTGGAGGGAGAGTACTGGGCCGTTGCTGTTCTTCTTTGGAAAGAGAGGGGTAGCGATGGACAGGGCCCTTCTCGTCGCAGTAGGGGGTGCCGGGCCGGGTGGCGCAACACGAGGAGCCGCCTTTCGTGGAGTCGGTTGGGCCCTGAGTGTAGTGTATGGTCACCATGCTTTCGACGCTGTCAATTGGACGTGCAGCCGAGGATGAAGGCCGCGGGTGTATGGTAAGATCACAGATACAAGGTAATATGTATAAGACCGGGGAAAGGGCCCGCAGGGAGGATATGTATATGACTCCCCCCTTCCATGGCCTGAACCTGCCCCCGTCAACTATCCTTTCACCCCAAGAGTCACGCCTTATCACCTGCCATAGTCATCCTTGCAGTCATCGGTGACTTCAGACGGAGCAATCTCGGTCTTCGGCGCTTTGCCCGTTGCAGGTGTACAGTGCTTTCTCGCAATGTCAGATTGAGTCGATCTTCATTTGAAGGTAGTTCCATTGTCCAGCCGATAGGGGGGTCCAGACCCTTTATCTGTGACCATTGCGGGATATATGTAGTCTCAAATGCGATCATTGTATGTATCTCGCGCTTTGAATTCTCCTTAAGTATCGTGGTGACGGGTCCTTGCTAAATGAGACAGACCTGTAAATAAGCTGGGAGGGATGTCATGCGGTAGGTCTCTTTTGCCCAGTTCCGTATATGGCACACATTGCATACGATCGACTATAGCCTATAGACAATCTCGCTCTCTGCCAGACCGGAACCCATGTTATCAAGCACACGAGAAGGCTGCAGCATTGTGACGATGCTGTTCGTCGAAAGTCACCTGGTCATCTGTCCGGTATAAGCGCCTAAACAAAAATCGCTGGAGACACAAAAGGTCCAAGGAGGGCTCACCTCGGGTAGCGTAGCCGAAGGGCTGTACGCCTGCACCCTCCCTTCCCGGCCTCGCAGGCTCCACCCAATTCGGAGCATGCGTGTCCACGCTGCCATTCGCGGTCGTGGTCGTGACGTGACCGGCATCACTGAAGGGGCTCGGCGGCGCAGGTCCAGGCGGTGTAGGCCGCGGCAAAGGCGGCAAAGCAAACCACTCAGCTGTACTTGAGGACATGGCATGGTCGGCAAGACCGTGGATCGTGGCGAGAGACGAGTCGACAAGCAGATTCGCGAGCTCTGCACATTTTTTCCAACCCGCCACGGACTTCGTCGCTTCTTTCCGGGCCGTCTCAGTCCGAGCAGACAATTGCTCCTCCAGTGAGTGTGTTCTCTCGGACTGCTTTGCGTTGGTCTCGAGCAGATGATTCTCGTACTCCCCGTGTTCCTGGATCTTGCGGCGCAGTTCTTCGGCGTAGAGCTCGGAATTCGAGCAGTAGGTGGACCATCGGGAGAGTTTTGCACGACTGGCGGCCAGCTCTGTCTCAGCTGCCAGGGCTCGGCTTTGCCATTTGCCGACAGACTTGGGTATCCTGTGAAACGTGCGTGCAGTGGGATCGCCGGACTCGGGCCCCTTAGCCGTTAGTTTTCGCCAGTCAATCACGCAATATAGGTACTGATCGCTTACGAGGTCAGGGTGTGCACCTTCGGTCGACATCTTCTCCGGCTTCTGATCCGAGTCTGATTCGGATCTGGGTGCGAAGGTGACTCGCTTCACTCCCATGGTGCTCTCACGGGTAGCTGTGAGCGGGACGTATGGGTGGGTGTCAGCTCCGTCAGGAGGACACTGATCGATGCTGACGTAGTCAGTATCCGATGTGACAGACATGGTGCTGTATGGTATTGAGCAGGTAATTTGTGAGTGGGCCAAGGGGGACCTGAGCAACGGTGGGTGGCAAAAACGAGGGAAGTGATGAGGAAGGCGGAATGAGCAGGACATTCCCTCCCTTTTATGTCTGTGTATGGGGTACGCGTACGGTCGAGTCGTCCTTTTTCTACGAAGCTAGATCCACGGCCGGATCATCAATCATTAGCCTCCCTTGTCCTCGACCTCGTAAATTGTGAGTAGATCTCGGTGAGAGCGGCGACCTCGCCGTATCGTAGCTCCTAGAGTGCTCATCAGGAGTTCGTGAAAGGACCACTCGCGTTTCAATATACTGTGAGTGGCTTGAGAACAGATCCTGGAGGCAGTTGGTGGCGCTAGATCTCGACTAGATGAGTAGATTAGCCGCCAGCCGGCCGGATCTCGCCCCTCTGATCGGGCAAAACGGCGCTAGTCTGCGACACCTGCAACTCACCCATCCGTGGGATATGCGCATCCCTAATACATCGCCCGTAGATACACATCTCCGACATGGCCGCACAAGACCTTTTTTCGCTCCGCCAGATATGGTATTTCCTTTCCTTGCCCTTCCACCGCTACCCCAGGTCTGCCGTGATGACCCCGCCTTAGCTCACCCCATCGCCGACCGTCCCGCTCCGAACCTTCTTGACCGCCACCATCCCTACCTCCCTTGCCTGCCCTACGCTAGTAGAGCGCTCGTTTCCCAAGCCCCCCCTCCCCACTCCTCCCCTCATGTCCACCCCGAATTCGCTCAAACCCCCTCCATCCTTGAGCGTGGCATAAGATCCCCTCCTTGACCCCACTCCATGACTCTGGTCCGAGCCACCAAGAGAAGCAGACCGGTCCCGGAGCTTCGCGATGAGCGATGCCGAGCGGTCTCGGAACACCTGGCTCGCTCGCCGCACGGAATTCGGGGTGGAGTGGGCGTGCGAGTGGGACGACTGGGAAGCGGGTACAGTGTGCGTGGAGTAGCTGGATGAGCGTGAAAGAAGGGCGGCCGAATCGTCCGATATGGAGGTGGTACTGGTGGCCTCGGTACTGGCTCGGGTCTGCGCGGTAGGCGACGCCAGGCCAGCATCCTATATGTCCGAAGCTGCCGGATGAGGCTGGTTCTCCTTGTCCGAAGCTGAGCCGTGATGCGATCCGTCCGCATATTGTGGAGATGAATCGGTCGAGACGAGAGCGTGCAGGGCGGTGGAAGAGGTGCCAGCTGTGCTAGGTTCCGGACCTGGAGTAGGAGGTGGGCGGTACGCGCTCGGCGGCGCGGGCGTCAGGGATGACGAGGACGTCCCGCCTAGTGCCGCAGCGTCGCCTGTCCCTTTTGCGCCCAGAGTTGACGTAGATTCCGTATGCACTCCGCCGAGCTCGGTGCGGCTCCGCGTCTTCTCCGTGGCGGGTGTCCGACTCATGGGTGTGTAAAAGAGGTCTTGACTGCTGACGGATTGCCGAGCAGCCGCAAGACCGCCGAGACCGACGGCCGAACGAGGGTCGAGGCTATTGACCGAGTCCTGCCCGGCCGTAGTAGGCGTGACGGGATCGGACTGCCTAGTGGGCTGGACAGGCGTACCATTGACTGGCAGAGTACCTGACTCAGGTCGGGCCTGCACAGCAGAGGGTGTGGCCGGAGCGAGGGTAGCCGGACGGGTTGTCTCATCCGTCTCCGTCCGGTCCAGCGGAGGCGGAGTGACGAAGCGGATAGTTGAGCGAGACCTGGATGGCTCGATCTGCATGAACGGATCCGCCGTAGTTGGGCTGAGCATCTCCTCTCCTCCTTCCCCCTCACCCTCCTTCTCTTCCATCGCCCCCTGCCTGCTGTATATCCATCCGACCGAGCGGGACGCCTCGACCCCCTGCCCTCGATGGTGAGCCCTGCCCTACACTCGCCGTACTCCTCAGCATCGGGCTAGGCGCCCCCGACCTCGGCCGGCGAATCATGCACAGCTCAAAAGCGTCTTGAAGCCTGTTTCGCCCCCGCTCGCGCCATTCCCACTTGAGATCTGACTCCGCTATCCAGCCCTTCGACGGAGATTGGGTATCGGCGGGATCGCGACGGGTGGGTGTTGCCACGGGTGTAGTCGGGCGGGTATCGGTTGGGGAGGAGGTGGAAAACGAGTCGAAGCGGGACCGGAGGCGAGATTGGCTTGGCCGTCGAGGCCGGGAGAAGGCCCATAGAATGATAGCAGAGAGAACGACGACGAGTAGACGCAGTGCAGTCAGACTGCCGAAAGCCAGTAAGACTCCGTGCGCGTACATGGTGAGCCGGCCGGTCGTGGGAGTCCAGAATGCGGCGTCTCGGATGCTGCCGTCATCCCCGCTGGAGAAGGCAACGAGGAGGACCACTGCGAGACTGGCGCGGGGTAGGACTGGACCCAAACCCGGAAGAGACTGGATCGCCAGGTGGGCAGTCTCCGGTAGAATATCCTTGGAGTGGGGCGTGCGCAACGGAGAGAGGCGGACGTAGAGGAAGAAGGCGAAGTGCTGGAAGAAGGAGAGGGAGAGGTGAAGAGTGGCGGGAAGAGACATGTGGATGGGCTCGATAGCGGGCCGAGCTGATGTGTCAGCTAGGCTATGACCACATCAAGCAAAGACGACGCACGTAATCTCCACCTTCTCCAGAACTCATAGCAAAGTTCCCAGCCTATCCAGACCCCAAATACCGAGATCAGCCAGCAGACCGAGAAGGCTGCCGCAGCGAAGACCCATGTCCGCGCTGAAGCCGAGTCGGGCGCTGTAGAGGGATTTTGTGCGCATCTGCAAAATCAGCACATGCTTGCGAGCCGAGAGGAAAGATGAGGATGTACTGGACCAGCATGTACAGCACGTTGACGTCGAAGAACTGGTACATCAGCTCGATCCTGCGCGGGACGGCTCGGATACATACCAGCGATAACAAGCCCCATATAAGCCATCCCATCCATAGCATACCCCAGCTGGCTCTCTGGCCCAGACCTCCTCCAGCAATCCCGAGATTCAGCTCCCGCTTTTTGAATCTCGGTATCTCCACCAGTCCTTCTTCTTTGCCCCACATAGACGACCTCTCTGGCGGGATGCCATTCAGCTTCATTCCGGCGGCATGATCTCGGACGATGAGAGGCGTAGGGGCTCGGCTCTGCGTAGGAGTAGCGGACGGAGAGGGAGAAGGGATCCGAGACGAAGACGGCGCGAAGCGATTCGGAGTAGGATTGAGGAGAAGAGGAGGGAGTGGAGCGGGTCGATGCGAGGCTGAGGAGAGACAGCTGTGTCGAGCTGCGGATGGCGACGGGGATGGCTGTCGGCGAACGGAGTTGCGGGGGTGGAGGGACGCATCGGGAGCGGGAGTCGATGGTGCGAAAGCGATTTTCAGCTTGGACAAGGAAGATCGCGACGCAATTTTGGCTGTTCGTCAGCGAGGGACCTCTTGGTTCGAAGAAGGTTGAAGCACTTACAGATAATACCACCTGGCCCCACCCTGTTCCTTCTCGCTGTCTGCGCCCTTCCGCTCCCGAAGCGTTGACTCATGTACACGGCATCATCCCCATCCGCCCCTCGTGCCGCCTGACCGGCATCCATGATGCCTACAACGGTGGCGAACTTGTTTACGCTATCATCAACGAGCGCTCCGTGGGGATGATGGAGCGCATGGACCGATATGCGTTCTGGTGGATACACGGTAGGATCCTCGGGAGTAGTGGAGATGCTGGGATGGATGATGTGAAGAGTAGGCGGAGGAACACTCGCCCTTCGACCGTCGGCAGGGTGCGGCGCCTGGTCGAATATCGGTATACCAGGGCGAGCTCGGAGAGGAGCCGGCTTATCGTTCCCCTCGCTCATGACTCGCTTATGCCCCTCCTCGCATCCCTCTTCCGCCAGCGCCTCCCGAGCACCACTGATGCTGCTCGGTGGCGGCGTGCTGTAGCTCCTCCAGTGCCCTCCAACCCCTTCCCTCCTGACCTCTTTGACGGAGCCATAGCGCTCGTGCGTTTTGATCCCACCTTGGAGACCCGCCAGCACCGCCTCTTTCCTCCTCTGTGACTGCCTTCGCGCCGACGACATCTCTGTGGTAGGAGAGCTGGGATTGTGGAGAACGAGATCGGCGGTGGGCGAGCGGGTTCGATGATACTTCCTGGAAGGTGACCGGATTGGCGTTTTGTCGGGGAACCGAGCAGCCGGAAGCGAGGCACGGAAGTTGCGCAAAGCCGTCCGGACGTACTCGAGCGATGTGAGACTGAGCGAGGAGTTGTTTCGATACCTACGAGGACGATCCGTAGCGGGACGTGACTCGGCGTCAAGCCTTTTTGGTGGGGTGCGACGTGGAGAGCGAGGAGGTCTGATAGGTGGGATGGAGTGGTTTTGATTATAAGAGGGGTCGTGCGGGGCGTAGCTCCGTTCATTAATGGGCGACAGAGCCGGTATATCGTGATCGTGAAGGGTCGTTATCGTCACCGGGTCTGGGGATGAAGGGGAAGAGGAGGACGACGGGGAGGAGGTAGGGAGAGGCACAAAGAGATGTGCAAGAGGAGGAGAAGCGGACATTTCTGCTGCTAGGGAAAGGGATGGCCTAGGTTGAGTGATGCGGCATGGGAGGTCTGTGTGGCGGGCTGTGTGATTTGTGTGTGTGTGAGGACGCCGAGCTACTTCTAGGTTCAAAGATGGCCGTCAAAGAGGTGTCAGTATGAACGCAGAGAAGGTCAAGCCTCGCAGAGCACTTCCCGGTGACTAGCATCTCCTGAGTATGTGAGCTGCGTCTCGATGTGGGCCTCATGTGAGGGATAAGCAACGGTCGCGAAGGCAAAGTGCCCAACTCGCGCACACACACACGCTCGAAAGAAGGTTTGCCTCCTCCGAGCACCGCGTTTCAAAGGTCGTACAACGCGCCACGAGGCTCTTTGCCCTCCGTAGCTGTAGCTGTCCAAGGGAGTCCAGTGAGGCATGGTAGAAGGAGAACGAGCGATGGTAAGTTTTGTGACGGTCAAGAACTTCGCCAAAAGGCCTTTTCCAGCCTGGCCTTTTCTCGCGCAGGGCCGCAGGGGCCAGGGCCAAGGAGATGAGGAATGCGGAGGCTTACGGCATGTCTGTGGCGGTGGGCATCTTTTGCCACCCTGCGGCAGCTGTAGTAGTTGTGTCGGCCAGCGCATCCGACTCAAGGACCCTGGCAATGTCCGTCTGAGGCTACCAGAGCCCCGAGCCCTGCACCAGAGAGGGAGCATCGGAGCTGAATGTGCACCCGTTCGTTGCCCATAAAAACCGCTCGCTTGAGTGCGTCACATATGCATCGCGTTTCTGCTTTGGTCAATACCCTTTAAAGAAACAAGAAAAATCTAGCAGCCTGCGGCAGAGGTGCAAAAGGAATGAATTCCTCGGGAGAAACCGGACAAGCCGTAAACCCTTGTTGTCTTCCTAACGGTAATGGGCCGAGAACCGGTACTAGTTGCCTCTATCTACTTGAGGGGTCAGTTTATACCAAATCGCAGTGTTGATACCGCGGAGGACTATACCAAATCGCAGTGTGGTTACCGCGGAGGACTGTTACCAAATCGCAGTGTGGTTACCGCGGAGGACTGTCACTTGACCAGGTGATTGACTGTCTATGACGTGGCAGAGTGTCCTGGAGCACTCACGCGCGACGTTCGGAAATTCAAAACGCCGCAAAAGTGGTGAACACCAAAATATCTCACATTTTAGGTATACTTCAAGATTTTGAGACTACCCCCTCCGCTTCTTCTTGCTCGGCCCCGCACAGTTCCCGTAGAGTCCGGGCGAGCTCCTGGCAAGATTAGCCTGGACTTTCATGCCATGTAGTACTTTACTGACGTACCAGTGCATTGTGTCCACCAACAGGTATGATACCTGCACCTACCACGGTTCATACTTGTCGCATACTACCGCCTGGTCAATCAGCCAAATCTTCCCCGTTTCTCATTCTCGATCCGCACTCACCTCGAGATCTGACACGTCCCAAAAGCAAGCCTCACACATGGGCGCCGAATCCAAGCTCTTGAGGCGCCACTCATCCTTGTATCGACTCTCCGGAATCCCCATGCTCATCTTGGTCCGCCGCGCCGTGTCTTGAATCACCTTCCGAAGCGCCGTCTGAGCCACTGGCTTCATCATGACGGCAGGGAGGTAGATATCAAATGAGAGCGTGTAAATTGCGGGGGACCCCCAGACGGAGGGATCCTTGAGCATATTCTCCCGCCTCTGAATGTTTCTATCAGGGACGAGAGGTACGTCCTGGCTCTCTCGACGGTGTATGGGGATTTGGCACCGATCTGCTCGAAGGTGCAGTACCATCGACCCGACCGGCTAGGGAAGCACGGGACGGACCCGGTGTAGGACTCGACGTGAGCGGTGTGTATGACCGAGGAGGGGGGTGCAGATCCGTGAAGAGGGAAGACGCCAGAAGCCAGGCGTATTGGACCGTAAATTGCCCGATTGCAAAGCTTGACGTCGGCCTTGGAGTTGCCCGCTAACGCTAGCATCGCGACGGCGCAGGCGCTGACGGCTTTGGCGATAGGCTGGACCTGATGCTCCTCCAGGTACATCCAGACGTCGGTCTGACCTCCGAGGTAGACACCCGTAGAGAAGCTGCCGAGATTCGGCTTGACCGGCTCCATCTTCTCTGCGGCCGCGTGTATCCAGGCCGTTTCCGCCTCGCAGACCCTCAGCATCTCCGCCTTGGTTGGCTGGTACAGATCGTACAGCGCCCCGCCGTAATGCATGAGGCGCTCGTACGTCGGCTCCGTCTTGTCAAGGTACTCGAGGTACAGCCGCTTGGTCATACGAAGCAGTTCGAACTTGGATTTGATGCCGTCTGCTGCAGCGCGTTGGTTGCTGCCGGGGACGTAGGACGGACGGTGGTCGGCGCAGAGATGAGGATCGTGATCATGCTTGTGGCCATTCTGCACTGATCAGCTGGCTTGATGGATGGAGAAAAGTCGGCCTACCCATGCGGGCTAAATGTTCACGCCTCATCCGGAGCATCATGGGGATCATATTGTCAGGGGTTCCGTCCCCCTTCCAGCCGCGTACGAAGCGCTCTTCCTCAGGGTCAATGACATCTTTGGACGGTCGATTGATACCGTAGATCAGGGATGGTAGGTGGTCCGAGACGACGTTGGTGTAAAGCCCCGTGGAGGTGAGGTTGTTGAACAGCTGCTAATCAGCACAATCCCACGAGATGAGCTGTCTCCGGGCCGCCGAGCGTTGTTTCAATCATAGTAGTATTTGGTGATAACCTCCAGCTGGGGTGTGTATGTGGACTCACCTTGGAACAGCGCATCAAAGTCGCTAGATCTGGCTGGCGGATAGATGCTGGCTTGTTGGTTCCCGTCGGCCGGGGTCGAGGTCGCTGGAGATGACCGATGACCCTCAGCCACATCTCGGGAGGGAGCTGTGGATGTACCGGGTCCGAAGAGGGAGGCTCCATCGTCGCCGCAGGTTGCTGTACAGAGTAAGAGATGGAGGTGACGGTGTAGATGAGCGAGTTTCTCGTCTGCGGTCCTGTCGAGGAATGTGGAGTGCCTCCGGAATTATGGGCTTCCGAATACATTCCCGGTCAGAATCCGACATTCCGGGCTGCGATTGGACCTGACTTTGCCAGCCTGTCATTTCGACAACCCACGACCGAGGCAGTCGATGGTGAAGTCAAGAATGCGCACATGTCGCAACTAGAGGACATGATTATGCTAATCTCTCACATACTATAACATCATACGGACATGATCCACAGACACCTTGTCTACTTTTTCTACGAGACTATTGTCCTCTTTCTCTAGTCATCTCCCTCATCCCCTTGATCGCCCAATATCACCCATCCGTCCAACACTTTCTTCCTCCCTCCTTCCTCTCTTGATCCCTCAGCGCTCCCCTCCGGCGCAATCGGAACAGGCCCCACCGAACCCTCTCCTTTTATCCACTCTTCTCCCCAGATTTCATCCATCCTCGCCCGCCTCTTTGGATCCCTGACCAACAGCCGCTTCACAACCCCCTTGACACCTTCACTGCACAAACTCCCCATCCCCTCTTTTGGCCAGCTATACGTCCCCTTGGCGATCCGCAGCATCCGTTTCCGCCGCTCCTCCTTCTCCGCCTCTGTGCTCATGTCGACCGGTACGGGGGGATCGAATGGCAGTTCCCCGGTGATCATGGCGTAAAGGACGACGCCGCATGCCCAACTATCCGTATCACGTCCGTCGTATGGCTTGCCCATGATAATTTCAGGGGCGGCAAAGGATTCGGAACCGCAGCGGGTAGTGAGGTAAGGCGAGGAAGGGGAGATGAAGCGGGAAAGGCCAAAGTCTGTAAGCTTGATGAGGGGTTCGGATTGGGGTGGGAGCGAGGCCAAGACGGCCGCCAAGTCGGCGTCGGTAGGCAGAGTGAGTATGGGGTTCGAGGCGAGTAGGATGTCTGGACATCAGCCGCGTTGTCATCAAAAACGCTCAGGAGACTCAGTACTCACTCTCAAGCTTGATATCTCGATGGACGACCCCGCAAGCATGCAAAAAGCCCGTAGCCCTAGCCAGCTCGGTGAATATCCGCCTGACCAAGACCTCTCCAGCGGCTTTCGGACCGCCAACGACCGAGCCCCACTTTGGGTTCTGGATCACGTCAAACAGCTCGCCACCATCCACCCGCTCAAGCGCCAGGCAGTAGTACCCCTTGGTCTCGAAGTCGTCGATGAACGCGACAATATATGGGTGCGAAAGACGGGAGAGAACACCGACTTCCCGCAAGAATGAGATCCGAGTCCTGTCGTTGGTTGTGGTCAGGCGGCGAGGGAGAAGCTTGATGGCAGCGGATAAGGGACGTTCTGCAGGGTCAGCTTTGAATCGCCTTCCGGGATAATGAGCTTACTTTGTACACCTTCCATGTCCTCATCGTCCTGATGCGCTGTCGCCGCCCAGACCGCCGAGAACGCCCCCTCACCCAACTTCTTCTCCAACTTCCACTTCCTCTTCTGACCCCTCTGAAGCGGCAATTCCGGCAGCACGCCCGAAAAGCTCCCCATGACATCTCCCTGTCGCTCTCTCAAACCCATCATGACCAGCGGCGTCCCCGCTTCCGCCTCCTCATCATGCATCTCATAGTCCTCGTCCACATCGCCCAAGCGGGTCGGCTCGATCGGCTCGAGTACCTCACCCGGAGTGTGTGCCCCCTCCTGGTCGCCTGTCGTCCGATGTTCTTCCCGCTCGATCTGACTTTCCCTTCTTGCTATTACCGGCACGCCAAGCTGGGCCCGCTTGACAGTCGGCGACAAACGGATATTCGACCCGCTAGCTGCGCTGGCTAGACCGCGTATCGACTCGCCGGAAGGTAGACCGGTAAGAGGGCTAGCCATGACCCGCTCGGTGGAGCTATTGATGCTGGTGATCGAGTCGGTCCGTTCGCGGTTGTACGCCGCGCCCGACCCAAAGCTCTGCGCGATGGACATGACGCGGCCAGCACCGCTCAGTCGCCGATCCCGACCTCCAGTAGGCGCAGAGGCGGGCTCGAGGGACCGGGGCGGAAGTCCCCATACATCGCTGACCGACGAGCCGGCCTGTGAAGGAGGTGGCATACCTGCGAACGGTACCGGAGTAGTGGGCATCGTGACCGCCCGCTCACGCTCACGTTCGCCCGACAGCAGGGATCGAGGAGGTGGACGTCCCCTCCCGATCGATCCGGCACGACCTAGCGACCCGCTTCCCGATGAAGTAGTACCGGAGAGTGGTCTTGGAGGAGCGGGGAGGATGTCCGATCCGGACGCGCTCGCCGCTGAGCTGAAGAAGATGTCGGTTTTGCTGGATGTACTCAGAGCCGGACTGATAGCGCCGTCCGTATCTGGGCGCGGGAAGGTAGGATCCGTGTACAGATCAGGCGCGACGTAGCGAGATAGAGCGTATGGTTCGCGAGGAGGGATAGGGTATTCTTGTCGAAGATTGAGATACCCGGATTGGTCGCCTGGAGGGAAGGGGGAGATGGGAGATGGGAGGGGTGAGGGGCCGAGCCGGTCCCAGCCCGAAGTCAGGCCAGTAGGAGAGGAGGGCGAGACGATATCCGAGTCAATCGAAGAGCGACTATGCCGATGTCTGCTGGTTGATGGCTTCGGAGCGGGGATTTGGGTCGAGCGAGGGGGTGTAAGGTGCGAGGGAGAAGGCATGGTTAGGGAGAGAGGTGCCATTGAACGGCCTTGCGCAGCTGAGCCGGGTGTGGCGTCGGTACGGGTAATGGTGGGCGAGGAAGGCGCCGGTGGAGTCAGTGGCGGAGGGAAGGCTTCGTCGACCTCCAAGGAGTTTCTCGCAGATTTGGCGGCCGGAGGATCGGACAGTTGTGCCATAGCGCTATCCTATCAGCACGCATACACCTCCTTTGTCTCTGACGTCAGAGTCTGTTGAGATGAAACCTACTTGAGGTCTCCTTTCCCGGCCCAGGCCTTCAGCACTGCCCAACGCCTCGCCTGGTCTTCGTTCATGCGAACATCTCCGCCGGCGAGGTGCGCGAGCGAGTCGAGGGTCAAAGTCCCGGATGTCTGGCGGGACAAACCTTCGAGGGCTTCGGCGGAGAACGTAGGTGGGAGGGGAACAGTAGATGGATCGTAGTTCCGGCAGACAAGAAATGCCTCTGTATAGCGTCAGTACGTCCACTTGGGTATCAGGCATATTGGCACCCAGAAGCTATAGCTCACCTCCGCTTCCTTTCCGACTACTTCTTGGCTTCCTGATCCAAACTCCTCCCCTCCTGCCCATAGCATCGACTCCCGGCCCCTCTGCACCTTCCGCCTCATCGTCAAACTCCGCAAACCACTCCCCGCCATCCCCTTCTTCCCTAAAGAACACCTTGACCCCTTCCCTCAGTCTCTCTCCCTTCGGATCCAACGGCGATAAGAACACCTTGTACACCGCCGTCCCGCCCTTCGCGAGGATAGCGAGTGTGAGCGTGAAAGCAGCCATGAGGAGCTGATGGTGCAGATACGCGTCGAGGTCGTGGACGCCGGTGACGTCTGGCGCGCCGTCGCAGATCACCAGGTCGGCTTTGGTATGTCCAAGATGAGAGAGGACAAGAGGGATGGTGCTTGGCGTAGTGAGATCGGCTTGGAGGGTGGTGGTATGGCGCAAGGGAGCCATGGGCTGGAGGTCGAGGGAGACGAGCTTAGCTGCGCCAGATGCGAGCTCAGATCTGCTTTATCAGTAGTTGCGCAAATATGCGGTCTAGGCATCTCGGACGGGTGCGTCTACACCTCGGACCTCCTGCATGCCTGCCTGCAAGGATCTAAGCCCAATGGTCACCCGCGTACCAGCTCAAAATTCTCCGAACGCCCTCCTTGAAGAGACGTCAACAAGAAGTACACTCACCCCAATTGCTCCCCAACGACCTGACTCCAGCTCCCCGGCGCCGCACACAGATCCACCACCGTCTTCACGCCTCCAAACAGATCAAACTCCTCATCGAGGTGAATCAGCTTATATGCCGACCGTGCGCGATACCCTGCGGACTTGTGTAGACGGTAATAAATGTCCCGTTTGTCCAGGGACGAGCGGGAGGAGGGCATTTTGGGAGATGCCGTTTGTGCTATGGGGCTATGGGAACATGGTATGCCTGATAATGGGAGAAGGGGGACTATGCGCAAGGGGTAGAAGGAAGAAGGTAAGAGTGAGGTTGAAAGAAGCTGCGATCAACGTGAATGAGTGCTGCGCCGTCGGTCTGATCGCCGTTTTCGCCGCCGCCGAACACGTCAGGCACGACGCGGACTTCGGGAGTTCGGAACGGTGTAATTGGACAAGGCGGCAGGGGATGGTGAGTGCCTAATCAGCTTGCTGTTTGCGCGCTCGCAGATTGTAGGACGAATGGGATCTGGGTCACTATGCACTGGCCAGGATGTGACGCAACGTTTAGGCTCATCATGCAGCACCAGTCCACGAGGGACGCGGAGATGCACCCAAGCTTGCTACTTGCTTGCCCACACAGGAGCGTGCTGCTGCAAATAAGATTCGATTGTCCCCATCTACGCTTACTAGCTCACTGTCATCCCGCTGAGACGTATCAAATGCATCACTCCAGTCTCACAATCCTACCGCAAATCCGTAGGAGATGTCGCGAGAACGTTCACGCATCGTCGGTATGAACTTCTTCGATTCCCTCGCTGCCTGCGTTGAGCGCAGTACTGTCGATGCTTCCCCACTGATTGATGATGAGAAAGCCGGTAGCCCTGCGTGCAACGTATCCCACGGTGTGAATGCTCGCGCTTCCCCACAGAGGATTGATGGTGGAGTCGTTGTGCACGAATTGCGTCTCCACACTCCGCAGCGCCTGGATGTAATCGTACGTGACCGCCGCGCGAAGTCGTTTGACAGCATCCGCAAAGGCCTCTCGGGTCGCACTCTTGATGATGTTCCCAAGAAAGGTCTGACGCGCAGCTGACTGGGCTTCGAAGTCCGCGCTGTTGGGGGCGAGCACCCAGTTTGGCTGCTCGTGATGTTGCAGCCATTCACGAGCAGCTGCATCATCGGACATCGTCCACGACACGAGCTGCTCGATTCTTTCGTCCACATCCTCCTTGACAGCTCCCGTCATGGCCCTTGGCCACTGCACACTTTCTTCAGCCGCACCAGCATCCTCCAACCTTCGCGTAATCTCCGTTTCTGCCAAGTCCAGGAGTAAAGCTGATACCTGCAAGATCAGCTCCATTCCGTGCTGCTCAAGGTCGGAACCGGCCGTCACGTGCGTGCCGTGGACCGGTGTATCTGCACTTTGGTCACCACTGTCGACGGGTTGGATGTCTCCGAGAAGCCTGGCGAGATGGCCGCAGACAAGGCCGATGTTCAGAGGGCCGTCAGACGGATTGAGAGCAGAAGTAGGCATCGGATTGTGAAGATACGTCTTTGTGGGACGGGTGCACGAAGATGAAAAGCTGGAGCAGAGTACGTGACTCTGAGGACGTTCGGATGAGCGAGGTAATCGGAGGGTGGTCGAGTTTGCGATGTCGTATTGAAGGATAAGTGGCAATTACGAGTCAGAATGTGGGGGCCGACGCCACCCACCCAATACGACTCGGAGTATCATTGGTCAGAAATGTCGGTCAAGTAAAGGATAGCCGAGCACGTCATAGGGGATAGAACGACAAAGGGACACGCTGGGGCGATGAAGCCTTGCTGGAATTCATACGTTTTGAGCGTTAAGATCCGGCCGATCCATTGTCTTGCTGTCCGACTGGGTACGCTTCCGCTCATCTGCTGGCCACCGCCGCCCACGCCACCTTGCCCACCTTCACCATTATGATCGCCGCCGCCAATAGTCTCACCTTTGCCATTCGTACCTCCCGCAGACTGGGCGCGAGCGGCAAACGATCCGCTGTCAGTTCCGCCGTCCCCAGTCTTGGCTCCTGTGTTCTGGATTCCCGACGCGTCCAGGGAAGTCATTGGTGTCTTGTCGGGCATGATGTCGCGTTACGGAAAAAGATAACACAGGAGGACAGGTGTCCGTATACGGGGACGTAAGCGCCGGGGATCAATGCGCGATGTTCTTGGGTGTGCTTGGTTACTATCTTGCTGAGTTACCAAGCCTCAGTAGGTGCGAGTGAGAGCTACATATTAGTGAATCGATGCTTGCGCCGAGATGAGGATAGATCGCTTGGCAGAGTCGAGGGGCCGGGATTTGGTAGCAAAGATCAGTTCAGATCAGTAGTTCTTATCAACGCGGTAACGCCAGACCCACCATCTATCATATATCCCCGGTCTATGTGTCTAGCTTTGCTCCCCTCACTGCTCCTTCTTCCGTAACAGCGGAGGAGCTGGTGTGGTATTGTATGCCGCTTCTTCCTCGAAAGCAACCACGACGTATCCGACGAGGACGATGTTGGCGGTGACAACCGCTGAGATGGCGGAGTAGGTGGTAGACCCTGCATGATCAGCATACAGCCTTTCAGCCGTCTCCTGATCACTCTACTCACCGTTCCACATGTAGTTTAAAGAGCCGAAGTAGGTGCCGATAGGTACGACGGCCATGAGGATCGCGAACAAGATGAGCTTGTATAGGACCGCGCTGAGTCAGTCAGCTCCGATCACATGAAAGTCCTGCTGACACAGGATAAAGCATATGAAGTAGCTCCTCCAGCACCTCATCATATACGTAGACTCACGGTTGTACGCCCTGCTGAGGAGCCATCTTGCCAGTCGCTACGGCGTTGACCATGTCGAGGTGGATTTCTCGGTCGATAGAGCTCGGTTTCGCGCCAATGAAGTTTGTGGAGTGATGTATAGGACTTGTTGATCGGCTGGGCGAGCTACTCAGGTGCTCGTCTACTATATCGGAAGGGTCTGTAGAGGTGTAAAGCGGAGAGATGATGACTTGAAATAGTCGTAGACGGTCCACAGGTTCAACGCGAGGCCCGTGCGTCACTCGTGCCTGAATCTGGTCCCCCACTCTGCGCCATGCGTGAGTCCAGCTTCTGTACGTTCAGCTGCCTGGTATGGCTCATCGGTAGACAGACAAGATGACTACAGAGGCGCGCCGTATCGCCCTGGCTTCGCCGTTGCAGCATGGGAAGCCGCGTTTCGCGGTTGGCGGGCAGGGGCAGGTCGCGAGCGGGGATGTCAAGCTGTACGAGTGGGTCAGAGAGGTACGTCACGCCTTGTGCAGTGCTATCATTTCGATATTCAAGCTGACTCAGGCAGAGGCAGGAAATGCGGATGATAGGTCTCCAGACGGACCTTGGCCAGATCAGGGTAAGGCTTCTTCTGACAGCACACAGGAGTCAAGGGTATTGACAAGACCAGGCAATGGCATGGTCGCCCCACTCGACTTACCCCTCCATCATCGCTACCGGTCTAGTCACAGGTCGGACCACACTTCACTCGCTCTCATCCTCTACTCTAGTGCCCTCTCCCAACCATCCCTCCGGACCCCTCGCTACGCTAAACATCAAGCACAATCGCCCCGTCACCTCGCTCGCCTTCTCCCCCTTGGACCCAAACTATATTGCGGCCGGTCTCGAGCGACATCGGTCCGACCATTCCCTCTTGGTCTGGGACGTCGCGGACGCTATTGCCTCTTCGTCTTCCGGCGTTCCGGCAGATGGAGACTCTCGCTGGGCAAGACCGGGCGACCGGATTGACGTGACGAACGCGCATCCCACCTCGCGTATCTCCGAGCCTCGTCATTTGCAGGCGTACTGCGCGTCCGAGCTCGTCAACGCCTGCGCCTTCTTGCCGAGCTCATACTCCCTCCTCGCATCGACAAACAATCGCCAGATCCGGCTCTTCGACCTGCGCTCTTCGCACAGCTCTGCGCCCGCTCGAGATGCCGCTGCAGCCGGGGCGGGTGCCGTCTTACAGTTCCAGACCAGGGCGGTATATGGCCTCACCCCTCATCTGAGCCGGACGGAACGGTTTGCCTCTTTCGAAGTGGGCCAGGGCCAGGGACCGAGCGTTGTCCGGATATGGGATACGAGGATGGCGGGAGAAATGCTCAGCTTTGATGTGCCAGAGGCCGTGGTCGGGCTCGAGTGGAGAGGGGATAGTCTGGGCGTGGGGTCGAGAGATGGCGGGGTGAGCTTGTGGGATGTCACTGAGGGCAGGGGGAGGATGGACGATAGGGACTGGATGGCGATTGGGGGAATGAGAAATGGTCCGTTGCCTCAGTCCCCTCAGGCTCCGAGAGAGAGATGAGCTGATAAGGCCAGTCGTCAAGCCGCGGCAACATCTACAATCTTTTGCCTTTGCGTCAACCGGAACATCAAGCGACGTCCTCTTCGTAGGCAAAGATGGTATCATCAACATCGCTCCTATATCCGATACTCCAGCTGTGAGTGTCGCTTCCCAGCCGACTTGACCATATCGTACTCTGCTGATTCGAAAGATCGCAACGAGCCCGCAAGGCGATCTCGCCTTATCCGTCACATCATCCGATACTCGCATTCTCACGCCATCCGCTATGACTCTTTCAGGATCGACGCCGGCCGCTCACCGACCGGGCCCGCTTCCAACAGCCCGACCGAATCGCGCCTTTCCCTCAAGCTCCTCAAATACACTTCTGCCGCATCAAACGTCCGATGCTCAGCTACCCCTCACTGCGGCTGCGGGACCATCTCGACGTCGACTGCCGCACGAGATCCCCGAGTTTGTTGACGCGGAGAGTGAGGTGGAAGAGGTCGTAGAGGGGTTTGGGCGATGGAGGGCCATCAGCGGAGAGGACGTGGGTGTTGTTATGCGCAGAAGGGCTGAGGCGGGGTATGGGCTTGCTGATGTGAGTCATCTGTCCCAACTCTGCTGGGAAGCTTACTGATGGGTTCAGGTGAGACGGAATGCCGGGATAGCTGCCCGATACCCCGGCGCTGAGCATTTAGAGGGATTATGGGAGACGGTCGGTCGTGAGCTAATTTCACTGCTCGACGGACAATACTGATCTAGCAGACCTTACTGACTATATGTCGCCAGAATCAGCCTCACCCTCCGACCTAACTCATCAAGGTATCTGGGGCATATGGACCGGACAGCTCGCGCTCCCTACTGCAGCTCAATCAAGCAGCACCTCCGGCCGTGCCCGTTCCACCGCACCTTCCGGTTCTAAGACGCGCGAACCGATCCGCGAGAACTCGCGCGCGTGGGAAAGCCTCAAATCGCAAGCGCAACCCAGCCAGAATCTTACGCCCTCGTCAGGCGGTACAACCCCCGGTTCGGTCGTTTCGGGTTTCAGACCACGTACGATGTCCAGCACATCGCGTGCGGGCCGATTAGGTAGTGTCGGTGCGAGTACGGTGTCGAGGGCGCCGGTACCGACCGATGAGCACATTGCTGCTGTGGCGAATCTGTATCAGGCGAAAGGGGGGTCTGGGGGACGAGCGGGGAAGGGCAAGCAGGCTCTGCCGAGTGGGGAGCGGACGGCGTGTAGGCGGGTCATACTTGCCCTGTGCGAGCAGGAGCCGTATGCCCCAAGAGGCGAGGGCGACCAGCGGACAAGACAGGCCGCTTGGGCATACTTTGCGAACGAAGAGGAAGAGGCTGTGCGGATACTTCTTGAAAGTTCAGGTAGGCTGCTTGACATGGGTATGGAGCCTAAATCTAGAGCTGATGCTTTAGATACTCAACATCGCTTGATTGGCGCAACGCTGGCAACATCACTCATCCGCTCCGGCTCGAATCGGAAACCAAATCGAGAAGAATGGATCTCGGTCATTGAGGGGATGGACGACCCTTACATCCGAGCTGTGCTCAGGCGGGTCGGCGGAGATAGCTGGGAGACCGTCCTTCGGGAAGGCGGAAAAGAGGGGTTGGATCTGGTTGACCGGGTCATCATCGCTGTCAACAACCTGAACGATAACGACGTGAGTAACGGTACCCAGCGACGGGGATACGGGCTCATACATCCAGTTATCTGAATTTCTGTACTCGCTCTACTCCTCCATTATGGATCCCTCCTCCCCCTCATCACTTCCCTCCGCCATCCCCCTTCTCGGCCTAACGAACCACCTCGTCCCCGTCCTCCAGTCATACCTCGATATACACGCAGATATCCAGACTACATCCCTCCTCGCGGCGATCATTCCTACAAAACACCTCACTCCGGCTCAACGGACGATGGTAGAACGGTGGACAGAGGGGTACCGAGATCTGCTGGATGGGTGGCGGATGTTTGCGGTGAGAGTGGACTTTGATGTGCGGCGGCAAGAGAAAGCGAGGGAGTTGGGTGGGGGTATGCAGATGGGCGATATGGTCAAAGGGAACTGCCCTGTGTGAGTTTCGCTATCAGCTCCGTTTAAATTTCTTGTTGGAGTGCAGTGTACCAGAGCTGATAATTCTAGCTGCAACCATGTGTTGTCCCGCCAGGAACTGGACCATTCTCAGCGGAAAGTGGCGCTGAAAGGCACGACGACGTGGCCGAACGAGCGGGTATATCGCTCTGCTCAATTTGCCTCGAGCTATAAGCTGACACGGTAGACCTATACCTGTACATTCTGTGGCAATGCTCTACCCCGCTGCGTCATCTGCTTGACGCATGTCGAGCCGAAGTTCAAAGCTGGACAAGGTCTAGGGGATGATCATCTTCCAGTGGGGACCGATATCATGGGTACGTACTTCTTCCAATTTTGCAAAAGTTGGCTGACTTGATAGATACTATCGACACAGCGTATGTAGCATGCCAGACATGTCGACATGGAGGTAAGTCCGCGCCTTTTCCTCTGATAAAGGACCAGCTGATAGACTCCAGGGCACGCAGGCCATATCCTACCGTGGTTCGAAGGCGGTCTAGACGGACAACTCGGACACGCCGTATGTCCCGTAGTCGGGTGCGAGTGCGAGTGCGCCAATCTATAGGATATCGATGCAGGTGATCTCCGTCCGACATTGGTCGCCACGTCACCCTTGATGCGAATCTGAAACACGGGGTAGCGAGGAATGTGCAGGACGGAATCAGAGTATCTCATGAACTCGTCTACTCGAACTTGAACTCTCGCTTGCGATGCCAGAGTCATCGATGGTCCCCTCAGCAAAGCGTGTGGTGTCAATCGCCTATTGATAGAATCTACACTTTCAAGCTGCTCTTCTCGCCTCCTCCCATCCTTCTCCATCTGCATCCTCTTCATCATCAGCCACTGGTGGGCTTTCCTCATCGCCCGTTGCCGTCTGACCAGCGGGCCCCGGGACCACCCCAGCCGCGACCACCCCAGCCGCGACCGAAGCGTTGAGCTCCTCCCAGCCTTCGTCGACATCTGAGCCGCCGCCCCGTCCGACCTCCGATCCGATATGCGCAGAAGCGGCGGGCCGGTCATCGCTGACGCTGGGTGCTCTGAACGTGGGTATGGCGAGAGCAGGCCCGCCGGGCACGACACCGGCGACGGCAGACGAGTAAGTCGAGGATTTCGCCAGTATGTCGCGGGAAAGAGAAGCAGCGCCAGCCGACAAAGGCACTACTTCGCTTTCCCGCCGAGCCGAAAACCCTCCTTCGCCGCCGTCCCCGAGGGTCCAGGTCCGTTCGCTGGTTTGGCCGAGGTAGACTTCGTCTCGAACATCCGCCGGCGTTCATCGACCTTGCTTCCAGAAAGAGATCGCGCCGTTGTGGTGGTGGAGGCCGCAGGAGGGGGTGCGGCAGAGGATACCCGAGGTCGAGCGGGCGCTTCCTTCTCTTTAATGTCCGCCTTTTTCTCTGGTACGGGTACTGGCAGCTCCGCCGCTGTCTCTACGACGACGCCATCATCATCATCCACTTCTCCCTCCTTTGCGCTGGGTCTGCCCTGCGCGCTACCCGCCGGAACGGCTGCTCCAGCTTCCCGCTCAAACTCCTCGTTCATCCCGTCCACATTCTCCTGCATCCGGTCCAGCCACCGTTGGAGTAGTTGAGCGTTATCCGTTTGGAGTGCCGTATTACGCTGCTGTAGCGATGAAAGCTCGAGATTGAGGGATAGCAATTCGTCATTCAACGTCTGACGGGTCAGCTAGCTCGGCGGTCACAGCCCAATAACTCACCTCGACATCCCTTCCTCTCGCTCTCCATCTTTCTCCCCATTCCTCCTCTCTCCGCCCCACCATCTCCTTCTGCTCCCTCAATATCCGTATCTCCTCTCTCAACCCTCGAACCTCCTCGTCCCTGTCTCTGAGCGAGTCCGACAGCTGGAGCTGCTTGTTCTGAGCAGCAGCCTGGGTACGGTATAGCGTCGAGAGCTCCGCTCGGAGTAGTGTGAGCTGCGATTCGAGATGGGTAAGGAGACTATCGCATCAGCTCATGGCTCTAGACGGGATTGAGGGGCATGATGACCGCACCCGTCTGATCCAGCGCTGGGACCTGTTCCTGAGCGTAGTAGAGCGCGGTTGCGGATCTTCAGCTCTCTGGTCGTACGAGCTAGGCGACGATCTGTAGAGGATCAGCTCATCCAAGCTCTCGGAGAGACATCACAAGGTCGTCTAGCGCCTATCCTGGACGCGCCTCGCGAAGGCACCAGAAGGACCCACACTGATCAATGACCTCCCGATACTGCTCCGAGTGCTCTTGATTCGCCATGAGCCTATCTCGGAGGACTTTCTGATACCCTGGCTGGCTCGGGAAGGGGTATTGCGCGGGTGCCATCTTGCTGGCTAGTGTCTAGGGAGAGGGGCACAAGCAAAGACTGGCGGAGGATCAGCCATGGGTGTGGGTTGAGTGACGCACGGGTCTGAGGTCATAATCGCCGCTTTGGGCAATTCCTCTACAGTACCCCGGGTGGCAACCGGCTCATACATCCCCCTTGTTGCTATTACACATCCACCTCATACACTCCATCTATCAGCTCCTAGCCACGTATAGCCCACGGTACGCTCGCACAGAAGCACACAGCGCCTATCTGAACCCACCCGCTCATTCTAAACCTCAGCTCCAAGAATGGCGTCCAGGAAGAAGGTTCTCCTCAAGGTAGGTCGCTTACCTCCTGACCCTGCGCGCTCGTCACACCCTCCGACTGCGAATAGGAGCATCCCGCTAATGGGCGTAGGTGATCATCCTTGGTGACTCAGGGTATGTCACGTCCCCTATCAGAAAGACCATATGGCCATGACAGTCCGGATATGGCTGAAGCATTGCTTCGCGACCTGCATCCCTTTGTGCTCGGTCCTCGGCCCTGCTAGCTGTACCGTACGACAGGATCTCAAGCTGATTCCTAGTGTCGGTAAGACCTCCCTGATGAACCAATATGTTAACAAGCGCTTCTCGAACCAGTACAAGGCGACCATCGGTATGTCTCCAGCCAGCCGGTATAGCACACGCGCACCAGGCTGATAAGAAGGTGCCGATTTCCTCACCCGCGAATTAGTCGTCGATGACCGAGTGGTCACTATGCAGCTGTGGGATACCGCCGGACAAGAACGGTTCCAATCCCTCGGTGTCGCGTTCTACCGGGGTGCCGATTGCTGTGTGCTGGTGTATGACGTCAATAGCTCAAAGAGCTTTGAGGCGCTCGATGGGTGGAGGGACGAGTTCTTGGTACAGGTGAGCAGACCACGCGACTAGTGTGAAGATTGGGAATAAAGCTGATGGGTAGGCATCCCCGCATGATCCTGAGAACTTCCCATTCGTCGTACTCGGGAACAAGATAGATATGGAGGAGTCAAAGCGGATGGTAGGTTCCGTCTTGCTTCCCACAGGTGCCACTAGCACCCTCTTACATCTATGCTTGACACTCCCACACTTCTTGCCGACTGCTTTCGGTCTATGTCTGGTCGGTTAATGTACCCGAGCTGACTCTTCAGGTATCCCAGAAGCGAGCCATGACGTGGTGCCAAGCAAAGGGCAACATCCCGTACTTTGAGACCTCGGCGAAAGAGGCTATCAACGTGGAGCAGGCGTTCCAGACTATCGCGAAGAATGCTTTGGCGCAGGAGGCCGAGACTGAACTGTAAGCTTTTTGTCCAGTTCGTGGGTCAGCGGTCGGGGTTGGGGGGAAGAGTGGTCATGTCGAGGGAGGATGGGTCTTCGCACAGGTCGCACCTTTGCGGGTCCGTCAAGATGGCTGGATCGTCGGAACGAGACTCAGTGTTATTAAATATACATGCTGATCCGTTAGCTACGCCGACTACCCCGACCCAATCCGGATCGACTCGGAGAACTCGCAGAATTACGGCTGCAACTGCTGAGCTCGCAAGAGCTATACTCGATCTCCCTCACCTTCCTTCCCAGTCTCAAACACCCTCGATGGACGATATCTCGGTACTCCAACCTCGGTCCATCCAACCCTTCCTGGTCGACTAGACGTGTCATCTTCTCTCCACCCCGATTTCCTCCCCCGTCTCACCCTGTAATAGATAGGTTCCCGCTGTGATGCCTGGATGTATCTCCATAATATGACTTTTAATGATCTTAGTCACACCTACTACGCTTTGGAGATCGATATGATTGCGGGGAGGACTGCTGAGCTTGGACCAGAGCTCGAGCCTTTTCGGCGCGTATTGACGCGTCGCGGCGATTTTGATTTTGTTGATTTCCCAAACCAAAACTCGGTCCTCATTCCTTCTTCTCTCTTGCCTTTACACTTCACGTTCATCCTCGCCCTTCATTAGCAGGCAGTACCTTGTGAAGCTAACATAATCTTCCAGGCGAGGCGCTTTCACCGGCTCACTGAGTGCACCACTCGTCGCCCTCGAGCGAATGCCAGGCGTACATCAATTCCCGGCCCCTCCACCTCCCCGCACCAAAACTACGACGAGTACCTCATCAATCATGTCCACCACGCCCAAAGGTGTCACTACGTATGGTAATCGGCAAAAGGTTCAGCTCGCTCGGCGTATATCACCCAGCTCGGACGCCCGTCCGGTCGGTTCCACCTCTTCCTTCGCGCGCACAGAGACTTCCTCTCAAAGCAGCAGCGAGCTCTCATCGGCGGGCCAATCGCCCGACAAGCGGCGTCGCTTGACTCCCCCGGAGAGCGTCAGCGAGGTGGAGAATGGGGTGACTGACGAGGACGGGGAAAGGGAGATGGACCTCGATGTCGACGCCGGACCGAGCGGGAATGAAGACGATCATCAGGCGGGAGCGCCGAATGGGCACCTGAATGGGGATCAGAGTGAGGGGGAGGGAGAGGATCTGGCAGAGGAGGAAGAATGCGAGTGGAGCGACCTGGACGATGGCGGTGAGGACGGCAAGAGAAATGGAGGGCAGAGACCGATATTACATGGTGAGTTCTGCAGTCCTGGGTGGGGCAGTGGACCTTACAGGAGCTGATATTGATCAGTCGAGATCCGCCGTATGCCGATTCGACAAGGTCGGGTACTCAATAAACTCATTCAGGGCATCGTACAAGGGTTCCTCAATTCTTCAGAGGACGTCCAGCGAATCGGGTCGGAGGTGGATCTGGAGGCATGGGGCAACGAGACGCTCATCCGGAATATCGATAGGCTGTATCTGGCCGAGACAGGTTAGTTGCCTGTGCCTCGGAAACTGGTTTAATGGAGAGAACTGATGGGCTAGAACCACCATCGGAGACTGTCATCCCGAGCAAAGCCAACATTCGGTATCATTTTTACGAGCCATCAGGGATCACCGATTTAGAGCAGTTTACAGCTGTAACTGAGGGTGCGTGCCTTCCTGCTGACCCTATACATGGATGAAGGAGGGCTGACGATCAGACGACGATGCGGACGAGGCAGTTCCCGCTGCTAGTGTGCGGGAATTGCCCTCGATGGAGCTGGAGGGGATATGGGAAAAGTGCGTATCTACCATACCGTCCAGCTGTTTGAGCCGGCTGACGTGCGCAGTCTGATCTATACGTCAGATCTGAAGCCGAAGCTGTTGAGATACATCAACTCGACTATGGCGTTCTCAGATGCCCGAGTGGATTTCAACAAGGTGTCGTGGAATCGGTCAGTACGACTCCGCTACGTGTATCTTGTACTAGGATCATAGCTGATGAGGCAGGCTTGTATTACTGCATGGTCCACCAGGTACAGGAAAGACGAGTCTGTGTCGAGCCTTGGCACAGAAACTGCTGGTCAGGATGGGTGATACGTGCGTCTTTTCTGTGGGCGGTCAGGGGCAAGCTGATAGGGTAGATACCGGACAGGCAAGCTTGTCGAGATCAACTCGCACTCGCTCTTCTCGAAATGGTTCTCGGAATCAGGAAAGCTGGTGCAGAAGTTGTTCTCGAGAGTAGGGGAGATGGTGGAGGATCAGAGGTGCTTGGTGGTTGTCATGATTGGTCAGTTTCCGCGTCCTTGATCTGTCGTATGGGGGAATGAGCTGACGTCCTAGATGAGGTGGAAAGTCTGACGGCTGCGAGGAGTGCAGCTATCAACGGCTCGGAGCCCAGTGATGCTTTACGTGTGAGCTAAGTGATCAGGTAGATTCGCTCGAGCGGATAGCCATAGCTGACACCCTCAGGTAGTCAATGCGCTCCTCACCCAGCTCGACAAGCTCAAGACCCGCCAAAACGTTCTCGTGCTCACCACCTCCAACATCCCGGATACGATCGATTCTGCATTTATCGACCGAGCGGACGAAAAGTTCTTTGTCGACTACCCGCCGCCTGAGGCTGTCTACTGGATCCTCAAGGGGTGTCTGGAGGAGCTGGACGAGAAGGGAATGATGCGGCCTTGTGGGGTTTCGTCCGTCCTCCAGGCGAAGCATGCGCGATGGATGCGGGGGCAAGTGGCGAAGGTCGGTCCGGTTGATCTGACGAGGCGACTCAAGGGGAAGGAGAGGGAGTTGGAGGCGGGGGTGGCGCTTTGGGATATCGCTGTGACTTGCCATGTGAGCTACCATCCATGATTGAGATCGGGATGTAGCTAACGCAGATAGGACGCCAACCTCGCCGGCCGTTTCCTTCGTCGTCTCCCCCTCCTCGCGCACTCGCACTACCTCATGGTGACTACCAAGACGGACGATGATGGGCGTGCTATCCCGCGCACGATTGAGAGGTGGCTCGAGGCGTTTAGGAAGGTCGTGAGGGATGAGATTGGGGAGAGGGCAAGGATTGGGAAGAAGACGCATACGACGCTGGCGAAGGTGGAAGGGGATCGAAGGGAGGGGAGCGCCGGAGGGGAGGGCCGATGAGAGGCATGGCGGGTGGGGTTGGTGGTAAGGGTGAGAGAAGTGATCTGTCGGGAAGAGGTGGTGATAGCGGTATGTATAGTCACTCAGTCTGACTTGTTAATCGAGATACGACTTCTGACCAGCTTACTAGCAAGCCAACAGTCAGATCTCAGATGCGGCACAGGCGCAAAGGCTTCAACATTGCCCTGGGTCACGCAGGCGACAGAGTCTGCGAGACAGCTTCGATGGAGAAGCAAGTGCACTGAAGCGGCGAGGACTTCGTGCACGTGATGCTCGGCCTTCCGGTGGCGCTCGATTGCGTGCTTGGGCCTACTAATACGCCGAGCTGATGAAAGGACTCTGGTCCAGACGATCGCTAAGGTTACTGATGATCAAGCCAACCTTGAGACAACAGGGTTCGGATAATCTGCGTCGAGGAAGGCCAGGTGGCGTATCAGGGGACCCTCCTCGGCGCCCCGCTACCGCTACATAACGCTTGACTCAGGTTTCTTACCCAAAGCTCATTCCTCTTCCCATAGCGTGATCACTTCCTCCTCAAGAATCTTACCGCTCTCACGCCTCACACTAGTCCTGTCACCTGATTCGATGCCTGGTCGCGTCGGTCACGTTCCGGTCCGACCACGTGAAGGCGAGACCAGAGGCACCGGCCTCATCATTCGCCTTCAACCTGTCGAGACCTCGCTGAAGGACCCGACGACGCCGCAATGTACCTGGCCGACGGATTCATGGGAGCCTCTCGGACGGACCAGTGACGCACCTCGTACAGCTCGCAGCCTGTATCCCGGCTGGAGCATACCAGCCAGCACCGCCGCCCAAGGCGAACTTCCGACCATCATTTGCGACAATCACATTGCCGAGGAAACGAGCAGGCGGGTCGACCAGGTCGAATCTGCACTGTTGGCGGTGTCGAGGACGACGGGGATCGACCGAACGCAAAGTTTGCGTGGTCTGGGAACGGGTACTGACTCGTCAATCGTGGACAGGGTGAAGACGCTGATCTGGGAGTATAGGCAGGAAGGGACGATCGGGGATGAGAAGCTGCAAGAGTTGGTCACTGATATTGGAACCTGGATGCGAGAGACTGAGAAGACTGGGGCGGTCAATGAGTGGGAAGAGCTGAGGAATTGTCTGACGGCGGTGCAGCTGATCGGGTCGGCGGTGTCGACAAACCAGAAAGTCCGGTGTCTTCAAGGGGGACACGCCGATTGAAGAGAATATCGCGCTAGCCACTGCTTTTATACGAGTATGGATCAGCTCGAGTACTGATGTCATGTTACCAGCTCATTGCGGCTGATTATACTCTTAATATATGCTTTCGAGTAGGCATCAGGGATCAAGGATGAAAGGACTGCCTCTGGGGCAGTTAAGTTCAGGAAGGAATATCGCAGTGTAGTTGCTGGACTCATGCCTCAGCCGCGCTGCGGCGTCTTGCCCTCGGGTCTCCCGTAGTATGTATTCACTTCCTCCCACTCAGCAAGCTTCTCCAGACTCTGTTCGAGATCTGATTCTGTCTTGTTGAATCTCTTTCTGAGATCCGCCTCCCACGCCGCCAATGTCGTGATTTCCTTGAGCTGTTCTGTAAACTTGGTGATAATGTTGTACAGGCTCCTGTATGTCTCACCGTCGAGGGGGTAGGCGGGCGATTTCTTGGTGAGTTCAAGGTTCTTCTCTTCGTAGTCGTTGAGCATTTCAGCCAAGGCCTCGTATTGATCCTCGCGACCCTCTGGATGCTCTCCACGGAACACAGTGGCAGCGGCCCGCGCCGCCAGGAAGTTTTCACCTTGGGTGAGCAAGCTGATTCTGTACGTCGGCGCAGCGGTGCTGGACTCGCCTGCTGACTTGTCCTCATGCCTGGCTTCGGTGTCTTGGAAAGTGACGTTCGAGAGTTCAGCGGTGACCACGTCAACGCCGGTGGGACCGGGCGCGAGTGTGGACCCGGAATCTTTGGTGCGCTTCGTCGTGCCGGCAGTGGTCGACTTTTGCTTCCCTTTGGGATCGCCCTTGGGGGGAACCTTGGGTCTGCGTGCGCCAAACATTGATCACAAGCTGTGTGGTGTGAGGAAGGAGTGTTGGGGTGATGCGGAGAGGAAGGACTGTGATGTTCGAGGTGGAAGCGAGGGCAGTGTTGCGTATGCTGGTCCAGGCCTGCTTCTTATAGCCACCCGAATGCGCTGGTGGCCTTCTCGTCTGCATTTACGAGTGATGGGTGTGAGGGAAGGCGGAAAGCAGTGTCCAATAGAAACTCAGGAGCACTCTGCGCCGCCACAGTAAGGTCCGGTTCAGATCGCGCCTTCTTGTCTTGTTCCGCCCGCGTATCGTGCTGCATGTGTACTGTAATCGGTGATTGCTTGGCGGCTCTTGAAATGCGATACCGCGCCGCTGGACCGCACTCCGCCCAAATGCTACCGAGACTCCTCGATTCGCGCTCGACTCCTTTCATTTGCGGCTCCACTGACCCTTTGATAAACCCACTGAGTCTCGATTTTGGTACTGATCGTCGGAGACTCGGTCGGCTTGATGTGACATGTCGAGCGCGATCGATAGCGGCGTTCGAATTCGATACGGAGGGCGGCGGGATGCCAGGATTTGGGGGTCTGGACAGTCCCGTCCGCTTTTCCCCCTTTCCCCCTGCACTTGCTGCTGATTCTCGCCCTTTAAACCAAAGGGAGCGACCGCAGAGCTGGTAAGCTGTTGTGTGAGTATCGACATCAGTGAGGTCAGAGCGACAAGGGGTAGACAGACATCAGTACAGCGACGCTTCCCTCCTGTTGCAAGTATACATGCCATTACCAAGATCAGACCGAGCCGACGAGAAGGAGAAAGCGAGAAAGGGTACAATAAGCGAGCTGGACACCGGGCCTAGTTTCCGCCGTGGCGTTCGTACACACCGACGACGATAGCGTGATCACGCTCATACGGCTCCAATGTCAATTGTTCTAGTCGATCAGCCTGGTTCCCGTCTGTATCCATCAAGAACGCAAACGCTAACTCACCCTTAGGCTTGATACCCTCCTTCCTCATAATGTTGACCTCGCTCGCGAATACCTGGGCGGCGGGTGCGGTCGAGTCGATACAGTTGGCCTTGATGGAAATGACGATACCGCCGCTGTTCTTCAAGAAGTGGTGGGCGTTGAGAGCAATGATACGGGCCTGATCGGGCTGGGCGACATCGGCAAAGATGACGTCGACCATTTGAACGAGCATGCGGTATTTTTGGGGGTGACGGGCGTCTTCTACGATGGCTGTGGGATTAGTATATGGTTGATGGGAGGAATAAGGTGGACGCACGGATAACGTTGGTACGCTTCTTGGCCATACCGATCAAGTCACGACCTGAACGGTGCGAGAACTCGACGGCGTACACTACCCCCTCGGGACCGACAATGTCCGAGACGTGCGAGACTGATGATCCGGAAGCGGCACCGAGGTAGAGGACCTTTGCTCCGGGTTGGATCTGGGGGTCAGCTGGGTACTAGCGAAAATAGCAGAAACTTTGCTCTAGGATATGCTGGGACTCACGTAGATGTTGTCGAGACCACCGAGAATACCAGCCGCGAGCTTACTCCTGAAAGGGTTCCAAACACGGTACTCGACCTTCTCCTCCTCTCCCTCTGCGTTCGTTGTCGCGATCGATACTCGCTTCTCGCCGTATACCGACTCTCCGGGGGCCATGTTTCTTGTGACAAGGAGGTGCTCCTTGCCCTTGGCGATGTAGACACCGGCGTGCTTGTGGGGTTCGAGGGTGACTGCGCCGGGACCCTTGCCTCCGACACCGGCCTTTCCGCCTCGGGCACCACCACGTCCTCCTCCTCGGGGCGCACCACGGCCTGGACGTCAGGTGTCGTTCTAGAACGTAAAAGAGACGGGACATACCTCGGGGAGCACCTCGTCCTCGGTCACCACCAAACCCGCCCCGTCCACCACCTCGACCTCCCCTGTCTCCACCACCGAATCCACCACGGCCTCCACCGCCACCTCGCCCGCCAAAGCCACCACCACGTCCACCACGGTCACCGCCCCGTCCACCACCTCGGCCGCCTCCTCGGTCACCTGATTATATTAGCTGAAATTCTGCTAGCTTCGCCTGATCCGCTCTCCTCCGAAAAGCGAAGCGTACCGAAAGCCATTTTTTACTGTCGATATGGATTTTAGGTATGTGTTGATTGATTTGTCTGCCTGTCTTGCTGGCTATGTGGCAAGTGCTTGATAGGTATTGAGCGATAGGTAGTAATAGGTCAGTGTATAGCAAGGATCATCATCGCAGACAGAGGATATTTTCGAGACTGGGATAAATTCGTTTAAACGTTTACAAGATCTATTCAGGATTAGCTCCGGCGGCCTCTGCCGCCGATCCGCCTGGCCTGCTGCTCGTCAGCTCAGCTCAGCGTATCACCTTGCCTTCCTCCTATACCTATAGTCAGCGTCTTGTTCAAGGGGTCTTATACGCAGCGCAATAGCAGCTGCAGAAAGATACCCGCCACACATTGTACCACTCATTCCAATCAAAGCGGCACGTCCACCAGAAGAGGCGCAATTCGACAACCGAAATTTCAAAATAGCAGCAGGTATCAACCCACCTGATCGGCGTCCTGCTCTCGACCGGTCCACTCTAGCTGGTGGCACCATATCCGTCATCTTCACCGCGCCTATCGGCCTGACTCCAGACCGGAGTGGCGATCTTTGATCTGCCGCAACCGTGGCAGGACCACCTTTCCTTTGATCGTGAGTCAGCGCATACCTCGTCCCTCTCAGGCTATCATGTGCTGAGGCTGACGTTCAGATGCACACCGCCACCATGCCTGCCTCGCAGCAGTCCTTCCCCTCCACCTCCCCTGCTATGTCCTTTGTCGGTCCCAGCTCCATTGAGCCCGCCGCGGCTCCCGCCAACGGTACTCCCCAAATGGCCAATGCTGCCCCTCCACCGGCTCCCGGTCCCGGTCCATCGTTCTACCAGAATGGACCGAATGCCAACGGTAACGGGAACGGCTACAACGGCCAGGCGGGCCCGTACAATCAGTACCAGCCTCCCCACCATCCCGCCCAATCACAGCCGTACAATCAGCATCCCCAATCACATCAGCATCACCCCCATCAACCATATTACGGTCGGAACCAGTCTGGCTTCCGCGGTCAGCAGAACCAGCACCATCAGAACCAGCATCATCAGCATCAACAACATCAGCAACAACATCCGCATACATCCGCATATCAGAATCAGCCGGAACCTTCCCAGCCCCCCCAAAACCAGTACCCCCACGCTCCCCACCAATTACAACACCAGAACTCCAACTCTCATCTCCAACAGCACAATGCATCCTACCAGAACCGCTATCCCGACCCGAGCTTCCAAGGAGGGTATGGCGGATGGACCGGCGGAGGGGGTCCCTACTACCCCTCGCCAAACCAGCCGTACCCTCAGATGGGCGGACCAGGGCCTGCGACTATGCAGAACCAGAATGGTTATGCGTACGGCGTTCAGGGCTACGGCGGCGCGATGTACGCGGGTGGACCTGGACAGGGGCCGGGCGGATACGATGGGCGGCCGAGCGGAGAGGGGGAGTCCTCGGCGGCGATCGCCGAAAGTGACCCTCAATCAGCGACCGCACCGAACTTCCCTCCTGGACCCGGTCCACCATCCGACTTCCCCTATCCTCCCGCTTCCGCTGCATCTACACAATCACCTCATCCCCACCCCGCGTCGATACCTCCCGGACCTAACGGCGCTGGTCCATATCAACCTCCCTACTTCCCTCCTAATCACCCATACAATTACGGCGGCGGTATAGGTGTCGGATACGCCCCGTACGCCCCGGTCCAGGGGTATGGCGGATATGGCTTTGGCGATGGCTTTATGCCCCCTCCAACTCCTAACGGCGTCGCTATCCCACCCATCAACAATGGCTCCGGCCCCCTTCCTCCACCACAAACGAACGGCCCCACCCGATCCCTCAACCCCGCAGCCCAAGGCTTCAAGTTTGTTCCCTCCCACCAACCCCCTCCGCCCGCATCAGCTCCTCCTCCGCCAATAGCCGCACCTCCACCGCCCGCGGAAGCACCTACAGGCCCCGTGGGAGACGCACCCGTTCCCGTCTTTGCGTCGATCCAGCGCGCTCCCACGCCCAAGAAGGCGGCACCGCCCGCAAGCCAGCAGAAGGTGTTCCAGCCGGTCATGGTGGATGGCGAGAAGCTCAAGGGGATCGGTGGGAAGAGGCGGGAGTCGGAGGGAGAGTATGCCGAGCCGCCCGCAGCGGCCATACCGACTTTGGCGGGCGGAGATGTCCTCGGTCTCTCCGAGGCGCAGCCGAACGGTATCGACCTACACCCGGTATCCCCATTAGACATAACACAACCCGCTCCTGAAACCTCCGCCGCCCCTGCCACTGAGACCGCACCCGCTCCAGCATCGTCTGCCCAAACCCCCTCTTCCCCACCCGTCGACACCTCAAAAACGGACGAGAGCAGCACCGCACCTTCCACGCACCCTCAAACGGCCGCTGCTTCGCCATCGAAGAAGGACACTGCCGACCTCCAAGGCAAAATCCAATTCTACGGTCCGACGATGAAGGGTTACATGTCACCGCCAAGCAACGGGACTCCTCCGAGCCTCGCTCAGGCTATGGCTCCCCTCCAATCCCAGGTCGGCGGCACTGCTGCCGCGTCCAGCTCCAAGGCTGGTCCAAGCAAGCCAGCAAGGAAGCCAAAGGCGGTCATGGACGGTCCCGTGGTCTTTACGTCTACCCGGCCTGAAGCCAAGGAGAAGGGTGAGAATGCGTACAAGTCTACCGCGACGCTTCTTAGTGCTGGGTCTGGCTCTGCAGGGAGCAAGAAGGGCAATGAGAGGGCGCAGAGACGGAGAGCGGTCTTGGCGTTTGGCGAGGGATTGAAGGCTGGGAAGGGGAGGAAGGAGGCCGAGGGCGCTGGTAGGAGGATGCGGTTTGGGAGTATATCGGAAGAGGCGGAGACGGCTGTGGTGCCGGCAAAATTGGAAGCGGTCAAGCCAAAACCCGAAGCAACCGCTCCGGTACCATCCTCTCAGCCCCCCGAGGCGTCTGCTCCTCCTTCTCGCGAAGCGACGTCGACTCCCGCACCTGCTCCTACTCCGGATGCCGAATCCGCCGCCCCATCACCTGCCGCCGCACCCGCCGTTCCCCGCCCAAAGGCTCCTCCTACATCCTGGGCAGCCCTAGTCGGCTCCCGAGCTACCACCTCCGCCTCCTCCGTCGCATCCACCACCGCCACCCCTACCCCTTCTGCCGGTCCTTCCAAACTCCCTTCCCCCTCACGATCCACCGCACCGCTTCCTACCACCCCCGAGCTCTCTTCAAACGAGACTCTTCCATCCGCCCCAAAGTCGGTACCTACTTCTGCGGCGAGCGCTCCGGCGGCGAAGCGTCCTGCCTTCAACTACGCTGCGGCCGCTGCGGCGGGCGCGGCGCTGAGTCCGGCTGATGAGCTCGTCAAGCTGCTCAGCGAGGGTTTGGGCAATCGGGGGGCGGCACCGGGCGTGAGCAAGGGGACTATCCCGCGGGGTTTGATTAATACTGGAAACATGTGCTTCATCAACACCGTAAGCTTGCAGCTCATCTATGGGCGGGAAACTCATGAAGCTGACATATCAGATCCTTCAGACCCTCGCATACTGTCCACCGTTCACCGATCTCCTCGAGACCTTGGGTCAGCGTCTGAAAGCCGATCTCGGCCGCAAAACTCCCCTCCTCGAATCCGTCATTGTATTCCTGCGCGAACTTCAGCCCAGCGGGTCTGCACTGCCGCTGAATGTCGTCAATGGTGCTCTTCCCACTCGGGGAATGACCAAAGCCAATACTGCGCCGACTTCATTCCAGCAGACAGGGAGGGGAGTGGGAGGCAAGGATGCGTTCGTGCCGGAGAATGTGTATGATGCGATGAAGGAGAACAAGCGGTTTGATTCTATGCGCGTAAGTTGAACAGCGCGGGGAAGAGGCAATGCGGATATGAGCTGACAGTACAGCGCGGCTTCCAGGAAGACGCAGAAGAGTACCTCGGATTCTTCCTGAATACTCTGCACGAAGAACTACTTTACCTCTTATCTCGCACCCACACTCGCTCCACTGCTCAGGCCAACGGTACGCCCTCCTCGGAAGGCCGAGAACACTCCATCGAGCGCCCCCTCTCCCCCTCCGCCCAGGCCGACTCGGGCGGCGCCTCCGCATGGCTCGAAGTCGGCAAGAAACAACGCACCCACGTCGTCCGATCCAACGAAGCGCGCGAATCAGCCATCACGCGGATCTTTGGCGGAACACTCCGCTCCATCCTCCACATCCCCGGCGCAAAAGACAGCGTCACGCTCGAGCCGTACCAACCTCTCCAGCTCGACATTTCCGATCCCGCCAGCACCATGAGTGTGGTGGATGCCCTCCGGCATCTGAGTACGCCCGAGACGGTGCAGACGTGGTCGGCTGCCAAGAAGGAGAATGTGGATGCGACCAAGACGGTGTTTGTCGAGACGTGGCCGGCGGTGTTGATTTGCCATTTGAAGAGGTTTGTGTATGATGCCGAGGAGAGGGAGGTGGTTAAGAAGTCGAGGGCGGTGGCGTATGGGACGGAGTTGATCGTGCCGAATGGTGAGCTGTCACCCTCCCGAATCTCCGTTGACATAAGCTGACAAGACAGAGATAATATCACCGACAAAACGATCCTCTGTTCCTGTCAAATATAGACTTTTCGGCGGTAAGCTTGTGCCTTCTCACAGCCGTGGGGGATCCAAGCTGATAATACAGTCGTCTATCACCATGGCTCTACTGCCGGCGGAGGACACTACACCGTCGCCGTCTCTCGGCAAGACCACCAACAGTGGATTCATTTCGACGACGAAACGGTCCAGCCGGTCCCGACGGACCAAGTTGTCGTTTCGCCCGAAGAGGCCGAGAGTGGCCGGGCGGGGTTGATTGGTGGAAGGGAAAAGTGCGCGTATCTCTTGTTTTATCAGCGGGTTAGAGCTTAGACTTGGGCCTGGAAGGGGAGAGTGAGGAGACAGTGAAATGAGAGCAGAGGAGAGGAAGCAGGGAGAAGGGAGAGGGGGGAAGAAGATAATTTGAGGGCAGGGATCAGAGGATTTTGGACATGGCCCCTTTTGCCCAGAGACGGGCGGGGGTCAAGGTATAGCAAAGTATAGTAGACTGTTGGAAGATCTTAGCGCTGGAAGGGTGACGCTGGGCTCGAGCACGGCCGCATCGCGCGGAGCTACAGTCACAGCTGGCTGCGAGTGGCTAACGAGCGGCCTGACATAATGAAGCGTGCCTGACCGGTCAATACGGGCCGGAGGGATGTAGTTGACCGGATATACAAAAACAAGGTCCACCTTCGCTACCTCCTCCTCGGCTCCTGGAACTAGCTCTGGGACTCGAGCTATATCATGCCAGGGGTCAGCTGCAAGTCGGACATGTAGCCCACCTTCCTCTCCTCTCGCATCTCCCACTTCGCCCGCAGCAACAATCTGGCCAACCATGGACACGCTCAAGAACCTCCCTTCTGCTCTTCCTGGGCTCTTTGACCCCAGCTTCTCCGTCAAGGTCGTTGAAGTCGCGAAGAAGTACAACGCGCCCGAGGTAGGCCTGTGCGAGGTCTTTCTTGAAGAGCAGGAGCTGATGGATGATAGGGTCAGCCGATTGAGCGGATTCCGGAGTATACAGTCCCGGGCGGTCCGAACAACTATCACTGCTCCAAGAGTACGTCGCGTCCTTTACTTGCTCTCCTCCCTTTCGTCTCCTCTTGCCCAGCCTCAACTACGCATTCAACGGCGGAACTCTGACTGATCTTCAGTCGCCTCCTCATGGACACAAGGCTTCTTTCCCGGCCTGATCTGGCTCGTCGCCGAACGCATCTCCCTCCTCCCCTCGTCCGTCGAAGGGACCTATCAGAAGGAAGAGCTCATCAAGCTCGCTCGACGATGGCAAGAGTCGTTCCGGTATCTGGCGAGACCTAGTCAGAACCACGATCAGGGGTTCAGGTTTCAGTTGAGCTTTGGCCGGTGAGTAGTGTACCACCGCCTGCCAGAATGAATTGAAGAGAAGGGCTTGTGCTGATGGAGCAGTGATTACAATATGACGGGAAGCGAGGACGCCAAGCAGGTGGTCATCACTGCTGCTGATAGTCTGGTAGACCGATTCAGTGACTCTGTGAGTTGATCAGCCTTAGTAGCGAGATGATGAGCTGATCAACGAAGGCTGGCTGTATTCGGAGCTGGGACGAGCTGCGGGCAAAACACATGGACAAGGAATACAGTATCGACAACATGGACGAGCACTACCTCACCATCATTGACAACATGGTGAGCTCCTCTCTGTAGCTCCACATGAAGATGAGAGGGCAGAGCTGACAGACAGATGAACCTGGACATGATGTATGAAGCTACAGACTTTACTGGGAACCCTCGCTATGCTGCCATCGCGAACAGTCAGGCTGAGAAGAGCTCCGACACCCACGTCAGGCCAGATGGGACCACCTTCCACGTTGTGAACATGGATCAGAAGACCGGGAAGGCGCTGGAACTCATGACTGCTCAAGGTGAGTTTCCTCTCAGTACACGGAAGCAGGAGCAGAGCTGATGGGATAGGGTACGCAGACGATTCTTGCTGGGCTCGAGGGCAAGCTTGGGCGATATATGGCTATGCACAGTGTGGTGAGTGTCTAATCTAGTGATTGAGCAGGAGCATACCTGATGCTCAGCTCTTCGGACTGGTCGTCAAGATTTTACCGATATCTGCCGAAAGCTGTCGGACGTCTTCTTGTCTCTTCTCCCCGAGTCTGGTGTCCCGTGGTGGTGAGTCTCTCTTCTTTTCTGCGACTCCTCCCCATCCCGATCAGTACGCTGACGCTAAAGGGACTTCTCCGCTCCTCGTCCCTGCCCATACGATGCCTCAGCAGCCACCATCGCCGCCTGCGGCCTCCTCAAGCTCTCCCGCCTCCTCTCCAAGTCCGACCCCACCTCGGCCGAGAAGTACCTCGCGCGCGCCTTCAAGCTCATAGAAGATACCCTCCGCGAGTGCGCCGCGCCTGCTGCAAAGCTTGAGGGTGGCTCGGTGGACTTCGGTAAGGGCGGATGGGAGACGATCCTGATGCACTCGACGATCAATGGGAATCCGAAGGCGACGAGGCAGTTCATGGACCATGGGCTTATCTGTGAGTCCTGCTTGATGGTGGTCAGGAATCAGGCTAATATCGTCAGATGCGGACTACTATCTCCTGGAGTTCGGGAACGAGGCGCTCAAGATGCAGAAGGCGGCTCAGGCGAACGGACACGCTGAATGACAGGTCGTATACGTTTCGGAAACATGTATACCCTAAACATGATGTTGACCTATCTGACGTATTGTGTTGCGTTGCGAAGACATCGGCAGCCACTCCTTTGAGCCTTGTGAAGCCATCACTCACTCCGACATATAGCACATGCTATGCTGACGGCGAGACTGACTGGCCTTACTGATCTCCATCAAATGGGGCCTCCTTGACTCCGTATCATCGGACCTCACCCTGACAGTGCTTGGAGTCTGATGTTTCTCCTTGTATCACTAGCGCTGGAACGTGCTACAGAGTATCCGCATCAAAAGATCTAGATAGTTCTGGAGTTTCAAGGCGAACTACAAAGGATAGCTGCACTGTACCAACTCATAATCGCTGGCGCAGCGGTGCTTGTTTGCCCATCCTTCTCCCCACCCCCCTCGATCCAAACCATCCCCCACAATGCGACTACGCAAAGCACGACGATCAGCACCACCACTTTCCAGTGTTCACTTACAGATAACAGATGAAGACCGGATGGACATTGCCAACCAGGGCCTGACGCAGCGCGACCTCTCAAGGTTTTCAGACCGGGTAAACGAGCTACTTGATGGTCTCATGCCGATCGATTGGAAAAAAGCAATGGGCCAGACGACACAGACGACAGGAGTCACGAGGGGTAGCAAGATCGAGAAGAGCCAGGCACTAGCGGCGCAGGCGATGGAGATGGTGAAGAAGCTGGAGTACGCACAGACCTTGACAAGAACGCTGAGGAATCGAAACAACCTGAAGCTCATGTGGGAAGATCCAGAGGCGACGGTAGGGGAGAGGACGGTACTAGCGGACGAGTTTAGGGAGACCATGAGGACGGACGACGAGTCGGGCGATTCCTGTATCGGCATTGACCTGTTTGCACCATACACGACAGCTCCCTTTGTGGACCGGCTCCTGGATACGCTAGATCAGTCAGCTGCGGCGTTCTCGGGCGTGACCCTCGCGCGACCCAAACCAAAAGGCAAGTTCAAGAGCATGTTCACTCGGTCTAAAATGACCGAGCGGACCGGTCAGCCTTTGGAATGGCTGGATGACTGCTGTAAGCGCATACACGGCATCACCAATCAGATCCAAGAGACCCGAGACGAGGTGATGAAGGGGACTGAGGGTGGCGGGCTGGTAACAGAAGACTTTGAGGATGAGGGTTATGTCTCAGGAGATGAGGATCCTAGCGAGGACAGTCGAAAACTCGTGTCAGATAGCACATACACTGTCACCAAGCGCCAGCCCAGGCACCGGTCAAGACCCCCCTCTACATCGTCCCCTTCCCGCTCCTCCCGACCATCACGGCGCCGGTCTCGCTCCTCCCACTCATCTCGGGCACCTTACCCTTCCACACGCGGTCGATCCGTAGATCCACGATCTGTAGAGCCAGCCAGTCAGAGCGAGATGCCGGGGAGCTGGCCCTCTGAGGTCGACCTCGACAGTGCTCGATCTCGCTCCAGGGGACAGCCGACGCGGGGCGGTCGATCTCGCTCTCGCTCTCGCAAATCCAGTGACCGCCGAAGACACTACCCATCCGAATTCGATCATTCCCGCTCTCGGCAGTACTCCGACTATCCCCAGTCCCACACGCGCTCCACTAGTCGACCGTCCAGATCACCCTCATCATTACACCCCTCCGAACGGCGCCGCGCCTACTCTTCCCAACCTTCATCACGCCATCCCCGTGATCGATAGCTATCATCCAGCAACGACTTATCGTACTCCTGTATATAGCTCGCCCGTATAGTCGTCTGTCACCTCCAAAAGGGGCGCGATGGCCAAGCATTCGAAGCTGGTAGCGGGTGGAAGCAGGAGAAATGAGTGGCGGAGTCGAAGCATGTAGAGTATTGGCAGTATGACTGGCGCGCGTACATCTCACAGCCGCCTTGACTAGGCGTCCGTTTGGTGCTGATGAACATCGACTGGCGCAGGACGGTGTCTGTTTGACCCGCCGTCTAGACCTTTCGCCCATCAATGGTCATGGGTCACGTGATGCAGGTGAAACATGCCGCGCAAGAGTTACTCAATCAATATCCATTGGCTTGCGATCATTGACGAGGTCACGCAAGACCCCATCTGTATGGTTCCCAGGATACCATGGATTGTCCTGTAGCTTCAGAGTTCATCATAGACCCTTGTCAGCTGTCTCGAGTGAACGGCCGCTATGGGCGGAACCAGCTGGAGCGAGTGGCACCGCCAGTTCTCAACGGCTGTCAGCTAGTGGACGTCCTCGACATGTCGTTATGTGTTGACAGTACACCGCTGACCTCACGCCGTGATGCTATGTGGATCAATCGGTCGATCCCTTATCCATGACCGCTTAGTTCTAGAACCCTCTAGAGAGCGTGAAGGCTGCAGACTGTCAGACATCCTTACAAAGTGCCACTTTCGCCCGAACGTGTAGGAGCACGCCAGAGTGGCGCAGGGTTCGAACGTGTATGACCTCAAAGTCCGCAAGGAGCTGGAGTCAAGGGATGACTGGACAGATCATGTCAGAATGGGATATATAAGTCACGAAGGGGGAAGAGAATTATGACTTCGTACATCATCCTATCCTTCAATACCATATCCTCTGCGCGATCAACTCAACCAACCCTACTGCGTCAATCATCTTCACATCACTTGACCACTTGTACCTCTGGATGTCATGAACACCGGGCTTTCCCAAGACCTCAATCGGCCTCTTCCGCCGTACGGGTCCGACTTTGCCCACACCAGCCGGCTAAATGAGGCGCAGCAGTCTCAGCTACCACCCGCACCAGGACGAGTCCTCGCTGATGTCACGGAAGAGGACGGCGATGAGCCTGCAGCTGATGATGGTGCGGACCACTTCAGCGTGATCTCTTACACCAGTGAGGCGGACTGCATTGAGACCGCTCCAGTTGCGCATGCGTACACAGACAGCACCGCGGTTGTCAAGCACCGAGAACCACCTGCGGTCAGGGCCGAGCAGGAGGGCAGCACAAAGGAGGGTTCCCGGACACCCTCTGAGCTGAGAAGACAGATGCGGGCATTCTTCACTCCACGGGCTCCAAGGGACCCGAACCCTCCTCTCGGAGATCGGTCGCGGTGGTCCCTGCGAAGAGGTCCTTTCCGCAGGGAGGACGACGCGTCCTCTGGGTTGACCCGCAGACATGTCAGATCAGACATGACTGAACCTGACGCTCCCCCCATCGCAACCGTCGATCAATCGCGTCGGATCATCAGAGAGCTGATCAATATCAGTGGCACCATGTACCCCCCGGAGATCGCGCAATGGCTGTGCCTCAAGGACCTCTCAAGGAAGTTCCCTGACCCGTTTGAGCAACTCAGCCTAGCCGACATGACGCTGAACGAGTTGCTTGGGGATCTCCAGGGCCCTCCGTCTCTGTCTCAAGCCCCGACGCACGTTTGGAGAACTCTGGAGGACTGGTCCACAGTGGAGAGCAGTCTCGACCCACACCGGAATTCCCTCGACATCATGCAGGCCATGAATACTCGCCTGTCAGAAACACTTGGACTTGGGGAGCATGGTTCGTTCGTGATGGGAACTGGCGCTGAGTGCTCCGCACGCAAGAAATTGGAGCTGATCACTGCGGCCGTGGTGAAGAAGCTGCAGAAATTGAGAGAACGCGCGGCCACCTACTCATCCTCCCGAGCCACCTGGCAACAGGCGTCAGCTGGTACCGGTGGTGGCCCTCCACAAGAGCCGCCCAAGAGATTCAACTCCAAGGGGGAGTGGGACAGCCACCAGGCCCCTGATACCACTTGGGGAGACGTCGGGAGCTCCAAGATGGGCCGCGGACTATTTTTCGCGTTGGCGGCTCTGGGTACAGCAACCGTTGTGAAGGCAGTGTGCACGCATTTGGCGAAGGGGGATGAGTAGCGGGGTCAGATGGCTGAGATGGATGTTGTGGCACAGATGTTAGGCGATATCGATATTATACCCAGTGCTCATTACACTACATACCCATGTACAGAGTCGTCGGGAAAGGCGTTTCGAGTTGCTTGCCAAGTAGTCGACCGATGGCGCTCCAATGAGGGCTTCTGCCTGTGCCGTCCGCGATAATATGACCAACAGTACACCAGCGAAAAGATCGTCTTCAAAGCTGCGCCCGCTAGAATTCATGACGCCCACCGTTGCTGTCCGTGCTCGCTTCGGCCTGTGCGCACGGTCCGAAAGACACACCTCGTCTGCAGCACCAGCCTCGCCATCCTGAGAAAGGATAGCAGTCATCATACACGTATCAGCGATGGTCCACAAAGGATGCAGGACCATACGCGCGTGAGCATAGCCCATGTATCGGATCAGCAGTGAGTCCGATCGGCTCATTCTCGAAAGCGCCATCACTCTCCGCGCAACTTTGTATCATCCCTCGGCCGTCGACGTCGTCGTCGTCCTCTGTGACCAATCAATTCATCGATCGCGATAATCGATCAGTCAGTGACACGCTGTCCATTGTCGACGCCACTGAAAAGGACCCGGCCCATAAGATGCTCAGCGACTCATATTCCACCCTCAGTGCTCATGACCGTCATACTTTCAGGTCTGCCACCGCAAATCTCCAATCGGCATTCAGCGCCCTCCATCCTGACTCCGACGATGATTTCTACCGGCCTTGGTCATCATACATCGATCTTGACACCGCTTCCGTCTCTCAGTGCTTTGATGCACTGGCCAGGGACACCTCCCGGTTAGCCGCGGAACGGTCCGTCAAGTCCCGTCGCGATAAGTTGAAGCATCATTTCCAGTCAGCTGTCAGCGGGGTGCCAATTTTAGGTACGGTGTATCATGGTGTGAGGGCGGCGATGGCTCTCAGGGATTACAAACGAGAGAAGCGTTCGCTTAAGTCGAGGGATGAGAAGACCAGCGCACGGTTTTGGGAGCCATCGAGCCGATACTAAGGTCGCACCATGAGTAGCGCAAAATGCAACTGAATATCCGTCAGTGCATAGATACCCTACTCTGCCTGCGGCGATGACGTCTTCTTTCGCTCGGTATCGGCCGTGAAGTTTGTGATGATCATGTATTACGTTTCTGGTCCGGGTGAAGCGGCACTCGAGGACGGTTGCAGCCGAGGCGTGAATTTCTCGTGATACTGGCAAGGTCAGCTGTGGGATGAGGCAAGACCAGACAGGAATGGCGTCACTCACCCTTTCCCGGAATTGGAAATGCCCTGGTATCTTGGCTCCGCTGTCCACCTCGACCGCCTCGCTATCATCGAAGGATGGTCTCGCCCCGTCGTCATCCGCTGTCTTCTCCATCGTGATGAGCTGCTGTATCAGCTGGCGGTTCGCGCACATGACATGATTGCTGCCCGCGAGAATGTGTTACTCACTCTTCTTCCCCACTTTCCAAAGTCCTGCACACTGCCCTCGCCCCACTTGAGCTCCCGCATACCCTCCACAACCGGCACATCTACCGCATCATAGTCCTCCGAGACCGTCGGCAGGAAGAAGACCAGCCGTCCGCCTGGCACAAGAATCCACCGAGCGAAAAGAACGAGATCGCGAGTGAGGTTGACCAGTTCATATGGGCGAGAAGGGGGTCGATAGTCTGGCAGTCTAGCGGATCAGCTGATGGTCCTGCGTGAGAGTGGAGAGAATACTCGCTCATGAGCTGGAGTTCCATCTGGCATCAGGAAGGCTTCTTCCTGAGTTGGCTTCCTGTCATTCTTCCTTCCCAGCCTCTTTGCGCCTGCACGTACACCATCTACGTAAAGTCAGCTCAGACTTTCAAACATGTCAAATCGTGAGCTTACAAGGCGGATCTGTAACGACCGCATCGAGCCATCCTCCCCTCCTCCATGGACCTCTTGTGATGTCAAAAGTCATACAGTCAAGGACTCTGTCTCGCACTCCGTATTGATCGGCTGCGCGATATACGCCTGGGACATAGCCTTTGCCCTGCCCTGATTGTATCAGCTTACTGTTCGACTGCAATGACTAGCTGAACCTACCCTTCCCTCTCATTTGCCTGCCGTCGATATCTGAACCCAAGACTGTGGCTCCCCAGTGAGCGCACGAGTAGAGCATGGATCCGGTCCCGGCGAAGGGGTCATAGACGATTTTTCCTGGTGCAGGCTGAACAGATCAGCTCAGTACACCATTTGCGAGCAGCGATAAGACCCACCAAGGCCTGTCCAGCCATCAAGAAACCCATCTCTGCTTCCATGGACGTGTTGCCGTAGTATGACCTGGTCTTGACCGAGTGAGCCTGGATGAGTGGTCGAGCCCGCGATTCGCCCATCTGTCAGGTCAGCAGGGCGCGGTCGAACCTTGATGAGGGAGACACACTTTTACACAGAAGTACACCTGTCGGAACTGGCCATCTCGTTCCAGCCGGTGGCTCTTCTCATGGGAGTGCGCTTCGTTCAGGTCATCTACTAGTCAGCTGCGAGCCGGGTGCTAGCCGAGCACCTGAAAGTGGAATGATAGCAGCCGACTCACACTCCTCGTAGATGATGAACTCGACTTCGGGATCCTTCATCGCAGCCTTACCGGTGTACCCATGCTGTTCAAAAGCATCTATCGACTTTCTGTCTCCTCGCCTCAGCTGTTGATCTCCAAGAACTCAAGCGGAGCTAGGGCTCACCGCTGGCGGCTTGAGGGTATCCTGTGGTTGATACCCTCAACGAAGAACTTGAAGTTCTTGTCGAGATATGGCCTGAGCCCTTCCGGATGTTCGTGCAAGTAAGCATGGAGCTGGTCATACGAGTCGGCCTGTGCGAGAAGGCGGCTGGCGGTACTGAGCATGGTCAGCCGTAAGTCAGAGGAGGGTTTCGCATACGGATCAGGTGGCAGCTTCTCTCCTGCTGGTCTATCAATAGACTGCACTCACAAGATCAGTGTACCTCTTTCCAAGAGCTTGTCAACGTCCTCATCGTCGTCCAGCTCTATCACAACGATACCCCTGTCGGCATCCTCCGAGATGAACTTGATAGAGAAGCCGTACAGCTGCGCGACCGAGAGTAGCGATGGGATCCGGAACGTAGCGTGCTCCATACACACTCGGAGGACGTAGAGCGGCATCTTGCTGACTTTAGAGGGGCGTGATACAGTAGCTGGACAGACGAACGACGACGTCAACATTTTGAACGATGATCTGAAACGTTTAGACCGTGGGAAAGCTCTTTCCGACGACGCCGACGACCCTTTCGACGACGAGCTCGACCATTCTTTATATCTCCTCTATATGCATTATGGCTTCGACGTCCGGCTTCTACCTCCCGACGTCCCCCGCCGCCCCGGCGCAGGTGCTTAATACCGACGAGGCCGTAGCTGAATGGCTAGCCAGTCCCGGGTTCCGGGCGTTCTGGGGCTGGATCCAGCGTCGGTGCGAGCGGATAAGAGGGAAAGAGATCAGGTCTGGCTCAACTGAAGGATGCACGCCTGTATGTGAGCCCAGACCATGCTTGGACGAGCTTGTGCAGAAATCTGACTCAGCGATAGGCTATACAGCACCTCATGCTCATCCTGGATAGCTTGATGAGCTGGGTTGAGGAGGTGCCTACACAGCCGCAGAGCAGTCAGAGGTTCGGCAATCTCGCTTTCAGGTCGTACATCAAGCTCGTCGAAGAGGTGTGCCTCCATCTTTCACAGACATTGTGCTCTATTGACCGATCAGCGGCTCCCAGCTCTGCTTCAATCTGTCGACCTGCCGCCGTATCTCGCCAACCAGATCCTCCCATTACTGATCCAATCGAGCGCCTTCGGCCACGCCACTCGGCTGGACTACGGGACAGGGCACGAGCTAGCCTTTGTGTTGGCGTTATGGTGCTGTGTTGCCTCTGGCTGGGTCGGGAGCGGAGAAGGCGGAGAGGATGAGGAGGATGAGTTGATATTACGAGTCTTCGCACAGTACATCCGACTTCCTTCCTTGCCATTTGGCTCTCGGCTGACATGTTTAGCTATCTCAATCTCACCACTGTGCTCCAGATGCAGTACCGTCTGGAGCCAGCTGGATCTCACGGTGTATGGGGTCTAGATGACTACTGCTTCTTCCCGTTCGTGCATCTTGCTACATCTCTGTCCTCACGCTGACAGAGTAGCTACCTCTTTGGCTCTGCCCAGCTTCTCGGTAGGTGTTGCATTCATCAACTCGGGTTCCGGTTCCGAAGCTGATCCTCCAGGTTCAGATCTGACACCCCCAAGATCACTCGCCCTCGCCCAAGCCTCCACCCCGTCCGTTGTCCCCACCCTCATCCCCTTATCCCCCTCCACTCCTTTGACCGATATGTTCACCCTCTCCCTCTACCGTCTTACACTCTTCAAGAGCGGCGCGGCCTTCTCGGAGCATTCGCCCCTCCTGTACTCCTTATGCCAGATGCCAAATTGGTATAAACCGCATAGCGGGCTGAGGAAGATGTTTCTGGGTGAGGTGGTAGGGAAGAAGGTGGTCGTCCAGGGATTATGGATTGGCGGGTGGCTGTGGGGGGAGGATGTGCCCGTCGACAAGAGTAGTGGCGGTGAAAATAAAGAGGGAGAGGAGAAGAGAGTGCAGGGAGAGGGGCAGGCCGCGACAGGTGCGCCGTGGGCGGCTGTCGGTCGAGTCGACGGGAGAAGAGGAGTTCTGGAGTCGACACGATCGACCTGGTCATCACCCACTATCCCACGCAGATGATGTAAAAAGTCAAAACCCACCTGCTCACTGCCGCGTCATCACCATGTCTCATTGACCTAGTTCTTGCTGCACAAGGCGGACCACCTCATCCGCCGCCTCTTCGAAGCCTTCATCTTCGGTCCACACGGTTCCGATGAGCACCTCTTCCAGTTCGGGATGGACCTCGTCCTGAATGTCCGAGAGCTCGAGATACAGCTGTTCTGCGCACATTGACCGGATCTGAGGATCAGCCGAGGCCGTGCATGTCGACTCTGCGAAGGTCAGACTTACTCTGGGAAAGCGATGCTTGAGAAAGACCCCAAGATTGCCTCCTGCTGTATGCCTGACACCAGCGTCCTTCAGCCTGAGAGCAGCGATGACGACGGCCATACTCGCGCTGATCCGGTCGATAGACTTCATCTTGTCGATGCCTCGACTAGCTAGACTGATGAACCGAGTGCAGCTGATCACCAGTTAGCTATAGTCCCAATCCGGGAGGGAGAAAAGTAGATTACCTTTTTGACAGGCCGGCAAGAGAAGCGTCAACGTCTGAGAAGAGGCCGGATCGGAACACCTTCGCACTGGTCACCAGGCAGGGGACGAAGACCCTGTTCGAGCCAAGATTTTCGGCCATGATGCCACCGAGATCTCGCATCACCGTATCTTTCAGCGACTCCTCTCCAGCTTGAGCAGCGTCTTGCGTCGACAGGTAAGCGTGGAAAGGCTCAAATGCCATGGCAGACTGAAGGATCGTTAGTGACTTACTTCGCAGAAGACCCGGCAAGACGCTTACCACAGAGACGATCTGGCTTCCCATACACAGGACCAGCCCCGCCATAAGCTCGCCCCTGTACTTGGTGCGGAGGAGCGGCATCGTGCGACCGAACCAATCTTTTTGGTCGACATACCGAAATGCCTCCTCGCTGTAAGTATGAGCTCGATCCCGCATCCGTGCCCTTCCAGAGGGGTCCAAACTTACTACGGCTCTTTCAACTCCACATCCAGCACTTTCCCCTCTGGCCATACCCATACCTCAGAGACTCCGGCAGCCCGCAGGAGTCCCCAGCATCGAGCGGCGGCCGCTCGGACTGGTTCCAGCTTCTCCACGAGCAGCTTGACGATACCACCCATGAGCTTGTCGAAGCTGTTCTGCGAGATCGGGCATTTGCCAGGTGCAGCAGGTGAAGCTTGTGCGATATCGGGTACGATCAGCGCCAGGGCATTGAGAGCGGCAATGCGAATCCAGGATCCGACGTCTCCGCGTTGATCAGTCGAGTAATCGGCCAGAGCAAGGGTGATTGCGGAGATGAGCTGGTCCAGTTGTTCGGCGGCGACTTTGGGGTCAGCTGTGCAACTAGACCTCGGCAACGCATACGAGGTAGTTGAGACTTACCCAGCCTGACTCCGTCCTGATTTTGCTGGACAGCGATGTCAGCCAAAGACCGAATAGCATACCGTCGAGTCTCCACATCCGCCTAATCATCAGTTGCCAATCTATTTGCCACTCATGTGAAATGCATAGCTGACCTTTGTCCCGTCCTCCAATTGCGCCAGCAAAGCAGCCACCGATTTGTCCAAGCTCGATTGACACCCGTCATATCGTATATGTCCGAGACTCAGCGCTGCCGCCTGTTTCTGAACAGCTCTCGTGGCCTTGAGGTCACCAACAAGCCTACCGTATCAGCTCCACTCTGCAAACAGTCCGGCAGCAGGACGCACTTGACGACCTCTCTCGACGCGTCGCGCAAAGCGCTCAAACAGCCGTACACATCCGCCACCCCTTCTTGGCATTCCGTCTCCCGCCGCTTCATTCCCGCCTCGATGAACTTGTCTAGGATCGCCTGACTCCCCGCGCTCTTGATGATAGCCTGGTTGAGCGTGGCGCAAATGACGTCGCAGGCTTGTTTGATGATGGGGCCAGCTTGAGGGGAAACGAGGGCAGCAGGACGGATGGAGCCAAGCGCGAGGAAGATCTGCCGTGTCAGCTTCGCTTCAGTTTGGGAACCAGAGCCAGCTCACATTGGCTCGTCTATCGTCCGTTACGCTCAAGAGTGACGCTATTTGAGTCAAAGCCGAAAGCCCTCCATGAACATTGTTCGCATCCATTGATGGGACTTGTTTGATCTGCCTTATCAGCTTGGATCCAGCTTTATCAAAGCTGCAGAAGCGCACCTCTCGCTCAATCGCGTCGTTCAGACCATCCTCATCCCCCAGCTTCAAAAGATCTTTGAGCGCTACAGCCGCCAATGTCCGCATCGCTTCGTCCCAGTGTCGAAGAGTGATATTGTGAAGGTGATCCCGCATCCGGCGACGGTAGACGGCATGTCTGTCAGGTCAGCGAAGTTTGATGGTACACATTCATGGCTACTCACTCAGCTATGGCTGGAGCAGCGATGGTGAAGGCGATCCTTCTCACGCTCACCGAGTAGAAGTCAGACTTCGCCAGCACGTCTATTCCCTTAGGATACAGACCCTAAGACATGAGCTTGCCCATCTGCCAAGGCGGAGCAAAGGGAGATAGCTTACCAATCGCCCCACTCCCTCTTGGTATGCGGCACTAGCTGCCCGCCTGACGCCCACTTCTCGATCAAAGCACGCAGCGCACATCATCCCGGTCGCCATATCCTCCGCGTATGGTGCGATTGTCGCCGGCGGACACGCGCGGGATAGGGACCAGAGGACGTATGCTGCGGCATCGCGGACGTTCGAGCCGATGGAATGGGTCGCACGGCGAATGTCAAAGGTCAAAGCCTGAGGATAAGCTGGGTCCTGGTTCGAGTGAGGAGACACACCTTCATTACCCATTGTACAGCCTCTCCCACAGCTTCGTCTTTGACCAGCCCCCTCCGCGCCATCTCCGCAACAGCCAAACAGACACCATGCCACCTCGACTCCCCCTTGTTCGCCCCTTCTGTCCCACCAAAACCCATCGTTCCGCCCGGAGCGCTCCCACCTGGGTCGAGAACGGTACCGAAGGGCGTCTCGACGACCGGCTCGTCTTCTGTTCCCTGGAAGAGGTTGATAGTGGCCAAGACGATCTGCGAGGCAAAGTCTTCAGGGAGAACAGCGGTAAGTCGGGCGATGTACTTGGCTGAGGAGTATCGAACGATCGTGTCCTGGTAGGATCAGCTCGAGGGCCAGATCGAGGTATGCCATGCAGCTGAGAAGAACGTACTTTGTCCGCTAATCCAGTCATCAGGTCATCCAGCTCTTCTTCCAGTCCTTCTGGAATCGCTTCCTCCCCTTCACTCTCCCTCACTTGGCTCAGCTTTGTCAACCAGTATCTCCCCCTCGCCTTGATCGCTAACTTCCGTATCAGACCCGAGCTGGCCGCTGTCCTGCTCCCTCTCAGATGAGGAAGCAGAGTGTTCGCCATGAATCCATCCAGAGTGTCGAGGTGGCCGAGGGGCAGCATTGACGGCAGCAGCGCCAGCAACTCCAGAAGCGACGCGACAAGATTGGCTTCTCCCTCCCTGTCGCCTTCTTCTAGCTCCGCACCTGCCCATCCGAGAAAGCCGCTGAGCCCTTGGACGGCATCGGTCCGTGAGAAAACCCGGGCCAGGACGAGCGCGGCGTACGCCCCTTCTTTGCCGGACCGCTGGAGCAGCGGGAGCGACAGTAGGATGACGCGCTGGGAGAGATCCGAGGTCGGTGCGGAGAACAAAAGGGCGGATGCCGGGGCGTCGATACCGTATTGACTAGCTTGGACCGGGTGGGGTGCGGATAGGGCCGAGAGCGAGAATGGGACGGTAAGGAGCAGGGCGAGCCAGAGGAGGAGGACCGCTCGAGTCTCCCACGCGTCTTGATGGGCGATGAGCGGATGCTGTGCCGTCAGGGGTGTCGAGGACGAGCTGGGCGTGGTGGGCGGGGAGAGAATGGCGATGAGTGAGGGGAGGTACGAGATTGTTGAAGGGAAGTGTTGGACTAGATGATCAGCTGACAGATGGCTCTTCCAGGGCGGGCTCGACATACCGACAGCTTTCCATCCTCGGACTTTGACTACCCAGTTGATCACCCTCCCAAGTCGATTGAGACGACTGGGATTAGGCAGCTCCGTATCCTGGGCGAGCGCAATGACCTGCTTCGCCAGAGCGTCCATTAACGGAGGAATGATCTGGTCGATATGGGGGTCCAACAATCCCGGCAGGGGCAGGTAGTGATCCAGCTACGTCCATCAGCGCAGCTGGGGATATGGCTCTCTACGGATAGACTCACAATAGCTCCAAGGTCTTTGACCAGTGCCTCTTCATTCTCGTCTTCCCCTCTCGCCGGAGCTCGGCTCACATCCAGCGCGAGGAAGTCCGACAGGAGACCAAAGAACGCATCTTTGTGCGCGAAATGGGTGTATGTCGGATCTTCGGCGTCTGCCAGTGTGGCTGACATCGTACTGGCCTGGTGTGGATGACACGAAAGGTAGAGGACGGTAAGAGGTGAAAGTTGAGATGCCTTCGACAGCAAGACGCGTCCGCGGGGCTCCGCCTAGAATATTTGGTCACGTGCAGGTTCTCCTCTTATATAGCTGCGAAAGCTGCATGATCCTGACCGCAGGGTATTGCGCAAGCCGCCGGTCTACGGAGACAAGGGGCAGCTATGCCATCTGTCAGGCAGCGTAGATTATGCTGTCAGGCGTGCGTGCTCTCATATGTCCCAGAAAGTGAAACCAGATGAAACATCATGCCCGCACGGACCTGTCTGCGCCAATTGGCTGGAACGTCCGACGTCTCTCGCTGCTATCGTTCATACATACCTCTCTTCTCCTCTTCCTCCTGCTCCCTCCTCCAGTCCGCCGCTTATCGTACTCACTGTGTATATCATCCGTCATTACATCCTGGGAGTTGCAACTAGAGCGGACCATCCGCGCGACCCCCTTCGCAACTCGTATCGCTCAACCCTCCGCCTCGCTCCTCGTGTAATCGACAACCCTACTCGACCAAATCCTCTCACCATGTACGAGCCAGCTTCCTCCGGTCTCATGCTCCACCTCCGGTACATGCACTACAACCTAGACCCCTCTTCCTCCGACTACCTTCAGCCGCATCAGGTCGAGAACGATCAGGACGTCGAGATCCGGGAGCAGTATCAGATCGGGTCGCAGCGGGTTCCGGTCGGACGACAAGCTCGGCATCACTTCCTCTGGGAGCCTCTGAGGCACGCGTTTAATCACCACTTTCTCGTCGAGATCAAAATGGCCCAATCGGTCGCGGATGAGATCGTAAGGGTCGAGGACATGATGTTAGCGTGAGTCCAATCTAGTTGTGCTTTAGGTCGCGTCGCAGAGAGATCCTGACCAAGTTTAGGGCCGGAGAGATCCTCCATCCCATACTCGTCAGCCACTCCATGGCATCTCTCGAGGATGACGATTACAACGGCGACATCTTCTCCTTCCCCATCTGACAAGAGACTACCTCAGTCTACTTCCAACTCGCCTGCCGCCTCCCATACCTCCGTCAGATCGAGTCCCTCATTATGGCCTGCTCGTTGATCGGCTTTCTCCTATCCGATGGTCCGGGCCCGATCAGCACGGTATACCAGCTGCTGGTCGGTCAGCCCGAGCTCCACAGTCTGGAGCAAGCCCTCAAGGTGGCTTCACAGCTGAAAGAGAGAGGAGACGAGTGAGCTCCTCCATCACCAAATCTTGAGGAGCAGATGAGCTGATACCACTTTTAGGGCGCTAAACGTAAACGATACCCATTTGAAGTCCATCAGACTCTACGTCGAGGCTATCACGAAACTTCTCCCTTGGTTCCCCTCTGATTATTACATGGCTCCTTGGGAGGCCAGACTTAGCGGTGTAGGCGGTCTGTGAGTACACATCCGCCTCCACTCCGAGCGACCCTGCTGACCGCCCAAGCATTGTCAAGTGCAATATCAACTTGGCGATAGCGGTATTCAAGTCTCCCAAATTCCGGATGGAGGACACCTCATATCGCATACTCGAGTCGACCGCTCAGCTCACGTGCGTGACCAACTGGGAAATGGCGAAGATTCTGCACCGTAAGCATCGCACCGTCATACGATAAGGCTCGAACTGACCATAGATAGTACAGGGTCGGATCTCTCAAGATCATCGGGAACGCCTTTGCAAGCATCAGAAGCCATACCTGGTCGATCGCAAGCTCGCCTCGGAAGGCATGTCCCCCTCGTCCCTCCTCTTTACCCAAAGCGCCAAATACCTCCGCAGACCCCGCGGCCAGCTCGCAAATCAGCCATGGGTCGGCGACTTCTCCCCGAGGCACTTTGCCTCGCACTACGAGGCCCTCAAGAAACGTCTACCCGGAAAGGCGTCCGGGCGGGAAGAGCGGTGGTACCATCGTGGCGATTCAGCCGGGGCGATCCATATGGCGAGCTGGCTGGGGAGGATGGAGAAGCTGCAGGAGGAGTGGGGAGTACAAATGGTGGCGGCATATGAGGATGATGACGATGAGTTGGCGGCAGATAATAGGCGGATGGGAGCGACCAGTGGGGAGGTGTGATCACCGGCGGGGTTGAGGTGCAGAGACGCAGGCCTAGGGGAGTTTGGACGTATGAGCTTGATTGTTGTAGCCTTATTCCTCAGATATGTTGCTTGTAGCTCATAGCAGGTTGTACAACCTCTCTTCTCCTTTGACCTCACACCCTCCTAGCACGCTAAGCAGACTATCAGGGAAATGCGGGGGACATGAGGTACGCCTCATGAAACAGGATGAAACGCGTGCCTTAATGCGCACGGATCAACGCCTCAACAGTCGAGGACGGGGCTGGCTCCGCACCATGTCAACGCGGCTCTACTTCTTCTCTTTTCTCTCAATCAAACCTTTCAGTAGTGTATATAGACCCCCTCTATCACTGTGCATAGCCCTCGCTCTGGACACAAAGACAGCGAGCCCACACCTCTTCAGCTTCGAACCCGCCTCCCTTTTCGTCAGCCGCAGTCAACCAACGTTCGCCATCACAACGCCCAAGCCCCTTCGCTCCACCATGTACGACCGCACCTCTCCTGGACTTACCCTCCACCTTCGGTACATGCATATCCAGCTAGATCCATCCTCCACTATGTATGATGGACCCCCTCGACCGGAGGACGGCACGATCAGCTCGGCGCCTGAAGGCTATCATCTCGGCGCACAGCGAACGCCCAAGGGACCCAAGGCGCGTCGGGAGTTCCTTTGGAGACCTCTCTGCCCAGGAGACTACTGGAAGGTCCCGAAGGGGAAGACGCAAATAACAGATGCGATCTTGACCAAAACTCAGGACCTGGTGGACAAGACGAAGGATATGATGCTCGCGTGAGTCGACGCTTCTACCCTTCTCTCCCTCACGCGGCGGTCCTGTACACTGCTGATGTAACAGTACTGGAGAGCTCTTCCAACCAGTATACGAAGCTCATCCGATCGATCCGGCTGCAGATGGGACGGCCGAGATATACTCCTTCCCGCTCTGGCAGCGAGCTACGGCGGTCTACTACCAGCTCGCCTGCCGCCTTCCGTACCTCGCCCAGGTCCAGAGCCTCGCTCTCGTTTACCAAGCTATGGAATACAAGAATAAAGTCGATGGTTCGCTGCGCGAGGCCATGAAGGATCTCCATTATCGTCTTCTGAACGCGCCAGTCGTTAGCCTGGGCGAGGCAGTCATGTTTGCGCGCGAGCACAAGAAGCAAGCGGACAGGTGAGCTTCTCCAACGCGAAAAGGTAAATTTGATCGATGCTGACCATTCAGTCATATGACGAACACAGTGGCGCTTGGTACAGCTGTCGCCCGATACGTCCACGCCATCACGGTCCTCCTCCCCTGGTTTCCGTCCGAATACTACATGGCGCCCTGGGAGGCAAGATTGAACGGGGTTGGCGGACTGTGAGTCGTATTATCCCGACTATTATGCATCTTCGCTGACATGACTGCAGCCTCGTCAAGTGCAATATCAACCTCGCGATGGTCGCAATGCATGCTCTGCAAAATTACGGCGTCGCAGCCCAGATACTGGGAACCATATCATCGCTGGCATGCTTATCCAACTGGGAGAAGGCGAAGATACTGCATCGTGAGTGATATCCGCCTATTGTGGGGATGCTGCTGACACCGATAGTCCAGAGCAAATGCGCCACCCATATCCAAGCAGCCTGCGCCAAACCATTACCCGATCCTATCGACCAGGCCGCTATTTTCGCTGCCAAACGAGACACATACCTCGTCACGCCCCTAGGCCAGCTCGCGGACGAGCCCTGGATCGGCGACTTCTCCCCCGAGCGGTTCTCGAAGCACTACCTCGCGCTCCGAGCGGAATGCGATCTAGACCACGAACGATCACAGATCAGGCCTAGGGCCAGGAGACGCGTCGAGGTGGAGAAGCCGGACTCCCCGATGGCCAAGTGGCACACCTCGATAAAGTGGTACCAGGTGATTCAGGAGCAGCTGGAGGGTGCGGAAGACGATGCAGAGGGCGACCTGGCGGCCAATAACGCGCTCCGGCGGTCGGGATATGGTCCGATGCAGGACTGGAAAGTCTGATAGGAATAGGAAGGATACCACTTCATAATTTCTTGTACTTTGTATTCAGTTGCTACCTTTGTACTGACTGGTAGTCTCCAAGACTTCCTGGCAGTGTGGCGAACGTGTAGTCACCGTCAGAACAGACAGCACATGCTCACGTGATCACGTTAGCTGAAACACGACGAAACGTACGCACGGAACTCGACGCGTCATAGCTTCCGCTACGGTAGAAGACCTGACGACCATCTCCACTCTGCTAGCACCATCTCTCGTTTGCCAACTAGATGTACCTTCAAAGCTTACGATACCCGCGTCTAGATGAAGTCTAACAGCATGTCCAGAATCTCCAGATGAGTCCTCATCTCCTCGCTCGCCCGCACCCTCTTTCATCGCGTTCCTCGCGACCTCCCCCAGGTCGAACCCCATGACGACCCCCAACCCCTCCCCTTCCAAGGCGACGATCTACTCCGAGTCCTCTCGCGGCCTCACCATACACCTCCGATGGATGCACTACGATCTCGACCCCTCTTCACCCCATTTCCGTCGCCATCGGCATCGGCCATATCATACCGTCATTGCAAATGAAGAGGAACGGTGCGATTTCGCGGTACAGCGGCTCCCTATCGGCGAGGAGTCGCGACACAAGTTCTTGTGGGCTGCCCTATTCTGTGCGGACTGGGATGCGAGAGGGGATGCAAAAGCGATCATTATGGGGATATACGAGAGTGCCGCGGCGGAGATCGCGAAAGCAGAGGATGTGATGAGAGGGTAAGCTTGAACGTCAACCTTGACCAGAAGAGCGCGCAGCTGAGAGCTACAGGGCGGGACCCATCTTCCAGGACATATACGCCGACTGGTGCGCAGATATGCTCAGGGACGAGGAACACGCCGGCGATATCCAAACCTCACCCGCCTATCAAGAAACCACCTCCGTCTATTTTCAACTCGCATCACGTATCCCATACCTCCGTCAAGTCCAATCCCTCATGGTCGCCTGTAATGTCGCCGGACTCAACCACACAGTAGCCGAGCCTATCCGAGAGGCCGTCACGGCGGTATGGTATGACCTGAATGATACACCGGATCTCAATGTTGCGTCGTCGATGGATCTGGCGTATGGCTACAAGGATAAAGGCGACAAGTGAGCCCAGACCTCGTGTGAGACTTCACAAGTGGCTGATGATACAGAGCGGCGGAGGAAAATGACGGACCTGGAGCAGTGTCCAACTACGTCCACGCCATCAAGGTACTCCTACCTTGGTATCCGAGCGAGTACTGGATCGCTCCCTGGGAGGCAAGGGTGCTTGGGCTGGGCGGCTTGTGAGTGGACATCTTCCGGTCGATCACATGACTCAGTAAAGCTTACTGATCAGAATTGTCAAACTCAACATCAATATCGCAATTGTTCTTCGGTCATTCTTTGGCAATTTCAAGTCCGCCTACCATATACTGGACAACATCTCCTCCTCGGTCTGCGCGACCAACTGGGAGAAGGCCAAGATCCTGCATTGTAAGCTTACTCATCTGTACCACGATTCTCCAGCTGACAGTCAGTACAAGGCGACTGCCTACTCGAACTCACTGTAGGCGAGGTCCCCGTCAACGAGTGCGAGTGGGAACTCGACCCCGACCCCCTACCCGACATCCACTACCTCGACCTCTTGAGACGGCGAGACGGGTACCAGCAACACCCTCTGGGCCGACTCGCCAATCCCACCTGGATCACCGACTTCTCGCCCATGGAGTTCATCGGTCACTACCACGAGCTCGCCCTACGCAGCCTGGGACAACGAAATCGCCCATGGTACATGTACGACCGGACGGAGGCTGCTTTGCGGGTATGTCAGTGGATCAATCGCATGAAGACGCTACATGTGTCGTGGGCGGTTGATGTGAAGAAGGAGCCGGTGGAGTGTAGGGATTTGGAGGTGGAGAATGCGATGATTGAGGAGAAGGGGCGGTCGGAGTTTTGGGATTTTAGGACAGAGTAGATAGATTAGACAGCATTGTAAGCTTGAGCCGACGGTGGTGAGGATACAGGCGGCGACGGTCGGAGAGCGACTAGAGAGTTGTATGCAAGTCCAACATGTAGCTTTTGCACAGCAGTCAGTGTAGCGAGTCGAAGCCAGCGACTTCACGTAATCTGCTATAGATACATAAGCGTACCTCTTACCATTGTGCCGCTTGACCAGCATGCCATCCTAATCCTCTTCCATTCTCTCGCTCCCCATGCCGGAATCCGTCCTCCCCATATCCTCTCCCTCCTCACCCTCCCTATCCTCCTTGATCATCCGCACCTCTTCTCCCCGATGAGCCAGGCTCAGCAGTCCCAGTCCGCCCAGTGCTGGCGCCGGCACTCCCGGCCCACCATTATTCACCTGGTTGAAGGCTCCACCGAGGGCGAAAGACCCTCTCCCGCTCCCTAGTCCCCCTCCGCCCGTACCCAGACTGCCCGAAGTGGATCCAATCGACAGGGCTGGTGATGCCGCTCGCGAGCGACTTGCCATCGGCCGAGTATATGGGTGGTTCGCCTTTGTGCGTAGGTTGATTTGCTCTCGACCGCCTTGGCCCGGAGTGGACGTGGAGGTGGAGAGCATGGTCGAGTAGAGGTTGTATCCCGGTGAAGGGGGGATGGGAATGGCTGCGGTAGGGCGGGATGGGGACATGGGGTAGCCGGTGGCCGGAGGGAGGGAGGGGGATGAGCCGCGATGGCGTTTGTATGGGTCAAACCGGTCGTCCACTTGAGCTGAAAGATTAGTCAAGTCCGAGTCTGGCATGAGCAGACGATGCGCACCTTTTCTCTTTCCAGGTCGGACAGATGCAGAGCCGCCGCTCGACTCGCGATACTGCATGAGACTTGGACTCGCGGTTGACATGGCCGAATGCGCGCCCGGAGAAGCAGCAAGCTATACATGATCAGCTACACCATCAAGCTGCATCAGATCGAGCTCACCTCCAGCTTCTCCACTGTGGGACTACCCATAGGCGTCCCCGTCCCCATCCCCAATCCACCGAAAGCATTCGGCAACCCGAACCCAGTTCCGGGACTGGGCACCAGCCCCGCCGAAAAGCTCATCCTCGCGGACCTGGACTTATCCCACGGCTGACCATTACTCGGCGGGGTCGGATATCCCGCCGAGCCAGTCCCGCTCCCGCTTCCGCCTCCTAGACTTGGGGTGACCCGACCCGAGTCGCTCAGGTGCGGCCACGAGTCCGAGCCAGAGATCAACCTGTCCATATCCATCCCCGCGGCAAAGGCCGAATTGACCGGCTCGGGTGGACCTTCGTCCACCGGCATGTCATCCGAATCCGAGTCGGACGAGCTGTCGCGCCTTGTCCAAGCCCGAGCCGCCCAAATGGCACGACGATTCGGAAAGTCGTCGTCATCCTCATCGTCACCGACGGTCTCGGGAAATCGCCCGCGTTGACTCCGGGATGCACGAGGGGTAAAGGGGAGTGCGCGGGGATGGGATGAGATGAGACGCTGAAGCCGGGCTTCAGACTGGATCTCATGATCCCCCGGAGCTGACTCGGACATGAGGGTAGCGAGGAGGGATGCGGGGAGGGGACGACCGGTAAAGGGTGGTCGGTGGAGCTCTGGCTGGGGAGACGGATCAATGATGAGCTGATCCTCCATCCGAGATTTGCCTTTCCGACGGGCCGAGGCGGTCTGGAGATGGCTCGGTACCCACCGCAGCGGCGGTTTTGGCTGGGGGTCCTCCATGTCCGCTTCCGGTCCCGATTGATCCGGCATCATAGCTGGCGTTACCGTGGGAGGAGTGGTCGTGCTGAGACCCTCGAACGTGGGATGATTCGTCCTGGACTCCTGCTGGCTGCGAAGGGTGAATGCTGACGATCCCCATTGAGGTGGGTACCGGAGCGACGTGGGCGCAAAGGGGTTGATGTGTGCTTGTGATCCACCACGATTTTCCGCCGAGGACGAAAGAGCAGCAGGACCCGCAGGCGCTGATACTGGTGGGCCAGGTCCAGTTCCCTCCGTGTTTGACATCTCATCGCCACCCCCTTCGCTCTCGCTCCCAAAGCTAGCGTTTTGCGCCAGGCTGAGCATACTCGGCCGCCGCAGCCGTGGCTTGTGAGTGGAGCCCATAGGTGGAGACTGCTCCACCACGAGCAGATTCCGGTCCTCCCTCGTGCTAGAAGTGGACGAGGACGATGGGGAAGCGTGCAGCCCAAAGGCGTTCTTGCTCGTTGCGAACCGAACTGGCGAGGTTGGGGGATTACGAGGGGAAGGCTCGGCTGAGACGGCCGTCATGTCGAGGTCATCTGGTTGCCGAGGGGTTAGAGGACGAGGTGAGGGTGGCATGATGGGGGAGTGCGAGTCGAGCCGGAAGCGCGGAGGATGGGAGGCTGGCCATAGGAGGATCGACAAGACCGGTGAAGTGGTGGGGTTGAAGGGGGCAGGTGTCTGAAGCTCGATATGGCGAATAGTCTTCCCGCCTGTTGGTAAGCAGCGGTCGGACGTTCCCTTCCCTGTAGCCAGTAGTGGTCTCTGTAGTCAATCTAGGGAGCGGTTGATATGTATGAAGGATAGCGTGAGCGAGATGATGAATGGAACATCAAATCAACAGCCTTTGGCTCTTCACATTCCTTCATCGACATCCACGCTGTTCATCTCTACATCCATCTACCACCATCATAGCAGCTCGCCCGGTCCAGCTACAGGCCCAGCGAGCAGCGCGAGCAGCAGTCTGCCCCTACGATGCCATTCCAGCCACCTACTCGACCCCACTCGGCCAATCCACTTGCCGCCCTGCCTGCCGCCCCCACCTTCTCCCGCGCCGCCTCCCCGGTCAACTCCAATATCTCCAACGGCAATGGTCGGGCTCTTCACGCTCGCAGTGTGTCCTCTCTAAGCGTGAACCAGACGCGCGAGACGGACTGGGAGGATGCATGGGACTCTTCCTCGGATAAGGAGGATCATGACGAGCCGGGTACCGGCAATGGCGCCCCCTCCAGGCGGAGGGTCTCTCATACCAAATCCCACTCTTCGGCAAGGGCGATACCAATACGGACGACTGCACCTCTCAAGACCGGGGATGATCGGATCAGCTCGTCCACTTCGTCAGGAGTCGCGGCGAGTACGAGCTGGAGTAGCGGTTTCCAGCACGTTGAGCCGCCAGACTCGTCCTCCCCGCCGGTGATCGTCCGCCCGATCTTGTCTTCGGCAAAGACTTGTACGGAGGGAGCATCTCTCCCGGCGCCAGGTTTGGTCATGGCGGCAAAAGCACCAGGGGCCAAGCTGCCCCCAGGAGGAGCATGGGAGCTGGTCGACGGAGCGGAAGCGGAGCCGGTGGTTGCTATCCCTGTGGAGAAGGTTGGGGCGGAAGCGGTCCGGGAGGATGTTGAGGACGTTCTTCGAGGTAATTGTTGCTGCTGATCTGTCTGATATTGAGTAGCTGATGAAGCAGATCCATTACAATTACTGTCCTCTCTGTCGATATCGGCTCCTCCCACCCCGACGAGCGTTTTGCCCCCTTCCAACTTCCCCTTCCTCGCACCTACATCGGCATCGGGCTCTTCGTCATCCCGCCAGACTCTCAATCCCGACCGGAACGGATCTTCTACTCAAACTCTGAAGGCCCCACCGAGAAAAGAGTTGGACCGGAAGCGAAGCGTGAGGACTGAGCGGAGGAGAGAGAGGTTTGCGAAAGCCTTGAAAGGGAGAGCGGAGGACGGGGGCGGTGTTGATCTGGGTACGTACTTGTAGCTCGGCTCGAGCTGTCTGAAGTGCTTGCTTACCTAACAGCTGAGCTGAGAAGACTGGCCTGGTCCGGCACACCTAGTGAAGTCAGGCCGATCGTTTGGCAGCTGTTATTGGTTAGTCCAAAGGCTGTCACGCAGAGAGCATACCTGACCCCTCTCCAGAATTATCTTCCATTACCTACTCAGCCTCGACTCACCACCCTGTCTCGAAAGCGGAAAGAGTACTCCCAGTTGGTGGACCAGTACTTCGCCCGAGGAATAGCTGGTTTGGATCAACAGGTGCGTCCAGATCAACTCTGAGATCCGTAGTCTGGTGTAGCTCACTGACACCGCAGATTTGGCATCAAATAGAGATCGACGTACCGCGAACTCGTCCAGGCGCGCCACTCTGGTCCTGTCTTACCGCCCAAAGATCGCTCGAACGGATCCTATACGTCTGGGCAATCCGTCATCCCGCCAGCGGATATGTACAGGGCATCAACGACCTCGTCTGCCCATTCTTTCAGGTCTTTCTCAGCGCCTATATCGGTAGGCGTCTCTTAGCTGAGGCCCGGGCAAAACTGATCAGGCAGATACCGACCCGGAGCTGTTTGACGTCACCCACCTACCACCTTCAGTCCTCTCTGCTATCGAAGCGGATACGTTCTGGTGTCTCTCCAAACTGCTCGATGGGATACAAGACAACTACATCTCACAACAACCGGGTATACAGCGGCTTGTCAAGCGGATGAGCGAGCTTGTCAAGCGGATAGATGGTGAGTGTTCTTTGTCCTTATAAAGGCTTCTTGATTTGTTTCCTTCAAGGTAGCAAAGAGTTGTCGGACTGACACGATTAGCCCCTCTTTCAGCCCACTTTGAGGATCAAGGCGTCGAGTTCTTGCAATTTGCCTTCAGATGGATGAACTGTCTCTTGATGCGCGAAATGAGCGTAAAATGCACCATCAGAATGTGGGATACATACTTGGTAAGCTCCTTGTATCTGACTCAAGGCCGTAGCTGACAACCTGTCAGGCAGAAGGGACGGACGCCTTCTCACAGTTTCACCTCTACGTCTGCTCCGCTTTGCTCGTGAAGTACTCGGAACGGCTGCGGGAGATGGACTTCCAGGTAGGTCCCCTTAGGCCGTCAGTCTTCAACAAAAAGGAAAGAGCTGATGTCCGTAGGAGATGATCATCTTCCTACAGCGCCTCCCGACCGATCTGTGGACAGATCACGACGTCGAGCTCCTCCTATCGGAAGCATACGTGCTGAAGACGGTTTGGCAGGGCGCCGAGAACCACTTTGCGAATCTGGCGCAGTCGAACGGCGGGAACTTTGGGATGCTGGGGAGATGAAGCGGCGGGCATGCAGCATTGGAGCACATACAACAGATCGCAACAAAGGAAGGTTGTGTTCCGGAAAATATCAGGCAATCATATATGAGAACTCAGTCCTCCCAAGATCACACAGCATGTAGCTCGGTCTGCCACGCAGGGCCTTCTGATACATCTCTAGATGCTCCTACTGCTTCTCATGGTCTCTCCTTAAGTGTGCGCCTACTCGTCATCTTCCCTCTCCCCGCGGTGCGAGTCCTCGCCCATCTCCACATCCCGCTCGCCGCCGCCAGGAGCGCTGATACCGCCATTCCCATATGCCGGCGCTTCGGTATCCCACTGTATGCGCAAGTCGCCGGTGACTTTCGGGATCTCTTTTACGCCCATGGCCAGCACCTAAGGTATCAGCTTTGGCTCGTGTGAGTATAGCAACTTCGTAATAGCTCACCCTCTCGGCCATATCTCGATTTGGGAAGACCACCTTCCATCCCTCTCCACCCAACGCATCCTCCACGTTCCCGCCATGGCTCTCGTACCACTCCTTGACATTCTGCTTTGCCGACGCAAGACCATCTCCCGCAATGATGACCGTCCGAGAACGATTATCGAGCTGGAGATGGCCAGGAGTAAATCCGCCACCGCGTCCTCGGAAGCCTCGACCTCGGGGAGCGCCACGTCCGCGGAAACCGCCTCCACGAGATGGATATGGGGAGTATCGAGATGGTGTGGATGCTACGCCTAGTGCGCTGGCCTGTATTATCAGCTCCGCTCAATCGTACACAGGAAGTCCAAACGCACCTTCTCTTTCAAGGCAGTCAACTGAGCATTGAGTTTCAAAAGCTCCTCCTCATCCCGCTTCCCCACACTCTCCATCCCGTGCTTTTCCAAATCCCTGTCCAGCGCCGACTTCATGTCCATATCGACATCCTCCTCATTGGCCACCTCCTTCGGCTTATCCAGCTCCACCATCTCCTTCGCGACCTCTTTCAACCGTTTCAAGATCTCCAGCTTGGTCGCCTGGTCTGCCGCTTTCGTCCGCGCTAGCAAGACCTTTTGCTCCGCCATCAACGTTTCCCTCTTTTGCCGCTTCTCCTTCTGCTCCAGCTCTAGTATCGTCGCCCGCAGCTTCTGCTCTGGGCCGTACAGCTTGGCAGCCTGTGCACCCTGGATCGACGCCTTATCCCCATTCTCCATCTTCTTGAGATTATCGATCAGACCGGCGCTCGCCTCCAGCGCTTTCTGTCCCGCCTCGCCCTGGCCTGGTCGAGGGCGGTGCCAAAGCACCTTGACATGCCTGCTCCCAAATACCGCCTCGTCCGACTTCCACGCGTTGTACGCTTCCCGGTTCGACCCAAATGTGACCATCGCCCGCTTTGTCCTCGCCTCCAGCGCCACATTGGTGACCTCGCCGAATACAGCAAAGTATTCCCGGATCGCCGGTACCGAGAGGTTGACGACGGGGATATCGGTAATGACAAGTGTCGAGGTACGTTCCGTATGATGTGGCGGTTTATTAGTTCCCCAGAACTCCGACTCCTGCTGCATATTGTGCTTCTGGGCTCCGGGCATCCCCGGGAAGAAGGGGAATGGCATGCCTGGCATACCGGGCATGCCCGGGAAACCAGGCATAGGGAAGGGCATGCCGAAGGGGAAGTCGGCCTGAGGTTGTTGTTGATGTGGTGGGACATCCCGCCCGTTCTGTTGTCCCCGGCCGCCCTGGTTGGACGGTCCGGGTCCTCCAGGTCCGCCTCGGCCTCGACCGCGCCCAGAAGGTCCGGAGGGTACGAATGGCGGGAACCCCATCTCTGCAGATGGGATGATGACATCGTCCGAGTGCTCGTATTTGCAAGCTACACCTCGAAGGCAGAAACCTCGATCTGACCTCGTGAGCAACGGTCCACATCCCCGATGAGAACGCTTACTATGATAGTCAAAGCACATCCCCTTCCGCAGCCCACCCGGTACCTCCCCCGCTCCAGCTCCATTCATCCGGGATGGGCCTGAAGGTGGCGCATTTGCGTTTGGTGGTCGGTATGACGATACCACGCTTGGTCCGCTCCCGGGATAGTCACCTGACTGTGCAGCGGCTGCTATCTGCGCAGTCTGATGTGAGGCTATTGCTGTTGAGGGGGCGATAGAGACCTGAGGAGTGGCCAGGAAAGACCGGGTCGAGAGGGTCTGCCAAAGGAGGTCGACAAATGGTGCGGATTCTGCCTATCAGCGCCTGTCTGCGCAGCGGGCGCCTCGAACGCGTGCATAGACGTACTAGCTTCGAGAAAATCGGCGAGCTCCCGAGTGATGAACTGAGCATGATCAGCTCTTGCCATGACAAAGATATGTAGTCATGACCTGGAGATGGGTAACTCACATCTCGCCATTGCTCTTCAGTGTAGCTCGCCTCATGCTTCAATAGCGCAATGATATAGTCCGACATGACCACAGGGTCGGCATCACACCTGAAGGGTCAGCTGATGTCCGAGCGCTTCTTCTCTGACAGAGCTCACATTGGCTCGAGCGTGCGGACGAGCCACGCCTTGAACTCGGGCAGGTCATGGGATTCTGCGAACGGCATGGTGGATTAGATCGCTGCGAATCTTGGTAGCCGAGTGATGGGACGCTAGTTGACGTCTTGTCTGATTCGACTGTAAGGGTTTGGTATGTTATGAGGATGTCCAGAGCGATATGTACACGAGAGGTACAGGTTGTAACTTGGTTCGGGACTCGCTTGGTTCAAAAAGCAGATTCAGTAGCGGGAGCAAATAAAGTTAAGGAATGCGGCGCTGTCAGTGGTGCCGCTACGATGAATTCGCCACCCTCTATAGCCACAGGGCTGGTCCAGGCTCGCCATAGGCGATCGTAGGCCTGAAGAAGATGTGCTTGAGCTCGCTGTCGGTAGCATATCATCAGTACACGAGACACGTTAAAAAGGTGCTCCTTTCTGCCCGCGATCCTTTGTACGGTGTAAGCTGTGTATCGCATTCGTTCCCCGCTCGCTCTCGACCTGTGTTCACCTGCTTCAGCCTTGATAAGATTCTTCCACTGTCTTCGCCTTGGATACGATGAGACTGCCCAGAAGATTGTCAAAGATCCTCAACACCTCATCGCGGAAGCCTGGCTCTGCGTCCCCGCCGAAGATCTCCCGACTGTCCATTTCATCTCATACCCCTTAAGCTTCCCAATCGGAGCAAGACACCCACCCTGTCGCAGAGACCGCAATCGATGTTGATGCGCTCAACCAAGCGCTTGAACACCACTACCAGCTCACTCGAGCGGCTCAGCAGCTCACCTCCCCCCAAGCAAGCAGCGAGGATGAGACCAATGCACTTTCGTCCTGCAACTCGGCACTGGATGATCTCTGCTCTTCCCTCCGCCAAAGCTCATACCTCTCTACACCTGGAACGGCGTACTCAATCTCTACCAGCATTGAGAGTTACAGGAAGCTGCTGAAAACACCCACAAACCTACCAGCCACGCCCAATCTCCTGCTCAGGCTGTGGATGATAGGCAAGGATACGCAGACCTACGCGGATGAGAGGTTGCCACTTGCTACTGCCCAAGCGATCACACAACTGGCTACACTGGTCGTCCGAACACAGCCGGCGATGGATGTTCTCGACGCGATTGTGCGTGTCGGCGAGTACTACGAAGCATCAGAGGGATCCAACGGACCCACGATCCATGAACTCATCCGACTTGCAGGATCGGTCCGCCAGCTAGCGCTTACCGACGGCTCGAAAGCAAAAGTACCGACTTTGGGGACGAAAGGGGTCATACAAGTGAGGAGGTGGATAGAGAGTGCACGCGGCACAAAAGCACGAAACACGAGAGAAGAGAAATAGAACAGCTCGACAAAAGTGGGATGGCGTATACATTGTGGCTATGTGGCGGGGATTATGTGAGATATCTACGGGGAGTCTCTGTCTTTGCCGCTCGATGAAGAGGTCCGACACACTGGCTTATGGCTCCTTGGTATGGACCTCTGACAGATCACTTGTCTGACTTTGGCCCTCGTGAGGCGGCTGCGCAGTCTCAGCGGCTGGTATCCAGCATGTACTGCTTACAGCCAAGAACAGCTGGTGGTCATCTGAGTGTCAACGGCCGGAGACCCATTGGTTGAGCGAGCTCGATATATAGATACATAGAGATCAGACCAGACTACATTTACAATACCCGATGCCTCGCACAAAACTCCGCCAACCTCACCCCTACTTCCCTCATGATCTCCGCCGGACTCGCCAACACCACCCTAAAGTACCCCACCGCCTCAAAGCACTGTCCCGGGAGCACAAACACCGCTTCTTCCCTGTAGAGCGCTGCGCAGAAGTCGACGTCGTCGGTAAATTCGGGGAAGGAGAGGGGGTCGATACGAACGAGCATGTAAAGCGCGCCGGTAGGTGCGACGCAGGATATTCCGGGGATCTGGTTGATGGATGAGGTCATGATCTCCGCATTAAGCTGAGCAAGTCAGCTTGAGCCATGATCTAGTGGAGAGAGGAGCTCACCTTGACTTTCGCAAGGACCTCGGCGTGCCATGCGTCCGGAGTCAGGAGGATCTCAGGCAGAGCAGCCTGGGTAAGACTGCTAGGTCCAAAGTATCGGTTTGCCCATACTGCGAGCCCTTCTCGGATAGGTCCAGCTACGCCGAGGGGGTCGTGAAGCGCAATCCATCCGACTCGCCAGCCCGGGAGGAGGAAGCGTTTGGAAAGGCCGGAGAGGGTGAGGATGGGCACGGAGTTGGAGAGGGAGGCGAGGGGAGTGAAGGGAGTGGACCAGGTCTGGATGTCAGCTATAGGTTGGGCGGGATAGGTGAGGACATACGATGTGTCCGTAGATCTCGTCGGCGATGATGGGGACTTTCCATTCTTCTGCGACGGCTAGTATGTCCGAGATGTGCTTGGCTGAGAAGTTTGTGCCACAAGGGTTGCTAGGGTTGGTCTGCAAGTCAGCGGTGACTCATGTGAAAAAGCCCATGCGAGACCGGCTCACCACGACGATAGCTCGGGTCCGCTCATCTACCAGACTCCGCAGCATGTCCAGATCCGCCTCCCACCCGTTCTCCTCAATACAGTCGTAAAACCTCGCCTCGACGCCAAGATTCGCCAGGAGCATAGGGTACTGCGCGAAGACAGGGCGAGGGAGGAGGACGTTGGTCTGCTCGATGCGCGAGTGAGGGCAGAGGACCGAAAAGAGCATGTCCAGAGCTTGGCCGACACCGTGGGTCTGGACGATCAGCCAGACTCGATGTCTTCAGAGTCTGAAGACTTACCAAAGTGATATCATCAGCATCGTACTGGACGCGGTCCCATCTCTCGTGGTAGTCCGCGACAGCTTGCCTCGCCGTTGTCGTCCCCGCGCCAGGTACGTAGCCGTTCGACCGCTCGCCCGAGACGGCAGTGATGATAGCAGCGGAAGTGGTTGGCGGTGGTGGGTGAAGAGGGTAGGAGGTGGGATCGCCGAGCCCGAGGTTGATGGGTGCTTTAGTAGTTTGAGGTGGGGTGGAGGTGACGGATGCGATGGTGGAGCGGATAGGGTTGCGGGAGAGGGCCTGGAGATCAGCATGGGTCTTCGAAAGCTGTACGGAATACTCACGATGGCTGGAGAGACACGGATGTTCCAAGCTGCAGGTGGTGTACGGACAGCCAGCTGCTTGAGGGGGAGATCGCAGAGCGTGTCGTTGGACGCGGCGGAGGTGAGGAGGCGAAGATCAGGCATGGCTAGATGAGTTGGGTGAGATTAGATTTGTCGAGATCAGTTTAGCTGTTATTAGATGCTGGATAGATGAGGGTGGATACACCTCTCCTCCCTTTGCCCCCCTACCCTTATATACCCCTGTCAATACCCTCTTATCAGCGTCAACAGATGGATGAGTCGTGAAAATTCCTCACCAAGACTTGATTTCGTTTCAGCAAGCTCCGCCCGGCCGGACCTTGGTCAGTTTGGGAGGTTACGTTATTTTCGGCCGACAGCTCGCATGCATGGCGGGCGGTGCGGCCGACCGTATATCGTAGCAGCGCAGCAGCTGTGGGACCATTCAGAATGAGAGAACCGAACTGGAGAGAACGTCAGAGTGGAGCATGTGGTCAAACGCATCGAAACAAAGGATCGTTATGCACATACATGAAGGACAGCTGAAGTAATAATAAACCGAACGGAGTCGAGACCTGCACATTCCCCCTCCCTCTCCTTCGCCTTGCCGTGGAAAGAACGCGTGAATCGGACCGGAACCAGGACAGCCACGTGGCTAGCTGAAGGCCGCTTATACTGAGGAGAATTAGCATACACTTGCTTGCGCAATCAGATGGTACTTACCGCGTCTCATGATCACTCACTCTCAGAATCATATATCCGATCAATCCTCCTGAGCTCTGCCTCCTCTTTCTCGCTGAACACCGCCCCAGGCTCCTGCTCGTCCATCCAGGTAGCGAAGTCTGAGGTTGTGTTGCCGATAGGACCGACCGCCTGGTCGTCTGAGGTGGTCTCCTGGCCTGCTTGAGCTGGGGGCGGATAAAGGACGTAGCCGGAGTGCGCGGCGCCCACGAGGCGGAGGGTATACAGAGGCCAGACGTCGGATGACAGGGGCACGTTGTGTGTCCATCGACGTGGGGGTCCAGACAAGTGGTGATTCGGGCGGAAGACAATCGTCACGGCTCGCAGACCCTCATTCGTGACCAGTTTCGATTGGCAGGACGGGTTGATCGTCGGGTGGAAATTGCAGCAGTAATTTGCTGAGAGTATGAATGTGACCGTCCGTATACTCCGTGATATGCGTGTGAGCATGTCCGACGGGAGTCGGACATCGTGCGGGGCACACCAGCTGGGTCTCAACGATATGTAGACACTGGCGACGTTCGAAAGACCGCCGCGAGGAATCTTCGGTATGACCCATTCCACGTAGTAATCGGTGATATGGAGGGCGTGGACGTGCTGGAGCCCCTCCCGAAGGTATGGTGAGAAAGACCGCCCGAGAAGACCCGACATCGAACCGCGCTTGGACGGAGCGTTCCCGATTTCGATGAGCTGCTCGAACTGGGTGGTGCTGAGCCAAAGATTGCGGTAAAGTCTGGGAATGACGGCTTGGAAGGTGTATTTGCTGCAGCGGGCGAGGGCTGTGAGAGTGGAGAGGGGTGACTGCTCGATGATGAGGGAGAGGATGTACGGGTGTGAAGTGATGTTGAGAACGGGGACGGCGGTGGGGATGGAATCGTCGATGGCGACCTATCTCGTCAGCTGGACTCTTCTCGATTTGTCTTGACATCTAGACTCCTCATGATGTAGGGCCAAGAACCCAAAACAGATACTGTGGGTTGCTGGGTCCATGGGGGAGGCCAAGAGAAGGAAGGGAATCAGGAGGAGCGAAGAATCCGGCCATGCCCACGTCTCGATAGGACTCACCGTTTGCTCAGCTGCCTGGGATTTCTTTCCTCCAGCTACTTCTCCTTGCGCCTTCTTGCTGCCCTTCTTGGGCGGCATGATGTTGGGATTGGAAGAATGAGAGGCGGTTGATGGAGCGAAGGAAAGTGAAACCCAGCTCTTGGCCGGTCGCGTATCACCTCAATCACGTGATCAAATCTGCCCAGTCTGCCCTGCCCTGTCGAATTGCAGCTGCGACCAATCTCATGGGAGCTGGCCGAGGGCGCTGATGGACCAGAAGCTCACGCATGGATATACATACACACATAATGAATTGCTCGCTCTCTGACTACTTCTAGCCCTACCTGCCTGCTGCTTTTGCCTCTCCTCAATATGCACATCCCCGCGGAACACCCATCGAACGCCGCTGATTCGGTAATATGGGAAGAGCTGGATCATATACACACTAAAGCTTGTCAGCGTAGGATCAGATAAAACGAGGAGACTCACTGACTCACCGCCTGGCATTTCAGTCGATGACCTAAACGCCCGCATCGATCTTCCTGAACCTCGCCACTTCCTTCGACCCGAAGATGGCTTCATTGTCCTCGACGTCGAGCCACGCTGTGAAAGAGAGCATGGTGGTACCTTCGGCAGCGGCGTCGGCGTGCAACGATAGCGCGAGCTCGGAGTTGACCGTTTGCGGCGCCAGAGGGGTGTCGAGGCCGGGGTAATTGCCGCCAATGAGACGAACAGCATACTGCGATGGGTTGTTGGCGGATTTGGGGAAAGCGTAATTCCACTTCGGGCCGAGGTATTCCGTTCGTCGCCACCCTTCCGGGGTCTCGTACCCCACCGGCTGGCATACGAATGTCACGCTCCGCACACCGTCTTTGACGAATTTGTACACGTCCATGTGTCTGGTGAGGACCGGATACAAGCCGTATGTGTTGCGAGTGATAATCGTGACGTCGCGTATGTGTTTCGAGATCCGACTGAGCGCCTCGACGGGCAGCGAATAGGTGAAACGTCGACGCCAGACGTAGTGGGGCTCGTAGCCGAGCACGACGGTGATCACATTCGCCATAGCGCCTCGGGGGATCTTTGGCATGACCCATTGAGGGGAGAAGTCGACGATATGGAGGTGATGAACGTGTTCGAGCCCCACCCGGAGGTACGGCGAGAATGAACGGCCGAGCAGACCGGACATCGACCCACGCTTTGACGGAGCGTTCCCGACCTCGATGAGCTTGTCGAATTGTTTGGTGGTGAGGCGGAGCTTGCGGTATAGCTTGGGGATGACGGCCTGGCAGGTGTATTTGCTACATTGCGCGAGGATAGAGAGGGTAGGGAGTGGGGTGTGGTCGATGATAAGGGAGAGGATGTAGGGGTGACTGGTGACGTCGAGTGTGGCGGATGCGAACGGAGTAGGGGCGTCATAGGTGACCTGTCACGTCAGCGCACGACCCATATGAACTGCAAGGTAGCTCGTACGACGCAACGTCAAGAGGGCACGACGAGGATATTGGCATATCTTCGGCTCAGGAGGCGAGGAAGGGGAAAGAAGGAGGGTGATGACAGCGCGCGTGATCCGGATCTCCCATCGCACTCACGGTATCCTTGGCTGCCTTGGCTTTTTTCCCTCTGGCCGCTCCACCTCGCTTCTCCTTGCTAGTCTTCTTGGTTGGCATGGTCGTTGTATTGAGGATGAGAGGTGATTGAAGAAGTGAAGGAAAGTGAAACTCAGCGTTTAGCGGGACGCGTGTCACCTGAAGCACGTGACCAAATTACCTTCGCCATGGGATAGCTAGCTTGTGGCGCATCAAGCGGGATCAAGCAGTAGTGGCCGCTGCAGCTATACTTCGAAGAATGGTGGTACTCATATAGTCCATGAGGTTGCGTGAGGTCATGCATGTTCGTATTAATCGTATGAACCTTGAAACTCATTTGACTGCGTCTGTCCCGCCATCCATACTGCTGCCCCGCTTGGTTTCGTGCGCGCCTCTAGAACGCCCATCACCCATACATAGCCGCTGTTCCGAGTCAGGCTGGCCGAGGAATCTCATCTACTACACAAATCAGCCTGACTATTCTCACCTGGCGCAGACTTATCCTGCATACCGAGTACTTGCGAACTGTGCCAAAGACCCGATCCATCCTCCTAAGCACCGCCTCGTCTTGCTCGCTGAACATGGCCCCAGATTCCTGCGCATCCAGCCAAGAAGTGAAATCAAGCATTGCATTTCCGCCTGTAGCTGCGACAGGACCCATCGCAATGGTATCGGCAGATCCTGCTGGAGCAAAGACATAGCCGGAATACTCGGCGGCGACCAGGCGGACGGTATATGGAAGCGGAATGTGGGGCCTCAGACGGTGGCTGAGAGGCCACTCATGGACGACACCTTGCCGCGTGAGGACATCTCTCTGGAAAATAGCAAGGATGCCGGGTCGAAAGACGACAGTCAGCGCCGTCAGCGAGGCGCCAGTGACGAAGTCGTAAATGGTGCCCGGTGGGATGTATGGGTACCGACATGTGAAGGAGTACGAAGGATTGATGATGATCGTGAAGTTACGCAGTGCTTTTGACAGCCTTTCAAGGAGCTTGTATGGGAGAGGAAGGGTGCTTTGAGTACGCCAGTCGTCCGCGGTGAGCGTGATCGTGACGTTCGTGACGCGCGAGAGACAGCCTCGCGGGATGGGTGGAACGACCCATTGGCAAGTGAGATCGGTGATGTGTAAATGGCGGACATGCTGGAGACCCTCGCGGAGGTATGGAGAGAACGATCGACCGAGCAGTCCCGATGTTGAGCCCCGCTTCGACGGGGCGTGACCAATCTCGATGAGCTGCTCGAATTGGCTGGTGCTCAGGCGAAGATTGCGGTATAGCTTGGGAATGACAGCTTGGCAGGTATATTTGCTGCATCGAGCGAGAATCGTGAGAGCGGAGAGGGAGGACTGGCCTATGATGACTGAGAGGACGTAGGGGTAGGCGGTGATGTCCAGAGACGCGGGGACAGCGGCGATCTGGCGTATCAGCTCGACCCAGACTAGTGTGTCTGCGGGTCAGAGCGCAAGCATGACGTCGAGAAGGTATCAAAGTCCTCTGCAGAAGGATAGCGTGCCGTGAGACATGATCAAGTAGGGAAGTGGAGATGGAGGAGGTGAAAAAAGTGGAGAGGGGTTGTGGATCGCAAGCGTCTCTTCCCATTCGTCTTCGTACTCACAGAGTCCCCAGACGTCCTTGCCCTCTTTGCTTCGGTCGGTCCTCCATGCTGCTTCTTGCTAATCCTTGTGGGAGGCATGGTGGCTGTACTAAGGCAGATAGTAGGCAACCGATGTCGAATAGAAGGTAGTGGTGCCAAAGTGGCGAAGGTGGATCAGAAATGCTGACCGCGCGCCGAGGTGCGTCACGGGGTCTAGGCCAAGTTCTGTCACTTGATATCCTATTTCTAGGAACTGATCCACACCCGTCGCCTTCTATACCCATCCCTTGTATGTGTCAGCTGACAGATCTCTATCGATAGCCATCAAGAGCAATCGGTCGCGACAATCGCGACAGTCGCGACCGATCGCACGCTCGGCTCCGAAGCTATTCGGTTGCCAGCTGTCAAGTGAAACATCGGTTCTGGTACTTACTGAACGCATAGCAAAGTCGTAGACCCTCAAGGACAGGGATGACCTGCCATGGAGACCCGGGAGAGGGTCTGTATACACGATAGGAACAGATGGGAACGAATGAGAAAAGATGAAACGCAAGGGGAAGGACGTGTCTCATCTGAAACACGCGGTGTTTCAGGTTTTGCCACACACCTCACACTTCAGCTTTACTCTGTGCAGCTCAAGCCTTTGCTCTCGCTCGAGATAAGCAGACTCCCGGCTGGTCCCATGCATCTACTATCTCTGTAGATATTCCAACAGCCAGAATCATCAGATGCTTAAGTATGAGTATCAGGAACCGCGTTTCGGCCGTCAGCAAGATCCGACCTCTCCTCTCCCCCGATCCTGCTTAAGCTCTAGAATATGCTTCATGCTCTACAATTCCGCCCTCCTCTAGCAGATCTAGGCACTAGCCTTGCCCTTGGTCGACGGGTCGGCCGTGAAACGGAGGTAAGGCTAACTTTTCAGCCAACCCCCTTAAAATGTTCAAATTTTCAGACAACTCACGTAGACGGTCTTGACGTCGTCCCCGAACAGCTCCTTGACCTTCTCGCCCTGCACAGACGGGTGCACGATTACGTCATCGCCTTTATTCCAGTTCGCCGGAGTTGTAATCGTACAGATCAGCTTGTTGCCCGACAGATGGACCTCGAGAGTTGTAGACATACCTTGTACTTGTCACCGAGCTGGAGAGAGTCGATGACTCGGAGAATTTCCGGGAAGTTGCGGCCGGTGGAAGCGGGGTAAGCCAGGGTGAGACGTATCTTCTTCTCGGGGTCGACTTAGCCAGGTCAGCTCAGCCCTGGCTAACAAAACGAGTAGCTCCAGCCATAGAGCTCCAGCCGCCCTCGCGAGCTCATTTTCAGCTGCGCTCCGTCCCTCCCTCCCTCAGGACGGCGCCATCCTCCATTCCTCCTCCCAAGTCGCTGGCAGCTTGACCAGCGGCGCCTCCATAGCTCAAATTGACCCACGCTCCGACCCCAGAGTGGAAAACCAAACTCACTGATGAAGACGGTCCGGACAGTGAAAGGCAACCCCTTCTTGTCGACGTTGCTCTTGTCCTGGTTGTCCAGCATCCCGTAGAGGGTGGAGACGTTCCTGTCCTCATCACCAATGATGGGGAAGTCGAGCTCGGGCGCATCAGGAGCAAGCTTGTTGATGTCCTGGATCCACTTGCCGTGGGACTCGACGTTGTTGGCGGAGAGACCGATCAGCTTGCCAGTCAGCTAGAAGGCTCTACATCTATTGGAGATAGCCCACCTTGACGCCTCGGGACTGGAAGTCGGCGTAGCTGAGGGCAACAGCCGAGAGCTCGGTGGTGCAGACGGGGGTCTGGGAGTCAGCTCTCTTTCTGAACACATCGAGGGGCGGGACACTCACGAAGTCATCGGGGTGGGAGAAGAGGATGGTCCACGAGCCCTGGATGTACTCGTGGAACTGATTGATCAGCGTCATCCAGGTGCCAATCCCCATCCGCGCTGACTCACCTTCATCTTGCCGATGGTAGTCTCGGCAGTGAAGTCGGGAGCGGTGTCACCAAGTCGGAGCGCCATTTTGATTGATGTTGTGGTAGTTAGTAGTTGTTAGAAAGGGATTGGAGAGATGTATGATGGAGACAAAGGGGATGCTTCTTACGCTGCCCTTGACTCTCTCGGCGCTGTCCTTGCATGATGTGATCTCACGAGTGGAGGCGATCGCGCCATCCAACTTTTTTTTCCAAATAACCCATGTGGAGCCCCGCTTCCCCCACTCTCCCCCTCTTTTGGTGTTCAGCTGCAGTCGCCTTTAGTGATCTGAGCATGTAGCTAGAAGACACGGTGAGCCGGGCTACAGATAGGCTCACACCGCCTCTCAGGACTCTTACAATGAAGTCTTGCACGACCGAAGGAAGGCTGCACGCAGGCCCGCGATCACTTCCGTTACATTCCTCACCAGTCTCGCCTCGGCATGAAGATTCACCGAGTTTCGAGGTCCGAGACCCGTTGCTATGCAGGCGAAGTCTAAGCAAGCCAGGCTGGCAGGATCCAGGAGATCATCACCTTGTCTCCCCATATTCGCCAGCGCCGGACTATATAAGCACAGAGCATCCAATCGTGGAGCCCTCCAGCGGCCCACGCACGACTATTCACAATGTCTTCCCCTCACACCGGATCTACCTGGCCCGCGCCCGTGCGGCGCATCGTCACCTCTCACCTTCCCTCCTCTACCCCCGGCTCCTCCGTGAACCAAACAACCGACCTTGTCCCCCTCCGTCCCGTCCTCTCCGGCGCCGCCGTCGTCCCCCTGCACTCCTCCCTCGGCTGCCCAACCACCTCCACCCCCTACCTCTCCTCCGAAGACATCACGGCGGCCATGGACCGCGTTCCCGGCGTCCTCATGCCCAACGGTGTCAACTGTCAAATGACCGACCTGAAGCCCGGCTTCCAGGTGCCCATGCACCGGACCAACTCGGTGGATTACAATATCGTCACCGGCGGGAGTGTCTGGCATATCACGCCGACGGGGAAGAAGGGGGCGGATGGGACAGATGAGGAGGAGCGGGTGTTGGTACGAGTGGGAGAGGTGGTGGTTCAGAGGGGGACGTTGCATGCTTGGGAAGCAGGACCGGAGGGGGCGAGATGGGTCTGCGTGGTGATTGCGGCGCTGCCGGTGGAGATCGATGGGAAGTCGCTGGAGGAGGTAGCTTTTGCTTGATAGCCTTCATGGACCGGTGTATCTAGGCCATATCTGTCAAGCTATCATTTACATTGGCACTACTTCTATGCTCCTTGATTATCCAATATGATATCCAGCCTCCAAAATATAGCACCCCCCTGCCTAGACAGTGACGTCCTCCACCCCCTTGGTCACCTCCTCCACAGCATTACCCTCCCCGTTCATCTCTGCCTTTCCGCTCTTCTCCCCCTCCTCACCGTCCGCGAACCCGCCCGCCGCCACAGCCGCGCTAAAGCTGAACCCCTTCTTGACTTCTTTCCGGGGCTGACCAGCATTGGCAGCAGTCGTCGGTGACTGGGCAGGGGGCGGCGCCGATCCCTTGCCTGTGGCCACCACGAAACCGTCCGAGTCGTAGACCGGGGCGGCCTTGGCCTCCTTCTGCCTGGCCGGCGGCGCCTGCGATGGTGCCTGAGCCTGGTGTGGTGGCCGTTGACGGTCCCCACTCTGCTGTCTCCCCGGTCCACCTCCGCCCCTTCCAACACGGAAGCCGCCTCGTGCTCCGCGATCTCCGCCTGCACCACGCTCCTGCTGAGCTGCAGGGGGTGTAGTCACCACACCAGCGCCCGCCAGCGCCTCCCTGATTTTCTTCTCCCGCTCCTCGGCGTACGCCTTGACGGCGCGATCTTCCTCCTCGCGCGCCTTGTGCTCGGCCGCGCGTCGCTCGCCCGCCTGCTTCTTGAGCTTTTCGGCAGCAGCGGTCTCCTTGGCGGCTGTGTCGATAGGCTGGGCTCCGCCGAAGATGGAAGAACGGGATGTGGGGGAGTCGACCTTGGGAGAGTCGGTGGTAGGGGAAGCGGCGGAACGGGGGGCGAGGGTAAGTTTTCGGCGCTCAAGGGGTGCGGCAGGGATCTTGGGGCCTAAATATCAGCTTATATCTTTTGCAACAGATCTTCTAGCTCACTATCTGATGGGGTGGCACCGTCGACACTGCTCTGCGTCGAGTCCACAGCCGGCTTGGAGCTCCTCCATTCCCTCTCCACCGGCGAGCCAGTGTTTGAACGGACCGGCGCTTCCGTCACCGGCGTCCTCAACTTGCTTCCTCGAGACCACTGAAATGTCAGCTGGCTATTCAGGAAAATGCGAACGGCGAGCTCACGGTAGACTCGGTATCCGCCAAGCCCGGGCTGCTCTGCTCACTCGACCTCCCCGGTCCCGCATCCGCCGCCCGAACATCGATGAGCGGCTTTGAGCTTCTCCATGCCGACGCATCATCCGCCTGGCTCGGACCCATCTCCTCCCTCGATCGACCAGGCATCGAGTTCTCCCTGCTCTCCCTGCCGTATTCCCTCCTCTCGCCACCGAATTGCGAGGACGGGGCGACCTGGGGCGAAGGTGTGAAGCGAGCTCCGCGGGCAGCTCCCCAGTCGCGCTCGGCGCCACCCTCGGCGGGGGATGAGGTAAAGGAGGTACCGCGGCGAGGGGCGGGGGCGGCGTCACGAGCGGGTAGAGGACCGGTCCGGCGCCATTGCGAGGCCTCCTCAGCTGCGGAGGGTGCAAAGTCTTTCCTCGAGGATGCTGGACTCGTCAGTTTCGCGCTGTGCAGAGCACTATATACACAAATGACAACTCACGAGGCTCAGCCACCGAGATCCTCACGGTCCTTCCGCCCAACTGCGACCCAGACAAGTCCAGCGCCTGCTTCAACTTCTCCACGCTGCTGAACTCAACATAGCCAAACCCCTTTGACTTGCCCTCGGTCTTGACCAAACGGCTAGTGACGGGCGTAAGGTCGCCAAAGAAACCGAGGAGCTCAGACTCGTCCGTCTCGAACGTGAGGTTACCCACGTAGACGGTGTATGGGGGAGCAGTGGGGATGGGGACGTCGGCGCGGTCCTGGGGAGCTCCGCCGAAGCCTGTATGTCAGCGCAAGCCCAGTTCGATGGGTGGAGGACGCACCACGTGCACCACGGTCGGGCATGGCGTCGAGGTAGCCGGGGTCACCGCGCTTGGGGATGGACGGGTCTTTGGGAGCAGCTGCAGCTGTCAGCTATAGTCCGCTGCGGGGAGCACATCCGGACGGTGTAGCTTACGAGCAGTAGGGAGGAAGTCATCATCGGCCCATGATCCAGTGGCTAAAGAATCAGTCATTATCCGTACCTCCAGTCAACCTCGCAGACCCACTCGTGTCCGCGAAGAAGTCCCCCAACGCCATCTTCTGCGCCTTCTGCTTCTTGGGAGCTGTAGTTCGGAACGATCATAGCGAGCGAGTATAAGACGGATAGGATGAGGTATGAGTAGGTGATCGAGGAGAGTCTAGGTCAGCTATGGGCCCTCTTCGCCATCATCTCCGGCTATAGCGGCTCACGCATTGTCGCTGTGGATTCGCTGTTTCGCTTGAGTGCTGATGCTGCTAGTAGCTTGCGCTGTGAGGTTGTTGTATAGCTGTAGTGTAGCTATAGGATTGTGTATACAAAAAGTGTATGAATCTAGCAGCAACAAGTGAAAGAGTGGAGGAGGAGGCGGGGCCGAAAATCTCTTGCCACATCGGGAATAAAGCGGAGTTTCAATCTTAGCCATCGAGCACTTGGACTGATGGCCTCCCTTGCCACCATACATCAAGCTATTGAGCAGTGGGCTCCACGCGTTCAGCGACCCCTAGTCGCTGCGCTCATGCACGTATCAGCGGTCCAACCGAAGGCTACCAATGCTCCAAGGGGGCCTGATGAGCGACACTGACGTGAAACGCTCAGCTTCGTTCATCCTTTCTCACATGTCTGACGTGTCTGGCGTCGCCCCTGATGGCTCCAGGGGTGGCGTAAAGGGTGTCAAAGATGAGACGTCCACTGAGACGGACGACCGAGGAGCTGTCAGATGGGCATTCATTGGCGGGATCGGTAGATGTTCTTGCTCCGTCACACATCCCCCCTCAACAGCACTCTCCCCATATCTTCAATCACGCTCATTACCCCATCACGCATCACCCGCACAGTCCAATCCATATCCAACCACACTCCCATCTCACAGACTTCACACATCTCCACGCACTCGTCACGACCTCTAAGAAACAATGGCGGAAGCCAAAGCATCCTGGTACGGCGAGGCGACGTTCCGCAAGCTCTTGCTGCTGGTCGCCCAGATCTGGACATGGGTCACGATCGGCACGCACGTCATGGTGAGTCTCCATGTCTCTTTTCGCCTGAGTCCGTGCTCAACGCTCTTCGTCCCACTGATCGGTCAGATGATGGTGCTGTGGGTCATGGTCTTCGTCCAGAACATTGACGTCTTCAAGAAGGTCAACGGTAGGTACCATCTCCATGTGACTATACAAGACATCACTAAGTAGCAGATCGATACATCGGAAACGATCATAACCGCTACGATGCCCTCGATGGCAATATCGGATCTGGATACGTCGGTAAGTATCGCCTCGACCACCAGGATTGGCGGGTGTGTTAAGGCACCAGCTGAATTTGCAGCCAATACCAACATGCCGAAACAGCTTGGGGGTGCTGTGTATGTATTCGGTATACCATTGTCAGTCTGATACTATGCTGATGCCCCAGCTTTGCCTCAATGTTCGCCATCTCCATGTGGGGTTTCATCCTCATCGCTGCCGCCGCGGATGTCGCGTATGTCCTGTCATTCCAAGTGTCGAAGGCTTGTTCTCGCTGATGCAGCTAGGTGGAGGTGGCCAAGCGTACAGCGCTTCCTACGTTAGCCACATCTGCTGATCTGGGCGAAAGAGCAAGCTGACGATGATTAGTGATGTGGCACACGCCCGGACTTTGGTCGAACAAGAACCTTGACGAGCTGGACTACTACTTCATCTTTGTCAGTAGCTTCCATCTGGCATCGCGTGCCGAGAATCCAAGCACGAGTACATTGAGCTGACTTAGCCAGGCCAATTGCTTCCTCAAACTGTTCATCGTCGTGGTCAGTATCTCTCGGATTTGCAGGCGGCGCATTGCGAGCCGCGAGAGCTGACGCCGATAGGCCACCGGCTCCACCTCATGGCGCGGTCTCTATCCCAACAATCCTCAGATCGATACCGAGGTCTACTGCCTGTACGCTACCTTCATCTACCTTGTCAACATTCTCGCCAAGTGAGTCAGATACGAGTACCTCTGGAGCCTCATGAAGTGTAACACAGCTGACAACTATAGCATTGCTGCTGCTGTCGTACGTTTCGCGATTGATCGCAATCAGTTCAGCAGTTACGGCTTGGCTGGAACTCGTGCCGCAGGTGACAGAGTTGACGCTTTTAGGTTTGTGTCAACGCCATCAAGCGCGCCGAGTGGCCTTCGATATTCAAAGATCTCGAAGCCAAGGCAGGGACCGCCGCTGTCGACAAGCACGTCGCGGCAGAGAAGGAGAAGCAGAAGCAGAAGTCGAAAGAGGGTCAGAAGAAGAAGAGCGGCGGAGAGTCAGCTCCCAAGTAGGCAGATTTAGTAGTGTGCGCTGCAGCCAGCACGAGCGAAGGCCTATCGTCCAGCGCCAATCAGCTGGATCGAGCATTACCGTCAGAGATCATACGAGCTCATGGATGACTACTCGCACGACATGCATATTCCACCTACAATGCCTCTCCAACTAGATACCTCGGTTGGACATCTTGCCGCCGAGCATCCGCTCACCCTCCGCAGCCCTGACTGTCAGCTCTTGTCCTCCGTCTACACACAAAAACTGAACTCACACGCTGATACCGACCATGGCCTCTCCGATACCGGTCGAGCACTCGGCGAGCATCGCGGGGTTGTTGTAGTGGGTGACGGCCTGGACGATGGCGCGGGCGCGCTTGGCCGGGTCGCCGGAGAGGAAGATACCGGATCCGACAAAGACACCGTCGCATCCGAGGTGCATCATCAGGGCGGCATCAGCGGGGGTGGCGACACCTCCAGCGGCGAAGCTGGATGTTCAGCTGGAGTCCCTCTCTGCCACGTCAGCTGGTGTGAAGGCTCACCTGACAACGGGCAATCGCTTGAGACGGGCAGTCTCCTTCAAGAGGTGGTAAGGCACAGCGAGGTCCTTGGCGAATGCGTAGAGCTCATCATCCGACATGGCGGCAGCCTTGCGAATGTCGGCCATGACGGCGCGCTGGTGCTTGACGGCCTCGACGACATCACCGGTTCCGGCCTCACCCTTGGTGCGGATCATACTGGAAAGTCAGCACGAGACTTGACCGGATATGCGGGGCTCGAGACTCACGCAGCACCCTCAGAGATACGTCGGAGAGCCTCGCCGAGGTTCTTGCATCCACAGACGAAGGGCACCTTGAAGACGTGCTTGCCAATGTGGTGCTTGTCGTCGGCCATAGTGAGGACCTCGGATTCCTACTTGTCAGTGACCGCTCGTTTTTCTTCGTGTCTTCCCAGTGTCTTTCCCCGTGCTTTCCAGCGATATCGCCAGCATCTCATCCATCGCCTTACTATTCCCACCCAGAAAAAAGCAACTTACGTCGATGTAGTCCACACCGACAGCCTGGAGGATCTGCGCCTCGACAAAGTGTCCAATACGGACTTTGGCCATGACGGGGATGGAGACAGCAGCCATGATCTCCTTGATCATACCGGGGTCGGACTGCGGGTCAGCGCTGTCCTCTCTGCGACAACAGCTCCGATAGTCAGACATACCATCCGGGCGACACCGCCATCACGACGGATGTTGGCGGGAATACGCTCTGTTACAGTCAGCTAAATCCATCGCAACAGTGGTCAAGGCTATGAAGCTCACCAAGAGCCATGACGGCACAAGCTCCGGCCTCTTCGGCGATCTTGGCCTGCTCGACGTTCATAACGTCCATGATCACACTGTCGATCAGTCCGTGTCCTCTTAGCAGGCCGCTGATCTCCTGCGTATGGCCAGAAGACTCACCCTCCCTTCAGCATCTGCGCAAGACCCGTCTTGACGCCAAACGTCCCAGCGCCGCCCGCACCCCCCGCCGCAGCCCGCTGGGGCACAGGCGTAGAAGTACCGTTCAAGCTGCCATTCGGCGCGGCCGAGGAAGGGACGATAGTGGGTTCTGATCCAAGCGACATAGTGTATGGGCTTATCGGTTATAGGTAGGAGGTAGTGGTATAAAGTAGATCGAGACTGATGGTCGATGGTCAGCGAGCGATGGTAGGAAAATGTCGGGGGGGAGGGGTTGTGTGGAAATTCGGAGAAGGAGTCGATCTCAAGTTTAAATCAGAGTCCGGGTCGGACCATGCCGAGATCGCGAATATTTTGCCTCTTTGGGTTATTTTGGGCAGGGATCGATAAGATCCTGCCGCCGCTTCCTTGGTGGCGCAGTGGCCTCAGGCTGCATCGATCATGGATCGCAAAGGACGGTCTCGACTCGAAATTCCTGCACAGATTACTTGCATCGACTCAACAATTTCTCGCTGAGGCCGTTCTCCCGCCCGAGATCGCCCGAGACCCATACCAAACCCCACACTCCTTCCCCTAACCCAACTGACTCCGACTGACCACCCCACTACCCCGTCTCCCCATTGATCATCGCCAACAACCCCATTGTCGCCTGCCTCGGCATAGGCACCGGCTGTAGGACATTCGTATTCTGGTCCGGAGCAGAGTTGGGACCCGGCTGGCGACCCTGCTGTCCAGGATGGCTGCCCGTATGGTTGGACTGCCCATTAACCATCTGAGCATATCCGCCCGATCCATGCGCCTGCTGGTGCTGATACACTGGATGATGGACTGGCGGAGGGTGATTGTATCCCGGCTGTTGCCCCGGCTGATGATTGTAGCCGGGCTGCTGGTTGTATCCCGGCTGTTGCGAATGAGGCGGTAGGGGCGGCCGATAGTTCGAGCCAGGTTGCGGGGGATACGGTAGATGCTGCGGATAAGGGGGATTAGGGGGTGGGTGGTAGGCATGCTGTTGAGGATTATTATGCAGGTAGTGATTTGCCGAGAGAGGTGGCGGGAAGTTGACCGTCGTCAAGTTTGACTGGACATGTCCGGAGCCAGGCTGACCAGGCTGACCGGTGTGACCGGGTTGACCGGGCTGACCAGGAACACCCATCTGGTACCCGCCTCCTCCGCCTCCTGATCTCCCGGGCGCCATCCCCGCCGAGGCATACGCTGACCGCAATGGATTCCCATACCCGCCGGGCTGTCCACCCGGTTGTGGTGCAGTATGCGGCGGTCTAGCCTGAAGAGCAGCGAGCAGCCGCTGTTGCTCCGCTGTTGGTCCGGTCGGTGGCTGTTGTCGGTACGGCTGAAATGCAGGTTGCGGCTGCTGGTGCTGCTGCTGTGGCTGTAGCTGCTGTGACGGATGCGAAGCATGCAGCCCGAACGGCGCGTCCATAGATGGGTGTTGTGCGATACCTCCGCCGAAACTCGGGTGCTGGGATTGGGATTTGGACGGGCTGGACGTAGAGCTGGTCTGATGAGGCTGATACCGCTTCGTCGGAGTGGTTTGGACTGGGTAGCCCGGGTTATTTGGGTGGGAAGGCGGAGTAGGCCGGTTGGAGTAAACGCCTTGCTGAGCCGAGGGAGATATATTATCTGCCTGAGGAGCATAGCCGATGTTTCCGGCTCCGAAAGGTGGTCCAGAGTTGTAGCCGTAGTCCTGCTGCGGCCCACCATCCGTCCCTCCGCCGGCAGCGTGGCTGCTTGACGGCGCGGTAGAGTCGAGGCCCATACCCGCAATCGTCATTTCGAGCAACTTGCGTTGCTTGTCCCGCCGTTCCGCCTCGCGCTCGTCTGCGCTGGGCGGGCGCGGACTGGTGGGTAGTGATATGGGCTTGGCTGTCGATCCAGCCGACTCCTGGTGGGTATTGTAGCCGGACGAAGGCTGCGGAGGAGCGGAAGACTGGCCGACGGTGGCAGATCGAGCAGCTGGGGAGAGCATAGATAGCAAAGAAGCCTGATGAGGCTTCATCATAGGCGCGGGGGCGGGAGCGGGAGCCGGTACCTGTGCTGCCGCTGGAGCCGGTTCGCGAGGGACTGGGGGAGCAGCCGCAATGCTCGGAGCAGGCACAGTGGCGGGTTTGAGCAACGATAGCAGCCGGTTCTGCTTCTCGCTCGCCGGCGGTGCAGCCGGCTGAATCACCACCCCACCCAGCAAAGCCGCCAGATCCTCCTCTTCTTCTTTCTTCTGGCGCACCACCTCCTCCGCCGCCCGCTGCGAATCCAGCACATTCAGGTTCCCGAATAGCCGCTTGAGGCCCTCCTTCTGATCTGGACCCGTGACAGCCTCCGCGGTGCTCGATAGCAGATCCTCCTCCTGCTTGTTGATGAAGCGGTCGAAGAGGGAATCGAGGGCGCTCGTACCGCGAACATGCTGTGGCTCAGCGTCAGGCTGGAGTGCCTCGCCCAGAGGTATGGCGGAGGACCCGTCGTAGAAGGGTTGGAGACTGCGCTGGCTGTTCTGCGGGGCGGGAGGGGGACGGGAAGAGGGTTGCTTCTTCTTGCTCGAGGGATTTGGGTTGTAGCCATGTTGGAAGAGCCACTTCTTCAGGGGTCTTTCAGGTCAGCTGGAGCCAGCAATCGTGCGAGCGTGCGAACTCACCCGACAAACGGCGTCACGTTATAGAACTTCTTCTCCTTGACTCCCGGTGTCTTCTTTGGCTTCTTGCCAGTCCACGTAGGCAGATCCGCCAACCTGACCCACTCGATCGCCTATCTCGTCAGCTGGGCTCTGACCACCGGCTCTGCGTGTAACTCACCCCAATCTCATTCCTCGTTTGCGCTTCAAAAAGGGTGGCCTCCGGTACTCCTGGCACGATGAACATGGTGACATGCTGCGAATTGATGTGCGTCTGGATCTGGTCCTGCTCATTGATGCTCCCTCGAAGATCATAGCCAATCTCTTCCTCAACCTGTGTGATCAGCTATCTATCGTATATGCCAATCCATCACTTGACTCAGACATACTTCTCGAATAGCACACTCCACTGGCGGCTCGTTGATGTTGATCTTCCCTCGTGGGAAAGACCATCCAGCATTCGACTTGAAGCCCCTCACTACGAGACACTGCTGATTAGCCTACATGTCCCCGCAGCTTGGAGCAGAACATACCTTGTCTCCTGCCTCGTTCAGCAGAATCCCTCCACAGCACGGCACCATGCTCTTATAGTTCATATAGTCCGTCCAACCGCCCGCGTAATCTATCCCGTTCGGACCGGCGAGCGTTGAGAAGAGGGGCGAGGTGGATATGATGAGTTGGGTGAATTGTTTCTGACCCATTGAGGGTAGATTGGGGTTGAGCGGTCGAAGGTAGTCCTCATAGAACCAATGACTATTCTTTGAGCTCAATCTCTCTGCGCCAGGCTTGGGTGACCTACGCCTGCTCCGCTTGCCAATAAATCCGGACGAGCGACTTCTCCTCTTGAGGCAGATTGACAAGAAACCTCGCATTGAGGTCTTCCAGCACCTCGTCGAAAGTCAAGTCCCTGAACATGCTCTCGTCTGGGTCGCCCTCGGGCTCGATCTCGCCACCGTACTCTTCATCGGCGTACGCAGAGTGGACGTGCGAAGTCGAGCGGAGCATGTTGGGATGTGAAGAGGGTCCGGCTGTAGGTTGTACCTCTGAAGCGAGAAGTGTCGCCAGGAGATTGTGAGGGTTGATAGTAGCCATGTTGTCTGTGCGTGCTGGGTGTGAGGGTGTAGAAGTGTATTGAACGGTGTACACGAAAGGTGCAGTCAAGAAGCTGTCGGTCTGTGTGCGAGCGGACGTTCCAGCTGCTGCTGCTGCGTGCCTCGATCCCGCTTCCGGCGGAACCACGGAGGAGAGCCCAATCTCCGCGTCCCCCGGCCAAGTCCGTGTCTTGGCTTGTGGCTCGGTTACGGCGCTGTTCGGGCCGGATACAAGGGCGAGCTATATCCTTATGCTCCGTCCACTCCACCACCACCTCGCATATAAGAAGCAGCCATGCGCCCCTTGTTCCCTCCCACCATACTCACGCAAGATGCCTCACCCAGTTCCAGTCCCAGCTGCAGTCCAGAAAATAGTCTCCAACCCCGTTTCGACCCGGGATGACCTCGTCGACCTGCTTCATGCGCTCATCACCCCCTTGTCGGCCGCACAGTCCGAAGGGGGTGCACGTGTCCGTGTGGGCTTCTCGGGCACCCACTTTGATACCTCCGCCGCCGAGATGGAGGGGTATGCTCGAGCGTTGTGGGGGTTGACTCCTCTGCTCTCGATCGAGCCGGATAGGAAGGGGTTTGAGGGGATGAGGCAGAAGTGGGCAAGCGGTCTGGCCGAGGGGACCAACCCGGACAGCGACGAGTATTGGGGTGATGTCCGCAACCATGATCAGCGGATGGTAGAAATGGCCGCCTTGGTAAGTCTTGTTCATTGTCAAGGTGACTCAAGCTGACCGGTAGGGCTTCTCGCTCTGCCTCGCACCCCATGTCTACTGGGACCCGCTCTCGGACACCGAGAAGAAGGCAGTCAACAAATGGCTACTCACCGCCAATGGCTTCACCTTCCCCGCAAACAACTGGAGATGTAAGCCAGCTGATTTCGGTCGATTGAAGCTCGCTGACCGGCAGACTTCCGCGTCTTTATCAACCTCGGACTCAAGAAGGTCGGCGCCGAATTCTCGCAGCAGGCTATTGATGACGAGCTCGAGTACATGGAGTCATTCTACGGTCCAGATGTAAGTCTGTCCTGGATCTCCTTCCACCGCCCTAATCTGACCTAACAGGGACTCCCCGCAGACGGTGTCCAGCCCAACTGCAAGGGCTATGATTACTACGCCACCTCGTTCGCCATCCCCTTCTACTCGCTCATCTACTGCCGTCTTGCAGGGGATACCGACCCTTCGCGGGCCAAGAAGTATCGCGAGCGAGCCAAGCAGAACATGCCACTTGCGATCCACCTCTTTGGGACGGACGGTGCTGCGATCCCTTTTGGACGGAGCATGACTTATCGGTTTGCTTGTGCCGCATTCTGGTCCGCCGTGGCTTTCGCCGAGCTCGACGTAAGTCTCGTCTGCCTTGCGAAAAGCTTGTGCTGATCGGCAGCTCCCCGAAGGCTTCACATGGGGCATAGTCAAAGGTCTCGTCCTCCGCAACATCCGATGGTTCAGCCAGCGCGAGAGCGTCTTCAACCGAGACGGAAGCTTGACGATCGGCTGGGCATACCCGCAGTACTTCCTCAGCGAGGTGAGTCAGCTCGATGATATGTGAGTGTCCAGCTGATGATCAGGACTACAACTCGCCTCAGTCGCCTTACTGGGCGCTCAAGTCGCTCCTCATCTTGGCGCTCCCCAAATCCCACCCGTTCTGGGCTGCCAAAGAGGAGGCTTATCCATCGCATTTCCTCAAAGAGTCGACGTACACTGTCAAATCATGGGGCCAGACCTTTAGCCATGCGGCCGGACATGACCTTATGCTCTCTTCTGGATCGTACGTGTGTCGCGCCTTCAGTATCTGCTGTCGCTGATGGTGACAGATACACGGACCACGTCCATCGCGCAAACTTTGTAAGTGCCTTGGTCGTCCTCTGCCGATGGGTCCGGTCGCTGATATCTCAGGCAAAGTACGGCAAGCTCGCCTACTCTGCCCAGTTTGGCTTCTCGACATCTACCGGCCCGCACGGTCTGCGTCAAGTCTGCCCAGACTCTACCTTGGCGCTCTCGGACGACAAGGACGAGGTGTACTGGCGGGTAAGGTACAGCTGTACCGAGGTGGAAGTGAGGGAGAACGGAGTCATCCGGGGTGTCTGGAAGCCATGGAGTGAGTTGTCTCACAAGCCTGTCTGATTCTCAAAGTAACCATACAGACGATGTGACTGTGACTACCTACCTTGTCCCCCCTCAGTCTACCGATACGCCTTACCACACCCGATTCCACCACATCCAAACCGCCCGTCCCCTTACGGCCGTCGATGGCGGCTGGGCGATCCACTCGCACACTGGTCCGTCGGAGCACTCGGAGCGACGCCTGCCTATCGTCACTTCCATCTCCGAATCCGAAGACGGGAGCTACGAGTCACCCACCGGGAACTGCGCCATCGCCATCTCCAAAGCTGGGATCTCGGGCATTGTCGATTTGAGCGGGACAGGAAAGGCGGTGGTACTCGATGTGGACGGAAGCAGTAACCTCATTGCGCCGAGGACTGTCATCCCGGCTGTGCGGACGCAGGTGGATGGGGAGGTGTGGCAGGCGAGTAGGATATACGGGGTGCCGGCGAAAGAAGGCAGAGTGACGGGGTGGTTGAAGGGGTGGGAGGCGGAGGTGGGCGCAGACAAGAAGGGGGTCCAGGAGCTGATGAAGGAGATGGGGGTGGAGGTGTAAATCATTATTGACATGTATCTCAAGAACCTTGACTGACACACTTCACCCAGTAAAACTGACTGCTTGGCAGCAAGTGCTCTCCCTCTCCAGCTCATGTCTAGCCCAATCTCCCCTGTGGTATGATCACACACTGCATACTCCATACATGAGACAGCCAAGAGCGGCTCTACCTAATCACGCGCTCAAAGATCAATCCCTACTTCCGGTCCTCGACGTGCTCGTGCTCATCCGCCATCTTCTCCGTAGCGTGCAGCTCGGCCGCCCGCCTCGCGACACCTGCATCACGCTCTTCCTGGGTGACCGAACCAAAGAGAAGATCCATATCCTCCAATGATTTACCCTGGGTCTCGGGCAGGAGCAGGGTGAGACCGCTGTGGAGTTAGCGGCAAGCAAAAGCAAGAACAGCGGGAAGAGAGTAGACTTACAAGCTGACGATGTTGATGACGGCGAAGAAGAAGAAGATACCGCCCTTGGGCATACCGATGACCATGAGAGGTGTGCACTTGCTACGATAGTCAGCGATGGTCGAGCGAGGAATGAGTGAGAAGGGAGGGAAGGACGCACCTGACGACAAAGTTCCAGAACCACTGAGTGGAAGCGGTAAGAGCGAGACCGTATGACCGAGTCCGGTTGTTGAAGATCTCGGCGCAGATGACCCACGGGAGAGGACCGACGGAGAAGCAGTACGGGATGACGAAGAGGTAGATCTGATCCATCAGCTCAATGTCGAGTGAGAAGACGGGGCTAGACGCACCATGACGGCCATTGCGATACTGGCGCTGGAGACGGTGCCTGACCCGACGACAGGCGGGTGGGTGTTGAAGACGGCTCCAATGATGAAGAGGAAGCCCGACATCATCGCCACACCGATCGCGAGGGGCTTCTTCCGGCCGAAGCGCTCAATACCGAAAGCAATGAAGATACCGGTCGAGATGATCTTGACGATACCGTAGATACCGGAGGCGAGGAGGGAGGTCGAAGAGCCAGTGATTCCAATAGCCTTGAAGATAGTGGGGGCGTAGTAGGAGATGGAGTTCTGGCCGGACCATTGCTGGAGAGTGAAGATGACGAAGGCGATACCAAAGCGGATAGGGTTGCCCTTGGAGAAGCACTCGCGCCAGCTCGCTCCCTTGGTAGCGGCACGTTCCTCGGCGATGGCTGCGGTGATCTCGGCGAACTCGGCGAGGACGTATTCGTCGTGCTCGTCGGCCTTGCGGAGCCAGGCAAGGTTCTTGAGCGCCAGGTCCTCACGGTCCTTGGTAGCGAGCCAACGCTACCTATCAGCGAGAATCAAAGATGTAGGTCAAGTGACGTACGGGAGACTCCTTCATGATGGGCAAGAGGATCATCATGAGACCGACGGGCACGAGCTGGAACCCAATGGGGACGCGCCACTGGAGGGACCCAGCCGAGGCGGGGTACAGACTGACGGCGTAGTTGATCTGACTGTCAGCTGGGATCAGGCGGGACAATGAAGCCTACTCACCCAGAAAGAGATGGCGACACCGGTGACGACGATGACCTGGAACTGGCCAGTGACGCGGCCTCGAATCTCCTTGGGCGCGATCTCGGACGAATAGGTGGGGCAGACGGAACTCATGAGACCGACACCGAGACCAGCAACGAGACGGCCGATGTAGACTGTACGTCAGCAGGGCGTCTCCAATGGAGGATAGGAAGTACGTACACTGGTTGAGGTTACCAAAGCAGACAGTCTGAACGATACCGCCGATCATGAAGACGACGCATCCGACCATGAGTGACTGATAATTGTCAGCTGGAAGCTCGTGCGATCAGAGTCAGACTTACCCATTTACGACCCATCTTGTCCATGATCGGAGAGGATCCAAGAGCACCAAAGAACGCTCCGCCCTGGAAGATGGAGACGACATTTCCTTGAAGATCCGCAACGTGCTCCGCCGTCCCCTCAATGCCGAAATCAGATGCGAAGGAAGGGAGGACCTAGAAGTCAGCTCCTGTGCCCGCAGGTAAGCAAGTAAGGCAACGTACCAGGACACCTCCACCAAGACCAGCATCGTACCCGAACAGGAAGATACCCAAGAAGCCTATGGCAGCGCAGAGGTACGCCCTCGAGTTGACGTTCCACTTGGGAGAGCGTTGAGATGCAGACGGGAGGTCGCGGATGTGTGCACCCTCCTCGCCTGAGCGTGTGGGAGCATAGTCCGAGCTGCCTCATCAGTTCCTCTCTTGATCGATGAAGAAGAACACTCACACAAAGTCAGACTGCGCGGAAGTGATACCTTTCGACGCCATGGCTGTTGGTGCTAGACGATGAGTGTATGAGTGGCGAGGTCAGTAAATGTGAGGGGCATGGGCTTTGACGATCCCTCTTATCCATCGCGACGGGGTACCCCTGGGACCGAAGCGCCGGCCCGCGGGGCCGTCTCGCCCCGCGTGATTTCCACTCACGTCTCTGTCACGAAAGTCCTGGTATTGTGGAGAAGGCAGGGCGCGATCCTCCCGGCCCGACGCCCCGGCGCAAATGCTTACTCAGTGGATGAAAGGTGGAGGAGGCACTGAGGCTGTCTCAGAGTAGAAGATTAGCTTCCTGATGCTATTTTCGACCACTTGCCGAGATGCGGCAGGAGCGGCATCTCCGGATCCCGGCGGGCCATCGAGGAATGCGCCGTAAAATACGGCAGGTCTTATCTCACTGCAAGCTTGATGACATCGAGGACCCTGTTGAGCGGGCCGGGACCCGGTCTGATCCGCTCAATATCCACCTTCATCTAGAAAACGGAACGACCTGCTATCCTCACCGTCCCCTCTGCTCGCCGCCATGACACCTGCAACTTGCCACCCCTCGGGCTGACCTGGTGGACATGGATGAGATTGTTACCCTCGGTGTCTTTGCGGATGGGACTGGAGGCTTGCAGTCGAGCTTGTGCAGCGGGATTAGTTCGGAAGTACGGGATCACTAGACAGTGCGCCGACCCCGTCTGCACGTCAGCTCTGACTTGCTGACAGCACTCACAACTGAGTCCTCGTGCTCATACCCAGGTACAATGACGGAAACCCGGGACCGGATCTGTTCCTCCGCGCCGCTATCTTGCACGACTTGGGTGAGGATGAAGGTCTTTGGAGCCAAGGACGCCTGAATTCAGCTCGGCCACGGACCGAGGACTCACCATCTTCTTGCAGTCCACCTGGAGATTGGCGAGATCAAACTCCCCATTCATCTCCACTAGCATCCGGTCCTCACTGTCCCACACCTCCAGGACTGCGCTGCGATCCAGTCCGGTACCCGCCTCGTCTATCACATCCAGCACCTTTGTCCACTCGCCCAACGGGACTGGCTTGATATCCGTAATCTCCGGGAAATCCATCATCACCTCCCGATCCTGGCTCCCCTTTAATGCACGAATGACCCCATACTTCATTGTCGTGTACTCTATAGCCTCCACCTGAGGCTGCTGTTCAAATACCAGCGCCGAGGTCGCCATGGTTGCGTGCCCGCAAAGCCACGCCTCTGTGACGGGATTGAACCATCGCAGCGGGTAGGACAGTCGGCTGGTGGATGATTTGCTAGGCAAGGGGAGCGCAAAGGCGGTCATGGGTTGATTTGCCTTGGCGGCTGTGGCTTGGAGGACCTTATCTGGCGGGTAGAGCGAGGCAAGGGCAGTGAGGTCCGCATGTTCCGGCGCGGGCGGGAGGAGCACGACCGCTGCGGGGTTGCCAGTCTCGGGTGAGGTGGCAAAGGCGTATATGATATTGTATGATAGCTCGCTCATTATGGTGTATGTGGTGCAATGTCTGCTGAGCAAGCACTCATTGATCTTGAGTGCGAGTCGGATGTACGAGTCGGACTTACGGATGCATACCTTCTTGTGGAGATGGTATCATCTCCACATGGTATGACGTCATGATGCCACATGCCATTGCTCCGCGTGCTGGCGTTTGCCTTCCAGCTTGCAAGCTATTTGCTGACTTGTCAGTTACGCATCTCGCTTCCTTCCGACTCTATACAGCCATCTTTCACTCATATCGATCCGCGCAAATCAACATGTCCAGCACCGAGCAAACTTCCGTCTCCCCATGCTGTGTCACCGGACGTGAGTGGTGCTTCAATGAGTTCAGGCGCGCCAGCTAACTTGCAGACGTCCATGAGGGTACGCCTTTGGGCAAGTTTGAGGTCCTTCACGGCCTCAGGACCTACGTCTCCAACCCCAAGCCATCAGACAAGCAGACCGGTAAGCTCAAGTAGAGCTCGAAAGACGCCAGCTGACGTCCCCAGTGGTCATCTTCATTCCCGACATCTTCGGTGTCGATCTCGTCAACACCAAGCTCCTCGCGGATGAGTGGGCGGCAAACGGATGGAAGGTACTCCTTCCTGACGTGCTCGAGGGGGATGCCGTCCCAGACTCTCACCTGAAGGCGATTGCGCCAAACATGCGGGACAAGGCGCAGGCGACTCTGGCGAGCAAGGCTATTGCCACTGCCGAGACTGCTGCCGCTCTTGGGCCGTGGATCGTCAAGCACCGCGAGGCAGGTGAGTCTCCTGCTCCCCAGACGCGTAGATTGCAGCTAACATATAGTCGCCCGGCCCATCTGCGAGAAGTTCTTCGATGCGGTACGGGCCGACCCAGCAACGTAGGTGCTAATAATAGCCTTAGTGCTCAGCCAGCTGACCCCCAGTGACAAGATCATCGCGGTCGGTTTCTGCTGGGGTGCGCGATACGCCTTCCTCATGGCCCAGGAGCCTTCCAAGGTTGACGTCGTCATCGCCAACCACCCCAGCTTCGTCACCGATGCCGACCTTGAGAACGTCAAGACCCCATCAGCGCTGCTGAAGGGAGACCACGATGTGGGTCTGTTTTTATCTGATCGGAGTGTATTTGCTAAATATCCAGGACATGTGCACCGACGATGCCCTCAAGGGGTACGAGACGGTCCTCCAGAAGAACATGAGCGCCGACAAGGTCTTGCTCAAGATCTACCCCAACGCGGTCCACGGTTTCACTGTTCGTGGGGACGATCTCGTCGAGAGCGAGAAGAAGCAAAAGGAAGACGCAGCCAAGGTCGGGATGGAATTCGCCAGGAAGTTTGTCTAAGCATGCACTTGCTCCAAATTCATCGCATTTCGACTATATTCTAACAACTGGATATCGATCCAAACCGAACTCCTTACAAATTGCTCCCTGATATAACCTGACAACACAGCAACCCAAAGACATCGCTCAAGCCGTCCTGACGTCCCTGACGTGGTCCATCGCCTCGTCCTTCTTGTCAAGCCCCTCATCCTCCAGCCTGGCGTTGTCTGCCCCATCGAATTGACGGTCGGCCTCCATCTGCTGCGTGATCCGCAAGTTGCGAGGCCGGATGTACTTCATTTCGACGTACCGCAGAGCGGCGATTTCAATGATGACCAGCAACCAGAGCGCGATGGATGTCTGCCATGCGACGCGGTAGTGGGGTACCTCGGAGGCAGGCCAGATGAGGACGTTGGACCAGGCACCTGGACGTCAGCCGGCCTCTCAGCTGTAGATACGAGAGGACTTACCAAAGGCATAATACAAAGCGATGGAGAAACCGATAATGAAAGCCCGAGACTCAGCATCGTGCGGACAGAGATCGGACATCCAGGCAAAGATGGACGGCGCGGTAGCGAGGGAGAGGTAGGTGGCGAAGTCTGAGAATTAGCCCCATCCGTGAAGCAAGCTGAGGTACTTACAGCTGAAATACTTGGCGCCGAGAGGTACGTTCCAAACGCTCAAGATGATACAGGGCACCAGACCCCAGACCGCTTGGAGGACGACAATGAGCCAACGGGACTGGAAGTAGTCGGACAAGTAGGAATAGACCCAGACTGTGACGACGGTAATGGCTGACCCGCCGATGGGAATGACATTGATTGCTTCAGTGGACCAGACCTGCTTGCCCTGGTCGTCCACGATGGATTTGAGGAAGAGAGTGAAGTCTGACAAGTCAGCGAAAGGGACGCGGTTTGACGTGAATGAACTCACACTGATACCCAGCCTGAGCGAGGACCGAGGCGGGGTAGAGAGACGCAAAGAAGTAGATCTGGGGCTGCTTGAAGGTTCGGATGATAGACCCCAGAGTGAACTTCTTGTTGTCGGCACGGCGGAATCGCATGGTCCGCTGGCGCGCGAGGTCGAGGTGAGATTCATTGAGCCAGAACGCCCAAGGGCTGCTGATCAGCTCGGGCCTTGAGGTCTAGATCCTGACACTGACTTGGGGTTGGAGGGGAAGTCGGGGATGAGGACCAGGCCGACGAATCCCCAGACTATGGTAATGATCCCGTCGATGATCTAGTAGGTCAATAGAGAGTCACCACACGATCCAGATTAGAGACTTACAAACATCCAACGCCAACCTGACAAGCCGTGCGAGCCGTTCAAGGTCTTCTGAATCGCCGCCTGCAGAGCGCCCGACATCATGGAGCCGACTGTGCTGTCAGCTATCTCCATCTCGAGCCCTGATCGAGCGGATACACTCACTCGACTGGCAGGAGTGGTAGAATCCGATTCGGAAGGCGATCTCTCGCGGGGTATACCAACTCATCAACAGCATGAGAGCACCGGGGTACGCCGAGGCCTCAAAGGCGCCCATGAAGGCTCGAATGGCGTAGATTTGCCGCGCATCCTGTACCAGGAAGAGGAAGAGGGTGAGAGTGCCCCAGCAGACCTCGAGAGCAGGCAGCCAGTAACTTGGGCGGACGCGGGTGATAATGATCTGAGAAGGGATGAGGAAGATAGCATATCTGCGCGGGTCAGTCCCCGCTCCCCCTCCATGTAGCTCCCTATGGCGAGCGCAACTGACCCGATATTGAAATAGGTGGTGAAGAAGTTGTATTCGTTGCCCATAAGGTTGAGATCTGCGCAAGAGTCAGTATCGAATAAGGGGCCGAGGTCAGAGGGGGAAGAGACTTACCTTCTTTCATACCCGACACATAGGCGTTATTGATGTTCTGCTGGTCAAGGCTGGAAAGTCAGCGAGACCCGATAAGCCTGCGACATCTCGCGGGAAGGCATGTAGGTGGCGCTCCGAGACGGGTGATGTCCGTGCTCGGCTGCTGACAGATGAGGTGTGGACTCACTACTTGAGCACTTGAGAGATACAGCAGTACACCAGCAGGATAGCGTCCAAGCGAGCGACGAACAGCCGCTCAGTCTTGGACTTCTTCTCAATGATGGCACCGGTTTGTGGGTCGATCGACGCGGATGGGTCAATGATGGCGACCGTTTCGGGCTCGTGGATGGAGTGACCTTTGGGCGCGCCGCCGATCATGGTCGAAGGGAACGACATCTTGCTGGCTGAGAAGCAGTCAGTGTAAAGTGAGAAGGGGCGAGGGGCCGGCACGGATATGCCCTGTGGTCTTTATACCTCGACAAAACCCTTATCCGCAAATCGCTGGTCATGCGACCAGTTGGCAAAGCTGGGGACGGACCGAGAGGGACCGAGGCTCGGATCATGGCTCCGACCCTAGCTTATCGGGATCGGCTATAGCATTCGGCTGTGTGAAATTGAGAATTGCTCCGCTGTAGCGCCGCCGAGACAATCGAGAGGAGCAGAGTGGGGGAGGGTTATAATTAAACCACCTTATCGTGCCTTAATTGAGATCTCTCCTGTGCTGCCAGCTCACACAGCTGCTCTCATCCTTCTCGTCCCGTTCCATCGGGCTCCAGATGAATGATTTTAGGCTCCAGACCCTGTACCTGACGGTCGCCTTGCGGGATCCGAGGAAATAGCTGAGGCGCTGAGGCCTAGGCCAGGGACCGATGTAAGCGAGGTCTTCGCCGCGGCTAAGACTGGCTAAGCGGAGCAGCAGTAAAGTGGGGGAGCTATCGGTCAAACCCGACGGCCCGAATAGAGCTCCCGATAGCTCCATGCTCGTCCCGAGTTCCGAAGCCGATGGGCTGTCCAGTGATCAGCGAGGGAGTGCCTACAAGCGATGCACCGATAAGACATCGCCCCCTGCTTCCCCATCATACTTTCGCTCACCAACCTTGCAGCACTAGCGGACCATACACAATGCCCATCGCGATCACCAGACCGCACCCGCATCTGCCTGTCCCGCTAGGTCAGCTATCAGTATGGCAGGAGTCAACAAGAGATCACCCGCTCCTGAACCAAGGAAAGGACGATGAGCTTCCCGCCGAGGCGGATGTCGTGATCGTCGGAAGTGGGATGTGCGGTATGTTCCCGTAGCTAGACCGCATTGATCTGGCTGACTCCCAGGTGCGGTCGTAGCCCATACCTTGCTCAACTCGCCCAACCGACCCGAGAAGATCGTCGTTCTCGAAGCTAGAGAGATCTGTTCTGGTGCTAGCGGTCGCAATGCTGGTCATTGCCGTCCGGATGCAGCGAGAGGCTTCACTGCCTTCTCAGGCATGCACGGGAAAGAGGAAGCGAAGCATATCCTGTCGTCGGAGTCTGATGTTCTTAAACGGTGGGTGTAGTGCTGAACCTCTCGTTCTGTACTGATATCGAAGGGTCGACGATTTTGTCAACAAGCACAACATCGAGTGCGAGTGGACTCCTCGTCCGACCTATGATGTCTGCATGACGGAAGAGTTTTACCAGTTCGAAGCGAATGCATACAAGGGATTGACGGAAGCGGGCGGAAAGCCGGATCAGTACGTTGTGCTCGGTGGCGAAGAGGCGCGAAAGGTATGTCAATCTCATTCTGCTCCGCTGATGTGAAGGATACCAGAGTGGACGCTGCCATCGGCGGGTACAAGTGGCCCGCTGCAACCCTCAACCCCGCCAAACTCACTCTGGGCATTCACACTCTCAACACACAGCAAGGAGGGTATGAGCTATACGCCTACGCGCCGGTCCACTCGGTCTCGCAGGCTGAAGATGGCGAGTCTTGGAGCGTCAAGACGCCCCGTGGATCGGTCAAGGCTGGCAAAGTGGTCTTTGCTACCAACGCGTACAGTCAGGCGGTCGTGCCCGAGCTCGAGGGTTTGATAACGCCTTGGAGGGCACAAGCGGTGCTATTGCCCCAGGCGCCGGTCGGAGAGGAGGCATTCCCGATCCTCGAGCCTAGTTTGTGAGTAGACTTCTCCAAGATCGGCAATTCTAGCTGACTAACAGCTCTCTGCGATACCTCGTCCATAACTTCTATTCCGTGTCAGTGCTCTCCATGTCTCATATCTACGAGTTGCGCTGATTGACAGAGCTCCCCGGCCAGATCAGTCCATCGTCCTTGGGACCTCTCGTCAATGGGACGGCATGTCCCCGGAGACACGCGCAACCCTTATCAACTCAGTTGACGACTCGAAGCCCGCAGACGAGATCACCGAGAATGCCATGGGTCAATTCGCCAAGCTCTTTGCGGCTGGTGGATGGGACCCCAGTCTGGAGGCCAAGGGGAAGAAGAATGGACACGATTACGCTTGGACGGGGATCATCGGGATGGTGAGTCTTCGCATGAACCGTCAGCGCTTGACACCGCGCTGACGCTATAGACTCCCGACGCGATCCCACTGATCGGTGACGTACCTGACAAGCCGGGTCAGTATGTCGCCGCGGGGTACAACGGACATGGTGAGTAAGGTCTCGCAGGACGGATCAGGTCAAAGCTGATCAGCAGGCATGGCTCGGATCTTCCTCTGCGCCCCTGCGCTTGCCGAGTACATGATGACGGGCGAGTGGGATGCCGCCATGCCCGCCAGCTTCCGCGTCACGCCTGAGCGTCTCGCCAAATTGCGGAGGAAGGTCAACCAGACCACAGGGGACGCCACCGCCCAGGGGTTGGCGAAGCTGGTAATCTAGCTTTGGTGTCAGTATTTTTAACGCGTTCAGCCTTTTGTATCTAGATTGGTATGTATACGTCTCTTGTATGATCTGGTGCGCAGAAGCCAAAGCAGCACAGCCCTGTCCTACCGCGAAGGCGCAAACTCCCATGTCCTCGCTTCCCCTTTCCGCCCCAAAATCTCCTCGTTTCCGCTCTTACTCACGCCCGCCTTGAACCCCAGCGTCCGCCTGTGCGCATAGCCTGGGTATGTGGCTGGATCGAAGCGGAACGACCGTATCAGCTTGTATTTTGGCTGAGGTAGTTTGGTGCCGGGGCATACGTGGGGCGGGCGGATGGCGAGCGCTCGGAGAGACCAGAGGGAATAGGGCGCTTGATCGAGAAGTGTGATGAGAAGAGTGCCGGGCTTCTTTGGAGGAGTAAAGGTGTTCGTAGTGGGAAGTGTGTGGAGTTTGCTGTAGTCCCCGTCATCCGAAAGATAGGCGTCCTCCTCATCGGTGACCTCATCCGCTGGCGCCTCTTCCTCCTCCTCATCGTCATCATCCCCCTTCTTCCGCTTCTTAGTCTGCGCCTTTCCGGAGTGCGATCCCGGCAGCAGCTTGTCCGGTCCAGCTGTCAGGACAGGTCGGACGGAGCGGAGTACGCGAAGAAGGAGCATCTGGTTGTCCCGGATGTTCCGATCTTGATCTTTGATTCCAGATCCTGAAAGTCAGCTCGGAGGGTCTCAAAGGTGAACTGTAGCCTACCGGAATGTGGGAAGTTCATGATCACCCTGGACCACCTGCCCTTTCCGACCTTCTTGCACTTTTCCAGCGCCCCTCCGTCCACTCCGAACTCCACCATAACCCCTCGCTCCTTCAGCTCCCGCACATTTCCCTCCCCGTCCGGATACTTTTCCAAGCACACCTTCTCCGAGTCATAGCTGGTCGCCAAGATTTGGTGTGCGGGGTGTTGATGATGTTGGACGAGAGAAAGGGCGAAGGAAAAGTTGGCTTCACCGAGGAGGAGGATGGTATCGTCGCTTGTGAAGGGGATGATGGCCTTGGCTTTGCCTTTGTCCTGCCGCGGGATGGCGACCGGAGCGGATTCCTCCTCGGGTTCAGCAACCTCTGTTGGCTCTCCAGGCTCGCCATCCTTTGCTGGTTTGGGGAAGCGGGCGGCCAGGCGAGCCTTCTTCTGCGCCTTTTTCAAGCCGGACGTGCTCGCCTTGACCGACTTGGCTTTCGAGTCCGAATTTTGGCTAGACTTCTTGGCCAGCTCAGCTCGATGAGCAGCTGCCTGGCGTGCCTGAAGTGCGAGCTTGAGTCGGGGCATGATGAGTAGAACCACTCAGTAGAACAGGGAGTCAAGAGCAAGCTGTGGAGATGGTAAAATTATCGATGTTTCAGGTTGCCGTTACGGCATGCGGTTCGATGTGGCAGATCCCTCCGAGTGTGGCGCTCGTGACTCAATCAGGCTCAGTCGCTCCGGACAGACTGGGTATTCAGGTAGGGCCTATCTCTCGCGATTACAATTAGAGGTCCTCCATGGAGCCACATATGAAGCTGGGCGTGGTCCCCTGGAGTCAGTGTCATCTGTTGCAACCCCAAAAAGGAGTTGCGGTCTGAGAGTCGCGTCTGCACTGTCTGGATGACAATGTACACCGTCCCCGTGTTTCGCCTCCAGTGCTGTCAATGATCCTTTGTCACCGCTGCTCGGTAGAGCTGAGCCACCTATCTATCAGATACGCCGCCGATGTTGTGCAGTTCCTCTCAGCTTCACAATATACTACAGACTTCTATTTGTGACAGCTTTGATTCGCGCGCATTATCTTTCGGTTTCCGTCAATCTCGCTGTACCACCAACCTTGAATCTCGGCAAAGAGCACCAGGTCTCGTACCGAGAAGTCTCCCTCACCAGCCTCCGAACTGCACGATCATATGGATCGGCTCACACGCATTACCGGTCGATCTAGGCTATCGCTTTGCGATATGCGCTCCCGGGCCCCAAACGCAGTTCTTAGTGAGCAACCAGGCGGTACGGCAGAGTTGTTTGATGTGAGGTCCGAGGACATGATCCAAATCCCTCGATGCCAGAAACACATCACCGGTATCGAAGCCAGCCTCTCAGAGTGGGCGAGAGGTGACTATCTGTCCATGTGCGACATGCTGGGCTCTCCGGGCGATACAGACCTTATGAAGAGACTCGAGGCTGAGAGTGGCCATACGAGCCTCAGCACTGCTGAGATGCTACAACCCTCATTATTGGAGGACTTCCTGAGCTTCGGCGGCGATGAGGGAGCAAAGGCACAGGTGGAAGTGTTGTGGGGCAAGATGGACGAGCAGCACGACCTTTGGTTGAACGAGTATGGGTTCTGGAGACCTGGATCCTCGGTGATTTGCTCGAAGTAGATGTAGAGACCAGGATCCCAATGAGCCTTATTGAGAGCGGTTGCTTGTAGTAATGTAGGGTGTACAGCCAAGTTCCTATCGCTCGCATCACTGTCAGCAGAGCGAACCGGATTGATGACCCGAGGCCGAGGCTACTCGAGGGGAACCTCATGTAGACTGATCAGCAGGTTGACCGCAAGTTTATGCTGTCAAATCCCCTGTTGAGGGGGGGTCATCACCGGGTGATCCGTCAGGTTTGAGCCGACCCGCCTGCTAGCCAGACCGTCCCTTTGTTCCCTTTGTTCCCTTTGTTCTACCTCGCAGAGTATCACGCCACCTACAGCGAGACCGCGGCCTAAGCTTCTCTAGGTTCTCGAGCTTCTGATGTGAAGGGAGCTCCGGTTGACTTAGTCGGTCACGCTCGGAGGGCCTAAAAAGAAGAGTCGATACCGCCGTCTGTAAGCCTAGTCTTTACATATCTTCGATACATTGATCTCATCGGCGCCATCGATCGCGATTGCATACATGCCCGCCTCACGCACCAAACCCAGACGCAAGAGAGTCGACGACAGCCCAGTCTCGACTCACTCGAGCATGAGCTCTACTAGTCGCTCGACTAGCGTGAACTCAACTCGCGGAAGCATGGGTCCTCCCACGTCTCGACCTACAAGGAAACCGTCTGCGTCTGTCTCCGCTTCTGCTACAGCACTGACCCAGAGAAGCGGCGGACAGAGCCGAAACTTCGCCCAGACCGAGAAGGCAGGAGGGCACAGAACTACCAAGGTCGCGGATGTCGCGGAAAGCCAGACTGAGAGTGTCTCGTCGCGAGCAAAGCGCGACAAGGATACCAAAGACACCAGGATGTCATCAGCCGCCAAGGATCACATCACAGAGATCGGAGGGCTCATGGGTGTATCGATGTCGATACTTGATAAGGAGGGTGAATGGCTCCGCTCTTACGCTGATAAGCTCATTCAGCTGGACGAGCTCTTCGATCCGATGCCACCACAGATCGCCACTTTCCTCGACTGTACCAGCAAGAAGAAGTCCAAGCGCAGGGAGAGGGTCGTCGAGTGTCTCAGGTCTCTGGTCGAGATGCGTGAGAAGTGGATCACGGAGTCCGATGTCGCCAAGAAGGGGTCGCGACTTCTCGCGGGAGGCGAGAGCACACCTATCGAGATCGATTGATGGCGGGCGTCTTGGCGCTACGTCGAGGGAAAGGAACTTTGACCTGCGCGCACTTGTTCATGTACTCGGCGATCGATAATGTATGATGTGTCTAGTAGCAGCTCTAAGACGTGGTATTCTCCAACTTATTATCTCTTTTGCGATGCTGAGCCGCCAGTACAGTGATGCTTCCAAGTGGCTCCAGCGCCGCTGGACACCCAGCGGATTCGCCACCGAGTGGCAGGGCGTCATCCGATCTTGACTCATACCGCCGGGTCTTTGGCTGGTGGGATTCTAGCAGGTCCTTTTAGTAGGTTCTGCGTTACGATCCTTTCAAGAGCATACGGAGGTGCAGTGCCGGCGGGGACGCGCGAACGTGTAGGAGACATCGCAAATTGCGGTGCAGCTGAGGCGGCACAACAAAGGTGACCAGCCCAGTGCATCCTTTGTCACGACATAAGCCACTCAGCTCCCTATACTTGTCTGTGCGCTCAGTCGGGACACTCGCACACAAGCTCTCGACACTACATACCTCTCCCACTTCCGACACCATCATCAAAACCCGGCCTTTCCCTTATCACCGGAAGCACTACAGTATGAAACGACTTGTGAGGCTTCGTAAGGATGCGGCGTCGGACGATGGAGAGAGTGTTTGCGAACACGTGGGGGGGGAATATTTCGTCCGGAAGATCTTGCCAGGTTGGAGGGTGACCAACAGGTCGTCGGGCGAGCTGTCAGGCAGCACGCGGCCACAGTGCGAGTACCACAAGCTTTCTGTCGAGTCCGGATTTTCGGACACTGCTGAGGCTAGTATCCTACACCTGGCGGACAAGATGGGTGCTGGAGGCAGCTGGCCATACCCCGAGTGGGTGTCAAACACAATCTCCAGTCATGCGGATTTGTCCATCGAGACACTGGAACAGCCTGCAGAAGTGAAGGATTTCCTGGCCTCGTCCGCGGAGACTGTCGGTCATACACGGGAAGTCGACCAAATTTGGGACGGGATTGTGACGGAGCATACACGGTGGCTTGACGAGTACGGGCTGTGGGTGTCGGGACCCAAAGTCTCCTGCTCGAAGGATTCGCCACCCAAACCGGAAATGAGTGTGCAGACGACAAAGGCGAACGAGGCCGAAAGCGCGATCGACGATTCAGGCGACGGAGCGGATGGCGATTGGAATTCGTGGTCAACAGGTATCAGATACGTCAGGTGAAGGAGTCAGTACGTGGCGAGAGCTCTTCCATGCATTTCTGTACACGACCCACATTACACGATATACATATACACCTAGATCTCCAAAACTTCGATCCCTCCAGCCACATTCAACTTCGAGTCCGAGCCCGTCATTCTGCTCCATAGTCGAGGTAATCTGGACTTTCCATGGCTCTATATTCACTGACACGAGTCAGCTCAACTCGTGTTTCATCAAGACAAAGCAGTACTCACTCTGCCAATTCCGCGACCACTCTTCTTGAATCATCAAACTCTTCCAGCCCATTCGCAAACATGTCCTCCTTCTTATACTGTTCCAAGAACGCGTTTCGTTTCCGCAATCGGTCGTACTGATCTATCATCCGCTTGAACAGCTGCTTTATCAGCTACATCCCCTCCTCTTCCAGTATTTTTACTCACAGAAGCAATACTCGTATGATTCCCCAACATGACCCCGCTGACCCGATTACTCGCCTCCCTGCCCGGCATTCCCCGCTTCCGCGTAAGCGCGACTTGTATCGACGCCGGCCCCCAGGGTACGAAATTGGCGAGCTGACGTTCTCGTATCCGCAGTAATGACTTGTGTACATCGGTCGGGTCGACGTCGCCCGAGATGATGTTAAGGCAGGAGATGTAGCAGGAGGATTTGGAGGCGGTGGTGGACACGAGGCGATTCTTGGGTTGAAGGAGGCGGCGCATAACATCGAGGGTGGTAGTTTTGCGGACTGACTTGGCCTATAAGGGTCAGCTTATGCCTCTTATCGCAGATGGAGTACCGTCAGCGCACCTTATCAATCTCATCACTGGTGAACGGCGTATAGCTGGTCGTAAGGAAATGACACCGAGGCGTGGGTATCAGACTGGCGATGATGCCGACGAGATCGTTGTTCATGTAGCTGGGATACCGTAATGTTGTCGTGGTAGCAGCCATCACGGTCGATACCTGTCAATCAGCAAATACTCCCCACCTGACTTGATACCACTCACAAGCTGGTTAGTCTGCATAAAGCTCGGATCCTGCACATTCAATCTATCCGCCGCTATCCGTGTCAACGCCGCATTGTCCAGCACGACCACCGAGTCTGCATTATTGACGAGCCGCTTGCAGGCGAGAAGAGAGTTGTAGGGTTGTACGACGACATCGGATGATTCGGGGAAGACCGAGTAGGTTTGGATGAGCTTTTTAGGGAAGCGGTCCGAGAGGCGTTCGAGGAGGAAGGAGCCGAGGCCTGAGCCAGTACCGCCTGCTATGGAATGAAGAAGGGAGAAGCCCTGGCTGTCAGCTAGCTCTCCAGCCCTCTCCTCACGCTTCGCCCAGGCGCCCGAACCCATTTGACAGGTGTCTGCCCCATACACCACTGCCCGCATAGCCTTAAAAGTACCGACAACTCACCTCGAGGCTGTCCGACCCATCCGCCTCCCGATCAATCATCTCCATAAGCTCCTCATACACCTTCTCTCCCGCGCTATATCCCTGCGCCCAGTTGTTTCCAGCACCTCCGCCATCTTTCGACATGTATATGTTTTCGGGGTTGTAGAGGGATTTGAAGGGGGATGCGAGTATTTGATTGATGACCTGCAGTATCAGCGCCTCTTATTTTGCTCTTGCCCTTGAACACTTCCTGCTCTCTTCGCAGTGCTAACGGTAGCTAGGTCTTCATGACCACGGCCTAGCCTGACTCGCCATTCCCCCTCGCTGCCTGCAGTGTCCCACTCCTCGTCCAGTCGGATGACTTACTCTTGGCTCCAGATCTATCAGGATCGCCCTAGGCACATAATGCTCGTCATCTGCCTGGTAGAAGAAGACATCTTTCCTATCTCCCTGCCCTCCGTCCGCCGCCCAGTCCTCTAATGTGCCGGTCGGGGAGATACCATGTTCCGCGCAAAGCTTCTGCCAGTACTAAGCAGGATCAGCATGCTATCCTAGCCCATGTAGACGCTAGCCCCAATGTATCTTGGATAGTGGAGTGAGACCTACTTGTGCTCCAACTGAAGAGGGTGTCGTCAGCCAGACATCAAGAACAGGTCAGTATGGATTAGCGCTTACTTTGATTCCCGGCTTGGCCCGCCTACTGTGTCAGCCTGACAGCAAAGCAGGGTCCCGTCTGAGGAAGAGAGGAGCACATACCTGCAGAGTGATGATCTCCCTGCCCATGACAGCTCTGGACGAGCTGTACGAAGTTGACTAGTCACGCCCGTCTGATTCGAGGAATGTGGAGTTCGCAGTCGATACCGGTCGAATGGCGAGGACACAATTTCTTGAGGCACGGGTGATGCTACTGAGCTTGCTTGTCGGTTGGTATGGTGTGTCGCAAAGAGATATAGCGAGCTGTAGGGTGTGGATGACGATCAACAACCGCAGCAACAACCTTGAGGTGCATGGAATGTTGACACGGAGAGTCTAGGGATCTCCATCGACGCGTCGAGACGCGTCGCGTCCATGTCTTCTCGCCTCGAGCCTCCTTAAGGGTTTGCATACGATCCACAGTAGCATCCCTTGTCGCCTCGTCAACGCTCCACGCCAGATATCGACGCTTTCCATAGCTATATGTCTTCGACCGCCACAGCTGTAGTCTATGGTCCGCTCTGCTCGGGAGGTTTCGCGGCGGGCGACTTTTGGGCCACATCGGCACTTGGTCAAAACGCCACCTGTTCCTTTGAGTGTAAGGAGGGTAAGGAGGGTATATACACACTCGATGGGGCTCACAGCGCTCGCAGTTGACTGATTGACGATCTATGTACGCTACGTCGCTACTGACATCATCTCTCAATGTCCTGGTTGCCATATACGCCGCTGACCCCCTTCAAGCTAGACTCGAGTATTCCCCTCTTCCAAAATTTACAATGGCTCTCAGTTCGCCTGACTCCTCTCCCCCTCCCCAGTATGCTCATACTGCTTGGTATCGGCATTCTCATGATCGCCACCTTCCACTACATCCGCCATATCGCCCGCCTACCCAACATGCAGAAGCAGAACTACCTCCTCCTTCGGACCCCGACCTGAACACACAGATTCATCAGACATCGCTGGTCGCCTGTCGGCGCCAAAGATTTGAGGCCTCCGCGTGAAGTCAAGGAGCTGACTGCCGCGCGATGCGCAGGATCATGGGAGGTCCCGCAGATCCCAAAGATCGGGGCCGACGAGATGGACGCGGTGGAGAGTTCCGATCAAGAGGGCCTGAAGGCGGAAAGGCCGGTCTGGGTCGCCCTCTACATCTTCTCCACGCCCACTGCTGCTTCTCGAGCTCGGCGGAACCTCATCCGGAAGTACGACCCGCTCGATACGCTCCCTACCCATCTTCGTAGTCTGGTGCGGATCCGCTTCGTCGTCGGGTACGCAAATCCCGACAAGGCGACTCTGAGTCCGGAGGACCAGCTAGACGTTAGGGCGATGGAGGATGAGGCAAAGACGTATGACGATATGGTCAGGCTGGAGGGGCTGGTGAATGGGGAGAACATGAACCGGGGGAAAAGCTGGGAGTGGGCTGTTTGGGCAGGTCAAGAGGGACGAGAGGCGCAATGGGTCTTGTGAGTCCTTCGTCAGTCTTCTGGGTGTCGAGACCAATAGCTGACGATAGAAGCAAATGCGATGACGATGTATGGGTTCCCTTGTTTGCAGGTGCTAAGTTGATCACCGATACCAGATCTACATCCTGCTCCCGAATCTCCTCGGCGTGCTGCTACAGCTCGACCCCGCCATACCTACCTATATCGGATCGGGCACTGACCACTGGCCAGGCTATCTATGGTACTTCACCGGAATGATGTATGGCTTCTCATGGGGCGTGGTAAGTGCTTTCATCAACTTCAAACCAACTGCATACCAGAGCTGAGGTCTCTCTAGGTTCGCTCGATTGCGACATCTGCAGTTCCCAGGCGGATGTACACGGGCGAATGGGATGAGGACGCATTCATGGGTGAGATGATGGTGAGTCACTATCCCACGTCAGGCCGACGTGTCAGCTGAAGACCAGTATCTCTTACCTACTAAACCCCAAGCTGGTGAACAGCCTACACAGACTGGGCGATACAATTCCAGCACATCATACCAAAGTCATTTTCCCCACACGCCTCCGCGGGGCGGCTGGAACTCACCCCCTCCTCGAATCGACCCACGGACCGGTCTCCTCCGTATCGACCTAGAATACCGCCTAGGCGCGCAGTGGGACTGGTGGATTGCCGGCCCGGAGACGGCGGTGGGGTGGCATCCTGTCAAGGAGGAACAGGTACGTACTGGCATCCTGCGTGACAGCGGTCATGCGGACGCAGCTGATGCTCAATAGCAATATGTCGACGCGTATAATCGGGCTTGGGCATACTTTGTGGGGAGATACGGCAAGTACGAGTGGGCTCCTCCAGCTGGTTGGCAAGATAGATTGCTCTGGGAAGGAGATGCGGACCAAGTCAAGCAACGTCACGAGTAGTAACTCTATGCATCTAAGTAAGCTGTTGCAACAGCACTATATACGACGTCCCCAAGATTCAGTCCAACAAGTGCAAGATCAAGATGAGCTGCGCCCAGCTAGCTCCCTCGCCCCACCCCACTCTGCCGTTTCTGTCGTTCCCTCACGGTCCCCACCATCCGCTCCAACTGCCGGGCCGCCTCTCCGCTCCGGTACACCCTGCACCATCTCCTCACTATCCGTCTTTGGGTACTCCTTCCCGTGGAACTTCTCCCACTCTGTCCCAGCTTGCACCTCCTCCTCGTGTACACTAATTGGACTCCTTTCGCGGAGATACGGGCCGTACTTGATGAGCAGGACCCTGAAGCCGATCAGCTATAATTACATTTGGGGGCTAAGAGGACATACGGTAGTGGCAAGAACAAGATGGAGCAGCATCCAATGATGGTGTTTCCCCAGTCGATCCCGAGGTTGTGGAACAAGGGTACAGAGACGATCGGCATCGCTGCGGCCATCATGGACCGGACGAAGTCGTTCGAGGCGAGTGCTGAGGCGGCGTAGCGGGGGTAAGCTGGTGATCAGCTTTAATCAAGCATGAGGGGCGTAGAGATGCAGTATGCTCACCCTGCGGGAGGTAGTTAAAGTATGGCATGACTAGAGGTTATCAGCAGCTGCTTTATCTAAAGTTTGGGAGGTATAGCTTACAGATAAAGTCAATACCGACGCCGAAGAGCGAAGCGGCCAAGACAGGGTTGATCCAGTGCGTCCTGTTGGCAGTCCAGGCAAACCAAAAGATCGAGATCTGGAGTCTCAGCTTCTGCTCGGCTGTTCGTACCTATGCTGGATCAAACTTACAGGCAAGATAGCAGACCCAATGACCGTCAACGGCAGACGCGTTTCTGGCCGCAGTCTCCCTTTGCTCGCAATGTACTTCCCCTCAAATGACAGTCTACCTTGTCAGCGGGGATCCAAAGGGCAGGGTAAAGGACATACCGATTCCAAAGGCAGTAGAGGCCAAAGCTGATCGCTTCGCCGATCATGATGCCCGCGAAAGGTAGGGTGGAGACGCCCAAGCTCCAGCCGTATCCGATATGGAAGACTATCGGGAAACTCTCAAAGAAGGTGTAGATCCTGATCGGTCAGCCCAAGTCTTCCCGGAGCCTCAAGGCCTCAAGTCAGGTGTCGGACTTACGTAGCGTACATCAGCCCGATGTACAGATTTACACCGAGAATGATCGGCTCGGTGAAGGTCATGATGATCGGTCGGAGCAGAGCTTCGCTGAGGACTTCCCGAGGGTGAAGGTGGGACTGCAGGATCTCGCCCTCGGACCGGAGATTCGGATTGCCGGTGATCTTGCGAAGCCGAGCTGCACGGCGGTGGAGTATGGTTTCTGGGTTGGTCTGAATGTCAGCTCAAGTCCTGATATATCAACAAGACAGTCAGCTCACCTCAGGCATGACGACGGATAAGAACAGCACAGCGGCACCCGAGAGCATGAGCATCTCGTAGAACGCCCATCTCCAACCATTTGCGTCGATCGCCCACGCCACGGCGATAGGTCCGAGTCCGGGTCCAGCGGCGGCCGCGAAGCCGTAGAGGGACATAGCGTAGGCAACCTTTTCGGGATAGAAAATGTCCGCGACGGAGGCACCTGATGGTCAGCTTCTACAGCAGCAATGCGAGAGCTCCAATAAAGCTCGCTCACCTCCAGTCGCAAGCACCGGCGATCCCACAAACCCGCTCAAGAACCGCAGGATGCAGAACCCCGCCCAATTGTCCACGAGCGCATTCGGGATCTGCAACAAGCAGTAGATGAGCAGCGTAATGATGTACGGTGCTGTGCGCCCGACCGCTGGGATCTCGGTGATGGGCGCGAGGAAGAGTGGTCCGAGACCGTACCCGAGCACAAAGAGCGCTATGCCGAGAGTGGAGGAGATGAGGGAGATGTTGAAGTAATCGGCGCCGACGTAGAGTGCGGGCGCCCAGACGGAGGAGCCAATGTAGACGGAGAACGTGAGGACGATGATGCACCATGTCAACCAGACTTTCTTTCTTGTCGGCCTGACAATGAGCTCGGGCAGATGGAGGTCAGTCAAGAGACGACATACCAGTTCAGAGGATTCTCGGGGTCGTCTGGCCCGTACCAATCCACTATTATGGGCTCTCCCTCATAACCTAGCTTCCGCGTTTTCCTGACAGATGTCCCACCTCCCTCCTTCTCCTTTGCCAGATGAGAGCCGCTATGCCCATCGTTGAGAGTCGTAGCCGACGCCTGACTGGTAAAGGTCTCCTCGAGTCGGAGATGCGCGGTACGGGTGGACGGTGCGGTGGATGTGGGCGATATTGGATCGAGTAGGTACTTTTTGGGTACAACGAAGGAAGGAGAGTCCTCGGCGTAAGGTAACAAGCGGCCTTTAGATGCCTTATGTATGATCTGGCCGATGAACTGAATAGGTCAGCGGACAATTCGCCTACTCCGTCGATCAGGCGATGGAGCTTACCGAGTCTCTAATAGTATCCTTCATAATGCTGATGTAGATCAATGGCCTAGATATCGAACAAGCTGAAAAGCGGATTGCCTGATAGAGATAAGGTCCGAGCGCAGATGGCTGGAGCAAGATGTCGCGTGAGGTTCGGTATGTGCCCTCGATGACAGCGATAGGTGTCACTCTTGATCTGAGATGGTTCCGCTAGCTGGGTGGATGACGGGGAAGATGAAGAACAGCACAGGGGGCACTCGACCTGGCTAGGGACTATATACATCCACAGACGACGACTCGATGCCTTTAACGACTTTTATGGTGTGAGAGAAGCGAAGCCTTGGAAGGTGGTCGTCATACAATCAATCATTAGTCAGCGAGATTGGCGAGTTTAGCTAGGCGAGATTGGCGAGACAGGCTTCGTGTTCCGGCTGCCACACAGAGGAAACGCCGCCAAGCCGACCCTGTATCTCCGCTTGCGCGACTGACTTTTGTTTGGTTCCGGGGGTCGCTCGGTCTTGGACCAGCGTCATTTCCCTGAAAGTCAAAATCACAGCACCACCCAGCGCGCCATATCGCCTCTCACCCAAAAGCTGTCTTGTGCATGGAAATATATGAGACACAGCATATGTATTGAGCTTCTACCTGTACATCGACATGCTATAGCGACACTCGACCATCTCGACGATCGGACCATCGACAACTTTGACACCAACGACGCGACGGACGTAGTCAGGCTTTCAGGGAGACCTTGTGTATTGGGTTGAGTGACCCCGAGCGTGCAAAAAGAGGGTCATTTGAATTCAGGCTGTGTTTGTTGACAGGAACCGCAGCTTACTCGTGCGTTACTGTTCTCTTCTCCACCATCTAGCTGTCCATCACCTACCGGACAAACATCTAGCATCATGGTGTTCGCTGTGCTGACTCCCCTGCCAGCTTCGACAGCTTCCACCAAGGACATGTCGCACCCACCGCCCACAAACACTCGGCTTCGGTTACACCCCTCGCCAGGCGGTGTCGCTGCATCACGCGCAGCTCGCGAGTCGATCATATCTTCCTCGGCTAAAGGGTGGTCCCCGCTTCAGATCCACAAGCGGGACGGCGCCATCTCCCCTCTGCAGCAATCGCCCAACCCCTCCCTTGCCCCACCCTCCAACGATGGACCTCGCCGGACTAGCAACTCGTTCAAACACGTCACACGCAATTCTCTTGTCGCCAACAGCCCGTTCAAGAACCTGCAGACAACGCAGGGGAAGCAGGCGGCGGGATTGGAAGTGGAGGAGAAGGGGAAGGAGGTGATACATGAGCGCAGAGTAGGGGAGGGGAGTAGGATGGGAGAAGAGGCGCCAACGGCGGAGGGAGTAGCGGCGACGCCAAAGGCGGCGATTGGACTGGGTATCTCGGCCAAGCCCAGGTCGTCTTCTCGGACTGCGAGTGGGTCTGGGTCGGCTGTGTCTGGAACAAGGAGGGTGTCATCGGAGAAGGGCAGAGTAGCGATCCCGTCCACCTCAGCTGGGGAGACCAGGCGGGTGTCGGGGGAACGCAGAGTGTCGGCGGACCGGAACACCGGCAGTAAAGAGAACGAGTCGCCCAACCTACATACCAGCCAGCGTCAACCTCGACAAAGCTCTGGCGTCAAGGGGCTCAAAGACGGCAATCACGTCTCGCGCTCACCCTTTGTCGTCGGACGGTCCAGCGACGGCGGATTGGAGGAGTCTGCCCCATCCCCCAAGACTATCCCTCGTCAGGGCCTGTCCGTCTCCCCTTCTCCGCGCCGAACCTCTGGACAGCGCAAAGTATCCCCAGCGCATCACCGGTCCCGAGCCGGACACTCGCCCACCCCTTCTCCACCTCGACACTTTTCTCACTCCAACTCCTTCATGAATGCCTCGCCACTTGGCAAGCCTCATTCTGGCCCCAAATCCGCCCTCACACCTTCACGGCGGCTCCTCGGACCGCGCCACGCGCTCGGCGTCACCGACTCGCCCTCCAAGCAGGCAAAGACGGTCACTTTCCAGTCGGTGCCCGATGTCAAGGAGTTTGAGCAGATGAGTGTCGAGGGAAGTGCGGATGGGAGCTTCGAGATTGAGCTGGATAGCGGATCGGAGTATGATCGGGATTGGGTGGATGAGGGGACGGAGGGACTGGACGATAGTCTGGAGGAGATCATGCCGAATGCGCAGGCGGTAATGGCGAGTATGGAGAGGCTGCGGGTGGACGAGCCAAGCCCTACACCAAATCACGAAAGCACCACGGCGGACTTTGTCAACACGCTCATCGAGGAAGGCCTCTTCTCGCCTCAGCAGACCCCTGCTCTCGGTGACCAGCACACCCCCGCATTCGAGGACCAGCCCACTTTCGACCCATCCTCAGCCGAAGAGGATTCGGTGCCATACCTCTCGACCCCCTCTCTCGGGGACGACGTCCTCATGTCGCCCATGTTCGCCGAGTCTGCGGCTCCGGAGATCAAGTACCCGGAGAAGGACTCGGCTGGCGCGCCATACGGTCGGACACACCACGCCGAGCGGGCAGCTCTCGCGCACTCCCTCCCGCCCATGGTGCCCAGCTCGCCCTTCTCCAGCGCCCATCTACCCCTATCATTGGACCACACCATGCTCCTCAACGGTAATGTCGCCAATCCCGCCATCCCTTCTCGCGCTCTTCCCACCCCGGGGACAAAGCACTTCTCGCAGCAGGTCGAGCCGATGCACGACCCATTTATCACCGTCCAGACCGTCACGTCCGTCATGTCCCCTCAAGCGGATCGGCGAGAGGAAGGCGGTGTTCCCCTCGGACGCACAAGCCACGCGGACCGCGCCAATGCAGCGAGGGCGCTAGCGACGCAGAGTCTGGGGCTGGGGATGCCTCGTTCCCCCGGACGCGTCCCCTCGGACGCGACGGACGATCACAGCGAGAGCGGGAGTGAGGTGGATAGTGGAAGCGAGGATGATGAGCGGTTCTTCAACCCCAATTCGACTCCAGCTAGACACAGCATGACCTCCGTCACCACTAATACCAAGACTACGACGGTGGTGGCGGAGCAAGACGAGCGGGGGCAGAGCTGGAAGGAAGAGGAGACGCCGAGAAGGGGGCTACCGAAAGTGCCAAAGGTGCAGGAGGTCAAGGTGCCCAGTCCGGTACAGAGTCCGGTGATATCTCAGGAAGACAAGGCTGAGAAGCGAGTAAGTCTGTCCTTGCTCAAAGATGAGCTCAGCTGATAGTCCAGTCAAGCAGACTCGACTTCTCCGGCTTCGCCCTGCCGATCATCAATATGACTTCCCCCTTCTTCCGCCCCACGCCCACTCTCGAATCCCAAATCCGGATCCCCTCCAACGATGCCTCGACCTCGGGCATGTCTACCGAGGACGACGAGCGGCCGGTCACTCCCTCTCCCGCATCCGTCGCTTCTCATCCAGCCACTTCGGCCAGCGACGATGCTACACTCGCCAACGCCCACCGGATCCCCAGCTTTGAATTCGAGGAGATCAAGCTCACCTCGGAAGAGATGTTAGTCCGCCGCGCGACCATCCAAAAGAACCCCTACAGTCCCACCAAGCCCGTCTCTACTTCGACCTCCGCGTCCAGCTCGGGCTTTACCAACCCTTACTATTCCCAGGATAACGTCCGCGCCATCGCCGACGGCGACAACAAGGGCTCGGTGCGTATCCGCCAGCGGATCAGTCGGGAGATGATCAGGGAGACTATCGACCGGAAGTACGCTGAGGGATCCATCTCCCGCCGGCCTCACTCGGCGCTCGGTATTGGCGGCTCGTCCAATTACTCCAGTATGGGCAGCGAAGACCCCTTGTCTGCGTCGGGCTCAGGCTCGGGCTCGGGCTTCGGTTCGAGCGCCGAGATGAAGCGGGCAAGTACGCCCGGCACGGGTTATTCCACCTCGGTCGCCCCTCCTACTCTCTCCGCATCGTCTAGCAACGCCTCGACTCGCAACAAGGCCTTACCCCCTCCGCCGGGTGTTTCCTCCACGCCGATGCTCAAGTCCGCCACGGAGGTACCTCGCTCGAATGTCGTTCCCCCGCCTCTACACCGCCCGCGCTCGTATACTCACGCACCTGCCGCAGCGGAGGAGCTCATCCGCCAGTCCTCCGAGATGGGCGCTGAGCCCAGCTCAGGCCTCGACCGGATCATCGCGGGCGGCCAACACGCAGCACCGATCCAAGGGCTGCCCCAGCGAGGGTCATCATACGGTCCCACAGCCGTCGTCGGTCGGCCGGTATCCATCCTCCAGAACCCTCACCCCTACATTCCGCCTGCGCCATCTTCAGCTACCACGGGCCGGCCGACACCCCGTACACCGAGCAGGAGCGAGACTGCGCCCGTGCGCGCGCCCAGCTCATCCGGCGGTATGATGGCCTCTTCATCTAGCTCCTCCACAGCGGACTTTGGGCTCGGCGCATCTGGCTCCAGAGGGCGGGACGTGAGTGGTCTGAGCGCGATACATGAGGGCGGAAGTAAGAGTAGCCGGAAGAGCAGGCGGAGCATGAGCATGAGTGACGCGAATGAGGTGATCATGGTGAGCTCTTCCCGAGCGGTATGGTAGACTTGAGCTGATATGCTAGCCCTCGTCGTCGAAGAAACAGCCTCGGCTTACTCTGGGTTTGGGACAGGACAAGGAGAGCATGTCGGATTCATTCAGAGATGAGATGGAGAGTATAAGCGGTGATGTGAGTTGTTTGCTTAGGCGCCCGGCGAGCAAGAGCATCAGCTGACTTCATTAGCGCAAGTACAAGGTTCGCGAGAAGCACGTCTCTGGAGCCAGCTTTGGGAACACCGTCTCGCATTCGAAAGCGGGCGATATTGATACTGGAAAGGCGTGGAGGCAGTTGAGGCGGCCTTCGGATATCGTGAGCTGCCATTTCCATTGGGCGGGATCGAGCTGACGGGCTAGAATGAGCATGCTGCGGAGATTCGAGCGATGCGAGACCGAGATGTCAGCCATGGGAAAGCCAGCGGGACGATCTTTGTCAAGGGTGAGTTGAACCGGCGCGAAGCCTCGTGGGCCAACACTGACGGAGCAGTCCTTGGGATCGAGAGCTTGGTTGTGCCTGTCCCGGCCGAGCCGACATACTTTTGCATGACGCTCGACAACGGTATCGACTATATCCGGACACCGTATACTGTCCTGCAGGATGGTGCGCGAGTCAACCAGGAGTTCGCCTTGTAAGCTCCTTACTCTGTTGGATCCGGTGTCGGAGCTGACGATCAGGGTCGAACATCCCAACTTTGAGTTCTCGCTCGCGATGGACATCCGGCGGGACCCTCATATCATCCGAGCGCTCCAGGACCAGGACCACCTCACTGTCCAGCGGAATGCGTCCCTCTCTCAGCCCAAGCCGACCTCTTCGACCGGTAGTGGTATCCGCCACCTTTTCTCGTCCCCTCGGAAAGCCAAGAACCCGCCCTCCGCTCCCCCTTCTCGCCCCATCACCCCGCAAGCGGCACCAGTACCCTCGCAATCCCAGCCCGAGACTATCGCGCGATACCTCGCCACTCCCAGCTCGAGCACAATCGCCAAGACCCACGTCGCCTTCAAGCCTATCGCAAAGCAGTGCGAGGCCAAGGTGCTCGAGATTCGATACCCCATGTTTGCGATGTTCAAGGGCGAACCTGACCGACCTCGGGATGGCGGCAATACGAACGTCCCTGCCACTGGGCCGCGGAAACAGGTGGCGAAGGTCACGCTTCAGGTCTTCAGGCTGCCACCTCTGCCGGGTATCAAGCCGGAGGATCTGCCGCAGTGTATCGATGAGTGTTTGAGGGGGATGAGGCACCATGCCTGGCATGAGTGTGAATATCACGAGGGGAATTTGACGCAGGAGGGCGGGGACTGTACGGTGAGTGTCAAGCTTGGCTTGCACGGTGGGGTAGTGCTGATTTTCAGATACCGCGAAGACGGACGTTCAAGCTCATTGGTGGCAATCTCGTGGCGTACAACGAAATCACTCGGAAAGAGGTCACCACGATCGATCTGCGCCAGGCGACCGCCGTGATTGATCTGAACCCGGACCAGTCGCAGCGGGATCTTGTAGCAGCGGGGAAGAAGACCCGGAGTGGGAGCGTGGACGATGATGAAGGAATGGGGATGGGGATGTTTGGTGCGCGCCCCAGAAGCTTCAGAGTGGAGTTCAAGGGTGGGGAGGGGATTGTTTTCTCGGCGGATAAGGATAGCGACAAAGCTACATGGTGAGTTTCTTCTCTGACCGACCGGGAAGATGAAGCTAATGGGCAGGATGGAAACCCTCAATGGGCTCATTGGCAAGATCCCTTCCAACCCACTCTGGGCAGACCTCCTCTCGTCTATGACCAAAGATAAGCACGATCGGACGGCGGCAGCTCGGTCCGTCAGCCGGTCTACGACGCACACGCACACCACCTCAGCCTCTGGTCCGGGTATGATACCGAACAGGATGAGCTCGACGAGTGCGGCTTCGGCGGGAACGAAGCGGGAGTCGAGTCAGGCGATGGGCAAGACGAGGAGTGCGCCTGTTCAGGTACAGGTGCAGCTGGGGGTGGAGGGGGGAAGGACGATGACGGGTAGGAAGGGGGAGGGGGTGGTGTGACGAGAGGAGTGATAGTATCTGGACAATTGGAATCTTATGATCTGTATAGTATTAGTAGTGGTCTTTACTGGGATTTGACGTAGTTTGGGATGTACATGCGATGACGCTTACTGCTGACCTGCCTGAGAGACTGATGGACTTGGGGGAGCTTGGAGGCCGCACGCGCAGAAGATCTCGACGCGACGGAGGTCGGAGAATTCTCACTCGACAAGGTTCGTGCTGTGTGTTTCCATCCTGGACCCCTTCACCCAGCTCGTCAAGCTCCACAGACGACGATATCGAGGACGTCTAACACTTACTGATTCTGATGTCACCTACGTATCATCGCAATGACCCTCTTACTCAACGTGATCCGCTCCGCCGCCCGACCTGTCTGCTCCGCTCGCGCGATCCCTGCGACGAGATCTTTCAGTCTATCCGTCCGCACACCGTTGGTTGGGTTCTCACTCGGTACAATTCGCTCTCTTCCTCCGGCAAAGGCTTCTTTCCACTCGTCTGCTGCTCGTACGGGCGCGTGGGGACCTGTAAGTTGCTTGACTGCCAAATTGCAATGTAACTGTGTTGAGCTGATCATACCCAGGGCCTCTTTGAGTGTGATCGTAAGTGCCGCCAGACCTCTTTGTCTACCGGACCAGGCCAAGCCCTGATCATCCCAGATATCCTAGACGAAGTGATTTCCGTCGAGGAGATTAATGGCTTTCCTCTCGACTGCTTCATGGACGAGTGGGAGGGCAGGGAGGATGAAGCCCGCGCCAGACTCACGCGGCCGCACATCACGTCGGTCATGCGCAAACTCACTTTCGGGGCTGGAATGGGTGACAGATTCCCCGTCAATCCCTCCGTCGTCTACATTGCCTGCTGTATGCGCTTGGGCGTGCAGATCTACAAGAAGGATCTGCAGCTCGCCGAGCGGTACGTCAAGCTTATCCTACGGAGCAACAAGGGCAATGACTACATCTTGGGCCAGTATCGGCCCCTCCTCCAGGCGATCAAGGATTACAAGAACGACGGCGAGACGGCGTGGGAGCCCAGGGAATTGGGGCTGATCGCTACTATGGTCATAGGCAAAGATAACGCTCAGCTATAGTGAGTTTCATTGTGCGGTCTAGCGGCGGATCCTCGAGAGGGACCAAGATGGGGCACGCGAGCTGATATTGCGCAGCCGCGATGGGGTTGATGAGGATATTATTCTAGCTCGGCTGGAGGCCGAGAAGGCGGAGAAGGAGAAAGAGAAGAACGATCAGGCTACTGGGGCGTAGGGATGGCTAGCACGATCACGCTCGCCGAGCCATGTCATACCACTCAGCCGCGCTTCTCCGGTTATCCACATGTTCCCTCGCATCTTGTCATCACACATGAAGCCATATGCTATATCATATGTACAAGATCGTAGGTACGCTGACGGCAGGAGGATATCGGAGGGTTAGAGAGTCGTTGCGGTTGTACTGTCGACCTGTACGGATCAGCGCCTGCTCAACTTGTCATCCGCACATGTGACTCCAGCTTACCTCGATAGTAGGTACTATACTAGCAATGAACTTCAAGAACTGTGAACGTCAGCATGACCGAGAGTATGACTAGACACGATCAATTTTGCCATGACTCACAATCACGAGGTAAAAGTCCACCTGCAACCCCCTGACCTCCCCTTCTCCCTCTGCCTCAACCTCCTTCTCCTTTCCTTCCTCCTTCTTCACCCCGCTCCCACCCGTCACCTTCCGCACCATCCCTCCCAGACCCCATCGTCCGCCCGCCGAGCCCCTCTTCCCCGGCGTACTTCCCGCCGGCTGACCAGCTGCTGATCCTGAGCCTTCCTTCTGATGCTCGTCCATCCTATCGATAAACTTCTTCATGACGCTGGCGTGCTTGCACGGGTGGACACTAGCGAGTTGTTGGCCCGAATGAGGGAAGGGCTCCATCGTCATCGTCTTAAACGCGTGGTCGGAGGGGACGTCCTCGAAGACTTGGGTGGTCGTGAGGGGTGACTTGTTCTGGTATGGTCAGCTTTAGGTACATCATGACCGAAAGCTACCGTCAACTCACCTCGTCATAGCCGAATAACCAGAACCGAGGGGTCTGATAGTGCTTATCGTAGCTGATGAAGCAGTCGTATGTCCGGACCTGCAGCAGATTCTGGCCAGCAGTAGACTTGATGTCAGATCTGCGGAGTATCAGCTTAGCTCTTGAGATGACCAGCCCACAGCTAGTCACTCCTCTATAGCTGAGCTCTCATGAGCAGAGACTCACGCGCTCGGGTGCACAATCCTGACTGCAGCGTCATCCTCCTCTTCCAATCCCGCACCCTCATCCTCCATATCTGGGATATCGTCCATATCAGGGATGATCTCCTCCTTGACCTCGTCTCCCCGATCATCGAGCCTGAGATTGGCGATAGCGCCTGATGGATCGGCAGCCGCCGGTGCTGATGGAGAGTCAGACATGTCGGGAATGTCATTGATAGTTGGGTCGGTCTGCGATGCTGCTATGTTAGCTTGATGATCTGTGCGCAAACAATCGGGAGAACTATAAGCTCACCTCGTCCGATATGGGTAGCTACCCAGTCGTCCTCTCCTGATCTTGGTTTTCCGTCTGGTCCAGGTGCTTCGTCCGCCTGGTGCATCAGCAGCGTTCACTGAGGATCGCACGGTATCACGCACCTCGTCCAGGAAGCTCATCAGCTTCTCGGCGTCCTCATCGGCGTCGGTATAGTTGACGGCCATAGCTCGTCGAAGGCATGGGACTATACTCGTCAGCTTCCGCAAAGACACATGCCTTGGCGCTCAACTGACCGTTTCGGGTGATGAGATATTGCTTATCTGTCGGCAAGAAATCTCTTGCGCGAGAAGCATCTCCTTTCTCCCTGATAAGATCAGCTTGGATCCGAGGTTACTTTCGGCAATCTAGCTCACCATTGCCAGGTCGGGAACTTGTCGGTAAGGAAATCACCGGCAGCGACAAATTCCTCTGTCTGGGTAAGCTTCCCCCCCGGAGCATATCAAAAGCTCACAACAGCTCACCTGGCGTGATTCTACCATGCTCCTTGAATTTGCTCTCGCGCAGCACCTGTCGTCGCGTTAGTCACGCACGATCCGCTGCATGCAGGGCCCAGGTGGCGAAAGGACGTACGGGTGAAAGATAGTCCCTGACTGCCCAGTACTGTGTCTGACGCACGTCAGCTTTTCTCGCCGTATCAACCTTCAGAGATGATCTTACTTGTAAGGAGAGCATTGTAGTTCTAGCGATATACAGTACTAGAAGGATGGATGGATGAAGGAACCTTCAAGCTGTCCTCTGCGCGTCACCGCTCGCTCAGGCGCGCGTTAATAGGTTGTTTCACCCAATAAGGAAATTATCGATCTGAAACACAAGGCACAGCTGACGTAATGTTTGTTAGAAGCGTGATCCTAAGCTATAGCTAGTGAATGTGTGGCACAAGACGGCGGGGGAAGGGATGCATGAGAACCGAGCTCCAATCCTGCCCAGGGAGTCCTTCATCCACACTCCCGTCGTCCGCTCGCGTCCATAGACCTCGCCATCCTCAAGCCCCAGCACTTCCCAGCTTCCGCACACGTCCCCTGCACTACCTTCATTACCATTGACTTGGACCTATCGCTGCCCGCCTGACCTCAAAGCTGGGACATACGCGAACTCATCTGTCGACCTCTCAAATCCTTCAGCTACTACATCAGCGCCCTACCCCATCCACCATACGGTGAAGGGTGACAAGATACGGCTCAAGACTCACGATTGCTTTCCCCATCCACACCTATCAAGCTGGGCTTGGGGTAGTAGGCGTTCCCGCTAGAGCCGGCATACGAGGATTTCGACTTGGAGGTGTTGCCATCACCGGCCGTTGGTCGGAGGATGAGGGTTGTGAGGAGGCCGATGGTGTAAATCTTGGATTGTACGGAGCTGGATGTCAGCTATGGCACAGAGAGACCATGGGCAGGGACGCACAGGAAGACCAAGGCGACGTCGTAGCGCTTGTTCCAAGCTATAAGAGTAGCAGCTGAACTGTAAAGTCAGCTTTTTCCCTTTCTCAGGCTCAGTCCGAGCCATAGCGATCCTAATGTGGACCGACCTGATGAGAGCTGGTGATTGCGTCTCGAAGAATCGTCTATGAATATCAGCTCTAAACGACAGAGACTGGGATACCATCGGCTTGAACTCACATGATCAAGCGGCGCAACATCGAGTCGGTATGTGTCCATCCTGTCTTGACGCGCTTGAGCCCGTATGCGATAAGGCAAGTGATGAGAAAGTCGGAAGCCAATGTAAAGCCGTGCTGTACTGTCAGCCACTTAGACTACCTGTCTGGATATTGACAGCGCCACCGGCTGGAGCAGGAACCCGAGCTGAGAGGATGATAGGAGGCTAAGACTAAACGAAGATCCAAGACTCGTGCAGGGATAGGAATTGACTTACCCAACTATAAGTGAGCACCGCAATACCCGGGTCCCTGATCGTTTCCGGTGTGATGAGCTCGAATCTGCGGTTGAGGGCGAGTAGGAGCGCGATACCGAACGCGACCGATGCGAAGCTTTCGCGTCAGCGTACTTTCCGGGCCCATCATCAGATGGCGAGCTAGGACTCACACGAAGGGACTGAGGACTACGGCTGGCCACCAGTGGCGGTAAAGTCTGCACGCTCTGTCGACGTAGAAAATCTGTCAGTCAGCTGATGTGCTCTACTCCTTGCCTTGACAACTGGTGAGAATTGACTAATTTCAACGATGCAGACGGCAGTGATCATGAGGATGAAGTCTCTGGTGAGCCCTAAGTCATCAGCACACATTCAGAGATCGGGCCCCGACGAGGACAGAGAGAAGGATATATACTCACAAGCGATACTTGTGAAGGGAAAATAGTCTCCAAAGTTCCATACGAAGAGGTGATTCACCCAAGTCATGAGACTGCGATCATCAGCTCATCTGTGTGCTCAGGTGGTCACCGGGATGCTCACAATATCGTCGTAGCAGTAGTCGAGATGACAGCCGCGCACTGCTCTGTCCGCCTGGGTGCAGCTATTGTGCGACCTTGACGACATCAAGAACATGATCACTTACGACCAAAGCCACGATGTGCTTCTTGTCCGTTCGGATATGGGGCCAGTATGCGAATACCTGTACAACCACCACACCCATCATGACGCAATCAAGGACTGTACTACACAGGATCAGCTCAATCCTTCTAGCTCTAGGCCTGAGGCTGGGCACAGCGGACTTGATTCACTTGACGAAGAAACCGAGGATCCGTTCGCCGATCAACTGCTTGAGTACCGCGTCTTGCAGAGGTGTCCGACCTGGGGACAGCATGATCGGCGAGGAGATAAGGCGTGTCGTCTAGTCTAATTGGTGCTTGCGAGGATGTTTGTCTAAGAGTGAGAGAAGGCTATGGTCCGGAGTCAGCAGGATCAGCACAGGAAGGTTTACATAGCGGTGGCCGTCTCAGGAGGCTGACGACCGCCGGACATTCTTGTTCCTTTGAGTGCGGGCCCGCCACGGAACAACACGGGGCGGAGCAGATGGAAGCGAAGAAAGCGTGTGGGAAGGACGTGTGTGCGCCTGACAAATCGATGAAATGAAGGTTCGGAAAGGACGCAATCGCCAAGGAATGCGGATCTGGATCTGGGGGACCCGAGGGCCCAAGCAGCTGCCCAAGCTCCGAGACAGGTGGTCTGCCAGACAACCGCTTGCAAGCCGTCGCGGTACCGAAGCACTCCAGCTTTTACATACAGCTATCATCCAGATCACGACTATCCGCGCTTGTTCCGTTGCGCGCGAAGATCAAAGCTGCGCTCGACGTTGTGGTGAAAAAGGGTGGAAGCCGGATCGATGGCTAGCGAAAGAGAGGAGATCGAGGTGAACCAGGGAGGACTGGCGCACAGGAGAGGGGTATGAGAGGGATACGAGGAGTGTGCCGAGCCGTATAGATGTCGATGGGAATAGCACCGAGTGTCGATAGGTCAAGCTGCAGGTGGACAGAGCAAGAGCTACATGAACATGTATGTGGCTAGTGCTATGTACGGTGCTTGACGATCTCCCTACCAGCTAAGCCATCCTTGGCTCTAGTCAGCCTCGCCTGTGTGCTGCGCACGGACATCCGCATTCCTCACTCTGTGTGGCTCCTTTGGTACTGAACCTGCGCTTTCCCCACAACGTGTGCTAATAAGGTTGTTTCACCCAATGCGGTAATTATCGATCTGAAACATCAGGCACAGCTGACGTAATTGACATCAGAAGCCTAGGAAATCGCCTCGACCTTCTGGATTGTGTGCATAAAGCTACTTGTATACACCCAGAGCTCCGAGCTTCACGAGCTACTATCAATACCGCAAGACTCTGCAACATGACTGTCGGAGAGGAGGAAGAGCTTCCGCCTTCCAAGCTCGGTACGAAAGAACACTGGGATGGTGTCTACGAGTGGGTCTTTCCAGCTTGGAGCTGAGGCGAAGCAGGCATGAGCTGAGCAGTACAGCCGGGAAAACGCAGTGTATGATGATGTGGGAGATGAAGGAGAGGTGTGGTGAGCTATTCACTTTGGGTCGATTGATGACTGGAGCTGACGAACAGGTTTGGCGAGTCCAGCGTCACCAAAATGCGCAAGTGGGCGACCGAACATTTGCCCCCAAGCAAAGAGCTCATACGAGTCCTCGAGTGCGGATCAGGCAATGGGACACTGCTGCTCTCCTTCCTTACCTCGCCTGAGACCTCCGGCCCGCAACCCTTCCATCTCACCGGTATCGACTATTCCGAGGGGTCTACTCGCCTGTCCAGATCAATAGAGGCCAATCGACGAGATACTCTCAGAGCCGACGCGGAGGAGAATGACGAGGTGGTCAACCCGGCGAAGGTGGAATGGCGGACGGGCGACCTGCTGGCGGACGATATGGAGGAGCAGTGGGATCTCGTACTCGACAAGGGGACTTTTGATGCGCTGTGTCTCAGCCAAGAGGTCGTGGCGGAGCGGGGAGGGAGATTACCATCTGTGGTATATCCGGAGCAGGTCGCCAAGCTGGTAAAGACTGGCGGATCCTTCTTGATCACGAGCTGTAACTTCACGGAGGAGGAGATCAAGCGGAGATGGACAAAAGAGGGTTTGGGTTTTGAGTATCAGTAAGTTTGACCCAGCTTGTTCAAACTCGGTAGCTACGCTGATGCTCTAGCTCATCTGTACCCCACAAATCGTACACTTTCGGCGGCAAGGTTGGGACGGTCGTTTGCACCGTGGCATTTAAGAAGGTCACGCCCCCAGGACAGCAATTACCGGCAAGCTCAAATAGTGGAATGCAGGATCAGCTCTACCTCTGCGTTGACGTGCGTTGATCTCTTGCTTCCGCACTAACGATGCTGTTGCTAATCCGGTCAGTGTGGGGGTACAAAGACAGACGCGGCAATAGCAGATTCTGCGGGAAAGGTCATCGCTCGAGCGCAGGGTGGTAATGGTAACATGGCTGAGGTGTGTCAGGTCGTCCGTTTCAAGATCTCCATCGCTGACGGACCAAGGTGGGAGCACAAATGACATCCGAGATGTGAGTGCGTGCTGATTCGCTCCGTTTTCATCACTGTGCTGACGGTTTCAGAATCCGGAGTACCGTTCTGAAAGCTGTGGCCAATCTGCCAAGTGCATATCAACGCTCTCCAGGAGACGCAGGCGTGAAAGCGAAGAGCTGCCCTGCCGTCTTTGCAGATGTCTGGACTGGCGTGAGTCGCTGGATCCAGACTGCTCGACCTCAGCTGATGTCTAGATCTCCGGCTGCGACACCCCACTCGACGAGACCCGCATGTCTGTTCTCTTATCTCCGTTCTTCCATCATCTCCCCTCGCTATCGGTGCTTAACGATGCGCATCTGCTCGGCGGACCGTTGCTGCAAAGACACGCACCATGGGGGGTGGCAGTCATCGCGGGGACAGGGAGCGTGGTGGTCGGACTTGAGGTGGAAGAAGGAGGGGTCAAAGGGATCGGAAGACGAGGTGGGGTTGGGTATCTACTGGGGGATGATGGCAGTGGTAAGTCCCACTTTGTCCAGCCTGATCATATGGGAGTAGCTGATCAGTCAGCCTTTGACCTCGGGAGGACCGCGATCCGCTTTGCCGTCGACGCGTTCGACGAGGAGCTGGAAATTACAGACGGCCTAGCGAAGGACATGCGGGAGCACTTTGAGGTGGAAACGACTCCGGAGATACTAGGCAAAGCGGTACGTCCGCCATCTTATCCACGGCGGCGAAAGCTTACACGAATAGCACGACCTAGACCCAAACCTAAGCCCCTTTGACGCTACCAACAACCGCAAGCTCCAGATCTCGTCCCTCTCCCGACTCGTCCTGGCCGCTTGCGCGCGCTCGCCGCCCGACGCACTCGCCATCCGCGCAGTAGAGGACTCGGCTGGCCGACTGGCCGCTCCGATCGTTTCGCTCGTACACCAGCTGTGTAGGTCCAAGACCCGACCAAGGAAGGTCGGGGAGGCGGGACTGGTGCTCGGTGGCGGTGTGCTCAGGCAGGTGGCGTATAGGGACGTGATGTTTAGATATCTGAAGGAGGAGGGGGTGCAGTTTGGGTGGGCGGAAGTGGTGGATGACGTGGCGGGAGAGGGGGCTTTGGGACTGGTGGAGAAGGCGAGGACGAGCATGAGTAGACGAAGCAGATCTGGAAGTTATTGATGTCGAAGAGATCACGTATCAGTCGTTGTGCTCAGGGGGGTGCTCATATACGGACAAAGTGCCACACATGACCAACTGGAGTTCCGTTTCACCAAGGAACCAGCGGCCAGCTGAGAATCTGGTCAGCCACCGTCTACACAGCCTTTGGGGCAGTGTGGGATCAGGATATTGTCTGAGGTATGTGGAGCGGCAAGCTCATATGCTGATGCCGAGCTCTGCGTTCTTTACTGTTTCCTCATCCTCCTCTCGACTTGCATTTGCTCATCTAAGGTCATACCATCGTCCGACTATCTTTGTCTCCTGAGAGTAGTCCACAGCTCGACGGACCCACAAGAATCCCCTGAAAGAACCCCGAGTTGTCGGTGAGATCACAAAATGGCTCCACGAAGCAAAGCCAAAAAGGTGAGCGCTCCGTCGACCTCGCTGATCCAGGCGACCGACTTGGCTTCTACCTCGTCCACATCTTTGCCCTTCCCGGACTCAGCTCCTACACTCCCCTCACCATTGCGACGCTCCTCTCTCCGGAACCATCCATCCATCATCGCAGAGATATGCCAATACCTTCTGCCGCATCAATTGGCACGCGTCCTCCGCGTCAACCGGCAATGTTTCGAAGTCGCCGGGCAGAAGCTGTATCGCGACATCAAAATTGTACCGGGCGCCGGGTATCAGCGTACGAATCTGGCTATCCCTTATCGCCATAAAGGCTTGCCGAGTCCTACAAAATCCCGCTTGTTCGAGTTCGTTCGAACGGTGGACATCACGGAGAGTGCTGCCATTTGGCTCGACAATGCGCAGATCACGGATATGGTTTGCCGTCGAACGGGAACGCCCTACGCCCTGCCACATCTTCGTACGCTGATACTGCGGACTGACCCGGTGGACATCCCGGCGGGGCGGATTGTCCATCCGGTAGCCCCGTGGTTTTTGGTCGGCCTGCAGCCAGAACACCTGCTTCTCGTCGGAGACCTCGCGGCGCTCGCTCGTATATCGCGCTATCCTCATGTCTACGGCTCGGAACCGGCGCACTGGCCGTCCGTCAAAAGACTCGAGCACATCATTCCGTACAAGAACCCTCATCCATATCCTACCCCCTTCATCATCTCCTCCGGCGATCGCGACAGCGTTGCCAGTTTCCCCAATCTCCTCTCCTACGATATCTTCTTCGATATCAGCTCCTCACAACAGGATCTCTCAATCACCGGGATGCTACGGGCCGAGCTGCATTTCGCTCGGACGGTCGCTTGGACCATCCGTAACTCGCGTGAGGTCGTACCCGTCACAATCTGGCTCTCTCCCCTATCGGAAACCGCCTTCATCCAGCACAAGCGACTCATCAAACGCGCGATCTGCCAGACGCTCCGTGCGGACCAGTACTTGGAGACCGGCTGCTCCCAAGCTTTCCCCCTGTGGGATGAGGCGCGGTTCCTCAGCAGGGTCGCACATGTTAGGGCGTACATGTGCAGCCCGGCCAAGATGGCGCGGTGGGATTGTGTAAGGAATGGCTGGGCCGACGGCGTAGCCTCAAGGGTCTGGCGCAGTGGCGTGGAAGAGGTGGGAGGCGAGGCGGGGAGGGTGGATTGGGACGACGTCCAACCCGGTGATGACGGTGCGGATGTCCTCAGCGTTTTTGAGTATGACAGCGAGGAAGAGCAGGGAGAGACGGAGTCGGAGGAGGGAGAAAATGTTGGGAACTTTTATGGGTATAGCTCGTATCATCAGCGATGGATCTACCAGGGTGAACATCTATCATCTGATGACTCGGACGTGGCGGGTGACGCGGGCGATGAGGGGGAGGAGGAGGACGAGGGTGAGGATAGTGACGAGGTCGAGGAGGAGTGATGGTGATAATGGTGATAATGGTCGACTCTTCCCCGGTACGTGTCTCAGTTCCTCAGGCGACGAGTACTCGGAACAGTAGCTGACCTCATAGCGACTCATCGACTCCTCAGAGCGGTCCAGCCTCCCAGCTCGAAGTCTATTATATTGAACGAGCCCAGTACATGCGCACAAAATCGGAGCCAATGTGAGCAAGATGTAAGGTATGTCATTTCTGAACTGCACTTGCGGTGATCCAAGATGCTGACCTGCTAAGTACACCCTCATCGGGACCAGGGCAATATATGATCTTTGTCTCACGCTCAGGTCAGCACAGGGCGTTTCATCCGCTGAAGGCGACGGTGCTGACTATCACAGGTCAAATATACAGAGATCGCTACAATACAGTTCGGTGTCGACTCGAGCGAGGCGAAGCTACCTCCAGACTGTTCGGATATCATGTCAGAGACCCCTCGGTGTGCTAGCGCAGCCGTCCAATCAATATGGCCATGTTGATCTTTGTTGAAGGATCACACGCACAGCATAAACAATGCATGATACTGAAATGCTCGGTCTTTGACTGCTGACTTCTGATAACCTACATTGACTCCATCCAGATCTCCTCCGCCCTTGCTAATGACCAAAACGACCGAGGCAGACGGCCTAGTAACACTCGTATCGCCAACCCATGTCCACCTGCTCCTGGGTCACGCCATGCTTCATGACCTTCTTGATCTGCGTCTCGTCCCCTGAGTCGAGCATTCGGTTCTGCTTGTGCACGAAGAAGCGGTAGCCGGTGATGACGAGCATGAAGACGACAGCGAGACCCATTACTGATAGTCAGCAAGACGCCCATCTTCACACGACAAGGGGTACTTACGGGTGCCGAATCCCTCAAAGTACCTGGGAGGGTTCTTCCAGCAGTAGCTGGCCCAGATGTTGCTCGTACCACCAATAGCGTTCATGAGAGCGACTCCGGCAGCGCGCTTGGTGTGAGGACGAGCGTTGTGGAGATTCATGGTCTTGTAGAGGAAGATCTGGGGACAGACTTCAAGTCAGTAGAGATCTTGAAGTATTGAGGGGGAAAGGACCTACCTCCGACCCCTGGGATGAGCATCATGGCAAAGTATCGAGCCGCAGTGTTGGTGGTCGCAAGCGGGATGACGTAGAGGGGAAGCATGGTGGCGAGACACCCCATAAGCAGCCAGTATACCGTCTGCTTCTTCTAGAAGGGCATCAGTAAACGCTCCGGGGCTGGTTGACGAGCAGGGGAAGAGCTCACGTCAGACCAGTACGACAGACCCCAGAAGATGAAGCAAGCCAAGATGTATGGCGGTGCGACAAGAAGGAGCGAGATGAAGTTGGTGTAGCCGAGAGATGAGACGCTGAGCGATCAGTACAGGCTCATCTTGATGGTTGTGAATCTTAGATAGAGCTTACATAGCAGGGAAGAAGTTGCTAATTGAGTCAGCATCTGCACGCCAGAACAGAAGGCCGGTCGCCCAAGAAGAGGGATTATGAGAGGGAAGAAACCTACGTGATGGTGCCCATGCCCTGACTCATCATCATGCAGAAGATCAAGGTGTAGACCTGCTGGATCAGCTCGAGCACTTAACCTCAATAGCTGAGAAATCACTCACCCGGACATCCTTCAACGCCATGAGGAAAGACTGAAGAGTACCTATAGTCTCCTTAGCCTCCGTCTGACCAGCTTCGGACTCCAATCGCCAGACCGCATAGTCCTTCTCGATAGGTGACAGCATGCGTGCTTTGTGCGGGTATTCGGGCTAAAGGCGTAAGCTAAGAGACCGAAATGTGCAAGAGGAAAGTGCCACTGACCATGAGGAAGATGAAGATCGCGCCGCAGCCAACGGTGATGACCCCTTCGCTGAGGATTGTCAACTGCTGTGCAAGGCAGGCGGCGTGTCTGGACGTACATGATGAACAGCCAACGCCAACTAGCAATGCCAAGTCGACTTCCCATGGTGAGCACACCGGCAGCGATGAGACCGCCGAAGGCTATGAGGTCAGCGCAAGATTCAGGAGAGATAGGAGGAGTGGACATACCATTACCAAGTTGCTGAGCGATGAAGAGCCCAGCCAGACGCTTACCAAGCTCTTGCTTGACGTACCACGCCGAGAGGTAGTAGATGACTCCGGGGAACTGTACATCAGCTACGCCCGTCGGTTGGAACAGGCAGCACTCACAAAGACCGCTTCAGTCATACCAAGGAAGACCCGGACAACAAGCAGCTGCTCGTACGTCTTGACCAGCGCTGTCATCGCCGAGACAGTACCCCAAAGCATGCAGGCGCCGCAAATGTAGAGACCGGGTCGGTTGAGACGACTGATGAGAAGGTTGGATGGGATCTGAAAGGGGATGTAACCGACTGAGAGGGTGAGCTAGAGCCATACAGGATCCGGGAGAGATAGACGTACCAAAGAGGATTGAGATAGCTGTAGCGAACTGCTCCTCGCTCATGTTGAGGTCGGTCATGACGCCTTGTAGCTTGGCAGCTGCGAGGTTCTGCCTGTCGACATCTGCATAGTTAGCAGATGCCAGATCGGTGTGGGGCGTGGGACTTACAGTTCAAGATGTATAGGATACCGATGATGGGCCTGTCGGTCAGCCAGAGTCAGACAAGGGATAGGTCGGTTACTCACATGATGACCAGGTCCATCTTGCGCACCATCTTCTTGTCGAGCGCGATGATGTCCTCGTCGGTCATATTGGCCAGACTGGCCGGCTTAACCGCATACGCGTGGACCTCGCGCTGGTCCTTGATCTCGTCCATCCCGACCTCTCCTTTCGTCTCCAAATCGCGGTCGTGAGTTGAGTTAGTCGTCAGATTGTATATACACCCAGTAGTCACTGGAATCAGATGGAATGGAAGAGATGGGGAGTCGAGAGGCGGCCCACCCTTCTTATACTGGTCCTCTTAGAGTCTTACCCCGCATTGTGCCGCGCCTTTGGTCAATACCAATCCAGACCATCCTGAATCTCCGCGGGGCCAAGAGAGCCCCCCAGATTTCTCCAGCTGTTTCTCCGGGGCTTGCCCTGTCTTGCCGGCAGGCGGAGCTCCAAGCTCCATGGGCGATAGTGGGGAGATAGAAAGCAGAGTGCGCGGAGCTGCGCCGAGGCAGCATACCTCATTCATCGGCTTTCGGGATAACGCGGTTCTGAGCTGATCGGGCCGGAGCCGGTCGACCGGGTCACCGGGAATACCAATCTGGGGCGACAGAATACCAATCTGCTTGATCCCTATACCAACGCTATCGGCGTCTATACCAACCTGATGGGGAGGTCAAGTGACAGCCGCGGCTGACGACTCCTGCAAGATTCGGGAAACAGATGCGAAATTTCGGAGACCGAGACATGAGTATGTGAGTACCAGCATCTGAAGACGGCTTAACGTGTTGACCCTTGCTGTCGACGAGCCGTCGAGCTGTGGTGAGCAGCAGGATGAAGGTCATTCATCGACATCCACAGGCCTACATCCGAGCACATCGAGGTCGAGACGGGTCCCGCTGGACGGCTTCATACTGTCTGTCTCTACATCATTCAATGCTCTGTGGACCGCAAAGCTGACGCAGCGAGAAACAACCAATACATCAAGTATACACAGCAAGTACTTCACCTCTCTGTTTTCTGCTGCCCATCACGCGTCATGATGATACACCTCCCTCTGACTACAAGCCTCAATTTCAAGCCAATGTCCTGCGCATTCGCCTCTCGCTCACTAAAACCGCCCTTTCCTAGAACGTCGATCGCCGCTTCTTCCCGGCGGGAACCGCAACAGGAGGAAGAGCACCCGCCCTGTCAGTAGCACTGGGTTGCATGGTGACGGCCGAGCAGGTCATGGAGCAGCTGTGACTGACGGTGGCGGTAACAGCCTGGGTGGTAGTCGCGGTCTGGTAAATGGTGGTGGGTATGGTGGCGGTGGTAGTGGTGACTTGAGCAGGCAGTGTCTCGGTCTTTGTACATGTGGTGGTCGTGATGCTGGTCACAGCAGGAGGAGGAGGAGGGCATGTAGACACGGACGGCTTCGGCGCTTCGGGCTGTGGAGCGTTGGGAGCCGCGAGCAGAAGGGGGAGGAGGGCGAAGAAAGTGAGTGTAGACTTGAACATACTGGTGGTCGTTTGGTTGTTTGGGTAAAGTTTGTGAATGTGGTAGATGGATTGGGAAGGATGATGGATGAACGAGGAATCCTGGGGGAAGGGGAACGCCTCTTATAGACAGTTCAACCCCCCCAAGAATGAGTGGTCAAACCCGAGTCGATTACATCCTTTCATCGTCAGCCAGGTCCAGACGCGTTCGAGGACTGGGACTAGGATAAAGGGTGAAAGGATTGGCAGTCTCTAGGACGTTCGAGGAGCTGGAAGATCGCGGCGGAGTATGCCTTCGAAGTCAGGGATGTGCCCGGTTGTGACGTGTATGACCTGGAGCATCCGTTGTCACCCAGAATTACAGCATAGTCGGGGCTGTGCAGGGGGCGCCAGGGGTGTCACAGGCGGTAGAGCATGGGTGATTCTCCTGGTGCTCGCTACCACGTTCTCCCCCTTGCGTGCTGAGGCTGGCGGTCTGTCAGCCGCAATGCCACAACCACCCCCTTGCGCCACCTGAAACGCTTCCAATTGCCGAAAGCGGTATATCTTTGGGCGGCGATGACCGGAGCCGAAAGTTGCGTTCAGCGCAAGGAGGAAACTTGGTGATCATCCTCATCTTATCTCACTCACTCCTGACAAGTCTATACAACATGCCCGGTGCGCAAGGTGAGTCACGGCAAGCTACAGTCGTGCTGCTCTGGTGAAGGGCATGAGCTGAAAAAAATAGGTGGTAAAGGTATGTTTGTGTGACGCATGGCCGAGACTTTGCGGAAGTTACTAACCCCTGCGCCAGTCAAGCCTTTAAAGGTGGGTCACCGTCTTCAAGACGACTACATTCTTCCCGACTTAATCGCTGACCTAGATTTCCTCGCTACTTGACTTGTTATATCGCTCATACTATTGCTCTGACTCTGCCATGATGGATGACCCGACCAATCTCTCCTTGTCACGCCTCATATCACCGAACTCGGCCCCTTGCCTCTACACTAAACCTCGTAATACCCTCATGACCTTTCCTCTCGGCACAGGCACCCAAGAAGGAGAAGAAGGAGCTGGACGAGGACGATATGGCGTTCTTGGCAAAGAAGGTGGGTTAGAGGTCTTCCTTGTTTATCTTGCCTCGCCCGCTCTGCCTCCGCGTCGCCGCTCTCATTTGACGGGGTGTTAAGGTATGATACAATAGACCTCTTGCTGATGATCTCAGAAAGCCGAAGAGAAGGAGCAAAAGGAGGCCGCATCGAAGTGTGAGTATCGCGGACGTTCCAAGCCCGAACAAAAAAAAAGCTATCGGTCCAAGCTTCCTTGGGGGATTCGAGGTAACAGAGTACAACGAGAACACGCGCTGATGATCTAGTGGGCAAGGGACCGCTGCAAGGAGGAGGTATCAAAAAGTAAGTTCACCTCAATCGCGCTTGCTCGTCAAGCGTCCGGCTGCACTCCCGTTCCTCACGCGAATCGTTTAGCTATGCTGATACGACAGGTCTGGGAAGAAGTAAAGGGTACTCCAGATATGCACCTATCTCACCTCCACGTTGTGGCTGGACTCCGGGACTGAGGGCGCGGAGGATGATGCAGCTGTTCCACCTTAATTTACTCTAGCGCTATTATCAGTCGATAGGAATTTCCGCTTTCGGCACTTTGGTTGTTGATCCTTTTGGGTTTGGCTCGTCCCCGCTCTACGGTTACGCCCACATCCATATCTCTCCATCATCTCTATCTCTGGCCTGTCTTCATCTAGCTCTGTCACATTGCTCTGACCCCTTCCTCGCTTAGATTGCCTGATCTGTGAACTCGCGCGATCTGCTAGCTACCTCAATCTCGGCTTGACGCCTCGAAAGCAGGCCACATCTCGAGACTCATTGCGAAACGGCCGTGCGCAAGCAAAAACATCAGCTGGATTGGGCCCTGCCCTTCGACACGCTCAACGCCTATACCTTTGCGAGGGTCCCCTTTGGTACTCCCAGAGACTTGGTCCTTTCAGCCGGTCAATCACTCCTGGACCCCGCCACTTCCCTTCGGAGCACCTTCCATCATCCCACGGTCTCCCTCCTACCCTAAGCCCACATTCCTCCGCTATCTCGCCAATTTGATCACCCATCACACACCCCCTCATCCACAACGCCATGACGATGACACTCCCCTCCGGCGCATACACTGGCGGTGGGAGCGGAGCCATGGGGCTGTCCGCCCTCCCCTCGCCATCCACCTCCATATCCTCCCGCAGGCTCACCAACCGGATGACGAACCGGTACTCCGTCAATGCGATGTACTCGCTCGCGGCCGAGCAGGACATTGACATCGAGGACGACCTCGCCCGCGCTCAGAAGCGGCTGCGTGACCTCAAATCGCGGATATCGGCGCAGTCGAAGAAGAACTTCGTCCTGGAGCGGGACGTCCGGTATCTCGACTCGCGGATTGCTCTGCTCATTCAGAACAAGATTGCAGCGGAGGAGAAGAAGGAGGTGGCGGATGCGCTGGAGGATATAGTCGAGGATGACGGGTCGCACATGGACGAGAAGAGGATGGGCATGTACTCGAACCTCTTCTTCCTGCTCCAAAGCGAGCCGAGGCATGTCGCCAGCTTGTGCAGGCTAGTCAGTCTGGCGGAAATAGATACGCTGCTGCAGAGTGTCATGTTCACGCTGTTTGGAAATCAGTATGAGCAGCGGGAGGAGCACCTGCTGTTGACCATGTTCCAGGTAAGCTACCCCAGCTTCACATCGCCGCGCAAGTAGCTGACTCCACAGTCCGTCCTTTCTGCCCAATTCGAGACCACCTCCGAGTTCGGCTCTCTTCTTCGCGCCAACACGCCCGTATCGCGGATGATGACCACATACACTCGGAGAGGACCTGGACAGAGCTATCTGAAAGGTGTGCTGGCGGAACGGATCAACAGCCTCATTGAGCACAAGGACTTGAATTTGGAGATCAACCCGTTGAAGGTGAGCCTGCAGTCATTTTCGTGCTCCATCAGCTGAAATATCAGGTGTATGAGCAGATGGTGCTCCAGATCGAAGAGGACACCGGCGCCCTTCCAGCATCGTTACCACGCGGAGTTGCTCCCGAAGCGGCAGCCAACAACGCCGACGTCCAGGCCATCATCGTACCTCGTCTTACTATGCTCATGGAGATCGCCAACACCTTCCTCAGCACGATTATCGATAGTATGGAGAGCGTACCATATGGTATCAGGTGGATCTGCAAGCAAATCAGGAGTTTGACCAGGGTGAGCTCATTTATCCCGTCCAGGACCAGAGCTGATCGCGGCAGCGGAAATACCCTGATGCTTCGGACGCGTCGATATGCTCTCTTATTGGCGGGTTCTTCTTCCTTCGGTTCATCAACCCCGCAATTGTCACTCCCCAGGCGTACATGCTGGTTGATGGCGTACCGGCCAAGCACCCCAGGCGGACCCTCACCCTGGTAAGCCGGCCGGGTAGTGCCATCTCTTGGCCTGTGACTGACCGAATCAGATCGCCAAGATGCTTCAGAACCTCGCAAACAAGCCTTCGTATGCCAAGGAGCAGTATATGATGTCGCTCAACCCATTCGTCGAGACCAACAAGGTCCGGATGAACCAGTTCTTGAACAACTTGTGCGAGGTCGGAGACTTCTACGAGTCGCTCGAGGTGAGCATCATGACCTCGGCGAGGAGGAGGCGATGGCTGATGTAGTAGCTCGACCAGTACATGGCGCTATCCAAGAAGGACCTGTCCATCAATATCACTCTGAACGAGCTGTACAATACGCACGGACTGCTGGTGCAGCATGCTGAAGTACTGGTAAGTGCTTTCGATCTCTTCATAGTAAGTAGCAGCTAATGAGGTAGTCGCCAAGCGACAAGGCTCACCTGCGCACTCTTCTTGACGACCTCGGACCCGCCCCTGCCCAAGTTCCTCGGAAAGAGAACCGCTCGATGGAGCTCCCGCTCTACTCGCGCTGGGAAACGCCCATCCAGGAGCTTTCAACCGCTCTCATGTCAGATAGCGTTACGCAGAACGACATCAACTACATGGAGGCCAAATCTATCTTTGTCCAACTCCTCCGTTCCATCCCCTCCATCGCCGCCAAACGACCCATCGATCTTCCCGCTCTCGCCGAGCGCGCCGCAACCTCCAAAGACCCCGTGCTCGTTCGCCGAGGGATCAAGGTTCAGAACCTCTTATCCGAGCTGGACATCGCAGGTGTCATTGACAAGGCGGACGACTACAAAATTATGCAGGACGAGGTGGCGGCGGAGATGGTTCATCTGGGCAATACCAAGGAGAAGGTCGTGCTGGAGACGAGATCGCTCGAGGCGGTATACAAGACCATCTGCGACCACAACAACTACCTTCGGTCTCAGCTCGAGCAGTACAAGGCGTACCTCCAGAATGTCCGGCTGGTGACTACCAAGGAGAAGGGAGCGGGGTCGGGCGGTGTAGGGGTGGTGACGGTGAATGGAAAGGAGAAGAAGCAGATCAAGACGACTGTGCTGGGACCATACAGGTTCACTCACAGCCAGTTTGAGAAGGAGGGGATCATCATGGATAGTAATGTGCCCGACAATAGGTGAGCAAGACGGGCGGATAGATCGCAGGGAGAAAGAATGCTGACTTTCCAGGCGTATCAACATCTACTTCAACCTCACTTCGCCCGCTCCCGGAACTTTCATCATCGCTCTGCATTTCAAGGGGAGAGAAAAGCCGATCTTGGAGATGGATCTGAAGACCGATGACCTGCTCGAGAAGGTGAGTCCAGCATGCTGTCCGAAGAGGATGGAGTGTGGGCTGACAAACCAGCAAAAAGATAACCAGGCGTCATTAGATCTGGAATACGTCCAGCTCAATGTCGGCAAGGTGAGCGGCTCCTCAAGTCAAATGAGATGGGCGTGCTGACACAGCAGATCTTGGCGTTGTTCAATAAGCTCTTCTCTAAGCGGAGATGAAGCGGTTGCAGGCGACCAGGGGAGGATCAGGGTTGAGATGGGACGGGGAGATATTTTGGGAAATATTCTGGCCATGCTTCGTTGGGTCTCTTGCTTGTTCAGCTTGTCGTTGTGTGATTTCACATGTGATCTTATAATACATCTTGACTATGTACTGAGGCATGAACATACTGCGCTCTACTCCGGGACATCACATCGGATCTACAGCTCGGCCATATCACACCACCGTCCCGGCTGTAAGGCTACGATACCACCGTCCTCCCATTTCCCGCTAAGACCACCTCTGCCCGCCCGCGCCTCCGCCAGATCCTTCATGGTCTCCTGTGCACCCTTACGCGAGTCAAAGGTGGTATGGTGCATCGTGATGGTGATTGCCTTCTCCGCCTGAGCCGAGACCTCCGCCGGGTTTCCGTTCTGACCGCTTTGCGTAGATCCGGTGAGAATCAGAGACATGTCTACTGCGTCGGCTGGGATTGCGTGAATGTGCCGGACGAGCCTGTCGGAGACTCCGAAGCGGGACGATAGTGAGCCAGGGGCGGCAGGGACGAAGACGAGATTGAACGGTCCGAAGCGGTCGCAGATTTCTGCCGATTAAGCTATCAGCATCTCCGGCAATAATGGACGATGCCACTCACCTTGCACAAATTCAGCTACAGGGCTCACATCCGACGATCGGAAACCTGTGTCACCTCCAAAGAACATTCTCGCCCCCTCTCGCTGGGGGAAACCACCGGAAACCCCTCGACACGGGCTCTGTTCCACCACCCAGGTCGCCGATTTCGTCGCATTCTTATCGAAGAACAGGAAGCTTCGACCTGTGGGATGCTGTGCGGGCGTACATGTGATCTTGAACACCGCCTTTAGGGCGGGCAGATCGTCCATTCGTAGTTCCTGTGGCTTGCTAGCGACTGTAACAAGCTTTTCTTCGCATTCAGCGATGTCAGCGTTTTTGAAGTCTGACGCCTCCTTTGGCTCCGAAATGTCAGCTGCGGCATTCTGCGCGGACGTTGTCCTCGTCTACGACTTGCACGTGGAGTGAGCCGGAGAGCCTTCGAGCTGGGTCGCCCTCTTTATCGGCAGGTCGGCCAGCGGAGCCAAAGTAAGCAGGCTTCCCTTTGGACCCCATCTTCTCCCTGCTGCTCCCCGCGGGACAATCATCGCAGACGACAAAGCCCCCTTCAGTCTCCGCCAGACTGACACTTTCCCACCAGTCCAGCTCAAAGATGCGGCGGAGGGGTATTCCGAGCTTGACGAACCAGCGACCAGTACCGAGGGGTACAAAGAACTTCGTATCTCTGCCGAGAGCCTCAATAGCTCGTATACTGGGCTTGTCGAGATGATCGTCTACCAGGTCAGCCAAGCACTCTCGAGCCCAGCACAGAAAGCCGAGACTCACAATGATTATGACTGATGATGACCGCGTCGACAGGTCCGAGCCCCTCGACCCCGAACGGGACAGCGACCCTCCGTCTCGGCCATCCTACAGGCGAACAGCTCTTGGAAAAGATGGGGTCGGTCAGCACACCGAAAGATCTGAGGGGATCGGAAGTAGGGAAGAGAGTGTAGGTCGATGCATGTCCGATCCAAATGGTGCGTATGGAGGTGCACGGTGCGGCCACCTCGAAAGGGGAGGGACGGTGAGGGTCATCGAAGACCGGATCGACAGGACCTATACCAGGGGTAGTGGACAGATCCCGAGCAGTACAAAATCCGATCAGCTTCGAGGTTAGAAGGTCGAGTATGATTGACAGAGTCTGCGCAGGGGAGGGTTTGGAGCATGCTGATTGGGCCATGGTGTACTTGCCCGACATATCTCGCGAGATCGTCCCGATAGCCATACGAGGTGATGTTTCCGGCGAACAGGTACAACCCAATCAGACGCTGGTCAGGGCTGATGGCGAGCCAGAGGTGATCCCAATCCGTGAGTCTGAGTTGGGCATCACCGAGCCATATCCCTCCTTTAGCGCCGAATGTACAAGCAGGGGACGGCTGGTGAAAGGATGAATCCAAGATGATCTCATCTCGCGAGACTTACGAAGCCATAGAGAAAGCACGCTTATCGCCCACCAGCCTGTTTGAGCGACAGATTATTCCTCCTGACCCATACTAGCAAATGAAGAGCAAATTGGTATCGATCGCTAGCGAGATGGTCAGCTCGGCGTCATACCTGATTTCCGAGACGCAGCAGTCAGACTCACGGTGACTAGCAGACAACTGGGGTTTCTGCTCGTACTTCCCCTTGAGCTCGTCTCGGATCGTATTTAGCAGCTGGACGTAGCTCTGTTGAGGATACCGAGTGAGAGCAGCGATGAAAGCCTAGACATCAGCATTCAGCGCCCATACGTCCAAGGAATCAGCTCACGTAGGACATGGCACCGGTAGCCTGGCCAGCCATGGACGTGTCTGCACTCTTCCGGTATCAGCGCTGCCCTCCGTGGACGTGGATCCGTGCTTACCGTCTGCGAGTCCTTGCACCCCGAGAATGAGATGGCGTCCGCTGGACTCGTCTTGCTCTGCTTGGTCTTCTCAGCAGCCCCAGAGTTCTGGTTCATGATGTTCTTGCCGAGCGACATGACGCCCTTCATCATTCCTCCGATATCTCCTCTGTCGAGTCAGCTCGCTCCACCTCACACTTCAGCAGAAGACATACCTGAGATAGCTCATCCCTGCACCGAGCAGACCTTGCCCAGCCTCCGCAAGAAGGTTAGGCTCCTTGATGACACCTTCCGTTGAGTAAACGTAGGGCAGATCAAGCGCGGTTCCGGAGTGACAAGAGTCAAAGATGGCCGTCAGACGACATCCAGGTGGGAGGGCGCGGACCATTATGTTGTGCACTGATGTTCAGCTCCATGTGCCGGTCGATCGAGACCACAGACTTACTGTCATCGTCCACGATATGACCGGCCTGCTTGAAGTCCAAGGGGTAGATGACCTCGTCAAAGCCGTCATCCTCATCCCCGTCCAGATCAGCAGTCTGACCACCATGTCCGGAGCTGAAACTGGTGAGCATCCTCTCAGATGTAGCCGAGTAGAACCTACTAGTGAAAGAAGAGAGCGTCGTTCGGCTTCGCGCCGGCAACCAGCCACTGCATGGCAGCGATGATGTTTGCTTTGGTAGGTATCTGACGAGGGTTCCGGGCGTCATCGGTGAGCATGACAATATCCTCTGAGCGGTAGTTGTATCTTGTGCTACCTGATCAGCCAGTGATCTTGCTCAGTTCCCCTAAGCCGGGAGGGCTCTGGGTCTTCAGGGGACATTGGGCTGGTGGACATACCACAAGAACTTCTCGACGTTTCGGGCATCGTTGATGCAGCCCTTGAGCTCCGAAGAGGTACCAAAGTAGTTGATACCGATCTGCAGGCGATCAGAGATACTCGCATTGCAAGGGCAGATGTGAGAGTCAGCTCACGCATAGCGCCTTTCGACTTCCTGTACCTATTTCGCTATCAGCTTCACCCCGGCATGACTCCATAGAGATGACCCACACTGCGAGTACTGGAAGAATGGCCGCTGCGGTCCACCTTGACCTTGGAATTGTGGTCCATAGGACTGATTCTGAGTCGGTGGTCTCACTATTGGATCAGCCATGAGTCGTTGCGTCGAGAGTGTAGCTCACCTGGGTTACCGCCATACGGTGGCTGGAAGCCTTGCTGCTGCTGTTGCGGCTGCACACCTGCTGAGCCGGTCTGATAGTGCGCGGGCGGGGGTACTCCTGTAGGAGGCCCATAGTTGCCCTGCTGCTGGTACTGTGGAGGCGGAGGCGGGGCATAGCCACTACATTGTCAGCCGATATCCCGCTTCGGGCACTAGCGCTGTGGCTGCCGCAGTGGGACTTACCCATAGTTGCCCGGAGGAGGAGGAGCGCCCCAATTGCCTTGCGGAGGGGGCGGTGGAAAGTTCTGATACTGATTATACTGCGGCTGTTGCTGATACTGCCCATATTGCTGAGGCGGTGGAGGCGGGGGCTGCTGGTGGTGCCCCTGCCCGGGATATTGGCTCCAAGACATGCTCAATGTCCAGCGATGTCAGTATCCGCGCGTTGATCGTCTGGGTACTTGATATGAGCTAGACGTATGGAAGGCAAGTGACAAGAGATACGTCGGCTAACAATTAATAGCTTGGATCGAGCAAGACACAGCAGGCCAGCAGCAAAGGTAGTCCGTGTGCACTATCTCCTCGGACCAGTGCGGACGCCCAATGGCCAATGCCTCTTTCTCTGGGTGGTGACACCAGACCCAATCTCACTATCTTACTTACACAGAGAGTGCTACACCGCCCTGTCGGCCGCCAGGACGCACAGCCATAGGTGATGGCAGAAATTGGGTAGAAGCAATTGCATTTTCTTCTTCCCTATTTCCCTACTTCTTACTCAGAGCTCTCCTGAGCGCCTTTACTTCTTGGGTCCACCAAGCGGTGTCCCGATGAGCGAGGCCGCACCTCTCAGCTTGACACCGACAATCCTCTCCAGCTTGCCCAAGAGCTGCTGGTTTGGTACAGCACGAGCAGTCTCAATATCCGCAATCTGTACTTCAGGCCAAGTCTCTTGAACCACCTGGACGCCTTGTGACCGCGAGATGAACTCACATCCTGGGGCTTTGCGTTGACAGCGGTAGCCAACTCCTTCTGCGTCATGCTCTTTCCGTCCGGCTTGAGCTTGGCAGCCCGAGCCTGTGCGAGAGCCTTGCCGACGCTGTTCTGATCAGCTCCGATTCCTGAAGAGATAAACGAGCCGTCTCCTCCGCCCCCAGCTTCCACGCTTCTCTGACTTCCAGCAGTCCCCCTCCCCAAGCTGACCCGATCTGAAGACTCTCATTTCCAGAAGGCGGCCAATTGACTCACGCTCCATCGATCTTCTCTGGTGGCTTGGGAGCATCATCCCGGTCCAGCTTTGCTATTCTTCCGTGGTCGGCCGCTGTTCTCGGTCAGCTACCGAGCTCATCCATAGTCTGGTCACAGATGTCTCGGATCACTCACGGCCTTTCGATTGACCAGCCTGAGTTTTAGAGGTATCGATCGCAGCTCCGGATCGCTGAGCGACTGGAGATGTCAGCATTGTCCATCTGCTCCCTCCGTCCCCTTCTCGGGATCCTGCTACACTCTACTGCCTATCTCACTCCGCCCCTATCCATGTACAGGAACAAAGGAACCTACTGTTCAAGGAGGCGCCCTTGACTTGCGAGGGCTTGTTGCGGCCCTGGCCAATGATCTGAGGTCTGTCCCAATCGTCAGACTGTCAGGAGGGGCATTGGAGTATTGAGCATGATATGGTATGGAACGAGCGACGGAGAATGATGCAGGCGAAGAAAGCTAGATCAGCGACGTTCTCATCGATCCGCCAGCGCGGTCAGCAGCTAGGCAGCTCACCATTTTCGAGTTGAGTTTAAGGGGGTTTTCGGTAGTTATGTAGAATTCGTCCGATGTGATTGGTTCTGCAACTGTTTGGCGGCCTTGCTATTATTGATGATAGATAGAAAGATGTAGAATCGCAAGGAAGGCGCTACTTGTGGTGGTCGCCCGAGTCATCGTCAGTGTCGTCACCGAAACACGGAAGCAAACAATCCATCGGCTCCGCGGGTGGCCAAATCAACCAGTGGCACGTCCGCGTCTAGAGAGCTAGCTAGCAGCACAGGTGATGCCACAGCCTCCCGCAAGGTCTTCGTAGCGAAGCAGATGAGGACGAAGCAGGATGTGATCGCATTATAGTACTTGCTCTGCTTGATCTTTGCTTTTTCTCCCCTACTTCCACGTGCCCTTCAATCCCCATACCCCAATCTCCACCTTCATCCCCTCGGCCAGCCCTCCGGTCCCAATGAACATCTGGTCCAGCTTCTCCTTGGGGTAGAACACTGACGTTGAGCTGAAGTGCCCGTTGTCAATGAACACCTCCATCACGCTTCTGTCAATCACGCCCTCAATGACAGTGGCGAGAGGGGGTCCCGCCTGGGTAAGGGAGAACTTGTCGGTGAAGAAGGGGTTCTGGAATCCCTTGACGGTGCTGCGGTCTACCCAGACTGCCCCAGCATTGTCGGACGAAAAGAAATAGCCGCCCTGCATACACTCTCCGGATGCCGAGGAGGAGAATGTAAAGTTGAGGGTGGCGGGGGTGGATGCGGAGAATGCGAGGGTGGAGGGGTAGGTGATGTTGGCCCGGAAGTAGATAGCGCCGGATGAGACGGACGAGTAATCCAGGGTAGCCGAGTTATTGAAAAGGTTGGCGCTCTGGAGGAGGGTCGATCCGAGGATGGGGCTGAGGTCGTACGGCTCCGAGGCCAGCACCCAGCCGATTCTGGTCGCCTTGTCGAGGTAATTTCGCCTTGGCAGACTCATGATGCTCCTCCATCCCTCCGATCCCGTTGGCACAACATTGGTGTACTGCCAATTGCTCGCCCAGGCGATCGACACCGGATCCTCTCCCGCCTTGGTCCCGTAGAACCATTGTCCCGCGTAGTTGTCCTTCCCAAAGTCCGGGAGACGAGCGGCATTGTCAAAGGTGGTAAAGTGGGTTCCGTTAAAGTTGCCGACAAAGTACTGGCCAGTAGATCCGCCGAGGGGTGCACCAGGATTGATGGAGATGTACATGACCCACGCCGAGTCCGTCGTGCCCTTGATAGGCATCTGGACGAGGTTGGGGCACTCGTACTGCAGACCGAGCAGCCCGTGGTTGGTGAAGTTGGAAGCGAAGCTCCAGTCTTTGAGATTGGGGGAGGTGTAGATACCGATAGTGAAGTCGACCGAGTAGGCAACGACCATGACCCAGTGGTCTTGGTACCAGATGACCTTGGGGTCGCGGAACTGGTTTGAACCGATGCGGAGGACCGGGTTGCGCGCGTACGGCTGGAATGTGTATCCGCCATCATACGAGTAGGCGATCTCCTGGGTCTGCTCTGTAGGTGTGTTAAGGGTGCTGTAGATCAGCATGATCCGTTTCCACAGACGATGGGCCACTCACTAAATGGCAACGACCCCTGTCTTGGAGTTGTTGAAGAAGCCCGAAGTGTTGTTTGTATCAATGACCGCCGACCCCGAGAATATACCCGACGTGTTGTTCGGCGGGTACAGCGCGATAGGCTGATTTGTCCAGGTGTATAGGTCTTTCGAGGTCGCATGGCCCCAATGTTGATTGCCAGCTACGAGTGCTGTGGGGTTGTCTGTCCTATTAGCATCGACCTCATGCGTACCGGTAGCTGGACAGCTCACATTGGTAGTACAGGTGCCAAGTTCCATTCGCATCGACGAACATCCCGTTTGGATCATTCATGAAGCCCTAGCAGATCAGCATGGCCGCCTCCGCGCAGATATAGGGCAGGACTTACCTGAGGCGGTGAGAAGTGGACCTGTGGCCGCAGAGCACCTGCATAGTTGCCCGTGGGAGTTGCGCCCGGCGCCGGAGCTTGACTCGTGGAAGACTGAGCATGGCTGCCAGAGAGGCAGAAGCCAAAGCCCAGCAGAGGTAGGAGAGACGTGAGCATGTTAGACGGACAAGCTGTCAAAAAGAGATGGAGTGTGAGGAGACAAATTTCAGAAACGGGCAGTGGGGGCGGGGTCATGCTCCCCTTGGTCCCTCGGGCGATATCCCTGCTATACACCGAGGTCGACCAGGAGAGGCGTTGTCGGGACCTTCTTGAGGCGGGGGTGACGTAGAAGAACACTGATCGATATGCTCGCTAGCGCTCCCGCTTGTACTCGAAGCGGCCCCACTTTGCCAGCTGAGACATCGGTCGGAGGCACTTTGCGGGGAAACCGCCGATTGCCGCCGGTACTTGATTTGAGAGAGATCTCGCCGGCCGTAAAGCCGCAATTCTCCGTGACGGGCAAGCATCTCAATGTCCACTTTCGCCCCTACCATGAACATTTCCCCATGGGCCAGGCGAGGCCAGGCGTCTGCTGTAACGTTGCACCCAAGCTATGCAAGTCTCTCACAATTATCATATACGCTTTCCTCACCCAAGAACCGCCTTGATTGATTCAACCAGCACGTCAACCAGATACTCCAGCTCATCCTCGCTGATCGTATATGGCGGGCAGAGCATAACGTGGTCCCCGAGCACGCCGTCCGCTGCTCCCTTCATGCCGGGGTACACGACCGCACCAATGCGGATCGCCTCGGCTGTGATGAGATCGGCCACGGGATGGTCGGCAGGGAAGGGCTCCTTGGTTGCTTTGTTCTTGATGAGCTCAACTCCCCAGAAGAGACCTTTGCCGCTACGGGTGTGAGCTGATGTTGGCTAGCGAGAGCCGTGAGAGGGAACATACCGGACATCCCCTACGTTAGGATGCGGGAGGATCTTCTCATTCAGCAGCTTCTCGAGCAAGAGACCGCGCTCGTGGCATTGTTCCACCCTGTCATGTTAGCCTGAGCTCTGCCCTCGTCTCGGTGTCTAGCTTACAAGTTGTGCTTCTTGATGTACTTGTAGCATTCAAGCGCAGCCCGGCATCCTACGCCGGATGACTGATAGGTGTACCCGTTCATGAACGCCCCACTACCCTTGCGGAAGACATCCACAACTTTCTCGTTCATCAGTACGACGGACAGCGGTGAGTACCCGCCGTTGACGCCTTTGCCGAGGATCTGGACGTCGGGCTGGCAGTCTTCCCATTGCCACGCGTGGAGCTTGCCCGTTCGTCCGAAGCCGCACATGATCTACTTGTCAGCGATGAGCTGCTTTCCGATCCCAGACCTGGGTTCACCTCGTCAAAGACCAGAAGCGCTCCGTGGCGGTCGCAAACGTCCCGCATCATTTTCATGTATCCCGGAACGAAAGGAACGCAGCCTGTCGTAGCGCCCACCACTACCGAGTCAGCGACTATCCCTCTCCGCTGCTAAGCTACTGCAAGACGACTGACCGGGCTCCATGAAGAAGGCAGACACAGTTCCGGGACCCAGCTCTTGGAATTTGGCGTCAAGCTCTCCGCCCAGCCGTGCAACATACTGCTCGTCCGATTCCTGGTCGAGTTTGTGGCGATATGCGTAGCACGGAGAGACCTCATGGAAGACATCGGCGAATAGAGGCTCAAAGTGCGCTCGCCGGCGCCCATGGCGACCGAGGCTCAGAGCTGAGAATCAGCTCGGGGCGCCAAACATAAAGTACAGAGAGCGCCGCTGACTCACTAGCCAGGGTAGTTCCGTGGTATGACTTCTGCCGAGCGATGTAGTTGACCCGTTCTGATTCTCCATTTTCAACGTGATACTGCCGACACAGCTGTCTATTCAGCACGAAACACACAATCGAGGGGTACATATAGCTAGCTGACCTTGATGGCAGACTCTGCCGCCTCGCTCCCGCCCGTGAGAAACAGCGCTCTGGACATGCCCGAATCGATACAGAACATCTCCGCAAGCTCTTCAGCTTCCTATGCCTATAAGCTTGGCGCAGGAGTGTAGACTGAGCTGGGAAATACCTGGTGCGCAAAAGTCGCCGAGCTGATATAGGGCAATCGCCCTATCTGCTCCGATACCGCCTTGACGATCTCTGGGACCGCATGGCCGACACTGACGACTGCAGCGCCTCCGCACCCGTCCAGGATCTTGCGACCCGTCTTGGCTTCGTAGAGGTATACACCTTCCGCTCGGTCGATAAAGAGCGGCTCGTGGTTCAGCTTGCGGTGGAAGACCTTGGTAGTGGCTGCCACGCCTTCAGGCAGAATTGCTGTGGCGGCCATTCTAATTCAAGTATATGAGTGTAGAGGTGATTCAGGTCCTGATGTGAGCTGCTATCAGAGTGAGAGGATGGATGCGGAAAGCAGGAGTGGAAGCGAGTCGAGCAGAACGCAGATCTCTCTTATCTTCGGACTTGGGCGCGATGATACCGCATTGCCGAGGGCTCGCTGTGTGGCGCAGTCGGGAGCCGCGCGTACATCAACCCGCTCCAGGTCGTGGACGGGCCCAGTGTAGCAGGGGCGTGCGCGAATTGGCTGCTATGTAGGTGCTCAGTCAATGGATGATGGGCGAAGGAGAAGGTTGACAAAAGCTCACACACTCGGCGAAGCTTGTTCGGGAATTCCAAAAGTCTAGCTCACTTGACCGTTTAGCATATACGTTCGAACAGCAACCATGGTCAATCCGCGCACCTTCTTCGACTTCTCAGTAGGGCATGTACCACTCGGAAGAGTAGTTGTGAGTATCCAGGCCCCTTCGTCTTGCTTGCCGAGGGGAGTGAGCTGACGCTTCCAGTTCGAGCTGTTCAACGATGTGTGAGTTCCAGCTCCCTTAGACTCCTAGTCTCGCCCTACTGGAACCTTCGCACCTACTGACCCTCGCAGTGTACCCCGCACAGCCGAGAAGTGAGCTACGAGGCCCTTCATAGCTGCTCCCTAGCTGACAGGCAGTTTCCGTGCACTATGTACCGGCGAAAAGGGCGTATCCCCATCTTCGTCTATACCGCTGCACTACAAAGGCTCACCCGTTCATCGAATCATTGATGGGTTCATGATCCAAGGTGGAGACTTTACGAAGCGGAATGGAACAGGCGGGGAGAGTATCTACGGAGGGCAATTCGAGGATGAAATGCTGGAAGGAGACGGGAGTGAGGTGGATAGGGAGGGGTGCGCACAAACGCTGCCTTCTTATGCTCCGGGCGAAGCTGACGGATAGGCTGTTGGTCATGGCGAATAGAGGACCAGATACCAATGGCTCGCAGTACTTTGTGACCCTGGCTCCGGCGCAACATCTCACCGGGAAGCATGTGTGCGTATCACCCCGGACCGGCATCCTGGCTCAGCTGATCGTACAGCGTGTTCGGTCGAGTTGTCAATGGCCTCAATCACATTCTGACACTCGGCAAGCTCCCCACCGACTCTCGTGACCGCCCTATCTCCCCTGTCCTCATCACACACTGCGGCGAGCTGGAACTCCGACGCCCGGCAGCCCCACCCGTTGCGCCTATTCCAGCTGCGCGCGAGTCCCGGCCTCGCTCGCCCGATTCCCAGTCGAGCCGGAGTCGCAGCCCATCTCCCAGGCGACGGAGGCGGTACTCGGCCTCCTCAGGGTCCGCTGCTTCGGAAGAGGACGAGAAGACTCGAAGGCGGAGAGAAAAGAAGGAGAAGAAGGAGCGGAAGCGGGAGAGGAAAGAGGCGAAACGGGCCAAGCGGAAGGGCGGTCACGACGGGGAGGTTGTTAGGCGAGAGGGGGAGGAAGAGACGGAGGCTGAGCTAGATGCAAGGTTGGAGCGGGAGGAGAAAGAACGGCTGGAGAAGCAAAGGCTGGAAAGAGAACAGAGGCAGGAAGAGGAGGCGAGGCGTATAAAGGAGAACGGGGGTATAGTCCGCAAGGGTAAGTCGATCCGCTACTCACGCGGACCGTCAAGCTGATAGTCTAGGTCGTGGAGCAATGCGCTATCAAGACCCCGAAATCCGCCGTCATGGCGGTATCCCAGTGCCATTTGTAGCGCGACCACCGAGGGGAATGTACGCGGATCAAGCGCCCAAGGGAGGCCTCGCCTCGCGCATAGGTGCAAGAATCGGCGGTTCCGCTGGGGCTGGCGGAGCAGACGGGGACCGATGGATCAAAGGTGTAGATGCGAGACCCGTGTTCGAGGCGGAGAACAGAAGAAGGGGGCTCGACGGATACAAGACTAAGGGAGAAGATGCTCGACGAGGCAACGGCGCAGGGGCTGGGGCGGAAGATAAGGACAGGTGGGATCGAGGCAACGCATGGAATGCGACGACAAAGCGAGATGACCGGCGGAGCAGGAGTCCAGCTAGGAGGAGTGGCGCCGAGGAGGCGGAAGAGAGAGCAAGGTCGCCAACGCCAGAGCTGAGACCGGATAGCCCTTTGAGGGGAGAGAGGGAGTACGGGAGCGATATGGAGATGGATGACTAGGGGGAGGGTGAGCGATGCAGATCAAAGCGGCAATGAAATGAGCGCAGTGCAGCATGTACCATGTCGAATGATCTAAGTTAGTCAGATGCATCTGGAGATTTCATATTTCCAGCCATCCGAGCACTTGCTGCACACTTCACTGTCCTAGTGCAATATTGAGCCCTTCCAATAGTATCTCCTTGTCTTCCACCGAGTCCGAGAAGAGAAAGAAGTCCTGTAGGGTCAGCTTGTACTAGGGAAGAAGGTGGTCCGATTCGCTCACCTCGCCCGTTCCGTCATTGCCCGCAGAGAGAATCTTGAAGCTCCCCTGGACTTGACTTTCTTCGTATGTCTGCGACACTTTGGTACCGGCCGCAAGGGAGATGATCTGGATGGGCGTGGTGTCCTATAGAGCGTGAGTGGACCAGTCCAGTAAGCAAGATGGGATGCTCAAAACCTCACGGTATCTGATTTGAACAGCCTCAGCTCCGTCGGGAAGAGCTGGAAATGCCGTCTCCGCCAGGTGACAGATTTCGTAGTCTGTACTGTGACGTGCTGCGCGATACATAAGCTCGGGATCCCATCCACAGATGAGAAAGGCAACAAACTCACCCCAGTCAGCATGACGCCTCCGCCTGTCTTCCCCTTGACGAGTTTCTCCCTATTATCGCTCACTCGGCGCACCCTCTCCCGCTCAGCCTGCATCGCCTCTGCCTGCGCTTCCGCCTCGGCTTGTATTCTCGCCCTTTCTTTCGCCTGCTCTGCTTCTGCTTCCTGCACAGCAACCGCCGCCCGTTCTTGCTCAATCTTGATGCGCCTGGCTTCCTCTTCTTCTGCTCGCAGCCGCTCATCTTCCGCCTCCCTCTCCCTGCGCTCCCGCTCTTCCTTCTCTCGCGCTCGGAGCAGATCGAACTGCCGCCGCTCCTCCCGCTCTCGTTCATCCGCCTCCAATGCAGCTCGGCGAGCCTCTTGTTCCCGCCTGTTGTAATCGGCCTCAGCTGCTGCCCGCTCTTGCTCCTCGGTTGCCGCTCGAGCACGCTGCTCGTCGGCATTGCGCGCTTCCGCATGACGCTCCTCGAGACTAGCATCATTCTGCGGTGGTGCAGGAAGGGGTCTCGACGCCTCTCCGACCAACACAGTGGGCACAGGCATCTCATGCGCGCCGGCTGAGTTGGCATGATGCGACTGGTGGTGGTAGTCGGGCGGCGGTCCGCTATACCTCGATGAATCCTGGGCATACCCGCCAGACCCTCTGGTCTCCTCTGCCATCTCGTCCTTGTCCGGGCGATCATACGGCAGACCCTCCTCATCATCGTCCTCCCCCTCTTCTCGTCGCTGCATGGGCGTCGGAGTCCTCACAATGCCCGCATTCCGATTCCCCGAATTGACACGTATGCGGGTCCGCTCCTCCTCCGTCCGACGGAACTCGTCGTGCATCCTCGTCTCCGCATCGAGCTGCTTTGCGCGTGCCGTAGAGAGCGCCGCCGCGCCAGTCGGGGAGCTAGGGAAGGTTACGCCTACAGCTGCGGATCTGGGATCGACGGCGGCGGCGGTGGGGTTGGGGTGAAGGTGTTGTGAAGACGACTCGGTTTCGGAGTAGGGGATGATCGCGCCGAGGGTATGTAGGCGGTTGAGAGTGGGAGCGACGGGTGAGGTCGATCCCGCGCCTTGAGGAGAGGGGACAGTGGGAAGGGCTTTCGGTGGAGGGGGAGGCGGAAGTGACTCCGCCGCCATCGAGCCGGTCGGTGGCGCTTGGGTCACCTCGGGCAGACTCTGCAGTCGCGGAGGCCCCTGGATCGCATTGGCATCCGGTACTTGCCACTCGCTGGATGAAGCGGGAGTAGGGTCGGATGATTCGAAGTGAACACCTCGGCTGTGTGGTCCCGACGCTAGAGGCTGCTGGACCGAACCTGAAAGAATCGACCCTCCATTGTCCACCCCATCGCCTGCTTGCTCCGACGGCGCCGTTTGCCCGTGCGCAGAGTGCACCGCTTCCGCCTCCCGACCGTGCCCGAATCTCCCATCTCCAGACGCCATTCTGGGGGAATGTTGCTGCTCCCCGTCCCGCCTATTATCTCCCCTTCCGAAGCCCGACGTAAGCGCGTCAAATCTCGAAGGGGACTTTGGCGAGTCCCCTCCGCTCCCTTGCTCCGGCTTGTCCTTGTGCGACTTGGTAAATGACGGCAAAGCCTTCGTGAAGCGGGAAGAGAGCGACTCTTTCCGGCTGTGCTGATGCTCCACAGGTCCGGACGCGTACCGCTGTCCAGTAGGACTGGATGATCTTGGCGGGGTCGGTGTGCTCAGCCTAGGATTGTCCGGGAGGTCCAGCGGCTGAGCCGGCGGAGCGGGGAGGGGCCGGTCCATCGACCGAGCGGAAGACGAGGACGGCTGGATACCGCGAATCGAGGGCGAGGCGGCGCGGGAAGACTCGTCAGTCGAGCCGGACGGCCGACCTAGTCCGAGCCCGATACCCATTTGTGCGGGCGTACGGGGTTTGATAGGGCTCGATGTGGGAGTGGGAACGGGCTGATTATAGTAGTTCACTTGGTCTCGGACGAACTCTTCGGTGATTTGTGAGGGGTGTGAGATGGTGATGATCGCAGAGTAGTCCTAAGCTGCGTCAGCTCAACATCAGTAGAGAGGCACTACCAGTGAGCTCACGGGGAACTTGTTGGCCAGAGCCCTGGAATGCACCACAGCTCGAGCTAGGAATATCAGCACCTTATCTCATGCATCTCATGTCCAGGTCTGTCTTGCTGCGCGGCATTCCCGGCTCTTGACGCGAATCAGCGAGACATACCTCGTCGTACTCCGCTGTCAGATCAGCTCAATCCTTCAAGAATGCCAAAGTGAGAAGCGTAGGCACGTACGTGACCTCCTCTGGCAGGTAGACTAGCACCACCCCTTTCTCACCGCCTTCCCGTAGCGGCCTTCCCTTCGCGACGATACCATACCCAAAGAGCGGTTCCGCCTTATGCACGTTTATCGTCTCTTGCCAGTGCGGCACCCATGGGTCGAACGCTGTCGAGACCAAGGACAGGGTCTTCTCTTGCGTCGGATGGTAGGTGAGAGCGATACTGATCGGTCAGCTTCCGCTGTTCCACAGCATGCCCTAAGTGAGGCGGCAGGCTCAGCACTGATGGACCAGCGGGTACGGATAACGAAACTGGAGACGCACATCGAGACAGGAGAGACGGGGTCCGAGATGGCCTCGATAGCCGCGACAATCGCTGGGTCTGAGAGGTCCGCGGCCATTGCCGATAGCTGCAGTGATGATCAGACGGGGCAGCTGATGAGATGGAAGACCGAAGTACAGAAGAAAGAGCGCTTGGGCTTGCGCTTGGTGCCTCCACCATGCACCCGTCAACAAAGGGAACCCTGACCCGAGCGGGGCTCCGCGCGTGCAGGCAAGCCTCGCCTGCGCAGCAATTGTGGTCCTTAGCGCCAGGGATAATGGTTCATATCTTCTATTTGCTATCAACAGCCAGACAATACGACCAATAGAGAGAGATACGGCGCTAGCACTACAATCGATCAAGTACCCGAAGAGACCCTTACTGTCCTTATCCCTACACGATTCAGATCACCCTTCCTCCAATACCTCCATCTTGATCCCTCCCATGCGACTACCGTCATGCCCGCCCTCAACGCCAGAACCTTGCGCATCATACCCTATCCCCAGACCCATCATCGCGTCAAAGACGAAAGGCGGAGAGGCCTGGGCCTCGGCCGCGAGCATGATGGAGCCCGAGCTCGATGCGCCGCTCCGTAGAGACAGACCGACCGAGTCGCCCCGCTCCCCTCGGACGTCGCTGCCATAACTGGGAGCTCGATTGTGCATGATCGGCCTTGCCGACGCGATCGGGATGGGTCGAGTCGTCCCGTTGAGATAAGCGCCGGCGGACGGGGTAGGAGCGGTATGCGCGGGGTTGATGAGCTGACCGACGGTTCCGAGGCTCGCGGGGGGCTCGAATGGCCATGCGGTACGGTATAGGTGCGCGTCGACGGGAGTGCTATGGCTTTGAAGCTGGTAGCGGAGCGGCTGGTCTGTGGGGGCCTGGCCGTACGTCTGCGAGCTTGGCCAGACGTACTCTGGCCCCCCGGACCGCTCAGCGGTGGCATCGCCTCCCATCTCCAAATCATTCCGCCCTGCCACATACTCCGCAGGCATCGCCATCGGAGCACTCAAGCTACGCTGCTTGGCGTGTCCCATCGCGCCGACTCGAACCCGTATGGCAGTGACGTCGCTTCCAGGCGGTGCCAAGGGGTCGATCGGGGTATTATTGGCGGACGTTGCGGATGTAGGGGGAGGGAACCGCCAGGTGGACGCGAAAGCAGTATGCGAGGAGTTGGTCACGGGCTCGACGCGCAAAGGGAGAAAAGTGGAGGTAGCCGTGGAAGCGATCGGTGTGGGAGTGTACGGTGAAGGCGGAGGTGAGGTTTGGTGATTTGTGAAGGTCACAGGTGTGAGGAGCGGTGCGTCGTAGAGGTATTGATGAACCTGTCCGAAAGCGGGAAGAAGAGTCTATCGATCAGCTGAGTCGTCGGCCTAGTGGCTGGTCACTCACATCTCTCTGACCTGTCACCTCGACCTTGCCGCCGCCAGCCACAACCCCGCCAGAAAAATCACCAGTCTCAACCCACGACCCGCTCGTGGTGTTCCAGCTCGAGAATGAGCAAGCACCTTGACCCAGCTCGAAGCGCAACAACACCGCTTCGGCATTCAGCGTCGGGTTCGCCGCTGCCTCGATCAACGAGATCGGATTCCTCGAAGCTGTCTCAGCGTGGGTCGGGCTGAAGTCGAAGCTGGAATGCGCGGAGGTAGGGGTAGGGGCATCGAGGGGTATGGTGATCCGATAAGTCTCGGCGAGGTGAGCGACGAAGATGAAAATCGCAGGCGCCGGGGATGGAAGTCGAAGTGCGAGGCAGAGATCCGGCGTGGCGGTCATACCAGGAGTGAGGAACCGCGTCCAGGTTGAAATCGCCAATACTGAGATGGGAATTATCTGCAGGGCAGCTATTCGTCAGCTTAGTCTCAGCGCAACCGATCAGTCCACTCACGATCATCATCGTGCACCATTGCCCGCAACGACTCGACATCCGTCAAACTCCCCTTCCGCCCACTTCCCTCAACAACAAAAGGATCGAATCCGCCCCGACTGGCACCCACATCGATCTCGCTCCCGCTAAACGAGATCCGAGAAGCACTCGCCGCCGCCGATTCCCTCTCCTTTGCGCGTGCCTTGGAACGACGATTCTGAAACCAGATCTGAAGCGTCTTGGAGCGGACATCCGGTCCGAGGCGACGAGCGAGGGCCTCGCGTTCTGCTGTATCGGGGTTCCTGTCCATCAGCTTGGATTCTGAGGATTGATGGCTTACTCACTTGTTCTTATTGTATGACCCGATAAGAATCGCCAGCTGCTCCTTTGTCGGCCGGAAACGAGGGGGTTTGTTCGCATCCGACGCCAGGTCGGGGTACGTCATCGCCATACCGGGCGGAGCGGGATGTAATTTCTGACCATGGGGGAGCTGATGGTACCCTTGCGGGGTGTAGGATGGTTGAAAGGTATACAGCCCAGAGCTAGGATTACCGACCGGCGATGACATCCTCCTGTCCTGGGCGAGACCGAAGGGGGGCGGTGAGATGGCGCTCATGCTCGCTGACGTGGAGAAGGGGTACACGTGAGCCGAGTACGGCGAGGAGGTAGGTTGAGGCTGCGGTGTCTGGTGATGTGTGTATGGAGGGTAGTTTGGCGACGGCTGGATATGATGAGGAGAAGAGTAGGTGGCCATAGGCGGCGGGGACATGCTCATCCCCGATGACCGCTTGCGGGGGTATGCCGACGCCGACCAGTTCCTGACGGGTCCGCCAGGCCGGCTTGGCTCGGAAGCGTGAAGCGGGGGAGAGGTGGACCATGAAGCCACCAGAGGGGAGAGCGAGGTGTGCTGAACGCCAGCGTCCGACTGAGACGAGTTCAGAGGTGTGTATGGACCGTGACCAAATGACGTTGAGAGCTCAAAGGTGGTATTGAGCCCCGGGAGGGTAGACCAAGTAGGCGCTGGCTGGCCGGGCGATGGTGTCGGCTGCTGCTGGTGCTGCTGATAGGTATAGGGAGTAGGGTCATGCGGATCTATCGCTGGAGATTCCGGTGGTCCTGACGATTGCGACTGACCCTGTTGATGGTGGTACTGTGGTGGTGGCATGTCCAGTGACATTTTGCACGAGGGTGTGTGGACGGCTGAGGAGATAGGTCCGGAGGAGCGGGGCTAGCCCAGGATGTCGGGTCCGGTGATCGTGAGTCGTGATGAGGAGGTTGTGGATTGGGGTTGTTTCCGGTCGTATCGTGAGAGTGAGAGGTAGCGCGGTTTCTATACAGTAATGAGCGAGGTTCAAAGAGTGTGATCGGCTTTAGCTGGCGGGGAACAGGAAGATGGGCAGGCGATAGGCTCAAAAGATAGGCACCCGGCTTACAGGACTCCGTCCGGACACAACACCGTCCTTACTAGTGCCTGACCCCTGGTCTCTCCTTTCTTCTCGCCTGAGTCGGGACACCTGCCTACCGATCGGGGTAGGGAAGAGGTGTATATGGCTGATATCTCAGAGAAGAATGGAGTGGAGAGCAGGACGGGTTGAACACCTACCTTCGCGGGGAACTGCCTTTATAGGAGAGGGATGCCTTTATGTAGCCCGAGATAGTGTTGGTAGCGAGAGGTGGGGAGCCGAACTGGTCCGTTCGGGCTCTGGCTCGTCCGCGCAAAGTTCAGATAAACAAGAGTTTCGACGGGGTCGGAAAGCTCGTGCAGGCTATATACTCTAAGGGTCGATCAGCGAATCCGCGCCACCGAGATATGCCGCTCCACTCACAGAGTCAAAAGTCCAGAACGGGTCTATATAGCGCCGCATCGCTCCATCTCGCTTGACCTCTCCCAAGGCGCGTCGTATCAGCTGCCCTTCTTCGCCTTCCCGATCATGCCAGCCGGCACACGCCCACAGCTCATGGCTCCCGGTCCAGGCGTCCGTCTCCTTTCGCCCGAAAGATAACATATTGCTGATCCGAACAAAACCTAAATGGTGTCTGTGCTTCTCGCTGGGACGACTTGCCGCCGGAGAGGATGAGCTGGGGCCGTCGAGATCCACACCCACACATGAACGTGCTTGCAGCTGCCGCTGTGCCGAGCCGGACGCCACCCGGGACGGGTCAGGTGCCTAGTGAGGAAAGTCAGTGTGGAGAAGAAGCAAAGAGAGCCTAAAGGAGAGTTCCTTTGAGGTGTGTGAGGGCGAGGTCAGTGTCCTTTGACTTTGAACGCCCCCAGATTCCCCGTCTCCAAGCTCGGGGCTGAGAGTGGGGTCTCCGAGATTGGTCGAGCCTGGAGTGGGGTATAGAGATGTTCGGTCGGCGAGCTTGACAACTCTGAGCAGCTCTACTGGTGACAGCTAGCTAGCATTGATTCGCTCAAGAGCATTGTTCAAGAGAGCGGTAAAGACGCGCTCGGACCACCTTTTCGCTCGAGGTCAATTTTAGTCATGCTGCTGACGTGATGACGTCACTGACCCATTGTGCGATATTCCATTCCTTGAGCAAAAGCGAAATTCGACTTGCCCGTCTACGCTCACATCATCTCTCATGATCACACCCACCCTAGGCGAGCAAGTCATGTCGCTCCTCGCCCAGATAGCTTCCCTGCCAGGTACAATCATCCTCACCTTGCTCAGCATGGTCGGGCTTGCTGCGTGGCCGAGGCAGGTCGTGCGCGTCATGCCTCGCTTGGCAGCTCACATACGGATGCGGACCAGTAAGGGCGATGGCAAGCTGTCAAATGGGCATGAAGGTGGGGAGGAGGGTCAGACGGTATCGAGGTGGATATCGGAGAATGTGCCAAGTCTGAAAGGCACGTTCAGGCCGGCGTGGTGGTTGCCAAAGTGAGTTCTTGGTTGCTGTGCCGAGACCGGAGGGACAGTGCTGATGTGAGCAGTGGGCACTTGCAGACCATGTACTCTGTGGTCGGGAACTTCTTGAAGGTGGATAAGATCACATATAAGCGGTAAGTCATGCCCAAGGTGTCAATAGCCTGGACTGCATCCTGATGTTGAAGGACTTACCTCCGCGTACCAGACGGCGGTACAATCGGTCTCGACTTCACAGAAGGCTACGATTCGATGTCTGACGAGGCACCAATACTGGTCATCTGTCATGGCCTGACGGGAGGCAGCCACGAGAGCTATGTCCGGAACGTGCTTACATGGGTGGTCCAGCCGAAATCCGAAGGAGGGCTCGAGGGCAGAGCTGTCGTTGTCAATGTGAGTTGCTCCTGCCGCTGTAAGGAGCAAGTCAAGCTGACATGTAGTTCCGCGGCTGCGCCAACACTCCTCTTACCTCCACCCAGCTCTACTCTGCCGCCACTACCGTCGACCTCGAGCTCTCCCTGCACTACCTCCGACATCGATACCCCAACGCTCCGCTGCACGGAATCGGCTTCTCCCTCGGCGCATCCGTGCTCACCAACTACCTCGGCAACTCCTCTTCCTCATCCCTTCTCTCGTCCGGCCTCGCCCTTGGCTGTCCATGGAACCTCCCCGGCATGTCGGTCCGACTCGAAGGCGACGCCCTCCACCGCATCATCTACTCTGGCGCCATGGCGACCAACGTCATGCGTATTTTTTTCAGGCAATACGACCACACACCACAGGTGTTTGATCGGGACGAGCTGTTTGTGCGGGAATGTGTACCGCAGCTGAAGGTCATGCGGAAGAAGAAGCTGGGCGTGAGGCTGAAGGATGTGGACGAGGTGATGACGTCGCGATTGGGCGGTCCGCATGGGGAGGGATTGTGGCCATTCAAGTCGGCTGAGGCGTATTACGAGTATGCGAGTCCGTTTCAGCGGGTAGAGGCGGTGAAGCGGTGAGTTTTGGTGATCCAGGCGACGCAGTACAGTCGGGACCGGCAGCTGACTATACAGTCCCACACTCGCTATCAACGCATTCGACGATCCAGTCATAGACGGAAGTAAGTCCTGATATCAGTTTAGACTATAGCTCAGCTGACTCTGCAGAGTACCTTCCTGTCGAAGAGGTCCACGCATCCTCACACGTCTTCCTCGCTATCACAGGCAGCGGCGGCCATCTCGGCTGGTTTGACGGAAATTGGTTCTCCACCAAAGGCTCGAAACAGCGCTGGGTGCTGGCACCGGCGCAAGAGTTCTTGACCGCTGCTACGAGGGATCTGGGCGTGGAAGGAGGCGGACTGGAGGTGGTACGTGAGGACGGATGGGACTTGGTCGAGAGTGGCGGACACGAGGTACAGGGTGGGGGAAGGAGAGGGTGGAGGGTATTGAGGGAAGGAGGCGATGTGGACAGTACAGAAGGGACTGGGGCTTTACAGGGTTTGTGAGGGATATAGAGATTAGATTAGAGGGCATGCGGTATTGACGACAACACATATGGGGTACAAGGCATTATGCATGGTCTGAAACGTACTATTCACACAACTTCTCTCTACTGCTGAATCTCGTCTACATCAAGGCCAAATCCTTCCCGATGCCCAAGAGCCGCACCGAGTCCGCCCATAATGCGCTCGACTTCTCCACCTCGTTCGTCTCCCCATACGACTGTGACAATTTTCCACTCGGCGAATAGTACGGTGCCCCTCCTGTCTCCTTGACCGGCCCCAGCGGCTCCGTCCTCGCCATCTCCCGATTCTCCATAAGCCGCAGTAACGTCGCCGCGCTGTCCGCCTTGAGCGAGATTTGCAGCTCCGGGTCGAGCCAGTTGAAGAAGCGCGGGAAGTTGAATGCGACCCCTAGGAGGGATTGTAGGATGGGAGACTGGTCTCGCAGGAGACCGGTACCGCCCATTGATCCAGGGTCAAACATGACGGTGTTGATACCCGAGTAGGCGGGGTGGGATTTGAGCCGGCGTGCGAGCTGTTTCATGAGCTACATCCCAGTACTTGATCAGGCCAATCAGGAGCAGCATAGAACGCACCTCATGGCCCGTCATCATCTGCAGCATCTTGGACGTCCCATACCGCTGCAGGCCATTATCCTTTGCGTCTTTGACCGGCTCACCGCCAGGGGTGACATGGACGAGCTGCTCGAGCGGTCTATAAGCCGTCTTCTTGGGGAAGAACTTGTAGTCGTTCCGATGCGAGTCGCTACCGACGATGATGATCTGCGCGTCTGGCGCCATAGAGGGGAGTAGGTTCAGGATGAGGAGGAAGTGCGCGAGGTGGTTGACGGCGAAGGTCTCCTCGTATCCGTCCGCGGTGATGTGGGGCTGGTCAACTGATGTAACCTTTACATCAGCCAAATCCCGTCTCGCTCTGGCCACTGTTGATCTCACCTGAATGGCAGCGGAACAGACCAGACTCTTGATCCGAGGTAAAGACCCCGCCTTCACCTTCTCCGCAATACTGGCTGACACCGCCCGGACGGCATCCAGGCTAGTCATATCCAAAGCCTCATAGAGGACCTTATCTGAAGCCGGGACGGCTTCCGCGGGGAGCTTAGCGGGATTACGCACGAGAAGGACGAGGTGGTCCTCTGGGTGGGCCTCGGCGTATTGGCGCGCAGTGAGGACGGTCATGCCCCCGTTAGGGCCGGTGATGACGACTGTTCCGGGCATATTGGGGCGAGTCAGAAGGTGGATCAGTGAAGTAGTTCTGAGTACGGCGGACTCTTGGGGCGGGTGTAGAGATCAAAGGGGGAGGATAACAAGAATGGGCAAGCTATGTGACGTGTTGGCAGTGTCGAAGCGTCGAAGTCGACACAGGCCGAGCTTCGAGGCCTTCGAGACCGAGTAAGTTGACAACTCCGAGGCCGAGCTCCCGAGACCGACGGGCATACACGGATTGGGTATTATATAGTACTTCTCCTGCTGCTTTCGCCACACGCGTATGGTATTCAAGCAGAGACGAGAGGACGGTCTCGAGGTATAATCTCGGGACTGCAACTGGACATGGTATGCAAGGCAGACGTTCAGCTGCAAGAGACTCGCCGGTTGCCGCATGCCGCTTACTCGCCGGTTGATGAGGTTACCGTACCGAGCGGATGATCCACGCGTCCACTTGTCCCTGGCCTCAGTACTTGTAGATACTCCTTGACCTCACCGCTCATCTCCCTTCACCTCTCTCTCCGCGTCGTCCAAGATGCCCTCCCTTCGCACCCTCGCCCTTGTCGTCGCACTCCTCGTCTACCCCCTGAGTGGGCTATACAGCCGCCTCGTCGTGCTCGGCTTCCTCCGCTCCACCCCTCCTGCCCGTCTCTCTAGCACGTCCACCCCGGGTATTCTCGAGTCTTTCGTCCTACCCGACGTCAAACAGGCAGAGGACTTTGCTTACCATGAGCCTTCGGGGCTGATTGTGCTGACTGCGCCGGGTCATCCGTCGGGCCGGTATGGCTGGTGGCCGCCTATCCTTCACCTCGACCGGCCGGAGGACGCTCAGACTACAAACGGAGGGATATACATTCTGGACCCTACTGTGCGTACCTTGCTTCTTAGTTGTGCTAATACCAGAAGGAGGATCTCGTGCTGATTTGCAGACCTGGAAGTCCCGCCGGCTCTCCATCTCAGGCTTTACCGGCCCCTTCATCCCGCACGGTCTCGACATCTACTCCCCTAAAGGCCTACCGGACGGCTTCTACCTCCATGCGGTGAACCACAAGCCTGCCTCCCACGGACCGCATAAAGCCAATTCCACCGTCGAGATCTTCCGTATCTCCATCTCTGACTCGAGCGCCACACACCTCCAAACGGTCCACCACCCCCTCATTGTCACTCCCAACGACATCTACTCGCTCAGCGCGACCGAGTTCCTCGTGACGAACGACCATGTCAACCGGGAGCCGGGGCTACTGCGGACGGCGGAGGAAGTCTTCACTCTTCAGCTCACGAGCCGGACGACGGTGGTCAAGGTGGACGCTTCGTCAGGGATCAAAGCGGAGGTGGTGAAGAAGGGGATCCATTCGGCGAATGGGCTAGCACATGGACCGGGCGGCGAGATTGCTCTCGGCAGCGCAGCGGGTGGAGTGCTTCACATTCTCTCCCCGGACCTCACTACCACTTCCACCGTCAGCTTCCCCAGTACCCTCGACAACCCTACCTACCTCGCTGATCCGTACGCGACCCCTTCGTCCGACCTGTCAGGCTACGTCCTCGCCGGTCTCCTCCAGGCCCACAAGCTCGGCGAGCACTCGGCAGACCCCGAATCACTCGCGCCGGGAGCGATCTGGCTTGCGAGGAAGACAGCAGCGGGCAAATGGGAAAAGAAGTTGCTCCTGGAAGATGATGGGGCATGGGTCAATGCGGCCACGACGGCGATGCTGCTGCCTATCGATCCCAAGGGGACAAATGGAAGGAGAGAAGCTTGGGTAGTCGCGGTGGGCTTCATGGCGAGGGGCATCTCGGTGGCGCGAGTCGATCTCACTGAGTGGGCGACGCGGACGTAGCAGTTGGATGCAGGTTGTAATAAAATGCCCGCTTTAGTACGGGAGGAAGGCGTAGCATGAGCAGATAGCGGTCGATGTCTCCTTCACACGCTTTGAACTCATCCTCCGATGCAATGCTGGACCGAAATGATAGAGGATTAGTTGCATCGGGGCAGCTGGCTGAAGCAGCTGCTGGAAGCTAGTTGGAAGCCTGGAAGCTGGCTGTATAGCTGTGAAGCGTGACATCATATCGAAGTCTAGACCGTGACAAGGTTTAGTGGAGCCCCTTCGATAACGCTCAACCCCATGCCCTGAACGTCGATCCCCCTGGAAATTCTGAACCTTGGCAAGAGGCGTGGGACAAGAGGGCCGGCTCGGGCCCAGACTTTGGCTTTCAGGGCTTTTAAAGTTATCGGCTGATTATCGGCTGTGTGGTGTCCGCACGCCCCGGAGATTTGGCCCGTTTTCCCTTTACTCGGGCTCGGTTTCATCTGTGGCCCCTTTCTTTTTTCTCTGACGGTACGCCAGAGGGCCCCTTTAAATCGCTCACTCTTATCCGATATCCCAAGCGAACCCGGCCGGGCTTGGTGTGATCCGGAGCGGGTGCCGGTGCAGCAAGACCCAGGAACGTGGAGCGCGCAGCATGCATGCAGTGCGGAAAGGCAAAAGGGGCAAAGGCAGAAAACAAGGAGATGAGAAGAGGTGTCTATCATACCATATCCCATCTCCATCCTCATTGCCTTGTAGCTCTGTAGCACAAAGCGGATCGCACTCCCCTCTCCCCTCCCCTCGTCTTGTCAATACCCCATTACCCCACACCTTTGTGCTCGACCCCCTTCACCCCTCTCGGCCTAGACCGCCGCTTGCTTTATCTTCCGCAGTTACCCTCGTCCCATATAACCTCCGCACCGCTCGGCCTTTTTAGCGCTACTCGACTCCGGTACAAGTCTCACTCATTCGACCTACGACTACAGTGCACCTCCTACATTCGCTCGTTCGCCCCTCACGCTCACTACTTCCCATCCTCATCCCCCATCCCCTACCACCATGTCCCCCTCCGTCACCATGTCGCGCAACCAGGTCATATCCAAGCGCGCTATCGAGGGGATGATCGCAGAGGGGCGCAGTCTAGTCATTTACGAGGGACAGGTGCTGCAGCTGGATACGTGGATGGACAGACATCCAGGAGGTCGGCTAGCGCTTCAGCACATGGTCGGGAATGATGCGACGAGCGAGATCAAAGCGTGAGTTTCCATCTCAACCTTTAACGGCGTAGACCTTGGCTGAACCTGCAGATATCACCGCGAGAACGTCCTCCGTACCATGCCCGCCTACCGCATAGGCTACGCACCCGCAGACTGGACCAACTTTGCCCCACCCATCAGAGGCGGTGTCTACCGCAAGCTGAGCGCAAAGGAGGCCAAGGAGGAGGTATGGGTGGAGGATATCGTTGGGGATCTCCCATCGGATCGGGACCTCGGCGTCGCAGCTGCCATGCAGACGGAAGTCGACCGGTGTCTCGCCGCCTACCCATCCCCAGATCCCGTTACCCAATCAGCCATCACAGAAAAGTACAATGCCCTCCACCAAAAAGTCCACGACGGCGGCTTCTACACCTGCAACTACCTCGATTATGGACGGGAATCCATCCGGTACACTATCCTCTTCATCACCTTCCTCACCCTCCTCCACCGCGGTTACTACATCCCCTCGGCCATCGCCCTCGGTGCGTTCTGGCAACAAATCATGTTCACCGCACATGACGCGGGCCACCGGGCAATCACCCAAAACATGACCTACGACACCATGATCGGTATCTTCATCGCCGACTTTTGCTGCGGCCTCAGCTTTGGGTGGTGGAAATCCAGCCACAATGTCCACCACCTCGTCACCAACTCCCCGGAGCACGATCCGGATATCCAAAACACTCCCCTCTTCGCTACCTGCCCCTCCCAGCTCAACAACGTCCACTCTACCTACTACAACTTTGACTTTGTCTGGGACAAGGCGTGCGAGCTCCTCATCCCCTACCAGCGGTACGCCTACTATCCCATCATGGCGTTCGCACGGTTCAACCTGTACGCGCTGGGGTGGATGCACCTCATCTCCCCTCGGTCCAAGACGTCCGGTGCGGCCGCCTGGACTCGCCCGGCCGAGATCTGCGGAATGATTACCTACTGGTTCCTCTTTGGCTACTGCCTCGTCTGGCGCACCCTTCCGGACTGGCCCACCCGCGTGGCCTTCGTCCTCTCCTCCCACCTCATCACCATGCTCCTCCACGTCCAAATCACCCTCTCCCACTGGGGCATGCCCACCTGCGACCTCGGCAACAACGAGTCGTTCGCCCAGAAGCAACTCCGGACCACCATGGACGTCGTCTGCCCCATCTGGCTCGACTGGCTCCACGGCGGTCTCCAATTCCAGGCAATCCACCACCTCTTCCCCCGCGTTCCCCGTCACAACCTCCGCAAGATTCAGCCCCTGGTTGAGGAGTTTTGCAAGGACACGGGGATTCAGTACACCATCTACGGGTTTGTCAAGGGGAACGGGACGGTCATTTCGAGGTTGGATGAGATCAGCGCGCAGTTGGCGATGCTGGTCAAGTGCCAGGATCACATGGCCAAGACGGGCGAGTCGGGATTGATCTAAGGGAAGAATATGGGGAAGGCATAACTAGAAGGATAGATCTAAGTTGGTTCACGATATTGCAAAAGACTTTAAATGTATGTCGAAAGTTGTCAGGTTTGAACTCGCGCTGGCGTGAGAGCGCTGGCGTGGCTTGGGTCCAGGCTGCCTGACTGGCAAAGATGTTCCCACACCTACCCATACCTTCACATCTTATCGCTTACGTCCCTCCCCCGTTATCAGCTTGACAGATAAGCTGACAGTTTCGTAAATCAAGATCAGCATGACATGAACGCCATCCCGGGCACACGTCGACATTCCTCAAGCCACCCAGTCAGACTTTACGTGAAGAGGGTTCGGGAAGGCACCCCTTGATGTGCTCGCCCAAGCTGTTTCGTATAGTGTACAGCCGGTGGTCGGATCGTGATGACCATTAGAATGCTTTTCGCTTGTAGGACAAATACATCAGAGCCAAGACCAATAGAGCTATTCACAGATCATGGGGTGGCACAAAGAAAACTTCATCCGCCGACTCACCGCAGCAGTGATCACGTATGATCACTAGCTACTCATAAGAAGCGTATGGTGGAGGGGGACCCAGTTTGGCGACCGCTGTGGCGGTGCCTTGGGTCATTCGGCTCCGCATGAGGGACTTTGTGGCTTCCCTTGGGCACTGGCCTGCATCCGCGGTCTGCTGGGCGGATGCAACGTATTCTTTGTCTGCGTTCGCAATGAAGCCCTGAAGGAGGCCGCGCGAAACAAACGTTGAAGGGGGATTGCTTTCTTCCCAGGGATTGAAGACTGCCCAGCGAAGATCGCCTTGCGATATGGCGGTAGTCAACCCCTCCGTGCGAGTAAGGAGTGCAACACTCCCAGGCACAGAGCGCATGAAGTGCAGGCCGACGTCACAGCTGCCGCATGTCGCTCTAGAGGTGACAGGATTCGCCAGCGGGGTCGGCCGAAACTCCCATACCCGTGCACGCTCATCCTCAAACCAGCACCTCTGTCCTTCGGCTGTGATCGCGGGAAGGTTTGCTCCGCGGCGGATGTCTTGCATTTTATTGACAAGCTCCGTCACGGTACAGTCTGGACCGGGAGAGGAGTTCTGCAGCAAGCTCATAGACATGGAAGCTGCGCCGAGCACTGCGTCAGGAATGATGAGGAGCGGCCCGTGGCATCCAGGTGGGGGCGTGGTGTCCGAGATTAGTGTCATGCCAGGGAAGTTGAGGCTGGAGGTCGCCCGCCAGCTGTGGGGTTTGAGGCACGTCTTGCAGTCTTGGGAGTGCTCCCAGGACCCTTGCACAGTATGCTGTGTGAACGTGGCCGTCATAGGATCCGGGTAGACGCGAGCATTCTCGAAAAGGGGCAACTGGCTGTTGGCTGGCATGTTGACGAGCGGTAGTGTGGTTAGACTTGTGTTCGAGGGGGGCCGTGGAATGATGGATGTGGTGTGTGGTGTGTGATGTGTGATGTGTGATGTGTGATGTGTGATGTGTGATGTGTGATGTGTGATGTGTGATGTGATCGTCAGATGGGGGCATGAACCCTGCTCTTATACCACAGACAGCCTTGGCCACCCAAAGGATCATACCCCTGGGTTCCGACGATTTTAGTGCTTCATGTTTGACACCCCGTTTTCCGCCCGGCCTTCTGCCTGACAATCAAGCTCGTCATTTTGAGATCTTGATTGTCGTGTGGTTGCCGAGGCGCCATCCGGGAAGATAACAATTAAAGGAGTACGGGCAAAGCGGCGAAGTAGATTGCGTCGGAGCTGGTATAAGCTGACTTGAGAGCGGTGCCCAATTAGAAGGTGGCGTCGCAAGTCCAGCCCCGACAGTCAGCAGGCCATGGAGGCGAGTAAGCCGGACTAGCATGATCGAAACTCCGCCGGGGTTGAGCGACGATGTGGCCGCTGCGCGTGCTACTAATCTAGCAGAGCAGTGATTATTGTCGGATGGTGAGATCAGGCGGGTGCCGTGTGAGCGGGAGATTTACAGCGCCGCTAGCTCGCCTGGGTCATTGAGATCAGCAAATCCGCAGCGGACCCATGATGGGACGATGCGCCACTGTAATAATACTCCGCACTAATGCACCAGATACACCTCGAGTGGCGTGCTACTCCTTTCATCTGGCGCTCCACCGACCCCATGATACACTTGCTGAGTCTCGATCATGGTAATGATGGTCGGAGACTCGATTAGCTTGGGAGGCGATCGCTACAGGCGATCGCCAGCGGTGATCGAATCCGGTGGAGGGCCAGGATGAGCATCGCGAGGCATGCGCGGATTTGGGGGTCTAGACCGCTCTGTCCTCCTGCCGCAGGTTCTTCTCCATCATAACGGCCACTGTTACGACGCGTAAGTTGGGCAAAGCTTCAGTGCTGTCAGCGATGGAGGTGACGGACATCCGCAAGGCCAGCCTGCAGATCTTAGTCAGCTGGTGAGCAAGCCGAATATCAAGCATATACACAGCTACAATCAGACACATAAGCTAACTCGAGGCCATCCTTCCTATACACACCTTGTTGCTATTCTTTCCTCCTGAGCCGAAGCCGTAGCGGCTACGTCTGGCCCGCGGCCGCCCCCCTGACCGTGATCTCGTTTGGTGGGGAAGATCGAGCGTGGTTCCTCACTGGGCGAGGGCGGTGAGGTATGTCAGGCGGTATTGACGCCTTGGTGATATGCAATGTGTATTTGGTAGGCGGGGGAATAGGACGGCGTATATTGGGATCGGTGGCTGTGCACAAGGGGGAAGACCGATAGATTTTTACAGGCAAGATCGTAGGGACAGGGGACTGCTTTCGAGTGGCACTATACACACTGAGAGGGAAGCGCTGCGGCCGAGAGTTCAATTTTCAGGCTGACGCGTCAGCCTTGCCTACATGACTTATTGTTGTAGTCTATCTTGGTCCAGCAGGAAAGAAAAAGCTTACTCGTATTGACCTCCTTGCTCACCACCCCGCATCCCTCCCATCGCCATAAACAGTCCCCGTCGCCTTGCCCTTGCCCGCCGTACTCGTCTTGGCTGTCCCCCTTGTCTTTCGCCCTCCCTTCTCCGCAGCCGCCTCCCTCTCACTGCCAGATTCTTCAGCATCCCCACCTTTCGACCCGTGCGCTGAGCCGCCAGAGCTACTCTTGAGCCTGACAAATTCCATCAATTGCCCCGCTTTGGCTTTCTCCACCGCCAGTTCCTTTTCCAAGTTGGCGATCTTGGAGTCTCGCTCCGCGACCATCGCAGTGAGAATTTCGAGCTCGTCCTTGCGGCGTTGACGGTGTTTCTGAGCGGACTTCCGGTTGATCTGTCGACGGTCTGGATATCAGTCAGCATCCACAGAGCGACAAAGCCAGTCATTAACTCACGCTCCAGCCTATCGACCTCCTTATCGGCCTTCTTTGCCGCTCCACCGCTAGACCTCCGGATCGGCCCGACCTTGCCGCCCTTCTGCACCGCATTTTGGTCATCCTGCGTCCACGTCTTCTCCCCCCTCAGACCCGCCCGCCCGATGCTCAGCTCGCCCAATCCATCCGCCACCTCAGCTTGCTCCATCTCGGCATCCTCACCCTCACTCATATCCGTTGCAGAGTACGAGTAATCCGACGCCGGGACCGAGCGCGAGGTGGCGTTGGTAGTACTGGTTTGGTGACTCGCCGAGGAGTTGGAACGGCGGTGTGACGGCCCAGCATCATCGCTGTGATGGACCTCAAAGTCGTTTCCGTTATGATACCAGTCCGGCGCGGCCGAAATGGGCGAGGGATAGGGATTGTTCGGCGCGGGGACGGTGTGGTCGAGCACCATCGCGAGCTGAGCGGGCGTGACGTGCTGTGCGAAGCCGTGACCTACAGGGCTGGAAGGGGGGTACATGTTGGCTTGAGAGGGGGATGGACCGGACAGCAATGTGGGAATTTGCGGTTGAGACAGGTCGAAGGCGTCAAAGTACGAGTTGTCGCCTGTCTGCGTTGTTTGGGACGAGGATTGTGAGGAATGATGGTTTCCCGCTCGGTGCTGGTCGTCAGCAGGGAAGCATTGTGGCTCTGAAAGTGGGATAGGGGGCTCACCATATCGTAATCGACCGACCCGTGAATGCCTCCTTGTCCTTGCAGAAGGTCAATCAACTCCTCGCCTCCAGCTGACATCGACGCCGCCCAGTCTGGCCCAATGCTACCTTGCGATGACAGCATGCTGACAAGGTTGAGAGGAGAGGAGAAGAAGGTATGACCGTGAAGAGGGGTACCGGTAAGATAGTGGAACCCTGAGAGCGATTGGTCTGGAACAAAATCAGCGGCTGTACCCCAAGATGCGGTTGGGGTTGGCAGGACTGACCTGGAGACGTTGAACAAGGTCAAGATCAAGACCCGGCTGTACACAAGCACATGTAGTGAGGCTGACGGCGCCTCCGATGAACCCGGATTGGCAAGTAAGGATGAGGAATGCGCTGTGGTTCTTTGGAGTCCCTCCAGTCAGGAACCAGGCAAGCTATGAGTAGGCGGTGTGTAAGATACAAGATGAAGTTGGAGAGTGAGATGTACAAAAGATAAAAGCTTCGTCTTGACGCGTTCAGCCAAATCTGGCCAAGGCCGAAGCGGGCGAACCGGTTGACTCACCCGGCGCGGCCGTTATCTCAACTCCGCATCACGTAATGGGGACGCCATACATACAGTTATAGGTCTCCCCTGCTGCCATATGCTATGAGCATGTGGGTCACGATCAAGGAGGCAGTGCCTTGGGGCCCCTCCAGACAGACAAGCGGTCAGCTACATAGCTCACTTCACTTCTTATTATCCATCTACAAGGGCAGTCAGGCAAATGGGAGCCCCGCCAGGCCAACGATCAACCGCCTACTTGGGCTGCGCCCACTCTGGTGCCTCGTCCTTGCCCTCATCCTCCAGCTTGTCACCCTCCTCCTTCGTCTTGTGCTTCGACTTGGGGTCGTGCTCGGCCGGGGCGTAAACGGTGTAGAGGCAGAGAGGGGTGGGGCCGGTGTTGATGACTGAACAGTCAGCAAAGCGCATCATTCGCCCCCAGCATAGCTGGAAGATGATCTCGGAGAGTGCGTTACAACTCACAGTTGTGCTTAGTCCCCTGCGGCACAATGACCAGATCACCGGCCTTCACCTCCTTCTCCTCACCCGCGACGATCGCCTTGCAGATTCCGGAGGTAAATATAAGGTGCTGGTCAACCTCGTGGACCTATACGTTAGTCGAGCCCCTTTGAGTATGCCGGAGCAGACCGCTCACCTCCTCTCCAATATCGCCTCCGACGGGGACAGTCATGAGCACGAGCTGACTGCTCTCGCCTGTCCAGAGGACGGTCCGGAAGTCCTTGTACTGCGACGGCAGGGCGTTGATCGCCTCGAGGTGGACCATCTTGTGCGCGGGTGGGCCGGACATTGTGGATGACTTGATTGTGATGTATAGGAATGAGGGTTGCTATTAGTGTGTTCGATGTAGAGAAGTGAGTCAAGTCTGATGATGGTCCAGATGAGCGATCTTGAAAGGAGCTGGAATCGCCATGACATCATCGGTGAACCCACATTCCTCGTCTCGGAGACAGCTGCTCCGTACTCCGAAGCTGGCTTCTAGTACAACGTGTGCGCAGGAGGACATACCAGATAACATACAGCTAAACCCTACAGGCATCTCTCACAAGATACTACGAGTAATCTAGATACCCTATGATCGCTCCTAACTACAACTAAGCTACTCCTGCTGAACAACTACAACGCCTCTACCAGCCAATTCCCCCTTACCCGCTTCGCCCGTACTGACAACGACCTTCCCTTTCACTCCCTCCATCCCCACACTCTCATCCGTCCTGTTGATGTAGAAGTCCCACCTCTTCCCTTCCTTGCTCCTTGTCACATGCTCCACCTTCCCCTGCATCGCCTTTGGCATCTCGCTCTTGACACCCGCATGGCTCATCAAGTCGCCCAGCAATCCCTTCCCTAACCCCTCCGCCCCAAGCCGAGTCGAGACATAGCTCGCCGACCCTTTGCCCTCGATCCTTCTCGTCACCGCCGCACCCCCCTCCTTCCACTTGCGCAGCGTCTCGACCCCCTCTCCCACTTGGATCGGCTCAGACCAGAGCGTCCCGTAACTTCCATCGTCCAGCTCTCGCTTCTCTCCCTCGCGCATCGGCGCAAACTCCTCCACCTTGATGCCCAGTACGTCCCTCAGCGCCCCGGGATACCCGCCAAGGTAGATGTGGTCATCCGAGTTGACGATGCCCGAGAAGTAGGTAGCGACGAGATGACCGCCGTTGTCGACGTACTTGGTGATGCGGTGCTGGAGGGAGGTATCGATGACGTGGAGGATGGGGGAGATAATGGCCTTGTAGGCTGACCAGTCGCTCAGGACAGGGACGACGTCCACCCTCACCCCGAGATTGATGAGGGCGACGAACCAGTCGAGCGCCTCTTGGTGGTATTTGAGCAGAGTGGACGGGTGGGAGTCCAGCTCAGACACCCACCACGACTCATAGTCGAGCACAATCGCCACGTGCGCCGGCTCCTTCTTGGACCCCTTGATCTCCTCCAAATCCTTGAGATTCTGCCCCAACTTGCAGACATCCCTGAACACCTGACTGTCCTCCCCCGCATGCGGCACCATCGACGAGTGGTACTTTTCCGCGCCCGCCCTGGACTGCCGCCACTGGAAATAGCAGACCGCGTCCGCTCCGTGCGCGACGTGGGAGAGCGAATCCCGCGCGATCTCGCCGGACCGTTTGGGCACGTTGATGGCTTGCCAGTTGACCGCGCTGGTAGAGTGCTCCATGAGGAACCAGGGCATGCGGCCGCTGACCCCGCTGGTAAAGCTCGCCGAAAAGCTGAGCTCGTCTCGACCGTAAAGAGGGTGGGTGACGTAGTGGTCATTCGAGACAAAGTCGAGCTCTCCCGCCCAGTCCGAGTAGTCCCGGTCCTTCTGATCCCCCATGATCATAAAGTTGGTGGTGACGGGAATGTCCGGCGTGATGGAATGGAGGATTTCCCGCTCGGCGATGTACCACTCTTTGAGCGCGGTGGAGGAGAAGCGTCGCCAGTCCAGCTGCTGGCCCGGATTAGGGAAGGTAGTGGCGAGGACAGGAGGTAGGATGTCGTCAAAGGTAGAGTAGTGCTGCGACCAGAAGGCCGTCCCCCACGCGTCATTCAACTTCTCCACCTTTCCATACCGCTTCTTCAGAAACACCCTGAACGCCGCCGCCGCGTCTGACGAGTAGTCAAAGTGATTGTGGCATCCCAGCTCGTTGTTGACGTGCCAAGCTACGACGGCGGGGTGGGATCCGTACCGTTCCGCCAATTTGCGGACGATGCCCATGGCGTACTTGCGGTAGATGGGGGAGGTAGGACGCCAGTGCTGCCGACCGCCTTGGTTGAGCACCTTGCCGTCAGACGTGACAGGGAGGATTTCCGGATGTTTGATGGTGAGCCAAGGAGGTGGGGAGGCCGTGGCAGTAGCCAGATCGACCGCGATGCCGTTCTCATGCAAGAGATCGATGATCTCGTCGAGCCATTTGAAGTCCCACGTATCCTCTGTGGGCTGCAGCAAAGCCCACGAGAAGATTGCGACGGAGACGACATTGACTCCCGCCGCCTTCATGAGCCTCATGTCTTCCTCCCAGACCGAGCGCGGCCATTGCTCAGGATTGTAGTCCCCGCCGAATCCGAGCCCTTTGATGGCAGGCCAAGCGGGACGAGCGGAGCTGGTGGACTCTGTTTTGGGAGTGAGCTCCGGCATGCTGCTGGCTGTGATGGATGAGGGAGATGCTGGCTCGGTGAAGCAGATATCGATGGAAAGGTGCTGCATCGAGGGGAAGGTGAATGGTGGACAAAGGGAGCAAGAAGGCAGCTGATGAGGCTGGCTTGCCCGCCGGCCCGGTACCGGTCATACCGGCAATACGTCATACATCCGGTTCGTGGCATTCTGCAGACTCTGATGCTGACCATAGACTGCTTGCTGTGACGGAAATGCTGCTCATGCCTTCACACAAGTGGTGTGAGCCGGCAGACAGAGCAGTAAGGGCTTCATGGAGCGGCTCTGAGGTCAAGCTTGACCAGGTCCCTGCTATACCGTTGACCTAGCTGCGAACGCCCGTGGAGGGTGCTCTGTTTCAGACATGTCCTCGCGCAGAGCATTTCCGCGATGAATACTCTGGCAGCCCCCCAGCAAGACTCTCCACCTCTGTTACAGTCGTGTCCGCTGCCAGACGGAGAAATCTGCAGCCTGACAGTATGTGATGAAGTGGGGGGTCGAATCTGAAACACGGTCATTTTGACCACGCACGGATATGGAAGCTGACCGAATTTTGCGGCCTCGAGGTGCTTACCATCTTCATACCATCCATCTCACCCATTGTCCACATACATCTACACGCATCCTATCATCGCATATCTCCTTGGGAATAGCCACATCTGCTCCTTTCGTCATCTTGACCCCTGCCACCGCCCCATAACCCACATCTCCCTTCAGCTGTACCTTTCATAGCTCGTGAAAGGATCTTCCAGGGCGGCGGTCTCGCTGCCCAGCGATCATAGCGTCAGCCAAGTATAGAAGAGGGACCGTGAGTACTCCAACCCCTCGTCTTTTACTCGTTCCGACCATGATGGGCTTTACTGATACCCTCTTTGTTACAGCCGGCCTCGTAGACGACGACGATCTCGCGATGGACTCACCTCACCCACACCTCGGATTCGGTGTCCCCGGCTCGCCCGGCCCAGGCGCCATTGGTCAGCCTACGACTATGTATACTCAGACTCGCAAAGTCGATGATCTGGGTCTCACCAATCTCCTCGCCCGCACTCGTCTCAACCAGACTAATGGCGTCACCGAATACGGCGTCCCCGAATCCGTCGGTAGCATATGGGATGACTGGGGCCGATCGGGCCGGGGTCTCGAGTCGGGGCCAGGTGGTGCCTTCGACATGAAGTATGGAACGCCTCAGGAAGGGCCTAGGACGGCTCCGCTCTTCCCTACTGCCACCGATAACGCCTACCGTCCGCCTCAAGCAACCCAGCAGATCCAGGGACCGGTCGCACCGATGGGACACGCCGCCACGCAGGCGATGTCTCACCTCGCTTCCCTCCAGGGGCTGATCGGTCCTATGGCCCGCGCCGCTGAAGAAGTGGAGAAGCTCAAGAAGGAGGCGGAGATGTGGAAGAACGAGTGGGCCAAGGTCGGAGAGGAGAAGAAGGGAATAGAGCAGGCGGTGCTAGAGTATCGCGACAAGATGGAGTCGAACAAGGCTGCGGGAGACGCAAAGCAGGTGAGTTGGATCTGCAGGACATGAAGTGACTTGGGCTGATGAGCAGTTCGCCGCCTCCTTCTCCGTTGTCCTGATCGATGGCGATGGTCTCATCGTGAATCAACCGATCTCTTCAGTTGCTTGAGCTGACGACCAGTTCCAAGATGCCCTCCTCCAAGCAGGCTACAAGGGCGGTCTCAACGCAGCTCGAAAGCTTCGCTCGTCCCTGTCCCATATGCTCAGCCACGCCCAGATCTCACCGACCTCGAAGCATTTCGGCGCGGACGTCACCCTCGATGCCGCAGAGATCGAGGCTGCTCCGGCTAGGGAGATCGGCACGGCGATGATCAATGTCTTCTTGAATAAGGCTGGTCTTGGTCAAGTCCTCATTAACGTAAGCTATCAGCCATCGGACATACAGAGACCTGCTGACGAGAGCCAGGCAAAGATAGTCCCCGATTGGAAAGGTTACAATAGCTTCTTCGAGGGCCTCAGTGCCGCTCACGAGCTCATCTCTAGTGCGCTACAAACTGTACTAAGATAGGGACTTTGCTTACGTCGCAGTCATCGATGTTGGACCTGGCAAGGAGGCTGCCGACGCTAAGATCAGGGGCACGTCTGCCTTTCTACCAGCCGCCCGTTCCTAGCTGACCAATAGAACATCTCAGGCTGTACGCTAGGAGCCCGCAGTGCGAGATGATCGTTCTCGGGGCTTCGCACGATAACGGTTATGCCAATATTCTGTCTTCGTGAGCTACACTACGTACGACCTCGGGGCTCAGCTGACGTACCAGCCTCCAAACCGAGAACCGCCTATCGAAGCTTCTCCTGCTCAAGGGCTACACCGACCTCGCCGGCCAGCTCCGCCAATACATGTCTCGAGTAGTCGTCATCCCCGATCTCTTCCGTACGACAAAGGTCCCGCTCTCATTCTCATCTATCGCCGCCGCGCCCCCTACGCCCGCCTCGGCACCCAAGAAGCCGCCTCCTGCCCAAAAGTCCAAGTCCAAGTTGAACATGACGGACGACGATGATCGTAGCTCCGCCGCTGGGAGTGTGGAGGTACTGGAGTGGAAGGAGGTCGCCAAGAAGCCTACTCCGGCCAAGAAGGACAACCATAATGATACTAAGGTAAACAAGAAGAAGAAGTTTGCGGCGAATGGCAAGTCGAAGGGATACTCGGTCAGGACGCTTGATCCGAGGCCTTGCCATACGTGAGCTGATCTGTCTGATATATGCAGGCTACAGAGCTGACTCCGGTAGGTATTATTTATCCGATAGGGGCTGTAAGGCGGGCGAGAACTGTGACTATTCGCATGATTATAGTGAGTGTTTACACGTCGTCAAATGTTGAGCTCCGCTGATGTCGGTCAGACCTGAATGACGAGGAGATAGACGACCTCCGCCGGCTCGCCAAAGAGATGGTCTGCCCATACATCCGAAACAACAAGTGTCACTACTCTGAAGAGGAGTGTGTCTATGGGTACGTCCTCATTTTCCGCTTTGAAACTTTGGGCTGACGTGCTAGTCATTTCTGCCCTCGCGGCGATTCTTGCAAATTGTGAGTCATGACTCGATATCCTCTGCAGAGATCAGCGAGCTGATGTTTCCAGTGGCGATAGCTGCCGATTCCGATCCCTGCCCAACGGCCACGGCGAGGAGGACTAAGTTCTCGGCAGGACTGTCCCTCCCCCGCTCATTATGTGAATAAGTTATTAGGCCGTCTTTGACGCGCATCCATCATGTACAACCATGACTTTTGCTTCTCTGATCTGATCAAGCTACTTCACGTATGACGGGGAGTGTTGCAGCTGCCAATGGATACAACAAAATGTCATCTACGATCTAGTCCACTACGTATGCTCACTCAGATCACATCACACAAATCGCCGCCACCGCCAGTCCAACCGCCGTAGTCCCTGCCCACCCTATCCATCTTCTAGCTGCGCGCGCACTCCCAGGTCTCGAAGGCGCCTGGTACGCAAACGTATCATCGATGCACCCATCCGATCTGAGCGGGAATGCCAGAGTAGAGGCGTTCGAGACGTCTTTGGGAATATACCCGTCCCACACTCCACGACGGTATGACCAGGTATCGATGTCGTTCTCCGTTTTCCCTGCTTGATCAGCAAATTAGCTCATATAGGATGATAAAAGGGGCTCACATGTCCAGTAATACCATCCACCAGAGGGCTGATTTGGGCCATTCGGGGTATAAGCCGCAAGCTGCGCTTCGAACAGTTTCCGCAACCACGTCCGTTTCTCCTGCGAGTTCGCGTAGGTCGTTGAGGTTGTTTCGTGCGCGTTACCTATCGGGTCAGCTTTAAGAACAGGACTGACAAGCCACACTTGTGAATCGACATACCAGTCTCCAAGCTCCACTCGCCGACATTGATGCGCGGAATCCCGCTCGTCCCCTTGAGGATCTTTGAGATATTGCAGACCGACTGCAGGATGACCGACTGGGTGAGGTTCTGGAGGGGCGGGAAGGCATAGTATTGATGTGTATCTATAGCGACGTAGTTGACAGGAGAAGAGGCGGTAGTGGAGGTAGGGTCGTAGTACCTCCAGTATGACGGTCCATAGAAGGCATCTACGGGGTCAATTTTGAGCGCAGAGGGTAGGGAAGAATGGGGCTCACCATGTATCGTCGCGCTCAGCTTGCCCCCGCTAGAATCGCGCACCGTCTTGATCCCGGCTGTATAGAATGCCTTGAGCTGATCCATCGAGAAAGAACTGGACCCTCCTATTCTGGGCTCATTCATGAGTTCGATACCTAACAATCAGCGGGGACCCCCTACCGGTTGCGGACCTAGGGTACGCACTCTTCACGACTCCGCCATACTGATCCCCCGAAAATTCCCTCGACAGATTCCCAAGCACCTGGAGTCCTCGATCCGTATTACTGCTGTTCGCCGCAAAGTATACTCCGCCCGTCAATCCCGAATTGTCCTGCCCGTTCTGAGAACCAGGGAGGCCGTGGAGGTCGATCGACGCTGAGAGGCCGAGCATCTTAGCCCAGAGTATTAGGCGGACCAGGTAGGGATACTGCCCGTCAGCCATGGCCCAGATGCGTTACATAATGGGAGGACTCACTTGGCCATTGGTATATGGCTCATAGTCAGCTAGATCTACCGCCCAGTATCCCACTGGTATGCGTAGTGAATTGAGCCCGGCCGCTTTGATGTCCGCCAGATCGTCGTAGGTATAGAACGAACTACATCATCAGCTCCGGTAGCCTAGACTCTGGGTACCAGACTCACTCCCAATGCCGCTCGAGCAGGCTGCGACAGCTTGATCTGCCTAACGAAGCGCAAAGGTGCCATTCGTCATATGCGCCCGTTCCTCTGTACACCGAGGGTGTAATCCTATTGACTCAGCTTCATCATCATGCACAGCAGGTGGAGCATGAGCGTACCATCTTTCAGTCAATAGCCACCCGCCGAGATTGACGCCCCGGATAGTATCGCCCGAGGCGAGATACTTTGCCCGATCGGTCTGCGCGAGAATAGCAGTCGTGGTCGCCAAAAGGAAGGGCAGCAGGCGGGAGAGCATCGATCGGTTGAAGGGAGAATGTGGCCAGTAATGAGCGACCCTCTGTCCTCAGTCGTTACGCTGCCGTCTCCTGAGAGTCACAATCTCGTCTAGAAGATACCTGTCAAAGACTGCGAGGGCGGTGCGCGAGGTCTTTTCAACGAGTTGGGTGGCGAATGTCTTGGGACGTACGTCATCGGCGTTCCCCACTTTGCCCCACTCGGTTTGCAGTGCGAGGCTATGATCCTATCAATCCGACTCGCGATAATACAAGATGCTAAATAGATGCAGACCTAGATGTAGATATACTGATAAGTTGCAATTCGCCTCCGCCGCACGCAAAGACCCATTATACCCATGCTAAATACTGTCCTCTGTGAGCCTGGAAATCCCCCCTCATCCCCTCTCAGTCTGGTCCGAATCCACAGTCTCCAGAGTTGGCCTCCCTCTGTGCGCCAACGAGTCCCTTCTCCCCAGATCCGCCTGCTCCTCGGTATCCGCCCCGTCGCCCTCCCCCTTCGCTGAAGTCTGCCTGGACCCCAAGAATGGGTCCGAGAACAATACGCCCTCCCCGCTTTGTGCATTCTTCTCCCTCCCATCGACCAGACCATCGCTCGCACCTTCCCCGCTCTCGTCCGACTCTTCCGAGCTCGACAGGGTCCGTCCGGACAGACTAGGTCTAGGTGTCCACCTCCGAGTGTGCTCGGCTTCGGGTCCGGAATGTGATTCTCGCCTTGATCCCGGTACACCGAGATCCGATGTCGGTGCTCCTGATTGTAAAGCTTTCGACCGACGTGAGGGGGAATTATAGCTCGACGGAGGGAGAGTCGACCGAGATGCCGAAGACGGAGAGCTCGACAAAGCGTCCGATGCTGAGAGTGGCCCACTCCCACCGGCACCAAATCGATACGCCTGTTGTGCCTGCACTCGCGTCGTCGACGACAGCGCGTGATGTATGGGCATACTCGCCCTCCTCGCGAGCCCACCACTCCCTCTTCTCTCCTGCTCCTCTTCCGCCGAGCCCTTCGCTTCCGCAGTCTCCGTTGCTGCGCTTTCTCTTCTTCCGACTTCTCTGCTGCCAGCTCTTCTTCCCGTCTCCCTCAGACTAGACCGCCTCGACACCTCTTCCCCCGGTGCACGCACGGTACTTCCGCTCCCCTGACTCGAGCCCACACTAAGCACGCTCTCTCGCCGATGGTACAGCCGATGACTCGTTATCTGCCCGGCGGCACCGTAGCCCGCTACCGGAATCGAGATGCTCGAGCGGGAATTGAAGGCCCGGCGAGGACTCGAGCCAGGTACGTTCCCCTCGAGGGCTGCGACGGGCATAGAACCTCTCCGGGCGAGTAGGGAGGGTGGGATGGGCTGATGCAGGTGTTTTGGGGTGAAGAGGATAGAGTCACGCCGTTTATTGACGTTGTACGGCGTAGACGGGGCGGTAGTGGAGGTGAATGACGAGGGCTCGTCAGGGGCGCCGGGGTAGGCGGAGGGGATGCTAGGTAGCGGGACTGTTGAGCCCAACTCAGTGGTAGAAGAGTGGATGATGCTTGGTCTTCGACCAGCAGAGGGGATAGTGGTGATTGTGGAGGTAGTGGAACTTCGCCTTGTCTGTGGCATACTAGGATAGCCCGAGGTAGAGGAAGAGCTGTATCTCGTGTATGAGGAAGAGGGGGCAGTGTGCAGAGTTGGACGCGAGATGATGCTGTTCCGGCGGTGAGATTCGCCGAGCGCCAGACCGAGGGGGACCGACCCGCGGATAGATGATGCTGAGCCCCGGGAGAAGGAGGACGAGGTGGAGGAGAAGCTGGAAGTGGAGGATGTTGAGTCAGAGGCGCGCATGCCCGTAGACTGTAAAGCGGAAGGGAGAGGGCGGTCAGGGTGAGGTTGGCCATACTCGTTGTCCGGGTACTCGAAGGCGCCGAGTTCCGCCGTAGGGGTGCTAGCGAGGGGCATGGAGGGGCAGGAGCCGAAGGAGAAGGATGCGGAGGGCAGAGGGGGACTAGGGGACCTCCGAGGTCCGCGGGATGAAGGGATGGGGAGCGCTGCGAGGGGCGATGGACCATGGCTGCCCATGACGGGAGACGGAGCTATCTCGTCCGCATAGGCGTGGTTCTGGCCGATGGGTTGCTCAAGTGATGGGGGTCCGCCAAATGAGAACCCCGCGAATTGATCATGGGCAGTCTCCCGCGAATCCGGGCGGGTCCTATACGCCTGCCGGCCCTGCGTTATAGGCTTGATGACCGCCTCCTTGCCTCGCCCGCCCGCAGGTGATGGGATAGAGACGACCTCCTCATCCATGTCGTGATCTCGCAGGATCAGGCTTTCGGTCGCCTTCTCCAGACCCACCTCGGACATGGGCGTAAGAGGGGGTTCCGAGGTGTGCATCTCGGTCGAGGAGGTGGATGATCGTGGAGACGCAAGAGGGGAGGACATGATGGATGGGGATCCTCGGCGGGGAGAGGAGAGAGGCGACAGCCTATTTCATCAGTAAAGCACCCACGGTAGACATCACACGGCTTCATCAACTCACCCTGTTCGGAGACTAGACAAGATGAGTTAATCGATTCCGAGCGCAGACTGAGATGCTGTGGGCAAAGTGATGGGCTGGTCGGGTCGTATACGAGTGCTACTACCACACCGACTTTTCTATCAACGTGGATCTGTGGATTTGATCATCAACCACCCAGAAGTCCAGTCCAGATCCCCTTGCTCATCATCGTCGTTGTCACTGACTGTAAGCCGGGAACGCGCCGCCTTTTTTTAAACTTTCCCCCTGATGCTCGCCCGTGCGTGCCCGTTCCTGTGCCTGAGCGACAATCACGGCATACCAGACAAGATGCGCTGGCGAAGGCCGAGACCCTTCCATCGGACCAGCAGCAGGCATGACAGAGTGGCAGCTAGTGGCAGATGGCAGAGTGGCAGTAACAACGCCAGGGATACAAGATGACCCAAGATTCCATGCATGACGAAACCCCCTTCCAAGCCCTACACCGAATGATACACACAGTCTACCCATATCCCAACAGACCTACAAATCCAGGCTCTCCCTCGTACGCACCGCCTCCTCCCGGACCTCCCCTTCATCCTCCTCCCGAACCCCTCTCCCAAGCCCACCAAACCCATTACTCCGCATGACCGCCGCGCTCGCGCTCGTCCTCAATCCTCGACCTATCGGCGCACTCTCCCCCAATCCACCTTGGAAACCCCTCGACTCGCCGGCCGGACCGCGCGGGTGTCGGCTCGGCATAGAGCTAGACATCGTCTCGTCATTGACAGACAAGGTAGACCGGTGTCCGCCCATCCCGCTCGGCATGGGAGGCACCGGAGGCGGGGCCATATCCCCGAGGAAACCGAATGCGCCTCCGCTGACTCCGCTGCCTGCGCGCCGACCCGCCGAGGCGCCCATAGAAACGTACTCGCGGTTGGCCTCGCGGAGATTGCCCGAGCTGCGCTGCGTGGAGAGGGACTTGGAGGGGTCGCGGTAGAGGGACGAGTTGAATCCGCGAAGATCCGGCATGGACTTTTTGATCCGCAGATGGGGGGAGACCGAGGTAGGGGTAGCTTGTTGACCGGGGTGATAGTATTCCGAGCCGTAGGGGGAAAGGTAGGTGCTAGAGATGGCGGTCGACGCGGACGCCGAGGAAGTGAGGGCTGGACGAGGCGCTTCAATACGCGTGACAACGACGGATTTGCCTTGGCTGTCGTCCCCGTCCTTGGTCCCGCTGCTGAGGCCAAGCCTTTGCGCGACGAGGTGGACGACGCGCCGCTCGTGGGCAGACAAGCCGCGCGAGAAGGACAGCTCGTCCCGCATCCGATCCTCCTTGAAGAGGAGGCAGCGCGAGTAGATCTCTAGCGCCGCAGGATCGTTCATGTCGAGCGAGGTAGGGAGATTTTCCGAGGACGTAGAGGTGGAGACGGCCGAGTGGGGAGGCGAGTCCATAGGTGGTGCCGGTGGAGGTGTGGGCTGCGCGAAGCCGTTCATCGACCGCAGGGACGGCAGAGGGGGCGGCATCTCGATATTGACCTTGTCGAACCCCTGAACACTCCTCATCCGCTTCAACGCCTTCTCCCTCTCGATCCGGTCCTTCTCCCCCGGCTGAAGCACCTTCTTGTACTCAACCCTCAACTTGCGTCCCTGCACGTCATACCCATTCAGCGCAGCCACCACTGCCGCCGCCTCGTCCGACTGGCGGAAATTGGCGAATGCCAATCCCCTAAAGACGCCCGAGTCATGGTGGTAGTTGAACGCGTACGGAAGCGGCGCGCCGAGAGACTCAATGATGGACAACAATCCCTCGCGCGGGATCTGGAATGGGATGTTCTTGATGACGATGGCGGTAGGGATGACATCGTCGTCCGCCGGGGCGTTGGGAGGGGTGTACGAGTTGCGCCAGCCCGCAGGGCCCCTCGAGAGGTTTGCGAGACTCTGCGAGCCGAATACAGGCATGCCAGAGTGGATGCTGTGCAGGTTCGGCGCAGAGTTGGCCACTGACATGCCCATGAACCCCATCGGGGGCGGGGAGGGGGTGTTGACGAGGCCGATGGCGCCCATCGCGTAGTCGGGGTAGGGAGGAGGCTGATGGTGGTACGGGTGAGCAGAGGCCGAAGAAGGGCCCGAAGAAGAGGAAGTAGGAGGGGAGAGTGCCGGTGACGATTGACGATACGCGTCAAACGGCGCAGGAGGATCGTACCAGTTCTGACTGTCAGCCAAGTACTCGAAGCGAAGGCGTGGTGAGCTCACTGTCGGTAATCCCGACCTGCTCCCTCGTTTGTCGTTGCCCCAGCCCTGGCTCTGCGTAGGCGGCGAGCCAGCTGGCGGACCAAACACGCCGTTGTACCGATAATCCGGCGCGCCGTTTCCGTGCACGCCCGGGGACTGAGGGATGCCCGGCTGCGCGTAGTGCTGCTGCTGGCCGTACGACGAGATATTGAGCGAGTGGATATTTGGCAAAGGCGGCGATGACGAAGGATGGTGGAACGGATGATGGCCCACAGGGGATTGCGGAGAGGTAGAGAGGTTGCTTGTTTGGTGCGATGACATGGTGTGTATGTGTACTTGGCGCGTGGGTGAGGGTGGTCCGAATGGATGGCGGGGCTGGGTATCGTAATGACTGTGAGGTGGGTGGGTGGATGTAGATCGTTTCGTAGTGAGACCGGGATCGTCGTCAAGAGGGCAGTGATTTTTTGACAAGGCAAGAAAATGTGGGGGGAGAAGAGGAAAGCGATTGAGTATGTCTATCTATGCAGTATTGTGGGAGTGCTCGTTATGCGTTGACCGTGACTGATGATATGATCGTGAAGAGCGTGAGTCGTAAGGCGTTAAGAGAGATGGAGCAGGGGGAGAGACAGAGACAGAGATAGAGGAGGGAGATGGGATGGTCGACTGAAGAGGTTTGTTGTTGCCAACGTACGTATTAGATCAGGTCATCAGGGCATTAGCGGAAGTATATATCCCTTATTAGAAAATAGACTTTTCCCTGTGCATACCTTTAAGCTTTTTATCCGGCAAGGGACCCCTTGCGTCATCCTCTCGGGAGTCGGCGATGTCCGGCGGCTCGGCTAATCAAAGTCAGAATTGCTCCTCTCGGCAACAAGCGGTTCTTGTTGTCCCTCGTCATAAGAGCTTGGCGGAAGGCTGGCCGGCCGAGCTCTCTTCGGCTCTAGTGCTCGCACCGCAATCGCCCAGCTCTCTCTTCACTCTATACATCGTCTACACCTTACACATTACTTCTTACTACCAAATCAACGAATCGCAATAATGGGTCTCGCTTCTAAACTCCAAGCCGCACAATCCGCAGGTGGTGCTCCCGGCGCAGCTCCCGGCGGCGCGCCCCCACCTCCCCAGCAGCAACAGCAGCAGTACGGTCAGCCCCCTCAGCAGCAGCAACAGCAGTATGGCCAGCCTCAGGGCCAGAGCCAGCAGTATGGTGCGCCTCCAGGTGCTCCGCCCAACAGGTATGTTTTGACATCCCGGCAGGAATGCACGATGTGAAATGTGTAGGGTGGGAATGTTCGACGAGAGTGGGGAACTGGGGTCGGTGGCGACACACTTGATGTGTATCGAACCACACACCGACGTGATGGGATCAGGAGGAGCGAGCGAGGCGGATCGAAAATAGACAGAGCTCATGCTGACTTCCAGGCCTCAGTCTGGGCAGTACGGTGCTCCTCCAGGTGCTCCCCCTCCCCCTGGTCAACAAGGCCAGCAAGGTCAGTACGGCCAGCAGGGCCAGCAGGGCCAGCAAGGTATGTTCACAATGTATGATCTTCGGGGAGCATTAGGCTGATTCCCCAGGCCAGTACGGTCAACCCCCTCAGGGCCAGCAGCAGCAGTACGGCCAGCAGCCCCAGCACGGCCAGCAGCCGGGTCAGTACGGCCAGCAGCAGGGTGAGCTATACGGCCGCGCTCGAGAGAGAAGACTTTGTTGACGTATCAGGCCAGCAGGGACAGTATGGCGCGCCCCCCGGTGCTCCCCCAGGCCAAGGTCAGGGCCAGCTCCCGAGCCAGCAGTACGGCCAACAGCCCCCTTCGTACAACGGCCCTCCCGCGGGTGGTGCGTCGGGCGGTGGTCAGACTGCCGACCCCAGGTTCCTCGTCGGTATCTTGCAGCAGTGTGTGCAGGACGTAAGCACATCTCATCTTCACCTGAATACAAAGCGGGGCGCATTTGACACCGCAGCAAAACATCCAGGCCTTCTACCCTCCTGGATCGCTCGATCAAATCGCCGCCAAGGTCGCCAGCTCTGGCGCGCTCGCCAAGATCGCCAGCGAATGGCGCATGCCCCTTGAGCTCGCGTCCGACCTGGTCAAGCTCAGTCTCTTCGACGTCGTGCTCTACATTGACGACTCGGGAAGTATGGCATTCGAGGAGGGCGGAGAGCGTATCGACGATCTCAAGCTGTAAGCTGGTCTTCAAGACGGCCTCTGTATTATTGAGCTGACTAGCCAGTATTCTCTCGCGTGTCGCCTACGCTACCTCGCTCTTCGACCACGATGGTATCCAGGTCAGGTTCATGAACAACCGTCTTGAGGGCAACAACATTGCTTCCGAGCAGGCTGCGCTCCAGCTCGTCCAGCAGATTAAGTTCTCTGGTAAGCTCCAAGGCCCCTCCACATACACCGAACTTTAGCTGACGCGTCAGGTCTGACCCCTCTCGGTACCGGTATGTGGAACAAGGTCATCCAGCCTCTTGTGCTCGGCCCTGCCCGCGCCAACGCGCTCCAGAAGCCCGTCCTCATCATCGCCATCACGGACGGAACCCCCGCCGGCGAGAACAAGGACGAAATCTTTAGTGTCATCCAGCGCACAGACGCCGAGCTCAGAAGGACCCGCTACGGTCCCGACGCGATCTCATACCGTAAGTTCAGCATCTGTGATGACGTTCAACGAGCCACTGCTGATGAGCAGAATTCGCCCAGGTTGGAAATGACCAGAAGGCGACACGTTTCCTCGAGGAGCTGGACAACCACCCAACTATCGGTGGTCTCGTCGACTGCACGTCCAACTTTGAGTTGGAGCAGGAAGAGATGATGCGCAAGTCTGTGAGTTGGCTGATACCCGTTTTGGCAAGGCGGAGGCAGAGCTGACCGAGTAGGGTGTCGACCTCAGTCCCGAGTTGTGGCTCGTCAAGCTGCTCATGGGCGCTATCGACTCGTCTTACGATACCAAGGGTGTGTTCTCTTTGATTTCGAAACGTAGCTCGGGCAACAGCTGACCAGTACAGACGAGTAAGCTATGAAGCGGATGGGGATCAAAGACAAGGCGAAGAAGTGTGGAGAAGAATATCAGAAGTATAACAAGCTCTGTCGTAGATGAGTCGAACCGATCGGGGAAAGTATAGTCGACGCTGTAAGACACGTGTCCTACATGCAGATATGATACAAGCTACCTAGACTCTCACTGAGCCCAACGCTCTCTCTGCTCGATCAACCCTGGGGCATCAGCGGTATCCGCAGCATACCCCAGCACCGGCTGGTGGGCCTCACTCACTGCTCTCTCGCCAGCCACCCATGCCCCTTCCTCCAGCTCACGTCCGCCCCTTGGTGAACTCCTCCACCGCGAGGTACACATTCCAGAACCCAGGGTACCCCTTGAGCCGCTCGAACGCCTCCGGGCTGAAAAGCCTCAGCTGGTGCATCTCCGCCGCCGCTGCAAATTCGAACAGACTCGGGTGGTCACCGCTGAATAGGTACCGTCTGCGGTGGTGTCTCCGCTTGAGCTCGTCTCCGAACTCCCGCAATTCCTGGCCGGCTTCCAGCCAGACCGCCTCGTCCTCCCTGAGAAGGCGCTCGAGGGGGAAACCGAGCTCCTGTTCCCGGTGGATCCGTATGAGTCGTGCGGACTTGTGGGAGAGATGGAGGAGCTCGCGGGAGATGACGAATTGGTCGCTGATAGGATAGTACGCCTGCATCCATTGCTCCCGGAGTTCGGGGTCCGAAGGGGCGAGCGGAGGATCAGGGTACTGGCGCTGGAGGAAGTGGATGATGGCTGGGGCGCCGATGATGAGTTGGGCGGTGGGAATGTGGTGTAAGGCGGGAAGAACGAGCCGAGATCGAGGCGCTGATGATGGGACTGGGTTTCCACGACCACTGGACATCAGCGCTGCTCCCAATAGATACCGGACACTCACATATGCCTGAGCTTCTTCTCCGCCTCGTGGTACTCCATGAAGACCGTATGATAGCGGACCTTCTTGTAATTGAGCAAGCATCGGACCGTCAGGATGGTCGATACGAAGCAGACCTTGAGGGTAGGGGACCGCATATCGAAAAGAACCACCTCGGGATCAGGTGGCGCGCCAGGTCGTATGCTCGTACCATGAGAGTCGGTGGTGTCGGTCATGTCAGGCTGGAGATCGGGTGCGGAGATGGAGGGTGCCAGCTGGAGGGGAGTGCCCGGAAGTTGACGAGAGCGAGGCTGATCAGGTGAAACATCTTGAAACACGCGTCATCCGCTGATCCTATACGCCGGGGCGTAGAGCGGTGTGTCTGTGGTGGCAGCGAAGGCATATTGCGCAGGATGAGTCAGGATCAGGAGTCAAAGAATGTGGTTGTGCCATCTTGCTTGATGATGAGATGATCGTTCAGACCTAAACGACAGTCGTGGTCGTCAAGCTGCCATTAATGCCGCGCGGACGGCAATTCGAGCCCTCCTTTGGGCCCCTCGGGAATTGGAATTGCTCTGACACGCGCCCGATCGCATCCAGACTCCAGAGCGCGAACAATACAATGTATGCAGAGGGGTACAACAAGTCACTGCTACGAACGTCAAGCGTCATTTTTTTCCCCTACCCCCAGCCCGACCCCGACGAGCCACTTCCGCGCTTTTGGCGCCGTCTGCCTCTCCATGCTCCTCTGAGCCCGCCACCCCTACTCCCCTTCTTCGCCCCGTATCTATCTCATCCAGCCTTCTCAGCTACCCCCCGCCCCGCCCAGACTCCTGCCATCCACGCACCACCTTTACTCCTTCAGCATCATGCTTGGCGGACTTCCCTCCGGAGTAGTGGATCTGGGTAGTGACATTGCACTGGTAAGTCAGCTACGATATGTTCAAGATCACAGCCGCTCTTTATCCAAGGTATGGAGTGGTACTCACTTCATGTCCGACTTCAAGGAGGCCCTCACTCTCTTCGCACCCGGCTCGCCTTCCCTTCGCTCCCTCACAAACGCTTCCATCGAAAGGTATAGGTTCCAGATATAAGGGTAGCGTTGAATTTGAGCGACGGCGTTGCGGTCGAAGACGAATATCTGATGGAGATCCGCTGCAGTGTCGAGATCTGCGCCGCTCGGATGAATACCGGAGGTGGAGAGATAGGGCTGTCCGGCGAGGGCACGCTTCCCCAACGCCTTGTTGTAATCGCCAAGGTGTTGGCGGATGGACTCCCAAAGGTAATCGTCGTCCCAGAGTTTACTCTCGAGGAGAGTTTCGTTTTGGTTGTCGCGGTAACGGCGCAAAGCTAGTGCAGCTTGGGGGGACAGGAAGAGGATCTCGCGGGGAAAGATGAAATGCCGAAGGATCAACGAAAGCGCGCTGTTCCAAGGTTGTGTGACGGTGGAGCTCGGAGAAGAGCCTTCCAGCCGAGGGGCCGAAGGATACTGTGTGCAGAGGTACTGGACGATTTTCGATCTGCCGACGATATGCCGCCGGCTCGGGACGTGCTGGACGACGGGTAAGGAGGAGAAGCAGGTCATGCGCGACAGGTAGGCGCTGTCCGTAGGCTTGCCGGGGTAAAATCGTATGCGCCTAAAAAGGTCAGCTCAAGTTGGGGAGGCAGCTTTGACCGTCCACTCACCGCTGGGAGAAGTAGGCCTCGACTTCATGATGCTCCAGCAGCACTGTCTCGTATGGAATCCTCTTGTAGTTGAGTACGGCGCGCACGTAGAGGATCTCCGTGTTGTAGCAGACCTGGAGCTCCGGTGACCAGAGGTCGTACAGGATAAACTCGGGGTCCGCGTAGGTGGTCGGCGTGCGTCCAAGGGACGAGGAGGGGAGGTCGGCAGCGGTCGGCATGGTGGAGGCAGTGTAGATTGGTTGTGACCGCGACGGAGAGGTAAAGAAGTGGATAGAAGATGACTCAACGTTCCGGCGAACGCCAGATCCCAAATGGGACCAGGCTCGCTCGGTGAAACACGGTGAAACATACACCGATCCGCCGGGTTGAGGCGAGAGTGGCATTCGTGCGCTCGATGGTGCGTCTCAACTGTGACTTGAGCATAAAGCAAGCAACTGTGTATGCATCAACCGGTTACAAACTCAGCATCACCAGCAGAGGTGAACATTCTCCACTCCCCAAAAAGATCTTCCCAAGTCCTCCCCTCTTCCCCCAAAGACCTTCCTCCGCCCTTTTCTACCCCGTCCTGCCCATTTTCCCCATCCGCAATTACGACGTCGCAACGACAAAGTTGGACGACTGGGTGGTAATGACCAGGCCAGCGATAGAGGCCGACGTGAGGGTGGCAAAGACACCCGCAATGAGTGCCGAGAATGCCAAGCGGGAGATATCACCGCCTCGGCTGGGGGCGAATTGACCGAGGATACCGATCTGGATACCGAGGGACCCGATGTTGCCGAAACCGCAGCACGCGTAGGTCGCGATGAGCTTGGACCGGGCGGAGAGACCGGCGTATTCCGCGCTGGTCGCGAGGGCGGAGAAGGCGTTGTACTCGTTCTGCCGATTAGGTGGATCTCAGGGATATTGATACAAGTACTCACGGTGATGACCTTCTCGGCGATCAGGCGCGACACCAAGAGGATGTCATTGCCCTGCCTGCTGACACCAAGGAGGAAGGAGACGGGGTAGAAGGCATAGCCAAGGATGGTTTGTAGGGTAAGGAGGGGACCGTTGATGTTGAGGTAACCGCCGACCCAGGTGAGGAATCCGTTGATGAGTCCGACGAGGGCGATGATGCATAGCAGTGCAGCGACGATACTGCCGGCGATCCGGAGACCGAGCATGGCACCGTCCGCGAAAGCGTGGAGAGCGTTCTCGTGCTTCTCCTGAGACTCGGGAACGACGGTCCGGCCGGCGGTAAGAGACTCCTCGGTCTCGGGGTACCGCAGCTTGGAGATGGCAAGCGAGGCCGGGATGGACATGATGCAGGATGAAACGAGGACCTCGGCGTTGAGACCGAGACCAATGTAACCGACGAGGACGGAGCCGGAGATGGTGGCGAAACCGCAGGTCATGATCTGGTGAATTTCCGCCTTGGTCATTTGGGGGACGAAGGGCCTGACCAGCATCGCCGACTCTCCCTGCCCAATGAAGGGGGTAGCCGCAGCGACGATGGCCTCGGCACCGGATACACCGAGCGCCCAGAAGACGAAGCCGGCGAGCTTGAGGACGAACCACTGGATGAAGCCAATGTAGTAGAGGACCTGAGAATCAGCTCGATCCCTCCCGCTGATCAGATCGGCTCACCTGGACGACCGAGATGAAGAAGACAATGGCAGGAATGACACCCCAGAAGAAGTTGGGGGTGTTGGCTTGCTCCTTGCTGGTGATGAAGGCAACACCGTCCTTGGCAAAGCCAAGGAACAGCCCGGCGAGGTCGGCGATGAACTTGAAGATGTCGTACCCGGTCTGCGTGCGCAGCACGAAGAGCCCGATGATGTACTGTGACAACATACCGACGATGACGGTCCGCCAGTTGACGGCGTGACGGTGCTTGCTGGTAGCCCAGAAGACGAAGAGGATGACAGCGAGACCAAGGATGGAGATGGCACGGTTGCCCCGAGTGTTGTCTGCGGTCTCCTCGGAGACGAAGGCGCCGACGAGCATAGCCGCGATGGCGATAGCCGCACCGGCCAGTGTCTGGAACCGCTCCGGAACGAGCCTCTGAGCGGGAACAGCAGTGTGCTGCCATCCCCACTTGAGAGGCTCGCTGATGAACCGGACGCCAGTGTAGAAGGTGAGGAGCCGGAGGTTGATGGCGAGCCAGAGGAGAAAGGGGATGACCCAGTTTTTGTCGTTACGGTGGAGGACGAGGGAGGCGATCCACCATCCTGTAGAAAGGAGGCAGATGAAGAGGTGGGTCAAGGGACGACGATGGCGCCGAAGCTGGCCTCGGAAGCCGGACTCGTGCATGTGCTCCTCCTCGGGAGGGGGAGAGACCGCCGAGACGTCTGCGTTGTATCCGTTATATGTGTCCTTGGAGTCATCGTCGTTTGACTCTTGACGCTGCGGGTCGTTCTGGAGGAGGTGGGGTGCGGTCTCGCCGATAGGGCGGAGGGCGAGCCCCTTTTCGTTCGAGTGCTCATCGCTCTCAGCGGTGGGTCGACGGGCAGCCGCGAGCGACATGATGTGGGATGGGCGGTGGGGGAGGGGAGGGGGGGGGCAGAGGGAGGTGGAATGGCAAAGTCAAGAGAGAGCTGGAGCAAGAGACCGCTCCACCTGACTTGGTCACTAGCTAGCCTGATTTGGTCTGCCGATCCCGAAATTTCGCTATCTCTCTTTCCGCTCGCGTGCAGCACATGGTACCTCTTTTTTGAGTTGCCGGGTATACCCGATATCACCTTCTGGACCCTAGCCTTTCCGGAGCTTGGGATTCGCTCAGCTAAGCCCATGCGGTCGGCGCGCCGCATTCTCGGACCGTGGAGCGTCTCAGCGAGCCTATCCAACGATCGTTATCGCATTCATAACGACGACCCTTCCAAGCAGTCTCACCACGCTGAAGGCTGAAAAAAAAGTCGAGAGCGCCAAGCTGCCCAAGCCGCACCAGCCGGCGGTGGTCGAAATGTTAGGCTTCTAGGTTTGCCGGCATGGTGGCGCACGGACAATCTTCGGCAGATCCTCCGAGAAATCCGGAGTGAGGAATGTGGTCTCAGAGATAAGAGGTGTGAAGTGGAAACTGTGCTGCGGATCAAATCAGGCTGGCGCTGTAGTGGGGGCGGCTGCCCCATCCATGTAGTCGCAACGGAACCCATGTTGAGGTGCCATCTGGGCATCGATCACGCACTAAAATGTCTAATCAGTGTCCGACATCAGCTCCTCCAATTCCCTCGCCTCTTCCGCCGTCATTCCCCCATTCTTATCCTCTTCTTCTGGCTCCTCCGCCTCCGGGATCGATTTTGGATGCAGCAGATCTATGGTCAGCTCCGTCCACACTCGCGCGTCTCACCTGACAACGTCCATCTCCGGATCGTCTGGTCGAAACTGGTCGACAAGACCTCCCACTTCTCACCGTCGCTCCAGACGCTCAGGTCCGATACCTGGAACGCATGCCCCGGGACCGTCGCTAGCAGCCTTGGCTGCCCCCGCTCTGTATCTTCGACATCATAGACTCGAATGTTCTCATCGTCCGAGCCGGTGAGGAGGAGGTGTTCGGCGCCGTCGACGTGTTCCATAGGGAGGAGGGAGCGGATATAGGTGGACTCGGTGATGCGGATGATGGGCTTATCGTCTAGTCTATGGAGCATGGCGGTATTGTCCATCGAAGCTAGGTGATCAGCACAGCCATCTCCCCATGTAGTGTGTACAAGCCAGACTCACCACTCCACACGCCGGCAGCGCATGATCGCAACTGGGATACACTCGTCTCGTGCGACTTCAGCTCCTTGTCCAGTCGGAGTGACACCGCCTTCTCATCATACACCCATTGCTTCATCACCCCGAGCGAGTCGCCGGTCCAGACGATACACTCGGGGTAGTCTGGGGTACCAGAACGCCATGCTGCACACTCTACCGGCCGAGTATGTTGGCGGAGGATTTGCACGCATTTGGGTTCGGCGCCGTCTTTGAGTGGTCGGAGGTCCCACAGGCGGATGGTGCGGTCGGAGGAGGTAGAGAGGAGGGCCGGACCAGGTAGGATAGTGAGCGATTTGATAAAGTCCGAATGGCCTTGGAGGGTTTGTAGGCAGACTCCGGTCTAATATGTTAGCTATGCCTTGTGCAGTATCGAACTATGCACGAGCCAAAGCTTACAGCGGCATCCCATACTCTTATGGTCTTGTCCCATGACCCAGTCAGCAATACAGGTCCAGCTTGTCCCTGGCAAAGAGCGACGCAGGTGACCGGTCCTGTGTGTCCGCGAAATAGTCGCCTGGTTGTCCCTGTCTGCTCGTCAGCTACTGGTCCAGAGCTGCATATACTGCGTTCTACGCACCTTGAGGTCGATAGCCCTAGCCTGCCAGCCCGACTCGGCCGTCCATGCTGTATCCCCGTCCACGAGCACGCGCAGAACCTTGCTCGAGAGGGATATCGGCCGTCCGATCGTTTGGGTCACTTTCAACTTTCTTTCTCGCCGCACCGCATCTTTGATATCCTTGTCCGTCTGGAAGAGGAGGTCTGTATCGGTGGTCTGCATGGTAGAATAGCGAGAGATGAGGTACTTGAAGGAGCTCGAACGACTTTAACGCGTCTGAGATATCTGAAACGTGATCCGTGCGTAGAGTTGTTTTGGCTGACGCGACCGAGGCAACGTTGAAGCAACTTCAACTTGTCAACAAATTCAGCGACTGCCTCTCCATCTACTATACATCTATCTGGCTCACATCAGCCGATATCCTCCTCTCATCTATCACAATCATGAGCACCCCACAAGATCCTCTTCACGCCAGTATCGAGCGGACGTACCGGCAAGTGTACAGCGAGTACCATAATCACAAACCCCATTTCACCGAAACTCTCCCCTGCTATCTTGCAGCCACCAACGTATCGGCCGAAGTAGACGATGCCATCAGCGACTACTTCGAACAGTGGTACGATCCTCATCATGCCACCGTGCTCGAGAACAGCTCCTCGAATCGGCCGGCTCCAGCACCCGCTGCTCACCAGCTGGAAGTCCGCCAGGCAAAGCTGCAGCGTCTGCGCGGAGACGGACGTCAGATCGACATCTGCGCAATTCAGCAATCCGCTTTGCTGGTCCCCGCAAGTGCCACAATTCCGCCCTACCGGTTCTGTCGCCCTATCGACACCTGCGTGTTCCGTGAGACTGAACGCTTTGCGGCGTTCACTCACGCGATCATGCAGGATAACGATAGGGCGGATGAGCTCACGGCGGCATATATGGGCAGGGGCTGGCTCCATGAGCAGCCAAGTCGGCAGAGTGATAGTGAGTCCCAGATCACGTGAGGAGCTGACTGTAGTCGACATTGTCGCTCTGGAGACCTTTGAGCGCCTGATGGACAAGGGTCTTGACCGCGAGGATATCGACCGCTCGCGGATCCTGCCGCTCCACAGCGACGTCATCGTCGATCTGGATATCCTCCGCGACCTCCCTCCGTTCCCTACTGCCTCTACAGACGCCACTGGATCCACCTCTCGTGCTAAGGCGTGGCAGGGCATTTTACCTGTCGCGGCCGAAAGCTTTGTCGATGATCCAGAGCGCCTTCACCTGGACGCCCAGGCAAGGCTGTGTCCTCGGCGAGATTGCAGGACGTTTGGGTGTCAGCTACACAGTAAGTCACGAAAAGTCTGGTCCGGGTCGCCCAAGCTCAGCTAACCTTCGAGGTACATTGACTGTGGTCAAGCCACAACCAACACTTCGCTCGACCGAGCCACTCACCGGCTTCGATCCTGTCGGCGAGTCTCCATGCTCTGGGTCGTGCTATCGCCGGCCAGCCCCCTCAGACCCGCTGGTACACGAGCACTGGCCCGAAGCTCACGTCTACAAGCTTCAGGAGTGCTTGGATTGGCTGCCCGACACCAACAGCTGTGCGCTCAGAACTGTTTTTCCCCGCCGTTCTTGCGCCGAGGTATGTTATAAGCTAGGCATAGCTGACGAGAGTTGCATCGGAAGATTGCTCTGCTGCGAATGAACCCCGCCCGAAACCCATCTCAAAGCAACGATGTTGCGATCGCCGCTCCCAAAGGCTGCACTTGTCACTCTGTGCGCCAGAAAGGCAAGGCAGCAACATCACGCTCCTCCTTCTGCGGGGGAGAGTCGTGCCCTTGCCGAGCAGCTGGCAGAGAGTGCGACCCCGAGCTTTGCCATCCGTCAGTTCTACCTTCTCATTTGCGGCCTCGTTGCTCGGCGCTGATCATGACAGTTCGACTGAAGCGGAAGACTGGGACAGTATCCTCTCCGAATCCCCCAAACCACCCTCTTGCGGCACATGCACAAACATGCAGCTCCAGAGACTTCCGCTTGGGCCGTCTACGGTGAGTCCGACTGCGATGATAGCTGACCTGCCAGGATTTCCGCGTCGGTATTAGCAAAACCTCCGGTTATGGTCTCTTTGCACGTGTCCCCATCTCGAACAATAAGCCCATTTTCGGTGAGCCCACAAATCGAGCCCGCTGATGCCTTAGAGTATACGGGCGAGCATATCCCGAACGCTGAATCGGACAACAGGTCGTGAGTTCCCCTCAGCACCCATTTTGCTTCGCCGTGCTGACGTTCTAGTCTTTTCTACGTGTGTTTGGTGGCATTCTTGACTTTCCGTCTACATCAGCTGATCTGCAGGCCGTATCAAAAAGGAACTACCTTTTCGACGTTGTCGGATGGCTTGGTTTCACCCTCGATGCCGGTCTGATGGGCAATGACGCACGGTATATAAACACCGTGTATGGCCTAGAAGCGGTTAAGAGGAGGAAGATCAACACCGATGCCGCCTGTGAGTTCAATATATCTACATCATCTTCAGTGCCGCGCTAAGCATTCAGCTGTGGAAGCGCAGGGGCGGAATAGGATCTTGATCAGGACCAATAAGTCCCGTTAGCATCAGCATATGAGGGAGCCTGCTGATCCTGCAGGTCAGAAGATCTCTGCCGGAGAGGAGTTGTTCCTCGACTATGGGTACGTCGACCAATGACAATCTGGATTTGGGCTGAATTCTCAAGCGAAATGTTCACCGTCAAGAGCAAAATCTCCCAGCTCAACAGTCAGAGAGAGAGGAAAAGGGAGGAGAAGAAGGAGAGGCAGGAGAAACGGCGCTAGGGCAGGCGGGCAGGCTGGGCATAGTATCGTTGTACAGTACTGTAGCATCTTGGTTGTATCCATAGGGTATCTTCAGTATGGAGGGTGAATCTGCTTCCGCCACATGTACGACGCCTTGGTCCGACGCGTCCGAGGAACTTTGCGCTGACTTTTGCACCTTATCCGCTGTCCTCACTTCAGCTTTCTCTAGTCATCTTTAGCCTCAAGGCGGTCCTGCTACGCTCTGCGAGCGCGCTAGCTCCCCAAAGTTCCGCTCATTTTCAGGCAAAATGACAATCCTTAGCGGTCTCTCCCCGCGGATGCGCCTATTGGCGATCTCGCTTATGGCCATCACGGGCTGTCTCTTCCTCAACGCCCTGGTCCCCTCTTCCTACCGCCTCGGCCCATCACAAGGATGGACCTCCCCCTCGGTTCTTCGCTCTCGCTTTCTCCGCGCGCGAGCCCAGGCCCCTCGTCCGCCCATTCACCACCCCATCCCCAAATTGATGGCCGACGCTCGTCGGGCTTTCGACGAAAAGATCAAGCGGCAGAGCAAGACTCTGCAGGAGGCGGTCGACGAGTATGAGAGGCGGTATGGACGTCGTCCTCCCAAGGGGTTTGACGAGTGGTACGAGTTTGCGAAGGAGAACGGAGCGACGATCATTGACGAGTATGATCAGCTCGCCAAGGACATGGAGCCTTTCTGGGGTATGAGCGGTGCAGAGCTCAGACGGCGCTGTGTCCAGGTCGGGTACTTGCCGTCGGTGGATCTGGTGCGGATTGAGGAGGGCAAGACGAGGACGATCGACGTCTCGCAGGGATTCGACGATGCGGAAGTGGGCGCGAGAGCAAAGGGGTTCCGGGTTATGCTGGAGAGGTTCCAGGATAGGCTTCCGAACATGGACTTCCCGATCAATGAGAAGGCGGAGGGGAGGATCTTGGTGCCGTGGGAGGAGAAGCAGTTCCCGAACATCACAGCGGACTCTGAGCGTGAGTCGGCATCCCCAAGTTTCGGCTGGGGAATACAGCTAATCTTATAGTCGGTATTGAGCACGTCCTCGGCGGAGAATTCGTCCCAGACTGGCGAGGCGATGGGAGCGTCTGGGAGGCGTATCGCCGCACCTGCGAGCCCGCTGCTCAGGCCAGGCGGCTATTCGGCTCCCTCCGCGCCCAGCTCAAAGAGGGTCAGGCGCCCGTCTCCCGACTCGCCAAAGCCGGTATCGCAACATCGTCCGTATCGGAAGACTTCACCTTCTCCGAAACTGTCGATGACAATTACGATTTCTGCGACCACCCCTGGGCGCACTACAACCAAGGCCACTTCTTTTCGGACTGGCGCAGTATCCACGCACTCTACCCGCTCTTCTCGCCCGCCAAGGGTAAGGGGTACTCGGACCTCCTCATCCCGAGCCATTACTACTACTCATCGACCAAGCGGTATACGTACGGCTGGGACCCGGTCAACATGGTCATCCAGGACACGGATGATATGGAGGTGCCGTGGGAGGAGAAGATTGATGATGTGTTCTGGAGGGGTGCGACGACGGGTGGTGGAAGTACCCCGCCAGGCTTCCTTGCGCAATACCAGCGACATCGGTACGTCCATGTGGGACGACGGAGCTGATGTCAGATTCATCCGGATGGCATCTGATGCTTCGCCTTTGGAGAAGACAGTCGTCTTTGCCGATCCGCCAGGGACCAATAACTTCATCGCTGCTCCCGTTCCTATCGCGGAGCTCAACAACGATATCATGGACGTGGCATTCACCAAGGCAGTCGGATGCGTGCAGTACCCGGGCGGATGTGATGGGATGCGCAAGGACCACCGGTTTGCGGATGCGGTCCCGCTCGGTGAGAACTGGAGGCACAAGTATTTGATTGATGTGGACGGGATGGGGTACTCAGCTCGACTCTTCGCTTTGGTAAGCTACGTAGCGCTGTCTCAAGCTAGGCGAAGCTGACAAGATAGCTTAAATCCGAAAGCGCAGTCCTCAAGTCCACGGTATACACCGAGTTCATGTCTGAATGGCTCCAGCCTTGGTAAGCTGACACGCACCTCTTGTACTTGCGTGAAGCTCATCAAACAGGCTCCACTATATCCCCGTCTCGCAGCTCTATTCCGAGCTGTACAACATCCACGCCTTCTTCTCGGGCCCATCACAGTCCATGGTCGACGCCGCCAACTCCACAAGGGCGCTTTATCAGTCCGCGGGCATGTCAACACGGAAGTTTGACGGTGATGCCGAGCTGAGGAAGATTGCCCAGAGCGGGAGGGACTGGATCTTCAACCATGGCCGGATTGAGGATATGGAGAGTGAGTTTACATTTGCCTGTTTGTGTCTACCAATGACTTGAGCTGATCTTGCAGTCTATGTGTACCGGTACGTGCACCCGCAGCTGGGACTTGAAGTCGGACGCAGCTGACGAGACAGATTATGCCTGGAATGGGCGCGACTGACGAACGACGATCGCGAGGCGATGACCTATTAGATGAGTTTCAGGGGATTTGGGATGCATTGCTTGGATCTGAGAGCTGCGGTAGATTCCAGATGATGCTGGGAGCACTGGGTAGTTGACAGTAGGACAGGGGCTTCCATGATTCCTGCTATGACCCAAGGCTCCCCAGAGCTCCAATGACGTTACGGTCGAGTCGAGCGGACCGACCTCCACTTTGTCCTCCCCGATGTGACGTCTTGCTCTATCTGCCCTTAATCAAGACCATCGCTTGATACCTTATTCCCATAGCCATCGTAAGATGATCACTTTGACAGTCGTGCGTCCGCTTAGGCAAATCTTATCACAGGGATGGATGACTGATATCGACAGGTCCGACATGGCGAATCGACCGGTAAATCCACAGCTCAATCCGAGCGACTCCTATAGCTGATCCTAAGATAATTTGAAAGCCCTCTGGGCAGGCTGGGCTGACGCTCCCCTATCTAATCATGGTGAGCTGCCAGCAGACTCCTTTATCTGTCTGCGGAGCTGACGTTTACAGGCATGAACGTAAATCTCGGCTGTTTGTTGGCCGCAACACGATCAAGCGCTGATGAGGCAGCAAGCCAAGGCATTGGGCAAGTCCCTCGAGAGCACCAAGCTGGACGCTATCTTTGCTTCGCCCCTTCTCAGGGCTCTGTGGACGGTCAGTCCACCCAGACCGCTAGCGACCGCTATCGCTGATCGAGGCAGGCACAGCAGGTCGAGAAGCAACAGCTCGCCGATCCAAAACCTAGCTTTACGGTCTCGCCCCTTCTGCGAGAGCAGCACTTTGGAATAGGTCCGTTCGCTACTGATCTGCGGAGAAGCGAGGCTGATGTAGTAGCTGAGCAAAAGCCCTTCGGTGATGGTAAAGGCGCATACCATCGCGAATCTGGACGTTCGTTCCGCTTTCCTGAGGGTGAGAGCTTGGACGATGTTCGCGATCGGGCGAACAAGGCGTGAGTACCGCTCCATCCAGCTTGCTCACTTTGACAAGATGTCCAAACGCTAACGTATACCAGCATAGCAGCGTTTATCGAGCCCGTCTTGAAGGAGTGCCACGGATCTGCAGCAGCAGACAAACACCTCATGGTAGTTGCTCACGGGATCTTCAATGCGGAGTTCATCGGCGCTTTCTTGGCTAGGCGTAACGATCCTCGGCCTGTCGAGTGGGCATATAAGGGTGAGTCTACGCATTTACAATACCGGTACACGGTGAACAGTGGCTGATCTGATAGGTATGACAAATGTGAGTGCGACCAGAGCGCTACAGCAACGAAGATCACATCGCTCACTGACCAGACCGGTTGGACTCGCTTAGAAGTCGGCTACACCGTGAGTTGTAGCCTCGTGTAAATCAATCACGTGTGAAGCTGATCTCAGGACGAGCAAATGACCGAGTCCGCACCCGTTGTCAAGACCAACCCAGAAGGTCCCGTCCCAGCGTCTTCTGTACCTAAAGAAGCCCCGTCGTCAAGGCCCGACGGCTCCCCGCTCGCCGTCCGCATTCTCTGCTCGGACGTAACCAAGCACCTAGACGGGGTGCACCGGCAGAAAGGTGGGATAGGGAGTCAGGGATTCGACGAGAAGCAAAAGGACCTTCGCGCGTTCTTCAGCGGAGCAAAGTAGCTCTTCTTGCAGTGAGCTGAGTTGGGTGTCTATGCATCTACATCGTCTATTCCCGAGATGATATCCTGTAATCTGCGCGTCTTGTAGTCATCTATCAAGGCGTATATCAACGGGTCGAGATCGCCGTCCAAGACGCCCTCCATGTTGGATGAAGTAAAGCCAATACGATGATCTGTGACTCGGTCCTAGCGAGTCAGTCCAGTCAAATCGCCGAGGCAGAGGCCGCTCACCTGGGGCACATTGTATGATCGGACCTTGTCGGACCGGTCTGTTCCCGAGATGACCTCTTGTCGCTTGCTCCGCCGATCCGCTTGTAATTGAACCTGTTTCCGCTCGAACAGGCGGGAGCGGAGGATATCCCATGCCCACGCTCGATTCTGCCTCGTCAGCTGACGCATTGGAACAGAGGGAGACGGACACACCTGATGTTGACTGCGCGAGTCTTGCATAGACACCGAGATCCCCGTTGGGAGATGCGTCAGCCGGACTGCAGATTCCGTCTTATTGACGTGCTGACTGTCAGTGCTCTTCCATTGTTCGGGCTTACCTGACCGCCTGCCCCACGCGATCGCATGACCTCCATCTTGACATCTTTGGGATCCACCAGCTCCGCCTCTTGCCCCTCGGGGATGATCGGCAACACCTACGCGCAAGCTGTCAGCGCTCCGTGAGTCATATCATGGGTCGAGCTAGCTTACGATGACCGCGACCGTGGACGACTGCACCCTTCCCTTCGCGTCATTAGGCGGTACCCTCTGGAATCGATGAACACCCCCTTCCCATCTCATCCGCTCGTACACGTTGCCCGCACCCCCATCCCTCGCTTTCATCTTCATCGTCATCTCCTTGACACCTTGCATGCCCTTACTCTGCGCGCCTTCCGCCTGGCTGATAATCTCAACATCCCAGCGGTTGATCTCGGCGTACCGCTGATATGCACGGATGAGGAGGGCCGCACACGCCGTGGCTTCGTCTCCGCCTATACCGGCATTGATAGATATCATGATTGGGAGATTATCGGTCGTTTCTGGCGGAAGGAGAAGGGAGGGTAGTTGCTGCGTGGCGAGGTCGGTGATCTGGGCGTCCAAGTCGGTGATCTCGCCTTCGAATAGCTCCTTCATTTCGGCGTCTTTCATGGCTGAGAGTTGGCGTAGAGTCTCTTCCCGAGCCTACATATCAGCTTGACCCTTACCCCCGATAGGATGTCAGACGCACCTTCTGGAGTCGGGCATGCTGGTCCCAGATCTGAGATAGAGGTTCCAGCTGTCTGCGAGATGATTCGGAGAGCTCGGGCTGCTAGATCAGTACATTCTTACCATCTCAGGCTATTGGTGACTGACCGATCCATCACTCAGTCCCAGCTTCGCCTTGGCCGCCTCCAGCAGCTCGCCCTCCGAGTAGAACCGCCTGGCTGTTGGTCCGGGGGCGAGTCGGGCTCGATTTGGGAGCCGCGAAAACGTCCGAGGTGCCAAGAATGACCCTTGAGACGCTTGCCTCAGTGCTGAGGCGCACTGTCTGCACGTCGCTGTTGCCCTGTAGCTCATAGCCTGTAAAGTTGGAGTAGACAAAGAGAGAGGGCAAGTGACTTTTGATGTGGAGGTCAAGCTGTGAAGGGCGATGACGTGGACTTTGCACCCAACATCTGAAACGCTATCAGTGAAACTGGAACAATCACCCCTTGTGTGCAATGTGGCGCTGGTTGTGTGGCAGGGTTGAGTGATGCGTGGACACAAGGCGTGCCCTTGTGTGTGCTTCGATGCTGTGACAAGAGGCGATAGTCCGTTACAAATGCAATTGCTTCTTGTTCATCATCATCTATAAGCCCGCTGAGATGCTGCGCGCTGTCCTGGCTGTGCTGAGCCTCCCACTTCTTGCCTCGGCACAAGCACCATTCCTGCCTACCTTCCAGTCGACCCTGAGCAACTTGGGATTCGGCCGCTTCGCCGATGCGATCAAGAACCTCAGCACGACCTCTACTGGATCTGAGTTACTGGCCAGCCTGGGTTCCAGCCTGCCCTATACTGTCTATGTGCCGGTGAACGAGGTGAGCGCTTGATATAGCGGAATTCAGGTGTCAATATCGCAAGATCGGCAGCTGATGATCAGGCGTGGGATTCAATTGGGAATGTAGATCTAGCCAAGGTGCTCGCATATCACGTCAGTCGCCTTCACTACCTAACACGTTCCCGATGACTGCTGACACCAAGATCTCGCCAAGTTCCATCAATACAACCGATATCGCCCCGCCGCGGAGACACACTATCGCCTACACCGAGCTCCGACAGGACCAAGCTCTCCCCGGTAGACAACCCCAAGTACTTGTGCTCGAGACATCGCCAGTGAACGATACTCGTGTCCTGATCCGGGGTGCGGACTGGAATACCACCAGTCGCGGGAATGGGACAGCATACGGGAATATCTGGCTACAACCCATCGACCGAGTAAGTCTTCTCCCGACGGTCGATCTGACAAAGCTCACACATTAGGTTCTCAGCCCTCCTCTTCCCCTGTTGGACGTCCTACGTCACCCACTCGACTCATCCGCCGTCAACGGAACGACCGCCGCTCTCGCCCTGATCAACAATGTCGGTCTGCAAGACACCTTCACCGGGTGCAAGGGATGTACATTCTTCATTCCCAACGATGCTGCATTAGCAGGCATCAACTTCGACGCGTTGGTCTCCAGTCAGAGGGCTAATGTTCTGCTCGGACATGTAACGTCTTATTTCACCCTACGTCCAGATGAGGACGGGACTGATAAGACAGGTCATCAACGGGGATGTCCGCTACTCGACCGAGCTCGATGCTGGAGATACCTGGATCAGCGCAGCGGGCCAGACTGTGGCGTACGGTGTCAATGCGACTGGAGCGTTTATCACCAGCGGCGGAGCGATCGCAAGGATTGTAAGAAGTGATATTCTTTGCACGAACGGGGTAGTCCATGTGAGTCCCGTCCCGTCCCGTCAGCTTTTTCAGTGATGCGCACCGGTAACGTTACTGATATCAGCTCGTGAATCGCGTTATCGGCGGACCTATTGGGAACCCAGATCGAGCTGCCTCTGCGTGAGTCAGCCCCTCTTCCGTAGCTGACCAATAGCTTGACAGCCGCATCCGTGCTAGCAGCCACCCAGACCACCGCCGACGGCATCATCGGCCGCATCCCCACCTCGATCCCCATCTCTCCGACTTCCAGCACACCTCCCGGATCGAGCCAAAGCAGGGCCTCGGCTCGACGGCGAATCTCATCCGGCTTCTGGATGAGGTGGCTACATATCGCATGAGTACTATACCGGGATTACGTAGATACAACGTCGGGCAGAAAGGGGTGTCACCTATATTTACAAGATCTAGATCGTATCTGTATGTATCGCGAAGTCAGGCATTGACGATAGATATGGCTCGGTCGATATTCACAGCTCGGCTCGATCGGTCGACTTGTCGTGCTCCAGCGCTCGAGCCTCCTCCTCCAGATCCTCCATCACGTGGAACAGCTAGCAAATCAGCCCTGTACAACCCCTTCAGGCAGAGATACTCACCTTGGTTTGCCACCCCTCCTTATCCATCCACTCCAGCACATCCTCCACGCTGTGCACATCCTTAGGTAACGCCCTCCCCTTCAGTTCCGCAGCCTCCATATTGGAGCGCCTGCGCCGGTCCGCGCGGTCCATCCGCCGCATGTTGCGATCGAGATGATGCTCGTCCTCGTCGTCGTCTTCGGAAGTGTCCGACTCGTCCGGAACCTTTTTGCCGGAGGCGCGCAGGACCTTGTGGTAGAGCTCGCGGATACGGTCGTACATGTCGTCTTCCCAGTGTGACATCTGGTGGAAGATCCTGGACCTTCGCAGACATTTGGGGCCTAATAAGTCAGCGATATTCCACCCATTGGCGAGAAAGTGTAACGCGAGACCGGACATACCCATGGTAAACGCCTTGTTCTTGCGCTCGTACCGCCGCTTCTGCGTCTCTGGCTCGCCCGTCTCCGGATCCATCTCCGGCTCGGAATCAGACTCTTCCTCTTCGACCTCCTCGTGTGTATCGTGGTTATAAGGCTTGCCATCCAGCGAGGCCTCGTACCTGGACGGCATTCTCCGCCGACAAGCATGACACCACCAGATCGGCTCCTCCATATCCATGTACCCAGACTCGTCGTCAGCTCGTGTTCTCCCAGACTACGTGGCTGTAGGACTTACTCTGAAGATCGGATACTTTTCCAGCGCGCGAACAAAGACAGTCGACCAGATCTGACTGCGCACTCCGGCATCCCTGAGCCCAGTGACCCGCCGCCGGACATCTCGAAGATGCGGCTCAAAGTACTCGGCGTTCTCGCCGCGCAGAGGAAGGGCCTTGGACCCCTTCATGACGAGGTAGAGGAGGTAGTGGAAGACGACCTTGTATTTGAATTCGGGCGTCTGGATCGAGTTGTTGGAGAACTCGTGAGGGAGCTGCACCGGTCCGTCGTCGTCGTCATCCGAGATAAAGTCGTCATCGTCCTCCTCGTCCACCTCCCCTCCCTGAACAGCATCCTCCACTTCCCCTTCATCCTCCGACTCCGACTCCTCTTCGCTCGTGGTGTCCTCCACAATCCCCTTCCGCTTGTTGTTGGCTTTCCGCAGCGCTCGCTGCCAGTCCGTCTCCTTCCTCTCCCGGAGCCGCGTCTTGCTCTTGAACCGATCCGGCTGATCAAGCTCCAGTTCCGCCATCATATCCTCCTCCTCCGTCAACGGCTCCTCGCTCTCGTCCGGATCGACCGCTTTGGCCCGTTTTGGAGAGATGGGCTTCGGCTTGGGTGGAGAATTCCGCTTCGGCAGGTCATCGCTGTCTGACTCGGGAGTCCGACAGCGCTTGGGCTGCGCGGGAGAGGATTTGGGTTTGGAAGGTACGCGCCGCCGGTGGATGATGGGTGTATTGTCGTCGCTATCGCTCTCCGGGTCACTAGAGAGGGCAATGATGGAGGCTTTGCGCTTTTTGGAGGGTGTTCTGGGGGAGATAGGGACTTCCGAGTATTGGCTCCGTCGCTCGCGTGAGAGGGAAGGAACCTCGATCACGAAGTCTGGGCTGGACCCACGTTTACGGGTACGTGTCTTAGGCGAAGGGGTGACCTTGGTCCGAGGAGGCGCCGGAGCCGGGGAAGTTGTCTTGTGTGCCCGCTTGGCCGCCTTCCGAAGCTTCTCCCCGACGACCAGGGAGTCTACCGTATCGTCCGACTCCGGCTCGGTCGATTGTACCGCCCGTCCCTTCCCTTTTCCCTTCCCACCGGACCTAGTCCGCTTCTCCACTCTTGTCCGCTCATCATCTTCGTCCTCATCCTCGTCATCCACCTCTTCCTCCTGCCCTCCCTCCCCATACTCGTCATCCGAGTCCAGGACGACCCGCTTCCCCCTCTTCTGGCTGACGGGAGCCTCCGCTGCCTTCCTGCTCGGCTTGGGCTTTTGAGCGCTCAGCTGGATCGCTTCGAGTCCGTCCGAGCCTTCCGAGTCGGACTCCCAACGATGTGCAGGAGGGCGCCGGGAGCTCTGGGTAGCTGCGCGGGGGTACTTGTTGCTCGGAGCGAAGTGGTCGTGAATCCGAGATTGTGGCATGGTAAGCGGAGGACTAGGAGCTTTCGGGGGTAGTGTGCGTGGGCGGGTGTTTTCAGCCTGCCTGTCCGATGGGGTTAGCAGGCCTGCTGATAGACTGATGCACAATAGCCGATGACAAAAGTACAAGTAGAGAAGGACAAAAGATGAGTGGACTGGTGAAAGCTGATCAGAAGGAACCGGTTCGGGGAATCTGATACATCGGAATTACGGCATACCCTCGTGCACCAAGATCAAGCCACACCTATATATATACAGCGTATATACTCTGTCTTTGCCTTTCATCATCCAATACGCGCTCTACTCGCCCTACCATCCACCCTACAGCTCATGCCAAGATGACAAACGTCAGCCGTCCGAGTGAGTTAATGCCTTTACAGTCAAACTGACCGCGTCGCGGAGACCCAAAGCTGATGCCCAAGTTCCCCGTGATGGACGGCTCATATCCCTCATCCTCGCCTCCAAGGGCATCCAGGACGCAGACGAGCGAGTCTTGCAGCAGCTCATGGATTTCTCCTATCGTGAGCTGACTTGAGGCCTCTCGCTTGGGCGGACCGAACAGAAGCTCATATTCGTCTAGGCTACACAGCAGACGTCCTCCAGAATGCTCAAGCGCTGAGCGATCATGCGAGCCGACCCGGTCCCGGAAAGATAGAAAAGGATGATGTGGAGCTGGCCATCATGATGAGGAAGCGATACGAGTTCTTCGAAGCTCCTCCACGAGATGTAAGCTGCACACTGCACGATTTCGCGTGATTTGAGCTGACAAAGGCAGTATCTAGCATCTCTGGCACATGAGCTCAACTCGCACCCCCTCCCTGTCCTTCCTGAATCCTTCGAGGTCGTTCGCCTTCCGCCAGCACATCAGCGCCTAGCCGAGGTCAACTTTGATATAGTGCCTGATCCGCAATTGGTCTTAGCGCCAGAAGAAGAGGAAGAGGAGGATGAGAGCAGCGATGAAGAGGAGGACGCAGTGGATGGTGAGGGAGCTAGGGCGAATGGTGGGAAAGGCGATGAAGATGCGGAGGAGGATGAGGACGAGGATATGGAGGAAGTGGGAGTGGACGAAGGGACCGCAGCGGCACCAGCCCCACCACCTGCCCAGGAACGGGAGATGGACGAAGATTACGATGTCTAGTAGTATGCATATGATGTTGTATAGTATAGCGCATGGGTCATATGGGTGATCGTTATCGTCGTGGTCCAGACCCTCCCTGGATCTAGTCGTGTCGAGATGAGCCAGCTGATCGCCGACTGTGCACCGACATGGCGTCCTGCTGCGAATGCGCCAACTCGGCGTACCTAACCCATCAGCGACTATTCCCTTTCCCCCAAGGAGAAATGCCGCTCACATCATCTTGTACCGCACAAGCTCATTCTCCGTCTCCTCCTTATCAATTTTGGTCATCACCAATTGCCGGACCAATTCAACGTGCTCCTCATTGCTAGCTTATCAGCCGGGACGCTCCACACCACGGGAAACAGTATGAGCCCGACTCACATCGTTGCTAATGTCGACTCCAACTGCTTTCTGATACGTCAGCCTTCCGTCATTTGGCGAATGATAGCCCAATACTTACACCTGGTTGCTCAAATGTCGGTTGGCATTCCGCAACTGGTCCACCTCTGCCGCATGTTTATTCTGATTCCTCCGCTCCTCCTCAAATTCCGCAGTATACGAGTCCAGCATGAACGGTGTTCTGCCTAGTCAGCAGACGACCACCCACCCTCGCTGTCCCTCATTTCTCAAACTCACATTCGGATCTCGTAGGCATCCCTTACAAAGTCGTTGGCGCGCCACGACTCCTCTCCGTCTTCGGTGGCGTTCTCGCGATAATGCTCAAACAGGTCCGTCTGGAGGTACTCTAGTATCTGCTCGAAATCTAGTTCGACGAGCTTCGTTTCGGCCGCTTGGAGGAGTGCGAGGGAGAACCGGAAGACGGCCTCTATGCCTTCGGCAAAGACGATATCGAGGACTCGGTATACTAGTGACAGAGGGAATCTGCTCGTTAGCTTGACACTCATTTTACTCTAGAAACAGAGTAGCTCACTTGTAGGAGAACAGCGTCATGAACCATTGGCTGGCGTACATGCTGCTCTTGATCCCTTTCCGGAGCAAGTGGGTGTGGACGAGCGGAACGTGCTCCTCGAGGAGTCGGTCGTACTGGAACAGCCGGAGCTGGAGGCCGGGCATATCTGCCTGATAGTGCGAGCGAAGGTTGTACGAGTCCATCAGACGGACAAGGACGCAGAAGGCTTCTTCATCCGGCATCTGAACGTCAGCTACGCATTACCTTACTTTGGCGATCGAAAGCTCACGTTCAGTAGGAGAGCAGCAACGATGAAGGCGACCCCTTGCGTATATCCAACTTCAGGATCATACCTGACATCAGCTCCTTCTTCGGATCGGAACTCACAAGCTGTACGCTTTCAGAACCATGAACAGGCTCTCCCGGCCTCCTGCGTCCTGGAAGAATTTGTGGTGTGGGAAGGTCCTGGACAGATCTTTTCGTATTGACTTTTCGTGTGGCGAGGTGTGCTTCAAGAGCTGCTTGTACGTCTCTTCGAGCGGGATGGATTTCGAGGACGACATGAGCTGCCATATTGATCCTCTGAAAAGTAAGCTTTCTGCCCGAGAAGCGACCAAGCACCCGTCAGCTTACCTGATGACGCCTGGTATACCCTGCTGTATCGCCTTGGACAGGTCTCTCGGTCGTTCCCTAGCCACCTCTTCGAAATCCTGGACGACCGCTCCCCAAAACACCCAATCCACTTCCTCCGTCCTAGTCGGCGAAGCACCCCCCTCAGCGCTCTCCTCCGACTCCTCCGCCGTCGCCGCCGCGGCATTCTCCCGCCTCATCTCCCTCGCGACACCCTCCATCTCCCCTCGGACCCGCTCGAACCCTTCCCGGATCTTGTCGCCGCCGCCCAGTTCCCGGCTCTGCCGCCGATCCCGGATCGCCAGATCGTCATTGATGTGGTGTAGCAACAAGGACGGCGAGGGGATACGGGACGGACCTGCCGACTCGGGACCTGCCGATGTGGGTTCGGAGGGCGCAGATGAGGTCGAGCGGGTGAGGAGGTTGGACATGGTCGATCTCCAGCCGCCAGCGGGGGTACCGCCTGATGCGGACCGAGAGGGCGCGAGGGGCGTGGCGGCCGTGACTGAAGGTGTACCAAAAGAGAGGGAGAAGAAGGAAGATGCCTTGGCAGTAGGTGGTTCCGCTGGAGGGGTGACGACTGTGGGTGTGGCCGTCATCACGTCCGAGGGTACGGGGACGGGGGATGAGTTGTAGCTGATCCGGAGTGGTTCCAGCCCCGGCCCCGTTTCTGCCGCGAGGGCGATCTCCGAAAACTGACCTCCGTCCGCAGAAGCAGACACCGGCGTTGAAGGCTTCAGAGCAAGCCCGCCAGGTCCCGTTGGCTTCGTCTCTGGACTGGAGCCCGGCGCGATGGACCTGAAGGACCCAACAGGGGACGTCGAGGCTGCCTGAGGCGCCAGAGAGCTGGAACTGACACTGGCGCTGGTACTAGCCCCGGTCTCCCACATGGCAGCAGCGGCGCGCACCTTGCTGCCTGCAGCGGGCGACTTTGTCGGGGAGGCATTGGCGCTTGGGGTCGTCGGGACGTCTTCGAACGTGTCTGAGCGGGAATCGACCGAGTCGTCCAGTTCCAGCTCCTGTAGCGCTGCCAGGTGAGGCGATGTCGGCTCTGGCATCCTACAGGTGGCTACCTGAGCGCGATATACAAGTAGAAGATGGTCTGAATGAGCTATTGCGGCTGTTGCTTTTAGTGAATTGGACCACCTTTTACCCCGCGTTTCGCATTCTCAGGGATCGACGCTTTACCCCACACTCTCCGACAGCCTGCCAGCCAAAATTTGTCTCTTGCCTTTCGCATCTTCATCGACCCTGTCTATCTTGATCACCATGGCTAAAGCATCAAGCAGCAAACTTCCAGCAGACTCGCCGGCCAAGAAGGTCAGCTACGTAGCTTCCCAGGCTAGCGAATCGGGCGCAGAGGAGGAAGAAGAGGAAGAGGAGCAGGAAGAAGTGGAAGAGAGGTCTGAGCGGGATAGTCTGTTGGGGGACGATGATACGTCCTCGGCGGATAGTGATGAGCTGGAGGACGTCGCACCTAGACGAAGGGATAATGGGGAGGCTTCCGGCTCGGGATCTAGAAGAGGTGCGATGGGACAACTGCCGTGAGTTACCTTCGCAAGTGGATGAGGGTCTGGCTGAAAGGACAGACGATATGCCCCGCCGAACGGTATGATGCCACTCCCGCTGAGCGTCAACTTTGCTTCGTCGCCGTTTGAATGGGATGCTATGGCGAAGGCGCAAGGAGTGGAACTTTGGTCGATCCGTGCACCTGTAGACGTGCGTCTATCACGCTGTGCAAAGGAATCCCACGGGCGAGAGCTGACCCCACACAGCTCAAGTCGTCCCGCCTTACCGCTCTGAACATTGCCATGGGCTCTTCTGGTCCTTCTGGCTCTCTTACTGTCAAATCCAGCTCCTACTCCCTTCACTCGGCCGGCTTCCCCACGCCAGCTACGGCTGACGTGGATGAAGAAGGGCGTCAGCCAACGGCGGGACCCGGTCTGGCGGACGCAATGATGATGGAAGATGGCGGAGAGCGACTGAGATTCGAGGGAGGAGCGGAAATGATGGGCGGGATGACGCTCATGGTGCCGCGAGTCGAGAAGGGCGGGAAGCTGTATGCTGGTAAGCTACATCTTGGCAGCATCAGGGGTCGATGCTGATCCGCAGCGCCAATCAACGTATCTCGCCATCTCATCCTCGTCCCCAACACCGCCACATCCACATCCGCATCGAACGAGAACGCCCTCCCTTCCCTTCTCGCCACATCGGCACTGGACGACGCGCTCGATGCCGCCGAAGCGGATGACGCGATCCGGCACGCCCCCGCCAAGCGTGTTCAACCTACACATCTCCTCAAATTTCGGAATCACGCTATTGGCTCGCGAACGAGCGGGCCTGCTGGAGCGCCCGGCCGGAAAGCGCCAGAGTCCCGGAAAGCGCCAGAGTCAGCGAGGGGGATGCCAATCGATGCCATTAGTATCCTAGCGCAGAACAAGGCGGAGAAGGCGGCAGCCAAGAAGCGGAAGAGCGAGGCCGAGGGGCGGGATACACCCGGCAAGAAGAAGAAGAGGGCGGTAGAAGCATGATGCGGGCGCGAGGACATGATTTATATTCATACGATGTATATACAGTGTGGACATGTATTCTAGACGGGATCTCTAGCTTTGGTAATGTTACAATTGGGTTACCGCAAGGACAGGCCACCAAGGGATCTCCCAAGACAGAAAAATAGAAGCAAGACGTCTACACCAAGGCCAGACCGTCCGTCGAGCTGAAATGATGATACACCTTGGTCGACAACGCCTTGTTGAGAAGCCGACCGTTCGCTGTCCCATTCCTGAGATTACGGACCTGGACATCAGCACCTCCCATGTCTCAACCAGCTGAGGCTTACCTCGCAATCCTGCAACAAGAGCGCAGCACCGTGTCCCCTCCTCTCAGCCTTGTCGTACGCCTCCATCAAGTCCTTGAAGACGGGGTACTCGGCAACGATGCCCGCTGCGCCGCTCGGCGTAATGCCGTGGACAGCCTCAAGCATCAATTTGAAGGCGTCGGACGGGTGCGAGCTCTTCTTGGTAGCGGCGCCGTCGGCGGGGCAGAAGTTTAGATGAGTCTTTCTGAGCAACTTGTACTGCGGACTCAGTATGCTGAAGATGCCTCAGATGAATGGACCTACAGGTCGGATAGCGACGTCGGCCCCGAGGTTATAGACCCAATCTTCGATCTCTTCGGTCTTTTCGACTGCTGGTCAGCTTGAGAAGCTCCGACACATTGAGTACTAGACGTACCATGAACCAAGAAGCATCGCTCTGCCACTTGCAGCTTGACAAGCTCCCTCTCTACCATCGCCTTATCCGCCCGTACCCCTACCGGTCTCCTCACCGGGTTGATCTCCCCCAGGCTCGCCCTCGCCGCCGCGGTAAACTCCCTATTCGCCAGCGTCTTGGTCTTGGCGTAATACTTTTGCAGCCCTTTGATCATCACCACGACCTGATCCGTCTGCTTCAACCTCATTGTCATCCGCGCATCGCTCGCCCATTCCGCCAACCCGTTCGCCTTCGAGTGGATCAGATCCAGGATCTCTTCGGCCTGGACGACGAGCACGACGGTGGATTCCCATTCCCATCGATCTTCCGCGAGGATGACCCATTTCTTCGCCTTGGCATCGTATTTCGCCTTGACGTGCCGCTTGAACCGGATCACGCCGGCCTGGGGGCATTCTTTTTCGTTGAGCGTGTGCACTTCGGACTCGTTGCCGACGAACCGGGTCCGGATCTCGGGAAGCGCAGCAGCGATGGGGGAAGAGGGTTCAAGGAGGTCGGGAGTAAGATAGAGGTGGATCTCGCGGACCGTATCGCTCTTGTTGATCCGTAGCTATCATAAGCACAAACCCCTTTTCTAGCTCGGAAAGACCCACCTTGTTCGCCTCCTTCTCCTTTTTAGCCAAAGACTTGGCTGCCTCCTTATCCACCTTCTCCTGCTCCTTCTTCCGAGCCTTCTCATCCTTCTCTTGCTGCTTCATCGCCTCCTTTTCCTCCTTTTCTTCACGCTTCCGCGCCGCCTCCGCCTCCTTGTCCTTGCCGTCCCCGCTGTCCACCTTCTTCTTGGGGGCCGTCTTCTTCTTCTTTGCCCCTTCTGACAGAGGCGTATCGACCTCACTCTCGGTGCTGGGAGTCTCGAGACGCATTGCGTCATTATCAAGAAGATCAAGAAGCGCGGACTATGCGCATCAGCTATACCCTTCACCGAGCTGATCACGGGGTACGTACACGGATAGGCGCGATCTTAACAGGCGAAGCCTTCCGCTTCCCCTTCCGATCCGTCAAGAAATCAGAGACCAGCTCCGTCATGCTCTGCACGGGCTCGTCGTCGTCCGAGTCGTCGATGAAGATAGGGGCTGAAAGGGGAGCGCGCATGGGCCCGCGGGACACGGCAGGCGCGTACGGACGGCTCGGTCCAGACATGCTGATGATGTCGTCCTCGCCATCGCTGATCAAGATGTAGTCGGGCATATCTACGATTCAAGGTGGTGTAGATACTATGAAGATGGGCTGGCTGTTGCTAGCAGAGATAGATGTAGAAAGTGAGGATCAGAACGAGAAATCCAGTCAACCGCGTCAACAAACGCGTCTCTTTCCGACGGAAGCGGCTGAGCTCAAGGCAAGGTGCAGAGCTACAATGGAGGGACGTGCATTAAGGGCATACAGAGACCACTGAACAGAAGAAGTAGGTAGAGAGCATCACATGACAACACAGCATGAGTTTTGCTAGGATATCAGCTTAAGTCCAAAGGAAAGTTAGGAGGGACACACCTTCTTGGCTGTCTTGTAGAACATCTTACTCTGCGCCGATAAGGCGTTCGACCGCTCGACGAGGTTGTCGAGCTTCTCTCCTCGTTCCAGGACCGACTCGATCGTCTTGTGCTACAATGTCAGCCGAGATCCTGTGTACCTTCGACTGATACATACCAGCACGATCTTGGTCTCATCCAGCTCCTTCTGCACCTTCATAATCGTGTCCGCCTGCTTCGGGTCCTGGTACTTGGTCAAGTACTGCGTCAATGTCGCCTCCAGCTTGCCCTTCTGCGCTGGCGGCAGACCGCCCGCAGCTGCCTGCGAAGGGTTGACCGAGAATGCACTAGCTGCTCCGCCGAGCGATCCGCCCGCTGCGCCAGGGAGGTTGTTGGCGAGTGCGGCGTGTTCATCCAGGATTTTGGTAAGCAGCGAGAAGGCGGGTCGGTAGGGATATTCCAGGTCCGTAATCATCACAGCTGAAAGGTAAGCTTTGTCCAAAATAGCAGAAAGACCAGCTGACCAGCAAGACCGGGTCCTCCATTCCGACCAGCGGTCCGGAAGACGTGCGCCTTGTAGTTGTTCTCTTCGACTGATGATGGTTGGTTGGCAGGTGTACGCTCGGCAACGGTCTATGATATCAGCTGAGCTACCTCTGGAACCGGATTGACAACTGACCTTTGTGAAGAAGCCCATGAACTCGCCGACAGACCCCCGTTGATAGAATGAGAAGCTAGACAGATCTTGCGCTGTCCCCAGCAAAGCCGCCTGCGCCGGGCTTGCAGAAGTGACGGATAGGAGTGAGAGTGAGAAGACCTTCATTATGGGATATGTGTAGGGGAGAGATGATCAGGTATGTAATGGTGTGATGGTATGGTGTATACAATGGAGATGGACTCTAGACTGCTGCGGCATGGTGGCGGAGAGCGTGACGTCGGTGTGTCGCTCAGTTGAGGAATTTCCCAAAGCGGCAATGTTGACATCTCCCTCAGCCCACTCGAGGAGCAGTTGCAATAAGCGGGCTTTGGGACTACTCACCCCCCTACCCAGCTCTCTCCTCTATACATACACCTACCATCTACAGAGGCTTCGAGCGCTTCATCAGCAGCTTTCATATTTACGGGAAAATCAAGGCTAGGCCCAGCCTCAAGCTCATCAACCCGCCATGTCCGGCATGCTACCGGAAGATACCTGGGTCAACTCGTTCCTCCCCTCGGCACCCCGGCCGCTCCTCACTGCGCTGCAACGCAGACTAGCCGGGTCCACCTCGCACGTCAATGCTCTGGCGGATCTGTTCAAGCAGCGTGCTGCGATAGAGCAGCAGTATGCCGACGGGCTGGCAAAGCTCGCTAGGACGGCGGAGAACGGGGGGTTGCTTCCCAAGAACGGGACGGAGTGGGAGCGGGGAGGCGGAGAGGCCAAGCTATGGGAAGCCATGGTGTCTGATCTTGCGGAGGTCAGCTCTTACGCTCGAAAACCTCGGAGCCGAACTGACTTGGCAGACCTCGACCTCGCACTCGACCCTGTCAGCTCTGCTGAAGACGGACTTTGAGCAGCCCATCCGTGAGCTACCGAGCAAGATCGTCGCTTGGCGCCGGGTTGGAGAGCAAGACTCCTCCCTCGACAAGAATCTCAAAGACTACGAGAAAGTCTCGGCAAAGCTCGACAAGGCAGCCGGAAAGAAGGCCGGCAAGGCGGATGCGTATCAACAGGAGCTCAACCAGTTGACGCAGTCACTCTCGTCACTCTCGCCAATGGTGTACACAACGTACCAGCGGCTGGATGAGCAGCGGCTGAGTACGCTCAAGGAGATTGTGGTGCGATGGGGAACGATCAAGGGAGATATGGCGGTGCGGGATGGGGAGCGGGCAGAGAGGAGCGTCGGGAACTTGCTAGGGTGGGAGACGGGAGATGAGGTCATGGCGGTGGGACAGAAGCTGGGTGGTGGGGCGGGCGGAGGAAGTAGGGCGGGTAGCGCAGCGCCTTCGTTTGGTGCGGCGCCGTCGTTCGTTAGTGGAGGTACTCGTAAGTCCGACACAGCCCATATCCGTGAGCAAAAAGCTGACTTCCAGCCCGGATGGACCGAACAGTATCATCGGCTACCAACGCTTCGGACTTTACCCCTCGGCCAGCCTTCAGGCAGAACGGCTCCTCCAGCGGCGCCGTCTCATCGCCCGCACCGCCACCCTCGTCCTTCGGCGGCGGTCTCAAGTCAATGCTGGGTCGATCCAAGACCCTCGCACGAGGGAGGAGCAACAGCAACGCTACTTCCGTCCAGCTGAGGGATGAGCCTGTCGAGTCGATCAGCGAGGACAGGCCTTCTGAGCGGGCAATCAGCGAGAGGGTGAGCTGATGTGAAACCAGCCTGGGTGGACATAGCTGACAGTGAATAGCCGGTTGATGAGGAGGGCTTCTCGGTACCCCCGCCGGATCGACACCGCTCGCTCTGGGACGAGCCGGACGAGGACGATATCCCCCTCTCTGCTACAAAAGCTGCATCTATCGTCCCCTCCAAATCTAACGGACTGGCGCCGCCAATGGAACCCACCTCCGCCACGCCCGCGTCATCGTCCTTCGCGCAAACCTTAGACGCATCCCCATCGGAATCGCAAGAAACCCTTGGTGGCGCCTCGTTCAGCCGGGGCAACATGGCCATGACCTCCGCTCCGATCCAGGAAAGTGAGGAGGAGCGTCAAGCCGCCTTGCAGAAGATGCAGCAGACGCTCCAACTTCCTCCTCAGCAGCCTTCTCGGCGGAACACTACGCGCGGACGGCGAGACGTCCGGAATACCATGTTTGGCTTCAACGGCGTCAGTCCTACTTCGGAAGAGCCAGAGACTATGGATTCTCCCACCTCCCCCTCCGCCAGCGTCAACGGTATGAACGCCATGGCAGCCACTCCCCGTCAGGGATCCCTTGCATCCCTCTCCAACAACCCATTCGACTCGCCCGGCCTCTCGGCGCCTTCCATGCCCGTCGCAACCGGCCAAGGTCTTCGGGCCAACATCACCGAGGCCATCAACGTCATTATGCGGGCGGGCGAGGTCCAGCGGCTCCAAATCACCGGGGAAATTCACCTCGGTCTGCGCGGCGCCACCTCACACGGTCCCATCCACATCCGCCTCGACGCTTTCGAGCGGCTGGAAAAGATCGCCCCGAACCCGCAGTATCTGGCGCAGGTACCCGACAAGCCCGGAGAGTATCTTCTCAATTCGGAGACGCTCGCTGGGTCGTCGGGCAAGGCGTCACCCAAAGGCACCCTGCTCTTCAAGTACCAGGTGCACGTTTCGGCCGGAACGGAAAAGTCGGCGCTTCCCCTCATCCTCGAGCCGTCTTTCCTCTGCAAAGACGGCGAGACGCGCATGATCCTCAACTATCGGTCAAACCCCGATCACGTCTCGTCGGGAAGCATGAGCGGTCTCTCGTTCAATGCGGCGTTTGAGCCAGGACCGGCCGTCTCCAATGTCCAGGCGAAACCGGCCGGAGGGGTCTGGTCCCCTTCTACACGGCGCATGACGTGGGATATGGGAGCGGTGCAGGGTGGAGAAGGGAAGATCATTGCCAAGTTCACGTCGGAGGCGGGCGAGGTGTTGAGGCCGCAAGGTGTGTTGGCGAGCTGGGCGGCGGAAGGGGTACTGGCGAGTGGGATAGGGATTGAGGTTGTCGGGGCCGAAGGGTGGAAGTTTGAGGAGGTGACAAAGGGGTTGTCAACTGGAAAATATCTTGCAGAGGCGGTCATCAGTTGAATTTATGTAGGAGCTTGGAATGCATTTATACGGTGCAGGCGCGTTGTAATACTGATATGAGTCTAATTGGGTTGAGGCTAATAGGCTTAACAGCCAGACTGATGTTAGTCCTGGCGGGACCAATATACGACCAGGTCTTCCCCCTCAGGTAAAGTAACGTGCGCTGCGAGGGGCATAGAGGTGTCAGGGGGATGTGGGCAGTATGATGAGTGCTGACTAGCCTAACCCACAACTTTGCTCACGCTAGGTGGCTGTGCGGTACTGATTCCGCGCTCCGCTAGAAAACGTCTTCTGGCTGCCCGCTTATTGCGTAGCTGGAGAGGAAAGGTAAGTAAGTATACATGCACGGGTACGAACCCGAAGCTGAGAACCTTCAGGTGAGTGATGTTCCGGGATGTGAGAAAATGAGTGGGCTGTAAACAGGGACAAGGACGACCGGAATCATAACCGCTGCAAAGCACGATGGGGATCTACATGCTGAAATCACATCGCTGATACTGATTATGGTTTCTCTCCCTACTCAAGCTGATCAGAACAAGACAGACCTTCAAAAGTGCGAGATTCTCTTGAATTGTTGTACCCAAAGAAAGGTGGACGGGCCGGGCACACTCCATACTGGGGCTGACTGACTACTATCCACGAGTCTCATCCCCGTTCACTGTCTGATAACCACCCCGCCGAAAGTGGGATGGTTTAACCTTACCAAGCCAACAAACATACCTGTGGAGAAAGCTCTCGTAGCGTTCCTGACCCGGTCTTTGATCGAGTCCAGAGGGCACGCACCGGTCTTGTCATGTGTGAGAGTAGAAGGGTCAGAGATGTATGGGTCCTGAACAGCGAGCGCATGAAATGTGGCTGTCTTCGGAGATTCCATGTCGAGTAGCAGCCGTCCCTTGAGGAGAATGGGATCTGTCGAGCAACGCTGCATGAAACTTCCGTCTATCCACGTCAAGGTGTGTGTGCGGGGATCGGCGCCGGTCTTGCATGTAGGGCAGAGGGTCGGGTCGGATGCCTGCTGACCTCCAGAAGGGAAAAATTGCCAAAGGTAACCGGTCTCGTCGGTAAAGATGGCGGTCGTTTCAAGCTTGAGGGCGTCCGTGCTGTCCAGCTCGACGAGGGCGTGGCGCAGATCTGTCTGTAGCTTTTGAGAAACGCAGATATCGGTGCGGGCCGGACAATTGGTATGTAGGTAGGTCCTCGCGGCTCCTCCCATGTCGGGCGGGATGAGACACAGTGGTACCGCAGAGGAGGTAGCGCACGAAGTGGTATCGCAGACCAGCCGACCTTGCAACGTGGCAAGCGGATCGGTCGCCGATGGGTAATCGACAGGTACATCGGCGAAGGAGTGTTCGCTGTTGCACTTCACGCACCGTACGCCCCGCAGCAGAATCGCCTGGTTCGTAGAAGGATGCAAGTTGCTCACAAACCTGACGGAAGGCCGCGAATAGACGACCCCGTTCGTGAAGGTCAGATCAGACAAGTCAACGGGGCTGTTGTTGGCCATATCGGAATAATGAGCTGGCCAAAGGGGTGAGATTGTAGGAAGAATGCCCTGCTGAATTTGTGGATATGGTAAAGATAGAACAGGAGGAAAAGCGGGATAGGATCTTCGCCCTGGCTTAGAATGTGATCAGGGATAGTGGAAAGAGAGGGTTGACGAGTCAAGTCGTCTGTTGGTCGGTCTTCTTATCAGCCGTGCTGCGGTCGCACGCCTTCGGGCGGAGGGCGAATTAGAGGAGTGAAACAGTCACAGGTCGGGCATCGCTGCCTAGAAGTCTTTGAGTGGAGTCTGAGTAGTTTTCGGAGTTTGAGCAAGTCCTCAGTTGAAGCTGGCCTCAAACAGACCCACCCTTGATACACTCCTCGACGTACTCAGGTCAGAGCTGTACTCTTTGCACAGCCTTAGTACGTGTGGGAGGAGTGAGTATGCACAGCCCCGATCTGAAAGGAAGATCATTCAGGGGCGCGTTTCGCCGGACATTAGTGTCGTCTCACTAGCCTTTACTGTCAAGCAGTAGTATACGGGAAGGCATCTCTACCGCCCACGGGATGCTGAACATTCACTGCAGATAGACATACAGCACTCCTGAGCTTCGTCTCCCTAGCAGAGTCCCAAAGCGGGGTCAGGGACGTAAATCCGCCCGCAATCACCTAAGATATCATCTAGTCATCGTACAACAGGTCCTTGACCATATACGGCCCATCCAGGCTGTAACCCATCCTCCGATAGTAGTCCCTCGTCCCCACGCCCGAAATGACCGCTATCCTTCCGCTCCCATGCTCTTCCCGCGCAATCCGCTCCGCCTCCTCCATAAGCAACGTCCCTATCCCCTGATGCTGAAACTTCTTGGGATCCCGCGAATGTACCGGTGCCGCCGTACCATACACGTGCAGCTCGCGGACGAGACTGCAGCCCCCTTTCATCCCGACCAGTTCTTTGCGGAACGTCCCCTCCTCGGAGCACTTGCGGAGACGGAGGAGACCGACGAGGATGTCTTGAGCGGGGTCTTCGTAGGAGAGGAAAGTCTCCCATCCGCCATTGGCGGCGTAGTCGCGCCGGAGGAGCTCGAGGTCTTGGGGGCGGATACGGTGATGGATCTCGTGTAGCTAGGGGTCAGCTAGACACCGAGGTTGGGGATGTCATAACTCACGCCGACCTCCCTATACCGTACATCTCTACACTCCGCCCCAAAGTCCTTCATCCTCGCCAGCGCCAACTCCCTCAGATTCCCATTCTCCACGCCCGACGAAACCAGCGGCATCGGGATATCCCTCTGCACCCGATACACCCTCGTCCATGGCGGCACCAGCGCCATGATTCTCGCCACAATATCCACCAGCGCGTTCGGGGGATAGTTCTTGTACTTTCCCGTCCGCCAAAGCTCATACAGTCCCGTCCCCCGAATCACGAGTGTCGGATACAGCTTGAGCCCGTCCGACCGGAATGCGGGGTTCTCGAAGAATTCCTGGAACTGCCATATATCCCGCTCGGCGCCGCAATTGGGAAGATCGGGCATCATGTGCGCGACAATCTTGTACCCGGCGTCCTTGCTCATGTGGAATGACTCGGAGACGGCGCGCACGGTATGGCCGCGATTGGTGTCCCGGGCGACGTCCTCGTAGACTGATTGAACACCGATCTCAAGGCGGGTGCAGCCGTACCGGAGCATCTGGCTCAGATGGGGGCGGAGACAGTAGTCGGGTCGAGTCTCGATGGTGATCCCGACACACTTGACCTTGCTCTGCTCCGAGAAGCTGCCTATCAGCTGTGTCCAGGGTGTAAGTTGGAGACACATACCGAACAGCCTCGTCTACATCCTCGCTGGTATGACCGCTCAGCGCGTTGTGTAGTCCGGCGATGAACTTGTGACGATAGTCCTCCGCCATAGACATGAAGGTACCGCCCATGATGCTGCTGGGTCAGCAAACTGCTCTTCCACGATCAATGGGAACAGCCAGAACAGCTCACATCATTTCCACCTTATCGACACTATGCCCTAGACCTCGGAGCTGGTCTACTCGTCCCCGAGTCTGCTCATATGGATCGTACCGAGCTCGGATCGCTCGCATTGAGGTAGGCTGCCGTGTCAGCTCCAGCTCTTCAAAAAGAGAACTCAGCTGTCAGCTCACCTCGTATCCTGTATACGACTGCGTCGAGTACTCGAAGTCTGAGTCCGGTCCTCCTGGGCAGTAACTACCAATCAGCCCTCCATCCCCTCTTTCTGATAGGATAGGTGTCCAGCTTACACGCAAATGTTCCCCGTCATGGCCACATGTGGACACCGATGCGGCTTGCACATGACCGCCACGACCGCCACCCCACTCGCCGTCCTGACGGGCTTGGCCCTTAGCCATCCTCTCAGCCGCTCCTTCCATTCCTCCGGCACCGCAGCGAGGACATCGGTGAGCCGAGGCACAGCGGAGAGGCTGTACTTTTTGGCATATTTCATGCGGAGGGTATTGAGATTTGGCGGGTCGGTCGATGTCTTTGAGGACGAGGAAGCATTGTGAGACGCGATGAGGTCTCTGACGATGGCTGATACGCAGAGGAGGTGTCGTTCTGCCTGTGTTTCGATCATCTTGGGCTGCTAGAGGACAACATATGGTACTTGTAGCATTGTCAACAGTTCTTCCACACCAGTGTTGGATCAAGAGGATCACTGAGCCAGGCACCGAGGAATGCCACGTCACTCAACCTCAACCTGCAAGCTGCCACCCGCCAAATTCCCCCAGCGTCTCTTCTCTTTCTTCTTCATATTTTCAATACAGAGACCCTGCACGACCCTCGTTCGCTACCTCTTGCTCACCCTCGCGGTGCGCGTAGAACGAGTCGACAGTCGCTCATCGTTAATACTCGAAAGTGGTCATCTCAGATCGAACTCGCCAAGGACGCTTCTTTGGCCCGCCGGGAGATTCATAATCTATGAGTTGGGGGGTCACATAGCTTCCTATATTGCTTGATGTCCTGTATGGATTGCTTGGCTACTTCGTCCCTAGCTAGAAAGGTCTGCGAAAAGAGGACCGAGCTAGGCTTCATCAGAAGGACCCAGCTGTAGCCTCTTCTGCGCGCGCTCTTTCGCTGTCATGAAGCTGCTCCTCCCTTGTGCTGCTTCGCCTGCCGTGGCAGGCCACATCTTCTTGTATCGAGGAGCCCAGGCTGCGCAGCAGGCGCTCGCTAGCTCCTGATGATAAGCATATGACGCGGACGCTGTCAGGTCTAGCTGCGAAGGTCTGGCCCGTGCCTGGCTCGGGCAGTGACGTAGCGACGTAACCGCTGGAATCCACGGCAATGACTCGGCGGGTCATCGCTCCAGCCTCTCTGTTATACCCCTGTCTCTCGGCTCGCTTCATCCTTTGTACAGCCTGCCCACTCTCCATCATCCCCATGTCCAAGATCCTAGCAAGATTCAAGCGCGCTGCCTCCACGTCGTCAGACGATACCCCTCCCAATATCTCCTCGCCCATCCCTATCCACTCGCGCTCTTCAGATCAAGGTTCAGGATCGGACGACGAGTCACACACCGTCCTTTCGTCCAATTCCCCTTCGCACTCCAAATCCAGCTCGCTCGGCCCTTCGTCTGGTCGCACGACCCTCTCCGGTAGTCACTTTATCGAAGAGTTTGGCGAAGGCAAAGCCCCACCGCTCTCTCCTCTCGGAAAACAGATTAGCGGGCAAAACATCGGGACTCTCACCCCGAGCCCAAGCAAGCACCTCGCGCTTGACCTGCCTGACTCAGCTAGCAAAGGGAGTCAGCCGTTCGGAACGCCCAAGCTCGTCCTTACCGATCCCGGGTCCAACAGTCCCCGCAGCTTCAGCTCGTCTCCAGGGAGAGACAGTCCAGACCGTAGATCTAAAGGCCTCGGTCTTGGATTAGGGACGCAAGCACACGAGCTTTACTCAACCTCATCGGTTAGTGGATCCACTCCCGACCTCGAGCTTGCGAGCTGACCAAGTAGGACTCATCAAACTCCATCCCCGACGAACCACTCACGGCAAAGCCGGAACCGCCCCTCGCGCCCCCTATCGCGCCTCGTCGTGATTCCAAGTCCAACATCTCGGTCGCATCAGCTCCTACCAACCTCTCTCCTCACACCTCCACCGCCCGCGACCCGTCGGATCTTAGCGTAGACCCGGAGACGCGCAAGGCACGCAGCAGCTCCATCATTTCGCGTTTGAAAGGCGGGTCCTCCCCCAAACTCTCGCCCACCCATCTTGACGTCAAGCCGGAAAAGGCCAGCAAGCGCAGTATGGACAAGGAGAAGCGTAGTCGGCGGATGTCGACGAGCTCGGGCAAAGCCAAAAGTATCGCTTCAGCCATCGTCGAGAAGGCCGGGCACAGCATCAGCGGTCTGGGTCACTCGTCTTCTACCCCTGACGACGCTCAGAGCAAACGTCATTCGCTTCGGAGCGCACACAATACCACCGGGGACAGTAGTTCGCGGTATGCGTATGACGATGACGAAGAGGACGAGGATGATTCGGGGAGCGAGCTGGATGATGACCTGCCGGTTACCGGGTTTGCGGTCGCGAGCAACAGACGGAATGCGGATTTCCATGCGTTGTTCCCGACTGTCGACGAGGGGGATTATCTCATCGAAGGTGAGCATTCGCCGTCAATGGTTGAGCTCTAGCTAATAGCAGACTACGGATGTGCGCTGTCCAAGGATATCCTTGTTCAAGGTCGGCTGTACGTCTCGGAGAACCACATCTGCTTCCACGCCAATATCTTTGGCTGGGTCACCGACGTAAGCCTCCGCTTGAGACCCCTGGAGAAGCTGAGCTGACGACGCAGGTCGTCGTACCTTTCAACGAGATCCGACTTGTCGAGAAGAAGATGACTGCCCTGGTCATTCCCAACGCTATCGGCATCTCGACCGGGAAGGAGAAGGTATGTCCATAATCAGGAGCACCACATTCCTATGCTGACGATCAGTACACCTTCGCCTCGTTCCTCTCGCGCGACACGACGTACGACGTCATGATGAATATTTGGCGGCTCTGCAATCCCAATGCCGTCATGTCGTCCCTCTCGCTCGCTACCACCTCTCGCCCCGCCTCTATTGCCGGGACGGACGCAGGCGACAGCCCCACGAACGAGACGGCCAAGGGCGCCGTGGATGGCGGGAAAGGGCACTCGCCGACCAAGTGCACATGCGGCAAGGATGGAAAGCACTACTCTGAGACTGCGCTGGAGACGACCCTGTCCAGCACGCCGGAGAAGATCTACAATTTGATGTTTGCGAGTGAATGGGTCAAGACGTTCCTCACTGAGGATCAGAAGTTGCGTGGTGAGCTACTTGCGCCTGATCGTGATGGGAAATGCAGCTGACGAATCAGAGCTGGAGATGTCGGACTGGAAGCCCATCAAGGAAGGCGATAAGCTCCTCACGCGCACCATGTCCTACATCAAGCCCCTGAACGGCTCCATTGGCCCCAAGCAGACCAAGTGCCACATCGTGGATGAGCAGGACCACTACGACGAGGACTCGTACATCAGTACCATCACTACCACCAAGACGCCGGACGTGCCTTCCGGCGGAGTGTTCAGCGTCAAGACCCGGACGTGTCTGATGTGGGCGGGTGCAAACTCGACCAAGGTGGTCGTGACGACTACGGTGGAGTGGACTGGGAAGTCCTGGGTCAAGGGTGAGTCGATTCGGCTGAGAGAAGAGCATTAGCTGATGGGCAGGTATCATTGAGAAATCCTGTATCGACGGGCAGAAGCAGTACCAGAACGATCTCGCCGCTGCCATTCGGAAGTACATGAAGGAGCACCAGACCGAATTCGGCGCGCCCGAGGGCGAAGGGGCGGACGACGACGACGCGACGGCCAAAGCTGTCGGTGCGGCGGACGGCGAGACGCAGACCGAGGCGGAGGCATACGCTGCCAAGAACCGCAAGAAGCGAATGGACGACGACAAGGGCTTCATCTCGGGCGGGATCGATACCGTCCTCGGCGGTTTCGGCGCTATCGGTTCCGGACTCTCCACGGTCTTTAGCAGCGTCGGGGACCTCCTTAGCGACTTGCCAGTCGGGAAGGAGGTCATTCTCGGGACGTTCATCCTTCTCTTGCTGGCGTCGAACGTGTATACCTACTTTGCGTTCAGGGAACGCGCGCCCGAACGGCTGGCAAGGAGGGCAGGGAGGGAGAATGAGCTGTCCGAGGTGGTCAGGCTGTTATTGGAGCAGTCGGGCGGAGTGAAGATGGGGCACAAGGGCCACGCGGATCCCCAGAGCGAGGTCAGCGAGTTGATGCGGATGCTGGATGATGTAGAGGGAAGGGCGGCCAGGTTGAGGAGCGCGGTGGCCAAGGCGGGTCAGCAGGTGGCGCATGCCGAGCTGGACTAGGGGTTTCGTCGGAGAAGGAGGGATTTTGTTTGTAGCAGCTATCATAATCTTGAGTGCTTTAGTTTCACGTATATTCACGACGTATGCAGAGAGTCCTAGTACAAACTGATTTACATGGCTACAACTCCGATTCCAGGTCCTCGGCCTTGCAAGCCCCCTCACCAAGCTACTTCTTCCCCTTCAGCTCCTCATTGATCTCTCCCAACCGCCGCTCCCACTCCCCCACCTCAGTTCCCAATACCCTCTCCAGCCTCTCCAGCTCACCGTCCAACTCCAGCACCTCCTCCTTGGTAGCTTTATCGTCCAGAACGGTCAACTGCCATCCTTGGCTCTGGGGCAATTGCTGCTCCGAGTCAAGAGCAGAGAGGGCAGAGGACATGCCGAGTCCCATACCCATACGCATGGCGTTGAGATTGAGAGAGGAGGTGGAGGCGAGTGGGGAGCCGGGGGCGGCAGTCTGAGACTCGCCTAGACGGAGGTGGCGATTATGGTATTTCAACAGGGATGGGCGGTGGCTCAAAAGTCAGCTGGACAACCTCCTCAGATCCAAGGTGATCATGTCGTTAACTCACGAGATAGTCACCAGCGTGACGCCCATACTCTTCGCATGCTCATACATCAACCCCTCGACATCTGACGACACCGCCGAGGTGCATTCGTCCAGGATAGCATAAGCTGGCCGGTGGTAGCTGGATTTATCAGCTTTCGGAAGCACCATCGTACGATCTGTACAGCTGAACTCACAACAGCCTAGCCATCCCCATCCGCTGCTTCTCTCCGCCCGACAAGACATCTTTCCATTCTTTGCGGGTCTCCCATCCCCCTTCACGCGCGGGCAGGTAGGCGAGGTGGACGTGCTCGAGGATATCGGCTAGCTCGGCGTCGGTGCGCCCGCGAGACTTCATCTCGGCGTATGTGTGCGGACTGGAATGTCAGCTGGTCTGCGTACGCACAGTATTGCCTGACCCACTAGATGACCCTGAGATATCAGCTATGTCCACGCAAGGAAAGCGCTCCAGATACTCGTAGCTGAACTTACTGATCCCGCAAACTGCCAATACTGAGGTATGGCCTCTGAGGCAAGAAGAAAATCCCTCCCTCGCCATGTAGTGGCCGCTCCATCAATCCCGACCAAACCGGCCAAAGCTGCGCCACTATCCGCGCGATAGATGTCTTGCCCACGCCACTGATCGAGTCAGCTCCGAGCTTTGGTATCGTGACAACACGAAGACGAGCCGAATCAAGGGAACTGACTTTGGTCCGGTAATGAGCGTATGTTGCCCCTTCTCTACCCTCAGATCCAAAATGCGAATCAACTCCTCTCCACCTCGTTCAGCCCCAGCTGCGCCTCCAGCGGGAGCTACGACCGGTACGCCCTTCAGCAGTAGATGATCCGCACCGAGGATGACTCGACCGGCAACTCCCGCCATATCGTAGAACTCCTACTCATATCAGCTGATTCAAATCCGCTGCCGAGCAGATAGCTGACCTGTTGAGGAGGAAGTGTTTCTGGCCGCGGGTTTGGTTGGTAGATCCCATTGTCGAGCGCATGAAGAGATGCGAGAAGCGAGTAGACTCGGCTCGTATATCCCGATAGCTCCGCTAGGTCCTTACCCGAGTACATGAGACGCCCACCGGCGTCCGCGAGAGAAAGCAAGAGCCGTCTGTTCGAGACGTAACCTACCAAGGGTCAGCTTGCCTTGACTCGGAACTGAATCGAGTTCTTTGAAGATCATAACTCACTCTCTGTCCGGTGCGCTACCTCATCCTGCAACCCTCCAGTCCGCACCTCACCATCCCGCTGAGCAGGGAACAAGATCGGGATCGACATCAACCCATAACCCACCGCCGACCACAGATACTTGATCACAAAGTCCTCCGTCATACCGTACGGTATCCGGACCTTGAAGACTGCATGGACGTGATGTTTAAGCTTTTGGTACGCTTCTGTCAGGATGGCCTTTTCTCTCGCGCCGCCGTTATAAAAGCTGGGGGTCAGCTTGATATTGGCTGCGTCAGAAGCCACTCTCAACTCACGCTACTTCTTCTCCATCCCTACCTATCCGGCCCAGGCCCGCGCGGTACTCTCCCTCCAGCCTCGCTTCGACTGCAGCCATCTTACCAAATGCCGGTGTCGCTTTACGGAGAATCCACGCCGTGAAGCCATAGTTGGCGAAGAGGCCTATTGTGCCGAGGGGTCCGAGGCCAGCCGCGAGCTGGGATGTGAAGATGACCATATCGAGGAAGGGCTTCCCCATGTTACCGCTGCGTAAGTCAGCTGGCTAGAACGCGGACCGCACTACTCAGCTTACTATAGTGCAGCCAGAGCGTCGCAGAATCTCGCGAGATCAGTAGTAATGAGCCTGAGTGTCAGCTTGAGCCCGTTTTTGCTTATAGTAAGGGATGTACTGGTCGGCCCCGCCCGCTGCAGCTTCTGACGCTTCGGCACCTCCCTTCTTCCCGTCTCCCGTCGGGGGTCCGGCAGAAACAGCGCCCAGACCCAGTCCAAACTTGTAGTAGTTCAGCTTGTCGTTCCTAGGCTGATCAGCTTCTGCATTCGACAGTCGGAGGTGCGAAGCTAGCAGCCTACAGGTAAAGATCATGTATATATCGGGTCAGATTTGTGCGGAAGGCCAAAGCAAGTTTGCGCTCCAAGAAGCGGATCTGTCACTGTCAGCTGTTTGCTTCATGACTATTTCGCCAATGGCGGTCACGCCAGCGGCTGAGCATACCATAGCATTGGTATATGTGCTTGGCAGTGCCAAAGCAAACCACCATCCCAGACCTCTGATGAAGCCTTTTCCGTTCGCAGAGACCTAGAACAGTCAGCTTTAAGAGCCATCAATGCTCTCGACAGCTGCGCTCACCAAGTCCCGCACAATCCGTCCATCTAGCCTAGCCACCATCACGCTCAATACCGTCCGTACTACCAAGAAGAAAGTATGCAGCGCAAGCAGAAGCGCCTCTTTCCCAGTTTTGCTGCGATCATCAGCTTACTCCTTCTGACCAAGTGGAGATGGAGTGAGCTGACCTCGGAAAAGCCACCCTCAGGACGGCGGCGAGCATGGACCAAAACCGCTTATTGACTCCGAGCTTCTCCCCTGGTCGGAGAGGGGGGAAGAGGGACAGGTGCTGCGCGTACAGCTCGGCCGGGGTGGGGGTTATGCGGACGCGTGATATCCGGCCGCGATGCGGGACTAGGAGCGTCCGGGAGGGACCAGCGGGATCGGGGATGTACTGAGTGAGTGAGCTTGGGCTTGTATAATGATCAGGCTAAAGCTAGCTCACCAAATCTACCATCTTCCGTTCCAGAGCCGGTGTGTTCCTCTACATCAGCTTGAGCCCATTCGGTCGTACAGCAGAGCACGTACAGAGGCGTTTCGAGCAGCTTCCGCCGCCTCTCTTCCCTCTCCTTAGCTTTTGCCTCCCGCCATGATCGCAATGATATCGCGTCCAACACGGCCTTGGAGGCGTCCGGCGCAGCGGACCTGCTGAGTGCTACCGCGATAAGCGCGACGATGAGTGCTTGGCGGCGGCGTGTGAAGCCTGGCGAAGTTGGAGGGTACAGAGCACGCGGGGACGACATCTTCCAGGCTCGATTGCGGAGTGCTCCAGCTCTGCCGATGTGTGTGTAGAGACTAGGCCGGCTGAGATACAGTCAGCACAGAGCTGAATGTCATGGTGAAGGTGGAGCGTGGACGAGGAATGCTGAGCCTTTCCGGCTCTCGTCACAGCCGACAAGTGAGGAATGCCGACCGTGGGAAAGTGAATTGCTTGGACCAAGATCCGGGTCCGAGCGCGTCCACCACCGCATTCCTCATTGACTTGAAGCTACTTGGCTCGCTTCCTCACCATACTCAACACCGTACCATGCCGCTATCTGACAAGGATACTACGCCGACGCCAGGCAGCTCGACCGTTGCTCCTCCGCCAGGAGCCAAGTATCGAGGCGCGGTGGTAGACGTAAGTCCTCCCTTCCCGCTCTCCCCTTCAAGTACCTCATCCCACGAGCTGATGGGCCAGGACCTGCAACTGCCGCCTGCTTTCTGCCTGCCTCATGAAGCTCCCCTAGCGGCTGCACTGGAAGCTGCATATGAGAGGGAGTTTGATCAACTACCGTGAGCTTCATCGATCCCCCTCGTTCAACTCGGTCCGGCTATGTCCGCTCCGTCATCAACCATGGCTGACAATGTGTAGAGTGCTAAGCGACCGCCGAAAACCCATCGGCTATCTCAACGTACCATCACTGAAGGAGAAGTACAAGCGAGGGGAAGCTCGGGACGATGATCAACTCTGTAAGCCCCATCTTGCCCGCCCCCAGGCGGATGTACATTTCCGCTGTGCGATCGAGCGGACCTCTCTCCGCGCTCCGGTCTGTGCCTGGACCCAACAAAGATCGACCCGGGGCCTCATGACAGTGACGCGGAGTCGCAGCTGATACTTCCGCAGACCGCCACACAACGCACTTCCCTCTCGCTTCCAAATCGCATCCCTACACCGTCATTACGCCCGATACGCCACTGGAGGAATTAGAGGAGTTCTTTCGATCAAAAGGTACCGAGTTTGCACTGGGTAAGTCGTCATCACCGTTTGCCTGGGTTTTGGCCCTCCGCCTGGACAATGCGGAAGTGGAGGAGAAGGAGTGCGGATAGGGATGGTGGGGATCAGTAGGCTTAAAGTGTATACCCGCTCATAAGCGTAATTGAGGGTACATGCTCCCTTCGTCAGACAAATCATGACGCAAGCTGCTTGGCGTGACGATGGGAGGGACTGGCCTCGTTTGGAGGTCCGGAAAGACTTGCCGATAGGCCTTGAGCTGATGCATCAGTGACAGACTATCAGCGCAAATGGGTGTTAGCGGTGGCGACTTTGACAGATCTCGAGGTGAGTGCCTCCGCGCGGGTGTGAGCGGTGGGTACGGGACTGATGGTAGACATTTGTCAAGCGGAGAGGATAGTATGTCTAGGAGGCACATCAGCCGAGTGGGCCGTGTAGTGATGAAAAGACTTCGCGTTCGTATGGGACCTCGAGGCAGGGCAACTGCGGCAGGTGTGCATGTGCCATAGTTTTGGTAACTCAAGTTTACGTCGCCGATCGAGGGTTTCGCTTGTGCCGCGACCAAAAAGTGCTGGAATCTGCGACCCTGCTCACGTTACCGGATCCAAAGTATATAAGCGAGTAACGTCGATCATCGGCTCTCCCGCCCGTCGCTGGGCAGTCGCGGGCTGTGTCAGTAACATCGCCTCGTCTGCATGCAAAAACCCAGACAAATCGAGACGGCCGTACTGCGCACATCCTGGGTCGCGGGAGACTAGTCTGTCCTCGCGCGTCTCGCTTGCAGTCGGATCAAACAGTAACCGTCAGGCGAGGTGTTTCAGACGCGCTAGGAGACCGCCTCCACCTGGCTTTTCAGATCTTAGTCTTCGGGAAGAGTTACCGATACCTTGTCTCCGAGCAAAGCCGACTGCGGACTTTGGCTACGGGCAAAGAGGACGCCTCGGCGCCGCCTCTGGAACATCTCCGAACTGAGTTAGTACCGGTACGATGTGTGCGGGGTACCCTAGCGCATGTGTGTGGAGTGTACCTTTCGCATAGATTGGGTTTGAGGGGGAGGAGATCCAAGCGCCCACTGCCGCTCAGCCAAACTGTACTCAGAATTCGCTTCAGCGGCACGGAGTGGAGTGGCTGACGCGCTGAGAGAGCTGGGCAAGCGCGACGAGAGCCTGGACGTCGGGTCAGCAGATGGCTTGGCGACCTGCGCTGTGGTCACTCTACGCTTCCCAGCCACCAGCTGACTGACTGCAGCGATGTGATCTTGCTTGAGATCTTGTCACCCGCTGCTGTCAGCAGGACGCCGTAAGCGTATCTTGCGGGAATGGGCCAGACCTTGTTACGGAAGAGGAGATCGGGGGCAAAACTGCTCGGGAGAAAGGCGGAGTTGATATCCGAAGTCTCCGGAGTTAGCTTAGGGCGGGGAGGGATGTCAGGGTTTCGGAGACCAGAGGGTCAGGGATTGTTTCAGGTTAGATGCAGCTGTGTGGTGCGTGCTCCTCTCGGAGATTGAGAGAATCAGGCCCCGGCGGTACGGTAAGGGAAGGTTAACTGAATCTCGTGTGGGCTTAGATCAAGTGTAGAGCGTGGGTGTGTTGGTCCATCCCTCCCCTCTTTCTCCCCGGATCACTCGTCTTGCTCGTCCGACCAATACCGGCCTAGCCAGTGGAGTACTATACATAAGGTAGACAGCCCCCCCATCAGTCCCATCGCCACATTTCTCATTCTATCTCGACTGTATCAACTTGTACTTTGCATCACACGACCGTTGCCACAGTACAAAAACAAAAACACACACCATCCCAACGCCCCAACTTAGCGTACATCGCCTATCCCAACCCGCCCCCCGCCCTCCGCCATGTCTCACACCTCGTCTGACTCTTCTCTGCTGCAGAGACATCGTCCTGTTAGCCTCCCCCCACAGCCCCAGTCACCCACCGACAGCCAAATCCTCGCCCAGCGTCTCCATCTCGAGACACACGAATCGAGGCATCTGCCCGAGACGTTCATCCCCACCGGCAGGTCCAGGAGCAGAGCCAACTGTAAGTTGCTACGTTCAATCGTGATGGGAACACTTTGGCTGATCCACCAGCTGGTTCCCACTCTGATCTTCCATCCCTCTACTCATCTGCCCTTCCCTCCCCATCCTTCCACCTCCAACAGCCCATCGCCTCCACCTCCTCAGGCATGGCATACCTCAACCAGGACCCCACATCCTCCATGTCGAACGATGTCGCTCACCCCAAGTTCGACACGGAGCGGTGCACATCCGCCAACCTAGTCGCTGTTCGGGACGGGTCCATTGGTCACGTGATCCCCCGGGAGCGGTGGCAGCCCGACTGTTCCTCTGCCCTCTGCAGCCAGCCCTTCTGCAGCACCATCTTCTCCCCTTCCGCATCCTACTTCTCCCTCGGCCCCCGGCGGCACCACTGTCGCAAATGCGGTCTCCTCTTCTGCTCCTCCCACTCCAACAACAAAGCTTTGCTTTACGACGCGGACCACAACCTCGTCAAGGAGCGCGTATGCGACATGTGCATCCACAAAGACTCGGACGAGGCGTCTCTCGCACCCCGTTCTCGCCGGCAGTCCGTCTCCTCCTTGGAATGTCGGACCGACTCGTCCCTGTCCGCGGAACACATCGTGACACCCTCGGAACTCTCCCTCTCCCGCACATCCACCCGCATGTCTGCCACTACCCCACGCACCCCCGGCGGCTCCCTAGCTCCCGTTCAGGGCTGGATGGACAAGGACGGCGTGCTCTCCCTCTACCCCCTCGCACTTCCCTCCGTCTCGCGCCAGTCAGCTGTACCTGCCGCACGGCCACTTTTCGCTCCATCCCAGGCGGCCATCAGAATCGCAAAAGAGAAGGAGGAGTATGTGGTCTACACTCTCAGGCAGAGGAGGCTAGGCAGGGAGCGCGAGGCCAGCTGGGAGAGCGAGCGGTCCAGGCGAGGCAGTATGGAGAGTGTAGAGGAGGAGGCGGTCGAGGTGCCCAAGAGGTCAAACTCGAGGGAGAGGATTGCGCAGTCATCATTTTGAGGAGGGTATCTGAGTAGTCATCAGTAGACGAGTTGATACAGTAACGATCTTGCTTGTTGTTTCCATAGATGTATAATGCTTCTCATGCCACCACCAACCATCGCTATAAGCTGCAGAGGAGTCCAGTCACCTTGACGTCTGATGACCAAACCTCCACTCGCAAAGTCCACCTTCGCGCTCGGTCGCGTTTCACTTTGCGTTTCTACATCAACTTCGATTCGCACCTCGTATACTTGCCACCTTGGTAACGGCGCTGGCTCGTCAACGCCATGGCGGGGATATACAGTGAGCTAAGCGGCTCAGAGTGATGGGCTTCCAGCTGACATAAACCAGATGGGCACCTCCTCGAATTCCCCCAAATTCGCGTTGACTGCTTCACCTCTCCCCGCCCGAATGAACCATACCAACTGCCCCATCTTCCCTCCGCCTCCTCCTCTCCCGGAACCTCTTCTTCGTCCCCAATCGGGACCTACGCTGCCCCAACAGCACAAATGAATCTCCTGACCCATGTCCACTCGGACCACCTCCTCGGCCTTTCCAACTCCTTCACAGGTCGTATCGTCTGCTCACCAGATACGAAGCGTATGCTTCTTCGTCTTGAAGCGGAGAAAGAGCGGGGATTCATGGTGGACGGTACGAGAGAGGTCATCAGGCGAAAGTATGACAAGTTGGCGCCTAGGCGGGAGAAGGTCGGGGAGGGGAAGAGGGAGCGCGAGCGCGTAGTGGACCAGATTGTGAGTCTGCTCGAAGCATCTCTGGGCGGGGTATGCCTGAGCCCAGGCCCAATCTGACTGTCTGCAGGAGGCTGTGCCTTTCGATGACCCTAGGCAGTATGATCTCGGATGCGATGAAGCTGGGAAAACAATCATTGTGACTATCACCTTACTCGACGCGAACCATTGTCCTGGATCGACAATGTGAGTCCCACTTCACCTCTGTCCAGCATCACCGAATGATGGCTACTGGAAGCTGATCTCTCAGGTTTCTTATAACCTCCCCTACGAAGGCTGTCCTGCATACTGGCGATATCCGGGCAGATAAGCTCTTCATGCGCACCCTGATGCGCAATCCAGCCATTCAGCAGTTCATCGCCCCGACCTCAAGCTTCTCTGCTCCCGGTCCAAGCACCCGCGTCAAGGTGGAAGAGGACCCGAAAGGGAAGGGGAAAGCTCTTGAGTCGGGGCCGGAGCAGGTGCGGAAGGGGAGTGGACGGAGAGTGTTGGACCGAATATACCTCGATACCAGCGCGTTGTGAGTTTTGTATCGCGCGGTAATGCTCGCCGTGCCAGAGCTGATCAAACAGTCTGGGAACAGGGGATATGCCGGATAAGGTCAGCTAATCGGCGCAGGGCCCTTGACCTCATTGGAACCGGTAGCTGATCAGGCAGGAAGAAGCTCTGCAAGATCTCCTGCAGCAAATGAGCCTGTATCCGCCTGATACAGTGTTCTTCCTCAACGTCTGGTGCTTTGGGTAAGCTCCCACCTCTGGATACATGAGGAGGTCCTGGACGGTACAGCTGACCGTCATAGCTGGGAAGATGTCGTGAAAGAGGTCGCCCGGCACTTTGATACTCAGGTCCACGTCGACCGGTACAAGAACAGTATCTACTCCGCGGTCCGGTCCGACCCCTTCCTGTCCGCCTGCACGACCACCGACCCCTCCGCCACCCGCTTCCACGCGTGCGAGCGGTGGGCAAAATGCGAAGCCTGTCGGACCTTCAACGCCCAGGGTGACCGGGTCTGGAACAAGGGCAAGCGGGTCGTACATGTGAACATGGTGGAAGTGAAGTCTGCGAGTTGGGTATTGGAGCGAGAGGCGTTCGTACGGACGCTCACGAGCGCGGCGATCGGGGAAGGAGACTGGCCTTTTAATATCGTGAGCTGTCACCTCTATCGCCGCGTCTCCGCTGGAGCGAGACCCAGCTGATCCTCAGCAATGCCCCATTGCCCGACACTCCCCCTTGCCCGAACTCCAGGCCCTTGTCCGTCTATTCCGACCTAACAATATCTCACCCAACACCCTCGTGCCCCAAACCAAAGGGCTCGACTACTTCCTCCTCCCTTCCTTGCTGGCGGACCACGTCGGCGAGGGAACGTACGACCGTATGATTCTCGAGCGGGACACGTACTTCTCCAGCAAGCCGCAATTCGGCTCTGCCTGGCTGAGTGAGATGCGGCAGCTGCAGGCGGCAGGGGTGGACCTGGCGAGGGAGCTCTTGGTGGAGATGGGCGGTTCGGAGAGGGATGATTATCTCCCCGGTTTGGATGGTATGGGGGTCGGTCAAGGCGGGCCACTAGGGGGTGGTGGGGGCACAAGGAGTGCACATACAACGGACCAGCTGTGGCGTGCTGGTGGGATAGGGGGCGGGATGTCAGCTGCGATCGGCGGACAGGCGGGCCGCGGATGGGATGGGGACATGGACGGGTACAGCACGGACGAGGAGAATAGGGGGAGGAACAAGAGGAGGCGGATGCGGGAGAGCTCACCGACGAGCGAATCCCAAGATGTCGAAATGTTGGCGGAGGTGAAAGTGGAAGAGGAGGATAGGGGCGTGGGGACGAAGGTGGAGGTTGTGGCGGTGCCGGCCAAGATGGCAGAGCTGCCGGCAGCGAGGAAGGAGGTGAAGAAGGTCGAGGCGAAGAAGGAGCCACCGACCAGAACGGCACCGGTCGTACTACAGATGGCGACGGTTCCCAAGAAGGCAGAGCCAGCTGCGGTCTCCAGGCAGGAGGTATCGAAGGTCGAGGTGAAGAAGGAGTCTCCGACCAGAAGGGCACCGGCCGTATCGCGTCCTTCGGTCTCACTTTCCGCTGCGACGTCGAGAGCCATCCTCCCTCGCTCGATCCCCAATTATCCCTCGCACACCTCGCAACTGTCGCCCATTACCAAGTTACCGAAGCTCGACATCAAGGTGGAGCGGGGAACGCAGCTGAACGGACACTCCGTTACATGCGTCAAGCCATCGGGCCAAGTCGCCAACGTCAAGGTGGAGCAGGAATCACAACCGAACGGTCGTCCCACCTCAGCGGCCGAAACCACCCCCACATCGGTCGCTTCACGTACCGCTACTCCTCCCGTCGTAACGGCACGTGTCAAGGTCGAAACGATTGATCCGGATCGTCGAGGGCGAAAGTCCGCTCCTCCCCTTGCACCCAAATACGCGGTAAATGCGCCACATATTCAGGCTTTGTTGGCGGCGAAGGCGGAAAGGGATGGTGCTTGAACGACAGGGTAGCAGCGGCAGTGAGTGGACGCTAGGGCAGGGCGGGCAAGTGGGGTTGAGTTTTTGTACAGTATAGCGGACATTCGGAAGGAATCTTCGGGTTGTACATAGCAGACAGTTGTATATAGGGGTCCCTACCAACATTATATGGTGTACATAGCGTCGAGTCAAATGGAGAATCTCCTCAAGTCCAGTCCGAGCGATGTACTCCTGGAATTGCGCTACCATGGGGCGTCAAACCTGCCATCCTCCACCGCCCCTCCCCTGTCCTTCCCGCCCATCTCCCCTCCCATCCCTCTCTTCCCCCTCGCCTTCCTGCCCCCAAGCGCCCTATACTGCTCCCTCGCAGCGACCTTCCGCTCCGTGCTCGTCATCCCCTCCCCTTCAGCCGGGGCCCACCTCGCCGCCCCCCCTGATCCCGCGCCCGCGTGCGCATGACCGTTACCCGTCGGCGTGCTTATTCCCGAGGTATGCAGACTCGCAATATCCACACGGAGCGGATCGATCTCTTCCTCCGCATTGGGATCGGAACGCTTGAGGGTGGTCCGGAAGGTGGATTTCCAGGCGCGCTTGGATTCCGCCTTGCTCCATTGGGGGACGGGGGAGGATGGGATAGGCGGGCGAGGGAGAGAGGCGAGACGAGGGGTCTTGTCGTATGGGTCGAAGAACTCAGGAGTGTCTGAGCCGGTCTTCCGGACTTTGCCTGCTGCGGTCTGGATGGCGGAGAGGGGGAGCGTGAGGGCGCGGTTCTGGAGGAACCAGACTGGAGCCCTCGTCAGCGTTGTCCTGTGTCATGATGGGTTTCAAGGGGTACATACCGTAGTTGAGCGTGGACGACTTGTGCCATCGCTTACACACTCTATCACACCGCGCAAGACTCCTCACGTCGAGTGACAAGAACACCCGTACAGCCAGATGAGTAGGCAACGTGCGTAACTATTCAGAGTCAGCCAAAGGTCTCCCTTCCCTGTTGGCTTCTCCCTTAATGAAGAAGACTTACGGGATCCTTGACTTTCCCCACTCGCTGGCCTAGTACCATCCCCTTGGCACCAACCGGCGTCCCCGGTCTCGTCCCTTTCCCTACCGAAATCATTTCCCTCCCAGCATCTCCTTTCCGACCCCTTACACCATCGGTCGCATCCGCCGCATCCTCGTCAGAATACTCGTCGCTCGAAAACTCGGGCGTCGTCGTCCCTTCCGACCCGGTCTGAGAAAGCGCGCGCGGGTGCCGGCGCGGGGACGAGGGGACCGAGAGGGTGGAAGGGGTAAGCGAGGGGTCGCGAGCCTGTTGTGAGACTTTGAGATTTTGGAGTGCTGTTTGGAGCAGCGATGTGGTGGACATCTTTGATGAAGGGACTTCGATTGTATTGGGATGAATTCGAGATGGGGATGTGAATGTAGACGATGATTGGATGGGGTTGGCTTGTATATAGGCAATAAGGTGGCGGGCTTACTGTTCTTGCCCCTGCATTAAAATATAGTGTAGCGGAGGGGCGCGGCGGCGGAGGTGGAGGTGAAAGGATGACGTCACCACTACGGGCAGCTGACCACAACCTCCGACCTATCACATTGGAAGCTTTGACGGGGTAGCGGTGATGCGCAGGCAGTATGTTGAGTAGGGTTTTTCGGACCTGGAGAGGTCCTGCATATTGCACCGCTACACAGAGGGCAACAGACAGCTAGTCAAGCACAAGCTGCATGTGTTTCCAGGCTATCATTTCCAAGCTCTACTTCCTGCTCTTCTCGACACGCAACATCCCACTTTAAGCGTTGTAGGTAGACGACGAGACCTTTTTATGTCAGCTTCTTGTCCCTGCATAGCCGATCCCAATGACCACAGAAACTTACGTTACCCGAAGTCGCGGTCCACTTGATGTGGATGTCCTGGCCGGCCTGGAGACGCTCGTTCTCCATTCCGGGGCGGACACGGAAGGTGTGGGCGCCGAAGTAGTCACGCTGGGCCTGGATGAGGTTGGCGGGGAGGGTCTCGGTCCTGTAGCCGTCGAAGAAGGACAGCTGATATGTCAGCTCGAATCTTCATTTCGCGCCAATCCTGGAGAGCGGGGAAACTCACCGCAGTGGTGTGGGCCGAGATGGGGATACCCCAGAGAGTAGACTGGGCAACCACGCGCCTCCATCCGGGCTGGGCCTTGGCGATGGCCTTGAGGAAGAAGGGGCTGAGAAGCAAGTTCTCGAGGTCGGGGTTCTCACGGTAGGCCGAGGTGATGTCGGAAAGGAAGACCGACTATTGATGTCAGCTAAAGAGCACTCGACTCAAGGGGACTCCTCAGTTTACCTTGATGATGCATCCACCACGCCACATGGCCGCGATACCAGAGTTGTTGAGCTTCCAGTTGTTGACCTTGGCAGCCTCACGCATGAGCATGAAGCCCTGGGCGTACGAGATGATCTTGGAGGCGTAAAGAGCCTGCTCAAGGTCGCTGGTATGTCAGCTTGCAATTCATACCGTTTGATCCGTTGAAACCTACTCAATGAACTGTTGCTTGTCGCCCTTGAACTCCTCACGAGCAGGAGCCTGGATCAACTTGCTAGCGCGGACACGCTCCTCCTTGAGGGACGAGAGGCACCGGGCGAACACAGCCTCGCCGATAAGCGTGACGGGCATTCCGTAGTCGAGGGCGTCAATGGCGGTCCACTTTCCGGTACCCTTCTGTCCAGCGGCGTCGAGGATCTTGGAGACCATCGGCTTTCCGTCGTCGTCGTTGAAGCGGAGAATGTCACGGGTGATCTGGATGAGGAAAGAGTCGAGGACACCCTCGTTCCACTAGACTTGTAAGCTTGTGCTGCCACGACTGCGCAAGATCTAGCTCACCTTCTCGAAGATGTCACCGATCTCCTTCTCGTCGCAGCCAAGACCCCTCTTAAGGATGTCGTAGGCCTCAGCGATGAGCTGCATGTCTCCGTACTCAATACCGTTGTGCACCATCTTGACGTAGTGGCCGGAACCTGAGGGTCAGCTTTTAGCGTCAACCGTCGAAAGCTCGGGTGCGAGCAGACTAACCGGTCTGACCGACCCAGTCGCAGCACGGCTCGCCCTCGGCCTGAGCAGCGGTCTTCTCTGCCGAAATCAGCTCATCTCCTTGCCCTTTTCTGATCTAGACTCACGGAAGATTTCCTTGATGTGGGGCCAAGCGGCGTCCGAACCACCGGGCATCAAACTGGGCCCGTTCCTCGCGCCCTCCTCACCACCGGACACACCGGAACCGACGAAAAGCAGGCCCTTGGCCTCGAGCTCCTTGGTTCGGCGGATAGAGTCGGGGTAGTGCGAGTTACCACCGTCAATGACGATGTCACCCTTCTCGAGGTGGGGCTCGAGCTGGGAGATGAAGTCGTCGACGGCCTGGCCGGCCTTGACGAGGAGGATGATACGACGGGGAGACTTGAGCTTGGAGCAGAGCTCCTCGACCGAGTGGGCGCCAATGATGTTGGTGCCTGAATGTCAGATGTGCCTTCATCGTGAAATCGGTCAGCTCACCCTTGGCCTCGTTCGCCAAGAAGGCGTCGACCTTGGAGGTGGTTCTGTCAATCAGCTCGGTCCTCCTCGATCTTAGGTAGAGAGACATACCGGTTGTAAGCGCAGACCTTGAAGCCCTTGTCGTTCATGTTGAGGATCAAGTTCTGGCCCTATTTGTTTAAATCGCAAGAGGTAGAGATTAGAGACGAATCGAGAAGAAGAGGAACGTGTCAGCGATGTCCTTTGGGTGGTCGTCAAGACTTCGGTGAGTAGCATACCATGACGGCGAGACCGATAAGACCGACATCAGCGCTGCAGGGTCAGCGAAGCGCTCTTCAAGTTGCTGATCGTATATCTATGGGGTCCGACGGCGCTCCTGCTGCAAATGCTCGTGCACGGCAGTCGAACGATGGGACCCGTCTTCCCTCGTCATCGACATTCCTGCCCCCTGCCCTCTTTCCCTAACCTCGGATCACAAGACTCACAGTTCGGAAGACATCTTGGTACGTGTAGTGGGTGTATGTAGGAGTGTCGGGATAAGAGGGATGCTATAGAGCTTTTGAAGAAAAGGTAGAAGAGAGAAAGTCAGCAAGGTGGATATGGCTGGGCTGGGGGGGATACGAAACGCAGCCAGCCAAAGCAAGAACCCTGAATTCGGCCGGTCAGCCAATTTTGATCCCGCTAATACCTATTACGCGGCTAAATGTGGCATTTCACGGCGTAATTGGGTAGAGGAAAAGGGAGGGGGCTCTACATGAGTTGTCTGCTCGCTATATGCTCGGAGTCTGCTCGGTACATGACTGAATGTGCTGCTAGGGAGGGGGAGGGCTGGGGCATCTCTGAGCTTCCAGAAAACTCAAGAGCGCTGAAAAAGTCGCCGCCGTCCGGGAAGCCGGTCCGACGGTCCGGATGAGGAATTCTGTCTTGGGTGTTGCGGCATCGCAAGTGGGTCAGCGCAAGGCTGTAAGGGGATCATGGAGGACACCTCTGAGCGATGCCTAGTTGAGTACATATACAACGGCTCGTCTAGCTATACAATCTCCCGCTACCCTCGTACCGATCTCCCCATACTGCCGCCGAGGTCATATAGGGTTCCCATCGATATCTATTCTTCCCAGCTGATCAATGTCCTGGTGCTCGTGCTTCATCATCAGCTTGCTTGACCCCTGATCAAGCTGAATACTCACCCATTCCTTGACCGCCTGCTCGATGTATGGCTGGATATCATACACATCCTTCTCTCCTGTTCCTTCCCCTTCATGCTCCGCCCCCAGATGCCTCGCCTCGCCCATAGCCACATCCCTCACCGCCTGCGCCAACACCTGCGTATGAGACGCCGCTTCCTCCTCTTGCGTTCTATCCTCCTCTCCTGCTTCTTCTACCTCCACCGCATGCCCATCGCCTCCGCTCCCTGACGCCGCGGCACCCAATGGCCCTCCGCGCTTCGCGACCTCCCCTTCAATCGCCGCTCTTCTCACCCCCAACTCGGTCGTCTCCCCCTTCAACAACCCCAGGACAGAAGTCATCGCCGCCTCCTGAGCTCGCAAGACGCTCATACTCGCATACTTCTCTACCAATTGCCGACGGACCAGAATGACCTCCTCAGGCGACGGGGTACCGCGGATCCCCTCCAACTCGATCTGCTTCTCCAGCAGCGCAGATTTGGCTTGGAGAAGCTCGTACCCGAGTTTGAGCGTGTATGCGCGGTCGATGCCTATGTCTTCTGGGTCGAGAATAGGAGCGGGGACAGGTGGACGGGGAAGGAGGAGACCAGGGGTAGGTTCAGGGTAGTTGTCGATCGCGCCGGGGTTGGATTGGAGGGCCGTAAGCCGGGCGCGAAGTCGTTCATTCTCTTTCCTCAGGGCTGTGACTTGCTGCTCTGTGCTATCTCTTCTCTTGTCAGCTGTGTCTAATCTTCCCAAGAGTATACAAAGAGCTCACAATGTTTGCCTCTTCTTAGCCCTGCTCCTCTCCGCCGCCTTCCGATTATTATCCTTCATCCGCCTCTTCTTTTCCTCCGACGTCAATCCCGACGATTTCCGCCTTGAAGACGGACCCGCCTCGTCCCCACCTGGCATCCACATTTCCCTCATCTCCCCATCCATCAGACTCGCCCCCTCCTGTCCCGTTCCCTCCTCATGCATATTGTCCTCCTGCTCCTGCTGATCTTGATGTGGATCAGGCAAGAACTCCCCCTCCTCATCCTCCTGCATGACGACTTCGGAGTGTCCGTACTCTTGCCCGTGCTCTTGCTCGACGCCTTGTCCGTGCTCGTCCATATGATGTTGCTCCTCATGCTGTTGCTGTTGGAGCTGTTGCTCCTCTTGCTGTAGCTGAGGATCAAGATGGAGCTGATGTTCCTCCGCAAGTGGAATATGTTCCCTGACGGGCGAGGGGAACTCGGATCCAATAGCGTCGATGTCTGCTGCTGAGAGTTGTAGCTCATGATGATCTGAGTGAAAGTCGTCTAGGATGTAATTGTCCATGGTGGATGGTTGGGTGGACCTGTGTAGTGGAGGTTGTAGATGGTGATGTGGTGTATATGGGCAAGTGATATGATAGGCCACCCCAAAAAAGCATGAGGTGGCGACAAGGATGTTTTGAAAGGCCAAATATCTAAAAGCTACCCCCGTTTAACGAGGCATGGAGACCCCACATCACATACCTGCGTCATGGGCATCGATCTCGCTCTGGGGCAACGTTCCTAAGGTACAGTACATCATCTACAGCTTACTCAAGTACTTCCTCTCACTTACACACTACAACTCACATCTAAATCCATCAACATGCCCATCGAGAAGAACGAAAAGTCGCTCGTGATCACGACCGAGTCGGTACGTCCCGTCAATCATCGGTCTGAGGGTTGAGCTGACAACCAAGGGTGCCCGCGCCGAGATCTAGCAAGTCGCCTTCTTGAGCTCCAGCAGCACCAGAGATGATGAGCTGGACGATAGTCTGCCAGAGTACTGACCGTCGTAGCTGGTATGGCGCTCACATTACCTCTTGGCAGGTTGACGGCAAGGAGCGCTTGTTCTTGAGCTCCAAAGCTGTCATGGATGGTAGCAAGCCAGTACGTCTAGGCATCGCATCACTCCCAGTCTTTTGCTAGATACTGGCCCTAGCTGACAAATAAGATCCGAGGTGGTATCCCAATCTGCTTCGTCAGTCTCTCTGCCTCTCATCAAGCTATCTGCGCCTCATGCTGACCCCCAGCCCATCTTCAGCGCCCCACCCTCCTCTCCCCCAGAGTACGCCGCGCTCAAGCAGCACGGCTTCGCCCGTACCCTCACCTGGACGCTCGACCACGTCGTCATGGACCGTTCCGAAGGCGTCTCCGTCCGTCTGCTCTCTGGCCCGCCCCCAGCAGAGTTCAAGCACGATTACCGCCTGTCCTACGTCGTCACGCTGGCGAAGCACCAGCTGTCGACGGATCTCCACATTGTTAACACGTCCAAGTCGGAGGACTTCAAGTTCCAGGCGCTACTGCACAGCTACTTGGCTGTTCCGGATGCGAAGAAGGTCAAGATTGTGGGGCTTGACAAGGGGACCGAGTATATTGACAAGGAGTTGGACTTCAAGCGGGAGACGTGGGAGGGTGGGGATTTGGCCATGGACAAGGCTACTGACAGGTGAGCTAGCTGGCGTAGAACACGACTCTCGGACAGGAACGAGTAGCTGACGTCGTCTAGGGTGTACCAGAATCTCAAGACCAAGGAGCTCAAGGTCGATAACGGAGACGGGTCAGGCTTGAACGTTAGGTGGCGCGAGTTTGTCGAGTGAGTTATGCAGTCTTGGACCTACTCCTAGGCTTGTCCATGAGCTGACCCTCCAGCTGCACCATCTGGAACCCCTCAGAGGGCGGTCGGTCGATGCCAGACATGGAGGAGGGCGGTTGGGTAAGTCTCCCAGCTGGTTCCCAGCGACACGTCATTTCAAAAAGGGCGAAACGGCAGCTGATCCCCAGGACCGCTATGTCTGTGTCGAGCCGGGATACGTTCACGAGTTCAAGACTCTCAAGCCGGGAGAGGAGTTCCTCGCGCAGCAGGTCATCTCGATCGCTTGACTCGGAGCTAGATTGTAGAGAAGACGCAAAACCAGGCGGGCAAAGAAGATGCAAAGATGCTCAGCTATATCGTCTACACGCAGTGAAACCAGTGGCCAGCTGCGTGCCACGGGTATCACAGTTTCTGAGTACAGGCTCGACCCAAGCTCACTCCCTTCCCGCTTAGTGGTATCCTTCCGGTCGTGCTTGCCACACCGAGAATGCGGGGCTTGGGACGCGCCTGTTCTGAGTACCCCTCGCAGCGCACTCTGTGGACTCAGCTCGTGTTCTAGCCCAAATCGAACCTTCCAGCAAAACGTCATCGCCCCACGTGGCTTACATTCCTCTCCCTGCTTGCAGCGCCAGCAAGCTCTCACTGAAACTTCCCTCAACCTGCCTCCCTATTGCACCAAAAGCTTCACTATAGCATCTACTCCCAATACACACACTACAGCATCATGTCCGAAATCAAGCCTTCCCACCCCGAAGTGGCTTACGCCGAGCGATGCAACCCCACCGAGCCGGAGAAGGTAAATTTCGACCTTCTGAATTGCTTTCCAAACTCCGCATTCCCTTCGCTTACCTGCTTGTGCTTGAGGTTGGGATGATGGACGGGAGAAGCGATAGGACAGGGGAAACCATAGGGAGATGCTGATATAGTAGAACATCATCTACTTCACCATCCATGCTCCGGACGTGCAGGGCGAGCCGACGCTCGAGATTACCCCGACTGAGATCAAGTTCAGGGCGAAGGCTGGAAAGTGAGTATCGTTTATTCGGTCAATACTGCGCGTATCGCCCCATCTATCCTATCCTGCTTCATTCCCACCGTCAGAGCTACTCGACAATAGCAGGTGCTGACTCCTGCAGCCCCGCCAAGGGTCTCCCCGAGAAGGAGTACGCGTTCGACCTTGAGCTTTACGGCGAGATTATCCCCGAGGTAAGTCTCCTCCCGCCCTTGTCGACTCTTCGCAGCAAGAAGTGGGACTGACTGATCTTCAGGAAACTAAGAAGGTCACCACCTCGCGCGCGATCGTCCTGATTCTGCGCAAAAAGGAAATGAGCTCAGAGTACTGGCTCCGCCTCACAAAGGAGAAGCCGAACCGTAACTGGGTCAAGACTGACTTTGCCAAGGTGAGTCTCATTTGCTGCTATTGAGTATGAGGTTTCATGCTGACTAAGTAGTGGGTCGACGAGGACGAGCAGGACGGAGAGGCACCAGAGTGAGTTTCTAGGCCCGGTGTCATGTTGAACGCTGGACAGGGTAGAAGCTGACGATACAGTCTCGGAGGCCAGGAAGACCCCATGGGCGGCATGGGCGGTGGCATGCCCCCAGGCATGGGCGGTATGGGCGGCATGGACATGGCTAGCATGATGGGCGGCATGGGCGGTGCTGGCGGGGCTGGCGGCATGGACTTTGTGAGTCTGGCCTCTTGGACTATCTCCCCCTCTGAGCTTCTGGTTGTTTCCACTGGTGTTATTTCGCTCTGCTCTCAGCCCTTTCTTATCCTGTCCCGCACACAACCTTCATCGCAATGAAAGCTGACGATACCCAGTCCAAACTCATGGCTCAGATGGGCGGAGCCGGCGGTATGGGCGGCATGGGTGGTATGGGAGGTATGCCCGGTATGGGCGGCATGGACGACGGAGACGACGACAGCGAGGGCGACGATGACGAGGGCGATGAGGAGGAGGTCGAGGGGAAGGGTAAGGGCAAGGCGAAGGAGCTGAGCGTGAGTTCACTATTCTCTCAGAAAGAAGATTTGAGAGTGGAGCTGACGGACCAGCTCGAGGACGTAGAGTAGTCCTAATCTCTAAAATGATGATCAGGGCGAGCATGAGATATGCATATCAAGTGGATGTAGCTTGGCACGCGATGGCGAGCATGGTGACTCGCTTGGTGGGTCGGCGGTACTTGATCCGGTCAGCCCTAACGGTCTCGAAGCTCGGAGAGCCCGCGCATAACTTCATCTCCTTCTCGTCCACTCCTCAGATCAGCTTCACTACTTAGGTACCATCATTTTTGCTCGACAGCGAGGTCATCATATAAGAGCGAGTGGCCGACTTAGGAGACCGCGCCAGTCTGACCGTGAGCAATCTTGGCCTCGGCCGCGAAGGAAGGGTTGACTGATCCTCCAGGTCTCATCCTATACTCATTTCTCGCCCGGTGTACTGTACAAGTTCCGCCCCGAACCTGCCTCTTCTGCTTCTATGCTCGCCTCCCCTCGATCTCCAATAGCAACACCATCCCAGGAGACACAGTCGTCAGCGTCCTGCTCAGCCTCGCTGCTCGCAAGCACTTCGCAACCCTCGCTGCCCTCGCTGGACCCGCCGGAAGCTCCTCTCGCTCGTGATCCCCTACCTATACCGCGACATCCACCTCGACTTTTCCGCGGCGTACAATCCTCTCCTCCGCGCTGTCAATAGCGCACTAGCGTCTGGCGGGAGCGGGGGGGCTAGCGGGATAGCGGATGGGGGAAGGACCAGATATAGAACAATTCTCGAGAACTGCCAGAACAATCCTCGAGAACTGCCAGAACAATCCTCGAGAACTGCGAGATTACGCGGCGGATCACGTTTGGCGGACTTCGCGACCTCGGATATGGGTCTCGTCTCCGCAACACCCCCAATACCCCAGCGTGTAACGCTCCTCTTTCCCAACGCCAAACTCCTCCTCGTCGCCCACATCCACGTAGAGACACCCCTTCCCGACGAGCAAATAGCAGGGAGGGCTTTCCTCTCTCGCTTTTGCCGCCCGGAGCCAGTCTGCCTTGACGAGCGGCCGGAGACTGGACGTGTCCCCTTGCCTCCGGAGCACTCCATCGCCGCGTCGATGTGGGACCATCTTCCCTGTGCGACATGGCCGACCTCTTCCGGCCTACCTGTGTTGCTCATGGAGACGCAGATCACAAACTTCCCATCCAGCGAACCGCCTCGTCAGCAGTTTCGCCGGTGTCCGCCTCTACGTAATCGGCACCTTCGCCCGGACAGACCATGTCGCTAGACGGGGCGAGGTCATATTGGCCTACTGCCTTGACACAGTTCACCGAGCGGCATGCGCGGTGGATGCGCGAGAGGGATCAGTCTTTCTGGATCATCAATATCACACCGAGCGACCCAAAGGCGGATGCATATCACAAGATGAAACAGATGATGACGTAATGTGGCGTTTCAGTGCCTTTTTGTGCGGGAGGCGAGGCAATCGGAGCTTCTCCTTCTTGCCATCATCCTTCATCCTCCTGCAAGGTGAATTATTGCATTGCCCTGCGCTATCGCACTATCAGCAGTACAGGTGATGACAAGGAAAGGCCAGCAACAGCGTGAACAGGGCTGAGCATTTCACGGTAAGCTGGTCGAGGCCATATTAGCTAGCGAGCAGGTCGACGGACTCGCGAGAAGGAAAGCTGATTCGCAGGTATATTCTGTCAGCAGCAATGGGTTCGATCATGCAACTCAATCAACCTTCTCCCCTCCCCGTCATCTCCGTCTCCGAGCGCCCGCTCCGGCTCGACACTATCCCCCTCGACGACCTCTCCCCCATCCTCGCGATTCTTGCCAAATCAAAGCAATTCGCTTCGCTCGCTTCCCTCGTACGCACCTGCAAGGCGCTCTACCAGCCCGTCATTCCCTACATCTACCGGGATGTCCACATCGACTCGCAGGCGGCGTACGATGCTATCCTCGCGGCACTCGTAGTGCCGGCTTCGGTCGCCTCGGTGCCGGAGAAGGAAGACGCTCGGTCGGAGATGTGGGAGGGACGGTTCCTCTCCCACTGCGCTCTGACCCGAAGAGTTACTCTGAGCACTATGCCCAACATCCCCTTTGGCGTACGGCTATCGCAGATCCTCGGCGACACTCACCTCGGGCCAAAGTCGCTCTTTCCCCTCGCTAAGCTACTCCACATCTGTCCCACAAATCTTCCAGCGGACACCCCTCAGCAGAGCCCCTCCCTTACCAGCCTCTGCACTCCTCAGCAGGTCTGCTTCACCGAGGATTCCTCCAAGCTCGGTACTGGCAGCCGGATTGCAGACTGGTACCCTCTGCTCGAGAGCATCGGCTCTCACGCTGTTCAACAATCGGGCCACGGGCCAGTCGAGCTGGACTGGCACGGAAGCGAGGCTACCCTCTACGACGCAGCACTCGAAGCGTTACATTCGGGCCTGTGCAACACATCAATCTCGTATAGCTTCGATCGCGTCCGGCTTCACGTGCCGGATCCGACAGCCGCCTTCGGCTATAGCTACGAACGGCTGCGTTGTACGGGCGCGACTACCCTTATAGCTACCTGGGCCGAGGCGCTGTATGTCATGACAAGCCCCCAGCTCCACCACCCCTGGACCGCTCGACGGTCGACCTGGGTCATCAACGTCGCCACCTCCTGTTCGGCGAGCACCGTCCGACTACACAACGCACTATGCGACGCCCATGACCCCGTGATCATGGTTGGCGTGGACATGATCTCCCTCTTAGAGTGCTGGATCAAGGTCATACGGCACGACGGTACTCAGCTTGACTCGCAGACTGCTCGCGACATCGCCTCAACCCTAGTCACGTTCTGGCAGTTGAGGATCCAGGAGGTAACAACAGACGTTGTGCGCCCCTGGACGGCGGTGGAGGTGGCAAGATATCGTGAGATACGGGACGCGCATACTGAGGAGGACATCGGGCGAGTTCAGGGGGATCAATCACACCGGACCTTCGAAGGGCATGATTTCCAGAACTACATCCGAAACGGGCGAGAGGTCTGGACATCTCCCAGGCTGCATTTGGAGATGAAGATGGGGGACGAGCAGGAGCCTTGCCCTGTCTGTGCTTGTAAGTCGAGCTTTCCCTTTCTCTTATACTATGACTAGTATCCTCGTGTCGCCGAGATACTGACAGCGCAGACCATCCGTATTAACCGCCTTTGCACCCGATTGCCAGTGGTGGTCACTCCAGAGGAAGATGATGATGGCTCAGCCGGAGACAAGATCTGGGTTGCGAAGATACGGGGAGGTGATATATACAGGGCCGGGTGGCGACCATGAGTGTATACGGGTAGTCACCATCGATCTGTAAATTAATGGTAGATACTGTGTATGTCGCTTCTCGTTTGATCGTACAGGATCTACCCTGGGGGTTGTCAATCTAGCCTTTCTCAGATCACTGTATACACAAGCCTATGTAGAGTATGCACAGGTCACACTTGTTAAGTTTTCAAGAGCAGACTGGGGATGCATAGGGCTTGACTACTGCTCCTTATATAGGGTCCTAGTTACTGGCTATCTACTTGAGTCGCTACGAGTCGCGACGAGTCGCTACGAGTCGCTACTCAGTCGCTACTGGTCGCGACCGGTCGCGACTCCTCCACTGTCCCAATGGATGGGAGTAACGCGACGCCTTGTTTGTTTACGCTCTACCGTGGACCCATTCAAGCCAACAACACTGAAACCTGCATGACATCATCGACGTTTCAACCAGCTCTCCTCCTTCTCCTTGGTCAAGTCTCGTCACCATTTGCAAAGCTTAGCTGTATCTGCGAACCTATTGAGCTCGAGTCATCACATCCAATCGGTACGCACACTCATGTCTTACCACGGCCCCGTCACGCCTCGCCGAGTTGACGACATCTTCTCCCCGGTCGCCTCGTCCTCTCGCTCCATTTCGACCGCTCTGGCCCGCATACCCTTCGCATCACCCTACCTCCCTTCCTCCTCAGGCCGTACGTCTGGATCTCCCGTACACGCTGGACCCCCTCGGCACCCGGCTCATCATACGACTACCCGCGATGACAATAGGCTACAGACCCCTCAGTCCCGAAGTGCTCCTTCTCCAAACGCTCGGTTTTGTCATCGCCGACCTCCTCCACCGGTCTCGCCTCGGTCTCCTATCGACCAAGAAGCAGACAGCCCTGAGTATGCAAGAGTCGAGAGAGGCAAGATAGAGGAGCCACTAGTGATCGAGAGCGGAGATGGGACCAGGGTGTACATCGGACGAGCTCTCTTCGAGAGGCATTGGTGAGCGTGCTTCTGCCTTTTCCTATCCCATCCATGCACTAGACGAGCCCAGAGAGACAGTGAGCTGATGTGAGATAGCGACCTCAATCTACCACTGTCGCGGCCGGTCAGATTGCGCCTGCGTTTCTCAACCGACATCGTCAACCTCTTCGTCGCCCTTCTCCACGTGCCCTCTTTTTGCCGGGCCCATATGCTTGCGCCCTTCCCGCTCGACGAGCTCTTCGAGATCTACAGTCTACTAGAGCAGCTTGAAGCAACGGCACTGGTGTCGACGGCAAGGCAAGTCATAGGGGAGAAGGCGAACGAGCAGCCATTGCGGGTCCTAGCTTTCGCATCGTCTATAGGGGAAGGTGGGGATGTCGAGCTGGGGCGATGCGCAATCAGAGGACTGGCAACTAGGGAGGGGGGCAAGCTGGCGGGCGGGAGCTGGTCCAGGGAGGACACCAAGTTGAGCACAGCATGGTCGGCCTGGTTGCGGTGGAGCCGCGGCTGACAAGCCTAGGACATACCGCAGCCCTGGCTGCTGGAACTACTTCGGCTGAAGGACCGACACACCTCTCACCCAGCCTTCTCGCCTTATCGCTCCACCTCCACACCAGGGCGGTCGCCCCTCACTCCCTCCCGTACCGTCCTGTCCCCCTCCAGGCCCCCTCCCTCTTCCCCGCTCCGATCGATGTCGGCGTCTTGGAAGCCCAGCGACTCGCCATTGCGACCAGGGCGACCGGGCCAGAGTCCGCTGAAGCCCTTGTCGAGGGCGGTGGGTTTCATGGCCAGTACTCCGCCAGCGGTGGGGAGAGTGAGGCGGGTGATGGTGGACTGGGAGGCAGTGGCGGAAGAGTTCGACCCAGTCGGAGCGGGAGGATGATTGGGGACGAAGAAGTCGTTAGTCAGAGTACAGACATGCCCCTTGAGTTGGAGAGAACGTCAAAATAGCCTGTCTCTTTAGGATCGTGAGCAGGTCTTGAGCGAGAAGGTGACAACAGCAGCCAACCTGACATCCAAGATCCATCCCAAATCAAATACGATACCGCCAAATATAACAAGATGTGCCGCCCACCCCTCACTCCTTCCTCTTCTTGGCCTGCCCACCCTCGCCCGCACCTCCCTTCCGCTTCTTCCCCACCTCCGCTCCCGCATCTTCCGCACCTTCCAGACCCACAGCCATATCCCCACCCACAGCCTGTGCCGCAACCATCACATTCTCCGCCTTCTTCTCCTTCCTCGCATCCCGTTTCGCCTTGGCCTCTTCTTTGCGCTTCTGCTTGAGCTCCCGTGCAGATAAGAACGACTCGTCAATCTCCTCCTTCTCCTCCAGGACCGGTACTGGTCGGGGCTGTTTTGACGCGCGAGCGGGGATGGGATGAGACGGTTCAATGGGGTTGTTGGTGTTTTCCTTGTCTTTGTTTTGACGGGGCTTCTTGGCTGGCCGAACGGGCGTTTGGGAGTGATATTCAGGCTCGGGAGTGGGGGAGTCGCGCATGGGTTGAGCGGCGGCAGGGGTGGGAGGGGGTGAAGGGGGGTTGTGGGGGTCGGCGAGGAGGGAGCCGGTGAGGGAGAGCATCTGGTTGGTGACTTGCATACTGGAGGTCAGCCAGATTCCAAGGCGAGAGCAACGACAGCCGGACGACAATAGCCTAATACTCACCCGATGACAGTAAACTTCACACCCTTCCCACCTTGTCCAACGAGTTCGCCCGTCGACCTCGACTTCCACCTCCCGACCTCCTCGACCTGCCCATGCCCGTTGAGTCCACCGAGACCTATCAGGCCATCCTCCGAATCGCTATCCTCTTCTTCTTCATCGTCTTGATTGGTCGCTTCGAACTCGTACGTGTCCTGAGGGATATGTTGGAGGGGGATTGAGACGTTGAATGTGCGGGAAAAGAGGAGGGAGAGGTGCGACGGGGATGAGAGGGAGTGGGTACCATCTAAAATATCAGCTTCGTGCGGTCAAAAGACACGAGGAGGCGTACAGAGCTTCTGGCCGATCTTTGGCGCCCATATCAACGCCTCAAATTCGATGTCTGCCACGCCAAAGGGACATTCGTTGATGATGTTGACAGTCTGATCCAGGAACGTATGGTCCCAGTGTGCGAGTAGGACACCTTGGACATGTGAGACATATCTAACGGGATCAGCTGCAGCCCATACCAGGGATATCCGTATCTCCCAGGACAGGCGCCTTCGACAAGGACGGAATACTCACCGCATGACCATCCCATCCAGCTGTTCCCTCACGCCCACCATGTAATCCCCCGAGAACCGGGGTGGTACGCTGAGTCTCATCCTCATCCTGCGATGTTCGAACGGGCCCGTACGCTCCGACTTGCTCTTCTTGCTGCCACCTTCCTTGACCCCATTGGCGCCTTTGGCGTGCTTATGACTGGACGAGCCATTGGGCTTGTCGTGCTTGCCCGACTTTGACTTTTTGGTTTTTGGCAGCTTGGATGAGCTGGCCACGGCGTTGGCTGTCGAGGACATGGCGAGCGAGCTGCTGATAGATGAGGGGGAGGGATGTATAGAAGATGTCGATAGATGTTATGGCTGATGTGAAGCAGCCGAAAAAGTTGCAGGATCTGCGAAATTCAGGCACGGCTGACGCACGGACTGGAATTTGGCTGAGAGCGCAGCGGGTCAGTACTGGGTCATAGAGATGGCAGAGAGCACCAGCAAGACTGGAAGATGTGCAGCCTTGGCGGTGATGCAAGACTCGGGGACGCCCAGAATAGGACCCAGGCATACCAGGCAGACTTGAAAGCTCGCAGAGGCTGCATTTCCCGTAGGTATCCCAGATCAAAGCCAGAGTCCTTCCATGTCATCCTCCCCCCTCCCCTCCATTCCGCTAGATCCTATGTGGCTGTCGCTCCTGCAAATCCCGTCGTCCGTACCGCCGGAGAATCTATCACGCCTGATGTAGGAGCGGAGGGGGAAGGGGAAGAAGCTTGTGAGGATGATAGGTTTGATCGTGGTGAGGTGGACGAGGAGGAGGAATTGGCGATGGCTGCAGCCAGTCCTGGGCTATATTGGTGCTGCCACTTGTGTGGTACAGTCAAAACACCGCCCTACCCGATCAGCCTTCACGCTCCCGCATCCATACTGGAACAGAAGTCAAACGTACCCGTTCTAACAGCTTCACTACGCTCTTTGTTGGCTGCGCCCCAGTCTCTAACCAGTGATGTATCCTCTGCACATTCCACTTCACCTCCTTCTCTTTTGGTACATCCTCAAGCTTCGCCCCGAATACCTTGGACGAGGAGGGGAGATCGGCAGTGGAGGGTAGGCGAGGTATGGGGTCATATGTCCCGAGCAGCTCTAGAGGTTTGGCGTCTCTTCGCTTGTTGGAGGCGATAGCTACGAGGTGGTAGAAAGGATTGTGACGTTGGCCGTGGCGGGCAAGCCGGATGCGGACGGGCATGATGCGCGAGGGGAGGGGAGGAGGGGGAAGGCTTGGGGTGGAGCGTCGGGGTTTGCGGCCCAGATGGTCGGGATTGGCTGATCTTTGATCAAACTTTGATCTTCGCGTAAGTTTGCGAGGTGCACGGTGAGCGATCCCGCTGAGAGTGTAGAGTGTACAAGTGGTTTAGGGTTGGATAGAAGGACGTATAGATGAACAGTCATACCAGCTGCTTCAGCGCTGCAAAAGTCAAAACCGCTAGCTTTACGTGAGGTCTGACCACGTGTTCTGGGTACGGCGCGTGTGCGCGTCGAAAAGGTCAAGTCCACTCAGCATTCCTCGTCACGGCTTCGACTTCCTCTTCGACACTAAGTTACCTCTTGTTCTAAGCTACCTTCATACTATTGGTAGACAGCACAGCACAGCCTACTCAGACACAGATAGCCGACATGTCGTCTTCCAAGGCCCCAATGCTGGCCCTGCAGATGCCCCAGCTCTTCGAGAAGGTATGTCTATCGCTGTTCACTGTCATGAGAAGGATTGGCTCGCTGATGGCATGCAGATGCGGTCGAACGACTCTGACTTGAGGTCGGCTAGCCGGCTCATATGATTGCTCTCAGCTGACTGGCAGATCCATGGCTCTTATCGACCTCCACAAGGACCTGCTCCGCGTGACCGGTCCAGCGACCGGCTCGAGCCTGTCATCCAGTCAATCAACGTCATCCCGCAAGGCTGACGTGTTCTACACCGATGAGCTGGTAGAAAAGGAGCTCACAACGGCGGTGTTGAAGCTGCTGGGCGATCCTATAGCCGAGGTGAAGAATATGTCGGTGTCGTGGTAAGTTACTGCTCGCCAGGCCGTGCCCGTAATCAAGAAGGAATGTAAGCTGACTGGTCAGTATCGGAGCTATGGTTCGACGAACTCGGCCCGTGTACATGAACCAGATCATCAATGACCTGTTGAACGGTGCCGGGAACTCGGACAAGGAGAACCAGGAGAATGAGGGAAAGAGGGATATTGCGTGCCTCGGTGAGTTTCCTTCTGGATACGAGTAGGTGCTGGATTTAAGCTCACAACGCAGCACTCAAAGCTGCTGTGCAGGAGATGCCAAGCGAGGGACAACCCGCTGCTCAAGCTGTGGAGAACATCGTCAATAAGGTCTACCCTATCCTCACCAAGGTAAATTCACTTTCCCCGCAACCGGACTCAAGCTGATTGTCAGCCTTCACCCGATCCGCAGCTCGCTTCCGAACTCCTCCAGATTCTCGCCGACATCTACATCCGCTTCTCTCACATCGTCACGACATCGGAAACCCTCCAGGGTACCTCAATCAACGCTTTGATCCGGATCCTGTCATCCAGCAAGCTTTCAATCCGGAGACGCGCGATTCCCGCTCTGGGGGCTTTGGTCTCGACCAATCCCGCTCTGTTCGACGGTGTCAAGCCCAAGATCACCGAGGGACTGGCTGCTGGAGGCGATACTGCCAAGGTATGGTCCGCGGTGGTGGCAAGCTTGGCAAGGGGCCAAAGTGCGGCCAGGGTTGGGGCGCTTTTGAACGAGGGAAGGGTGGTCGACTTGATCCTGGACCAAGCGGAGGACCCGGAGGATGTGGAGACCACCGAAGGAGCACTGATGGTACGTTTTCTCCCAGGAGCTCCGCTCTACCTGTGACCCAAGTGCTGATGAGGTAGGCTCTGGAAGTACTGGTTCTTCGATGCCCAACGGAAATCGGACCATCCGTGACCAAGATCACGAATCTCGCTCTTGAGCTGGTCAAATACGACCCGGTAAGCCTTCACCGCCGGCGCCGAGAACAAGGCTGATATGACAGAACTTTGTCCAGCTCGATGATGACGACGTCGAGATGGACGAGGACGATGATGACGAAGATGACGAGTTTGATGAGGATCCGTGAGTATCTCTGCAAGGTCCCCGCTATGTTAGCTGATGAGTCAGATATTCGGACGATGACGATATCTCGTGGAAGGTCCGGCGGTCCGCTGCCAAGCTCCTATACGCCCTGGTCGGTACCCGCAACGAACTTCTCTCCGAGTTCTACAAGAACACCTCGCCTATTCTGGTATCTCGCATGGACGAGCGAGAGGAGAGTGTCAGGCTCGAGATCTTGTCGGCTTTCGGGGCTCTGCTGAAGCAGACCGCCACCGCGCAACAGGCAGAGTTGGCGAGTGGTGGGCGGAACAAGCGGAAGCGGACAGACGAGATCGAGGATGACAGCGAACCCGAGGACAGGTATGTTCACCTTTGACTCTGAGGTCGTGTTAAGCTGATCATCCAGCGTGACCAGCGCTCTCCAAGCGACCCTTCCCCAAGTCCTCCGAGCCGTTCTCAAGCAGCTCAACAGCAAATCCATCGCTACCAAGCAGGAATGCTTTGACATCCTTCGCCTCCTCTCCGAAGTCATTGCTGGCGGACTCGAGGCGGATTCTGCCCAGATCTGCTCAGCGTCTGTGTCTGCGCTCAAATCCGTCGATACCGCTACGACCTCCTCGCTCGCCATCTCTGCCCTCTCCTTCCTCACCGTTTACTTCCGGTCCCACCCTTCCCGCGCATACGCCAAATACCTCAAGGACCTCGTCCCCGCCATCATCCGGTGCATGAAGGACAAGCTCCAGCGGATCAACTTTGAGGCCTTCAATGCTGCCTCGGCTCTGGCGCAGTCCATCAGGCCCCTTGGCTCCGCTTCGCCAATCAAATCCGACCTTACTGGCCCGGTCAAAACGCTCTTCGCGGCCACCTCGGACGTCATGGGCGATACGACGGTCGATGCGGAGGTGCGGGAGAAGGCACTGGAGACGCTCGGAAACATCCTGGTACACGAGGGTGATGCCCTGACTGGGACATACGAGAAGTCTCTTCCGCTCATCACCGCCCGCCTTGGCAACGAGTCCACAGCCATCACCGCCGTCACCGTCATTGGCAGGATCGCCGAGTCGCCCCTCTGCAAGGGCAACACGGTCGACAAGTGGCTGCTCGAGGTCCTTCCTGAGGTTGTCACCGTTCTTCGCCGCTCCCGGCGGTCCACCGGCAAGAATACCGAGTACAACTGCCTCTCTGCCATCCTCGGTCGGATCGGCGCCAAGCTGCCGGCAGCTACGGCCGACTCGATGATCGGGGAACTCTCACCATTCCTCGCTCAGCCCACAACTATCCAGACCGTCGGTCTCATCCTCGGCAAGCAGCCCAAGGCTCGCGCATCCGTCACTGCCCTCCTCCCCAAGGTGTACGAGGTCATCAAGACCCCCATGGCTGCGAACGCACACCAGGTCGAGGCGCTCACGACCTTCTTCTCGGCGTACGTCGCTGGCGATCCTGATTCGGCGACACAGCTCGTACCTCAGCTGGTCGACAACCTCGGGAAGTCGGCCAAGATCCCCGATGCTGTTCAGGGCGGAACGGGGATCTACTCGACTACCGCTCGGGTCATCGGTGCGATCGTTCAGACGAGCCCGAGGAACGCCGCGGGTGTACTTGCCTTGTTCCAGAAGACTATCAAGGTGAGGCTATCTGTGTTTGATCAAGTTAGCGAAGCTGATGCAAGTAGGCTGCCAAGGCACCCGAAGCGGAGATCTACCTCGCGCTCCTCTGCGTCGGCGAGATTGGTCGTATCGCGTGAGTTGAACGATCCGCAGCCTGCAGTGCGAAAGCAGAGCAGCTGATACCGATAGGGACTTGTCTGCAGATGCCAAGCTCTTCTCGAAGGTCACCTCGTTCTTCAGCAACGGCAGTGAAGAGGTCCGTAGCGCTGCTGCTTTCGCCGCTGGTTCGTCTTTCGCTTCGCTCTTGATGCTCCAAGCTGATGAGGTACAGGCAACCTCGCTGTTGGGTCACAAACCGTCTTCCTCCCTGCCCTTGTCGACCTTATCGGATCAGAGAAGAGCCCTGCTTCGCGTCTGCTGTTGTTGCACGCACTGAAAGAGGTGAGCTGTTGTCTGCCAGATCTGCGCGTGCTGCATAAGCTGACCGTCAGGTTATACTCCACCTACCTTCCGCTCGTCTTGAGCTTTTGGCCGACTCCCTCTGGAAGCCACTTTTGGCGGACGAGAGTGGAGGCAAGGGCGGCGAAGATCTCGGCGATGATGGGGTCCGGAACGTCAAGGCGGCGTGCATCGGCAAGCTCACCACGACTGCTCCTGCCAAGTTCTTGCCCCAGCTCCAGGTAAGCTGCTCAGCCCCATTGGTAGCAGGCCAAGCTGACCGTCCTCCAGAAGCTCCTCCGTTCAGGTGCGCGCAACCGGGCTATCGTCGCTGCGGCTGTTCGATACACCTTCATCGACACCAGCTCGAGTTACGACGAGTTGATTGCGCCCCTCATCGTTGAATTCTTGAGCTTGATGCACGATGAGAACTTGGTAAGCCCTGCTCCGATTTGTTGAGTAACAGCGCTGAAGGTCTAGGTTGTCCGCCGATTGTCACTCGCCTCACTCAACGCGGCAATCCAGAACAAGCCGCACCTCGTTAATGACCGCTTGGCTACGCTTCAGCCGCTGCTGTTCCAGGAAACGGTGGTCAAGCCTGAGCTGCAAAGATCAGTCATGATGGGCCCCTTCAAGAGTGAGTTTACAGGCCTCAAATATCCTGGAGGATCGAAGCTGACTTTACAGTCATTGAGGATGATGGTTTGGAGAACAGGAAGACTGCGTACGAAACAATGTGAGTTCCCTTTCATTCCGAGTCAGGATCGAGCTGATGAATCAGGTACACTCTAGTATGTCTTCTTCTTGTCCCGGATGCAGAACCTGTGCTGATGACAATAGTTGGCAACTTGCTTCAACAAGATCGACCTCCCGACCTTTACCGACCGCGTCATGGCTGCCTTGTCAGACGTGAACGAGATCAAGGTGCTCGGTCTCATGCTGCTCCTCCGTCTTGGCCAGCTCGCGCCCAACAGCGTGATCCCGAGGTTGGACGAGGTCGCCGAGGCGGTACAGGGGATCATGAAGGATATGGAGGTGAAGGAGGACACCATCAAGCAGGATCTGGAACGGAAGGGTGAGTGCAGCTACTCTCGTCCGCCCGAGCAGGCAAAGTTCGGAGCTGACGATTCGCAGAGGAGATGCAGAGGTCGACTTTGCGGACTGTCGTCCCCCTCTACAGGATGTCGACCGCCCAGCAGGCGCCCAACTTCCACGCATTCGTCGCGCAGCTGCTCAGCCAAAACCAATGGAAGGATTACAAGGAGTACCAGGCGTAAAGAAGCGCTTGGGTCGCTCGAGGCAAAATTCCGGGTTTAGAGGATCATACGATACATGCATTGTCAATAACATCTCCAGATCTACAGTTTGGGGCGCATCGCCATGCAAAAGATACAAATAGCACAACAAGATAGTCTACACAGAACGAGATGTCAAGCCCAAAAGATCGCCCCTTTCCTCCACGCTCACCACCGCTCCAGCGTCTGCGTTACATAGTCCTTGATCATCGGCAGATCGTGGTACTCAGCCACTAGAAGGATCAGCTCATGATTCTCGCGCAAAAGAGCCGGGATAAGGACTCACCACTTTTGATCATCTTCAACTTGGTCTTACCCTCCCCTCTATTCAAGCTCGTCCTGTATGACCCTCCACATCCGCAAGTCGGCGCCAAATTATCGTCCTTGGACTGGCCGCACTTTGTGCAGATTACCTGAAGATCAGCTTGATGGCCTCTGCCGGTCCCATAACAGAAAGAAAGCTTACATCCTGTGTCTGGAACGACGTGACCAGTCTTGACACCATATCGATGAGCGGTCTCTCGATGAGGAAGCGGTCATACTCCGTATCACATGCCTGTCTGATCAGCGATACACTCGGGAGTAGAGATCAGGCAAGGAGTGACTCACGATACAGCACCAGCTCTTCCTCGGCGGCGGTAGCAACTCCAGTGTCTCTGAGTCCACCCTCGGCAACCTATCCGGATCTCTGCACAGATCCACATCCCTGATCGCACTGCACCGCTGACAAATCACCATCGGCACCACGATACTCTCGCACGGGTTCCGCCATGCCGCTTCGGGCGAGAACTCACGCACCCCGAGCAGATCCAGCAGATTTCGCTTGAGAATGCCCACCTCGACCGAGTAATCCTTTGCGAGTGAAAAGACCTCAGTGATGGCTTTGACCAGCTCGAGTGTTGGGTTGTGACGATCTGGACGGGCGCCAGGGAGGTCGGGGAAGTAGAAGGACTCCGCGAGGTCGGCATCGAGCAGAGCAGCCGATTGTGTCTTCTTGACCGCACTGACATCCTCCAGCACTTTCCGCGTAAGCGTGGATGTAATGCTCTTCTCCGCCTCCGCCCGCTCCTGGTCCTTGGTTGGATCCGAGACCGAGGCGGCGATATCACCAGGAGTGTCAATGTTGAGGTTGTATATTGGCCGAAGAGGGGTCCGACCGTTATCCGAGCCCAGCTTGGCCTTGTAGAGGTGATAGATAAAGTTCCCGACGTTGTGCTCGAATACAGGTTGGAGGGGTGCGGGCAAGAAGGACACGATATTGAAGTCCATCGAGACCGGAATCTTGACCCGGTGGCCGTCGCGCCGGCTGGCCTCCTCGGGGGTGACCCGGAAGCCACCGAAGTTGGCCACGTCCATCCAGGCGAGATAGTTCCAGTAGTGGGTGATACCGATTTTGAGATGACGGAACAGCTCTTGGCTGTTGGCGGCCGTGATGAGGTATTTACCGAATGCGACCGCCGAGCCGGCGTCGGGCTTGGAGGTGAGGAGGAAGATCCGCTGGTAATCGGCGTAGACGATGGTTGTGCCGAGACGCTTGAGCTCGGCGAGGAGCTGGAGGAAGGTCTTCCGCATGAGACCGTGGAGGAAGCGATGGAGGGCGGGCTCAAACATGTTGGACGAGCTGGATCGAACCCACCGCCAAAAGTGATCTAGCAGCAGACCGGCTGGATTGCCGCTATCTCCCTTGGCCGTGAGACGGACGTCATCCAAGAACCAGGTACGCAGCATCGCTTTGAGCACGCCAAAGGTCTGGGTGGAAAGCACCGCATCACCGAGCATGACACTAGTGTTGGCCGTGCCTTTGACGTACTCGTCGAGATTATGCGACGCCGTGTCGAACGCCATCGATCCCGCCCCCGATCCCTCCATCTCGTTCACCAGCGCCGACTGTAGGACCGCATCCAGCGCGAGCTGCTTGACGTCCATCTCCAGCACGACCGACGAGTAACACCCCTTCACTGAGATCTGGGGCGGTATTGGCTCTTCGGTCGAATTCGCGTCCTCCTCTGAGCCTCCGAGGTCCGGCTTGGGAGCGGCAGACCACCAGAGGACCATATCCTGCGCCTTGAGCCGACGGGCAAAGTCGATATCGGCAAGGAAGATGGGAGAGTCGTTGCCAAGGTTCTGCTCGTCAGCTTTAACCTCGCGATCAGATGATTTTACTCACTCCGAGCGGTACATCGAAATGAGCAGCAGTATCTATCTGCTCCCTGAGCCACCCCGACAGCTTCAGCCACTGCTGTACCATCCTCCTACTCGTCTGGAGCAGCCACATCAAGCTCGCCTCCTCCTCCTTGAACATCTTGTACGTGATGAAGGGGAACTCGGAGAAAATGGATGCCTTGACCTGGTAGTAGCTGTGTTCGAAAGGAGAGGTGAGGGCGATGACGTTTAGGCCGCGCTTGATCGCCGAGAGGTCTTTGGCAAGCTGGCGCATCGCGCCGCCCTCGGTCGGGTAGTAGTTGACGCTGACGTCTAGCTCGTCGGTGTAGCCAAAGACACCGCCCCTGGCCGCTGCGACCCGATCAGCATACCACCGAGCCGGGCTGGGCAGCTGCTGTCGGTTCCTCGCGTTATCCACGACGTATACCTTGGCCTTGCCACCGGGTGAGAAGAGACCGATGAGGTGGCGCGAAGCGATGACGGCGTGGAAGAGGAGGTGGTACCGCAACCCCGCGCCATCGTCGAGGTACTTGTGACGAAGGACACTAGACCCGGGACGCTCCAGGTCGGTCAGGTCGAATCCCTTGTCCAGACCGCGATTGAGACCGCCCGCCGCCGCCGACTTGAGTGCGCACGATGTACCCAGGCTGAGCAGAGCTCGTACCATGAGCGGTACTTGCAGCTCAAACGCCCCGTCGACGTTTGGGTTGTTGATCAGGCTGGAAAAGTGCGATTCCCCCTCGACGAAGAGACTCTCGTCGACAATGAGGCGGAAGAGGTTGTGCACGGGCTGGTCCCGAGGGAGATTGCGGACGATGGAAGTAGCCTCGTACATGTCCGAGAAGGTGTCGGAAGGGGGAAGAGTCTTGAAATTGAGGTAAAACTCCCTGGGCACCCGCAGCCGGACAGACTGGAAAGTCCCGTCGATCGACAGCCAGAGTCGATACTCGCCCGGCCGACTGGTCGAGGCGATTTGGATGATGTCCCACTGCCTCGCCGTAAGGTTGAGCGACCGCGTCTGCAGCATCGACGAAATTGAGCCGTCCTGTCTAGGCCCGCCCTGTTTCCGCACCCTCGCCCGCTCTATCCGCTGCGCCTTCCACTCTTTCCGCTTGACCCGGAGGTAGCCCGAGTAGTCCACGAGCGGATCCGGTGCGACCTCCCGAATCACCTCCTTTGGCTTCTTCCGCTTCACCACCGCCAACTTCCGCGCATTCAGCCGCTTCCCCACATCCTCCATATCCTCAGCCCCAGCAGCTCGCATCCTCGCAAACATGTCTGTAAGCTTGTGCTGCTGGAACTTGTCCTCCTTGGCTGCCACCCGCTTGAACAGCCAGTCCGGATGCCGGATCCGAGGAACGGGATTGGCGACTTTTTGGAGGGCGGCGGGAATGGTGATGATCTTTTGGATGACCGAGCCGAGCCGCTCCGTATAGTAGTTCCAGTCGAGAATAGTACGGAGATCAAAGTCGACGAGACTGTTGTCTTTGAGCCATTTCCGAAGGTACTGCTGCTTGACAGCCGGTTCGGCGGTAAAGATGGCGACCGGAATGGCCCTCTCGGTGACCGGCGCCCCGTTGGGCTTGGTCGAGATGATGAAGCGACAGGATAGACCTTTGTCCTTGACCATCTGCTCCCCGAGGAACTCTGCGAGCCGACGAGCCGTACTGATGGATGTCGATTTCTGCGTCCCATACTCGGCGAGAGTTTTGGACATGCTCCGATTCTCGGCGATGAGGTCGACGAGCTCGTCGTCGTTCAGACTCGCCGCCTTGGACCCGAGGATGTCCAGCCATTGGTCCGCCACCTTTGCCACCTCGGCGTAGCACGCCTCAATAGTGGTGCCGAGGAGGAACTTGTCAAAGATCTGAGATTGGAAAATCTTGATCAATTGAAGCTCCCCCCTCCGCTTGACCTCGAACCCCTTCAGCTCGGCTAGTGAGCCGTCGGGATTATAGACCGCGTACCGCTTCTTGAGCAGCTTGTCCTCCTCCTTGGACGAGGGGAGAATCATCGCCTTGTACGGCCCGTCCAGCTCAAAGAAGATACTGTTCTCCTTCTTGACCGAGTACGTCCCCGTATCCTTGTCGACCAGTTCGTGGTATTGTTCGTTGGTGAACTGACGATGTACGAGGTGGTTGAGCATGGTGCAGGGATAGGATATGCCGAACTGTTTGCCGTTTTTGAGCTTGAACGAAAAGTCCTCCGGGAAGACGCCTGGCAGCATACACCAGATCCCGTCCGTGTCCAGCTCGAGAGGCCGACCGATCCGCTCAACGAGTTGCCGCGCCATTTGGATGATGGCAGCTCCAGTGAGACAGGTGATCCCCGCCATTTCCATCGAGTACCACCGCGCCGCCTTCCGCATGACGTATCCGTAGAAGGAATTGAGGATACACTTGTGCGCCAGCTGAAGTGAATCGTACAGCACGATCATCTTCTTGGCCTCATCCACCTCCGGCAGCGAGCCGCCCTCCTCATGCGCCTTATCCAGATTCTTCTTCCAGGTCTTGTGAAGACCCTTGTACTCGTACCGCCGATCTCGGAACGCCCGGACGGTGTCGATGTAGAAGGAGTTTTCGCGCTGGCAGATGATGGCGGTCTTGTTGACGATTTTGGTGTCGTGGGTCTTTTTATAGACCTTCCGAGAGTAGTCGCCGAGCCGCTTCTCCATCAAGGACGTTTGCTCGTCGGCCTTGAGGTCAACGTACCGACGTTTCGGCCCGTTCGGCCAAAGAGGCGGGAACAGCTCCTGCTCCAGCGCGAAGCGGACCATATTCACCTCGTCCCTCTTGGCGGGGAAGTACTCTCCCCTCCATGCCCACTCCATCCGCCTATCGCACTCCTTGTCCGGCCGATTATAGTCGCAGACAGCGCAGGCCGCCTCATCTTTGACCGAGTCCGGTTGTAGCCGGTTGGACAACATGATGTTGGGGTACATGGCGGCGACGTCAAGATGGTAGATGAGGGGAGGGTCGAGCCGTTTGGGATTGTCACGCATGAGTTCGAGCGCCTGAGCAATCTGGTCCTTGACCTCGTCGTAGTTGGCCACCTCGTCTAGCCCGATCTTGCCCTCCTCAACCAGTGAGAATTGGAGTGCGGAATCGAGGTCATCCAGCAGCTGCTGGATCGCCGCCGGCTCGACGTTGAAGTGGGTGGGGATGTCGCTGCGAAAGACGCCGGCTTCGAGCGCCTCGACGTGACCTCCGACGTAGGTCTCGCCGTGAAGGAGGTGACCTTCGTAGGTGTTCCCATGCGCGTCTTCGTGTCGATTTGGCATAATGATGTGCGCCTTGTATGCTTCCACCTGGAGGTCAGCTCTGAAGCCGTAGCGGTAGGCTCACCATCAAGAGGGTTTCACATAAAGTTCCCGAGCCTTTCCGCAAAACCTCATCCGGGTTGAGGGGAATGATGTTGCAAAGGGAGAAGATAAAGGGGTGGACGTATTTCATGTAGAGGTAATAGGTCGCGACGGCGTCAGATACCGAGTAGGCCGCCAGTACTTGGGGTTGCTCGATAGCGTATCTGAAATCAGCCCAGTGTGAGTGGTGTACTCACGGTGTCATCAGTTCTGGATCCAGCTCAATCGGGTTGTACCCCAGCTTTGCCGTTGTGACCGCCTTCAACCCCTGACTCCCTTGCGGCAGGTACGAGTCCCGCTTGACCCAGCGGAAACAGTCCATGTGCATGGTCGCGCGCGCCTTGTATTCGTTCTCGTTGTCTGGGCGGAAGCCGATCTCCTCGTACATGCTGATACCGTGTATCTTGGCTCGGACGTCGACAAAGGGGAAATCGAATGAGTCGCCGTTGTAGGTGGCGATGACGGTCGGCTTGGCCTCGCGGATGTGCTCGAACCATCGTCGGATGACAGCGGGCTATATGTCAGCGTCGTTCACCAGAGCGGTACGAGCGGCTTACCTCGTCAGGCTCGTTGAATACGGTAAAGTCCCCCTGATACTCCGCCGTCGGCGTGTACTCAAAGTCCTCAATGTCCTCTGACACGATCTCCCGATTGGTGATGAGATACCCCTGACCGTCAATCATGTAGGATATCATCATGATCTGGTCGGTCTGCTGATCTGGGAACTTGAGGGGCGGCTTGGTGACCTCGATATCGTAGGCCATAACGACGGGCTCGGCACGCTTGACGATGGTGGTGATACGGGATAGGGACGTTACGCCCTGATGAGACTTCACGTTGTACCAGAGACCGACTCGAACATCTACATATCAGCTGGTTCAGATGATTGAGCGGGATCGAACTCACCGAGATCAATCGCTACCCGGAGATAGTAGGCGATGTCGTACTCCCGGACGTCAATGATGCACTCCGCTGGCTCCTTATCTCTCCGCTTCCGCCCATCCGCCTCAGCTCCCCAGGCCTGGCCCTCCATCTCCTCATCTCCATGCCCATTCCGAGCCGCCTCTGCGCCTATTATATCTGCGTACGCGTCGACCGCCGTGAATTTGGCCGAGTTCGCCTTGGCGAGGGGCAACAGCTCTCGCCGGACGGATTGCAGATCGGCGGTGTTGTGAAAGAAGAGTTTGAGGAAGATTGGTGGTGCTGATAACAGGTGATTTGGCTGGAGGTCAGCGGTTGACCGGAGCAGGAAGGGAACAGAACTCACCAAGCTGAGATCCCACTTCTTTTCCCTCTCAACCCTGTTCAGGACGCCCTCAAACTTCTTCACCGCCCATTCCTCGACAATCGTTTCAGTCCCAGCCTGACTGTCAGTCATGATTCGTAGCAGGAGGATAGGCAGACTTACTCGGACAGTGAGGTAGAAGTATGGCTCGTATGGTATGGTCGCCTTGAAAGACGAGCCATTGTCCTCGATGAAGTAGAAGTCCACAGCCTGTTGGCCAGTCTGGCAATTTGGCGAAGGCAGTAACGTCTGAACAGTCAGTCTTGTCCGGGAGGGCTGGCCGTCAAACTCACTTGGTGCATGTTCACCAACCACCCAGTTCGCTCTTCCCCATTTGCCAGCGCGCTCTCGAACCGGTCGAAGCCCATCTTCCCGTCCACCTCATCCGCCGCCTTGACCTCCTCGAAACGTTCCATCGCGGCCGTCCCGTCATCCTCCCTGCTGACTCCAGGCTTATCTGACCGAGAGTCGATCCCGAACTTTTGACCAGCATCTTTTCGGAAGGAAGACTTTTTGCCAGTGAAGCGGGTATTCGAACCGCCACCGCGATTCGAGGGACCACCGCGTCCACGACCCCCTCGGAAGCTGCCTCTCGTCGACATGATGGGGAAGGGGAGGGCGGAAGATGGGAAAAGTGTAAGGTCGATGAAAGGCAAGAAGTGGACAGTTGAATTTACGCGTTTTGGTGGACGCGTCGAGCTTCGAGCTTCGAGATTCGAGACGCGTGCCTGAAAAGCCTTCTGGGCTTGTCAATCATCTCATACATGGCAATACCTGTTCAAAGCTTGTATGCGAGCGGCTCAGGGCCTAACTTTAACGAAGGATTGGAGGGATACTAGCTATTCATCGGGAGCTCCATGCGAACAACGCGGCAGGACGATATGCGGAGCAGCTGGAGACCGGAGAGACCTGATTGTGTCCGCGATCTCCTGTGCCCTTGGACGTCGAGCATTTCCATCGCTTTTGACCTGGGTCTAGCTCTATCCAGCCCTGCATACTGACATACAACCATACACACTCAGTCTATCATACAGCTTACGCTCTGATCGTCTGACCTCACCTTGAGATCTGAGCTCATCCTTCAAGCAGCTTCTTCAGACGCCGGCATGCCCGCCCCGAATCGCGGCTGTACCGGTACACCTATATCCCCCTCAGTACGGACAATCTAAACGTCAATACAGACCATCGATCCCACCAAGGACTGACTTACATGAGAGCACAGGGCACGGAACCTGGTCTTGCCCTATCCTGACGTCTATACCCCGCAATCTCCCCTTCCCCCCAAGGTCCCCTTCCACCCGCCAGGCGGAAGGAGCCGGATCTAGCCTTGCCAGCTCTCCGCTGACTAGAGCATGATGTATGTCTTCCCGGTCCACCAAAGGGGATTCCTCGAGCGCTCGGTTGAGCTGCTCTTGTGCTTCGTGAAGGAGGGAGATGAGACCCGCCGTGGATCGGCCGGTATCGGAGCAAGGCGTGCTCAACCGCTGGCAGATGGGCTCAAGGTTTGCCCTTGCTGTATCTAAGCACAGTTGGCTGATACTGCCCATGCAGGCCTTGATGCACAGGAGTGCTGATTTGCGCAGAGCCAGCGACCCATTGCTGAGGTTGGTGCTGATGGCGAGTCCCAGCCGCGTAGCCGATGCCTCCGGCGCGTCGCGCCCGCTCGTAGCGATGTTGAGTGTGTACATGGTAGGACGTTCGGCGACGACCGGACAAAGGCCGGAGCGGCAGAGGCCCTCAGCGAGTGTTGCCGCCCATGCGCCCACGAGGTTGGGTGGCGACTGGCCATGTGTACGTGTAAAGTCGTCGACGTTGAGACGGATGTCTGAGGGACTATAGATCCGGACATGGTCGAACTGTTGTACAGCTCGCTCCCAGGAGAGGAAGTCAGCCGGCCTGACTCCGCTGCGCTCCTTGAGAGGACCATGCCAGCTCAACGTGGGCTGGGCGTGCTTGGCCCAACTCCCTCGCGGGAGCGCGGACGTCAACCGGTGGAGGAAGGCGCAGCAGGGATTTCGCGAGAGTTTGATGTCCGCCGAGGGGCCGAAGAGGTGGTCGAGGCACAGGTGGTCCGGAGTGCAGAGCTGAGAGAGGAGGAAGGGTAGGGGACTTGTCGCTCCTCGAGCGGCGGCGGCCTTGTCCGCCGGGGGGTGCAAGTACGGCTGAAGAGGAGCGACAGCGAGGAACTCGGCGTTGGGGAAAAGTACGGTCTCGTGATGTCTCGCGAGCGCAGCAGATAGGCGGGGTCCAAAGTGAGGATGCGGTAGATCCCTGATGGTCACCCGTTTCGTCAAGCGCAAACTCCCCATGATTCCTCCCCTCCCGCTCGCCTGGCCGTCTGCCCCGTCCGCCGTGCTGGCCGATTGGGAGAGCGCTGTCAGGATGGATTCATAGTCTGCCTTGGAGTGGATGTAGACGTCCCTGTATATGAGGGGGGTGACGAAGAGGTTGAGTGAAGTGGACGTCCGCGCAAGGGAGCCGAGCGACCGGAATTGATGGGATTGAGCGAGGATTGTGGCTATGCGAAGGAGAAGTTCGGCGGGGAGGATTGCACCAGAGGGGGTATTGAAGCATTGTTGGCGTTGTGAAGTAACTCCATTGGAAAGAGAGGACGATGGGGGGGATATCAATAGCATGCTTTACGGAGTTGCTGTTGTCGTCAGTGTCAAATCGTGTCTGCTTGCTAGTCTTGCGGAATCACCAAGCCAGTCGAGATGTACTGACGGTGCTCGATCTTCTGCTTCGCCACTATAGATAGAAGAAGTAGAAGCTCCATGTACAAGCTGTCCGAGGGACACCGAACAAACATCCAAGGCCGACAAAGGTGGCTTAACACAATATAGTGGTTGCAAACCTGAAACACGCGTCCCCACGCGCCACGGAGCTGAAACACGTATGACGTCAACGGAACACAGCTATTACACAGCTGCAGCTGTAGCAGGCTCTGCAAACGAGGGCGCGGGAGTGCGCTTGACACCCTGGTACGCAGAGCGGCAACATCATGAACGTTACCATGAGGAGTGGACTGGTATCACTACGGTCGGTACATACATATGAGGCTCATTATACTCAGCCAATGGTCCGCCACCCAGGCCTTCCAACCACATTGCACCGGCTGAATGCTGAAACGTGGAAGTCGGGGACGGCTCGTAGGGAACGCGTCTTGCTGCGTAAAGGGTCTACCCATAGAGCTGTGATGGGGTATCGCGATACATATCGATGGCTTTTTGTGTTTCCCGCGTCAATCTCCTGACCCTCTCTAATCGTTTCACGCCTGTGCTTCGTCCCGTCACCGGTACCCTCGCAGCTTGAGTATGTACTCACTGAGCCATCTAATAGGGACGGTCTAGGTGTCAGCTCACACAAAAAGGGGTGAGACGGCGAAACGGTCACCTACAATCGCAGACGGGACAAGGCTCTTGCTCCCGCCCTATCCTTACATCGATCCGCCCATATATCTCTTGTAGGATCTTCACGCTTTCAGGATCCCTGCGCGGTATCGCGCGGAAATCATAAAACTCATAGAGCGCGTGTTCCATGATCGCATCGATGAGTTGTTGTCGACCTATCTTGGGCGCGTACCGTAAAGCCTCGTTGATGACTCGCTCAGCTTCGGGTAGGAGCTGGATGGGGGAAATAACTCGCTCCGAATTCCAGATGCCGCAAGGAAATTTCCCCAGGATAACCTTTTGTTGAATCACGGCAGTGAGCACATCGGAAGGAGCGAGACTCTCGATATCTAAGGACAAGACCTGTAGATTGTAGAGAGCTGATCGAAACGCCAGCTCATCCGCCGGCGGTGTATCATCGGCGGCCAGAGCGACGAGTCGAAATTGGACCGTGTTGTCGGTCGATGATGCAGCCTCGATGTTGACGGTCGTCCGCCGCCTGCATGTGCTATCGTCTTGACTGGGACAGAATCGTGGCCATTGATAGAGCAGCGACTGCGCCCATCTGATGTGCGTGCTATCGTCCAGCTGGCTCTGAATGCAGCCGGGCCAGCCTGGCTGCTGACCCTCCCAGTAGACATCGAGTAGTCTATTCGATGCGTACAGTCGTAGATGGGAGACAAAGCCGGGCAAATCTTGCCCGTGTCAGCCGTACCTGTCGATAGGCACGAGAGGGTGGACCATGGGGCTGGGAAGGAGGGGACCGTGCCAGCTGAGGCTTGATTTGTGGCCAGCCCCCCAGGCGCGTTGTGGAAGGTGATCGTGGAATAAAAGGTCGGAGAACAAACAGCGGGGGTCTTCGATGGGTCGGTCGAAGTCCGCTTCGCTACCGTAGATTTCGTAAAGACAGATGTCGCGGGGGCAGCAAAGCTGCTCGAGGAAACCGCGCGCTGCCTTGGCGAATGTGTACATGCGCCACATCTCAGTGCCGGGTAGGTATGCTTCGAGCGGTGCGATTCGAAGGAGCTTGGAGTTGGGGCATAGGATTGGATACTCCCTGAGACCATCGTACCTGCTCAATGCGTGGGCGAAGCGGGCGCAGTACGATCCGTCAGGTGAATCGCCTATAGTCACCCGTCTGGTCAGCCGGAAATTGTTGAGCAAGCGCTGACGAGCTCTAAGTCGATGGCGCGGTCGGTCGTCGTTACCCTGGATACCCTCGCATTCGTAGCGATTGAGACGATTATGCTCGAGAGCGCCGATTAAAGCAGTGAAGGTGCGCTCTGTCTCGAGGTAGATATCGCGGTAGATAAACGGGATCGCGAGGTCGTATACCTTCTTGCAGGTCCTCGCCAAGGCGGCGAGCGAGCCAAAGCTGTGGTCGGTGGCGAGAGAAATGAGGATCGGTAGTAAGACCTCGTCGGGAAGGGTGTCCAGCTTGCCCCGGTGAGATCTTAATGTGTGAGGGGGTATCGCAGGGGGGTTATCGACGATGTTGGACTGCGTAGGAATCTCTCGAGCCTGGTCTTTTTTCGATGAGGGCTCTGACCTGCTGCATCAGTACCGCCTAGGTTGAGCCTCGGTCACGATTACAGAGTACCCACCCTCTGCAGGCGAGCTATGAGGTCCTCGACCATCATGCTTGTGCCGTCTATTTGGTTGACAAGAGCCGTCATTGTTCGTGATGACGGGTGGGTGCCAGCTTGAGACGGAGGAAAGGTAGGAAGAAAGAAAGGTAAGAACATGTTAGAGAAGTCGTCAATGTCCTGGCCAGGCTTCTTCGGTGAGCACAGACGAACTGCAGACACATTAGCGAGTCAGCTTGGTCCGAGCTCGTGGTCCGCCCCCGAGCACGGCCGGCAGCTACAACCCAATACATCGAATAGAAGTCTACAAGACCGTGTATAGATCGTAACAAGATATCAAAATGATCCGACACCCGACAACTATAGCCAAAACAGATACAAAACCAAACCCTTGGAAATCCCAAACCCGCTCAGATCTTCAAACCCCCTCCCGGTGCCTTGTGCTCGAATGGGCTCCTGAGTCCGTCGCTCGCCATTCCACCGAGGCCCGTATTGGGCACGACGACGGTCAGACCGGGGTTGAGGCGTGGGCGGAAGACAGCTGCTGAAGAACCCGCGAAGGGCATGGCGCGCTGCCGCTTGGTCTCGCGCGTGCTCTCGGAGCCGCTCGAGCCGTCATCCATGGTCGACATGGCGAGGCACGGGCGCGAGATGGGAGTTACCGTGGGCGTGGGGCCGAGGTGGGTGTTGAGGCCTGAAGGGTGGGAGGTGCTGCTCGGCAGCTGGGCGGGATTGGGGTACGCGAGACCGGCAAGCGAGGTGGATTCGGATAGTGACCGGGTGAGGGGAGCGGGCCGCGTAGGACGGCGGATGTGGCTCGAGTTGGTTTTGATGGCGGCGGGAGCTGGGGTCGCGATGCAGAGATTGGCGAATTCTGTTGCGGGGAAGTCAAAAGAGGGTGCGAGGTGGGGCCCAGAGCCTTGCGAGGGGCTCGCGACGGGAGAGGTCATAGTGAGGGTGATGGCGGGAGTGGCACTGGGCGTGCAGTCCGAGTCGTCCGACATGCCAGTGAGCACCCGATTGCCCAACCCGATGGCGGATTGAGGGAAGGTGGTCTGATTGAGGGGAGTGATTGGGTCCGGCTCAATCGATCCACGCCTGGACAGCGAGACGGCAATGGCGGTCATTGGCTGAGGCTGGGGGAAAACGAAAGCGGTAGGGCTGGTGGCGGAACGTCGGACAGAGGGTCTCACGTAAGGAGGCAAAGCCGAGAGCGAGTTGCCCGAGGACATGGGCGAGTCCACCGGGGTGTCCTCGCCGTCCATGGTGTCGTCCGAGCTGACCGAGGTGTCCCGAGAGTGGCCGCGCTCCCGAGCGAGGTCGGCTCCGGTGTACGACCGACCACGCTGAAGGAGGGATGGGCGAGGAAGACCCTTTGACATGGGGAAGGATGGTGGGAGTTTGCGGTTGATTGCCGTCCGAGGCAGAACCAGGCTCGGCGCAGGGGCGGACGAGGTTGAGGCGCTAGATTGAGCGGAGAAGAAGACAGATGGACCGAATTCGAACGCGACCGCTGAGACATTAGCCGGCAGTCATGTGAATGCCCGAGAGAATTGAACGTACGGGAAGACAGGTCTTGCGTCGAGTGAAGGACAGAAGAACCGGACATAGCCTGCCCTTGCAGAGCACCAGAAAGCCTGTCTATTAGCTATTGTACAGGCAGCCAAGCCTAGTGGATAACTCACTTGACAGCTCCATCGATGGTCTGCTCAGCCCCGTGAATGTTCTCCATGCTGTTCAGCTGCCTGCTCATGGAGGCACCGCCGATAACAGCTCCTTTGGGAAGCACCAGGTTGTCCATGATGACAGGTACCATGCTCTCCGACTTGTTGCGCGTGTGACCGCCGAGGGCTTCGCGGGATTCGAGGCGGGCGATGCGGAAGAGCCGGGCGCGGGTCGCAGACCAGGAGTGGGACCAGCCCGACGTGCGCTTGAGGGTGATGGTGTCGTCCGAGTCCATGTCCGTGTCGGAGTCGGAAGACGAAGCGGACGACAGAGAGGAGATCGAAGAGGAGCGGGAGAGGCGCGAGAGGATCTGGGTGGTCATGCTGTCGAGGAGATCCGAGGGGGGAAGGGTACCGGGCGGGTAGGCGCGAGATGCAGCGGGTCGAGAGAGGTACTGAAGAGTCAGCGTTGCCTTCTTGAATCTTGCGAAGACTGGACGTACACTGGAGAGCACATCATCCTCCTCTTCCGTCCACTCCGCCTCCTTGCCGATGGGCTCCTGGCGTATCTCTACGGCCTGTTCCTTGCCAGTAAACATCCCGCCGACGGACGACATGTCAAAGTAGGGTGTGTCGGGGGTCATGATAAGAGGCGCCTGCGCCTGGTTCCAAGCGAATGGAGAGGTAGGGAGGGGAGTTCGAACTTCATCGTTCTGGCTCGAGCTCGCACTGGACGTCAGCTCTGGACAAGATGCTTGGGGAAGTACTCACGAGCTTGACTTGATGCTGAGGCTGAGAAGCTGAGGTCGGCGCTCGTGGAGCGGCATTGTGGACAGAGTGGGTAGGGTAGAGGGTAAGAGTGGGGTAGATGACTATACACAAGTGTAGTCGCGAGGATGGGTCGAGCGAAAGTGTTGGGTGTGAAGAGATGGGGAGATGAGACGAAGGTAAGGCAAAATCGAGTCCCTTATATGACCTGACGTATGACTGTTATTGTTGACCGATGATCGATAAACACCGCAATAGCAAGACACGCCCGCGGATGCTGCTGTGGTGCTTGTTGCCTTGGTAGGGGAATACAGCAAGCCCCGTTGGGGATGCGATGGGTGAGATGAAGGGTGGGAGTGCTGAGCCGCTAAGGAGAGGATGATTGTGAGATGGTGAGACCGGAGGGGATGTGATTGGGAAGGGTGCGTCAATACCGGATTGACCGTGAATGAGGGGGAAGAGTCGAAATGATCGTTTCCAGGTGAGACAGGTCGCAATGAGGCCCTTCGAGGGTGGTCTCGCTATCCGATCTGATGGACTTCTTGTTGTTGTTAATGCTGGCCTATGTACCTGGGCCCGAGGATACCGGCGGCAAGGTATGAGGGATGATGTGCGTGTGAGAGGGATGTGTGGTGAATGAGGCCAGGGACGACGCGTAGAATGTGGGGCCGGAGATAAAACGCGTCCGCCCTTATGAGTGGGTGGCGAATGGAAAAGTGGGGGAGCGAGCTTGTTGTCGTCAAGTTGGCTCTGGGCCTTGTTTCAGAAGCGAACACAAGGTAGTACAGACGAGTGATGCTCTCTAGGAGTTTGGCAGAAGGGTGGACGGTCGGAGCAGAGGAGATGCAAAGTTGGATAGACACGCTGCCGCTGCTGTAGACCGATCGACGGCCGCGACTGCAGCCGCTGTCAGCATCGCTCTAGCCCACTTTCTCCTCTCTTCTCCGCCTTGCCACTTTGATTGCGTCTCTGATCTCACTCCGACGGCCCTGTCGAGGTCATCTGTGGTCCCCATCGCGGCTGCTGCGCCGTTCAAAATCTCTCCTCGGCGGGCTAAAATCAGGGGGACGCGTCTCGACGCGTCGTGAATCACGCAATGTTTCAGGTTCTGTGCCTGAATTTGGCCGAATCTCGGCATCGAAAGGCTGTTCGACTGTGGCGCCGGAGTGGCGCCGAGATCCCGCCGCTGATATATACAAGCGCTGATATGAGAGCGCTGCAGCTGCGACTCGGGCAGCGTCCAAACCAACGTCAGCCGCCGTGTCATGGCAGCCGAGTGCAGAGGATCACAATCGGACAGGGGCATGCATCGGCGATCAGTTCGAGTGTGGCAGGCAGCACATCAAGCTTCCATCTACTGATCTCCTACTCGGCTGTGAAGTAACTACAGGTATTCTCCGCTCCTCGCTGGGCGACAGGCATTATGACGGACTGATGGTTCGACGCGGCTGATAGATCAGCTGAGCCCGGTTCAGTCAGCTGACAAGAGCGGGACTTACACATGATGGTGCACATCCGGTAGGCGCCAGCGGCGAGACCGCCCGCTACCGGAAGAGAGGAGAGACCATTGACTGGAATGTCAGCCCAAGCTTAAAGGGCAACAGATGTGGAGGAACTTACCGTCAGCGAAGTCGAATCCCTTGAAGAAGGTGAATGTGTTTGGGTCGAGCAGCTTGGCCGAGGAGATACTGTCCATCTTCTGGATGACGACGTGTGCGTGACCGACGATTTTGCTGAGAGTCTCAGCCTGGGATTCCACCGCCCATCCAGCAAGATGTACTCACCCTCCCTGCAGTTGTTGAGGAGCTGCATAGTAGTCCGCTTGCGGATCGACGAAGGAGCCCATGATGAGTCCCTGGGTACGGAGAGCGATGGTAAAGTCCTGCTTGGCGGGGATCTTGGCAAAGTTGGCCTGTAAATCAGCTGCTATCTGTGCTGATACCACACTGATCTACTTACGGGTGATTCAAAGACAGCCGTGACCATGTTCTGCGTGTTGGGGATGTCGCCGATGGGAATGGGGTTGCAGGAGCCGCCTTTGACCTGCTTGCCATTGGTGAGCGTCTTGCCGGTGCAGAACTGAGGATCAGCGGATGACTGTGTGGATACAGAAAGCAGCTCACGTTGATGAAGTTGCCATCTGATGTAGCGCTCTGTACCTGGCCGGCGAGAGCGGGTCCGGCAGGTGTCTTCTGGATATTTGCACCTTGCAAGGCTAAGACATCAGTATACGGTGCCCTATGGTTCCAGAGCTGACTAGTGACTTACTGAGACCAGACTTGTCAGTCAGCTTGGGGACAGCCGGACCAGACTTCTTCTGCGCAACATCAGCTATGACGACAGCTGCGAAAGTCAGACTCTGGTAGACTTACAGCAGCAGCATTCCCGGCGTTGTTCTTGGCGACGGCGGCGGCGGCAGACGCAGATGCCTTGGCAGCTGCAGCCTATACGATCAGCATGTCCCTGGTGATGTGAGCAGAAGACTAACCGCGTTGTTGCCACCATTGTTGCCACCATTGTTGCCACCATTGTTGCCACCGTTGTTGCCGCCGTTGTTACCGCCGTTATTACCACCCTGTCCACCCTGCTGTCCCTCACCTCCAGCCTGACCCTCTCCTCCCTGTCTGCCTTCACCGCCCTGTCTGCCTTCGCCGCCGATCCGACCTTGGCTACCAGCTTGACGACGAGTGTGACCGGAGGGAGCGCGGAGGGAGCGATTGATCATGAGATGTGTGCGAGAGGCGGTGGTGAGGGCCTGCAGGGGGAGAGGAAGGGCGGGATCATCCCTTCGCGCGGGCAGTTGGTCGTCTCTGCGCGCCTGGCATCTCAGCCGCGGCTCTACTGGCCTACTGGTAAAGGATAGGGCAGACTTACAAGGTGAGCAGGCCGACCAGCGGCGGAAAGGATCAGATAAAACACAGGTAGAAGAGCGATGAGTTTCATTTCGGGTAGAAGTTGGTGGCAGTCGATGCTCGAAAGTAGGATGTCCGTCGGTTGGTGATTGCTGTAAAGATGTATACGAAGTCCAGCTTGGTATAATTTGAAAGTGTCACAATAGGAGCAAAGTCGAAGTATAAAGAGGTCACCAGGACCGTGTTGAAGAGAGGTGTGGGATGAGGATGGTGAAAAGTAGGAAAGATGCAGATGAGCGGACGCAGAAGGTGAGACCCTGCGAGGCTATATAGGCCTTGGCACCATGCGACTGTAGGTCTCTCGTTCCACATATAGATCTTGGTAGCCTTGTCAGCGCGTTGCAGCATCAGTAACAATAACAATTGGTAAGTTGGTCGTCTGGTCAGCATCAGCAGTGAAGCACACACCTCAAGCTGGACAAGCTAGGGAGGTAACGATCGGTACGCGCGGAGAGAGGCGATACCGAGAGACGGTCTCCCCGCTCTCGCTCAGGCCTACGAGGTTACCTGTCGACAAGACGGATACATGGACACGCTTCGGATCGCCTCGCAACAGCGTCACATCGACGGTTGCCCAAGTGAAACACGTGGTGTGCCTGAATGACGCCCGATTAAATTAAGGGTGGGGGTGGCAAAAAGAGCTTGTTTCGTCGCGACGTGTGTGTATGGGTGTGTGTTTCAGGTGAACCCGCTAACAAAGGTCTAAGCGGCAGTGGGGTTGGGTGGTTCATAGTGACCATCTCTTGCACCGCAGGACTGTCTTATCGATCAGGAACTAGCTAACACGAGACAATAAAGACCTGTCCACCTGATGTAGCCTCTGAAGGGTCCATCTCCTCCATCATCGCCATCAATCACAAGCAATCAATTACTGACTTCAGGCACACACGCTTCCCCCTCCTTTGAGAGCTCGGACACGCCCTTGTGCCCATACGCTAGCCGCTTGATCGTCCTTAATCGCCCTATTGTCCATCACTCAACCTTCCTTTGCGCTTTGGCGCTTCTCGACACACGCTCCGCTCCACATTCCCCGCTAATCTATCGACCCATCACAACCTAAATCTAGCCGCCCGCGATGACTTCCTCCCTTGTCAGGACCCAGCCTTCCCTCCATCACGCCTTATCTCTCGACCACCTCCATCCCGGCGCAGTGGTATATCCCGCCACTCACGTATACGGATTCGAGCCCTACCACCACAGCGCTGACTCCTACGTCGTCGAGACAGGAAGTCACCAGCATCAGCCAGAATTTGAAGGAGTGACAAGTAGAACCTGGAAAGTGAAGCGGAAGATGTGAGCTGGATTCCGGCTTCACGACTTCAGCGGTCTAGCTGATCCATCAGGTCCATCCCCAGACTCCCCCAAGTCCCCAATCGCCGATCGTCCCTTGAGGCTACCTCGACCTCTGTCCGCCCAGCTCCTCGCTCCCGTCTATCCCTCACCAACCTCATGACCTCCTCGCGTCTCCTCCGGCGCCTCTCCACCTCCCCTACCTCCGAGCGACCACCTCCTCAGCCTATAGCGTTCAGCCCTACTCGTACCGGCTCCAAAGAGGCAGTCGCACTCGGCGAGGGTCGTCCCCAGCAGTCAAGGAGTTCGCGTCCACCCATAGCTCGATCGAGCACGCTACCTAGCCTGCCGAGTCTAGACATGGGATGGGAGTTGATCGAGGGAGACGAGGTGCTGAGCGAGGAGCCGGCATCGATCGGCGCGGGCGAGAAGCCAATTCCAGGGCTAGGATATGATACCCTCATCTCTCCTCAAGACGCGTCTGTCCTCCCCCGCCGTATCCCCATGGCTTCCACCGCCGTCCATCATTCCCCTCGCGACATCCCTACCCTCACTATGCCCACTTCTACCTCCACTTCCGAATCGGCACCTTCGTCCCCTTGCCAGCGGGTCTGGCTCTGCACCCCTCCTCGACCCGTCGCGTCTCCCGTACTCGCCGGCCCTCGTCCTCAGCGTCGGCCTGCCCTGACCACCCGCGCCATCTCTACCGCGCGCCTCGCGAACGAGTTCGACGAGAATGGCGCCATCGTACACATCTCGGTCCATTCGGAGCGGGTGCTCGCTAAAGGATCGGTCGCCAAGTCCGCGAGCTGCTGGAGGGAGAAGTATGCATGCTGTCCGGATGAGGACGAGAGGGCGGAGATGGGGCTAGCCCTTGCGCGGAGTCAGAGTGCCGCGTTGCCCGAGATGTCGGCGCTGATGGGCGTCGGCGGGAGACCGGGACACGCGAGGGCGGATACGACGGGGCATGCGATGGGTCTAGGGGCGTCCGCTTCGACCTCTGCGTTGGGCGATAAGGGAGGATGGGCGAGGGAGTCATCTTCCCGGGAGCCGTTGCTCGAGGCAGGAGAGAACCTGGAGGAGCTAGTCGGCTGCATCGGCAAGCGGAGGAGTTGGAAGGCGCTGAAGGACGAGTGAACGGAGGTGTCTGTGCGGAAGGGAAGGGAGGTGTTGATCTGTGCTCTGTCGGTGACAATCTCGGGTAGACATCTGTTAATTGATATCAAGGAATCGGAATGGGGATAGGGTATCTTGTATATAAGTTGTCGTTTTGTTAGTATCTTTCCTGATGAGTTGAAACGAGCGCGATGAATAAGCTGTGTCGATGACCAAGCCGAACGCGCGGCCCGGCCGAGTTCCAAGAGCCCGATGGCCGAGGTCGGTCTTAGTCAGCCGAAGACAACGCTCAAGCCCGCCCCAGCACAGCATGGCCCAGGATACATCCCCAAGATCAGACCACCATCCCCCACTCTTCCCTCCGCTGCTCCACCATCCCGCCACCGGCGTTGATGAGCGGTATCATGACCCTCACCGTCTTCTTGGCAGGCAAGACCCGGACGACCTCGGCCGCGTTCTCGAGGTAGGTCTCGCAGAGCAGCTGCTCATCGTTGCCTCGGTTGGCAGAATCCGAGGGGGAGGCGGGCAGGATAGCGGTCGTTACGGTCGGCAGGAGGAGGGGGCCGGGACGCATGGGGATGAGGGTGATTTCATGTCGTTCCTCCTTCTCAGGCTGACCCGTCAGCATGTAGTCTTGATGGATGATAGTTATAGGTTAAGGCTAGGTCGAGGAGGTTGCACTCACCTCGGCGTCCCAGAACCCTTTCTTCCGACCCAGCACAATCCAATCATCCGGATTGGGCACGATATCAAATACCAGCCTCTGCCTGCCAGAGCTCCGGCCGGCCCAGGTGAAGCTCGTCCGGAAACTGAGGGTCATGGATAGTGCTCGGCCTTCGTAGATCATCTCGGATGCTGCTGATGTGGGCGCGGCGAGGCGGGCGATCACAAGTAACTATGCAGCGTCAGCTGTGGGCCTTTCTATAAGAAAATCCCGACAGCTTACTCGTCGCGAGGGCACGTCTACGGGAATCTCGAGAGTCCGCCACGGTAAAGCTTCAGGCTTGATAGCAGTCTGCGGGCTCATCAGCTCAACCAATCGACGCAACCTCCCGCTCACGCTCACCTCAGCAGAGCTAATCTCGGGCAAACCTTCTATCCGCTCCTCCGCAGCGTACATAGGCAACCATGACTGTCGATTCCGCCGCTTCAGCGCGCGTACAGCCTTTACGCCTTTTAGCCGAGCTTCGACCTCTGCGAATCCGTCAGCTATTTTTCGCCGGGAATGAATCGTTTGCGATAGCTCACCTTCTTCGATGTTGCAGTACTCGATGATCAGCCTTAGCACGCTGCCGACATCTAAGGTATGAGCTCCACCCTTCCGCTGACATGATACGAGTGGGCTTTGTGACTCACTTTTTGACCGTGAAGCTTCTCTCTGGCGGATCTTGAACAGGCACGAAAGGTGCTGTTCAGGCGTGACAACCTTGCATCGTGTCAGCTCATGCGCTTCCGAAGCAGAGTGTCGACCTCAAAGCTCACAGTACTGGTATCCACCTTGATTGCCTGCTCAACATCGACCCCGCTGTCCTCCCCAGCACGCAGGTCCACAGATTTGACGCGTAGATATTCCCGCCCGTCCGACGCTATCGTAAAGTGCGAGATCAGACTGCACTCCGGTCAGCTAACTTCGCCACATATGGTGTGCCCGTACGGCCAGCGAAGCAGCTCACCTCTCTTTCCTGAAGAAGTCCTGGACATTGACCGTCAAGGGCAGTCCGACAAAAACGCTCGACGCGTCGATGTACGTCATCGAGACATCCGACCCAGCGCGCTTGTACCGCATGACGATCCGGGCCTGTATCATCAGCTCGGCTGGGCGTGAACGGCGCGGCGAGCACTCACATGTGCAGTCTCAGAAGGCGGTGTGCCGCGATAGGGTATAGCCAGCTCCACGTCTTCTCCCTTCGCGAGCGAGGTAATCCCAGCGGCCGTATCGGATACCGACACATCTGAAGATCAGCTTCTGTGCTCAAGAGCAAGGACCGAAGCTCATTAGCTTACTTGAGTTGGATGAAGACAGTCTTGAAACGTCGAAAGCCATCTCGTCATGTAGCGACACGATCGAGATGACCACATGCTCCATCTCGCAGGCGCCAGCCGAGATATGGAGGACGACAGACGGTTCTGCATCGAGCGAGACTGCGGTCGATCAGCCTCGCAACCTCCTAGTCCCGTGAAAGCACTATACGTACTTGTTCGGGGCATCTGCAGGCTCACACTGGGCGCATCGGGGTGCCGGCGAGCGATGACCTGACTGTCATTCGCCAGGTGGGCGTACGAGAAGCAGGTCTGGCCGATCCATATTTGCGCTTCGGACAAGTTCAGCACCCCCTCACAGGATCTCTGAGAGGTCAGCTCACAGCTCCATGGCCCTGATCATTGTCATTGAGTAACTGACCTCGCTTGACAAGTCGAGCTGGGTGTAGCCGGGGAATAGCGTCGTTGCGAGAGTATTATATGTTACGATGCCGGCTGTGGCGTGCTCGTAAACGAAGCGAATGTCATCCACGTCGAAGGGCTGGCCTATCAGCTCAGAGCTAGATGGCAGAACTTTCCTGACTCACTTCATCGATATTACTTGAGATGGCCATGGAGATCATGGAGATGTCTGGCCGGTCCTTATTCATCGCTGACGCTTGATTCGATACCAAAGACAGGTCGAAGAGCTTGTGATCGTGTACTATCCATCAGCTCTCGCCCAAGGTCGACTAAAACTGCGCCAGCTCACCAGTATGTTCCACCTCAATCTCCTTCAGACCCCCCAAGATCAGCTGTATCTCGGACCCCATATCCGCCTCCTGCCCAGCTGGCCCATCCAGCGCCGACACACCCTCCTTCGAGCTTGCTCTGACCCGCAGGTACGCGGTAGCAATATTCGCCCATTCCTCGTCTTTCGCGAGCTTCAGGTTTCGATGCGCCTGTAGTGCTCCCTCCAACGCAAACTTGGCGATAGGTTCCCAGATAAGCAGGTCGGCGCAGTCCTTGGCGAGTGCCCGGGATAGGTCATACGCTGTCCGCCATTCCTCCGTGTGCCTTCGCATAAGCCATATACCTAGCACGTGCACGAAGAAGGAAACTCACAAAGCCAAAGCAGCCATATCCGCCTTGAGCCTCACCACCGAATTCACCTTCCCGCACGCCTCGTACGCTGACATCGCTTTCTTCGTCATGCCAAGGTACAGATTCCGGAACTTCTTGACGTCGCCCATGGCGTCCACGAGCTGCTGGTTGGACAGTCGAGCCCGATCGGACTGGCCATCATCGCCAGTCTGTTCGTCATCGTCGTCGTCGGAGAGGCCGTTATCGGAAGATTCGAACAGGACGTCGTCGGATTGCGAGGCGAGGCCGGTGGGCGCGAGGAAAGGGTATGCGCTGGGGAGGTGGCCAGCTGACACGCCTATCCGCTCGACCTGCTTTATCAGATCTTTTCCGTGGGGCAGGGCTGTAGGCTCAAGGGGGCCGGACTGACCTGGACGCGAGCAATGTCGAGCAGCTCTGATCGGGCAGACTCGTACGCTATCAGTCCTGAGTAGTCCCCATTTGGTCTGTCGACGCGGGACCACTCATCGCATCTCGCCACGATGTCCATACACGCCGTGAACGTCCATGATTCGATGAAATGCTCAGCGAGATCGCCCTGCAACAGTCAGCTTCGGATTCTTCAGTACATTGGCAGGCCCCTACCAGCTCACCTCACTCTCCCTCAGCCTTCGCGACAAGCTTGCAACGAACCACTGTCCTCGCTTCGCCACCTCCGTGATCCTCCCTAAGCGACCGAGCAACACCGCCTGTCGCGCAAACACATACACCCTGAAGTCGAAGATGCTGATCGAGCTGCTTTGAAGCATCTCCTTGTATGGCTTGGCGCGGACGTCGAGGATAGGGAGCGAGTCATCCTGCGGTCCCGTCGCGCCGAGTTTACCGAACCAGGAGAGATTCTGTTCCTTGAGGATCTGTAGGAAGGTTGCGTCGAGCTCTTCATATACGATCAGGGCGTCTTCGTGGAGGTTGACCCCTTCGAAAGAGTGTGCGAGGGATTCCTGGCCATCAGCTTGAAGCCAAAGGAAGTCGAGGGAAGCTCACCTTGAGGAGGAACCAGGTACAAAAGTTCCATCCGACCGTCATCCGTTGCGCTTCACCCCGCTTGACCTCCTCCTCCCGCTCCAAGATAGCCGAGTCGAACGCCGACACTATGCTCTCTTTCAGCCTATTGATAACTTCTGGCCATGCTGCTGGGTCCGCCACATTTCCAGATGGCAAGTTGATCTGCACGCAGCTACTAGTGTCAGCTTGAGCCTTCCTTACTGAGGTGGACCATTTAGCTCACCGGTCGCGCTTGCCAACGTTAAAGTCCGACTTGAGCTTCCCGAGGATACCCTTGTCCCGCCCAAATACATTCTTACCCGTATCTTTGGCTGAAGGAGGATTGACGAGGATGATGAGTGGGGCATGGACATTCCGGCGAGCCGACAGCAGGGAGAGCCAATCTCGGATGAACGAGCGCGTCGAGTTTTTGTATATTTCTGCGTCCTGCTGGATGAGCCACGCCTCGCCGTGTACCAGAGGTAAACTAGAAGCCGACTCACGTCACATGCAATGAAGCACAAGTTGACAAGCGCTCCCTCTAATACACTTCCCCCGACCTCCCTTGGTGGGCCCACCTCTCCCAGCTCCATAAGCTGCACATCCACCTCCTGAATCGTCCGCAGCGCCGTCCGTGTCGGAGACTTCCAGTGCAAATTACGCAAAGGCAGCTGCGCCTGCATCCCTGTGAGCGCATCTGTCAGGTACTCCCGCTGGGGGCCTTGGGTCGGGTGGACCGTGTAGGTCAAGACGATTGGGCGGGGCATTTTGGTGATGCCGCAGGGAAGGCGGCTTGAGCTCGAGAACGATGAGGGACCTCTTCAATGCCAGCCGTGAACTGCTGCCGCCTATCTACTAAGGGTATCTGGTATCCTGCCGTGGGTATATAGGCTCGTTGCTTGTATGTTTGTCAATAGTGAAAGCAACTTTAGGCCGAAGTCAAGCTCGGTCGCGACTTCGCAAGTTGGTCTTGCAGCTTCCGATGGAACCCAACTCCGCATTCCTCAATTCAGCCGGCATGCCATGCTGTTGGACAACTTGGACTCGAACTACGCTATGATACAAGATCTCCTACTGTAATGTACAAGCAGTTCTATGTATCTACCTGATATTAATTCGCTATGATCCGCTGTCTACACCCCCCATCTCCTGTATCACCCTCTCCAGTGCCGCCTTGCCCAGCGGTATCCACACCCACCTCCCCTGCCTCCCCTCCGCGTCCAACAACGCCTCCACCACCAGCCCGTGATCTTTGAACTCTCCCATCAACGCCGCGTACCTCTCATCCTCCCTCGCGATGAACTTCTCCTTCGCCAATTTCGCCAAGATATCATTCTCTATCCCGAAGACAGGCGCGACCGGGTTGGCGGGGTAAGCCGTATGGCTCGAGGGGTTGGGAGGAAGGGATGCGAGTTGCTTGGATAGCAGGAGTGTGAGGAGACGGAGACCCATAGTGGGGACGGAACGCAGAATTTGTAAAGCGCCTTCCTCGGAGATACCGCCGCTGGTTCCGCTCGACAAGCCGGAAAGGGTAGATGATGCCGATAGACGCTGGTATGAGAGCTCCAGGTCGTAGTCGTCGTAGGTCGTAAGGTTGTGGTACAGCCAATTGAAGCCACGGGAGGAGGGAGGGGCGCCAGTCCAGGACCCCGGAGCGTAGAGATGAGGAGGGGACTTGGCGATACTGGATGAGAAGAGGAGGGGTGTATGCAGGTGATCAAAGGATGTGATGAGGTGTATCCGAGGTGAGGATGCGAGGAGGGAGAGGATGGCGAGGGAGCGCGGGGTCCGCAAAGAAGGAGCGTCGATATTGTGTATGACCAGGTACAGGTCTTTGTCGGAGACTTGGGTGGTTTTGCGCTTAGCAGAGGGGATTGCCGCGGGCGGGATGAGGTACGCGTAGAGCCGGTGCGCCGACCTTTCGAGTGGAGTCGCCGCTGTGGCCGGGACGGGAATGTCTTGCGGTACCGCCAGTGTGTCCTCGATCTGCGAGAGAACGTCCCGGATCCCCAGCCCCGGAAAGTGCCCGTTCACCACCACGCAATGCCCCTTCCGGCATAGCCTCTCCGTTACGAAGCGGTTCAACAGCCTCCGCTTCGACCCAAACCCGTACATAAGCAGGTTGAACCCCTCCTCCAGCTCCACCTCCCACTGCTCGAACCTCTTCACCAGGTCGTCCAGCAACCCATCGACCACCGCCTGACTGCGCTCCCTCTTCGACCGCGCTGCTCCAGCGTAAAGCTCATACTCGGCCTGAGTGAGAGGCTTGACGAGCGCCGAGTACGAGTTGCCCGATGTCCGAGCCGACCGAGCGTGAGCGGAAAAGTACGCGTCCGCTTTCGACGGCCGTACGAAGCCTGGCTCCCCCTCCTGGATAAGAGGAGTAGCTGCGACCTTTTTGCGAGTTGTCGCCCGTTTCCGAGGTGTGGACCGCGGGCTTGCCGTTCCCCGTGATGATCCCCGCTCGTTCGCCGTCCCCACCAGCCCATGCTTCGACTTCTTGATCGGCGTTCCGCCCTCCTCCTCATCCCTATCATCCTCATCATCTACGTCCTCATCGTACTGGTCCTCCGCCGCGTCCGATCCCGCCTCGTTATGCTGCTCCCCATCTGACGAGCCCTCCCTATCATCCCCTCGATTATCGTATCCCGTAAGAAACGAGACGAGATGCGAAGCGCTCTGCTCGTTTTCTTCTGGCTCTTCGGGTGACTCCTCGATCCTAGCCCGCTTTGTAGCGCGTGGAGGCATGTTGCTTGTGACGAGGATGAAGGGCACAGTGGAGACACTCTGCTTGCCTTGGCTGCGCCCGGAAAGGCTCCTGCAGAGGTATGAGACGGAGATCGATCGTTCCCCGAGGCGCGTCATCTCCACACGCCCACACGCGCAACGACGGTCAGCGAAGCGATGATCTTGTCTTGTCCGTCCACCAATCGCACTCACTTCGCCACTATGCCATCAGCTGAACGATCATCTACCTCTCCAGTCAAGAAGAGCTCAGCAGCTCCCGCGGCAGAAAAGAAGAAACCGGTCAAAAAGGATGACAAACCAGCTGGAGCGGATATCAGAGGTTTCGTGCGTTTGGTCCAGTCCCCTAGCTTGTCCCTTTGCTAACTTGATAGTTCTCACAACCTCCAGGATCGTCTGCTGGAAGTGTAAGTACTCTCGGGGACGGCGAGTCGTGGCATATAAAGCTGATTTTTTCAGACCTCCGCGAGGCCGGCTCCAGCAGCCAAGGGGACCGGGACTGGAAAGCGGCCGATCACGATAGATGACAGTGACGACGAGCCGACCCTGGTTGCCTCCAAGCCGTCCGCGAAGGCTTCTTCTTCCAAGAACACTGATGCTAAGCCCATCATACCTGTACGTTCAGGACTCTAGCATAATGATATGATAGCTGATATGATAGAAAAAGACGGCTGTATCTCGTATCATCGACTCGGAATCAGCCTCGCCTCCCCCGGCGAAAGCCAAAGCCAAGCCAGCTGCGGCACCGGCTAAAGCTGCGTCGAAGCCCTCGGCCAGCGCATCAGCATCCTCATCGAAAGCAAAGGCGAACACGCCGGTCAAGAGGCGGATGACTTCGGAGGACTCGGAAGATGTGAAACCCGCCAAGAGGCAATCGCTCGGGGCGTCCAAGGCAAAGGCGAAGAAGCCAAGCTACCAGGAGAGCTCGGACGAGGAAGAGGAGGAGGCGGAGTACAAGCCACAGAAGGCGACACCGGCGAGTAAGGCTGGAAGCAAGGGCAAGCGAGGCGCGACGGTAAGTCCTCCTTGGTCCCCCTGCAATTGTGTGATCCCCTCTGATACCTCAGCCCATGGAGATCGACGACGAAGACGAGGACGACTTCATCGAAGACGACGAGCCCAAGAAGAAGGCGACAAAGGCGAAAGCTAAGCCGGCGCCCAAGAAGGCTGCCGCCAAATCCGATGCCCCCAAAAAGCCAGCCGTGAAGAAGGAGAAGAAGGCGGCCAAAAAGGAAGATGGAGAGGACGACGATAAGCCCAAAAAGCCCGCGTTTGAGTACGTGCCGATATGTCATGATACGATGTCGCTGACGTGTGCAGCTGGAGAGCCGCAGCGGCAGCCAAACAGGCTGGACCGAAAAATCCTGGCTCAAAGGACATACCCGAGGGCAAGCCAGGCTGTTTGCAAGATGTCGCCTTTGTTTTTACAGGCGAACTGGACAGTCTGGGTCGAGATGAGGCGATCGAGCTGGTCAAGCGGTGCTCTGGGTACGTCTCCGAGCCATACGGGATTCGGGATTTGCAGCTGAAATTGCAGACGCGTGACTGGAGCTCCATCGGGCAAGACAAAATACATCGTCGTTGGCGAGAACGCTGGCGCATCCAAATTGAAATACATCGAAGAAAACAAGGAAAAGGCATTGAACGAGGATCAATTCCTGGAGCTCATTCGGAGTGCCAGTGAGGGGAAGGTGAAGGCCGAGGATACCTTCACGGACAAGGAGATCGCAGCGGCAGCGAAGGCAAAGGTCAATGAGGAGAAGAAGATTCAGGCTCAGGTGAGGGAGCTCGAAGTGAGGGAGAAGGAGGCAGAGCAATTGGCAAAGAGGAAGGCAAGGGCGATGGCGGATGCGGGTGTTGCGGCCAAGTCAGTCAGAAGGCCTGAAGTGGGTATCTCGGCTGATCGTGCAGAAAAGTGACATCGTCCTCGTCTCAGCTCTGGACGACGAGGTATGCGCCCCAGAACGTCAAGGAGATATGCGGCAACAAGACGCAGGTCGATCGTATTTTGGTTTGGCTGGAGGCATGGTGAGCTGCGTTTATCAGATGGAATTGAGCAGAGCTGACATCTCAGGGAGGCCAACTTCAAGTCAGGCTTCAAGAAGCCTGGCAAAGACGGTATGGGAATCTACCGCGCTCTTCTCATCTCCGGACCGCCCGGTATCGGCAAGACCACCAGCGCGCACTTGATGGCCAAAATGGCGGGATATAGCCCCATCGAGCTGAATGCGAGTGATGCCAGAAGCAAGAAGCTGGTCGAAGTGAGTCTCAGAATAGGTCTTGTATTGCTCGACCAAGGGCAGTCAAGCTGATCCAGCCCAGAACTCAACAAATATCGATAACACCAGTCTCGACGGCTTCTTCGCCGGCAAGGGCATCGGTGTAAGTCTATATCAGGATCTTTCGGCAAGAGTCCCAGCTGATCGCCCAGTCAACGATGGTGGCGGATGTTCGGATAGGCTCCAAGACTTGTCTGATCATGGACGAGGTGGACGGCATGTCTGCTGGTGATCGAGGAGGTGTCGGAGCCTTGAATGTCCTGATCAAGAAGACCAGAGTGAGTGTCGAGCCTGTGAATGCGATATCGGACGTCTCGCTGATGACGCAGATACCTCTCATCCTCATCTGTAATGACCGGACATTGCAAAAGATGAAGCCACTGCAGAGCACAACGTTCAATATGTCCTTCAGACGGTACGTGCTGGTGCAGGGGCTAGTCGGGACGGGGCTGTACGCTGATAACCCAGACCTCAGCCGAATGAGATCCGATCACGTATCATGTCGATCCTCTTTAAGTACGTCAAGTTCATGAGGCACACAGGTAGCAAGCTGACTTTTCAGGGAGAAGATGAAAGTCCCGCCCAACGTCGTCGATGAACTCATCAAGGGCGCCAATTCGGACATCCGGCAGGTACTGAATATGCTTTCAACGTTCAAGCTGGCCAAGGCCGAAATGAACTTTGACGAGGGCAAGCATCTGTGAGTCAGGTCTATCAGCCTGAAATCGCCGGGTTAGGAAGCTGAGATAGCAGCGCCAAGGTCAACGAGAAGAATACGATCTTGACTCCCTTCACCATCATCGACAAGCTCACCGGGCCGTACTCGTTCTCCAAGACCAATCGGGAATCGCTCAATGATAAGTCGGACTTGTACTTCCAGGACTTCTCGTTCGTCCCGCTGTTCATGCAGGTCAGCTTATCCATTCGGCATTTGGAAGGGAAATAGCTGACACTCGCAGGAGCACTACCTCAAGACCAATCCATCGGCCGTGAATGGCTACGGCGAGAAGGAGAGGGACCAGAAGCATCTGGAGCTGGTCAGCAAAGCCGCAGACAGCATCTCGGATGGTGACCTTATTGATCGGATGATACATGGGTGAGCCCCATAATTTTTTGTTTAGTGGAGTCAGAGCTGATATTGCAGGTCCGAGCAGCACTGGTCATTGCTTCCTGTTCATGCTATCGCGTCTACCGTCGCGCCTGCTTTCCACGTCTTCGGGACCGGTCGGAATACCGGTGGCGGTGGTTGGGGCGGACCATCTTTCCCTCAGTGAGCGGCATCAATCGCATGGTCAGGAGATCTAGCTGACATTCCCAGGTGGCTCGGTCAGAACTCGAAGCAAGGCAAACTTGGTCGGCAACTCACCGACATCCAAATTCGGATGCGACTGCGTGTTTCGGGCGGTCGGCAGGAGATCAGGGAGCAGTACATGCCAATGCTGGCGAGCAAGATCGTTCTTCCGCTGAAGGAGCGCGGAGCGGTGAGTCACCGAGTGAAATACCAGGGATCCAAGCTGATGATCAAGGATGCTATCGAGGAGACCATTGCTTACATGGACGAGTATTACCTTGGGAAGGATGATTGGGATGCTTTCGTTGAGCTGGGGGTGGGAGAGATGAATGGCGAGGCGATCATGAAAAAGATCGCTACTGCGACCAAGTCGGCCTTCACGAGGCAGTGAGTCTATAGGCTTTGATTACGGCCAGGACAGCGCTCACCGCCGCAGATACAACAAGGCCGACCACCCGATCGCTTTCCACAAGGGTGACATGTTCGCCGCGTCCAAGAAGAAGATCGCAGATCAGGGACCCGCGCCGGACAACGATGAGGTGTTTGAGGTGAGTCTTTTCCCCCTGGACAAGGATCGAGCTGATGATGAAGGACGAAGTGGCGCCTGAGGATGAGCCAGACGGGAAGGGAGATAGCGATGGGGAGAATGATGTGACGAAGGATAAGCTCATCAAGGCCGTCAAACCCAAGGGGAAGAAGGCAGATGGGGCGGCTCCGAAGAAGGCTGCCACAAAGAAGAAGTAGGCAGCTCGGGTCACCATCAGCAGAAGATGGAAGCGAGCGAGCGCGGCTGTGAATAGAGACCTCTTGTAGATAGTCTTGAAATATGTATATCCCATACTTCGGCAGATGGAGCAGCTCGCCAACCTTGTGGCGCGTGGATGACAGCAGTGCCGTCCATCCTGCAATCAGCCATCGAGACCGACCGTAGACGTTGATCACCTAGATCAGTGATCTGCAGCGGCAGCAGGCTGACATCTCTATCCTGGCATATGTCTCGGACTTCGGAGCTCTGGAGGAGACACCTTGTGAGCATCGCGTCCAGTAGATCATGCAGGGCTTGCCATAGCTTGACCGAGCGTCGGATGTATAGTCGTTCAAACGTTCAGACTCCACCTAAAAGACGACATCTTGGCCTTCCCCTTGGCTTGCCGAGCTTCACTTGGTTTTCACCTCGACAGCATACCATGACACGGAGTGGACGGAGTCACAGAAGGAGGACCTCAAACGTCCACGTCAGAGGTGGCAAGGCGTTTCATCTTTATCCTCCGCTGTTGTGCCTTGTCACAGGGTTTCCGGCTTCTTTACGTCTTCGGCCCATCTCGAACCCCTGAGCAAGGCGCAACGCGGAAGGAAGCACTCGCGACGGCGCCGGAAGGCTTGTTGGTGTTTGACTTTCAGGTGACAGGTCCGAAGGGTTATGTCACATTTACGGAGGCACGTCGGATGGTATTGTGGGCTTGCTGGCTCGTCTGTTGGTGCTTGAGCGATACTGACGAGGTTGCGTCTATCAAATTGGCAGCTTGGTTCATCTGTCTCTTGTCCTTCATTCTCACTCCTTCTCAACCCTCTTCTCCACCGTCGTACGGACATCTTTTTCTCTTGAGGATAGGTGAGTTGAGAGTTCAGTCGCGACGCGCGTGATTTCGCGAGGAAGAAAAGGGGGAAAACGCGACTGAGAGGAGCGATGTTTGTGGGCGGGGGGATTGGATGCGACGTGCATTGGCTGCATCGGTGCGCCGCAAGCGAACGGGGATGGTGGAGCACTCGAGGTGGAGGCACCTGGTACGGCCGAAGGGATGGAGGAGGACATGTGTATGGGGCCGATGTTTCAGTCTCAACCCAAACTCCACCTGCTAGTGTTTCACACGCTGACATAGCTTTTCTTCCCCTTCCGAACCTCCACCCACACGCTATTCTATTCCCGATATGCTGGTCCGATACCTCGCCTGCCCGTCACGACCAACTTTTGCCCACGATGTCCGCCCCTGGTATCATCTCCGTGCCTCGCCATCCCGCAACCCTTCTTCCCTTCTCGCGCTCTTCGTCTCGTTGCCTCTATACCAAAATCCCTGGCGGATCTCCGATCATCGCTGTCCACGGCTGCGCCAAATTCTTCGACTCTTGTTCGGTACACAGGCTAGCGCAGCGCGCCCAGCATCCTCCCCTTCCAGGCCAACTTTCACCGGTCCTACACCTCCCACGCTCGCCCTAGCGGCCCAACACATATCCCCTATACCCCCATACGCACGTCAGAATGCTGCTCGCGAACTACCTCATCCCCCTCCTTCCTCTCACCTCGGCGCTCTCGCTGCACGGTCTCGCTCGTCGGACACACCAGGCGCTCGCCCTCCGGCTATCGTCGCCCGAGGCGACACCTGCTTCCGAGAAGCGATCGCACCTCGTCAGCCCCAAGGGCGGCAAGGCTAAGCGGCTAGTCCGCAAGACGGTCAAGAAGCGCGCATGCAAGGCGCCCACGGTGCCGGCTGCGAACACCACAATCGGCGGAGGCTTCAATGCCAACCCCATCCCTGCTTCGTCTACCACCGCCAGTCCCGTTCCGACCTCATCTCCCAGCCCTTCACCGAAGCCGGCGTCAAACTCGGGCTGGCGCATGACCGATAACTGGGTATGTCAATGTTCTAGGTTGTTGATCTCATGCTGACCTGCAGTCCGGCAACACCTTCTTTGACAACTGGGACTTCTGGTCCTACGATGATCCCACCCACGGTACGGTTGACTACCAGGACCGAGGGCAATCTTGGGACCAGGGACTCGTTTCGACCAACTCGAAGGGTAACGCCGTGATGAAGGTCGACACCACTCAGCACATCGGCGGTCGAGGACGGAAAGCTGTCCGTCTGCACGGCAAGAAGGTGTGAGTATTAGCGATCTGCTGAGAGACCTTATGCTGATGTTCAGATTCACCGGTGGTCTCGTGCTCATGGACGCATGGCACATGCCTACCGGGTGTGGTACTTGGCCCGCCTGGTGGATGAACGGCCCGAACTGGCCGTACGGTGGTGAGATCGATATCCTCGAGGGCGTCAACGAGTTCTCGCAGAACCAGGTATCCGTCCACACTGGCTCCGGATGTCGTATCCCCTGGAACACCAACGAGCTCCAAGTAAGTCTGCTCCTTTGCACATGAGCCATAGCTGACAGCGTAGACTGGTGTGCTCACCACCGGCGGTTTCGACTCGTACAACTGCGCCTCGTACGAGACTGCCAACCAGGGATGCGGAACCCGCGACCTCAAGTCGGGTCAGTCTTACGGCAAGCCCTTCAACGACATTGGTGGTGGTGTCTACGCTTGTAAGTGTGCTCTGATTAGACTGTCGTGAGCTTCAGCTGACGAGCAGTGCTCTGGGCCAAGAACGGCGTCCGCGTCTGGTGGTTCCCCCGTTACGCTATCCCCGCCGACATCTCCGCTGAGCAACCCAACCCTGACTCCTGGGGTCTCCCCGTCGGAACCTTCGTTTCGGATCTCTGCGACCCGTACAAGTTCTTCCACGACAATTTCAACATCTTCACCAACACCTTCTGCGGTGATTGGGCCGGAGCCGACGGTATCTGGAACTACGGTGGTTTCGCTGGCCAGGACAAGTCTTGTGCCGCGATCACCGGGTACTCCAAGTGCGACGACTACGTGAGGAACGAGGGCTCGAAGTTCAACGATGCGTTCTGGGAGGTGAGTACTGAAGTTTGGCATAGCATTTGGGCAGAGCTGATGAGTATAGGTGTCGTATGTCAAGTACTTCACCCACCCAACCCTCGTCTAGGCTTCTTGAGCCCCGTTCTTATTATCTGTCACGTCGACTTCGTATTTCGGGTACCGCTGTTTCTTACGATCTGTCATTTTTGAATAGCTGGACATTCAGCCTTCTATCATAGACCCCGTACATCCTTTCCTCCGACCCCCCCTAACACCCTCGGACTCTCTCTCCGCGAATAGTCGTCTCTGATGCTGCTCTGCGCTGGTCGCGGGGTGGCGCGTGACTTCCGTAGCGTATCTAGATAGATGTATGCAACTATGAAACAGAACTTCAAGCTTGAAGACTCCTGGCAAAGGTCGCAGAGGAGACAGCATTCCTCTTTGCGGAGATGGCGTCATTTCCCGAGCAACGGAAAGAAAGGTGTGCAGCTGCTGGAAGGAGAGTTCTCTGTCTCTCCTAGCACATTCTCTCACCTCATCATTGAAAACAACCAGTCCATCAGCTGAGAAGAAGGTGGAGAAGAAGCTCGAACAATACACCCCCGCTAGATAGCTGCGAAAAAATGTTTAAGAAGTGAGTCCGGACTCTTCGAGCACGGCACAGACACCCTTAATGGATCTCACCGGATGCTTTGCAAAGTGCTTGTGGTCCAAATCACCTTACTAATATCCCAGGTTCCACCCGAAGGACGATGTGTCCGGCTCGACTTCCCTCAAGTCATCGGTTCAGCGGGGCATTCGGTCCGCGCTCCTAACGCAATACCCATTCTTGACCCAACCAGCCTACCGTGACCCTTCTGCCGCAGCTCCACTCTCGATGGAAGAAGTAGCAGTGGCGGACGTGCCAGAGGCAGCGGATGAGGACGAAGAGGATACTGGGAAGAGCAGCAAGAAGAAGGGAGGCAAGAAGGGCGGAGGGAAAGGAGGAGGAAAGAGTAAGGGGAAGGGGAAGGATAAGGGCGGAGAAGTAGCGGAGGCAGAGGAAGAAGATGGGGAGCAGAATGTGCTGGATGAGATATGGCCGAAGAAGGAGGCCCTGGGCCTGACGAAATGGTGAGTGCCGTGCTCTTCTAACTGCCGCTGCAACTTCTGACAGTCAGTCATGACCGGATATCACTCTACACGCTCGCCGGAACACCTCTGTTCTTCAACCACTTTGACGGTCCCTATATCCCAACTCTGAAACTGCTGCACCAGTGTAAGTCGAATCACTCACCTCGCCTGTTCAGGACTGATACTCGCAGATCCTGCAATGCTTCCCCATGTTCGGATAGATCGAGGAGCGATCAAGTTCCTCTTGGCTGTCAGTTTCCCTGCTAACTAACGGTGTGCTCGAGCGAGGTTGCTGACCTCTAGGGCGCCAACATGATGGCTCCGGGTCTTCTATCTGCTGGTGGAGCATTACCGGACGGTCTCGATAAGGACGCGATTGTGGCCGTACACGCAGAGGGGAAGAACCATGCTTGCGGAATTGGCAAGATGGCAGAGAGCTCGGCGGATGTGAAGAAGAGCGGAAAGGGCGTAGCTGTGGAGATCTTGTGCTGGATCGGGTGAGCTGTATTCTGAAAATCTAGCCATACGGGCTGGGCTGGAAACGAGCTGACCCGCAGGGATGACCTCTGGAAGGTCGACAGTATAGGCCTGTAAAGCAAAGGTCATGAACCAATGCATCACCCATAGATCTCGGAATCAGCTCCATGACCCCCGCTCCATCCGTCCGCGACGCCGAATAAGCCCTTCCAGCTTCTGGGCTCCTTGATCTGCTCCGGTCCTGTACTGATCAGCTTGCCCCGTCTCAATGATCTCAGCGACAGCGGATATGACTCACGGTTATCCAGGAGGTACAAGACCCGAGCGGTGAGCGCGTAGGCGTCTTCTCGGTTGTCTCCCTCGGCGCACCAGACCGTGAGGCACCCATGTGGTGTTGATGTTGTCTGAAGCGCAGCCAGAAGTCTTCGGGTCAAGCCAGCTGAGGGAAGGAATGGAGGGTATTGCGCTGTAGATCTCTGAGGATCTGAGGTGGGAGGTCGGTCTGAGGCGAGGGACAAGGAGAGAGCAGGGAAGGATCGCAAGCGGTCTAGGACGTCAGATGGCGCTGGAGTAGACGGCGGAGCGATGTGCTGATGTGGTGCTCTGCACATCGTCAGTATTCAAAACTCCTTGTGTCCAGAGAGAACCACAAACAAGAGCTGGGCATCGTCCTGGTTCGCCGCATCCAAGCTGGTGAGCACCAAGACGAAGCCGAATTTGCTGTCCTCCGCGAATGAGCGCAGTAGCTCGACGTGCTCGTCCTTCTTGCTCTACTTGATCAGCTTGTAATTGGACTTTGACCTACTTTCAGCGTAGGCGATCTCTGCTGGATGACATACAGTCCTTGTTCTGCCGAACCATATACTATCCTGTCAGCAGATGTACAAACCCCGACCCGACCTGAATCCGAAGACCTCACCCTCCAATCCACCGGTAACGACCTCGCCCTGCTCTCCTCGTCCCGCGAACGGAGCGACCGTGTCTCCCTTCCCTATCCATCCGACTCTCTTTAGTCCTAGAGACGTGATGAGTAGATCAACGCATAGTTGAGGCAGGTTGGCTAGGGAGACCGAGGGCTGAACGATCAGCCCCGCTTTCAGCTCGCTGGCACGCGGGACTGAGACTTACGACGACAAGGGTCGAAGTGGCGAATCCCGCAGGATATAAGTCACCATCTGGGTAAAATGTCATGACAGGGGCTTATCAGGGCGAGCTTATGATGTAGGATGATGGATGAAGGGGGTCGCTCAACGCTGTCCAAGCTCCAAGCCTTCTTCACGGCCGGCCAGGCGAGACGCGCGGAGCCCCACAAACATTCCTCAACTTTCTGACGACCAGGCGATTTGGCTGTGAGACCGTCAATCCACCTCACCTAGCCATACACAGAATGAGAAGGGCATCAGTAGCTCTTCCACGCTTAGGAGGCCCCTCTAAGCTTCCCTCTGTGAGGGCTTACTCCAAATCGGCCTCTCCTCCGGCTTCACCGCCAGCTAATGCTCGACTTCGATTCGCCCCTTCTCCGACCGGTTTCTTGCATCTAGGCGGACTACGAACAGCTCTGTTCAACCACTTGTTGGCGAGGAAGTGGAAGGGCAAGTGGATATTACGCATCGAGGACACAGATCAGGTGCGGTAGCCCGAAATAACTTGATGATCTAGCTGACAGCCCAGACGAGGCTGGTTCCTGGTGCGGTAGACTCGTTGCGAAGCACGCTAGAATGGGCAGGACTAGACTATGATGAAGGTATCTTCGTGGCTAGAAAGGTCGATCTGTGACTGAAGCTGACTGATGAGGCGTCGGAGCCGGTGGCTCAAAAGGCCCATACGTCCAGGTAAGTCCAGCGACGTCTTAGGCATCAAGAGCCCGAAGTTGATCTGACAGTCCGAACGAGTCGATCTATATCGCCATCATGCACAGTATCTGCTGGGCCATGATCACGCGTACGAATGCTTCTGCTCGCCCTCTGAGCTCCAAGAGATCAGGGTGCAGCTCGTCAAGCAGGGACATAGGCATGCGTACGACGGTCGGTGTAGACATCTCACGGACGAGGACCGGACTCGGCGGAAACAGGCGGGGCATAAGTATGTCGTCCGTGTCAAGGTGAGTCTTCAGCAACGTACACTTTCTTACTATGCTGAGCTCGTAGGACCCGATAAATGTCGGCCAAATACCGGCAGATCTGATATACGGGGATGTACAGTTCCCGCCATTAGCAGCAGCGGACGACTTTGTCCTGCTGAAGTCTGATGGGTGGCCGACGTACCATCTAGCGAGCGTGGTAGACGATCACGCGATGGAAATATCGCACGTGCTACGAGGAGAGGTAAGTCGGCTTAATAGCTGATCGGATCGACTACTGATCTGCAGGAATGGCTGCCATCCGTACCCAAGCATCATGCGCTATATCGTGCATTCGGTTGGACACCACCTGGCTTTGCTCACCTGCCGTTGCTTGTAAACGCGGATGGTACCAAACTCAGCAAGCGGACGGGAGATGTTCGGGTTGAGCATTACCGAGTTAGTTTCAAGTTGTCTTCGGCTGGCGCTCTAGCTGACACGGCAGGACAAGGGGTACGAACCCGAAGCTCTGCTCAACTTTCTCGCTCTGATGGGATGGGACCACCACTCCGCACTAGAGGAACTCGCTCAGCGGCAGCAGCAGATCGCCTCGGCCTCAGGCACCTCTGCTGTGGCTCCAGCGGGCGGAGACGAGTCGCTCGTGACGAGCTCAACCGACATTCCGGACGATGGACCCCTCTTACCGCCCCAGACCCGCGCAGACTCTCACTCCTACTACGACCTCTTTACTCCCGGCCAGCTCATCGCGGCATTCTCCATCGAACATATCAACCACCGAAAGGCGGCAGTCAACATGTCCAAGCTGGACTTCATCAATAAGCTTACCTTGCGCCGGAAAGCAGGTCGGCTGGGCGATGATGGCGTCTTGGTCGAGAAGGGGAAGGAGGGCCTGGAAGCTGTGGAAGGACAGGATGGAGCGGAAGAGGTAGACGAGACCATGCAGGGGCACGAGCAGGAGAGGGCAGAGATGGTGACTAGGTTACAAGGGATGCTGAGGGAGCAGAAGGTATTGAAGGGGAAGTGAGTCAAGAGGGATCTGCGTGGCTTGGTGATGCTGACTAGGCAGTGCTCTGGTGGAGGATCTGGACTACGTCGAGAAGGTCTTCGACGCTGAGCTAGTAAGGCCCCCAAGATCCCTCCGTTGTCTCATAGCTGAAATCCCAGGCCCGAACGGTGCTTCTGAAAGACATGAGCACGTCGTCAATCTTCTTCTTCCTCGACCCGGACTTCTCAGCTGTCGAGACTTCAGAGATGCTCAAGACCGTGAACCCAGTCCTATACGGTAATGTCATTGGTCCTCAAGCTATCGGATAGCTGCTGATGTTGTAGTCGAGATGGTCGAGCACATTGTGCGCGAGCTGGAGAAACGCCTATCTGAGGGGACAGGCGTGTTGACAGAGGATTTCGGCTGGGCAGCTATCAACTCTGTTCTGCGGGAAAATCAGGTCCAGGCGAGGATGGAGCTGTTGACGCCCATGCGGCATGCTCTGACGGGTCGCCGCGTGAGTTACTTCAGGACTGGTCGGGTGGGCGCTTGGGCAATGAGCTGACGTGAGCAGAAGGGGCCAAGTGTACCTGCGGTGATGGCTGTCCTAGGGGCAAGACGAACGCTGGATCGCTTGGAAGCAGGACTGGTGCATGTCAGGCAGCTGACGCGAGGGAGTATTTAGGCGGCTATAGTACATACTACAGGACATGCTACTCAGCCGCAACTCGAAGTCAACAATACTCACCTTCACTGAACTCGAAATGCTCCTAGTGCAAATGACTGAAACGCCGCAGAACACCGGGACGGGTAAAAGAGGTTAGTACGCAGGTTTTTGATCTTCGTGTGTGGCGGTTGGGTGGCGAACAAGCAAGCTCCTTTCCTTTGTCACTCTGGTCTGTCGCGGGGAACAAAGGATGGTCCACGGGGAGAGTAATCTATGAGTGCTCTCACGTGAGTCACGGGAACGAGATCTCGAGGACAAAGAGGAAACTTGCCAGGGGCACAAATGTTCAGTTTCCCCGTCAAATCTCTCCGTCAATCTCCCCGTCAATCGGCTGCCATCACCTGACACTGACCACAAAGGTGTGACGTTTGTGACGGGCTGACATTTGCTACAAAGGTGGACCACCACGTAGCCGTACTATTGACCCACCCTCGGCCTGACTTCAAGGCCAAACCCCAATCCTGCAGTATCTTCAAGGCAAAGACTGACCCCCACGAGCTTACCTTACCATCATGCGTACTCCAATCGCCCTGCTCCTCTCTCTCGCGTCCCTCCTAGTCGTCCGCGCCAAAGAGGCGGATCTCATCCGCATTGTTATCCAAGGGGAGGATACCGGGCCCCACCATCTCGCCATTGGCGGTACCGGTGCCGCTCAAGGCCTACACAAGATCCTGACCTTCAAATACATGTCGCCAAGCGATTATCTGCTTCTCTACGTCGACGACGACCCTAAGAAGACCGAATCTTCTTGGCTTTCGGGAAAAGGCGCGTTCACTTGGATCGCAAAAGACGCCCCACCTGTGAATGTCAGTGCACAACGATTGATGTAGTATCGTTACAGGATGCTGACGAGGACAGTGCTGGATCGAGGGAACGCTCGACCAAGCACCTGGTGACTCTTTCCGGCGCGTCCGTTGGGAGATCGCTAAGCCGGATGATCCCTACAAGGTAGCTTGCGACGTGCAGTTCGGACTGTCGCTGAAGTGCGGGGGGGAGATGAAGTGTGCCGACCCGAAGCGCTTGATGGAGATCGCTTAGTATGAGAGAACATGCGTGTCAAGTAGGCGTAGCGCATAGACCACTGCAGTCGTTGTAGGACCTTGTGTGGCTAGGCCTCTTTGTTTAGCTTGATCTTTGTATGTATCCGATGTATGATCGCGTTTCCCCACGGCACAAACAGATGGCTCGAGCCGGCCATCATGTGGGTTTCCACAACGTTGGGGGGACTTCGGAGACCGTCCGAGGGGTGGTCTCGTAGGCTGGACGTGTACGAAGATGCTTGTACAAGAGCACAGCGGACCATTTGTCAGACATGGACCAGTCGACATGGTCTGTTTCATGCGATCGAGAACACCATGCTATCCATCAGCTGTGATTAGATATGAGTGCAAGTTCATGCTAAGCCTCCCAGTAAATGGCGTCAATATCGCATCAACCAACTCGCCCCGCCCCTCCTCACAAACATCTCATCTCCTCCTCTTCGCCTTCATCCTCATATCCCCTCTACTCCACCCCACTCCCTTGCCCATCGCCTGCCCGCTCACTCCCGCCGCCAAACCCGGATGCTTCGCCTTCCACTTGTACGCCTTTTCTGCCTTCTTTTGCTGTATCTCCTTCTTCCGCTCTTGGGACTGAGACATTTCCTCCGTCTGGTCCAGCTTGCGCGCTTGGTCGAGGAGGAACGTACGGACCGAGGCGGATATCTCGGCGTCGAGGTTTTGCCGGAATGAGGAAGGGGGCTGAGATGATGGTATGGTCGATTGTGCGGGTAATGATGTGTGTGATGAGATAATCGATGGTGTGGGCGATGGCATGGGTGATGGAATAGTTGTAGTTGTGCTGGATGGGTCTGACGAAGGCGAAGATGACGATGATGCAGATGTCGATGACTGATCTTCTGCCGATAGTATCGCAGTCGAGGGTGTTGGCGGCGACAGCTCGGCCGGTGATCCGAGCTCCGCCTCTCCATTCTCCACCTCATTCCCTTCCTCCCTGTTGACCTCAATCACAGCCGGCTCCGCATCCCCACCCATCCCAATAGATGAACGCAGCTCGTCGATCGTCATCCTCCCCAACTTCCCCCCCCTAAATGCTTTGAGGAAGTACACCAGCGCTGCATCCGTATCCGCCTCTCCGCCCTTCCGGAGCGTACCGAGCCGCCTCGCCAAGGCCTCAAGGAGCTCGCCTAGCGATTCGATTGGCTTACCCGGTAGGCCAAGCGCTGTCTGCCATGATGGTGTGGAGGGCGTGGGATGGCGGTCGTAGTGATGCAGCCGGAGGAGGTAGAGGAGGTACTCGGCTACTAGTTCCTCTTCGAACAGGCCGGTCTTGATTCCGGCTGTGGGATGAGCTTGCGATGGGATCTCAGACGGGCAGAGCAGCTTACTGGTCAATGCGAACTTCAGCGCCCTTTCCGCTCCCTTCTCCCCCTTGCCCATGTATGGCACCATGACGCCCGGCGTGTCGTATACGTACAAGTCCGGCTCAGAGTGGATACGGACCGTACCCGTGAGCTTGCGGGTGTAGCCTGGCTGAGAGGATATCCGGAACGCCTTGCCTGTCTTGTCAGCTCGGTACTCATCGGCAGGGAGGACGTAGAGATGTAGCTCACCCTTATGGACGCCAACTCTTCTGAGAGCGTTGAGGAGGGATGATTTGCCCACGTTTGGCATACCAACCACGAGAATCTTCATCTCGTTCATAACTGCCCTGTTGTCGTTTGCTACCTCTGCTTGCTCAGCTCTGGGACGGAGATTTGATATCAGAGAGGTGCGCTGAGATGTGTAGGACGTAGGGAAGACTCACGTACAGCATATCGTAGGATGTGCTTGACGTCCTTGTCGGAATTGGTATCTGCAAAGAAGACCTTTTGGCCTGCGTGCTCGAGAAAGGCTTTCCGAAGTGGCTGTTGTCATCAGCACATCTCACCAAAGTCAACAGGATCGACTCACCTCTTCATACCGAAGCTCCCCCAAGTCCCTCTTCGTATACACCACAATCCTCTCCCTGACTTTACCCTCACCCATGCCCTCTGCCCTCTGTACCGCAGCACCCCCGCCCGATAGCCTGTTCCCGCCCCATCCCGCACCCTCGTTCCCGCCTACGCCAGCGCCCATCCCGCCCCATGCTCGCCGTATCACTCGCTCAAAGTTCCCATTTACACCGCTGAGCGGTAGTCGAGCGTCTCGGGCCTCAATGACCAGGTCGATGTCGCTCAGGACTTTTGGGAGGTCTCGGAGTGAGCGGGCCATGTGTCCGAGAAAGTACGAAGGGACGTGGGCGGGGAACACGAAGGCCGGGCGGGGAACCATCTTGACGGATCGGTGGGCCAGTCGGGTCGGGTGTAGGAGCTAAAAGGCGATAGATTTTGACCGGCACATGAGGAATGCGGAGTGATAGAGATGACGAGGAGAAGATGTCCGCAGACTAGGATCTGCGATGCAGATCGGGAAGGGAGGAGCAGAGCCAGTGACAGCGGTGGACAGGGCAGGGGACACCGTAGAGAGTGATGTGCAATGTATGAAGTGGGAGAGTCGACATATGGACGGGCGAAATTTGTCGAGGTGAAGTGGAGGTTGACGTCTTGACCATGCTTGCCCCGGTCGAGATGGTTGATCAGGATCAGGCCGGTCAGGCCACTATGGTTCGTCATCGATGACTGTCCAGAAGGTAGGTCTGTGCGCGAGAGCGAGCCACCGGCAGCAGGGGAGAAACAGACCTTATTTACATGGTATCTACAATGGTGTGTCTGTACAACTTGTCGCTATGCTACTTCTATACTTCTGACTCTTCCCCTACTCCAACCTTGTCTCCACCCGCCTGCCCGCATCCAGTAGCATGTCCAGCCCGTTCAGGTCATGCCTGGGCGACCCAAACTCCGACTCTGACCGCTTGACGCCGCCAGCGGGCATCCGGATGGAGGGAAGCGTCTCGGGGCCCGAAGATACCTTGCGCCAGAGGCCCGAGGGAGGGGGAAGGTGGAAAGCCTGGGATCGGGCGACCGACTCGCGAGGGTCATACGACATGTAGGCTTGGGGCTGATCGATAGGTGAGACGGGGCCGGCGGAGGATGAAGCAGATGCGCGAGAGGTGAGGCTGGGTGTCCGCTCGGGCATGAGAGCCGTGGTAGAGCCGCGAGGGGAGTAGATGGTTTCGGCATGGGTGGGAGCGGCGTCGGCAGCGGCGTGTACGCTGAGCCGAGCCTGGAGGATGGTGAGACGGGTTTGGATGAGGGAGGTGAGACGTTCTTCCTCGGCCTTCTTGGCGCCGAGGATAGCGAGGAGGAGGTCCCGGTCGCCTTCGCCAGAGCGGCGGAAGGAGTCGAGGATGGAGGAGAGGGATGCAGGAGGTTGAGGCTGATGTGTCAGCGAGGTTCACGCTAGAAAGCACGGTAGACTTACCAGCTCTTCGTCCCACCACTTGCCGCCGTCTCGACCGCCAAAGGCTGCGCCAAGACCCGAAGGAGGGGTCTCTGAGTGATCACGACGCGAGCGAGGAGGGGAGGGAGGCATGACCTGGCTGACGTGGTGCTCGGGTGAGCGGCGGCTGGAGCTGGCGTGGGCGGAGGTGTATTTGCGGTCTGCCTGGGGCTGAACTGCGCGCGAGGAGGAAGAAGACGCGGCGGCGTAGGGGTGGTGGCGGTGGCCAGTAGCCATGGCGCGTGGTTGTTGCTGGGTGGTAGTCATGGTATAGTTGAAGTTGAGGCTGGTTTAAGTATTGGAGGTTGAGTATTGGTAGATGGATGTATGAAAGAGAAGAAAGGGGGGCGGGGGGGATTGTCTACGGTGTTGATATGGGGGACTGCGGTGCGGACAATCATCGGGTATGCTGAGGTGAAGGGAGTTCTTGGCTATAGATAGTGGGCGAGGAGCGCAAGGAGACTTGAGCGAGTTATTCTCGATGTCCTTGGCTTGGCCCAGCATTCCAAGATTTCAAGGAAGCTCACCCGGGGATATTTTTGTTCTTGGCACCGCTCTGGGCTCAGCTTCTCCGTCTCCGTCTCACAGCTGTCCTCGTGTCTGCTCAGCGAAGACCACAGCAAGCTTACTCGGGTCCCGTAGATGGCCAAGGCGAGGCCATGCATGTATGCCTTTCTCACTGCTGCTGCCTTCCCCTGCTGACTCTTGAGCTATTTTCAAGTGATTAGAGTGACGAGTGAACGTGTCCCGAACTAAAACGAGATAAGCTGCCAAGAAAGGATGCCGTCATCGCCAAGTGTGTTTCAGGCACGCGCCAAAAAGGCAATCCGGACAAAGCAAACTCGGGATTGATCGCCCCGAAGCTTCCCGAAGGTCTCCGTCGCCGTCGGGCACGTCTTGGCTACCGAAGCTTCATAGACTTGACAACCCAACTGATAACCGCTGAGCGTCCACGACTGCTGATGGCCATGGGAGCAAGGCGTACCATTGCCTCGCATGCATCCAGAGCCAGCCCGCTTTCGAGCGAAACTCACTCATGAACGCGCACCTTCAGAATTCCCACGCAGCACGAGCGAGAGCAACTTGTCCACAACCCTCATTTGGGCGTCTGGGCACGTCCGCCAAGCGGCTCTGAGGCTTCCTTGCCCGTTCGCAGATTGTCCGCGAACGTGGAGACCGTTTCGGGCTTGGCTGTTGGGCTATTCTGGTGGTGTGGTTACACTATCCGCGGTTTAGCCGCCCACGCAGCCATTCAGCGCGCAGCGCCTTTCTCCGGCCGCGAGCTCTCAAGCTCCTTCAACTGCTCATATCACACGACCATAGTCGTCGAGATGGCATCTACACCTAGACTCGCAGCCTTTGCCTTCCGGCGACCAAGCTTGACGTCCTCAAAGACATGGTGTTCGATCCCGCTCAAATCACCTCAACATCCCCCCCCCTCACCCAAGCGGCCCCTTCTTACCGTCGCCACCCTAAACGTCTGGTTCGACAACAAGATGCACGGCTCGGTACGCTTCGCTGCTATTCTCGACTGCCTCGTCGGGCTTGGAGCAGATGTCGTCTGCCTACAAGAAGTTAACTCGGAGTTCTTGGCGATGATGCGGGCGCACAAGGGGGTGCGATCCAAATTTGGGTACTTTGGCGGTGGGGACGAAGGGGCGGATATCTCGCCTCAGACCTGGTATGGCTGCCTCATCCTGTTCAATAGGGACACTGTCGCCGCATCGGACATGCGGGTGGAATACTCGGACAGCCCCATACCCCGCGAGGGGACCAATCAAGGTCGACATCTCCTCTATGCTACCTTCTCAGGCGTTAAGGGCAAGCCTACCGAGGGCCTCGTCGGCTTCAAGGTTGGCACGTCGCACGTCGAGTCGCCCACACCCCAGCATCGGAGCCAGGCGGAGCGGCAAAGGCAGCTTGGGGAGGCCAAGACCATCCTCAGTGCGGGTGGCCAAGGGGCGATCTTCTGCGGAGACACCAACGTCTCTCCCGAAGATGAGGCGGCTTTCCCGGCATCGCTCGACTGGTGGAGGGAGCACGATCTCTGGCTTCGGGCGGCTCGTAACCACAATATTCCCACATTCGGAGTCACTTACCCGGTCAAGGAATCGCCCAAACGCCTCGACAGGCTGTTCATGGTGGACCCCTCGAGGCCGTACGAGGTGGTCAAGGCGGAGCTGTTCGGAAATGAGAGGGTCCACGTCAGTGATGCGAGGTACGCTGGGATGGTGGTGTATATGTCGGACCACATCGGCGTGTACGCTTCTGTGCGTTTGGGGTGATGTGGGGTTTTAGTCGCGCTTGGATCCGCCATTCGTACGTGTGTCTACTGTTACCAGGGTAGTGCCATCGAGGCTAGATGCTGATCTTTTAGCAGAAACCCTCGTACCGCTAGCTGCCTGGAAGTCCCCCTGATACCCGCTTCCATCTACCCGGCTCCATAATACCGCACCGTAGGGACGATAACGAACCCCCATACCCGAAGCCCCCTCATTCCTCGCGTATCTATCACGGCCACGAGCGTATCACACCGGAACGCCTCGCCAGTGCATTTCGTATCATGCAGGTGCTCATCGGCACCAGGCGGGGGCGTCGGGAGGGTGGGGAGCTGTCAGCGGAGGAAGGCGATTTTAGCTTGGAAGTCCTGTCTCCTGTTCACCGCTATGCATCTCTTGCAGGTAGCAACGACTTCTCCGCAGCTGTCAGAATATCTATGACCTGCGGTGCACACATGTGCGATATTTCAACGTGTGGACACGGTGGTGAACCCATTGCCACACCACGATAATCCCGCTTAACTCCGCGCGCGTCGTTATGTCAGATCTCGCTCGCCACCCAACCGAGATTTCGAACAACCATTCAACGCGATTCTCTATACATCTCATAAGCATCCATACAAACAACAATGGCAGACACAAAAGCTATCAAGACAGACTGGACAGCAGAGGAGGACACCGGTGCGTCTCCGAGGCCCGAAGAGCGGGGAAAGGAGGAGCGGACCGCAGAGGAGATTGAGGCTGACGCGGACCAGAGCTCCCGGAGCCTACGGAAGTTACTGGCGCGGATGGGATCACGGTGATCACTACTTGGAAGCTGAACGATGATGACAAGAAGGTCAAGGTGAGCTTGCCTTTTCCTCAGGTAGTTGTGAGAGGGACTGGAGCTGATCAGCAGACCGTGAGGCGGGTCAGGCGGAAGTTGCAGACTCAGCTCGTGTCGCACGATGTGGCTGAGCGAAAGGGATGGGCCAAGTCAGTTGATCCAATCGGCATAAGGTCTTGCTAGCAGAAGCTGATCGAATAGGTTCGGTGCCGACAAGAACAAGCCAGCCGGCCCAGACCGCGCCACCACTGTCGTTGGCGAAAACCTCCATTTCAAAATCTCCGCTGCGTCAAAGGTACGCCTCCGTTCCGGACCGCCATCAAGGTCTTGTAGGGGTACGGCTGACAAAGCAGCAAGTCGAGCCAGAACCCGAAGCCGCCAAGGCACCCACCGGCAAAGGTGTCGTATGTCGTCTCTGTAAGGGAGGACATTTTACTGCCAAGTGTCCCTACAAGGATGCTTTGGCCGCTATCGACTCTATGGACGGAGGTGGCGAGGAGGGCGCGGATGAGGTGGAGGCTGCACCAGCGGGCGGTCTCGGAGCGAAAGGGGCGGGTATACCAGGCAAATACGTCCCTCCGTGAGTAGCGCTTGCTGTCTTTTTCGGCTATTGCCCGTAGAGGAGTGCTGACTTTCAGATCTCAACGAGCAGGCGCTACTGGCGGCGGTGAATCGATGAACCGCAATCGTGACGACCTCCCCACCCTACGTATCGCCTCCCTCTCGACCGACGCAAACGACGAAGATCTCGAAGCCCTCTTCAAGCCATTCCAGAGCAAGGGTCGTTTGGTACGTGCGAACGTCGTCGTCGACCACGTTACGCGCGAGAGTAGGGGACTGGGCTTTGTCAGTTTCGAGTCGAGGGATGATGCGGAGAAGGCGCTGCAAAAGATGAACGGGAGGGGTTACGATTCGTTGATTCTGAGTGTTTCTTGGTCCGGTGAGTACAGCTCAATTAGCCCATAGACGCGGGATATGTGCTGATGCTTCCAGTCCCGAGAGAACAGCGTGGTGGATAGGCGTGGAGTCGTGCTATGGCGGGCTAGTGGCGGGCAGGATTAGTTGTGTCAGTATTAGCCGGGACATGCATGCGTGCAAAGCAGACCAGCCTGACCTCGAACGCAGCCTGACCTCGAACTATGGTTGAGTGTCAGAACAGGCGGACAGGTTGTAGGCCGCTCGTCTGTGCACGAGAAGATGATGCGGACGTGAGGAGAGCACGGTACATCAACAGCTCGGTTTATCACTTCCGACGATCAACGATCAAAGATATCATGATATATGATCACGTGTTTGCGATTATACATTCCTTGAACGGTAAGGTATGCGCTGTGCGGCATCATTCGCAACCTCTCACTTTCACCATGTGTACGGTCTCCGTCGCATCGTGCCCATCCGGAAAATCACCGCCGACTCCACACTGGTCTCCTCATGGCTGTGCTGGCCATGCGGCTGCACCATGTGGGCCGTACTCTGAAACGTGGCAGGTCCGCTTTTGGGGACGACGGACGGCAAGGAAGGACGGTCAAAGCGGACGAGGTTTCAGGGGAAACTCCTCTTATTAGCGCGTTTAGTGCGGACAGCAACCGCCTTCACACCCTTCTGCCGCAAGTATTGAGATCTCGGAGACCTTTGGGCTTTGCCCATGCGCTCCAGATCACATTGGCTCCTTCAGCTGTACTTGAAAGCAGCGGGATTTAAACTCACTGATGTCGTGCTCATCGGCATCAACTCTTACCTGTTACTATCCAGCTCACTCTCCACGATGAGATTTACCTTGCTCACCATCAGCAGCTTGGTCGGAAGCGTCGCTGCTCGCCAGCCTTATCACTGGCTCGACATCGTCGGGCAGTTTTCGAAGGAGTGAGTCTCAAGCAGCTTGAAGTAGAGAAGGGGTAGCTGACGGACAGCATTTTGTACCCCGCCAATGCTGCTATCGCTGCTAGCGGAACATACTCCACTTTTCAGCCAGACATTAAAGGCCGCATCGACATCTCGACCGCACTCGAGGGAGATGGTAAGTGTTCCACTGCGAAAGGAAAGCTCGGTCGGAAGCTAACGATGCAGAGCTCAACGGTCTGTCTCCTGTATTCTCCGTTGGATCATTCGGCATGCTGATCAGGCAGTCGAGTACGTCTTTGGCTTGTTTGCTCAATCCAACGCGTCTTCTGCTCAGCTCGAACCGACCTCCCTGATCCCTACGCCGGTCGCAGGCAGACTACAGTCTCTCGCTATCCAGGACAATGTCGTCTCCTTATCCAACATCGTGTCTTTCACATTCTTCAAGCAGGTGAACTCTTCCCCTCGGCTGTCCTCAGAGCCAGGCTGATAAGCAGAACTTGTCCATACCGCTCCAACTCGATGCGTGGTTCGTCTTTGATCGCAAGAGTGGCCAGATGTCGCAGTACGACGTGACCTTTAGGCGGTGGGCATGGTTCTGGCAAGAAGTAATGTCGCTGCTCATGCCGGATCTCGAAAAGGAGAATGAGGTGACACCTGGGCGCCTGACTCAAGAAGGTAAGTCCCAAGCTGGCATTGCGAGGGGCAATATGCTGACCCATAGAACTCTTGACGCTCCATGCGGCCCGGCGAATCTGTTCTCTGCACGACACTTTTTGCTCTGATGCCACTCTCAAACAGTACAACTCGACCTCGCAGTGCCTCGACTTCCTCACTGGGAACCGCACGTTCGGTGCCGCGTGGGCGCTCGGGCAGGACACGACGGGATGCAGATACATGCATACCACTCTGCTTAAAAATCGACCGGCCGAGCACTGCCCAAATATCGGTCCTTCTGGTACGTCTTGCCGATCTTGTACTATGATATGGAGCTAATACTCAGGTGGCAAGATGTGCGTTGTACGGAACTACACTCAGGTCGTCACCAAGCAGATGTATGAGCATACTTTTATCGCTCCCGCCTCCAACTCCCCGGAAAGCCTCGAGGGCATCTCGGCGTCTAGCGAGACCGAGCTGCTCAAAGTGGGCATGCTACTGGTCGGACCGTTCGCTGTAGGATGGTTCCCTAGCATCGCTATACTCTACGTAAGACTAACTTGCTCGGTTTCAGATCCAAGCTGATCCACAGTTCTTCTTGTTGTGGCTGTCTGCGATCGTGACGCGAGCGATCCTTCTACGGACGAGCAAGGCCTTTGTTCGGCTTTCCTGGTCTCAACAGCGCACCTGCGTCGTATGTGAGTCAGATCCTTCGCTTCGCGAGAGCAGCCCGCTGACGCGCAAGACGTCCTCTCTACCGTCTACACCTCGGTCGCGCTCGGTCTCCAGCTGGCGGCCTTTCCCACCGCCTGGTACTCTTACAGCGTATCATCTGTGGGCTGTATCCGCCTTGCTGGGGTGGTCATTACCGGCCTATGTGAGTCCCGACTACCGCTAGACCGAACGCTGGAGATGAGAGCTAACATATCAGATATATTCGAGATGATTCATCGTGAAGCCATCCGCCTCCCCTTACTCATCCACCACCTCCTTACGATCTTTGCGATCGTCTGGGTCGTCTTCTGCCTGGATCAAGTGCAACATCCGAGCTTGATCACCACGGCCGAAGTCTGGCTATTCCAGGCCACACTCGAGCAGGTCGTCTTCCTTGGCTTGCTATCTTGTACGTCACAGCCTCTTCACAAAAGGCACTATGCTGATATCTAGATCGACTAGGATGGCCAACTAGATTCACCAAGTCCTGCCTCGGACCGGGCGCGATGGTCTCTTTTGTGCTCAAAGTAGGCGCTGCGATCTGGCTGCTTGTCATCTGGGGAACCAAACAGCGAACATGTAAGCCTCTTCCTGAGCTTTATCCTGGGGAACGCAACTGGGGAACGCACGCTGACGCGCCAGACCGCGAGCCCACGGACATCGCCTTCAGCGTCATACTCTGGTTCACGATCCCATGCCTCCTCGCGGCCCAAGCCTGGGGCGCGTGGGTCTGCTGCCAGATCGCATGGTCGGTCGACAAGAAGAAGAGGGGAGGGGCCTCATCCAAGCGCCGTGCGGCGGAGAACCGCTCAGATGACTCCCTTGAGTCTCAGCCGCACACGGCGAGCGGCACCCGCGAGCAGGTCGCTCTGGCTCAGATCCCGATGCCGGAAGGAGCGGGCTCGTTCCGTCTGAACGTCGAGAGCTTCGACACTGGTCGTTGAGCGCTGCGAGAAGAGGAGGCTATGATCTCGCGCACATAGCATAGACGTTAGACTTATCTAGAGTGGCCAGTGCAATCATCATGTGCTACATATCGCGTCGTGCAAGGCTTCCGGACCCAGAACGCATCCTGATTTAGCCTCCGATCGCGTCCGAGCGGCCGCGAAAACATTCCAAGGTTCCACTTGTTCGCGTTTCACCTTGTCCAGCATACCCGCAAAGATCAGCAGCAGCAGCGAGGACGAAAGTGTCAAAGGAGGTCTCCCTTGGCGCCCTGCAGGAGCCACTCGCCACCCGTCGAGCCCACCAGCTGGACGGACTTGTCAACACACGGAGATCGGCACGAGGTACCCCGCGTATTATAAACCCCGGGAGGCGTTGTTTGCGCAATAGCCTTATCTCGTACACCATCTTTATCCTCGACTGACCATCCATCGCCTTGACTATAGTCCATACACTTCCTCAGCTCGCACTAGCGCGATACGCCCAACGGTGCCCACCTGTAACGGGTAAATACGCGTCCTTCGGCGGTCAAGACGCCAACAGCCGGCTCGCCAGATAAATTTCGCTGGCACTCCGGTATGCGCGCCGCTGTGACATTATAGTCATCATCGTCCACCTCGGCCGCCTCCATCAGCGGACATACATATAGGAAGACCCTCCAACATGTCTTCGGCCCAATCCTACTCTCGCCAACCCCCTCATCTCCAGCCGTCAAGCGGCGGCCCCTATTCCCCGGGCGCAGCGACCGCATCCTCCGTTTCTTATTCGGCATACAATCAAACTCCCAATGGCAACTACGCGTCGGGGAGTCGGAACCCAAGCGCAGGGTCCGGCAGCTATCCAGGAGGAGGGGGAGGACCGCCAGGACGGGTCCCGGTGAACGGGAGTGGGAGTGGGAGTAGGAATGGGGGACCAAGCGGCGGAGGGGGAGGAGGACTAAAGCCGCCCTCTTCTGAGAGGAAAGGGGAGAGCAAGGAGGTGGCTAGGGTACATTATGCGGCGTTGAGGGAGTTTCTGGCTACATGGCTGAAGGAGGGTGAGTTCTTTCTCCTGTATGAGTCGTGGTGGGGCTCGGCGATGCCAAAAGCTGACTAGCAGAAATGCCTCAGGCTCGAGCATCCGCCCGCGAAAAGCTTACACGCTTGACCAAGCTGCAATTCCAAGAATTGTCGACAGACGTATACGACGAGTTGATGCGGCGATTATCTGTCGAGCAGGGATCTCCAGAAGATGCTAGTGAGCTGGCTCGCCTTCGGAACAGCGCAGAGCTGACTGTCTAGTACCATTCCTACCGGTTCGGGACGACTTCCATCCCAAACGAAATCAGGCTCGCCAGAAGTTGGCTACGCTGCCTCGGAATCGATTCAAGGACCTGGCGAGCGATGTCTACTACGAGCTCAAGAGGCGGTATCCTGAATTCGAGGAAGAAGAGGTGTTTTTTGTCTTTCATGCTGATTTGGTCGATCATAGCTGAAGTCAGCAGCAAGACGAGGAAGACTACGCCGAGCCGCCACCCGCACCTGGTCCCGCTCCCCGACCATCTCTGACATCCAATCATTCGGGCTCGGATCCTCAGTACCGGTCTCGCGTCAACCCCACACCCCCTCCACCCCCTCTAAACCGACTGCAAAGCAACCAGTCCGCTCACCAGCGGTCCGGATCCCGGAATATCTCGGGCTCGAGCATAAATACACATCGATCCCGCCCATCAAGGGATGACCGAGGGGACGAGATAGAGCAGCTCAACCAGGGCTCCGGGCTCAATGGTATGGGGTACGGGCAGACTTCAGGGCAACGGCCACAACCGCCGGGAAGGGGGAACATGAACCCCATCGGAGCGACATCGGATATGGTTGTCCCAAACAAGAGCCGGATGAGGGAGGAGGAGATTGAGGTCCCGTATGCGCGGGACTCGGTGTTGGAGCCTGGTCAGCCGGGATCGAGATCGAGAAGTCGGGCGAGCGGGCGGGATGGGGACCGGGATAGTCAGATGTCGGCGGGAACATCCATTTCTGCCCGACAACCGCCATTACAGCCCGTGGTCTCGGCCCAGCCACCTCGACCGATACCCAACACGAACGACGCGCTCTCTCCGACCATGACGGACGATAGAGAGTACTATGACCGAATGTCATTCAGCTCAAACGTGACGGGCAAGTCGAGGATGATGGCTGCGGGTGGACCGGGGCAGGCGGCGATGGACGAAGAGAGGGAGCAGAAGATCAGGCAGGAATATGAGTTTAGGGTGGCGGGGCTGGAGCGCAAGTTGGGGATTATGGAGACGGAGCGGGAGGAGATGCGGAGATTGGCCGAGGCTGAGAAGGAGAAGCGGGCAGAATGGGAAGCGGAAGTGAGGGGGTTGAAAGAGGTGAGTCTTGCTCCTTCCTGTCAGCGACGGATGGGCAGAGTAACTGACGACTCAGCGCGCCACCACTCATGCCTCCTCACTCCGTTCAGTCCAACACGAACTCGACATTGCACGCGACGCCGCCGATACCGCCCGGAATCACGCTGAACAGTCGTCAAGACAGGGAGAAGATGAGCTGGGATCATGGCGGGAAAGATGCGATGGACTCGAGGACGAGCTGAGACGTCTCGAAGAGGAGAATGCGAGTCTGAGAGATCAGGTCGCGAGAAGCGGTGCCGGCGGTGGAGGTGGAGGAGTAAGTCTCGTCCAAGCTGCAGTGGCGAGTTCCAGCACTGACCCTGCAGGACGAGGCGATATCCGAGCTGAGAAACGAAATACATTCCCTTGTTGACGAGTTAAATACACTCTCGGCTAAGAATGACGAGTTGATGGCGGAGCGAGAGCAGGATGCGGCGGGTATGAACGAGATGGAGGCGCGAGTGGAGGAATACCGGCGGAAGTATGAAGCTGTCCGAATTGAGCTCAGAAACTTGAAAGGTGAGCCGCTACAGATTCGCGAGGAGGTCTTCAGCTGACCTCTCAGCGACATCTACCATGTTCGTTTCGAAGCCATTATCAGACGACCACCTGCCCGCGTCTCCGGATGGCAATATCGCGGACGTCAACGTTTCAGCATTCCAGGCTGGAATAGACGGACTTCTGGCTGCTGCTAGGTATGTTTAAAGTAGACTGCTGATCTAAATTTGAGCTGATTGTCAGATCATCTGCACCCTCCGGCGTTCTGCCAGCCATGAAGGCGATCGTAGAAGCCATCACCGAGATTGGCGAGGATGTCAAATCCTTCGAAGCCAAACCCAATCTCGACGTCGACTCGTCCAAGCTCGAATCGCTCAAACACGAATCCACCACTCGGCTTTCGGCGCTCATGCAGGCTGCTCGGAACCACGCCATGGCATCTGGTCTCTCGCCCGTATCCTTGCTTGACGGGGCAGCGGGACACCTATCCTCGAATGTCGTCGAGATCATCAAGCTGCTCAAGATCCGTCGGACCGCACGACGTAGCCGGAGCAGCTTGAGTATCCGGGACATGGTCGGGCGGGACGCAAAGGGTGCGAATGGCACCTTTGACCGGGAGTACGGTACTTCTCCGGTCGGGCCTGGACCGTCTGTCGTCGAGCCGGCCAGGTCAAACTCTCGTGCTCAGAACGCACCTATGGTAGCCTCCTCTGCGAGCTCGCGGCCGTCCGCCACTCGGAACCTCACGAATGACCGCCAAACCCCCTCGCCCTCGATCACACATCCTCCTACTTCCTACTTTCCCGCTCAGAATCAGCTGTCAGCGCGGAATCTCGGCGAGTCCGGGAATCACCTCCGCGCGAATGTGACTTCTTACCAGTCGGCGTCTTCGCAAGCTCGGTCAGACAGCTTTGACCTGGAGCGGAAAGCCAGCGTCATCTCCAATCCTCGGGATCAGAGACCGGTCGTCGAGTCTCGAAACGGTAATCCCGCCGTGAACGCAAATGGCAACAGCTACAGGCCATCTGCAGCTCCTCCTGCACCGGTCCGCTCAGCCTCTGGCTCGACGAACGATCGTTTCGTGCCTAGCAGAAACCGCGGTCGGTCCAGCGAAGAGAGCGAGGCGAGCAGCCAGGTCGTACCGATCACTGCGCGATCTCCGGCAAATCACGTTGCGGGATTGGCCGAGGTCAGGGTGGAAGACGGGGAGCGGTCTCCCGGAGTTGGGTATGCGCAAGGCGAAGGGAGCGAAGAGGAATGGGAAGAGCTCAAGGTGAGTTGATGGGTCCCGCACTGCGATGGAATGTAAGCTGACTGTTCAGCCATATCTGAACGCTCAATCCTCTGCACTGGTCAATTCCATTCAAAACCTCCTCGCTGCTATCCGGACCAATCAGCAAACCCCCGCCCTGACGGAGCACTTGTCCGAAGTCATCGCGATCGCATCGTCCATCGTGGCGGTTGCCGGGAACGCTCTGCCCGCTGCATTACGCTACGAGGGCGAAGGCCTGCTCAAGGGCTTGGTGGAAGATACCAATAAGCTCAGTGAGGCGCAAGAGGCGGCGAGAGGGGCAGGATTCGGCAAGGAAGTGCGGCAGGGGATTGCCGCGGCGAGTTTCGGCGTGGCGAAGGGTCTAAAGAGCTTGATGAAGCTTGGCGTCGAGTAGATGGTCGTGTGGGTCACGGAGGGGCTGCAAGGTTGTGGTGGCGATCTTAAGCACATTGAATGCTGGCAGAATCTAGACGATGCGGTACGATATCTAGGGTTTGACATTGGGTTTATAGTGTATGGGATTATCTAAGCTTGATCCGGGGCGCATCCCTGAGGTGCATGCAATCTATCAATGACTCCCGAACATGACCGACAACCTCGTTCCCACAAAACCCAGTATTATAATCTATTCGTAAACCCTTACACCCATCTATCAACCGCCTCCCTCCACCCTCGTACACCGCGCGTCTCCTCCAAGCCCAGTGCGAACATCAGACACTCCTTCTCTCTCGCTTCTCGTCCCTGCTCACGACATGCCCGAGCGAGCAGTAGCCACGCTTCGGGCAGATCCCACCCATTGTCCTGCGTCACCTGGTTGAGGAAGCTGTGCGCGAGATCTACCTGGCCCGTCTTGAGATACAAGTTGCTGAGGTGGATGATTGCGGCCGGGTGGAGCGGACGAAGGAGGACAGCCTTTGTATAGGCTGATTGGGCAGCGGGGTAATTTGGCGGAACGCCGGCCGAGTGATACAATCCCAGCTGGATCCAGACATCGCCATTCTCCGGGTCGAGTATTTCGGCTTCGTTGATTGCTACGAGGCACTGCTCCATTTCGCCCAATCGCCGGAATGTCGCGGCTGACATGAGCCAAAGACTGGAGAGGATCCGGCTTTCGCCGGGTGTCCGGCCGTGTGGAGGAGCCGAAGCGTTGATGGGTGGAGCAGAAGGGGCTCGGAGGGATGATGCGTTGGGGCCGGCACCGCGATAGTGCGAGAACTTGGCGGTGGGCGCGACGGACAAGGCGACAGACGATGCTGAGGCCGTTCGGTCCCGCTGGGCAAGGTCTATTCGAATCAGCTTCACTGCAAGCAAAGTTCAACCTCATCAATCGCCAACTCACCCGATCCGCTCCCGTCCTGCGTCCTCCGAACACTGCTCGGCCGACCCATCCCCATGCCCTTCACCCCGGAGACGTGCAGGTGCTTCGCCAGTCCCTTCCTCGAGCCTGATGTTCGTCCGTCCTTCTCCTGGATGGATCCCTTCTCCGCAAAATCACGGGTCAAAGTCTCCATGCCAGCGTTATCATCGTCCGTCCCGTCGCCTTCGGGGGTAGAGTAGCCTCGTGAGGACGAAGCGGTCGAGTGAGTGATCCGTGGAGGAGTCTCAAGCGTGTAGCCTTGTGGTGGAACAGGCGTTGGCGGGTGTACTGGGGATCAGCGGAGCACACATAAGTACCTGAAGGAAGACTCACCATTGACAACACTATCCCCCGGGCTATCGCTTTCCAGCACGCTCACGTAACTTCCACCCAGTCCACCGACAGTACTCATACTCGGCAGAGTCCCCATCCCGCCTGACCCATACCCAAACTGCCGCCTTCCCTCGCCAGACCTGGCCGAGAAAAACGCAAACAGCTCTTGGTGCCGCAGCATGGCCACTTCAGCACCTTGCATCTTCTCGGTGATGACGTTCAGTGTCATGCGGAGTCGAATGACGTTATGAAGTCGGCGTGAGCGAGGGATCTTGTGTGGGGGAGCAGGTGCGAGGGGGCGGAGCGATCCGGATGGGTAGAGTAGCGGATCTGAGTGTGCGGCTGAAGACGTTGTGGGCCCGGTTGTCCGCGAGGGAGAAGTGGCAAAGTCTCTCGACTCGACGCTGGCGTCCAGCTCGGGTACTGCCGGAACGGGAGCCTCGTCATCCTCCTCATCGGTAGCGGAATCGGTGGCTTCGTCCGCCTCCCAGATCGCTATACCCGCCTCGCAGGCTTTCCGTGCGCCTTCCCAATCCTGCTTGGCAGTGAGGAGCAGCGCAAGGAGATGCCAGGCTTGGACATTCTCCGAGTCGAGTTCGAGCGAAGTGTGTATGGACTGTGTCGCATCGTCGATCGAGCGAGCCTCGGCTTGGGCGTAGGATAGGTGGTACAGGATCTCACCCGAGGAAGGGACGAGTTTGCACGATGTCAGCAGGTGGTTTATGGCTTGCGCTTGATATTTCGGGCGAGTGATCGGGTCAGCAGCTGCAACGTCAGCTGAAACAGCCTAAACATATCCCAGACTGATTCTCACCGATTGTGGCCATCGCCATTCTTACGATTCCCAATACCTCTTCCACTTCGGCTCGCAATCGTTTCGCCTGACCACCTCGTGGCAGTCTACTAACCACCTCTCTAGCTAGACAAGCATATCTCCACCCTTCCGCCAATTCGCCCAGATCCCGCGAGATGATCCTGACACCGACAAGCAACGCCTCCACAAACTCTTCGTCCCCATCCGACTCTGCCTCCGTCTTTTGGCTGTCGATTCCCTGCGCCTCTTCCCCGCTGATGGACGTGGTCGCCTCCTTTGAATCATCATGCTCGGGAACTTCCGGCGCTTCATCCGACGGGTCGTCTCTGAGCGAGAGCGAGGCCTCTGGCTGAGCGGTCTGCCGGGACTTGAGGACCGACTGGACGTAGAGCTCGAATGTCCGCCTCGCGTCCGTGTCCTGGTCTTTGCGGTGTAGGAGCCGAGTGAGATGACGCAAGACGCTCTGACTCTGGAATGTCAGAGTCATCGACCACCAGAGGATATCGATGACCGCCATGGTGAGAACGGGAGAACGGTCCGCTAGGGCGACGCAGAGACTGGTAAAGCTCCGCACGGGCTTGTTGATCGCACCAGCTCGCGGGAAGCTGGTCGTCTGGGCAAGAAGGCGCTGTCCGTCTCGGATAGCGACTTCCGCTTCCTTCCGCCACACTGCTCGGGCGGATAGGCTAGTCTCGCCTCCAGACAGGAGGTATGGCGAGTCCGCATTTACATTGTCGACGGGGTACCCGGCCGCCAGAGCGGAGAGGTACAGCAGCAGCATTCGATGACGCTGATTTGGGCGGAAGGATGATGGCCAGGAGGCGGCATAGTTGTGATATGTCCGGAGGATTTGGTGAGTTTGGCGAATGGCGTTTGGCTGCCGAGAAGAGATGATCGCTGCGCGGCAGAGGGATGTCGCAAGCCAGCGGTGTAGCTCGCGGTTTGGCTCAAAGGCGAGGCGAACGGCAGGGATCGAGGAGGACGTGGAGAGGTATGATGGCGTAGGGGAAGGGAAGGCTGTTCCGAGGAGAGCGATTGTAGATATATAGCATTGAAGGGCCGCTGGGGATGCGGGGTCGAGCAGCTCATAGGACATGCCTGGTTGTCAGTCTTCGTTGATGTCTAAGTGGACCAAACCTACCTTGCAGACATCTTCCACGTATTCTTTCCAGGGTTGCAGCTTCGCCGCCGTTTGCGCCAGCTGCAGCTTCCAAACTCCACTGCACGCCCTCTAGGATTGTGAGAGCCATCTGATGGTCGCCAATTGCGTGGTGATGATATGCCAGTAGAAGATGCGCAGACTAGAGATCAGCCATGAACATAGTCATTGCCTGCCACCAAGCTCACCTGCGCCTCGGCCTCGCTCAGCTTTCCGCTTTTCAAGGCAGTTTCTGATCCTCGTATCCCGTCCCTCACCTCCTCCACCTGATCCATTCCCACTCCATTCCACCATCCACTACCTTCAGCCCAGTACTCCTCTCCCTCCCCTTCATCACCGTCCAGGTCCGACGCAGATAGGAAGGCGGCCTTCTCCGCTTGGCGGACCGTGCTGCCGCCGATACTGGGTCCCGATGCGTTGGTCGCAGCTCGGGTAGCGTCAAAGGACGGCTTCGACTTGTGTCGGCGAAGGTGCGGATGTGGGATATGGATGAAGGAAGACCCAGAGCCGGATTGAGAGCTGTCTCCAGCATCAGCTGAGGATGTGGAAGAGTGCTGGCCATCTACGGGATGGCTGCCCGAGGTATTTGGCGGTGACTGAGCCGAGGATATAGGTGGTGTCGAGACAGTGATATATCCCGATGAAGATGTCTGGACCGTCGAATGTGCCGAGAGATATAGCAGAGAGATGTCGCGAAGATGATGCACTAAAGCGGTATCTGACAATCAGTTGTCGCCCGAGATCGTACAAACACGTTCATGAAGTATCGCATTTCATATCGTCGCCGATACTACCGTGGTTAGGGACTCACTGCCGCCGGTATGCTTGCCCCACTTCCTGACCAATTCTCCCCAGGACACCTCATATCCCTTTGCGTCTTTGCCGGCGTGCCCATCTGCCCAAGCACCGTGCAGGAGGGCAGCGGATAAAGCCGACGAGTAGTGAGCGGCCTTGGCGGGTCGAGCTGCTGCTGGAGCTACCGCGCTCTGGCTGGACAAGTGGGACATCTTGCGGCTGTGCCGGTATATCTCAGCGGTGTCGCTGCACTAAATGTAGGCTGGACAAGAGAGGAAGCTATATAATATGGATGTGAGAGAGAACGATGGCCGAGGTGCAGCCTCCTCGGCTCAGCGCTCTGAGCTAAAAGCTTAAAGGAGGGGCCAAATTACACTGCATGCATTGCCTGAGCCTAGCTTAGCGCCTGAGGCGGCTGGCCTGCATGCAATGCGCTCTCCGCTGCCTCACTTCCAAGTCTACACCTCGTCACTTGCATCCAGCGAGACGCCATGCAGAACATCATGAGTACTGCGGTCGTTACCCCACTTCCACCAGGCTACGGCCCAGCCACGAGCAGTAACGCTATATCACCTGCACCGAAAATTGTAGCAGGGGAATCCATCGAGTGGCACGAGTTCCACTGCGACCCAATCCAGGACGTCGTCCTCTGTTCGAAGGAAGGAGTGTACTGCCGGGCATCGTCCTTCGCACTGAAGAGAGAGTCGTGAGTGGAACCGACGTCCAGTAGGCTATGGATCTACTCGATGCATTATCCGCTGACCTGTCCAGGTGCCTCTTCAGAGATATGCTCGCCAATATCCCCAATTCGCATATGCCCCCCTCAAACGCCATCCCCCTCGACTTCAGTATCGAGGCCATCTCCCTCTTCCTCGACCAGTACGCTGCCCCTTCCGCCATCTCTCATACTACCACAAACTTCGCGGTCCTCCACGAATACCGTAAACTCGTCCATTATCTGGACTGCGATCGGCTCAAGATACTCCTCGCCGGGGCATACGTGATAGCCTATAAGGACAAGCCCCTAGAGCTGCTCCGCGCCGCAAGTCAAGACGACGACCTTGGAAATGCCAAGATCGCCTTGCTCCGCTGCGGAGAAATGAAAGAGAAGCTCGATTCCGCTGTCGTCTTCGAGGTGGTCTCAGCCGTCCGCGAGCTCTGGCACTTGCCCTTGTTGAAATGCTTATTGCACTCCCACGGCTACCACGGTACTCCAACCACTGGCTTCACCATACAATGGCCGACGCTAGCCAAGGTGGAACTTTTTGTCCGGGAGGCGTCGCAGGCAAAGCTAGCATCGATGGAGCGGCTGAAGACCTAGAAGGGAGAAAACAAGGACATTTACAGATAGATTCCACCTCGATACGACTAGCTGGCAGTAGATATGCATCACGATTATAGCCATTCAACACTGCTATGTCAGCTTGCTGCAACGAGCAGCAACTCGATCAAACTCACGTTCCCGGCGGTTTCGACGTCACGTCGTACACAACCCGGTTTACCCCCTTGACCTCGTTGGTAATCCTAGACGAGATCTTCTTTAATACCTGGGGCGGGAATACGAACCTGCCCATCAGCTTTGTCCCTTCTATTTCTATTGGTCAGACCAAACCTACCAGTCCGCAGTCATAAAGTCCTCGGTCGACACTGCCCGCAGCGCTACGACCTGGTCGTACGTCCTCATGTCCCCGGCGACACCGACGGCCTTGACCGGCAAGAGCGCGACGAAAGCCTGGGAGATCTGGTCGTACAGACCAGCAGCGCGGATCTCATCAATGTAGATGTCATCCGCTTGTTGGAGGATCTTGATCTGGTCTTTGGTGACCTCGCCGAGAATCCGGATGGCGAGACCCGGTCCGGGGAAGGGGTGACGGCCGACGAGATGAGCGGGGATGTCAAGCAGACGGCCGAGAGCGCGGACCTCGTCTGCGATATCAGCTCCGACCCGATTCGTAAAATGATCAGACGCACCCTTGAACAGCTCTCGCAAAGGCTCAATCAACTTCAACTTCATGTTCTCCAGAAGACCGCCGACGTTGTGGTGCGTCTTGATAGTCGCGCTCGGCCCCTTGAAGCTGATCGACTCGATGACGTCGGGGTAGAGGGTACCCTGGAGCAACCACTCAATCTTCCCCTTGGCCTCTCCGCCCTTCTCCTCCAACTCCTTCTCGGCCGCCGCTTCCAGCTTGGCTGCTTCCGCCTCAAACACCTCAATAAAGGTGTTGCCGATGATCTTGCGCTTCTTTTCTGGGTCCTCGACGCCCTTGAGACGGCCAAGGAAGAGCTCCGATGCGTCGATGACCGTAAGGTTGACGCCGAGGTTCTTGGTGAGCATTTCGTGGACTTTGGCGCCTTCGTCTTTCCGGAGAACACCGTTGTCGACCATGATCGCGTGGAACCTGAAAATCAGCTCGGGATAAATGCAAAGGTGCGGACTGGCTTACCGGTCACCAATAGCTTCATGCATGAGCTTCGCAGCCACAGTGGAGTCTACTCCTCCAGACACAGCACCGATGACCTGTCCCTTCTCTCCGCAGATCTCCCTGATCCGGGCAATCTCCTTGGGGATGAAAGAGTCCTGCCAATCAGCTCAAGTTCGCTAGTAGCTTGCGGTGGACTCACCATGCTCCAACCGCCCTGGATACCACACACGTTCTTGACGAACGCAGCAATCACCTCCTTCCCCTTGGGCGAGTGCGAGACTTCGGGGTGGAACTGCACACCAAAGATATCTTGCGACTTGTGGGCGATGGAAGTGAACGGTGATGTAGGAGTAGAGGCGATAGTCATGAAGTTGGGTGGTAATGAGGTGAGCTGGTCGCCATGGGACATCCAGACCTGCCAATTAGCTTCATCTAATCAGCATCCGGACCGTTAAGCTTACCTGGAGACCTCCATCCTCCTCCATCTCAATGCCGTCGTATAGCCTGTCCGCGTGCGCGATGCCTGTCTTCTCCACCTTGATCTTGGCATATCCGTATTCCCGCTGAGAATGCGCTTCGACTTTTCCTCCGTGAGACAGGGCAATCTCCTGGAGGCCGTAGCAGATACCGAGAACGGGCACACCGGCAGTGAACACATCGGGGTCGACATGAGGCGATTCGGGGTCGTATACGGAGTAGGGCGAGCCAGAGAGGATGATCCCTTTCACATCAGCAATTGCGTCAGGTCCGGAGATAAAGAAGCGCACCCTTAGGCTTCCATTTCAGGTCCTTGAGCTTCTGGGTGCAGGGCAGCATCTCACAATAGACCTGGATCATCAGTACCAGCACGCCTTCGGCAGAAGGTTTGATCATACATTGATCTCGCGACATCTCCGGGTGATCAAGTGCGAGTACTGTAGCCATCAGCCCCGTTCTCTTGCTAGCTATCAAGCAAGATGCAGCCCACCTGAGATCCAAAGTCAAGGATGAGGATCGTGTCGTACACGCTGTGCATCTCTTCGGCGGACATGTTGGCAGAAGTGTGAGCTGGGTGTAAGTAGAAGAGTTGCTTGTATCTATATCTTATCTTTCGAGCATGGAACATGGAGTCGCGTCGGAAATCTTTTGAGCGATTCAGGGTCAGCTTACGTCAGACGTGCCTGACGTTTCAGCTTTGTCCCACGTGGCTGCGGAATGAGGAGTGGTCAGCCAGAGGGGCCGGGGCTCAGGCAGTGTGGCAGACCAAGACGCTCATTTGTATGGTAGTGAGTTACAGAGAGGGCCTGGAGAGCTGCCGCAGGTGACATTGTACTCCACATCGCCAAGGCTAGCGAGCGAACGGCAACAACCACTGTAGCCTTTCTGACAGCATTAAAATATCAACATTCAATCAGTGAACCAGGCAGCGATCGATGATTCAGCCCCGGGCACGGAAGCCGGGTACACCGGGACCCATACCGGACACTGACAGTAAGTAGCGGTTGATCCTTGACCTAATCCTTGACGTACGTACGAAAGCGTGATGCATGTCGACAAGATCAATACCTCTACCTCTAATGCTCACCCGCAGTCCCCTCTGACTCTGTGTCCAATCCTATGATCCGGAGATCCAGTCCCCTGACCCGGACGTGTACGGGATGAGCCATGAGGGGGCTCAGCACCAGCCCTCCCGCATCAGGAAACTCCCAGTTCGGCGGTGGTAATGACGCGAGTGACTGATCTAGGGAAGGGGGCTCGGTAGGTGCGGCGCTCTCCAAGTGGGGTACATCGCTATCGAAGTGGGTTGACCGGGCGCGCCCGAGTTGTTGCGGGGTCCAACTGGTATTAGAGTTATTCTGAGGGACGTAGTGGGCGCCTGTAGGCAGGAACATCCCTGCGTTGGATTCTGGGGACCCACCGGCACTGCTTGATGAGCCTGCTTCTTCCGCTCTCCTTCTTCTCTCTTGGATGATCGCCGAAGGGTTCCAGAATGGCCTACCAATCGAGCAGCTTTCATGCTTTTGCGCCAACATTTCTCGATCTTCGTTTGCAGCATCTCCTGGTTTCAAGTCTGAGAAATCGTACAGGCTGGGCGAGAAACGTCTCAGTAGAGTCCGGTCCTTTGCGATCCACCACGCTCGCCGGTGCGCTCTGCGAGCCTCAGCTACAGATGAGGGTCCGGTATCTCCCTGTGAGCCGGCTATGGAGGCTGTAGGATGTTTGGCCGACGTCGGACTATGGTCCGGGCTTGAGTCAGCGTCTTGCAGGCCGACCCACTTGGGGAGTTTGAGCGCGCCAGCAAGAGTTTTGCAGAAAAGCTCAGAGCTCAGCCGATCAAAGTACGAGCCGATTCTGTCCGCCTTCCACTCACTAGGCAGGGTCTCCTGAGAGCTTAGACGAGAGACCCGTGACATCGCACGCGGCGAGCCGATTCAACGGAGACTTCGACTCACGTGTGGACACCAGTCAACTTCCTCCTCGGCCTGCAATGTGACCTGGTTGTGTACAGTGCGTTCACTGTTACCATAGATATGCCACATGATCAGCTTGCCGCAATCTTCGGAATCATGAAAAATGAGCGTGGTGTAGGCAAAAGGCAGTCGATGGCTGATTTTGGCGCAGTCGTATGTCTCAGAGAAAGCATCACCCCAAGAGCTCCTGACGTACTCGAAGGCCGTGGACCGAGGCAGTTTCTTGGGACTGGGCAATACCATGAATGTAGTCGGAGTAGTGGGATATTCGCGGTCGTCTCCGCCTGAGTCAGTAGGGTCAGCGGGATCGATGCTGATTGAGGGGCGAGGTCGAGGAAGTCTGTCATCGCGGCCTCTGCCTTGTAGGGCTTCCTGGGGAAAACTCATGACATATGTGCGTTGAGGAGAGGCAAAGTGATTACAGATCAGCTTCTCCAGAGTCTTCCTTATATACACAAAAGGGTGAAGCTTGACGGTGGCAAGACTTTCCCTTAGTGAAGCCAAGAACGCTTCTTCTCGCTAAATTGTTCTTTACGAAAGGTCCTTCCTTTGACCAAGCGCAATCTAGCGCAGCACAGGCAGATCACGCCATGTGTCGTGCAGTCAGAAGGCCAGATCTGGGAAGCCCTAAGTCGACTCGTGGATGGAGGACCCTTTGTCACTCTCGGACGGTTGCTGCGAGGAGCGGGATCCAGCCTCATGCTATGGTCAACATCAACCAACCGCCAGGACGATGCTGATAGCCGGCTCCCTTCCCTTGCGTCACTCCAGCTTGTCAGTGAGGCGAGCTGTGTCTTCATAAATACCATCCGCTCTTTGGACCTATGTCAGGCAGTGTGTCAGTACTCTCACAGGGATCATATACACCTGCTACCAGCTACCTAGATATCATCCGGCCGATCCGGCTTGACCCAAGAATCCGTCCTTTGCCTCATCATTCCCCGCGCACCCTGCGCCGGCCTCCTCGGCTGCCCCATATCCATACTCGTCGCCATATCCTCCTCCTCTTCCCGACCGCCACTTTCCCCTCCTCTCTGTTCCTCCCCTTCATCCATCAAAGCTCTTCCGTCCCCGTTACCGCCCTGACCCCTCCCAAGGGAAGGAGAAGCCGGTATGGCGTTCTTTGGCATGTCCATCGATGGGCGCTCGACGAGAACGGGGATGCTACTTGGCGTGGCGGAGCGGTCGATAACGCCGCCGAGAATAGGGATAGGGGAGGGAGCATCCCACTCATCCTCCTCCACCGAAACCTTGGGCGCCTGTCGAAGTGTGGGTCGTGTGTCCAGAGTGACGAGCTCGGGATCCGCGAGTAGCTCCTCCTCGTCTCCACCTGGTATCGGCCGCGCTAACCCATCCTCATCCGATAGATCCGGCTCCGACACCGATTCGAGACCGGCGGCATCATCGTCATCCCACGTTGGAGGTTCCTCCTGGACCGAAAAGATCTTCTGAGGTAACTGGAGGGATCAGCCTCACTCTCTCATTTCATACGTGACGTAGACTTACGCTCGATACACGCCTGCAGAAGTCCTCAAAGTCCGCTTCATCCCGTACCAGGAAGCCCAGAAGCATACTGGGGTCCAGCCCAGAAAGCGGCATCTTCCGGACCTTGTCGCTGTGAAAGGTCCGGAGCTGGGTTTCGGTGTAAGCGTCGATGTACCATGCGGTCTGGGGGTCCATGAGTGGGGCCTCGCCGGTGTCGGTTGACACGTCGATGTCGCGAGCGGAGGTGGAGGGTTGGGGAGCGTCGAAGACGTCCGCTGTCTTGCTCGAGCTTGGGGGAATGGGGGTGGTAGGAGTTGACGTTGTACGGGAAGGAAGGGGCGGTGACTCGCGCGGGATGGACTGGGCGATGCTGAGCTTCTTGGCGTGCCGACCGCGTTTGGGCCGGTTCTTTGTTGGGGAAAGTGAGTCGTCCGAGTCATCCGAGATGTCATCGACGTCGATCATGTCCATCCGAGCCCGAGGTGGTTCGTCCACGTCCAGCGGCGTCTCCAGCACAGGAGCCACGCTGGACGCCCCGGTATCGGCGGACGAGCGCGGCTGTGCTGAGATACCAGTCGCAGCCGGAGGGATCTCGAGCTGGACGGCTGGGCGGGTAAAGTGGGGGTCGAGGTAGAATAGGTAATTGCCTTGCGATGCGACAAAGTAGTACGATGTATTCGGTCTTCCGCCAGCGATACCGACTGATTGAGGGAATTTGAATAGAGCCTGAGGGGTCAGCTATCCGCCTTAGCCCTCAATCAATTGAACCTACCTTGATGCTATCGTGATAGATCGGATTCACACCGTCCAAACCCAATCTCAGTCCTACTAGAATCAAGACCGCCTTGTGACCCCATCTCCCCGCCACACTTCGTGCGTCCTTTCCATCTCCACCCCAATCCCCCTCCGGCAGGTGCGACGCAGCATACACATCGCTCTTGTACACTATCCCATCCGTAGCGGTCGACACCGCCAGCCCGCACGGCGGAAACGCATCCGCTAGCGTCTTGAGTGCCCCAGAAGCGGTGGATGGGCCGAACCATTCCCCGACTTCCTTGCCTAGCTCTTTGCCAATAAGAGCCATGCGGTGTACAGAGAAGGGACAGAGCGGGGAGGGGTCGTCCATGAAGTAGGAGAGGATGCGGACGTAGGTAGCATATGCCTCGGCCTCGGGAAGAGTCGCTGGATCTAAGGGGTCGAAGATGGGTTTCGTAGGTGGAATTCGCCATTCTGCAGAGTCAGCTGTCTCCCAACGTTTGAGGGAGGCGAAGCTCACCTCGACCGAGATGTAGGTTGATCAACGCGTTGGCAAGCAAACTTTGGCCCGTCCGCAACATGCACCCCCACCCAGCATCGCTCGTCAGCCCCCTCTCTTCTGGTGGCTTGGACCAGCCCCAGGAAGAAGGCTTCGTCGCTAGACCCGCCTGGCCTGCAACATCGACGGGCGAGGATGAGAGTGCGGTACTAGAGGAAGAGGCGAAGGCGGAGTAATAGGCCCCTGGAGATGGGATGAGAAGGCTCTGAGGGAGTGGAAGGATGGGTGCGTATTGGCCGCGATAGGAGCACCAGACTCGGGTCCGGAAGTCGTCGTAGACTGTGGTTCAGCTAAATCGCTTTCAAGCTAAGGTATACTCACAAGCATCTGGCCACTTCAGCACCTCCTTCTCCTTGCCTGCTGCTTTCCTCCTGCCGGGACTTTCCGCGCTACCGTCCTGCTTCCCCGGCGAACCGAGCGATATCGCCGAGCCTGTCAACAGCTGTCCTAGAGATCGATTTGGCGGAGACATCGGACCTGTATCCTTCTTCTTGGGCCATGCCGCTGGCCGCAGAGAATCCGATTTTGATGGCGGTGAGGGACGGCCAGACGAGCCCGACCCGCGTCGCTCTTCGAGAGGGTCCGGAAGCTCCACAGAGGGCGACGGAAGGGGCGAGGCCGCCACATAGCCTGGATGGGGTGTACCCATAAGCCAGATGAGTTCCGCCGATTTGTCCGGCTGCGCCTCCGTGTCCAGCAAGAGGTTCCGGACCCCATCTACGGCGCGCTGCCGAGCGGCATTGAGGAAGCTAGCTGCAGCAGATGTAGGCTTCCGCGCTGGGGAAGGGGGTTCCGGAGAAGCAGCAACGACTGTTTCCGGGGAGGATGAGGTAGATATGAGATGGGTGAACCAGGAAGACATCCGGGTGGACATGGAGGATGGGGCGAGATGGGGTCCGGGTTGAGGTAGGGCGTTGCGAGATAGTGCGGGCACTGAGGCGCTGAGATTGGATGACTGGCGGCGAGGAATGGGGAGATGCGTTTCCGTAGGCGAATCGCCGGATGAGGAGCCCGAGCGTATGGTGCGCTGTATGCCGTGCCACGACATTTGGGAATCTTGGGAAATCCGGCGAGAGTGCTGTCTTTTTGGCTCGACCGGGACCGACATTGCCGACGATTGTCGAGAGGGATTCGAGGGAGGACGCTGGATATTGGAGGAGAGATTGGAGGACCCGTTCGTCCTACTTGACTCGCCAGAAGCGACCGACGAGTAAGAGGTCTGGCGACTCGTAGTAGGTAGATTGAGGTTGGACTGGCTATCGTCGGCCGGCCGGTCCTTATCCTTATCCTTCCTCGAGAATAGCTGTGATGTCTTGTGCGCCAGCCGCTTCCCCTTGGACTCCTTTGCTGGCTTCTCTGTCATCTGGGAGTTGTCCATCGACAGCAGCTCCTCCCGCTCACCATCAACGCTTGCTCTCCCTATAGCGCCATCCTCCAGCGTCCACTCCTCATCGCCGTCATCTTTCTTCTTCTTGTCCCTGTCCTTGCGCCTGCCCAAGCCGAGCTTCTGCCCCGCGGCATGCAGTGACCGTCCCTTCGGTGGCGGTATCCGGCCGGGCGGCGGCGCCTGAGGAAGATTGCTCCGACTGCTTGAGGCGGATGGGTGTGAGGATGTGCTCGGGCGAGAGGAGGAGGAAGTGGGTGGAGAGGAAGAGGTGAAGGAAGCTTCCTGTTCAGCGGTTGCGTGGTAGGACGATGGCCCGGCCATGGCGTTGAGAGCTGAACGGGCATCAGTTATATGACAAAGGGAGTCGCCACTCCTGGACCGCATCGACTTGCACCACTCACCTTTCGTCAGACGGACCCCAAGAACGTTGATCACACCTGTCTCAGCGAGTCTGGAGTCATGCAGCCCCCGAGGGCAGAGTTGTTGCTCTGGATATTGGTGAAGCGGGGGCGCCGGGGCGGTCCTTGAGCTGGCAGTCGCGTCGCGTCACGCGGTCGTGCGAGCCTGTCGCTGGACTTCTAGGCTCGTTCTTTCGGCTGTGTCGTATAACTTCTGGCGTCAAGGAGCTGCGATGTCCTCCTCAGATGAGCTGCTGAGCGTTATGATATTCGTTATCGTCGTTTGAAGATGCTTTGGGAACGTCTGTTCGGTGGTTCTCGTTGCTTTGACGTCAAGCGTCAAGCAAGCTTCAAGCTTAAGCGATCCTTACGGCATAATATTGACCAAGCGCCAGCTGGCCAGCAGGACCGTGCGCGATGGACAGCTGATTCGGCAGGTCAGCGCCAACTATCCCTCTGTCTCGACACATCTATGAGCTTATAAAGCGAATGTCCGGGAAGGTACGCGAGAGAGCCATATGGGGATGACTACGGTACTGACTCGAGATAGGCAGGCATCAGCTGGCCCGTCCAGGAACTGACCAGCGACCCCGTCGCCAAGTTCTTCCAACCGGGCTCGGTGTGTTGTGCCTCCAGCCTGTCCCCTCTGAGCTGACAGCCCGCAGAAGCTGTCATGGCACTACAATTGGAACAAGAACTGGTCGGAATTACTGCCTGATACTACACCTGGGCTCAAGATTGATGCGGAGTTCGTGCCTATGCTGTGAGCATTTGATATGGCGATACCACCCCTCTGACCGCTTACTGACGTCGCAAGGTGGAAGCCCGACTTCCTGCACAATGCAGATAAGCTGCAAGAAGGATGGAGTATGCTGCTGGGGTATAATGAGCCTGGTCAGTCTTCTGAGTGCGCCAACAAGCGGCAGTGCTGACGATAGCAGATCATAACGACCCGAGCGTCGCGAGTAGATGCAGCGCCGTCGATGCAGCTAGAAGGTGAGTCTGCGCCCATGGCCAAGCTTACATCCAGCTGGAAGGAGGTTGCAAAGCTTCGCCGGCAGGATCCCGCCATCAAGCTTGTCTCGCCTGCTGTCGCCTCGGACAAAGGTTGGTTGAAGGTGAGCCGGATGTCCGGAAGTAACGTGAGTTGGCTGATAGTGCAGGACTTCTTCTCGTGCCTAGAGCCCGATGAGATGCCAGACATCCTAGCGATACACATATATACCACCACCTTCGACAGCTTCAGGGCTAGTGCTGAGGAGTACTACAGCATGTTCCGTCTGCCCATTATGATTACCGAGTTTGCCGTGCAAGTAAGTCAGCTCGATGCTCATTATCACACCGAAGCTGATCCGTTCAGAGCTTTTCTCGGAATGTACCAGGTCCACAGAGTCAGCAGCAGGTGCACGACTTTATGGGTGAGATATGAGATTCTCGACTGGTGTGGCTCAGCTGATTTGGACAGGCCAGACGACAAAGTGGCTTGACGAGACAGGGTACATCATGTAAGTTGGCATTCCAGCACCACCTAGTGGCGCACGAGCTAACATACACAGGCGATATTGCTGGTTCGGCGCGGTGCGAGATCCCTCCAATCTCCATGGCGTACATCCTTATAACCGCTTAATGGACGAGCAAGGGAATGTGACTCCCCTGTGAGCTCCACATCTCCAAGATTGTCATGATGTAGCAGTCAGCTGACTCAGCAGGGGTCATCAATACATCGCAGGCGGGCACGACTGATCTTCCCCTTGGTATACCAACCTCGTGACTGCCCTAGGCCTGTGGTAAAGTCATCAACAGCCAGATCTGTCGGCATCGACAGTCGGCCCGCGGATCTCGAGGGATGGACGGACATACGTCTGTTCATGGCTGCAATTTTGACGTACGGTGTGCTTTGAGGCTTGGACGCAGTCAAGATTTTGGGTTCGAGATCATGCAATGCTACAGGTACATTCTTCCTATCTCTACAACGCTTTCCTCCTTCTTCTAGAAGCCAAATGGCATCCCCGCCGTCAATCCCATCCCGTACCCCTGCTGCATCGTCCCCAGTCCACCCATCATCCCGCCGGGCAGCGCGCCCATCCCCATCCCGTAGTCACCGAACAGTCTACACCCCTCAGCCCCTACTCCTTCGCTTGATGGTCTGACACGGCCATCAGTGGGAGGGGAGAACTTACCCGCCGGCAGGATAGCGTGGCATCTAGTAGTACCAAGAGGAGCGAGGTAAGCATTGTGCCAACCAGGGGGTGAGGAGACTGTGACTAACACCGTATGCGCCGCTACCTAGCCCGCCGCCGAGCATGCCCTGGGGATCAGCGTTGTGGACTCTGGAAGAAAGGAGGGACAAGTGGTAGGCGAGAGGCAGTATCGCGCCCAAGGTACGGGTCGATATGAGAAGTCTTCGCGCTATAGTCGAGCATGAAGCGGAGCGAAGACGACAGCGAAAGCGAGACTCACATATCCACCCATTCCCATACCGCCCATCCCCATGCCGCCCATCATCATCGGATTCATGCCCATCATCCCCATACCGCCCATGCCGCCCATGCTCAGAATCGTCAGCGGAGGCCAGCCACATCAAATATTAGACTATCAGAAGGGCGAGGAACAGCAAGAGCGAGGTCAAGATGTGAAGGATAGTCAGTAAGCAGACCATGGAGTAAGGAGACATGCCCATCCCTCCCATACCCATACCACCCATGCCCATGCCGCCTAGACCGCCCATACCCAGCCCTCCCATTCCCAGTCCGCCCATGCCTAGCCCTCCCATACCCATCCCACCCATTCCCAGTCCTCCCATGCCCATGCCACCCATGCCTAGCCCTCCCATACCACCCATTCCCATCATAGCAGGCATGCCCATCCCCATACCGCCCATACCCATACCACCCATTCCCATGCCTCCCATGCCCTGCTTCGTCAGCTCAACCGCTCCTATACCCGTCTAGGCGGATCTTGAGATCTTGAGGGGTTGACACATACCATCATGGGATCCTCGTTTCATCAGGTCAAGTATCATACTTCACATGTATGCACACTTGAGACGGATGGTAGACTCACCATCATCATCGGGTTCATCATGCCCATTCCTCCCATTCCCATGCCGCCCATTCCCAATCCGCCCGTTCCGCCCATCCCTCCCTGATAGGCATAAGCATTCGCTACGGGCGACCGGGTATAAGGGTACGCGGGAAGAGAGTAGCAGGAAGAGGTGTGCGCAATGCCGTGTGGGTAGTATGGTGCGTAGAGGGGATCATGGGTCGCGAGGTAGAGAGAGTGGGCGATGATCTCGGCTTTGGTACGGTTGCGCTTCACCATGATGAAAGGGATTGAGAGACAGGGTGGGCTAGGTGTGGAGGGATGTAAGATGTCAAAGAAGAAGTACTCACCATCATCATCATTGACATTGGGTCCATCTTGATCGGTGCCTGGAGGCTGGTCGTGAGGGGGCGGGAGCCGTAAACTCAGTTGCCGCTGGGCGGTGGGGGCGCCGAGGTTTCGGCACGATTAGGTCTGAGCGTTGTTTCAGATCTTGGGTGCGATATGACTTCGAGCCTTGAGTTGTTATGATGTGGATGGTGATGGTGGACTATAGTGTATCGTAAGAATGAGGTAGACAGAGAGGCAACGGGAGGAACAAGGCACACCCCGGACAGACAGCCCTGTGTGCATCGCATTCCGACGAACAAAGGAACGCTCATGACGACTGCTGCTGAACGCTCTACAAGCACTAGAATCATCTCGCGACCGAGTCTGACTCGCCGGTGCCACGCTGTACCATGCGCCTCACGCGCAGAGGACGTCCTTTGTAACGCTTTTCGCCGGAGATGGTAAGCTCAGAAGATGAAACACTAGGGGCGTTTCGAAAGGAGGGCCAGGGGAAAGATGAAACAGGTCGAGCTCTTGCCGTCCTTAGGCCCCTGCCGGGTCACAACGCACGATTGAGCGCAGCACGCTGCATAAGCCGAGTCGAGTGCCCTGTTTACTCGCTGAAGCTCAACTCGACTGATGCTGCCTATATATGGTAAGTCAGAGCTGCCGTTTTATCGTTCTGGCCACTATGGCTCAGTAGATGAAACATGTTTGGTCCGTCTGTAGCTCGGTTTTGCGTGCTATTGCATGGCGGGTACATATCTATATCAATGCATCATTTCTATCTGCTGCTATTCTTGCTGCTAGCTCATGCTATGTACTAAGGACCTAATCACACACACTACTCTGCTATCTTACTTTCGGCTTGGCTAATATACAAGATTGGGGTCTTGAAGTCGTGTATCGTACATGGACGTGGGGGAAATCGTATCGTGACGTCGTTGCCTGAGTGGGGTCGTATACCGAGACGGGTCGAACCGGACGAATAATGCTAATGTTACACATCACTCCCTATCCCCTCTGCGCCCACCCTCATCTATCCCCTCCATCCCTCATATCTTGGAAGGGGCGAACTCCACTCGCTTCTCGTCCGCCATGGCTCCCCCGACTGCGCAGCATGAATCGATCCCCCTATCCCGTGCATGTGCTGGTACGCCGTTTCCTCCGAGACCGTCGACCACCGATTGGGGTTGGAAGCTGGGTTGTACGAGGGGATGGCGTACTCCCTGACCTGGCTCGGCACGGGCTGATACTCGAGCGGCGGGGGCGCAGGGTACATGTTGGGATTGTAGGTGTATCCGGGTGGACCGGCGTTGGCGAATTGACCAGGGAGGGGCTCGACAGCCTGCCCGGGATGATAGGCGTACGGCTGCATGGCGGGGAATGGGGTGGGGACTGGGTACGATCCGTACGGCTGGCCTGTGGGGTAGTATGTCGAGGCAGGATTGAAGAGGGTGGGGCCGAGGATGGCGGTGGGTGAAGCTGCAGCGGTCTCGTGTCTGCCGCGCCATACCAGTCGGGGCTGGACTGGATCGGGCTGGGTCATGGTGTACGGCTGGCCGTTGGTGGTGTAGGTGCAGGGATATGGCTGCTGCTGGCGGAGGATGGCTTTGCGAGGCCGTCCGTCTTGGCCCGGATGAGGGTCCGCGGCGATAGAGTAGTAGATGAGGTGCTGTATTGTCAGCATGAACCCCTATCTTAAACAGCAAGTAGACGACGAACCTGAGGTGGGATAGATTGAATCTGTAAGTCCTGGTCGTACGGCGCAACAAGCGAGTCCCAACGCGCATGCTCCGTCTGCTGCCCAATGGCCGGCAGAAACCCCGCCGAGGACATCTGGGCAGCATGGGTCTGAGCTTGATGCCTCAAATCTGCGTCGTTCATCCAGACCGCAGTGTTGAAGTCGCCCGACGTCGACCCACGGCGGCCATGCTGACCGAGCATGGGCGCCAAGCGGTGACCTTGCCTGCTAAGGCTGGACGACCGGTTCAGTCCCGAATTGAGAGACTGCGGCATGGGTAGATTGGGGTTGTAGGCGTTGGTGCGACGTGTAGGCCGCCGCTGGGACTCGTAGGCCTCAGCCGGGTCCTCTTCGCCGTCGTGCGCGTCGACCGCCGAGCGCTTCCGAGTATATCCGTAGCCGGGTGTCACGTACTGCCCTTGATCATCATGGTTGTAGGTAGTGGGCGAGACCGACCTGGCGCGGGGCTCGGCTGGTGAGGGGACGTATGGAGTGGATGGGACCTCCGCCGAGGAGGGCGTAAGAGAATGATACGGGGGCGCGGAGTGATTGATGACGGGGTCGAAGCGAGAGCGGAAGATGCCCTGATGCTGACGCGATGCGATGAAGCCATCGAGTAGTTGGCGCCAGGTATCGTAGTCGCTCTTGTGGACGCAGAGCTTGTACTCTAGCCCTCGGAGAAACTCGATCTCCATCCGACCGATTTCGGCGACCGTCAGGCCCGTCAATTCGGCCCACGTGTGATTGGTATATGTGTTACTGATGGTCAGCGATATCCCTCACAGATTGAGGGGAGCACTCACTCGTCGAGGTACTTGTTGCTCAATATGATGCTCGCAATAAAGGGTCTCATCTCTGTGCCCGGCCCAGCGTCGATACTGTATTTGCGCTTGAGTCGGTATATGTATAGTAAGGCGACGAGAACGACCGAGTGCGATACGCCGGTGATCCGTAAGAGTCTGTTGACGCAGTGTGTAAAGTCGGGAGATGGTGCGACCTGGAGTGGATGGAGGGGGTTGGAGGGGTGGCGAGGGTACTCGAAAGCGTCATGATTGATATCGAACGTGTCGCTGGGCCGACCCGAACCGATAGGCCCTGGAGAGGAGAAGTGGAATGACGGTCTGACTTTGCCGAACCATAGCCATACCACCATCTGAGCTGAGTATGTCAGCTATTGTCTTCGGCGGTGGGGAAAGAGTGAAGGAGAGAAGGGAGGGGGCGACTGAGTAGTGTGAAGAGGAGATAGAGGGAAGGAGGATCGTCGCGCAAGTAGCCTCTTCCAGCTACATCTCTCGGGACTGTAACCGTACTAGATCGAGGGTAGGAGGACAAGGAGCTTACCTGCATAGACAGCCAGAGGAGTATCTATACCCGGCAGTGAAGCCTGCTCTCCTTTCTGAGCAAAGTTCATATCCACCTGCCGCTTCGGTACGATCTCCGGAGCGGCAGCGAGACCTGATCCCAGCCCCTGATCGGAGCCTCCGACATGACTGGGAGGGAGGAAGGCGGATGAGGGGTAGTAGGGATGATAGTCCTCAGCCTGCTGACCCCCCGTCGCCATAGAGTGGACGATCGAAGGGTCCGCCATACTGTAGGGAGGAGGAGTGTCGACGCTCGATGGCAGGTGTGGGGACTGGGACATGCCGCGAGCGAAGGGGGAGGGGGAGGGAGAGGGAGTGGCCTGTGGGCGGCGAGGAATAGTGATGGGAAGGAGGACTCCTTATATAGTCGAAGGGCGAGAAGATTACCCGCCTCTATCGCCGTAGCTCTGTTCTAGCCGCTTCGGTTCCGCGAGGATGCATCGACTCGATTATGGTGGAGATCCGCCCGTTCCTGAAGGACCGGAATGAGAGTGACGAAGCGCGGCGGGGAGGTTGTTGGTCTTGACGTGGAGGGGGCAAAGGGGGAGAGGTGGCCGTCGCAAAGCGGTCGAGGGAGTCGATATCACCTCCTCGGCAACGATCTGGTCGTCAGTCTCTCTCCATTCTGTACGGTCCATCATTCTGAGTAGTCTGTATAGCAGATGAGACGATGAGAACGAAGGAGGATTCGGTAGGAGATTCCGCATGGGTTTCAAGGGAGGCAGTCGACCGAAACAAACACTTACTCGACTCGAGGGGCCCGACGCGTCAGCACCGCGTATCAGGGATAAGCGGAATGAGCCTTTCCTTAGGCAATGTCTCTCGATTGACCCGGATCTCGTATGGCTGACCTGCTCCGCGACTAATGAGGGGGCGAGCGGTGTCGGCCTGCGTGAGACAGCGGGGTGATCTCGACTTTGGAGATTTGATATAAGTAGCAGGGGCGGACAGGCGACCGGGGTCTTCTGATTTGTACAGGTACGTTGAGCGAGGTAAGACAAGATACGTTGAGAGAGAGAGAGGTAGTCGAGGAAGGAGGATGGATGAAGGAGGAAGGAAAGATGTTGGTCGAGCGCGCGCTACAGCCGATCAGCCCCTGCTTCCACACACACACGTCTTTCTCCTCCGAGGGCCGAGATGGACGGGCGGGGCGGAGGTCAAAGGGGGGTGGATTGATTCTGGGGACCATGATGAGGCGCCCACCGCAGGCACAAGGGGTGAGAGGGGGAGAGGGGCAGAGGACAGAGCGGAGTCCAAGCCAGGTACGGGTTCTCGGCTCCTGCGTGTACTATAGAAAAGGGACGATTGACTCACCTCTAATGGAAATGGCGTTTCAGATTGTCTGCTTCGGAATGCTAAACCGCCTGATACCCGCGCGGGTCTGACGTCTGTGCGCCTAGCTCCGTCCAGTCCTTGCGTCTCCAAGCTACGCCACTCCTCACCTCTGTATGCTTGTCACTGTAGCGGGGAATAGGCACCAAAAGGACGGTGATCCGAGCTTACGGATCGTAACGACCGGAGTGAGGCGAAGGAGGTGGAGACGAGGACGAGGGGTGGACCTGATTTGGGGCTACTTCCATGGTCAAGTTCCTGGGCCAAAGACACAGCGCTTGGACACCCTTGAGCTCAGCTTTATCGCTCATCTATATCCTTTGACAACAACGGAGGATTGATCACTCACCTTGCTGAACTAGGGTTGGCGATCCGAGCTTCAGCTTACAAGCTGCGAGATCTATCTCCGTCCTAAGCTTCTTCCAGACTCAATCAAGCACCGCTCTCCGTGATTGCCCTCGATACCGCCCTGTACTCCTCGCCTCCGAGGGTACCAGCGGCGGGGCACTGCGCCTTACTCAGCCGTGATGAGGTCGGTCGGACGAGGATGGGGTCGTCGCGGCAGTGCGGGGCCGTGGGATGACAGGTGTTTCAGGGTGTCTCGTAATACTGGCGTACGAGGTGATACTGAGAATGGAAGATGGAGAACGTACAAGTATGGTCCAGCAAGTGATCGCTCTGCCACAACTCCCTCAACTCGTTAACTCTTGTTCAGCCAAACCGATGCAGTACCCTTGTTCACCATGTCCCTAGCTTGACCGGCTCCCCCTCCGCCTCAGGCCCTCATTCACCTCTGCCCAGCCCAAACTAGATTCCCTCGTCGGGGTCGGGTGGCAAATGCAGATCTTACTGAAATCTTTGCTCCGCCATTGTGCCGTAAGAGAGGCGTCACTCGTGCCGATATGGTCCCTGAAACTATCCTGAAACTGAAACTGAGACTGTCCCCGAAAAGCTACCATGAGCTCCCGAAAATCAGTCCCTATCCTCCCTCCCTTCGCCCTTTGTCCCACTGGTCATGCCGCCAGAGCGGGATCAGCAGGCTGTGTATGATAGCACGATGCCGGGGTCAGCTCGGCGCACCTCGATTGACGGAGACACGGGCAGTCAGGCTAGTCAGGGAGATGAAGGATGGGGTTGCGCGGTACCTAGTCATCCCGATGCACAGTCTTTGACCCCGCATCTCTACGATGGATCAACCCGCCTAGAATAGAGGCCCAGATATAGCTTCTTCCGCATGTTACAAGGTAGCGGGTATTGTACAGTGGCCGATGGCGCCGTCCACAGCCCGCTCGGCCTCGGAGAGTAAGCATGTGAATGTGGTAACGCTAGGAAGGGAGATTCGCAGCTGCACAGGTACAGCTCCACGATTGCGCAACGATCTTATGGCAGGTCCCGTAAGCGCGTAAGCCGCTGCTGCCCTCGGCGCAAATCCAAACGATCTCCCCAATCTGATCTGGAACTCGGCGCTGACAGACTCTATCATGATGAATCGCACGCCTCATTCACCCTGCATCCTGGACAAGCGATCAAGTGATCTGATCTCGATCAAAGGAAACCTGAAACGCTTATACACGGAGGGACGCGCTAGCATCGTGTTGGCGGCGAAACACCTAGACTCTGAAACGTCGGTGCGGGTCGTCCGTCGTCCGTGCATCATCATCCTTGCATCCTCACAGCATCGACCATACTCGTGCTTTCCTGCAGGAGCAGAGCCTGTTATGGCCGGCTTGATGGCGTCTCGCTCTGACGCATCTAGCCCTGTCGAAGCCGGAAGGGATACCGCCGTCATCGAAGGTCAAAGGCGGACCAGAAGGATTGGGCAAAGGGTGGAGTGAGCAAGAAGTCTGTGTGTGTGTCTGGATAACCTTGATTCCCCTCACCCTTCATTTCCAGTGCTAAGTTACAAGGATGTCCTTTGGCTCCAAGAGCGTCAAAGCGATGATGCACTGCTCTATCCGTCCATCTAACATACTCCTCTACTTACTCATATACTCGTTCACTAATCGTACCCTGTGCAATACTCCAGTCATCCGCGATTCTTCTCGATCAAAATCAAACGAACCCATCAGCCATGTTCGGCCTCGACGAAACCTTCTTGGCGCTTCGCTCAACCCTGCGATCCGTCACGATCTGCTCGCTGCTCATCTTCGCCCACGTCATACTGGTCACCATGGCCGTCGCCCGTAAGCTCAATCCTCTCACGCCGTATTGCATAGCAAAGCTGACGAAATAGCGCGCGAGCTGTTCGAAGCGTACCCCGAGCTGTCGCGCGCAGTCAAGCTCCTTTCGGGCATGACCTTCCTCACCCTCCTCTGGAAGGTCTTCATCCTCTTCGAATTGGCGGATCTGGCGCCTGCTCCGTATGCAGCACGAGCGGAGGCAGTGGACGAGAAGGCGGGGCTTGAGGTGGAGGCAGACATTGTGGATGATGATGCAAAGGCGGCGGAAGGAGGGCACGTCTATACCAGGACAGGGTCGGAGGTGGTGATGGGGACGCTGGCGCTGGCTGGGTGGGCGTGTGAGTTGACCCCTGTTACCCCCTAGTGGTCAGTGCGTGTAAGTACGTGTAGCTGACCCACCTAGACTGCGTTCCATCAGCAATGACAATCTTCCAGATCCTGTCCGCTCGGCTCGTCAAAGAGCTTGGTGAGTCTTTCTTCCAGCTACGCTTCTCTCACTGCCCGCAAAGCTGACCCAGCAGTCCTCCTGCCCATCTCATATGGCCTCGCCGTCTCATCCCTCGCGATCAGTCAGATCCTACTTCTCGCTCAGCTCTACCGCCTTCGTCATACCCGAGCGGCAGGCACCAAGCTCTGGACGGCGCGGACGGGGCACTGGGACGTACGGGTCAAGCTGGGGCGTGAGCGGGCGGGGGAGATGGCGTGATGTTCAAGCTGCGAAGCAGATGCGAGGATCCAGATGAGGTATCTAGGCTGGCCGTTGTCAAGCGCTGGCCGCTGTGTCGGGGAGGGTCGCCGTCCAGTATGTAATATAGCGCCTCAGACAGTCAGAAAGCAAATGTACCGATATACACGCCTAGCTGAACAGGTGAATTGAGTTTCACATCATGTTTAGACTATATCGACTTTGATGACAGATGTAATGTACGCTTCTACGCCGCGAACGACTTGGCTCCGAGCCATGAAGTGAGCATCGCCAATGCCTCCTTGGGCTTGTCGAGCGGAACCCTGATGATCAGCTGGACAGTCCCAGCATATCACACTCTGGAATGACTCACATGTGCCCGGCATAGTAGACCTTGAGAAGCTGGACGAATTAGCAAACAACCCTCCAACGGATGTACCGCTCAGAGATGACCCACCGAAAGGTTATTGTATGACTTGTAGCTTCCGGCGACCTTTCCGTCCACCTTCCACTCGGTGAGGCTCTCATTGTTGAACCCCTTCTTGCCAGACCAAGCGAGGCGCTCCATCCACATTTCGTTTCCGACATGGTTGCAGATGAAGTCGTAGGTGCCTATCACATCAGCTCAGGCCTCTCTTTAATTGCTTAGACGGTACAGACGAGGCGAACTCACCGGCGTAATTCAGGATCCGTACACCCCGCTCCAGCAAGTTGGAGACGTACAGCCAAGTCTTGCCGACCTGGTCGAGCGACGCGTGGAAGTTGGTCCCGACCAGGTTGTCGCATGAAGACCAGGGGCCGTGAGCCTTGTCCACGCCGAGCGTCTTGCGGACGTCGGGGAGGTTGAGGTAGTGCCCGATCTTCTTGCTACACGAGTCAGCTTGAATCCCTTTTCGCAGGCAAGACAGCTTACGTTTCGGGGTAGCAAAGCGAGTCGGACAGTTCTTCGAGGGTACAGGGCTTGCTGATGTCGTACCTGCACATCAGCATAGCATACATGGTGGTGGTGAGTTGCTTACGGGTTGACGCCTGCAGAAACGAAGGATCCGCCAATAGTCTCCTCGCAGTACTCAATGGCCATGCTGCACTTGACATAGTCGCTCGAGTCGAGGCAGCCCTTCTTGGTGTACTCGTGGCATCTTGGTACCTGTACATCAGCGCATGAACCCTAAATAGCGGAAGTGGACATACCGCCTCTGCCATGCGTACGCACTCGCCGATTGGCTGCACGGGCTCATCACGGCCGAGCTGGGTCTGACATTGCTATTCGCATCAGCTCAGATCTGGATATGCGAGACATTGCAGCTCACGTAGGGGTAGTATGACTCAGTAGTGGTGACTATCACATCAGCTGCTGGTTCAACGGGATGCGTCAACAAGAGACCAAGCTTACAAAAGTCCGTAATACCGTTCCCAATCATCACACTCTTGAGGTTGATCGGCTTCTTGTCTGCAGCTTTGAGAGCCTTGTTTCCGTCCAGAACAGCGGAAGCGAAGACAGGGAGATAACGGCCCTGGAATATCAGCGCGGTATTCCAGGGGCTAGGAATTAAGACTTACACCGTACGACTCGCCAGCCATGTGGAAGTCCCTTCCTTCATACTCCTTGAAGGTATCAAAGAACTGACTGTCAGCTCTTCCCTGTCGATCCAGGCAGCTGGGGACCTACGATCTGGACAAACGCCTGAACGTCCATAGCTGCCTCTTCCGTAGTCTTGACCGCTTGCCCGTGCTCGCCCTGGCTGAACCCGACGCCGAGGGGTTCGTCAAGGAAGAAAACATTTGCGTTCTGATTCCAAGAGTACGGGTTGGTGGTGGTGTCGTTCGCGGACTTAGGCTTGTCGTTCACGGTGCAGGGTCCGAGCTCCATGAATAATCCGAGAGCGGAACTGCAGCCAGGTCCTCCTACTCTGGTTAGCTTATCAACCTTACGAGTGAGGCTGGTAGAAGCGTACCGTTGATCCACATGATGACTGGGTCCTCCTTAGGCTTGCTCCTCGACTCGAAGAAGTAGAAGAAGAGGTCTCTTCCATCACCTCGCGAGACGTCGAGATAACCCGTAAACGATCGGACATCGGGATCACACCATCCCGTCGTCTCCTTGATCCGTACCGAATGACCTGGATGCCTCGCCGATGTCAGAGTGACAAATTCCTCGCTTCCCTTGAGGTCTGCCAGCGAGATATCGCTCGCTGGGCTGAGGTGGGTCGCGGCCGAGCCGGAGTGGAGGAACGCATCGGCGGCCTGGAGAGCTTGCTGTGGGGAGGTAGGAAAGTGCGGGAGCTGCAGCGCTGCGATCAGCGGCAGGAGTGGGAGAAGGACGGCTGAGAGGAGCATGATGGGGGAGTGATATGTACGATCGATGAGTAGATAAGGGAGCTAAAGGGAGCTACTTATAGCCATCGTCCAAGGTGGACCCGGCCGGTGCATTCCTCCGTCGGTCTCACCCGAATCGCTCGCATGGGTCCATTCGAGCCATTCTCTTCGAGCTCTGTACTTACAAGTAGAGAGGCGGTTAGCATGGACCTCTAAGAGGCGGCCCTATAGCACTCGAGCAGGACTATACGCTCGTGGGCCCATTACGGGCAAGATAAGCGATATCTTCGGACTGCAGCAACCGGGATTACTCGCAAGCGGTAAGGTACGCCGGATCCGAAGGTCAAGATTCTGCACGACTCGGTCAAGACTCGGTCGACTGCCTAATGCTCTACTCACCGAGAACGCACTGACTTGTAACGGCTCCCTTCGGTTCCGACACCTCATATATAAGTAGGACGAGTTCAACGCAGAATCGAATACCAGCGAATCTCCCAAACCCGGCTTCCACCCAATCACCCCGCCTTCATTCAGCATTCTTCTCAACGTGCCTACAATGCCTACCCCGTCGCTGGACATGGGCGAGTACAATTCAGGTCAACGATTGCTGGTACGCTACAGCCCTCGAGCCACCGGTGCCGATGCAGACTCCGTCCCTGAGGCTGATCTCGAGCTCGAGATCATCCACGCCTATCAACCCTTCTCGCTCTCGGTCATCTGCAAGGTCGTCATCCACCCCATCGCCCCGACGTCCTCTCTGCCTCCCGGGCTTCCCTCAACCTGCATCATGAAGCTCTTCGACCGGCGGTACGAGCACAATACACGCAATTACTACGGGTAAGAATCGCCCTACACGGCGGCAAGGGAGGCCGCACACCAGCGGTATCTGGCGGAGACGACCCGGGAGAAGCCCAGGAGCATCTGGATCACTCGGCGTGCACGCAAGAGGGACGGGGAATATGAGGCGAAGATCGAGGAGGGATGCAGGAGGATGATGAGGAACGAGATGCGAGCGTATGAGGAGATGCGCGAGCTGCAGGGGACGCACATCCCCTCGCTATACGGGACCATCCGGTACACCTCACCGGTACCTCCTCCCTCCGATACGGGCGAGCTTTCGGACTATCGCTACACCGCACACGGTCGCATCCTGGAGCACATTCCATCTTCTACGCTCCGTCGATACCTCGAGGCAGCTATGCGGAACGAACCGCCATTATACGACAACATCCGACTTGTCTGCGACCAGGCAATGGCGCTCGTGCATCAGATCGACGGACTCAACGTGCTCAATCGGGATGCGAGACTGGAGAATGTATTGGTGTCTGCAGTTTGTGAGTGCTTTGCAGAATGCCTCACTGAGGAGGGTCAAGACTGACATCCCCAGCCAAGGATGACTCCAAGACCTTCTACTCTTCCCCCTTTCCGCTGCAACCTCACACCGCCTTTCGCTGCACTGCCATCGACTTCGCCTGCACCCGACTCCGGTACCATGACGAGACGGACGAGGAGTGGCGACGGGCCAAGGAGAAGCTGGATGAGGAAGGGGCGATCGGCTGCGTGATACGTGTGACGTTGCGCAACGAGGGCAAGCTCAGGGATGATCCGGTGGATGGGGAGAGGATCTGGACCTACGTTCCAAGCAGGAGATGGCATCAGACACTCAGCAAGGAGGAGTACGAGGTCTACTGCGAAGACGACGAATGGGGCCTGTATGCGGGCAAGTTGGCTGAGGAGGACAGGAGTGTGGGTGGGGACGCTTCAGACGAGTCAGATGAGATGGATGAGGGCGGCAGAGAGGGAGGCGAGACTTTAGAGGCTCGCACAAAGGCGTAGAATTTTCCGGGCAATTCGAGAGTGGTAGAGACGATAGAGATGAGAATTACTCTAGTCACGTATGTGCACGCATTATCATGAAGCATTACATCGCGCGACCCAAGGGTTTCTAAACGGTCGCTCAGCGGCGGACGTCCACAGTCAATCCACAGCACTGCCACAGTTTGCACCAGTTTGCACCTCATTCCTCACGCCTCAAGATCCCCCCACTTAGCACACAGCGACCCACATCTGATGAAGCTGATCGCGATTGTGCATGTCGTGTCCACTTCTGGCATGCTAGTAGGGAATGAAGACCCCACGATGAGACGGCCTACTCGCATAGTGGTAATCCTTCTCTCCGGCGCGAGCAGTTGCAAGCCCCAAGATATCATCCATCGGTCCGGGCGGGAATAATCACGCGTGTGCAGCGCACACAACTCCCCTGCTTCTTTCTCGCCATCGTCAACCTTCTGCTCCGACCATCAGCTCACATCTTCAAGATGGACGAGTACGAAATTGGCAAGCGCTTGCGCGTCATATGCACCCCAGCTCATACCTCTTCATCGGCCGGGGACAACCCCGGGGAAAGGAGCGAGATCGATCTCGAACTTGAGATCCTGCACGCCTACACACCGTTCACCACGTCGGTCGTATGTTTGGTCCGGATCATTTCACTCTCAACATCCCCGCCTGTAGGTGGTCTGCCGGAGACATGCGTCCTCAAGCTGTATGACCGCCGCTACGCCATCAATGCGCGCGAGACTTTCGACGCCGGGCGTCTCTACTCGGCGGCGAAGGAAGCCGCGTACCAGCGGTTCCTCCAGGCGGCGGTCGCAGATCCTTCCATCGAGGAGAAGACTATCTGGCAGCTGTCCGAAGAGGAGGATGAGGGAGGAGTGGAGGCGTACCTTGAGCGGTCCTGCCAGAAGCAGTATATCGCGGAAATGGGGGCGTACGGGGATCTGGCGGAATTGCAGGGAACGCTCATCCCGACACTATACGGCTCGGTACGCTATCGCTTGGCGGCACCCCTCCCATCATCCTCCCCGGTCGGCGGAACTCCCTCGCCTATCCGGTACGGAGTCAACGGAATCCTCATTGAACATATCCCCTCGACAACTCTCGAGGCGTACCTGACGGCAGCTATGCAATCGGATCCCATCCCCTACGACTACATCTCAGACGTCTGCGACCAAGTGATAAAGCTCATGGACCGTCTCGATAATTTCAAAGTCCTGAACCAGGATTGCGGAATGCGAAACATACTGGTTGTCTCTGACGGTAAGTCCGTCCATAACGTTCTGATCGCCCATCACTTGAGCTGATTAGTAGCCGCTTCCCAACCGGAACTCTCTCCCTCATCCATCCGTCCATCTCGCTGCGTCGCGATCGACTTCGCCTACAGCAGACTCCGCTTTCCAGACGAGACGGACGAGCAATGGCGGCGGGCGAAGGAGAACCAATCAGAGCAAGAGGTCATCGGCTGTCACATCAGCCAGCTTCTGGCGAGCCTCGCAAGGGCGCGGCCGTCGGAGACTGCTAAGGCGGGGCTGTGGAAGAATGTGAGGGCCAATAGGCGTTGGTACCGGGAGTTGAGTAAGGAGGAGCAGAAGGCGTATCAGACAGACGGTCATTGGGGACTGTCCAAGGCGGCCGGTCAGCAATAGGGATGGGATATGCTCGAGAGTCAGATATCATCGGTCACAGTCCCAGTCGAGCATATATACATATACCATCATCTCTACCTTTGTGACGCTCATCCCCAGCTCCGACTCGCTACTTTCGCAGTTCACCGCCATAACTACGTCATTAAACGTTGCCGCCGAGATTTTGCGCCTCATTCCTCAGCTGCTCAGCGCTTCAGCAGCAACTTCCCCCCACTTAAGTGGTATCTTGTACCTAACTTAACTACCTTGTTGCCTAGCCACACCTGCCGCACATCACGATGGCTCAATGATACATCATCACAGAGGCATCAGAGTCGATCAAGGATCGAGGCGCCAAGCCACAGGTTCCGGCCCACATCCTTTGGAGGTCCGAGCGGGCAGGTGACCGCATGCGGGGCGTGTGCGTTAGGCACACACCCTATTGCTTCTTCTTCAAATCAACCTTCTTTCTCAGCTTTCGCTCATCTACCAGCCATGGGAGACTACGATATTGGCAAGCGCCTGTGCGTCAGATACACCCCAGCACAAATCTCGTCATCGGGCGACAAAGCCGGGGAAAGCAGCGAGATCGATCTTAAACTCGAAATCCTGCACGCCTATAGCCCTTTTACCCTTTCGGTCGTCCTCCAAGTCCGCATCCACAGTCCAACGTGCTCCCCCCTTCCTCCATCCCTACCTTCCATCTGCGTCGTCAAGATCTACGACCGGCGGTACGATACCAATACTCGACACCGGTTCGACAAGGACCGGCCGTATTCGGCGGCGAAAGAGGCCGCGTATCAGCGGTATCTGCTGGAGCCGCGGGATGCATCAGAGGAGGAGAAGAGTATAGGACAACTGGGAAGGGAAGGAGATGACGGCGGGATAGAGGCGTGTCTCGAGGAGGCTTCTCAGCGGTTCTTTGTGGACGAGAGGCGGGCGTATGAGGATATGCGCGAGGTCCAGGGCACGCACATCCCGAAGCTCTACGGGTCGATACGGTATACGTCGTCCAACACATTCGGCGGACTGGGTGGCGCAGACAGCTTCCCACCCTTTGTCGCCAACGGTCTCATACTTGAATACTTCCCTGCCATCACTCTCAAAGAGTTCCTCGATGCAGCCCTTCTCACCAATCCTCCGTTGTACGCGGTCATCTCAGCGGTCTGCGATCAAGCAGTCGCGGTCATGGATCGGCTCGATGGGTTCAGCGTACTCAATCGGGATGCGAGACTGGAGAACGTGCTAGTGGTCTCTTGTCGTAAGTCGTATTTGAACGCGGCAAAGACACGGATCAGAGCTGACGTTCTAGCGGCGGCGAACAGCGATACCCCTCATACCTCTTCGTCCTCTCCTACCTTCCCCTCCCCAACTTATCGACTCGTCGCGATCGACTTCGCCTGCACCCGGCTGCGACACGCCGACGAGACGGACGAGCAATGGCGCCGGGCGAAGCAATCCATGGATGAGAGGGGTGCAGTAGGCCTCGTTGCTCAAGCTCATCTGGGCAGGCAGGCGGGGGCGATAGGCGAGACGGTCGATACAGCGCGGCTTTGGCGGTACAGTAAGAGTGCAAGATGGAAACGCACCCTTACACCGAAGGAGCGCGCGGCCTACGAGGAGGACCCTGAGTGGGGACTATACGGGTATTAGATCGCACATTAGGGAAGCTTGCAGCAGATAACGTAGCAAAATGTACATGCCGCGCTGGCGCTGCTAGCCTGTGTATGAACGCCATATCCATCCTTCCTCGTGACTCCATCGTGAAACGCCCGATGTAGCAAAGTCCAACACTGAGGGTCGGCACTGCAAGTCGATTAACAACTTACGGGCTTTACTCAGAGTGCCTGAACCTGCCTGATCAGTTCGGCGATGATAACACTGACTGGTGTCTCGAGCGAGACCCGAGTCCTGATGGGTGTGCGGGGCATTACTTTGACCTGGTGCATGCCGTCCGAATCAATCATGGACTCGATGGAGTATAGGCAGTTGGACATGCCACTGGGAGTGGTTCCGTGCCAGTGCTCCCAATCTGCCGCATTGGTGCTGACGGTGACATTGCTGGGCGTGATGTTGTTGAGATACTCCAGAATATCTATCTTCTGCTGCCTGGTAAGCTGATCGAGGGTCAGCTATGGTGCTTCGCGTATGAGCACAAATCGACTCACGGGGTACTGTTGAGGCATAGCGAACTCCTGGTTTGTGAGCTTGTTGTCGTTTGCTGAGGGGCCAAAGGGCGGTCCAGCCTGGTTTATATAGTGTGCTCACCAATGCGGGTCAGCTTCTCTTCGCTGCTTCTCTGCCTCACACCCGGCGACCCCTCTGTCCGCTGACGCAGCCAAAGGATGCTGGAATTCGTTGTTCTTGAAGAAGTCCATAATCGTGTGTATCCAGTGGCGCCTTCCGTCAGTCAAGGGTTAAGTGTCGGCAGAAGTCGGAAGCGTGCGCTGCATGATCTGCGTCTCGTGTTGGGATGTACTCAGCCTCTAGCAGGTGACCTCTACGATATCCTCCTCGTCCCACCCCTCCGCGTCCCACCTAAACATCGTCCCCACCTGCTCACACTCCCCACACCTGACCCTCACCTCATCCTCCGCCACCTCGCCTCCGTCCTCCTCGGGCACAACGCTGACCGCACCGGGGATACAAGGCGCATGATACGCATGCTTGCACCCCCTCACACCGATCAGATCCCGCACCCTCGGTCTATCCTTCACCGCCATCTGGGCAAAGGCATCCCCTTCCTCGTTGGTCGGTGCGATCCCGCAGGCGGCCGAGTCGCAGCACCATCCCAGAGCGCGCTCGTGATTCTGCACCCACTTCTCCAGCGGGATCTGCTTGACCGGTGGAGCGGCAGTGGATGGGGCTGTCCGACTGGGGGGCGCAGCAGGTCCGCCTCCACCGACGGGGAAGAGGAAGGTGAAGGGGTTCTCGTTGAAGGTTTGAGTGAAGCCCTCAAGGATAGCCGAGGCGTCGGGACCGGCAGCGGGAGGGTTTTGGCGGTCGGGAGTGGGAACGGGGAAGCTGGTGGGGATGAAGGCGCTGTCCGTGTGGTGTGTCCGCTGTGCTGAATCGGTTGACGAAGCTGCTGGGGCGGCGGCGCTGGGTCCAGCGGGTATCGGGCCGTGTCGGTGGACGTGGAAGTGAGGAGGGGGGACATGCTGGGGTAGATGATGATGGTGGACGTGGTGATGGTGATGATGATGGTGTGGGTCACTAGCTGGTGTAGGCGCGCTAGAAGCGGACGATCCGCCGGCGGGCGACTGTATGCGGGGCATGATGCCGGTCCGACGCCCGAAAGACGCGAAGCGAGGAACAGGAGACGCCTCGGCGGAGGGGAATGGGGAAGGCTCGCCAGTCAGATGCTCATCCCCTAGTATAGGCTGTAGTCCGCCGGCTGCCAGAGCATCGCCCAGTGCGCCATGCGCCGCATCGGCCGCCATGTCAACAAACATATTGACGGTCGTCGTCCAGTGGTTCTCCTCCTCGGCGGACATACCGCTGGCTCTCTGAGCCGGGGGCTCATCGGGTGCTGACTCTGCCGCAGCTGAGCCAGATGCGGCAGCTGCACCAGTAGGAGGTCGATAAGGATGTTGCTGGTTTTGTCTCGCTTCCCGTCCGCCGAGTGCGAAAGTACGAGCTCGGAGAGAGGAGCCGCCGGTTGAGGGTCGTAAAGTCCGCCCGGGATCGAGGTCTAGTCGACATGAAGGACTGCGTGATGAGCTCCCAACTTCGCATCTTGAATATGGGCGATACTCACCAAGTATGCTTCGTCTCAAACCAAGGCTGCAGGCATTCCCCGTGGAAGAGGTGGTTGCATGGCAGCCGCTTCACGCCCGTTCCCTCATCCGCCTCCGCATCCTTTTTCCCCGCGCTAACGTCGCCATCTTCTGAGCTTGATTCCCACCCCTCGAGGCAGACACCGCACTTCCACGCGCCCTCCTCGACATTCTCCGCCGCATAGATCCGGTCTACCCGCTTCATCAACCCCTTTTCCACCTCTGGGAGCGACGTGAGCAGCTCCTTGGCCTTCTCTGGATCGGGCGCAGGAGCACCGCCGCCGAAGGCTCCAGCGAGATGGAAGGGGAACATGAAGCCCTGCGGGGGCATCGCGAATATAGCCCCAGCGGGTCCAGCTGGACCTGTGCCGGGGTGTCCAGGTGCAGGAGCGCCATGAGGTGGCATGTGACCGACCGAGCCGTCTGGGCGAACCATGAATACCATGGAAGAAGCGAATGGGCCAGGATTCCCCGCACCTCCGGGAGCTGCCGCACCGCCGCTCGGACCCGGTGGTCCTGCTGATGATCCCGCCTGGCCCGAAGCGCGCGGGAAGAGGGCTGCGAGGTGTGGTGATAGTGGCAGTGGCGGTGGAAGGGAAGAGAAGGATAGAGGGTGTGTCGGTGGATTGAGAGGTCCGCTGAAAGGAAGGCCTCCGGATAGCCTTTGACCAGATGGCGGGGTAGGGCGTGCCGAACTTGACGGCTGAGGTGATGCTGATGAGGATGCGGCAGGTGGGTGGGATGATCCGCCAGCGGAAGGTCCAGCGACCGGAGGCGATGCTGCTCGTTCTGGCTGCAGGTGGAAGGTCCAGACCATGCCTCCCGGTTGATGCGCTGGACCTGGGCCCGCCTCTCCGCCGCCCGATCCTCCTTCAGCTGATGGTGGAGCCTCCCCGTCGCCGGGGCTACCGCCTGGGAACGGCACGAAGAAGCTCATCTCGATCCGCGCTTCTGGGACTGCGCCAGATGCGTCAGACGGTGGAGACCCGCCAGCAGGAGGGGGAGGGCCGGGAGGGGACGACATGGTTATCGATCACGAGAGTGGCGTGAACGTTATCGCCTGACTAAGCGAGTTGTCGGTATCGGTTCCTGGGTGTTGCGCTACGTACAAGATGAGGTGTATGATAGATGTTACAAGCAGATATGGGGATGATGGGGATATGATATGATATGATTACAAAGGGGGTCTTGAAGTGGAAGGTATCAAGGAGGGAGAGACAGAGACAAGGGTTGTCGACGCATTCCAGAACAGTCCGCGCCGTCATCGCGTCGGCCATCGCTGCCGAAAGCCAAGCCACCTCGGCCACCGCCCACCCACCGGCTATCCCCGCCACTATGAAACCCAACCAGACTAGTCTAGACTGCGAAAGGCCGTTTCATGGCGATATGAAAGGGTCAGCCGGTCAGACAGCGCTCCAGACCCAACACCGCATAGCCAACATGCGTGACGACAGTACATGCAATGATGTAAACCCAAAAGTCGAGCAAGCTAATCTAGCGAAAGTTCCTCTTTCAATCTTCTTCCTCTTGCCCTCGTCTGCGTCCCGCCCCTCCTATTGTTCCGCGTAAAGTACCATCTTCTGATCTTCCTTGCTCAACCACCATCTCAACTCGTCGTCATCCCTCAGCTCCTCATACCCGCCCCCATTGGCCGGATTGACCCCACTCCCCATACCCGTCCTGTACCGCAGCACCGTGATCTCATTCCCCAACCTCGCTCGCACCTTGTCAAACAGCTCCGTATAGTTGACGTCCGGATGGACGCGGATGGCGATAAGGTCGTCCGTCGACCGATCATATATCTTGATTTTGATATATGGTGGTGGGTTGGCACCTCCGCTTGCGCGGCCGGCGGGACCAGAGAAGGAGGAGGATGCGCCGGTGGAGGGACCGGCAGAGAAGGGGGTGGCGGAGTGTTGCTGTTGTGAATGGTGCCCGTGTGAGTGGGCCGATGAGGAGGGTTGGCGAACGTGCGCCGAGGCAGGGTAGGCTTGCGAGCCGGAGGAGGAGGGCCGACTTGTGTCGATCGGCGGGAGAGGCGAAGGGTTTCTGGACGAGCCACTCCGGCTCGGTCCAGGCTGCGGTTGCGACGGTCCGCCCGATCGACGATCGTAGCTCGATCCCGAGTCAACACGGGATTGAGACGGCGATGGTCCCCTCGCGTGTCCGTTGGCTCCGTATCCCTCATTCTCCCTCAAATTCATCCCGCCCATCCGCTCATCCAGCTCCTCGACCCCTTCCGCCCCACCGGCACCGCCATCCGTCCTCGCCACCTCCTCGCAGTAGTCCCCGTATTTGGCCGCAAAGAAGGCCCTGAACAGCTCATGCCGCAAAAGATCATCTCTTCCCCTATCGCCCAAGTCAATCAGAGCCTGGACGTATGCATCCAGCTCCTCCCTCCGATACTCGGTCAACTCGTGGTCAATCTCCTCCTCGACCGGTCCCGGCATGTACGGCAGTATACGTTCTGGCGGTGACGAGTCTGGCCGATCCGCGGATTGCCGACCCGCCTCGTACGGGAACGTATCCAGCAGGGTGATCTGGAATTCGTAAAAGTCCTCGTACGTGCGATAGAGCGTGAGGGTATAGCCGGGTCCAGATGGATCGTCGGGGAGGAAGGTGACCTGCAGTCGAAACCAGTAGTTGCCGGATTCGTTGTGGAAGGAGGGGACCGATAGGCTCGTCAGCCGGCCTGGAGGTAGGTGTGGGTCCACCTCGGGACGATAGAGAGGACTCCTGACCGCTCCTTGACTGCCCCTGCTGCCATTCTTCCCCTTCAACTGCGGGATCGACAGCGACGACTGCGATCCGCTGCGCGGCATCTGCTGGCTATTCCGCCCGCCTGAACTGGACGATTGGGCGTAGGGCGAGTCCGTGACGCTAGAGTTGCTGCCTGCAAAGTCGAAGCGTCCGAGAGGAATCTTGGCCGCGTTGTAGTCGGCTGTTTGCTTCTTCCACTCCTCGACGAGAGGTATGGAGTCTGGTATTCTGTCGACGGGCTTGCCAGTGACGGTGTCTCGTATTTGAACGAACGCGACGGGAATGAGACCGGGACCGCCGAGTTTGCCAATGGGCTTAGCGACAAACCTGAAGGTCAGGAGAGGATCATAGCCCGTAAACGAGGTATAGCTCACCATTCATGATTGCTCTGCGCGATGATAACGATAGGCTCGCCTGCCTTCGCATCCAGCTCGTCTGGTCGCTCTGCGGCAAAGTCATATTGCACAATCGCATATAGTCTGACCTTTAGCCGACTTCACGACCTAAACACCGGGACATACGGTTGACGCTTGACAGGATCGGCAGGCGATACCGTCTGCGTAGGCGGTGATCTTGAATTGCTCGACATAGACAGATGGGCTGGGCCCGTATTTGGTGTATTTGAACGGCTGACTATCAGCTTGATTCCCCATCTAGACCTCGAGACAGCTCACCTAGCTTCCTGACTTGGTGGTCTTGTGCTACTCTTGTTGATTCCACCCTTGTTGAACTCCTCAAAGTCCTGCCGGGGGACAAGACCTCTTGACCCGGTCAAAGGATCTACACCGTCAGTCCTTGCCTTTCGCCAGACCAGCAACACAGCATAGCTCCGGCCCTCGCAGAAGCGACTCATCACTCACTCAATGCCTCATACCACCCATCTCTCTCGCTGGTCACATACCAGAAGTCCCCCTTCTGATAGCTGAGCTCTTGAGGGTTCGTCGACCGATGCGACTCGAGCGCCCTGATGACCTTCTGCGGCGGCGCGACCTTGGTCGCTGGACGACCGAGGGACATGGCTGATGGGAGCGCGTCTAGCTGAGATCGCTAGCAGCGATAGTAGTGCTCGGTGAGGATCAAGAGGAGCGCGAGATATGGATCCCGTGCGGAATGTGAATTTGTTGTTGTCCCTGAGGTGAAATTTGGAGGAATTCCCCGAGGCGACGGACAGGGACCAGCAGGCGGAGATGCTGAGCGCGTCGTGAATGCTAAACCTGGAGAGCTACACTCCAAGCTGCTGTGTCTGTATAGTAGTGCTAGGTGTGATGATGTATGATGGCCACTGTGATGAATGTCAAAGCAAAGGTTGAAAAGCGCGTCGCAGCACGAGGATATGCATGTTGTGAAATCTGCTTCCGTCTTTCGAAACCGATCTGTTTGTTTTGACTTTTACCCCACCCACTCGGACCATCCTTCACCCAGTCTATAGGCTATGATATGCTGTGCATTGGGAGCGACTGACGTAGGTGGAGAGCAGTGCGCGGGAGGCGAGCAAGATCCGTTGCCGATAAGCTTGATGGCATCGCTTAGAGGGGATTCCCGGCGCGCAGGGGCTCACGCGAGCGGATCTGAAACGTAACACCGCCGTCAGAGATGCATAGATGATCGTCCACCACGGCATATGGCGGGTAGCGCAGAGGAGCTGCGGACGACCCTCGATGATCGCAGCGCCAGTGGCCATCGCACTTGACGTGAGCTCGCAGAGCCGAGAGGAGCAAGTGAGGAGAGCATAGATGTGGCAAAGCGTGTGGCGTGGGTTCCCCTTCGCTGAGCGAGTGTGAGCTGGGGCGGCCTGATGGATCCTTTGGCAGCCATGTTTTCGCTTGTCATTGCCTCCTTCCGAGACACTGTTGATCCCAAGGAAGCTGTCCTGCCCGCTGCCAGGCCAGCCCGCACACGTCCTCTGTCCTCTTCAAGTCCTCTTCAGTGTCACTGCCCTTGATCACAGCCGGCAGCAAAGTCTAATTCCCCGCATTACCCCACATTCCCCTCACTAGCCTGTCGCCACCAAAACCTATCATCTCCGCTTTGTCAACAAAGCTCAATTGTCCTATCTACTTTACTCGTCGCTATAGCTTTCATCTCAGTGGGACCTGGAGCGCACACCAAAGGGGTCACGATGTCTACCATTCTTGAGCGAAGACGTTTGGGACAAAAGTCATCTGCTGGGGAGGTGTTGCACGCCGCGGATTTCAGGAGCCCCCTTGCGCAAGTACGGAGCATGGCCAATGCTTTGGTACGTTCCCTTCTGTCTTCGCGAAGCCGCCCCTTTTGTTCGCCCGCTCTCAATTTAGCTGATCGTTGCAGCCTGATCAAGATCCAGAAGCGGGCCCGTCCACATCGCGCCGGCCAGCTGCACAACCGAGCGCCCAAGCGGTCCCAGCATTAGACTTTAACCTCTTCCGCTCCAACTCGGTCTACTCGGTATCCTCCGTCAACACTTTCTCCTCCTTCGACACCTCCTCGGAGGACCATGCAACTGGCACCTTCTTCCCTCCGTCAGACGCCGGGTCCAGCTCTGGGTCCGACACCCCACCCTCACCCCCCTTGCCTGCGCCGATAGACTTCTCCGCGCGGGTCGAGACGCCAACAACACCCAAGGCGGAGCGGGCACATTATTTTGATCTCGGTCCTCCCGTTACAGCTACTTTAGCGCAGGAAGCGGCGACGCGCTCAGCGGAGGACCTATCGGCGGGGCAAACGACGCCGAGACGATCCTTCTTTGTCCGGTCTCGTCAGGGCCACGTCAATCCTCCTCCTCTGGACCCTGTCCATTTGGCTCAACTGTCTCAAGCGGGTCCCGGTCCCTCCACGAGTACCTCGCGTCTCCTCTCCGAAACGCACCAGGACGTCTTTACGTCGCCCGCACGCGGACGCGCCGACTCGATCACGCGCGGAGGCGAGATCGCCGCTCAACATCCCCAACGGCGGAGCATCGGGCTAGAGGATTGGGAGAGTGTTCATGGGGAGCAAGGATCGGAATGGGGAGACGACGAAGCGGGGTTCGAGTGGCTGGATACGGATGGCGCCCCGGCGGCTTTGAATGGGCATCAACCCGAGCGGGTGGCGTTGGGGCTGAGCCCGGGGAAACGGTTCGCCAAGCTCCGCGAGGCGGTCCCTGGCTTTAGCTCAGGTGGAAGCGGAGCTGCAGGCGACGGGCATGTAGTAGGGGGGCGGAAGTTGAAGAAGCAGCATATCATCATGCCCAGGCGGGCAGCACCTCCACCCCCTCCCGGACCCGGATCGCCCCGTCAGCCCACTCAGCCCCCTCTCACCATTGTCCAACCATCACAATCGGGTACAAGACCTGACGGTCCCTCTGTCCCGCCACCCACCTCAAAGCGCCCAGCCATACCTGTCCAGACCTCCCTCCCAAATATCCGCGCCCAGGAACCTCAGCGGCAGCTCCGTCAAGGGGCCGCCCAGGCGCCTACGATGATGCCTGTCCGCGACCCATCCCCGCTCCCAGGACCCGTCTTCTCCCGTATCAAAGGCCACAACTCGCGCAACTCGGCTCTTTCCATCCAGTCCAACGCATTCTCGCTGTATGACCTGGACGGGCTCGGCGCATCCTCGCCCTCGTTCGACACCCCGCGGGCGTCCACACCAGGAGGGGGGGAGATGGTGTTCCCCAAAGGCACCTACACAAAGGTTTCGGCGTCAGCATTGGCGAGGAGCGAGGAGGATGGGAGACGACGGATGATTTCAGAACCGGGCAGGGCGCCGCCGAGGAGTCCGCTCCTTGATCCCCGAAATGCAAGTCAGGGAGATCTGCTCGCGAAGGGTGTGGAGGCGAGGGGGAAGGGCGATCTGCCAAAGGCTGCATGGTATTTCCGTCAGGCGGCAGATGCGGGCAGTATGACAGGCCGAATCTACTGGGGTGAGTTCTGGCTCTATTGGACCGCTGCCGTGGTAGCTGATGAGACCAGGTCTGGCTCTTCGGCATGGCTGGGGAGTGGCACGGGATGAGCGCAAGGCATTCGCTGAGCTCCGGACGGCGTGCGATGGGTCGATAGCGCAGGGCTCTGTACAGCTGCCGGTATCGTCCGAGAGTGGACAGCTGTCCATACAGCAGAAGAAGGCGGTAGCGGTGAGCTACCGATCCCTCTTTGGGTGTATCGAGGAGAGAAGCTGACATTATAGCGAGATATCTCCCTGGGCATGTTCGAAGTTGCCAATTGCTTCCTCGATGGCGTAGGCGTGAAGAAGGATTCGGAAGTGGCGGTGTCATATCTCCGGTTTGCGGGTGATCTAGGTGATCTTGCATCTCAAGAACGTGAGTCTCTCAGTCTGTGCTGCTTTGGTCTGGTCTGCACGGAGATCTTCCGCTGATCCCGAACAGAACTCGGCTTCTTGTTATCTAAAGGCGGGAATGGGATCAAGAAGGATATGAAGGAGGCGGCAAAGTGGTACCGGATGGCTGTGAGTGTTCTCAAGCTCGACTCGAGCAACTCCTGGATATTGGGATGTGAATGATGCTGACTTTGCAGCTCGGACAAGGCTCAAGTACCATGGGCCTCGCTTGGGTATGGAAGGTGGGTTTGAGCTTTGACAGGACTATCAATAAGTGAAGAAAGACTGACTGGCACAGGAGAAGTACATGACCTGAGCGCGTGCCTAACCATGCCTGGGTACGACCCTATTCACCGTCGGATCATCGGCGCGTCATACTTGAGTGGTAGGACGGGCCCATGATCAGGGATCTGAAGCCATCTAAGAGCTTCAAGAGCTCGAGAAGGCACCTCCCGGACTTCCCGTGGGCGCGGTGACGTCAGATGGGATACCTGCTTTTGTACCCATACCTTTGTCTCTCGCGCTTGAACGATCGAGGTCTAAAGCAGTCGCATATACACTCATGTTCGCTAACACGAGTACTGATGTGACAGCTCCATTTGGTCTGCGTTGCGCTCAATGGATGGAAATGAAAGGATGTCTGCACGTTTCAGTACGTTATACGCGTTTGAACTCACCTGAGGCATGTACGGCTACGCTGACTGGAGTAAAAGGATGGGATGCTGGAATACCGTCGAGCGATTGATGTGCTACCCTGTCGGAATTGGTCTCTCGGTACTCCGCTGTCGATAAATCTCATTCCATCCTTGTTACTTACCCTCCCGCTCGTCGGCCCCTTCCTTAGCCGTCCGTTCACATTCCACGAGCGACTGCCACTACAAGCCTAGCATGATGAAGACCAGCCACGGCTCACAGCCTGAGACCGACACTAACGGATTGGTGAGCAATGCCGCCCGCCTGGCTGACGCTCAGCGAGCAGCTGTTGCGAGCTGGGAAGCGGAGCATCGGCACTCGCTTAGTCCGGGAGTGCGACTAGTGCCGAGTGACGACAGCGAGGATGAGGACGAGGGAGAGGGAAATGGAGAGGCGGGATCGACATCGGCTGTCACGCCCACCAGCCCAACGACACACTGTGCTTCTGCACCGACTTCCTATATCCGTGGTCATAGGAATCTTGTTCGCCCTCACACTAGCCAGAACTCCAATTCGCCACTACAGAACTTCGCGCGTCCCAGAGACCTTTTCTCTGTCTTCAAGGATCTCGATGCGCTGAGGCTCGCATGCGATATCGCCAATCTGACACAGGGCGAGCTCAGGCAACTCGAGCGTAAAGTGAAGGGTTATCTCTCGAGCGTGGACGGAGTGGATCGCGACAACTGGGACTTCGAGACGAAACCATATCACACCGACTCCTCTATCACTCAGACTGCAGATCGACTATACATGATCACACAAGCTCTGTCCGCGCTTCCCGATAGCGCTCGCAGCGACGTCGTGTACGCCGACAACGAAACGGCTGTTGCGCGGTCGACTGGGTACTGGTTGGGGGCGCGGGACAACGCAGAGAGCTCCATACAGTCTATGCTTGGCGGTCTGGAGGATGAGATTCTGGGGTGCAAGAGCCAGTACGACAATCTTGTTGAGCCATGGACGGCATGGGTTCGAGGCGAGCCCCAGCGGCCCAAGTCGGATGATGTCCTCGGGCGCATCAGGTACCTCACGACACAATTCGACGACACCAGAGGCTCGCGAGTTCAAGTTCAGTACGAGGACGAGGCGCCCCATCGAGTTGAGCGGGTCACGAGCGAGGATGGGAAAGTGCTCTCGTGGGAGCGGTCAAGACTGCGAGGGATATGGCTGGCTTGGCGGCGACTGCGTTTATCGCACACAGAGTCTACCGCTACTTCGGAGTGATTGGCGCAGAAGAAGGATAAGGAGGGAGTTGAGCCGAAGGCTGTATGGGAGCTCATGAGGTGCGAAGATTGTATATCCCGCAAGAAAGGCGTCATGAGCTTGATACATCGAATGTGTGATACATTGCAGTCTAATTAACTTCCTCTCCACCCTCCAGCTCATCCGTCATTCCCATCTCCTCAAAGTGCTCCAACAGCTCATCCACCCCAATCTCCGGGAAATCCTCTTCCTCATCATCCGCTTCACTCCCATCCGCGTCCTGCACGCCCTGCAGATCCTCCTCCACCTCCATAGCCGCGGCCGCCTTGCCCCGCCGCTGCTTGCCGCCCCTCATCCCCGACCCGGGCTTCGCTGGCGCCGCGTCCATCTCCATATCCCCATCTGCATCCTTCTTGATCTCGTCGTGCCTGTACAAGTTGACCGCCGCGCGCATCTCCTTGTCCTCTTCTAGATCCCGCAGGAAGAGCTCGTAATCCCTCTCGACATTCTTCTGGTCCACACCACCTCTCCGTCCGAGCGCACCTCGACCCAGAGTGTTGGCGCCATCCGTAACGTCCTCCGCCTCCTTGGCGATCGACCGGAGCTTCCAGTTCCTTGGACGCGCCTTCCGGCGGCGGTTTGGATATGTCTTGCGCACGAGGATGACATCCGGGATCCGGCCGGCGTCGAGTGATTCATAGTGGTCCGAGTTGAAGTTGGACTTGGTGAGGTGGTATCCGAGAACGGTATCTCCGGGCTGGAGGATGGCGCCGAGGTGGGTACGGGTGTGGAAAGTTCCGTCGTCTCCCATCCCGTCCTGGTCATTCTCCGCGTTGGTGGGTGTGGTGCGGGTGACCTGGGCATCGGCGAGGACGTACTTGCCCCGCACGGGTCCCGATGGCTCGATGTCAAGTACGACGAACTCGACGAGGTCGGTAACCGTCGCTAGCGCCTCGAACGGTCCGCGCCAGTAGACCGGTGCAGTCACGTCGGTTTGTTGAAGTGTCATGGGGTCGAGGAGATGCATCGAGTTTCCCACTCGAGAGCAGATTGTCAATGGTCTAAATGTCAGCTTTGTGTATCAGAGGGCCATCGACACTACTGCAAGCTCACGTTATGTTCCCCCATGATTTGGCCTGGGACGATGGAAGGCACACAAGATCGTCCTTGCAGACGGGGACGATTTCGACGGAATAAGTGAATTTGTAGTTGGCCGTATTACTTTGCTTTTCCGAAGAGATGAGCTGTTCCGAGCTCTTGACTCTGACAAGTCAGCTCAAATCCCCAGCAAATCTGGACAGCAACTTACCGGCAAGGCACAACACCCGCCAAGAACTCGACCATCTTGATGGCCGAATTCCGCTCAGAGTAGAAGAAGTCCAACCCATCCCGCTTTTCATTGATGTTGATGGTATCCCTGCTAGTCAGCCCAGACCCCTACGCAGTAACGACCAGACTCACTTGTGCGCATTATGCTTCAGGATCAACTGTTCCAACCACAAGAAGGTCCGCTTATGCGTCACCTTCTGCCTGACCTGCACCGTCGCCTTCCACGTATTCTTCGCCGCGAGCTTGGTGCACGCCGGACACTGGCCAGTGTGCACGACAAAGACGAGCACGAACGTCTGCTGGAGGACCGTATTCGCCAGGACCTCCTTTTGAATGGTGATCTTGATTTTAATCCGGCGGGAATGGGGTTCTGTCCAGATGAAGGCGGCGTCGATAAGTCGGACCTTTTGGAGGGGACGGGAGATCTTTTTGAGGCAGAGTGCTAAGCGTAAGCTGAGACCACGCGACCGCTGAGGAGAGCTTACCAAGCAGTTCTCGAGATTCGGGCTGAGCGTTCACCCAAGCTGTAGGAGGGGAAGACCACCGCTCGCATCCTCGGCAGAACATGAGAGAGGCCTCCTTGGGGATCCCCTCTGTGATGTCGATCGAGTTCCGCAGACAGCCTACGCCTGGGAGTGGATCAGCCGAGTTCGCCTCGCTCAGGTGGAGAGGCAGGACTTACAGAGACCCGCTCCGTTCGCGCTGGAGATGACTGTCCCGCAGTCCGCACACAGAATATAGCTCTCCTGGCCCTGCGCCGAAGGTTCATAGTCCATCAATACCATCTTGTCTTGAGTGTATAGCTGATGGATAGGTGTTGTAGGTGAACAAGTGCAGAATTTCAGAAATTGAACTCGGCGGAGGTCTTGGGTGGCAAAATAACGGCATGGCGCCACGTCATACTTCCTCACTGCAATGACCTGCATCTCTTCTGCCTATGCCCAGCGGGCTATGGCCTATCGCGAGGCTACTATACTTCAAGTTCCACAATACTACCCACACGTCAAGATCGCCTCATACACATCGTACAGACAGCATAGTTCTGCGTCCATTCATATTTCTTCGTCAATGGTCGGGTCCTGATAATCAGCTACAGCCCCGGCGGTACAGATCCAGTACTCACGTCTTCTGCTTCTTCACCTCTTTCCGCATCCTCATCATCATGCGACACTCCTATTGGCATCCCCAGCCCTAATCCACTTCTCGAGCTATTCCTCATCGAGCTCATCTTGTTCCCCGATAAAGTCCGCCTATGGCCCATGGAGGCAGAGCCGATGGACCCGGCGCCCAATAAGGACGGCCCTCTCCTACCAGCAGATGACGGACTAGGCGGCCCGACCGCACTGGGTCCCGCGAGATCGCGTAGGAAGTCATGCCGCCCGCTCATAGCCTGATTCTCCGAGTGACTCGCCAGCCGATGCCGGTACGTGAGGGGTGTATCCGACATCATATTGCTCGTCACGCGAGACCGGCCGCCGAGGGGAGTGAGAGCAAAGAGGGAGGAGGGAGCGCCAAAGTTGAAGTCGAGATGACGCGAGGGAGTAGAGGTGACGTCAAAGGGGGCATCGTCTATTCGAGGGGTGGTGAAGCGGGTATCGGAGGGGACAGGGGTAGTGGGGGCTTGGACTGCTCCCGGCTCTTCCCCGAACGGTGCCCACATGTCGGAACCGTAGCTGAGTATACGAGACCGATGGTTCCGGCTTGTCGGTGATGCGATGCCGCCCCGATTGGCCGGTGTTGACACCGACGGTCCCGCTTGGCTGAATTGTGAGGACGATGCGAAGATTGGGGATGGTGCAAGGGCGATGTTGTCCGCTTGTCCCTTGAAAGCTGATGACCGTTCCTCCGATTGACGATACGCTCGACGAGGCGTTTGCGCGGGAGTCGCCAAGCGTAGAACCTGGTTCTCGCAGTTTGGGCACCACCACCGAGCGGGCATCATGTGCTCGTCGACGCCGTTGCAGATGGTATGGTGCCAAGTCTGGCAATTGGTGCAGACCACCATTGCGCTAACGCCGTTTGACGAGCGTGCTCCGCATGCGCAGGCGACGATACCGACCGGGAGGGGAGGGAGTGATCGATAGCGTAGGGCAGTGAGGAGGGCCGATCTGGCGTCGGTATCGACGTTGAGATCCGGTCGTATCCTTCGCCGCGGATCCGCTCCGTCCGGTACACGCACGAGTTGAGTGATGCTCTTCCCCTTGCCCTTTCCGTGTACAGAGGGGTAGATGATCTCCTCGTCCGATGCCTCATCCCCACTGTGCTCCATGTACCGCTTGAGCAGTACATCCCGCTCCTTCTCTTCCCTCATCCGCTTCACCCTTCCGCCTCCGATTGACCACGGCGCCAGCTCATCCGGCCAGCTTGGCTTGACTCGTGCCCTCGAGCTGCTCGCTACCGACGACTCTACCCACTCATCCTCCTCCTTCCTCTCCTCGATCAGCGAGTCCGCCGCCTCGAGACCGAGAAATTTTAGCGCCGCATCTTTGCGCACGGCGACCCGGCCGAATGCGTCGATCTTGGTGCACGTCATTGGCTCCGAACGAGCAGTGATAGAGAACGCCCGAAGCCGTTTGCTGACCTTTTCGGCCTTGACGTCAGGGGCATCTGCTTCTTCGTCGGGGTAGATGGGTGGGTCGAGGAGTGTAGGTAGGGCGAGAGGAGGGGGAGTTGGGGTGAGGGGTCGACCGGCATTCTCCAGCCAGGATAGCTCCGATTCGAGGATGGGAAGCGTTTCAAGAGTGGCAGAGCCGTTCTTCGCCGTGATGATGGTAGGCGCTGGAGCGAGACGGAGCGATTTTGACTCGGCCTGTCCCGCTTCCTCCTCTTCCAGAACCTGCCCTACCGCCAGCTTCCTTCCCTCCTCCTCTGACTGAAGCACCTTCAACCCCCTCCTCGGCTCCGGCTCCAGCGTCTCCTCAACGGGCGGCAGGGATTCTTCGACCGGCTTGGCCGGCTGAAGATGCGATGGCAGGCCTACGCTGGGCAGGTCCCGACCGGTCGAAGGCGGTGTAGGCAGTTGAGATTGCGATTCGGCTTGACTCGCCGTCCTACTCCGCTTAGCCGCCCTCTCTTCTGACCCGCCTTTCGACCGCTTAGGCGTCTTGACAGCCTGTACTGGAGCAGGCGTGGCTGCCTCCTTGCTCTTCTCCGCCCGCTTCCGCTTCCCCGCCTTGTCTGGGGTCTGTGACCATGACCGCTCCGCCATGATGGGATAGTACTGCGGGATGGTGGTATCGTAAGACCGGGGCCCGGAGGTAGCTGTAAGGTGCGGGAGTTGATCTTGCTCGTAAATGATGGGCTGAGGGTATGGGAGTCCCGCCCGGTGGGGCTGGGTGGGGGTCTGAAAAACGTCGTATTCGCCAGACGAGTTGTACTGGGGCTGATGGGTATAGCGAGGTTGGCTGGCAGGTCCAGCGGGCGGGTACGGATGGTACGACGTGCTGGCCGTCTGTGGCATATTATACGGGGATGCGGCCGAGTCGGTGGAGTGCGAGTTGGTAGGGGAAGGCATAGGTCCTTGGAGTAGACTGTCGTCAGCCAAAAAAGACATCGGATGACTCACTCCTTATCCTGCGGTACCCAGTCCAAATGCTCTGATCGGGGCAAAGATATACGCTCCTCAAAGATTGTCCCTCCGGCCATAATCTTCGGGGTGGCTGACCGCTTCGAAGTCCTGGAGCGGGTACAAGGAAAGTAGCGAGTGATGAGGAGGTCGGCCTGGAAGAACATTGTAAGCGATGATTCTCGGGGTGAGACTGAGCTGAGACAGGATGGATTGGGCAACTGATAAGAACTGAAGGAAAGAGTGGTGGAGGGAAATGGGTGAAGGAAAGGTAGAGAAAAGATTGAGCTTTGGACGTATGCACAGCCATCGTAGCACCTGTCGGAATGGCTCAGGCACAGCTAGTATGTGCCGCCCTCCCAGGTACGGATCAACAAGAGTGGCTCCACACCGCAAGGGGGCTGGTCGGTATCGGCCAAAGTGGATGGGAGGTGCTCACCTAGAAAATCCTCTTCCTTCTTCCTTCGCTTTGCTTTTTGCACCTTGTATGTTTGCTCTGGACTGATCCGGGACGGCAAAGACTTGCTGCGGTGTCGAGTATGTATGCAGGCTATAGCATGGGCGGAATGATGAGCAGGGTGCTCGTTGACAAGGATGCCGGCTGGTTTCGGGTAATTGTGGATAATTGGCTTTGTGGGCCTGGTGCGGGCCGAACAGCTGCTGCGGCAACTGACGAGCGCAGGAGAGTTTGTGCAGGGGTGGAGGATCGACGGGGATGGAGTAAAGCAAAGTATGATATGGGAGTGGTCGTCGGATGTATAGAGGAGCACAGAGGTGGTCTAGCTATGGACGGTGGGACAGCTGCTACCGGCTGATAGCGCCCATTTGGCTGTAAGAGGCACCGACGGATCGACGTACGGCTGCCTGTAGAGCGGGGAGAGGGGGAGAGCGAAGGCCGAGTAGCTACTAGGGGGAGTAAGAGGAGAGGATGGATGATGGGGACGGAGGGAAAGAAACGGCTAAGTGTGACCAAATCAGGGACGTCCAGTCAGAGATTGCGCCGACAGATCATTCTTCGCCTTTTGATCTTTTGGTTCCCTTGCACCTTGTCGATCAAAGAACATCCTTCAGTCCATCATCCGGTAAGCAAGTCGGACAGCATGGGGAGCTCGGTATGCAGCACCGACAGTCATACCAACCCCACTCCCCTCACTCAACTTGTCTCCCTCGCAGCATCCTCCGCGAGACACACCTCTCCCCCTTTGCCCTTTCTCCGCGCTGTGCCTGAGACTTGCCGTAATATCCAACCTTAATTCTGTCACGCTCCGTCACGCTGACAGAAATGGAGACCGTGGGAAAGCCAGCCGCCCATGCCCACAGGCGGTGAGGCCGGTGAGGTCCGCTTCGCACCTGGGCAGACAGCGAGCGACCACCGAAGATGTGGGAGCGGAGAGCAGTGCATGGTCGAGAGGTATCGAGAGGACGTTAAGGATGACTGTGGTTGGACATCGGATTGAAGAGGGCGGCGAGAGGGTGATGAAGGGGTACAAGATCAGGCGTGCGGCAGCGAGAGGGGGATGAAGCGCGTCGAGCAAGGTGGGCGAGAGACTGGAGAGGCGGAGGGGCAGGCGAAGGAGTTGCCGAGCAGCACGGACAAGGCCAGACAGAGAGTGCAGCTCGATATTGAAGAGTGCGTTCGGTTTGGGGATGCCAGCGCGCAAACTAGGGATGAAGATACGAGTGCAAGAGTGAGAAGGGCAATTGAAAGAGGGAGAAGAGAGATGAGCGTTCGTGTGCTAACGCGGTCCCAGCTAAAGACGCGTTATTGAATGCAGGGTAAAGGTGCGCGTCGCGTTTCAGATCGCGCTTGATTTTGCACAGAGTCGGAGCCGACACGCGTCGGCGACTCTTCTTTCCGTACGTCCCACAAGGTAGCTGAGGTTCCTATTGCATACCACGCTAGAAAGTCCAGCAGGCAGGAGCGACCGAGTAAGTCCCTGGGTATAGCTTTCGACGGCGGATCACTTGACTTGCTCCAACGGCCGTTCAAATGTGGCATAGAGGCGGATCGTTCAGCTCGCTAGCTCTCATCCACTGATCGCTGATCTCATGCACTGACGCGTCTATGACGCGTTCATGTCGATCAGATGTCTATGCGCCGAGCTCCGAGGATGCTTGACGAGTTCTCGAAACGACGAAGATGTCCGAGGCCGAGCATATGTTTAAAAGACGAAGACCGAAATGTATTTGTCCGTAAAAGACGAAGCCTTTCCGCCACTGTCTAAAAGACGAAGTCCGGCCTAAAGGATGCCTAAAGGACGAAGCCGGATAGTTTCGGCTTGTTATCATGCCGGCAGTGTGCCGGCCCCGCGACGCGTTGTATTTGTTTTGATCCTCTCCTCTCCGCTCCTTCACCTCTCCACTTTCCGCTTCTATACCCACGTAGCAACAACATCAGCCAGCCAAGCACTATTACTAGCCCTACCGCCGTCTCTCATCATGTCAGAGTAGGTAGTCTCGCGCATTAAGGACTATTGTGGCCCATTCTGACGCGTCGCAGTAATCAACCAACCTTCGCCCCCGCTACCTCATTTGCCCCTACCACTGTCCTCTACGCCAAGCAGACCTTCGGCTCTTTCGACACTGCCAAAATCGACATCACCCACCACTCTCTTGCCGTCCGTCAAGGCGGAGAAGGCGCCGACGGGATCGCGGATACTTTCGTGCGCGCTCAAGAAGGAGGACGGTTGTAAATATCGTGTCTACCTCAAGTCGCACGGGGCGTCGGGCGGGTGTATCGTTCAAACTCTCATCGACGAACACACTTGCTCTCCTCACGGCGTTCCCGCGCGACTTGGAGCGAGACAAAGGGGCTTCATTCTCGCCGAGGTGAGTCAATAACGCAACTATTGGCTTTGATATAGCTGACACATGCAGGCCACATGACTCAACAAAGGCACCCCTCTCGCCGAAGCCTCCGCCAAAGGTCTCATCGGTCCCCTCCGCGCTTCCACTATCGACGATCTGAGCCGCCAGGCCGTCTCGCGCGCGGTACAGGAGATTAGGGGGGACACCGCGGCCAACCACTGCGCCGACTTCCGTCGTCTCCCCGCCTATATGGACCTGCTAGCCCAGCGGGATCCGCAGGCTCATCTGGATCTCCAGACGGACAAGCCTCTGGATGGGTATCGGGAGCGTAGAGATGGAGCTGGGCAGGGTGGGGACGGCAGGGACTCAGAGGATGGGGACAGTGGCGATGACGATGAAGAGGACGTGGCGATATTGGGCCTCTTTGTCTCCCCATCGCCGGCGCGGACATTCTTCCACCACTCTCGGCCTCTCCTCACCCTGGACGGGACATACTCTCGCGCCCACAATACCTACAACCTCCTCCTCGCCTCCACGTCTGACTGCGAGGGTCATATCGTCATCCTCGCTTGGGCGCTCGTCAAGTCGGAGTCCACCGCCACCTGGAGCTGGTTCTGCCAGAACCTCCTCGTCGCCCTTCCCAGTCTCGCATTCGAGGGCGTCGTCATCGTGTCGGACCGGCAGAAAGGCCTGCTCAACGCCGTCGGTACCGTCCTCCCTGCCGCCCATCACGGTCATTGCGCTCAGCATCTGCGAGCCAATATCAAGGAGGCATACAAGGCCAAAGCGGTCGATTACTTCAACTCCATGCTGTACGCCAAGACCGAGGTGGAGTTCAAGCAACACCTCTCGGCGCTGGAGAGCGAGAACCCGGACGCGGCCTTCTATATCAACTCCATCCCCCACGACCAATGGGCAACCTACGCCTTCCCCCTCCCTCGCTACGGTACAACCACCTCCAATACCTCCGAGCAGTTGTCACGGGGGAGGGGTGAGTGCGCGGGATCCTAAGCTGGGCAGGTGAGGAAATGGTATGCAAATGAGACTATGGCAAGATTAATGTAAAAGCGGATGAAACATCTACAAGTCCCGACTCGTCCTCCTTTTATATCTCGCTCGCCGCTTCCAGATCATCCTTCCAGCGCCTTCCATGATGACATATGCTGATGGCGAGTGGGGTCGAAGATACTGGAAGGGCGGGGAGGCCGATGGAAGCTGAATCGATGCTGGTAGAAGGTGGTAGAAGATGGTAGAAGGTGGTGGAAACTGCGAGGAATTTCTGGAAGGTTCCGGGGGAGAGGGGGAATTTGAGGAATGAGGAGCGAGGGTTCCGGCGGAATCGTTTTGGCTGGTCCGTGCGTGGCTCTAGGTGACAGCAGTGTAACAACTGGCTCGGTCCCTTACGGAGTCGTCCCATCGTCGAGCTCCTGCAGGGCATCTGGGACCTTATGGCCCAGAACTGGGTCGAGCGCTCGCTGCTATCGACCCAGCACAACGGTACCAACTGCCCCTTCGCCTTTAATTGGCTCACATCTGCCAGCGACGCTGTCCGACACGACGTCGTAATCACCCAAAACGACGAGGCGTTCACCACCGGCAAGACCATCCCTACTGCTCTCGCTCGGATCATGGGGGTGTATGACCATGCGGATCAGCAGCGATGGGTCGTGGTCAACTGGGCGACGCGCTCGGCGACGTGCACGTGCGGTATACCCCGCCAGCATATGCTACCGTGCAAGCACGTCGTGGCAGTGTTGGAGAAGGTCCGCGCGAGCAACAGGGTCAAGGAGTGAGTAGACTTTCAGCTCTGATCATCACAAGAACCAGCTAATATTACAGCCTCGCTGGACCTCAATATCGCTCTGCGTCTTGGCGACAGGCGTACTCGGTACCCTTCGCCGTCATTCTGACCGACGACCTTGCCACCCTCGAGCACCTACAACCCTTTCCGATCAGGATGGCGCATGGGCGGAAGAGGCAGAAGAGGGGGACGCGAGGGGTCAGGCCGACCGAGGCGAGTCAGCGGGAGATACCGGCGTTTGGGGGACAGGGGAAGAGGAGGGGCAGGCCAGCGGGTGCGCCTCAGCACTGTGCCCGGTGTAAGAAGGAAGGTCACAATACGCGTAAATGCCCCGACCCCGCTTTCGATGACCGCTACGCCGCTTTCTTCTAAAATAGAGTTGTAGATAGATAGATGGATAGATGGATGTACATTGATTCCAGCTGAGTGAGATTACAAGCCGAGCCTTGGGGGATGACGTTAAGTGGGGGATCGGCATCACCGGATCCGGAACATTCCCGTTCGTCCTTTAGGGCCGGACTTCGTCTTTTAGACAGTGGCGGAAAGGCTTCGTCTTTTACGGACAAATACATTTCGGTCTTCGTCTTTTAAACATATGCTCGTCCGAGGCCATAACCTCCGAGCGCGATCAGCATTCCTCGGCTGCTCTCGTTACGTCATTGACCAAAATTTCCCTTTCCGGCGAAATTCCCTTATGAACTGCTACAACCGGCTGTCTTTCGCCTTCTCATACATCTCACTGCATGTCAAGCTCCGGCCTTCCCTATCAAGACTTCGCTCACCACATGGTCCGTCTCGGACTTTGTCAAAGTCCCCGACGAGGCCACAGCGTCTCACAGCAAGAACTTTGACTGCCGTTCTTTTCCTCTTCCGGACCTCATTCCTCGATTCCAGTCCACCCCTCTCGTTTGCCGATCCTCCTCTAACATGCATCGTGAGAACGCCACTTGCTTGCATCCTCTCATGAGGTACCGCCGCCGATCATTGTTGAGACCAGCGAAGGTTGAGGCGTTAACGGGGCGTTTTTTAGGTCCAAAGCTAGATCGGCGTAAAATCGCGAGCTGATATATACTGACAGTACTGACAGGACTTCGTTGTTCTTTCCATCTCTCACTCGCCCCTTCGCCTTCCCTCTCACGATTTTCAAGCCGACGCTGGACGTCTGCTTCATACTTTATCTAGGACAGGTTCCTCTTCTTCCTTTTTACGCCTAGCGCGATGCTTTACCTTGTCACCCTTCTCCCCTTCCTCGCTTCGGCGCAGGCATTCTTCATCTTGACCCAGCCCATCCTGGCCACCACTCGTCTCGACCCGTAAGTACCTCTACTGCTCGCTGAGTTGCCCAAGCTGACTCGTCAGTATCGTCGATCCGGGAACGGTCTCTGGCCATGTCCATACCATCGCCGGCGGGTCCAACTTTGACAAGTCCATGACTTACGAGTCCGCCCGAGCGTCCGGCTGCACCACTGCCCCCATCACTGTCGACAAGTCCAACTACTGGATTCCGTCCCTGTACTATTACGAACCGGTATGTTCAAAATCTCGTCCCCCACTTCTTCTTACCAGCAGCGACACACAACTGAACCTTGCAGGTCCAAAAGACGTACCAGGCCATCCCCGCCGCATATGTCAACACCGTAAGCTACATGCTGCTACTCGTAAGCGATGACACTGCTGACTAGCAGTACTATCTCAACCGGTACGGCAAGAACGACACCATCCACGCCTTCCCTGATGGTCTCCGCATGATCTCGGGGGACCCTTCTCGTCGGATTTTCAATAAGACCGACGTGGACGACCAGGCCATCAGCTACGTCTGTCTCGACTACAGCAACAGCCACCAGGGTGATCCGGCATGGGCGCAGCGCAACAACTTCTTCAACCACAACTGCCCGGACGGTATGCGTGCCCAGATCAACTTCCCCACCTGCTGGAACGGCAAGGACCTGGACTCGCCGGACCACCGGTCGCACATGGCCTGGCCTACCAACGGTAACAACAACGGCGGTGGTGACTGCCCGGCCAGCCACCCCGTCAAGGTCGTCGAGCTCTTCTACGAGTTCATCTTCGAGGTCCAAAAGTTCCCCTTCAATGCCGCTGGTACCCCTACCTGGGTCTGGGCCAACGGAGACGCTTCCGGCTACGGTCTCCACGGTGACTTCCTCAACGGCTGGCCGGCGCTCGTCAACGGAACCAACGTACTCCAGCAGGCTATCGACCACTGCGACTTCAATAACGGGGTCGGCGGAAACCTCGAGCTCTGCCCTCCCTTTGCCGGTCTCATCAACCGCGCCGCGGCGGATGGCTGTCAGCCCCAAAACCCTCTGGTCAACGAGGACGTCGGTCTCGGCCACTCCATCGCCCGTCTCCCCGGAAACAACCCTCTCTGGACCGGTAGCATGACTGACAAGCCATCGTACGACAACTACACCGAGGCCGACCCCACGTACACCGACTTCCGGTCCGTCATCCCTCCCAACTGGTCGGCCGTCGGGTGTATCGCCGAGGCGGTGAACGGGCGCGCGCTCGAGGGGTACTCGTTCTCGGCGCCCAACATGACCCGCGGGATGTGCGCGGCTGAGTGCGGCAGGCGCGGCTTCCCCCTCTCCGGCTCCCAGTTCGGGATCGAGTGCTACTGCGACTTTACGCTCAAGCACGGCGCCACCAACACCTCCCTCTCTGCCGAGAAGTGCAACACCAAGTGCGGCGGTAACATCTACGAGAACTGCGGTGGTTCTCGTACCCTCAACGTCTACGCCAACCCCCTCCTCGTCCCCGTCGCTTTCAACGCTACTTCGGTCGGTAACCCCACCTCCCCCGCCGGCGTCGACGGCTGGTTCCGCAAGGCTCGCAACTGTGTTGCCGAGCCGGCGGACACGCGCGCGTTGACCGGCTTCAGCATGTCGACCGGCACTATGACACCCGCGGTCTGCATGTCTCTCTGCGCTGCTCGAGGGTTCACCTTCGCTGGAACTCAGTGGTCCAGGTGAGCTTTGTCCTGTTTCGACTTGGATTGAGCTGACAATCAGCGAATGCTACTGTGGCTCCTCGGTCAGTGCTGGATCTACCGAGGCTGCAACCACCGAGTGGTAAGTCGATCTGCTTGATGAATCAGCTCCAGCTGACTTGCAGCAACATGGCCTGCTCTGGCAAGTCGGACGAGATGTGCGGTGGCTCTCGCCGCCTCAACATGTACTACTACAACGCTACTGCCGCCGCTCCCAAGGTTCTTCCACCAAACTGGGTCGCCACTGGCTGCTGGAACGCGCAAGCTACCTCTGGTCGCGCCTTTGCCGGTCCCCTTACTTCCAACAGCTCGATCACCAACGACGTCTGCATGCTCGAATGTCAAAGCAAGGGTTTCGCTCTCGCCGGGTAAGTCTTATTATACATGTATGCTGGACCAAGCTGACAAGCAGTATCGAGTACGGAAGCGAGTGTCGCTGCGCCCAGGAATTTGCCGCGGGGTCCGTCCAAGTCCCCGCCTCGGAATGCAGCATGACCTGCGCCGGCAACCCCCTCCAAGCCTGCGGTGCCGGATACCGGATGACCACCTTCAAGTACACCGGTACCATCGCCGCTCCCGTCGTTCCCAACAACGCCAACGTCACCGTCGCCGGCTGGACCAACCGTGGTTGCTACACGGAGGAGGATGGCGGCCGCACCCTCCCCAAGTACTCGTTCTCCAGCTCGAGCATGACTATCCCCACCTGTCTCGCTGGCTGCGCGGCCCGCGGCTATCGGTTCGGCGGTGTCGAGTACGGCCAAGAGTGCTTCTGCTCTGACGCCATCGCGACCGTCGCCAAGGTGGCCACCGACGGCTGCACCATGGTCTGCCCCGGCGACAAGATGACCCTCTGCGGTGGTGCCAACCGTCTCAACATCTTTGAGAACACCACTCCAGCAGTCACCTCCACCTCTGCCACCACCACCGCGGCTTCCACTGCCAGCCCCGCCCCTTCGTCCTGGGCCTACCGCGGCTGCTTTTCGGAGACCAACGGTAACCGTGCCGTCCAGGGCTCGTACAAGACCTCGGGCGACATGAACCGCACGTCCTGCATGGCCTTTGCGCGCGCCAACAGCCACACCTTTGCCGCCCTCGTCTACGGTCGGGAATGCTTCACCGGTCTCGCCCTCAGCACCAACTCCAACGCAACTGCCGAGGCGGAGTGTGACTTCAACTGTGTGGGTGCACCATCAGAGAAGTGTGGAGGTGGAGGAAGGGCATCCGTATTCCAGCTCGCTCCCGACGGAGCCAGGATTGCGGTCGCCGCCCCTGCCGCGACTACGTCCTCGACGACCGCTGCCGTGGCTACCACCTCCCCCAAGCCCGTCACTACCGCCGCCGCCGCCAACACTACCACCGTAGCGGTGTTGTCCACCACCAAGGTCGTCGCGCCCACCACTGCCGCGGCCAACACCACGATCGCCACCTCCCCCACCACCACCATCGCCGCTACCACGTCCTCCACGACCACCGCCGCCGCCACCTCATCAGCAGTCGCCGCCCCCACCGGCTACATCGGGTGCTTCACGGACCGCGGACAGCGCCAGCTCAACGGTACCGCCCCCTTCGGCGACCAGAAGGTCATGACCAACAACTACTGTGTCGACTACTGCGCCCAACGCGGCTTTGCTATCGCCGGTACCACCTATGGAGCTGCAAGTTGCCCCTCTTCCCCCTCCAAAGATCATTGCTGACCCTACAGGAATGCATGTGCGGTAACTACATCAACCGTTCCGACAACGTCACCACCTCGGACCCTAAAGGGTGCGGTATGGCGTGCGCAGCATCGTCGGCCCAGAAGTGCGGTGCGGCCTGGCAGATCTCGGCGTACCTCACCGGCTCGGGCAAGGCGACGTACTATGATCAGGTGGTCAAGCGGTCGTATCTCCCCCGCGGGATGGGCAGGAGGTAATGGGAAGGAGTAGGATTGCGGGTAATTAGATGAGAGCAAGCGACAGAGGGTGCAAAATGATTAAAGGCTGGGAGGGGATAATCGAACAATTTTGGATTGAGGACTAGTTTCTATTCTGCTTTTCGTAATGAGGGATACGGTACCGAATATAATGCCTAGACTATGCCAATGCAACTGTACAACTACTGGCACTGACCGTGCAGCTACCCGAGGAGTCTCAGATCAAGGCTGGATCTCGCATCGCCGGTCCCGCATGAGAACTAATGAGAATACATCCAGCTGGAGAAGTTTAGTTGGTACAAATACGCCCTCTACGAATCGATCGGCTCTTCCCTCGGACAATCACTTGGTCCGCCGGGGTTTGGCCCCCTTCTTAGCCTTTGGATTCTTCTTCTTCCTCTCGACACACTGAGGACAGATCCAGTTGCCCTCTGGCGGCTTGTCGAACCCCAGGCACGCGACGTGATACTATTCCCATCAGCCTATCCCCTGTGTGCTTGAGGTAGACCCAAGACTCACCCATTCAATCTCGCACGTATCCTCATCACACCCAATCATCTCTCCATACCCGACCTGCCTACACACGCAGTACACCTCCAGATCCGGATCCCCTCCTTCCCCTAGTTCCCCATCTGGCACTGCGGCCCCTTGTTTCCCACCCGCCCCTGCCCCACCTGCTGACGCCGCTCCCGATCCCGCGGCCCCATTCCCCTTCTTCGGTCGATCCTCCTCGTCCAGCTCGCTCTCACCCTCATCCTCCATCTCCTCCCTTTGTCTCTTAGACCCCGCAGCGCCCGATCCATTCCCATTCCCACTACGCTGTCGGGACCGCCCGCTCTCCTTCGTACCCGCCACCTGGGCATGCGCGATGGTTGGCGTAGCCTGCGCACTAGCCCGGCCCGTCGTACTCTCGCGACTGTGCCCGCCGGCTGCCCCAAAGTCGATCCCGAGTCCCCGGTCGAGCGCCATCGAATCGGAAGAAGGAGTGATTTGCATTCCGACCCCTCCGGCGGGTTTGCGAGCGGGCTCGGAATCGTCCGAATCGTCGTCGCCTCCTCTTTGCATCTGTCGGGCGCGGGAGGCAGCAGCAGCGGCGATTTGACGAGCTGTACGTGGTTCGACGGGCTTGGAGCCTGCAAATTGGGAGGCGGAGCCGAGCGAGTCGGTAGGTGAAACACCACGATTCGTTCTGCTCCATCAGCTCCTACCCGTATCATGTAGCACGAGCAACACGACTCACGTCTTCCTCTTCTTACTGGCAACCTTCTTGTCCTTGCCTCCTGCACTCATCTCATCCTCCTCCCTCCCCAACTGCTGCACCCGACTCTTCTTCTTCTTGGTCGGCGTATCGCCAACTTTTGTGCCCCGCTCGTCTGACGCACCACCTGCCGCAGCTGCGTAACCTCTACCGCCGAATGGCGAGTTGGCAGCGCGCGAGAGCTGGCCTCGGCGAGTATTGGCAGGGAGGGGAAGTTGCGAGAGGGTCAGGGCTTGGGTGTAAGGGGAGGGCGGGGCGGAATTGAGGAGTGTAGAGGCGTTGAGGAGGTTGGTGATGTGTCGCTGGTGGCCCATAATCTACACGATCAGCTTGCGCCCTCCTGAGACATGAAGATACTCGGAGGCATCGCCAGCAGACACTCACCCCTTCACTGGCTCCGCCAGCCACCCGGACCTTATCGTCTGCGCCCAACTTGTACCGCGCCGCCTCCTCCGCAATCTCTTGCAAAAGCTGGAACCGCTGCTCCGGACCGATCCTCGGGTCCTGTACCCAATCAATAAGCTGATTGAGCTTCGACTGAAGCTGCAGCAAGGTCGCTAGCACTATCAGCTTTGTCACCCAATGGTCGAGACTCGACTAGCTCACTATACAGTACAGCCCCGAGCTCGTTGAGGTCCGAGTACACCCTCGTCAGTTCTGGAGGAAGCTGATCCAGCGTGTCCATCAGGTCCTGGATGACGAGCATGTCCTGCGCTTCGTTCGTCACTGTCATAGGTGGAGGGGAGGGCGAAGCGGCGGAGGGTATGGGTTGTTTGGGCGGCATAGTGATGTGCTGGCGGAAGGAAGCTCGCTGATTTCTTAGAAGGGGACCTTTACGGACTGTCCGCGGTTCAATGCGCTAGCGTTGCGCCTACCAAGCTGTAGTTGTGCTGTAGGTATGGACGAGAGAGGGAAGAGCAGACCGCTTGAAGCTTCGAGCTGGCTGGCTGGCTGGCGCGGACGGGCCGGAGGCGGAGTCGTCGGGGATCCGAGCCCAACTCCGTTAAAGTGACGTGGCTTTATGACCTTCTGGTCTCTAGTGACAGTCCCTGCAACTGGTGCAGTTGCGCAGTCGTGCCTAGTCGTGCAGTCGATATCTGGCATAATCATATAGGTACAGTACAGTGGGCTACCAAGCTCTAGTAATGTCAAACCCCTTCTCCCTCGTGCGAGAATCGCCTATCTCGCCCACTAGCTAGCCCGCACAAATACTACTGCACAACATCTGTGTATCCCTGCGCTGTCCCTCCGCGCCACAAGCTACTGCCCCTCCTGGTACCCGTAGCCGCCATCTCCCCAGTACCCTTGCGCCGCGCCTCCCGTCCCCAGTCCCATCCCATACCCCTGCGCCGACCCGAACGCCTGATCATAATACTGCCCCGCCGAGCGATCATGATCATGCTCCCCCTCGCCCATCTGCATCTCTATCGGCAACTGGATCCCCATGTCCAGATCGTCAATGTGCCCCGCCGCCGCCTGCATCGCCTGATGAACGAGATTCATGTCAATCTCGTTGGGGTCGTGGTCGTCGGTGCCGGTATCGACCTCGCCCGCGGCGGCTACCGCGGCAGAGAGGATGGGATCGATAGGTTCCTGCTCCATTCCGTCCGGATGTTGGCTGGATCCCGAGAGGGGCTGATACGATGTAGGATAGTACGGCTCGAGTGGCTGAAGTTGCTCCTGCTCCGCCTCTTGTCGTTGCTGCTCCTCTTGTTGGAGCTGCAATGCCTGGGCTTGCGCCTGGGCCTGAGCCTGCGCCTGCGCCTCCTGAGCCGCCTGCTGCTGCAGCCCCGCGAGGATATGGTTCACGTCCTCCCGCTTCATATTCCGCTTTCTCGACTGCCCCACCCCTTGTCCCGTCCCCTTCAGTCTCGCCTTCTTCATCGCCGGCGATCCGTCCGATGTCCCGGGCAGACTCATACTTGTCTTGACACCTGGATGACCCGCAGCGAGCGCCTCGGCCGCCGCGGCCTTGTGCCGATCGGTAATGGCCAGCTCGTGCTCCTTTTGCTTCTCCATAATCGCCTCCTCCTGCTTCATCCCCCGTCCTTGGAACCCGCCATTCTCGAACCGCCAGAGATGGTTTTGCCGGATCCGCCAGCCCGAGATGGTCGTTTGCGCGAGCTTTTCATAGTACATGTCGGTACCTTTCCGGGCGAGATACGTCCGTACGCGATGGGCAGAGCAGCGGCCCTCGTCCCCGTCCCACTCGCCCGGATAGTGTTTGCGTATCCAATTGACAATCTCGTTTGGTTTCTGTGGGGTGAAGTTGTAGGGTAGAGGTGAAGGAAAGGAAAAAGCATATCAGCGGGAGTCATATGCATGCAGAAAAACCAAAACTCACCAATGGCCAATTGTCATTCCCGTTCGCAAGCAATGCGCGACCGATAAAGAGGTTTACCGAAGCATTTGGTGGTGGCTAAACGCCACAGTCAGCTCTTGCCCGTGCATCTGACGAACTGCCACTCTGCCACCTTCGCCCTCCACCCTGCGTGTCCACCGCTTCCTGCACATACCCCCAGCCACAACCCAAGACTAAACACTCACAGCTGGCCATCTGACATCCACCATACCCGCCTGAGGAGGCGCGATCGCCCGCATAATCTTTGACGTGGGGCTCCCCGGCATATCCTCATCCTTCGCCGCGCGCTCCAAAGCCGCCTCGATATCAATCTCATAGTCGACCGCGTTGGGGTCGTACGAAAAGTCGTTGAGCCGGGGGGCGGGCGCCGAGGCTATCGACTCGGTAATTCCCATGGCTGGTTGGGGATCTATGGATGGGCCGGTACCCGTTGACTTGGTGCGTGCCTTGAGGCGTGTGGAGACGGGGTGGACGGGGACGGTGGATGATGAGGAAGTGGGCTTGCGGTTTGCGGCGGAATGGGGAGCGAGGGAGGCGGAGGGGATAGGTTCCGCGAGGAGTGGAGAGGCAGTCTGCTCGACGACTTCGGCGGGAGCAGGGGTGAGAGGGGGAGAGGAGGTGGATGGCTGGACCTCGGGCACGAGGGGTGTGTCCGACATGTTGGCCGGAGCTCTAGCGGGGTGGGATCGCCCTTTTGCTGTTGTTTTATCGAGCTGCGGTGACCGTTTGGGCTGTACTAGCTATGGCTACTGTGTGTCGAGGGGAAGGGGCAGAAAGGATAGGGTATGGTAGCTATTAACAATGTATCGACTGAAGTGCGAGAGAAGAGGCTGCACCGGCTGTTGTACTTAGTGCCAGCCTCTAATATTGCTCAAAGCGGTAACAAAGGAAGGCATTCTACCGGCGACCGCCGCTTCGGGATCATTCGCAGCGGGGCGGCGGACGGCAGAGCGAGCGAGATTTCGGATTTCGATCCACCTCCTACTTCAATACTCACAGTTATCCAATATATCCACCTACGACCCATCTACTTGTACACAGAACAGCTCAGCTACCTCCCTCGACCCGTAAAACATCCTCAGAAATGTTCTCACGAGCCGTCCCTTCATTACGCACCGCCACCCGTCTCGCTCGGCCAACAGCAGCAGCGGCGGCACCCCTCCCATCTCGCCCGATCGCCGCTGCATCATGGCGGGCCTACTCTGCATCAAGCGAAGCGGAAAAGCCAGCCGCAGCAGATGAGGCTGGGAAGCCGAAGAGCGCAGAGGCGGAGAAGGTCAAGGAGCTCGAGGGAAGAATACAGGAGCTTGAGGTGGGTTTTGGATCGCTACGATGACTTGGTCATACCCTGGTCAAGGTAGAAGCGCCCTTACTTATCCCTCTCAGAAAGACCGGAAATATAAGCAAGCGGAAATCCAAACCCTCTCCCGTCGAATCGAGGAAGAACGCCGCAAAGCCTCTGACTTCGCCATCTCCAAATTCGCCCTTTCCCTCCTCTCCACCTCGGACGTCCTGTCCACCGCGCTCGGGCACGTCCCCAAGCCCGTCGAGCCCGGAACACCCCTCGCTTCGCTGGTCTCGGGTGTAGAGATGACGCAAAAGGCCATGTGGAAGACATTTGAGCAGAACGGGGTGGTCAAGATGGATATTGGGCGCGGGACGGAGTTTGATCCGAATGCGCACGATGCGGCGTTCCAGGTGCCCAAGGAGCATGCGGGGGAGAAGGGGGATGGGAAGCAGTGGGGGCCTGGAGAGGTCGTGGAGGTTAGGCAGGAGGGGTGGATGATTGGGAATAGGGTGTTGAGGCCGGCGCAGGTCGGGGTGACGCAAATAGAGTAGGCGTGATGCAGAGCGCGGATAGGGGAGGCCAGAGGGGCCAGGCGGCGTAGACAACAAAGACAACCAAAAGTAGCATTAATATCTTCACAATCATGCACCACACCTCCCATCAGTGAACCACGAAGACCCAGGACTAATCAGCCATCCGCCTTCTGACCAACAGGCCCGATCTCTCCTGATGTCGACGGCCTAGCTGACAGGCACGCCTTCTTTGCATACAAGTAGAAATATAAGTATGGATAAGTGATTAACACGGACCTCTACAACCGCCCGACATGCTCACCGCCTCCTCCTGCCCCCCTTCATCTCCTCGTCAAACTTGCGGCGCTTACTCCGATCAATCACCTGCACATAATACCGCCCCGAATCGCCCTTCCAGCTCACCCAGTCTTGGTAGTAGTTGTGCACCGAGAGGCGGACGATAGCGTCGAATGAGTCACACTGGACGTCAGTCCCAGCCCGGATGGCACGGCAGGAAGAGCGTGGCGGGCCAAGGGAGAGCAGAGGAAGAACTTACATTGTTCTCATTCATCCGAAATCCCTCATTGACGAACGGCTTGAGACTGATGATCTTTGCGCCCTCTTTCAGATCCAAGAACATATTCTTCAGATCATCATTCAGAGCAGGGGGGAATACCTCATTATTGACCAGCTGTCCGATCAGCCCTTATCCCACATTCTCGCAACCTTCCACGCAGAGATAGGACTCACCACCACATCGGCACTGGCCAACCACCTCCCGACCTCCCCCGTCCTGAAATCCCCCTCCTTCACTTCGACTCCAATATGCCCATTCAGCCCCCACATCGCCCACCGTTTCTTCACTTCGGCGACTTGCAGGCGGGCGCAGTGCGCGGGGACCGGTAAGAGCTCGACGCCGAGGGAACGGCAGCCGGCTTGAAGGGCGGTCTGGAGGACGCAGTTGGCGACGCCCGATCCGAGGTCGACGAAGGTTGATGAGGGGGTGAGGTGGGTGTCGTGGACGATTTGAGACATGAATCTGGGCATCAGCTGATCGCTTTCGAGGACAAGATTATCGGTGAGGGGAGACATACTTGTGCCGGAGCTCCCCGTAGGCATCCTCTTTCCCGCTAATGGCTTTCGCCACCTCGTCTGGATGTTTCGGGTGATGCTACTAGATCAGCCTCAACCTCCTCCCCACTCTCCTCTCGTAGCCAAGACGCACCTCCAGCAGATCCGAATAAGGCCCCACAACCCTGGAATACGCCTGCTCATGCACAACCTCCACCACACTGCTCCACTCCCCCTGGCCCATCACCCCGCTCTTCTCCCGCATCCACGCCTGCATCTCCCCAGACCGCTGCAGGTCGGCCATGGCGGTATTGTACCGTTCTACGGCACGTGTAAAGCCGGGCCCGTCTCTCCTATTATTGGCCAGCGCTTTTCGGAGGGCATCGCCGATGGTTTCCTGGCGTAGAGTGGCAGGCGTGGGGGCGGGGGAAGAGGTAGATGGATCAGGAGGGGGAGTGGCGAGTGAGGAAGAAGGCGGGAGGGGGGAGTGGAGGCGCGAAGGAAGGGGGAGGGGGTCCAGGTCAATCGAGTCGGAGAGGGTGCCGAACAGGTGCGCGTGGGAGGGGGGGATGTAGTCTGAGCGTGTCAGCTTGCGCAACCCCTTGAGAGGCGATGGGGGATGGAAAAGACCCACGTTCGAGGATGGTCTTCAGGACGGACTTCAGCTCCGAGATGGGGTTGTACTCCCTAGACGAGGTCGGGACGAGGAGGACAAAGCGCTCTTTACACCCCACGGCGGGGTAGAGCAGCTCCACGCTGGGCAGGGGTTCTTGGTTCCCAAAGCCCTCTTGGTCGAAGTCTGCAAGTCAGCTTTATTGCTCAACACCTACCGTCCATACCTCAGAAATCAACTCACACGCCATGTACTTGTCCAAGCTGACTTTTCCCTCCCCTTTGCCTCCGGCAAAACCTAGCACATCCTGCCTCACCGCCGCCTCGGAGCCCACGAACCCCGCCCATCCTCGTCCCCATTCTCCCCTCTCATCCACTTTATCAAGACACCACAACTCCCTCTTCTCTTCGCCCTCCCTTCTGACGCCAGGCTTGGCTATACGTCCCACACTGACCGGTGTGGCTGAGCCTGATCCGCCAGTTGGAGGAGCGTCCACCCGTTTCCTCTTCTTCTCCTGAGCTTTCTTCGCCTTTGGCGATTCGGACCCCGAGTCGGAGTTCGAAGAGGATTCGGACCGGACAGGCGATGGGGTCCGTTTACGACGTGAGGACGGTGTAGAGGCCCGGGAGGAAGTGGCGGATAGATGAGCTTTGGAGCCGGATGGTCCGGCGAGTCCACCAGCGATCGGGCGGCTGGGACCAGCTTTCGCGCTCGTACTAGCAATGACCGGTAATGCCTTTTTCGCTGGTGCAGGGGCGGAGCCAGCGGCGGGCCTCGCGACAGGTTTAGCGATGGTAGGTGTAGACCGACCAGCTGTAGCGGGGGCGCTACTCGACCCAGACCCAGACCCAGAGCCCGTGGGTCGAGGACCAGAGATGATCTTTTTGGTTATCGCTTTCCCGACGATGGGACCTTTAGAGGCACCGCCCTGCCCGCCGAAAAAGTCCATAATGATCGCTGTTTACCGAAGATCCGACGAGGGGACCTCGGACCCAACCTGTGGCCTTTTGAGTGGGGGAGAGTAGGACAGAGAAGGAGATACGATGCGAAAAAGAGGTCTGTCCCGCCTTTGTTGTTGCCACCTCCCAACCACCCATGGCCATTTGCGTGCCTTATCACGCCACGTGGAGTCCCTGACCGTAGATCTCGCTCGGTCCTCCAACCCAAAAGTTCAAGTTCGACTCGACCACTTATCATACACCTCCCTCTCACACTGTCAGGATGGCAGCAGCACTATCAGCAGCAATGACTGCCATAGGCATCAATGGTTCCAACGGACACGCCAACTCAAACGGGGTGCAAAAGTAAGCTACCACCTTCGGATCCCTCACACCTGCGCCATCATCGCTGAACCTCCAGTCCCAGCCCCATCCCCCCTCCATCAAACCACCACCTCCCTGCACCCACCGCGAGCCTCACCTCCCTCTCCCCTCCCCTCGCACCCCGCACACTAAAGTCCGTCCGGTCCGGCTCGACCTCGTCTGCCCGGTCTCCACCTACAGGCTCTACGATCGAGTACGCCTCGTCTGCGCCGTTACCGCCCTCGTCGTCGAACCATGTGCAGAATGGCGAGATGGATGACGAGGTGCCGAAGCATCTGTATGACCGATTACCGGGGCATATGATGACGAGGGATAAGATGGGGAGGGAGGTTCCGGACTATTTGAAGATGATTTTGATGTGTGAGTTGGAGGGGAGGAGGAAGAAGTCAGGGGGACTGGGAAAGGAGAGGAGCGGGGCTGATGGATATAGCAAAGACCTATGCGGCACCACTGAAGCTGAAGGAGACACCTTTGACGCTGGCTGTCAACCTCTCGGCGAGGCTGGGGTGCGAGGTGAGCTGGCCGGTGTGCGGAGCATAGACCGAGCAGGAGCTGACCGGTAGATCTGGCTCAAGCGGGAAGATCTGCACCCTGTGTTCTCATTCAAGATTCGCGGGGCGTACAATATGATGGCACATTTGAGCGAGGACGAGAAGGTCAAGGGTGTGATTACCTGCTCAGCGGGTATGTCGACTACGCGAGGTGCCAGGACCTTGCTGATATGCCAGGAAACCACGCCCAAGGCGTCGCTCTGTCCAGCAAAGCTCTCAACATCCCCGCTACTGTTCTCATGCCTACTACCACCCCTTCCATCAAATGGCGCAACGTCCAGCGCCTCGGCGCCAATGTTATCCTCCACGGTGCCGATTTCGATGCCGCCAAAGCGGAATGTCTCCGCCTGTCCGCGCGCGACGGCCTGACCTTCATCCCGCCCTACGACAACCCCTATGTCATCGCCGGACAAGGCACGATCGGTATGGAGATTTGCCGCCAGATCCCCGATATCGACTCGCTCGACGGGATCTTTGCTGCCGTCGGCGGTGGAGGATTACTGTCGGGTCTGGGGACGTATGTCAAGCGTGTTGCGAGGCCAGATCTGGGGATATATGGGGTAGAAACGGTAGATGGGGACGCGATGGACCGGTCTCTCAAGAAGGGGAAGCGAGTGCTCCTGGATGAGGTGGGACCGTTTGCGGATGGTACGGCGGTCAGGATTGTGGGTGAGGAGCCGTTCAGGCTGTGTAGGGAGGTGGTGGATAAGGTGGTTTTGGTGAACAATGATGAGATTTGTGCGGCGATCAAGGATGTGTTTGAGGGTGAGCTAAATCGTCTGCTCCGGCCCAAGCAGGGTGTAAGCTGACCCTCAGAAACTCGTTCGATCCCAGAACCCTCCGGTGCTCTCGCCCTTGCCGGTCTCAAAGCCTATATCGTCCGCAACAACCTCACAGGGTCAAATAAGAAGTTTGTCGCTGTGGTTTCTGGGGGAAATATGAACTTTGGGAGATTACGCTTCGTCGCTGAGCGCGCCGAGGTCGGAGAGCGGAGAGAAGTATTGATGTGTCTCCGGATACCCGAGAAGCCTGGATCGTGAGTACTCTCTCCCCTCGCTTGTACCGAGTATCGAGGTCCGCTGACCCTCAGCTTTGTCAAGTTCCACTCCCTTCTGGACGGCCGAGCAGTCACCGAATTCTCATACCGCTATTCCTCACCAACCACTGGCCACATCATCACCTCCTTCCTCCTCAAATCGGCCTCTTCGTCCGCTTCAGGCCCATCGGCCGAGTCGCGCGCCACAGAAATTGCCGAGTTGATCAGCACGATGAAGGCGCATGGGCTCGAGGCGGTCGATTTGAGCGAGGACGAGTTTGCAAAGTCCCATGTCAGGCATTTGGTCGGTGGTCGGGCGGACGTCAAGGATGAGCGGGTGTTTAGGTTTGGTCAGTCCCGCTGAGGTCGACAGATGGTACCGAGAAGAAGAGCTGATCAGGCAGAGTTCCCGGAGAGACCGATGGCGCTGGGGAACTTCCTCAAGGGTCTGAGGAAGGATTTGACTATCACCATGTTCCATTACCGGAATCACGGCGCGGGTAAGTTTGGACTTCTGATCGTGGCTCGGAGCCACAGTGCTAGGGTGGAGCTGACGCCGATAGATGTGGGCAAGGTCCTGGTTGGTGTACAGGTACCCCCGGATGCGTCGGACGAGTTTGAGCAGTATCTCGAGGAACTGGGGTATCCTTATGTGGAGGAGACGGAGAATATGGCGTACAAGATGTTCTTATGTAGCTAGGTCTGGCGATGCACCTCGGTTCAGAAGAAAGATGGGCCGACAGCCGAAGATACGGGTCAACGTGGTATTTCAGATCTCAACCTGCATCGCGATCGCGCTATATCCAGTCCGACCTGATCCTTAAATAATCCCATTTGAATGGTACCTTCCGCAGCCGCCCTCCTGCCAACTGACTCCAGCTGCCAAGCTGCCACTCGGTCTCACCGCCACTGACACTGTGCCACATGCAGCAGTCCACATTCCATTGCCGCTGACATCAGATCCACGCCCGAGTCCACGCCCATGACGCGCTGACCCGGCCGCCGGGCCCGAATCCTTACAAGCTGTATTACAACGTCCCAATCGAGGCGATTCATTAGTGAATGGGTGGCAAAACACGCTTTCCCGTAGACCCCGCATAGCTCAGGGCTATTAAGAAATATTAGGTCATTAGGAAAAGCCGCAGAGAATTGGGGGTTGGGTGTGACCGTAGAATTGCTTGTTGTAGTAATTTCTATATCGGTCCCTTGGACGGTACGCGGTGTTGGTGCTCAAACTGTTTTCGCGGCCTCATCACGCTGGTAAAGCAGAGCAACGCTTTGGCCTCGCCTCTTTGCCTCTACATCCTCACCCATCCCTCTCATCCTCAAAAGCTTCTCTTCCTCCTATACCCATTCTCCCCTACGATCCCCTCGACCCCTTCACCTCTTCTCCAGCCGCGCAAACGACAGTCGGAATCACTTTCGGCCATTCCCGCGCTGTGCTATCAAATAATCCCTCGGTGTCTCGCTCTGATTCCCCAACCCCCTCCGGACCGATACACAACAGCCCTCGCCTCTCTTCATCGCCCATTCAATCAATAAACGTTCTATCGCTGAGATTTACTCAAGCGCTTGGTCAGCATCACCCTTGCCCGATAGCCGAGGGTGTTGATTCGAACGTGCGAATCACCAAACCCTCTTTCTCCCCCGTCGCGCCCGTCTAGTGTCAAGTTTCATACTTGCGCTTTATACCGCTCGGTCCCTTCCTCCTATCCTTTCCCCCTTCACTCTCACCGACCCGTCAACGGTATCCCATCACCCACCGGTACATTTGACCATATAATACACCCCCGCCGCCAACTGCATAGACACTCATTATCAATCCCGATCGACCTTCCCGCTCGGCCCGCCCGGATCGAGTGAACCCTCACACCCTTCATCTCAACTCTACACTCCCTACCCCACGATCTTTACCACCATGACTATCCTCCCAGCATCAGCGAGGCGGCATCTGCCGGCGCTGTTCCAGCGGCTACCCATGATCTCGCACATGTCGATGATCCCCTTCATCTTCCTCGGTCCGCGATTTTTACCGTGGTTGTTTGTCGCCGTGCTGTTCTTTGTCCACGCCATGTTGTTGACTGTCAACTTCCGGTATGTCCCCCTCTTTCTACAAAAAGGGCTTCACTGACAATCAGGACAATATGGGGAGCCTTCCTCGCGTGGCGCGGTGTACTCTCACACTCGGCGGTCGACTGGCGCGCAGAATACGCACACAAGCGACGTCTCCTTTCCGCTCAGGACGCGTCGACCGCCTACCTTTTTGACGAAGTCGAGCACCTCATCTTCTGCCCCAACTACGCCGAGGACATCTCGGTCCTCCGCGAAACCCTCTACCTCCTCTCGACCCAACCCCTCGCGCTCACATCGTACCACCCCGTTCTCGCCATGGAGGCGCGCGAGGTCGGCGCAGAGGCCAAGGCGCAGCAGCTCATGGCCGAGTTCCGGTCCAGCTTTAAGGATATCGGCTTTGCGCTGCACCCCGGAGGAATTGATGGAGAGGCGGCGGGGAAGAGTTCTAATTTGGCTTGGGCGGTCAGGCAGGCGTGGAATGAGTTGAAGGATGACGGGGATGAAGAGCGGATCAAGAAGACTGTCATCACCATTATTGACTCTGACAGTGAGTTTTCCGAAAGGAGCAGGGCTGACTTTTAGCCGCTCTTGCTGGAGACTACTTTTCGTCCATTTCGTGCAAATTCGCTCTTCGGCCACCAAATGAGAGGACGCGCTGCACCTTCGTCCCTCCCATTTGCTTTGACCGGAACGCACACGACGTGCCCGTCTCGGTCCGCGTCACCGACATCATGTGGGCCCTCGCTGGTCTTTCCTCCATCTACACGGGTTCCGGCGCCAAAATCCCCACATCGGCCTACTCGCTGTCCCTCTCCCTGGCCGCTAGCGTCGGATTCCACGATGCCGGACCCCAGGCGATCGGCGAGGACATGCACATGTACATCAAGTGCCTGTTCTCGACCGGCGGCAACCTCATCTCGGAGACCATCTACTCGCCGGCGTCGCAGCTCGACGTCGTCGCCGGCGAGCGTGGCGGTCTTCGCGGATTCTGGAACGACCACGTCGCGCGGTACAAGCAGGCCATCCGGCACATGTGGGGATCGCTCGACACGGGCTACGGTCTCACCCGTCTCTTCAACGCGGACTATACGGCCCACCCCGAGCCGGAGCTCTCCATGACCCATCGCCAGCCCACACCTACCGTCTTCACCGCACAGCCAGAACCCGTCATCGGGCTCAAGACGATCCGGGAGGAGATGCCGGTGAAAAAGTCACGGAGAAACTTTGCAGAGGAGGACTTTACGATGCCGAGTCCTTCAGACTCGTCAGCGTCGAGTTCGGCCGAGAGCGTTATTTCGGCGGACGATGAGGAGACGTCCAACTCGAGTCTGAGCGAGACGGAGGAGTTTGTGCATGAGAAGCAGCCGATGGTGCGGCCGGTGCAGCAACATACGGAGGTGCTGGTCAGGAGGACAACACCGTTCATCTCGCTCGTTTTCCGTTTGTACGAGGCGCATCTTCTCATGGGGTGAGTGATCAGTATATAATAAGGGGGATGAAGCTGATTTCTAGGCACATGCTTTTGCTCGTCGCCCTGCGGATATTGGCTCAGACCACCGGCAAGGCTATGCCCGCGCAACCTATGATTCCCCCACTCCCGACCATGTCGATGCTGTCAAGTAGCGGCGAACTCGTCGACTGGGCATACCTCGTCACCGACCGCATGCGGAATGTTTCGCTCGTCCTCACCATCGTCATGTTCATCTGCTACGACAGGTATCACCAGGCGACCGTCAAGCACCGCTGGAGCATTCCGGGCGGGCGTCTCGGTGTTCAGAGCGCAGATAGGAGTCTCCGACCATTCCCTATTGCCTGCTTCGAGTGAGTTTCAGCATTTTCATGCTTCAGATATGAGCTGATCAGCAGCTACCTTGCGCTCCCAGCAGGTATCGTGTACGGTATCGTCCCCCTCCTCCAAGCGCAATTCATGCAGCTCTTCACCGACCGGATCGTCTATACCGTCTCGTTCAAGCCAAAAGGACGAGACGTGCGGCGGCCAGTCGACCTCGAGAAGGCCATCGCGGTATAGGCGGCGGTACAAAGAGAGGAAGAGAAGGATTGTGGCTTTTGGGGTTTTATGGGATCTTGGGACGAAACACGACCGGGCACGACTATAACGCTCGACGTGTAGGGGGAGCTTACCTGTGATGCGGGACTGCGATGTGGGGAGGGGATGGCTGCGCCAAGAGAGCGAGCGCGCGGGCGCGGCAGGTGTTGAGGGAAGAGGTGGGATCCCGGGTCGGGGGAACGATGGGAGTGGGGTGGAAAACCCGGGGTCAGGTAGACGTGTGCATTCAATGGCGGATCATAACATCATCCTCTAGTCCTCTAGTCCTCTAGTTCCTCATACCTCCTCCCTACCCTCCTTCTGCCTATGTAGACAAACTCTCTAATCCCGACCTGACCTGACCCTCGGCATCATCATATATGTAGTACAGCGCCTTCCGGTAGATAGCTTTTCTTTCTCTCTTCGATCCCCTTCTCACCTTTTAAACACACTTCGAGTTCGTCGGCGGTAGTACACAGTAGATACCAGAGGTCCATTGCATGGATGGCTTGTCCGCTGGATATATGACTCGGTAGCTCGGCCACGATTTTTATCGAGTCAGGCTGTCAATGGTCAGCAGTATTTCAGTGCCTAGCATCACGGTCAGCTTGCCATATAATCAGCTCGTCAACGGCCAGGTCGAAGATCAAATTATATCGATGCATCCGAAAGAACGACGCGTAGATCAGCTCCTATACCCCTACTTCTCCCCCAACACACACTTCTCCACCCAATATCGATGTACCCTCACATCCCCGCTCAACTCCGGATGGAAACTAGTGACCATCTTCTTGCCCTGTCTGAGCATCACCTTGCCCAAATCCTCCACTGTCGGTGCGCCGAGGTGCGAGTCGGAGGGCGGCGGTGGGGGTTGATATTCTGCGGGCAGAGTCGCCAGTGCTATTACTGGAACTCTTGACGAGGAAGACGGGGAGGCAAGGCGGGGTGGGGTCGATGCGGGGGTAGGAAGCTGGGCGGGGGAGGTGATGGAAGACGCTGACAGAGTGGGAGCGGATGAAGATGCGGATGAGGAGGCAGTGTGATCCTCTAGTTTCCTAGGGTGCAGAGAGTGGACGGCTGGAGCGCGGATGAAGATCGCTGGGAAGGGCTCGGTCGGATTGGATAGGTCTGGGATAACCAGAGGGGCCTCAAACGATTCCAGCTGGTCTGTCTGTGTCAGAACGGTCCTCCATACACTCACGATGGGCAGACTCACTCCCGTACAGATTCCGCCACACCTTCAGCCCCTCGATCCCACCCCATCCCCTCTGCCTCTCCCTCCCCGGAATAACCTTCCCCCCTCCCACCCCTTCCTCCTCCGCCATGAGGATCATCCCCGCACACGTCCCCCACACCGCCTTCTCCGGATCCCTCACAAACGCCTGCAGGGTAGCCAGCATCCCCGGCGTCCGATCTGCGACGGACTGGATAACGGTCGATTCTCCACCTGGAATGACTAGGGCCGAGCAGGATGCGAGCTCGGTAGGGGACCGAATGGGGATCGCGGTAAGTGAGGAGGTGGATGAAGAGGGGAGGCAGTGGGTTAGGTAGGCTATGTGTTCGGCGAATGCGCCTTGAAGGGCTGTGAGTGTCAGCTTGGTTGGACGTGGGCAGAGGAGGTATGCAAAGGAAGGGGAGAGCGTACCGAGGACGCCGATGATGATGGGCTCAGAGGAGCTCGACATGATCGATAGCTGAATTGGCAGGTCGAGTTCTGGTCTTAGGACAAGGCGAGGCGGATAGCAGTTGGTCAGTGCTCTCTGTGATGCTGGCTGCGTGGTTACTGAGTGTGATGTACGATATGATTTCGAGTCAGATCAAGATGGTCGTTCGAGTTCAACTTTTTAGCCGTCGCCACCCGAATCCGATAAGAGGAGAGGTCCGTGCGTAGGATCACGTGACTTGCTGGTCTGGAGCTTTCGAGCGCGGCCTGTCCCGCCAGCGGGGCTTCGACTTGCCTGTCTACTCAGGTTGACAAAGTTGAGATGGCCGCAAGTGTGGACATCGAGATGATACGAGGGCCCGAAAGGGATCAGAACCCAGAGAAAACAGTCCAGGTCACATTCCAAGCCAGCTCCGAAAGATAGCTGATTGCGGCCCAATCGAACGGACGCCACATGTACCTCTGCACGACGGGCTGCTCGACTGCGGTCGTGCGCGATGACCATGCAGCGTGCGCGATGACCATGCAGCTGCAATTGAGCTGCTCAGAGCAGCTGCAGCTGAAACCAGCTGAGACCACAAGGTTTTTGCCACCCAAACGATATGCCACATGCCACAGACACACGCGGAGTTCGGAGCTGCCGGAGCTCTCGACGCGTTTGCCTTTCTTTTCGTCACATTTCGTCACGCGTTCCACGGCGTTCTTAATCTGCGCCTCCGCACCTCTACCTGAGCTAAATGTCACGCTCCGCCTTGCTCCGCACTAAGGGTCGCGACATGACCCTGTGGATCAGACACGCTCGTATCGATAAGCGTTAGAGCTTTTGGCTCTGCCGCCACCTCGGCCACTTGAATCCCTCCGATCGGCGGAAAGTATCGAGGACAACGCGGAGCGCGCATGTTTTTGCTTTCACGAGGGCAAGGGCCGAGGCGACGTCGAGGAACACTCAAGTGGTGACCTTCTCACTCTTGTTGACTCTTCTTCATCTGTTCATCATCTTACTCGACTTGCGATCTTACTGACCCCGGCCGGTTACCCACACTCGTTAGACGACACTCGTTACCCCCACGCTCCTTATACGCTTTCTCCTACGACTACACGAACACGTATAACGACCGCAACCCCATATACACACCACACTAACATCCACACACATACAATAATGTTCTCCCGTCTCTCTGTCTCGCTCGCGCTCGTCGCCGTCCTTCCCTCGCTCGTCTCGGCCATCTTCCCGGCGGCCGAGTCGTACGCCGCTTGTCTCGATGCTGCCCCTACCGGTCTGCCCGTCCTTGTCCCCATCGCCGATGCTACCGGTGGCTGTTCGGTAACTCCTTGCCTTGGCTATCATATCAGCAACACCGCTGACGATGCTAGACCTACTGCGCCAACATGAACTGGCGATACGCCTACCTCTCTCCCGGTTCAACCCAGTGCGGCTGCTCCAACGTCGGCCCCACGGCCGCTGAGTACTCGACTGCCACCGACGCATTCATGGGATGCACTGCCGCCCAGTGGGATGTGAGTCAAGAATCACGATATAGTAGGATTTTTAGTAGGATTTTAGCTCATGTGCTAGGTCCGCATCCCCCTCACCACCTTCGGCGTCCCGACCTGTTACTCCGGCTACACCACCACCTCGGACCCCACGCTCCGTCTTGGTCCCACCACCGTGGCCGACCACAGCCAGTGCTTCCGCTTCTGCCTCAACTATGACGCTGCCACCCTCGTTCCCTCTACCTCCGGTACCGGCTACTCGTGCACCTGCGACCGGGACGCCGGAGACGTCGCCTCCGCCGACCAGGCTACCTGCGCCAAGGGTGTGCTTGCTCGTTACGCTGGTCACTCGGCCGGCCAGACCGTCGACGGCACCGGCGCTCCCGGTCCCTCGACCTTCGTCAAGAGGCAGCAGAGGGAGCAGCTCCGCCTCGCCGCGGAGAAGGAGCAGAAGCTGTGCCCGGACGAGGGCAAGGCGTGTCTCGTGGCTCAGGGCAAGGAGAGTTGGGAGTGCATGGACACCCAGTCCGACCTCGGTAAGTCTCTACTATATTCGCATTAGGGTCAAGGCTGACCCTCAGAATCGTGCGGTGGCTGCATGAACGGCGAGTTTGGCGTCTTGAGCGGTACCTCTTCCGTTGGCGTTGAGTAAGTCTACCGCTCTTTATCTGTCTTCGACATGAGCTGATACCTCAGCTGCACGGCCCTCCCGGGTGTCTCGATGGGCGGCGTCACCTGCACCCACGGCCAGTGCGCCATCTGGGCTTGCGACCCCGGATTCAAGCTCAGCGGCCGCGAGTGCGTCCCCGTCAAGAACGTCAAGCGGGCTCTTGACCGTCAGGAGTAGACGATAAGGCAGAAATCTGAGATCATTCCGAATAGAGAAGAAGGAGAAGTCTACAGTAATGTGCGGATAGAGCTTGGAGTGGCGCTGGATTCCCTTCGATTGATATGTCAGAACGGACAATTTGTGGCTTTAATGTATCTATTGTACCCTTTCCTGTCTGTGACATTGCTTCGATGTCTCGCACAGATACCTCAGCTTGCCACAAAGCTGCTACAACTCAGTCTACACGACTATATGCAAGCTGCCTGTCTTGTCTGTCGAGCCACCTGGACGCGCCATCAACCTTTGCTTCGCCAAGCTGCTGCCACATCGCGGGCGTCGGCGATGACCGAGGGTATGACGCTACACCGCATTCATAATTGCCCAAAGGAGTAATATTCGATCTCCTAGCGCCAAGCCAGTCGCTCACCGCGCGATAGTATAAGGATCCAGTGCACGTTGGCTCTGGACCTTCCCTTCTTCCTTTCTCACTCCGCCTTATCTCTCTATACATACGCTCTTAACACCAGCACATACTCCTATACTCTTATGGTCAATCCCGTACTCGTCGAGCAGGAACCCGAGCCCGATATAGAGGCCGCTATACGAAGGCGTTCGAGCAATACCCCAATCCCCACAAGCGATAGCCTACAGCAATCATCGCCCAGCCAAGCCTACGCCGTAGAGGCTCAATCGCCTCTGCCTACGGTCACAGGCAAGGACTATCATCGTCCTTCCCTCCTCATCCGCTCCACGTCCGATCGGACCGGTGCAGCGCACAATGAGAGACACCACGGGAGCTCTAGCTCGGGTGGCGGTAATCGACCGCCACCTTCGCCCGAGTCGGTCCTCGGCCTGCCGGTCGGGAGTGCCGCAGCTCAGCACGAGCACAAGGATGGGACGATCGCGGGGATGGAGTTGAATCGCGCGGAAACCAACGAAACTATGCCTTCTGGCCATCAGGGCCACGATGGGGACGATGACGAAGCGGTGCCAGAAGTCACCTGGAAGGCCTCGTTCATCGTGAGTCGCGTGCGCCTTAGCGGAGCTTGGCACATGCTGACCTCTAGAACACTCTCAAATGCGCACCCCTCGTCTGCGCCCTGCCTGTCGCCATCCCAGTCGCGTGGGGTCTGCACCTCGCCAAAGCCAATGACGTCGCTGTGTTCGTCACATGCCTTATTGCTGTCATCCCGCTCGCAGCTGGTATCTCCTTTGCGTAAGTTGCTCTACCTTGTCGTGACTGGGCTCTTGCTGATCCTACAGCACCGAAGAGCTCTCGCTCCGCGTTGGAGAGGCATGGGGAGGTCTCCTCAATGCCACCTTCGGAAACGCCGTCGAGCTGCTCATCGCCATCATCGCCCTCGTCGATGGGCAGATTGATATCGTCCAAGCCAGTATGATCGGGTCCATCCTCAGTAACCGTAAGCCTGACCTCTTCTTGCTCAAGACGACGCTGACTTTAAGTGCTCTTGGTTCTGGGTTGTTCCTACTTCGCTGGTGGTCTTCGGTTTCACGAGCAGATGTATGCCATCCCCAACGCTCAAATGCAGATCGGTCTGCTGGGTATCACTGTAAGTGGTACTTGGCCCCTTCACAGAGTAACGCTGATCCGTAGCTCATGGCCATCACCCTTCCGGCTGCTTACCACTATGCCTGGCCCAACACCGTTGGCGTCGACAGCATCCCGAATGGCGCGTCGCCCACTGGCGTCGAGCTGCAGAACCTCCTTATCATTTCGCGGGGTCTCAGCTTCATCCTTCTTGCGTGTTACGCCATGTTCCTCACCTTCCAGCTATACAGTGAGTAGTTCTTCTAGTCCACTGAGATCTAGCTGACACGGCAGCTCACGCGTACCTCTTCAAGGTCCCCCGGAATCGTCCTCTCCACCCGCTGCCTGGTCCGGTACCCGACAATAATCGTGTCTTCCCCAAGCCCCACTGGGTGTCCACCCTTGGCAGTAGCTCCGACACCTCCTCTACCACCTCGTCGCGTGATACCTCGGGTCACCCATTCCGTCGGTTCCGCCGCTTCTCCGGGCGAGAGCGATCGGAAGCTCCGGACAACGATACGGATCTCGAGCGGGGCCTGAGCGCGGGTGTCATGACCATCGACCCTCCCGTCCTGCCTACCGCTCTGACCACCGGGTCCGAGGAGAAACCACCGCTGAAGACCCGCTTCAAGTTACCCAAGGTACCCGCTGTCCGCGTCCCCCGCGAGCCCGGCGCTCCGGCCCCGCTCACCACCGCGGCGGTCCAGCGTCTCCAGGAGGAAGATGTCGACCCCCACCGCCAGCTCCCCACCATCAAATTCTGGTACGCCGTCGGTCTGCTCGTCGCCATGACTGCCCTTGCGGGTGTCACGGCCGAGTTCCTCGTCAGCTCCATAGACGGTATGACGGCCGCGTCCAATGTCTCGCGCGAGTTTATCGGTCTGATCCTCCTTCCCGTCATCGGTAACTCGGTCGAGCACATTACGGCGGTCACGGTGTCGGTCAAAGACAAGCTCAACTTGAGTATGAGCATCGCGGTCGGCTCCAGTATCCAGGTGTCGCTGGGTATCTTGCCCATCCTGGTTCTGATTGGTTGGGCGATCGGGCAGCCGTTGACCCTCTTCTTTGACGCTTTCGAGACGTGAGTACCTGTCTCTGGTCTGGTGGGGCTCATGCTGATATTGTAGTATCGTCTTGGTCATCGCTGTCCTACTCGTCAATTTCGCTATCTCGGACGGGCGCACCAATTACCTCGAAGGCTTCGCCATGATGATGGCGTATGTCTCGATCGCGCTCGTCACTTGGTTCTACAACCCCATCCGGTAAAACACCTCGGCGGGGTGCGCATCTATACACGAAGAGCATGCGTTGTTTATATTCGGTCGTCCACCTTTCATTCGGTCATGGCGGAGAACTGTTCATGGGGATTCTTCGGGGGATGAGCTGCTGGATTGAGGCGAAGGATGGGAAGAAGCCTTGTACAATATGAAATTGTGAAGACGATCTTCTGGCGACGCTGACATCGTCAACCCTCACTCCAAACTAACCTCCAAGGATGCGTGTACTGACAGCGGCAAAGACTACCACAGCTACATCGAGTCGATACTGAACCACATCTACTCTGTACCTGACGCCCACCAGTAAGACCATACAAATCCAGCTGCCCATGACTACCTGTCCTCATCCCCACCGGTTAACGCATTGTAAGCCGCCCGCCCGAGATAGCCGACGACACTCATCGCGCCGACCGCGAACAGCGCAGAGCCGATGTAAGAGCCAGTGTCATTCGTTGAGCCGCTCGCGTGGAGGTTCTGGTATGTGTCAGCGCCGAGTACCGCGGATCGGACTGGATGCAGCGAGACGGTACATGTGTACTTACTGATTGCGAGTTTTCATCTGTCTCCGCGACTGGGGATGTGCACACAGCGCGGGCCGTCATATTGTCGTATTTGGTTCTCTTGGCCTCATCGAAGGCGCGCTCCCATAGCCTTCGATCCTCCTCCGTGTCATGCGGGAGCATGGATGTTCCCAGAACGGGACCTTGCTCAATCTCCCGTGAATCATGCTTCGAGACGGAACTCTCCTGTTTCGCCCACACCCGGTTGACGTGCTCTGTCAAGCGCTCGACCTCGAAGAGTGAAGCGCCATCGTCTGAGAGTACGAAATTGTCCTTCGCGAACCCCGTCGCTTCCGCTCTGTGATTCACCGCTGCGACGAGCCCGGCCCACTGGATATCGGCGAGTGCGTCGGACTGTTCTGCGCTGTAGTCGTCAGGCCGAAGGACGTGGAAATGCTGGATCGTCCTGGTGGGGTCTTTTGTCGCGTTCACCATGTGCGACAACTCTACAAAGCACGCCGCGGCCCGTAACGCATCATCCCATCCTCCGTCTTTGTATAGCTCCTTCCTCTGATCCTCTGTCAGCTCTGACAGATTGGGTACGCGTTCTTGGATGGCGGCGCGTAGCTTGCGGATCTGGCCACCGTCGTCGCCGGCAAGGAGGGCACCTTCGTGGTACATGGAATCATCTTCACCGTCTGAAGAGGGGGTAGGAGTATGCGTTGCGTCGGCTGCCAGACAAGGGCTGGGTGAGATAGGAAGAGGGCCTGGGGTATCGGGTACGGGTAGGACATCATCATCCCCCAAGACGCTGATGTCGTCAAGCGCTCCTGAGCAACATGTGTCTTCTTCCTCCGCAGTATGGGAGTGCTTGGTGTCTTCCTGCCTGTGAATTTCAGCGTTTTGCGCGCGGGTGGCGGTAGTATTCAGCCTGGACAGCAGGGTCTTCATGACCTTATCCAGAGCATCGATGTTGTCAACAATGTCTGTCTCGCTCGGACGAATGTCTGCAAAGAGGTCCTGCTGACCGCACCGGCTGGCGAAAGCGCTCGCGGCAAGCCAATCAGCCCGTAGATTCTTGAGCGCCCCAGCTTGGGGTTGGGAATCCAAGTCTCGCTCCTGCTCCCTGCGCAGACCAGTGACCTGGTCGTATGTCAACCCTTTCCAATCTCCCAATGCGCGAGTAAGCAGGAACAATCTCGTAGCGATTCTGGCAGCGTCCGACCAATCGGTATCGGCGTCAGTCAAGGGGCCCAGCTGAGTCATCGGATTCTTTGATTGTTCAGCTTGCTGTAGGCCTTGCTGCATTCGGCGATGGTGGACGAAAGACGGTCAACACAACCTCCATGCGAGCGAGCGCGCGCCCACTGCTCACTCAGGTCTTTGTTGGGATCGATGAGTGTGAAGAGATCGCAGAGGTCCTTCTTCCCGGTCGGTGGCGCTGCGTTGGTGCCGTATGCAAACCCAGCATACACTTGGCCGACGCCATCTGACGTTTTCTCCCCGTCTGGACTGCGGCCGTCCCAGAAGCATGAGAGGTCGAAATGGCATGGCTCCTCATCTTCAGGCGGGTCTTCTTTATGTTCGGCACCGTGATCGTCTTGGACCTGTAGTATGGGAAGTATGGGAAAGTTCACCGGCACGACAGCAATGTCCTCGTCTTCAGCACCGCGATCATCTGAGACGTATGCATTCATCGGCGTCCGAGCTGTGTTGTGGCGGTAAAGGGGAGATGTTATGGCAGTTGGTGGGCGAAGGAGGAGGTTGTGAGGGATTGGTGAGATCTTGTGTGGTTGAGGGATATGTGTGGTTGAGGGATATGTGTGCACGTGGAAGGTAAGATCGTCAGCTATCAAGATCCCGCCAAGTACCATCAGCTGGCCCCACATGAGCAGATACTCGGACAACCTTTCAGTTCGGACCCTGGAGGGTAGCATCGTACGTGTCACAGCTGGACCACACACGTCAGAGCAGGCCCATCCTTTATCGTTGTACACACCGCCCTGCGCCGGGTATACGTCGGCGTTAGTCATGTTGTGGCGGTGATGTTATACGCAAGCTGGTCTCAGGCAGTCCGTCTTACCACGCTGGTGGTATAGCGAGGTCGGCCCGTCGTAGACTCGGTAAAGACGACCAGGTGGAATACATATTCAGTATCTAGATGTCAGACAATCTACTCCCCATTCATACCGGCATCCCCATCCTCCTCCTGGTCGTCCAGCGCCAGCTGCGCCGACAGCACAATCTTGTCCTCCTCGAGCTATATTGATCAGCCTTGATTTCATCGTAGAGCAAAGGAGCAGAAGGACGTACCTGTTCAATAGCCTCAACCCGCTCTCTCCGCTCATCGTTCAACTCCGCATATCTCGCCTGCAGATCCCTCTCCCTCCTCTCCAGCACCGCCACCTCTTCCCTCTTCCTCTCCAGTCTCCCTGGCGCCCCCGCCTCCTCCATCCCCTTGAGCATCAAGAACGTCTCCAGCTCCCGCTTGGTCGCGTGGATATCATTCATCGCGTCCAGTATCCCCGAGCGGACTTTGGCATTGATGGCCTGGTACCCGCCGAGCTGCTTGGCAAGCTTCTTTTCCCCCTTGGCCGCCGTAGTCGCCGAGGCGATCATGCGCTCCTTGGACGCGTTGATCATGTGGGAGTAGGCGGATGTGAGGTCGGTTGGGGATAATGATTCCGATTCGACCCAACCGAGGATGGGATGGAGGATGAGGTTCTCCCGCTCTTTCGCCCAGGACGCGTCGAAAGCATCATCGGCGATTCCCGCATTGATGGCGATCCGAAGCTGGGACTCGTTGGCGCCTGGAAGACCGACCGTTTGAGCCAGCTCAGCATGGACCTCCTTCTTGGCCAGATCGACATAGTCGTCGTCAGGCATGTCGTAGTCGCTGAACATGCCTGATGGGGCGGACGAACCAGGGAGGGGATGTGCGAGCGAGTCATGCTTCATCAAAGCGGCCATCTCAAAGTTGATGAGCTGGATGATGGTGGACGTCTCGCCGTCAGACAGCTCGCCAAAGATCCGGCGCTGGTCGACGTTGGCCGGACGAGGGAGGGACCGCTTGACCACCGAGCTTCTCCGCTCGAGCTCTTTGCGCTCCTCCTCTTCCCGCGCCGCCTTAAGCCGGGCGTCCCGCTCCGCCGCATCCTCGACCGTCATCACCACATCCTCCCCTTCCTCCTCTTCTTCGTCCTCCTCCGCCAGCTCAAAGTTGTTTTCCGGCGCTGGAAGGGAAGCAAAGCCAGCCTTGAGAGCGCGTCGGCTTTGCGCCATACGCCGCTTCTCTTCCTGGGGTGTGGCACCGTACATGGGGGTCGAGTCGTTGATGCTCAGACTGTCCCGCATGGGTGTCCGCATAGGCGTCTGACCCATCCCGCCGTCGACCGACCGGGGAGTGGCCATACCGCGTGGAGTAGCGAGGGGATTGGGCGTAGCCATGACATCGTGGCGGGGAGTGGCGCTCTCGAAGCCAGTGCCTTCGTCGCCGCTGTGAAGAGGAGTGTTTTCCTGACCGAGAAGGGGTGTTTGGGTGGCCGTCATGGTTCGGAGATTCCGTGCTTCCGCGAGAATAGTATCGGCTGGAATATCAGCTTTGCCTAGCGAGAATCGGCTCAATATAACTCACGTGCAGCTGCAGTTCTCGGTGTCCTTGCCATACTAGCTCCCCTGACGGTATCATAGTCTCCCAGCAATCTGCCAGTCGCCCCATCCGCGTCACCCGCCACCATCTCCCTCGTCGATTCTCCCAGCTGCCCGATCTTGACAATATCCTCCAGCTCCCTCTCTCCCACCTGCGGCATCGGCAGATTGAGCTTCCGCCGCCTAATGACCTGCTCCTGCTCCTTCAACTTCTTGATCTGCGCCTCTCGCGCCTGCACAAATTGCGCCGCCTGCCCCTTCGGCTTCCCATCATCCCCCTTCCGCTTCTTGCTCTTCTCCTGCTCCTCCTCGAGCTCCTGCTTCCGCTTCCCGTCGAGTGCCCGGAGTGACTGTCCGACCGGCGCCGAGAACGTCTTGGCCGCCTCCTCGCTGACGTCGTAGAAACCGGGAGCCGCGCGCTTCTCGAGAGGGATATCCGCATTGTAGTCCATCCCCTTCTTTTTCGTCTTGGGTCGAAGGTTGATCCCGGCCGCCTTGAGCTCTCGCTTCTTTTGCAAGAAGGCCAGCCGCTTCGCCTCCTCCAGCTGCCTCTCCCGCGCCTTCCGCTTCGCCTTTTTGCCTTGGGTATTGGCAAGACGCGCCCGAGCTTCCGACAACATTTCCTTCTCATCGTCGTCCATGTCGACGGGATCCGGTCGAGCCGCCCGCGTCTCCGGGTCCGTGTCGATCTCACCGGCACGGAGCGTCCGGACACCCTCCGCTGCCTGAGCTTCCGGATTATCGCCTCCGCCTAAGCCGAGCTCCTCGTTGTCCTGCGCCTCGGCATCATCGAGAAGCTTCTGATACCGCTCTAGACACTGAGTAGCGGTACGGCCGACGATAGGGGCGATGGTCCGCCATTGAGTCGGCATAAGCTTGGCGAGGTGGAGTAGCTTTTCATCTTCCGTCTAATATGTTAGTGATGCCCCGCGATATATGGGCGTGTAGCTTACCTTGGACCATTCGACCTTCTTGATCGACGGATCGAGCCATTCATACCATCTCGCCTTACATTGCTTCGGGCTCTTCCTCACGAGCAAGGATGAGATACGGGCCCATTGGTTCTTGCCGTATTTCGAGATGGCCGCCTTGAGGATTTCGTCCTCTATTCTATTAGCTCCAAGCCTTTCCCTTTGCCGGTCCACCTACCGGTATTCCTCCAGACACCACCCTTGATGATGATTCGGACCTAATTTGTCAGTACTGGTAACAAGGGGTGAGTAGCCTTGACATACCATTTTGCCGACAAAGCGGAGCGAAGCTCGTAGAGATCACAGATGTTTACGCCGCTCCGGTGCTTTTTCGAGCCGACTTTTCGGGGGACTATAGGCTCCTATGCGTCCTCAGAGTACTTGATGAGCTGCAGGGGACGTTATATAGAGTTATAGCGAAGAGAGGTGCAATACAAGGAGAGCCGAGAGAACCTTTGGTGGTGGTGGAAAGCCCAGCCAAATTTGATCCCGTTCCTCCACCAAATCGTCCCAGCCAGGACCAAGTCAAGCTGAACAGTATGGTCGACTATACCTTGCCTTACAGCCCATCCTCTATTCACCCAATGTCCCCAGCGTGGAGGTCTATCAGGTCCCCGCCTGTCCTCCACTCGGCGGTCAGAACGGTACAGCTGCTCGCAGCCTATCACCTCTTCACCACCTGCATCGCCGATCTCCGTCTCTGCAGCGGTTTCTCCATGCTCCCAACTCTATCGCATGACGGGGACTGGGTCCTCGTCTCCCCCTTGCCTTACTTCAGACCATGGGCCAAGTCCCTCTCGCCCTCGCGCGGCGATCTGGTCGTAGCCTTCAGCCCTACCGATCCCCGCAATACCGTCTGCAAGCGGGTCATTGGCGTCGAGGGGGATGTGGTCGAGGTGGAGCCGAGAAGGGGGACGGGGTATAGAAAGTGGATGGGGGAAGAGCCATGGGAGGAGGAGGTGAATAATAGGGACGCGGTATCGACAAATGATCGGCCGCTGAGGATGGGAAGGAGAGGGGAGGGGCAGTTCATCAAGGTGCCCAAGGGGCATGTATGGCTTGCGGGGGACAATCTCAGCAATAGTACCGACTCGAGGACGTATGGGCCTGTCCCGGTCGGGATCGTCAAGGCCAAGGTGCTGGCGAGGGTGAGTGACTGGTCTTGTCGTGGGCTGAGCTAACGGGATAGGTGTATCCGAACTTCAAATGGCTTAACGAGTCAGCGCAACCTCGGGTACTCGATCCATAGTGAAGATACAGTTAGGTACACTCTCAGCCGTACTCCAGCGCAGAGTACCGTAAGACGGTACCATCACATCCCTCATAACGTGAGTCGGGTGCTACAAATGAGATCCGCGGCTAATCTTGTCAAGAACACGCCCATATATAGGTCGCCGTCGCCGATGGGCTCTTCCCTCCCGAGAGTTCGCTGCCTGATGGATGCTGCGCCTTCAAGCTGGAGGAGACTGTCGATGCTGAGTACGCTGCGATGGCGCCGGGGCAGAGGAGCAGTCATTCAGAGCTTGTGGCTGAGATGTGTTAGTTTGTAGAGCTGCGCGCGCGAGCCATGCGATGTTAGACTGGGATTTGGTATCGCCAGCTCGGCGATGATAGTCCACATCGATATTTTCATTCCGACAATACTCCTACATCAACCCAAACATGCGTCCTACATCTAGATCCTCTCACAGATACTGTACACAACCGCCCCGGACCGCCACGTTAGGCCTCAGGCTCGACGGACATCCGCGCCTCAAGCGCAGCAAGCCTCTTCTGCCTCATCGCCTCCAAATCGTCCTCCGCTGGCGGCGAGCTCTGCTTGCCTTTACCCTTGCCCTTGCCCTGATATCAGTCCAGCTCCATTTGGAGCACTCACCTTTTTCACTGCACTTGCGCCTGTCCCGAGTACTTGGCCCGGGCCTGACGTACGCGGCGCTCGCTGCGCAACAGGTTTCTCGACCTTTTTGGGTACATAGTCCTCGTTGGTCTCTTCCTTGACTTTGCTGGACGAGCTGGAAGCGAAAGTCTTTACCGTCAGCTTCGGTGTCTCCATATGCGATAGAAGAAGGGCACCAGCGACTCACGTCTATGGTATGGATCTGACCTGTAGGCAGACCGGGAGCGGGCTTCTTGTCTTGCGATTTTTTTGAGGCCTTGGCGGGCGCTTTCCTCGTTGAGCGGGAGGGAGCGGTCGCGGGCGCCTGAGATCTCGGTTCGAGCTGGACGCGAGATGGCTAGGTAGTCAGCTCCATCACGATCTGCAAGCTGGGTGACTCACGCCAGCAGCGGAGGTGCGCATCGTGGAAGCAGTGAGTTCTGGCTCTGACCGTAAGAAGGGTGAAGGGGAAGAGGATATGTGATGGCCAGAAAAGCGGCATCTCCACGCGCCGACGCGCCAGCATTCCTCGTCTCAAGATTACCCGAACGGGCAATCGCACGTGTTTCAGTTTCTCAAGTGCACAAGTGGCTCCATTTGAGCTTGAGGGGGAGCTGGGGGGAGCATGACAAGGCCTCCATCGCACGAGGTGGTCAACGACCCAGCGGCAGCTCTGCCAGCTCATCCATCATAACATAATCGCATGGACTTCGGCATTCGGACGCATCTCTCCTGGAACACCGGTCCTGACCGCATCCCTCCCTCGCCCGCCTCAACGAACTTCCCCTTCCAAGTCCTTGGCCTCTGCTGAGCCCGGGATGACCCAGGCGCAGTCGCTCCACCCCCCTCTTCATCCTCGTACGCATACTCATCCTCTTCCTTGCCCATCTTCCCCTCCGCACCAGGGCCCTCCATGCGGTCCCCTGCATCCCTGACTTGCTTCGCAGCGACATAGCTCTCCGTCATTTTATTGAGCGGGACGTAGTCTGGCCGAGGCCGGTCCTTGGCGGGTTCTTTCCATGCGAGCTGTTGCTCTTTGCGGCTGGAGTTGGCGAGTCGCGCGATGCCTGCTACGGGAATACCGGACAGGGCTTGGAGGACCATGGTGACGGCGTGGATAAGCTGTCAACGTCGACAAGAACAAGGAGGGACAAGAGACGTGAAGGCGCGGCGCAACGCGTTCCGGGGTCAGAAATTATGGTGCCGAAGGCGCGTAGCATTCCTCTGTTATCGGGATTACCGCTTCGGGTGATTCCGCGTGTTTCACCTTGCCCGCCCGTTCTGGTCAGAGTACACAGCGCACAGCATGTGGCAATCATGCAGGCTGGGTGTTGGCTGAGAGGAGGGAAGATCATGCTGTCGTCAGAGAGGAGTCTAGGACACATTCGCATACTACTGATCTCGAGACAAGCTACAGACACTAAACTATGTATATCCTGAGCATGCGCACCCCGTCTGCACACGCCCTTTTGTTCCCTTGGACTTTTGACCAGTACTCCTCCGCCTAGTCATCATCCTCCCCAAGAGCCTCAAGCCCGTCCTCAAACGCATCCGCGACCGCCTCCCAGTCCACGCTCTCCCCATCCCCACCTCCGACCGTCACTTCGACCGCCGCCGCCAGCATGCGGACAAAGAAGGCGTTCCCGACTTCGACAAGCGCGAGGATCTCAGCGGACTTGTCGGTGGATCCGAGGTACCGGATGGCGTCTACCATTCTCCAGACATTCCCTTGCTTGGACGCGTCGACAAACATGGCCGGGGCGGCTTGGGCGAGCTTGGCGAGCATGTGGGGCTTGATCTCCGCTTGAATACGGCGAAGACAGAGGTCCCCGGCGATGGAAGCGGCGCTGTTGAGCTCTTTGAACGAGTAAGAGGTGAAGTCGACCTCTTCCTCTTGATCGTCCAGGAGGAGGGAGACCAGGTGGCCCGCATTGGCGTTGGCGTGGGCGTGCGAGATGGAGATAGGCATGACCCAGCGCTGCTTGCCCCTGTGAATGTCAGCTCGATGTCCACCTGTCTCCACACAGACTACTTTCATTTCAGGAGGTCATACTCACCAGTGCTCCTTGATCTGCTCGGCGGGGAACATGAACGTCAATCCCCCGGCCTTCGCCCCTCCCCCACAGATCACAAGCACGATCTTCCTCTCCTCCTTTACCTCCCCTTCGCCGTGATGCTCCGCGAGCTTGTCCTTGATGTTGTCCTTCGCCTCGTCCCCGCAGGCATCGAGGTCGAAATACTCGCCGCCAATGATGACGCACGAGTCGTCATCGAATACGACCGACTCGGGCGGAGTGAGGTTGAGGGAAGATGCGGCAGACGAGGCAGGGGACGAAGGGGTGTTTACGCCAGTCCCGGCGTGAGCGACGATGGAGGGCATGGTGTCGTCGTTGATATGGGCGGCAGACATCGCGCGGGATGTGATGGCGGCGATTTCGAGCCTTAGGAGGGCGATGTAAAGCGTTCTGGGGACACATCAGCTCGCCTCCTTGTTTGGTGTTTGGTCTTTGGTCTTGTTTGGCAACAGACGACGTACTTACGGTTGTGCTTGATGAGCAGTGTACGCGATACGCTTAGAGATTTGCGGACTGGGGACTCTGGTTTGAGGTATAGGTGGGAGGATGGATGGAGAGCAAGAGATCTCGGGGCGAGAGCTCTTATATCAACCCGCTAGAGGGGCGGGACTCGGACGTGGCGGGTCGAGTTCACCCCTACGTCAGGACTCCTCCTGCTACATTGATATGTGAATGGGTAATCCTTCAGGCTGTGCACCGTTGACCGTCGGCGACGTCATATCGCACGTTCCATCGACCAGAGCTCTTATCTGTCGCAGGGTGAGGCTGTGGACAGTCACTATTCACAGGCCAGGCGGATGTGCATTCCTACAGGCATCATACCTGCAGGATGCCTCTTTTAGGGCCAGGGCCATTGGGCGAGCTTAAGCTTAACTTCGCCACCCAGCCAAAATCAAGAGGCCTCTACCGAATTTCGACTGTTCGACCGTCCACCTCTCCTCCTTCCCATAACTTGCATCATGGACTCCTCACTCCCCTCAATGTCTTCCCAGTCCCGCGCATTCCCCCTCCCGACCATAGCGGAAGACACGCTCCACTACTCGCTCCACTTACCGGTGCACCTCGAGCCCTCGTCCACCGCTCTCCTGATCACCGAATACGTTCAGTCGCTCCTCCCCTCCCCTTGGCTCTGGAACAAGGATGCATGGGAGCTCAAGATCGCTCCTGAGTCTTCTGGGAGGGTGCAGAAGGGTGTAGGGGGCAAATTGGAGGGGAGGATGAGGGTGGGCGATGCGGTAGATGATGAGTGGTTGGTCGTTTGGCTGTTGAGGGAGGTTAGCAGGAAATGGAAGGACATCGTTATCAGGTATGTCTACGGTCTACTGAAGAAGGGACTCATGGCCTTGAGCCAGTACTCAGGAGGATGGTGTGCGGGCTGGAAAGCTGACCCTCCAGTATAAGAGATACAGACGGCGAATTCCTCCTCATTGAAGCAGCTAACGAACTCCCCTCGTGGGTATCCCCCGAGAACGCCGAGAACCGTCTCTGGCTCTCAGGCGGCCATCTACACCTCCTACCACTTCATGTCCGATCATCTGGGCTATCAGTCCGCCATATACCGGATGATGAAGCGGAGGAAAGGCAATTTGACCCGGAGGCTTTCGTGTCAGAGGAAGATGCAGTGCGGGCTGTGCGGCTGGGCAAGTACGAGGCGGAGAAGGGGATGGAGAATGCTGTATGGGACAGGATATCACAGTAAGCTAGACGATCTGTCTGACTGTATACACAGATTATAAGCTGACTTTGACCTAAGCTACCCCGCTAAACTTTCGGAACATCGTCATCGAACCAAAGCGTACCTCCCACTCCCAATAGCTCGAGCCCTCTCCGCCGATCCCACACTCATCCAACGCGCCGTTGAAGGCTTCTACGTACGCGATCCCTCCCAGCTTCGATCCGCCGCCAAAATGTCACACTTCCCTCCCGCCCCAGCCGTCCTCTCTTCCGTCTCAATGACTCGAGCGGCGTACGCCCAACTACAGGGCCAGGTGTTCCACCCTCCTCGAGTCTTTGGGCCGGAGTGGACAGTCAGGGAAGATGGAGAGGCGGATGAGAGGCGGTGGAGGGATCTCGGCGTCAAGATGGCGACGGGGTTTGAGATCATGTATAAGGAAGGAGGGAGGAGGGGGCGGAGTGGGACTGTCAGCGGGGATGATGTACGGGCGGATAAGGGGTACAAGGCGTATATCGAATCGCTGAGCAAGGCGGGATTCTTTGGCGCAGAGATGGAGGGGAGTGAGAAGTGGAAAGCGAGGGAGGAGAAGGCTATGAAGGGCTGGAAGGAGATCCGCGCGGACGAGTGAGTCGTCTCAACGATTCCCAGCACATCAGAGGAGCTGATAAGTGAAGCACCAAGGAGCAGCGGCCTTCTTTTGCCTATCTCGTCGACTCGGCGTTGGCTGCTACTCCCTCTATCGATGCATCCACCCTCGCGGCGAAAGCAGAAGACGTGGAGGACAGCGAGGCGTGGCTGGAGGTCTCGCCTGACGAACTGGACGGGATGATGATGAGGGCATCTGGGCGGGACGCTTCCGGCGCCGGGCCGGCAGCTGGGAAGGGCAAAGGGAAGGAGGAGCAGGCAGAGCCTACTGAGGAGCACGGGAAGGCATTGCACGATCTGGCACAGAAGGTGCAAACGTTTGTTGGCGGGGAAGGAGACCTGATGGGGGCCAGATTCGGAGAGTAAGCTTTGCGACACCGGCGCAGAAGAGTAAAGCTGATTACGTAGTGAGCTGTCCGACGACGAGGACGACAACGACGATGACGATGCGATGGACGAGGACGATCAGTGGCAGAGCCTGACTCCGGCGCAAAAGGAGGAACGGATGCGGAGTCTTGTTGCCCCGTTGGAGGAAGGCGAGTGGGGCAAGAAGGGGGCGGATGAGGATGAGGACGTCGTCATGGTCGGCTCGGCCGCTCCAAAACCCGCCGCTCCTCGAAATACGGTACCCCAGGCCAGCGGATCTGTGATGCGCCCACCCGTCCTTTCGAAGCAGGAGTTCGACGGTGTCATCGACGAGTCCGACTCGGAAGATGACGAGGACGATACTCTCCCTCCGCCTGGCACCCTCGGGCGCCAGATCGCCGAGATGCGATGGGCAGACACGGCGCCTCGGATAGAGGAAGTAGAGGATGAGGATGAGCTCGATACGAAGCGGGATCGGAGCGTACGGTGGGATGAGGGGATCGATAAGGCGATGCATCGGAAGGTGCGGGAGGATCACGAGAGGGAGATGGGCGAGGATAAGCCGGTAGTGGTCAACGGGGATGAGGAGGAGGATGTGGATATGGGGGAAGAGCAGGAGGCCTTTTTGAAATTTGCGAGGGAGGCTCTGGGGGTGGATGAGGAGATGTGGGCGGGGATCGTCAAGAACAGGGAGGATCGTGGTGGTGAGTGACCACTTCACGGGGACAGAAGCCAAGCTGATCGATGAGCCTTTGTGCCAAAGCTTTCGAGTAAGAAGAAGGAGTCAGCGGCTACCCCTTCGGCCGAGGCCCTCGATACTACCCCGTCGATACAGGTCAGCCCGCCCGTGGACGGCCAGCCGAATATGGCGCTCAACTCGTTCGATACCGTTATGGCTGCCATGGACGCTGAGCTCGCTCGGGCGAAGGGTCCCGTCCCACCTCCTACTGCTCCCACCACAGCGAAAGCTAAAGCCACACCTGGGCCCGCACCGAAGAAGACTACCATCTCAAACAAGCTCCCCTCCGGTGTACCCAAGACCGGACCGCTTCCGGCCCTGCCGACCGAAGCGGATCTTGACGCCATGTCGGAGGAAGACCTGATTGCGATGGACCGGGAGCTACGGGCGGCTCTGAAAGGGGCGGGTATCGAGGACGATGAGGATGATGACGACTTTGACTTTGATCCAGAGGTGGATCCGGAGGAAGTCAAGGGGTTAGATGGGGAGGGGAAGATGGAATATAAGATGATGCGGGATCTGTTGGAGAGTTATAAAAGCCAGGGAGGGGAGAGTGGAGCTGCGGGGAATCTGTTTGGGAGACTCGGAGGGCAGTAGGGCAACGTATAGAGCGGTAGATTTCTTGGATGGATGTCTTGTATCTGTGTAGATTGATCAGGCACGGTATGGTGAACTGCCTTTACGTTACCCCGGCTCAGCTCGGTGACGCCGGCCAGCTGCAGCTGTAATCTCGCACGTCAATACCTTTCCGCTTCACTACCACTAGGTTTCCCTTTGGAGCCACGATAGCGCTCGTCATGAGCTACGCAAACGGCCGGCCGCCGGTCACAGATGATGTCCGCCAACATATCATCTCATCCCTATTTGCGCGGACGGACGAGAACGGAACCCCGGAGGAAACGCTCATCTCGTTTGTCAAGGTGCACGAGGATGATTCGGGCATCGACGGCGCCCCATCTGGCGGAGCAGGTGTGAAGCAGCGCTATCTGATGCTGGCGGTGACCAAGCTGGGGAAGGTGGTGATCCACAAGGCGAAGCGGAATAGCAATTTGACGTTTAGTAAGGGGAAGACGTGGAATCTGGAGGATGTGCGGGTAGTGGAGATGATAGGGGTGAGTCGGGGGACAGGGCGTGGGTAGAAGGGATAGGGTAGAGAGCTGATATCTCAGCCGATCGACTTTGCCCTTACGATGACTATACGGCGGTATCACTGGCAGACCGACCGGCCGAAGGAGCTCTTAACGTTCCTCACCGCCCTTGTCAAGGTATATCGGACATATACCAAGGGCCAGTCGCCCGAGCTCATCAACTTTCCTCCCCCTTCCGATAGTCGACCTACTACCGCGACGTCCAACTCGTCGGAAAGCATACACAGCGCGGCGTATGACGGCCATATCTCTCCCGCATCACCCTCACATATCCCCTCCAATATCGACCTGCGTCCACCCCAAATGCCGAAGACTCAGCGGTCGGGCAGCTCCTCCTCCTTCGCGTCTGTCCAGAGCTCGTCTTACGGGGAGCAACCTCAGGGCTCTCGCACTCGTCTTGTCGACCAACGGCAACATACGCCTCGGACGGAGAGTTTCAGTCGGTCGCCCTTGTCAGACTCGAACATTCCTCCGGCGCGTACGAGCTTCGAGAGGCGGCCGTCTGGGGACAGCAGGCTGGGCGTGAATGGCCACGGCAGGTCTACACCTGGTGCAGTCTCTCCGGGACCGTACGGGCACTCCAATGGGAGCGGGAGCGGACTTGGCTTGGGTGTGCCCATGTCCGCGGGCAGACTGGGGGACCGGCCCACGGCGCCGCAGAGGGAGATGAGCGAGACGTCCAATTACCCGGACCGGCCAGATCGAGCCCGTCAACCAAGCGTAGACCGCGTGCAGCACTCGGCCAGGCCAGTCTCCCCTGCTTCTCCAGAACGCCCCTCTCGACCCAGCCGCGGCACACCCCGAGGCTCGGCAGATATGGTTGCGAATGGCAGCGCGAGCGGTAGCGGCAGCCGGGACTACACATCACGACCTGCGCTCTCAGATCGGAAAGATCATACTCCCGCACCGATACAATCTCAGCTCGCCCCCATCATTACCACTACTCTCCCCTCGCCGTCAGTCCCGTCACAAGAGACCCTCTCCCCTCTGCCCGGCGACCACAAAAAGCCTACACGCCGCGCTTCATTTCATCCGCCACCACTTACGACGGCCTTCTCGCGGGAAGTCCTGCTTACCAGCCGCACAGGCTTACTACCTGGTGCGGGCTTGACTGTGGACGAGGGGGAGGCGAAGGAGGATGCGGTGATGGCGAGTGTGGAAGAAATGCTCGAGGGATTTGACTGGACGGCACCTGCTGCCGGCGCAGATGGCAGTGTCAAGAAGCAGGGAGCAGATGCTATAGAGTCAAGATTACTAGATGAGCTGGCAGCTCTGGATTCGGTGAGTGCTTCATAGTGGCGGAGTCAAGGTAAAGAGAGGGGGCTTACCCGACAGGCAAACATTCACGCTTTCCTCGAGTCTGACGACAGGATAGCCCAAGTCCTAGGTCATATCGATGAGGCCTTACTCGAGCTCGAAGATATCGATTCTCAAATAACAGGCTACCGAGTACATCTCAATGTCAGTTCCACCCGATCATGCTGCTAGTAATCAGCTGATGAGTAAGGCTGTCACGGAGGATATCAATTACATTGAGAGCCAAAATCGAGGGCTGCAAGTTCAGACGTCCAACCAGCAGGCATTACTGGACGAGTTGAGGCAGCTTCTTGTAAGCTATGTTACATCAGGCCCCGCGCATCCAGCTGATATCCTAGCAAATCGCTGAGGTGCCACCCGAAGATCTCAAGATCCTGCAGCAAGAATCGCCAAGCACATCGCGAGGTGTGCAAGAGCTCGAGAAGGCTGCGGCGTCCCTATATAAAGCTTTGCAAGCGGGTATGGACTCAGGTGAGCAGGCCCTCAGTTTCAACATAGACGGCGCTAATGGACCAAGCCAACGCCGAGGTACAAGCGACAATACACCGTCTACGGGAGTATCAGGAGTCCTCATCCCAATTCTGCAAGCGGCTCCTTGACTACCTCGAGATCACCTTTAAATACCAGTCTGACCAGACGTTGTCCGACTTCCGTAAGCAGGGCAAAGCGGGCGGGTTGCGGCCACATACGACTATGGGCGAGTACCTCATGATGTATGAGGGTCTGGTGCTGTTCATGAAGGAGATGGACGAGGGGAGATATCAACGGCTATGCTCGGTAGGTCCAGGATCTTCGCACATACCATAGTCATGCGCTGACATGGCAGGACTACTTCTCTACCGCTAGCGCACTGCATCAAAGCGAGATGAAGGACCTGTTGATGGGACACATGGGGACCATCAAGACGTCCGCAGCGGGAGAGCCGAATGAAGCCTGTAAGCTCGTCAAATCTGTAGGAGATCAGGCTGACCATACTTTCAGCTTTCGTCAGTGCCGCTGCAGCCAGCGCTCAGAACAAGCCTTCCGCACTGCAAAAGTCGAGAGCAGTCATAGGGTTCGGCGGACAGGGCAAGGAAGCGGCAGCAGCCAAACAGCGGAATGGCGATGATGGCAGCCTCAAGATCGGCGAGGTGAGCTCAGGACGCCCTTGGTCGGGGGATACCGCTGATCATCCAGCTATACCAATCCGCCCTGACCGAGATCATCAACCAAGTCATCACTGAGGAGGACTACATCAATGCTTTCCTGCATATGAGCGATACCGAATCCACCTTTGCGGACCACATGGAGCTCGACTCGTACTTCCGTCGTCAAGCGGCTCGACATGCTAGCGGCGGGATGAGCAAGGGCATGGTCCAGCTCGTGCGGAGTATGATGGACTTGGTGTTTGGCTTCGTGCCTGTCGAGCTCATACACTGGGTCGAGGCTGCGGTTGACCGGAACCCAATGTGAGTGACTCATGAACCAGACTCAGACTCTTGCTGATGCGGGTAGTTCGGTGATCGGCGTCATTGGTATCACCGAGAGACTGGCGAAAGAGGCCGAGCAGGAGAATACTAGCATATACTTCAGCCAGCTGTTTGATCGCCTCCTCGCCAAGCAGCATACGATCTTCGATGCTTACATCGTGAGTTATAAGCCTTTGAATCGTGACGAATAAAGCCAATTAGCAGAATGAGCAAGTCAAAGTCATTGATTCTGCAAAGTCGAGCAGCAAGCGGAGACGTGGAGTGACCTTCTTCATCCGCCACTTTCCAGTAAGTTTGGCAGGCTAAGCGTCCGACAGGCCAAGGCTGATGATCCGCAGTTATTCGTCGAGCGCATGGAGGCTCAGGTCGAGGGCAATGGCGACCTGGACATCCGCCGCCGAGTCAATGACGGATACGAAAAGATTGTCACTGCGATATTTGCGAGTTTGACGCATCTAGCCAAGATGGACAAGGGGGAAGGACAGGCCGCCGAGGATAAGGGCCAGCTAAACTACCACGTTATCATGATCGGTACGTTACTACCTACCGTCTTCTGGTGCGGCGCGCTTATCAAACGCAGAAAACATGTACCACTTTGTCGAGGATCTTCGACGGATAGATGCCTCAGTTTTGGCGGTCTTCCTGGAACGAGCAAAGGGGCTGTACGAGGACAATATGAGCAGTTACACCAGGATGCTCATACGTCGCTCTTTCGGTCGTCTGATGGTACGTCTCTTCATTCTGCATTGGGTTTTGTGCTGATGTACAGGACTTCTTCGACGGAGTCGAGCGGCTACTACAAACTACCCCGCCGAATGAGATCTCCCTCAATCCCACCTACTCTCGCTCGACTCTCAAGAAGATCCTCCGCGACTTCTCGATTAAGGATATGAAGAAGGCGGTGGATGCGATGGCAAAGCGTGTCGACAAACACTTTACCGACGAGGAGGCAGCGGGAGGTGCTGCCGGCGGGGTAGACCCGGCTTCGGCTGCGCTGATCCAGGCGGTATGGGTCGAGGTGACGAAGGATCTGAAGAAGGAAACGGCGAGGGACGACAAGATGATCCGGGACAGCTACAAGGAGGGCGGACTGGATCTCGAGTATGGAGCAGGGGATGTGGATGCTGCTTGTAAGCGGGCCAAGTCATAGCCGATATCTCAGAGGATGCAACAGGCTATCTAAGTTTAGGGGTGAAGTAGCCGTTGGAGGTCGATGTTCGGATGCTAAAACGCTGAGTCACCACTACGGTAAGAGAAGCATGCAGGCGCAAGTCTTCCCTGAACGCCTCCAGGTGCATGACCAGGTTTACGTACAGTTCTTCACTCAAGTAGAATTCCTGCTGACAGATTTGAAGCGGACGGGCCTGCATCTCGACATCTCCTTGACTCTATACTTTGCTTCGAACCATATCAAGAAGCAGGGCATGAGTTGGTTATCGCTCGTCATATCTCCACATCGACATCAACGAATCTCTTGATTTCATCATCTCCGGGCCAGCGAGACTGAACGGCAAACATTCGATGGTCAATGGTGACCCTTATGGGGACCGTGCGGGACCGTCCAATCGCCAGTACTTTGAGGTTCAGCACTCGTACGATGGCAGAGGAATGGATATCGGGAGACAAGCGGAAATTGTGGTGAAAGGCAAGGAAAAGGCGAGAGCAGCAGAGGAGCGCTGGACGGACCCAGTCAATGTTCTCGATGGAGTTTTTGAGGGGAGGATCGTCAGGTAATCTTCGCCACTATGCTTTTGGTGAACCCTGCTGATTGCAAAGGTTCCTCTTCAAATGTGTGCAAGAGCCTGTATCGGGTCGGCGCAAGACAGACAAGGATAGGCGTTCGTTGGCCCCGGTCCCCATAGTGCGGATGTGGGTCAAGGAGTGTTATCAAGACGTCATGGGCGGATGGTCGGAAAGTGATCTCGACTTGAGGTAAGCAGAAGGCTCTGAAGTACAGGAGTTGACTGACGGATCTAGTGATATCGACCCGTCTTGTCTGATCTGCGAAGCTGAGATCTCACCCCCTGTGGACCTACCCGCCGGCGTTCTTCCCCAATCTCTCAAGACGCAAGGCCCCTCAAACGTAGCCAACACCCATCTGTTCGAGCCCTCACATCATGTTCCCTTCGGACATCCCTACGATGGGCACCGCCCTCCTCTCCTACCCTACTACTCCACTCCCGGACCACGGCACAATCCCATCTTCCCTCGAATCATCACAACATCGGACCGGTCATCAGCCAATATGCCCTCTCTGCAGCACCGGTCCTCCTGGATCTCGGATCAACATTGGGACACCCGTTCGGTGGCTGGTCCGAGCGGGACCATGCAGGGCTACCCGGAGCAGGTTCAGCATTTGATAGCGGACGCTCCTGGTGATACGGGGCGCACGCGGAAGTTACCTCACGCCCAACCAGACGAGGAATTGGAGGGGTCGGGAAGGTCAGGCAAGAAGGCTCGTCTCGAGGTTGGCAGGAATCTGTTCGGGGCGCTACATGTGTCGGGCGTCAAGGTCGTCGCACCTTCTGGGGAGCTAGGATTGTGGTTTCTCTTTACCGTGAGTGCACCCCTCTACGGTGGGAACGTTAGACTGATGGTTCAAGGATCTATGCGTCGGCACCGAGGGAAAGTACGTGCATCCGTTACATTGAGCCAGATCATCATTGATCCTTCTAGCTATCGGCTGCGCTTTCGTGTCTTTGACTTGTCTGTCATCAAACCCCAGATGCCGCCCGTCCCGCATTTCGCCAATTGCGAGAGCGAGATATTCAAGGTGTGGGCACCAAAGGCGTACGTCCAGCGAGACATGGTATGTATCGCGTTCACCAGCTGATCCCACAGCTTCCCAGGCATACCGAAGCCGACCGAGTTGACGGAGCATTTCATCAAGCAGGGCTTCAAGCTGAATGCACGTAAGAACGAACGCACGGCTAGGACACCACCGCCGGAATAATCGAGTCAGCTGGTCTCAAGCTCAGGCTCTCCAAGGTCCTGGTGCTGGTACTCCGGCCTGGGCGGGCTATCACACAACATCGCGGCCTATCATGATAACGATATACGAGGAGCGGAAGGAGCGGATTTGGGAAGGCGGAACAGGCAGAGGGGGGAGGTTAGCATTGTAAAGATCGAAGGCCCGTCATCTCATACACACGGATATACGACATGTAGCATAGGATTCATGACCTTCTCTAGCTTATCTTGTTGTGGGATGTATATTAGCAATTGCGATTGCATGATCTAGCGTACAGCGAAAGTCCATTCCTAAAAGAGATACAGCTACTACAGAGAATTCAAGAAGCACCTGCGATTACTACCTAAGAACCAGAGAGTATGTCTATGAAGAAGATAAAGAGGAGCACAACGTAGTCTAGAAGCGGATGGCCGGAGCAAGTTGTGAAGACCGAGGTGGTTGCGGAGAAGCATCAAAGCGAGGTGTCGAAGGCATGTTGGGTGATGTGGGGGCAGAATGCGTCCATCGTACTGGTGGCGCCGATAGCATTTGGCGCGACGCGGGACCGCTGATGGTGGCCGACATGGGTGCCCGGGCAGGGTGAGGCTCATTCTGGGGGTGGACGTAAGAGTGGATTTGGATAGGTGGCGGCGGGCGGCGGATGATAGGTGTTGGCGCGGCTGCATCCTCCTCGATGGAGGCTTTCAGGGAGTTGAAGATATCTGCAAGTCAGCGGTGGACGTGGACTAGCGGAAGAATACTTACTCCTGAAAGAAGATTGTGCGCCCTTCTCCAATGCGAGTGACACAAGAGTGTTGTAGTTCCCGCCAGTTGTGGCTGCGTTTGACCTCGCAAACTCTACACGGAAACGAACTCCCTTGATGTTGATGTTTCCAGCCGAGTCTAGGACGATCAGCCTGGATACCCCAAAGCCAAGTAAAATACTCACCCTTGATGTCGTCAAACTTGCACTTGAGACCCCTCAGTCCGTCAATCTCGACGACCGCGACTCGGACCCCAAGTTCTGCCAGCGTCCTCTTGACCGCGTCCCTCGTATCCCCGATGTTGGCATGGCTGAGAAGTGTAGCTGGCGCCGGCTTGAACGAGAACAGGTTGTTAAACCAGCTCCGTTTGGGGCTGGAGTCACTGCGACTGCCCGAGCTAGGGCCAGCGCTGGATCCGCCGGTCTGTGGGCCGGACTGAGAAGGAGAGTATGCGACCGGGTCGATAGTGACCTTCTTCTTCTTCTTGAGCATGCCAAAGGCGTCCTGGCGATGTGCGCTGAAGCCTGAACTGGCCTGAGACTGGCGAGAGGCGAACGATGCCTGGTCGACCGACGGAGTATCGGCGTGGTTGATGATGATGAAAGAGCCATCGCGAGTAAGCTCGCCGCCGGTAGAGACGGTGCTGATGGGTCGTGGTGGTGCGGGAGCTGCACGGGTGGCCACGCGAGCTGCGGGAGGAGGAGGAGGGGCACGCTGAGCGAACATGACCTGGGTGTGAGGAGTTGGGGCGGGATTGGGATCGGCCCACATGATGCCTTGCGGGTTGATGGATGGACTTGGTGACTGTGGGGGATAGGAGGATGCCGATGGACCGCGGTACGACGAGCCATTGGACGAGGCGTACGACCATCGGTTGGTGTTGACCGCCGGGGAGGGGTGCAGTGCGGGCCGTGCGCCATGTCCGAGGGGCGGGCCGCCGAGCCCGAGACCGACGAGAGGGGAGTGCTGAGGCACGATGGACATGGCCATGCTGTGGATGCTGGCCGCCTCGGTCTCGTCATCATCCGCATCAGCGAACTGGTTGGAGTCCACCATGGTCTCCGTTCCCGCCGACTCCTGTGGTGGAACGCCGATGCCGCCCGCCCCGAGGTATGAGAGGTACGCCTGGTAGTCGCTGCCCATGATGGCTGACGAGCTGGACGAGCCCGAAGCGACCGATGACCGGATGTTCATGGTGTTGAGCTGAGCAGCGACCTCATTAAAGAAGTGCTGGAGCTGCTCATCCTTGACCTGTGGGACGTTGAGGGCGGCGAGTTGCGCTTCGGTAGCGGGAGGAGGCGCCGTTGAGACAACCGACTGTGGGCGAGAGGGGATAATTTTGGGTGGTAGCATGTCCTTGGTGGGCGTAGCCTCCTGGAGGACAATGGATGGGGTGCCATGCACAGGAGATGTGACGTCCGAAGCAGCCGTATTACCCCTGGTCATTGGAGGACGAGGACCCATGACGGGACGGGAAGCGACTTTGCTCTGTGGGCGATTGGGGACGGGCGACTCGTACTCTGGCTGAGCGGACGCCTTCTTGGGTGTTGGCGCCTGGGGTCGCTGGACGGGTGTAGTGGTCACCGAGTCCTGGAGTGTTTCATTCTCGCCGAGAGGAGCGCGTTTAGGTGCGGTACCCTTGCGCTTGGGCGGGGAGGACGAAGTGACAGCTTTGCGAGCGGCACGGCGGGTCTGGGTCGCCTCGTCATCCTCCTCCTCCATGTTGTAGTTCTCGAGGTGCTTGTTGCGGTACTTGACGAGCAAGTGATAGATCGCCTTCTCCCACGTCTTGTCCTTGCTCATCAGAGCCGCGACAATCTCGTCATCCGCCGCACCAGACCAGAGGGTCTTGAGGTTGCTCATGATGTCCTCGTCGATCTCGTCCGCCGAGCTGACGGGACTGTCGACCTCATCCAGACTGGGAGGGGAGACAAGAGACCGGCCGGGGATGGGGCGAGGCGAGCGGGAGACGAAGAAGGGATGTGAGAGGATATCGGGCATCTGCCAGTCAGCTCTGGTCAAGGTTAGGCGATAGTAGACTTACAAGGATACGCTTCTCCGGGTCCTTTTCCAGCATCTTGAACAAGAGGTCCCGAGCGGGCCCCTTGATCTCATCCGGCATCTCAAATACCCCGACCTTCACCTTCTGCAGGAGCGAGCGGATATTGTCGTCGTCGAAGGGAAGACGGCCGGTGAGGAGGGCGAAGAGAATGATACCGCATGACCAGATATCGGACGATGAACCGTGGTATGCCTTGCCCTGTCTCCATCAGCTCAGTCCTCGACGGGATTTGAGGAACTCACAGCAACGATCTCGGGCGACGCGTAATGAGGACTTCCGCAGCTAGTCTCTAACATCCGCTCCCCAGCTTCCCAGGCAGCCATACCAAAGTCGGCCACCTTGATGTTCTTGTCCTTATCGAGCAAGAGGTTCTCGGGCTTGAGATCTCGGTGGCAGATGTTGAAGCGGTGGCAGTAATCGACGGCGTGAATGATTTGCTGGAAGTAGTGAAGCGCCTCGGAGACGGGAAGGCGGCCGCGTTTGACAAGGTAGTCGAAAAGCTCTCCCCCGGGGACGTACTCCATGATGAGATAGCTGCGCATCAGTGATGTTTACTCGCGCGCGGTGGGTGAGTACTCACAGCTCCGAAGAAGTCTCCCACACGTCGTAAAGGTTGAGCACGTTTGGGTGGTCGATAAGCTTCATGATGACGATCTCCCGCTCGATCCCCAACAGTACCTTGTCCGCCCTTGCGCCGGCCTCCGAGACAGACATGCGAGACGAGATAATGAGGCCTTTAGGTACGATTTTGATGGCGGCATATTTGCCGGTGATGGCGTGTTTGGCGATCTTGACGCGGCCTGTACAAGTCAGCTGGGGTTCCTCAAGACACCACGAGAAAATGGATCAGACGCGTCGAGGGAGACTCACCAGATGAACCCTTGCCAATCGTCCGTCCTATCCTCCACTGCCCAATCATACGCTCATCCAGCACTCTTGACCTCCCCGCCGTCGAGCCCTTCCGCGATACGCTGCCGCTCGCCTGGCTGCTGCTTGCCTGACGCGAGCACGGTTCCCCGCGCGGCTGTGTAGTGGATTCGACCGCCATGATCGAAAGAGGTGTGGAGGGAGGTGATATAGGTGTGGTGTTGAGGAATAGGTAGGTCGCGCAGATGACCGTCTGAGCTGACGGGACAGTAGATGGCTCGTGTGCCGATGCCAGGCGCGTGTTCCTTGTCGGAGTGGTGAGATCTGGTCGTGTAGCGAGTGTCAAAAAGAGCGTGTATGGTAAGATAGATGAACAATTGTCAGTGATACTCGACGTCGTTCAAGACCACTCCCAGCATCGCATAACAACACCTCTCGAGTCTCCTCGCTGTGCCGCCCGCTGGTTCGCTGGCGCAGACGCCATCGGAGACCCACAAGCGCAGGGGGACCAAATATCCCTTCAGGCTTTTGCACGAGTGACATAAGGAAAATCAGGCGCGCCGTAACCCTTCCCTGACATGCCCCGATGGACGGTCACATCGTGCGAAGGTTTGAGGGTAAAAGTAGGTAAGAGCAGCCGGGTTGTTGACATCCCCCTCACGGCGTGATGGTCCGGAGCTCGCAGCAAGTGACGGAGCTGCATCGGATGGAACAGCTGGAAAGGGATGTACCGAAAAGGGTCGTGTTGTTTGGTTTGTTATCCTTACGCCGCTTCGGGGGAGTTGGATTAGCTTTCGCTATTCAATACAGCGCTATGCTGCCGCGATGGAGCGAGGCATGAGAGTGTTGGAGCATGGAGTCCTCGATAGATATGCCGATAGACTATTATACGAAGTGAGCTTGATTGCTTGAAGAGTTGAGGATGATCAGAGGCTGAGCCGCTTTGACGCGTCGCGCCAAAGCGAATATCACGCGCGATATTTGACTGAATCTGAACAGCCAGCGTGGCGGGAGGTGCTTCACTATAGCCCGGTGCTCAAGGAGATCCAGCCACTGGTACTGACTGGCTGGAACTGGTCCACCTGACATTCTGGCTGTACTGTTCGAGCTGTATAAAATCTAATGCTACGTCCTTGAGATGACCATCCTTTGTCCCCCATCCGCGCTGATCAACATTAATCTGGCCGGCTAGCTATAGCAGCTGACTGAGCCGAGACTGCGGATCTTAGTCCTGCCACCTCACTGGAATTTACGCACCCGAACGGCTTCCGAGGGCTTGAATCCCTTGTCCAGCGCAACCAGGGTGATCTCAGCCGTTTTGAGGAAGGTATCCGGCATACCTGCGAGCCGCGCCGCTTTCTGACGATGATCAGCTGGGAAGCCCTCCTCGTAGCGTCGTAGTGATCATTGATAAGCTTACTATGGCATGAGACTTGTGGTTGATACCCCTGTGTAGCCTGTACTGATACGAGAAGGCGCCATCCTGCTCGATCAGCTGAATCCTGTCCCATGGTCTTGAGCAGCACTAACCAGCTCATCGACATCAGTGCACCAGAACTCTACGCCATCCCTGACGCCTTTCTCCACCGCGAGCATATCCGCTACTTCGTGATAGTGGGTCGCAAACAGCGTACGGCATTTGATCTTCGACAAGATATGGTCGAGCGTGGCATAGGCGATCGACAGGCCAGAGTGGAGGGTCGTTCCCCGTCCGATCTCATCCATGATGACGAGCGACCGCGCAGTCGCGTGTCTCAGTATCGCAGCGGTTCTAGTATCATCAGCTTACTCGACACATGGGGTGAGGTCTCAGCACTCACTCGACCATCTCCAGCATGAAAGTGCTCCGATCCCGGAACAGATCATCCCGGGCCCCTATTCTCGAGAACACCCTATCCACTATGCCCATCCTGACCCGCTCGGCGGGGACAAAGCTTCCGGCCTGAGCAAGGATGGCTATCACCGCTGTCTGCCGCAGTAGAGTGGATTTGCCGCCCTGGTTCGGACCGGTGATGATGTGAAGGTGAGAGGACGGGGTCATGCTGGTCGAGTTCGGTGTAAAGGAGCGGGAGTGATTCAGTAGAGAAGTCTCAACAGTGGGGTGGCGGCCGTTGGTAATCTCTAGGTCCGTACTTCTCTGTCAGCTTCATTTGAAAACCAGGCGAAGAAGGCGCACGATTCGTCCAAAATCGGCCGGACGTAGCCGAGATCCGCAGCAGTCTGCGCGAACGACAAAGCCAGGTCGAGCTCATCCATCAATTCTGCGTTGTGCTGGACATCTTCCGCTCGCGCCACGATCTGAGCTGATCAGCCGGTGCTCTGGTCCTCGCGATGATCGTACGTACCTGGTCTCGAAGCAGATCAAAAGCTCTCCGTTGCGCGAACAGCATATCCTCCATGAGCTTGTCCGTCTGACCACCGAGCTGAGTCCAACTGTTGTACGCGTAGTGTTTGCTCGCTTTGCCCTCGAAGATGTTGGCGAACTGTCGCAGCTTGTCGATCTTGGCGTAGTCGAGCCTGTCTGAGACCGACATCACGAAGACATTGCGGTGCTTGGTCAAGTACAGCTTCTCCACACCTAAATAGATCAGCATTCGTATAGATGATCATCATCTATGGCCACGTACCTAGCTTCTTCCGCAGATCCCGTTCCATCTTCGCCCGACCGGCTTTCATGCCCGTCAATTCCTCGTGCATCGATTTGAGCTCTTCAGTGAAGCTGGTTATCAGCGGGTCTTTGCTGTTTAACGGGGATAGACTCACTGCGGCTTCATCCACCACTGGTTGACATCGTTCTCGGCCTTCTCTCTTTCGATACGCTGCTTTTTGCTCTCGCCTTTACGTGCTTTACTCCCCGCCAGCATCGCATCTCCCGCTTGGAGCTCCATATCTTCGTCATCAACATCTCCCTCACTTAGCCCCTGCTTCATTACCGCCGCTTCGTCGATTGTTCCCTCGACCAATTCCGCCAGATCGGCGAGAGGCTTCACCGATTTGATAAACGCCTGTAACCGCCCTCCAGCTCCCTCGACCGCCGAGTCCCGCTTGATCCTCCCAAGGACCCGCTCAAAGCTCCGCACCCATAGCGCGAGGTCCCAAGCATCTCGTCCAGTCCCCCTCCTCCCCTTGAACCGCTGTACGATCCGCATGACATCCCCTACTCCGCGTATCATATCTCGCAGATCCGTCCGCAGCTCCTCCTGCCCGACAAGAGCTTCCACCAGGTCTAGCCGAGAGTTGATGAGCGTGATATCAGTCGACGGGGCCGTAAGGGTTCTGACGAGGAGCCGATGGCCAGACGGAGTGGTAGTCTGGGACATGGTAGAGAGTAGTGTGCCGCGACTGGAGAGAGGCGAGGACCGACCGAAAGAATCGCTGGCGTTGGACATACCGCCTGGACGGATAGCGTGTCGGATCTCGAGAGCGCCTAATGTGGCCGCGTCGATGAGCATCGTCTTGCTGGATGACTGCTTGTTCGGGCTGCTGAGTTCCGGCATGGAGTCACGGAGAGCGTACTCGAGGTGACGGCGGAGTAGAGAAATAGCTTGCATTTCTAGCGACTGGGGTGCGGCCGGTGCGCTGGGCGGAGAGCGGATTGTCGCGCCGTGTTCCGCAACGGCGAAAGACACGTGCACGCCCAGCACTCGAAAGAGCTGGAAAAGGTCGTTGACCGGGGTCATAGCCCCCACGAGCTGCTCTCCGGAGTACCAGGCCTCCTTCAGCCCAGCATCGAGGACGATCTCGGAGGGCGCGATTCGCGCAACCTCGTCCTCGATATACTCCACCGTTGTCTCCCGCAGAAAAAACTCTCCGGTGGACGGGTCCGTATACGCCAGCGAGACACGACAGTCCTCCTGACCACCGCCCTCGGTGTCCACCGAGACAGCGAGGAGGTATCGGCTCTCGTCCCCGCTGACCCAGCTCTCCTCAACCAGCGTTCCGGGAGTGACAACCCGCCCGACCCGCCTATCCTTCAGATCCGCCCCACTTGCCACCTTCCGCATTGGGTCCAACCCCTCCTTCCGGCCCTCCTCATCGTATTCCTCCACCAGGACGACGGTTCGATCGAGATCTTGTACGAGGATTTTGAGGTACTTGTCGAGCTGGTGTACGGGAAAGCCGGAGAAGGGGAAATTCCCGCCAGCGTACCGCTTGTAGGCGAGCTTGAGGGAAAGAAGAGAGGACAGTTCGACCGCTGGGGCGAAGTAGGACTACTCGTCAGCCAGGGCAGTGCGGTACTAGTGAAGGCTTACCTCGTAGAACTTGCCGACTCGGGTCAAAAGGACAGCATCTGGGAAGCGTTTCCAGTTCTCGTACACTTGCTCCGCCAGAGGACTGTCCGGCACTTCTCCTCGAGTAACAGCTGCTCTGTAGCCAGTCTCTGATACAGCTTGGACCGTCTCGGCAGCTTCTGCGCCCATCGACGAGCTGAGCGAAGTCTTCCCTTTGGAAGCTGATGATCAGCTCCGAGAGCTTGCAGGGGGCCTGATAGGTCTAGAAGGGCGGTCTGCTCACTCTTGGATGTCTTTCCTTTGGAAGCCGTCTTCACTCTCCTTCCGGGATCAGGCGGCAATGATCCGACCTTGTTCCCCTGGGCATCGGTAAGATGTGTAGGCAGTGCCCCTAAGAGGATGGTGGACTTTGACGCCTTGGCCTTGCTTGCGGCAGCTGAGCTAGGCGCTGACCGCCAAAGCCTTCTTCCCTGCTGGGATATGCTAGCATGGCCGATCGGATGGCTGAGGATCCGGGATGGTGTAAAGGCGGAGATGGTCGACCGCCTGAAGGGGATCATCTGAGCATGACGGGCGAGACTCTCTGCTCCTTTCTATCGCAGACGCTGAATAAGAATGCCTAGAAGTGAGGTCCGACTGAGTCAGACAGTCCCACTGAGTTGATATTGAAGTGAAGAGTCAGAACGTCACCTTGATCGTCCAGGTCGCCCAAAATGTCGTCGGCGCTGCCGTTGCGGTCGGTTTCATCATTCACCACGTGGCGGAGCGTTTCAGCTCTCTCACCAAGAGCTCTGGAGCTGCTTCGAACAGAATAGGTCTCTGTCCTCCATACATATCCTGAAATACCCCTAGCATCAGTATCGCATCGATATCAGACCCAGGATGGACTTCGACCAGCCGGAGGCATCATCCTCGACCAGGGGCCGGTCGAATGTCCTCTATGTCCCGGAGACGACCTATGATGCCCAACCTCAACCTGCATTCCAGTATCGCTCAATAGCCCATGCAGACCCCGTCATCTGCATAGACAATGGTGATCTTGACTTGCTCCTCGAGCTGGAAGCCGTATAGCTTACAACATCAGGCTCGAGCTCATGGCGAGCTGGCTTCTCGACGCAATCAACGCCGTACATTGACAGACCGAACGTTGTCGCCAAGTACAAAGAGCGGAAACAGGGGCGGAACATTATGCTCTTTGGGCGGGACATAGAGGCGGATGCCAACTCCAGGTCGAATGGGCGGTCCGTGTTCGACGGGGACTTGCTGGTTCATGGGGATGTGCTGGTATGTCTACTGACCTGCACATGCCTGGCGCAGCGGAGCTCAGAGCTGACTCTTGCAGGAAAGCGCGCTGGACTTCACCTTCCTCACACTGGGAATAGATACGGCAAGGATAGAACATCCGATAGTGATGACAGAACGGCTAGCCAATCCCTTGTTCACACGAGCTCGTAAGTCGCTGTGTGTTCTCGTTGCGCGTAGAGGTCCCAGCTGATCTTCAGTGACTTCGGAGCTCCTCTTCGAGATGTACAATGCTCCCTCCGTGACATATGGTATAGACTCGCTCTTTGCCTTCTCGAGGCAGAAGCATTCGGACGGATTGGCTATCAGTATGGGCCATAATGCTACGACGGTGATACCTGTCGTCAATGGCAGAGGCATCCTCAGCCGATCAAAGAGGTAAGCAGCTTTCCTTCAAATCTGTCATCAAGCCTAGCTGACATATAGAATACCTTTAGGCGGTGTGAACATGTCAGAGCTGCTGCTCAAGCTCGCTCAGTTGAAGTATCCGACGTTCCCGCTCAAGGTGACAATACCACAAGCTACCGTGCGTCACTCTTCACTCACCATCGTCGAAGCTCGGACTTTCGCTGACAACCCAGTTTATGGCTCGCGAGACCTGCTACTTCTCCACCGATTATGAAGCAGAACTTCGGACTCTGGAGAACCCGGCAACGCTGTCCGCCATGACCAAGATCATCGAGTTCCCGTTCACTGTACCAGTAAGTGACAGCGTCGCCTCGTACGCGCTGAGACGCACTGATCCTATCAGGATGTGGTCGAGAAGACTGATGCCGAGCTTGCGGCTCAGAGCGAGAAGCGGAAAGAGCATGGAAGAAGATTGCAGGAGATGCAGAAGACCCAGAGGGCCGAGAAGGTATGTCCTGTACCATCCTTCGGGAATAAGCTGACTCGCAGCTTGCCGAAAAGATCTCCGCCCTTGAGATATACCGCAACATCCTCCTCCAGCGCTCCCTCCTGGCTCCTGATGACTTCCTCGACCTTGTCCTTTCCGAAACGGACTTCGAGTCTGAAGCAGAACTCGAAGCCTGGGTCAAGAAGACCGACGCGGATATCAAGCGCAAGCAAAAGAAGGATGCTGGGGAGGATGCAGAGCCAGAAGAGGATCCCGTGTTCCCGATGGTGGACAGGCCGGATGAGGAGTTGAATGAGGACGAACTCCGAGAGAAACGGCGGCAAAGGTTGATGAAGGCTGGTTGGGAGGCGCGGGTCAAGGTCAGGGAGGAGAAGGAGAGGGCAAAGGAACGCCGGTTAGAAGATGAGCGGAAGGAAGAGGAGGCGAGATTGGCGGATCCCGAATCGTGGGCGAAGAGATTGAGGCTGGAGCAGGAGGTGAGTACAGTCTTGACTTGAGAAAGTGATGTGCTGACATTCAGGCTGTCATGCTGCGGATGGAGAGCCGTAAAAAGACAAAGTCGCAGCGGAAAGACCGGAAATCCGCTGCTGCCCAATCTAGGATGAAGACGATCGCCAATCTGGCAGCCGAAGATAAGGTCGTCAACACCAAGAAGAGGAAGAAGGGAGATGGTTAGTCAAGCGGGACTGATTTGGCGTGCCTCATAAGCTGACTGGTATAGACGACGATGGGTTTGGTAAAGACGACTCGGACTGGGCGGTATATCGAGAAGTGGTAAGTCTTGGTCACTCAAGCTTCACATGCACACAGCTGATAGCCAGGGCGGAGAGGAAGACTCGGATGCGGAAGAGGACGACCTCACAACCCTACAATCTATCGAGTCCAGGCTACTGCAGCACGACACCACCTTCACCGAGGATGATACCATGGTCGGTCGAGCACAAGTCAAGAACGCCCTCATCAACGCCTTTGTTCGTGGTGGGGCGGCGGATCGGTTTGACCCGACAGATCTGAGGCAGAGCTATCAATTACACCTGAATGTCGAGCGGATTCGCGTACCCGAGGCGTACTTCCAGCCTGCAATGTTTGGCGTGGATTCGGCGGGTCTCGGCGAAGTGGCGGGGTGGCTCTTGAATGGGTTCGAGGAGGAACAACGGAGGAAGATGATGCAGGTGAGCTTCGAACGTCCGAAACGTCTTTTATGCCAAGCTCACGACCTAGTGTATCTTCGTCACCGGTGGCGCCTCGAGTATACCAAACTTCATCCCTCGACTGAGAAACGCTCTCACCCCCGTACTTCCATTCCGAGCACCCCTAAAGATCGTTTCGTCATGGGACGGCGGGGATCCCAAGCTGGAGGCGTGGAAGGGCATGGCGAGTTGGAGCGTAACGGACGAGGCGAAGGCCGCGAGGGTGTCGAGGGAAGAATACATGGAGCATGGGGCGGATTGGATCAAGGAGCACGCATGGGGTAATCCAGTCATGTAAGATGCAGACACTGTAAAATTGTTGACCAGCTGTGTGAAGCGATCGTTGAAGGCAGACTGACAGGTGAGAGGTAGGAGATACATGATCGCAGCCTCATACTGACTACGCTCATACGTCCGGAACGCTTGTCTCCAGCGACTCTTTTATCCTCCATCCGCGCTTGGTTGGCAGATGCCTCTCAAACACGCAATTCTCCACAACTCGCTGTTGCTTGGTCTGCGATCCCTGCCCGCCCTTTGTCGTCAGGGCCTAAGCAATCAGCATTATGTCGTTCGTCGATCCGATGGAAGACCGCTCACCTGATCTGTATCGAATCGCACTACAACCTGTGCCAATTCCAATCTCCCTTCTGCGTCCAGTGGTGTTATCCGCGCGCTGATCAACTTTGGCTCCGCATTGCTCTTTACTAGCTCCCACTTCATCTGCCGCTTCGCTTTGGCCACTTTTTGAGATAATGCCAGTGCTTCGCCAGTGGCCAGAGCTCGTATCCGAACTTCGTCCCCACTGGTACATCAGCCTCGCTCGCCTCAGCGTAAAACTCGGGGCTTACGCTGCCTGAGCCTCGTTGAACCGCGCATATACGTTCTCCAGATCCTTCATCAATAACCCTGCCTTGTGCGTCGGCCGTAGGCAAAGTACGCCCTGCACCATGGACGACAAGAAATTAGATCCTTTCCGCTTGGGGAAGAGGTCTTTCTGGATCATATCATTCAAGCTACTCCGTCAGCTTCTGCGGCTCCGGTGGCGCTTGTTCAGCTCACAATTTCCGTGTCGTCCTGAATCTCACGAACCGCTGCGAAGCGTACGCCCTCCCCTTGGATCGGAAGAGCCAACTGAAGCGGAATGGCGGCTCAACCGTTCTTTCTGCCTCGTATCAGCACCGTTCTCAACCTTCGTATGATCCTCGAGCGCACCGATTACCGGCGTAGCCATCGCCGTGATGTCCAAATTCCGCCCAGACCTTCGCATCTGCGCTGATGACTTTTGCAAGTCCGCCAGGGCTTTGTCCACGGACTGGACGGTCGTTCCGATATCGACGGCGGAGGTGGGCGGGGAGGCGTGGAAGTGCCGCCGGAGGGGCATGACGGGAGCGAGAGGTAGGCGGGAAGAGCTCGCTCTGAGCGAGGGGAACAGGGAGAGCGACATTATGCGATACGGATGGCGGGTGTGGTGTAAGCGCGAGATGTATGATGGGTGGAAATTTCGGATCTTCGGCGGCGAGGAATTCGTTGTCGTGCCTGGATCTGTCCAGCTGTCACTTACAGTACATTGCCCTTCCTCAAGGTATCTTGCCTATCTCTGGAGTCTCGTCGACTAGCTGAGGCTATAGACGGAAGGGGACATCGCACGCCGGCCTGGTTGAGATTCACCACGAGGCAACGCAAGCTCGCACCAACCGCTCGTCTCAAAATCGCACAAGACCTCGAGGTGATGCCCCGGATCCTCACTTCAACCTTTCGTACTCTAACCTTCAAATCTGCTATTCCTCTGACCTACATCCGCCTACCTACAGCTATCACTCACATCTCACTCTCTCAATCATACAGTAGCTCATCGCTCTGTATGGCCGTACCTCGGGGTATGTCGCGCTGCTTGCCAATCATCGATGAGTCAACTCGCTGACACTCAGATGTGCAGATCTTCCTTGCGGGCTATCCGGGTGCCCCTAATGACACCGATAAGAAGGCCAACCTCGACTTCTACCGAAATGAGAGGCCGATGATGCCTGAGGGGTTGACGTATGATGCGTTCATGCGGCGGTATAGTCGGGATTACGAGGAACTGGAAGCGAATCAGTATGTCTTCCTTCCCCGATCTCCTCCCTCACCGGGATGATAGATCTGACTTATACAGTGGCTACATACAATGTGAGTCAGCTAAGTCTTCACGCAACGTCTTCGTGGTGCATCCGCCTGATACGCATCGGCCTGATACGAGGCTGACTCTGAAGGGCTCTTCCCCATTCCGGAACAAGGGGTTAATTACCGAGCTCAGCCTTTACAGCAGCACGAGCTGCAGGCGATGATAGCAGACGAGAGTGTCATTGATCGGCTACTCAGATCATACAGCATGGTACGTGATGTTTGGCGAGGAGTGGCTGACAGGCGTAGATGATGGCTTTCTATGGTATCAAGGTGGATAGGGCGAACCAGAACCGGTTGTCATTAGCAGATGACCACAAGGCAAGGCGTAGGTCCCATCACTCACTACACCGGCCAACGATGCACAGGTCAACACCTACTGCAATGGCTCTGAAGCTGTGCTAGTGTACTGACTATCAGTCCGTAATCTCACCCACGCACCACACAACCTCCTCCGCCTCACTCGAATCCTCAAGCTCCTCGCCCTCTTCCCTCCACTCTCATCCCTCGCCGCACCGCACGTCCTCTTCTTCACGGCTCTACACTCGGAGGGACACCTCGACCTCAGCCCAAGCATAATGCACGGCCAGAGTCTCGAACGGTGGTGGGTCAACTGTCTGAAAGATGAGGGAGAGCGAGAGGTGGTGAGGGAGATTGTGGAGAAGCGGGGTGGGAAGGGAGAGGTGAAGTGGGGGATGAAGGAGTGGGAAGGGTGGTTTGAGGCCAGACAGGCACAGGCGGGAGAGGCTTGAGGGGGACGGGAAAGGCAATGGTCGGGGAGGGAGGAGCGGAGCCAGCAACATTGCGCTCGAGGCGCACCTGTACGTGTACATCTCTTAGACGAAGCGCAATGTAACCTGTCAGAAGACACGAGCGCCGAGATATGATATCGGTGTGCCATACTCATGCCCTCCAGACTGATCAATACGGGGCGGAACGGTCTCACAGGATCGGGCAAGTATATGTCTCCCCTCAAGGTGGCTTTCTCCCTTGTTTCTCCCTATGTTCTGCTGCCCGCCTAGTGTCTACCGCTACCACTACTCTCATGTGCGGCAGCTCTCTTGCAGTACGATTTGACGAGGTCTTGGTCTCGCTAAGTACTAGGTACAGGCAGTACATAGTACCTGGTAGTGGACCGTAATCCGTGCGCCATGACAGGCCAGGTGTGATGAGCGTCCATATCTTCTGGTAATCCTTGCTCTAGTCCATCGTCTTGATCGCGGTGCAGAGTCAGGCCATGTCTCTCGCCAGACCAGATCCTGGACAAGGGCACGAGATCTCCCCTGTGCAGACCGCCTCGGCTACATCGAGCGCCCCGACATCCACCTCCCCGTCGGACATCCAAAGCCCTCCTCAACCCGCTCTCGCCCTCTCCGAGCCCATATCCCGCCCTACCCCCGAAGAAGCCACCTCCTTCCTCACTGCCCTCCTGGACCGCCCACTCCGCGTGACCCTCAAGGATCGCCGTACAGTGGTCGGCCTCCTACACGTTATCGACGGCGGAGGCAACATGGTCCTGTCCGAAGCGGAAGAGTTCCCGTCCTGGCTCGGCGACCTGTTTGATGTGAACCGCGAGCTGGAGCTTCACGGGGATCGGGAAGATCTGCTCCGGAGAAGGGAAGAAGTCGAGAGGGGCTTGCAGGAAAGATGGGAGAACGGGGAGCAGTGGGACCCCCGGTCGGAGCCTTTCGGTGGACCAGGGACCGGGTGGGGCGGAAGGGGGCTGGGGTTGGTTTTGATAAAGGAGGCGGACTGTACGAGGATTGAGCTGGTGGATGATAGGGAACAAGGGGCCGGGCAAGGCGCTGGGGAGGAAGTGGGAGCCATATCGTGAGACCCGCTCGGATCGCCGGACCCACCAACGTGAGTTGCTCCCTTAGTCCAACTCCTGAAGAGGAAGCTGACCTTGAGCAGTCAGTCATGCCAATAGACTGCCAGTCAGCTGGACTTCACGCACACTGCCTATATACGCAGTCGGCCTCCCGAGCCGGCAGGCGGACAACCTCGGACCACACATGCTCGGGTTCAGAAGCCAAAGAACACCAGCGCCGGGGGCAGCAATCTTGCTACATCAAATACAAGTTGGATATAGCTGTTCGGCCCTATATACGTGTATGTCCTAGGCCATCTAAATCCCAAGAAGAAGTCTACAAGGTGGAGCTATGAATAATGATGTGCCGGGCTAATCGTGTGCGAACTGTCCGATGACTATTTTACTGTGGTCTTGATAGACCGCTCGATGATTGACCCGAGGGCATGCGACGGTGATTTCTAGATTGGGGCGGTGATGAGGGGTATGGGTTGGGTAGATAGTCTAGGGCGATTAGCATGGCCACACAAGTCTTGTCGCGAGGACGGCTTACCGTGAACGGGAGGCATCCCACCGCTGTACCGCTTGTTCCCCCACTCCCCACTCTGCGACAACGGACTTGTCGGTCCTTCCGCCGAGCCCCCCGAGAGCAGTCTGGGCATCTCCAGCTGCACCGGTCTGCCCTGATGCGGTGCGCCCCTAGCGGGACCCACGTGCAGGTAGTTGTGACCCCTACTGGAGAGGGACGACATGCTCGCTGGTCTCGGATAGCCACCTTGGCTGAGCATGGGCGAGCTGGAGCTTCGGCTGGGCGAGTAAGGGTATGGTGGCGAGGGAGGGGTGACGCTGCCTTCTGGAACTGAATCTTCGGGAACGGGATATGGGGCAGGATGGGGTGAGGGGAAGTAGAGCGCCGAGGGCGCGGGCGAGGATGGGCGGTCGCCCCGAATACCGGTGGCCGCTTCCATCCGCAACCTGTCGACCGAGGAGATACGCCGGCTGCTCCGAGAAGCGGGTCGTTGCTGGTCCTCTCCGCCCGCGCCAATTCCGGCGTAGTTGGACGAGCTAGAACCGGAAGCCATCATGGGCGCGCTGGCGGCCCCGACCATACCGCCGAGAAGCGCCGGGTCTTCGACTGGGTGGACTTCGGGGGAGGTATCGGGAGGGGATCCATTTAGGGTGGAAGGGGTGGCGATGGGGTAGGTATTATAGTAGGAGGGGTTGCGGGACATCTGGCCAGCAGGATTGGTGTGCAGGACTAAGGCATTAGCGGAAAATCATGTTGGATTGGAGGCAGCTTACGGGTAGCAAACGAGTTCTCCCTATGTATACCGCCTACGCCCATTCCTAAGCCTTGTTCCATCATGCCGCCAGACACAGCTCTGGACCGAGCAGTACTCGGTACGAAGGCCATGTCTCTCGGAGGAGGTGGCGGTACGCGGTTCTTCCTCCCCTTCATGCGCCGCCAGCAAGTGAAGGCAAGGGCGATAAAGAGGAGTCCACCGACAACGCCGCCAGCGATAGCGCCGATGGTGCTTCCTGGGAGGGTAGAGCTGCCGCCGGATGTGGTCTGGGCGGAAGAACCGACATATGAGGCAATAGAAGAGGAAGCGGATGATGTCCGGGAGGCCGAAGAGGAAGATGCGGCGGCCGAGGAGGATATTGCGGCTGATGACGAGGATGCGGCGGCGCTTGAGGAGGACGCTGCCGCCGAGGAGGATGCCCTAGAGGATGACGAGGCCGCTGCAGCGGCTGGAGCAGCGGCTGAAGTGGAAGCAGCAGGTGCAGCAGCGGATGTGGCAGCGGCGGCCGTGCTGGCTGCTGCTGAGCTAGCGGGTGCGGCTGCGGCCTGAGACGAAGCACGGGCTTGGGTCGTCGCTGCAGCGGCAGATGATGCGGGTGCTGCCGAAGAGGCAGGCGCTGGAGCTTGTGAGGCTGAGGTCACCGCTGCTCGCGAGGCAGTGAGCGATTGGAATGACATGCTCGGTCAAGTCAAGGGCGACGGTTTCCGGTCCTGGGGGTACGGTACGAAGAGGTTGGGTACAATTGCTCTGTGCTGTATCGTCCTATCGTCCAAGCCTTGCAGCTGACTGTTCTGGGGTTGTGAAAGGAGCTGTGCAGTCAGCATTCGGCCCTGGTGCCTTGGCGGGAGGACAATTTTCCATCTGAGACATCCAGGTTTCTCCGCTCTCATCCGAGTCCCGGGGCTCGTCTTGCTCCTCAGCGCTCCTCTTTGCTCTCTACGATCTTCTGGACAGAACACGGGAGTCCCAGTCCCAATGCGCAGTTGCTCCCCAATCCACATTCCATGCAAGCCTCCTCATGTCCTCCGAGAACCGAAACCCAATCTGCACTCATATCCCCGCAAACAAGATCCACTCACTGGAAGGTACCGGTTGTCACCGTACCCTTTGGGCAGCCTGCTTTTGTCGCTGAGGCGGGCTGTATGCTCGCCTGTGGGTGAGACTATATAGTGTACAGTGAGAGGCTATGAGTATGATCGGAAGACTGAGGCATGCAATGCAAGCTGCTGCGAGCTCGCTCTGACCCTCTTTGCTGCTTGCAGCCTATTTGCTTTTCAACCTGAGTTGACCGCCACTGTCAGGGAAAGATTACAAGATTGCCGAGATAGGAAAAAAGGGGATTGCTGGAGTAAGGGTCTCGTGCCTGAGTTTCAGGGCGTTTCATTATGAGGGGGATGACGAGAGATGACGACGGAATGCGGGGTCTGGCGGGGAACCTCCACTGGCACACGGCAGTTGACGGTAAAAGTTCTGTGGCAAAAGTCCAGGCGCGCGACACAGCAGCCGTCTCTGCCAGCTGCTTCGACTCACTTCGAGTGCACAGAGTGCGCAGCAACGGCCATTATGAAATGCGGGATCTGTGGCTATGGGGAGCTGGAAAGTGTGGGGTGAATCGGTCCAGAGCGTGACCTGGCCGGCTCGGGCTTGGCTCCTGGGGTGAACAGCAATAGCATGCCGCAGCACGGCAAGTATATTCCATAGCGACAGCGACGGGAGTACAAGACCCGCCCAGAATAATCTTACATGGACCGTGATGGACCGCTGGGCCGGAGGACCTTAGAGAGGAAAGATGAGCCGAAGATGCTCGCTGCCACCGGTAGATTGCCAGACTTTGGCAGTCAGAATCATATCGGTGCTTGAGACTCTAGCTGTCCTGGTCCCTGCGAATCCGTACCGGTGAAGCTCATAGAAGAGAAGTAGCGAAGACCGCCTACTTGCCACCCGGATCTTACTGCGGGATCTTACCGCCACTCTGGTCTCCACCAGGCACGGCTGGTTCCGACGGAACGTCCCATTTTAGCCGGGTTTAGCAGTCATCGGGCGCTGATCACCAAGCCGTCTCCACCGTCCACGTTTGATGCGCACACATTATTCAGCTGGTACTTGGTCATGCCTTCATCGATAGAACTGACTCGAACTCACTGGAAGCATCGTCGCTGGGTCATCTTGTCCAAAGGCGATCTATAAAGACCGGGAAAATCCAGACATCTCACCTCTTCCCCATCTAATCGACGCATGACTCTCGCACCTGTCCGAGCATTACGATCAATCACTACCCCTTCCAACATCATCTCGACTTTCAATAAAAGAGCTATGTCAACCTCTAATGCGACCACTGCCGCTGCTCAGCACTCCCGCACTGTCGTCAAGTCCGTATATGCCGTCGAGACCGCCGAAGGGGCCGGTGCGACCGTGCGGCGGAGTATTGGAACTGCGGCGCTTCGGAATCTCTCTCCCTTCCTCATGTGAGTCTTATGACCAGTTAGGGCACATCACTACCTCTTACGATCCTCTGTTCTGCCATCGCGATCACACAGCGGGAGTTGCCGTCTCATCGTTCCCGCGCGCGTTCCCCCTTGCGTATTTGAGCTGATTAATCAGGCTGGACAACTTCACGGTCAACCCAGGCGCTGGCTTCCCTGATCATCCTCATCGAGGGATGTCAACGGTCACGTATATGACCGGAGGCTCGAATCGGCACGAAGACTTCATGGGCAACGCGGGTCTGCTCGAGACTGGGGACGTCCAGTGGATGACTGCCGGGCGGGGGATCGTACACGCCGAGATGCCGTCCTTTGATGAAGATCCGGCCAAGGTGGAGCCTGCTGTGGGGATACAGCTTTGGGTGGATCTGCCGGCGAAGGATAAGATGTGCGAGCCGACTTATCAGGAGAAGAAGGCAAAAGAGTGAGTAATCACATTCGGGTTTAGAGGTGGGCGAAGCTAACGAGGTAGCATCGATACCATCCACCCACAAGACGGCGTCTCGGTCACCATAATTTCGGGTGAATCACACGGTACGACCGGCTTCGTCAGGCCTGTAGGCGGGTGTTGGTTCTTTGACTACAAGCTGTCCAAGCCAGGAGTGGAGGTGTTCCAGCCTTTGCCAGAAGGATGGACTGGATTCGTCTACCGTGAGTAACAGTCTCTAGTATTCTACTCGGATCCTTATGATGTGGCTGTTGCTGACTCCCAGTCATCAAAGGCGCCCTCCAGATCGACTCCGATCCCACTATCCACCCCAAATTCCACACCCTCGTCCTCTCCACCCAGCCCGGCCAGACCGGGGTTCGTCTTCGTCGACCAGACCACCTTGACGCTCCGGAAGACACTCACTTCATCCTCGTCGCTGGCGAGCCGCTCGACCAGCCGGTCGTGCAGTATGGTCCGTTTGTCGTCACTTCCGAGAGGCAGGTGCGGGAGGCTGTGATGGACTATAGGACGGGCAAGAATGGGTTCGAGAGGGCGGTGGGGTGGCAGAGCGAGATTGGACAGGCTATGCGGGGATAAATCAATCGATGTAGAGCTGCAGATACGGCATGCATGGAGTGTGATGACATCTGACGAGTGTGCAAGACTATCACTGAATGATACGGCAGCAGCGCTCACTGAAAGCTGACTGTCTGGAAAGGCGTCAAAGCAGGCTTGCATCACGCTACTAGACACAGGGGTAGCTATCGTTAAGAGATATGAGTATGATACTGTGCTAGGTACAGTTGCTAGCTACTCTCAAACCGAGATCGGGACAAAGTTGGCTGCAACCTCCTTCCACCCGACCTGGACCCCCTTGTCGGCCGCCTCCGCCGCCTTGAGCGCCGCCGCAAACACGCCGAGGAGATACGGCGTCGCGACCCCCTTGACCGCATCCGGACCGAGCTTGTCCAGCTTGATGCCTCCCTCCTTACCCTCCCCGTTGTCCATCGCGCGAAGGGCCGACCGAGCGAGCGCGCTGCTGTTGTGCTGGCTGGCGAGGCAGAAGACCGCCCAGGCATCCTTATCGACGTTCTCGTGCATGCTGAAGAGGACGCGCTCTGCGACCCCCTTGAGCTGGAGGTCGTCGCAGAGCTTGAGGATCTGGGTGCGGTACGCCCATATAGCGCCGGAGGGGGCGGGCTTGAGGTGCATGAGGTCAAGCACGAGCTTGAGGATCTTGGTGGAGGCGTCGATGGGGATGGGGTCCGAGGGAGGGTGAACGAGGAGGGAGCGGAAGTGGGGCCTGGGCATGAGCTGAGATCTCCACGAAGAGGGATTGAAGGTGGGATGGCTCACCCCTGAGCCTTGAGAAGGTAAGAGTGGACCTTGAACACCCTCCCGTCCGTGCTCTTGAGCTTCACATCCGCCTCATCGTCGCTGTAGGCGAGCTTGTCGACGCCGTTCCCGTAGTTCTTGACGGCGCCGCCGTTGGTGTGGACCTTGTGCTCGGTAGGGCTGCCGGAGCCGGGAGACGCGTCGTCAGAGTAGTAGGTAGCGACTTGAGACATGGTAGGTAGGTGTAGGGTGGTGATGAGAGGAGGTGTGGAGGGTGGTTGTGATGTTGATCTAGTGATGGTGGGTGGTGGACGACGTGGAGAGAAGGGTGACTTGGGATGAATTCGGTGGATGAGCATGAGATGGGGATTTGTGGAGTGGGGGTGAGGGGCTCTTATACCTCAGGAGGACAAGGTCAGTGTGTCAGCTTATCGTACCATGCATGTCCAATCTGCGGGACAAGCGGACGTTGGGGATGAGGATAGGGTCCAGGGATAGTCAAGATGAGGGTACTAAGGACTAGTGAGCTGTGTGAGATGGACAATCCGGAGACAGCAGGACCGAGCTGTGCGGAGATTGTCAGATCTGCCTCGTGGCTGGCCGTGCTAGCAAGCCAACCATGCGCGAACTCCCTCGGCGCTGAGCCGCTTGTCGCCGGGCGCCATGCGAGGCCAGTCCCAGCGTGGTGTCAAGCAAGAAGAACTCTGTACGCGGCACACAAGCAATCTTCCACTGGCGTCAGGCACAGGCACGGATACAGATCTAGCCTCCACTTGGCCACTTGAAGGATGGCGAATCTCGGGGAAGCCAGATCTTTCCCGATCCGAAACTCCTTTGAGGGGAGAGTGTATACCTCGCCCGAAAGACCATGCTTACCCCCTTCCTGTCGACCGCGCGGAGAAGCAGAGTTTATCGCGCGACCATGACGCGTTTGGCGGTGGAGATGGGGGGCGATAAGATCTGAAACACGGATCTAGACGGTGAAACACGGGGGAAGCAGAGCATCAATCTCGCGTTGCAAGTCCCCCTCATCGCTATCCTGCCCCTTGCTGTGGTTCGGATCCTTTCTGTGCCTGGAGGGAGCAAGCGGCTGTGCCTGAATGTGATCGAAAGTGATGCACAGTTGTTAGTATCCTCGTTACCTTTGTCTCAATAAATCGCCAAAGAGGTCTCAGAATCCCGTACTTTCAGGCCGCATACCCTGCACCGATATACTACCACGCGATACTCCGTCCCAGCCGCTTCGCAGCATGTCTTCCACACCCAACAGATTCTACTTTTCTCGACCATCCCCACCACGCTCGTCCCTCTCACATGGCGCCATCCCTATCCACCCCGCCCAACGTGATCAGTCGCCCTCCCCTCCTCTCTCACCTTCAGACCGCTTCCTCGTCCTGCCGCGAAATGCGATTTCACTACCTCCCTTTCAACCTCCACCTCAGCAACTCAGTCTTCCACCGTCCGTGCGCCCGTTCTCCAGCAGGAATGAAGGCAAGAGCAAGTCTCACTCATTGCCTTCCGCCTCTCGGCCAGTCACAGCTGAGAAGCACTCCTGGTGGTCGGATACCGGAGCGGCGCCGAGCCCAGCGTCGAAAACCCGTATCAGATTGACGGGATGGCAACAGATGCATCTGGAGGGGATCTGGCTTCTGGTACGTCTGTCAGCTGTGTTAGCTTTGAAGCTGACATCCAGACTCGTACCCCACCCAAGACTCGGCGAGAAGAAGCTGCCCAATACACCGGGATGACTCCGCGCCAAGTCCAGGTGTGGTTCCAGGTAAGCCCTCCCGCAGATACGCTATGTGAGACTCAGTTGACGTCGTTTAGAATCGGCGCCAGAAGGAGAAGAAGATCGCGGCGCGGACCTCTGAAGCAGGAATGACCGCCGAGCTCGAATCTGAGTCGGAAGAAGGCCAGGAGAGGGAAGGAGGCAGCACGGACAGCTTCGAGGAGGAGGAGGAGGGAGGTGCAAGTCCTGCAATGTCGAGCGCCAGAGGCCGGACGGTATCGTTCGACCGTCGAGTTGGTGAGTCCTCTTTCCGCTCTCCGTTGCCTCTGAGGCGATCTTGCATCCGAGGGGAAGGGGGCACTGCGCTGACCCCGCCTAGATATCCCGCCTTACCCCCAGCCGAGTCCTTTGATCCGCTCAGACACGCCTGTCCGCTCGCCTGGGCATTACCCACCCACTGCGTCCCACGACCAGCGTCCCGCCAGCAGCTCGCACAGGCCCCGACCGGAATGGGCTGAGGAGCAGCGGCCGAGGCACAGGTAGACCGAGCTTCGACTTGTCATATAGATTCATCCTTATTGCTACATCTCATTGGATTGTATATCAGTAGACGTAGACAGACACGTCAGTATAATGCGAGCCAGGTAGAAGAGGTACCGTTGACCAGATGCATGTGCATGATGTATACGTCAAACCTCACAAACACTACCTACTTGAGAGAGCTCCAACTCTGCTTTAACCCCTATGTACAAGTAACGAGCAGCCGGATCACGCCGAGAGAGGTACCGTGGGATGGGCAAAGATGCTCATGTGCCGACCAGTGTTTGACCCATATGAGCCAGCAGGTGACCGAGGTCTACCGTGTCCTTCCGCGCGGACGAAGTGTTGGTACCGCCTGTTTGGACCTGTTGATTACGCTCGCTCGACGTCGACTCGTTGGTGATCGGACCGGAACCAAGCGCAAATCGGGCTTTGGCCAAGCTGGCGATGACGTCCGTTTTCGATTTTCCAGGTAAGGCATGCGAGACGTACTCGACCAGATCGGCATCTGCACCTTAGCTGAAACCTACAAACTGGACTTACCAGTCGGCACGTCCTTGGCTACATGTATATCGCTACACGTCGCGTCTGCACACATTCCCCCTCCCGCCTCTGCAGCGCACAGCACCACCTCTGGCTCCTTCCTCATCCGCCGCGTTAGTATAACAGAAGAAAGCAGATTTTGGTCAATAGCTTCGAGCCGCAGAAGGGTACCTGCTCGCTCTCCTCGTCCGCTAGAGGACGGCGCGAGACTCGCTATCCTTGATAGCTGAGGGTAGCGGGGAAGAAGCGGGGAGTATGGGCGAAAGTGGGGAAGGGAGGTCTTTGGTCAGTGTACTGGCCGCGTGTCGACGCACTTGCTGAGGAGCGGGATCTGTGTTGACTGCAGCAGGGAGGGGTATGTCCTGCTGAAGAAAAGGTCAGCTATGCCCGATACCTTGGTCTTGCTGAAGAGTCGCAGGTCGCACCTCCATTGCTTCTTCAGGGAGCGGATCTGACATCAGCTCGACACCCCAAGACACTCACCATCATGTGCGACAACCTCAACTGGTTGATCAGCAGGGACCAACACAACGATCGATGATCAGCGGACTCACGCTCTGGGGGAGTATCCGCCGCTTCCGCGACCGCATCCGGCACTTCACCTGGCTATCAGCTTGCACAAGCCAGCCGCCCGCTGCCAAACACACTGCTCTCAGCCATGACAACATCCTCCTCCTCCACCTTGACCTCCACCTCCACTGACAGCGACACCGGCGGAGCCTGTACCGGCGCGCTGATGGCCGCCGCCTCGCTCGTTGCCCTCTTTGCAATCCTCGCCTTCATCCGTTGCTCGATCTGCTCCTTCAATTTGCGGATCCCCTCCTCCTTCTCCGCCAGCAACTTGGCCGTAGCCGCCATCGCCGCCGTACTGGGCATGGGCGTTGCACTGCCCGACGTGATCTTCAAACGCGACATCTGACCCGCCTTGTCCCCGTCGTCCTCCGAGTCCGAGTCGGAATCCGAGTGGTCGAGGAACATGACGAGCCGATTGGGTCGCTGGGGTATACCGCCAAATAGGGTGCGGCGCTTATTTGGTGGAAGACGAGCAGGGAGGGAAGTCGGCCGATTGTCCATCATGTCCTCCGCATTGACGCGCTTGACGCCGCGCGGGATCCGAAGGGCGGTCGAGACAGGGACATCCGATGGGAGAGAGGGCATAGACAGGATCGGAGTAGACGAGGCCGAGAAAGGCGGGTCCTCCGTCGTATCCTCAATCTGCCCCTCCTCAGTCTCATCGTCCTCCATGTCCATGTCCATATCCTGGTCCATCGCCGCCTCAGCCGCCCTCTGCTCCGTCTGCAGCCCCATCACTTCTTCCTCCAGCTCTGCCATCTGTTCCTCGATCGTCTTGTCCGCCGAGACGCTATCCTCGTCAATGACGATTGGAGCAGAATCTATCGATCCCGGCTCGACAAACATCTCTGCTGGCTCTATCGGTGAAACTAGAGGCTTGGCAGCCTTCCTCGCCTTCATACTCTCGATCGCCTTGCGCCGACTTTCGAGCAAAGCCGTGCGAGCGGCCAATTCAGCCCCGACCAACCGAGGCGCGGCCTGAGCCTCAAAGACAGGTTGCTCGACAGGTTGGTATGGATTCGCCATTTGCTCGCTGGGACCTGTGTTGAAGCTGTAGAAGTTGCTACCCGCGATGTCCGTGCTGATGACAGACCCTTCGGTGGGCGCTGCCGACAAGCGATTCGGCCGGGGCGGAAGCTTGGCGCGCTTATTTGAGCGTGGGCTGGACCGCGGGCTGGAGATTGGATGTGCCGGTGGCGGAGGTGCCGATGCAGGATAGATTGTGGGCTGCAGCGCTGCGATGTAGGGGTTCGGATGTGTGGCAGTGGGCAGAGATGGGGGTTGGGTTGGTGGCGGGGGAGGGGGAGGAATTTGTCGACTGGCCTGTGGATGCGGCGGGTGGGCATTGAGTTGAGGTGGCCGGAGATAGGGGTTGGGGAGATATGGGTTGGGCTGGGCAGGATGAGAGCCAGATGAAGATGCTTGCGAGAAGGATGACAGCGGCTGCAAACTCTTCATCTGGGCTGTCAACCCTGCAGTATACGAGCTACCGTTGGAGGACAGGGACGAGTAAGCCTGGGGAGGCGGACGGCCTGGCGGAGTAGGTGGACGATAGCTCTCGATGCGGACCGGAGGAGGGGGGATGGGGGTCGGTAATCGCCGAATGGAGGGGGAGGTGGCGGTGGTAATGGGCTCGAAGAGGGATGCCAAGAGGATCTCGCAATGAGCTTCGAGCCTCTCTTGGGACTCGAAGGACCCATCAATATGTCGACGAGATGCTCTTCTGATGCCTCCGAGCTATGACTGGGGTTCCGAGCCATTTGAAACGCCCTGGTGATAGGAGCGGGGGGAGGGGGAGATGGCGTCATGATTTGCCTCGGCGGCGACGGAGCTACCGAAGGGGCCGGGACCCTCTTCCTGGCCCCTGCGACGATCTCTTCGCAGACGGCAGTGACATAGCGAGCGGTTGCGCCGCGGGCGATGAGATCGCCGGGCGGGAAACCCTCTTGGAGAAGGTTGCGGATGATGTCCATGTATTGCCGCGCTTCTTCCGGCGAGATACCTTCCAATCAGCTGCGTTCTCCATATTGAGCTTTTACTCACCCGCTGGGGCTGGAGCTAGGGGTCCGGGCGAGTCCATAACTCTCGCCGAGTTCGACCTTTCCACCGTAACCTTCACTTCCGGCTCGGGATCAGGCGGAAGGTGCGGCGGAGGGGCGCGGTTCTGCGGTACGGAGGATTGTGGGCGTCCTTTCGGTAACGGAGCCTTTCTGGCTGGACCAGATGGCAAGGACGATGCGGCAGAGCGCGAAGGGAAGTTTTTGACCGTGGGTGAAGTATGGGTTGATCGAGGTCGAGGTGGCGTCAGAGGTCGTCGAGGCGGAGTGGGCGGTCCGAGATACTGAATGTCGTCTTCTCCAGAGCTAATCTCGCCCTCTTCCTTCGGGACGGACGAAGGCTGACCGACCGCTGTTCGGGGCGCTCGAGCCGCTGTGGATGGTCCTGGACCGGCCCGAGCGTTGTTCTGAAAGGTGGCCATGGTGTTCGGGGCAGTTGAGCGCAACCCGATGCTCTCCGAAGAGTTGTGGTGATCAAGATATGGTGGCTTGGACGACGCAGATCCCATGGAAGGGGTCTAGCGAGGATGAGAGGGAAGGGAGGTTATAGGTGAAAGGAAGGAATGATGTTGGCGGCGTGTGACCGCCATCCGCTTGGATCTCGATGAAAAGGTGCGCGGAAAATTGCGTGATGTATACTAATCTTGGAGTCTGTCGCTATGTGCGTGATATACGCACTACGCAATGGAGGAAGATGGTATAAAGTACTATGGAAGAGAGACGAAAGGGGAGCGAAAGGGCGCGGCGGTTTCGTCAACCGGCCAGCTGAGGGAATGAGCAAGATCCAAGATCCGTGCGTCAGGATGGACGGATGTGGCAGTGTGGCGGTCGTGGTGCTAGGGGCAGCTTGTAAGGGAGGCAAGCGCATGCTGGACGAGATTCAAGCTGATGGGTCGCTCGCTGCAGACTGAACCTTACGATCCCTGATCACCATGCAAGACGCGCCACGGGAGGGTACAAGCCCATGTCTCAATCGCCAGGTCATGACTCTACCTGTAGCTGGTCCAGTACTGCTCACTTGGCCAGTCTTTGCCCTCGCGAGACCATGCTGCACGACCTCTGACGCCCAGATCGCGATGTGATACCGCTACACAGACTGCATACTATCACTGCCATTTACGATATCTTACACTTCTGACATTGATCTCTGCCCCACCGTATAAGTCTCTTTTCGTTGAGCGTGAGTACAGACGGTTAAGCCTGCTCAGCCCACGCCGGGAGCCACTGCTCCCAGTTGGCCCAGCTGTCCTGCGCCGAGAGGTCGTTACCCTCGTCATCGTGGTGGTGGTGAGGGGGAACGAGGACCTTGTTGATGACGTGGAAAGCACCGTTGCGGGCCGGCACGTCGATAGTCTCGACCGCGTGACCGTTCACGGTGATGGAGGTCTTGATCGCGGCTATATCGTCAGCAAAAGTCTCATCGCCCCGCCAAAATGCAGCTTACAATCAATGGGGAGAACCTTCTTCTTCTCGAGAACAAGCTTGAGAGTAGAGTTGGGCAAGCCAGTGTGCACCTCGAGCTCCTGACGGAAGCTCGGGTCATCCGCGACGTTGAACATGCCCTCGGCCGCCTCGATGAAGGAGCGCTTCTCGTGTTTCTCGTGGTACTGGAACTCCGAGAGGACAAGCGAGTGGGGGATGTAGTGGTATGCGAGGACCTTGGCGAGGACGCGCTTGCCGAAGGGGGAGAAGAGGAAGAACTTGAGTTTGGGGGGAAGGAGAGCGAACGCGGCGTTGGTTGGCGCAAAGAAGGTGGCGAGGGGTGAGCCGGTGAACTCTGGGTGACCGGGCTTGGACGCGTTCCGGTCGTACGCGTAGTCAAGGTAGTGCCTGCCGTCGGTGCCCTGCACAGCCGAGGTGACGGTCGAGAAGAAGTCGGGGAAAGCGTAAAGACTTTCAAAGATCGATCCGGGAGGGAGGAGGGGGCGGTTGATGGTGTGGAGGTACCCGTTCTTGGCCTTGATGTCGCTGACGAGGACACGGGCGTAGAAGTTGATCTTGAGCGCTGATGATCAGCAACGGCCTCCGATCGAATAGACTGGGACTTACAAGGAGGGAGCAAGGACTTCTCGACCCTGATACGGCGGTAAAGACCCCCGCCACCACCTCGGCCAGCCTTCAACGCAGTCTCGAGCGTCGAGTTCTGAGCGAGATCGGACGCGGTGTAAGCCTTGGGGAGACCGTGGTAAGCCAGAACCTTGGCTGCGATCTTCTTGAAGATCTCCCGCTTCCGCTTCTTGTCCTCGTCCGAGTCGCCACCGTGGTGACCGTGGTGGTCGCGGTGGTCATCCTCGAGGAGGTAGGCGGGCTGACGGTCCAAAAGGGACGAGACGGTGGCGAGCGAGGGGTTGGCCATAAGCTGACAGTCAGCCCAGATCTACTGAAGCATGGCTTGAGACTTACAGCGGTGAGCTCCGCGTGGTCATCATCATGATGGTGGTGGTGGTGCTCAGGAGGGGTGAGAGCGTCGTTGTTGGGAGCCTAGACTGTCAGCTCTTACCCGCCGATCTGATCGATTGTACTCACAAAGAAGGTGATCTGGAGCTTCCCATCGTCAAGGATCTCCCTGGCAGTGCCGCCAACGAACTACCCATCAGCTCGGTCGCTCGTAATCAAGATGCCACACTCACATCGATCACGTTGGTCAACTTGGAGAAGCTGTGCGGGTCGTCCTTGAGCTTCTTCCAGATCGTCTCCTGGGTCTCATCGCCGCTGTTCTGGTGGGCAACCACCGCATCGATCTCGTCCTGGACCGAGTCGATGATCTCGTGGGCTTTACCAAAGGACCACTCGCCCAGGTCCTTGGCGCCGTTCACAAAGCCGGACTGGATATTGGACCATTGCGAGACGGTGAGCTCGGGGAGAGCAGGCCGGGCAGGAAGGGCCGCGACGATCGGCAAGAGGAGGAAGAGGTTGTGCAGCATTTTCGGTATGCTGAGATGAAGTATGGATGAGAGAGAGATATAAGCAAGAAGCTGGGAACTGATGCGATCTGGCTTCAAAGGAGCTTACGCGTCGCTGGCTATGACGCTTGAGCGCGCGAGAGTGAGTAACGCAATAGAGATCATCTGCTGACTTGCACACCCTGATGTCTGATGCACCTTCTGACTGCTCGCATCGGCCGGAGCATTGCGCATCATAGACACCGCTCGCTTGCCGTGGTCTGCGCAGTAGACAAGGCCAGCTGCAGCTTGAAGAGGCATCGGCAGCAGCGGCAGCCAGGCGACCTCGGCCATCGGTCATGAGCAGTGACGTCATACCGCACCAGCCACGGCCGCCGCGACTTCGAGGATTGTACTGTAGTTGAGAATTCGAGCTGTCTGAACGGGTCTGGTCCTGGTCCGAGTCGGTATGTCCTGCATAGCATAACGCAAGCACGATATCTAGAATACAGAAATCCGCACCGCTGAGATGCTCAATGAAAACGAGATATAACAGACGCAATCATTGACCTATCTCCTCCGCATGAACACCCTGACCACTACCGCTCCCACCCCCACGCCCACCAAGAACAGATACCCCGGCAGCTGCCTGATCCTCACCGGCAGCCCCTCCGCCTCCGGCAACAGCCCCAATCTCGCCAGAATAGAGTCCGAGAGCATCCCCACCGGGCTGCCCGGGCGCGTCATCTCCCTCCCGGTAGGCGACGACGGCGTAGTCATGTGACCTTTCCGGCTGACCTCGTCCGAGACGCTCTCGAGCCTCGACTCCAGCTCCTTGACCCGCGAGACGAGCTGACTGAGTTGATCCTCCAGCTCGGCCTCGCGTGGGGATTTGATAGGCGGGGAGGGCGGGGCGAAGAGCGAGTCGACGCGATTAGGGCGGATTGTCACGCGACGAGAGGTGCTGGCACTGTCTTCTCCGCCACCGGAAGCTACCCGGAGCTCTTGGGGCAGGCGGCGACTACGGCGACCGGTGGAGGATGGCTGACGGAGCGCGGCGTAGGGGTCCGAGCCGGATGAGCGGTGTGTAGACATGTTGGACATGTGAGGGGAGCCGCCGTCCGCCGCGCGGGAGTCTCTCGTAGGAGATGGAGAGCTCTCCGTTTGAGCAGCGTCGTCGGTCTGAGCGCTCGACGGGATCCGAGGGCGTTCCGGGGTCGGTGTGACGGATAGCCTCATTCGATTAGGTGGGGTATCCGACGCCTGCTCGAGTGGGACGACGAGTTGCGCAGGTGATGCGTCCGGGTCAGGAGATCGGTAAGGTGGAGGTGGACTCGTTTGCTTCCCTTTGCCTCCTGCTTCTCCAGCTCCAAGGCCGGCAACGCCCAGACCCAGCCCCAACCCCATCGGCGGTCCCTTGACAGTCCCGCCTGGCCCTTCGTCCTCGTCCAGATAGGGGATATCGGCGGAGATCTCGCCCTCATCCCCCGACCCGGAGCTTAATGGGACACTCCCCATCGCCGGACTCGCCTCCTCATCCGCCATATTGCCCGCGCCAAGACTTCTCGTCGAGTCCCGCCGATTCCGCCGCACTCCCACGCCCATATCTTCCCATCGTCGCCATACTTCGCTCGTCGAGCTGCCGCCCGTCCACTGCGCCTTGAGCGGCTCGGGTTCTTCATCGAGATTCGGCGTAGAGGCATTGCTCTCGTACGCGTTGGCCATGCGCCGGACACCGGATACGGGCGAGATGTACCCATCGCCATCTTCGTCCTCTTCGAATAGGGTGGAACCGGTGCGTGGGACGTCAGAATTGAGCGGGGAAGGCGAGAAGGATGTCTTGTCGACTGACAGGCGGGATTGCAGGGATGAGCGGCGGAGGCGGCGGGAGATGGAAAGGAGGAGTGGGAGGAAAGGCGGAGGGCGAGATGAAGATCTGTTTAGATTAGCCATGACCTCCCGACCGCTGCGTAAGCTAGACTCACGTCCATGACTCTTGGTTTCCCTTGAGGAAGGCTCGGCCATTTACTTGCTGCCGCAACACCCAGGTCTCGATATCCTTGACGAGCGGGCCAGGTAGAGTCTGGCCAGAGCCGTCCGGTCCTCCGGTCCTCAGCGTATAGACGAGATAATTTGCCAGCTCCGACGGGCTCCACAACTTGGGATCCATCTACTAGTCAGCTGTCGCCTCTCAGCTCACTCAAGAGCAGCATGTGTGCCTTTGGCTCACCGGCAAATCCATTCCCTTCGTCGGGGTCATGACCTCCTCCACCCTTGGGAAGACAGGCAGCGTCCCACTCCTTCTCATCCCCGGCCTCGTCAACGGACTCTCCATGGACCGCCTCCTCCGTTCCCTCTCCTCCCTCGACAGCCCCCCGCCCGCGCCACCATTCGCAACCTTGTCCAGCTCCCCTTCAGACGCACTCGCGGCGAGACTGCTCATGCTCCGGCTAGACTTGTGTCGCAATTCTGCGACCGGCTGAGAAGGTGATGAGTTTGAGCGGGTCAGGAGGGACGATGAGGTCGTTTGAATGAGATAAGGGTGATAGTTCTTGGGTATCGAGGGGGAGGCGCGGAGATGGGGTGAATCGTTGGGCGTTGGGGATTTGAGAGGGGGTGAGGCAAGGCCTGCCAGCCCGGCCGAAGACGGCGTGCTTGGGATCATCGTGATTGAGAATTATGCCGACTGTCGATATCCTTTCAGTCGTCAGATGATGTTGCTGGGTGAAAAAGATGGTCCGCTAAGGATGGTTAGCCTCTGGTTAGGTGCATAATGTGCTCCAAAGGACTCACCCGGGAATCGTTCTGGGGGTCTGCCCGGGGTACACTTTCTTATACCTCTATATAGCTTCAAGCCTGCTCCGCGTGATGATGCCGTCTAGATGTATGAGATATAATCTTGCTTGGAGAGCAAGTCAAACAGAGGTGGAATGTTATGGTTTGTTGACGTCCAGGCTCAAAGCCTGACGCGCCTGATTTCTGTTTTGCCACCCAGCAACCAAAGCCACGTGTTGTGGCACTTGGTCATCTGGCCTGCAAGCTGGACCTGGGCTGAGTCCCTCAAGGTTATGAACCGCATCTACATCTGCTTTTACCAGCCTACTCAACCTCTCTATGTTAGATCAACTTGCCCAACACCTCATCCGCCAACTTTCTCACGTCTTTCTTCTTCCATCCCGCCATCTTGCCTCTAATCACCTCCTTCGCCCCCAGTACCTCCAACAAAGGTTCCAGATTCCCCTCGTACCCTGGCGCCAGATAACACACCTGCGCAAGCGCCACTAGCAGCCTGTGGCTGACGTCCTCGTCGGCCTCGTTCCCTATCGCCTCCACCAGCGCCGAAAGCACTTCGACTTCCCAGTCTTGCTCGCCTGTTTCTTCCGCGGGTGCGCCGGTGGCTTTCGCAGATCGATGTCGCCAGTTGGCGATGTTGATGGCTAGCCCGCCCGCAGCCGTCCGGACGGCGGCGTCTGAGTGGAGGAGGGAGTCGACGAGGATGGAGATGAGATCTGACTGATTGGTGGAGGGGGAGCCGAGTATGAGATTTGCGAGAGGAAGCGAGGCGAGGAGGTTTGTGAGTGTGCGAAGGACGGTGAGGAGGAATGGTTTTGGCGTATCGGCGCCTTTGGATTGCAATGTCGCCGCACCGAGCGAGAGTATGGGGGAGATAGGTTCAGGGCCGGGTGAGGTAGGCGATAGGGCGACCGTGAGCAGCGCGACGAGCGCCGGCTGGAGCAGTGCGACCCGCCACAGGTCAACGACGGGGAAGGTCTCCTCCGCCTTCAGCGAGCCCAGAAGACTTGTAGTCGCCTGTGTCCATTCCGCATAGACAGCCTTCCGCTCCGCCTCCCCTGAGACCTTGCCCTCCAGCAGCGGCACCGCTCGCTCCTTGAGCACCCTGATCCCGTCTGCTCCGCCAGCAAATCCCTCGAGCTTGCCGAGCAGCGCCGCGTAATTTGGGATGTTTGAGCTCCGTATCGGGTCGATAGGGAGATGCTCCAGGGCAGGCATGTATACCCGCCTGTGCTTATGCCGAGGAAAGCACTCATCTAGGAAGGTTTCCACCTTGGACTCCAGTTCCCGCTTGCTCGCTCCACGAAGTTCCTCCACCTTCTTGCCATCCCGAAAGAACTGGAACGTAGGGGTGGCAGAGACACCATGTCGACCGGCAATGTCCCGGCCTTCCCCCATGCCCAGCTCGACCTCGAGGAAGCGGATGCCTTTGCTGGCGTACATAGATGCGAGGTCGTTCGCCAGTGCTTCATATATCGGCTTGATCATCCGGCAAGGAGGACAGGTAGGGGTATTGGTGAAGTTGACGATGACGGCGGTAGTTGAGGAGAGGATGGAGTTGAAGTTGGACAGGGAGGTGACAAGTGCGAGTGGGGTAGTGAGGGGTTTGAGTGAAGGGGAAGAGGAAGAGCCAGGTGGACCTGACGCGGCTTGAGCAACCGAAGCGAGGAGGCTCGAGGCTGCCGCCGAGGGTGTGCCCGAGCGAGTAGCGGGAGGCGTAGGAAGCGCTGATGTGCTGAGTCCAGCAGAAGGGTTGACCCGGTGCTCCGTTGACGATCGGCCGCGGAACATCTGGTCAATCATGGGCCTGAGCTGCTGCCCGAATGGCGTAGCCAAAAATTCTGCCGGTAGGCCTGACCATCAGCATTGCTCATTCCATTGTCCCTCTCAGACTCACCGCTGATCCACTCGGGTATGGTCCCGCCCGTCAAGAATCCTACCACGTCTGCGGTGAAGTGATTACAGTTGAACTCCATAAGATGGTACTTCTCCGCCGTATACTCTTCCGCCATGCTCTCGATGTACTCGTTGAATGTCTCCTCGTCGAGTTGCGTCTCGCCCATGTCCAGGATCTGCACCGGGGCGCCGTGGTGCGTCTTGCCAGGGACAGAGTGGAGGATGCCCTGACCAAAGAAGGTCTCGCGGCCAAAGACAACAACAGAAGTATGCCTTATGCGTCAACTAAGCAGTGGCACAAAAGGCAACCTTTAAGCTCACCATATTCCGTCGATCTGCTTGCCTGTGAGGGCGAGCGACATGGATTTCGCCATTCCCCTCGACAAGTCGTACACGTAGAGTTGGACTGGCGCCATCTTGCTGGGTCTGAGAGGCTGGTAAGGGTAGTAATCAGATGATCCAGGATAGCTGGATGTGGATGATGAGATATAAAGGACGACGAAAGCGTTGCAGCAGAGCTCGCGGTGCGTCCAAGTTTCATCACCTCGGCCATCGGTCATCCTCCTACACCACCTTCTAGAAGCATCCAGATGCTCCAGCGCAACCCAAGATGACATGGATGGTAATTGCATATGTTATGGTTTACTTTTCTGCTTCTACCGTACACCCTAGCTACTAGTACAACCCCCTATGTGCCGGAAAATCCGTTATACAAAAGAACAAAATGGTGGCAAGCCTGACCGCGTGTATGTAGCCTATGAATAGCTGCCAAATACCAATGAGAAGCCATTTGTTTGAGTGATGGTGTAGTGCCCGATGGCAGTCATGCGTTTGGTGGATGTTGAGAGTGAAGGTGACCTAGATGACCTTGACGGACCGATCTCTGCCCCTTCCCCTACCCCTCTCCTTCTCGTCCCCTACCTCCCTCCCCCTTCCTCTCTCCCTTCCCCTTCGGCGCCGGTCCGCCACACCCTCCTCATCGCTCACATCCGCGTCCGCATCGGGACCCTGGTTGGACATCCCGACGCCCTTCCCCAAATCCTCATTGCGCGTTTCCCGATCAAGCACCCTACCCGCCGACGAGCTCCGGCTCCTACTTCTCCGCCTTGACCTGCTCCGCGCCCGAGATCGAGAGCTCCGAAGACGATCCCGATCAACGCACGATCGATGGGCATTGGCTTGGATGTCCACGTCTTCCGGGCTGACGCTGCAGGCGGGGATCGCAATGTCCATGGGGACCGAGCGGACCAGCTGTTGCGCCGGACTATCTGGCGAGTCCGGGCGCGAGCGAAGAGCGGGAAGAGGCTCGGCGGGCTCAGCCTCCGGCGAGGTGAGTGCCGTGGAAGTAACGGTGGTGGGGACGGTCGACATTTGGGAAGGTGGTTGGGATGTGCGCGGAGGTATGGGAGCGGTGGCGTAGGGAGATATGACTGAGGATATTGCGAATGGGGCGAAGCGGGTAAAGTAGCTGGAGAGGTTCCACAGTGCGCTAGTGGTGGAGGCTGCTGGGCGAACAAGGGCGTTCTGCCGTTCAGGTAGGGGAGGGGGAACGGCTCCTATGCTGCCCTTACGGGAAGAGAGCTTGGCCCGGCCGTTGCTCCGACGGGCAAAGTTGGACGAACTGGCCGACATGGCCCCGTCATCCGTGACGATATCGACGTGGTCATGTGTGCCGACGACAGATGGGTCGATGGCTTCCGAAAAGGAGACGGTGGATAAAGTAGCTGTACCGCCGCCCATGTACGATGGTCCATCGTCATACGGCATTGTACTCGCCACGACGGCGACCTTGGCGACCTCGGCCGGAGAGGGCGTAACGGCAAAGTCGGCAGTGGAAGAACCTGGACGACCCGGTGTGGTGGTTTTGCGGAGCGCAGGGGGCCTGCTCGGGGAGGTGACCGACGTCAAAGCCTTGACGATCGATCCCATGCCATACCCGCTCAGTCCCGCCAATGCGGACCCTATCCTCCCCTTTGGCGTCGTACCCAACCCGGTGCTTCCGGCATCATTGACCACCTCGTCCTCCTCGACATGGTCATCTAGCGGCTCCGTCGACGGTGGGGGCAGCCAAGCCAGGCTGCTGATCCGCTTGGTCCGGGGACGGCCGCGCGGCTTATCGTCCTCAGCCTCATCTCCGTCCCGGCGATTGATGGAGCGCGCCCAGGAGATGATATCCTCCCGACTTCGAGATGAGGCCGATGAGGCAACCATCGCGGCGACGGGGGAGGTCGACGTGCTGCGGGTCTGGAGAGAGTTGGTGCGACCGAGGGAGAGGTGGGAGCGGAGTGTGGATACCTGGGCGGTTGCACTGCCGCCAGAAACCGCTCGGACCGGGAGGAGGGGAGGGGTGATTCCGACAGGCTTGATAGGCTCGTCGTCCTCCCCATCGCTGCTCTCTGATGTGGATAGGAAGACCGACTCGGGCGCGGTGCCTGGGGTGTTGGCCCCACCCGTCGACCTGGCTAGCCGCTTGGCCAATATATCCTTATATCTCCGCCCGTCCTCCTTGACCGATGTCAGACCCGGCGATTTCGGCGTCATGTTCGCCACGATTTCCCGCCGGGCGAACGCAGGGAGGACGGTGCTCTTGCGATGCTCTCGAAGAGGGAACAGCATAGGCGGGGAATTTGGGGCAGAGGGGAAGGAGAATGCTCGCCGATCGCGGGGTGCTCCGGCGGGAATGACGGGCGCGAAATCTGCTTCTGACGCTGGCGGTAGGAAGGTAGCGGCGCGTGTAGCGAGTGGTGGACGAGGCGCGCTCGGCTTGGTGGGTGAAGCGCTAGATCGTCGACGATCCAGCGATTTCACGGATGATGAGGGGTAGAGGGCAGGCGGGACGGGGGATGTGATTGGTATTTTGGAGGAAGAGGGCGTAGCTCCGCTATCTGCTTCACGACAGGCGTCCGAGCAGTAGGTGTTGCGAGCATCACGCTGAGGTGTCAGCGCTGATGCGGCATGGGTAGCTCTGACTTACAGTCCGCTTGGAACAGGTGAGGCACCAGGCCACGTCCATTCCAGAATCCGCCTCCATGATGGGCGAGCTGGAAGAGTCAGCAACCCGTCCTGTCCTTTCATGTCAGGTTGAGAAGTTGATAAGGAAAGGAGATCACGCACCCTCAAATAGCACCCCCAAAAAGAAGGGCTGAGATCTGGCGGGCTAGCCTAGTATCCAAGATCAGGTCCGAGCGAGGCGAGGTGAAACCGATGACGTCCGTTCGATGACTCTTTTGTCTGAAGGCTGACCGTGTAACGCTTGGCGGTGATCAGGTGGGGTGGTGATAGTTGACGGATGGACAGTCAAAGTACGTCCATGCAGAGGGGTCAAAGGTGTCGAATGGAAGAGGGGAAGAAAGGAGCGAGTGTGAGATGGGACAGTGGGGGAGGGGAGTCTATGGCTTAGTAAGCGACTTTGCCCTTCATTAGAGACAAGGATGACCGATCTCCATGATAAGCGAGGAAGGAGCGTGATGATTGATTGAGATTGTCACGCCATAGAACGCTAAAATGTGTACAGTGATGGGACCTGAAAAAGAAGCTCCAGACTTCCGGACAAGGGGCTCGCCGAGTCGCCCTCCGCTACCGCCATCTCATGATCGCCGCTGTCCCCGACGCCCAACTCTGCTCAGTCCCCATACACAACAACAACGCCTTCGAGTACCGTCGCGCATATACCGAGCAGCTCCGCGCCCGAGATATATCCCTCAAACACGCGCCCCCTCCCTTTACCCCTACTCCATCTACATTGTTTCCCTGGACCCCAATCCTCGTTGCAAACCATGAAATGCGACTCCCACGCTCCGCATAACATCCAAAGGTCCAAGCGCGAGAGTCATGGAAGAAGGGCTCACCTTTGGTTCAAGCTACCTCGTCGGGAATACCGGCCGGTCGCGCCCTGGGCGTAAGGGGAGCTCGGCGTGTGTGCGAGGTGAGGCCCGAAGAACAGTTCTCCGTTTCCGATCCGGATCGAAGTACATGAATTGCGGTGGGAAAGAGCGATGGACGATGCGAGATGAGGGAGTGCGTTCGTATAGAACGTGTCGAGCTAGATTTGTGTGGGGTAATCGAATGTTCTCTACACTCAGAAAGGGCGAGAAGAATAGGGTTTCGCGGTCGTCTCCGAAGCTGACCTTGGCCCCTGGGGCTCTGCGCGCCAAGTGTCGGGGGCCTCAAAGGAAGGTTCGCTGTCGGCCGGGGTAAGCGGGGGACAGTGCCGAAATATGCGCCGAGTTACAGTGGGGAGGAGCAGGGCGTGTGTGTTTCAGTTTGATTGAGTGATGCTGGATCAGGGGGATCACGCTGATTCACGCGAGGGTGCAATGGGTGTTGCGAGACCTGTGGGGGCGAAGGAGGTTGGTGAGTTGCGAAGTCGACGTGGCTTGGTGGCAAGGTCGCCAAGGTCCGCAATGTCAAGGGCGCAGCAAGAGGAAAAGAGGGTACAGCCTGCGCTGGTGATACTTGTTTAGGGACAGCTGTTAGGGCGAATATGCTATACTGTATGGTGTGATTATGGCAGTCAGCGATCAGCGATCTGCGACGTCGTCGCCGAAGCTGGTGATGCTTGCATGTGATGACTTCCGGCAGCCGACAGATCTCACTTCCGAAGGAATAGAAGACGTGTCTTGGTCCATTACGGTACACCGGTACGGGCCGTACGTCTGGAAGGGAAGGGGCCATCGAGGCGACGCTTACATCTCGATGGCCTGGCTGACCGGTCTGACCTGCTCGGCCTGCTCTCCCGCGCCGCAGCTACACTGCAAGCCTATAGCCATCCTAAGCTCCTCTATCAGGCGCCTATGCCCAGCCTTTGTGGCCCCGGTGAGGCAGGATAATTACCGGTGGCCGGTGAGGCCGCGAGTTTAACATTCCCCTCCTGGCCAGGCAGTTCTGGTCGGATATACCAAGATTGCTTGACAGCTCCTCATCTCTCACATGCGCCTTCAACAGGCTCGAGCTCTCGCCCAGCATTACTGCTGGGAGAACGCCGAGAAGAGGAGAGCAAGAGCCGGGAAAGAGGTCATGAGCATTATGACGTTGGTGGACACCGGCAGGTATGACGAGATCGGCATGCGGGGCCGAAAGGGGCAACTTGTCGACATCTCGCCCCCGAAACCAGATAGCCGATCAATCCCCCCTTACTCCCCCATTCTGCCAGATGACATCGGCCTGCACAGCTTTGTCGACGGAGCGCATAGTCTTCCGATGGCGCAGGTGACGGCGACCGAGCCCCTGCCAAGAAGCGTGAACGGGGTCCAAAGCGGTGGGTGAGTTCTTTGAAGGGATTGCGCGTGAGCCTAAATGTGGTCGCGCTTCGAGCAAGCTGCTATACCCCCACTATGCATGCAGAATCGTGGCTAGATTCGGTCCACGAGTACGAGTAAGGGCAGGTGAGAATGACAACAGAAAGGTGTTGGCGTGAGTACTGCTCAGTCACATCGTGGCCGCCAGAACATCTAGGCGCTCCTCCGTAGCAAATGTACAACAAATATACTATAACACCTTGATACCTTGATACACTCAAGATCGTACTCGCGTCCTTCACTTCCCCGCGCCCTCGACCCGCCACACCTTGACCACCCCGCTCCTGTCCCCACTGATCACACAGCTCGACACGCCCGTCTCGACCGTGCCCAACGCGCAGATCGCATCGTAATGCGGTCTGAGGGGTTGCCTTCCTCCCAACGTCTCCCGAACAGCCTCCAGTTTCGCCCTCTCGGCGGCCGCCGCCGATGTGCCAACCTTGGGCTCGGCCGCCGCTGACCTTGGCACCGTATACGTCACCGACGTCCCACCGAGGGTAGTGGACCGGAAGAGGACGTCCTTCTGCTTTGGCGAGCCGCAGATAATCATGCCGTTCGAAGGGCGTGGGAGATCAAAGTAGCGAACGACCCGATCTTCACCCGCCGTAATGAGGTATCCAGGCGGCGCCGAGGTTGATTTGTCTTGGGAGGGAAGCAGGAGACCGCCATCGTCCTCAGGCGCCGTGAGCGAGGCGAAGCGATGGCCGACGAGGACGGAGAGGACGGTAGCGGGTTTCTGAGGGTATACCACCCCCGCAGAAGCCTGACGGGCGGCAAGCTCCGCGACGAGCTCCCGCCTTGACGGTATATCTCGCCCGGCTTCCTCTCCAGCCGTATAGGGCGATTCCTTGCTGCCGATTCGCTCCGAGCGGTTGTCGTACACCTCGACCAGCTTCGACGTCTCAATGTCGTACACCTCGACCAGCGGCGTTTCCGCCTCATCCCGCTCAACTCCGCACATGACCCATCTCCCCCTTCCTCGCGATGGGTGTAGCTGGCAAGAGGTGATGGCCCCGCCTGCTCGCCACGATTTGAGGAGGAGGCCAAAGCGCAGATCCCATAGACCGAGGATGCCGAGTTCTGAGCCGGCGATGAGCCAGTGTTGCGATTGGCAAAAGGCGGTAATGGCGCCCATCTCGAGCGGATGCTGAAAGCGCTGGGTAATGGTCATCCCGCGTATATCGAGGAGGGCGATGACGGAGGTAGAAGTGATGATGAGGAGAGTGGAGTCTATAAATCAGCCCAGACCAACGCCAGTACTCACCCTGAAGATGTGATATCCCCGTCACATATCCGTCCTTTTCCTCCGCGCTCCAACTCCTGATCCCTTCAATCTTGGTATACTTTGCCGACCCCGTCCCGGCCCCGGCCACATGCACCCTCAAGACATGTATCTGCCCATCCTCCGCCGCCACCGCCAGACAATGCGTATTCTCGATCCTACACAGAGCCGACACCGGCGCGTCCATAGCGTACACCAGCCGTGCTTTGGTCGCAACGCTCCGCTCTAGCCGCCCGGTGTCCCAGATCATGACCGTCTTGTCCTCCGATGCCGTAGCAAAGAAGACGTGATCTGGCGAGCTGACGATGGCTGTGATGGGCGCGACGTGCTGAGTGAGGTGGGCGATGAGGGTGACGCCTTGTCCCGGAGCGCTCTTGGTCCGGACCGACCGCTTCTTTTGCGCGGCACTGATGCGGGGACCAAAGTCGAGCAGGGGCTCGCGGTAGTTTTCGAGATCAACCTGCTCGAGAAAAGCGCGGACGGAGGGGTCGTGGCCGTCGTAAGAGGTTCCATAGTGCGGCTGGGCGGTGGATGGCCCGGCTCGAGGCGTATTCGCGCCGTTAGCAGTCGGCGTTGTCCGGCCAGAGAAGAGATCTTCATGGACCGAGGTAGTGCCGATGGCGTTGGCATGGCTCGCCGCAACCGCTGGAGCGGCTTTGCCTTCCAGTCGCCGCTTCCCAGACCGCGTTCCAGGAAGGTCCGAGATGACCGATTCGGACGGACTACCGGGTAGGTCCGGTGCGGTTGATATGGGAGCTGGAAGAGGCGACATCCGGTCGATAGGCAGTGCATGTGGAAAGTCTGCGAGGCGCTGCCTGATCTCATCAAGCGGATTGTCGGTCGGACCCCGGTGGCTTTTACTGGCGAACGAGCTCTTCCGACTGGGTGTACCGCGATCCGAGGCGAGGAGAGGGCGCAACCGGCGCAGATCCGCCTTGGCATCGATCTCGACCGTTCTTGGACTGATGAAGACCGTTTGTGCAGTTACGCCCAGCTTCTCCAGAGAGACCGCCTTATCGCTGACGAGCGCATTCTCGGACTGAGTAGCTGGGTCAAATGACTCTCGGCTGATGTTGATTAACTCCTGCCCATGCGAGATATAGAGATTTAGCTTACGCTCGAATGGAGTGCGCCTGCTTGAAGATGAAGTCCTTCATAGCGGTGATGATCTTCTCGTCCGATGAAGACAAATTCTTGTCTTGCAAAGCAGCACTGCTAATCAGCTGAAGACGTATGGCCTACTCACCTGTCCGAGACCTTCCCACTAAGGGCAGACTTGCTCATGGCCGCTTTGACACTGCCCTTCTGCTGCGTGGGGCGCCAAAATCCCGGTGGACTGTCCTCCAGTGCGGCGGCGCGGGCAGCGATGAACTTGGCTCTGGACAGCTTGATTTCGTCAGCTGTGGGTCATTACCGGATATTAGACAGCTGGCTCACAGGTGACAGAAGCGAAGATAGCATCGATGGCTCGTCAACGACCAGGATATCTGAGCGCAGCATGGTGCGAAGAGCCGGGTAGAGGATACACCAGACGTCTGAGGGCGGTAGATTCTTCGCTGCAGCAGCTACCAGACCGACGGCGCCTGGGTCGTCAGCTCACCTTCTCTCCGTCTTCTGAATAGCACTTACCCTGCCGAATCCAGGTGTCCGGATGACACAGCAACCCCCTGACCGCCTGAAAGATATCCCATATTCGCATCCTCGCCAAGAGCCCCAAAGACGCCAGACTCGTCAACGAGGTCAACACACGGGCCACTACCGCCTCCTCCGGATCCGATAACGCCTGCTGCATGAGAGGGAGGATATACTCCTCGACCGCCTTGAGCCCGATGAACGCGCCGACACCGACGATGCCCTCGAAAAAGGCGAGCCGGAGCGTCCAGTCCCGGTCGTTCAAGTAGGTGACGAGGTGGCTGAGGACGGTCTCGTTCGACTTTTGCCGGCCGAAGAAGAGGCAGAGGTCGGCGATGCTGGATAGAGTGGCACGTTTGACTTGGACAGAGGGGTCGGTGAGTAGGAGGGTGGCCTGTTCCTCCACCGCAGACTGAATTTCTAAGAGCATTGCGTCGTAGTCGGGCTGGAGCGTCAGCCAAACTTGACCGATGTCGGATAGTGGAGAGCTCACCTCAACGACGCCGGAAGACTCCAGCTCCGACATTGGCGCTTTGGCTGCCTGACTGTACTCGAGCATACTCAGCGCCGCATCAGCTAGCCGGACGAGACCTCTTGCGTAGGTAGCTCGAACAAAGACGTCCTCATCTGCGGCGAGTTGGCGTAGTTGAGGAAGAAGGTATTCCGGGATATAAGCTGCATTGATAGGCGTGACCGACGATACCGACTCGACCTGATCTTCAGTCAGATCTATCGAATGAGAGCTGGTGATGCGAGACTCACGACAAGGACGAGCGTCCGACAAGCTTCCGCGCGGACAATGGGAACCAGATCAGAGAGCAGATCGACCGTGAACGGAATGATCCGGTCAATCTTGTCTTCGTCCGAGATATACGCGTTGAGTCGGAGGAATAGCTGTAATGCGTGGAGTTTAGAGCTCGGCCAGGTGCAATTTCGGATAGACGAGGTGACGATGTTGAGCAGTAGCAATGCAGGCCCATCTGAGATCAGCACGGTTGGCATGGCAGACTTACCGTCCTGTCCCGCCGTCCCCTCCAGCTGCACAGAGATCGAGTCCCATTCGGACAGCATCCGGTCCATCTTGGTCCCCGAGCTCGCGGCAGACACCTGAGAAAAGGTTCCCTTCTCGGTCTTTTTCGCGGGAGGCTCGGCGAGGGAGATCATGTAGTCCTCCAGAAAGGTGTAAAAGTACTCGGGGAAGATCGTCCCCCGGTACTGAGCGAGGATGAGGTCGAACTTCGGTCTCTCTGCTGGATGTCGGGATAGCATCTGGGTGATCATTTGCTGCCGGTCAGCAGAGATCAGCAGATAGAGAGAGGACTCACGCGAACATGCCGGTCCTCAATATTGTCTAGGATACCCTCCAGCCCCAATGCTCCGTCTCTGTACGCAAAAAGCTCGCTGAGGTTGAACACTGTTCGGCCGTCCGTCCACATTTCCGCCAGGACGCATCCCGCCGAAAACACGTCCATCTCCTCCGTCAATGTCGACCGATAGTTCGCCAACGTATCATCGTCCAGCATAACCCTCCCTTCTGCGTCAAGCACGTTCTCGCCAGCTATTGACGGTCTTCGCTTGCTGCTCGCCGCGTCTAGCTTCCGCTTTCTCCGCTCCTCCATTCGCTTCTTCTCCTCGACCTGCCGCCGTTCGCGCTCGTCCTTCGCCTCGAAACGCTCTGGAGCGAGGTAGCATGTTCGCCGGCCGGACGTGTCGAAGAAGAAGGAGAAGTCCGAGGGGTCGTCAATTGGCAGGTAGGTTGGTTTGAAGGTGTATGAGAAGTCGGTGAGAAGGACAGTGAGGTCCGAGGTGATGAGGACGTTTTCGGACTTGACATCACCATGCGATACCTGCAATCAGCGTGGTGACTCATATGAGGCATACCTTCCGATTCCGGGCGTCCCTCAGGCAAGTCAGGAGCTGGAAAGCGATCCACTTCTTCTCAATGCTCGCTAGGTAAGGCTGGATACTGTATATCAGCGCAACTTCCAGCGAGGAGAGTCCCCGGACTTACCTGACACGATCATACAGATTCGATCCTATCCATTGTCTGATCAGGTACCCCGCCTTCTCCGTCTCCACGAACATCTGATACGTATTCGCCCCGGACAGATCCGCCAAGGCTTCTCGCTCATCTGCATCCAGTGAGCTTCTGCGCTGTTACAGGGTAATGCGGCTCACGTTTCAGCCTTCTTTGATGTAGTCTCAATGACATCGAAGGGTCAGGCTTGATGAAGATCTTGAGCACGACTGGGCCGTCCGCATGTCGGGCAAGAATGGTCTTCATGAACCGGGATGAGGATAGCCTGATCCGTCAGCCGGACTCGTCCTCCGGAAGGAGCGCTCTAGCTCACCCTTTATCATACGATATCTCATGGCCAAGCTCGGCGACGTATGAGTCCAGCGCCGTCGAGCTAAAAAGTTGATCAGCGCGTCCTGCGAGGGGAGGGCAGGCTTGCCAACTTACGCCCGAGCCATCGACGAAACGTTCCCCATGGTTCCACAGTCGCCCTTGGAGCGCTTTATTAGGGTATGCGTTGATATATGGCTCTTTGACGTGTCATCTCATGCCATCTATGAGCTTCATGATGCCGCCATAGGTGAAGTATAATCGCAACGTTAACGCTGAGATAGCTGCTGCTGAAACGTACGCACGGAACATCGTCACGTCCGATGACGGCATCTGGGACAAGCTGATCTGGTGCGAGAGTATCGAGGACCCAGGACCAAGGTGCAGCGCCTGCCAGCTCATGATCATGACAAAAGACTGAGCTAGCGATATAGACAATCCCATTCAATACAAAGTGGTGCTCAAGCGTCAATCCCGCGCATAGCATACCCCCCAATCCACCTCTTCCGTTGCCCAAGACTGCGCCGCCAAGAACGCCTCGACCTCGCACATGTCATGCTCAACAAAGCCCGACTGTTTGCAATCGATGTAGTCGACAGGGTAGATCTTGTCGCTAGAGCCATCAGCTGGTGCCTTTACAGGATACCAACGAGCTTACTTGACAAAGATCCGAACGTAGTCTTTTCGGCCATCTCCCTCCCGCCCGTTCCCATCCGGATCTTCCCCCGAGTTCGGGTCCGGCTCCCAGTTGGCCAGGTCACAGGCTATGCGCTCCACGACGAGGCGAGCGCCAAAAGGTATCAGGCCAGAGAGTTGATATGAGCGTTTCCGTGGAATCTTGTCTGTAGGTAGATCGCGGTGTTGCTGTCACATCAGCGTCATGGCCTTATCAGGCATTACACCTGGGCTTACTGGAATGATGTTCAGCGCAGTCATGATCTCAATGATCTCATTATCATGCGAGAAGTCCTGTACCAGTCAGCTAAGTGCTTTGGTCGACACAAGATCAGCTGACTTACGACGAAGAGCCGTTTCCCGCCTAGTGGGAATGTCGCTTCGTCTTGGTCCAGGGTACGGTTGGTACTGGTCGAATCTGAGACCGGCGCATCCGTGAGCCGCGCAATGAGCTCGTTCACCCAGCCAGCGCCCATGGTCCGGCCATATCGCTATTCAGGTCAGCACAAGAGCATGCGCCCTGGCGGTGGTCAACGGAGAGGAGACTCACACTGCCTTGTCCGACCTCGTAGTATCGCTCGACATCTTTCAGATAGCCCAGTATCTCCCACTCGTAACCGTCAAATAGCCTGCACCATGGGCTCCACGCCTTCCACTCTGTCCCCTCGCGCTGCGAGTCAAAGGGGCACATGTCGGCCAGGTAGACGAGGTCATCGTATGTGAGAGCGGGATCGGGGCGGAGAAGATCGTTCAGGCGGTGAAGCGTAGATGAGAGCAAGGGGTACACGGCCTCTCGCTCTTTCCTGCCAGCTGGAGGATCGCTAAGGGATCAGCTGGAAACTTGACTGATGGTCTCGCTGAGCGCTAATCGAACGTACAGCTTCTCGTATGCAGAACAGCTATGAACCGATAGTGTATTGTTGAACCCCTGCGATGCTTCAGCTTTCGTCCCGGGCTTCCAGCTGTGTTTGCTATACTCACGTCCTCCTCCGAGATTGTTACATTGACGCCGGGAAGGCTCTTGGTGCTCATTACTTTGAACGCCTCGTCGTTGAGTCCCTGACATATGAGCGAGGCTCACGAGCACTAGGGCGTGAACAAACTTACAAGCATCCAGTATTGGCCCGTCTCTACCACCCTGTCTCCGCCAGAGGATCGGCTGAATATCCCCTCACCCTTGTCCAGTAACCTCCTATATCGTGCCGCAAACTCTTTACCCGATCGCCATGCCCTAATAAGTCAGCTCGAGCTCCAGCCGAGCTGTGGGCTAAGGGGAGATGAAGAACTCACGCTCTTCGGCCTTGATCCATCAAGGCATCGAATCTCCAGCCCGTCATATCGAGGTCCGCCTTGTTCAGAAAGTCCAGCTCAGGATGTCTCCTGGGCGATTTGATCACTCGGCCCTTCAACTTTGTCAGAGACTTCTGCATGGCTTGGCCTGCGCCGGTAGTGGGGTATCTCGCCGCATGACGGTGCAGCTGGTAATGTAAGTTCTCGCCTGCATCATCCTCAGCATGTGTACTCACCACGTTGACCTGGTCGATTACACATCCCCTCGGTAGATTGATCTGACCGCCACCTGTCCCTCTTGACCTAAAAGGTGCATATGCCCCTGTATTCCTCCACCATACCTCATCACTCCTCCATTTCCCCTTGCCGAGTATACGGCACAGCCAGGGGACATAGCATGCCCCCACCGAGCTGATGTTCCACGCGATGAAGACGAAGCCTGTGAATAGTACGAGCAGGAAAGCGGCAGGCACGACGCGTACTATAGGCGATGCCTTGCGACGTCGTCTTGAGAGTGGGGAAAGGAAGGGTCGTTGCTGTGAGGATGAAGGGTCGGTGAGCGTGCCCGAGTATGAGACAGCGGGCGACCCAGGCTGAGGCCGGAGATTGGAAGGCCCAGCTTGAGCGTGTAGTAGAGGCGTAGAGGCTGTTGGGCCCGGTAATGAAGAGGACATGGTAGGTGCAGGAAGGAGAGCTTGATCTTCGCGAAACGTTCGTCGAGGTGTTTCATGCCGTAACCCACTCGGGCAAGCCGGTGTGGGGTGTGGCAGTACTTGTGGCGGATGCCCTTGGGACTGCTGGCGGGTACATCACACTACATCAGCCTGTACGATGCCTTCCTGGCGATCCCTGAGCCGCTGCGAAGCTTGACCCGCGGGTTCCAGTACTGTTCGTTTGGGCTCCAAACCCCACCTACCCCTAGCTGATTCTGAAACGAGGACAAAAGGCGCATTCCGTGGAGCCCCGCTTGTCACATCCTTACCTGGCTCCTTGTCCTCGAGGCAAGACCGCCGGATCCACTGTGTCTCCCGTCGTTAGCCTCTCTTCTCAGTACAGCATACGCATTCAGAACGCAGGATGGCGCCTTCAAAATATAACACGAATCAGACGATCTCGCTCAAGTCGGAGCATGGCGTAGTCATCAAAGTTCAGGCGTTCCATCTCATGTCCGCGAGGTGAGTAGTGTCTCGACATGAGGCTGATCGTGTAGTGAGACATTCCGAGACATGTTCAGTAGCGTCGCCACCTATTCTTCTACTCCCATCGACATACCAACCCCACTCCCTCATCCTCCACTTCTTCGTCCACCTGCTCGAGCACAAGTCTGGCAAATCCACCTCTCGTTATGGGGACCTGCCTGTCGGACATCCGCTGTACCACCCTTCTGGTACTAGTTTCAACTGCCTGAACCTCATCATCCACCTTCTTCGCCAGTTCGAATGCGGCAGTGGCTTAGAAGAGCGAGCGCTAGCGCACTTTGAGCCGTTCTGGGTGGAAGACCCTTGGTCAATCCTGGTCTATGCCGGAGAAACGGGGGATGTCTCGTTGGCGAGGAGGGCCATCGAGCTATTCGGCGATCTAGGCGGCTTGCGAGGTCCTGACTTTTGGACAGTCAATCCCAACACTATGGATCCAAAACAGGCGGAGCGGTTGCCATTGGGCTGGTTCATGGGGTATTGTCGGGCGTGGAATGAACAGACGAAAGTGAGTCGACCTTATTTTCCTGTCTGTCAGCCTACGTGATTGCTTAACCCTTCCTGGACAAGCTCTCCAATCAGGGTCTCGGCTGATAAGTACTCCAGAACATGATCTTCCAAGGCAACTTCACCCTCAAGTGGCACGAAGTCGCCGCTAGCTTTGCGATAGCCAGGGCTATTCCGCCGAAGCACGCCGCCGGCGACGACTCTCTGGGAAAGAAGAAGAAGCGCAGGATCTAACTAAAGGTGTCTGCTTAGAAGGATGAGATATGTATCTGTCGCCGCTCTGCTTATACAGTTGTGGCCTCCTGGCCAGTCAATTTACGGACCGGAAGCGGGAGATGCCCAGCCTATCTGACCGAGTCATCTCTCGGGGAAAAGCTCTCATGGTATGAAGGATCGACTTCCTAATATTGAGTCCGACCTTCTTGTCAGACAGGACCCATCGCCCAGAGGCTATGACTTGAACACCTCCGTTGCTGACAACCACTGAACTGGATGACTGACGCGTATGACCACCTTGTGCAGGAGCTGGTGCGGGCGGAGCTGGAGTCCGGAGGCATCAAACGGCAGTGTGGACTAAGCCTGCCGCGCTCACTGATCTGTAAGTGAAGCCAAGGCGAGTCTTCTCTATTACTAATCTCGTCACGTTCACAGTCCACAGTCACTCCACTCGCCTTGGTCGCACGTCCCTGGACACACACCCTGTGTGCGCTTTTGCACTGATCCACCTTCCTTTGGGTCCGAGCACACCCATTCATGACCACCTTCTCATCAGGATCATGTTGCTTTTTCTCTTTTCATCCTTACCGCTGAAGGGCCCAAGTAGGTACTGTCTCTAGGTATGATCAATGGGTGGCTGACACCGCAGAGACAACATGGCAGCACTATCGCCCAAAGTCATTGAGGATGAACTCGTGGAGCTCAGGTCGGAGGATGACGTGATCTTCAAGGTCGAAGACTTCTACCTCAAAGCCAGTTGGTAAGCCACTTGCCGCTTACATTGGTCACGACATCTCGGCTAGACTCTAAGGCTCGGCCCGTGGATAATAGCTGATAGCCCAGCGGGACCTTCCGCAACATGCTCTCCGTCTTTCCCATCACCACTGGTGGCGGAGTCTTGCAGTCCCACTCCGGTCCCCCGATCGACGTACCGGCCCACTCTGTCGTCCTCGCTGCATTCATCGAACTGCTCAAACACAACGAGCTGTCCGACCCTGCGACTATCACTCTTCGCTTCCCAGTCACGCACGAGCTTCACGGCCCAGACAACAGCATCAAATGCCTGGTGGCGATCATCGAGCTCATGCGCTGGGCCGAGTGCGCAAGCCCCATGGCCAAGCGCGCTCTCAAGCACTTCAAACCCCTCTTCCACATGGATCCGTGGACGGTATATGCGCTGGCGGCCGTCCTTGACGATATCAAGATGGCCAAAAAGGCGATCGAGGACGTAGGGAGGAAGGACAGCGAATATCAGCGGGGGATATGTCCGGCACACATGGCGCTCGATATTGCCCCATCAGTCGAGCTAGCATGGCTGGTCGGGTACTGGCAGGCCTATGACCGGGCTTCTCGGGCGGAACCGGAGCTTCAAGCTGCCCACCTGCCGAGTTGGTCTGGCCGTGGCCGTGGCCGCGGGGGTTCTTTGGCGCACGCCGTTCAGCCCTATGTATGTCCACCTGCTCTACTTCGGATTCCCCATAACGAGTAGTGCGCGACTGACTCTTATCCAGGTGATTCGCCCTGTAGCCACGACTGAACTGGAGACAGGGTTCTGGTCAAAAGTGGCCCAGCAGTTCATGGGTCCAGCCCTTTAAGGAAGAGCTGCCTGATCTATATACGGTAATCGATCGTTCCGTATCCCACACATATCACATAGGCATGAATATCCAACTCCATGTCTACAGGAAGGACTGGCAAGCGCCGCTCTTGGCGGGCTTACCTGTGCAGCCCAGGCTGGGATCCGAAACGCTCGGATGTTTCAGATTTTTGCCACCGCTCAGACCACCCACCTTCACCTCCCCACTTCAACCCAGAATCCCGCCATCATCCATCATCCTTCTTGCCGCGCGCCTCTTCCAGATCCCCTGCTCTACTTCTACCTCTCAGTGAAATACCGGACCATGTCCCTGCCCCAAATTCCCAACATCCCTCAAATCCCCCCCTCAACTCGAGGCCGAGTTTGCAAGAACGGCGGTTCTCACGGACCCCAACACCGGTTTCGCACACAGCGAATCAGAATCGACTTTGGCGCACTCCAGTACCCCTACTCCGACGATGATGCGGAGCTGCAGCTCAGGTCCGAGGATGGGGCGATATTCAAGGTCCAGGCCTTCTATCTGAAGGCAGCAAGGTGAGCTGGGCCTGAGGTGGCTAATAGAACCCTCAAGTGGCTGACGGTCTCAGCGGAGTCTTCCGGAGCATGCTTACTTCCTCCGCTGCGCGTACCAACGACACGACTGGCCCCAATGCTACTCAACAGCCGCCTATCGAGATCTCCGCCCCTTCGCTCATCGTCCGGCTCTTCATCGATCTCATGTACCACACCGACCTCCTCGCGACCGCTTCGGATCCACTTGACCCCTCCCCTGGCCCCTCGCTTCCGACTCTCGCATCGACGCCTCCCTCTGCTTCCAGCCCTGCTGAAACCCAGTCCGGCCCCACCCCGCACTTCACCGATCTCTTTCGATCCGCCAACAACGCTTACCGCGGGCGCTCCAATGCCATCGCTGCCCTGTCCGCCCTTCTCCAGCTTCTCGACCAGTTCGAGTGCGGACCGGGTATGCGCGAGCGGGCGCTTAACCACTTCGAGCCCACCTTTGGCTCGGACCCATGGCGCGTGCTGTGCATTGCAGCCAGGTACGAGGATCTGGCACTGGCGAAGAAGGCGATCGGGAAGTTCGGGGGTCTGAGCGAGGAGAGGAGGAGCAAGGTGGATCCGGACAGGCTGGACCCGAGAGAGGCGGAGACGCTCCCAGTGGCTTGGTTGTTGGGGTACTTTAGGGCCCATAAAGCCGCTACCGCGGCCGTGAGTGCGAAGTCCGGTGCAATCAATGCGCAAAAGTCGTAAAGCTGACGAGCAGCGCCAAATTTACCAGCGAGACACCCCCGTCGTCTTTTGGCAGAAGGTCGCCGCTGCTTTCAACACCACAACACCGGAGTCGCCAGCTCCGAATACATCCTCTCCGGCGGGCTTCTCGCAAATCTCGGTGTGGTCGCCCTGATCAGGATGTTCTCGAGCGCGAAAGAGAGGGATCAGAAGTTAGAAGAAGAAGTGAAACCCAGAAGAAGAGTCAGCTTGACCGCGATCCGCGTCCAATCCTGTCCATAGTCAATATATTTACAAATGAGAAACATCCACCCATCCCAGCAATCAGTATCTAGACCAAGATCAAGTAAACACCCACTCCCCCAGTCCCTCTGCCCACTTCCCTACCCCTTCCCTCCCCACACCCCTCAATCCCGCCCTCAGGGGCATACCCACACCCTCATCCTCTCCCTTCCCGACAACCCTCCCTGCCCCATCCTTCTCCTCATTCCGAAGCACACCGGCCCCCTTCCCGCCCAAAGATGTCAGGTGCGGCTCAAACCCGTCCCTCCTGAGCACCTCGATAAGCTCTTCCAGTGACGCCTGGTCAAAGTCGTCCGGGATCAGCGTGACTGCGCAGCCTCCGCCACCGGCGCCGGTGAGTTTGGTACTGAGGTTATAAGGCGAGCGGGAAGTTGCTGCGACGATGGTCTCGAGGGAGGGGTGGGAGACTCGGAGGGTGACGAGGTGAGAGTGGTTCTCTTTGATCAGGGCCTAGAGATCAGCTTGTTTCTTTCGGAGAGTCAGAATGGGGAACTCACTTCGAGCCTCTCGATGAGGCGTTGCCTATCCAGCACTTCTCCCGCGCCAAGCAGGCCCCTCGCCTCATCACTAATAGCCTGAATACTCCGCATGACCCCCTCAACCATCTCCGGCTCCTCCTCCCTCAACTTCCCTACACCCGCTACGAGCGTCTTCGTATCCCGCCCAACAAGCGTGTTGGTGAGAAGCAACCGTACACTCTCAAACCCGCTCAGCATCTCCAGACCGCCCGCTCGACCACCGATAGCTCGAGTGAAGGCAACAGCGCCTCCTCGAACAGAGACGGCATTGTCGATACCGGACGGGTTGCCGTGCAGGACCTTCTCGGAGAGGAAGGCCCAGCCGTCAATCAGGTTAGTCTCTTCTGCGGTGAACGAGGAAGAAGGGGTGGGGACGGATTGGTGCGCGATGAGGAGGGCGGAGGCGATACATGTTGAGTAGGCGGCGGAGGAACCGAGGCCGGCCGAGATGGGGAGATTGGAGGAGGCGGTGAATGTGGCAGAGAAGCTAGATCATCAGCTTTCGCTTCTTAAGTTCCTGCGAGTAGAAAGCTCACGCTTCAGCCTCAGACCCAGCAATAGTCATGTATAGATACAGCCATGCGACCGCCGCACCCAGCGCCGACTTCACATTGACGTTCCCGGCCTTGACCACCTCCTCGAGCGCTTCGAGAAGTGGAGCGTCGAGATCCTTGTCCGCCAGCCGCCGAGATGATCCAGATTGCTCGACCTGGATAGGAAGGAGATGCCATGGAAGCGAGTCGATGTCCCACGCCATCTCGAGACCCAGATCAGGCACTTCGAGAGCGACCTTGTCATCGGATCGCGGGGTGAGGGCGGCGTAGCATCTGAGGTTGACCGAGGTGGCAATAGCAGTCTAAAGGTCAGCTGTGATGCTGGAGGACACAGCCCAAACTCCGCGCGAAGCAACTCACTACACCATGAACGACCGCATGCTCTCCGAACAAGATGACCTTCCCCGGGGCAGAGACCACCACTTCCCCCTCCACCTTCTTCCGCTCAGTAGCGCTCATACCCAAAGACCGCTTGACGCCCTGTACCAGCCTGGCCATCGCCGACTCCTCTCCCGGCCTGCGGAACGCCTTCGCCCGCTCCAAGATCCACTTGGACGGGTCGGTATCGAATATCGCCTCGACTTTGGTAGGGTTCTGAGGGGAGTAGGAGAGGTTGTGGATGATGGCACCGGAAGAAAGGAGAGCGGCCTCGAGGTCGTCGATCAGGTCCCGGGGGTCCTCGATACCGACGCATAGGCGGATGAGGTTTTCGGGAAGACCGCGTTCGGCGCGGACCGCAGCGGAGATGGACGCATGGCTGCTTGTCAGCAAGAGCTGGTTACGGAATAGAGACGACGTACGACATCATGCAGGGCATGCTGATCAGACTGTTGACAGCGCCAAAGGACACGGATATACCCCATAGCCTGGTTCCGCCGACAATCCGCTCACTGAGCGCCTTATCATCCGTCACGAAACTCAATACCGCCCCTGCACCTGTCGCCTGCTTGTAATGCACATCCCGCTTGGGATGATGCTTGAGCCCCGGGTAGTGCACCAAGAAACCCAAAGCGTCCAGATAGTCCGCGACCAGCTGCGCAGTCGCCATCTGCCTATCCATCCTGAGCGAAATCGTCTTGACTCCCCGGAGGAGCAAGAACGAGTCGAACGGCGCAAGACCGGACCCGACCGAGTTGATCATGAATGCGATAGGCTTGTGTACCGCCTCGTCCTTGACCGCAATGACACCGGCCATGACGTCGTGGTGGCCCGAGAGGTACTTGGTGCCCGAGTCATAGACGATATCTGCGCCGAGATGGAGCGGGCGCTGGAGGTACGGCGACATCATGGTGTTGTCGACGACGATGAGGGCGTTCGGCGCACGAGATTTGACGAGTGCGGCGATCTCGCCGAGGTCGGCGATTTTGAGTAGGGGGTTGGTAGGTGATTCGAGGAGGACCATAGTGACCCTGTGAGAGTTAGCTGATTTCTGTTTGTCCAAGCGAACAGAAGGGTCAGCTCACTTGTTGCCTCCGCCAAGGTGCGGCAGCAGCAGCTCCGGACGGGTAGTATCGAGATGTCTGACGTCTACACCACCGTGCGTGCTGAGGTATGTCAAGAGACGGTTGGTGCCGCCGTAAATGTCGTCTCCGGCGAGAACGGTCTCTCCTGGCTTGACCAGCCGGAGGATCATGTCGAGACATGTCATACCAGTCGAAAGAGCAAAGGCAGAGTATGCGCCATACAGTCTAGCCAAGTGTGATTCTACCCATCAGTCCAGCTTCATGCCGCACGGATCACGGCGTTGAAGGGAGACCCACCTAAACCACCCCTAGTTGGGTTTCCACTCCGGGTGTAGTCATACTCCCCGTTCACCCCCTTGAACGTCGCCGTCTGATATATCGGAGTCGAGCTGGCCCCGTACTGATCCTTCGTGTCAACGTTCGCAGCGAGAGTGGAGAAGCGCCATTTCGCAATCTGGGCTGCACGCTTGTCTGCGTCCGAGACGCTGTGAGACGGTGACTCGAAGATTGAAGTAGCGAGAGATGATTCGGTCGGTGAGGAGGGATCCTCGTTATATTGGGGGCGGAACATCTTTGCTTAGATGTGAAGATATGGGTCAATGCACAAGATGTAATAGCTTTGGAGAGTTAATATAGGCGATGAAACGAGCTCGAGTCGCTGTTCACGGAAAATGGGAGAGAGAGCGGATCACGCTATCTGGGGTAACCGGCGCTAGCCGCCTTATCGCAGAAGAGAGGAGTTGCGGGGCACATGGCCTGCTTGTCATACGTGCATCCTTCTGGCTAACCAAGGCATCGATGTACAGCCCGACGTCTCGGATGTGCTTGAGCGTGCATAGGAGAGTGAGCTGCTCTAGGCTGTAGATGTGGCACGATAACCTCAGTGACGTGGTGCCAGTGGGTGGCGAATTACGTTACTTCTCCACGGGGTAAGGTTTCAGCTCAACGGTTACGATTTTCACCGGCGATCCTTCTTCACTGCGTCGCTCATCTACTCGTGCAGTCGCTTGTCAGCTAAGCTAGTCTCTTGAGGGCTTGAAGGGTTGCCTGTCATCAAGTACAGCTCCGACAAGCTCCAGGCGGTATGGTCGGCTTCACAGCCCACCTCCCGCTCCGAGCAGCGAGATCAGCTCTCGCATCGAGCCGGGCATCGGTCGCGCGTCCCGTCACTGGAGATCGATACCTCGTTATCCGGTCCTTCTTCACTCGTCAAGCGCAGACCGCGCCGTCTCTGCTTCAGTCTCGGTCGCTGGCTCGAGCGACATCCATCCGTCAGCTCACTCAGCGCCGGTGGCAGTCCACTCCGTCGGGAAAGGATGATTGTCCTCACTGCTCGCCCGGCGCGTCGGCTTCCTCGTCGAAGCCCCTAGCCGGGCCTCGGCGAGACCATGCCCAGGACTACTCGCCCTTCATCAAGCGGCTGATGAAGCGGGCGGCGGTGCCCCTCACGTCCACTGGTCGGCCAAGCAAGGAAGAGCTGCTAGGCGCGGCGTCCAGCTGGTGGGAAAGATTACGAATCCGTGTCAAGTGGTTCACGATCAGAGGGTGGAGGCGGTTCAATACGGATGACATGAGTGCCTTTGCGAGCTGGTTCGTCTTGGGTAATAGTGAGTGCAGCTTCCGGATATCGTATATTGGATTAAGCTGATCCTTCCAGCTTTATGGATATTGATCGGAACGTACGTCGATTGGGTCACGACCGAAGGGGAGCTCAGCTGATGATCTAGTACGACATTCGTATCAGCAGTATTCGCCACTCTCAACTCCTTGTCGTTGCAAGAGTACGCAGCGAGGTGGATTTCCGACTACATGACCTCAGAAACAGGAGTGACCGTCATGTAAGCTGAGAGCCCCAATTGTGCACAAACTGTTAAGCTGACATCCCAGCTTCGAATCAGCCATCGTACCCCGCTGGGGCGCATCCACCATTACCTTCCAGAATGTCTACATATCCCGCCGCGCTTCCGACTCCACCTCTCCAACCGGAACCCCCACACCCACCTCATCAGCTTCCAAGCCCAAAGCTCCCGGTCCCAAAGCATCCATTGCCGCCCCGCCCTCGCCTACCGCCTTCCTCTCCTCGTCCCTTTCTCCCGACACCTACTCCTCCTCCCCAGCATCCGAGACGGACAATTACACCATGTTCGACCTGAACCTGGACGAAGTCGAAGTCACCCTCTCTATCGTGCGGTGGCTAGACGGCAAAGGTCTCGTCAAGGATGCGAAAATCAAGGGCGTCCGGGGCGTCGTCGATCGGCGGTCGGTATGGTGGGACACCTCCAAGCAGCTCGAGCCGGAAGACTGGCGCCATGCCACACGGCCCGGAGACTTTGAGTTTGAAAGCCTTCAGGTCGAGGATGCGCTCATCACGGTATACCAGCCCGGCGGGCAGCGGCCATTCAATGTCAGTATCTTCAACGCGGCGATCGGGCCGCTGAGAAAGCGGTGGATGTTTTACGACATGATGAGCGCCGAGGCGATTACGGGGCAGTTTGATAATTGTCTCTTCAGCCTGCATATGCCGCAGAAGTTGGGCAAGGCGAATGAGTCGGAAGAGGGGTTGGTGAAGCGCATGGTGAGCTACATGAACTCCTCTACGTCGAAGATCTAGCTCATACCTCAGGCTCGATTCCGGATCGACGGTCTCCCCATCGAGCACGCTCAGTACGCTACCGGCCACACGGGTCCCATGTCCTGGATCACAGCCGGCAAGCTCGATGCCGTGCTCGACATCAAGTTCCCTTTCCACCCAGACGAGCAAGTCGACTTCCGAGCGATCTTTGACGAGATTGGGCGGAACGTCGGCAAGATCGCTGGAGGGGACCATCCGGACTCGGAGGACTCCACGGCTCCCGCGGATGTCGTTGGAGCAGAGGCGGGCGGGTTCAGAGCGCTCGAATCTGCCCTCGCCGCTGAAGCTGCTGCAGCTGCGTCTGAGGCGAAGATATCCAATATCAATCCCGGAGCGGCCAGGCTCGCGCGACCTCCCCTTCGGGCGCCGAAGGATGAGGGGGCGGCGAGCAAGGCGGCGGAAGTGGAGAATGGGAGTAGGAGGGTGACGGTAGATATCGATTTGAGGTTCCGGGATCTTAAGGCGGCGGTGCCTATCTACACGACGGATTTGAGCGTCACGAACAATGCGCTCATCCGGCCTATTGTGGCCTTCATCAAGTGAGTCTGATCCTGTAGTCCTCTTGCAATGCAGTAGCTGATACATCAGTGCCAATCGTACCCTCATGCCTATTCACTGTCAAGTCGACGCAGACCTCCGGGATTTCGATGGCTCTTGGACGCTGTTCGAGAGTGAGTCCCTGCTCAGTTGAGAGACAAGCATCGCCCATGCTTCAGAGCTGATCATCTCAGCTGGCCTCATGCGTTCCATCTCACAACAGATCCACTCGGCGCTCACCCACCACGTCTCGTCCGAAGTCGCCAATACAAAACGGATCAAGCAAGTCAGTATCTGGGGCATCAGGCGAGGGGCGGAGACGCTCCTGGAGACACTGCGAAATGTGGTGGATCCGGTTCATGGGCAGCTGGTGGCGCCTGCTTGAGCTGGAGAAGCGGGCAGGGGGAACAGGGAAAGGGCGGAAGAGGGGAAGAGGAGAAGAGGGGGTATGATCATACTATAGTATACGATCTTTACGCTACCATGCATTCCGCGATGTCTCTTGCCTCAGACCTGGTCAGCATCATCGGCTGGGCGAGATGAGAGGCGCTCGCGAGCCCATAGGCGCTGTTTGATGGATGTGTCAGTGGACCTGAGACGATGATGCGGGGAAGCCGAAAGCCGATCTTTGCGGAACCCAGCTGTGCAGCTGCAGCTTTCATCCATCTTTCTTCTGTCTAACTTTCATCATCCCCATAACCCCTTCGGCCTATACAGATCTGCGATTACCAGAGATACTCTCGTCACATTGCGAAGTTCCGCCTCCAAGTCTACCAACAAGTAGCAGACGTGCAGTCGACATCGCATCACCATGTCGGACATCCAGAATATCGCCATCACCTCGACTCAGACGGTTCAGCAACCTAAGCCACATACGACCTACACTATCCAAAGTATGTCTGCCTGTTGATTTGCTCCTTGTCTGACTAGTTCGCATCATCGGATGGGCACTCAAAGACCCTACCCCACAGCACATCCGCTTGCCAAATTGTCAACATTGTAAACAAGCTGATCCGCCAGTCTCCACGCCAATCCGGACATGGACCGTAGCGCGGCGCTATTCGGACTTTATCGACCTCCATGCCGAGCTGACATCTTCGACGGGGAGAGAGCCACCCGGGACGTTACCAGGGAAGCACGTCTGGAGCTTGACACGATCTGTCTACGATGACAAGGTGAGCCAGAGTCATACCAAGGACCGAACCACCATGCCGCTCAAGCTCGAGCTGACCGTACAGATCATCCGGGAACGCCGTGTACTCCTTGAGCAGTACCTCCGCTCCATCCTTACTACCAAAGACACCCGCTGGCGCCAAGCATACGGGTGGACCGACTTCCTCGCTGTCCCGCAAGTCCGCGCATCTGGGTCTGGCCCTTCCTCTTCATCCTCCTCCTTCGACCCTTCTTCCTCATCGACCGTCGGCCCGTCTCCCGAGATCTGGACGCCTCAGACCTGGCTCTCGGAACAGACCGCCCTCTCCTCCCTCATCCGCTCGATCCGGTCGGCGCTCCTCAAGCGGGATGCTTTGGCGGGCATGTCGGACGCAGTAGGCAGTCGACAGGCGGGCGTTGAGGCCAAGAGGCTCTTACGGGATCTAGGACCCCGAGTGGATCGACTGGAGAAGGAGCTGGGTGGACTGAAGGGCGGACTAGGGGAAGGCGAGAAACGGCGGAGAGAAGAGATGGTTGAGAATCTCCGGGCGGAACGAGGAAGCTTGACGAGGATGGCAGAGGCGGGAGTCAGGGCAGGAGGGGGAGGAAGTGGATTCTCCCGAGCCAGTGGTGGAGGGGGCGATTCGGGCTCGCCAACGCCCGCGTCATCGGCACTATTTGGCTCGCATGCCCACGCACCGGCCGCACCGGGAAGAGTGTTTGGGCAGAAGGCGCCGCCGCAGGAGACGGAGGAGACGCGGCCGCTGGACGATGGGGGCGTGCTTCAGCTACAGCAGAGCAAGATGGGCGAGCAGGATCAGGCGCTTGGAGAGCTCAGTAAGCTGCTCCAGAGGCAGAGGAAGATGGGGGAGGAGATCTACCAGGAGATTGGGGAGCAGAATGAGATGCTGGATGATCTGGATACGTCGGTGGATAAGACGGGAGGCAAGTTGGGCAAGGCAAAGAGGGAGATGAATAGGTTGAAGTAATCGGATCCGGAGTGTAAGCAGTGGTAGGGAGGGATGAAGGAGTACATAGCCAGATTGGCGAAACGATTAATTGACGATCTGCATGATGATAGTATACGATTTCTTGGGCTACAGCTGTGCTATGTACAACATGGAAGGCTAAATATGTACAACTTGGCTTGCTATGAACAGGGCGGGCCGTGAGTCTTGGCTCGACGATAAGTCGTTGGGTCGTGCTACGGTCTGATGGTGTCGAATGGCCGCCTCCTTGTCGCCGCGTTACTGCGATGACTCCTGCTCCTCGGAGACTTCCTCCAGCGGAGACGTGTCTCCCTCGACATCCTTCTTTGCCGGTAGGTCCACAATCTCGGTGTCCTCATCTTTCTACCATGTCAGCTCCTCTCGCCTGATTATACATCTCAGAATCGCACTCACCACCAGACCCAATCGCCTACACGCCTCCCACGCCGCAACATTCTTGGCGACCTTCCTCCCGCTCCGCGTCGCCTCCCCCACCTCGATCCCATCGACCGTACACTTCAGCCGCCACAGGATCCCACAGTGCGTCTCATACCGCTCCTCCTCGAAGTGTAGCTCCCGGTCCTGTCGGAAACAGTACATCTTGAGGAGGTTCGCCATGCCCTGAGAGGAAGCGTCGATGGCAGCGATTTCGTCCTCGGTGTAGATGTGGGATCCCCCCAAGAGGGTGGAGGAGAGGGTGAGGTGGTGTTGCTCGTACTCGCTCCTATGAATATCAGCTCTGTTCAACATCTCGTGGGTAAGCGAGCTGACTTCATATAATCGTAGAAGAAGTCAAAGAGCGGCTCGTACATCTCCCTCAACCACGCGTCGATCACCCGCAATCCCTCCCCCAACCGCTGCTCGACCGGGAAGGAGAAGTACAGCGCAGCGATATACGCTTCCATCATTGCCGCTCGGACGTCCGTCTGCGCTCGAAGTACCGGTAGGATGTGTGGATCGCCCTGGAGCCGCTGAGGGAAGTTGTACATGCCCGAAATGTGCGAGAGCGTTGCGTTCGAGACGAGATGCGCCTTAAGTTTCTGCTCGGGTCAGCTTTGCTCCGGCCAGCTTTGCTCCGGCGCCGTCCGCGTCAGACAGCTGACTCACACTGGCAGTCCCACAGCTCAGACCCGGCTTCACCTCGTGTAGCCAAGTAGTGACCACCATCCCCAGAATGCTATCTCCCACATGTTCCAGCTTCTCATAATGCTCCGTTGGCCGCTCGGCGGCGTCCTCGAATCGGCTCCGGGTCTTAGGGAAGCAACTCGAGTGGATGAAGACCTGCTTAGCGAGTGATGCGTCCCGGATGGGCGGGGGTGGCGGGAGGGGGTAAACTGGGAGCTGTTCGACCGGGATGAGGACCGCCTTGGACGAGGCAGACTTTTTGAAGCGCTTGGAGGGGAGAGGGAGGGGAAGGAGTGCGATAGGAAGGAGAGGTTTGGTATCCGTTGAAAAGGTGCTGAAGGTGGAGGCGGCGCGGTCGGTGCGGGCCGTGGACCCAGGCTGGAGGGTAAAGTCACGGGGAGGGGTGCCGGAGGGAGCCTTGCGCTTGCCGAGAGCGGTCTGGGATGAGGCGGTGTCATGTCCCAGAGCCAGCTTGGGCTCGCTCGTGAGGGCTCTGATGACCATGGGCGAAGATCCGCCCGGTCCGCCCGGGGTGACCTGCGAGGAGGACGATGAAGCCTCTGAGGAAGGAAGAGCCACCGGAGCGGGAGGCAGAGTGATGGGACCCCCCAGCCTGATGCCGCCGCTGATGACCTTGGTCTTGCTCTCTGCGGCTTGCTCAGCCAGCGACTGAGGCCTTGCGGGCAGGGCAAAGGCCTTTGAGGAAGACATTGCTGTATAAACGAGGATGAGAGGAGGAAGGAAGAACGAAGCAGGCAATCCGAAGCCGAGGTCTAATCGATACGCCAAACAATTCGCCGAGATTACTCCGGACAGCTTATTGTGGCACCCCGGCTCTTGGCCTCATCTGGCATTATCCACGGCGATAGCTTCTCAGGCAGCCCATCACATATGAGCGGACGGCCAACTCTGTGTAAAGTCGTGATCTTAATACAGAGTCCGAGTATGACTGATCCATGGAGGGCGAGCCCAGCTTGAAACTCCTGGGAAGAAATGTAATGTTGGCATGTGCGCCTCCTCGTTGATCTTCGGCCCACCGCCTACCCATCGACACATCGGAGCAAGAGCGGTGTATTTCGGACTGCCGCTTCCGATCCTGTCGGCGATCAGCCAATCGTCTACGTTTTCACCGAAACTGCAGACGGTGAAGTGAGGTACGCTCCCGTCTACCTGACCGAGGAACAGTCACGGACGTACGACGAGCTACAGATGGTCTCCGCATGCGAGGGTCGCTGTGAAGAGTGTCTATCCAAAGGCTCGCCCCTTGACGACTGGATTCAGGCCTTGACGAAGTACCAGCTCGAGCATCATTCGCGCCTTTTCAAACGGGTTCCTTAGCCCTTCCCGGCACCCGCCGAAAATCTCCCGCCTGAATATTTCCCCCTTAGCATCGCATGGATCCCTGCCTCCCTCATCGTCCGGACCGACGACGAACCCTACGAGGCCCTGGAAGACGTAGACCGTCATCTTGGCGCCGACCCACTCGGCGGCGAGGAGATGGTGGACCACCGAGTAGGTAAATTCCGCGGTTCCGTCCGATTCCTTCTCGGTCATTGCGAGTACCGGGAGGACGTTCTGTTCGTGGGGATTGTCGTCATCATATTTACGGAAAGAGGACGCCACTTGACGGTTGAGGACGAGCGTGAGACGCGCCATAGACGCTGGCCACTCGATGGAGAGAATCTCCGGTCGGCGTCCGATCCGTTGATAGTCGTCGTCTCGACGTACATGATAATTTCTTGGATAGAGGAATAGAAGAGGCTACCGAGAGGTATGTGGGGCTCGAGATGGCGGACGAGACGGCCGTCCACGATGCGGATGTGCGTTGGAGCGATCGAGTCGAGGATGGGGCAGGACCATTCGCAGGTGGCGCCCTGAATAGGACGGGAATTAGAAAAGAAGATGTTGAGGTAGACAAGAGAGGGTAGGAGATCCGTCACAGGGTGAAATATGCAGTCGGTAAGGGGGTGGACGGCGTACTGGAGGTCTTGGGTGAACGACAACAGCTCCATTTTGGTGGAGGATGGGACTGCCATACCGCCGCCAAGGTAGGCTTTCAGCGCTTCGTACCGAGACCGATTGGCACGTATGCCTGTGAAGAGCTTTGGAGCATAACTCGGCTGTTCCGAGGTAGAGAGGTGAAATTCGATGACCTTGTACAGCAAACGGCCGGCGCAACCGAAGAATTGATGATTGACCCGGAGGCATCGCGCGAGATCGCCGTGTCCGAGGTGAGCGAGGACGAGGGGGAGGATATCGCCTGTTATAGGATGGGGAGGAGGATTGGCAGGGCTTAGAGCTTGGGAGAGATCGTCGTGTATATTCTGGGTTGGCATGCCGTCTCCCATGTCGTCCCCCTATGCGTATCAGCAGCGGTCACAATGGGATCCTTCCGGGACGATCGAGCGACAGATTTCTACACTGAGAACACTCACCTTTGGCTTGGAGTACAGTACACCCATCCTATGTACCTGGTTGACTGTCTGGGACCTGGTGCGGATGGGGTGACTCCTCTTATTGAAGATACCAAGAAAAGGGGAGGGATTGGTTGAGTGAAGGTAAGAACGAGGAATGCGGAGTTTCGCCTCGCTCGGAATCAAATTTGGGTGGTGTTTCAGATAAAGCCCAAGCATGAGAATTACGTCACTGAGATCGCATCAATCAACGGCGGCGTCTTTTAGCCTCTGCAACTTCTCTGCGTTGCCTTCATACATCCTGCTCAAGGCCAGGTGAGTGTACGAACTGAAAGAGCCGGGAATAAGAAGCTGACAGGCCAGACTGTATCCACATGAGTTCAATGACTACGGAGATCGAGGACTTGACCAGTCTGGCCATGTACAGCCCCCAGCCTCCGATCACTCCACCCGCCCCTCACCCTATCCTCCACACCGATATCCTCTCCCTCATCCTCTTCTACGCATCAGACCAGGCCCTCGCACGGCTCATGCAGGTCAACCGGTACCTCCTGGCAGAGATCGTCGATATCCGCTGGCCCTGCGCCTCCCTCGATCCATACGATAGTCGCAGGGCCATCAAATCGCGGCGGGACCTGCCGGACGCGGTCAAGTGGTTCTCTGCGCCCATGCAGAGATTGCTGGCACAGTATGCGAGGATGGTCAAGATCATGCCGCACGCCGCGTACGCGTGTCCGCCGCGGATGGTGCGGAGCGAGCAGGTGGCGATGGTGCGGACGGTGCAGGTTGATCGGCGGGGTCTCTGTAGGGAGGATCGGTCGCCGTTACACGCTGCGCGGGCAAACAGTCACAGCCGGCCGGAAGATGCTACGGAGACACCACCGTCACATACCTGCCCACTCTACCTGATGTTCACGCCTACCACACTACGGATCGACCATATCAACCAATCCCCAATCTTCCCTCTTCCCGGCGGTCTATCGTTCCCTCCTTCTCTCAACCGCCTACTCCTCTGCATCAATCCTCTCGCAAGCGCCATCGAGCACCCCTCAGACGCGCAGCACATACACCACACCGTTCCCCCGCACATTACCGATATCGTCTTCCTCCTCACGGCAATGCCGTCCAACCCTCACAACACGACAGGGATCCCGCAAGGCGTCACTCTTCCAGCTCTATCTGTGGGACTGGCGGAGTGGCTCATTCACGGCGGCGATGTAGGCGGCAGGAACTGGACAGTAGTGGGTGCGGAACGGCTGGCGTCCTCGGGCTTGTGGCATTCGGACGGGCAGGGGAAGCGGATGGATGGGGCCAAGGCGATACGCGCAGAGATGACCGAGGCAATCTCAAAGAGCGGGACGGACATGGCGGTGATGGATCGGCTCCACTTCGTCTCGCTCCTAGACTACCTGGACGGACCCGAGAGCAAGCGAGAGCTGGCGCCGGACGAGATGAGGGTGTTGAGGTCTGCCGAGCAGCAGCGGGTTCGTGATGCGATGGCGAAGGGGAAGAAGGCGGCCAAGGTGGTAGGGAGCGGTTCGGCTACTTAGGTGTAGCCGTAGCAGACCTGATGAGCCATAGCGTTGTAGTGCAGTACATGTAGCTCATCGATCACTATAGCCTCTCCCCAGCGCTGGTGACCGGCCCAAGGCGATGTTTTGGGTAATGAATCGCGCTCAGACCAGCTTGCAATCGCAAGTCGACATATAGCCGGATAGACAGTAAGAGATGGGAAGATATCAGATATTAGAAAAATCTATGTTCTAGGCTACACGCTATTCGAATACCGCATCACAGCTTCATACACCGCCAGCGCAGCCGCGTTCGTCGGGAACGCGCGCAGTACAACCGGGACCGCACCCTATACTCCATCAGCTCCGTTGCGCCAGAACAATAACAACGGAGCGGACTCACCCTGTAAAAGTTCTTCGTCCGCGCCAAAGCATTCCATACGACCCCTTTACTTGGGTTCCCACTCTCCGTCCATACCTGCCTGTACGCGTCAAATACACCATGATATCGAGGTTTCGTGACCGAGTCTGTCATGATCCGATTCTTGATATTGTCTAGTGCTGCGACATGTCAGCTACAGCGCCCTGCACGAGGTCTGTCTACCACTCACGCAGTGCCATTGCCCAATAGAGATTTGACGCCAATCCACCGGCGAGGAAGTTTGCCGCTCCTTGGCTCATCGCCCAGCTCGTTCCGTCCCAAGATGCGAATAACCGATTAAAGACCTCAAATCCTGCACACGTCAGCTCTCTTAGATTACAATGCGTCGCCAAGTCTAGCTGAAGGACAACTCACCTCCGAACATCGCCAAGAAACTACTCCGATAGATAAAGCTCGCCCCTAAACCCCTCCACATCCCCGCTATTCCCTGCGCATTGACTGTCTGCCGGACGACGTCTACAGGTCCCTTGAACTGCTTTGGCGTATTGTCGGCTTGAGCTATTTGCAACTGTAGCTTGCATTTGATCGTTTCGGTAGGGTGGGCGACGACCGCACTGCGTACCATCAGCTCGAGCTCTGTTCCAGGTCGGATACACAGAAGACCTAGCTTACTTTGTCCATCCTGCAAACAGACCGGCTACTGTGTGTCCCAATATACTCAATCTTCTGCCGTCTGGAGATGCGCCAGTAGGGTCGTGCTCTCCAAAGCCGTTATCCCGTAGATAGGCTCGGTAGTTGTGGAGACTGTTCTCATCAGCTGTTTGCGCCGAAAACGATCGGGCGGCGTAGAACTCGCCTCCCCATGAGCATGGAGTCACTGATACCCCATGATACAGCCGGTACTGAGGCGCCCTTATACAGCGCTCTTGGTCCCTGCAGAGCTTCAGCTGAAGCTCTAATTGTGATTTGCAGCTTTTCTCACCTCCTTCTTGACTGTCGTTATGAGGCAGTGCCAAGCTCCACCGAACGTCCCCGGAGGCGCACATTGTACTTGGGTCGTCAGTAAGGGTCAGTATGGGTCAAGGAGGCCGAGCAGCTCACATCTAGTCTGATAGGTCAGCTACGAGCCTCCTGGACATTGAAGATGACTTACTTTGACGGTATCGAAGGGATGCCCCACCACTAGCTTGGTCCACCTACACCATCAGCTCGTACTCTTCGAGAGGCATCAGTCAGCTCCGGTCTTGAGCTCACCCAGAGCATAGTCCAGCCGCGAAGCCGATATACGGATGATGGACCGGCGCTTTGGCTTCGACGATCAACGGCTCGTCTGGACCAGTCATTTCCGGCTCCTAGGGGATCAGCACCATCGTTACTCCTCTCATAGACACTCAGCGGCCACTGAGGACGCTCACTCTGGAAGGGGGAGCTGTACTTGTCATCTCATGTCGACTTGGACAAGGGACAAAGGCAGAAGCGAGGGAGAGATCGATAATTTCCAGTGACGCTTGAGTCGGACCGAAGGAAAGTGGCCCCGGAACCTTCGGGAGGTTTCCCCGAGATTTAGCCGGACCTGGCTTCGGGCATCGGTCTGCAGCGTGCAGCTCGTGTTCTTCAGCTTCTGTCATACAAGACCCAAGTAGAGCCGGCCCGTACATCATTGAGGACTAGCTGTATTCAGCCTGTCATTCAGCTGAAGCTTGATTGCACAGCATGGACTCGGGACATTCAGGCCATCATGGAGATCACGGAATGCCCATGGGCGATATGCCGATGGGGGACATGCCCATGTGTTCGGTGAGTCCAGCAAGCTCTTGGGTCGACGGGTAGTAGAGATATTCGAAGAGAGGAGAACGAAGTGAACGGAATATTTGCTGAGCTCCAGATGAATATGCTGTGGAACAATCAAGTAGAGGACGTGTGCGTCGTCTTCTCGAGCTGGCATATCCGAGGCTGGATGACCATGGCTATATCCTGGTAAGCCTATACTCAGCTTTACATATGTCAGCGCTGTCCCAGAGCTTATGCTGCAGTCTCGCCGTCATGGTTATCTCAATCCTTTACTCCTCCCTCCTCCACTATATCAAGCAATTCGACACCACCGTCGCCTATGCCCTTCACAACGCCGACAAAGGAGGGGCAGGCGCTGCTCGGAGAGAAAGCAGGAGAGAGAGCCTCATACTGCCTATACCTAATAGCTATCAGACGGTAGAGGGAGGCGGAGGAAACAGTAGGGCTGGAATGTGAGCTGGCTGGTGGACAGTCGAATGGTCCCGCCGTACAAAGCTGACGGCTGCAGTGTCAAGCTGAGCGCCCATATCCGACTGATGCGAGCCGGGATGTATGCGCTATCAGTGGCCATCTCATTCTGGGTAAGTCCAGCTTTCGGGTCCAGGCAGCTGGTCGTGCTCTCAAGACTCAAGCTGACGTTTGCAGCTGATGCTGGTCGCAATGACCTACAACACCTATCTCTTCCTCTCGATCGTGGTCGGCGCCTTCGTCGGGCATGTGCTATACGAGGGAGATATGGACGTGGGGTAAGTACCAGCCCGGGGTGTTTGGCCAGACGAGCGCACGACTGATCAGCTTAGGTCGATATTGAACGGGGCTTTCGGGAAGGGACTGGCGTGCCATTGACGTCACGGGCTTTCGCTCTCTGTTGATATTCCCTTGTGTATCTAGTCTAAGTCTGTTCGATACCATGGCGGAGGTCCGATACAGCTTCCAACGGCTCACAGCTCGCATGAGCCCAGTGGCCCAGCGCACGTTTGGCGCGTCTCGCCCTCGGTTCCCTCCGCTTCCAGCGTGCGCCACAAGCTCCACTGTGGAGTCCGACGACTAGGATGATGGGGTCCGCGTATCCGTACATCGGCGAGCGCTGCCAATTGCATCGAGACCGATGAGAGCTCACAAGACCAGAAGACTCCAGAAGATCTCTTCGGCCGCTTTACACCCGAAGCACCAACGCGGCATCGCACGGCATGCGCGCGGAATGCCGTCCGACGTCCGGGCGGAGCTCGCTTATCAGATAAACCCTGCTCCGCTCCCCCTTCGCCCTTTATCAGATAATATGCCCTTCCTCCCATCCGCGCTAGTGGCTTTCCCTGCCCTCATCGGGACATCCGACGCCATAGAAGGCGGAGAGGATGGGCTTCCTCTCGTCTTACGCCTTCGACACTTGGCGGGAGGACCAAAATATCTGTTTCATTCTTCGATGTGGAGCTGAATTTCGGCCGACTTGACGAATACGCTATGAGCCCATGAGGACCGCCCTCGAAATTTCTCGGGAGGAAGGGGATCGCAGGGTATATAAGACCGCTCCTCTCTTTCTTTTGCGAGCCATCCTCCACACCGCGCTCAGCATGTCCACCGCCATCCCCCACCTTCCACGCGAAGGCGACTCGACCCCCGATACACCCATCACGGAGAAGAAGGACCGTTTCGCCAGCTCACCAGCTCGGGACGATGACTCGCTCGAAGATGCCTCCTCGGCCGGCGATACGCTCATCGAGGAGAAGTCCAAGGGGGTGGTAGAGATGGAGTATCTAGCAGCTCGGATCAATACCAAGTATCTCGTTCTTCTCTATGGAGGGTTCATGGTTCTCGCCTATACTTTGGCCCTCAGTACGTCCTCTCCTGCGTCACTCTGTCCAATAGTTTAGGGCTCCAAGTTGATGTATAGACCAATCCACATCTGGCCGATTCCTAGAGACAGCCGTTTCCGCCAGCTTTGGCGTCCACGCCCTCCAGTCCACCATCAACACCGTCACTGCCGTATTCCAAGCGATGTCCCAGCCGCCCATCGCCAAGTTTGCGGACGTCTTTGGTCGAGTCAACGCCTATATAGGCTGTGTAGTCTTCTACGTTATTGGCTATATCATCGTTGCTTCGTCAAACAACATCGGTAAGTTCATATCTGCCTGGATCTACATGGGTGAAGAGAGCTTATCATCTAGTGACGTTCGCCGTGGGTAACTCGATATATATCCTGGGCATCACAGGTCTCTTCTTGCTCCAAAACATCATCATCTCGTATGTCCACTGCCACATCTGCTGCCGCTGCTGAGGCTGACTTTGCAGTGATATCTCGAGCCTGAGAAACCGATGTACGTCCCCTCACCCCCTGTGAAGATAAGAACCAAGCTGACCCGCAGACTGGTGGACCATCTTCCCCTCCATCCCCGGGGCTATCAATACCTGGGTCGCAGGCGACGTCGTCGATGCGTTCTTGCAGAACAATCGGACGATGTGGCGCTGGCGCTGGGGGTTCGGTCAGTCCCCCTTCTCCCCAACGCCTTCTGGTTGGTGTACCGCTGACAGACACAGCCATATTCATCATCCTGACCCCTATACTGGCGACGCCCATCATCCTTGTCCTATGGCGCGGTACGAGGGCGCCCCGGACACATCGTAATGAGATTCGCGCGGCGAGGCGGGGTGAGCGATTCAGTCTGGGTCGGTTCAAGCAGGGTGCGAGGGCGATGTTCTGGCAGGTGAGCGATATCACCTTGAACTGCTGCTGAGTGTTCTTCTGATCTTCAGCTCGACTTCATCGGTCTTGTGCTCTTCGTTCTCGGCTTCGGTGAGCTTTGAACCCTCCCAAATCGCGATGAGACACAGCTGACAGGTCAGGCATGTTCTTCGTCACCATCACCCTAGCCAACTCGCGTACTGCCCGCTGGTCAGACCGTGAGCCCCTCCTGCTCATCCCTCTTCTCCCTCCAGCTGACCTCTCAGCCCACGCTATCGCCCTCCTCATCCTCGGCGGCCTCTTTATCATCGGTTTCGGGCTATACGAGCACTACTACGCCCCCCACCCGCTCATCCCCTTCCGCCTTCTCCGGAACAAGACCGTCATTGGGTGTATGCTCATTGCGCTCATCCACCCTATGGCTGGACGTATCGTCAACGGCTATCTCAACACCTTCTGTAAGTTGCATACTACCTTCCGTATCGCGGGGTGATAGGCAAGAAGCTGACGCATCAGTCGTGGTCGCCGCTGGCGTAGACGTCAAGACCGCCACCCGCCTCTCTACCGTCCCTTCCTTCGCCGCGACGTTCATCGCCATCTTTGCATCGATGGTCGTTCGCTACACTCGTCGCATCAAGCCTATCGTCAGCTTGCCCTTAAGCTTTCGAACTGCAGACGGGCTCAAGCTGACAAGGCAGATCGTCCTTGGCTTCGCGGTCCAGACGCTCGCATTCGGGCTCATGATCCGATTCCGCCAGTCCCATAACTCGGTCGGCGAGTTTATCGCTGTGCAGACCATCAAGGGGTTCGGTATCGGGTGTATCAGCTTCCCTACCCAGGTCAGCTACTAGGTCCGCGGCCGCCCGAGAGGGGCGACAACTGACACAGATAGGCGGTGATCCAGTCTGCAGCGCCACATGAGCATCTTGGAGCTATCACTGCAGCCTACCTCATCGTATTCTACCTCTCCGTAAGTTCCGGCGTCCTCAGTGCTGTGTGGAGTTGACGAGCCAGAGCGGTATCGGCGCAGCCATCGGAGGCGCCATCTGGACCAACATCGTCCCCTCCCGGATCAGCGAGTACATGCAGAATGAAGCGCTTGCGGCCAAGGCATACGGGAACCCCTTCGGCTTTGCTGTTGAGTATGGGCTCGACACGCTCCCTCGACAGGCACTCCAAAGAGCGCAGGATGAGGCTCAGGTGAGTCTCCTTCCCGGCTCCAGATCAGAAGGCTAGGGCGGATGAGCTGATGTGAGTAGCGCATAATCGTCATAGTCGGTACTTGTGTCTGCGTGCTCGGTCTGCTCGTCTCCATCTTCATGATCAACAATGTTCATCTTCCCGACACGCAGTCCCTCGAGGAGTCGGAGAACGCGGTCAAGGTGGCCGAGGCGGAGCGGAAGGGCGGGAAGCGGGCCGAAGCGGGGGCGCTGAACGTTGCGCGGGCTCAGAATACGGCGATGTAAGCAGTAATTATATGCCGGTCACGATTAAGGAAGGGCATACATGAGACGATACATGAGTACTATGCACAACCGGTCGTTAACATGATACAATCCCTGACCTCCCCTGGTCCCCCTTATATAACTTCTCCGATCACCCTGACCCGTTCTCCGCCCGCCTACGCCTTCTTCGCCTTCTTCTTGGGTTTGGCCGGTTCTTGACTGCTCGCAGTATCGCTGAGGGATCGTTTCGAGACGGCTGTCGCGGCGGATGAGGGTCGGGAAGGTGGAGTGAGTGGTTTGGCTTTGGCCTTGGATTTAGCGTTCGATCGGGCGGTTACTTGAGGTTTGCAGAATTCGCCGGTCTCGAGTGCGATCGCTTCGTCGTCGTCCTCCGTGATTCCCTGGCAGTCTCGCCACTCGGCATCGATGCCCACGCCGGACTCAGCCCATTGGTCCGTGATGCTGCTCAGATCAGCTCTATGAGAAGCACTCGCTTCCCTCCCTCGCAAGCTGACTCACATCTTGTACATCCTCCTCCGATCCACCCATTGCTTCCGCCACTTGACAAACTCGGCGTCGATCTGCTTGATCTCTTCGGGCGTCAGAGGTCGGACTTGAGGTTCGTCGCAGTTCTTGCGGTATGGGGCGAGGGTGCGGAGAGTCATCGCGTTCTGGCATGGTCAGTAGCGGTCAGTGGGAAGGAGAACAGATCGATCGTTCTCACCTGCTCCTCTATCTCTTTGATGGCGATAGGCAGAGCTTGTGTCTTCGGTAAGGCTTCCACGGCCGCCAGGTCTACAGGGTCAGCGCTTGCAGCAGTCATGTGCGCTATCAGCTGACTCCTTTCCAGCTCCTTCAACTGCTCCCTCTGCTCCTTCAGCGAGTCCTGGGCAGACTTGAGCTCCTCGTCCAGAGTCGCCATATCCTCTGCAGACATGACTGGGAGATTGTCCTGCTTGTCAGCTCCCGTCAGGTCGGGGGAAGGATGGGGAGGACGACATACCTGATTGTACACGAAGATAGTCTGCTTGCCGTATGGCTTGAGAGTGATCTCTCCGCGATCTGCAGTGTCAGCTGTGTACCGCAGGGCTGTTGATCGCGTCATGCATCGGTGTGCAGCTTACCCGCTAGAGCTTGCATGACCTTCTGCGCTGCCGCTTTGGGAACCTTGTTCTTGAGGTTGGCGGAGACATCGGCTGTTGATGTCAGCTAAGACCAGCATCACGGACGCGTCAGAGTGTGGCAGCTCACTGCTGGCATATGGGCGGTTCACCTGACGCGTTAGCTCATTCTCGCCTTCCTTACCCGTACGGAGGGGGAAGGAAGACTCACTGATTTGAGGTACTGCAATACAAGCTATATCGTATCAGTACATAGCTCATGCTCTATGAATATGATTATTTACCTCGTCGGCTGTGTGGAGTCAGCAAGTCTTCAGGGTTCCTTCCTCCCCAGTGAGCTTTGACGTACCTTCATCCCCCTTGATCTGCTTCTCCTTGGGCTCTTTCTTGGGCGGCATTGTGGTTGTGGTGATAGGTGGTGCTTTCGAGGTTGTTTAAGAATACGAGGCGGAGAGGAGAGGGGATATACGTACTGTGAGGGTATAGGAGGATGATGGAGGGAAGAGGAAGTTGGAAGAAGTGAGCTTGAGAGCTCAGAAGGGGACGTGCGCGGTGGAGGTGGAGGCGCGGTAACTTTCCCACGGTCTCGCAGCTGTGGGGCCACGTGATTTCTGATTCCGTTGCAGGTCAAGCGAGAAGGTCGTCTGCTGCAGCTCCGCCTTATTACTGATATTTTGAGCAATTCATATCATACCCACAAGCAGCAGTGCGAGCTCTCATTCGGCCTCGCCACATCGGTAAATCAGCAGAGAAACCAATACGGAACCGCCTGACGGCTCTAAAAATCCCATAAACTCAGCTCAATATGCCGCCAAAAGCTGTCAAAGATGACAAGGTCCGCCTTGCCACCCTCACCTCCTGCCCGGGAGACGAGCTGACCATGGTATAGACTTTCGGGATGAAGAATAAGAACAAGTCGGCGAAAGTCCAAAAGACGATCGCGACTATTCAGAAACAGCAGTCGATGGCTGGAAAGTCGCCGGCAGATGTGAGATCCAGCTCCGCGGCGTAGGCAAGAGAGTATAGCTGATGGAGGTAGCTGTTGAAAGCGAAGGAGAAGCAGGATAAGCTGGATGAGAAGGCGAGGCTGGAAGCTAGGAAGAAGATGGAGGCGGACTTGTTTAGGCCGGCGCAGGTGCAGAAGATTGCATTCGGGACAGATCCAAAGACGGTAAGTTCTCCACTTCCAGTAAATGGATCCTGGAGCTGTAGCTGACTGGATAGGTGCTTTGTGTCTACTTTAAAGCTGGGCACTGTGACAAGGGTCAGCTCAACTTCGACCTTGTTCGAGAGCAGAAGCTGACCTCCCAGGGAACAAGTGTAAATTCTCACACGATCCAAATGTCGAGCGGAAAGCAGCAAAAGTCAACATATACGAGGACACGCGGGCGGCAGAAGCGGCAGAGAAAGCGAAAGGTACGCCTGGAGTTCCAAGCTGAAGGCGTGCTTTGGCTGACACGTTGCAGACGATATGGCAGGATGGGACGAAGAGAAGTTGCGGCAAGTCGTCACTCAGCAGGAGAACAAGCAGACAAATGCGACAGATGTATGTCGGCCGCTTTGCCGATCTTAGAGATATCTCAGCTGATCCGTTCAGATTGTCTGCAAGTTCTTTATTCAGGCCATCGAGGATAAGAAGTATGGATGGTTGTGAGTTGGATCTTGCCGTCCTTCGCGGTGTGCCACGCTGACATCTCAGCTGGGAATGCGTATGTCCTACAGAATCATAGCAAATGCGGATATAACTAACCCTTACAGCCCGGCGGAGGAGATAAATGCCGCTACAGACATGCCTTACCACCAGGATTCGTACTGAAGGCGGACAAGAAGAAGGCGGAGGAAGAAGCCAAGAAGGAGCAAATATCCTTGGCGGACTTCCTGGAAGTTGAGGTGAGCCTTTCTGCAAATGCCAGAGGGAATCGAGCTGATGATCAGCGCCACAAGCTGAAACAACCCCTCACACCCGTCACTCCCGAAACCTTCTCCACATGGAAGAAGACCCGATTAGAAAAGAAGGCGGCCGAGGCCGAGGCAATGGAGAAGGCCAAAGCGTCACAGCGGGCCATGGGCAAGATGACGGGTATGACTGGGAAGGATATGTTTGACTTTGGCGGGGAGCTGTATGAGGATGAAGAGGAGGAAGGGGGTGAGGACTGGGATATCAGTCGGATGTTGGCGAGATATGTGAGTGGACTTCTTGACTGATCGATAGGGTGAGACATGTAGCTGACGCCATGACAGAGGGCGGAAGAGGAGGAACGGGATGGGTATGATAAGCCATCAGAGGAAACAATAGCGGAAGGCGATGAGGATGCGGAGGAGCCGGAAGTAGGGAGTGTGGCGGGTAAGGTAGAAGTCTTGAGTATCTAGGCTGCTGGTCTGCTTACCGCCTCATCCTTGGTCTGCTTTGTTGCTAGTGGCTTCATACTTGCATAGCTGTAGCAGCCTTTGCAGTGATAGACCAGCACAGAGTTTAGCATGGAGTTCTGCCTTTGCCGGCGGCGGATTTCGGCATGACGTCAGCTCGCCTCCACCGTCGACGACTTTCAGCCAAGCGCTTACAAAGAGTCTCTCTCCCTCTGTCTTCCATATCGAGTGCACATAAATACCATTACTTCATCTAATACACTTCTACCACACACAAATATCAGTGAGTTAACAGCGGAGCGGAATAGCCAGTGATTCAGCCTGCTGACAAGCAGTGTCGTCGCAAACAACAGGCAAATCCGTCTTTTTCCTCGGAGCGACTGGCTACATCGTGAGCTGCCTGCCCTCCCCATGATCAGGTCATTATAGCTGACGCTTCCAGGGAGGCTCGGTCCTCTCCAAGCTCCTCTCCCTCCCCACTCCTCCCTCAAGTATCACCTGCCTCGTCCGGTCCGCCGATAAGGCCCCGCTGTTCGACCAGCTCTCCCTGCCCTCCGGCACGACCCTCAAGGTCCTCCAGGGCTCGCTGGAGGAGCACGACAAGCTCATCAAGGCGGCAGAGGAGCACGAGGTGATCGTCAACACTGCGAACGCGGATGCGCTGGACAGCATCAAGGCGTTGATGCAGGGGATGAAGAACCGGAGGGAGAAGACGGGACACAGGAGCTTGTTTATCCAGACGAGCGGGACGGGCGTTATGGTTGATCAGGCCAAGGGAGAGTATCCTACCGACGTGGTGAGTCGATTTGTGCTGCGATTGGTTGCTCTGAGCTGATCTTGTTAGACATACACCGACCTCAACCCTATGCCCAAGACACGAGACGATCCTGCGCTTCTGTCGATGGAGGAGATCCCGTCGTCTGCCCCGCACCGGGAGGTCGACATTGCCATCAACGAGGGCGATGCCAAGGGAGACTTCAAGAGCTACATCATCCTTCCTTCGACGATCTGGGGTCAGGCCAAGGGGGAGATCTACGACAAGGGGATCTCCAACAGCTTCTCGGACCAGATGCCTACGCTTTCTAGGATCGCTCTGGACCGAGGTGTCGCCGGCATGGTCGGAAAGGGTAAGTACCGAACCGACGCGAGGTAGCAACCTGTGCTGATAATTTAGGCGCAAACATTTGGCCTCACGTCAACATCAGCGACATCGCCGACCTCTTTGCGCTCGTATACCAACGCTCGCAGAAGGGCGACATCGGACACGGCAAGTCCGGATACTACCTCGGCATTTCGGGCGAGTACACCCTTCTCGCTGCCGTTCAAGCGATCGGGCAAGCGCTTGTCGAGAACAAGTTTAGCGACAAGTCACAGCCGACCACGCTGTCAGAGGAGGAGATGAAGAAGTATTATGGCGGGAGCTATTATATGGGCGGGAACTCGAGAGGACGGGCGGATCGGAGTAAGAGTATTGGGTGGAGGCCCAAGTACACGGATGAGAGGGACTTTTTGAGGGTCGTTAGGGAGGAGACGGTGAGGTGTGAAAAGGTGTTTGGGAGGAAGCTGGAGGAGGCGACCAAGAAGGTCTACTAGAAAGAAACGGGGTCAAATGGGAAGTAGCAGCGATAGGAAGTAGCAGTCCATGCAGTCATGTGTCTTGATGTCCAGGCTGGGTCTGCGATGTCCCTTGTGGATTGCTCGTCATCGCGCCCCGGCTTGTGAGTGCTTCGGACGTCCTGCCGCGCAAAAGCTGAGTTAGAAGTATGTCTGCACACACGGCAAAAAGAGTATGAGGCATGTTGGCCACGCGATGTGTCGCTTCACTTTCTCCAAGGTCTTTCGAGATCGATGTGCGGATCTCATCGACCACGAGTCAGCCATTGTCACCCAGTCAGCACCCAGTATCCGATCTGCTTAGCTGCATGCTAGATCTTGATTCTTGAAACACCTGAGCAGTGACATGAAACATGACACACGAGCTTCGCCTAGCTCGCCAGAGCCGCTCATAACGTCATCGGTCTGCCGGAGATTCCAGCTTGCGCGGCGTTGCTTCTCTTCTCAACTTTACCTATCTTTTGCCCATACTTTCCACTCGACGCTCTAGCTATGTCCAGCTTTTCACTCCATAAGGCAGCGCTAGAAGGTGAGATCCAACGAGCAGATCAAAATGCGAAAGGACGCTAAGTGTACAGGCCAACCCGGTCTCGCCAGATCATTACTGACCGAAGATCCGAAGCTGATCAACGCCAAAGACGAGGCGAGTTTGCCGCTTACTGCTTCTCACCTTTGGGGCTTCGAAGCTGACAGTCCGAAAGGATGGGCGGACACCACTTCATTGGGCATGCACGACGGGGAATCTGGGGATGATGCAGCTTCTGATGGGGTTTCATCCGGATGTGGAAGCGCGGGATGCGATGGGCTGGACGAGTCTTATGGTTGCAGGTGAGCTTTATCTGTACCTATGCCGTGACTCGGAGTCCGGGTATGTTGTGGATGCTGACACTGCAGCTGCGAGTGGGAGGTTAGAAGCGGTCCATGAGCTGCTTAATGCTGGTGCGGACGCGAATGCTGCCAATGAGAAGGGACAAACTCCATTGTAAGGGCTTAGCTACTGCTATATCGGACATCACTAACCGATGCAGACATTATGCTGCTTCTAAAGGCAACACACCGGTAAGCATGTCTCATCGGGGTCGTGAGCAGGGCCGTGCTGACTGTTAAGATCGGAAAGGCATTGATAGGAAAGGGTGCAGATGTGAGTCACTACTACGCGGTCCATGTTGTTCGACCTATCCATGGCGCTGATGTTCCGAATAGCAGAGCTGTGAGCTGACAAGACAGATCAACGCCAAAGATCGCGCATCTCAACATCCGCTGCACCGAGCCGCATCCACCGGCTCAACAGCCTTCGTCAATATCCTTCTGAACCCACCAGAAGGCAGACCAAAAACACGGCTGAATGGTGCAGATAGGGCAGGTGAGATGACATCCACCGCTCTTCCACCGAGATAGGGCCCGGCTCACGAGACAGGCAACACACCAATGCACCTGGCGATGGAATCAGGACACGGTGCGGTCGCCGTCATGCTGATAGAAGCTGGAGCAGACAGAGAACGCGTGAGTGATTCTCCTAAGTACCTACTGCCTTCAAGTGCTCGTGCTGACTGGATACCAGGCAAATCTTGACTCCCAGACGCCGGAGGAGATCGATGGAGTAGGAGGCGAAGAGCAGAAGAGAGTACGGGCGTTCGTCGTCAGTGCGGTCGGCCCAAGAGACTGATGCATGACGGTGGAAGAAGTACGAGCGATCTTAACGCGCGGTCGCAGGCAGTGACGAGCTCGCTCAGGAGATCTGCAGCTCGAAGACTTTGAGCTTTGGGGTCGACCTGGAATTGCTGTACCGAGCCCGATCAACTGGCCTTTTTTCGCGCTTTCAGTTTAGAGCCCAATCCTCCTTCTCCCGGTTCCATCTCCAGGAAAGCGCCCTCTGTCCTTCCCTATAGTGCTTTGCCTGGTCCCAATCCCCCACTTTACTCGTGCACCCACTTTCACCTGCCACACGGTGTCTGTCCGCGGGAGCAAAATTTGGCTCTGTTCCAATCACGCGTTGACGCGCCGGGCAACCCAAAAAGGTCTAGCCGGGCTTGCCTCCCGTCGTTGCCCATCATCTTGACAGCTATATTAGAGGGCCCGCTTCCCCCTCCCCCCGTCCCCCATCGTCAGCCAATCGAAGCTCATCGTCGAGGGTACTTAGCCGCGCAAAATCTCTCCCACTGCCGGCCCGCCGCGCTCCCTAATTTCCCCTCCCCCACTTTGATGCGGGTAGAGGGATCAACTTGTATACAGTATGTGGTGGGAACTCGCGTTCGGTCTCCTCGCCTTCGTGTCCCTGTGGAGGTACTCGAAGGTTGAGCTCGAGAAAGATGCCTTCTTTGAAGCCCCTCCGGCTATCAAGCTTCGAGAGCGCCCGCGGAGGCAACGCCGTAGCTCCGCTTCGTCCGACAGCAGGACCGAGAGGGTGGTCTTCAAGGTGAGTTGATGCATCCTCTTGCTGCCGAGGTCCTAAGCTGACGCTGTAGGCGGCCGCTCCCCCTCGGCCAGCTCCTGTGATCAACGTTCGTCCTGCCGTCTCCAGCGCCCCAGCTGTCCCGGCCCAGCCTGCTGTCTCGGCCGTCCCAGCTCTCCCATCCGTCCCGGAGGTCTCCCATGTCCCCGATGTCCCGACTGCTACAGTCGCGCCGGCAGCGGCACCCGTCACTCAGGCGGATATCGTTGCTGTGCAAGCCGTACAGGCGGGCCTCGAGCACGAGATTGATCGAGTTCGAAGGGAAATGGGCTTTGCCAGGCCCCCTCCACCCCATTTCGATGTCCGAAGTCGGTCCGGATTTTCATCCTCGACATCAGGCGCAGCAGCCAATCCTATGAGTCCTTCAGATAGTCGTACGAGCTTTGAGCTGACAGCCAGCGGGCTCGAGCCAAGCCCGTCCCCCGCCGATCCAATGAGACACCAGCTCCGTTGGTCTGCATACCGTGTATGAAGACTTTCAAGGATCACTATGATCTCGATCAGGCAAGTTGTATCTTGTAAGCAAAGATCTGGGCTGACCGTTCACAGCACAAGATCAAGAAGCACAAAGACGAGGGCTCTTTTGCTGGAAAGACCGACCGGTCACCCTCTATCGACCCTGTGAGTTGTCTCGCAGAGCTGTCGCCAGGCAGATGCTGATCCACAGCTTAATGTTCCTCTGGACTCGCATTGCGAGATGTGCCTACACACCTTCGACAGCAACGTGTCGCTTCTTCAGGTGAGTTGATTCTCTGTCCGCACAAGCCGGAGGCTGACCGAGATCCAGCACAATGCCGCCTGCCATCCTCCCCTTTGGGCAGCTGGCTGCTTCAAGTGCGGTATCCCGCGCTTTAAGACTCCAGACGACCAAAAGATTGTAGGTCTTAACCAGCTGAATCGATATGGGCGGAAAAGTTGACACCCTCAGCATTATCGTCGCGTCCATCCCGCGCGGAATGGATTTGAGGCAGGCTCCACTCCATCCAACCCTAATTTGGCGGTTCCCCGTTCGGGCTCTGGCACAAACCGGAGCTCCAACCCGACTCTGCAGGACACCATTCTTACACCTGAGCCAGACCCGACTCTGCCGGATCTTCAACGGACGTACGGCTGCGAGCTGTGTCTAGAGAGGTTCTTCAATGTCGAGGACAGGGAGGCTGTGAGTTGTGTTCACATAGCCTGCGTACTGGGCATCAAAGCTGAACGAGCAGCACCGGGTCAGCCTTTTCGCGCATGGTGGCCAATCCGCGCTCGCAGCTGCCTTCCCGCCCTTGTCAGCGTCTCCATCGTCCAACTCCTCGGACTCGCTCCACACATCACCCCCTCGCGAGATCCCAAGAGAAAGCCCGGCCAATATCGCCCCAGTTCAGGTCGCCGATGATTCCGGCGCGGACGATGCTGAGAAGCCCTTCTCCTCGCTCGAGTGGGCACTCAAGCCTATGCAGCCTGTCCAGCCAATGGTAGCGTCTCCAAGCAGGGCGGAGCCCATCATCATCGAGGATGAGGGCTACACACCGGAGGAAGAGTTCGAGCCCAACCCGGACTACTTTGACCCGCCCGAGCCCGAGCCGGCACCGCCGGTCCATCACGAGTGGGTCGATATGGACCACAGCGACATCCCCCTTCCCGACTCGCCTGAGTTCAACCCGGACCCGGCGGTCGCGCTCGACCAGCCTCTCCCGGTGTTCTCCATCTCGGACGCGGAAGAGGAGGACCCAAGTGCATTCCAGCACCCAAAGACGGAGCCGGTCTCGCACATGGGTCTGATCCTCGGCGATCAGGATCGGATCGAGCACGTCGAGGTGCCCAGTCCATTCAGCTTCGGCGAGATCATCCCGGACCCCGTTCCGCCGGGGATGGAGGCGTTCCCGGAGCTGCCGTCTCGGTCAGGTGTCGTCTCGCCGGGCCCAAATACGTCCGAGAGCCGCTGGCATACCAATGACCTGCCCAACTTCTCCCTTCCCGACTTCACGCCCAAAGCCGAGTCGAAGCTCCGGCTCTCGGACGAGATCCGCGGCGGGGATGCTGGTTGGAGCGAGGAGAGGGAGGACACCGGGATGATCATCGACGAAGATCACGTTGGGGAAGTGCGTGGAGTGCATGACGGGGAAGAGCTCAGCCACGAGCGCCAGCAAGAGCCGCGAGAGGAGGTCCGGGAGGCGGTCAGAGAGGAGCCTCGGGAGGAGATCAGGGAGGAACCTAAGGTCCAGCCCAGGGTGATCCCCATGAACCAAGCTCGTGCGGCCCTGCTCGCGCAGTCGGCTGCAAGTGCGCCTTCGAAGGACATCTGGGCGGCCTCGTCCGACAATCGCCCTTGGTCGGAGCAGGTCGACGACGAGTACGCGGACGAACTCCCGTCGCAGCCCATGGGCATGCGGGCGCCGGTGTCGGGCATGAACAATGTCCCTCTAGGCGCGCGCCGAGGCGGACCTCCCGCTCCCACTGGCGCGCCCGTCTCGGGCTACGATCGATACCCCCAGCCGTCCCCCGTTCCGTCCTTCCAGGCTCCCGCCCCACCGGTCCAAAACGGCTACGGTATCGCCGCGCAAGGCATCAACGGGTACGGTCGTCCATACCCCGCCGCAGAGTCGCGATACCCGCAATCTGGATACCAGCCAGCCCCAGCTCGTCAGGCCCCGCAGCCATACTCGCCCCCGGCGGACCACTCGATGCTGGCGCATCAACAGATACCCAACTTCAACTACAATGCCTTCGACTCTAGCTTCAACGCCTTCGCGCCTGACTCGCCGCTTGGGCCCAAGCCAGCGCCAGTCAGAGCCCAGCCGTCAATGTGGGCCGAGCCTGCCAAGCCGCTCAGCCCCATCACGTCGCCCTCGCCCTCCCCGGCCCCTTCCATCCACTCATCTTTCGCCTCCCCCAGCACCCACTCCCAATCGTTCCAGCCCGCTTCTCCCGTCAATCACCGAAGCGCCGCCTCGGACATATCGGAGACTCCCTCTTCGGCCGGATCGAGCGCCCGCTTCGGATCCCACTTTGGCGGAGTCGGTCCCGGTGTGACTGCTCCCGGCGGGCCTCGGCGGGGATGGGCCGACCGAGCATCTATCGGCGGTCAGCCAGCGCACATGATGCCCCCGACCAACTACCAGCATCCTGCTGTCGCTCCGGCTCAGCTGGTCATCCCGCCTCAGATCGAGGAGCAGGGTTGGGCGACTGCCATCCTGGCTGCTGCGCCAAAGAGGCGGGGTGGGAAACCCATCAACGAGACATATGCGGAGAAGGAGGCACGAAAGAGGCAGGAGCAGCAGGAGAGGCTGAATGAGATTGTCGCCAGCGAGCAGGAAGGATTTGGGGGATGGTAGCAGGATCTAAGCTAGAGGATCTAGATGTCCGTGTCGATTGGGTGTCTTGATTGTGCGGCTTTGTTACCCATCACTTCTTGGTGCTTGCTATGCATATCTATATTTACAATGATTGGCTTCGTCTGCGTGACTATATAGGGTGATAGATATTGTGTTGATATGTGTGATATTGAGTATGGTTAGACTCTATGGTGTTACAGTATGAATTGATGCCCGTCCCCTCCCAGGTACTCTCCCGTCCGTCCCCACCTCTGCGCCCACCCAGACCTTCTTCCCCTTCCTGACCCAAACAGTCGGCTCCGCCAATACGCGCTTGGGACTGAGGACAGCCGGAGTGATGGTTCCGACTGGATGTATTGAGACGGATAACGGAGCCGCGCGGCGGTCCCCCAGCAGAGGATGACGAGAGGACACCGGCATCTCGTGCTGCGACGGCGGGAGTGGAGTGTCCATCATCCACCCCCACATGGCGGGAAGGCCGTTCCCTTGCAAAGCCTGAGGTAGACTTGCACAGGCTGTACCCGACCGCCGAGCCGATGATGGAGACGGTACCGGGTCGGTACGTGGAGGGTTGACGATGTAAGGGTTTGTCTGGGCAGACGTTGGGACCCACGGCTGCGGGGGAACCGGAAATGTGTGCGCAAATGCTGATGTCGTGCGGAAGGGTGATATGGTGGGGACGGTCGTGGGAGCCGAGTGGGGTATGTATGTGGATGCTTTGATCTGGCTATACGTTGGAATGTCGTTATTGGTACAAGCGTCGAGAGAGGGGATATCGCCAAGTTCGGACTCGGCGGGAGAAGAGGGATAGGATGGACTGCCGAGTTCCGGTTCCCCATTGCTATAGAGAAGCGGGACGGCCAGGATGGGTGATGATGAAGGGGCTTCGCTTGGAGAGGGTCGACGATGACCCGCGGGGAAGTATCCCGCCGATAGGGCGATCCGTGCTTGGCTGGCAAGGGGGTTAGACTCTGCGGCGAGGGTTGGGATGGTGCAGGATGATGCCTTGCTAGGGCCCGTTGACCAAGGCGTGTCAGGGAAGAGGTGGTCGTCTTCTCCCTCGAGGGGAAAGACGAAACCGTCGACCTCGTCATCTGCGAGATCCGGTTGTGACGATGCCCCGAACGCGAAGGAGGAGAATCTGTCGTCCCCCTCCCCATCGACGGGGCCAGCGAGAGTGGACAAGTACTCGTTTGTACTCAGCGGAGCCGCCTTTTTGACCATGACCGTAGGCGAACAGTCGTGTGGAGGACGGATGGAGTTTGGGAAGGGCGACCGATTACTCGACATGCTCGACCCGGCCGCACTCGGTGCGTCCTCGGCAGACGAGTACCCTCCGACCGTGTCCCCGTCCGAATCGACCTCCTTGACGCGCTTTGCTCCTGGAGGGGATTGCTTGCCGTGCTTAGGCATACGAAGCCTAAGGATGATGGGCGAGTATATCGTTGTCTTTGGCTTGGCACCACTGTGAGGAGTGGTCGGCTTCTCCGGCTTACTCGCCCTCCTCTCCTTTGCCCATGCCGCCGTCCCGTTCGGCCGCCCCTTTCCCTTTACGCCTATAACCGCCTGACTCCCACTTGCTCTGGCCCGCTCGGCAACGATTGTCTCCTCCCCATAGGTCGAAGCCAGCTCGACCGATGACGTGATCGAAACCGCCTCTTCCGCGCCTGAATCTTCCCACTCCTGCGTCTCAGACGGACTGGGACTAGCCCATGTCCGTGATCGCGACGCCTGACTCCCGCGACCTTTGGGCTTGGCGCCCACTGGAGGTAGGCCCCGCTTCTTGAGGCATTTCGAGCAGATGCAAGTATCGGTACAGCGCGGGCAGACAAATGATGTGGAATGAAGCTCGAAAGTGAAGTCGTATCTAGCCTGTCAGTACCATTTCTAGGGATATTCACCGAGGGGAGAAGGACTTACCGTTTGCAGCAAGATTTGCAGTATTGCATCAAACATTTCTTCCCCCGGCGAAGCGCCTTGTTGCAGAGCATCTTGGGATCATCGGTCTTCCGACGACAGTGGTGGCACCAAGAGCTGGATGTGATCTGCGATCATGAGCTAAGCCCCAATAGAGCGAGGAGATAGGCTGGACTCACTGATGGGAGGGGTTTGCTGTCGTGTCCTACTGCTCTACCCAAATCCGCAACCGCCTGCTGAGCTACCTGCTCGAGCGCCTCCTGTTTCACTGCCGGCTCCGGGTGCCATGCGACAGCTATCACCGTATCCAGCAGGACGTCTCTGAACCCCTCGGACGTGTTTTCGTCCGCAAAATCCGGGTCGTCCGCCGGTTCCGGTTCTGCCAGGACGTGTTGTTCTTCCTGGTCATTATCGTGGATTTCGACGACGATGGCAAAGTCGACTTCGTCCGGCCGGACCGCTTGCGCTTCGCCCGTCTCCACGACCTGGGCGGCCGGCGCATGATTTTCGCCCTCCGATTCCGTCTTTGACTTCTCCCTCGGAATGAAGTCGGCTTCATCCGGCGGTACCCTTGGCATCTCCTCCGCGTCCACATCCGGATCAACCACAACGCCTGTCTCTGACTCCGCTTCCAGCTCCGACTGCTCTACTGGAAGAAGCTCCGTCTCCAGACGCGGGGCAACGCCTGTCCCGACAGATTTCCTATCCGCCGCAGCTCCAGCCAATCCGCCTTGAGCATCCTCCGTTACAACAGTCGTGAGCTCCCCATTGACCTCCAGGTCCCGCTCATCGTCTGCCTCGACCTGGCCGTTGACGTCTTCTGTGTCCGTCTCACCTTCAGCGTCGGCTTCGCTACCGTAGCCCCCGTTGGTGCCTGGCTGGTTATTCCGGACCGCCTCGACCACGATGATGACGCCATCTGCCTCGGTCGCGTCCGGACTGGTTGCGCCCAGGCCGTCCGCCTCGCACACGCTACCCGCCTCGTCCACAATCTCATCGTCCCCGCCCTTTGCGGCTTCGGCGCCCTGAGGCGGAAGCGGAAGCTCCTCCTCTCTCCTGTCTCGCCCATCCGCGTCTGAGCAGCTCTCAGCATCCGGGACTCGTCCAGCGTCATCCTCCCCATCCATATCGCACGCGTCGACCGTAGGTTTCTCCGCGCCGTCGTCAAATCCGGGGCTCGCCCGAATTGCGAGCTCGTCCGCAGGGGGTGTGGAGCTTGGCTCAACCTGAACCACCATCTCCACTTCGTCCTCTTCCTCCGCTATATCCGTCTCCTGTCCGCCTTCTTCCACGTCCTCATCATTCACCAGATCACCCTTCTGTCCACTTCCCATCTCCGCCTCTGGGCCTGTATCCTGCTCCTGCGCGTCGTATACCGCTGATTTCCCCCTCTCCATCACCCTATCCTCTTCCTCTTCGGAGAGGTCAGACGACGCCGGATTGATAGCCATCGGTCCGGGCTCCGGCCAATCCTTGTACGCCCCGGACGCAATGCGACGCTTGAGCTCCGCGTTGTATGGTATCTCCACACATTCCATCACTCGTCTTTTGCCTCGCCGACGGGGCGAGACCGGGCCGTCGCCGGTGTGTAGGGTTGAGGGTACAGATATTTGAGATGACTGGGGTAATAGCGGCCGTTTAGACCGACGGCGCGGCGTGGGAGCGGGCGTGAGGTCGTACTGGCGTAAATGGGCGGTAAAGATGGATGAGGTGGAAGGGGTTGGAGATACAGAGCGAGTGGATGAGGGCGGTCGATACCGCTTTTTGCCTTTCGAGCGGGCTTGCTGGTCATGATGTGGTTGATCTGAACGGATCAGTCCCTGCCCGCCGAGTGTAGGCGACAAGCGGAGAGGAAAGAAGATGGACAACATACAGTCTGCGTCTTCTTCAACTTTTACTCGCTGCCATGACTTCTTCCGGCTATCCCTCCGCTTCACCACCGTCGCCTCCCCATCAGACTCGTCTGTGTACGCGTCGCGCGCACTTTCCTCGCGCTGCTTGCCCTTCCCCTTCCGCCTAGCCGAGGAGGTCGAGCGGGATGAGGATGTTTGAGTGTCGACTCCGGGCGTGATGACCGCTGTGCTGCTGCTGCTGCTCCCCGCGGCTGGCGAGAGCGGTGACATGCTGCTCAGCATCACGGCGAGACTCGACGCCTCCCTTAGCGAGTGAGCTTTAGGAATGCCGAGTAGATGAGCGGTTATAGATATAGGTGAAGATGGTGATGATACCCGCGACTCGTGTCAAGCTAAAGTTGCACCCGCGTCCGAATGCCGTAATGCGTAACCGGCACTATAAAGCTTGTAATGCGACAACTGGCTATGCTATGGAGACAACAGCTACTCTAATACGATCAAGTACAAGGTCACCCATGGTATACTACCTCGTCCTTCGTGAACTCACCCTCCCAGCCGCCCTCCGCCAGGTAGTCCTCCCTGCTCAGAAACCGCATACTATCCAGGTATCCCTTGAGCTCCATCTCCCAGGCCTCCGCCGCCTCCGCCTCCTCCCCCACACGACGCGTCCTCTTGGCCCTGATCTTGGCCTCGAGACACTTTCTCATTCCCTCCTCAAACTTCTCCTGAATCAACCCGTATCCCGCCGGATCTTCCCCTGCGTCTTGGCCGGGAAAAGTGGGGACGAGCGAAGGGTTGTCCGCTAGATCCAGCCACGTAGAGTCGACACTGCCCGTGCCGACGAAAGTATACCGCCGTCTCCGTTCCCTCGAATGCGATCCGGTAGACCAGTCCGTAGTTGGGGGACTCGACGCCAGGATCAGGTTGCACCAGTGATTCCAGATCTTGTCCGGTCCCCACCTCATCCGCCCCATCTGCGCCGCCCAAGCGCCTCGAAAGCTGTCATATTTTGACCCGGGATGTCTCCGCCAGAGATAGACAACGACATCTTCGACGCTTGGAGGTATTGTGTCGGCGATCCGGTACTCGCCCGGAGCTTGTGTTGGAGGTATGAGGAGGAGCACCAGCTTCCGGAGGGATGTCGGGGAGGGTAAGGGGAGAGGACGCTCCATCGAGAGATTGCGTATAGGTACGAGGACGAGGGTATATGTATCCAGCTGGGCGACGAAGGGGCAGGGGAACGGGATTGGCCGAGGTTTGTGCAGATTGTCGCAGTGCAGCCGAAGCGCGGAGAGGACGTGGGGTGGCCGGTAGTACGAGACCCGCTGAACTTCCTGATCCGTCTCCATCCTGATGTCTTCCGTCCCATCCTCCCTTTCCGCCGCACCATTCATCTGTTCGCTTTCCGCCTGTGTTGCGCCGTGCAAGCTCATACGCGCGCACACAATCTCGTCGCAATCGTGGGTCCGCACCTCGACCACCCGTACATGCCGCACCGCCCGCCGTTTTGCCCGCCGCAGTGTCTGGAAGCGATCACCGCTTGGTACAGGCAGGAAGGGTGTGACTCCGGGATCCGTGAGGAAGCGATTGACCCGGTAAGAGATGTGCGCCCAGAGGAAGGTCGTGGCGGCGTCGTACCAGAACGAGGAGACGGCCATGCAGCGGCCGAGGGTTTGTGGGGACGCGTAGGAAAGCGTGAGAAGGAGGAGGTGGGGCATATCCAGAGGCGACCCGGTGTGTGGTGTCTCATTGGTGGACGACATGGGGGTGTAGCTGAGATGAGAGGCAAAGCAAAGACAACAATCAGGCATGCAGCTGCGAGTCGATTCGTCGGATTGGGCCAATTTATTCCAGAACCGGCCGTCCGGACAGGGTAAATCCGGCCGAGGAATGTAGCCCTGAACCTTGATCTGAGCTGCGCACGATGAAGCTAAAACTTGAGAGTACGCTCATTCCAGGCCCCTTGCAGCTCAGTCGGACGTCGAGGTGGCATGGGGGGCGGGGCATGGCGATGAGTACAGTCGTTATTCCGCCACGGTCATTGGCCCCCTCGCCTCAGAGGGATGCAGAGGGATCTCTCCCAGGATCCCTCTGGCTGCGAGGGGCTTGGCATGAGCGTACCTCTTCGACGTCCAACTTGATCGAAGCTAGAAGACGAGTCACCAAGTTCCTCCCCACCGCAAGAGGGGACCCGAGCATGACCATCCGGCGCAGGATGGGTATATCAAAAGGCCTAGGGTGGACGGAGAGCCGGGGGGATTGGGAAATCAGCAAGGTCTCGCACTTCAACGCGGACCTGGAGGTGTGGGGTATCCGATAGAGGCTCCGCGCCCAAGAGCGGGATTGGCCGTTCTAGCACCTCACGTGCCGAAGACCGGCACGGCTGTCCAGCAGGCTTTTCTGAACGCACCACAAGGTGCAATAGATCTCACGGGAGCTCGGCCGTGAATTCACTATTGACAGCGAGCGGCACTGGCGTGGTATACTGTGTACTGACCGCAGGGTGTGGCTGCAGGTCACGACCAACCGGTACGAGCTCGAGAGGATCCCCCAAGGGCGGCTGTTCCATGCGAAGAACGACGCCGACATGCCCTTTGGGGGCCGGCCGGCAGTTGATCTTCAAACACGGGCAGCCGTGAGTGTTGGCTTGACCTTCTCGAAAGGTGGAGCTGATATCCAGCGTAACCTTCTTCATCACCGGCACTCTCAATACCGACACGACTAACATGTCGGAACCTGGTACCTTGATGACAGAACACATGAGCGTGAGTCAAGAGATCGTCACGAGCTGACAATCAGGAGCACGCCGTCCAGGCGGAGGAGATGGAAGTTCCCAATGTGAAGGTGATGGAGGCCACGTATATCACGGACCGGCACGGTACCAAGGTCAAACAATGAAGTTTCTTCGATATAGTAAGTTCCCTACATGGACTGGCTGACCACCAGCCCCTTTGTCAAACTCGGTTCCGCCGTCAACATCATCGGTGTAAACCCTCACTCCCCCGAGACAATTGCCAACGCATCCGGGACCTTCACTTACGCCACGTCCTTGGTCACCCCTCAGACGTTCCCCACGGCGGCTGTCGGTAAGATCCCCACCCAGGCCAACTTCTCCTCGGTCGGCAGGGCGTCCAACTTCCCGCAGGACGCGAGGTTCCAGTTGACGCGGAAACTCTGGGCTCCGGAGAAGATCGCCAAGGCTCAGAACGCGGTCCAGGAGGATTATGGGCTTTCAGCTGTGAGTCACTTTACCGCTTGTCGTACAAAGCTGATTGACAGCATGCGACTTCCTCTTGTCCGCCCCTCGTCGGATCGCCTCTCATCGCCGACGACCCCGACCTGCAAAACAAATCCAAGATGACCCGGCTCGATTGGGCTCCCACTCTGGCGTATATTAAGGAAGGCAAGGTGCTGCCAATCGGTACGCACTCCATCAACCAGGCGCCGGCTACCACGGTCATCACGGTGTATTTCAACATGGAGGTGAGTTTGATCCACTCGCTGTGTACGAGGTATCTGCTGACAAGTCAGCTTGTGCAACGGACCGGTTCCTGGCGCTTGGATTGGGTTCCGGTGAGGATCCATGTGGACGGCGTAGTGAGTTTACTTCTCGTTCTTCAGTCAGATTGAAGCTGACTGCCGTTAGTTGAACGCTGGCCCCAACACCAAGACCTTCTACGCCAATAAGGTCGTTGAGACTACGACCCCTTCCCCTCGGAAGCGCAAGACCCACACTTGGGATACCGTGATGACCCCCGGAAATCCACAGGTTCGAGACTCATCCTCGTACGACACTCACTCAACAATGGGCGCCAGAAAACAACAAGCGCGCTGCTCCGGATTCTACTCCGCCCGCCTCCCCTTCTGCCGGTTCCAGCACCAACGCCACGGCCAGCAGCTCCAGCACAATGACCCAGGTGCAGTTGCGGGTGCTAGCGTATGTTCATTCTTTGACCGTTAGCTTGGTTCGTGCTGATATACAGGAAAATGGCCCAGCTCAAGCTCAGCGACCTTCACGCTTCAAAGGCGGGGGACCGGAAGTACTACTATGAGCGCCCCAACTCCGATGGCAAAGGCGGCCTCGGCATGCTCACGGAGAAGGTGGAGGGGAAGCATGCGGTACGTCGTGTCTCTTCACGTTGCCTCTGTCCTATCCCTCCCCTTCCACTCTCTCTTGTCCTCTATGTGCACCAGGCTGATGCCTCTAGCAATTTGCATACGCGTGCAAATACATCGAGGGCTTCCTAAAGACCCACGTCAACGGGGACTTTCAGTCCTTCTCCGTCGTCCAACCGGTCTCGACACGGCGGAGTGTTCGGCCAATCTCGGGTATGTGAAGCAGGTGCTTGACACCACTTGTCTCCCCCGAGACATGGGTATGTGAGTTGTTCTATCTCAGTCTACATCACCAACTAATGGCCAGGAAACTTGTGTCCGGAAACGCCACTTTCTCGCAGACCGTCCCCAAGGCAAGGCCATTGTGCCCGCTGCCCGCGAGGATGGCCTCGAGACCCTGTAAGTTCCGACGTTCCGCCAAGTCTGCTTCACATACCACCTCTTCATCATGTGCCATGCTGACTGCCAGTACTTTCGCCAACATCAAGGACGACCGTGGGTGTGACGACCTTAACGACGCCGTCGACCTCGCGGATCTTGACGACCTGGATGGCAACCCGGACGTCATCATCGTCTTCACTTGTATGGTCTGGAAGGGTGGGAGCATTCCTGCCTTTACCGGTTGCCCGAAAGGCGGCCCTGACAAGGCGGGCTGGTTGCCCCCCATGGACATCGATCTGGTCTCCATCACCCTCATTGGTAACACCGGTGAGGGGGGTGGCGGATATGGCGGACATGCTGGACAGGGTGGGCGAGTACGCGGACGATCCGGAGGAATAATTAAGGTACGACGCTTGAGTGGGCGTGGTGTAGCGGTCGGTGTAATGACCGCTTGTGTAGCCGCCACGGCCGACCCCACACTCTTCCATTGCCACTACCACCCCGAGCCTCGATTTTCCCCCGACTCGGACGAGGTGGACGAGCTCGACTCCGAGGATAGTATCCCTGAAAGGTTTTTTCGACGATGAATCGAAGGTGGTGAAGCGATGTATGTTGGTTTGGATGTGGTCCCGGAGGAGGAGGAGGATGAGGTGGTCGAGATTGTGAGTGATTGTGTGGGGATGGGGTTGTGTGTAGCGGCTGACTTCCAGACCAACACTCCCCCTCGAGTCATATGCTCCCATGACTACCATTCCGCCTAGTCACATGATATCGTTTCCGCACCTCACGCTTCCGCGCTCATGGTCTCCGCGCTCAGCGTTTCCGCGGTGTCGGTTGAGGTGTATATGTGGTCGGGCTCGCCCAGCTTTTTCTTCCAAGCTCATCCACATTCTCCATCTTCGCCAACTCGCACAACATGTCTGACAACTTCGACAAGAACTCCAACTACTCGTACGGCAGCAACTCGGACCAGTTGCAGAACTTCGTACGTTATTTTGACGTTCCGGTTGTCTCGGATGACGTCGGCTGACGAATAGATGCTTGGGAATTACGGTACCAACGCTCTTTCGGTCACTCTGGAGCCCGCCAGCCAGCCCGTCTCGCCTGGGACCGTCACTCCTTATACGGCTCCCTCCTCTTATCCATCTCACTGGCAAGACGATGATCTGTCTTCGGTTCCTCAGGCAACCTCCTTCGTCCCCGGCTGGCAGGATGGCTACGTCCCTCCTGCTCCCCCGGCTCCCGCGCTCCCGCGGTAGCCGGTCCGTCCGGGTATCATACCCCGTCGTCCTACTCGGGCACCAAAAGGAAGCTTTTCGAGGAAGTCGTTGCCAGCTCTCTCGACCTAGCCTCCTTTTCCTCCCCTAAGAAGCAGCGCAAGCTCGCATCCGCATCAGGGTAAGCCAGCCACTCGTCCATGTCGAATTCCTCCTCCGCTGCGACCACCTCCGCATCTCTGCGGATCAATAAGCCAGCAAAGGTTTGATCCCCCTTGCCAAAGCTCGGTCAGCCAGTCGGAGTACTGGGCGCTTTGATGAAAGCGTGCAGCATCGATGGTGGCCGAGTGAGCAGTAGTGAGCCCGCGGACCAGAGCCTGGTCCAATGAGGTTCTGATTGCATTTACTCCTGTTTAGCTTGAGTCTGAATGCATCTCATAGCTAACTGTCATCATGCTCCAAGTCTGTTCGCCCAGATAAACATGACCCGTTCAGTAACAACCAGTGACGATTTGCGGCGAGATTGTCCCTGCCAGAGAAGCATCCCTAGTATACATACCACAAAGTAGCCATATTCCCAAAAGTCCGAAAGATCCCAGACGTCATCATGCCCAATCTTCCATCCTACCGCCTCATCACAGCCCCTGCAATGATCGCCAACAACAGCACAAGCAGCGCGATCAGCACCGGGGATACTGTCATATCAACTCCTGTCCGATAACAATAAGGAGCCTTGGAGAACTCACCTCCCGCAAAACTAGCTGGTACGACGATCGCGCGAAGCGTATTGTCTGCACTAGCTGATATGAGGAGTGTCGCTGACGGGTTAAATTTCAGAGCTGTTGGGGGAAAGTTGTGGGCGTGTAGGATCTTGAGTAATGGCTAGCAGGTCAGGTTATGTCTCTGACGAGGATACGATCAGGACAACTCACGTTCAGGGTAGCAGCATCTAGCATTCCGATGGACAGATCTGAACATCCATATGACAACAGCTTGCCGTCCGCACTACATATCAGTTTCTCTGCCACTTCATCTTCATGGCTCATGACGCACCTGACGTCAAATACTGTCACAGGCTTCCCGGCCACCTCCCTCCTGACCAATACATCCCATCTCCCCAGCTCATCGCCCTCCTTCTCCCCCGCTTGACCGTCCTTCACCGGCGTACCTGTCGCCTTCTCGGCAGTCGTCACAGCGGCGGCACTCGGTCCAGCGACGAGTCCGAATGTGCATATCCAGGCTTTCCGGGGTCGACCCTTGGCACTTCGGGCGGGAGGGGCGGAGTTGAGGACGGCGTGAATCTTCGGCTGGGCGGCTGAAGTAGGGGAGAAGCTACATAATCAGCTGATGCTCATCATTTCGTAGGACTGGCAAGAAAGCGGACGTACCGAGCAGCACGGAACATGACCTTGGTGATATCAATACTAGGCGGGTAGATGGTCTGCTTCAGCTCCAAGCTGGAGCTCTCGCCAGATCCGACGAGGTGGTACAAGAACAGAGAGGAGGTAGTGGTGATAGCGAGCTATCTGGTGAGCTGAATCTCGTCAACATGGGAGACCGCATAACTCACCCATGCTCCCCCTTCGCCTCCCCAGTCCAGGTCCACAACCTCTGCTTCCAGCTTGACGATCTTGACGGTCTCCAGGGCTGGGAAGGTGAGGACCGAGACCGAGTCGTCTGTTGATCCTACTGCGAGGTACTTTGCATTTGGAGAGAGGGACGTATGTTTCTGAGGCGTCAGCTCCGCTTCCCTTCGCTGTCACGCATCGAGGGATGAGACAACTGACTTGATACGGGTAGTCATCCGACCAGGCGGCTGATATTGTCTGCTTCCCCTTTGAGAATGCAAGACTGGACTGTCAGCTAGAGTGCACATGACAGCCATGCTAACCGGTAAGCTCACGAGTTCTCAGCGTATGAGTAGACCCGGCATTGCTCGTTCTTCCCTGCTTGTATCGAGGAGGAAGAAGCGTTGATACCAGTGATAAGCTGCTTAGACTACATCCGTCAGCTTCAGCATCAGAGTGACCAATACTCGCTTCGGGTCAGCTCACCTCTCTATCAACCGCGATAGTCATCGGCGCATCCTCCTCACTGCTCAACTTGAGCTCATTGATATACTTGACGTTCCTCGCATCCTTCGACACCTTTGCGAGTTTCTGCTTCGTCAGCTTGTCGCCGACACACCAGTCATTGAAGCTGGCTGACCAGCTTATTCTCTATTCCACTTCGACTGGCCCCACCTCCCCCGCCCATGATCACCACCTCGTCATCCGCCCAGTCGAGGCAGTATACCGGGAACGCAGGGGTCGGGTGCGCTTTATGCGACGTGCGAGTCATCTTGCGCTGTTCTTGTCGTTCTTTCCTGGATGTGACGGGTCCGAGGTGGATGGACGCTTTGGCTAAGTATCTGCGGGGTATACGGGGGTTGGCCATACACCTTAGTATGAGGGAAGTAGCGTTGAAACAGCCAAGCTGCTGTGTGAGAGAGTGGGTGGCGCGCGAGAGAGCAGCGAGGTACGCGTCATGAGGAATGTGGAGTTATGACGTGGCCTCTTGGACGCGACCTTATCAAACCCCGCCATTTAGATCCCGCTCGGCTACCGGGTAACTTGACCCCCGCGGCCGACAACGGACAGGCTCCGAGAATGACAATCTCTTGGACTTTGTATCATACACTTGCACCACCTCATACATCTCACAAACACCACTTCAGCTCAGCCAAAATGCGCCCCACAGTACCCAAGCTCATCAACATCTTGGTGCCCGTTAAGCGCTCGATCGACTATGCTGTGTGAGTAGAGCTCAGCCGACGGCTCGGCGCTGCGTCGAGGAGGTGCGCTGGATCGTGCTGAATGAGTGCAGTAAGATCAGGATAGCCTCGGACGGTAAAGGTGTAGACACTAACGTCAAGCACTCTATGGTGAGCTCCAATTCTGCTGCGATGGGCCGCGGACATAGCTGACAAGGCAGAACCCCTTCGATGAGATCGGTATGACCTCCCGATCCCGCCAATGCCGGTCCATACTGACCCCTCAGCTGTCGAAGAAGCTATCCGCCTGCGCGAGCGGGTCCCCAAATCCGTCACCTCCATCACCGCCCTCTCCATTGGTCCTGCCAAATCGGTAGACACCATCCGTACCGCACTCGCCATGGGTGCTGACTCCGGTATCCACATCACCGTGCCCGACAATACCGTCGTTGAGCCCATCTCGGTCGCGCGCGCCATCAAGGCGGTGATTGAGAAGCGGGCGGGAGGGGCCGATAAGGTGGATCTAGTGATCATGGGCAAGCAGGCGATTGATGATGATTCGGGAACGACCGGTGGGATGTTGGCGGGGATGTTGAACTGGGGACAGGCGTGCTTTGCGAGTAAGCTGGATGTAGCGGATGGAGGGAAGACGTCGGTCACGAGGGAGATCGATGGAGGGTTGGAGAAGTTGGAGGGGCAGTTGCCGCTGATCGTGACGACGGATCTGAGGTGAGCTTTGACGTTGCGCATGCAGTACTGGCAAAGACAGAGCTGACAATTACAGGCTGAACGGTAAGCTCGCATGACTGTTTTGAGTTGAGCGCAAGCTGACGCCTGGCAGAACCTAGATATGCCTCATTGGTACGTTGAATCTCAGCTCAGGGCTAGCTGCAGAATCACAGGCTGATAAAACAGCCAAACATCATGAAGGCCAAGAAGAAGAAGATTGAAACGCTCAAGCCTGAGGATCTGGGTCTTGACTTTGTGAGTCGTCTGTTCTGTTCCCCATCTGCTTGACGACGTGCTGATATTTTAGGCCGCACGGCTCGAGACCATCTCGGTATCCGAGCCACCTAAGAGGCAAGGCGGAGGAAAGGTGTGTTTCGCCGCTCACGGTCCATGATAGGTTCCAGCTGACATTGTCAGGTCGAGAACGTTGAGGAGCTCGTGGCCAAGATGAAGGAGGCAGGCGTGCTTCTAGGTGCTTCAGGCGTGAACGGAGATTTACGCCCGCGCAGCACGGGGGGGTGGGGGGGGAAGCAGGGGGCACTCACTGTACAGCAATGTACACGCCCCATTGTCGTTCATTGGCATTCCTAGTCGGGTCGTCGGGGGATCTACTCATTGATGTCTGACGTTCCGTGAAGGAAAAGAACCGAGACTGACACGAGGACGTCCAAGGATGCTTTACCGCCATTTCCAAGATTTGGTTCGTGTCCCGGTGGCATCGTGCCCGGCATCTATGGAGTCCTGCAGCCTCTCATCCGGAAGGGCCGCGGCTTCGGGACGCTGGCGACGACGCGTAGAGCCTGGCACCGCGTCTTTATGCTGTCGATGGCAGCTTGACATCCGGCTGGAGCTGAGCAGCCCTCGATCCAGCTCATATCACTCCTTAGCCCTAATCTCCAGCTGTATCCCAAGTCGCCTCCAAGAACCCCACAAACTTGACCGCCACCTCATCCGCGCCGCCCACGCCCGCCGCCCGACTATTACTCGAATGCGCCTTGATCTGCACGCCCTCAAACTGCCGCTTGAGCCGCTGCATCTCACTCAGCGTCACCCGCTTCATCGGTAGTCGCACCCTCAGCTCCCCAGCTTGACGCGCAGGAGGGGAAGGGACCACAAAGCCTGAGGAGCCCGGCGTGGCGTTGACGTGCGCGAGAAGAGCGGTCGTGATGGCCGATGTGGTCGATGTGAGGATTTGGAGGGTGTTGGGTGGTGGTTTGGGCGGAGCGAGGACGGCGGCGGTAGGTGGGGCTTTGGCGCCGGTGGTGATGGTGGCCCAGATGGCGTCGAGGGGGAGCGGGTCGATATAGGGGATAGTGAAGAGGGGAGAGTCCCAGCGGACCATGGAGGAGGGTTCTTCAAAGCGCATGATGAGGTTGTCAAAGCTGGTGTATCAGCTTGATTGGCCCGCCACGGTGGAAGGTTGGAAGCTCACGTTTCCGGTTTATAGGAGCATTCCCCCCTTTTCTCGTGCCACTCCCGACATACCTCAGGCGGAGTCGCTATATGCAGCTGTCTCATCAGCCTCTCTATACCCTTCTCTTACCCTCTTTCCCCAAAGACACGCAAGACTTACAGTACACACCCTCGCGTGCGCCTCCCTGGCAGCGCAGTACATCTGATACCTGAACCCCTTGATATAGTTCGGACTATCACAAATCACGATCGTGTCAGTTCCAAGGTTTCGCGTCACCGCAGAGTAGATGTTCGCCCTGCCAGACTTTTCGGAGATGCTACCTGGGACATGAGCTGTTCGGCCCGATTTGAGAAAGCTGGGAAGTTTCGAGCTCACTGTCGTATACTGATCGAGGAACGTGATTGCTTTCGTCATCTACGATGATTACTCTGAGCTTGGGGCCGGTGTACTCGGGAGAAGAGAGACGAGCGAGGAAGTCTTGTTGGAGTTGCAGGGCTCGGGTCGATTTGCCCGAACAGGGGAAGCCAGAGATGGTGATCAGAGCCATTTTCGACGGAGCGCTCCATTGACTGGGGCCACAGGCTCTCTGTGGCTGAGCTTGAGCTGTTCTAGGTGTGTATGGTATAGTTGCACGACATACAGCATGGCTGTAGCTGGAAGTTTGAGGTGGAGGTGCGACGTGCGGCGATCGCCGAAATCACTCCTCATTCCGCAACGGAAAGATCGTCATTGAAGGGGTCTTCTGACGACTATCGCCCTATCAGCTGCTAGAGCAGGCCGACAGTGCAACGATACAGTCGCTGAGCAGCTCTGTATCCTGCTAGACTCGATAGATCCTGGCGAAATGCCCCGCGGAGACGAAACACCGACCGGGCGGCGGCCCATTCGATCCGCTCTGGACCCGCTGTCCCAGCCGTACTTTTCTGGTCTGACTACGGCGGCTAGTATGGCCAAGGAGGCTATCATGGGTGGTCTGGGATCGGACTATAGGCGGTCAGAGAGTATGCGGATACTATCAGACTGTAAGCTGCTCCAAAGATTGCTCATGACAAGGGAGAGCTGACAGTCCAGTGACTCCGGCAATGATGAACCCCCGAATCATAGGTCAAGCGTCAAGCTCGAAACGCTCTCTCCCACCAGGCGCACGACCTCACTCTCTTCTTCGGCTCCCTACTTCCCTTCCTTCCAGCTTCGCCACGATCTCGACCAAAACCACCTCTTCCTCCCTCGCGATCCTCGAATCCGTCGACAAGCTCGCCTCTCTCTCATTGGATCAGCCCCGGCTGCACTCTCTACAAGAAGAACAGCCCAGTCTTATCCGCGGCTTCAAAGCTACGATCCCTTCATCGGAGATGGCAAAGCAGCGGCGTCGGCTCATAAGGGGCGGAATGGCCGAAGAGGAGTTGGGTGGGAAGATGGGATTGAAGCGATTAGGGGATAGAGCGAGAGGGCTGCTGACTGAGGGAGGGGAGGAAGGTGAGGGGTCAGAGAGTAGTGCGGATGTAGGAGGGAGGAGGAGCCGGCGGAAAGCGAGGGAAAAGAGGCGGGCGGGGGAGGGAAAGCATGTCAAGGGGAAGTATCATCTCGAGGATCTGGTGAAGCAGGCGGATGAGATTGCGCAGGATAAGGATAATCTGCAGACGAGATCCGTCAGTTACGTATCTCACAGGCTGGTGAGGCATCGCGCTGATCGTTACAGTCGCTAATACACGCCGAAATCGGAGAAGTGTCCGCCAAGATCGATACCCTCGAAGAAATCCGACGGCGGCTGGAAGAATCCCTCCTCCATCTCCAAGAAGAACAGCTCGAGCTAGACGACGAGCTCGAAGGCGTACAGGAGCTGATGACGTCCCCGGAGATGACCTCTGCGGCGGGGACGAAAGCGTTGCCGAATTCTGCGAGTGGGCTGAGTACGAAGAGCTCGAGGCGGAGAAGAGGGCCGGCGTTCTTGCCTAGCGAGCATGACGATTTGCCGTCTGGTGTGGCCTTCATGGTGAGCTTATGTGTTCACCCAGGATGCGGACCAAGAGCTGATGGGCAGACACTGATGGGGCATACGGGCCCAATCACGGCGCTGGACTTTGACGAGCCGTATGGGATGCTGGTCACTGCGGGGCAGGACGATGTTGTGAAGGTGTGGGACCTATGTGATGGGGAGGAGATAGGCCAATTGCGAGGGCACAATGGTATGTCATCTACGTTTGGTCATCACTGTCCCGCGCTGACCAGGCAGGAATGGTCAAAGCCTTGCAAGTGGAAGATACCCTCTGTCTGACCGGAGGCGCAGATGGCGCAGTCCGTCTTTGGGATCTCCGACTAGTCGACGACTTCGAGGATCGACTCCAAAAGATGACGCAGCATGAGGATGAGAGGAATGTCTTGGATCGGATTGCGGAGCATGATGATGGGGAAGGATTCGACTGGGATGAGGGACCGAGCGGGTATACGGACCATACGGCGATGAGCAGGCTGGAGGAGGATAATGGGCCGTGTGTGAGGGTCTTGGAGGGGCATAGTAAGGCCGTCACGTCGCTGTATTACGAGGACAATGTCTTGGTGAGCTTCCTTCTAGCCGATTGCCCTTGAAAGTAAGCTGATAGTCCAGGTCACCGGTTCCAGCGACAAGACGATCCGTAAATGGGACGTCACCACCGGTCAATGCGTCCTGACCATGGACATTCTCTGGGCAATCTCCAACCCCCCTCCACAAGCCCCGTCTGCGCCCTCCTCGTCCTCCCGCCGCAAACCTGCACTCCGACATCGCTCCTCCACCTCATTTGGCTCAAATCACTATGACGACCTCCTCCCGTCCCCGGGGCCCGGTACTGGGCTCATGGGCGCCGGCATGTCGGGCGCGCAGCTTTTGGCTGCGGCGACGAGCGCGCAGTTTGCGGTGCCTACCCCGCCCTATGCGGATGGAACGTGGGAGATGTATCAGGACTTTGTGGGCGGGTTGCAGTTCTGGGGGTATGCGCTGGCGAGTGGGAGTGGAGATGGAGGGGTGCGGATGTGGGACTGTGAGTTGTTCGATCCCTCCGCGCCCCCGAGAGTAGCAGCTGACAGGGACAGTGCGGACAGGACAAGCACATCGCACCCTCGTCGGTCATACTGCTCCGGTCACTTGCCTCCAATTCGACGAGAACCACGTCGTTACCGGATCACTGGACAAGACCATCAGAGTAAGCTTATACGTCCTGTCCTTTCTCAAGAACGATTAGCTGACCCTCGGCAGATATGGGATATACGGCAAGGTGCAGTGGCCGAGACGCACCGGTACGAGTACCCCGTTACAGCGCTGCAATTCGACAGCCGCAAAGTCGTCGCGTGTACAGGCGAGAACGGCGTCGAGGTGAGCTGATCGACTCATCTCTGTAGCCCGAGATGATAGCTGATACATCATAGGTATACAATAGGACGACACACGCACACACCAGGCTCATCGTCAATGGCCATACGAAACCAGCCGAGAAGTTGCGCTTTATCGACCGGTATCTCGTCAGCGGGGGCAGAGATGGGTGTGCCAAAGTCTGGTCCATGTAGGCTGGGTCAGCGCTCATGCTGGTGGGTCGGTATCCGTTGGAAGCTGGTGCTTTGGGCTATCCGTTGGGATGTTCTGTATTGTAGCGATGTATCAGCGGATTATCAAGCTGAAGCTGAAGCTTCTGGGTTTAGCCTTGCGTTTAGCCGCGGCAATCTGATCAAGCAAGCCTTCCGACGGAACTAGCCGGGCTGATTAGCAAGGTGGACCCTGAATCCAAGCTGAGATCAGCGACCGGCGTCACTGCGACATCTTAAATACCTCACAACCTCGTCTATCTAAGCTCTTGTCTTCATACCTTTGATCTCTCTTCAGCTCTTCTCAACCCAACAAAGAAATCAATCACTCAGAATGTCTGGCCAAAACTTGTCCGATGGCTTCTTCGCCGCCATGGAGGTGAGCTGCCTCCTTCACGAGTTGCCCACCTCAAGGCCTTACCGCTCTCGTCCCGTCCTTTGACCCTCGACGTGGAAGCTGACATGCCAGAACCGCCGCTCTTACTACGGCATCAAAAAGGAGTGCCCCATCTCTGACGCCGAGCTTGAGGCGATCGTTAAGCGATGCGTCAAGCACTCGCCTACGTCCTTCAACATGCAATCTTCGCGGGCGGTGCTGTTGACGGGCAAGCACCACGAGTTGCTTTGGGAGAAGATCGCTGAGCTTTCGGACAAGAACACCGAGGATGAGGGTGAGTTTCATTCTAGTCTCTACCGCCTGCGGGTACAGCGGTCAGGAGCATGGATGAGAAGGTTGCAAGAGAGGTGTCAAAGCGATGACGGCGAGGCCAGAAAGGAGGACATGCTTTGTACCTTGACGAAGTAGCTCATGAGCTGACCCCACAGGCCAGAAGCAGGCCGGCCGCGGCAAGATCGAAGGTTGCTTCAAGGCCGGCTACGGAACCGTCGTGTTCTTCGAGGACCAGGACGTCGTCAACAACTGGTCCAAGCAGATGCCCATGTTTGAGGAGGTCAGTCCCGCTTTCTTTTCGACTACTCACCGACCTTCTTCGCGACAGAGGCTGACAAATGCAGGGCTTCAAGATCTGGTCCGAGGATGCCGCCGGTATTCTCCACTACACCGTCTGGACCGCGCTTTGCGCCAACGGTCTCGGTGCCACCCTCCAGCACTACGCCACCCTCTTCAAGGAGGCTCAGGGCGAGGTCACCTCGGCCTTCCAGCTCCCTTCCAACTGGAAGGTAAGTCCCTCTTACCAATACTGAGCTGCAGTGAGAATGACGCTGACCCCCAGTGCACCGCCATGATGCCGTTCGGTACCCCTGCTGGACCCCCCGGAAACCCCGCCCACCCCAAGGAGTTCCAGGACCTCGACGAGCGCGTCAAGACCTTCCTTGGCTAGACGTCTTATCGGACCCCGATATGTTGAGGTGTCGTAGAGAGTAGAAGAAGCAATTGAGATGCATGCAGTGTCGCCGTCATCAGCCTAGTCAACTCCGTGGATTCTTGACAGCGCTGCGCGGCGGAGGTCTAGAGCACAGAATACATTGAGCATAACCCAGAATACGTTTACTACACAGACACTACTAGTCATCATCTACACTGACACTGCCCCTCGCAACCTAAAATTCCCCCTTCTTCTTTCTAATAATCATCGTCCATATCGCTGTCGCTCTCTTCCGACTTGGCCACCGGAGTCGGCGCGCTCGCGATCGGTTCCCTGCGCTTACTCGCTCCGAGGTTGAGCTTGATTTTCGTCCCCGCCGGCGTCCCCTGCTGATGTATAGGTGTCGACGAGCCGCTCACTCCCCCATCTTCCTGTAGACCCCTGTGACTGGGTCCACTCCCTCCCCCTATGCCTCCGCCGCCACCACCCCCGCTGCTCGACAAGCGGGGATACTCCTCATCCCACATCTTGTCAAAGAACGCCTGCATACTGTCCGCCGCGTCAAACACCCAGGACCCCTCGGTATTATACTGCCGGGCATTGTTGAAGAGGACGTGCATGTCGTTCCGGAAGTTCTGGAGCGAGTAGGACGGTGTGCCCAGCTTGCGCTTGATTTGGTTCATGCAGATCGGTTGAGCAATGAGTTGGTAGTAGTCGGGATAGAGCTGTTGTGTCAGCTTTGGCTTTGGACTTGTCAGGGAACAAATTAACTCACCTTCTTGTCGACAGGCTTGATAAAGTACTGGTTGAGATCCTCGCCCACCTCCGACTTTTGAGCGTTCGTCTGGTCGTACAACCGACGCATGAGCGCAATTTCCTCCTGGTTCGACAAAGACCCAGTTTTGCGCTTCTTCTGCTAAGGGTCATCAGCATAGTCCCAAACTATCCGCAAGCGCAAACTCACCCCTGACGCATCATCGCCCTGTACACTGGGAGTCGCGCTCTCACTCGGCCTCGCCCTTTTCTTGCCCTTACCCGCCCTACTCCCGGTCGGCGTCTCTGGCCCCTCTACATCCGTCCCCGCACCCGCATTAGCACCCAGCAGCCCCTTCATCTTGATCCCACTGGCCGCGAACGGCTTGCCATCCGCCTCGGCCTCCTCCGCCGCTGCACCCATAGCCAACCGCTCCCTCCTTGCCTGAATCCGGCTCCGCTTCCTCTGGACCGCTTCGTCGACATCATCATCCGACGCATCGACCGCGTTCGCCCACTGCTCGTCCGTCAACCCGTCAGAGTACTTGACTTCCGTCTTGGTCCGCCTACCCCGACCCTCATCGTCGGGATTGACGACGGCGGCAGCAGCAAGCTCGGCTCCGAGATCGCGGCGGTATTGCTCGTTGAGCTCCATGTGCTCCATGAGCGGCGGAGGGGCCGGTCCGGCGTTGCCCGAGGCTTTCCAGTCGGCGAGCTTGGCGGCTTTACGCTCCTTGTCCATGTTGCCAAAGATCTCCAGCTCGTGGTCGCCCCGAGCGAGAAGCTCGTTCAGCTCGTCGTCGTCCAGCTCGTTGGTCTCCTCGGTGTCTTCATCGGGGTTGCTTTCGAAAACTTTGGCCTGACATGATCAGCTCGGTCCACGTGCTCTATACACAACACATCACGGTAACTGACTAGCATGGCCTCATACTCCGGACCAGTGGTGACCTCGTCGAACTTTCCAGCTTGAATGACCTTGCCGTCCAGCTCGAGCTTCTTCTGCGCTCGCTCCAGAACGAGCTCCTCGACCGTCTTCGAAGAAATGAGTCGGAGCACCCGGACTTCCTTCTTCTGACCAATACGATGAGCACTGAAAGTCAGCTGACATCATGTCTTTTGGTGTTGTGCAGGACTCACCGATCCTGAGCCTGAAGATCGGCGTGGGGGTTCCAATCCGTATCATAGCTACATATCAGCTGCAGGTCCAGGCTTCCAAGATGCGAATGGTCCAGCTCACATGATGACAGTGTCCGCACTCTGCAAGTTCAAACCCAAACCACCCGCCCTTGTACTCAGGATGAAAACCTGGTAAGGACTGTTCGGGTCGTTAAAGGTACTAAGCAGCGTCTGCCGGTCGTCCGCCTTGGTCGAACCGTCCAATCGGCAGTATTTCCACCCGCGGTAGTCGAAAAAGTCGGCAATGATAGTCATGATCTCGGTCATCTGGAAGAAGATGAGGACCTATCAGAGTCAGCTTGCGGTCTGTCCGTTAACAACGATGCCGGAAGCTCACCTTGTGGCCGGTCGCAAACAGCTTGGGGAGGATCCGATCCAGGAGTTCAAACTTCCCGCTAACTCGTACGATCTGCTCGTCCACCGCAGTTCCCGTCGAGAAATCGTCGTCTACCTCGGGGAATACGAAAGGGTGATTACAGATCTTTCGAAGCTGCATCAGGGCGTTTTGAAGGTTATTCTTTCGCTTCCGCCTGTCCTTGTCAGCTTGGCGACCCTTCTTACGGGCACTCCTCAACTCACCCGCCGGACGTATCGTTCGGAAGCATCTTGTACTTCTTGACATTCTCGTACAGCACCCATTGCAACCCCGACATCTTGGTATAGATGACGCGCTCAACCTTGTCGGGCAATTCACTCTCGACATCCTTCTTCAATCGACGGAGGAGGAAAGGGCGAAGGACCTTGTGAAGACGCTTGACGACGAGGAGCTGTTCTTCTTCGTTCAGGTCGAGCTTCTCGCCAGAGGTATTGGCGAAGGGCGCGGAGAACCACTCGTCGAATGACTTGACAGAGTTGAAGATTTTGGGGAGGACGAAATTGAGCAGCGCCCAAAGTTCGGGGAGGTTGTTCTAGAAAGTCAGCTTGGCTAAAGACACCGAAAGCCGTCGCGAAGCGATAAGCTTACCTGGAGAGGTGTACCAGTCAAGATGATCCGGTACCGCGTCGAGTAATACTCATTCAGCGTCTGACTGAGTTTACTCTTGACATTCTTCATCCGGTGACCCTCGTCGATAATCATGTGGATCCACTTGATCTTGCTAAGGAGTGGTCGCTCCTTGATGACGTATTCGTAGGTAGTGAGGCAGACTTGGAAGTCCATGGCCCGGAGCCGGGGATAGGCCTCCTTTCGAGCAATAGGCGAGCCCTTGAGGATGACGAGGCTGATGGTAGGTGCCCAGCGCTCAAACTCCATCTGCCAGTTGGTGAGTGTCGAGAGGGGGACAATGACGATGAAGGGACCGGGTTGGCGTTTCTTTTCGATAAGGTAGCAGAGGAGGGAGATGGTTTGGATGGTTTTACCGAGACCCTATAATGTCAGCTGTCTTGTTCTACAGGTTCAATGCAACAAAGCTCACCATTTCGTCGGCAAGGATACCGTTCAGCCTGTTATTGTACAGACTGATCATCCACTGCAACCCCTTGACCTGATAATCCTTCAACGTCCCACCCGTCAACATCTGCGCCTGGCCCGTGACCTTCTCCTGCAGCTTGTGCGCCACCGCATAGTAGTCCACCTTGCCCTCCTTCCTCTCCACGCCCTCCTCCTCGCCATCCTGCCGCCGCGCACCAAACATGGCCTCGCTCGCCGGTCCATCCTCCACCTCAAAGTGATCCATCGTCATTTGGTCCCGGTGTACATCGTCGTTTTGTTGCTCTCGCACCGCATTGGCCAGAGTCTCGAGGTACGAGTCTGTCTGGCGCAGCAGATGGCCGATACGCGAGTCCTTGGCTTCGCCGAGGAGGGCAAGATACGCATCCTCGTCATCGGCCTTGAGCGCCTTGAGACGGTCCTTGGCGAGCTTCTCAAGGCGACGCTGTTCCTCCTTCTCCGTGTCCGAGTGCATCTTGAGCATCGCCCGTCCGAGTCGGCGCATCTTGTCGCCGGTAGAGCCCCTGGGAGTGCTAGTGCCGGCGTCGACGATAGCGCGACCGTGATCGCAGATAGAGCCGATATACGCGAGGTGCCGCTGCTTACCCCGCTGTTCCCGCTCGCTCCGCTGGCGCCGCTCGGCCGACTCGGTAGCGCGGGCATCCCGAAGCGCGTGAGTCCGGAAACGGCGGAATTGAGACCGGTCGGCGGGGACGGCCGTCGCGTGGTGCATGGCCCGAACGACATCCTCCCTGAGCAGCCGCTGCTTGCCCAGCAGCCTTAAACTGAGGAGCTCAATCCTCGCCTGGATCCCCATGGACGTCTCGGCCTTATCGTCCGTAATCCCCGGCACGTCCTTTCCGCCTTCTTCCACCCCCTCTGCCGCGCCCATCTCTTCCAGCTCCTTCATCCGCCATCCCATCCTCGTCTCGACATACCGCTTTCGCTCCTCCATGAGCAGGTACGGGTCGAGCCCCTTGGGCATCACGCTGGGCACCATCATCCGCTGAAGCTTGTTGATGGGGTTGGAGATTTCGTCGTCGAATTTCCGGTCCGCAAAGGTCGAGGGGTGGGTATAGGCATTGTAGGGGTAGATGATGGATTTCTCGTCAAACTCCATGGCGTATATAGGGCCAGAAGGAGGAGTGACAATCTTCTCCCCGTCCGACCCTTCTCCGTCCACCTCCATCTTATCCGCCTTCTTTCCCGGCTGTTCGAGGGATTGCAGCACCGCAGCATCGACAGTCTTTTCGGTGATTGTGGCGGCTAAGCCCGTACCGAGGGGGTTATCGTTGGGCGCGCCAGCGACGCCGGGTGGAGGGCGGCCCTGAGCGGCTGCGAGGAGGTAGGAAGGGATAGGCTGGTTGTGCTCGACGTGGTGGAACGCTTGCGTCTGGGCTCGGACCTGGGCAATCTGAGCGGGTGACATCGCCGCCTGGGCGGAAGAGCCGGAGGGTGCCGGTGGGTTGGACGGCGCGGGTGCGCTTGATGGGCCGGCTTGAGCTGGCGCTGGAATTGGCACTGCAGCGGGAATCGAGGGACTGGCAGTAGCTTCAGCGGCAATTTTGGCATCACTATGAGATCAGTTCCTGCGTTGTCTTGTATCCGAGTAAGACTTACTGGGTCGCCTTGGCCTTGTTGTACAAGTCCATGATCATGCTCAGCTTGAAAAGCTCGGACGAGGTTTCCCTGGTCAGACCCTGGTTTGACAAGTCGCTGATTCGCTAGAAAGTGAGCTATAGCCTGGATTGCAAAACCGTAAGCAGCCACTGAACTTACTTTGCGTATACCTTGCAGCTTGGCCGGATCCATGCCCCTGATCATGTCCATCTTTCGCTCCTCATCCACTGCTTGGGGCACTCCCTGAGGGACAGCTGGGTTCCCATTGAGGGCTGGATTTGATGGACCCGCAACAGCCGGGGCTGATGGCACAGCAGGAGCGGTGGCGGGAACCGCTTCGACCGACGCGAGCGGCTGGACAGCAGGCGGTGCTGACGGAGCGCCAGCTGCGGAGAGGATGCTCGATAGCATTTCCGGGCTGGGTAGCTGCGGTGCGGACATTGTACTGTATGCACTACCTCAGGCGCGTCGAAAGAAGGTGCGATTTGACGTGGGGGGCTTTGCCGCGTACAAGCAGCGCAGAAAGTCGCAGCGCCCTCCCGTTATCGATAAGCCGAGTGAAACAGCTGCCGGGTCGCAAGGACAGTCGCGTCGAGGCTGGATGGGGAGGTATGAGGGGAGGTGGAGGTAGGATTGGGTGATTTTGAGAGTTGTCAGTGCGAAAGGAGAAGTCAACGTTGAGCTCAGGGTAGCATGTTTGAAAGGCTCGCCAAATTAGATTCCGTCACCTGGAATTTGCCGCTTGGAGCAATTTTAGGCATGTCCGTGCGTTCTGAAACGCGTTTCTCCCGGCGGGACGGTCAGCAGCTGGGCAGCCACATGCTGCAGCAGCCATATACGGGCTCTTCACGCAGTGTCTATCACTCGCTGCAGGCAGAGAGCCAGCGGACAAAGGCAGAGACGTTACTGTACAGTCCCGGTCGCTCTCACGAATTGAGCCAGGTCAACAGACCCAATCGTCCGCCAGCCTAGACTATCAACCGTCCTCGAGAACCTCGCTCCCGCATGCAACCCCTGCCCATCTCCGCCTTACGGCGCCGATCCTTTCCCATGCGAGCTGCTGACGTAGATATACAGCCGCGTCGGAAGGATACCGCGCTCTCCCGCTGTCCCGTGGTCAAGGGGAGGTCGCCCCGCTTTGGTTGGGGAGATGGGGAGGTGGGCGGTACAGACAGGTCCGAGCCTAAATCGAGATACGGTTTCATCTCCTCGTCTCCCGGTCCCCGCTCGTTTCACCCTCACTTCACTCCGTCAATCAGGGGAGTGGTGACGTCGAGCCATGACCAACTCGACCAACTTTTCTCTCATCGACCTCAACCTATAAGGCCTGCTCCAAGGTATGACACTGGACTTTCTCCTTCAGTAGTACCCACACGATGGACCGACTCGATATGGTAGACCGGCCGCTTTCGCCCATCACGGAACGCTCCTCCTTCTCCTCTCGCCGCTCCATGCCCTCCTCGCCTACGGTACCTCTGCGGTCCCAGCCTATCCGCGAGATCTCATACGAGTCCGAGCGGGAGCAAGACAACGACGAAGGGAGTCTCTACTCGCAGGTATCGTCAGGCGAGACGATCACCGCACGGACCACCATAGGAGATGGTCGCCATGGCGAGGATGGCAGTCAGCCCGCCGGACTCCTGGCTGCTCGACCGTCGTCAGAGGCCTTCTCTACGTCGCCATCGCCTAGCCGTACGCCTCGGGGCTCCCTCCCGTCCACGCCCACGTCGCAGAGCAGGATGGAAGTTGCGCTCCCTGGCGGGCTTTTACCTCCTCCGCGAGGCAAGCGCGACTCTGCCCAGTCCTACACCAACCGCGTTCCCATCCCCACACTCAGTCAGCCCATCGGAGCACCCCCACCCTCCCGCCGACGCCAATCACACGTCGACTCGTATCCTGGCGGAAGGGAGCCTGTCAATCTAGACGAAACAGACGACGAGGCGGACTTTGACGCTCGGAGTGTCGCCACCGCGACGACGGCGGGGCTGGCTGGTCTCGGAGCGGGCGAGCGGGGCGTCTCGGATGATTTTGGACGAGAAGGGGTGGAGAAGGTCCAGGTGGCGCTGAAGGGTATCATGGAGGAGCAGGACATGCAGATGAAGCGGTTCAGGGAGGTCAGTCGCTCCTTCCGCGAGGCGGAGAACATAGCTGATAATCAGAACGCTCCAACACCGCCAAGGTCTCGCCCAAACTCATTCTTCCACGATCCGGCACATCCAACCCTGCACAACATCCCCACGTTCGCCGATTCTTACCCAACAGAGAAATCGCCGATCCCGCCCCCTCTCAAGTCGAGACCCTCTAGCAAGCTGTTCAAGTCTCCACCGGCGAGCAGGCCCGTCAGCCGTCCGGGCAGTATCCGGGGAGACAAGTCTGGAAAGGGCGCAGACAAGGCCGGTCGAGCTGTCACTTCTGCTGCGGTGAGCGATGTCGATCACGGATGGGGAGAGGGGAGACCCGTCACCGAAGGAGCAGTGCCGGTCCCGCGCAGAGTGAGCTCAGTGTCCAGCGCTTCAGGTCGTCTGCACAAGCTGACACTTCAGGGAATCTCAATGCAGGACGCCCTCGAGCTCAGTCCCCCCTCAACCACCGCCTCCCTCCAGTCCCACTCCCCCACAAAACCTTCCTCGCCAGCACCGCCGGTCTCCACCTCCCCCACCCGATCACTCACCCGCAACAAGACCGCCCCATCCACCAAAAAGCGCACTTCCCGGATCATCCCCAACGTCATCTTTTCGCTCTTCTCCGATGCGCCCTCGGAGCGGAAACGTGAGTCCATAGCACTCGGGGACGAGCATACCCACTCGAAACTCCGTGGCGAGGCGGCAGCGCGACAGCGGTCTACGCTGGCCAAAAGCAAGCCCAAGTCTGTCCGGGCGGAAAGTAAGGGGAGGGTCAACTTCAGCCAGCGGAGTCGCAAGTCGATACCTGCTCCTGTATCGGATGGTCTGCATGTGGCGGATGGGGAAGGAGGGGGCGGCTTGAGTCTGTTGGAAGCTACCGTACGAAAAAGCGGGACGTTCGGGGTTAGGGATGACGACTCGGGCGTATTCCACCGGCAGGAAGAGGGTGAGGAGGCGCTGGAGTCGCCCAGGATGCTGGGGCTGGGTCTTAGGCGCTGGTCGAGCGGCGGTCCTGTGATGGAGGCGGAGCGGGTCGTCCCTCTCGGTCAGCCTCTCGGTACCACGCGGGATGACGCGAATCGCCAGCGGTCCGGCTCGCTCAGAACAGACATCACAACGGGGACGGCGAGGACATTCTCCCCGGATAGACAGCGCGATCTGTACTCGCCCAACGCACTGGACAGTGCCGAGGACCTCATCTTCGACGCCGCTCTTCGGAGAAGCGATGGGCTTCCCCCTATCTCGGAGAGATCACATACTGGTCATAGCAATACCGATCACCATTACCCCGCTGCCATTTCCGAACGTCTCGATCGCCTCCACCCGCTTTCGCTCACCCCGGGCCACGACGCTTCCACACTGCTACGCGGCCAGCCTGACATCAGTCCGACCGAATCTACGGAGGGACAAAGTAGTCCCCTCGCCGCCAGTCCCGGTAGCGCCCACAGCCCCGATCCTGACATTCGGACGCCAGGCCTGGTCCATTCGACCGATCCGGACGTATCGGCCGTGACGCCCCCTCATCCCCATCCCAAGCGGCTTCGGGCGGCGCAGATGAGCTCGGAGGCGGTACATGAGGCTCATACGCGAATTCAGAGACAGCAGGAAACCTCCGGTGAGGCGCTGGGCGGGAGGACAGCAGACGTGGCGAGGTCATCGTACCTCGGTGCGAGGGAGGTATGCGGTGAAGGTGATAAGCACGACCTGGCCGGCGGGGCTAGGGTCAAAGTGCAGGTCAGCGAAGCTGGCCAAGAGGAGCAGGACCGAACGGCGGTCAAGCTGGAACAGGCCCGTCGGGATCCTCCAGCCACTATTACGAGGCGGAAGCTACCTACTGCACCTCTCTCCCTCGGTCCTCACCAGCCTATCGCGCCACTACCACGCATCGCGCGCTCCCCATCGCCGCGACCAGACCAGCCAAACGCTCGTCCGCCCCAAGTACCCGAATGGACCCGTGCTCGCCCCGTATCGTTCTACGGCCCTCCTCAAGCCTCACCAGCCGGTCTGCCTCCCCTGCCGCCCTCACTCTCACCTCCACTCTCCTCCAGCGGGCATGGCCATGGTCATGGGCACGGTCACAGCACAGCTGACCTTCCCCTCCTCATCGCCTCCCATCTCTTCTCGTCGCATGCCACAAGTCTGATGCGCCACTCGGCTCAAGCAAACGGGATGGGCGAGGAGTTTCACCGCCTAGCCCAGGAGTCGCTCGACTGGGGAAGGTTGTTGATGTCTATGGCGGGGAAGCATAATGGCGCCGGGCCTGAAGACCCGGATATGGGTCGTCGGATGCGAGTTCCGAGTATGAGTGGGCGGTACGACGGGATGCCCGGCTTAGACGCGGAGGGTCTGCAGGATGCCTTCACTCGTCTTCCACCACGGCGGGACGCGTACGACGCCCATCTTCACCCTCACGCCAGTATCCCGATCCCATCGCATCCCCTCCCTACTTCGCCTCCTACGCAACTACGTAACCCCGCTACGTCACGCTCGCTGCCTTTTCCTAGCTCGGCCCCGATTCCCATTGGCCCTACTCTCCCGGTCCCGCTAGAGCAGCAAGTCCTCGACGAAGACCTCTCCCGCTCCAAGCAGGAAGAACGGCGGCGCAAGTCCGAGAGTCTCCCGCCTCAGTGGTTTCAGCGGGTCGAGCATCTGGGTGAGCGCGGCTGGGACTCGATCCATGAGGCAGAGGCGGTATGGCGGGACAGTATGGAGAGGGAAGAGGCGGGGCTGTTGCTCCGGTCTGCATCTACGCAGGGACAGAGGACCTCCGCTATTAGGTATGGGTATGAGAATGAAGTGGACGGGAGTCGGGTGGCAGGGAGGGAGTATCTCGTCCTGACCCCTCTGAGCCAGCGGGACGGAGAGGGGGAGATGAAGGACATTGTGGAGCTGGAGCCGACGGTGGGTCGAGAAGAGAACGGGGGGAGGGGCGGTACGAGCGAGCGAAACAAGTTGACCAAGCGCTCGAGCAGGATGACGGGGAGTCGGATGACGGGGACGACGGACGGAGGAGGTACGGTCAGAGGCGGAAGTACAATCCGGGCGAATGCTACTGTGCGTCGAGGTCTACCTGTTGAATCGATTAATGGGGAGGCGGGTGTAATGGAAGGGAGTGTCAAGGAGGGGAAGAAATCGAGGTGGTGGAGACGGGGGTGAGCTTGCAGTTTTCGGTCTTGTGGGAAAGAAATGGTACATAGGTTTGGATAGAAGGTAGATAAGCAGCTAGAAATAATACTCGTACACTATAATGCAACGCCTGTCACTCGAGCTCCGATCACAATATACGCCTCGAGCACATCCCCTTGAGATGGTACGATCCGCAGTAGATCTCTGTGTATCTAGGCAGTCACCGTCAAGTCCAAGATTCTCTCAATCTTGCCCAAGCCGACCTGCCTCTTCAGCTTGGATTCAGCAAGTGAAGGAGAGTCGAAGCGGCTTACGAGCAGATTGTCACGTGCAATACTGAAGGTCACACGGTACCATCCCGGCTTGTCGTAGTGATAAGCTGTCCCAGGCGCCTGCTGTATCAATCCTGCTCCCTGCTTCAATCAGACAGTAGAAGCTCACGATATACACCCCGCCATCCAGGAGCTCCTGGAACACCTTCTTCTCCTCCTTCACGCCCGCTTCTCCCTCCTCAAATCCGAGCTTCCCGCCGAGATTGACCCAGATAAAGTGCCCCGCGTTACTGTTAGCAACAGGCACACCTCGAGCGGTGAACCATCCTCGGGTGAGTGCGTGGGCTTCGGCCAGGCGGCGGCGGTTCTCCGAGATGAAGGCTGTCAGGGCCGTGGAGTCGGTAAGCAGAGAAGACCAGATGATGTCTGCTGGCGAGGAGACTGAGATGTTAGCTGATTCTTTGAGCCTGGCGGCATCTGAGCGGGAGCGGGCTCACTCTTCATCAGCATGGAGATGTTGGCCATGGCACGTAAGAGCAGTGGATTGTGCTGCGAAATGAGCGAGCCGACCCGGAGACCGTTCGCACAAAAGCTGGTAGGTGAGCTGAGTTCGTCTTGACTAGATTGTAATAGGAGCCTACTCTTTCGACATCCCGTACACCACTAGTACGTCAGCTCACATACACACGGTACATTCAGACCAAGTCATGCAAGCTCACCATGCACCCTAGCCCGATCAAAGTCCATCCCCAACTCCTTCTCCACATCCACACTCATCATACTCGTAAACGGCACCGCCTCCTTCCAGTCCGGCGTATCATACACACTCAACGCGTAGATCTCGTCCGAGACAAGGTGGAGATCCTGCTCTTCGCAGAACTTGGCGTATGCCAGGAGGGTGGAGCGGGGGTATGTCCTGCCCAGGGGGTTCTGAGGGTTGCAGAGGATCTATGAGTCAGCTTGAAGCAGGCCGGTGAGCTGGGTAAGGACGTACGACCGCGCGAGTGACGATACCTTCGCTTTTGAGCTGCTGTAGCTGGGTCTCGAAAGCTTCCAGCGATTCTGGGCCGCATGGGTCAAGATCATCGGGGATGTGGACAGGGACGATACGGACTCGAGCGCGGCCGATGAGGTCTCGGTCGAAGCCTGTATAGCTGGCCTGTCAGCGATTGTCTGTCAAGAACGGCATGAGTGGAGCTCACTAGGGAGCAGCAATGAGGATGGCTTCACCCTCGTCCATCAAGGTATAGAAGAGCTGGTCCAACACAGCCGAGCAGCCATTGCCTATCTGATCAGCTCAGTCCATGCCATGATCAGCGGAACCCGACTCACCTGTGATCATATGGTCCGGCTGGATGGGCTCTGCAGGATCGAACCAGCTACTTCGGTGAGCTTGTTACCGAAGGGCTTAATCGGGTAAGCTTACTCGTTGTAGAAGCCTGCAAGGGCGGACTTGATCCGTCGACTGCCCCACAGGTCATTCCCGTAAGACAGGTCCGAAGCGAGCAGGTTCTTCGCCAATGCCTTCGAGAACAGCTATACAGCCTATCAGCCTGTATATCCTAACCAGAGGGAGAGAGAACACACCTCGATGCACTCTTTCTCCATCAAGAAGTTCTCCGCCACACCCATGGACACAATCCCTTTGGGGTTCGTTGCGCAATTATACTCTGTTTCATCAGTCGGCAAGTCCCGGCCGAGAAAGGAGAAGGGTACACACGGTCCTTGAACAGGCAGCTGAAGCGCTCGATGAGCGGACCAGCATCAGGACCACCCGTGGCGCGGTCTGAGAGCTTGGGGCCGAGGTAGATCCTGCGTTGTTCCTCTCGAGTCCCCAGGAGAGACGAGGGGGCTGCCGGAGCAGGATGAGGGAACCGCGAGATGACGGGTCCTTTACCGCTCTCGCCATCCAGGGACGATAGGGATGGGAGTGTAGAGATAGACAGACCAGCGAGGCAGCCGATCAGGGTGTACTCTGAGTTCTCGGTACCCCTGGTAGACGCCTCGTTGGGGTCCGAGTCCGGGAGGTCGAACGCGATTCCCGGTCGAGTCTGGTTGATAGGGCGCGGGAATGTCGCTGAGCGCGCCGAGGAGAGCGGCGAAGGGGATGCGGGAAGCGCAGGTAGACCTGCCGGAGGTTGCAGGGAGAGTCTGTTTGGGTTGCGAGGGGCAGGAGATGCGGTGGTCATCGTGAGGCTTTCTTATCGATTAGATAGCGAGTAGGATGTGCAATTGCTGGGGGGAAAATCGATGGCGTGCTCAGGAACAAAGGGGAAACGGAGTTGTAAGGAGAACTCCAGGTCTCGGCTATCGGCGAGATCTCTGTTCCCCACATCCCCAAGGATTTTGAAGCTGCATTCCTCTGATACATCTTGTCTCCAAGTCACTTTGCTATCAGTGAGACAATAGGGAGAGGGAGACTAGAGCTTCTCAACAAGGCGCACTCAGCTGCTTCAAACTTCCGGCAATCTCACTTTCAACACCACACCCGACGAGCCATCAGCGTTCCACCAGTCCAAATCCTTTCTCTTCGCCTCACCCTCGGTCCTTGGCGAGGTCACCGATCCTGCCACACGATACAGCTTTAATAAAGCCTCACGAGCGATAGTTTGGACGGCCAGCCTACTATATAACATCTTGCCACTCGCCCTCTGCTGGTCCGCACATCATGTCCGGTGAGCTCCTCCAGTTCCTCCCGATCAGTGCACACGACCCCCATCTGACATCTCGCAGAATCGCCCCAATCCGCACCTGCGGAGAATGTTCACTCCCTCCTCATGTCCCTCCGCCATACCGCTCCTCGGCTTATCCAATCTCCACCTACCCAGCCCCGCCGAGCATCTGTGGCTCTTATTGTCCGCATGAAGCCGGCCCCTGGACTCGTCTTCGAAGGCCATGCCCCACCTGGCTACACCGGGGACCTTATCGCAGAGGACGATTTCGGCGTCGGGTACACCATAGACGACTTCTTTAAGCTCCCATGGGTCAATCATCCCCTCACGGTCCCAGAATTGCTCTTCATCCGCCGAGCTGGACATACAGGGAGCGGAGGCAAGCGATGGGCGTCACATATCGCTTTCCCGGGAGGGAGGCATGAGCCGACGGATGAGAGCGCGCTGTATACGGCCTTGAGAGAGACGTGGGAGGAGGTGGGGCTGGATTTGGCGGATAAGGATTTCGTGCAAGTTGGGAGGCTGGATGAGCGGGAAATTACGACAAGTCTCGGGAAGAGACTGTTGATGATCTTGTCGCCTTTCGGTAAGTCAGCTTCAATGCTTTCCTGATGTCCGAGCTGACTAGCAGTCTTCCTGCAAACATCGCCTTTCACTCCAGCACCAGAATTACAAGCAGTACGTGACTGTACTGATTGCAGCTGATAGTAGAGCGAAGTCTCGTCCGTCCACTGGATCCCCTTACCCTCACTCACCCCGCCCTACCCTCAAAGCCAATGGTCCCACATCGAGATCGACATATCCACCCGCCTGAGCCCTCGAAACAAGTTTGTGCGATGGGCGCTGAGGGGACTCGTCGGGAAGATGGAGTGAGACTTCCTCCTCTCGTCACGATGGGCAAATGCTGATGAGCAGATTCGGCTGTGTCCTCCTCCCTGACGAGCCTGACTGCGTTGCAGAAGGCTTCGACCCCTCCGCCCAAGTCTCGGGACCCTCAGAAGGTGGCTCTGGTAGCTGGTACGACAAGCGTGGCAATAAGCGGATGCTTCGTCTCTGGGGACTATCGCTCGGTATGACGCTCGATCTACTCGCATTCCTCCCTTCGGCGCTCGACAAGCCAATCATGGTCGATACATCTCGTCGGGAAGATCCACAACAGAGCCTCCTCGGTCCAAAGACACCAGTGACGGTCACGAGCTCGTTTGACGCCGAGTGGGACAGTGCGAGGAAAGTCATGGAGAAGGGGAAAGCAGTGGCTGGGGCGGAGGCCGCGGGATTGGCGAATGGGGAGAGCTCGGGCTTGATGCAGGTGGAGAAGGCACCTGGGATGGGTGGATCAGGTGCGGGACTAGACAGGAGAGGTAGTCTGGGGCGGAAAGTGGATACAAAGGGGATGGCGAAGGGTCGGAGACGGCGCGGCGTGGGACCAGGCGTGACGGCCGTCTTTCCCCGGTTCTCCTACCCGGACGTCAATTTCTGGATATGGGTGTTTGGGAGGAGGTACAGGAAGGTAGTCAAGGGCTGGGAGCAGAGTGTGAGGGGGCCGGTCAGGGCACAGGATAGACGGTAAGTGTCTGGTCTTCATCTGGTTGATAGTGGTCGAGATGCTGATCGACAGGACGAACTGGTCTGGCGCCGCTCTTTCCACCTTTTACTCGGCAGTCCGCCAAGCACTCGTCGTAGCCATCGTCATTCGAGCTATCGCTACCGGTATCGGACTCGCCGGCGCATGTTGGTGGCTTACTAAGCGACTCGGCGGCGGGACGTTTGGCGAATTATGATTGTACGCTACGCCTGGTATGTACGGATTTGTAACGTCTTATAATGTGCATATGGGGGGTACTTCATCTCCTCAGGTTCTCCCGCTGATTACTGACCCACCGACTGACATCTCCATCTGACTTTTCAAGTCATAGACAGGGGCTTGGCGGAGACGAGGTGGGGTAGGAGAGAGGCGAGTGCCAGCATGATGCTTGAGGGTGAGAGGAGCATGATGCTTGAGTGTTTTGGTGTTACTGACTTGGTAGCTCTTGGATACGAAGTCGGGAGAACACAGATTCCCATACCTGTCTTGTATAGGACAGAACGGCACCTTTTCAGAGGGGTCAGCATCAAACTCCTTTGTCGCAAGCACTCCGAGGCAATCCAGATCCATCACCCCGAATCTTTCCTTTGTGTTGAGTGAACAATGAGGATACATCAAGGGATGTAGCGAGTAGATCTAGGAGTAGGCAGTCGACAGCTAGAGACAGACAATGGGAAGCGGTCAGATGACTCCCGCTGACGAGCTGACCCCGCTCGGCGGTGATCGGGCCCAAAGCGCCTCCTTTGCTACTCGGTCACGGGTGAGGCCCTTGCCAAAGGCGCCGCCTGCCTTCGCATGCTGACGTGCCGGTCGACGGTATGTCAGCCGTGCAAGGTCACCTTGATAGGGTAGGTTCCAGTGGTATAGACATCGCGCGACCCGCGAGTTCAACATCCAATGGGCAGCCTGCATGGCAGTCAGGCAGGTCCCAGTCAGTACAGCGTACGCATGTGTCAGGAGCGTCAATACGGGCGAGACCCGTAGCAAAGGGGCCGGGGCAGGGAGCTCAGTCGATTTCTGGGGATTCAGGCCGCCTTCGGAGGGGGACATCGAACAGCTGCCGCTCTATGTGCGAGTGGGCTTTTGTGAGCTTAGCTTGCGAAGAGGAGATCTCTTCCGACGCTCGCGCCCAACATCGCAGCGATCGAGAGAAGCTTTGGAAGGACCGGCTATTTTCGGCCGGGTCGGGAACATTTTGGAACCAAACAAACGCCCCCGTGCGGAGACCCCAAAGTTTAAGCTGCGTTTAAGCTCCGGCAATCACCAACAGCCGGGCTGATTCAATCCCCCGGACCCTGGTTCCTGGGCTAACGAGTACAAACTGATCGTCCGCTACGGGCATTTCACCAAAGTTTCAACTGTTGCGACTGCGGCGATGGCGGTTTGGCTGTGGCATGTGGGCCGCCATCCCGAAAGCCACAAGCAAGTTTGCAGAGTGACTATCGTGGCGCTGTTCTCTGTTAAGCGAAGCCGAGAAGAAGGGCGTCGTATCGTAGCGATGATGCTGCGCGTACGACTCTGCTCGTCTGACTTTGACTTGTAACTTCTACTCTCCAACTCATACTCGCAACACTCAGCCTTCGCCGCGCGGAGGATTTCCAGACAGCTCGCGCGATATAGTTCTTCTCGATCCGGCGCAGCTTTATCACCAGCGGTCTGCAGTAGAGCCATCCCTTCCGCAGTCAAAAAGCGCGTCCTTCTGCTCACATTCGTTCATCTGGTGACCTCGACCGCTACTATACCTTCAGCACAGACACCTAATCCAATCCGCACACGACCCGTAAGTTCAGTTCCACTCGACCCCGAATTCTGAAACCTCCCGACCCCCTTTGTTTGCGGGGTAAAGGCAAGACATGGTCCACATGTTCCGTCCGCTGTCTCAGCCGGAGTGGGGAAAGGCATCAGCTGACCTGTAGCGCTAAGGCCAGTACCATCGATCTCTGGGGCATCTTGGCGGCGGAGAGAACCAACACCGCGTAGCATTACCCATCCACATCGTCACCATGACCACCGCTGTATCCCCTTCTATCACTATGGCTCAAAGCCTGGAGCGCATCGCCTCCACCCACTCCTCTCGTACCGCCGCTTCATCAGACTTTGCCGGATCGACCAACGCCCAATCTACAGAATCGGCCATGACGGACCTGTTGACGCCGGTCTACCACCCGGGTGTCGACGATAATGGTCCAGAGGAGGAACTCACAGACCACGAGATGGAGGATATGTATGCTGAGGCGGACGCGGCGAGGCGCAAGATGAGCAAGATGGGGACGCAGAGTATGGGGAACCTGAAGAAGGGCAAGGGAAGGGAGAGGTCAAACACGGATACCAGGTGAGCATCTTGATGGTCAGAGATGGGTGCAAGCTGATTGTAGACCACCACCTTTCGTCCTGGCGTCGCCAACACCTGTCTCCTCCTCACAGACCATCACCCAGAAGTCTGCGCCACCGGCTAAAGCCAAATCCGGCGGATCCTTCTCTGCCTTTCTTCGGCGCCTGACGGGCAAGGGCCCAAAGAACAAGGACAAGAACGTTCCGGCGCTTCAATCCTCCTCCACGAAACCCTCTTCCGCCCCCACTCGTCCCCCTGTCGCCCGCCAAGAGACCGCACCGGGTCCATCGTCGTACACTGCTCCGACTCGACTCGCGGCCGTGCGCCAAAACTCCATGCCCACCCGTCCCACCGTAGACACGCGCGAACCCATACGCGGTCCGCAACCCCTCTCCGCGCCTTCCCGCTCCTCCCCTCTCCCCTCTCTCGTCCCCGAGGAGGTCGACCCCGTCAACATCCCTCTTCCCCCTTCGCCTGACCTCTCCGAAGGCGACCTCATCGACTTTACCTCACCTCCCCTCACTTTCGATCGGGATGCCCGACGGGCTCGCCAAGCCCCTATGCACTCCTTGGAAGGCTTCGAGATCGACGAATTAACGGATGAGAAGGCGGATGAGGTCCGCCCTCTCCAGCCTCTGAGCATATCTACCGCTCGGCAGCGAGACGCGTCTCCCGGCCGGTCGCTTGATACCGGCAGCAGTGTCGAGTCGACCATCCAAACCCCTACCTCGGCGGCCTCGCTCTCGGGTTACTCTCCTGGCGGGAGGAGCAGCAGTGAGGGTGAGAGCAGTCCCGAGAAGAATGGGATGAGACTGGCGGGGAGCAGCCCGCCGAGGAAGGCGCCGATTGGGACCGGAGCAGGACTGGAGCGCAAGGAGAGCAAGTGGCGTAAGAGCGTTATGGGCATATCAGATGTAAGTCTTTCAACGACATCAGTCAGAGTAAGGGCTGATAGAACAGACTGTCAGTCGTAAAAACACCACTCGGCCCCCTCCCACATCCCACGACTCTTATTTGGCGCAACAACGCCGTATCGCCAGCAACCGAATATCATGCCAGCCCACTCTCCACAGTAATGCCAGTATCGCCGCTGGCTTGACGCAAATCAAGAGCAAGGAGGAGGCGGATGTAGCAGAGACGTTCTTCTTGTCATAGGGTTGAGGTTGGGATGTTTGACGAGGGGCTGTCTGGGGACGGGCATCTTATTCAATCAAGGACTTTTGCTTGTTGTATTTTGTATGGGACGACATCAGTCATGGCTTGTCAATGTATGTCACGTATCTCAGTATGTCATCAGCGGCCATCAGTCGTGCAAAGTAGGACGAGTGACAAGCTACAGAGATGCGGGACGACAGGTAGTTCGGCCTCCACCGGATCCGAGAGGCACAGCTGGTCCGGCGACGATGCTCCCAAAGCAGACGCATCTGCGCTCGTCCTTTCGCACTTGTATCTCTGTCATCCTTCCTCAGCTTCACCAGCCCCTTATGCCCATAGCTACCCCTCTACAGGCATTCCTAGCCTATCCTATCCGGACACGCCTGACCCTCGCCATCCTCCCGCTACTCCTCTTCGCGTTCCTACTCCGACCTTTCCGCTCCCCTCCTCATTCAGATCTCGATGCCACCACCGCCGCCATCCTCAACGATGCAACCTTTCAGTATCCCTCTGATCCACATCATGCGGCAATAACGCAGCTCCGGCCCAAACGGGTCTTGATTGTCGGCGCGGGGGCTAGCGGGTCCGCAGCTGCCTTCTTTCTCCGGCGGGCGGCGCGGGTCATGGAGGAAAGGATCGGGGTGGAGGAGGGCAGACTGGTCAGTGATATCGTGGTCATAGACAAGGAGGGATATGTGGGCGGACGTGAGTCAGAGTGGACCCCATACAGAGGAGCTAGAGTTGATGAATAGGGAGTACTACGGTCTATCCTCGAGACGATCCTCGAGCTAGGCCTATCGAGCTCGGCGCGTCGGTCTTTGTGGAAGCCAACAAGAATATGAACAAGGCTGCGAAGGTGCGTTGTCCCTCCTCGCTCTCTACTGACTATACTGACCCGCTAGCTGTTCAATCTGACTGTCGTCCAGCCTGACTTTGGCGATACCGGGCTAGGTATCTGGGTATGTCCTGCTCATCGGGGCTATCGATAGTAGCTGATACGCTACAGAACGGGACTGCGTTCCTTTATCAGACCTCACTCTCCCACTCGATCTTCAGTGGATGGTGGGACACCCTCTCCGCCGCATACCGCTACGGCCCCCTCTCGCCCATCCGTACCAACTCCGCCGTCAACGCGCTTGTCAAGCGGTTCTCTATGCTGTACAATTTCAAGATTATGAGTGAACGCGGGGCGGTACGGTCCGTCCGGGCGATGGCCGATCATTTGGGACTGGGAGCAGAGATGACGAAGCGGAAGGCGGATGACTGGGTGTTGAAGGGGGTCGGAGTTGGGGAGAAGTGGATGGGGGAGGTGATGGAGGGGACGACTAGGAACGTGGTATGTCCCAGTGCTGAGGATGGGAGCGGGATACTGACGGGTAGTACGGAATGGACATGAGCTCGATTCACGCCCTCGCCGCTGGTGTGTCGATGGCGACTAGCGGAGCATCCAGTATCGAAGGCGGGAACTGGCGGGTCTTTGAGGGGATGCTCAAGAATGCTTCGGCCACACTGGTTCTGGGGACAACTGTGAGTCATAGCATCAATTCAGCTGATAGCAGGTAACCGACATCTTGCCCTTCACGAATGAGCAAGGCGAAGGGATGTTCGAAGTGCGGACAAATACATCAGAGTCAGCACAAGCCCAGCCCTTCGACAACGTCTTCTTTGCCGCACCATGGCACCTGAGCCCGATATCAAAGTCGATGGCCCACTTTTTTGACGAGAAGATACCGTACGTCTACGCTCCCTTGCATCGCTGATGTCAGACATCAAAAGTACACTCACCTCCACGTCACGCTGTTCACCACTACCAAAGCCCGGCCCGACCCCGTCTTTTTCTCCTTGCCACCCGATACCGTCCTCCCTGGACTCATCCTAACCTCCTCCTACCTCTCACGTAGTGGCGCCGCGGGACTCCCACCACCTCGTTTCCACTCGATTGGGTGGCATGGTGAGACATACCCTGGCTCAGGCGAATACACCGTCAAGATCTTCTCGATGACTTATCTGAACGACGACTTTTTGGCGGACCTAGCAGGCGAACGGCCCAGCTGGGTCTATCGGAAAGAATGGGACGCTTACCCTCGCATGACGCCTGTCTCGCACTACGCGCCCGTCGAGCCCTTCAAGGGGTTCCAGTACCTCGCGGCAATGGAGCCTTGGATCTCTTGGTGAGTGGTTTCAGTAAAGTCAGGGAGGCCACGCTGATCAGTAGTATGGAAACCCAAACGCTCAGTGCAAGAGAAGCAGTCGCGCGCGTGGTAGAAGACTGGTGGGGTATGGGACTAGGTGAATGCAGGGGAGGGGGTATGGCTTGGGACTGGACGTGTCCTAACGAGTTGTAAAAATCTAGTCCCGCAAGTATCGGCGATAAGAATTGCATGTATTTTAAGCGGCTTAAATCCGAAATTACCCAAAGCGGTAATCTGGTATCTTCTGCTGCCGTTTGCTGACTCGCAGCTTTTGCGCAAGGGGTTGTCGTTATTAGCTGTTCATCCTTCAATAGACTCGACATCCTCGACAACTATCGATATGGTAAGCTTCGACCTCTGGACCGATGGGCACGACGTCTCAGGCAGCGAGGACAATGCCGGACCGGGCGAGAGGGATGGATCGAAGAGGGGACAGGGGATCCTGGTGGTTGATCAGGGAGTTGAGGGGGTATGGAGTGGAGATGCTGGGCTAAGGAGAAGGATACACTGGGGATACGGGCCAGGGTGATGGCGAGCCGAGCATGGGACGTCTCGAGAGGGAGAGGAGATGCTCGACCGACCATAAGATTCATAGCTGACCGTTAGTCTCACCGAAAGTACGAAGAGCCGCGTTCCGGATCCCTCGCCTTCTTGCCCAAGAAGCGTGCGGCCCGTCACCGTGGAAAGGTTAAGGCCTTCCCCAAGGTTCGTTGGATGTAGCTGGGTGGAACAGAGGACAGGGCTGATCATAATAGGACGATGCCAAGAACCCCGTCCACTTGACCGCTTTCCTCGGTTACAAGACGGGTATGACCCACATTGTTCGTGACTTGGACCGACCCGGATCAAGTGAGTGTAGTCCGACATGAAGAGAAGATCGAGGCTAATGACAGAAATGCACAAGCGTGAAGTCGTCGAGGCCGTTACCATCGTCGAAACTCCCCCCATGGTCATTGTCGGTCTCGTCGGTTACGTCGAAACTCCCCGTGGTCTCCGCTCCCTCACCACCGTCTGGGCCGAGCACCTTTCGGACGAGCTCAAGCGTCGGTTCTACAAGAACTGGTACCGCTCGAAGAAGAAGGCCTTCACCCGGTACGCCAAGAAGCACTCGGAGTCGTCCGGCCAGTCGGTTGCCCGCGAGCTTGAGCGTATCAAGAAGTACTGCTCGGTCGTCCGTGTTCTTGCCCACACCCAGATCTCCAAGACTGGGCTCAAGCAGAAGAAGGCGCACCTTATGGAGGTCCAGGTGAACGGTGGAAGCGTGGCCGACAAGGTCGAGTTTGCACGGAGCCACTTTGAGAAGGAGGTCGAGGTCGGGAGCGTCTTCTCGCAGGATGAGATGATTGACTCGATCGCTGTGACCAAGGGTCACGGTGTGGAGGGTGTCATCAAGCGATGGGGTGTCAAGAAGTGAGTCAATCGACTATAATGTCGAAGTCTGAGCTGACGTCCAGGCTTCCCCGGAAGTCCCACAGAGGGTTGAGGAAGGTCGCTTGTATCGGAGCATGGCACCCAAGTGAGGTCATGTTCTCGGTTGCCCGAGCAGGTCAGAGGGGTTACCACCACCGTACCGAGATGAACAAGAAGGTGAGTCATCTCCGTCGGTGCGAAAGACCAAAGCTAACTCTCAGATCTACCGCATCAGCAACGGAACTTCGAACGAGTCAGGTGCCACCTCCTACGATATCTCCAAGAAGTCGATCAACCCCCTCGGCGGCTGGAACCACGCCCCCGATGTGGCCAACGACTTTGTCATGGTCAAGGGTGGTATCCCCGGTGTGCGCAAGAGGGTCGTTGTGCTGAGGAAGGCGCTCCGGACCGCGACCTCGCGTCGTGATCTCGAGAAGATCGACCTCAAGTTCATCGACACCTCGAGCAAGCGTGGTCACTCTGGTTTCCAGACCATCGAGGAGAAGAACTCGTTCCTTGGGTGAGTCATCTGTCAGGTCCGAGTACCATGTCAAGGGCAGTAGCTGATATCCTCCAGACAGCGCAAGATCAAGGCCCCGGTCGCTTGATTTGTCGGTGCCGATGTACGTTGTTAGATCCTGGGCGGAGTATACACAGCTGGACATGCATGGCTGTTGTACTGGACCTTCATTGGCCTCGGGCGTACAGTGTCTGATCTGATCATCAGTGATACATGCGAACATACAGTAACCCGGACACGCTTCTGTCCGCGTCAACAGCCAGTCAACCGCCTACTGATCCTCGTACTGAACATCGATCTCATCTACTTCCTCGTCATCTTCCTCGAACAACCCCAGACTGTCCCCCATCGTCAAGACGGTCATGAGGCCCCTCGGATCAGTAGCTAACATGCCCGACTCGTCGCCCTCTTCCTCCTTGTCGCCCTCTTTCTCCTTGTCGCCCTCTGTCTCCTTGTCGCCCTCTTTCTCTTTGTCGCCCTCTTTCTCCGTGTCGTCTCGAACCTCCTTTGCGCTTTTGTCGGCAAGGGAAGCAAACACCTTCGTCAGGCAAGTCGGGCCCGCACTCGCAGCTTCAGCTGGAGCGGTGACTGCACACCACAATCGGGCCCAGGCTGCGATCTTGTCCTGCGCTTCGATGGTAGCAATGACTGACTTGCCGGAGTCCGACAGCTGTTAGGTCATCTCAACCATGTCGGACGGGATTTGGATGGGACGGGCTTACAGAAGTGATCTCAAAGCTGGTGCCGTGTTCAGCTGCAGGGCCGACGAACTCGGAGGCTGGCTTGTGGTCGATGCGGAAGTCTTCGACGCGTTCGCATTTGGGGCAGTGGGCCTTGAATGTGGTAGTGTATCCAGGGAGGGGCTCACCGAGGAGGGAGAGAAGGGGGTCCTCGTAGTTGATGGTGGGGTTGGCGGTCTCGCAGTCCTCGATGGCGGAGACGTTGTCGATGGTAGCCATGCTCAGGGATCAGGTGTGTAGTTGAGAGGGTGGGCGATTACTGATATTCAATCGTAAGTGGCGAGTAGGTGCTAGAGTGTGCGTCTGTGAGCGGAAGAGAAGGTAAAGATATAGGCGATAGAGGGGGTCCAGGGGGACCGAGAGGGGTTCATGTAGTCTGCTACCCGTCCAATCGATCGCTCTCGCGTACGAGCAGAAGCGAGCTGGCCGTGCAGCTCCTTTGACACAAGCCGAGCCGGCAGGTCGCAACTCATAGCCAGTGATGTTTCGTGCATCGCCAAGCCAGTACTTGGGCAAGTCGCTTGACCCAGTCCTTTGACCTTGGCCAGTACCCGGGCATGACGTGCGATTTGATCCTTTGAGATGGCCATCAGACCGTATGACGACGGCTGGCGCGATGGCTAGCGAGCAGGTGGGCGTCAAGCGGTGCGAAGCAGCAATACCATCTGCCAGACGTGGCGCTTGAGGTTGCTTCTTGGCCTTCATTTTCGCCATATGAGGCTTACGTCAGTGAGTGAGAGTAAGACCGGCTGCAGCTGTCATCTTCTGCAGAGTCAGTAAGCCCTTGCAGCCCGCCCGGGCAAAAGTAGCTGCTGCATGATTACACTTCTCCCATCTATTGCTCCGCTCCCTCGGGGACGTCCCCTTCGCCCATCTCCCCACCCATCGTCTGCACGCCCCCACCTCCACCTTCCTCCGGCCGCCGAGCACTGACAATGTCATCCACGCGGAGCAATAATGTTGCGGACTGATGCGTCAGCTTTAGCCCGTGCCTTGAGACGAAGTCGTGATTGCGAGCTCACCTCAATAGCAGTCTTCAAAGTCTGGATCTTGACGCTAGCGGACTCGAGGAGACCATAGTCCTTCATGTTGGTCACTTTGCCGGTATCGCCATCTACACCAGACATGCTCTCGCCTGCTGCGTGTTTTGCCTGATTGTCAGCTTTATCCTCATGTTCGAAGGACATAGAGCTCACCCTCAACTCGGTCAACGTCCTGATGACATTCCCTCCGCAATTTTGGATAAGCGTCCGGGGGATCACCTCCAGCGCATCCGCGATCGCCTTGTAAGGCGCACCCGCCACGCCCGGCAACGTCTTTGCCCGCTCATTCAGCGCTACACTGATCGCCATCTCGGTCGCTCCTCCCCCTGGCGCCAAAATAGGATTAAACACCACATTCCGCGCCACCGACATCGCATCCGCCAAGTTCCGGTCGATTTCGTTGAGAATATCCTTGCTCGGTCCGCGGAGGAGGATGGTGCATGCCTTAGGGGACTTGCATTCCTCGAGGAAGGTAAAGTACTCGTCGCCGAGCTTGTCGATGTGGAACTTGCCGCATTCCGTCCCGACGTCCGATTCGCGCAGGTCCTCGACGCGGTTGACGATGGTAGCTCCGACGGCACGGGCTATGCGGTTGTTGTCGGATTTGCGGACTCGGCGGATGGTGGTGATGTTTTGTTTGAGGAGGTAGTGCTGGGCGAGATCTGGTCGTCAGCTTGACGCCTATGTTCAGAACGCTGCAGCTCACCTGAGATACCCTTCTCGGTGAACACCAAGTCCGGCTTGAACTCCATAATCTTGTCGCACATCGCCTTGATCTGCTCCTCCTCAATCTGCAGCACCCGATTCCAGTCCTCCTCCTTCTGGATCTCGATATTCGTCTGACTCTCTCCCTTCTTGTACTCGAGTGGGCAGTCGAGCAGGACGATCCGGGGGTTGTCGATCCGTCTCCGCATCTTCGGGTGTGTCACATCCTTGTTGACCATGACTCCGCTGAGCACCCGACAATCCTCAATTTCCCCGCCCGGTACCTTCTCCACCCGGGCATACCGCTTGATATCCACCGTCTTGATATTCAGCGCCGACATGCCCGACTCGCCCGCCGCACTGCCCCCAATCAACCCATTCTCCGACTCGGCCGTCTCGGCGACGGTCCGCACTGCCTGCAGGGCAAGCGAACACATCAGGTCCGACCATCTCGACGAGAATTTGGTGCCAATGGACGTCTTGATCAGGGCGAGCATTTCGGTTTCCGAAGTGATGTCGACGGGGATGGAGACCTTGGCAATAGTGTCCAGGGCGTCGTTCAGCGCGGATTTGAACGCCTTGATGATGACAACGGGGTGGATGTTGCGTTCGAGGAGGGGAAGGGAGTAGGCAAGGATTTCTCCGGCTACATGTCAGCTGAGATTGCAAGGATGGCTTACCGAGGATGATGACACTGGTCGTTCCGTCTCCGACTTCTTCGTCCTGCGTCCGTGCGAGCTCAATCATGGATTTGGCAGCGGGGTGTGCGACGTCGATTTCCCGGAGAATAGCATGGCCGTCGTTGGTCAATCTGGAGGTCAGCTGATGAGCGGAACCACTTAATATAGCTGACGTACAAGATACCGCCCATAGGGTCGAGAATCATCTTCAACATGGCCTTTGGTCCGAGACAAGTCCGGATGACATCTGCAACGGTCTATAGGATCAGCTTCTGGCTCAAGCTTGGATATAGCCAGGTGAAGCTGACCTTAGCCGCGATGATGTTGGCCGTCTGCGCTTTCCGACCCGTCTGCCTCTCAGGCCCCGTGTCTACACCATCAGCAAGCTGTTCATGCCGTCCGAGCTGAATCGAGCCGGTCGAGGCGAGAACGCACTCATCACCATGACATTTCCGGCCATTTTGACTGAGTGTTCGCTAGTGATCGATCTGAGGTGGCTATGGCAGGTCCTTAGCTGCCTGCGAGATGTGGATAGCGATAGGTGAAGAGGTATGTGATAGTGCTTGCTGGTGGTTTAGAAATTCCAGCACCAACTGGACCGTCGCGCGCGCGCGTCAGGCAGATTCCGAAATACTCTTCGATCGGATTATCGCTATTCCCGTATAACTCCGAATTGTCCTAATCAAGTCGGCTGCAGGAAGGTTGATTAGGAAAACGAATTTACTAATGGCTCGACTGCAGGAGCGTCAAAAGTCGACAAGTCACCTCCACCTTGTAACCTTCACCACCAACTTCTCCTCTTACCGTCCACAGGGCCAGACTCCTGGCACTGCGATGCGGCCCACGGGCATCCTCCTCCGGCGATCGACCTGGAAAGGTGCGGAATCCACGGTCCTCACCACCAGCCAAGGCCGACAGAGAGCTCAGCTGATCCTCAGGTCCATTCTTCACCGCCTTCCCCTCCCTCGCTCAATCCCTCAAATCGGGCGCACCGATCTACACAAAGTCACGCGCATGTACGGTCGTACCCAACTTTGTCGGACTCAAGTTTATGGTGCATAATGGGAAAGACTTCTTGCCGGTGCAGATAGTGGAGGAGATGGTGGGGCACAAGCTGGGCGAGTTCTCGCCGACAAGAACAAAATTCAGCTATAGGTAAGTTGTCTCCACTTCGATCTGTCGTACTGCGAGGAGGTAGCTGATGATGATAGACAAACGAAGAATAGATAGGACGGCCCGGACCTGTACCAATACCTCGCAAACCGAACACACATTGTACAAATGCAGCGCAACCACACATATCGAAGGAGCAACGAGGAGGGATATACGGCCGCGGCTGGAACCTTTCCTGCTGCTGGGTCCTGATCCTTCTGATGGTGGGCAGGGGATGCTGTATCGGGCGCAGATGGCTAGTGAATTGGCTACTGCAGAGAGCGTCCTGTATGGGATGAGTGCGTGAAAGCATGAGGCGTCAACGAGCAGCTTCATGGGTGGACTGGCTGAAGTGTGTCAGCTTGCTGGACGGCGAAACCTGTCGAACGGTTTTGACAACTGCAGGTCAGGCGGGATGAAGATTCTCCAAGGAGGAGGTCGAGACCATGGAGATGGGATAGAAGGCGCGCAGGGGAGACGATCGCGGTTGGTCTCGCTGTCAGCGGCTCGTGTGGACCCTTCGCTATGCTCCTCGCAGCTCGCTTATCATGATGATGATGTCCGCTGCTCGGCTAGCTCAATGAAAATGTCTCTCTGCATGTCAAGGTAGATCAGAGCCTCTGACTTGCCGGCAGGCTCCGGGCTCCGCCTGCTTCTGATCAGTGCGCTTTGCCGTTCAACGTTCAAAAGAAGATCATACGCCAACTTTCTTCCTTGCCTCGAGCTTGCTGAGTGCCTTGCTGATCGGACAGCCGCCATTATATTGTCTCGTACTCGAAAAGTCTGCCATCTCTACGGGCCAGTCCGACGCTCCGCGCGTCTTTGTGTTCAAAGGACCCCCTTTCCTTCCATCAATAGACTTTCCGCCTCACCCTTTGCGCGTTCTGCGGCTCCCCATAAAACGCCCTTTCCCTCAGCCACTGACACACAACTCACCCTTATACCCTGGCCTCGATACCGACGATGACATACTCACGTGTATCTGGATACACACTTACCCTGGACACCGATCTCGATTTACACCGTCACCTCGACACAAACAACAACGAGGCCGTCGCCTCACCTCTTCCATACCTTGATCCCTCCTCCCTATCTGATGCGATATGATCCGGGTGGGCGCACCTCCATCCGCTTCTGACTCGTCCCACTTCTTGCTAGCGCCGGGAGGATCGCCGCCCATGCCTCGCTTCAACCAAGTTGAGTATCAAGTTGAATGACGGGCCTGTTTTGGGGTCATGGTCGAGCAGTTGGTAGTGAGGGGAGGCGAGTGATTTGTTGATGGCGGCCGTGCGCTCGGATTTGGATGGGGTGGTCTGTGCCTGAGCTGCTTACTTTAGACGCTAGGATCAAAGTATAGCGGAGTAAGGGGCATTCCTCGACCGGCAACGAGGAGAGGTATATACACGGCTCGGCTCTTTCCTTCTCCCTCTTCACTTTCCCCGCCCATCTTTCTTATCCTCATCTCTACTTTCACATTCACCTCTACTACCGCATACAGTCCACTCACTCAGCCTTCCCCTCTTTAGCAATACCGTCTAGCCTTCTACCGTCAACCTCTCCCCCGGTATACCTCGGCAACACACTCCTTACATTGCTCGCCTCAAGCCAGATCTCCATCCCGTGAGTTACCATCTTTGCCCACATATCCTTTCATCACCATGATATCCAACTCAGCTTGCATCGTGTCAGCCCACCCTGCTCGCAAGATCAGCCACTGTTATCCCTCCTCTCATCTCCCCAGATCTCATATACGACCATTTCCTTCCTCCTTCCTCCCTCTTCCTTCCTCCATCTTCCTTCTCCCATCTTACTCCCTCCTCTTTGCGTTCAGCATCTACATCTTTACAGTCATCACTTGCTTCCCGTCTATGCCGTAGTGCATGCTCTACATCTACCACTTCCCACTTCTAAAGCGCCCTGATTCCCTTGGTTCCGCTTACGAGCTCGCTCGAGACTCCCCCCGGCTCGAGTATGTCCTCCGCCTTGAATCGAGGTCTCAGCGATCCGCTCACTTTCTCGTCGCGACATTTGGATCCTAATGCGTCAGAGAACCGAGCTGACTCCATCAGGTCAACCCACCTCGACAGCGACAGCTCTAACCCGACCCCTTCTCGGCACGCCCCGTCTTTGAGCGGCTCGCCTCTTCGACTATCAAGGCTCGTCCTACTCCAACAACGTCAGCGATGGCCCCAACGAAGAGCAAGAAGAAGGCTGCCTCCAAGGCTGGTCGGCGTCCTGTACCCGGTCGCTGCATCAACTGCGGGTGCTCACACGTGAGTCACTCACTCCGCGTCTTGAACCTGGCTCGAGCTTCTGTGAGGCGACCGAGACAGCGGGATGAAGAACCTCGAGGCGCAAGGATCCTCTTGGTTCCAAGGAGGCTGCTGATCAGCTTAGCTCGAGACCACGCAGTGGCGTTACGACGAGTCTGGCGACTACGGGCGAGGTCGGAAGAGGATGTGCTCGGCCTGCGGGCTATACGTACGTTTTCCTTCCGCTGAAAGAATGGGCATTTTTTAGAGCTCTCCCAGCTGATCTCATCAGCGGAAAAACAACGGCAAGCAGCGAAGGGTCACCGGCGGAAGCTCGGGTTCGCCGTCCGACGCTGAGTACCCCGAGCAGTCCTCCTCGGACTCAGCCACCTCCCCACCTTCCTCCTCTTCGCGGGCATCCGCTTCCTCCCAAGGCTACGGCGCTCCAGTCTTCGTCTCCTCCCCCGAGTCATACGACTCCCCTTTACCCTCCTCCGACCTGGACGAACGCGTCCTTCTTCGGTTCAAGCTCACCTTGGGCTCCTCGGCTTCTCTCGACGATATATGCCCCGAGCGGGCCGCTCTTTCTCCTCACTTTGAGGAGCAGTCTATCGTCCTCCAGAGCGATGCGGAGCGGTGGGAGGCGGCATTGGACGTAGAGGAGGATGGGGAGGACGAGGCGAGACGGGCCGCAGAGGCTCTACTCGAGATCGCTGGTCGAGGGGAAAGCGAGGTGAGTTCTGGGAAAGTTCATGATTCTCCCTGCCATTTTTACGTCTCTCGGGCTTGCCTCCTTTTCCGCGCCTTCTCGGGCTGTCTGTCTGTCTGTTTTCGGGCTGTCGCCTCTCGGGCTACCCCTTTCCCCCTCCGCTCGGGCTCGATGTCGGCTTCTTTTCATTCCCCGAGAGTCGCACAGTGCTAGCCCGAGATCCAAGCTGATCTCGCAGGCGCCTCTCTCGCCCTTCGTCGCTGCTCCCGCCGTACCCGAGGCCCCCGTCCCCGCCAAATGGGGTAAATGGTTCCGCCTCATTGACACGCGGCCGAGCCACCTCTTCAACCGGCCTCAGCGACCGCCGACCGCCTTGCTCCCCCCGTCCGTGCAGAGGTATGCCATCGCCTCCGCGATCTCGCGGAGCAATGGCACGACTCTCCCGCCAATCCGCGCGGGTACGAGCACCACCATTTGGCTCCCTCCCATCCGAGACCTCCGTCTCTCCTGACTTCTTTATCCCCCTGTAAATACGAGTAAGTAGTAAGCGAGTTCGTCAGACTGTATATATCGCCTGCGTTATTAATTGTGCCTTAGATCCTAGTGGTACCCCCATCCTCCTCTCCGCTCTGTAGCATAGTCTTCCCTCCGCCGTTTCATACTTTTTCCTGCTCTGCGATCCCCGTTTACCATAAAGTCCGGCTATGCGCAATATATCAGTATCGTCACACAAAGCTTCTTCTGATCTTGCGCTCGGGATCGGAAGCACAGCTTCCCGATCGATCGCGCTTCGTGAATGCTCAGCTTCTCGAGCAAGTCAGGCGATCCGTGCCTTGGTCCAAGCGTGCATGTCATCCGGTCATATCTCGCTTCCGACCGCGCATGCGCACTGGCTCGTAAGCTACGATCCTCGTCGGATCCGGGATCTGAGACGAGCCCGAGGAGTGAAACCAGAGGGTCGACGAGCATCTCAGGGGGAGGAAAGAAGCGGGACTCACCGTCTTTCAGTCTCCGTTCAATATCCGCCCACTTCTTTCCCATTCCCTTCCCATACGCTTCCAGCACCTGACATGTCAGATTACCACCCAAATGTCCTAGTCGGAGCACCTGTTCAGGTACCACATAGCTAAGGATATGAGACTTACGCCTGCAAATAACCCCTCGCTGGCCGGATGTGTAGACCCAAACGCCCGTTCGAGGACATATAGGTCCACAGCGTAGTTCTCGACGTATACCGCTTGCGAGGAAAGTCCGAAGTCAATCATTACCTGCGTTGTCAGCCCACCTCCCAAACACCATCGTCTGAATGGAGAGGGATAGCTGAGCTAGAAATTGGACATGAAGAATCACGTACCACATCGTACGCCTCCGCCTTGCCGGGTGTCAGGCGAATCATCATATTGCTCGTTGTGAGGTCACCGTGGATGATACCTGTGCTATGCAGTCGAGCAAGAGCGGCTCCTATAGCCGCCATAAGATATTCTGGGGATCAACTTCCCCCTTCTCCCCCTTCTCCCCCTCCATCCCTGTCTCCCTCTCATAGACCTACCCTGTGATATCCCCGCCCCCTTCAATGCAATCCACCCCTCACTCTCCTCCACCCCTCCAGCCTCACCATCCACATCCAGCCTCTCCATCCCCTCCTCAACCTCCTCCTCCGCCTCCCCCGCATCGACCTCCACCTCCCCCTCGGCCCCTCCGCCCAAAATCTCCCTCACGCTCCACCCCTCCACCTTCTCCATCCCCAGCACCCCCTCCCGCTCGTCCACCCACATCACGCGCGGCACGACTACGCCCGCCTTGAGACATCGGGCGAGCGCGCGCGCTTCGAAGGAGAGGCGGGACTTTGTGAGGGTGGCGTCGAGGGTGGGGTGCCGGTATGTCTTGGGGAAGCGGTGTTTCAGTATCAAGGCTGGAGAGGGAGGGAAAGGCGTCGAGTTGGATGAGGAGGGAGTGGAAGATGGGGGCCAGTACACCGATGGAGGGGCTAGGTGGGTCGATAGTGCGTAGACTCGCTGGAATGTCAGCTTGAAGTGAAGAAGAAGGAGGAGGAGGAGGCGGAGGAAACGAACCGCTTCAGCGCCTTGCTTGATGAGCGTTGCCGAGTCGAGGAGGTCCCGACTGGCCGAGCGGAATGGTGTGGGCTCTACAGTGGACGCCATGCTATTTCGCTGAGGCTTATCGGGGTATAGCCAGTAAGTAAGCAATGAACTGGGATGAAGGGAGAATGATGAAGGGCAAATTGGGCAAATTGCTCAACAGCTCGTTCTCGTTCAACATTCCTCGGGGATCTTCCCAGATAACCCTGCGTTGCTCTTTGGCTGCTAGCGGGTCTGCGGTCGTCGCTGCTTCTGGCGGGTAAGACGATCCTCAGCTAAGGAGGCAGGTCTACATGGCGTATGGACATTCTTCTCACGACGCTCTATCTTACACCTTTTCACTGCGATCGCTGGGCCGCCTCGAGCTACTACTGCTCCCCTTCCGACTCCCTTCCTTGGCCTCACTCGGGCGTCTATGCTTGCCCTCACTAGGCCGCCTATCCGCCTTGGGCCTCTCCGCGGACCTTGCGACCAGCGGCTCACTCCTCACCTCGGGGAGTGACGGCCTTCTCGGCGCTTGCGTCTCCGAGGTCTCGGGCGGACTGGACCGAAGGGGGCGGGACGATGGCTCGTAGTAGGACGGAAGGCGAGCCCCTTTCGAGTCTTTCCTAACGCTCAGGGGAAGAGTGCTCCCCCTCGATCTCGCAGCGGTGGGCATCGCAGGCAGGCGGTCCTCGCTCGGTCGGGACCTGGCGATAGGTACAGCCTCCCGGGGAACGATAGATGCGCGCTGGAGCCGAGGATCGGGTGACGCATTCGAGGCGTATAGCTGCCGACTGTTCTCGCGGTCGATGGGCGACCCCTCATCCGTCAGAGCTTCGGGTGAGGCGGTACGTGGGATCTTCTGAACGACCGGCTGGGGTTTCTTGATCTCTGGTTTCGGCGGGGGAGGGGCGGTGTTCTTCTTGGTGTTACCTCGGTGGTCGTCTTCGGAGTCGTCGTCCGTCTCCTCCTCGGACTCAGTCTCGTCTTCGCTCTCCTCCTCTGACTCCTCCGACTCAGTCTCCACCCGTGCCGCTTTGCTCTTGGGCGCCGAGGAGGAGGTGGAGGGCTTTCGAGTTTCGGCAGGCGAGGGGGCAGAGTGGGATGGCCGTTGCTGCAACGCCGGACGGGAGGACGGCGGGGATGATCGAGCAGCCGAGCGGGGTTCCGGCTCCTCCACTACTCTCGTCAAGGGTTGTTTCGCCCTCGCCACCTGTTGCTGCACACTCCGGGCCTGCTGCTGTTGCTGCTGCCTCTGCTGCCTGACCGCCGGCCTGGGCTTCTCCTCCTCACTCTCCTCCTCGGACTCATCCTCGCTCTCGCTGTCGCGGTCCCTCCCTCCCTTGGTGTCCCGCCTTCGTCGATCATCCATCTCATCGTCGTCGCTGTCATCAGAGTACTCGTCGTCCGTTTCCTCCCTCTTTTCGTTGGAGTTTCGGAAGCTTTTGCCGGACTCCCCGCCGTCTCCGGTTTTCCGTTTCTGGCGGCGGTGGAGCAGCCAAACTATGCCGAAGCCAACGAGGAAGAGGGCGAGGACGACGCCGATGCCGCCGATGACGAGTTGGGTGGTACTGAATTTGGCTTTTTGGCAGGAAATGTATTGGCTGACATTGTCAGCTTAGGATTGACGCGGAAGGACTGGAAGCAGAGATTCATAAGACGAGAAGAGGAGGCCACTGGGACACAAGGAAGAGAATAAGGCGATGAGGGGAGGGGAGGTGGAGAGACGAGTGGGGCACGAGAGAGAGGACAAGAGGGGGAAGCAGGGCCATGGGATCACAGCGCGCGGGGAGGGGTGGGCGGGCAAGAGGAGGTCCGACTCACGTCACACCATTGTCCGTCGTACATGCTTCCCCGTCGGTGCCTTCTGATGAGGAAGGGGAGCTGCTAGGTGTTGCCTGGGCAGCAGCGGAGGTCAGCGCCGAAACGGCCGTGAGGAGCGCGAGTGCTATCAGCATGGCGTCAGTGCTATGAACAGTCGGCTGGCTATGCCAAGATCGATATCGTTGAGTAGGTCTCGAGGTGGGCCATCTCAGCTGCCCTGGCCTGCGCCCTGCTGATACACGTCTCATCCGCTTGATGGTGAAAGGACGAGACATGGGGACAAGGAGGAGATGGCTGGCCGTCTCAGCCCAAACGGATACGCACGGATAAAGGTTGACTTTCCGGTCTCACGTAAGCCACCTTTGTGACGCGTCTCATGATTTTCACGACGCGTCCAGCCACACCTCCGCCTTTGTCGATCAAGTCAGGGATTTCTCAAGGTGACATGCCTTATCCTACGGTGCACAATTACCATCCGAACAAGTTCCCGAGCTGTTCTTGACGGCATATCACCCGGGAGAAGGAACGCGCCGAGTAAAGTGGCACGCCGCACGTCCGGCTCGTCGCGTCATGTCACATCCAGCGCGCAGCCAGACCTCCGAGAAGGAATTGGCAGGTGGCAGACGGAGTTGCTCACCTTGTCGTTCTGATCTCACTCACATCCTTCTCATCTGTTCATTCCTCTAATTTTCGACCCCCTCTCTCGACTGCAAATTCTACGAGCCCGGTGCTCAGCCTCGACGGCACACACTCCTTTTTCCGCCCTATCGGGACACTCAAATCCACTACCCAACGATAATATCCTATAATGGCGCCGGTCGCTCCTTTCCTCCTCTCGTTGCTCGCAGTCGCTGGTGTCGCCGAGGCTGGGCCTCTCCAGCCTGGCAGACACATGGCTCCGGCTGTGTACAACAAGGGGCTTGCTGGACACGCTCGACGCGAGTTCCACAAGCTCATGGCGCGGTACTATGGTGATTCCCAGGGGATGGTGCGTTGTTTACAAGTAGCTATTTCGGGTCAATGCTGATTGATAGACTAAACCCCCACCTCTTATCGAGCGTCGAGCCAACAACATGCCCGCCGACTGGACGTCGATGGGGTGCATGAACGAGTCATGGAACCAGCGGTTGCTCGAGGGGTCCTCCTTCTCGTCAAACAAGATGACCCCGACGCTGTGCATGACTCAATGTCAGAAGCGGGGCTTCCAATACGCCGGAACACAATACGTCGACGAAGTGAGTAATATACTTTTGTAATTGAGCTTCGCTGACAGTCAGTGCTACTGCGGTAACACCTTTGTCGGATCGGGCGGTCAGTCTCAGCCAGACGCGGCGTGCAGCATGGCCTGCAAGGGAGACGCATCAGAGAAGTGCGGAGCGGCTTGGTTCCTCAACGTCTACAAATACACTGCCTCGGTCTCCGCCAACTGCACCACCCCTTCCCTCCCCGCCGCCTCGGTGTCCGGAACAGCCACCACTGCCTCCCCCATCCCCTCCCCCACCAGCACCCTCCCTGCCCAGAACAGCACCGTCCCCGTTCACAACAGTACCGACAGCTCCGAGTGGTACGCCCACGGTTGCGCTGTCGACGCCAATCCTCGTATCCTCAACGAGTTCTCCAACACCGCCATGGCCAACATGACCGTCGACTCGTGTCTCAATCTTTGCGAGGAGAAGGGCTTCTCGTTCGCCGGTGTCGAGTACGGAGAGCAGTGCTACTGTGGCTCCAAGCTCCCCGCTAGCATTAAGTACGCGGATATCTGCCAGCTTCCCTGCAAGGGGAATGCCAAGGAGACGTGCGGCGGATTTTGGGCGATGGAGGTGTTTGAGTTGATGAAGGCTGGTGCGGATTGCCCGGTTCAGGTCCCCGCGGTGACCAACATTGGTAACAACAACATCGTCATCCCTGCTCCTACCGCTACCGTCTCCCCTGCCCAGACCACACCCCTCAATCCCGCCAAGACCACCACCTCCTCCATCGTTGCGCCCGCACCTACCGCTCAGCCCCCTAGCGCCTCCGGGGACCGCCAGGTCTGGGCCCACCACATGGTCGGAAACACCTACCCGTACACCCAGGCCAACTGGCTCGTCGATATTCGCGCTGCATCCGCACAGGCCATCGACGGGTTCGCCTTGAACCTCGGACACGAGTCATGGCAGGTCGACCGCGCCACGGACGCCTACGCTGCCGCGCAAAACTCGGGAACCGGTTTCAAGCTCTTCCTCTCGCTTGACGTCACGTCCCTCGGCTGCTGGTCCGGCGGCGACGCGTCCAATCTCGTCAGTATCGTCCAGCGATTTGCCAACCACCCAAACCAGGCCAAGCACAACGGCAAGGTCCTCGTCTCCACCTTTGCCGGTTCCGACTGCAACTTCGGTACCGGCTCGGGCTCGGGGGCGTGGCAGAGTATGTTTGTTGATGCCTTGAAGAACCAGGGGACAAACATCTTCTTTGTTCCCTCGATCTTCTCGGACATCAGCACATTCAGCGGCAACTCCTGGATGGACGGCGAGGTGAGTACTTTCTGTTCCGAGATTGGACAAGGCTGATAATCAGCTCAACTGGAACTCTGCTTGGCCGATGGGCAACAATCAGATCTCCACCGACACGGACAACCGGTACATGAACGCTCTCGGCTCCAAAGAGTACATGGCGGCCGTCTCCCCCTTCTTCTTCACCCACTTTGGCGCCGACCTCTGGAACAAGAACTGGCTGTACCGTGCCGATGACTGGATGTACTGCGCCCGGTGGGAGCAGCTCATCGGGATGCGCGACCGGGTCAAGCAGGTCGAGATCCTCACCTGGAACGACTACGGAGAGTCATCGTACATCGGTCCCATCCAGGGCGCCCTGCCCGGCTACTCGGGCAAGTGGGTCGACGGCTTCGACCACCAGGGTCTCGCGCCTCTTACCCAGTACTACTCTACCGCGTACAAAACCGGCCAATACCCAGCCATCACCAAGGACACCCTCGTCCTCTGGTCCCGTCCCCACGCGCACGACGCCAACGCCAACGACTACATTGGCAAGCCGACCGGATGGGACTGGACTACCGACTACGTCTGGGCCGTCGCCCTCACCACGTCCGATGCGGTCGTCACCTTGACGTCGGGGTCCAATACCCAGACCTTCAACGTCAAGGCCGGTCTCAACAAGCTCAAGATTGCCAACTCCCCAGGCGGTATGAGCGGGAAGATTACGAGGAATGGAGGAGATGTTGCCAGTGCCAGCATCAACGGCCAGTACACTACATCACCTTCATCGTACAACTACAACTACTACGTCGGGTCGAGCTAGGGCGTCTAGGCGTTACGGGCTCCCTGTTTATGATATCAGTAGTATTTAGCTTAACGACCTCCTTATACAATCTTTTAGATCTCTTTCGTGCTGGCACGGACACTCTCTTCTTAGGTAGTCTTGTAGGGTATATAGGTAATATGCAGAAATGGCATACATAGATGGCTAGCATAGGAGAAGAAAGCTGGCAGACGCGATGTGCTGAGGCATCCCCCACTCGAAACGGCCCCACTTACCGGTAGAGGAAGAAGCCGGAGGAAGTCCAGCAACCGGTCCCTCTCCTTGTCCCTCTCCCGCCATTGTCCTGCTTTCCTCCCCATACATCTCTACTCAGATACTCATCTATGATGTCAGACTCCAAAGTGCTGTCTCACACATCGCCTGCAGACTTCGCCCAAACAGCGGTCGACGGCAAGAAAGTCCCGCACCAAGCTTCGCTGAAGGTGGAGGAAGAGGTATGCTGCCTGACAATACTGGACTGTGACAAGGGGACTGAGCTACCTCACCGATACGATACGAGGCTGATACGGCCAGCTTGGCTTCTATGCTGCATATCACTCGAACAAGGTCAATCAGGCCATCCACTTCGTCTGCATCCCAATGATCTTGTGGTGAGTCCTGCGCTCAAGGCGTACTCTGTCACACCCATCCCTCCCAACTATGTCCTTGTTATCAGAGGCGATCTGTTTTGCTGGATGTAGGATGGTGCTGACGGTTTTAAGGTCGACCATGATCATGCTCGCGCACCTGCCTCTATCCGGTACGAAGACTGTGCATCTCACCGAGAATCTCGCTATCAGACCCAACGCCGCTCTGGCGCTTTACGCTGGATACCAAATCTACTACTTCCTGCTTGAGCCCATTGGAGCTGTAGGTCACGTCCACCTGCAGTAGAGTCTGCGCATCACTGACGTCTCCAGCTGACGTTTGTCCCCATCGGCACCCTAATGTACCTGACCGCAACATCCTTTGCCAACTCAGCTCCCCTCTCGCTCCCATTGCGACTGTACAAAGGCGTCGCACACCCCTCGGCCATGCCTTTCGCCATCGCACTCAATGTTGCTAGCTGGATCGCTCAATTCATCGGTCATGGCGTCTTCGAAGGCAGGGCTCCTGCTCTGTTCACAAATCTGACTCAAGGTAAGCTCTTCTCAAGCGCTCCGCCCAAGGTCCCGACATGACTGACGCGCAGCCCTCGTCCTTGCCCCCTTCTTCGTCCACCTCGAGATGCTCTTTACCTTCTTCAACTGTGAGTGCCTTGCCTTTCGAGAGAGGATCAGAGACGGTGATGGGCGCCGCTGATCTTGCAGACAAGCCAGAACTTCACAAAAAGATGATCAACGCCGCGGGAAAGCGAATCCGCGATATGAACCGGGCAGCGAAGATGAAGTAAAGGGCACGATATGCTCCACGCTGGACGCAGCAGGCCGGTCGATGGGGTGCCGCTTCGCAGAGGAGTGTTGGGTGGGTATGCAGCCGTGGGTATGGATCGTATGCGGGAACGTTATCGGTGTATAAGCTAGGTCAGAGGTATGAGCGGACGGGAACGTCGTGGCGGTCGCCAGTACTGTTGTTATGATATGCATCTAGTGAGAAGCTAAGGCACCTGTCAAGCATGCTCGAGAGCTGGCGACAGTCCGCCCTGAGTGCAGTGGAAGTCTGTTTAATCAGCTTGATCCTGTCGTCAAGATAATTTGATGGCAAATCAGGAGCGGCATCTCCCTCAGTGTAACTATGAACTAGAGTCCCCCATCGCCCAGACGGCCCCCGGCCCCCAGATCGGGCAGACCAAGACGGTCCGACACCAAACAGGAGACGGAAATGACCTAGGGGTTCGTTGACCCCCCTGGGCTGGGCACCTTGAGGTGATGGGATAAATTTTCGTCCTTGGGAGATGCCGCCTGTGAGGGAGAGGAGGAAGGACGGCTGTGCTCACCTGTATCTCTATTATGCTGCTGCCGGGGTCAAGGTATAGTTGACAGGTGAACAGATGAGATTTGCTGGCCTGAGCGAGTGGTATCAATTTGGCTTGGGACAGGATAGGAGTAAATGCCACGTCATGCCTCTTTGTTACGGTATTACCGCGTGTGACTTTGGCTTTCCAGCCAGCGCTGTCAACATCGAATCCCTCGACCTTGCTCTGTTCTCCATCTATACAGCTTATACATAACACTCATCAACCCTTAGCTTGACCTACATCGCCTATTCGCAGGCATCGTCCTTATATTACTCTCAATCGACCGTCCAAAACAATGGAGAAAAAGGAGAAGGTGGTGCCGCCTAGCCCTCCAAGGGTCATTCGAGATGAGACGACCGGGAATGCATACAGAAGAGTTGGCTTTTTGGGGGAGGTAAGCTGAAACGCTTCTTCGCGAGAACAAAGAGCCAAGCTGACTTCTCAGGGTGGGTTTGCGAGAGTATGGGAAGTGACGACAATACACGGCGAGAGGAAGGCTGTAAAGGTGGTCAACAAGGATAGTATCAAGTCTAAGAAGAATAAGACGAAGGTGATTGTTCCCTACTTTCGCCATTCATGGTTCTATGCTGATGTAGCAGCTCTGGGCGGAGATCAAGCTGCATCAGATGCTCACTCACCCAAATATCGTCACTTTCGAGGACTGTTTCGAGGACGATGAGAACGTATATATGATGTTGGAATTATGCGAGAACGGGGTGAGTTGCATAGTCCTGGTGCTCGTCGCAGGGGTCGAAGCTGATAGCGTAGTCACTGATGGACCTTCTTCGGAAGCGGAGAAGATATACCGAACCAGAAGCTCGCGTCATCCTCGTCCAACTCATCGCCGCCTGTCAGTACATGCACCAGACCAACGTCATTCACCGGGACTTGAAGCTAGGAAATCTGTTCTTGGACGATCAGATGAATGTGAAGGTTGGAGATTTCGGATTGGCGGCGTTGATAGAGAAGCCGGGTGACCGGAAGAAGTGAGTGGATAGGGAAGGGAGAAGAGAGTGGTGAGCTGATCAAGCAGGACTATCTGCGGAACACCCAATTATATCGCTCCTGAAGTTCTCTTTGACACTGTCAATGGGCACAGCTTCGAGGTGGACATATGGTCTGTGGGGGTCATATTGTAAGTTTGGTCGCCGAACATGTCGACAATGCTGACTGATAGATATACCTTATTGATCGGAAAGCCTCCATTTCAGACCAAGGACGTCAAGGCCATCTACAAGCGGATCAAGGAGAATCGATACGACTTCCCGGCGGACAAGGAGATATCAGCATCGGCGCAAGACCTGATCACCAGTATCCTCAACCCAGAACCAGGTAATTTGCTCCGATAGATTGAGGGATCTAGCTGAGAGTCTCAGACAAGCGTCCCAGCCTCGACGCTATCCTCCGCCATTCCTGGTTCCACGATGGACCGTTCCCGCCCTTCGTGCCCGTCACGGCCCACGACTCTGCGCCCGACTTCCGCCGCCTCACCATCACGGAGAGCCGACGCAACTTACAGGCAGTCTACCACAAGGCCAAGATTGGCGCGCCGAGCGAGATCAACACCGAGACTGGCAGAATACGAACGAACCTCGGACCCAGCATCATCCAGCAAGAGAGGGATTTCAAGTATGCGGTACAGCCCGACAGTCCTCTCGGTGCCCTCATCAAGTGAGTATGAGGTCTTCCGGCAGGCGGCATATAGCTGACAGGCAGATCCGCTCGTCAACCCCTCGTCCAGGGTCCATCCGAGATCAAGGACTCTGCCCTTTTGCGCAAACTTTCAGCTGCCGGTGCGCAGGCAACTCTCAGTCCCGTACGTCGAGGTCACGCACCACGTACCACGACAGTGGAGGCAGGACCTTCCAGGAGGCACATGGCCGCCGTGGGAGAGGAAGAGGAGGACGATGCTATGGGAGAGGAGCTACCGCCAACTCGATACGATACCGCTGTTCGCGAGAGGGAACTTGCTACGCAGAAGATCCGAATCGTGTCGGAGATGGCGGCCAGCGAGCAGCGAGAGGAGGTCCAGGTCCGTCGCCCATCACCTCGGAAACAACCCCTTGGTCCAGCAACTACGGTTCCGTCCACTCGTTCCGCAGCGGCGCATTCAGAGCACAAGTCGACGGGCAAGGGCAAGGCGGTGGACATGGCGGCTAAGCCTGAGACGCCGGGGCTATTCGAGACGGTCGGAGTCCTTCTGGCGGACGCGTTCGCAGCATCAGATACGGATGAGGGGTATCGCGCGCCGGGTGAGTGACAGCTCCGCGTAGAGCTGGGTACCAAGCTGACCTGAAACAGTTGATCTACAGGACCCGAAGCCGCCTCAGGTGTTCGTCGCTTCGTGGCTGGACTATTGTACCAAATATGGGATGGGATGGTCCATGTCGGATGGAACAGTCGGCGTCCATTTCAACGACTCGACCTCACTAGCTCTATCTCCTGCCAAGACGTGAGTTTATCATCCTTCATTTCACCGTGCAGAACATCGCTAATCATAAGTCATGCCGACCACGTCTACCCAGAAGGTAATGGACATAGCCGAAAGAACTACCTCGCCGACTCTGCCCCGCCTGAGCTCAGCAACAAATTCGCCCTCCTGCTCAAATTCCAAGGATACATGGCAGACCGGCTAGTCGGGCAGATGCCATACACATATGAGGACACCGGTCTGACAAAGGGGATGACGATCGTCATGCGGTATCTGCGGATGAAGCATGTTATCGTGTTTAGATTGAGCAACGATGTGGTGCAGGTGAGTCTTCCACCCTGAACAAAGACGCAAGGCTGATATTCAGTTCAATTTTTACGACCACACGAAACTCATCCTCAGCGAAGGCGGGCTCGTCATTTCCTTTATCGACAAGTCGTACAACTTGTGGTGTTGGAGCCTGGAGGAGCTGATGTGGATGAAGCGGGAAGAAGAGCAGGAAGGGATGGACCCGCGCGAGAAGAAGCGGGTAGATGGGGTGCTGTATAAGCTGCACTACGCCATGTGAGTTTCCCACTTAGTTGCCAAGAGACACAGCTGACGGGATAGGGATGTATTGAAGAAGGTGCATCTCCATATGGGTTCGAGCGGGAACAAGAAGTCTAGCAAGGCGCCGACGGAGACGCAAGCACCTGAAAGGGCAGTGAGGACAGCGGAGAGGCCAATCAGATGACAGGGCGGATTTGGACTTGGAACGGAGGGGGACATTCGTATATCATGTTGTTCTACTTATAGTGTCTGGGCTTTAAGCTACATATTGGGCGTCCGCCATGATAGGCCAGATATCGCGTCTGGGTTCTCCAATACCCTCTCCGCCTAGCCTCATTTAGCGCGTCCCCTTGCCTGGATGATAAAAGCTCGTCCGCTTACCATGCGATGGTCTGGCTTGTGCCGTGGCCTTCTTCACTCAGCGTATACGCTGCCCGACCAGAATTGGACCGCCTCGACCGATAAGTGTCGTGAACCGACGGCGGACCTGCCATTGTGACCAAGGGTCACTTCGAGGTTCAGGCAAGGCTTTTATAGGGGTTGGTGCTGCCACAGTCAGTGAAAGTTACTTGGACCAGCTAGTAGATGAAGAAACCTACCACGACGCATCTGTTGGACGCAGATCCACTTTTCAAGAACCCGAAGTGATCGCACCGACCAGTCCGCGAGCATTGGGCTGGTCCGCAACCGCATGAACCGTTATCCCGCTTTCAGCGAGGTACGCCCGACTCGTCTCCCCGATCGCTGCGACCCGTACGCGAGGACCTGTCTCGCCTACTGCCGCGGAGTCGAGCAATGGAGTGAGGTACGGTAACGCATATCCCGCCGAAGAGGGCGAGAAGAAGGCCAGCCATAAGTCCCGACCCGGCGCATCGCCTGCCGCAAGGGAAGCGATCTCGCTCTTGACGAGACCGGCAAATTCGGGGTTGAGAGAGGTACTGTAGACCTGTGTCTCGTATACCGTATGGCCAGCATCCCGGAGGATGGGCTGTAGGTTGTTGGCAGACTTGTCACCCCGTATGAAGAGGTACGACCGGGAGGCAGCGCTATCGGGCTGAAAGGTGGAGAGCTGCTCCAGCATATGCTCGGCGAGGAGAGTGGCTGTCTTCGCCGAGGTGACGCGGCCGAGATCGGGGAGGAGCGACTTTGCGCAGCCCGAAGCTGCCAATACTTCGGTGGATGTAGTTCCGACAGTATAGAAGGCGAGCTTGGACAGGTCCGGGGCTGAATTTTAGCTCCAGCTGTAAGAATCTCGATGACCAGCTCACCTGATTCAAATCCACCACGAGCCTCCAAGGCCTTCACGGCTCGGATCCATCCCTCTGCTCCTCGCTTGCTAGTGATAATGACCCCATACCATTTGCTCCCTTTCCGCGAAAGCAGCTCCTCGAGCTCGGCCGTCTCATACCGCTCCGCTAACGGAGGGAGATATCGGACCTCGAACCCCTTTGCTTCTGCTTCCTCCTGATACGCCTCGGTCCGGCCTGCAGACTCGGCCTTGATGAGCCATAGCTGCGCTTTGGAGCTCGGCAACTTAGGTGCCCCACTCATGGATAGATGACAATGTGAAGAGCAGATCGTCGCGGACGCGCTCTTCTGGACTTCTGGACCGGACACGATTGGCCCCGGAACTGCGCACTCTCATGTTGGATCGGAAACGAGGAATGCGGTACAAAATACACCTGATGATCCAAGCTGGTACCGGCTGGTCTACATATCACCCGTATCTCCCCGTTGACCGCTCCTGATGTGTCCCACTAGGCAGACCAAAACCTCCTAATGGGTCCTTGCTGACGTGAAGACCCGCCAGCGGATCTAAAGGGTCGCTGACTCCTCTCGGACCGCCAGCTGCCAATCCGCCATCCCTCCGCGGGACCGCTGACCCCGCTGGTACTCGACTCTGCTCCGCACGCATGCTGTCCCGGACCGGTGGAGTCAAGGGGACACGTGAGAGACCGGTACTTGGCTTATCGTCGCGGGAAGAGAGGTGAAGAGTCGGTTTTGGCGCAATGACAGCCGGACGTGGCGCGGTGGGGAAAGACGAAACCTTCGGCGTTTCGGGCGATGAGAAGTGGTTGGGTGTGGGTGAAGGAGGCGGAGCTTCCGCTTGAGTCGGTCGAGCTGCCGAGGATGGCGCAGAAGACAATGTCTCATCCCTGCTCCTCGGCGCCTCCAGCCCCTCGTGCCATCCCCACTGCCTGACCACATCCTCCACCTCGCACCCTGCCGCATCCAGCAGTGTGTCCCTCACTCTTCCCAGCCCGTTATACGCGTCCCCTTTCGCGACTTCTTCCGTGACAGACAGAGCAGACATCCACTCGTTCATCGCCTTGCCCATACCGACCATGGCCAGCCGAAGCTCCGCCATATCCCGCTCCGCATCCCGGAGGGACTTGATCGAGATGTTACTGTCCATGGACGGGCGCTTGCTTACTTCTGGACGGGTTGCCGGGTAGAAGGAAGAGATGGGATTGTGAGGCGGAGAGAAGAAGCTCGACCTCGGTGGGATGGCGGATGCTGAGGAGGGGATCGAGGAGAACTGTGGATTGTCGCGTGGGGATGGAGTGCCGAGTGGTGAGAAGGGAAGATTTGGGAGGTAGGATGAGTAGCCTTCGGGCAGATTTTTCTGTTTATCAGCTTGGCAGCTCCACCAGCTAAGCGCTAAGCTCACCCGGATATCAGCTACGGTAGAGTAGAATGTTTTATCCAGGCCTGCCGCCTGTGCTCGCTCGAATAGTCCCTGCGCCAGACCTTGTACCCCGGGCCGATAGGGTTGAGGAGGAGGCGGACGGGTATTGGCGGTCCGGCCATGATTCAGGCGTCTCGGCTGATGGTCGTCCCTTTCTGTCCGCTCAGGCGGTGCTGCGCGAATTCCGAGTAGGTCCTGATTCTGCAGCACCACCTCGACGCCGCCAGCGGGCGTGACGTTGCCGCGTAAGAACAGAGCTTGAGCGAGGATAAGATGCGGTGAGAAGGGGTACTGGGTGGACGATGAGGGATAGCGAAGCAATTTGGACAGGAGTGTCGAGTAGTCTGCCTCCAGTACTACTTCCTCAGTCTTAAGCAGCGTGACGGAGACTCACGCTCGTTCCGTATCAGCAGCAGCATAGCGATACAGACGTAGTCGATCAGCCCGAGACCTGGATCTTCCGCGAAGATCCCGTCCCACAGCCGTATTGCTGCGGGGAAAGGCAGCTCTCGGGTGAAGATAAGTCGGATCCATCGACTGTCGTATCAGCTTTGAGTGGATTGATGGTAGGATCAGCTCACATTGCCCATATTTGCGGCTCCAGTCCCTCCGTCTCGAAACGCTCCCATAGCTGGGGGTCAATACGCCGGAGGAGCGAGTTGTGGAGCTGCTGACAGCGGAGTATGATCGGCGCAACCGGTGCATTTGGCACTTTGGTCCGCTAAGACGTCAATCTCGAAGCACACGCCAGTGACGGTGAAGAGTAGCCTTACTGGTCCTTCCTCAGCTCGCCACTCGTAGAAGGCCTTGGCACCCCTCATCAGCTCCTGAAACAGCCCGTAGGAGTCGTGCTCCACCCATCGTCTGTCCAAAGTCGTCCGCATTGCTTCAAGCATGACAGCCTGGCTGGATGATCCTGATGATGAAGCTTGATTGGCGTCGACTTCCAGCGAGTCGCGGTCGACCGACAGAAGGCATACAGCCAGGAGCTCGTGCATCCCCTGCCGCAATCAGCCATTGTCTTTGGGTGCATGTCGACGTCAAGCTCACCTGGCGATACCCGACATCCGGGTTCTGCACAGCGAAGAGGAACAACATGGTCACCATCATTCGCCTGACCCTCTCTATTCGGAAGTAGTCGATGTCGGGGAAGGTCCTATCCACATCCTGGCGGATTGTCGCCCGCAGATCCTGATGGGCGAACCAAGTCTTCCAGGGTGATTGCCCGTCCAGACTCAGTGGATCCCACTCTCCTTCTGGTCCACCAGGAGCAGGCAGAGGCAGTGGCGAGGAGGGAGACTGGTCGTCAGGCGAGCAGTCAGATGCCCAGCGTCCGTCTGGAGCAACCAGGTACCGCCTTCGCAGCGATGTGTACATCGCTCGGGATATCTCGAGGGTTGGGGCGAAAAGGTTCTGGGATGTCGGAGGAGGAAGAAGGCCGTGGTACAGCTGTCATCCTTCAGCGGCTTGCCTTGCCAATGGTGAGGAAGACTGACCCGCCAATACACCGACCGCAGCGTGATACCGCCGTCCCCCTCCTCATCTCCTAGTCCATCCTTGGTCGTCGCCTGAGCTTTCAGTCGAGCGAGTGACAGAAGCGGGTCGGAGAATACAGAGCGCCATGCTGAGCTGCCATGAATCAGCGATGTCCATCATCCGGAGGAGCTGTGAGACGAGCTCACCGTATGGCGTCCGCTGCAGGACGGACGAAGATGGCCTCTTCCGGAGCGGTCATCTTGACAACTCTACACTATTTGGGCTGAGTCATCGACACAACGCCGCCAGGTATTTCATAGAGCGCTCACTCGACCCTCGGAGATGAGCAGCTTTGCGAGATGGACGTTTATAGGTGATGCATAGCTGGAGAATGAGCGTCCTCACTAGTGCAGGTCGTCTGGCCATGTCTTGACATCGTCCGGAGATGGCCGCGGCAGGGGTGGAGGTGGTGAAGCTATCGAGCACAAAGGATCTCTCCCTTTACCTTTCATCATCGAAGGATGACATGAGTATAGACTGATACAGGTGAGGCAAGGGCGTCGAGGCTGTACACTTTACTCAAGAAGTATACTCATTGCCTCTAACGACCAGGATCGTCTCGGTCGCTCTCCGGCACCATGACCAGTCAATCCTCTCAAGCGATCCTCTCCAGGATCGTCCCTCTCATCTGCCAAGGACTTACCATGGCACCCTACGACGACGCAGTATGGCTCGAGGGCCTCAGGATGCTTGCTGACCCAAAACTTCGTCGGACAATGGCTACCACCTCGTCGATCTGGATGCCCCTGCTCCTGAAGGGCATCGATACGACCCGGACACCGGAGGTGATCCTGGCCGGTCTACGATTGCTGGCCGAAGTATCTGGGATAGTGGATCCAATGAAGAGCTGCTTTGTCAAGCCTTTGAAGGCATTGATGGTCCTAGATGGCGTGGGCGAGACGGACGAGCTGAGAAAGGCGGACGGTAACCTGGGATTGGAACTGATCCCAAGCATCCCTTCGACCGATCTCTCTGTAAGCTCTGTCCTCCATGACTTCCTGGTCATAGTATACTGAATACTCAGGCATCTTCGGGCAGTCTCAAAGCCCCGCCTGTCGCTACGGCTGCAGGACCCACCCTCCATCCAGTGCTGAACGAGATTCTCGAAGGGAACCTCCCCCCTCATACCCGCGATGTTCGCTACGCTTGGACACACTCCCTCTTTGCCCCGAATACGGAGCAGCACGAAATATGGCTGGCGAACCTATACCGCGCAACGGTGGAGGCGAGTGCAGTTCCCGAAATGGTCATTACTTGGAAGGTGAGTGTCTCTCTGACCATATTAGCGAGTCCCAGCTGACATCCTCAGCTCGACACTCAGATCCACGAGGATCTCTTCCCCACGGCTTTCCTCCTTTGTTACAATCAGATCGAAGCGGACGTCGCGTTCAAGGCCAAGGTGGACAAGACTTTGATACGCCTGCTCGCCGACCCGATGACGAGCAAAGCGATAGTCGAGGTGATCCTGGAGCTGCTCATCTTCCTGCAGAAGGAGAAGAAGGAGATGCCGATGGAGGTCCTCAAGGCTGCTACAGCTTGTGCGATGTCGGATCTGGGAGACTTGCACGGTATCCTCCCTGCTGCTAGCCTGTTAGTCTCATCGCTGCTGGAGGAGTCTTGAGCTGATTTTTTAGTTGGTTCATCGAAGCGGAAGCAGAGAGGAGCATGACCGCTGAGAGGATCGGAGACCTAGTCGAGGCGAACATCCGGTATGTTTCATCTTTGGCTTTTGCCATGGTGTGGGAGTAGCTGATAACCGGCAGCATCGGGATCTCTGGTCATGACTCCGCGTGGAGCTCCCTCATGTGGCTCCAGGACGACTACGATACCCAGCCAGACCCCATGTGGATCACCCAGCTCGGACATTGGACTCAGGCGCTGGACGCCCAGGAAGGGATGGACAAGGGAGTTGTGGACACCTTTGGTTCTTTCAATACCCGCATGTTGTGCTGTAAGTCTCAGTAATCTGTCAATGAGTCGGGCTGATGGTCCAGATCACGCTCTTGGGCAATTTGAAAAGGGTTACGAGCTGGCGCAGGCAATGTACGAAGGCCTGACCGATCACGAGCGCCGGAAAACCGCCCACTGGGCGACTGCAGCCGCTTGGCATATGGTATGTACTGCCTTTACCGTGGCGGAGCATTCAGGCTGACGGTGTAGGGCGACTACGAAGCCATGGCCGACTATCTCGCATTCCATCCCAAGGGTACCTCGAAATCGCTGTACAAAGCCATCATCGACGTCAACGCGGCAGAATACCGGAGCGCCGTTCAGCGCATCTCCAAAGCCCAAACACTGGCATATGACGAGATCCAGTCCTGCCTCAGCATCAGCCCGTCGGAAGCGGGGAAGACGCTCGCCAAGACGGAATACCTGGTCGAGCTCTCCGAGGTCATGGCGTACAAGATGCAGCCTGAGCGGCGGCAATCGATACTGGCCGGCTGGAGGGGAAGATTCAAGCAGAGCCACCCCGATAGCAACTCATGGCTCCGTCGACTGCAGATCTGGAGCCTGGCCTGCGAGCCCAGGGTGTGGGAGCTGCAGGTGTGCTATCTGGATTGTGCGAAGCTCTGCGAGAGTCAGGGGAAGCACGAGTCTGCTCAGAAGATCATCGATTTGGTGACGCCTGATGTGACTCCACCTGTGAGGCCTCCGGCTTCAGCTCCTCAAAGGGAGAAAGCTGACTTTACAGGGCTGCAAGGTCGAGTATACGAAGCTGCGCTTCCTGTGAGTTTACGAGGCACCTTGGCACTCGAGTCAGTCCGCTGATCTGCCAGCTGGAAGGACGCTTGCGCTCGCCAGGACTCCGCCGCGATGCGTCACCTCCTTGACACACTCCGCACGCACGCCTCGGGATTCATCAAGCATCATCGAATCAAGGAGGATGATTTTATGAACGAAGGGCTGGGGATGCGGCCTTTGACGTCCACGGAGCATGTCGATCAAGGATACAGGCGGACTCTGGGAAGGCGGATGTACAGGCTGGGACAGTGGTCCGAGGTCATCCAGGGCCCAGAATGGATCTCGGTGAGTTTTCCGGTCTGGACCGCTCTGCAGGTGAGAACGGCGGCGCTGACGCTATGTAGGATCCCGCTTCGGAGGTGTACAAGTATTACAGCCTTGCCGCAAAGCTTGATGACACTTGGTTAGCCCTTTCCAATCATGCTGGAGTATGGATACTTAAGGACAGGTTCACTGGATCATATGCGCTCTCTACAGCTGCAATGGCTATATTCGAGGCCAAGAATCACGATAGTCGGGATCCCATCGCCATAAACAACTACGGTATGCCTGCTGGGAATCACTATCCGCGTCTAGCTGATCGGTTCAGTCGTACCCGCTATCCGAGGCCTCTTCCAAGCCATCCGGGCCGAAGAGTCGCCCGAGAAGATGATCAAGGCGCTCCTTCGCCTCGTCACCGTCTGGTTCCGATATGGCGAATCTGAGTCGGTCCTCATCGAAGCAGAACAACAGCTCGCATCTACGCCAGTCACGGTATGGCTCACTGCTGTGCCCCAGCTCATCGCTCGTCTCGGTACTCAGCATCGGGATCTGCAGGGTCTCCTCATTGGGCTTCTCAAGGACATCGCCTCGGCGTACCCGCATGCCATCATTTGGCCGCTCATGACCGCCAGTCAGAGCAAGGCAGAGCACCAGGACGCAGCAAGGGTTATCATGAGCCATATCGCTACGATGAAGGATGGCGGGACGCTGGTCAAGCAGGCCGAGACGGTCGGGCGGGAGTTGATCCGCGTGTCGACATCGTGGATGGAGAAGTGAGTCCTCATCGTCTCGTCGTGATGGATCAAGCTGATTGGACAGGTGGCGAGGCCTCATCGACAAATGCCTGCCCAGAGTAGAGCTCATGGAGATCGCTTGGCACGAAGTCCCCGAGCTCTGGAAAGAAGACTACGAGGCTCTTGGCCGCCCCGAAACGCCGGACGAGGATGCATTCGTCCAGCGCTTTGGGCGACATATCGACTCGGTATATGCTGTTCTTCAGCGGTATCGCTCGACTCGCTCGGTCGGCTACGTCAATACGGCGTATACCGAGCTGTACAAGCTGTTTGGCAATATCGACGCGGCGATCTCGCAGCAGTACAAGGTGTCAAATCCGAAGCTGTTCATGCGTGACACTGCTCCCAGGTTGCTTGCTATGCGAGACTGTATTCTGACTGTACCCGGTGAGTATCAGCACGTTGAGCTGGTCGATTGTGCGAGAAGCTGACAAGCGCAGGCCAGTACGATCCGCAGGTCAAGCTCGACGATCAAGCCTTTATCGACTCATTTCCAGCTACAGTTGATATCCTCAATACCAAGATGCTGCCTCGCAAGCTGTCCATCAGATCATGGCGGTCTCAGCGGGACGAGTTCACGAACTTTACATTCCTCCTCAAAGGTAAGCCGGTCTCCGCTCGTCGCCGATACTAGCTGATACTACAAGGGAATGAGGATCTTCGGGGCGACGAGCGTATCATGCAGCTCTTCACCCTCATCAACACCCTGCTCAACCACAACAGCGAGTCATTTGGCCGAAATCTGCACTTACTGCCGTATGAAGTCATCCCGCTCTCACCATCCGCAGGTCTTTTGAGCTGGGTACCGAATACACAGCAGTACGTCCATTAACCCTAGCGTAGCGGAGAGCGGCTGACCCTTCAGACTACAAGGCATGATCCAAGCGAATCGCGAAAAGAACAAGAACAACAAGCTCAGCGATAGGGAGCTCGCCTCAATGCTTGGAGTGAGTGCTCTGATCTTACTGTCATTGAGGTAGCTGATCCGCGCAGTACGATCCGGAGACATTCGACTCGCTCCATGACAAGCCGCGCTCAGATCTGACATCCGAAATGGACCGCTACGACAAGCTGCCGACCGAGGAGAAAGTCAAGCGCCTTCAGGCCGCGTGGTCGCACTCCAAGCAGGGTAAGTAGTATTAGGCATTGTCGTGTTGGCTAGAAAAAGTGGCAGGGGTGATCTGGTATAGGCGAGCTCAAAGACGTCCTCTGGCAACGCAGCCCTTCTTCTGAGATCTGGATCAGGCGTCGCACCAATTTTGCCCGTACTTTAGGCGTTGGCAGTAAGTCATATTGATGTCGCACTCGTAGACCACCAGCTAAGATACCAGGTTTCGTCGGGCACATCATCGGTCTCGGTGACCGACACGGATCGAACATCCTGGTCGACCAGCTGACGTGGGGCGCTCTGCACATCGATTTCGGCGATGTGAGTATCGCATGACCCGCTGCCCCGTCGATTGTTGCTGATCATCTTAGCTATTTTGTGTTTCACAAGATCGGTCATACCTCCCCGAGAAGGTCCCATTCCGCCTTACCAGGATGATGACGAACGCATTCGAGGTGACTATCAAGCCCATATGCCTGGGGAAGTGGGCTGACTCAGTAGCTTGCTAGTCACAAAGGTCACGCTGTTCCCGGTACGCGAGGAAGCTACAAGAAGGCGTCGGTCTACACCATGGAGGTCTTGAGGGAGAATAGGGGGACTTTGCTGGCTATGCTGGAGGCTTTCCTATATGACCCGCTTTTGCACTGGACGGTATGTCTCCGTGCATCATCAGCTCTGGTCTCCTTGCTGAAATCCCCAGGCGAACAGCACCTCATCTACGGTAAACAAGCAGGAGCAGAGCAAAGACAAGCCCGCTCAGAAAGGTCATGGTCGGCAGGAACAGTCCGTCCGGCTCAACCCGCCACCCACCACGCGCAACCACACTCAGAGCGTGGCGCCTGCCTTTACGCCAAAAGAAGGGGACTCGGACGCGTACCACCGGATCGATAATAGCCTGGTGGATGCCGATTATACGGACGATAGCTGGATCGCCAAGGTAGCTGGCGGGTCTATGACGAACGCGAGAGCTTTGCAGGTATTGGCGACGATCGAGCGGAAGCTTGCTGGTGAGCTACACTCTAGACACGCGTGCATTGGGACTGAGAGCTGAGTTCTCAGGCTACGAGAAGGGCTCTGAACAACCCTTGGAAGTCAAACGACAGGTTCAACTGTTGATCGCCGAGGCTACCGATCCCGCCAATCTTGCACAGGGTGGGTCTCCCACTTTTATAGCAGCACTACAAGCTGACCATGATCATAGGATACGTACTCGGCTGGATCCCGCAGTGGTGAAGAGATCCCGAGGAAGCTCCCCTGCAGCTCGCCTCTGAGCCCGACTATACATTTTGTACATGATGCGAGAAAAAGTGGTAAACCGTCCACTCCTCTCATCAGTCTCGATCCACTACTGCTACAGCTCCGAGAAAGGGACGTGGTCGCTCATGGGGCGGAGAGTCCCCTTTTGGTGTTGCCCCTTCTTTGCCCTCCGTACTCTCCATGAAGCGAGGGGCTGGAGTGCGAGACTATTCTTTCAGACCACTCGATCCCACTGTCTTCCGCCAGATAGCAGGGGATGCATCGAGGTGTACCTAGCATTCCAATCCGACAGGGCCTAGAAGAAGTTGTCCATATTGAACTCCATCCCTCCTTGCTGCACATCCTGCTTCAGCTCCTTCATCAAGTTCCCCATCTTCCGGGGCGGCTCCAGCGGTACATCCTCCTTCTTCTCATTCTCCTTGTCCGCCACGCTCTCTGCCAATGTCCCATCCTCAAACACCCCGCCGAGCTTGGTTTCTGGCGTGCCCGTCCTCGTCGGGGCCTCAGACTCCGCCATGACGTCCATGTCCATGACCATGCTCTCCCGCCTGCCATGAGAGGACAGCATGAAAGACGGGCGACGATGTCGGGTGAAAGATGGAGACAGGCTCTCGAGTGAGGGTCGGACAGGTTTGGGGTCGGTGAGGGGATCAGGGGAAGTGAGGGGTTTGCTGCGTGTCCGAGCGCGAGTGGGTGGGAAGAATGGCCGGTCGAAGGACCATGAGCGGAGTAGATCCAGAGCAAGTGGATGGCAACCTGCAGATATCAGATCCCGCCTGCGCAATGAGAGATACTAGAAGTAGAGCTCACCCATTCGGCAGAACACCCTAGCGTTGTGAAGCACGAAATCAAACTCCGTCTTGCCCTTGATTTCGCTCGTCCCCTTTGCCGTCTGCAGACTCTTGCTCTTCAGGTGCTGAAAGAGGAGAAGTAGGCTCGGGTCATCATTCTCCGAGTTCCCAACGGGTAACATGGGTGATCCAGCTGCCCAGTCCAGCGCGACGTCGGCCATAGGTGACTGATACGTCAGCTGCTGAGACTAGATGCACAGTCGAAGAGCTTACGATAAGGACCCTAACGGCCAAGTCCCTCCGACCCAAAGTCCAGAACGCCCACGTTGCCAACCACCGATGCCCGCCCGCGAACGCCATTGGAATGACAGTATCCGTCAATATCCACTTGACAAGCGGCCCTTCCGTCCCGTTCTCCACCACGCGAGCGAGCGCGAAGGCAAGCTGCCAGTCGTCCAGCTGGCGAAGAACGATATTGATGGCGTCCTTGGGCGATCCGGCGAGCATAAAGAAGGCAGCGGCATATTCTATGGTATGAGCTGGCAGTCCAGCGCGGAGGATCGGTCGAGATGTATCAACTCACCATACCGCTGTCTGCTAAGCAGAGCATAAGCATTCTTTGTCGCTGCGGTCTTCCACCTCTCCACCTCAAAGTCATTCATGAGGAACTTCAGCATAAGGTTCTGCTCCTTGTGCCCTGGCGCCTGCCGCCATAGACCGTGAATGACCTTCTTCTTGCCGAGAGCGAAGAAGACGAGGGAGCAGCAAGTCGGATCGCGGTCTTCGTCCTGCATGAACCGATTTCGAGCCATGATTTCCAGCTGAGCTTTCTACATCGTCAGCTTGGTCCCACTCCCTCAACATGCGCCACTCACAGCAGTCTCGGCAGACTTGAGCCAGAGAAACACGCCCAACCGCCTCGCGTCCGCCCACACCATCTTTCCGCCCTCACAGCACTCCGTCGCCGCAGATAGCATGACATCGTCACTCTCGCTGTGGCTTGCCCAGACGATGTTGCGAAATGAGAGCCGAGCTGGTGGTCTTTTACTGCTATTTGACCCTGGCGTGGCTGGGCCGCTCATCCGACCTGAGAGTCGATCAAGATTGGCGTATATCCGGATCGAGATGAGGTATCTCAGACCGCAAATGTCGAGACTGCGGCGCTGGCGCTCCCCCTCGACGGTCGCCTGCGCTATCGTCGCGAGCATGGACTTCTCATTCGATGAGAGAGGGACGTAAATCGTATTGCTCTCGAGCCGTTCGATAAGGTCGGACATGGTCTCTTGACTGAAGTCGGACCCCTCGTCCTCCGCGATCGGATTCGGCGCGGTGTCGAAGAGAGATTCGTACTTTGGAGCGAGCTTCTTCCCCCCTCTCGGCAAGTCTGCCGACCGCTTAGAGAACGCCATCGGCTCCATCCGCTCGAATAGGAGTCGCTTCGATCCCTCCTCCTCGCTGCTCCGCAAGCTCTGCCTGAAATTGAGCAGGATCTCCTTGACCAGATCCAGCTTGTCTACGTTGTATCAGCATCCAGGTCTTCTCGTATAACTATGCACTCACTCCAAAGGAGGCACTGCGCGAGTATGACGGGGTGATAATCCAATAACGGCCCATTTTGATGGGCGATGAGCTGGAAGATATCCTCCGGATCTTGCGATTGTAAACGGATATCTTGGGCCGAAGATCTTGGCGTGGGAACGGGCGACCCGCGATTGAGGAAACGACTGAAGAGGTAGATCTGACTCCCGCAGCCTACGGCTAGAGAGCCGCCAGCGAGCCAGATCGAGTCGTTGATTGGTACTGAGGTGTATCTGAGACGGTAAGTATTACGAAGCGAAGCCAGGACCGACTGTGCTTACTGGTTCAGGTCAATGGTGATGAAGGTGGCCCACCCTGGGGCCTCGTCGACATAGCTCATTCGCTGTTCGCAGACCAGTTCGACCTTGTGCGCAAAGCCGACCGCGAGGACAGACTGAAGATCGGAAGTCGTCGTCCAATCCAGATCCTGTATGACATCCTCCTTCCTGAACAAGTCAGCCTCGACACCAAATGCGAAGTGAAGGTGACTATACCCATGAGCAGACTCACCCATATGCTTTGGTCAATTCCAGACCTGTGGAAAACTCGCTGACATTCGAATCCCATATAGTGATCTCCTGCTCCCCTCCCTTTCCGACGCGGACCAACACCGTCTTCTTCCTGGAGCTACATCGCGCCATACAGATATCGGTGATATCTGTATGAACCACTCCGGTCCGCGTCCACGCCGCCTCCTTCTTCCCATCTTTCGCCCCGCCCAGCAGCATCGCCAATCTCGGCCGCCAGAACTCCAGGACCCCGGCGTCCGAGATGGTCAAGACCATATCCTGGAGCGGCGTGTCGCTCTTCCAATCCACGGTGGACTGATGCCATCCCATTGGATCCACAGGGAGGATGAGTCTCGGTCGGCCCCGCTCTCCGTTTGATCCAGGCTCGATCGGGAGGGTGTAACGCGACAGGAGCTTGATTTCCGGCATTGGATCCGCTTCGTCCGCCGAGATCCGCCTCGAGATGACACTCCACGCCCAAGCTTCTCCCGCCCCACTTGCCGCCATGATGACGGCCCGTTCCGTCCGCCTCCCCGCTGCGCTCATCCCATCGTCGATGTCTGAGACCGCCAGGATCATCTTGATCGCCTCGCCCTCGGGCAGGTGGAAGTCCGGGAGTGGGATCGACGGTGTAGGTGAAGTTGCGTCCATATCCAGGTGCTGTAAGCTGATCTGACCGCTTCCGCTGGGGGGATGCGAGTACGCGACGATAGCTCGACCCTTGGCGAAGATCGCACAGAGGTCCGATGGCGCCGCAGGATCCCTAGTCCACTGGCCCCGACCCAACAGGGTCTTGGCCTGCTTGACTCCCCGCTTAGGTCTGCCACGTTGATGTTTCGCCCAAACGCCAATCTCGCCTGATTCCGAGATGGCCAGCAGTCCTCGGCCGTTCGGTGTACGGACGAAAGAGCGAATATCGGATTGGAGGTGTACGGCTTGCGTCTCGTCTGGCGCAGTCGAAGGGAGTGTGGACATTCCGTTTGGATCTCCCATGAGGAGAATGGGTAGAGACAAGGCTAGTGGATGGACATGTGGGGAATCTGAGGTAGACGGCGGGATGGCGAAAATGGTAGATGATGAAGGAACGAGCAGGAGATGCGGTATGGACCGGTCAAGAGGTCCACCTCGAATAGACGACTGTATCCGAGCCAGAGGAACTGACTTGAGCAGTGTCGGCGGTTTACGATCCATGTTCTTTACAGTCAGCTCTTGCTTGACTTAGTAGCGGTCGGTGCGGTCGAGCTTACCAAGATCGACCTTACAGCCGTAACCCCATCATCGCCGACCCACAGCACCACATCCGCCTCTTCCGCCAACAACCCCTCCACCGTCTTCTTCACTTCGGCGCTAAGCCCCGCTACGCCCTCCCGCTCCTCCGAAGCTCGTTCCAGAGCGTCCCGCAGGACATCCGCCTCCAAAGGCCATATACGCCCCGTCGGCTCCGCAACCACCGCCTTGCCCTTCCCCCTGGTGGGCACCGAAGTGAATGCCCGCCCGTCCAAAGTTGAGTGGAGCTGAAACCAAGCGGGATCGTCCAGGACCGGAGCGTATATCCGAAGGACGGAGTTCTTGGTGATGGTGTATAGATGGGCGTCGCCGCTTCTGCTATGATCAGCTCTTGGTCCTTATCGCGTGACGAAGGCAACAGTGAGCTCACGCGACTGAACGAGGCTTCCGCCAGCCTATCCATTCCAGCTCACGCGGATGGCGCATCTCCTGCGGCATCCCCGAGAGTTCCCCTTTCGCATTGATGGTCAGGACGCGGACGCATCTTTCGGCCTGACCAATAAGCTCGTGCGGGACGTCATGGAGGCCCTGGTAGCTTACAGCAGAGAAGCAGGCGATGTGGCCCGATGCGGGCGAGACAATGACGGACTCTGGACAAGGTAGCATTCTGCAATGTTCAGCTCATTTTATGGACATCAGAAAGCGAGACGTACCGCTCCCATAACCTATTCCAAACCACAATGGCAGCTTTGGGATCATGCTTCCATAGCTCTATGCCGTTTCTAGTGCCGACGACCAGCATACCTACAGATGAGCTGCTATGCCACCGGCGTACAACGGGATTTGCCAGCTCACCAGCCTTGTAGTCCACAGCAGTGATTTGCGCTGAGAGCACCAGTGTGGAGTGGACCTCCCACTTGCCGATACCCTTCGCAGTAATATGCTGCCATAGCACAGCATGCGTCCCGCTCCACGCGATGATCTGCTGGTCAGCCTTAGCTGGCGAGAGGGGTTTGGGGTGGACATACCAGTCCAGCCAGCTTATTGGTCACTACCCCTTCTACACCTTGCTTCGAAGACGAGGCTGCCCGATATGGCAACGCAGACCAGAAAGGCAAGGTTTGCACGAGCTCCAGCTCATGGTTCAGCAATACTACGTTCGAGGCCGAGGGGTACACCTTGTCAGATGAGTTGCGATTCCTCATTTGCTTACGGGACACTCACGATCAAAGCCTTGTCCGCCAAGGCAATCGTAGCGACGCCATATCTGCTGTGTATACTCGACTGGCCAGCTACTGTCTGGCGGAGGCGGAGCGACATCCTCCTAGTCAGGCTGTATATCGTTGATGTCTGCTTGATGAGTCTGCTGGATCTCGCTGCCTGAGCTTGGGCAGGCTTGGGCCTGCTTTACCCCGCATGCCCAGGTGAAATACCCCGCATCGCCCATCGGAATTCCCCTTCCGGGACAAACAACCCCGCTGAGCTGCTCCCTCATCTTGCATCTATATCCCCGCCATACTGCATATACAGCAGAGCCATTGCTCAGTCCGACGTTCCCGTGAGTAGGGCGCACAGCTGTGCGGAATCTCCTGCCCGAAAGCTGCGCATCATCGCGATCGGTCGACGTCTCACTCTCTCCCCAAACGCATCCTCCACGCGCCTGATTTTCGCCCCTAACCCATACCCAAACCCGCCTTCGCCAAAATGGATCGCCCAACCCTCTCCCGCTCGACCTCCCGCCTCCCCTCATCCGTCTCCACCCGCTCAATGGTCCGTCTCGCTTCTATCTCATCTACCACATCCACTACCTCTTCCACGTCCACCCTCACTAGGCCGACTCTATCCAGTTCTCGGAAAGCCTCGTCAACCCTCAAGCGGTCCACCACCGGCTTCGGGCTCGGTCGGACCAAGCTATCTGTACTAGGCGATACCAGCCCGCGAAGTACGTCGACGTCATCATCATCGTCCGCGGGATCGGTCATGGTGAATGGGAAGCGGAAGGCTTCGGATGAGGGCGGGATCGGGAAGAAGGTCAGGCTGTACTCGCCTGAAGGTCAGCGGCTACCTACAGTGACTTCTCGGTTCTCTCCAAACCGGCCGTCGGCAACGGCTTTCCGCCCATCTGCACTCTCTACTCCGGCGCGCTACGGTCAACACGCGGTATCGTCGCAACCAGGCGGGGCAAAATGGGTCCACCCGCTTGCCCATACTCCGAATCGGGTATCCGCAACTCCGCCGGACGAGGGGAACTCCGTGAGCTCGGATGAGATGCTGTTAGGCGATAGCCCGGTCTCGCGAGTCGGTCCGGGGGATACACCTATGAAGACCGTGCAGGAGCTGAGGAGTCGGGGATGGAAAGGCGGTGTCAAGGTGGAACAGCAGGCGAAGGAGGAGGAAGGATTGGAGGATGTCGGTATGAAGGAGGAAAGCATGGAGGAGAGCATGATCATCGACGACAGCGTGGCCGACACTTTCGGGAACAACGAGCCCTCCACGTCCCGTTCGCCCCCTCGATTCCACCTACCGAGGCAGGCCACCCCGCCCTGTATCAATCCCATCTTCAAACTATCCACCACCCCCACGCAATCCCCTCCTATCGCACCTCTTGCGGACCGCTCGTTATTCCCAACCTTCGGTCAGCCGTCCTTACCCGCCGCCCCCAGTCCGCTGAAGACATCATCGCTTGTTCCTCCCACCCCAGCGTACACAATCGTCCCGTCGCCTCGCAAAGGCCTCTCCAGCATCTCACGCTTCGGCGCGGCCCGTCCACCGGCACCAGCTCTTACCTCCCGACCGACGACGATAACCGGCACGGGCGGTCAGACGTCGATGACGCAGTTCCTCTCGCGACCGGCGGTGGTTCCCTCTAGACCCTTGTCATCCTCCTCAGCTGCTCCCCTGAGGAGGGTGTCGGAGAAGATCAAGCCTCTACGAGACGATATGGGGGTGGATCAACCTGAGACGATGGTAAAGCCATCGTTGGCCGCTTCATCAGCGGGCGCAGCTCGGCCAGGCGGTATGCTGCCTCCGTCCCGGATCCCTCTTCGCGTATCGAAGCCGGCAGCTCTCACTGGTACGACCTCCTCCACATCCTCCGGTTCCGCCCCCACGGCCGGCGCGCTCAAGCGGTCCGCTCTCGGAAGTCTAGGCGTAGCAGCCCGTCCTCTCGCCCGGTCCACCACCTCCAACGCTTCCCTGTCCTCTCTCGCCGGTCCGACTGGCCCCTCCCACTCGTCCGACTCCTCCCAAGCAGATCAGCCGGTCCGCCGCAAGCCCTCTTACCCCTCTTCACTCGGCTCCGGCCTCCTCCCTCGACCGCGGGACCGTCAAATCTCCGTCCCTGTCCCCTCGCACATCATCGAGCCTATACTCCGGGACGTCCCAACCCTTCCCACCTCGACCTCCGGTCCCTCGCACCCAAGCGGCCCGGCGCGCGAGCCACTCCGGTCCGTCTCGGCCCCTGCGGCACGCGAGAACCAGCCGTCGAGCGAGCGCAACTCGCTCAGCCTCAGCACAAGGCGGGAAGGATGGATGGATACCTCTCGATCCCTGCATGGGCTAAGCGAAGCCCTCGAGCGTCTCAAAGTCAAGAAAGACGCTCCGGCCGTAGAGCCTACGCGACGCCCTTCACTCGCGGCCTCATCGGCGCGGTCCAGCCTCGCCATGGTCGTCGATGGCGAGAAGGAGAATATCCTCGGCAAGTCGATGTTACCGTCCTCGGCGAGTTCGGCGAGATTATCGGCGGTCCACAAGCCGAGGTATTCGGTCTCCGGAGCGGGCGTGAGCGGTGCTGTCGTGGCCGGAACAGAGGACGAGGTCGGGGATAAGAGCCTCGCTGCGATTGTTTCATCCACGAGCGGGATGGGGTGCTTGAAGGGCGTGGTGGCATATGTGGACGTGTGGACTGCGGACGGGACGGACAGTTCGGGGATTTTTGCCGATATGCTCCGGAGTCTAGGCGCTAGGGTGAGCTTACTTCAGCATTCCGCCGTGGGGATCTCAGAGCTGACTTGTCAGGTACTGAGCAGACCATCCGACTCGTGTACACACATCATCTACAAATCCGGCCGACCAGCCACGCTAAACTGGTATCGCAAGCAGAAGCAACTCGAGGAGGAAGATCCGGAATGTCGGCGACCGCACATTGTGGGGCTGAGCTGGGTGACGCGGAGTAAGGAGGCGGGGAAGCGGCTGGATGAGGGAAAGTATGCGGTGGAAGTGGGAGAGGAGGATGTGTTTGCTAAGGTCAGTTTCAAGAGCGGTGTTGAGAGACAGAGCTGATCAAGTAGAGGCGGAAGAGTATGGAGCCGAAATCGCTCTCGCTGGCTGCACTGTCGAGCTCGGTCGGGCCCGGGCAGAGCCACTCGTACTCCTGTGAGTTCCCGGCATTCCATATGACGTTTTACCGGTCTGTAGCTGATATCTTAGCAAGCATACATTCCGGGATCGCCGAGGCTAAGCGCAAGAGCCTGATACACGCTCGTGAGTCTGCCGTTTCCAGTCTGGACTGATGAAGATAAGCTGACGGGTGATAGCCAAAGTCGGGTCACCCCTGAAGAAGGGATATAAGCGACCCGGTTCAGACGAGGAGATGTATTGAGCGAGGTGTGGCTGAGGGAAGGAGGGGACTATGAGGATGGAGAGGATCAGAAGCGAGGGGCCCGGGTGCCTGTGTGGCGTTACTGTACCCATATAACGAAAAGAGCGAGCCGGCGCGGAGAATGGCGAGAACCACTGTAGATCATGTCTTGACGTTGCGTGTAGATCTTGGATGCATCAAAGTCAGATCCATCAGATCTATTGCAGAGATGGACTATAGAGAACGGTGCAATGGTCCCGCTATCGGTATATGATACAACGTGTATGTGTGTGGCGCACGCGGGATCTGGGATATCATCCATGATTAAGGGTGCTACAATGATCAGCATATCTGCTGCCAGTCTGCCATCGAAACTGTAGAACTCACGTGTTCTATGATTGACTCATGTGTCCGACATGTGCACTTAGTGGTGGTAGTTGAGGTGTCCGCTGCGGCCGAAGCTCAGAGACCAGCGTTTGCCTATCCCATCAGCGAGGGACCGAGCGCAAACCGGAGTTGCCAGACTGATCAAGCAGTGATGCAAGACTCACCCCAGATGTTCAGGTAGAGCACCTACGAAAGTCAGCTGAATTCCACTGCATTCCACTGCTGGCATGAAAGAGATCAAGAGAGCTCACTCTAGGAATCAATGTGACACGCTTGTTATCTACGCCAAGCATCAGCCCGGACCTCCTGCAAGACATCGTTGACGATCGACCGCGGGTCGGCGAGAGACTCACATGTGAACGGCATTCTGTCTGCAAGGTTTTGTAGAGTCTTTTCGGCGACTGGCTTGGGTGGTGCTGGGGAATTGCGATGAGGATACAGATAGAAGAGTGAATTTGACGGAGTTGCTGTGTCTTGAAGCTGGACTGAGTTTGAATTCGCGCAAAAGCGGGATGACGTCAATGACGCAATAGGATATTCAGGCACGTTTGCTGAACTCGCCACCCGGTCTTCGCCGTTGCGTCTGCCACCAGTACTCCGTGCGTAGAGCTTCGGTGCTTCGGTCGGTCGGTGTGATTTCGCCAGCCAAAACTCGCTCTGTTTGCCTGGACATCCAGCACTACACCATACAGCATCATGGCTGCCAACACCAAGATAGCCTTCTCGTTCGGAGGGGTTAAGCTCCCAGCGACTGGCTCAGCCCCAGCGACATCCCCGAAATCCAACTTGGAAGCGCTCATGGCCCAGTCCAAAGCCAAATCTAAACCCACCTCCAAACCCCTGCTCTTCGACGAGGATGAGGATGACACCCCCGCCCCCGCTCCTTCTCTCGCTGGTCCCTCACGTTCCCGTCCTTCTGCCAAGCCAGCGGTGTCCGGATCCGGAGCAGCCCCTCTCCCCCGCGCGAGCCGGAAAGCGCAGGAAGAGGCCCTCGCGCTCGACGCCTCCGTCTTTGACTATGACGGGGTCTATGACCAGCTCAAGTCGCGAGAACGGCAGGCGGAGGCGGCCAAGAAGGCGGAGAGTGAGGATCGGAAGCCAAAGTACATGGAGGGGTTTCTGGCGAGTGCGCAGACGAGAAAGTTGGATCGATTGAGGGCGGAAGAGAAGATGTTGGCGCATGAGCGGGAGAAGGAGGGTGGGATGTATGAGGATAAGGAGAAGTTCGTGACGGAAGGGTATAAGAAGCAGATGGAGGAGGTGAGGAAGGCGGAAGAGGAGGAGAGGGAGCGGGAAGGTGAGCTCTTGGCGCGTACTGTTTTCAAGGGGGCCACAGCTGACAGCGGCAGAGAAGCTGCGGAGATCAGCCAAAGGCCCCGGTCTCACCGCCTTCTACAAGACCATGCTCGACTCCTCAGCAGCGGCTCATGACGCCGTCACCGAAGCCCCAGCAGCGGCCGGTCCATCACTTGCAATCCGACCACCTATTGCACCGGGATACGAGCCTGAAGCGGAATACGACCCCTTCCTCGCTCGCGAAGCAGCCGCTTCTTCCTCCTCTTCCTCGGCTCCTCCTCCAGCTAAAAAGACGGCAACGGCCCCAGACGGCTCGTCTGTAGATATCAACGACGAAGGCGAGGTCGTCGATAAGCGAGACCTCCTCCGTGCCGGGCTAAACATCACCAAGAAGCCCAAGGCGGAACTGCCCGACTCGCTTCGGTCAGGCGGGCGAGGTACCGGCGCCGGACTGGAAGGAGGCGTGTATCAGTCCAAGGCGGTCGGGACGGCAGCTGGTTATCAGGACCGGATGCGTAGGGAGAGGGAGAGACTGGCGGCTCAGCTTAAAGAGGAGAATGAGCGCAAGAAGGCGGATGCGGAGAGGCGGCTGAGGGAGGAGGAGGAGGCTGCTAGGAGGAGGAGGGAGGGTGATGATGGAGAAGCGGAAAAGAGGCGGGCGGAGGCGAAAGCGAGATATGAGGAGAGGAAGAGGAAGATGGCGGAGGGGGGGAAGGGGAAGAAGGGGAAAGATGGGGAAGAGGAGAGTGCGAAGAAGGTGAAGGCATGATGAGAAGCGCAGACCAATAGACATTGTATGGCAGCCATCATAGCTTGTATATGCCGAGGCTACACTACGCCACCCCGGCAGTACCACTATCTACGACATGACATGTATGATCGCGCGGAGCACTATATCGATCTACAACTGACATCACCCGTCTACTTCATACATCTACCGCCCCATTGCCACCCCAGCCGCTACCGCCGCCGCCGCCTCTTCCGCCTGCAGCTCACTATCAAGCGCCCCAGCCCACCATTCATCCGGCACGTCCTCCATCCCGCTCATCGCTCCAAAGAGATCATCGTCCGCCTCTGCCTCAGCAGCTGCTCCCGGTCCCGCCTCTTCTCTTTCCGCCTCTGCAATAACCTCTTCTTCCTCCCCAGCAGCCATCATCGCGCTCCGCCTTCTCGCTCTCGCCAACACCCTCGCCCCGCTCTCATCTAACGCATACGTCCCCGGCAAGGCACGCACGCCGCTTCCGCGAATGACGAAATCGATCGTTCCAGGCGGCGCGAAGGGCGAGAAGATGAGGTGTGCACGCCGAATCAACGTCCGTTCGCCGTTGCCTTCTCCTTCGTCATCCCCGTCTGCTCTCATCTCCGCGAATGGGACGTCCGCCTGATCCCCCTTCTCTTCTGGTTTGAGGACTCGCCGTCTCCCCGTCCGACTGAGCATGACCCGAGTGTTGATGGCGTTCGCCCAGACGATCCCGAGGGCGGCTTCCTTCTTCCCGCTGGACCCTTGGCCAGAGAACCACCGTGCTTGTGTAGCATAGAGCATGGGCGGGTCGGGACCGGCAGCGTACCATGCCTGATCGTGCGTGAGGGATTGAGAGGATGTGGGGTGTTGGGACGGAGTGCTGCGATAGCCGTTCCCATTGCCGTTGCCATTGCCGTTGGCGTAGGTCCCTGCGGGTCCAGGCGGAGTATCGTCCGTCGACGTGGAAGGATAGCTTTGCTTCCCAAACACATCCGACACTTGATTGATCACCACCACCGCCAGCTCATACTCCACCGCCAGGGCTTTGAGCTTATCCCCGACAGAGCAGAGATGGCGGGACCGCGCGGTCAGTCCGGCGCGGGAGGACGAGAAGGACGTCTCCGCGCCTCGGAGGAGGGCGGCGAGGGAGTCGAGGATGAGTAGGCGGATGGGTTTGGGGGCGGGCGGGGCGCGGTGGCTGGTCGGTGCAGGTAGAGACGTACGGGCTGGATGACGATTGATCCGCGGTGAGGGCGCCAAGAGGGGGTTGGATATCCCTGGTCGCTGCGCTCCGAGAGCGGACGGTCCAGCCTGCGTTCCCTTCTCCCGCTCCGCCTCATCCTCCTCGGTGGGAGATCCCATCAACCTCGACCCACGTTTACCCGGACCGCCCCTGCCCCGCTCCAGTAGCGCCGGCACCCCGTAGCTCAGCACATCCTCCAGCTCCTCCACATCTGCTACTCGACGAGTGAGAACCCCGTCTGACAGGCTGTCCCGCTTCATAAAGACGTTCTGGGCGTGTCGGCGGGACATGACCTCCCCGATTTGCGTGAGGCGGGTGGTAGATAACTCGCGCTCGGAGGTGAGGATAATCGTTCCACCAGGGGAAGAGGTGAGAGAGGGGAGTTGGGCGGCGAGGGCGAGATGGAGTGATAGGTGGGATTTGCCGGCTGCGCTACAGATGTCAGCTCTATTGGCATGCAGACGCCAGGTCAAGCGAGTTGCTGATCGAATGAACTCACCTCTCACCGACAATCTCAGTCACGCTTCCTACCCTGACACCTCCGCCTAATAACGTATCCAGCTCAACATCCCCCGTCCTAATCCACCCCTCCCCTTCTCTCCCTTTACTCCCCCTCTTCCGCTTTCCCAGTCCCGCACCGCTCGTCGAGGCGTCATCGCCTACGAGCGAAGATACCAGGCTGCTACGAGGAGCGATCGCTTTGGAGATAGCGGTGATGAGTGCTTGAGCTTCGGGTAGGCGGATTTTGAGTCGGCGGGATAGGTCGGGGAGGGGTATGAGGAGGACGTCTTGGGCGTTTAGGTAGTTGGCTGTCCCTATCAGCACTGACTCATACGGATGAGGAGCTATCTCGACCCTCCAAGGGAGAAGGCGGTCTTCGATAGGAGGGGACATACCTTTCGTACAGAGTTGTAGCTGAGCAGGCGTCAGGCCTAGCTTATCGAGCGGGAAAGCAGTAAAAGACATGATAAAGCAAGCTGCACAGGACTACGCCATACCACAGCAGGCGATCAGATTGAGTAAGTACAGCAGAGCAGATGTAATGATATGAATGACAGAGAGAAGTTGGGATGGCGAAAGAGGTGAGCGTGTCGCGAAGATCAAACGCGTTGATTCGAGATTCAGCCGAGGTTTAGCCGGCCATGCTCTTCTTCCTTCTCTCGCCTTCTGGCTTTGCCTCGTAGTCCGCCCCGCCAACGATGTCAATAAGGTAGACCCCGCCGAGGTGCAATGATGAAGTACCAGATATCAAGCAGAGCCAGGGTGTGGTGCCGGTTGAACAGACTTTCATTTCAATTTACTGCTGACTACTTTCTACTACTACGCCTGAACACCTATTCCGAAACCGAGACCTATTCTATAAAAACACAACTTGACGACCAGAAGGGGAAGAGCACTGGTGGGAGAGAGGGGGTATATACACGTCGATAATGCAGGATGGGGGTTTATGCTGATGAGATGATTATGGGTGGTTGGGGGTGATTCTATGCTGTCGGAAAGGGGGAAGGGGTTGCAATTGGCTGTTGAAACCATGCTTTTTGGGGGAGGAAGGGAGGAGAAGACGCTTAGGCGTACTCCTTCCTGGCCCACCGGGCGGCGGCGACCAGGTTGGCGAGCGACTCCTCGGTCTCCTTCCACCCACGGGTCTTGAGACCACAGTCGGGGTTGACGACTATTGAGTCAGCTCAGGCACAAAAGGGTGTGAACCGGTGAGCTGATGACTTACTCATGAGATCGGGGGAGAGGACCTTGGCCATGGCGGCAATACGGTCCTTGATCTCCTGCTCTCCGGGGACACGCTGCAGAGTCAGCTACAGCTTCAAACGACGTCAAGCTTCGAGCAACTTACAGGAGAGTGGATGTCGTAGACACCGGGGCCGATCTCGTTCGAGTACCCGTGGTTCTTGAACACATCGAGCAGCTTGAGGTCGGCCTTGGACGCCTCGATCGAAATGACGTCGGCGTCGAGACCCTGGATGGACGGGAAGATGTCTCCAAAGTCAGAGTAGCAGAAGTGCGAGTGGACCTGGATGTCGTCCTCGACGCCCGAGGTGGAGAGACGGAACGAGTCAACAGCCCACTGGAGGTAGTTGTCCCAGTCGGCCTTGCGGAGGGGGAGACCCTCACGGATCGCGGGCTCGTCGACCTGGATGGCCTTGATACCGGCGTTGGCAAGGTCGACGACCTCGTCGCGAAGGGCAAGCGCGAGCTGCTTGGACTGGACCTCCTTGGAGACGTCGGCACGGGGGAAGGACCAGTTAAGGATGGTGACGGGACCAGTCAACATGCCCTTCATTGGCTTGGAGGTCTGCGACTGGGCGTAGGCCGACCAACGGACGGTCATGGGAGAGGGGCGGGACACGTCCGAGACGACAATAGGGGGACGGACGTATCGGGAACCGTAGGACTGAACCCAACCAAGCTAAAAGTCAGCTAAGCCATCGGAAGAGTGGGAAGAAGCTTACCTGGGTGAAGATGAACCCGGTCAACTGCTCGCCGAAGTACTGAACCATGTCGTTACGCTCGGGCTCGCCGTGGACGAAGAGGTCGAGTCCGACCTTCTCCTGGAACTCGCAAGCGTGCTTGATCTCGGCCTCCATGGCCTTCTCGTAGCTGAGTGTCAGCGAAATCCTGAACAGAGTGACATGCAGACTTACTCCTCCTGGGAGAGCTCGCCCTTGGTGAACTTGGAACGAGCCAATCGGATCTCCTTGGTCTGGGGGAACGAACCGATGGTGGTGGTGGGGAATTTGGGGAGGTTGAGGTGCTTCTTCTGGGCCTCCCGACGGGCGGGGAAGGGCGACTTGCGCTTGAGCTGAGCGTCGGTGATACCGGCGACCCGGTCACGGACGGCCGAGTCCGAGGTACGCTCAAACTCGCGACGAGCGGCAATGTCCTTGGTGTTCTGCTCGAACGCAGCACCCTCCTGGCCGTTGAGAGCCTCGGCAAGAGCCGCGACCTCCTCGCACTTCTCGGAAGCGAAAGAGAGCCACGACTTTTGCTCGGCGGTGAGCTTGTTCTCGACGGCGAGGGAGATGGGGGTGTGGAGGAGGGAGGACGAAGTGGAGACGACGACCTTCTCGGCACCGAGGGCCGAGATGGCCTTCTCGGCGAGGGCCTTGGCGGCCTTGAGGTCGGTCTTCCAGATGTTACGACCGGAGACGACACCGAGCTCGATGCCGATGGACGTGCCCTTGAGGGCGGCGAGGACCTCGTCGAGCTGCTTGGGCTCACGGTCAAGGTCGAGGTGGAGGGCGTGGATGGGGAGGGACTTCAAGTACTCGATGGACTTGCCGACCCGACCGTAAGCCGAGGTGATGGTGATCTTGGGACCAACGGACGCGAGCGCCTCGTAGGTCTTCTTGAAGAGGTCACCGTACTGCTCAGCCTTGTCCATGACGAGGATGGGCTCGTCGAGCTGGACCTCGGCGGCACCGGCCTCCTTCAAGGAGGTAAGGATCTCCTTGTAGACGGGGATGAGCGAGTCGAGGAGCGAGAGAGGCTCAAAGTCGGCGGACGCCTCACGCGACTTGCGGACGAGGGAAAGGTAGGTGATGGGACCGAACATGACGGGACGGGTCTCGATGCCGAGCTCCTTGGCCTCCTTGTACTCCTCGAGCTGCTGGTTGCGCTTGACCGAGAACTTGGTGTTCTCGTCGTGGTCGACCTTGACAATGTGGTAGTTGGAGTCGAAGCTGGATGTCAGCTATATCCTGCGCCGTTCGACGAGATTCCAACGTACAACTTGCCCATCTCGGAGGCAACGACGTCGATACCCTTGGACTTGTCCTGGCGACCACGGCCCATGGCTGGGGAATCAGCCCGAGCTCGGACCTTCTTTCAGCCAAAACTCACCGAAAAAGGTGTCGAGGGGGGAGAGCTTCTGCTCAACGTAACGCTGGGGAACGACACCGAAGTTGAACGAGTGGTCCAAGAGGTGGTCGTAGAGGGTGAAGTCACCGCTGAACGGGTTAGCTGATGCCGGTCTCACGTTGTGTGAGGATAAGCTCACGAAGGAATGACATCGACACCGGCGTTGCGGATGGTCTCCCATCGCTCCTGCCTGACGGCCTTGGCTGTAGCCTGAAGCTGCTCCTCAGACTCCTTGCCAGCCCAGTAAGCCTCGATGGACTGTTGGGATCAGCTACGATCCTTGTCGTTGAATATTCGCCTATTCGATCGCTACCAGGACGTACCTTCTTCATGGCACGGCCGGTACCGATACGGGGGTAACCCAAGACAGCGGACTTGACCATATTGGCTATGTTCTGTATTGTTTAGTAGGGGGAGGGGTAAGGGGGGATGAAAGAGAGGTATAGAGGGAAGAGCACGTTCTCAAGCTGCGATCAACTTGAACTTGATTTTTCGAAAATCCCGAGCCATCGCGCCATACCGCCACGTCTGAGCGCAACCCGACCCCTGAAATTTAGATTCCGTTAAGATGGGGGTGTGGCACTTACGGCAGCTCGGCTAAACCGGCAAGTGCCGGGTAGAGGAACGTTCCAGCACCTTCTGGCGCCTGGAAACGCTGAGCAAGCCATCTTCCCTCCACCTTCCATCACTTTCCAGCAACGTCCATGTCGTTCCAGACTGTACCATCGGCGACGATGACCTTCGGTCATGAGGCCGCGCGTCTACCAGCTGACAAAGCGCTGATGCATCGTCCTTGGACTCAAAGGATATAAAGGGGAGACCATCTGACCAACTCACTTCCTCACTCTCATCCTTGCAATAACACTTGCCACTCACATCCATATTTACCAACCCAAGCAACAACCAATCAACAACACACGACAACAACCATGTCATACTACAACATCCAACCCCACCACATCTTTGGCCACCGCGCCACCCGATCCCCCTCACCATCCCCTTACACTCCTCTCGACCACCCCACCCCGCACCACCATCGCGCCACCCCTACCTCGTCTCCATTCGCTGGGATGGGCTACGACCTTGACGAGGAGGAGCGCGCCACCCTCGCTCACCTTCGGCACCTCCAGCAGCGGCGCGAGGCTCAGCAGGCGTCCATCCAGCGCGAGGCGGCTATCCGGCTTCGAGCACAGGAGGAGCGGGAGGCGGCGATCCGTCGTGCTGTCGCCGAGAAGAGGCGGGAGCTGGCTATTGCGAAGGCTATCGAACAGCAGAGGGAGCAGGCGATCGCGGAGGCGGTAGCTAGGGAGAAGGAGCGCATTCGGGCGGCCATCATCGAGGAGCACCACCGTCGTCAGCAGGAGGAGGAGGATCGCCACCGCCAGCTCGTCGCCCAGCACCGGGAACGCCTCGTCCAGCACCGGCAGCAACAGCAGCGCGCCGCCCAGATCGCCGCTATCAACCAGGCTCGTCAGCAGCAGATCGACCAGGCTATCGCTAGCAAGGTCGAGTGTGCCAAGCGGTGCGCAGGTCGGTACGCCCAGCGCGCGGGTCAGCACGCCGTCAAGGAGGTCAAGAAGGAGTACAAGGAGGAGTACGAGGCGATCAACAACTTGCTCGCTGGTCTCTTTGGGATCAGCCTCGCCGATGTAGAGGAGAAGAAGGAGGTGGCGACTGGTAAGTTGTCCTTTGATCTCTTGTTCTGGACTTTAGCTGATCTCATTACAGAGCCCAAGTCCACTCCCACTCCCACCCCTGCCCCGGCGCCTGCAGGTACCCAGACACCGGCTCCTGCGGCCACCCCCGCCCCTTCCACTGCGCCCGAGCAGACCGGCAATGCCTTCCCGGAGCACGTCAACGAACTCCTCTCCCACGTCCTCGGTCTTCGCGTCGAACCTACCACTGAACCGTCACCCAAGCTCACCTCGGTCCCTTCCACCGGTAACGCAGTTCCTCAAGGCCTGAACGAGTTCCTCTCTCGCTTCGGTCTCGTCTTCGAGCCTGAGTCTCTCGACTCCGAGAAGGAAGCTCAGGCTGCACCCACCGCCCCCGCCCCCGCGCCCTTTACCGCCGCCGAGCCCAAGAAGGTCGAGGTCGCTCCCACTTCCGTCGCGGATCCTCCTGAGCCCACTCTCCCCTCCCTCGTCCTCCCCTCTACCTCGGCTCCCGCCGTCGCATCATCCTCGCAGCCCCAGGCTCGTCCCTCTACCGACGAGCATCCGCTCACCACCTTCCTGAACGGTATGGCAGACATGCCGCCCTTCGTCCGCGACATCCTCGGTAACGTCGAGATGGCTTTCAAGGAGGAGCAGCACCGGTCTGAGCAGGGTCAGAAGGAGGAGGCGGTGAACTGCAAGGGCAAGGCTGTCGCTGAGGGGGAGAAGAAGGCACCTGCTGTCGTCACCGCCCCTGTCGTCGCTCCGGTCCCGGTCGAGTCTACTCCATCTCCGACTCCGGCTCCTGTCCCTACCACGACCGCCGCTCCCGAGGTCGACAACACTGCCTCTGCCCTCTCCACCCTATCTACCATCTCCTCGGACCTCTCGCTCGTACGCGACTCGTTCGACTTCCCCTCCACCCTCTCATTCGCCTCTCCCTCATCTACCGACCCCTCCCCACCCGCGCTCCTCTTCAACAAGGCCAACTCGGGGTACCACGCCCAGACCCACAAGCTCCTCCAGCTCCTCTTAGCCGCGGACGCCATCAACTCGCAGGGCAATAAGGAGGTCCGCCGGCGCCGCAAGGAGGTTGTCAGGGAGGTCGAGCGCGAGATCGAGGGGTTGGAGAAGCGCAGGGATGAGGTGTGGGAGGAGGTGAAGGCGGCGAGGGAGCGCGGGGAGACCGAGCACCTCGAGCACCACTCTGCCTCGTCTTCGTCGTGCGGAAGTAGCGTGGCGGATCCCAGCGAGGTACGGGAGCACGAGGAGGAGGTCAAGGGGTTCGAGGTTCCCGCCGAGTCCACACCCACCGTCCCTGAGCCGGAACCCACTTCTGCCCCCGTCGACACCGCTTCAGTACCCGCCCCTAACTCGGAAGTCGAGGAGAAGAAGGTGGATCCCAGGGCGGCCAGGGTGGACAAGGAGGATGAGTTTGAGCTGGTATAGATCTGTGGTCTGAGCAATCGGTAGTAGCAAAGATAATGGTAGTACATAGCAAGATTCGGCCTAATATAAGACTTGTAGATACCCAGATTTGTAGCTCTCGTGAATGAATCCAGATGGCTGAACACATCTTCTCTGCATCTCGTGGCGAACCAAGTCCATCCTTGCAGAACACAGACGGATCAGCAGGTACCCACTCAGCATAGCGCGGGCTCAGTGGACTTGCAGAGTGGAGGCGCGTGCCTGGCGCGTCGAAAGTCCGCTCGACCCCATCAGCCATCTCATGCATGCATCTCATCCGGTGCGATTTCTACATCTATCATACAACTTGGGCTTGAACCATCTGAGCTCTGGTCTCTCTTTCACAGCTGATCCATTGACCTCATTCGCGCCAATCCACGCTCGAACTCAAAATTCCTCGTCTCCAGCTGCGCGAGTCGGTTCAATCAACGCTCAGGCGCTCACGTCCGCACACGCGTGGTGCGCCTCACCTCGCCAGTCCTGCTCCCCGTATCCTCCGGACAGGAGCGGGCGTCAGATCGCCTCGGACATCGCCTCTCCGTCCCTTCCGGACACTAGACATACCAGGTAACTCGTCCAGACATCAGAATGGCTGCTGTCGAGCCGGGACGTATGGCCTCACCGACCGGCGGAGAACAGGGGCAGCGGGTGCAGCAGTGCAAGCAGTGCGGAGTGGGGTGGCCGTGGGCGCACTTCGAGCCGAATGAGGATGGAAGCAGGGACGTGAGTCGTTCACTTCTGATCGTACTGGGCGGAGAGGATGAGGGAGAGGGCGGTCATGAAGCTTCTTTCGAAGGGAGAAGTAAGAGAAGGCGCAGAAAATGTACCGCGCCGGAGCCCTCTGATGTTTTGCTTCGGGGACAGGGAATACTGCTGATACTCTCAGTATGCGCAGGAGGTCTGTACTCGCTGTATCGACCCAGAAGACGAAGAGCGGAGATGGCAGCTGGCGCTGTGTGTCATGGTATGTTGTACTTTCTCCCACTCGACCGCCAACTCCCCACTCTGCGAGGCCAAGCCGACGACCACTTTCGGGTTCCAGCCTGGTATGATATCAGGGCTGACCTTCTTACCATCTGATGAGCTGCGCTGACATGGCAAGGAAGAACACATCAATAACGCCCGCTCGAAGGAGGGACTCGCCATCAAACCCAGAGTCCATCCGCAACCCGCTCCTCGCCGCAAGCCAAACCCCGTCGTTCCCCTCCATCCCATCTTCACCGGCTCGCAGGGCTGGTCGTCGCCCGCTCCTGCCGTCTCACCGGCCATATCGAACGCCTCCGTCCCGGCAGGTGGACTCCCCTCTGCCCAGTCAGGCAGCTCTCGGACCATCCATTCGGGACCGTCTACCGATACCTCGGCTGGTACAGTGACCGGCGAGCCGAAGGCTGCGTACAAGCGGCTGAAGTTTATCTCTGTGCAACAGAAACAGGAGCCGGGGATTATTGAGCTGCCCTCGAACTCCATATCCCCTGCGCCGACGACGGATGCCAAACCTCCACCTCCCTATTCGTTCCCGACCGAGACGCTGCCTCCCCCTCCTCCCCCTCTTCCGGCACCGCCTGCGCACCAGTACCCCGCAGCTCCTGCTCGGCCTGTTCCTGGACCAGCCCAAACGCCACATATACCATCACAGGCCGTCCAGCCTGCTCAGGCGCGTCCTCCAGCGCAAGCCCCTCGACCGGCCGGTATCGTTCCCGATGAAGATATAGCGGGTATGCCTGAACCAGATCGCGCCGCTACATGGTACGTCAGTCTCCTCATTCCTATTCTATCCTTCCGCCTCACTTAAGCGCTCCAGAAAGCAGCAGCTGATGCCCAGGCTGAGGCGATACTACCGCACCGGCACGCAAAACAACCCTACCCAGCTGTCCGTCTGGCAGCGCTACTTCCAGACATTCGAATTCCACTCGGCACAAGCCCGAGGACGCCCCTTCCCCCTCCAAGGCGCCGAATTTGTCTGCGTTGTCCAGCGGACATTCTCGAACGTCCATTTGGTACCCGAGGTGTTTACGTTTGGGGGGATCGAGGAGATCCAGCGGCCGGGTACGGGGTGGGGGAGGATAGTCGGAATAGGGGCGGGCCTGTGAGCGGTGTCTGGCGGGATGGATAGGAGAGGCAGACGGAGGAGGGGAGTGGGGAAGAGCGGAAGGGTAGAGCATGAACGGGAGCGGGGTTAGTGGCGATGAGGTACCCAGAAGGGAGGTCGATCTTGGGAGCTGGGGAGAGACATCATACCAGACGTGGCTAATACGAAACATATGGACTGGGATGTCCGTCTTGGTGTCCGTGGCCGGCATGGTCTTTGCCTTTGGACCTAGCGGCCAGCTGGCACAGGCCATATACGGAAGAATGCTTTGTGCTCCGCGGCCGCTCACGGTGGAAGATTACGCCGGTATGCCTCCGAGCCTCCAACAGCCTCCAACGGAGATCTGGAAGTCCATTCCTGAGCAAGCTTCCTGAGCTAGCCGCGGCAATCCGATCACTTTCTCCTCGGCCTCCTCGAGGGCGAGGCTTGACTCTCCTCGTTGCCAAGCGCACAGGCAGGCTGGGCGGCAGCGTGCGGCAACGTGTGGATTCCCCGCGTTGATGGCTGCATGCTGCCACCCGGAGTCATCATCGAGTCGTAGACTACTCGTTCATCGTTGACTACAAAATTCAACGTTTGAGATTCGGCCGAGAATCCCAGGCTGTGCCTTAAGTTTCATGCACCGCATGCATCCATATCCATCTCCGTCTACCTCCGTGCTTCGCTTCTGCCCCATAACTTCGCAGCCGAACAAGGGCCGCAGCTGTCAAACTATACTTTATAGGGCGCTTTGCATGCTTGGAGCAGCAGCAGCTGAGTAACGCGCTGCGCCTGCGGCCTGCTGGGTGGAAGTCGAGTCGAACGGATTGATAGGGAGGATTCGTAATCAGATTAGCGCAGTTGTTGGGACGGATGGCTCATGTATCACTTGAGGACACTCACACGCCTTATCCAGCTCCGTCCTGCATTTCCATAGTCTAGTGTCTCGGCTCTTGCCGCCATCTTAACTACACTACAAGCATTCGACAAGAGGAAAGGAGACAAGGAGGATAAGCAGCAGCACATGATCCACAACCCGCTCGCCCGTTCTTGTCGGAGTCGTCACCCCTTCTCGTTAGTTACCGTTTAACCGTCCACTACCCATCTATAATCATCAGACATCTTGTGTAGCTACCTATCCATCCACCACTACTGTCTCACCTGCATCGACACCGCTGCGTAAGCGCCACGCTCATCGCTCAGTGCAGTAAGCAAGCACAAACGTCGAAATACGGTCCACCTCGCTCTATAATCGCCTATCGCCTATCGCCCACCCGTACCCCGTACCCCGGAACACACACACACACCCGAGCTAGCCAGCTCCTCACCCCAAATCCTTAGCTCGCACTCCGGAAATACCAGTATAGAGTTCTGAGGACAACGGCTCCGCCCCCTTCGACAGCTCCAGCACCGTCCATCATCTCGACTGCTGGCCAGCTCGACCACACATCCTTCTTCCCCCTCATCCACCGGCATCTGTCAGCCCCACCCTCCACTTCAATCCCTCGTCAAAGGATCTTCCCCCTCGGATCTTGCGACGCCTTATCGAACATTCCACGCGGGACAGCGTGGCACGTCATCTGTAACGCGCAGCATCGGATCAAAGGAGCAAGGAGTGACTCGAAGGAGAGCGAATTGTTTGGGGGACTGGAGCTGGCCGTTGGAGCGTTTGGGGCCAGAGAGAAGGGGGACCCTTGCTGTTTATAGGACGGCGTCGTTTCCTCTCCCTGCTCATCGGTATACAGCCTCTGTTCGGCCCTCGCGGATCACAGGAACCTCTCCGTTAGGCTGAGCCATCCGGACCGCCGGCCAAATTCAATCACCTCCACCCATCACCTGACGTGACCATACCGCCCTTCACCCCATCTGCGGATCCCTCTCGGCTGGCAGCGAAGGATCGTCGTGTCCTTCGCTTGCCCCCTCCCTCCCCCTCCCCCATCCTGTCCCATCCTACGCAGCCGACAGAAGGAGTTTATCGCCTCTCATGTCGGAATCCCCGCTCCCCTCACCCCGGCGCCCGTACTTTGGCGCCACCGGGGGTCCGAGTGGTCCTTCCTCTCCTCGACCCTCCCGGACCAGCTATGGTTTCTCGCCGACCCTCCCTCAGACCGCCTTCCCCAGCACCAGCTCCGACATAGCGTTCCCTTCAGCACAGAGCCGCCTACCACCCATCAATACCACGGTGCGGCATGCGCTCCTGTCCCCTCAGCTGTCCACCCCCGTTGATCATGCTGGAGGTCAGCAGCTCCAGTACGTCTTCCCGGACATGTCCTCCCCGCGACCGTCTCTTTCCTCTCCTCGCGGTCCGGCGGCGGATTTACCCCCTCGCTCTCGTCGCAACTCGGCCGCTATTGTCTCCATCTCCCTCAGCACCCGCAGTCGGTCGCGCACACCCCGCGGCAGTCATGCCGGACTGAACGGCAGCGGCACGCTCACGCCCAGTCGCTCGTCTAATCTTACGCCGAGGAACGAGGATGCCGTCCTCGTGCAGATGGGCGAACCCCGCCAGGCGGATGCGGACGTCTTTGAGAAGTGGGAGCCTGCGGGTGGGATCATACTGGGTGATATGGACGAGGATGACTCGGCGATAGATGACGACCAGTATGGTGGGGAAGAGTACGACCGGTCCTGGACGGGCCAGTCGGAAGGCCCGGCTCGGGACATCATGCGTCCCGGGATGCTGTTCGGCGAGGGCTTGGAGTTCCACGGCGAGAAGATCCAGCCGGCAGTAGGCAAGGTCGCGGATGGGGCTGGGATCTTACCTCTGCGGAGAGATGGAAGTGGGGTTGGGCAGAAGCGGCGACCAGGCCTGCAGGAGCCGGAAGATGAGACAAAGAAGCGGTATGAGGTGGTCAGGCCTTTAGGGAGCGGGAGCTATGCGGTTGTGTACCTTGTTAGAGAGAAGGGCGGTCGGAAGCGTGAATACGGTAAGTCTTCAGTCTCTCCAACCGGACTTAGCTGATGATCAGCTTTAAAGTGTCTATCCAAGCAAGATCTCACGGACGAACAAATCGAAACTCAACTATTTGAAGCCACCATCCACCTCTCCCTCCCCATCCATGCCAACATCGTCACTCTCCACCAAACCCTCCAGACCAAACACTGGCTCTTCCTCATGCTCGAACTCTGCCCGGGCGAGGATCTCTTCTACTGGCTCGAGAAATCGCGAGACGCCTCGCCTCCGCCGGTCAACGCAAACCTACCCGAGGAGACCTCGCATCACCCCTCCTCATCCTCCAAGTTCTCCTCCTCATCCATCCCTTTCTCGTCCAGTCAGCTCTTTGGCGGGATGAGCCACATGTCTATGGGCATGTCCAGTAGCCAGACCTCCACGCCGTTCCTCCACGGCCAATCCCCCGCCTCTCTCCTCTTCTCTCACCACAACGGAAACGGGCATCATTCATCGTCATTTGCCGCCCAGACACCACCTACTCCCTCGCTCCTCTCGGCGTTCGCTGCCAACACCCTTCTCTCCACCCGCCGACTCCGGCTTATCGCTTCCATGTTCTCGCAAATGTGCGAAGCTGTCTCGGTATGCCACGACGCCGGTGTTGCGCATCGCGATATCAAGCCTGAGAACTTTATCTGCTGCGATTCGGTCGAGCTCGAAGTTGTTGCCGAGGGGCAAGAGGATGAGGGCGGTTTCGGTCCGCAGGCGAAGCGCAAGGTGGTGGTCAAGTTGACGGATTTCGGATTGGCGACGACTGAGGAAGATAGTGGGGATGTGGAATGTGGGAGCAAGCCATACATGTCCTATGGTGCGTATTCCAGCTTTATGTGGAACCGAGGCTGGAAAGCTGAGACATATTACAGAATGCCGAAACAACCTCGGACCAACCTACATGCCGGCCCTAGCCGACGTTTGGTCACTCGGTATCGTCCTCATCAACATGCTCTTCCACCGCAATCCTTGGAAAGACCCGACCGAGGGCGATCCGAACTTTGACAACTTTCTCCACGATCCCACCGGATTCTTGCTCTCCAAATTCACCGGTATCGGGCGGGACGTTGCGACCTACCTGGCGGAGCATGTGCTCTGCCTCGACGTCGAGAACAGAGTCACGGCGGGACAGTTTGGCAAATGGGTCAAGAGCTTGCCGGAGATGATTGGCGGGAAGCGCGCGATGCTTCACATCAAGACGGAGCGGAGGGAGCGGAAGGAAAGGGAGCGGGTGCACAAGTGGGAAGATGGGAATGGGGCGATGGCGGCCCCGGGCATGTTTGTCAAGAGCCCGATTGGCGGGGTCGGAGGTCAGGAGAGGAAGGTGTCGGCCTCGGCTTTGACGAGCACGGCGCCAACATCGGCTATCCCCATCGGTACATCCCTCACCACAACTACCAGCAGTACTGCCTCATCCAACACCCCTACGTTGTCGGCGTCGATCCGGCCACTCGCCCCCGCCATTCCCACGGAGGAAGAGGAAGGCGGCGACCACACCCCTGAGCTGGACGACGAGCTCACCTCGGCCACAACAAACGACGAACAGCCTACACCCGTCGACAGTACTACCATGTACTCGCCCGGCCAGTCTGAGCGGGGCGAGGAAGGACCCATTGGCGATGGCGAGTCGGACGCCCGGTCGTTGTCAACCAACAAGCGGCGGAAGCGAGGCGTCCGAAAGGGCAAGGCGGCGCAAGCAGCTTTGGCGGCAGCAGCGGCTGGAGAGCACCCATCGACCAAGGAAGAGCGCGATGCTCTTCTCGCAGAACTCGCTGCGGCGTCCCAGTCGCTTGCTCGGGATCTCTCCAAAGGTCCCAAGAAGGAGGATCTCGACTTCAACCGGGTCGAAGACTTCCCTCCTCTGGGCACGAGTCCCGCCCAGGTCGCTCAGGCGAAAAAGAGCCGCTGGAAGAATCTCATGAAGACGTCCGACTCATCGGCCAATCCGGAACTTGCAGCTCTGGCTCGTCGCGTGGCGGAGCGGGATGCCGGGTCGGGAGGGAACTGGTCAGCCCCCGCCAAGCTGCAGGGCCACCCAGACTCAAAGCGCTCGCCTTTCAGGGGCAGTGCCGGTCCCGCATCCGCTTACTCGAGCTTTGGTCAGGTCTCTTCCGCATCCGCCACGTCGAGTATGTCTGGCGCGGAGGAAGACGATTGGCGGAGGAGGCCGGTGAAGCTTGCGACGCACGAAGAGGAGGAGGCGGAAGCGGCCGAGCAGAGGGGGAGGAAGGAGAAGCGGAGGGAAGCCAGGCGGGACGAGAGTCTGGACAGGGCGAGGAGGGCGGCGGCGGCAGCGGCGGCTATCACGGGTGGTCTGGACGGGATGTCGATGGGGTCATTTGGCAAGCCGCCCATGCGCCCTCCGGGTCTCAACAGCTCGCTTCATCGCGCTCACATTCCCTCTACCTCGGTCCCCATCAAGTCTCCCCAATCGGCTCGACCACCCGCACTCGCCAATCCTGCTTCTGCGCTATCGGCCGCTCGACCGAGCCACGTCGCAGAACCGAACGCGCAGGGAATGCTCAGCTCCAAATCCCCTCAGCCCCCCTCGCTCACCTCCCGCTATACCGCGCCGGACTCTATTTCCCTCCAGACGGTACGGTCCGGATACAGTGGGCAGTCGGTGTCATCGACTACGCAGGCAGCGACGCATCAGATTCAGCCAGTCGCTCCTCCCAGGCAGAGCTCGGCGTCCATCGAGAGCAGCCGCACAATCGTGGGACCGACCGTTGGCAAGGCGGATGCGGCGGAGCCGAGTAGGCCTAAGATCAAGGGGCAGATACAGAGTCTGGCGAAGATGCTCAGTGGGCTGAAGACCAAGGGGAAGGAGTAAATGTGGAGTGTAGAGAAGGGTCTCGGGAGCGTCGGGTAAGGCGCGGGTGTCGATGAGGGTCGGGCAGAGGTGAAGCGTTGAGCTAGGCTATCATGTAGAAGGTACCATACATCTCATAAAGTAGGAATCAAAAAGAAATCAGGTAGATACAATTTGTAACCACTATGCAAAGCTCTTGTATGATAGCTGGTTGCAAGCAACGGAAATGCTTGGATCCGGGCCGTCTCCGTTCGGGCTATTCTTAGACACGTGTTCCCGCGCCGTGGAGATGTGAAGATGATCAGTGCTTTGTCTTTCGCACTCTACATATCGGTGTACAGCCCCTCTACTCAGACCCACCAGAGACGATAAACGACCGCGATGGACGCCAAGCTATATGTGGGCGCGAGGGAGAAGCCCAAAGACGACGGATTGGCTGCCACAGACAACGTAAGCGCGGGTGGCAAGCCCAAGGAATGGCTCCTATTCAAGTAGGTGCACAACTGCTTGTATATCTGTGACCAAGCTGACGCCAATGTCTAGAATAGAGAGAGGCCACATGCACCTACGTACCAGCGACGGTATGACGGTCTTCATGTTCATGGCCATCATGTTCCTGCTCTACACGGCAGCATTGTCAGCCGGTTCAAAGCCCAATATGGCGAGGAAGCTCAAGCTGGACCCTGCTTTCGACGTCAACGCATATGTCCACCGAGTCAACACAACTATTGGCGTGCTTGTCAAGGAGCTGCAGCAGGTGCAGGCGGTATTGGCGGATATGCAGAAGAAGCATGGCAAGGTGGCGGCGGTGTAGGGTGGGGTATGTAGGTGGGGGACTGATAAGATCTCGTTGTAATTATATCCACGTCATGCTATCGGATCTCAGCTCGTCATGCAAGGGGAAAGTCGGGGCATCCACCACTTTCTCTCGTCTCTACCTATAAGAGCACATCACCCTACCCAATATGGCCAGCTTCATCATCGGGACCGGCTCCGGAGTACTCGCCGCGGCGGCGGTGTACTACACCATGTCTGCGCATCTCGCTCAGGACACCTCTGCGCTGGAAGCCGAGTGAGTCTGCCCTCGTTAAGCTGTGGACTCGAGCTGATTACATAGACTGGACCGCACAACTTTCCTCATGAATTCCTCCCTCGACCCACAAACCCCAAGAGCACCGGTCTCGCAGATCGGTCCCTCGCGCGACCCTTACCAACCCCGCTTCTCGGACCTCCTCCGGACCAAGTGGAACCAGGCTGTCGAGCGGGGCGTGGACTCTGTCCGCTCCACCGACTGGACCAGTGTCGGCGCGGGTATCGCGGAAGGCGGGCGGGGCGTCGTGCGCAAGATCAGCGGAGAAGTGAAGGATGCCAAGCCGGCAATGGAGCGGGCAGAGCGTCAAGCCGAGGGTGGGGGCAGGCGGATACTGCGGGACCTGCAGCGCGAGGCGGGGGACGTGGCGCATGAGACCGAGGAGGTTTCGGAGAACATCTTTGAACGGGTCAAGTCGGCGGTCAACACTGCGAGGGAAACAACGGCGGCAGCTGCGCAGGATGCTACCCGGACGATGGGGCGGGCTATGACGGAGATCAAGGAGGACTCGGTCGACCTGGCTCATCTCGCCAAGGACAAGGTGGAGGAGAGGGCGCAAGAGGCAAAGAGGGTGGCGGAGGTGCAAAAGAAGCAGAGGGAGGAGTATCACGAGGGTATATTGGCGGGCTCGAGCGGGGTAGGGGTTGTCAGCGCCGCGGCGGAGGATCTGAGCAAGGAGAGCTTTACAGGCGGAGCGGCGATGAAGGTCAGGGCAAAGAGGCAGGCAGAAGGTACACTGGCGAGCAGGCTGGTCTAGGCTAGGGGGTCCGGTAGATAGGCAGATAGTAGTACTTTACATACAGCATTCATACCCTACAGTCCCTCATGAGGGAGTTCTGCGACAGGTCCTGATCCACGCATCGCCGACAACAGAGTCGTGTCCGACCGGCAGCAGATACGGCCGACGGTTCCTTTCGTACGAGCCTGCGCCCGCCTCCCACGGCCCGAGAAACGGCAAAAGTGCCGACCACTGTCCAGAACCTGTTGATCAGCTTCGCGCAGACCTCGGTACAAATCGTACTCACCTTCTATCAATGCCTTGATGTGCTGGGCGCTGATCGCCTTCGAGTATAGCGTCAGAGGACCTTGCAGCCCAACGAGCCTGAGTGACGGCTCGAGCGTCTGCCTGTCAGCCTGATGCCTTGGCAAAGGCCTTGGAGACGTTCGAACGTACGCTGTTGACATCCAATCCATTTGCTACCATTCTTCCGCCACATACTGACGCCTCCCACACCCAGCCGCCTTCCCCGCACAGATATGGGTCATCTGAGGTGCCCTGTATGCGTCCGGGACCTCCCAGAACATATATCTTTGGCGGCGTATCGGGCGATACCCGGCGTGTGGGATCCAGCGCGGAGGCCGTCAACGTTGCGAGGGCCTCAAAGTCTCAGCTAAATCGTATCTTGTTGACAGGCTCCGTGAGCAGTGACTCACATAGCGCGCCCAATGGGTCATCTCGTGACAGAGGGTCACCGCACAAAACAGGAGGTGCATGTAGTACACCGACTCCTCGACCGCCTGTCCAACGGCTACAGCTCCGGCGTTGATCAACTGAGGAGATCAGCTGTGGCCACGATCGTTCTTTGAGGCTCGGCCCGGCAGCTCACGTCAGATCGGAGGAAGATATGACCTGGCTGCTCTGGTCGGAACTCTCCCCAGTCTTCTATCCCCGCGCTGGACACCAAAATTGGCCGTTGCTGTCCGAAGAGCGCCCGCACCTCTTCCTGTCGCTCGAATCCAGCTTCGTCCACGACGAACTCGGCAAGAACGGGCTGGCTTGGCCGTAGCTTCTCCCAGGGGACAGCGAACATCGATGCGAGGGCATTTACGCTCCGCGGCGAGCGGATGAGGCGGGACGCGACGTTCCAAACGTCTGAGAGAAAGACCAGCTCATGCTGATTGGTGATTCGTACCAGCGCGCTGCCCTCGCTGGCTTCGTTATAGCACGCGTGATTCATTGTCGATTGGACAGCAGGTAAGTAGCTAATAGAGTGTGCAGTGCGGAGGGGCAGATGGAGATAGCCTAACATAGATAACATTGTGGCTCATCCATGCCGTCATCGGGGAGGTGGCATGTGGAGGAATTGATGCCAATATGCTTGCTAGAATACAGTATGAGGGGCGGAATGAATCCTCTATGACTACTTGACCGACCAAGAATGGAGAAGGGGTCCGCATAAGGCGTGATGAGGCCTGCTCGAGAGTGTCCGTTACGCCAGCGCAACTCATCCATGCCGGAACGCGCAATTTGCGCCTTGCTCGCATCTATACCAGTCAGCTATGCTATCTCCGGCGCTCATGACCAGATATAGACTCACCGTCCCATTGGGTAGTATTTACAAGGCGGTGGGCCCCGTTTCTTCCCACCCTTCCCGCCTCCGCCTCCGCCTCCACCTGCGCCTCCCCGTCCACCACGACCGCCTCCGCCTCGCCGATGTCCCTCATTCCCCCCCTGTGGCCGGTCTGGTTCTCCTTGCCACACAGGCAGTGCCCCGCCGTAGTTCCTCTCTGGGCCTTGAGGAAAGCCCTGGTTCAGCTGACCGTTGACTGGGCCATTGCCCCATTGCCGATCGGGCCCAGGCGGACCGGGGTACGCATTGTATTGGCCATGCCCACCGTGTGGCTGGGGTGGAGGGTATGATGCCGGCGCCTGATTGTAAAAGTTCTGGCCAGGCGGAGGTGGTGCGCCAAAGTGATTACTGGGTCCGCCGAGATTGGACAGTACGCCGAGATTGCCGAGATTGCCGAGAGCAGGAGCGAGGCTGGTGAGGAGTTGCGAGATGTCACCGCCGACTGGAGGAGGAGCGACGTTCATACTAGAGTGTAGTTCGAATGTCCGGAAGGGTGTGGGAGGGACGATCTGGACCGAAGACTCATCGGCATTACCACCGCCCGGCGCGGCGAGAATACCGCGCTCGCGAGCTTCTTGCACGAGTGTCTCTTCCGTCGGCTCGAGTAATGGTGCCGTGTTGTAGGCTGCAACAGTCAGTGACGTGTCTTGCGATGTTATCAATTCTCGTCACTTACAGTCTGGCTCATACCATGCAATGAGCTCCTCTTCTTCCTGCTCCTCGTCCTCCTTGTGGTTCACCGCGTCCTGCTTCAAGGTCATTCCTTCATTCTGCGTCATGTCCGCAGCGGATATGTGAACCTCCGATCCATCCTGTAATAATCAGCTGATTACCCATACGAATAATCGAACATGGACCAACCCCGTTGACCTGCCAGGGTGCAGGTTCTTGCTCCCATGGATCCTGTGTGAATCGCCGCTCTTCGACCAACGGCCGAGCTTGGGGCACAGTATCGCTGAACCGAACATGATGACCTTTCTTGTTGAGCTTGACCTTGGCGTCTGGACGGGATTCAGGCGGGGCAGCTTCCGCAATACCGGACGTCCCTGCTGCTGGCTGGGCTTGGCGAGCACGAGCCATGGCGGCAGCAAGCAGGGATAGCTGCGGGGGAGCAGTGGGTGTGGAAGGGGAGGGCGCAGCGGGGTTGCCGGACTCGGCGGGATCCCGCTTTTTGATGGGTGGTAGGGCTGCTCTTGGGCGCTTTGTGACGGGTTCTATTGAGGGTTTGATATCGACTGGAGATGGGGCTGGTTTCGCCAGAGCTTTCGAGGTGGACGGGATGGCGAGCCGGCTGGGACCAGCGACTGCATTTCCGGTGGAGGTGATTTTCGGTTTGACATCCTCGCCCATCTCGCCTGCTTTCCGCTTCTTTAGTGCTGTAGGATATTAGCGAGATCTCAAGACATTGCTGATGTCCAACTTACGCTCATCCTCCGCTTCGACTGCTCGAGGTGGTATCTTCCGGTTCAAGGGTTGAATCTTGTTTTTGAAGTGGTCCTGGTATCGCTTGAACGCGGAGGCAATATTAGACTTCTTGCTGAGTTCTGCCAATGTCAGCTTACGCCGAGCAAGATCCTGACTCAAATCACAACTCACGTCGGTCCTTTTCCGCTGCCTTGTTCGCTATCACCTGGAGTGCTCGAGCAATCTTGCATTCCAGGATGACGTTTACAGCCATATCGGTCTCGGAGAGAAGCTAGAAGATCAGCTGGGACTTGGCAACAGGGCTGACACGCACAATCATCATAGGCACGATTGCGACCTCCCACGTTTCCGGATCTTGCGCCATGCTCTTCAACCACCTCCCAATCTGCTCCGAGTATTCCCACTTGTCCGCCATCTCCTGCTTGTACGAGTGTGGCGCATGCTCGCGAATAGCAGCGAGGATCTCGCGCAGCTCGGCCGGGTTAGGCTTGAACCTCGGATCATTGCCGTTGGCCTGGCGGCGTAGGAATTTCCAGATCTTGCCGGGCTTTTCATTTGGATGGCGTAGGCGTTCCTTGGTGAGAAGCGGGCGAAGCGTGTCCATTGTGATGGTTTCCTCGACGGCTGGCTTCGAGGTGGAGGAGGAGGCGGGCTGCGAAGGGGGAGCCGCTCTTGGCGGGGAGCGAGTGGTCGAGCGAGCCCGGGTCGGGTCAGCTGGGATGGCGGGTGTCGCCCCGCTTGGCGTTCCGGAGCGCGAGCCCTGGGCGGGTTGAGTGGTCGGACGAGATGGGGGGTCGATCTGAGCCATAGTGTGGTCGATTTGCGGGGATGCAATGTCATATGGCCGATCCGCGGTGCCCATAGCCATGAGCACCAGGGGCGGGCCATCGACCAGCCCTTCCGGTAATGCCGGTCTATACAGTCAGCATGTATCCTCTCGGAGAAAACAAAGACGCACTTGATACCCGCGGACTGCATATACACGTCCTGGAGCGTAGATGTATCCGCAGCGGATGAGGCGTACGAGCCAGATTCCTCCGGCGAGCCCATCGCGTCCTCGGCATCATCGTACGGTAAAGTAGATGGTAACGGAAGGATATCATTCATCTGCACATATTTGTGCGGTATCTCGATTGGAGGTACAGTCTCCACCCTGGGCTTGATATCCTCCGTTTTCACATTGGACAAGCCATCTTGGTGTGCGGCAACCCACGGCTTCGCCTCCACTTTGGGTTGTAGATCTGAAACGTCAGCCACGTTACGCACGGATGACATGAAACACGTTGCAAACAGGGGGGAGGAAATAAAATAATGGCGGGAAGCGGGGTTTCGGAGATTTGAAAAAGCGGCATGCCGTGTGGCGGTACGGGTGGGGAAGTACATAACGCGTTCGGTGAGGACGCTTCCCGGGTGGGATATGCGCAACAGCCGCAAGCAAGGCTGGCTTGTCGCGACTATGGGCTGAGCCAAAGCAGATTAAGAGAAAAGTTTCATAGCGATAGTAAACCCCGACGTGCAGGATGACTTGATCCGCGAAGCTGCTTGACCATCAGTTGGGATGAACTTACCATTATCGGGTGTCCCCTCGACTTTGACCTCCTCCTTCACCCCCTGCTCTTCTGCCATCTCTACATCGCCCACCATCGTCACGCTCTCCGTCTCTACCGATGCCACGTCAGGCTGTTGCTCGCCTTCGGATCCCGAGTTCTGCGCCAGTACCCACGCCCAAGCCTCGTCCGGGTGTATGCCCTCGGCGATCTTGCTCCGCCAAAGCAGCCACGAGAACGGGTCTACTGGAGGTATGGGTGGATTGCGTAACAGCTCTTGTCGTATCCATATACGCTGCTGTTCGGATTGACTGCATTGTAGACGCGCGGAGAGAGGCGGCGGGTGGCAAGGTAAAGGGGAAGTTGGCGCGTATCGGAGCAGATCGAATGAAGCCTAGATCAGCTAAGCGCTCATAAAGGTTGGGGTGATGACTCACGCGAAGCGTTCAAGGGCTTTCCACGCCTCTTCCATAGCTCTAATAAGAAGCGAAATAAGAAGGCGCGATAATCTGCTCAACGTTGACCAAAACTACTGCTCGCACGCCGCTGGTACTCCTACGAGCCTTAAATATCTATTTACAAAGCCTTGCTCTGATTCTCACGCTGCACTGCGCCTGATTGTAGTGCCACTGTACTATGGATGTGAAGAGGAAACATGAAGAACGATGATACCGTAGGGAGCTCGGGGAGCGGAACGAGCCTCCATTCAGGCACCGGCGGCGAAGACCGAGTTTAGCGTGATCCGTGCGTAATTTCAGTCGCGTCCTCATTCCTTAAGCCTGCGAGACAAGGTTCTAAGGTGTCCATCTGTGTTTCTCACATCAAATACAAGGTGCATCCCGCGCCATCACGCTGCAGCAAGCGCTACAGCGGAATCCCTCCGAGATGTCGTACCCACCAGATCGGGAACGAGGAGAGGGGTCAAGCCGGATCACCAGCCCCCTTATGGAGGGCGAAGAACCAGATGCGGTACAAGAGGAGCTGGAAGTTGAGCAGGAGCTGAGCCAAGTCAAGTAAGCCGTTTGGCCTTGTGCGATCATCCTTAGGCCAGCTACTGATGCACCAGGCGATATGAAGACTTCTCCACCGTCGGTGAGCCGCGTTTCGATCGCGATAGGGCTAAGGCTACATGCTAAAAGCCAACTAGACTGGATCCAGGACTCATTGCGCGAACGATATGCACGTGTACTCGCTCCGTCCCATGCGACGTCCCTGACTGCTCGGCTGAGTCGATTAAAGGGCCCAGTAGGGTATGCCGGGCGGGCTATAGCGCAGATACTGGAAGAAGGCGAGACTTGGGTAGTCATATCGCTCGTCGGTGAGCTCATAGCGCTCAAACGTTTTGCGGATGAGCAGGAGCTGATTTGCGCAGGTGTTGCGATAGGAATGACTATGGCGCTCATTTCCATCACCTCTGTATGGCTCTCCGACATCAAGCTCGGATACTGCACCACTGGATGGTGGCTGAATCGCAAATTCTGCTGTCTGGAGGTATCGGATGAAGGAGAGGGCTGCGCGGAGTGGAGGAACTGGGGAGGGGTGGAACCGTTTCGGTATATGGCGTACATCTTCTTTGCTGTAAGTTTACTGTCTGTCACAATGAGGGGGAAGTTATGCTGAAGTCTTAGGCCCTATTCTCATTTTCGGCTGCGAACATTGTCAAAGCCTTCGCGCCCTACGCAGCTGGATCAGGTATTTCAGAGATCAAGTGCATCTTGGGCGGATTCATCATCAAGAACTTCCTGTCTGCCGCTACGACTGCTGTCAAGGCTTTGACTCTGGTGTGTCCAGCACCATATCGCTCGGTACCCCAGCTGACCTTCGCAGCCTCTCACTATCGCCTCCGGCCTCTCTGTTGGGAAGGAAGGTCCCTCGGTTCACTATGCATGCGGAATCGGGAACGTCGTCGGGCGGCTGTTCCAGCGGTACGATAGAAGTGCATGTGAGCTTCCTCTCCTCCAGCAGACTGAGGCTCAGAAGCTGACGAGATAGCCAAGATGCGGGATATCGTGACTTCCGCTAGCGCAGCAGGAGTCGCCGTCGCTTTCGGGTCACCTATCGGCGGTGTTCTGTTCTCGATCGAGGAGATGAATCAGGCGTTCTCAACCAGGACGATGTGGCAGAGCTTCGTCTGCGCCCTGGTCGCGACTTTCACCTTGGCGGTACGGTGCCTAGCCTCTCTCAACCGTGAATATTAGCTGACTCCCCCAGTCGATGGACCCCTTCCGCACGGGGAAATTGGTCCTTTTCACCGTGTCTTATGATCGTGATTGGCACTACTTCGAGATTCCCGCGTACCTCCTCATCGGCGTGTTCGGGGTATGTTCTCCTCATCCTTACAAGGATCGAGCTGATCTATAGGGTCTATACGGAGTCTTTGTGATAAAGTTCAACCTCCAAGTCGCAGCCTTCCGGCGAAAACACCTTAAAGACCACGGCGTACTCGAAGCGGTCGGTCTTGCATCTCTCACTGCGGTCATGGGCTATCTCAACAGATTCCTCCGGATCGACATGACGGAATGTATGGAGATCTTGTTCAGGGAGTGCGAGGGCGGAGGGGATAAGTATGGGCTGTGTCAGTGAGTCTGAGCCCGAGTCCTCGAGGTACATGGTATTGGACGCGAGCTTACCTGCATAGGACATCGGCACAGTGGCGAATGGTCAATTCGCTCCTGCTCGGCACGATCGTGCGCACTGCGCTCGTCATCATCTCGTACGGCTGCAAAGTCCCCTGCGGTATCTTCGTACCGTCCATGGCGGTCGGAGCGATGTTCGGACGGATGGTGGGCATTTTGATGAAGGCCATGCACACGTGAGCTGCCTCATTCATGTGCGAGTATACCCATGGAGCTGACAGCTTGGCAGTGCTTTCCCAGAAGCACCTTGGTTTGCTGTATGTCAGCCGGACGCGCCGTGTATCACTCCTGGGACCTATGCCTTCTTGGGCGCAGCTGCATGTCTTGGGTAAGCTAAGCTGTGACCTTCGTGATTTAACGCTAGCTGATGAAGTCAGAGGCGTCACCAAGCTGACCGTGACCATTGTGGTCATCATGTTCGAATTGACTGGTGCCTTGACCTACATCCTGCCTACTATGGTGAGCCATACTCCATCGAGTCTGTTGGCCTAGACTCGGGCCTAGACTCGAGCTGATGTTGTAGATTGTCCTGCTTGTGACCAAAGCCGTCAGCGATTCCTTTGGCGGTGCTGGGATAGCCGACGAAATGATCCGCTTCAACGGATATCCGTTCTTGGAGAAGGAAGATAAGGACTCTGGAGATCATGCTTTCATCGAGCCTAGTGAGCCATTCCACCTTGAAGTCTGGGACGTTAGCTGACTAGCCAGTTGGAAACGTCATGAAGCGCGGTATCGTCATGATGCGGGCCGACGGTATGCCTATCCAGGAAATCGGTGAGCTACCTCAAGGGCCCATGCTTTCGCGCCTGGATGTAGCTGACTGAAGCAGAGGAGATCGTCCAAAGTACGAGCTATCAAGGCTTCCCCGTGGTCCGCGGCGAATTCGACAAGACCATCGTCGGGATAGTCAGCAAAGCGGAACTACGATATGCGCTGGGTAAGCTATCAGTCCCGCATTGTCCACATAGGCTGGTTGGCAACGGAGGTCGCCGAGCTGACGTTCACCAGAAAAAGCTCGTAGGACCCGAAACGTCTCAGACTCCGCCATCTGCTCTTTCGAATGTACACCCTCAACAGAAGCGGACGAGAATGGATTCCTCGCTCAGCCCGATATTGTCATTCCTGGAAGAAGAGCAAGTGCGGGTCCGCTCAGAAGTCCGTCTGTCAGAGGAGGGCCTCAGCTGGAGATGGGCCAGGATAGGCGGACTAGCGGGGTTATGGCTGAGCAGGTTGACTTTGGGCAGTATGTGGATGAGGTGAGTGCTTGGCCTGCCTTCAGCACCACTTGAGTCGTGGGGTATAGCTGATCATCAGACTCCGCTGACGGTCTCGCCCAAGATGCCGCTCGAGATCGTCATGCAGCTCTTCAGGCGTATGGGGTGAGCTTACTGATTCCTGCACAATATACGTAGTGATTTGAAAGCTGACGCACAGGCCGCGCGTCATTCTCGTAGCCAACGAAGGCCACCTCGTTGGACTCGTCACTGTCAAAGATGTCCTCCGTCACGAAGCACAAATGGAGCATGAACACGCCACCTCCGTACCCGTCAGCGCCGCCATTCCCACCTCTGCTTCTGCTGTGCCAAGGGAGCCAACGCATATGCGAAACGACTCGGCGAGTAGCTGGGCTACCGGTGGAGCAGGGGGCAACTGGGAGCCGGTGGGTGGTCCGATTGCTGAGGATGGAGCGGCGGGGCTGGAAGTTGCGCTGGAAGAGGGATTGAGATGGGTGAGCCAGAAGGCAGGCGGGCTTGGACGCGCAGTGGATAGGATACGAGGTGGGGGTGGTACAACAGGACGGAATGGAGTGGAGGATGCGATGGAGTATGAGCTAGAGGAAGAACGGCCGTTACCACCTATGCGGTAGGGTGGCTGACTTGTTGATAAACCATCTTGGGTGATGTATCTTTGGACGAACGATATGTGCATGGCTACATGGTACTTGTACTGACTGCCTTATCAAAGTGATGCTGTGGAAAACCCCCAATCTCTGCACTGACGACTGAATACGCCTCTTGGCCTCATCTACAACCGCACAAAGTCCGCCCCTCCTCCAAACTCATCCTCAATCTCCCCCTCCTCCTGCTTGCTCCCTGCCTTGGCCAACCAGAACTCGCGCTTCTGCTTCTTCCCCACTCCGCCTGCACCTGGACCGTTCGGCAGACTAGCCTTCTCCGCGCTCTTCCCCTTCGGAACCTTGCTAGACCCGTTTGGCTTCGCCTTTGGCGGCGATGGCGGCCGGCTGATGGCGATGATGGACGACCCGTCCGAGTCCGAGTCAGAGATGACCTCAACCTCCTTCGCCTTCCCCGCCTTTCCCTTGCCTCTGCCCGGCGCCTTCTCCTTCCCCTTCTTCAGCGCCTTATATCTGGAGTCGCCACCCTCGACGTCCACGTGACTCCTGGGTTGAGAGGGCTGGATCTCGTAATCGTCCGAATCGTGCGATACCGACTCGTCCCTCGCCTGCCGACGAGGCAGCGGGGCCGGCTCCGCAAAAGGCGAGACCTCGGCAATCTCGCCGTCCTCCGTTGATGTGTCGGCCCCCTCGATACCGACCACCCCCGATATACTAGCGTCGGTCGTATCCTCCGCGATCAACGCCCCGTCCACCTCCTTCTCTGAATCACTCTCGTGCGTTGCGGCTCCCCGATATGCTCTCGATACCCCTCCACCAACGAGATAATCGTCCTCGTCTTCCTCCTCCTCCTCTTCATCGTCGTCATCTTCAAAGATCTCTGACCCCTCGCTAAGCTCCCCATCCTCCACATCATCATCCAGCATGACAGCGCCCATCCCGGTCTCATTCCGCATCTTCTTCTTGACCGGCTGATCATCGTCGCCATTCGGACCGGTCACAGTGGTTCTGCTTGCGCCGACGAGTCGTATAGAGCCGGCTTTCCGCTTGACGCCGGTAGCTGTTGGAGGTCGGTAGTTCTGGACGTATCCCTCGGGTGAGGCATTTGGGGGAATGGATAATTGGCGTTGTAACCGGCCTTCCTCGTGTAACTTGCGGAGTTCTCGACGATGCTTTTGAGTCTAGCAGTATAAGCTGATGGCCCGCCTCAGATGCAGAACATACAACTAACCTCCTTGGTGATTCCCATAACACCCGTCAAGATGCTCATCTCGTCCGGATCCCAATCCCCCTGATACCTCCCGCTTTGTTTCCCGCTGATCTGCTCCGCCCGCTCAAAGAGCCTCGCCTGGAGCATCTCGTACGCGCCCGCCAGCGTATTCTTGACCTGCCGAATCCCGAATGAGCCGGACGATATATCGTTGTCTGTCATTTAGCGCAGTATCTGTGTATCCTGACCACTGGTGCAGAGCTCACCTCGATCCTGCGGGTCCTCTATACAGAGCAAGAATGGCTGCTGTGGTCTGTACCAATTTCTGGACTTTTTGGCAAAGTACATCCCGCCTCTCCGGATCGAGATGCCAACTTCGTCGTAGCTGAAGTTCCGGCCGTAGAGCTCGAAGAACTCGACGAGGAGTGTACCGAGATTCTCTTCTGGATCTATATCTGCCCGTCGGAGTTTTGGGTGAAGCTGGCTCCAGTCAGCTCAAGCCCCTATCTGACGTGGGAAAAGACCGACCTGCAGGAAGGATATCACAAGGCAGATGACGGCGTAACTTCCTAATCCGCCGGTATACACCTCGTTCATACTCCGCTGGCTCAGGAAGGCTTTGACGACCAGAATGAGCTGGCGGCTTCCGGGTAGTACGTCAAGGTATTGGTTGATGATTTGGCCGGCGGATATACCGTTCGTCTGGTTGAGGGAGATGTCGACGTTCAGCTTGCCTGACTCACGTCAGCCAGTCCAAGTCGAGTGACAGATCAGTCCGAACTCACCCTCGGTCGTCACGAATTTGATGATGGGTACTCTGGCCTTGGAGATGATGGCCACCACGTCGGTGATGTGTGCTTGCCGCATCGCTCTTGCCAGCTCGGCAAGCAGTCTGGCCTTGTTGGCATCGTTCAAGCGCTTCGTGCTGACAACCAGGTCGATATCGCTGAACCGTCAGGTTTGAGCCTCTAGGTACTCCAGGATTGACCTACCCGTGAGGCAGATACAGCTGAGTTTGCCATGATCCAAACGGCGTGACCTCGGCATCAGGCCAAACGCGCAAGATCGCCCGCGTGATGATCTCAATCATGAACAGCCGGACCTCGTATTCTTGTCTCGTCGGCGAGACGTGCCGATAGAACGCATCGATCTCAGCATTGAGCCTTCATAGATCAGCGTTCTGGCCCCGCGGGAAGCGTCTTGACGATAAGGAGAAAGGTTCAAATGCGTACATCTCCGCAGGGTCCTGACACGCATCCCAGTCCACCAAGTCCGTCCAAGGCGCATGCCGCTCCGCCGCCCGCCTCTCCTCCTTCAGATTCCGCGGGCCGACGGGGTCATCTCCTCCCCTTTGCCGCTTCTTGCCCGCGACATCTCCATTTGGCTCGCTCGCCTTCTCCTTCCCCTTTCCCTTCTTCGACTTGTCCTTCTTCTTGACCTGCGCAGCAGGAGCGTCTTGACGGCTCCGGCCATTCCGGGAATCGAGACTATCCTGGTCGGCAGAGCTCAGCGCCGAGCGAGATGGGCCTGCCTCAGATGGACCACCAGCAGGAGGCGGTGATGCGCCGAACGAGATGAAGTCGTCTCCGCGCTGGAAGTCATTCTGATCGATTGCGGCCATATTTTGGAGTGCACTGATAAGTGCTGGCTCCAGGGCGATGAGGGGTTCCTCTTGGCGGTTAAGGGGATGCAGCGTTGATGTACGAACAGAAGATAGCGTCTCTGCATGAAGGTGTGGATCAGATTTTGAAGATCCTCAGCCAAAATGAATTTACGTAAAGGCGCCCAGCCAAGATGACCAAAGGGGTCCGCGACCGTATGTTTTGGCGTTGTCTCTCATCTTTTCCACCTTTCTTCTGTATATACCAGAGATAACAACCCTGTCAGCTATCTTGAGCAGCCCGAGGGATATTAGGTCTGAAGAAACGGGCGACACCCCAACTTGCTTGACGCGCAAGCGTTGTGTACCGCGCTTTCGGCCCCCGCGCGCTTCGCCACCATGTTTGCCCCCTTCCCTCGGACCAAGCGACAACGGTCTCCCTCCCCTCCTCTTCCTGACGAGTATGTCGACCTCGCATCTCCCCTTGATATCCTCATCAAGCGTCGGCGGCGGGAAGCGGTGTTCAACACGGACGGATACCCCTTTCCCGACTCCCACCCTCAGCCTCAGCCATATGGTCAGCCATCCGCTGCATCGTGCGCTCTGGACCCGTCTGCGCAGGCGGAGAGCTCGACCGCTTGGCTTGCCCGTCCCGCGGTGAATGGCCGGCGAAGCAGGCAATGGCAGCACCTCAATGCCCCGCCGCCTTCCGCCGTGTCTGGCGGGTCAGCAGCGGAGCAAGCGCTCCCGAGTGCCTCCCAGCCCGCGCCGTCAAATCATAAAGGGTACGGCGCATCACCCCACTCAATCGAGTACGGGCGCGCCCATTCTCAGCCAGACCTCCCCTTCCACCGCCACTTCATGTCGAGCTCGCCTATTCGTCATCAGCCACCCGGGTCGAGTCCGTTCCGCTCGTCGGCGGAAGCAAGGGTGGCGGGGGTGGCTGCGGAAGATGCGGATCCGAGGAATGAGGCGGACTGGGGCGAAGATGAGCTGGGAAGAGAGTGGGGCGAGTACGCAAGGGAGAACTCAGTACTACACAGCTTGGTGAGTCGCCAAGTCAAGTCGACAGGAATGTGGCCGTTCTGATGCTCGCAGCATCGAGCTCGAGCCAACACCTTTGTCACTCCTCCCAATCCACATAACTACTCTACCATGACACCCGCCCGACCACAGACGCAATATCCACAACAGACACCCCTGAATCCTCAATACCAGCCCACACCCTATCGCGATCATCCACCTTCCTCGGGGTCTACGCAATACCCCATGTCGTCCCCCTTTCCTGGTGCTGCAGCGAGCGATACGACTCAGCTGGACTATGACTATACCGATGTTGACGATGGAGGCGATACCGGGATGGAAGAGCTAGAAGACGGACAGATGACTCCGCAGGAGGAGGAAACAAGGAGGCGGTATGAGGATGCGAATAGGCTATTGGCGGAGCTGGCTGTTGCGCGGAGACAGAGATGGGGCGATGATGGATGAGCTTTCATGTCGGAGGGTGATGGAGGCAAGGCAGGAGGACTTGAGTTGAAGCTAGAGGCGCCAGGGAGGGAATGAGTGGTACGGCGTGACAGTTGTGCAGTCGAGCGTAGGAGCATTGTGTAAATCATGTCAACATGTAGCTGAGTAGGAAACCACGTATGTACGCGCTATAGCAGAGGTTTATTGGCGTCAAGCAGACTGACATTGCCTGACTGAACACCACAGGAGACGATGGAGGCAAAGTACCACATGAAGACCGCCTGCAGCGAGGGCTAAAGCCAAGATTGCATTTCACAGATTATACTATACGAGACATCTGACTATTTCTTCTTCTACTTATGCTATCTTGCTGCTGCAGAGACTGAGGCAATGTCCATACTCATCGCACCCTGACTATCTACTTCTTGGCGTAGAGCTGACCACGGATGGCACCCGCTGGGAACTCGACGGTGTGGGTGTCGGCAAAGAAGCCCTCGATGTTGGACTCGAGCTTGGCGACGGTGAAGTTGGTTCCAGTGTCGGCTGATTGGGTCAGCCATAACCCCCTTTGAACGAAGGCAAGTACTCACAGCCGTTGGCAAGAACACCGGTGGTGAAGGGGCCGGTCAAGCAGCCGACCGATCGGCGCCACGAGAACTCGCTGAGGGGAGCACCGGTGGTGGAGACGGGGTTGGGGAACGCGATACGGGGAGGACCAGCGCGGCCGCGGACAGCCTCGTGGATGTGGGTGGCAGTGACGGCGGGGGAGGAGTAGTTGCCCTTGACGTAGACCGAGATGTTCTGCGGATCAGCCTCGTTCCATTACTATCAAGTAGAGGAGGGAAGACTTACGTAGCAGAGGACGTTCTGCTCAGAGTTGAGACCGAACTGGAACTCTCCGTAGCCGGCGGGAAGACCGGGAACGGCGACCTGGGAGTTGTTGATCACCTGGTCGGGTCCGGCCCAGCCCATAGCCATCGAGGTGAAGTCGAAGGGGAAGGAGTGGACGAACTTGCCCTTGCCGGGGGTGGGCTTGGACTCCTCGTGCTTCTTGCCATCGTTCATGGGGGCAGCGAGGGCGCCGGCGAGGAAGGGAAGGAGAGCGACAAGAGTGAGCTTCATTTTGAATGTGTGGGTGTGGTGTGGTGGTGGTGTGGTAGAAGTGGTAAAGTGGTGGATAGAGTGGTGGAAGAAGGGGCATCTCAGCCGCCCCGGTCCAGCTTATATATGTCGCTCGCTCATCTCTTACCAAGCCACGGCCCCGGCTCAGCGGAGCCACCGGCCGGCTCGGTACGTACGCCAATGTCGATGAATGACAAGACCGGTTGGCTTGGCTCGCAACTCCAGAGGGGGATCATCGTTCGACAGCAACGTTAATAACGCAACCTCCGCAGACGCCACCTCAGACAGTCGGGGCTTCGGGCCTGAGGTGTACGAGATGGCTTGATTAGATTAGGAAATTTGCCTCTTGTGGAGATATCGTCGACCAGAAGAGGAATATGTTTGCTCCTCGCTCGAAGGTCTTGGTTGATCGATAGCCTCGATCGCTTGCTCGGCAGAGGCGATGCAGCTGTCTGCATAGGATGTTCTGCATCCGACGTTGATCCGGCGAAGCAAAGGGGCCTCTTCATGGGCGGGACAAGGCGAGACAGGCTGATGATTCGATGAGAGCCAAGCGTACAAGCGTCCTCTGTCTGTCAATGACGCTGTATTCGCCAAGCCTTGCTCAAAGTGGACTGAAGTGGATCTTGCGGAATGATGAATCGGAGGTTATCGATCGGGGACCGGACTGGGACCGGGGTGACTGACTTTATCAGATGCCAAGCCAAAGGCTGGATGAGGCAATCATGACGGCATGAGGTGATCCTCCATCAGCCGCCTGTCTTGAAGCTTGATCCGCTCTGATCCGGGTGGATATGGTTTGCGGAGGTTTGGGGCACTACGAGTGGCAGTGGCGGTGGAGCTTGTTGCAGCAAGGCTACTGGATAGACCGCATTGAGCTGAAAGCTCCGACTTGCTCTGGACGCGAAATGGGCCGTTATCTTATCAGAACGCAAGCGGTCCAGCAAGCGATATGTGCTGCTTTTGTTCTGTCGAGACAGCTGACTCGGAGCCGCATCGCAAGCTCACTGCGCAGGCTCCTACAAGTACCAGCTCGGTGTGCGCAGGGTGCTGCGCAGAAGCAGCATAAGAAGCCAATGCGTCAGTGCTGTCATTCGTAGAGCCGAGGAATGCGGTGCCACCTAGTGAGCTCGGACGCAGTGGTCTTCGCCCTCGTTAATACTTGGCGGTCGATACGTCAGTCGGCGGTTTCACCCGGATGCAGGTGAATATGGCGGCAGGAGACGAATGTGATCGACTCTGGTCTCGCTCGGCGTCTTCAGGACGGCAGGTCAAGCACTATGCCTGCCATAGAGCCAAATGGGGATCGTGAACAAGCGAGACGAGGCAATTCAGCTTACCGGCGCAAGCATAGATCAGTCATTAGTGGTCTGATATACGAGGCATGCTTCACAGATCAATCAGTAGAGCATGGCCGTTCCCCTGCGCTAATTGCTACATCGCATTCTTCGTACTGCTTTGCTGGCTATGGCGACCCCTATAGGGTTCCCGGGGGCTTCACAGTGGTCGTGTTCGAGCCATGAACAGCGGTACTTGCTGCTGTGCCGACTGAAAGAGCCGCTGATCCAATGTTCTGGCCAGCCTGGCCAATGTCTGCTCATCAGCATCTTCCTTAGGCCAGCCGCTTAGGCCAGCCGCAACCACTCACCCTGAGCCACCCTGTCCGTCTCCTTGCCAAAGTTGTGCTCCACCGCCCGATGCGTACTCTCACTCAAGCTCTTCCCGACCATCCCTACGGCCCCTGCGATCCCCTTGGCCGCAATAGTCGCCTGCTCCCATCCCTCATCCGCCATCTTCCGGAGTTCACCCTTCTGATACTCGGGCGTCGGCTCCCCCAGCTTCTGCACACCCTCAGGCAGCTGCGCAGCGAGATCCTTCCCCGCTTCGTTGACCCTGAGACCGGCATTGGCGGCGGTCGCGTGGGCATTGTCGTCGAAACGCGCCGTCATGTTTCGGACAGCTGCGGCGCCGCCGGCTGTGTCGCGTGAGGGGATGGTACCGACCTTGGCGGGTGTTGATCCGACGTGTCTAGATGATCAGCTTTGAGCCGGGATTGCGGGACCCAAATGCTTGCTCGATCGAAACAGGTGATGTGTGACTTACGAGTCGGCGATACTTGCGATCTTGGTAGCAATGAAGCTTGCTCCACCAGTTACAGCCCCCGCGACAGTCTCTCCCCAGCCCTTGACGGGCACGCCGGCGGTATCATACTCGTCGTTGACAAAGTGGATCTTCTCGTCCCACAAGTTACGGCTCTTGAGCTCTGCCTCGAGCTTATGGCACATAGCCTCGGTCGCGTCCCATTGGCCTTGGTTGGTGCTATAATGTCAGCTGAGGACCTGTCGCTCAAGGCAGAGTCAAAGGCGTACCTGGCACTCATCTGGATCAATACCTGCCCGATCGGTGCCCCCCCATCGACCGGAAGCGGGGTGAAGAGGTAGCTCGGGTGCTCCTCCTTTGCCTTGACGCGCTGGAGCGGACTGATGGGCAGCAGGGGGAAGGACGATGACCCAACGGAGAGAGTGACCGTCTCGGACGGGTGAGAAGGGGGGTTGGCGGGGATGAGGGTGAGCGTCAGGTCTCCCGTCGAGAGCGGGAGAGGAGCGCTGCCGGGCGCGGCGAGATGCAGGGCCTTCGCCGAGGGAATCGTGATCAGTGTGGTCATTTTTGTAGCTACTGTGAGGATCGTATCAGTGTGGATTGAGGTGGATGCAGGTGGAGATGGCTGCTGCTATTGCGAGGTCAATTGGAGCGGAGGGCTGGCTGCATGACGTCACTACCAGATCCTGCTGAGTTAAGGTTAAATACTGTTTAGCCGTAGTTTAAGCTGTCCAGCACGATCTGGCTGACGGCTGACGGAGGTGCTGATCAAGGCATACCTTGCCTCTCTAGTAGTCTACTTGCTTCTCGACTATATATGCTGCTCAAGGCGATCAGACTCGGCACTTCAACTACCTCACTCATCGGAAACAAGGTCACTCAGCGACTTTCCACCGTAGCAAACAGCCGATCCCCAGCTTTCCGCCACTACTTCTCAACCGCACCCATCATGTCCTCAGCCGACAAGTCCTCGGGCGACAAGAAGATTACAGGATGGGCATCGGAGGATGGCTCGTTCAAGCGCCAGTCTAGTAGCTTCCGCGACGTCATTGAGAAGGGAGGCAAATTCGAGCCGGAGAAGGGTGAGCTCGGCCGCCTGTGCGATCAGATGGGCTGCAGCTGATAAATGTAGGCCGGTACCACCTGTACGTCTGCCTGGCTTGCCCCTGGGCGCACCGAGCTTTGATTGTGCGAGAGCTCAAGGGTCTTCAGGACTACATCGGTAAGCTCCTGTCTCTCTTGTGAGACGACATATACTAACGATCGTAGACGTCTCCACAGTCCACCCCCACATGCTCGAAGGCGGCTGGCACTTTGTCTCCCCCTCGAACGCCTCCAAGGAGCCCGCACCTGTCAGCGAGCACAGCACCGACACCTTCCCCGGTGCGACCGCCGACAAGCTGTACGGTTCCGCCTACATGAGCGACCTCTACTACAAGGCCGACAAGGACTACAATGCCCGCTTCACCGTGCCCGTCATTTGGGACAAGAAGGGCGAGACTATCGTCAGTAACGAGTCGAGCGAGGTCATCCGGTTCCTCAACACCGGGTTCAACGACTCGCTCAGCGGCAAGGAGAAGGAGCTGGATCTGTACCCCCAGGAACTGCGGGCGGAGATTGACGAGCTCAATGAGTGGGTGTACAATGATGTCAACAACGGCGTGTACAAGTCGGGGTTCGCGACCAAGCAGGACGCGTATGAGACGGCGGTCAACAAGCTGGAGGCGGCGCTCAAGAAGCTCGAGGAGAGGTTGAGCGATGGACGGGAGTTCTTGGTTGGCGGCAGGTTGACCGAGGCGGACATTAGGTGAGCTGGCAGCAGCTCTTCGAGAAGACTCTGTCTGACTGATAGGCTCTACACTACTATCGTGCGCTTTGACCCCGTCTACCACGGCCACTTCAAGTGCAACTTCGGTACCAGTGAGTCATTGGGATCCTCCGATCTTCCGAACTTAGCTGACCAATAGTCCGCCACGACTTCCCCAAGCTCAACCTTTGGCTCCGCCGGCTGTACTGGAACAACCCAGCCTTCAAGAACACCACAGACTTTGCTCGTGAGCTTATATTGTCGCGTTGACGTGACGGTCAAGCTGACAAAGGCAGATATCAAGGAGCACTACTACTACTCGCACGCTCAGATCAACCCTACTCGGATCGTTCCCGTCGGTCCTCACCCAGACATCGAACCGCTTGACAAGGACAGCAAGTAAGGGTATGGGAAAGAATAGCAAGGTGATAAAGAGGAGAAGTCAGTGTAAACACAGCAGCTTGTCGATATGCAATTCAGACATTAATGCTGACTAGGCCTATACTAATAATACACGAGGACCTGCCAACATACATCCCACCTTTGTTACCATCCTTTGTGCCCGGTCCCTACTTACTTCATCAGGGTGAGCAGATTCACTGAGTGGATACTGACTGAGCTGCATTATCTCATCGATCGAGGTTGCCGCAGGCATGGCACCAGCTAGAAATAAGGCCCGTCCTGCCTCATCCATGCCAGCCACGCCTTCATCAGCCGCATCTACAGCGTTCCAATACTCGATTCATTCCGCCGGGTCCACCCCGCCCCCTGTTCCTCGCCTTCCAGTCCGGCACACGCCTCCTCAGCCGACCAGGCAGACCCCAGCCAATCGCCTATTAGTCGATACGGACGACGAAGACGATGACTCGAGAGAAGGCGAGACACCTGCGTACGCTCGGTCGGACTGGGACGACCCCACTCCGAGAGGCCTACAGGGCCCAGGTCAGGCCAGCAAGCGGGACTCGGGATACTCCGAGTTAGAGTACCCACCGAATACTGCGCCTCCGACGCAAGGCGATGGGCGGGAGACACCGCTGTATGCTCAAAGCGCGTATGACGAGACTCATTATGATAAGACTCCGGTGCCGAGCAAGGGGGATCCAGAAGGTCGTCGTAAGAGCCCCCAGGGGCAGGGTGAAGTGAATGATGAGGCCGAGTGGGAGGAGGAAAAGACTGCGTGGAGTAAGAGCAGCTATGCGCCGACTCGGCCGAGGGGTACTGTTCAGCTCAATACGGTGTATGAAGAGGAAGAGAAGGGGTATGGACAGGAGGGGTATGGTGGCTATTATGACGATCTCGACCTCGACGGGGACGAGCGGGAGGATACTCGGCAGATGGACCGTAGGCAAGCTGCTCGGGCATCCCGCCTCTCGATGGCGAGTACAGTTCGCGATATCAACCAGCTAGAACGTGGAAACCCCTTCGACGACCGCCACTCGCCCGGTCCTTACCCGATCGCCTCTCCCTCTGCCATACAGGAAGGCCTGCATCGGCGTGGTCCCTCGCACGATACGCAGGACTCCAACGGTCAAGCCGCACTCCTCACACCGGCGGCTCATCAGCGTCTAGGGAGGATGTCGGTCGCTCCTGCGCGATACACCCTTCCGCCATCTGCCGGCCATGGCCATATTGGCGCTCGAGGTATCTCTCCTGGTAATAGCGTATCACCCAGGTCAGTCGAGTCTAATCCGTACGCCCCGCCCGGCGGACTCAGGTTCCAGCAAGATCAGATGCCGACTCCTTCCAAAACCAAGAAGAAGAAGAAGAAGGGTATCCGGATCCTGAAGAATGGGTTGACTATCCCGACTATAAGAACGCAAGACCAGGGGTTTTTGGCAAATGTGAGAATGTCAGAGTTTGGGAGGACTTACCTGGCTTATAGGCCGTTTATCACTCCCGCGCTGTTACTGACTAGCGCGATGCTTCTGACACTGGCGATGCAGCCTGGAGGGACACTGGGAACGTTTGTGGCGGTTGAGGATGGCGGATTTGGTGGGAAGGTGCATGATGGAATGATGGGCAAGGTCGGCTTGGGCATCAGCGGGTGGTGTCAGCTAGACCAGGACGGGTGCGTGCCCCCAATGGCCAGATGATGCGCCGAGGCTGATGCCGTAGGCCTACCTGCAAGTCATACAAGAAGTCAGACTTTGTCTCCTCCTCCAAGTCGTTTCAGATCCCAGGGCCGTGAGTCCTTGTCACCAGCTCACGCGTCACGGCGCCCGGCCGAGCTGACGATCAGTGACTCCCTCCAAGCAGGTCTTCAGAACGTCATGGCAGCTCTCACAGCCCTCACCTGGCTTTCAGCCGTATACCACATCACCTCGGCCTTTCTCCACTTCTTCCTCCTATTCGGCCTCTCGATCCCCTGGTACTTCTTCACCACCTCTGACCCGCTCCCGCCTCTCACGGGCTTCATACCCGGCACCACCGGCGCAACACGTCCTCAGCCACAGGCCGTGAGCGTGACCGAAGAAGAGGTGGTTCAGAAAGAAGTAGATCTGAGGATCAGGTGTGAGCGGCCCCCGTATGAGGCGTATGGCTGGGTGTGGTGGGCTTGGTGGGCGCACAGAAGGGGGCCGGTGGGGCATCTTTTTGCGGCGCTCATAGGGGTCATTGGGCTGTGCGCGGTGAGTCCAGGATGCACGTGAATGGAGGGATCAGGTCGATGAGCTGACATGATAGCTCGGTATAGCGGTAGGCTTTTATCAGCAGGTGACGGGAGCGGCTGTAGATGGCAAGGCGTCGTATGGGTAAGTCAGTCCGCCGCTTGGCTTCTTAGTAGCTGATTTCTAGCGTGGGCCTCTTTGTCCCCGTCATGGCACTCATATTCAGCGTGGACCCCATAGTATCGTCCGTAAGATACTGCCTCCACGGTGTAAGTACATTTTTCGGATTCAAATCAGGAGCGTGGAACGGGAATGCCAAGCTGACGCCCAGAAACACAACTTCAACACCTTCAACGAGCCCCCTTCACCCACTCCCGCAGCCATCCTCCTCCCGCCCAATTCCCGCCCCATGCGCCACATCCGCAAGACCGGCGGTCCATCCTACTTTGCCAATCCCGAGCGGGCCGAGTCCATCTTCCCCGCTGACCCCCTTGCGCCTCCTCTGCCTTCCATGACCGCCGCCCCCGCGGCCCCATTAGACCCCGAGACGGTCCGCTGGCTCGCCGCGTACCCACTCGACCCAGACCTGGTTTCCCTTATAGCGGATCTCCGAGCCGGGGGCGAGTCGGAAGACTTTGTCTTGTCGGATGTGGGACTGCTGTACCTTCGGCCCGAGACGGAGGAGGGGGATGCTCTGCTCGTCCCGCCCGCCGGCCAGATCCGGGGGGAGTTGCTCCAGGACGCCCACTTCGAGGTATTGGAGGGAGGGGATGAGGGCGGCTCGGCGCATTGGGGTCCAGAAACGATGCTGGCAAAGATGGGCGAGACGTTCTGGTGGCCCGGCATAGAAGAGGATTGTCGAGAGTTGGTCGAGGGGTGTGCGAGGTGTCGAGGCGATGGGCAGATCAGGGACGTGGAACCCAAGCCGGGGTTGACGCCGTTACCGTTCACGGGGATGAAGACGGACGGGGCGATGACGGCCATGATGACGCATGGGGAGAGCGCGATGGCGGCGGATATGGCGTTTGCGATGCGCAAGGCGGAGGATGACGCTAGGAGGGATCTCGTGTGAGATGGAGTCAGTGCAAAGTCAGCAGAGTAGTCAGCAAAGGTGACAACATGCATGTGACAAGCAGGATACCAGTGGCCTAGTGTCCCGCTGGAGGTTGACCAGCTACGAGCTTGATGATGTTGAACGTGAGACTATGCAGTCAGCTCGGGCTCTCTCATATTTCAAAGAAGGAGAAGCTTACCAGAAGGCCATGACGGCAAGTCCGTAGATCCCTAGCGCGAGAGCCAGCCACTTTACCGGCCCCTTCTCGTTCCTGAACAGCTTGAAGTAGAAGAATCCGGGCAAGATGAAGGAGATAATGGTCGATCCTGTCGACCCGACGAAGCCCAGCACTAAGATGTCAGCTAGAGTCTCACCATGAGTCGGATGAGGAAACCGAAGCTCACCAACTTCCAGCTCGTCCACCGCCAAGGCAATCAAGAATCCAGCCAGCAGAATTCCCGAGGTAAAGCCTACAAACTTGCTGTTCCGCATCTCCCCCACCCCGATCGCCGTTCCATACACATAGCGCTTCGGCATCAACGGCCCGTCTTCTTCATCGTCGTCCTCGTCATCTTCCGCAGGGGTATCATCCGCGTTTGATGAAAACATCGGAGGCGCCTTCTTGCCCTTGACAATCCCGCTTGTGAATGCGTAGATGCACGCTCGGCAGGGCAGGAGCTGGAGCGGGTAGGAGAGACCGACGAGAAGGACGATGCCGAGCCGGCCGAGCGCGATGAGGAGGGAGGTGGGTGGGTACATGGCGATGATGTTCGATCCGACCAGGTCACCAAATGTGAGGTAGCCAATCTGAGTGTCAGTGAAAGCAAGGAGTGATGAGCTGGCAGTGGACTTACGATGCCGAGCTAGATCAGTCAGCTTGTATCCCACTCACGCGCCGACAGCAGGGGGTGTAAACTTACAATCTCGTAGCAGGCAGCAGCAGATCCAATAGATGTGAGGATGACAGCATTCATATTCTTCTGAGATCGTTCGCGGAGTTCGTTATAGATGGGGAAGATCTGTCAAGTCAGTTCTGCTTGTACTGATGCGAAGCAGCTCAGCGCAACGGACGTTCTGAGCGCATCTATATCGTCAGCTTGGAACCCACTGTGGGGGTAGGGCAGACTCACGTGAAGGCAAACACCTGGACAGGGAAGCTAGATAAGGTCTTTTTGCCGAACCGCCAAAGATGGACCTCGCCTCGTTCCGGGCTCGGGCCTTTCAAGGCAAACCAGCCGACGACGACACAAATCAAGCTATCCTGTCAGCTTGGGCCCTATGTTTTGCAGAGTTCAATCAGGGTGACAGAGCTTACTAAGCGACCGAAGCCAGCGCGATCTGGCTAGTAAACTTCAAGCTGTCCAGGGTCCGCAGGAAGCTCAGGGGGATGATCACGCCCATGGTGATCAGGAGCCAGAAGTCCTGGGATCGAAGGATAGACTCGGTGGCTAGTGGTTGGTTCAGAGCAGCGGCGATAGTCTCGGAGACTTTGGGTAGAAGGGTCTACCGATCTTAGCGATGATCCTCATCATCTAGAAGCGGCCTGAGCTTACCTTGCAGATGATGAGATAGGATACAGATACACCAAAACACTTGATCGCTATTGCTAGCTGGCATGTCAGCTCCCGGACCGCCAATCGGCGCAGCTCCCAACTCACATCGAACAGCCTCGTAATCCACCCCTTGCCAAACGATATCCGGGCCACCTCATTGAAGCTGGGCTTCCTCCACTCGTCCCCTGGTCTCTGCCCTACCTGCGTCGCACACCTGCTCAGCAGGTACAGCCCGAACGCCGCCGTTGTCGCTGATATCAAGCACGACGCTATTCCGGGCACGAGCCCCATAGCTGCGAACGCTGAAGGGAAAGCCAGAGCTCCGGCTCCTATTGTCGTATTGGCGAGATTGACAGTAGACGAGAAGACCGTCCCCTGTGGCTCGGGGGAGGCGATGCTCTTGGCCGGAGTAGCCTGGGGTGTGCGACCATCGCGACCGAGTTGCCGCCGGGAGGCAGGGGTGATAGGTGGGCTGGTGGCGCCGTAGTTCTGCGGCATGATGGCTTCTTCCTACCGGGGCTTATTAGACAGATCCTCTGACGGTGTGCTCGACTAGGAGCTTATATTGTTTATAAGCGATATACACAAAGCAAAGGTATGAATGGGTCTTCGCTATCTCTATCAGCTGGGCGTGTCTCAAAATACCTCAACAACTGACGCACGGACTGAAGCTAGACTCGGTCATCGGCGGGTCCAAATGCGACCGTGGGAAAGCTTACCCGTGTATGCTTTTGACTTCTCGGCGAGGGTAAACAAACAGCTCACTCAACGTTACGCTTTCAATTGGTCTTATCTCTCGACTACTTACATCGGCACACTGACCTCGGCAACATCGACAAACATGGATCGAGAATACACCCCGGATCCTGTATTTGCCCCGCAGATATTGGGCTCGCTTTTCTATATCGACAGGAAATCGGGCGAGGTCAAGCAGAACTACCCTATCGATGCGGAGAAAATCACATTTGGAAGGTGGGTCATCTCCTTACTCATCTCCATCAGGGAGGGAGGAAGCTTATAATCTCAGAGATGCGGACTGTGACGTGAGTATCTCAGGCGAATTCTGGGGGCCAAGCGGCTGATGATTAGATCCGGATACACTGGGACGATGTTTCCCGCGTTCACGCTGAGATTCAATTTGACCTCCTCGAGGGCTCAGCAAGTCCACCGTCTCATTTGTTTGGACGTGTACTGATATGCAGGCCACTCTCTCGGTTATCGGCTCCAACGGTCTTTTCTTCATGCCAGCCAACCAAACTCGAGTAAAGCTCGAGCCCACCGCACGCCAATCCCTTGCCTCTGGCGACAGCTTCATCATCCGCAAGAAGCTTTTCCGCTTCGAATACCCCGACGCACCTACCTTCTCCACCTCTGTTCTCTCCCCAAGCATTCTCAACACGCCCGTACGAGGGAAAGGCACGCCCGCCAAGCCAAGGGTCTCAAATACGCCACTCCGCAGGCGCGCCAGCCACCGGCTCAGCCTTATGCCGGCCGACAAGCCGTTTGTTCCGCTTTCGCCAATGAAGCGGAGGCAGAGTAACGTTGGTCATGGCGGATCTACGCCGAAGCGGAGCCACCTGTCTCAGCCGGTAGAGGAGGAAGAGGAGGAGGATGGCAACATGGAGGGTATCGTCGACGTGCAGAAGAATGAGGATGGGGACATGATCATCCTTGAGACAAGGGAGGAGACGGCCGAGACTGCTGTGAAGGTAAGCTATCTGACCTAGTACTCTACATGACGTACCTGAGAGCTGACATCGCAGTCTGCGCCCGTACCGCCTAAAACCCCTCGCTCGATTCCCCTCCCCGCGCCCGCCCAGACACCCTACGTCCAGACCCCACCTCGCGTTCCCTCCAAAGTCGCCATGTCGACGCCTCCGGGACCGATGACCCTCCACAAAGCTCTCCTCCTCCGTTCTGCCCGCAAGGCTTGGGTCGAATCACGCCCGAACGACGTGGACGACGCAGTAGCGGACGGCAAGATCGAGGTCGGAAGGCGGAAGAGCAAGAGCCCGTCCAAGGAGGAAGGGGCAGAATCGAAGCGGAAGAGCTTGACGCCGCGGAAGAGCGTGCCGGCGCCGGAGCCGGACTCGGATATCAGTGATGAGGATGAGCAAGAGGAGCAAGAGATTGCAGAGGGACGGGCCGAATTGCAGTGGGTGCAAGAGGACCCGGGGGTGGATGGGTCGTTTGCGGAGAGTGATTCGGCGGATGACAGTCTGGAGGCGGACATGTCGCTTGATATTGTAAGTCTAGCTGGGGTAACCATGGCCTGTCTCCAGCTGACGCGTCAGCCCGGTCAAGGTGTATTCGATCTGCACGCAGACGTCTCAGCCGGTTCGCCTTTGGATGAGCACGAAGACTCCTATGAGGAGGATGAGGGTCACGCCGAGGAGGAACATGAGGAAGATGAAGAAGGCAATGAGGAGATCGAGTACGATGATCGAGACATTGACGGCGATGAAGAGGAAGAGGAGGAAGAGGACCTTTTCGCTGAGGCACCTGTTGCATCAACACCAGTCCACGTGAGTTACGCGCTCTATACTTCTAGAATTCAGCTGACGTCCAGTCTCGGACGCTCGACCGCTTCTATACACCACAAGTCTCGCGCAACCAGAACCAACCTCGCCGGTCTTTGGCTGCTATCGGAGGCCCTGCTTCAAGGACCTTCGGCGTACCAGCCTCGCCCAACCCTCTTGGCGGCGGTGCTTTCCGGCCGACCCCATCAAAGCCCGTGTCCAGCCATCTCTCAGCGGCCTACGAAGAGGACGAGGATGCGGACGATCAGTCGGGCGAGGAGTCGCATGCCCCTCTCCAGCCGTCTGTCTCTGAGCGCGAGCTGGCCGAGGTATGTTGCAGAGCTCTGATCCGAGCTCGCGCGCTGACGTGCCAGATCAGGAAGCGCCGTCAATCCCTCGCTACCCCCCGTCAACTCCCCGCAGCACCCATGAGCTTCCGCGAACCCGTCAAGAGCGCCTTCAGCCTCGTCAAGACACCATCCCACCCCGCTCTCACTCGGTCTCCCACAAAGGACAACGAGGACGAGCACGACGACACACCCATCGGGGATATCAGGTCCCGGCTCAACAAGATGAAGCGGGACTCGTCTGCCCGTGAGCTCGCTCGGCCGGCGGAGAGGAACGGACGGCGTGCCACGGTCGGTTTCGTCCTTCCCGAGACGCCCGCCAGGCCCACTGTCAAGGCCAGTGCGAGCTACACTGCCGCTCCTGCAGCGCGGTTCGGCGGTGCTGCTCCGCCCACGCCCCAGACGCCCGTCGTTAGCGCGTACGAGGAAGAAGGGGATTCTGTCATCTCTTCTTTGCATCAGACACCCGTCAGGTCGACCGCCAAGAAGGTCGGAACGCCATTCTCCCTCATCCTCCGTACGCCCATCCAGGAGTCGGAAGAGGCGGACGAAGATGCCACTCCAGCGTCGCCGGAGATCATCACGTCTCATCTACAGGCCACTACACCGGTCAAGCGCTCGGAGCGACCAGCTTCACGGGACCAGCGCCCTGAGCCAAAGACACCATACATGGGCGATATCCGGAACCTTTACCCCGCCATCCCATCACCCGCTTCGCCTGTTCTTTCGGGTATCAAGAATCTGTATCCCGCCCTTCCCCTGCCGCCGAAGACTCCGGATATGAGGGGGATGAAGGGGATGTTCGCCGTCAAGACTGCGGCGACCCCAGGGATGGAGGGTATGGAGGAGATGTTCTCTTCGCCGGCTAAGCGGTCCCCCGCTCGGACTGAGGCGGCGGAGGAACAGGCGACGGAGGCTGAGGTTGAGCAGGCGGTTGAAGTGGAGCAGGAGGTGCAGCGGAAGACGCCCCGGTCTAAGAGGAAGTCATCTGCAGCGGTACAACAGGCCGAGCTACGGGTCACCGAGCAGGGGGGATCCCAGTCGGCTGAGCTGCCAGTTATCGCGGTCGATCCCAGCGTTGACGAGGCCGCCGTTGCCATCGAGCCCGTAGCAACGGCGGGAGCTACATCTTCCGCTCGCATCCGCTCGGCCAAGCCAACCGTGGAAGCGGTCATCCCGGAGCGCAAGTCAGCGCCCGCTCGTACGCGTGTTGTCTCAGCGTCGAAGCCGGTCGAGGTCGAGAGGCCCTCTGCACCTTCTCGTCGCCGAGCAGCCGCTCCAGTCGCGGCGGCTCCTGCGGTCGACCCCAAGTCGAAGCCTACTCGTCGCGCCGCTGCAAGCAGTACGGAGGCCGAGCGGACCGAGGAGAAGGCGGCCATCCCCAAGACGACCCGCTCTCGCGTACCTTCCGCCCAAACCGCCGCGGTCTCTCGTCCAGTTAGCCCGGAGATCAAATCCGCCCCTGCCGGCCGCGGACGGCCCAAGAAGGTCCTCTCGGAAACATCCGATCAGCCCGCCGGTGAGATCGCAGCCAAGCCAGCTCCCTCGGCAGCTGCGTCCAAGCCTACACGAGCTCGCGCAGCTGCGGCGCCGGCTGCTGTGGTGGAGAGGAAGACTGTCTCAGCGCCGACGAGGCGGACGCGTGCGGTTAAGGAGGACGAAGGGGAGAAGGAGAATGTAGCGGCCGAGGAGAAGGTGTCGGCTGGGCGGACGAGCAGGGCGAGGGGTGTCAAGAAGGAGGTGCCGGCGGTGGCGGTGGAGCCAGTGACGACGACGCGGGCGACGAGGAGTAGGAAGTGATTGGCGGGATGAATGGCTCACTATTGAAAGGAGGCGCGGCAGGATCTGTACTATACAAGGACACTATTCTGGTGGGGTAACTGGTGACTCGCGGAAATGGCGACATGTAATATATCATGACACTGGGAACCGATAAAGACGCAGCATACAAGTATCGCATACAAGGTCAGATACGGACAGCGAAGAAGATTTGTCACCACTTGGATTGCGTTCCGTCGCTGATTCAATCAGCTAGGTTCCGGTCCGGGTGATGGTGAGCTTCGACTTACTACCTGACATGCAGACCAGACCACTTCTCCCTCGAAGACTCGTCAATCACCTTGAGCATGCCAGCTAGGATATCAGCTCACGCTCTTTGACTGAACACAGCGACTGCACATACCGACGCTCTCGTCCACTGTGATATGTGCCTTCTCGAGCCCATATCGCACTGCCGCTCGATCACCCATATCCCTATAAGCTATGAGCTTTGATTCCCACGACATCGCCTGCAGATCCAAGAAGCTCACGTCTGAACCCATCCAGGCGAAAGCGAGAAAACCACGAGTTCGGGGTTTTCGAAATGCGCGTATCGGGCGAGATAGTTACAGGAGCTCTGCACGGCGTCAGATTCAGGCGTCAAGTAAGCCTTCGGACCAAATGAACTGACTTTGGTGATCCCATACCCCGCATCCTCCTTGTCCGGTATCCGATCAATAGGGCTCGCTCCGGAGGACATGAAGATGAATTTGCCGCCTTTAGACATGCGGGGCACGCAGGCCTGAAAGAGAGCGAGAGCGCCGAGGACCTGAATGATCAGCCCAAACAGAAGAGTTTGGAGCGAGACATACGTTGATACGCCAGTGCTCCTCAAAGTTGTCGAGGGGGACCTTGGCGAGCGGGTAGAACGAGTCACCAATAGCAGCATTGGCGACCACCTGTGCTTGTCAGCCCGTCACTCGTCTGTGTCGAACCTAACAGTGGCGACAGATACTGACAATATCGATGTTATTTATGCCATGCTCAGTCTCCGCCTGCTTAAGTCCCTAGCGGATTAGCGGTACTTCCAGCTTACATTGATGTGCGACCCGGCGTACCTTTTCAGCATCCTCGTTGACCCCGGCGTCCAGCTTGACGACAACCACCTTGGACCCCTCGCCACACTTGACTTCTGGCATGGAATCAGGGTTCCGGACAGCGGAGATGACAGTGTAGTTGGAACGGCTCGCATAGCCCTGGACAAGACCCATGCCGAGTCTGCTTCATCAGCCTTACTCTGTCCAAGGGGTCGGGCACAACATACCCTCGGTTCCCGCCTGATATGAGGACTGTGGTGGACATGGTTGTTCGCTACTCAACGGCGATGTGGAGAGATGTTGTAGGGGCCACGTCCGATGCGCAATGAAAGTCTTCTCCATCTTGACCTTGAGATGACGATGGAGCGGGCGATGGAGGTGGAGCGGGCGAGGACACCTCCACCGCCCGCCCGGCGCCGAGCCGGCCCGGCGCCACGTGGCTGAGGTATGCTGGTTTCTCAGCTGATTTTCTGCTGCATGACAGCTCTGGGTTCGCACACGGGCGCTGGAGTCGGCTTCAAGCAGTCCCACAGAAGCATCTGGCTGCGTACAGCCCCTTGTCCAGGATGGTCGCGCGCTGTTCAAGTTCCGACAATTGGACCCTCAGATCGTGCCTGATCTTGACCTTCGGTCAGGTCCGCCGGCTATGCCTCCACCGCCGCCGTAAATACACCTCCCACCATGTGGGCGGTACAGGACAACAGGTGGCCAGCGTTGCCTCTCAAGAGACTGTACATATGCCTGTTCTGTTTCCATCACTGTGTATAGTCATCTCTCGGACATTTGCACGGTCTTCGTCTTTGACGCCCCGCCGAATAATACCCTACCCTACTGGCCGACCTGTGTTGACAAGTTTCGGTCTCATTCGCTCGATCTTTACGATGCCCGTCCTGAACTCGATGGGCAACCTCGAGGCTGTCCGGGCGATGATGAAGGAGAGAGAGGTCGATGCATAGTAAGCGCAATCTGCGAGGCGTGTGCATGGTCAAGCTGATCGGCAGTGTCATTCCCTCTGAAGACGCTCGCAAGTCTCCGCTGTCTACCCGACTGATACCCCAAAGCTAATGCGCTATAGACTCCTCAGAGTACCTTGCGCCTTGTGACGCCCGCCGAGCCCACTTGACAGGCTTCACCGGCTCTGCTGGGACTGCGGTAGTCACGCAGACTGAAGCGAGATGCTGGACTGACGGAAGGTATTGGCTGCAAGCGGAGAAGCAGCTTGGCGAGGGGTGAGTCTGTCGGAGCTCTGAGAACCCGAGTGGAGGGATGAGCTGACTTATAGATGGACTTTGATGAAGCATGGTCTGCCCGACGTGCCGGCCTGGGGAAAGTGGCTTAAAGAGGTCAGCGATCGTGACAATCACGCGGTATCAGGCTGAAAGGTCAGGAGTTGCCCAAATCCTCAAAGATCGGCATCGATCCCACTGTCCTCCCCTTCTCGGAGTACAAGAACCTCTCCAAGTCACTCGCTGAAGACTCTATCAACTCCCTCCTCGTACCCCTGCCTGACAATCTTATCGACACCATATGGTCAGACCGTCCCGCTCGGCCGACCAATCCCGTCTTCCAGCTGGAAGACAAGTATACCGGTCAGGGCGTCGAGGAGAAGCTGCGGATGATGCAGGATAAGCTGAGGCGGATTGGGAGTCCAGGGATGGTCATTGGACAGCTGGACGAGGTGGCCTGGCTGTTCAATCTCAGAGGGAGCGATATCCCATACAACCCGGTAAGTCCCGTAGCCAGGCAGAGGCAGGCCGCTTGCTGATCGCTCAGGTATTCTTCACGTACGCCATCCTCACCCCGAACGATTGCCGGCTATTCGTCAATCCTGCTTCGCTATCCGAGGAAGTCAGCGACTATCTCAAGCGCAGCGGGGTGACGGTATCATCATACGACGAGTTCTGGACATCGCTTACTCAGTGGGGAGAGGGAGTTCGCGCGGATAGGGTGTCAAAAGGCATCCCTGGACTGGGCTCGCAGCACTTCTCGGATGCCAACGGGCATGTGGAGGCAAAGCCTGTTAAGACACCCGGCGGGAAGGCAGCTGCGGATGAGGAGAAGCTAATTAAGACGGACAAGGTCATCGTAGGAAACAAGACGAGCTGGGCTGTCGCACAGGCTATTGGCGAGGTGAGCTGATTGTCACTTTCGCCTTCTGACATGCAGCTGATCATTAGGACCACGTCGAAGCGCGACGATCTATGATCGAAGACACGAAAGCACGTAAGAACCCGGTAAGTTTAGCCCCTCGGAACCTGCTATACACGCTGACCCGGTATACAGGTTGAGATTGAGGGCTTTAGGCAATGTAACATCCGAGATGGAGCCGCGCTCGTCCGCTACTTCTCGTGGCTGGAGGAGGCGCTCGAGAAGGGCGAGAGCTGGACCGAGTATGATGCTGCCACAGTCCTGGAGAACTACCGAAAGTGAGTACCGAGAAGTACAGGGCGGAACCGAGGCTGATCGACACAGAGAGAACAAGCTGTTCAAGGGCTTGAGTTTCACGACCATCTCTTCCACCGGTCCTAATGCTGGTAAGCACGCTCGCGGTAGGGTGATTCATCGAGCTGACTGGATCAGCTGTCATTCACTATGCTCCGCCTAAGGAGGGAAGCGCTGTCATCGAGAAGGACGCAATGTATCTCTGCGATTCGGGAGGTAGGTTGCTCTCCATCAAATACCATGACGGGTGACAACCTGCTGATTCATACAGCTCAATACTTGGACGGCACCACCGATACTACCCGAACCTGGGTGAGCTGAACTTCATTGGCTCGATTCAGTCTCGCGAGCAGTGCTGATTAGCAGCACTTTGGCGCCCCATCGGACGAGCAGAAGCGCGCTTTCACCAGAGTGGTGAGCACTCTCTCTGCACCCGGCGAAAGCGCAGTCGCTGACCTAGCTTTAGCTCCAAGGGCACATTGCCATAGATACTATGGTCTTTCCACAGGGAACAACCGGCTACATCTTGTGCGTTACTGTCTCCCGACATCGCTCATGCATATTCGCTGACCATGGCAGGGACGTGATTGCACGTAGACCTCTCTGGTCGGACGGACTGGATTTCAGGTCAGTCGTACTACCCACACAATCCACACCATAGCTCACTTCCAGGCATGGGACCGGCCACGGCGTCGGCGCCTTCTTGAATGTCCACGAGGGCCCACAAGGTATAGGACAACGACCAGCCTACAACGACACCCCTCTCCAGGCCGGACATGTCATATCGAATGAGCCGGGATACTACGCCGACGGGCGATGGGGCATTCGGATCGAGAATGTTGTGGTCACTCAGCCGGCGGAGACACTCCATAATTTCGGGGATAAGGGGTATCTCAAGTTTGAGCACTTTACCATGGTACGTCCTGGCGCCCACGTCGTGGACTCTGGCGGGCGGAGCTAAGATTATAGTGTCCGATACATACGAAGCTGGTTCTGCCTGAGTTACTGACGGAGAGCGAGCGAAAGTGGCTCAACAGCTACCATGCTGAGGTAAAGGAGAAGGTGACTCCGATCTTGAAGGAGTTTGGGGATGACCGAGCGCTGCAGTGGCTCGAGAAGGAGTGCCAGCCTATCTGATCGGATGGTATGCACCTTGATATAGCAGGGAGTACTCATCCATTCACATCGGACAGGCCAATATTCACAAATCGACATCTAATTTAATCCAATCACAAGACATCAGTATTATCAGTCCACCAGTCATCAGAACGTCACTGCCAAACTCGGTCGATCTCGGTGAGGCGGTGCGGGAATGCCACATGATGCTCCCGCTGACATCGCGCCATGATTTCGTCGATCTGCGGCTCATTCTCGCGGGTGATGAAGCCGTGGCGAAACAAGAAGAAGATCAGGTCGGGCACGGCAGATTGCTGGAACTTGCGCTGCTGGAGGCTTTCTTGGATCTCCGGAATTGACATGGGCTGACACAGCTAGTCAGCGGACGAACCGAGGTAGGGGACTCAGGCGGAGCACTCACAATGAAGCAGTCCACCTCGTCGTCGCAGATCTGAGGTTGAGTGGCTGCGTAATCGGAGAATGAAGGCTCGGGACGCCTGAGATCAAAGCACAAGCTAATCGTCAGCTGACCTCATTCGGTCATGGCGATTTGAGCTCACTGTACGACTGGACCGTCAGCTCACTGGCGAGCCAATTAGGGGGTGCGCTACTCACGAGGCTTGGGCACTGTCTTGGGGTCGAGTTGGAAGTTCAGCGTCCCAACGAAACTGTCTCATCAGCTCTGCTTTGCGGCCGTTATGATGACCGATACTCACCGTGCGTACTCCTTCATGATGCTTTCGGAGAGGTTGGCCTCTTCCTCAGCTTCCTTGGCCATGCCCTCCCAGGCGGTCCTCTCGGTCTCTACCGCGCCACCGACAGTCTGATATCAGTCGCCGCCCATGAAGCTTGACTCACAGTGTCGAGCATGCCTCCATAAGAAGTATGCGCACTCCGCTTCTGAACCCATACCTTCATGTCTCGGCCCTCCCCCTCGTAGACTGAGAAGGTGAGCCAGCGGACCCCTCAAATTGGATAATCACTTACCAATCATCGTAGCCCCGATCCAGCACGTATCGAAGCAGTAGGTTGAGCCGCGGAAGATGGTCAGCCCGACATTGTCCCAGACCGCCATCTCGCCTTGAAGATCCGCGAAAGCAGTCGAGCGGGGATCAGCAAAGACGGAAAAGATGTCCTCTCGGTCGACTATGGGATGAGCAACGTATTGCAAGCGTCTAGAAGTACAAGGTAGGACTTACAAGCCCGCTTCTTCATGCTTCCTCGGCCCCGCATGAACCACACCAGCGCTTCCATCGCCATCGCCAGCGCCTTCCTCCCGGCCTTGACCAGGTCGGGATCGAATGCGACACATCGCACCGCCTGAGGTACCACTTCCTTGGCGGAGAGGCGGGGAAAGAAGGTGAAGACGGGAAAGTGGCGATTGGCTTCGAAGGCAATCATCTCGAGCAAGACGTCGGGGTTGATCCGGCCCATCGGCTTGATGGGTGGAGAGAGGTGATAGTCTGCCTGGACCAGGTGGAAGGGAATCAGTCGCTGCTTGGTGACGGGATGAATGGATGGATCAGCGTTGTGAGGATGGGGGTCGACTTCGAGCAACAGGTCAAGAAGGGACGCCTTGTATAGGGAGTCAGACATGTTGTTTGCAACTGTGTCAGTATTGTCAGTAGCTGAGTTACGAAGAGCCGGATAATGAAGTGGGATGAGTTGAAGTAAGCTGATCAGCTGGCGGGATCACCCCAAAGACACTGCAGAGAAGGGCTTTTTCGAGGACTGGCAAAAGACCAAGATGTGTATGCCTTATCTACAGCTGACATGGGTCTAGGCACGATGACGATGCCGTGTTGCCGGGGTCGACACGTCAAAGGATCGTGTTGAGCACTCACACGTGTACGAAGGTCCAGTACGGGGGGCGTTTAGAAGGATGCCCCGCCGCGCGAATGTGTCCTTAAACTTCACTCCTGTACGTACGCAGATTGTCTTATCATCGCGATAAGAAGGAAGCGCCAAGCTGATAATGAACGATTAGGTGCTGTTAGTCTATTGATGCATACCCTGCCCCGTGACTACAGACCAATCCCGACGGGCTTGGCTACACCTTGCTCCCTCTTCATCCTCCACCTGATCTCTTCTAGTCCATCCTCACCTTCGAGGAGACCATGACGGTCCAGAAAATCCACCATCTTGAGGGCTCCGTTTGGCTGAAACCGGCCCTGAAGTAGCGCTTGCCGGACCTCAAACGGCTTCAAAACCTTGGTCGAGGTATCAGTAAGAGCGGTGTGAGCAATGAGAGGCAGACTCACCTTGAAGCCGTCCACTTCGGGACAGGCTTCAATAGCACTGACTGGAGGAGCTTTTGGTCGAGGCATGCCGGGCTGCAGCTGTAGCTCAAAGGTGAAGCTGCATGTAAGTATTGATAGGTACCAAGATATAGTCTGCGCCGCTCACGTCGTATCTGCTATATCAGCGCGAGGATCTGCGGGCCCATAGGTGAAATATAAGACTCACGAGGTCTGACCCATTCCTTGGCGATCATCCAGTAAGAGGCGGTAGCGGTGAGCCTGATGTGTCAGCCGAGCGATGCGCTGAGGTAGAGCGACTAGAATGACTTCAGATTTGCCGCACAGAACTCAGCTGGCAGGTCCGCTTCCTCAACACACTCCTTGACAATGCCTTCGAGGGGTAGCAGGCCGGCAGGAAGGGCCCCGTTGGCGGTCTACAAAGTGAGCAGCTTGTCAAATCGCGCAGATTGGGAGAATGCAAGATATGACAGTGCAAGACTTACGACATCGTATTGCCCTCCCCAACTGGACCTGAGTCAGCTTCGTCCGGAAAACTTCAACATGCGAGACGGACCCACTGATTCAATTTGCCGCCTCGGACCTGAACCCAGATCCGCATTCCCTCTCCCTCTCCTTCGTACACTACTAATGAGCGGCTTCCTCTTCTGCCCGACATATACGCACATATAGCCTTCACGCCAAATGTTGCACACCCGAAAAAGCCGCTCCGACTTCGTGCCACCGTGGCCACAGCATTCCTCATCGGACCGAGAACTTTCCCCTCGAAGTGCGTCGAGCGTGGAGACGCATACATTGCGAATCGCTCTTCATTTGGGCCGTCTGACTATCAGTGGCAGGCATATGGTACACATCGATGAGACTTACACTTGTCCTCCGGAACGGTGCCCCTCTTCCGCATGAAATCGACCAGACCGTCGATAATCCCCGTCAGCGCGTCTTTGCCCCTATTGACCGCTTGGTAGCTGAAAGCGACCGCCTTGACCGCTCGCAGGACCGCACTCTCCGGTCGGGGCCCCATCGCGGGGTAGAATGTGAAGCTCTCGCCGACCGTCTCGACGTTGTAAGCGAGCATGTCGATGAGGATTGTCGGATGGATGTGGCCGATGGGTAGAATCGGAGGATCGACGTGATGGTTACCGATCACGAGGTGGAATGGGGTCATCCGCGCATTGTCACGAGGATGAACGAGGGGGTTCGAGGGGTATACGTACGGGTCGATAGACTTAATGAGGTCAAGGAGGGTTGCGTGCATGGTTGGCGAGTCTTGCTTGATCATCATTGTATAGCGCGCAGGATAATTGTGTGTAGTCTGCGGTCGAGCTGTGCTCGTTGGCCTGGTTGATGTGTATATCTAGCTGGCAGCGTTGACAAGGGTATAGGGGCTGAAGCCGAAAGGCTGATCTGAGGAGATGTCAGTGAAAGGTGAGCAGTGTATGGGTCAACCTCCAGTCCCTGGCACCGTGTAGAGTCTGAACGGTCATACCAGCATCATTACGCACCCCCTCCTTTTACCGCTCCTTTGGCGGTCTCTCCCTATGCCTCTGCCCCGTATCGGCACTCGCCGTCAAACCGCCTCCAAACCCTACCACCGCCAATAACAGCCCCACCACCACTCCAAATCGCCACAGCCCGCTCTCTCCCTTCTCCTCGTCATCCCTCTCTACAGCTGGACCTTTGCGCCTGGAGAAGACTGGCCGGCCAAACGGATCTGTGCCAGTCCGTGCGTACGCCGACGATCCTGAGGCGGCACCGTATTCGGGCGTCCTGCGGCCGAAAGGGCTGTAATGTGCGCCAGAGGTGGCTGGTCCGGTTGTCCGCCGAGGGGCCGCTCGGCCCCATGATCGATGAGGACCTTGAGCTTGTGGTCTGAGAGGGGATGAGCCGTAGGCATATGGGTTGTTTCCATAGCCCGAGGATGGCTGAGATTGAGATTGGTCGTATTGCTTCCTGATAGGGTCAGAAAAGATTCATCGCGGGAGACGACTAATCAAAACTTACCTCTTGGAATCGTCACCTAGAGTAGCATAGGCATCATTGATGCTGTGAAACCGGCTGATATCACCTCCGGCCGTGTCAGGATGGTATTTCTTCGACAACTGGTATCTTCAGCGTCCTTCTTGGGCTGTTCAGAACGCTGAATATCTCACCTCGTAGAACCTTGCTTTCACCTGCTGCTTCGTGGCGTTCTTTGGCAATTTGAGGGCTTCATAGTGATTGACCACTTTTGCCGATCTCCGAGCCGAGGAAGCGATGTGACGCCTCGTTGATGGTCCAGCGTGATTGAGCAGCTCCAGGGCCCGACCACCACGACTTTGGACCCCAATCATGGGTGCTGCGGGTGGACTGGAGCAGCCTAGGCTCTTATTAACTTGCAGATATGGGTCGATAGCACCTTCAAAGTCGATCGTGTGAGCCAGCTGATCGGCCGAAGAATCTCGTCATACTTCGGCGATCGCCGACACCCTACTCTTCGCATACACAGCCAAAAGTTGGATGTTGAAGAGGTCGATATCGACGCGATAACATAGACACATATAACAGAGACCCACCATGTCTCTACGCGCCAAGATCCTCACCCATTCGCTACCGCTTCTCCCGACCCACTCGTTCACGCGCCAGACCCTGGCGCTCGCCCTGTCCCGCCTTCCTTCGGACCATCCAGATCATCGCGTCGAGCCGATCCCAGACTCGGTGCTCGACACCCTGTTTGGCGATGGTCGGGCAGCCCCCAAGGCTCTCGTACAGAGATGGGAAGAGGAAGGGATAGAGCCCATGGAGGCGGAGTCTGGCTCGAAGCCCTCAATCGCGGGACTGGAGTCGAGGTTGAGATCGAGATTAACTTACTCAGCTGGACTCGGTCACTACCTCCCAGAGGTAAGCCAATTTGGTCGCCTTATACCTCAGAGCTCATGCTCTAGGCATACTCCATCTTATCAGCTCCTGAATCGGAAACATCCATACCAATACCCTCGATCCCTCTTCCTATCCGCCAGCTCCTCCGTCTCCGGCTGCCGCCTATATACACACCGCCGGGACTGGCCGCCCATGGCGCCTTGTCAGCCGGAGACTATCTGTCAGGAGTGGCGGGCAGAAATGGCGGGCGACTACCCATCCCGCTGACGAATCCTATTGGTCCGATGGCATATGCTTGGCGGATAGCAGATGCGGCGATACGTGCGGATGAAAGGGCAGAGGGGATCAAGCGGGGAGTCATGAATGAGCCGGTGGGACCTGGTGTAAGTCCTCTCGCACCTCTCGGAGGGTCATTGCTGACCGATCAGCCCGAGTGGTATACTAGCCGGATATCGCTCGCGCTCGCATACCTTCGAGCTGAATCCCATCTACTCAAGCCATACCCCGACCTACCGCCAAATCAGGTCTACGCTGAGAAGCAGCCAAATCCTCATCTCGCTTCCGCGCATCAAGCGCTCGAGCGGAATTTGCAGTCTTATCGGCGGACACGAGATACGGTGGATGGGATTGAGAAGGGCGCTGGATCGGTAGGAGGGTATCTCGAGTTTGCTGCAAGGAGTGTAGGGGGATTATGGAGGAGTAGATACCTGTAATGGTATGCGACCATACACGGGGAAGGAGACGTATCGTTGGTGTCGATCTCAGCGCAGCCGAACAGCGCCTCTATTGAGGTATCCCTTCTGACCGAGAGATTCCAGTAGACTTTTGGTTCTGATGCGGAGCAGTGCAGACTGGTAGAGACCTGGTAGATCTTCCCTTATAAGAGGTGGCGCAGTACTAGGACTTCCCAAAGCAGTGCATACGTGGCTCATGAAATGCCGAGGATAGCGAATCACACAGCTCAGAACGAGGTGTCTGAGATTTTGCGACTCATTCCGCAAAAGAGTGCCTGGAAAGCTCAACGGGTTTTGGCTGTCAGACTCTCTTTCACCAGCCCCATCTACTACATTGCCCAATATGCGCAGTCTTCTCTCCATAGTCGAAGCGGCGGACAACCTTCCCGCTCACCCTTCATCTCCATATCCGACCCACTCGCCGGACGGCACGGAGCGATATGTTCCCTTCCACCTCACCTTCTCGGACTTTCAGGCTTCTCTCGCGCCTGTAGGCCTTCTTCGCCCCACAGTCCTCGCCGAGCTGCAAGCGGACGATGGACAGGAAGAGGGAAGCCCGTGGCAATTCTACTTGACCGCCAGTGCGTCCGGCTCTGAGGCAAAGCAGAAAGAGGGAAACGAAGGGATGGAGGTTGATGAGCACGGAGAGGACCTCGATGTGGAGGTACAGTGCTGCTTCTTTGCGGACTGGGTGGTCAGGCAGGGAGAAGAGGGGATGAGCCGAGTGATGCGAGAGACGGCGGAACGGTGGAAGAAAGAGGGCAAGTTCGCGAAGCAGCTGGCTGGTAAGTATGAGACGCCTTGGCGCATCTCATGGGACAAAGATCATGCTAATGTTCAGGCTGGCGTAACGAGCTATACCAGATCTACGCATCACCCAAGTCATCCTTCTTCTCATCGACTGCTCCTCAAGCACCCTTCGCCAATAAAGCCTTCACGCTCGAACGCGCTGCATGTGCTCTGTTCGGTCTCGCGACATTCGGGGTCCACTTGATGGCGTACGAGGGCGAAGGAAAGGATATGATGCTCTGGGTGCCTAGGCGAAGCACGACGAAGCCCACGTTCCCCGGTATGCTCGACAATGTAAGCACTTCCCCCGATTCCCAGTGACGGTGCTGACCTCCCAGACGGTTGCAGGCGGGATTCCAGCTGGGATAAGCCCTCTCGAGAGTATGATCAAGGAGTGTCAAGAGGAGGCTAGTCTGCCGGAATCGTTCGTCGTCTCCAGGCTGAAGTAAGTCGTCCTGCTATGTAGCTATATAAGCACCCGGCTGATCTCTTAAGAGCCGCAGGAGTCATCACATACTTCTACATCACGCCAGACGGGTACCTACAGCCAGGTCAGTCTGTTCAAGACACTCAGCGACATTCGCTGACTACTACAGAGCTAGAGTACATCTACGACCTCCCCCTCCCCTCGTCTACCTCTGCCGAATACATCAAGCCCAAACCATGCGATGACGAGGTGGAATCGTTCGCTGTAAGCTTTACATCTCTAACCTGTCGTCAGAATCCAGGCTGATTATACCAGTTGATGAACGTCCCAGACACCCTGACCGCCATGTATGCGGGCGAGTTCAAGCCCAATTGCGGATCGGTTATCGTCGACTTTATGATCCGGCATGGGATGGTCGCGACCGACGATGAGCCGAACTATCTCGAGATCCGATGGAGGTTAGCAAGGAGGCTGGGCGTGGCTGTACCGTCAGGGTAGCTGGAATGCAAGGAAGGGTGGACGGCCGTAACCAGATCGGGCTAAGCTACGAGCGGTCGCCCAGCTGAGCTCGACTTACAGTGCTTATCTGTCCGACCTCCTTTGATAATTCTTTCTCTGAGCTCTGCGGCACCTTCCTTTCAGGCTCAACCTCACTCTGACAAGTTATGATGGCCCAAGCTGGGTGTCCTCAGCTTTACACATAGCTGTCATACCGGAGGAGACCATCGCGATGCCCTCCCTACTGACAATCGTCCAAGCAGCCGACAACTTCCCGGACCACATCTCTTCGCCTTATCCCTCTCATTCACCAGACGGCTCAGAGCGGTACGTCCCCTTCCACCTGACCTTGGCGGACTATCACGCGTCCCTTCCGCCCGTGGGTCTTCTGCGTCCGGCGGTGCTTGTGGAGCTCCGAGCGGATGTGGGTGGAGAGTATGGGAGTCCGTGGCGCTTCTACCCGGCTGCGGAGACTGCCAGCACAATGGACAGGGTGGACAAGAAGGCCGTTGGACTTGGCGGGCGCGGAGGGGACGCCGCTTCTGAGTGCCAGTGCTGTTTCTTCGCGGCCTGGGTGCTCAAGCAAGGAGCAGAGGGGATGAGTCGTGTCGTGCAAGAGGCAGCCGAGCGATGGAGGCAGGAGGGCAAGTTTATGGGCAAGCTTGCTGGTGAGTGCTTGTGCCTCAAGCTTGTGAAGGCGAGAAGACGCATCTTATGCGCTCAATGATAATTCGCGCTGATCCTTTCAGGCTGGCGCAACGAGTTGTACCAGATCTACGCTTCTCCCAAGTCATCCTTCTTCGCTTCGAAACCGCTACAGGGGGCCTTCGCCAACAAGGCCTTCACCCTCGAGCGAGCGGCTTGCGCCATCTTCGGCTTTCCCACGTTCGGGGTCCACATGACCGCATACGAGGGCGAAGGAGAGAGCATGAAGCCCTGGGTCCCGAGGCGGAGTCGGACCAAGCAGACCTTCCCGGGCATGCTCGACAACGTGAGTCTGTGAGACATTTATTGACTTGCTACATGAGCTGAGACTATTGTCAGACAGTTGCTGGCGGCATACCAGCCGGAATGAGCCCTTTGGATACTATGGTCAAGGAGTGTGGAGAAGAGGCCAGTCTGCCCGAGTCGTTCTTGCTGTCGCGAATCAGGTGTGTGATCAAATCCTTCATGTAGAAGATCACCGGTGTGGCGCCGAGCTGATCGAATAGGGCCACAGGGGCGATCACCGAATTTGCCATCACGCCTGACGGATATCTGCAACCTGGTCAGTGGATCTCCTGTTTCTATATATACTAGTATGCCTTCGGGTCCATGACTCACGGCTTGCAGGGGTGATTTACACATTCGACCTCCAACTTTCCCCTCGTACTTCTGCGGAATACGTCGAGCCCCGCCCGTGTGACGGCGAGGTGGAATCTTTCGCCGTAAGCCCTTCTTCGCTTTACTGTGACGGACCATCCTTTATGCCCGCTGACAGAGACAGCTGATGTCTATCCCGGACGTGCTGGCAGCCATGCACGCGGGTGAGTTCAAGCCAAATTGCGCGTCGGTACTCGTCCACTTCATGATCCGACATGGGATGGTGACGGCCGATACGGAGCCGAATTTTATCGAGATCAACTGGAAGTTTGGAAGGCGTTTGGGCGTTGCTGTGCCGTCTGACCAGACCTAGCGCCTCTTCTGCCGCATGCCATCAGTATGGCTCGCCTGCAATCAGTAGATACAATCAGTGATACCCACCATCCTCTCGATAATTCAGACAGCGCCAGCAGTCCTTGCACATGTATATCATCCCTGCGATGTCTCTTGTCTACTTACCTCCCCCGCCTCCCCTCCCTCCCTGCAACTTCATCTGCAGCACCTGCATCACCGTCTGCACGTTTTCCTGCTTCCGCTCTATCGTATTTTGTAATGTCTCGAGATTGCCCTGGATGGAGGCGGATTTGGCAGTGTAGTGTTCCCGTGCTTCTGACCGCTTCTAGAAGATATCAGCGCCTACTTCCCACCTCCGGATTCTCGACGAGAAGGAACAGCGGTCGTATTCACTTTCCGCACGTAGTAGCCAGTCCCGATATCCACCACGACCATCTCGGTATCTGCTAATCTTCCGGGTACGTATAATGAGCTGGTCAAGGGGACGAGCACCTCCTTGCCTGCCATGTATCAGCTTTGCATTCTATAGCGTCAACAAAGCGGCCTTGGCCATCCTCGTAATGGGTGACCAAGACAGGGAAGTGGGAAAGGATGGTGGATGCCAAACCTACCCTTCGCTGACGGTGTCAACTCGCCCAAATCACTCAGACAAGATCTGAACTTCGCCTGAGCCTGCTTGAGCTGCTGATATGATGTTGTGAGATGGTCGAGCTCCTGGACTCGGATCAGCTCAGTCCTCGCAGTAGAAACAGCAGTGCAGCAACGCCGCATTCATCTTCGTGATCTGGAAACGCTCGGGCAGCTCATCTTTCACACTCACCTGGTCAAGCTGCTTCTTCACCTCCTGTAATTGGATAGGCTCCAAATCTGTGAGCTGTACTTGCTGTTCGGCTGCCATGATGCGCTGGTGTTGGGGCGATACTTATGCAGAGTGGATGAAGATGAAGTGAAGGAACTAGTTGAATTTCAGTGCAGTACAAGCTCTGGAGACGCGCCTCCACCGCCAGCCAGAGGTCACGTGATTTGGCCTATCCGCTGGCAGGTTGTACAGTAGTTGCGCAGGTTGGCTAGCTGACAACAGAGTAGAGGATAGCCTCGTTTTCTCATCGCCAAAGGGGGTGATGATGTTTACCATGCACATGCATGACCTGATCTAGCTACATGATGCTACAGCCTGCACTTTTACTCCTGGTTTGTCCCACGTCTTACTTCTCCAGGGCGTACTGCGCCTTGTCCGAGAACTCCTTGTCGTTCTCCTGGTAGATGTCGTAGAAGGGCTCGAAGCCTTACTGTCAGCTTCTCTTCTGCAATGGGCGCTTGGGTCGTATAGAACTCACTGTCAGACTGGTCGCAGACACGCTTGGGAGGGTGCGACTTGGAGAGCTCCTCGAGCTGCTGGAACTCCTCCTCAGAAAGGTCGACCGCTGGCATGTCAGCTCCTGGCCTAAATTCGAGATCGTAGACGCCTTATAACTCACACTTCAAGTTGGCGTCAATGCGGGAAGCGGTCACGGACTTGGGGAGAGCGCAGATACCGCGCTTGATCAACCAGCTGATGAGGATGGTGGCACCGTGGACATCGTGCTTCTTGGCGATAGCAGCAACGGTCTTGTGCTCACGCAAGTGCTGGCCGTCGGTTCCGCCGAGAGGAGAGTAGGCGCATGGGAGGATGTCGTTCTTCTTCAGCCATGCGACAAGCTCGGGCTGGGGGCACTGGATCGAAAGCTCGACCTGGTCTAGGGGGATCAGTGCAGCTCATTTTCTATGGTCTTATCTGGTACTCACTGGCAACGGGCTTGATCTTGATGTCGGCAGCAAGGAGCTTCTTGACACGGTTGATGTTGAAGTTGGAGACACCGATGGCACGGGTCAAGCCCTGGTCAACGAGCTGCTGGATCAGCTTTCTGCTCCATGCGATTTTCTGCGATCCGCTCACCTTCTCCATAGCCTTCCATGTGGGGGTGACGTCATCGGCGAGCGCAACGTCGAGCTTCTTCTTGCCGTTCTCAGCCTTGATGGTGTGGTCCTGGGTGGGGAGAACGCCCTCGGGAGCGTCAACCTGGAGGTTGATCTGATCGTGTTAGCCTAGATCACCCACTTAGAAAGCCAGTCACTCACGTTCCAGTGCATGAGGTACAGGTCGAGGTACTCGAGACCAAGGTTCTTCAAGGTGTCCTTGATGGCGAGCTCGACGTGTTCGGGGTGGTGGTGGAGCTCGAAGAGCTTGGAGGTGACAAAGATCTCCTCGCGGGCGACGCCAGAGTTCTTGATACCCTCTCCGACCTCGGCCTCGTTACCGTAAGCCCAGGCACAGCTGTACAGTCAGCGCTTGCTCTGGAGTGCCTGGCACATGTGGTCAGAGCCTGCTGGATATGGGTACCCACTCAATGTGCCTGTAGCCGTTCTGAGGAATCAGTTTCTGCTTCTTGTGTCAGGTTCCTTTCAGACTTACCTTGAGAGCGTGCTCAACGGCCTTGGCGACTTCACCCTTGCTGCGAACGTTAGTAAATTGCTCTGTGTGGGTATATCTACTGCCAGGACCACTCACGCGGATTGCCACTGTTAGCGCCAAGAAAAGATCGGAAGGAAAGGGAAGACAAGGCAGAATCGTCCAGAATCGGTGAGGAAAAGAAGGAAAAGCTCAGTCAGCGCTCGATCTCCAATGCATCCTTCTTCTGCACTCATGCAAGGAGAGGCAACTCACAGTACCGAGACCGATGGAGGGGATCTGCTTGCCGCCAGACGCGAGCTTGAAGGACTGCTGAGCCATTTTGAACTGAGAGGTGCGGAATGCGCGTGAAAGTGTGGGTAGAATGGTGGAGGCTAGAGAGAGTGAGCAGGCGTTTCTCGCAGTGATAGACTAGTACAGCCAGAGCAAGAGAAGACTCACTTGTTATTGCTGGTAGATGAAGCAAAGATGAAGTATGGAAGCAGGAGAGAAAGAAGAAGGAAGGGGGGAATGACGACCTTTTGACCGGCGCGGTCGATACCGGGAGCCTCCACGTTACCCTGAACTCGAACTCGCCCGGCGGGGCATTCGGACCATTCTCGCTGGATTAAATTGACCCCCGCTTCTCGCTTGCATGCATCATGGACTTTTCTCGAAACGTCCATCCATAAGACTTGCCAAAGCATGCCTATATAGGCGTGGCTCAGCGAAGGAGGCAAATAGCTCAAGATCGCAACGCATCCATCAACATCAGCCTGGGGTCCAATAATCTTGCACCCCGAGCGGGGCGCTTTCATGCTGATAGACGCTGATGCCCGACGTCGGATGATCTTGACGATGCCAGCTAATGCATCCATCCCAAGACTACCTACCTGACCGGCTAAAATATAAGGTGTACTGACGAAAACCGGTCAAGCTTTTAAGCTACCAGGGGAGGGGAATCCTGACAGAGCGAAGAGAGATGAACTAAAACCCAAAGAGAGACCAAACTTGAAACCCGCCCGACTCGCCAACAACTATCTCAAGCAATGACCGCACCCAAGAAGCCCTTCCCCTTCCCCTCGCCTGAGAGACCGAGACCGAGCTTGTCACCGGTGACACCGAGGATTCCGGAGCCTTGGCCCTGTCCTTTGCCGAAGAGACCGAGGTCGAGGTCGTCACCGTCAAGGCCGAGGAAGCCAGCGCCGTGAGCGGATCCCTGGCCGTGTGCGCCGCCGACGATGTGGGTGGTGTCGAGGAGATCACGGTGGATGAGGCTACCAAGACCTACAGCGCCCTTGGAACTGCCCGCGGCGCCGACACCCGCAACGAGGTTGGTGAGGAGACCGTTGTCGTGGTGCTTGTTGCCAGTGATGGAGTCGAGGGAGACACCGAGGACGCCGGCGCCTTGCCCAGCACCGTGGCCGCCGAGGACGAGACCACGAGGAACCGCGACGCCAGTCTTGCTCTGGACGTCCGCCTTGACTGCAGCGGCGGCGTGTGCGGCAACGGCGGCCTGAGCGGTGGCGGTAGCTCCGACGGTGATCTGGCCGTTGGCAGCAGCCTTGAGGATAGCGGTGGTGTCGCAGACGGATAGCAAGCCAGAGGTCTTCAGGGTGGCCTTCTGTATATGGATCAGCTGAGCTCAATTGGATGGTATCAGCGGAACTTACAGCAGCCGCCTTGACATCCGCCTTGAGACCGACCGAAGCGTACCCGAAGGTGTTCCACTATATCATCAGCGCTGAAGACACCGGGGTAGCGCGGTGAGACATACCTGGGTAATCCAGTCGTCGCAAGCGCCTGAGGAAACACCGGTAGCAGTGCTGCAGAATCCGCCAACGAGCGCATGGAGGCGGTCGGTTCTGGTGGCTATACAATCAGCTCGCAGATCAAGGTCCAATATGAATATGACTTACCCTCAAGAGCAGCAAAGAGCGTGGCGCCAGTCCAGCCGGAAATGTAGGCGTAGTAGGTCGTGGCGAGGTACGCGCCGAACTCGGTGCAGGCGACAGCATCGGCTACCGAGGTCAGCATTGAACAGACAAGGGGACGGCTGCAGCAGCTCACAGTAAGAAGCGATACACTGAGTCACGGCGATCTTGCTGAACAGCGAAGACTTGACGTTCTGCAGTGTCAATGAGTATCCAAGCTCATGGCATGAGACAACACTCACTGCTGCGAGACCGAGGACCGAACCGACATTGACATTGTCACAGCTGCTAGCGCGACCGCCAGTGGACAGCTTGAGCTGCAGATGATCAGCTCCGGCCCCTTTCCGGATCTGCAAGGGGACAACTCACGAAGGCATCCGCAAAGACCTTGAGGTCGGTACTGCCGCTGAGCGAAACAGCAGCGTTGGCGTTCGCGTTCGCGTGAGCGCTACCGCTGCCGCTAGTAGACGTGAAGATTGGGGCGGCATCTGCAGAGTAGGCGAGGAGAGCGAGAGACGAGAGGGCGAGCTTGGTCATGGAAGGCATGTTGGCTGATGTGTATTTGGTATAGGAGTGTGAAGGTGGGTGGTTGTATCGGGTGGAGATTATCGTTGCTGGATGAGCGAGTAGGGACGAGAAGCGAGATAGAGATAGAGATGGTAGATAGATAAGATATAGATGAGATGAGAGAGGATGGGAAATGTGAGCTGATAGAGAGAAAGAGCAGGCTGGGGGCAGGCCTTATATATCTGGCTCGAGATCCTTGAGCCGGTCAGTACAGCTCGTGCCATGGTCAACACGACCACTGTCGAATGAGGATGAAACGAGTACATGGACAATGAGCTGATCTACCAGCTCCTTCATCCTGAGACTGTTTCATGACCATACGGGAGCCACATCAGCGTTCCGAGTCGAAGTGAGACACGGCTCATTGTCAACTTGATTGACGGACTGTGAGCGTTGTAGTGAATCACGAGCATTTTGTTGACGCCAAGACGAGTTGCTAGTCAGTGTTTGTATGAGATGGGAATCAAGGAGAAGCGAGATCAGCACAATGAGCTTGAGCAAGAACAGTCGAAATGTCAGATATGTAGATCGGGTTTTGCGATCTGGATACTGGACCGGTCCAATGGAAGCTGAGATCATCTCAGCAGTCCTAATATGGCCTACCCTATGTGGGATCTGTACTGTCGAGAAGGATCGCCGCCTGTAATGTGCTCGCCAGCTACGCAATGGGGAGAGGTCACAAGGGAGTAAGTTGTTGGATGGTTTGATGCAGCATTTGTAGTGTTTGGCTCGAGCTCGGCGCTGAATGCGGATCTGACTCTCCCACGATGCACGGTCGCCAGCCGGGGTGTGGCAGTGTGGCGGCCTGGAGTACAAAGTTGATCTGGTTTACAGCGTCTCGCAAAGGCGTAGATCGAAGCTGAGTGCTGAGCATCGAGGAGCTGCCCGCCCTACCTGACCGCTTCTGAGACCAGATCACATCAAGCGCATGTCAGTATCGGACTACCTATTTCCCCTACCTCCGTTCGCCGGAACTTCACACAAGTCTTTGCCTGCCAAAGCTGACGAGGTGTGGATCAGAGTGATATGACAATGCAGAACAATGCATCATTACCAAGAGATACCAGAGTACCCAGCGGCCCTAAACCCGCAGAAAGAGATATTATACCGAACCAAAGACCCTAAGAAAGAAAGAACCCCACTCCATCGCTGTGCACATCTCCGCCTCACACGATCAGGCGATAACAGCCCCCAAGAACCCCTTGCCCTTCCCCTCGCCCGCAAGGCCGAGACCAAGCTTGTCGCCAGTGACACCCAGGAATCCTGCGCCGTGGCTCTGACCGTGGCCCAGGCCGGCGAGGCCGAGGTCGAGCTTATCGCCAGTGATACCGAGGAAGCCGGCACCGTGGGCCGATCCCTGGCCCTGCGCGCCACCGACAATGTGAGCGGTGTCGAGGAGGTCACGGTCGATGAGACCGCCGAGATGAGCTGCTCCGTTCGCGTGGCCAGCCGCACCGACACCAGCGACGAGGTTGGAGATGATGCGGTCGTTGTGGTGCTTGTTGCCGGTGAGGGATTCGAGAGATGCACCGAGGACGCCGTTGGCTTGACCAGCGCCCTGCCCGCCGAGAGCAAGACCGCGGTGGACGACAGCCCCGACCTTGCTGTTGGCGTCGGCCTTGACCACGGCGGCGGCGTGGGCGGCAAGGTTCGCGCTGGCGTTGACGATGATCTTGCCGTTGGCGGCGGCTTTGACGATGGCGGTAGTGTCGCAGACGGTGAGGAGTCCGGACTTTTGGAGGTTGGCCTTCTGACATCATCAGCTGCTGTGCGGTAGGAGACTAGAGATGATACTCACAGCAGCAGCCTGGACGTCGGCCTTGATCCCAGCAGAAGCGTATTCGAAAGTGTTCCACTGAGAATCAGCTGCTGTCTGATGGGATCGGCTTGTCATGAACTCACCTGAGTCAACCAGTCATCGCACGTGCCGGCGGGGGCCCCTTGCGCCCCGCAGAATCCGTCGAGGAGAGCGTGGAAGCGGTTCACCCGGGTGGCTGGAGAAGATCAGCTCACTCGACTAGCCAATACGGACGATAGTACTTACTCTCCAGAGCAGCGAATAGGGTAGCACCGGTCCAGCCCGAGATGTAGGCGTAATACGAAACGGCAAGGTATGCGCCAAACTCGGTGCAAGCAACAGCATCGGCTGAGACGTCAGCTGTAGTCCGTATGAGGGGCGATGGAGGGAGACGTACAGTATGACCCTATGCATTGGGTTACGGCGAGCTTGCTGAAGAGGGAGGCCTTCAGGTTCTGTAAAGTCAGGAGACAAACTCTAGAGAGGGACAGGGAAGACTCACGGTAGCGAGGCCAGTGACCAGACCGAGATTGACGTTGTCGCAAGAGGTGGCACGTCCACCCGTGGCGACTTTGAGCTGAGGGAGTCAGTCAATCCTTCATTAAGAGCCTGGAAAGGGAAGAATACGCACGAAGGCATCCGCAAACACCTTGAGGTCGGTAGTCGTACCAGCAGCGACGATCCCGTTGGTGTTGACTTTGGCGCCAGCGTGGGCATTGGCATTCGCATTCGCGTTACCGCTCGCGGTTCCGCCGAGGCCCGAAAGGATCGGCGCGGCGTTGGCTGAGTAGGCGAAGGCGACAAGGGACGAGACGGCGATCTTGGTGAACGAGGGCATGGTTGCTGATTGTTTGGCTGGGTAGGTGGTCGTGTTGCGAGACTGTGTATGCAGAGAGCGACGGAAGGTGAGATAGAAGCCTGAGATAGAGACCTGAGATGGGAAGTAGATGTGAGAAGGAGATGAGAGAAGAGTGAGCTGATGAAGGATCGGAGGTCGAGCTCATCGTCCTTCTTATACATCTTGCGCAAGCCTGTCAAGTCAGAAATGCCGGGACGAAGGGTGTCAATGATGCAGGTCAATGTAATCGTGAAGGGACATGAAACGAATAGTACGGTAGCAAGATGATCATTCACCCCTCCTTGAAGCTGGCCCAAGCATTCGAGATTCGGCGGGGCGGGAGGGGACATGTCAAAACAACCTGAGACATGACTCACCTGCTTTGGTGACCGATCACACCCAGATCATCACCATTTTCCTGTTGTGTCGAGCATTGCCTCGAAGACGAAACAACAAGGCAAACAAGGGCAACATGCAGGAGCTACTCGTATTGGTCGTCGGTTTCAGCTTGGTACCTCCGGCCTACCACATTAATTGGGGATCGTGAACAAGTCGAAACGCTTGTTTGCGCATCCAAAGATATGCTTGGCCAGGCGTGCCCGAGAGTGAATGGGGCCGGTGTTGACTTGTTTTGTCGGGCTCAGAAGCAGACCGGTCGATCTGCCGTGGTGGTGGAATGTGCCGCCGGTCCAACAGCGTCCGGCCGTTCCTTCGCGGACTTTACTGCCGGAAAGTGTCGACACTGCTGTCAGAAACTCAAGTGAGCGATGATCAGTCGCCCTCAGGGTGAAGCAGCACAATATGCACAGATCTGCACGGATACTTAAATCGTCCTATCATCTAAGCAGCTCTTTCCTCCGCCCTCACTTCCTTCTCCGCACCTCCTTCTCTTGCACCCGCATCCTCCTTGCCAGCTGCACTGACCGCCGGAGTAGATTCTGACTCGTGAGCCCCCGCAGTGACCGAGGTTGCTGATGTCTTGCCGTCGGCCTTGGAGGCTGGAGCTTCCGGTTCCGCCATCGCAACGTCCTCGTCTACCGGCGCAACCGGCGCTTCCTGGGCGGTTGGAGGTGATGGCGCCTCTGCTACCCTCTCCGGTTCCGCCTGAGAACGTTCCACGTCCATCTTTGCCGCCAGTTTCTCATTCTCCACCTTCTCAGGCTCCTTATGACTCGCATCCGCCATCTCCACATCAATCCCTACTCCCTGATCTGCCGCTTGTGACTCCTTCTCGCCTGCTCGCTCCGGCACCTGTTCCGCCCTCGGCGCGACCGTCGCGCTGACTTGCTCCTTTCTTTCCTCCGTGGCCTTCTCCTCATCTCTAGCACGGTAGGTCCCGATCATCGCCGGCATGCCTCCGCCGCTTCGATGGCTTCCCGCCCCGGCCGAGCCGTGCCCGGAACCGGAGCCATGCGCCGACCCGGAGCCGTGTGCCGAGCCCGAGGCTGACCCGGGACTCCGCACGCTCTCCGCGTTCAGCACCTCGTAGAAGACAGTCTTCTTTGGGCCAGGCTGCTGACTCGTGACTGAAGTCGTCGAGTTGGTCGTGATAGGCTTTGGTCGTTTGGCAGTGACGGTGCTGGGAGAGCGAGGGGAGGTGGGATCGTCCCGCTTGGTTCCGGTCTCCGCGGTGGAATGTGCGGCCGGCGTTGGGGTGGAAGTAGCTGCGGGGGCAGCAGCTGATTCGGTGGGCGCGCTAGGGGAGGGAACGGCTGGTGCTGCTGTACTGCCGACGCTGGACTCGCGAGCGCTGCCGTGATTGGAGGGTCGGTCGCCATGGAGCGCCATGAGCGCATCTACGCCCTCGTCGTATTCTGATAATCAGCTCGGCCGTCCTCATTGGCGGAGAATCTGCTCACCCTCATCGACCACTCGTCCAGCCGGCGGTGCAGTCTTCACACTCTCCGCGGGCGACTTGGCCGCCGCTGTCTTCTTCGACTCCTTCTTCTTCTCCCCGTTCTGCGAGTTTCGCTTAGACGGTACCGCCGCTCCACCTTTATCGTCCTTTGCCCGCTTGACCGGTCCTGGCCCTGCGCTGTCCCTCGTTCGCTTGCCTGCACGGCTCGAATTGCTCGGTGCTGGACTGGAGATACGCGCCTCCTCCAGCCGTGCGTCGCGCGGCATGGACGGGTGTCGATTTCCGCCCATCATCGAGAGCTCCTCGTATCGTCTGCGATCGTCCGGATGCGGCGGAGGATACGGGTAGTTTGGGTCACGACCGTATTCGCGCGGGTCTGAGGGTACTCGTGGTGAGGGCTGACGCCTGAGTCCACCGGGTTGCTGGAGACCACTTCGATCCGGTATCCTGGGGCTGGGTCCGCGAGAGCCCATCATGGGCTGGCTAGGATACTGCGGTCCGCCTGGCGGATGGGCTCCGTTCCGCCGTTCCCTAGCTTCCCACTCTTCCCTGCTCTGCGGCTCCCGCTCGCGCATATGCGCCCCGCCGGGCGGAGGTGGATGTGGTGGGTATCCGTATTCTCGCCCTGCTTCTGGTTGACGGCGAGTCCCAGCCGGCGATGGCTGTCCGCGCCGGTCCAAGCCGCGCTCATCGGCCCGACCATTCGGGGCGAGCGTGATCGGCGGAGCGCCAGATCGTTCCCTGTCGTTCATGGGAGCCAGCTCCGGTCGGTCCATCTCGATAGGCGCGAGGGGAGCATGACGCGACATGCTCCCGCGGGTCTCGTCCACCTGGTTGAGCGGTGGCGGAACGCCATGGAAGGGACCGGGACTGCCGTGCGGTCCAGCTCCATTCGCGACCGGAGCGGGCTCTCCCCGAGGGGCAGTGGGCGGCCTTTCGGCCGGGCGACCGTCGCCGACGAGCGCAGTGGGATCGCCGCGAGGAGAGCTCATTCCCGGTGCGCCCGTTGGGGTGGCGGCGTACTGGCTGGGATGGACGTCGACCGGTCCAGGGGCCGGCGGGAGAGGGGCACTCTTTGAACCCTGACCCTGAAGCAAGGCAAGACGGTTCTTGATGACCTGATTGGTACCGTCCAGCTCGGAAGCGCGCGAGTACGCGTCGATAGCGTCCGAGACTTGATTGTTGCACGATTCGTACAAAGACCCGAGGTTGTACCAAACTTCCGGGATGAAGGGGTTGAGCCGGATCGCGCGAGAGTAGGCGTCGAGGGCGTCGCGGTACTGGTTGATCTGGTAATAGAGGACACCGATGCTGCACCAGAAGGTCGGATTGCGACCATCCCGGTAGACAGCTTGTTGATATGCCTCGTAGGCCTTGTTGTATCGCTGTCCGGCCATGAAGGCTCGACCGAGGAGGTACCAGCTCTGAGCGTCGGTCCCATCTATACCGTCAGCTTGGTATCTCATGGCAGCTCGGGAAGACGTACCTGTCTCCAGACTCCTCGTCAAGTACCCTACAGCCGCCTCCTGATCCGCAAAGGTCGCTCCAGGCTGGTGGTAAAGCCAGCCAAGCTGCTGCAACACCTTGGCGTGATCTGGCTGATGCGTGAGCACCCGCATGTAGGCATCTTTGGCATTGTCGAACTGGCCAAATCAGCGATACTCATCACTGGGGGGTTGATGTACTCACGTCTCGATCCTGCTCGTAGACATGTCCGAGCTGGAACCAAATGTCGAAATGTGTAAGCGGGCGCGGCGGGTTGTCCAGGATGTAGCGGAAGCACTATCAAATCAGCGACAATCTCGACAAGTAGAGTGGAAGACACACCTCCAGACTGGCAGAGTACTTCCTCTGGTGCTTGTAGATGATACCCAACCTAAAGTAGATCTCATTCGCCTTGTCGAATTCTGCTCATTAGCTATCGCTCCGCCAGGAAGCATGGTCTGAACTGACTCGGATCCATCTTCAGCACACTTGAGAACGCCTCTTCCGCATGCTCGAACGAGCCGTAACGGTCATACAGGATGCCGATACCGTACCAGAGCTTCGGTTCCTGCTTTGTCAGCGTGAGCATGCCATGCAAAAGCACTGCTACTCACCTTCGGGTTTTGCAAATGGTATAGTGCTTGCTGGTAGGCAGTGTAGGCTTTAGGCAGATCATCTTTCAGCAGCAAGCAGTGCCCTGCCGATCAGTTACGCTCCGTCCTTGACAGTGCATCACAACTTACCCATGCTTCCCCACACCTCCCCGTTGTCCTGCTTGATGTTCAAAACGCGCTGGAAGTACTCGATAGCCTTGTCGTACTGATCTCTGTTCCTAGCGATCTCTGCGGCGCTGGTGAGGGCGATGATGGAGTTGGGATTGTGACGAAGCGCATGTTCGAAAGCGGTCATGGCTCGGTCGAAGTCACGGACGTGCTCGGCAACGGCGCCTACCAAGTCAGCTATATGTCGACGAGCTGACACCCAGTAGCTCTACTTACCCATGAGGAGCCAAGTATTCTCATTTGCTGATGTCAATCCCGCCGACAAGTGGTCTAGCCTGTCCTTGGCCCTCGCAGAGCTGGAAGTGAGGTTGGTTGGTGGCGGAGGCATGGCGGGAGGATGGTCCCTCATGACATGAGGATGAGCGGATGAGCTTGGACCATGGGCATCCCCGTTGCTCATCGGCATCATCGGACCTGCCGGCGGCATTCGGGGATCGCCTCCGGGTGGTCCGCCCATCACCATTCCGGGTGGAGGACCGCCCATGTTCTGCATACCCAAGCCAGGGGTGGGACCGCCGTTGCTGTGCCGACTGCTCGAGTGATGGTATGCGTGCTGGGGCGGGTAAGAAGGCCCCGGCGGGTGTTGCGAGGGGTGCGAGAGGGAGGGGTGGGACTGGTGGGACGGATGTTGCGGGTGCGTCTGGTGCGAGGGATGGATCGGGTGGGATTGGTGGGAGGGGTGCGGGGCATGTTGAGGATGGCTCGAGTGAGACGGATGTGGAGCGTGCGACGGGTGAGCGTACGTAGGATGATGTTGCTGATTTGACGAGGGGTGCTGCTGCGAGGGATGCGGGTGCATCCTCATCTCCCTCGGGTCCCGCTCGCGCATATCCCTCGGATCACCTCCGCGCATGTCCCGCATGTCCCTGGGATCCCTCATATCCCTTGGGTCTCTCATGTCCCTGGGATCCCGCATGTCCCTTGGGTCCCTCATCTCCCTCGGATCCCGCATGTCCCTCGGGTCCCGCATATCTCTCATCTCCCTTGGATCGCGCGGGTCTCGCGGATCCCGCATTTCCCTCTCCCGGTGGTCCCTCGGGTCTCGCACATCGCGGTATTCTCGTGGATCAGGCATCCTGCGTCTGATTATGTCTGCTGTGCGAAGAGGGTTTCGTTGTGTTCGGGGTCGGGCATGATTTGTAGGGAGAGTAAAATGTTGATAGGTCGAGATCATTGTGAAAAGGGAAGAAAATCGTTAGCTTTGTTCCCTCCAATGTTGTTGTGTAGAGGAGGGATGACTAGTCGCTCGAACCCCATCATCTCATGCGCCTGACCTTGGTTTGCTCCGCGCTGCAACACCGGCGCGCAAAATCTGCTCCTCCTTTCATCTCCCGAACCGATCGTCCACGGTCCAAGCTCGCCATATCTCGTCTTGCTCAACCGAGCTGATAGGAAAGAGCAATCTATCTCAAACGACATCTCATCCCCAGGATGAACAAAGGGAGACGGGGAGTAGGGCCAAACGATGCTCACCTGTTATGAAAGGTCGTCGACTGCTGGGGTTTCAAGGTTGCGAGGTCTCCCTGGCTCTTGCGTGCGAAAGTTCGCCTTGCAACGTGATCTGAGAGGTGGCGTATGTATAATGAAGTTGTGATAGCGATAATAGATGTAATGAGAATGCACCGCCGTCGAAAGGTATGGAAAGAGCTGTGTCTGATCAGCGTCTGTTCACAAAAGAGAGGTTGAATTGGTCGAGGGTGGATTCCAAAGGAGGGTCCCCCACTAGTCGCGCGTGCCTGATGACAGATCATAAACGCACACACACACATACACACGCCCGCGGGCGATCTCCAAAAGAAGCTCAACAAGCGCCCAAGCGGGAGACACTTACCAATAATCTGGTAGCAAAGCGAGAGGCGTGGAGGTATGAGCGCGTCGCAAAGAGATTGCTGTTGTCCCTTGTCGTGTAGGCTTCCCCGCAGTTTCCCCAGTTTCTCTCCTGAAGCTGACGGAGCGGAATGGAGGTATGCGGATCACGGCCGGCGGGTCGATCGATGATGACGGTGAAGAGTATAACTTCTAGGGAGAACCAGAACAGAACGACGAGGCAGATGTAACGATGCTGTGTGCGCCGGGTTTCCTCTCCTCCTTCTTCTCTCCGCTTCCTTGCTGCATTCGACTTAAGTGTTGGCGTGCGGCAACGTAACTCTCGCTAGATCGGCGCGGCTGTCTCTGTTGAATCCGTTCCTGAGTTGAGATTCAAAGATTCCCCGGCGACCCCGGCCCATCCAGTGACTCAGGGTAAGTTAGGCCTATTTAGAGTTGGCGTTTCACATTACGGTACTAGTCAGCATGGGTGATCGGCCGCATAACAGCCGAGATCGTCACACGCTAAGGGCCGCCCGAAAAGGATATCTCCGATAAGGTAAGGTCCGGAACCGGAACGCGTGACGCGGACCCAATCTGCAGCCGAGTGTGGCAGGGATGGTTCAAACTTCACTAGTCACTGCAAGCAGTCTGCACCTGCTGAGGGAGGGCGTTCTCGACCGTGTCCCATAGTCTATTGCATGTCGCTCAACTTGTACACATAATAAGTCAGAAGATTACCAAACCCGCAGACGCCGTGCTCAATATCCCCGTCCTGCGCCCCGGACATGCACATGCGGCAGCTCATGTAGCGCGGTGGTCGACTCCCATTCTGCTCTTCCGTGGGTCTGGGCGAAAGGGTGATCAGAGTGACCGGGGTTGATGGAGTGCGTTGAGTGAGCGCTGGATTCTTCGACGTCCAGCACTCTGTTACGCCTGCTCATGTCCCAGTGTTGGCCCTGATCGATCTGAGAGTCAGCCCACAACATGGCGAGCCGAGTAGTGGCACAGCTTACCGATACATCGATCTCACGGTCGACCACGACGACATTTCTGTGTTTCCCTGATACTTCGGAGAGACCGTAGCTTCCGCTCTGCACAGGTCAGCAGGTCCTGAGCTGACTCGGACGAGAAATGGGCTCACAGTTGCGTCGGACTTGTACGATTGAGCTGGGGAGTCGGTATTGTGATTGGCTCTGAAATTAAGGGTGACGAGCAATCCCAGTGTGTAGACTTTGCTATGTGACATGCTAGCTCATCAGCTTGGGTCGGACTCGAAAACACGTGTAGGCATACAGGAAGACAATCGCAATCTCGAGCTTCTGGTTCCAGCTGATGAGGGTGGCAATAGCGCTGGAAGTCAGCATCATCAAGCAGCCGCAGAGAACACGGGGCTTACATGACAAGCGCGGGGAGCTGAGCCTCGAAGCACCTCCTATGAGGCCATCAGCGATGTTTCATCCCGTCAAGCGAGCAGTCAAGACTCACACGACAAGACCCTTCAAGTGTGAGTCGGTATGTTGCCAGCCCGTCTTGTTCTTGTCCAGGCCCCAGACCATGACGACTGTGATACTGAGATCCGCAAGCGATATGAGAATGAGCCAGGTGTATGCCATGGTCTTGACGGTCTGATCCGTCAGCTAGGGTCTTATGGCTGATCTTGATATCACTCACGGGGTCGTCCACTACTGACGAATCGAGTCGGATAAACTTCTTGGCGATGACCGAGATGAAGCCAGCACCGACTCCGAGAGCAGTAAATCTGGCCCTGATCAGCTGACGGCTTGCTCTCCAGAGCCAATTCTACTCACACGACTGTCCCCAGGAACGCGAGGGGCCACCAGTGCCTATGTAGGCGGTACGCCCGGTCCACATAGAATGCCTGAGACAGTCAGTTCTTTCAGATCTCAGCGCCCCAGATCGCCGGATACTCACTTGTACGACAAAAGTAGAGACGATATCAATCACAACAAGCCGGTATATATCTACTCGTCAGCTGCTTCTCAAGCACCTCACAAGCTGAATGGGCTTACACGATCCGTCCGAGAAGATGAGGTATTCTGAAAAGTGCCAGACAAAGATTTCGGTCAACCATAGTAGGATACTGGGCGTCAGCTAAAGCAAACAACTCAAGACAGCCAGGCGCACTCTATTGTGCTTGCAAGTGTACACATGACAGACGCGACCTAGGTGTATCAACATAGGGATCACAGCGGATGCGAGAATGGGTCGGCTCACTACAAAAGCGACGATGTGCTTCTTGTCGGTCTTGACGAAGCGGGTATAGATCAGACACTGGCCGATAACTAGGCCGAGGAGCACGTGATCCAGAAAGCCTCTGAGCTGGTCAGTGCCATCTTGAAAACGACAGGGAGGAAGAGGACTTGCCCGATATAGTACGGTAGTATCCGGAGAGCCTTGTTGCTGCCGATGATCCGGGCAGCGAGTGCTTCAGCGAGAGCTGCTTGTTCTGGCGTCATCGCGATAAGGGATCAAGTGGTGGCGAATGGGTGGTGAGAGAGTGGCAAACGCAGTGAGGCAGTGAGCTAGACGTTGGACCTGTTGGAGGAATCAGAATCGCGCTTCTCTTCCCCCTTCCCCTCTCCCCCTTATATCTTCCTGCCAAGGTGGCAAGACCATCCATCTCGAACATCGGCGAACATATCACCGCCCATCGGCGCTCCACAGGAAGGACGTCTCTTCCGACCCGAATGTGCCTTATCAGATGCTGAGGTAGGAGGCAGGAGTTTGAGGTATACATGTTGAAGGATGGGCGGGAAGGACGGCGTGACGCGCTGAAGGGGGTCGACTAGCGTCATCGACGTCGGCATCGGCTAGCTCCAAGCCAAAGCTATCAGGCGTGAAGGAGAGTAAGAGGAAGAACAATGGAGGATAAAGGAGGATGAGTGGGAGGCTGTGTCCGATGTCGAGTATGAGATCAGCCGTGAGTGTTCGAAGGGAGGACCTTTGTGTGGAAGGTCGTGTGTGCCTTTCGAGAGATGTGCTCCGTAGCGCCCTTTCTGCTGCCGGGCGGCGAGGATCAGCCGGGAGATCAGCCTTCGTCGAGCTAGCCAAGAGAGCACACAGCTGCGGGACAAGCAACTTCCGCGTCCGGCCGAGACACGGACGAGCTGATCGAAAGGGTGCGAAGCCTCCCCGAATTCCTTTCCTAAGGGTATACTGCGCGGCGCATTGACGTCATGACGATCTCATACGGACCATCGCGTACCAAAGGGTCAAGAAGGTCTTTCAGCTGCGAGTCGCATGGCAAGTGAAAGGGAGTGGATGAGTGGTGGATGGGAAGTTGCGACGATGGCAAGCTGAGCGGCTGGGCGCGAAGTGAAGCGGGCCGATAACGTAACAAGGAATGTGTCGCCCGGTCGCCCTCTGCGGTCTCTCCGCATGCGCATATGAGTATGACGGGTTGCCCTTCGTACACCTGAAGTCGCGAGGAGATACCTTAGCGGCCTGGAAAGACATGGACGCATCATCGCTGGTGGACTTTCCCAAGTAGGCTTGAAGGACGCTCCTCACTGCAGGTCCGGCTAACCACCTCCAGCTTCCGACGGAAGAAGCGTGGAGACCCCACAGTCCGAGTCATCGCTCACGTTCATGCGCTAACTGCTGACCTTCTTCCTCATCACCTCTTCAGCTACCTACACATCCACCTCACGCTGAGTTTGTTCCACTCAGACATTCGACAAGATGCACCTCGTCACTGTTGCAACGTGAGCTTTCAGTCCCTGGTCGATCACACAGGAAAGCAAGCTGATCTTTCCAGATGGTCAGTCGGGAACCCTCCAACTTAGATCGGTGTTGCCATATGTAGCTGACCTGCCTCAGCTCTCTCAATCAATGGGCTCTGGATTTCACGGTAGATATCTTATATCACGATAATGCCATGTACCGCAGCTGACACGGCCAGGGCAACTATGAGCGGATCATGAAATCCATCACGATCGCCAAGTCCCGCGGTGCGACTCTGCGTGTCGGACCAGAGCTCGAAATTCCAGGCTATGGATGTCTCGATCACTTCTTGGAAGGTGAGCTGGGTGACATTGCTCAAGCATTGTCGCAGCGCGGTCAAGCTGATAGGGACAGGGGATACCATCCTGCACTCGTGGGAGATCCTGGCCAAGATCTTGCAGAATGAGGATGCGAGGGATATCGTCTGTGATATCGGCATGTGAGCTAACATAGCCCCTGCAGCCTTCAAGGAGCCCTGGCTCAGACTATAGGCCCATGACCCACAAGAACAGCAACTACAACTGCCGGGTCATCATCCACAATGGCAAGATCGCGATGATCCGGCCGAAGATGTGGATGGCGAACGACGGGAACTATGTCAGCTCTCCCCAGCCTTCAGCTGTACGATGGAAAGCTGACGTATGAGCGCGAGCTACGATACTTCACACCCTGGCATAAGCACCGCCATACCGAGCCTCACTCGCTCCCCAGTATCATCCGGAAGATCACTGGCCAGGTAAGCTAAAAGGTCCCTAGCGGAGCGACGCAGCTGACATCGCTAGACGGTCGTACCGTTCGGAGATGCCGTCGTGGCTACTGAGGACACTGTGATCGGGGTGGAGCTATGTGAGGAGCTCTTCACGCCCGCCTCGTAAGTTCAGCCCTTTTCGTTGAGGTCTTGGCTGATCGCAGACCGCACATCCAGATGGGTCTGGACGGCGTAGAGATCTTCACCAACTCTTCTGCGAGTCACCACGAGCTGCGAAAGCTCAACAAGCGGGTCGAGTTGATCAAAGAAGCGACTGCCAAAGTGAGCTGAGCCCAGTCCTTCGCTCGTATGCGACACAACAGCTGACAGTCAGAACGGCGGTATCTACCTCTACGCCAACCAGCAAGGCTGCGATGGCGATCGGCTATACTACGATGGAGCTTGCATGATTGCGCTGAACGGCCGGATTGTCGCACAGGGCTCTCAATTCTCTCTCTCCGACGTCGAGGTTGTGACTGCCACGCTCGACCTCCAGGCTGTCCGTGCAGCGAGGACGCAGTCGTCAAGGCGGATGCAGGCGGCTCAGTCGGAGCCGTATGAGCGGGTCTGGGTTGATACCCGTCTAGATGGAGGAATGGGGATCAGGGTCGGCGAGGAGGAGTCCAAGGCCAAATCGATCGAGTTCAAATATAACACACCAGAAGAGGAGATTGCGTGAGTTGCCTATGCTTGCTGAACGACAGGTGGGAGACTGATGGTGCAGTCTCGGTCCGGCGTGCTGGCTATGGGACTATCTCCGTCGATCTCGACAGGCGGGATACTTTGTGCCCTTGTCGGGCGGTATCGATAGCTGCGCCACCTCGGTCATTGTCTATTCGATGTCACGCCTGGTCGTGCAGGCTGCTCAGCGCGGAGGTCAGCTGAGACGATCACCATGCTGCGTGCCGTGAGCTGACAGAGCAGAGGAACAAGTCATAGCCGACGCTCGCAGAATGACCGGCGAGCCTGACGACTCGACCTATGTCCCTTCCGACCCGCGCGAGTTTACGAATCGGATCTTCCACTCGTGCTATATGGGCACGGAGCACTCTAGTGTCGAAACGCGCAAGCGAGCAAAAGATCTTGCGGAGGCAATCGGCTGGTGAGCTTCATGGAGCGGTCGGACGATTGAGATCGCACAAGAGCTGATACTTCAGTTACCATGTGGACCTGAACATGGACACCGTGGTATCCGCCATGAAGGCCTTGTTCACCATGACGACCAACAAGGCTCCCAGGTTCGAGTCGCAGGGCGGGACAGCGAGAGAGAGTCTGGCTTTGCAGAATATCCAGGTGAGTCTCGCTCTTTGAAGTAGCGATGTGAGGCGTAAGGCTCATGTGGGTAGGCTCGGTTGCGTATGGTCTTGGCATACATGTTCGCTCAACTCCTGCCATGGGTGCGAGGGAAGACTGGGGGTTTGCTCGTTCTGGGAAGCGCAAACGTCGATGAGAGCTTGCGCGGATACTACACGAAATACGAGTAAGCTTCCGGCCTGCAGAGGTCGGGAATCATCGCCTGACCCCCATAGCTGTTCAGCCGCAGACGTCAATCCCATCGGAGGTATCTCCAAAACGGACCTCAAGAAGTTCATCGCCTACGCCCAGACTGAGTTCGATCTGCCCATACTGGGAAGGTGAGCTCCACTGCGCCGACCAACGCCGACCCGAAGAGCTTGCTGATATACAGCTTCCTCGATGCCATACCCACCGCGGAGCTCATTCCCATGGGACAGGATAATGTGGCCCAGTCAGACGAGGTCGAGATGGGAATGACGTATGAGGAGCTGTCGGTGTATGGGCGGCTGAGGAAGGTGGAGAAGTGTGGACCGTACGGGATGTTTGGGAAGTTGGTCATTGATTGGGGAAGCTTCTTGTCGCCTGTTGAAGTGAGCTTTCTTTCTCCTTCGTGACTCAAGGACAAAAGCTGATGAGATAGATCGCCACGAAGGTCAAGCACTTCTTCTTTACCCACGCTATCAATCGGCACAAGATGACCACCTTGACGCCTTCTGTCCACTTGGTGAGCTATCTCGTGCCGATCGGGGGGGCGCGGCAACAGCTGACGGGATCAAGGAAGAGTACAGCCCCGATGACAATCGGTTCGACCTCCGTCCGTTCCTCTACAACTCGCGCTTCGAGCATCAGTTCAACCGGATCGATCAGCTCGCGGAGGTCCTGCCGAACCGCGCGACACAGCCTGGGAACGATAAGGCCAAGCAGGACTAGGCTGAGTATCGTCGGAACTGTACAGGAAGTGGCAATCATAGAAGGCGAATGTAAATCTACAGTGGCTATGAATACCTTTTCACAACCGATCCGCTCTAGTCTGTACGAGATCCCCCCCGATCCCAGGTCCCGGATCACCAGATCTTTCCATGCTTCCAATCCCGGCTCCAAATCGCCTGCGCATGGAGTCCGCAAGCCCAAGCGACCTGAACAAGGTGTCTGGATGAGGGGACCACCGCCCTCCGCGAGCACGGCGCGTCCTGGGCAATCAGCGAGACCCCAGCGCACGAAAGGCAGCTCCAACTCACTCGCGCCTATTCCATGTCCTGCTCTTGTGTCACGCACACCTCCTACTGGTCTCCTTCCTATCCCAGCCGGTCCTGCAGCCTCTCCCTGTACTCCCTGATCTGCCCGCCGTAATCTTGTATCCGCTCGCGATATGTTCCCGCGAGGTTCTGCAGATTTGAGAGATTTGGGAGTTGCTGCAGCTTGTCGAGCATCGATCCTTGGGTGACTTGTACCTTGTTCTGTGTTGTCAGCTAGATACTCCGCACGGCAAGTTGCACCTACCATGATAGTCGGCTCCTCTGGATCCACGATCCCCTCCTCCTTGACCTTCCGCCTCAACGTCTCCATAATCTCCCCTACCATCGGCCTATCAAAGTCATCTCTTGCCCTAATCAACGCCTCCACAAACGCCAACTGCGGTCCATGCCGCTTCGCAAAGGTCCAATAGTCCATAAAGACCATCTGACTGCTCGCGCCCAGCATCGACAGCACCTGATCCATGACCTCAAAGTTGACCTCGAGGTCCTCGGGCTTCTTGTATGTCGAGAAGAAGTCAAACGAGGCCGAGACGTCCTCCCTGACCCGGTCGATAGCCATGGGCATCCGTAAAACGCGGGCGGGCGCGCGCCGAAGGGCCGTGAGGTAGACGATGAGGAAAGAGTCGAGGAGGTCTTCAATGAGGATATCGAATATAGAGGGATTGAGTTGGGTTTGATAGTCGCCCATATAGTCCCGCATGGTCTCTATGATCTGAGTCATCAGGGGTTCATTGTACCATGCGGGCGTGATGAGGTTTTTGGTCGCCGTGCGAACGTCGTTAAAGACGAATTGGACGAGCGAGGTGGTACACTTTTTGGCCACGTCGAGGTAGCCGTCGATAGCCTCGTTCAGCTTGGTACTGATCACCGCCTTGTACTTCTCCGAGACGAGGGGTTCCAGCCGCGCCGAGAGGGATTCGACGTGATCGGCCGATTTGAGCTGGTCGTTTGCGAGTGCAATGACATACTCGACCAGTCCGCCGGGAACCTCCTCCGGCTTGTTTTCCACCTGCGCCTTGACCTCCTGGCTGACCGCAGCGAGCCACTCGCCCTGCGCTCGCCGCATGACATTGGCACACTCGGTGACCACCCGCGCGAGCACCGCGCCCTGGTTGGAATCGAGCGCGAGGTCGCACTGCTGATTGACCAGCTGGAAGAAGTCTACGACTCCCTCCATCCCCAACTGCCCGTCGTCCGCCTGATCCGGCGGATTCATGCGGAAAGAGAATTTCGCCGTCTCTTCCCGCATGAGATTCTGCGTCCACTCGTCCAGCTTGGACACGATGAGCTTGACATAGTCCTCGATGAGGTCCTGGCTCTTCCCATCCAGCAGTGGAGGCTGAAGCCACGCCGCCGGCACATCCAGCTCCTTCATCGAGACCCGGTACTCCTTGATCCACGCGTGGAGGTCAAGGAGAACCTTGGCCTCTGGCGCGTTTGTGACGAGTTTGACGATGGTCTCGTTCAGCGTCCGGTGATACGCCTTGACCATGGTAGGGACGATCTCGTAGTCTTCCGGGAAGAGAGGGTCGACATCGTCCTTGATCCGGATGATGTCTTTGTAGATCCACCCGAGGGTCTCGATGAAGCCCAGCGGGTCCTGCGCGTACTCTTCCGCATGGGATTGGAAGGCCGTTTTGATCGACCCTTTGATGGCGTCGAGCAGTTTATGGCGGTAGTTTTTGATGACCCGAGCGTTGGCCTGCATCGACTTGAACTTGGACGCTGCGTCCGAGTTGGCGACACGCCGGACTAGCCTCATGGCTACGGCCTAAAGATCAGCTCTAACCGCACTCAGACTCACCTTTTGATCCTCGGTCCCTTCAAACTCCACCACCTTGAGCAGCCGCACTACCGTTCCCCCATTCCCCTTCCTGACTAGCTCCACCACATTCCCCGCTATTTCCCATAACCACGCCTCGAATTCTATCCCCACCTTGTCCAATCGCTCAAACCAATTGACCAGCGTCTCGCGCTCCTCTGCCCCGCCCTTCTTGGCCTGATGGAGCGTTTCGTTCCGGAATGCCTCGAGCTGCTGGAGTTGAAAGTGGATGATGAGGAGGTTGGGAGAAGGTCCGGCCGGACCGAGCGGGTGTGACATGTCAGACTGGAGGAGGGCGTGTATGTTGGCGACCTTGTCAGACATGGACCGGAGGTTTTGGACCATTTTGGTCGTCTGCGCAAAGTTTCGATGTATTGTAGACACCTTACATCAGCTCCTTCCTCTCTCCTCTCCAGCGCCGGCAGACTCACTCTGGTGATCCGATCAAAAGCCTCTCCTTCCCCACCCTCCCCCTTCAACTTCTCAACAACCATCATCTCCTCCCTAATCATCCCTACGGCCGCGCGACTCGCTTGCAGCTTCAATAGCGCATCTCGCGTCGCGTCCAGCTGGGCCTTGACGCCACTGGCCAGCTTGGCATCCAGTGCTGACTTCTCCTTGAGCAGCTTCTTGCGGTATGCGGCGAGCTTGAGGAGGTCGTCTGGCTGCCGGAGGACCTCGGAGATTGCCGCTGAGGCGGACTGGGTGGACATTATGCCAGAGCTGCCGATCCTAGCGGGAGAGCATGCCCCTGCTGATTTAGTGTGAGCGGTAGCTGAGTGTAGAGGGTACAGAGAGCCCAGCAGAGAGTGCTGTCGGCGTGGGGGAGATCGTAGCGGGATGCGGGGAAGTGTGATACGGGGGGGCGCTATAAACCCACGTCATCGGTCATCTCTGCACTCAAAAGTTGAAGTGGTCCAGGTCCACCTTGAACTCATATCATCGACCTGCCTTTACCTACTCAAATACCTTCATCACAATGGCAAAGACGAACAAGCAGCCCCCTCAGCCGAAGGGCAAGAAGTCTAGGCCCGCTCCATACCCGCAAAAGGCTCGGGTAGAGGTCACATTCGACGGTCCTTCTTCCTCCACCACCCCCGCGCCCTCTGCTCCCGCCACGAAAGCGCCTAAGGCCAGCTCGTCCTCAGCTCAGCCGGAGGAAGAGAAGCCGGTCGTCCCAGCAACAGTAGACGTCAAAGGCAAAGGCAAGGCGGTGGACCAGGACCAGTCCGGCGTAACCCAGGGAACCTTTGTGGTCGTTGCTGGCTCTTATGAGAAGCTGCTATACGGTCTCGAAGGGTCCCTGCCTTCTTCCTCCGCAGCTGCGGGGCCGGACGAGGGGGAAGGAGCGGGGACGAAGCTGGAACCCATCTTCATCTTCCCAGCGCATCTCGCTTGCGTCAAAGCGATAGCGGCGAGTCCGGGCGGGAAGTGGTTGGCGACTGGGAGTGAGGATGAGTTTATCAAGCTGTGGGATTTGAGGAGGAGGAGGGAGATGGGTAGTTTGAGTCAACACACAGGTGAGTCTTACCACCAAGTATGGTAAGATAGAGACTGACTTTGCTAGGATCCATCACCTCTCTGCACTTCCCTTCGTCCTCTCACCTCGTCTCGACTTCGGTAGACGGCACCATCGCGCTCTTCCGGACGTCCGACTGGGCATGCCTCAAGGCGCTCAAGGGCCACTCGGGCCGGGTCAACTATGTCGATGTGCACCCGACTGGGCGCGTTGCGCTGAGTGTGGGCAAGGACATGACACTGCGAATGTGGGATCTGATGCGTGGACGAGGAGCTGCCAGTCTGGCTTTGGGCACCGGTGAGCTTGAGGCATCCCTTCCTAGGCTCGATCTCAGCTGACAAGATGCAGAAGCGGAAATCGTCCGATTCTCTCCCCTCGGCACCCACTTTGCCGTCCTCTTCCCGAAGAAGGTCGAACTCTACTCGCTCACCCTCAAACTCCTCCACCGGATCGAAACCAAGTCGCGCTTCAACACTCTCGAGTTTGCGCTCATACCTGGAGCAGAGGGGGAAGAGGAGGAGGTGTTGTGTGTAGGGACGGAGAAAGGGGTCGTGGAGGTGCGGAAGGTGGAGATTGCGGACGAGGATGAGGTCAAGGAGGAAGATGAGGAGAAGGAGCCGGAGGTTGTACCTGAAGGTGGAGACGCGGAGATGGTGACTGAGAAAGAGGCTGGGAAGGAAGTGGAGACTCAGCCAATAGGCGGAGCGACGTTGGATCATGTGGTCAGCCTTGTTGGACATACCAATCGGTGCGTTCGCCAATATATGTCAGAACATGGACTTTCAGCTGACATGGCAGTATCAAATCGTTATCTACCCTTTCCCAGCCTGTCATCGGGTCCGACCCATCATCCATCAGCCGGACCGTCCTCCTCTCGACCGTCTCTTCGGATGGGTATATCAACCTTTACGACCTTTCGTCAGCTATGTGCGCCAACGCCTCCAGCTCCGAGAGCGCAATGGGAGACGCGTCTGCGCTTCCCCAGGTCCGACCGGTCGCTTCCTACAATACCAAGGGGTCGCGCCTAACGTGTGTCTTCCTGGCTGACGGCAAGAAGGGCGAGATCGGAGGTGAGAAGAAGCCCGTCAAGGCCGAAGGGGGTGCAGCGAAGGCTGAAGATGGGGTCAAGGTGGATGATGAGGACAGCGAGGAGGAGGATGACGACGAAGAAGATGGAGAGGATATGTATGATCAGGGAAGTGATGGAGAGGAGGACGACGAGGGTCTGGACGGAGTGAATGTGGAGTTTGAGGATGAGGAGGAGGAAGAGATGGAGGAGGAAGGAGAGGAAGAGTAGGCTAGAATGCAGTGGACCTGCCGAGTGGAGGCAAGTGCCACATCGGGATTAGCCTATTCTCGGCGATATCGACGTGTCAACAAGGCTTATCCTTTACGTCATTCTTTACCCTTCCTTTGCGCTCTCTCGCTGCGCCTTGACCCTGAGTGTACCCTGAAATTGTTATTCGCCACTGACCGGTACATAAGGACGCCGGCTGATTCCTCTTTCTCTCCGCCCACCTCCACTTTATATCTCTCTCCCTCCATCCGAAATTTTGATTCCGTCCACCGCCCTCCCCCACTTCACTCGGGCTGCCCACTCCGCATTCCTCACCTTCAGGTCTCACCTTCCTTCTCTCTCTTCACTCTATACATATACCCCAGCTACTCCGCAAGGTATACACACAGCTCCACAGCAAAAGCCTCAGACTAAGCGGGGAAGAGCCCAGTGTTCTGGAAACCAGATCCTCCTCCCTTTCTGTGAGTACTGCCTCCACCTTGGGCCCCACCTCGGTGATCTGCCTTCCTTCCTCCATCCTTCCAAGGAGCATGAGGCGGTATCAAGACGGCTACGGAGGTGGTCATGGTGCCGGAATAGGAAGTATGACACCCATTGAAGCAGGCGAGTTGGGACCGCCATTTATGACTGATATGCCACCCCTCCCTCCTTCACCATGCTTCACCAACATAGCTACTTCTGACCGGTACCTCCTCTGCATTCCTTCTGATGACAAACTCACTCATCAGCATATACACCATGTCCGACCTCCCCTCCATCCCCCTTGCGCCCCAGGCACCCATCAGCCCCGCCCCTCCTCCTCCTACAGAAGCACCGCCCTTCCTTCCTCCTTCCCCACTTCCCCCTCTCGAGGCTCCCACCACGCTTAAGCCTCTGCTCAACCCCCTGCAGACGCTCGAGACGCCTCCCGCTTCCACCATCGCCGAGCCACCACGCTCCCCGAACGCGGCGAACGGAGCGACAGACGACCTGGGTCGTAATGTCGATCTGCCGGCGTTGACGAGCGCGCCAGAGTCGGTGGTGGATCCGTCGGAGATCCCTGCGGGTGTGGCTATGGCGGAGGGTGTCGCTCCTGCAACCCTGGCGGAGTCAGTGGGGACATCACCGACGGAGGTGGGAGCTGTACCCGGCCCAAGCCGGGATAAGTCTCCACTTGCTATCGACGCACCGGTTCCTCCTAGCCCTGCTCCGCCACACGACGAGATTCAGCCCCCCGTCGAGCCTGGCTTGATTCCCCCGGCGGTATCGACGCCTACCGTCATCTCGACCGAGGACGACGCTATGCTCGGCGTACCCTCGACTGGCGGTGTTGTCGAGCCGGCGCCTACGCCTATAGTCAACGACCTGGCTCCCGTCTCGTCTCAGCCTGCTCCCAGTCCCGCTCGTCTCGAAGTGGTCGCCAACGCGCCTTCCTCCATGCCCATTGCAAGTCCGGCAGCACCCGCATCACTTCCTCCCGCACCTGCTCCAGCACAAGCGGCACCAGCTCCCCCCGCACCGCTTCCCCTCATGGCGCACCCACCGACTCATAACGGCATGGAGGTGGATGGCGAGGCGGACGCGCCTGGGTCGGACGAGGACACGGCGATGAGGCAGGCTCAGGCCGTCCCGGTTCCTCAGGCGAACGGGTATGCGGCGGCGGGAGTCAAGCGGTCCGGGGACGACTTGGCAGGATCGGACGAGAAGCGGAGGCAGACCCACTCCCAGTCTCCCTTCCAGGCTCAGCAGGTGCAGCAAGCTCCTCCTCCTTTGACAGCTTCACCTGCTCCCGTCCCTGCCCCTGCTCCCGCTGCTGCACCAGCACCGGTACCGGCTCCCCAGGCATACGCCCCTCCTCCCGCGCCCTACTATCCCGCCGGAACGCCCACCTCCTTCGTTCCCGCGGTCTACAACCCGCCTCCTCATCGCGATCCGGGACCCATCACCCCCCTTACCCAAACCCAGCACAAGTACCTCCTCTCCACCGTCCGGACTCTCAAAAAGAACAAGGACTCGGTCAACTTTCTCGAGCCCGTCGATATCGTCCGCTTCGGTATTCCTCACTATGTCAACATTGTCAAGAACCCGATGGATCTCGGTACAGTCGAGACCAAGTTGATTGTCAGCAATCCTCGGGGTCCGCCCAAGGACAAGAGCAAGATGGGGAACTGGGATGTGAGCAAGGGGCGGTATGGGAGCGTGAGCGAAGTGACGCGGGACGTGAGGCAGATTTGGGAGAATACGCGCATGTTCAACGGGCCGGACCATCTGGTTTCGCAGTCGGCGACGAGGTTGGAGCAGATCTATGAGAAGGCACTGGCTACTTTGCCCGTCGAGGTGAGTTTGTGGAGGCTCGTAGTTTCGGGGCTGAAAACTGACTTTTCAGATTTCTACCCCTGCCGCTTCCCCTGCGCCTTTCGTTGCGCCTGCGGCCCCCTCCGCCGGCCCCTCCACCGCTCGTCGTGCCTCCATCTCCCGCCCACCCGCCCCTCGCCGCTCCTCAGACGGTCTCGACCGCCCCAAGCGCGAGATTCACCCCCCACCCTCCAAGGAGCTTCCCTACGCCAACGACCAAACGCGCAAGAAGCGCCGGACCGACCCCCAGCTCACCTACCTCTCCAAGCAGATCCGGATGTTTGAGGCGAAGAACGCCGATTTGGCCGGTCCCTTCCTCTACCCCGTCGAAGAGATCGTCCGTGCTCTTCCCGATTATACCACTGTCGTCAAAAACCCTGTCGATCTTAACCACATCAAAGCGCGGATCAATGAGGGCGAATACGATGATGCTCAGCAACTCAATTCGGACTTCCGGATGATGTGCCAGAATGCGATGAAGTTTAATCCTCCATCGCATGATGTGCATATTGCGGCGCAGCGGTTCTTGAAGCTGTGGGAGGAGAAGTGGAAGGCTTTGCCGCCCAAGGAGGCGCCGCCTAGAGCGAGGAGCTATAGTGATGATCCGGTGGAGGATGTGGCGGATGCCGAGGATGATGACTTTGAGGATGGTGAGCTTCCTGCTTACAATTGCAGTTTCGCAGCATAGCTGACAGATCAGACCCTACCATCGTCATGCTCCGCGAACAGATCGCCCAGATGGACTCCAAGATCGAACAGATCAAAGCCGAGCGCCGAAAGTCACGCCCTCCCCGACCTACCAAAAAGGCCAAACCTGCACGCAAACAATCCATCTCTCACGTAAAAAACTCGCCCGGCGCGAACGGGAACGGTCACGCCGCGCCTAAACCCAAGCCGAGGAAGAGCAAGGATGTCTCGTATCACGAGGACAATGGGTTTGGCGGTGATGAGTCGGAGGAGGAGGTGACCAACATTACGTTGACTCAGAAGCAGGAGTTGGCGGAGAAGATTACGCAGGCGGATCCGAGCACGCTGGCTAAGGCTATCGATCTGATTTCCAAGTCTACCGGTCTGGACGGGGTGAGTTTAAGATAGCTGGCTTCTGTGGCGGCTGAAGCTGACAATACAGACCAACGACGAGATTGAGCTCGATATCGACTCGCTCCCCTCCCGAACCGTCGTCCAGCTGTACAACCTCGTCTGTCGCGGTCGGACCCCCAAGAAGGGACCCGGACGCCCCAAGGCCTCTGGCGCGGGGAACGGCGGCGGCGTCATCCCTGGTAAAAAGCCCGGACGCAAGCCCGGGAAGAAGCACATGAATGAGCAGGAAGAAGCGGCGAGGATCAAGCGGATGGAGGCGCAGCTTCAGAGCTTTGATTCGAGGGGTGGTCAGGGGCAGGGGCAGGCGGCGGGCGGGTATGATGATAGTGATAGTAGTGAGGATGAGGAGAGTGAGGAGGATTAGGCGGGCAACGGTGGATGCAAGAGGGTGGGTGCGGTGCGATCTGGTGGAAGGGTAGTGTGAAGGGAGTCAGTCGTGTTGTGTAGAAGCTTCCGGGTCAAGAATTTAAAAAGGCGAGAGGTGATGGAGAGGGTGGGGCGGGGAGGGGGGGGAGGGGGGAGAGGGGAGAAGTAGTAGCAAGATTTGTCAATCAAGTAGAATAGTATGCATCAGCAGTGTGTAATCGATCCGCTCCGCCTTCCTCATACTCTCCCTTGCGCTGATGTCGTGACCTTGCTCAAGTGGCTCTGCCTGATGCAGGCTCGGAAGTGGAGGTGCCACTGAAATTTCCAAACTCCTCATTCCTCCGTCGGTCTCACTTTGACCTGTTCACCTTCTGTCATCCCGTGACTCAATATGTCTACACGAGCCCCTTCGAGAGCGCTGCGAGCACTATCCGGCCGCCCAGTATGTTCCAGCTGCGCTGCTGCGTCCATCAGACCGATGGTGTCCGCGCGCATCATTCGGGCGCCATTCGGTTCCAAGAAAAGATTCAATTCGACAACGAGCGAGATTCCAGCGGGAATTACTATCCGGCCATATGTCGAGCCGGTGGGAAAGAAGCATCGAGCACATCATGGTGTGTGGTCTCTACTACTTCGTTGGAGGTCGGGCGGAGGACTGTCGACTGACGTCCAGGACCCAGAGATCGAATTACTCATCGTATACCGGAGCTCTCCCTGTCCCTCTCATCAAGCGGTGAGGAGGTCGTCCTTGCCGGCTGGCTATACTCACAGCGGTAAGTCTTTCTTGGATCTCTGTCCTTGCAAAGCGCTGAAGGCATAGACGAGCATCCGAGAATCTCCACTTCTTCACCCTCCGCGATTCCAGCGGCGAGTCGGTCCAGCTCGTATGTCGGGACAAAAGTTCCGCCGAGCTATTGATGGGTCTGCCACTGGAGTCTGTCGTTCAGGTATCTGGTGCAGTCAAGGCGAAGAAACAGAAAAAGGCCGCTTCGGCCGCTGTGGGCAGTGCAGACAAGGTCAGTCGCACCATCAACGTCTTCGTCGGACAAAAGATCAAGCTGATGTGTATCAGCCGGCGGATGAGCTGGAGATTGAGGTTTCTGGGGCTATATTGCTTAACCCGGCTGAAGAGAGCTTGCCTTTCTATCCTAATCGACTGGAACTGGTACGTGATCATGCCGCTCAAGACTCTCCACGAAGAGAAGCTGACTCAAAGGCGAATGAGGAACTGCGAGCGCAATACCGTTTCCTCGATCTACGGCGAAAAGAGCTGGCCAATAACATAAAGCTACGGTCCCAGGTAGCCCATATCGCCCGGAACTACTTCCACGAGCAAGGTTTGTTCATCACCTCCCCTTTACAGACCCTTCGCTGACGTCCAGGATTCACCGAGATCGAAACCCCCAACCTCCTCCACCCCTCTCCCGAAGGCGCACGCGAGTTCCTCGTCCCCACGCGCCTCCTCACCCCTTCCGGCCAACCCACATTCTATGCCCTCCCCCAATCCCCACAACAACCCAAACAGCTGCTCGTAGCCGGAGGCGGCGTCGAGAAGTATTACCAGATCGCGCGGTGTTTCAGGGATGAAGATGGGCGGAAAGACCGGCAGCCTGAGTTTACGCAGATCGATCTGGAGATGGGGTTTGTGGATGGTGCTGCAGCCTCAGGCGCGGCGGGGAGAGGGGGGAGCGGGACGTGGGGGATCGGAGGTGGGCAGGTGAGGGATGTGGTGGAGGGTCTGATTAGGCAGGTGTGGAGGGAAGTGAAGGGGATGGAGCTGGAAGAGTTTAGGGTGATGCCTTATGAGGTGGCTATGGACGTGGTGTGTTGGCCTGTACCTGATCAGCATTTAGGGGAACAAGCTGACAAAATAGTATGGCTCTGACAAGCCTGATACGCGGTTCGAGATGTACGTGAGTACATCCTCCCTCTGAGTGCGTGGTGAGTATACGCTGAATTCATCAGACATTGCCAATAGGCTACTACCCTACGCTGTCGGACGAGTCGCTCGACAAGATCCTGCTGGATGAAAGCCAGTACACCGTGGAATGGATGGTCACGGCCGGAGAGTACGCCAAGCAGGTGGATATCCCATCACTGATTGGGACGAACAATTTCGTATGTAGCCGCAGCGCCAGCCCCCTAGCTCGCCTGTATTGAGGACCTGGAGAAGGCACTGACACATTTTAGATCCAGCAGATCGCCATCACGGAAGAGAATGTCCATTCCTGGCTCGCCGATACGCCCCTTCTCAGCTCCAAGGGGCTTTCCATTGACCCTTCTCTCCCTGGTGGGCCGAATCCGGGGGACGTCATCTTCCTAGCCCAGCGAAAGAAGATTGCCGAAGGCGGCTGGACACAATTGGGCAGACTGCGAGTCCAGATGCTTGAGCATCTCATCAATAAGGGTCAGTACCACTTCTCCCCCTTAGCTTCGTGAAACACCAGCTGACGTTCAGGCTCCATCATTCCACCACCCAAACCGCACTTCCTCTGGGTGACCCAATTCCCCCTCTTTACACTTGCCGATCCCGACAAGGAGCACCTCTCTAAGGGCCGATACGCGGCGACCCACCATCCATTCACTGCGCCCATGTTTGAGGACCTCGCGGATCTCAAGGCGGGCAAGGTCGACAAGGTTCGAGGACAGCACTATGATTTGGTACTTGATGGGCAGGAGGTAGGGGGCGGGAGTGTCAGGGTGCATGATGCGGGGCTGCAAGAGTATATCTTGAAGGAGGTGTTGCAGGTAAGTATCAAGTTCACCCTGTCCGAACTCCACCGAAGTGTCGTGCGGGTAGCGGCGGCGGAGAAGTACCACCCGGAGGCAGCATCATGCTGGAGTGCTGAAGTAACGAGTCTCCTGCTGGTCTAGTGGATTACGAGCTGATCTTGGCAGCTGAATGAGGATGAGGTATCTCGCTTCGCGCATCTTCTGCAAGCCCTCAAATTTGGTGCACCACCCCATGCTGGTTTGGCTATTGGTTTCGACCGGCTCGTTGCCATCCTGGCGGGCGCAAAGTCTATCAGGGAGGTCATCGCGTTCCCAAAGACTGGGGCGGGATATGATCCGGTATTCAAGTCGCCGAGGGAGGCGGAGGAGGGAGTGCTGAAGGACTATGGACTGAGCGCGATTGCGGACAAAGAGGGGAGAACAGCGGGCGGCCAATAGCATAGGACACATCCTATATCTAGCAGTATCATTCACCAGCATATCATATGCATACCCGTAAGCAGGGCAATATCAAAGCCCGTCCACGATGAGACATGATATGCAGGGATGATTCCTGTGCTCCTACTCGAGGCCGAGGCGGGCTGCCTAGAAGTCAAATCCGGCAGCTCGAAAGATCTGGAGATCTGCTCCGGGTACAGCCTGAGCGGCCAGGTCATTCAGATCCTGTCATCGTCAGCGAAGTATCACATATGAGAATATGCGGGATTGGGAACGCACAAGAGCGGCAAAAGCACGTCTGAGCGTAGCCCACAATGCTGCGGAATCATTGCCTCCGCTGGGACTATCACCCTTGTCATCGTGGAGGGAGAGAGCGGCCAGGACTGTGGTATCAGCTTCAATTTGCTACAGAGTATGACAGAGAAGACTTACAATGCTCAGCGGCTTCTCGGTGAACGCCGATGTTTAAGCCTTTACAATTAGCTACGGTCCGGGAAATGTGCTAAGGACAAAACGAGAGTTTAGAACTGACAAGCGACTCCAAGGTTGAAGATAGCCCTTGTGAAGGTCGGCCGCAGCTCCAGTGCCCGCCTGTACGCATCGACAGCTTCTTCGGGGTTCCCGCCGTTCGCCAGAGTCGCTCCGAGGCGGTTCCAGAGCAAGTAATCCTGTCTATCAGCGCGTTCCCACCATTCCGCCAACTCCGGCTTACATCTGGCCTTTCACCCAAGGCATTCACCCAACATCCCCTCGCGTCCCCATACTCCCCCATCATGTAGTACAGCGTCCCCAGTCCGACCTGCACGTCCGGATCCACCTCGCCCTTGGTCTCGTACTGATGGCGCGCGACGGCGAGGTACTGCTCCGTCAGGCTCTGGTGGAGTACCCACGGGCCGGCGTCGGATGCGATATTGGAGCGGAGGGGCTTGGGGCCGGCAAGTTGAGGCGCGGAGAGGGTGAGGTATTGGTGTAGGACAGTCAGAGCCGCGAGGTCGAGCGATTCATTGACGTATGAGATGGCGAGGTTCTGAGAGTCAGCTAACGAATCCGTGCAGACTACGCGCGGTCTTGGTAGCTCACAGTAAGGAGCTCCCCCGTCATGGGCTGTACCGTCCCGCCGCTGTTCTCAATAGCTGCCCGGCCTTGCGCAAACGCCGCCAAGGCCTTCTCCTCCTTTTCATTCATGGCGTGCGTCCGGCCCAAAAGTGTCCATACTTCAACATCGCCGACGCCCGCTTCGGCCCGATCGGCGAGCGTGGCGCGCTGCAGGAAAGTCTCGAGCAGATCAGAGGCGTCCGTGAGCGATCCGCCGGTCTGCAGGATCGCGCGAGCGACGATGAGCGCTTGCGCCGGTGAGAGGTCCGAGTATTTCGAGGAAGCCGATTCGCCTGATCATAGTCAGCTAGTATGTCCGTATATCCGATAGGGTTGCACAGGTTAAGTCGTGGAACTTACGGAACTGGTATTCCTGATGGGTGGGGACTCCGTCGTCGTGGTCGAGGTAGCCCATCAAATCAGGCCGGACCAGAGTCGGATCGCCTCCCAAACCGAATTCGAGCTGGTCGTCCAGCGAGGTCTGGCCGATATTACTCCGAGTGATGCTATCGTTGAGAGTCTCGAAGAGATCATCCTCATCGTTCGTAAACTGAGGTATCAGCTCCAGCCATTGTCCAATACGACAGAGCGCACCTGTGAAAACTCCTTCTCCCACTCCGCCAGCTTCCCTAGCCTCTCCGCCTCTGGCTTCAAGCTCTCCCAGACTTTATCAAACTCTCCCTTTGCCTCTCGGATCTCTTCTTCCGGCGGTGCAGTCTCCTGCTGATCTCCCACCTCGACCGGATCGGCCACCTTGGCATCCTCAAACGCCCTCTCGAACGCCGCCTCCATCTCGGCGTGCTCCTTGTCCGTCATCTCCTGCACACGCGCAGCGGCTTGAGGCGCCTGCTGCTGATAGCCGGTGTACATGGGCTGGAAAGAGGGCTGGTACCCCATGCCCATGCCCATCCCTCCGCCCATCCCCATTCCCATTCCCATGTTCAGCGACGACCGATAAGGGTCATAGTGCTCCGCCTGCTGGGGCTGATGCTGCTGCTGTTGCATGTACGGCTCGGCTCGGCCTTTGCCTTTGCCCTCAGCGGTGAATCCGTTCGCCCAGTCCGAGGAGGGTCCGGCTGGCCGAGCAGACTGAGAATAGCCTTGGCTCCAGCCTGCGTCGGCGTATCGCTGAGGAGCTGGCCCTACCGGTCGCTGAGACCAAGTCTGATCGAAGTGCGCTGGAGGGCGGACTTGAGCGGACGAGCCGGTCGAGGACGACAATGCTGAGGACAGGTGGGATAGGTTGAACGGATGGGGCGTCTGTGCGTGCACGAGCTGCTGATTGCTCTGCTGGGCCTGCGGAGCATTGAAGGCATGCTGAGAGGACGACTGCGGTCCCGCTGGTGCGTGCCGGTCCTGATGATCAGCTAGGCCCAACTGAGTCAAGGGGAAGGGAAGCGCTCACTCGAAAGACGCTGCGATCTGTGCCCTCCCGGCCTGAGATTTGCTTGAGCGGATTCGATGACCCGCCCTTGTCGCCTCCGAGGAAGGACTGCATCGTAGCTGTAGAAGTATCGGATGAAGTGTACCAAGAGAAAAGAGGTAGAAGCAAGAGGCGAGAGCGGACGATTCTCCGAGCCTAGCTAGGCCACCGCAACGACAAGTAACCGGCGCATAGCCTATCGTCTATCTCGCCAAAAATGTCAGTCACAGCCAAGTTGTGCAGCGATCTCGTGCATCACTTGTACATCATCGCCAGAGCTATATACAAGCACAGCACAGCATCATGTCGGTCCCCAAGCTTCTAGTCGTTGGCGGAAATGGGTTTTTGGGTGGGTCTCCAGCTGTATTGGATCGAGCTTGCCTGACGGCGTAGGATCGGCGATTTGTCGAGCGGCAGTTGGCAAAGGCTGGGATGTCTCGAGCATGAGGTGAACTACCTCTTTCAGGTCTGTAACGTGCATGAGCTCATGATCGTAGTTCTTCCGGATCACCATATAAGACTCCAGCGGGACATACACTGACATGGGTCAATTCTGTCAAATGGCATCGCGCCTCAGCATTCGAGCCGGAGACTTATGCTCCTCTGGTGGCGGACTCAACGGCGGTCGTACATACCCTAGGAATACTGCTGGAAGATACGGGGTACAAGAAGGCTGTACGAGAAGGGAGCCCTGTTGGCGTGGGCAAGGCGATTTTTGGAGGGCTGTTTGGCACGCCAAGTCCGCTGAGGGCGAAGGAGGAGCGACGGTCGGGATATGATGGGATGAACAGGGATAGCGGTGAGCTTTATGGGTACAGGCTGCGATCTATCCTGAGCTTATACCATAGCCCTCTCTGTGCTTGATACATACATATTTGCCTCACCAATCGCATCATCATCAACATCGCCCTCTCCCTCCCCACGCGCCTTCGTCTACGTATCGGCCGCAGATTGTTTCCGCCCGCTCATCCCTCGCCGATATATCGAAAGCAAGCGAGAAGCAGAGAAGGGCATCATGGAGAGATGTACAGCATCTGGGTCGGTCCAGCCCTTCTTCATGCGCCCGGGCCTCCTCTACCACCCACATATCCGCCCCCTCTCCACCGTGCCCGCCTTCCTCCTCTCCCTCACCGCCGGCGCGCACGACCGCATCAACATGCCCCTTCCTTTCAGCCCCGACTCGGTCTTCGGCGGCGCAGCAGCGGGACTTCGCACACATCCCTTACATGTCGATCATGTGGCTCAGTCGGTACTGAGGTGTATTGAGCGGCCGGAGGAGGTGAGCGAGGAGACTCGGAGAAGAGGGGAGGGAGAGGGGGTGGTGGATGTCGGGATGATGCGGAAGTGGAGCGGGTTCAAGGGCAATAAGGGAGAAGAGCTGGATGCTGGCGGATCGACGGCCGGGAGCGGTGTGCCTTGATCTGAGCCCACGGGCCCCTATCAAAGCTGTACGCTTGAGACACCGTGTATGGCTCTGACGCACGTCGTGCAGTCACATCTTCAATCCGCTGACATACTGAACGGACTCTGCCTGGCCTGCTCACAGCTTTCGGCACTCCGCCCAGATCGCACCCCGATACGATGTCCGACACACTCGCACAGCAAGCGAAGGCTCACCACCTACGAAACGTGTGTCGTGAGGGTGGCCATGAAAGGGAAGCTGATCTGAGCGGGCTTTGCGGGTGGGGTTCAGACGTGTGTCAGTCTGGGTGAAAGGACGGGGAGGTAAGCGAGGTCGACTTCAGGGCGCACTGGAGGCCAGGACATAAGGACGAGGCCGTTCTCTCTTCTCGTCTATTCCCATCCTCGTCGTCCTTCATATTCGACAGTACATCCACTCTTCTGCCCCAACAGGCAAGCTCCCTTACCGTATCTGTCCTCTCCCACTCACTCACACCCCATGTCCAATCTCAGGCCCGACGCTCGCGAGGAGCTTGGCTACTTTGACCTACCGCATCACACTCAGCAGCCCTTGCCGTTGGACGGTGCTCTCGACATAGACACCTCCGATACCTCTCCTGGTTCGACATCCGACTCTGACACTACCCGGTCGCCATCTACCGCCGCGACCAGCTTGTGCGCCTCGCCTGAGCAGTCCGCTGTCCTTCCTGCACCATCATCGGGTACAGAGATCCAGTCGGTCGTCACCATGGCAGAGAGGGACGATACTCTCTGGCCGACGGCGGACTCCCATGATTCGACACATCTCGCGATGCGGCACATCGTGCCTAACGAGCAGACGTACCGCGAACTGGAGACGAATGCCCGGGCTGCGATCCGAAGAGGCCTCGATGCTTCTACCGTCGCCTCAAAAGCATCAGAGGTGTGTCGGATCGGCGACCCGAAGGCCACACACTGCGTCTCATGTGCGCTTGCATACAGTCTGGGTTACCCTCTGGCCACGACACAATACGGAGGCATGCCGCAACGCATATCAGATTGGAAGGACGAGCTGACGGCGGAGAAATTGGCTGCCAGGGACAGTGAAGCAGAGACGGCTTGATTCAGCAGAACCATCACTTTTTGATTGAGTTATCATATGCATGTGATGTCGTACAGAGTATCGTGATACGAAGCAGCCAGGTCCTCGCTATGGACGTGTAAACCGGAATAGGACTATGAAGCAAAAGCAAAAGGCAAACAAGAAACAACGGGGGTAAGACTACAGCCTAAGTAAAGGGAAAGGCAAGGTGGTTACTAATATACGAGAGGAGGGTTGGGTATCATTTCTACTTTTTGTCTTCTATACACAACGACGACGACGCCAGCGCCAGCAATCAGAGGGGGGGAGGGGCGAGTCGATCAGAAGTCCTCGTCGAGAGAGAAGCCCTTCTTGACTGCCTGGTGATCTGTTGATGAACCGACCGACTGGTTGACACCGGATTTGGAGTAGGCGGATACGCGTGACTCGAAGAAGTTGGCCTTGCCCTGGAGGGAGATCATCTCCATGAAGTCTGAGGATCAGCGAGGGTCATTGACAGGATGAAGGGTAGGGTGACTTACCGAAGGGGTTGGAAGAGTTCCAGACCTTCTCGTTACCGAGAGAGACGAGGAGACGGTCGGCGACAAACTCAATGTATTGGCACATGAGCTTGGAGTTCATGCCGATGAGGGAGCATGGGAGGGCATCTAATGATCAGCCAAGCCCAAAGCAAATAGAGGAGAAGACATACCGGTGAGGAACTCCTGCTCAATCTTGACCGCCTCCTTGATGATCTTGTTGATGGTCTCGGGGTGGGGCCGTCTGCGGAGATGAGAGAAGAGGAGGCAGGCAAAGTCGGTGTGGAGACCCTCATCACGCGAGATGAGCTCGTTGGAGAAGGTGAGTCCGGGCATGAGACCGCGCTTCTTGAGCCAGAAGATGGAGGCGAACGACCCCGAGAAGAAGATACCCTCGACGGCGGCAAAGGCGATGAGGCGTTCGGCGAAGGTGGAGCGGGTGTCGGTGATCCACTTGAGCGCCCAGTCGGCCTTCTTCTTGATACAGGGGATGGTCTCGATGGCGCCAAAGAGGTAGGTGCGGCGTGCGGGGTCCTTGATGTAGGTGTCGATGAGGAGGGAGTAGGTCTCGGAGTGGATGTTCTCCCTAAATTGTCAGCTGGGCTCGGGGGTGGTGGGAAGAGTAGCTCACATCATGATCTGGAAACCGTAGAAGCACTTGGCCTCGGGAGCCTGGATCTCGGCCGAGAACCGCTCGACGAGGTTCTCGTTGACGATACCGTCGGACTATGGGTCAGCAAAAGTTGAGAAAGAGGGGAGGAGGGGTAGTAGGGAGGGAAGAGACCAAGGACAGGGAAGAAAAGGGGGAAGACGTACAGCAGCGAAGAAGGCAAGGACGTGCTCAATGAAGTACCGCTCGTTGTCGTTGAGCTTGTTCTCCCAGTCGTGGAGATCGGGGGCGAGGTTGATCTCCTCGGCAGTCCAGAAGGAAGCCTGAGCCTGCTTGTACATTTGCCAGATCTGAAGCGTGTCAGCCACGTCCCATTCGCGACGCGTCAAGAAGACTCGGAAAAGTTGACTCACCTCGCGGTACTTGATGGGGAAGAGAACGAAACGGCTGTTGGACTCCTGGAGGAGAGGCTCATCCTTCTCCTCACACTCGAGGTCGCCGACGAAGCGCGTGCGGTACTCCTCGAGGGGCTCTGCGACCTTGACCTCCTCGACGACAGGCTTTGCGGCCTGTGCCTCGGCAGCGGCAGCCTTGAGCTTGGCCAGAACGTCGGACGCGGGTGTGACGTCCTTGACGGTGTTGAGGGAGATGGTGGAGAGGGCGGAGGCGGCGACCTTGGAGGGGGTCTCGAATTCGGTAGACATGTTGAGTGATGGAGTGGAGGTGGTAGTGGTGATGGTGGATGGGTGTGGGGATGAGAGCTGTAGCGTCGAGCTAGCTATGTGTTGATGTGGTAGGGATACGAGAGAGAAGTTGTTGTTGGATGGAATGATGGAGAGAAGAGAAAGTTGGCGAAGGAGTGCTTTCCTTATATTTGGCAGGCAGGGACGATCGACTGGTGACGCGACGATCCGACCGACGCGACTTTGATAGGGTTCGCGTGAACGCGTGCAGAAACCAACAAAGATCAGGGCAAGAGGTGGCGCATTTTGTGTGTGTTCGGCCGATGCAGGGCCAAGTGAGAAGAGTCCAGTCATGTTGATTCAGGCACGGTACGGTGTTTCAGGTGAGCCAAAAAGGAAAAGCGCCAGCGCACACACAGATGCGCGTTTCAGGGCCGACAGCCACGTGGCGGACTCCAGACGCGCGGTGGAGGCCCGTGCGTCTTTCGAATCGTTCGAGGAGGAAATGCTCCAAGACTCCAGAGACCAGAGACGTCCGCGCAACGAGGACTGCATACAGTAAGCAGCGTAGCTTGCACACCGGCAGGTCACCCGAACGTCCCTTCATCCCGGCTCGGTCACGCAATCATTCATAGCGGGATCACTGGGCAACCTATCCATACACCAAAAGAGCGACTGTAAGGAGGCGAAGGAAGACGACTACTCCATCATGTCTTCCTCGAAAGCTGCTACAGCTAAAGACCCCAAGTACGTCAAGTAATCCACAATTGTAGAGCCTCACTTGACCTTGTACTGATCCAGTAGGAAACAATCTACTCTCAATGGGTTCTTCACCAAAAAGCCGGGACCGGCTCCCTCTCGAACCGGCTCCTCGGGCAGTGTTGGCGGCGGATCGAATACCAAAGCTCCGACAGCAACCTCCTCCCCTGCCTCGGCTACCACCCTTCGCACGCCCTCGTCCGTCGCTGGTAGCTCGCCCGCGGTCGGGCGAGGTCTGGCCGTAAATGGAAATGGCAAAGAGAAGGAAAGGACGAGGGGCAGCAGCCCGCTCAAGAAGTCTGCGATGATGGAGGACAGGGAGGAGCTCTCGCCTCCACCCGAGATCATTGAGCGGCCAGTGTCGAGTATGTCCATGAGGGTGGATACAGAGGAGGAGGCAGATAGTCAGGATGTGCCGATGGACGGGTCTCCGCCCATCAAGGTGAGCTCAGCTGTCTGACGGTAGTCATTAGTACCCCGGCTGACGACCCAGGGCGGCCGACGAGCGAAGCGCAAGATCGTATACGCAGAGTCGGAAGGCTCGGGATCGGATGCGGACATCACAGCGACGGCTGGTCCGTCAAAGCCCAGGGCACAGCGTGAGCTACCCAGTTCCACCATGAGTTCCAAGCTGACGGAGTCAGCCGCTCGGCCTCGGAAGAGCATGAAGGCTTCCTCGGACGACGATTTTGAGATGGACGATGCAGATGATGCTCTCTTTGGTAAGTCACCTTCTGGCGCTACCATGCGACACAGTTGACATCTCAGCCGCTGCTGCCGAACAAGCTGAAGCTCGACTCCGCTCACCCTCCTCTTCCCCCGACATCCGCTCCGCCTCGCCCGAACCGCGCAAGAAACCCATTAAGAAGACCTCCTCCTTCGTCGCCCCCAAACCTCGTCCCGGTCCCAAACCCATTGCCAATGCCTCTTCAGCAGCCAGCAAACGGGGCTCCTCTTCTTCCTTCCAGAACTCGTCCACCATGTTCCTCACCGCGGCCGAGACCCGCAAGGCGAAAGAGAAGGAGGACAAGAAGGAAAGTGACGAGGTGTTCTCGTTCCTCATCAATCGGAGGGACAAGCAGCGCCGGAAGCCTGATGATCCGGACTATGATCCGAGGACGATCTATATCTCGCCAGAGCAGATGAGGGAGCTCAAGCCGTTCGAGAAGCAGTTCTGGAGCATCAAGCAGACCAATATGGAGGTAAGTTGAAGATCTATTTGCAATGCCCTCCATGCTGACGCACAGACTGTACTCTTCTTTCAGAAGGGCAAGTTCTTTGAGCTGTACGAGGAGGATGCGCAAATAGGGCACCAGGAGTTCGACCTGAAGTTGACCGAGAGGGTCAGAATGAAGATGGTGAGCTGAGAGGTTTTCATGCGGCAAACCTGAGCTGACGTTCAGGTTGGAGTTCCAGAGCAAAGCTTCGAGTTCTGGGCAGCCAAGTTCCTGGCGGCAGGGTACAAGGTCGGCCGGGTGGACCAGGTCGAGACTGCTATCGGGTGAGCTCTCCGCTGGCAGCAAACACGAGAAGATCGCTAATTGTCAGTGCGGAGATGCGTCGAGGAGCCGAGCAGAAGGGAGCCAAGGGCAAGCCCGCCGCCAAGAAGAAGAAGTCGGACGATGGGGACGACGACGACAAGCCCGACAAGATTGTCCGACGCGAGTTGAAGCAGGTCTTTACCAACGGTACAATCGTCGATGGCAACTACCTCACTACAGACGAGGCGAATCACTGTGTTTCAATCAAGGTGAGCTTTGAAGCTCACGACGATGGGAGCAAAGCTGATGAGCCCAGGAATACTCGCCCGACCCTAGTGAGCCCTCTTCGTTCGGTATCTGTATCCTGGACGCGTCGACCGGAGAGTTCCAACTCGTCGCTTTCGAGGATGATGTCTGCCGGACTCGGCTCGAGACGATGTTCCGGCAGATCCGACCCAAAGAGCTCGTCTTTGCAAAGGTCAGCTTCCTAGGTCTTCATGCTCCACTGGACACGCCCAGCTGACCATCATAGGGCAACTTGACAGTCACCACCACCCGCACTCTGCGCAACATCCTCCCCTCCTCGACACTCTGGCAATCCTTCCGCCCCGTCGAGGAATTCTACACGGCCGACCAGACCCTCGATGAGCTCACCCAGCTCTTTGAAACGGAGGATGACGAGCCAGGGACGAAGGCGCCCCTCCCGCCTGCGATCGAACAGATGCTGGATAATCCACTGGCGATGGAGGCGCTTGGCGGGATGATGTTTTACCTGAAAACGCTGAACCTCGACAAGGATCTCATCACGCAGCGGAACTTTAACGTGTATGATCCGATCAGAGAGGGAAAGAGTTTGGTGTTGGATGGCCAAACGCTGGGGCATATGGAGGTGCGTCTTTACTCTGTTGAAAGGGGACAGGGCTGATTAGTAGGTATTGGTGAATAACGAAGGAGAGCTCGCTGGGACTTTGCTGGAGATCATGCAGCTTTGCGTTTCGCCATTCGGTAAGCTGATTGATACGCAAAGGTGGCGAGGCTTAGCTTACGCTGTCCAGGTAAACGTCTCTTCCGGATTTGGCTCACCTGTCCCCTGCGCGACATCTCTGCCATCGACGCCAGACTGGACGCGGTGGAGGATCTGATGAAGTATCAGTCCTTCACTGGGCAGTTTACCCAGATGGCAAAGGCTCTGCCTGATCTCGAGGTAAGTTGTTCAGCACCGTATGGAGGAAATAAGCTCACCTTACAGCGGCTGATATCCCGAATCCATGCGGGGTCGGTCAAGCAGACTGACTTTGTCAAGGTCGTCCATGTGCGTCATACTTCTCACAGCTGACCGGAGAGGATTGACCCGTACCCATGACCCGCGAGCTGATATTGACAGTCATTTGAGGCGATCATGAAGGCCATCGAAGACCTCGGACGTCAAGCAGCCGAGTTCGACTCGAAGAGCGTCTCGGGGTTGCTCCGGTCCGCCCCAGATCTCAAGTCTTACGTCCAGCATATCCAGTCGCTCTTCAACGAGAAGCAGGACGGTGAGCTTTCTGCCCCATGTCGACCGGGCGAGCGGCTGACGGGATGCAGGCAAAACTCTCCAGATCCTTCCGGAACCGGGCGCCGATGCAGAGTGTGATGAGGCAGATGCGACTGTCGATGAGTGTGAACAGGAGCTGGATGTTGTCCTGAAGAAGACAATGCGGATGTTCAAGTGAGCTTGCAGTGCCACGAACGAAGAGCACAGAGCTGATATAGCAGGGGAGAGAAGGTGCAGTATTGGCACAGTGCGCAGGGAGGGAAGGAGATCTTCCAGTTGCAGATCCCTTCTGGGGTGAGCGTCCCGAGGGACTGGACCAAGCAGTCTAGTACCAAGGTCAGTTGCAAACGCTTCATCGATGTCTCGAGATCAGAGCTGACTGTGTGCAGAACTTTGACCGGTACTACACCCCGGAGACGATTCCACTCATCCGAGCGCTGCAAGAGGCGAGGGAGATCCAGGCTACAGCAAAGAAGACATTCTTCCGCCGTCTTCTGGGCGAGTTTGACAAAGACCGAGAAGTCTGGCTGGCGGCCGTCAAGTGAGTTAAAGTGTGCCCGCTGTTGGGTCTCGATGTACTAGCTGACGGTCTCAGGATCATAGCCGAGCTCGACTGCCTCGTCTCCCTCGCCAAGGCCTCTGCCAATATGGACGAACCCAAATGCCGACCCGTCTTCACTCCCTCCGACACGGCCTTCGTCGACTTTGAAGACCTCCGCCATCCGTCCATGTGTCTCCGCGCCGACTTCATCTCCAACAATGTCCGCCTGGGCGGGGACGAGCCGCGCCAGGTCCTGCTCACCGGCCCGAACATGGCGGGCAAGAGTACCTTGTTGCGCATGACGGCAGCGGGGATTATTATGGCGCAGATGGGGTGTTATGTGCCTGCGAGTCGGGCGGTGTTGAGTCCTGTGGATAAAATTCAGACTAGGATGGGGGCTTACGATAGTGAGTTGGCACAGCTAGGAGTGGGGATGGGATAGTGGCTGATCAGGGCAAGATATGTTTGCGAGTGCGAGTACGTTCAAGGTGGAGCTCGATGAGTGCTGTAAGATCCTGCGCGAGGCGGGTCCGAAGTCGTTTGTCATTCTCGATGGTGAGCTAGCCGTGTCGGACTGAAGCCGAGACCCAACAGCTGATCCATCAGAACTTGGACGAGGTACCTCGACATATGACGGGATGGCTATTGCTGGAGCGGTCCTGCACCACCTCGCTACCCATACTCTGCCACTAGGATTCTTTGCTGTGAGATGGCTATCATCTCAGAGCGTCCACAGCTGACCATCGGTAGACCCACTACGGCTCCCTCACTGACGACTTCGCCTACCACCCCAACATCAGGCGAATGCACATGCAGACCCACGTCGACGACGAGCAGCGCCAAGTCATCTTCCTGTACAAGCTCATCCCGGGCGTAGCGGAATCTTCGCACGGTACCCGTAAGCTGCTCCTCTCTGTTGCATAGACACGGACACCAGCTAATGGAAAAGACGTGGCCCGCCTCGCTGGCGTCCCCGAACCAGTTGTCGAACGGGCCGACCAAGTATCCGCCGAGTTCTTTGCGGCATTCAAGACCAAACTCGCCGCTAAGCGCCGCTCGGACCTGCCCTTGGTCGCCCATGCGGACTTCGCATTCTTGATGAGTCTGCTAGGAACGAGGCGGGATCGGGATGGCAAGGTGGTGGCAGGGAGTGAGGGCGGGGAGGGGGGTAAAGGGAATGGGGTGGAGTTGGGCAAGCAGCTGGATATCATCCGGAGGGCGATTGGGCGGTATGAGGTTTCTGCATAAGCTAGGAGGCAGCGAGCTGGGACGTGAGCAAAAGGGAATAATAGCAATGTGTCATTTCGAGGGGTATAGACTGGTCAGGGAGAATCAAGACTTAGTGGTCTGTGGATAGGTCGGATGTTGTACATACAAATCATGCATTCTGTGATATGGCAAAGCGCAACACCGCTCACCACCTGCGATGAGCGGGGCCCGACTCCAGTGTCCGGACAACCATCACCGGTGGGGATGTTGTCGAGCCTTGATATGCCAGGTCGTAGTCCTCGTTGAAGTCCAAGCCGAGGGTGGTTATGTCACTTCCAGCCTTCCCCACGCTGGCGGATCCTTGGTCCTCCCCTTATTCCTATGCCTCTTTCCCTTCTTCTGCCACTTGTCCCCCTTCTCCACACCCCCGCTTCTTGCCTTAATATCCCTCTCCACACCCTCCAGCACCCCCGCCCATTCTCCCTGGACCCACTGCTCGCCCCACCCACTTCCCCCTCCTCGTCCTTGCGCCGGCCTAAACTTTCTCCCCGCCCTATCGCCCGATCGGAACCCAAACGCCGTCCCTAGCAACAACACCCTGATTCTCGGGCAGACCTCCAGGTGTTTCTCCCAGTCTACCGGGCCGGGCCTCTCGCCTCCTTCTGCTTCGTAGAGCTCGCCAGAGGCCTCGAAGCCTGGCGGTGCGTATGCGGGTATGAGGACTTCGAAGAGTGTTCCGGATTTGGGAATGACGCGGACGCGCGAGTCGGGAGGGACGAGCCGGAAGGTGGAGGAGGTCTCTTCGATGACGATTCCGGTGATGCCGTGCAATGAGGGATTGCGGGCAGAGAGGACGGAGATGGAGAGGCCGGTGAGGTCTGCTTTGGACAGGCGGGATTGTATACCTTCGGCTGAGATGCCTTGGGGTAGGGATGTGCTGGACGACGAGGCTGAGGGAAGGGGAGGGAGGGAGAGAAGATGGGTCAGGTAGGCGAGGTGCATGTGGTTCAGGGGCACCAGAGACGAGTAGCTATAACCATCAGCTGGATCTCTCGATAGGAAGAGTAGAGAGACGAACGGTACACTCATCCCAGCGTCCATCACACACCCCGTCTCCCTCAACTTCCGCTTGACTCGCCTCACCCCCTCAACCCCATCCGCCTTCCGCTCAGCTTCAACATACTCCGCCTCCTCCCGAACCTTTCCCCGGATCTCCGGATGGCCCTTATGCAGCTTCTTTCCCTGGATGAGCTTGGACGGTTGGCCTGCCAAAGCAAAGGGAGTGTCAAGGAGGATGTTTTTGTTTTTGAGGCGGGAGGTGAATGTGGACGGGTCGAGCTCGAAGATATCGGCTACGGTCGTAGGAAGAGGAGTGGATGAGGCGGGTAGTAAGCGAGCGAGGGGGCGCTGAGATGTGAGCCAAAAGTCAACCAGGGGCTCAAATGCAGCCTACCTGGATAGCAGCAGCCAATGGTCGGTAGATATCGGTGACTGGCTTTGAAGCAGACACAGGGGTAGTCTGGCCTGATGCGGCCGCAGAAGTCGTCCCGCCCGTAGCAAGGGAGCCCCCAGGCGCCTTCCCCGGCTTCTTTCTCTGCTCCGACATGTCGATAATGGTAGTAGAGGAGTGGAGCTTCACACAAGGCTTCACAACAAACCAAATCTTGGACATCAGTGATGGGTTTTGATTTGGTCACGTGCAGCTACGAGTTGAGGAATGTGAACCTTGTGAAGCTTCGCCGTGCACTCGACCAAAGACGCGACCTGAAACATGCCTTTAAATCTGGCATTCTATCTATCTACTTCCATCATCCCCACCGAGATCCAGGAAGAGGGAGCGAGCCCCCTGAGAGCGTCTACCGCCAGAGCCGCTTACCCACGAGGCAGAGATGTCCCGACCCAACATCTCGTACCCGACCCCGGTGGCTCAACCCGGACCATCAAATTATCGATCCGCTAATGCTTCTTCGGGGTCTAACTCCTCGCAGGGGCAAGCGCAGGTAGACACGACGCATCTGCCGAGAAGGAGTAGTCTGCAGATCAGGAATGGACCTGTTCCAAGAGCTGGGGTGGGTCTTTTGCTATTGGAGGGAATAATTCGTGTAGAGAGGAGGGAAATGGACAGAGCTCGAGCTGATGTGGTAGCCTACTGCGCTCGACTCGTCCATCACACGGCTGCTGGTTGTGACGAAACAGCTGCTACAGGGTCTGGAGCAATGGGCGCAGGGATACCTCACCGAGGAGAATGTGAGCTGGATCCCCCCATACTACGTCTTGGACGGGTGAAGCTGATGTCCAGGTGAGCGACATATACGTGCGGCTGGGGGACGGATTTGAGACTTGCGTGGGAGCCTTTCATCGAGTCGGGATATCCACCAGGTGAGCTAGCTATTGCCCATCACTGTATCTCTTTGGACATGCGAAAGAAGAAGCTCATCACCTAGGGAGCTCGATGCGATCCCCTCGGATCTCCGAGTTTGCCTCGAACAATGCCTCGCCGAAGACCCCTGCCAGGAATCCCTCAACCTATACCTCCCCGCTATTCGACAAATCATCTATAACCTCCTCGAGGGTCTCAAGCGGAGACAGGCGCTATACAAGCGAAACATGGCGAATGCGAATGCGAGCTCGCAGGACCCGGCGGTAGCTCAAGTTCAAGCGCATCCTGCCCCGCCTCAAACGATACGGGAGGTCTCTCCCTCCAAGTCGCAGCAGGGTGAGGTCCCTTCTGGACCCAGGCCGGCGCGCCCGGGTCCGGCGCCACCGGTAGATGATCGGTTGTCTGTGCAGAGCGGAGCGTCGAATGCGAGTGGGATGGGAGGCGGGCGGGTCGAGGCTGGCGGAAGTGGCTCTGGAAGTGGGACGAGCCCAAATATGCGTTCGGGGGACCTACCGATGCCCGCCAAGGTACCCAGCTCAACGGCGTTGGCGGAGAGAGAAAGGGAACGGGCGCAACGACAGCCAAGCGGGCAGAGCAGACCTGCTCCTCCAGACGCCTTCCGTCCGCCCCGACGCATCGCGTCAGATACTGGTCAGAATCCACAGCCGCCTGCCGGTCCGCGCAACCCCTCGCCCCAACCTCCACCCAACATTACACTTCCAGACTCGACATCGTCTCGGGGCGTCCAGCTCAAGGATGACGGTCCCGTCCCTTCACCTCCTCCGGCCGGGATGAACTTGTCTGGTAGCATGTCATCTCGGAAAGGCCCCACTCCACCCCGGCCGGATCGATATTCGCGCGATCGCGACTCCTTTCCTGGCGGACGGGTCTCACGCTTCTCGGCCGATTCGGATATCACCAATGCCTCACCCGTCAAATCCAATCCTGCTCGCTCACCCTCGACCCACATCCAGACCTTGGACGAGGGGATCGAGCCCGCGCTCCCTACCGGCGCTTCCACGTCCTTCTTCGCTCCCGCCGATGCTCCGGCCCTTCCTCGCTTGGAACTCCCCTCCACTAGCATATCGCTCAATGACGACCTGGGCTATGTAGGTCCAGGTCTAAGCGAGCAAGAGCAACCCGCTGGTCTGCCGGACATACCTCCAGAGTCACAACGGACGCTAGCGGCGCTGAGGGGATTTGACCCGCTAGAGAGGAGGGCGAGCAAGCGGTATAGCAGCTTTGCATTCAACAAGATGCTGCCGAGCTCGCCAAACAAGCGGAGGGATGGTGCCGGGGCGGGAAGCGGCTCAGGGTCTAGTCCCCAGAGACCAGCGATGCGGCGGGCGGACAGTCTGCTGGAGAAGATCCCGCCGATGCCGCCTCTGCCTGAGGCACATCGAGTGGACCCGTCCGCATCGGCGAGGATGGTCAAGGGGATTAATGGAGGGGACGGGAGCAAGACGCCGACAGTGGAAGAGGAGGATCCTATGTCGCCCGACTCGGACATGTCTAGCTCGTCCATGAAGATCATCTCGACCCCGGAGACGCGCGCGACGGATGGTGATCTATCAATCTCGGAAGACCCCTCGTTCTCCCTGACTACCCCGCGAGCGGCCGACCGATCCTCTATACCTCAGGCGGGATCATCCACCATCCCTCCGCCCACCTCCGAACATCCAGAACCTGCACAATCGCTCGAGCCGCCCACGCCCGCCTTGCTGCAGGTGTACCTCCAGCTCGGCCGGCAAGTCAAGCGTTGCAGGCTGGAAACGCCGGTGACCTTTGAAGGGCTCCGGCTGCTGTTCATGGAGAAGTTTGAGTACGATTCGGGACTGGGAGACTTTCCGGACGTGTATGTCAGGGACCCAGTCAGTGGAGTGGGTTACGAGCTGGAGGAGATAGAAGATGTCCGGGAGGGGTCTGTATTGAGCTTGAACATTGAGCGTGAGTCGTACCTCTGCTGAGTGGCGGCGGAATCTCAGGAAGGAGCTGATCCCCAGCGCTCGATCAAGTCAGGCAGCACTTTGATCAGACCTTCGCCGGCCTGATGTCTGAAGTCAAGGAGATGAAGAAAGCGCTAGATCATTCACGTCGAATGTCTCTATCAACCGCCACCTCCCTCCTCGCCGTCTCCCAATCTCAGTCCTCGGCTACAATGCGGGGCAACTCGGCTACCGTTCCCCCTCACCCCTTCATCTCGCCCACCAAGCCTGCCTCCCGCCTCCCCTCTCCCCTCCTCGCACCTTCTGACCCCTCCCTCCCCTCTGTCCCCATCCGCCGCGAAAAGCTGGAAGAGCAACACGAATCCCTCCAATCCCTCCGGCGCGATCTGGCCGTCATGCGCCAGATCCACTCGGACTTCCTCTCGGAGACAAAAACGGCCTTTTCGGCGCTCCGGACCCAAAACAACTCGATGAAGGAGGTCATCAAGACCAAGATCGGCGGCTCGCGCGCCTTGCTGGACAATAGCAAAGCGAAGCTCGAATCGCAATGCAGCGAGACGATCCAAGCGGTCGAGGAGATCCAGGACATTATCGACGCGGCGCGGGAAGACGCTTATAAGCGCTTCGTCACTCCGTCTTCTAGCCATATGAAGAAGATCCGGACGGAGCTGGACCGGGCTCTAGGTCTAGCGGACCGATTTGCGTCGGATGTAGGCACGTCCGAAGGGACCTGGCGCGCGACGTGGGCGCAGGAGCTCAGTCGTGTCAAGGAAGAGCAGAACCTGCTTGCGCACCAGCGTAAACTGGGGGACGATCTCAAGAATGATCTCAAGGACGCGGCGGAGATGTGGGACAATGTCGAGGCGTTCGTGTTGCAGCGGAAAGGCGACATGTCGCCCTCCGGGACAGGGTCCAAGACGCCTACGAGAATCATCGGGTATAGACCCCCTACGCCCGACGCGGACCTTCCGGGCGGCGGCGTCAATAATCTGCTTATGGAGATTAGGACGAAGGAGGCGGATCCCAATACCCGGCTCCGGGCGATCGAGGCGCAGCAGCGTCAGCGCGAGAAGGAGAAGATGGAGAAGTTGAATGAGAAGGATGAGTTTGCGGGCGAGCTGGAAGGGTTCGTGAATGGGCGGAAGTTGAGGAAGACCGGTGGGACGGAAGAGGTGGAGAGGGCGAGGAGTCGGAGGCAGGAGTTGACGCTCAAGAAGATGTTGACGGGGGATCAACCGCCATTGTCTAGTCAACATACCGGCGGAGGGCGGATGGGATCGTCGGCCTCGGTTTCGACCTCGGGCTCGGCGGTCAACTCGCCAGCACCGGCTGGTGTCAAGTCGCCCGGAACACCATCAATGGGCGGAAAGGCGTTGACGCCGCAAATGACAGGCGGGAGCATCACCGGTGGAGCGCGAATCATGACGCCCCAGATGACTGGCTCGAGTGTGCGCAGTGGAGTCAGCAGTGGAGGAGGGACAAAGAGGGGAAGCGTCGAGATGGTCAAGGAGGAAGAGGGGTAGTCGATAGGGGAGGGACAAAGAGGGGAGGCGTTGAGATGGTAAAGCAGGCGGAGGGGTAGTCAATCATAGGAGTTATAATATATCTGCATCTGCTAGAGTGCTAGTATGATACTGGTTACTGCTAGAAAGAATGAGCGTGGGTTACCAACAAGTATAAAAGAGGATGTGTCCTCGCAAAATGCCGTGCTGAAAGTGGTAACAACAGAAAGCCCCATGCTGCCCCGCCCAAACCCGCCTATCTCGCCTCCACACCCGCCAGTGCCTTCTCCACCTCCCTCATCGCCTTCTCTGCCGACATGCTCTCCCTCCGCGCACCCCCGCCGGCCTTGCTAGGCATCTTCCACTGCCCAAACCCGCTCCCTCCGCCCGGAATCGGGTCCGCTCCGAGTCCCAGCCCCAACGGCACCCCGCCCGATAGCGGCGCATGGTCCATGACCACTATAGCCTCTGTGCTCGTGTCGCTGCTCTCGTTTGAGCGGGACTGTTCCATCTCCTTGGTCGTCCGCCTGACCGGGAATGGCGCTGAAGGACGAGCGGGCGAGTCGAGCGATTCCGCGTGGGTGGGCAAGCGGGAGCCGCCAAAGTTGAGAGCGCCGAGCCCCGAGCCTGCCTGCCTGGAGAATGAGGCAGAACCGGAACCGGAACGACCGTGCCCCGCCCCGGTCGCAACCTGGGTACGGGAAGCGAGACCCGACATGGGCCGGCCAGTTCCTGATTTGGGGAAGGCGAAGGCGCCCATTCCGCCGCCGATAGTCCCGGGGATAGTAGGGGCGGAGGAGGTGGCCGAAGAGGGATTCATGCCGTTGCTCATGGACATTGCGCGCGAGTGGAAGCCTGGTAGACCGTCAATGGAGGGTTGGCCGGGCTGGACGGTGTGTAGTCCGCCCGAGGTGGATATGGCGTTGGACATGGAGGAGCGATGGCCCATGGTACGGGCGGTGAGGGTTTGAATGATCTGCGCGGCGTCGGGGCGGTCGTAGGGACGGATCTTGGCCGGAGCGGGGAAGGCCATAGGTGGGTAAAGGAGGAAATTGAGGTATGCGCGTTTGGCTAAAAGGTCAGCTTGTTTTCCGGGAGAAGGGGATAGCAGAACTGACCAACACCCGCATCGACAAATACCACCAGGGCATTGACGTCGTCCACCCATTTGATCCTGAACCCGCCCTTCTCGCCCTCGTACTCCTTGAACATGGCTTGCAGGTCCCGGGTCTTGAGCCTAGGAGTCAGCATCGATTCCCCTTGCTACAGAACCTGCCTTGACTACTTACTCGGCGGGGAAGCTAGAGAGGTGGAGTATCCGGGTCACGGCCGCCGTGTATTGCGTCTGCGCCGCAGGAGTGGCGAGCAGGGTTCCGTTCGGCAGCGAGATAGACATGGCGGCGGATGCGAAGGTGGGGAGGGTGATAAATAGCGGTGAAGCGCTAGCGATGAGAGACGACAAGTAAGAGCTAGCGATGTGATGAACTCTGTAACAAGTTTCGGACAGTCAGGGGTAGTTGTCAAGGTATGCGGAAGGAGCCTGTCCTCGGTGGAAAGCGCGAAGGAGAGGGGAGGACTGCGAGCTGCGAGGTCGGACTGAAGCTGCCGTGGGTTCGGCTGTGATTTGCGGATAGCTGTGAGGGAGGGCAAGGCGAGCGATACGTGTAGGGCTACAAGCTGTGATGCGGACAACGGATAGAGGGCAGAGCTAAGAAGGTGCAAAGGTCTCGTGCACCTGCAGCAGAGACGCGCTTCGCGCGATCACAGCGGGAAACGCTTTACGTAACAGCATGAAACACGTCGTTTTTTTGCTGCGAGTGTGGCGCCGGTGGCGGATGTGGCAGCTGCCGAGGAAGGTGTACAGAGCCGTGTACAGCCCCTGATACAGTATGCAGGGTAGTGGAAGGCTGTATGATGGCGGTCGCTCACGCACACCCTGTTGATCGGGATAAGAGGCGAGCGGGATAGATGAGTGCTTCTCCATACTTAGAACGAGTGACAGGCGAAGCGTATCCCGCACATGATGGAGTCAGATGGATGTGGTTGAGTACGGTCATTTGTTGCCAGCTGACTGACCATGCCAGCCAGGTAATTGAATGCAAAAATTTAGTGCTTCATGCGGCCGGTTCCTTCCGACCTGCGACACTAACGGCTCGTTGAACGGATGACGAATTTACCAGACGAGCCACCTTTACTGGGGGTCAGGCCAGGTACAAGTGGTATACAACCACACCGGCCGGCCCCAGTTGGGCAACTGTAACGACATCCATGCTTTCGAGGGTACCCAACCTACCGCAGCTGCAAGTCTTCCGGACCCGGGATACTTCTCCAGGCGCCTGCACAGCATCCCGAACCTCTTTCTTGCGACTATCGGCGGACGCTACAGCCATTTAAGTGGCGAAACAACAATTGTCCAGCCCCGTCCCACGAGGCCGCCACATACCCGGCGTAAGCTAAACCCGAAGGTCGCGAGTGAGCTGTCGCCATAGGTTCTCGCCACTCCTCCAGTATCGATATCAGCACTACATAGTCAGCACCCGTCATGCACGGATAATAGTACAATGTAGAATTACCGAAACAAAGTTGTTCCAGTCCTGCGCTCTTAGGGCAACACGCGAAACGCCAATTTGGCAGGACCGTGCACACCCCTGGGAGAGTGGCAATGCTTGCTGTCGATGCGGAGACCTTGAACTCACATTTCACTCATCGGGGGACGCTCCCGGTGGTGGTGGGGAAAAGAATCGCCATGGAACAACCATAAGAATCTCCGGTGGTTCCGCCATCGGAGGCCGTTCCCAATGTCCAATAGCTCTGCCGTCTACCCTTAGGGGTAGATGATCACCTATGGATCCGTACACAAGCCGACTGTGAGCGAGAGGTTTCTTTTTGCTGCTGAACGGAGCCGAGACCGTGAAGACGGAGCCGAGGGTCCTGGGTGGTGCCACACTCGCGCTATACCGACTAACCCCGCTGTACCCTGAGGTGTGTGACGTTTCTAACCCTGAGTGGCGGCGAGCCCCGCTTACTGTATGCGGGGGGACGCATCAATGACTGCGGGGGGAAGGGGAGGCATGTCTTATCAATCGATTCATCTTGTCTTCATACTTCTATCTACCTTCTATACACAGAAGCCAACAGCAGATACCTTGTGAGTGGATCATTCAGCTTCTCGTCTCGTCTTCACTGGCGGATCTGCTGGGATCTCCGGGTGGGGAGGGTTCGCGAAATCCGTAGGATCGCGTCCCTCGCGATCCTTATCGTATCGCACGTTGCCACCCTGCTCCCCCCATCCTACACGACCGCCGTGTCCCCAGCCCCGCTGTCCTAGCAGGACGCTGTTGTCTTGTGATGGAAACCGGAAGTGGAGGACGGCGATCTGATCGGTCGTTCTCGAAGCTTCCGTGGTCAATGCGGTGCTGACTCACCTTTCCCCTTCCTTCTCCATCGTACCACTTTCAATCTCTCTTCTATACATATATCTCCCATTCAGCGTGTCCGCTAACAATCATCAGTCACCCTCACTACATCTACCAGTACATCGCACCAACATGCAGATCTTCGTAAGTGCCTTTGGCATCCATGACATCGCACGGGCAATCGCTGATTCGCCACCAGGTCAAGACCCTCACCGGCAAGACCATCACCCTCGAGGTCGAGTCCTCGGACACCATTGACAACGTCAAGGCCAAGATTCAGGACAAGGAAGGCATCCCGCCAGACCAGCAGCGGTTGATTTTCGCCGGGAAGCAGTTGGAGGATGGCCGGACACTCTCGGACTACAGTCAGTTGAAGCACGCCTGGCAATGTGGAGCTTGAGCTGACAAAGTAGACATCCAGAAGGAGTCTACCCTCCACTTGGTGCTCCGTCTCCGAGGTGGTATGCAGATCTTTGTCAAGACGTGAGCTGGCCTTTCTGGTTTCCGGGAGCGGGAAGAGTAGCTGACACATCAGTCTCACTGGCAAGACTATCACTCTCGAGGTCGAGTCATCCGACATGATCGACAATGTCAAGGCGAAGATCCAGGACAAAGAGGGGATCCCCCCAGACCAGCAGCGGTTGATTTTCGCCGGGAAGCAGCTCGAGGATGGGCGGACCCTTTCGGACTACAACATCCAGAAGGAGTCAACTCTCCACTTGGTCCTCCGTCTGCGCGGTGGTATGCAGATCTTCGTCAAGACGTAAGTTTCCTTGATCGACCTGCTGGCAAAACGAAAGCTGATAAAATCAGCTTGACCGGCAAGACCATCACCCTCGAGGTTGAGTCCTCCGACACCATCGACAATGTCAAGGCCAAAATCCAGGACAAGGAGGGTATTCCCCCAGACCAGCAGCGATTGATTTTCGCCGGAAAGCAGCTTGAGGATGGCCGAACTCTGTCTGACTACAGTGAGCTATCGAGGCTACGGAATCCTCGCATCAATAGCTGACATTCCAGATATCCAGAAAGAGTCCACCCTTCACCTTGTCCTCCGCCTCCGAGGAGGTATGCAAATCTTCGTCAAAACCCTCACCGGCAAGACGATCACTCTCGAGGTTGAATCCTCCGACACTATCGACAATGTCAAGGCGAAAATCCAGGACAAGGAGGGCATCCCGCCAGACCAGCAGCGACTCATCTTTGCCGGTAAACAGCTCGAGGATGGCCGCACCCTTTCGGACTACAACATCCAGAAGGAGTCTACCCTGCACCTCGTTCTTCGTCTGAGGGGAGGTATGCAGATCTTCGTCAAGACGTTGACGGGGAAGACGATTACACTCGAGGTGGAGAGCAGTGACACCATCGACAACGTGAAGGCGAAGATCCAGGACAAGTAAGCTTCTCCATTCCCGGCACTTCCAACAGGGCAAAGCTAACAGTATCAGGGAGGGCATCCCGCCAGACCAGCAACGCCTTATCTTCGCTGGCAAGCAGCTCGAGGACGGCCGGACTCTGTCGGACTACAACATCCAAAAGGAGTCGACTCTCCACTTGGTCCTTCGTCTGCGTGGTGGTATGCAGATCTTCGTCAAGACGTGAGTTGCTCTGCAATGCGCGTCATTTGCGAATATGCGAATATTAAGCTGACAAACCAGCTTGACCGGCAAGACTATCACCCTCGAGGTTGAGTCGTCCGACACTATCGACAACGTCAAGGCCAAGATCCAGGACAAGGAGGGTATTCCCCCAGACCAGCAGCGTCTGATTTTCGCCGGAAAGCAGCTGGAGGACGGGCGGACCCTGAGCGACTACAACATCCAGAAGGAGTCTACGCTCCACTTGGTGTTGCGTCTGCGTGGAGGTCAGTAGGGAAGAGGGGACGAAGAGGGGACGAAGAGGCGGGAAAAGGTGTGAACAGGGGATCATGGAAGGAAGCAGCTATGTAGAAGATGAATCAGAAGTGACATGTTCATGTGCAGGTCCGGCTGTGGTGGAAGTCAGTGATGCTGCTGAGAGACTAGGATAGCTCCCCATGAAGAGGAGAGGGACCGAGATACAACTGAAACCTCGCCGAGGTTTCAGATTTCGGCTCAATCCGGCTGCGCCTCCTTTGAGCAAATTTGTCAGTGCCCACTGCATCCATATGTCACTCTGTGTCACTCCTGGACACCCTTCCGCTCACCACAACGTCATCTCTCACGACCTGAACACCCATACTCGCAAAAATGCTAAGCACAACACAAGTCAATACGTTCTCCTACGGACCTAATCCCACGATGTGAGCTCGACGCGCCATGTCGAGCTATTTCTACCGCGCACCGACCGAATCACCCCTCGGACCGTTTACGCACCATCGCTGGCTCAGATCCCCATCGCCCGTCCCGTCAGAGTCAGTACTGTTCGGACACGGCAAATGGGGAGACGAAGCAGTATCGATTCCCTCGAAATCGGATCACTGGGCAGTCGGTCCGAGCCGTACTCCTCGTAGCCAACCTGACGCGTCGAGCGATGGCAGCGATGCCGAGTCAGAAGGGCCTATCACTCCACATGCGTATTCAGAGCGCAAGGATGGGTGGGGCTGGCAGACCAGTCCGTTCAAGGATCAACGGTGGAAGTTGGAATTGAGAGATGAAGGGGCGGAGGGGGAGGCGGATGGAGAGGGGTTCGATGTCCTACTGGCCGCGGGCGGAGGGCTCGCCGGGAAGCTACGCCGCGAGGCAGGAGGTCTGGGTGTCGAGCTAGGGAACGTCCGGCCGGAAGGCGGAGAAAACACAGGGCAGGACCAGGAGGAGCGGTCAGCAGATGAATGGGAGGATTGGCGGAGAGGGAGAGGGAAAAGGGCTCGTCGGACTCCCTCGGTCGCCTCGGCGAGCTCAAGCGACGAGGCGGATCCTCGAGAAGGTGGGCTGGACGGCCTGAGGCGGGTATTATGGCCTGCAAGGCCTAGGGTCCCTCCGCAGACCAAGTCCATCCGGTCCGGGTTCCCCAATGCTCGTCCGGAACTCGTAGCACGTCATCCCCCTCCGGTCGATCCGGTGGACGAGGAAGACCGGTTTTGGTTCGATCCGCGATATCACCAGCATGTCGAGCGTGCAGCGACACCCGAGCCTGTACAAGTCCGGAATGATCACTCGAACCTCCCTCCACCAGCCTTGTCTCTTCCTATCCGGCGCTCTCCATCACCCAGTCCGGGGCGGGAACCCCTCCCCGGCCCCACCCTGCATCTAGGGACCCATCTCGCGTCGAGACTGGGTCATCTACGTCTCCTCGATGCGGCAGAACGGCTAGTACAGGAAGATGGGATGTCGGGGTTGTCGATGTTCCTGTATTGCCCGAAGAAGCACGTCCGGGAGATATGGAGCGAGGAGAAGATCTGGGCAGTCAGGCAAGGCTTGGACAGGCTGGACTGGCTGAGTGAGTCATCCTCTCTACAGTCTACCTAGAGGTACAGGAGATCTCTGAGCTGAGCATCAGGTCCTGGCTTTTCGGAGAGGATCTTTGTTCACGCGCACGAGACGATCAATCTCGCTTGTCCAGCCCCGATCATCGGGTCAAGGCGAGTCCTGCACTTCGGGCTCTACTATGCGCATGATCCAGTCGTCTGACGAGACAGTTCTACTACCATGCCCTCATCCTCCTCAGCGATCTTCCACCTTACAATCGAAGGCCTCAGTATCGAAATGGCAACGCTGGAACAGCTAGGCTTGAAGTATCTTGTGGTCCAGTGAGTTGGCCTATCCACAAGCGGCTTTTATGCTTCAGCTCACCAACGCAGCCCGGGCTCCTCCATACGTTGCGGTGGGAAAGGCAATGATCGTGCGACCCTCAAGATCATCGCTGGCAATATCGACACGCTGCTCGAGCGGCATCCAGGCATCACCATCGTCCTGGAGAGCATGGTCAGTATACCTCCTTCGCAGACCGGATGACTCGCGTTGATCACTTGCAGACATGCTGCAACGGCCGACTAGCAGGAACAACTCTCCGCTCGCTCGCTCGGATACGGCACTACTCGTCCTTCCCCGCCCGGATCAAATTCTGTCTAGACCTCTGCCACGTCCACTCGATATCACACGACCTTTCCTCCTCCGTTGGGCGTCAGACATTATTCGACGACGTCGATACCTGGCTGGGCGCGGAGAATGTTGTTTGTGCGCACGTCAGCGAGTGCGCTGTACCCCACGGCTCCAAGCGAGATCTACACGCCGAGTGAGCCATCCATCTTGCTACCAGCCGACACGAGCTGATGATCAGTTTTGGAGCAGGATATATAGGGGACGAAGGGTTCCGCACCGTCATTCGCCATCCACCATTCGAGCACATTACCTGGATTATCGAAACGCCGCGATACCTCCCCCGCAGCGTCACTTCGCACGCTATCGAAGCGCTCGAAGTAGATCGGCAAGCATTGGACATTGAGCATCTGCGGATTCTGGCCAATACGCCGGCTGGGGAGTGGGCGGATGAGGTCAAGCGAGTGAAGAGGAAGAAGCGGAGGCGGAAGGCGATCAAGGATTTGAGGAGGAAGATGTGGGCTGCTGTGCCGGGTTATAAGGTACAGGAAAGGCGGGAGGGGGAGGAGCGGAGAAAACGAGAGAGGAAGCGGCGAGGGAGGCTGGGCAAGGCGAAAGCAAGAGCGGTGGAGAGGGTCGGTGAAGGCTGAATACGAGGGCGGTTGAGGTTATCGTACGTATAAGGGGATCTGGGACACTGGTCATCTATATCTTGGTTGTTAATCGGTTTCATATTTGTACTGTTAGCTACCGTTGTGAAGTACAGGATATCCATACATCTTGCAACTGATAGTCTGATACAAGGGCTAGAGATACAATGTCCTATCCCCTGAATTTGAGTGTCTCGCACCCGGACCTCCAGCTGACGGTCCAAGCTTGTCCCGACCTCCACCTCCCTTCTCGATACTCCTACTCCCCCTGTCCTCGAACTGTAGGCCTCAGGTTACGCTCCGAGCCCGTCCCGACTGCCACTCCCACTCCCCTGCCTTCGCTCCTTATCCCCAATCCCAGCCCCACCAGCCGCAACACTCCCCTTCCTCCCCCTCGCCTCGCCTACATCAAAGTAATCCGCCGACCGAATCTCATACATCGGACTCGTGTCCAGATCCCCTAGACCGTGTCTCGTCGCAGACGGGAACGGACCCGACATGGACAGGGAGGACGAGCCGCGCGTGGGTGCTCGGCGACCTGAAGAGCCAGAGCCGGAACGGGGCTCGCCAACTGCGGGCGAGATGGGTGCTGCGAGGGGCTGAGAGTAGATGAGGGGTGCAGTGAAGCCGGGGGAGGTAGGTGATACGGGTGGGTAGGTGAAATTGGATAAGTCGGGCCGGTACGCATCGGCTTGACGGGGGCGGGACGAAGACCGCGCTCTTCCGGATCCAGCCAGAGGCAGACCTTTTGGTGTCGAAGCGGGCGAGTCGGTCGTCTGGAAGATCGCGTCCTTCTCATCATACGACCCGCCCGCACCGACCTCGTCCCTCAGACTGCTCCCTGCATGGCTCTTCTCCCTCATCATCCCCGCCGCGGCCATGCTACTCCCCACCGACCCCACCCTCTTTCCGCGCATCCCCTCCATCCCCCCGTCTTCAGGCACTTCCGGCAAATACCCCAACCGCACGCTCTCACCGCCTTCCGTCCAGCTATCCCCCTCGTAATCGCTATACCCCTCAATCATTGATTTCTGCCGATGCGCCTCCTGATGCTTCTTGGTACGCCGCGTAAAAGTTGTCGCGGGTTCCGATTCGGGCGTGTCTCTTCCGCCACCACCACGAGAGCGGCCGAGCGGGTATCCAGTATTGCCGTATTTCCGCTTGAGGAAGAAGAACCAGGCGCTGAATGCTGCTGCGGCGAGTACGAAGAAACCGACGACGGATCCAGCGACGATCGCAGTGGTATTCACCACGGATCCGCCGCCTGTGGACGATGAAGGCGTCGAGGACGGCGAGGAGGGGGACGAGCCGCCGATGAAGGGCCCTTGGGATGAGACTTGCGCAAGCGATTGCCGCAAGGCTCGAACGGCGTAAAAGTCTTGCGAAGATACCGAGGCGTTGGTGAGGCTGTATAGCGCCACGCCAGGCTGCCACGTCCCCGAGTTCCGTGCTTGGTCTGGGTATGAAAAGACCGAGTAGACGTTCTTGAGAAAGGACGAGCCAAAGACAAAGTCACCGGCGTCGTTGGGAAGGGGGGTGTACTGGATTGCGCCGATACAGGTTGATTGGGATGGGTCGCTCGGGTCCGGCCAGGACATGTCGAGCGGGTGGGCAGGGTACCACTTGCCGCCAAAGTTGAAGCTGAAGGAGAGTTGGGTCTTGCATGGCATGCGGTCTGTACGTCAGCTTGGTCCTGAGCTCGGCCTCGGAAGCTTACAGTATCCGTCCCCACTCGCGCTGATCCCGTATGCAGCGTAGATGGCGTCCGCGTATGGCTTGTGGCCAACGAGAATCGCCACCCCGCCCGAGTCGAGCACAGCTAGCGGTTGACTCCGGCTGCTCACTACCAGACTTCCGCCCAGAGGGATCGTCTTCTCCGTCGGCCCAGAGCCCAGCTGCCCATCCGACCAATCCGTGGCCATGACGCCCATCAATGGGACGCGCCAATGTAGATATCCGATGACGCCGAGATTCGGATTGGCGATGATGGGTATATACGAGGGGGAGCACGGAGCGGGGCAGTACCGGTCGTACGTTGATCCAATGGTAAGAAGGGATCGAGTTCGCACGTCCTCGCGCCGCTCGAGGGCGAGACTAAAGACGCGCTGTGTGGGTGCGAATGTACCAGAACCGAAAAGGTTGTCGAGGAAGGTCGCGCCGTCTGGATTCGATGAGGTCGTTCCGGGGATCTGGCTCGAGATGATCGAGTTGGCGGGTACTACCCATCAGCTGAGGATGAATGAGGGGGGATGAGACCACGTACAAGCCATGCCTAACACTCCCGAAAAGTCGCCGCCACCAAGATTCTCGTTGGTCACTCGATCACCAGCAACTATCGCGTCAGCCGGATTTTAGTCTTGAGGAAAGAAGAAAACGTACTGAAGGCTTGATAGGCAATGGCAAATCTGTCGAGCTGGACCTCTTCCCAAATGATCTCCCCGCTGACTGCGCCCGAGTGATATGTCATGTTCGCTCGAACGCCAGATGAGATGGACAGGGACGAGTCGAACTTGGCGGGTGCGGAAGTACAATCGGAAGTCGAGCAATTCGTCACTGCGACCCACTAGGAAGGTCAGCTCAATGCTCCGCGTCCGAAGAGGGCAGCCAACTCACCATATCTGAGCTCCCTAGATCCACCTGCAGCTTTACGCGCTGGTACCCCGGTCCAGTATCTAGTACCTGTCTCTTTCCTCTCCATACCTCCCGCCTGAGATCGCCTTGTTCGCCCTCCTCCCCTGCCCAAGCATAGGCGTTCGCCTGAGCTTCGGCAGTAGCTCCATGTCCTAGCTCCACAGCTACTGCATATATCGCCTCGTCGTCCCTCGTCCCGCCCAAGGTCAGATTGAAGGTGACGCCCGGGACGTATGTGGGGGTGGCGGACGCGGAGGCGGAACGGGTGGTGGACCATAGCGAGGTGAATGTGCGCGAGTCCGACGAGCCGGACGATCGCGCTCGGGTCGGAGACGATGTGGATGATGAGGATACGGAGGAAAGAGGAAGCGAGGAGGCGGGTGAGCCGGAGATGAATGAGGATGTTGTGTTGCCACTTGCGGTAGCGGTGGCGGACGAGGTGAATGTCGAAGGAGGAGGGACGAAGAGGGGCGCGGTAGAGAACGAGGATGAAGAGCTGACCGATGATGTGGGAGAGGCCGAGCTGGAGGTGGTTGCTTGTCGTTTGCCTTTCCGGTCGTCGAGAAGGAAAGGGGGAGGGGCTTGGATCTTACGCGTCCATTTCAGACCTGACCCCTCCTTCGCCTTCTCCACGGGGCCAGCCTTCTCGCCGCCCAATGACATGACCTCCTCGTCATTCTCCGCGTTCTGAAAGCCGAGGCGGCCGTACCGAAGTTTCCGCCACCAATTGCTCGGCCCAGCAACCGGGGCCTCCTGGCTTCCGTCGATATCCTCCACATCCTCGATATTGCGAAAGGATGTGGACATTACGCCCTCATCTCCAGATTGCGTAGTCTTGATCTGGCGAGGTGTATGTATGGCTTGTTAGAAGCAGAAAGGTGGTCGAGTGGTGGTGCCCTTTCAAGAGTCGACGCCCGTTGGTTTGTTGTTTTCGGTCGAATGCGAGGTCCCCAATAGACCGAGAAAGTGAGACGGTAGACGCGTGCGAATGGTGGCGGGACGCACTACTGCTGGTGCGGGATATTCACTGCTAGCGGGCAGTGTTAGGTGAGACAAGGGTAGTACTACAAGATATAGATGTATCCAAAGAGATGCAAAGAGAGGAAGAGATGGGAGAGGAGAGGCCGAAATGGGATCGCGCTGCAGCTGACAAGCAAAAGCCAAAAGGCGACTCGGATCCGGACAACGGGAGACCCCATGATGCCCCGCAAGTGATTCAAGTGCACACACAATGCTCTGTTTTGATCGGGAGACTCTATATCACAGCCCTGTGCATTGGGGCCTACTCCCTGCCGAGATTTGGGATTGATTATCGCATGTCAATTGGAAACGGCCCCCTCACCATCACATCGCGGGCGCTCGGGGATATATCCCTCTGAGCGTCGGCTCGGGCGGGTGGACGCGAACAACCTTTGCACCGCTTTGACATCTCCGCGTGCCATGACCACTAACAAGATACATGCAGGGATACGGGTATACGAGCCTAGGGCGAGCCCCCGAACGCCTCAGTCGCGCACGCCCCATCCCTGCTCCGTCAGTACTCGTCCGCGTTTTGCACAGCATCTCCAAGTGCAAAGGGACTCACGCCAAAGTACCCGCCCATACCGGTTGGACCTGGGAGTCTGTATCCGAGAGGGTAGCCAGTCATCATACTGGCCACATCAGCTCTCTCTGATGTGATGTACTCACCCACCAACGCCATAGTATCGTCTCCAAGCGGCGGCGGTGCAGTCGATACCGGTCCCGGCACCCCAGCCGAGCGGTCCGCCCAGCTGATGAGGCATCCCAGTCACCTGTTGAGCATTAACATACCGATTCTACAGTTGGAGATAGACTCACACCAGCGCCGATCCCGACCCCAGGACCGGGGTAGCGGGTCTTGACTGCCGGGTAGATCGCTAAGCGGCCGCCTCCGGGAAGTACCATCGTCGGAAAGGGGATCCTAAGGTAGACTCAGCGACCGTTGTACCCAGACTGAGGGAGTGCTTACTCATCGGGATTGACGAATGGGTGGTGGATCATGTGAGGGTTGATATTCATCGGCATGTCGGGCGAGAGTGCGAGTGTCAGTAGGAACAGACAGGGAGCTGGTTATGCGAGATACTTGTAGGTTCATTGTCAAGCTTCAGTGTCCCGGCTCACCGCGATGCACACAGCTCTTCCTCCATTTCCTTCCTTTGTTCTGCATCCAGCATTGGGATAAGTGTATGGGGTCCACCGGTCGGCATCCCTTTCTTACACGCAAAGGACGTCAGCGCCCTTGTCAGTTAGGTCTGGAGCTGCTTGTGAATGCGGTCCCAAAGGGCCGACAACTCATCACTCCATTTTGGGGGAACAGAGCTGATAAGAAGGAGCAACCTGGCGTTATAGTCGTAATCCATGTACAGTAAGCATGTCAACACCGTGTATAGCTACAGTCATCTCCCAACTCCTCCGAAAAAAGAACACCTCGCCACCGCCTCCCGTCCGCCCTGCCCGGTCTCCTTTAGCAACATGGGATGGGGATGATGCAAATGTCGCATCGACATGGAAGGATTGGCAGTCCACAGAACTTTCCTGCGGACGTCAGCTGGTTCCCAGACACAGAAGCAGAGAGGGGTCAAAGCGCAGTATAGTCATGGGAAGAGGACATACCGGGACAGCCTCCCCTCAAGCGCAAGACATCGTCCTTTTGTGTCGACTCTCCCGTTGCAGGTGTTTTCGAGTCTGGCTGGTCAGCTGTGTACTTCCGATGTTTCCCATGAAAGGCAGAGAATACCACAACGCACTCATCATGGTCTGCGCAGCGGGCTGCTTGGCAACGTATCCCTGCTCGATGGATGGCTGAACTTGGTTGGCGGAGTGCATTTTTGCTGATGTGTTTCCGATAAGTTGTGATTCGAAGGCGAGGAGCGGGCTGACGGGTATGATGATAGTGCGTATAGTGTTGCAAGATATGGTATGAGTGCTGCGTTTTCAGCTGTGCTGAAGATATATAGCTTCAGACATCTTTGGTCGCAGCCCGATGACGTAGTGACAAGGCAAGCCTATATATGTTTATTCAGTGCCCTGGATAGGCGTTCCCGATCATGCCGTGCCTAATTCTCGCGCCGCTCGCTCGGCGGTCTTGTCCGGTCAACATGCTCTGCCAAAAATCCGCCGAGGAACAGGTCCATCCACCATACAGATACCACATCGCACTTACTATACCCAAACACAGCTAAGAACACACAGCCAGCAAGAGCAGACAGCGTAGATATCTACCCACAAATATACCGGCGAAAAAATCGCTGCTCCACGTCCCTTCACGCCCGGAACCGACCCAAACGACGACCATGTCCCAACCTCCTTCTTCCCGACGGACGACCTCGACCCAGGGCTCATCACGATTAGCTCTGTCAGTCGGGAAGACCGCGAACGGGACTGGAGCACCTGTGTCCGCTCCTGAGCGGCATCCGCTCAAGCACGAGTGAGTGCCTTTCCGAAGGGCAGCTGCGGGACCAGGGGATTAGCTAAAGTCGTAGTTGGTCTGTATCGTATGTGCACAGACCGCCGGGAACGAAGGTGGACTATGAGAAGGAGATCAAGCGTGTGGCTACGTTTGGATCTGTGAGCTCGCATTCTCCGACGGGTCTTCACAGGTCCCGAGCTGTAGCTGACTCTGTGCAGATAGAATCATTCCTCCACATCTACTCCCACCTTATCCCGCCTAACGAGCTCCAGCCCGTCACAGACGTGCTGGTTTTCCTCGCTCGGATCCCCACACCCGGTACATGGGAATGTATGCCCGAGTGAGCTTACTCTCCTCCGACTACATGCGGAAGAGGTGAAGCTGACTGGTGTAGCGGAGGGAAATTCACCATTCGCCTTGTCCACCCCATCACCCCCCTCCTGTTTGAATCTCTCCTCTTCGCACTGATAGGCGATCAGTTTGACGAGGAGGACCGGGTGGTGGGATGTGTGCTGAGTGCGCGGCAGCCGGAGGATCTGATTAGTGTCTGGGTGGAGGATGAGGGGGAGGCATTGCGGAGTGGGGCGCTGAGGTGAGTCATCTCCACCGCGGGTCCAGGGATAACTACGAGGATCAAGCCGAGGAGCTTGGGGATTCGTGTTATATGCTGACTATCTAGGGAGAAAATCCTCGCACTCCTCAATCTCCCACCATCAGCGATATGTGAATACCGCTCGAACCGCGCCCTCCTCGACGCCGTCGGAACCGGCAATAATACCGGTCCGATAGGCAACCCCCAGTCGAATGGTCCCACCTCAACAATGGCCACTCCCATGTCCAACTCCACATCCAATCCGTCCGGTGCGGACAGGTCGCAGCCGTCGAATAGGAGTTATAACTCACATGCGGCAGAAGAGGGCGGAGGGGGAGGCTATGGGCAGCGGTATGGCCGGGAAGGGGATGGAGGGGGGGTGCAGGGGCAAGGGCCGAGGACAGGGATGGGTGGGTTTGGGGGTAGGGATGGGCAAAGGAATGGGTGGGGAGGGGCCGTAGGGGCACGGAGGGAATAAGGACGGATGAAGAAGTCAAAAGCGGTCCTGGATGGGCATGCATCTACCCGACGATCATGGAGCCAGAACGCTTTCTTTCGCCGCGCCACGCTCGGTCTCACACGATTCATAATGATTTTACTGATGGCTCTGATTCCGCCTATCTGTAGGTACGTCAAATCACTCAAACCCAACGAACTACCTGCAAGCCCATCCACCGGGCTGCAGCCGCTACCAGTCCCGATTTCCCTTCTGCCAGGGCGACTCCGGCGCTCTTCTTGTGCTTGGGCTTGACCAAGTGAAACTCCGTCTGACGCCCGAAGACCCATTCGAATCCCTCGGTCTCATTATCCCAATACACGTCCTCCTCGAGCGGGAACTGATATCAGCCTTGACCTTTCGCGCAGGGGTAAAGGACAAGTACTCACGAGCTGGTCGACACCCCATTCTGGGACATAGGTCTCTGCGGACAGCTCGATCGAAGTCCAGTAGTTCTTCAGTACGGTGTTCTGACCTCCACCTGGGACGGCTAGAGATCAGCTTGGCCCGCTAACCTTCACGCACAGTCTTGAAGATTGGTCATTCCTGCCTGAATCAGCTTTTCTCCCCAGGACCGATAGTGCAGTCATACGCACCGATAAGAGCACCCGCCGAGTGACCATAATCGCCAATGGGATGGCTGTAGATCAACCCCTTCAAACCCTTCTTGTCCATATCCCCTCGGACATCCTTCAAGACCCCGTCCCCAGTTCGTCTGGGGACCATCCGATTCCTGACTAGATCCTGAAGCTTGTTGCCCGCTTCCAGACCTTTGAGTAGGCCGACGGGCGGGGAGGTCTCGTTAGCGCGGAGGATGTAGCCAAGGTGTTGCGTGTCGGTGTTCATGTTCATGGCCGTGATCCCGATGTCGACGTGGAGCATATCTATGTGTATCAGCTATGGAGCATCCAGAGAGCACAGCTTATCTTACCTCCTTCCCTCATCGCCGGATGCTCCGATACAGATGGCTCAGACGGTGACCGATAGATACTTACCGAAGGAGGGAACCACGTCCCCGTCCCAATCTGACATCAGCCCCTTTTCGTTTTGACGTTCGAGCATCCCGGACTCACGCGCCAGCGCATCACATCCCTAAACCACCATTCCAGATCCTCCGCTGTCGTCTCTCCCGCTTTCACAACCTTCTCCGAGAACCCCTCCGCGACCATCGCCCACACATTCTCCATCATGAGCTTGTACATCCCCAGCTGCTCCTCTCCGCCCACTCGCGCAGCGACCACCTCCACGCCGATCGCGCGGTGGCTCGAGGTCCGGCTCGCCCACTTTGGACCCAGCTTGGAGAGTAAGAGCTGCCCCTCGCCCGTGTGCAACCCGTCTGAGAATGACATGTTTTCGTCTATCTACGGAATCAGCATGAGCGGGGGAGGGGTAACTTACGTTGACAGCTATCTTCTTGGGGTCGATGCGCTCCAGTGTCTTGTTGAGGGTGTGCCAGAGGTCTTCGGTGTTGTCAATAAGATAGAGGGGGTTCTCGACTTCCGGGTGCGTGTGGAAGAGGAATAGAGTTCGGCGACGTGCGGAGAATGTCGTGGTGGATGAGACGAGCGAGCGGAAGGCTGTGTCTTCCGCGTACTCCCGCATGGATAGGATCCAGGCGTCATACCCACTGTCCCGTCAGCTGATAGATAGGAGAAGGACGTACTGTTTCTTCAGCACAGAAGGGATAAAGTCATAGCGCTTCTGCACCCAGCGCTTCTCGAGCTCATCCTGCTTTCGGAGCGTGGGGAGGTCGCGGTATTCAGCTTTTGGCTGGAGGGCGAGGGTAACTGCCGGGAGAGCGACGAGGAAGGTGAGCAGCTTCATACTGCCAGCGTATGAAGGGAGAAGACAATGACCGGACGGAACCCCTTGTTCTTGCCTTATCTGTCGCTCCCCAAGCAGACAGGGCCAAGGTGGGGGAGCACATGCAACCCCAAGACGCGTCGGAGAAGACCGAGATGAGGAATGTGGAGACTGACGTCATGTCAACAGGGAGCTGCTTTGGATCTGTCTCACTATAGCTCACCGAACATCTTCTTCCCGGTCAACCACCAACTCTGACCGACTGAACCGCCCATCTCTCATCCATACTCTATCCGCTCAAAGTACAGAACCGTTTAGACTCGGCTAGCGTTGACAAAATGGCGCTCAATCCCCTCCCCCGCTTTTACTACATCTTCTTCGCTTTCTTTGAGCCGGTACGTTCCCCCTTTGCCGAGCAGTGTTCCTGATACTGGGGGTACGGTCCGTTGAGGCCTTATGGAAGACTCCCTCCAGCTCTGAAGAAGGACATCATACTAACGCCAGACACTTATACTGATTGGCGCCTACCTCTGTATCGCCACACCTCAGGCATACGCCGAGGCGCTCCTCCCAGCCGGTATTGAGCCCGTCACACGCATCCTGGGGTCGACGAGCCGGGGACAGATGGCCATTGGTGGTCTGGGCTCATGTGAGTCCTTCATCCGGCACTGAGTGGTGCCTGTTGCCTAGCTGACCATACAGGCTTCCTCCTGCTGGCGATGCTGGCGCTTTCGATGTTCCCGTTGATCAAGAACAACTTGGGTGGGAACCCCGTCGTCCAGGCCAAGATGGTCAGGGGTCTATTGGTCCCCTTGGCTATTGCAGATGTAAGTTCTCATCCCGCAATTGGCCGTGTTGGCGGGGCGTTAGCTGATCATGTATAGCTCTCGCAGTCAGTTCCACCTTGACGGATATACACAGATCTGTTACTGATGTTTTCCATAGTATCGCTATGACCCTCTTACCCCTACCCATGTCCTTCCTGAAGAGTCCGTCTAAGTGGACCGGGACTCTGCATGGGAACATCACCATCACAGTCTTCCTCTTTGCAGTCCGGTGAGTCCCTCTTCACTCACCCTGACCATTCCGGCCCACCGAATCAGAGGCTTCAAGCTTTTTCGCGATACCCGATAGTCCTGCTACCCAATCGTGTAATGTCTGGGCTGACTATGTGCAGAATGGCGTACTTCCTCGGTATCGGCCGATCCCAGAAATTGCCCATCAACGCCGCCGGGCAGCGCAAGCGCTCTCACGGACAAGCAACTATGCCCCTCCCTTCGCCCGCTGTCCAGGTGGATGTGGAGACGGTGAAGAGGGTAGAGTCTGTCGAAGCGAGCCCTAGGAAGAGGAGCGGGCGGGGCAAGGCATGAGCGGCGGGCGCTGAGCAGGAAGGGGGGGAGCGAGTACTTGCGCATGAGACCCAGGATGCAGCGGAAGATCATGGCGGCGATCGCCGGGGAACCTACGATATCGCCAGCAAGGCATGTTGATGCGCGCATCTTCTTGCAACTTCCATCAACATCTAGCAGCATCTATAGCTATCTACAAGCGCCAGGTCTAGCACGAGCTAGACCAATCAATCCGAACCCCCGGACAAACTAAGCAAGAACCAAGCGTGATCGCCTCGATCGCCAGCTCGTAACAGCTCAGCGCTCAAATACATTCCGACTCAGCTGCCAATCAATAGCTATATCCCGGGCCGGCCTACACGCCGACTCTGTACCATCCAGACAATATGAGCGACTTTGAGGCACTTGACCCAACGCTGCAGAATGTACTGGACCAGAAATCGCTGAAATGGATCTTCTGCGGTATGTCACCTCGTCCTGTCTCCCTTGCAGCTGAGCTCGCCCAGCTCTTTCGCGCAGTCGACACAAGAGACACCGGCCTTCAGGAGGTCGCTATAGAGCTCAGCTGATCAACTCAGGTGGAAAAGGAGGTGTCGGAAAGACTACCACCAGTTGCTCCTTAGCTGTCCAGCTCGCAGCATGCAGAGAATCCGTGCTTCTCATCGTGAGCTTCCCTCCTCGCACGCTCGCAGAGGGGCATGACAGGAGCCGCATGTTGATGTTCAGTCCACTGACCCCGCGCACAACCTTTCAGACGCCTTTTCGCAGAAATTCGGGAAGGACGCAACGAAAGTAAACGGGTTCGATAATCTGTTCGCTATGGAGATTGACCCAAATGGGAGTCTGCAGGAGATGATCGAGAGCTGTGAGTGCTATTTACTGGACTTCCATGGGATTCAATGTAGCTGATCTATCATAGCCGACCAAAGCGGTGGAATGGGATCTATGATGCAGGATTTGGCATTCGCCATTCCAGGTGTGGACGAGGCTATGGGCTTCGCGGAGATCATGAAGTAAGTCGGGACTTCCTCTCTGAGGTTGACAAGGACCACATTGATAGACAGGCACGTCAAGTCGATGGAGTTCTCAGTTATCGTCTTTGACACAGCACCAACCGGTCACACTTTGCGATTCCTCTCTTTCCCCTCAGTGCTTGAGAAGGCTCTGGGGAAGCTGAGTACCCTTGGCGGCCGGTTCGGACCCATGATATCTCAGGTGAGTTGGGCCTCGCCGTACTGCGTAGTGGTCGGACAAAGCTGTAGCTGACCTCACAGATGCAATCAATGTTCGGCGGCGGGGCACCTCAAGAGGACATGTTTGCCAAGCTGGACCAAATGAAGGAGGTCATCACCGAGGTGAACACTCAATTCAAAGATCCTGTAAGTCTGCAAGTCGCTGAAGAGTCCTGCATCCTGCGCGAATCCTAAGCTCACAATGTGCAGGAGAAGACAACATTCGTCTGCGTCTGCATCTCCGAGTTCCTGTCGCTGTACGAAACCGAGCGGTTGATCCAGGAATTGACGACGTACGGTATCGACACCCACAACATCGTGGTCAACCAGCTGCTCTTCCCCAAGGCTAGTGAGTTGTTGTCTCTATTCCGCACGACGCGCGATAGGGACCCAAGCTGACATCTAGCCAACAACTGCGAGCAATGTACGGTCAGGCACAAGATGCAGCAAAAATACCTCAAGGAGGCGTTTGACCTGTACGAGGATGGGTTCAACATTGTGCAATTGCCATTATTGACGGAAGAGGTGAGAGGTGTCGAGAAGATAAAGGAGTTCAGTAGGGTGAGTCCGGACGGACCCCTTTGGGCGGACCAAGCGAGGGAGCTAGAGCTGATGGGTGCAGATGCTCGTCACACCTTACGAGCCACCAAAGTAGAGTCGTCCAGCAGCCATAGGACCAGCATGCATGTGATACAGGACGTATGTAGAGATGCCTCAGCAGACTTCTGAGACGTGGGGAAGCTATGGAGACTCCAATCAAGGGATCGACGATGGCCCTAAGGTGGTTCAGTAGTCACTGGTCGACGCACGTGTGCCCTGAATCTGAATCTGAATCTCGAGAGCTATCTTGGACGATCACCTCACCACTGCTGACAGCGACAAAGGGCATTGCGGTGTTCTCTCTATCTCCTCTTATCAGTCATACAAGCACGTTGTACATCACAGCTGTCAGTCGCAGTGAAGCTATCGCATCAGATAGTGCAAGGATAATAAGCTCGATAGGCGAAGAAATCCCTCGTTTTTGCCCAGCCAAAGCCGACCAAGCGGATCCATTGGGGTGCAGCTTCTTGGACCAAAACTTCAGCTCTCCGTCGACTATCCCCCTCTCAAATATCACTCTGTCGACTCTCAGGTATCCAATGTGATCCACGGTCGACCTCGATCTTCCCATCCACGCACTCCTTATAGAGAAATCGAACCTCTCCCACCATAACAAAAACGCCTCATCATGTCCCAGCCCGGCCCATCAACCACGTCCCCTCGTTCACCCCCTCCATCCGACCCCTCCTCTTCCTCCTCGGCCCCAAAGCCGGAGATTCCATGGGCATTCAATGACTGCTCAGCGGACGACCTCATCATCCTCATCTCGCACATGCTCAATCTGCTCATTGAGCACAATGATCAGGTCGTTCTCACGCCGGACGCTCTCACTCGGTTCCACTCGCGAGCGGCGCCAGGGATCAGCGTGATAGAGTATCTCAGGCGGATAGTCAAGTATACAAATATGGAGGTAAGCTAGCCGTATTCCCAACATGTGAGCAGGAGCTGATCTATGAGAAAATCCCGCTCCTATCTCTCTTAGCTTATATCGACCTCACCTGCGCCCACCTCCCCACCTTCACCTTGTCGACCCTCACAGTTCATCGATTCCTCATCGCTGGCGTATGCGCGGGGAGCAAGGCGCAGTGTGATGTGTTCTGCACAAACTCTCATTATGCCAAAGTAGGGGGGATCAAGGTGGGGGAGCTCAATGCGCTGGAGAGGGAGTTCTTGAGGGTGACGCAGTGGAATCTATGTGTGAGTGGACGGGATAGCATGGGGGGCAGCTTAAGGCTGACTCGCTTAGTGCAACGCCGATCTACTACAACGCTACTACACCTCCCTCATCCGTTCCCATGGCGGCTTCACCCAAGCGCCCGCACCCGCCGTCCCTCCCTTCCGCGCCTTCCCACGTTCTGTCTCGAAACCGCCCGCATCAGACGGAGGCAGCGAGGAAGCGATGGAAGGCGAAGAAGCCGAGGCAGAGGCAGAGGATGAGGACATGATCGAGGGGTCGCCGGACGGGGATGATACGCAGGTCGGAAGTCCGCCTGGACCTCTCACGGAGGAAGAGGAGCAGATCAGGAGGCGGCGAAAGTCGGTGGATGAGGTATTGGGCGTGGCGGTGCAGATCGAAGGAGGGCAGGTCATACGGCGAGGAAGACGGCGGAAGAGTTCCCAGGCTATGGAGGTGGAGCCTGTCGACGTCGAGGTGGTCCCCGGGGAGCAAGCCCAATATCAGCTCGAATCGGCTATCGCATCCAGCTCCGAGGCACCTCGAGCTGCAGAGATGGAGGCTTCACCGTCGTCCCGGGATATGCCCATATCGCCCGCTTCATCCTCTATTCCTTCCTCGTCACGGTCGAGTATTCGGGGCTCAGCCCGGCTTAGCGGTCGCGCCCCGAGTCTGACCAACCTGGCGGGGTCTGGAAGGCCGGCGGAGGCGGTACTGGATAGGCGGCATGCGGGGATCAGGGGGACAAGCACCCCAGATGTGCTAGGCGGGACGGTGATGGGTGTCTCCATACCACGCTCTGAGATGGGCCAGCTGGACGTTCCAGAGGAGGTGGATGGTGATGAGGCGATGCATGAGGATGAGGGGGCGACGGGGCACGACGCAGACGCCCCGTCAGGATCGCACTCCCATGGACCAGGACATGGGAGATTGCTCAAGAACCTGGTCGGAGTATTCCGGAAACGGTCCTCGGTCCCTCCGCCGCAATCCAGCTCGACATCCACCGCATCCCAGCCAGGGCATCAACCACAACAAACCATCCCCTCCCGTCCACTCTCATCCGCTCCGACATCCCAGCCATCTCAGTCCCGAGCCATCCCACCCAATAAGCGGGCATTAAATATAGGTCGACATACCGGTCCGACATCGCTCATTCCCCCTTCATCACCTCGAGATGCGCCTCAGCTGACGAGATCCCCCGGCAAGGCTATCAATGTCACGCCGCGTATACGGACGAGGGATGAGCGGAGCGTGGAGAGTTTGAGGGATAGAGGCGGGATGGGTGTAGGGGTAGGATCACTGTGACGCCTCGGGAGCGGTACTGTGAGAAGAGGGCACGAGATCAGATCAGTGGAGCTGTATCAATCTATGTATTTTCTGGGTCTTTGATTCTGACGCTTTCTGACCATTGACCCTACTGATGTTTAATACATGCTATCGGGTCTTTCAAGTCGCATACTTTGGTCGGAATCTGACCATTGGCCACAGCTTGAAGTCATTCGTCCCCGTGCCCGCTGTCTGCGGCTTCCCCTTTGACGGCCCACACAGCGCAGCAAAGAAGCTTCCCTCGCCACCTTCTTTCCGGAACTGCCGGTACCGCCACAGCAGGAACAAGAGCAACTGGTAAGCTGTCAGCGAAGCTTTGGGGCCGGATGAGACCTACTCACCACACCGAACAAAGCGCCTAGGATACCGCCTATGACGGACGAAGATGTACCGCCTTCGGTACCGGTAGAAGTCTGACCTTGTCCGCCTGGGAACACTGCTGGCGGTGCGGGACTGACCGGGCTTGGGTTTGGGACAGGATACAGTGATGGAGCGGGGGCGGGTTCTGGTGCGGGTATTGGCGCGGGGGCCGGAGCGGGTCCTGGAGCAGGTGCTGGCGTATTGCTCCAATCGCCCCCACCTGACCCTGACGACGTAGCCACGAAATAATCCAGCGCCAGCAAGCGGCCATCCTCCATATTCTTCACCTCCACCTTATGCTCCCCGTCCCCCGCCTGCCCTACAAATAGCAATGTCCCATACGTATTCACCGCTGACGTGGCGTTGTAGATGCCACATGCTGATCCGTCGATACTGAGCTGGAACGTCCCAAAGCTGGGGCCCGTACATCCGAAGATATACAGCAGCTGGCCGGTGAAGGTGAAGGAAGCGGCGGCGTTGGATGAAGAGGTATAAGAGATGGTGTCGTGCCAGAACTTGCCGGACCGGATGGCCTCGACGGGCGCGGACGAGACGGTGGTGCTGGTCCAGCCGGTGTAGGTGATGGCGGATGAGGCGTCGTCGAGGGTGAAGTTCTGGGAACTGAGAGTCAGCACGACAAGTGGAGAGGTACTGACGATGAAGTGAAAGAAACGGCAGTTTTGAGTGTCGCGCCAATCAAGCCAAAGTTGTTGCCCTTATTTGCTTGGGTACTGTCGACCTGTATCCGAGCGGTATGGACGCCCTGCGCCACCGGGACTTGCGCACTCCCGGCACCCGCATCGCCTGTGGACAATTGTCCATCCACGCCTAATGATACTGTCGTTCCCGCTGATCCCTCCCAGAGAAAGCTGACCTGATTGACTGATCTTATGAGCCTGTCGATCCACTACCATGCTAAGACAAGACGTCGCCGTCTACTCACATTCCGTCCCTAGTATCTCGGCAGCACACATCAACCCCCTGGGACATGTTTTTCGACCGGAAGGATCAGATGTCCAACCGCCGCTGAGCCCACTGGGATTGTAGTCCCACATCGCCGAGCTGGCCGGGACGTAGACGAGGACATCACTCATCGGTCTTCACTCTGGTTTCTCTGACTTTGCGTGAAGCTCATCAGTTCGCGGTAGACTCGCTCGAATCGTGCGTTTCACTACACCGACTGCTTTCGCTGACACTATCATACACCCCAATTCATGACGCATATGTACCAGTCTCAGCTTTCCCTTCACCCCTGACCCCTGATGAAACACCTGTACCCAAACGAGGTGTCGTCCTTTGACCGCCCTTCACCCTCTCAATCGCCCCTGCCGCTTTTCCCGAGCTCTCACACGCACCACCTTTCCCATTAAAGGATGGGCGTGGGATGGGGGATCTAACAGCCACGCAAATGAGCGGGGCTGAAAGGATGTCTGACATTGAAACTCGCAAGAGGGCACATGATCGGTTAAGGAAGGTACCCGAATGCTCAGGTCGAGGGTATAAATACTGGTCTGGAGAGGGCGAAATTGTTCAATCCAATATCTACCTGGAAACCTTCAGCTCTCAGATACCATCTGCCTAGCTCAAGCCTTACCTCGACCAACAGTCATCAGTACTCAGGTAAGTCTCTAATCCATACATAGTCTGCGATACACGCTGATGCTACTAGCAACCATGTACGGAGCTCTTGCAATGACCGGGGCCGGACCTCTGATGGCCTCAGCCTACTCAAATCCGTACTACTACGGCGGCGGCTTCAACCGCTTCAGATATGGCTATGGTCCCAACTACGGCCTCGGAGGAATGTACGGAGGCATGGGATACGGTGGCGCGGCGTGGATGAACCCCTACTACATGTCGGGTTCGTACTGGTGATCCACGCCATCTCCATCTCTCGACTGGCGGAGACGAGGGAGATGGATCGACAGAAGAAGAGAAAGAAAGTCAGAAGTCATTGTAAGAATAGCATATCTAGCCAGTGTTGCCTGTATATAAGATGTACGTGTACACCCCAATCCAGTGGCGATCTGCAGCTCGTCAGAAGTCGAGGGCCAGCTTGCCATCCAATCCTGGCAATTGCCCCTGGAAACTCTCTGAAATCCTTTGATCTCGCGGGTGAAAGGAGGTCTCCTATATACGATGGCCTGGGTACATCGAAAGAGCTTGATATCAGATGGGGTACAGTCAGAAGGACTCTAGCCACTGTACCCCAAGCAATGTCCTCAGCCACATCAAGGACATCTGAGCCCTCCTCTACTTATCGGCGCTCCTGGCCGGGAACTCATCATGGTGGCGCAGCGATCCATACTTGCAAGCCCCGGACCTGCTGTGTTCAATACCCTCACTCCAAGCCCAACACTGACTGGTGTGCTCACTGTGGTCAAACGATACATCATCCCAGAGAGGAAACCCCCGTAAACGCACAGGACATGCCGCAAGAGTATCGTCGTCAACCCAATATTCCTCCTCCCGGCCAGCCACCGCCACCTCCATATTTTCAAAGCCATATGCCACATCATGTCCAGTACCCTTTTCCCCCCTCTATGCCCTTCCTACCACCCCAGTTTGCTCTCCCTCCGGGTCCAGGCATCCCTCGTCCCCATCCCCTCTCACAGGCCCGGCCACTTCATGACCTGGGCTTCGGACCGACCCCACTTTTTGGCTGGGCGAGCGTCACGCCGCGGGCACATTCTTATGGTCAGCCCAAGTTCTGGAGATACACCAAGCCGGACTATAGGCGGTACTGTTTCTCTGTGGGGAAGGCGGATGTGCCTTATGCTTCTCTTCCTGGGGGACCACTGGAGGGGTATCCAGCACACATGGCTCCACAGCTCGTCGGACGATGGTGAAGTTAGCGAACTACAGCTCCGAGTGAAGAGGATTTGTATGCATCTGTACTCTGCAGACCAGTGATATGGCCTTGCGTACTACTCCGGCATCAGCTTCACATATGCCGCTGCTGCTCATACGCCTGCTTTGCTGCTGCGGCAAATCTCTGAGAGGTGTAATTTTTCGATCAGGCTCCCCTCCTTTACGCTCCAGCTCCCACGCACGACCCAAATATGTCCTTTGATGGCCTTCTCCTGGGACCTGGAGCATGTAAGATAGGCTGGGCAGGCAAGACACCGTGCTTGCAGGGTCTGGCAGCATTGCCTCACCTGTGCAAGCATAGAATGTCATCAGGACCTCCGGAAGCCTACCCAGGGTAAGTAAATTCCCGTGCTGCCTGCGTGTTGCTGATATTGGTCTAGTCAGCCGACCGTTCCTGTAGAACAGGCAGAGATGGAGTACGATGAGTGGGGCGGTCCTGTGACCGGTCACCACAGGATTGATGAGGGGCACGACCAAGAAGTATGGGACAGCACGCAAGTCCCGTACGCTCCGCCACCCGGTGGCGAACCGCATATTCAACACGCACATGACCCGCTGCTCGATCAAGAAGAGCCTCCAGTCCCACAGCAAGGTCAAATGGACCCTTCCCATGAATATGGGATGCCAGGTGAGTATCCTCTGGCAGGCACCGAACAGCTCGAGCAATCTCAGGGTGCGTACATCGCACCTCCTGCACCGGCTGGGGAAGCGGTCAGCGGCGGCACCTGGTACCCCGACGCGCCAGTGCCGGAGCTGATCCCATCTGGCGAGCCTCTTCAGGAGGTGAGAGACCCTTATGAAGGCTACCAGCACCTCCAACCCCCTCAGTCCGCTCGCCGGCCACCCCCACAGATCCAGCCACACGACCAGTACCGGGGACGACAGCCGCCACAGCCGAACGACCTTCACGCGGAGCGAGGTTACTCAGTCCACCACCGCGATGTACCTCCGGCAAACTATCACGGGTTACATGAGGAATGGCAGGGACCTTCAGGAAGAGACAGGCGTCCAGATCGTTCAAGTCATGATCGATACGAGCGCGAGGGCGGAGACTGGTACGACAAGCCTCGAAAGCGCGTCCCAAGGTATTCGGATCAGGATGATCGTAGACCGCCGCGGGAGCGATCTTCCTCGTCCGGGTAAGTATAAGTCTGAGACCCAGATGTGCCTGGAGACTGGGCTGATCAGATAGGCCCCAAGTTCAGGTGTATGCGGCCAATCAGCCCCATGCTGCCCCTGCAGCGGCCCCCGCCGCGCCTGGAGTCAACATGGGGGAGACCATGCAGATGATGATGATGAGTCAGATGATGCAGCAGCAGATGGCAGCGCAGCAAATGCAGGCCGCACAGATGGCTTCCATGATGGGTCAGAATAAGCAAGGAGGGGCCGGGAGTGGCGGCTGTGGGCAGAAATCAGCTTGTGGCAAAAAGAAGGGATCGACAAAGGTCAGCATACAAGGTGAGCCTGAGTGACTCAAATAGTATCGGAAAGAGCGACGGTCTGATTACACAGGTGGACCCAAGGTGGTTAGGCGGGTGGTCAGGAAGAAGACCGAGTCCAAGCCTGCTGTCGTGGTCAAGAAAGTGGCAGTACCGGTCAGGGCTCCCCTTCTCCAGCCGCGTGAGTAGCGCCCTTTCTTTTCGGCTTGACTCTCGGCTAAGACGCAGCTATAGGCATTGGAGGCGTTGAAGAGAGTGGCGGGTTCGAGAACTGGCAGGAGGCGACTATCATTCTTTGTCTAATGATCGTCGGCTTGATCTACATGGTCAGCTCCCGGGCGTCTGCGCCGGTGCCTGCGGATGACAAGAAGGCCACTCGACATCTAGCCGGTCCAGGGTGAACGTCAGTGTGGTCAGGTCTTGTACTCGAGATGTACTTTGTATCATCAGCCTGATCAGTGACTTCGAGAGGGCCGGTCACCTACATCTCCCTTGGATAGATACACCGGAGTCATCTCCTTTCCAGCCTGTATATTGGGGCATCCTTTGTCGAATGACCCCTCTGAGCCTCCTTGACCGGGTACCTAGCAAGTTATCGTCAGCATCAAATGTCCTCGCTACATTACTCATCCATGGACTGTCCCGCTTAGGATGGCGGCGGGATATCATGATCCCGGCTACATCGACGAGGGCGACGATTACGGCTACGTCTACCCACCTGACGATTATGATGACGGCCAAGGGAGGTACGATGACTGGGGCGACGAGCCGGAGGTATCGTACAGCTATGATGGCGAGGGCGAGGATGGTGATATCGAGATCAACGATGAGTACTGGGACGACGAGGTCGAGGAGCCGTGGGAGGAAGAGTACCCCGAGAGCTGGATACCCTATGCCGCCGAGTCACTCGCCCCCGACCCTACAGGCGGGCTCCAGTCGGCCGTCGGCCCAGGCAACTCTCAGCAAGTCATCGTCGGTGCTGGGCCAGGCATGTACCCCAACCCCGCAGAGGTTAGTGCCCACTGGTGTGAGCTCTACCCGGAGGTATGCGCGGCGCGACCGATAGGAAGGGTACTACCTATCCGGAACAACACTATCATGGGGAATAGGGCGGTGTTGGGCGAAGCCGGGGCAGTGGACGGGCAGACCAAGGGTTTGCCCATCTTGCGCTATGTCGACTCTTCGGGACTGGGTTTGGCGGTCATTTTGATAGTGGTCGTCTTGTTAGCGCTCAATCTGGGATGGGATAGCGAGGTGAGTGGTGAAAGCTGTGTCATATAGATATTGGCTTATACGTACAGGAGTCTGAAGGCGGTAAGAGCGGGAAGTCGGAGAAGACTGAGAAGAAGGGTGAGAAAGATGAGAAGGCGAGCTTGGACCAATCGAGCAGGACCTACTTCATGGTCACAGAGCTGATCAGCTAGTCAAGTAGTAAGCCAAAGAAAGACGAGGATGGGAACCTCCTCAACCCCAAGACTGGCGAACCATACCCCATCGACCCAGTCTCAGGGCTTCCCCTTGACCCCAAGACTAACACTCCCCTAAATCCTGACACCGGCAAGCCGTTCGCCAAGCCATACCTTGATGCCTCTGGCGCACTCGTCGATCCCAAGACCGATAAACCTTACCCTCTGGACAAGAAGACCGGTCAGCCAATCGACAAGAAGAGTGGAGAACCCATCGATCCACAGACTGGCTTACCTACCGATAAGCCATACAAGAATCTAGACGGGAAGCTTGTTGATCCGAAGACAGGGAAGGAGTATCCTGTCGACGAGAAGACCGGGCAGGCGGTGGACAAGAAGACTGGCAAGGTGATTGATTATCAGACGGGCAAGCCGACTGAGGTGCCTTATAAGGATACTCAGGGGAACCTGATCGACCCCGCCACGGGTAAGGCCTACCCTATCGATAAGAAGACCGGTCAGCCGTTAGATCCCAAGACGAAGAGACCAATCGATCCGGAGACAGGCAAGCCTCTTAAGCCGGCCAAGAAGGACTCGGAGGGCAATGTCCTCGATAGCTCCGGGAAGCCCATTACCAAGGATCCCAGTACCGGGAAATCAGTAGACTCGTCAGGCAAGGTGGTCGATCCTGAGACGGGCAAGCCTGTCACACCGCCAAAGAAGGATAAGCAGGGAAATCTCATCGACCCAAAAACGGGCAAGCCTTTCCCAATTGACCCCAAGACGGGCGAGCCGATCGATCTGAAGACGGGAAAATCGATCGACCCGGCCACTGGTAAACCTAAGAAGGAGGCGAAGGGAGAGGATGGGAAAGCCAGTTCCATGGCGGGGACGGAGGCCGACCCGGCGACGGGCAAGCCGAAGAAGGAGCAGAAGGGAGCTGGCGATACTACCAAGGTCGATCCGAGAACCGGCAAAGTAGTCGACCCCGCTACTGGCAAGCCGAAGAAAGATGGCAGCGATTCCGCCGCGGCGTCATCAGACAAGGACGCCAAAAAGAAGGAGAGGGAGCTGGCTGCTCAGGAGGCGCAGCTCAAGAAGGACAAGGGGAAACAGACAGGGGAGGAGGCCAAGCTGGAGGCGGAGAAGAAGAAGGTAGAAGCAGAGCAGAAGAGGGTGAGGGCGGACAAGGAGAAGGTGAAGGGTGATCAGGCAAAGGCGGAGTCGGACAAAAAAGCCGCGAGTACTGCGAAGGGGGAAGCGGGGAAGGCAAATGGCGAGGCCGCAAAGGAGAAGGGGGACGCGGCCAAGGCGAAGGGTGAGGTGGACAGAGAGAAGAAGCAAGTGGAGAAGGATAAGCAGAAAAATGACGCTGACAAGGCCAACGTCCGGGAGGAGACAAAGAAGCAGGCCGACGCCAAGAAGAGGGCAGAGGAGGAGAAGGCGAGACTCGCGCAGGACAAGGAGAAAGCGAGGAAGGACGAGAGGGATGCCAAGAAGGCAAAAGATACTGCGGATGCAGAGCGGAAAGCGATGGAGAAGGAGAAGGAGAGGGTGGACCAAAGTAAAGCGGATGTGAAGAAAAGCAGAGAAAAGCTGGAGGAAGAGAAGGCGGCGCTCAAGGAGCGAGAAAAGGCGGTAAGAGAGGCTGAGGCTAAAGCAAAGACGGGATCCGGAAGTAAACCGAAGACACCTGAAGAAAAGGCGGCGGAGAGGGACGCGAAGCGGAGGGAGCAGCGGGACAAAGAGAAGGCTGAGGAGGCGGCAGCGAAGGCGGCGGCGGAAGCGGAGGCCACGAAGAAACGAAGAGAGGAGAGGGAGGCAAAGAAGGCTGCCGAGGCCGAGGAGGCGGCAGAGAAGAAGAGAGTGAGGGATGCGGCGCGGGCGGCGAGACAAAATGGAACTGAAGACCCACCTGCTACCCCAGGCTCCGGTGACGCCACGCGTCGCCGACCACGAGGCTCCGGCGACACGGGCAGCGACATACAAGACCTGGCAAAGTCGTACTTGACGCCGAAGAAGCTCTTGCTGGCATTGCTCGTCTTGATCCCACTCCTCGCGCTCATGTCGTCCGCAGCTCGTTCGCCCAGGAAGAAGAGCATAGTTTTGCCGCCCGGGACCGCCCGATCGAGTCCTGCGGCGAAATGGGTCGTCAGCGAGCCGCCCCCGGCTGTATTAGAAATACCATCAGCCGGATCCGGAATCCACATCAATAACATCCACGCGCAGGGGTCCGACATACCCATCAATGTGGGCGGTGGCGGATCACGGATGTTCGGACCCATGCCGCAACCTGTCATGACCGTACGCGTCGAGGACGATGAGCCCATGTTGCAGTTCAGCGGACCGAGAGATTCCGATCGCCTTGTGCGGATGATGATCGCCTTGATTATCGCTGGCCTTCCCCTATTAGTCGACTACATCCGAGATTGGCCTTTCCGCGTCTATACCAAACCGAAGTACCCGTCTCAGAAATTCCAGTACTTCCTCCTCGCGCTCCTCTTCATGCTGTTGCTGTACAAGCTCGATCAAGACTTTGATTATGTCAGTAGTGCCGCCGGTCCTGTCCGGTACGTGGTAGACGGCGCTGGCGATAGGATGGTACCAGCGCTGGCCGGCGCGGTATCTGGAGCAGAGCAGGCGGTGTGGGCAGCGGAAGATGCACTGTTCGGCGATGGGCGGGAGATCGTGGGATTGCTGGTCGCCGCGGCAGGAGCTGCGTGGCTGGCGGTGATGAAACCTGTGGGGAGACAGAGGAAGGGGGATTATTCGCAAAAATTATTTCAGGGCGCTTACCTGGCGGGAGCGCTGATATTTGGGATGTTCATAGCAAATGCGGTAGGCTATTAGCTGCTTATGATACAAGAACGCAGTCAGTAATGGTACTATGAGTTACGCAGATAGGATTTAGCCTTCTCTGACCTGAAACGTACCCAACGATGCATGGTCTATTGTGAGATCTGGGCAGCGATTAAAAGTCCTGGAGTTTCAGTTTTGATTTTCCAGCTAAGTGGAGCTGAACTCACCGTCACTCTGCCCGCATACTGCCAGTCTCCATCTCCCGCCTTAAATGGATCCACCTTAGGTCCGCCCTGCTCCCCCGTCTTGGGATTGATATCGCCATCGAACTCTGCTCTGGGTCCCCGCCTGATATCCCGATGCTCGATCTCGCTCGCCGGCTTGGTGATGGCTGGGGTAGCACCATGTGTCTCGTTGGCTTTGACGAGCGCGTCAAACTCCGCCTGTTCCTTGGGTGGCAGTGAAGGAGGACCTGGTCGGGCGTAGTTCTGGGGATTGCGGAGATGGGTGGCGGTGGATGAGAGGGGACGGAGGAGGGGAAGGCGGCTCGGCCCAGCTATGGATCGAGCGGGAATTGTGACTGAGCGGAGGAGCGCTGACATTGCGGATGCTGTGTGGTGTTCGTCTGAGTGTCTTTGGGTGTTGTTGATGATACGAAGTAAAGAGTGAGATGAAGAGCGACTCTACATGCCCAAGATCGGAGTTCGCGGAGCATCTCGCAACCAAGTGACGTCATTACGTCACAGCCATCAGTCATCATCTCCGCTCAGCCAACTTTGCACTGCAAGAGTATCCATCTTGCGTCTCTACCCATTGTGCCGCACTAGCAAGCGCAAGGAGTCACTCACCATACAGCGAACGCTAGCTACCGCGCGCGTCCTTAGATCTGCCTTCGTTGCTGCTCGTCCGATCCCAGCCAGGGCCTTCTGCATCAACATGGCGCGAAAGTCGGTCGGATCGACCAGCGTGAAGCGCGACCGCTCTGCTTCCTCCGACCTCTCGGACGCACCCAAGGTAAAGGCCGAGAAGGTGACCGCATCTACATCTGGTACACCTATCCGACCAGGTCGGGCTTCGAAGACCGCAGGAGCTGCCAAGAGCGCCGCAGCGGTCAAGGCGGAGGAGAGCGATGATGAGCCTGCGGTGAAGAAGCCTCGGGCGAGCAAAGGCGGACGAGCGTCAAAAGCAGCTGCCAAGGAGGAGGAGTTATCAGAGGAGGAGGAGGTACAGGAAGATGCGGAGCCCAAAAAGGCAAAAGCAAAGGCCAAGGCGAAGGCAAAGCCAAAAGCGAAGGACGAGGAAGGGGCAGAAGCAAAGCCAAAGAAGGTGCCCAAGGCGAAGATGTTCCCTCCGCCGGGTCTTGAGCCATCATCACATCCGGAGCGGCAAGGTCATCCGGTCTTCCAGCTCGCTCCTCTCAGTGTCCCACCAAACGGCGGAGTCGGAGACGCTGGTCTCAACACCCAGCGACCAATGCTGCTCGGTGCCCACGTATCGATGGCGGGCGGACCAGCCGCGGCGCTGCTGAGAGCTGGGAAGGCGGGAGCAAACGGGCTGGCCCTCTTCTTGAAGAGCCAGCGGACTTGGAAGAGCAGTCCGTATGAGCCAGAGGCAGTAGAGCGGTTCAGGGATCTGATGAAACCTGTTGATCAAGGCGGCAAGTCCTGTCTAGCTCAGAGCCATTTCGACCTGACTGACATGTCAGGTATGGGTTATGGGCCAGAGTCCATTTTAGTACATGGTAGCTACTTGATAAATCTTGGGTCAGTCCAGCTCTGTAACTCTGCGAAACTCGCTGACGTTCCAGGAATCCCGACCCGTGAGCTCATGCGAACCGCCCTCATGAGGGTCCAGCTGATAGAGCAGGGTCAAGTGGGACCAGGCCTATGAGTGCTTCAAGGACGACATCTACCGCTGTCATCAATTGGGCTTGAAGTTGTACAATTGGCAGTGAGTCTGCTTGCCCTCGCGCTCGAAGCTGGCGCTAATCTGTCTAGCCCAGGATCAACTGTCGGTGCCTGCACGAAAGAAGAGAGCTACGGGACAATAGCGAAAGCCATCAACAAGGTGCACAAGGACGTGCCGGAGGTGGTCTGCGTCATTGAGAACATGGTAAGTCATAGCTCGACCCTACTCCACAATTAGCTGACTCGATAGGCGAATGCTGGGTCAAATATAGTGGGAACCACATTCCATGATCTCGCCTCGATCATCGCGCTCGTCGAGGACAAGTCACGCGTCCGAGTCTGCCTCGACACCTGTCACCTCTTCGCAGCGGGCTACGACATTCGGACACCCGAGAGCTACGCCAACGTTATGAAGGAGTTTGACGAGAAGGTGGGGAATGGGTATCTTGCGGGAATCCATCTGAACGATTCCAAGATGGGTTTGGGGGAGAAGAAGGATTTACACGAGAACATCGGACTGTAAGACTTCTCTTTTGGCAATCTGTGAGGAGAGGGCTGACGATACAGCGGTAAAATCGGCCTGTCAGGCTTCAGACAACTCATGCGCGACCCAGTCATGTCTGGGATACCGCTCATCCTCGAAACTCCTGCCGCCGAAAACCCGCTCGAAGTTGGGGAGCTGGCAATCTGGGTCAAGGAGATCGGCCTACTCTACCGGATCCAGGCGATACCAGATGATGAGTGGGCGGAGCAGGAAGAAGGGATCAGAGAAGAGTGGCGGAAAGTCCGTGACGTGATGAACCCGCCCAAGGAGAAGAAGCCGGCGGCGAAGAAGGGTAAAAAGGGAAAGAAGGGAGATGAAGACGAGGACGAGGATGACGAATGAGCGCCGTCTTTGGGTGATCCCAGCCGTGCTGTCACCTCGTGATCAGCTCTTATGCAAGCGATGCTGCCACAGTGCACAGTCGAGGTCGAATGCCCAGAATACCCCACTGCGGGGTATGCTCAGGAGGCAAAGCCAAGATCAGTCGCGTCGGGTGTGCCAAAGTTCAAGCGCACAGCTCAAGAAGCATGTTTCAAGGGCACAGTGTACCACGCTTTGCATCCCTACTTCATGCTCGCATAGGCCACAATCCTCGGTGCTGGCTCGCCTAGCAGCAATTAGAACGGGCACTCGCTTCGTCACGCAATATCTTTAGTTCTGAGGACCACGACTTGCGACTCCGCTCGTCATGCTCTCCTCAGCTGGACATTTCACCCTCGCGCTTCTCCTCTTCTCTCTAGCCCCCACTCAGGCACTCGTCCAGCCCGACCTCCGCCATCGGTCGATATATCAAGTCCTGACGGACCGCTTTGCCCGAGCGGACGATGTCTACGCGCCATGCGAGCTGGCTCAGAAGCAGTATTGCGGAGGGAGTTGGAAAGGGATCGAAAGGAGATTAGAGTATATCCAGGGGATGGGGTTCGATACGGGTAAGCCGGGCACCTAAGATGGGGAGAAGAAGAGTAGGGCTGATGGGTAGTCTGGATAAGTCCGATCGTGGCGCAGATGGATCATACGCCGGGGCACGATGCGCCATATCATGGTGAGCTGCACGAGCCGTCATGCGGTCTTTGTGGACGATGCTGATCCTGACCAGGCTACTGGACTGGGGATATGTATAGTGAGCTGATCATGACCTGGTATTGCAGGCCTATATTGCTCAGTGCTGATGCTGCAGAGCTGAACACTCATTTCGGCACGATGAGAGATCTGCTGGACCTATCTGCGGCGCTGCACGAGCGAGGCATGTACCTCATGGTCGATGTGGTAGGTCTGGATCGTGGGAGCTTAGATCTGCTGGTGCATACACTGACGAAGAGGTCGCCAATCATGTCGGTACCGAGTCTGAAGCGAGCTTCTTCCCCGGACCACACTATGGACCGTTCACGAGTCCCGAGGACTTTCACCCCAGATGCTATCCTACAGACTGGGAGAACCAGCTGGAAGTCGAAAGATGTCAGTCGAGCCCGTCCCCTCATACTCATGATACTCTGCTGAATCATCAGGCTGGCTAGCCGCACAGATGCCTGACCTGAATACCGAGTCCCCAAAGGTCGTTCAGCAGCTTCACGCATGGGTCAACACCATGGTCAACCACTTTCACATCGATTTCTTGCGGGTCGATACCGTCAAGCATATCAGGAAAGACTTTTGGCCAGACTTTGTCGCTGCGGCGGGTGTGCCAGCGATGGGCGAGGTTCTGCATGGAGGTATGTTTCTTCGGGATTAGGGGTGCAATGAACTGATGCGGTAGACCCCGCCTACCTCGCGCCGTATCAGCAACAGTCGATGGCGTCTCTGCTAGACTTTGCGACCTTCTTCCACCTGCGACGGGCGTTCCAAACCACGTCGGGAAACATAGGAGATCTGGTAGATATGGTTGGCAAGATACATAAGCTGCTCCCATCGCCAGCGTTGTTGGGATCTTTCCTCGAGTGAGTGGCACGTCACGCTCATGGGGCGGGGGCTGATCATCACAGCAACCATGACTTTCCTAGATTAGCTGGACTAGCTGGCGATCCAGCCGTGAGTACCCAAGTAGACTCGCCGGCTTGGAGCGGGAACCGAGGCTGACGTATCTAGCTAGTCAAAAACGCGATAGTGTATCCGTTTGTGACCGACGGGTTCCCTATTGTGTACAGCGGTCAAGAGCACGTAGGTTCAATTACACCTATCACCAGTATAAGCCTTGGGCTGATGACACAGAGCATGACGGGCGGGGAGGACCCCTACAATCGCGAAGCTATCTGGCAGCACGGCTTTGACACGCAGACGGTATGCTGCCGTGCTCGTGCGACCGTGCAGGACACACAAGCTGACATCGCCAGGAGCTGTACAGCCTGTACCGCCGCCTCAACACCGCCCGCCGCACCGCATCCTCCCGACACCCAACCTATCTCTCCACCCTGATGCGTGCCGCCCGCCTCAACCCGCACGCCATGGTCATTACAAAGTCCCCCCTCGTCTCCATTCTGACAAACTACGGCTCCCGCGCCGCACCTGTCGTCCTCCAAATATCGCCCGCGCAGACGGGCTATCGACCCCTCATTCCCGTCATCGACATCATCTCGGGCCACGTGTTCGCCACGGACTCAAAGGGCGGATTGACTGTTCCGATCATCGCGGGCCAGCCGAGGGTGTTCCTTCCGCTCTCACTGCACAGGGGGCTGGAAGGGGAGTGGGCGGGGAGACCGGCAATGGGGCGGATAGATACGGATATCAAGACGCCGAGTGGGTCGCCAGGGTCGCCTGGAAGGGAGGGGAGACATGCGAAGTCGCCCAGCTTTGGGAGGGTGATGAGCTGGTTGGGGATGAACAAGGGGAGTTAAGAAGGAGATGATGAGGTGGGATCTTGTTGGTGGACTATGCATCTTGGCGGACATTGTCTGGCGTGATGTCAGGATGTCGATCTGACTGTACGCGTCCAGGTGGGTGGTAATGGGCGCACTGGTGTTCTTGATGATCCAGGCATTGACATCAGATCACAACTCAATCTTGATATATTGACACTATGGTATAGATCGCACAGATACAAGTACACTTCAAGCGCTACTATACAGACAACCTTCCAGCCTCACTCGTTGTTGATTGGAGGCGACGGACTTAGCAGAAAGTGATGGTGACCTGTGAAATCAGCCAAATCCACTCACACCCAGAATCCATGGCGGCCGGGAATCCTCGACAGCCTCGACTCACTCCCACGTTCGCCTGTAAGCACTGCAAGGGCATCGTCTCGGGCCTGGAGGGATCGCCCTCGGGCTTCGACAGGTCCATGTAGGCATGAGGGCACTGCGCGGGTGTAGCCCCAGAGCACACTCCGGTGCGGGGACATATCGGGTCGTCGTACTCGATCTGCATCTTGTACGTGCTGCGGAGCATCAGCTGGGCTTCCATCACAGGCAGCAGCGGTCAGACTCACTAAGGGTGCTTATCCGGGAACAGCGAGTAGTTGATGGAGCACATAGCGTTCCGACTGTCCGTGCCCCCATTGATGAGCGTAAACTCGACCGAGCCGCAGTGCAGCCCGTTCTCCATGCATGTCCCGCCGAACCCGTCGAGCCAGGCAACACCGCCGAGGAGGGGGCCGGTGATGGTGCCCGACCCCTGGGATTTGGCTGTCTGGGAGAGGAACTTGGGCGTGCCGGTACCGCACTTGTTGATCATCTGGTGTGTCAGCTGTGGGGATCAGGGGATGCTAGATGAGGCTTACGGTGATCTTGTGCGTCTCAACGCCTGAGACTGGGGCTGGAGGCGGCCGTGGTAGAGCTTGGGCCAGACCGCTCAGACCCAGGAGGGCGATCAGTAGAGCAGGTGATGTACAGAAAGACGCGAACATCTCGACGGACGGTAGGTCGAGCTAGGCGGGGCTCACAAGCGTTGTAGGTTGCTGACCAGCAGCTAGGACGATTTGGAGACGAAGGCGAGGAGGGCCATGGGTTGGGTGAGCTATATATGCTTTGCACTGAGCATGTTCCCGGACTTGGCGATTTGGTTGACACGTGTTCAGTATTCACTGATACAGGTACCAGCCGCCATCTCTCCTGACCGCCTGACATGACCCTTTCAGCCAGACCAGGGGAGATTGCCATCCAGACCGGTCCCACATCGCACTCCATACACGCATCATCATCCGTTGAGATCACAAGAGATCATGAATTTGAAGCACCTGAGACGTGTTTCAGCAGGTCAGGGGTGTGAGGGGAACATGGGTGAGGTGAAACATCAGGAATGTGGCGGGTCACAGTAAGAAAGGAGGTGCGCTGCTTGGTCGGGCGCCGGCCACTGCCAAGGGTGGACGCATATGCCAATAAAGCCAGCCGACCGGGAATGGCTTTCCATCTCGTTGAAGCCATTAGACGTATAGGCTATACATTCCTGCTCACTAGTCACAAGACGGAGGCGGTATATGTGATTTGATCAGGACCGAGGCAAGTATCAGCAAAAGGTAATCCGGATCTATTGCAGGTCAGCGTCATCTCAGAGTTGAAGTCCCCCTATCACTTTGACTTACCCCAGCGTTCGCACCAAGACAATTGACAGGCGCCCCGACCTCCGTCGCGTCGCCCAAGAACGCACCAGGGCACTGCGCCGCGCTCTGTCCTGTACACGCCCCTGGCGCCTTGGCTGTACACGCGCCACCCGTATATTCGAAGAACATCGGATACTTGCTACCACATCAGCACTGGGACTCCTCTCCGAGCTCAGACGAAGAGGCCATGCTTACTACTTGTGATTCCCCAGCCCAGTCTTTGCGATCCTGTCCATCCCATCCAGGAGCGAATAATTGATTGAGTTCTGCGCCCCGCCCGCATCGGGGTTGACGAGCGTAAACTCGACGGTAGCGCAGTTGACACCGTTGGCGGCGCAGTCTTTGTAGCCTGAGAGGTAGGCGACCCCGCCCCGGAGGGGACCGTTGATGAGTCCCGGACCGCGTTCGCCGGCGCCTTGAGCGACAAAGACGGGGTTGCCGGCGCCGCAGCGGTTGATGATCTGCTCTTTAGCTTACTGCGTGCATTGGTGCAGAGAAGAGAGGGAATTTACCTCGACGTTGTGGCTCTCGCCGCCTGCGGGCTGGGGCGCGTTATTGCCCGGTGCTGCCGGAGCAGGAGCCGGGGCTGGAGCTGGAGCTGGAGCCGGGGCCGCTGGAGCGGGTGCTGGAGCAGCTGGAGCTGGAGCAGGCGCTCCAGCGGGTCGCCAGTGCCCCCGCTGCCACGGAGCGGCTAGTACCGGAACGAGCAAAGTCAGGGCGACTGTGAGGGAAGTGGCACCAATGAGCATCTTGAATCAAATCGGTCTGCGTCCAGGGTGCGATACAAGAAGGTAGGTATGAACAGTACACCTGGATGGGAGAGGGCTAAGCAGGGGTCAGAGGGCGGAAAAAGTGGGAGGGACTGGCCGGCAGTCAAGCTAGTCAAGCGGGGAGCTAGACTAGATCAGTGGGACTGAGAGAGTTCTTGGGGCTCAGTGACTACATCTTTTGGCTTTGTAGTCCAATACGTATGCTGTCAGCAAGCATAAGCGCAGGGTAGGTAGAAACTTCTCCATTGTGTGATGAACAGAATACTGCCTTCAACGAGCAAGGGTCAGACAGGGATGATTGGGAACTCAGGGTTGATAGCCATCTCCCCGTATTCGATTCATCCGAAAGGACCCGAAGGACGAAGGACAGCCGTTGAAGTCAAGGAGTTCCCAATCTCCAGCCGGTCTCCTTTATCCTCAGCATCTCTCCAGTCAGCTCCGTTGTGACCTGATCCGGATCCGTGACTCCCAGACGAACGGGCCGGTGGTCACTAGTGACCCGCTCAGCGATCTGCCCCGAGCTTGACGCGAGGAATTGGGGAGTGTCGCCGTCAGCAGGCCATAAACACCCCTCGCTCAGATTCACCCGATGCATCCCAAAACGTTCCTAAAATCTAGTAAACGTACGCGAGGATCTTGCCACCGGTCTGTCTCGTCAGCGAAACTCTCTACCAAATACATCTCGTTGAGGCTAACTCACGTGCTTCCGCCTGGCCTCCTCGTGGTCCATGATACCGGCCGAGGTGGTGAGGATGATCTTGCCGAACGAACGGGCGGGGAGGAGCTGGGCGACCCAGTTCTCGATGCTGTCAACAGCGACGTTGAACCGGGGGGAGATGACGCCGGTCTTGTTCAATCGGCCGGTGAGCTGAATGACGACCTTGCCACCACGGTGGTCGTCGATGATCTCGAACTCGCCGATGTAGCCTGGGGATCAGCATATATCCAAGCTAGGTATGCGGGGACCAAATGGAGAATGGCAAGGGAGAGGATGGATGTCCTCCCTCGATCAGCTTGATACTCCACTGTCCCCGGCGTGAGCCAGAGGACATGGACCACCGCGCAAAGACCAAGAGAGTTGAGGAGTAGTTCCTGCTCTGCCGGAAGACTTAAAGCCTCTCGTCTGTGAGGAATGGAGATGAGGGGCAGTTATACTCCGGGTATGGGTAAGGTGATGAAGGTGATGGATGTCGCCGTGTTCGGGCCAATGTAAGTCTCCCTTCGCGGCCTCCGCCCTGGTCCATCATCCCGCGCCTTCTTTTCCCCGAAGTGTCCCCTGATCTGCTCGTTCCCTCCGCCCACAGTCTGGCCTGCTCTGCTCGGTCTCCGTCTTCCGCATATCCCAGTTGACCCGTCCCGTCGTCCGATTGCTGACTTACCGTGCTTCTGCATGACGGAGAGCACCTTAACGACGACCTTGGACGAAGGGCGGATGAGCACCTGACGCTTTCCACGACGTTCAGCGTTGACGATGTTGTTCTGGTGGGATCAGCATACGCTCCTCCCTGCTTAACCCAGCCACTCCTCCGCCTCATTGCGCATCCCCCCGACCTGTACCTCAACTCACCAAAGCATCGTTGAGGACAGATACGCGGACCATTTTGGCTTAGATGAAGGTTTCGGTAAGGAAGAACTGCGAAGATGAGAACCGGTTTTCGGGATATGAATAGCACTAGTGCTGCCTCAGTGGGGGTGCCTCACGTCAAGATGAGGGCCGTCACGAGGTTGATCGGAGGGGGATAGCTAAAGAGTAGCTGTTTTTGTTAGGAGCAAGGATACAGAAGCAGCCACACGCAGCGAGCAACAATTTGGATGGCGCAGAAGCACAGCGGGATCAAAATTCCGACGCACGGAACTCGGAGTTTCGCTGCCCAGCCAAAAGTTGAGCGATAATGCCGAAATCTGAAACGTGTGGCACTTGCTGAAACGCGCCTAAAGTTAGTCAGCTTGATCTTGCAAAGACGGGTGGAGCTTCCATTACTCACCTTACATCTACAGCTATACGCGCCAGCTATGTCGACTCCTGCATCAGTCGCAGGTTCCTCCAACAGACGGCAGCCGAAAAAATCCAAGGACCAGCAGCAGGCAGGAACCGACAAAGCAGGAGCAAGCAGGACGATCACGAAGGCTGTTCTCGCGAATCCTCTAATCGTGCCATGGTGAGCCACGCTCTCGATGCGATATAGTGTACACGCCAGAGCTAATGAGATTCAGGCCCAGCATACCGAAGCATCTGCAAGCTACGGTACTTGCCAATCTTCCCGCGTTCGTCCCGTCCGATATCGCGGCTTACCATACCGACCGAGCGAGATGTCATCAGACGGAGAAGCGGAGACGCAAGAGCCACGTCAAGGAGGCGGCGAGCAAGGACGCGGAGGGAGTAAAGGCGTCAGTGGCAGAAGAGAGCGTTGGAGATGCTGCGGGCGCAGTACCTGCAGCGAGCAAGGAGGAAACTGCAGCAGATGGAAAGGCGAAGAAGCAGGCGCCAACGGAGCACAGCGACGAGCCAGCCTCAAAGAAGCTAAAACCCACTGTATCCCATCCACCGAACGTTCAGACCCCCTCTGTCCGTCCCGACAAGCCAGCGATGCTCCCACACCTCGTACTCGGCATAAACGAGGTGATCAAGTCGCTCGAGGCACAAACGGACGCGCTTCGGCTGCGTGTCATCCGGATAGGGGACGCGCTGGCGGATCAGCAGAAGGGTGGGAAGGAGACGCGGATGCTCCTGCCTACTGCACCTCCTCGGGAGGATGATGAGTCGGAAGAGGAGGATGAGGTGGATATGGAGGCTGAGGGACCGGCAGAGGACGCGGCTATGGGACCCCCACCTGATACCGCTCCTGCCGCATCGACTTCCACGTCTGATCCCCCGACAGATTTCTCTTCGGCGTCTTCACCACCTGCACCTGTCGAATGGATCATCATCCCCCTCTTATCCATCTCGCCAGCCTCGCTCGTCTCTCCCATCCCCGCCTACTGCGCCACGTACAATACGCTAGTATATCAACATACGCATATCTCCAAGATCGCCCGGACTCGGCTGAAGGCCTCGGAGGCGGAGGAGGTCGCAGGCGGACCGGTGGAGGAGGTTAGGGTGGTACCTCTAGGCAAAGTGGAGGAGGAGTTGGCGGCGTTGGTCGGACTGCGGAGGGTCGCATGTCTCGGTGTCAGGGTGAGTTGCCCCAACACAGTTTTCGCCCGGGAGTCGCAGCTGACACGACAGTCGAGCCATCCACAAGTGCAGACTCTTCACAAACTCCTGCCCAAATCGATCCTACATCCACCGCGACATTCCCTCACTCTCCCCTTCCCCACCTCGGCGCTCACCGTCACTTCAGCCCCCACGCTACCCTTCGACCCCGCTACAGCTACTACATCCGCGGATATGCCAAAACCAGCCCCTCCCGCCCAGACCAAGCGGACCAAGGCCGATGCTCTCCTCCCCCATATACACTACGCCCCGCTGCATGTCAAGGGCATCACTACGACCATCCCGGCGGACGGGAACGCCAAAAAGCAGAAAAGGATGGAGGAGGTCCGGGCGAAGCGCAGATCAGCGAAAGAGAAGAAGAAGCTGGCAAGGGCCGCAGCCAAGTGATCTTGTTTGAGTGGCGGAAAGTGGGTGCAGTGTCGTTGTATATGAACCTATTACCCGGAAAGTGCACACCGGAGATACAAACCCGACTGATGTTAAGATCGAACGAAGGATTGTTAAAACTAGCTAAGCTAAGCTGAGATCACACCGGTGTCGGCCCTGCCCTGCTCGAACCTCCCCTTGGCCTCCTCCTCAATCTTCATCGCCCTCTCGAATCGCTCATCCAGCTCCCCCTCGCTCAATGTCTCCCCCACTTCCACCTCCTCTTCCAACTCCTCCATCTCGCCAGCTTCCCCACTCGCCACATCATCCAGACTGACGTCGAGCTCCTGCGTGGCCGCAGGCCCGGCGTGCGCGCCCGGCGTGGCAGTCATGAATGACATTTCTGACACATTTGATTCTCTTCTTTCTGGAGCGACGGCGGGGGTAGCGTCGAGGTTGAGTGCGAAACGGGATACGTTCGAGATGGGCGTGTACTTTAACCCTCGTCGTTCGGCCTTCTTTCGCCGGATACTGACGGGTCAGCCTGGCTCTCGACAGCAATGTAGGGACTCACCGTTCCAGCTCGGCCTCCCTGTCTACGCGCCACTTGCTCATCTCCGCCTGTAGGCGCTCCAATTCAAGCTGCTCCGCCTCGGCTATCTTGTTCTGCTGCACCTCCTCCTTGGTCGGAGCGGCACAACCTGCCAATCGCAGGATATCAGGAGCTTCCATGTGATCTAAATGTCAGCTTGGCTCCTTGGAGACACTGCTTACTCACTCGAATAATTGGTCATCCGGTGGGCGAAAGAGCATTCAAATCCAGGTTCCAGGATAAATTCTCCGCCTAGTTGTCTGAACTTTCCAGGCCACGCGTTCAGCCCCATTCCCGGAGCCCTCTGAGATGATCAGCGCCGTCCAAACCCAAAGACCACTTTGCAACGCACAATGAAACTGTTCATGAGCTGACCGGGGACGGAAGACTGGTTGTACGCGGCCCGGCCGTTAAACCAGGGTCCCATATCCATAGTCTGCTTGGTCATGCTGCCGTGTCAGCTCGGTAGACGTACGAATTGCAGATCCCTGTAGGACTCACCCCATGAGTCCATACAGCTTTCGCGGACCATCCACGTACACCGGGAAAGAGCACTTGGTGAGTTTCCGATACGCCTTGATCAACTTCCAGCTCCCGTTCGAGATGATCACGACCCGAATATTGTCTTTGGCCAGTACCTCGGGATCGAGCTGGCTGACCGAGGCGAACATGTAGTCCTGACATTGGCCGCACCAGAAATGACGGATGAAGAAGAGGACGGTGCGCGGTGGTGGGCGGGTTGGGTCGACCGCCGAGGGATCGGACGTGGGTGGTACGTAGGGTTTGGCGCGGTTTGAGGCAAACTCTTCTTTGGTGTGCGCTAGAGGAGGAACCGAGCTGTCCCGATCCCATTTGGGGAAGAGGTCGCCAAAGTACACCAAGGCACCATTCTCGTCCCGGACGAAGTGGGTCCCAGCCTCCCATAGTGCCCGCTTGGTGGGGATACGACTGACTGAGAAGCCGTCCTCGTCCTCATCCCCGTGCAGATGCTCCTTCATCTTGTTCTTCCGGCCCAGGCTCAGTCCGCCCAGCGCAGAGTACGTCTTCTTGTTGGCGGGAGCAGACACCGGGGCTGGAGATATGAGCGACCCACGCTCCGAGCGGGTGCGAATGTCCGCCTGTGAGGGTCCGCCAGCGAGGATATCGGCCATGTCAAGAGATGCGGAGCTTGCGTCGGCGGGCAATGGAGGGAGAGGCCGTTCTGGCCGGGCGTGATAGGGTGAAGGAGATGCGCTCTTGATGGCGGGGGAGATTGTCGAGCGAGGGGGGGCGACAGGGGTAGTCTCTCGATCCGACGGGGTGGTTTGGGCAGTCTCATACCCGTCCGATGTGGCGGCATCGGTAGTGATGGAACTTGCGGAGGCTTCGGGGTTCATACCCGGTACATTGATATTGAGGCCGCCGGAGAAGGTGCCTCGGCGGTGGTCCAGCACCGGGGACATGTGGACGGGGCTCTCGAGCGAGATGGGAGCCATGACGGGCTCGGCGGTGACAGGGGTAGAAGACCGCTTTGGTGTACGACGGGGGGAGGGACTGAGCGCCGTTGCGCCCGAGACCGTCTGCGATCCGAAGAAGAGGTCCTTCTCGTCCCTCCACCCGGGAGTGTTGAGCTCACTCCCGCTGCCCCCGCTGTGGATGGACGAGCTGTCCACTGTGACTCTCATCCCGTTGACGCCTGGGGACCGCCTTGCAGTGGAGAATGGATGGTCGAGGGGGAGGTCTTGCCCCGGCATCGGCAGAAGAGCGGGGACGGGCTTGCGCCTGCGAGTGTGGCCCGGATTGGGGGAGGGGGAGTGGGAGGGGGACGGAGGAGTCTGAGTGGATGTTTCCGAGCCGCCGTCCGACTCAGCCCGAGTCAGCTTGGGGGAGGTGTGGGAGGGATAGGAGTGCCTCGATAATTGCGAGGGAGAGTACAGGCGTTCTGTTCCGGGGTGAAGGGGCGAGTCGACCCGAGATGAGGCCCGAGGAGGGATGGAGAGGGACTCGGTCGAGTTGAGGGAGATGACGGGGGAGTGGCGGGACATTGTGGAGCTTTGAGTCAGCACAGGACCATATGCGGTGGCTGGTAAGAGCGTACCAAATTCTTGAGCGGGGGCTACCGAAGATTCCGGGCTGGTCCTAAGGGAAAAGAACAAGGGGTGTGTGCCTGGTCTGGATTGTGTGGAACACGCGCCAATAAGGTTGGGACCTGATCGTCGATTGGCTTTCGGAGAAGAACGTCGAAGGATGGGCCTTCCAAAGTCTGATTTCTGGTATTTGTATGCTGATACAGATCTTCCGAGCTCAGTGATGAGGCGTGTTGCTGTTGGGGAGTAGACACGATATAGAGCAAGCTGAAACTGGACTGTCAAGCAGCGAGCTGGAAAAAACGATCTCCCAGAGTCACAACGGTTCGGCAACCGACCTCCCGTGTTACGTTGCCGAGAACCGGGATCCTCGTGCCTCCCGCCCTGATTCAGTTATCCTGGGCCTGACCCAATATTGTCACCGAGCTTACGAGCTCCGCTAGCTGCTCCGCCTTGCTCCGCTAGGCTACGATCAGCCCTGCACGCAGTTGGAGCAGCCTCTACCTGCCCTCCCATACTGAGTAGGGCTGAAGTCTGGATCGAGACTCCAAGCGTTAAGGTTATTTTCGTTAGACCGCTTTTGGAAACCGGGTCTCGTAACAGATCGGAAAAATTATCTGAAACGGCGGACAGATCTCGAGACGTGGCGGAATGTGGTGTGGATGTCCCTGCAGTGAACGCGAGGCTGCGTGTACTGCTATGAGGCGCTTACCCCGAGGAAGCAGGGCAGACAAGTAAGCTCCTCGGTTCGGCGGCAGATATGGGCAGCAGCTCCGTATATGTTGGACCGTCCAGTCATGCTAAGGCCCGGATAGGTGCGCTATCCCGTATGCCACTCATCCTACGAGCCGCCTAATGTCACGCCTTCGCTTCCAGCAGCGTTACCGCCATCGCGCGATTCAATTAACAGGTGCGGCAAGATACTTACTGTGAAGCGCATGATCAATGCATGATCACCTCATCCTTACGCTCACTGCAGAGCTGAACATGACGTGTCATTCTTCGAGTGGGCGGTATCAAAAACCTAGATTAGCATAATCCGTGCGGCGCGTCTAGCTTCTCGAGCTCGGGCCTCGTTCGCAGCCGCAAGCAGCAGGTTCTCGCTTGCTCCTACATCTTCAGCTCTACATTCTTTGCACCAAACATCATAAACTGCTCCGCCCACTCGCCGACCCCTCCCTCTGTGTATCGCCCCAGCCACATCCGCGGACTTTCCTCTACGCCGCGCATTGAGGCTATTCGGGCTTGTTTGCGGACGTCCCCCTCGTGCCCCATTCCGACCTTCCACCAAGGCCCGACTCACGGCGGCGCCAACAGAGGACCGAACAGCAGCTCTCCAACCAAGCTAAGCACAAGGAAATCGCATCCTCCCCCAGCTTTACAGCGCCAAAGGACGCCATTACACATCTCAAACCGCTTGCCCCAATTTCCGGAACACCCTCCGTCAAGGGGTTCTGACAATGCCGTTCTTCCAGAACTTCACCAACTTCTTCACGGGGAATCAGCCCGCAGCCACTGCTAGTCGTCACCAGGCGCGGCGGAGCGTGATGAATACCACGATGGACGCGTTTAGTCTGCCTACGACGAGGTATGCTGGTCCAGGGGCGAGTGCGGTATGTCCATTGCTGCAGTTATGGGAGCGGCCGTTCGCTGATACTCTAGCCTGGAGGTGGAGGAGATAGTGCATCTTCATCGCCCGGACCGAGTCGGCGTGGCTCTACGAGCGTGTATACGAACTATCCTGCAGCTGGATCTGCATAGTGGGTTATTCCTCGTCCAGAGATAGCTTGAGCTGATATCAGTCAACCGTCCCTGACCGCCTTCCCTCCCCTTAGCAACACCTTCCATCGACTTCGCGAAGCTCTCTCTGGGACCTTCCCTGAGCTGCTGGAAACGCTCAATGAGCCGGTCGACCCGGATCTTCTCGCGTCGTTCGAAGCGGAGCTGGGATGTCCCCTTCCCCCGCCCGTCCGTGACTCCTTCCTCGTGGCGGACGGGCAGGACCTCGAGTCGGCGTACCAGCTCTCCAACGGCGGTCTCTTCTATGGTCTCCACCTCTTACCCCTAGAGGAGGTCATGCGGGAATGGGCATTTTGGCGGCAGGCGGAACACGATCCTATGGCGGGTCAGAATGCCGCTGTACTAGCTACCATGGCGTCGGTGCCGCCTACATGGATCAAGAGCCAGTACGCGTGTCGCGGATGGATACCGCTCCTTTCGGACCGGACGGGTAATTACGTCGGGATCGACCTCGACCCCGGTCCGGGCGGGAGCTGGGGCCAGGTGATAGTGTTCGGGCGTGACTTTGATCGCAAGTGCGTCTTGTGGAAGGGAGAGGGGGAGGGCGGGTGGGGCAAGTGGCTCGCTTCCTTCGTGGATGAGCTAGAGTCGGGAGAGGGGTGGGAAGCCGACAAGTCGCACAGCTCGGATGAGGATGAAGAGGCGGGGTATACCTCTTATGCGGGTAATCAGAGCTATGGGGAGGGAAGCAGGGGGATGCGCCTGGCCGGAGAGTACAGAGGCTGGAATGTACTCGAGGCGTGGTGGGATCGAAGCGTGCGGCAGTGGGAGCAGATGGGGATGGGGATGGATGTGGAGGAGGTCGAGAAGGGGTTGAAGGAGGCGAGGAGGTTGGCGGGGTACGAAGAGGAGGGGGAGAGCTACGAAGGGAAGGGGAAAGGGAGGGAAGGTGGGGATAGGGTGGGGCTGGGAATTGGGATGGGACTAGGCGCGAGTTCTGCTCAGGTGGAAATTCCAGGTGAGTCGCATTTCATCATGGTGAGATTGTGCTGACTCGCAGTGCTGGGGTCTCCACAAATACCTCAACCTGGCACACCCACACCAGGCGACTACGACGTCCTCCTCCCGCCTGCATCACCGGACCAGCCACCTCGTCGACCCCATACCCCATCCCCAGCTCGTGTCATCACCCCCTTACCGACCAACGAGCACCCCCTTTCCCACGCCGACGACCGTGGCTTCCTCTCGCCCCCCGTCCGCTCTCCGCCCAGACATAAGAATGCCAACCGTCGGCGGTCGCAAATGCCCGCTCCGACGTCGTTGGACTTGCCAACCCGCGCAGATGTCCAAGCGATGGCGGCGATCCATCAGGCCGAGTCGAGCGGGCTGCGAGGCGGGTGGGTGATGAACCTCGATATGACCGGGAATGCCCGCCGGGGCGCTGGTCAGCGGCAGCCGGAAGACGAAATGGAGGATATCGACCTGGAAGGAGGGAGGACGGAGAAGTTTGGGAATGCGCCATACTCGGACCGGGAAATGGCGAGGCAGAGAGATGAAGAGAAGCTGGCGATGGCGGGACTGGAACATCGGCGGGCGAGCCCGAATCTGCTTGGCGGAAGTAATGGGACGCGGTCACCTAGTCCGCTGTCGAGACCCACGAGCCCGAGTTACGATGACACCCCACGGGCCTCGGGACGAGACGACAATGTCGCTCCCCATGCGTCGGTTCTGGCGGCTACAAACCGTCTTCGTCGACCGCCCCCGATCGCCAGTCCGGTGGATAGCACTTCTGCTCGATCGTGGACGCCCGATGAGGAACGGGATCGGGAGGTCATCCGTTCTGCTGGACTTCCTGGCGTCAACGGTCCAGGCGGGAGTCGGCCATCTTCCCTGATTCGGGATCCGCGGGATCGACAAGCCAGCACCACGTCCATCACCTCCGAGGCTGGCCTACTCGATAATCACATGTCGGGCTCCATGTCCCTCTCTTCCTCCCACTCCCGCGCCAGCTCGCCGCCCATCATGTTCACTCCTACCATTCAGTCCCCTCGGCAAATGTTCAACCCGGATGTACCGAGTATGGGCATGCAGCGCGGGCCGGGGAGCAGCTCGGCACGCAGCTCGGTCAGCTTTGGGATGGAGCAAGACAGGGAGATGGCGCGACAAGGGAGTGCGAGCGGGGTGCCGGGTATAAGGCTTGTCGGGGCGGGCGCGGAGGAGAAGGGGGTGGACGAGGGTATGGAGGAGATTAGTCTGGATGATACAAAGCGGGCGGGGCAGGGCGGTGCGGAGGATAAGAGGCGGAGTTGGGTCAGGGCGTAGATGAGGTGTGTCGGAGCGGCTTGACGAGAGGGGTTATGAGTCATGCAACGGGCTGTCGGATTGTACGGTGTGGTACTGACGCAACGATTGACCTCATCACCAAGTCTAGACAAGCAAGGTAATACATGCGGACCCCCTCGTCTACTGTCAAGGTCGACTGATACATTGTCCGCCCCAGACATCTCACATGTGCGGCAGGAAGCCCAGAGCGCCCACAGGCAGCCCATGCGGACCCGCCGGAATTTCCGGTGCCATCAACTCCACGCAGTACCATATCCACCCCCACCACCCACCCTGCTGCTCATCCTCGCGCCAGTGTGATCGGTATTGGGGTTGAGTAAGGCGCTTGCCCCAGTTGAGCGGATCTTGGGTGGCTTGATACTCGCGCAAAGCGGCCCGGAAGAGGGGATCATCAGTGCGAGTAGGAGATTCGGGTGTCGGGGCGAGGTCGAACAGGCTGGGGCCGAGGGGGATGATGGATGCGTGAGGGGTGTAAGGGGGCGGTGAGCATGGCTCCGTGGAGTAAGCGGGAAGAGAGGAGAGGGGGTAGAGGGCGATGTCAGAGGTCATGGTGGGCATTGCGGTGGTGATGGTGTGGATATGAGTTTGGGTAGGAGAGGTGTTGGTGGAGGCTGTGGGATGGGCGATACTCGAGAGAGATGCAGCCATATTGGGGATATAAGCGTAAATTGTGGAGTGTCTTGGAGGGGGCAGCCCTCATACTCAAGGAGGTCGAGGAGCTGCAGCGAGTAGGACATGAAGGGATGGTGATGGTGATACGTGTAGTGAGTCATCCTTTCAGCCTTCCTGGGTCTTTTCCCGCGTGAGAACGAATCGCACCCATGTAGTAGGTTCACTTCGTCTACTCTTCACCATCGCATCATCACGTCATCACACCCTACAACATCACTCCCCATCCACCACCACGATGCCCTTGGACAAGCCCCTTCAGTGGTACTTTCCCGCCCGCCTGACGATCCCCACCGTCCCCGACTCCTCCACCTCTTCACCCACCTCTCCAACCTCCCAGCCTACTTCGCCCATCCGGGCTGCGATGGCCCATGTGGCTGCTACAGCTGGCGATGCCGCCTGCTTCTTCCTTGCCCATGCGGCGATAGGCACACAGACGAGGGAGGTGGGAGTCGCCGCGACCGAGAAGAAGATACCTGGGAAGCGAAGGGCTCGGGGCGATGAGGCTTGATTGACTTCAGCATGCATCTCATCGTCGTTGCGGTCAATCTTGGCGGTCGATCAGCTTGCAGTATGCTGCGACCACATTAGCGGCGTCGGAGAGCGAGTTTCCTTACCCCGAGAGCCGAGATAGCGGTACCGGCGATGCCCGCTGCTATTCCAATCGCACCCTGAGCCGCTGACGTGAGGGTCCCGTTGGAGCGGAATGAGACCCTGAATCAGCCGGGAGCTGCTCGAGCTGTGAACTCTATTTCATCAACAGCTGCATGTGCGCTTATAGCTCGGTACACTAGTCCATCGCTAGACCACATACCTCACCCACTCCACCAGAGTATCGGCTACTATATCACTGTTGGCATCCGCTGCTTTCCGGATCCCTCATCATCTCGGAACATCGCATTCCTTGAAGGACCGGCGGACTATACCACCCTACCCCCTGCGGTCTTTGCGCCTGTGTTTCACCCGCAAACCCGACACCCCTGCTTTCCCGCAAAGTAGGCGTGGGGCCGCGGCAGCCTGAACGGACAGCAAATCGGGGTCCGGAGCGCAATATCGGTGATTGGAGGGGATTGCTGGGGAATTGAGGCATACCTTAAACCTTCGATTTATCCACCCTCATCCTCCACCCGAGAGGCGCATCAAAACAGCATCATTCCGCCTCACCAACACCTAGCGGACGTACCCGGACTCGCCCGCTCCACATACCTCCCAGACCTGTCAACACGGGCCCAACTTCACCAAAGAACCATCCACCGGGATGACCTCTTTCAATCCCTTACCGGCGCATCTTCAGGCGGTGCAGGAGGAGCTGGCGCCGAATGGGGGTCAGAGTACGCCGAGCTATGGAGGGACAGTGACGACGGGATATGAGTGGGATTATGTCATGGGGAAGGATGGGAAGCGGACGTGAGTTTGCTGCCTGGAGATCTCGGACAGGGGGTTGGGCAAGGTGGTCGTTTGCTGGATAGGACGCTATCGGACGACGCCGGGACGTCTGGATGATGGGATTCGGAGGCATCTGAGCCGTCGCACCGACCTAGACTTGTATATGGAATCAATCGCGCAGTTTGGCTGACTTTCAGTCCCTCTCGATCTCCCCAGCGGTCAGCGACCGACTCACGCGTCGGCTCTCACTCCTACTCCCCATCCCCACTGGCCACTGCCCACGCTGGCGATGCCGGCCCGTCTTCACACCCCTCACCACCTACAGGGTACTCCCACCCTCATTCGCCTTCAAGCGCATCTCAAGCCTATTCGCAATCCCCACGAGTGACCCAAGAAGCTGCTGCGCACGTCAGCAAGATGGTCGGACTCAGTCAAGGCGCCAGAGATGATGCGGATGCTAGGGATTCGGATCGAAGGACCGCGTCTGGCAGTAACGCTCGGAATGGCGCTCCGGCTGCGACGAACGGGAGCTCTTCGCGGGATCCAGCACAGGGAAGGAGCAGGACGCGGACGGTTGGGGATTGGCAGTTGCAAAAGACGCTCGGAGCGGGGAGTATGGGCAAGGTCAAGCTGGCGACCAATATACATACCAAAGAAAAGGTGAGCTTTAAACGAGACAAAGCTGATGATAGTGTGCGGTCAAAATCATTCCTCGATATAGCGACGCGACACGGCGGGAGGAACCCCGCAATGCGGAAGAGGCGGAGAAGCAGCGGCAAAAGGAGGACTCGAAGGAGGTTCGGACCATCCGCGAGGCTGCCATATCTCTCCTGCTCCACCACCCCTACATTTGCGGAATGCGCGAATTCATCACCCATACGAACCATCACTATATGGTGACGGAGTTCATCGACGGCGGGCAGATGCTCGACTACATCATCTCACACGGTCGACTACGGGAACGGGCGGCGCGAAAGTTCGCTCGTCAGATCGGCAGTGCGCTCGAGTACTGCCATCGTAACTCTATCGTCCATCGGGATCTCAAAATCGAGAACATCCTCATTTCCAAGAATGGCAATATCAAAATCATTGATTTTGGCCTGTCCAACCTTTACTCCCCCTCTCGACACCTCTCCACCTTTTGCGGGTCCCTCTACTTTGCCGCACCGGAACTCCTCAACGCAAAGGTGTATACTGGACCGGAAGTCGACGTCTGGTCATTCGGGATCGTCCTCTACGTCCTTGTCTGCGGCAAGGTCCCGTTCGACGACCAGAGCATGCCCGCCCTGCACGCCAAGATCAAGCGCGGTCTCGTCGAGTACCCCGCTTGGCTCTCCAACGAGTGTAAGAGCCTCTTGGCTCGGATGCTGGTCACGAACCCGGCGGATCGTGCGACATTGGGCGAGGTGCTCCAACACCCGTTCATGGTCAAGGGGTATGATGGGCCGCCCGAGTCCCATCTCATCCAGCGGGAACCGCTTCGGGCGGAAGAGCTGGATTGGGAGGTCATCAATGCGATGGGCGGATTCACCTTTGGCGGCGCCGAGCAAATCTACGAGGAGCTGCACTCCATCCTCTCGTCAGAGTTGTACCTACACACCGTCTCTGCATGGGAGGCCAAGCGGAACCGGAAACGCGGGCCGCCAACGGGCATCGGGGCCAGCTCGAGCTCGATGAACCTGTCGGAGAGCAGCGACTCGCCCAAAAAGAAGCGATTCTCGGGCTTTGACCTGAAGAAGAAGCTGTTTAGGGAGGAGAAGAAGGTGGAGGAGCCGGTGGTGAGGGAAAAGGAGCGGCTTGACCCCACGCGCGCTTTCGACCCCCTCATATCAATCTACTTTTTGGCGAGGGAAAAGATGGAGCGGGAGAGGGTGTATGGGAAGGGGCACTTTGCGTCGAGTCAAACCAGTATCGAGCCGGTAAACGGAGGCGGATTCGGTATGGCCCTGCCATCGCTGGCGGTACCTCCCACGACCCATACGATGGGGTACGACCCGCCCAGCTCGTCAGCTTTCGCCCCTGGTTCACCGCGTGGTGCTGGGCCTCGCGAACGCGCACTCGATATCCCCAACGCCGTCATGCAGCACCCTGGCGCGGACGAGGAGAATAGCCAAATTGCCGACGTCCCTGTCGCGCATCATCGGAGACAGCCGAGTCTGTCCAACCCGCCCACACCGCTCCAGCCGAGTCTGATGCAGATGGAAGAGGGTCCGGGAGGGAAGAAGTTTGGGTTTATCGGACGAGGCGGGAGAAAGGCTGTGGAGGAAGAGGGCCGGAGCGAGATGTCGCCTAGTCCGAGCATGCCGCTGGACACGCGCGGGGCGACGCTGAACGAGAAGAAGCACGAGCGGAGGGTGTCAGTCGGGAGCATATCCAACAGCATGGGCAGACTGGGGAGGCGGGCGAGCCAGAACAAGGGGCAGAGTGGGGCCAAGACACCCGAGGTGGGGTGGTTGCCGGACCAAAAGGAGATGGACGAGACTCCAGCGGTTCCAGCTCGCACTCGGACGCCCGGACCCATCACCCCTCCCAGCCCTACCACCGGCGCTACCGGCAAATCCGACGAAGAGGAGCCCGAACAGGTCAAATCCGTTTATCTCAAAGGCCTCTTCAGTGTCGCTACTACCAGCACGAAACCGGCCGCTACGCTCAACAAGGACATCACCGCCGTCCTCAATCGGATCGGGATCAAGTACCGGCCGATCCGAGGCGGGTTCGAGTGTGTTCACGTACCTAGTATTGTACTGGGCAGTGTACAGGCGGACGAGGCCATGCTGGACCTACCATCAACGACGGGGACGGGCTTGGCGTCGTCCAAGGGGACTATGCGGAGACCGAGCGTCAGGCGGAAAAAGAGCAAGCAGCAGCTAGGGGATGAAGGCATCTCGCGGGGCAATAGTCCGGCGCCAGCTACTACGCCGAGCCAAACGCCAACGGTCAACGGGGAGTCTCGATTCCGGTCCGGTGGGTCCAGCGGGACTGTCAGCGCGAGCGACCAGTCAGCCACGCCGCTGAATGGCCAGATGGCGAATCTCGGTATTGGCGCGTCGGAGAAGCAAGCGGCGAGGAGTCCGGTGGTAGTGGAGGATGATGTTGATGCGTGGGCGCTAGCCGCTGGGGGTGGGGTAGGAGGGAAGATGATTGTCAGGTTTGAAATCAGTGTGGTGAAGGTATGTCCAGTCTGCTTAATGGTGGGAATATATCTGATCGATAGGTGCCATGGTTGCCATTACATGGGATACAGTTCAGGCGGATCTCAGGGGATGGGTGGGCGTATCAACAATTGGCAAAGACGGTGCTGAAGGAGATGAGACTATAGAGGGTGATATAAGAAGGCCATAGTGTACCTTACCTTGCATTGAAGAGGAAATGAACTGGACGGTGGATCGTGCGGCACTCGGATCTGAGGACCTTTGACCCCTGTTCCTGGGACACACACCTCACCCCTGACCACCACACTGCGCACAGATCCTTGGTGGGAAAGCTTAAGGGCGGTCGCTGTGATGTTTGATTCATTTTCCTCACCTCATAACTCACATCAGAACAGCCCGACCGAGATGCCCCCTCAGCACCCTCGACCCCCTCACCACCCAGGTCAGCAACGGAGACCCGCCAATAACGCGCCAGTCCCAGCGCTCGACCCTCATGATCCCACGCACGTCCCCTATGTCCCCGCTCCGCCTTCCATGAACGTACCGACACCACCACCCATGCGCCTAGGCTTCGACGATCCACCATCAGCCACAGTTACGAATTTACCACGTCTCCTACCCACCCTGCGCTGGAACAGCGGGTCCGGTACACGTGACGCGGCTCCAGCTCCTCCGTCAAGTGCGTTCGAGCTCGTCTCGGCTTCTACGGACAATACTACGCTTCCTCTTCTTCGCTGGTCCGACCAGGCTCGCCCGGGACCCGTTTCGGCGTCAGTCGCAGCGGCCGCCCCGGCGTCAGCGCCCACGAGTGGTAGCCGTCCATCACGCCCACTTCCGGCCTCTTTGCCGGCTCGACCTGCAGGGGCAGTGCCACCTCGATCGGAGGCAGCTATACGCGGCGTGACTCCATTACCTGCAGAGGCTGCACCACATCGCATATCCGCTCAATCTCCTTTGCAGCCCAGCGTCAAGACCGAGTCTGCGGTATCGGCGGTCAATGTCGGGAGTAGCAGCAGAAGAGTCGAAAGGGATGATAGTGGGGTGAGGGGTGAGTTCCACCAGAGATTACAGCTGAGGTAGAAAAGAACCATAGCTGACACGCACCAGGTAAAGATCGATCAGATGAGATGTCGGCTTCGGCGGAGAGGAAACAGTCAGTGGTGGCTAGGGGTCGTGTGAGCCAAGAGGACAAGGGGAGCGATCGTGGGGTTGGGGCAAAGTCAGAAGGTATGTCCAACGAGGAGCGTCATTGATGTAGATCACCCTGACAAGGACAAGACCCGCACGGCCGCGTCATCCCAGCCCGCCCAAGCATCAGCCAAACCTCCCACTCCAGATGACGGCGTCGCGGACGATACGCGTACCGAGATCGACCCAACCGAGATCTGGCCGCCGCCCGAGTCCGCCCAGTCTAGCATTGCTTGATTCTTGTCAGGGGGCATAGCTGCGGCGGCGCTATCGGGATAGGCCGCCTCCCTTTCGGTTCTCGCTATGCCATTCAACCCTGAATGACCGTTGCCGGTCATCGTCAATTTCATCCACCGAGATATTTGTATGAGGTGTAGTAGAGGTGTGGCGTCTAGGTGGAGATGAGTGTGGAGTGAGTAGAGGGAAGGGCGTGAGGTATTGGATGGCGATCAGGGCGGGGACCCTGATCTCATGGGGCCGGTACTGCAGACAGCTTCCGGCTATCCCACAGCGTCTGCTTATGAATGGACCATATGTGTGCTGCGAGGGTCAAAGCCTGTGATGCGAGGATCGTCATTGCAGTCCTATGATCGTTATCGCGCGGACTGTTCAGCCGCAGGCGCTCGGGTATGCGGCCGAGGTAATAGCAGGAGCGTAGATCCAGCCAATGTGGACCGTCTGATACCATGAGCTTGAAGTGGTCTGCGTAGCGGGCGACGTCGCTGTGCTTGACGATGTCAGAGACGCGGGTGGCAAACTGCTCGGCGTGAGTCTTGATGTGATCTTGGATCGCGGGGCAAGTCACGAATATGTGATGTTCGTCGGCGTTTCTAGGAGCCATTTTGCACAGTAAGCATCCCGAGGTGGGCATGTGGCGACTTTGCAAGCGCTGCGGGGTCGGTAGTTGGCCGCTCCTCGCCATTAGCTGGGTGAGCGCGGTGGCGCCAGAGGTAGTGCCGGTGAACAGCCTTGCTGGACGGGGATCCGCTTCGTAGGTGCTCAATAGGGATGCGGGAGTGGTGCCATACAGGCGTCCTCGTACGGATGGGGAGAGCTTCAGATTCTGCCACCATAGTCGACTGATGAGCTTGGGCGGGTGCTCGTGCGATACTACGCCACTGGTCATGAGACAGTACTCGTCATAGAACTCTAGCGGGACTTGCACAGTTAGTGCCCTGGTCTGAGCCGCTCGACGTGCGACAGCGTCAGCCTGCCTGTTGAGCTTCGCCGCAATGGAGGTGCCGTCGGTGTGGGCTTTCTGATGGTTTACCGTCATATTCGGGTTCGCGTCCAGGAGAGACGCCGCCCAGCGGAGCGCGTGACGAGCAGAAGTGTCCGAGGTCATCTCGCGCTTGGCTGAGTTCAGCCAATCCGCGGTGGGCTTGTGATCAGTATACAGGACTGAGCGAGGCGGTGCACGCTCGGAGCGCTGTCTCAGCAGTCGGTCTGCCAGCAAGGTCATCGCTATACCGCATATCTCAGCGTCTTGAATGCTGGACGTCTTAGAGTCGATTGTCAGACCCATCGCGATCGGGCCAATGATTGCGAACCCGTTTGAGGGTGGGAGGGGGCTGCGTCCATCCATGTAGCTTCCGTCAGAAGCCCATGATGTCAGATCTGGCTCTTCTGCCTGGTACTGAGCGTTGTTCATTTGGGCAATGCCCAGGATCAATGCGGGGTCGAGTGGGACAGATATGCCTGCGCGGGCAAAGTTGCGAAGCGCTCGCTTGACAGGTCCACCGCCATGTTCCGGCTCCAGCGTGTACATCAGCGCGCGTCTGGTGATGGGGATGGGCGAGGATCGCGACACGTGCGCATGGCTGTAAGTCTCCTGCCGTGCCCATACACTCATTCCGGTGATGGACAAGTAGTCCTGAACGATCTTGTGAAACCTCCATCGGGGCGAAAGTGACATGCCCGCCTTATTGTGATCGCATCCATTTGCGCACCGTGCTCCTGCGAGAGCGATGCGGGCCATGCGACTCTGTATCGGCTGATCGATATTCAGTGATCTGTGGAGATTTCCGATAGCAGCTTTGGCATTGATGAGCGCGATGCTGTCCAGACCACTACCGCCCTGGCCGACGGGGCGACTGAGAATCGCGCTCGAGGGAGCGAAGTGAAGTCCAAAGTAATGTTTGACCTTCCATGTTAATGCGGTGTCCATGCGCTCGGCCTCACCAGCCTCGAAGGGAAAAAGCTGAGCTTGGGCTCGAATCCTGCCTATCAGAGATACGTTGAGGATGCGCACGACTCCCGGAAGCGTCATGCGCCGCCCCGTCGGCCGCGGGATGGCGAAGGCGTGTATCAACTGAACCATGCCCTCGGCTCTCGACTTATTGGGGGGTATTTGAGTATTCAAAAAGGTGAAGCTAGGCTCGGGAACAAAGGTTTTCGGGCCTTGAGGGGTCTCCAGCGTGATGGGAGCCGTGTCTTGTACGTGACTTCCACCGCTGTACTTGCGGTAGCGTAGTACTGTCATTGTGGTCTTGCCGGGATCCCAATTAGTCTCCAGTCCATACGCGGTTTGGAAGTTCTCGAGCTTGGTCAGCATGCCCTGAAGTCCTGTCAGCCGTGCCGACATGAGTACGGTGTCGTCCACGAAAGACACGAGGGGTGTGGAGATGGTCAGCGCGTCGCTGCTAGTGTGAAACTGATTTAGCAATCCCTGTTTTGTGCGGAGCACCGGGATGTCTTCGGGAGGGGTCGTGTGCTGCAGGTAGTAATGGGACATAGCCATAGCAGCCACGTACTTAAGAGGACTGAGCGATCCTCCTTGGTTGTTGAGGGACGAGGTGATAACGGGTGGCGAGAGGATGCCCTTATAGTTGATCCGGTGGATCACGTTAGCAGTGCGGATCCGCTCGTACTCAGCTAGGCTTTGAGGTAGGCCATTGAAAGTGACCATGTCTTCGAAAGCGGTGTGATGGAGAAAGTCAAAGCCTTTACGTTGATCGCGCTTGATTGCGAAGATTTCGATGTGAGGGGCGGCGCGGCTGGTTTTGGAGTTGACGAAGGACTCGTTCGCCATTGCCTGATATCCGTTGAGGAAGGTGGTGACGTCGGACGGGCGTGATCCCTTCTTGACGGCGAATTGCGTGTCGGGGAGGAGGTCGAGATCCCAGAAGTAGGCCTGGAGCCGGTCAGTCAGCCACGACGCATTCAGACTGTAGATGAGGTTGCAAAGGGTAATGCCGCGGTAGTTGCCTGGGTCAGTCGGGTCGCTTCGTTTGTACAGGGGCACGATCGTCGCTCGCTTTACGTCTTCAGAGAAGTAGGTATTAGTGATGCATTGCCAAGCTGTCCGGAGCCATGTCCGTCGTCTCTTTGACCAGAGGCGAGTTCATCGAGAATGTCAGGGAGGGCGACCAAGAGAGGTTAGCGGCGGGTCAGCGGAGGAGGCGGGAGGGATCTTCTCAGAGTATCGGCGCGGGTGTTAGGAATCTGAGATTCTAGGCTCTCTGAAGCGGGAGGCGAATAGGTAGCGAGGAGGCACCCCTGTTCGGAGGCGAGCTCGGTAGCGAGTAGGAACTCCTATGTCGAGTAGGAGATCCAGAGAGTGCGACGCCTGAGTAGGCGAAATCCCATGCCGTACTGCTTAGGGCAGTGGCGGCAGGTCAATGTGGCGCGCTGAGGGCGTCGAAGCCATGGACCAAGTAGGCTGTGTATGGACTATAGGAAGTCCTAGCACAGTAGGAGTTCCTATGGCGTGTAGGAACTCGTAGGGACTTGTAGGAAGATCTCAGGGACTAGTAGGAAGATCTGTAGGAACTCGTAGGAACTCGTAGGAACTCGTAGGAACTCGTAGGAACTCGTAGGAACTCGTAGGAACTCGTAGGAACTTCCTACACTCTGTAGGAAGTTGTCAGGCTGGAATATATAAGGAGGTCATTTCGAGTCCAATGCATCCTCACTCTGCAGTCGGAAAAGTGTCTTGCCCATCCTGATCCCTGGAAAAGTTAACAGCGGGGACCGACCGCAAGTCGCAGCGGGTCTTGTCGCCCACCTCGTCCTTGCAGCTACCGGATACGGCATTGGGTCGGACAACCACCTCGACTCGGCGGCTTCCATAAGCGAAAGGGCCTCGACCGCCTCAAGTAGCTCGGACGTCTCACGGCCTGCGCGGAAAGAACGGGCTCGAGACATGCCACACCGGCTCCCATCCCAGAGCTAGCTTGGCCAGACTTAGCCAAGCCGTCAATTCGGGGTCAGCTGAATCAGAATACGTCCCTTATGAACCAAGTTGGCTATATACGGTCGACTATGATGCTGCAAACTGACAGGCTGACAGCGAATACATGCGATTGACAGTCAAGATGCGGAGGCGACCCTCACTGTCACGCTTGTCACGCTGAGGTGAAGATGACGTACTTGTTGACACCCTCCACTTTCTTACTACTTGTAGCGATTCGACGCGTCTGACTTTGATTTTTGCGTCGGTTCCGGGGGATTTAGCCGAAACTGGTCTTGGACGCGCTCCGTCGCCGACTCCACTCCGCTCAACTCCACTCATCTTTCCTTCTCTTCTGTACTTCATCTTTCCTCTTTCATCTTAGACACCTCCTTCTATCCCATTCGCAGCGATCCCATTTGATCGGGGAACCCGCCCGGCTTGACATGCTCGACACATTGAGCGAAACCTTCACTTCAAACCCCTTCTTCGCGTCCAATTTCCTTCCCTCGCGGGCGATACCCACATACACCCAAATATCCAGCGTCTATCATCATAGGATACCATGGCTACTCTCACTGAAAGTCAGATAGTCGAGGCGGCCCGGAAGACGCGCGAAATCGATGAGAGACCTTCGGCAGTAAGTCATAATCACTGCTTTGCGCTTGCACGGTCGCGTACAAAGCGGAGTCCCGCTTCATCATGGCGCCGCATCTCATTCTGTTGAGCGCAACGAAGAAGAGCACGTGGCTAATGGGATGCAGAAGCTGGAGCCGTACTATCTCGAGGCTTTCAGAAAGCACGCGGCGGAGCATCCCAACGACCTGAACTTCATCGTCGAGCTTGCCTCGGTCAAGAAGCCTTCAGCTGGCGGGAATGGCTTTGGTGTCGCAACTTGTGAGTTGCTTCTGCTCAGCAGCTCGTCCGCGAGAAAGTAGCTGATGATCCAGGCCTAGATGATTTCTGCTGGGTTGTACGTCTCATCTTAGTTTTACCCGTGCACAGCTTGGCTGACTAACCAGGACGTGCGCCTTGGTGCAGACCCCAATCTTGCGGATGGCGGCAAGACGAACGGCTTTGGTTCACTCTGGGAATACCAGGTATGTCTTTTGCGTGTTTAACATGAACGCGGCTGATGTATAGATTCACTGCGAAACCCCGGATCACGTCCGAGGCAGGACCCAGCGGTGCTCGAACGTGAGTCATCTCGCCCGTTTTGACCAGAGTAAGAACTGACCAGGCTAGACTGGCGTCACCTATCAGCCGGCAGGACTGAACCGAGCTCCTGTTGCTGCGGCCGCGCAAGCTCAGGCTGCGCAGCCAGCCCCGGGTCCATCTGCCGCCGCCGGCCCGTCCCGGACCGCCTCGTCCTCGTCGTCCGCCTCTCGACCGGCCGCCTCGGCGTCGAGTAGCCAAGCCGGCAGCTCGAAGCCTGCCCCGATGGACCGAAAAGTCGGTCTCGGAGGTTCGAGCTCGTCCTCGCTGCTCAGGGGGAGTTCTTCGAACGCTCTGCAGCCAACAAGCAGGCACAACCTCCCGGCATCCTCGCCGCTGAGTAGGACCAAGAGCAAGCCCTTCCTCGGCGGTTCTCAGGGCAAGTCAGTTCTCTCCCTGCTCGATGCGGACGACGAGGTCGAAGTCCTTCAACCTGACGAGATCCCCGTGGAGTACCGCAAAAAGCCCACCAATAGGGACAACCCCTTCTCGCTCTCGGACGACGAGGATGCGGCGGACCCGTTTTCCAGCTCGGCTCGACCGCAGGGAAGCAGCGTGGGCGGGCACATGCCCTCCTCGCCCGCTGCCAACGCGCTCGACCGGTTGACGAAGAGTGAGTCGTGTTTTGCTGGAGGCCGATGTACGAAGCTGATATCTCAGACCGGACCGTCATACAGCCCAAGGTGGAACAGGGTCTGGCTGTCAATCGCCCTCCCACACCCAAGACTGCCGAGGCGATCAGGCTCGAGCAACTGCGCAACGCGGTCGACACCTTCCGCGCGGCCCGCAACCAAGCATTTGCGAGGTTGTATGGTGATGTCTGCTCTCTTTGGCAGCCCGGAGCGGTTTCTAGGTAAGCCGAAACACCTCGTGCGAGTCGCTTCAGGAAGCTTATGCTGTAGCACGCCCCTCCAGGCCGATATCAGGCTCTTCACCGCAGCCCTCAAGGGCATGAACGGCGCCGCCGAGACCACCCCCTACCCCGCCACGCCACTTTCGATAGCATCAGCATACCCTGCGATTGCCAACCAGAACACCATATGCCGCAACTACTACAAGCGTCTCTCCGAGGCCTCGCAGGCCTATCGGCTCGCTCTGGCCGCAGCTGGCCCGCAACAATCTCAGCCCGCTATCGGCTCGTCCCCCATTCCCGCGCACGCCGCGCTCGTCTCTACAGCCGCCTTGGGCTCCACATCCGCAGTCGGCGCTGCAACCAGCGTCGTCACCCTCCCCGGCGGTCAGACCGTCGCAGTCCCCGCCCATCTCGCTGGCGACGAGCTCGATGACTATGTGGTGGATCGCTATGGAGAGCAGAACCGACCAAATGGGAGGTAAGTCGATGCGCCCCCGGATGTCATGACGTTCACCGTGCTGATGATGTAGTCTGCAAGAGTTCTTTCAAGACTCTTTGGCCTCGTTCAGCGACGATCAAGACGTCGACAAGGCCCTGCAGACCCTCGGTCTCGCCAACATGGACGCAAAATTGCCCGACTTATTGGTGACTCTTATGCCGCACCAGATCCTCGGCGTGGCGTTTATGCTCGACAAGGAGAAGGATAGAAGGTACCAGGGAGGGCTTTTGTGCGATGCGATGGGTTTGGGCAAAGTAGGTCTATATCCGTCAGACGCTCTGCATTACTGGCTGACCATCCAGACTGTTCAGACCATCGCCATCATCGTCAAGAACAAGAGCGTCGACCCTCGCGTCAAGACCACGCTGATCGTCGCACCCCTGGCCGTGCTCAACCAGTGAGGATCTTGCCAAGTCGCCAAGCTCTTGTGCTGACTGCCCAGATGGAAGAGCGAGATCGAATCAAAGACCACCGAGGGTTTGCTGAAGGTCGGAATTCATCATGGGGTTTCCAAGTACAAACTTGCCAAGGAATTCAAGCAATTCGACATCGTCCTCACTACGTATGGAACGCTCATCTCTGACTTTGCCGAGGTAAGTCTGACCAGAACAGCTCGCGTGAACTCCCGCTGATCACCTTTAGCCCAAGACCAAGAAGAAGAAGAAGCGCCTTTACCCGTTGCCGGGCGGCGCCAACGATTCAGACGAAGAGGATGACGCGCCTCCCCCACCCGCTCGGAAGAAGGGTACGTGAATTACCGCTACTGTACTGACCAGCCAGGTCCTTGCTTCCGCTTCCGCTTCTTCAGGATCGTGCTCGACGAGTCGCACATCATCCGCAACAAGAGCACTCAAGCGTCTCGGGCTGTCGCAGACCTCGATGCTATCTATCGATGGAGTCTAAGCGGTACCATCGTCAACAACTCCCTCGACGATGTCTTCCCCCACCTCCGCTTCCTCTCCATCAGTCCGCAATCAGAGTGGAGTGATTTCAAGAAGCATATCACCGACCGGGTGAAGAAGGCTCCTCGCTTGGCCGCCAACCGGACCCAGGTCAGTGCAGCGTCAGAATGATTGGGCTCAGCTGAAGGATCTATAGGCCATCCTCAAGACCTGCATGATTCGCCGACACAAGGAATCGGAACTCAACGGTCAGCGCCTGCTCAACCTGCCGCCCAAGGAGACCACGCATGTGGAGCTCGACTTTGGGCCAGAGGAGCGGGCGATCTACGACCAGGTAGAGCACCGGATGAAGATCAAGTTTGGGAACTTCCTCAAGCAAGGTAAGCGGATGCTTTCGCAACAGACATAATCACGGCAGCTACACATGTCTCGGATCCAGAAATATCTGATCCTTGTGGCTGCCTCAGTCGCGGGCTCAAAGCTGACCCCGACAGGTACCGTCCTCAAAAACATGAGTTGCGTCTTGACCATGTTGATGCGGCTCCGCCAACTCACTTGCCACCCCTGGCTCCTCCGGCGCAACCCCGGCGATCCCGCCCACCCGGAAGACTTTGTGGTCTCGGACGAGGACTTGACGCTCTCGCTCAACGTCCCCGTCGTCAATGCCGGAGAGGACTTTCTCAAGGCTGCAACGACGCTCGGTCCCGAATGGGTATTGTCCGTCTCGAATAAGCTTAGAGAGCGGTACGAATCGATCCAGAAGGGCGACCAGCAAGCGGACGATGGCGGGCACACGGACGATGATTGCGCTATTTGCTTCGAACCCTTCGCCACCGAAACGCTGACCGAGTGCAAACACTCGTTCTGTTTCACCTGTATCACTGGGTGGTTCACCAATCCTCCCACTGCCGGCGGCGATCTCACCGACGAGCAGGCGGCACGCGGCGCGCGAAAATGTCCATTTTGTCGCGAGGTCATCGAGAGCACCAAGCTCTATGCGGCGGCGGCTTTCTTTCAACCCGAGGTGGACAAGGATCCTGAGGCGGGTATGGATGAGGGGTCCAGCGTTGTCCGCGCCGGCAAGCGCAAGTCTGTGAGTAGATCATTTCTATTCGTTGAAGGACTGTCTATCTCAAGTGGAACTCTGGCTGATGGACTAGCTGGGCGAAGCCGACGAGGATGACGAGTTCCTTGCTGCCAGGCCGAAATCAAAGAAGGACAAGAAGGGGAAGGGGAAGGAGCGTGCAGTCGAGGAAGAAGAGATGGACGAGATCACCAATGTCCTGCCCAGCACCAAGATGAAGGTTATGGGGTAAGTCTTCTATGTCTCGATCGATACTCAGCTGACAATATCAGGGATCTCCTGGACGAGTACCTCGCCGAAGACGGCATCAAGGTAATCATTTTCTCCGAGTTCGTCACATACCTCAAGCTCGTTGAGGTATTCCTCGACAACAAGGGCATCAAGAACCGGATCTACCACGGCGGTATGAGGCAATCCGACCGACTGGACGTCATCCGAGAGTTCACCGGGGAGGTCAAGGACGAGAACTCGCCTCGCGTCATGCTCATCAGTCGGAAGGCGGGCGGTGCCGGTCTGAACTTGACTGCAGCTAGCAAGGTAAGTTTCAATTTCCCATCCCTTGTCGACCGAGCTGACGGCTAGGTCATCTCCCTCGACCTTGCTTGGAACGCCGCGTCGGAGAATCAGGCAACCGACCGAGCACACCGTATCGGCCAGACCCGCCCCGTCGACATCCGTCGACTTATCATCAACGGTACGGTCGAGCAGCGTATTCTGGCGTTGCAAGAGAAGAAGTCGGCATTGGCGGACGGTGCGATGGGAGAGGGAGCAGGTGGCAGGCTGGGTCGCTTGACGGTCCAGGACCTCATGCGGCTCTTCGACTACAATGCGGCGGATGATTAGGTGGCTAGGGTGTTTAGTGCGAGGGTATCATTGAGTTTACGATCTGTATATAAGTTAGACCTTTGGGCTTTTTAGGTGTGCTATCATGTGTAGAATGTGTAGATGAGTAGCGAGTGTAAATAACAAGGACGATGAATCCCTATGTCAGCTTCCTCATCCAGGTCTACTTGGGCGGCTGAGGACTCAGCGAATTGCTGCTTGCTTGGCGCCACATTCCTCAATCACCTCCACGTCGAACGTCGAACTCAAGGTTTCAGATTTTCAGCTCATCCCATTGCTACTCCTGCTCTCAGTGGCAGTCACCAGGATGTCGCCCAGCCTACGCGCTCGGGACATACCCGCGCTGCCGTTCTTGACACTACTGCATGTCTTCTTCACCCTCTCTTCGCTCTTCCTGAGGACGTATGAACTCCTCACCAACCCAGAAACGGACCTCGACCACGATGAGCTTTCCAGCTCCAGCTCTACCCGCTCTCCTGCGCGGAGAGAACTTAGCAGTCCGCCCAAGCATATCGGGATGGTCATTCTCGCTCCCAGTCGACCAAGGCATACTTCGAGGGGCCGGACCTCGGCTACAACGTGGAATGCCAAGGAGAAGTCAAGGGTGGTCGAGTGCGTATTGAACCTGGTGGAGCTTGCAGCCGAGGAGGGCGTGGTGGAGCTCAGCGTGTATGAACGGAGCGGTACGTATTGCTATTAATGATGAAAAGGACGGGAGCAAGGTTGATACAGCTAGGCCTGCTAGCTTCGGCCAAGGATGAGATTATGGCGGAATTGCTGTACCTCCCGTTGTCCCCGCCTGCATCTGAGCCGAGGACCTCTTCTGGGTTTGGCACCCCTGGCGAGGAGCTGCATGAGGTGGATGATCGTGTAGGCAAGGCCATGGTATGTCTGTCATAACCTGTGATGAGTGAGAAGAGTAGCTGACGATCCTAGGGCTCTTCTGGAGGTACAGATCAAGTCACGACTCTGACGGTCTTCCCCTCGTCCAGTCCGTCCCTGCTTTCCGCATACAAGCCATTGAAGGTGTGCTGATATCCTCAGACTATCATGCCGGGGCGACTGATTCTGCGTCCAAAACTCGACGGCTGACGATTCACCTCATCCCGCCTTCAGCATCCGAGGTGGTCGCCACGGTAACAAACAACCTTGTCAAGACCTCGGTACGTGCGGAAGACATCACGCCAAGTATGCTAGACGAAGGGGTACGAGGTGAGCCAGCAACCTACACCGAGTGTATGGATATGTAGCTGATGGAGTTCAGCCGCTCTGCACTTCAGCCGGGATCCGGATCTGCTGATCGTCCACACATTGGTCGAGCCTGTCGGATGGAAGAGCTGGCTTCCTCGACCTGCGCCAGAGCTAGGAGGGTATCCTTTCTGGACTCTGAGGATATCGGAGATCTAGTGAGCCTATTGGCCTTAACGGTTGGGAGTTCTCTCCCCAGCGTGCAAAAGCTGACCCCCTCAGTCATCACCCGCCTCCTCTGCCTTTACTATCCCTATTCAAACCTCTTCTCCACCTCGCCCGAACATCCACTCTTCCCTTTCTCCGCAAACTTGGGAAGCTCGTTCCGTCACCGCCACATATCCGGAATGAGATGCTTGATCTGTATGAGGGCGATGGGCGGATAGGGAGGGAAGAGTGGGAGGGCGCTATGCGCGCGTGGCGGGCGGTAGAGCAGCGGCTGGGTAGATGATCTGCGGATGAAATATCTCATGGAACAGCGCTTGTGCGCTGAAACGTCATGATCCTTCCAGCTTTCAGGGGGGTGCGATGGCGAGAGTGAAAGACGCGCTGCAGCCAGACAGGAGCAGCATATATCCCAGAATCTATTCGTGCAACAAGCCATCGTCCTACTCAGATCATTCGTCCTCATCACTGTCCACAACGACCTTCTTTCTCCCACCTGATCGCGTCAGCTTCATCGCCGTAATCAAGGATGCACAGGGAACAACTCACCTCGTTTCGGCGGAGCAGCCTTCTTCTTAGTCCCCGCTTCCTCCCTCGCCCTCTGCTTTTCTCTCGCTCGCTCTATCTCTTCCTCCTCACCCCTCAAACGCGCAATCTCGGCATCCTCATCATTCTCCTCTTCCTCCACCGCCTCTTCTTCCTCTTCTTCCTCTTCCTCCTCATCCTTCCTTGATCGACCCTTCCGCTTCGCTGGTGCGGCCGCTGCTTTGCCTTCCGTCCGTTTGGCTGCTCGCCGTTTCGCCGCTTTCGTCTTGCGGAGGACGTCGGCTTCGGTCGCTTGGGCCTCCAGACCCTTGGCTTGGTGCTGATTGAGGATCTGCACCTGTCAGCTTTGGGTAGACTCAGATCGGAACACGAAAGCTTACGGCTTCAAACTCGTTCAATTCCGTCTCGGGCTTGCTCGAGCTCTTATTTGCCCTAGCCTACAAGTGTAAGCTGCTTGACCTCATGCCGAGCGCTGCGGATTGTGCAGCTCACCTTAGCCAAGATCTCCGAGAACCGCTTGGAAACCATCTCTTCGTGCAGCTTATCCTGGTAGAATGGCAATCTGTCTGATCAGCTGTGACGACCGAATGGTACGCCGGGCAACTGACCCATCGATAAGCTTCTTGAGACTCCGCTCGCTCTTGAAGGGCAGGAGTGACAGGCAGAATGCAATATCCCTCCACTGCCGTTCATCAGACGCCGGCTTGAACCGTAGACACAGCTTCTCGATGATCGACTCGGCTTGCTTCTCCTACATGAATCAGCTTACTCTCTTGCACAGCAGGGATGGGAGGAGCAGAACTGACCTTCTCGATGAACGTAAAGATGAACCGCATCGTCCGCTCAAAGCACTCCTCGTCGACCTTCCACCTCCCCACACTAAGATGACTGATGACGTCCTGCAAATTATTGTACAGCGCATTGTCCTTGGTGTTGAGCTCGGTAAAGAACAGGCGGGCCAAGTCCGAGATGCGCGGATCGGGATCTTCGAGGCATTTCGCCATTTCGCCGAGTTGGCCTTTGACTTTGATCATCCCGTTGAGAATGAGATGGGTGAGGACCATAAGAGTGTTCTTCTTGACGGTAAGATCCGGGTCGGAGAGACCTTGGTACAGGCGTTCCGAGTTCTAAAGGTCAGCTTGGCGGTTGAAGTCTTCAGCCCGCGTAAACTCACATCGTCGATCAGACTACCAAAGCAGACGGCGAGATCACCCAGCGCGATGACAATGTTTGACCGTACGACCGCATCCTTGCTCTTCTCGAGCAGATTGAAGAGGAGGCCGAGGTGCTGCTCGCAGAACTGGACGCTGACGCACATGAGCTTGGTCAAGGCGAGGATTGCCGCTTGTCGGAGGACGGGAGACTGCCTGATCAGTAAGAGTCATAATGTGATGGCGGTGGACTGACGCGGTATCGCTTCGGACTGGCGCAGATCGACGCAATCATTGGCCCATACACCGCCAACAGGCTCTTGTCGCCGTACAACAGCTCCTTCTCCCGGATGCTGGCGATGAGATCCCCAATATCGTCCTCGGCGTTCCCAGCTACAGCGTCGAGGTCGTTCCCGTCCTTATCGGCCACCTTTGCAGCGGCAGTCTCTGCTTGAGTAAGCTTGGATACTCACCATTCGCGGCGCACAACGTAGCTTACCCTTGGCTTTCTCATCCTTCCTGCGTTTGAACTCTCGCTCGACCAGCTCTAGGTATACAATATGCTTGATGGCCACATGCCCGACCACGAACACCAGCTGAGCGAGGGTGAACGATCCGACCATATCCTGCGCAGCCGATCCGTTACTCGAGCGAGGCTTGACTGGCGAAGCCGCTTGCGTACCTTGCGTCTCCTCGTAGACAAGCGGCATAGGCGTCTCCGCTTCAAGTTCGGTCGGCGCGGCTTTGGGAGTGGAGGGTATGGCGGCGTCGCCATTCGCTGCTGGGGCGGGGTGGACGGAGAAGACACGCGCAGTGAGGTTCTTGAGGAGCTCCCCACAGAGGCTGTCGGGCTGCTCGCCAAGGAGGTAGATGGTGTTGATGGCTTGCTCGGCCATACCGAACCTAGTCATCAGCCCTGAAACCCGCAACACGGGGGACTACACTTACCAGTAGGGCGATTTTGGAGCATTCTCGACAATCTCCTTCAGTTTGAGGAAGATGGGATTGTCCATCGGCAACCGCAGGGTCTTGTCTGCCAGTGACCCTGGTCTGTCAGCTACTGCTTCTGAACAAAGGCCAGTCCAAACAAGCTCACCCTTGACCTTCTTGGCGCTACCTCCAAGCCGCTGGAGTGCGGTACAGGTGTACCTGGCCAACACCAAGTCGCTCTATGACATCAGCGAAAGGATACCCGACTGCCCTAGGTGGAGACCTACCATTCCGAAAGGCCCAAGACCGATCTTCAGTAGATTCTCGACTCGCTCAGTCACCACCTCCCGCTTCGCTGCGCCGAGCATGCCAAGGATGATGACTGCTCCTTGCCGCTGCTGCTTTGGGATCTCCTGGTCGGTACCTGCAAGTTAGCCCAGTTCTTGGGCTGTATCGCCACACTCACTGTACACCTGCCACAGCTTGTTGATGACGTCTCCATGTACACCCCCATCCGCCATCATGGTCCGCATGAGCTCTTCGAGACTGGTCAATTCGGCGAGAGTGGCACCGTATGTCCGCCTGATACGTCAGCTTGCGTTGAACAGATTGGCAACGGCCAACTCACTCAATCATATTCTTGGCGATCCGGCTGACCTGCTGCTTCCCCGCCAAGCCCTCCACCGCATCAAAGTACAGACTCTTGTACGTCTCGATCAGCTGCCCCTTGACTGACCGCTCATCCACCTGCTCCGCATCTCCCGGTGTCACCGCCGTTGGCGCATTGACATCCTTCGTCCAGATCAGATGCAGCATCTTCTTGATGCCGATCTCGGCGCCTTGGACATTGTACTCGTACGCCGTCCGGAAGAACCGGATGGACTCGAGCACCTCGGTTTTGGTCGTACTAACAAGCAAGGTGCAGAGGAGGGGGATGGCGCGTTCAACCTGGTGCATGAACTGCAGGGCGTCGGCGTAGTACTTTTTCGTGAGCCGAAGCCGTTGGACGAGTTCCGGGTCGAGAGCCGCCCGCTCAGCCTCGAGAGAGGCGACGTCGAGTGATGGGCGCGCCTTTTTGATTCTTGGCTGAGGTGTGGACTGGGTCACCTCTTCCTCCTCATCTCCTTCCGTCTTGGTTTCCTGCGTACCCTCCATCGACTCGTCTTCTGGCTTCTCCGCCTCCTCGGCCTCTTCCGCCTCCTCATCCTGGACGCCCAGGTCCCGCTTGGCCATTTCCAGCTCGACCGCGTCCACCTTCTCCAGCTCCTTCGATACCTGATCGTACCGATCTTGCCATTCGGGCAGATTCAGCGTCCCGCCGTGCATGGCGCCGAAGGGGTGCGTCTCGAGCAGCTTGCAGAGGAGCTGAATGGCGTACCGACGAGCCGACGAGGTCTTGTCCTCGAGTGTCCGAATGGTGAGGTCGGTGATGAGGGCTCGTTGCTTGGGGAACTTTGCGGGGAGACTGCAATCAGCAAGGATGATAATTGAGGTAAAACCCACTCACTCGCATAGCTTGATGAGAGTCTGCAGCACCTTGCACCGCACCCAAGAGTTGAGATCGAGGAAGCGCTCCATGAGCAGCTCAAAGTACCGCTTGATCTGCTTCTTCTTTTGCTCCTCGTCCCCCTCGTCCGAAGAGGATACGTCTCGGATCATGATACCGATGATTTCGATGATGGCCATTCGCATTGGGTGGGCCTAAAGTTAGCACACCCAGAGTTGTAAGAAACAGTGCTCACTTCATTGTCCAGCTGCACAAGTAACAGCGGCATTTGCTTCTGCACACCCCGCACACCCCCCTCTGCCATCTTGACCAGGAACCGGGAGAAGCTCCTCGGCCCCTTGACATCCTCCTTGGCAAAGCTCGTCTTGGCTGCGACATCCCTCAACACCTCCTCGCCTAGCTGTCCATAATCAAACTCCTTCTCGAGCATCTCCAGCAGTTCCGCCATGGGTTCCGAGAGGTGCTCAAAATAGGTGAGGTTCTGGACGATGGTAGTTTGGGCTCCGAAAGCGTGTCCACTGAACTTGACTGCCAGGCAGATGACCCGGTAGATACCCGTCCGTATCTCGGCTGATTTGAGATGCGACTCCGTCTCGCATAGCTGGTATGCTGGACGGGTGAAGCACGATACGAAGGATTCCTTTTCGACCGAAGTGCGCCATAGCCGGGAAGTGGGGAGCTGCAGGCAGCGCTGGGAAGTAGTGAGGACGAGTGGGATGTAGTCCGGCCATCTGAAGGTCGCCACCGCGGACGAAGCGGCCGCCTTCTTTGCCTTGGCACCTTTCCCTCGAGCGGGCGCGGCCGTATCGCCGCTTCGACCGTGGATGAGCTGAGCGGCCGTGACGAACCACTGCAGCAGGAAGGCCCACATCTCCAATGGTGGACGATGGACCATCGGAGCGTCCATGTCCGCCTCGAAGCCCTGGTTATGGATTATCGCCATTACCGCCATGCTGTGATGCCCTAGCCCCGAAACGATGGCATCGAGCAGTTTTGTGAGAACGCCAGCGCTGACCGAGGGGTGGTCCGCATATTTGAGGATAGAGCGGAAGACGTCGAACGTTGTAGGTGAGGAGTGGGAGAGGGAGTCGGGATCATTGACGACCGAGTCGATAGCTGATGAGAGGTGTAGGTCGATTTCTGTTTCGGGGAGGGAAGGGATGTCGAGTTCTGACGGAATGGTGTAAGATGAGATGTCCGATGACAGGGCAAGCAGCTCTTCCTGTAGAATGAAGTCGGACATGGCGCCTTAATGGGCTTCTAGCGCTGAAGCTGACTGCTGTCTGGATAGAGAGGAATGAGGGGCAATAGAGAAGGTGTTGCTGTGGCTGGCAGTCAAACTGGCAGTGGTGGTTGATTTGTTTTGACGCGCGCGACTAACGCGTCAGCGGACATCGCCGTCCTTGCTTGGAATTGCTTCTTGTGGTAATTCACTGTCTACCATTGACGCGACGCTCTATGACTGCGTCTCTTGCTATACTACTCCCACCCACTAGCTCAATATCACACCTATCAACATGTCAGAACCCCAGTTCTTTGAGACGATCACCAAGGTGAGCTTCAAATATCGAAATATCGGGTGACAAAGCGCGAGATCGAGAGAGCAGAAGGGCGCTTTGGCGGATCAAGATGACGGTAGACGACATCGCTGTGCGCGGCCGGGTCAAGCGTACAGAGACTGATCAGACAGTCCTTTACCGACGTCAAGGTAGATGAAAAGGGCGTCAATACTGCCGATTTCTGCGAGGCCTCCGAGAACTTGGTCAAGATCTTCGGTGCGTCCGAGCTCTTCTGACTCGGTCGATGGAGGAAGACTGACCATGTAGGCCTGTTCGGCAACCCAGCATTCTCGGTCGTCCAGAACGACTTGACAGGCAACATTGCTGTCAGTGTCACTTTTCTTTGATCAGGTCATCGAGGCGAGATTCAGAGCTAAAGCGAGCAGAAAGTCCGCGCCTACCTCCTCCACAACCCTACCGACGGCGACACCCTCGAATCCCTGCTCAAGACCGACAAGGACAAGAAGGCTACGACCGGTCTCCTCTGGCTTCTCCGTGGACTCAAGTTCACCTCTTTGGGTTTGCGTGAGAACGTCAATAACCCAAAAGAGGAGCTCAGCGCTAGTTTCACAAAGGGGTACGAGGGCAGTTTGAAGAAGTACCACGGCTTTGCGGTCAAGCCAATCTTCTACGTAAGTCTGGGAGCGCCGAAGGTATACTGTATAGCTGAAGAGTAGCTCGCAATGAAGGCCTGCCCTTACCGCGCCACATTCTACCCCAAACTCGGTCAACCGCAGGACGTCGTTATGGAGAAGCTGGAGGCTTGGCTAGCGGCTCTCGAGGAGCTTGTCAAGAAGGAAGAGGGCGTCTTTAAGTCGGGTGGCTACGGCGAAGTATAGATGGAGGTGGAGTGGCACGCTTTGCACGGGTATCGTGTAAGTATGGACAGCCTTCAACGCCAGTGACAGCTTTGACAAGGCTCGAATGGCTGTAAGTGGACTGACAACTGGGCTGGCCTGGCGGCAGTCAGATCATCAACTCCTCGCACTGATACGCTCATTGGCGAGTCCGCTCACGAGACGGTCTCCTGGCTGCTCGTCAGACTCAAGGCGCGCTCAGACCAGCGCGATGGCGCCAGAGGCAACCTTACGGCATTCATCCACACGACTGTGTTTCGACTGATCTGTGTTCATGTTTCAGATATCGCCGAGAGGGCAGACCAACCCGGGCGCTGCCCGAGCTCGACACACAGCATCGACGCTCGGAGAATTACGTCGATCCTCCGTCGTCACAGGCACCGCATATATCGATTCCCTCCACACGTCCAGCTCGCGGACGTTTCAAGCGCGACCGAAAGGCCCCTTGCTCCACCTTTCCTCCCGGAGTCGCGCGTGTTGACATACTGAGACGCGCTGCTGGCGGGATCGAGCCTTGGGAGATCAGGGAGCGGAGCTTAGCCGGGGGTATACAGGTGTAAAGGCATACGTTTCAGACTTTGGATATAGCTGCCGAGGGCTGAGCTGGACGGCCCGGGCAGCGCTCGGCCTCACAACAACGCGTTGAGACGTCCGTTGAAGGACCAGGGGCACTGAGAATGGCCCGCGGGCCAAAGGAGCCAGCGGAGCAGGGAGGATGAGAGACGCCTCGACGGTCAAGAGGGCTGGATATAAAGCTGAGCTCAATCTCCCCCTTCCTTTTCCCTACTTCATCTTCCACAGAACCCTCGCCACATCCCCTCTCTCCCCTGTACAGTCATCACCGACTCACCCACGTCCTACTCTGCGACAATGCTCTCGATCCGCCCCCTCCTCCTCATCCTCTTTGCCTCTATCCTGTATGTCTCTGCTCTCCCCCACTCAACCCCCACAGTCTCAGAAGTCAACGACCAACAAGCCCATATCCGGTCCATCGTCGCCGCCCGCCAGTTCTCGCTCGCCAAACACCTCGCGCGCAAAGACATCAAAGAGACTGTCGATCTCGTCCGTCGGACATCGTGCACAGATGTACCAGGGCCCAAGATCAGCGGCAAAGTCTACCCAAAGTGCCCCAAGAGTGCTGGAACAGGGTATGCCAAGTACACCGGCTGGTACGTCATGTCTCTTCTCGTCGTGTATCTGAGCTGATGATGGCAGGACGTTAGCCCAAGATGATATCAGCCCTTACAATCCTATCTGGCCTCGCGTCCCGTCCGGCGAGAGCTGCATTGCAGCCTGCAACTCTTATATCAGTACCAACAGTGAGTTTCTCGTCATCCTTTCGCCTCTCCTTCCCCTTCTACTGGCGCCTCCACCGATCTACATCCCCTCATCCCCTTCTATCTCGCATGTCCGCACAAAAGACCGAATCCTTGCTGATATCCACAGAACAAATCTGCATCGGCGTCGTCTTTGCCTTCTCCGGTAACCCTCGGCCGAACGGCACGCCCTGCTTCCTCAAGGCCCAAGGTCTCTGCCACGGCACATGGCAACGGATCGGTCAGGAGGTCACGTACCTCAAGGGCGGTTGTGCGGCGTGGCAGGGGCTCGTACCTGCTAATGTCGACGCTGCGTGCTGTAACAACTAGAGCGGAGCGGGACATTGGCGCAGGAGAAGGACAATTCAGAGGGTTTGAAGATTGACATTCGATTATAATTAGTATTGTAGGACAATATCGTAGTGTGGTTGGTCGTCAGCGGCCGTAGTACATGCATCAACTTACCCCTTCCACATCATGCGACTGAGCCTCGCGAGGCCACCACCAGTGCAGTGCCACTCTCATCGAACATACCCGCGCCACATTCAGCTCCGGCCCGAAAATCGCCGGTCAACCGGACTCCGAAGTCCGGTCGGGCGAAAGCTCGCAAAACTCTCAGGTGCAGCTTGCTTGTTCTTCCTTTCATCCACCTTCTCCGCCCCTTCCACCTTCCACCATGCGCCTCCTCGCTTCCCTTGCGCTGCTGAGCAGCACCGCTCTCGCCTTCCCTACCATCCTCGACCCCATTTCGGCCGTCTCCAAGGTCCTCTCGCTCACGCAGGATGTGTCGAGCGAGTACCTCGAGATTGACCCGTTGTTCTTTGACGCTACGACCGGCGGGCACCGGAAGCGGTGTGTCCTCCACCCCGTCAAGGAGGGTGAGGGCTTTGACGACGATAATTTGATCAGGGCGGTCGAGGAGTGTGGAAATGGGGGTATCATCAGGCTTCCGGATGCCAACTAGTAAGTACCCTCTTCGGGGTCGACGTGAGCCGAGCTGACCCTCCAGCACCATCAACTCCCCTATCAAGATGGAGCTCCACAATGCCCTTCTCTCGGTGTCCGGCTTCATCTCCTTCTCCACCGACATTGACAATTGGGTCGCCAAGCGGGTCCCGCTCGACTTCCAGAACCTCGCTCTTGCCTGGGTCATCACCGGAGACAACTACGTCTTGGACGGGCATGGAAGTGGTGGTATCTACGGGAACGGGCAGGTATGGTACAGCTGGGCTAAGGAGGAGGGGAACAAGGTGAGTCTGTTAAATTAAGGGAGAGCGGACGGGGCTGATCAGGCAGTACGGCCGCCCCATGAGTTTCGCTATCGTCAACTCGACCAATGTCACCGTGCAAAGTCAGTCGGTATTTGCTTGCTGCCTGGGACTTGTGCTGATGTACAGACTGGTCCGTCATCCAGCCGCAGTTCTGGGCGTCGATCGTCGTGCGCAGCGAGAACGTTCTATACAAGAACTACTACGTCAATGCGACTCAGTACGACCCGGGAGCGGCAAACCACACCCTTACCTGGCTGCAAAACACCGATGGATGCGATACCTACGTCTCCAACAATGTCACTTTCGGTAAGCTAGCCACTTCGCAGCCCAAGGGCATAGCTCACTCTTTAGATGGCATGATCTACCAGGGAGGTGACGACTGCCTCGCCCTCAAGCCCAACTCGTCCGCCATCACCGCCCGCAACGTCACATGCTACGGCGGCACGGGTATCGCTTTCGGCTCTATCGCCCAGTACCCCGGCCGGACCGACTGGCTCGTCGACATCGAGATGGAGGACATCAAGCTCTACCCCAGCCGACAGCACCAGCAGCAGAACGGTCTCTACTTCAAATCCTGGATCGGCTACCCCATCGGCACACCTCCTAACGGCGGCGGTGGAGGTCTTGGGTACACCAAGAACATCCGTATCAAGAATGTCGAGATGAAGGATAACCTCCGACCTGTCTTTGTACAGACCGAGTGAGTACTCTCTTTTCCTTATGGGACTGAGCTGATTCTAGCCTCTTGTACCTCATTGAGCGGCAGGGAGAAGGTCGAGACACCAGTCTCTTCAAGTGGGAAGACATCGTCATGACCAACATCACCGGCACGTCATCCGACAACCGTGTCGTCTGGCTTGACTGCGCCAAGTCCGCCCCGTGCAATGGGATCCGCTTCGAGGACTTCAACGTCAAGCCCGGAAAGAAGGACGCCAAGGAGATCAACTACGTTTGCAACAACGTGGTGCTTGGTGGGAAGGATGGGCTGGACGTATGTCACCCGAGCGAGTCCAAGAAGGAGCCGTGGTACGAGAGGCCGCACAAGGCGTTGAAGGAGTTCTTCGTCCAGGCTTAGGCAGAGGAAGCGGACAATGTAGATATAGTGGAAAATCTTGAGATGAAGAGAAGTACATATTGGGGATACCAGCGATACAGTACGCATATAGAGTCGGCTGACTATGTCCCTCCATACCTGCCAAGATACACGCTCATCTCGAGGCCATTCTTGAAGGGGACGGTCAGGTTGGCATACCCGTTCTTTGGGTCCCGCATGTACGCTTGGAGGTCTGCATAGCGATCCGCGGACGATATCGAATTGTCGCAGATAACGACTGCGCCGCGTCTGAAGTGTGGCTCTACAAGCCGCAGGGCGGGCAGAGCAAGCGGAGCCCAGACTGCTATCAGCGTTGTGACTTGGCCTATACTCACTGTCCAGAAGCAGGAGATCAATATCTGCGAGTCCATCCTTCAGCGTCTCCCTCAGATCGCCTTCTCTTAGGTCGATGAGGTCAGCTACACCTTCGCCCGCCTCTGCCCACGTCGACCGGGCACGAGCGGCCTTCTCTGGCTCGTTCTCTGTCGCGATGACTCGCCCCTCCCCTCCTCGCAGCTTGATCGTCTGCTGTACGGCTAGCGAGAGGTATATCGTACTGACACCGAAGCTCGTCCCAGCCTATCCCAGCATCAGAGGCGGCACTTTCATCCCGAGTAGAGCTCACCTCAACGACGTTTCGCGCACCCGTGGCCAGACAAGTCTGATACACGAACCAGCACTTGTCCTGATCAAGCGCGATATACTTGTCCTTCATATAGTTATCGAATCCGACCTTTTCCACTTCTGTCCTGTCGATTGCGTCTTCCTGCTCGGTCGATATAGTGTGCAGGCTGTCGAGGTAGCCGAGAAGACCGGCTGGGGCGCGGACTGGACATTGGTGGATGATGCGCTTTTCCGACTGCTGGGCTGGTTGAGGATAGAAGCTCATCGTGTGCCAATGGGAGCTAAGAGAGCGATCAGCTGGGCTGTCAACAGCTGCTGCGTACATTCACCTTGATGGAGCGCTTGGTGCTTCTCTTCTCGCGGGTGCAGCGATGGAGCTCAGAAAGTGGAGGTAGTAGCGCGCCTATCCGAAAATACCATTCATGCGGAGGAGGTCATGGTAGGCGCGCCTAATTCATGGCTGTAATAGGCTCGCGCTCGCGTCACTGTCGGCGCTGTCGTTGGCGTTGCATTCCTCGGACTCGTACTCATCCTCCTCTATCCACAGCGTCATCATCGCATACTCTCACTCTAGGACCACTCATACCTGCGTACTATAGCTCGATATCCACTGGAACCAGATAGAGATTGCCCGGTCCCCATAGATCTTCCAGACGTACCGATCGCCCTCGAGACCCGCAATATGAACCATGTAAGTGAACCTCTTCCCACCATTGCTCTCCATCGCATCCCGGGACCGAGCTTGAGCACTCCTAGATGGACATAAAGCTGACAGAAATAGCATCCCGGAGCCTGGGGTCAACCCCTCCCCGCCCACGCCCAGTTTGACATGTTCAACCCAGGTCAAAGCTATAGACAAGCGCCAAAGGCAGCACCGATCACCCATACCCAGTACGCTAGTCCGCCGCTCGAGATATTTCAAACCGGCAGCTGATAAGTCAGACAACCCCTTGTGACCGGTACTTCGGTTCTCGGTATCAAGTATGAAGGAGGTGTCATGCTCGCAGCCGACAACTTGGGTAGGTCTCTCAAGATGACCGGTATGGAAGGGAGTCTGACTCTGCAGCTTCCTATGGCTCTCTCGCACGATTCAGGGACATCCAGCGTTTACATCCTCTCGGCAAGCAGACTGTTATCGCTGCGTCAGGAGACATGTCGGACTTCCAGTGGCTGAAGAAGGAGCTGGACTCGATATTGTGAGTCTCACCGCCCGGACCGGTCGAGAAATGGCTGATGCTGCAGACGCGAGGAGAACGGCCTCTCTCTCACCGACTCTCACCCCTCCCTCTCCCCTCAGCACATATACGATTTCCTCGCCAACCTCTTCTACGCTCGGCGGAGCAAGATGAACCCCCTTTGGAACGCCATGCTGGTTGGTGGCTGGGACAACAAGAAGAACGAGAGGTGCGCTATACGTACGATCACGTCGTGCATAGCTGACATTCAGCTTCCTCGGCTTTGTCGATCTGCTCGGTACCACCTACTCTGCACCGACCCTCGCAACGGGTTACGGTGCGCACATTGCTACTCCTTTGCTGCGCGAGGCGTATGAGGACAAGGCGGGCATCGACGGCAAAGGGCCGCTTTTGACCGCTGAGGAGGCGGAGAAGGTATTGGCGGACTGTATGAAGGTGCTCTTCTACCGTGACGCGCGAAGTATCAACAAGGTGTGTCTTTTGAATACCACTCCGCATTGGGATATCGCTGATTATATAGTACCAAACGGCCACCGTCACTTCAGAAGGTGTGAAAATCTCCGATTCGAAGAGCGTCGAGACAGAATGGGGATTTGCAGAAAGCCTGAGGGGTTATGGTGCCCAGAACCAGTAAAGAGTCGCAGCTCGGCAAATCAAGAATGTACAGATAGGCAACGTACGTAAGCAAGATCAGGGAGGGCGCTGGTGATACTACTGATTCATATTCACACTGACAAGCCACCCTCCACCAGTGAAAGCTGAGCTGGGTATGATCGCACTGATGCACACTCGACTGCCTTCATATCTGCAAGAAGTACGAAGCGACGATTGCAGACCTCCGGCTTGCGCTTGAAGACGTCGTCAGACTACAGCGTGAGGTGCATCCGGACCGTCGACTCCATCAGCGGATGATCCCAAGCTGCCAGGCCAGTCCGATCCCTCAGAAAACTTGTCGCCCCCGCATGAGCATCCTGATCCTGCTCGGATATCTCGAGCACCATCCAGGTACAGTGGCTGAACATCTAACTGGCAGTGCTGTACGTCTTGACGGCGGTCGCCGTGCACCGCCTGTCGAAGTCGCGATCGCTATACATGGACCCAAAAATACAGTTGCAGCTTCAAGCCACTAATGGGGCGGCATCGTCATTGGAGGGCCCGCCACTCGGCGACTTTCGAGATGATCCGAGGTCTGAGGAGGAGGCGGTCCACAGCCTGCAATGGTCTGAGGGTCTTGGCGCCTCGGTCCTGAGCACTTGCAGCAGAGTCTTGACCTGCATCAGATCGCTCGGAGCGAATATATCCCAAGGATGCGTTCTAGAACCCTACCTTGCGCGCTAGCCTCGAGCAGCTAATTGTTGTCGGCGATCATTATCCCGATGGCACTGTTACTATTGGCGAAGTAATGGCTGATCGCCATGAGAACTTACCTACCAGAGGTGTTGGTACAGTCAGAGCCCTCCCAGACGGATCGTGCTCCAAGTGAGGCTCGTTCCAGATCTGAGACGGACCGCGATCCTACTCACGTGGCGGGTCCCGGTTGACATCAGCGTGCAAGGTGAAGAATCAAGGCCGATTGTATGTGCTTGGCGGGACAGACCTAATATCGGCTCATCAGTTGCGCGACGTCCTGGGCTGTAGCCTCTAGGCGCAGCTCCCGAAACTTGATGTCATGCGCTACATCGGGGTCGAGACCCACCGCCTTCTCAAGCGATCCCCGTCTGCGAGGTCGAGAGGATCGACGCTAAGCTCCGAAGACCTTTCCTGGGTGTCGAAAGAGAGGTCTGCGTGGCGCAAGGTGGAGGTCATAGCGGGTTTGAGCGTAGGACACTGAGCCACGGAGATGTTCTACGGCGGCGATTGCGACAGCGATCTAGGCAAAGTACTGCGCAAAATGTGACATCTGTCGACTCGACCGGAGCTCGCATAGTTCAGAGAGCTGCAGCTAGCTAGTCTTGGGCACACAGGTGGGGTTAGTACAGCAGGGTAATCAGCTTCAAACGGACTCTCACCTCGACACATGCACTTCTTCATCATCGGCATCATCGCCTTCCGTTCCGTCGGATCATTTTCACCTCGGAGCTCGGGCAGCATCGGCCGAGCCTCGGCCTCGGCATGGTCAACATTCCTCAGGCATTCCGTCGGAAGCCTAGCGTTCGCTGAAGCATTGGCTGAGCAAGCTTCGGGCTCTACAAGCTGCTCTACAGCTCAGCGCATCTTCGCAGCTATAAGTTAACTTGTTTACGTTGTGAGGTGACAAGAGGATGACCAAGCACACAGCCCTTTTGAGGTGCTCAGTCTCGGCCTCCGCAGCGGGGCCAGGAATATATATTGTCAAGGACCGAAGAGGTTGAGAACACCCATCTAGCTCAACGAGTTCAATCTTTATCTTCTATCTTTCAGCTCTTAAGTCTTAACTGCTACCAGCAATCAATAGTCTATCGGTCCACACCCCATCCCCTCTCGGCTTATACCATACTCTCTACTCCTACCTAGATCCTTCTCAACGATCACATCATGTCCGTCATTGCTATCGCTGGAGGTACCGGCAAGCTCGGCCGGTCTATCCTCGACGCGCTCAAGGCTGTGGGCGGTCACCAGGTGTTTGTTCTCGCTCGCGAGGTATGTCAAGAACCATATCCACCGTATTACCAGGACATCAGCTTACGAAATGCAGTCTACACCGGAGAAGGAAGCCCAAATCGGCGCCAAGATCCTCGCGGTGGACTACACCGACGTGGCCGCTCTCACGCGCGTTCTTGAGACCAACCACATCGACACACTCATCTCCACCATCAACTCATATGACGGTACTGGTCCAGACATGATGTTGATCGACGCGGCGGAGAAGTCGGAGGCCACCAAGAGGTTCATCCCTTCCCAGTGGGGCATCGCGTATACCAAAGAGTGAGTGGATTGTTTCTTTCCGGGCGAGGAGTCATGTGGGCTGACTGTCAGAATCCTCGAGATCTTCCCCAAGGGCCGAGGCAAGATGGAAGTCGCCGCTCGACTCGAGGACTCTCCCCTCGAATGGTCATCCATCAACATTGGCTTCTTTGCCGACTACTTCCTCAATTCCCGTGTCCCGTCCTACCTCCAGCCCATGCCCCTCTTCCTCGATATCTCCTCCAACGTCGCTGCCATCCCCGGAGACGGCAACACCCCTGTCGCCCTCACTCACAGTACGGACGTCGCTGCCTTTGTCGCTCGTCTAGTCGGTGCACCCGCCGGTACATGGTCCCGCGCCTCGGTCGTCGTCGGCGACAAGGTCACCTTCAACCAGCTCCTCCACCTCGTCGAGAGCGCCAAGGGCACCAAGTTCGCCGTATCGTACGACTCTGTCGAAGCACTGCGCAAGGGGGAGATGACGGAGCTGCCGGGGCACGTGGGCATGTACCGGTTCATGCCCAAGCCGATGCTCCGGAGCATGTTTGCCGCGTTTGGTATCATGTTTGCCTCGGGGCTGCTTGATGTCAAGACGGACGAGGCGGAGGAATCCCTCAATAGGCGGTTCACCGAGATGAAGACGAAGTCAATGAAGGAATTGGTGGATGCTGCCTGGAAGGAGTAGGGGATGACACAAAAGGGAGCGGGGTAATCCAGACCTAAAGTTTAAAAGTGCGACGCTATGTACAGAGGTATACTAAATTGGAAACTTGCGTGGCTTACCATTCTTCATCCGTTCCATTGACTCGATGTCTGTTTAAGTGCAAGGACTGGTGTCACGGGGAGATCGATCAACCTCGCCGTCAGTCCAGCGAAGCCATGTTGTCATCCCAGCTAGTATACGTACTTGATCTGCCTTTGCTCTGGTAGCAATCACTGTGAAGCTGGAGCTCCAAGCAGTCCCGCCAGTTGCGAAGCAATGTGAGCACTGAGACAGCAAATGAAACCTGAATCGCTCCTCATTCCTCCGCATCTCGAGCTCGGACGTATGGAGACAGAGCCGATCGGAGAGAACATGCCACTCGGTCAGTTGCAAAGCATCGCTCTCAGATGGAAAGGTCGGTGTCGTATCGGCTCGGACTTGAGCGATTAGCGGGCGGAGCTGGTACGGCTGATAGATGTCAGAGTCTGCTAGCCCAAGTACGGGCGTGGGGAGCATGGCCCCTATCAGTGCGATTGTGTGATCATAAGCGCTCGGTCTGTCTGATGAGCTAAGAGGCCGACACAAGGTGCGTCACATAGAAGAGGCCGACTCAATGGTCTGCTACGCCGCCCTCGGTATGGTCCTCGCTGTGTTGAGCATCTCCGCGAAGTTGATGCGTGTCACGAATGCCCGTCGGACATCGCTTGGTGCAGAAGAAGCGATTACGCCCATAAGCGACTCGACAAGCCGGTAGATGGGAAGCGCATCTGACTCGTCAGTTTGGAAGTAAGAACAGACTGCATAGACTCGCCCTCGCATAAGGTCGGCACGAACGGTAGAGTGCTCTCCGAAGGTCGGGAGGGTAGAGCATCCCACCATCTCTGCCACTATATGGTTGTCAGCTACCTCCACTATCCTCCAACAGCTCTGCACAGCAGTCTGGCTTACCGTACGCAGAGCACTTCCATAAAGCGCCAAGACCGCTGCTCTATCCCCCGACCCATCAAGGGACCTCGAGATCCACTCTTCCGCCTCACTCCGGTCCAGCCACAAATCTGTCAAATCGTACCAGTCCCCTCTTTCCCTTCTGCCCTCTCCAATCTCAATCACACCTCGCAAAAGGGTGAGGATGACTACGTGCATGGCGAACCGATCTAGCGATCTCGAGATCGGGCGAGACGGGATCGCAGTGGAAGGATTGGCATCCGAGGTGAACAGCACTCGCAGTACCTGATCGAGCGAGACGGGAGTGAAGACCCTCGCCGCCGACAGCCATTGCTCGCCTCTTCCCGCGCACCACAGCGAAGCAGGCGCAGGCAAGGGGACATAGCAGACCTCGGCGGGCGAGCAGATGCACGGGATGCTCGTTTCCAGGGTAGCGAGGACATCGAAGACGAAGATGAAGTACGTGGTGCGCCGGCGGACTTCTAGCTGGATCCAGCGGCGCCAGTGGAGGTCGAGCTCGGCGTAAGTCCATGGCTGGATGGGGAAGCGGATCTCATGCCGGAAATGGGAGGAGCGGGGATTGAAGCACTCAAGCTGACGAGCAGTCTGCACGTCAGCCAGCCAAGAGGCGAAGGATCATGCAGGGAGGATAACGTACATTGATGATGGTGGTACGAAACATATAGGCACGCATCCGCTCGTGACTATGCTGGCTGAGCATATCCGTTGCTTGGAGCAGTAAGAGGCTCTGGTTGAGCGCAAGATTGTAATCAGACATCGTCATGCGTTTCGTGACCGAGAAAGACTGACCGGTCAGCCTGAAGTCCTCACAGCTACCTACAGGGCTCACCTTCATGATCATAATGCTCATTTCATTCCGCACCATTGACCCATACACCCAGCTCATGTGCTCGTCAGTCTGTCCGCCATTCCTGATGGTGCTCTGCCGAGATGCACGGTCGGCTCCAATAGTGCAGAGCGTAAACGCGAGACACGTCGCCAGCATGTCTAGTCGGAAAGTAGGCAGGTGCAGAAATCCAAAGTGCGGTAATATTTCCAATCGTGCTGTCTCAGCGAAAGATGCGAGCGCATCTAGGGGCGGAAGCGTCCAATGCGACATCTGATAGTAGGCTTTGAAGCGCTCGACGGGGACTCTGCCTCAATTAGCGAAACATCACCTGGGATGGGCGAGGACTGGTACTCACTGGTAGATGCTGCTGGTGAGCGAGGGCTGCCCGACGCTCCCAGAGAATGTACCCGCTAGAGGAACGCCCGGATCCGTCGATGCTGCGCCAATTATGAGGCCACTGTCGGTCGAAGCGGTGAGGGGCATACCGAGAGCATCGGACGAGGTGGGCGCTGCGAAACTATCCCCGAACGATGACGCCAAGAATGCCTCGAAGTCGAGGAAAGCTTCGGGGAGGTAGTTGTCAAGACTCGAAGCTGGAGGCATGTCGTTCTAGTGCCTTAGCACTAATTATCTTCGTGTCCAGCTGAAGCTACTCACTGAAGACGAACCGGGACGCCCTTGATTTTGAAACCAGCTCATATCATAGGGATCGTCGTTGTAGACTTGCGAGTATGACGGACCCGGCTGAGCCATCTGGCCTCCCGGGAAAGGCGATTGGGCGGGTGCGAAGTATCTGGCCGCGTCCGATGCAGGAAGCTCGACCGCCGCCAGCGTCGCAGCAGCTGCCGCCGTCTCTTTATCAATGCCCGAGGGAAAGTCGACGTCGAGGATGGGCATCCTCCGGAGCCGCCTCGCTCCTTTCCTCCCGGTATGTGAGGTCTCTGCCGGCGCAGTGGAGCTGTACCTCCCTGATTCTCCACCTCGGTCACCTCGTTGACCTCCTCCACCCAGCCTCTCTCGCAATATCAGACTCTCCGCACTCGTCTCGCTGAGAGAGTCTCCGTCACTCTCCCTAGCGTCGACCTGATTGCGCTTCCGCTTGCTACCTCCCCCGTTCGTGACAGGCATAAGCGGCAGCCGGCTCTCGATGTCCCCCATGGACGCGATGATGCTAGTCACTTCCGTTGTCGGGCGTGCGGACCTCGGTTGAGATGGAAGCGAGACGGGAGCTCTGCGTCGAGGGGATAATGGTGATGCCGACCCAGCCGGAGCCTCGCTTCCTGAGCACTTCTTCTTGTGTCGGGTCAAGACATCGCTGGTCCGTCAGCCCACTGCCCGCTGATGGCGCCCAGCTAGAGGCAGATCCTACGTTCTGCCAAAGGCCTTTCCGCATAGATCACACTCAAACGGCCGGACGTTGGTATCTACATATCAGCTCCACATCAGTCTCATGACCTCTCACTAGCCACTGGCTACCCACGCGAAGCTTCATGACGCAGGAGGTAGTCTCGCCGACGGAACACCTGCCATGTCAGACATGGGACACTTTGGCGTGAATCTCTTCGTAGACTCGCTCACTTGTCCACACCCAGGTACTGTGCAAGTCAAAGGAATGGCCGGTGTTACTTCTCTACTAGCTTCTGTCATAGTGCTCAAAGGAAGGTAGAAACAAGGACTGATTTTAGTGCGGATGTGTCCTCCACATATCCGGCCGCGGATTCCCACAGCTCACAGAGACGCGGAGAAGTGGAGGTCCATCTACTCTCGAGATTTGTACGGTAGCAGAGTAATCCTAGAGCCGATCGTGCTGCCATGCTTACGGTGGGGACAGCAATGACAGCCGTATGCCCGACGGGCACTGCAGTGCAGTAACAGGCCGCTGAGAAGAGTAGCAGAGCATGGTCGATCCAGAAATACATATAGATCATGTCTTGACCCTAAGCTCCCAACCAACCTTCTTCCACCTTGCGAGAAGCAGAACCGCCACCGAGACGACGAGCATACTTGCGGCGAGAACGATGGCGTAAGGGAAGCGGCGCAGACGATCCTCTGGACTTCCAGTACCGAGTACCGCGCCAAAGAATGGACCGCAGATGAGCTGGGAGAAAGACTGGATGACTGCAACATCAGCGAAGGCCTGTAACGATACGCAGATCTAGCTTACACAAAGCCTGTCCAACCAGAGTCCCGCCGTACCTCATATCCTTTGCTGTCATGGTAGCCATCGGACCTTGTAGCGAGATGAAAGCCCCGCTGGATATGCCGATGATTACGACCAGGACGATACAGGCGGGTACGGTCGTGCAAGCCAGCCAGACCCAGAACATGATAGTGATGATCGTGCAGCCGCTGATGACAGTGTTGTACACTCCGATCTTGTCCGCGAGGATACCAGCGCCGATACGGCCGATGAGCGACGAGCCATTCTGGATGATGAGAAGATATGGAGCGAAGCTTCCGAACCCCTGTAATTGGCCGTACGTCCCGATGAAGGTGAGCATGGCGAAGAAGCCGAATGAGAATGTCTGCAGAGTCAGCTCTCAGTCTATCCTATTCTGGTTCTGCAATCATACTCACCCAATAGTTGGCACAGACACAGGTGTACTCGAGATTGCGGAAAGCTTCGAGGTAGAAGAAGGAGCCGGGTGGTTTCGGCGGTAAACGGGTCTCGAGGAGGAAAAACGACAGAACACCAGAGAAGAGTGCGATGAGAGCCATAACGCGGCAAGTCCAGCCAAAGCCAACTAGGAGAGTTCAGTGAGATCATCTACGAAGAAGGCGAGCGCGAAATAACTTACTACGAGGGGGAAGGCTCGCCAGTACTAGCGGCCAGACGACTGAGCCGACCGAGCTACCAGAGCTCATAATACCGCTAGTAAGTCAGCTCCATCTCTTGATCAAGACAAAAGAGGTAGTAGATGCTCACAATGCCAGCCCTCTCCGCTTCTGAAACCATTGACCCAGGACGCCCATCGGGCAGATGAACCTGAGCCAAATCAGCTCGCCCGCGGATAATCCGAAGATGAAAGTACGTGCAGCAGATTGCAACCCCACGCTATCAGAGTCGCATGTACCAGGAATAGCTGGTAATACTGGGTGCAAAGACTGAGCATGCAGAAGCCCAGCACAAGGAAGAAGGTTCCCGCGGCGATGAGCGGGCGATGTCCGTATTTGTCGAATAAAGCGCCGGTGAAACATGCGAGACCGAAAGTAAAGAAGGCCTGAGTACTTTCATAGTCAGCGTAAGTCCTGGTCAGGCTACATATGATGAGGGACATACGAAGTGATCCATGAAATCTGACTCTCAGAATAGGCGACGAGGAAAGTTGTGCGATATAGCGTTTGGAACGCGCCGATTCCAGCTGCTATTCCAAAGCCGCAGAAGACTGTCCAGAATGCTCCGGCCACGACCAGCCATGCCTGGTACATTAGCTATCGTATTGGCGAGTGTGCAAGAGCGGAATACTCACTCGCAGGCCTCCATCCGGGAAAGTGACCGCCTCAGCTCCTTGTGTCTGCGCCTTCTCGACTTCCCACTCTTCTACACCGCTCCGACCCAAACGCGCTGGCCTGAATGAGCGACGCTCACCAGTTGATGCAAGTTCGACTGATCCCAGTGGCGATTTGGACGGGCTGCCCGCATCTCCGCTTGCCTTCTCGTCGGCCGTCATGTGCGCTTGCTATCGATTATGCGAAGGGGTAAGTGTTGTTCGGTCGAATGAAGGTGTTGATATCGAGCATACGAAGGGGCGATAGGCGAGAAGAGAGCCGCAACATGGGTCTTATATACCTTGGTGAGTGCTTGTGGAGATTGATCCGAAGAAGTGGAGGAGGTGAGGAATGTGGAGTATGTGGAGGAGGGTTGTCCCAGGAAATTTCGCGCGGTCATGACTGCAACTTATAGCCTGGAAATTTTGAGCGCTGTATCTCATCAGCTCGCGTCTAGAGCTACCGGACGAAGAAGCACTCACCGACTAGTGATCGCCTGCTTCCGCCATCCGCAGTGTCAGCGTCGGTTGGTCAGCTCCAAACCTCTTTTGATGGGATATCCAGGATGCTGGGCCTGTCCGCACAGTATGCATACAAAGCTGGCCACGATAGGTCTACAATACGCCTTGACTGAAAGGATCAGCCAGAGTCCCACGACAGGCTTCGACCGGCTGAACTCACCTATAGTACTGAAATGTGTCGTATAATCGGGTGTAATTGCTCCCCGTTGAGCTCAAGATGAGGCGTTCAAGATGGTTGTCAACAGCGGCTGTAGTGAGGTTGAGGGCAAAGCGCTCGCGCAGGTGGTGGGCGGTCTGATCGCCGAAGAGGATAAAGCAGTCGAGTTTTGAGTCTGCGATGTCAGCTCGCATTCAGGGTAGGCATGAGGCGAGATCTGAGCGTACTTTTCTGCATCAACTCGACCATAGCTGTCAACATCAGCTTCTCATCTAATTGCTTCCAAGCAGACCAGAGCACTCACTGATCAAGCTGTCGGAATGCTTCCGGGCAGCTTCGAATCCTTCCTTGAACAATCGCTTAAAGTACACCCATCCCGCTGAGTCCAGCCCGCCCATGATGTCCACGTACTCGAGGGGCATCTTGAATGGAGCAGCCTCGAACCCCATGTTTCCGCCTGGCGAGTTGGAGAGCATAAAGCCAAAGTCAATGTGGATAAGGTGGCCTTCCCGATCGACAAGGATATTGCCGTTATGCCGGTCCTTGATTTGCAGGAGGTACGTGACGACAGAGTACGCGGCGAGGGAGCGGATGAAGGCTCTTTGGGCGCGAGCGAAGCGGCCTGAGTCGGGTTTGCCATATGTCTGTCGGTCAGCACTTCAACCTATAGTAGCAGACAGGACGTACGCTAACGAAATGGTCCATCAGCGAGACCTGGCCAATGGGGCCACCCTCCGATATGCGCCGCGCGTACTCGCCCTTCTTGATGGAGTGGACGGATACAGCGTCGGTGATAGTCTCAACCAGACCGGACTGCTCGCCTGTGATTAGGATGCGGAACCTGTCATATCAGCTGCAGTCTCAAAATGAACCGAGACGACTTACGATCTGACCCAGCAATCACATTTCTCCTCCTTGAAGATCTTCCCAAACCGATCAATCAACTGAGTCGCCAATTGCTCCTGCCGCAGGTCCGTCCCGGTCTTGACAATGACGGAGATGACGTCCCAGTTGGCCAGATGACCCCAAGGCGAGCTAGCGCGGATTCTGCTCTTTTTGGCCGTCCAAGACTCCTTGAACACCGCAGCTATCACGTCAGCTGACACCCTCTATTTGAGACCCAAGACGTACCTGATGGATCCGCCTTATTCAGCTCGCGTCTGACGATACCCTCGTCCTCGGCTGTACCCGCCCCATCTGCAGCTTCCGGCACCCGCAGCTCACTCCCTTCTGGCCGCTCCGTCATCCTCGCTACACGCTCCTCCTCCAAAGCCATCATCTCCTCCATGATCCGACTCCGTATAGCCTCAGCCTGCACCGCCGCCAGCTTCAATTTGCCGCCGGCACCCTGAGACGCCGCCGGCTCCAGCACGCTGGGGCTCGAGTGCGCGCTAGCTGCTTGCGGGGCAGACGATCCGAGTATCCAGCCCGTCCCTGGAATCCATGACAAACGCCCGCCAGTAGATCCGCCCGTCTGCTCCGGCGTAGCGGGCACGAGCGATGCGCTTAGTTGCGCCAGCATGACAGCAGCGGTCCTCATGCGTTCCGAATAGTCTTCGAGGGACATGATACGGTTGGTGCCTGGGCTAGGTATGTTTGGGAACGAGGGGTGGGCAGGTGTGGATGGAGCAGAGGGGTTGGGCGTGAAGTCTGTCGTGGCAAGGTCGGAGGATAGTGTGATATCCGCGAGTGGGGTTCCTGGTGAGGTCAAGGATGAAATTGGTTGGGAGGTATAGCTCGTGCGCCGACTGGAGAGGTCTGATCCCCTATCCCAGGCTGCGACATCCAGCGCCTTGTTTTTCGGCGCGGTAGGAAGCGGGAGCGCATCCGTCAACTCTGGCAGAGTATCCTTGACGGAGATCTTGGCCCCGTAGAGCTGTTCCACTAGGTCCATTTCGTCCCCGTCGTCAGGGACGATTTCCGTTCTCCTCCATTTGTCTCCCGTTTGTCCGTCCGAGACTCGGCGAGACGTCCAGTCGTCGATCGGAGCGGATTGCGGAAGAGGTTGCGAATTGCCGAAATCCTCGAATTCGAGTCCCGCACTAGGCCGTCTCCCCAGTCCGATGAGAGGTTCATTGATTCCCAACCCCTTCATTTCCTTTTTCCGCCTCTTCAGATCGTTCTGCACCACGATCCGCTTGAGGAGCTCCCGGTTCTCGCGACGCATAGGATCAAAGTCGAGGTCGCCTTCCAAGATCTCGACGTGAAGGAGGAAGGGCGCCCGTTCAGCCGAGTTGAGCACGACTGAGTCGCCTGGCGAGATCCGGACGACTCGACAATGGCTTTTTATGCGAGAGGCATGCCGGCGATCTGGACGAGCTTTGAGGGGGGTAGAGGATGCGGTCTCCCCGCCGTCTTCGTGCGAGTGGTCCGCGGCACACCAGAGCGGCATGCAGATCTGGCCATCAGCGAGGATCCCGGCAAAGCATATGAAATGACATACCTCAGCTGGAAGATTATGGTTTAGACTGGTCAACTCCGCTCGCAAAGCTGGTACACGAGCTGGCTTTGGGACGACCAATAGCCGATTACTGATATCCTCCAGCAAGAGCAAGAACCGGATCTGCGACCGGCAGTAATGTGATCTGAGCATCTGCCGCTGAGTATCGACATTGAGACCGACTAGGAGCTCTTCGGCAGACACGGGTTGACCATTTGGACGCAGCGCCCGAGACTTGTTGCGAGACAGGTCGGGTACGGAGTGATACGGCTGATGAGGAAGTCGAGGAGAGGAGATTGAGGATCTTGACGGGCCGGAGGGCTCATCCAGCTCCTGCGAGAATGGATCTACCGCCTCCGACTTGGGTGTCCGAGTGGAGAATGGGGAGTGATCGGCCGACAGCCGCGTCGGCGAGCTGAGGTTGGGCGTTGTCTGCGCGGGGTGTGGGGTGTGGTGATTCGGTGTGAGCCGGTCAAGCCGTGGTGACTTTGTTGATGGGGTGATCGCCCCGGGAGTAGGCGGAGCAACAGCTGCTTCCCCCTCTTCCTCTGAATCTGGGCCATCCGCCGATTTTCGGCCCAGATCCAGCGCTCCTCCCTTTGGTGCATCTGCACCCTCCTCCGCCGCATTCTCGACCCTCTCCCGTCCCTCTGCATCCTCATCTCGAGGTTTCCGACCCTGCATGATCGCCCATGCACCGACAGTATCCCCGAGCGCCGGCATGCCCTGTGCGCCAATGGCCACGCCCATCCCCACGAAAGCAGCAAGAGCGTGCTGGTTGACCCTGATCTTGACCCGCTTGGTAGGATCTGGTCGGAGGACGTTCGCCAGTGCAGTCGCTGAATGAAGTGCCATGGTCGACATGGAGGGAGATTGGGGGAGGGAGCGATAAGGCGACCGGGTCGTTTCTGGCGGGTCGCCAAAGAGGATTTCGTGGCACCGATGAAGGACGCGCTGGCAGATGAGGAAAGGGCGGGGATTGGTCTGGCGGGTAGGTGTAAGGTCATGCAGAGCAGCTTGCATGAACCAGAAGGTCTTCGAAGTCAGCTTATCTGCACCTCGACTACCAGATAGCTGCAGTTCAGCGGCCTTTGCAGCAGAGCCAACTCACCAGCATTGCCGAGTGCGTACTCTCCTCGGACCGCTCGAGGATGAACGACTCGAGCGCATTAGATTGCGTCGGATATGTGATGAGTAGGTGGCTCGTCGAGTTAGCTAATTGCACTCGCCGGTCAAAGTAAAGTAAGAATGAGGACTCACCATAGCTGCGGCCAGTAACTCTCGACCTCCTCCGCTCGCATCCCCTTCATCCGCCAGCAGAGGTAATGTGATATTCCGATGCTATCAGAGTAGGTCTTGAGGTAGTGCATCGCGACTGAAATGGAGAAGTAGGGGGAGAGGAAGAGACGAAGTCTACAATGTCAGCTACAGTCCGCCCTAGTTCCGCGGATACGGGTTGGGCCTTTGGCAGCAATGCCGAAGAAGGAGCGAGCGGAGAGAGGACGTAGACCTACAGTAGAGCGTGCGACATCTTGGGCGAGGACTACAGCGGTCTGGAAGAAGGTGATGGTGGTGTCAGGGCCAGCTAGGTGTTGAGCAGTGTAACGGGCACACGTGTAGGCGAAGAGCTCTCCCAAGCGCAACCGAGCTCCTCACGTATGCCGAACAGCTGCGAGCGAGGGCGAGCTATCTCTTTCACGAACAGAGAGGAAACCTCAGCTGCTGCGGAGCTGTATGAAGGCGGCAGCGAGCAAGCAAGGAGGTACAGTAAGAGATGTAAGGCAAATCCAGATGTTGTCGGGTTGTCGGAAACGCGCCGAACGCTAAAAAGCTCAGGCACGCGTCTCTCGATCCGCCTTTTGGTTTGCTGCCAACCATCAACGACTTGGGTTGCAGCCCAGCCGGGTTCCAGACGCCCTCGATGCTCTGCTACTGTGAGCTTGCGAGGGTGCTAATATTTACAATGCATGAAGTATAGCTACAAGGCCATCCAGCCGAATTACCTACTCAAAGCCGTTCCTCCTCGTCCTCATCGCCTATGCCGAAGACCGCTGCCCCTCCCCCATCTCCACCACGCGCACCGCCCTCATCAGACTCATCCCCCTCACTACTGCTATCCGCCTCGACGGGCCCCTTATTCCGCATTGATCTCCGCCCAAAGCCCCCGCCTGCGCTTTTCATTCCACCCCCTAAGCCCAGAATCCTTCCTGCTTTTCCCTGCGCCGGTGTTGGATCGTCCATGAAGGGCGTAGAGGCGCCCGAGGGCGATGCTGAGTTGTATGACGGATGGCCTCTTCCTCCACTCGAGGTGCCTTGCCAGGCGGTGTGCGTTGGAGGGCGGGAGAAGACGGGGAGCTCGACATTGTCCGGGAGGGAGTCGGTAGATGCGTTATTGGTCAGGAACTCCGCTCTGGATGGCTAAGTCATCAGCATACGTACTTGACGAACCTGCGCGCTGTATCACCGGCTAAGGACGCAGCGCTCACCATATCGTCAATACTCAGACGGACGCCATCGGGATTACCCATTCCTGGCGGTCGGTACTTCAAGACATCTCTCAGCCTGCCATATCAGTACGAGCATGCGAATCAGGACAGAAGACACTCACTCGAAGCTGGCGTCTCGTCGCTTCCTGCGGCTGTACCATACGTAGCCCGCACACAAGACAACGATGACCAGTAGCGGGAGAATGTACGATCCAGGGCTCGGTGGACCTCCGTCGCTCTCTGAGTCTCTCGAGGCTATACGGCGCATCTCAGCCCGGAATATCATTGTCGAGACATCAACGTCGACTGCTGAGGTCCCGAGTCGTCTATAAGCAGTGCAAAGATGAGGTAGAAAGGAGATCATCATCTACGAGCTCCTGCTACACCAAGGATGCTCCTGATCCGTGCGTGTTTCATTTATCGTCAGCACTTAAGAGGGTCTTTTGCTCTGCGTGCTGTGAGGATGCATCATGATTCGAGTTGCTTCTCCTAGATCTATACCACAGCCCCGCCGTCTGTTCCAGGTCGTCTCTCCGCGCCCCAAAGTGAATTCAGTCCGTCTGCTAAGCGGCCTTCGCCAGCGAGTTATAATGCTATCCAGTCAGCTTCCCTTCCTCGGCTCCCCCCCATCTCAGACCACTCTGTTCACTTACCTCGCCAAGCCCATACATTCTCCGATGATAGCTGATCCTGACCACTCTGTCCCCCTCCGCCACGCTCTGCTGAGGTGTGAGCGATCCTCCAGCGGTATCGTTCACGCCGCCGTGCGAGACGACCGTAGGTGGTCCCCGTTGGATTACGTGGATAGGAATCTTGAATGCTCGTGAGAGCGCTTGTATCTGGGCGAGTCAGTGAAGATCTCACATCCTATGCGAGGCAAGCGTGAGGATGCTAGACTCACCTCCGGCTCTCCTCCCCATTCTCCGGTATTCTGCACGTTCCCGCAGTACCTCGAGTACTCTTCTTCAGTCATGACTCCCTCGTGCTCCGTCGCCTCGGCCGTATCTTCCCCATTGACCGATGGGAGGAAGAAACGGAACTCTTCTGGGTTGGCCATCATGTATCTTGCAGCAGCTTGACGGGTGTAACCAGGATTGTCGGCCTGAAGCAGTCAGTCCTGGAGAGGAGTAAGGCGATAGGCAAGAGGCTCACCTGGTCGGACGGGATCATGCCCAAGGAAGCGAGTTGATGCGCGATGGCATGGTACATACAGTGCCCATCAGGTGTGATCTGCTTATCAGCATCGCCCCCACCCCATTCATGACGGTAAGCTCACCTCGTGTATTTCCCTGCCGAGCGTGGTGCACGCATCAGAGATGACCCTGATCTCTTCCTGGCGCTCCTTCTCGAGCTGAGCGTCCCATTCAGGATTCGACGGTGGTGCAGAGTTGAGCATCGCCTCCTTCTTCCTCGCCTATCTGAGTCAGCTCTTCTCTCTGGTCCTGCTGAACGAGTACGCACCTGTCTCTCCTCAAACTTCTGCTTACTGCTCTTCTTCTTCCCGCCGCCTCCGCCCCCCTCTCCAGCCTGACTCTGGCCATTCTGACCGCCTGCCAATTCGCCTTGCCGCCCAATCATCCCACTTGGCGCAGGAGGCGGCACAGTCTCAGCGGGCGGCAGTCCTCCTCCATGTCCTATCCCCTGTTCCCGCTGACGCATCTTCTCAAGCTCCAGATCCTGCTCCAGCTTCTCATCGCTCATATAGTTTCCTGGGTCGGTCGCTATCGACGTCCCGGACTGGGCGGAGCTGATGGAAGCAAGGGATGTCCCGGAGTCGACAGGGTGAAGGGGGGCGGGCGGTGCAGGGGAGTGATGAGGAGACAGGAGGTTCTTGAGCGCTCGTCGTTTAGAGCCGGGCATTATGGGCTGTCTTGAGTTAGTTGAGCTGGGCTGAGGGAGTGAGGGTAACCCTTGAGCTATTCGCAAGGCGACGCAGAGAAGGTATATCAGAAATGGAGATGATGATGTGAGACGGGAAAGGTGGACGAACAAGGTTTGCATTCCGCAACATTAGCGGACTTGCTCCACCAGCAAAGCGCTCCCGCGGCCCGCGGAAGTCGGCCGACTGTCATCCAGCTTTGGGTCATGCCAATCAAGACAGTAGTCTGGAGGCTTTGGGACCCGCCCGGAGACCCAGGAGTGCAAACCATGTATTGATTCTGGTATACTACAAACCCCTAAACATCTATAGAACTCCCCACATTTCACCCCTGATTATCGCTCCCCGCCCAGCCTAGAAGAACAAGTAAGTCATGACAAAGACACCGATCACCAACGCCGCCACCACCTCGACGGGCACGCCCTGTCCGCCCGACGACACAGCCTCCTTGGCCTTCTCCACCATGACCTCCGCGCCTTCCTTTGCCTGGGACGCGGCCGCCCCGCCCCGTCTTCGTAGACCAGTGACGGTCGGTCCTTCTGCGCTCGCGTCGGTCTCGCCCGCGCCAGGTGACTTGAGCTGAGCGCGAAGTCGCTCAATCTCAGCCATGGCCAGCTCGAGCTTCTGCTTGTCGGTCGTAGCCACCTCGAGGGACTTCTCCAGTGCCGAGTTGGTTGGCGAGACGCCGGTCCCGGTCGCGCCGATACTCTCGGCGGTGAGGTCCGGAAGACGCGACTTTTCGGCTGATGCAGCCGGGGTCGACGTGCTGGCTGGAAGAGAGGAGGGGATGGGGGTGACGGTGGTAGCGAAGCCGGAAGGTCGGGACGGGGCAGCCTGTGTGGGCTGTTCGATGGGTGAGGCGAGAGCCGCAGAGCGGTCCGTGCTGTTTCCGTTGGCTTTTGGTGCGGGGCTCGATTGAGCGGCAGTGAAGAGAGTCTGCAGAGTCAGCTTCGGGCTTCACCTTGCATGCCTAGGATTGTCAAACCGACTCTGCGAGCGGGGTGGATATATGGCGGGGGTGACGGCTCCCAATACGACTCGCCGCCATTTCGGAATACAGGAGAGGTGTATTCTTTGCCCTTCTGCATATGGACGTATCAGACCACGTCCCATCTCCATCTCGACGCCCGCAGATCCTCGTTCCTGACAACGAATCTCCGCGCCAACACCCTCTCCCTGCAAATGTCCCTTGCGACCTTTTGACATAGCGAACCACAACCCAACGCAAAAGACTCACCGACTCATCCATCACCCTACTCTCCATACCCTCTTCCTCTTCCTCTTTTATCCCATTCTCTGCCCGCCCGTCCTCCGCCGCAAGGTAGACACACTTGATCTTTTGTTCCTGAATAGCCCCCTTGTTGTTTGCCTCGGTGGCGGACCACATCTCGCTGAGGGTGTGCATCTCCTCGTCGGGGGTGATGAAGGCGGACTGGACGAGGAACTTGTCCTTGCATTTGGCGTGGGGTGGGGGGTCGACTGCCAGAGGTTGGAGGAGGACTGAGGGGTCAGCATGATTTTTCGCTGTTTTAGACTCGACAAGCACGGCAAGGTATCCTCTGGTTTTCCCGCCACACCAAAATTGGCACAGGCACAGTGCGCCCGCCTCCCGGGCCGTATCCTACAAGCCCCCAATCCCCATCCCATGCCCAAGTCTCACTTTGACACAAAGGACCCGAAACTCACCTTGTACCTCAACACTCTCGCCGCTCTCCACGCGCCCCGAGTTTGGCCTGACGCAGTACTGCTTCGGCGCCGTCGTCTTCACCTTGAAGGCTACCGGGTGAGGATGAGGGTTATGGATTTTGATCGTCTGGGTGACCAGCCGGGTAAGGGGTCCTATGCTTGATCAGCTTGCGGTCGATGCTGATCCGATGGGTGGGCTTACTGTGGAAGCCCATCTGGGCGGCGGGGGTGATTTCGACCGACATGCTGGGAAAGAGCTGACAGCGAGGGTAGAGTTGGATAAAAGCTCCTCAGCGGGATGTGAAGAAGCGGCTGGTCGCGTGTTGGCTTATCTCGAGTTCCTTGCTCGATTGTGGGCTGTTTTGGGTGGATCAAGCGGGTACCGTCGTTTCTGTAGGGCGGTGGTATACGCCTCTGTCGCGATTGCTGCTGCTCGTGATAGAGATAGAAGGCGGATTGGCAGTGTAAGGGGAGGATAAGGAAGGTATGACGCAGATGGGGGGCAGGCGAGGCAAGGGCAAGCAAGCCGGCCCGGCAGGATGACGCAAAAATGCCACGTCATACTGCAAGCTAAGAGTGGCGCCGCAAGAGTGCCACTCAGACTCTGCTGCAGCAGAAAGACAAAGGGTGGCGCCTGGGCGACACTTGGGCAAGAGGTGCTGCATCGTTCAGGCAGAGATACATGATAGCTCACAAGGGATGCGATGTCGCTGGTGTGTCAGATCATCATAGGATCATGTGAGGCTTGAGAGTCAGCATCAGCTGATCAAGGCTGTTGTCTCGCGCCACCCTGTAGCCTCTCCTCTCTTCCCCCTTCTTCATACTTCATATCTCCTCTTCCTGCATATACCGCGTACGCAACCACTCAACCTCATATCAGATGTCTCAGCTTCAGTCTGCCAACAGTGAGTTCTCGTGACTGCCGCGCTCTGCGTACTCTTTGCAAGATCTTTCAGCCTGAGGTGCAAGCCACCTCTTGTTCCGCTGCTGCGCTGAGGGTCCCTGTAGATGCCTCCAGCAATGGCGAAAGCTTTATTCGTCCTTCGACTCTCCCCTACGATGTGACGGACGATGACACGGAGTCACCTACAACCAGTCACCCGAAGGCCACAAACGGGCTATGGGTAGTGGTCGACGTGAACCAGCCGGACACTTACCTGACTCCGGAGAAGGTGTGGTCTTGTGTCCGTTATCCAGACGGCGGACCCTGTCTCATGCCGATTGCGCGTGACCCGGCCAAAGGGCAATTGCATACAATGAAGCAAGGAAAATTCAAGCGGTTTTCGTACGAAGACATGCTCGATCCGTTCATATCGCGTGCCCTGGATGGTTTGCCCGCAACGGTGAGGACGACCTCGGACCTCAGCGACAATTCAAACCAGTCTCTGAAGCCATTCACGCCTGCTCGTGACATCGACGTGGACACGATCATTTGTCTGTTGAGAGATGATACCGAAGTGGACTGCCAATACCCGGCCTGCCTTCCCTCACGACCTGAGCAGCTCTCGTTGGCCGAATCACTCAGTCTGCAGACAGATTGGTGGCTCGCCAAATGCAGAACCATGGAGGAGCGGGTGACAAAGGCGAAGCGAGAAGGCGATCAACAGTGGGCTGAGGAGTCTCAGGAGTCCTTGGATACCCTGCGCGAGGTGTATAATGAATTCAAGGACAAGGCGACGGAGGCGCAGGGCTACGTTTTGGTATGAGCGGAATGTTGCGGCTTGGCGTTGGCGTTGAGTACAAGAAGAACCAGGGGCATATCTCATCGTGTATCCGTGTGCATCAGGCTTTCTTCTTCCCCTTGCTAGCAGGCGCCACCTTTGCCTTCTTCACAAACCCATCCAGGCTCTGATTTCCATCTGCCACTCGCTTCTTCGCCCCCTTTTCCTCCTTCTTTTCCTTATCCGTCTTGTCCGCCCCTTCATCCACCCCCGTCCGCTCATGTTCCTCCTGTAACAGTCGCTTAGCACTACCGTCCAACACTTCCGTACTATCCCCGTGGAAGCCAAGATGGTAAGCATTCTTGATACGCGCGATACACCGGTCCTTCTCCTTGTGCTCGTCCAGCATCGGGAAGGGGTATTGCTCGCCGATGATGCAGCTGGCTTTGCGCTGGACGTCGACTGGGGCTTTGTGCGGAGCGTAGATGTACTGGGGTATCAGCACAGTAAAATCAGCGGGGAGATTGACTTACTTTATCTGGGAAGTCTTTGAGTTCTGGGCAGTACTTTCTGACAAGAGCGCCAGACTTGTCGGTTCGTAGTGGCCATGATTCTAGTCCATATACTCTGACTAGCTGGATCAGCAGTCTATTCGGGTGGCGACAACCATAAGCTGACTCACAGTACTGAGAGAAGAAAGCTGAACATGACAGCCACATCCAATTCCCCGGCTAAGAGACACGTCAGCTCAGATTGCGAAAATCAGCTCCGGCCGACATACGTTGCTCGCAGGATCCCAGTCTATTAGATACTCTGTGGCATCAGCACGCAGTTCGAGCTCCACATAAACAGACTCACCATCAAATACCTCCATGCCTCTTTCCCAGGAGATATAGCACTGGCCTCGTGTAATGAAGCACGCAACAGAGTGTCTCGCGAGGTGATGTATCCACCCTTGAATCTTAAGCTGGCGCATACAGGCGTCGATCCACCTAAGAGGTGAGCTTTCACTCGATCAGGGCTGGTGACGAGACAGCTCACGGGAACCCCGTTCGTCCCTCCTTCCACGCCAAGAATCGCTCCTCATCCACCTCATCCTCTTTTGGTCTCGGCAGAATCTCGTTCCCGTCCTCATCATACTGATTTTGCAACTTCCAATCTATATACCTGCCCGATATTAGCTTGTCTTCCCTTCCTTATATACCGAGACGACTCACCGACACACTCCATTCCCTCTTATCCGCTCAAAGTGCGCCCCCGCTGCCTCAGCACAGGCGTACATATCCCTAAACTGCAGCTGCCCAAACATGTTTTCCGGCTCCTTGGTCTCTTTCCCGCCTTTACTCCCCTTCTTCTTCCACTCCTCAATCACCTTCTTGCTCCCCCACCATATCTCCCTCACGCCTATACATCCAAACTTCATGTAGGGCGAGAGGAGGGTTGTACTGGGTTCGAGCGAGGTAGGTGCTGTGTGAGGCTTGGAGAAGGTCGCTACATGTAGTGTATCGGCGAGGAAATTGTCGAGGCACTTGTGCGCTTCGGCGGTGCCGCCCCGCACGGTGGTGGTGGCTTCGGCGTAGCCCATTTCGGACATGGTAGGGACGGCGAAATCGTGATTTGGGCCGCAGAGCTTGTCTAGGTCATCAGCGATACATCCCCGACCAAGTAAAGGATGAACCCACCGAAACAGGTATCCACTCCAGTCCTAATCTCAGCATTAAAGTCCACCTTGTCCCAGTGGAACTTCCAGTCGCTGTCCTGCACATCCAGCTTCGTATCCCCAGGGCCAGGTAGCGAGGTAGGCGTAGGCGCAGGATCTCCCACTTCGCCCAGCTTCTCCGCCAACTATATCATCAGCCCATCCCCAAGATCCCTACCCTAAGCTCCGCTCACCTTCTGCCATTGATGCAGCGTCATCGTCGGCTTGCCCTTATTCCCCTTGATGATCTCGTCCGGATCATACAGGTGTCTCCCACCCTCATGCACAACTTCCACCCCTTCCTTAGCGAGCACCTCCTTGACCTTCCTATCTCTCTCTTTCGCATAAGCATTACTGTCCTTCTCCCAGACGACATGCGTGATGCCCCACTGCCGACAGAGGATAGGAAGCAGCTGTTCCGGTCGTCCGCGAACCACATGTAGCTTTTGCTGTGGGTTGAGCTCGGTCAGCGCGTCGGAGAGACCGGTCATACTTTCGAGGAGGAATCGCCAGCGGTTCAGCCCGACGCGGTGGCCGTATATGTACGAAGGGTCCCAGCACCATACGGGAACGAAGGTGCTCGGCTTGAGGGCGAGCGCGCGGGTGAGGGCGGGCGAGTCGGTCACGCGCAGGTCGGTGCGGAACCAGTACAGCACCCGAGGGGCGGAAGAGGCTTTGGAGGGCATTTCAGCTCGTACCTGAGTAAGAGGAGCAAGACGCTTGAGCTGTCGGACCGATATGGTGGGATGTCAACAAATATCAGAGTTCGTGTTAGATCTGCGTCCGATCGGAGCAGCAGCACACATGACGTCATCCGCTAATCGAGGCACTATCGATAAGGTATTGCTCCGAGACCCATTTGGACCTATGCACATGATAACGTCTATACAACACAACCAGCTATGACTAAGGGTATATGTACGAGTGATCCACACTCCACGATCTCAAACCACCAACCAGGTCCAAGCTCTCGATAATCACAGAAGAATACACAATCCGCGATCCGCCTCAGAGACTCCGCTCACACCCACTCGGACATCCCCATCCCGTCCAGAAGGTTCAGATCGATCCCGCCAAGCCCAGTCATATCCATCATTCCACCCGTGGCACCATTCGCCGTCCCATCTCCCGAGAGAGGCATGACGAAGTTTTGCAAGTCAAAGCCAGACGGAAGTCCTGTCGTCCCCAAAGCTGCGGCAAGGTTTGGCGGTACAACGGTGTCCGTAGTTGTTGAAGCGGTTCCGCAAGCCCCTTCGCCGAGTCGCGTGAATGTCCGGGCGGACTTGAGCATCTCGCTGTATTTGAGACCGCGAAAGGAGTTGTAGCCGGGCTCAGCGGGGGGCGAGGAGTTGAGGATACCGAGTAGTGCTTGGGCGAGCCAGTAGTACGGGAGGGCCTCTGAGAGATGTCAGCTACTCGGTGACATCGCGGAGTTATTCTAGAGTCGACTCACCCTCGCAGTACATCAGTGTGGCGCAGGCTTTCGCTCCTGCGTTGACGTTACCATTCACGCCGTTTGCGGGGGAGCCAGTCATGCTCGAGCATAACGGGTCAAAGTCCCAACCTTGGCGCCACTGCACTGTTAGCTATGGCCCACAAAGCGCTTGGGACAAATCTAGCTCACCCTGTCCAGACCAAGCGCAAACCTCTCTCTTAGCCCCACCCTAGTCACCTCCCCGACCTCCCGCCCATCCCCATCCACAATCCTCTTCCCCGGCTTGAGCCAACTACACGATACCCAAAGATCCGTCAGATCCCGCCAGTCCCCTCGATCCCGCTTGCCCTCCCCAATGTCCATTACGCCCCTTACGAGCGTGAGCACCATCGCTACCCGCGCGAACGGGCCAAACGCCTGCTCATTCAAGAGATTGTAGAACTTCGTATCCGCCGCTGCGTGCTGCGTATCGAAGGCGCCGTAAGAGGGAAGGAAGAAAACCCGCCGCATCGCCTCGTCGAGCGTCATGGAGCGGTATGACCGGGCCGCCTCTGCCCAGGCCTCGGCAGTCGGCGCTTTCCAGAGCGTATCGGGCGCAGGCAGGGGGAGACGCCCCATCTCGCAAGCAGTGAGGATACAAGGGATGTTGGCTTCGAGTGCGGAGACCGTGTCGAGGTGATACACGAGGTAGGCGGTCCGGCGGCGCGTCTCAAGTTGGATCCACCGGCGCCAGGCGGTGTTCATGTCGTTGGGAGTGGAGGGCTCGCGTGGGAAGGTGATGGAGGTGGAAAAGTGCTCGAGCTCGGGTGTGAGGAAGCCGATCTGGCGAGTGATCTGCTGGATCAGCTGCAGCGCCGCGGGTAGGCACTGGGCAGCTCACATTGACGATGGTGCCCATGAACATGTTGGCCATCGATCGCTCCTGCTCATTCTCACTCAAGTAGTACGGCGCATGATACAGCTGGTTAGTCAGCTAAGTCCCGCATGCCGAAGTTCCGAGGGGGCTCACCACCAAAGCCTGCAAAAGCGCGCAATTATAGTCGGTCATCAACACGCCCTTGGCCTGGGAGAATGACTAAGGACGCGTCAGTCCAGCCCTTTTAGGAATACACGTCACCGCATGGCTCACCTTGACGAGCATATTCGTCTTGTCATTCCTGACCAGATTCGCTCCATCCCACTGCTCTACCATCCTCTTCTCCTCCTCCTGCTCCTTCTGCGCATCCACCGGACTACTATCATTCGACCCCGAGCTCCAACCCGACGCACTTCCCCTGCCCGAACTCGCGTAATTCTTGGCATACAGACTCTCCCACGACGCTTCGGGAACGACCGGGCCGTCCATCCTTCCTTGTCCGTTCACATGCGCACCAGGCTGGAATGGAGCAGGGAGGAAACTCTCCCAGCCCTGGTCGACCTTTGCCGAGGACCGGATACCGCCGACGGTGCAGATGGCGAAGGCGAGACAGGCGGCCGTGTCGTGAAGCTTGAATGTGGGCTGATGGATGAATGAAAAGTGGTTCAGGACGGTATGGTACGTCTTGGACGCCATCATGGACAGGACCCGCATAGGCGGCATGCGCCAGTGCGGGATCTCGTAGCAATTGGTGAAGCGAGTTGGATCGAGGCTGGTTGTCAGCTGCTGACCGGAAGTCCAGGTGGATAACTCACTAGAAAGGACTGCTTGGGTCGACATTGGTCTTGCCAGCCTTGTCAAGCCAGATGTTATGCTCGATAGTGATGAGCGGCCGCTCCGGGTCGGTCGTGATGGTTCGCTTCTCTGGAGGCTGGTATTGTCCCAGCTGCTCCAGGAGTTCCATGACCGCCGCTGAGTTGGCGGCAAAGTCATCGAGCGGGTCGTCGGGCGAACTATCCTCGCTTGTCTCCTGGACGAGCGGGGGTACGGCCGGGTAGCCAAAGACCGACGGAGAGAACATGGCCGAGAGGGACGCGGATGGTGAGGGTGGGTTCATCATGTCGAGTGAGCCAAGAAAAGGCTGGCTCTCTGGGGCAGGCTGAGCTGAAATGGAAGTGGGGGGTGGGAGGGTTTTCGGGGCTTCGCCGATGAGCTGAGGATCGATCGCATCGTTCAGCGTCATTGCGGGGGCAGCAGACACCTGCTCGTCAGTTATTGAGCATTGAGCTCAGAACAGGACTCACCCATTTACTGGCGTCACCACCCCCGTCATCTTTTCCCGAATTTGAAGATTCGCCTAACCACCCCATGTTGCTGAGGAAATTCCCGACCGACTCGCCGAGCTCGACATCTCCCGACTCATCCTGTCCGCGCCACCCAGAAGAGCGGGAGGCAGACCCCGAACCCCCTCGGTTCCCATCACCAGGCACACCACCGGGATACGCCATCGACAAGAGGACGCTTGCATCTTCCAGATGGTTGTGGTTAGAGCTGGGATTTGGGATTGGGTGATGATCGTCCATGTCCTGATGCCTGCTGTTGTTGGTGCTGGGGTATGGGACGCTGCCGTTCTGGTTTTGAAACATGGGGAGCAGGTGCGGGGTGTACGTGCTGGATTCGCCGAGATTGTAGTACTCGCCGCCCATATCGTACACTTCCCGCTCGTGCTCGGGCTGTCTGTGACCGATCCGCCCACCGCCGCTGCCGCTCGCTTGCATGTGCTGGGCGAGCGCGAACGCGTCTTCCTCCTCCTCCTCGGACCCCGTGCGGGTCCGGGTTCGGGTACGAGTTCGCTTGTGGCTGCCTTCGTGTGCGCGGGCCGAGTAGTCGTTGGTGTTTCGGCGCTCTCTGCCGGGGGAGAGTTCGCGCGAGTCATTCCGAGAAGAAGAGACGGGAACGCCTTGGTACGGGCGGAGTGAGGGAGGAGGGGAGCGCGACGAGCGAGACTCTGGTGGAGGGGTAGGATGGCATCGCCGTTTGTGGCGGAGAAGCACGTCGCTGTTTGTCAGTCTGGCTCGTGCTCTATAAAGAATAATGCTCACCTGCGGGCAAAAGACTTGTCACAATCCTTACAAGCAAATGGCCGGACATCCATATCTGCAACATCAGCTTGACCATCCTTTATCATCACTGCTCAGAATAGGCAAGCGCTAGCATGACTCACGCTTCCTCTGGTGTCGCTTCAGATACTCCATTCGACTATACGCCTGCCCACATCCTGGGAAAGAACACTTGAATGTCTCCTTTTCCTTCCCCTCTCGGCCGCGCTTGGTCCCTCCCGCTGCGGACGGTCCGGGTGGAGGCGGAGGACCTGGTGATCTATATGCATCCATTTGGTCGTGAGGCGACCGGTACGACATCCTGGCGGATTTGAGGAGGTAGTGCCTCGTATGGAAGGGGACGGAGGCTTTTGGTCGATAGATGAGCGAGTGGAAGAGGGTCGAAGTGGAGGCTGGACGACCTCCACCGGGGTCGAGTTGTGTTTGCTGGTCGAAGTCGCAGGATACGCGCTGCTGAGGCTGGATTTCTCTCGCACAGGGGACGAGCTCTTACGCGATGTAGTAGAGCGTGCAGCTGTATGGGTAGAATGTGATATGTCTATGCTGTATACTCTGTGTTAGCTGTCCTTGACTATAGGGTGGAGGCGAAGAAAGGGGGAAGAGGCTGGGTGGAGGCCAATGCGACCAAAGCCAACAGCTCAGGGTAGAATTCAGCTTGTCATAGCGGCGATCGCCGAACGTGGCGCAAGCTAGATTTAGTCCCGAAATGCATCAAGCGGTATTTCCGTATATTCCCGAGCGATGCGTGGAGTGGTGTGGTCTACCACTGAGCTAACCTGACGACTACCTATCCTACCTACCTCCTACCTCCTGTATCCTCTCTCTGACCTTACAGTAAGACTGCACCAACATGTCCGCACTCTCCTCCCGCCTCCCCTCGCTCGCCTCGTCCAGCTGCAGGGCCGCCCGCTCGTGCTCCACCTGTGCTCGATCCGTCATCCCCCCGCCCGTCTGCCCGGCATCCTCCAACCCCCTCAAATCATTCATCCTCCGCCCCACCTCGCCCTTCGGTCGGCCCACTTCGGGATCATCATCTCGGGCCTCGAGGCCTCTTACCAGCCTCACATCTTCATTGACAAGGGCAACTCTGGCCAAGGAGGCGGAAGTGGGGACGGGGCGGGTGAATGCTGCGTTGGCGGGTGTGGATCAGGCGAGGGGGATGAAGGTCCGGAGTAGCGTCAAGCTGTTCTGTGATAGCTGCTCGATGGTAAAAAGGTGAGTTGCGCTGAGCCGGTTGTTGATGCACATTGTGACAGCCAAGCTGACCCAGCAGGAAGGGGACGGTGTACATCATTTGCAGCAAAGACCCGAAGCACAAGCAGGTAAGCCTACCTTCTCATACTTCTGTTTACACATCGATCGGTCCACAAGCTGACACTAAAACAGAGGCAGGGATGAGGTGCATCCAACTGCGTAGACGTCTGGGACGCAGCGTTGGCAGGAAGACCTTTCTTGGCCGAGAGTACCGCGCAGCCCGATTTGTATCAATGGACGCTATCTTACCACTTCTCCTCTGCGTCTCGTGCATGCTGGAGCCGCTCGTCGTTCGGTCGGTCATCGCCTGGCTCTGCCTTCTTGCCAACCTGTACGCGGGGAGGTTCAGCACATGGCGGATGTAAACCGTATCCGATCGATGGTCTGGACAAGGCACAGGCGATCGGGCGAGATCGACGAGATCTGCGGGTGGCCGTAGTTGCACATCCCGGAATAGCAGTCGCGCGCAGGTCAGACAGCTGGTCATCCATTTTTCTCCCCGGTGAGCTCCTCCTGTTTTTTTGTCCTCTTCTCCGCCCCCATGCCGTACTCCGCCCCTTGACCCCACCCCCTCCTTCTCAGTCTCTCGGCCTTCCACCCCCGCTCTTCCCGTCTTTCGTTGCTTCCCCTCCCCGTCCCTCCCCCTGCCCTTCCCCCTCTCGCCTTCGCCCCCTCCTTCCCCGCTTGCTCCTCAGTTCCTTCTCTCCTCCCCCTCACCGCCTCCCTCTCCTTCCCCCTCCCTGCCTCTTCTCTCCCCTTCCCTCCTTCTCTCCCCCTCCCTCCCCCCTCCTCTCCTCTTATCCTCTCTGTCTCCCTTCTCTCTGTTTGCTTCCTTCCCCCCCCTTGTGCTCCTTCCTCTGTCTTCCCCTCTTTCCTGGGCCTTCTTCCCTCCCCTCTCTTTTTCGTCCTGTTACTCCCTCCTCATCCTCCCTCTACGCCTTATCCTGCTCTCTTTTGTCCGCTTTCTCCGCTCCCCTGTTCTCTTCTTCCTCCCCCTGTTTTCGTTCCCTTGCCTCTCTTCCCGCTCTCGCTGGTGTCCTTTTCTCCCCCTCCCTCTACCCTTTTTTCCTTCTCTGTTGTGCCCTCTCTTTCTCTCCCTCCTCTCTTTTCCCTCTTCCTCCTTTTCCCGTCCTGCCTTTTTCCTCCCTATGCTTCCTTCCCCCCTCCTCGTCTCCTCCCTCTATCGCCTCCTCTTGTCCTGTCCCTTCCCTTTCTCTGCCTCCTGTCTCCCTCTTCCTCCCCGTGCCCCGTTCTATCTTTCCTTTATCCCGTCCCGTGGTTGCCTCCCCTTCTCTGACCCCCCTTCCCTCGGCTCTTTCCTGCACCCTCTCTCCTCTTCCTTTTCTTCTGTTTTTGTTTTCAATTTTCCTCCGCGGTCCTTCCTGCTCCTCCTCTGTGTCTTGCTTCTCTCGTTCTCTTTCTTTTGTTTCCTCCCCTCCTGTCCACTCCTCCCTCCTGCCTCCGCTTCTTCCTTTCCCTTCCGCTTTCTTGTTTCCTCCCTGGCTCTCCCTTCTCCTCTCTTTTCATTGGGGTCCCCCCTCTTGCCTCTTTTTTTTTCATAACACCAGGGGAGGTCATTGGAAACTACAGGAAGACCTTCCGATTCGAGACGGACAAGAATTGGGCGAGGGAGGGTAGGTCCATACTCCCGCGGCTGAAGGAAAAAAAGATGGAGCTGATTGTCTAGGGGATGGATTCAAGCACTTTGATCTCGGGGCGCCGCTAGGTCGAGTCGGGCTGGGGATTTGTATGGGTAAGTCTGACTTGAGTGAGATTCGGGTTTCCTCAGAGCTCGGAGCTGACCAGATGCAGATATGAACCCCAAAGACTTTGTCGGTAGGCCACCGCCTTCAAATGCCTCACCCTTTTGCACTAGCTGACCATTGACCAGCGCCATGGGATGCCTTCGAACTCGCCAGCTACGCCCGGAAGAACGCCATCGATACACTGGTCGTACCGTGCGTCAATGTCACCATCACCATCTCTGCTCGCAGCACCCAAGGCTGCAGCAAAGCTGATTACGCAGGATGAACTGGCTCGATGCGCCCGTCGAACCGCCCAATGCCCCACCGCCACAGGATCCTGATGCCCCGTCCGAGTCTACCTTGAATTACTGGGCGGCCAGGTTGACGCCGCTACATGATCCCACGCCGGACTATGCGGAGCTGGGCGCGGCGGACGGCGCTGAGAACGGGGGGAAGGAGGTCATTTTTGTGGGGTGTAATAGGGTCGGAACTGAGGAAGGTACGCTGATCTGTCAAGTCGCGCGTGGCGGAAGGGTAGGAGCTGACACTATGCAGGGACGACCTTCATCGGGACGAGCTGCGTCATGACCGTCTCGTCGGACCCATCGCGGATAGAGCTTGTGGATTGCTGTACTATCTCAGAGGAACGAGTCTTGGTCACTACCGTTTCGTAATGTATCATTGAAGTCTATCAGCGGAAGTGCAAAGTCTACCAAGTCAGGATTAGCCTCTTCTCGGTTTGCACAGTGACGTGTCCAGGTCTCTCTGACTAATAGCACGCTGTCATGATTTCATCTCTGACATAAGGTTGGTAAATCATGATCGTGTCGAAATCAAAACTCTAGTGTCCATTCACCTCCGCTCCGCTCCTCCCTCCTCATCCTCTCGACATCCCCATCTTCGTCACTGTTTCTCCCTCAATGCCACGCTTAGAGGCCAAGACCGGCGCCGACAAGGCACCCGACAACGCCTACAGCGCCGACAATCAAGCCGAGGCCGAACGAGCGGGACTTCGTCTCGGACGCAGCGGCGCGGGAGCTCGTCGCAGCGGAGGCGGAGCTGCCGGACGCAGAGCCCGAGCGGGAGGCCGAGCCAGTGCCTGAAGCAGAGCCGGACATAGAGCCGGACGAGGCAGTGGGGCTAGTGACGGTAGACAGGGTAGAAGTGACAACAGCGGAGGTAACGGGGACCTAAGCTGTCAGCGGGACTGTGGAAGCGAGGGGATGAATCAACTCACAGTGACGGTAGCCTGACCGTTCTCAACCTGGAAGTAGTTGGCGGCGACGAGCGGGCCGAGACCGGACGCGTCAACATAAGACTGCAAGTTCCAGGTGGCAAGTCCGACACCAGCGGTGGAGAGGTTTGCGGGGGGGCGGAAAGACGAGGACTGGGCGTAAAGGAGGACGACGTAACTGGGAGTCAGCAACATCCTTTCCGGAGACAAGTGAAACTCACCGGTGAGAGCCTGATCCGGCAGCAGGTCCAGGTCCAGCATAGTCAGTCACACCAACCGAGCCGGTGTAGTTAATCGAGTAGGAGCCTGAGCCCTGGAGCATGACGTTGTTGACGAGCCAGTGGCGGGTCAAGGGAGTGGTTTGGGCGTTGGTGCCTACGATGTCGGCGTCGACCATGGCCACAGTGTAGATCTGCCAGTCAGCACGGCCCTCTCCAGACGCGCCTCGGTGAACTCACCGACTGGGCATTGATGCGCGAGCCGTTAGAAGCGGGCACAACAGCGATCTGGGGGGAGGAGTTGGCGTCTGATCATTAGCTCGGCCGATCTATTCGAGGAGACTCAGGCTTACTGGACTGGTCGACCTTCTGGCCGATGGAGATGCTGGATGAGCCAAACGTTAAACCCAAAGTACCCTGAGGGGTGAAGGTGGGGAGCATGTACGTCGGCTGGCCAGCGATCTGGGCCTCTACAATCTGTCAGCTCGATTACAGACATCGTGAAGACGAGACGTACGGGTGAAGTGAGCTTGTACGGCGGCGATGTCAAGGGCAGTCGCCTGGGTCTGGGCCTGGGCAACGGCAGCGCCAAAGAGAGCAAGAGCAGCGTATCCGAACATTTTGTGGTTTGTAAAAGACTAAACTGTAAGTATAAGGTGACTATAGAGCAACGCTGAGAACAAGAGGAGATTTAGTTGATGCAGATGCAGTACGGGAGGTGTGTTGACGAGGTACTGCGGATCCCGTCGCCAGCGTGGCGGGACAAAGCAATCAGTCCGGGAAAGGAGACGCGCTAGAAAGGAGGGGTGTATCTCGTGAACAGAGGATAGCGCTGAGCCAGATACCGCTGACTTACGTGTATGTAGTGAGAGATGCGATAGGAGTGAGGATGAAGTATGAAGCTGTGAAGTGGATCGTGATGACTTTGTTTTCTGAAGGTTATTAGGAAGCGAGGGGACGCGTCCGCTCGGTAAGCGCGAAATAGACTTTTGTTTCAGGGCACCTAGGAATGTTTCATGTTCAGGGTCACGCCAAGCAGACCCAGCGGCGATCGCCGGGACAGCTTGCCTACTTGACCGACGCACGGATCACAACCGAAACTGCTCTCCTGGCCGGGGTTATAATTAATGCCGGTCCGCGAAAATGTGGCAGCCGCGCGCATCGATTCATTCAGCCGAGACTGACCATCGGCTCGCACTAACCTTCAAGTCGAGCCAACTCTTGCTATACATACATCTCTTTCCGGTCTACCGACAACAACGCTCAGTCGGCACTCCGGTAAACACATCTAAAAGGAAATCCAAATCAACATGGCGCTTGCCCTGCCCAACGATGTCGCGAAGGTCGGAGCGGAGGGGACTGTGAAGCTCTTCGGCAAGTGGGATGCCCAGGAGTAAGTTGGAGTTGCATATGGATGTGAAGGACTAGGAGATTAGGGAACGGGAAAGAGGAACAGGGACGACGGACGATGGGCGATGGATGCTATGGGCGAGCAGAGGTCGATAGGAGGAGATGGCATGGAGGGATTGGAATTGCAAGGACTGGACTGACCCAGCAGCATTGAGGTCAAGGACATCTCCCTTATCGACTACATCAACGTCAGCCACGCTGTCTACGTTCCCCACACCGCCGGCCGTTATGCCAAGAAGCAGTTCGCCAAGGGACGCATGCCCATCGTCGAGCGATTGGTCAACGCGTATGTTGATCTTCGCGGTAGTGGGGAGGTCATAGCTGACTTTCAGCCTCATGATGAACGGCCGGAACAACGGAAAGAAGCTCATGGCTGTCCGTATCGTCCAACACGCCTTCGAGATTGTCCACCTCGTCACCGAGCAGAACCCCATTCAGGTTTTGGGTGAGTAGCAGCTGGATCGAGATAAGGGCAAATGCTGATTCCTCAGTCGATGCTATCGTCAACACTGGTCCCCGCGAAGACTCCACCCGTATCGGTTCGCAGGGTACCGTCCGTCGTCAAGCCGTCGACGTGTCGCCTCTCCGCCGAGTCAACCAGGCCGTTTCCCTCCTCACCATCGGTGTAAGTCCCACTTCATCCAATACCCAAGATCCGAGCTCATATGTAGACCCGTGAATCCGCTTTCCACAACTCCAAGTCGGTCGCCGAGTGCCTCGCCGACGAGCTCGTCAACGCCGCCAAGGGATCGTCCAACTCGTACGCCATCAAGAAGAAGGATGAGCTCGAGCGTGTCGCCAAGTCCAACCGATAATTTCCGCTCTTGGGTCTTTACGGGGTCGGATTGGGGTGTTTTCTGTTGAGGGAAGGAGGAATAGAGAAAGGGGCTATCCTCTTTTCAGAAGAGGGGCTCGGAGGGGAGCGTAGGGTAGAGAAGGGGGCGCCGCATCAGCTCTGGCCTCGGAGCATTGACATGATATCACATGAGATTCAAATCTCAGGCGTAGCTGGCGTCCGTGAGACCTGCTGATGGACGGGTGGAGGCTCGCAGCTTACTAACAAGGTAGACTGACCGGTGCTGACGCAGTTCGTCAAGTGTAGTCTCGCGTATCGGCCCTCCTACCACGATGGAGATCAGGGAGGGAAGAGGGTCAGCACTAGGGGTTACAGCTCTCGGTACTGTAGCGGTACTGGATCGAGATTATCGTTGAGACACTAGGTGGGTTCGATATCGTTTTTGACGGTACAGCGAGGCGGTATGACACGCATCAGCCAGGAAGCTGGCGTGATTATCGATACAGCTTAGTGGTACGAGGCTGGGTCATTGAGAGCAAAGGCAATATGATATTCACGGCGCTCTTCCCCACTCTGCCGTCCTCACCCAAGCCCACCACGAACTATTGGCGTCGAGCCGCTGATCTCGCCGGCCCGGATAATTTGAGTAAGCTCTCCATCCACTCTCGCACCCTGCGACACGTCGCATCGACGCGAGCGGTTGCGCTTTTTGGCTGAGCTCTTTCGATAGTGGGTTGGCGCGAAGCGTTGATCGGCGGCATGATGCTTGCTCGTGCATGTGTAGTACCGCCTGAGCTACCGCTTGTAATGGTTAGATGTACAGATTTGTACAGGCAGAAGTTGTGGTCGGTTCGGGTCCGGTTCTCCGGTGCATATTCGGGTAATCTCAGGCAGTCACCCCGGCTTTCCCCTGATTCCCGTAAATCTAAATCCGGTCCCTGTAAACACATTTCCTAATCCCTGAATATAAAGATCTTGTAATCAAAATTCAATTTCCTAATACGAGCTACTCGTATGTAAGCCAAGCTAAACGGCTCTAGAGCTGTTTCGCATTTCTCCACGTCCGACACAGCTGTGGCTCCACTGCGCGGCACTATACATCATCTCAGACATCTCCAGCAGCCGTCCTGCTAGCCAGTGTGCACCACCTGGGAGCTACACGCGGGGTTGGCCGTAATAGCACGCACGCGGGCAAGAGTGGAGAGCGGCGTCTTGCTGAGCCAATATAAACGACCACGCATCGGTATAACGGCAACCCTTCGATCAGAGGCGGCCGTGTGTGCATCGCAGCAAATCAACCACCATCTCATCTGTCTACAACTGTCTATACTCTTCATCCTGGCGATCCTCACCTTGCGGACCTCGACCACAGCCAAAAGGCGGCCTTTTCGCCCAAAAATCGTGCTTTAAAGATAGACACCGCGCCGTCTTCGGCAGGCTGCGTGCAACGTCTTTGGAATCGTCAATAACTACTCTGGATTGGCGGGTGTGAGCTTGGAGAGCTGGCCGGTCTTTCGCGAAAGCAGCACTGATCCCGGTATGTCAACTCCACCACACACAATAGGCTAGACTGACAGTCAGCGCGATGCCCTCTCCTGATAGAGATCCCGCGTCGGGCTCGTCATCGGCAAATCCACCCTCCTCATCTGCCAAGCGGAACGTCTCGTCCACCATGGCGAAACCCCCCATCGACTCGCCTACCCCTCCTTCTCCCGCAGTGCTGCAGAAGCAACGATCTCAGCCACCAACCGGTATCGTCCTGCCATCACCCGGATCGCAATTTTCTCAACCCCCCTCGGCGTCCACATCGTCCCCTCGGCAATCACATTTCCGCTCCTCATCGAGCTACCGGAGTATCACTACACCAACCGGGATGGAGAGCCACGGATACTCGGACACGTTCATGTCGCCCGGTGGTCGCGGCGGGCCACTCAGTCCCGCGCTGGGGTCTGGAAATCTCAACTCCAACTCGTTCGTTTTTCCGATCCGATCGGTATTCTCGGGCATGTCTGGTGGGGATGGGAGCGGTCCTTCGTCGAACGCAGAGGGCTCGGGCTCCGGCCTCTCTAGGGTCGTGTCAAGGGGCAAGGGAGGAGGCGGCGTGGCCGAGGCTCGTCTGCGCTCCTCCCCTGCGACCAGGGCAGAGGATAGACGATTCAGCGACGCGCTGCCGATCGCAGAAGATGACATAGGGATATCGTCTATCGCGCAGATGTTGGAAGGGCAGGAGGAGGCCGCGGCGGAGGGATCGAGACCAAAGCCGACGGGCGAGACAGGCGTCGCGACCTTTTCGAGGAAAGTGGATCGGGGAGGGGGTGAGGGGAAGGCAAGACCACCTCAGCATTCTCCGTCAGGCTACGGTATGCCTCCGAGTACCTCGGCCGGGTCCATGTCGTCCTATCACAACGCAACGCGGTATCCTCATCAGCCATTCTTTTCCGCTGCAGCTCTCACCCATCCAGAGCCGGCGGACTCGCCGTTTTTCGTCGCCGGTGTGCCGGATGTCAGAAGAGCGAGTGACGGAGACGACACTCAATTGGACGGCCCAAGCGGAAGTGGGGACGGCTCCGGTACTGTCAGCGGCAGCGGGAGCGGAACTCCAAGGACCACCATCTTCTCCACACCCCCTTCATCTGGATCAACGCGGCCCTCCTTGGTAGAAAAGGACAGCGGTTCCACAATCCATCTCGAACATAAACTCGGTCCATCGGTTTCTCCGCGACACATCAGCGTCGACTCTCAGGCTCAGCCAACCAATCCTTCCGCCGAGTCCGGCGGGAGTGGCCTGCCGGACAAGACTCGAGCCCCCGTCGGCCAGCCTCAGGACGCGCCCGCTGCCGTTAATTTCAAGGACCGGCCGGGCCCATCGGGCGATCCCGGGGAGCATCTCCCTTTCTCCGCTCCTGGTGAGCGAGAGTCGAATGGCGAGCGATCAGAGCCATCGGGCGGAAGCGCCAAAGGTGCTTCCCAGCGCACTGGTCAGGAATCACCGTCCACCCACCTGGCCGCGCCCCAACCTCGGCACGCGGACGCGTCGGGCTTCGATGGCCTCACACAGGTAACAAAGCCACTCTCCGCGCCCCGAAGTGAGAGCAATTTCGAAGACGGCAACGATGGCGAGCGGAGTCTCATCAATGACTTTGCCAGCATCGTGCGGCTCGCTGATGCGGGAAGTCTGGTAGGGAGCGGAGATGGGAGGACGAGCAGCCGCTCAAAGCCTCACGGACGGCGCGGTAGCAAGCGCGCAGACGTCGCATCGGCCGACGACTCGTCTCTCGGTCCCAGTGGTCCTACGACTCAGGCCAGCCTCGCTCAGCAGCAGCGCGAGATCGGTAAAGCTACCGCTGCAACTCGGGACACGGTTCAGCGCTTTGTCAGCGCTCAGGCGCACACACAGACCATGTCGGATCCTAATGCGCATACGCCCGCATCTGGGTCTGGCAAGGTTGCTCCTTCGCCGTCGAGGCCATTGACGGAGGCGGGTTCGGACGATGACAACGAAATATTGGACATGGGCCTGTCCGCCAATACACCGGATGAGGCGGAGCCACGAGAACTGTCGCGGACATCGTCTCGCGCGGAGGGCGCTTCAGGTGCCCTCTTCAGCTCGTCGCAGCCAAAGACGGCCACCACTCTCTCGACTCGCGCGTCTTCGGAGATCGCCACAGCTTCATTGTCTGGCAGGGAGGAGTCGGAAGGGGAGTCAGCTTCAAGGGCAGAAGAGGATCCGGAGCCACTCACGACGCTGCGCTTTGAGCACGTTGCTACCGAGGAAGGGCATCACATGGTGGTAGGGCGGGAAGGGAAGTTGAGCAAGTGTGAGGATGAGCCGATCACTACTCCTGGAGCCGTGCAGGGCTTCGGAGTCCTGATTGTGTTGGAGGAAGATTACGAGAAGGGTACATTGCTTGTTCGACAGGTTTCTGAGGTAAGTTGCGCCTTTTCCCTGACACGACACGAGGCTGACTATCAGAACTCTACTGTCCTGCTGGGATTGTCGCCGAAATACCTATTCCGGCTGGACTGCTTCACACGGATCTTGACGGACCAGCAAGAAGACCTGCTCCGGGATAGTCTCGACTATCTACCAGAAGCGGAGGGGAGCAACGCGCTTGACGAGGACGGCCCACAGGTCTTCCTCCTTTCAGGCTTCGGCGAGCCGGGGACCAGCGATGAAGAGGAAGAGGAGGACGACGGGACTGCATCAGCAGGGAAAGGGAGGCGGAGGGAATGGACATGCTGGGTGGGAGCGCATCGGCCCAAGCAACCCACCTGGAACAAGGTGGATGCGAAGGGCCTCCCCGTACCCCCACCGAATCTGGTCATCCTCGAGTTTGAGCTTGAGCGGGACACCATCAACCCGCTCATGCAGACATTCGAGCCAACTATCATCGTATCGTCCGGCAGACAATCCCCCGATTCGGCATCCACTTCGAATAGCAACAGCCAAAGCAGTAACTCCAATCAACCGTCCCAAGGCTCAGACACTACCGTCGGCACAGGTACTCGGCCGTCCGGGAGCCCCAATCTGGCCGCGGACGCCACGCGTCGTCCGAGCGCGCAGACTATGAATAGTGAGCACACCACGCAACAAAGCTCGACCATCCGGCCGGACTCTTCGTTTGGAAGCGAGGCTGCGTCAGGTCTGGAAGGACTCGAGGTCGATATGCCGTTGGAGCGGATCATCGAGTCGACCACCAATCACGCCAAGCCTCTTCGTGCGCTGGAGCGTATGCGACGATCCGGCGGATTAGGAGAAGATGCGCAGTCGGGCAATGGCTCCGCCCGAGGATCTTCACGGGGATCAGCGCGCGGAGGCAAGGGGGCTGCTCGGCGACAGCAGCGTCGCCAGCAGGCAGGCGGCACCGGCGCGATGGACGTCTTCGCTGTTCTCGGTCAAATCAATGAGCAGCTCGGGTCGGCGCCGGATCTTGATACCTTCCTCAAGGTCGTCGTCGGCGTCGTCCAGGATGTCTGCCGCTTCCACAGAGTCCTGCTCTACCAGTTTGATGAGTCCTTCAATGGGCAAGTCGTTGCGGAGCTGGTCGAATGGGGCAAGACAAGCGATCTCTACAAGGGTCTCATGTTCCCCGCGGCGGACATCCCGGCCCAGGCTCGCCAGCTTTACAAGATCAACAAGGTCCGCATGCTTTACGATCGGTCCCAGACCACGGCGCGAATGGTCTTACGCGACCGCGAGGACCTCGATCATCCCCTCGACATGACGCACTGCTTTTTACGAGCAATGAGTCCAATCCACATCAAATGTAAGTCTGCGGTCTCGTGTGGACAAAGCTGATTCTCAGACCTCGCCAACATGCACGTCCGCTCCTCCATGTCTGTCTCGGTTATGGCTTTCGGCGAGCTATGGGGCCTGATCGCTTGCCACACCTACGGCAACCACGGTATGCGCGTGTCGTTCCCAGTCCGCCAGATGATGCGAATTCTTTCGGACAGCATCTCGAGAAATGTCGAGCGTTTGAGTTATGCTCAGAGACTGCATACCCGCAAGCTTGTAAGTGGTTTCTTTGTCTCTCGCTACTGCAGCTGACTGCTCAGATCTCCACCATCCCATCGCAATCCCATCCTACCGGTTACATTGTCAGCAACGCAGACGACCTTCTGCAGGTGTTTGATGCGGACGCAGGCTTGCTTGTCATCGGTAGTGGGTGTAAGCTGCTGGGCACGTCGGATCAGGGCCAGGCGATGTTGGCAATCGCCGAGTATCTCCGAATCGTCAAGTTCGAGTGAGTGGAGACAATCATTGCGCAAGATCTCAGCTCACTCTACAGTACACTGAAAGCATCGAATCATCTCGCTCGCGACTTCCCCGATCTCAGCTTACCAAAAGCGCACGACACAATGGCCGGTCTGCTCTACGTGCCCCTCACGGCAAAGGCAGGACAGGACTTTATCGTCTTTCTTCGGAAGGGTCAGGCGAGGGAGGTCAAATGGGCGGGCAAACCCTACAAGGACGAGCGGGCGGGAGAGGCGGCGTCCCTTGAGCCGCGCAAGTCCTTCAAGACCTGGAGCGAGGTCGTCACGGGGCGCTCTCGGGCCTGGACGGACGACCAGCTCGAGAGCGCCGGTGTCCTCGCCCTGATCTACGGAAAGTTCATCCAGGTCTGGCGAGAAAAGCAGTCCGCCATGGCCAGCAATCAGCTCACGGCAATCCTCCTCTCCAACACCTCCCATGCCGTGCGCACTCCCCTCTCCCAAATCATCAACACCCTCGAGCTTGCTCTCGCCGGCAATCTCGACGACGAGACCCGAGCGATGCTTGAAAACTCGCACAAAGCATCTCGGGCCCTCCTCTTCCACGTCCACGACCTCCTCGACCTAACACGGATCGAGACGGGTAACGAAACGAGCTTCAATGATCCCTTTGATCTGCGGGCCAGCATTCAGGATGCGGTTCGGCTATATCAAACGGAGTCGGCTCGTCGGGGTCTCGAATTCCGCGTCAACATTGCCCCAAACATCCCCTCCCAGGTCATTGGCGATTCGCGAAAGATCAAAACCGTCATCTCCAACCTGGTCGCCAACTCGGTCAAGTTTACCCCATCTGGGTTTATCGAGGTGTACTGCGGTCTCCAGCACGGGGAGGACGACAGCGAGGTGGTGCCAGGGGGTTCCGTCATGCTGGAATTTGTCGTTGCCGACAGTGGGGTGGGCATAGCAAACGAAAAGCTCCAGGCGATGTTCGTTACGCTGGAGGGCGCCGATGAGGTGATGCAGGAGACGGCGCCGACGGGACTGGGTCTGGGATTGGCGGTGGTGGCTCGGATCGTCGAGCAGCTCGAGGGGCAGCTCCGAGCTGAGTCCGAGGTGGGCGTCGGGACGAGGTTCTTCTTCACCCTGGAAATGCGCCGGCATGACCCAGCACAGCCTCGGACTCGGCCAAATAGTGGTAGTTCGATCAATCACCGCCGCAAATCGTCCCTCGGCTCAAGCGGCTCGGTCGTTTCGACCCGGTCTGGTGGTGTCGCCTCGGAGATCGATTCATTCGTCCATGACTTTGGCTCGTCCCACATGTACCCCTCGGTCGGTCCGCAAGACCCGCGTTTATTGGCGGCCGAAAAGCGGATGAATCAGCCGGGTACCTTCCCGGTGACCGACTCGTCCTGGCCTGTACGCCCTACCAGGATAGCGGACGCCGAGTCGGACTCTTCGGATCCATCTCAGGCCTCGGTCGAACCTGCATCCCCGTCTCTCATGCTCGACCAGGCGAGGCCGTCCCCTCAGCTCAAGCACGCCCGTCGGCTCAATTACCTCAAAGGGACCGACAATGGGTCAAGCTCAGCCTCGGGCTCTGGCTCGCGCTCAGATACCGGTGCAGGCTCGATCCCTACTCCCGCCAGGTCCAGGAGCTCGAGCAAGTACACATCGGGGACCGCCAGTACGGCTGTGCCCAAGAGCGTATCCACCATGGTTCCGCCAAAGAAGCGTGAAAATTCAACTGGTGGGCTTCGCGAGAAGTCCGCTCCGGATGGATCGCAGCGGCTGAGGGTCTTGATCGTCGAGGACGACATGATCAACGCTCAAATCTTGACGAGGCGGCTGAAGATGGACAAGCACATTGTTCTGACGGCGACGAATGGGCAGGAGGCGGTCGACTTGTTGAGCAAGGATTGGGATGTGGACCTCGTTCTGATGGATATCCAGTGAGTATGGCGGTATCTGGTCTTGGAATATGGCTGATATGCTTAGAATGCCCATCATGGACGGTCGAACATCGGCAGCCGAGATCCGCAAGATGGAGGAAAATCTCATACTACGAGACGATATTGACCCTGTGCGGGTTGACGGCCGGATACCCATCTTCGCCGTGTCGGCCAGTCTGTACGAGTCGGATCGATCCAACTTGTCCGAGCACTTTGACGGCTGGCTTCTCAAGCCTCTTGGTGAGCCCATCAATATCCTAGTCGAGCATCGCGCTAACATAACCAGACTTTACTCGAGCCCGCGCGCTCATCAAGGCGTTGCAAGACAACGAGAAGAGGGCGGAGGAGGTGTACGTTCAAGGTCAATGGGAGAAGGGCGGGTACTTCAGAGGTGAGTCCTTGATTTGCTGTAGCAGCAGCACGTGTCAAGCTGACTCTCCAGGCGGTAAGGGCTAATCCCCATTAATCAAATAAATAAATAACGACCGGCGATCGGCCTATCCTCGATCCTCTCGATCCATCCCCACCCTCCCATCAGTCTTCTCATATCGCCTATACACGCGCGCATACCCCCTCCACCTTTCAAGCAGCTCCTCGGCAATGTTACCGGAGAATTTGAAGTTTATTTTGGTTAATTTAGAAGGTCTTTCTCTGCCCTGTCTGTACAAGTAGATTATAGGTCGCCTCGCCCAGCGGCGGGAAGGATGTATACAGTAGTCGATTCACAAGCTCGGCTGGGAGAGGAGGACGTACACCCAAATCTTGGACTGATTCGCGGCAGATTGCGGCAGCGGAGGATCCACATTCCTCGCCTCGGTTCAAGAACGCCTTTTAGGACACTGTCCACACAGACTTCCACACGCGCGGACACCCATCTCATTCTGATTATCCCCCGCTTCCGGATCAGGCTCTTCTCGCGGCTGAGCGCTTCCCGGGAGCCGCTCGAGCCGAAGACAATCATGTGCTCAAAGGGACAATCGAATTGGTGATGACTGTCCCACTGTCCTTCGCTGTCCGTAACGGACTCCCTTGCTCCCCTGCTATCCTATGCCTGCGACTGGGAAGCCTCCGGAACTCTCGGCTGGTATACACGCAATCACTGCGCCATACTGAAGGACGGACGTGGGCATGGCGTCAGACATGCGGACTCACCACTTCCTTCAAGGACGTCCTTGGATCCCATGACTGCACCAAGAGTCCGCCTACTCATGTGTAGCTGCTCATTATAAGGGTCACTGGCGCAACGCTGCCCCGTCATGGTGGCACGTCTTCCTCCTACGACTTCCTCGCAATCCCTCTACCAAATGTCGACTCCCACAGGTCAAGCTGCACTAATGGAGGCTCTAGCCGCCCATTCTATGAGCGCAGACAAGGGCATGCTCATCATGCCATTCTTCATCAGGTGAGCCCCATCTGCCGTTCAGCCCTTCAGTTGTGCTGACCTCTACAGCTGCTGGATAGATGCAGTCATGATGGGACTGGTCATCTCGCAGGCGTACGCGTACTGGACTTATGCTCGCACCGACAAGAAGCACATTGTCCTTCTGGTCGTACGTGGTCTCATCCCGCACTCTGGTAGCTCTGGCTGATTTGTAGTTCCTGACCGTCGCTGGCGCCATAGCTTCCACCATCATGTCCGTATCTTCCTGTCAGTCGCCGACCATACTGATCATTCAGCGATCTTCTTTGGACGCAGTACCTCTTCGTCTGGAATTTTGGGACATACCTGCCGTTCGCCGACGGCTCTTGTGAGTCCTTATACCCTGCAGTCTGGCGAGTGGATAATGCTGAACATCAAGGGCTGATCAAGTTTCTGGGAACCGAGATCTTTACAGTGCTGGTCGTACAGGTAGGCCAACCTACCCCTGAGAATGAAAGCTATCAAGCTGACAGCCAGATATTCTACGTCGACCGTGCTTGCAGGCTCTTCAGCCACTGGTGGCCCGCAGCTGTGACTGGACCTTTCATGTGCGTCGCGCGCCTGTGATCCCTTGCAGACCAAGCTGAAAGTTACAGCCTTGCCATGCCGTGCTTGGGCATCTCTCTCCTCCACCACCTCAGCACCTTTCCCTACCTGACCCCTGATGTCCTCACTGGCAACAACCCAGTACGTTGGCATACTGTGATTGGCAGCGGGTAGACCTCTCTCGCTGATGCAGTAGCTCGTCGATGCGCTTGCCTATAGCTGGGTATGCCGCAGTACATTGAACAAGGACTCGTGGCTGATTCTTCCAGTTGACGGTAAACATTGTCGCCGACGTTCTCATCACCGGTATCATCGTGTACGGCCTGTCCAAGGTGAGAACGGGCTGGGCCCACACCGACTCTGTCCTGCGTAAATTGTCGATGTGAGCTTTGAGGTCACTGCTTTGGCGCATGTCATGAGGCTGACTACACGTCCAGACAATGTTTCGAGTCGCAGATACCCGCACTCATTGGGTGAGCTGTACGGGTACTTGAGCCCTCGAAGAGAGACAAGGCTGATATGGCAGATCCATCGTATCCTTGATCGCTTGGAATAAAGTCTTTGAGCTGGCTCTTACTGTCATGTGAGTGTGCGCTCTCTGAAAGATCGACGAGCTGCGCTGACGTCCAGCATCATCCAGAGCAAGGTGTATGTCCTCGGCTTACTCATCACCCTCAACCTTCGAGCAGGCAACAGATCAACAACAATCAATGCTTCTTTCCACCAGACATCGAGCGGTCCCAAGGTAAGACACCCCCAAGATGCGGCATGGGCTGGGCAGCAGACCTGGGCCTGGCTCCTCTCCCGAAGCTATGAGCTGATATTCCAGGATACAGCGTATCACATGAATGCTATCTCCTCAGCCAGATCAGAGTCAGAAGCGCACGTAAGCCCAGATCTATCCGATCGATCCAGACTCCCTCAGCTGACACACCAGCTGAACGACCAGAAGTCGCCCTGGTCCACCTCGGACCGATATGTCAAGCCCACCGACGAGGAGACGGATTGTACGGGCAGTCTACATGAGCATCGCATGGTATAGACGTGTTGCCCATTCGTTAGTAATACTTTTGGTGCTTCGGCGGGAGAAAGTGCCTGGACCCACATGATTGCGGAGCTGTGAGCAGGACGGGACCTGTATAAGTACGCAAGAGATGATCAGCGACGCAATGCTTGTGCGATCTTTTCGCTTCTTACACTCTCACTCTCGACATCAGTGTCACTTCTCAGCGCCTCAAGTCGGCTCCCCTTCAGCCTCAGATCAGTAGGTTGGTCTATCAGCTCGACTCGACGAAAATCTCAGGTCGCGCCCAGTGCAGGATATCAGTTCATTTTGTGAAAGCACGCGACGCCCTCGCGCATTGCGGCCTCTCTCCGGGACCCCATTTGTCACTCCCGACACGTCCCCCAACCTACTCCACGCAATCCTCGTCCGCCCCGCGACCACCCCAGCCCCTCTCTGTCCAAGCTCTCCGCGAGTCTGACCCATCGCTTCATCGTACAGTCCTACGCCTCCCCTCGTCCAACATCCGCCATCTATATCGATCCGAATGGTCTTTACAACGTCACCATTCCCTTCCCCTTGTAGCCTTCCGATGAGACACCGGACTGCACCCTATCAGCTTGTGGTCATCATGCTCAGTAGGTGGGATAAACGCACGATAGGGTTCTGGTTCTGGCTGCGCATGTACTCGGTCATCTGCTCCTGGTATTCGCGCGTCACGGTCGGGGCGGGTCCCTTTGCTACAGATAGTCAGCCAACTGCTCTCGATCGAAAAGAACTTCGGACTGGGGCAGACTTACCCCGGGAGCGAGCAAAGGTGAAGAGACCGAAAGCGGCAGCGACGGCAGCGGCAGTGTAGAGGAACACCTTTTGGGTGTTGCCTTCTGGCATGGTAGGGGCGCGGGGACCGTGCGGCCCGAAAGCGACAAAGTAGGCTGCGGGGTCAGCAATTGTCCCAAAGGCTGTTGAGTACGAATCATGGAGTTGGAAGCTGTTGTATCCGGTTTACGAAGCATCCAGGCATCAACGTAGATAGCTGCGGTGAAAGTACGACTCTCACTCGCCCATCAACGCCACGTATCGTTCTCTATCCCGCGTGTCGATCGCCATAGCGCCCACTTGAACCCCTCTCACAGACCGCTTCCAGCCCCCCGGTCTGCCTTCCCATCTAAGTCCTGGATCGCACAAGATCTATGCGCGCCTTCTTGATCTCTGCCGCCTTCGCACTTCCGTCGTGCCCATATCCCGCATCCTCGACCCCACCTTCCCCTTCACCAGATCGAACAGCCGTAAGAGCCGCGCCTTCGCCAAAAAAAAGATCCAACTCACCAGCCTTCTTCTCGTCCACGCTCAACTCCTTCCAATCCCGCTTCTGCAACTCCTCGAGCTGCTGGTACACCTCAAACTGCTCCTCGGCCGGCAGTGACTTCCAGCTTGCCTCGATGTTGGCCAAAGCGGGAGCTGAGGCATTCGAGCGGGTGGAAGTGACGCTGATGGAAGGGGATGCGGCGGAGGCGTACGAGCGGATCGCCGGGGTAGCTACTCGTGGGAGCGTCCGGGGGAGGGAGCGGAGGATGGACATGGACATGCTGGGCTGAGGTGTTACAGAGCTGCTTTTAGATGAGATGGATGCTTAGGGATTGGCTCAATACAAAGCGAGCGGCACGTTAATTAGCGTCACAGCCAGCCAGGCGAGCAAGGGACGGAATAGACCGGAAAGCGGGATTATAATTTATCTCCGCATGCACCATCCACCACCCAAATCGAGTGTGGCACTTATCACCAGGCAGCTCATGGATCATGGATACGCTATGCGCGATATGCAAGCAGCTCAGATGCAGAGACTCTGCTGAATCATACTTGATACAAAGGTTGACCTCTAGATGGTAGCGAGGCACCATCCGGCCCGCTCCTCTCAGCGAAAAGACAGCCTACGCCCTAAAGCTCTCAGGCACCACCGCGTTCCTCCCTTGCTCCAGCCTCAACCCCTCCATCCGCTTCTCCACCTTCTTCTCCTTCAGCGCCCGCCGCTCCTTCCTCCTCTTCACATTCTCCACCCTTTCGCCCGCGACCCACTCGCCTTCCTCCTTGCTCCATCGCATCTCCATCTTCTTCGCCTCCCTGACTCCCCGCTTGACCCGTGCTTCCTCTTGGTCAAATAGCACCTGAGCCGCCTCGCGTACTTCCGCCCGTGTCCGTCCGCGCAGCTTGACACCCTCCAGTGCCTCCGCGCCTTCTCCACCGAGCACATCGGCTAGGCTCCTATCCCGCCCGCCTGCCTCCCAGGCCGCCACTGCCGCCTTGCCCGCCTCTTCCCTGTCTCTCGCTATTTGCTCTCTCCGAGCATTGAATCCGGCTGTCTTCTTGGATCGAGAGAACCGGGGCGAAAGCTCCTCGGACAAGAACAGAGGCATTGTTGAGTCTGTCTCTGGCACGCCGGGCGACTCGGCATGGGCGTCAAGCCATTCTCGCGCCTCGGGTGTGTTGCGGATTGGCTCGAGCGAGGAAGACGGGAGGAGCTCGCCCATGAGTGTGGCAGTCATGAGGGAGTCGGTTGAGGGGAGTTTGAGCGTGGATGTTGATGGGCTGGATGTGTCTAGGTGGGTAGCTGGATTGTCAACTGGGTCTCGTTTGAGCAGCAGAAACAGTGGAGACTCACGATCGGCGGGCTTCACCAGCGCGCTAGCTGGCCAAGGTATCCGTACCAGTCCTCTCTCCGGATCTGGCGCCTGATCGGATGGTCCAGTCAATTTGGCAGCGTACCGATCCCACTCTAGCCGGCGAAGGCCTTTGTTGAAGTATGGTGTTGATGTAGCGACTCTTGATGCAAAGACACTGGCTGATGAGCTGTGTTACTTGAGACCTCGCCGGTAACGTCCGAGGAAGGAGATAGACACACCTGTCAGGGCCGTTCTTGTCCTCAACACAGAGCTGGACATTGGAGTAATGTACTGGACGAGCCATAGGGGCGATATTCGCCGATGTCTCCCATTGATTTCGTTCAGCTTCGCTCAGGGAGTTGAAGTTCTCTGGTTTTGGTCGAGCGGTTGCGGACCGCTTGTTCTGCAAGAATCAGCATGAGCAGGCGCGAGCGAAATCGTCCCAGCCGGTACTGAGCAGCCCGCATCTTTCAAGTCAAGCTGGAACTCACATTTAAGCCCTCCACATATACCTTATTCCGCTCCAAATCTACCCTCTTCACAGTGTATACCCTCCATCCACTCTTCGCTCCCACCGTCTCATCCAAGAACTTCTCCTGCGGCCTGCCGACGAGCAGCCGGACCTTGTCCTGTGGCCGAACATTCCATCTCCGTATCCGATCTGAGGGCTGGATGAATTGAGTGGGTCCGTGAGGGAGACGTGATGGCCATCTACTCCAGTCAACTTGCGATCATGCGGCTACTGCGGCGGACTGGTGCGGACGTACTTTCCGGCAAACTTTGACTTGTTGAGGACCTCGAGATGGTGCAGCCCTGCCAGAAGTCAGTATTTACGTTCAGGGTTACTCTAGCGCTCACGACGCACCCTTGGGGATTGATGTGACACCTGCACCTGACATTGTTGCACTAGCTAGTTGATGATGAGAGAGATGGAGTGGGAATCGGACTTGGTGGCTCTGGAAATCTCAGCCAGTCTATCAAGGTCTTTCAAAAAGCCACGTCATGGCTCTGAGGAATGTGGAATGGAGACCCCGGACGTTTCACTTGTGCCTCAGATCTCACTTGTCTTGTCCGAACCTCCACTCAAAAGGGTCATACATCTCGCTCTACTCAGCTTATCATCCCGCCAGAGCTGCGCAGAGGATGTTCTCGAGGCAGCCGCAGACTCCTCCGGCAGAAGTTGCGGCTTGGTTCCGCACCTCAGAGACTGTCTTGGCCTGCCTGCCATGTCGTGTCCGCGTTGAAGGACCTCATCTGTCAAAAGGATGGGGCGTGCTCGTCCAGTCTGGCAGTGGAAGAGACTCAGCGTGAGTTTCGCGGTTGCCATATTTCTGTTCTGCCTCGAGCATACAAATGGATTCGCACTTACCGTCTCCAGTATCTTCATTCTGGTGCGGAGTCCCGCTACCGCGCACGAGCAGCGCTTGCGCCTGATCTACATCTTGCCCATCACGCAAGCCCTCTCCTTCTCCCTTAATCAGACTCCTCAGTCCCCTTCGACGTCTCACTTCCATCAGAGTGCTCGGCCACGTAAGCTACCAGCTTAATCAGGACCGAAGAGGATCTGGGCTTATGCGAGCAGACATCACCCTATCGTTATGCTCAGCGGGGGACAAGGTGGATCTGAGAGTCTCAGCAGAGGACTCTGGGCGGACTCAGAGCTTCATCAAAGAGCTCAGGCGTGTCAAGGAGCTATCTAGTTAGCTGATCCTTTTGACGCCGTTGAAACTAGCTGACCTGGCAGAATCGATCACGCCCACTCCACTGCGAGCCTCATGGATGGGCTACTATCCTCTGGAGCCACCTACACGAGAGGATGGGCTAGATGATGTAATCCTGAGCAGTTCAGCCTCCGATTCAACTTCTGCTCTGACTTCGCCCGCATCGTCAGGTGCGCCTTCACGCGGACTATCAGCGGAGCAGCCAGAGCTGACGCCGCAGAAACCACACTGGCTACGCCCATGACGGCCCTCAGTATCGGGTCTCCGGGCGATACCGCCAGCGCGACTCAGTTAGACGACTCGGAAGAAGAGCCGAGCCCGCTTGATCCGACCTTCTCGCGAGTTGCCTATCTCCGCGAGCATATCTACCGGTCCGAAGCAGAATGGTCCAGTCGACAACCCATCAAGTGAGCTATCGGGCTCATTGAGCTGCTTGGCACATAGCCAGGAATCATAGCTCACACTGTAGGCTACGAATAGGTACTTACAACGTAAATGACCGATTACCGCCTAAAGATACGGTGGAGCTGGCGCCTATAGTCGGGGATGGAGAGGACGACCTCCTTGTCTTCGGGTTCCAAGAAGTCGGTGAGTGGAGCTGAGCGCTTTCAGCCCGACTGCTGGCATACCTGCTCCTCAGCTCCTCAGCTGACAGCAGTAGACCTGAGAAGCCACGCCTTGCTCATCTCGCAAGGAAACAGCCGAGCCGACGACTGGGCCGCAGCCATCTCGCAAGGTTTGGGTGAGCAGGCGGATGACTACACACGAGTACGTATCTTCGGCCCAAACGAGGACGTAGAAGCTTATGGATAATCAGATAGCTACGACGCAGTATGTCGGTGTGCTGATGCTTGTCTTTGTTCGCAAGACGCTACAGGAGGTTGTGACCGAGATAGAGACAAGTGAGAGGGGGATCGGCCTGCTTGGCTTTGGAGTGAGGGCTCTTAGCACAAAGTCGCGTCTTCCAGCTGACGTCGCAGGGAAACAAGGCGGTACGCTTGTTGTCTCCATTTCTCGAGTAAGCCAGTCTGACGTATAGCTGACCATCAGGGCGTAGCGGTACGGCTAAAGATACACGATACGGTCTTCTGCTTTGTCAACTCCCGTGAGCAACAAGCTGGATCGCTCTCGGGCGACCTTTAAGGACCACCAAGGCTGATTCTCCAGACTTGGCAGCTTTTGCCGACGCCCTCGACCGGAGACGGAGCGACTATGCGTCTTTGAAAGCCAGCCTGAGCTTCCCGTCTGGTACAGGCACGGAAGAGACACTGGCGCTGGACGAGTTCCGTCCGGAAAAGTCTGGCCGCAGTCTGAGTGTAGAAGATAGTCATGCTCTGGTGAGCCATTCTGCTCCCCACTCCAAGGTGATAGCGGGCCGAGCTGACATGGGCAGTTCTGGCTGGGCGACCTGAATTACCGAGTCGATGCTGGAGATGATGCGCTCAAGCGCTGGGTCAAGGCGAAAGAATGGGGGTGGGTATTGGAGAAGGATCAAGTGAGCCCGGCGATGAACTATAACAAGGGCAGTGCTGATACCGGACAGCTCAAGTCGGACATTACTTCGGGGAAGTCCTTTGGCAGTTACCAAGAAGGAGACATTGACTTCCCTCCGTGAGTTACGGTGCTCCATATATGCTGGCTACAACTGATGCGATAGCACATACAAGTATATCCATGGCAGTACTACACCAGATGACCGCCGCGCTCCGGCATACACCGACCGAATACTCTACAAATCCCCCTCCGTGTCGACGAAGCGCAAGCGCGACGCGGCATCCTCGTCTCCGCAAGATCGACTGCCTGGATCATTCCCTCCGTCAAAGCCAAGCGCGCTCGCCGCTGAGCGTTCGAGCACCTCCTGCTCCGCCCAGACTATCAAGTGCGATCGATACGCCTCACACGAGCTCGTGTGGTCCGACCATCGGCCCGTCTCGGGGTCGTACACGACTGACGTCCGGGTGGCAGATGAGGAGAAGCGGAAACATGCCATCGAGGAGGCGAGGCGGAGATTGGATCGCCTGGAGGAGATGTGGAGGCCGTCTCTGCAAGTCGAGCGGACCGAGGTGGATTTCGGGGAACTTAGGTGTGTGCAGACTTCGTCGCCCATTGGGAACTGGGGCCGTCGGCTGACGGCCTACTTTAGATATCGCCGACAAGCAGTCCAAGATATAGTTCTGCGAAATACGGGGAGGGTGCCCGCTGCGTTCTCATTCCGCGAGCCAGGCGCGGGCAAGTCGATATGTAAGTCCAGCTCCAGTTGAGGTAATTGGGTCAGAGCTGAAAGAGTCAGGCAAGCCATACTTCTGGGTAATGCCCTCGTCAGGAGTTGTCGAGCCGGGTCAGGCTCTGAGCTTGAGGATAGTCGCGTTCGTGGGCGAAGATCACGCGAGGGACCTGACTGCTGGACAAGATATGAACGGTGACTCAATAGATCTTCGGCCTCTAATCTTAGGAGGTGACTGACATGGCAGATGTTCTCGTCCTTCAAGTCCAGGAGGGCAAAGACACTGTAAGATCCGATCATCTCCTATGTACGGCTCATACTGACATCTCATCAGTTCATATCCCTCTCTGCGACATTTGCGCCAACCATCATCGGTCTCCCACTCGAGAGTCTACCATCCCTATCGGGTCCTGTCCGCTCGTTACCCCTGCCAGAGCGTAAGCGGCTCGCTCAACCCCGCTCGAAGGAGGATGGGGCGCCACCTACGCCAGCCAAGGCTGCGCTGTCAGACGGTAGCATGGAAACCGGTACAAAGCCGGCCCGGGAGGTCTGGCGACTGCTGGAGGACCTGATGGAGCGTGGTCCGGGGTCAGAGGGACTTTGCATCGCCGATGAGCGGGGAGACGTAGAAGACGAGGTACTGGCCATCATAGAAGTAAGTCGAGATATCTGTGGGGTCTATCACACCGCTGACATCTCCCCAGACAATGGATACCGGTGCGGCCTTCTCAACAGCCTCGTCCTCGGCCAAGGCAGTCTCGCTTGCTCTCCTACATATGCTCCAGTCCCTTCCGGAGCCGCTCGTACCTCGTCAATGGCAACCGTTCTGCCTGGAGTCCAAGAGCCGAGACGAGGCATTTGCGTGTCTTGAGGGAGTCCAAGGCGTCCATACGAATGTAGGTCGTGTTTTAAAGTCCGGTCTCGATGTCGCAAAGTAAGCTGATACGCGCAGGTTCTGATTGGCTTGATGTCCGTGGTCCGGCTCTGTTCGTTGACTCCAATGGCGGGCGAGCCGAGGACTGGCGAGACAGACGCTAGTCCAGTCGGTGGACTCAAGCCAGACCCGACACTTGATCATGATCTGGGTGAGCTTTCTTCTAAGCTGATCCGTCCTCGGCGAGATTGGATTGGGCTGATCAAGTTCAGTCGGTATCTTGGCGGAAACAATCTTTGGCTTGACTCCGCCTGATGGGCCGAATCTGGCAAGGAATCAGGAGGGGCGGAAACGGTTCGTTAGGCTGTTGCTGGAGGGATGAGGGTGGTGAGGCCTTTTATGACCGCATTCCGTCTGATCTGATGAAGTTCATTATCTCGTTGATCCCTTTGATCATCACATCTACTGTCTCTCACTTGGCCAGCTATGTAGCACACAAACGCCTAAGCTACTTCTTTGGACCCCTCTCGACGCGTCGCGCGACGCGTGCAGCATTCCTCATCTCAGATGTCGGAATGGAATATTAATGGGCTCTCAAAGCGTTTCATTCAAGCTCGCATCTCGGAGCTACCCAGCCCTAGCTACAGCTACTTACCTCCTTCCTTGCTACCTTATCACCATGAGTGCACCCAAGAGAGCTCGCAAGAACCCACCCAAAGCCTCCAAGGCTGCAGCCAGCGCCAACGATGTGCCCCTCGAGCCGGCCGCTCCCTCCGTCAAAATCTCCACCCTCACACTGCCCCTCTGCCGCTCCATCCTCACTGAACTCTCCGCGCTCAACTCGGAGAACGCCAGCATCATCGCAGATCGGGTCGCGGCGCATACCGCCACGGAAGCAGCCAAGGCCTTCGACTACAAACCCATCTTTACCAAGCTCAACAAGGAGCTCCGGCAGGGGTACAAGCGGGCGAAAAACCGCTATTACTACGTCGACGAGGTGCACGAGGCGGCCGGGCAGGCGTGGAACGAGATCAAGAAGGCGTGTCCTGAATCCAGCGGGTACGAGAGCCATATCTCTTGTTTTGAAGCATTGTGCGGGATTGCGGAGATTGTGAATAAGGAGGACGTGGCGGATGGACTGCAGAATGGCGAGTTCCAGAACTATCTGTCGGAGGATATGTTCAAGTGAGTTGCAGGGCGCTGCTGTAGCCGAGTCTGACGGGCGCTTATATGACAGAATATTGGATAGGGTACAGGTCAAGAAGGAGGATATGACGCGATTGATGAAGAGGGTCAAGGAGATTGATCAGAGTGCCGAACGTTCTGATTATGAGGAGCTGTTGCAGAAGATGAAGGCGAAGACGGCCAAGGATAAGAAGACGGCTGCGAAGGATTAGAATTTAGAAGTTCGGGTACTGAGGTAAATGCAAGGAATCAGGATCGGACGTTAAGTAGCTCAGTATCGTATACGGACTTGAGACGGGCTACTCAACAGAGACTGCGTGCCGGATGTGGATATCTGGATGTCTGCTGTCGGGTCGTTGTCAGGACCCGGGAGGAATCGTGCGGCAGGACATGTAGCTAAGCTCCTCTAGAGCTGATGTGCAGCAGGCCATCCAGGATGAAAGCATTCTATCAGGTCCTGCCTGCTGTCCATGTCAGACGTTGAACTCGAGGTTAAAATCTTACTGCTACAACATCTCTTCTCAAGAGTCTGCCAAGGTAGAGATGCCTATGCGTCCCCCTTGAGCTGGAAGAAGCTCTTCCACCAACTTCTCCCCTTGCCTTGCGCCGCCAGCTGCACGCCTTCCCTGATTCTGGTGTAGTACATCGGATCATGTGATGGTCTCAGTGTGCGGGTCGATAATGGGTACTGTCGATCAGAACCCTCCTGAGTGTCCACCGTGGAGCACTTCGGTACGACTCACTGCTTTGCTCGCCGCGCCACTCTTCAACCGATCCAGACTCGCACTCATCGCTTCCCACTCCTTTTCAAGCGCACCGTCTGCGACACCCGAGCTTTTCGCCGCCCGGCCGATGATTGACTCGAGGGCATTTGATAGTTGTGGAGAGCCGGCTGGACGGAGGGGCGTTGCAGGGAGGGAAGAGACGAGGGATCTGAGGTGGGATAGGCGGGACATTATGGGATGGTGAGAAGGGCAACGTAGATCGGAGTGCTTCGAGTGTGGCGGGGTTTTTAGGTTGTGCTGACAATCGCCGGCGATGTCTATCCAGTGCTTATTAGGAGAGTGATAGTAGGTAGTGAATGCAGGTAGGTGTACGATCTCTACTGTCGTCTGATCGCCTCAGCTTGCCAGCTTGAGAGAGAGCCTTCAGAAATCTCATCGAACGCACGGACTGGCGGAGATATCCAGCTTATCCCCATCCCCCTTACGTGAAGCTCAGGGTCCTTGCCGATCCGACGGACCGACGCGTCTGTCTTTACAGCAGCGTGACGAATCGTGATTTTCTTTGAAGCCCCTGTGCGCGGCACATCCCAGCGCGTCTCAGCACAGGGAATGTATGGGCCAGGCCAGGCCAGCGAGGTATATAGGTAGCAGCATGAGACCGGAATGTCTCTCTTCTCTCTATCCATCCTATCAAACAACAACATCTACAGGTCTTTCCGACGACGACGCTCGAAGCTGGTCTTCTTTCCTCTTGTCTATACGCCCAAACACCCACGGTCACTACACAGCTAAATCACACGTATACGCGCTAGTCGCCACGAACACATCACACACACACACACAAACGACACACACTGAGCAGGACTCACGCCCAAACCCCAAACCCCAAACCGATCTCAAGATGCGCTCATTCGCTGTTCTCCTTACTCTCGGTCTCGCCGGCTCCGTCATGGCAGGTGAGCTCCCTACCTCTAAGCGCGCGAAGGACACCCGCTGACACCACAGCACCTGCTCGGGTCCCCGCCCCGCGTGCTTCCAAGGACGTCATGCCACTGCACCGCCGCCTCCCCCACCTCGCGAACTCCGTCATTGTCGTCCTCGCTTCCTCCGCCACCACCCTCTCTTCCAAACTCACTACCCTCCTCCCCTCCACTTCCACTTCCGAGGAGGACGAGACCGACATGGTAGAGCTGGACGAGGAGGAGGCGTATTACGGGACGTACGGGTCCTACGAGGACGATGTCTCTGAATGGGAGGACAGGCACGCGCAGTGCGCCGAGGTCTGCCGGGTGCGCACTATCCAGGGTGCCAGCTCGGGCAAGGAGGCGCTGTGCAGCGCGGACGGGCTCGAGTCTACGCGTAAGTCCCGCATTCAACGAAGAGGCTGGCATTATGGCTGACAGCGTAGTCGCATGCGCTCAATGTATCGACCTGACCTGGCCCGAGGATCTCTGGGAGAACTCCGCCATGGCAGAGTACACCCGCGTCGCCCTGACGTGCGAGGCTCCTTCGCCTGAATCTGCTCAGCTGTAAGTCTAGCTCCTACTTTGAGCCGGGACATCGCTCATCCCATAGTTCCCTTTAATTCACCACACCATGACCCATCACGACCCTCGGCACATACCCTCCTGGGTATACGACTCCATTTTGGGCTTTTTGCTAGATGCTGCCCCGACACGCATGCGCGCTTTCATATCATACGACCGGACTCTGGCTAGTCTTGAACGTCATCAATCATTATCCATGCACAATACATGTCAACAAAGTGCCCACTGCTCCAGCGGTCCTCGTCGATCAACGGATTGGCATGGGCGCCTTTGTCACTTTGACTGTTTCTATGATGGCCGTCCTTGGACCAGGCCCCTGCCTGAATACTGCTCCCCTGGCTCAGATGATTCTGATTCGAGCATGCCTGTCATCCTGCCCAGGAAATGAAGATTGGTGTTGGCAAAGATCAGGCGTGTGCAATGTGGAACCTGCTGGACCGTCGGTCAGGTATCAACTGTACTCAAGTGGGAATAGCCTGAAAAGCCCCTGTGCGGCCTTCTTCCCGTTCTGTCAAGATCGAAGAAGTCGAAGCAAATTCAAGCGCACCAACGAGACCAGCATTGACGACCGACCCATATTGCCCCACCTCCTTCAACAGCATCATCACCCCGCGATTCCCTCATCCACGCTCAGGTCCAGCTTCAGTATCCTCAATAGACCCATTCTCCCCGCCCCGCTGGTATGATCGTGCGAGCCACCCGAAATGCATCCCCATACAAAGACATCCAAGAGGAACATCTAGACGACGGTACCGGCGTTCGAGGCGATACGTGGCCACAGGTCGGCGCACTCCTTTGCGACGCTGAAGGATCAGCACTTCGTCCCAGCACAATTTCCTCGCAACGCCATTCGTCCCTGACGACCCGGCCCGACCCAGGGACAGACACTCACGGTCCGTTGATAGCACTTCCCTTCATCTCCCCCTTGTTGTTGACAATCACACCGGCGTTATCCTCGAAGTAGAGGAAGACACCATCCCGCCTGCGCCAGGCCTTGCGTTGACGGCAAACAACAGCGGGCATGACTACCCTGTCAGCTTACATCCCTTCTACCATGCCCAAGGGACGTCTCAGCTCACCCTTCTTCCTCAACTCGGGCTTTCCCTTCTTCACGGACGCCATGACCATGTCGCCAGCGGCGGCAGCGGGGAGCCTGTTCAATCGGGCACCGAAGCCGACGACTGAGATGACATACAGGTCTGAGTGTCAGCTCAAGATCAGAGTACCCGGTAGCGTCCACCCATTTTCCCTTCTTGTCCCCACTGTCCGCCTCCGACCACGCCTCTTCCAATCTTCCCCAGCCCAGCTGATAGCGCGGTCCCCTTATCCTCCTCGACGTCTCTCTTGTCATCAAATCCGCATCCCCCTCGCGTATCCCCTACTCCATTCCGTCCAACAAACTCCAACTCACTCTTGGCTCCAGAGTTGTCGGCGCAGTTCATGACGGCTCCGACGGGGAGAGCGAGGGTCATCCTGAACTTGGTACCGGCGGCGGCGGCTGAGATGTCAGCTAGAGTTCATATGAACGCGCATAGTCTCTCCATGATCTTTGTTCCGCTGATCCCCCTATACCGCCTCCCATACACGCTTGAGCTCGTCTGAGCCAGAGAGCGTGCGCTCTGCTCGAGCAGCGATCCCCTCTGCCGCATCCGCATATCATGCCCCTTCTGCCGCCCAGCGCCTCTCCCTCAATCGCTCCTTCAATCCCTGCCATTCCGCCAGTGACCCGAATGGCACGTATCGTATCGATACGCAATTCTTCCGCTTGGGTGCTTGTCGATATATGCACTCGGTGCGCTGACTTACACTTAAGAGACGGCATCGTGGGCTGATATTAATGGAGGATAAGGAGGGTATAGGGATAGCTCGAGGACTTGTGCACAAAATCAACGACCAGCTGCAGCGGATGGAGTCAATTTCGAAAGCCTGAAAACGCCACACTCACTGAGACCGGCCGGAGTTTGTCGGCGTTCGAGTTTCCCATTGCTGAGCCACGTGAATAATTTGCCACCCGATGTCTGAAACGGTTAATTACCCCTGATTTGTTTGGTTCCGTCGATGCGCGTCAGAGGTCTTCCTTTGTGGGCTCCGCAAAAAGTCAACCAAGGCGATCGGACGCGTTCCAACTAGCTGCTCTGTCCTCATCCTATACATATCTACATCTCACCTATATCTGACTAGCTGCTTACTCATACACATACTGTCTTGATTCTGCAGCATCTACGAAGGGAATACACACGCAATGGCTTCACCCGTCACCTCAGACGTACAGTCCACACCAAATCTGACCAACGCCTCAACGTCAGCCGCGACATCCATGCCAGCTTCGCCAAGCTCAGCTGGTCCAGCCATCAAGGCGGAGGTCCATGTAGCCAACGGAGACACCGACAACGTGGTCATGGAGGAGGATAAGGAGTCTGTGGAAGCCGATCCGGCTGTAAGTCGCAGGAAATGGCTTGATTCAGCTGGCGCGGTGGTGCAAAGGATGTGGACGAGGTGGTGTAGAGGGAGGATAAAGTGGTGTATCTGGTTGAAGAGATGCCTTTGCGCTGTTTACCGACCTGGGAGGTCTTGGGAGGTTGAGACGAAGGGGGAGGGATTGCCTTGCGTGCTCCATGACTTGTACCTCCATCTGCCGAGCTTATGGCTGACCCGATTCTTCCTTTGTTCTACACCACCCCACATCCCGAATCCACCTTGCCTTATCACGCACCACCACTCAACATGCTCTACTACGATCACCCTCCCGTACCTCAGGCCGACGCCCGCGCCAATCGCCTGAGCTTCCTGCTCGACAAATCAACCATCTACGCCAAGATCATCGGGGACCGGATGGCGCGCCAGCAGATCGAGAAGCGGAAGGCGGAGCAACGGGCCGAGACTCGTAAGGCCAACAAGGAGAAGAGAGGAGAGGGGACCGCTACAAGGGGCGGATTGAGAGATAAGGCGGGTCCCGCTGCCAAGGAGGAAGAAGAAACTGGGGTCGGGAAGCGGAAGCGGAGAGGCGACGCAGCAGGATCTGCGAAGAAGGCCAAGGTCGAGAACCAGGAGGAGGTGAGTCGCCTTCATGATACTGTGAGACTGGGCTGACGAACAGGTCAAGCCAGACGTGGAGGCTGACGAGACCGAACCCATGACGGCCAAGACTGAGGCCACTGAGGGAGAGGCAGCAGAAGCAGCTGAAGCAGCTGAAGGGGAGGAAGGAGAGGACATGAAGCAGTACTCGTTCGCCCAGCCCGAGCTCGTCACTGGCGCCAAGCTCCGGGACTACCAGCTGGCGGGGGTGCAGTGGATGATCAGTCTGTACGAGAACGGGCTGAACGGAATTCTGGCGGACGAGATGGGGCTGGGAAAGGTGAGCTACTCTGTTCGACCAGATGTGGAGCTGTAGCTTATCGGGCTAGACCCTCCAGACCATCGCCTTCCTGGCGCATTTGCGGTCCAAGGGGACTTGGGGACCCTTCCTTATCGTCTGCCCATTATCAGTACTCAACAACTGGATGATGGAGTTTGAGAAGTTCTGCCCCTCCATCCCTGTGAGCTAGCCAATTATGTCCTACGCAGGAGGCACAGCTGACGTTCAGGTCATCATGTATCACGGCACCCCCGAACACCGCGCCGACCTCCGCGCGACTCGTCTTCAACCCCCCTCCGCCTCGGACATTGGCGCCAACAAGAAGAAGGGCGGCAGGAAGAGCAACACCTCGAGATCAGGCGGGAATTCGACTTCGACGTTCCCGGTCGTTGTGACGACCTACGAAATTTGCATGAAGGATCAAAAGTTCTTGAGCAACTTTATGTGGAAGTTTATTGTGGTGGATGAAGGGCACCGGCTGAAGAATCTGGACTGCAAGTGAGTGGTCTCTGGAGAACCTGGGAAGGGATACGCGTTGACTATATAGGCTTATTCGGGAACTGAAGACGTACACCTCTGCAAACCGGATGATCTTGACTGGTACACCTCTTCACGTGAGCTAGTCCTCTCTCATTTGCTGTGGACGGGCCAAGCTGACCAAGCCAGAACAACCTCGCCGAGCTCTGGTCTCTCCTCAACTTCATCCTCCCCGACATCTTTGACGACCTCGACTCGTTCCAGCAATGGTTCAACTTTGACGAGATGTCAAGCACCGGCAACCAGGATGCTGCTCTCCTCGACAAATCCTCCGTCGTCACCTCCCTTCACGCCATCCTCAAACCATTCCTACTCCGCCGACTCAAGGTGGACGTCGAGAAGGACCTCCCGCCCAAGAAGGAATACCTCCTCTATGCTCCGCTCACGCAGCAACAGAAGGACATCTACCAGGCGATCGTCTCGGGTCAAATCAGGCAGTTCCTCGTGGACAAGAAATCCGGGAATGGCGAGGTTGAGACCGAGGAAAAGCCGGAGCCGGTGGTCGAGGCGGTAGATGCCAATGGGCGAGGCAAGCGGAAGAGGGGCAGAGTCAACTACAAGATCGAGGAGAATGATAACAAGTACGTGAGGGATCTGGAGAATGGGGTGAAGGTGGATGAGCCGAGTGGGGTGGAAGAGAAGAGCGCGGCGGAAGTGGGCAAGGATTGGGCTTTGAAGCAAGCTAGTAAGCTCTTCTCCTCCGTTGCTTTGGATCGAGCTGACCATTAGCGAAATCCGTCAATAACATGCGCCTCCAGAATCTCGTTATGCAACTTCGAAAGATCTCGTCCCATCCTTTCCTGTTCGACTGGCCATACAACGAAAAGACGGGCGAGCTCGTCGTGGATCAGGACCTCGTCAATGCCAGCGGCAAGATGCTGCTCTTGAATCGACTCCTCGACGCTTTGCTCGGCCGCGGCCACAAGGTATTGATCTTTTCCCAATTTACGACTATGCTGGATGTCATTGTAAGTGATACATGCCTAGGGGAGAAGAGCAAAACTGATGATCTTTAGGAAGAATGGGCAAACGAATTCAAGGGGATCAAGACTTGCCGGATCGACGGATCGACCAGCCAGGAATCCCGTCGAGAGCAGATGAACGTGTTCAACAATGGCGGGACATCTCCAGATGCCACCAAGTTGTTCTTGCTCAGTACCCGCGCTGGCGGGCTTGGTATCAACCTGGTCGAGGCAGAGTGAGCTCCACCTCTGTTCCACTTTGAGCGACAAGCTGACTCCCCAGCACGGTCATCTTCTTTGACCAAGACTGGAACCCGCAGATGGACCTGCAGGCGCAGGACCGAGCTCACCGGATCGGCCAGACCCGGCCCGTCCTCGTTTTCCGCCTCGTCTCGGCCCATACCATCGAGACCAAGATCCTGCAGAAGGCCGGCAACAAGCGCAAGCTCGAAGCGCTGGTCATCAGCCAGGGCAAGTTTGGGCGGGTCGTGGATGATAATGGGAAGGTGCTCTTGGGGCGTAGTAAGAACAAGGAGCAGAGCACGGCGGATATGGCGCGGGCACTGCTAGATCTGGAGGGTGAGGAGGTGGATGTCGCGTCCAAGGACGATACCATCATCAGGTCAGTACTGGCGGCTCGGAGGGAAAGCGGAGAGTTTGAGCTATGGGCTGATCGGATAGCGACCAGGATCTCGCCATCCTACTAGACCGATCGAAGGAGGCTATGGCCCGAAAAGTGGGGTGGTCGGCTGGCCTCGCGAAGGGCAAGGCAGGGGAGGAAAAGCGGGCAAAAGGAGAAAAGACCGCGTTCGAGGTTAGTGCCTGAACCAGATCTGCGGACCTAAACTCTGTGGATCTGAACTTTGAGGTTTTAGTGCGGAGAGCTCATGTTTCAGGTTTTTGTCCCCGCGAAGGACGATGCTGCGGATGGGTTGGCCACGATGTTCAACGGGGAAGGGGAGCAGGGGGACGAGTGAGGCCTGGAGACTGGAGGCGGGAGGTGGACTTTGCGCGGTATGACGCATGGCCGAGTTGGCGCAAGCAGCAAGGAGCAAGGGGGAGAGCCGCGGAGGCTGGGCGTGTTTCAGAGTGGTTGTATCCATGATCTTGAGTGTCTATCTTTTGCATATGTACGTCCCTGTGTCGCGTAGTAATTGCGTGCGTCGATCCTTACTCCACAGTGGATCTTTTGTGCCTTTTAGCATGGGCTGGCTCGTGGGGACCTTTTTGTATGGCCCGAATGACATGTCCGAATAGCGGATGTCTCGCATTATCGTTATCGGGTTGAGCGGGTAAACTCCCGGTGTCAAAAAGAGGCCGACTCCGGCCGGTATTTTCCCGTCTGGTTATTACGTCATTCCGAAGAAAAAGGGGTGTCACTTTACTGCGCGGCTGACGCGCTAGTGGCGGGGCCTGGCAGGGCCTGGCCCGGGTCGAGATCTCGAGTAGACCAAGCTGCAGAAGTTGCCCGAGTAACTTGGATCCATGGAGTTGGCGGAGTCGACGCGCTCATCAACTCGTATATCTCATCACAGACCACCTTGCAAATTTCTCCACCCATCAGTCATATACACGCCGACTGCCCCTCCCCCCTCCGACGATGGTACCTCCTTCTCGAGGAGATAAAAGCTCTGAAACTCGCCATCAAGGGGTCTAAAATCGCCCAACTCCAACTCCAGCGCTTTCGAATAATAGGTCCCATTTTGAGGGACACACGCCATGTCCTTCGGTACCTCGGCTCCATCTCTCTCATACTCGTCCGCGTCCACCTCATTCGGAGGCGAAATCGGTACCGATCTTACCGCTGTCGCTCAACCCATTGCCACCGGTGACAATCCCTACGGAGGAGGGTGGATCTTTGAGAATCCCTTCATGCCCGGTCAATCGGTCACACGCGCGCTCGGATCCGGAAACGCGGTGGGCGGACAAGGCGGCATGGATACCAAGATCGGCGGCGATACTTCGGCTGCGAAGGGAGAACAGGCGTTGGAAATGACAAAGGCGTACAGCGTGATGGGAGCCACAGTCGGTCTGAACGGGATGATGGACGCCTTGTCGCAAGGAGGCGCAGAGAGGACGCGTCGGATGTCTGCGCTGGACAAGGAGATTCAGGCGGCGCAGTCGAATGCGGCCTACACTGCGTCGATGCTCAACAGCACACCCGCTGGACATGGGACGAGCGGGATGACTAGCGTGCAGGAGGCGATGTACACCCTGGGGCAGCATACGGTACCTCAGCAGCAGTGGATGGGCTCGCACGGACCCACCGATGCGCCTGCAGAGTTCATGTCGTTGTGAGTGCTCCTCATGGCTTCCGAACGAATGCGTCAGTATCTGCATAGCTGATATACAGTGATCCCATCGATTACCCATTCACCAACATCCCCACCGGCGCGCGGTACGATCAGCTTCTTCAGGCCAAACTGGGTCTTCCCGCCGCCTCCAGCAGCACCACTCCCACTTCCACCTCACCTGTCAATCTGACCCACTCCCAGCCCTACACTCGGCAGTACGATATCCCGCAGGAGGTACCGAGCACCTGGTCAACGCCCGCCCAGACCAAACCGGTCGCCCCGCCCGTCTCTGCCCAGTCGCTCGCGCCTCCACCATCCCTCCCTTCATCATATCATCGACAAGATCCCATCTCATCCCTATCATCCCAGTCCTCGCCTGCCCTTCCCCTAAACACGGCACCGATCCCCTACTCCCGCACGTCGTCAGGCACATCACAGTACCCCGTCCCCGGCGTCCGAGCGGGAAGCAATCCCGACCCCTCGTTCGTTCCCTTCTACGCCTATCAGCAATCGGACGCCGCCCTCTTCCCAACTGCCACCCCATCCAATCCTGTTGTACCTCTGACATTGCAAACACCCTATCTCGCGGCACAGAACTACCTCAATAACCGCGCGCCGGCCATTATGGACTGGGGCTACCCCTACCCACAGCTTCAGCAGTACCAACACCCCACCTCGAAGGCCCCGGATGGGCGGTACCCGGATCCCGCTCCTTGGTTTAACAGCCAAGGACAGGATCAAGCGCTCAGCGAGGCACTTTCGCGCAACTATAACACCTCCCCATCACACCGTTGTCCGCCAGGAATATCCCCGTACGCTGCCCCGCCTACGTCCGCGACCGGGTGCTACGATGCCCAATCCGCCCTCTTCCCCAGCGACAGGTCTGCCAGCTCGGCGTTTCGTACGGCTCAATCTTCGCCATCGTACGAGACCAACCCGTACAAATCCGAGCAGCGCCCTCAGTACCTGCACGACTCGCAGCAGTACCACTCGGCCGGTAGCTCCTCGACGCAAAGGTCGCACAGCTTCGGTCTCCCTCCTCCGTCCACATCCCCATATCTATGGACATCGATCAATCCCACGCAGACCGCGCCCGTTGCAACTGCTTCTAGGTCTTCCCCTCCAATCAAGCGCGAGGCGGCATCGCATTCTCCAACCCACCCGCTCGTGCCTTCCTCGGCGCCGTTGGCAGAGCTGGACAAGCCCAAAAAGAGGAGGGTGAAGTCAACGGGGTCAACGGATGTACAGGAGACCAAGGGCAAGAGCGAGGGCGCGTTGGGGAAGAGATGTCGCGACGTCAGTAATAGTGGCTCGGACAGTCACAAGGGCGGGGAGGGCGCGCTCGCGGAGGACAAGCCGGAGGGATTGGTGGATGGCCAGCAAGAAGGAGCCAAGAAGATTGTTATCGCTTGTTATACTTGTCGAGCCAAGAAACTCAAGTAAGTCCCTCGTCTTCCCCATTGTGGGAGTCAGGCTGACTTCGATAGATGCGATGGCGCTCGACCACGATGTCATCACTGTGCGCGCCGAGACGAAGATGTATGCTCGTACGATGCCGCACTGAAACGGCGGGGACCGGGCCGCAAAACCAAAGAACGGGTCTCGCTTGGCTCCCAGGCCGGTTCGACTAAGCGCCCCGGGGCTCGACCCAAAAAGGCTACCAAGTCGGTCGAGGCTACAGCGTCTCTCCCGCCTGTCCCGCCCATTGGGCCGGTGGAGGGTTATTATGAGCGAGGTGGCGGGTATGAGGGTAGTTCCGGGGCGGGATCTGGCGACATGGCGGGTCACGAGGCGAGCCGTCAGTGAAGGGCGCGAGTCCATAGGAGGATGTGCTTGAGCGAGAGTAGCAGTGTTAAGTCCGAGAGGCGGGACATCTGTAGCGTATGTATCAGGACTTTTGATAGATTAGAATCTTTTGTAGTGTATCTTGTGTTGGCATGTGCATTTTGTCGCGGATTCTTGCATGTATATACCTCTAGAATTAAACAGCGCAGACCTCATTGTCTGCCCCTTGCTATGGCTCACAGGCGCCTCAGACCTACCACAAACCCAGCGATGCCTAGCCCGTACATGCCCCATATCAGCCCTTTCCGCCCCGGGTGCCGCTGAGCCGCCACGTTGGGTAGGTAGATCCCCATGACGTTGCAGTAAGCGTGCGACGCGAGCGCAGGGAGGACAGACGCGGTCCGGAGGTAGCTGTACGTCGCGAACCAGCCGAAGAGGGTCGTATACGTCAGCTGGAACACTACGGACGTCAGCTCGGACACTACGGCCAGAAAGATTGAAGGGAAGCTTACGGGACCCAGCGACAGCTCGGACAGCCGCAGAGGAAGTTCGTCCACCTTTGGTATATGTCTCCCAGGCGTGATGGGCGTGTGCGACGCCAAACCAGAGAGGAGTGGCGAATGTCATGGACCGCATAGAAGTCCGAGAGAGGAGGGCGACCGAGAGGAGGCAGGAGCGGAATACGAGCTCTTCAGTCAGTGGGCCCTGACGATTAGCACACTCGACCCGTGGTTGCCTGAAAAGAGAGACGGACCACGACGTAGTTTCGCCATTCCGCCAGACCCCAGCCTGACTCTGGCCCGCTGAACCTGTCCCATTGGATCTGCAGGCCTTCTCGACGGGTGTATGAGAAAGAAGGGAGGTCACCGTCGAGATATGTAGCGTATAGCGGGCCGAGGAGGAGCGCGGGCGCGAGCACGTAGGGCAGGACCGTGATTGGCAGAGCGGACAGTGAGGGGAAGGAAGGAAGTGGTAAGCCGAGCAAAGAGAGCGTCGGGCGGACCTGGCACATCAGCCATTGTCACCGTCAAACCCATGAGCTGGACCCACAGCTTCCACTGCCCCATATCCGCCTATTGTCTTCACAGTGTACCAGACTCCGCCTAGGCTCAGAGCAGTAGCGAGTCCAACAGCCTTCATCCGACTACGGATGGTAGCTGGGTGGTTCCGGTCCCCTGGCTGGGGTGCACTGGGGTCGAGGAAGGCATCGTCAGGTGCGTCCTCCGCGGATATTGGTGGGAGAGGCAGCGAAGTAGAGTTCTCTGCCGAAGTAGCTATGTATCAGTCAGTACATCGTTTAGTGTATATGCCTCTGCATGGGAGCGTAAGACGCTGGAGATGGAAAGGTCTCCGTCTGATAGCTTGCTAAGAGGTGTAGGGGGGTCAGGACGACGTACCTTCTGTACCTCCTGTGGAGCTCGCAGAGACTGCAGCCTTCCGTTTCGGCGCATCACCGCTCGAAGCGAGATGATTCGAGATATAGATACTCCCTACATAGCCCGAGGTGAAGAGAAAGGAAAGCAGATGCGCCGAAGTTGACGACAGAGGGTTCAAGGCGAGCTGCGGTGGAGGCGCGAGAAGGGGGTGGAGCGGGCCCATGCTGCTCGCTGGTTCGCTATCTCGAGCTTTTCACGGTCCGGGGGCATACGAGCTCTGAGAGGCTCAGTATTGGGATGAAAGACGAAAAGAAGGTGCAAGTGATGGTGCACATCGTTGACAGGATAGAAGGCAAACTTAGAGTTGGTCGTGGGGTCGCTCAGGAACAAAAGGCTTCTTTCGCAGCGACGCGGATGGCTCGATTCTGCTCGGCGCCTCAGCAGCACTTCAACAGCTTCCTCGGCCCGCCTCGTACTCGTGCGGCGAGATCAAATCATCAGCCAGGGTCAACGTCGCAGTAAAATCATACTGCAAACAGCAGCAGACCCGTCAGGCCAAGCGCTCAAGGCACCCCCCCAAAGCTGATCTCAGGATCGAATGGCCGAGGCCCGGGACAAGAGAACACGGTCGAGCGACACATTCCCCGTCTAGACCAGCGCGAGCTATCTCTATCCCCGTCTGGCCGTTCGGATGTACACGACAGGCAATGCGATGTGATGCGGGTTGCGCAAATGAGGTACGAGGATTCATAGTGTATTTCGGGGAGAAGGGGAAGAAGGGTGATAGCGGATCATCCAGCTAGGAATGTCTACTTGGGGGCGGGGCACTGAGAGTCAGCTAGGATAGTACAAAGCGTAGGAGGCTCGACGTACAGTGTAGGAGGTGGCGGCGTTGGTGTTGAGGATAAGAGCAACGATCAGGCCGTAAAGACCGAGCACTTCGGCGAAAATAAGAATCAGGATCTGAGGGGTCAGCGATGGCCTCATAATATAGTTTCGCTCGACCAATCAGTCCAGCCCGCTCCGTCCTTCCTTGCGCCCTATACTCCCCTGCCGCCCACCCTCTGGAAAGCCTCGTCTCCGGACTCTCCCCAATCGCCATTGTACTGCTTGCTTTCCCAAGCACCTCTCAACCGTCCAGTCAAGCCAACTCACCATACCGACGAAAAGCCTTGGCTGCTGAGCTGTTCCGCGCACACCGGCGTCACCAACGATACCGATAGCGAATCCAGCAGCGAGACCGGCAAGACCGACCGACAATCCGGCGCCGAGCTGGATGAAACCGGTGTACAGGGGCATGGGCGATTCAACTGTTCTCATCAGCTGCATCCCTCTCGAATACGCGGGACGACTCACGACCACCGGCGATAAGGACCGAGACGACCAAACCGTACTATCCTTGTCAGCTTGCGATCACGAGTCATATGCTGCGGTGGCTGCCCGGACTCACAATGGCAATGATACCAGCCATGATAACGGGCACGACGCACTTCATCATCAGGTCCGGCCTGAGCACAGCCATCGCGGAGATTCCGACACCCGACTTGGCGGTACCGTATCTGCATCGGCGTCAGCTGTAGTTGATAGCTAAGACGTTGACACTTACGCTGCGCCGATACACGTAAAGACGATAGCGGCGGTCGCGCCCATGGCGCCAAAGAAGGGCGCATAGACGGGGCAGAGGTCGGCTACGGAAGACATTTTGCTGAGTGTTCGGGGCTGTATGATGAGCTTAGACCCCAAGATGTGCGTCGGATCGGGAGAAAGGAACGTGGAGGGTTGAGCGGCGGGAGGCGTCTCCTTGACAGCAGGATTGCTCCGCGACCAGCTTTTTCAGGAGTCTCGAGGCCGTGACAGTCTGGTTGTATACTCACAGTAGCTGTGATGTGTGTGGAGGGGTGTCTAGTATGACCTTTGTATAGCTATCTATCTAATTGAATGGAGGAGATCGATGACAGTGACTGAGCGGAGTGAGCCAGGGCAGCAAGCGGGCGGCGATTCCCGGTATTAGCTCAATGTGGCACCCTTATCCCGCCACCACCCATCACCTTTTCTGCAGTCTCACAGCGGTCACTCTGTTGGACATCATCCCGGAAAAGCAGATAGTAGTGGCACTCAGCGCCTGCATAGCACGAAGCTCAAGCTGTGACCTGACCGACTCAGGGAAGGCGATGGGACCGATTCAAAGCCGATCAGATCGCTCACAGCGGTGGGAAGCATCGGGACTTTGGCCTTGGAGCATCGCAACACATACGAGTGACTGCTGTTAGTGTGGTAGATGTGCAATACTGCACGATGGCCCGTCGACCTCGGCCAACTCAATGCAGATCTCCTCATGGCTCCAATCATGCCGGATGACCCGCCACTCTCAGTAAATCTAGGTTGGCAGCTTGACGACGTTATCGTTTTTCCTTGTATATCAGGCTCAAGTCCATGTATGCGTGAAGCTGGCAGCTGTCCCAACCATCAGTCTGATCAGTGAGTAGCCCCCAGCTGCGAGAAGCGATGCGCCGGAGCAAGAGCATCCTGGAACAGCAGCTCGCCAAACCTGAAACACGGGCGCACGGACGTGCCTGAACTAGGCTTCGAGGATCCCACACATTCAACTCAGCTTCTCTCTTTCCTGTTACGTCTCAGACACCCCAGCCACCACCGAGAATGGACGAGAGCACTCCCCGCAACAAGAGATACCGCTCAGCTTCCATCTCGTCGGCCTCCTCGGCAGGCACTTCGAGCTCTGTCCACTCCGCATCAGGCGGTCTCTCACCCCCGCCCAAGTTTCACAGACCATCAACCTCCGCTTCCGACTCGGCGTACACCTGCCACCTCCCTCCGACATGCAACAAGCCCGACTCCTCAACATCACACACCTCGCAGTCGGAGCTGGAGCGACATCAACTTCAATTCCACAACCACATCTGCCGCGTGCCTATCCGGGACTACACCCCGGGCGCCTCCAGACGACCATATACGCGCTCCGAAGCTCGGAGCGAGGCCGAGGGAAGCGCCCTGCCAGATGGATTCGTTAGCGGAGGTGGAAGGGGGCGGATGAAGGAGTGCGGGAAGGTGTTTCCAGACGAGCGGTTTCTGGAGCTTGTGAGTCTGCCCTTTCTATCGTCCACCATTTTCAAGCTTACACTGAGTAGGATGAGGCTGACGAGACGCTTAGCATCAGACGGAAGTACATGATATGATGGCGAGAGAGAAGCAGGCAAATGGGAGCAAGATTGTGAGCCAGATACATTTCGTTTTTCTGGGAGAGCGCTGACTCACCTGATAGTTCGAATGCTTCATACCTGCGCCGCAGTGCGGCCGGAAGTTCAAGACACCAGCTACCAGGCGGAGTCATCTGAAAGCCAAGCATCGTGCGTATACCGCTTTACTGGGTGCGCATCATCGATTATGGAGCTGATGCGCTTGTAGAGTATCCGAACGAGTACTTCTTCTCAATCACCAACCACGGTGTACGGTCCCTGACCACCTTTCTTGATGCTAGGTCTTAGCTGATACTGCAGCTCAACCAGATCCTTCAACAAGAAGGCCTAGCAGCGAGTCTCATCAGACCACGCCGCGATATCCCCGTCTCCACCCCGGCCAAGCAAGCGCCAAAACCTCGTTCGACCACTTCGACCCAGCCTGATCCTCCCACAACTGTGGAACCTTCGGCCGGCGAGATGGAAGTCGACGAGATGGACGACTTGGCGGGCCAGCTGGATGCTACTCTGGCTCTAGCGTTCGTACCAGCTGTGGTCAGGCGGAAGGGGGCGGGCGGGAAGAAGAGTCAGCCTGTCGGTGGAGTCTGAGAGGTATGGCGGGCATCTGACCTGCACAGCTGAGGCGCTTGATGATCCGCCGAGTTGTGAGCTAGGCATGGATACCCCTCTTTCAGGAGCAGGGTCCTTTGCTCACATGGCACTGACCATTTTAGATATGAACCAGCCGGAGTCAAAGCGCGAGCTAGTGCTGATGTAAGAACCGCCGATGAGGATGTCTTCGTTTTCACGGCGCGCTGGGAATCATGACAGTACTGACTGCCTCGAAGCTGGGCAGGGTCCTGCAAATGAACAATCAGACTTTCTCCTGCCTTTGAGAATCAGACAGGGGTGCCTTTTCTCAGGGGGTGGATCACCATTGCCGAACAAAGGTATCCTAATTCATGTTCGTTGTGTGCAGCCGGCGTGGGGCCTGTATCTCTCTTACCCTCTCTTCTCACTGTCCTGAAATCGAGGTTATCGTTCGTTCTCCTATCTGCCCGTCCCGCCTCGGCTTGAACTCGTCTACCTGCTACCGCTATCTCCACCAACAAGCATCTAGCCAAGACTTAGCTCGGCATGGCTCTTGCGCCGGGAGCGGTGCCGGTCGACTCCCCGGATCCCCGATTGCAGTACCATGGAGCCTGGAGGAGTGATCCGAGTAAGTCAAAGATGTGCGGATGACAAGAGCGGGGCCAGCGTTGACGTCTCAGCCGACCCAGACAGACTAAAGTACGACAACGGGACTTTCAACGCCTGCTCCAACAACGGCGATTACGTCTCGCTGGACTGGACAGGCGGTGATGTGACCATCGTCGGCGCGACAAAGCCAAAGTAAGTGCATCCACATCCCAGAAGGGAAATGTCGCTTACAGATATCTAGTCATGGCTTCTACTCGATCTCAATCGACAGGGGACCCAAGCAATACTACAACGGGTTCTCGGATACCCTTAGGAATGACGCGGTCTTGTGGGCCAGCCAAGGCCTGCCGAATGGCGCACACCATGTCGAGCTGAGGAATGAGAATGTGTACATGCAGAGCGATGAGGTGCAGGCCGAAGAGAGACTCTGTGAGTGGTCGCGGCCAGGACTGAGGGGATCGATTTGGAGCTGATGCCGACCAGATATGGATCTCGACTATATGGCTTATCTCCCATTACCAGCTCTGGATCCACAACTCGCGGCCCCGAGCCCAGCTGCTCCCGGCAGCTCGGCCCCTCCGGCCGTACCCAGCAGCGCGGCACATGGAAGCTCTGTCACTGCCTCTGCGGCTTCCATTTCAGTCTCTCCGGCCAGCAGTTCCTCCTCCAGCGGGTCTGCTACTGTCCGCTCAGGCACTGCATCATCGGGATCTGCAACGTAAGTTCTCACGACATTCCGATTCGAGTTATCATGCTCATGAGGTGATCAGATCAAGCAGGTCGCTATCGGCAAACCTGACACAAACAGCATTGAGGTCCTCAATCACGCCAAGCGCTCAAACGACCTATCAATTTGCGATCCAGGTGGCGATAACGACGGGAACTCCCAAGCTGGAGTAAGTTATCCTCTCACTACGTTACCTCATTATCATACCCCTAATTAGCTAAGGACAGAGCTGACCGACAGAGCTGGCCTTCCGGCTCAAGGGCTTGTTTCCAGTTCAGTAGGGCCACGCGTCCAGGTACCCCTCCCCGGTCTTCTGCTCTTTGTGTGGACACTTTTGATTTCATTTGTAGCGATAAGGAGAGCTCGGTGATCAAGAGGATATGTATGTATACATGGACCATCGAGCACACAGGCCTGAGGGGGTCATCACTGCCATCGTCCCTCGGCCCATGGGCCCTGTCCGCCACATTCCTCATCGCGGGGCAACTTACCCCGCGTGTTTCGGTCCGCGCGCTCGGAGCCTCGAGCAACCTTACCTTGCCCTTGACATCGCTTGTCCATCTACCACGTACCGTCCAGCGCCCCGTCGAGGGTCTGCATCTATCCAGAGTCCATCAGACCTGCGGCAAGGATCCCGCTTGACCGCTTGACTATCCTTCCCCCTTGCAACATCGAGCTGAGAGTCGCTTTTGGTAGACGCGTCGGACAAAGGAGATCATGTAAGTAGCCTCCTCCACCCACTTGTCATCTCGGTTCGGCCATCTCGGCACAGCTCAGGCGGACAGCACCGACCCGTGTGGAAAAAGCTGACGACGAGGCCACTTCCCGTCGAGAAATCACAAGGATCGGTAGGTCATCTCTCCCTACCTACGTCCGTGCCGGGAGCTGTCCACTTGAGAGACCCTACCCGGCAAGTATCTAGGCTGACTTCATGCCAGGTATCCGCTCTCGTCGCTCGTTTCCAGACTGCCGCAGCACACAACGCAGCTACAGCTCAGCGCGAGGCATCACGCCGCTCATCTTCCTCCTCGGCTACCTCTAGTCTTGGCGTTCCTGCCGGAGATGCACCGCGGGTCACCAGTGCTGGCGGCTGGCGCAAGAGTGGGGGGAGCACTACCGGTGACACCGTTGCGAGTGGCAAGGGAGATGGCGAGGTCATGGAGGTCTTGAAGGATAAAGATGGGAATGGGCCGGAGTTGAACGGTGGGAGCGGGGCGGCCTCGGCGGGGAAGACGACGGGGACGAAGCCAGGGCCTACTGGCAGCGCAGCGACTGGTGGACCAAGCACTCCGCAAAAGGCGGAATCGGACAGGGTAAAAGCGGTCTCTACGATCACACCGAAAGCTCCCTCCTCTCCATCCCCCAAGACCACCAGGACGCCGGCTCCCATCTCCACCGCTCCTGCCTCAACCCCGGCCAAGATATCACCCACAACAGCCAAATCACCTCGAGCTGCGCCGAAATCTACTCAGAGCTCGTTGCCGTCCCCTAAGACCGCTGTGACTGGCGTCATGTCCTCCAAAGCGGACGTTCCTTCCGCGAAGCGCGCAGGGCACTCGCAAGCTGCTTCATCATCCACGGCTTCTGGGACGAGCTCCATCGTGCGGCCTGATGCAGGCGAGCACACCACCTCCTCGGCTACTTCATCAAGGATATCCAATACTGCTGCGCCAGGTAAAGGCGCGGCCACCTCGTCCACCACAAAGACGACGGTCTCCCGAATGGCTGACTCTCCCACTGCCAGCAAGATCCCTGTCAAGTCTAAACCATCGGGGTCGGATAGGGTAGCGGATAAGGCAGCGCCATCTACCGTCTCTACACCCAAGCCCCGACCTACCTCCTCCATCATCACTCCCAAACCCTCGACCTCCACCCGTCCTCCCTCTGCCTTCAAGGCAGCCAAACCCCTCACTCCCGCCATGACTGGTCCTGCATCCTCACGCCGACCAGTCTCTGCCTTCGGCCCTACCCCTACCACTACCCCTCTTCGGCCTCAGACCACCGGTACACCGTTCAAACCTACCGCATCGTCACTCGCCAAGGCTCGCGCAACTCCCTCTGCATCCGGCGATAGCCCTGTTTCCAGCACAATGTCGCTAGGCCGACCAGCGAGCAAGCGGATATCGCTCGGCCCCACGCCTACTCGGCAGGCAGGCCGAGCGGGGAGCGAGAGTCCTGGACCCAGCTCCAAGCTGTCAGAGGGAAAGCAGCAGAAGGAGCGGGTCTCGGGGAGTTCGAGCATGAGCAGATTGATGCAGGGGACGGCGGCGTCTCGGGCCAAGACGGTGGAGGGCCTTCCGGGTGGTGGAGGTGCAGCTAGTCTAGTCTCGCCGCTGAAGGGGAAGGCGTCGACGAAGGGGAAGGACGGGGTGCCAAAGTCGGGATCGGCGAGGAGTTTGGTCAGCAGGCAAAAGAGTCCAACCCCGGCCTCGGAGGAGGTCAAGCCGATCGTACCTGCCGCGAGCGAGGCAGCGGAGCCCACTGCGTCACCAGCTCTAGTCGCGGCAGATCTTACCGATGAGAAGGAGCCGGAGGTCGAGGAAGAGGTGAAGGATGGGGAAGAAGGGGAAGAGAAACTTGGGCAAAGTGGGGAAAGTGGGGAAGTCGAGACGGCGGAGGCGGAAGCGGTGGAGCCGGGAGCGGTGGAGCCTGAATCGACCGATATCGCTCGGACCGGACCAGTCGGTGACTCGCCCATCGGGCGCATCGGACTCGCCGCCGTACACGTTCCCACGCCAGGTGGATCCGGACCGCCAAGCGAGATAGGTCAACATCCTTCCGTTGGACCAATGCCCGGCCAGGCGGAAGATCTATCATCCTCGGCTATCCCCCCTGACCCTGCACATCAACTCCCTACGCCTGCCGACCCCACGGATACATTACCAAGGGGCTCAGATGGAGCAGCGTCAGGTTCAGATACTGGCGCGGACGGTCAACTCCCCAACGATACGGCGCAGGAAAAGACAGAGTCGAAGGGGGGCGCGGGCGATGCGGAATGACGCTGTCTGCCGTCTAGAGTCTAAAGGCGCGGCGAATCGGGAAGGGGAAAGCGAGCAGCGGGACAAAGGAAGGGAGGAAGCAGCATTGGTACGGACCGAGAGTGGAACGTTTGAGCAGATGCAGCTTGATTGCAATAGTGAAGCAAGTCTAACTAGATCTAGCGCATGAAAATGCGTGCACCTATCGCCAGACACCTTGGCACGTGTGGCAGCCCACTAGTGTACACAGACCTGCTAACAAGCCAGGAGCCCAATGCGGCACATCCTCGACGGCCTTCGGGTAGGGAAGATGCGCATGACCGGCCCATTTCAACATACATGTTTCCCCTGACCGTCAACGTGTTTGACGCTACCAATTTCCCCTGTCTAGCTATCTACTCGGTGCAGTACCTCCTGTCCAGTCCCCCCTGCCCAGTGTCCTAAACAATCCCTCCTGCCAATTCCTCCTGTCACATCCCTTTCGCGCCTTCCCAATCTCCCCGTCAGTGCACTAGATCTCGTTCCCCTGCATGTCAGGAACAAGGAAGGCAAAGGAGACGATTCCACGGGCTCCATATCTCGTGACGTGAGACGGACATATGCCAACGACAAAGGGATAGCTGGAAGTAACGGCAGTCTCGTGGGGTCAGACCGGTCAGGGGTGACAGGGGTCGACCTTGCTTGAATTCAACCTATGAGCAACAAAGCAAATCTGTTAGCTCAGTCAAACGCCGTATCAAATATGCTGGTCAACGCCTCGGACGACTCCAAACAAGTCAGCAACTGCGTTCAATCAGTGACTGCGCCAACATGATCAGCTCTACCAAGCTCATTCCCCTTCTCCCGTTCCTAGGCCTACTCACCTTTTCCTCCGCCACAGCTGTCACTAGCTCTGGCCATGCCCTACATTTCAGCTGGGGCCCACAGGTCGCACTCGCCAAGGTCGGCTGGCAGTCTGCCAACAAGGCGCAAGTGGATGCGCGTCAGCCTGGTTCCTCATACGAGATGTACTACAACTCTCCCGACCTCAGCAGGGTCGGCTTTGTTCTGCCTTGGAACGGACCTGAGGAGTTGGGGTGGGATGAAGGGCTGACCGAGGGCGTGTACGAGAATGCGGAGGGTGTCGGGGTGCCGGTGTACGTTCTTTCGATGGCGATGCTGTTCAAGCCCCTTGACCCGGCCGATACCAGGTACTGGACCGTGAGTATTGAAATCGCTCGATTGAGGAATAGGCGACAACCAGAGGCTGACTTGTGAGTGCAACATCAGTAGGACGAACATACTCGACGCTCCGTTTGAGCCCGCACAGGTGGAAGACCGAGCCTTTGCTTTCAACCCGGAGGCACCGGCCTGGGTCCTCCCCGAGGTCACGACGGTGGCGAATGTCAGGACGGAATGTGTGCCTGGCAGAGTTGGCACGTCTTTGGAGGAGAAGGTGGTCGCAGCCGCTTGATCCTTCACCGTTCTCGTACACTTTACTGCCCGTTTAACTATACGCACCGCGAGACCCATGTCCATAGCTTAGGTACGCATATGTACAATACTCAGCGTGCTTAGCATCGCATCATTTGGCTGGCTGGCTCTGTCTCGGCTGATGTCGGGTGGCTACGAGATATATATGAAGCGGGAAACGCCGCTGATGCCGGCAGAGCTAACCGGCTATTCATATGATGCTCTCCTGAAGATAGTGTACTGATGTGAGCTCCCTCTTCCCAGCGTCATCTCACCAGCTTTTGTCACCCCACCCCACAGTAAGCCGCACACAGCAGAGATACTCGAGCCATCTGCTGAGAAGTAGCAAAAAAAAGAGCGCAAAAATGGCAGCTGTTTCCGCACCATCGGGCAACTCGGAGCTCGACTACCTCAAGAAGCTGGTCTCTCAGGTGAATAGCCCTTCCTCTTGACCTTGTCTCAAAGTGACAGGCCTCGATGGCGGATCTCCGACGAGACCTTTAGATCCGCGTATGGACCGCATGGCGAACATGCTGCGACTTCGGCAAGGACGAGCAGCTGATATTGCAGCTCCAGGAGAAAATCGGTCACCTTGAATCATCCGCTTCATCCAAGGTCAGCAATGCCGTCGAGACCGCCAAGCAGGCCGTAGGCTTTGGTGGTGTCGCCGGTGGAGCACCAAGGATGGTTCTGATCGGTCCCCCAGGAGCTGGTAGGTTTCAGGCACCGGGCGAAGAAGGGAATGAAGGAAGTGCTGACTTTCCAGGCAAGGGTACTCAAGCCCCCAACATCTCGCAAAAGTACTGCGTCTGCCACCTCGCGACCGGTGACATGCTCCGATCGCAGGTCGCTGCTCAGACCGAGCTCGGCAAGGCTGCCAAGAAGATCATGGACCAGGGTGGACTGGTCTCGGACGAGATTATGGTCAACATGATCAAGCACGAGCTTACCAACAACGCCGAATGCAAGAACGGGTGAGCCAGGATGACTAGACGGGCCGGACCAGCGTGTCCGTCGCGGCTCGCGAAGCTGAACAAGATGTGCAAGCTGATACTCTTAGCTTCATCCTCGACGGCTTCCCCCGTACCGTTCCCCAAGCGTCCAAGCTCGATGCCATGCTCGAGGCTAGTAAGACACCCATCGACCATGCCGTCGAGCTTAAAATCCCCGATGCTCTCCTCATCAGCCGAATCACTGGTCGTCTGATACACCCCGCTTCCGGCCGGAGCTACCACCGTGAATGTGAGTCGTGGTCGAGGCACAGAATCGCGCTCTGAGCGGATGAGAACACCCACTGATTCCCCAGTCAACCCTCCCAAGAAGGCGATGACCGACGACAAGACCGGCGAGCCCCTCATCCAGCGATCTGACGACAACGCCGAGACCCTCAAGAAGCGCTTGGCAACCTACCACGCCCAGACCGGCCCCGTCGTGGAGTACTACAAGAACTCTGGTATCTGGACACCTGTCGATGCCGCTCAGAGCCCCAAGCTCGTATGGGGGAGCATCTCAAGTATCCTGGCTGGGCCCAAGGAGGGGAAGATGGTCAGGGAATAGAGGTAGATGAGTAGATGAAAAGACATGAACAGGGCTGTGCGACGGCTTCGCGTCCCATGTGCTAGGAGCGCAGCTTGTGCATGGCGAGGAGAGCCACAGGCTTAGAGCTCAGTGCGACTACAAGGCACAGCTGCAACAACGCGCCGTGACATGGAGCTCCGTGGAGCAGCATCGGAACCGAAGCCACCGGCCGCGCGGTGCAGCGGTGCCTAACTTATTACTCCGTTGCTCCGCTTGGTCCGCATGGGTTTTCCCCTTCACTTCTCCAATCATATCAACGACCAGTCCTTTCAACTACCATGGCATCCCTTCTCTCTTGCACGTATCTCTGTCTGCCCCGGACAGAGGGATTGATCGTCAATACAAATCTCAACCACCTTGCTCAGGCCGCAAAGCGACGACAGCCAAGACACCATGTCCTTCGCCCTTCAAATTGACCTCTTCTCTCCGCTTTTATACCTTGCCCTGCTTCCCGTCATCTACCTTCTTCGCCAGCCCTTTCTACGCTTCATCACACCTCGCGGGATACCTGGCATCCCTGCCTTACCAACCCCAGCTCCTTTGATTGGAGACCTACCATGGCTCGCCAAAGCTTGGAAGACGACAGGGGGGATGACGCGCATCATGGACGCTGCTGCGAAGCAGCTCGGGCCCATTGCGCAAATCAGGATCAGCTTCCTGTACACGTATGTATCGCTACTTCCTCTCACGGCGTCACTGGCTGAAGAAACAGTTTGGTGATCGTCACAGACTACCAAGAGACGGAATCCATCCTTCAAGTCAGACACGCCGATTTTGACCGAGCCGAAGCCAATGCTCGCTTCTTTCGACAACTGCTCCCAACCGGTCAGATCTCGCAGATCACTGGGCCTATGTGGAAGCATCACAGACGGATCATCGGTCCAGCGATGACGAGCAAACACCTGTCACTGACCACACCGAGGGCGAATGAGGCGGTGATGAACTTGATTGAGCTATTCAAGCTGAAAGCGAGTAAGGCGGGCGGGAGAAGCTTTGAATCTGAAGGAGACATGACGAGTGCAACTATGGTGGGTCCCGTTGTCACTGACACCAGGCTACAAGCTGAAAGTGCAGGATGCTATCTGCGGGATGGCGTTTGGTTCGTCTTGGCATATCCTCGGCGGGATCAAGGAGCAGATTCAGATGCTCGAGTCTGCCCCCACTGGTCATCTTGGTGATGCGGTCTTCAGGACCACCAGACCAGATATAGCCGATGCCACATGGTATATCTTCGAGGTAAGCCATCGCAGCGCGCATTGATATTGACTGGGAGCTCATAGTCAGGCGGTTCCCATCACTGTACCATTCCCCGCCATCATCGACTTCTTCACCTCCCTCTCCCCTACCTACCGCCGGCACAGTCGCACCGTCCGGTCTTACCTAAAGAGCAGACTCGACGAGAGTCGCGAAAAGATCAAAGCGATCGGTTCCGAAGCTGCGATGGATCTCGTGGATAATACGCTTGATATGATGGTAGCAAGGGAGTCTAGGGCGGAGGACTGGATGCCGGACAATGAGATGATAGACGAAGTACTCCAATGTGAGTTTGAGCCTCTCTGTCGGTAAAGCTGAGATCTGATGGCATAGACCTTGTGGCGGGTACGGAGACATCTGGTGCTACGCTCACTTGGGTGAGCTGCCCGCGGCGTGTCGGGATAATGGCAAGGTAGCTGATCATTAGTTCCTCAAGTATATGACAAACAGTCCCTCGATCCAGCGCAAGCTGCGTGATCATATCATCGCACGTAAGCCGCAACTGCAAGACCGTCAGCCTACCTTCGAGGATCTCAACGCCGCAACCCTGCCATACCTCGAAGCGGTTGTCTACGAGACGCTACGTCTTTCGCGCACAGCCGGAGGTTATGCTCGGGAGGGTGAGCATCATTCAGCTCCTGGCCAAGCTATAGCTGATGAGATAGCAAAGAAGGACGTGACCGTGCTCGGCCACCGTATTCCTAAAGGCACCACTGTCGTCTTCACCACGGCCACGGGGACCGAGGACCTCTCGACCCCGACCGCTGCCCCGTATCTCCCCAATGCGGCCCCGGCTGGTACCGACGCGCTCATCCGCCAGACCGAAGCTCTCGCGGACGTCAGGTACGACCCGTCCGCCGCGCGCAAGATCGGCTATTGGGCAGCGGGGACCGGCCACCTGTTCGACCCGGAGCGGTGGATGACTTCGAAAGGAGAGTTTGACCCTTACGCAGGACCAAGTATGCCTTTTGGTCTAGGTCAACGGGGATGTTTCGGGAAGAACTTGGCTGTACGTACCCGGTGTCAAGCATGGCAAAGCTGACTCCATAGGTGCTTGAGATGCGGCTGTTCATGGCGCAGTTGAGCCTCGCATTCTTCTTCGGCCCGGTCCCGGAGACAATGAACTCGACGGAGTTCTTCGAGACAGTGGCGAACCATCCTCGCCAGAGCTATATACGGCCTATGAGCTGGGAGTGCGCCGAGGCACAGGCGCAGGTGTTGGCTTAGGGGATGGGCTCGCTAGATCACTATATTTTGGGGTGCCGGTGGTCGCACCGTTTCACTCATATCTGTGTGTAGATGTATAGACTCTTTCTCGCCTGGGTGGATGTGTTCCGGGCACTATATCACGTCGATCCATCGGGCGTGATGGCTGCTGCTGATGAGTAGGCAAGCATCGGCGATGCCGGGTCCTCTCTCGGGTCCGCGCGCCACCGTGCCTGTGACGCATTCCTCGCTGCTCTGTTCTCGATCCCTAGCATGCCCGATCTTCTATCCTTCACCTTTCTATCTGGCAATAGTCATATCGTGGCGGTGACAGTAGCGAGCCTCAGGTCATCATCGGAAACAGGCAATCTCTCAGCAAGACATCATGTCTCTCGCTATCCACGCCAACTTCTTCCTATCACCCCTCTTCTATCTCGCCTTCATCCCTTTCATCTACCTACTCCGCAAACCCTTTCTTCGCCTGATTACACCCCGCGGGATCCCTGGTATCCCTACTCTACCCAGCCCAGCTCCTCTCACTGGAGATATACCATGGCTGGCCAAGACGGGCAAGACGACCGAGGGGATGACGCGAATCATGGACGTCGTTGCGAAGGAGCTCGGACCTATTGCGCAGATCAGGATCAGCTTTCTCGATACGTGAGCCTTAGATTTCTGTAAGACCTCCGGACCTGAGCTGATCGATCAGGCTGGTCGTGGTGATGGACTATCAAGAGATCGAGTCGATCCTCCAGGTCCGACATGCCGAATTCGACCGTGGAGAGAATACAGCTCGAGTCTTCCGGCACCTACTTCCCACAGGCCAGATCTCGCAGATCACCGGACCTATGTGGAAGCACCACAGGCGTATCATAGGGCCAGCAATGACGAGCAAACACCTCTCCCTCACTACGCCGAGAGCCAATGAGGCCGTCAAAAACCTGATCGACCTCTTCAAGCTCAAGGCGGACAAGGCGGAGGGGCGAAGCTTTGTGGCTGAGGGCGATATGGAGAGCGCAACTATGGTATGTCCGTCTGTCAGTGTGTACCGTGTCCTAGCTGATGATATAGGACGCAATCTGCGGGATGGCGTTCGGTGCGTCGTGGGACATCCTCGATGGGTTCAAGGAGCAGATCCAGTCGGTCGAGTCGGTTCCTACGGGACCTCTTGGCGATGCTGTCTTCAAGACGACCAGACCAGGGATCGCCGACTCTACTTGGCATCTCTTCGAAGTACGTCTCAGCTAAGTTCGAGGGAGGACGAAATCTGACAAGCAGTCCCTCCCGCTCACTTCGCCGTTCCCCGCCATCAGCCACTTCTTCACCTCGCTCTCCCCTACACACCGCCGGCATACCCGTAATGTCCAATCGTATCTCCAGAATCGACTGGCGGAGAGCCGCAAGAAGACCAAGTCTATAGGTCCCGAGGCGGCGGTGGAGATGGCGGACAACACTCTGGATATGATGGTCGCTAGGGAGTTCAGGGCGGAGGACTGGATGCCGGATAATGAGATGATTGACGAGGTGCTACAGTGTGAGTAGTCGTCGTCCGCTGTCCACGCTCCCTGCTGATAAAGTAGACCTTGTCGCTGGAACTGAGACGTCCGGTGTTACTCTCACATGGGTAAGCCTCAACAAGCTCAGCCCGGACCTGCGCGGTAGCCATGCTGACATCATAGTTCCTCAAGTACATGACGAACAACCCCTCTGTACAGCGCAAGCTTCGAGACCACGTCCTCACACGCATGCCAGAACTCCAAGATCGTCAGCCTACCTTTGAGGACCTGAATGCTGCCAATCTGCCGTATCTCGAGGCTGTCGTGTTCGAGTCGTTGCGCCTCTCACGCACTGCCGGAGGCTATGTCCGTCAGGGTAGGCCATTTATTGCTTGCCTTTGAGATCTCTGCTGATTCTGCAGCAAAGCAGGACGTCGTCGTTCTGGGTCATCGGATTCCGAAGGGCACCACCGTGATCTTCACCACCGCCACCGGTACAGAAGATGCCTCAACTCCCGTCGCCGCTCCATACTCCTCTGCCACAATCTCGGAGAAGTCGGCCGGTAACGATGCGCTCATACAGCAGACCGAGCAGCTCGCAGATGTACGGTACGACCCCTCAGTCAAGCGGAAAGTAGGGTACTGGACCCCTGGTACTGGCCACGTCTTCGACCCGGAGCGGTGGATGACCGACAAGGGGGAGTTTGATCCGTATGCTGGACCCAGTCTGCCATTCTCGCTCGGACAGCGAGGGTGCTTCGGGAAGAATTTGGCTGTAAGTCATGTCTGGCCTCTTCGTAGGGAACAAAGCTGATCCGACAGTTGCTCGAATTGCGGCTGTTCATGGTTCAACTCAACCTCGCCTTCTTCTTTGGCCGAGTTCCGGACGCGTTGAACTCGATGGCGGTATTCGAAACGGTCGCTTCGCATCCTAGGCAGAGTTATATCCGACCTATGAGCTGGGAGACGGCAGAAGCTCAGGCATAGGTATCGGCACCGTCATCATGTACACAGATCATATATCACCGGGAAAACGTCCTCTCACTCCTGGCTGTTTCCTTCTGACGGCTGAACTCCCATCGCATGCTGACCACACTGATGATGCGATCGGGCATGATGACCCCGTTCCTCAGATCGGGAGGCGACCACGCCATCTTCCCTCATATGAGCTACGGGATATTCCGTCAGATGACCTCATCGGGGCGCCCGAGCTCTCTTCTACGCTGGTACGAGTACAAAGGGTTCCGACCGCCGGCGGCTGAAATGCCAGAAACGTGTGGTGCTCAAGGTCAAAGGATATCGTATGTCCGCTCACGGTTTGCGAACGTGACAGGGCTCGACGATCCTCTTCAGCTCCATAACAGTCGAGACGTCATACCTGTATCTACCCATCTGTCTATCCGCATCGACCCATATCCTCTCGCATTTGTCCCGTCTCTCACTTACTCCCTGACTGACCGCTTACCCTATACCCAACACACCTCTCGTTTCCGCGAATCCCAACACAAGGCCATGCTGCTTTACCTTGTCAGACATGGCGAGACCGCCCTGTGAGTTTTCGCAATCCGCCTCAGTGTCGGGCCCTCTCCGAGTCTCTGACGACATCCTGAGGCCAAGTACAGTCGTGCGGACCGAGCGCTGATACAACAGCAACGCTCAAGGGGTGTATCAAGGCCACCTCCCGACTCCCTTGAATGAGGCAGGCCGCAAGCAGGCCGAGCGGCTCGGGGATCATCTCCGATCCGTCCCGTTCAAGGAGTGTTGGACCAGCCATCTCCCGCGCGCTGCCGAGGTAAATACTGCTATGTCTCCTACTTGCCGGCTGGTTTGCTCATGGGGTAGACCGCCAGGCTCGTCCTCGGCCCACACCACCCAAAGACGTCCATCCAGCTCGAACCGCTCCTCACTGATCGAGCGATGGGCGCATTGGAGGGCAAGCCTTGGGTCGCTGATCCCGCGGCCGAGGGCGCAGCATTCGGCGTCGAGTCGGACGAGGCGTAAGTAGCAAGCCCTCCCTCTCTTATCCCCATCCCCTCGGAAACGCTAGCTGACATACGGCTCAGCCTGGCCGCTCGCCTGCACAAGTTTCTCTCGAATCAGATCCAGACGCACACTCCGCTCTCCTCCCCGCTGACTTCGCCTCGTACCCCCTCGACCCCTTCGGAACAAGGATCAGGGTGTGTCCTGGTGGTGACGCACGAAGCGTGCCTCTTGGCATTGTTGCAGATACTGACTGATTCGGGCGCTACCGAGTACTTTCCCGGTACTGCCGTCGCTGAGCCTGCTGAGCTGTACATGGGCATCAAGGCTGACGAGATGACTGATGAGCCTGCTGAGTTGATCGTCGAGATCAAGCAGCCAGCCGCCTCCCCGATCTCCCCAACAGCCGGAAACGGGAGCAAGACATCAACGCTGCCCGTCATCGTCGACACGCACATCCCAGCCGACGTGGACGTCGGACTGCAATGCGCCAATACTGCCCTTTGTGTCGTCCGCGTGTGGTGGGAGGAGGGAGAGGGAGGCAAGGGCGAAGATGGAGGCTACCTGGAGTGCGGGCTCGAAGCGAAGGGGAGGGTCGAGGTGTGGGGCGATATCGCGCACCTTGATACGTGAGCGGGGGTCTGAAGGGTCTATTAGCGATGCAAGCCCTTATAGCAAGATGTCAGACTTGGAGGTTCGTCAGCTTGTCAGCGCCTAGTCTGCGTTTTGGTCCACCTTGTCTTGACTATATCAATCACATATATAGATTTGCCCTGGAACACCGAAGCGAAAAGGTTGGGGGTATAGAATATAAGGGGACCATCAAGGTATGAGCGAACAAAGGGGGATGGGTCCACAGTGGGGAGAGAAGAAACCGGGAAGGAGATACAGTATATAAACATCGAAAGAAAGGGTAGTGAAATCAAAAGAAAAGAAGGGGAAAAGAGTAGCAGTACGAGCAGTTATAAATCCTGATTGTCCCTGGAACCAGATCCCCAGACTCCCCACTCATCGCTCATCGCTCAACATCCAGAACCCACACGCCGCCTATTGCGCATGTCCGACATCATCACCGCCTTGCGTGTTGGGCTGACCACCGCGACCGACAGTTCCGCTCCGCTGGCGCGTCATGACGACTGGCGGGACCCTGAGGTTTGGGCTAGGAGCGGTTGTCGGGCTGTGTGCGCCTGATTCGCGCTGGACATCCGCGTATCCGCCGGCCGACTCGGACTCCTTCCTGCCAAAGCTGGTTAGGATCTTCATACCGCCCTTCTTGCCGGTCGAGCCGGTGGCCGAGCCAGCGCCGAAGGGGGCAGCGGGGACGTTCATGCCTGAGCCAGCGGACCCTGGTGGGCTCTTGGCGGCAGCAGCACGGGCGGCGTAGACAGCGAGCATGTGATCCGGGCCGTAGGCGACGGTGGAAGTGGAAGCGGCCGAAGGGAGGGGTTTGAAGTAGGAGCCGTTGGACATGCTTTGCGAGCTCTCAGAGTGAGAGAGGTCCTCAACGCGGTCATTGTCATCAGGGTGTTGGGGAATGACGGGGCTGGCGGCATCCGAGTATTGGCTTTGAACGTTGTGACCGTAGCCGAGAGCGGGGGAGCCAGACTCGACATAGGACGAGGCCCGGTTGGCAGAGTATTGCGAGATGACGGAGCGGCGGGAGACTGAAGAATGAGCTCGATCCAGAAGACTTGGTAAAGAGCAACTCACGCATCATGGCCTCAAGGTCACGCAGCTCATCTACCGATCCGCCAGCGTCGACCGCGCTCCTAAAGTCCTGCTGGCTCAAAGCCGACGCCGTACTCTCCCTTCGCTTGTCCCCACCGCCGACCAGACTCATCACGCTTCTCCTCGCGCCAGTACGGATTCCGCCAGCCACCTTGGGCGGTCGAGACGGTCCATCACGCTGCGTGGGGGAGATGTTCAAGTCATCCTCGTCATCGCTGACAATAGCCGAGCCCGATGCTTTGCCGCGGGGAGTGACCAGCTCGGTGGCGGAGCGAGAGCCAGCAGGGAGCTTGAAGACGGCTGCGTTGGGGGCGCGGATATCGCCACCGAATGACATGCGCGAGCGGCGGTCGGGGCGGGCAGACTCGGCGAAGGAGATGCGGGATTGACGGACGTCACCGTTGGGCATGACGACCGATGAGCGGACGCTAGTGTTGGACCCGTTGACGTTGTCGGCCGAGACGGAGCGAAGACCAGACATGTTGGGTCGGACGAGACCGGCCGCTCCCGCGCCAGCCATGTTGTTCTCCACCGCGTAGACGCTCGAGGTCGCCATGCTGGCCCGTCCGCCTCCGTCCCCAGCACCGCCGCGCATGTACGTCGACAGCGAGGGTCGGCCGAGGATAGATTGCGTCTTCTCGCCCGTCCTTGCTCCCTTCTCCCACTCCATCGCCGAGTGATGCGACAAAGCCTGGGACCACCTGCGCCGCTTCTCCGCCTCCCTTTGCCTCCAGAACCGGACCGCAACGGCTGCGAGGGCGGCGAGCGCGATGAGGGGAACAATGACCGCCGCAGCGATAGCGCCCTTGGCGAGTCCGGGCTTTTCGGTATTGGTGACGTTCTGGATGATGGCGTCGCCCGAATTGGTAGCCGCGGCGACGGCAGCAGTCGAAGTCTTTACCGCCCCGCCTTGGTCGGTGACTGTCTGGAACATGGCCGACTCGGGGTACGTGACCTGCCAGACGGGACCGGCAGGGCCGGTGGTAGCCCAAGACATGCCGCCCGAGTTGACCAAGTTGACCTGAAGGTGGGCGGTAGTGGTCGAGTTCCACCATTTAGGCAGGAGGGTGGCAGTGTAAGAACCTTGAGCGTAACTCAGACCGCGGAAGGCCTGAATGAGACCGGTGGAGCCGGAAGAGTAGAGGTAGAGGTCGACCGTGGACGAGATGCCAGAGCAGGCGGTGTTCCACTTGAATGTGACGGGTTGGGAAGCGTCGACAGTGGAGGTCGCGTTGGGGTATTGGTAAAGGTCGCCGGCGGCGAGGTTGCAGCCTAGATGTCAGTTGATGATGACAAACTGCATGAAAAGAAGCCAAACTCACTCGTTGGAGCTTGACGGGCTTCAAGCAGGTGCAAATCTCCTCCGGCCAGGCCGATGCGGTAGTCGAGCAATGACATGTTGTCGAGACTGAATAGGTATGAGCTTCCACCATCTTGGCATATCGGAGGCAAAGGACGCTCACGGATCCGGTATCGAGATACACTTAGATTATGAGATCCAGACGACGTCGGCTGAGATGTCAGCAAAGTCTTCACTGGGTCGGTCGATGAGCGTACGGCAAGGGAGTCGGGATGCAGGGAGGCACGAGGGAGGAGTAAGGGAGAGAACAACAGGGTACCCGTTGATCAGTATGTGAATGACTTACGAGGCTAGCCTGGTTGTCAAGTTAGAGTCGACTATGAGTCGGTATTCGAGACGGGTCTCGGTCGGTGGTGCGAGATTGTCTCGGTAGTGTTGTGGACGCTGGAGTGAGGCCTGCGGTATGGCTCAGTTGGAAGCTGGTCCGGGGTATCTCCACTGAAGAGCTGGAATGAAGTGGGGCTGTGAGGCGAGTAAAGGAGGAGGCCGAAAGGCGGTGTGATAGGGGTCAAAAGGTTTGTTGACAGGTGCCTCTGATCAAAGAGAGTTGTAGTTGAGGTTTTCGAAATGAGCGTGGGGTGTGCAGTGTGAGTATCTGCTTCGGTGTTGCCCTAGTCGAGTAGGGAAAGAACAATAGAGGTATAGAGAGAGAGATGTATGACGATGAAGGGCAAGGGGTGAAGGGGGGAGGAGAGAAAGGACCAAGCGTTGTTTGGCTTTCAGTTTTCAGGAACGAGGGGAACGGCTAGGGGGCAGCGGGTGGCGTAGCGTGTTTCAGAACAAGAAAAGGGGGTCAACAGCGAATGTTGGAGCTGCTTGTCGAGTGGCAACGTCCAAAAAGCTGTGATGTCAAGGAGGATGTACGACGACAAGTTCTGCTCCACTCCATCATCGACGTGAATGCATGCATCGCCTTTCGACGTCAGCAAAACGCTAAGAGGTCTACTCGTGTGGAGACTTCCCATCAGTTGGGTTTGTTTACTTTTTTGCCCCGAGTTCCTGACCCATTACGGCAACACGACTCTGGGTGGCAAAAAGGCTTGTGGCGGAATCTTGGTAGAGGGCCGAGGCGGGACCAAACGAGTGCATCCAACTGCCTCCATAATGTACATCGCTCTTGTTCGAAGTGTAGATGATACACATGGCACGCAGAAAGAGGGAAGGATAATCGCGGTAATGGGAGAGCAGAGACGGTCCGAATGATACCGCTCGCAAGACAGCGGCTACCCTTGTCCCTCTGTGGCGTCCGATCCGCCTCGGACGACCGATCTCACTGTAGAGCAACAATTCCCTCCTCATGTATCCTCGCAGAACGTAGGAGCGAGCCTGTAGCTCCATGATATGCAGAGGACAGCACGGGAGAAGGGCACAGCTGGCTGCTGGCAGTTGCTGGGGAGTATCGGCGCTCGGCGTGTTCGGCGGTTCGGGCCGGCGGGTGGCGGCACTTTGCTCTTCCACGTGGCTAGCCCGTCAGCCTGGCCCCAGTGCCGCGACCCTCGTCACTGCAGCCAGCTGTAACTTTCTCTTTGACCTTCCATCAGACTTTTTATCTTTACCCACTACCACCTGCACACCTACCACCCTAATACAAGAACAGTATCACCATGTCTACCTCTCTTGACCAGCTCAAGTCGTATGTCTTTCCGCTCGTCGCACTGGAGATAGGCTAACCACGTTCATCTTTTCCGCCTCATCCCGTTATCCGCTCCACCGCACTCATGGTCATCCATCTTCTCGCTTACGCTGCACCTGCACCCAATCTTCCGCTCCTTACGAACTCGCGCACTCTCGCTGTCCTTGCTCGTGACTCTCCTCGTTCCAACAACATACCAACTTTTCGTCTCATTGGCATTCCGCCGAAATAGCTCCGGCACCGTTGTCGTCTCTGACTCTGGAGACTTCGAGTCCATTGCCGCCTACAAGCCCCAGGACGCTACCACCAACCCCTCCCTCATGTAAGTGCTCCAAACAGTCAATTTTCGCCGCTGGCGAGGAGGTCACCTCCCGCAGCGGAGTCCGTGCTTTCTGCTAGAACCCCTTGCTGACTACTTAGCCTCGCTGCTGCCAAGCTCCCCGCTTACCAGAAGCTCATCGATGTTGCCGTCCAGTTCGGCAAGGAGAAGGGAGGGTGAGTCTATCCGCACTCTCGCACTCCTTTGGCGTACGTACTGACAACATCAGTGACGCCGCCGCCCAGGGCGAGAACGCCATGGACCGTCTCCTCGTCGCTTTCGGTACCGAGATCCTCAAGATCGTTCCCGGTCGTGTCTCCACGGAGGTTGATGCTGCGTTCTCGCACGACAAGCGTGAGTCTAATATCCGGACCGGGAAGGGGCCACCGCTGATGGAGTTCAGAGAAGACCATCAACAAGGCTCACCAGCTCATCGACCTCTACAAGGAGCAGGGTATAGGCCGTGACCGCGTCTTGATCAAGGTGAGCCGGCATCTCTCTTGGCTGCTTGTTGGGAGCGTAGCTGATGTGGTAGATTGCGTCCACTTGGGAGGGTATCCAGGCTGCTAAGGAGCTCGAGGAGGAGGGTATCCAGTAAGTTTACCGTCTTGTCATACGGACATGACTGACGAGGGCAGCTGCAACTTGACCCTTCTGTTCGGTTTCGCCCAGGCTGTCGCTTGCGCTGAGGCCAAGGTCACCCTCATTTCGCCTTTCGTTGGCCGTGTAAGCTTCTCCCCGGTCGGACGCGATAAATCCGGGTCAAGCTTATATCAAAGATCCTTGACTGGTACAAGAAGAGCACCGGAGAGGAGTACACCGCCGACACTGACCCAGGAGTCAAGTCGGTGCAGAAGATCTTCAAGTGAGTGTCGTCACGAGCCGCTCGTTCCGGGACACAGGCTGACCCTCAGCTACTACAAGCAGCACGGCTACGACACCATCGTCATGGGCGCTTCTTTCCGTAACATTGGCGAGATCAAGGCTCTTGCCGGCTGCGACTACCTCACCATTGCCCCCAAGCTCCTCGAGGAGCTCAAGAACTCGACGTGAGCTACAACGTCCCTTTTACAGCAATGACATGAAGCTGATAGTACTAGCGAGCCCGTCCCCAAGAAGCTCGAGTCCGAGTCGGCGTCCCAGGACAAGCAGGAGAAGGTGTCGTTCATCAACGACCAGGAGGCGTTCAAGAAGGCCATGTCCGAGGACAAGATGGCGACTGATAAGCTCCGGGAGGGTATCGAGGGCTTCACCAAGGACGGCCAGACCCTCAAGGACTTGCTCAACGAGAAGCTTGCCGCTTAAGTGTGGGAAAATGGGAAGCTTGGGAAAGTGTATCACTATGCATCCTGTGTCGTGATACCCGCGGTGGCAGTCATGATGGACGAAATGTGGAATCTTGTCGACAAGGACCAAAATATCGTGATCACATCTAGCAGACATCTTCGTCATTTCCTTGACCCACACATGGTTCAAACAGATTTCAAGCTATAAAGCGCTATCAAGCAAACCCCCAAGACTCGCCTAATCCCCCCTCTTCATACACAAACCTGACAAAAATGTCTCTCCCCTTTTACCCCTTCGGCGTTCTTGCCCACTGCCCACTTGCACTACTATCCGTGTGTTTGACAATATACAACGTTCACTTCCCGCCCGCCTTGCTATGCCGGCGCTGTATTCCCCCAGCTATCCTCCGCCATATACGGTCCGACCTCCATCTGACCCATACTCGCATTCATCTCGCTCCCCGCCGTCATCGGTCTTGGCATGTGCGCCTGGGACGGGCTGGACGCCATGAGACCCAGTCCGCCCGGCGCGCCCATCCCGGCTGAGTGAGGCGCGTGGGGACTTAGCGTCGTCCCGCCGGGTCCGACGTTCAAAGAGGATCGATTCGAGTGGGTCGAGGCCTGACCGCCCCACCCGCCGCCCTGACTATGCTGGATTGGCGACATGTCGTAGGCGTACTCGGGTCTCCCATTTCCGCCTGCCCCGCCAGCGACCATCCCGTTTGCACTGATCGACGAGCCGCTTGAGGATGGTGGATCGCCAGCACCGTGCGTGGGTGTGTTGGCACTGTTGGGGTTGGAGCTGGTACCGGCGGTAGGTGAGGGGCGGTGGGTGTGTAGGGAGAGGCGGCCGTAGTCGCGGCTAGGAGCAGGGACGAGGCGGGATTGTGAGCTGGGAGGAGGGCCCGAAGGGGTGGATGCCGTTTGCCAAGGTGACCCGTAGGCTTGAGGCGGGACCGACGGAAGTGCCTGCGGGGCAGAGGCTGGAGTGGGCGCATAGGCAGTGATGGGGGACTGCATCTGCGTGATGGATACCGACAGAGCCTGAGATGCCGGCGCGCTGCTTTGGCTGTAGTATTCCGAAAAAGCGCCCGGCGCGGTCGCGGGTGGCTGATACGAATAAGACGCGGCGCCCGATGGGTGGATGATGGGCTTGACGTCATATTGTTGGTAATAGTCCTGCTGCTGCTGTTGCTGAATCTGTTGCTGATGTTGCGCGGGGTGGGGGTGGGGGTGGTATTGGTGCTGATATTGATTTGGGTAAGAAGAGGGGTGAGGAACGGATTGACGCCGGTACATTGGCGTGGACGGACCAGCAAAGCCATAACTTGACCCCATGGCGCCGTGCATGCCTGCAGAAGCCGGGCCGGGATGGTGCGGCTGACCTGGACTGACGCCGAGCGACACCACGCGTGGGCTGGCCGAGCCGTACGGGTCGTACCGCGACTTCGAGCTGCTAGGGCGATGTGGCCCGCCCGATGCCTGGCGCTGGATAGGAATGGGCTGCGCGCCGGTATGCGGATGAGGAGTGGATGCTGGTCCGGGATAGTTGGCGTCAAAGTATTGCGATCCGGCCGAGTGGGGGACATAGCCCGAAGGGGAGAGGGTGGACTGGCCGGCCGATTGGGGTCCGGGGAGGGGCATGGAGGTGTGCTGTGGATGGGTGATACTACGGGCATGGGAGGACCGGGGCGGCTCCATCTGAAGCTGCATGGGGTTGCGCACTTGGGAGTAGGGGTCGTAGCCGTCTCCTGGGGTAGGGAGGGACTGGAGCGAGAAACCAGTCATCGAGGTATTTGGAGTCAAGGGTTCCTCTGCTTCTCCTCTGAACTGTCAGCTCTGCTCGTGAAGAGTAGGAGAAGCGCTCACCTGTATCTTGGCACGCCATCCTGTCCAACCTCTACCACCGGCGGAAACCGGAAGTTCTGCTTCTGAAGGTAGTCGGCGCTGATCTCGAGAGATGCGAGTTCGGGGATGGTCGACGGCGCGCGGAGTTTGCCGGAGAGCACATCGGCGACCGTATAGTACGAGATCATATGTTGGGAGTAGTTGCCGATGCTGACGGACATGGTCTGCGCGTCAGCTCAAGCCCCTACCGCGGTTGGATCCACATACCTTCTTAACCAGGCCGCCCTCCTTGAACTTGTAGCTATTCGTCAAGCTGCCCACCAGCTGCCTCTCCCGATGCCTGTCCATCCCGCCTTCGCTAGACGACCGAGGTCTGATGGCTCCCTGCGCCAAAATGGGGATGACCTCGCTGGACGATGATGACTGCATCTCTCTGGACTGGGCCCAGGGACCGGGTGGACCCATATTTCGAGTAGGGGTGTTGGAAGGGGAGCCATTGTTGGACGAGTCGTTGGCGTTATGCCCGGAGACGTTTGTCGCTCGCTTGTCGGTCTCGCGGTATACCTGACCATCAGCCAGATACCGTGACGAAAGCTGAAACTGTGCTCACCAAGAAGTTTCCCAAGATCCTGCTTGGACTCCATACCAGCCCATCCGTCCATCGCTTGATCCCACTTTCTTGCTCGTCAAACACAAAGACCGCCCCGCTCTGCACCATCCCTCTTTCCCGCTCTATCAACCGCCTCGTCACCCGCGGTATCAGTCCCCGCCTCGCCGCCTCGAAGACCAATAGCGAGTCGTAGGTGGTCTCGATGTAGCCTCTGAAGGGTGGGTCGAGATGCGGGGGAGGTGGTGGAGATTGGTCCGACATGGTTGGCAGTCGAGTGAGGGGGTAAGCTCGAGGTTTGAGAGAAAGGACGGACTGCGAGGGGCTGAGTGGATGGGTGAAGTCCAAGTGGAAAGGTTATATACACGAGGGGAAATGGGGAAGGGGATCGCTGATGGCTGATGGGAGGTCACGAGGTAAGGGGTATCCCTCGATCGATGATGATCTGCCTTGTTTAATGTACAAGGGGGACAGGGGGAAGGAGGCTCGAGAGCTACTGACTACGGTCGATACGGTCCCGCTACGGGCTTGCTGAACGATGGAAATGCGATGCGCTGCACTGACCACGTAGTAGCGCGCTCCCCGGAGTAACGTGTGTGTGTGTGAGGCGTCGGGGATGGAGGGATAGGGGGTTCGGAAGGAGGTGAAGGGCCGTTGAAGCTGTTACCGAAGTTCGGGTCAGAGGCGAGCGGGGGGAGAGATGATGAGAGTGAAAGGGGGGAGACGGGGAAAGGACGGGGCTGGTGTGTTTCAGATAAGGGGTAGGGGGTCCGAGGGGTGTAAGCCGTGATGCCCGGATCCGCGTCAAGGGCAGGCGGTCCGAGTGGTAGATGAAAAGCGTAGAGGGCAATGAGTGATAATGTACTAAGATAGTCAGCATGCTAGTTGTCATCTGCCCATACGGGATGAGGGAGAGAGAGAAGGGGAGGCGAGCAAGGGCCGATGCTCACGGGTATGATGGCAAAAATTGAGGGAAGGGACACAAAAGGGGACAAGGACAAAGAGGAGGTCCGAGCGGAGGAATGCGAAAGGGGCTCTAATTGCGTGTTCCAGTGTGTGCCTGGGGAGGATGTGTGTGCCTCAGGCACGGGTCTCGGCGTGGAGTGGCGCCAGCGCAGATGTGGCAGTCGATGTGGCAGTAGTGGCAGTCGAACTCGATGCTGGGCGATGCGCACCGCGATTGAGGACCCGTATCGCCGTTCCAGTGGCGAGGAATGGAAGTGTCCGAGCGGTTACGCAAATTGTCAAACGCGTTAAGCCTCTCTATGCCTCCACCTGTCCGCGTCTTGGCTCCTCCTCGACCCCGTGTGTCTCCGGATCGCTCCGCGACGACGAGGATGGATGACGAGGCGATATGGGATGGAGTGGAGTTGTTCTCGGCGTCGGCGAGGCTCGTTCCTGGTCTAGTCCAATAGCGGTGGTGGAGGTCCAGCAATTAAGCAGTTGATCGCCTGCCGAAAGGGATGACGCAAATTATCGTATCGCGATAACACCAGCCCTATAAGCTTGATTTACGCTTACAAGTGGCTTGCAAGGAATTCGTCGAAAGATGCAAAGGCAAAGCTGTGGTGACTCCGTGGTGGGGATGTAGTCGAAGCCAAGCAGACAGGTCCTTATAAACAGGCGGTCCAAGGCACGCCGCTTATCACAGGGAAGCCTTGTCTCAAATGGACATGACTGAACCACGCGTCATGGTCAGGCACGGGACGGGCCAGACCTTTGAAATTACTCCTTGGGCCTGTCACTGCGCGCGCCACGAACCAGGCCGGAGCTCCGGATTCGATTGATAACTGCCGGCGGTCACGAGTCGACGGGGTGGGGAGTCCGGGCGGAGCTGCGGACGGAGTGCCCAGTATAGGACTTCATCTCAGCAAGCAAAGGGCGGGCATCGGGCTTGACCCTGAGTTGACAAGGCCTGGATTCATTCCTCGAGCTATCCATTCACGGGAAGCACGTTTCCCTTTACCCGGCTCGGACCCTCGCTACTGCCTACTTCGGCTCCTTCGACACGGACAACTTTGATTCCAAGGAGCACGGAGCGGCGCAACCGGCAGGCACAAACGATGTATGTCTGCGTCTGTGTCGAGCAGCTGGGCTATAACACAAGACCATCTCCACTAGTCCAGTCCCATTCGTTGCGGGCAGTGAGCGGAGCCGAGGGCTCGGAGTTAGAGCCCTCTTGTCTCCTTCCGTCGGAACGAATACCCAGCCAAGCCCTTCGTCTCGCTTCCTTCAGCGCAAGGCAAGGTGAGGGGGCAGAGGAATATGGGCAACCGGTACAATAAGCTGTCACGACCTCACGAATTAATTGGTCGAGTATGACGCTCCGCGGTGCCGACAACCGTGCCGTTCCATACTGTCGATCCATCTGCCGTTTGCAAATTAAACTACAAGCAATGTGGCGCTCCACGCGTGACGGTAACAGAGGGCTAAGGTTAAAAGCGGGCGGTAGCATACCGCAGCATCCGCCCTCCTAGCTCGCGCCTGACACCAGTCGCATGCATACCCGAATCCTTCGGACATCAGCCATCGCGCAACATGCTTGATGCCCGCGTTTTGCGGCAGGAAATGATCGCCCTGCTGCTCTAACAAGCTTCGGAAGCGCTAAAATCGAGACATCGCGAGATAGGGAATTGCAGATGATCTGCCAGTGATTTCTGAGCTATCTTGACTCATCCATAGAAGATCGATCAATCTTCGATTGATCAAGTCCTCTGTATGATGTTTTGGGGCAAGGATCGAGGTGTCAACAGACTCGACCGGCCATCAGATATGACATCGCGATCGTACAGTTGGATGCGGGTATGGGTATGGATATGGATATTGATATACGCCCAGCCATAAGGCCTCAGGCCTCGGCTCTGCGGCCCAGCTGTCACAGGACACTGCAGATCAATGTCTCAGAAGCGGTCTCAGAGAACGTCACGCAGGGCCGGCTTTATGTGAACCCATTCAATGACCTGACGAATCATCTTAAGCCATCTTCCTTGTCGCTGCCGAGAGGGTCCGCAGATCGGATCGAAGCAGAAGCCGCTGTCGTACCCAAGACATCGTACCTAAGGTATGGCTTTCCGCGGCTCATCTCAGCTCTCATGTCACTGTGGTCTAGGCTGGTCTAGGCTTGGTGTCATACATACGATCACCGCCACCAGCCCCCGATCTCGACAGAATGGGATGGACGGCATTCCACTAGAAGTGGTTGATAAATCGAGCACGATCTCACCTCTAGCCGATGCGGCGACGATATGCCGATGCGATGCGAGCGGCTGCTGCTATTGGGCAGAACACAAGCTGACGTCAGCCGGCCAAATAGGTGTAGGATGCATGCCAGAGAACTCCGTAGTTGTTGCTGCATTGATCAATGTGTTCCCGTCGGGTCGCCTAGATAGTCGTGCCTCCTTCTGGACCTTCCCGGCATGGATCGATCAGGCGTCCAGACTCGGTCAGATCGCGAGGAAATTTGCCTAGATCGGTGTCGTCACATACCTACTCTGAAGACGCGAGCAAGCTCGAGTAGGCGTTATCGCTCTGGGTCGGCCGTCTGCACTCCGTTTGCGGAACTTAGCGACCGGCTCAACATAGAGACTCGGGAAACAACCCGCTACCGCGCCTCCGTTTGCCATGGTCAGTTTTTACGTCAAGGAATAGCGCGGTCATCAGCTCAATCAGTAGTTTCAGTTGGACACTCTGGGGAAATCCTGTACATACAACAGCACGTCTAATGCAGGACAGGACAGATGAGATACCGAGATCACGATGGCACGAACTGAGGAGGGAAGATCCCCTTGGGACCGTACCATTCCCCCTTGAGCATCTTGCTGAAGTATGTGCGGGGGAATACGTCTTTTGTGAGGTGGTAGAATGCCCTGTGAGTCAGCTAGCGTTCTGCTTTGCGCCACGATGAGCTCGTACTCACCGGTTGGGCTTGCTCTGGTCGGTCAACCATCCAAAGGTCTCTTTGCGCTCCAGTCCGTACTTGAACTCGGCAAGCATGAGCTCTCCTCGGCCAGTGAACAGCGGACACGACGTGTAGCCGTCGTAGATAGCATCCCCGACCTTGCCGGTGGACAGCAGAGAGACAAGGTTGTTGGTCAGGATGGGTGTCTGAGCAGTGATAGCGGCAGCAGTCTGATGATCAGCTTCAGCTCGGTGGATATGAGGTGTACACTCACCTTCGAGGTTGGCAAGCTTGAAGAATCGCCCAAAGAGAAGATGTTCTCAAACTTGTTGTGCTGGAGTGTCCCTTGATGGACGTCCACCCAGCCCGCCGCGTCCGCTATTGGCGACTTCTTGATCCAGTCCCGAGGCCCCATCGGTGGTGTGACGTGCAGCATCCCAAACTCCTTCTCAATTCTCTTCCCCTTGTTCTCGCCAGCCAGCACCTCGAATTTGGCAACCCGCTTGGCCGAGTCGATTGAGACAAGGTTGGTGTTGAACTCTCCGTTGATGCCTTTCTCCTGGCGTATGGCGTTTAGGGCGTTCGAGTAATGTGGGACGGAGAACATGGTGGGCATACCGGTGATGAAGGAGCGGGAGGGGAGGGGGTTAGAGGTGGTCTTCCAGTAGGAGTCGGCCATGTAGGCGATCTTTTGCGGGGCTGGGGATTAGTGATGCTCTCATAGTCGTGCTCACCTCCTGCACACTTGACCGGTCCGAAAGGCTGAGTGAAGATGGCCTCTCCCTTGCCGTCAAACTCGCGAATGAGATGCCACGTCTTATCGGCGGTCTCGTACGAGTAGATCGTGGCTACCTTCGACTGAGCGTCCGAGAGAGCCTCAGTAAGACCGGCAACCTTGTCGTAGTCTGTGATCTTAGCTTGAGCTCCAAGGAGCACGAGTAACGACTCACTGATCTGTAAGCCAGCAGCGACAACCAAGCTCTCGTACCCCACGGTCGTCCCGTCCGCCAATACCACCCTGCTACTCTGTGGTTCCACGCCAGCAGCAGATCCAGGGATGTGTGCGAAGTGAGCGGGAATGAGGGAAGCAAGAGGCCGGCGGTAGTCCGCTTTGTCAGCGAGACCCGAGCCGACGATCGTCCATCCCGGCTGGTAGTCGTGGTGCTGTGCAGGCTGGGGAATCAGCCTCGATTCCATCGGCATCAACGCAAGTAGCTCACGTCGATGATGGCGATATCGCCATCGTTCAATCGCTCCCCTCTCGACTTGAAAGCATTATAGATCTGGTTGGCAGCGGCCAGACCGCCGGCACCGGCGCCGATCACGACAACCTTGTGCTTGCCCGAGTGGGCGGACGTGGTGGCGTATCGCGCAGCAAGCGACGGGACCGTTCGGAGAGCAGCGGCTGGGGACATGATGAGCAGTCAGTAAGGTATTGTGGGTGGTATGATGGAGATGCATGTTGCTGTGCTTGATCTGGCTTATGGACAGGTGAAAGAGGGATTCCCGAAATATTTGGCTGGCGAGCGATGGCGAGCTCACATGCCGTAAGGAGATCCTAATCAAAATTGAAAGCTAATCAAAATAAGGCTGATTACAACTGATGGCTAATGCTGCACTGCATAGCGTGTCTAGCTAGACCATGCATCAAGCCAAGGAGCCTCCCATGACAGACGTATGCGGTTGGTCAGCTGATGCTTATCGATAAGCGCATATCGCCTGGAGCTGGAAAGAATGTGTGTGCTGCTAGACAGCGTGTTATTGCTGTCTTTCCGCAGAGCCACCGATAGAAAATGGGCAAGGCAGGACGCGGACGCTCGGCAGTCGTAGTTGGGAAGCCGAGGGCCCATGACCAAGACGACGAGGGGCTCGCTTCTATAGGTTCATAGGAGCAGTACCTCACACCAAATACACGGCCTGACAGGAGAAGTGAGCCGTCCATCAGCGCGGTCAGTGTAGTGTGAGAGATAGCCTGGATGTCAGTCTGCGGCAGCGAAGTTGACCATCAGCACGACGAACTAACTTAGCTACAATGTTTGTCTGCGACGACAGCCGTCCTCAGTCTTCTCGCCCCTACGCCTCCATTCTCCGCATACACTCCCTAAAGTCCTTCCAATGGTGCATCACCACTTTGGCCCCACAATCCTCCTTCAACACCTTCTCCGCCTCATCCACTTCCACCTGTCCCTCATCATAGTACGGCCCTACATAGCCCATCAATGGTATGCCCGCCCGCTTAGCCGCCGTAGCGCCCGATCTGCTATCCTCGATAGCGACGCACTCGCTGGGGAGTACCCCGAGTTGCCGACACGCTTGGAGGTAGACGGCGGGGTCCGGTTTGGAGGTGGGAGGGGTCATGGATGCCGCGGAGAAGACACGAGATGATGGGAAGAAAGCGTCTTGTCCAGTCTTCTCGATAGAAGCGAGGACCCGGGGGAGGGCGCTCGAGCTGACAACCGCGAGCTGGTATTTCCCTTCCGCCTTTAACTCCCTCAAAATCTCCATCGACCCCTCGCAAGGGGTCGCATACGCCTTGATCTTGGCCACCGTTGTGCCTAGCTCCATGTCTACCCACCCGCCTACATCTTCAGGTGGCATTGAGAAGCCGTGCTTCTCCTCGAGCGCAGCGATGAGGGCGCGAAAGTTCTTGCCGACGAATTCGCGCTGAAGCGCTGGACCCGCATACCGGTGTGTGGTGGCCGGGGCGTACTTGTCTAGGATGGCATTGGAAAGGTCCGCACACGCTGCAAAGGCGAGCGGCTCAGACAATACGAGGGTATTGTCGCAATCGAAGAGGATGGTGGTGATGGCCATATTGAGAGGTGATGGCAAAGTTGAAAGTCAAATTCATATTTGTTTACAAGTCAAACCTCCTTTGATCCACCGCTTTCATCGCTTGACCGACACTGCTTCCTGCTGTATCCCAAGTCAGCATGAGCTCGGCATCATCGATCTCTGATGATCTCAAGGTCTCTTCCGACGATGTCCTTGGCCGTATAATCTACTTATCGCCCACAACCCACCCAGATTCCGCCGAGCCGATCATCATCTTCTCCCTCGCCGCCCTTGCCACAGTGCCGGAGACCTTGTCAGACGAGGACCTCTTTGCTGGCCTGCTTGAGCGGTGCAAGCCGTGGGTCGGAGAGGAGGGAGGCAAGGGCTATGTCCTCGTCATACTGGCATCCGAAGAGCAAGTGACGACGAGAGGGAGAGGAAGGGGATTTTGGATCTGGCGATGGAGGCATATCCCTAGAAGGTGGGCCATGACCCGTACCAAGGCCTGTTGAGAACTCACGAGATCACTCGCTGATACTTTCAGCTTCAGGAAGAACCTCAAGAGGATGGTAGGCTATGTCCTCGAGCGGTATACGAGGTACAGGCTGACAATTTCAGTACATTGTCCATCCGACCCGGTTCACCCGCAGTAAGCCGGACACTTATACAAGAGCCACCATCTGACTGGTGCTGACCATGCGCAGCGATCCTGCAGATGGTTCTCCCTTTCCTCTCGCCCAAATCTTACCGCAAGATCTATCCCCTCGAATCCCTCATCCTCCTTCATCGATCACACCAGGTCTCCCTGGCCGGAATGCACCTTTCCCTACCGCTTCTCGAAGACGAGAGCCGTGTTATCGCCGAGCGACAGGACCTCTTCCCTTCCGCACACAAGCGGGCTTACGCTGCGGCACCAGCTGCCAGGGGTTGGTTCTCGGGTCTGCAGGACATGATGGGCATGGCAGCGTCATATCTGCCTTATGGCGCTACGCCTGCTTTGCCCCTGCCCGAGCTGGCGGGACAGGGCTGCTATGGACGCACAGCAGAAGATCTCGTGCAGGCGTATGGTGGAGTGCCGATGGTGATGGACCAGATGAGGGAGGCGATTCTCGGGGAGTGCTCGAAGGTGGAGGGGATTTTCCGCGGGACACCTGGAGTGAGCTGTCCCGGGGATGCTGTTGATATGGAGCTGATTTGTAGGCTATGCTGCGCCCACCTCTTATCGCTATGCTTGATCTGCCCCCTCAATCGCAGCCAACCTTCCCTTGGAGCGATATCGCCCGGTACGACCCCTTTTTACCGCCAAAGCTGCTCATGCGGATCGTATCCTCCTCTCCCGCACCATATATCCCATCTGACATCTACCCTGTCATCCGCGGAATCCGCGCATCATCAGAGTGCGTATATTGCGCCCAGTCCTACTTGCTCTTTTGCTGATCCAGCAGCATCCCAATACATCTCTTCCCCGCCCTTTCCCCAGCCCGCCTGGTCATCCTCTCTCCCATCATACATACGCTACACCTGCTGTCTGTCTCGCACGAGCAGACAACACGTATGACCGCGCTCAACTACGCCATCTGCTTCGCGCCGGACCTGATCAGAGGCGAAGACCCTATTGAAGATCTGGAGATCTGTCTTGTCCCGGGCAAAAGGCTACCACCTGCTCTTTCGGCACAGAGGAAGGGAACGGGAGGTGATGAAGAGGATAGCTCGCTGGTAGGGGTTCTGGAGATGTGGATAAGGGACTATGCGCAGATAGAGCGAGCGACTAGCAGAGATGGATGAGTCGCAGTTCCCAAAGCACGGCCTATGATGGTGATACTAAGCAAACACCTTCATCTCGTACTACAAGCGCTGACATTACCCTTTACGGTCATCTTTTCAGGTGCTCCCAGGAGCTTTTCACGCCTGCTGGTGTCAGCCAGAGTACTAGCATTGGTGCTCGAGGCCACTCACCTATCAGACCTTGTTGTAGGCGTCCGCATCAAATATGAGCGTTCCCTCGCCCTTATAACGATGCGCTGGCGACTGGTAAGACCTGGCCGGCGGGGCAGGCAATGTGGCAAAGTCCCCGTGGTACGATACCTCCCGTCGGGTCATGGTCCTCGGCTTGGTGTTGGTCTTAGCCGTGGCCTTGGTGGTCCCGGGCTGCTCGATGGGCTGGCGGCGGCACCACCAGTGGCGACGAGGGGCGAGGGGGACGATCTCGACCATTGACCCGGTCTGGATCCGGCGCACATCGTTCAGGCCCCATTGGGAGGCGTTGGTGGGAGGGCCTTCGTTACGAGCAAAGCACCAGTCTCTGCAGCACATCAGCACCTCCCTCTTATAGTCATCATGATGTGTTGACTTACAGAGCTCTGTCGACCCAGGGACACATGAACAGCTCGCAAATGAGACAGATGAGGATGCCGGTGCCGATGATAGAGGTGAGCACGATGACCATGGCCATAGCAGGCGGGACGTCGCGCTTGACATAGGCTAGGAAGTTCAGTCATAGCTCATATGGTTGCTGTAGGTGGGAGACTCACAGTGCATGTGCTCCGAAGACACGATGGCTCTTGTTTGGGGTGGGTGGCAAATTGGTTATGTGGTTGATATGGGTGGCGACAGGTGTGCGTTTGGTATGGAAGTGGGTGGGAGACAAGGGGCACGGAGAGCAGCCTTATATAGCCTAGCCACTCACGGCATTGGGGCGGGAAAGAAAAGCTCTCTATGATGGCAAGGTACGGAAACGGGGCTGGTTGTTTTTCGGTTACAGCGAGTGAATGAGCCGGGCATCGATGGGCGGGGGGCGACCTTACTAGTGCCCATCCTCCCTGTCAGGCACAGGTTGACTCGAGTCCGATCGATGAGTAGAGACCCAGGGGATAGCTGCCAGAAAGTGAGGCTAAGGGCATACAAGAGAGACGACCAAAATACCCAAAAACTAGCTAATGACATCGGCGCAAACATTCCCCTTTCCCAGCCTTTGCACCCATTCTGAGCAGACGAGCATTTCCCGCCACCGTGCAAATTTTATAGACGACCTAAACCTGATCCCCTGCGTCCCTATTGTACGCCCTGTATGCAGTCGTAGAGTCGCGCTTGAGAATGGACTTGAGCGCCAAGGGCGGAGCCGCGGGGAGGACGATCCGTTCCGCGCGCGTGTCGTCGGGAGAGTAGGGGGACTCGGCGATAGTAGGGCTAGACACCTTGTCGAAGTCGGATACGCGAGTGGAAGTCGACGAGATGGATTGTGGGCTACCTTGGGGAGCGTATCGGATGCTCTGGCCGGCGCCGACGGATCCGCGTGCGGGAGTGGACGCCATGGGAGTAGAAGGACGCTGGGCCTCTAGGTCGTCTTGCGCGTTGCGATCACTGTTGGTCAGCGTATCACTATTACAGGAGAAGAAGAGAAGGGAGTGCAACTCACCGTCTGCAACAGAGTAGATTCTCGGAGCACCACAGACAGATTCCCATAGTAGCGGCGATCACGAGGAGGATACCGCAGATAGTGATGACGATCATCATGGGGTTGTCCCGGAACTCCCGCTTGACATAGTCTAGCATGTCAACCTGAGATATCCCAAACGTCGAAGGTTAGACAGATCTAGCTTACTGTGAACATGGGCTGTCATTCCGCTTTGCGTGCGAGTCTGTTGGTGGGAGGAGCAAAAGGCTTGGGGGGTGTTGTGGATTGTGGTGGTGTAATTGGTTGCTGGAGATCTTGCGTATCGTTTACAGATCTTACTGATATATGGCCATATCCTGTAATGATGATGGAAAAAGGAAAAAAGGGGGCGGGCATTACTGACGCCATCGCGGGCCGGCAGGATCTGGCATTTCAGGACGGGGCTGGTTGATTGCTGACTATCAGGATCCGCCGCGACTGCGCGGCTAACTCGGGCAGGAGGAGAGCAATCTTACTTTCCTCACTCTTCTTTCGAGTGTTTCTTATTCCAGGCAGGCTAGCTCTCAAAGTAGACACAGACGGAGCTGAGACCAGACCACGGGTCCGTTCGAACTTCCAGCAGAAGCTCTAGCTACACATTCCTTATGACGTAACGAGCCAAAGCTTAAGCTTACTGGCTGACGTGCGTAATAGGAGGATCGCAGATCGCGTCAGATCGATCACTTCTTCGGAACGTTGTCTTGACCTTTCGCTATTCGCTGCTTTACATATTCAGCTGTGTCGCCAGCTGTGACGAGCATCAGCAGTCTCATCTGATAGGCGAGCAATCTGCTGAGCCGCTATGCTGCCCGTTCTGATCGTCGGGGCGGGTCCGGTGGGACTTCTCCAGGCCCGTTTCCTTTCCAAACTCGGGGGTGAGTCCACCACACCACCATCAGACCCTGATCGAGCGCTGACACACAGTCCCTGTAATACTTCTTGAGCGTCACACTGCCCCTCTTCCCGTCCCCAAAGCTCACTTCCTCTCCCCTCGATCGCTCGAGATCTTTCGCCAATTCGGTATCCCAATCAAGACGATCAGGACATACCCTACGAAACGCGAAGACGCGCGCAACATCCGTTTTGTAACAGACGTCAACCTTAGTGGCGGGAGGGAGATAGGGTGTCTGCCGTTTGATAATGTCGAGGTGGATCAGCTAGGGATATCACCCGAGGTGAGCTTTTCTCAGCATCGCGCGGGAGAAGGTCAAGCTGATTCAGTAGATCCTGCATAACATCCCCCAGCCGGACCTCCAAATTCTCATACGGGGACTTCTGGAGCAAGATGGAAAGGCGGAAATACGCACCGGCTGGACTTGGAAGTCTTACACTGAGGTGAGCCTCTATCGCAAGTTGTAGCTGATCAGATGCTCAGACCGACGACGAGGTCATTAGCACTATAGAGAATACCTATACCGGCGAGCAACAGACCATCAGGTCAAGCTGTATCATTGCGGGCGACGGAACGAATTCCAAGGTACGGCAAGCGGCAGGGATCGAGCTGGACGAGCAGGATGGGCGTGAGTTTGTCGCTTGATCATCAATAGACGTTCGATGGAACTAATGGTACAGCGCAAATGATGAGCCTTCACTTCAGCGCCAACCTCTATCCGGTAGTCAAGGAGCGCACGGCCATGCTGTACTGGATCATGGACCCGGCGGTACAGGGCGTGGTGATAGCGTATGATCTCGGCGGAAACCAGGTGCTGCTGCACCAGTATGACGTGCGTACCCTCCAGACCCAGACGCGACATGGTGATCGTAGCTGACTCTGACAGCCCACAATACATGCTCGCGAGACCTTCACACCGGAGCGATGTCGCGAGATCATCCGCATAGCGCTCGGTTGCGATGTTCCGTTCGACTTTCTCAGCTGCGTCCCGTGGAAGATGAAGTCGCAGGTCGCCAAGACGTATAGCAAGAGCAAGGTCATAGTCGTCGGCGATTCGGCGCACAGCTTTCCACCTACCGGTGGACTGGGTATGAACTCTGGCATCGCTGGTGAGTAGTTTGGCGGAGAGATGGTAATTCTGATGTGCCTCTGTATTGGATTCGGCTGATCCAGTAGATGCACACAATCTCGCTTGGAAGATTGCCCAATCTTACTCCTCCCCTTCCCAAAACCGCCTCTCATCTACCCTTCATACATACGAATCCGAGCGCCGTCCTGTCGGTCTCCGCAACTCTGCTAGAGCCGTCGAATACGGCAGCAAGGTCTTCGGGCTGCTCAAAGCCCTCGGAACCACCGATCCAGACATCGCTACTGCGCGGAAGAACATGTTTGAGCGATTGGCCGATCCAACATGGGACTCGAAGATAGCGGAAATGGTAGCGGAACAGGCGGAGCAGTTCAATTGCGTGAGCTTTCCTTGTGTGCGCATGGCTCGTCCGAAGCTAATGGAGCAGACCAATTTACACCTGGGCTTTGTCTATGAGCCTAACTGGACATTCGAAAACCCAAGCGAGTTCGAGCCGGCTTATCGGAAAGGAGCGCGACTGGGTCACGCTTGGGTCCGACCGAACGAAGATCGCTTGACGGGTCTCGCCCAACCGGTCGACTTTGAGTATATCAAGGACGAGCTGTCGCAGGAAAAGCAGGAGAGCTGGCGGTACTCCATACTCGACCTCGTGCCTATCGACGCGTACCTACTCGTCTGCTCGAGTCAGTCGGCAGCAGGAAAGCAGGGGTGGACTCAGCTGGAGGAAGGCTTACGGGCTGCGGGGAAACGAGTGCGGGTCTTGGCGGCTGGAGAGGACTTCGAGTGGGTAGAGGCCGAGATGGGTGACAGCTGGGAGAGGAGCTATGGCCTGAACCAAGGTGGAGCGGTACTGGTCCGGCCTGACCAGCACATCGAGGCGGTGCTGAGGGGGACGGTAGACATCGCTGAGGTGGTAGGGAGAATCGGGCGGTCATTGATGGATAGAGATTAGATATGCATTGACCACGGACACACTCCGCAGACTTCCCTCTAGGATGATCCAGCGTCTGCTCAATACACTCATGGGAGGCCGTATGTCCACTCTGAAGCCTCGGACATGCCAGATGCATGGCCGAGGCCGAGGCGCGTCGGGAGCCGTTGCGATGACGCATGATCAGGATGACAATGACGGCATGGTTCCGCTTATCGAGCACAAGAAAGTCTTCATGGTCTGCAATGAAAGGGAAGAACTTCGCTCAACCCTGTCGCATCATTCTGCAACTGCGACTTTACACCTACCGCCAATCTCTCGCTAATCATGCCCAGTTCTAGCACTCAAGGCGCCGCTGGCGCTTATCAGTACCCCTCGGGACACCTCGGTCACCTCTCCCCTTCGCAGCAGGCGTCATTTGACCAATTCAAGCAGCTCTGTACCGACCGCAAGGCGTACTCGCCCACGGGTCACGGTCCGAAGGGCGATCTGCCAAGCACCGACGACGTTGCTCTTCTGAGGTTTCTCAGGGCGAGGAGGTTTGACCTGGAGGGCGCGTTCAAGCAGTTCAAGGATACCGAGGAGTGGAGGAAGGAGAACGATATTGAGGGCGTGTATCGCTGGATCGATAGAGAAGAGTATGAGTCGACCAGGCGACTTGTGAGTCCCCGCAAGCTCGTATAGTAAGATCCAAAGCTGATGACAGTACCCGCAATGGATTGGCAGAAGAGACAAGCGAGGTGTCCCAGTCTATGTCTTTGAGGTGGGCAACCTGAACTCCAAAGATATCGCAGCGTACGAGCAGGCGACGAGTCTGAAGTGAGCCCATGCTCATACGTGGAAACGGACATCTACTGATTGGATCAGAGGCACACCTTCGTCCTATACCGGAAAGACCCCCGCAAAACTCCTCCGCCTTTTCGCACTCTATGAGAACCTTACCAACTTCGCCCTCCCCTTCCTCACCTCCGCTACCGACCGTCCATATGCCGACGTAACGCCCATCTCTCAGTCCAACAATATCGTCGATATCTCTGGCGTCGGATTGAAGCAATTCTGGGACCTCAAGACCCACATGCAGGATGCGAGTACGCTCGCGACAGCACACTACCCCGAGACGCTGGACCGGATCTTTGTGAGCTTTCCGCTCAGCCACGGGTCGACTTAGCTAACCCTTAGATCATCGGCGCTCCCTCCTTCTTCCCCACCGTCTGGTCATGGATCAAGAAATGGTTCGACCCCATCGTTGTGTCGAAGATGTTTATCCTCAGCGATGCAGAGGTCCTCCCCACACTCTCGGACTTTATGGAGATCCAGGATATACCCAAAAAGTACGGCGGCCAGCTGGACTACACTTTCGGCCAGATGCCAAATCTCGCGGCCGGCGGTATGGGCGAGATGGTGGAGTGGGCAGAAGGGATGGAGAAGGGCATGCTGCCGGCAGGGCCGATCAAGTGGGAAAGGGCAGAGAATGGCGATATGGTGATGGTCAACGTCGGCAGTGTGGGCGGGGTGGAGAAGCGCGATGTGATTGGCACGGTCAAGAGGCAGTGGGAGGAGGTGCTGTTTCCGGGAAGAAAGGTGCAAGGAACGGCCAACGGCGAAGGGAAGGCTCAGGCTGAAGCCGGCGGAGCGGGGTCAGCAGCATCGACACTGGCTCCGACCGATACTGTCCCGTCCGCTCCCACCTCGGCTGGTCCGCCAGTCAGCGCTTGATCCGTAAGGTACAATGATGATTTAACGAGAACATGATGTTTAGGATGATAGAATATGCTGGATTCAGATACGCTTCGCTCAGCTGTGCAGTCCGGCGTCAAACGCGTGCATGAACGTCATTCCACCCGTCAGCCCCGAAGAGATTATCGACAAGAACTCTATGCATAGCTACACTATTTTGCACATCCACAACCGGATACACTGTGCTTTTGGCTAATGGAAGCCGTTTACCAGGCCTGGGCACCACCGCTGCTTGGTTAGCTCATGTCTCGGGAGAAAGGAGACATATTGACTTACTCAACGAAGTACTCCTGTCCAGTGCAGCTAAGAGGCGATCAGCGGGGTTCCTCGCTTGTATGGATATGACTTACTAAGCACCCATGGTGGAGTCGAGAAGGAGCATGGTCATGTACGCCTGCTCTTCGGGGGTGGAGAAGCGGCCGAGGGGGACAAGGTCCTTCTTCTGCCACTCGAGGAGCTTGGGGTCCATGTGGGCGCTGCTGAGTCAGCTGAGTGTCATATGATTGGGTCGAATAACGCACGTCTGGTCAGTCGCGACGTAACCGGGGCAGAGAGCGTTGACGCGGATACCGTGAGGAGCCCACTGATACTGTCAGCTCCGACTACATGTAATGCAGGCCGAGGGTACTCACCTCAACAGCGAGCTGCTTGACAATGGAGGAAGCGGCAGCCTTGGAGGAGTTGTAGAAGACCTGGTGGATCCCCTTGTTGACGATCTGGGAAGACATGGAGGAGGTGAGGACAATGGAGCCCTTGGTACCGTTCTTGGTCCAAAGGTCGGCGGCAGCCTGGGCGCAAGCGAACTGGCCCCAAACATTGACGTCGTCTGCCGGGATCAGCAGAGATCCAGCAGAAAGAGGAACAGCTACTCACAGACGAACTGGTAGTCCTCCTTCTGCATCTCCAAGGCGTCCTTGACGACCGAGACACCGGCGTTGGCAACGACACCAGTGACGGAGCCGAACTTCTCGTCAATCTCCTTGAAGGTCTTCTTGACGAGCTCGGTGTTTCCGACGTCGCACTTGAAGGCCTCGCACTTGACACCGTGGTCCTTTGCGATCTTGGCCGCTACGTCGGGCGCATCCTTGGCCGAGTTGTAGATGATGGCGACGTTGGCGGACGCCTTGGCGAGGGTCTCGGAGATGGCAAAGCCGATACCTGTGGATCAGAGAGGATCTAAGCGTATCTGTGAGACGGCTCACCCCTGTTACCACCGGTAACGATGATGGTCTGGCCCTGCTACATCAGCTGCTGTCGAGGTGCCGTGGACGAAGCAAGACGTACGGAAAAGTCGACTGCACAAGGATCAGCGATGTTCCGTTCTACAGCTTCGTTCAAAAGCCGAGCTGTACTCACATGAGATACCCATTTTGATTGATTGGTTTGCTATGAAGCTGTTAAGAGAGGTAAGAGTTGATGGGGATGTATGGACAGAGGGTAGATGGTGCGGATAGCCAAGCTGCAAAGTAAGAAGAAAGGAGAGCATCGGTAGGAAAAGCTCAGTGGTGGACACGTCACTAGGTACATTACGTGATCACGACGTCAGCGGCGGCGGCAAAAGGCGGCTGCCTGCTTGCATGCTTCCTGCCAATTGGGCCAACCAAGGGGTTCCAACTACCTGCTGAGAACGTATGTTGCTTCGTTCGAGCCCTCTTACTAATTAGCACAAAGACTCAGAGCGTAATGCTTGATGAGACCCGTTGATCACGAGTGCCTGATAGCCAGTGTCTACTTGTTTTGGCATTTCTGCACGCAAGAGCCACCCTGGTGATATCCTGATCGGTTTATTTCCATCTGATCGGTATATCTCATCTTCCCGCTCGCCCTGACATCGCAAGACGCTCACGACTTACCATGTCCCAATCACGTGCATATGAACAAAGGTACTGAGTGGACCAACAATAGAGGAGACTCGACTATGACAAAGGAGAGGACTCGACTATATCACCAATCAGAGTGCGCTCTGACTATGCTTGACATCTTCACTCAACGTAACATCTTTAAAAGATCATCATGTCAGACGCAGCTCCTATCAAGACGCCCGCGTCCGCTGGTGTGACCCTGCCGAGATCACTGAATCTGCTTCAGACCTCTATCGGAGAACTTTCTAGCCTTCTCGCTCAAGGCGCGATCACGTCTGTGGATCTAGTGAAGGCCTATATGTGTACGTCAGAATTGACATTCAACGCTGACTATTCAGTCAACATTGAGCAGAATAATGTCAACGGCCAAGAACTTCGCGCCATTATACAAGTGGCGCCACTTGACTCAGTGTTGAAGATCGCCGAAGGCTTGGACCGGGAGCGACGCGAGGGGTCTGTCCGAGGTCCCTTGCACGGTATTCCGATCCTAGTCAAAGACAACATTGCGACAGATGTCGAGTTGGGGATGAAGACCACAGCAGGTAGTACTGCACTTCGTAAGTGGACTGTCGCTGTTTGATCTCGGTTGTTGGCTGAAAGTCTTAGAGCAGAGCGTAGTCCCAGGCGATGCTGAGGTCATCAAGCGGCTTCGGAAAGCTGGGGCAATCAGTAAGCCTATGGGCAGGGGGTCAGCGGCTGATGATAGTACTCGCCAAAGCCAATCTCTCGGAATTGTCGAACTTCAAGGGACAGAATACACCGCTCGGATGGTCGGCCGTAGGCGGACAATGTCGGTCTGCCTACGCTGCGGGTACCTCGGCCTGCGGCGGAAGTTCTGCGGGGAACGCCGTGGGACTCAGCGCTGGCTTCGGCGCTGCTGCTCTTTGCACGGAAACCTCGGGATCTCTCGTACGTGTCTCTTCTGCACCACTGGCTCATAGCCTCATGAGCGCAGATTCATCCCGCCAGTCGGGCTGCTTTGTACGGAGTCCGACCAACGACTGGTCTCGTCCCCAGTGACGGGGTGGTGCCCATTAGGTGAGCTACTCTGCAAACATCTCATACTGGATTCTGATGGGATTCTCAGTACATGCCGAGATTCTTTGGGGCCGATGGGATTCAGCGCGGCAGATTGCGCGTTCATGCTGGATGGAATGACGTTCGATGACGGACGGTGAGTCTCTTCGGCTACAGCCCAGAGCTAATGATAGGTACGCCAAAGCCGCAAATATGCCGTTGATGAAGGATCTCAGACTCGGATTGGTGATCAGGAACTTTCTGGAGGAAGCAGACGGACGGGACATTATGCCCGACACCCCGGCCTCTATCGAGACCGAAGTGATAGCTGTGCGATCGGCAGCGGCTCTCATGGCGTCCTCCGGGGCTTCGATAATCGAGGTGAACATGGAAACGAGCTATGAGGATTCCCAGACGCTTGTCAAGAGCGAGGAAGCCCTCTTTCAGAGCGATTTCAAGGAGGACATCAGTGTCTATCTGGGGAATCTGGTGGAGTCACCAATTCTTGATATCGAGGATCTGGTACAATGGCACATTGATCATGCGGTGAGTTTCGATCAGGGGAAATGCCTGATCCTGCAGTCGGTTGAGCTTCCACCCTATGCTCCCTCCCAAAGCCGCCTGATTGCCTCGCTGAGCGCCCCCAGTCGGGATTCTGACGTGTATCGGCACAATCAAGCGATCTCGAAAAAGATCGCCCGTACCAACGGTCTAGATTATATCTTCGACAAATTCAATCTCGATGCCGCTGTGTTTGCGGTGGATCTCGGGCCGGCCCACAAATACGTATCAGCGGCAGGTTATGCACTCGTAAGTGGTCATCATCACCCCTTTTTTGAAGGGCTATACGCAGAGCTTATTCGTCCAGGGGACCGCTCCGCTTGGGTATGCCAATAATGGTGTTCCATTTGGAATTCTCTTTGCTGTCAGGGGAGGCGAGGAGGAGAGGCTCATCAGTATTCTGCAAGTATTCAGTCGCTTATATCTGAAATCTAGCTGATATGTATGTAGGGCCGGATACGAAGCGATCACGCCCAAGCGAAGGATCCCTAGATTACTGCAGTAACATCGACGCGCGCCGGTAGGCTCTGTAGTCTGCATATTTACTGGCTCCAATCATCCGCTGCTCTCAGACATACTTTGTGCCATCGTCGTACTGCTGCCGAGGACCTTCCTTGAGCGAACGTCTCACTCTCCCGGCGACTGTCTTCCCTTCTCGGAACTGTAGCGGTACTGAATCGAGACTAATTTGTTGCCCTATTGTGGAGCGCAGCTGAAGCGGTGATGTGTATGGGCATTACAGCTTGTACGTCTTGAAGGAGACAGTGCTAGCTGTATACAAGCCTAGGGTAGCGAGGTCTATGCTGCTGAACGTTGCTATATCAACGAGTTTACGCTTTACGGCTTAACGTAACCGCCAACCCAGCCAGCTCTCCTCCACGCCGCCCGCCTCGAAGAGCATCGGCTCCTACTCCCTCCTCTCCTACTCTCTCTTCTCATCGTACCGCCCCATCATATCTGGACGGATGAATAGCGTGTAGATCCTCCACAAGAAAGGAGGCACCAACAGAGACACCATCCCCCAAGCCCCATGCTCGCTCAACGCGGCCGTCCTATCCCCATGCTTTAGCGCCTCCCTGACCAAGATCGGGATCAGACACAGCTCGCCGCCTCCCAGTATGACGTATACTGGCCGCCGACACTCGATGCCCGTACGCGTATCGGCGGTCCCGAACCAGAGTGCGGGTGTGAGCGCGCCGATGATGATGCCCGCGAAGAGGCGAGCAAAGAGGATGGTAGAGGGGTTGATGTCCGCTGGCCGAGCTAGGAGGAGAGAGAGGACAGGACGGGTGTGGGTAAGGAGGGGGATGGTACCGAGGTTGAAGAGGGACTCGATGAGGAAGGCTTTGCGAACGGTCGATCCCGAGTGTTGCGGGGAGGGAGTGATGGGGACGCGGTTTGCGGGAGACTTTGACATTGTGACGGCGAAATAAGTGGTAAAAGAAAAGTCTGATGCTGTTGGTAATGCGACTGACAATGCACAAGTGCAATGTCGCTGAGATCGAGCGAAACGGCCTAACGAAGGTCGACCAGTGACGTCAGTATGAATGTGGATCTCGTCTGCGAGGAATGTGGAGGCGGTCCACCACGTACTTGTACTTGTACGGTGTAGAACGCGCAAGCTGCAGGACATGGTCCCGATGAACAAGTCGTGCACCGATGAGATTACATCGACCACTACATATTCTCTAATCGACTCTGACGACACATCACTTCACACCATCTATTTACAAGGCGCATCTATAATTCGGAATCTTCCCTCAACGCCACCTCCTCATCGCACCATCGAAACCGGAACCTCCGAGACCTTGACATCCCCCTCCTCCGGGATGACCGCCTCGCCCTTCTTCTCATCTACGTCTTCATACTGCGCCTCGGCCGATGGGCTATCGGCAGGCCGGTACTCGATCGAACCCGCCGCCTCGGCTTCCCGCTTGAGCCTGGCCGCCCTGGAAGCGCACGCCCTGTGGATCGCATAGGCGAGTGGTGGGGAGAGGATGCAGATAGCGAGAGAGGTAGCATAGCCCTTGGTGAAACGAGGAAGGTCGGTGACCGGGAAGAAAGCGATGCCGAATATGGCGATGGAGACGTTGGAGCCGTAGACCATGGCGTACAGGGTGTAGGCACGGAGCTGATCGTTGTCTCGACACATCTCGTTGGCCCAGCTGTCGAGTCAGCCGGATCGCGAGCATCAATATGTAGTACTGACGCAAAGTTTGTAGCTTGACCGATGTATCCCATGCCAGCCAGATACTGGAGCTTCAGTTACGGTTCTCGCCTACCACGTCGTAGGGGAAGAGACTTACCCAAGCAAAGTATTTAGCAGCCGTCGGGATCTCCCAGACCAACAGAATCGTGGCGGACACGCCTGAGAAGACGGCCATCACGCTGTCAGGTCAGCTTGATGTTCCCAGTCCGACAAAGTGCAAGCTGCAGACTCACCAATTGACCCACCACCTCGACCGCGTGTAGTCAGACCCTCTTCGTCAGCTTGAGGTCCACGAGCCAAGTAGAAGACTTACAGAGGGCGAAGAAGAAGGTGGACGTGATGATGATGGCGGTGGTACCGAGCGGGTAGTAATTGATCTATTATTAGCTCGAGTGGAATGAGGACGCGAGGCTGGAGCAACGTACCTGAGGCACAGTGTACCATCCTGTCCATTTCATCCACAGCTGCATGGGCTGCACATGTCAGTATGAGTTCGACTCCACGACACGGCGGAAACTCACAGTAAAGAGACCACTCCACTCCATGATGGTATTGAAGGAGAACTGGAAGGTAAATGCCCAGAAGCGCCACTCGAAGAAGATGCGCTTGAACGACCCCCAGCTGAGCTTGGTCTGGACGCGCTCGGGCACCCGGTCGATGGCGAGCTGGAGCTCCTCTTTGGACAGCCAGCGGCGCCGGCAGTCTTGAGGTGTGCTGGATGGGTCAGCTGCATGATCATCGCCCTTGACATCAAGACTTACTCGGGGAACGTAAAGAAGCCAAACAGCGCGACCGGGACAGCTGCTCGTGTCAGCTTGAACTTGTGTTGGAACGTGCGTGATCTCACTCATCAGGGTGTTGACAAGGATCATCCACTATGGGCGTCAGCACATTCACACGGTTAGGAGCAGCTCTACTCACACGCCACCCAGACATGCCCAACCTGCCGTTGAGAGTAGTGTAGATCGCACCCTGCATGACGCCTGCGAACAGCCCACCGGTATTCTGACTAGCGGTGAGCAGCGCAGCTCTCTTCCCCAGCTCGGATGGCTTGTACCAGATCCCCAGGACGTAGTGCTACGACATCAGCTAGCCACTGAAGTATACAAGTAGAACTTACGCCACCGGCAAACGAGACTGATTCAAAGATGGCCATGAAGAATCGGAAAATTTGGATCTGGTAGACCTTCGTAGAGACTGCCCTCGTCAGCTCGTGCACGGTCTGGGCACGAAAGAGGACTTACAAGCGACTCCAAGGTTCATCAGGCCCCAGCACATACAGCACAAGGGACTGGCCAGTCAGCTTGACTCTCGCTGGGAAGAGGAGATGTTGGGGGAATATGGGAATTTACAGCCAGATTGACAACCTGATCCGGTTGGAAGAGACGATAAGCGATTGGGGGATACCGCCGACAATGTAGCCGACTGATGGTCAGCCAAGCTCTTCGGGATGTCCGGCACCCGGACAACTTACTCTGGAAGATGGTCTGTGTCACGTTATAGTCCAAGCCAGTAAATCCCACGTCTTCGGCCATGCCTGAGACGTATCTGTGCTTGTCAGCTCGGCTCTGTACTCGAGTTGAACCATGATACATACGCGTTGGTGATGTTCTGGCGGTCGAGGAAGTTCATGAATTGTGAGAGACAGAGATAAGCCAGGAGGACCGTGTCGATCTTGCGGAGGAGGGTGGCCTCCTGCGCACTCGAGGGCTTATCGCCAATGAAGAAGCGGCGGACCTTGGGTGCGAACCCCATCTTGCAATGAGGCGACGGCGGCGGAGTAACTGCTGTGGTGAGGTGATGGTGGTGTTCTGAGATCGTGAGCTGAAGACGGGGCGCTCAGCTGGTGGTCAGGAGGAGATATCAGAAGGTCTTATCGTAGTCAGCAGCTTATATATATTTCGGCGCTCAGTGGGAGTCATCACTCAGTATCAAGCAACAGCACTCGGGCTGCAGCTTCCTGCTTATCATCGGTTGGACCTGCCGAACATGCTAGTCAAGCTCAAGAAGCTCAGTAGACCGCTGCGCAAACCCGAAAGACTAGCGCCAATGCGATCGGACAAGGCCGAAATGGCCGAGAGAGCCGAAGTCCGCCAAGCCGAGGAATGTGCCCAACGATAAGGCCGTTACGATAAGAGGTCGGCGTGCTTCGGCGTGGGTACGTTCGGGCTGATACGCAACGAGTCACGAGGCATGAGGCGGAAGGAAGACAGACATAGCTAGCGCAAGTTGGAATCTGTACGGTCGGCTAAATATCGGACACCTCGGGAAATACGTACTGTACATGCTTCATCGGAATAGGGTCGGTCAAATGTATGCCTCCCCTTCCTCCCCCTCTGGTCCTTCTGCATCCTGTCCCTCACCGGCAGCCTCCGCAGCCTCTGCATCCCTTTCCTGCTCCACAACACTCTCACCTTCGTCGTCCAGCTTGACTCCGCGATAGCCAGCCCGCGGCAGTGATCCGAGCACTTGGACGATGAGGAGACCCCATGTGGCCGCTACTGCCACGCCGAGAAGCTGGATGGAAGTCATTCGCTGGATGGGAGCGGTTAGAGGGGAGAGAATGAGGGAGACGGCAGTGATGAGGGTGAAGATTTGGCGGAGGAACTGCTGTGTCAGCTTGATACCGTTGAGAATGCAACGACTCACCCTGGGTATCTTAGTTGCGAATCTTGGCGCAAGATCGCGATGAGTCGCATCGATCAGGCCAAGGAACAGAATCGCCACACCCAGTCCAGTCGACCAGTACCACCTCGTCCCCTCTTCCACCTGGGTCTCGTCGACAAGATGCTTCGCCCCCGCCGAGGCCAGGAGCAAGGAAGCGACAAGAGGCCAGTGAAAGCTAGTCATTAGCGCCGGATCGACAGGTAGTTGAGTAGAGGCTGAGGACTCACACGCTGAAGCAGATTCCCGAGAACCAGCTGCGGCGTAATGCGTGCTCGTATCTGACATTAGCCTATGCAGGTGATGCAGCTGGGAATCGGAGCTCACTCAGAGTTCGGCTCGGACGGCAGCAATGATCTGCATATTAGCCTGTATTGGAGTACCTTGGCTCGTTTGAGACTCACAAGTAATTCAAGGCCCAAGCTGTCATCATACCCAGCGTCGCACGGCCGAACTTCACAGAGAGCCCGAGATCCTTCTTTGACGCGGTGTAGAGTAGGTTCATGATGAGCTCGCCAAGAACAATGACTTTAATCAGCGCCAGTCATGAACCGCAACGAGATTGCTCACCGAGAAAGGCTGAATACCGCTCGATAGCATGCTCGATGTTCATGGCTATCTCATAAGCACGGCTGCCTGGAAGATCGTCATTGGGACTCACCTGGGATCCGGATTCCAGGTTTGAGCTTCGGCATGCTCCACCACCGGACCTTGACCTTTCCGTCTCGTCTCGCCTGCCATCTGCCGACAATGTTCCATACCAGCAGATCGACCCTGACGACATCGAATACCAAGCCTAGCGTGGCGAGGATGATGTGCATGTGGCGATGCTTGGTCCAAAGCAGCGGGAGATATAGGAACATCGGGATCAGGACAGCTACCGCTTGGAGGATCTGAGAGGATCGGAAGTCCGGGAGACGATACGCATAGAGCAGAAGGATGATGACTAGGCGTCAGCTTAATGCTCCCTGTCTGCAAAAGTGTGAGTTACCCCGCGTGAGCTTGATGATCAGCCAGAAAGCTGCTGCGTAGTGGACGGCATAGTGATCTGACACCTTCGAGACTTCGAGGCGCACAGCCGAGGCATTGGCGGAGTACCCAAGGATGGTGATTGTGCCAATCAAGATCCAAAACCGATGTAGCAACTGACGATCAGCTTGACACATTTTATCGAGGTCGAGACCTACGTCGTCGGTGCCTGACAGGTTCGAATACTTGCGTGCCTCCTCCCAGATACTCCAACTGGGCCAGAAGACCAGCACGAAGCGGACGACAGCGGGCCAGCCGGGTTCCGAGATCGCTTCCTCAGCTGAGTGGTCAGTCGGGGCGCCTTTATGAGACTAGTCTGTACTATCCCCGCAGGCCTACGATCTCCGAGCTAGGCCGAAATAGCTCACCCAGTTGGTGAATGACCGCCACGTAAAGCAGATCGAAGAAGAGCTCGAATCGGGGCGTCTCGCGCGGAGTGGGCTCGCGGTGTATCTTGCCCTGACTCATTAGCTACACCCGTGACCAGCTTGCAGATGGGACTTACGGCGTCAATCCACTATATCGTCAGTCGTGAGCTGCTACGCTACAGCACAGAGGTCACTCTGCTGACCTGGCGTATAATCCAGGGACGAAACAGCTCCGAAATGTAATTGGCGCGTGGTTCAGGTTCGCATTCTTCCCCATGGTAGATGACATGGCCGGCTGGGCCAAACTTGGCTGCCGGATGATCTTCTCTGTCCTCTCTCATCGACATCGTGAGGTGCACGTTGCAAGACGAGGGTAATGTAGGTCAACGCGATCGCGAAAGCACTTTCGAAGCAAAGATGCCATCGCGTCCGTCATGATTGAAGCGGTCGAGAACATCACGGCATGGCCCTGCTCCGCGCGGGGCCCCACAACTCTCCCTTGCAAGCTAAGCTGGGGAGTCATGGAGACACGACGCGGTCAAATGTCCGTCGCACCATCGTGTTACCGAGCTGGCTGCAGGACTTCGTGAAGACACGATCCTATACCTCTACATGGTGGTCAGCGAGGATGTAGGAGCTCGATAATGTCGGCCGAAGCGGCCTCACGATTCCTAGACGTCATCAGCATTCCTGCAACCTAAACGGCTATATCCGTTGCGGTCTGCACGGTAAAACGCGGATGGCGGATATGGATTTGCTGCAAGATCAGCTGACCTCTCCAGCTCCACACCACCATACCCATGACCAGCTGACCAGCCATGACCGCGCCTTTGCGGGACCCCTAATAAGGCCTGAGCATCTTCGGGGCGTCTTCGGGCCGGGCGAATGGAGACGGGCCCATCGGGCCGCGGATGTCGGCCTCAGCGCTCAGCAGCCCTTGCCCACCTCTGACTTATATGATGAGCAGATCGACAGGCTTGTCCCCTGCCCCCCTCCTCCCGCTCACTTTTCCTGGCGAGACCTACGACAGAAGCCCTCCAATATGCCTTCCAGAGCTACAGGGACCGACAAGAAAGCCCAGGTAGAGCATGTCGACCACCCCATCCCAACCGCATCGCCGAATGCAGATGTCGAAGGCGGCAAGACACTTCCCGCTGCCTTCGGCGCCATCGACGAGGAGACGGCCAAGTATCTCAATCCCGACATTGTGATCGACGAAGAGACCAATCAGCGGATCAAGTCAATGGTGCGTTCGGTTAGGTCAGAGAACGAAGCCAGACTTGCCGCTGATCCGCACAGCTCAACCGCCGGATTCTGCCGTTCCTCATTATCACTTACTTCTTCCAGACCTGTACGTTGCCTTTGTGATCATGGACTATCTCGCTGATTTGCTACAGTCGATAAAGGAACCCTTGCCTTCTCCTCCATCATGGGGATCCAAAGAGATGTCGGACTGGTAGGCCAGCAGTACGCTCTGCTCGGCACGATTCTTTACGTTGGGATCCTGGTCGGCGAAGTCAGTACACCCTACTCCTGGTCCCTGGTCTTCACTGACTCGCAGATCCCTGCTAATCGCATCATCCAGCTCTTCCCCATCGCCAAATTCCTCGGCGTACTCATCATCCTCTGGGTAGGTTGACTAAGCTTTACATTGAGATGGGGCTGATTCAAAGGGTATTCTGGTCATGTGCCATGCGGCATGTAAGACTTGGTCAGGGCTTATGGCTGTCAGATTCCTGCTCGGGCTCTTTGAGAGGTGCGTCACAGCCGGATCTAGCTGACGCCAGCGCGGTTCAGCCCTGCTTGATGACCCTTACCGTCATGTATTATCGGCGAGAGGAACACCCAACAATCATTAGTTACTGGTGTGTCGCCCCTTGATCTCCCCCGACTGCTGCGGCAGTAGGATAGGCTTAGCTGACGAAACAAGGTACTGCCAGCAGGGCGTCCAGGTCAGTACCCATCAAGGATAGGCTGATACAAATTGCATAGAAAGCTGACGTGTGCAGCTTGGGGTGGCCGGATTGCTTGCCTACGGCTTGACCTATATTGAGAACGCCGCAATCTACTCTTGGCAAGCGTTATTCCTGATCGTCGGAGGTGAGCTCCTCCTACCTGGTGTGGGAGGTTTTGGTGAGGCGTCTCCGAGAGTGTAGGGAGGGACGGATACGAAGCCTTGACGTCACGCAGAAGCAGAGCGGGGCAGCATGGGGACACGGATCTTGCAAGAGCCAGGTCGCTAACGATACAGGTCTCACTGTCATCTGGGGCTGCTTGATTCTGGTCTTCTTGCCGGACTCACCTATGCGCGCCAAGTGCTTTGACGAGGAGACGAAGACTCTGATCCTGGAGCGATTGCGCGTGAATGAGCTGGGTGTGCAGGATAAACGCTTCAAGTGGGAGCAGCTACGAGAGGGTATGTCTCCCGCTTACCTTGAAGACACGCTAGCTTACACCTTCAGCCTTCAAAGACCCAGTCGTCTGGCTATACCTCCTCATGCAGTTCACCTGCTTCCTCATTGTTGGTTCCCTCGCTGTATTCTCCAACATCATCGTCAACGGTCTGGGCTTCTCGGTACGCCAGACACAGCTCTTGAACCTCGCTCAAGGAGGTTGGAGTGTCTTGATTTACATCAGTGAGTCCTTGTCGAGGATCGTGTCCGGTATCTCAGAGCTGATGGGAAGGCTCTGCTTGGTTGGCTCGATGGACGAAACAAACAATTCTGGTCTTGATCTGCTTTATGAGTGAGCTCCTTGATGTCGCTTGTCGTCAATCTTCCAGGCTAATGGTCCAGTTGTCGCGCTCGTCGGCACTATCGTCCTCAACGCTGTCGCCGTTACGCCAGCTACTGCCGCTGGGCTGCTTATAGCTTTCTGTGAGCCGCTACTCATGTACCAAGAAGCAGGTCCCAGCTGACTCCCCAGATCTCGCCAACTGCTGTATCGTGTCTGGGAACCTCCTCTGGTCGCTGGTGACCCGCAACATAGCTGGACAGTCCAAGAAGGTCACTACGTACACCTCGGTGAGTCTCCGTTCAGGGGTGGCAAACCGATGCACCTGCTGATGCGCAGATGTTCATCATGTTTGCAGCTGGCAATATGGTCGGACCACAGATCTTCCAGTCCTTTGATGGGCCGAGGTATCATACGGCGTTCAGCGTGCACATCGCGCTCTACGGCCAGTCCTGCGCAGAAGGGCTTGGTCCCAGTCAGATCGTGGCCGTGCTGATCAATCAGCGCTCTTCATCGTCACTGCGATACTACTGCGCTTCGTCCTCATGCGCCGCAATTCAGTCCGGCGCAAGGCGCAAGCAGAGGTCGAGGGGAACATGACGCAGCTCTCTGCACGGGATCCCCAAACTGTAAGTTCATATTCCCTCTCGGGCTCGGGAGCTACGCTGATTTCGCAGGCCGAGATTGTCCAGCACGACGCTGCGTTCGCAGATCTGACCGATCTCGCGAACACCCGATCGTTCCGATACATGTACTGAGGGACTGGTGGTATGTACTTATGGAGGGGTATGGAGGCCTCGTTGTATTCCGTCAGACATCAATCGCACGACTTGTAAGCGTGGGGCAGCTTTGGATACTGAGGTCAGTACGAGCACATGCACGCTGCTTCCACAGTGTCCTGTTCTCGAGCAATCTGCCGGACAAGTACTGAGCACCGACGCTGACCGTGGACGCTCCTTGTCGCTCTTCCCCGCAGATTTCGAGTCATGGCAGCACAGCGAGAGTGTCCACTGCTGGCAGAGCGATGATTCCGCCTGCCTGAGCTTAAGTTCGGGCGAAACTTTCAGCCTGACGAGGACGGACGAGAAGCGAAAGCTTATGATCGGACTCAACTCAAAGGGGTCCTCTGACTACCCCGCTGAGCTCGGAGCTCGGACCCCGAACTACTGCTCACAGATCGCACTTAACCTTAGCTTCGAGCGAGGGGAGTTACCTATCTACGCCGCGCCATCCCATCCACCATAAGCGGCACCATCAGCAGCCAGCCGAGTCTCTACATTCATACCTCAGCCTCACAAGCAACATGGTCTATATCATTCACGGTCACATTATCTCATCAGTACGTGTATCCGTCTTTCCCATGGCGACGATCGCGCCGGGAGTAGCTGTCGGCTGTCGCCACGAGCTGATCACCAGTGTACCGCGCGCGTCGTTGTGTCCTTCTTGGCGATGGGTCTTGAGCTCCAGAAGGGTGAGTCTAGTATTGAGCTCAATCAGACGGACCTGCAAGCTGATGAGCAAGACTTCAAGATTGACCAGGCCGACTTCTCGCAGCTCAAGTCCCCTGCCTGGCTGGAGCATCAACCTTTCGGCCAGCTCCCGTATCTCGTCGACACCGAAACCGGCGTCGAGATCTTTGAGACGCGAGCCATGATCCGATGTGAGTTCACAGCAGGGTTCCTCACTGACATCCAGATGTTGCCAGTCGAGTCAAGTCACCCCTCCAACCTACTGCTGACGGGGACTTGGCCGCCTACGCCCGATACGAGCAAGCTGCGCAGAACGAAGTTACCCAATTCATGGGTCCGACGGACGCTATGGCGCATGAGATAGGCTCAATGTCGAAGTAAGCCGTCTCATCCTTGATCAGCCCTGGACCTTGCTGACCGACAGCCACGCGGATATTGCCACAAACGAGCTCATCCGCAAGCAGAAAGCGGTCCTTGCCAAGAAACTCGAGGGGTATGAGCGTATCTTGTCCAAGCATAATTACCTCGATGGTGATGTCTTGACTCTGGCTGATCTGGCTCACCTCCCGTATGGTGCGATCGCTGCTAAGGTGAGTGATACATGAGCTGTTGACGAGCGGGGCTGACAGCAAGTTTGGCGTCGCCCCTGGCCTCGTAGATGGGTCGCTCCCAAATGTCGCGCGGTGGTGGAAGGAGCTCGAGTCGCATCCTGCTTGGCTCAATACCAAGGACCTTGGTCACAGTAGCTAGCTGTTTGCTAGGATCTTGGATGGAATCAGATGGAATAGATAGGTTCTTGCACTGCTTATGACTTCCAGCTCTAGAACTCTACACAGCCTGTGCCACCCGGATTCCATCGCCGCTAGTGCAGCAGCAAACTGCCATGTCCACCATCTTATCTGAGGCAGCAGCAACTACCCACATCACCAAGCCCGACAAGCGAGAGGCTTTGTTGAGCCCGCACCTTTCCCCTTCGAGGGTTAAGAGCGCATCCTGTCCAAGCAGAGGTACCTCGGCGGTGACGCTTTGACCCTTGTTGATCTCGGTCATCTTCCGTACGGCTCCTTGAGTGTAAAGGTGAGTGCAGAGATCAGTCGTCAAAGAGGTCACGCTCATGTCTGGTTCGGCGTTGCTCAGGGCCCAGGGCCTCACGGACGGATTGCTCCCGAGCGTGGCGCGGTGGTGGAAGAAGCTCGAGGCTCATCCAGTCCGGTCAGCTTCTATAGTACTGGCTGGAGCAGTACATGGGTCACGCAGTGATTGGATTGTCGATGCGCCGCGCCCAACCAAGGAGCCAAACAGTCCCAACGGAAAGGCTTATCTGAGCTGATGCCACGCTGCCGCATGGCTGATCTTATCTCCGCTATCGCCGGGCTTGGCGGGACTATTTTTAACTCCTATGACTTGTCGACCATCACGCCATTCCTCCGCCATCGCCGACTGCCTCTTTGATCCTTTTTTTCCTAATGCAGAAGGCAGTAGAGCGGAAAGAAGAGCTTTCGGGATCGCTTCGGGGTAGTCAGATGCAGGCGTCTGAGAAGATCGGCGCTCCGGTGACGAGCTATGACCCAATCCGCGGGTCCCGGCTCAGGCTCAGACTGACTGACCGGCACTGATCTGCGTGTGTTTTGGTTTCATCGAATGCCACCATATAGGCAGCGACCGACATCCGCGTCTTCTTGGCTTTCCCCCCTTCCACCTCCCCTTCATCGACAACCATGCTTGGGTCAAAAATCGATCATCTGGCGGCTGAGACCGCTGACAAGGTCACATACGACGAGCAGGGCAAGAAGGTCGAGACCCACACCACTGTCGTCGACCCCTTCGAGGCTCTCCGGCTCGAGGAGGAGAACCACCAGATCAAGTTCAGGACGCTATCATGGCAAAAGACGACACTGCTCCTCTTCGGCGAGTATGTTTGTTTGGCTATCCTCGCCTTGGCTTGGAGCTGGAGTGTGCTCGGATGGGTCTGCGGCTTCTTCATCACCTTTGGGCTCGGCGCCATCACCTGGTGTAAGTAAAAAAAAACTGCTCGTCCGGCCTGAGCTGACACTCCAGACACCAGCTACATCCTCTGGCAATTCTGCATGAAACATCCGGAAGTCCGAGACATCTGCGACATCGCTGCTCTGCTTTTCGTAAGTCCTGGCCACCTCTCGCTCCCCCTAGTACGGCTCAAGCTGATGCCTTAGCCATGGTGCCCTCGGATAGCCTTCGAGGCTACGGCCGTCATGCTTCTCCTGAACAACATCTTCCTGAGTGCGTCTCCCGCTCACCAAGTCATCACATCGCTCACCTCTCAGTCGGTTTCCACGTCTTCACCGGCGCCAAGATCCTCAACACCCTCTCCGACTCGTCGATCTGCACCGTCGCCTTCCAGGCAATCTCTGCGATCATCGGTATCCTCGTCTCACTCCCACGCACTCTCAACCACATTTCTACCATGTCGGTGGTTTCGGCGATCTGCATGGGCATCGCCATCATCCTGAGCTTGGTCTACGCCGGTATCGAGGCCAACCCGCTTTACGGCTACGGCGGCAACTACCCCACTCTCGGACCCGTCAAGACCTCAGTCGGACTACCCAACGGTGGACCTGGCTTTGTTGATGGTCTTAACGCTGTCCTCAAGTAAGTGACCCTGGGCGACAATGCTGACTTTAGCATCACCTTCTTGTGGATTGGCCAGATCCTTTACCCCTCATTCATCGCCGAGATGAAGGAGCCCAAGGACTTCCCCAAGGCGCTTGCCGCCCTCACCGGTCTCCAGCTCATCCTCTTCACCGTCACCGCTGCGGTCGGATACTACTACATGGGCCAGTACTCCACCGCACCGTCCATCGGATCGCTCCTTGAGCCATGGGCGCGCAAGTCGGCCTTTGCGTTCGTTCTCGTTCCTACCGTTGTCATTGGCGCCATCTACTCGAACGTTGCTAGCAAGTTCCTCTTCAGGCGGATACTCGGCAACAACTCGAAACACGCGCATAGCCACAGCTTGGTCGGCTGGAGCGTATGGACCGGGATCGTCGTGTTCATCTGGGTCCTGGCTTTCGTCCTTGGAAAGTGAGTCTGGGCAACACGCTGTGCGAGAGTTCTTGCTGATGATCAGCGTCATTCCAAGTATGGGCGACTTCCTGGGCATTATGTGAGTGTGCCCTGAAGGCTGTCCTCGATGTCCTTGGCCTGTGCTGACCTACAGGTCCGCTGCGTTCGACTCGTTCTACGGCTTCATCTACTGGTCGGTCGCCTACTACCACCTCAACAAGGGGCGCCTCTTCGCCGGCCCCAAGATGATCACCTTTACCATGATCAACATCCTCATCTTCGTCCTCGGCCTCTTCATGCTCGGCCCCGGATTATATACCAGTGTACAGGCGATTGTCTTGGCTTAGTGAGTGATGGAGTTCCCCCATTCGAGACCAAGCTGACAACGTCAGTTCCGGCTCCGTCCGGACAGCCTTCACTTGCGCTTCAAACGCTTTGTAATCAACGTTGTACAATCTACCATCTTTCTACTCAACATAGGGTAGCGTGCATTCAGGAGAGGGGGAAGTGGGCATGGGTCTGATCACTATACACGGGAAGAGTTTGGGATTCATGCATTCAACCTGCTGATTTGGACGTCAGATGCGCCGTGGACTCGAGACGTTGCTGAAGCGGTTCGGGTGCCGCGATGTGCGCAGCGTGCAGCATGTCTCAGATCTTGCCGACCAAGACCACCGGGAGCGATAGAAGCGGGATCCGGTGCCGCCGAGGGCCGAGGGCCGCGCCGAAGGGTCGAGAGGGTCAGGAACGTGTGAACCTTATACCGGTTGCTGATTGAGACTGAGTGGAGCTGTGCGGAAGAGGCGATGGAGGAGGATAAAATAGGAGGATAGGCGGAGGCGGAGCCGAGGGGCGCGGAGGCAAAGGGTGTGATAGTGCTGCGGATGAGGCTTGCAACTGCTTGAAGTAGTAAGATGTGTGAGCTGAAACGTGATTAGAGTGGGACCCCCCTTTTGTTTGATAGGTTAAGGTGACCCTGAACTAAGCATAGCTTGTTGGTGGCGCCGCGTTGAATGTCTCCGCGCCGTCGCGCCGTGTCGCGCTCTCCCCCTCTCAGCCTATATCCTTCCGCTCTACCCTATAAAGACAGATAGCTCGCCCCCACCTCGTGACTCCCCCACGCTCATTTACTCTACCAACACAGTCACCAATTACCAAACAATCAATCATTACCAAGTGAGTCCGAGCGTGTCAACGCGTCGTCCTCAGCAGCACTGCCCTCCTTTCGTTCCCATCAGCCTATCGCATTGGCTGACATACCAGAATGTTCGGCAAGACCACCCTCGTCGCCCTCGTCGGCGCTCTCAGCGCCTGTGAGTATCTATGGCCCGCTCGGTCGTCTCGGCGCTGACTTCTCAGCCGCCAACCAGGTCTCCAACCTCATGACCCGGTCCGAGCACGCCCCCTTCCTTGCGCGCCAGATCACTCCCGCCCAGATCCCCCAGGCGTGCCAGTCCCAGTGCACCTCGGCGCTCAACATCTACCAGGCGTGCACCTCGGGCGACACCAACACCTGTCTCTCGGTCTGCCAGCCGAGCAACTACTCCAACTTTGTCGGCTGTCTCCAGTGTGTCCTTAGCAACACCCCTGGGGTCTCGTCCTCGGAGGTCTCATCCCTCAACGCCGTCCTCGGTCAGCTTGCCGGCGCGTGCTCCCAGGCCGGTCAGGCCGTGAGCAGCACCGCTCTCTCTGCCGGGTGAGTAGACCCACCCAACTTATTGTTGGGCTGCACTGATTCTCAGTTCCGCGTCTCGCTCCGCTAGCGCTTCGGGTTCCTCGGGCGTTGCGACCGCGTCTGCGTCTGCGACATCCAGGTCCGCTTCGGCGTCGTCCGTCTCGGGCTCCGCTTCCGGCGCCCTTGCTTCGATCAGCAGCGTCATCAACGTGAGCCCTTCGCTATACCCACCACGAGCAAGTGCTGACGGTTAGTCCGCCTCCAGCTCGGTTGCTGCTGTCGCCTCCTCCTCCCGCGCTGCCGGCCAGGCCGTCGCCGCCCTTCCCCAGGGTCTCCAGTCTGTGGTCGCTGGCCTCGTCGGTATCGCCGCCGGTGTCGCGTACGTCCTTTGAGCGAGCTGCGTATGATTCTTGCCAGGTGCAAGTAGGAAGAGAGAGAGAGAGGACAATAATACGCATGTTAATAGGGTTTTCTGTGGAAAGAATATCTCAGTATTGAAGTCGCACTGCTTCCCATTGCTGACGTATACTGATTGTGGACCTATACCGCGGGGACATTTACCCCTTCCCCTGCTCGTATGTCTACTAAGACCCTAATCTCGCTCTCGGCCTGTCCCGGCGCTTTCTTCCCTCTGCCAAGGCCCGCCTCCTCAAACACCTGCACCCCGCCCTCGGACCACCTGACCTTTGGCGAGGAAGGTACGAAGACCGGCCGTTTGAACTCGACCACCAGCCAACTCGGCTTCATCTGGTCCGACGACCACAAGCGCCCTAATGCCGCCCTCGCTCGGTTCCCCTTATCCGCCCTGGGGACGGAGGTGGCCCGGTCCATCACTATTCCGACGATCAGATTGCCATGGGCGATGTTCCGCTTGAAGCCGAACAGCCTGGCGAGGAAGGGCGAGACATGGATGGGGTTGTAGTCTTTCGATAGCGACGCCCAGCCGAGGGGCGTCGAGGAGGTGGGGAGGGAGAGCGGAGTGGGATCGTCGTACCAGGCTGGCTCCATGCTTGCGGAGGCTACAGCTCCCGCATAGAGGGGCGCCGATGAGGGTAGGCGGACGAGTGAGAGCGTAGTAAATGTAAACGAGAAGATCGGCCGCTTCTGCCCAGGAGACGCGGTATCCCCAGCCTCAAACACCTCGATGAGAGTATCATACTCTACACCCCGCTTCATCCGCCGCCCCAGCATCTTCTCCCCGCCCATCTTGGCTTCTGCCCGTAAATCCTTCCCATCCTCTTTGCGCCCGCTCTGCAAGTCTGGCCGGTGGAAGACGAAAGTATTGCGCACGTTGACGGCGCCGAGTGGCTTGATGGGATTGGCAGCGAGGAGCATAAGCGAGGGTACGAGGGGTGCGGCGAGGGGCGCCAGGAGGAACAGCGGGGCAGCTGTGTTGTCCGCCTTGACTGCGCGGTGGTAGGCCTGAACGTCCGCTTCTGAGATCAGCAGAGGTGCAGAGACGGACAGAGACGGGAGCAGGACCGTCCCATCCGACCGCACTTTGCCAAGCTTGGGACCTAGGCCGAGGTGCTTCAGCCCCAGCAGACCCATGGAGATCAAGACGGTGACCATCGAGCTGAACCGCTCGGTGGGGGTCCTGACGAGCTCCACATGACGCTGGGACCGGGTGCGGAAGAGCTCTGCGATATGGTCCCGCGCTGGAGAGGTGAGGAGGAAGCGCAAGGTCCGGGTGAAGAGGATGGGTCCAACGAGGAGGGCGAGGATTTGAGGGAGGTTGGACCACTCGAGGTCGAACATCTTTAGCAGCTGGACTTTTCAGTGTATATTCTTGTCACGAGGCAGTATAGCTAGCTCACTGGTGCTATCTTTCGTGACTGCAGGATTCTACTTCGGACCACGGACGACAGACGTACATGTCAAGGGTGGACCAGTGCGTTCCTTATGGACTTGGTCTCCTCGGCTCCGAAATGCCGACGATCTATCAGGCCGAGGTCTACCGGTACCTTTGTGACATCGTCAATCATCTTTCCTTCTGTGCTCTTCGTGTGACACCATCTTCAGGAAAGACTGGTCCATCACTTCAGATGAGATCTGAATCAAGCGAGCGACATTTGCGCTGGCCAAGATGAGCGGGCACGGCGAGGCTGGATCGCTGCAAAGGGTAAGTCCATCGTGCCACTCTTCCTTCTCGGCCCATTGGACACCTGGGCACAGTATATGTCCACTCACACCGCCATCAGCACACTGACGATGGTCATCGCTGACCTTCAGGCGCACGCCCTCTCTGCCCAAGCTGCAGAACTCCTGCACTCCCCCTCGCCACCCTTACCTGCCCTCACGTCAGCCCTTGACGCCTATCGCCAGGCCGCCGAGCTCTTCTCGCAGGCTACAACAGTGCCCGGTGTGGATTCAGGAACGCTCAAGACTCTCCAGCTCCTCACTACACAGCACCGGAAGCTGGTCAAGGATCTCGAACGGCGGATTGCGTCTGCACAGCCTATCCTCCGTCGAGCAGCAACGGTCCCAGCTCCTTCGTCCTCGGGCGCTACTGGCTCTTCTGCAGCGCCGGGGCGTGTCGGTCGAGATGCACGGCCCTCAGAACCAATACGGCGGCCAACGGAACCAGCTGGACTGGCCGCTATCGGTCTCACTCCCAGCCCTTTCTTTGCTTCGACAGCGTCGGCGCACCGGCCTAGCTTGACGCAGGCAGTAGGAAACAGTACTCGAGCCCTCCCACCTTTTGCCCAACGACCACATCCGGCTACTACCTCAACACCAGCCGCGCCGAGCCTTACAAGCACATCGGTCCATCAGCCCACCCTCTCCCCGCTCTACTCGTCCGCGTCGTCCGAAGACCCCGACCCGGCTGAATCATACATCACCTTCGGGCTCGGGCTGGCGGGCGATGGTAAGGCCGGACGAGGAGGGAAGGAGGTGGATCCATTTAGCAAGTTCTGGGGGATGCTGGAGGAATGCCTGGATGTGGTTAGTAGGCCGGTGGCATTCGCTAGTGTCCCTCTGGGTCCAAAATCGGAGGCGATGGGGCAAGGGGAGGATGGAGACTTTGACGAGGGCCGGAAAGAGCGCGAGAAGCTGAAGAGGGAGAGAAAGAGGACTAAGAGTAAGGCCAAGGGGATGGAGATTGGTGAGTATCGGTGTTGCTCGGCGAAGGCGGGCTAGAGCTGATAGTTCAAGATCGCACCGCCTCACCGAGCGATTCGTACTGTATGGTCTCGTCTGAAGCGCCAGCGGCCTCGTCATCAAGAACAGGCCGTACGGGGTATGTCCGCCTCCATACCTACACTTCACCGGCCTACCTGTGGAGTTAGCTGACATTTGGTAGCTCGCCGTCCTCTAAAACGCCCGAAGAGCTACAACTCGAGAACGAGTCTCTTCGCGCATCCCTAGATGCTCTGGCTGTGCATAATCAACAGGTCGAAAGGGAGAATCAGGAGCTGAAGAAGCGGAGTCTGGAGCGGGAGGCTGTATTGCGGACAATCGCGGAAGGCGTCAGGAAGGAGGTGAGTTTCTCCCTATCTGCCATAGCGGGGAGGATGTCTACTGATGCACGCAGGCGGAGAAGGCTCGACTGGATACGAGTGTCCTTCTGCGGTCGCAGATACTTTCAGCGAGCATCAGCACCGACGCCGCTGCTCCTCCGGCTAGGCATACACACGTCGGCACTTCGACAACCACCAAGCAGGGCGACGATGCTCAAACCGTCGAGAAGCTCAAGCATAGGATCGGCGCGCTGGAGGAAGAAGTCAAGAGTCTCAAGACGGACAATGAGAAGCAGGTACGTCCGCCTCCCTTGTTCTTCAATACGGGCGAATCATGCTGATAGCTGGCTCCAGAAAGCGAATGTCATCAAGTACAAGGATCGACTCGAGTTGATCAAGTCAAAATCGCGGGCGAAGAAGGAGGCACGGGGTGAATCTTGAGAACGAGACAAGCGCTTCATCTGCCTGTATCCGCCATCTATACCACCGACGCCGGCTACCACCGACGCCGGCTGGCCACTCGGCGCCCAGCGTCGGCTTGAGTCCCCGACCACAATACTGGCTCAGCTCGGACAAACCGCCACATAGGATTCCGCGAGCTATCACCTCATCATCTTTGTATCATCTATCGCTAGGAAGGTCATCACGCGGCCGGAGATACCAGTGTATACGCATCGACGTTTGTACTATAGATGTAGAGGAGGTGCATCCTGCAATTGCTGTTTTTCCCCAATTCTCATTGTGCTTCTGACGTTTCCGTCTTCGCCCGCTGCGCGTCCTGTATCACCTTGATCATCTTCGACCCCAGCTTTGTCGCTTCTTCGAATCTCGGCGCAAAGAACGCTACAGATCAGCCATGCTCTACGAAAGGATGATGGCAGGACTTACCAGCAGTCTCCTCAAACCTCGTTCGGTACAGATCAAAGTTCCCAAATGTCACACATTCTGACCAACCCCTCGCTGCGACGACAAACTCGATATCATCTGGCCGATGTATCCTGTCCGAGAGGGCGGCCTGTATGGAGGATGTAAGAAGAGCAGGTGATCTGAAGAGATACTCTGCGACGCCTGGGGGTCAGCCGGACTCCTGCTCAACAAATACAGGGGACTTACCTATCCAGAGCATGAAGACTGGGGTCCCAGCCACGTCCAAGTGCTCGTATGGCCTTATCCCCAGCTTCGCCCAACAATCCACCATAGCCAACAAGCTGAGATGCGAGTTGCTGCTCCTCTCTCGTTCCTTCTCCGCCCCGCCCGCCTTGCCTAGACTGAACTGATCCAGTACATCCTCACTGAGCAAGATCGGACCTCTCCTTCCCTCCCCTTCCCCTCCACCCTCCTGGTCCCTTGTCCACCCAAATACTTTCTCTCTTGCGCCCCAGACCCGCTCGCCCAGCTCATCCCCCTTGTTCTGCACCATGAGCTTGAACAGCTCACTGGCGGATCGGGCGTATTGCTGGATCTGAGCCTGGGCGGCTGGGTTGAGGATGGCGAGACCGGCGTAGACGTGCCACTTGGCAGAGTAGATACGGAGGGTGATATTGACTTTGACGACTTCGACGCCGGAGACGTAGCGCGTAGTCTCCCAGGGGTAGGCGGAGGACTTGTGCCATGCTGTTCCCATACTGCTGATCAGCTGAGGCTCAGATTGGGAGGTGGGTGCTCACCTCAGGAAAGCAGCATGGGTCACAGCTTGCGTGTTGGCAGTGACCATGTCGTGCTCTTCGTAGCTCAAGTAGACGTAGCGGGACTTGAAACACCGGAAGATATCCTCGACCATGGTCACGCGGTCTTTCGGTCCTCGATGATGTATGATGATCTCCCTTGTCAGCTCAACGGCCGATGAACTTCCTGACTCGAGACTCACTAAAGGCTGCCCCTCCGTGGTCACTCCCGGCCCGTGCAGACTATGCAGACTGACCACCGCACAATCTTGCGGGAGGTACGTTTCGAACGCCTGTTTCTCTGGCGCCTTGACGCTCGTCTGACCCGCTACTGTCGCGCCGACCTTCGTACTCGGCCCATACTCCTTCACGCAGGCGCCGATATGTGCCGCCTCGACAGAGTAGACGATAAAGTCCGACAAGCGGGACACGGCGTGACCGTCCGGAAGAGCGATGATGCCAGTATCTGCGAATTCCTCCTGGAGCGCCGAGTACTTTTCGGGCAGGTCGCAGACGTATATCCTGCTTGTCAGCGGGACGCAGTGCGGTCGGAGACTTGAGCGTACATTCCTGCTCCTCCAGCGTGCAGACGCCGTGCGTACATCCTTCCCATCTGTCAATTAGCAGGGAGCATGAGCAGCGGGAGGAGGAGCTCACATCGCCCATCCCTATGATGCCTATGACGGGTTTGACGGCTCCATTGGCGCGGCTCCCGCTTCCTTGGGATTCTGAAATCATTCTGAGGGGCCGCGGGGTTGAGCTAGCCTGTTGTTCTGAGCCAGAGATGAGGTAGAAATTGTACTGACCTTTCACCTGTTCTCAGCTTGTCAACATTTCGCTTGAGTCGCACATCCGTGCGTGGTGGCAAGGTGGGCAAGGCGATCAATGCCATCGACATGCGGTCTGTATCGTCCATCTACTATCCTAGACTCAAACACCACTCTACGCTAGTAGCACAACGAGACGTTCTCTGACTGCGCTCCTAGCTCGTCCGGCATCGAAACATCATATTGAAATCCCTCGACTCTTGTACCCGACCGACGCCCATCTTCCCGATCATGCCCCTTACCCTACCCGACATCCTGCAGCGAGGCGCAGTCTTGACATCGCTAGCAGCCTGCGTAAGTCTTCAGTGTCATTTGAAGTTACACATGCTGACATAGGCAGGGCTATGGTGGTCTCCTCATCGCCCAGGGATTCTCAGTCCGAGCGATGAGAAGAAGAGAAGTGAGTCGACCTCGATCCTTGTGATCTTGGAGTGCAGCTGATCCATTTAGGAAACGCATAAGCTTGAGCAAGTGAGTCCGAGGGTCCCATCACCTGCTCTCCTTGCTACATGCCAAAGGCAGTCCACCCAGGACCTCCTTGACCTGACCCCTCATTGCCCCTGCCTTTCCCTGGACCTTGATGTTGGAGGTGGCTGGGCTGATCAAGCAGGAACGATTCCAGTTTGAGGCTGCTGGCGGGCAGTTCCCACCACCGAACGCGAACGGCTCGATGCCTTCATAGCATCTGCTAGAGTCTCAGATGCCAGATAAAGTGCCCAAATGTATCGATTAATCGCTCGGCCCGCATCCTGATCAAGATGGACTCCCTTTGCGGCGGGACCTCCGGCGATACAAAGGAGTCAATCCGAGGAGGGGCCCAGGGTGGCTACACCCTTTCTGATAGGTGTCTGAGATGCTGAGGGGTAGGATGGGTGGAGAGGGACGGGTCGCCGTTTCATTTCCTGTTCATCCAGGTCAGGTCCTCTCATCTCCGCTTACCTTTCACTCACCTCACATCCCGACCCGACCACATCAGTAGCTACCTGTCTATTCATTCAGACAAATCGTATCGCTCGCCTTCTCAATCAGGCATTGCTTGCCATACGCCGCCTCCTCATCGGGAAGAAAGGAGGGTAGGGCCGGAGCGGTGCGGCTTGCTCTTGCTAGACCGGGACTTCGCGGCCTGCCGACTTGCGCTCATTCCACCGGCGGTCTAGGATCTGTGAAAGAGCTTCAAGATGGTGACGGTGATTGACGATACCGATCCGAACCTGTACTGGGGCAACGGGAATGTCCAGATTAACTGGTGAGTTCAGTGACATCCACAGAAAACGCTCATACTGATGAACACCAGGAGCTCAGGCAATGGTGGGTCCCATCATGCGTTGACAGGACTGAACTGACACTCCAGATCGACTTGATAAGACATTCATGAGGGTGAGTGCTTTCCAATTTTACCCTAGGGTACTGAAAGCTGACGATCTACCAGACCATGTGAGCTTCATCCTGCCCATGCTGTGGATCCGAATGTTACTGACCTTATCCAGGAAGGCCTCCATCAATAATGTAAAAGCCTGCCTTGATCTACGAACGGAGCATCGGCTGACGCTCAAAAGGCCGACTTTATGGAGATCAGGTGGAACGGAGGGGATATCGCCGTCTATGGCGCCCGACGATGGAAGTGAGTCTACGCCGATTTGAAGTCGATGTGAGCTACAGCTGATGCCGCATAGTCATGTGCGTGCCGCTCCGTCATGTCTCCACGGTAATATGAGTGCCATACTGATCCGAACAGGGTATATATGGCGTTTCTGTCGACTCAAGCACTCCGCAATACTTTTCAGGATTCGCCGATCCCGATACCTTCCAGCAGGTCCTGTACGCCACGTCCGGCCTGGCACAGGGCGACCATATGCTGCGACTCACGAATGAGAATGGTCGTAACCCGGCTGAAAGCGCCTCTCGAGTTTGGCTGGACGTAGACTTTATCGCATTCGACGGTTCTGTGTGAGTCCGACTATGGAACGCAAATGATAGGTACTTGTGCTGACTGTTCGTAGTCGGAATGCGATACCTGGCGCACCACAACCGACTACCGCACAGTCTGCTCCAGCGCCTTCTTCGGCGGCATCAGCCCCTCCGCCACAATCTAGCAGTACGCCCGTATCGACACCTCCCAGGCCATCTCCTAGCTCAGCCGCCGTCGCTTCGTCCTCTAGCTCCACGTCGACTTCCCTCTCGTCATCAATATCGAGCTCCTCGGCGATCTCCTCCTCCGCGAGCTCGGCCTCCTCCGCCTCCGCCTCAGTGTCCTCAGCATCTACCAACTCCGGCGGCCAATTCTCCGCCTCCGTCTCGCTACTTCTGCCATCAAGCTTCCAGAGTGCGTCCGTATCGGTCAGTCCCGGGTCCGTCTCCATATCGAGCACTACAACTGTCACAATTAAGACGAGCGGCCAGCCGTCCACACCGTCCGGGACCAGCGGGCCAGATTCCGAGGGTGCAGCATCGGGAACGAACAAGTACGTCTAGTCATGCCCTGTCCGCCCAGAGGGATCAGGCTGACACTTGGAAGGACGACGGTCGTTGCTATATCCAGCACGGTTATCGTCCTCGCTGTCCTCATCATCGGCACAGTCGTCGGTCTGTGGTGGCATCGCCGCCGGAAGAGGCGGAGGGAGGCGGAAGAGCCAGACATGTACGAGACGGGGAACCCGTACGATCGGCCAAACTCGTCTTGGGCGCGGATGTGAACGAGGCGCATATGACCAGGGGGTGAGGAATTAATTTATGGACTATCAGGTTAAATACAGATCATGCAGCTGTGCTGCTTCCTCTCTCTCTGCACATTGGTTGGAGTGCGCCCGGGTGTACATCAGTCTTAACGTTAACGTAGGCGATAGTTATCACTGGCTATTGATGCTCGACCTCACTTTTGCGGACTAGCATATGAGTTTATGAGAACCCTGTGTTGCGTCTCTTCGACGGGACGTGTAGCAGATGATCGAAGGAGGTAATCACAGATCGTGCAACTCGTCAAAGTGAGCCCTTTACCGTCTGAAACAGCTGGGAACATTTTGGGTCAGAAGGATACCACCACCTACCTCCCTCATGCCTTCAATCAAAGGGCCGCAAAGCGGTCGTTTCTCTCGACAACATCAGACGATGAGAGTGGATCATCTAGGGCAGGTATCGCTCCGAACTAGCCTGTCTGTGACCTGTACTCACCTTTGTCAATATCCTGTTCATTGTAGTAGTGCGCGATGGCTACTGTAATTGATGATACCGACCCACATCTGTTCTGGGGGAACGGTAACGATCCCAAGACATGGTCAGTATCCGCTCTGCTTTCGCTCCGGGTAACCTGCTGAAGCAGCTTAGGATCGAGGATAATTGTCAGTACCCAGTGCAGACCCATCGTCAGGTCTGCTATGAATACAATATCGTACTGATTCAGCAGCGGGTCCTCGTGGACCTATTGAGCAGTACTACAACAAGGTAGGCCTGGTGTTCGTTCAACGTGGCGGTAGCTGACAGCTTGGTAGACCATGTAAGCTAGACCGCGATTCATGCCCTGGCATTCGGCGTACGAGTGACTGATCTCGACTCTGAAAGGCACGCGAGCAATGCGAAAGTGAGTACATGCGCCACCATACCAGCGCTACCGCATCCTGACGGTACTCAGGCGGACTTTATGGAGGTCAAGTGGGTTGGAGCAGACATCGCCATCTACGGCGCCAGGAGGGACAAGTGAGTAATCGTACAGTAATACATATGCTGCATGCTCATCAGCAGTCATGTGAGTCCCAACAGTCGCGCTCGAGCGTTCGCCTCGGCCGGGATCTGATACGCCAGGGCATCTACAGTATCATCATAGACTCTGCGCCCCCACAGTACTTCTCCGGCCTCGCCAACCCCAACATCTTCCAGCAAGTCCTGTTCGCCACCTCGACCCTGGCGCAGGGCGATCACGCGTTGCGGATAACGAACGAAGGGAATCGGGATGCGCCTGATCAGCCTGGGTTGATTTGGCTTGATGTGGACTTTGTCGCTGTTAGCGGTGTCATGTGAGTCTTTCGTCCAGCCGGGTAGCTGATGACTAGACGTAATGCGAATCCTGGGGGCGCTCAGCCTGTACCGCCTGCCTCTTCTGCCGCGGCAGCTTCATCTGCTGCGGTTCCGTCTGCGGTCTCGGCGCTATCAAGCTCCAGCTCAACATCCGCGATCACCAGCAAGCCCGCCGCGTCTTCTTCCGCGGCATCGTCGGCCTTCCCATCTGACTCTTCAGACCGCTCTTCCGCGCCTGCCCTGGCTTCAAGCTCTTCGTCTACTTCGCTCTCCATGTCAGATGGCGCCTTTCCCACCTCCAGCTCGATCGCACTCTCCTCTGCGGACATCTCTGAGTCAAGCTCAAGCGCGCTCGGCAGCTCAACGCTGACAACGACGTTCACTGTAACCAAGTCAGGCGAACCATCGACCGTCCCCACCGGAACCGCCACTCCGGGCTTAGCGGGAACTGAGGGATCCGGGTCCGGCCCGAACAAGTGAGTACAATCAGCACGACCTAGTTGCTAATCCTCTAGAGGACTGATCATCGGCGTCTCGATAGCAGGCACGATAGTTCTTATCCTCGCCACCGTCTCGGCGCTGTGGTGGTACCGTCATCGAAAGTGGCGGAGGGAGGTGGAAGAGGTGGAAGAGTATGATGCGGATGGGCAGGAGCCGTATGCGCGGCCTGACTCTTCTTGGGCGCGGATGTGAGCTGTGTCAGTAGACAAATTCAGTACCCTGAGTGCGAGACCGAGGCAGCAGTGCTGTTTCATCGTAGTATGTAAGTGATTGCTGCGCCTAGTGCGAGACCCGATACGCTTGCGAGGTAGACTGGCTCGACAGAGATGGGGTGGTCGGCGCCGCCGAGATAGTGATAGCACCGGTTGAGACCGGCATTGAGATACTGCGTGTAGTCGTATGGGGATGTTGAGGCCGAGGGTTGGACCGCGTGGACCGGGGGTATCGCGATCTCGGTCGGTGCCAATGGTGGCTGGTCGAAAGCTTCCGGCTGGAGTGGCAGAGACGCCGCTCGCCCCGACAGATTCCTCTCCCCCACCTCGCCCGCCAGCGCCTCGATCTGCTTTTGCACACTCTCCATCATGCCCGCCATCCGCCCCTCCAGCCCCTCGGCCAACTTTCTCCTCTTCCACGGCTCAACAAACGCAATCGCCCCCACAAACACCACCAGATTCACCGCCAGCCCCACCAGATTCGCCCAGGACGAAAAGGAGCGGATCTTGTCGCTCCAGATCTGTTCCTCGTGATACCGCGTCAGGATGGTTTTGGTCAATTCCGAAAAGAGCCGATCGACGTCCGCTTCCGCCGCGTTGAGCTGGGCCGAGGTTTGGGCGACGGCAGCATTGGAGGCGTGGTCGGAACGGATGAGGGAGGTGAAGTCTGCGACGTCCGAGTCTGACCATCGGTCCTTGCGTTCGAGGAGGGAATTGACGGAGCGTTGGGCAGAAGCACGAGTAGTGACTGCCTGGTCGTATGCGTGTTTCAGAGCTTTGGCGGCGTCACGAGCCGAGGTGAGTTGCTGCTCTATCATTAGCTCTGTCGTTGATGTAGACTCACCAGTCGCGACGACAGCTGCCTTGAGCCGATCTATATCCTCGTATCCCGTCACATGGTTCAATCGACTCCCCAGCCCGTCTACTCGAGTCCCGAGGGACACTGCGAGCTTCCCTTGATGCTCGCGAAGGGTACGAATAGCCGCTTGGATAGAGAGGCGAGCTTGCTCAAGGTAGCGCTGGACTTGCTCCCGAGGGGGCGTCGAGTAAGAGCGGTGATGTGCGAGATGGAGTGCGAAGGGGAGAGGTCGGAAGGGGGAGGTGGGGAAGGGAAGGTGACATTTTGGGCAGAGGGGCCGGAATCGTTGTGAGCTGGTGGATGCTACGCCGCGCACACCGAGGGCGAACATTATCTACCAGGGCCGAGTCTGTAGTGACAGAGCAAAAGCAGAGAGACAGAGGAAGTGACTTCTTTCACTGGCAGTAGGCTTGCAGACCAGGCTAGGCACATGGACGCAGGTCAGTTAGGCGTGGCGCATCGGCTGCCGTCATCTCGGCCCGGCTGATCGCGTCACGGTCATTCTCGGCGCGAGCTGTTCCTGAATTTCTGAACCTGAAACGAGGGGGGTAACGGTAAGGTCTGTGTGTCCTTGTTGACACCCTCCTTTCCCTAGCGTCGAAGCAGCATCAGAACACCGTGTCCACAGCCCTGTACTTGCCCATCAGGCGAGCTTGCATGCGTGGATCATGACCTACATCCAATACAGTCAGTATAGAGAGGCTCAAAGAGACACCCTGCAGGAGATCAAAACATAACAACAGGCCAAGCCCACGATGGGAAGGGCGACGGGGGCAAACCTTATGGATCGGAGGTTTCCCCTTGGCGACGAGATGAAACGCGCTTAGAGAAGGGTACTCCTTGTTGACAAGGACAGCTTGGGAATTAAGCGCAAAGGCCCCCTTTTACTTTGCTACTGGCTATACCTTTTGGGCTCTTTTGATCTTGTCCTTCATCCTTCGTTCAACCACTCTCTCTTCTCTGTCTCTGTCTGTCTCTGTTCCTCGGCGCTCATCCACGACTTGACGCCACATCACACTCTTTTTCTCAACACATCAGTCTTTACATGCTTTACACCGGCTCACATCACCCCATCGCTCAACCCATCGCCACCCTCGCCCCACAATCGCCAAAATGAAATTCACCGCAACGCTGGTCCTTGCGACTCTCTCGCTCTCCCTCCACGCCGCCGCATCCACCTCGTTTGCTCCGCGAGCAGACAACGTCACGATCACCAATGCCAATGTTACGACCGCTACCAACGCGACTGACGGACTTGAATATGACTGCGACGTTGAAGTAGAAGGGGAGGATGATGAGGGGGATTGCGAGGATGATGATGCTGCTGGTTTGGCATCCAACGCGACGTCCTCTTCGGTCTCGGCGTCCATGACCTTTTCGGCTTCGGCTTCGGCGTCCACCTCTCTCCAGGCGTCCATGATCTCCTCGGCTATCTCTATGCCCCTCCCTAGCAACGTCCACGCCGCTGTCCCGGAGGTTGACGACGAGGACCTTGAGGATTGCGAGGATGAGGAGGACGAGGCTGCCCCAGCACCAGCTGCGCCCACTCCGTCGCCCTCTCCTTCGCCCGCCGCGCCCGCTCAGGCCAAGCCCGAGTACCAGAACGCCGCGGTCCAGCCCAGCGGGTCGGTCGTTGCGGGTGTTCCCTCCCAGGCCCCCGCCGCGACTCCTGCTCCGGTCCAGCCAGGTGCTGCTCAGGATGCTGGATGTGCCGGAGTGAGTCTTGCCTGAGTCGTCTTTGGGGTAGCAGCTGACACTCCAGGCGACCACTGTCTATGTGACCGTCACCGTCACCGCACCGTCCGCTCCCGGCTCTACCGGTCAGGCTCAGGCTGCCGCGCCTCAGCAGGCCAACAACGGCAACAACGGCAATGCCCCCGCGCCCGCTGCCCAGCCTCAACAACAACAGCAGTCCTCTCCCCAGCCCGCTGCTCCCCAGCCCGCCGAGGACGATGATGATGAGAGCCTCGTAAGTCCTCGCTTTATCTCTTTGGGCTGAGCTGATCGTTAGCCCTGGTGCGACGAGGAAGAGGACGACTACACCCCCGCGCCCGCTGGCCCCCTTGCCCTGGGCGCGGCCAAGCCGTCTCCCTCTGCTGTCCAGCCCGCCCCGTCTGACGCCAACACTAAGCCCGCCCCAGCAGACGCCAACACCAAGCCCGCGCCCCAGGCCGAGGACGAGGAGTACTATGACGATGAGGACTGCGAGGAAGATGAGGAGGAGGAGCAGACCAAGTGAGTTGATTCCAAAGCAGAGCTTGGGATTGAGCTGACTTCCAGCTCTACTGCCCAGAAGGCCGCTGTGACTTCTTCGGCATCCGGTTCCCTCTCCAGCTCGTTGTCGGCTGCTATGAGGTGAGTCATTTCTTCACACTGTCAGGGCAAGAGCTGATAGATAGCGCATCTGCCTCCAGCGTCTCTGCCGCGTCTGCCAGTGCTACCTCGACCGCCAGCGCCTCGTCAGTTCCTTGCGACTCACGCTTCGATCAAAACTGACCATCAGAAGCGCATCCGTCTCGTCCGCATCTGCAGCCGCAGTCAGCGCTAGCCTGTCGTCCTCCGTCTCCGCGTCCGCGTCATCCGCATCCGCATCCGCCTCGGAGGCATCCAGCATCGGCGGAGCCCTCCTCGCCAGCGCGTCCTCCTGGTCCGCCTCGGCCACCGCGTCCGCATCGTCCGCCAGCGCCTCGTCCTACTCCGCGTTCGGAGCCTCCTCCTTCTCCGCCTTTGAGGCCCCGGCTTCCGCCTCAGCCTCGGCGTCGGCTTCCGAGTCCGCTGCTGCTGCGGCTTCGTCAGAGTCCGCTTCGGTCTCGTCCTCCTCCTCGGCTGCCGCGGTCACCATCACCGCCGGCGATGCCATCCCCACTCCGCGCAAGCGCGCCATCTTCTGGAGGGGTTAGAATAATACGTCTCACGAATCAGAATGAAATATCCCGGCGCCGAGCGCATGGGAATGTCTAGGAATAACGTAGTGCGGGTAGTAGGTCTGCTCGATGCATGATCTCAAGTAGATGAGGCGAGTCAGGAAGATCGTAAACGTCCAGGCTATACAACGTTACATGGCTGTGAGAATGACCAGACTGGTACGAAGGTGGCTCAAAGTCACCAAGTGAGGTTTGGGCTCATCCGCAAGTCGACCGGCAGCCATCCACCGCTACTCCGTCAGCTTGAGTATGCCAGTCATATCTGAGCGAAAGACCTACTTCCACCACCTCGAAGATCTCCCATCGACATGAAACCCCCTCCTCCGCCCCTTCCACCACCGCCCCCTCCACTCCCACCACCCCCGCCGCCCCCTCCGCCAAGGGACCGCCCTGACCCCGAGTTCCCGTCGTTTCGCCCCCTAGTAACGCTTGAGCCGGTAGCTGAGGGGTTCGTCCAGGACGCGGGGTTCAGGATGGGCTACACATCAGCGTCCGCATGAGCTTTAGATTCCAAGAGATTCCGAAGTGGGGACAAGGGGAAGGGGAAGGGGAAGGCCGGACGTACGCTCAGTAAAGTCTCAAAGAAGAGATACGCGAGCGACCCGGCATCTGCCACGGTGTCCGAGATACGGACAGCCAAGGGGCGTTCCCCGAGGCTTCCAGATGAAGAGACGTAGGCTGGTTTGGTAGATGAGGACATGATGCAAGTAAGGAGGTAGATGTATGGATGAAAGGGAGCGGTACCGGCGGTGGAGTTGACTTGAGTTGGGTGGCGAATTTCAGTTGGACCTTGAACTGGTACACAAACAATCCAATTCACCTGCCCCTTCTCACCCTGCTCATCTGGCGCCCAGCTCGCCTGCAATAGCTGAGCATACCTCCCGCAGAGGACAAGAAGCACTGGGGCATATCCTGGACTGCATGCGCGGGTCATGGGGAAGCCCGTACGTCTCGCGTCAAGCTCGAAACTTGAGAAGCAAATCCAAGGGCCGAAGCGCTGATGAGGGGTACAGCTTTCGCGCAAATTGGTGGTTATAGGTGATGGAGCTTGTGGGAAGGTGGGTCCCTGCTTCTTTGTAGAAGGGATAGGGAAGGAGCTGATGGTGGTGTAGACTTCACTACTGACTGTCTTTACGAAAGGTGGGTCGTGCCCAGCCGGAATCTGCACGAACGCACAAGAGTTACAGCTGACGGTCGAGGCTACTTCCCTACTTCCTAGTGAGCTGCTCTGTTGTGGTCATTGTCACCTCGTGGATACATACTGATGAGATAGTGAGCCTACCGGTACGCCAGCATATCCAAGCTTGGGGAGACAAAGGGTCAAGCTGAGCTCGCAGTCTTCGAGAACTATGTCGAGCTACTCGAGGTGGATGATGAGCAAGTCGAGTTGAGTCTGTGGGATACAGCAGGTGAGCTTACTGTCCATCCTTGGTTACTTCAGAAGGCGGTTCGAATGGGCTGGGCGGACGGAGGTAGCTGCTGCGTGTACCGACGAGGGGAAAGGGCCGCAGCGAGCGTCCCCGAACCTGGCTCGTGCAGCGGGGGTCAGGCCGGGCGTTCCGGACAAGAGCAAGTGGGGGAGTCAAGGTGTCCAAGAGGCATAAGCCAGACGACATGGGACAGTCGTGCTGTGCACGAGCAAAGAAGCGTAATCTAGACCTAGCTGACATCTGCAGGCCAAGAAGAATTCGACCGCCTCCGGTCCCTCTCCTACGCCGACACGCACGTCGTCCTGCTCTGCTTCTCTATCGACTCGCCCACATCACTAGAGAACGCATCTACAAAGGTCAGCTTCGTGCATCGCGATGACTTTAGGCGAGCGTCATAGCTGATAGTCACAGTGGGTCGAGGAATTGGCTGAGAATTGCCCTGGCGTGAAGATCATCCTCATTGGTAAGCTCGCTAAGCTCCGTGAGATGGCATAGGATTGGAGTTCGAGCTGACTGATCAGCCTTGAAATGCGATCTGCGGGAAGATCCAGCGGTTCGAGAAAAGCTGGCTAGGCGATCGTTGCAGCCTGTGACGTATGAAGATGGGTTATCTGTAGCGAGGACAATACGGGCGGTACGGTATCTGGGTACGTCTCTTCTCCTCTCCCCTCCACCCCAATCCACCCCGGCTACATGCCCCTACTCGCACTTGGGGACTGGGCTGATCGACAGAATGCTCAGCAAAGCACAATAGGGGAGTTCAAGAGGCGATATACGAAGCCGCCCGGGTGGCTATGGGGAGCAGAGCAAAGGGGAGTGGGGGAGGCGGGGGCGGTGGAGTAGGGGCAATGGCGAGCAGACTGAAGGGTAGATCTTGCATCATTCTGTAATGGAATCAATCTCATCAATCAATTGTCATCAACATGTATTTGCGTATAATGTGCGATGCGAGCAAGCAGAGTTTCATCTGCCTGAATCCTCCGCCTGAAGCTGTCTCTGCGCAAACTGAGTTTGGTGTGCAGAGGGAGCGGCTGAGGTGAAATGGAGACGGAGAAAAGTCGAGCCTCAATCCCCAACACCCGCTCCAAATGTCAACGTTTCAACCCGGCCCATTGTCTCCGTCGAGCTAATCCGTTCTCTCATCTCATCTCACTCAGCTCCATGAGATACCAAGCAACCCCTCGCTCCTTGACTCGCCATCCCTAACCTCAATCTCCCGTAACTCCTGCGCCCAATGACCCGCAATGGCAACGTAACTTCCCCCCAATCCCACCTTCTCTCCGCGCCCGCCCGCCCGCCTTCGTCCTCAGATGACATATCCTATCGCCCCCGTATCTTCTGTCTTGTCCAGCCCAATGGATGTTGGCTTGCGGCGGATGAGTACTGAGTCATCGTAGTGAGTGCTTGAGGTCAGATTGAAGTACGCCGACCCTAAAGCTTGAACTTGACGTTGACTAATCCATCCGGTGTGCGCGACCTATAAAGACAGTTTGGCGAGTGACCCGCCAAGCCAAAGATAAGAAAGAGAAGAGAAAGACGTAGAAGGGAAGGGAAGAGCGTAAACTAGAGCCAGTCTAGCGGGACCGAGGCTCCCAAGGTCGTAAAAGTCGTTTAACAGTCTTTGAGGTTCCCTACCAAGTCAGTTTTGGGCCAGATATCGATTTGGGACGTAGAGGACTTACAGTAGGACCCAACGGAGTGGCCGTCCTTGCCCAATACCCAAGCATTCAGGAACTGTGTCAAATAGTCGAGGTTGTTCTGGTTGCGACAGTTGCCGGTCCACCTTGCGCGAGTCGCATCGTCGACTGTCATGCCCTTCCTCCAGCCATTATAGGCACCTATCGAGGCTAGAACGTTGCCCCCGTTCGCATCTAGCATCTGGCGGAAGAGCTGAGCGCCCCGGCGGACATTGTAGTGAAGGTCCCAGCAGCTGAAGGGTCAGTAGCGGCCCAAACACAAAGGAAGGGATACTTACTTGTTGCCAGCCTCGCAGTTTGGGGGAGCAATCTGCATCATACCCGCCTCCCCTCCACCACCAGTAACGCCCGGGTTGCAAGTTGACTCTTGTATAGCGAAGGAAGCAAGCATGATAGGTGGGACTGGTTATAAGCAAAAATCGACGGAAGCAAATTTTCAAGGCTTACTGTGGAATTCGCCTCCGTACTGCCTGAACAGATCAAAGTACTGCGCGCAAGGGGCAAAGACACCGTGGGCGTCGAGCTCCTTGGTGATGAGCTGATCGACGGTGACGTGAGGAGGGGTCCATCCGCCAGAGTTGAGACCGCAGTTGAGCCAGTCCTGAGACCCGTTCGGCTGATCACCGTTCGAGTTGCACCAACCGCACTTGCCGTCGTTGACCTGCAGAGTGCCCCAGTTCTGACCAACGCCGCCGCCGCCTCCACCACCGCCCTGCTGGGGTGGGGGCGCCGGTGGGCTGGGCTTTGGGGGAGCGGGAGGGGGAGCGGCCGGCGAGTGCCACGGAGCCGCGGCGGACGAGTGCTGCGCGATGTAGTTTTGGTTTTCGATGGTAGGGGACGCTGCAGCGGCCGATGAGGATGCGACGGCTGACGAGGCCGAAGGGGAGGGAGCGACGACCGCCTGGGCCGCTTTTTGCCTCGGACGACAAGTCTGACCGCGCTTGACAACGGTGCGCTTGATGACCCGGAGCGCATCAGCGTGACCCGCGTCAGCCCGAGCGAGTTTGGCGCCGTTGGGTGTCTCCTCGCGCATCTGGATAGAGTGGGCGAGACGACGGTGCCGAAGGTGGGGCGGGTTGTGGGCGGCCGAGGCGAGGGCGAGGAAAGGGAGGAGGGCGACGAGGAAGAACATGGTGGGCGAGTGAGTGTGGGTTGCAAAAGAGCGTGGGGGGTTGTTGGAGTCGATCAAGCGGTAAGGTGTGTGTTGGGAAGGTTGATGGAGAGAGTACGAAAGGGAGCCTGCCCTTTTTGCGGTGTGTATGAGGGTACGAGTGCGAGTGGTGGGAGATGGTTGCCAAGTAGGAGGGCAAAAGCGTTTGATGAAGGCTAAGGAAAGGGGGTCGTTGGAAGAAAGGGATATGTCAACTTGTGATGAAAGGGGTGAGTAGAGCTATGACCGTTTGGGTGATCTTGGTCGCAAGGGAGACGGGGTTGAAAAAGGGGGGTCCGAAGGGGTCAAAGCGGTGTGTGTCGTTGTCGGTTTCAGAAGGCGGATCGTTATTGTTGCTATCGTTTGTTGATCGTTGTTGTTGTCGTAGAGCACTGTTTCTGAAACGGGGAGGGGGACGCTAAGCACAACAAGGCGGAAGCTGAGTGTGCTGAGCGAGTTGTTGGGGTGCTTGGACAAGCCACATCTTGTTGGCTTTGCATCGGGCCGGTTGAGCTCCCTGACCATTGGCTCAGGTTGCCGTAAGATTTCCCCTGATCCATCGGCTGAAACACCAAGCTTGTTTGTGAAACACGGATAAACAAAGGCAGCTGATAGGTGACGTGGGATTGGCGGCGGTTGATACCGATCAACGGAGTTCCGAGTGAAGCCCACCAGGTTACGTCACGTCGGCTTCACCAGCGCAGTCGCGCTCATGACAGCTCATGCAAGCGCTCAAGAGGGTCCGTTCCTTCTCCTTCTTCCTTCACATTGCCCCCTAATACAGACGCGCAGAATGGCTGGACCACCTCAGCAGGCTGAAGGCTCCGGCTCGGCTCAAGCCAGTGGCTCGAGCACTGCTCGCAAAACCTTTGAGCTCAACAACGACGTTCAGGTAGCCGATCCATCCGACTCCCTCTTCGCCTATTCTCGTGATGAGGAGCGAGTCCTCGAGGATGCTGCACCATGGAAGAAAGAGTGAGCTGACAAGAACAGAGTAGCTGTCGAGCTTTAGCTGACTTTCAGTCCCCACTACTTCCACACCGTCAAGATCTCGGCTGTAGCGCTCATCAAGATGGTAAGCCCATCATCACCTCCAGAGCTGATGGCAGGTGACGCACGCGCGCTCGGGCGGAGCATACGAGATCATGGGCGTCATGTATGGCAAGGTCCGAGACGGGGTCTTCTGGATCATGGACGCCGCCGCCCTGCCCGTCCAAGGTACCGAGACCCGTGTCAACGCCGGAAACGAGGCGTTCGAGTACATGGTCAACTTCCAGACAGCCAATAACGAGGTGGGGAAGGATGAGATGTTGAGGGGATGGTATCACTCGCATCCGGGCTACGGGTGCTGGTTGTCGGGTATCGACGTCAATACCCAAATGACCAACCAAAGCTTCAACGACCCTTATCTTGCCGTCGTTGTGAGTGCTCCTTGTATGCTTGACGGACCGAGCTGATGATAGATTGACCCCAACCGTACTGTATCAGCGGGCAAGGTTGAGATCGGAGCGTTCCGGACGTTTCCCGAAGGTTACGAAGCACCCCAGACATCCCAATACCAGTCCATCCCGATGGACAAGATCGAGGATTTCGGTGTACACGCCAACTCGTACTATCCGCTCAAGGTCGAGATCTACAAGACGAGGCTGGACGAGCAGCTCCTCGACCTTCTCTGGAACAAGTACTGGGTTGCTACGCTCAGTCAGAGTCTGATCTCCTCCGTAAGTCTCCTCTTTGGCTTGGCTGACGACAGAACCGAGCATACGCCACCTCGCAGCTCGCAGACCTCGGCGCGAAGCTTCACTCTGCCCCGCTCGACGCGTCAGCCAAGCTCAAGAAGAAGGATGAGGGGGTCGAGGATGATGCGACACCGCTGAACCAGGCGACGCAGGATAGGTGAGCCTGCCGGGGAGATTGGAGCTGATGATAGTGTCCGCATCAACACCGAGCTTCAAAATGGAATGACGGCGCAAGTCATCAAGGAGAAGCTGTTCAATGGCAAGCTGGACGCCGAGGGCGCGAGGAAGGCGGTCCTGGGTGTGTTGTAGGTGGATCAGCGGGAACCTCGGGAAGAGAAAGGTCGAAGTCAGACAGGAAATCATGTATAGAAGCCATATAAAAGTCAGGCGATCGTACTCTCCTCGGACACCTCCTCTTCCATCTCAGACGCAGAAGCGTCCCATCATATGGATCCCCACACGGACCCCCTCTGGGCCGAGTCATTCGCGGCGATCGCCGCTCAAAGGTATGCCGCGCGCACGTCCACTCGCGTTCCTCCGGGTGACATCTCGCTTCCCTTTTGTCTCTATCGCTCTACCGCTACCGCTACACTATGGTAGGCATCAGAGGCCTAGAGCCTTACATGCGAGAGCGCAAGCTCTTGTCTCAGGCCCCGCTCGAGGCGTTGCGCGGGACAAGGCTCGGTATCGACGCTACCCACTACATCACGACCCTGCTCTCGGATCCAACTTCGCGGGAGCCGCTCGTCGCTTCCACCGGCGGTCTACCTCTCGCTCTCGGCCTGCGGATCGAGACGGACCTTCGGACGTTCGAAAAGTACAACATCAAGCCGGTCTTTATCCTGGCGGGTCTGCCGCTGGCGTCGCGACCTCCGCTGAAGGGGGTGGACCACCAGGACCGGGAGACGAATGTCAAGCAGGAGGCGTGGAGCTACTATGAGAATGGCGAGGTGGAGAAGGCGGTAATGACGCTGGCGTCTGTTCGGGGCGGGGCATGGACGGATCACCGGGATGTGCTCCGGCTGGTCCTCCGTCAGCTGCGACACCGGTACGTCGAGTACATTGTCGCGCCGTACCTCGAGTACGCGCAGCTCGCGTACCTCCTCCGTCATCCCCAGGGCTACATTCACGCCATCTACTCGTCCTCGGAATGCCTTCTCTTCCCCGTCGACAAGGTCATCACGTCCATCGACTTTGCTGGCTCGTTCAGCTTTGTCGACAAGTCCAAACTCCTCGCGGACCTGGCCATGACGGATGACCAATTCCTCGATACTGCCATCCTCGCTGGCTGCTCCCTCTCCCGTACCTTCCCTCCCCTGGCCGCAGACTTTTCACTCCGGGGCGCCATCGACCTCATCCGGCAGTACAAGTCGGGCATCGTCATTTCGCGCCAGGTAGCCAACTATGGCGAGGCCTTCCTCCGCGCTCGGCTGGCGGTCAAGTACTCGCTCGTCCTCACTACGGAAGGCAACGTCTGCCCCCTCCCTCTCGTCCTCTCCCTCGTCGAGGACATCCCTCCCAATATCGATGAGATCTTCTCCCCCCGCCTCCCCGATGAACTCTACTACCATCTCTGCCGGGCGTTCGTCTCACCCCAGGTCCTCGGATGGTTGACGAGCGGTCTCATCGTCGAGCCTCAGCCGCTCGCCGATAGTCCAGAGTACCACCGCTTCATCAAGGACGTCATCACGGAGGGTCATACCTCTCCCCGGTGCACCGCCCTCGCCCTCCTCGCGGAGAGTCTCCACCCACACTGGAAAATGCGCCGCGTATCGGCCCACTACTACTTTGATCCCCCCTACGCGTCCGCTAGCGGCGTCACCATCCCCTTCTCCGACATCCTCACGCATAACCTCGTCGAAAAGTGCAACTGGACCGTCCCCCTTAACGTCGTCGAGGGGGAATTGCGCAGACAAAAGTCGTCCACCATAGACATGAAGTTGTGTCTGGCGGCGTTGCACTCGCCGGTGCGGATCGAGTCGAGGCCGATAGAGAAGAAGGATGAGGTCGTGGCGAATATCGTGTGGAGATTCCTGGATGTCAGAGGGTAAGTCCTTTACCGATTTCTTCGAGTTTGGCTGACTCTCAGCTTCCTCAACCCAGATCGAACCCACAATGTCATGGGCAAGGCTATGCACGCCGGATGCCAAGCTGCCAAAGTCAACGATCGGTTCCAAGAATCCCTCTACCTCGTCCTGGAGCTCTTGCGCGCCGGCGTCGTCCACGGTTCTCGGTTCGGTAATGAGATTCTCTCTGGCGGGCCGTCGTACGGGGAAGAAGATGAGCAGCGGAGTGCTCTCCTTATCATGCGGTGCCTCAGTGTTTTGCCTCTGCAGTTCCGCGTAAGTCTGCCGTGCTGATCGCGCTGATGCCAGGCACAACAATGGGCCGGTCCCCTTTCGCGCGAACTCCTCACCTTCAACTCGTTCGTCCGCGCCATCTCTAAATCCATGCGTCAGCTCCTCGAGGCCATCGGCGTCCACATGGTCCTCTCCGGCGATGCCAGGCGGAATAGGGATGACTATCTCGACCTCACCACCAGCCTCCCCTTCCAAGGAGACGTCAACACTGGGTTCGGAATCCTCGCCAAGACATACCTCGACGCCGCGCTCTTCCATCTCGGCGAGCCCATCACGCCCGAGAACGCCCAGAGCGAGGCGGCTATCGCGGCCAAAAATGAGGCGCTGAGCTTCATCGAGTCGTCCTTCTCTAGCGTCAGGCAGCCGAGGCAGGAGATTGAGCGGGGATTCAGGTTCTGGGACACCGTGAGCTCTACGTTAAGATGACAAGGGAGTGGCTGATGAGTAGATCATGGTGGCGATCAGAACGCTGGTCAAGGAGCAGCCACCCGGATCGGCTGTACCTATCGTAGCTGCAAATGTGGCCGAGGAGTTTGAGCGCGCAGATAGCTGGTTGAGACCTATGCGGATGTAGGTGCTGCAGTAGCTGCAACGGCAGGATGCATCTCTAACATCTACAAGGAGCTAAACAGTCGACTCGGCTGATGGCCACCGCTCTGGCCGAATAAAGCTCTGACGCGGATGGCCCGTGATCGTCTCCCAGATCTCCATCGAGTTGTGCCGATCCTCCACCGGAGCAAAGTAGAACGCTAATGTCAAGCGGGCTATCAATAGTCTTAACTCCAGCAACTGTTCGTCAGACTTGACCTTTACTCTTACTCACAGCCAGATTCTTGCCAAAGCAACCGCGCTGACCCAGACCAAACGGAGCTGAGGGACCAGCATTCGCGTCGAACTGCCCGTCCCTCATCCATCTATCCGGGTCAAACTTCAAGCCTGTCCCTTTTGCCCAATACCCGACTTTGCGCGCCTCGCCTGAACGCAGGCCGTCAAGATTCGTAGTTTGGTCGGGTGGACCGGACCAGGCTGGCTTGCCTTCTTCCTCTGTCTGGAACGCTGATGGGATGACGACAGTCGTTCCCTTGGGAAGTACATGGCCTAGAACGACCGTATCCCTTTTGGCTGGCGTATCAGCTTTTTAGTCTAGGGAAGAACAAGACAGGCAAGGAGGAGGACATACCTTGCCGTGTGGTACCGCCCGCGGTACGAGACAAGCGCAAAGTCTCCTGGACGACCGCTTCGAGGTATGGGGCATTGAGGGGAGAGAGGCTCTCAGCTGTGACGGGCTGAGGAAGCCTTTCTTGAAGATGGTGGCGAAGCTTGTGCTGCACATCGGGATGATTTGTCATGAATTTGAACCACTGACATCAGCCCTTGATGATGAGTGAACGCACCCATGACATTGTGACAGCGGAAGTTTCCGTCCCAGCTACCAGATCTGAGGGGTTAGTCATGATCCTGCTCTCATATTCGGTGCGCTCACACAGGAAGATCTCATCCTTGAGCTCCGCATCAGTCATCGTGTCCCCCCTCATCTCCCTCGCGACCATCATATCCAGCGTATTGTCTGCCAACTCCACTGCTGCCTCGCCCAGAGAAGCAGCCCGATTTCGGGCTTCCGCAAGCTTGGTATCGATGTACCCGAATACAAGGCGGCGGTGGCGGTTGTAGGTGGGCGAGAGACGGGTTTGGAGCTTGGTCAGGCGCGGGAAGGTGGCTTGAACGGGTACAGACTGATGATCAGTCCTATGCGAGATGCCTGAGCCAGAGTTGAAGAGCTTACATCGAGAAGCGCGATCGTACTGACTGCGAGCGGCGGCATCTCGGTCGCAAAGATCGCCTCATCCAGCGTTCCGTTCTTTGGTGTGCTTGACCTCACCTCCCTCGCAAAGTCCCGTACGATCCCCCACGAATCTCCAAATGCCATCCCGCAAATCACATCCTGCCCGTCAGTGGCATCTAGCCGGCGGACTCACCATGGTGGCCGCAATCATATCCCCTTCGACCTGCCATGGCTTGCCCTCCGACTTGTCGATCTTCGCCTCAAAGAGATCCACCAGCTCATCCACCGCCTCATTCGCCCTCGGGACCGTCATCCCCAGATACTTGGTGCTCATCGCAGACCCGATCAGCCGGCGATGATGCTTCCACATCGTGTTGGTCCGTTGCGAGATCTGCGCGGTAGGTATCAAGAGATCGAAGATCTCTGTCGTCTGTGCCGCACGGTCAAAGTCCGCATGACGGGCAAAGACGGATTCGATCTCTTGATAGTCTGATAAAATCACAAAGGTCGTTCCGGGCCCCAACTTGACTTGAGCGATGGGTCCTAGGTCTTTGCCGACCCCGTCAAAGAAGATCCGGAAGCTGTGATTGGCCTTAACAGACTTGACGACTCGTGGGAGGTCGCCGAAGATGGGGATGGGATCGGGGTAAGAGGGTAGACCGGGGATACCGCCAGGTGTAATGAGCGCGAGGATGCATCGTCTGAACAGGTAGGTGAGGGCTGCTACCCCCAAGAGGATGAGAGAGAGCATGGTGGTCGGGCAAAGAGCTTGCGAGGAAATCAGTAGGAAAGAGAGATGAGCGTAATCGTATAACTGGCACCGCTGACAAGCCTCTCGCGATCGGACATTTCGAAACACGTAAGGGCCGCGTCAGGCACCGGATCGGCCGACCAAAATGGAGGTGCTGTGTGGTGGCGATTTGGCCCTATGTATCATAGCTTCATGGTCAAGGAGGACTGATACCGCGCTGAGACCGAGACCAGAGTGAAGAACACACTGACGCGTCGCCGCAGCGACGAGGTCTGCCATGCTAGCGGGCCTTGCGGAGCATTCTTGACCTGGCGCGACCCTCGAAGCGATGAAACCTTACTTTACGGCATCGTTATGCTTCGCGTCTAAATTCGCAGTTTCATCCAAAGCTCTGTTTACTCTTCCTGCTTCCATACCTCTCCATCCTCATCCTTTGTCCTTCCTTTGCCGGCTTCCCTGTCCTCCTATACACTCCTACATCGCCTCTTGTCCTTTCTTCCGATCGCCAGCATCACTCTATCGCTCTTATATCTGGATCTCCATCTTTCGCCGCCATCACGCAACATGAAAGCTGCTGTGCTCGCCCTTGCCGTGCTCCCTATCGTCCTGGGAGCGACGTACCCGCTCGCTGAGAGCTGGAGTGGCTCGAATTTCCTGTAAGCCTCGATCGAGCCGCTTGGATGGACCGAGCTCGATCCTGACATCACAGGAACGGATGGAATGGTGATCCGTCAGCGTATGACAATACGACCAAGTAAGATCCTCTGCCGTTTTCAAGAGCGGCACAGCTGACGATCATCAGTGGTGATGTTTTCTGGGGCAAGCCTTCGAATCAATCCCTGTACTACACCACCAGCAAGGGCACCACCATCCTGAAGGGCAAGTTAACTCGACGCGACTAGAATGCTTCCAGGTGCTGATCGATCGTAGTTGACAACACCTCGTTCGTCCCTTACAACGACAAGCGGTTCGCGCCCAAGCTGCTGTCGAAGAGCGCGTATGGGGTGGGAACGGTCTGGGTGATGGATGCCGTGCACATGCCTTACGGATGCTCGGTATGGCCGGCATTCTGGACGCGTGAGCTCCTCTTGCCTCGTGCCTTCAGACCAAGCTGACTTATTCAGAGGGACCGAACTGGCCAAATGGAGGCGAGATCGACATTGTCGAAGGCATCAATCAACAGCAGGGTGAGCTGGTCGGATAAGTCAAATGGCCTGAAAAGCTGACGATCAGGCAACCAGATCGCCGTCCATGCTGCATCCGGTTGCACTGCAACTCCTATCGGCCAAACGACCGGCTCTCTCACTCAGGCCAATTGCGCTGGAGGCGCAGGAGCCTCCGGCTGTCTCTTCAAGGACAACAATGCAAACTCGTTCGGGTCAGCCTTTGCTGCGGCTGGCGGAGGAGTGTATGTCGCCGAGCTCGCGTCGGATGGGATTCGAGTCTGGTTCATGAGCGTGAGTTCCCGTTCCGAATCCAGCTGAAAGTAGCGCTCCAACGTACCGAGTACACTGACTGCGTCTTCTTCGAGCATCGACACGAGCACGCTTGGGACACCGGTCGCTTCCTACTCGAGCTCGTCGTGTAACATCGCGCAGCTCTTCACACGTGAGTTAATGCGTTCACATCTTCATCACCGAAGCTGATATCTCAGCGCAAACCTTGACCTTGACCATTACGCTCTGTGGAGACTGGGCTGGGAACGCAATTCAGGAGACTTGCCCCGCCCTCGTCAGCCCTCAGACCTGGTACGTCTTTCCCTCGAGCTGATGCGGTCGCAATTGACCAGTAGCTACACCACCTATGTCATCAATGAGCCCGCTCAAAAGTACGACAATGCCTACTTTGAGATCAACTACGTCAACATCTACTCGTCCACCAAGTCCAACGTTACCGGGTCGAGCGCCAGCTCCGCAGCATCTGGTACTGGCGCGTCAAGGACGCAGACTGTAGGGACTCAGCAGTCAGGTTCTGCGGCGGCGCAGAGCTCCAGGGCGGCTGGCAAGAAGCGGTGGGAGGGAATGGGAGTGGGTTGGGTGGTCGGCGTGGCGGTAGCGGGTGTGGCTGGCGGGGTGGCTGCTCTTTTCTGAGCAGCATAGGTAACGAATCTGCAGTACTATCATGGACAATGTATATAGATGGTGTCCTCTGGTGTTGTGCTGCCGCTTTAGCTGTATTTGGCATTGGTTCCCCCGAAAGCACCACCAAGCGGGTTTGTTTGGTTCCTCGCGACTTTTGAAATTTTGGTGTTACATCTCCTCCTTCAAACATGGACGATTCGAAACTCCCTCAGCTCAAGCGCGCAGTCCGTCACCTCGTTCAGGCCGCAGCGGAGCCCGATGGTGCCATGGACAAGGGCGAGTTTACGTTCCAGTCTGCGCGGGCAGAAGTGACGCGTATTCTGGGGCTGGACGAGGGGGCGCTGGATGGCCGGTGGAAGAAGGTCGTGAAGGAAGAGGTCAACTTGGCTCTGGTATGCCTGTCTCACGGAAGGGCTAGCTGCTCGCTGATATAGTAGGAAGCACTGGATGATGACACTGATGGAGCTTTCTCGTCTACGGTACAAGACGTGCCAAAAGCAGCAAAAGCAAGCCCTAAGATATCAACCTCGAAGACAAAGAAATCCACCCAGCCGGTCAAAACTGAGCGAGAACCAGCTCCGAAAGCAAAGGTGAAGCGGCGTCAGCCTACTCCGGAGGTGGCGGCTGTATCAGAAGGGGAGCCGAGCAAGTCGGAGTCAGATGAAGAATCGGACATGTCGAGCGTATATGACGCGCCGGTCAAGGAGAAGAAGAAACGGAAATCGACCGATGGGACGGCTGGGAAGGCAGCCAAGGGAAAGAAGGTGCGCCATCTCAGGATCTAGGAGCTATGGGATCATGCTGACAAGCAGCCACGGACTAGGAAAGATCCAAATGAGGGCGTAAGTCGTTCATGGCTGAGGTGGGCGTTCAGACTGACAGGCCAGCTATCACCGGAAGAAAGGAAGATAGCGGATCTCAAGCGGATCGTACATGGGTGTGGAACTGTAAAGAAATGGTGTGTCGACATGTCCCATGTCATGAGCAGAGCTGATGACCAGGGCCAAGGAATTCGAGGGGATGACAACAGTAAGCCATAACCTGGTGGCGTGAGGCTGATTCTAGGCAAAGTCGCAGATATCGCATCTGAAGCGGATACTGTCGGATCTCGGAATGGAGGGGACGCCAACTCTGGCCAAGGCAAAGACCATCAAGAGGGATAAGGAAGAAGCGGCCGAGCTGAGTGGGTGACCCCGATGAGCTCGGTCGGGTAAAAGCTGATCTCAAAGAGGATATACAGGCGTACGAAGCTGAGCGAGGAAGATCCGCTCCTGGTCGCCCGAGCAGGACTGCTGCTCGTGCAACCAAAGCGCAGGCGGCAGCTGAGGGATCTGATGATGACGGAGAAGAGAGAGAGCCGGTAAGCTCGTCAGCTGTTGACTCGGGGGCACAGACTGATCACGCAGGGCGCGACGGATGCTGTGTTGGCGTTCCTAGGATCGCCGAGCGATGATAGCGATTGAGGGCAGGGAGCAGATTTTACGACTTCATCACGAACATCATTATGGATACACTCATACAACCGCGCCAGCAGCACCTTGCTTATATCCTCTTGAGCCTACAGGCTGTCACGGGGTTGAGGCCTAGCTCTCTCGCGCCAATCCGACCTATTGAGCATGCCGTGCTTCAAAGCTTCGGGCCGGAAGGGGTTGACCTGATATTGAACGACTATTTGCTATCAGCTACACTTCTTGAACGGCATTCGTAGCTGTGGAGGGTTGTGACTGACGCTGCGAGGGAGAGCGATGCATCAAGACCGCGCGTTTATCGCTTGGCACCAGCAGCGACGACCGAGTTTCTTGTCCTGCTCGTCAGCTTTGCCCCAGCCAAGTGATCTAGGGAGGACTGACAAGTTCTCCACATATGTCGCCAGCATCTCATTCTCCCGCTTGAGCTTGTCATTATCCGCCTCGACCTCGGTGACGCGGACGAGCAGCCCGCGAAGTCCATCTCGTAGGGTCATGATATCCTTGATGGTTTTTTCCTTTTCCAAGGCTGAGGCTACTGTCGGCTCAGCAGCGTTCTCCGCAGCCGGAGCTGCCCACGGCGATGCGTCAAAGGACATGCTTGTAAGAGCGGATGAAGTATGGAAGGAGGAGAGACCCATTGAGCAAGCTTCGCTCCTATGGCGATCTTGCTTTACGGCATTCACTCAACTGGGTCTGTGGGCCAGGCGCGTACCGAGCTCAGAAAGGGTTGTTGTTGCAGTGCTCATACCTCGTCGCCCATTCATATCATCCTACTCCGGCTCTGGCTCATAGCCCACGCAGCTACTCCATCAAGCACCTGCTAGCCGGCCCGACCATGTACGAAACCCCTTTCTCGATCTAGACGAGCGCGAGCCGAGCCGGTTCCCCTGTTTGACATTTCCGCATTGACATTGTTGTGACCTGTGTGAGCTATTTCACCGGTACGCTTGGCTAGGGCTGATAGCCAGACCACCATGGACACTCTGTTCCGAAAAAGCAAGAGCTCTCGTTCGTCAGGCTCTTCGTCTCTACCGCCACCTTCAGCCGGTCTCGGCGGCGTGCCATATAATCAACTCCCTCAATCGAACGGTCTCCCGGTCGCTGGTCCTTCTACCCAGAGCATACGGCGAGATGTCAACGGATACGAGAATCTCAAAGACTTCATCTCTCCTCCAAGCACCAACTCGGGGCTCGGAAGGGATGGTCCGCCCTTACCTGGCAAAGATCGGTCGAGCGGGCAAATCACCCCGCTCGAGAATTCTCGGCGGCCCTCGTCGGATGCGAGCACGTACAATAGCCAGCGCTACGTCTCGCCAATGCCCTCTGCGGACTGGCGGCAGTCTTCGCGGGATCCGGAGACGTCGTCAATACGGAGCGTTTCGACCGTTAGCTCTCAGCCAAATCGAGATCTGGGACGGTATCCCACGTTCCAGGTCGATGCGATGAACCGGCCAGTCCGGCCAACTCAGCAGGCATTCACAGCTGTCCCGGGCCTCGGACCATCCCCGTCTACTTCGGCCTTCTCGTTTCCTCGACCGTCAGACGACGAGGTTGAGGAGATGTTTGCTCGGCTGGTAGAGGATCGGGATTTCGGTTCCTCGGCGCACCTCCCTACCCTCTCCTCTCGCGCCTCCGTCGCATCAACCGTCTCGGCCGTCGGTCAAGTCGCTAGCATATCAACGGATATGAAGTGGAAACTTATATCGGATAATGCACGGAAGGCACACGATTCCAAGCGGAAGATTGATGAGGCGCAGAAGGCGGGCAAGGCGAGGGGAGAAGGGGTCATGCTCAAGAACTCGGTCGAGTGGTTCTTGAGAAAGATCATGACGCAGAGCTTCACAAAGGACCACTTCAACAAGCTCAGTGTCAGCTTGAGGACGGAGCCTGTAGAGTGAGTACCGCTTCGATGTCGAGCCAAAGATGAGGCTGACATGCAGGTGGATGCGGAACTGGCTAGACCACCAGGGTCAGGAGGTACTAGCAAAGTATCTCAACAATATCACGAGTCGGCCAAATCGAGGTGGAGCGGATGTAGAGCTGGAGTTTGAGTGTCTGAAGTGCATGAAGGTGTCCTTGAGCAATAAAGTGGGTACCTCTTTCGCGCCCCTGGCTCGGAGCTGATAATACAGCTCGGAGCGCACGACGCCATGACCCGCCCCACCATCGTCAACGCTATCTGCACCTCTCTGCTCTCACCCTATCAGCCATGCCGCAAGCTCGCCGCCGAAATGCTCATATTCTTTTGCAGCTTCGACGAGGAGTCACCGGATCGCAAGGGGCTAGGAATGGTCCTAGTTGCTTTCGACTATGTCGAGCAGACCCTGAACAGTGCTATTGCGGACGTGTCCAACAAGGTTGGCAAATTCGACATGTGGCTGCGGCAGTTGGAGGCAACGATAGACGGGCGGGGAAGGATGGGGAGTATGGTGGGCATGTCGAAGGACTTTAAGGAGTCTATACACGTGCAAGAGTACTGCGTAAGTCACGTTGTGGACATAGCTGATGCCCAGAATCTCATGCTGTACCTCGCTCAGCTCATGTCGTCCAGCAATCAATTACGGTCCCGGTGTTCCGTCCGTGCTCAACTGGAATCGTCAGGCCTCGTCGCCATATTCGACAAGGTTCGGCCATGGCGGGATCCAAATATCACCGAATTGATACAGCGGTACGAGGAGGAAGCGGAGGCAGACCGGCGCGAATTGATGGAGGAGCAACAGCAGACTGTGCTGCACTCCATGCGGGCACCCGAGGACGTCTTCCGGGCGCTACTACAAAACACCCGCGGAACCAAGGCGAGCGCGTACCTTCTCGACGCTATGCGGCACATGCTGCTCATCCGACAAGACCACGATTTTGTGCGCTTCTTCCAGCTCATCGACCGGTTAATCGTCAGTATCGTCACCAGCGATACGCCCGAGATGAGCTACGACTTTTCTCGGGCATTCGGGATCTCGGTCACCCATCTCATCGGCAAGTTTGTCGAGCAGGACAGGATGGAGCAGGCCACCGAGGAGATCAAGATGCTCAGGGCGGCGGTTTCACGTGCGGATCGGGAAAAGGCGGATATGGCGGATGAGATGGCAGGCGGGAACGATGGCCTCGTTGGGCAGCTCAAGGCCCAGGTACACGAGCTCGAGGAGAAGCTTCACAAGTCTCGGGCAGCAACAGATGCTCTGCGGGATCAGCTCGAGGGGACCAAGAGGGACTACGAGGCCCGGATAGCGGATCTCGAGTTGATCATCCAGGAGCTATTCAACATGCTCCGGGAGACCAGTCATCTCGATACTGTGGCGGGACTGGATCAGGGACCGATCAATCGCGCCAAGCTCATCCATGATCTGCGGGAGCAGTGGCATCGGAAGAAGACGATCGAAAAGCTCGAGGGAGGGGAAGGCAAGAAGGGGGCAGCGGCGGATGACGAGGAGGAAGGGGAGGTGCTGGAGGCAGAGAAGGTGGTGATGAAGCGGGCGACACCTGGGGAGCTACCCAAGGCGCCCAAGAGGCAGGCGATATCGGGCAGTCAGTTCTTGGACGCAGCGGATGACGATGTCCGGGCGCATATCGAAGATGCTCTTGTCAGGGGTTCGGACCATATCGTGAGTGGCACGTCTTATATCGCTGATGTCAGTCACCCAAAGTACAAACAGGCTCGCTTCGGAGCACTCGGCCGCGAGAAGGTGGTGATACGCCCACTCGACGACGAGGCGGTCCGGACGCCCCGCCTATCGGCGAAAAGTCCATCCACCGCTTCCCGCAAGGCAGACTACCCGCTCGTCTGCTCGCAGAGCTACAGTATCGCCATCTGTCCCGCTCGGCCTCAGCGCCGACCGTCAGCTTACTGGACGATGCGTTCGAGAAGAGCACGTATCGCGAGAGCGGACTGGAGAGCGATACCTCGTCCGGCTCCAACTTTGAGCTGCGGACACCCGTCCAGTCGGCTCGCATGCGAGACTCGTTCGCAGCTCAGGTGCTGAGTCGGGCTCGGAGCCTTCGGGCAGGATCCGAGGAGACAGAGGACTTCCTGCCACCCCTGCAAGGCGCGCTCGGTACGGTCACTGAGGACGACGAGATGCTCAAGACGCCTGAGCGATACTCGGCCAAGTCATCGGCCGAGATGCCTCCGCCTCCCCCGCCACCACCGCCTCCTCCACCACCACCACCGCCTCCTCCACCACCACCACCCCCGCCTCCCCCGCCTGGCGGCATGGTCGCTTCCAGTTCCGCTCCTATCAATCCCTCCGCCAAGACCACCCGCGCTGCCCATGCACAAAGCGTGGTGGGCATGGCCGGCGTTCTCGCTGGAATCAAGGGCGGATTCAAACTCAAGACTTCGGCCCAACCTGGTACTCCACCTTCACCCCCGTCGAAGCCCAAGCAGAATCTCGCTTCCCACCTTGCCTCTCGCGCCCCACTCGCACCCATCACGTCTCTCCTCCACGGCGCCAATGACAGCAGGAAGGATGTGCCACTCATGGCGAGCAAGAAGATGAAGCAGCTTCAATGGGAGAAGGTCTCCAAGACGCAGCTGGCAAAGACGGTATGGGGTGAGACGGCGACAACGGAGGATGAGCTCATGGGGAAGATGCAGGCGGTGAACCTGTGGTCCGAGATGGAGGACGAGTTCAAGGCAAAGGAGATCATCCGGGATGCAGTCAGTGAGTGTTTGATCAGAATGTTGCTAACGAGCAGAACGGAAGAAGGAGTCTGAATTGCAATCGGTATTGGGTCCAGAGCATCGGAAACGAATAGGTGAGTTGTTACTCGGGCTCGGCTGATCATAGAAATTCTCATGGCTGGTACCGCTGCAAAGAACAAGGCGCCAGAAAAGCTGTCGGACGCTATCGCGGACTTTGACAAGGATCTGTGTAGCGAGACCTTCCTCCGGGAGCTCCAAGGTGTCCTGCCGAATGACGACGATGTGAGTTACGATCTAAACATTGCGTTATACCTCGCTGACATTCAGCGCGGCAAGCTTCTCACACACAGCGCCGACACACCCTCCGAGCTCGAGCTGCTTCATCCCGCCGATCGACTCATGGTCCGCCTCATCCAACTTCCTCACCTCTCGGACCGCGTCAAGGGCATGCTTTTCCAGGTCCGCTTCCCCCAGAACATCGAACTGCTCAAGCAGAGTCTCGATCTCCTCATCGCCGCCTGTACCGATCTGCAGAACGCCCCTCTCTTCCGTCGCCTCTGCCAGCTCATTCTGCACATTGGAAACTACATGAACGGGACCAACTTTGCGGGTGGCGCCTTCGGCTTCAAGATCGCCTCGATCAACCGGCTGGTCGATACCAAATCGAGCAGCGGACAGAACCTGCTGCATTTCCTGGAACGGCAGGTCAGCATCAACTTTCCGGAGCTGGAGGGATTCGTGGAGGAGCTGGCGAGGCCGTCGGATGCGAACAGAGGTGAGTTTGCTCTTCAGGCCTAAGGATGAGCTGACCGATAGTCAACTTCCAAGACATGCAGTCTACGAGTCGGACAATGCTCGAGGAGATCCGCTATATCCGCCGATCCCTCAGCGACAACTTCGAGGCGAGCACGGATGGCTACACGCGCAAGATGTTCCGCTTCGCCGCTGTGGCAGAAGAGGAGCTGAAGGAGCTGAGGGACGGGATCATACAGGCAGAGGCGGCGTTGAGGGATGTTCAGACGTACTACGGGGAAGGGGAGGAGATGGGCAGGCCTATTCCCAGTCAAGAGTTCTTTGGCATCTTCCGGACATTCACTAGCTCGTACAAGGTACGTCTTCGCCTAGGATATAGCTGACTCCAGTTCTGCCGACTCGCCAACCGCCAAAAACAGGAAGAGGCCACCGCCAGAGACCGCAGAGCCGCCGCTCGAGCCGCACTATCCCCACAACCCACAGGCGCGTCCGTCGAAGGCAATCTCATCGACGCCCGCCTCCAGCGCCTCAAGCTCGAGGGTACTCCCAGGGTCAAGCGGGAACGCCGGGCCGCTGCACCCCCTCTATCCCCCATCCCTGCCAATAGCGACTTTTCCGACTTCATGCTCCCCTCCATCGGCGACGAGTCGGACTACGGCAGTCTGGCGCAAAAGATGCTCGACGACCTCTTCAACCCCAGCACCGCCGCATTGGATGACTTTGCGGACTCGCACGATCCCCCTTCCCCATCTCCCGCCGGCGACGTGCGATTGGGCGCCCAGATGCTCAGGAGCGGATCAGGAGACGTTAGCTCCTCATCGCCTACATCGCCCGTATCGCCATCCATCGAGATATCGGCTGCTGGGGAGACATCGGACAGGGTTGGCGACGTCGTTGTAAGCACTAGGGAGGATTAGATCCTTGTAGGTATGAGCAAACCTCTCGGAATATCAGACTTTCAGCATGACGGAATTCGAGAAACGCACGCCTAGGTCAGCTTCAGGAACGAGGGCATGAGTAGGGTATGCCGGCAGGGACGGTCAGGAATCCTTCTGCACCTTCGTAATGCTGTTTCGTACATGAAGTGCTGTTTCGTAGCTGTTTCGTACAGGTTCGCACAGCTCGATCCGATCGTTCAGCGCCACAGAGTTCGTACAGCTCTGCATGCCCATGGCACTGCTGTCAACTGCACGTAAATGCACGGATGAGATGTCTAGCTGCGTGGCTCATCTGTCCTGCTGCTATACCGCGGGCTCGAAGCATGCGTGGCGACGTGGCGATGCCCGCTACACCGGCGTCCATCTTGGTTACGTATTCAGTAGTTCGTGAAGATGAGCCAAGCGTCTGGTACCATGCGCGGTCATGCGCTATTGAGCTGAAACACGAGCTAGTAGGGCCGAGCGGGTGATTTACATGAAGGACTAGTCCGAAGGACACGACGATCTCGGCCTGGCCGATGGATCGTAAGGCATCCGAGACATCAGGGTACCTGAGCGGGGTAAATTAGCTGGTGATTGCTACGGACCACTGCTCGGCCGTTCGTCACATTATGGTGAAACGTCTGGACTCTCATGCGGCGACTGGCCCGGTGACTTGATGCAGGCCCTCCGCTCGAAGCAATCTGGACTGCACAGCGCACTTGGCGTCCTGGCGGAATTTCGAGGGATTTGAGGGGCGTCATGGCCGCGAATATGGGTGGCGATCGACCCTGAGGGTAATCTGAAACGCGCACACAAATTTGAACGGAGCGAAACTTGTTACGAGATATGCCGGAAAGCCGGTCAGATCTGACCAGATTCGGGACCCTTGCGACTCCTTTACGGCTCGGCCGACCGGACCCGGGAGTGCCTGCCTCCAGATTATCAGCTAAGCTTACTATGGCCGCTGTGACGTCGATCTATGAGGCGCTGGAGGCGGGCAGGTATATGCAGAGTTATGCATCTGGCAGCTTCCGCCGCATTCCCGTTCGCGGCGTAGATCAGGACTGGGAAGCGAAGAACGAACGTACTAGGGCGGATGCTAGTCAGCCAGCACGCAGGCTGATGAGGGATGTAGGATGTACCCCAAAGCCATTCTGCTACCGACGCACGAGCTCGGCTGAGTACGACGTCAGGTAGCCCATGCGTTTCGCTGTTCATATGTCTGAGTGAATTACTATATCCGTTGATGGATGCATCGCACTGAGGTCATTCAAGTGTCCGTGTCACCTATACTGCCTCATTACACGGAGCAGCTGTTTCAGATCAGATCCAGTCAATGCGCATCTGTTTCTAGGTATGCGGGTGGGGTCCGAGTATCTGACTCAGCGTCATTGGGTCAGATTGTGAAACTGATTCCCCCGCCGGCTCTCTGAAACGACCGGCCGATCATCTCGGCATATCCGGAACGCGAAAGATCTGCTAATTGCCATTCCCCATGCTGGCTGATGCAGCTGCCCATGCACGAGCTAAGCCGAGCTACCAGATCTTCGGGAGTACCTGAGATTACCTTCAGGTGCTTTCCGCTGGCTACTTCGTAAGCGTTTCATCTCGTCAGGGCGTCGTCCAAGTGCCCGGAAGCGCTCGGACCAGGGTGAGACATCTAACGGCATGCCGGTAGACCGGGATCATAACGTAACACGGGAAAGAGCAGGGAAAGCGAGGGATTTTGGTGACGCCTCTCTTATCTTTCTGAGACAGCGACTACCCTACCATGCACACGGTCGATCAGTACAGCCGAGACATCCATGTCTCACAGATCTGCCCCCTTGATCAGCGAAAGAGTCAGCCGCCGAGCACTCCCGCAAAGCCCTTACAGTAGTCGGCTTTGGACCTCTCGGGACCCGTTCATCAGTGTAGCTGTCGATTGTCAAACCCGAGACACCCGCTCGACCCTAGCTCAGCATCCGGACGGCCGTGGGTGGACTGGCAGACATTCAGAAACACATATATACTGCCCACCTTCCCGCCTCCTCTCCCCATCAACCCGCCTCTCCCGACCAACCTTCAACTCACAGACTTACAACTCCTCATTCACTCCACCACACAACCTCTCCCACACCTACCCGCTACTATGCAGCCCACTACCGCTACCCTTCTTCCTTCTCCCATGCTCGACGGGTTCGAGTCCTTCTCGGTCAACGCCGAGTCGTCTTCGGCCCGGCGCCAGCGCATCTCTATGGCTTGCCAGTACTGTCGTCACCGGTAAGTCCTTTCTTTAGCCTGGCCTTCATGAACATGAGCTGACCTTTTCAGTAAAATCCGATGCTGTGGAGGCGCACCTTGCCGCAACTGCACTCGATCAGGTCGGCAGTGCGAGTACACCCCCGTCCCGGAGGAGGTCAACCGCGCTACGCGTGAGAAGAAGGCCTTGTCCAAGACCGTCAAGCCCGCTCCTTCACCAGCCACTCCTTCCATCCCCACCTTCAGCTACAATGCTCTCCCCGTCCCATCCCCCATGCCGGCCTACTCTCCCTACTTCCTCGATGTACCTACATTCGACATGCCTTACATCGCTACCGCCCCCGCGCCCGTCATGGCCACTCCCTCGCGCCCTGCCTACCAGTCCCACCGTCGGACCAGCTCGGCGCCTAGCTACGAGTCGGCATCGTGGACCCACCCTCCCTCTGCCCCTCTCCTCAACTCTCCCGCTCAGCTCGAGAGCTCGGCATGGATGTACAACGGATGGTCGGCGGCCCTGCCTGTTCCCAGCCTCGAGGTCCCCGCCCCGGCTCCTGCACCCGTCTCGGCGCCGTACACCCCAAGCCGCGCCTTCCCCTCGGTGCTCGAGCAGACCCCCTACCATAATGCCTACCTCGCTGCCCCCCCCGTCACTCCGGTCCACACTCAGCACTATCAGATGATGTCGACCCCCATGCCCTCGGTCCCAACCATGTCCTCTCTCCCCCTCACACCTCCCGAGTCTCGCGGCAGCTCGATGGAAGCCGAGTACCCCTCAGCCTACGTTCCCATGTCGACCCCCTCCACCTCGGCAGCGCCTTCCCACCTCCGCCCACCACCCCTCAGCTTCAAGGGTCTCGGGATCCAGGTCAACTCGAGCCTCGCTACGGCCTCGTACCCCTACTCCTCCCCTCCCGTTACGCCCACCACCTACTACACCCCTCACTCCACCCCCTCGCTCTACTCTTCCGGGTCATCTAGCGGTCAGCCCACCCTCTACACCCCCTCACCACCCTCTTACGAGGTCTCGCCCACTCTTGCACCTGAGATGCCCAGCACCGACCGAAAGGCGCCAGAGCAGTTGATGGGTTTGGGGATCGGCATGGGCCTTGGGATGCCAATGGTGGAGCACGACGTGTTCTACACGCCGGTCATGGGGAACCAGGAGTACTTTGCCAACTATCAAATGTAGATCTTTATTAGGGATTTTTGTTGTATCTTCCTATATCTCAGCATAGACATCTTATGGATATTACTTTCAACCTGCACCTCAACCTGAACATGATCTCAATCTCTAATGACTCTCATGGCACGGTCGGCATATCATGTTTTGGCACCATCTGCCCATGTCTGCTCTGATCTTTGTCCACTATCGCCTGGAGGATGTCACATCTACCACCCCTCCGGCCTGGAAATCCTCCGAACAGTCAATGGCCGTCTGTGAGCTCAGACCGACATTCACCGCCTGTCAGATTTGTTGCTGATGTTGCAGACACCGAACCTAGTGATAAGTAGAACATTCATCCCCTCATAATTATCATCGTAATCTCCTCCCGCCTTGTAGCAAAGGCCACCTCGTCATCTATGTGCATCGCTCTCCTTCTCCGCATGATCCGATACCAAATTACAGCTGAGTGGTCAGCCCCAGCCCGTTCAAGGTACCACGCCAAGATCGGACTTACCAAGCTATCCATCCGCCCAAAGATCTCCAAAACAGTCGCAACTACCTCGAAACAGGGGTCCTCCTCGCCCTCCTGCTTCCCACCCGCTCCCGGCTGACCTGCTGCTGGTGCGGCTACGCCCGCCGCCATCTCCTCCCGTACTTTCCGTACCAGCTCCTGCACGCTTTCTCTGCCTGACCCGCTTCCGCCCTCGCGCTTCCGCGTTGGTCCGCCCCCGATCGACACTGGGCCTGCTGATGCTGCGACCGTCTGCCCGAATGGCCAGACGCAGAACTCAGCGAGGATGTCGTCGCATCGCTGGAAAGCGGCCTCGCGGGAGTCATACGATAGCCGTTGTAAGGCATTTTCGAGGACGGATGCAGCGTACGCTACAGGTCAGCAAAGATCCAGATTGACCAAGTTGCAATCACTCACCCGCACAGACCAAAACCACTGCGCGCATATGCCGATACCGCACCTCCTCCTTCTGCAGCGCTTTTGGCGGTATCGCCGTCGTTTGCGCCGTGACCAGTGACAACACCCTCGATACGACTTCCTCCTTGACATTTGGGTCCGCGACGGGATGGGTGGCCATGTCGAATAGCACGAAATTGCGCTTCTCCGTCCGCAGTACGCCCTTGTCCACCAGTCCCTTGGCGAGCCGCTCCCGCACTTGTTTTAGTTGATATCCGATCTTCATAATATTCCATGTCTCGCCTGCGACGTCAGCTCAGCCACGCTAGCAGAAGGATGGCGAGCTTACCCGACATGAGATCTACCCAAGCACCCGCTCCATACTTCTCCGAACTCTTCATCATCTTCAACGCCTCATCCAGAATCGTCTCGCCCGTTTGTCTCTCATCAATCACCTCGATCAGCCGGTCCGACAGGGCCAGTCTGCGCCGCGATGGATCCCGAACCATCGCTATCCGCCGCCGGAGCGCGAGTTCGATAAGGATTACCCCCCGAAGGGCATACGAGATGTTGTCGTTCCAGAACGACAGGTATCCCTGAACATCAGCCCGAGCGGTTTTCCAGAGGCTGAGAGACACATACAGCCTTATCCTTCAACCCTAGTAACAGCACCTCCTCCATGATTGTCAATTTGGGATCTCCTCCAGCCTCATTCCCGTTCTCAAAGTCCCGCTTATCAAAGGCGACTTTGCCCCGTCCCTCCATCGCGCCTGATCCGCCGGAAGAGCCGGTCGTGTTGTTGGCTGGCACGCTCGCGGCCGGCTTCCGCGAGGCTTGGCCGGTAGGTGAGCCGAGGTCGACAGAGTCACCTTGACCGGCTCCGCGCCGTCTTGTCAGGCCTTCAGTCATGGTCAAGGTGTACTGATGTTGAGGACGCGACGAGGCAGGAAGTAGCTGGAGCGGGAGAAGAGGGTTTGCCGAGTCGAAAACGGGAGTCTTGACTGATTAAACGAGATCTCCTACTACTGTACTCGATATGAGCTGCGAGCTATCTAGGCTGAGACTCAGTATGTCTTGTATCGTCTAGCGATGTACGTTGGTCATAGGAGTCGCGCGGGCACAGCAGCATCCAAGCCGCGGAGCGGGATTTACCGCTGTTTATCCCAATGTGGCACACCTAAAAGTGCGGGGCCCACAACGTCCATCTCCACCGACAACATTGCTCATACAACCTAGCAGCTATAGAGTCGCCCTACGTAGGCCCAAGGAGACGACATGAGTAATCTGTGAGTCCAGAAGTAAAATCACTGGCAGGCAGGGCCTCGCTGACCGAGCAGATATGTCACCGAGGTGTGTTCGCGCCGACGGATCTCTAGCTATTCCTTTATTGAGAGCTGACTTGCGCGTAGCCAGTACCCAATGGAAAGGTTATCCTCGATACCACCTCAGGAGAGGTCGAAGTAAGCCTGTCCAGGCTATTACGGCGGTGCTCAGCTGATCGGACAGATGGAGCTATGGGGCAAAGAAGCGCCTAAGGCTGTTCGCAACTTCCTACAACTTGCTATGGAAGGTATGTTGAGCTCGCTCTCTACCTGGATATACCAGGACGACAGTCGAGAACTCTCTTTACGGGACGGGCGCTGACCGCTGTACAGGCTATTATGATGGCGTCATCTTCCACCGAGTCGTCAAGGGCTTCATCGTCCAGACTGGTGATCCGACGGGGACAGGGACAGGCGGAGAGAGCATATATGGGGAGCCGTTCGCAGATGAGATCCACGGGCGACTGAAGTTCAGCCGGTAAGCTACCATATTGCCACCATTGAGCTCAAGCTAATCCCGTAGGCGAGGTCTGATAGGTATGGCCAATAGCGGGAAACGGTCGACGAATACATCACAATTCTTCATCACGCTGGATGCGGCGAACGAGTTGACTGGGAAGCATACGGTCTTTGGGCGGATCATGGGGAATACGATATACAGTGAGCTCATCGTGGAAGGGGAAACGCAGTGGCAATAGCGGTATATTGACAGATTAGATGTACTCAGTATAGGCGAGCTCGATGTTGACGCGGATGAGAAGCCAAAGCGGTATGTCCTGCCTCATCATTCCCAGCTGTTGTGAGCCGTTTGATGCTTGAGTGGCAGCTGATCTCGTAGACCACCAAAGATCCGCGGCATCCGGATTGTCGAGAACCCATTCGATGATATCGTCCCTCGTATCACAGCGTCCGAAAAGCGTGCACAGCAAGCTGCGAGGCTGGAGGCGAAGCGGGAGAGCGAAGTGAGGGAGAAGCGCGCCAAGGCCAAGAAGTGAGCCTACGGGGTTCAGACGACCTGACGAGCTGAGCTGACATACTAGGAACACTGGCTTGCTGAGTTTCGGAGAGGCGGAAGAGATTCCAGAGGAGGCGGTGACGGTCAAGAAGAAGGGAATGGGCAGACAAGACTGTGAGTTGTTGTCTAGCGAGCGGTAGGGTGAGGATACAGCTGACCTCGATAGTAGTGGAGACGCTGGATGAGCGGCCAAAGAAGAAGCAAGCCGTCGAGTCTTTTGTCGATCTGCCGCCATCACTGCAGGATCTTGGAGCGGATAAGGATCAGGGCAAGGTAAAGAAGGCGAAGGTGGATCTGAAGGATATCAGGGCTCAACATGAGCGGGACCGGCTTGGCGATAGGTGAGTGCTGAGTCGGCACTTGCCTTCGGTATGCAAAGTCAAGGACCTTAGCTGACTCGCGCAGTGCCGCCCGAGAAGCCGAGATCAAGCGGATGCAAGACGACCTTCGAAAGCTGAAGAAACTTTCCGGCCAAAACTCCGACTCTGACTCTGACTCGGATGACGGACGGCGCAAGGGAACCTCTTACCTTCAAGAAGAGCTCGCCAAGTACTCGAAGAACAAAGGCCTCGCCGCGAAACAACGACAGATCAACCGGAAAGGCCGAAAAGATGAGGAGGATGACCTGATTGAGGCCATGTCCATGTTCAGTCAAAAGGTCAAGAAGGTAGTAGATGACGAGGAGACGGATAGGCTCGACGCGGAGGAAAGAGGGAACGTGGATGAGGTGGAAAATGGCGAAGATGGGATCTTTGGGGCGTCGAGAATGGGAGCGGAGCCGGTCAAGGATGTGGAAGGGGAGGTGGATGATGATGTGGGCTGGATGAAGCATAGTCTGAAGTTTATGGTGGATGAGAAGGAGTTGACGCGGCGAGCAGAGGAGGAGTACTCTGTAAGTCTTGTTCGCTCCACCTTGCCAGGGACCGTCTCGCTGATGGTGTCTAGGTCATCGATCCGCGAGTCAAAGCAAAGGAGTTGGCGAGAGCAGAAGCCATGGCAGCGGAGAAGAAGAAGACCAAGAAGCAGCTCGCTTACGAGCTCAAGCACAAGCCTTTCTGATGCATCTTTTGGGATTCAGCATGGCCTTTGCTCTGCAAGGTGCGTCATCTATCTGCGGTACACAGATGTCGTCGCCCTTGGCGGCCATATGTCCGTCAAGATGGTACGAGTTCAAGCTGCACGTTCAAGGCGGACTTGTCGCCACCCGGCCCCGAATTACCGCAAGTGGTAATTATTTGTTGGTGTGGTCCGACGCAAGATGGGACGATCATTTCACTCGACCAGGCATCTCATCCTTGCTTGCTTGCTGTGCAAGCATACATCTATTGTCCTTCTACATATCATACTCGCGACCCGCACCGGTAGAAGCTACATCTGTTGCTAGTACAACGCTACCGGCCCTTCACGCAGCCCGACCGCCGTCTCCCGCAGCTCAGGAGCTCCGACCATGTCAACAATATATAACTCCCGTCCCGAGGACACCTTTGACGACTCGCTCATCTCTCCTCAGCAGAGCATGTTCCCCATGGAGAACTACGGCGGTCCCTCCACGACTTCTCATCGCGGCTCTATCGGCGGTCTCAGTACCGCCGGCGGGATGGACGATGACGACTTTGCTGCTTTCCAGAGCTCGCTTTTCCCCGGCTCTCGGGTCCCCTCCCTGTCCCCATCCTATCTCTCCGCATCGGCCAACTCCAACTCGGGCTTCTCCAACACGTCCAACCAGGGTCTCTCACCACCCCACTCGTTCTCGTCCGCTAGCCCCCGCTCGAACTTTTCAGGCGGGGCAGCGCAAACGGCCGACGATTTCATGTTGAACTTCGGCCAGGATGATCTGGATATACTGCTATTCAAGGATCCGGGGTTGATGCTGGGGACGAGCGCGGAGGGAGCGGGCGGGAAAGGCGTGGGCGCACAGGAACCGGTCTTCCATCTGCCCAAGGACTGGTCGTTCCAATACGGTCAACCCCAGCAGCAGCAACCATCATACCCACAACCCCAGCAATACAACATGAACCCTACCTCCAACGGTACCATGTCCGGCAATGCCTTTCACAACCTCCATGACTTCTCCAACCTCACCTCTCCCAAGTCCACATCGAATCCCCCTATGCTCCAGAACAACTACAGCGCCCAGCCGCAGTCGGCACAGGAGCTGCGCAGGGTCGCGGATGCGGCGGAGCAGGCGAGGGCGGCGGCGAACCGGGAGCTGGAGGAGGTCAGGCGGCAGCAGATGCTTCAGGCGGAACAAATCCAGGCGCTGCAGAGGGCGCAGCAGCAGGGTGCGGTGGCGCAGAATGGCCAGCTTCAGGCTATTCCGCCAAGCTGGATGAACCGTGCCCCCGATCAGGGAGCGACGCAGTACCAGCAGATGCAGGGCGCCCAGAACTGGGGAGGGATCATACCGCCTACTCTACCGCCAGCAATAAGTGAGTGTCCTTTTCAGCCACGGCTGAGTATCGAGCTGACTGTCAGATGAATTGGCCAAGCCAGCCGCACCCGCTGCACCACGGAAAGGCAGGCCTCCAAAGTCTGCTCGTCCAGCAGCATCCGGCGAGTCTACTTCACCACCTGAACAAGCTGGCGGCAAGCACAACAAGACTGAACGGCGATATCGCCAAAAGGTCCAGGTCGCTCAAGCCGAGCTTCGCGATGCCGTTCCCGCTCTTCGAGTCCACTATGGCACATCCACGGCTGAGCAGAAGCTAACGACCGACTTCCGGGCGGCGGACGGCACGGTCGACGGTCTCGGCGAGGTCTCGCGCCCGAACGCCTCGGCCAAGGCCACCATTCTCAACGGTGCTCGGCTGTATATCGAGCTGCTGCAGAGCCGGCTCACGGGAATGCAGCGCAAGATCGACGAGCTCGAGGCGTATCGGGTAGGCGTGGCCGGTCAGGCGGATCTGGAGCGCTGGCGAACAGACTTTGACGCGAGGGAGGCTGCGCGGCAGGCTGCCTTTGCCAAGGTCAAGAAGGAGGAGATGGATGTCATTGAGATGGATGGGTCCGATTCTGAGTCGGAGGATGAGGCGCCAAAGAAGAGGAAGAGGGGTCCTGCTGCTGGCGGTGCGGCCGGCAAGAAGAAGAAGGCTGAGGCAGAGTCGAGCGGGAATGGCGTCAGGGTCTTTGCGGCGTTCGCCATGTCGTTCTCGCTCGTCCCGTCCGCATCTACTTTACTCCGGCATCAACCCGTCGGCGACATCTCTCCCGGCCACGTGCTTTCGGGCGAGGCGACACCCACTCAGGTCATCTCCCGCCTACCGCTCATCACGGCCGAGCATGTCTATCGGGTCTTCACCAAGGTCCTCCCGTCGGCGGTCGTGCCTACACCTGGCGTGATGGTGGACTGGACCTGGCGGCTGTTGGTCGCGGCCGTGCTGGTTCTGGTACTGGGCCCGATCATCAGGGCGTGGACCAAAGGCGAGGAGGAACATGTACCCGCTGGAGATCTGGTTGAGATGGGTAAGGACGCGGTCAAGCTTGGATTGCGGATCAAAGGGGAGGAAGATGAGGAATGGGTGGAGTATGGTGCGAAGGTGCTTGGGAAAGGTGAGTCTGAGTTGCCGCGATGTTCGGGATCAAGCTGATACTGCAGCCGCGCAGCCTACGGCGCTCGCTCGGCTCCATCTCGCCATGAAGCTCAGGCGGACAGCTACCACTCCTTACGCCCTCGCGCTTCTCGCTCTCACTCAGCCCGAGACTAGACTCTTACCGTCTCCGTCGGCGACATGGCAGCAGGCACGCGCTCGTCTATCCGCCGAAGACCCGGCGGCTCTTCAAGCTGTCCTCGCTCTCCCATTCGAGGAGGCCAAGAACAGTCTCGCCCTCCTCCCCACTACCTCATCCCCCATCCCCGCCATCGCCGAGCAGATCACCCTCGTTCACCTGAACGACCTCTACTCGCGCTTCTTCACCCGTCTTGTCGACTCTACCATCTCCCACACCTCTCTCCCCATTTCCGTCACTGCCCTCATCGACAACCTCAGCTCGAAATCGCTCAAAGCGGACCTATCCACCTTCGATCAGGAGATCCGGGACACCATGCTGGGCGTGTCGAGGGGCACGGCGGCGCACGCCCTCGGTTTGGTCCTCATCGGTCTATGGGGCGTCTTCTCCGGTCCCGCACCTTCAGCGCAGGCCAGTCTGGCTTCTGCTCTCGCAGGCGAAGAGATCAATGGCGGTGGAGCGGGCTTGTCCAGTGTCTCGTCGATGCTGGACCTACTCTACCCCGGCGCCGCCCAGTCTGTCGTGGCACAAGACCGGCTTCGCCTCTCTGCCCTCCCGCAGAACGCTATTGCGCTCGACAAGCTCGCTTTGGTCTGTATCGCCTACGTGACGCTGCTGTACACCTGCGGCGCTTCCTTCGGCGGAGTAAGCAAGGCGGACAAGGCCCGCGCTATCGGTCGGGCCACAGCCGACCTCCGGCTCGTCATCTCGGAATGCAAATTTGTTGGCTTGGACACAGTGGCGGGGTCGAGGGTAAATGAGGAGGAAGAAGAAGAGGAAGTGGTCGAGCTGAACGAGGAGGACGAGGCGGATAAGGCTGTACAGAAGATGGAGGGGGAGATGAGGCGGTTTGAGGAGGCCAAGGAAAGACTGGTGGGCGTGCTTAGTGTGATTGGGAGGAGGGCGGCGGGGAGGGCGGATGCTGGTGAGGACTCGGGGCTGGATGCGGAGATAGATGAGCTTTGAGAGGGTCGCTTGTATAGAGTATGGTTTGGCACCACAGCAGGTCGTAGTATGATGTATTGATATCTTCAGTGGTATACCGTCTAGTTATATTGAACACGAGGCTGATGTTTTCTGCTCTGATGCCGCACGTATGAGGCACACGGCGGGTCTCCTATATACTGCTGGCAGCGTCCTACCTCTCAAGTATACTGCTAGACACTGAATGTATACATGTCGCAACAGAACCATACCTTACACCTCGGTAGAAGAAGAAGTCCCTCCCCAGCGGCTGGAGTACCGAGCGACAGGGATGAGTGCCTGAAGCAAAACATGTGTAGCAAGACTGCTATCCTCTCCCACGTGAGGAGGCAGATCAGGTACCGGTGGATCCGTCGCAAGACCGCTGAGCCCTTCCGCATCTCGATCTCCTGGAAACAAAGCATCCAGCATTCGTCTCTGCAGACGCGCTGATTTGGTTGGAAGCTGTGAGACGAAGTGGCGAGCGAGCAGCCAGAGGGTCGCGGTCGGTCGGACGTCTCTGGCTGTCATCCCAGGCAGAGACAGGAGTTGGAGGGTGTCTGTGGTGCTGAGAGCTCGGAGTGAAGGCTGTTCGGGTGGATATGGCACCTCGAAGCGGCTGTACAGAACTCGCAGCGCGTCACGATCACTGCACACCTTCATCTGGGCAGTGTACTCCGACTGAGCATCAGACATCCGGCTCAAGTCAGAAGCGATCCGCCATATTCGCGGTCCCGGTCGAGGATCCCCGGGCCACGGTGTAGCGTCTGGATCGAACGCTTCGTGCCCGTCGAAGTCACCGTAGATCCGGTGAAGGGCACTTAGAGCCCGATGGATGTCTTCTGGTAGGAGGCGCGAGGTTGGTACAGAAGCTGGAGTGAGCGAGGGTGCATGACGGCTGCTCGCCATAATATAGGTGGCGGGAGAGGCAAGAGTATGTTCAGAAAAGCCAAGGTGAGGTCCAATCGAGTCTGATTTGCTGATAGATGGTGAGGACAGCTCCGATGTGTCATGACAATCCTTTCCACTCCTCAGGGGAACTTCATCTTTGCGTGTCTAAAACGCGCAGACCTTGCGCTGCTCAGCCAGCTCAGCCAGCTGAAACGTGGATCGTGAGTTCGCCACGGAGTGACAAAGGGCCACCAGCTCGACTCTGCATCCTGATCGTTAGGACATTCCATATGCTCCATACTCGCCGCGCGGGAAGGGACCGGAATGGCAGGATGATCAGTGGGAACGGGTGGGTCGATGCAGATAGCATACACAGCTGCATACACGTGAGAGCCCGAGAGCCTCGGCGCTGAAGGCTCACAGATTCCTCCGCGCCAGTGATGGTTCAGTATGGACAGGGATTGAGCGTGACGCCGCGCCAAGTACGCTTGAGTGAGCTCGAGATGTCGTAGATGAGAGGGTCACCACGCGGGTCCCGCCTTGGCGTAGAGTATATCACCATGCCTACCGTGCTACATTGGCCAGACTGTCCCACACTCAACGTCGGACCCCTCACACGACCGGCGGAACGGCGCCGGCGCCCGACAAATGATGGACCAAGCGCAATCTCTCGATTAGGGTACTTGACCAGCCAGCGAGGTGAAACAGCTGAAACAGAGGTGTCGGTGGCAAATTGTGTCTCATATGATACTCGATACTCTTTGAATGGGCCCTCGATCGGGGTCATCAAGTTGTCGTAGTAGCATATGTTACGTGCGGAGGCAGATCTGCTCGCTGCCGCACGCAGGTATGAGCAGATCTCGCCACTGCCCACAGCGGCCGCGTATGGGTGCTACCGAACTCTCGGGACAGGCGCCGTGATCAGATCCCCTCACTAGCTCCGTCACTAGCCTTCCACAGTGTGCAGCTGCTCAAAGCGTGCGTCCGATGATGCATCCGAGACACGCGCAATTCCCGTACCTGCTGCTCGCCCCTGCTCGCCCCCGCAGACTCCACCTTAAAATTCGCTGTCCTTACAGCATGATTCCTTCAGAGATGTTCGCTTTTGGCAAATTATTGGCCCCGCTGGGAATGTCCGAGACATCGCTCGAGCTTGCCGATCGGCAGTTCGTTGGAGCCTGCAGCAGATGAAGGGCACTCGTTTTCTGGTACAGGGAGTCGGTGATCCGAAGCGATGGTATCTGAGCCGATGCATGCACAGGATGTTGGGGTACATGCATAGCAGGCAGCCGTGGATCTGTGGAGTAGAGCCAATTAGGAAATATAGGGGTTACCACCTTTGGTGATTAGCGTCATCGTGCCTGAATTCCCAGCTGATAGGGACTCCACTCCCGCGGATCCCGCGCAGCAAAGGTTGAAGCGGGACATGTCATAGGCGGGTAACTTATAAGACATTATACAAGGCAAAATAGACACCATGCTCACCGTGCTCGCAGGCGCTACTCGCCACTCGCCATCTCGACTGCATAGGTCCGAGCGGGACGACTTGAAACAGCGGCAAAAAAATAAGAACAAGCGTAGGATTCACACCTCCTCCCGACACACTCTGCTTGGACGAAGGGACGTCGGTGAACAAGGGGAAGAAGGGACGGCTGTTGGTATAGGCGATTTCGAGGGGATCTCACTGCAACACCCTAGGGAGGGTTGAGTATCCCGCTTGGACCGGCTCGGGCAAGCACATCCATCACCTTGCCCATACCAGGGATTGTCTCAGATCCTCGACACTTCGCGCTTACGCCCAACGTCCCCATCGCTATTGGTCGACCCCCGATCTACCAGTTCCTACCATCGGACCATCCACAAGCGTCGATCAAGCTGGACAAGGGACATCCCTAGCACTTGAGACCACCTCACGCACACCGCTCGACCCTCCACCACCCACCCACGCCGTCCCTCAAGGGCAAGTCTCACACATTTCCTTCCTTCTTTCCTTACCTCGGTGTCACATCTTCCCTACCTCCCTCTATCCTCCATCATCTTCCCTGGCACCTTTCGCCGCCAACAGCGACACCTGCCTCATCGTCTACCGGTATCGGTTGTAACGGTAGCATATCGGCGCCTTACGCCCGGAAGCACGCTCGGCGCTCGCGGTGACTACCTGTCCCGTGCAGGTCTCACCTGAGGTCAAACAACCGACGTCACAAGGTCATCACCTGCACCGCTCGGTGTTTCGTCTGAGCTCACCAGCTTTACCTCCATCGACTTCTCTGCGCTGTAGCTATATAGCAACAGCGCACAGGACTCATCATGTCGTTCACAACCCCATCCTACCAGCATCTCTATCCATCACCACCCTCGACACCTCAATCCCACCGCCCAGTCCCCCCACCTCTCATGGTCACCCCACCCTCTCAGTTCTCCACACCACTCTCTTCGCCGACCTTGACCCCGGCACATTGTCTCGCACCTCTCCACCCTCTGGACTTTAGCCCTCTTACGCCACCCGCCCCGATCACCCCTCCCTCATCTCAATTCCGCTCCAGCATCTTCGCCATGGCTACCTCCGCCCTCCACCCACGCGTCTACTCCCGGTCTGACTCGATGGACTGTCAGGCAGAAGCGGGGCCGAGCAACCACAGGCGGTCGAGGTCTAGGGAATTCTGGTCGAATCTGGGATTTTCAGGAGGCGGACAGAAGATGCAGCGGAAGGAGGATGTACAGGATGACCGCATGGACTTGGATGAGCCTACTGGTGAGTCAGAACCCACTAACCCAGCCGTATAAGCGCTGACTGTTCAGCGCCTATCTCTGTTGTGCTCCCACCTTCGCTTCCTACCTGCACCCTCGCTGCCGCGTTCCAGTGCTCAGACACCAACGCCGACATTCCACCCGCATTCTACCCCGGCCAAGCCATTCCGACTATCCTCACCTTCCAGCTCGACCGGTACTCATCTCTCCCCCACGCCCTCAATCCTACTCTCACCATGTCCCTGGTCGGTACCCTTCACACCCCTCACTCCGCTCCTCGAACCATCATCTGCGTCTCGGTTTCACTGGCGGAAGGGCTCGCACTATGGGCGCGGGATGCCACCTCGGCCTACGCGGATCGGGTGGGGCGGGAAGATGTACCGGACGTCTCGGTCGGTCTACCCGGCGGTACCTACTCTCTTCCCCTCACGGTTCAGGTCCCCTCCACCCCCCGTCTTCCCCCAAGCTACTCTGTTCCCGGAGCCAGCTTCGCGGTCACCTACGCGCTCACTGTCACTCTCACGTGCGACGACTGCCATCGTCCGGGCAACCGGGTCGTCCTCGCCGAAGCGGCAAGACCGTTTGAGATGATGCCGGACACAATGCCAACCCGCGCGCCTCGCTTCACCCCGCAGACGTTCTGGGTACGGATGGACAATGAGTCTGCTCCCGGTGCCATGGGCGTCAAGGGGACTACACGCCGGCCCAACCACCGCTGGACCGTCTCTCCCGAACTCCCCACCACCGCCTTTTCGCCCACCTCCAACATTCCTCTCAAGCTCGGCTTGAAACCACCAACCGAGGGTACCGGCCAGGCATACCAGGTCTTGATCCGGTTATCGTTGCTCAGGCGGGAGCACTCCTCCCTGGTGACCAACGTCCCGGTGGATCCCGCTACGCAGATGGCGCTGGTGTCGGAGACCGAGGTGTCGGTGCGGTGGGGCTGGATCACCTGCACCGACCAGGATGGGGATATCACTCTGGACAATGTCGACCTCCCCATCACCCTCCCCGGCAAGTCATGGCGTCATGGGTACTCCACTCACCTCAATGTCGGGTCCGCAGGTGGTGACGCCAACAACACCAGCATCTCGGTCTCATCTACCTTCCATCTCTGCTGCACCCTCGCCTTCCTCCCCATCTCCGACATCTCCTCACCTGTCCTCGACCGGTTTCTCCCTCAATCCGCACTCGACATTCTGCCCCCGCAAGGCGTCTTCACCGCGGTCGAGCCTGGATCCCCCTTCTCCTCCCTGCCAATGGCGTACATCAAGCGCACCTGGCCAGGAACGATCAAGACCCTTCCCCTCCCGGTCGTCATCGGATCAGTATCGGAGCCGCGCGGCGCTATGCACACGACGAGGTGGTCGGACCTCATGCTCAGCGGTTCGGGCGAGACGGAGACGGGGAGGATGATTCACGGCGAGGGGGTCAGCTGCGAGGATGGGTGGATCGTGCCGCCTCCAGATTACTTGGAGGCGTGTGGAGTGGTACCATATATCTATGCGTAGGTGGCGAATGAGGGAGAGGACATTCAGTAGGGTAACCGACGGGCAGAGTAGAGTAGCAGATACCTAGATCTCCATATATAGTTGATATTTTTAGTGTATTCATCATACCGGGTCACAATGCCATCTTATGTTTCATCATTGACTGGCAGAGCAGCAGTCCTTCCTGATCACTTCCTGTGTCCGAGCTGTTCTTACAAGAGTGGCAAGGGCGCCATGGCAGCTGAAGCGGCTGTTGCAGAGTGCCACACTCGCCATGTGCCACCCGAGCGGCTTCCGACGGAAGGTCAGCAAAATGCCCGAAGCGGGTCTGTGCGGCGATGCCCGCGCAGCTTCCTTTCAGGGTTCTGCAGGGGGTTGTTGTGATTTGGCCCTGAGTCTGGATGACTCAGCTTTTCCCCCTTCCCCTTTGCCTTTTGCCACCCGCTCATCCTTCCTCTTCCTTTCTCTCTTCATCCTCGTCCATCCACACTCTTACTTTCACACTCCCCCACGACAGCTCGACAACCTCACTACTCCTACCACGCAACTCGACCGGACCTTCGCCAATCATCAACATCGACCAAGCGCACAGAGCAAAAATCCGCTTCAGATCCGCCACCTGCGCGTCAGTCCGACAACACCCTATTCGCACCCTTTCGGGTCAGCGTGCTGCCTCCTCAACGGGGTCAGCGCGACTAACATCACCCACCTGCCGCTCACATCTAAAGGTTGTGTCGCCCTCTCACCGGGCGTCCAGTCTCATGGCTGACCGAGCATTGGTGCGGTCGCGGTCGACCCAGCTTGTAAGCCTTTCATGACCTTCGGTCTTTGTTTGTTCTCCCTGCTGCAGTCGATCCGCTCCCATCCTCCTCCCCTTTACCTTCAACAGGTCCTCCTCCGCCCCCGCTTGGGTCCCGCGCTGACACCGCACAGACGTCCCCTCGCCCACTCGGTCCAAGCGTCAAGGGTCTGGGTCATCCTGACTCGCCCGCACAGGCAACTCACCGGCTCTTGTCCTTCTTCGCTGAGAAACTTGAGTCCGTGTGATCGTCTCCGCCACCGGCACCGTAAGGGCGTGAAGGAGACATTGAGAGACAAGGAGAATGAGGATCCAGTAAGCCGCGGCTTTCCGCTTTTGCTTTTTGATTTCGACATACGACAAGGAACGTTGGTGTCCGCCTTCCCCCGCCTTGGCAGTGTCGTGATGCCCGGTACCGCCCCTCGCCCCGACCAGAACGCTTGCCTGCCCACCCGCACCCCCTTCCGGTACGTCACCGCTTTTCGCCATGCATTTTCCCCCACACATGCGCGGGTTCAAGAAGGGTGGGCAAGCGGTCTTCCCTGAAAAGGGAAGGGTGTCTCTTTTCCGACAATCTCGACACGGCAAAGAGACAGTCTGGTCGGCAACGCGAGAGGGTATGGCCGCGCTAGCGAATAACACACCGAGGTTTCCCTCCGGGGAATCAAGTGGCGTTGGGGTCCAGCGTTTCTCGATAACGAGCAGTTGCAGCTTCCGGTCCGGTTCGGTTCTCGGTTCTCTCGGTTCTTACGATTCTTCGGCCAGAGCTTTGCGCTCTTGGTCATCGGGTCTTTTCGTCCACACGGGTTCGCATCGTCGGTCTAACCAGATCTAACGCCACCGCTTCTTCTCATCCCTTTCAACTCCGCTTCATCCTTACCTTCTTGCCTCGTCCTGCAGCGGTCTCGGGAAATCGGCGCGGTCTCGTACCCGCTTTCTCATCGGGATCGTCATTTGGCTCAGGGGAACGTCGGAATTGGATGAAGGGAGCGAGGGATAGGGTCTAGGGGGTTCTGAGTTGAGAACGGTCGGGGATACTCATCGGTCGGAGGGGCAAGGAACCGCATTGACAGGGGGGACAGCAGCGACAGCTCAACAATCTAATTTCGGCGTCAAGCGACTCACGAGGCTCGTCCCGTCGGTGTTAGCGAGGCGCCCCAGTCCGACTCATCGATCGATATCGGGATCGGGATACGGTATCACGGTGTGGTGGAAAGTGGCCGAGGTGGAGGAGTCGGTCGGTTTCGTCTGACGGATCGGGCGCCCATCGGGAGCAAGCGCACTCGGCTGTTACACGGCCTGGAGTTGTTTGTGTTCTGGGGGTTGTCTGGTACGCCAGCGGGTCTCGCTTTCTTCTTTTTTTCGTCCTTCTTTTCGGTTCCCTCCTTTTCCTCTCCCCTCTTCTTTCCTTTGGTTTCAGTTTTGGCTTCTGGTTCATTCTTGGGGGTTTTATCACAACAGGTCTAATCACGGCTATCGCTAGTTCGCATCAGCGACTCTCGGAAGTCATCGGCATCGGCCTACTCGACACCAAAATCGTTTCGGCGCAGGCCTCCGTTGTGGGGCTGTGCCAGACGGTACGTCATCGTCGGCTCACTCGCGTTCAACACGTCCAGTCAGAGGCTTCGGCTCGGCTCCTAGTCTCGGCAAGTCCCGTGACTGCGGCTAATCATCTCGCTATCGCGCGCGCTCGGTCGAATCGGATCCCGTCTCAGCTCAACCTGCGAGAAGCTAAGCTCTGACTCTTGCGGTTCCTGCCTTTGTCATCTCGAAAAGGGTTCGTATTCGCCACCTTCCCCTACCGCACCCACACCCCTCCTCACGGCCAACTCCCCGCCATCCACCTCCGCATTCGCTTTGTGTAACGGGAAACCGCGTAGCAGCAATGACTCTCGTCCCGTCTGGTCTGCCATCCCGAAGAGAACAAGGCGTTGACACGAGCTCCTCTTGGTTTGCTCTACTCTACTCTATCTTCGCACTATCGGTACTCGCTCTCGTTCGGTCCCCCTCCCTCGACAATTCCACTCTCTTCATCCTTCCCCACTTTTGCCCCACCTTTATCCCCCTCCCTCTACGCATCACCACTTTCTTGTCTATTCTCATCAGCAGGTTAGGAACCCCGTACCCCTACAGATAAATGGAGGTTCGTCCCTGCTGATCTATCGCATTGCCCACCCCTTCCTTCTCGGTCTTGCTCTTTTGAGCGGGGCTGAGGGGGAAGAGGGTGGGCTTTTTTGCGTTCAGTTGATTTTGGCTGAGCGGGACTTGTCCTTCTTTTTGTAATTTGCCTTCACTCTATATCTCAGAATATCTCTTCCGTATGTACCTGCTTCACTCTATGAGCTCAGCACGCATGAGCGTACCGTGGTGCTGATCAAGCCGCTCTCGAATCCCTCCTCGGCAGAACAAGCTCTGGGGAAAGGACGGTGACGTAGAAGATGGCCCAACCCTCCTTTGGCTTGCCCAAGGTCATCGTCCGGGATAACAGTCTACCTCGCTATGCCCACTGATCCCCTCATCTGACATACTTGTTCAATCCTCAGATATAGCACAGCATGACTCCCCACACCCAGTCGCACTCGCACGCCAGGTCGGGCTCAGCCTCGGCGGTACCCCATCATCACACCCCGCCTGATCACACCATCGCCTCCAACTACCCCTCTGTCTCTCACTATACCGCTACCCAGCCCCACTCGTCTCCCGCTCATCACCCGAGTCCGGAGCATACATCCCACTACTCTCGCCCCGCCGGCCAGGGAGGAGCGCACGGCTACACCTCATACCCCCCTCAAGTCCCTCCCGTCCACGCTGCTCAGGCGCATCAGGCGGTGGCGCCTCTCCCTTCCCTACCTACCTCGACATCGGAAAGCGAGCATCAGGCACCCCGTAGCCCAATCATCTCACGTCTCCGCCGGACCCTGGTCGGTCGACACCCTCTCAGCAAGACGTGGGAGAAGGCGAGCTTTGCGGAGGAGTGCAGGTCGGCGCCGGCCAGTATGGTGACGATGCCGTCTGGATCTGCATCTGCGTCTGCGGCGCAGGGTACTGCTATAATCGGGGGACAAGGGATCAGGGAGGAGGTCTGGGCAGAGGGCAGAGCAGCGGGCGATGGAGTCGGAGAAGAGGGGACTGGGCGGAGAAGGGAGAAGAAGGGTCGAGCTGGCGCTAGCGGTCTAGATGGGGCATTCTCGTACGTCCCCCTTCTTGTCTACTATCCAAGGCTACCCGAAGCCTGATCAAAGCTCTATGTGCGATGTCTCCTGTAGGGGAATGAGCTGATACTAGCAGACCCTCCGGCCGTCCTGTCTCCCTATACGCCTCCCCGGCCGCTATACGCGCTTTCAAGCCCCTCCCGCCCAACCTGCCCAGTACGCCCGCTCCTGCCCACCGTGGTCTGACGTCTGCGTAGGGAGCGGGTCTCATCATGATGACCGGGGGGAGCTGCATGTAGCGACGAGAGACGGTGTAAACATGCGAGGCAGGGCGGTAGGGAGTAAGTCTCTTTATAAGCGGGGAGACGAACTTGTACGAGGGGTGGATGAGAATCGGCTGTATTGCAGAGGTTCAGCAGAGTAGACAGTATGACTCCATGTAAGTAAATTCGAGGCTCAAGGTCGAATGTACACGATGTCACAATCACACCATCATGCAGCCGGGCACCAAAGATCGCGATGCACGAGCAAAGTCAAGTCCAACAGGTCAATAGCAATGCATTCTGTTCGTTAAGTTTCCTTTCCCCCTTACCCTCGCTCCTCCATTATCGATAGACATCTAAACACCCAGCCTGATCAACTGCTTCACTCCAGGCTGTAAATCATCAGCCTCGATCCCCAGATCCTCAGACAAGGAAACAACTCACAGCCCAAGAAGTCATCTCGCCTGTCGCACCCGTCAACATATCCACATGCAGCGCCAGCGCGCCATTCAGATCCCTCGCAGCTATCGCTGCCGATAGTCAGCTATCGTTTCACTGGCCCAGATCGCGCACAAGATTCTGTAACTCACCAGCTGATATCTGACCCATCTTCTGTACAGCATCCTTCGGCACCGTCTCGTTATTCAGCGCATCAAAGAAGATGTTCAGGCGGCGTTCGGTATCAGCCACGATTTTCTGAAGAGGGGCCTGCGACTGTCAGCTTGATTTGCATATCGGAGCAGGGCAGACGTACCGGCAGATTCGCCCCCTTGACTCGGTTCATCTCCTCATTGAGCGTCTCGTAGATCCCTCGCGCCTCTTGGGGGATATGCGACCGGTCTCCTTGAGCTACTTGGTCAGCTTACACCCCCTACTCATCTCAGACCGCGTACTCACGATGTAAAGCCTTTGCCTGCGGTGGAGGAGGCATCACCGGCGAGCTCTGACTAGGTGGCGAGCGGACCTGCGGCGCTCCCTGACTGACGCTCATCGCCGAACCAGCCCGATTGGGGGGTGGTGGACCCGCACGTCCAGGAGGGGGTGGACCCGCCTGTTGTTGCGCTTGTTGTTGACCCTGCGCAGACGTCGGGCGGAGCTGACCGGCGATACTGGGCTGGACATACTGTCCTTGCTGGCCCTGTTGTCCCCGACCTGGACCCAACGGCGAGAGCGCACGAGGGGGTGGTGGACCGGCGGATAAACCTGGCGGAGGCGGTCCTGCGCGGGGTGTGGAACCACGCTGGGGTGGGGGAGGGCCAGCCGTGGGCGTACGGTTCAGTGGCGGTGCAGAGGGAGGGGGCTGCTGATACTGCTGCTGCTGTTGCTGGTATGGCGGTTGTTGCTGCTGCTGGTGCTGCTGTTGTTGAGGCGGCTGACCAGCTGCCTGCCTCGCCACAGCTTGCGCAGACGGCGGCCGTGGTCCGCCCTTTGGCGGAGGCGGCAGCATACCCGGCGCAGCGCGGTTTGGCGGCGGGGTGATGCCCATCGGTGGTGGGCCCTGGCCATTCCCTTGACCCGGCTGCTGCATGTACTGCTGCTGCTGTTGATCCGAGATCGGGAAGGGGCTCATGATCGGAGCCACCTTCGCAGCGCTCTGGGGGCGTTTCGGGGCAGAGCTGAGCGCGGGAGCGTCATTCCAGCCTGGGATGTCGCGACGCTGCGCCGCAGGAAGAGGTGGAGGAGGTGTTCCGTTTGCGCCCGTTCCATTGATGAGGTTACTGCGAGGCGGCGGGCCGAGTGGTTGCGCCTGGGGAGGAGCACCGTACTGTTGCTGCTGCTGGTTCGGGAGACCATAGCCGCCGGTTTGGCCTTGCTGCTGGCTTGGCCCTCCGTACCCGTTGGGCGCGTATGGCGAGGGAGCAGCCTGATACGGCTGCTGCTGTTGCTGCTGCGGCTGTTGTTGCGGCTGCTGCGAGGGCTGGTACGGCGCATTGTAGGTGAAGTTGTTCTGCTGCTGTTGGGGCGGCTGCGGGAACGACGGCTGGAAGGACGACTGATTGGGTTGGTAGGAAGCAGGCGGGGCTTGAGTGGGCATCGGTGGGAGGTTGGCGGCGGGGGGAACGCCGTACGGTCCGGCAGGCTGAGCTGGGCGGAACCCACCCTGCTGCTGTTGCTGCTGCTGAGGTTGCTGCTGATACCCCAGACCGGCAGCAGCGGGCCGCGCAGCCGCCTTGGTAGCCTGCTGCCGCGGCGCAAGCGCAGCGCCGAACGCCTCACTGGCCTGAGCAGACCCGGACGAGATGCCCGCAGCAGCAAAGAGCCGATCCCTCGCCTTATCGAGCGAGCCCGACGCGCCGCGATAGTCCGCCGGCGTCTGCTTGACGTACTTGGCAGCGATATCCACCATACCCTGCGCCGCCAGCAGATCCGCGTACTCGTAGTACCGGTTGTAGAGCGACGCGAGTTTGTACGTCCTGGCGCCCGCTTCGGCCGTCTCGGTCGACTGGGTGGGCGACATGAGGTCCTGGTCGACATAGCCGGTCGCGGCGGTAAAGACCGCGACCTTTTCGATGAACGACTGGAGGGCAAGCGCGTGGGCGGTATACCTCGTAGTGTCCTTGGACGACTCTGAGCTGGACTCTTCCTCTCTCATCTCCTCGCTCCAGATACTGACCACCTTCTCCAGCTTCCGCGCTGCGAGGTAGCACAGCGTAGCGTCCTGCCTTGCCTCCTTGGCAGCCGCAGTGTCCGAGGACGACAATGTAGTAGACTTGTACTGCAGTCGCTGGCCGAGCTGGTCCGCGAGATTGTTGAACTCGGCGTCCTTTGCAAACGTGCAGAGGACGACGAAGGCGACGCGCCATTCACCGAGATCCGCATTCTGGACGATATCGACCAGATCCTCCGTGACGATAGACTGGAAGACGCGAAGGAAGGGCGTCGTGGTGGTCCGCTTGGCAAAGTATGCCTTTTGAGTCGATTGAAGCAGATCCGGACCGCCGCGGACAGCAAGGAGGAGCGCGTCCGCGTATCGCTCCGAGGCGAGACAGAGGTCGACCGCCGAGGCAAAATTGCCGAGTACAAGCGCCTGGGTGATGAGCCGGTCCGTGTCATTCTCGCCTGACGGGTAGATGTGGAAGGTATTATCCTTGATGCTCTCGCTGCGGACCGACGAAGGGCGGGAGCCGACCGTAGCTGCGCGGGACGACTCGGCGATCTCGTTCTTGGGAGTGGAGATACTGTCGAGCCGAGGGTTCCGGAGCGAACCCGAGGCGATGGACGAGAAAAAGTCGGATCCGTCCGCGTCCGCCGATCCCGAGTCGGCCGCGAGTTGGTCAAAGAGACTCTTCTCGGTCAACTCGGCTCCGCCGCTGGGCGCAGCTTCGCTGGTTTCGGATGGCGTAGCGTTGGCCGTCTCGTTCTTTGGCGTAGAGAGATTGCTCTCCTCCTCCACGTCCGCTTCCGGCTCGGTCGCCTCCGCCTGCACACCTCCACCCGGCAACTTCTTGATCGCCTCCTCCACCTGCTTCTTCACCTCCTCCTTCGAGAACCCTAGCAGCTGCACAAGCTCATCCCTCGAATTCGCCTTGAACAGCGTCTGCAGTGCCTTCCACGCCGCATCCCCCTTATCCGACGCGCGCCCATCGCAGAAGCTCTCTAGCTGCTCCTTTTGCCCATCCGCAGCATGCAGCTTCTCCGCGCGCTCAATGATCTCCGGCTCCGTGGTGATCTTGCGCAAGTGAGCAACACCGCTCTGGTGCTTCCCGGTCGCGCCTGTGAGATTGCTGGTGCTCGCAAGCAGGCCGCCGTATCCGAAGGTGGCAGAGACGGGCCGACGCAGCCACTTGGGCGGCTGGATGAGTGAGAGCACGTTGGCAGTGTCGTCGACTTGGTCGGTATCGCCCAAAGCGCCAAAGATGTCGTCGGCGGTGGCAGTCTCGCTGAGCTTGGAAGTGGGAGCGGCGGGTGCCTGAGTGGTCTGGAGGGAGTGGATACCAATGTGCCCGTCGAAGGAGGCAGTAGCGAGGAGGTCAGGGTTGCGGGGGCACCAGGTGGTCTGGAAGGACCAGTCACTGCTTGACGGGAGCTATCCGTCAGCTTGTTATGGCCTCGTCTCGACACGGAAGCTCACCTCTCCAACGATTTCGCCGGTCTGGGGATTCCAGCACAACGTCCTGTTGTCTTTTCCGCAAGACAAAAGCAGATCGGCATCCTGCTTACACCAAGCGACAGAGAGGACACCCTTGGTATGACCGCTGAGAATCTGAAAATCAGCTCCGTTTTAGATATAGTCATACCTTTTCTGGCGCCCTAGTGTTTCTCAGATCCCAAAGCATGATGATTGGCGAATCATCGTCCTCCGATGCAGTGATTAATCGCGTAGGCTACAGGATCAGCTCCTGACCCCCTACCGACTACTAGGAGGTGTTTATTGAGCTCACTGTCTCAGGATGCCAGCAGACATCGCTCATTCCCCTTCTCGCGCCGACCTGCAACCCCGCCATACCAGCCACCGCCCCGCCCTTGGCCGCTCCACCGCCATACTGCAGCGATACAATCTCCTTGCCCGCTTTGAGATCCCAAACAGACGTATAGCCCGACGAGGACGACGCGGCAAACACGCGCGAGACGGTCGGATTCCACTGGAGCGAGGTGATTTCGCCGAGCTTGGTGGATGCGGGTCCTGGGGGAATAGGAGCAGAGGATGGGTTGTTCAGGTCAAAGATGAAGAGCTAGGGGGTCAGGTTATGTCCGAGCGTTCTGAAGGCAAGGTATCGGAAAGCTGACATACCTCGGCGTTGATACCTCCACTCAAGAGCAAGTTCTTTTGGATAGGGTTGAAGTCGAGGCCTCGGACGGGGCCTGCATGCTTGTCGCTCCGGAATATACGCGCGGCATCGGCACTTGAGCATTAGCTCGCGTCTCGTATGGTCTCGCGGCGGCTGGGAGGACCTACTCGGCGCCAGCAAGGATCTTGGCCGGATCATAGACGTTGATCTCGCCCGTTTCCATACCCGCAGCAATCACACCCTGAGCGTGCGAAGCATTCGGCGAGGACCAAGCGAGACGGTTGAACCTGCCTATCAGCCCTACTCCTAAACTCCAGACAAGCGATAGACTCGAACTCACCGACTCCCAACCGTGATACTCCCCTCGGGCCCCCTCTGCCCCTCCCCGCCCAACCTGAGCGCGCCAACCCCCTCTCCGCCAAAGTCCGGCCTCCAAATCTCCAGCTGACTCTCATTACTAAAGCTCTCGTCGAGCGCGCCGGCGACTGCCCCGGTGACGAGCAAGGGGGAGGAGGAGGAGGTCTGGTCCCATGCAAAAGTGGCTGTGCGGGAGATGTCTTTGAGCTTCATCCTGGGCGGAGATGTCGCGGCCGCTTGGGCTCAGGGGTGTATGATAAGAGGATATGGGGCCGTGAGAGGTCACTATGAGGCTATGAAATAGTGTATGATAGGGGGAGGTAGGGTTGTAGGGATGTATGATTGAGGTTGCTGTCGTGCGTGCCCCGTCATTCCTCGAGCGTGCTGCGTGGAGTACAGTATAATGAGGCGCGCCTAATCGGAGCTTTGCCGGTCAGACAGATAGGCGTGTGAGATTGACCGACGCGCGAGCCTAGTCTCTGCCGGCATAGACCGTGCGTCACTGAGATTTTCGAGCTCAGTTCCTCCACCCAAGTCCAGTGATCTCTACACTCCTACTTACAGCTATCACACCAGTCTACCAGAGGGAACAGCACCATGCCCGACTCATTCTTCCAGTCCGACAAGAAACGAAAGCGCCCCGCAAGAAGCGGTGAATCCTCCGACGGCCCTTCGCGCGGTGGCAGCAGTCGTGGTGTAGGCGGCGGTCGAGGCGGTGGCCGAGGCTTCAGCTCATCCCGGGGCGGCGGCGGCGGCGGTGGGGGCCGGGGCGGACGACCCAGCTCAGACTCTACTTCAGGCTACGACAAGCCCTTCCGGCCCTCCGCATACGGTAAAGGCCAAAAAGTCCAGGGTCAAGCGCGGCACGCTGCGAATCGCAAGTCCCGAGCCGAAGGGAGGGAGCGGGATGAAGATTTATCGTCGGATGCGGAGGGGGACGATGGGGGTGATTTGGACGATATGGACTTTCGGGGGGATCAGAATAGGGATAGGGAGGACGAGGAGGTGATTGATGAGAATGAGACGGGGGCGGAGAAGCGCGTTAGGCTGGCGAGGGGGTATTTGAAGAAGGTGCAGGATGAGGTGGAAGCGGGTCAGTTTGGGTCTCTGCTCAACAGAGTGACAAAGCTGATAGAGTAGCGAAAGATGATCAAGACTATGATGCGGCCGAGATTGATCGAGAACTGATTGCTGCTCGGCTGCAGAAAGATGTGGTGCGTTGTCCCACTGAGCACACCGAGAGGCAGAGCTGACGAGCAGTCGGAGACGGAAGGCCGGATCCACTCTTTCCTCGCTTCACGTCCCCTATCGATCACTTCCAAACTCGTCAAGCTACCTACCCACATACCCACCTCCGTCGCCCTCACACCCACTTCACTCGTTGTTTCGACAAAACGAGGCCTGATGTTCCGCTACGCCCTGCCGTCGTTACAACAGATCGGCAAGCCCTTTGGCCAAGCTCAAGCCACACCAGCAACGACTAGCAAAGGCTTGGCTGCTCCAACAGGACATACAGGCGAGCTGTACTGCGTAGCGGCGAGCGAGGATGGGCGGTTCATCGTCAGTGGAGGAAAGGATAAGCTGGTGGGTGTATGGGAGGTAAGCGAGGAGGGGGGAGTCAAGTGGTTGACTGGAATGAGGGGGCACAAGGATTCAGTCACTGTACGCTCTATCCTCCAAGCAGTGCTACCAGGCTTGCGCTGACATACCAGAGTATAGCCTTCCCACCTCTCTCCAATCCCTCGCATCACATCCTCTCGGCCTCTCTCTCCCGCCACCTCGCCCTCCACTCCCTGTCCACCCTCTCCGCCATCGACACCTTCTTCGGACACCAAGATTCCATCTCGTCCATCTCGTCCCTCAAGCCCACACTCGCCGTGACCGCAGGAAGCAGGGACCGGACCTGTCGGTGGTGGAAGGTCGAAGAGGAGATCCAGCTCGTGTTTCGGGGCGGAGGTAAGAGCTTTGAGGGCCAGTCGGCCAAGGGGGAGGCGAAGAAGGGGGAGCCGGCAGAAGAGGAGATTGGAGCGGATGGGATGGAGGTGGATCGGAGGAAAGAAAAGGGAAAGGGGAGAGGAAAGGAGTTTATCGAGGGAAGTATCGATACGGTCTGTATGCTGGATGATCAGCGGTTCGTCTCGGGTGGGGACAGCGGGTGAGTCTTTGTCTTTGATAGTGTATGGACTCCGGACTGACAGTCGCAGATCATTGTGCTTGTGGCAAACAGCCAAGAAGAAGCCCATCTTCACCCACCCATTAGCCCACGGCGTCGACAATCTCCTACATGAAGATGACAAGGAAATGACCGGTCCAAGATGGATAACAGCTATCGGTGCTCTCCGGGGCTCAGATATCTTCGCCACTGGTAAGCAATTATTCCACGTAAAACGAAAAAGCAAAAGCTGATGTCACAGGATCATGGGACGGTGTCATCCGACTTTGGGCACTCGATCCCGCTCTCCGAGCCTTCAAACCTATCCACACGATCGCCGTCCCGGGCTTTATAAACTCGATTCAGATCCTCTCTGTCCCATCATCCTCTGTCACCTCGGAAACGTTCTCCAATGGCGCCAACGCTAATGGCGAAGAAGCTGAGATGGCAAATGGCGGCGGAGACCAAGTGCGCAAGGGGAAGAGCGCGAAGGGCAAGATGGAGATTTTGCTTGTGGCTGCAGTAGCGCAGGAGCCGGGATTGGGGAGGTGGATGTCCATCAAGAAGGGCGTGAAGAGTGGGGCGTTTGTGGCGCATCTGAAATTCGGGGAGGAGGGGCGGGGGGCTGTGAATGGGACGGAGCTATAGGGCGGTCATCTTGATGCACTGCTCAGCCCGCTGTACTGCTTCCGATGTGGGTGAGGGGAGAGCACTGCATAGAGCACTCCGACGTAAGACCTGCCATCCCGACACACGCGCCTATGTATATGACCCTATCCTAGCTACCTAAGTTTACCTATATACAAACCCCCTCGGCATCGCATACACAGTGCTACCACCCACCCTCTGGTCCTTCGTCCTTCGCAGGTTCGGGCGATTTGGTCGAGCTCGTCTCTAGCGGGACCCATTCCGTGATATTCGATGCCAATTCCTGCGCTGCCTTGGCCGATCCAGTCTGATGGTATGAGCTAAGTCCCGGTCCACAGAGGGGCACGCGAAGTATCAACTAGCTCACCCTGAACGTCACAAATCTCCGCTCCCCATCCTCAAATACCGTCGTCCGCACATGTTTCCCATCCTCCATACACGTCATCCCGACATACAGCGAGACGTTCAATATGAGCCTCAGTACGCCTTCTGCACGCATCACTACTGGGTCAGCTCTATAACCCCCGGTGCCAAACAGTCCGGGATCGCAAGCTCACCTAATCTCGCCCCGTGTCCATCTCCTCTCCGGACATTCAGGCGAAGCACCCCGACCCCTCGTTCTCGCCATGAATTGTCAGATTGCATCACGTAGAGCTTGGTCCGCATTTGGAACTTGGTGTATTCGTCTTCTTCCCCTGTCACCACTACACAGTCAGCTCTTTATCCTGAACCGATGCTCGACATGAAAGCTCACCGTCCTTCTCAGTCATCTGCGGCCTGTCCTTGGCTTCCTCATCCTCATCACCCACGCCCGACAATATATCCCCAAAGTCCGCCTTCTTCCCTTTCGTCTCTTCCCCATCGATCTCGTCCTCGTCCTTGGTCTTCCCGTCAACATCCTCCCCATCTGCCTTGTCCGCCTTAATCCCGTTCTTCTTGCTAACCTCAGCGGCCGCGGCCCCAGTGCCGGACGCGGCAGCCGCCGACCCGAACGCCGAGGTCTTCTTTGACGAGAAGGGCGAAGAAGAGCCCGAGAAGCCGCCGAAGCCAGAGGAGGAGAATGGCTTCGCACTCGCACCGGTACTGGTGCTGGCGCTCCCGAAGGCGGAGCCCGAGCCAGACGCTGCTGAGGGCTTAGCGAAGGGAGAGGAAGTAGATGAGAATGCGCCGAATGTCGCTTGAGGCTTCTTGACGGCTGGTGCAGGTGCAGGAACAGCCGCTGGTGTAGCATTCGACGATGTTGCTGCAGGATCCGCCGAGGTCGATTTCAGTGGTGGCTAACGCGTCAGCTCAAGTCGAGGCACCCTCTTCGGACAGCTTACAGAAGGAGTATCTTTCGGCCTCTTCGCCTCGTTCTCACTGATAGACAGCCCACTCTCAGCGCGATCCAGAGCCTTCCGCTTCAGATCCTTCTCCTTCTCTTTCTCCTTGCCCACCCCTTCATCCAGCTCAATGTCCGTCCCCCCTCCATCCTCCCCTTCGGCATGCGACATCTTCTCAACCTTCCGCCGCACCTCGCCGACCGTACGTGTCTCTGCGGGCTTGGCAGTGGGTGGGTCTTCCGGAATGGGCGAAGTGCGGGTGGGACTGCCATCCCCGTCCTCTTCTAGGCGGTTCTTCTTGAGTGAGGTGGTGGTGGGTGTAAGCGCTTCGGGGTGGGATGGTTCCTGCCTGTCAGATTGAGATCCGATGAGAATCTACTTCTGCGAAATTCGGTGCGCGGTGAGAAAGGTTGACTCACAAGGGAAGCCTCGCGACCCCGCTTCAGATTCAACGCCTCTGCCGCAGTCAGCTCCTTGGTTGTGCCACGACGAGACACTTCAAGAAGCTCACCCCTATTCTGCTTGCTCGTCTCTGCTTTGACGACTCCGTTGGTCGTACTTGCGTTATCCGCCATGATTGACGATCAAGTTGAAGGGGGATTGAAGGACCAGGAGGGCTGTTCTGGTTCAACTCGCGCTTGATGAGCTCGTTCGCGCTGTGTTTGAGCTCCGATAGAGTGGAGAAAGCGGTAGGGCCTCTGTCGGAGGGTGGTCTAGCTGCAAGAGCTATAGCTAGGGACAAAGGATGAGGTGTATAGGTAGGTCTGGTAGGGAGAGCTGATTGAGTGAGGGAGAGAAGCCGGTTGCTGCAGTCAGCTGGTACTGTAACTGGCGGTGCAGTGGCCGGGAGCTATTCGTTATTCGATCCCTCTACTTATAAATGGCTCATTCCACCTGTACCTGCGCTTGCTTTGAGCTCTAGTCTGCCTTACTGCCTAATCACCTTATACCAGTACCTATCCCTCCACCACCTCCTTAGCGGCTACCCGAAGCAGCACATAGAAACGATGGGTTACTATCTTCCAGCAGCGCTCGGGATCTCAACGTCCACAGCGACGGCCATCGGGCTGTACTTGCTCTTCACAGGTAGGTCCGCGGTGGCCATTCGATCCGGGCGATCTGGACAAGCCGCACTGCCTGGGGAGTGAGGGTCGTCACCCTCCAATCGGTCCTGAGCTCGCAGATCGACTCGCGAGACCTGCCCCGGATGGGCATAGACATAAGGCAGAACGCAGCTAACTGAGCATAGGGCAAGGCGAACGGTTCAACCCCGGTCAATTCCTCGCAGAGTCCTCGCCTTACGCTTGGGCACTACTAGGCGTGGGGTTGTGTATCGGCTTATCGGTCGCTGGAGCAGGATGGTATGTCCCGGCTCTTCTTCCAATTGACAGCTGACAAACGTCGCGATCTCGCATGAGAAGACCGCATTGCAGCAGCTGATTCGCAATAGGGGTATCTTCGTCACGGGCGCTTCGATCTTGGGTGGAGGTGTGCGTGCACCAAGAATTAGGACCAAGAACTTGATCTCGTGCGTGATCTCTCTAGGCTCTATTGGATCGTCCCCGGGAACTAGGCGGGAACGCGGTTCAGAGCGGATCAGTGCTAACGATCGCAGCATCATCTTCTGTGAAGTCGTCGCTATCTACGGTACGTTGCATTGTTCACTTCCACTGCAGAGTAGGAAAGCATCATACTTATTCTCAGGTGTCATCATGGCCATCGTCTTCTCCTCGAGGATAAACGGGAACGGGCAAGATACCTACTCGGCCAACAACTACTACACCGGTAAGTCGCCGCTCCACCTTCCCTTCATCTTCCTACGACGGATCTCAGATTGCGCCTCGGACCTTGTGCTGATAGATCAGGCTTCGCACTCTTCTGGGGAGGTCTGACTGTCGGGATCTGCAACCTTCTGTGTGGTGTCTCAGTCGGGATCACGGGCTCGACCGCCGCTTTGGCAGATGCCGCCGACCCGCAGCTTTTCGTCAAGATCCTTATCGTCGAGGTGTGTTTCCCTTCTTTGACTATCACGCGCAGCTGTGCCTTCTTGCTAGAGCGTGGGCTGGACGCTGACTCGTTCAGATTTTCGGGTCGGTTCTTGGTCTCTTTGGACTGATCGGTAAGCCCAATTCTCATGTGATTTCCTCGTCAAGATTCCAGCTGACGTTGCTTTAGTCGGCCTGTTGATCGTGAGTCTGGCAGTACCGAAATACCCCAAGGAAGAGCGTCAGCTGACCATCCAGTCCGGCAAAGCCGAAGAGTTCAAGTAGATCCCGCCGTCGACCAGATGGAGTGGACAGGCGCATGCATGAGATCCATTATAAGAAAGACCCCGCCCGCCCCCTTGCCCACAGTAGCTGATGGCTTCTGATGACACGGTGCCATTGTGCGCTTCCAGCACATAGTCCGCTGGCTACTACCAGACCGACCGCTAACGGCAAGGATCGGATTGCGGCCCGCCACGCATGCTGTCTGCGGCGAGATCCCTTCCGACGTCCAATATCATTCCTCATAGATACCGCTTGGCTGCTCCCCTCACTCTATTCTCGAACGCGCTACTCCGTACTGGCGTATTGACCGTATGAAACGGATTGAGCAGTATCTGCTCCATCAGTCAAGCGCAGGGTAAGCAGCTTGGCGCAGATGAGACGTACCTTGACCCATAGTTCCCATAGCTCATTGAAGAACATGCGGATCCCATCGTCATTCTTCTGGTCGTGGACGAGGATGAACTTGACTGCAGAAGTCAGCTCAATCCTCTACGGATCCAATCAGGACAGCAGTAGGTTTGGAGAGCGTACCTCCCATTGCTAGATACGCAGACACGGTCCATTCATTATGTTTGTCCACATTCCGGAGGTATCTACAGAGTCAGCAAGCCCTCCTGGATCTTCTCATCAGTGAAGAATAAAACTCACAGGCTCCCCGTCGACTCTTGCACCTCCTCCACCCCATCCAGACTCTTGAACGCAATCATCTGCATCAACGCCCTATCCGCCATCCCTGCCCCTCCTGCCGGTCCAGCTGCACCCCCTGCTCCTGCTGTAATACTTGACATAGATCCCGCACGTCCTCCATGCCCCGGCCCTATCCCTCCTGCCGGCCCCTGGCCACCATACCCACTCGTCGACCCCTCCCCTCCGGCCCCGGTGAAGCTAGACCAAGTGGGAAACCCCGCCGCCGATGATGAAGCGACGGGTATGGATGAATGGCCAGATGTGGGAGTTTGGGACGGGTTGAGGCGGGAGGGAGAAGGGAGGGAGAGTTCGAATAAGGGGGAGTCGAGGGGCGAGACTATGGCTAGGTAGAATGACATGGTGGGGTTTCAAGACGTCGAATTCGGCTGGGTGTCGAGGGTTGGCTGGACGGTGCGTACGTATCTATCGATTCCAGGTATGTTTGAGATGTACAGATAGCTGTACGATATAAGGCTGGGAGTGGTCAGATGGAAGAGCAGCATTACGAGCTGTATAGATGCGCGCTCACGAGCTCATGCGCGCTGGTGAGGAATGTGGAGTTGGCACCACGTGGATGCGAAGCGGTACAAGTTGTGGCCATCGCGTCGTCAAGTCCTTCAGGCCCAGGCATGGAGGGCCAGATGTACATCATGGGCCACCGCTGACGATGTACAGGTTCGACTCCTTCCTCCGCGCGACCAACCCCAGGACCCTCAAGCCCCGAAAACCTCCAGCGCGACCTCCGCCTCCTGACCCCGCCGATCTCTGATGTCGAGCACGGGTATCAACGTGATCCCAGCCTCCCCTCCGCTTGATGAAGACACCTGACTCATGATACTCTGGAAAGCTGCACGGGCTGTCAAGTCAGCGACACGTCGTTTCAGGTCGGTCTGGAGAGATGGGACTGACCCCGATCCTCGGACACGGTTGGCAAGTGGTACAACCGGACAGATACCGCTCGTTTCAACGCCGCCGCTAGACTCGGGTCGATACTGGGTATCTGGCCCTCAGGTAGACCTCATTCGTAAGTTGCCCGTCCAAGGAATGATATGAAAGGGTATTTACTCACGATCCAGCAACACCATCAATCGAGTACCTCGCTCCTTCTTCCCGCTCGTCCGACAACTCTCCCATCTGCCCTTCTTGCCGTACATCCCACTCTCATACACCGCCTCCAACTCATCATCGTCCTCATCATCTTCATCTTCCCAGCTAGCCTCCCCATCATCATCCTCACCGCCACCATCAACAACAGGATCGGACTCGCCATCTACACTCGTCTGCCCCTCCTCGCTGCGCCAGCCAGTATGCAGGTTGACCTGAAACTCAACCAGAGCGCCCCTGGGCAGCTCTTTAGCCCGTACAAGGAGGAAAGGGGTCTCTTCACATCCATTCTGCAAGATCAGTCGGTATTTCCGCGTTCCTTCGCGTAGGATCGGGACGTACCTGCTCAGCCCAAAGCTGCCATGCACGCCTGACGACTTCCTCACCCTCTCCACCCTCCTCCCCCTCCATACAATCTATGCCAGATGGCACAGCCCACCAAGCCACAACACTCTCTACCCAACCCGTCCACCCTCCCCCGGTCGAGTTTGGGCTCTTTAGCACCTCGACGACTCGGCGGACATGCTGTAGCGCCAGAGCACATTGCAAGGGGTATGGTGAAGAGCTACTTGCTGGGGGAGGAGGCAGAGTGAGAGTAGAGGGGATGAGCGATATTTGGCCGGCTATCTGGACGCGGGAGTTGACCTGTACGTCAGCACGGTACTATCGACGAGGGTGAGGGGGAGAAAGGGGGCTCACAGTGATGGCTTGAGAGTATGGTCCGATATTTGCTGGCGCCCAGTAGCTCAGACTCTGTACGTGCAGTGCCGTGCGACCGCCAATCTTGCTCGCCGGAGCTCTGGTGAGACCCCCCTCTCCACTGTGCACGGCCGCCGTCTCCAAGACTTCCGATGAGGGTCCAGCAGCGGCGTCGTCGTAGCCTACAACTTCCACCCGGACGCCGACACCTTGTGGGAGAGGCACGGCAACTGTCGCTCGACTGGGCGGGGAGGTACCGAAGAAACGAGTGTATGCGGCATTGGCAGCTGGGAAGAGGGCCATGGAGGGGAGGAGGAGGGTGATGTGTGCGGCGTGAATAGGGAGGGAGAGAGATGTTTTGTCTAGCTCGGCTAAGGGATCAGCAAAAGTTTACGTATTCAAGCGTGAGGGAGGTCTAGCTGACCTTGGATCCGCTCGAAAGCTTGTCGCATCTGGCTCCCGATGTCTGAATCTGGGGATGGGGATTGAGGTTGGGAAATCGAGATGCTAAACCATCTTCCGCGCCGATAGAGCTTAGCGTCGTCCGTGTACCGAGTCTGGACGTCTCCGGACGTGGCCTCGTCTGAATGTGGTACCGAGGCGGCCGCAGCCCAACGCCGCTTCTCCACTCGCCCGATACCCTCCAACACCTCTCTGCCCGCCTCGTCCAGCACGCTTCCCTCGTCCTCAATCATATTCAGACCCAGTATCTCTCTCAGCTCCTGTCGGCTGGGTCTTGCCCACCCCGGCTTCGGGACCAGCTTCGCACCGGGTATCCGAAGGTAAGCGACCAGATTTGGCTCAGGATCCGAAATGACGACTTCCGTATCGACCAGCTCGACACGATGCGAGAAGAGTGGCGAGTCGAGGGTGATGGTCTCATACTCCCCGCCTTCGCCAGCGGGGTGCGAGCCATATATCCTGTCCTGTCTATCAGCTCCACCACCAAGCTAATGTGAGATCTCATAGGAGACTTGACGTACCAATCTCTTCAGCGCGGGCAGCTGCGCCCATAGGCTCTTCCCCACCATCTCGCGCTTCAAGCCCACTCCAGCAATCTTGACGAGCACGACGTCCATCCCGCACGCCTGCATCTGCTCCAGCAGGGGCAACTGCTCCGCCTGCCACAGATACGCCAGGGATACGAGCCCCAGTCTGGCGCAGACATGCTCGATCCGGAGGCGCTGATAGGTCGACAAGATAGCTCCGGTGGATACAGCTGTGATCTGATGATCTCTCTGCGGGTTCAGTCAAGACCAGCCGGGTCAGGTGAGGAGACGCACCATGACGTCCTGAAGAAGCTGCAAGAGATCTTCGGTTTCGTCTCCCTCGACACCGCTCCCCTGGCCGCCTTTGAACCGATCACCGTATTCCGGTCCTTGCTCTACGGCTCTTCCACAGATCACGTGGGAGTAGTGCGGTATGCCCATGACTCGGGCTATGAGCGGGGGTACCGTCGTTCCGACCGACTGATATAGGTGCGAGTCGAGCTCATCTGGGGAGTATCAGCTGAGGCTGAGCTTGGCGAGTGGCGATGACCAGGGCAGTGATCCATGAAATCGGGCTTCTTCATGGCTCCGCGAGTCCCGCCGCTGAAGTCTGCTGGCGGGCAAGAGACTCACCAGTACCACTCTCCGGCGTCAATGTTCCGAGAGCAATCACCTCATGCCCGTTGGCTACGCAATGTAAGAGGTTGAAGCAGCTATCTTTCCCGCCTGAGACCAGTCCTAGGACTTTATGCTCCGCCATCTTAGCCCTGTATAGCTCTATAGTTGAGTAATAGATGGATGTGAGGTCGATGTATGATTTATAGTTGAGCTTCTGGTCCAAGTGAGGTTTGGCTGGCGGAGGCGGAGCCCCACAGGGCATAGTCCCGGTGATCGCCGCCTAGCTTGCTTGAACACGCTCGCGCTACAGAAATCATATTTCCCCCTTGCACGCATTGTCCACCTCCCAACAGTACACCGTCTGTCATCTCTCTCGCATACAGAGGGCAGCGAAGAGGCTCAAAGCTGGTAAAAAGCCCTCTGGCTAGTTCCGGAAAGGAGAGGAACCGAAATTACCTGTACCTCGTCGAACCAACCCCGGACTCCTTACCTCCCCCCCGCGGCCTGTCTACCGAGATCAGTCATGTCGTCCACACCGTCTACATCCAGCCAATGGCACGCGGTCACCCCTTCCACCCGCCCACTATCGCTGAGCATCCTCGAGCTCACACCGCTCGCTTTGACTCTCTCGCTCACGCTCGCCTCCCCCTTCGCCTCTTCCTCCTCTTCTTCGCCCTTACCTGGCAGCTCGTCCTCCCTCCATCCACCTGGCTCCGCATCCAAGCGTCGCAAACGACCACGGAAGACGGAAAGCGACGACGAAACCGCCGTTGACGTGGAGGACGAACACCGCGAGTCATCTTACGCCGCGAGCTCGTCCACCCATATCCCCGGCAGTTGGCCCGCCGAGGTTGGACGCAGCTTCAAAGATCTGCTCAGCCACGGTGTCGTCGTCAGTGTCAACGGCCAGCCGTGGTCTCGGATCGTAGCGCACGCTTCTGATCCAGATCCGGACGAGAGCGAGGGGGACGAGGCGGAGGATGAGTGGGAAGAGGACTGGGAACCGGCGGGTGGCAAGTCGGATGAAGAGGGTGCGGAGGAAGGATTAGGGGCGGAAGGTATGCAAAGAAGAAGGCCAAGGCGGGCTAGGTTCACTATGTCGGCGCAGAATGCTGTGGGCGGGCCAATAGCGAGGAGAAAGGAGGGGAGAAGGGGAAAGATGGAGAGCGGAAAAGATAGAGCAGTTGTGGTGGTGTATGGCTTGTCGCCAGGGAAGGAGTATGAGATTGAGCTCAGAGTGGTCGGTATGGGTGGTACGGAAATTGAAGCATCAGGTGAGCTGGCCTCAGCGTATACATGGCAATAGAGCTGACTTGTAGTCTCAAATAGCGTTCTCATCCCTCCATTACCAGGAGCTAGCCTTCATCCTCGGTCCCGCGCAAACTCCCTCCGATCCCGCCAACATCCCAGGTCCCGATCGAATTCGACCACCACACCCGCCCAGTCGTCCGAAAACACCACGCCATCCCGCCGGGGCACTCCGCCACCGGGCAGCAGCCCTGCTGTCGAAGCCATTGCGCCGACCCCTGTTCTGTCTGCCGTCGACACCCAGACCGCACAGATGCGGCAGCTCGTCGCCTCCGCTGCGGTGGAGAAGGAGCACCTCTCGGCGCAGATCAAGGAGGCGCGACGCGCGAGCCAGCGTGCCGAAGCGGCTCTACGGCAGGAGATCGATGCGGTCAAAAAGTCCACCGAGAAGGCGGGATCGATGGACCTGCGGGCAAAGCAAAAGGCACTGGCGTTGCAAGAACAGGTCAAGCAGGGCTGGGCCGGTGCCGAGGCTGCAGACAAGGAGACTGTCGGCGTTGAGGCGGGAATGGGCGACCTCGAGGCAAAGCTGCAGGTCGCCATGTCCCAGGTGGGCGTACTCAGGGAGGAGCTCGCTCGTGCTCGTGAAAGAGAGGATGAGGTCCGTGAGAAGGATAAGCGGATGCGAGCGGAAGAGGAGAAAAAGCTCAGTGAGGTGGTGGGCAAGGTGGAAAAGCTCAAAGTCAAGAAGGAGCGGAAAGAGGCTGAAAAGATCGAGCTGGAGCGGAGAATCGAGGATCTCGAGCGGCAGCGGGAGGACGTTGAGAGACACGCGGAGGAAGAGAAGCGGCGGATCGCGTCTGGTCATTGGGGGACGCAGGGGCACTGGGACGGACACCATCACGAGGGGATTGGACACAACCGCCTGAGCACGCACCCGAGCCTGAGCAATATCGGCGCTCAAGGAGGCTACGGAGCCGGGCCTGCCTATAGGCCTCGCGGAGCACAGGGGTATCAGCCCCGGTTCCCTTCCGCCGGAGCTGCCCGTCCGGGATCTACCGCACCCCCGGCGTCCGCGCAAGCAAGCCCGACCAATTTCTTTCCCCCGATATCGTCTGTCGCTTCCTTCCGACCCCCTCCACCTGGACCGCCTCCAGTCAAGAGCTCCACCGCCGTCTCGCCCGCTATTGGCAGCCGTACCATCTCCTCCACCAGCTCGGGCGTCAACGCAGCGGCCGCGCCCTTTGTACCGTCCCTATACACCGGCAGCTCAAGCAGCAGCAGCGCCAACTTTGACGCATTGCATCACACCACCCTCATGCCGCCTGGTATGCAGCACCGGATATACCTCCCATCCCAGTCGGCTCAGAACCAGTTTCAGAGCGTCCGACCGCGCCCTACCCCCACGTTCCACCCTCCTCCGTCGGTATTGGCGGAACAGGCTGCGCACGCTCAAGCGGTGGCGAGAAACTCACCAACGACCACCTCATCTCCCGCATTCCCACCTCTTCCGGGCGCGTCCTCGCCGGGACAGACGGTCAAGGCGCCATCGTCGGGGTCAGCTCCGCAAGCACCCGGTCCTAGTCTCGCTTCGATCATCACGCGAGCGGTACTTAGTCCAACCTCATCCCTTGCGGCGCAGAATATGGCGGGCGGGACATCAGCCATGACCATCCCCACGCAAGCCGGTCGGCGACCATCACCACCTGCGAGTGTCGTCCTAGGCAGTGGAGGAGGAACGGCCAGCAACACGCTCAAATCGCTCAACGCCCCGTCCTTCTCCCCTACCCACTCCCCCATCTCTCCCAATCCACCGCTCATCAACCGGTCGTCCAGCCCAACACCGCCCTCCAGCCGGTCCAACTCTATCCCTATCGCACCGACGCAGCAGTCGCAGCCATACTCTCTCGGCGGGAGAGTGACATTCGCACCCCCTCCGCCTGCCGCGCAGGACTATGATTTCCCGCCTTTATCGCCCTCGGGACCGTGGGCGAGCCTCAACCCGTCGATAGGGAGCAGGGTGCGCGGGGAGAGCGGCGATGCTGGACCCGTGGGTCCACAGGGGAATGCAGCGGGTATAAATAGGACGCAGACGCCGCCTGCGGTAGCGTGGGGCGCGGGGGGAGAGAGGGTGGGGAGTCCGTTAGGAATGGGAGGGGCAGGGAGTGCGGTGGGCTCTGGGCAGGGCAAGTAGGGTACAGAGCAGGAATGTAGCGTATATACGTTGATAGTCTCAGGGACGTGTTCTGACGTCTTTATCACGTGTTCTGACGTCTTTATCATTGTCTCGTCTCTCAAGCTTCCGCTGTTCTCTCCTCACGGCGCCCTGGGCCTCATTGAGGAATGAGGAGTTACGGAGATACTTGTATCTCCACATCGCTTCCGTCGGAAGACAGATCTGAGATCTGCGAGCTCAGTTTGACGCGTGAATTGCAAGCGAAATGGCCTTTATGCTTACCGCTACGTTGACTTCCATCCTACGTTGACTTCCATCGAAAAGATGTCGGGCGCCAGGCTGGAAAGCCCTCTTCTCGCGCCAGGCTCCCCATTCAAGCGGCGCGCCTCTCCCCCAAGAACCCCCGGCTCACCTGGCATGTCCTTCTCCCCGGGAGGGTCACTCCCGGGACTGGGCATGAATCACCGCACCTTCCTTCGAGCTGTCATCATCTCCGCCATCATCATACCGACTTTTTACGTCCTCTTTGGACAGCCGGTCACATATGACTCGGTGAGGGACGGCCATCCAGGCGAGGGCGAGTGGAGCGCCGCGGAGGGATATGGGCGCGGAGGGGTCGCTCGACGAGTCCGGGAATGGTCTGGCGGGAGCAAGCAGTGGCTGGGCAAAAGCGTGTCGAGGAATGACGATGATGAGTACTATGAGGATGAGCGGCCAAGTGGTGGGGAGACCATGCTGGATCTAGAGGAAGATATGCCCGTGACGGTGTATGAAGGCGGTATGTTCACCACCTAGCCAGACTGACTTAGGCTGACCGTGCAGGCGTCGCTGGATACTCGGTGTTCACCAATCTGTATCTATCGGCGGGCTCGTTGATGTTCATTGAGTCAGATACGGGACTAGCCGGGAAGAAGCTACCGGGAGTACGGCAGATCATAAGCGGTCCGAAGCGAGGCGAGCAGAATCCCGCGGCGGATGAGGATAGGTGGAGGGTTGTAGGCCACGAGATGGCCAGTGCGGAGCTGGGCAAGCGGGCAGTATTGATGAACGGCGTAACGGTGAGTTTGGTAGACTCCAGGATGGCTGCTTGAAAGTGCCGAGGCTGATACTCGCAGTACCTCTTTAACGACGTTCCAGGCGGAGGTAGGCTACACCCCTTGTGCTCATTCGGAGAAACGTCTACTGATCATTGCAGACGGTTATCTCATCTACTTCCAACACTTTGTGGCAGAAGCATTCCTAGGAGCCTCTCGAGTCCTCGCCCATCTCCTCCAATCGCAGGATCTACTCACAGATACCGATAGCGTCCCTCTTCCCAGAAGAGTCTGGTTCCCTCGTTGTGGCTGGAAACCATCATGGCGGGACGATCGAGGAGAAAATGAGTAGACCTGGTAGCGCTACATCTTCAAAGCTGACCGCGTAGATGCTTGGTTCCTCGCCCATGCGCTGCCAGGCGCGACAGTGGAGGATGCGAACGGATGGGAGGATAGGTCGACTGCGGGGCTGCCTGTAGTGTTCGAGAAGGTTGTGTTGGTCGATCGCTGTAAGTCATTCTGCCTTCCGCTATGGAGAACACCGCGGGTTCAGAGCTCACGGGCAGGGGCTGCACACTCCAATGGTGGGGAAGTCGGCAAGTGGGGCAAGATGAATGCCGACGTATCTGCCATGAAAGCACCCCGAACATTCTGGAACGGTATACGGCAGAACATCATGCAGTCTCTAGGCGTAGACGGGGCTTCTAGCGTCGGAGCTAGGGGCTTACCCGTTGTCGTCTTCGTTGACGTACATGTAAGTCCCCCTATGTTGCCTATCAGACTGAGACCCCGCTGACTCTTAGACTGGCACTCCGAAAGTTCAGGACGAGGACAAAAGAGCGCTCATTGAGGCTTTGAAAGGCTTGACGGACATTGCTGAGGTCCATGTCACCAAGGTATCGGCCATGACCAAGGCAGAACGAGCGGAGCTCTTGGGCCGAGCGGAAGTGAGTACCTGGTCCAGCCGAGAGCGCTACAGAGTGGTTGCTGATACAGCTAGATCATAATAGGGGTCCACACGAACGATCTATATGAAGCATTATGGATGCCTGCTACAGAGAACTCTGCCATTATCGAGCTGTTCGAGGAGGGCGGATTTGATCGTAAGTGAAGGCTTTCTGTCAAGAGAAGCGCGGCTAACGCTGCAGGCTCGTTCGAATTATTAGCTACTTCTCTCAATCACCAATACATCGCTATCCAAAACGATAAGATTCTGGAGGAAGCAGAATGGAGAGCCCACGGATCCACGCGAGGCGAGCACTCCAAGGTAAGTGGAACTTGTGATACCGCTAATATACTAGGGCTATATACGCGTGAATGGGGAGCTGGTCGCGAAGACCGTTCGGAGTTTACTTCGCGGACGGGCCGATGCGGAACCAATAACCAGCGAGTTGGACGACCTGACGGATTTAGGGACTTAGTGATGCACGCACTCGAGAGAATGTGTCTTATCGGCGGAGCTGATCGCATCCTGTGAATCTGCACGAATTGCATCACGAGGTAGCCCCAGGCAGTTCAAACAGTATGATCTTCTCAGGTCTTGCTCGAGCTCTGCGTCGATCGTTACTTCGCTGTGGCGCCACTGACGATTAGCTTGGCGCCACATGCATAATTGCCCGATTGGGTTAATTTGATTAGGTTCCGCTAATTGATTAGTCGCGCTTGACTTGCTTTTGCTTTTGTTGTCAACTTTGAAACACGGCCCCCCTGTTGCCCTTTTGTCGTTCACCTCTCCTCTCTTCAGCCTCTGCCATACAAGTATCATAGATTCGCTCATAGACGTTTCAATCACACCTCGAACAGAGGCCCCACACGCTCTTTATACGCCATAATCGCTGGTCGAACGGCACTGCATCACGCCACATCCCTATCAACAGCCCTTTCCGACAAGCTCTCGGACCGCTCAACCCTCCTTTGCTTAGCGCTGGATCGCATCGCCTTGACAACATATCATCTCCCCTTGTAATCAGCCGAGCAATCTGTCGCTATACGGGGCTCCTCGGCCATCAGGTCCATCGATAGGCATCACTCAGACATAGACTCAGCTCGCCATCCGCCTAGATCAACAATTGTTTCACCCTCATCTCGCGCTTGGAAACACCGCACGGTCGTGACGCGGAGGCTCTGCGGAAGGATCAGACTATCCTTCCACCATCCACCGCATCATCGGACTGAAAGGCTAGAGAAGGGAAGCATCTATCGGAGTATTTAGCACAGGATGTGCTGCGATGCAGAGTGGAAACGGGAGGTGGTGCAGGATCACAAGGTAAGTGCTGGTGAAAGGCGATGCTTGTCCGGAGCTGATACTTCAGTGGGACTTCATCAACGTCAACGAGTTCCGCAAGACCGACTTCCTCACACGGTTCAAGTGAGTCTCCCTATCTGCTGCTGACAGGCATAAGCTGATACAGGCAGATATGTTTGGCGATACATCCTTCTGTTCAAGTCTCTGGCGGTCTACGGCTTGGATATCTTCACTGCTGTTACCATGATCTCGTCCGATCGCGTATGTTTCCTGGTACTTATACTGTGTCCCTTTTGGTCGAGGCTGATTTTCGCAGTGGAATAACGCAATCACAGCCAAGGGCTCAGAAGGCGTGGTAGAGGTCAAATTTATCATCGCTAAATGGGTCTTCGTCGGCTGCATCATCTTCTCCTTCTTGCTGGTATGTCTGTTCTCCTGCTTGTTTCTGCTTTCAAGTGACCCACGCTGATTTGTAGCTCGGATACGAGTGGTACAAGGCAAGACAGGTCGTCAAATCGCAGGATATATCTTATGCGTTTACCAATTTGCTCGCCAACGACTACTTTTCGTTCAGTGCGTTGTCTTTTGCCACACGGGGGCTTCTCAGCTGAGCATTCCAGAGAACTACGACAACTTCTGCTTGTTCTGCCACATCGAGGGATCAACGAAGAAGAAGGACGACTTTGCCTTCTTCATCTTCTTTACCTTCAAGGGTGGGTCCGACTTGAGTCACCTCATCCAGCGACTCAGCTGACAGTCAGAATGGAAGCGTCTGCTCCTCGCCGACGGTCCTCGTCAGTCGATCAATGGGCTCATGCTCTACTCTTTCGGCCAGGCAAACGGATGGCAGACCTCCAATATCCCCGCATACTGGAACGAAGACCCCATCACCGCGATGCTGCTCTTCTCGATGATTGCCACAGTATTGATCTTCGCGGGATCCATGCTGCTCTTGATTGCGGCGGCGGTGCTGTATGTGCCGTTGCTGTGCTATATCCAGGGCAACCTCAAGGTAAGTCAGCCGGATCCGTTCGCCAAGAGACTTGGCTAATCCACAGGAATATGTCTGTCACAAAGTCGACAAGCGACTCTCGGAACTCGTCAAAAAGAAGCAGAGGCTCCGAGCTCAGCGCGCTGCAGCTCTCGAGAAGAAGCTTGCTCGCGATGGCGGTCTGCGCAACTCGAAAGGCGAATTCGTCAATGTGGTCATGCAGCCCACGTTGCCGAAGATCATGCTGGACGACGAGGATATGCGGGAGACCAAGACGGGGATGGCTCGAAGCAAGAGTGCGGACACATTGGCCAGCTACCCATCCAGTAAGTCTATATTGTCCTCGGCACAAGGGATTCTGCTGACTCAAGCAGGTACTCCCGGTGTGAATGAGGTCTACGGCGGATACCCTCCTTCACTGGACTACCATCAGAGCCCGTACGGTAATGATGTCGGTTTCAGCAGTACCACCCGCCTGATCGACCATTCCGGACCCATGGGGATCTCATACCCTCCTCCAGTCGCCACTCCGCCAGACGCAGCACCCTCCTTCCCTCCCCGCGGATCCAGTCCTGCCCCTCCCCCAGGCATGCGTCCATCTCGGTCCAACACCCAAATGACCGGCTTCTCCTCACACTCTGGCCATGCGCCATATCCACCCTCCTCACTCACCCCCTCCGGCGGCTCATACCACGGCTACAGCAATGGGTTCGACGCGCGCTCCCCTCCTCTTCCTACCGGCGACAGCGGGTACCTTTCCCAATACCCCTCGAATCCCTGCCAACAGGCCTACCCCTTCCCGCCTACACGGTCAGCGTCTCGCCAGGCGGACATCCAGATCGGACAGCGGCATCAAGGCGAGCGGGTCCTGTCGCCCTCGGAGCAGTCGTCCTTCTCGCATTTCCGGCAGAGTGGTACTAGCGACGGAGGATTGCCGTACGACCGGACAGATACGGATATCGATGTGGACGCGTATTCGGATAGTAGAGGCCCGGCGCCGAGCTATCCGGGTAGTCCGCCGAGAGGGGTGACGGGTGGGAAGGGGGGTTATGGGCGCCGATAGAGCTTGTCCAGCGGGTCTGGATGGGCTGCAATATACTGTATCTTTAGCTGATTGGCCTGTAAGGCATGGATACTAGTGTATAATGTGCAAACAACTCACGTGCGGATGCCGAATGTGCCTCACTACTAAGCGCTCGGCGGCTGACCCAGACCGGAGTTGTTGTCTCTCATATTATCGTCGAGTATGGACGCATTCAAGCTTCGAGCCAGCTGGTGTATATACTGCGTGCTGCTCCAGAAACGCTTTGCGGGGCATAATGTACATCTTGGTCAACAGTCAGACGCCAGTAAGAGACAACTCAGAATACTGATATGTACAAGGGCACGTACAGCAACACGATCTTCGCCGCTTACCCGGTGGATTGCAGCCACCTGGAGTACACGACACTGTCGTCGACCTCGCTCAGCTGGACTCCCAGCCTCGTCGCCAATCTCTGCATCTTCGTCACGAGCTTGACACCCTCCTGCACCAGGTCCTCGTACGACTTCACGGCGTCTTCGCTGGCAGAGGTACCGGGCTTGACGTAGTCGGTGTGATATCTGTCCAGAAGTTCATCCACCAGCTTCTCGCGAATGACGTCAAAGTCTCGCCTAATGAGCCATCGCGCCGCCGCCTCATCTGCTTCGGACCACACTTTGTACGTCCTCACAAATTCCACGCCTCGTGTGTACGCCGTCAAATGTTTGTGCGTCTCTTCCCAGACTCTCTTCAGCTCTCAGCAGTTTGGAGGCGGTCGAGGGCGGTAGGGGCTGAATGAGCTCGAGTCACTACCGTCTTGGCAAACCCGTCCAAGGCAGGTGTGGTACTGGTATCGGTCATGGGTAGTACAGTGACTTGGAGTGTATCGTGCGGGTTGGTTGTAATTGCAGGTGGGCTAATAGGTACAGATGCAAGACCGGGACAGTCAGAGGTCAGCTCAAAAGAGCTGGCACACGAGTCATACAAGCGAGGGGTTCGATATCTAAAACCCCCTTGTGTAGTCTTCCTTTATTCACAGCAACCTTGTTGGCCATGACGATCATACACATCACGGTCAAAGGGCTTCTGCGCCTCTCGCTAAGGTGATCATCAAAGGGGCCAGGAGGACAGAGAAGCGAACCCTGATCGCGAGTCATACTAGGGCATGTCCCCTTTACGCTCGCTTGGTTCCTTGCTTCGCTGTACTATCAATGGTCGCTGCTTGCTTCCCACACTGAGAATATTCCGTCAGCGCGCGGTCAGGCAGACAGATGTGACAGATGCATTGTTTCGGGCTTCTGCGGCTTGCGGTCTAGGTGTCTAGGCCTTGCCGTGCTCGGGGTGACCCATCTCCTTAGTCTTAGCCCAGGCAGGGTTAGCCGAGATGTCCTTCCACCATCGAGCGACGTTGGGGAGCGAGCCGTCGGTCAAAGTCGGGGCAGCGCCGATCTGCTCTCGTCAGTTCAGGTTCACATCGCTCCATTGGTTCGATTGATGAAACAGTACTGACGTTTGACAAGAGGGCACCGTAGGCGAGGTGGCTCAGGTCCGCAACGGTCAAGTTCTCGCCGCCGAGGTACTTGCTCTTCGAGAGGATGCGCTCGTACCCCTCGAGCTTCTTGGCGAGGGTGTCCTTCTGCTTCTTGGCGTTCTCTTCGTTGGTGGGGATGCCGAACCTGCATGTTTCAGATGCGGGGCTGAAAGGAAGATAGTGTGATGACCTACCACTTGCTGAAGTAGAGCTCGAAAGCCAGGGTAGAAGCGGGTCCGTCAAACTGAGCAGACTCGTTCTGGGCAGCCTGGAGGTACCCGGCGAAAGCCTTGTGGTTCTCGGGGCCGGGCGTGAGCGGGGACCCGATCTTGCCGCCAACGTCTGAGATCTGGTCAGCTTAGTCCATGCCCAGTAAGCATAGAGGAGGAGCTTACAGCTGACGATAGCCCGCGACTCGAAGATCTCAAGACCGGCCTCGGTGTCCTCCATCCAAGGCATCTGGCCGAACGGCTGGTGTGCCATCCAGTCCGCCTCCTTGAGAACGGTAAACTCGGCTGACTCGAGCTTGAAGTCTGGCAGTCAGCAGTCAGTCCCGATGCTCATGTGGCCAGCGAGGAGACATAAGTCTGGCGCAAGGCTCACCTTTCTCGGGCTGGAGACCCATAGCGAGGAAAGAGACGATCACCCGCGCGGTGCACTATGTGCGTCAGCATCGCATCGCGTTCGGGATGCGAAGAAGGCAGCTCACGGTGGACATGGCATTGCCGTGGATGATGTAGACCATTTTGGATGTGTATGTACAAGATAAAGTACAAACGTGGAAGGGGAGACAAAGAGCTGGACGGAGGAATGTGGAGCAGCTCCAGGCAGCTCCAGGCTCCAGGCCCTCCAGGGAAGGATGGCAAGCCGATCGGCACCCTTCAGTGTGATCGAAACGATAATCATACATGTGCCCGAGGCAAATCCATCTGTTGCGTGTTCTGCAAGCGCCACACAAGGCTGCCTCGCAGATGACTTGTAATAGAGTATAGATTGAACATCGCACCTGCTTACACCGCACTGATACGCATATCCTACGCATAGTGTCCGAGATACGCAGCCCACAACTCTTCTAGACCGCCCTGCTGCCCTGTAAGGTCCGCCCAGCATCTCTCCGTGTACCTCTCGTGCTCCAGTCTGGCATTCAAGCTCTTGACAAATCCCGGCCAAGGACCGGGTCGCTTTCTGCCCTTCTTGGGTTCCGGACCTGGCGAAGGTGGACGCATCTCGGCTGGATATTGGGTCGCCTGCGGCGGAGGTACGGCGGATGCAGCGCCGGTCGCTGTGGGTGTTGGCCGAGGTAACGGTGAAGAGGTGTCACCGGCGTGGGACGCCTGATCGTCCGCCTCGACACCAGTAGCGCCCACCAGCCAGGAGAGGAATTGGGCGCCGGCATCGTACCCGTCCTCCCACCCTTTCTCTGCCTTCCCCTGTCCAGGATGGCGCCAGTGTGGCGGTCCGAGGTCCGCTTGCAGGCGGACGTAGTCTGCGATGGATTCGATCAACCAGATAGGGGTAGAGCCGTGGCCATCATACTGAACAGCGTGTACCAGCTCATGTAGCACTATGTTGTCAGCTGAGGGTTTTTCGGGTTTGGACGTGGCAAGAGACTTACAGACACCCTTAATCTCTTTCGTGGCGCTCTGCATGTCCCTAGCCCCATCCTTGACCTGACGCTCGAGATCCCCTACCCAGCGTAAGCTGATGTGGATCTTTCCTGCGGATGTATACGCCAGACCGTCCTCGTCCTCCAATATCAGATGGAGATCGCTATGTCTCCACTTGGAAGGACCGCTTGAGCCCGAGCCGAGGTGAGACCTGATGAACGAGGCCGAATGGGCAAGGTAGCCAATCGGGTCCGGCACGCAGGAGAGGAAGAAGGTCGACGTCTCGTACGAGGACGAGGCGGACGAGGGGTGAGTGAAACCGAAATGGAGCGATCCAGGTGGCTGTTTCTGCGATCTATTGGGTGGTGGGACCGCGTAGAGGATAGGGCTAGAAGAGGTAGGGTCGGGGGGGACGGAGGGGGCGAGAAAGTAGCTCGTGACCGTTTGCGCTGGGACGTTTTCGGTCGGTATCGAGCTATCTGATTCTCTAATATTGAGTGAGTTGAGCCAGCGGGACAAAGAAGGCATTTTGAAGATGGCAGTGAAAGTATAGCGAGGTACAATGCAGTGTAAGACAGAGCTGTCATCGTGTCATCGCTCACATTGCACAAGGAGCAGACAGATGGCCCCGGGACCATGATCGTCGTCGCTCTGAGTTAAGCGAAGTTTATCCGGACGCGACGCCATTGACGTCACCTGAGAGCCACGTGGCGAAGAGGAAAGCTCCGGATTGAGCCAGCATTCCTCGAGTTCATCAAGCTGACATTCCGCGACCAACGCGAGCTCCTTTTTTCTCATTCAAAGAGGTTCATCTCCCTCATATAGCTTCAGGCTATCGTTCAGCCGCTCCCCCTCTTCGCTCACAAGGCAGATCGAGCGGGTCCCTCACCATGTCCGTCAAATCAGCCATCAAAAAGGCAGCGGGCACGCTCAACCCGACAAAGCCGTCGTCCATTGACATGCCCAAGAGCGCCAACGGCGGTAGCAGAGTCCAACAAGGCGGAAAGACGCCTCTGAAGACCCCTCAGGATGAGGCTTTCGCTTTCTTCTCAGGCGAAGGCGATGGAGAGAAGGTGCAGGTTTGGGAGCTGTGGTTGGAAGAGGACGGAGGACCAGGAGAGGGGAAAGATGTGAGTTGGTTTGGGCAGTTCAGCTGTACTGGTGTGCTGGCGCGAGCTAGTCACTGTTAAGGCCAGATATCGTGGATCCTATGCTGTTCTACAGCGGCGTCCTGCTACTCAGTCCATGCCCCGCTTGCATCCACCTTGACAAGACTGATCCTGTAGTACATCCGCCTGCCACCACCAATCAAGCCTTACATCCTGAGGATCTCCATCCAGCCCGGAACGGCATGCTCACTCAATGGCGTTCTTAAGTCCGACTTTCCGATGGACGGGGGCATCTTTGTCCGGGACGACTGGAAGGAGAAGAAGCTCCCCACCGACATCAGCAAGTGAGTAGCTCAACCTAAACGGCGTCTTTAGCTGATGAGCTAGGCCTATCCACGTTGACCTGCCGATCTCAAACCCTGGAGCTTTCTGCTACTACATCGAGCACGACGACGCCTCTGCCAAGTCTGGTCGTGTTGTCGGCCGAAAAGGCTACTTCAACGTAGACCCCGTCATCCGCCTTCCCGCTCGAACCCCCTTCTTCCCCGCCAACGCCTCTTCTCCCGTCGAGCCCTTGAACGACCTCTCCTCCGGCGCCGTCCTCCCCAAGACCAACTCCCTTACCCTTGATTCTCTCATCATCCTCTCAGTCTTTGGCAAGTGGATGGGTAAGACCGACGAATGGGAAGCCCAATTTGCCGAGGCAAGCCGGAGGGGATACAACATGCTCCATTGGGCGCCGCTCCAGCAGCGAGGGTCCAGTGGATCACCATACAGTATTCGCGATCAGCTCAAGTATGACCCTACTCTGCTGCTCAAGGCCGATGCCGCGGACAATGGGCTGGGTGAGATCGAGGCGGTCTTGGAGGTTGCGAGGGAGAAGTACGGGCTGGGTGGAGTGACAGATGTGGTGCTTAACCACACTGCATTTGACTCGCCTTGGCTCCAGGAGCACCCCGAAGCTGGTAAGTCAGCATGCTGGGTCTGGACGCGTAGAAGCTAATAATCCTAGGTTACTCCCCGGCAAACACGCCTCATCTCATGCCCGCGGTCGAGCTCGAGAATGCTCTGATCGACTTGTCGTCCAAACTCGCCTCACTCGGTCTTCCTACCGTCCTCAAGTCGCACGCCGACTTGGAACAGCTCATTCCTCACATCGACTCGGCGATCAACAACGTCCGGCTCTGGGAATACTACGTCTTTGACGTCCAGGCGTCCGTCAAGGCGGTCGCTGGTGCGCTAGAGGCGGGATCAGCCAAGGAATGGTCGGGACCTTCGGTCGCCGGCAAGAGCGTCGATGAGCTCGCCCAGTTGCTCAAGTCCGAGAACTTGCTCGTCAATTACCGCGCCTACTCTGCTCGGTTCTGCAGCTCGGTCGACCCTAAGCTCGCCGCTGGTCTCATCAAGGCCAACTCGCCGAATGAGTCGACCGAGGCGCTGGCGAGCAAATGGGGCAAGGTGCTCGATGTCCTCAACGTGGACTTGTACCGGGAGTGCAACGAGGATGTGGCGGCTGCCAAGGATGGGATCCTTGGTCGGATCAAGTACACCCGGATCGAGGCGGATGGGCCAAAGATGGGCGAGATCACCAAGGAGTGAGCCATCTCCCACTACTACCAGTCAGAGCTGACCCTTCAGGAAACCTCTCGTGGAGCTCTACTTCACTCGTCTTCCCAAGAACGAGAAGACGTCCAAGCACGCTGGAGACGCCCTCTTCCTCGCCAACAATGGGTGGATGTGGGCTGCCGACCCGCTCTCCAACTTCGCCGAGTACCCCTCCAAGGCCTACCTCCGCCGCGAAGTCATCGTCTGGGACGACTGCGTCAAGCTGCGGTACGGCTCCGGACCCGAGGCCAGCCCTTACCTCTGGAAGCGGATGATCGACTATGCCGAGCAGCTCGCCGGGACATTCGACGGTTTCAGGCTGGACAACTGCCACTCTACGCCAATGCACGTCGGTAAGGCGATCATTGATGCTGGACGCAGGGTCAACCCGGATCTCTATGTCATGGCGGAGCTCTTTACGGGAAGTGAGGGGATGGACCTGAAGTTTGTACGGGAACTGGGTATCAACAGTTTGGTTAGGGAGGCGTACAACGGACATGATGTCAAGGACTTCGCCAGGCTGTAAGTCTTACAATCCACTGCGATGTACGCAGCTAATTTGCAGGCTCTACCGCTTCGGTGTCGGAAAGCCCGTTGGTTCGATGGATTCTGCCTGTCTCTCATCGGCAGAGGAGATCCCTGGCCCATACGGCGGCGCGCCCCGCCAGGCCAACGTCACACCCCTGTCCGGCTCGGTCCCCCACGCGGTCTTCTACGACGTCACACACGACAACGAGACTCCTCTGTCCAAGCGGACCGCCGAGGACGCTCTGTCCACTGGGGCCCTTGTCACGTTCACCAAGGCGGCTCTTGGCTCCAACAAGGGCTTTGACGATCTTTACCCGAAGCTGCTCAATCTCGTTACCGACAACAGACCGTATGAGGTTCAGGGGTCGGTCGGGAAGGAGGGCGATAAGGGAATTGGGAAGGTCAAGCGGGTGCTGAACCACCTGCATACCGAGATGATGGAGGGCGGTTTCACCGAGGGACATGTGCACGAGGAGGGAGAGGTTTGTCGATTTAGTATGAGAGGTATGGAATTGGCTGACCGGGCAGTACATCATGATCCACCGAGTCCACCCCGTCACCCACAAGGGGTACATGCTGGTCGCTCACACCGCCTTCAAGGGCATGCAGGGCCGAGGTTGGGGTGAGCTCCCAGCTCTCCCAGATTGAGCGTCGAGCTGACAAAACTCAGTCAAGCCCATCAAGCTCTCCCGCACTTCCATCAAGTACATTCTCGGCACTGGTGTCAGCACCCGCCTCGACGAATGGAAGGACGACCCCAACATGCACAAGGGTATCCCGTCGACACTCACCGAGATCCCGGCGCCAGAGGTGCGGAAGGGCGAGGACGCGGATGGGATGTACAACGAGGTCGTCGTCCCGGATGTCTTTGGCCCAGGCAGCATCATGCTCTTTGAGACGGACATGGAGGTGAGTGCTTCGGTCGTTATGTCGGATAGGGCTAAGAGTCAGAACATCTCGCCAGACTTGGACGAGATCTGCACTTCCGACGCGGATGCCGCGTTCGGAGAGCTGGACTTGGTTGACCTGAACGTCATCCTCCACCGAGCAGACGGAGAAGAGAAGGACGCTACTGGTAAGTCTTCGTTTATACCTTCGGCAGAGAGCTTAGCTGACTAGTCAGGGGGCCGAGATGGTGTGTACAGCATCTCGAACTATGGTAGTCTTGTCTACTGCGGTCTCGAGGGCTGGATGCACCCGCTCCGCCAGATCATGCGGACCAACGATCTCGGCCACGCCCTTTGCGCTCACCTCCGCGAAGGTCCCTGGGCACTTGACTATGTTCTGGAACGCCTGCAAAAGTAAGTCGCTTCTCCCATGTGCTGCTATTTCGATCCAGACTTACCTGACAGGCAAATCCCGGATCTGCCCAGACTTTCCAAACCGCACGCCTGGCTCCAACACCGCTTCTCCCTCATCCGCTCCACTTGTCCCGCCTTCATGCGCCCCAAGTACTTTGCGCTCATCATCTATACGGCGTACAAGGCTGCCCGGCGCGCGGTCGTCGAGCAGTGCTCGGACTTTGTCTCGTCTGGCCATTCGCTGGTGCATGACCTGGCGCTCTGCTCGGTGCAGATGTACGGCCTGGTTAAGTCGGCGAGTATCTCGCCGTCAAAGCCTGTTCCGTCGCTTGCTGCGGGTTTGCCGCACTTTACTGCTGGCTGGGCGAGATGCTGGGGTCGGGATGTCGTGGGTTTGCACCTGGTGCAGAAGAAGTGCGGAGGTCCAAAGCTGATATTTTCAGTTCATCTCCCTCCGAGGGCTCTTCCTTACCACGGGCAATTTCAAGGGCGCTCGCGAACATATCCTGGCGTTCGGCTCGACGCTCAAGCATGGTCTCATTCCGAACTTGCTAGACTCAACTAAGACTCCACGATACAACTGCCGCGACGGCCCTTGTAAGCATCTTCTGCGCGCGAAGTGAAACCGAAGACTAGCTGACATGTGCAGGGTGGTTCATTCAGAACATCCAAGACTACACCAAGATGTGCCCGAACGGCCTCTCCATCCTCGATGATAAGGTCAAGCGCCGATTCCCGGCCGACGATACTTGGGTGGAATGGGACCATGCTCGGGCTTTCGAGTACGAGAGCAGTGTGATGGAGCTGGTCCAGGAGATTCTGCAGCGACATGCCGAGGGTATCGAGTTCAGGGAGTACAACGTGAGTCTACCTATGCCGACGTGGACGATCAAGGGTAGAGCTGATGAGAGAAGGCTGGACCCAACCTCGACATGGACATGAAGGACGAGGGGTTCAACCAGAAGATCTGGGTCGACTGGAGCACCGGTCTCATCCACGGTGGAAACAGGTACAACTGCGGGTGAGCTTTCATATCCATATCGTATCATGGATGTCCAGCTGACTTGTGTAGTACCTGGATGGACAAGATGGGCTCTTCCGACAAGGCAGGGAACAAGGGTCTTCCGGCCACTCCCAGAGATGGATCCCCCATCGAGATCACCGGTCTCCTCAAGAGCACCTTGACCTGGCTGGACGGACTTCGCAAGAAGGGCGTCTGGAAGTCAGAAGGTGTCCAAGCCACCGGTCAGTCTCAGTGGCACTTCCTGTGACCCGCGGAAGGCAACTCAGCTGACAGATCTAGTGGACGGCAAGAAGCGTCTCGTTACCTACAAGGAATGGGCGGAGCTCATTCAGGCCTCTTTCGAAAAGTGCTACTATGTCCCGTCGGACCCGAGCCAGGACAAGGACTTCAACATCAACTCTGGTATGGTCAACCGAAGGGGCATCTACAAGGATGTTTACGGTACACCCAAGGACAGGGAGTGGAGCGACTACCAGGTGAGCAGCATTGGTGCTGCGACCGCAATGTGCGTAGAGCTGATCAGATGTAGCTGAGGTGCAACTTCACCTTGCCGATGGTTGTCGCCCCGGAACTGTTCACCCCTTCGCGAGCGATCGACGCCTTGCGTGTCGCCGATGCCACGCTCCGCGGTCCGCTCGGTATGAAGACGCTCGACCCGAGCGACTCTCAGTACCGCCCCGACTACGACAATTCCAACGATGGAACCGATCAGAGTATCGCCAAGGGCTGGAACGTGAGTTCCTGCTTTCACTCCCCTCCTGGCACGATATGTGCTGATGATCCAGTATCACCAAGGCCCAGAATGGGGATTCCCGCTCGGCTGGTTCTTGACCGCCTATCTCAACTTTGACCGTCTCGCCGGTGATGGCAAGGAAGACCCCAAGCGGACATACCACTTCATCTGCCAGGCGTTGCTCAAGGTGTCGAAGCATATCGATAATGACCCATGGAGGGGAATTCCGGAGCTGACCAATGCTGGTGGGTTGGATAAGCCTAATGCAGACAGAGAGAAAAAGCTGACGCTCCAGGTGGTCGATACTGCTATGACTCGTGCAACACCCAGGCGTGGAGCGCTAGTACTATCCTCGACGTGCTCGAGGAGATGTACAAGATTGAGAAGAAGTAGGGTAATGGCATAGCTTGGGAAAGAGGCAGCGACGCGGGGGGAGGATTGATCGGTTCGAGTACGGACATTCTGGCCGTTATTAGAAATTGTTCTTACTGATGCATGGGTCTTATATGGTCTTCCGCCTCGCCGAGCAGTCATTTGGCCATCCAGGTCAAGGCCACAGTCCGCACTGCCATCTGCAAGTTCAAGGAGGCAGGCAAGAACACTCCAAGGGGACGGATATAGCCGAGGTCCGGGGGTCCACATCGCGATGGCCGAGCTTAAGGTGCAGCTGTTAGGTGAAGCCATCTGCAGCGATCATCATATATCTTGTACCACTAAGCGCTCCAGCTTGCCGCCTTCTGAAGACGCTTACTTGCTCCGATGTCCCACCCCCCACCCCCGACATCGTCTCCAGCCCCGCGGCAGCGAGGTCAACCAACACCACAACAACCGCCAATTCAGCCGCAATATCCTGGCGGCCCGTCTACGCGACCCTCTATGCCAGCCCCAGCTTCCACGACGGGAGCTGGGCCCAGTCGCATAGGCTCATCTGCTCCTACTCCGTTGCAGAACGTACCCACGCTGCCTCTACCTTACGCTGCGCCCCACTCATCCGGCCCATCATCATCAAATCCGCGTCCTCCACCTCGGGTTCCTCCACTCCCACCTTCGTCCGGACGATCAGAGGCATGGAAGATGCAGCCGACCTTCTATCCATTGCCAGTCGTCGGCTCTTCTGCATCCTACGTCGAGGATAAGCGGGGACCGAGCGACAATGGTGCCCATCCGTCAGGAAGAGGCCCATACCAATACGCTCCGGGACCCACAAGTCAGGGGGCCGCACCGGGGCCTGGAGCGTACCAGTCTCCGCAAGCTGCTTCACACATGCTCGGCGGTGGAGTGTCATACGCGAACTCATATCCTCGGCCATCTCAACCCCACCCGTCCACCCCGCTTGTGGCGGTACGACCACCAGGCCGTCAGTCGTCCTTGTCCATGGCGTACGATTCCGCGCTTGCAGGGCCAAGCGTGGAGCGGCAGCGTGCACTTGTACGTTCCCCGATCGATGTCGATGCCTTGTCAAACAAAGACGGGGAGGAGATGGAAGTGGACGACTCGGATGAGGATGAAGCGGACGGCGGATCGAAGGCTGGCGGGCCGATTTCGCGGAAGCGTGGAAGAGGCGGAGACGGGGCCAGTGTAGCCGGCGGGGACGACGAAGAGGGGGATACGTCGGGTATAGTGCCCGGCACGACGCCGTCTGGGAAGAAGCGCCGCCCCCACGCGCCGAGGCGCAGAGTCGTGCAGAGCTGCTCAGAGTGTCGCCGGAGGAAGATCAAGTGCGACAAGAAGTGAGTATAGTCGAGCGTACGAACGAGGGAAAGCGCTGATGATTAGGGTACCGTGCGGACCATGCGTACTACGAAGCGATGAGGCTCAGTGCCATGAGGTGGGCATGGCGGAGAAGAATGTTATTGCTACCCCGTGAGTGTGGTCCTGGGTCCACCTGAGCGTGCGAGGCTGACGAGTAGACATGCATTCGCAACAGCTACGGATCTCGCATTGGTAGCGCAACGCCTCGACGCCCTAGAAGCAGCTCTCAAGAAGAGCGGCACCCTCGCGCCGGCGGACGTGGACAACATCATCAAGAAGGCCTATCGAGCGGGGTCGGTACCGTCGAACATCGATCCCGCGCTGCTTGTGTCAAACGCTGTCTTGGATGCGAGTGAGCAGCTGGTGAAGGCGGAGGCACAGACTCAGGAACAAGCGCACGAGGGGATCGGGCTGGATCTGAGCCTGGACGACCCACGGGGCGACCGGGGAGCAGCTCCGTCTGTTCCCCTTCCTCGGCGAGCGGAAACGGCTCCGGTTCCAAGAACATCCCGGCCAAGCCCGTCATTAGAGGACAACGGGGACGCTGACCTGGATCCACAGGACGACACGGAGGGCGCTGCGCTTACGCTGGAGCACCTCGCATTCGGTCGGTCTCGCGTTGCTGGCGCTCATGCCATCCCGCACTTTGGCGCGAGCCAGTCGGCCATCTCCAAACACGCACCGAACAACGACTATCATCTCGCCCGATCACATCCTCTCTCGCATGGCGATACGCCCCCAGGATCGGGCGGTCGGGCCGTATCCTTCTCTGGATCCAAGTCCATCTCGGCCGGAAACAGCCCGGCCAAGGACTTCAGGCGCGGGTCGATTGCCCCGCCAGCCTTGGGATCGGCCAACTCTGCGCCGATGACACTGACCATGGGAGGGGGGGAGCGGAAGTTAGAGAGTACTCCATCGGGCGTGAAGGGACGAGATGGGCAGGGAGGGGGCGGCGCGTCGGGCTCCGGAATGGGATCGTATGGTCAGAGCCTGAGTGCCGAGGATCGCGCTATGAGAATCGACGCCCTCCTTGATCTCATTGGGCCGACCGACGTCTTCCAGCTGTTCTACCGGCAGTCGGATGTGGGATTGAGGGCTTTGACCAAGATGCTGCCGGGGACTGAGAGGGGCGAGCTGCTAGTCAAGAATGTGAGCAACCACGAAATCCTGAGCCGGACTGCAAGCTGACTTGTACAGTACCTTGAAAAGGTCGACTGGCTCCATCGATGTAAGTCTCCCGAGAGAGGGTGAGGACGTCTGGCTGATCCGGCAGGCCTGCATATCCCAACATTTTTACGCCAGTGCCATGATCTTTGGGCATTACCGCACGATATGGTCGTGCACGAGATGGCTCTGCCTTTCGTCGCGCTCTATTTTAGTGTTTGCTGCGTGAGTCGAGCCTCGCCTATTTACAAGCTCGAGAGTCCGTTGACCCTCCTTAGCTCGGTATCCAGTTCATGGACGCTGATGAAGCCAACAAGCACTTCACACCAGAGGAGATCCGGGACCTGCCCGAGCTGTACTTCAGCGCCGCGAGAAGCGTACGTGGGCCAGCTGATTCTTTCGTACCGGGATATTACAGCTGACACGATAGTGCATGTGGGCGGCAGACTTCCTTGAGCGACATACGACCGAGAACTTGCAGTGTATACTTCTACTAGGGGTGTTTATGGTATGTCGACAGCAATACCGACCCGCGACGGTCGGAACCAGAGCTGATCCTTCCAGAACAATCGAGACCGAGGGGAAGCGGCTTGGGCATTGCTTGGAGCTGGGATCAAGGTATGTGCCGCTCTGTTGCACGCTATCTTCGATCTCTCGCTGATGCTAAAGATGGCTCAAGGTCTCGGTCTTTCCAGGCTTGGAGCAGAACCCACCGAGGCAGATACCATCAAGACTTCACCGATGTGGACTGGACGCTGGGAAAGTGTGATTGAGCGAGAAGTCGGAAGGAGGATCTGGTGGAATCTGGTCTTTCTGGATTGGGCCCTGTCTCCCAGCTACAACTTCAGCTGCAGCATTCACCCCGATCAGAGTAAGTCCCGTACCTGTTCGACCAATGAGGCAGAACTGATCATGCAGTCAAGACCGCTCTGCCGTCGAATATCGAGGACGAGGACATCGTCGAAGGCCGACCACTCCGCCCTCAGCCACTGCATGTCCGCACGGGAATGAGCTTCTGCCTTGCCCGGATCAAGTTCATTCAGATCATGTATCGCCAGATCTGCGAGGCAAATCTGCATCCTCATCCGCCTTACTCCTTCATGTAAGTTCAGCTGTCCATCTCTGCCTCCGGTCCGAGCTTCCCGCTGATCCGCAGCCTCTCCGTCGATGGCGAGCTTCGCCAAGCCATGATGGACCTCCCAACTTTCTTCCAGCCCAACTCCACCGCTCCGACCGCGCTCGATCGCAGCACGCCTCCTCCCGCAGACCACGATCCCAAGCGCCTCGTCCAGTATTACGAGAAGGTCATGCTTCACCTCGCGATCCATTCGAGGATGCTCCGGCTGCACCGACCCTGGCTGTCCAGAGGGTATACGGACGAGCGATTTGCGTATAGCAAGGAACAGTGTATACGGGCGGCGAGGGCAAGTCTGAGATTGATGGGTGATACACATGGGACGGCAGCGTTTTTGGAGAAGTGGTGGTAAGTCGCCTTTGGGGTATTTGTCAACGCAGAGCTGATCTGGGATAGGCTACCGCTTTTCTATGTGTCTGTCTCAGGACTGGTCGTGATTATTGACCTTCTGGTAGGTCGCACTGCCTTATTGAAGGCTTCTGCTGACAGCTAGCGTACCAACAAGCACGACATGCACTCGAGCGAGACGGAGCAGAAGATCAGCGAGGTCAAGGGCGCGCTCGACCAGATGAGGTGAGGTTGCTACCTGATTTGAAGGAAGGGTGCTGACAGATAGGCACATTGCAGACGTCTCTCATCCATCTCGGTCAGCGGTCAAGGTCATGGAGTTCTTGCTCGGTAAGCGATGTTCGCCTAGCTCAAGAAATTACAAGCTGACTTTCTAGCCGAGGTGGAAGAGCGACGCCGTCCTCCCGGCTGCTCGGCCGGAAAGCGGAAAGCAGACGATGATGATGCGGACGGTCTTCAAAGAGCAGTCAAGAAGCTCATTCGCCAAGCACAGTTGGAGATTGACTCGCCGACCACCAGCGCCGGTAGCTTTCCAGCAGCCTCCCCGCCCCCATCATCCTCGCTCCACCGCGTCAGCGTCTCTCCACACCACAATCCCGCGCACGACCGGCCAGTCTTTGACGCTTATCCTCTCCTCCCGTCAACGGCGGCTCTGCAGCAACAAGCGGCTGGGCCTACCTCTGCGATCCCCCCACGATCTCGCCGAGGTAGCACAGCAGGCGGGTCCTCATTGCTCGACTTCAACTTCGACACCCCGCCGTCATTCTCGCCTCAGGTCCAGAATACGGGAGTCATGCCATCGACCAATGGAGCTATGCTGCCTCCCTCAACCTCACTTGGGGGTTACAGTATCACCCATCCGTCCCAATCCCAGGCACCGAGCGCGCCGTCCCCCTTCTCATTCCCCGTCGATACCGACCAATCCTTCCCTAACAACCCATTCGCCTTCCCATCTTTCGCGCCCAACACATCTGCGTTAGGTCCGCAGCTCGATCCATCAGTCGAGGACTTGCTGTCCAATTACTTTCCGACGCCGCAGCAGCAGCAGCAAGGCGGGAACGGGGCCGCGGGCGGGAATGGCGAGATGCAGCAGGGATGGGGCACTGTCCCGGATGATTTCCTCAGTCGGGTGTTTAGCTTTTCGTGGGAGGCGGCGCCGGGTGGAGGGGTCGATGGGCAGGGAGGTAACGTGGGGCAGCAGGGGCAGCAGGGTGGTGTTGGGTCGGGCATGGGGCAGGGACAAGGACAGCAGAATGCACAGGGGACAGGGGGGATGTCGCAGCGCCAGTATGGGCCTGGACAGGGTCAGAGCCAAGACCAGGGGCAAAGGCAGGGGTTCACCGGTGGTCAGAGCATGAGAGGTGCGGGTGGACAGGGTATGGGCGGTACTGGGCAGACAGGACAGGGCCAGGGCGGAGACTTTGTACCATTTGACTGGGGGACCACTTCGGGTGGCTGGATGGCTTGATAAGTATAAGCTGCATCTTGATGGAGGTGTATACATATCTGCTGGAGAAGAGGTTCTAGAGCTATGGTACTATTAGCTAAACTAATGATAATGGATGGTGGGAGGCCATGACGGAGAGGTAGCGTCGGCCAACCGCCCCCAACCCCAGAAGCTCTGCGGCCGCCCGAGGTCCTCGGCGTATGTCCCGTCGCTCGCCGGAGCCATGCAGCTCTTCAACGATACCTACATGCAGCAGGGACCGGCTCAGCATTGAAGGGCTGGCTCGGCCGGCTTCGCATGTACATATCCTTGAGAAGCAGCATGGCACCAGCGGGGGACGGGACAGACCTCGAAGACCTCGGACGGCCGCAGAGCTTCTGGGGTTGGGGTGGTTGGAGATGTCCCAGACGCAGACGTCGTCGTCGGCGGTGCCGAGTCACTGCCGCGTCAGTAGATACCCCCGGTGTGCAGATAGACTGACTCACTGCGATGTTGGCTCTTGGATGCTGAGTCATAAAACACGTGTTGCCCACCTCGCATGCACGGCGAACGCGAGTCCGTCGGTCTTGAAAGTGAGGTCGTCGCCGACCCGCATCAGCCAGCGTCGAGCACCCAGCTGGGCCCACTTGAGCTGCTCCTCGGGAGAGCGAAGGCGGCGAGGATTGGTGAGAGGCGGAGGGGGGTAAAGATGAGGTTGCCGGTGAGGAGAGGGGATGAGGTGGCCGATTCCTGGAGGAATCGTCACTTTGAGGTCGGCAGGGTGGATGAAGGAATCCGGCAGGTACACTGCTTCGTTCCGCCGGACGGTGGTCGAAGCGCCGCCGGAGCGGACATGAAGCGCACCGCGCTGAGCGGTGTAGTGCCGCGCAGCCCGCTGTGCTCCAGCGCGATCTCCACCGACAACTCGGCAGGGCCGACCAGGGGCGATGACGAAGACGCGGCGCCCGACGAGACTTCCGCGAGGAAGGATCCAGCCGTCCTCGACTAGGTAATCTTCGACGTCGTCGTCCTCGAGCAGTCCGCAGAAGGTTCCGGCCTGCTCAGGGGTGTAGAAGTAGAAGATTGAGGTGCCAGAAGAAGCGACGAGGACCGGCGATCTGGTCATGTCGAGCGTGAGGTTGTTCTGGAGGTGACCCTTGCTGGGTCAGCTTACAGTCCTAGTCGCATAAAGAACGAAGCTACTCACTCAAACCCACCCTCTCGGGGACTTCGGATCCGCCGACGGCGTTGAAGGTTGTTGTAGGTATCGTTGAAGAGTGGTAGAGCAAGGTTGAACGAGGTATGGAGAACCGAAGACCGTTGGAGAGGGGCATTGTTGCGGTGGGAAGAGGATTGAGAGGGAGAGGAGTGGGGTCTGGCGAGAATGTTGGCGTGGTTGAGCATGATGGGGAGTGGCTGGGCGAGTGACATCGTGTTGGCGAGACGGGAGAGAGGGCGGGATGAAGAATCTTTTGATGAGCGTCTCGCTGTTATATACAGGGGCCAGATAGCACGGCGGCGGGGTGGCGCATAAAAGGGGCAATACCGTCTCCGTGTGTGTGTCTGATTCGGCCGTCTGAGTAGGGAGTGAGCTAAGCTAGAATACGGTTAGTGTGTGTAGACGAGCGGAGGACCGAGCATCACTGTTTTGGGGTGGGAGGGGTGGGGTCCGACTAAGCTCAGAAGAGGCGTTAACACAGTTACCCTTTTGATCCGTCGACCTCGGCTCAGCGCTCAACCTATCGCGCAAAGAAGTACCATCTGTCTCTACTGTCGAGCATTGCTGAGAAGGCTAGTCAATAGCTAGAGAGTGAGCTACTTGAGTGTCTTGCAGCCACTCCCCGCTATTCCACAGCCGAGGGGGTAACACAGAGCAAGACGTTGGCCTGCTGCAAGACGCGTCAGGGGAGCTGTCGGAGGCAGATTGTAACAGAGAGCTGAATGTGAAACTCAGTCGAAGCCAGAGTTTCCGAGCTACTCCGACTCCGCTGTGCTGCTGCAGACGAGCTTCGTCTCTAGAGAAAGGAGAAGTGGACCACTCAATTGGAAAGACAAGCAGAGCTGCGCCGAAGAGTAGATAACTTACCGCAGTTATAGATAGTTGTATCCGGTTATAACACCTGGCAACACATTCCTGACATGCGAATTACGGCATCAGTGGCAAAAACCATCTCTCAGTGCCAACTCCCGCAATACATACATCCACCCCTAGACAAGGCAGCAGACTACATATCCGGGCCCTACAAGCTCCAGCGCGACGCCTACGATCAGAACTGAAGGGCGGCGCCTTTTTGCTAGGGAAATATCAGCATAGGAATCGATATGGGACGAGAAAAAAACGAGTAAACTCACCTTCTTGTCACCTCCAAGCTCGAAGTGCTTGCACCGCTTGAGGACGAGCTGGTGCTTGGCCTTGCACGAGGAGCATTCTAACCGGAGGACGACCTTCTTGGTCTGTTGGTGGACGAGGTTTCGAAGCGCGAGAGATGGAGGAGGAGAGCGTATGAGGCGAGAGTGATAGTTGCGTGATAGATGTGAAGGAGGGGGAGTGTGAAAGATGGATCAAGCAAGGAAGAGCGTGATCAGCGGTTGCCCATAGCTTCTCCAGAAGAGCGACGTACAGTCTTAGCCTTCTTGTGGAAGATAGGCTTGGTCTGACCACCGTAACCGGACTGCTTTCCTAAAGAGGTCAGCAATGCGCCTCGCAGGGATAACACCAGTCCGCCGCCCGTACCACCCTATCCTATTTGTACTCGCTTCATGACTTCCTATCATCCGCCTGCCCATACGATATCCCCGCCATAACCCAAAGACCTCCACGAAGGCAAGCCAGACCTCGATCGAAAGCCAAGACTCACGGTCATAACGTCTCTTTCCCTGGGCAGCCAAAGAGTCCTTCCCCTTCTTGTACTGAGTGACCTTGTGGGGCTGGTGCTTGCCGCAAGCCTTGGACGAGCAGACTGAGGGTCAGCTTGGTCCATAGATCCGTCGACAAATCAACGAAGATCAAAAGTCGGCAAACTCACAGGTTCGGCGGGTCCTGCGGGCAGTCGTTAGCTTACACTCCTTACAGTCCAGTCCCTCCTGAATCCCCATGCCTGCCAGCTCCCTGCCACAGCACAACATCCCCTCGTCCCAATTTCCTGCGCAAACAGCAATTCCCCAGTAGACGTTTTCGCCCTTTGCCGCCTTGACCACCCCTCTCCTAATGCTGTATCCTCCGCGCCCCGTCTTCCACCGTAAGCAATCCCACACCCGCGCTATCCAGCTCGGAGAACGAGCAACGACCGTTGACAATTCGAAGACACGTACTTGGGACTACATCTATCAGCTTGCAATCCCTTGCTCGATCTCTACGAGCGGCAACTCACATGTTAACCCTGTAGAATGTAATAGTATCAATGGAGAAGAGGAGCGCGATCAGCGTATGCCCCTCTGTATCGTCTCTATAGCTGTACTCACATCTTGTCGAGCGTTACCTTGATGTATGAGTTCACCTTACAGCCAGAGCCACAGCCAAAGAGAGACCCGCGCGAGTGGGTGTATACTTCCGCCACACTCACATTTCGCCAAACTCCGTGAAACTCCGGCAGTGGCTCCCTTCTCGCTGGGCTGAATATAATCCCGGCTTACCCTTTGTGGCAATTTATCCAGAGCCAAAGTCGTCGACAAAGCCAGCGCTGGGTGGTGCTCACTGATACAGCGAAATTGATCCTATTGCTCTCATCGCTTGCTATCCGACTAGAACAGGTTAGTACAATACAACCGGCGACACGTCGACAAGGAGCAGCAGCTCATACTCCCCAGTCCGACTCTAGCCATCATGTCGTTCGCTCCCCCAGAGGCACACCAGCAGTTCCAGGTGAGTCTAAACGGATCGATCGGAGCTGGGTTAAGGAAGAGAAGAGCAAGGTTGCGAAGGGCGTCAAGAGGGCTGGTGGACAGGGTGGCTAGACGAAGGGATAGCCGTGTGATAGGGAGGGCATAGCAGGAGGTCATGCCCGATTTCGACAGACGGACAGGGGGAATTGCTGCACAAAAGGATTATCGCTGATCACCATTCTCCTCGCTACCCCTACTCGACCACATACTCTACTCTACCATACGCATTCTCCCCAACAGCACATTCTGCGGCTGCTCAACACCAACGTCAAGGGTGGCGGAAAGATCATGTTCGCCCTCACCGAGATTAAGGGTGTTGGTCGGCGTTACGCCAACTTGGTCTGCAAGAAGGCCGATATCGATTTGAACAAGCGGTGAGTCAGTCGGGCAATACGAGGAGGGGGAATGACGAAGGGAATATTGTCGGTGGGAGGATTGAGCTGGGGCGGAATATCGTCTGAGGGGGATATCATGCTGGAGGAATTAGGGGAGAGGGGGAAATGCTACTGCTACCCGCAATCCTTTAGGCCTCGTACTGATCAACAGCGCCGGAGAACTCAACTCGGACGAGCTCGAACGCATAGTCACCATCATGCAGAACCCCGCCCAGTTCAAGATCCCCACTTGGTTCTTGAACAGGCAGAAGGACATGGTCGACGGCAAGAACGCCCACGTCCTTTCCAACCAGATCGACCAGAAGCTCCGTGATGACCTCGAGAGGCTCAAGAAGATCAGGAGTCACAGGGGGTTGAGGCACCACTGGCAGGTCAGGGTTCGTGGTCAGCACACAAAGACCACGTACGTTTTGGATTTCTTTGGTCACTTGGATACAGCTGATCAAGTAGCGGTCGGCGAGGAAAGACCATTGCTGCCAAGAAGAAGTAGAGCGGCGTCTAGTACATATCGGTGCTGGGTGTTGTTCTTCTTTGGATCGGGTGCATGCAAACCTTTCTCGGCAGACAGTTAAACATACTTCCTCCAACCCCACCTTTAGTATAGTTAATGAGTACCTCACTGACTGTCATCCTAATCACCAAGCCGCATCGGCGCGTGTGGCCGTGTTCCGACTGACCGGAATCTGTGGCTAGAGATCTGAACCGAGCTCACGTATGCGGTTCTTTAGCAGCTCTGACATCGAGATTGGATGCATACACCAGTATATGCGAGGCGGGTCTGGCTGAGGAGGCTACGAAAGGACGTCCATGGTAATCAAAGCCTAACGCGGCTCACTCGCCTTGAGTAGAATCGCCACGGTGTCGACGGCTCAGGCCCAGGTGGAGGAGGTCTCGCCACCCTCTCGGCTTCTCAGCAGCTGCGATCTTATCCTTGATGCTCTTCTCGAGATCGGTCAACTCGCTCCTCTCCTCGTCAAACGTCTCGCCGAACGCTGTCCAAGCATCGACTATTTCCCGCCAGAGGTAGTTGTCGACATAATAGGGCATCCGCCGCGCCACGTCCATCCGCGCCGTGTACTTCTCATAAACATCATCGAGCTGGGTGAGCCGGGACCTGATCTCCGACAGAATGCTGCCCTTCGGCGCGCTGCTCTGGCTGGAAAGTCGAGCCGCCTCGAGCACAGACTTGTTTCCCAGCGTCTTTTCGAACGGCGCAGTGTCAGCATTGAAGCGGGTACGCATGCGCCACTCGACGCTGGGGCCGAGCTCGGGGCGTGGATCGCAATGCAACTCGCGGTCGGTGAGACCCTGGAGCTGGGTGATGTCAATGACTCCGTCGTATTCCGGAACCGATACAGGCATGTTGGCGGAGTGTGGTGCAAGAAGTCACGAAGTGGTGCAAAGCAAGTAGAAAGCAGGAGCAGCATCTCCTTCGGACTGGACCGTTGACTTCGGCTGAAGAAGTGTAAAGAGGCCCAGACATCGGAAGAGGGTGGGTGCATTCACAAGTATGTACGGGCCGAGTATAAATGAGGCGGGTATGAAAGGTCGTTCGGGGCTATCAAGGTCTCACATGCCTTGAGTAGGCCATCGCAGTCTCGCCGCCGATTCAAGTGGAACCCGTCTCGCCCGTCTCGTCTCCTCCGTGCGGCTCGTCATCCGCCGCGGTCTCGCCACTGGTCGAAACTGTGGCCCTCTCCAGCTCCCGAGCTGTGATCTCCGCCTGGATGGTCGACTGGCATGTGGTCAAGTCGTGTTTCTCCCGGCCATTCTCTCGGGCGTACTTCCGGAAAGCGTTCAGAGTGTCCGTCTTGTACCGGTCGTCGCCGACAGTGTCGGAGGCTGCCTCATCCTTCAGCCCCAGGTAGCTCTGGCGGTCGGCCGCGAGCAGAGTAAGCCGGGATGCAATGTCCGACAGTCGTGTCTGCGCCTCGATGTCCGTCCGAGTGCTGCTCTTGACGTAAGTCTGCGCCGACTCGAGCACAGACTTGTCTGCCTGCCTCGTCTCCAACGGGACAGCGCGGTCATTGAAATCCTCCCGCCGGAGCCCGTCGAGGGTCAAGCCCCTGGCATCCGGACCAAGAATGGCTCTGATGAGCGGCGGAGGCGCAACGTAAGTGACCGGAATGGGCATGTTGATGAATAGGTGGTGTATTAGTAGCAGTAAAAGTGATAGTGGAGGGGAAGAGGTTGCGGTTGGGGGCGATGAATCCCCAGCGGACAAGCCACTCTTATACCTCGAGTCCGCAGTCATGCTAGTCGTGGCGATGCCAAGGCGGTGCACTATCTCAAAGGACGTCGCAATCTGCACCAGGGGTCATAAGGTCGGAGATTGTACGCCTGCTACACGTTCCACTAGATTGCAGCGCAATCTAAGCGCAATCTAGAGCAGGGGCCGCGTGATCTAAAGATCCTGAGTATGCTACGTGTTCCATCAAATTGCGGTGCAATCTAATCCAGGGGTCAGAGGGTCAAAAGAATCGCGCTGTAGTGTCCGTAGGCGTGTCATGGGGTGACTGATGGTCAGGACAGCTCGGAAGCGTGATGGCCTCTGATCAAGGGAGGATATGCCTTCGTCCAGGAGGGAGCTGTGCTGGTAGTCACACGTTTCGGATCCTCTATCCTGGGCCCATCACGCAGAGAGGGGATACGGCTTATCAGTGACCACGCTGCCCATCGAAGACGGAAGAGGAGATGTGGAGAAGGGAGAGGAAAGCACCGTTGACATAGCCTGCGAAGCCCTACGAGTCAGTATGCGCTACGGATGAGCAGTCAGCGTCATCTGCCACCTGCTGACTTGAAGTGACGTGGGAGGGAGGATCTTCCAACTGGCGGTCACAGAATCAGTACATGAGGCCTACTATGAGCAAGCAAGTCCAAGACCGTGCACGCATCCCTCTTCCTCTAGATCCCTCGAATGCGCTACGTTGTTCAGCTGGTCTAGCTCTAACATCTAATCGCCCTTCTCCAGCCGCACCGCCGGCCTCCTCCTGACCATATCCAGATCCGTCTTGTGCCCCACCAGCGTTCTGATATCTGAGATCTTGTACCTGGTATCGTGTCAGCTTGCTCCCCCGTCCGGGGTCGGATCCGTATTGCGGTAAGCTTACTTGATCATAGTCGGCCGTTCCAGACTCATTCCCCACCCCAATACCCTCACGCCCTTCGGCAGACCCATCGGCTCCAGCATTTCTGGCCTGAACACACCGGACTGAGACGTCAGCTTTGATGGCATGTGCGCATTGCGTCCAGCTCACATTGGCGATTTCAATCCATTTCCCAAGTCCCTCATGCCACGAGAAGACCTCCATACTGGGCTAAACACCGTCAGCTTGTTCGTGAACCGTAAAGAGTAAGCTCACCTCGGTGTATGGGTTGTATGCCGGCTTGAAGCGCAGCTTGGTGTTTCCAGTCTTGCGGAAGAACTCCTCCATGAAGGCTGAGTTTGTTAGCTCATGGTCTACGTCATACACAGATCGCAAAGCTCACCGATCAGGTGTCCCAGAGTGATATCATAGTCTGCTACCACCCCTTCGACCTGGTGGAACTCTGCCAGATGTGTAGCATCTGTAGACTCGTTTCTGACCATTAGCCACATTCACCTGACGGCCTGGAAATCGCTCACCTGAACACTCGGTCGATGGAGAACAGCTTGGCAGGCTTGAAACCCCCAGGCTGATTCGCAATCTGATAAAGCATATCCGTCGAAACAGCGGTCGTGTGCGTCCGGAGCAACAGCTTCTCGCTCTCTTCTCTCGAAAAGGGCGCCCGGTACCCGATGGACCCGTACCCTCCTTCTTCGTGCACCTTGCGGACACGCTCATAGTACTCCTCATCAGGTCGAGTGGAACGTGATGGTTCTGGTCATCAGCGCACTTCAGATTTGACGGGATGGAAAGGAGAGTCACCTTTGACGTAGAACGTGTCTTGCATTTCACGGGCAGGGTGTTGTTGGGGAACGAACATGGCGTCAAAGTTCCAGAAGGCGGATTCGACGAAGCGGTTGGTCGGCATCTCGGTGAACCTTTTGCGATGAGCTTGATGTCCAGGTTATGGTGGGCAAGAGAGCTCACCCAAGATCGAAGAAGATCTGACGGAACTCTTCCCGGACCTTCAAGAGCGGGTGGAGAGCTCCTCCATCGGTCGGTTGACCAGCCGCGGCGAAGTTGTACTGCTTGAACGAGGCGTCTTGCCATGACCCACTGCTAGATCAGCTCTGACTCCGTACAGTGAGGCCCGTTGTGAGAGGGTGAGCTGGACGTACGAGACGAGCATGTCCTCCGTGAGATCCGTCTCGAGCTGCTTGACCTCTGTCGAGAAGTTGGCGCCCTTCTTGACGGAGTAGTGGATATGTTTTCTGGCGGATGAGCTTGGTCTGAAGTGCGCAGGAGAATAACTCACCTTGGCTGGATGAGCTTCCGCTTCTGCACCTCCTTGAGCACAACATCGCCCTGGGGATGTGAGCCTGTATCTCTGATGGTCTGAAGTTGAGCGGCAGTCTCGTCTGGGACGGCGTCGACCTACGAGTAAGCTTGGTATTGACGGACCACTACGTCAACCAAAACTTACAGCTCGAACAAAGCCAGCTCCGTCCTTTGCTATCCACTTGTTCTTGAAAGCTCGCATTTGCCCAATCTTGGCTACATCGTCTCCAACGACTTTCTACCTGGCGTCAGCTGTGTTCGCACCCAGAAGGACAGCCGCCAGCTCACCTTCAGATCTGGCATACTCAACGCCACACCTCCCTTCGCAGGTAATGCCTCCCATACACGATACTCGTGCGACCCCTTCGCAGCAATATCCAGACCCTCTTCGGTCAGAGCAAAAGAAGTAGTGGTGATTTGCTTGTAGACGATCATCTTTGTCCATCAGCTTCTCAATTCGCAGTTCTCGAACCGGTGAGCAGCAGACTTTGAGCTCACCTCGCGACTGAGCAAGCTATCCAGGACACCCTTCAGGACCGCCTGCGCCTCTCCTGGCCCGAGCTTCGACCCATCAGAGCTCTGCAGCTCCCGCGAGTCATCTATCGAGCCGCTGGACGAGGAGTCAAGGGTCGAGAGGACGAGCGCCTGGAGCGACTCGGCTAATGGTACGGCCATACTGGCTCGAATTCGGGAGAGATTTTCGAGGACCTCGTGATAACTAGAGCGGTTCCGCGTACTGTATGCTCTGAGCTAGTGTCGAGCTGGATGCTACGTATGATATGGGTAGTAAGGCAAAGAAAGCAACACATCTTTCAACCAACATTTCGCTGCGACTCGCTTGGTGCAGCAGTAGGAATGGAGATTAGAGTGTATCTCCGCCTTTATCTGGTCCTACCTTTAGCGTTTCAAGTGGAGGAGGTCCGCGCTCGACCTCTTCTTCTCTCCCTCTTTCCTCCTTCTTCCTTCTCCTCCACCTTCACCTATATCATCAACCCACCCATCGTCATGCAGGTCGGGAGAACTATCGAACAGCTCAAAAAGAGGCGGCATGCCTATCTCGGACCCTACGTTCCTCCCCCACAGGAACGGCGGATCCAGCGCGTCGACCCGGCGGAGGAGGTTGGGCAGCTGAAGGGTGATATCCTGGGTGACAAGCGTGAGCTCCGTGATTCCCCCGCAGGTGATGTGATCTCACGCTTCAGGCGCGCTAGTCATTACGCTCGGCGAGGACTTCTGGGTCGGTCGTCATCCGGGATGGTCAGTTCGCAGGTACCTCAACTTGATCGGCTACGGTAGCTGACCGTGCAGTGACCTCGTCATAGACCATCCGACCATATCAAATTTCCACCTTAGGATCTACGCGCAAGTCAAACTCCGTACCTCCGTCTGGTCTAGCAGGACTGACCTCTCACAGGATCCGGACCAGCTGTCGCCAGTCCCTGATCTGCGTCCATGACCTTTCAACGAACGGATTCATCCTGAACGACACCACCTACAAGTCTACCCAGACATACGACATTGGTGGCGTCAAACACTCTACTCGGTGTATCATCATCCGGCCGGGAGACATATTGCGATTTCCAGACTCTCCAATTGGTGAGCCTGTTCCAACCGCTCTTGTCTGTCGGAAGAAGGAAGGAGCTGATCAGCTAGAGCTTTCCTGTCGCTACTTCTCCCACCACTCCGAGCCCACCCAAGCCCAATACGAAGGTCCCGGCCAGGTCCGCTGCGAGATCCCCGCCCTCTTCCCCTCGTCCGACGCAAGTGAGCCACTCGAAGCGGGTCCATGGCGTATCTGCAACTTTACCCTCGGAACAGGCAGCTTCGGCCGCGTCCACCTCGCCACTAATATCGCCACTCCTGGACTGCAAGTCGCTTGCAAGACGGCTCGGTTCAATAAGCAGATCGAGGTGGAGATCTCGGTCATGAAGGGTCTGGCACATCCCAACATCTGCGGGATATACGATATGGTCAGGGAGGACGAGGGGGAGGTGATACACCTCTTCCTGCCCTTGGTGACCGGCGGAGATCTCTTCTCGTATTTGGAGAAACATCTATACCTCACCGAGGACGAGGGGAAGTTTGCAGCGTACCAGCTGCTGAAGGCGCTGGAGTTCCTATACGGCAAAGGTATTGCTCATCGCGGTGAGTTGTCGGGCCCACGATAATGTATAGTCGAAGGCAGTACTGCAGCTCATGCCCCAGATGTCAAGCCCGAAAACGTCCTCCTCCACAAGTCCGGCGCCTTTCCCCACCTCCTCCTCGCCGACTTTGGCCTCGCAACAACCCGCGACCAAGTCCTTCACTCTGTCCCGTGGGACCGAAACAACCTCGTCGAGCGAAACCATCGTATCTTTACCGGCACATCCACCTATATACCCCCAGAACGGCTCAAGGCCATCCTCGGCAGGAAGCGGTCTACCGTCGGGCTGGCCGAGAGTGTGCACGGAGGGATCGTACCGTGGAGGGAGGCGATCGGGAAGTTGTGGTTTGAGGAGGAGGCGATGTTGGATCGCTGGGCATTCGGAAGTGAGTCTCTCTTCTTCTGATCTGATGAGATGTACCTGATGAACAGTCGTGCTATACACTCTCATGACCGGCGCCCACCCCTACGACGAGAGGCTCGATCACGAGGTCTTTGACCGGACGGCGACCGATAACTCACAGATGACCGCGGCGACTAGTCGGCGACGAACGTCAGCTCAGAGCTGGAATGAATTCCGCAGCAGGAATCCGAATGGTACGGTCGGGGACGGGCCACAGTCAGAGCAAGAGGCGGAGTGGAGGCGGGTCGAGAGTAGGTGTTCCAGGTTCGGCGTAAGTCCTGCTTCTACGACGATTCAGCTTCTGCTCACGTCTGACAGAAACTTCGACCGGACTACTGGCAGCCAGAAGAGCGCTGGGTGGGGATCAGCGCAGAAGGTCAGCTATTGCTCGCTTACTGGGTAGCGCTGGAGCTGACCATGCAGGTCGGGACTTCGTCGCCCAGCTCCTTTCCCCTCACGCGACCAAGCGCGTGACTCTCGCCGAAGCGTTCACCCATACCTGGCTTTCCGACCAACAAGCCGCTCTCGATAACGTATACCGCACCGTCGTCACCCAGGGCAAGCTTGAGCGAGCTAGCATCTGGAACCGAAACGGCGGCGTTGCACCCTTCAAGAAATCGATCATCGTCGAGCTCGACACGACCCCTCCTGAGCAGGGTCCCTCGGGCTCCGAAGACGTCATTACTGCCACTACTGCTCTAGCCCCGTCGCATGCTACCAAGAGCCCTGCCGATACTGTTCCTGTCCTCGAACCGACCAAAACGAAACGTACCAAGCAAACGAAGCGGAAGGACTCTCACGATGACCCGGCTACCGAAAAGCCAAAGAAGAAATCGAAATCCAAGAAAGCCGTCGCTGCCGCTGCTGCCGCCACTCTCGGGGAGGCGGGCGATACTACCGATCCCGTCGACGCATCAGTACCTTCCTCCTCCAAACCTACTCACCTTCCCAAGAAGAAACCCGGGCCCAAACCGAAGGTCACAACCAAGAAAGCCGCTGCACCCCCACGCCGCCCTTCGTCCCTCTTCTTACCCGACGGCGGCATATTTGGGGAGCTCGATGATATCGCAGAGGAGAACGAGGAGGCGGGCGAGGATGAGCGGGCGAGAAGGGAGGCCGAGGAGGCTATGGGAAGTCTGGGCGGGGCGGCTATGACACTCAACGACCTCTTATCGGCCGGACCTGGCGAAGCGAGCGGGAGCGGCAGTGGGACCGGCGGGATGGCGGGAATGGGAGGTGGTGCGCAGACTCAAGGGGAACAAGAGAGTATGCCTCCAATCAAGGCGGGTCAGAGAAAGTCAATCTTGGCAAAGAAGGGAGTAGGGGTGAAGCCGATAAGCAAGACTTCACTGTTTGCTACAGCTCGAGCTCGTTTGGAAGGTACGTCCTTCTTGCCCAGCCCCCTTCTCATCCAGCTCTCTCCTACTCCAGCTCTCTTCCACCTGTCTGGCCGGTGCTGAGCATCCAGAGGAAACCCTTCGACCGTCCGATCTCGCCAGCTCCCTCCAAGCTACACCATCCGCATCAACCTCGAAGCCATCCTCGCAAGTCCAGGTGGGCAAGACGATCACCAAACGGCCTGGGGTGGTTCTGAAGCGGGTCGAGAAGGCTGGTGCGAAGTGATGTGAGTTCTCGAGAGCCCGGAAGAGGTGTATGAAAGGGCAGAGCTGATCCTGCAGATGGGTCTTGGGGTCTAGGCGCGGGCGCGACATCATGCTGCGGTTTAAACACCATTCTCACATTGTACATACTTATCATGCGGTTCGGGCATCGGCAGGGGTCCCTATATGTATCGGGTTTAGTCATTCCAGCTCATCACCCTGACTGCTCACACCCATGAGCCCAGGATGGATGTTGGCCTGATACCCCACAGCCTCTTCTTTGCTGATTTATCCAAGGTTCACATCGTATGCTAGATCGTAGACCAAGTCGAACGTCAACTCGCCGTGCTCCTTTGGGTAGCAAATCCGTTCTCGCGTCGATGGGGAACACGACACTTGAAGATGATGTGTCAGCTTCAAGACTCCCTTGATCTGACTGGCCCCTGGTCACATCCCAGATCTATGGGGGTTGCTGTTTGGCCGGGCTGGCGAGGGGTTGTGCAAACTCGGCAGACTTCCTTGCATGTCCCCTAAATTCAAACGCGAGTCGCTTTGCTCCTTTCGCCACATTTCCCCTGGCGCGAGAGGCATTTCTCATGCTGCATCTCCTTTCGACGTGACTTGCGTTCAGCGACGAGGGCATACTTGAGGGGAGTTTGACGCTCTCTAGGCTTAATACATCACCTGTCTATCTGCATCATCGTCGAGCGTATACTCTACCCCGCAACAAACCATCACTCATCGCACTCATCCCTACACGCAATGCAAGAAGAAGGCCAGGCTCAGGAAGAGATCCTCGGAACACTTTGCGAAAGGTTGAACCAATTCATCCAGGATCGCTCTCACAAACTCGAGGACTACGATCTAGCGGACGTCCTGGTGAAACCCTTCGATTTCGGCACGGCGCCAAGTGGTCGTTGGCTCAGTGAGACCGCGGACCCGCCTCCTCATGTCAAAGATGTCTCAGTGAGAGCACAAGCGTGGGCTGGTCAGGTCAAGAAATGGGAAACTTCGCTCAACAAGACGGCAAGCTACTCGTCCTGCCTGGCAGTCCTCACAGACCTCGACGATGCCAAGACCGACGCCGAGATCCAGAGCTGCACCCGCAAAATCCACGAGACTATCGCATTCCTGACTGGGGTGAGCGAGGGCTTCGAGGAGGATTCGAAGAATATCTCGAAACCCGAGACGTGGTCGTTGGGGCAACCGGCATCCTGGTCAAAAAACGACTCCCTTCGAAAGAAGACGATCCACACGTGGGTGGATAAAAACAAGCGTTGGTTTCTCGTGCTTGTCAGACCAAGCTGCACGTCTACAATGCCCTCTTGGCGATGGCGGAGGAGCGGAAGAGCACCTTGGAGAAGCGGGACACAGTTGAGGCCTCATCTTCCACCACAGCCTGAGAGTGAGTATGCTCGCAAATGTTCCTCTTGTCTCGGCGTCCGGACGTCCGGAGTGTGAATAATGCACGTTGTTAGTTCATGTTCCGTCCCCCTTCCTATAGCCCCCAGGTTTAGTTGCTTTTCATAAGTCTGTTTGATACCTGCTTCCTGCCGACATGTGCCCTTTCTAAGCCCGACACATTTATTCATACCTGCAGCTCTTTGCCGCTCCAGCAGTACCCTGGCCATGGCGGCCATCGGCGCTGGGCTTCATCAGCGATGAGCGGTGAGCAGTAGCAGTCAGGCGTTCGTCAGCGCCAATAGCAGTCGCAGCACGGCCTAGGAGCTCTGACCCTCCTTTGACAGCTCTGACCCTCTTTTGATCGCCGAACCGCGGTACGCAGATCATGATCGATTACTCCGACACACACAAGCCTCCTCGACACACACTTACTGCATACTGCTTGATAGATTGCTCTGTTCGCTCCCGATTAGCGTTCACGAATACGCCCATCCCAGATTCCCAATCAAGCCGCATATACAGATGTATCGAGCGGAGGGTCGAGGAGCTGATCAAGCCCACCTTCTTTTCTACACCCAATACCTCGCCGCTTCATCCCTGCTACTTACTGCATTATATCTACCACGATAATGGCCGATGCTTCCTCCAAGTCGTCCTCAGTCATCAAATCGGGCGGGGACGCTATGTCAATTGTCAAGTCGGGCGGGGAGGTCACGGAAGGCATCGTGAGGATGATCAGCGGGCCTGACCTGGTTCAAACATCCATTGGTGAGTTGGACGGGCGGTCGCAGGGGTAGCAGCGCTGATGCTGATCAGCCAACCTCAACAATGCTGCCGCCTTCTCGATGGGGGCCAGTGCTTGCGCTCAAGCCGTCGAGACCCTCGCCGACACCCACATCAAGTTGACGGACGGTCGGGATCAACTTCGAGCCCAGACCGAGCACATCAGGGTCAGAACCGAAGAAGTCCTCATCAATACCGCACCTGCCCTCACTGGGGTCTTCGCCGGCGATCTCGACCATGAGGTGGTCTCGGTCCGGGAGCGCTCGATCGGTCTACTCAGGGGGAAGGTCTTTCAGGGCGACGAGTACGAGATCTGCAAGGAGAAGGGTGCGAGGCGATATGTCCTGCTCGTGGCGATTCTTGACAAGTGAGTATCAGTCAACCTGTATAAGCAACCCTGTGAGATCTGCAGAGCTGATGATGGTAGTCATGACACGGTCACTCGCCTCAAGAACATCTATCTCCCTCCTTCCCTCGTCGTCCCTGACCACGTCTCTCTCCAAACCAAGGTATTCTCTACCGGTCGCGGGCAGGCCATCTTTGATGAGGTCGAGGAGACGATGCAGGGGAAGCTGGAAAGACTGGTCAGGAGTGACGACACGTACAACATGTGAGCGGGAGCCAGGATCTCCGGTAGCTGACTTCAGATACTTCCTCCTGGGGTCCGGCGTCCACCTCGCTCGCGATGCAGTCTCTCGCCTCACCATGACCCACCTCGGGCCCATCACCTCCGCGGCCGGCGAATTCTACGGCGACTGCATCCGCGGTGCGAATGGTATGCCAAGGCACTTCCTACCCGTCGGTCTCCAGCTCCACATCCAGCTGGGCAAGACCTCGCAGCTCGTCCCCATTCTCAATATCTTGTCCATGAGCAAGCCCGACGGGAAAGCCTTCCTCGCTCAGCGGTTTCACGACGTCCTATTCTACGGCACCGAGGCGGATATCAAAAAGGCGCACGGCTGGGCGGCTTTCTTTAAGCGCCACCAAGGGGAGCCTAAACGCAAAGGGTTGAAGACGCTCGGCCTCGTCGTTGGCGTCCCGGTCGCTGCGGCCCTCTACTTCGTGACCGTACCCGCTGCGGTGGCATGGTATACTATCGACAAGGGTGTTCACTGGGCCAAAGACGCTACCTACCTCTACTACCACCATGGGGCCTACAATCCCTCGGAAGGCGGTCGCGAGGTGTTGCAGAAGGCTTTCGGGTGGAAGGTGGCTGTTCAGAAGACCTAGCGCGTCATAGCTGGTTGAGCTCTTGGTTGGACATTTAGTACATTTGGGCGATACGTAGTGCAAGACATGTACGTACAGTAGCTCGCTATTGGCTGCCCGCAGCTGTCTCATGCTGCACACCAGATCAAGTCGCACGGGATGGGTGGAGGCTTCTTACCATCAGCTCGGTAGGAGATTGGTTGAGGAGTAAGCAGCGGATTTAGCAACACCGCGCTCAGCAATCGACTGAGTACTGACATACTCCGTCCTCATGAGCCTCATGAGTAGATTAGTCAGTACTGTGATGTATGGGCCGTGGGCGAGCATCAAATTGAACAGGAGCGATGTCATTCGACGTATGCTCCTAATCCCTCTGCGAAACGCTTGGCACGCCGCGCGACCTCGCCCCTCTCACCCATCACCGTCAAGCGCACGCTCACGCCTTGCAATTCCGGATCCGAGTCGAGCGATGGGAAGGGGGTAAGATCGTATCGGCCGAAAGCGTAATTGAGGATATGTGTGGTGTACGGGGACGAGGACGATGTGGCGGGAGATAGCCGGACTATTCCTTTCACTGGGGAGTCAGCCACGCTATGTGGTAAGGGGGATAGATGGGCTAGACGTACCTCGGTAGATCTCAAAGCTGAGCTTTGCCAATTCTCCATCCAAGACGTCCCGATCAAGCGGTTCCACTTCCCGAGCCTCCTCATCCAGATTCCCATTCGTATCCACCTCCTGCACGCCACACCCGGAGCCGTGCTCGTGTCCCTCATGCCCTCCCCCACACCCCTTCTTCCTCGACCCTCCTCTCCGCACAGCCCGCACTTCCACCTCATCTCCATGCCACCCCTCGGCCTGCCCACCCAACTCAGCCCAGCTCTTCCCCTCCACCCCAGACTTCTCCCATAGACCCGTATCCAGCCCAAAGATGACCTCTGGGTCCATCCCCTCCCCTTCGGCGCCGATCCTGATTCGAGGCGTCTCGTCATTGAGCGTGCCGAGATGGTCCATCAGGATATCGTACTCGTTCTCGGAAACGAGCTGATGCTTGTTGAGCAAGAGGAGGTCGGTATACTTCGCTTGGAGCTGTACCAGTCAGCTACAGCCAGGGCAGATAGAGGACATCATTTGGCCGCTGTTCTGACCTTGGCTGATGGTGAAGTATCTTCATATCCTCTAAAGTTGACACAGTCAATAACGGTCACCACGCCGTCCAGCTTGAACCCCTGCGGCTCAAGCTGACGGATCTGAAGTGCCAGAGTCGCTGGGAAGGCTGATCCGCTAGATCGTAAGCTCAGACACGTGGGGAACTGACCTGGACTCGATGATGATCCTGTCGGGCGAGTACTTGTCCCGTACTTCGATCATGGCGTTCTCGACGAGACCGACCATCGTGCAGCAGCTGCATTGTCAGTACTGCGTCTGACCGTTTCTGTATGTGGGTCTTACAGGCAACCGTTCAAGATCTCGGAGACACCAGTGATGTTGGACTGAGAAGCCAGCAGCGAGTCGACTGCTAGCTTCAGCTTTCGACCTCACCGAAATCAGGTCTCGAGCAAGCTACCTTCGACGTCCCCGTACTCATTTTTCAGCAGGACTACCTGTAAGAGATCAGCTCGGCGCAAGCGTAGTGGATGCGAGCTGAAAGGTGGGAGACTTACCTTGTAGTCCTTTGGTAACTGCTTGAGCAGACCGAGGATGGTGGTCGTTTTGCCCTTTTCAAGTAATCAGCTGAGCGGCCCCCAACAAGCACTCCTCCTTCAGAGAACCACGAGCGCTCATACGGAGCAGGGTTATCTCTTTGTGAGGGACCGTCCGAGATTCATGACTCACAGCTCCTGACGCAGGTCAGTACAGCTGTACCAAAGCCCAGGGGAAGGAGCTGAAGCTCACCAAGGAACCCCGTAAAGCAGGTCACCGGGACCGGCTTTCTCGCGCTTGAGCTTTCTGCTTGGATGTCTGTCATGGCAGCTGATGATGAGCGGGGGCTATTCCCTGTAGATGCTTCAGCTGTGATACGAGCACTATCAAGACTTTCTCTGAAGAGTTTGAGCAAGTCCCCTCCACCCTATAAAGTTTTTGCGAATTAAGCTTAAGCGAGACCTTACTGCAGCAGCCAGAAAAGATTAAGTCCGCCCTTCTCATCCCCCTTATCATCATATCATACACTCCCTCGCGATGCCTCAGCTACAGCTCATAGCGTCTCCGCAGTCGCACGCCGAGCCTGCTTGGGCCGTCGCGTTCAACCCAAAGCGTAATCTCCTGGCGTCCTGCTCGACCGACAAGACGGTTCGATTGTACTCTTACTCCCTCCCCTCATCTTCCAAGCCGGTCCATCAGCACGGTCCTGGCTGTTCCCATGATATCACACATGGCGAGTCTACTGCATTATCAGGTCCAGCCTTCCCATCGGCCAGCTCGGACAAGCCGGTCATACATCACGTCAAAACGATTGAGACGGAACATAAGCGCACGATCCGGTCGCTTGCCTGGGCCCCTTCTGGCAAGACGCTAGCTACGGGCAGCTTCGACAGTACTGTCGCGATATGGGAAGAGTTAGATGGGGATGGGGACGAAGGAGAGGAGGAAGGTCAGGAAGGGGTGTATAAGCCCAAGGCGCCTACGAAGGTGTCGGGAGATGTGGATATGGACGACGACGATGGGGATGAAGGGCAAGGCGAGCGGGACGTCAAGGAGTGGGAGTGCGTGACGACCCTGGAAGGCCACGAGTCGGAGTGCAAGACGGTAGGATGGAGTGCGGACGGAGCGCTGTTGGCGAGTTGTTCGAGAGATAAGAGTGTTTGGGTATGGGAAGGTGAGCTCGTCGGTCCTGCCCTTGATGGACATTAGAGTATATTGCTGATCCTTCAGTCCAACCCGACTCCGACTTTGAATGTATCGCTGTCCTGATGGAGCATTCGCAAGATGTCAAGAACCTCTCATGGCATCCACACGAAGAGGTAAGCTGGTCCTAGCTGGATTTGTTTGACAAAGCTGACTTCCCAAGATCCTCGCTTCTGCATCATACGACTCCCACATCCACATGCAATGGGACGATCCCGACGGTGACTGGTGCATCTTCCAGAAGCTACACCCCAAACTTCCCCTCTCGCAGATCAACATCCCACGATCGGACGCCGCAGCATCTCCCAGCCAAGGTCAGATCTCGGCGTACAACTCGCTCGTGACTGCGCTCTTACCGACTCCAGAAGAGCGCGAGGCGGAGACATATCTCAACGTACCGCCGTTGCTAGAGGATGAGACAGTATGGAGTCTCGCGTGGAGCCCTTGTGGGCGGTTCTTGGCCAGTGGAGGGGATCTAGGTGGGATTAGAATATGGGCTAGAACGTAAGCCTGATCCTTCACATCTAAACCTATGAGAAGACCCAGTCCCAAGCCTATGTCCGATACTGGATCAAGGCTGACTTGGCAGCGGAAACAACCCTGACTCCCCATTCGTCGAAATCGCACACACCGCCGCCCACTCCCGGTCCTGCTTCACCCTCGCCTGGGCTCAGGGCGGTACTCTCCTCGCCGCCGGAGGTCTGGGTATCCTAGCCAGCGCCGGCGCGGACGGCAAGATCATCGTCTGGCAAATCACTACTCCCGTCAGCGCGGACGGTGCAGAGGCCGACGCGCCGAGCAAAAAGCCGAAAGTCAGCATTGCGCCTATCGCCGCTATCCGGGAGGCGCATGGTGTGGCGGATGTGAACTGTGTGAGCTGGCTGCAAAGGGAAGATGGGGGCGGACAAGGGGTGCTGGCGAGTTGTGCAGATGATGGGAGCGTGAAGGTGTGGAGGGTGGTTGCGGATGCGGAATAAGCGGGATTGGGCAAACAGGGCGTTGAAGGAGGGGAAGATCAGGCCTCGATCTTGATGATGCATCATCTTTGGCGGACCGACCTATGACTCTCTCCTGCCTGTCTGGTAGCTGCGGGACCTCTGTCACGAAGCTATGATTCTGCCGAGCTGCCGATCCACCTGAGACGCTATGACGTAGCCACAAGTTTCATGCGCCCGGTCATTGTCCACCTCCACCGCGATCCACCGCTCACATCTCGCGTTGATATGAGCTTTGCACGCCTTATCAAGTCATACATCTATAGTCAAGATGACGATAGACGACTCGACGTTGGTAGCTCAGGCTGTATCGAGCTCGACAAAGCAGGTTCGACGAATCATACACGGCTCAGTTGGCCGTAACGGGCTGTACGCTGCGTTCGTTCTGAGTAATGTGGTTTCCGCTGTCTCGCGATGGAAGGTGAGTGTCCAGCGGAACTGGCAACGGATCTAAGCAGATCATGGATTCTCAATATCGATATACCGCCTGCTCGGCTCCAGTAGTCATGATAGGGGCTGATCGCGTTCAGGATCAAGATCTCACAAGAGCATCGCGGTAAGTTCATGGGTCAGACTTGTCGGCTGGGCTTCCAGCGGCGGCGGCTCTTAGCGCCTGGGCAGACAGTACTTCCTGGAGGATACTATCGGCTCTATATGCTGACTGGCATAGGCTGCCCGTTGGGTATAATGCCGCCTACCTGAACGCCCCGATCCCCTCCTTCATCCTGGACACCTTCCTCATCCCCTTCCTTGTTTCAATCACCTTACATCAGGCGTCAAGCGATCCACAAGAGCTCTCGATGATACCTAATATGGCAAGCACCGCCGTCGCCGCCTCGATACCATTATTAGCATCCTCGCCGTTGGGTCCGGGTGGGAGGATCAGCGGGGAGATGTTGATGATCCTGGCGGCGGGGGTATGCAGGATCGACAGACTGGCTGAATCGTTTATCGCATCGACTTTCGTGAGTGCTGAATGGGGTATGTACTGCGATACGAGCTTATATACTGTGTAGATTGCCCAGCTCGATCCCACGCACGCGGTATGGGCTGTCTTCTCGCAGTTCCAGGCGGTCATGCGATACGCTCAATCAAAGGCGGACGGGATCACTCGCCCATCGGCGTCAGAGGCCTCGAGCTCCTCGGAGCGCTCCGAACCGAATCAGCTGGTACTTCAAGACGTACAGAGACCGCGTATGTCGGTATCATCATTGTCTACCTTGCCCTCGGCTCCTTTCGACTGGACAAATCATCTCGTTCTGGGCGACAGCTGATGTCCAGTGGACGTATTTGAGGCTGTATCGAGATCGTACAAGGCACTCTTGACCAAGCTGAGATTGTGGAGTACTCAGCAGATCGTCCTTACCTTGGCTCTGAGTCTCTTAGGGTTGGTATTCGTGGCAGGACGATCGTGGTTGACAGGTAGTAGTTCAGGTGAGTCCTGGCGTCTCAATGCTGGGCTACCAACGATAGAGTCCTAATACTGTAGAATGGCCGTCCGGCGCAGCGACCCACTACCAACGTCCGACATTGTCTCATCAGCTATTCATGAGCTCCCTCATCCTCACGCCCACGCTGTTCGAAGCAGGCCTTATGCGCACTGTCCGAGGAGGACTCAAAGTGGGCTTGGGAGGCATCGTGTGTGTTCAGCTTTGCGTGTCACTCTGTCTGACCTAAGCTGACTGGTGTAGTCAGGGATCCTCATCAGTTGGCATCCTGGGAACTATGATCTACACTTTGCGGCAACGCAACCCTATGAACGTGTCTTTCGGGTACGTCCTCGCCTGCTTTTGTCACACGCGAGCCCTTGCCGAGCTGATCTCAGCAGACACTCCATCCTCCAAGCTTGCGCGGCGCTCTCGTGCGGCTGGATATGGCTATATCGGTCCAGTAAGCTTCTAAACTGGAATCCTCGATCCTGCCGGGATAAGCTAACATGTACAGAATCCTGCCTTGCAGTCACCTTTGCCTTATCCCTCCTTGTCGCTCACCTGATCACCGCGCTCATCGCCCAAGGCACAGGTACCACCCCAGTCGACCTATCCATCCCCTTCATCCTCCTTCGCCTTCAGCTTGCCGCATGCCCGCCATCCCCGAGACCGGCGCAAGAGGCGGCAGAGGAGAAGAAGAAGCCGGATCCGCAGAAGGGGCTCACACCTTACGAGGAACGGGATGTGGATATGGTGCTGGAGTCTGGGTGGTATACTGCTCTGAGAATAGTCTGGGCAGCAATAGGTAGACCAGCATGATGTACGTTTCCTATGCTGTTGTGAAGATAGCGGTCGAAGACTTGGTGCAGATGAGAGCCTTGTAGGTGGGGCCATCATGCGATGGAGAGGAGTTACATCTAGCTCTTACAGCCTAATCCTCTACGCACAGAATCATGTGGTTCTTGCTGCCCAGCCGAACAATCGCTATCCGATGCTGGACCATTTCCTGCCTGACGATCAAATACCGCGGATCATTGACTTTTCGGTCATTGACAAACAAGCCCCCAGCTTGGACAGCTCGGGTCGCGTCGGCTGCGACATCAGCTAGACCTACTACGATGAACAGAAAACTGTCTCACCTCTCGCTTTGCACAGCCCATACTGCACCGCCAGCTTTGTGACAGGCAGACCCTTGATGTCGCTCCATGTAACTCGATGAAACCTCGGGTCGCCCTCGAAAGCTGAGATGATATCGTCCGCTTTTAGGAGGCGAGGATTTGTCTGATAGAGGACGACTGCCGCCGTTTGAGCCTTTTTGACTGCTTGTTCTGGTCAGGTCAGCATGAGGTTCATCGTAAGAGCTCGAGAGGTAACGATGGACTTACCACCATGTACAAGTTCCGTGACTTCGTCCGCTAGAGTCTTTTGCGCCGTCCGAGCCTTCTTATCTCGCTGTAGCGTCAGCCTGGTCGTGTTCGTATATACTGCAGCTCTCAACTCACGAAGTGCTGTGTCATCAATTCGTCGATCTCGTCCACCTTCAACCAGCTGAAGATGCGGAGATACCGCTCGACATCCTCATCGGTTGATCTCAAGAAGAACTATTGCACATCAGCTGAATCACATCGACCAGAATACCACTCCTGACTCACTTGATAGAAATCAGACACGCTAGTCCGCTGCTGATCCAGCCAAACAGCGTTCCCCGCCGACTTTCCAAACTTCTCCCCCGAGCTCGTCGTCAAGAGCGGTATTGTCAAGCCATACGCCGGCTCCCTCCCCTTCCCTTCCTCTAACCCTGATCCATCCTGGACATCCTGCCGAGCCTCATCTGCCGCCATCCGCTTGATTAGGTCAATGCCGGCGACGATGTTGCCCCATTGGTCGCTGCCTCCGAGCTGGATCGTGCAGTTTCGCGTGCGGTAGAGATGTAGAAAGTCGGAGGCTTGGAGGAGTTGATAGGTGAACTCGGTATAGGATATGCCGGAATCTGACGACAGGCGATTCTTAACGCTGCTGGATTAGCTGGACTCCGTTGGGTGCTGGCTGACATAGCCAAGATGGCTAGCCTCGAACGCAAGTACAGGACAGCTCACCTATCCCTTGCCAGCATCACATTCACCCTAGCCATCTTCCCTACCGTCCGCAAGAAGTCCAACAAGCCCACACCTTGCGTCCACTCCAAATTGTTCAGCACCTCCAGCTCGCCTCGTATCGCATCCTCATCTACCGCCCTTTCTTTCCCCTTTCCACCACTCTGCTGAGGGCCGAAAGCACCGTACCCGCCTCTCCGGCCTGCGTACTCTGATCCGAGCTGAAAGAATCGCTCTACCTGGTCGGTAATGCCGCGGACGTTCCGGTCTAGCTCGTCTGATGCGAGGGCGTTGCGTTCGGTAGATCGGCCGGAGGGGTCACCTATTGAACCGGTAGCTCCGCCTATCTGCCTAGGTCAGCTTCCACTACAGATGAGAGACAGTCCATGGCTGCAGCTCCGCTTGGAGACACTTACTATAGCTATAGCCTTATGGCCTGCCATCTTGAAATGCAGCAATCCCATCAAGGGCAGCAAATTCCCAACGTGCAGAGATGAGGCGGAAGGGTCGACACCGGCGTATAGGCATGACGGCGACGCTACATGCTGGCGTAATCCAGGACTATAATCATCAGCTGGGAGACTCTCAGTCCAAGTTACAAGTTACAGAGTAGCTACTTACTTCGTCAAGGCAGAGACATAGCCTCTCGATTCCAGTTCATCGATGACATTACGTTCAGCGACCCGGCCAGATTGGGAGACCGCGCTGTAATGACTGACATGACGCGTCTGGGATCTTACGATGAGACGCAGAAGAGCTGGCGGTGATAGCATCGTCGGCTGAGATGTGAGAGGTCTTGAAGTTTGCGAACATGCCCGTTGATTTTCTTGGCTCAGCGGACAAAGTTTTAGATTTGAGGAATGCGGAGTTTGGCGAGCCCGGTGTGGGTCCACTCGAGCTTGAGGAGAGCGAGAACGGAAAACAGATTCATTCGTCGAAATAGCTCTGATATAGAAACACAACCCCCTCTTCTTCGATGTATCGCTCTTTTTTGACCCCATCATATGCCCCTCTTGTCTATTTCCACTCGTCCTCCCCGTCTCATTGCACCATCTAGTAGAAGCCTGTAGGCTGAGCCATCATACCGCCGTTAGGCATCCCGCCGCCATTTGGGAATCCACTGGACCTGTCAGCTAAGCCTCTCACACAAAGTTCCAGAGCCTAACGACTCACCCTGGTCCACCGATCATCAAGCGCCCACCGAGACCGGACCCCATCATACTCGACGGTTCCTCCGTCTCCTTCTCTGCCGTCTTTGACCTCAGTTCCCGTACTTCCTTCTCAAGCGCGGCAATCTGCGCAGTTCAGCTTGCTCCGCTCTCTGGGCGACGTTGAGGACTTCGTAGCTGAGACTTACCTTGGTAGTCTGATCGCGTTGCAGCTGGAGCACATATGGCTTGGAGTAGTCGCCAAGACCGAAGCGCCACGACTATTGGGTTAGCGGTTGCTTTTCAGAGCCAAGAGAGTTGGTTGACTAACCATCTCCTCCACAAAGTCCGGCCTGACCAGCTCATAGCAGACATACAGGATCGCGGCGAACGCGTCCTTGTTGCCAATGGTGACAAAGTACAGCGCGAGCTCCTCGGCGACCTTGATATCCTTGCTGGAAGCGGCAGTCTCGAGTGCGTCTCGCCATAATCTGTCTGACTTGGAGAGGTCGAGGGAGGGTTCGTACATGTTGTTAAGCTACATGTTATCAGCTTCCTGCTCAAAGCGGAACCTTCATCCAGCACAGCTCACCCTGTACAGCAAGCTCGCGATCCGCCTGAACTCGAGCAGCTCGTGCTTCTCCAGTCGCTTGGCCAGTTTGATGGCATCGTACTGGTCGTACGTCTCGAGCGAGCTCCTGAGGGTTACGTGGTCCTCCTCCTCGATGAGCAAGTCGTTGTACGCCTCGTTGACAACGGTGATGTTGAGCTTTTGCGTGCCGACGAGGTATGGCTTGGCGAGGGGGAGGTGGTCGGCCGCCTGGAGGATTTTGACGACTCGGCCGTGGTCGAGCCGGGGAGTAAGGGCGGCGAGGAGGTCGGGGAGGAGGTTGGGCTGGATTTTAGCAAAGTCTTACTAAAGACAATATGCTGGCTTACCTGGTGTGCAAGGTAGAACGAAACGGCCTTGTAGGCGATCTCCATGTTGGCCACCTTGACGATGACCTTCTTGAACTGGTCGTGGTCCCAGTCGCTGAGACGCTCCATCATGGCGAGAGCTGCGTTGTCGGGCTCATCTACTGAGTCAGCTCTCACTCTCATTATGATCGCGGCAAACGGAGATTTAGCTCACCGTATACGATGTACAGGAAGACCAGCTCGGGCCAGAGATGTGCCTGCTCGGAAGCCCTGATCACCTTGGGCTACATGTGTCAGCTGAAGCCCGTCTTTGAGCGAGGATCGTGGACGTACAATGTTGACGCGCTGCCAGAACAGCTTGAGATGCTCCATGACTGATTGGTCAGCTTCTTTGCGGTCTCGGTCTGCAGTCCATGACAACTCACGCTTTTCTGGACGGTACTTGGCGTATAGCACGGACAGTTCCGTGAACATCCCCTGGAAGTTTAGCTTCGTGCCGGGAAATGAGACCGGCATAACTCACCATGTGCGCCCGCTCGAGACCCAGACCACCCTCCATCAGGCTAATGATCTCCTCAAAGTAGCCATTCCGTTCATACAACGACAACAAAGCGGGAAGCTCCTCAGCGTGGACCTATAGGTATCAGTTTGTGATCTTTGACCTTCCCATCGGAGGACAAAGGAAAACTCACAATCAAGTTGAGACCACAGATCTGGGCAAGTCGGAACTCCTTCTTGTCCACACAAGCGGCATTGACCTGCTTCCACACCCTGCCATTGTCAGCTTTGCTCCATCACGACCAAACTTCACGACTTACTGGGTGTTACCAGCCTTCCTCGCAGCATCCACCGCCGACTGATTCTCCCCGAGGTAGATGAGCGTAGTGGCCAATCTGGCCCAGTTCGAGATGCTCGAGAAGAGCAGCTTGGCAGCCTGGCACAGCTCGTCCTCGAAGCACTTCTCCCCGACCTGCAGCACATCCGCCACGTTCGTCATCGCCAGGAACTCCTCCATGTCGTGCAGCCGGTCCGTCTTGGCGTAGGCGTACGCGAGCTCCGTGTCGATCTTGGGCTCGCGAGCAGTCTTGCGCGCCATCTGGAGATAGCGCACGAGATCGTCGTGTTTGCCTGCCCGGTTGGCAATCTCGATGACCTCCGAAAAGTTGGACGGGTCCTCGGCTTTGATGTACGAGTCGATGGCGTCCTTGACGCGCAGACCGTCAAGCTGGGCTTTACCGAGCCTGGACCAAACAGCGGGCTGGTTGATCTTGTTGGCGTAAGCGGATCCGCGGTCGATCGATACCATGTGCTCGACAAGGACGTCCATCGCCTTGGCGTGGTTGTCGTGCTTTTGGTAGATGGTGAAAGCCTCCTCGTACAGCCCGGCGTCCGTGGCAACCTTGGCGATCGCGTCAACATCATAGCCCGAAAGCTTGTTGATGTACCCCATGACCTTGCCACGATCGTTCTTGATCGCAGTGAGGAACATGAGGGACTGGAGCGACCGGTTGTCCGAGAAGGGAGACTGCTCAAGAATGATCTTCTCGAGCAGCTCCAGGAGGGGACCGTGCAGCTCCATGTGCATGAACGCCTTGACCGTGACCGAGACGTCATCCGGGTCGGTCGACTCCGGGATGGCGGTAGCGACGACCTGGTCGATGAGGGCCCGACGGTGGATGGATTCCGGATCGAGGACGCGCGTCCAGAGATCGACATCTCTCCGCTTGACGAGGTACCGAGCCTGATGCTTGTACATCTGGTTCTCGTTGGTAATGTGGATGAGCTCGTCATCGCAGAAGCCCTTGGCGTAGGCAATGTACGCGAGGTACGGGTCTCGCTTCTCGCAGTACTTTCCGACGATCGCCGGGTCGTACAGGTTGTTGTCCTTCAAGAACGCCTCCGGGTTGTTGTTGGAGTCAATAGCAATCTTGGCGACCGCGTTGTAGACAGCGTGGTCGGTCGAGCCCTGCTCCACCTTGGAGTTGAGCCAAGGGAGGATGAGCTTGAGCCGGTTCCGCTTCTCGACCTCCTCGACCAGCTCCTCGATGGGGAACTCGCCAGTCACCGACATGAGGAGGTTCTTGATGACCATCTCCTCACAGTCGACGTCCAACAGACCCCCGACGACAGCAGGGGTCCGCTGAGAGTTGACCCGCTGGACGTAGATCTCGATGAAGTTGGTGAGACCGTTCTGGTAGAGGTAGAGGACGAGGTCGTGGACAAAGTCGAACCGGTCGCAGACGATGATGAGGGGGAGCTGGTCCGAGAGCCGAGCCTCCTTGAGGAAGTTCTTGACCTTCTCGGGGTTGTAGTGGTTGGACTCCCGGCAGATACGCTCGACCTCGCGAATCTGGCCGGTCCGGGTAGCGGCCTGGATGTACTTGAAGTGCACCTCCGGGTCCTCGCTGAGGTTGACCACCGAGCCGAGGTAGTAGTAGAGACCTGCGTGTCAGCTGCGATTCGCATCTCCAAGGCGATTATCAGCTCACCGTCCGAGGACTTGAATTGCTCAAACAGCTCGATGAGCTTAACGGGGCCAAGCAAGTCCGAGTATTTCGTAGCAATCTGCACGACCACCGCCAAGTTCTGCCGGATGTTGCTCTTGAGCATCTCTTGGAGACAAGGGATAGTCTGCTCGACGCTGAGCTTGCCAAAGTAGTTGACAAGCCACTCTGCGTTGTACAGATTGGTGTGGACGACGCATCGCTTGATGTCCTCGAGGTCGTCGTAGTGCTCCAAGGCCTGAGAAGTCAGCTTCTTCCCCGCGTCGACGACAGAGACACAGAAGCTCACCCGCTGCATCAACCCAGCCTTCTCGCAAAGGTTCGCGATCCGTGGCTTATCATAGTGGCTGAACATCTCGTTTCCGAGGATAGCATCCGCGACCTGCGGCGCATTGACCAGGTTCATCTCCAACAGCCGAGTCTGCAGACCGCCCTGCTCTGGCTTGTTGTCCTTGAGCGCATCGAGGAGGAACGAGGTCGCCTGCTGGATCATGTTCTGGCCCATAAAGATGTCGACGACGCGTTCGATATCGACCATCGGTCCCGCCTCGTCGTTGACGAGTTGGGTGGCAAACTCGCTGGCCTTCTCGGGGTTGATACGGACGAGGTGCTGCAGGAGCTGGGCGTAGTCCGGGGTGTAGCCGACCTTCTTCGAGTAGAGGACGATCTTGTCGAATTGCCCGAGCTCGGCAAAGCAGGCGACGACCTTGTTGGGGACGGAAGCGCGGAGATAGACGGATAGAGCGAGGTTCATGTCGGCTGAGCGTACGAGGTCTCCGAGTTCCTCGCTGCATTCGAGCTGTCTGGTCAGCTGGTGTCGTGCGAGGGATGCGTCGTACTAGCTCACCTTGCTCTCCTTCAACCACTTCTCTAACAAAGGCTTCTTCCCCTGCGCAATGACGGGCCTCGCCAACTCCAGACTCTCATACTTGTTGAGCTCGCCCTTCTCGAGCAAGATCCCAAAGTACTGAAGAATGGGCGAAAGCGAGCCCTGGACCGGGGGAAGCTTCTTGAACATGTCGATGGTCTGGGGTGTCCGGAGGATACCGCGCGGGGAGTTGGCGGCGATGCGCGCGGCCTCGCTGTACTGCTGGTTCTGCATGTACACCTGGAACTGGCTCTGGATGATGTGGTCGGCTCCGGGAAGCCCGGCGCGGGTAGCGAGCTTGATGGCGAGCTCGGCGTTGTTGAGGTGTTCTGGGGTGTCAATTATGGTCCTAGCTCGGTCGTCACAGACAGCGCATGTAAAGGAGAACAGCAACTCACGCTGAATGTACGGCACAATAGTCTGCTCATCCACCGACACACTCAACACCTGCCCCTTCTTGTTCACCCCAATAATACCATTCTGCGCCTCAAACTCGGCCGTCGTAAAGATCGTCTCGCCCGAGATCCGGTTCATGTAGATGCACGTCCCCGTCTCGATCTCGTACAGGTGGATGAAGCCGAATTTGGTGACGAGGTAGATGATGCCGTGCTTTGCCGAGACTTGGATGGCGACCGGGAAATCGTTGACTGCTTCTGGGGGGAAGAAGACGTCGACTGCCTTCTTGGTAAATGGCGCGTTTGGGGGTTGGTGGCCGATTTCGACAATGTGCAGCTATAAAGTCAGCTCATGTCTCCGACACCGTGCAGAGGGGAGGGAGGAAGTAGCTCACCTTCGCACCGTTGGCTTGCCTTGCAGCAAAAGCAAACACCTTGCTAGCCACGGTCGCTCCCTCCTGCTTGATCGTTGCAAACGCCGCCGCGTGACCCTCGATAGGCTGACTGACGCCCCGCTCCACCGAGTACAGCTGCATGCTTCCCTTCACCTTGAATCCGTTCTGCCCCGGCTGGCCAGCTTGCGGGTTGGCCGAGATACCGACGACGACCAACCACTTCTCGTCGGGTGAGACACGGTAGTTGATGATCTGATTTCCGGCGAGAGTGGGGTGGCGCTCGAATATCTAGAGAGATCAGCTGTCGTCCCCACGCTCGACGTTCTGCCAGCTGACCTTTCGTGGTGCGGATTCTCCGCCAACGACGTTCCAGTGCTGCACGTCCCGCTCAGTCACGAGACCCAAAGTCGTATCGCTGATCCAGGTCCAGAAGGGCACGTCATCGTTCATCAGATGTGACCCGACCTTCTGCTTGGTCGCAAGGTTGAAGACCTGGAGCTGGCGTCCAGCTGCAGTATGAGCTTTGTCCGACGCAGTGCCACGTCAGGTATTCCGCAACTCACACTTCAGGGCGATGATTTTCTCTTTGGGGTGCATGATCGCAGAATCAGCCGTGACTTCTCAGATCAGCTTTCAGGTCTTCACAACCGATTCACCCAGGTAGCTGATACGTACTTGGCCGTCTGATGACATTGTTCGCGTCCGCCAGATCGACGATCACGACCTGGTTCGTATCGTTCACATTTTCCCGCCTGCGACCGTCAGCTCTTGCAGGCAACGTTCGTGCCGGGACTAGCTTACACGCAGATGAAGTGGTCAGACTCCAAAGTGAGGGACTGGAAGGCGATAGAACCCGGCTGGATTCCGAGGGCCGTGAGCTAAGAAGCAGTCAGCACATCATCCACTTCCCGTCTTTGATGGAAGTCGACAAGCTGACCTGGACGTGCTCGGTGAACTAAACTAGTCAGCTATGTGCAACCCAGTCAAGGAAATATGGCTCACAGTGATAGGCTTGTCCGCCATGATGAAGCGCTCTCAGGGGGACAACCCGTAATTGTAAGAAGGAGGAAGAAGGAGAGCGTGCTTTTCGCGCGCGCTTGCGGTCTCGTAGCGGGTTCGTAAAGCTTCGCGATTTTGCGAAATGGGCGTTATAGCTGTTGTTCTGTATCTGCTCTGCTCTGCAGATGATGCTATAGCTGAGAAGGGTGGGGTATATGAGAAGGAGAGAGAGGGAGAGGAGAGGAATGCAGGTGCTATCACCCTTGGCTGTGCGTTGGCGTTGGCGACGCGGCGGAGGTATGCCGAGAGGGTTCAGAGCGGCGATGTCCGAGCTCAACCGGGCGGGGGGAGGACCGTGCGTGCCTGGAAGAAGCATCGGACGGGGTTAGCTTCGGGGATATGGAGGAGGCGGGGCCGGTATGAGCTGGGGGTCCCTGCGCTGGAACTGATGCTTCGATACATCTCTTTGGCCGCCCGCTTGATCTGAAGAAGCGGGGCGAGGAAACGAAGCACAGAATTCGATCTAAGCCCGCCTCTTAGACAGGGTCGGAGGGATCGACCGCCCTCAGGTCGGCCAGCATCCTCTCGTCGTCGGCTTACCCCCAATCGCTGATGTGCTGACATGTGAGGTGGTAACCTGATTCTACCTGATTACTGATAGAGGCACGATACTCCCCTGACCGATGAACGAAGACCTACGGCCGCCCAGCCCAAGTGTGCGCAGTACGGCCCATCCCCCCTGAGGTCCCAGAAAGGATGTCTGGTACGCGCACTCTGAAGAAAGGAGCGGAGTCACCTGAAACGCAGGCCGGATCCCTGTGCTCCATCCTCCATACTCCAATATCCATCTGGCCCACAACCATGTCCATCGACTTATACTCTTGCATATCTGATTACAGCGGACGCCCGTCAATTCTCTAACCTATCTGAGAGACCTCAGACGACGAATCGCCACCCTGCCTCAAGTACTTTCATTGCGATGTAAGCTGCCCAGGCTGCCTTACTTAACAATTGGATGCTCTGGACATGAGCTGACCAGCGTCAGGTCTGAACCTTTTGACCCGCTCGCCAATCCGAGCTTCTACCGCTCCTCCCTTCCCGGCTCCAAGCCTCCCGCGCAATTGTCTCCTGAGAATGGTCAGCCTTCACTTCTAGGAGCGGTTCTGTCCATCTGGGACTGACACTGACGCTCCAGATCCAATCTCACCGCGCTCACAGGTGGTCAATGGTAACGGCAATGGGGGTCCAGACCAGGCTATGCAGAAGCTCGACCCGGGGGCCGAAAAGCGTCAAAAGCTGCAGGCGGAGATGGACAAGGTCAAGGAGATCATGTTGGACAATACGAAGAAGATCGCTGAGCGTGGAGATCGGCTGAGTCACCTGGAAGAGAGGGCTAGTACGTGACCAGCTTCTTCTCTTCTCCACTGATGAGGTCAATTCGTGTTCTCAGCCGGCCACCTTGCACTGTGAGTGCACTGCTCACACTCAGGCGCACTCTCATACGCCAGCCAGAATTTCAAGCGGTCCGCTTCTGACGTCCGGAAGCGCATGTGGTGGAAGAACATGAAGGCAAGTCCTCTCTGTACTCTCTCTTCTCAATGGCTGCAGACAGGGTAGCTGATCCGAAAAGTGGTGGATCTGCCTAGGCGTCTTCGCAATCATCATCGTCTCGGGCTCCATCGTCGGCGCGATCAAGCACAAAGAGATCGTCGAGGTCATCCATCCCGCTCAGTCCGGCGAGCCAGTGCCGGTGAATGCGGGCCTCGATGGCTCGAAAGTGGGCGTGATACAGGGTGAAGGGGGAGGTGGGGTCGTGCCTGCTTCTCCGGCTGCTGGGGGTGCTGGGGTACCGGGAATGGGACTTGTCCCGACCTAGTATCAAAGGAGTGCTTCGTGATGAGGAGGTTAGAAGTCAATTGGATCTGTTAGCTAGACAGAGCTATACGATTCATGTCTGAATAGAGCAATGCATGCAAGATATCCTCGCTCTACAGGCGGCGCCGGAGTACAGCTACAGACTCGACATGAGCAGTCTGGTCAATCAGCTTCGCCCTGTCGATGACAAGCAGACAACTCACTTGTGGGAAGAGATCGAACCCTCTCACACTCTCCAGCACATACCCCCCGCCACCTTCTGTACCAGCTGTCCCCGCCCGCTTCTTCGATTCGGCCAGGAACCATCCGACATCCCTTGCTTGAGTATGGACGTTACAGCTGACGTAGACGATGGTTGCTGGGCTGAACTCGAGAAGTTGTGTCAGGAAGGGAGCATCACAGCCTTTCCTTGGCGGCTATACTGTCAGCTTACTAGTCTCATCATGGCGACGGAAGACGAAGCTGTAGCTCACGTCCACGACAACACAGCTCGCATCACCCTTGAACCCCCTCGCCTCCAAACCCCCAAAGATCTCCTCCGCCTTGCCCACGATCCACTGCGCCTTATCCTCCCCCAACCCATTAATCTCCGCATTCCGCTTCGCGGCCGTGATACTCTGCTCCGAGATCTCCACCCCCGCTATCCGGGTGAAGAATGGTGACAGCGTAATCCCAAACAGCCCGGAACCGCAGTACGTATCGACCAGATGCGTCGGCACGACCGCCGATCCAGGCGGAAAGATGGCGGCTCGGACGTATTCGACCAGGGGAGGGAGGATGGAGTTGTTGTTTTGGAAGAAACTACCGGCGCTGAATTCAAAAAGCCAAGGACCGACGCGTTCGTATACGTTCTCCTTGTGGTTTGTGATTGCGACGTGCTGGGATGGATCCAAGATGGGTGTGGAGGGGTCGAAAGGGGTGGTGGAGGAGGGTAAGGGAGATGGAGTGGGAAGAGAGTCACGGAGGAGGAGGGTAGCGCCTCGGGCGAAAGAGGTGATGGTGTTTTGTATCCTGGCGCGTTCGGGTGTGAGCTTGGCGTTGAGTACGGGAGTAGCGATGGGACATTCCTGGCTGTCAGCTATGTCTCATGTAGGCGTGCATACACGGAAGATCACCTCGATGTCCATGACGCCTGGTCGGCCCTTCCGCTCAAACCCTATCCGGACCTCCCACGGCTTCCCCTCTGCATCGATCACCGTCCCCGGTCTCTGGCCGGCAGCGGCCTCCCCGCTGCCCTCTCCAGCATTCATCCCCTCTTCCTCGTTCACCTTCCCTTCCTCCTTGACCTCGGCGTCTCGAGCAGCCTGCGCTTCTGCCCGTTTCCGCATTTCCCCTTGAAGACGCTTCGGCATGGCGTCAAAGTGCGGTGTCAACTTGGTCCGGTAGCCCCATTGTTGCGGGCTGCCAATCGTCTCGCCAATAGGTGGGACCTGAGTGGCAGATAGGGCCGAGAAGCGTTGGTAGGCGAGCTCGACGGTGTGCTTCTTATGTGCGAGCTGGAGGGGATAAGGGATAGGTTGGAGCTGGCACCCTCCGCTAGAGCTATTAGCTGGGGTCCAAGGTCATCATCGGATCAATAGCTGACAAACGAGGACATACCATTCTCCAAAGTATTTGCACCCACCCTCTGGGTTCTTCCGTCTATCCCCTTCTCCACCGCGATACGTCTCGCTATATTCCAGAATCTCCACCATGTCCGCCGTCGAATGCAGCCGATCATGCTTGAACACCTTCGCGCGGATCAGATCCCCCGGGTGCGCGAACGGCGTCACGATCGCCCACTTCCTCTCTTCCCCTCCATCCCCCTTTGGCGTGTAGAGCGACAACGACTCCCCCGAGACAGTGAACGCTCCCACCCTAAGCTCAATCACGCCCATGATCTCCAGCTCTTCCGGCGCCGCCCACTCCGCCCCGTCCTTCTTGTCCAGCAAGCCAGCAACGTACTCCCGGCCCAAGAAGTCCTGGATATCGTGCCATAGCACCTCGCCGGCAGAGTATGGGTCTGGCAGGTCCCGCCTGGGTTTCCGCTTACGTCCGACCGCAGGCTTGGACTTCTTTTGCTGCGCCCTCGAGGGACCCGCAGTGGGGACTGAGGAAGGGAGCATGGCGTTGATAGGAGCCTCGTTGATCTCTGTTGTGGACCCCGTGGGAATGGTGGGCGGGATGGAGAGGTCCGAGTCGGCTTTGACCCGCTTGTGCGGGGGCGAGTTGATAGAGGCCGGGCTGGACATTGTGTATGCGCGGAATGAGGTGATGGCGAACTGTCTGGTCAGGCGTATTGATCTATACATACACCCTGAAGGTATACAGTCAACAGTATTTACGGCTGAAGAGCGAGCACAAACAGGTTCTCAACTTTTTAAATGGGTGGATGGAATAGATAGGTCGCGCGCGATGATGGTGCGTCAGTGTCTAGTGTCCAGCCAAAGGTCATCCCATTCCTCATATACATCACTTCCTTGCAGCTACACTGGCACCCACCCGCATCCTCAGCTAGAGCTTCAACGCCGACGAACCGTACTGCAATCAGCGAAACAAGTAGCCTCGCAAAAAACCAATTAGTTCCATCGATCCACCCATCATGGCGACTTCTCAGCCTGCCCAGGCGTCCACATCGCAGCAGGTCGTCGCGCCTTCAGGCATGGACCCTGCAAAGTACGCGGCACTCAAGGAGTACAGAGCGGTGAGCTGCCAACGTCCCGGTCTCCCGTGCTGGCAAGCCGAACGGTAAGCTGATTGAGCTAGAAAATCAAGCAACACAACGATGTCGGCCAATCGCTCAAGACTGGTAAGTGTGCTTCATCTCTCTGGAAGACCCCCTCGCCTCATGAGGCATGAATTACAGGAGTCATAGGCGAGAATCTCATCCTGGGCCTTTGCTGATCTTCCAGTGCGCCTGAATATCCGGAATTTGCAATCGGACTTCGACCAGACCGAGGAAGATATGAAGGCCTTGCAATCTGTTGGACAGATCATCGGGGAGATCCTGAAACAGCTGGATGATGAACGATGTAAGCTGAAGTGCTCTCTTACGCCGGTGAAGTCCGGCGCTCGAGGTTTGTAGCTGACAGGTAGTCATTGTAAAAGCCTCGTCAGGTCCGCGATACGTCGTTTCGTACCGGCCAACACTACCGACTTCTAAGGTGAGCTGGATATGGCTGTGCTGCCCTGAGAGCTCGAGAAGCTTACATCTCAGCTCAAGTCTGGTGTTCGTGTATCGCTCGACATGACGACTCTTACTATCATGCGTATCCTTCCACGGGAAGTTGACCCTTCGGTATGTTCCTAATCACTGTCATCCCAGCTAGTGGGCTGTAGTAGCCGCGCTGACGAAGCAGGTATACAAGATGTCGCTTGAAGATCCGGGATCAGCCACCTTCGCCGGTATCGGTGGTCTGAATGACCAAGTCCGCGAGCTGAGAGAGATCATTGAGCTGCCATTGATGAACCCCGAGCTGTTCGAGGTGAGCTGGTTTGTTTAGTCCGAGGACGAAATGTGAGCTGACAAGGCAGCGAGTGGGCATCACGCCGCCGAAGGGTGTGTTGTTGTATGGTCCTCCAGGAACAGGTGAGATACCCTTGGGACGTAGAAGTGAACTAGATCTGACTGTTTCAGGCAAAACACTTCTTGCTCGTGCTGTCGCCGCTACCCTCAACACCAACTTCCTCAAAGTCGTTTCCTCAGCTGTATGTCTGCCTACATCTTCTCTGAGAATGCAAGCGCTCTCGAAGCTGACTATCAGATTGTCGACAAGTATATCGGAGAATCCGCACGTATGGTCCGAGAAATGTTCGCCTATGCCAAGGAGCACGAACCCTGTATCATTTTCATGGACGAAATCGATGCGATCGGAGGGAGGCGGTTCAGTGAAGGAACAAGTGCGGACCGAGAGATTCAGCGGACACTCATGGAGGTGAGCTGTTGCGGCGAGCTCGCTTTGAGGCACCAAGCTGACTCTATAGCTTCTCAACCAGATGGATGGTTTCGACTCTCTGGGCCGCACCAAGCTCATCATGGCTACCAACCGGCCCGATACGCTCGATCCTGCTCTTCTCCGTCCCGGTCGTCTGGACCGTAAAATCGAGATCCCGCTGCCGAACGAGCAAGGGCGATTGGAGATTCTCAAGATCCACGCCAAGGGGATCAACAAGTCGGGGGATATCGACTATGAGGCGGTGGTTAAGCTTTCGGACGGGTTTAATGGAGCGGATCTGAGGAATGTGTGTACTGAGGCGGGGATGTTTGCGATTCGGGACGATCGGTGAGTTTTAGCTAGCTGGACCGGCGGGATAGTACGGGTGAGCTGGAGCTGAGGCGATAGTGATGCTATCATCCAGGACGATCTGATGAAAGCTGTACGAAAGATGAACGACGCCAAGAAGCACGAGACCAAGATGTAAGCTGGAAATTCCTCGTGTGAATAGGTGCACCCGAAGCTGACACATCCAGGGACTACCAGGCGGTCTAGACGTAGACGTGGTTGTAAGCGGATGGGCACAACAATATACACAGCTACAAACCAGGTCTATGATGCAGTCCGGTCTACCAATGCTATCTGCCGGTCAAAAGTCCGTTGACTATTCTAATGCAATGTTCCACGCCCTCCTTCACCTTCGCCTTGTCGCTCTCCTTCACTCTGGGCAGTACACGCCCATGGAATCTGTCCGGATGCAGTTGTCTGATCGCCTCCATCTGCACCTTCCTCTTGGCAGACCGCATGCTCTCCGCCGTCGGGCATGACTCCGTCGCCAGATCGAGGAGAAACGCTTCTATCCTCTCCTCTGATAGCGACTCCGCCGAGCCGACCCGTCGAGAGCCATAGACAGGCCACGGGATATCCGCGAATGCCAGTTCCACCTCGACAATATCCGCTCCGCCCTCTCCGGCCCCATTGAACGCTTTCCAGCGCGAGAGGTACCGCTCTCTCTCTCCCTTGTTATCACCTCCCTCCACCTTGACGTTGACCCCCGGTTCTTCCCTGCGCCGCTTGCTCGCGCGCTCATACTCTTCCGCCTCCGCCGCCCGCCTTTTGCGCTCTTTCGACTCGTGCGCCCGTTGCGCCTTTTCATCCTTGGCGCGCTGCTTCTCCCTCATTCGCTCCGCCTCCTGCTCCTCCCATTCCTTCTGCCGCGCCCGGTCCTGCCTCACCCGGTCTTCTTCCCGCTTCCGAAGCTGATCCATTCCGTGCCGGATCCATCCCAGATACTCGTTGACGGTCCGGTTGCCCATGGCGGGCACAGGCCCTCCATACAGCTGCACCACATCCTCCGCTCTCTGCGTCCGCGCCCGTTCCGGGACAGAGGAGGGACCGAAGAGGAAGTCCTCCGCCGAGTCAATGGCGGTAGTATAGGCAGTTGTATACCGTCCCCGGTGCTTGGCGCTATCGTAGAACCGAGCGGGGATGCGAACGTCATCCGCCAGCGCGTCAAAGTGCGCAGAAGAGCTGTCGGTCTTCCATCTGCGGCCGAGATTGGGCTCAGGGATGCCAGGACGCCGTCCAGACGTGGAGTGGGGAGGTTGGGGAGGGGAGGACGAGGGCCCGGCACTGTTCGCTGATGAGATCCGCTCAGCGAAGCGTGCCTGACGTGCTTGCTCGGCCCGGTAAAGGGTGGTAGCGATCTCGTCAGGGGTAGGTTTGCTGCAGCAGTCAGTATAGGCACTGATGTCTGAAGCGGAGGACTCGGGCAAGATGATGGCGAAGGAGCTGGACCTACAGCTTTATACGCGACGGTTTCGCGACCGAGTAGTCTCCAGCACGGCTCATCCTGCACAGCTACACCAGGGGCAGCACTTTGTCCTGTACGAGGCGACGGACTGGGCAGTAGATAATGGAAGAAGGAGCTTGATGTTGAAAGGCGATTGAGACAGCTTGAATTTGCTGGATCTCCAGAAAGTTCTTGGGTGGCAAAAGTCGCGTCCCTCCGCGCGGGTAGTGGCGTTTGCGGTCCGACCTGCTAAGACCGTCCCTGTCTGCCTGCTCAGCCCGTAGCACAAAGTGATTGACCATATCTGATCTCAGTACGTCGGTCCTCGCATTTCACTTCCTGGCTACACATTGATCAATTGACTTCTAGCTACAACGGGATCGTAGTCCCACTTATCCTCATCCCCCTACATCTCATCACTTGCCCTTTACACGCCGCTCCGTCTGCCCTCCTATTGCTTCTTAGCCTCCGCCAGTGCCGCCCGCCTAGACTTCGAAGCTGGATCAAAGAATGGTCGCTCGCCGAGGCTGACTGAGCGTGTGCCTTCCCGGATCTCGGCGTCGATATCGTGTGTGGCAGCGTCTGCTTAGTCAGCCACAGCTCAACCTTTGGGTTTCAGGTAGGCACTCACGGAAGGTAGATCTGTTGTCCCAGATGGCGAGACTGTTGGGTTCCCACCTGAACCGGACCTGAAGATCGTGGTTCTACCTCATCAGCTACGGCACGCCTGTGTCAGAATGGTTTAACTCACGGCTGTGATATGGTCAAAGAGGAATCCCAACAGCGCATCGCTCTCTCCCTGCGTCACCTCATTAATCCGCTTCGTGAACTCCCCATTCACAAACAGCCCCTTCCACCCCGTGACCGGGTTCGTCCTCACCACCGGATGGCACGCGACCAGCTCCTGCCCCACATTCTCGGGCGACCCCCTGTTCTCGCGCAAAGGCTCTCCACGCTGCCGCGCCATCTCGACAAACTTCTCGCCGGTGTGGGTGGCAGTCAGCCCCTCGAGCAGCTGCTGCATGCCGGGGGAGAGACGGTCGTAGGCTTCGTAAGCGGACGCCCAGAGGGTATCGCCTCCGCCGGATTCGGGGAACTTGCGGATTTGGAGGCAGGCGTAGTCGGAGGGGATGTTTTCGAAGGTCACGTCCGAGTGCTTCAAGGTCAGCTGATATACACTGGTTTGGAACCTGGTCACCTCACCCATAAGGTACTGCCGACCGCCCGCTGTGTGATGTGACGATCATCCCGACCAAACTTCTTGTCAAACGTGAAGCGGTTGCTGATCACGCTGATCTCGTCGCCGAGCTCCGAGCCGCCGAGGGTGAGAGGGTGGACGTGCAGACCGCTCGACTCCGGTCGACCGCCAGCGCGGCCGAGAGCTTCGATGAGCTCCTTCTGCTCCTCGGCGGACAGGACCGCATCGCGGAAAAAGACGACTCCGCGCTCAGACCTGCCTGGTCAGTTGCTAACCCTGCATCAGGATTGATTGAGATGGACACTCACACTAGCCGGCCAAGAGCCTTGAGTCTCTCGTCGTTGCCAAGCACGTCCCGGATACTGAGCACCGGCTTGCCGTCTGGCGAGTACGCCCTGAACTCTATGCCGATAGCAGGTGTGGACTGGAAGTTGGAGTATCGATCAAAGCTGAATGCCGGCGCCGGGGTGGACGAGGATGCCGACTTGCTCGAGCGGTCGCTTGAACCATTCAGGCTGGTCTGCTTGAGCGCAGCCTTGATGTGGTCAATAGCGTCATAAGTGACGTTGGGGGAGGAGATAGCGATAGGAGCCATGTTGATTAGATTGTGTTGCTACTAGGTATTCCGAAGTGCGAGTGTGGATCTGGAATGGAGGATCTGGAATGAATGAGGGGTCTTCCATATTCTGGGTGAGCTTTATATACAGGCGGTCAGCAAGCATGCGAGGTGGAATGAGCGCAGATGACGAGCTTGATTAGCCATCAGATTAAGATTGATCACACCATTGCACAACAAGCGCGGACCACGCTGAATCAGCGGGAGTCTAAACAAGCTGCTGCTGCGGCGATGTCCAGTGCGCCCCGGGTGCTGCTGCCCCGGAGCCAGCATGATGATGCGGAGATGGAAATCCCAAGATGAGGTACGGTTGCGCCATGGTGAGCGAATCTGACGTGCTGGGATTTTGAGTTTGGCTCATCGGCTTCGCCCGGGTGGCAAATACCGTACCTTAGCTATCGAGTGAGTGTGGCGGTGTGGCGGTAACGCCTGCTCTCTGCTGTCTGCACTACCGCTGCATCCTGATGTATGCACATGACCACCACTCGGCTTGAGAACATCCAATGCGAAACCTATCAATCTCTAACCTCCACAGGAACGAAAGTGGAACCTCCACGCCTTCAATAGTCTACCGGCAACTTGCGAACACAGAACTTCTCCCTCAGACCCTGCTCGAGCAAGACACGTACCGAGTCATTCAGGTCCGTCCCCAAGGCTTTGACCGACTCTCTCAATCTCTGAGCGTGAGCGGAAGGAGGATCGGCCTTCATGAGATCCGCCACGTTCGGGCACCTGGCTTTGCCCTCGGTCCACCCCGAAGGGCTCCCTCGGATCGTCTCGGCCTCAGAAGCGATGGCAGTAGTAGCCTCGACGATGGAGGCGTACCCGTCCATCAATCTCTTGCGAAGATCTCCCCGTGCCCTGCTGCTGGCGAGCGAGTTCCATTGGGAAGTACCGGTAGTGGTGTCGCGGAATTTGCTCAGCAGGTAGAGTATGGCGATCTGGTCCAGTGCATTTCCGGCAGTCAAGAGGGTCTTGTGGTCATCGCGGAGCCACTCGGTGGTGTCTGACTGGTAGACCAGTGCTTCCACGACTCGATCGGTCTGAGTTCGTCAGTCGTCGCGTTATGCAGCTTGTACTTGGAGCATGTGGTATCTGGGTATCTCACTCACCCACTTGTCCAAGTCCTCGATCCAGGGCTTGCCCGAGTTGAGGCCGAGAACCTCGTCTGAGTAGACGTGCACAGGATGGCTCAATGGGTCTGGGAGGAACAATCGGTTGCAGAAGGAAGAATGCTTGCTCAATTCCTCAATCTCGGCGAGAAGCTGTTGGTGAGCGGTGCTATCAGGTTAGCGGCTACATATGTAAAGAGGGGGATCATATCCAACACGGACGATAAGTTGCAAGCAGACTCACGGGCTCGCAGTGGTTGTGCCGAATGACATGGCGACTGCGGATCAGATGAGCTGTAGTGTATTGTCGCTGGATGGAGTGTAGTTTGTTGAGGGGTGAGTGTAGTGGCAAACTCCCGCAATATATAACTCGTCCGCCTTGCCTCGCGGTCCGTCCTGGAGAAGCTTATCGCGAGGCGGAGCGGAGCTTTTTACACGGGACAGCTGTTTTCTCTGATAAGCAAGAGAAAGGAGCAACACAACACGTATTGAGAAGGCAGAAGGCATAGGCGTTCTAGCCTTGCTGCCCGCACACCAGAAAGGATCCGGGTAGATAAGAACCAAGCGTGTATTGCTGGACATGCTGCGGCGTAGCTCCGCGCTCGAAGGATGAAAGGACAGCCTGGACGATGGAGATAAGGACTTTTGGCTTCTGCCGAGGATGCCGAGTCTCGGTCAACAAGGCGAGTGGCTCGTTGTCCCTGTAAACAACGCTCCTGGAGAAACTCTCGCAATTGATAGTGAGATGCTGGCCAGGCCAATGCAGTGATACGTCAGTCCTGTCAGTAAGCGTGATGCGGCCAGCATCAATCTAAATGAGCGTCACTAGAACTACCAGTGTAAGTGTTATACATATTATGCCCGACCGGCCAACCCCCTTAGCTATCCGCGCCCAACAAAATCGCCCAACAACACCAATATCCAGCGTTACGCTACAGCTCCGTCTACCCCCTCAACTCTACTTCGTCATTCGTTATGGCAGATAGATCTTATTGAGGCCGAGTCCGCGCCAGCTCATCCTTGACCGCTTTGAGACCCTCCTCCGATAGTGTAGGTCGGCCAGTCTCAAAGTCCGGGTTGAAAAAGCGTGGCTTGAACCTGGATCATCAGCTCCACTTTGGTGGTCGGGTACACGAACTATGGGACTCACTCGTCTTTAGCAGCTTTCCGCTTAGCCGAAAGATCCCGCTGTCGTTGTTCAATGACCAGTTTCTCATTCGTTGCTTGACTCCAGTTCTTTCCGAGGAGCTGCTGAGTGACCGGGTCCCAGAGCTTGCGGGATTCCTGCTCTTCTTGCTCCTCCATCGGACGGACTGATTTAGGTATGAGAGCAAGGAGATCGAGATCGAGGAGGACTTTCCATTCCTGCGATTTGTCAGCGATCGAACTCCTTCGAGATTGCCTGAGCCCACCTTCTCTCCTTTTAATCTGTACTTGACAGTCTTCATCCACTGCCCCTCGATCTCGGCGACAACCCTGTCCTTGGGCACCTGCTTGGCTCGGGTCCACGAAAGCTGCTCCTCGTCGTCGACATCGTAGCGATAGATAACACCATCGAGAAGGAAACGGGGTTTGCCGATCCAGGACTAGTACAGTCAGCTCAGGTCTACCTTGACACTAGGCGGAGTATAGGAGCTCACCTCATCTTTGTAATCCAGCAATGCCCTAAGCTTAGTCTTCCCGCTACTCCCGCCAGCGCAGGTGACGCTGATCTGATCGCTGATGGTGCCGTAGTATGATCCCTTGAGAATACCGTTCACGCAAGCTTGCGGGTGTGTTATGCGGTATTCCTAGCTGCGTAAGCTCTTCTGTCTCCTGCGTAGAAGAGAAGGAGGGTGATAGCTCACCTCGCCTTGACCAGGCCCCTCTCGCTTGATCTTGACGAAGATCCCCTGATTCATGGGTCCTGGACCGACTTTGACCGCTGAACCTGATTAGCTCTTCACTGCATCCTCTTTCCTTGAGTCGGGTACTCACACATCCCTGACACCTTAGCCACGATTTGATCCATTCCGACGGCCTCGATACCCCTCTCCGGGCAACCATAGTACGCCGCCGAGACGGGAGGATGGTGAGAGATCTGCTCGCACTGATGCTATCAGCGAGCTAGTCCTTATGCTGGTATTTTCAAGCTCACCAAGAAGACGACCGAAACTTTCTCGCTGTCCTTGACACCCGCATCGGGATCGGACTCTATCTCGTCGCCTGGACCCGGGATGGCTCGGTTCAAAGCCGACATATCGAAGACGTGCTCCTTGCTTCCTGATTTCCGCAATGAAGGTGGAACCGAAGATGGCTGACGCTTCGAGTTCTTAGACGAGGTAGACAGTAGCGAGCTGAGATATAAGCTCGTACAGCGGACTCGCGGCAGAGAGCGCTCACCTAGTCTCGCTTGGCGGTAAGCCCCCTTGCTCCGGGCGCAATACCGGCGTCGTCCACCCGCTTCCTCCCTGTCCACCATACGCCGGCTCGCCGGGTAGTGGAACGTGAATGTGCGTCCTGACTACTGGCAGCGTAGTCTGCTTGTCAATAAGAAGTGGGGGTAGTCGCCATGAACAGCGGAAGTGTTCCCCTATACTATGAGCTCTGAACTGAGCTTTGGCAGGGAGCACGTACCGAGTGCGGAGTTGTACGGCTTCCCTAGTCTGGCTCGGACGAATTTGAGCTCTTTCGAGAAGCTGAAGCGTAGGACAGCTAGCATTCGCTCCAGCTCATCATGCGAATCACCGATACTGCCGCTTCAGCTGGAAATCCTGTCACACCGGAAGTGGACTTACGCAGCAAAGATGTCGGCTCGGTCGGCGTATTGCCAGTACTCGAGGTTGGGTATAGGCTCAAGCAAAGAAGCCGGTAGAGACAGACGCCTGGCAATGTCAGATCTGCTCCGCTGGGTATCGAGGGAAGTTTTACATGTTGGCCACGTCCTTGACGCCCACAAGCCTATGAGTGTGAGCTTCAACATTCAGGTAGCGCGAAGGCGAGAAGCACTACTTACTTTCTTAGCAGACCCATCAAGACCTTGATCTTGCTCTCGTCTCCGCCTCCGGCTTCAGAGATGACGGCGGGTGTACCGTCTTCGTTGGTGAACGATGTAGCGACTAGCGAGGCGTCAGCTTACGCGCTCAGGTATCTGTCGGAGCCGGACGCGCGCTCCAGTTGAGCACAATCGGAGAGCTATGCGAGGGACACTGCGAGTGGCTGAAGCATGCGAGCAAGAACGTGCCCACTGCTCCTCGACGGCCGGACCGCAGCTCATGACAGCTTCCACAGGGCCCGTTGCGCAACACAGAGGCATCGCAAGCTTCCCCTGACCCTACACCTCCATCCATCTACGACTCCGGCCGAGCCGACTCGCTGTCCATCCACCTTTGAGCCCGTCCGCCACCTCTTGGCCTTTTCAAACGTGGACTGAGAGACTCACCAACATCGTCGTCCGTAGGCACCCCCGAGACCTTCTCAATCTTCGACATGCTGGCTTCGATAGCTGCTGCTCCAAAGCTGTGATATTGACAGATCCGCTGAGTGTGTATATGTAGAGCTGCTATAGCTACTAGCTATTGACTTGAATGATACGAGTTACACTGAGATGGTTGGGCCAAAGTGCAGCCGAGTGAACCCCATGACGTAACACGTGCTCGGGAGCATCGGAAACCTTAAAAAAAGCCACGTGTCTGAAATGATCGCATCTTGCCGCCGGCGAGGGGTAGCGTGGTGGTGAAGCCTTGACTTGTGTCCTGGTTGATTCAAGAAGTGTCAGGATAGAATGTAGTTGGTAGGAAGAAGAGCGTAGACTAAATCGTATCCAGCGCATATGCTAGTCCCTCCTCCTCGCACCTGCCCTGATGACCCCCGCCACACCCTTACCCACCCCACCTCTCCCCTGAGCACCTCGCGAGCCTCCGGCACTATCCCCCATCCCAAAGATGATGACCCTTCCGCCTCTCCCTGCCCTACCCGTCCTTCCTGCTCGGTGAACAAAGTCCAGCGTGTCCCGAGGAGCGTCGACCAGGACGACCGTTCGGACGTCCGAGTTGAAATCGAGACCTCGGGAGAGGAGTGACGTGGTGACCAAGACGCGAGGGGTTGGGGCCGACGAAGGAGGCTCGATTTGGCCCGCCTTGGTACGTTGCTGCTGGAGGAATGGCGCGAGGTCCCCCTGGCTCCCTCTTGTCCGCCCTTCCCCGCCGGACGTCCATTCCAGTACCCCAATGCTCTCCTCCTTCTCCCTGAACTTCCTGGCCACCTCCCGCGCCCGCATGTCGGTGTTGCAGAAGACGACGGCTCGTGACTTCGCCATCCTGATACCCGGAGCGCCCGCAGTATCCGCCTTCCTTGCGTGTGTGCGGTCCTCCAGCGCGTCATCGGCGAACGCGTCCTTGACCTCCTTGACAACCGTAGCGGCAAGATGTCCGCCCGTGCTGCCGACAAAGTGGGTCTTGAGGCCCGGTGGCAGTCGGTGAAGGCCAGGAGCGAGCAATTGGGAGATGTCTCTGGTGCGGAGGAGAGGATGAGTGGATATGGCTGTGAGGAGTGAAGGAGGCAGAGTTGCCGTGCAGAGGATGATGCGGGTTTGTGCGGGCAGGAGTGACAGTATTTGAGTTGTCTCGTCGATGAATGACGGGCCTGAAAGTCAGTCCGGGCCCTCCGACTCCACAAACACCTGGTAAGACATACCCAGCAGGACATCCGCTTCGTCAATGACCACCCATTCGACCTGCCCCAGTCCGACCCTTGCCCCCTTGCTTCCTCGATTCCGCCTATCCTCAACATGCTCCTCACCCTCGTCCTCCTCATCCCGCTGCGTCTTCCGCTCCCTCCTCGAGTCCCGCATTTGACTATCGTCTCCATTATTCTTGATACTCAGCATCCTGCGCATCCCGCCGCTGGTCCCAATCAAGACATCTACCACTCCTTTCCGCCCTCCGCCCGGTGCAGCCTCTTTGGTACTGCTCATCCCAACCACGCTGAGCTTGACGTCATGGCACAGCGCCTTGGCTACGCCGGTAGATTGACGGGTAAGCTCGTGCGTGGGCGAGATGACCAGTGAGCGCGGGAGGAGCTGGTCCGACCTCGCTTGAGGGGTCGAGGCTTCGCCAAAGAGTTCCGACAGGACCGGTGGGAGGACCGAATCGTCTGCACGCGACTGAGAGCGGGTATCGGTGAGTTTGAGATGATGGAGGAGTGGCAGCATGTACGCCAGAGTCTTGCCCGAGCCGGTCTCAGCGGCAAGGAGGGCATCCGAGGGGGTCTCGAGGAGCCGGGCGAGGGAGATGGACTGGATAGGGGTGGTGTGAAGTGCTCCGCCATCCCCAGAAGTCAGAAGACCCGATAGACCGCCGATGAGTGATTCGTTGAGCGGATAGTCGATAAATGGATGGGGTTTGGCCGCCGTGACCTCCGAATGTGTGAGACTAGCATTTGGGCGAGGGAGGGCTTTGAGGAAGTCGAGCCGGTCTCTTCCCTTCCCCGCTGGCGCAGTGCTTGGAAAGGCAGCATGCGCTACCTTGGTAGGCAAGCTCTTCCTTTCCGGCAGTTCTGCAAGACGTCTGGAGGATGTAGGCGCCGTCCGCCCGGGGCTGGATGATGCGACGGGGGATTTGAGACCGAATCCCATGGCAGGCGGAGCGCCCGCTCGTCCCGTACTGGTGCGTCCGCCGCTACGAATGGGCGCTCCAGACCATTCCCGCTGCTCTCCCGGACCGGGATAGAGCTCACGGCCCGTATGGGGAGGCGCAGAGCGGTCTGGTCTGCCCGAGTACGATTGAGGCATCGGTGCGCACGACGGCCTTCCCGAATGGAGAGCTCGCAGAATGACCTGACGGAGCTCGGGGACCACCGAGAGGACCACACCGGCAGGAGCTCGACGTGCTAGGAGCATGCTCATTGATGTCGCTGTGGCTTGCGAGTGATATAGATCGATCGTACTGTAAGCTGTAAGGCTGCAGCAGTAGCTGAGCAAATCCTCGCAGGAATGTTGATAACGTTTCAGATTGTATGACGTGTCGACAGTGTGGCAGGTCTCTAACAGCTGTGCATTCGGTGATCCCGTTGCCCCTGATACATACTGCCAAATATGGCATGGAAGGCAAAAAGACATTGGGGGCCAAGGCTCATCACCGCCTTTAGCAATCCCAGTGGGTCACTCTACTCCCAGTCAACATCCAGATTCTAGCTCGCAGTCCCCGAAGGAACCGGGCCCGGCACAGAGTGCCCGAGGGTGCAATTATTGACTGAGGGCTCGGAAGATCCCGGCCACCACGCGAAGAGGGGCTTTGTTGGCTATTGAGGAGTAGTGATGGTCAATTTTGTGTTGGAGGGGGTTGTAATGGTATTTCGACTTCCTTGCCATAGCAACAGGGAAGCCGACTGGCAATGGATCCTATGCATCGTATATTTGTAATTGATTTGTCGACGTCGAGGGCAGCGGAGCCCGGTGAAAGCTATGTTTGGTCCGCCCAAGCGATACCATCCTCGTATGCGACTTGCGCTGTTTCCGGAGTTCTGATATGTGGCATATTGCCACCCATCCACAGGGGGGTTTGCACGTAATCTGAGACATTCTCTAGAAGGCGCCTGTATCACGAGCTGTGGATCCCAATGCAGTACTCTATGCGACTGACTTGTCGTGACACCGTCGGCGTCATGCGGCGCAGCTGTCAATGACGACAGTGACTGCTGGACGACATGACCTCAAGCCACGTAGTCTGAACTAGCACCAAGCACGGGTGCGGATACTGCCGAAAATACCCGAAAGATACCCGTACCCGGTCAGGGGTGCGGATAAGGGTACGAGATCTGAGGCGAGTTCGGGGTAGGTCCGGATGCGGGTCTCATCTAGAGGCCACTGGGTATGGGTGGGTATCTACCGGGTATACCCGGCGTATCCGAGGCTCTTGTGCTGTGGTCTAGCCAGGCCGGCGGCTTCATAGCTGGGATGAGCAGGCTTATGTCAATCATCTATAGCACAGTACAAGCGACACAAGGTCGAAGTGGGCCGACTCGGCCTCATAGACATCACAGAGCCGGGGCTTACGAGATGAGGAATGAGGAGACCAAATTTGCCACCCGGTGGCAAGTGGCGCAAAAGTGCCGCCATTTTGTACTTGGCACGCGCAGACTAGTGCTGATACCGCTCCGCTAGCTTAGCAGGGCGATACACGGACCGGTTTAAGCGACAGTAGCGTATGAAAGGTGCGCATCAAGAAGTCACCTTGAGTGGTGGGTACTGGGGTTTTACCCGGTATATACCGGGTATTTGCCAAAATCCGGGCGCGGGTACGGGTATGGGACCCCTCTAGGAATGGGATATAGGTAGGATACGGATACTGCTCTCGGTTCTAATAGGCGGTATCGGGTACGTACCCGAACCCGGAATGCTTGGTGCTAGTCTGAACGGCGTGCTTGTTTCGTGCTGTATGTTGTGAGTCGTGAAGTACATCCAAAGGTCAATCACTCATGAGTCCCTAGGGGGGTGCCGCTGGATGGGAGCTGCACCTCCATGGGACCTCTATCCTGCAGTAACCCCAGCTGGGAAGCGCATTGTCCTGGTCGAAGTTCAGCCACAATCTAGCTCTATCCTTGCACTTCCGGCGGTATGAGTTTCCGGCGGTATGAGCTTATGATGAGGTGTCATACAGGCGATTGCAGGGAGTTTAAGGTCCGCAGACTTGGTTACTCGCTGCTCATGTCCCGAACCCTACAGCGAGCCATGCAGAGCAGCGTAGTACTCACACTGCCACATCCCGCCACCCAGCCGCCACAAAGCTAAGGTATGCGGAGGCTGACGTGGATTTTTCGCTGGCGGTATCAACCCACACCCGTCTCTAGTTTGCGATTCACCTGCGAAATTTCAACTGTTGTCCTTCTCCCATCTATGATCTACCGAAGCCTTCCGTATAGGAAGCAGTGAGTTCCCGCTTCTCCCCTCCCCACCTCACTTCCGCTCGAATGAAGAGTTGCGATATTGCACCATTGGCACCTCTTGACCCAGGGTCTGTCCTCCAATCTTCCTCTGCTTGCAGAGTAATGGGGATGGGCCGCTGCTCTCAACGGACATCTGATATATACCTCACCTTATCCTGTTTGCGCCAATATGAATCAGGAAGATGGAGCAGCATGCTGACTTTGTCTAGGTCTCTTCCTGTAGAGCTGTTCCAAATCGCGCTCTATCGAGGGATATGCCATTCGTACTTGATATCATGCAACCTGTCTCAATTGTCTTCACCTACCGTCCCTCTGACCCAAGTCTTGTCAAAGCTGTCAGGCGCTGCAGCTGACAAAGGCGAAAGGAGAATCGGCGGAGATGATGACCAAGAATGTTGAGCGCTGCTCGGTCAGGATCAGACATCCCTCACCTGTGACCCAGGTGATAGCCTGAGGTTCTGCATACTCTTAAGCCTATCTAGTAGATCTGTTGTGAAGAAGCCGGAAATACTAAGCTACTATGTACATACTCCTCAGGCCTGACTGCACACCGCACATTCCCTCTCTTGATCACCTCTCCTCGATCACACCCCATGTACTTTTTCACGACTTACTGGATACCCCGCTTGTCCGCCTCAATCCCTGTTTGTAACGCCACCACCCTAAGCGTCCACATCCCAATCGTCTTCCTCTACCTTGCCCACCTCCCCGACCACGCCCTGACGAGCACTGTTCATCCGCGCCAGTCCCAGTCCGGGACCGAGATGCGAAGTCTGGTTGACCGGGACCGTCATCGTCGTTGCCGAGTGAGACTCGCCCGGGGTAGACGGCCTCGACGATCTGATAGCGGGAGACACCGCCCGAGAGGCTACGCCTGCGGCAGACAGGCCGAGAGGTGTAGACGAGCCCGAAGCGGCAGAGCTGCCCCACGGTGACGGCGTGGGCGCGGCGATCTTGCCCCACGATGTTGTTCCGCTGGACGAACCGCTTGCCGTCGGAGTAGCGCGAAGGTTGGCCAGTCCGCCTGACTTCTTCTCCCCAGTAGCTGGCTGGGCGACTACGGAGCTGAGGAGAGGATTGGGGATTCGAGTATCGATCTTTCGGCGGATCATGATGCTCCGATTTGGCTCGGCATCCAGGAGGTCTGTGGAGAGACGGTAGATCTGAGCAAGGGAGAGGACGAAGGTACGCTTGGAAGCGGGCACTAGGGATCAGCTCGGTCCTCATACAGCTTAGAATCGGCTTACTTTGTGGCAGAATGTGACTCGGCTTCCCACCCTTCATGAAATCCGCCAAAGCAGTCTCTACCACCTTGACAAACGCCCAATTCCCCTGGGCGAACGTCTTGAGCTCTGCGCTCCACTCGACGTTCTCCCCTCCTCCTGCCCTGCCTTCTGCTCCTTTAATACCCAACGCCTCCGCCAACCTCGCATTCCGCTGTTTGACCAAGCACTCCGAGTTGCACTTGAGCTGTACGAGCTCCCTACTCTCCGCCTTGGCCGAGCTGGCGCCGCACGTTGTCCGATTACTGAGGTTTCCGCAGGCGCATTTCTGATCGACGATGGCGCCGCACGGGTCGGACTCGGGGCACTTGGCGGGAGCGTGACATGGCGACATGCACGGGTGCCTGCAGACCCGCTTTGGCTTCCCGCAGACCTGAGTGCAGTCACCGCACTCGCCGTCACTCTGCTTGTGACATGTCTTGTCGCACCGATGGAAACCGCAGGAGAGGAGATTGCCGCAGGTCTGACCGCATGAGACGATGGATTGAGAGCATCGGACATGCTTGACCGCCGGATCCTTGCCGCATGCGCAGGGGCGAGTGGTGAGGTACGGGCAGGCAGGGCAGTCGGGCGCTTCATGACAGCTGTGTATGGTCTTTGGGTGGCCGCAGGTGGGTGGCGGACGAGCGCAGGGGAATGTACAAGAAATAGTGGTCCCGCTGATCGATCAGCAATATGCCCCTCAACGAAGTGACAGCGACTTACCAGGCGACCGGAGGATAAACAATAGATTCCCCACAATGACAGATCAATTCGTCGTAACTCGCTTGTAGGCAGCGCCCGCAAGCGCCCCTGTGATCCTTCCGCTGACAGGTGTGCAACCCACAGCTCAGCCACTTGCCGCACGTGAGCGAGCAAGTGTGCAGATCCTCCTCGCCGGGAGCGACCATCAGGTCGTGCAGATCGGTCGCACCGGGCTTCTTCTTTAGGCGGGATGATTTCGCCTTGTAGGAGAGTGGACAGCATACGCGAGAGCATTCGTGCCGGCCGCAGCTGGAAGTCAGCTCTATCCCCATCCGTCGAGAGTGATCAGACTCACTTCCGGAGCGCCTTGCAGACTCGCTCACACCTCATCTCCCCTTCACCCCGCCTGACTCTCTCGCCAAACTCTTCACATCGCACAGTAAATACGCTCTCTCCGCATCGGCAGGGCCGGACCACCTGCTCATGACACGGCGGACATTCGCCGTGGTGGCAGGTACGCGGACACTGATGCCCGCAGGGCCGACTTTCGGGACATGGCAGGGCGCATGTCGGGATAGGATCGGTACATTTCGTCCGAGCCGGCTCTGGGCCGTTTGGCTGGCATAGCGAGTCGAGGGGTGTCTGGCCGCAAGGGCAGGTGAGGGTTTGAGCGGGCGATGTAGGACATGGTAGTGGGAATAGCGGGTGAGGATGGCAAGTCTGCTGTGGTCAGTCAGGTGTTCCCTGTTCAAGGAAGAGAGGACTCACTTCTTCGCAAGTATGGATGCCGCAGTCGAAAGCCTCCCCGCACAGTCTGCCACACGCCCATCTGCCCTGCCAGTGCTCCTCCACTCCGCTCTCTGGCGCTCGAGCGCACTGCATCTCGTCGTCCTTCCTCCAGCCACAAATCTCATCCCGGCTTTCCGCGCCGCAGTAGCATCGGACGTGCTCGGTCTCCTTACACGGCGCGCATGGGCCGAAGTGACAGAGCAGCTGGCATGTCAGCGACGCTCACCGACCTGAGCTACACCTCGGAAGCAAGAGTCACGTACTTGGCAAGTATGGCTCCGATCCCCACATCCCCTCTCGCGATTGCAAACCTCATCACACACGGGCGTCATGCTTGCGCCACCGGTTGCCGCCGCACATTTGACCGTCAAGCTCGAGTGATGGCTTGGACAAGGGACGATGAGAGCGACCTGGCATGGCGGGCATGGACCGGGATGACAGGGTAGTGAACATGGATGCGAGCAGAGCGGGCGCTTCCGAGAGCATGGCTCGGCACAGGAGTGAGGCTGGGTGAGATTCGTCTGAGGACCAGTGACTCTGCCGCAGAAACACCTGCTTCGTCAGACTGAACATCTCCGCAAAGTTAGCCAAAAACTCACTTGTATAGTCCAACTCGGTCAACACGCCGTTTCTGACATCCAGGGCATCTCCACTCCGGCCTCTTGACCTTCCCGTCGTTCTCCACCAGCTGATTCGTCCTGATCTTCTCCGATTCCTCCGCGAGACTCCTGTCTGCCCAATCTCGGATACAGCTGAGGTGGAATGGAGTGTAGCATGCCTGGTAGTAGTTGGCCGCCGGCGCGTCGTCGTCGATATTAACGGGAGCGGGGGCTGTAGGCGGGAGACAGCAGAAAATGGGTTGAGAGGGAGTGATAGAGTTGAAGCACTAGAAAGTTCAGCTGAAACCTGGTGACGAATGAAGAGAATACGTACAATAGGGCACTCGACATATGGACGCTTCCCCAAACCCCGCGTCAAGCGGGATATCAGATCATCCTTCTCCTCCTTCCTCGACCGGACAGGGGCCTTTGTCTGCGTCTTCTCCACCGCCGCTTCCTGCCTGACGGCTTCTATCGCATCCGCGCTATCTCCCGCCGTTGTCAACTTTGTCTGCTGCTCGAACGCCGCCCGCCTGTTGGACTTGGGCGTAGGGGGCGCCTTCTTGTCCGAGACGACTACAACCGGGACTTCCTCGGCTGCGACTTCGGGCGCCACCTCGACCGCCGCCGGTGTCGCTGCCTCGACGGGCGGCTGCGTCTCCGCAGCTGGTGCAGGGGCTGGTTTTGGTTTCCGCTCCCGAGTTGCATGAGGCGCCTTACGAGCTGGTCCAGCGTCCGATCGAGGCCGACCCTCGCCCGAAGGGGCCCGACTCGATGGCGCCGTACGAGACTTTTTCGGGACAGCTTGCGCAGGAGGTGCAATATCGCTCGGCCGGGTGATTTGCGCAAGTAGATCCGCCGCATTCTGCGGTTGGAAGACTGGCGCAGATGCGTCCAGATGGGCCGGCCGATCCCTTTCGCCTTCCGTCACCTCTGCAGCGAGATGAGCCGGCCGGTCTCTCAAGCTCTCCGTGATTCCACCACGACCCCTTGCTCTCGACCCCCGCGCTCCCCTTCGGTCCACTAATCCTCCTCGCGAGCTCGGCGAAACCGGCAGCGCTTCTGGGGTGTTTGACGCTGAAGAATCGCCAGGCAGAGCGAAGCCGGGATAGGGGAAGGATGCAAACTTTGCGCGTACAGTCGCCTCCGCACGAGGCTGGACGACCGGACGTACTTCCGCCAGTGGGGCAGGGCCACGGCCGCGCTGGTTGTCGCTCGGTCCCGCATGGCCGTTTGGGAAGTGAGGCCCGCTTGGCGGAGGCCGAGCCGAGCTATGCGGCCCAGGAGCAGGCATATGGCCGACCGAATGTGGCCGACGCGCGTCTTGCCGGGGGTATCGCTGCCCGTCTGGCCTAGCAGTATACCCGTTCAGATTCCGCTGCGGTAGCGGGATCTCATTTGCCGATGGCTCCCTCCGCTCGTATGCAGGCGGTGGACCTCCTCCTCTGATCATTCCCATCCCGCCTCTACTCCCTGGAAAGCCCCGCCGAGCTGGCGCGCCTCCCCTGAGACCCCTCGAGCTGGATGCGCCCGTGAGGTAGGTACCGTCCCCGGGTTGCGGGGGCGCAAGCGATGTCTGCGGGATGTGGCCTGTGCCGGGAGCGGTGGGAGAGCGCATGACGTCTGTCATTACTGTGTGGGTATATGGAGACTGGGTACGATGGCGATCGGGTCGAGCTCGAGAGCTGATAAATCTGGTCGAACGAGCTGTTGACAAAGAACGATGCCTATGGATCTATCTGACCGATACAGGGTATGATGAGATGTAAAGGCTAGTCCCCAGTCGGAATTATCGTCGACGGCGGACTGGATACACCCAGCTGAGCTGATGACCTCGATGTAGACAGCGAAATAAAGGATGAGATGAGAAATTCAAGGCCGACTCGGTGGCTGGGTGTGACGTGCGCGGAGCCGAGAAAAAGCTGTTTACGTAAATGAGGGCGATTTGCCACCCAATGCAATTGCAAGTCGTGCGATCATCGAGCAGTCGCGTTGTCCTCTCGAAGCTTCTTCGGAAGACTCCATATCCTACATCCGCCTGTCACATGGTAGCCCACCTTCATGAGCATGATGCGCATGCGTGCGCGGAGATCACGAAAAGATCCGGCGCAACTGCTGACGTCTGGAACACCGCACAAGAAAATTGACAGGTTTGGGCTAAACATTCATGGCCAAACATGATGACCATCACGAACGATCATCCCGCAGGCTACCTATGCGTCGATGATCATATCGATCTGTTCCTGGAGAGCCAAATTACCGCGCTGATATAAGCTCCGCAGCAGCAACCGCCACAAAGGCAAACTAGCTCCACATTCCTCATATCGGCCTTAGCCGAGACACACACCTTAAATTCGGCCCGTTTGACGTTCCAAAAGTCGCGCTCCTCCCTCATCTGCAACGGCCGTACACATCATGCAGGAGCCTCGCTACCTCGACGACAATCGGTATGCCGGTCCTTCGACTCATCCACCGCCAAGCAACGTCGGCGGTCTTCCCACACAGGCGGAGCTGGACGCGTATGGCCGGATGTTCACCTGGGGCGAGCTCAAGGGGATCATCCAGAGCGGAGAGCTGGAGCAGTTGATGCGGAACAAGGAAATGCAGGCGAGGTATGACATTTGGAGTGCTGGGATTAAGAAGGAATATGGGTCTACCGGTGCGGTCACTCATTCTTTAGCTAGGCGTAGCTGATGCGATAGAGAACTATCTCACACGCGCTCGATTACCCTGGGCGCAGGCGACACCTCAAACCCCTCGTCCCACCTTTCAAGCCGATCAAGAACACCCATCTGAGAACAGGCTGGGCAGTACAGCTGCTGCAGGCGGCAGGTCGCATGTCGATTCCGGTACCTCTACTCCCTCATCGGCCGGTTTCGTCAGCCTCGAAAGCCTCAAGGACCGGCTACACAGACATAAGGGCGTCGAAGGCCAAATGGCCGCAGAGAGGAACGGAGAAGCAGCGCGCTCTGCAGACGACGAGAAAGCGGACCCCCTCCCTGACTTTTTGCGGTTTGACCCGAATGGCCTAGATCCACACCGATACGCCGTTCTCTTCAATGACTGGCCATACAATGTACCATACGGCGTGCGGCACTACTGCGTCTGGTCCAGAGTATGTCTCTCCTTACCTCCCGTGTCTTATCAGGCAACCTCGCTGACAATATGAAGGTACCAATAGCGCATCCTGATCTCGTCGATTACGACACAGCCGCTTGGACACGCATAGAAGCAGAGGGTCTTGGGGGCTTTACAGGCGTCACTCCCGTCTCCCGCGACATCTTCGGCGATGCCACTACATCCGACACACCATCATCTGCCGGACCTCGTCCGTTGCAGCTACCTGTACCTCTCCCCAAGCGCATCCCGCCCAAACAGAAGCACGAGTGGCACTCTGTCGACTGTAACTTCGCGGGAGCGGAGCTGAGGCGATGGGCTGGGGTGGAGTACCAGAGCCAGGGCGGACAAGAAGTGGGTGCGATGGTCAGGAGCCTCTGGGATGAGCGGGGATGGGAGTGCCTCTGGGTAAGCTGCCCTGTTTGCGGAAGTGGTATACCCCGCAGACCGACCAAGCTGACAGGAAAGTTTGTCAATCCGCCTCGTCTTCAGTCCGTCCCTGGCTTTTCGCACTTTCACGTTTTTGCGCGTCGTAAAACGCCGGAGGAGATCGATGCGAGCGAAATGGTGTGGGGACCATTGGCTTGGTCACACTGAAGTGGGAGTAAGGCACTTTGTCCGTATTTCAGCACAGAGGCCAAAACATAAACATGCATCGCATCGTAGCAAATGCAGGTTCCAACATCTATTGCATCTATATACACCTAATCGCTGCTTCAAATATGTAGCGCCAAAACTTGTCCCTCGCTCAGCAATTACCATTGGGCTCCAACTCATCCCGCCATGGTCTGCGCTGCCCCAAAGCTCCACGTCAACTCCTCCGCTCCATCCAGATCTCCCTGATACAACGTGGGACTCATCGTACCGTCCCTCGTCCCTCCTACCCCTCCCACAGCCCCTGACCCAATGATCCGCTCATGCTGCTCATTCGTCATCGCCAGACCAGGGCTCCACGTACCCGAGACCGGGCCGGGGCCGATGGTGGGCGAATTGACGGGGCTCCCGGCGCGCGAAATACCGGGCATGATGAGTGTGCGGAGCGAGGGTCTGCGGATCCGCTTCAGGGCAATGGTGGTCGGTGAGCCGGTAGAAGCGGTGTTCCACGCGTTCCAGCCTGCAGCTGAAGCTTGGCTTTGCGGTTGGAGCGCGGAAGAGCCGGGTATGTCGCTTGTGCTAAAGGGAGACGATGTGTCTTGAGACGAGAGAGGGTGTGGGGAGCCCGGCTGTGAGACTGCTGGCAGCGCGGTGTGAGCCATCGTCATGCTCGTATCCTGGCCGGCGCTCGAAGGTTGCTGATACTCCACGTGGACCGGCTTGACATCGGGCGTCGAACCGTACGGATGTGGAGTGCCGGTGTACCCAGGTGGATGCTGGGGTATGAGCCCGCCTGGGAAAGAAGCTTTCTTCACCGTTTGCTCTTCCTGCCCTCCAGCATGGAGGCCCCGGATCGGGCTGACCGCTCGGCTGAATGGATCGGCATCCCTCGCAGACCGCCGCAGACTCATGGGGAACGGCACCGTCGGCGTGTGGGGCATGAGCGTACCGGCGCCCTGGGCCTGGAGGTCCAGGACACGCTGTCCGTCGACCCAGCGTGGCTGTGCGCCGAGTCCGGAAAGGGCAACCGAAAGGGCGGATTCGAGCTGTGATGCTCGAGGCGCAGGGAGGGTCGGAGATGGCGGCTGCGGCGGGAAGGGGTGAGATTGGGAGTCTTGGGTGGACCATGAGGTATTGCGGGAATGGTCATCGTTTGACGGGCGGTACGGCACTTGCTGGAATTGCTGACGACGTGGAGGGAAGGCGTCATGGTGTTGCAGGTGGCCCAGGCTGTTCTGCCGTTGCCGCTGCTGTTGTCGCTGCCGCAGAAGCAGCCGGTGCTCCTGCTCGTACATCGCCTTCTCCTGCCTCAGCTCCAGCTGACTCTGATAGTGATGCCCCAGCTCAGGCGGGATGACACTTTGCCCGCGGTCGTTGTATCCCATTGCAGCCGGGTAGTCTTGGGGGAGCTGGGGGAGCTGGTAGTTGTGGAGGAGATCCGAGCTGTGTTGGTGTGGAGGAGAAGAGGATGAGCCGAAGTGCTGCGATCGCAACTCGTTGACGGAGGAGATGGAGGTAGAGTGGAGATAGGCTTTTGATGATCGGCGCTTGTATGGTCCACTATACAGTCAGTTCGGCCCGTCACATACGATTCGATTGGATTGGCTTACCGCTTCACGCCGGTCTTTCTCGGTTTACGAGTCGAGTCCACGCAGTCTGCCAAGTTGTACTTGACACATCGCTCGCATGGTCTATCAGTGTCAGCTCTACACCGCGAAATGGGGAAACGGTAGCTCACCTCGTATTCGAACACTTCTTGCACGCCTTCTGGCAGTGCGTACAGGCCACCCGTACCTGTTGCCTCTTCTTCCGCATTCTCTGCTGCCCGTTCATATCCGTTCCCGGCTCGTCCTCCCGCTCCTCCTCGTCCATGTTTCCAGCGAACCCGTGACGATGCTCCTCGCCATGTTGAGAGCCGTAGTGACCCCCACTGTCCGGCCGGGCCGAAAGGGGCGAAGTAGCGTCACCGTGCTGACTCCACTGCGGCTGGCGTCCGAGATCGTCGACAGCTTCAGCGCTCAGGCCTCGGTCGAGACTGTGGCTGTCTGACCCTGCGAGACCGAAGACGCCGGTGGAGCCGTAGGCAGGAAGAGCGGCACCCGTGAGGTGGAACGGGTCGGGCTCGGCATCGATGTTCGGTAAGTTCTGCCGGGTGGAGAAGGGAGAAGCGAAGAGGTCAGGCGCCATGTTGTAATCCTAAAGAGATCAGCAAAGCCTTGACATTCAGCACCGACAAGCAGTCAAAATACGTACATCCTTGCCTGCGTAGCCGAACATGTCTTGGGCGCTGTGCGGCTGCCACGTCAGCCGGTCTTTCCTGGACGAATGGGGCAACCAGCAGCTATGACTCACCTCGTTCCACGAGTAGTCCACCGCTCGCCTCAGCGGGCTGGTCGGCATACTGACCGTCCCTCTCCCCTGGAGAGCCGCAGGTGGGTCTGAACCCCTCCGACCGTTGAGAGCGGGATTCAGGCGGGACGGCCGCTGCGGTGCGTGTCGTTGATTGGTGGCCATGTTGGGGTCGGAAAAGTGGCGCTGCATGCTGGCGGAGTGGGCGTGGGCGGGTTGAAGGGGTGGATAGCGGAGTCTGTGCCGATCAATCGGGAAGGGCTTCACAGCAGAGCGTGGTCGAGAGCGGGCGACAACGGGACTCGGGGATGGGGTTTCGGACTGGGCTAGCGGAGAGCGTAAGTAGGGTGTAAGCGTCCGGTACTGCCGAAGAGAGGCGAGCGAATGTTGATGTAGAAAAGCAACAACTCCGACGGGCTGTCGATCTGTACAATCAGTCACTCCGACAACGGGAGCGGGGGAGGCGGCGAAGAGCCCTTTGAACCCCCGTCAGACCCCTTCCTGGGCCAGTCGGGGCGGGTCGCGCGGGGTCGGAGTCGAGTGGTACGTGTCTGAAGGCATGATCCTTTGAGTAAAGTTAGGGGTGATGGGGTGAAAGGAGGCGATCAGGGGCAAGATAAGAGATAGGTAATTCGTTGGAACCGCTCGGTTGAGCGACAATCGGACCGAAAGGGAGACTGAATATGTGGCATGTGATGCGATGATATGGCGGTGGTACATGTGATTACCGAGACCGCGGGCTCGGACGCGTGATTGTCGTAAAGTCATGAAGTGGTTCAGGCTGTTTCGTCTATTCGTCAAAGTTCCCTCCGTTCCCGACGTCCTCTACGAGATGTCAGCTCTTGTAGACCTGATACCGCAGTATCATGTAGCTCAGGACGTACCATCTTCACCACCCTCGTCGTCGTCTCCTTCTCCATTATCAAAGTAGTTGGCATCGTAGTCTTGATGATCTGATTCGTCCTCGTACTCTGCGTCTTCTTCAGCCGATGAAGCGTTCGATGACTTTTCCTGCACACATCAGCGCTCCCTTGTCATCTTTAAGGGATTAGGACTGACCGCCTCCTCTCCGTCCGGCTTGTCATCGCCGTCGCTGTCCAACGTTTTCCGCTTCTTCGGTACTACCCCGTCAGATTGGCCCTGATTGCTGATAGTATGCTGGTGCTGGACCTACCCTTTCCTTTTCCCCGCTTCTGCTCCTTCTCCGGCTCAAAGTACGCGTCCCATAATGAAGGCGGGAAGAACATCTCGTCCATCTTCATCTTGACCGGGTCGAGCTCTTCATCATTCGGCGCTGCAGCTGTCGGTCGAGCGAAAAGGTCCGAGTAGGTCTCTATCTCTGGCTGAGTCAGCCTCGATAAGCCCTGCTGGATCCCGCGCCCCGGTGACCGAAAAGCAGGAGACGGGTGGTATGCGAAGGAGAAGTAGCGAGACTGACCTATTCCGACCATCTTCCGCACTTCTGGTAATCTCCACCCGCACCAATACGTCCCCTGTTCTTGATCCACCATTATACCCTTCCGTAGTGTCTCTTCCAGCTCCGTCTCCTTCCTGATCATGCCAGACTCAAAGTCCGATGGTCGGGGGAGGAACGCGACCGACGCTGAGCTCAGCGGCTATGGAATCAGCTGAAGGCCCGCATTACAGGCTTTACAGGCAGTGCACGCCAGTCAGATTGGGAAGGCAAGCTTACAGGATACAACATCCCAGCGTGCTGAGGCGGCGCAGCCATGATCTCCCGATAAGCCTCGTGGGACATGCCGGGGACGGAGGGCATTCCGCCTCGACCGCCCCCGCCACGACCGCGGAACCCGCCTCGAGACATAGCAGCTAGCTGGCTGGTCGGACGAGCGTGAAGTGAGCCAGCTGGATAGCTGGGCGGACGTATGCGAGAAGGTGGTCTTGTGGCTGGTGGAAGTCGGTGAAGATGTGCAGAAGTAGATATCGCGAAGTCTAGTGCATCTTTGGTCTTCCAACTTTGTTATTGCTCCTTCCGCCGGAAGGCAGCCCGGACCAACATCGCCTCTGGCGAGACGAGGACTTGTAGAGCACCTTGCAGCTCCTAGCGCTAGTATCGGCAGGTTACGGTGGCGGAGGGCGGGTATCGAGTAATACAGACTCGAGGGGTAATCGGCTGTATCGAAATCCTGGGCTGGACCTGCTAAGGGGACAGGCAGGCAAAAAGCAGACAGCCTCACTTCGGTCGCGGGCAGCACGACCACCCAACCGCCCTCTCGTATCCCACGAGCAAGCCAACAACGGTCGTATCCAATGCCTGTGCATACACCCCATCTACCCTACACGCCCTCCCTATCGGCTGACAATCCCGTCGAACCGCTGCTTGTACCAAGCAATGGTGTTGTCCACCTTGACTTTGTGCTGGAACCCAATCTTTCCCTGCGCCCTCTTGCGCTTGGCGACGCGCATACCCGGGCGGCCCATCACGACGAAGAAGTCCATACCGAAAATACCGATTCCGGGGTCGTACTTGATACCGAGATCAATGTGTTCTTCGATACCGAAGCCGAAGTTACCGGTGGAAGAGAAGTTGCTGCGATGTCAGCGATACTCATGGATAGTGCAGTGGAGCTGTGTGTCCCGCTCGCCGCCGCGCATTGATCCGCCATGTCCCCTGTTCTCGGTTCTTCCACCCAAAACTTCGATCTCGTCCGAGCCATCGCATCCACCCGGGTGACATCCCCTCGTCCTTCTGCATGCCTTCTCCCTACTCTCCCTTCTGTGCGCAACCATCTTGGCGCAAATTCCAACTCACCGCTTCCTCAGCTCGTACTCCTTGACCTTCAGTGCCCGCTCCAACACCTCCTCGGCCTTGGGCCCACGGATCGTGACGTGCACGGCGATCTTCTCGTTACGCCTGATGGAGAAGGATCGGATGGTGTAGCGCGCCTTGGATGTGACGGGGGTTTGACCGGTAAGCTGCTCGAGCACCTTGGAGGCACGGGTCAACCTATCACCAGACTCTCCGACCGAGATGTCTATCGAGTCAGCTTCCCTCCAGTCGTGATGATGCTGGCGTTTATAACTCACTGATGACCAACTTCTCGATCCTCAGCTCCTTCATGGGGTTGACGGCGGCGGTTTTGTCGGCCTGGGCGGGTGAGCAAAGATTCTCCAGCAACTCCCCTCATGTTTCTCTCCAGCCTCCCTACAGTCCAGTGCTCCCGCCGCCGATCCGTCCTGACTTCCACCCCACGCTCTCAATGTGGGAACAGCGTCCAAGGTGCGCCTTCCATGATCTCCCCTTCCATATGTCTTCCTCTTCCTCCCTTCCACCTTGATCGCCCCGGAATCTCCCCTATCGCCTATCATTCGGGACTGTAGCCGCGGCATTCTCGATGTTCGGACATACCATTTTGACGACTGCAGAGTATCAGTATGGTAGCCTTGAAGCTGTATGTATAGCAGCCTACTCACAATCTGTATTGACTGATTGCAAACCGTTGACTCTCCTTGCAGCTCGAAGAGCGTGACAGCGAGGAGTACCCGCTTACGTGATCTCAGGTATCGCCGACGCTAGCGAGCGGATTCCGCGAGTGTGGCAGAAACCCAAGAATCAACCGGGTTCCGTCGGAAGTACGCCATCGGACTTGACTTTATCGCCGACGATGACGCTGACCTACATTTCGGCGTCCACCCGAGGCTCCCACCTAGAAAGCCTCGCTGAGCTCCATGCATTACACCCACAACCAGCACTGCCGTCATTGGCCCTGTGCGAAATGCGCTGCCTTGCCCGGATACCTACAGCGCCATGTTGCTAGTCTTGCCTCTAAGAGCGTAATCCTTACAACCTAAGTGGCGCGATGGTGGCTAAGGCAGCCTTGACCGCCTGTACTCACGCAGACGGAGTAGGGCTGCCCATCCTGCCGCTCCGCTACCGAGCGTACGTCCAGCGGCTACTACTCAGCAAGCAAGTCCATCGTGCGGCTACATCTCCCGTCTCACCTCCGCCAATACCACCCGAACTCCGCCCCAATCTCGCCCGGCACATGCTCTACCGGTATCGCCAATCGCACATTACCGACCGTTTCCATGACTTCAGATGCATCGTCCGCACCGATCCGAGGCCACTTCAATCACGCGGGCCTGTCATTTGTAGTAACGGCGCCAATAAGGACAAAGGCGGGTCCGAGAATTTGTATTCCTCGGCCCGGACCGCTCTCGGCATATCTGAGTGCGAAAGGAGGTATGCGGATCTACTGGGCGCTGGATCCTTCTATCTGCTTACTATCCACCGCGTTCGCGCCCGATTCCGAGGATGGTCAGCAGTGGGACGAGCGTGGGATCATGAAGGCTGCGGTATAAAGGTGTCGAGGTGGGAGAGGGGGAGCTGCTCATCACCATCAAGATACCACCCACAACTCGACCACCCAAAGCGTCACATACCAAACCCATCCGACCTCATCACTCCCTCACACTAAGCACCATGCTCTCTCGTACCTCTTCCCGCCTACTCGGCCTGCGTATGGCGACTCAAACTCAGCGGTCTCGTGGCTACGCATCGTCCTCCGAGCAGGTAAGCATCCATCCGCCAAATCCTCTCCCATTACATGCGCGCCCCACATCCTCGGCCCCTCCTTCGCTCATACCCTGACACGAGCTGACAGATCAGATCCGAGAGTTCTTCCACGCTCGACCGGTACCTGTCGAGATCTACCCCCTCCTCGCCATGACTTTCGTTATGTGCTCTTTTGCCGGCTACCATTTGACAAGGCACATAACTAAGGACCGGGAACATGTGAGGTGCTTTCCTTCTCCCTTCTTTACCTCTTCATCCCCTTCCCTGGCTCCTGAAGGGTCACGAGCTGACACCACAGCTGCGCTGGAAGCCAACAGGACACCACGCCATGGCATACTCCCGCGTCAACGAGCACGCCGGGTCCCACTTTCTCGGAGGAACACACCACTAGGGCGGGGCGCATGACTCGGCCGGAGCGTAAAGGGGTGTATGGGGCGTTACAGCTTATAATTGATCGATGTCTCGGGAGGCGGAAGATGATATAGGGGTCAGCTCATACGAGGGAGACGTGTAGTGTGGCAGAGATGGGTATGCGGCCTGACTTCTTCTCCCCTGACCTACTCACGACACCGGCATCAGCCTCTTCGTCAGTGCTTCACGTCCACTAGAGGTCGACATCTAAACCAGGCTGCATACACTATAATTATAAGCTGATCCTACTGTCTGACCTTGGAAACACGCCTCTTCTACAATGAGCCCATGATACCCGCCTTGCCCGCGATGGTCCTCTTCTTCTCCACCGCCGACCGGTTCCCCCTCTTAGCCTGGAACTGTAGCGCAAAGCCTTCGGTAGCTGACGGACCGACACGCTCGCACGACGACTTGCCCACCGCCCAACCCTCCGCGCAGTCGAACTTGCAAAGCCCCAACTCGCACCGCACACTCGCCACCTTCCCATCCACCGCCGTACAGTCCTCCCCTTTCCCTCCGACCTCCTTGGGACACCCGCCGCAGGAGAAGACATCGGTCGAGGTGTCGACGCACTCAAACACGGTGTGACGGCTCTTGGAACGACGGGGGATGGGGCAGGGGGTCATACCCTTGGGGCAGATGATGCCGGCGTTGCGTCGCTTGTGGAAGTCAGGATCACTGGTAGGGATGGCCGTGCAGGTCTTCCGCGGGTCGTCGGGCCTGGTACGGGTGGGGCATCGGTCGCACGGGCCAGACTTGAGGGAGTCGGACGCCGATCGGGGCCCGCAGGGCATAATGCACTGTTTGGATCCGATAAAGAATCCGCCTTGAGTGGTGTCGCCAGCTTTCGAGCAGCTAGCAGCACCGGCAGCGGATCCAAAGACGACGCCCAAGTCGACGCACTTCTTGCATTGCTTTTCGTCGGTTGCGCCCTCGTTAGGACCGTACGAGCCACACTACCAGGTATGAGCAAACCGCGATGAGTGACCACTGACGAAAGACTCACTGGGCATGACTCGCACTTTGCCAAACCACGGTGCTCGGCGTAGAATCCCTTGCTGCAAGCAGTGCATGACTGGCCCTTGCCGGGAGTGGCGGTGCCAGACTCGCAATTGGTACAGGTGCTGGCGCCAGTCTGTCCGCGGGTATCCTCGCCCGCTCGGCAGTCCGTACAGCTCGACGACCGCGGACGGGAGAATGTGTTCTATCGGAGTCAGAGGTGTCAAGCCTTTTGTGTGCATCGAACAGGTACTCACGACTGGGCATTCGCTGCAGGTGTCGCCATTGGAGTACTGTCCCGCCTGGCAGTCCTGACAACCCTTGTCATGCCACCCTTTACCAGGGGGGCAGCGATTGGCCGCAGATACAGCCGAGATGAAAGCGGCAGCGATGAGGAGTAGGTTAGAGAGACGCATTGCGGGCGGGTGAGTCTGATCAGAGGCGGAATGACGGGAGGATGGGGATGGATACAGGAAGAGCAGGGGGAAGCGGGTCTGTCCATATACTAGAGGCTGGATATATCTGCTGCCCCGCGGACGTCACCCTCGAACCCTTATCGTTCTCTCCCTCTACACCAAGCGTTATCTTGAAAAATGACAGAAAAGCTGCGTCGGAACCGGAGAAGCGCAAATTGGGGTACGTGCTTCTTCATTGATATTGAAAGAGTGGTGGGAGGTGGATGAGACTTACGGCTACAGCCAGGCTAGATGAGTGTGACTGTCGTCCCGCTGTGTCCACTCGTCCTATTCTGCCGACCCTACCGAACGACGTGCGACGACCCGCGCTGCTGTCATCGGGAAGCATTGAGAAGGCTGTACGTCAGCGCCGAATGGCGGGCTCGAAGAGAGTGAGCACGTCCGAGTGAGTACCCGCTTCATTATAGCGTAAGAGAAGGATAGATGTCCGTTTGTCGAGAGTCTTCATCGCGCCCATTCCTGCCCACTCCCGCGGAATATCTCAATGTGCCGTAAAGCGGGAACATGTCTGACACGAGGCGGCGTAAGCACGGTTCCAAGCCGTCTCCCTTGGAATGTCGCAGTCATGCAGGTATGGATGAGCTCATTCACAGGTGAGATTCTGCACAGATGTTCTATGCGGGAGACGAACTGCAACGGCATGAATATACATGATGTCACGGCGGAATTGTGACGTTGCTGCGACCGCTGTGCTCTCAGTGGCGCTTATGCCATGGCTTTGCCCACCTGACTATATCTCAGAGCTGTCCGCACCTGCGTCATGGTCGTGGTGACGAAGTATGTGAGAGCAGAGTTGTGCGAGCGCAAGCAAGACCGCTGCCGCGGAAGGTGAGGACCAAGTGAGCAGTGTGAACCCTTTTCAGGAAAATAGGCCGAAGATCAGCGGATCAGCGATCAATGGTTGACGGCATGCCATAAGGCGGGAAGGTGCCTGAGACCGATACTACATAGCTCCCTGGCCTGGGCAGGCAGGCGCAGGCCTGGACTTCAGCGTAAGCGACTCGCTATCAACGATAAGCATCCGCAGCATCAAGCTCCGATTGGTGCGGTGAGATCGATGCTAGCGCAGCGGATGTATATTCACTGACACAATCATGATACAGCAGTTCGTCCAGCCTTGGATGTCAGCGCAGAAGGGGGAGGCCAGCACTGCTTGATATGCCATGAGGGCCCCTGAGTGCAATCATCACACCGATATCGCCTCTGCCGCGCGTGGACCATCGAAGCTGTCAGAGACAGGCAGTCAAGCTCCAGCATCAGAGCAGCATCAAGGGCCCACTGATCCACGGTAGGCTCGGAACGACCGGGCTGAGGAGGGTTAACATCGGCTAAATTCTGAAACAAGGGAGATGAAGTCACGCCCAGGCGTCCAAAAAAAATCTTGACGCAGCCGCGGCAGTGGGACAAGGGCCCATGGCGCCGAAGCGCCGAAGGGCGGCCATAAGGTGGTGAGCTTGGATGGATGGTCGACTTCTCGGACACCGAGGTAGCTCAGACATCAGTTGTCTTGGTGGGTTATCTGACCGGATGCAGAGCTGCGCACCATATAGCCAGTCAGAGTGATCAGTCTTTGATCTGTAAAAGGGCCCGGTCCATCGGGACCTGATCTGTGCAGTGGCGGTAAGCTGGTCGTGGGGCTATACCTTTGCAGGCAAGGAGTGATGTCAAGCGAACGATAGTGACGAAAATTGCACCAGCACGCGGAGAAGGCGGTCGATGGGCTTCGGCCATAACGACCAGATAAGGCCACAGGCAGGGGTGTTCTGATCTGTTCTGATGCGTCATCCTGAGCGAGGAATTCTCCGCCCCACTTGCGCTAGCTTGCGTGGGACGTGGAGAAGGTCAAGCACGATCAGGCACAGCGACCAGCCGGCGGCTGGGCCGGTGCACATGTCCGAGAATCCGTGCCTATTCGGACACTTATTCGGGCTAGTCAGGGTGACCGAGCACGGCGACGCGGAGCGGAGTCCCATCGATGCTTCGGACGTGGGACTTTGTACTTGACTTGGTGTAGGTCGGATACAGAATTCTAAATAGGACCGAGTGACATCGGCGGTGCCTGACCGTGCCTTGCGCCCTGTTGTGTGTGCCCTCGGAGCAGCTGCTCCGCTCTCGCTTCTCTCTTGCTTTGATTTGATGCTTTGCGTCCGGGCGAGCGGGTACCAAAGGAAGGGGACGGGCGGAGTAGCTGAGACTTCTCACAAGACAGCTGGGCGACAGTATATATACCGAGGTGACAACCCTCACAGAGTGACTGACCCCCCTTCCCCTCCATCGTCTCACCGTCCGTCTGCTTCAACTTTTGGTCTGGCCAGTTCGAGGCCCTTCTCGGCATCATGTCGAGACAGCATCAACCTTATGCTTATCAACCACCTCCATCACGTTCACGTCCACGCTCGCCAGACCGGCCCTTCCATCAGCATCCACAAGACCTTCAGCCGCAGCAAGGGCAGTACTATCAGCAGTATGCAGGACCGAGCTCGGCGATACAGCGGGAGGATCATCTCCACCACGACCGGTACCAACCTCCACCACCTCCACCCATCGCCTCATCCTCCCGTACCTTTGCTTTCCGTCCCCCCGCTATCGCCTCGCTTAGCCGCACATCAGCCTATGCTGGTCCGGCTACACTACCCACTCCATCCACATCCAGGGCGTCGACATCACCTACCAAGGGATCGGTCGGCTATCGTCTGAGCGCGTCCAGTTCGGGACGCGATCACCGGGTTAGAGACGGCGATGGAGATGATGATCTCGCCTCGTCTGGCGAGGATGGCGGCGCGCAGAAGCTCGAGGTCAAGCGGGAGAAGAACAGACTCAAGCAGAGAAATTTGAGATGTACGTTTGTCCATTTCCCGTTCGGCGAGGCGATAGCTGATTTGATCAGTACGTCGCGCCAATCACGTCTCTACGCTCGAAGCGTCCATCGAGGCTCTGGAGAAGAAAAGCAAGCTCGTCGAAGCACAGCACGAGGAGGCACAGGCCAGTCTGAAGCAGTATGTGGCTCGGCTGGAGGCAGTGCTGCGGCAGAATGGGCTAGAGGCGGAATTGTGGGCGTCTCAGGCTGGTGGATCGACCATACCAGCGCACCGCGCGACTAGTCCCCGGCGTCGAGCTAGCGAAGGAGGCGCGGAAGGTGCTGGTCGGGAGAAGAAGCGGCGAAGGGGGACGGAGGGTGATAAGGACGGAGTCGACGCGTCTCTCGGCCATCAGGGCGGCGAGGGAGAATACCAGCACGTCGGCCGAGAGGACAGCACCCACACGGCAGACGACCCTCCCAATGACGCCCTCATCCCTCCCGCATCCAGTGCCGAACACAGCCGACCGACAAGCTCGACTTCTTCCTTCGCGCCAATCCATCTCGGCAAGACACACACATCCCACTTCAGCACCGCTCCCTCCCCCCGATCTATCCGTATCGAGGATCTGCTCTCCCCATCTCTGGCTTTGAACGAGTCGCCTCCGGTACCCGTGAGCGCGTATACCATTGGTACACCGTATCAGCTCGCTCCGGCGCCGAGCGAGCACTCGGATCAGGCAAGCAGTATCGTGCGCCGGCCGTCGGTACATCGCGGAGGACATGCCATGTCGGCCGAGGGCTCGTCAGAGTCGCTTGGTTCTCGGTCCAGCGTAACGGCGTGTGCCACGGCTAGCGTGAGTACCAGCGCATTGAGGCGTGAGTGGGGCAATCTGACCAAGATTACAATGAGCTGATATTCTCAGGTTCCCCAGGCTATGCCGACGCACATCCCCCGGTCCCTCTCCCTCTCCCCGCCCCGCCTCCGCTAGCAGGGCATGTCATCCCGCCCCACCTCCATCCTTCCATCCACACCGCTCGCCTTCTCTTCCGCGTGCTCCTCGCGCAACAACCAGAGGTTCCCATCTCGCACTGCATCCTCCCTCCCCTCAATCCCCAGCAGCAAACCATCATCCTCAATGCCATCTACAACCTCACCACCTCTGCCTTCCGAGACGAGATCAACGCATCCCAGGTCCGCCTCATGCCTGCCATCATCTCCAAGATCCTCCTCGAATACTCGTACTCGTCAAAAGCGGATCTCCGCGTCATCCTCATGCCCATCGCTATCCTCCGCGGCCGGATCGTTGGCTTCCTCACGGACGGCCTGCCCTTTGACATCACCGCATTCGTCACGCACGTCTTGGCGGACGCGCGGATATTTGGGGATACAGGCGATCCCGACTCGTGGGAGATGAGGTACGTCAGACCGTCAACATCGTGTATGTGGATGACCAGCTGACTTGACAGCGATACCTTCTGGGACGTGTGGGGTGGATGGTTTAAGGCTGGCAGGCACTTTTGTGGGAGCTTGTCGGGGTGGAGGAGGCGGCATGGGCATACTGGGTCCAATATCGTGGAGATACTGCTGGGCTTGGAGGGGGAGCACAGCAGGATGACCGAATTGATTGGACGACCGCCGGAATGGGTGAGGCCGGTGTTTGAGCCGCCCGCGAAGGAGATGGTAGAGAGTGTGGAGCTTATTAGTGAGAATGGCGATGCGGAAGCGCATGATACGTTGTAGATCTGTAGTTTGTACAAATCTAGGATGTAGTTCAAAGCCTACATGTCCCTTCGTGCTGATCTGTTCAAGTGGGTATGGCGCTCCATACGATCGATCTCTCGCTACACAATTCGCAACTGAAAGTGCTAGTCCGATGATATAGGGATACACGTGATGTCAACCTAGTACGCCTTGACACCGGCGAGCTTGAGGAGCGTGTCCGTCTCCGTAGGCTCCTTGGTCGGGCGGGTTCGGTCTGGCATTCGTCAGCCTCTTGTCAGGGACCGGATAATGGTGAGCAGACTTACTAGCAGGGTCTGGCTTGCCGTCTCGCGTAGGTCCACCCTGATACAGCTCCCTTACATCGTTGAGGGCGGGCCACTATCGGGGAGTCAGCTCGACCAATACTCCGAAGAAGTCGTACTCACGTGAGTAGCGACCTGGCGGTTGTGGAACACCTCGGCTTTCCGCTTCAATTGCTCCTCGGTTGCCTGGCTGCGCGGCTGGTAGCATACATATCCGGCAACTCGGATGCGATCGCCAGTAGGGAGACGGTTCCAGTGCATGAGACGAGAGTCCCACATGATAATGGAGCCAGCAGGAGCTTCGACCTAGTACATCAGCATGGGCACTCTCAGTTGTCGGCTGGGAAGACACACTTTGACCTCATAGCATCCATTGGCTTTGTACCAGTCAGCCTCCTCCTTTCGGAAGTGGTATCTTGGCCATCAGCTTGAGTACTGCAGGGACGCAACAGCTGAGACGTACGAGTTGAGGGCTGTCTTGGTCCTGGACTCATCCACCCCCCCGTTGGCGTCGAAGAACTTCTGGTGCATCAAGTGACTCTTGGCCATGACGCAAAGTCCTCCGTCCTCGGGCCCAGACTCGCTGCACGTGAAGATGCCTTGCGCGAGCTGGAAGATGGGGTGGTTCGGGTCCTGATCTTGGTGGCTTTTGATCAGCTCCGGTACAGCTACGCCTGGATGGGAAACTCACGGCCAGGGGTTGATCCAGTCAACGTCTTTGCGACCGTGCTCGCCGTATGGGAAGGTCACGTTGACGGCGTCGAACGAGACGATGAGCTCCTCGGTGCCCCATAGTTCGGCAAAAGCCTTGATGACGCCGGGCTCGCTGAAAATCAGCCGACAATCTGCACAAAGTGATAGGATACGCACCATCGGATTCGCCAGATCCAGTCCTCATGGGCACAAGCTGCGAGTCAGCTCGGTATCTATGGGTGGGGGAGAACCATTCTGCCAAGACTGGCCCCCACTCTGTCAAGCCGGGTATATCCGACACCCGCGTGAAAGCCCGCATGTTTCCTCCTCCTTGCCCCCGACCTCGCCGATAAGGACGACGATATCCTCCTTCTCCCTAAGATACGCGAGAGTAGAAATACTCACCATAGCGGTTATACAGTCCACCCTTTCCATGCGCGGGCAGATGATCCTGGGTCCAAGTCGACTTGTCGTCCCTCTTGAAGCCCAAGTCGAACGCCTCGAGCCAAGTCAGGGCGTCGTCGATGTACTGGTCGCACTTCTCCTTGGGAACCAGATTGGGAATAACGCAGAATCCCTTCTCCTTCAGATCCTTCATGAAGGGGGCGCTGGAGAGGTTGTTGGGAAGAGCGAGGATGTCCTCCTCGGAGTACTGCTTTGGCGGGGGCCGGGTGAAGCCGACAGCGGGTTCAGACATGATATTGATGTAGTGTGGGTGGGTAGATGTGGGACAGGGAGTTCGGGATGGATGCGAGGCGAGGGCGCGGGCTGCACGCGGCGGCGCCTTATATGATCGGCTCACACGCTATTGACCTCCACCCAACCTCCACCTTGGCAGCCGAGGCTCGGCCCGGCTATTAACCCGAGATTCACCCATCTCCCCCGAATGCCCCGCATAGACCGTCCGCACCGATTAAGCGAAGTCGCGACTTTGTTCCACCCAGTCTCGAATTTACCTGCGGACCACTGGGGAGTCCACCATGTCACAGCCCACTGCAATAAGCATGCTACGAGCACCGGGAGGCTGAAGCGCACAACGCTGATCGATCTGCCGTTTTAAGGAATGTGGAGCTGAGCTTGTTACGTACAATACGCACGGGCCTGAGACGTGTCAGCTCTCGATGCAGCGTTCTCTGGCGTTCTCCTTTGTCGAACTTGGTCATCTATACATCTACCTCATCACTGCTTCAGCCAGACTCAAGGCTCCTGAGGGTCACACCTCGAGGTATCTCCGTGATGCGTCCCCCACGAAGCTTTCGCGTCTCGGCGATCCTCCTGGGATTGGTACTGGCTTGTCTAGCGATCAACGTTGTCGCTGTAGAGGAGACTCAGACCAGCCCTGACTTGGACGCTGACGGTCAGTCATGCTATCGTGAAATTGACTGAATGAGAGCTGATCTAGCCGATAGTGTGCTCTCCACTCCTCGAAGCTCGCACCCTTCTCACTGCCCTCCAACCCTCGCCAAATGCCCATCTTATCGATAAAGTCGGATCACTAGCTACCGATACCCGATCATGGGGTCGAGGTATGGGCTGGACAGATGAGGTACGTAGAGCTACTACACGTGATCCGTAGCTGATATTCAGGGCCCACTATCTACGACTCTGCGCCTACTACCCCGCTTCATCCGCACGCTGAACAATCTCCCAGCTGCCCTCCTTCAGTCGGTCTCGCAAAGTCTGCGGGTACCAGGACTCGAACGGCGGTCATCATCACGGTCAGATAAGGGGAGTGGAGGCAAGATCAGTCGGGCACGGAGGGAGAAGGTGGAGCGGATGTGGACTCTTGTTGGAGAGGCGGAGGAGAGGGGGTGTACAGAGGCTTTGAGCATGCGGGCAAAATTGAGAATGGTGAGTGGTGCTCGCGCGACCATTCTCAGCAGGAGGAGCTTCGATGAGAACATGCTGAACAATCAGTTCCCACCAAGAGGTGTGAAGCAGGATCTGCCAGCTGCATTTGTGGCATATACCGTTAGTTCAGCTCGTCGAGCGACGGTGCCGAGCTGACGTTTTCATAGAAACTGCTCGAGTCAAAGCCGGACGCAGAAGCACAGTTCTTCGTTGGCTTTTTCCATGCCACAGGCTTGGGCGGTGTGGAGACGGATCAAGCGAAAGTGAGCTTTTCGCAGTCGCCACAGGGGAGTGGAGCATAGTTGATCCCGCCAGGCTACCCTCTACTACACCTTCGCCGCTTTGCAAGGCTTCCGACCGGCCGAGATGGCCCTTGGATATCGATACTGGGCAGGCATTGGAGTTAAGGAGGTATGTGCCTCTTCGATTGGGAAACGGAAGCCCTGTGCTGACCCCGCAGGACTGCTTTACTGCATTGGACTGGTATGAGGCCGCCGCAGAAAGATGTGCGTACCAATTGCCTGAGCTTAGGCCTAAGCTGACATTAAGCTTATGCCCATTTTCTGTCGGGACCACCTGGGGGACGTACACTCCCGCTCACTTCGACTCGCCTATCTGATCTCGCCGGGGGGATCTATGGCCCGCACGCTTCGTGGGCATCTACAGGCGCCATGGCTCAACGCAATTCCATTCGCGCCTCCTCAGCATCCGCGCGGGGCGAGACAGAGCGCGAAGTATTGGAGTATTACCAGTACCACTCTGACCGGGACAGCCTTGTCTACACAGTCCGCCTCGGTCGACTCTTCTACTTCGGTTCAGTCTACTTCCTCCCAGGGGGTATCTCCAGCGGTGGCGAAGGCGTCGGAGAGATACCGCAGGACTACCGAAAAGCGAAAGAGTACTTCCTCCGGGCGGCGAGGCAGCTTTGGCCCACGGACTTTGACAGTGAAGGCAAGGTGATGCCCAAGCGGAAGATGAGCAAGGAGCAGGAGGATTCGGTAAGGGATCCGGCCACTATAGCGGCGGGCTTTCTGGGGAGGATGTCTATGCGTGGCGAAGGCGGAAAGGAGGACTGGCGGAGGGGGAGGATGTGGCTCGAGCGAGCTGCCGAGCTGGTAAGTCATTACACTAAACGCGAGAGCTATGCTGACTATTAGGGTGACCGCGAAGCTCATAATGGTCTGGGAGTCATCCATCGGGATGGGCTATTGGTACCGGTCGACAAGCAGAAGGCGTATCATTACTTTGGCGCTGCAGCTGGACAAGACTTGGCGGAAGCTCAAGTCAACATGGCGAAACTTCATCTGGGTCTGTTGCTATCCCCTGTTCCACGGGCTCTAGCTGATATACAGAACGCGGTGAGCGGATCCAAGCTACTCAATACCTCGATGCCGCCATCCGCCATGGCTCGCCGTTCGAAGCCTTTCACCTTCTGTCCCGTCTACATGCGCGCACGGCCCGTTCTCAGGCCGCTTCAGGCTCCGGCGGTCAAGGCATGTGCGGCGTCAGCGTGGCATGGTACAAGCTCGTCGCGGAGAAGGGCGATTGGACGGAGCCATACATGCAGGAAGCGGACAGAGCGTACCTGAGGGGAGAGGAAAAGAAGGCAGTCTTGGGGTGGTGGATCGCCGCTGAGATGGGGTACGAGACGGGCCAGAATAACGTGGCGTATCACCTCTCGAAGCATGGAAGGGAAGATGGAGAGGGGATCAGGGGTCTGCAGGGTAAAGGGGGCGAAGATTGGAAGGAGAAGGAGGTCAGGCTGTGGGTTAGGAGCGCGGCGCAGGACAATGTCGATGCGATGGTCAAAGTCGGGGATTACTTCTGTGAGTTGACTCTGCTCAGCTATAAAGTGCTCCTGCTGATGAGATAGACCAGGGCATCGGTGTCAGTCCGGAGGCGAGATACGAAAAGGCGGCAGGGTACTACCAGACCGCTGCGGACACACAGACATCCTCCATGGCGTACTGGAACCTGGCATGGATGTACCAGAACGGAGAAGGGGTACCAAGGGATTGGCACCTTGCCAAGCGATACTACGATCTAGCAGGTGAGACCAGTAGTGAGGCTGGATTGGCTGTGGGTGTGAGCCTGATTGGGCTGTATCTGAAGAGGTGAGTCGCAGGTCTCTCACGCTGCGACAATGACTGACATCTTAGTATATGGGTCGAGTTCAAGACTCGTGGAGAAGTCCCGCGGCTCCCGTTATTCGAGGACATCGAGGACGAGCACCGTACCATCTCCGCTTGGGAACGGATCAAATCCGTCTTTGCGCCACCGGTCTGGGATGGCGATGAGGATCCCACCGGTCATAATGGCGGCGGCGAGGACGGAGCGGACGACTATGGAGGGTCAGGTTGGGCCGGCGGAGACGAGGACAATCTCAATGGAGGTGTTGGGGGACTGGACGAGGCGGAAGATCTGCTGGAGACTGTGATGATCCTTGGTCTGTTTGGGCTGCTCGGCGCTCTTGTCTGGGTGAGAGGGAGATTCCTGGCTCAGAGGGAAGCCGGAATGGACCATGCTGGGGCGATGGGCCAGCAAGCGGGGCCAGGAGCGGTTCCGGGACAGGCAGGTCAGGTGGGGCAGGATGTCGCAGCGGGATTGCAAAGAGAGGCGGATAGGAGAGAGCGGGAAGCGATAGGGCTGCCAGTGGGGTGGGAGCCGCCCTTACCTTAGCCTTGTATCGGTGTAGAGTATATCTGCTTGGGAGCTCGGTGTTATCGTGACATGGCTGCCAGACGCACCGAGATCGGATGATCGGCCAGTTTGGGTGGCAAAGTCAGTCGCGTCAACGCGTGCTGCACAGTTCGCGCTCCAGCCAACCTTACCTCCCTTTCGCTTCATCATCAACCATTATGAGCTCTTCACTCCTCCCATCTATCTCTCTGAGCTCTTCCTATAATCATACAGTCCCATCAAGTGTTGAGGCAGACGCGGACAAACGCGATCTTTCGGTTGCCCATCCCACAGTCGCGTTACAATCGTCGTTGTTGACAACACCAGTCGGGGACAGGTCGTCCACCTTCCATCGGCCCTCTACGTCGAAGCCGTATGCTCCGTCAGCCTCATCCGGACGCTCGCACCGACCGCTGAGCCTATCAAGGGCGCCCAATCTGCCCGACATAATGTACGGAACGATACATAATGCCCCTCTGGACGGACCAGGCGACATTCCTAGCGGACGACAGCTTAAACGGCTATCGCTGCTCTCGCGCCCCCTCCATCTGCCTACCTCCCCTTCATCAGCTACCCCTCGGCTCTCCCCACATAGTCTGCACGAGGGACTCGAACCCCTGGAAGGCTCGGCCGGGGAGGACGAGCCAGATACCCCTCGAGCCGGAACAACAACCCCGAGGGGCCGGGAAAGGGCCAAGGGGATACGGAGTAGCATATCTTATGCTAGCTCTCCTACGGCGTCTCTAAGGAGTCCAGGTCCAGTGGAGACAAGAGGCGCGGGAAGGACCGACCGAGAAGGAGAGGGCGGGTCGTGGCGACCTGCTGCAGGATTGGGATTAGGGGTGTTGCGCGAGGCAGAAGGCGGGCATGATGTGGCATCGGGAGCGCCGGGAGTGGAATCGGGATCGGGAGGAGTAGAGGAAAGGCGGACCGAGAAGGAATTGAAGGCGAAGGGTATCACGTTGACTGAAAAGTAAGCCCTCTCCTGCTGCCCTCAATTCCTGGCGAGAAATAAGCTGATCCCTCAGGCATGCGGACCTCTTGACGCTCATTGCGCAGAAGGAGCGTAAAGTCAACGAGCTCAGACTTGGTGAGATCATGACGACTCAAAGCAGCGTCCAGTGGCTGATGATCCAGAGCTGGCGCAGCAGGAAGCGGCCCTCAACTTCCTCAAGCAAAAATGGACAACCATAGCTACCCGCACCGCCCGACCGTTCACCACTCAATCATCGGTATCTTCCTCGTCATCAGTACCGACAGCCGGCCCTTCATCATCTCGGTCATCAGCACCCGTGCAGCAGCGCAGATCGCAGATCCGCCCCCGGCCCGTGACCCACGCGTCCGCTTCTTCCATCTCGTCAACCTCATCAAACCCAACTTTACCGCCTACATCGCCGACCTCCCCATCAGACACCTATTCTCCGCTCCATCTCTTGGCGGACGAAGAGGAGGCCGCAGCTCTGATAGGTCCTAGCGCTCAGGCGGTGCTAAATAACCTGCTGGCGACGGCATACGGTCCGGAGGGCGTTGTGACGCCATCAGCAGTGGAGGGCGGGAGGAAGTTTTGGGGTCAGCTGGTCAAGACCGTCAGCGCCGCGGCAGCAGGGACTGTACCTGGGTCGGATCTGGGGCCGGACGTAAACCACGAAGCCGACGCCAGTAAGACGCTCGACATGTGAGGATATTCTGGTTGTGCTTGGGCTTGGACTGGCTACTCCGGCGGACATGGCTGATTCCAGTAGTTCTGCTCTCAAGAACATCGTCTCGTTGCCTACATGGTCGTCGCTCATCCCCACTCCTTCATCCTCGACTCATACTCGCCCGATCCGCCAACCTGCAAACCATCAGCGTCTACCTCGACAGCGAGAACAAAGTGCCACATCAACAGCTTCCGCAAACACCCAGAGCCCTGAGCTTCAGACACCTCACATCGACCAGGATAGTGCCGGAGGCGCACAAACCTCTCTACGGGTTGGCGGTTGGGCCCAGGGATCAGGAGAGAGGTCAGGAATAGGCTCAATGGCGTCGTCCTTCCAGGATCTCATGGACTTTCAGGATGAGCCGGAAGGTATGGAGGGAACGATAGCGCCCGATACGGTCAGACCCGGGACGGTCGGCGGCGCAGTGAACGGGGACAAGCCGGATTGCACTACTGGAGGAAACGAGAGCGAAGAGGATGAGTGGGGATGGTAGATCGTCTATGTTTGCATATGCTAGCTCAGCTTTGTGCTGGCAGGCGGACAAGCTCATCCGGGTACGCCTCCGCCCATGCCTTGATCCCGCCCGTCAGGATCATAGCTTGCGACTTGGTATCGTTCCGGCGATCCAGCTCTTCCTGATACCAATTCGCACATCTTGGTCCACGTCCGTTACTGGACGAGCAGTGGAAGATGACCATTTCGTATCTGGGCATCAGCACGGGCAGGAAAAGCTTGTAATCCTGAACTGACCGGCTGAGTATGGGATATAAGGCTGGCAAAGTAGCCTGGAATGTCTGAGCTGGGAGATTGATCGCCCCAGGTATCAGGTATGGTGCATTTTCCTGCGAAACATCAGTGGCGTTCCCATTGGGACAAGATGGGAGAGAGCCCACCTCAATATCGGTGCGCCGCACATCCACGATGAGAAAGCTCGGCTCTTCTCCTTGAGCGCGCCCATGTAACATAGCATGAGCGGCTTTGACGCTAAGGTCCAGCGCCCGTTTGACGGGTGTTGAAGAAGCTGCAAGGGAGACCGACATGGCTTTCTACGGAGAGGGGGAGAAGTCTACAGAGAAAGGGAGAAGACAAGCTCAGAGGATCGTCCTCCAGTCGTTGTTCACCACGACAGCGAATTTGAATATCAAATTCAAATTCAGATGTGCAGGGAAGCTGCAGTGCCCGGCGCCCATATCACCTATTTAGCTGCAGTATCAATTGGCCTACTTGGTCCCACTGTGGCCAAGCTAGCCAAGAATATTGGCGGTCATAGTCCTGCACAGAGACATATTAGTAGAAACGGTGATAGCATCCATTTTACACGCTGGACGTCCCTGATATCTACCGCCCGCCACGCTGACCTCGCGTCTAATGGAGTATCCCAACATCATGGCAGCGATCGTAGATCCAAGACATGCCGCGTACGTGCATGTCTGTAACGAAGAGGTTCGGACAGCAGTAGGCTACCGCGTCAGTTCACGTGCGTGTAAGAGTTCGTGATACAGAAGGGGTAGCACTCACCGGCAAGCCTAAAATAGCGGAGGAACAGAAGCCCAATCTTCGGATTCACCCACTTCTACCGGAGGAGCTTTGTTCATCTTCCTGTACGCCTCCCTATCCCCTCTCGCCTGTATTTCGTACAGTTTCCACCAGTGTACCAAATCCTTTTTGGTCAAGTGCCCCTTGGCCCTCAACCCCGCCTCTGTTGCGCCCTCCAGCTTTAACTTGTGGCCAATCATGTCGATGTACATCCACACGCCCTCAAAGTGGCGGATATCGAGAGATTGCTTGTCCTTCCTGGCAACGATGATTCCGCCGACGCGGGATTGCCACTCCGCCGGAGCCTTGCCGGTGCTGGGCTCGATGTTGAGCGTAGTGGCAATGTCATTCTCCAGCAAGGATTTGGGGGTGGATACGGTTGGAAGGGAGTATGTCTTGTAGACGACGAGGGGGAATTCGATCGCGGTGGAGACCGGCACCGGGCGCTCGAAGAATATGTCGTGGCTGAGTGGAATGGTGATGAGAGTGTAGGTCCCCGGGTTGGTCCGCTTTTCCCCTGCGCAGGGTAATGAAACAGCATAGACATGACCCGACTTTGGTGGAGGAGGGAAGGTGTTTTTGTGTGCTTGATTACGCGGTGATGAAGGAGGAGAGGGACCGGAGGGGTCGTAGTAGGAGGAGGGGTGTGGCGCGCCTTCGTTGCCTAGCGCGTTGAGCGGCACTCGACAGATCGTGCCATTCTCCATCTGTACTTCTGCCCATCCTGCTACCTGGTCGAATGCAACGATAGTACCGGACATGGCGGATGAGAGATTGTTGGTGTTGGACTTGGTCAATTCAGCAGCAGCGAACAGTTGACTATAATTTCAAACTGAGGAATGCGGGGGGGTGTTACGTCATACTCTGCCGTGTGGCACTCGTGTGGCACTGTAGAGTAAGTCGATGTCTCCTCCAGGTTATTCAGGTTGCCGGGCCTGCAACTGACCTCATGCCTGTCAGACCTGGAGTCAGTCAAGCCAGGGATTTGGGCGTTCACTGCTGCATAGGATCTACAAGGCAGGGAAGTAGCGCGTGAGGCGAGCGAAACTAATTCATTGATCTTCTTTTCTCCCCGATCTATCATACTCAGATCAACGGCTGATCCTCGTAGTATACGATGCACCTGACCTCAATACTCTGACGCGGCTCATATTGGACGTCTCTTGGCACCTCGAGCGAGAACCTGCATGGTTCAGCGAGTCCGATTGAGAACGGACTGGGTGGGCACTATGCACTCACCCCGTGTGAGCTGCAATCATCTTTGGCAGCTTGTTGTCGTAGCACTGGAGTCAGCGTGGACCTGACATTCAAAATACCTTGATCAACAGCGCTTCATCCGGCTGCATCTTGGTGAGATAGTACCACTGATGTTCAGGGTTATGGTGGATCAGGTAGGTGGATCCGAGTCTGGACTGTCAGCTGATGAAACTGCAAGAATGCGATGAGCAAGGCCTACCGATCCGGGTACCTGAGCTCGGACTCGACGAAGTCGCTATCCGCCATGCTCTGCCGATGGCAGAGACCGAGAGGAGCGTCAAGGACGGGACCACGAAGGGGGCGCCAGACATTGATGATCTGAGTGCGGGTCCCGAGCAGGCGATCAGCGTCAGCTGGATCGTGTCTGTAGATCCGGTCTCGGCCAGAAGTAGGCGTCTGGTCCACGTGCACTGGAAGGTCAGTTTCTGAGTGAGTGCGGATATAGGACTAAATTAACCTCGGTATACTGGTTGACGCTGAAGATCAGCCCTTGGCACTCTAAAGGTAGCAGATGTGGACCACCTACATTGCCAGGCTGGTCCGGGATGTGCTCGGTCTCCTTCACCCTTCGCCGGACGGTATGGTCGAAGCTAAGCAAGATCAGAATGTTCCTCAGCTGGGACTCACATCGTGACACGAGTGGCTCCCAATCTGTCCTTCAGAAGTCTGATACATCAGCATCACCCTGTCTCGAGACCGATGGCACTGACCTGATGATATCGGCGTAGTACTCGTCACGGATAGCCCCGTCGTCTTCCCAGTTCTGGAAGACAGTCGGGACTTCATTCAGAGCATCCCAGCCCGAGACGTCCAACCCGATGTTGGACTCCTTGTCGCGGATGTCGTTGAGCTGGAAACGTCAGCACTGTGCTCTAGAATCAGATCGGATCTCGACCCGCTGTCAATTACGACCGACCCTGACTGAATGCCCTACTAGGACCTCGTTATGTTCAGGAGTGTCTTCAGGAGGGCTGTAAGTATACTGAGGATTAGAAGAGGTATGGAGAGTACAGATGATGGGGCTCACGCGATAGGGAGTTCCCGGAGGTTTGAGCTCGTTCAAGGGGGCAAGATAGTTGAATGTCGCGGTAGGTGTCAAATCAGACATCGCGTTTGGTGCTGTCGTCTGCAGTGATTGACTGCGTACAGGTCGATTGTCGATTTTGATGTAGTCGGGCGGAGCATGGTCTTCCCTGAAGTATACTAGATGATACGTGGGCGTGATGGCCAAAGGAGGGTGCTTGTGTCGGCGGAGTTGAATTTGATTGTGAATTTGAATATCAGATCGCTATATCCTGCAGCAAAGGTCGAGTACATTCCCTTTGTTACCATCATCATCATATGCTCCTCTCGCGCTTATATATCACATCGGCAAGCTTGATAGGCGTTCGAGCAAGCCGCCAAATCCTCAATCGACACCTCTCACTCCTAGCCGCACAAGCAGCCTGTCCCTTTCATCCACATTTCGCTTCTTTCAGCTCGGCAGCCTCGACCTCCCGCGACCACCCAGAATCTAGCGAGATGAGCATCAGCCCATACGAACCCTTCCTATTGTCGCCTATACCCGGAGCTGAACGTGACTCCACTGGCGAACTAGCTGTAGGGGAGGACTGGACGGCAGAGCTGGAGCTGGAGACTGCCCAAGCGTTCGCCGCGGCCCGTTCTAAGGAAGGGGGCCGATTGCGAGTCTTGGTGCTTTATGGGAGTCTGCGGGAGCGGTATGTCACAAATAAGGATAGATACTCTGGCTGCTGAGCTGAACATACAGGTCATACGCCAAGCTCATGGCTTATGAAGCATCGAGAATCCTTCATCGGCTAGGCTGCGAAGTGAGGGTGTATGACCCGCTCGGCCTGCCTGTCAAGGATGAGGTGTCGGTCAATCATGCCAAGGTGCAGGAGCTGCGGAGTCTCAGCGACTGGAGTGATGCACACTTCTGGTCGTCGCCGGAGCAGCACGGAACGATCACAGCAGTCATGAAGAATCAGAGTGAGTCGCTGCGCAAGCTGCTCAGTGGCAGGCCGGGCTGATAGGCCAGTCGATTGGATACCGCTCGCGATCGGGTCGGTGCGTCCTACGCAGGGCAAGTGTCTCGCCTTTACGCAGGTCAGTCTTTGAGTCTCGCGACCTAGCACCTGAGCTGATATGGTAGGTGAACGGAGGTAGCCAATCTTTCAATACCGTGAACACCCTCCGATTATTAGGCAGATGGATGAGGATGTTTGTGATCCCCAATCAAGTGCGTCTGAGTCAAGCCTCTTTATCGACTCCAGCTCATGCTCGGTTTAGTCTTCGCTGCCAATGGCCTGGAAAGCCTTCACTCCGGCCGGAAGACTTATGCCTTCCTCTAATCGAGATCGCCTGGTCGATGTATGCGAAGAACTCGTCAAAGTCGCCTACCTCCTCCGACCACACGAAGAGCTGCTCAGTGACAGGTATAGCGAGAGGGCAGAGAAGGCGGCCAAGGGAAGACTGCTCACTCAGGCAGAAAAGGAAGCAGAGAAGGCAAACTCACTTTAGACAAACCGATTTAGAATGTTCATAGATTCCCTTAGATCATAGACATGTTTAGGATAGCTTCACAACCATATCATCCTCACCACAAGCATGTCTACTATCTGCTCACTTCAGCCTCTCTATGATCTCACTAAATTCCTCCTCAATTTCCAGCGGATCCTTGTAAAACCGCAAAACCATCTGCTTCGGCCTTTCCTTCTCCGCCTTGTCCATCCTCGCTTGCCATGTCACCGCTCTCTGCAGTATCTTCTGCTGGGATGATGAGAGTGACCGCATGTCCTCGTCGGTCAGAAGTGACGCTGTCGATGTTGTACGGAGGAACGGTGCTGGCCGGCGCGCTGGAGGCATCTCGCCGGGCATGTGGAGGGAGGGAGCGTCCGCAACCGTGCTGGTCGAGGTAGCGGTCGACGCCGATGTTGGTGCGGATACGTCAGCCGGCTCGTCGACCAGCGGTATCGACGCCACCGAGCTTGACGCCGACGAGCTCAACCCCTCCAGTCCGCCCTTCTCCACTTCCCGATATACCTCGGCCGCCCTGTCACTCGTCACATCCCGAATTGCCACCGCCGCCACTCTCTCCGGGAACAGCTTGGCAAACTCCATATAGAGCTCGAGGTCCTGCTCGGCGGAATCGCCAAACATGACGAAAGAGGCGGTGGGAAAGGCACGGAAGAGTTCCTGGAGGGATGATCGCTTGCGTTCAGCAGGAGAGTCGTAGAGGGAAGAGAAAATGGATCGACCGCCGTAGTATTTGAGCTAAACTTTCAGCTGAGGACCACGGTCTTTGGAAGAGAAGGAGACGTACCTTGATCGAGTGCCGAGGTGGGAACGAGTTGACAGTGAGGAATCGGCGGATACTTGGAAACAGCTGAGATGGGGAATTTGACTGGAGAGTTAGGGTAGTCCTATTCCCGTTGACAGTGTTCAAGGACAGCGCAAACCCACGACAAAATGGAATCCCGCCACCCCTCTATCCTCAAGACGGCGATACATGGCGTCCATGTCCGGTACGCAGATCTCATCTAGTGGGCGACAGAACACGTTGCTGCGGTGTTAGCTCCCGGCCTAGGTAAAGCGCCAAGTGACAACTTACCGGAACACCTCTCGAGGACCGGCGAGAATATCGCTATGCTTTACGGTATCATCCTGATCAATCAGCTCATCTCCCGCCTAAGGATCAAAAAGGTTCACTGACCAGGTCTGATATGATGTGCACTCCACCTGCGCTGCCCACGCGTATTGTTGTATACTCGATAACGATCGGCTCTCCCGGTGTGTTCAGCGAGATCTTCTCCATTCCTGCCGTGGCAGCAGCAGAGGGATCCCCAGCTGTAGATCGCGGAGCTGATGTATCAACAGCATCAACACCATATGACGATACCGCTCGCTTGATCCGCTGTCGGTAAGACAAGTCACTCTCTGCTACAGGGAGGACTTCGTAGTCCAGCCGTGAGCGAAGAATGAGCTTCCAGCCGATGAGGGGGATGGCCGCATGCGGTCCATCGCCTGTCCCAGCTTGTGTGCTGCTGTAGACAGCCTCGACGGTGGAGGGAGTGGTACAGAGCTTCTCCCACGGTACGACGACGACCTCCGAAAAATGCCCATTGTTATCGGTGAAGAATTCGAAAGAGTGAAGCGGATCTTGATCAGGCGCGCGCTTGTCCATGAGCTCATCGTCATCCTTCTCGGGATCGGCGGGTTGAGTGGGGGACTTGGGGAACTCCGCGTCGGGAGGTAGGGCGTAAATGTCGAATAAGACCCGCCGACTGGGAAGGACGCTGGACCAGAATGGGGCAAGCCGGGCGTTGAGGTTGGTGTGAGCGGTCCGGATGGACGCCTTGTCCGCGAAAGCGGTATCGGTGGATGAGACGGAGGATTGGCGGGAGGGACTGCGGATAGACGAGGGGCGGGAGGGGGAGGGGGCGCTCCCTGATGGACCTGGCGGAGGTGCGGCGGTCCCCGACGAGCTGGCCCGAATGCTGTTTTCGATGGCAACGCTGGGCGCAACCGACGGCGTCCTTTTCTTACGAGGGGTGTAGGGTAGATTATGGGGTTGATGCCGCTCCCTGTCCGCCTTGCCTCCCTCGCCATCATCCTCTGCTGCCTGCTCGAGGAACGCCATACCGACAGCAGCGGGTAGCGGACCCATTGGCTGATCTTCGGGATTGAGACCGGGTAGATTCGGAAGTGCCGCAAAGCCTGATCGAGTCAGCTACCTAGCAGAACCCAATGGGAGCAGACCGTCTTGTGAACTCACGTCTGACCACTGATACAATGACTCGCTGAGCTCTCGAAACCGTAGTAGGCGACCGAGCTTCCGAGCAGAATCCAGATACCGATACGTGCAAATCAAAAGGCGCTAGGATCTTCAGCAGCTGCGCGACTCATCCGCCCGGGCTAGGCTCAACAGAGACTGACCTGGCGATCCATCTTTGCTCGTCTCTCCCTCGCGATACTTGACCACCGCCCAACCCGGCATCACAAACAGCTCCTCGCTCTCGCTCATTTCGGCCGGTGTCCTCGATCCATCATTCTCACGACTGACGTGCGTGGAGGTCACGCCCAGGCTGTCCGCCCATGCGCCAATTCTACGTCTCATCCCTCGTCCTTTAGATAGCCATCTACCGAGGAATGAGGAGCTGGCAGGGTGGCCGGTGTGGAAGGATCGAGTGGAGCCGTATGATATACAAGGGCTCTGAAGGAGTTGGCGGATATGCGTGGGGGATTTAGGTGTACTTGAGGTATAGAGGCCGGCGAGCTTCGCGTGCTGTGTGAGAGGACGGGGTTGACCGAATTGCCTCGTCAGGGCAGTGCCTGCGCCCGAAGAAAAGGTATTCGCGCCGTATGAATGACTCGCTCTGGCTATCGCGGTGCGCGCTGCGATCATGTCCCAGCCTCGAGATTAGGACGATAGCGTGCTTCACAAGGAGACAAGTAAAGGCGTAAGACCTAGCCGCCGGAATAGGTGCATGGGGAGCTATGACGTAACCGACATGTGGTCCAGCTCTGCAGCAGAGTCTGCCGCGGCGGGCTGCCAGAGCCATGCAGCACCTTCCCACTCAGCCTGGATTGCTGCGAGTAGAAGATGAAGGAATGTAGCTAGACGCGGAGCTCATCACGCTGATGTACAACCAGTCCAGCACTCGTGTCATCCCTCCGGGTCACCCCTGTCCTGCTTCGGCTGGTTTGCCATACATCCCTGGCAAACCCTTGGCCCAGACGACCGTCTCCGTCCTCGCCACCCTAACCTCCGCCTTATCCAGCTCTTCCCTCGCCTGCCGCATCGCCTCATCTCTCCTGCTCTTCTCCTCATGACGCTCCCTTAGCCATTGCTCGAACCGTGCCCTCTCCTCTGCCCGCTGCCTGCTCGCCGTCCCGGGTGTGTTTCCTTTGACCGGGACAGTCCTCCTCATCCCAGTGACTGGCCGCGCGACACGTGTAGAGTACTGGGCTAAGGCACGAACCTTGTCCTCGGCAGCTTCCCGCGCAAGCCGCTCGAAAGTCTCCCGCTTGGAAGCGAGGTCGAGCGCCCGTTCAGTCGTCCGAATGGTAGTCGGACGTGATGAAGAGGATGAGCCCTGGCCCGGAGCGGGAAGCCGAGAGAGCGCGCGAGCGGTGAAAGATGAGGTAGGTTGAGTCGAGCGGGGTGGCAGAGTAGATTTTGGAGGGATAGGGTGGGCTGTGCTCGGCACTTTACGCGGGGCATTTGATGTTTGCGAGGCGCCGGCTGAAGATGAAGCGTTGGGGATGATCTTCTTTGGCTGAAGGGCGCAAGTGGTGGTCGACAATGCCCAGGGAGCCGGCCTGGTGAGATTCGGTGGGAGGCGGAGTTGCGGCAATCCGCTGACGGGCGGTACCCTGCGCACCACACCAGCTTCGGTCCCATCGCCTTCATCGCCCCTGCTTCCGCCCCCAGTACTCCTTTTAGAGGCATCTCCGGAGGGTTCGAAGCTGGATTCCCCCGTCTCTGGCTCCGAGACCTGCTCGCCATCAGCAGCAGCCGATCCGCATTCGTCCTCCGTCCGCTGCCCGATGGTCTGAACACCTGCAAAGCTGGAGCTTCGCCGCCGGATGAGGTTGGCAAAGAAGCCCGACACGCGCTCCGACAGGCTATCGCGCCGGGAGGATGATGCGGTACTTTGGTTTGAGAGAGTGCGATGGAGTGAGGTGGTTGGAGCAAGGGTCCCTGGTGGAGAGTGTCGTGAGAGATGAGGGATTGGAGTCCAGTCCCGAGAGCGGTGACCGATCGGACCGGGATGTGATTGTGAAGATATCGCTCCCGGGGATTTGCATCTTTCGCGAGCGGCAAGCGAGGCGGCCGAATCGACAAGATAAGATAGTCCCGGTACGCCGACCATGTCGGAAGATGTGGACGACCGGTCTGAATGTCGGCTGACTACACGGGGCGGCGCATGGCTGGGGCCAGCTTGGGTGACTCTCCTGGGACCCAAGCTCGAGCGGCGGTCCGAATCCTGCACTCTGCGGGTGAAGAAGTCATTTCTGACTGGCGTAGGAGGCTTAACTGAGCTATCAGCGAAATAGCTCTCATTATGTGTAGCGCCTGGGGTATACCAACCTCTTTTTCGTACATGTCTCTTGGCAGGGCTGTCCCCACCTAATCTCTTCGCGCCAAACTGGCTAGACGGCTGGCCTTCTGCGTCCTTCGGCCATGACTCCGCTGGAGGTTGCGGCGATGCCCCTTCCTCCGTGGTCGCAGAGGCATACCTACCACGCGGATCCGCCGATGTGGCTAATAGCGCCAGCTCTGACGGTTGCACCCGAGCCCGAGGTGAAGGGGGCCAAGAATCGAATGAATCGTCAAAGACCGGCTCGGTGTCGATGAGAAGAGTCTGATCTTCACAGATGTGTTTACAGATGGGGAGGAATGGCGTAGGAGGCGCTCCGGTCATGATGTAGATCAGCTTGCGGACCAGATCATCGCGAGTGGTACGGATAAAGGGACCGACGCAGAGTGGTTTGTTGACACATGAAAGCTTTAATAAGCTTCATCTTCCCGGCCTTCCGGCGGAAGCCTTCGCAATTTCCTGATCGAGCAGACATTTGATTAGTAGCTTTTTGTTGGTATTTTCATTAGCGGCTATACAACTCCGTACTAGCGGCTATAGGCCACCACATTCCTTGTGCCTCAGGGACCCCCGTGGTTCAAAAGACCTATCTTCTCCCGCTGACATCATCATCGTTCCTCGAGCGGGAGAGAGAGAGCCCAATCAAGTATGTAGGCCAGGCCCATGTTCTGCACTCTCGCTTCGCATTGGGAGGATCAGGTCGATCAGGAGCAGTCTTAATTCTGACAGCGTGGGTCCCATGCCGATGTTGTGGCTTTCATCCTATCCTTGCTCACCACTCCCATGTCACTCACCGACTCAATCCTGCTGCAAAGGCACGGCCTCCACAATCACCGTCATGACCCCCTCTATCCCGACAAGACCGGCAGCCTTGCCTCCTCCGCGCCAACGGCGGGACCCTCCAGCTCGACCGCAAGCTATTATTCCACTCTGTCACCGACATCTTCGACCGGTCTCGCCAACTTGACACCCGTCGCATCAGGTCCACTGCTCGCGGATGTAACTCCGGGTGAAATAGTCAGGGTCCGCTACTTGCCACATCCGGGTCCAGCACCCGATGTTGAGTACGAGGACGCCTCGCAAGCTTTCCTCCGTCTAGCACAGATTATCGCGCTGGACTGCGCGCGGAAAGTGGGACCAGAATCGAGATGGGGCGTTGACGCGGCGGTTCTGGCTTGGTGGGATGACGCGGATGGGATGTGGCTGGTCACCCGCCCCGAGCCTGGTGGTGGGGAGGGCTGGATGGACTTGGTCAGATACTGGAAAGCGGAAGTGGGACTGCCTTGGGGGCAGACGGCAGAGGATGGCGGGGACGTGGATATGGATCACGGCGGAGTAGCCCTGGAAGGGCGGTACAGAAAAGGCGTAGAAGTTTTGAAAGAAGTGGGAAGGTGTCTCAATGTAAGTCTTGGAGCTGGCGGGAATCGGGCTGATCTGCAGAATCTGCACCAGAGCGGTCTCACCATTGCGGTCATCGATCCATCCTTGATCATTATCAGCCCCGCGACAACCCCAACCGCCCGCCTACAAATCCTAGACCAAGCGTTCCTTGGTACCCATGGATCCGCTCCGGAACCTCACCCCGATCTCTCTGCAACCCTCTTCTCTACCCTGGCACTTTCCAGCTCGGCTCGACCGCTTAACACGGACTTTGTCCGCACTCACGTCCGAAACCTCTCGCCCAAAGCTGTCAGCGGTCGAGAAGCCGGGGTAGCCGATGACGTCTATGCGTTCGGTGTCATGGCGTACGAGCTCCTCGGCGGAGGACCTATTGATACCCTACCAGCCAGGGCGTCGGTCGACCTCCTGAATGACATCCACGCTCATCTCAACCTCGACATACAACCTTTGGCAACTCGTCTCGGTCCAGTGTCCGATGCTTTGTCATCAGCAATGGACGGGGTGGTCATGCGCTGCTTGGCCAAGGACGCGCGGGAGCGGTACCACAACCTCGCCTCGGTGACGTATGATTTGGCCAAGATCCTGTCCTCGCTCCGGGGCGAGGCCGCCCTGTCGGATCTGTCGGTGGGGTTAATCGATCAACAATCTCGCTTCGAGTACCCCAAGCAGCCGGTCGCGCGCGAACCGATCTTTGCTGCGCTCAGCAGAGAGCTGGACAAGGCCAGGCGCATCGGGGACATGGGCAAATTCCGGAACGTCGATCTTTACGGTCCCAGCGGGAGCGGCAAAACCGTCGTAGCGCGGGCATGGGTCGATCAGCCAGAGCAGGCCAGCTGTCTGGTGGCCTACGCAAAGCTGGACGAGCAGGTACAGAAGCCACTCGCCTGCTTTGTCCAGCTTTTTCAGTCCATTCTGCTGAAGCTCTTGGCGGATCCCAAGGAGGATGCTCGGGAATGGGCGTCGGTCATCCGCACGACTCTCGGTCCGCATTTTCCAGTTTTCTACTCCATGCTACCACCCAAGTCGCAGAAGGTGCTCCTCCTCGGCTCGGAACCGCCCGCCCTGGAAGACATCGACTGGAGCACCTTCATCCAGTCCTTCAGGTTGTGGTGTAAGCGGTTGCTTCAACAATTGGCGACGCCAGATCGGCCATTGATCTTATTGATCGACGACACGCAATGGATGCATTCTGAGGAGCACAGCATGTGAGTACAAGATCTGGACGCGCTGACGTCAGCTGGAGAGACATACTCAGTCAAGGTCGACCGCTTCTGCACGTACTTGCGGTCTCGCTACACCGCGTCCCGGATAGTGAACGTCCAGCCGATCGCGAGCTTTTGTCCGCCTCATGCACCCACGTCCAGGTCCCCTTCCTCGACGCAGACGCCACTCAACAAGTCATACATCAATCCTTTGGGGCGCCGATTGACCGCGCTCCCACTCTGTACGGGCTCCTCCATGCCGAAACGGGCGGCAGCCCATTGTATCTCCGCGTACTCCTTGATCGACTGGTGAGTTTGATATGGGACTCAAGCTAAGTTCAGGTCGAATCCCGTGCAATAACTTTCGACTACTCGGCTAGTCTCTGGGTTTTCTCGGATGTGTACTCTTCTTTGATCAAGGAAGATGTAGATGGGTACCTTGAGGAGTTGCAAAGGGGTCTGAGCAAGGGCACTCGAGACATACTGAGCGTAAGCCAAGCGGGAAGCGAAGCTGATCAGCAGCTACTGTCGTGCATGCCTCTACGCATCAGGCCGGACGTGATCTACGGCGAGCTGGACATCACGGGGGAGGAGTTCGAGGCCAGATTACGTTCTGCGAAACAGGCTGGGATCATTGTATGGGACGAGAGGGGCGTCGGATTCACGCATGATAGGCAAAAAGTGAGTGCTTGAGCGATCTTTGGCTAATTACTCAGCAAGCCGCATATAAGCTGATCCCGCCATCTCTTATTGCCGATATCCACCTTCGAGCATACGACACCCTCCGCCAACCCGATCTGATCGTTGAGTACGCCTACGACAGTGCCCAACATGCCTTGAAGGCTCGATCCCTGAACGGCACGACTGGTCCACCTGAGGAGCTGGTTCAGGTCCTTTTGGAAGCCGTGTATCGCTGCACCTTCTCAGCAGGCTTCAATTCTGCCCGGGCCTTCCTTGCTGCTGTGAGAGGTGAGCTCTGGGTCGGTCCTTGCTGATCCCAGAAATCGCCGAGTCCCAGCCAAATACCAGCCAATGGTGGCTGTCCAACCCGCAATCGTACATGCGGTATCTCCACCTCCAGGTCGAGGTGTGCAGCGCTCTGAAGCAGTTTGACGAAACGTTTACGGAGGTAGGTCGCGTGGAGCGGTGGAGCTGACGAACAGTTGGACACAGCTTTGCTTCGTTTTACCGCCGAATCCGATAGACTGCGAATCGAAACATTGATCATCAGACTCCTAATCTCTGGTGAGTTCCTGGTAGACTGCCATGCTGATGACAGCCAATCGCATGGAGGAAAGCACGCGGCGTTTCCGCGTCACGCTGGAAAGATACGGCTACCGTCCCGACCTACCCTCCCGCTTGTCACTGGTCGATGTCGAGTCAGTGGATGAGGTTCAGCGAATCAGCGATATGGTGTTGGCATCGGACTCGTGCACGGACTCTGACAGTTTGGATTATCTCATTACGGTCCTCATAGGTGAGTCTGGGGATCATGCAAAGCTGACAGAAGGTCACGTCAGCCCAGCCTTCTATCTCGGTGACCTCGACGATACCGCAGAGCTGTTCAGGCTCTCCATGTCACTCCTCGCGAAGCTAGGCTGCGCGATCGAAGTCAACGCGGGCATCATCGCTTCGGGGATGATTACTGTACGTACACATCTCGGTCCTAGCTGATATGCAGATCACCAACATCGCCATCAAGAAGATCGTCTTCAATCTCGCGAGCGGGTTAGCCACAAGATTCGTCTCCTCGTCACTCTCTCCCTTTGCTCGGATAGCTATCGCGAGTGGATCCTACGTAAGTCGAAGGCGAGGCGAGGCTCTGATCAGCAGACCTTGGAATCTTCGTCGACTGTATATGATCGCTCAGAGCATGCCGTCAACTTCGCCGTCTCAATGGCCAATTACGATGTGGCCGGATGTAAGTCTACACACATGTCCCAGCTCATGATAAGGGGCCTTCGTGCTAGAATGCGCCAGCTTGTCATTCACCAGCGTGCGCTCCCGGCGCAAGCTACAAATGCAATATGATGGGATCGTGGAGTCTGCCTCCCGCGCAACGCAGGTCGTCATGAGAATAGGTGAGTAACAGTTCGAGGTTAGCTGACTCCTAGCTCTGGAATGTCACACCCGCCTCGCAACGTATTGTACGGTACCCGAGCCTTGGGTCTTACAAGGTGCCGAACTACAAGCGGAAGAACGAGATCTCATCGCCCGAATACCGCTATACCTCGGAGCCATCCAGGTCTTCCAACTGCGCGTGGCCACCCTGTTCAACGCGCCGTCGCCCTTCATAGCTTCGATCATCGACAATGGTGACGCACGCATCATCTTCCAGCTCGGCTTTGGCATCTGGAGCTGTGAATGGGCATATCTGTCGGCTATATACTTCTTGCAGGCTGGTCGGAGGGGCAGTGAGCTAGACGACAGCTTAGCCTGGATTGCACCGGTATCAGAGGGTACGTCCGTCCCCCAGCAATAGCTAATATCAGATGCGGACTTTCACTACCGCCGAGACGCGCTGCTAGTCATGCGCAAGGTCTTATCATCCGGTCTCGCCAATCTCGACAAGGCGGATGAGATGCTAGACCGTCTGGACGACGCCGGGCAATTCGACGTCTCAGGTGAGCCATGGCGCCCTACAAGCTGATAGTAGGTCTGCTCAGCTATGCGATTGGGCAGCATGTTCAGGATACTACCCGCAGCGCCAAGCTCGCAAGGACCTACCATCAGAGCGCAGCTGCATCGTACAGGGCATCGGGCGCGCTCGGTCTTGGCGAGTACCTAGAGCACGGATACAAGGTACCCGCGCTCGCCATTGACACCAGGCCAGTCAGCGAGAACTTTCCCGCAGCCGGTTCGCCATCCCAATCCAGTCATGGACGATCATCCTCACAGGAAATCTCAAATATGAGCGACGGCCTCGGTGCTCTCACGCTGTTTCGCTCGTCCCTGGCCTTGACAGCCGAAAAGGATCCAGCCAAGCTACTCTGCACCTTGCTCAAGATACTGTGTCAAGTAAGCCTCAGCCAAATTCATAACTGATGATAGTTTGCTCGAGCCGACTTTGCCGCCATTGCAGTGCAAGACTCCGCTTGCAGAAGCGGGCTTCGACTCCGAGCTGGCGGGAGATACGACGATATTCAGCAGTACAGCTTGGACTTTGCGGAGGACGGAGTCAGCCAGATTGCCCCAGTTTCGATCATGCTGCAGGTCTCGAGGACCGGAGCGGTGAGTTGCAAGGCAGGACTGAGCTGATTGAAGGGCATGGTGGAATCCAACTCCGACAAGCTACAGCCTGTTGACCCCTTCTACGCCGATCGCTCGCCCTGTATGATGATATGTCTTCCCACCTACACCCAGGGACGCCAGGTTGGAGTGAGTCTCATACTCGGCATAGCTGACGCAAGGTCATCCTCTTGTCCTGCATGACAAGCAGCAGTATCTCGATCGAGGCCCAATCCGCTCGAGACGTGATTTCCTGCCTGGCCACATTCGCCCACAATATCGCCGAGCAGCAGTCCTTCACCCAGCGACTCAAGGATGAGGTCGACCAGCGTACTTCTCAGCTCTCGCACAGCCTGCAGGTCAAGAGCTACTTTCTCAGCTCCTGCTCGCACGAGCTGCGCAGTCCTCTCTCAGCTGTACTCGTAAGTCCACGGTCTGGACACGCTGATGCCAGGGTCTTGCGGCGGTGCTCGAGGGCTCCGGTGGGTTGACCGAGATTCAGATGGAGCATCTCGGTACGATCATATCAAGCGGCGAGCACTTGCTAGATCTCATCTCCAACATCATCGATCACTCTCGCCTCGAGTCCAACGCTGTCTCCATCGAAAGCATCCCCTTCGACTTTCGCGAGCTGTGCGAGACGGCGATCGAGAGCATGGCGACTATCGCGCATGGGAAGAGCGTCGACCTCTGCCTTGCCAGCTCGATCAAGACGGATCCGCCACCGCTATTTGGAGACCCCACCCGCATTCGCCAGGTCCTCATCAATCTTGTCAGCAACGCGGTGAAGTTCTCGTCGGAGGGCACAGTGACAGTGGCGTGGCGATACGAGGCTTTGGGTGAAAGTGGGGATAATGTGCTGGTGTCGCTGGACGTCGCAGATACGGGGATCGGTATACCGGCGGATAGTAAGTGTCGCTGCGAGACTGGACTGACCACTAGAAATGGATCAGCTCTTCCAAAGCTTCTCCCAAATCGACAGCAGCATCACCCGGTCGTACGGTGGAAGCGGTCTCGGTCTGGTCATATCGAGGGAACTCGCTCGGCTCATGGGCGGCGACTGTACCGCAGTCAGTGAGCTCGGAAAGGGCTCCACCTTTACTTTCAGTTTCATCGCACGGGTGGATCGTACTACTCCTCCGCCCCGCACTCCACTTCCACATCGGTGAGTCTTTTGGAGGGAAGATGACAAAGAGCTGCGCGTTGACGTTCTCAGCACCTGCCTCGTTATCTGCCATCATGGACCCGCGCGAGACATCTTTGCACAAAAGTGAGCCCTGCCCAGGGCGAAGGCTGACTTGTAGCTTGACTGATCTTGGATTCACCGCTATACCAGTCGCGCCGGGCAAGAACGTTTATCCCGACGGCCCCGCAGCGGATCGCCCATTCGATCTAGTATTCCTCAACGTCGCCATGCTCAACAAAGCCGATGTCGCAAAGGTCCGGGAGAGGTATCCGCTGGCAAATGTGAGTTGTATCACGAAAGAGCGCTGACCGCCAGTTGACCCTGCTTTGCCCGAATATCTTCATTGCGCAGACCATGAAAAGGCTCGACCTCGACGTGGGCCTTAACCTCCGCGTTGGAGGACAGCTGCTGACTTCTCAGCGTCACGAGCTGCTTGCGCAGCCATTCCGCTTTGACGATCTATACCAACTGCTAGCCAGCCAGGGTTCCGGGACCGTCACTCCTACTTCAGCCGCACCAACCTCTTCCCGAAAGCGGAAACGTCCTATAGACAAGGGTCTGGCTGATGTACGTCTTCCTTGTACTATGATGGGTCAGAGCTGACCCGCAGCGCTGCCCTTTATCCATCCTCGTCATCGACGACAACCGCGTCAATATCACCGTCGCAAAGCGACTCCTCGAGATGTTCGGCTATTCCGGAATCGACTCGGCAGAGAACGGTCGGATAGGCGTGGACAAGGCAAAGGAGAAGCAGTACGACGTCATCCTGTGCGACCTGTTCATGCCGGTGCTGGATGGCTTCTCGACGTTGAGGGAGATGCAGGCGACACCAGAGACGGGGGATCCAGTGGTGGTGGCTTTGACGGCGGATGCACTCGGAGTGAGTCTTCCTTCTCCTCGAGATCTGGGTCAAGCTGATGTCTAGATTACTCGGCGACGATGCGAGGAAGCGGGGTTCTTCGATTGCCTACTCAAGCCGCTCGATATACCTGGTCTCGGTATGGTCCTCGAGCGAGCTTACGACAGCAAGCTGCCAGCTGTCAAAGCGCCCCGGCTGGGGGAGCTGCCATCTGGGGTGCCTAGTGAGAGCTCGTGAACATGTTCATGAAGGGGAGGTGCGCATCTGTGGGCGGAAGCTGGGAGGGTGGGCGCGGGAAGGACCCAAAATATTGCACAATCTTGTGCCTGATCAGAGCTGATCCGCCTATATAAGTATCATATCCTTCCTCGTCTGTCATGTAGCGATAATCTTCCTCAACGCTCTCAATGACTGTGCGCTGTATACCATCGCCCCTACCCGTCCCACAAGACGCTACAAAGGATTGTCAAGCGCCTAGAGTACCCTCGACACCTATCGACGACACGACTCGACCGGCTCCGCGACTTCGGATCCGAAATTTACTCGCCAGCACCGAGTCGCCTTTGCAAAGTGTCGAGTCTTGGACTACTGTCGTCCACATCAAGGCCTAAGCATATATAATGACGCTTAACATCTCCCTCCGCAGCTGGCAGCACACCTGCCCAGGCCCCTCCACCCCTCCACAGAAAGACCGCTCATCACCTCACCCTAACTCTTTTATCCAAATCCCATACACACACCACCATGCCCCGGCCTATAGCCTTCTCGGCCAAGCAGAAGCGCGAGCAACTGCAAGACAAGCGCGCCGTCAAACGCGGAGAGCTCGATCCTTCGGAGGTACGGTACGCTCGTAATCCCGCTGGCAACTATCGGACCGGAGCGAACCACCGACCTGATCCTGCCGAGGTGGACGCGTCGGCGACTCGCCTTCACAGTCGTTTCATCGCTATGACGCCGGAGTTCCTGGAGCGGACAAGGGATCTCGCACATACGTCTCTCCTCGGCCGACCGCTGGAGAACGAGGTGGCGATCTTCCCGGCGGAGTGGATGGAGCGGGATGAGAGGAGATTGGGGTGCCCTGCGCGGCCGGCGTTCATCGCGGGTCAGACCAAGGACGAGGTGGAGAGGAATGAAGTGGAGTCATATGATCAGTGGCTGAGAGAGACGAGAGCCATCACGGAGGGCTGGGTGGGCTCCCAGGGTATCAAAGAGGAGGAGGACGACGAGTCGCAGGTCGACGCGCCCGGTACATCCGCGACGCCGACGCTGAGGAGTCCGACCTGGTTCGAGACCGATCTGGAAGTCTGGCGGCAGCTGTTAGTCAATGGCTGCGATTCATGATGAGTTGACAGAGAGCTGATGGACAGGTGGCGCGTCACCGAGTCGTCACAAATCCTACTCCTACTCGCCGACGCCCGCTGTCCTGCCCTGCACCTCCCCACTTCGCTTCGCTCTTACTTCCAGTCACTCCGTCCACACAAGGAAGTCATACTCGTCCTCACCAAGTCTGACCTCGTCGAGCCTGCTGCACTGGCCGGCTGGAAGCAGTGGGTCAGGACTTGGTGGGCACAGGGGTATACAAGCGAGGAGGGAGCAGGGAGGGCGGTGCAGGTCATTACGGTTCAGAGCTTTGATGATGACGGCGATACCAGTGAGTGTTCCGGATACAGTTTATACAGATGGAGACTGATCTCCAGATATCGCTAGGAGACGACCGAACCTTCCCCGAACATCTCGACTACAACTCATCGACGCTCTCCAGGTCGCTCATGGCCGGCTTCGATCGCGCAGCGCTCCCTTGGACAGCAAGGATCCCTCGACAGCAGCACGGCCGATGGAGAGTGATGTCGACTGGGCGGAGCTCTCGGACTCACTGTCACCATCGCTGGACCTGCAAATCGTAGCCAGAAAAGCAGATCCGCTCACGGTCGGGCTCATTGGCCAGCCGAACGTTGGCAAATCTTCCCTCTTGAATGCTGTTCTGGGGGAGACGAGGGTCCGAGCAGGTCGCTCAGCGGGCAAGGTATGTATCTTCTATGTTTCAGACCTGACATGCGGCTGACTATCTAGACGAAGCACTTCCAGACCATGTTCTGGGGTTCAAAGAAGGAGGTCCGCTTTGTCGATTGCCCGGGACTCGTCTGTCCCAGCCTGGTCGGAATGGAATTGCAAGCTCTATGCGGTGGTCAGTGGCCTTAGTCTGCTCGATATCATGATCACCGCTGATCCTTCAGTCTTGCCCATCCCGCGCATCCCGTCCTTACCAGCTTGCGTTCTCACGGCCGCCCGGCTTCTCCCGCTCGAACAGATCTTCGCTATCCCCTATCCTCCCTCCCCGATCGAGAAGGATGAGTACGAGCACAAGCGGACATGGCGCGGTGTAAGGAAGTCGCCTTCGCCCGAGCTCTTGGACGACGCACCTATCGCGGAGCAGTGGACGGCCTGGAAGATCATCGAAGGGCGTGCGCTTGATCGTGGCTATCGTGAGTGATTCTGTAGTTCACTCTGCACTTCAGAAGCTGATTCATCAGTGACTGCAAAGACTGGACGTCCAGACGGGAATCGCGCAGCTACAGGCAGTGAGTTCTCACTGCTGCTGATATAAGCAGAGACGGAGCTGACTCGTCAGTGATGCTCGCTCTCGCAGAAGGCAGAGTCAGATGGTGCTTTTACCCTCCAGGATCAGTCGTGGAGCGCCAAGGACGAGGCATGTGGTCAGGCGGACCTGCGCCCGCTGAGCCAGCGAAGCACTCTAGCGGATCCGAGGGCGAGACGTCTAGGTGGCAGCGGCGGTCGAAACGGAGCTCGAGCAGCGAGGAGACCGTGATTGGGGATGGAGAGAGCGATGTCGACGAGGATCTACGAGTGTGGGCCAGGGTGGGAGCAATACGGTTCTCAGCTTTGCAGCTGGAGGAGGATACCGCCAGCGAGGGGGGTTCATCAGACAGCGCAGGGGAGTCCTTCAGTGGATAGTCCAGCCTTCCGGCCGGTATTTGGCTCTGCTGTATGATGCATCAGATCTGAATCAACTTCCTTTACTCGCCGTTACAAGATCGCCTGGGCATTCGGCGGACTCGCTATCCCCGCGTGCACGTTCAGAACCATACTCGTGACCAAGAATGTCCACTGCTCGAGCTCATGGCACTTCTTGCTGAGCTCGCGGAAGTCGAATAGCTCGCCAATGGGCATGCCCCAGCCAGAGAGGAAGACTTCGTGGTTGGCGAGCTCGGTCTTGGGCCAGGGGTATTGCTCGTATGCCCGTCTACGACATCAGCACCTTGTCCTGTGACACCTCTCATCAGTATGTAGACCACTCACACGTCGCCCGCCACAGCCGCAACTCCCAATTCCCAGTGCCACCTCAACATCTCTTCTCCGCGCTCCACACCCACATCGGGCTCAGGCTTCCACTTAGCCTTCTCCTCCGTGCTCAGCGCTTCAAAGACCTCGGTCCACCCCGTTCGGATCATCAGGACGTCTCCTGGCTCGATCTTGTTTCCCTGGAGCTCGACGCAGCCTTTCAGCATCGACAAAGTGACGGGCGTGGGGTTCTCGGTGTATGAAAGAGGAGGGAGAGAGGAGCGGGAGAGATAGAGGGGGATATCGAGGAGGTGGGCGCGGGAGGTTATGGGTCGGCGGACATAGTCTATGGGTCAACTCGTGAAGAGGGAGGTGAGAGCCCAAGGGAACTGCTGCTCACTTTGCGTTCCGAGCTTGTTGTGCGAGTCATCTTGCGCTTCATCGAATGTCATTCCGCCGTAGTACCTGCGACCGTCAGCTACACTTTCAATGCAGTCCACCTGGTCAGCGAGCGCTCACCGCTTGTCCCCTTGTTCTGGCCAGTTCTGGTACGGAAAGTGTCGAAGCCCATCCCACTGGCTCGAAGCCTGGGTATTGAAGTGGAGGATATCATCCAGTGACCGGGGACCAACTTTACTGCCTATGTCAGCTTGAGCCCGCTTCCGAAGCGCACTGTATGGACGCACATCTCGTGAGTCGCGCCTCGGCCAGGTAAGCCCAATTCGTTGATTAGCGGCAGACTGCCACATCAGCTATGCGATCGGAGGCCGTCAAGATCTCGTCCTTACTTGAGGTTGACTACTACGCCGTGCTTCACCGAGTCGATACCTTTTTGGACCACCTCGGGCGTGATCAAGTTGAGCCGGCCAAGCTCATCGTCCTCACCGTATAGGCCCCAGGCATTGTACGGGGGCCCGTCCTTCTTGAGGGGCAGAGCTGAGAACGGCGGTAGCGGGGGTATGGGCATCCTGAATCTTGATGCTTTTCACCTGACACTGACGGAGAAAGAAGCTATCAAGCCCAAGGCCCGACGGGACAGCAGCAGGTACCGGTAGACTGACCGGGACGGGTATTGCCGCGAACGCGTCCACGGCTGAGAGCGCTGCGCTGTACTTCAGCAGACTATACTGAGCGATTCCACATATAGTCTGTGCCTGTACTCGTGCACCTCTACCATACAGCCTGTCCGGGACGACTCGCAGCATTCATGCGCGAAAACACCATGCACCCAAATGCTGAAGCAGTACTGCCACAAGCGGGAAACTTTGGCTCTGTGCCTGGAATGGGATGCCTAGGAATGACGTCATGACCTACAGCTAAGCGTCATTGGACCAGCTGAGCTGAGCTGAGCTGCTCCCTTATAAACCAGATCCCCATTCCTCCTTCTACCTCTCTTCTCCCATCCACAATGTCGGCCCCTACTACCACCTCCATCGCATCCCTGTTCGACCCAGGAATCCTGCGCTCGGCCTTGCTGCCGTCGCTGCAGGTCCACACCGCCCTCGCAATCCCAACCTACCTCATCGCCCGGTCCGCAAACGTTGTCGAAGTCAAGGACTTCCTCTGGGGTGCCGGACAGGTCATCAACATCTGGTACGCCTCGGTCGGTCGGGCAGTCATCAATGATGGCGTTCCCGTCCGTGTTGCTCTTCGCGCTCTCTCTCGTCCGTCCAAGCTCCTCCTCGCCGGTGTAACCCTCTGGGGCGGTCGGCTGTTCTACCGGGTCCTTAGCCGCGCCATCAAGCGCAACTTTGCCGACGACCCGCGGTACGCCGACGCCAAGACCAGCTCGGATTGGAACTGGGCTCCTCTCACCCAGTACCTCCCCGAAGCCATCTTCCAGGCCGTCATTGCCCTCGGTTACACATTCCCCTTCTACGCGGTCAACGCCAAGGCGCTCATCATCCCTACGGACTGGACTGTCGGTATCGAGGCGGCAGCGGTCGGGATCTGGACGGCCGGCTTTGCGCTCGAGAGCATCGCGGACTGGCAGATTGCGCACTACAAGGCTCAGGGCGGAAGGGGTCTCTGCAGGGACGGAGTATGGAGCATTGTCAGGCACCCCAAGTAGGTCTTCTTTCTGGATCCTTGCGAGCTTCACGCTGACTCTCAGCTACCTCGGCGACCTCCTCACTCACATCGCCTACCCCATCCTCCAACTCTCCACCCAGATCTTCAACCCCTACACCCTCCTCGGCCCCCTCGCCAACTGGTACTTCCTCCGCCACATCTCGGGCGACAAGGAGAACGAGGCCGCACAGGAAGAGCGATACCGCGACGAGCAGCCAGAAAAGATGCTGGATCTCATCGAGAGCAGGGAGGAGAAGAATGCGTTCTGGCCCGGCGTCAAGGAGCTGGGTAATGTCTGGTTCTGGGCGGTCGGAGCTGTGGGTGTTGCCGGCGTGTTTGGCGAGAGGGCGTTGAGGCAGTACTACTGAGTGTGACGGAGAGTAGGGTGAGTTTTTTGACACCTCGGGTGTGTACTTGAAATTGGAGCTAATATCCGCAGGTTTGAAGGGCGTAAGAAGATACAAGATGCATTGGTTGTTTCTTTCTCCTGTATGATGAGAGATCCCGAGATGGAGACAGAGCAATTTGTGGAGGATGGCCCTCGCTCTGAAGAGCCTGTACGGAAGCATCAAGCGCCCAGCTTCGGGTACGTGTTGGAGTGCCCCCTTCGCGGGGCGGAGATCGACATGGTGTCTGGAGCGGTCTTACGTCTCTGTCCATCAGCTACAGTCACACAGGTGCTCAGATTGCTACCACTGGCACTGCCCTCTCGGAAGAGCGTGACCGAGCGTGACCGCTCCCATCCCAGGCATCTCTTATAGCTTTGCTCCGCATTCCTCGCTTTTCCGCCTCTCTAGCTTCACGCTTTGGGCCATCATCGACCCACAATCATTATCTCCTACGACGTCCGCATGGCTCATGGATAGGAACGCAAGGCTCCAGCCCTCATACAACGCTTTGCGCTCTGCAGTGCGCTGATTGGGTCCGAGAAGGCTTTCTTGACCCCTCGATTTCGGGGTTGTCGAGGTATCATGTCAAACAAAGTTTCCAGGGCCCACAGGCACACACACTTTTGCCCCGTGCTGGGCTGGTGCTCGGACCATGTTTGCACCTGTTTGCATGCCTCTCAACAGCTGATGCCTACCTCATCTCATCTCGTACAGTGGATTATCGATCATCGACCATGGCAGCCTTAAGAAAGGCATCACCGCCAGCAGTGCATCTCGGCGACACCCCGTCTACACCTGCTCGCGACGCTCGGACGCCACCTCGGTCTCCCGCGACCTCGAACACCCAGCAATACCTCCGCCCCTCCCACCCCTCTTCTCCCGCATCTACGACTTACTCTTCCATCTCGGACCACGACTACGCGTACACCTCGCAGGTGTCCCAAGCGGAGCACCTCGTATCGCCCGTCACGACGCGGGATAACCATGGGCAGGCACAGCCGCGCCCGGCATTGATCTCGCACGCGCGCAGAGGGAGCGCGAGCTCTGGGCGGTTGTTGCATCTGGGGTCGGTACATGATCTGGGGGATGGGCGGGGGAGTCTTGTGATAGGGCAGAGCAGAACGGGGACTGAGCAAGGCTCGGCAAGGTCATCTTTCGCACCGGAGGTTCCCCAGAAGGATCGCCGCGGTTTGGACGCGCCCTCCCATCCGCGACCATACCTACAGCTGGCTCCGTCCTCATCGACCGCACCGCCGAGTCGGGACTCGATCGTCTCTCTCTCCCCTACGGGCCTCGCGAGCCTCCCCTTCCCTTCGCCCCCTGCTCGAGCGGTATACTCCCCTTCACCGTCCACGCGGTCCCAATCAAAAGGCCAAAGCCCATCTGGCGGAAAGGGACCCTACCACGCTCACTCCCCACCCCCTCTTGCTCCAAACTCCGTCCCTACCTCTCCGTCCATCTACGCGCCTCACACACCCCGCAATTGGCTTCCACGCTCCCCAGCACCGTCCCTGCCCCTCTCACCCAGCTCGGCCACTCATGCTCGATACGGCGGCCCCGGGTCTCCACATCATGCGGCCCCGCGTCCTGCCCTCGACCCGCCCTCGCCGCTCTCGCTCCTTTCTGCACAGAGCTCCCAGCCGTACACCCAGCGCAGTAGCGGCGGGACCGGTCATGGAATAGGGGAAAACATCTCGTCCAACGCGCATACGTTCGGTCAGGCCTCGGCATTCCCTCCTGTCCGGACGATACCGGAGTCTGGGCCTAGCAGGCTGTCGGCGTATGACCCGCTCGCAGGAGAGATATCGGACGTGGCGACGCGGGGTTCGGCATCCCCGTGGGCTGCGAACTTTGATACACCTCCTTCGTCTGCTGAGATACGTCCATCGGGGCGGCCTGCAGGGGCTCAAGGCCAAGGCGCAGCCGTACCAGCTGTTGATCAGGCGTCCAACTCGTCTTCCCGGACGCGGTCCACCAAGTCTACGAAATCGGCCAAATCGGGACGGTCTGCTAGATCCGCTCAACAGTCGGCGAGCCGAAAACGGACGTCTGGGTCGTCGTTGGCGTATAGGCTGGCGGATATGAGCTGGACGCTGAGACCGACGTCGCCGTGGGAAGACGGAGAGGAGGGGTTACTGGAGGAAGACGAGGGTGACATCGCGGATGGAGGGGGACATGGAGGGGGCAACGGCGGGGTGGAGACACCCACGCGTCCGAAGAGAAAGAAGAGTATCCGGACTGTTCGCAAAGAGGAGCAGGATCTGGATCTCGGAAGATTGTTGGGAAGGGCGGCGGTGCTAGAGAAGATACTGAATGCGGGCAAGAGGGTGAGTGACTCCGCCAAATGTGACGATAGATGGTAGCTGATATGATCAGGTCTCGAACCAGTCTATCCGACATCAGCCCTTCCGCGCTTCCGACACTACCCTCCCTTCCGTCCCTCGTCGCACTTCACTCCAGCGCGCCTTATCGGCCATGTCCACCCGCACGATCGATACCTCCCAGTCCCACTCGACCCATCATTCTAACCCCGATGGGCAATTACCTCCGGTTCCACCCATTCCGCATTCTGGCCGCTCCTCACTATCGCTTTCTGTCTCGTCCAGCCTCGGAAAGGCGCGAATCAGGCTCGCTAGGCGGGTGAGAAGGGACGGAGAGTGGGGTGGGGACGGGTACTCCTCCTTGCCGGGGTCTGAGAGGGGTAGTCGGACACACCTACCGCTGTCTTCTGGACCGGTAGGAGCAGGAGCTGGGGAAGAGCTGGTTGTTCCCTTACCGAGGGACGATACTCCGCCTCTCCCGCCTAAACCTACCTTCCTCGGGTGGAGGCGGAATTCCAATCTCCTCGAGAAAGGCGACGAAGTGCGCGAGACCATTGGCTGCTTTGACGGACCTATCCATCGGCACGGCGAAATCATCCTCCCTCCCTCTTGCATCCCTATCGGTGCTCATCATCCTGATCAGCTCTCCCCGCTCCGGAACTCCCGAGCCAACCCAGATATGGATCGCCCACTCCCTTCTCGCCCTGTATCGACATACGATCCCTTTGCTTCGGAGCCGGAGAAGGGGGCGTACGTGTATCGCCAGCATCCACCCGCTCGGCGGTCGCAGATGGAAGGGGCGCAGCAAAGGGGTTCGAGGGTGTTGAGTTACGTTTCGACCGGTCAGGCGAGTTTGTCGTCGAGGAGACGATGGGTGATTTGGGTGGGGGCGGGGTGTCTGGTAGGACTGGGGGTGGTGACTGCTGTGCTGGCGGGAGTGTTGGCGTCGAGGAAGGAAGGGTAGAAGACGAAACCGGAGAATAACTGCAGGACGTCGAGGGGATATTGTTAAATCTAGAATCTAGATCTTTTAGCTTAGCATATCCATAGATCTAGCTATTGCTTGGAGCGCTTGAAGCGACATGCAGGGCAGGTCAGTCAGTGTTTGTACTGTCGTTCTGCACTTGTTCAAATGCGGGGACATACCCACGACGTGGATTTGGCGACGGCCATCTTGCACGTGGTGAGTAGCTCTTCGGATCCGTCAGCCGGTACAGATATAAGACGAGTTTCATGACGATACTGCGCTACGCGCGATATAGACCCCAGGCCATTCTTCAGGTCCCGCTTCGTCGCCCTGGACGGATTTCCGCATCTTTGCGCCGCTCGCCCCTAATCTTGCTCCTCCTGCGTTGACCGGCCATTCCCTTATACACTGCTTCTCGCCAGTCCCTCGGCCCCGCCTCCATCCAGTCTAGTCCCCCGCTCCCAGTCGGGGGTACTATACTCTCATACTATCGATTAATTCCATCGACGATACCGAATTTCCGCGAACGACCTTGATTGTTAGCTATACATCTTCACGGGTGCGTGTACACCATCGAACAGAAGTCAGCTTACGATCATTCCGCATGGCTTCCTTTCTCCCGCACCGAGCTCCTCGAACGCCTGGTCAATCACCAAATTGAGAAAGATGTCGAACCCTCGCAGGACGCCCGAGACTTTCCGTTCGCCTTGCAAGTGGATGAAACACCGTCTGTCCATGAATTCTGCAGCACGTCAGTCTGAAGCCCCTGGTACATTCGACAGTCACACAGGGTTGGGGATGGCCCGGGCATTTGATATTATGGATGCGAAGGAAAGTAACATACTCTTCAATTCGGGTTGAGCTGCGCGAGACATGATGAGAGATGGCTTTTGAGCGATATTTTCCGGGCGCTGTTGGGTGGTTGAGGGATAGAGCTAGCGCTGTAGCTTGTATGCGCTGTTCTTGGTGTTGATTATAGGCGTATGAGGTGGGCAGAAGGTATAATAGAGGCAGAGTGAAGCTCTTGCTGAGCAGGTGCAGGCAGGGCTAGTTTATTGAATCCACCCTATTAAGGCGGGGCGCACGGACTCGCTAGAATCAGATTCCGGCTGGTTCCGGGGGCGATTTCCGTGACAGCGAGGCATGCAGATAGAGCAGAGGCAGCAGAGACAAAGGGCAATTACCATCAACAATACTCCATACATCTCACTCAATACTACAAGCAAGATGGCCAAGGATCGCACGTCAGAGTTCCACTCCACACTAGCCTCCATCCGATCAAGGCAGGCGGTACCCGCCGGCAACGGCAAATCAGCTGGGAAAGCCGAGGCGCGACAACCTCTCCTGGGCGGTCCGAGTGGCGCCTCGGGTTCGGGGTCAGATGGGGCGCATATCTTGCGCGCACCAGGAGCGGGTGGAGCGGGTCCCAAGGCGGACGGCAAGAAGTTGAGCGAGTTTGGGAAGATGGCAGGTGGGATCGCGAAGGACATCAATGCGACGACTGCAAAGTTGGGCAAGCTGGCGCAGTGTGAGTCGCGGGCCGTTGGCTTGGAGGTGTACTACTAAGAAGTACTACGCTGACACGTCAGTGGCCAAGCGGAAGACGCTTTTCGATGACCGTCCTATCGAAATATCGGAGCTCACCTATATCATCCGCCAAGACATTGCGCATCTCAATACCCAAATAGCGGCGTTGCAGGCGTACGTTCGGACGCAAAAGGCCGGAGGTGGCGGAGGTGGGAAAGACAAGAAGTCGGATGGAAAGCAGGTGGAAGAGCATAATAGTAATGTGGTGATGATGCTGCAGAGCAGGTTGGCGAATATGGGCATGGGGTTCAAGGATGTTTTGGAACTGCGGACGCAGGTGAGCTATGGTCTGCTTGTCCGAGCCTCAAGCCACGAAGCTGACCAAGTAGAACATGAAGGCGAGCAAGGATCGGACCGAACAATTCATGCACACCGCTTCTCAATCTGCTCTTCCCGCTCCGTCAAATAGTCAGTCCCCCTACGGGTTCGTGCCGTATCAAAACTGACAGCTAGACTCGCTCCTCTTCAATCAGACTCCTGGCTCATCACGACCAGGCTCAGCACCCAGCTTCCCGCCAGATAAGAAGGGCAAAGCGCGCGCCATCCCCGATGCGGCTTCGCAGTATCCGGGCGGACCGGGCGGGTCCGGCGCGCAAGAAACAGACTTTTTGGCGCTGGATATAGATGGGGACAGAGGGGAGAGCGGGATGGTCAGGGCGGAGAATGGGGGAGGGTACCAGCAGATGCAGGTGGTGGAGCAGCAGGTCAGCTGACCAAAAGGCCATCTCGCGGAGAGCGTAGCTGACAATCCAGGACAACTATATTCAGTCCCGCTCGACCGCGATAGAGTCCATAGAAAGCACGATTGCCGAACTCGGCCAGATCTTCACCCAGCTAGCGGGCATGGTCGCTGAGCAGAGAGAAACGGTACAGCGTATAGATGCAGATACGACGGATATCGCAGCGTGAGCTGGGAACCTATATTCCAACCATCGCACTTCGCTGATACTGCAGAAATGTGACAGGCGCGCAGAGAGAGCTGTTGAAATATTATGCGTCGGTGACGAGCAATCGATGGTTGATGCTCAAGATCTTCGGAGTTCTGATTATCTTTGTACGTGTACTTTCCGGCCTCGCAGTCTCCAGGGTTCAGCTGACAGTCTAGTTCTTGGTATTCATCCTGGTCTCATAGATTATAATGCATCAGCTTATTTCCCTCATGACCAGCTGTGGATCTGCATAATGGCATAATGGGGTCTTGATCATACAACAATAGGGCAAGTGTGGGCATGTGACCCCTCTCCTTTCCAAACCCTCGCCGGCCTCCCCGCTGCCGTCGATGGCGTATGACCCAACCCGAATGCAGTCTCTCACCCGCGCTCACTCAGACACCGCTGCCACCCTCTTCTCCTCCCTTTTGAGCCTTTCCACATCGGCTCTGGCTCGTTCCTCCCTCTCTCGAGCCTGCGCTGCATCGTACCGCTTCGCCCATTCGTCCTCCGCCGCGTTTTTCGGCTGTGTTGCCTGGACAGGTGGCGCGGTCTGGCCTGTCGAGGCGGGTATGGGTGACTCGATCGGCCGGTCCTGCTTTGTTGGTTCGCTCGGCCGGGTCTCCTTGGTAGGCGCAGAGACCTTCTCCCGCTCCTCCTTCTCTTTCCGCCTCGCCGCCTCTGCCTGTTCCTTCTTGCTCTGTTCCTCCTCCACTAAACCCGCCAGCTCAGCCTCCAGCTCATCCTCGTCGATCTCAGAGGCTCCCGCCGCCCCCACAGCGACCGCTCCTCCGATCCGGATCGCGTCGTCGACCTCGCGCTGGCTCGCCAAGGCTTCAGCGAGATCTTCGGTGGTTCGTTCGACGCGGTCGGGCGAGAGGAGGGGGTTGGCGAGGATAGTCCGGAGGGATGAGGTCGAGGTTTCATATGCGGACATGACCTGCTTATTAGCTTGAACTCTCCCAGGCCAAGCGGCACAGCTCACATCCACATCGTTCTGCGCCTCATCGATGCTCCGTACCACGCCCCTGAGCTGTTCCGAGACGCCCACTCTCCGGTGTAATATCTCATCTAGCGCCTTTTTGGACCGCAATTGCGATATCGCGAGTGGACGCTGCGAAGCTGCGAGATGAGCCTTGGCCTTGGCTTGACACCTGAACATCAGCAGTGTCCCCTTGCCAAGAGTATGGCTGGCTCACCTGTTGATCTGCTGCTCGATACTCGTGATCTGCGCTTCCACCTTCTCCAGCGCGTTCAGCACGCTCACGACCCCTCGGTCGACCTCAGTGATAGGGTTCTCGGAGACTGTCTCGTCCGGCTGCAGCACCTTGATAACCTGTGTGTCAGCTCACTCCCCATGTCCATATGGGTACGGCCGATGTAGCTTACAGTCCCATCTGACACGATAACGCCCATATCCCGCATCAACCACTTGACCAGCACAAGGACATCCTTCTTGCTCAGTCTCCCTTGCTCTTCCTCCTCCTTCTTCCCGGCATCTTTGCTCGATGCTGCCGAGCTGTCAGGCAGGCAGATCTGCCCAAAAGCACGTCGAAAGGTGTCGACGTCGAAGAGTGAGTCGGTATAGGACAGCAATGGCGAGCTCTCGAAATGTGCGACAAATTTGGCCGCTGCGCTCTACGATATCAGCTGGGTCCTTTCAACAGGAAACATGAACTAGCTCACCTCGACGAGCGGCACATGCACATATTCTTTGCCCTTCCCATATGCCTTCCATAGAGCTTCTTCCTTGACCTCCTTCTCGCCGCCGAAAGGGTTCAATTGCGAGAATGCCCAGTACAGCGGCCGAGCTACGAGGCGCCTCGTCAAGCTAGCAGGGGCATGGAGCGGTGTAGGCGAGGATAGGAAAGCAGGTAAGGGATGTAGCTTGGGCGGAGCCGTCGTGCTATCTCGCTCCTACAATATCAGCTTCTATTACACGGGCCCCTATGATTCGTTGACGCACAACTACGCCTCCAAGACCTTTAGGCCGCCTCCCATCCCAATCAAACTTGCCCACAAACTCCTCATCCACCTTCAGAACAAGCCTGTCCCCATCTTTCCCGCCTATCCAGCCCGAGCGGAGCGATTCCTGAAACACATCCGCCCACCAAGTGACATTCGCGGTGTACCCTGTCGGATTCGTTAGGCGCTGGGCGGACGTAGAGGCGTAGAGGGCTTGTAAGCGGGCTTGGCTGGGCGCAGCGGCGGGCGGCGGGGAGGCGAGTAGGAAGGAGGGTAGCGAGGGGTCTGCCTTGGGCGGCATGATCTATTTGTAGGGAAGACTCGGAAGGTGAAGTCAAATGTTCAAAGGTACTGAGTTCGCGGGTTTTGAGTTTGGGTACTTAAGCTTGGGTGGCGACGCGATATCGATGACGATCCCGCTGTGCCTGGGCTGGAATGGCTTGTGGCTGCATGGAACAAATCTGAGACCAAGGGGGAGGCTGATATGACGGGCTGAGTAGGGGCGAAGTCAGCGTGTCGACAGAGCTGCATTCCGATCCAGACAAATCCCGGTTGTTCACGAAACACAGAGCAGCCATACAATCTGATACAACTACTCCTGCGGACCTCCTCGGCAATCTTACTGTCAGATCTCCTCATCGCTTGTCCTAATCATACAGGCGCCACTGGCGGTCACTACAAGTCTCACGTACTCGAGGGCTTGCTAGACGGGCTCGAGCCATGTGCCGCGCTACTAGGGCTCGAGAGGAAAACGGCGAGGCCGACGAGGATGAAGAAGGTGACGAGCCCGCCGATAACAGAGAAGACGATCTTGTTCTCCCTCTTGCTCCCTACGGTTTCAGCAAGGACACCCAGTAACTGGCGAGACACAAGCTTACTGCGAGCGGCATCGCCCGGCCCATCCTGGATCTGTACCTTGAGACGCACAGGTGGCGACTTGTGAAACTTGGACCACGCATCGTCCATGATCATGGCCCAGCGGTCGTCTACTGCGCAGCCATCCTTAAGCGCGACGGGTACGAGGAACTCAATTCGTTCGGCCGGATAGTCCGCGAGGAGGGGGAAGGCGTTCTGCACCACTGCCGTGGTTTCCTTGTTGTTTCAGTATGGATCATTTCCGGTCCGCATGAGCGAGCGCAATGGGGAGAGCGGCGAAATGCGCCCACAGCCTCTTACGTCCGTTGCAACAGCGGATAGATAGGTCAGTAAAGACACTCACCTCCCTGCTCAGGCCCAAAACCCCGATAGCGTCCTGCCGCTCCCCCTTGACCGGCCAGCGCGGCACAAAAGTATAAGTCACAGTGTTCCGATCGTCCGTGTCATCTCTCGACGCAGACACACCCATACGAGGAGGGTAGGTAGGCACCGCGTCTAGGTCGAGAGATGGCCGATTCTCTCCCTTGAAGAGGGGGGCGGACTCTTCGTCCGCGTTGCGGCGATACTCCGGCAGCTTCGACATGATCACTGATTTGTGCCGGTGGCTGGTAAGGGTTGAACGTTGAATTTGGAGCAGGATGTTCCTGTCGGTCTCACAACTATATAGATTGAGAACAGAACAAGTAACGCGGAAGAGAGATGAACGCGTTGGCAGTGGTGCTATGTTGTCCTTGGCGCACTTTAGCGCGCTTTATCGCTCCGTTGCGGCGGCCGGCGGTGCAGCTTGCAGTGGAGCAGCCGAGGAATGTGGAGTTGCCCTGAATGCACCGTCTCCGGGATCCGCGATCCGCCCAGCATCACGGCCGGAGACCGCGGGTTGACAGCGCAACGAGACTGAGCGCGGAGGATAGACGAAGACGACGCTACACAAATATAGTACATAGTCGTCCAAAAATATTTGACTTGTCTTCCACGCGCCGGCGAACGGGACCAGGCCGCCTGATCCGCCAGCCCCACTTCAGACGAGCCCTTGTTCCGTCACGCCCCACACTAGTGGCCTCCTGGTGGCGTCCAGCCAGGCGGAGGACCGAGAGTGTCCATCCCACCGCAGAGCCAGACGGTGAATGGCGGAGCGAGGAAGAGGGTGATGGCTCCGCCGATGCCGGCTGCGACTTGTATCTTCTGACGACGGTTTCCTGAGGTGTCAGCTAACTGCCGCCCCGTTCCCCGTTATGCGTGGGTCAGACTCACTGGCAGCCTCCTCACCGGGACCATCCTGGATCTGGACCTTGAGATGACTAGGCGGGGTCTTGCCGAAGCTCGCCCACGCTTCGTCCATGATAGACGCCCATCTGTCGTTGGTGACCTTGGCGCTGCCGGAGGACGAGACGCGGGAGAGGAACTCGACGCGGTGGGGAGGGCAGGCAGAGAGATGAGGAAAGATCTCTTGGACGATAGCGATGGTCTCCTTTACGTGTCAACAGGAGAAGTGCGGTGCCGCGGAAAGACAGGGAAAGGTGTCTGACCTCCTTCGTAGCGCCTAGAACACCGAGCACATCCTGCCTGACCCCCTTGATGGGCCACCTGGGCTCTAAGGTATAGGTCACTGCGCTCTTACCGACGCCTCCGTCGCCCCTGATTTCTAGCTGTTAGGGTGGCGCATCCAGCGAAGAGCGCCCATAAAGCGGTGCAGATTCGGCTTCGTCCGACTTGATACGGGTGTACCGCTGTGAATCAGGCACGCTGAGGATATGTGTTGCCCTGCCTGTGTTTGAAGAGAGGTGTAAGAGTATGGCCGTCAGTTGGGTAAGTCAGTGGGCATATATATGTAGAAGAACGAAGCGGCAATGCGGCGGTGAAGCTCAAAGGAACCCCGTCGGAAAGCGGTACTTTTAGCGCGTTTCAGATTGTTGTTGCCATGTGATCCACCCGCGTGATGTGGCCTAGCTGCACATGCATAGCGACTGTTGCTCATGCACATGTGACTTGCTTTCGGGGAGCCTCTCGCTGATCAGCTTTAGCGAGATCTGGCCGGTTTCGCACATCCAGCCGGTCCGTGACAATTATCCCCCTCTGTCAGCCGAGCCGCCACATTTGACTTTCCGACTCTTCAAGGCTACAGAAAATCTATGCATAGTAAGTGCCTGCTTTACGATGACATGCGCTTCATCTTTTGCTGTTGTACCGCCGTGTCCTGCCGATCCAAGCGAACGACAAATCCTCAATGACCCGCCACCGACTTCCGGTCCATCGCCAACTCCGTCCTTCTACACAAGTATACGATGGCCGAGACGCCTGCGACGAACGCCAATATGAAGCAAACCGCAATGATCATGTGAAGCCGATATCTCTTCTTCCCTGGTATGTCAGCAGCGCTCGCATCGTTCGAGCGAACTAACGGAGACTTACTGGCCGCCTCATCCCCTGGACCGTCCTTGATCTGCACCCTGAGGCGGATCGGAGGCGAAGACCGGAGCGCAGACCAAGCTTCGTCCCGAACGATAACCCATCTCTCGTGAGCGAGCCATTGTTGACCAAGGCCAATCAAGTTCCGCCTCGTTGGGACTGAGACCAGGGCGAGAATCTCAATGCGCTGGGCTGGGTATGCGGCGAGCAAGGGGAACGCGCTGTGTACGATGGCAATGGCTTCCTGTGAGGTCAGCGCCACTCCAATGCCTAGCGAGCAGGCTGAACAGGCTGATGAGTTGTACTGACCTCTCTGCTTGAGCCTATCGGGCAGACCGCCACCTGCCTCTTCGCCTTGATCGGCCATCTTGGCTGGACGACATACGTAGTGATCCTCTCCAAAGGGTACAGTTCCGAGCCGGATACCTCGTGATAGGAAGGCGGTGCATCGATGGAGTATTCCGGCGCCCGCTTGCCGTTGGATCTCAGGCTGTACATGGGGAGGATGGGCATGGTCGATGTGGTCTCTGAGAGTCGTCGTGATGGTTGTTAACGGGTGATAAAGGGGGAGTTCTGGGTCAGATACGTGGATGAGCAGTAAAGTTGACTCAAGCTGCGTCTTCTTATAGGGCGATCACTTGAAGAAAGGATGGCAGAAGCTGTGTTGACGCCGCCGGGAGGATCTGGGGTGACCCGGGCTGTGTCTGTGTGTCGATGTTTCAGTAAGTCTGTAGGGCTTTGTGGCTGTGTTGAGCTAGGGGAAGCCCCTTTGTCTTGTGGCGCGCCGTTTTCAACTCCGACATGATCGGCGGGAGTCAGTACGGAGCACTGTCGGGCTCAGGGAGATAGATCTAGTCGCGAATGCGAAAAAGGAAGCACTGACAGCTCGGCCACAATTGCTGCAACTCCGCATTCCTCACTTTTGGTGACGTCATACCCGTACCTGCGTGCCCATCTTTGCATTTGCCTTGCGGTGGCTACCCCGCCGCCAGACACGCTCCACCGTCTCTGGACGAGATGCCAGCGATCGGCTACGAGAGGATGCCTCGCATCCATGACCAGTTATCCCTGGTCACGTAAGAGGGGCGACCGGCCGGTGCCCGTCGATCAAGATGATCCTAGGTGCTGATGATTGCGAGCTCCTCTGGCTGATAGCATAAGTATTTAGGTCAAACGCGCCCTTGATTGGGATCGATGAATGGTCATGCGAAGTCATCAGTTCCATCACAGTACCACCATTACAGCTTTTCATCTCACAATGTCGACCCGCCGAGCTTGTTACCACCTCCCCATCTGTGACGCACAGCATCCACCGCCTCGGACCGAGCCGTTCCTGCGGGTCCAGCCGCCGGGGCTTTGACAGGACCGCTTGAGCGACTTCCAAATGCGGTCGAGGTCGAGCGGGGGAAAAGAGCTTGAAAGCGGATGGGCGTAGCGAGGGGGTTTCTACGTCGGAGACGGGTGGGGGCGTGTAGAGGGAGGAAGGTCGAGAGGAACCACCTGGACCTCAGCTATTATACACAAGGAGAGGAGTATGGGACTCACCAGGCGTGAGCGACGAGAAGGCCGATGAGTCCACAGAGCGCCTTACCGAGGCCGCCGATAACGAGGTCGAGGAGGATGTTGATAAATGGCAATACTGTGAAGGATCAGCCTTGCACTTGCGCGGAGAGCGCTCAGTCAGAACTCACAGCTAGTGGGGATAGTGATGAGTCCGAAGATAGACACCTTGAGCGTCGCGTTTGCCCGGCACCAAATATACGTCTGCGCTGCGAGGAGCGAGTGAAAAAGGAAGGGGAAGCCGAATGGGACGTTCAGCAACTAGGCGCATGAGCATGAGCATTAGGCAGCTGCGGGTCCGAAAGAGCTCACCATAATCCCTGTAGCTAGCATTATATGCATCCACGCATACTCGGCCGTATTTGAGAAGCTGTCATGATCAGCTCATGTCCTTTCCGCTCCGAGATCAAAGGCAGCTTACTAGACATCCCGCTCCATTGCTGATGAGTTTCGATAGATCAGGAAGACATCGTATACCAGAGGAAAGCCACTCCCTGATCGATATCAGCCCTGATCGCAGGAGATTATCAGGTCACAGTGACGCACCGCCGAAGAAGAAGTTGGTGAAGGGCCGCCATATCTGCGAAAATCAGCCAATTGTCACCTCTTATCTTCTGCTATAGTGGTGAAAGCATACCTCATAATGCTTGGTGACTTTCCACCATGACAAGGCTACCTACATCGTCAGCTTCGCCGCTTACGTCCTCAAGCAATAGACCTACATCTGCTGGAGATAATACGCCAAGTAGAGTCGGCCTGGCGATCAGCGACCGTGAAGTAAGCCAACAGGCGATGCGCAACTCACAAGGTGATGAGACCCGTAGCGACCAGTATGAGACGTGTCACCGGCGGGATAGCCGTGAGTAAGGATCCTATGTCGGCCATGCTGTCGATAAGAGCTGGCGGTGGATGGTGGAAGAGGCTGAAAGTTGAGGAATGTGGAGTGGTGAAAGCAAGACTGACTTCCGAAGCGATGTTCCGTTTGTCCACTACCTCTGCATCAGGCGCATATCAGACATATCGCCCGTGATACCTCAGCAGCAATTCAAACATCTAATCTCACCATGTCTGAGGCTTCGGCATCCACATCCGAGAAGCATCAGCTGCGTGACCGCAACACCGAGCTCACATCCCAAGCCAAACGAATAAAACTCCCTGCGTCCAGCGATACATCTGCCGATTTTCGTGCAGGGCCGCTAGAGAACGCATCAGCGCAGACATCTCCTTCTACAGGATATCGCGCTGTAGATGGATCGACCAGTGCATCGGCTGATGCCGGTTCATCTGCAGGGGCTGGGAAGACTGGCGAGGAGGCGCGGGGTGAAGCTTGGAGCGCCCTCGACCTCTTGGCCACTGTGTGCTATGTAAGTCACTTGGTCGATAGTCTGGCCATATACGGCTAGGGGCGGCTGTCCCGCACAGCTTCACATGGTCGTGCAGACTTCGCTGATTTCTTCAGACGTCCACTACAGCGACAGAAGATGCAGCGAATGTCTTCGGTGTGTCGTATGGAGCTCGTCTGCGGTCAACCAGTGACCAAAGCGGTCCTACTTTGGTAAGTCAGACAGGAGGATTCTTTGCTTGGCTTGTGTGTTTCAAGGCATCGTCGCTGACTGGCCAGTATCCGGCCAATGGGCGATGGCTTGAATCACCCTGGCCCCCGCTCTGGGCGGGCGTTGCTCCAGATTTTGCCCCTGTCGATTGTCAAAGATCGGACATACCGACGGGGTTCAGTTACAAAGCAATACGGGAAGCGGGGGTATTGAGCGAGGGTGGCAGCTTCACGCTCTATCCAGCATCTGTATTCTGCCCATCTGAAGAATGAATCAGACCTTTATCCGCTTTGTCTCTGTGCTGGCCAGTGCTATACCACAGTTGATCTTGCCTATAGTAGCCTGTGGCTGTTGTAGCCCCAGGAGGTTAGGTGAGATGACCTCGAAGCTGACCACGAGGCGACACCATCCGTTTAACTAATGACGAACTGGCACATCTGGCTGCCGTACTCAGTGCCAGTCTTAGCTTGTGGAGCGCTAATGATGGTTGAGGCTGGTCTGGGGTACGCTAGACTTGAAACAGATGCATTCTTATCTTTTCACATAATCACTTCTCTCTACGCATACAAACTGAAGTGTCAGCTGAGATCCCGTCAAGTTTAGATATCATCGACTCACTCATCGTCATCCGCCTCGTTTTGGAAGCTCGCACCACCCTCTTGCGTCCCTTCTCCGCCCTCGGGGAACTTGAAGTTGTTGCCAAAGCTGCGCGACTGCTGCATCGACGTAGAGAACATCTCGTATCGGCGGATATCCGAGTCTGACACGGACCGACGAGCGAACTTCATAGCCTCCTCAAAGTGTTCCCTGGATAGTTAGCTATGCCTTCCATGGGAGTTCGGAATCTTGAAGCTCACTTGGTGATAGCCGGAACGTCATCCTCCTCATTATCCTGGTCCATGATGTTGACATCCTCTCCGCTCTCGCCAGCCGCCTCGGCCTTCTCCTTGGCTTCCCGGTCCTTGCGCATGTCCGACTCGATACTCTGACGAATAGCGAGCTTGGCGGACCGCTGACAGATCTCGGTAAGATCGGCACCGGAGAATCCGGCGGTGCTCTTGGCCATGAAAGCGAGATCCACGTCGGGGGCGATAGGCGACTTGCGGAGCGCGGCGGTAAGAATGGACAAACGCGACGCTTCGTCGGGGAGAGGGATGTAGATAAGCTGATATGTCAGCTTGAGCACTTGCCGGACATGTTTTGAGTGACTGACCTGATCAAGACGTCCGGGACGGAGTAGAGCAGAGTCGATCTGGTCCGGTCGGTTGGTAGCGCCGATAATGAATACGTCTAAGGGATCAGCTCATGTTTTCACGGCCTACAAGCAGCAATAACGGCAAGCTCACTCTTCTTGGCGTTCATACCGTCCATTTCAGTCTGCGAATCAGCGCAAGCCCTTACAACTGGTCGGCCTTGGACTTACCAGGATCTGGTTCAAGACACGGTCGCCCGCACCTCCAGCATCCCCACCACCGCCACCTCGCGCCTTGGCGATCGAGTCCAACTCGTCAAAGAACATGACACAGGGCGCGGCAGCCCTGGCCTTGTCAAAGACATCGCGGACGTTGGCCTCGGATTCACCAAACCACATGGTGAGAAGTTCGGGACCCTTGATGGAGATAAAGTTGGCTTGACACTCGTTGGCGATGCTACATTGTCAGCTGTGAGACTCATCGTGTATCGTCTAAACTTACGCCTTGGCGAGCAGCGTCTTACCGGTACCTGGAGGACCGTAGAAGAGAACACCCTTGGACGGGGACATTCCGTACTTGAGGAACTTTTCGGGGTGCTCGACAGGGTACTGGACAGTCTCCTGGAGCTCCCGCTTGACCTTGTCGAGACCTCCGATATCGCTCCACTTGACGTTGGGGATCTCGACGACCGTCTCGCGCAGCGCCGACGGGTTGTTGACACCGAGGGCGAACCGGAAGTTCTCCATCGTGACGCCGAGCGAGTCGAGCACCTCGGCGTCGATAGTGTCCTCATCGAGATCAATGAGGTCCATCTTCTCTCGGATCTGCTGCATGGCCGCCTCGGAACAGAGGGAGGCCATGTCGGCACCGACGTAACCGTGTGTGTCGGCCGCGATCTGCTCGAGATCCACATCATCACCAAGCTTCATATTCTTGGTGTGGATGCGTAGGATCTCGAGACGACCGGTCGGGTCAGGGATTCCGATGTCAACCTCACGGTCGAACCGCCCGAAACGACGAAGAGCCGGGTCGATCGAGTTGGGACGGTTGGTAGCGGCCATGACGACGACATTGGACCGGGCTTTGATACCGTCCATGAGCGTCAAGAGCTGCGAGACTACTCGACGCTCGACCTCTCCGTTGGTCTTGTCTCGCTTGGGTGCGATAGAGTCGATCTCGTCAATGAAGATGATGGAGGGGCTGTTCTTCTCGGCCTCCTCAAACGCCTTGCGAAGATTCGACTCGGACTCTCCCGCCATCTTGGACATAATTTCCGGTCCGTTGATGAGGAAGAAGAAGGCGCCGGTTTCGTTGGCGACGGCACGGGCCATGAGGGTTTTACCGGTACCAGGGGGACCGAACATGAGGATACCGCGAGGGGGCTTGATACCGATAGCCTTGAAGAGCTGCGGGTGGCGGAGGGGAAGTTCAACCATTTCTCGGATCTAACGTCAGCCTAGCTCAATAATCATGCTCACCTGAGCCAACTGCTTCCTGCATCCTCCCAAATCGTCGTAGCCGACAGCGTTGAGGTCCGCCTCCTCGGCTTCCCTGTCGATCGGGTCGCCCTCGGTGTGGATGACAGTGTCGGAAGCGACAATCTCAAAGATCAGTTTGGATCGCCTTTTGCCGGCCATTGTCAACTCACACAGTACGGAGACGGGTCGACCTCCACAACCTTGAAGTCGACAGTCCTCATGCCACCGCGAACCTGGAAGACATCTCCTTTCCGGACCGGCCGGTAAGCCTCAAGGAAGTAGGGGCGGAGGTACACGTCGAACAGGTTGCCGGAAAGACCCTCAATAGAGTCGGAGAAGGGGAGAACGTGGATCCTAGCTGATCAGCGCCCGCACCTTGACGTTCGGGACCGAAGACTTACCGCTTTCCGTACTTGATATCGTTGGCGGCAGATACGTGGACCGAATCGCCGAGCTTGATCGCGCAGTTTCCACGGGCGACTGTAATGTCAGCTATGGCGTCCTATTCACCAACGCCTGAGCTGACTCACCCTTGTTCATAGCGATCTTGCCCTCCTCGATATCATCCTGGCTCAGACAGATAAGAACAGTATCACGCCTCTTCTTCCCGCGGACTGGTTTGTCAGCTTCAGCTCAAGGTCCCGCGACAAGGCCAGAGCTCAGGCTAGCTCACCGATAACAGTATCTCCTCGGAAAAGACCAAGCGCCTCCATGGTGTTGGGGTGAAGGATCGCCACCGAGTTGTCATCGGAAGGGCTCTCGTCAACCATCAACCGGTTGGCCCTGAGCAGTCAGCTCGCAGTCTTGAATTTACCTAAGACCAGCTAGCTCACGACTTCTTCTGCCTGAGAATAGCAGTGGCGGTGTGGTCATCCGTGGCCGCCTGAGGATGAATCAGCTATATCCCCCGATCATCCATCCAAGAAGACGCGCGTACCTTGGACGGATCGTCAGCCATGATGCTTGGAGTTTGCTAGGTTTCGGTGTGGAAGTAGATGGTAGGGCAGCTCTGTTCCTGCTGCTCTCTGTAGGTGTATGAGGTCTTCTGTCTATATAGGAGAAGGATAGAAGGATCAGAGAAGGGGGATCAGCAAAGGTCAAGGTGGTCAAGTTGAGGAATGGTGACGCGGCGTTGTGAACCAAGTCATGGCCGATCATTATCTGTGCACCCTGTTTAAGCCCTTTGATCGAGAGCCTTCTCCCCGAGATGTGACGTGGCCACCCCATGCATGCTGTTCAAGCGGGGACATCCCTGTAACAAGAGGGTATGAAGCATACATCGATGTATCATGCGAAGCCACCGCTGGGACGATAGCTACTCCCTGACGAACATGCACAACACAAAGGAAGAACTAATCTACTCATGCTACTGATCATTCCCCGCCAACCTGCCCCCGCCGCTTTCTCACGTCAGTGGCCTCACTCCCCATCCTCCTTGACCTTCTCCCCCTTCCCATCGTCCATGCCAGCCTCCTCCTCTTCTCGCTCACTCATCAACGGCGCCGTGCTCGCCCCCTGTTCCTTCGGCACCTCCTCCACACACACATCAATATGGTGTATCGCCGCGCCCGGACCGATCGCAAAGTCGATCTGCGATTTCGGGAAGCGGAGGGTGTGTGTTTGCGCGTGCACAGGTTCCGGCAGGTGGAAAGCCGGGATCATCCATGCCCACCCTAACGGAAGAGAGCCGAGGTGGAACTTCATCCTAAATTCCCTTCCGCGTTCCAGGACGAGATCCGACGTGGGGACGACATGGTGCGCGACAAGGTCGTCGGTCGTCTCGATGCCTGAAGGAGGGTCGACGGCGGTAAGCTTGCCGCAGGACCGGAACATCTTGTGCGTGTCATATTTCCCTTCTCCACCAACACCTCCCCACGTGATGGCCGCCTCGGATCCAGACACATCACCCTTGGCCGCCAACTCCTTGACGTATTCGTCATCGTACCGAGCGATAGACACCCATGCCTTTCCCTGTCCGCCATCGCCGCCAATGACCAGCTTGGCGATGGGCTTCTGCCATCCGGTAGGCGGGTGAAGGAAGAGCGTGATGGATTTGATCCGGATCTTGGATGCGGGATCGTGGTAGCACGCCGGGGCGCGCTGGGAGAAGACCAGGTTGACGTAGCGGCACCACCGCCGCTGACTGGGGATGGAGACGCCGCGGCCGGTACTGCTCGGCTTCATCCGCCGACTGGAATGCAGCTTGAAGACCGAGTCGACCTTGCCGTCCCGCCGGTCATACTGCCCCGAGCTCGTGATGGGCGTCTCGTCTCCGATGTCGATGGGCTGGTAGCTGTCCACCTGGATACTGGCGGACGAGTCCGTTGCCGAGATGGTAGTAGCGGATGACGCCGTGCGGGAGAGCTGGCTCGGGACCGCCAATCCACCTTCCGTTTCTGGCTCAGACGAGACCTGGATCTCGCTGATCTCGTTCCCGTGCCCCACCGCGATCCAGCCTTCTCCCTTGCGCTCCCGTCCGGCCAGCTTCGCCCGGTCCGGCTTGGAGTACGACAGCTCCATCCCGGGCGGGCCGGGCAGTTCCGCCAAGGACAGCATGTACGAGCACAGCAGTGTCCCGGAGCGCCCTTTGCCGGCTTTGCAGTGGATGATGGCTATCCGGTCGGATTCACCGGCCAGCCAGCCGGTCATCTCCCGCACAGCGAGCGGGAGCAGCTGGAGTGGTGGGGGGTGATGGTCGGGGAAGGGATAGCGGGAGACGCGGTCGTGCATGCTAGCGGAGGAGTACGCATTCTCGTAGAGGGGGCAGCTGCAAGGTCAGCTATGCCCTGCCATGTCTTCTCTCAGTCATTGCAGCCGCAACCATAGATGTACTTACAGATTCCAGACCCAATATTTCCCCTCGTGCCTCTTATCGAGAAACTGCAAAACATCGCTCTTCTTGTTCCGGTATGTTCCCGCCCAACCACTAGCGGGCCATCCCATACTACTTCATCAGATTCTGCACCTAATGGAGCGCCGTAAGACCTTACATGATGATGCGGTCCGTGACTACCTATCAGCTCAACCCTTGCATCTTAGATTCTCAGTTGGCCAACTCACCATAAACCAAATCCAAATCGACTGCGTGGTCTGGATCGACATAGCGCGCTTTCTTGCCAGATACAATCCCACGGATATAGTCGAGCGACATGACGGGGAAGCGATTGTCGTGAATGGAAGGGTAGAGGAGATGAGGGGGAGAGAAGCCTAATGCTTGAACGCACTGCAGCTGCCTGGTTGACGTTTGACGTCATCCTCCAACTCCACATTCCTCAAGACGGGTAGCCACCCAATCTCCGTGTTATCGGCGGTTCCCCGGCCGGATACGGTGCCGAAAGCGCGGGCCAGATCCAGGCGAGGACCCAGGCCACATGACTCCTCTCAAGGTCAAGATTTCGCGACTGCGCATCAGTCAAGAGAGCATTCACCCTCATCTATGATCAGACTATCTTAGAACCCTCAACATCTACCTCCTATACTCGTTCAGCCAAGACAGGGACGCGAGCGATGCCCACCTTGAAGTCTACGCGAAGGGCGACAGCTGGGGTACTGGCGCTGCTATCTGTGCTGGCTATCGTCGCGACGTTAGGGAATGATGAGCAGGGTGAGTCGCCTGTGCACTCTGTTAAGCTCATCTTGACGGGTGGCTGGAGACAATGTACTCACACTGACAGGCGCATCCTACGTACCTAGCGTAGCGGCGAGTATCCGCGAACCGGCGTTGCTGTTTGGTTCAGCGGGCTTGGGCGGGCTGATGCTTCTGTGAGTATCTCCACATGAGGCCGCGACGTCTTCAGCACTGACAGCTTAGACGGTCCGCTGGCACCTTCCTACCGAGACCATGGCGTGTCTACGTTGACAGGCTCGAGTTCTCCTTCACGACCATGCTATGGATCTTGTGGACGTGTACGTCTAACTCCTCCTCCCGTCTACCAGAATCCCAGCTGACGGACCAGCGGCAACTATGTCATTCTCCGCCGCCACCATCTCTTCAACCGTCTGCAGCATCGACAACAGCAACAGCTCCACTCCCCCGCCATGCACAACAGTCACATTCGACATGTTCCTCCTGCACAGCCTCTCGCTCGCTTCCTTCGCGTACCTCGTCATCGTCCTTTCGACGGCTCTCTCCCCTGGATACTTTGCATCTCACTCGACGAGTCTCGATGGGCTGGACGCGATGGGCGGCGAGGGGGTTGGAGGGGAGGAAGGGAGCGTGTTTGTCATGTGGGATTTGGCGCTGGGGGACTCGCCAAAGGGTCTAAGGGCGGAGCTACCGGGGCAGACGTCGAGGCCGAGCGGATACGAGACGGCGTACGGGACTGCAGGTCCCTCGGCGGCGGGCGGGGGCTCGACGGTCGAGGTGGAGCCGACGGGAATTGCAGGAAAAGCAGACCGCTTCGCTAGCGGCCGAGTGGGACTGTACGTCCCTTTGCTGGTGGCAAGTCTGGGCGTGATCGCGTCGCTATCGGTGGTGACCTTGAAGGGCTCTTTTATCAGTGCGTCAACTATCATCACCATGTGATGATGACACTGACTCACCAGGTCTGACTGCCATATCCGTCCTTGCGCTCGCTTTTGCGACAATGGTATTCACCCTATCTTTGTACGATTTCTTTGCCCGCTCTTCTCATGCAGCTTATGCTGACATCCGCAGCTTGTTTCTCCATCGACGCGATAGGTCTATCGCCAGCTCAATAGTGACCTCCAATCGTAAACGACGAGCTATCGAACTCGGCTCAATCCTCCTTCTGTTCGTTCTGTGGCCGGGTATGCCTCTTCCCGTCTTCAGTAACCCTGGACACTCCAGCTGATACCTCAGTCGCGGCTACGCTCTTCACTCTCAACCCTACCGCCACTTCCAAGCCATGTACAGCATCCAATGCGGCGTCCGTCCCATCGTTCATGACGCTCATGCTAAATACCACCGGGGAGGACAAGGACGACGACGCAACCGACCTCCTCAAGAACTGGCTATCGACTTGCAACCTCTCCCTCCTCATTCTCAGCCTCTCATGGACGTCCGCATGGCTCGCTCTCGCCCGAGCTGTCAATCTCATCTTCCCCATGCCGACCGCGTCGGACAAGCCTAGTATTGCGGTTCCCGCTCTCGGCCATCCGAGGGCGTTGTTAGCAGGACGAGGGGAGGGCCAGCCTTTGCTTGCGGGCAATGCGGCTCGAAGTGGGGAAGCAGGAGGGAGGGAAGATGTGCAGCGTCCACAGGTCAAATATGGGAGACTGGTAGCTGGCGAGGCGTTCGAGCTGGGGGATGACGAGGATTAGGCTGGCGCGCGATATATTTCGGCGCAGAGCAAAGGATCTAAGGGAGTTGGAGTTGTATTTTAAGCTAATCTAATGAAGTTGTGCTTTCTGTAGTCAATAATCTGAGTCGTATCTCAAGTGATGTTATTCCGGTCGTCACTTTATCAGTGACATCAGTCCCTGCTTTGCTGTGTCTGTGTAAGAGCAATTGTCAGATAACGCATGATCGTTTGATGCTCGTATGGTACAACTCGAATCGTCTCTATAGTCAGATGTGCGTGTCGTTATGTGATGTGTCGTCCCCCTTCCTCCATATCGGATCCTGCCCTGCCATGGTTCCGGCTCCACCGACCCGCAGCACTTAATCCTTGTGCCTGAGGTATATAGCCCCAGCTACCACAGCCACCACAAACACCGTAAAGATAGGTACAGCCTTCTCTATCAGCTCCTGCCCTTGTCCCTTATACCCGCACACCGATCCCCCCAAGCGCCCAGAAACAGAACTCACATTCTTCGGCCTGTTATCTACCCTCTGCGCACTCACCCGCTTCCCGCCCGCATCCCGATCCCTCAAAGTATCCACCGACTCTTTCCCACTCTGCGTCGACTCGTCCGATCCACCCGAAGCCGACCCCTCATCCCCTTCCTTCTCTGGCTGAGCCGTCCGCTCCCCATCTTCCGGTCGCAGCGGCACCGCCTGCTGCGTAGGCGTCGACTGACCCTCCATGCCCGACACGTCTCTGAGCGCACGCAGCGCCAGGCTGGTCTTATGGCTCGGTCGTCTTCTTTTCGTCTTGCGTCCCCCTCGACCTCCTCCCCTCATCTTCCCACCCACAACCCCGGCCGCCGATCTCTCCAGCTCGGCATCTTCATCCGAGAATTCCAACTCCTCCCCGCTTAACCGCTCATTCAACGCTCGATCCTCCACCTCTTCATTCGCACGCCGACTCGCCTCTTCCCAATCACGCACGACGCTGCGCAGTCGCTCCCGTTCCGCCTCCCAGCTCTCACGCTCCTTCTTCCACCCATCCTCCACGTGCGTCCGCCATGTCTCCCACTTCCGGTCCGACTCCGAGACCGCTTCGGCAATCCGCCCTTTGAGGCCCGTTTCGAGCGATCCGATGCGCGTGGAGAGTGTTCCGAGCGCAGCCATCGCCTCGTCGTGCTGAGCCTGGAGGTGTTGGGACAGTTGGGTCGCTTGCGACAGTTCGACCGAAAGCGTCTGGACCCGACTCGCGAGTTCCTGGTTTCGATTCGACATCTCCTGAAGACTGTCGCGAGTCGGCTCCCCATCCTCTTCAGCGCCACCATTTCCATTGCCGTCTCCATGTCCATGTCCATGTCCATTCACCTCCCTCTTCCCTGCGCGCCGCAGATCCTCCTCCTCCCTATTATCCATAACAGTCATCACGCTTCGCGCATCATCATCGTCATCCTCCTCTTCTGTCGTCCGGCGCGCAAAGCTCCGCCCCCGGTTCTCGGCAAGTAACATGCCCATCTCGCGCTTCGTCCCCTCCATCTGCTCCCTAAGCGTCGCCACTTCGGACCGTACCGACTCGGACTGGTGCAAGCTGGTCTCGAGACCGCGGATCCGGTCGATATGCGCATTGAGGGAAGATTGAGTCTCGGTAAGTTGGTTTTGCAGGGCGATGAACGCGGCGGCTTGTTGTCCGTGCGGACCGGCGAGTGCGGCTTTGGCCTCGGCCGAGTTGGAGCGGAATTGGGGAGGGATGAGGTGCGCCGCCATTCCATTCTGCGCTGGAGGCTGGGGCGTCAGCTATGGAGTCCATGTGCTGTCCTCTACGCGGACGAGTTGAACCCACCAAACCCCCGCCCAGCGTCTCCTGAATATCGCCCATACTCCCCGTCAACTCTTGCAACTCCGTCCCCGTCTCTTTACTCCTCGCCAGCTCCGTCTGCAGCTTGAGCATGACATGGTCAAAGCTCAGACCATTGGCTTTACCGCCAGAGCTCATGGCGATGGGGACGGACGGACCGGCCTGGGGTCCGACTGGAGCATGCCGGCGATTCTGGTTCTGATACTGCGCCATCTCCCTGCGATGTCAGCATAGCCCTCTATGTCCCGGAGTCAACGACACACACCTGGCGCTGATAGCTGCATCTTCGGCATTGAAGACGCAGTATACCTTGGAAGCGACTTTATGGTGGATGATTGTCCTGCTGTCGTCCGAAACGATATCTATCCCGAATTCCTGTATAGTCAGCAGATGACATCTCTTACATTGGCCAAATCCCCTGCTGAAGCGACTCACGACCGTGTCCTCACTCTTCAGCTCAAACGGCTCGCTCTCCAACCCCTCCGCCGACAACCTCTCATTATTGATGAAAGTCCCATTGGACGATTTGATATCTTTGATATAGATCTTCCATCAGCCCCCTTCCTTCTCCTTAGACCGGGAAGCTCACCTTTCCCCCTTGCTCCCAAACCTCCGCATGCAGACGCGACAGGACTTTACTGTCGAAAAAGGCATTCCGCTCGCTCGGGACAGTCTTGACGTTCGTTTGTCGTCCAATTTTGATCTACCCATCAGCTACCGCCTCAGCACAAAGAAAAGACATACACGTTGTGATTCCGGGAGATACAGCATCTTCATACTGAACGTCTCGTGTAGTGGCCACATGTGCAACGAGGGAAAGGGAGCGCCCCATGGTTGTTGCTGCTGCACCGAGGTGGTGGTAGAGGTGTGGAAATGGTTGGGCTGCATTTTGGATGGGTGGGTGATGAGAAGGGCCGGAACACCAGAGTGGCGACGGTCAAGGAGCTGGTGTTGAGCGTGAGATGCACAGGTATGTTGAAGTTGAAGTTGAGAAGCATGTCCGAGCTTGAAGCTGCTGCGAGGTCGAGTGACCTCACCGCCGCGGGACCAAACTATACTCCTTCGATTACAGGCGAGGTATGCTATATGCTGCCTATGCCCCTGCTGAGCCCTGCTGCTGCGCTATCCTGCGCCTGCTGCCCATCCACAGACCTTATGGACCCAGTGCGTAGACCTCGAGAGGCGTTACTTACGTGTTGTACAAATTACTCTGCCGCTGCTACAAGTTTCTAAGACGTACAACGCGTGACCGACGTATTATAGCGCCCCTTCCAGATCCCTCACGACCCCTTCGCCCCGTCATCCAGTGACGACCCACATACCCCTGAAGCCCTCTCACCACCTCATCCCGATCTCCTCCTCCCTCCTTTGCCCAAACACCTGATCCAGCTCCATCCCCCCCATACCCATCTGCAAGTCCATCTGCGAGTCCTGCCTGCTCCTCCCCGCCGTCCCTTGACCTTGACTTTGAGCCTGAGACTGAGACTGCTGATCCCCTCTCGAGGCCGACCCCGAGCTATTCTCAAAGTCCTCTGGCGGGGAATGCTCAAACACCGGATTGAAGCCATTCCAGTTCTGGCCAAACGGCTCGGGCTCGGGGCTCGGGCGAAGCGTTTGCAGACTGTGCGCGTGGACCGAGGGGTCATAGTAGGCCTGAGGAGGGGGCTGAGAGAAGGAAGGGGGAATGACGAAGTTTGTCGCGGAGAGGATAGCCTCGAGCTGCGCGATCCGGCCGGCTTGGTTGTCGTTCGCCTGGCGCAGGTCACTGCCTGTCAGCTAACATCTCGGTGAAGCAAGGAAAGAGGGCTCACTGGATATACTGGACGCTATGGGTCAGGATCCTCCCCTTACATTGAGCCATATCCTTCTGCTTGGCCATGGAACTCCTTCGCGGCTTTCGCTTCCCTTTGGGACTCTCAACCGGTTCCTCCTCCTCGTCCTCCTCCATCCCCTCGTCCAGCTGCTGATACTGCGGCGGGAGCAACCCTGCGAGCTCATCAATCTTGGTGTTGATATGTTCCCTCCTGCGCTTCTCGACGAGATTGTGACATTCCCTCCGGCGCTGCTTCCTGCTTTCCTCGGTCGCGTCCGCCGGTAGGGTAGGCAGGTGGCTAGACGGGGAGATGGGACTATCGATGATAGCCTCGTCGATCGTTGTACCGAAGCTCTGCATGCTCGGCAGGCTACCGCTCCCGTTCCAGGATGACGCGAGGCCGTACGCGTAGTCTGGAGGGGAGACCGAGTTGGTCCGCTGGTGCTCCAGATGGGTATCCAGTCCGAGTCCGAGCCGTCCGTCCGGATGGCTATAGCTCATAGCCCGATTAGAGGCTGTCCGGACCCGAGCAATCGTAGGCTTCACGTCCGTCATGGATCCTTTACGCCCTGATCTACTTCGGGGCGCTTTTGCCTTGCCCGCCGATCCCCGCGAGAGGGAGCGCGACCGTTCCTCCGCCGCCGCCGCGCTTGGGACGGGAGTGGCGACCGGTACCGGTACCGGTACCGGCACCGGCATGGGCGGGAGGAGGTCCAAGTTGTAATTGTATGGCTGGAAGAAGGGCTGGTGGTTGTCGAATGAAAAGGAGCCCATGAAGGAGGGGTTGGGAAGGGACGCAGCGAGATCAGATGTCGCGACAGTCATGGACCCATCGGAAAAGGGACGCCGAAAGTCGGGTCTGCCCGTCCGGGGCATAGGCGCGTTCGGGTACGCGAATCCCCCTTCTGTCTTGATGGGCATGGATGAGGTGGACATGGTGTCTGAAAGGGTCAGCCTCTGCTTGCGTAAAGATAGCACGGATATGGTGAGGAAGGGTGATCATCAGAGATAACCATAACGATTTGACCAACTGACCAACGCAAGCTGGCGATTGGAGCGCGTCCCGTGATCCACTGGATACCAAAAACTCACCCAACGCGGTCTCGTACCTTGGTCTAATTTAGCGTGGTCGCCGGGTGTGTTACGGCCGATACGTTGGTGCTGGAGGATAAGGCGTTAGTGATGATGTATTCACCGCTGCTGTACTCGTAGATGCTGACCAAGATGGGGAATGCGAAGGCGAAGGGAGACAATGAGTGCAGTGACTGGGTGGCGACTTTCCGGTTAAATTAAGCGAGAGGAGAGGGGTCCCGCGGGGGAGAACGGCAGCCAAGGCGTGGGGTGGAAGGCGCCACTGGTTTCTTTGTCCCTGAAAGGAACTCCTTTGCCAGAATTGCTACAAGAGGGAATTCAATCCATGATCGCACGGACCACATCTGAAACAAGGTAAGGGGTCTCCGGGCGGTTTGATGACGCTCGCCTTCACTCTGCCACATCTACAAGAGCGGTGACCAACACAACGCAAGGGCAGGTGTCCTGGAAATGGGCAGCTACTTCTCCAAGAGGGCGGTGAGTACCGAACGAGCCTGGTCTCATATTGCACCGTAGTTTCCCGGAGCTGATCAGATATGTAGGAGTCGCCCACCCGGCTCCCATCGACAACAATTTCCCAGGTAGAGCTGAGCGATCTCACATCTCGCATCGCTCAACCCGATGTCCTCCTCTCCATCCTCTACTACCTTGACACCGAAGACCTCGCACGGTGCCTCCGGGTCAACCGGCAATTCCTCCTCGTCGCCGGGCGGATGCTGTACCGTCAGCCACTCCGCTTCAATCCCTACGGTATACCCTACGGAGAGAAGCGGCATCGTCCCAGCCTCTTCGCGGGGACCGGCCTCCTCCCATCCTCCTTTCTCGCCCGCTGCCTGCTTCTGCTTTGGCCAGCTCCGAAAGCGTTAGCTCGGAAGCTCAATCAGCTCGCAGAAATCCGGGACATCGAAATCTTCCTCCACCGCGCGTACCAATGCCCCTCCGCCGCTCTCGTCGGTCACTTTCCCTCCGTTCACACTCTACGAATCACCAATAGCTACTTGCCGCCCGACGATGGGGTCCTCGCACGCCAGCCAGAATGGTCCTGTCCCATCTTTGCCGCTGTGCGGCCAACGTGCGTTATCATCGGCGACCGCGGCCTCACATATACCTCGTTCGGCGACCCATCGCAATGTCGACCTGTATGGCGAGTCCCCCTGCGGACATTATACAGCGGCTGCGTCGAGCATGTCCAGGTCATCTCCTACGACCTCGCACCCAACGGCAGCCTCAAATACGGTGCGGTAGAGGTTGACTGGCCTTTGACCATGAAACGCCTCGATATAGGTTTTTATCAGCTCGCCGGGAGCCGCTGGTGGGCGCCGAGCCCTGCGGATGTCACAACACCTATCTTCGATCCCAAATCTTCCGATGGCGGCGTTAAGCATGTCTGCGCAATCGTTAAGCTCCTCCTCAGCGCCTCGCACATCGAGACGCAGATCACACTCGTAGGCTTCGGAACGGTCGAGCGAGTCGGTCGCGACTACCACGAAAGCGTCTCGGATAAGGATGCGGAGATAGAGGACGAGTTCGCTGCTAGAGTGAGAGCGGCGTACGGGGCGGAACTGCAGCTGAAGGGGATTGGCCCCAGGGGGATTTCAGAAAAGCTAGAGGCGCTTCACATTGTTCTGTCAAAGTCATAGGTGTGCGGAGGCGGGCGGGTCGTCGGCGGGGATGGTAGCGGTATAGGTGGCGTTAGAGCGAGAGAGTATACGGTGGAGGGATGAGATGTAGATATGCTACAGGTCGTATTGATCCAGGTAGTAGGGTGACAGACTCTAGCAGAGACTCCGAGTCTGCGGTTTCAGGAGAGGTAAGCCGCTGCATCGGCCACTGTCTCTTTGGGCTCCGCACAACGCCACGGACCTCACATGGCATGGCGTTGAACCAAAGGAGAGAGAGAGAGGAAGAGATGGGAACGAGGGACAGACCGGACTGCACGGGTGCGGACGTTTCCCTGGTCATTTGTGGGCGGCGATCTTCAGTACTGCGTCAGAAGAGAACGAGGCGCGCAGTCTGAACAGGGTGAGGGTACCTAAGTCCCGATCTCTCCTTGACGATGGGCTGCATATTGGCAGGACTACAGCCCCCGTTGTTCTGCGCCTTCGAGCAGAGCCTGGGCCAGGACCGTATGTGTCGCTTTGGCCGAAACGACGCCCTGGTCGATCATCTATTCGTCAGCTCATCCTCGCCTACTTGTAACAGCCTGGACTCACATCGCACACCGCATCGATATCCTGCACCCCCGTCATCCACACGTTCGTCACCTTATTCAGCGCCGGCAGTACCCCCAGCGTCACTGAAGACGCTGGCGCCCCCTTTCCTCCTTCCTCGGCCTCCCCCTCCTGTCCCCGAACGACAGTCCCGACGCCGAGCCCGCTCATCGCAATGCCCGCATCGGCTATAGCGGCAGTAGCGACCGTATGTGCCGCTCCGAGCAGGTCCGAGACGTCGTCCGACTCAAGGACCATCAGGAAGACGTCGACCGAGGATTTCGGGAGGAGGTGGAGGTGCAACGAGGGGAGAATGAGCTGAGTGAGGAGAGCAGAGAGTGCGGCAGGTTCGGTATCCTGTCTATCAGCAGATTCCAGCTTGGCAGTCCAGGAGATGGCTCACCCTCATTGGAGCTCGGCGGGGATGAGACGCAAAAGGCGCAAATTTGAGCTCGAGGTTGAGCGATCCTCTCGGCGTGAAGGGAGGCGCTTTCGGTCGGGGCCCATATCTATCCATCAGCCAGAGCCGGGGCGTACGACATACACTGAGCAAGCGATCTTGACGCTTCCTGATTCGATGTAGGCGCTGCCATTGGCTTGGTTGATCAGGCCTGTCTTGAGGACTGGATGGTCAGCTCGGTCGAGTAGAAGGGATTGGACGATGACGCACAGATATCTCCTGGCGCAGTAGGGGCCCGAGAGGGCCCAGCATCGTTCTCTTGCTGATACGCTGGTGCGGAAGAGGACTCGGGAGCCTGGATGCGGCGGCGATCAAAGGTCGACATGGTGGAAATGAGGTATGGTGGAGAGATGGATAACGATCTGAACTTCTTGGTGGTCGCTGAGCTAGAGCTCCAGGAGCCCACTGCTGCGTCATACAGCCGACGAAGCCGTATATACTCCTCATTGACAGACAGCTTTACGATCAGGGTACTTTTCGCCTTGCGCTCCGCTGGCTCATACACAATGTACATGCGACCATCTATCTAAACGAAATGTGGGCAGAACCCAGGCCGCGACGTTGCTGGAAAGGTGTATCAAAGGCGCGGCAAATTAATCCTGTACTAGAGCACGACGGCTCGCTCTCGGCTATCTGGTAGGGTGATGTCGGGTGGCGATTTGGGCCCTTGATCACTACAATAAGACGCCTTGACAATTTGATTCAAAGAGACAGAGTCGGTGCGAAATTTCCACTTTATATAGGAGCGGGGCGAATGATAACGATGGCGAGGAATGCCACGTAGGGTGTTTGCATCGCGCCAGGGTGTGTTTTGACTTTTGACAAGTACAGCGATCTGCGTTACCTCTTGTTATAGTGGATAGGATAGGATGATACGGGCTGGGCTGCGATTAGCAGCTCTCAGAGCGGCACCGGCGCGTCCGCAGCTGGCTATAAGGTCGCTCGGAGCGCCATTTCAGCCATCATCTCGGTCAATATCGGCTCATCTCGTTCCATCTCGATTCCATCTCGTTCCATCTCGATTCCATCTCGTTCCATCTCGACCCATCTCCCCCTTCCCATCCCTCCCCTTCCGCTCGGTTCGCCCCCTTCATGCCACTCCCCCATCCCTCGTTGGCCGTGCCCCTCGCTCCCCCCGCCGCAATCGTCAGCTCCGCAGCCTCCGGAACTTCCTAGCCGTCCTCACCGTCCTTGTCGTCCTCTACCACACGTACGCTCCCTTCCGGCATACCGTGCTCGCCGGAGTACGATGTTCGCGCCTGATGAAGGCTGTTGTCCTCGACGTGATCGACTATAAGCGGACGTTCGCACAAGAGGCGCGGCTAGGCCCCTTTGAGCTGCTTAGCGATGAGCAAAACACGGCTCGGCGGCAGGCGCGGAAAGACTGCCACTTGCGCAGTGCCCAGCGGATGCTCAAGGCGCTGAAGAAGAACTCGGGGATCTACGTCAAGCTAGGACAGCACGTAGCGGCGGTGCAGATGCTGCCTGCGGAGTGGACGCAGACCATGACGCCACTGCAGGACCAGTGTTTCCCTACGCCTATCGAGGAGACGGACGCCATGCTTCGGCAAGATATGGGATTGGGGATCGACGATCTCTTCTCAGAGTTCGATCCCAATCCTATCGGCGTCGCGTCGCTCGCGCAGGTCCACCGCGCGATCGATAAGCGCTCAGGCCGGCATGTGGCCGTCAAGGTCCAGCATGCCGATCTGGAGGAATTCGCACGGGTCGACATGGTCACTGTCAATTTCGCCATTCAGATGGTCACCTACATCTTCCCCGAGTTTGAGTTTACTTGGCTCGGGGACGAGATGAACCATATGCTTCCCCTCGAGATGGACTTTCGGCACGAGGCGCACAATTCCGCTAGGTGTAAGGCGGAATTCGCGCATCTGAGGGGGAAGACCAGTTTGTACCTCCCCGAGGTACTCTGGGCGGAGAGGCGGTGCATGGTCATGGAGTATATCGTGGGGGCGCGGGTCGACAACCTGGCGTATTTGAAAGAACACAAGATTGACAGGAATCAAGTCAGCCAGGAGCTGTCGCGGATATTCAGCCAGATGGTCTATCTGAACGGTCACTTCCACGCCGATCCACACCACGGAAACCTTCTTATTCGGACGCGCGCACCCTCTTCTACCTCCCCCTTCAACTTTGACGTCTGCCTTCTCGACCACGGCCAGTACTTTGACATCCCGGATGACCTGCGAGTCAACTATGCTCGGTTCTGGCTGTCGCTACTCAAACCAAGCTCAAAGTCCACCGATGACGAACGGCGCAAGTACGCAAAGCTAGTGGGGAACATCGATGATGATATGGTGAGTTTCTACCCCTGACAGAGCTGATCCCAGTATCCAGTCCTCGAATCTGCCATTACCGGTCGTATGAACCTCGGTGAAGGGGACGGGACCTCGCGTCCCGCTTCTCTGCTCGACAATAAAAAGATGGACGCTACCGAGGTCGCCAAGCTCCGGAATGCTATGATGGAGCGTGAGGGACTCATAGCGGAGATCTTTGAGCTGTTACGGCGTGTACCAAAGTAAGTCTCCCATTTGGCATTTGCTGACGCCAGGCGTCTCCTTATGATCCTCAAATTATCAGATCTGCAAAGATCACTAGACTACAGTCTTGCCACGACACACGGTCCTGTACGTCTTTTGCTTCCTTCCCAGCTGACCCTAGACCCGTATCTTCGTCATTGTAGCCCGCTACTGCGCCGATGCGGTCTGGCAAGCCGACTACCTCGACTATCGGCGGTCGATACATACAGACGGCTTCTCGTTGCGCGCAACGGGGATAGTGATCCGGTCGTTCTTTTCACATCTGTATTGGTCGTCCGCGCTGGGTGCGGCGGAGAAGTATATGGATATGAGGGCGAGATGGGTCAAGGTGCAATTGTGGGTGGCGGGGCTGAGGAAGGGCGGGCTGAAGGGGGCGGAGGATCATGTAGCTGGTTTAGCATGAGATCTTGTTGTATTTCGCTAGGGGTCGTAACCTTATTGGAGAAGGTGGACAGCCTTCCTGCGGGTGGTTTGGTAGGCGAGCAGGGGTTTCATATGATACAGGTCTACGCTGGGTCCCCTTCGCCCTTGCTGTCCTCGCGGTTGCCTCCTCCCTATCCTTCCCGACCCTTCCCTCACTACAATCCCAATCGGCCATCTCGGCACGCCAACTTCCCACTCCGGCTCCCACCTTATCGCCTGTCCCGTCTGGATCCTTCCCGCCCTCGCTTAAAATCCCGGGGGAAGGACACCCTGGCCCTGCGGTGCTGGTGCGCCACCAAGCAACTAAGCCCATCAGCTTACCACTCCCCAACCCTTTCAGTGCTATATGACCCACCTGCTGCTGTCCCTGACTCTGCATCTGCATCTCCCTCTCTTGCTGTGTAATCCTCGTCTCATCCTCAATCGCCAGCGCCAGCGGCAGCCCCACCAGCAGCGCACTGGTACTGACGATCCAGGCGATATTCCCCGCCTGTCCGATCCCCCACTGCACCCAGCTCCGGCTCTTGTTGTAGGTCACGATCAGCCGCGACCGGGTCTGGGGAGGAACGATATCTTTGAGGGCGACGATCCGGTCGTACACCGTCTCTTCCGCAATGTAGTCGTCGAACTCTGACTCGCCGTCAGAGTCAAAGTCGTCGGCAGAGTCAGACTCGAACGTCTCGCCCTCGCGCCCGCCGGCGAAGAGAGTCTCTTCGGGGACTTCTTCGACTTGGACCATGGTGTGGGTAGGTGGTGTGGAAGGGGTGGATAGGGGTGGATAGGGGTGTATGAGTAGGTGCTGGTAGGGGTAGAGTAGAGGCGGTAGTGGGCAATAGATACGATCCGCGAACAACGAATTTCAATGCAGAGCGGGAGCAAAGGGCAGTTACGGCATACCTCGGTCGTGGCTGTGTAGCGGTGTCCACCGCGACCACCATACATTACCATACCTCGGCCATTGACCACCTGCTTCCTATACCTTCCCGGAGATACAAGCTGCCGCCCATCACAGCAGACACAGAGCTTCCAGTATCAGGAATAATCATGGCCCTCCACTCCGCTGTACGTCGGCCAGCAGTCTCGCTGCCCGGCAGCTCCTTCTGTTTCCCTTCGACCATCAGCTCACCCCCAGGTTACGGCGGTCACGCACCATATCCCTGGATTCATCAGACAGCCCGCCGAAGCGCTGATCGGGCCGAAATGCTACACTTCCTTGGTGTACGACTTTGATCTCAGCGATGTCGACTGTCTGAAGTACGCCTTGTCCAAGGGGCTCGGACTGGGTATTGTGCTGGGCGGAGGTATCGTCAAGATCCCTCAGGTACGCTTATCGAGATCACCGTTTAGTCAGAAGCTGACAATCAGATCATGAAGATCATATCAACAAAGTCTGCCCGTGGACTTTCCCTCTCCGCATACGTGAGTGTTCCGCCCAACCCGACCAGCCAGAGCTTATAATCAGATCCTCGAAACAGCCTCATACGCCATCTCCCTCGCCTATGCCTCCCGAAACCACTTCCCCTTTTCGACATACGGCGAGAACTTCTTCCTCACCTTGCAAAATGTAGCCATCACCCTGCTCATTCTGCACTTCTCCACTTCGTCCGTCCGCGCCGATACCCGCAAGCCCCTCACGTCCGGCCAGAACCGGTCCAGTACCGGCAAAGTCGTCGCTGGTCTCGTCGTGGCTATCACTTCCGGCTTCTTTCTCTCGTCTTCATCATTATGCCCTCCACGTGCACGTAAGTCCCTCCACCGGCTTCGCTGACAAGCAGTGGCTTTTTTGCAGGCCGTCACTCTCCCTTTATCGCTCTCATCTAAGGTTCCGCAGATCCTCTCGAACTACAGTAACGGATCGACCGGGAATCTCTCCGCCTTCGCAGTCTTCAACGCCCTGCTCGGCTGCCTCGCCCGCCTATTCACGACCAAGCAAGAAGTCAACGACCCGCTCATCTTCTGGGGATTCGCAGGCGCCGCGGTACTCAACGCTGTGATTGCCGCACAGATGGTGATGTACTGGAACAAGGGCGAGGGAGTGGGGGCGGGCCGGAGGGTCCGAGCGGAGGAGGGACTGGGAGAGGCTAGTCCCATGAGGAAGGTGCCGACCGAGCAGCAGCCGAGAAGGTGGGGCAGGAAGCTGGATTAAGGGATATGTACGCTGTGTAAATGTCCGAGCGGCGGGTAAGGGCGGACGCTGTTTGTTGAGCGCACGGACGGAGACGATGCTTCTTACGTGCTGACAGGTGCTACCTGACCGTCCACATAAGGCGCGCTAGAGCTTTCTTTCTCCGACCTTCCTTCTTCAACCTCAAGATCAGTTCATTCGGCGACTATTCGGGAAACATATCACTGTCTACATACCCCTCACTCCAAGCACACAACCACGCGTCTCAACAAACTTGATCCCCTCCTTTACAAGATGTCCGCTCTCCGCCCTGCTCCTCGATGGGAAGCTCCCAGTCCCCCGGTCTCCCCCTCTTCCTACGCTGCGACCGAGGACGAAGACGACGCTCTCCACAGCGCCGTCCGCTCCATCCAGCTCAACTCCTCCTCTCCTCGCGCACCAGAGAGGGACCGGAAGCCCACTCATAAGATTCTGACCGATCTCTCCGAGTCAGACTTTGACAAGCAAGCGGAAGCCAACAGCCGGGCTGCCAGTCTCGCCATGACCCGCAATCAATGGGGGTTCCGTACCACCATGGCCCCTCCTGTCCCTCCTCGGAGCATCTCGATCGACCTGCGCACAACAACTTCGGCTCGACCACCCATCACGCCCGGACCTCCCGAATGGACCGGGTCCATCCGTACGCAGACCACCACAGCCGCCCGCACGGCCAAGCCTGCATTCGAGGAGGAGTGGTTCGCCGCTCCGCCCAACGAGACGCTAAACGACCCGAACCCCGACGCGTGGCGATACCGCGATCCGATCCCTCGGGGGTGGAACCAGCCCGTCTTCCGCCCCGGACGCCGCTTCCAGGAGATCGAGGCGCGGGAGCGGCTTCTCCCGCCCGCGCTGGGCGGCCGGTCCAAGAAGGATCAGCTCGGGAGTGTGAATGCGAGCTGGGGCCCGCTAGGCGAGCAAGGGACCAAAGTGTATGGTATGTTCGAGATTGAGCAGGATCCGCCCAGTCGCTCGACGTCGCCTTTCAAAGAGGAGGCGGACGAGGAGGAAAGGCAGAGGCCGGGGAGACACGAGGTGCGAGAGGCGAGGGGGGAGGCGATGGAGCGGGCGAGGGAGGGGACAAACTACGCGTCGGCTCAGCTGGGGTACAAGGGCGGCAGCGGCAATGGAGGCGGCAGCGGGGTCGGGCCGTACTACTGGTCCGACCGAGACGCCGATGTCGATGGGCGACATCCCTACCGACGGCCTGGGCATCACGACTCCGATGAGCCCCAACACTGCCCCGTCGCGATACACTCGGAATCAAGACCGCTTTCTCACCTCGGCATATGGCAGCCGGTACACACAGTCCAGTCTCGCCGACAGCGCCAGCCGCATCACGGATACGCCCATGTCCAAGGTATCGATGACTTCGCGTGACGTTTTCGGGCCGAGGCGGGCGGTAGAGACAGTGGATGAGCATGGCGGGTGGTAGAGGGTATTAGGCTAGATGCGCGGGTGGAGGCGAGGGAGAAAACTTGTAGAGATATCCAAGAGATGCATCGTTGATCTCCCTCATCTTTGACAGATATACAAAGCGACACCGGCGAGGCAGCTGTGGACTCAGCTCAATTCGAAGGTCTGGTGGAACAGCAGACTCACGTGCATAATACAGGCATCAGAATATCTGTCAAAATCAGCAGACGTCTTCGACTGGCGAAGCGGACTCACATTGTAACAACAAGAATCGGGCAAGCGTATGTGCGCTCCCCTCTGGATTATACAGTTGGGTCAAAACGAGCTGATTCACAGCTGCAGGTGTCCCAGACAACAGGATACAGACAAACGTCCGCACTGTCACATCAGTTCGATTCCCACTTCTAGGGGTAATCATCTAGCTGAACTCACTTCGGTCTGCGGTTGGGTAGATACCAGTCTGATTCTTGATGAAAAAGGTCCCAATAACCGGGACGATGATCACTGCTGGCGTCAGCTTAGGGTCCAGACTAAATGCTATCCGCAACGCTCACTCTTGCACACAGCCATAGCCTATCTTGTCAGCTGACGTATTCTATGAAGGTCAGTCTCCAATTCTACTCACCACCATCGCGCCGACAGGTTGGCCCTTCATACTCCACACACCCTGTTCTGATCAGCTACCATACGGTTCCCCAAAGACCCGTGCTCACCTTCAAACGCGCAAAGCTCGCTCCGAGCAGTATCAGACCCGCTGGGATACATATCGCCCCAACAAACGCCGCCGCCTCGAGTATAAAGCTCAAGGGCGGCTTCCCATCTGGCGCATTCGGCATCCTCGTGCCTGTCCACCCATCCGTATGCGTAAATAGTGCCCTGAGGGGCGGTATAAGCGCACATGGTATTGACACAATCACAGCGAATGAGATAGGCATGAGGAAGCTCTTGAGGATCATGACTAGTCGTTTGAGCGGTGTGATGCGCTTAATGGACGTCCGAGGGGATGCGGGCTTGTGGTACGAGTACGCTTTCCCGTTGGTGGTCGAGACAGGAAGAAGGGGATCCGAGTTCGGTGCGGGGACGACGACGGTATTTCCTACGTCGACGGCTTCGAGGGGAGCCGTAGGCGGGATAGAGCGAGTGGTTTCCATCATGCTGGTAAATGAAGGAGTGTGTGACGCTTGGCGGGTGGGCTTCTCGCCGCCCAAATAAAGAGTTTTACCCGGTCGAAGGTCGGCGGGTTCATCGCCCCGCTCGTTTTCGTCCTTCGAGTACCGCTCCGATCCCGAAGCGGAGTGAGAGACCTCTGGGAGCTCTTGATCGTACTCTGCCTGGGGGCTGGAATGACGGTCCCGATGTATCAAGCGCTTGAAAGCGGCGATGCGGATGCGCCATCTTTCCCGAGGCGAAGGAGGTGGAGTCCGAGCGAGCTGTTCCGGCTTGAAATCCAGAGCGCAGAGCTAGAGATCAGCTTCAGGCCTTCTGCAGAGGAAAGCTCCTATTCAGCTTACCTTGTGCAGTCCACAGGGGAAGAGCACGACTACAAAGACGAGACTGAATACCCTGAGAGAGTTAGCTCCCGCCTAATTCAAACGTCTCGGGACAGCTCACCCAATATAGGCAGTCCCGACTTCAACGTCGCCCTGCTTGAAAGGTGCCTGGTTGCCTACAGTCTGAATCACAGCCACCGGTACATTCACTGCCAATCAGCTACCTGTCCCCTGCACTCCTCCTCTCAACTCACTCCAGTTAGATATGACGCCCATCTGGCATCATCAGCTCCTATCCCTCGTCAGTCAGAAACGGACATACCACGATAATCCCCCACTGAAAGTCAATGGGCACGTAGAACAGCTCCTTGACGATCATAGCCAGTACAGCCCCAATCGCCTGATACAGTAACGCCGCTAGTGCCAGTCCTCCAAACGCGGATATATTGGTCGACGTGAACGAAGGCACCATCGACGCAAAGATGAGGGCGGGGAGCGAGATATTCTGCCCGTGTCAGTTACACTGAACTGCGACCGGATATCTCGGGATAGGATTTTACCATAGACAAGACGCTGACGCCCTTGGCCATCTGCGGAGTGAACATCCCAGCTTTGGTTATGGTGAACCCGAGGGTTATTCCTATTAACAGTTTTAAGGTCGGCACGAAGGCTGACTGTCAGCGGTGTCCCATATTTACGACTTATTGGGATATTACCAGCACGTACCCTTATATATCAACTCCCCTGCCGAGCTCATAATGTTCACAGATACTATACAGTCATGTACAGGTGAGAAATAGCGGCCAGATAAGAGGTCGAGACGATTTTGCCCAGAGACTCGTGCGAGGTGCAGGTCACGGAGTATCTTCGGATAATCGGCTAGATCCGACCGGCCGACCCCATCCGAGGCAGCTCGGCCGACAACATCAGAGGCATGGGTGGGGAAGCGGGTACGAGCCAGACGCGCGCATCCATCACAAGTGCAGGACAACGCGCAGCCGTGCATGCTCCAAAAGGTACAAGTACAACCCTCCTTCCTCTAAATCAATCCACCTACTCCGTCCCTTCCGCCTCCTCATCCTCTTCCTCCAAGGTCCACTCCTCCTCCTCGTCCTGCTCCAAGAACGCCAGACACCCCGGACTACACCCCTCCCACTTGATCGGGATCCCCGGCCACCTATGCACCTCTCTCCACTCAAACCGTTCCTCCGCCGCATGTATAAACAACCGCCGTTCAATCGGCTCATACTCGGCCTCTTCGTCCCGTATAAGATGCCGCGGAGAGGGACACGGGTTGAAGTATGGATTCTTGGCCGCGTCGTCCGGTTTGGACGCGCGATTGAGATCAGGAAACCGTTCCGCCGCGCCGGCGCGCGATTGGCTTGATCCGAGAGATGTCGAGCCCCGACCTGTCCGGGTTTGAGCGTCGAGATGGGTAGAGATGCTCCGTGCGGACTGGAGGACGCGGGCAATCTCTTCTTCCTTGAGAGCAGGGACGTGCGAGGTCATGGTAGCTGCGTCGAGTAAGGGGTGGGGACAGCCAGGCGCAGCTTCGTACTTGTCATGTTCGAGGAGAGGGGGAAGGCCGCTGGGTTGTCGAGGAGAGATGAGGACGTTGGTGCAGATGGAAACGAGGGTGGGGACGCGGGAATGGACATGGCGGACGAGAGGGCCGAGGGCGCCGCCGCCGACCGACGTGCCGTCTGGGTTAGGCGGAGGTGGAAGGAAGGGGTTGGGATTGAGGATGAGATTTTCGAGCTTGGTTAAGGATAGGATCGTGCTAGGGAGATATTTCTGCGGCTGTCAGCAGGGTTCAAGCACCTTCAACAGGTCCAATCCGAGAGAGACAGGAAGCAACATACAATCTTGTTACTTCCGATATTTAGCTCCTTTAGACATAGTAAAGCTCCGATAGCTGGAGGCAGAACCGTGAGCTGATTATGGGCTGACTAGTCAGCTGATATGTCTGCCATGTCAAAAGGACAAGACAGGTGACGTACCCAAGCCCAGGACCGTTAGATTTGATATTTCAAAGAGGGCACTGGGAAGACTGGGGAGATCAGCTGATGCTCGTCCTGATCCAACGGAGCGAGGCATACGTGGAGAGCTGGTTCTGCTGCAGCCAAATGACCGGCCCTTTTGAGCTCTCCACCGCATTCACCGGCGTTGTAGGCAGGACGGCGCGCGTATGACTCCTCCCAAACGTCCTCGGCGACCCCGCCAATCTCTGCCGAGGCGAGAACGCAGTCACGACCGGAGACGCGCTCGGTATTGGCGACATGACATCCCTATCCCTCTCTTCCCTGTCCGCATCCTCCGACGTCTCCGTAATAGTCGGCGAGTCAAGCAAGGCGGGATTCCCGCTTAGTCCACTAGGAACGCGCGCGAAGCTCGCCCGCGGCGCGCCGAGTGTAGAAGAGGAGGAAGACGCGTTCTTGAAGAACCCGCTAGATGCGGCAGGGGCAGAGATGGTCCGGGCGAACGGACGAGAGTCGGCGGATACGGTACGTATGAATGGCTTCGCGTCGGCGGAGAAGTGGTCTCTACCTGGAGATTGCGATGGGTGGGGGGGCAGGAGGGAGGGCGCGGGAGAGGTGGAAGATAGGATGCGAGGGGAGGATGTGAGGGCGGAAGGGCGCGGCGCGGGGAATGTGACGAGGTTTTGGAGGTCGGCTATTTTGGTGGAGAGACTGGTTAGGCCTTGTTTGCTGAGGACGTCAGTTCATGTTCCCTTGAGTCTCAATATGCCAAGGTATGCGTGAGCTCACCTCAAGTTGAGCTCAGGCTCCGCCTTATCTATACATTTCCGCAATTGCCCATCCATCCATTCATCGCTCCCATGCAAAACAGCCTCTGAGCTGACCGAGCTCGACCGCTCGTGTCGCGTCCATATTGGAGCAGGAAACGCCGTGGGCAGAGGCTCGCGATACTGACGCGCTTTGGACGAAGGTCGACCGAGACCGAGGGAGGACGTCGAGGCGGTCAGGGAGGGAATGTTGGGGTCGAGCGTCTGGAGGGTCGACGCGAAGAGAAGGGGGTCGGACGGGGCCGAGTCGAAGAGGTTCATAGGGCGCGAGGAGGCCGAGAAGGGGTCGACGGCCGGCATATTGGGCGAGCGTCTTCCCCGGCGGGCTACACTTCTGGCGCGTAAGGGCGGAGAAGGTGGGTGATAAGAGTCAAGCAGGAATTCCAAGAGCTCCCGAGGTATTTGTTTTGATTTGGGTTCAGGAACGTCACGGTAACGTAACGTTATATCAGCTGCTGGTTGCGCTGCCCAGGCCCCATGATGCATTGATGGCGTCTACATAGGGACATTAAAGACTATCAAGGACGGCGAGCCATAGTATTACAGACAGGAACGTGATTCATCTCGGGCTAAGATACGGTTTTGGTGGGAGACGAAGCAAGACAAGAACGGAAGACTTTTCGGACCTATCGATATCTGCCGTCTGAGCCGCACCGCCCTCTCCCCGCTTTTCCACGTGACACTTACGACTTGGAGTCGACGTAACGGTCGTCCTCGCCCCTGCGGACGGGGGAGCGCTCCCTTCCTCCGTAATCCTTCTCACGACGGGCCTCCCTCTCCCTGTCACGCTCGCGGTCACCCTGGTCATCGCCACGGTTGTCTCCACGCTCCCGTCCACCACGGTCCCCTCGGTCACCGCGATCGCCACGGCCTCCGCGGTCGTCACGGTCACGGTCACGACGGTCATCGCGGTCTCCGCGGTCTCCGCGGTCGCGAGGGACGTAGCGGTCATCTTGACGGCCACGGTCGTCGCGGCGGTCATCGTACCTGGGGCGACCATAGTCCCTGGGCGGTCCGCGGTCGTCGTAGCGAGGCCGGTCGTCCCTCTCCCTTCCGAGCGGGCCGGCGCGGTAGACAGGTACGCTTCCGTCCTGCCTCGTCAGCTCTGGCTCCTAGTCACAACCACAGCCGAAAGCTTACGTCGGGGACGATCTCGAGCTTGACGGGGGTGTTGTTGATGTCAACACCGGCGAGACGCGTAAGAGCCTCCTCGGCCTCGGTCAAGCTCCCGAACTCGATGATGCTATCAATCAGCACAAATATGCTGGTGCAAAACACGCGAAAAACCTACCCTTGACCTGGGTTGTTTCGGTCAACATCGGCAAAGACGACATTGTTGTTGCCAATACGTCCGTAATCCTTAAGGTCCTAAAGTGCCAAAGGCCGAGTTAAGCTATCGTCCTGATGCCGGATTGGGCCTGATCAAAGGGAGGAATATGAGTCGCCGCCGCCAGAAGGACCACCGCAACCAGAGAGGGGGATGGGAGACGCCTGTGACCTGTTCAGGGACGCTCGAGACTGCCGCCCAACTGCGCGCGCTCCTTTGTGCGACCTCCTTTGTTATGCTGGGATGCTGGGAAAGCCGAGACCGGTGAGAGGAATGAACCAAAGGGAGTTTATCGCACCTGCCAGCTGGTCGCTTGGGGGATACCAATGACGTTTACACGAACACCACGGCGACGTTCGGGGCGTGGAGCAAAGCCGCGGTCGCCTCCGGGAGGGCCACGACTGTATCGATCAGCGGCGAGCCGAAAAAAAGGCTCAAGTGGCGCGCTTACCCATCGTAAATGTCCCTCCGGCGGGTCTCGCGAGGGTGCTCAAGGATGATGCTGTCGAGTCAGGCCAAGAATTGACAGCAGAGTGCAGGCACTACTCACTCCTCGCCCTTGAACGATCGGCCGGCAAAATCACGGACAGCATCATCGGCGTCCTGCCTCGTCAGCTAAGAGTACCCTGTGACGGGTAGTTGGGACGCACGCGAGAGCTGCCGAACTCGAGGAAGGCAAAGGTTCCCATGAGACGGACGTCGTTGAGCTTGAAGCCCTTGAAGTGCTGATCGCTGTCAGTACGGGCCGATCGAACGCAGCTCCAGGACAAAACAATTTACGTCTTCGATATCTTCCCTGGCAACGCCTAGAATTTGGTCAGCTTCTGGGTCTTGCCTCTAGCTGGACCTGCTCTCACCTGGGGGCAGACGGCCCATGTATAGTCTTGAAGCCATTTTGTATGATGGGATAACAAGAGTAAAGTACAATGCAAGGATGGAGCTTTGCAAGTCAGGCTCGCCTCATTCCTCGCTGTGTGCCGAAGCGAGTTTATTCGATTTTATCCTAAACAATAATTGCGTCATTGACTGACCGAGCTTCAAGCTGTGTTGACACCTCCATCCATAATCGATCTTTGACGAAGCAGCTATGGCGAGCAAGTCCAGATGACAGACCGCTCTGTACATGATGGAGCTTCAGCAGCTCCGCTGAACCACCGCAATTCTAGAGAGGGCACTAGAAAGCGCGGCAGGAAGCCAGGTATCGTACAATACTTCAAAGAGGCGTACTCTCCCTCGAGACCGGACCCCTGGTTGAACAGGAAGTTTGCCGTAGGGTAAGCTAGTTGATCCTGGCGGCTCGGTAAGGATCCGTAGCTGACATCGTAGGCTACTCTTTGCCATAGCAGGATGGTGCTTCTACGTCGTCGTCGGCCGAGTGTGCATCCCGGTCTTCCGTGGGACATCGACTTCACGTTTCTCGGTGGCAACAGCAGGTGAGCTGACCTTCCTTATGGAATTGCCTGTCTCTAGGCTAATATGATAGCTGGTGTGCTTGCCGGATATGTTGTCATCTTCCTCTTCCTGGCATGGAGCTATATCAGGATCATCACCACTGGTCCAGGAAGAGCTATCGATGTAAGTCGTACATCGGATCACAGCAGGTCAGATCTCAAGCTGATTTTCAGCGTGTCGAGCAGACCGCCGCTCCGAACGAGAACCATACTCCTTTCCCTCAGCAACCCCTTCAGCCCCTTCCTGCGGGTGACCACCAATCGAATATGCTTCTAAACGGGATAGCACCTCAGCCGGGTCTACCATCAACGTACGATGGGGAGACAGCTCAACGCCGTACTTCAGACGAGGAAGAGGGTGGCGCAGCACGCGAAGTCTCCGAGTTCGCACCTGCCATCAACGCCCTACATACCGTCCTGTCCCGCCAAGATCCGCCCGACCACCACTCGTCCTCCGGCACGCTGACCTCGCAAACGCCCCAGCCGGTCGTTGCGGTGGGTGCGAAGAGGAAGATCCCGGAATGGCAGACTGTGGAACGGCCACTGCCGTATCTGCATCGTGGGCCGAGATGGTGTAGGTTCTGTCAGATCAACAAGCCGGACAGGACGCATCATTGTCGGCATTGCGGGACGTGCATTTTGCAATTTGACCGTAAGCTATGAAGATGTCTTCCGAACCGAGACTTCAGCTGATCGGATGAGATCATTGTCCCTGGATAGGCCAATGTGTCGGATGGGCGAATCACAAGGTTGGTCTGTTGCTCCCCGGTTCGGATTCCATGCTGACAATCAGTTCTTTATGACCTTCAATTTTTGGGCGATCATCTACTGGTTCTACCACCTCATCCTTCTTGTTGTCTACCTGACCCAAGCGGAAGTAGATGGCCAAGTCATCGGAGTCGTCGCACTGTCAGTCTGACTCCTTTTCCCCTGTGTGAATTCTGCTGACAATCAGGAGCGGCCTCTTTGGCATCTTCTGCTTCATGATGCTCCTCCAACACGCCTACCTCATCCTCACTGGCAAATCTACCGTCGAGTCCTTCTCTGGCCGAGACCAACAAGAGAGCGAGACTCGACACCTCAACGTCGTCTTTGGTTTCTGGTCACATCGGAAAGCAAAGAGTCTGGTCCGTAAGAAGTGGAAAGAGGACTTTGGGGGAACAGCAGTGGATGAGCGGTGGCAAGCAGGGAGCAGGATGGACATGTGGAATCGCGAGATGGGGGAGAAGTGGTACGGGTGGATCTGTGAGTTGACTCCTTCTGAGTGGAAGGCATGGCTGACGAGACAGTCCCGCTAGGCCGTCCCTTGGGAGACGGGATGCATTTCCCCTCGAATCCGAGATTTGGGCCGAACGGGGAGTGGCTGAAGAAGAAGGACTGGCCGAAAGGTGTGGAATGATCTTGTACTATCCGTTGTAGCCATATCTGCAGGACTATTATCTGTCTTCCATATCTTGCGAGCTGTAATGCCGTCAATTCCCGACTAGGCAAACGAATGCCCTTCAAATGCGGTTCAATTTTTCAAATGCAAAACGAATGCGCGACGAAACATCAACACCTCATTCCTTTGTGCGGAGATATCTCGGGATGACCGGACGACGTGCCTGCCTTTGGCGCCTCCTTTGTCGCTCAAAGCTCACTTTCTTCTTCTCTCCTTCATCCTTCCACCCACTTCCGGCCAGACCATGCTATACCCTGCATAGAGATACATCGTCACCATCTCCCGACGCTCACTTCTCCACTTATACCCCTCTCACTCCCGAAGGATCCCGACCATCAAGAACGACCGACTTTTTCAAGATTTCGCCGCGATGCGCTCGTACTTCCTTCTTCTTCCTCCGATACTTCCATACGTCTTCGCCGGGCAGCGCAGCGCACAGAATGACCTTCCTCAAGATGACGGCGAGACCGAGAGCTTTGCATACTCGGATAGAGGCGGCCGCAACCCAGGTGCTGGTCACCGGCTGGCCAGGAGAGCTGGAGAAGGAGGATCAGCCGAGCTCGGTATGTCGGATGGGCAGGATGTTGAGCAGACGAAGCTAATATACCAGATACCTTCCCTCAGCTGCAACATACGGACTGTCACTCTGGCGTTGCGGCGAGGATGAAGGACAAGTGCGGGTTCGAGGGATCTCGGGCGGCTGCGATGAACGAGGGAGAGAGGAGCGATGGTGAGCTTAGAAGCCTGGATGATTGGCCGCTTAGCTCACACTTCCAGTGGCGATATCCCTTACGATCTGCTCCATGTCCTCCGCGCTACAACCTATCCCATCCGAATGCGCCTCATGGACCGACGGTACCGGCGCACCGAAAGCGAAGGAAGGGGGACTGAGGTGGCTTCGGAGTAGTGGGCCGGCGGCTGCTGATCCCAAGGTATCGCGAGCTATGTGTCTGAGGTAAGCACTGCCTGTGCCCAGGTCTGTTATCATCTCGGAGACTGACTGACGGTACAGCGCGTTACATCGGAGCCCTCAAGATTGGACAGCATACAACAACTACCTGAGCGATGCGCGTAAGCTGCGTTCCGCGGTGACTGTTGGTCGGGTCCAGCTGATGCCTGCAGTGCAGCTCTGTCATGCCCTCAAGAGTCATCACGCAGAGAGTGAGCTTCCGCTGCGATAACATCTGTTGTCAACCTAGCTCACACTTTAGCAATTACGCATGAGCTATACCAGAACGCTACTCAACGCCAGCTTGAGCTCCTGGCGATCATCAAGGCAGCAGCGGCTGGTCTCGACGACCGAAGCGCCGAACACGCCGAGACGATAGCTTACCAGCTCATAGTGAGTTTTGTTCTTCTTTTCTTTCCCCACACAAAGCTGATAGTCGTAGAAAGCCGAAGAGACCGCCACATACATCAACGAGCTCGTTGAGAAGATCCAGCGAGGCTCTGACGATGCCAGCGCCGCAGTTAGCGAGGTCCGTTCGGCGCTTGGTGAATTTGTAATGAGCGGGACGGGGATCTGGCAGGAGGTCAGGGAGAAAGCTATGCGGAATGCGGATTTGGCAGTTGGGCAGATGGCGGCGGGGATGGAGGAAGCTAGGGGATTACTCGCACAGCAGGTGAGCTTCCCGGTTGCCAGATCGAGGGCTGCACGCCGTAGCTTACATGACAGCTTGCTGTGGATCTGGAGCTCATCACGGGACGAGTAAGTGATACCGTTCAGCTCACCGGGGATGAATACCGAGAGCTGATAAAGCAGTATGGATCCGCGATGGCTCTCCGGACCCACCGTGTAGAGGAGGAACTCGGGTTGTCTCTGGCGTCAGCGAAGGGCGGGATGGAAGTAGCGATGATGGAGATAGCGAGCCGTATGGTGAGTCCTCCCAGATCCCGTATTGAGTATAGCTGACTCATCAGAGAGACAATCAGCTTGCGCTGGAACAATGGGGCGATACGATGTCACTAGCTCAGATGGTGAGTGTCGTCGACAGCTGTCAGCCTGCTTGGCCGAAGCTGACCCCCAGAATCTCGCTGGGCTCTCTGACGATGCTCATGATCTTCGCCCGGTCTTGCATGCTTCCGCACAACAGGCGATGGCTATCCAGGTATGCTCTCAATTTCTTCGATTTTTGGATGTGCTGATGTGTAGGACACACATGCCAATCTGGCTCGCTCCATGCATGATACCGGTGCGCTCTCCGAAACCATATCTCAGAATCTCGCCTCTGCCTTGTCCGAGATCAACAGCACGCTCTCGGATGTACAGAAGTGGAGGAGCCAGGCGGGAAAGGCAAGCCCGTGGTGGCGACCACTGCCCGGCTTCTCCCTCTTCTCCTGTGAGCTTCCGAGCCCGACTGCTGCTCAGGGTATGACAAGCTGACCCGGTAGCCCCGGCACTTCTTGCCTCACCGAAGATGTCAGGCCTGATCTCGTCCGACAGCTTGAAGGCTCTGGCGTACACCGCCGACATTTCGCTCGCCTGGACGTGCGGGGTACTGTACTGGATCCTTTCTACCGCAGTAAGCTCAGTCAGCAGGACTGATGTCCGTTCCACATAGAGCTGACGCGGCATAGGTGTCATTGATCGCCTCGGTTCTCGTCATGGCCTGGCTATGCACCTCGAGTCTTGTCGCCGGACAGGTCAAGCGACTCTGGAAGCTGGCGAACGAGATGGTGGAGACTGGCGATGACGACGTCGAGAATGCAAGGTGAGCTTCGAATCTCCCTTGTTTCCGTTTGAGAAGGAGCAAGCTGACAGCCACAGCAGAGCAAAGCACACCCCTCGGACTCCCCCCACACGCCTCTCATCTATCGCGCCTCCCGCTTACGACTCTCCCGACATCAAGCCGTCCGCTGCCAACGCGCTCGACCTGGACCTTGATACGGTACAGGAGGATAGCCTGGAGAAGGTCAGGGATATCATGTTGAAGCGGTCGTATGGGAATTTGAGGCGCAGCATGGGGGAACGGAGAGGGCGAAGGGCAGTTTCAGCTCCTCCTATGTAGTAGCGGATGTATAGTAGACAAAGCACTAGAGCTTGTAGCTAGACTTGTGTAGCTAGACTTGTACCCAATCATGTATGTGACATAGCAATAGATCCATGCACCATGACACTAGTTACAACAGATGCTTCTCCCCTCAGTCCGCCATCCTCTATACAGGAATCTTCCCCTCATTCTTGGCAGACCATCATGGCATCGATCGAGTAGGATGTACAAGGCTCTCCTGCGGCTCAATCTGCGACTCTTGGCCTGTTGACTGGGTGCGAGAAACCGGTTGACTGTACGACTGGTATATCAGCGGAGCCTAGTACGAGTCAGAGCAGGGCGACATACCAGCGAATGCCGGGGAGGGAAGTATGTCTCCTGGAATGAGTGCGAGGCATTGGCACCACAGCTGGAGGCGGCGGAGCGAGGTTCTGAGACAGGTGACAGGTGGTCGAGTGAGAAATCGCCGGGCTCAGCTGAAGATGGGAAGTCACTGATAGGGGACCGCAACTGCCGAATCAGCCAACCCAGTCCCCCATCATTCAGCTCGGGAACTTACATATAGATCACCACTCGAGCCTGTCCCCCTTGACTGCCTTATGTCCCTCCGCCCAAGCTCAGTATACGTCCCAGAGGTCTGCGTACGCTGATCCGCTGACCCTGACGCTTCACGTCCTGCACTATCGGTCACTCGTGCGCCGTCTCTGCCAGACGAACTACCTCCCACTGCCGCCTTGTGCTGCTTCGTCGTGTGGCTGCTCTCGAGACGGTATTGCGCGGCGACGCCTCGTTCGTCGAGCAGCCGCCGAACCTTCCTGCGAGCGACAAGGGAGTAGAGGAGAGATTGGTAGTATAGGAGAGGGAGGGTGGCGAAGAGGATACGTTTCCAATCGACTGAGATGTCAGCTCGCTGCAGCCCGAGATCACCGCATTATGGAGTGCGGACAGCCGACAGGGAAAGGTAGCTCACTGATTGCTCCTCCACCAACACGGCTGGTCCCGATCGTCAAGACTGCGATTGCGATAGTAGGCGGTACCCTGCCATCAGCGTCGGCCTCTACCGCTAGCTCAATGGTCGAGAAGCAGATCGACAGCTCACATAGCTTCGCCCATGATTATCAGAATGCGAGAGACAATCCCTCTGTCACCTTCTGCCCCGAAGATGGAGTTCCTTGTACGAAGCAGGAGGTAGACCACTACGCAGTAAGCGAGGCCTTATCATTGACTCCAGATGAAACCTACGGGAACCACTGATGATGGCGTCGCTAGCGAAAGTGACCGCTCCATGCGCTCGGACCACTGCCGTTTGTCGCTCGAAGAATGATCGCATCGATGGTAGTGACTCGTGCGTGAGGATGGGGAAGGTGAAGCCAATAACGACCGTCCTGCTGATCAGCTCCCTTTCCTCTTCAGGACATACGCTAGCATCAAGGCAAAGGCGGAGAAGATCAGCACGGCCAGAGGGACAATGACGGTCCATCTCCTCCCAGAAAGCTGAGCACATCAGCTCCGACCGGACTTGAATACCGCCTGAGACTCACCCTCCAGATCCGATTCGAGTAGAACGTCATCGCGACCAGCGAGAAGATACCGCCCAGCAGCCTGTAGGCCGTATTGCACAGAGCGTCCGTACGCAACACACTGGGGATATCGCTCGTTGCGTGGACGACATAGAGCTGTAGCTGGAAGTGTCAGCGAATGACCAGATGGACAGACACCACGCGCAATCTTACCTGGAAGCACTGCATCCCGAAGGCTCCACTGAGGTCGTCAGTCGCGCTGTCCATATATCTGGTGTGAGATCAAACGTACCAAGCCAGAGCCGAGCCCAAGATGACCCCACCCCTAGTGAGTTGCGAGTCTGTGTTGCGGAAATGGGAGATGTACCGTCCAGTCGTGACGAGGACGACACACAAGATCATGCCTTGGGCGGCTACTGCAACAGCAACATAGATCTGGCAGATCAGCCAAAGCACTTGCCTAAGGCGGTGAGCAGTCTCACTCACGAGGACCTGATCTTGTTTCGTCCCTGATAGCTTCCACACCTCGGCGTTGAGGTCGAGCTCGGCTGGCTGGTCCATCAGGCCGCCTGGCTGTATTCTGGGTGAGTGAGAGAGATTTTGGGCAGCTCGACTTAGTCGGGCTTATTCCCGGCCCATGTGAGCTGCCTACACAAAGCCGGCGGGAGCCCAATGGTCGGATGGAGGCCATCTCGGGAGTAGAACACAGACTGTCGGTCGAAAGGAGGGCAATCGGGAGGGAGGGGGCTGATGAGGGTCCGAGGGTGTTGAAGTTTGGAAGGTAGAAGTACAAAAGCAGAATAAAGATGCATTGGACACGATCAGGTCTACTTATATAGTCCTGCTGGCGTCGCTGCGTCGCGACACCGACGCGACGACACGACGCCGACGAGTCGCTGGGACGTCGCTAGACGACGTCTCACGTCTCTATGTGCTATAGGATACTTGGGTGGCGGCGTTGCCTCGCCGCCACTCAGCGCCGTCAGTCCGACACTAATGTAAAGTGTCCGGACACCCGGACAGACAATTCTGTCCGGCCCGTACAGTGACTATCCCGGATATTCACCTAGCGCTATCTCAGATCTAGTCGGCGCCGGCGCGGCGCCGCGACGCCGTGACGTCGCTGCGACGTCGCAAGGACATCCAGCGACGTCCTCCTGTTCTGAGATCTGTCGGCGCAGTCGCCCAGCGACGCGCCGCTATGCTCCTACAGCCAACACTCCCCCTCGTGACCATATGCTCTTGTCCTGGGTCAGGGGTATAAATACCGCCCTGATGCCCGCCCCTGGGTGTCTCAAACTTGTTACCCACTTGTCCTGAATATACCAAGCCACACACCCAACACCCACACACCATGTCCAACCAATCCTCCAGCAACCCTGATCACGCCGGTGTCCCTTTCCCTGACTGGTACAACGATGCCATCCATGCTGAGATCGCGGAGTTCGTGAGTCGTCCGCCTTTGATTGATTGACTGGTGCTGACGTCCAGCTTGCCAGCTTCGACGAGCTTGAGCAGCCGCGCCCTGCTTCTCCCCAGCCGGACACGCCGGGCCTCACTTACGCCCAGTACGCTCGTATGCTCTCGGACGTCCATGGTTCGCGGTTCAACTCGCCCGTCCCCATTCCTTGGGACAACGGTACGGTCTCCCCTTCGCAGATCTTTGCGCCACCCCCGAGCGAGGTCTCGACTTTCTCGGGGATCTCCGGCTTGACCACGTCATCCGGTACCACCCTCGGCTCCGGATCTTCGGTCTCCTCCGATGGATCGGATGCCTCGTCTATGGCGTCATTCCTTTCCTTCGGTTCGGTGGTAGAACCAGCTCCAGGTGGCGGTGGACTCCGACTTGACGAGCGCCCAAGCGAGGATGACGATATGACCCTCGCAGTCAGACGTGGAGGCGAGGAGGAGGTTGTAGGTATTGTGGGCGCGAGAGTATGTCCCGTCCAGGGTGAGGAGAGGCCGAGAGTGGTGGAAGAATGTCCGCGCCGGCGATGGGGAGACAAAGAGGCCCAATATCGCCACGTCCTCTTCATCGTCATCGCCACTGTCCCCATCCTCTGAGTCCCTGCCGTCCCCACCCTGCCCAGCTCCATCTCTACGCTCCCGATACCCATCCAGAGGCTTGTCCGTCTGGAGATCCAGATGAGCCTGCGGATCCCGCTGGGCTAGCAGGTCCATATAGGCGGGGAGACGACGGAAGTCGGCGCAGTGGTTGGCCGCGTTGTCCCCCCTAATCTCCTGTACCGCGCGCGAGACGGCCTGGCGGCTCAGATCGTCGATGGTGGAAGCGCGGAGGGGACCGATGAGACCTTTGGCGGAGGCTTCGGCGAGAGGGGTGCCTTTGTTGAGTCGTGTGGCCTGCATGTGTCAGCTATATCAAAGCCAATAGTTGCGTTATTGACTCACCTCGGCGAGAATGAAGCCCCTTTGTCTCGCTCCAAGTCGCGCGGGAACGCCGTGAGGAGAGCAAGTGTGTTCGTCGATGAGAGTTTGAACGATACACCCGCCCGACGCCCCGTGCGACTTGAGGTAGACACGATATTTACAACCGTCCTCCTTCTTGAGCGCGCACGAAAGTATCCGCGATCCCGTCGGCGCCTTCTCCGCCTTGACGGACGCCTTGCGCTGAGCAAGAGAGTGGTGGGTGATGGCGATTTTGGCAGTGTCGAAAGAGCCGAAGGTCTGCTTGGCGTAGAGGACAGTGGTAGGGGCAAATGAGGTAGCGGGGGCGAAGGTTGGTTGATTACTGCGACGCGTCAGAATGGGCCACAATAGTCCTTAATGCGCGAGACTACCTACTCTGACATGATGAGAGACGGCGGTAGGGCTAGTAATAGTGCTTGGCTGGCTGATGTTGTTGCTACGTGGGTATAGAAGCGGAAAGTGGAGAGGTGAAGGAGCGGAGAGGAGAGGATCAAAACAAATACAACGCGTCGCGGGGCCGGCACACTGCCGGCATGATAACAAGCCGAAACTATCCGGCTTCGTCCTTTAGGCATCCTTTAGGCCGGACTTCGTCTTTTAGACAGTGGCGGAAAGGCTTCGTCTTTTACGGACAAATACATTTCGGTCTTCGTCTTTTAAACATATGCTCCCCACGAGGCCTCTCTTGCCTCTTACGTCCCTTCCAACGCGGGCTCGTCCACCTCGTCGGACTCTACTGTGGTTCCCGTCGTCATCCACCCGGTGGCGACTCGCGGAACCCTTTCCTCTCCCCACTCGGTCAAGTCTTCCGAGTCGGGTGTTACCCGTAACACCGTAAGTCCTGCGTCATCCTACATCACTCGTAATGATGCTGACCAAGACAGAAGGTCCGTCACCTCCGAGTCGCCAAGATCAAGGCTACCGGTACCATCATGGTTCCGCCTTGCGTCCGGTGCCTCGCCAACGGTACCCCGTGCTACTGGTCTCCTGATTTCGCCGGCTGCGCCGAGTGCACGGCTCACGCTCGGCTCTGCTCGTTCGGGAGCCACAAGAGGCGTCGGACCGGCTATAGTCCGATCTGGGTGAGTCCTTTCGTAATTGTGGGATCGTTCCAGCTAATAATAGCAGAACCCTCCTTCTTCCTCGGTCGGCTCTACCTTTGCCACCGAGAGCGTGGTCTCATCCGGCGCCCACTGCACTGGCCACGGTCTCCGCCTGTCCATCCAGGCATTCCGCGGTCAGGTTACCGCTCAGCACCACGCACAGATGCTCTTCTGTGACCGCATGGATGCTCTTGCCGTTGAGCTGATCCAGAACAAAGTCTGATCGCCTCTGGCTCTCTGGCCTATTCCTCCTCTTGTACCAGTATAGCTATGGAATAGTAACTACTTTAATATATATGCTCTGTGAATGACTTGGCCCGAAAACTACCTATACTACCTTAGCAATACAAAATTACTTGAAGCAATACAAAATGGACTATAGCAAATCTAATTTGAACCCGCTAATCAAAACTCAACGTTTCTGAGTGGCGCCCTTAGATTTCGCCACATCTGCCGTAATTTTCGCCACCTTCTCACCGCCCTTCGTACTCATCTGAAGCTGCTCGACCAGCCATGAGTGCCTCGGGCCAGATAGAGCCTTGGTAAAGATGTCGGCCAGTTGATCCTCTGTCTTCGTGTAGACGAGGGTAATCGTACCATCCTCTATCATCTCTCGGACGATATGGTGTCTGATATCGATGTGCTTGGTTCGCGCATGTGTTGTCGGGTTTTTGGCAAGGAACATTGCTCCCTGATTGTCACAGTGGACAACAGTAGCCTTGCGCTGGTCAAACTTAAGCTCGCTGAACAAAGTTCTGAGCCACGCTGCTTCCCGAGCTGCCTCCGATAGCGCGATATACTCCGCATGAAGCGTTGAAGATGCAACCGTCTGTTGCCTCCGAGAACTCCAGGCTATCAAGGAGCCGTTGATGGTGAAGCAGAATCCAGTGGTGGATCGTCTAGTGTCCAGACATCCTCCCCAATCCGCATCGACCCATCCCTCCAGTACGATCTTGTCCCCATGCATACCGCCGAGCGTCAATCCCACCTCTTTCGTATTTCCCAAATACGACACCACTCGCAGTGCTTGCTGCCAGTGACCCTTGGTGGGTGTAGAGCTGTACCTTGACAGGTAGTTTACAGCATATGCAACGTCAGGTCGGGTGCTACCCGCGATCCACATTAGGCTGCCGACGATCTGCTGATACGGCGTGAGCGGCGAAGCTTCCGAGCTGAGGTTATCGGTGGTATGTGCCATCGGTGTGGCAAACTCGCGCGAGGTCGATGAGGGGAATCGAGCGAGTAGGGTATCGATGTAACCAGGCTGCGTGACTGAGATCAGTCTGCGCTGCCTATCACGTGTCACCTTCATCCCGAGGATAGAAGTGACCTTCTCGGTATCTGTGATCGTCCAACGACGACGAAGGTCCGCGAGGGTGTTGTCGATTGTCGCGCGCTTACGTGCGGCAAGACAGAAGTCATCTACGTATAGTAGAAGCAGGATGGGCCCCTGTGCATCATCCCGGAAGTACAGGCCCCACTCCGACTGAAGTCTCTTGAACCCGAGGCTCTTGAGGACCTTTCCAGCCTCTTCCCACCAGCACTGCGCAGCTTGCTTCAAGCCATAAAGTGCCCCCTCGACCTTCACACAGTTGTGACCTCCCGGTACCTTGTACCCAGGGGGTATCTCCATATAAATCTCCTCCTTGATCTTGCCATTAAGATATGCGCCTTCGACGTCTGCCTGGTGTATCTCCCAGTCCAGCCCCGCCGCGATCGTGAGGAGTAGACGCAGACTGACTAGCCTGCTTACCGGTGCGTACGTCTCGGCAAAGTCAACTCCTGGCTGTTGAGAAAAACCTCTAGCAACCAGCCTTGCCTTACGCTTCGTGATCACACCATCAGCATCTCGCTTGGTGGTGAAAATCCAGCGACATGTGATCGCCTTTCTGCCCTGCGGGAGTTTCGATGGTCGAAACACCTTCTTTGCTCGCAGGTTATCCAGCTCTTTATCTATAGCTGGCTGCCAGAGCTTCACGTTATCCGCAGATGTCGCCTGCTGATACGTCGTAGGGTCTTGTCCGGTTGACGCAGTCGTCAAACCGAGAGCCGACTCGGATGCCAGATAAGCATTCCGTGTGTCGCTTCCGTACCATCTCTCATCATCAGGATGAGCAGTGGTTACCTTCTTCCGCTGGCCTCTGCCAAGCGGCTCTGACTGAGGTGGAGGCGCCTGAGATTCGGCTGAAAGCTGATAATGCTTCCACCGCTGATATAGCCCTCTCTCCTCATCTGTCAGATCCAAGCGCCTTTGGTTCCGCGCTTTAAGCTCGTTGATCAAGCTTTCGGTGACGATGATGCCGGTCTTGTCGATATACCGTTGAGTCGCCTCATCGTAACCAGGTCGAGTGGGAGCTTTAACCCGCTCGAAGCTGATAGGAATTCGAGTGGGCTGCGGAGGTTGGAACACCTGATCACTGACATCCGATAATGGATCGTCAAGATTTGGAGGTGTGTTATCTCCCCCTGAAGCCTCATCTACCTCATTCCCATCTAGATCCACATCCAGATCCGCATTTAGCTCATCTCCCTCATTCCCGCCATCTTCCCCAGTATCCATATTTCCGACATGTACAGTATTCTCCTCCTCATTCGATAGTGAAATGGGAGTACTGCCTACAACCCCAGTGTATTCCTTGACGTCGCGAGATCTCATAATCTCGTTCGTGGCTTCTACAAGCACGATCCAGCCGCTCACGTCTGGGTCTTGACCCAAGATTCTACACCTCATGGCATTTTCAATGTCGAATGTATTCTTTCGTCGGATATGGGATGGGATTTGGACATAATTTACTTGTCCGAACCGTCGAACCGAATTTAAGTTCGGGCGGCGAATGGTGAGCGCCTCCCACACCGTCTCATCGGTGTCTGGGACGACTGTGGTCTTGTTGTGTATGACGACGAAGTACTGGGCAGCATAGTCCCAGTAAGCGTGACCGAGGTCGGATCCACCTAGCATAGATCGGATCCCGTCCTTGATTGTACGTATAGTACGCTCAGCTTTGCCGTTTGATTCCGGCGTGTACTTGGGAGTGACCTGGTGGGCAATCCCTTCTTCTCGATACCAGGTTAGAGCCTCATCGCTCTGAAACACTGTATCTCCATCCGATCGCACTACCCGGACATAGTTTCCGAATTGTCTCCCCCAATGCGCAGCAGTGTCACGCAGGACATTAAAAGCCTCGCTTTTCTGCTTGGTCGGAACCACTGTAATTGCGTCCGAGTGATCGTCAATGATCACGACCAACCAGCGATTCTGACGTCGGGAGGGGTCGAATGGACCCGCGATGTCAATGTGTAGGAGCAGACCTTGCTCCCCCGGATGCTTTGGCTCGCCGTCCTTTGGCGGCCTGACTGCTTTCCAACTATGACACGCTGGGCAGTCCGACGATCGAAAATTATCGTCCTTGAGCTGCTCCCAGGTATACTGGAGCTGATTCGCCTTGGCGAGCTCAAGTAGCTTGGTACGACCGATGTGACCAAGCCGTCTATGCTCCTCCTCGAGCTTAGACCTTGTCAACTCGCATGTGGGGCTGGAAATCGCCAGCGCGTCATGCCTCATGCGATAGGGCGGAATGTACCAATGGTTGTTTAGGCGCGCGAACGTAAGCCGCCTGTGACCCTTGAACAAGGATCCCATGGTCTCCGACATGGTGATTCGCCACCCTTTTGACGTCGCTGAACTGACTGACAGCAGATTCAGCCGAGCACTCGGTACAAGGTATACTGGGAATAGAATCGCAATTTGACCGTTGTCAAGTTCGATGGTAGCTTGACCGAATTCCCTCGCCGTCATAGATCCGTTCGATGACGCGGTACCGAAGTCGATAGGAGGATTACATCTCCTGATATTGGAGAGCAAGTTGCGATAGGGAGTCAGGTGGTTTGTGGCTCCGCTATCCACCAGCCAACCTTGTGCGCTTGGTGACTCCGTTTCCTCTGTGTAGGCCGCTAACTGGGCTTCGACAGGCTGTGGTGTCCCACTCTGCGTGGAATCATCTGTGGGTAGAGTCGGCGTCTCAACCGCCTGTTCACTGGTATTACCCTTGTTGTAATACTCCTCATCCCACATCCACTTTCGGTTCCCGGACGGGACCGACCTTGTAACCACCATCGCGTGATGCTGGTTATCATAGTTCTCCGACGAACTATCCGGACTGCGATTATCGCCTTTGTCCTTACCACCACCGTCATTCTTCTTCTTTGGAGAACGACAGTCCCTGGCGAAATGACCTTTCTTGTCACAATTCCAGCAGACCTTGTCTTTCTTGTCCTGCTGGCCGCCTTGACCTTTATTAGGTCCCTTCTGATCACCTTTAGCTCCTCCTTTGCCCCCTTTGGGCGTTCCATTCTTCCCTTTCCCACCTTTCTGCACGAAGAAAGCAGAATTGCTGGAATTCTTGGCGGTTCTGCGCCGCCGGTCGATCTCCTCGTTGTACAGCTTAAGCATCGTTGGCCATGCTGTCAATTCAGTGAGGAGGGGAGAGCTTAAGCCCCAGACGGTCCTGAGACCCTCGAGCTGTTGCGGCAATGTGTCTGCGAACATCTGCGCGCGCTGTGCCGGTGTGATCGGGTTACCGGCCTCTACTGAGCGAAGGACGATACTGTTGAAGTGCTCAAGATGCTCCTCCATGCCCTTCGGGCTAGTATCGGTGAGCATGATCATCGATAGATCACGCCTGATCGCCGCCCTGTTCTCGGCGGTGTTGATGGGGTGGATTGCGTGCAGCATATCCCACATCTCCTTCGCTGACTGTAGATCCTTGATGTCTACTAGGATGCCTGCCGAGACTGTCCCGCGCAGCGCACCTTGCATCTGACCTTCCTTCTTTGCCCACTCCTGCCACTCCTTCATGGTTACCCCACCTACGAACACTGTAGGTGGTACAGTTCCAGCCCTGAGCAAACGCCTAGTCTGCTCAAATTCGGCTGCACGATAATTCTGTTCAAGAAGATCGTGGTCTGCTCTGGCCTGTTGCAGCAACTGCTGCCCAGCTGCGATCGCAGCTTCCGATTGATCAGCCGTACCTGTAGTCGAATCGTTCTGTCCAAGCGTCCCTGGATTGAACACTGGCCGACCAGCGGCCAGTATGGGGGTGATGTCGATAAGGCCGGGCTCGGTCAAAGTGCCATCAAGAATACCACTACACCCTGTCGAAAGGGCATAGGTCTCGAAGGCCAAGCGCCAGGTAGAGAACTGTGAGGTGCTCACCAGCTTGGATATAGCTGATAGCAACGTCTTGTCTGACTTAGACTGAGACATGTTGAAGCGAGTTAAGACAGCGATGCTATGTCGTGATAGCCTAGTGGTATGGTATCAGACTTCTAATCTGTTGAAGTTTGGAAGGTAGAAGTACAAAAGCAGAATAAAGATGCATTGGACACGATCAGGTCTACTTATATAGTCCTGCTGGCGTCGCTGCGTCGCGACACCGACGCGACGACACGACGCCGACGAGTCGCTGGGACGTCGCTAGACGACGTCTCACGTCTCTATGTGCTATAGGATACTTGGGTGGCGGCGTTGCCTCGCCGCCACTCAGCGCCGTCAGTCCGACACTAATGTAAAGTGTCCGGACACCCGGACAGACAATTCTGTCCGGCCCGTACAGTGACTATCCCGGATATTCACCTAGCGCTATCTCAGATCTAGTCGGCGCCGGCGCGGCGCCGCGACGCCGTGACGTCGCTGCGACGTCGCAAGGACATCCAGCGACGTCCTCCTGTTCTGAGATCTGTCGGCGCAGTCGCCCAGCGACGCGCCGCTATGCTCCTACAGCCAACAGAGGGCCCCGCCAGTGTGTGCGCCCAGGAACGGAATGGGCTGATCCTGTCGCCCGGTTCTTGTAAGGTTCTGCATGGACGCCGGGCTCAACTGAGCTTGTTGGTCACCAAGCTCAAGGTCAGCGTTGTCAGGTTATACCAGCTATACTCGGCATCGCGGTCAAGCCGGGGATGATGGATCGAGGTAAGATCAAACGCTGCACATAAGCCGGGGATGATGGATCGAGGTAAGATCAAACGCTGCACATGGACGATCCTTTGAGCGGTGAGTCAGGCACCCGAACAGCCGAAATCCGAAGCGCCAGATCTGCCAGAGCGCCAGACCTACGATCGACCCGGCTGAGGCTGTCGAGACCCATCACATGTCAAGCATGCTGATTCACTGATGCGCGCTTTGAGATGCAATAAACGGATGACCTACCGGCCTGTGTACATAGCTCCTACCGCGACTTGTTCAGAACTCATATGGCGGTATGCGACATATGGCAGCCGTACGCCTCATCCAAGGCATCCAACCAACTGCTTCTACTGCAACGACAAGACCGAGAAGACGCTCGCGCCGGGTCGCGGGCTTTTAGAAAGGATCTCAAAATGGGAGTCCGATAGACAGCAGTGAGGGGAGAGTAGGGAGGTATAGGTATTGCGGCGACAGGCTTCTGAGCGTCAGTAATAACAAAGGGCTTTATGAGGAAACAGACTCACTCCAAAACTTGCCCTCGCGAGACATTGAGCGTGGAAAGTGGCTGATGCAAGAAGCTCAGTACACTGATATAGTCAGCCTTGCTCTTATCATATGCCAGTAACAGCTCACCTCCACAGGCAGCGCATGCTGATATTCTGCTGATCTCTTTGCCCTCCTTGCTGCTAGCTCCTGAGACCTCGCCGACATCCTTCTCTGGCTTGGCCACCGCCGTAGTCTCTGCTGCAGTCTTGGCTTCCGGCTCCGCCGTATGGAAAGAGAGACGTTTGGTCCCATCGCCCCCACTGGCAGCCCGGAAGCCTCGCGCGGACAGAGTGTAAAGTGTCCGGATTGCGTCTGGCATGATGGGATCTACCGCGGCCGAGCCGCCGACCAGTCGGGCGCGGAGGAACTCGTCGATAGTCTTGAACCATGGCTCGTCGCCTTGGACGTAAAAGACGTGCGCGATGTATAGATGGTCCGGGTCGCTGACGTGGGGAAAGGTCAACTCATCCAGTCGACCGTGGTAATTGACGGATGATAACCGAGGCCAGAGTTCCTTCAGGATGGAGGTGAGCCGGTTCGGGCGGGAGCCGACTGTGGGCGTTGGGCTCAACTCGGTGGCGTACCTGAAGCATATCGTTGTTGGGTCCGCCAATCGCGCCAGGTTCCGCGCAGAGTTGGAAAGCGTCGCCTTGCTTTCCGAGTACATGGACCGTGTCCACGCTACGCCAAAGCTAACGCCGACCGCCCGCTCGAAAAGCGGTCCCGCCGTCCATTCCTCCTCGTCGGGATTAATGCGCCAATTCCCCATCATCTCGCCGAACGCCTTGTCCGCCGGCAGGTCCAGCGTGATCCTCTTGGTCTGCGTGAAGACAGGCCGACGAAGAAAGCTGGGACCGATGAGGAGGGACATGGCGTGGTTGGAGGTGATGTGGATTTCTCGGTATAGGATGGGGAACGCCGCTTCCGAGCATAGTTTGGACGTCCGCGCGAAGGCCGCGAGGGAGCTCTGGGGTATGTGAAGGGAGATATGAGAGATGATGTCGATGGGGAGGTCGTCGAAAGGGGAGAAGGGGGGGCGGGCTTCCGAAGGATGGCTGTTATTGTGAAGGCGAGCGGACCGGCGCAGCTTCGGCATCGTGGGAGATAGGAGGGATTGACCGAGTCTATCTATGGATGTGAGCCTGTAGCGGGGCGTAAAGAGTGTGACTTTGGGTCAATATATGTGTTGCAGTATTCACCTGACCGCTTGCTGGGAATCGACGATAGTCTAGCAATAAATTCGCTACAGAAAAACAAGTGACAAGCGACAAATACTGTGTCGTCCGACAAGCAACAAATACTGTGTCGTTCGACAAGCGACAAATACTGTGTCGCCCGACAAGTGACAAATATTGTGTCGTCCGACAAGCGACAAGTACTGTGTCGTCCGACAGCTTCCGCGTCGCGCGACGCGCGACTTGCGTACTTGCGTACTTGTCGTCGCCAAATTGCGACAAAGTCGGCGACTGAGCGTCAATTGAACACCGCCAAGTTTTGTGATCTGGACAGACTTCACATCGCCAGAAGTCGACGCGACAGCTTTTTCCTGCCCTGTCCCGTTCTGTCCATGTCTGCAACGGGCCCGAATGTGTCCGAATTCAGTGTGTCCAGAGTGGACTTCGTTATTAAGTTTTCAAGAGCAGACTGGGGATGCATAGGGCTTGACTACTGCTCCTTATATAGTGCTGACTGGGGTCCTAGCTACTGGCTATCTACTTGAGTCGCTACGAGTCGCGACGAGTCGCTACGAGTCGCTACGAGTCGCTACTCAGTCGCTACTGGTCGCGACCGGTCGCTACCGGTCGCTACCAGTCGCTATCGGTCGCTACCGATAGCTACCGGTCGCCGCGAGTAGATACGAGTATATACCGGTCGCTACCGGTCTATACGGGTCGCGACCGAGTTCCGAGTCGCGACCGGTCGCGACTCCTCCACTGTCCCAATGGATGGGAGTAACGCGACGCCTTGTTTGTTTACGCTCTACCGTGGACCCATTCAAGCCAACACTCCCTTTTCAAGGCCTTATGCTCCCTCTGAGATATATATGTCACGCTGCTTTCCCCCTTGGTCTGTCAACAACTCATCTACCATCTCCAACCTGCACGCCATGTCTGACTTCAGCATCAACAACATGCCTACTGAGCAAGCTCAGCCTCTCGACTTTTCCTCGTCCGGCTCGTCCGGACCGGATCGGAGGACACCGATGATCTGATTACGTAATTGTTTATTCGACGCGTCCCGCGCGTTCCGCGCTGACTTTCAGGCATCATCTTTGGTTACCACTACCCTGATCCTTATCCTCCCGCATGGATCAACGATAACCCCTTCGCTCCTATCGATCCGGTCCTCAACGCTCCCGCCGGACCGGTCGTCACCCACAGCAACAACTACGATGAGGTGGATGATATGAACATCCCCGGCTTCGGTCTCTCACCCGACTTCAAGTGGGAGGCCCTCGGCAAGTTCATCCAGGAAGCCGCCTCGGTCAACCCTCGCTTCCTCGGCGGCGTCGCTCCCTCCGTCGTCTCTTCGGACACGGAATCTACCGCAATCCCTCCTCTCGTTCCTGCGCCCACGCTCCCGGCCGTCTTCAAGGCCAAGGGCACCTACTCCGGCCCGTACTCGGTTCATGACTCGAGCGAGTCTGGCTCGGAGCGGTCACTCAAGCTGGTGGTTGCGCGGCAGCAGAGCAAGGCCAAGATTGTATGTTCTTTTGTGTGAAAGTGACGATGGGATAGCGCTGATCATCAGTCCCGCGAGAACCGCGCCGACCGTCTTCAGGCCGATGGTACGCTCCGGAGCCCCGGGTGCATCCATTGCCAGCGGGGCGGCAAGGAGTGCAAGATGCTGGGTGGCAATGTCAATTGTGGGGAGTGTACCAGGAATGGTTCGGTGTGTTCCTTCAACCGGTGCAAGAAGCGCAAGGTCGGTGCCGATGGTGGTGATGGGAGGGTGAGTCTTCCCATTCGACTCAGTCTGAAGTTTCTCCCTTTGGTGCGAGCATCGCTGACGTATAGATGCCGCCGCCCCCTCCCCCTCCATCTTCCGCCAGCTCGGCTATCCTCTCTTCTGCTGGCTCCGACGCCGGATCCTCTACCGGCTCGGACGTCCTCTTTATCGCCAAACCCATGTCCCTTCAGGACTTCCTTTTCATCACCGCCGAGATGATGGAGACCTCCAAGGCTCGGTACCTTCACGACCAGGCCAACCTCGCTCGTCTCAGCGACAACATCAAGTACGCGATCGACGCCCAGGTCGGTCACGCTGTGGCTTAGCCATCTTTTCTCTCTCTTTTTGTTGTTTTTCTTTGTTCCACTCGGGTTTTCTGGAAAGTTCTGTCTACTTGTATATACCTTGCTACTCGTATACCGTATGAATATTGTGACTGATCTATTCTACACTTACTATCTACTCTAACTCTACTTACTACAAGATCTTGGGAGCTAATCTAACCGATCCTCCTACTTTGTAGCCTTGAGCTGAGTCCGTGCGCCGATGACATCACTTCTCTTCCTCTCCGTTCCGCTCATCCCGAGCAGCTTGAGCAAGTATAGGTGCCTTGGCCCTGCAAGTGCCTTTGTGAATATATCCGCCAGCTGATCCTCTGTCTTGGTATACAGCAAGGATATCGCCTTGTCCTCGAGCATCTGACGAATCACGTGGTGTCGGATATCGATGTGCTTGGTCCGAGCGTGAGTCGTCGGGTTCTTTGCAAGGAACATGGCCCCCTGATTGTCACAGTGTATTACTGTCGCCTCCTTCTGGGCGAACCCGAGCTCTCCGAGCATGGACCGCAGCCAAGCTGCTTCCTTAGCTGCCTCGGATAGGGCGATGTACTCAGCATGCAGAGTCGATGACGCGACTGTCTGCTGCCGGCGCGAGCTCCAGGCGACGATTGAGCCATTGATGGTGAAGACATAGCCCGTCGTGGACTTCCGAGTGTCTAGGCATCCACCCCAATCCGCATCTACCCATCCTTCCAGCTTGACGATGCTCGCAGCACGTCCGCCAAGCTTCAATCCCATATCCCTTGTGCTGCCCAGGTATGACACTACCCGCAGCGCCTGCTGCTAGTGTCCTTCTGTCGGCTTTGAGCTATACCTGGACAAGTAGTTGACCGCATAGGCAATGTCCGGTCGAGTACTGCCAGCTATCCACATCAAGCTGCCGATCACCTGCTGATAGGGCGTAAGGGCGAAAGCTTCTGAGCTGAGATTGTCGGTGGTAAAGGGGAGAGGTGTGGCAAATTCCCGTGTGGTGGACAAGGGGAATCTGGCCAGTAGGGTATCGATATACCCAGGCTGGGTAAGCCTGATGATGTGTCCGGACCGCTCTCGGTCTACTTTCATCCCGAGGATGGACGTGACGACGCTGGTATCGGTGAGGGTCCAGTGACGCCTCAGATCCGCCAACAGGGTGGTGATGGTTGAGCGTTTGGGCGAGATGATCACGTAGTCATCCACGTACAGCAAGCAGACGCAGGGGTTCGCGCCGCCCCTATAGTACAGTCCCCACTCGCTCTCCAATCTCTGGAATCCGAGCTTCTTCATAACTCGTCCGACCTCTTCCCACCAGCACTGAGCTGCTTGCTTCAAGCCGTAGAGTGCTCCGTCTATCTTGACACAATTCTGCCCCTGAGATACCTTGTATCCAGGCGGCACTTCCATATAGATCTCTTCCTTGATCTTGCCATTGAGGTACGCTCCCTCAGCATCCGCCTGATGGATCTCCCAATCTAGCGTCGCCGCCATCGTGAGAAGTAGTCTGAGTGACACTAGCCTGCTTACTGGCGCAAACGTATCCTCAAAATCTACTCCTGGCTGCTGCGAGAAGCCTCGGGCGACTAGCCTAGCCTTCCGCTTTGTGATGATACCGGCAGCGTCTCGCTTGGTTGTGAAAATCCATCGACACGAGATAGTTTTGCGACCTTTGGGAAGGACGCATGGTCTGAAGACCTTCTTTGCTCGCAAGCTGTCAAGCTCCTTGTCTATGGCTGGTTGCCATAGCTTAACGTTGGACGAGGATGTGGCCTGCTGGTATGTGGTGGGGTCGGGATCGGCCGATGCCGTAGTTACGCCGAGCGCTGACTCGGAAGCCAGATAGGCGATTCGCGCATTTCGACCATACCACCTATCCCCATCTATATGAGAACTAGGTACCTTCTTTCTCTGACCTCTACCAAGTGACTCCTCCTGCGGCGGTGCCGCCTCTGGAGCCGCTGAGAGCTGATAATGCTTCCAGCGCTGTAGTAGACCCTTCTCTTCATCCGTGAGATCTAATCTCTTCTGGTTCCGATCCTTGAGCTGATCGATCAGGCTCTCGGTAACGATGATGCCGGTCTTATCGACGTATTGCTGCGTCGACTCGTCATATCCAGGTTGTATGGGACCTTTGACCCGCTCGAAAGATATAGGAATTTGAAAATGGGGTGTAGGTGGGGTGAACACATCGGCTGACACATCCGACAGTGGATCGTCCATATCCGGTGCTCCTCCTACGTCCTCATCTCCCTCTGCTTCCTCATCATCTCCCTCTATGACGACATCATCTTCCATCTCCTCCTCGTTGGATACGGATGTGCGTACGCCAATTGCGCTCACTTCAGGCTCCTGACTAACTGAACCTGTGAGAGGTTTGACGTCTCTAGATCTGATGATCTCGTTCGTCGCCTCGACGAGAACGATCCATCCACTGACGTCTGGATCTTGACCCAAGATCCTGCACCTCATAGCACTTTTCGTATCAAACGAATTTTTATGTCGGATTTCCGAGGGGATTTGGACGTAATTGACCTGACCAAACTGACGGACAGTGTGGAGGTTTGGATGGCGCATCGTAAGCACTTCCCAGACGTTCTCGTCTGACTCTGGGATGACCGTGGTCTTGTTGTGAATGACCGCGAAGTACTGCGCCGCATAGTCGAAGTACTGATGACCAAGACTGGATCCACCGAGCATGGCTCGGATTCCATCTTTTATGGTCCGGATCGTGCGCTCCGCCTTCCCGTTGAGTTCGGCGGTGTAGCGAGGGGTGACATGATGTCTAATGCCCTCGCGCTTGTACCAGAGGTTGGCTGCCTCGCTCTGAAATACTGAATCACCGTCCGACCGAATGACACGAACGTCATTACCGAATTGGCGCCCCCAGCGTGTAGCTGTATCCCGGAGCACGTTGAAGGCCTCGGACTTGTGACGGGTGGGTACGACCTCGATCGCATCCGAGTGATCGTCAATGATGACTACCAACCATCTATTCAGACGCCTGGACGGATCGAAAGGACCGGCGATGTCGACGTGCAACAGCATACCCTGCGACAGGGGGTGCTTGGGTGCATTGTCCTTTGGAGGACGAACTGCTTTCCAACTTTGGCAAGTTGGGCAGTCTGAGGACTTGAAGTTGTCCTCCTTGAGCTCCTCCCAAGGATACTGGAGCTGACCGGCCTTGGCAAGCTCTTCCAGTTTAGTCCGGCCGATGTGGCCGAGCCGTCTATGCTCCTCCTCGAGCTTAGACCTTATCATCCCGGATGTTGGCCCTGTGGCTGCTAGTGCCTCATGCCTCACAAGGTACGGGGGAATGTACCAGTGGTTTTCGAACCGGGAGAATGTAAGACGCCGATGGCCCTTGAATAGCTGACCCATGGTGTCTGACAAACTGATTTGCCACCCTTTCGCCGTCGCTGAGCTGACTGAAAGGAGATTCAGTCTAGCGTTCGGTACGAGATATACGGGGAATAGTGTGGCCATTTGACCGTTGTCAAGCTCGATTGTTGCTTGACCCATTTCCCGGGCGGTCATCCTGCTCTTAGATGACGCCGTACCGAAATCGACGGGTGGATCACACTGTCTGATGTTGGACAGTAGGTTGCGGGAGGGGGTGAGGTGGTTACTGGCTCCACTATCGACGAGCCATCCCCGAGAATCGGGTACACTTACTTCCCCTTCCTCTGCAGTGAACGCCGCAAGCTCAACTTGGGCTTTCTCCTCCTCGACAGGTGGAGAGAGACTAGGGGTGGGGATCTCAGGAGCTACGCGCCGACTAGGTCGATAGTAATCCTCGTCCCACATCCACTTCCGACTCGATGTCGGAGTGATCCTGGTCGTCGCCATGGCCTCGTAGTTCGTTGACGAACCTGACGAGTTCTGATCGCCGTCCTTTGAACCGCTGTTCCTTTCCCGTTTGGGAGCGCGACACTTAGCGGCAAGGTATCCGACCTTGTCGCAGTTATAGCAGGTCCGGGTTTCTTTCTGACCCTGTTGACCCTGTTGAGCACCGGACCCCTTTTGGTCTTTGTCCTTCTTTTGGCCTCCCTTGGAGCCAAACTTCTTCTGCTTTCCACCATTCGTGATGGCCATAGCAGTGTTGTTCGTGCCGTTCCTACGGCGACGATCGATCTCCTCGTTGTACAGCCTAAGCATCGTCGGCCATGCTGTCAACTCTGTAAGGAGTGGCGAGTTGATCCCCCAGAGGGTTCTGAGTGACTCGAGCTGCTGCGGCAGCGTATCCGCGAACATCTGTGCGCGGACGGCCGGTGCAATTGGATTGCCGGCCTCCTGTGACCGAAGGATGATGCTATTGAAGCGTTCGAGATGCTTCTCCATCCCCTTTGGGCTCGTGTCCGTGAGCACGATCATGGAGAGATCGCGCCTGATCGAGGCCCTATTCTCGGCGGTATTGATGGGGTGGGTTGCGTGCAGCAAGTCCCACATCGCCTTTGCCGTGGTCAAGTCCTTAATATCGACAAGGACGCCTGCGGATACCGTACCGCGAAGTGCGCCTTGCATATGGGCCTCCTTCTTGGCCCAATCCTCCCAATCCTTCTTGGTAACGTCCCCGACGAACGTGGAAGGTGGTATAGTGCCGGCGGGAAGGAGGCGCCTCGCCTCTTCCATCAATGCCGCTTGGTAGTTCCGTACCAAGAGTTCATGACTCTGTCTGGCTTGGTCAATGATCTGTTGACCTGCTGCTATAGCAGCCTCTGTCTGATCGGCGGTACCGGTAGTCGAATCCTGTGCGCCAAGCGTCCTTGGTGCTACATACTCTGGCTGACCAGCAGCTAGAATGGGGGTGATGTCGACTAGACCGGGCTCGACGATGGTACCATCCAGGATACCCCTACACCCAGTCGCAAGGGCATAGGTCTGGAAGGCTAAACGCCATGTAGTGAACTGCGATGTGCTTACTAGCTTCGGTACAGCTGATAGCAACGTCTTATCTCCAGACTTGAATGACTCTGACATGTCTTCGAGTGTTGGAGGGGGAGGTTGATTAAGGTGGGTCTGCTTTGACTGGTAGTGTGGTATTCAGACTTCTAATCTGTTAAGTTTTCAAGAGCAGACTGGGGATGCATAGGGCTTGACTACTGCTCCTTATATAGTGCTGACTGGGGTCCTAGCTACTGGCTATCTACTTGAGTCGCTACGAGTCGCGACGAGTCGCTCCGGTCGCTACCAGTTGCTATCGGTCGCTACCGATAGCTACCGGTCGCCGCGAGTAGATACGAGTATATACCGGTCGCTACCGGTCTATACGGGTCGCGACCGAGTCCCGAGTCGCGACCGGTCGCGACTCCTCCACTGTCCCAATGGATGGGAGTAACGCGACGCCTTGTTTGTTTACGCTCCACCGTGGACCCATTCAAGCCAACATTCGTGTCCTGACTAAACTTTGTGTCCAGGTTGAGGAATGTGGAGGCGGTCCACGCCTTTTGAGCCAAAAGTGTCCTGCTAATCGCTGTCCAGCATTGGACAGACGACAGCTACCGGAGATCCAGTCACAATTATGAGCTCAGGGCGACTCTGCGCTCTCAAGCCAGGTAATTTTGTTTTTTCGACAATCGGACGAGTCTGACTTCACAATCACGGACAGATGTCGACGCCACAACGTCTTTTTCCTGTCCTGCACTGTTCATATCCACGTCTATCCCTGTTTCCGTCCGAATGTGTCCGATTTCAATGTGTCCAGACTGAGCTTTGTGTCCACCCTAATGTGTCCGATTTCAATGTGTCCAGACTGAGCTTTGTGTCCACCCTGATGTGTCCGCAATCAATGTGTCCAGACTGGACTTTGTGTCCACCCTAATGTGTCCGAAATCAATCTGTCCAGGCTGAACTTTGTGTCCACCCTAATGTGGCGGAAATCAATGTGTCCAGCCTGAGGAATGTGGAGGCTATCCATGCTACTTGCGCCAAAAGTATCACGCTAATCGCTGTACAGCATTGGACAGACGACAGTTACCGGACATCCAGCCACATTCATGCACTCAGGGCGACTCTCCGCTATCATGGCGGGTAATTTTGTCTTTTCGACAGCCGATCGGCCAGTCCAATCTGTCCAGTGTCCGTATGTGTCCAATGGCCGTAGGTGTCCAGTCCCCGTAGTGTCCATCTCTTCTGTACATCGCCTGTCCAACGCTATTTTTGTCATCTTGTCCCGAGACCATGTCTTTGCCCGCGTCCAAAATCTCGACGTTAACGACACGTCGGTCTCCATCTCATGTCCTTGCCCATGTGTTCATGTCGGTACGACAAACTACTTGTCGACTTTCTGAGTCGTCGAATACTGGTGTCGCATTTCCTGTGTCGCATTTTCGTGTCGCAGTTTCCGGTGTCGCAGCTACTGGTGTCGCATCTGCTGGTGTCGCGTTCTGCCCAGGCGCCGATTTCCAATTTGCCACCCACTTGACGACAGGTATGTCGAACTTCGTGTCGCAAATTGTGTCCGTGTCGACGACACCAAGTCTGTGTCCATATCCATGTCGTCGCCACTTTGTCGTTGTCGCCAACGATGCGGCGTGTCCATACCGGCTTCAAAGCGGTCTGTCCAGAAAAAAAAACTGTGTCGTTGTCGTGTCCGCGTGACCGGTCGACTCTTGTCGCACAATGTGTCGCCAGACAGATCTCATGTCGCGCGTATGTGCGCGACACTTATACGTGCGACACATGATCCGCCCGGATACATTCCGGGTCACTTTTGGATGCGGACACTTTCGTGGACATAGCGCTAGCGGAGTCGCGCAAATCCCGACAGGGATATCCAGTATTGTGTCCCGATATCAGTCCAGGTGAAGAATACAAGACACCGGACACACTATTCTGGACAGTGCAAGCTTTCGGACAAATTGTACCCTGATATAGACCCTTCTTTATATTCTGAGCGCTACATAAGGGCACTCATCTTTCCCATCACTCTTCGCTTTTACATTCCTCCCCCACATTCGTTCGCCACCCTACATGATGGCAGAACGACCTCCCTACCGACCTCCTCAAGCTCCTTCGACGAGCAACATGGTCTCTGTGAGCTTCATGATCGGCAATGTACACTACTCTGGTGCTGCGCAGCTCCAGGTAAGCCACCTCCTTTCCTACCGGCACCGCTCTGCAGTGAACAGGCTGATATATAGCCTTTGAACCCCACCCCGAATGTCGTTCCGACTCGTGCTGTCACGGCCTCTGCGACCTTGCTGATTGGCAACAATGTCTACACAGGTGCTGCTCAGCTTCATGTAAGCTATCTGATCTTGTGTCTGCACTATGCATATTGTGCTAATCATCTAGCCCTTGAACCCAAACCCGCGTGGAGCTCCCCCTCCTATTGTGTCCTACAATCATGGACAGCCTCAAATGCTACATGTGCGTATGGCTCAGGCTTCCTTCTAGACTCTATGTGTTTGGATCCTGTCAGCTGATACCGCAGGCGCCCCGCCCCCCTCCTCAAGTAGGACAGCCACCCGTGCCTCAGGCTCCACCCGGCCAAGACATCGTCCCTGCTCGGGTTGTTTCCATCGGCACCTACATCCCTGGTCCAGGCGGTCCAGGCGGCGGCGGATTCACGTCCAACGTGGCTGACCATCCCGCCAATCCCGGGGATTAGTCTACGGCGGACGAGAACTCGACCGAAATCTATGTTGATAGGGCCTGGATGGAGCGCCGTCAAGCTCAGGGTAAGTTTATTGGATAGATGAATAGTCAGAAGGGCGTCAGTGTGAACAAGGCGTCTTCGTGATCATGCAAGTGTTCGTCTTGGAACCAGCTAGTGCCCATTGGGGCAATCACCCATCTTGGCATAACTGACGGGATGAATCATGCCAGGTTAGTTGATCCATCGTTACCAGCACGTCAGTGGAAAATGAGTAGACGCCCGACCACATCACTAAAGGTCATAAGTTCATAAATGTCGTTAGATAGTATATGTCGCTCCTGATGATATGTGATGGTCCGCTCCACTTCCCAGCCCGTGTGTGCCTTCAGATCCGGATAGCCTCGACAGCCGCCGCCAGACTCCCGCCCATTGCCTTCTCCTCTTCCTCCTCCAGCTTCCGCCTGGCCTCCTCGAGCGCCTTCTGCTTGCTCTCCTGCCTCTTCTTCTGGCTCGCCGCGATAGGGATAGCCGCCGCCTTCCGTTCCGCGAGCAGGGCGTCATATGCCTCGCGCTTCCCCCATCGCTCGAGCGCAGCCTCCGCGCGGCAGTCGAGGGGGATCGGGTTCTCTGGGTCGATCATATCAGCCGAGGATTGGACGCTGGTACCAGGGGTGCCGGACTGAGGGGTGAGGGGAGGAGAGGTGCTCATTGTCGTCATGGTCGAAGGGGAAAGGGGCGGAAGGGATGTGTCGACCGGGGTGGGGACGGGAGTAGCGGTACGATCCCCTCCAGCTCCGCTTGGCGTCATACTCTCCCATCCTTCACCATGCTTTGTCCCCCTCAAAAAGGTGACGAATCCGTCCAGAGCGCCCGCCTTGTTCTTGTGCCCCTTCTGACGCACCGCCTTGGGCCGCACCATCCGCTTATACGCGCCCTCGAGCTTCCCGCCCTCCTCAACGGTAGCAAGCCATTCCCAGACCTGCTCCTCGTTGTCGAATCCGGCTTCCCATCGCGCGCGGTCAAGCCCAAAGTAGGCGCAGATCTCGTCGGCGGAGGAAGTGAGGCGGAGATCGATACCGGGGAGTCCAGGGTAAGCGGGGTGACGGATGATGAGGCCGGTCATCTGGAGTGTGAGGGAGTAGGAGATGCACCGAAGAGCACGGGCCAGGATGAGGAAGGTCGTCGAGTAGGAGACGGTGAGGAGCATAAAGTCGAGGGAGAAAGGGGGAACGAGGGGGAGGTCGAGCTGGTAGAAAGCCTAGATAGTCAGCTACTGTACATCATTGAGCCATCGTCAGACGTGTTTGAGCTCACCTCCGGATTCTCAGCGTGCTCACTCGCCGCTTCCCCGAAGACGCTGCACGGGACAGCCAAGCTGATCTCCGGGCCCCTCCTCACCCACTCCTTCGCCTTCGCCGCCCTCGCAATGTCGAAGCACCACACCCTGAGCTCCCTCTTCTCCTTGTCCGCCTCGCTCTCCCCCTCGGCACCGCCTGCGCGGGCCTCAGCTTCATCCCCGACTTTGATAGTCCCGCCCATCCCATTCCCACCGCCAAAGACCCCCCTGTCCTCGCCTTTCCAGTTCCACGCTTTGGGGTGGTCCCAGCCGCAAATAAGGTCGAGGTCGCCATGGTCTGACTTGCATCGGACGTCCCGGAGAGGCTCAACGCGCTCGAAGAACGGAGCGACAGCGGTCTGGGCGTGCTTCGAGAGGAGGGCGAGCTGGGCCGTGGAGAGCCGCTTGGCGGGGATGGGGAAGGCGTTGCCGCCCATTGTGAGGGATGAGAAGCCGGAGATAAGGTAAATATGAGAAGAGGGGGAGCGCTATAGGTGGCGATGGTGTTGCGGTTGTCTTGACTGCGTGGTACAGCTGTCCGGCAGTGTAGTGTCTCGCTGATGAGGAGGAGACTTTATGTTCGTCAAGATCGTCTGGATAGCTCCTAGATACCGTCAAGATTTTCAGTGATGTGGAGAACGACAAGAAGGAGGAACAACAGAGGGGTATAAGAGAACAAGAATGCTGAGGTGAAGAAAGAGGGTCATCAGCAAAAAGAAGCAAAAGAAGCAAAGCTTGAGCATCCGAAGTGGAGGCGGCGCACGACCCCAGATCCCTTTTGAGTGGGGGAGAAGCTGCGTGTCACCCGCATGGATCATGCGAGGGCCTGAAGTGGGGGAACCAAGGCATACGGCTAGTGATGATACGATTTGGGTATATGCATGACAATAGGAGACCAGAAACGGAAACCACAACTCCACCCGCCCGCCTGCCCGAAACATGTCCCGCCCCGTTCTTCTCGCTGATGTTTCACCTGCTTCCAAGCTATTGTGGCGGCCGGATGGGGAACCTGAGATATCAGCTTAGTCTTCGCTGGCGACCAACTACGCCGAAGCTCACCCAGGAGGCATCTGACCGGGGAACGGCATGCCTGGGGGCGCACCGGGGAATCCAGGAGGTCTGAATCCTGGTGGCATGCTAAAGCGTCAGCTGGCACTCTGCCTATCAGTGCTGCGAGGGTGGACCTACCCATTTGGTGGGGGCATCCCTGGGGGCATACCGCCGGGGAACCCTGGTGGCATCCCTGGTGGGAGACCGGGCATACCTGGCGGGAATCCTGGAGGAGGACGAGCATATGCCATTGGTCGAGCGGCCATTGCTGGTGCGCCTAGAAGAGTCAGCATTAACCCCCCGCAGCGGCTGGGCACCCCAAGATTCCTCCAGCATGTCCGCCCTCTGTGATCGCTCCAGCGCGCGATCCTATCCACCGCGAGATTGTTTCTCCAATCTCCCTCCGATAATCCCTCTTGCCTACATCGCCCTGACCAAACTCTCTCGCTCCCGCCGACGCCGAAATCCTCCTGCTCATCCTCCCGCTCACGTCTTCGGCCAGAGTCCTCTATCTCCGCTTCTATCCTTCATTGCTCTCCTCCAGACCGCCGATACCACAATATCCCCGATGTGACTCGTAGTCTCGCAGTCTGAATCAGCACATAGCGCAACTTACCAGCACCGAGCGGCATCCCTCGTCCCGCCGCCACACCCTTCCCCGGTCCAGCCATCAACCCCGTCTTGTCGTCATTCACCACAGGCGGCGGTCCTTCCACCGTCACGCTCACAATCGTCTCTCCGCGCAGGACGACGAGACCTAGTGTTCGTTTTTGCTGTACTGTAGGCGCGGCTTCGTCCGAGGGTGAGGTTTTGGACTTCTTTCCCTGCTTGGATCAGCTTTGGCCCTGGTCCGCCTAGACGCGACAGAAGCAGGGGAAGAAGCTGCAGTGGCGAAGTGGAGCACAGTTTGATTTGGAAGGAACGTCCGAACCCACCTTGACAGTCCGGAACTCCTCGCATTCTGCCAAAACAAAGTTCATGTGCTTGTCGTATGCCAACATCTGGCCAACGAGCGCTCTACCGTCGTTTCTGCTCCAGTCAGCTTTTCGTCGTCACGAAGTATACGTGAAGCGCAACTGACAATGTCACTTTCAGACGGTAGTTGACCAGAGTCACCATCTTGGAGTGTTTTGCTTTGGGAGCTGCATCAATCGTCAGCCACAATCCCTCTGTTTTCCACTGTGACAAGACGATGTCACTCACGAGGCTGCAGTACGAATAGACCGAGATGGTGATCAAGGAAAGAAGGATCAGTCAGCTACTATTCCTCTGCGAAGATATGTCCCCCGTAGAACCTCTCATGCGTTCCCGCTACGCCCTCAGTACCTCACATCTACCCCTCGAGCCCCTGAGTTCGATCGTCCGCATCGCCTGCAATCTCCCTCCTTCCCGCCGTCCTGCTTCCCAGCCTTTGACGGTCTCCTCATCCTCCCTCGCATGTCGACAGCTAGAGCTCCACTATTCCCTCCCCCAGTTTGAATAACCCTCCGTTCCGCTTCGTTCTTTCTCGAGTATACTCGCCATGCTATGGCTGTTCTGTCAGCTCAAGACTCACCATGTTGTCTGATGCACTACTGGTAAGGTGTATATAGCTGAAGAGTTTACGCAGTACAAGGTGGTAGTCGCTGAAATGGCTGGTGAGCGAGAGGTGACGGCAGGCACAGCGGCGATATCCGGCGTTTACGGCGTGAGGCGCTTCTCCCTCGCATCCGCATTCCTCGCGTGCAGGATTGAGGCCTGAAGCTAAGCTGAAGAGGTGCAAAAGACGGTCGGTCTAGCTATGGTGCATGCTTATATACAGGTATGTATTGTGTACAAGAGTATGTATGGTATAGCTTTCCTTGCGGTATGTCTTTTTGGCGAGGTATAATGACTGCGTATGGACAAGACATTGCTCCCGCGTATTTTGGTTGGGAAGCGGCGCTCGCGACGGTGGTGCGTTTGTGACGCATTCGTACCAGACTAGTCGGTCCGGAGAGATCGCCGCCTAGAGCCAGCGGAAGGGAGAGGGGTGTCGAGGGGTGTGAGGGCGATCGTCGATGGGCCGAGAGGTGACGGATTGATCAGGCAGTTGAGGTTCTTCTGTGCAATCGAATGGTCCAGCTCCCTCTTCCACGCCCCGCCCCTTTCACCGCTCCCATCCGGATCACCCATCCCCATGTTCTTCTGATCGACTACCGCCCCGCCATCGCCCCACTTCCCCCGCTCGGCCCCGCCTGACTCCCTTCTCCGCTCGCTCCCGGCGTGACCGCCGTCGCAGTCTGAGGCAAAGTCGACGACCCTCCAGGCCTAGACGGTCCGCCCAGCGCCACCTGAGGAGGCGCCCCACCGGTACTAGAAGGCTGCGGTACCTGCTGCAATGGGGGTGGCGTACCCATCACCGGAGGCCGAGGTGCCTCGTGAACGGGTAATTGCCGCCTATCTGCCCGGTCGCCAAAGTCCGTCCGGGACGTCCAGACGCCCTCAAGGTGTCTGCTGGGCGTGTACATCTCGGGTCCAGAGACGAGTCCTGCTGTCTGCGCGCGCGGCCGGTGGTCGTCGGGAGTACGTTGATGCGCCGACCTGCCTGGGGGTGCGGGGTCCGTCCGAGGTGGGTAGTATGCGTGACTCGGCATTCCGCTTGCAGATGACGCAGCGGGAGGAAGGAACGCATAGCCGCCCGGACGATCGGTAGTGCTCATCCGACGCCCGCTCGATCCATTCCGATCATTATACGGCGGCTCGCCGTGCAGGGGCCGAGGTGCCCGGTTGGGTGGCGGCTGCGATTGAGGCTGAGCAGGGAGAGGGGGACCGCTGTTCCCGTGAGCAAGTTGGGGCCGCGAGCTAGCGCTACCAGGGTGCTGGGCCAAGTGGGGCGGTCCGGACGGGGTATTGGAATGACTCTCTGGCCGACGCGGATCCAACTGCCGTTCCGGTGTGGCGGATGAGCCAGGATATCCGAATCCGCTGGGATGATCGCCTGAGCCCGATTCTCGCCGTCCAGTAGACCCGCTCCGGTCCCCATATGGCGTCCAGCCATGCATAGTCCGGGGTGCATGACTCGATGGAGGTTGCTGGGGAGTCTGGGAAGACGGAGGAGCGCCGTTCTGCTGCGGTCTGGTTTGCTGCGACGAGGGCGGCTGACTCCCGTGCCGCTGCTCCCAGGTCGGGACAGGTGGGACGGACGAGTTCCATCTCGTACCGACCGGTGCATGGCTCGTACGGTCCGCATGGGTAGGCAGACCATTCCGTGACGCGCCAAGGGCGGATCCGCTAGGTACCGGCGCGCGAGGAGGCAGCTGAGCCAGAGTAGTACTCGGGCGAGAAGAGGAGGATTGGCCAGGCGGTGCAGGCGGACGCATGTACCCAGCTGAACTTGAGCTGTTCCCGGGATGGTACTCGCCGTGATACCGATGCCGACCCGCCGCATGCTGAATCTCCCTGGACGTTGGGGGTAGCGGCTGAGGCCGATCGTCACGACGAGACCCGGGCGGGTACTGCGCTACCGATGGAGGTCCGCCACCGTGTGATGAAGAAGGCATGCCCGAGCTGTGCTGCGGAGCAGGCTTTGGGGCTGCGGTGGAGCCGGACCAGTTTGACGAGGGAGCGACGGGGTTCTTCCATCCGGACGGGGGATTGGCTGACGAGGATGAAGCCGCAGGTTGGGGAGCGGACCCCTCGGAAGATTTTACCTTCTTTGGCTGGCGCACGTCGTATATCACCAGATCCTCAGCGATGCTGGCCGGGTCCAACAGGGAGGGGCGAGAGCTGAGATCTCGGCGCTGGCGGACCTTGCCACCGAGGAAGGTTGGTACGAGCGGCGTGTTTTTCTCGCTCATGAGGTGCTCGTCGTAGATCTTCCATCCGCCTCCGCCCGGTCCGGCGCGAGAAAGAGGGTAGTCCGTGGGCTGCCGCTTGAACATGGCCTTTTCGCCGTCGAGTTTCCGCTTTTTGGCGGCTATTGATTGGACCAAATCGCGCCGGATCTTGTCCCTCGTGAACTGTGACGTCAGCTGGGTCATTGAGGGGAATGAAAGTGACTCACGTCCCACGTCTCAATGTGACTCCGCTCCTCGTGATTGGCGACAATGGTAAGTTCCTTCAGCACCGCCCTGCAGGCGTCAGCTGTGCTGCCTTCTTCCGATCGACATGATACTCACTGTTGACGCGCATCAAGCCTTTCAAATTGCACATCCCGACGCCGATCAAGCTCCTCCCAGAGCTGAAGCAGCTGGATGTGGGTCTCATCTTCCACCATCTGGTACTGCATGTCGAGGTTCGCAATCGCCCTGGGGGATCAGCCAGGACTCAAGTAAGCAGAGAGTGGACATACTGGTCTATCATCTCATGCCTCTCTCTCTGCCTCGCAACCGCCTGGGTATCATCCGGATCGACTACCAAGTCAGCTTGTCCCTGCATTTCGTGTGCCCGGATTGCCTCACTTTCACCCTTCTTCAGCCACTTGCGCTTCTTTCTCGGCGCCCGCTTTCCAGTAAGCTCCTCTGGCGCCGGCGTCCCATTCTCCACCCCATTCTCCATCCCATTCTCCGCGGCAATCTCCACTCCGTGCTCCACCCCATGCTCCACGCCAACCTCCGGCCCCTCCGCCCCATTCTCCGCCCCCTGCTCTGGCATAGCCTGTGCCTCATCGTCCGGCTCGGTCAATGGATCTGTAGAGCCTCGGCGGCGCTTCGCTGCAGGGTCAGCGGACGGGAGGAAGGAGGACAAGTCTTCTCCAAGGGATGCGCCGCCGTCGGGCTCGGCTTGTGTCTCGAGGAAAGGAAGTTCGGGGTCAAAGATGGCATCCCATCGAGCTCGAAACTCACTCGCACCATTTGCCTCGTTCTCCGGCTTCCGGTCGTGCAGGGACGACAGGCGGACCGGTTCCGATTCCGGACTGCTCATGGTACCGATGATGTCCATAGGGTCGGGCGAGAACAAGCCCCTGTTCCATCTCATTTGTCGTTCGGCGTCGGGCCCGGCATCCAGTGCAGCGATGTGCTTGGCAAAGTCCCGCTGGACTACGGTAGGCGCCGAGGGCGGATCCTCCTCTTGGGCGATGGTCGGCGCGGCTTCGTCCGGCTCTGGCTGAGCTGTCTCCTTAGGTTCCTCCTCAACAGCCTTCCGCTTCTTGCCGAAAGTCAAGCGGATCCTTGGCTGAGTTGCAGTCGCGCTGCCATTGCTCGGCTGACGCGAACGAGGCGGCGGGACCCAGGTTGAATTGGACGCCTCTCCTTCCTCATCCCCCGCGGCGTCCACGTCCTCTGCGTCCACATTGGCGGTCGTCCTGTCTAGAGCAGGGGTGCTGAAGCCCGAGTCACCCTGTGTAGCCTTGTCCGGTGAGACGCCGTTCTGGCTGCGACCGACCGAATTAGATTTGCGGGAGCGAGATCGAGTCGAGACGTTCGTTGACGCACTGGCGACTGTCGGGGCAGGAGAAGGCTGAGGCTGATTGCGAGACCGCCGAGGGACGTTTCGACGTGTCCTGGAAGAATCTGCGGGCGCCGAGGCTGATGCGGTGTTGTCGGCGGGAGGGAGGGGAAGGGAGTGGGTGGAGGTCGCGTGAGGGGATAAGACGACGAACGACATGATGGAGGATGTTGAAGAGGGAAACTGTCGATCGAGTCGATGGTTATCGTTGGATGGCGGGCGTTAAGTGAAACCGGGCTGGCGAGCGTCAGCACCGGGTTTGATGATTAGCGGCGTGATCCGAAGATCTGAAACAAGAGAGAAAGAATGGAAAGGGGAAGGGATGGGATGACGTTTGAACATGAGGGTGGTCATCTCTCTCTTCCCTGCCACTCCTCTGAAGCTGGAGTTGCTCCCTCTCACTCCTCCACCCTCTAGCCTCCTCCTTTATCGAGGTTCATCCACTGCGCGGTGGCCATTTACGTAACTAACCCTTAAAAGTGGAGGCTGGAAGGGAATGCGGGGAACCCCACAAAATCAAACCAAGAGGAATCGCCCGATCGGGTAAGAAAAGGAAAGACGAAACCGAACAAGTGTAACGTATCATCATCAGGAAGGAAGAAGGGAGAGGAGTGGCGCATGTGATGAGGAAGGAGCAAGCGAGATGCAGTGGGCAGTAAGAGTGTGGAAGGTTGTGAGACAAAGAGCGCTAGCGGGACTGGGCTGGCTGACTGACGCAAAGGGTCCAAGCACCAAAGGGAGGATGGAGGGCCGCACCTCCTTTCGCGGTATGCAAGCATAGCATCCGCGCGAGGTGGGCGATGTGACAGTGGAGGATAAGAGGGATGGAGGTGGAGGAACGTGCCAAGGAAGTAACGGTGGAGGGTGAGGAGTGCGGAAAAGGTGAGACATGCAAACAGGACCGTGACGTCCTCAACACCGCCCTCCACCTTCAGAACCCCGATCAAGCGCGTATGATGCAGAGAAGGGGAGGAGGGATCAGACGCGATGTCAAGAGCAGGAGACATGACACCGAGTATGGAGTGACAGTGAAGGCAGAGAAGTAGGTGGAAGGGGAGATGAGATGGGCGGATCGCACTTACTTGGCTTGGGGGAATGCGAAGCCGATTTTTTGGGAGGATGATGCGAGATGACGATGTCTGCAGATGGTCAGCGACGATCTACAGCGATGTGAAGCAGTCCACACCATTCTATGTGCACAGAGACGAAGCGATTGGATGTGATGTGAAGAGATGGACTTGGTCGGCTGACCAGTCAGGCTAGTCAGGGGCCGAAGCGGGGATGCGGAGAGCTGTCATCATGCACCGCCATCCTTCCCTTCACATGCGCCATCCACCTCCAGTCGCCCACTCGACACTCCACATCACACTCCTAGATCTAAGCCAGACCTGCACTCACAGTGATCTTCTTTCGCTTCCCTGCTGTCGTCCCTTCTTCTCGTCAATCTCGGCCTTCCTCGGCGTTGTCGTCGATCCCTCAGGTATGTCGCGCGTCTCCAACCAGATATAAAAGCTAGCACGTCTGAACGAGAGTACAGGCTACGAGTATACTAGCTGCTACTTGGCTGTGCTTGCTCTACTGATATACTGAGAAAGCACTATGAGTGGACGTGAGAGGGCAAACCTGAAACTCGGTGCAGATCCATGGGTCGCAGCTGTCGCCAATCAAATGAAGTTCGCCCCGGCTCAAGCCGCCGACGCCGCTCGGACTCTGACACGTTTTTACGTTGAAGGACCCTGAGTAGGCCTCGGCTTCCCTGAGTGTATGCCGTAATTGGCTTCGATCAGCGACGGGGTCGCAGCGGGTGCTAGCGGGTGGCGAAAGCAGGCGCGTTAGCTGCGTGGTATGAGGCGAATCCCAGCTCATGCATCGTCAAAGCATTACACACGCCTAGCGTACCGTCTCATACATGCTCATTGAAATCTAGCGATATGACATGTAGAGGACATCTACGACCCCAGAGATCGTGAGAGGCGCTCACTTGTCGCCTTCGCACTGGCACGCATGGACTCGCACGCTGAACGCCCAGTCCAGATCCTTGAAACGCTAAGCTGTACAGCACACTGTGGTCTCATTCAAGAGGTACAAGGGATGCGAACAATGAAGGGAAGTGAGCGCAAAGAATGTTGCAGATTGCGGTGCACAGGCAGGAACATGGCGCGGGCGAGGGGGTGAGAGTGTCCCTCATTTCGACGCCCACTCCAAATCCAAATCTTCGTCCTTCGCGCATAGCACTTGAGAGCGTAAGCTTCAGTTTCTGACAACTCTTGCACCATACTGAAACTTGACAAGGATGCCCGGCTATACCCTCTACCCCTCGACCGAAAACCGCTACAGCGTGCTCAGGAGGTTGGCTACCTGCACGGTCGATTCGAGCCAGTCCCCGACTTGCCTCGTCGTGTCAATCCCCGGCCGGCCCGACTTGAGCGTGTCTCTGCCTCAAGAGACAGAGGGTTACCTCCACAGCAAGTACGGACAGACAGGAGTCCTCAGCTACTCTACGGGGCATTTGGAATTCATGGTGTTTGACCTCCCCCTTGAAGTCAGGAATGAGATCAGGACCAAGGTTCTTGCTGCCGACGGAGCGCAATCGTCCGAGGGAGGTACCGGGCAGTAGTTTATGAGGGCTGAATGACAGCGTCATGACGCAGCCGCCTTCTTTTCTACCCCAGTACAGCCAGCCATGCATACAGATATACCACAGCCCTAAGCTAGCGCAAATGAGTGATCGCGCGCGTGTGATTTCCGAAGATGTCCTGGCCATCATAACAGACAAGGCCGAACAGATCCTGTATGTCTGTGTTACGAGTATTTATACGCACGGCGGTGATATCGGTAAGAGCAGATGCATCGTTATTCATTACCTTTCGTGCCCTTCAAGCCATCATAGGTGACTACCGCCCAGTCAGGCGTCTACCTCTACACATATACCACCGTCAATTATAGCCACCAGTCCCATTCAACAAGCTCTCCCAATCCCAATCCCCCGCATTTGTCCCCGACCCCTCCCCGAACCCCAACGCCATGCTCATGTCCATGTCCAAGTCCATCCCAATTCCCAGCCCCAACTCCCGATCAAAATCCATCACTCCCTGCCCCTGCAGAGCCCCTTGCTGCTCCTGCTCCTGCCCCTGCCCCTGCCCCTGCCACTCCCCTTGTCCTCCAGATCCGCTCGCCTCGCCCGGCTGGTAATGCCCAAAAACGGGCTGATACTGATACTGGTGCGCCTCCGCCTGGACCTGCCTAGGCGCCGAGAACGTAAAGTCATACGCCATCCCGAGATTGTGGCTGCCATTGTTTGGGAAGTGGGAAGAGGAAGGGCTGAAATCCGTTCCCGGCGGTGACCAAAGGGCGTTCTGGTGTGGATATTGCTGTAGCTCGGAGCCGAAGGGCATGTACTGATTTGGCGCGACAGCCGAGCCCGAGAGAAGCGTTGGGAATGGTGCTCCGATGGCCGACATGGGCTGGTTGTAGTCGTACAGATTGACGGCCCATCTCGCGTCTGTCCCGTCTCCCATCATGCCCGCCCCCATTGCCTCCTCGCCAAAGTTGGACATGGGTGGTGGAGGGGGAGGAACCACTCCCTCCCAGGGTCGATCCGCGAGTGTCGTCGCTGCGCTGATGACGGACGATGGGCTGACCATGAAGTCTTGGAAGTTGCCCGTTCCCGCTCGAGATCGGCCGCTGCCTCCGCCGCCACCGTACGCTCCAGGGGCGACGACACCGCTGTACATGCCCCCGCCGGCATCCGAGCCAGGGAGAGTGTACCGGGCAGGGCTCGAGTCGTACTGCTGATCTCCCGACATGCCCCTCTGGTGCTCATGATACGCCCCGCTTCCTCCGGCTTCAGCGTCGCCGCTCCCGCGCTCCGCTGACCCGTCTGACCTGGACCGAATGTGGCTCTCCTTAACCTTGACTTTGACCCGCCGGAGCTTGCTCCTTCCCGCCAGATGGCCAAGATCATCCTCTTCTCCTCCGTCCCGTTCGCGAGCGAGCGCAGCCTCCGAGGGGACGTACGGTGCGAGCCGGCCGGGCATGTTCTGCCTGTACGAGGCGTTGATGGCGCCTTGTCGACTGGCTTTGCGCATACTGTCTTGCGCGCGGGCACGGAGGCGGAGGAGGACTGCGAGGCCCTTCTTGGCCCGACAGCCGGGCGGGGCGGCGGTAGCGAGGTCGAGGACGGTGGTGAGGCCGTCAAAGGCAGGAGCGGCGAATGCGGACTTGGGAGCTCGAATGGCGATAGCGGCACTGGGATATCAGCTGTCTCCTTCACTTGACGCCAGCAACGGAGCTATAGCGATAAGGACAACTCACAAGCAGCAAGCAGAGCTAAAGGCATGGAACCAGTACACCCACCACCTCGCCACCAAGCTCGGATGATATACCACCATCTGCTGTACCACCTGCACAATCTCCAGCGCCGCCCCAAATAGCGCGCAGAACGGCTCGCCGTGCTTGCAGAAGCTCGGATCTTCGTGGTTCTCCGACAGCGCGCGAGCGAAGAAGGGGCGATTGAGAAGCAGCCGACACTGAGCGAGGAGGAGGCGGATGGTGAGGCGATGATAGACGAGTTGGGGGGAGATGGTGGAGTCCATAGGGAGGGAGGGGATGGGCGTGGAGGGGAGTAAAGAGTCGGGGATGGACTTCTTGACTGATTGATCAGCTTCGTTTGGATAATGGGGAGCCTCGCTCACACTCGACCAGCTCGGCATCTAGCGCCTTGATGAGTGTATGGGGTACTGCTGCCAGCTGCGTCTGCACATTATTGATCTTCTCCATCAATTCGGCAATGCGGAACCTTGTTCGCTGATCTGCAAACATCAGCTCTGCCCTGTTCCTCCGCTCAGTCTTGGGCGCATAACCCACAGTCATCTCCCTCCGCACCCGAGACAGAAGGCATCTTGGTATCCGTCGTCCGACTCGCAATCCCTGCCGGCCGAGCAAACGCGGTCGCCAAGAGGCGGTCCGAAGTGATGAGCTCCCACCAGATCAGTCGGCGCTCTTCTGTCTCTTCGACAGATAGACCAAAGACGGAACCATCGCGGTGTAGCCCGAGCTGTTGGTCAGTTTGTGTCTCCTCGCCTTAGAGAGGGGGGGAGAAGAGGAAGCTGACGCTGTAGGCTACTTTGATAGCTGTTCCGAGTACCGGCCAATAAATCTCCGCCCCGCTTCCGTCTGCCATATCAGCTCGAAGCTCTCAGAAACAGGAAGAGAACGTGAGCTCACGTTTGTCATTGAGGAGATACGTTCCGCACAGGAGCAAAGCCCTGACGGTAGACGGCGTAGCATGCTCAAAGCCAATAGCACTGAGGCAGGACTGGCCCAGCGCGAACAGCTCAGCTGCGCGATTATCGACTATCAAGTCAGCCTCAGACTCCAAGCGACTCAAGAAACGACTTCGAGCTAATAGCTCTACGTACACGCTGGTCGGTGCAGGTCGAACATCACCCCGAGAGCCATCACCAGATATACCACCGCGAGCTGATGCGGATGTATGGCCCTTTGCGTATCGTACGCCAGCTGGAGATACTGCGTGTCGAACACATTCTGGGGGACGATGGGATGCCTGGTTTATCAGCTCTCACTCCACAATACGACGCATGAAGTCCGACAAGCTGAACTCACATCCACGATACGTTCTCCCAGCAGTTCTGTACGAGCTCCCTCCCCTTCTTTTCCCAATCAGGCAACTCCTGCCGCAGCTGCACGATATCTACGTCCCTCCCGTCCGCGTAACCTCCGATCCGGAGTCCAGGGGCGATAGGTCCTGTCCGGGCAGTATGGAGCCGAAGGTCGAAGCTCGAGTTGAGCGCTGCGGTAGGTGGCGGCGTGGCCAGACCAGACTCGCCGGCCCTCCTCCCCTTCTTGGTAACGTTCGAGTCGTCGGGTAGATGGTCGGTACGGAGGTACTCGCTCCCTGCGAAGCTGCCGACGAAGCGGGATTCTCCGGAACGGCCGATGGTGAGCGTTCCGAAGGCCGAGTCGACTACATCCTCCTCGTCGCCTGCTTCCTGCTTTGACCCGTCAATAGCATCGCCCTCTTCGACGTGACCGAGGACGGAGGCAGAGTCGGCGTCGACTGCATGACCCGAGGCGGAGGCGCGGGGCCGAGCGGGGTCCCGAGGAGAGAAAAGATACGCATCTTCTAGGAGAGGATGGGGTTGGGTTGAGTGACGGGCCTGCGAGGCGGCGAGCGCGAGCTCAAGAGTTGAGATGCGTTGATGGAGCTATGAGCATCAGCTGCGGCCTTACTTGTCGATGAAGGGTGCGGCGGAGGGGAGTACTGACCTCTTCGGTTTCGGCTAGGATGAGGCGCTTGCCGCCCTTCCCAGTCCGGATGATACCTACTGGGCATATCTGGCCGCAACCTCTCTTCTCGCCTTCATTGTCAGCTGGAGCCCGACCGGTCAGTATGGAGCTATCAATAGCTCACATGAGGTACATGGCCAACTCCTCGAGCACTTCAACTTCAACCTGTCTCTATCAGCTCGGTCCTATCGCACCTGCCCAACTGGGCGATTTCGTCGCGTTTCATCAAGACCCTGAGATGTCTCGCTCGGAGCTCGGACGGCGGTACTCACCGCTTACATTCCGCACAGCTATAGCTCTGCCTGGAGATCTTACCCTTCTCCTTCTCCCCGCTGCCTCCGCTGTCGCCGCCTATACCGTTCGCTAATTTGATAGTGGAGCTGAGATGGCTCGTCGACAAGCCAGGGCGAGGCGGGGCGGATGCGCGACTCTTGCGTTTCGAGAGCATGAGTGGCGGGAGCGAGGGCGCCGGTGATTCGCCACTGATGTGACTTGTGCTGATGCGATAGATATCGAGGCTAGCTGTTGAAGATGGGTTACCAGTGATTTGGACGTCTGTGTTGATATCGATCAATCAGGGTGATGAAAGCGGGGCGGGTGCCTGGAGTAAGAGACAGAATGAAGTCCGAGCGGTCGGATCGGGCGTGGTATATGTAGGAGAAGAAGAATAAGCTGTGAGCGCCCCTCGGACCATGACCGACCCTCGAGGACAAAGCGAAGATTGGGGCGTGGAAGTTTCACCCAACTCCGAAGGACCGGCACTCGGGGGAATGGGGGAGGGTCCAGGGAGGAGTTGTGTGCCTCGATGTGTGTGTCGTACACAGATTGCATTCCTCAAGTGACCTGCTCACCATCCTCGGCCTGCTGTCCCCGATAGTCCTCCGCTAGTCTGAGTCACGCAGTCCAAAGTGTGTATATATGACATAGATACAACGTGTCACTTGACAACAGCTCAACAGCTACAGCTGGCTACGGCAACTATCGATACTCCCCCGAGATAGGCTCCACCAGCACCTCCCTATCTACCACCTCCCCACTCGTCGTCCTCTTGTACGTCTCCACCTTCTCTCCATACTCACTTATCTGGAAGACCCGGACCCGGCGGTCAAACCCTTCATGTCCGTACCCAGAGTATGATGAACCCCCATCAAAGCACATCCTGCCATATCAGCTCTGCGCACACAGCCTTCATGTATGTAGTAGCTCACCACACCCCCCTGACCCGCTGACATCTATCCTGATTATGACAATGACCATGCGCGAGCACCTTGACCTCTGACATTCCACCATCGTCCCCTTCCACAGCTACCATCGGCAAAATCCCCTCATCCAGCATATGAGAGTTAACGGGGCTGTTGCCCCGCTCAGTCCCTATATCGTTGCCCAGCATCATGACTTTGCCAGCCGGATCGAGGTCAGGCTCGTCGTATGCCTCCGGAAGGGGTATATGGAAGAACATCATCGCGTTTGGCTTGGCGAGGATGGGTGTGGGATCTCGTGCAGCGGGAGAGGGAGAGCGAGAGCGGGAGGCCCAGATCTTGTCGAGATCCGAGGCGCCGTCCGGGCGGAAAGGGCGGGAAATGGGTTCGATGTGGGATGAGACGTTTTTGAACCAGTCTATCTGGGATCTACGCCGTCAGCTGAATCTCGAACCAGAGTTCAGCGGTACTCAGCTCACGGTTTGATATAGTCATACTCCCATTTGGCCCACGGCACCGTGCGTTTCTGATACGACCCCGAGTCTAGGAAGTACAGCGAGAAGAGGTGGATATGAGATCTGCACGATCAGCGGGTGGCCGAAATGACAGTTCGAGCTAGACTGACGGATCGCTAGAGTGCAACTTGAGTATGTCTAGGCTATCAGTCGTGCTGCCGCTTCCTGGATGGCTAGCTCGACCTGTACTCACAGTTTCCTACACCGTCCACCTTCTTTGGACCCGCCTTTGCCACCGAGAAAGGCATGTTCATCAGATGCCTCATCTGATCCGCCCGATCGTCTCCCAGTTCACTATCGTGATTACCTAGCGAAGATAAGCTGTGCGTCCGATGTCTCTAGGCGGGGTAGCTTACCGAAAATGGCAGCCCAAGGGATCTTGCGATCAATGACGGGTCTGGCGAATTTGGCTAGAACAGAGCGGGAGTCATAGCTTGTCTTTTGACCGTTCAATTGGTCTCCCGAGAAAACCTATTGATCAGCTCCTTCGCTGATAGACATGATTGAGAATAGACGTACGACCATGTCTGGCTTCTCCGCATCTACAGCCTCGCCCAGCCACTTCGCTGTTTCTGCGTCTCCATCGCAGGGGTCCAAATCGGTATCTTTGCATTCTCCCTTACCGACCGAGTAGTGCAGGTCGGCAACTACGATGTCAGCTCGTGCAACAGGTCGATCGCAGAGTACGAAGCAGCTCACTCTGCATGATCTTGAAATCCCCCTTTTCGTGGAACTTCAATTCAGGCGCCTTGGGCGGTGCTACAATGTCAGCTTGGCAGCTCGATGAGGAGCGGGTAAACTCACAGTAGCTCCCCCTTCTAAAAGCCAGATCCACACTCTCCCACTTCTTCTCCACAGCCTGCAACACCTTCCCACCCTGCACCCTCTCAAATCCAAAGAACGGCTCGTCATCGCCATACACGACGTCCAACTCCGTGATGATCTCATCATCTACCACTGCTTGTCGCCGGGAATGACTTCCGCGCACGCTCTGAGCCTTGGTTTTGTAGTACAGCCGCAGCTCGTCCTGGGTTGGCCAGACGCCCGAGTGGAGGTCTCCCTCGGCTAGGGTCCACCCGTCGAGGTCGGACTTGAGAGTGTCAGGGAGCGGGTGGGGCGCTATGCGGAGGTCAGTTATAAGTGGGACGTCCAAACGGCGGGTACGGCGGTAGTAGACGTTGAGGAACCTAATGTGTCAGCTCTGATGCTACCATGATGCTAGGTGAAGGCAAGCCAGCTCACCATAGTCCTGATCTCACGTTCAGATCCCTCTCAACTATGACCCATTTACCTCGCAGCTTATCCTCTTCTGGCGTGGAGAGTGGCGCGCAGTAGGATGGGAATAGCCAAGGGGGCATATAGCAAGGATTGACTGCAATCTCAGTCACTGAGGCATCAGCTCTGCATCCGGTATCCGGGCACTCAATGGGAAAACGCACAGCCAGTAGTATGTGGCGCCAAGGGGTCCTGGTGGAGTCAGCTGGCAGGCACCCGCATGTATATCCTCAAGCTGACTTACCCAGTTGTCCAAAGGCAGACTATACCCCATACCATCCCACAATTCGCCATCCTCATCCTCCCATTCATCCCCCGTCGTCCCGTTGACCGAACCCTCCGCAGCGGCCTTAGCCTTATCTTGCACTCTGACCAAGTCCCAACTCTGCCATCCTATTTGCTGCTTTGACGCCGGGGACTTGTAGTGCGATAACAGAGACAAGGAGCTGAGGAGGATGGCAAAGAGGGCAAAGGCGATGACGAAGGGTGCGAAGGAGCGGAGGTAGAGGTATCGTGGTGGTTTACGTGGGTAACGATCTCTATATCCTGCCATCTTGATGAGGCTTCGATACGGCTGGAAGCTATATGTCTATAGCCAACATAGCTATGCTGTGGAGGATAAAGATATCGTTGCTTTGTACCCCTTCTTCGCGGTGAAGGTGAGTGGAGGTCGCACCTATAGCTTCATTCCTTGGCCCGGCGATCGCCGCTTGAGAATAGGTTCCGCGCCTGCTTTCTTTACAGTTTGTTGTTCTCGGCATCGCCACCCAGCCAAAGCAACGCGCTCCAAGCTCACAACAACACTGAATGAACCCTCTCAATACTCACCCATCTAGCTAGTCACATCTACCACGGCCTCACCAGCAGGCATCATACGGGAACAGCTCTGCTATAGCTGCTCGCCGTACATCTGACTTCTTCTTAGAAAGGCCCGCATCAGAAATTGTCATCACGACCAACCCTTTCACCTCGACAATCACTTTCCCTTTGCCAACCGACGTCATGGTGCGAACACTGAACGAACCCCTTCCCACTCCTATCCGACCTACAGCCATCGCATCTTCATCTACGGTCCACAACAATGCTGGCCCGTCCACAACGTCCCGGATCCCCGTGAGATCAACAACGACCAAAGGAACGTCAATACCTTTACCCCGTCCCTCTACCGTCAAAAAGCGGCCTATCCTCGGCGAGCGCGGCGACAACACCTCTATCCCTCTCCCCATCTCAGACTTGGCCAAGCGTAAAGCGCGCCCATCACGGATCATCATCAACCCCATCCCATCCACATCAACCGCGGCGCAACCCCCTCTTTCCCGCTCGACATCCGGGGCGTCCTCAATACGCGCTCCATTTGCCGCCGCATCTCCTACTCTCCCTCGCATCTCAAGGCCGTCATTTGCTCGCCTGGATGCAGGGATGGACGGGGATGTGACGCAATTGCTGGACTACAGACCGTCGAGCCCGGTAGGCGGGATTGAGGACGACTGGTTTAGCGGCGCAGAGGAGGTGGGTAACGTCACGGCGGGACGGACACCAATGCCGAGGAAGAGCGCTGGTGGATGGGGCCGAGCAGTAGAAGGGACAGGAAGAATGATGACTCCGATGAACAGCCAGGAGCTCCCGGTAAGTTCCGCGCCTATTCCAGAGGGACTTGACTGACGATGCAGGTCACGATATCATCGGTCAACGCTTCGCAATCCAAGCGCAGCACCGTATCTCGCCTACCCACGCCTCCCTCCTCTCAGCCTTCTGAGGTCGTCCTTACTCCGCAACGTCCGTCTCCTGCTTCCCGCCGTCGCGCTCGGCCAAGCCCTACCCCTCCCCGGCAGACCTCTGCCGGACCATCTAACATCGTCTTCAAAATCGCCCAACCCTCGCCCAATCCCCGGACCAGAAAGAATCCCCGGCTTTCCTCAAACAAGGATGTCGATACTTCTCGCGGATCCACTACGCCAGCCAGAGATAGTGAGCCCGCTCAACCCGTATCCACCGTGGCATCTCGGCGGAAGAGCAAAGCCAGGGCATCGGCTTCCGCGCCTGGCTATCAGCTCGGCTTCTCGCAGGCAACTCCAGGTCCGTCGAAGCTCAAGGCCGCGTCTCAGCCTGTCATCTCCTCCTTCCGCGATACTCCCCCCATCGAACCCTTTGCTAGCTCATCCCAGCCATCATCCCGCCGTAAATCGGTCGCTTCCACCAAGAAGCGCTCGCCCAAGCCTCGGGCGCGAAAGTCCCGCTCGACAACCCCTCCGTCCGCTCTGGCTCGCTATGCCGGCGTCGATCCTCGGCGGAAATCCTTCACGCCCGCGGCGCTTCGGAAGGTCATTGGGCGGGATATAGATATTGGCGCAGGCATTGAGGAAGGGGAGTCCACACCAGGGGACGATCCTCTTTTGCTCAAGCCTTCGTATGAGGGTGAGAGCGATACCGAAGTGGACGAGGAAGACGAGCAGACTGGAGAAGGTCGATCATTGCTTGGACGGAGTATCAGGGCATTGCAATCGCATCCGGAACCTCGGTCCATGACAATGGGCAAAGGCAAGGGCAAGGCGCGAGCAAGCCTTTCCGCTCCTGATCTGAGCGCGTCAACGCGATCAAAACTACCCGGTACCGGCTCGAGAACGGTCACCACCTCCTTTCCTTTCCTGCCCTATACGAACGCACCCGCGCCTCCTCGGCTCGTGCCCGAATGGGTGCCGCGCACGATGAAGAAGAAGAAGGTCGAGCTGGACTATGATCTCCCCGGACCTTCCGGGCAGAAGGACGCGGAGGATGACGCGCAGTCATTCGACTATGAGGCGGGCGGGTACGCGGATGGGTTCGGCAGCGATGCTGGCTCGGACTTTGGTGGATATGCCGGGGATGATACGTTTATGAACATCTTGACGAGGCGGGATGCGGAGGGAGTAAACGGGGACGGGGATGGGAGAGACAGAACGCCGGAGCAGGAGGAAGAGGAGGGGGGATTGAGCCTTCTCAATACCCCGGCGGCGTATCGTCAGACTCCGGACCAATCGCCAGACATCCACCTCGATAACGGGAGAACATCGACCACACCTCGCTCGCCGCTATCCCCTATTTCGCCACTCCACGACCAGAGCTTCTCGGTCGACCGGCTCCCATCCCCGCCGGCAGCTCCTTCGCCCTCGCCCTCTTCCGCGCTAAGTCGACAGAACGACCCTCACACGGCCGAAGATGCCGACGTCGAGATACCAGAGCGTCATGTCTCTCCATACCACCAGGACGACTTGGATGAGGCCATTCAGGAAGTCTTCGGGGCGGACGCAGATGCAGCGGACGATCTGCCAGACCACTTCGAGCAAGGTCCAGCCGATGAGTCACCCCTCGATGAGCCGGCTGGAGATCTGCCTGACGAGGACACCGCGGAGGAGATGGACACGACGGTGGAGGCGGACTTGTCGGCGGAGGAGTGCGATACCACTGTAGAGGCGGACGTCACTGGTGCTACTCTCGACGGCGCCCCGGAGGTCTGGGACGAGTCTGCTGACTCGGTCACAGGACCACTGGGTGGACGGGGACCCGATGATATGGAGGAGGACGAGGAGGAGAGCATGGAGGTGCTGGCAGAGGAAGAAGAGGCGGCTGGACACCAGGCTGTCGACGAGGCGCATCATATCAAAGAGGGATACGAGGAGGTCATGGCTCAGCCGGCTCATGAGTCGGGCTATCTGGGACTCGAGCTCGGGTTGCCTGCCGGAGCAGACGACCATGGACTGATTGAGCGGGTTACAGTCAACTTGATCCAAGTAAGCCCTTCAGACCGTTCGCGCAGACCCATACTGACTGCTAGCATACCACAGTCTCCGTGACCTCCCTTTTTTCCGTTGCCCGTACTGTCGAGCAATCACCCACCGTTGCCCCAACCCCAGATCTCTCGCCTCTGGCATCACCCCCGCTCTCCCCTATCCGTATATCCGACGCTCCCGTCTCCTTCAGTCCCGGCCGTCATGCTCTCCACCTTTCCCCTGTCGTCGCCCAAATCCCGCGTCCGCTCCATGTGGCGGTTGTCCGACCCTCTTCACCCATCGCCCCTCACTCAACCCGCGCTTCTCCTAGCGTGGCCCATTCGTCTCCTTCCGCCGGCCACGTCTCGGCGGACGCGGCGGACGAAGGCGACTTGACGGTGGATGCTATAGAGAAGGGGTGGGAGAGTGACGAGAGTATGGTGGCCGTGAAAGAGGCGGACGAGAGAATGGCGGATCAGGAAGGGGAGGAAGAGGAGGTCAGCGGGCTCATCGACGAGGAGAACGAGGCGGGCGCGAAGGTGAACGCCATCGAAGCAGAGGCATCGGCGGCACAGCTCTCGTCTGAGCAGCCCGGCCAAGGGGAGGTGGACCTCGGCGCTGGCCGACCAGCGGAACATGACGACACCGGTTCCACGCCCGAGCCGAACTCACCGTGTATCTCCGCGGCTGCCGAACAGTCATCGCCGATGGTCAGCCAGTCCATACTCGCTCACTCTGCGGTCGGTAGCAATGATGCCAGACAGCCAGCTTCGCCGCTTCCTCCAACTGAGACGGAGCAGGAACGGCCGGACAGTCAGTCGGCCTCGGCCAGCTCGCCCCAGGTCCCTCCCCCGAGCGGCGCGGACGGGGAGAAGATCATTCTGAAGCTGATCACTACCATCGTCAAGGTCGAGCCGGAGGCGGAAGAGGTGGATGAAGAAGAGTCGGAGGGCGAGACTATGTCTGAGGAGATGTCGGATGAGGGGGAGGAGCAAGACGATGAGGAGCCGGAGCATGATGACGAGAGCACATCAGGGGCCGAAGGGGAGTTTGACGCCGAGGAGATAAGCTTGAATGATGTCGGTGGAGGGTTTGAGAGGGTGCCTACCAGGTCGCCAACCGCGGACACGGATCCGGAACCCTCAACACCCGACGCTGAGGTCTCTCAGCCATCGAATCTCGATGCTCCAACGGCCCCGACGACCCAGACCGTACCCTTGACCCCTCGGCGCGCGAACGCACCACTCAGCACCACACCGCTCATCTCGCCACCCCTGTCCATGATCGCCACTCATCACTCCAACAGTCCGGCTCGGCGGCAACCAAGCGAGGCTCCTGTTCCACAATCCTACCAAGTCGCGTCCCCTCGTCGAATGCGCTCCCCAGCGCCTGCAGCGGGACCTTCCTCCGCGACTACCGATCTCATGATCCGTCGACCAAGCGCCAACTCTATCCGTCCGTCCGGTCTGAGCCATCAGATTACGGGCGACACACCAGAAGCCTCTCCCGCCCGTCCCATCGCCTCTTCTTCGGTATCAGCAATCCAGCCGGAATCATCCACTTCCGGTTCACGTCAGCTGGACGAATCACCTTTCCTCGACGAAGGTGTCTCTGTCCGCTCTGCTGGCAGGTCGTTGTTGGCTGAGATGGCTCGGGCTGGCGGCAGAGGGAAAGAGAAGGAATTGAGGGGTGTGGTGGAGGTTTCTTCGCTGGACCCGAGAGCTGCTGCTCGGGCTGCTGCTATTCTAAAGATGGTGAGCCTTGAAGTCTCACATGAATTCTTGTGATTGTCGGCTGATCTGAGCAGAACCACAACTACATCGAACATGGTATCCTCCCTTCCTCGTCCGCTTCTCCACCTCTCGATCAATCTCGCGCATCACGATCCGCTAGCCCCAACAAGGCGGCCTCGCGGCGTAAATCCTATACCTCGCAGCACTTTGAGTCGGTCGCTTCGGCGCGGATGCTTACCGCCGAGGAGCTGCTCAACGAGGCGGAGCTCGAAATCGTCATCAACGAGCCGGAAAGAGCGTCCATGCCGGGTCGACGCAGGCGGGAGGGGACTGCATCCTCTGCCATTTCGGGTGTATCGGGTTTGACGGACATGCCTGTCCCTGGTGGCTGGGTGCGGACTCCCAAGCGGAAGCGCAGCCGCCAACCTGCCGTGTCTGAACACTCAGAAGGAGTCGCTCCAGGTGCATCAGGGTCAGAGAGGGCATGGGGGATCGCAGAGTGGAAGCGGCTCGAAAGCGTCTACAAGGCGGAGAAAGAGGCGTGGGTCAAGGAGCGCGAGGTCAAGGCGATGCCAGGCGGGCTGATGTCATGGGCTAGGAGATCGACGGGGATTGGAACGCCGACGGGCGAAGTGAAGGAATGGGATGAGGGAAGGGTGGTCAGGCGATTCTTGGAGTCTGAAGGGGTGGCGAATGGTCCAGCTTGGGAAGAGTGAGTCTTGCTTTGTCATTACAGGTGAGGTAGACGCTGATGATCAGGGACGTCATCACTCTCCGTGTTCAGGCGCTGGAGCGACGAGTGGCCAGTAAATCCGCTTCGACCGAAAGGACCGTCACTCCCGAGTCGCCTAAGAAACGCACGAAGCTGGCAGTGCCCGCAGACACGCCACAACGACTCACCTTTGGACAGGCTACCGCCGCGCCCCCGAGCACCATGAAGCGCGTATTTGGCTGGGTCTGGGGGTCTGGCTCTGGCTCAACGGACAGTGCGCCCGAAGATCTCGTCTCCGAGACGAGTGGGCCGCGGGATAAGGGCAAGGCGAGACAGGAAGGGGAACGACCGGCGGACAACTCATCCTTCACCCTCGGTCGGCCGATCTTACCGGTAGCCATTCCTCGCGCGCCGGTACCGACTATGAAGCAGGTCGTCAGCAAGCCTACTTCGTTGACCATTCCACCGCCACCTAGGTCTACTTTGCCCCGAATGACCGGCCGTCCTGCCGAGATTTCCACCTCGTCCGCTCAATCGATCAACGTGGCCAGCTCAAGGGAGACGAGTCAGCCTGGGTCGGCGCTCTCTCGACCTGCTGAGGCAGCTGTACCGGCCCGGTCTTCATTCTCAGCAGCGGATACGAGCGGGAACATGTCCACTCTCGGCCTATCTACCTCCTCCAGCGCTACATCCGGTACCTTCCCTCCCATCACCCCTCGGATCTACCCCTCACTCAATCAATCCATATCTCAGCGGTCTGCAGCTATCAAAGCTCTCTTCCCCTCCATCCATCCCCTCGGCGATTCCACGTCATCTACATCGTCCAATGCCTCCACGGCCGCCAACACTACTACCGGCAGCGGGCGGGACACATCCTTCTCTCGCCCCATCTCCATTCCGGGCTTGGCGAAGAAAACGAGTGTCAAGGACCTAGCAAAGAGTTTCCAGGAGAAGGGAGTGCTGGAGAATGCACTGAGGCGGGTGCCGAGCGGCCAAGGGGAGCTGGAGGCGCTAAAGAGGGTCATGAGTAGGGAGCGGAGATGAGGGGGTGTTTCACTGCCGGTATTCTATTTTTGTTTGCTATTACTACTATACTCATAGATGTCTGGGCTTACTGTTGTAGTGCTATGATCGTATTGCTTGGACCGTGCTAGTCTCAGGGTCTGAACGTTACAGCGCATCCTCATCAATGCGCCGCGCTTCTTCGGCGCTCGGACTTAGTCAACCAATACTGACTTACAACGCGTTCCTCATCGTTTCTTCCCTTTGCTCTTCTACATCAGCCTTGACTATTGACAGTCTTGTCAACTTGCGTCTTGTCAAGATGATCACCGACCGCGTCGCGCCTCTCCCGACCAGCCCTACCATCCACAGTACAAGTCGGCGAAGCCAGCCTCTCCGAATCGCGCCTCGCAATTTCGTGGAACGGCCAGGTCCGACGACCGCCACGTACCAACCAGTCTCCTGGACTCCGGACATGACCAACTGGGCTGCGATGACGACTCAGAGCCATCAACCTATATCACTAGAGCCTCGCGCGGTACCGGATCTCCCAAAGAATCGGAATAACCCCATTTTCCCGCCTGGGACGGTGGACCCGAGTCTCATCGACCCGCGATTGCTCCAGCATCGCTACAGCTCGAAGGATCCGATCCAGGAACGATACCCCTTCCCCGCTCTGCCTCAAGAGCCATTGCCACCGCCGAATCCCACGGGTCGACTCACATCCCCCTTTGTCCCACAACATTCACCCATCATTGCGAATGCGTCGTCGGTGGCCACTTGTCCGACACCACACGGGTCGATCAATGGGTATCCTCGGCCTGCGCCAACTCCGCCGGTGGGGCAGGATGACTTCTTTCGCAATCAGCTCAATGCTCCGGTTTTCATATCGACCGAGTCTTCCCCGCAAAACTCGACGGCCATACCGGTCGACCAGTTATCGGCTTACCGAACTGCACTCGCAGCCAGGACAGTACCGCCTTCGGTCCAAATACCGTCAGCTCCGACGACTTCTGTAAGCCCATCACTCGTGTTCCATCCTCCAATGGTACGGCCACCCGTCGGGACAGTCGGATCGGCAGCTACGACACAGATAGTGCCACCCGCGAGACTGGACGGAGTACGGGAGGGCACGAGCAACGTCAACACCGCGACTGGTCTTCTCGCTGGTGCTCCGAGCGCGGGCCCGACTGTCAATAACTCGACCACTCCTGCAGCGGCCATCCCACCAGAGATCGAGTTTTCGGATGAGGTCAACAACGCCGCTCAGCTCCTGTTCGGCCTTCGCGCAACTCAGCCGGCCGTCGCGCCCGACGTGGCATGCCAAACACTCCCTCCACCGGCAGACAGCAAGATTTTCTCCAAGACAAAGAAGCCACGAGCCCAGCCGAAGCCAAAGCCAAAGTCGGCTACAGAGCCCAAAGCGAAAGCGAAACCTAAGCCCAAGCCGAAGCGCAAGTCCAGCGCAACAGCGAGCGATTCCAGCCTACTTTCACCCCCAAAGAAGGTCGGACGGACCACGCAGAACTCGCTCAGGACCCAACTCGCAGAGCCGACATGCCCTCCAGCGTCGCAGAACCCCGCCCGGGTCCGGTTCCGGAGTGAAGACTCGGTGCGGGAGTTTGACCGACTATCACCCATCACTAGCTCGCCACCTTCCACTCCGCCTTCGACCGCGGCTTCAGCACTGCCATCTCCGCCTCCGACCCTCAAGAATCCTCTTCCACGGCGGCCGACGGTATACACTCGGAAGAAGGCATCCAATGACCCGGGACAAGGGATCGAGAGGCCCCCGCCCCCTCTCCGGGCTCATCTGGAGCGAGGAGAGCGGTCTCTCTCCCCCGACAGCTCAGATGACGAGCAAGTACTGCTCTCCGGATCGACGGACGGTAAACGAGCTGAGCAAGGGGAAAGGATGGAAGACCGCTCTTTGATGTCCTTGATCTCTGCGTCGCCGCAAAACAGAGCACTGCTGAAAGAGAAGGCAGTCGAGGTCAGAGCCGAGAACGTACGTTCCGTATCTCTTCCCTCCTTCAGGCATGAGACCCTTGCTGATCCCGCAGGTCGACGAAGCATGGAGGCGATGGGCGGAAGTCACGATGATCTGGGCCTCGGCAAGCAGGTTTCCGACCTCCGCCATCCGGACGACTCTGCTGTGCGACAGCGGGCCTGACGACGAAGATATGACCGAGGCCGACTGGGAGTGCGCTTCAAATCTGTCCATTGCGCTGGAAGAGTTGGCCGCTGAGTGAGAACGACATGATAGAGGGCGCGGGAGCGGGTCTTGAGAGAAGTGGCGGGAAGAGTCCATACGTTCAATAGGTCAGTTGAGATGGCATATATATATATACTCAGACAACAAGTCTTTCTTATCATTCTCCGCGACAAGCGGCTGAGAATAGCAGGGCACCGTGCTCCGGGCCGCCCGCCACAACGTGGCTTCACGCCACATCTCTCCCGTGTCACTTGATGTTTCAGCTCGAGGAGGCGAAATGAGCGAGACGAGGAATGAGGCTCGACTTGCGTCCGGTCAACCCTCTTTCGGGTCGGTCGGAAGCAAGACCCTACATTCTCCCTGCATTGAAACCGGCAGCTAACAGGTAAGAATCACAACAAAGAAAGTATCCGTAGATTCAGCCATTCAGAGCGGCCCCTCCCTCATCTAAGCACATCCCGAACTTCACAGGTTCACCCGCCTCCCAAGCTAGATCCCCTTTGCGGATATACCGCCTGCTGCTGCGCCTCATCCGTCGCGTCCTTCTTTTGACGCCTTGCCGCCGCAGCCGATGGGTATGGGTCTGCCCTATCGGCTCGTGGGGTGGCGTTGTGGCTGACGGAGGAATGGTTGTCCGAGGAGAAGCCAGATTGGTTGTCTGATTCGAGATCGGGTGAGCGAGGATCCTCGTCTGCCGACATCTCTGATGCCGAGTCATCAACTGGAAGTCAGCTAATAGCACGTCTATGGAAAAGAGTAGGACTGACCAGGATCCAAAGCCCTCCCTCCCAGTCCAAGCATAGCATCCGCTCCACCCTGCTGATACAGCATACTATTCCGCTTTCTCCCTACCGTCTCTTCTCCGCCCAATCCCGCTCCGTCCTCGCCTACCGGCCCGTCGCCCATGGCGCCCGCATCTTCTGCCCCAGAAATATGTACCACCGGATCCTCCTCTTCCGGCTCATCATCAAAGATCGCGCCAAAGTGTGATACGAGCTCCGAGAAGATCCCCGCTGGGATACCGAGGGTGGGGGAAAAGACAATGCCGATGTTGCGCAGGGTCATCTTGTTGGTCGTGGCGTGCTTGACGATGAGGATTAGATGGGCAGTGAGGGCGCGGAGGAGGGCGTAGTTGGGCGGAGGGAGTTCGGACACCAGGCGGGAGAGTTCGGCGACCCTTGCAGACGAGTCAATCAGGTCTACATGTCAGCTGAACCCCAGCTAGGTATCATCTAACTCACCCATGACAGCGAGGAATCGCGGATGCAGCTCTCTGGTCAACAGACTCGTCGGCAACTCCCTCAAGAACCCCTTCAGCAGCCCCGCCACGGCGTGCGGATCCCAATGTTCATCCACCAATAAGAGATTGACATCCCCCTCCACATCAAACCGGTCCTTCAGACCCTTGATGACCGCCGAACTTCCACTCAGCCGGTATATCCCCTCTTCGTCCTCGGCGCGCTTGGCTTCGAGCCACTCGATGCACCGGAAGACGATAGCCGGGAGACTGGCGACCGAGGCGATGGCCAATGAGTCGGAGAGCGGGACGCCAAAGACGGGCTTGGTGGCTATCTTGTCGGAAGAGGTGGGGGCGCCTTTGCCGAAGGAAGGCCAGAACCGCCCGGATTTGGCTTTCCTCTCGCGGTCCTTATCCGCAGTTGGTCCGCCGGCGGAGGGTAAGCCAGGAGGTGCATTCAGGCCGTCCGCGGAGAGCTTGGACAGGTATGCGGCCGAATGCGAGGGGGGAGGTCCGGATGAATGTGACGAAGCGGATGAGCGGGAAGGAATCATGCTCTGTCGCTTGGGACGGAGTGGTGGATCCGCGGGTGTGCTGGTGGAGGAGTGTAAGGGGGGCTCGGTACGTTGAGGCGGAGGGGGATGAGAGAAGCCTGAGCCGGTGCTACCGCTGGAACTTGGCTGGCTGGCGAGAGAGGACGGGAAGGACGGGCTCCCTCCTCCCCCATTGGCAGCCCCATTTCCATTTGCCAGCCGCTGATGTTCCATCGAGTTGAACATGCTTGGACTGGGAGCTCCGCCAAACTTGCTACTTCCGGCTGGCATGGACGCCATTGGCTGCGCAGCAGTCACGGTCACGTCCCGGCTGCCCTTCCGAGAATTGCTCCGCTGTCGGTTGAGTCCAGACGCCGGTCCGCCGTTGCTGGGATGACCTTGCGATGGCGCCGGTGCAGGAGGAGGTGGGGCGGATAGATGTATTTGCGCTGGTGGTGGGGGACTCGCGACGTGAATCAGAGGCGTCGAGTCGGGGTCAACGTGCTTGACCAGCGCTTCAATCCAGCTGTCGCGCTCCATATCGCTCTCCGCGCAGAGAATGTGGCGCTGCGGCCCCTTCCTGGACTGCTCGATGATGAGGAAGGCATGTCGAGATTCCCTGTCCTCGGCGAGTTCTGATGCGCGGTTTTGTCGACCTATTTGGGCGTTGGTAATGACGATGCTCGAGTGGTGGGGACCGCCTCGCTGTCATGTCAGCTCATGCTTCCCTTCAGAGATCGAACTTACATTCTCGTAGCACTCCAGTACCGACCCATCCAGGACAAAGTACCTCGTCCGCCAACCTCCAAAGCTCTTTGCCTTCTTCGTAAGGTACCCCTCTTTCCTATTGCTGAACACCTTCGCCTGGACCGGATCCGTGCTGAGGAACTCGCAGAGGTCCGACTTGTCACTCAGCGGAGCGGAAAGCAACGACTGGAGATACGCCTCCAGCGCCGTCTTCCGCTGATCAATCTTGCTCGGTGCGAAGTCTTTCCAAGCCTTCCCTTCCGGCAGAGGCGCGACCATACTCTTCCAGTCTTTTGACCGCTTGCCCGACTTGGCGCGAATCTTGGTGTCGACATCGATGAACGCCGAGAAGAGCTTGGCGACGTTCCACGTGACAGGAGCGGCGTTGGGCGGGCGGACGGTGATGGCGACGATGAAGCAGAGGACGTCTCGGCCTGACGTGTTGGGGTAGACGGTGGTGTGGGGTATGGAGAGGCGAGTGTGGGAGAGAAGGGCAGGGGAGAGACGAGGAAGGGGACGGCTAGGACGTGACGTTGCCGACGCCATGGACTCGACGGATGGGCGGACGTCGACCGATTGACGAGGCGTCGACTCCTCCGATCCGCGCTGGCTATCATGTGATCGCCGAGGCTCAGATGACTGGATTGGCGGGGTGGCCAGCGGTGCCTGCCGCGCGGAATCGGCAGCCCCTCGAGGCACCTCTTCCCGCCCTCCAGCACGCCGATGCAGAGATGACTGCCGAGCAGGAGGCTGAGACGCACCGTCTCTTCCCTCTGATATCGGTGAGGACAGGTCCACCTCTGCCGTCTCCGCGGGCTCCTCGTCCACCTCCGCCATCGTCGCGAGCTGCTTGGACGACGAAGGCGCTTCTGCGACCTCCCTGCTCTCCTCTTTCGTTCCCGCCGCAGGGCTCGGCGAGTAAGCCGAGCCTGGACTTGGGTTGTTCTCCGTAATTTCCATTGCTGGAGCAGGCGTTGGGACCGACACCGACCTGTGAGGAACAGGCGGGACCTGGTGCGAACCCGCTCTTGGCGATTCCGCAAGAGACAGGAAGGACCGTACTTCGGGAGCAAAGGCCATCCTGCTCTCCCTTCGAAGTTTATTGTCCGCCATTGGGGAGGGGAGCAGCGAGGCCGGCGCTTCCAATGGGGACGACGGAGCCGATGAGTCGGCCGACGGGACCTGCAGGGACGCGGTGCCGATCTGCGCGACTATCCGCTCATCCCGATCCGAGTTGTTGCGCTTCATGCTTGGCGGCAGGATATCGGCACGTAGACCGAGCCCGACAGAGGAGGAGGAATGAGGGATTCGCTTTCCGTTGATAGGCTCCAAACCCCCCGCTACGAGCCGCTGGTTGGCCCGTTCTCGATCAGACCGGAGTCTCTCGTTGTCCTGCACGAGATGCGTACATTGAGCGCGCTGCTTCTCTATCAATTTCCAGAGTTGCGAGTTTTGTTGTTGCTATCGGTGTATCAGATTGCGATCTTTCAGAGACCTTCAGCTACGGAATGCTTACCAGGGTATTCCGTTCCGCTACGACCTGCTCCAATGCCCGCTCCGCATCCCCCCCATTCGACCGCAATATCGCCTCCAGATCTAGACCCCCAGACGGCTGACCCCTCGGACTGCTACTCCTCGGACTTCCCTGCCTTGGCGACGGGACGCTCTGAGCCGGCGATGGCTGGGGCGACGGCCGAGCTCGCGAAGGTCTAGGGGTCGTTTGCACGGAAGCGGAGTTGGCGGCGAGGTGAGGAGGGATGGGGGAGGCCGTCATGGTGGCCATGGGTGCGTGTAGATGGTCGAGAGGAGGCGATGAAGTAGAGTTGAGCGTTTACGAGAGTTGTTTGTTGTTGAGTTGTTCAGTCGGGTGAGGGAGCGCTGCACAATGTTGCCGACCGAAATGCAGTGCGATCTCGGGAGAGCATGTATGGAGCCACTGCGAAGCCGATGGAGACGAGGACAGGGATCAGGGCCGAGGGGTGGAGACCGATGGACAAGTGGGTTTCGAGGAATGGCCAACTCCGGCGCGCTTTGGTCCTCGCTGGAGACCGTTCTCCCCCTCTATCGAATGGGCTGAGCGCCGTTGGATGGGGCGAATATGTCAAGACGGTCTCATACACACTTGCTGTAGCTCTCCTATTGCTCGAGATGTATGGATAGAAATGCACAAGGTTCCTTTACCCCTCAACACGACCCAAAGCTTGTGTCGCCGCGCGCCGAGCGCGTCCGGTAGATTTGATCACGTGCAGATCTGTGACAGGAGGTATGTGGCGCGACTGCGATATGACAAAATACGACAGGTCAATGTGGGCTGGGTAGTGTACAGACATGATGCATATGTAGGCGTAGCTTATGTACAACCCCCGACTCCTCCCTCACAGCTGCCATTGCCAGTCTGTTCCCCTCCGCAATGACTACACTTTCCACCCTTCCTGCGTTCCTTGTCGCCCCGCGAGTGATGTCGACCTAGCGTAGAATCGTACTCATCGATATGGTGTGTTGCGAATCTACCCTTATTAGCTGTAGTCTCATCGTATGTTCGACGATGGCTCACCTTCACGCTCCGTCCCCGTTCTCCTCGACCTCATTACCCAGGTGCAGCATTATCACCTTCAGCAGCCGCCTAGCCCTAACAGTCCCAAACAGCTCTTTCCCTGCATCACCGGCGAGTGTCTTGGCCCCCTCAATCATCTGCGAAGAGAGAACTTCGAGATCGGGCTCGTCCTCGCCCGGTCCCGCAGGAAAGAGGAAGATGGACGTGTTGCCGCCCTTGAAGACTTCTGCCTTTTGTACGCGATGCAGGACAAAGCGCGCCAGGGCGTCGGAGAGGGTGGAGTCGTCCGTCGAGCTGTCGGAGGATGACCGGCGGACTTTCTTCCGAGAAGGAGGTGAGGAGGGAGGACGGGAGGCCGGGGAAGGGGATATGATGAGCCGAAGCTCGGGGCCGGCCGCGGTGGTGGAGAGGAAGTGGGTTGCCAGCATCGCCGCGTCGAGGTGGATGACAAGCTCCTGGAATGCGTGTCCCTCGCTCCATCTTTCGCCCAGCTTGCTGCAGAAGTCCTCGGTGCAGTTGCAGGCATCATCTGCGTCATTGGCGGAGTCCGACTCGATTCCGACCAGATCGACGGCTACGCGGGGCGGACGTCCGAGAAGGCCGATGAGATCGAGCCTTTTGAGTCGCTTTTCCATCCGACCGACGGGCTTGACGGACGCCGAGGGGTGGAGATGGTGAAGCAGGGTACGGGAGAGGTGCATAGCCTCGAGGCCGGCGAAGATAGGAGAGTCGGCGAAGGTGTCTTCGAGGGAAGAGAGCTTGTCGAGGTTTTCGAGGGAAGGAAGATGATTGATATGGAGGACCTTGACGCTCTTGAACCTCTCGAGCTTGGTGCGGGCGTCGCACTTTGGGCTAGAGAGGCGAGTGCGGCGCTTCTTCTTTTCGACAAGGGTCTCGAGAGTCTGCAGGACGGAGGAGAGCTGGCGATGGGTACGAAGAACAACCGTGTGGTAGAGGACCGGGGCTACGGCGTCATGCGTGGCCTTGGACGCCTGGGAAAGACGGCCGAGGGTCCCAAGGGCGTCGGACGACCGGAGGACGCGAATGAGCACGGTGAGGATCCTGGAAGGGAGGGTGATTGTCGGCTCCGCGGACGAGTCGGAGCTGGAGGGGGACGAGGGCTGAGGGGAGGAGGTAGGAAGCTGATCCACTTCAGGGGACGGTTGTCGCGGGGAAGGGAGAGCGGGCGTAGGCGCGGGGGTCCTCGCCTTGGACCTGGACATCGAAGGGATCTCCACGTAGGCCGTGTTTTTGGCTTTGGGCTTCTGAGGTGCTCGTCCCATTATATGAGTGGTAGTATGGTATAGGTGAGTGTCGGATGAGAGGAGGAAGGAAGAGCGAACAATTCGAAAACTCACAGTGTGAACCGGGCAGCTGAGTCAACCGGGTGAAATAAGGTTTCACCTACACACACACGTCATAGGCGGCCCGAGCGCTCTCGCATGGCTCGCTGTCCTTCCACATATACATCAGTATCTCATCTCAGATCTGAAGAACCTTGTGGTCGGTCTGTTGGGCGTCTGGCATCGACACAGACAGGGGGCCTTCTCACCTCGATGGCTCGCTCAGGTGGAACAGAAAAGAGTAAGCCGTCAGGACCCAAAATCAACCAGTACTCGACGCTCGTCAGACTACCATCAACTATACATGAGGCTGGAAATATTGATGATCACTCACATATACTTACACTTACTTGGGATGAGAGAGCCAGAAGCAGAGGGCAGAGGACTACGTGGGGATCTGCCAGTCGGCCAGGCCGAGAACTCACCGATTTTTGAATGCTCGAGCTTAGACCGGACTTGCAAGTCATTTCTCAAGATTCTTGACACCCTCCTCGCCAAAGTATCTCAGCACCTCCTCGGAAGCTATGCACTACGTACCGGAGTCTTCAAGCTGTCGAAGCTGCGCTCGGCCGACTCACACTTGCCCCCTCATTTCGCAACACGGTACTACTTCGGATAAACCGTCAGGATGCCCCCGGATGGGCCAGGCCCTGCCATAGCCGTAATATCGGCCGAAGCGGGAAAGGTGCCACTAATCTGATAACGAGCGAAACTTTACGGGAGGTCGAGGCCCGGAAGCTGGAGCCCTCATAGATCCAGCTCCTTCCTCCTTCACCTTCTTCCTCGTTCTCCCTTCCTCTCTGACCATCCTCACTTCCATCTCTGTCATCATGTCGAAGCTGTCGGAAAAGCCCCTCGAATCGCCCGACTTCAAGTCCCGAGGCGACTCGCCTGAATTTACGGACGAGCAGCATGTAGGGACCATCCCCATCCTCGCGGATGACTCTGCCCTCCCCCCAAAGATGATGGCGAAGATCAGCACCACGAATATCGTTGACATCCCGGCAAAGTACCGGTGGACCGCTTTCGCCTTCATCCTGGTCTACAGTACTGGTGCTGCTTTCTGCGAGGCTACTCTTGGCCCGCTCAAGTCGACCCTGCTCAAGGAGCTAAAAATCAACAGTATGTCTCCATTGTCACCCTATGCCTATCTGTCTGATGTAGCAGACACTCAGTTCAGTACCATCTCTACCGCATCCAATATCGTTAATACCGTTCTTCCCGCGATTGGAGGCATAGGTATGGATTATGTGGGCGCAGTCTAGTAAGTAACAGTCGCGCCATGAATCAAACTTGAAAGGAAAGCTGACGGAGACAGTGCGGCACTGATTGCTTCCATGTTCTGTGTTGTCGGTTCGGTTGTGGCTGCGACTGTAAGTTCTTCCGCCGCCGAAATACTCAAGCCCTACTGACATGATCTAGTCTGCCAATACCAACCGCGTAGGTCTTCTCATCGGTGGACGTATCCTCATGGGCTTCGGCTCTATCGGTCAGTCACTTCTTTTGCCCGCAGATCCACAGCTGACCAGTAGTCATCGAGACGTCTCAGAACAAGCTTTACGCGCACTGGTTCAAGGGCTCGACACTCGCCCTCGTCATCGCTCTCGACCTGTCATGGGGCCAGCTCACCGGTATGGTCGCTCGTCTGGTCACCATCCCCATGGCGCAAATCAACGGCTGGTATGGCTGGGCCTTGTGGATCCCTTCCATGCTCACTGTACTCTGTACCGCCATCATAGTCGGGTACCTGCTATACGAGCGGTCCGTTCCCGCCATGTACCGCCCCAACAACGGTAGCGATGTCCGAGGCAAGATGAGCGGCTCGCCCTTCCGTATGGTCTGGCGCAATATCAGCCAAATGCAAGTCATCACCAAGAAAGCGTAGTACACAGCTGACATCCAGGCCCACCTTCTTCTGGATCATCTGCGGTACCGAGATCTTCCAGAACTCTGCCCGGACAGTCTACTCTGTCAATCTCGCAGACATACAGGAACGGACGCGCGGTACCTCCACCCTTGGCGCTGGCTTCAACTCAGCCTTCCAATCCCTCTTGCAGATCGTCACCGTCCCTATCTTAGGCATGTTCTTCGACCGGTATGGCTGGCGCATGCCTTTCGTCTCGTTCGGCGCAGCGCTATATGTCATCGTCTTTGCTCTTATCGGTCTGACGACCGTCAACCCGCTCGGACCGATCATCCTCGGGTCGTTCGCGCTCGCGTTCAACGTCTTGCCATTTATCGGCAGTATCCCTATTCTCATCAACGACGAGAGTCTGATGGGTACCGCATACGGTATCTGGTCCTCTTTCGTGAGTCCTTCCTCAAACGGTGTCTCCCCAAGCTGACCGGCAGATCGCATGTAACAACATCCTCCTCGAGATCGCCACCGGATCCATCGTAGGTTTCTCCTGTCTCCGTCCGCTTCCTCTCGCTAACTTCCGCACAGCAAGACAAGACCCCTGGCCAAAGCTACGAACGCGTCATCTACTGCCTCATCGCCATCAAGGCCTTCCAAATCTGCCTTGGGCCCATATACGACTATCTCGACGGCAAGCTCCTTGGTCACTCGCTTCGGAAGTCCGAGGCCGAGCGGATCGCGCTTCAGAAGGAGCAAGAAGCGCGCGGCGAAGAGTTCAAGGGATGGAAGGTAAAGAAGTGGGTGTTTTGGTTGTTTGGGGGTCAGCTGGCCGCGATGGTGACTTGTTCGTGGATCGTGAGTTTGCTTCTGGCATTTGCGACTGGTATCGAAGTTGATGGTCAGATCTACTTGGTTTATACTATCGGCGCTCGACAACGATGAGGGATGTTCACAGGGCTCGGTGTAGCCGGAAGCTGTCGGTAGGCATGTTATGCAGACACAAATTGTCCTGATGTGCCTGAGCATCATCCCGTACACAGCCTAGTACTCGCCATCAGTGGCGGTCGTATCTGCTATGACCTGATCTTGAAGCTATGAAATACATCCAAGACAGCATATGTCTCTGACCAAGATGAGGACTACTACTCCGCCGCTACTCAGCACCGGTCTCTCCACTCTCCTCCATGCGACTATCCTCCTCGACTGCCTCTTCCCCATTGGCCATCTCCTGCTCCGCCCCTTCCATCCCATCCTCCTCTTCCCTCTTCGGCTCCGCTTTTACCATATCACCGTCCCTCCTCCCCTCGCTTCCGCTAGCCGACGAGCTCGAGTCCGCCAAGAACACATCGCCATTATCGATCCACCGATACCCCTCGATCGGGATCAACGCTCCCATCTTTTCGCTTGGGCGCACAATGAGCCCCGCATCCGTCCATGTAAACTTGTCGGCGGTGGCGGTCACGCCGAGTCGGTCCCAGACGCTTGACGCGGGTAGGTCTAATCGTGGGCTGCTGAGTTGAAGAGTGAGGACTGGAAGGCTGTGGGTGGAAATTTGCTGGTCGAGCGTGAAGGAGTAGCTGTAATCGTCAGTGTACGCCGAATTTCAGACTCACGTATCGTCCCCGCTCTTGAGTTCCAGATTGCGACGCCACAGACTCGCCGGATCCGAAACGGACAGCCAGCTCGATACAGCGCCCGGAGAGTACTTGATCCTGAAGCGCATCAGCTTACGCCTCCAGATTTGAATGGGCCCACTCACATGGCTCCAATTTTCTGGTCTCCTGCCGAACCCGACGGGAACCACACGATCGCCTCTTCCCCATGCCTCGATTTCCCCTCTGTCTGCAACGCAACACGCTGAGCGTTGAAGTCGCGGACCCGACTCTTTTGGCGTTTCCGACTTGGTTCTCCTGGCGGGACGTCGTGGTAGTTCTGCGGCTGTCAGCTCGACAATTCTCCATCTCGCCCTTGTCCCCTACCCAGAACAGGAGAACTCACTAATATCCGCTTCGCCTCGAGTACCTGAATCGTCAAACCATCATGCCCATTCCCCCACGCCCGGCTCCTGATCCCATGCTTGATATTCCCGACATATCTCGTCATCTGCGGCAACAGGCGAATGACAACCTTCAGTCCGTCCTTTCCAATCATCGGTAATCCCTCTTGCTCTCCCCTCTTCCACCTCAGCTGACCGCAATGGACCAGTACACTCCCCAGGCCCGAGTCGTCCGTGTAATAATCGGTCCCCCAGCATTTACACCATGCTACGTCGTCGTAACCCCCTCTGTCCCCTCCTTCGATCTCCATATCCAGCCCCATCGCGCCTTCATGAGAATGGGGCTCGCTGGGCTCCCATGACTGGTGGAGAGCGCTCATCAGCCACCACGCTCGGCCGAGGTACGCCGGCGGGATGCGGACGATGACTTGTCCGCCTGCCCACTCCTGCCCGAGTCCGAGGTCCGCGATAGTCCGGCCGTCGTACTCGTAGTTGAAAACTCGTCCATTAGGGTTATCCCCGAGCCACCGGCGCATCACCCGACCATCGACTTCCGACTTTTTGCGCCCCACCTCGGTGAGTGACGGCCAACCCCCGTCCCGTGGCGGACGTACAGCAGGAACAGGGACCGTCCGCGGAGTTGCCTTGCCCCCGTTACTTGCGGAAAGTACACTCTCCTCCTTCTTCCGCTTTCGAGAAACCGCCGATATCGCCGCAGTAGCCGACCGCTTGTTTTGCTCCTCGACCGCCAGATCCATCCGTGATCGGTTCTCTCGCGGGTCCCGCTCGCGCGGATTGTACTGGTACTCCCGCTCGCGTTGCGCCGCTAGCGCTGCCGAGGACTGAGAACCGCCATTCTGGGCAGAAAGGGGCGGATTGTTGGGCAAAGTCTCCGCCTTGAGGGTATATGGCCGAGGCTCGCGAACGGGCGCGACTTGACTGATTAAGGATCCCGGTTCTTGCGGGTATCGATTGGCCGGGATGGCCGTTTTGGCCGCTGCTGCCCTCTGCCTATCGTCCGCCTCCTGCTGTAATCTCCTCGACTCTGCGCGCGCAATATCCGCCTCGACCTGCTCCCGGTCCCGCCTATTCTGCGCCTCCCGCTGCCTTTGCTCCCGTTCTCGCCGCTCTTGCGCCTCACGATCCCGGTCCCGATTATACGCCGCGATAGACGCAGCATTGGCGGTCGACGAGGGGTTCTGGGGGGCTGAACCGTGCGTATTAGGGGGCGAAACGGTAGGGGTGGTCGAAGGCTGAGTGGTGCTGTATGCAGATGGCTGGTAAAAAGGTGGGTATGCAGGGGATTGCCGAGTGTCGGTAGGGTATCTCCTCTCCGAGGCTCCGGTGACCGGTGCGGATTGGGGTATTTGAGCCGAGGGGGCGCGAGATGTGGGTGACCGCGCTGGGTCACGGCTGTCGTTCGCATTTTGGGGGCTGCGAGGTGCCGGAGGTGCCTCTGGACGGTCAAGATGACGTCGAGGCTGTTCGCCTTCAAAGGGACTGGGCAGAGTGCGCGTCCCGCCAAACATGGGCGGAACAGCTGGTGCAGCTTGTGGGGAAATGGAGGCCGGTCCCTGCCTTGCGGACGTGGCTGATGGGGTAGGGGCTCGGCCAGTAGGAGCGGTAGGGGACATCACGCGGGTCTGGTCCTGAGGCGTCGGCTGCCGGCTGTAGGGGCCAGCAGCGGGCGTGCCTTGCTGGCTACCGTACGAGTAGGGACGGGGCGGGTTACTTCCGCCGGAATTGGGTGTACTGCCTGTATTGGGGCGCTGGGACGTGCCGGAGCCGGTGGATGGGCCGGGATTGCTCGCGCTGTAGCCTGGTCGGTCGGCCTGCAGCGGCGCGGGGTGATGGTGATGATGGTGGTGATGGTGGTGATGCGGGATGGAAGGGGAAATGGAGTGGGTAAGGGTATTTGAGGCGGAAGGTGCGGAGGGTCCCGCTTGCTGTGCAGCGGGAGCTACACCATCAGCTATATTCCAGCACCTGCTTGTATTGCAAAGCTTACCATTCTCCTGCCTGTTCTGCGCGGTAGAACTACTACCCCCTGGAGTCATGACGGAGCTCAGCGCACCCTTCTGCGCCAGGACCGCATCCTTGAGCGCCCTATCCTGCTGGGCCCGCACTCGCTTCGCTTCATCCTGAGCTGCCTTGTCCGCCGCGGAACGCTCTATCAATTCGCGCGTTTCTGCCTCAGTCATGATGTTGTACGGGTAAAGGTGGGTGGGGGGATTATATTGGGTGTGGTCGACGGGCATGGCGCGAGAGCTCCCGGGACCGACACAATGCGCTCGCTAGCTTCGCAGCTGAGGACGCGGCTGTAGAAGATCGTGGAGGATGGGTCGCTCGAAGTGTAGCTATAGCTGACGACGGGGATTGTGATGGTGTGTATAGTAGATCGTCATTGCGGAGGCGGAGTCATCAGCTGGCATGCATCCGGGTCAATTCCGCCGAGCATAAAGTTTTGCCAGAATGACGTGGCACGCGTGTTTCAGCTAAGGTATGCAAGAAGCTGAGTGTTACCGGCGTTACAATACGCTTCACATGTGAGCGCTCCTCTGCGATCTAGCTAGAACTTCTACAGCTTCCTCGCCTTGACCTGCATCCAGATGCGGTACATCTTCAGCTTCTCTTTCCGGTTGATGAGCTGCTGAGTCAGCTACCATGCATCAGGTGTTGACAGGTGAGCTCACCAATCGCCGGTCTTCTCCAAGTTGATCCACCTCGAACATCTTCTCGCGACTCCCTTCCTCGCCACCAGAGGCGCTGGATCGGCGTGGTGCTGCAGAGAGTATAGCTTCAAGATCCTCCTTTGTGAAGAAGTAGACCCTCGTGCCGTCTCCTCGGATGTAAAGATTTGGGATCTCGGGGTCGAGTAGTCGATCCTTCTTGATACGCAGCTGGGCGAGGTCGTGGCGGCCATAATCTCGGATGAGTAGCATGCCACCGGGTTTGAGTGCCTGACGATGTAAGCAAGTGGCTTAAGCCTAAGCAGCTGAGGTAGCGGCGAGGAGACGGACATACCGTGAACATATTATGTATCGCCTGCACCCATTCCTTGGGGTGCAATGCCGAAAGCACAAAGATCGCAGTGATAATGTCAACGCTACCCGGGTGTACACCTTCAGGTATAGTGTGGTCGACCCCATCCATAGCATTTGGCGAGGGCTTAGCGGTAATGTCCCAAACAGCAGCATTCAGGATGCCCTTGCCATGCTCCGCGCGGGGGTACATGGGATTTGACTGTCGATCAGTTTGAGTTCCCTGACAGAAGCATCGCATCATCTCACCTTGACGACCCCGACGGCTTGCGCGGAGTAGTCTGTCGCCCATAAGACCAGGTCGGGGTTCTCATTGTGCATCAAGAGAGGATAGACAGTATTGCCGGCACCCTGCTAGTCAGTACCACTCCCCTGATCCAGACGCAAGCTGACTCACGCATCCGACCTCAAGTATCGTCTTTTGTCCAGCCTACTACTTCATGAGCGACGGTCCTACAACGCGGTAGCATATGGCTTACATCTGCTTCGGTGCAAGCGATCAACTCGGGGAACTCGAGCCGTAACCATGCCCGATCCTTGAAGAAGCTACATTAGGTCAGCTTGATCTTTCACCCGTCTGGGACGCATAGCTCACGCCTCTTTGTGCTTCGAATAGAACTTATCCCAGAACCAGGCTGGTCTTTCGTTATAGTCGTCTAGAATTGTCAGCTATGTCTCTGCCCCTGCGTAGAGGAGGTCGAAGTAGCTCACCTCGGATCTCCTCCTTCACTGGCGTAGCTCTATGTCTCTCCATAATGACCTCTGCGCGTTCCGCAAAGTCGTCCGGCAGCTCAACATGATCCCTGAAGAGTATAAGCAGGGGTCCTCGGATACAAGAGACCGGTAGCTCACCAAGCATTATGACTCCACACATCTTGAGCATCATCCAGCAGCCTGGCGCCGAAGTTAGACCCTACGGGCGGACCCTCCGGATTGTGCCATTTCTCAGCAGCTGTCCGCTTGGACGGACCAGCCTCGGCGGAGGTGTTGATGAACGCGGGCGTCACCTCCGCTGCGGCCATAGCTTCGCCTCCTTCAGCAGCCATGATATTTGCTAGTGTGTGTGCCCCCTTGAAGGTTTTGAGTCTCGTTAGGTATACAGTATGAGCTCTTGTCAGTGCCTTGAGCATAAGATGTATGGTCGACGGTCTATTTGGTTCAAGCGCGCGGTTGAACGTTGAAATTTAGGTGTGAAGCTTGTTGATTACGTGATCCGGAACTAGTCGGCCGGAAATCGCCGATGAGCCATTTCAGGGACGTTCCTCTCTCTCTGCAGCACCAAGTCGCGAAACCGCCAGCTACAGACAAAGCAAAGTATTCTTTACCTCTCCTACTCTCTATCTACCTATACATACACACTCCACAGCAGCCATGTTCACCCCTGCTCTCCGCTCCACCGCTTCTTCCGCTCTCCGAAATGGTGTAGCCCGCTCGGCTGCCGTGCCCGTTGCCCGCGGGATGGCCACAACTGTTGAGGAGCGCAGGGTATGTCCTCTCTTGCCGCGGACTCCAGAAATAGTAGCTGACTTCGAGAAGTTGCCTTCCAAGTTCGGCGGTACGTCAAGATTCTGTCATCTCCGAGATGCGGCTCAGACCGTTGTCCTGAACGCCATACCGCCCTTCCGCTTTGCTGACTTTCAGGCAAATACACAGTCACCCTCATCCCCGGAGACGGTATTGGCAAGGAGATCACCAACTCTGTCAAGGACATCTTCACCGAACTTAAGGTACCGGTGCAGTTCGAGCAGCACGACGTGTCCGGCGAGACCCCAGGTGGAGACGAGCTTTTCCAACAGGCTATGGAGAGCTTGAAGCGGAATAAGGTGGGACTCAAGGGTGAGTTATATACTGCTATCTTGTCATTGTACAGTAGCTGACTGCCAGGTATCCTCTTCACACCCGCCGACGCCTCGGGCCACAACTCGTGGAACGTCGCCATGCGTCAAACACTGGACATCTACGCCTCGGTCGTGGTCTGCAAGACCCTCCCTGGTTTCCCCACCCGCCACGACAATGTCGACTTTGCCATCATCCGTGAAAACACCGAGGGAGAGTACTCGGGTCTCGAGCACCAGAGTTTCCCGGGTGTCGTGGAGAGCTTGAAGATCTCGACGAGGGCCAAGGCGGAGCGGATTGCGAGGTTTGCGTTCGACTTTGCCATGAAGAACGGCCGCAAGGTAAGCTCGGATGTGGATGGGATTACAGGCGGAGCAGGCGAGGGACTGGTCCGCTGAAGAGGACGCTTTCTATTGGCTTGTGCTGACTCCCCTATAGAAGGTCACCTGCGTCCACAAAGCCAACATCATGAAGCTCGGTGACGGTCTCTTCCTCAACACCTGCAAGCGGATCGCCGAGACCGAGTACGGACACACCGGTATCGAGTTTGACTCGATGATTGTCGACAACACCTCCATGCAGCTTGTTTCCAGGCCTCAGCAGTTTGATGTTATGGTCATGGTGAGTCTCGTCTCTCTTCCGTAATTGAGGATCAACTGACACATCAGCCCAACTTGTACGGTAACATTGTCAGCAACATCGGAGCTGGTAAGTCTCCTACTCCCTCTTCACTCCGTTCCTAACTGATCCCCAGCACTCGTCGGTGGTCCCGGTGTCGTCCCCGGCTGCAACTTTGGTCGCGAATACGCCCTCTTCGAGCCCGGATGTAGGCACGTCGGTAAGGACATTATGGGCACCAACAAGGCCAACCCCTCCGCCATGGTTCTCTCCGCTACCATGATGCTGCGCCACCTCGGCCTCGAGACTCAGGCCAACACGATCGCCTCGGCGGTGTACGATGTGATTCAGGAGGGCAAGGTCCGGACTGCCGACATGCGTGGTGGTAAGTTTCTTTGGCTCGACGCGAGGGGTGATAGAACTGATGGCTGTAGGTACTGCTTCGACCTCGGACTTCACCAAGGCTATACTCGCCAAGGCTACATAGACAGCGCGGCGAGATGGAGGATATCTGGGTTATAGGGGAGTTGTCGATTCAAAATCGCTAGAATAACGCGTCATGTTGCATGAAACTGCTACTGCCTTTAAGGGTCTCGTTTTGACACTCACCTCCACCCTCCATACTTCGACTTCCAACATCGCAACCTTGGGAGCATAGCCAGGACAGAGGAGAGTGAATAGGTAACGTCGAGGAGGGAAGGGCAGCCAGACCATTGTAGGATGGCGGATGATAGCATCATCGGATGCAGCACCGCCAACCTTCCGGCCCGGCGCAATGCATTCCAGCCACCCGACCCTCCTCCAACTTTCTTCTCTTGGAGTTCTCAGGTATATGATGTTACAAGCACACCACAGATATTTCGTCCTGCTATCTATAAGGCCGTTGAGCTCTTACGCGCATGTGGTCATCCTGATCGTCAAAACAGCTGAGGATGATCTCAGAAGGAACTATAGGTGCGGCAGAGCATCCAGTTTAGGCTATACCGATCTACCATCAGTCCTGCCTCTCCAGAGGGCTTAATAAGTATCTTAGATACTCCTCAGCAGCCATCTGTACCTCCTGCACACGCCTTGAATATGACAACGCACCAATAGCAAGAGCCGTGAGACGCAAATGCCACACTCAGAGCAACTCGGACCCACCAAATGACCCCTTCGCGCCAACGCAATTTGTGCACGCCACATTGACTCTGGAGACTCAGAATAACTGCCAAACTATAGCTCCGATGCATAGCTACCTGCTCATGCCCAAAAAAAGGGTATTCTATGCATAGGAAAAAGGGGCAAAAACAAAAAGAAATCCACTCTGGGGATTGAACCCAGGACCACTCCCGGTAATTTATTACTCCTTAATCGGAAGAGAGCATGCTACGACTGCACCAAGCGGACTCTAAAAGCTCTTGACTTGAAAATATATAAACAATCATGCCTGCTCCCTCCACCCAAATGCGCCACACCACCGAATTCCTCGCACCTGCCCAATCAAAACAAATCTTACCATCCACTCATCATCCTCGCCCACACCTGTCTAGCCATCTCCAGCCATGTATATCTGCCGGCAAGTCTCTTCTTGACAAGGTCTTCGCATAGTGGGACCGGTCATGCCCAGGGGCAAACACAGCGCTGACCTCTTCAGCTGGGCATACTGCGCGACCGTGTGCGAGTCCCTTGAGCAGCTCGACGGACACGTCGCCGACCACATCGAGGCGGAGCCGCCGGTACAGCTGCGCGGTGTGAAGCGAAGGCGGATAGACCAGGGCGTTTGGGTCAAGGTGGCAGGCAAGGGTCAGGAACAGGCTGCTTCTCAGCCGATAGCATATGAGCCCATATCAGGTGAGTAGTTTCACCGCCGCTGTAGCTGAGCGAGAGCTGATACATCAGACGAGCTACCTACACAAGCTTCGCAATCGCAGCTGGGCGATACGAGCATCACCACCGACACGACCTACCCCATTCCCTCCTTCCAATCCATCCGGCAACCCCTTTCCTTCCCCTCTCCCCAGCGCCTGAGCCCCTCCCAGAAAGGCAGTACCGACCGGAACAGCCAGGACAGCAATACCTCAGCGATGGACGAGGAGATCATCCAAAGCCAGCTGAGCGAGGGCATTGACTTGTCTCCCGAGATTCGGCGGAACCCTCAGTTCTCCTCATCAGGCGGTCCCTCTCCTCGTCAACGGGCTTCCGGGTCCAAGCGCCGGTCGATCAGCCCCTTCATCGCTCCTACGCAGGCGCAGCAGACCCAGGCACGGAGCACTCAAATCTCCAACAGTCAGGACGGGTCCATGCCGCCTCCCACCCAAGCTCCGGACCGATCTGTCCGCACCCAAAAAACGCCAGATGTCATGGTCGAGATCGGTCGCGGACCCACCTCCCAGGAATCCCGCATCTCCAACCCCTCCCCTCTTTCCTCCTCCGCATCCTCTACCGGCTCCAAATCGGTCGCTTCTCCTCGCGAGTCGGTCGTACGGCGAACCCCCACCAATCGGCCCTTGATGTTCGGATCGGCTTTCGACAGCCCAAAGGCGGTCCAGGTGGTGGCTACGGAGGTGGCGGACAAGGAGAAGAGTGGGAGCGCAAAGAAGGGGCCAAGGCTGAGCGTGGGGTTCACATTCGGAGGTCAGCTGGGGGATGGCGCGGGTCCTGGATCATAGAACTGCCTATATATATATAACAAAATCTCGTATGTCGCAATGAGTTGTAAAGCACCCCTGTACTTCATCATGGAGCCGCCAGACATGGCGATGACTGTCATTGAGAAAGCGTTCATCTATGTGCATTATGATTACTATACTTGCATCTACCCCGCATCTTTTCCACTCATACCTCTAGCCTCCGATTAAGCGGAGTACTTGCCCCACACCTTGTCCCAGGCAACCTTTCCGCCAGTCTCAATGACGTCCCCGTGGCAGGGGATGATTCGGTCCCACTTGAGCGCATTGATCGGTGCAATCTCCTTCTTGAATGCACTGGCATGTCAACTTCCTTCTGACGTCGTATCATGTAGACTCACTCCTTGTCCTTGGCCATACCGAACGCCATCTTCTGGTGCACCCATCCGTCCGGCGACATGGTCGATCCACCGCCCATCATCTTCATGAGCCCGGGGATACCGCCGGCTCGGCTGTACTGCTCGGTTGGAGGCAGGTTGAAGAGCATATCCGCCTGGATAAGCGTACCGCTGGGAGCATGGTGGAGGACCAGCTCGTCGTTGACGTGTCCTGAAACCCGGTGGATCGACATCTGACCCTCAGCTCTGGTCACTAGGAGGGCAGCAGATACCCACCTCGTCCTCGAAGCCGTATTGCTGTGTCTCGCCACCTTCACCAAAGATACCAGTCCACTTGACCTTTGGCATCTTGGCCTTGAGACGCGGTACGCCGATGGTCCTGCCCATCAACAATGCTCCTTCGTCCGGCTAGAAAGCCATCCATACAGCACTCACATAGCGTTAGGGTAGGCTTGAATGTATTGCTCAAAGCTGATCCCATGCTCTCCATCAGGGGTGACGAGCCACTTGACTTCGCCCAACCCCTCGAGGATCTCGGCGGTAGCAGGGGTGTGGGGAGACGAGACGTAGATGAGGACATTTCCGGAGCCGTGGCGAATTGCAGTACTTCTACCTCCGATAGGTACAGCGCCAGCCCGAGCCTACCCGTCAGCAACGGCCAAGCAGAAATGCTGACTGTCGCCACTCACAAAAGGGATAGAGAAGGTCACGATCCCAGGCACAACCTCCCTGACGACCACATGCTTGTCGTCCTTGTTTGTACTCCGCTTCAGGATCTCGTCGTAGTTGTGCGCAGCGGTCTGCTTGGCTGTGAGATCGTGTCCGCTGATGGGGTTGACCACAGTCTGGCCAGAGGTGGCGTGCGATGGGGCGGGGGCGCTGACGGGTGCTGACATGTTGGATGATCGGGTAAATCGAAGAAGGGGGATTGCAGTGCGAGATGCTCTGAGTAGATTTCGTCCGATGTGAACGGTCTGCCTATGCTGGGACAGAATAGTGATGATGTATGTGAGAGAAATAAGATGCAAGAGGACAAAGTGATTCTCGAAGAATCAAAGACAAACTCGAGTGACGTCAACGCTCTTCGGCATTCTTCTTCGGTCATCGGCCTTCAGTCGGCGCGATAAGACCTTACACCTGCTTGGAGAGGCCTATAGTAAATGTCACACTGGTAGCTCCCAGAAGTCAAGCCCATGCACATGTATCGATATCCCTCGTAGCTATATAACAGCAGGTCGAGCCTTCCAAAAGTCCTTGCAGTCCATTCTGGTCCCATCGAATCTCCTCTCTTCCCTCTCTCCTTGCTCTCCTCTAGCCGCCTCCCATTCCGACAAGTCCCACTGCGCATCGATCTCCTCCGCCATTCCGCCATGACAGTAGTCATATGGTTCAGCCAAATACGAGTAGGCCGAGGGCGCCAGGTCCGACGGAGCCAGAGGTGGAGACGAGAAGGGGAAGGCAAGTTTCTGGACGCCGGTGTCGTGTTGTTCGTCGTGATGCGGGGATGGTACATGCTGGAAGGTGATGAATGGGTTCTGTTCCGAAAGAAAAGGATTGTCGTGCGTCGTATCAAGCCGAATTCTAGCGCGAGGAGGGGTAGGCTCGCGCGAATGCGGAGGTGGAAGCGGAGGCCTGGGCGGGGTAAAGAGCTGGTCTAGGCGGGCAGTGGGAGCCGAGACGTCGGTTTCGGCGGAGTGCATAACGAGGGGGAGAGGGAGGGGAAGAGCCATGTCGGGAGGGGAGGTGTCGGCGCGCTGGAGTTTGATGATGGGACGATTCCGCACGATATCCGGTGATCCCGCTGCGCGAGGGGTTGTCCGTGGCTGTGCCTGAGCTGACAGCGAGGGCGCCTCAGAGGGTGAGCTGGTGTAGTTGACAGGGTGGATGAGAGGGTTTTGATACGCAGACGAAGTTGGCTCGGCGGGTGGGCTGTCATAGCTGATATGGCTTATGAGAGGCTTCTGGCGCTCTAACGAGATTGGCTGAATTTCGGGTTGCAGGGTGATCATGGGCGTCCGACCGAGTGCGCCTATTCGCGCTGGTGGTACGGTCCGCGATGTAGGCGCAATCATAGGACGATGGGGAATCGATGAGCTCGCCGAAGGGTGTCGAGGTGCAGAGTCGACAGAAGGCCTGCGCCGCAAGCGGAGATTCTGGGCGAGGTCTGTCGCAAGGTGATCGACGTGAGATGGGGCGGCGAGGTGAAATAGAGGCAGAGGTACATGGGAAGGTTCTGGTGGCAGGAGAGGAGTGTTCTCCCCGAAGACTGGCCGAGGTGTACGCCGGGGAAGCTGAGCTATCGGGCGCGCGGGTCCGCTTTGGTGAGCGACCGAAGCGAATGGGCTCGGAGAGAATGCGGTCGTAGTCGGAAGGCGGAGGTCAGACGGGAAGGGCCGCGACACTGATGGCGGAGGGGGAGATGTCGAGGGAGGCAGAGGCCGGCTTCTAGTACTGGATGACCGCATCTCGCTGGGCCAAGATGGTGAATTGGTACGACCTGGGGGAGGCAGCTCTCCCGGTGCGTACGGGACTCGATGAGCTTGGTGCCCCTGAGGAGCAGAGTCGGCCGAGGCGAACCGTGGCCGGTCAGCGAACGGTCTTGCCGGGATTCGCTCTGCAGGGCGGTCCGGATTCTCGCTAGGTACAGCAGGTCTCGATGGCCGACGCCAAAGCTTGAGTCGGTCTTCTTCGAACATACCCTCTGCGATGTCAGCTCGATGAATTAGCGGTCAGAATAGGAAAACTCGCCTTGATCATCATAAGAGGTGATCCTTCGCTTGGTTGGTCTCGCCGGCGCTGAAGCCACGCCCCGACCGAGGAAGCCTTTGGTCTTCTCAGGACGCATCTGCGTGGGTCAGCTATCTCGCGCGCTCCATACACAGAGGGACAGCTCACGGTCAACCTCTTCACCGCCACGTTACTCGCTTCGAAGTGCCTGATCACGTCCATACCATCCCTCTGGCCCCTTCTCTTCGGAGGCAGCATCTCTTGGGATTGAGATCCGGACCATTCTGACCCTCCTTGATTCGAGGCGAGCCGTTTGAGCTGGGTCGTCAGTGGTGGGGGAGGGGAAGGCGGGTGCGGCCGGCGAATAGCAGCTTTCTCTCGTCTGCGAGCGGTGCGTTGCTCCCAGCCTGTTTGACAATCAGCTCAATCTCCCCCTCGGACGTTCAGACTTGATGAGCCAACTCACGCTCAGCTATCTCCAGGTTTCCCTCGAACCGCTCATCCAATGCCTTTCGGACGCCCATACTCCTCCTGACCGGCGGCTCAATGGGCGCAGGTACAGAGGCATACGTCCTTAGCTCCCTCGTGTGCCTCTCTACTCCCCTTGAGGGGCCCATTCTGGGTGGCGAAGATCCCGCCCTCCCTCTTCTACCCATCACCTCCTCGCTAAACTTCCCCTGACTGCTGCTGTCCCCTCGCGCCCAATAGCTCGCAACTTCCGAGAATCCGTTCTCTTCCTCCTTTCTGAACTGTCTGTGGCCCTCGACGATGTGCTCGGGCTGGTGCTGGTGGATCGAGTCAAGGTACCGGTGAATATGCTCCTCCGGCTCCGGGCGCTGCCGCGGGATGGTGAGAATCGGTGGATTGGCCGACATCGCGGAGGCAAGACGCGAAGAGACTGTACTATGTAATGCTGCCTCCGAGAAAGTTGCCTGCGTCGAGCTGCTGACCAAGTGTCGGCGAGATGAGGTAGAGATGCAAGAGTTATGGGCGAGTTCAGGCCTTCAGGCACGTTTGAACTCCACATTCCTCAAAATTCCAGCTCAGACACAATGCACAACCATTCACTTTGACTTTGATTACCTTTCGACAACAAGCTACATCCCTTGCAGTACTCGCCAAGCACTTCTCTCGAGCGATCTCTACAATATGAGCGACGGTACTGCCCTTCACGAGCTGTCTGCGGGCGAGACATACCAGATAGATAGCGACGAATACGACTCGGACGATCAAGGTGATAACATCGGCGAGAAGGATTACGACGAGTTGGTGGCCGAGGGTGAGCCGCACTGAAGTGTGAACAAGGTTCAGTACTAACTAATACCAGCGGAAAATGGCTTCACGGATGAGGAAGTCGCAGTCTTGACTGCGGAACTTCGGGAGAAGGGGCTGGTCAACTTTCTCCGGGACTATCTCGTCCCCGTCTCTGGTCCTGGTCAGACCCTCAGGAAGCTTCTCCTTGGTCTTGGAGTCATACCAGTGAGTAGCAGTGATCAGTACTGAATACCTAAACTGACCGATAGCCCGTCCATCTGCGCTCATCCACGACGCCAGACATACAGCTCCTTTCATTCACCAAGATCGTTCTCTCGCGGTTGCTTCGCCGGCGAACCAAGCTACCCGCTTACAACAGCGTCGATGATGCTGTATCGCTCCTTCGCCATGCGAAGAACATCATCGTACTGTCTGGCGCCGGTATCTCTACATCGTGCGGTATCCCGGACTTTCGGTCTGCGAACGGGCTGTACGCGCAGATACAGGAGGACGGGGAATATGACTTGAGCGACCCGCAGGAGATGTTTGACATTCGCTATTTCAGGGAACAGCCAGAGGTCTTCTAGTGAGTTCAGTGCTGAGATGAAAGAGGATAAGCTGAAACGTAGCTCTTTTGCCAAGCAGATCTACCCAAGCAACTTTGTGCCGTCACCCTGCCACAGGTGGATCAAGCTACTTGAAGATCGAGGAAAGGTAAGCCACCGCTCAGCACACATGGCTCCTAGCTCATCTGGTAGCTCCTCCGCAACTACACGCAAAACATCGACACGCTCGAAACGCTTGCCGGCGTTCAGAATGTCCTGCAATGCCACGGATCGTTCGCTACCGCCTCCTGTCTCCGCTGCAGACGGCGGGTACCAGGCACAGACATCGAAGGGGAGATCATGCGGCAGGAGGTGCCCAAGTGCTCGGTGTGTCGTGCGGAGCGAGAAGCGGCCAGAGCGTACGAGAAGTCGGCATCGGCGAAAGGAAAGCCAAAAGTGAAGGGCGGTATGATTTGGGGAGACGAGGAGGAAGAGGAGAATGAGTGGGGCGGAGGGGAACCAGGTATCATGAAGGTTAGCTATTTCCTCCGACTGATGCTCGAGCCATGGCATAAGCTTATAACACAGCCGGATATCACCTTCTTTGGCCAGGCTTTAGACTCGAAGTTTGACGAATGTCTCTTCAAGGACAGAGAAAAGGTCGATCTGCTAGTCATCATCGGTACTTCTCTAAAGGTCGCACCTGTCAGCGAAGTCTGCAGTATGTTTTCCCCCCATTTTCTACACAAGACTAAGCTAATAGATAGCTCATATACCTCATTCTATTCCCCAAATCTTCATCAATCTCACCCCCGTCGCTCATGTACAGCCAGATGTAAGACCTCCGTTCTGCGTAATCAGGTACCAAGTTGCTGACAGTCAGATCTGCCTGCTCGGAGACGCAGACACCATCGTCACGTACTTGTCCGATCGGCTAGGTTGGAGTATACCGCCGCCACCTTCCGCCTCGGCAAAGAATCAACTAACAATGACACCGCCTGGTGAGGTGGAGTTTGCCTCTGGCGTGGGGCCACTGTGAGTCTGCCCCGGCTCATTGATCATTGGATCATCCCAGCTGACTCCACAGGTCTCACATGCACATGCTCGTACCAAGAGATGCCCGAACGGAGCCTTCAACCAGATCTACAGCCACACTCGTAGAGGACGAGGCCATGAAGGGCGCTGATCTCCAATCTGGGCTGCCTCGTCATGGAGCACCTTCGGCAACGTCGTCATCGCCCTCGGAGCGCCCGTCGAAGCGGCATCGCGCAGACCTGTAGGGCCGGAGGGCCTATCAGGCGCAGCCTCAATTGGGTCGTCCGGTAGCTTGTACTCTTTCGTGCTTACCATAGCTGGCATGATGCACATGATGTAGCTCCTGCCAGTCTCTCCCACGCCTCTTTACTGGGCAGCTTCACGATCAAGGCTTGCTGGAGACCGCACCACAAGCTGCTCCAGCTTCACACTTACCAAGTAGGCGCGCACGGACTCGCCCGAACGAGCTCGACCAAGAGAGGTTGATCTAAGATCAAAGCTTGCATCTTCTCCATGCCTTTGACCTATTTTACCTCCATACAACAAGCCGGAGGGTAGGATCTAGGCCAGAAGCTCCGCTAGGCTATAGTTTGCCGGAAAAAAAGCGGTCTGTATGGTTACCGCACTCGTCACAGTGAGGTCGAATCATGACTTCCGGGCAGTGCAGTAACCAGTTGCTGATGTGGTCCAGGGCTCTAGCCGGGGTCTTGGGCTCGGCTTCATACGTCAGCTCCTTCTGCGCCCCCAGTACAAGCGGATCATCGCTGCTGCTCGGATCATCGATGAGGCGGGCGAGCTCTGTCGGCTCAGAGATGAGAGTGAAGGGAGGATAGGGGTCGTCAGGTTGAGCGAGGTATCGGATGTTGAGAGCTGCCAAGTGAGCTTTTGATCCTTTGCTGCTCCCTGACAGAGCTGAGCGAAAATTAGCTGACACTGCAGAGATGTGCTGAAGAAGTCAAAGCTGCCGCACCGGAAGGAATCAATGTCTTGTAAGCGACTCGACAACACGATTGAGCTGGGTTGGCTGAGCTGATATAGCGCAGGATCAACAATGCCGGCTTTGCGAATCAGCCAAAGCCCATGACACCGCTCGATCTCACGACTGTGGAAGGAGCGGTAGACTTTCATCGCACCTGGTCGGTTAATGCATATGGACCACTGCTCTTCTCGACCACTCTCCTCGATAACGGCCTCCTTGTAGGGTCGCCCGCAGCAAGCGACGCTGGCCCATCCACAAACTCCACATCACAGCCTCCAATCATATGCAACATATCCTCCGGACAGGCATCCCTCACCCTCGCCAACGAGCTCTGGACAGGCGGGTCGGCAAGGGACGAGCTGTACTTTCACCCTATCTACGCGTGTAGCAAGGTGGCGCTGAGCGGGGTGACTATGCACATGGCCAGAATCTTACGTGTGAGTGTGCCTCTCTGTAATTTTGTATCATGGAATCAAGAAGCTGATAGATAAGGACCGGGTCATCGTTGGGCAAATACATCCTGGGTGGATCAAGACAACGATGGGGCGGACGTACGCGAATCTGACAGTTGATGAGTCGTCAGGCAAAGTGTCGGTACCCGTCCCTACGTTGTGGTCTTGAGCTGATGAGACAGACTGGACGTGATATCAACTTGGAAGTCGTTGAAGCAGAGCGGGCAGTATCTGAACGAAGAGGGGCAGCGTCTGCCTTGGTAATGAGCACATCATCCAGCAACAAATCTCCCATGTCAAGCTGTCTCCAACGCACCCGCGCACCATTGCTGGCAGTACTGACCAACATCTCGTGCTCTACAGCTCGCGTCTTTGGCCTGTTCGCGCGGACTTTAATTCGTCAAGGCTCCATATAGTCGTCTACGACCTCCCGCGACCATGGACTCGGCATATCTAGAGATCTGGCTTATCGAAACCCCCTCGGCAGCTACCCCTGACTGCATCACAGGACAAGAGCTCTTCATGGCCACATAGTCAAGTGGATGCCGGGCTCAGTATTCTTTCTGTGTCTGCCCCGGCGACGAGGCGGGCGGGAAGGCGGAGACGGACGCAGGTCAGAGGAAGCGGTTCAATTGTGGTCTGAATTGCCCACCTCAAGCGGCGATACTGCTGGCCAGTCGAGTCCTACCTCCTCCGAGATATACCATAGGTTTGTCTGCACCCAGGATGGTATTCACCTGACCAACACCAGTTTCAGGAAGTCTTTATGACCGTTGCTCTCAAGCTCTCATACAGTATTAGTTATACGGCCTCGGTCGAATGCCACTTTCCCATGCCGTGCCTAACCCGAATTAAGCTTCGGATATCGGTGCCGAGAATGACGTTAACGACTTTACCCTGTTCCGCCTGCAGCCGCCCAGCCGCCCCCTCGATAACCCTCTTATCTTTTCCACTGCCGCCTGTCTCTTCTTCCTCTTTCTCTCACACTATACATACTCCTCAGCCCCAACCGTAAACATGATGGACGACAAACCCAAAGACAAAGAGTCGACAGGCTACATCGCCGACCCCTCGGCATCGGACACGTCCGTGACGAACCAGCTGGAGCAGATGGGGTACAAGTCCGAGATGAAGCGGAACTTGGGGATGATAAGCGTTTTGGGGCTGAGCTTTGCGATCATGGCGGTTCCATTCGGGACGAGTACGACGCTGAATATTGCGTTGACGGATGGGGGGCCGGTGACTATTCTTTACGGCGTGAGTAGTGCTTGGAAAGGGGTGATGGAGCACGGCGCAGGATGGGAGCTGATAAGAGCAGTGGATCTTCGTTTCGCTTGTTTCGCTGGGTATGGCTGCTAGTCTTGCGGAGATGTGAGTCATAGGACTTGTATCCAAGTGCGATTCTTTCAGCTGACGGATGTAGCTGCTCTGTCTATCCAACCTCTGGCGGTGTTTACTGTGAGCATCCGCTCAACCTCCGCCAACAGCGCAGCTGATGCTGTAGATTGGTCCGCTATGCTTTCGACTCCGAAATACTCTGCTTTCGCCTCATACTTGACAGGATGGCTAGGTACCGTCGGGAACTGGACGTGAGCCGAAGCTCCCTTGCTCTCCAAATACCAAGCTGATATGGCAGAGTAACAGCCTCAATCACGTTTGGCGGAAGTCAGCTCATCCTGGCCGCCGCGACCCTGTTCAACGAGGAATACGTCCCAACGCCATGGCAGACGTGTTTGGTCTACTGGGGAGCTTTGATCTGCTCCTTGCTCATCAATCTGTTCTTCAACCGGTATGTCAAATTGTGCCAGGACTCGGGGGACACCGCTGATATGCAGTCATCTGGATAAGCTGAATACCGTGTGCCTATACTGGACAGCTGCTTCTGTGGTCATGTGAGCTACTCGTCCTATATTAACGTGACTACAGCGGCCCAGCTGACCGGGTAGCGTATGTTTCTGCTCTGTTCCCGCAGGATGTGAGAATACTGACAATCTAGATCATCATCGTCCTGCTTTCTATGGCAGAAGAACGGAACTCGGCAGCATACGCATTCGGAGGGGTAAGTCTACTTATCAGTCCCTACGAAAGTAAGGCTGACTATAAAGTTTGACGCGTCTGCATCTGGTTGGCCTGAGGCCTGGGCTTGGTTCGTTGGACTGTTGCAGGCAGCCTATACATTAACTGGGTAAGCAGACTTACCTCTGACGGAGTACTCGAGCTGATATCTAGGTACGGGATGGTCGCCGCACTCTGCGAGGAAGTCAAGGAACCAGCCAGAGAAGTACCGAGGGCTATGGTGCTGTCCGTAGCTGCTGCAGCTATCACCGGGCTGGTGTACCTTGTACGTATCCTGGCTGCTTTAGATGAGCGACGAATTGGCAGCTGACGGAGCAGCTGCCGATTAACTTTGTACTGCGCGATATCCCTGATCTTCTCGCTGTAGCATCTCTACAGCCTATGCCCCTGCTGTACAAGCTGGTGACCAGATCATCCGGTGCGGCGCTTGGCTTGCTCATCCTCAGTAGGTCTTACTACTCTCAATACTTCACACGGCTGATAAGCAGTCCTCGGTGTCTGGTTCTTCGCTACCATCGGCTCCCTCACCGCCGCATCTCGCTGTACCTGGGCTTTCTCGCGCGACGGCGGCATCCCCGGGTCACAATGGTGGAAAGTCGTCAACCCGCGGTATGGCGTCCCGCTCAACTCGCTGATCTTGTCGACTGTGGTCTGCGGTCTGCTGGGTCTGATCTACCTTGGGAGCAGCGCAGCTTTCAACGCTTTCACTGGAGGTGGGTCGTCGGTTTTCACGTCAGCTTGGGCGAGCTGATCATCTAGTCGCGACAATCTGTCTCGGCTGCTCCTACGCTTTCCCTGTGTTCTGCTCCCTGGCGCGACGGAGGAAGATGGTACGGGATGCGCCGTTCTCACTGGGAAAGTTTGGCTATTTCATCGTGAGTCTTCGCCTCTAGATTGAACAGTACGAGCAGTGTTTGACCAGGCAGAACATCCTGACGGTAATCTGGATCATCTTCTCCATCGTGCTCTTCTGCATGCGTGAGTCCTCACCGCTGAAGTTGAGGCCATGGCTGAACCAGCAGCAACCGCCATCCCGGTCACTCCACCTACTATGAACTACGCGAGCGTGGTCTTTGCGGGCTTTTCGACCATCGCTGGGCTGTGGTATGTCATCAGCGCGAGGAAGTACTACAAGGGCCCGACAGTCAGTGCAGTGAGGAGGGAGTCGTACTCCGAGTAAGCTGGCCGTTGAAGGTATCTTGTGGGATGGAGGCCTCTTGTCTTGTCTTGGCTTGTCTCTGGGCTATCGCTGGATCTCTTGTTGTAAGATTATCATGCAATGTGGCACTCGGTAGGCAGGAACCGAACAACCCCAACGGCTGGGCCTGGGCCTGGCATGTGACGGGTTGCGGGAGGCAGCTGGCGGCTTCGGATCTGTCAGAGATCTGAGCCGTCTCTGAGAGATGTCTTGGCGAGTGATGAGTCCGGGGTAAGATCGTAAGAAGCGGGGCAATCCGGGGAGTCGGAGGTTACATTCAGGGTTCGATTCAATCTGGACCTTCCTTTCGCGAAGGCCGATGAGATGACCGAGATGACAAGTTAAACCTCCTTGTAACTGGGTCTTCATGCATGACGCAGACACTCGACAGCCCGACATCTTCTTGACCTTGCACTCCATCCATATCCTCGCCGCACGAGAACGAAACCCAGACGACTCATCTTACCTCGCCAGAAGGGAACTCGCCGTCGCCAAGATCTGCACTTTCCGCAGTCGCTGACCGGTATATCCTCGGTCCGGGTCGAATTCGTACTCTCCCTTGCCATTTCGCACCTTTTCACACTCGGTCAACAGTCCTCTTATCCTTGTTCAGGCCCACAAACCGCTCACAATCTCGCAACCAGCAGACACCACGGCCGGAGCCATGTCTTCCGAAGCATCAACCTCACATCCTCTCGCTCCTCCTCTGACCGCCGGCCCAGCCCAGACCATGTCACAGGCGACTACAACTGCTGTTCCAGCATCAGCACCGGTCGTTGGATCTGAAGCGCCTGCTCAGGCTCCACCAAAGACACATACCGACGCGGAAATTGGCAGTATCACCCCACCTGTACCTAAAGTGAGTTGCCGAAGATGTCAGATTGGCTGCAGATGGGCGGTGTATGGCAGCACCCACGTCGTTCCCCTGCTTTTGTCCCCGCCTGACCCTTGACATTGTGCTGATACAGCAGTGCCATCTTCGTGTACTTATCATCTCTGGGCAGAGCCATGTCTTTTCGTTCGAGCCAGAAATTACCGTTGGGCGAATGGTGGGTCACGCTGCTTACACCCCATGAACATGTCTTTGTGGTGGTCGTGCTGACGAATGTCAGAAAGAGATAGTATGGTCTTCGTGGCCGAGCGAATGGACTAGCCCCTCCGCCCCTCCCTCGCCAAGCTTCCTCAGAGTGCTGTATTCTGGTCGGATACTACAGGATGACTCTACACTTTCGTGTGAGTCGCAACACCTTTACCAATAGCGTTGCGCAAGACAGGTACTCGGATACGAACGCTGACATGTCTAGCAAATAACCTCGCCACTGCCCTACTTCCCACCAACCCTACCGTCTTGCATATCTCTGTCCGGTCGTTCTCGCTACGAGGAGATGAGGGTGAGTTATACTGATTCTCTTGACTGTTCCCAGGCTGACGTGATAGGTGATCCCAAGCAGAAGGGTTTCCTGCATCCCACCACATCTCGGACTAGCAGGCGGAACGAGGAGCAGGCCAGTAGTGGCGGCTGCAAGTGCGTGATCATGTAGATCAGGTGTCACGCACTGGCGTAGCGAGGGCTAGGGCAGCGTAGGGACGCCGAGCTGGGTCTCAAGACATACGAGTACGATCTCTGTAGATTAGCCCTTCTTCTTTCATTCTTTGGTTGTATTGTAGATATCTCTTCCCAACTCGATCCAGATTGGTACGTTTCTCGGATCTACAGGTACAACATGCATCTTCTGGCATCTACGATCTTGACTGGAAAGCAGCATTCGCATTCTACGGCGTAATCTCCCCTCCGCCCTCCTTCTTCCACTCTTCTGGCGACTTGAGCCTCAAACTCAGAGCGTGCAAACCCATCGTGTCGAATTCATCCTTCAACAGCGCGTTGACGAGCCGATGCCGCGCTATTGGCGTTTTGCCGCTGAAAGCAGGGGCGACCATATGTACGGCAAAGTCTGAGGATCAGCTTCGCCCCCGTCTAAACGGATCTCGCAACTGACGAGTCTCTCCACCTCCACCTCCTATTGCGCGCATGGCGGAATGATGTGCGTGCTTGGACGAGTCGTTCGTGACGCGGATAAGAAGTGGTTGGAACGTCTCAACAAGCTATCAGTAGATCAGTACGACAATCCGTATCGGGCCGAGAGACTGACCTTGGACTGTATGCTCGTCTCGACGGGACCAGGTATACGAGTAGGGGAGCGAGGCCGGGAGGAGCTCGCCTCGGCTGCGGAAGAGCTAGAAGCGGACATGCTGCGGGTCCGAGGCGAGACGGCAGAGAAGGGAGAGGCTGCTGAGCGGGGCAGTAGGCGGAGGGCGGCAGAGGAGCGCATAAGGTATAGCTTGCTGCAGAGAAGTATAGACGACCAAAGGATCAGCACCGGTGGAGGTCGACCGAGGAAATCCACCCTGGGGATTCAACCTGCCCGAGCCGGAGAATTGCGGCGTTTTGAGTCCACCCTATTTCGGGTTTGACCGAGTCAACAAATGACCGTGACTTTCAGCGCCAACTTTCAGCTTGGAACCTCCTCTTCTATACTTGTAAATCAGTACTGACCACCGCATAGCCGGAGCTGCAGCTCAAGGTATAGGGTTCATTCACGAGCTATATCGAAAATGGCCCAAGAAAACCGCTTCGATATCTGTCAGTTCCGCCTTCTACTGTCCTGGAATGTGCTGACTCCATAGCTAAGCCCCGCTTCGACCTCGAGACATACTGTGAGCTTCCCGCTTCCCACTTCGCCAGATTTCGCGTGACAGCAGCTCATTCACACAGCTGGACGGCTGCGTTATTTCTACTCGACGACTTCTCCGCTCACGCTTCTGGCATCGTCAGCCAAGCTCGAGCAAGCCCAGCACGATGTCAAGCGGTACGAAGGGTTGATCAAAGAAAGAGGGAGGGAGGGGTACTGGGTAGGCGAGAAGGAGCGGGACGAATACTGGAAGGCGAAGCAGTGTGAGCTAGGATAAGAGCGATCTGGTAGCTCCCTAGCTGACTACATAGTAACGAACTCGAGTCTGCACCCGGATACGGGCAAGCCGGTTCCTTTGCCGTTCAGGATGTCCGCGTTCGTGCCGACCAACCTGATGTGAGCTAATATGTCCCGGAGACTGGACGGGCAACGAAAGCTGACCTGACAGAATATGCGTATGTCTCCGATCATTGCGACCCCTTCCGGGCCAGCACTGACGTGCTAGGCTGGAATGCTCATGCCGAACGCCTCCCTCCGCTCGGTCATCTTCTGGCAATGGGCAAATCAGACGCTCAATGTTGCTGTCAATTACAGCAATGCCAACAAGTCGATCGTGATGACGCCTCAAGAGGTCGGGACGGGTAAGCGGCGTTCATCCTTCGTCTATCTGGGCGAGCTGACAATGGCAGCCTATCTGGCTGCGACGTTCACTTCCGTCTTCCTTGCTGTCTCGCTCACAAGGCTGGTACCTCGTCTGCCAGTTTCGCTCGGAACAAAACAGATCCTCTCCCGTCTGGTCCCCTTCGCTTCAGTAGCGAGTGCAGGTGTGGTCAAGTGAGTTCTCAAGCGCTTGGCAATTTCTACCGGCGCAGAAAGCTGACTCCTGCAGCATCTCATGTATAAGGTGGAAGGAGATGCGTGACGGCGTGGAAGTGTACAAGCTACGACGGAACACCGAATCTGGGCAGGAGGAGAAGGCGGTTTTGGGCAAGAGCGCAAAGGCGGGTCAGATGGCCGTTGGGCAGAGTGCGGCTAGCAGGGTGTTTACCAATGTGTAAGTTGACTCGCACATGCCTATACGTACATGAGAGTGATTACTGATACTCTAGGCCGACTCTCATCATCCCACCACTGGTCATGACCCTCTTGGAAAAGCGGAATGCATTCGGCGGACCCCGTGGTAAGGCTATGGCGAGCCTGACCAACCTGACTCTCAGTGAGTGATTCCCTCAACCTTAGGTGGGTGTGGGTTCTGGCTCATACTGTGCAGTCGGTTTATCACTCGGTCTCTTCCTCCCTCCTGCGATCGCATACTACCCTCAACGCGCAGAAACAGATCCTGTCAAGCTGGAGGATCGGTTCAAGCGGGAATCGGCGCCGGTGTATTTCAACAAGGGGCTGTGATCTTGCTGGCGGAGTATCTCGATGCTCATGGTATGATGGAAGTACTGAATGCAACTGGGGCTGAAAGGCGAACAACGTGCACCTCCTGATCTGTGGGAAACAAGCTCCTTAACAGCTTGCGATGGGGCTTCTCCGTCACTTACTCTTTCTGACACTGATTTAGAACTGACCGGATTCGCCGCGTGACCTTGCACAAGAAGCACGGCCAGATGGGAATGATTGCGGCTTGCCCCCCAATCAAACGCCGTTCTCTTTCATTCTTCTTCCTTCTTATCTCTGAAAGATCCAATACTCCAGATGACTGAAGAGGTCGCTCAACATGCCTCCCCGCTCAGAAAGTGCTCTCCCGAACATGCCTGCTACCGCTTCCACCAAACCCGCCACTCCTCCACGCGCCGCCAACCGGAAAGTCTACAATACGCTCGAGCTAAGGCAGCACATACTCTCCTATGTCGACCTTCCTTCCCTGGCGGTATTCATGAGGGTTGAGACGGGATGTATGGCCGATGTCGCTCGGGAGCTGTACCGGACAATGGCGCTCGACCTCTTCATCAGAATGAAGGGTCAAACAGTAAATCTGCCTGCGAATACAGCTCCTACCCTGTTGTAACTCCCTCTGTCGAACCTGGCTAATTTGTAGCACCGACACAAGATATACTTTGCTGCGGTAAACACGGTCGACGCTCGAAACAACATGCCATACTGGCTGACGAAGACTGTCTCGCGAACACTTCACTCTCTCATTGCGCCGATCCGGAACGAACTCTTCGCATACCAGCCTCACTACTGTAATGTACTCGTCGAAGCCCTTCGGAAGCGATGCCCGAACCTCCGTACCATGAAGTTCGGCCGAGGACGATGTGGATTCGGAGATACCATGCGATTCGGATTTCGTATCGACGAATACGAGTATTGCTTCGCATGGACCGCTCAATTCGATCCCAGCGATCCGCAGCGGGCTGCAAGCAACCCCATCACCTTCTATCGGAACGTACACTACTACACATCTTCGTCCCCTCCCAAGTCTGTACAGTGCCCGCCACCCCCTACCTCTCGCTACGTGGCTCGGATCCGGTTCGACCTGAAGCTCACCCTGGTCGATACTCCGCGAACGGACGACTGGCTCGCCTCGCTTCGGGACAGCCCTCTGTGGGCAGACCTGCACACGCATATCTCGCTAGACGGGACCCCAGTCACACTTGAGGACCTCGCGTCCTTGTACCGCCGACAAATTTCGGCCGGCCACTCGGCGCGACTGGAAGACATCTTCGCGCCCTGCGCTCGACCCTGGACCGCCTACGATTTCGAGGACTTCGCACGCATCGCCTCTACGTCTCTGCGGTCACTCAATCTGTACGATGAATGGGCGAAAGGCGGACAAGACACCCCCCGGATCGCCTTTCGCGACCTGCCTTTTCTGACCGAGATGGTGCTGCAGCACCTACCGAACTTGGCAACCCTCTCGATAGCTGTAACGGGGATCGACACCGCGGAGGCAGTCTTCGGAGAGTTGCTCCATCCCGACATCCTCGCCCGGGCCGGCAGCCTGCGAGATCTTCGTATCTACTCGGAGAAACCACCCCACCCCATCCCATTCTACAATACGCTCCGCTATCTGATGGGGATGACGGCCCGGGATGGCGGCGTGCTAGTCTTGCATCCTCACGCAAGAGTGACCGACTTTCCCAGCCCCCAGAGAGCTTATGTGGACTACCTACAGGGGTAAGCTCATTCATTCGTACATGGAAGCGCGCCCGCTCCTCCTTCTGACATCGCAGACGACCACCCCTGCAGCAGAAGTCGCTTGCTACGATCGACTTTGCCACAATCGGGATCACTACCCTTGCCCAGGTCTTAGACCTCGAATATCATCCGGACGGCCGGCCCCGGTACATCTGGACCAGCAAGCCCATCAAATGGTCGAAGCTCATCAAGCTCGCGCAGCATCACCCGAAAGCGAAGCGGGAACGACCGCTCCGGTTCCACTTGGCCGACTGCCTCGTCATCTGCCGCTGGCTCGAAGCGCTCGCCACCAAGGCCGCCCTACCGGAGATCCTGGCGAAGGTCAAGGAGTTGGCGGAGTTAGTGGGTCAGTATCCTCAGGTCAAGAGATGGGGATATACCCTACTCTTTGACGATGAGTTCCGAAAGGATTTGAAGGAAAGTCAGGGGATCCTGGAGGGGCAGGTCAGAGGTGGGGCGGCGGTGTAAGCGTGTTTCGTTAAGATGGGGAAGTGATTAAGACCCTTGAGAGAGACCTAGCTTCCGATACCTTAGATCAACCAGCCTTCAATATACCCTGTAGGAGATACTCAGCAATCAGACTCAGTGTTATCAGATGTAAGTTAGCCAGATGCCAGCTGTAAATTGGTCAGATATCGTCAGATGTACCCATGTTGCGCATCGATCACCCTCCGCTTGGAATGGGAGTCCACGTTTCTTCTTCCCATCCCCATGTCCACGCTAATCAAGCATCTATCCCCGGTTTTGCTGTCTATCTATAGTTGTTCTGCCGACCCGGTTGCCTTTCGTCTATCACCACATCTGATCGTGCATCAAACATGGGCGATTCGCTCATGCACCTTGATGAGATCGGACTGAAGATCAGCGTGCCTCCGAGCAGATCTTGAGACGGGACAACTCACAGTACATCCCATAGCAGTGACGTCTCCACCTGCCCCTGATCCCTGGATGACGAGCGGCCGAGGAGAGTATCGCTTGGTCGTAAAGGAGACAATGTTGTCCGAGCCTTTCAGAGCGGTCGCAAATGCATGGTCCTTGGGGTATCTATCATCAGCACTTTTCCCCGGCGAAAAGCGGTTTTACTCACTTGCCAAGCTTGCATTCGACCTTGCCCTCCTTCAAGTCGATCACACCCACATACCGCACCACCATCCCCTCCGCTGCAGCTTCTGACCGGATCTTGTCAAAGTACTCGTCACCTTCGGCAAGACGGGAGAGGTACTCGTCCTTCGTCTTGGCGTCCTCCAGCGCTGGTGGGACGAGAGATTGGGTGGGGACGGAGGCGTAGCCTTCTGGCAGAGCAGGAGTAGTGGGGATGAGCCGGGAGAGGATGGTGAGCTTGCGCGCGACGTCGGTGCCGGAGAGGTCATCCCTCGGGTCCGGCTCCTGGATGATCAGCGACCAATCAAGACAGCAATACCATCCGGACACGACATTGGAAGATGTTACGTTTAAAAGAGGTGGATAGGGGGCAGGGGATCGGCGGAGCCTGAGGGGCAGTCCCAACTTACGGTGTATCCATTGTCCTTGGCAATCTTGACCACCTCGGAAAACTTGACATCTCCGCCCTCGGCCTTGGAGAACTCGTTGAAGATGTAGCTCAACGTTCCCGAGAAGACACCCTCAACCTTAATGATCTCGTCTCCAGTCTCCACGAGATCCTTGAGAGTGCTCAGGATGGGCAAGCCAGCGCCGACCGTCGCTTCGTCATAGTACAGAGCCCGGGAGTTGGGGTACGTAGCGGCCCGGATGGACTCGTACAGATCCAATGATCCCGAAGCGCCCTTCTTGTTGGGAGTGACGACCGAGATTCCCATGCCGAGGATCTGGGGGTACATGCCCGGCAAGATCTCGCTTGCTGTCGAGTCGATCAAGACGCCTGGGCCATCCGAGTGGTTGGCGAGTATAGAAATCACCGAGGAGAGGTCCAGAGTGACTCCATATTGCTCGAGAATGGGGCGGAAGTTAACCGGAGTGAGTGGGCCGGAGGGGAGGGGGAGCGAGAGGGAGAGCCGAGAGTTGGCAATGAGGATGAGCTGGAAGCGGGAAGAGAGAGGTGGGGCGAGAAGCTGTCCGAGAACAGCTGCGCCGACACCGCCGAGGCCGATAAGAGCAACAGGGACTCGCTTGAGGGGAAGAGCGGCGGACATGATGTGGATATCGATGGATGAGTGGAAGGTTGATAAAGAGGAGTTCTGCGCAAAAAGGTCTCGGAAATTTCGATTTGGTCCACCTCCACATCGCATCTTCACCTCCATCATCTATCTACCTCTATAGGAGCTTCCAAGGTGGCCCAGGGGCGGCTATACCCTTGAAGGGCGATCACAGGCACCAGACTGCTGGGATACAGTCACCCAATTCCTGAGCGAGTGCGGGCTGAGGTTGGACCTCGAGAACAGTCGCCTCGCCAACGACCAATCTCCACTAGTCCTCGGGCACCGTCCTACAATGCGGCCGTCCGTCCATGCCGCCCGCTTGGTCCGACGCAACGTCCTCGAGAAGTATCTCCGCCCTCTTCCGGCTCGGCCGTACCCCGTCCTCCCCCAGACCCTAGCGGACCTCCCTCCGGACCCTTCTGGCAAGAAAGGGCCAGCCTTCGAGACGGCTGCAAGCGCACCGGTCGGAACGTCCCTCCAGGAAACGCCCCCGCCGGACTCTACGGCGCGGACGAAGCTGGCTACTCAGTTGCCTGCTATGATGCCGCTCGTCGAGGAGAAGCCCGTCAAGGCGCCTGTCCCTGCCAAAGAGAAGGAGATGCGGGTTGAGGGGGTTTTGATACCCGCCAAGCCTATACCTCCCGGTGAAGAGGGTAAGTCATTTACGCGTTTGTTCACGAATCTGACTGACTGATCAGAATGCTGCATGTCTGGCTGTGTGCACTGCGTATATACCATCTACGCCGACGACCTCGAGATTTACACCGATGCCCTTTCAGAGGCGAGACAAGCGCTAGTTCAGGCCGGACGAGCCCTGTCCGGCTGGCCGGAGGTCGTACGGACTATGGAGAAGCAGGGGAAGTCGGGAGCCGATGTGGAGAAGGATACCACGAAGAAGGTGGTCGAGGGGTTGGATCCAACCATGGCTGCCTTCTTGGCGTAAGCTCCCTCCCAGAACCATGCAGGATATGGCTGATCATCCCAGATTGGAGAACAGGTTGAAGAAGCAACAGATCGCTACGCCGACCTAGTGAATACGGTTCACCAGTCGGGTGATGAGGCGCCGGGGGCAATTGATGGAGGGGGCCGACAAGTGAGGGACGCCCAAAAGAAGCCGACCTCACCGCCCTCTCCCGGACTATTACTATCATCTGCCGGGGATGCCAGAATGAAGTTTGGCTCTCCCGGGAGGGGAGAGTTGTCGATCTCTTCGACCTCGTCTCGGTGCCTCGCCGATTGGCCAAGTAAGAGGGAAGTGGCGACGGAGCCAGTGGAGGGGAGGAAGGGTGAAAAGCGTAGCTTGGCTTCAGCCTTCCCAAACATCCCTCATCGACTCATCTCATACTCGACTCATCTCATACCCCTCCTTCGAAGTATGGATGTGGAGAGTGATGGGGCCATTGGGCTGCGGACTGGGCGCTCGCGCTTTGCGCCTGGTGCCTTACCCCCCAGGTCTTGGTCAAAATATTTTCCTGCAGGGGTATGTTAGAAGGGGATAGGCGGTGAGCGGAGGAGGAGCTGGTGTATCAGACTAGTATGCAGCCTTACAGATCCTGTCTTCTCATCTTCTTGTACTACTAGCTGACTGCCCCCTGTGATACTCGCCCGATCTCCGCCTGAATCTCCCTCAACGCCTCACCCAGCGCCTTCCCATCCTCATACTTCCGCTGCGCATGCGCGTCCGCAATGTACATCTCGATCTGCGCCTCCTGCTCCAAAAGTGGCTGCAGCATCATTGCCACATCGTCCGCCTGGTCGTTCTCAACCCCTTCGAGGCGGAGTTGATCCGCCAGTGTCGTTTCGACGATTCGCATTGATTTGCGCTTTTCGGCGGCGATCATCTTTTGGATACGAGGTAAGGTCTGGATGGTCAGCTTGATCAAGGGTCGATTGGAGGACCTTCAAAGCTAACCTGGACTTTGGCCATCTGCTTGGCAAGGAAGAGCGCCCCACTTCTGGCCACGGCGCTCTGCACCAGGCTCTGACTCCCGCCTTCCTCCGCCGGGAGACTTGACAACCGCTTGGACAGGTGTTCATACTGGGCAAACATCGCCAGTAATTGCTTGTGGAGCTTGAGCAATCGGGGTGGTGGTTCGGCAGATGCAGATGAGGCACTGCGTTATGTCAGCTATAGCACGGCGAGCACGCCCGTCAAAGAAGGGTACGTGACTGTTAACTCACGTCAAGATGTCCATTTGAGCCTCAAAGTCCCCCATGGCGTCTTCGATCTCCGCCTGAAGTGTTCTGAGCGCAGCGTATAGCCTTGCGAAGCCGGATACTCGTTGTCGATCCTGCATCTTCTGCTTGCGTCTACAGATGTCAGCTACTGCTACGCACGCCTAGGATGGTACGTGATCCATATAACTCACGAGACTGTCGCCCAGCATTCCCTGCACGCTCGCAGCCCCTTGATCTGCACCTCCTTTGGCTGCTGCGGCAGAGGCACCAGGCGGCCGTCGTCCTTACTACTCCCCGACTCCGCTATCGACATGGACGAGATCGAGCTGGCGAGGCTCTTCCTCCTTTCTCTTCTCAAGCCATCCTCGTCCCCCTTCCCATCACCGACATTCATCCACCCCACGAACCCTTCTTCCACTTCTTCTCCTCTCCCACTCTTCCAGTCCGCGACGAGCAGCAAAGAACACTTTTCCCTTCGTGTGCCTGGCGGGAGTGCTGCTTGTGCGGTCGAGGCTGGATCTGAAGCGGAGGAGGGATCTGCGGGAGCGAAGAGTTGGATCTGAACAGCGAGAAGGGCAGGATTGGTAGGTGGGAGAGAACAGACAATACGGCCGCACATGCGACAGTGGTGCTTGCGATTCGACAGGGAGAATGTCGACCTGGACTGTCAGCTACAGACTTGGCTACTTGATCATTGCGCCAACGTACGAGCATATCCGGCACCGCTTAGCCTCCTTGTCATCCTCCCACTTGACGATCGCCTGTTCCTCCGCCCTCTTTCTGTGCTCTTCCGCCGAGCCAGGCGCAGCTGTAGCAGATCTGAGGCCCTTCCACACCTCTCGGGGGTTGAGAGCGTCGAGCGCACCGTCCATCGAAATAAGTGATCGGCGGGAAGAAGCCGATCGTGGTAGCGCAAGGGGTTTGGGGTCGGTGGACGCGGTGAGGGAGGCAGACGAGGCGGACGACGATAATGTAGGGACTTGGGTAGTGGGATTGAAATGCAGATCGACGAGCTAGCAGTCAGCTTGAGATATCAATGGGTCGATATCTATCTAGCTCACCTTTGCCCATCGCCTTCCCAGCCGGCCCTCTTCCTTCTCTCGCTCTACGCCAGCTTTCTGCCTGGCTTCCATGAACGCCCCACTCTTATCGCTCCTGACCCCAGCTGGCTGGAAGCCAATCTTGTAGGGCATCCCAGCTGACCGAGTGAGACCATTCGCTGCAGCAGCATTTGAGCTAGACCGTGATAAGGTAGGAGTACGACTGATACTGTTGAAGGAGGGAGAGCGGACGTGCGATACTGATCCTCGAGAAGCAGGGGCGTTTGGGTTGAGCCCTGATGATCCGTGCGGGCCCAGTCCGCTCGGACCCGACATGGAAGCTGACCGAGGGACGCTGGGGGCGCTGTTTGTGCTTGACGAGCCGGGCCGTGCGGAGGAAGCGGGAGGTGGGCCCATTCCTGTATCAGCCGGCCCCAATCTGGCGAGGTTACTGGGTTGAGGGGGTCGCCGCGGCGCGGGTGCGGGTTCCGGAGATTGAGTGGTGATTATCGCCGGTGTCGAGAGGGAGTGCTGTGGCCTCGGAGCGTGCATACTAAACCGGCGTCCGCTCTCTATAGGCGGAGGATTGGCTAGCATCGCGGCTGTGAGATCCGTCGGACTGCCTGCGGAGAAGCTGAGCGGTCTGCTCATCCGCCCTTCCCGCCCTGTCCCTTCATTGGTCCCAAACTTCACGCCCAGATCACTGACTGCGCCCTGTACTCCAGTCCCCACCGTATTCGCCACAGTAGCGACTCCGCTCAGACTGCTCTCCAGGAACTGCCGCGTTCTCCCTTCCCCCTTTGGCGCCCACGCTGACAGCCATGTGATGCCCTTATCGGCCGCTGCGAATAGGGTTTCCCGTTCTCGCTCGAAAGAGTTGACCGATGCCGATGAGCCTGAGCGAGTCCGATTGGAATCTGGCCGGTGAGGGAGGGGTAGATGGGTCGAGGAACCAGGAGGAGTGGGGGATGCGGAACCGGGACGACCTGAACCGTTCGACCGCGGGATCGACCCAAAGGCCCGTCTTGGCGGGTCAAACGCAGGGTTTGGCGCGGACGAGGGTGTCGAAGTCATGCTGCTGGGTTCTCATGCCTCGTTAGGGGGGTTGTAGAGGCATGAGGCGGAGTGGATAGATGTGTAGAGTGAGAGGTATGAACTGAGCTGTGCCAAGCTATGGGGGAGATGAGATCGTCCAACCGGTCAAAGCCGCGCTGTTGACGCAATCGAAGCAGATCCTCAAGGTTGATTTTCAACTTGCCTCTACAGATCATACATAGCCCTACATCATGGGACGCTCAGCCAAGTTCACCAAACGCCCCTCGAAAGAGCAGAAGGCAGCTTCGAAAATAGCGAAAAGTAGCAACAAACCCCTTCCTCCACCCAAGAAGGAGCCAAAGAAGGAGGACATCGAGGAAGGAGAAGGGAAGGTCAAGAAGAGAACATCGATGAGGGCCAAGGTGGACAAGGCAAGTCGTTCCCTTCAGTGCTTTAGTATATTTCCTGACTCGACAGAAGCTGGGAAAAGCTTGAACACGCGTGCAATTATTCAAAATACCACCTAGGCCATCAGCGCCGCCACGAGCCATCCGGTCCTGCAGGTCGAGCGAACGGGATGGAAGGGACGTCTAGGGCTTGTCCGACAAGCAGGACGAGGTGCATGTGGCACTCACATGTCTATGGAGCAAGCCCGCCTGCCTAGCGATGTATAATTTAGCTCCTCCTGTGTTTGGGGTCGGGAAAGTAATTAAGATGGCAGACTTCATAGATAGAAGGAACGGGAGGCCAGCCGGCTCTCCCAGCGCACCAGTGGACCCATCACAAAGACCATTTACATGACATATCTACACGATCCCAACCAGAACACAACTCTATGAACAAACAAGTATACCTGACAAGAAGACAATCTATATCGCACTCTACGCCTCCCCTTGACACCGCCCTGTTCCGACAGATCGGCTATCCCAAGACCCAGACTCAAGCAGCCACGGCAATAGAAGCTGTGCTAGCCGAATCCTGCTCCGCCCCTGGAAGTGCCTTCTCCGCCACCTCCGTCTTGCCGGCCGCCTCGATGGGTGGTGGCACCCACGACCGAAGCGAGATACCTCCCTGGTTGGCCAGGCGAGAGTTACCCTCGAGGGCAGTGTCGACCTCGACGGCCACGCCTCGGCCCTCCTTGATACCCCAGACGATCAAACTCTGACCGCGCCTGTTGTCGCCGGCGGCCCAGACCTTGGGAACGTTGGTCGAGTACTTGCCGTTGGGCGTGAGGATGTTGGAGCGAGGGTCCTGCTTGACGCCGAGAGCGGTGATGAGCTCCTTCTGGGGACCGAGGAAACCGAGAGCGAGGAGGACAAGTTGAGCGGGGTAGAACTGCATGATCAGCTGCCAAATGGAGTTCATGTACATGGTAGCTGGGCTTACCTTCTCGGACCCCTTGACCTCCTCCATCTTCCATTGTCCTGATACCATGGTCCACTCGACCTTGACAGTGTTGAGACCTCGGAGCTTGCCTTCGTCGTCGAGCTCGAAGGACTTGGTGGAGATGCAGTACTCCCGAGGGTCCTTGCCGCCCTAACAAGGTCAGCACATACACAGTGGGCGAGGCGGAAAGGGTAATAGGACTCACGTTGATGCAGACAGATGCCTCTTGGTGTCCGTAGTCGGTCTTGCGAACGCGAGCGAAAGTGGGCCATCTGATGGTCAGCTCCTACTTCCCAAGGACACAATGAGCACAACTTACGGGTTGCCCCGAGCACGGGTGGTGGGTGGTTCGGGAAGAAGCTCGAAGTTGACGAGGGACTTGCATCCGTGTCGAACACTAGTACCTGAACTGTCAGTATATGGGCCGTGATTCTATGCAGCAGGGATGAGATGGAGAAGGGCAGCGAGGGGAAGAAGGGGTAGCGGTGCGGCGATCGCCGCACACCTGAAACGAGGTATGAAACATTACGGCACCACCCACCCACCACCTCCCACCACCCCCATCTCCTCTCTTGCTTTCACAATCTCCACTCTGACATGAAGGGACCTTCAGACACTCACCAATGCAGTCATTCCCGGTGTCTCCGCCCCTATATGGTAAGCCATTTTCCCGGGCAGGCGGGAACAGAAGGGGGAGGGCAAGGAGAGACCGTACGCGGGGCACGATACTATGTCCGTCGCCCATACAGCCTGGATTGGGGAATCGCTCCAAGAAGCAATTAAAAGGACTTACCCGATGACGATAACATCCTTGCCCTTCGCCGAGATGTACTTCCCATCCTCCAGCTCCGAATCCAACAGACTCTTGGTGTTGGGCTGCAAGAAGTCCATGGCAAAGTGGATCCCGTCCGCCTCCCGGTGAGGCAGCTTGAGGTCCCGAGGCCAGGTAGCTCCGGTAGCGAGGATGAGCGCGTCGTGAGCGTCCTTGATCTCGGTAGCGTCGATATCCACACCAATGTGGGCGTTGGTGATGAACTTGACGCCCTCCGCCGCCATGAGGTCGACCCGCCGCTGGACGACCTTCTTGTCGAGCTTCATGTTGGGGATACCGTACATGAGGAGACCGCCGACACGGTCGTTCCGCTCGTAGACCGTGACGTGGTGACCGGCCTTGTTGAGCTGATCGGCCGCGGCGAGACCGGCGGGACCAGATCCGATAATCGCCACTTTTTTGCCGGTCCGATGGGTGGGAGGGTTGGGGACTGCCCAGCCCATCTCCCACGCTTTATCGACGATTGCGCACTCTATACTTTTAATCCCCACAGCTACGTCATTGATCGCCATGACGCAAGCGCTCTCGCAAGGTGCAGGGCAGACCCGACCGGTGAATTCGGGGAAATTGTTGGTCTTCATGAGACGGTGGTACGCGTCGAGCCAGCGTCCCTGGAAGATCATGGTGTTCCATTTGGGGATGACGTTGGCGATAGGGCAGCCAGTGTCCGATTGACAGAAGGGAATACCACTGATGGAATTAGCCAAGTTACCGAAAATGTCATAAAAAAGCAAAACTCACCAGTCCATGCACCTGGCGGTCTGGTACTTGAGCTCGTTCTCCGTGAGACGAGTCGAGATCTCCTTCCAGTCCTTGACCCTCTTCCTTGCAGGCCGGTAAGCCTCATTGAGTCTCTTGTACTTCATGAAGCCTCGAGTTTTGTCCAGCTTGGGTGCCGAAAGGGCATCCAATGCAGCATCCTCGAGATCCACCACTGTTGGCTCGTGCACCTTCTGCTTAGGCGAGCCGGTGGGCGTAACGATCTCCGAGTCTGAGCTGTTACCGGAGCTAGGGGTAGTGTGGTCATATCCAGTAGCGACGAGGTCGACAACCGAGGCGGTCTGGGAGGGGATGAGGTCGATGACGGATTGACGCTTCTTCTCCTCCATTTCGCGCTCCGCCTGCTCGACGAGCACCCGCTTGTAGTCGAGGGGCATGACACGAACAAACATGGGGAGGAAGCGGTGGAAGTTGCGAAGGACCCGGTCGGCGATCTCCGAACCAGTGTAGTGGCGGTGGTCCTCGATCATCGATCGAAGCTCCGCCACTTCCTTGGGGTCCTGGACGGGGCCGAGCTCGACGGTGCTCTTGTTGACGCGCGGACCAAAGCTGTGCGCCATGTCGAGGACGTAGGCGATACCGCCCGACATACCGGCCGCAAAGTTGCGGCCGGTGAGACCGAGGACGACGACCCGTCCGCCGGTCATGTACTCGCATCCGTGATCACCGGTCCCCTCGACGACGAGGCTGGCGCCAGAGTTTCGAACGGCAAACCGCTCGGCAGCAATACCGCGGATGAAGGCATGACCAGAGGTAGCACCAAAGAAGCAGACGTTCCCGATGATGATGTTCTCCTCGGCCTTGAAGGGGGATGCCTTTGGGGGGTAGACGATGAGACGACCGCCGGAAAGACCCTTTCCGACGTAGTCATTGGCGTCACCCTCGAGCTCGATGGTGATCCCCGGTGCGAGGAAGGCACCGAGCGACTGACCCGCCGACCCGCGCATGTTGACGTGGATAGTGTCGCGGGGAAGACCAGCCTCCCCGTACTTTTTGGAGACGTGGTATGAGAGGGTAGTACCGAGCGCACGGTCGGTGTTGACCACGTCGCAGTCGATAGTGACCGGGATACCCTTCTGGATCGCCGGCTCCGCCTCGTCGATAAACTTGTTGTCAAGACGGACGTACAGCTTGTGGTCCTGTGCGCGGACGCGGTAGGTGGCAGCGTCGGGACGGAGGAGGTGGGCGGGTTTGAGGATGGCAGAGAGGTCGAGGTGTTGGGTTTTGGGGGTACGGAGGAGGTCGTCGACGATGAGGTGCTCGGACCGACCGACCATTTCGTTGATAGTACGGAAACCGAGCTTGGCCATGATGCCCCGGAGCTCCTCGATGATGTAGAAGAAGAAGTTGATGACTTGCTCGGGCTGACCGGCAAACTTGGCGCGGAGAGCGGGGTCTTGGGTGGCAATACCGACCGGGCAGGTGTTTCTGAAATCAGCCAAGCCCACCTCTTGCGGAGAGCTACTCACTTGTGACAAGCCTTCATCATGATGCAGCCCATGGCGATCAAAGGGGTGGTAGCAAAGCCCCACTCCTCAGCACCGAGCAGAGTGGCGATAGCGATATCCCTTCCGGTCCTGACCTGACCGTCCGTCTGCACCGTCACTCGCCCTCTGAGGTTGTTGAGGACCAGCGTCTGGTGGGTCTCGGCGAGTCCGAGCTCCCATGGCAGACCAGCATACTTGATACTAGTCCACTTGGCCGCACCGGTCCCTCCGTCATGTCCGGCAATGACAATGTGGTCCGCCTTGGCCTTGGCGACACCGGACGAGACGATTCCGACACCGACCTCCGAGACGAGCTTGACCGAAATACGCGAGCGGGGGTTGGACGCCTTGAGATCGTAGATGAGCTGCTTGAGATCCTCGATCGAGTAGATGTCGTGGTGTGGGGGAGGGGAGACAAGAGTGACACCGGGAGTAGAGTGACGAGTCCGGCCGATAGACGCCGAGACCTTGTGTCCGGGCAGCTCTCCGCCTTCTCCCGGCTTGGCACCCTGCGCCATCTTGATCTGGAGCTCGTCCGCATCCGCGAGATAGTTGGAGGTGACACCGAATCGTCCCGACGCGACCTGCTTGATGGCAGATCGACGCGAGTCCCAGACCGGCTTGAGCTCCATGGCGTGCGAATACGGCTGACCGTCCAGGTCGGCACCGGGACCGGGGATGGGGAGGGAACGTTCCGCGTCCTCTCCACCTTCTCCAGTGTTGGACTTGCCGCCGAGCCGGTTCATGGCGATAGCGAGGGTAGTGTGCGCCTCCATCGAGATGGACCCGTACGACATGGCACCGGTGACGCACCGCCGGACGATCTCGTTCCATGGCTCGACCTGGTCGATGGGGACGGGGGTGGCGTTGGCGAAGTCAAACTCGAGGAGACCACGCATGGTCCCCCGCTTGATGGCCTCACGCGAGTTTTTGGAGTAGCTGTCGTATGCGGTTTGGTTCTTCTCCCGAACGGCGTCCTGGAGCTGAGCGATAGAGACGGGATCGTTGATCCGCATTTCGGACCCTTGGCGGTAGTGGTACTCGCCCGACTCGGGCATACCGGGGATCTGGATGGTCTCGCGGGACGGCCAGGCGCGCTCGTGGAACTCGAAAGCATCCATCGCGAGCAGCTCAAAGGTGGCGCCCTGGACGCGAGAGGCGGTGCCGACAAAGCACTCGTTGACGACCTCCTCGTGCAGACCGAGGATCTCGAAGAGCTGAGCGCCCTTGTACGACGCCAAGGTGGATACACCCATCTTGGACAAGACCTTGAGCATGCCTTCGTCCATCGCCTTCATATAGTTGGAGATGAGCTTCTCGGCGGATTGTCCGTCCTTGGCCCTGATCATCAGCTCAGCCGTACGTCTAAACTTACAATCCCTCCCGGGCGACCTTGTGGATCCCCTCCATAATAAGCCAGGGGCAGACAGCGTCCGCACCGTACCCGACCAACACGCAGAGGTGGTGGATCTCCCTCGCCTCCCCAGTCTCCACCACGATAGCAGTGTCGACCCGCTTCTTTTGCTGGACGAGGTGGTGGTGAACACCACCGCAGGCCAGAATGGCGGAAAGAGCCACCCTGTCCGGCCCGGTCTTCCTGTCTGACAAGACCAATACCTTGAACCCGGCCATGACCGCGTTGAGCGCCTCGGTCCTGACCCGGTTCAAGGCGTTCCGGAAGCCCGGGAGACCCTCCTTCTTGGGGAAGGTGATGTCGATGGTGATGGCCGGCCAGTCCTTGTGTGACGTCGCCATGAGCTTGACGGCGTTGACCTCCTCGATAGTCAAGACGGGGGTCTTGAGGTGGAGACGGTGACACTGGGTGTCGCGCATCTCGAGCAAGTTGCCCTCGCGCCCAACGGCCGTCTCGAGCGACATGACGATGGCCTCGCGGATGGGGTCGATAGGGGGGTTGGTCACCTGGGCAAAGAGCTGGCGGAAGTAGTCGTATACCGTGCGTGGGGTGCTGGACATGCAAGCAATAGCAGCGTCGTTACCCATAGACCCCAGCGCTTCGTGTCCCTCCTGCACCATCGGCAGCATGAGCATGTTGAGCTGCTCAATAGTGTAGCCGAAAGCGAGCAGCTTGGGGTCGGTGCTGAGTGGCGTGTCGTCGAGCTCGACCGCGATTGACTCGTGACGAGCGACCCGACGGACCACCTCGGGCAGCCGGATAGCCTGGGATTCGATCCACGAGGCGAAAGGCTGCCGCCGAGCGGTAGTCATCTTGAGCTCCCGGTCGTCGACGATCCGTCCCTCCTTGGTGTCCACCAATAGCATCCTTCCCGGCTTGAGACGTCCCTTCTGAATGATGCGCTCCGGCTCGATAGTAATGGTCCCGACCTCCGAGGCGCAGACCATGATGTTGTCCGAGGTGACGACGTACCGACAGGGGCGCAGACCGTTCCGGTCGAGGTTGGCACCACAGAACCGACCGTCCGAAAAGGTAAAGAGCGCTGGTCCGTCCCATGGCTCCATCAACGACCCCGCCCAGTTGTAGAACGCCTTCTTCTCTGGCTCCATCAGATCATTGTTCTGCCATGCCTCTGGGACCATCATCATGACCGCCTCCGGCAGCGTCAACACCCCATTGACCACCAACAGCTCCAGCACATTGTCAAACGCCGCCGAGTCGGACCCGCCAGACTCGACGATGGGGTAAAGCAGCTCGAGCTCATCGCCAAAGTGCTCCGACCTGAGATGTCCCTCCCTCGCGCGCATCCAGTTCTTGTTGCCCCTGACCGTGTTGATTTCGCCGTTGTGCGCCGCCCACCGCATGGGCTGAGCTCGGTCCCATGAGGGGAAGGTGTTGGTGGAGAATCGTGAGTGGACGAGGGCAAAGTGGGAGGCGTAGAGGGCGTGGTTGAGGTCGTGATAGTAGTTGTAGACTTGGACGGGGGAGAGCTGGCCCTTGTAGACGATGTTGGAGGGGGTAAGGGAACAGATGTAGAAGCCTTTGGTAACGCCCCTGATGTCAGCTGAATCTCAAACTCTGGACTTACATCTTGTGGGTCGCCTGCTTGCGGAGCACGTAGAGCTGGCGCAAAAAGTACTTTTCGTCAAAGCTGCCGTGCTGGCTCTCCTGTCCCTGGCCATACTGGGTCTCGAGCACGACGAAAGGCTGCATGATCTTCGGCTCCTTGGACTTGGACGCCGGACCGAGGATGGTGTTGTCGGTCGGGACGTCTCGCCAGCCCAGTACCCTCAAACCCAACTCCTTGGCGAGCTCCGTGAACGACTCCTGCTGCGCCTCGTACTCAGTGCGCGAAAAGAAGAGGTTTCCGACGGCGTAATGGCCCTCGGAGGGGAGCTTGGCGGTGAAGCAGTGACCAGACTCGCGGACAAAGAAGCTGTGGGGGATACCAGTCATGACACCTGCTCCATCACCGTCTCGAGCATCGGCACCGGCTGCGATCATCAGCTGGATCTCATCGCCACAGCCTTGAAGACTCACTCGCTCCTCGATGCGTCATGTTGCAGAGGATATTGCGAGCATCGCTGACGATCTTGTGCGAGCCCTCGCCCTTGATATGACAGATGAAACCGACACCACACATGGCGGCGACGGCGGGGTGGGAGTAGGTAGGTCTACAAGTCAGCGCTGCGGCAGCGATCGTTGCGTGATGGCTGCAACTGACAGGGCAGGGGGCGATTTGGATCGCGGTGGCTATGACTGCAAAGTCTGAGTGATCGCTTGTTCTGGGTCGCTGCGGGAGGAGGAGAGCAGGTCTGAGCACCTTTAGTAGAGAAGTATGAGGAGCAATGCATCGACCTTGTCCTTCCCATCACCCTTGCCACCAACCCTCTCTGGCCTCTGGCCTCTGGGCTCTCTCCAAACTTTTGGTGCTTCGGCGATATGGGATCAAAACGATTGGCTCAATATCGGATCAACCCGGAAATCTCATGTCTCAGGGTATATCTGCCGTCCTTTCAGGGTTCAAACAAGGGGCAATCGCATCTCAAACACGAAGCTCGGACGCTGATTGGTTCGATAAGGAATTCCGGTCCGCGATCCGGGGGAGAATACCACAAGAAGCTTCTTTTTAGCGCGTTTCAGATGTTGTACGGTTACTTCGGCACGGGGTACCGATGGTTTCAAGTGAGGAATCCTCGCTGCGGTTCGGGGACGAGGCTCTCGCTGCTTCTTGATGCGCCAGGGTGTGTATACCGAGGCTCTTCGGATAGCTTATCGCCGTCAGACTCTACGCGCGACTGTACATCTTCGGATAGCGTATCGTCTTCAGACTCTTCACGCGACTGACTTGTCTTATGTCCTCTGTTTGACTCATTGCTAACTACTGGCTATTGATCTGCTTCTTGACCGACGCTTCGAACGCCATGATATCATACTGAATGACCATGATCCCCAAACCAGGCCCGGTGTTACCGCCCAGCTTCTGTGCTGCCCCGGCAGTCTCCAGCAGCACCTGTACCTTTGCCAGCGTCTCCTTCAGAGGCACCGGCGTCACCTCAAGCATCTCGCAACGCTCCAATACCTCGCCCAGCTTTGTCTCAAACCCTGCAATCTCCTTGACCTTCTCATCGCCGAGGAGACCACGGACCTCTCCCGCCCATAACGCCGCCATGCTCTGTGCGCGACCCCGAGGAACGCCCTCGTCGGTGTAGGTGAGATCGTACACCTCGCGTGGGCTGGCGAGACCGAGGGAGGAAAAGTCGATGGTGTGGAGGTGCGCTTTACGGATGTCAGGTTGCCTATCCGTCAGCTGCTGTGTCCCTCCCCACAGAAGCAGACTCACTTTTTGAGGTATCCCAAGAACAAGGTCTGATCCCCCCACACATTCTTCCTGTCCCCATCGGGCAGATGCGGACCGATCGCAATGCCCGCGTTGCCGATCGCGGTGCACATGCGAGAAGCGTAGCGGACGGTATTGAAGAGAGGAGGGGTATTGTCAAGCTCGGCTGTGACGATCCGGAGGTCTCGGACGCTCCCGCTCTCGTTGAGGATCCCCTCCTTCGTGGCCGCTCGGCAGTCAGCCTCCGCCGTCTCGATACCGAGGAGCGCTATCCGTAGCGTGTTGAGATTTGGGAGATGGTCCCGGACGATAGTGGTCATGGATGGTAGGTCCGCGAAGGAGACGGTCGTATTGAAAGACCGCTCGAGGTACGAGGAGGTGACGAGATCGAGAGAGGTAAGGGATGAACCGGCGAGGAGGGAGAAGCTAGAGAGCTGATCGACGCTCCAGGCGACGAGACAAGGGGCGATGATGGTCTCGAGCCCTCTCGCCCATCCGGCCGAGATCTGCCGCTCGTACAGCTCACCAAGATGGTCTAGCGTGACTGGCAGAAAGTCCAGGTGGACCGCCCGCACGGCTAGCGGCCAAGACGCTTCGCGCAGCGTCTTTAGCCACTGATCGACATACGTGCCGACCAATGAGCGTGCAGGCTTGAAGATGTTGGTTCCGGGATGGTGGTAGAGGTTGAGATCGTACCGCCAGCGGACTGAGAGCCGGTCCGGCAGAGAGGGCGGGTCTATGGCGGTGGGTGGTTCCGATGAGGGGTCGAACGTGACGGTCCGATTGATGTCGACATACCCATCCTTCCCGTCCGCATGCCCTTCTTCGACCCTCCCCTCCGCGTCTTCATCCTTCCGCACCAGATGGATCTCCCACGAGTCCTTCCCAAACGCTTCATACTCTGCGCCCATCAGGATGACGCGAATATTCTCGCACTTCGCCTGGAGGCTGGGTACGAGGGCGTTGATGACCGAGGGCTCGTACTGCTGGAGATAGACTTCGGTCTCCTCCTCCCGGTGCTTGTTGCTGGAGATGACGAGGGTGGTCTTGGCGAGGACAGTGGAAGGGAGGGACGTGATGTTACGGGCGTTGATGGTATGGACGGCGGAGGTATACATGCGTTGACGAGGCTAAAATTCAGCTCTGTCCAGTAAGGCATAGGGGGAACATACAGTGGACGAGCTCATCTTCGACCTGACCCTATCATAGTCCACCGTCCTATATAGCTCCTTGGCAACATCACACATCACCTTCCTTTCCACCCGGATGAAGCTTGTCCAGTCATGCTGGCTCAACAGCGCGATGATGCGCTGCCTGAGCTCCGGCGTCTCATACACTTCCCGCGCGAAGGACGAGGCGGTCGAAGGGGCGTTCGGGGGAGCAGCCTTGCTGGGTTTAGCCTTGCCTTTCGTAGCCTTGGATTTGGCGGGCTTGGGCTGAGCGACGATCTCTGGCTCGACTGGAGCTTTCTGACGGTTCGACCTGCGAGGAGGCATGGTTGCAGTGTTGAGCGGACTACCAGCGCAGTCAGTCAAAGTTTCCGTATAAGTACAAGAGCTGTTGTTGAGTCATCTCTCCTCCCTGCACTGCTCAGCACCGCTATCGAAACCTTGTGACTGGTAGCGTAGAGCTTGTTGACAAGGCCAGACATGAAACGCCCGAAACGTCCTCTCATGCGGCCCTCGACGCCCGGGCCAATGTGGGGTCCGTCCTTTGATCCTTTGAAGTCTCCAGAGGCTCGATACAAGCACCGTCGACTTGCGATGAGTGCGTGGGCACATAATTGAAGGCGTATAGAAGAGAAGCTGATGGCGCTGCGAGTGTCGGGCTGACCCAGCAGGACTTTTGTACTAGTAATGACTCATTACAAATCTAGCATTCGCATTTGTGTTGAAAGCTGAAAGACCCAACTATACTAATGCAATTAGCTTCGGTTCCATCGTCCATACATAGCTCTTGCCCCTTGAGTAGGTGTAGTGACTGAGCTGCACAGGCCGGGGCTCTTGCTGTACGAGTACGGACAAATAAGTGGAAGTCATTACTGACGCTACTGACGCGGCTGGCTGACAACGGCGCCCCAGCCGTCGTCATGGCGATCCTTACCGAGCGACGAGTCCAGCGAACATGTCGCTTACGACCAAGTACGCTTACCTCGCTTGCGAGCCCGCTCAATATCAGCCAGTCTCCATATTCCTGCCCTCTGGCTCTGATCTGCATACTCACCTTCGCGTCCGGCACGCGCTCGCTGCTCTGTTGTCCTCTCGCTGGCCGAGCTCTTCATTTCGCTCACTTCCCGCTTACTTTCATAATCGGCCGCCTTCGGCCTTTCAGACCAATATGAAGATCCTGGTGATCGTCTGGGCTGCGCTCAGTTTCGTCTTATTCGCAGCTGGCGTTTTGCTCGTGGTATTCTCCATTCTCTGGCGGGACGCGGGGGATGTCGTTCTCCGGTTCTTGCTTCCCTTTCTCAGCCTCGATCGTAAATCGCTCTCTTCCTGTCCAGCTCGATCGTTGGCAGTACAAGCTGATACCACAGTGACCATATCCCTCGGCATATCATACCTTATCGCAACCCTCATCTCCATTCCGGCCTTCTTCATGCCCCCGACCCGACTCCTCCCGCTCCGGGTCTTGGCGGGATACTGTTTGATCATCGCTGTGTTCACTCTCATCGTACGTCTCCCCCATGCTCGGTCTGAAGCTAGCTGATATGGCAGTCCGCATCGGTCATTTGGGTCTTCTCGCTGAGGGAGCTGGACAATTGCGCAGATCTATGGAAGCAGGGAGGGCCCAAGATCCAGCAAGAGCTACAAGACAGGGTGACTTCAGCCCTGTGGTTCAACAAGGAAGGGGAATGCGCTGACTAGACAGTTCTCATGTTGCGGATATTGGTGAGCTCGCATGCTGCCGCTACAAAGTGGTGCTGATCAGACAGGAACTCTACCTCGACCGGTCAATTCGCTGCTCCTCAAGGCTTCTGCGCAGACAGAGTCTTCGCGCTGACCCAACCTGGCTGTATGGCCAAAGGTATTTCCTATTCATGTCGCCCATTCTCATCGATACCGCCGAGTCCAGCTGATATCCAGTGACGGATGAAGCAGACCATCACCTCAACTTTGCCTTCACGTCCATCTATGCCTGCGAGGGCGTCATCATCGCTTTTGCTCTGGCGACCGGATGTCTGATCAAGGAGCGCAAGGTGGTAGAGCGATTCAGACTGATCGACGAGAAGCGGGGCGGAGGAGGCTTCGCCTAGACCCTGCCTTATGCATCTCGAAATACTCGGATGAGATTTGCGGCTGTGGTAGGAGGCTGTAATCTATTCTATCTGATCCCTTGCGTTCAGTACGGGGTGGATTCTATCAGCTGATCATTGGCGTGGCCCACCACCTTTAGCATCCCAGCGCGAAGGTAAGATTGATGGTCCACTCCGCTCGGCAGCAGCAGACTGATCAGCACGTTCCATCGTACACAAGTGTCATTACCCCTACAGCTACTACAAAGCTCCGCCTAATCGAAGAAAGCGTCCTCTTCAGACGAGTCGCCAGAGAAGTCCGAGTGGTCACGACTACCCAGGATCCTCTTAAGATCGCGTAAGAGGCCGGCGAAACCGGCCCCCAATGTCATTCTAGCGCCAGAAGATAGCGAGCCTCGGACATCATAGAAGAGCTTATAGGCCTTTCTCACCACCGGCAGCATCTGCTCCGAAGTTGCGCTCGGAGCCATCCCTGCCATCCGCCTCATCTCCGCCTCAAATTGCGCCTGAGCGGGGGATTGAGACTCGCCCTGCCCCCGCCGCATATTTCCCGACCTTATCTCCTCCATCAATGCCCCCACCCGCTCCTCCCATAGGCCTAGCGGGCGCCCATCGCTGTGACAGCCCAGCTTCGACACTTCCTCCACTCGCTTGACGCCCAAGTCCGCGAAATTGACAACGGCGAGGTGGGCACGAAATGATGCAGGCTGCCTGGTTTTATAAGCTCTGAACCAAGTTATGCCTAATTGACAAACCTACGCGCGAAGGAAGCGATAGCACGCTTGTTGATCCTTTCCCTTCCATTGCAACTCCTCATCACTATCGCTACCAGAATCGCTCATATCGCCGAATAGAGAGGCAGGGGTCATCATCACCTTAGCGGTCGGCTCGCACGCCCTGCTGACATACCGCAGGGTGTTGAGCATGGGGATAGGCTTGTTTCGCCCCGTGACAACGATGCGAAGGGTGGTAAGCCTTCCACCGTCCTCCAGCGCGTCCGGACCAAGAAGATCTCCGCAAATCTTCTCGGCAGCCTGCACGCCGTTCAGAGGGATCCGAAGCGTGCGCAGGAGGGGAAGATGACCGGTGACGACCGAGAGGATGCCGGGTAGGTCGGCAAAGTCTACCTTGGTCTCGTACTGCCTGGACATGGCTTTACAGGTGACTAGGTCGAGCGAGGTGAGCGTGGCACCGGCGACGACCGAGAACGACCGAAGATCCGTGACCGCCCATGGTGCGATATAGGGCGCGTTTATGACCTCGAGACGTTCCGTGTAGCCGAGGGAGATTTGCCGGGCGTACAGAGAGGCGAGATCAGCAAAGGTGATCTCGACGTCTCCGAGCCCGACCGCCTTGTGGATGTGGCCGAAGGCTGGATCCCTCCCTAACGCCTCCGACCACTGTTTATTGATGAAGCGGGTGGTCCCCATGCGCACGTATGGCTCTTCCATAGATAGATCGAACCGCAGGCTGATTGTGTAGTTTTGGGAGGGGGGTTCAGGAGCCTTGACAGCGGTCACCGAGGTCAGGGAGCTCCTCTGCTCAGCGCACAGGGTTTCGTAGAAATCGATGTGGCCGCTACCGAGGGAATCGTTGGAGATTACGCCAGGTGGATCGAACCGTACGGTCCAGGACTGTCCGCCGAAGGGTCGCCGCTCAGCGCCGAGGTGCATCACGCGCAAGCCCGGGCACTTGCGCAGCATGGGTGGGACGACGAGTTTGAAGACCTCGGTGCGGTAGATGGAGAGGAATTCCGCGGTAGCGTCCCGTCGTTCACGAGGCTTGGCCTTGGGATCGTGGACGAGGCTCATTTGATGGAGCATAGCGGGGGCCAGCTTGAGCTTGTCCCCGCGGCCATCAATCACCCGTACGGCCATGCAGTAAGTCCGTTGACGCTCCTAGGAATCAGCATAATCCGTTCTCCGTTGACCGGAAGTTGACAGAGGAGCTGGTGAAGTGTACGTACCGTGGTCATGGCCATGTGACTTCTCACCCAGCCATAGTCCATCGTATGATATAGCTCCGTGGCCACATCGAACATGAATTTGCGATCGACCCGCATGAAACATGCCAGACTCTTGCGGTTGAGATGCCGCAGTATGCGCTGACGCAGCTCGGGCACCAGCAGCACCTCCGAGGCCGCTGAGCGAGTGGGCAGCGGCGGGAGGCTTGAGCCACCTTCCGAGGCCGCTGACTGGGATGGAAGCGACGCCGTCGAGTCCGGCTTCGTTGGGCCTTTCTCGTCGGACCTGCTTGATGACTCCATGGCTAGACCAGTAGTGAGCTGTGATGTTATGGCGCCGGCGCTGAGGTACGAAAGAGAGAGAAGGAGATAGAGATGGACGCGCTCTTCGGACGCGTGCCCAGTGCAGTCGAAGATCGAAGGTTCCGGGGGCATTTGTCGGCGACTTTGGGAACGATCTTCAAGGTGCCTCTTCTCACCTTGTACATCTCGCCATGTCCACCAGCTACCCAGAAACGAGCAGCTCAAGGGCAGCTTTGGTATCAGTAGCCGCCAGAACGCAGGCTCAAGCAGCGCAGAATGGGTCTGGGCAAGTTGCGAACCCCTCAACACCCCTTCGGCCCGTCGTCTCCACTTCTGGATTCACCTTTCCTGCCATCTGGTCATTTCCTCCTTTCTTCACGTATGTCATCACTGCGCAGGAAAGCCTTTCTATCACGGGGGAAAGGCATTCTCACTGATCAATACTGACCACTCAGATTACAGCCCAACCCAGCGACACTGGCACATCAGCTGAATCTCTGGTCTGAGCTCGTCCTCTCTTGGGCAAGATATGAGCGGGTCTGGACGGTCAATTGCGATGGTGTCGACGGAGGCGGTGCTGTCTTCTGGAATCGGAGTATATTGAGTGAGTGAATAGCCAAAGCTCAAGTCTCGGAGACGTGCGGTAGAGGCTGACCCTCCCAGGAAGGCTACTCCCAGCAACGCTGAAGCAGCTCATGGCACACATGGCGAAGGAGGGTGAGCCAGATACCACTTGAGATCCTCGACACACTCGTAACACAGTCTGATAAGCAGGACATACAATAGCGGACCCCCCAAAGCAGACTTCAACATACTTACTATACTGGCGGAAACCAGCCGACTGGGGACAGGCAATATATGACTGGGTAAGCTCATAACACTCCTCCCGGTGAGTCCAAGCTGACTGTCCAGGTCACCGATACTGGGCAGACAGGCTCCATATTGACCTTTTACGAGCTGACAGAGGGGGATCTGGCTGAAACGACCGAGTTCCGCGGTTTATATCCTGCCATTCTGCGGAAAGCGATAGAAGGGCTGGTGAAGAAGGGGAAGGCGCAGGTGATCAAGGGCGAGGACGGGACTGGGGACGGTGTGCGGTTCCTGTGAACGGGCAAGATCTGTTGGTGAGAGACCCGGAAAAACCTTACCAGTTGTATATCAGGCTTGAATCCAAAGCTGTCTGTCCAGATTCCGAAGCCAAAGAGCTACATAACGCGGAATTACATGACTATTCGTACTCTAATCGTGTCTTGTATACTGCTGTTCCGCTACTCTCTCCCTGCTGCAATCTATTCTACGCCTACTCTACTCCCTCGCCGGAATCCTAGTCCCTGCCTCCCAATTCCAAAGGCCCCTCCCCATTCCTCTCCCGTAGCTTCCTGCCGCCCCTGACACACCGTTCCCCTCTCCTCCCGCCCCTGCCTGTCCACCCTTGCCGCCCGAGCCTGGAGCGGTCGATGGAACAGCTGCATTCGAGACCGCTGGTGATCCTGCCGTGACGGACGCTGCGGGCGTAGCGGGTGAAGCTGATGTGGTGGAGCCGTTCTTTCCGACACCGTTCGTCAAGGCTGGCGCTGGTGCGGTAGTTGACGCTGATCCGGCGGATGGCGGACGGACCTGCCCATTCTGGCTGCCGTTCGTGGTAGGGGGCTGTTGGCTCTTAGGAATAGTGGAGCCGGCCATGACGGGCTCGCCGTCCCACCCAGACGTCGACTTTGTCTCGGCAGGAGCGACCGCCTTGGTCGAAAGGACGGGGGAGTTGGTCGTCGAGTTGGCATTGACACTCTTGCCTGAACCCGCTCGAGCCGGAGCCGGCGGGGGATGAGCCGAGGGGATCGGACTAACAGCCGCGACTCTCCTACTCGCCAGTAGCAGATCTCTGTTCTTCTCCGACTCGGTCCGCTGGCGTTCCCGCAGCGCCGACTCCCTCTCCCTATCCTGCACCTCCTGGAGCTTCTCCCTCGCCTGCCGTTCCCGCAAAGCCTCCCACTCCCTGTCCCGACCCAAGCCCGCTCCCCATACCCCAAAGAAACCTCCGCCAAACCCGAGCGCTCTTGGGTCTCGCTCACGCTCGGCTGGTCGTTGAGCTGCACGCGCCCGCTCCCGCTCTCGATCCGCCGCCGACGCGCCGAACAATGACAGTTCCCGCTCACGGACCAGATCCGCCTCACGGTCCTTCTGCCGCTTCTCCCGGTCGAGGCGATCGCGCTGACGATCCTCCTCGAGCCGCTGGATCTCCTTCGCCCGAGCCCGCTCCCGCTCCTCGTACTCCCAGTCATCGAGATGCCGCCCGGTCCCCGCCGATGGTCCGGGACCCGCCACTCCTGCTCTCGCATTGGTCATGGACGGCGCAGCTGCAGGCTGTGCTGTCCGAGCCGGAGCAGTTGCCAGCTGCTTGTCGACAGCATAAAGCAGGCGCTCCGTCTTGGTCATCATCGCCTCGAGCCATTTTCGGCCCTCCCGGAGCTGGTCCCGATGTTCGAGCAGCTCACGCTGGGCGTTCGAAGGCTGACCATAAGGGTTTGTGGGGCCGCTGGATTGCTGCTGGCCAGTCTGTCCAGGCGGACGGACATTGCGTGCCAAAGGGTCGATGACAGGTCCGCGAGCGGGAGCAGGGGCTTTGGCCTGTGCTGTAGTCGGGGCAGGAGCGGGAGGAGCGGCTGGAGGGGGGTCGCGTCGGAGACCACCAAGACCGTAGCGAGTCCCGAGGGACCAAGGCGTCGCATGGGGATCGCGAGCCCCGTTGCCGTACAGCGAGTACCGATTGGCTGGGTTGGGAGCCGGAAGGGCAGTTGTAGGAGCGACTAAAGGTGTATTCTGCGGGGACCGGCCATCGACTTGACCAGACTGTGTGCTCAGTCCGCCTGAGCCAGAGGCGGAACCTTGGGGTCGGGCCCCGGATGACGATGCGGATTGTTGAAGGCTGCGACTTGGAGGGAGGGAAGAACCGATGGGATTGGTGCGGTAAGGCGATTGTGATTCCTCATGCTTGCGCTTGGCGCCGCGCACATCTTCCTCGCTCGTACGCTGCCCAGCTGCTGGCGGCTCTGCTGAGGCAGCTCCTGGATCCTTCGGTACCGAGTCCATCGCCAGAAGGGTTTCTGCGGCCAATTGTCTCGCGAGCTGTTTGGTGGGACGACGGAAGGGCGGCAGGAGGCGCGGAAGGGAAGAAACCGATCTGGTTGTAGGGGTCACGGGCGGTTCAGAGGCATGACGAGAGGAAGATTTCACCCGGGATGAGGGTTTGGGCGATCGAGTGGGAACAAATGTGGTGATGGAGGCGCGGCGGGTGGGATCGACGTTGAAGTAAGCAGACATGGGGTGTGGTACCGAAGGATCAGTAGTCGACGCGGAGGGACGTGGTGAGGGCGGAGGAAGCGATTTGGGCGTGGTGACAGTACGAGATGGCGATACGGGAGGAGCCAGTCGAGGGGTGTAGGGGTGGTATCGAGGCGCGGTGGATAGGCGGCGGGGAAAGGTAGGAGATGGACGAGAGTGCGATGTAGGATGAATAGAAGGAAACTTGGTCAGCGTGCGTTCTGACGGAGGGGGGAACATCGTCGGAGACAGAGTGGACGATTCAAAACGAGCAGGAAGAGGGAGGGTAGTCATTATCTGGGCAAAATCACAAGCGGATTGAAGTGAGAAGGAGGGGGAGAACGCAGGCCAAGCTGCTATATGCAGCGCCTAGCGAGCACGCCATCTGACAACAAAGCTAAAGGCAAGCATCAAAGGAAAATGTCGCTGTAACGCGAATCAGATGGCCGAGCTCGTCTTCGCGCCCGACATCTCAGGGGAAGTCAGGATGAACAAGGGATTAGAGACGCAAAACAAGAAAACGTGCTCGTCTCCCTCGCAGGTGCGGAGAGGGGTGAAAGGATAATTGATGACAGGGAGACAAAGGAGGAAGAAGGGCATATCGTGCCTGGTCACGGGGGGCAAGGGCCAGAAGGGGGTGTCAAGAATGGCAGATAAAAGTACGAGACCAGGAAGAAAGGTGTGGTGATCGAAGCAGAGGATGCGGAAACATGACTCACGCCCTCTTGGTCCTTATCTCTGTCCCTCTTGTCCCGCTCGGCTGCCTCCCTCACCCTGCGTTCCGCCTCTTCTCGCCCCTCTTCGATCCACCATGGCCGTTTCCTCTCCCCGCCGATCCCGCCGCCGAGCTGTAGTGGAACTGCAGTACCCCTCAGACCCAGGGAGTCATGGTAGGTTGAACCGAGAGACGGATGACCGTTGTGTTGAGCCGGACGAGCGGGCGACAGGCCGAGACCAGAAGACTGAGAGGGCTGGTAGAGGTCGCGCGGAAGCGGCGCAGAGGTAGTCGGCGCAGTAGGTAGTGGAGGCTGCTGAGGTGCGGGGGACGCAGACTCGGCAAGAGCGGCGTTGGCGCGCCCCGCAGCTGAAGTAATGGCAGGTACTCGCTTGCGGCGCTTGATGACGGTCTTCTTCATGGTCACTGGTCGCGATACACCATGCAGCTTGTGGTACAGGCCTGAACTTTAGCTCTGACATCAATCATAGCTGACGATGACTCACCACAAGCGTTACACTGCGGTCGTCCCTCTTCGTCTCTCCTCCACAGCGGTGTCGTACTGGTTCCGCAATTCCTGCAGCTCATACCCTGTGGAGTCGCCGCCGCTCCCGCCTCGGCCGCATCTTCGTCCCCAATCACACTCCCCTTGCTCTCCGCCTCTACCTCGTCGCCCGACAGCTCTTTCGCCGACGTCGCCGAGAGGGTCTTGTCCATGTTCACGCCCGCCGGTCCAACGTTGCCGTTCAAAGACCAGAAGTTCGGCCTGCCTTGTTCTGACCGAAGTTGCGGAGTGGCTCGCTCGATACCCTCCGCCGCGACAATGACGGGCGGCTGCATGCTTGTCGAAGCAATGGTATTGTTGAAGGTGGGACAGCCTTCGCAGCCTGCTTTCCCGCCGGCGCCGTTACAGCGTCCGTCGCCAGGACATGAGCCGAGTGGCGGATGCCGCTGGGCGGTACTTGGCGGTGGCGAAGGTAATGGAGATGCCTGTGTATTCCCTGTATGGTCAGCTAAATACTCCACGGCGTACTCTGCTGGCTTACCTCTTCGCTTTTTGGCCGGCTGTGCCTCTTCTTCGTCTTCCTTGCCCTTGCGGGCCTTCCCCTTTCCCCTAGTCTTCTTTTCTTCGGAAGGTACGACCAGATGCCTTTCCGCCGCACTCCCTGCCTCATTCGCCTCTTCTCTTGCAGAGACGGGCGTAATCAATCCCGGATGTTCCACCTCTACCCCCTCATAATCTCCCGCCCGACTCTGCGGTCTCGATTCCTCCTCAACCACCTCATCGTCCACTCCTCCCCGCTCATTGCTCCCCTCGTACCCCGAGAATCGCCACCGAGGAAGACTCTCCTCTTCGCCCCTTGACGGTTGTCCCCGCTCGAATGAAGAACCGTATTGGGCCGAGTCTTCGAGGATGGCTTCCTCATCGTCCACATTGCGTTCGGCGGGATCTCCCCGGTCTGATCCGCGCGCATCTGAGAGGCGGGACGCAGCGGAGAAGCGCCGATAGCCAAAGGGCTGACCGTAAGGGGTGCTAGGGGAGTGCTGGGCGGATAGCGTGCTGGGCTTGTATCCCGGCAGAGTGTTTTCCGGAGAATTTGCGACGGGTGGTGGGAGTGAGGGAGATGCGGCCATGATGTCTGATATGTCAGCAAAGGAGCGATGTAAGGTTGTGGTGTCATTTGCAGAAGGGCGAAGAGTAACCTCGTGATTCGGCTCGTCTCGGCGCGAGATCTCTTGGCCACCAGGCATTCCTTCCTGCCTTATCGCCTTTATCGCTTCCGTCCCTTGTCCCTTTCAACGATCTGACGCGCACCTGCTCCGCAACTCTGAACGGAGGAAGGTGTTCAGAGTCGAAAGGGTAGGAATGCAGATAAGGATGAGAGATAGATGTTGCCTTCCCGGGATGACGCTTACCAATTTCCCCAGTAGAAAATCAAAGCTTCGGTAGACTCCTCTGAAGGATCTGTGCGCTTGACGGTGAGGCGATTACGTGCAGTTGCGTATCCTGCCGCTGTATCACAGCTCTGAGTGACTATAGTCGAAGGTGTTGATATATAGATGGAACAGAGGATATAGGAACCAAGATGAGAGCTGCGCTGCGCCCAATCAAGCGTTGATAGATATGAAATCAAATCTAATCAATGTCGCCCCCTTTTGGCAATTTCGGCACAAACCCGGACCCGATTTCCCTGACATCAACCGCGTGTGGCACTGTGGCACAAAAGATAGCGGCGGCGAGGGGAGTCGGGGGACTTGCAACGTGCTGGGGGGGAGCCCTGCCTCATCAGCTTGCTCAGCAGAGCGGCGCTGGCTGGAAGATAGGACGTTCTTACGCTCGTGCCTATTTGCGATAGCACGTTCGTTAACTTTCTCGGGCAAGAGCGCGCGCGAGATTGGCCCCCCTCATTCCTCACGGCAGGACAATGGGGTGATGAGCTCTTGATCGAAATCGCTTTCGCGGAACATCAATCCACCTTCGCATGCTGCTGCAGACGCCCCCATGCCTCGGCTCAGCTTTCCTGAAGTCATGACCGCCAACCATCGTGCAGAAAGCCCAAGAACCTGATGGAATGCGCAGTACGTAAAGCCGGATAACGCGTCTCCCTAATCTCGGTGTATGTTTCACTGACTAACCGTGCCCTTGTCATTGGACAACTTATTCGCGAGTCCGCAGTGACAAGCCTGTTGTCGGGCCCGCTGTGACGTGCCTGCGCTGTGCGGCTACTCGCGCCCGAACCGTGTCATTCGTTGTCAGCAGAATCAAAGTCATTCACGCATTCAGGTTCGGCGCGCCCGGTTTCGGATCTGTCGGTCGGAGAATCGCGTATCGATAACCTTTCTTGCCGCTTTCGGCAGTTTCAGATACTGTCGGTTGTGACGGCATCGTTCCTTATCGCCGAAGTCTCCAAATCAGCATCCGCGAGTGTGGCACTCCGGATGGATGGCTGGTGCTCCCTGCAGCAGGCAATGCATCGCTTGTTCTCGCCATGCATGTTGGTGTGCACCAACACCACCCTGTTCACTACATCGTGTATATTCAAGCTATTCGACATTTTGTCCGCATCTCATATCCTGACACTGCCCGCTCACAAAGATGGCACCCCCGTCAGGTCATACCCCTGCCCCACCACAATCCCATCGATGAGTCTATCCCAGAACACCATCGGGTTCCCATCCTCCCCAGGCGGTCCAACGAGTGACGGCATCCGCTCCCCCCTCTGGAGTCCCCCTTCTCCGCCTTCGAGCGGCACGAGCCTCGGGTCTAGGCCCAAACCGAAGTTGCTCGATCCGCCTGCACCGGCATCTCCTCCCGGCCCACCGGTCAAGGGATCGGTGTAAAGGCCCGAGCCGGACGCATTTCCGAGTTGCGGGTCGTATGGTCCGGTGCCGAGCGATTGATGCTGGAGATTGCTGTTGCTGGTGCTGGGGGTGTTGTATTGGTACATGGGCGGGAGACCGGTATAGGTCGAGATGTACGGGTTGATGGTAGCGTCCGCCCCGGGTCCATAGGTCGTATTGGCCATCAGCCATTGGTCGAGTCTGCGATATCAGCTCCGTCACACATACCGCAGAGATCGACGTACAGCTTCTGCGGTCCTTCCTCGTCTGACGACGTCGAAGCAGGCGTCAACCCCATGTGCCCATTGATAAACTGCATCAGAGGCGTCTTGCCGGGCGTCTGGTCCCCGTCGGGTCCGTAGCTGCCGGTACTCATGGCGAACGAAGCCCGGTGAGGGATTGACGGTGCAGGCATTTCCGCTTCGTCCTTGCTTCGAGGCGATTGGTGCATCCGACCGTCTCCGCGGGAAGGAGAGGACATGGGCTGGCCCCGCTCGTTTGACAGATTCGAGCGCACAAGGGAGTGCCGCTGAGAGCGTCTTTCCTCCATCTCGAGCGCACGGCGGTGTAGGGTGTAGATCTGGTGGATCAGCTTTCCAGTCTCATTGCACCGAATGAAGAAATGAGCTCACTATAGCAGCCTCCTTCTGCGAAAAGTCGTCCGCACGGGGGTTGTGCGGATGTTCATGCATGAAGTCCTGCACGATATGCCGCATGTCCGCCGCGTGAGGACCGCGCGGGTCGACGATCATGCTAATTCCGGCGATCATAGCGGCGTTCTGACGGTCAGCTGCCAGTCGCCTGGGCCTTGCCGCGGGGGAATCCTTCAGCTCACGAATTCTCGGAACGAGCTTCCAAGTAGAGTCTCGAAGAAGTCCGGGCAGTCCTTCTTCCAGGCTTGACGCTGCATCGTCAGCTCACTACCCAACCGCTTTGAAACTCGAGAAGCTTACAATCTTGTAGTCCGTCACAGCCGCCTCGAAGCACGCCTGCCTGGAAAGCTGATATCGGTTACTTCTGAGTCTCTTCAACAGCCAAGGTCGCTATTGGATCAGTTCTGACCCTGCCATTGCAAGGCAACTTCGAACTTACATGCAAGATGATGATAAAGTGCAAGATCTCCGTCTGAATATAATATCGATGCACGGGCAGATACCAGCATTCTACTTGATCAGCTTCTCCTGGACCGCATCCCATTCAGGCGATAGACCTACGATCATCCCAACTCCTATTCGGCCTGTCCATCCTGAACGTCTCAGGCAACCCCTCGCGCAACCGCCTGAACTCTCCATCGAGGACCTCAACATCCTTGTAGCCGCCACCCCCGTCCAGCCGCTGGAAATGATGCGTCACATTCGCAACGATCTCGCCCAGCTGCCGGCGAAGGATGAGGTAGGTAGCGAACGTCGGTTGCGAGAGCGGTCTTGGGACCGGCTGGGAAGCGGAGGTCTGATAGTCGCACATGTTGAGGTTGCTTGGTGGTCTGATCGATGAGCTGAGAAATCTTCCATGGGTAGCGGGAAATTCACAAAGTGTCGCAAGTGCGTAGATCGATACTGATGGGCCGTCCGAGTAGGCACGAGTAAGTAGCGTCCGCGTGAACGAGGTACGCCCATAGTCTCCGCCTGTACTCGCTGCTGTATCCGTCCAGCCCCAACTTTGAGCCGTCACGGTGTAGCCCTACAGCCTGACCAGTGGTAATACCCGCTCGGAACTCTGCCCAGCCCTCGGCGAGTCGGCGGTCGTGCATGAGTACGAGGTAGAGGCCGGTCTGACCTGTCAGCTTCAAGCTGAATGATATGCCGAGTGAGCTTACGCAGATCCTGGCCTCGACCAATTGTACCGTCTCTGCCTTTACTGCCGATGCGATGTTAATCGCCATCCTTGCTGAACCAGTCAGCTTGTCTGCTCAAAGATATGGAGAGTTTGCTAGCTGTACTCACAGTTCCAGTACATCCTCAGACTAGTTGCCCGCTTCGCCTCTTCCCCTCCGACCCACTCATCCGGCGCAACTCTCACCGCCATCGCCAAGACTATGAACACCAGCGGCAGCGCCAACACCGCCGCACCGTTAATCGACCTGTTATCATAAAGCGCGGTGTAGCTCTGGCGGAAGAGATGCTCCGAGATGGGGTATCGGATATAGTTGATCTTGGTGAAGAACCATTCGACCAGGTCGTCCGCATCCGCCCGGGGCGGGAGCTGGCTCATAAGATCCTGGATTTTATGCGGGGAGACGCCACAGTCAGTGAGCACGGATTGGAGAGGTTCGGCGGCGGATGAGTGGAAATTGAGGCCGAGTGGGACGGGATCGGCCGTGTCTAGCATCTGAATGATCAGTTTGGCGATATCTGGCGGTGTGGAGGGAAACTCACAGACTGTGGGAGGGGGTTCCGGGTGGAGCTTTCGACGTCGATACCCGTCATCAGGCCAGCTTCTTGCCCAACCGAAGCGTCCCGGGAACCCCTCGCGGTGTCAATCGGACCCGGTCCGCGCGACGAGGCTATGGAGATGGCGCGCTGGCGAAGAGGGGGGTTGTTGGTGTGTGGTGGAGTGAGAGGCGCATGATCTGCGAATCAGCTTCGGCTTCTAAGCCTTATAAAGTTACTCACTGATGCGCCAATCCTGCAAAGCTTTCCCCTCCAGGTTCGGCACCTGATTGATCATGGTATTGACCATCGCCTCCAGCCTCATGACCCTCACGCTCAACGTCGGGAGCACGCTCGGCGCTCTCGCTCCGCCCACAGCCGGCGCTGCAGGTTGGGCCGCAGCCTGAGCTGAAACCTGAGGCTGGGACATCCCGGGCTCTTCCATATGCGCCTGAGCCGGAGTTCCACCTTGCACCGATCCGCCGTCCCTCTCTGCCTTGACGTCCTTTCCACCCTCCTTCTTCTCCCCTGCTTTCCCGCTGGGCGACGTATTCCTCGTATACGGCACGCACAGCTCAGGAACCCTCCTCGACACGCAGTGCTGGCACGGTGTCTCCCTATTACACTTTTGCTTCCTCTTTGCGCACTCTGCGCAAGATAGCGCCACCCGCCTCTTTTTCTTCTTGCTCCCTGCTTCTTGTGGCGATTCGGGGGCGCCACGGACGGAGGATTGGTCCGGCGAGCCCGCGGCCGGGGTGTAGGGCTGCACGTCCGATGGGCGACGGATGCGCTCGTGCAGCTGAGGCTGGGGTTGATAGCTGGGATAAGATTGAGAGGGGTGCAGATTGGATGGTTGAGGCTGACGTTGGTGGGAGGATGAGGATGGGCGATAAGATTCGTACGATGTAGGCGGGCGGGACGTGATGGACGAGTGACCGGTGGATGGAGGATCTCCCCATCCAGATGCTGGACGTTGAGGGTAGTCATTGAGCGGAGGGAGGCGGTGTTGAGACCCGCTTTGACCGCCGAGCTGATGGGCCGAACCGTGCCCGCTTTCTAGCTCGGGATTGCGCGGAGAAAGCGCCAGGGCAGGTAAGGTTGGGGACCATCTGCTCGAGCTCCGATTACTCGTCGGCCGTTCACTCGACCACGAAGCCGGGTCCGTGTGTCCAAGCGAGGAAATATCCCTATATCCGGGGGAAGAGGGGTAAAAATGCCCATTTTGCGGTGAAGGATTGGAGGGAATGGGAGGGGGAAGATGGTGAGCGAATGCTGACCGACCGCCCAGCTGAAAGTATCGGTTTGATGGGGGCATACCGGGCTGACCTTCGTTGCTGGCCGACCCGGATGTGGAGGCGGGGCGAGTGGGTTGCATGGTAGGTGGATGGTTGTTGATGACGAATGTGAACGTGGGGAGGGTGGGTGTTAATCAGACCCGAACACGAGCGTCGGACTCTGTTGCTCGCTTCCGTGCGGTGTGACCGTCGCCGTCTCCCCGCTCCCGATGATGATACGAGACAGCTATGAGTCAAAGCTAGTCAAGGCCGAATAAGCGAAAGTGACGAGTCGTCGGGGGGAAGATGGGTGAGTGGAGCGGGAAACACGCTAGTGCGGCATGAGCTCTTTCGGGGTTTGGGCGTGAGACAATCAATCGCCTTTGCTTGGCCGGATGCTAAAGTGAATGTCGGTATGCTAATGAGGTGCGATATCTCCGCGGCCGAAGCAGAGCGAAGCAGTGAAGAGGAAGGGTGGGGGAGAGGGGAGATGAGATGAAACGATAGGGGTAGGGTAAGTAGAATGACAGAGATTGGAAGCAGGCAACAAGTTGAGCTTGGGGCTGACTGGCGCTTCTGTAACTTTAGAGTTCAAGCCACTTGCCGCTGCGAATCACACACGAAGGCCCCTTTCGTTCACGTTCCTCGCTAAGCGAGCTAATCAGGCACTGGCGCAGGCTACATGTGCATATGTCGGACCTTTCGGCGAGAGCATTGTCCAATGAGAGAGCTACGAGTTATAGACCATCAAAGATGCCGGCGGATAGTCGGCAGATCCGCTTTGCCACCACGAAAAGCCGGAGCCCGATGAGCCGTCGAAGCCGTTCAAGGCCGTCGACCCGTCCGCCTAGGCCTGGGGCAGATCTTCCGCCACATTCCTCGCTCCCGCTCTGCAGTACCACAAGATGACAGATGACATTGAGATCGCCCACTAGATAAACAGGTATTATACTTTGTCCTTCCCCCTTGACTCCAGGCTTTACCCTACATCAACTGCTCCTCCTCTACCAGCCCCCTCTTCTTGAGGTTGAACTGGTCCGGCTCCGAGTTGAAGAAGGCGATCTGCTCCTCGCGGTAGTTGTCGCGAATGAGCGTCACGTTGTTGGCTTGGAGCAGAAGCATGTTCTGCTCGGAAGAGCTGCCGTATACGGGCCAGTTGGTAGCGTTGGCGCCGTTGGGGTTTTGGTTGTAGATAAAGTTGATCCTGTTGATCAGCTCCACTCCGTGCGGACTAGCTGAGGACTCACCAGTAGTTGCCCATGATGGTGGACAGGTTCCGGTCCGCAGCAGTGTAGTTGCCACCAGCGAAGACCGATCCAAAGACGTAAGGCACGTCGCTTCCGTGATAAACTGGCTTGTCAGCTTTGAGGTCCAGGTCGAGGCGGATGGTCGGGACAGCTCACCACCGGTGTAGTTGGCCGCGCCAGGAGTGGTCTGGTTGAAGAAGTAAGAGTAAACCCCGACATCCGGGAAGTAGTTCTGCGAGTTGCGAATCAACCATCGCCTGTTGGCCTGGAAGGCATTGTCGCCAATGATGGCGGATGCCTGCTTGTACCTGTATATCAGCCTTGCCCTCTACATTGAGGTGTGCAGAGACCTACCCAGAGCTGAGACCGAATGTCTCGTTACCGGTCCCGAAAGGACTTCCAAGTGCAGGGACGTCTGGGTAGAGTTGGAGCAGCTTGGCGAAAGTGGCGTTGGATGGGGGAACAGGCTCGATGGCACCGAGGAGCAGGGGGACCTGACCGCTGGGAACGGTACGAGGAACGAAGATGGTTCCCCTGTCATATCAGCTTTACTCTCAGCGTTGACTGGTAGAGGAGCAACTCACTCGTCCTTGACATTCCCGTTGATCATCGGCCTGCGTGCGAATTGGCCTGAAGCGACCAAAGCATGGGGCGAGTCCGGAACGAGATCGTAGTCGATAGATGGGGCTACCTAATCAGTCTCTGGCGCTAGTCATTGCTGCAGACGACGTACCGAATGTAAAGCTAGATCCATATCGGATGTTACTCTGTACCGCGATTTGCGCAGCGAGCAGCCTGTCGGCCGGGGCGTACTTGAGGCACTCGAACGAGCTGGTATAGTTACCGGCGTTCGCAGTGGCATTGGTTGCCGAGGTGGAATTGCCAGCAGCGGCGGTGACGTTGCAGCCTGTCGAAGAGACGATGAGGCTGTAGACATCCTCCCACGCCTCACCGGTAGGCGAGATGGGGGCTGTCGAGGTTCCGCCAGACTGGATGATCTACGTAGATCAGCCGTGTTCTCTGCCGTACCGGAACCCCAAGACTGTAGGCTCACGGATGAACGGAAGAGCTCCAGGTCGGGACGGAGGTAGAGCAGCGCAACGGCAATAGCGCCTGCACTCTGACCACCCAGAGTGACCCGGCTGGGATCACCTCCGAAAGCCCAAATGTTGTCTTGCACCCACTGCAGGGATGCGACGACGTCCTTGAGACCGAGGTTGGCAGCGCCGTTCTGGGCGATCTCCTTGCCGTACCTGTTGATCAGCATCTATCTTCTCCGAGATACGGGCGGCGATACTCACGGCCAGCCAAAGAAGCCGAGTCGGTAGTTGATGACGACAGTGATGAAGGGTCGGTTCTGTCGTGTCAGCTTGCTGCTAGTCAAGAGCACCCGATCAACTCACAGAAGTGGCACCCGCAGCGTTGATCAAGCTTGCATTGTAGATGCTCGCCGCGCCGCTGGTAAATCCACCGCCATACACCCAGACAAAGACCGGAAGGTAGGCATTGGACGCATTCGCACCCTGGGGAGTGAAGACATTGAGGAAGAGGCAGTCCTCAGAGTAGCCATTGCCGCCGTATGCGGTCGAGTTGCGCTGCAGGCACGCAGGCGGTTGGCGGGTCGCCGAAAAGGTGGAGGTGTTCCAGGTCGGGAGCTGGGGAGACACGAATCGGAGAGATCCGACAGCTGCCCTGTCAGCAGAGTATGCATACGAGCTGTGGGGAAGAGGCGGGTCTCACGAGCAGCAGCGAAGGGGATACCGAGGTAGGCGTCCGTAACGAGACTGCTGGTCCGCACACCGGTGATGGTGACACCTGCGGCAGGGGCGTTGTACGGGTAGATCGTCACCTTCGGGCCAGTAGAAGTCGAGTTTCCGGCGGTCGATGCTGCAGAGGATGCAGCTGGTGCAGCAGAGCTGGCGCCGCTTGCTACGGCTGATGAAGCCACCGCCGAAGAAGCCCCCGAGACAGCAGCGGACGAGACCGAGCTGGCCGCCTGACGCGGGACCCAGCTCGCTGCGATGAGAGGTAAGAGGGTGAGGAGCGCTGTGGTCCTCATCTTGACTGTAGCGATGGGATGAGATGTGATGAGCTGGGTGAAGGAGAGACAGGGGCTGCAGCTTAAGAACCAGCGAGCAGCTGCTCGGAGGGAAATTCGGGTAAAGATTGAGGCCGATGGACCGGCATGACGTACATCCTTACTCGGCCTCCGTGCTCCAACGTGATCCCCGCGTGGGGGAGACAGGGCCCCGCTCATCTCGGAATGGCTGCTTCCGGCTGCCTCCACTCTTACCCTCTCTGCTTGTGCTCAGGTAGATAGTCCCAACTTAGCTCCCCTGCAGTGCCTGGTCGACCATCACCTGACCCCAGTCTGAATCGTGATCAGGAACAGACGGTTTTGCATTGTTTTTGGTCATTTTCAGTTTTGCTCCTTCCGCCACTACCCTGCCCTCCCTATCCTCCCGTCGGCCAGCGCGTCTCCACGCCCGCTCCGCCCGATGCCCTCCCTAGCAACAAGAACACCTGCCTGCCCGTATAGCCGCAAGAGGCCTTACCGTCCAAGCATCTGCATCATGCCTGCACCCATCATACCCGCTCCGCTATTTCTCAATTCGCTACCATATCAGCTCGCCTATCCTATAGCCTGGAGACATGTACTCCAAACTCACTTGTATGCGCCCTCTACGCAGATCTTGATGTCCCGATAAGTCACGACCAGACAGCTCTGATCGTCTCTCGAGACCAGCATGACCTTCTCGTCCAGCCCGGCATCGAGCTATATTGTCAGCAACCCATCTCCCTCTGAGGAAGGTTCCAACTCACCTTATTCAAACAAGTAACGACATGGCTCATATCCAATATTGGCCGCCCATCCCCTCCAACACTGTGGAACACATAATCTCGGAACAGTTTGAGAATGTATCGATCGCCCGTATCTGACCATCTCGAGTCGAGCTCAAACTCCGCTCGCTCGTTGATGAACCCCAGCTTGGACATGAGGCGTACCAGTCGGGCATTCTCCAGCTCCGTAGCGAGGTTCTGCTCCAGTACGTCGATGTAGCTGCCACATTAGCGACTCCCCACGCAGATTGCCATAGCGATACTCACTTCTGAGCGGCGTCAAGATCGTTCAGGATCCTCGCTCCAGCCATTCGGATAACATCGTCCACACTCTTCAGCGGGGACGGCTTGCTGACCAAGAACAAGATCAGATTCTTGACGTCGGGCGAGTACTGGCGGGTGATGTGCTCCAGTGCTGGGCCGGGATGCTGGCCTGGCGCAAAGAACTCGCAGCAGAGGGAGATGACGAGTTTGCCGAACGAGACGAGATCTTCTTGCTATGATGTATCAGCTAAAGCACTTTCTGCTGAGCCCCTCATGGCATACCTGGAAGACAGCCACCGGGGTGGATCCATCATAAGCCAGAACATCCAAGATTCCGCACCCATTCAGTCTGATCCTGCAAATATCAGCTCTTCCCCATCATCGGATCTGGAAATTCAATCTCACCGGTTCTTGCCCGTGATCAACATCTTGCTCGGATCCATATTCCGCGCAGCAAGACCACTCATATGTATCGCCTTCAACCCATTGGCGACCTGAGTGATATAGCTCCAAAGTACCTTCTCATGGATAGGCATCCCTAGTCTCCGGCGGCCCATCGTCAAGGGAGCAGCATCCGGTTGGATGTGCTCGTCCAGGACAGTGGCAGAATCTGGGTGGAAGTCGTAAACGAAGATCAAAGCTACATTGGTCAGCCAAGTCCTGGCGTCCGACACGCCTCAGGAAGCTCACAGTTATCGCCGAACCCCTTGGTGGTGAACGCCTCTCGCAGGCTGACGATATTCGGATGCCTCATCCTCTTCCAGCTATCAATAGCCCCAAACGCCGCCTCATTGACAAGCTTGTACCCCTCTATCCGGCGCAGCATGTAGATCCCACCATCGACGGTGCTGCGCGCGCGGTACGCCGGTGCTGGGTGAGGAAAGATCCTACTGAGTGGATGCCCATGGATGGGTCCACCGTGCATCGGTAGCCGGGGCGGATCGAGGGGGGTGAGCGAGTGATATACCCCGATCTCGTTTGGGAGACCGGGGTATGAGTTGCCGGAGGGAGCGAACCATTGGGCATCGTTTCGGGAGGTAAGGTATCGTCGGAGATCATCGGGTATACAGAAAGAGTGGAGGGGGTGCGTGGCGAGCGGAGGATTGGCGACTGATGTAAGTGGGGCGGTGTAGAGATTATAGTCGAGCTGAGACTATCAGCTTGGATCGTCGGATAAGCTAGAATTCTGCTAGCTTACGGGTGGCCTGATATGCTGCTGGGTCATATACATCGACTGATCGTCGTAACTGAGCTGCAGGATCAGCTCAAGGGCTAGCCGCTCGAGAGATACGCTTACACCAGGCTGCATCGGTACCCCATCTACCTCGAGTTCAAGGATCCCACCATCGGCCTGAGATGCCCATTGCGGCTGCAAAGAGATCGCCGAGTGTCTGATTGTCAGCTACTAGCGTGGATACCAGCTTGGAAGACGTACGCGGGGGATGTATTCTCCACTGTAGGTGTCTTTGGCACGAAAGCAGGCGCAGCAGCGCCGAGGCCAGCAGCTAGCTTGCTTCCGTTCGCACTCGGTAGGGACGTATTGGCAAGCGACGGACTGGGATGTCAGCTGGGCCCCAAACGGTCCGTCACAGCCAGCTCACCTGGGCGCGGTGGACGCAGGTGTCGAAATAGCTTCTCCAGGCTAGATGGTCAGTCGCGGCGCAGCACGTCTGAATGGGAAGCTCACAGCTGGGTGATAGTAGATGCACTGCATCATCAATACAGCGCTCAATCTTTGAGATTCAGCGATGACTCACTCCAGAATCTTGAAACCGGCAGACCCTGCATCTGGTCAGTCCCCTCCCACGTCCAGCTGCCGAACAAGACATACCCATAAATCATGACATTCCTACACAGCCTCTGCGTCGTTTCTGCCTATCAGGTTGAACCCATATCCCTCTCCGATGATCTGCTCACCTCGCTTGGCCCCAGGCGCAGGAGACGCGCTGACTCCCGCTCCTCCGACAGACTTGAAAGCCACCGGACTCGTAGGTCCGGAGGCGGCCGGCAGCTGCGCGGTCGACGCGGCAGGCGTGAACTCTGGCGGCGGAGGACGCTTTATTTGCACCGCGGCTGAGCGGGGCGCTGGGAGGGCCATAGTAGTGATAGCTCCTGATGAGTCTGTGTACAGGTAGATGTAGATATGGATAGGCACATGGATGTGTAGATGAAAGGAGGAGGAGAGATGGTTGTCTGGCTGGGCGCGTCAGACTCAATCGAGCTCAGGCACGACCGTGCGTATAAACACCTTAAGGGTGGTATTAATTGGGCCTTGGGGCCCTCTACAGCTGTCCGAACCAGAGACTGGGGACCTGGGCACAGTAACGGGAGCGATCTGCAGGTCGCAATACATAGCTATTAATCGGTACAAAATGGAAGAATATGTTCAGATGCAGGGACCAGATGGCCAGCAGCGCCCCGCCATCGGCCTCACTTCCCCTCAGCCTGGGCAGCCCAGTGTGCTTTGCCGAAGGTAGCAGCGACCACTAATGGGAAGACGAGTGTAGCATCGGCATATACCTGTAGGTCAGCTCGGTGACTGGTACTAACGTCCAGCGCAGTAGCTCACCTTGACGGCTTCGGCGCCAGCGCGAATCTTGCCCCATGATACCGCCTCGTCCGGGCGAGCGCCAGAATCTGAGCCGTCGTACTAAGCAGTCAGCTCTCAAGTTGAAACAGATGGGACTCGGCGATCTCACTTCCTGGCCTGTATTTATGTATACAGCATAGTCCGCTCCATTGCGCTGCATGGTCAGCGTCATCCCCCACAGCCAGTCGGTAGACAGCGGGACTTACGAACAGCATAGCGTTCGCTATTTGGTGCTTACACACCCCTCCTCCCAGCACTATCATCCCCGCCTGCTTCGCATGAACGCTCATATCGTTCAGCCGGCGAATGTCGGACACTATATCGACCACGAGTTGAGCGTCGGTCTTGTACGTATGGAAGTACATCATGTCGCCCAATGATCCGTCTGTCAGTGCTGGACAGAACACTGGTATATCATTCTGCTCGTCAGTCCTCATCATCCACTAGACCATGAAACGACCTCACCTTCCAGCACCAGTAGTACACGCTCTCCTCATCATTGATCTCCTTCCCCAGCCTCGCAATCACTTTGCTCGGCGACCACCGTGCCCCGTCCTCTTCTTGCTCCTTCACCATCGCATGCAAGATCGGCACCGCCCAGTCTTCAAACGCGCAGTAATTCGAATTGGGCACCAACAAGTTCCCAATCCTGTTCAGCCCCTTCTTGCGGAGCGTCGCGCCGTCCAGAGAGAACTCGCCGAGAACCGTCGAACCGAGGCATTTGATGAAGTCCTCCTCTACGCCTCCTGCTGTTGTGACGAGGCAGTCGATATACTTGTTCTGGGCAAGGAACCTGATGATCTCGCGTAGTCCGGAAGAGATGAGATTGGAGGTGTATCCGAGGAAGAGGGTGAGGGGTTGGTCGGGGTTGGTCCGTTCTTTCCGCTGCATGGTAAGCTATATGCACATGCGAAGCAGTGAAGCAGGAGAATCAACTCGACTTACCATCTTCTCGATGACCTGTATGGCCCTAGCGAGCCCAGTAGCCTGGAACCCTATCCGTTCGTAACCCCCGAGTAGCTGGAACAAATCGATAGGCTGATTGTAGTCGGGGCCCTTGACGTGTATAGCATCAGCCGGAAGAGCTTCCGAGGGGGTTAATACCGAAGCGTGTGCGGCTGAAGTCGATGAGGATGCCTCTGCGGACATTGCGATAGTACTCGAGGCTGCAAAAAGGCGAATGTATGGTGGATGAAGCTATCATGATCTGGCGGTCTTGCTGTCTTGAACTTTTGGTGCATGCCGTGACAACCGTGCCTGGCTGCAAAACAGGTGGCGAACAGGCGAACAGCTGTCTATAGACTTGAGACTGTACTTCTTCCTCATTGGACTATCGACGGCAAGATGGCGCCCCTTCTGACTGAAGAGGAGGCCGCTCTCGATCCCTACGCGATCCTCGCGCTCTCCACCAGCGCGACCGAAAAAGATATCGGTAGGGCCTATCGACAGCTCTCGCTCAAGTATCATCCGGATCGAAGTTCTGCGCCGGACGCACCTGCCAAGTTCCGCGAGATCAGCCTGGCGTTGGACATTTTGAAGGATGTGGCGAAGCGGCAGTATGTCGATGGGAAGCTGGAAGGGGAGAGGCGGAGGAAGGAGAAGTATGCAGAGTTGGACAAGAAGCGGAAAGTTATGGTTGATGTGAGTCACCTCGCGACTCTGTCTGGAAGGAGAGTGGCTGATGTATAGGCTCTGAATCAGCGGGAAGAGGAAGCTAAGAAGGCGAAGGTGGAAGCGGTGCAGCGGAGGAAGCAGGCAGCGGAAGAGGAGGAGATCAAAGAGGCAGGACGGAGGATGCTTGTCGAGGCGCAAAAACGAGCTGCAGCGGCTGCGTATGCCTCGGCGTCTCAGTCGTCTCGAGCCGAGGCCGGTCCATCGCGGTCGAACGGTCAGAACGGAACTGCCGACGCTCAACCACCTATCTCCCCAGAAGATCTAACGATTATCCTCCAATTCCCTTCAACATCCATCCTTCCCTCTACTCCACCGACACTACAGCCCCTCCTCGAAGGTCGCTACGGCCCCATCACGCACCTTATCATCAGCGAACCACCAGATACAAATGGCGACACTGGAAAGAAGAAGAAGAAGAAGGGACGGAAGGCGGTCGTCGAGTTTAAACAGGGAAACTGGGGAGGTTGCTGGGCATGCTGGAAGGATCACATGGACGGCGCAGAAGGGCGAAGGCTGGAGGATGGTGTCAAGGCCCGTTGGGCGAAAGGAGAGACGCCTGAGTGGGTCGCTTGGGCCGACAGGCAGCGGCAGATACCGGGCAGCGGGGACGGAGGTCCAGGCGGAGGAGTGGACAACGGGATGGCGCCTGCGCCGCGAGCACCGGCATTCGGATCAGCGCCGAATCTCTCCACGACGAGCATGGCGGACCTGATGGCGGAGCATGCGGGGCGAAAGGAGCAGAAGAAGAAAGAGGAGGAGTTTGAGAACATGACGCTGTTCAGGATGCGCCAGGCGGAGAGGGATAGATTGGCGGAGCAGATCAGGCTGGAAGAGGAGGAGGGCTAGGGCCAGCACTACCTAGAGAAGGTGAAGCAGAAGTAGAAAGTAGATGATTGCATTGTTGTAATAGCTTGCTGCGCTTCACGCTGGCAGTGCTGCTTCGCCAGATGCTGATACCGGGGCTGGGGAGAAATTCGCGAGAGCAGCGTCGATCGTGAACTGGGCGGCTGAGGGAACTTCCGGAAACCCGTCTACAGGGTGAGCATAGGCTCCCTATATGATAGAGAGAAGGAGACGATCTCGCGAGGGCAAGAGCACTCACATTGGACTCTGTCTTGGCTCAACTCCTTGGCAAGGTCTGGTCGACCGAGATTGCAACATCGACCTGAGCATTAGCGCAGTCCGCATGGAGCATTAGCGCAGTCCGCATGCTCAGTCCCTCTTCCGTCTCTACGGGAGCACTTCTGTTTCCATCCGACAGAGTAAATCTGACTCACCAATGATCTCAACAGCAGTCTGGGTTGTCACCTTCTTCCCCAGTACACGCCATGTCCGCAATACCCCTCGAAGCTCCTCCACATCTTCCGCACTCTCACTCAACTGCGCCACCTTCCGCAGTGACCCTATTGGTAACGATGCACCCGCCACGCGTCTCTCCTTGCCCTTCACAGCTACCGCGGCGAGGATCGAGCTCTTGATATTCTCTCGCTGCGTTTTGCGGTCGACTATCGTTCCCGGTGCAGTGACTCCCGCGTCGTCGTCAAAGAGAGCCTCGTCCTCAGCTTCGGCGGAGTCAACGTCCTCTTCGACTTCGACAGTACGACGCTTCTTGAGAGCTGCGAAAGTTAGCTCAGTCCAGATCGACGGGCAAGAGCGGAGAAGGGATTTACCTGGACGGGTTGTCTGGAAAGTTCGGACAACATTCGGGCCTGCGTAACTGCGCTGGGCAGCAAAGCGGAGTCTAGAAGGGCCTCCCAGAGTGGCGAGAGCGTTGCGGATCATGATGTTGCTGATCGTAATGGTCATTGTCAACAGTAAAGCTAGTAAAGAGCGAGCTCGACGAAGGCTGTCAAGCCGTTTTGACTTTGGCGGGTAGCGTCTTTACGTAACCGCCGAGCGAGGACATCAGACACAGCTTGCAATTGCAGCGGTATCCCAGGGGTATGCATGCGACGAGCCGTACTTTGACCAGCTGTAGCGTGAACGTCTGACTATTGACTATTAGTCCGGATACCAGAAAGGGCGAAACGTGGCTGAAAAAAAGCAACTTCATCCCTCAGGCCTCAGCCAGCTATGTTCCTCACGGAATACAGTGCCTCGCGGCCTCGGGAGCTGGTATCTTCCGCAGCAGCTCCTCGTCCGCATGTACCCAGACCTTGGCTACCTCTGAAGCCACCGAAAGCAACCTCATATCCTCGTACCTGATCCGTCAGCTCACCTTTTGCCACCTCAAGTTTTAACCGCAGGAACACTTACCTCGGCGCCGCCAGCGTCAACCCGATAGGCATCCCATTTTTACTCGCGAATCCCGGGATTTGTACCGTGGGAAGGTGCAGTGTGGTCCATAGAGAACACATGCGCGAGTCCCCGCTCTCTGTCCCCAGCCAAGCCTCGCCCGGGACGCTTGGCGTGACGATCGCGTCGTACTGCCTTGCGATGGCGTCCAGCTTGGGTCGGAGAGCCGCCATGGCGTCGTAGATATCCAGCTGCTCCCTCCTGCTGATGTTGGTACGATTCTCGACGAAGCTAACGATGAGAGGGTCGAGCTTGTCCTTGCCGGTCATGTACTCTGGTAGGAAGTTGACCCGACCTTCAGCGGCCATGATCTTCCGATTCCGAGGTGCGACATTATCAAACTCGGGAGGGAGCTCGACATCCTTGATGGTCGCCCCGGCGTCAAGCAGAAGCTGTCTGGACTTGGACCAGGCGCGCTCGAGCTCAGGCGAGGGGCCAGATCCGGCGATCCACTGGTCGGTCTTGACGTAGGCGAAAGTGCACGCACTGAGCGGTTTTGGAGGGGAAGGAGAGTGTATGTCGTCCGTCAAGCCGAAGACCTGTGCAAAGAGCTGGATGTCGGCGATAGAGCGCGCGAAGAAGCCGACAGTGTCCAGTGTGACGGAAAGGATTTTGCAGCCATCCCGGCCGATAGCGCCCCACCTATACCGTCAGCCTTGGCTCAATCTGGCACAAAGAGCAGCTCACGTTGGCTTCATCGAGAAGATCCCATTGTAGCTCCCAGGTCTTATTGTGCTACCAGCCTGTGGGAGTCAGATCTGCCGATAAGGAGTGATAGACGTACAGTCTGGGTGCCGAAAGCTACATGACATTGCCAGTCCGCAACAGCCGCGCCAGACCCTGAGCTGGATCCCCCGGGTGTACGATCCTGGTCGTACGCATTGCGGGCGGGAGTACCGACGTGACTAGCAGCGAACTCTGTAGTGTGCTGCAATGTCAGCCTCAGACGTGGGCTGCGAAGTAATTGCGACTGACCGTCTTGCCGATGAGTAAAGCGCCAGCAGCTCGAGCTATGCCAACCGGTCCTCCGTCAACATTCGGCCGGTGATCTTGGTAGATAGGACATCCGTGCTGGGTCGGCATATCTTTTGTATCTGACGGATCAGCTCATTCACAAGTGCCCCATACAGACCATACTGAAACCTCACCAATGACGTCCTTGATTCCAAGCACCGCACCGTACAGTGGTCCCCTCTCGCTCTCGGGGATGGCATCCAGCCTTTTCGCCTCCCTCAGAATATACTCTCTATCGAAGTATGCCCAGGCATGGATGACAGAGTCTCGCTCATCATACCGCGCAAGGTGAGCCTCGGCGATTTCGGTGATAGTGAGCTTGCCGGCGCGGACGAGAAATATCGTCTCGGTCGCCGTAAGATAGCTGGCGGGAAGCGCGCTCATCCTCTCTATCCGGTTCCGCAAGATATATGCAAGCGGGTGATAGCTGCGACAAAGATAATGATGGAGGAATAGTGTACATCTGATGCGCAATTCGACTCAACGAAGAGGAAATAGGGCGGTCGGATTAACCTCGGGAGGTAGAAGCCGGTCGGGGGTTTTGAGATCAGAGATCTGACAGCTGCGGACAAGAGAAACCCGGTGTGGCGAGTATGGTGTACCCCCGCAGAGCCGCGCAATCATCAGCCGGGGAGAAACGCTTCCAAGGTCCTCGCATGCCGCTGCAATCGCAAGCTGAGTCGCGCTCTCAGCTCTGGGTCAGTCGCGTGCGGCCCCACGGTGCGGGCAGACCCATCGGCCAATCTCGACGAGGAATGAGGAGTTGATTTATTTCCGGAACACAAGGTGAAATCTGAATCCGAGAGGGATCCGAGAGCGAGCAGAGACAGAGACTGATCAGAGCGGTACTTACGATTGCTTAGGTCCGTGACAGTAACCATTGAGTAAGCGCTCACTAGTTCGATGTCGGGGCAGGTGGAAGAAGCGTATTTGGGTGTTAGAGTGCTGACCACACCACCGTTGAAAATAGCCCTCTATGCAGTACTCTCTGAGCCCAGTCTTGCATTCAGATCCCCTAAAACCCAGCAGTATCACCCTGACGATCATGCAGAATTGTGCGACGCCTCCTCTGGAGCCGGAGTTTTCCTGAGAAGCCCTTCGTCCGCGTTGATCCATACCTTCGCTACCTCTGACGCCACCGACAGAAGCCTGACGTCCTCGTACCTACCCTGTCAGCTCTGTCTCCGAGCGAGCAGGCGCGCAGCGATCGACTCACCTCGGCGCCACCAATGTCAGGCCGATAGGCATTCCGCTCTCGCTAGCAAACCCTGGGATGTTGATGCAAGGCACATGGAGCGAGGTCCAGAGCGCGCAGAATCGCGCGTCCCCGGTCCGCTCGATCCCCACCCACGCCTCCCCGGGCACACTCGGCGTAACGATAGCATCGTACTGTCCCGCGATGGCGTCGAGCTTCGGCCTGAGCGCGGCCATCGCATCGTAGATATCGAGCTGTTCCCGCCTGGATATCTTGGTCTGGTTCTCGACGTGGCTGATGAGGAGCGGATCGAGCTTGTCCTTGCTGACCATGTACTCGGGGAGAAAGTTGACCCGACCTTCGGACGCCATGAGCCGTACCGTACGGGGCATGACGTCGTTGAATTCGGCTGGAAGCTCGACGTCCTTGACGGTCGCGCCAGCAGCGATGAGGAGCTCCTTGGACTTGGCCCAAGCGCGTTCGAGCTCCGGAGAGGGACCAGAGCCGGCTTGCCATTGGTCGGTTTTTACGTATGCGAATGTGCACGATGAGAGGGGTTTGGGAGGGGAGGGAGGGGGGGTATCGTCGACTACTTGGAAGACTTCCGCGAGAAGCTGGAGATCGGCGACTGAGCGGGCGTAGAGACCCAGGGTGTCGAGAGTGACGGATAAGACCTTCAGACCTTCGCGACCGATGGCGCCCCAGCTTGAGCATCAGCTCGACTCTACTTGTTCTTCGGGTCTGGACTCACGTCGGCTTCAATGCAAAGATGCCGTTGTAGCTTCCGGGTCGGACGGTGCTCCCGACCTATGCGGATCAGCGCCGCATCTCACGTGGGACAGAGAGCTTGAGCTCGAGCTTACGGTCTGAGTACCAAACGCCAGCTGACACTGCCAATCTCCGACCGCAGCTCCAGATCCTGAGCTGGATCCACCGGGAGTCCGCTCGGGGTCAAACGCGTTCCGAGCGGGAGGTCCAGTAGTAGTTGCCGCAAATTGGGTGGTGTGCTAGACTGTCAGCGTGGGTACGACACAGATCTCTTGGAACCACTTAGCCGCTAGGGAGGAGCGGGAGGAAGGGAAGCAACTTACGGTCTTGCCGAAGATAAGCGCTCCTGCAGCACGGCAGACTCCCACAGGTACCGCATCTACGTTCGGTCTATGGTCTTTGTAGATGGGGGAGTTGTGCTCGGTCGGCATGTCTTTGGTATCTATGACCGTCAGCGGAATGTCTGGTCGATCGAGCTCTTGACCCACTGATCATGTCCTTGACACCGAGAACAGCCCCATGGAGTGGGCCCCTCTCTGCCTCGGGTATCGCATCGAGACGCTTAGCCTCGCTCAAGACACGCTCCCGGTCCATGTACGCCCAGGCGTGAATTGTAGGATCGCGCTCGTCATATCGCGCAAGATGGGCCTCGGCGATCTGGGTTACTGTGAGCTTGCCGGATCGGACGAGAGCGATAGTTTCGGTGGCAGTGAGGTAGTTGGCGGGGAGGCTGGACATTGTGAGTGATAGTATGGTGAGGTAAGGGCAGGTGGGGGAGTCTGAGGTGGACCAGGGTGGACCGAGGCTACTTATAGAGACGTGGGGATGGGCCGGTTACCACCGGAGCCAACAGCCGGCCGTCGGGATCCGGTGCCGGCAGGAGCAGAACGCGATAAGATAGGAGGAGGTCGGGACGGCGAGCCGTGCGAGTAGTGACAATCCGCAGTCATGAACAGCAGAGTCCAGGACGTGACAAAGCTCATGGCTGCTCAGATCGGATGCATGCGAAACACTCTTGCGAAATACAACACAGCGCTGACGCATTCCGGATACTAGTAGATACACGGGATATCGTCTTCTATCAATCCTGTCAGATCGTCGGACACCTCTTGCCTATCTCGGCACAGGATAAGGGGCAGTGTACACCGATATACTTGCTTCTCTGGAGGCGTCAGCAGCAGCTCCATATAAGCAGTTTTGTATCTGCAACATGTGCTCACTTGATCACATTTGTCCACCCCTGAATTGTCAGCCTTGGGACAAGATTGATGGCCACTTTCTAGCTGAACATACCGGATACTCTGCACGTGCCCACAACACGAGTCTGTCACCTTCCACTGCATCTCTCACCAGCGGATGGGTCTTGTCGAAGACGTGACGATGGGACTTGAAGTATTGCCCCGCTACCGTGTCAGCGAGATCTACAAGCTCATGAACCTAACTTACCGTGTACATTGTACTGTATCTTGACACGTGACTCAGGTACCTCCTGTCCATTGCGCAGAAGAGACATCTCGAACCAGGAGTAGGAGTGCTCGTATTTGCCTAAACGGAATCAGCCATACTCATTACAGTTCGTCATCCTCAGTACGCACCATAGTGAGCGGCATTATCACTCCAACCCTGGTCCCTCGAGAACGTCTCCACCGCCACTTGACGTATCCAAGAGCTCGCCCCAGTCTCATCCTTCTCTTCGCCTCCATTCCGCTGCTTCAGTAGGCACCCCATCGGGCTCGAACAGAGATACCACACCTCCCCTATTCGATCTCTCAATCCACTCCCCTCCATCTCCATATCCTCCTTCACCTCGTCCTCTTGCCCCGACGTCCATGTCTCGAGCTGTCCTCCGCTGGATTGCCGAGGCGGGGCCATCCTCGCGATGACGGTACATGCCCGCTTGTTTGACCTCGTACACTTTGTCCAGTACTGCGCCTGGTCCACGATCCGCTGGGCGAGCTCGATAGGTAGTCCACGCCATTTCAAGAGGGTGACGACGGCATTGATAGTGGCCGGCCCGGTAGGACGCGAGTGGGAGTGGGTCAATTCGGGGGACGGCATGGGGACAAAGTACGATAGATATCGGCGCGCACCGGTCTCGCTTGTGTTTCGCAATGGGCCAGTTGCGGGGAGTGAGGTAGCGCCTGTTGGCTGTGGGCTTTGAGAGAAGACCCCGCCCATGATCATGTAGCTAGCATTGTACAGGCATCAAGGAGAGATGGACCAAAGGAGAAGCGGTTTGCGGCGATGACGCGCATGAGCGGCAACCACCGCTGGCTCTCCAACTCCACGTGTACGATGATCCTCATTCCTTATCACGGCATTGGCAAGGCACGACGACGCCTTCTCCAATCCAAACCTTTTCTTGCTATTCTCCGCCGACCGCATTGGGACCCTTGGTGGCTCAGGACAGCTCTCGCATATCCGAGAATCGTGCCTGTCTTGTACAAGACGGGAAGGCCTGGATGCCCATAGACATGTGGCTCATCCCGCCAAAGATGAATGAGCTCATAACTGATGCGACCTGCTGATCTGCCGGTGCCCCAGCTTCGTCCAAGCTAACATCCCCTCTCCATTTTTCCTCATCCGACATCGTCTAGCCTCCTTAATTTCTTTACCCGGCCTCTCAACCGTTCCTCCGACATGTGGTCCATCGCTTCCTGCTTGGCGCTGTGCGTGCTAGCTGGTCTGGCGTCCGGACTCGATGGCGAAAACGGTATGAAATATGGCGCGGCGCCCAGACCCTACACCGCCGCTCGTGGCACACTCTCCACAGCAGCCTCTATCGTCACACACTTCGGAAGCCCTGCTATCGACTGCGCATGCGGCTACGTCCTCTCCGCACACTCTGATGCCTACTTCCCCCTCCTCAAGGAGATAACTTTCGCATCAATGCCAGATATACCCGGCTCGGAATTCGACGCTCTCGGACTCGAGGTGGGGAGATGGTCCATAGGATGTAATTACGAGGGAACGAGGTCAGTGGGATCGGTGGATAACGTGTATGTCAAGAATGCGGTGCTGGAGCTGCGAGTGCCGGGCGGTCAGAGTGTGGGCGGGTCCATCAGCGCGGCTGAAGTCTTGCTCAAGGATACCATCACCGGGGGTGTCTTTACCATGGAAGCAAAGCTGGGAGGCAACAAGGGGACCTGTCAATCTATCGTGAGCATTTTCCACTGTGGAGTCTGCTCGTTCGTGGCTGGAGAGCAGAGTCCCCTGTCGAGCACAAAGCTGATCTTCCAGTTGACGTTCCATACGAATGACGGCTCCGGCAACAGCGACGAGCAGGACATCGAGATCATCGGCTCCAAGGGGGCAGATGATGGCATGCCGCCCGTTATCGAGCTTACGAACTGGAATGTGAGTGTCTCCAGATCTTCGAGATGCCTTCTATTCCCATGCGATTACTAATACGTCAGCCGGCTGGAAAGGACAATAGCCACCAGAGCAACCCGTTCCCGGCCAATCCCATCGACTCCTTTCACAACTACACGTGAGCTCGACATGTCTCTGACTCGTACTATCAGTGAACAGGGTGTCATGATCTGACGTACAGGATCGCCTGGCTGCCCAACGCAACCACGTATCAGTTTGACGGCCAACAACTGAAGGCGCCCGCCATGTACCGTACGTCTTTCTCCTTCTTACTGTGTTCGACTACATCGCCGAAGTCCTACTGGCGCTAGGTTGACATATCAGGATCCGTCAACCCATCAAGGCTGATCATGAACAACTGGTCTAATGGGAGTCCAGGCTTTACCTTGGGTCCCCCCGCAGCTGACAATCTCATGCAAGGTGAGCCCCATGTTCAGTCTCTCCGCTATATATATCCGCCTCACCTATCATGTCGACCTGGGTTTCGTGTCCAGGCTACTACAGTAAAGGAGATCAGCTCACCCAACTCAGTCAGATCGGTCCGATTCTTTTACCAAAGCCCTCGGGTACCCGGACTCCCAGTGGGGTGCTCGATCCAGTCAGCCTGTAGGGTCTAGACGCAAATACGAGTTGAAAACACGCACAACATTGGCTCTCATGCCTCATTGCTCACATCCTATATACATACCGGCCACATTTGAACTGCATTCCCCCTCTGCACGTTGAGGCTTCATTTCTCAATACAGGAAGGCCTCAACATCCAGCTCCCACTTGGTGCTGGGGTACGTCTTCCCCAACAGCGCCACCGTGTTCCTGACCTGATCGCACATCCCCCCAGGTCCACACACTACCACCCCGACTAGCCCCCAGCCCGCCTTGACCTCCTCTGCCAGCGCCATGTCCAAATCATTTCGCCCTCCCATCAGGATGCTCCTCTCCACGTGTCCCGGGATACATGGCTGGAGCTCCTCCACCAGCGCCGCCTGGGCAGACCGGACCGACCAGTAGATCTTGATGTTGGGATGGGCGTGGACGAACGGTAGGATACCGGTGATTCCGATACCGCCGGCAAAGAGGATGAGGCGGTCGGTATCGAGTACGGGCTGAGACGAGGTATTGCGGTAAGGACCGTCAAGAAGGGCGGACAGGCGGGAGTGGGTAAAGGAAGCGGTGAGACCCTTGTGGCGCTTGGTGAAGAGGGTGATGCCGGATGTGGAGTGTGTGAGGGCCATACCGCGGCCGGACGATAGGACAGGGAGAGGGTTGGTGGTATCCTTCTCGGACTTTTCGATATCGGGGGTCTCTGCGGTGGTGGAGAAGGCTGGATCGGAAGTGGACGGGGAGAGGGTGTGCTTGGTGGCCGGACGGAGGAGGGCGGTGGGGATAACGGAGAAGGGGTGATTCTCCCATGGCGCCCACTTCCTCGTCGCCGGGAGGTAGAGGTAGGCGTGCTGGCCCGGCACGATCGACCACCTAACTCCCGGAATATCCACCCTGACCACCTCATCCCCTATCGGCGTCAACACCGCCTGCTTGATCCCGACCTTGAGCACCCGGCCCAGCCGGACGACTCGGTCAAAGAACCAGATGGCGCAGCACAGGTAAATCCAGTACTCGTACGCGAACTGCCGCTGGTAGAGGTACTCGATATGATACCACGTTCCAGCGATGACGAAGACCGCGAGGAGGATGTGGGTGATGAGGAAGATCTCGTAGTAGTATTTACGGAACTGTGCGGCGACGACCATGATGACCGCGGCGACTGTCCCGACGCAGCCCCATACCCAGTACAGCTTGGGGAGCTCGGTAGGGTAGGAGCCGTTCTGGACGCGGGCCACGAGTTCCAGGATGGAGTGGAGGACGAGCTGGAGTAGGCAAAGCCGGGCGACCCAGCGGTGTATGAGGAGGTAGGTGGAGTGTGACCAGTTGCTGAGCCAGAGGAGGATGTTGTTGCGCCCAGCGAGAAGGATGGTAAGAGGCATGAGCGCTATCGAGAGGGCGCCAGTCCGATTGGCGACGTATGACATGGTCTCAAAGTAGGTGGAAGTAAACCAGGTGTTCGGCGAGACCGAGCCGTACTCGACAGCGGTGAAGACGACCGTCATAATGACGAAGAAGGCGAGGAAGATGGATTGGCCGAGGGTGGGGATGTGGAAGACGCGGTACATGGGCTGGATGTGGCGCGAGGCCAAGGTGGGGTAGATGTATCTCACTTTGAGCCAGTGTGAGAGGGAGGCGGCGTAAGGGAGGTAAGACAGCGCGGTGAGGAGGATAGGAATGCCCACGCCGACCAAGAATAGGGTCAAGCTACTAGTCAGCATACTGTCCACGATCTGGACTGGAAAGCTTACGCGTATCTCGAATTGAGCGTCTCTTGCCATTCAAACTGCTCCATGCTCTGCTTCTCCGCCTGCCAAGAGTCCTTGTTGATCAACATCGTCCCGTTCAACTCCATCGCCTCAGCATCATACGCCGCCGACGGAGTCCCGCTAACCCTGTCATACGCCTCCTGATACCCCCACATGGGCGCGACCGCCTTGTCCCCTGTGGACTGGGCGTACCAGTATGTCTCGAGCTTGGCGCGGGTGGGGTTGGGCTCCGGGAAGCACTTCTCGTGAATGCAGTAGGCGAGGGTGGTGAGGAATGGGACTGAGGTGGAGCGACACTCAGGAGTGGTCTCTTCCATGTCGCCGTGCCGCTTCATCATGCGGGTCATAATGTGGCCGGACATGTCGTCTGCAGTTGCGGTGCAGTCGATCATGGCGCCGGCGATGACGGAGCGGCAGGCGTATGCGCAGGAGGGGTTGTACATGTCGAGAGTGATGCCGATGAAGGCCTGGACGGTCGAGAGGGAGAAGAGGATCGCTGATAAGAGGTTGAGAGACCGCATATTGAAAGAGCGCGTTTAGCGATTCCAGAATCCAGCTTGTATTGGAGGTGGCGAGAAGGAGGGGAAGAGCAGTCGGCGAGAACCTCTTATATCATATGTTGGTGATGGGGAATCTCGAATCGGTCGAAAGGAGTGTTGCCAAACCTTGGCTACCATCCGTGCCTGCTTAGAAATAAGGCCTCAGTTGGGTGAGCGAGTTTGATCAGCGCAGGAACCTGCGCCATTTCCATGCTCTCGATTGAGGCGGGGATCATGGCCATGTCGAGGGACAGTGCCGCGGTGGATATCATCCTTGTGTAATGAGCTGTTAGATGGAGGGGTAGGCTGCAAGTGGCCAGACGGTCCAGAGCAGGAGTAATCTCTTCGTCGTCGAGCGCCTCTTCCGGTTCGCGATCGTCTGTCGGCCAGTAACAGGCGAGCTACATTTCGCTCCTGCTTCCTGATTTGCGGTCCGTTCTGATACTATCCGGGCTGTCGACCGTCGGCCGAGGTGGACTTGTGCTACCGATGATAAAGTATGGTCTCAAGCCACAACCTATCGCCTCGCTCGAGCTGCTGAGCGTGTTTTGGGTGAGAAACGTGATCCGTGCGTCAGGCGCCAGATAATGGCTCAGACATGACGTTCAGCTGCTTGAGGTCTTGCTGTTGCTCATATACATTGATCACAGGGAGACCTCGGCGCCCAACAAAGATGAGTCGCCAGCTCTCAGCTAGTACCTCCCGCGTGCAGCGGTCCGAAATGAACGTATTCTCGAACGACACAGGCCGATCAGGAGCGCTCGGAAAGCGGGGTGCGACTGAAGCGGGTCTTGATGAGGGTATGTAGCCCTCCCTATGAAATACGTATGGAAAGCTGATGATCAGACCCTGCAAAGATGAAGCGTGACCTTGCTAGGGCTCAAGCAAAGATTGCTACATTGGAGCGGGATCTCTCAACGTCAAACAAGCGGAATAGGGAGATGGAGGCGGAAATGACGGAGCAGCGGGGGAAGGGAGAGGTCGTTCGCGCACAGAGGGACCTAATCCTCAAGGGAGAGGCGAATGAGAGAGGAAGAGGAGAGGAGAGAGAAGCCAAGTTTGCAGAGGACACAGTGAGCTTTCCTCCTCGCTAAAGAAAGGTTATAGCTTATGCTAGAAACGCCTGAACGGCCGGCTATCAGAGTATCGCACAAAATACGAGAAGGCCTCATCCAGTTTGGAAGCGCTCAAATCTGAGCATGACCAGACTATCGGTCGCCTTGCGGCACTCAAGCAGGAACACGTCTCAACGGCCAAGCGGCTCGAGGGGGAGCTGGGGGACGCAAAGAGACAGGTGGACTCGCTCAAGTTATGGCAGCGGAGGGCCCAGGCTCTGACTATCGATCTGGAGGAGCAGAAGAGGATCGTCGCAACGCTCAGAGGCGGGCGGGATGGTGAAGGCGGCGAGAAGGAAGGGGACGAGGTGTTGCGGAAGGAGTTCAGGCGTGAGCTCCCCTTCTCGGTTGTTTGATGAAGCAGAGCTGACCGTCAGGCCAATCTCAGCAATTCTTACTGCATCAGCAACAAGCGAATAGCCTCAAGACCGAGGTCACAGAGTTGAGGCAGTACAAGAAGCAGGCGGAAGCGGCCGAGCGGGTGCAGAAGGAGATTGAGCGGGATTTGAGGGAACAGATTTGGACGTTGCAGGAACAGCTGGAGCGTTCTCGGAGGGACATGGAGTGAGTTGACATTTTAGAATAGTGGCATTCAGCTCATGCTCCAGCTCTCTTACCCAGACCTTCCCATCATCGCCCGATGCCGCTCTCCCCGACGCCAAGACCCTCCAATCACGCCTTTCGTCCCTTTCCGCCCTGCACACACAGGCAACATCCGACCTCGCCCAGAAAGATAGCGAGATACGAACTCTGGACGTCCGCCTCGTGCGGCAAAGCGACGACAGCCGTGCTGTCATTCAGGATTTGACCAAGAAGTTGCTGGAAGCGGAGCGGGAATGTCGATGGGCGAAAGAGGGGCGCGCAGCGGCCGAGAAGGGAGAGGAGTTTGCGCGCAAGCAGGTAGAGGCCTTGGAGTCTAGCTCGGTAAGGTGGCAGATGCTTGTGACCGAACGAGCGATAGCTGAAGTAGCAGCGCCAGTCAGGGCCTGACGGAGTGTCATTGGGGGACCATACTCGGCGCGTGAATTACCTGGAGAAGCAGGTTAAGCTATATAAGGCTGAACTGGAGGCTGTAGCCCGGGACTCGAGGGAGCTGGAGGATCGTCTGACTCAGGGAGCTGGCCTTGTCAAGCAGACCATGCTGGATGAGGCGCAGACCAAGGCCGACACGCTTCAAGCAGGTACGCACACTCTACCTTTGCTGTTGGGACCAACTGATAATGCAGACATCACCGCCCTCCAGTCAACGATCGCCGAGCTCACCACCGCGAACACCACACTGGACGCCGAAGTGACTGACCTGATGCGCCGGGTTGCATCAGGCGAGTACAATCCCGCCACAGAGCGCTGTATCGAATTCGCCAACAATCCCGCTGCAAAGGAAAAGACCATCCGGCGGGCTGAGCTGGATCAGCTTCGAAGCGAGAACGAGGCGTTGATAGAAGAGATCCAGGCGTTGGAGGAGGCCAAGGGGCTAAAGGAGGATGAGGGGTATGTCCCGCGGGCGAGCTGGGAGAGATTGCAGCGGGAAAACAGGGAGATGGAGATGGGGCATACGAAGCGGCTTCAGCGCTTGAAAGAGGTGGGTCTCCCTCCCAGTAAAATTGGTTGTTGGTGACACTGATGGTCAGATCTTCAGTATGAAGTCCAAGGAGTTCCTTGAAGCCGTCTACTCCCTCCTCGGCTGGCGAATCAAATTCGACGAGTCCGGCGCCGATATCCGCCTCACTTCCATGTACGCTCCCAAAGGCAAAATGGGCTTGACGCTCAAATTCGCCAGTCAGGAAGGGCACTTTGGGACTATGCAAATGACGGGCGCGATGGCGAGGGGACTGGAGGAGGCGCGGACGTTCTGGATCGTAGAGAGGCAGAGTGTACCGGGCTTCTTGGCCCAGGTGACGACCGAGTGCTTCGAGAAGACGACGATCGGGCGGGCGGCGGGGTACGTTGGGTTAGAATGAGGAGGGGCAAGGGATGGGTTGTACATAGGGGGATGTGATGCATGACGATGGGCACTTCCTGCTTCTGATCCTTCTTCCGACTATTTCAGAGTAGTCACTGATCACCGGCCATTCCGGGTTGGCCAAAGAGTCAAAGTGTGAGACCCACCCTAGTGACCCCACCGAAGCTGAAGTCTCAACTCCACATTCCTCAAGTCTCGACCGGCTGGACCGCCGACTTCTTCTCTTTGTTCGTCGACTTTTACCTCAGACTGCACGCATCCTGCGTCCCTGCATCCACCTCCAAACGACTCATCTTCGACGATCGCGTCATATTAGGCATACACTGTCAGATGTCGGCCCCGCAACCCTCGTCCCCGGAAGAGCATGATCCGCTCGACCTCACCTCCCTCGACGCCGACTCCCTCTTCACGGCTCTAGGCGCTGTTGATCTGGTGCGTCTTCTTGACAGCCCCCCAGCGCATTTCCACGCCGTTCTATATCCTTGCTGATCACCTCTAGGCCATTCCAGACCTACTTCTCTCCGTCAAACCCGTTCTCGCGCACCTGACATCCCCTACCCCCGAACGCACTGCCATAACAGCCAACAAAGCAATAGAGGCATACATGTCCACTCTTGACGTACGCCTACTCGTTCACACCCCTATCCCTGCCGTGGTATCAAAAGTTGACCCCAGCACAGAAAATCCAGTTCATCCTCCGTCAAACGGTCTACTATCTACGCGAAACGAGAGCGTCAACTTCTGCGCTGAGACCACCTCCGGTAGGGTCTATTCCGACACCCTTCTCGGCGAGCCTGCCGGCTGGTACTGGCGTAGGGGCTGGAGCAGGAGCTAAGGAGAAGGCTGCAGTTGCAGGAGGAGACGAGTCTCGCGCAGGCGGCGGGGAGGTTGAGCTTGGGCTGTATGGGATGAGAACGGAGGTGCGGGTGATGAAGGATCTGGAGGAGACGCTGAAGCGGCTGAGAGAGGACCTGAGTGGGAGTCAGGGTCTAGAGACGCGATCTGGAGGGCCGAAAAATGTTGCAGCATCGCAAGCAGATATCACAGATAGATGACATCAATGATAGTTGCCGATTCCGCAGCTTGGAACGGCGGACGCGTATCATGGGATAGTACGAGCGAGGATCGACAGCGACTGATACATCTGCGAATACATTTGAGCTTGCGGAACACTATATGGCGATATAAACAGGATGTTCACCCCGCGAGAGTACAGAGCGAAACAACGAAGAAAAGTGATGAAGGAGGTATCACATAATACGAAATGAAAAGGAGGGGAGGAAGTGGCCGTATAATCCCTTCTACTCAACCCTACGGAGCCTACGCCATCGGTCGATGCTGATCGCTAGAGCCAGGACAGCATCTAGGATCGCTCGCCTCGGAGCCGGCGGGCCAGCTGGAGGTCCTTGGGCTGGATGGTGACTCGCTTGGCGTGGATAGCGGCCAAGTTGGCTGGACTGTCAGTTTGGTTTCAAGCGAACGCGAGGTCGCACTGTTCACAACTTACTGTCCTCGAAGAGAGACACGAGGTAGGCCTCGGAAGCCTCCTGGAGAGCTCCGATAGCGGAGGACTGGAATCGGACTACATCGTAAGCTTTTGAGCGCTTTTCGGCGGAGCGCGCGTGATAACTCACGGTCCGTCTTGAAGTCCTGGGCGATCTCACGGACGAGACGCTGGAAGGGGAGCTTCCTGATCAGGAGCTCGGTCGACCTTTGGCGTCAGCTGAGCGCTCGTATGGGCCAAGAAGCACCTCCTAACTCACTTCTGGTATCGCCTAATCTCACGGAGAGCGACGGTACCGGGCCTGTACCTGTGGGGCTTCTTGACACCACCGGCGTGGGCGGCGGGCGCGGACTTGCGGGCGGCCTTAGTGGCGACTGAGGGGTCAGTAGGGGTACCAAGGGATAAGTGGGTGAGAGGTGTATATCAGGCGAGGGAAGGAAGCTGCCGCAGATCTTCAAGCAAAGGTCCGAGAGGGACCTGCAATGGCGGGCAAGAGAAGACAGGAGAGGGATATGACGGAGAGGGTGTGAGGGAAGGAAGACTCACGCTGCTTTCGGGGCGCCTTACCACCGGTGGACTTTCGTGCGGTTTGCTATCAATGTCAGTTGGAGTTCCCCGAGGAGTCGAAGCAAATGAGGTATCAGAGAGTCAAGGCAGTCTTGAGGGGAAGTAGCAGGCGAGGAGACAGGAGGGATGGTCGGGGAATAGGTGTGCGGAGGTGGGCTGAAGTGGAGGAAGGAAGCAGGGGATCTCCAACTTCAACCTCCAGGACCCGCTGCCGCCGTCATCGCCATCATCGCAGTCTATGCATCACCCCTAGGCCATGCACAGCTTCTCGTCTCCATGCCAGAAGGGGATGGGTGTAGATGAGAAGGCATGTCATGGAAGAAGGGGGGAGAGGGAGGTCAGAGTGGAGGTTGCCTCCACAACACCTTCCTTCCTCCTCCTTCTTTGCAGACACGATGACTAACCTTGGTTCGCGCTGCATGCATCAGCTTATGCCCTACTCATTCCAGGCCCTCTAGCTGACTTACCCATGTTGCTGGATGCTTGTTATAGGTATTTGTGGGTAGTAAGGGTGTCTTGTCGATATGGACGTATGCGGAGAAGGAGACGTACAAAAGCAAGAGGGGAGGGGGGGATGGAGTTGTTTGTATCAACCCGGCGACGACGAGGGGGCGGTGGCGAAGGCGGTAGCGCGGGGCGGCAAGGGGCCCGTGCACAGCGGATCGTACCGCCGACGCATAGTAATCATTCAACTCGGCGTTATGGGAGTGTGGCGCTAGGGAGCCGGGCGACGGGTATCGGGGAAGACCGGGCTGGAAAGGAGACGGCCAAAAGCTGTTTTCGGGTGGTATGAGGCGCGGAATTGAGCCGCGGGATATGGGCTGAAGAAGGGATAACGGGAAGGGTCACTGTGAGCTGAGCGTGTATGCTGTGGCGTTCATAATAGTACCAATAGATAGCTGGGAATCGCTACTATCCCCAGCCAGAGTTTGAGCATACTTCGATATGCAGAAGGAAGAGCTATACCCAGTCGGAGGCAGAAGTCACTGCGAGAGTTGGAGGACGAGATGTTCGCCACCCGCCACTTTCACTCTTGCTTTCACTCGGCCTGCTCCTTTCCCTACAGCTCTCCTCCAAGGTCTCCTTCCGAAACGTCTTGTGGGGTAGCTGCTGATCTCCACAAGTGAACAGAGCTGCTGGGGCAGCGGTAGAAGGATTATTTAGGTAAAAGGCCTGGACAGCGTAGGACACACAGAGCATTTCGCCCGTCTTCCGCTTCTACTTGTTGCTGCTTTGACCGGCTCTTGGCTGTCATCTAGTCTTCTATGCATCTTATGTACAATATGTTCATTGCCTCGCTGCTATTAACAGAACGCAGAGACCTCGTCGTACCTATCGCTGTCCTCTCATTTCGATCACAAACCCCTCGTTCCCGACTTTCATCGCGAGACTCGTACCTCGCTCTAGTCTACGCGCTCACAGCGCACCACCCCTCCCTGGCGCCTTCACCACCAAGATCTCCCAGCTCCTTCTCGCCACGCCATACATCCACTCCAGCTTCTCGTCAATCTCCTTCCCCGGTCCGACCTGCTCGCACCCCTTGGCGGCCTCCCTTCCCAGGCCGGCAGTGGCGAGATCCCCGATACCTGCCCAAAGTGGTGTCCACTCCTTCTGCTTCGTAGACGCAGCCTTCCCTACTGCCTTCTCCCTCTCGTTCTCGGCCTTGGCCTGAGTCCCCCGTCGGTCGATCTCTACCGCAGTGTCGAACCCAAAGGGCCGGTCCGGAGAGAGCAGCCTCGTTGCGCAGAAGTGGATCACTTCTCTCGGAGTCGATGGGTGTAAGAGCGCGAGGTGGGCGACAAGTGGCGCATGCAGGGCGTGGTCGGTCTCGTGGCCCGTAGGGATGGGAAGCGCCTCGGCGAGGGCCGGACTGGGGGACGAGGGCAGAGGAACAGCCGTAGCGAGTGCGAGAGGTTCTGTCGTGGCAGCAATCGGCGTAGGGCTGGCGAGAAGCACATCCGTGGAGGGCTCATCGTGGAAGAAGCTGTTCTTCCTGCTGCTTGTCTTCAGGCAGGGGGTGAGCGGAGTAAGGGGTGTGAGTGGCGGGGTAGGGAGGTGCTGAGGCAGAGTAGGAGGAATGATAGTGAGGACAGGGACGTGAGGAGAGAAATGGCAGCTCTTGGTGGGAGAACGCCGCTCGTTGCTGACGCTGGGGGAAGCAGGGGGTGAGGTCATCCAGTAAGGAGGTGAAGGAGGTAGCATGACAGGCTAGGGCGTGAGTATGAGAATGACTGAGTACGTGACGGGTGAGTGTGAACTGAGGAAAGAGGAAGATACGGTCCAGAACGTATACCTTATATCCCAGCTGAGAGTCGAGAATCCCTTCATCCGCAGCTCCGTTGCTCATCAGCACCGCATATCGCGCCCTCGATCCCTCGAGGGTCCCACACGCGTAGCAGCGATAGTGCACAACATCCTTTCATACTCGGTCCTCATCAGCTCAACCACCTTGAAGCACAGCCCCGCATTCCCGTCCTCGGCCGGATCCCATCGACGCTCTTTTCTGCGCCGCGCCTGATCCTATACAGCATCTTCTTCTCGTAACTTGCTCTGTCCATAGCTCATGCACTGCCCAGACTTCGGCCCATGAACCTGAATGCATCAGCTCCTTCCTCGTTCCTTGTTGAGTCGGGAATCGTGGAGCTCACCGCCGCTTCTGGAAGCTCATCCACCATTTACTTGGCTTCGCGGCTCGTGCGCCCGTCTGACCGGTGGGCTGTCCATCTGGCCCCATTGTCTGCTCGGGTGGGTATAGGCGGTCTGCGAGTCGGAGGGCAAGCTCTGTGCGGGTCTGGGTGAGGTAGGAGCGAAGAGCATCTACATAGTCAGCGAAATACCTCGCAGTATAGAGTGGGGACTCTGAACATACCGGCATCAGGCCGGCTTCCTGGGGCGTGGTACAAGCTGTTCAACGGGAACCCAGCGTCTCCGGGCAGAGCAAACGAGTCCACCGCGAGTGTTTGAAGCACCTTGGTCGCTTCTTGATACCCCGGAGACGGTCTTCCGGGCGTGGGTGCGAGCTTGGTGAGGCATTCCGAAATGAAGAGGATTAGGTAGATGAGCAGGCGGTCGGCGGGGCCTGGTGGGTCAGCTTTGGCGAACGAAGTGCGAATCTTGGGGTTGCGAAGCTTACCTTTGATCTCGAAGTTTCTGAAGAGACAGTTGGCTCGGAAGCTGTAGGATCAGTACTTGACTAGTCATATGCCGCCTCGGTCGGCACAAGGCGGTAAGGCAGGTGGACATACAGGTCCAAGGCCTCTTCGATGATGTCCGGCTGACTAGGGTCGGCTGGACAATCAGCTCACAGTCTAGGCGCTAGATGCAGCACCTCGGGGAATGTAGCTCACATGCTATGGGCGCCGGTCCGCGCACTTTGGTAGATATAGGCAAGATAGCGGTGTTGCCCACTTGCCGGACCGAGGGATCATCGTTGTAAGAGGAGTGGTAGGCCTGTACAAGGTCAATCTTGTCCCTCGAAACGGGATAGAGGACGTGACCTCCCGCCTTTCGATCACGCTGACGGAACAGTACTCACGGGCATACTGTATGTATCTATGCTATCCGGATTTGGGATGTAAGAGCGCGATAGATAGAGTAGAGAGCATGGGTTCCCCGCAGCCAGGCCGGTGACGCACAGGTCCAGCTTGTTGACTGTAAATATTCCCCCCATTTCTGTCCCGGCCGTGTCCCCCACTCCTTCGCGTACATTTCTCTCTTCGACCCCTCTCAAACCTCTCTACAGGCATCATGAGCACCTCGGCCCGCCCTTCGGTGACTGCCATCGTGGCAGCTACCCTCTCTAATGGCATTGGGAAAGATGGAGGACTCCCATGGCGTCTCCCGGGCGAGATGAAGTACTTTCAGAAAGGTTCGTCTCCCCACCGACTCCACTTCTGACACTCTGTATCGCTCATTGCTCGGCGCTACGGCAGATGACTGACTGACGCAGTATAGTCACTGTCGGCGCGCATCCCTCCGCCCAAGGTGGAGCTGCTTCAACGCAGAATGCGGTCATCATGGGCCGTAAGACCTGGGAGAGTATACCGACCAAGTTCAGGCCATTGGCGAACAGGCAGAACTTGGTAGTCTCCCGGAAAGGCATCGACGTGTGAGCTACCTGGTTGACTCGCCAGGCGTAAGACAAAGCTCAACCTTCCAGCTCTTCTGAACCTTCCTCCTCCTCACACTCTTCGCTCAGCGAAGCCCTCTCCTCCCCTTCTTCCTCCGCCTCGCAGAAGATCTTCCTCATTGGCGGCGCGCAGCTCTACTCTGAGGCCCTTACTGCCTCCCCGCCGATGGTAGACCGCGTCCTCTTGACGCGAATAACGACCGACGTCGAGTGTGATACCTTCCTGGATGATTTCACGAGCCGGACAGCCGAAAATGGGGAAGAGGGAAGGGAGGGGAAGAAGGTATGGCGGATAGCGAGTCATAAGGAGCTAGAAGAGTATGTGGGATTCGAGGTGAAGGAGGGAGAAGTAGAGGAGAAGGAGTTCAAATATAGGTTTGAAATGTGGGTCTTGGCATGAGAATGGAAGCATGCTGCCAATCGGAGTGGCAAGAGATGCATGAGGCATTCCAAGCGATGAGAATCTATTGATGAATGCTTTTGGGTCGTTCGTGTCATAGCTAGGGCAGGCCGGATACTCAGTTGTAGATCTATGGTTATCAGCTACTAGTCACCAAACATTGACGCATTACTCACATTCCAGCTTGACCGCCACTTCCATCCCTTGTGGTCGTTGATGTTCCCATGCACCCCCAACGCCAAATCCTTGAACCACCAGAAGTTGACCACGACCGCCAGCGTCCAAACAACGAACCAAGCGAGTCGTCTTGATTGTGGTCGGTTGTCGCGCGGGTTGCCAAAGAAGAGGTGGTCCAAGACGTGACCGGCAATGAGGACTGCGAACCAGAGCGTAGGGAGCTGAAGGTCAGCATGGCGCAATAATAAGAGCGAAGTGACATACGTAGTGGTGCAGATAGGTGACTCGGCCCATGATCAAGAACGGCACTGAATACGTCAGCTTGAGGGCTGCAGACTGCTGATCGTTCTCCAGCTCACAGTAGTGGAACGCCCAGCCCGCAAAGGCCACCTTCCCAACATGCGTCCAGTCTTCCCACTCTCCGACTTTCCAGTCCTTGTAACCCCTCTGCATTCTCAGGATATACCACCCCGTCATTCCCATGCCCAGCACGAGCGCGATGGAGGAAAACCACCAGATGATCGGTGTTCCAAGGAGGTAGAACTTGATCTGATTGTCGCCCCATCCGCACATCCGGAGACCGAGGTTAAGGAATGGCCAGTCCGTTGGGAGAGAAGCGAGGATATCGTCCTTGTCTGGGTCGGGGACGAGGGCGTTGTTGGAGGTCCACATGGCGACATTGAGGTGGAGGAAGTCGCGCCAGAAGGGGGATTTGTAGAGTTTTGCCGAGCCAGCGGGTACTAGTGGTCAGCTTTGAGGAATGTCTCGCCGATAGCGAAAACTTACGTCGCTCGTTCCAGTGAGACTCGACATTCCAGTAGGTATGAATGTCCTTCGGGTTGTTCTCCTTGTCGCAAGTCACCTCGACCTGCTTGAACCCCCACTGGGGCAGCACCGAGTTCGCTGCTCTCAGATAGCAATTCAGCAGCTTGTGCCGGAACCGCATCCGAGTCGTCAGGGAATGTACCCGCCCGTCCTTCGCATCTGACCGAGAGCGATGGGTGTCGTCTACCACCTCGACGACCCAATGATCCCCCTCATCCCCAATCGTCTCGTTTCCGTACCCCGACACCTCCCAGTGCTCCTTCGTGACCGGCGCCGCAATGACGTGCGAGTGCAAATTGCGGCCCGTTGACGTATGTACCAGTCGGATGGTATCGCCATCAAGCAAGAACTTGACCGGTCCGTCCGGATCGACCGGGTCGGCGCCCCACGTCGGTGTGATCCGCCAGTGGTTGTTGTCGTCCTTGTAGTGGTAGCAGGTGATCTGTTGTTGCTGACTCCCGACGGGCATGGTCTGGACATGCGAGTGGAGCAGACCACCTCCATACCCGTAGTTCTTGAGCGTAACTTTCGAGCCGTAGGCGATTTCCAAGGGAGATTCGGCAAAGTCGATTCCGCGCAGGTGGGCCTGGAAGAGCGAGGACATTTGGGCGTCGCCCGGCCCGGATCGGTTCAAGATGAGGAAGTGGATCTTGAAGCAAGCGGCGTAGACGAGGAAGGGGAGGATGATGAGGGCAGAGATACGGGCCATCCAGTGTTTGATATATGTTCGCTTTGGCATGAGCTGATGTCTCCTCCGCAGAAACGCTCGAGCTTACCAGAGGCATTTTGAGATCCCCAAACTTCTCCCAGAGATCTTCCACGGTATACACCCCAACCATGGCCATAGCGAACATGCCGACCCACTTGACTGAGCAGACGCAGCCGATACTCCATCCAGTGAAGATCAGCCACATCCACCAATCATCCCCGAACGCCTCATGCCGCTGATTGTGGAATTTGACGAGTCCGAGGGTGGTGGTGAAGGTGAAGAAGAGGAGCATCGAGTCGAGGAGGATGAACCGGGAGATGCAGAGCCATCCGATGTCTGTAATCAGCTCAGGACTCCTTGCAAATTTTAGGAGCGAGACTCACCACATAGCACACAGATAGTCACCCAGTGCCGTGTGAATCTGCTCCAGCCCATCTCGCCGGCGGTGAACCAGGCAATGGGGACCAGTGCTACCCCGAACGAAGCGAGCATGACCCGCATAGTCGTATGAGGCAAGTCGGCGGGGTATTCGACGCCTGACTTGAACTCGAATCCCCCGTTATAGCCTGATAGGAGTCCGGCGAGACCGACCAGCATCTTGCCGAGTGGTGGGTGGACGTCAAAGTAGAAGTCGCGGTTGATGTAGTGAGAGCCGAATTTGCCAAAGTGCGCCTGAGATGTCAGCTGCTTGCACTCGATCCAGCAAATGCGGAAGCTTACTTCGTCCCAGACTACATAGTTGGCAGCTCCGATCCGCCAGAACCGGGTGATCATGGATAGAATGGTGTATACGGCTGCCCAGATCCATTCCTCGTACTCGGCGTAGATTCCTTGCTGAACATTCAGCCTGAAGCCTGGACAACACAGAAAGGATATCTCACCCATCCTGATAGCCTCTGCCTTGGTGGTAATCCTCTTCTCCCCCCCACTCCAGGTCCAGCACCATGCGGCTTCCCCCACTTTCCCGACACATCCTCATCCATCAAGCCCTGCTTCTCCCCTGCCCCGTTCAGCCCCTCCTTCTCGCCATACACCTGCGGCTGAGCTCCCACACGCCGTCTCGCCTCATTCTCGTCCGTATGGAACATCGGCAGATGCCCCGTATCCCGATCCGAACTGAGCCCTAGGCTTGGATGCGTAGAATGCGACGAGTTGGGCGCAGAGCCGTACGTCCTCGGATGCTTCAAAGACTCCCACGGTCGAGGATCGTGTATGTCCTCTTCGTCCTCTGCGGGCGCGTCGGCTGATGGGATAGGGCGCGGGGTCGTACGCCGATGAGAGAGCGAGAGGGGGACGGCGGCCTGGAGGGATGCTGAGGCTGCGGAGGGGAGGGGGTGCCTTTGCATGAGGCCTTAGTTCATGGGTACGGCGCGGTTCGTGATCGCGTCTGGGCTGCTCCTAGGGCTGTTTGAGCAGCTGAGTAGGCGTACGAAGGGCAGATGGTGGGTATTTAGCTGTGCAGCAGATGGATGAAGCAGAGGAGGAATGCTGCGCCCTTTTGACGTGTTCATTTGGCTGTGCAGGGACATTTACGTAAAGGGGTCTCCCCTTGACTGCTATCACTCATCATGCACCCATGTCTTCTGCTCTCTTTGCCCTTCATCCCACACACCAGTACATAGCCCACAAGACCTCGAGAGCAACCCAGTCCATCCGCAGATATCTCGCCCGTAGTCCTACCACCCAAAATGTCCTCCTCCGCCATCCCCGACCCGCCAGAAGGGCACGTCCGCCCCGTCGTCTTCTTCGACATCAACATCGGCGAAACGCCCTCAGGCCGGATCAAGATGGAGCTCTTTGACGATGTGGTGCCCAAGACGGCCGAGAACTTTCGGCAGCTGTGTACGGGGGAGCATAAAGTAACGGGCGTGCCGCAGGGATACAAGAAGAGCATGTTCCATAGAGTGTGAGCTGTCGAGCTGTATTGAAGTTGATACGGCTAGAGCTGACAAGTCAGGATACCATCGTTCATGGTGCAAGGGGGAGACTTTGTACGAGGCGACGGAACGGGAAGCTTCAGTATATACGACACACCACAATTCGCCGACGAGAACTTTCAGGTCAAGCACACCGTCCCAGGTCTGCTGAGCATGGTGGGCTACTCTCCTCTTTCTTATGGGCAGAGGAGATGTAGCTAATGCCTTTCAGGCCAACTCCGGACCAGGTACAAACGGATGCCAGTTCTTCATAACGGTAGCACCCGCAGACTTCCTAGATGGGAAGCACGTGGTCTTTGGGCGGGTGGTAGAAGGGATGTTGACGGTAAGGAAGATAGAAAATACGCCAACGGGGCAGAACAATAGGTCAGTGCGGTCCCTGCTACATGCTCCGTATTGCTACAGAGGGTAGCGACGCTGATGAAGCAGACCAAAGCTGAATGTGCGGATAACAGAATGTGGCGAGATGTAAATGCAAGAGACGTCTTGAAAGCAGGGCGAGGCGACCAGACTAAGCATCGGACCCGAAACGAGTCCTTCGTGTGTGGTCCCAGGGATTTGCTGACGCATTCCTGACAGCCTCATGCGGTCGAAGACAACTCACATGGTACTGACGTGACTGCCAGCGAGCTGCCTAGTCGTCGGCTTCTTATTGCTCTTACCGCAATGCCCTTAGAAGGTGCATCTTTTCAGTTCCACCGGTCAAGCTTGCTTGGCGGTCGGGTACGGAGAGAGCGGTCGAGGTCCCGCTCCTCGCCAGACCTGAGGTATACCTCCCACAGCGACGGCGAAGATGGCCGAGCGACGGGCATCACGTGTATAGGTATGTGGCAGGTGTCGGTGAGCAGTCTCCCCACCCTCGAGCGCCGGATACCTACACCGGATAATCCTCTCGCCCTATATCAAGCAGAAAATGATCTACTGCGGGCTAACTGGGTGCCACTCTCCATCACATCAACGTGCGGCACTTCCTCGCACAACATCTCTCGCGATTGCAAACATGCGAGTACAAACCACGTCACAGAACTCGCGGCAGAGCACGGAAGCGTACAGTCACCCCTTACGTCCCGTTGCCCCTCACTGACGGGTGGGACCCGTGAAGCTCACTCTCATGGTACCATTGCACGTCTTGCAGGTGTAGGTCGTCATGACCCGATGTCCCGGGACTTCTAACATGTCTTTCTCCTCGTTCGAATCAGACTGACTCCAGCACGAGCACATGTGATCGGGACCAGCACCGCAGTACAGTGTTTCACTCCACGAATCATCGTTCGCGACGAACCGGATGCTCGGTCGTGCTCCTGTGGGTTGACTCTTTGTGCGCGTCGCTAAAGCAGTATCAGCGCGGTCGCACGTCCCATATGCGATGGCAGACACCGGAGGACCATGAATCAATGACTCACCTGACTTCTCTTCCACCTTCTTCATGTGCGCATCAATGATTGCTTGGAGCCGCGTCGGGTGAGGTCCCACGCTCAGCTTGGTAGTGGTGGTAGCTGCTGACATCTGGCTTGGACTTGTATGCGTGTAGGATATTCTGATTGGGGGCAAGGGGGATCGAGGAGCCAAGAAACTGCCGGCGAGCTTATCACTGATATGGGCACACTGGATCTCCACTTCTCTCACGCGTCATAGGCTGTCCCGAGGGGTCAAGGGGTGAAAGGAGGACAGTAAATCTCGCGTCATTAGACGGGGAAGATCATTCGAGAACACACGGTCGACGTTGAGCCATGCCGAAAGAGAACAGCCCACCTTCTTTCAGCTGGATGCTGCGATAATCCAGGCGCATGATGCGTTGATGGGGGGCTGTGTGCATAAACATCCGACGCGGAATACAGAGCAGCTCACGGTGTCGACGACAGGTGAACCATCACACCTACCTCTGCCTGGGCAATGGGCATGTACTCCGGATTCGCGCACATCGCAAAGTCGACCTTGTTCTGGAAGACCCTCGAGCAATGTCTGCAAACCGTACTGATCAGAAACGACCCATTGGCGAGGTACGCCCCTTTGCGATCCATCGAGCTCGCGAGCAGGTGGGTACACGCGGTATTGGTGCTGGGGCTCGGATGGTCGAAGAGGGTATCTTTGAAATTGGTGCCCTTGAAGACGAGGGTGCGCTGGGACGCGGGACCGATCGTTTCGATGAGACTCACTAGGTCTGTCAGCATGAATACCGACTACGGAACATATGAGGCGGCTCATCTAGATGCTAATAATGGCCTGACAGTGGACATACCCTCTCCATGCGCTCCGGCGTAGTACTCGTCGACGATGTCATTCTGCCAGGTCGAGGCCAGAGGGGCGTAGTGGCGCGCAGGACGACCGGCAGAGGGCAAGACGGAAGGCAGGACGTAAGTGGTGGCAGACATCAAAGCGGTGGCGAATGGGCGGAGCGTCAGTTTGTAGAATAGTGAGGGTGTGTGATGGCTTGGGCACGCAGGGAGATCGAATAGGGAGCGATATATATACATCCCCTTTAGAGCACTTACAGCTCGATCCAGCGCGCAAAGATCGGCCCTCAAGAAGTCTAGTCACGACGTCCGTACGCACGAATCGTCATGAAGATGCTCAGGTTGCTGTCAAAGCCTGATGGTTGGCCTTCTTGCCTTCTCACCGTGATGCAGCAGCCTTATGCCCAGCTGAAGACTAAGCGTGTCGGGAGCTGGATGCAGCGGAACAATACGGGTCCGGACATTCAGTTTGGACTGCTCACGGGTATAGCCCGCCACTGATCGGTCTTCTACAGCACGTTTACCGATATGATGACCCTGACGAGAAAAGGGATGGTTACGTTAGAAGACTATGCGCCTAGGCTCTTGAAGTGGTCAAGGCGATATCCGCGAGGTTGACGTCTTGAGTGGAGTGGGCAGACCTCGTCGGGGGATAGGGTGATGATGAAACGCGTGACCGCCTCGGCTTAGTGAAAGGGAAGCCAAGGGTGCAGCGAGTCGCGGCGAGAGCTAGAGCCCCGGCGATTGTGCCGATGTCGATGCGAAGCCGCTCTATAGGCTTCGATGGGCCGCAGTAAGTAGGAAGGCGTCAGCCAAGCCGTTCGACTCGCTCATTTCCGGAGCCCATACAGCAGCCATTGACCAGTGCATCGCCGTACTGCCATATCGTATCAAAAGGATCAGGCCTCAGCCTTGCCTAGCAAGGGCCCAGTCAGGATTGTCAGGGCCCCCCATACTCTACATGATACCGAAAGATCCCAGAGCACGCCGAACACATCGTAGTCGTCGCCACCCCACCCCTCTCAAGCTCAGCCTCTACGTCCACCAACGTATGGTCTCCGTCCCCAGCATCCTCGTGCTTGCACCCTGAGCACCTCGAGGCGAAGCTCGCGAGCGGGGGAACGTCGACATCGCTGATATTGAGCCCGGCAAAGATCCGGGCTGGTGGATGAGAGTAGAGCGTGTCCTTGAATCCTCGGCCGGTGACGGTGAGGATGGGTTCTCCGAACTTGCTGTGGGTCAGGGTAAGGGTCACTGTGGATGTGAGCTTCTGATTCAGGATTTAGCACGGTAGCCGGCTAGAGCTAGCGTCGACTCACGCTCTATGCCCAGCTCTTTGTTGAGAAGATGCTCGGTGGCTGCGTCCTCCTGCCACTGCGCTGACAAAGGGAGACAGGTCCTGTTTGGCCACTTGTTGGACGCTTCCGCCCACCAGGTCGGCGATGGATCCTCTTGGATGATGAACGTCGAAATGAGAGATTCCGCCATGATGAACGATGTGTGAGCAGTCAGAAGAACTGGGATGGTCAGAGTAGGGTAGACGGCGTTGTCAGGCGTCAGTGTTGTTGTGAAGGGTGGCAAAAGGGGATGCAGAAGCAGCGCCGGGCGTTCTTATATATCCCTTAGTTGTCGATTGTACTCTCCGCCCTGCTTGCTTATCGCCCCTCTGGGGGTCAGATTCCATATCAGTGGAAGATAAGGAGGTCGGAGTAGCCTGGACTGTCCAGCCGTAACATCCGCTTACAGTGGACAAAGGATCCTTCCAGGCCTTATCAGGGCTATGGCTCTGCCGGGGCACAGAAGATAAGGGTGGATCGGCCACTGGATTGAGCGGAGACTCATCAACAGGACAGCCTCCACTTAGCAGCATGAGCTCCGGTACAATATGAGCACGCCATCCCTCGCTGAGATAGGCGAAAGTCAATACTCAATATGTACATAGTATACTGCCTACTCCTACATGCTGCCACCTCCTATGCCCTGACTCTCCGCGACCGCCTACTCGCAAGTCCGGATATCATAGTCGACAGTGTGGTTGCCCTGGCCGGGGACCTTGGGCTTGAAGTCAACGTAGACGAGCTGCGGCGTCAGCTCCAACTCCAGCTCTACCTCTGGCAGAAGCTCCGACTCACCTCGCCCTTCTCCGCAGTCCAGTCCCCGTCCGTGTCACGGTAGTACACAATCTCGTTGCTGCCCGCGTCCCTGACCTCGGCGGTGGTGTGCGAGATGGCGCCGTCGGTGGACCACTTGATCGTGTAGCAGGTCGACTTGGAGACCTTGAAGGGGGTGGTGCAACGCTTGGTGCCGTCCAGGTCGAGACACTTCTCGACGGCGTAGTCGGTGACTGAGCCGTGGGCGATCTTGTTGGCTGAGAGAGTCAGCTAGGATCCGGCTGGACTGGACAAGGGGAGGTGACAGGAAAGGAGGCGGTGGGGCCGTGGGGGAAAGGCAATGGAAGCAAGCAGAAACATACGCTTCAAGGCACCCATGCCGGTGAGAGCAAGACCGGCAGCGACGAGGTTCTGGAAGTTGGGGATGTACATGTTGTTGGCTGTTTGATGTAGGTTGCTGGGAAGAGAGGTGGATGAAAGGGAGATACACGTTCGAAGAGCCAACGCTTATAAGTCGCTCGCTCGCTGGACCCGTCCGAAAGGGGAACGGGATTCACGGATGCGAATCAGATCTCTCGGCGCGGGTCATGATGTCATCGACGCAGGAAAGTACGTAATTGTCTTGGAGACCCCAGACCTCCCCAATTGTTCCGGCAACGGTTTCAAGCAGTTTCATGCTACTTTCTCGCAGCTTGAAGCAGAGTGGGAAGGGGAGGGAGCAGGACAGAGAGTTTCAGAGCATGGGAGCATGATGAGACACGGATGTTTGAATAAAGCATGTCTGTCGCTCAGCGCTCAAGCCGGAAGCAAAGGACAGAGAGAGGGAAGCGCTGAGTTCTGAAACATCTCGCCTGGCCCGCTTCGTTGTCTCTTGCATCTGCCTTGTTTCGAAAGCTCGAACTTCCACCCGGCAGCTACCCTGAGGTCTGGTGAACGCGTCTGATCAAGCATGGCCAGCAACCCACCCTCCGAGACCATCCTCGCCATTGGCGCCTCCTGCGCAACATGTCACACAATCGACTTCCTCCCGACCCGCTGTCCCTCCTGCGGGGACATATACTGCTCGAACCACCTCCGCATCCATCAGCCCTGCTCTGATCCTGGTCTGGGTTACAAAGAGTCCAATACGGTAGTTGGGCCGAGCAGCTTCAAGCCCAGGGGAGGGTGCGAGGTGCAGGGATGTGGGCGGATGAGTATTGAGGGTGTTGGGGGTTGGGGGAGGCGGACCGGGGTGGTACTCAGCGAGATAGCGTGGGGCCAGCTGTGAAGGCCGACGCAGAAGTGGAGAGGATAGCCAAGGAGGTCAGATGTCCAGGCTGCGGAGGGGCATACTGTGTAGCGTAAGCCAACCTTCTGTCTTGTGCACGAAACGCGCCAGTGGTGACCCTCATTTCTAAGCTGAAAAGGCAGACATCGCGCCCAGACATCACACGACTGTACTGCCCCTCTGGCACATAATGCTCGACACGACGCCTTCATCACACGCAAAGCTCAGGCGCAGGCTGTACTGGCCAAAACGTTCCCTGATCAGGCGGGACGGGTCATCCCCAAACCACCTCCCGCGAAAGATGTACAGCGACCAGCGTCTGCCTCGAAGGCTACATCCTCAGCCGCTCGTACGACATCACCACTCGTCCCCTTACCCGACGTCATGGTACCCGCTCTTTTACCTATTGGAGATACGGCTACCAAAACAACCAAAAGCAAGGACGAGAGGATGTGGGACATCCACGTCCGCAAGATCCGGTCTCTCGCTAGTCCACTCAAGGGCAGCGCAGGTGGATTTGCGGGTACGGAGCAGGAACGGCGCTTCTTTGAGTGGGGCAAGGGAGACGAAGCGGGCATCAGGAGCTGGGAGGGAGGAGCGAAGTGGGCTGGGAAGCTGGAAAGGAGTTGGGTGCTGGGGGTATGTCCTCTGCGCATTGCTCCGGTCCACAGATAGAGCTGACTCCACAGTCGATGCCTCTCGGGAGACTGCTGGACCTCATGATGGCCGCTACGGCCACTCCAGCTCCCAAGACTCTCCTCGATCCTTCCCAGGCAAGTCCTTGTCTCCTGAATCCTTCAGAGTCCCTGCATTTCCCGAACGACCGCTGACATCCAGACTTGGACCCTCATACTCCTCGACGCCAGTCCCTCGGCTCCTTCTCCTCGTTGGGCAGTACCCCTGCGGACTGATCTCCCGGTGGAAGGGCAGATACGGGACGGTACGACGATCGTGCTGTGTAAAGGATGGGCGTCCGCTGGTGAAGCTGGTTGACGGGGAGAGGTCTACAGGGATGCATGGTGTATGTGATTGTTGGTAGTATTCCGGGTACAATGTGATGGTGTCTATCGATAGAGACGCTGGTAATGGTCGAGAGTCGGATCGGTACTGGACAGACCGCCTACTTGATCTTGGCTTCGGTGAAGAGGACGTGCTTCTTCACTGTGGATATCAGCTATGCCCTGATGCTCCCGATCATGATCAGAATAGCGGACTACTCACCCATAGGATCATACTTCATCATCGCTAGCTTCTCTCCTAATCTTGCCCGAGTGGTCGTATAGAAGAATCCGGTCAGAGCGGTCGATACGAGCCGTATGAGGATACGCCTGCATCGTCAGCTACTTAGCTGCCATGTGAGAGCATGCACTAGCTTACCTCGCCTTGGCTTTGGGTGCCATGATTTGCTATACCTTCACCGCATGTATAGTCTACACCTCAAGAGCTCAAGCAACATCGGTCCCCTCAAAAGTCAATAGGAGACGCACGGAACAGCCTCCGCCACATCGCCATAACTCCGCTTCTGGTGCTCTCGGGCCAAACGTAATCCCGGCCGTTCCCAAATTTCGCCGTCACTCAATTGCTTCCGTCCTCGCTGCGCTGCGTTGCTATCCAAAATCGTTGCGTTGGTAGCAGTAAAGAGAGCATCCATCAAGGTATCTTCTCATAGTATCGACAAAATGGCCGCACGTCCCACCCTCACCGTCTGGTCCGCGTCAGGAGAGAGCTCAGGCTCAGTCCCCCTCCCCGCGGTCTTCACTGCCCCCATCAGGCTCGATGTCGTCCAGCAGGTCCACAGTGAGTTGGACCGACAATTAGGAGGGGTGACGGGGGAGGATAAGGAGAGATTCAGGGGAAGTGGACAGTGGGACGGAATAGGAGGATGGAATGATCTAGGTGGAATGGAAGAGCGGACAGGCGCAATGGAGGGAATGGAGGAACACTCTAGACCATTTGCTAACTTCCCAGAGTCGATGGCCAAGAACCGTCGTCAGGCCTACGCCGTCTCCCCCAAGGCCGGTCACCAGACCTCGGCCGAGTCGTGGGGTACCGGTCGTGCCGTCGCTCGTATCCCCCGTGTCGGCGGTGGTGGTACCCAGCGATCCGGCCAGGCCGCGTTCGGAAACATGTGCCGAGGCGGTCGCATGTTCGCCCCTACCAAGACGTGGCGCAAGTGGCACTTCAAGATCAACCAGGGTCAGCGCCGGTACGCCGTTGCGTCCGCCCTTGCGGCCTCGGCTCTCCCCTCCCTCGTCCTCGCCCGCGGCCACCGCATCGAGCAGATCCAGGAGGTCCCCCTCGTCATCTCGTCGTCCATCGAGTCGGTCCAAAAGACCAAGGCGGCCGTCGAGCTCCTCCAGACCGTCGGTGCCGTTGCGGACATTACCAAGGTGTCCAACTCGCGCAAGCTCCGTGCTGGCAAGGGAAAGATGAGGAACAGGCGGTACCAGCAGCGTCGGGGTCCCCTCGTTGTCTACGGTAAAGACGAGGGTATCGTCCGGGCGTTCAAGAACGTCCCCGGTGTCGAGACTTGCAACGTCGAATCCCTCAACCTCCTCCAGCTCGCCCCCGGTGGACACGTAGGTCGGTTCATTGTCTGGACCGAGAGCGCCATCAAGGCGCTTGACGAGATCTACGAGAAGAAGTCTGGCTTCAAGTGAGTCTATCGTCCTCGGTTTCGAGATTTTTGCTGATGACCAGCCTTCCCCTCGCCAAGATCTCCACCTCGGACGTCACCCGCCTCATCAACTCGGACGAGATCCAGTCCGTCCTCCGCCCCGCTGGCCAGCCCGTTGCCAAGCGTCAGTCTCCCTCTTCATGTTTGTTTTCTGACTCACCGCTGACCCTCAGGCCCCTTCACCCAGAAGAAGAACCCCCTCCGCAACAAGGCCGTCCTCTTCCGTCTCAACCCCTACGCAAAGACCCTCCGTCGTCAGGAGCTCGTCCAGCAGGAGCGCCGCGCCAAGAAGGGCGGTGCGTCCGTCAAGAAGTCTGCGCCCGGTTCCGCCGGCAAGGAGTTCTTGCAGATTCTCAACGCTGCTTAAGTGGGAGTTGTAGGATTTGGAGTAGCGATTGGGATGTATGGTAGTGGTAGCTTCGGATCCGTGCCAGGAGGGGGTTCTGGTCATTTGCCCCGCACCGTGGTTAGAGTACTATATAGTTCCTCGCACCCTTCTCGAGCATCTGCTTCGTGTTCGCTACTGCCTGGCACCCTCCATCCACAGCGTCATGCTCCCAGATCTACTTGATCCTCAGCCGCACGGTGTACGACATTTGGTGCCGTTATGGCGTGTCTGAAATTTCAAGTCCAAGCTCAATTAGCTCGAGCTTCTCTTCTCTCAAACATCTTGTTTCCATCCTCAGCCTACTTACACATCGCCATCAGCCATGTCAGGCAGATCATCCACCCCTCCCAAGCGCCGCGCCTCGGGCTCTACCGACCGGCACGCCACCTCCATCAAGGCCTCCCGGATGTCCGCTACCGCCGCCGAGTTCACTCCTGCTTCTTCTACCACCCCTGCCTCCGCCTCCGCGCTTGCTGATCCGGTCGCACAGCAGCTGAAGTCTGACAAGGATGGGATCATGAGCTCGACAGGCCAGTCGGAAGCGACCAAGCGGGCCATGGCGGATGCTGTGGCGGCGTCGAGGGTCACCAAGCCTCTTCCGGGGAGTAGGCGGACAGGGGTGGGCGCGGACTTTGTGCCCAAGCAGGCGGAGGTGCCGAAGGGCGCAGAGGCGAAGGAGGGAACGAGGAGGCTGATTGTGGTGCTGTCGCAGGTGGGTCTTCTGCTCGGTCGTGGGGGGTTGAGATGCTGGAGCAGTATGGGCTTGGATGGAGGGGATTTGATGGCTGGCCGAGAGCCGGATGAAAAGGGTCACAGGGGGATGTCACTCTATAAAGAGCCCAGAGCTGACCCACAGGCCTGCCTGGAAGCGTACAAAGTGTCTTCAGGCTCAGCGTCCAAGACCGCCCCTGGTAAAGAAGCCAAATACGCCCTGCTCAACTGCGACGACCACCAGGGTATCCTCGCCAAGACAGGAAGGGATATCGCCGACGCCCGACCAGACATCACACATCAGGTGAGTCCATGTCGCTGTCTCCTTCGGTCTTTCTAGACGGAGCTGACGACCCAGTGCCTCCTCACCCTGCTCGACTCGCCCTTGAACAAATCCGGCCTGTTGCAGGTATACATCCATACGGCCAAAGGCGTGCTCATCGAGGTCAACCCGAGCGTACGGATACCGCGTACCTTCAAGCGATTCAGCGGTCTCATGGGTGAGTTATCTCCTTACCTTTCTGGAGTACAGGTGCACAATAGCTGATCCGTCTAGTGCAATTACTCCACAAACTCAGTATTCGCGGTGTGCAGGGAAGCGAGAAGCTCCTCCGTGTCATCAAGAATCCAGTCACCGATCATTTCCCCACAAATACCATCAAACTCAGTCAGCTTCGTCGCCACCTTCGTACCTGATGTGACATGAGCTGACGATACGCAGCGCTCTCGGCCGATGCTCCCACTGTTCGATTATCGAAATTCCTCCCTACCCTGCCAGAATCGCATTCTATAGCCGTCTTTGTCGGAGCTATGGCACGAGGGTGAGCTACTGTATTCTGTTCAATATCTCCGACAGTGAGAATGAGCTGGGCATGAGCTGACACCTGTTCCAGCGCAGACAACTTTGCCGATCAATGGGTCGACCAGAAAATCTCGATATCAGACTACTCGCTCTCTGCTTCTGTCGCATGTGGAAAATTCTGCTGTGCTATGGTGAGCTCGTTGATACCCCTCTTTGTTCGAAGGGCAAATAACTGACCCCCGCGCAGGAAGAGCTTTGGGATATCGTCTGATCGCCCCTGGATCCACCCTTTATCCCCGCTTTCCTCCCGGAACCATCATGTACCCCATCCACGCCCTCATCGGTCTAGGATCTTCTGCTTTTTAGGCCGCATTCACCTGCCCTGTGCCACTCTGTACACTGTATGTATCAATAATACCCATGGCCCTGCATGTCTGCTTGGTACCCGGCTTTCGCTTGACTTGGTCATGATCCGCAGAGATGATACATGTGGCAATGAACGATTGTCACTCGCGTACATCGATATATATCATCAATGATGCGCATGTGTCGGCAGATATAGGAGCAATTACACACTGTGCATGCTATGTAGCTGATACTTGATATGAAGGGCGTAACGGGTATATACACATCCTACAAGCAAGAAAGAGAGAGCCGATGAATAGGTGGTATATTAAGAAGATCCTCCTTGGCGCTGGCGTAGCTCCGCAGGCCAGCTTTTCCCCTTGTGCCGTCTTGTATGTCGTATAGTCATATCATCCCGCAGTACTGTACACCCTACCCCACCCCTCTCCCCCTTCTCCCTCTTTCCTGCCTTCCCTCCATTTCCACGCTCACGCTCAAGCTCCACCGTCCCCCTTCCCCCTCGTCGGGCTCGACGGACTCGCAATAACCTCGGCCAAGCTCCGGAGCTGCCCATCCGCATTCGCGTCTCTGCCATCCACGACGTCCCTGATGAGGTGCATCGTATTCTCCAGACTGCGCCTCCGGTTCGAAGGCGACGTCTTGGTCGTTCCGAGCGACTGCTTGCGCGAGTGGCCTCGGCGCCACGACATGCCACCGCCCGCGGTGGGTGTACCGGGAGATCCGCCGCCGCCGCCTGAACCGGGCGAGAGGGGGCCAGGGACGGTGCCGTCCGAGGGAGAAGGGGCGATGGGGGAGTCGTGCGTCGCAAACGGGCCAGTGATGGGGACGTAGGGCATTTCTTCGGGGGTGTGGGGGATCGAGTGGCTCGGGGAGGGGGTGGCGGGGGACTCGTCATCGGGCTATGGGGTCAGCTCAGCTTGCCGATGAAGCAGACTACTCAACTCACATCGATGATATCTGGCGGCAGCCGCTCATTTTCAATATCAGACTTCCGCCTGTAAGTCAGCTTTCAGTCTCAACCCGAATGCAAATACGACGTACGCATCATCAAACCCGTGAATTGCATCCTTGATCTCTTCTGCCCCGCTCGCAAGCTCAACACCTGGCGCACCATTGGCTCCCGAGATGCTCTTGAGCTCGGAGACCTTCTCGGACTCCTCTCTGCTTGGTCAGCTTGGTCTAGATCTCGAAGCTCTACGTAGCTTACCGTAAGAGCGCAAAGACGCGCGACATCCGCCCAACAGCAAGGATCTTCGACTTGATGAGCTGCCTCTGTTGCTGGCTCTCGGTGGGATCTGGACATCAGCTTCGCTATCAACACCTGACGACAGCGGCAAAGACAAACCTTCGATCTCGGGCGTTTCGGGGGTGATCATCGGTGTCTCCTCTTCCTCCTCGAGCTCCTCCTTGGTGCAGCAGTTGAGAATAGCTATCAGCATATCGGTGACTACCAAGTCAGCTTTGCCCATTCACATCGGAGGCCGTAGTAGCTTACTCTTCTCTCCCACGAAAGGCAAGGACCAAGTGAAGACATCCATGAAGTTCGGCAACCAGTACGGGTGGGGTGTGCAGTTGAATTGCCGAATGCTGGACATATGAGCTTACCGGATCCAAGTCGCTGTCCGCGGAAACTCACTTCATAACGTTCGACTCGTACTTGAGCACAGCAGCCTTGTTGGCATACACGTCGAGGTAGTTGGGGGCAGAAAAGATCGTCATGACCGATGGGAAACCGGTCGTCTTTGTCTTCCTGTACATCCGGTATCTGTGAGGTCAGCTGATGTTCATAAACCTTGGCGCGAACCAAACAGATGACATACCCGGCATCTTGCGCCTCATGCGCTCTGATGATGGATAGCAGGTTGTTGCGCTCCAAGAATTGACAGGCTGCGGCGTACCTGCCGGGTCAGCTCACATCTCCATCCGAAGACGGCAGAATACAGAACGCAACTGACGTGAAGAAGTATGAGCATCCCCGGACGTGATTGTGAATAAATGTATCGTTCGGGTTCTTTTCACTTCCGAAATCCTCAAGCGGGTCCGCCCAGAGGATATCGCACATGAGCCCATGGGTCGGAGGCTCCCTATACCGGTTGATCTAGATGATCAGTTGACTCCTGACGAACATCGAGGGAACATCAACGCACAGTACGCAGATCGTCAAGGGTGTGCAGTTCCGGCGAGAGACCGCCGTGGATACAGAGGAACTGCTTGTTCATGACCGCCGCCAAGGGAAGGTTGCAGAACGAGTCCATGCACGCGTTGTAGACGGTTTCCGAGTACTTGTGCTTGCCTGTGATATCAGCTGGCGGTCCTATCGGTAGTCGGGGGGCTGCAGCTTACATTCCAGCTTGAAGGTGAAGTAGTCGGTCAAATGGCGACATTCGTGGTTGCCCCGCAAGAGGAACAGGGTGTCGGGGTACCACATCTTCAACGACCACAGATAGAGGACACACTGGATGATCAGCTTGGCTCATGGCAAGTACCGACTGCGAGCCAGCTTACTTCAATGGAGAAGTATCCTCGGTCGACATAGTCGCCCAGGAACAGATACCTCGTTTCGGAGGGGTTTCCGCCCACTTCGAAGAGCTTCATCAGATCGTACTGCACGATCAGCTAGAGCCCAGCAGGATAGTGTCTTTTATGACTGACGTATTGACCATGTATATCACCGCAGACTAGTCTTGTCAGCTCGGGATTACACTCATATAGTGTACGCGTAGCTCACCAGTGATGGGCGCGTCCACTTCGAGCAAGTTCGGCTCAGCCTTCAATACCTCTCCACCCCTGTCTGATCAGCCACCTATGCCTCTCATCTTTGAAGAGTCTCGATTAGGTAGACGTACTTCTGCAGGATGAACAACGCCTGTTCCTCGGTCAATCTCCCTTCCCGATAAAAGTGGTTCTTGAGGAACGCGATATCCGGCTTTGACTTGTCCTCTTTCGAGTAGAACTGCTCGTCTGTCGGGACATACATCGCTGGGGCTTGGACCTGGACGTGTCAGCTTCCATCTCATGCGCGATCCTCTGAATGCGGCAGCTGAGAGGAGTGTAGATGAAGCCAAAGGGGGAGGCGACTGTGGGAACTCCATTCTGGCTCGCCACCTCGCTATTATCCATTCGAACCTCTACAGCCGATTGTCCAGCTCGTCGTGCTACGCCCTTTCCGCGAGAGACATGCGACCTCCTCGCAGCGCCGCCAGACACGCTATACCGCGACTCGAGACATCGCGTGAGGCTTCGTCAGAAAGAAGCAACTCACATCCTTCACGACCCGCTCGGTCGTACTGACCACCTCTCCATTCTCGAGCTGATGCTGCGTAAAGTCAATATCGGGGATCTGGAGTGTTGTCGCCTGATTGGTGTTCCGCGCGTGGATGGCTGCGATGGCGTTGGCGGTCTGAGTCCGTGGGGAGGCCATGATGAATGGCGATGTGAGGGGTGGGAGGGGGAGTTGGAGGAATGTGGAGTGTGATGGGGAGATGCGAGGATGACGGGGGATGTGAGTGTCCAGAAGGGTAGGCTGCTAGTCTATGTTCTACCTGCTGATATAGTGAGGGGGTAGTAGATGTATGGTCTACAAGTATGGTACTTGTGTGAGGTGAATGAATGGTGGGTGTTAGGGAAGCTTGCTACAGCTTGGACCCGGTCACGCTACCACGTCGTCATATGGGGAGTTTTCATTAGGAGACTGCTATACGAATTACATTTCAATACAAACCAGTAAGGTCCCGCTAATCAAATTCCACCGCCCCTCTGAACCACACAAACTCGCGAACCAGAGCCATCCCTTCTCTATATCTACACTATATTATACATCAGCCCACCATGCCCACCGTAGAAGACTACTTTGACGACGATACCGACATCCCTCTCCCCTCCACCTCCTCCCGCCACCTCCCGAATACAGGCGGCCAGGGAGCGCTCCTCGAGGAGATTTCATCTGACGACCCGGACGTCCCCGAGCTGGACTATGACAAGATCGCAGAACAGAGTCGGGGGATCTATGGCGAGGGTCAAAAAGCTCCTCCGCCTTCCTCGTACAAGGGAAAAGTGGCAGTGAGGGATGAGCCGGGAGAGATCCGGCCAACGAGCGGGGGAGCGGGGCCAGCAGCGAATACGCCCATGGGCGGGTTTATGGGCGATATGATGCGTCTGCAGCAGGCCGAGGAGGAGAGGATGGAGAAGATGAGGCAGCAATTTGGAGGGGCGCAGATCACTCAGAGTATGGATTACAAGGGGTAGGTCGAGCGCTTTGGTAGTAGGGATTTCTGGAGCTGACAGTGATAGCTGGAATACTGTCTACCCCATCTACTTTGACGCCAAGCTGTCCATCAGCGATGGCCGGAGAGTCAAGCGCGAAGACGCAATGTGGTGGCCTCAGGCCAGACAGATTGGGCGGGCTTGTCAGGCTTTGGGTCTCCAGAGCGTGCTCGAGGTGAGTCGGCATTTGGCCAAGCAGTCAAGCTCTGTAGTTTGCAGCGGAGAGCTCGGGACTTGGGCTGATCCATCAGCCTGATAAGACACATCCGGCGGACTGGGAAAACCCTGGACGAGTCAAGGTCCAATTCGAGCGAGATGGGCGTTTCATCAACCCTATCGTCAAGAACCGTCAGTGCCTGTCTCCTACCATCTGATCTCACGACCGCATGGATCTCAAGCTGACATTGCAGGCACGCAGCTCTACCGCCAGCTCGCCAAGATGATTCAACAACAAGAGCCATCGCTAGCGTACAAGCCCACACCCAAGATCGCTCGAAAATCATACACCTTCCCCCTCAAGGTTAAAGCCAATGCCAAGGCCGTACCCGCAAATGCCAAATCCCAGCCCACACCCAATGCCAAGTCCGGCAAGGCCTCTAGCTCCGCTACCCGACCTACGGTCCGCCGACACCCTTATGGCTCACCCCGGCCACCCCGTCCCACCCACATTCCCCCGCTAGACGATAGGCTGCCACTGCACTCGCCGGTAGTACAGACGGGCGTGGCTGTCGCGTCGGTTAAGCGGGAGCTGGAAACTGAGAAGGAGAATAAGAGGAAGGGGATCGGGGCGGGAGTTGGTGCAGGGGGGGAGGAGAAGGCGGAAGGTGGGAAGGAGAAGGCGCCGAAGATCAAGAGGATGGTCGTTAGGGGGAAAAGATAAGTGGCTGGCTCGGTTGAATAAATGCATGCCTCCAGATCTACCATCTCTACAGTATGGCTGTGGGGTACTCGTGTCTGAGTGTGATAGGCTGCCCTCAAGGTAGAGGTCGGGCGCAAGGCCGGTGATACACCGTCTGAACGGATACCTTGCCGGTCCCGGGGCCACATTCCTCATGAACTTCAACTTCGACCGAGATCCAGGAATTTGCACCTCTGCCTCTCACCGTCTATCTATACAAGCTTTACACAGCATCATGACGACTCTTCCTCCTCCAGCAGCTGCTCCAGCGCCGGCTAGAGCGGCGATGCGACCGCCGCAGTATCAGGTGCTCAAGAAGGACCGGCACACCACCAAAGTCACCATTGACAGATGGAGCATCACGGCGGTGAAGCGACCAATTCTCAACATCAAAGAGGTAGAAACGTGAGTCCAGGCCCTCTCTCTCTACGACAGCTGGTACGATCTCGCCTTGGTCTAAGTTGGACAAAAGCTTACGATCTGATAGAGCCGAGAAATCTCTAGGCCTTCCTCTGCCAGAAATGACATTCGGCAACAACTCGCTCATCCTCTCCTATTCTGGCTCGGCTGGCTCCTCGTCGACTTCTCCATCAGCAGGAAGCGCTGCATCGTCTTCGGCATCCACGTCGGGCGAAGAAGTGCAGATATCGTTCAATGCGCTTGATGCGTTGGAAGCGGTCGCTGTTGGAGAAGGGTGGGAAGAACGGGTCGGCGGAGGGGTGCAGGTCGCGATGGCTGATCAGTGGGGGAAGAACCGGTACGCCTTCCTGTCACAGCTGCCCAGACAAACATCAGGTACCGCCAGCACATCAGAGTCGCTGATACATCTAGGTCAAATCCTTCCGCGCTCCTCACGGACGTCCCACTCCCTACCACCCCAGTCAAGCCACACGACTGGACCTACTCCGGTACGCACGCCGGCTCTGTCGCTGGACCTAGTGTGAGGTCTCTCTCACTCCTGCATGTGATCTGTATCTAACAGTAGTAGCGTTTCGGGCCATCTTCGACGCATCAAATACCGATGACCCTCCTCGCTCGACAAGATCCCATCCTGGATCAGATCCTCTTCTATGAGGACGTCCCGCTCTTTGAGGACGAGCTGCACGATAACGGCGAGTCGATCCTGAATGCTAGAATAGTAAGCTTGTCTGTCCTGATACTCTGCTGGGCGCACGAAGAGCTGACGATCCTAGCGAGTCATGCCGCATTCGCTCTTCGTCCTCGCCAGATTGTTCCTCCGGGTCGATAATGTCCTGTTCAGGATGTTTGACGTGCGGATGTATCATGCGTTCGGGAGCGGGGAGGTGATAAGAGAAGTGAGCGGAATGGAGGCGGAGTATGACGATGTTCGGGCGGTACGTTACATTGTTCCGCGTCATGATCAGATGGGACGAGGTGCTAATACCATAGATGCTGGAGAAGCCATCCGACCTCTCTCCACTGACGGATGCCAACTTTGTACATCGAGCCATGACACATCTGGCAAGCCGACCAAAAGAGGAGCGGACGTCGTCGAGGACAGGCAAGCCATGGCCTGGACTAGGAAAGCGAGTGGAGGTGCTCAGATTGCCGACGGAGGCGTCGGCGCTGGATCAGGCGGCAGAAGGGGTCCGTCAGTTGGGCATATCATAGTAGATTCAAGGGATGCATCACGCGTCCGCCCTGTCTAGCTCTTTACGAAGATACCGTATCTCATCGAATCCGGCTTTGCAGCATCCTCCCACAATGACACCTGCCCAGACCTTTTTGCCCTGCTCGTCTCCCTCTGCATCCAAGCGCGCATCCTCCAGTCTTCGCGCGATCCCAGCGACACCCACAGCCCACTCGTCCGGCCTCGTCGTGCGTTCCGTCCACGTCCGGGACGTCGTGTCATACACCGCCCCTCCATCCGGGTAGAGCACGAACACCGGTCCTGCTTCCCCATGGCTTTTCGCCAGCTTACGCATGGATGTGTAGAACGCCTCGGCGAGGGCGGAAATATGGGAGGGGTGGGTGCAATTGATGCCTATCCCATCTGGACGTGGTAGAGAGTTCGCCGAGTCGGGTGATGGGGAGATGAGGGAATAGAGGACGTCGTCCACCGAAACGTGCTGGTCTGGACCGGAAGCCAGGTGCTGCGGATGTTGGCCGTCCGGAAAGGCCGAGGTGATCCAGAACTTCTTCCTCCACCATCCCTCCTGTCCCTCCTCAGACACCTTCCCGCCACCCCACCTAACCTCCAGCTCCGTATATAGCTTCCCCATAGCACGCCGTATCGCCCGAATCTCCCTCAGCAGGGGGATCGTCTCGAACCCCAACCACTCGACTTTCCGCCATGTCCCCTCCTCGGCCGCATAGATCCGCAGACGGGCGAGATGCCACACCGCGAGTGCGTCTTCCGCTTCCAGCTCCTCTGCCTGGCCGCTCGGCGTCGATGGGAAGGCATTTGTCCGAGTCGAGGAGGATGAGGTTGAGGATAGGACGGGACCGTAAGGAGGAGGATAGATCCCGCCGTACTCCTGCGAAGGGGACAGCGTGGCGCCATGCGGTCCGAGGGAGAGCACGACGCCTGCACTCTCGCTCCCAGATGATGAGTGGACGATGTTGATAGCGCCTCGCATGATAGTCTCGGCCTCATCGCGTCCATGGTCGACCAAAAGCGGTTCCAGGCTCATCTGATACCTCTTCAGATCAGCTTACTTTCGCGAAGAAATGAGAGGGTATGGACCCACGTAGCTGTCTCAATGAAGTCTGCACCGGCCTTGGCGTACCCCTCGTGCACCGCCCCTATAGCGCCAGGATTGGAGTACAGGAGGTCCGATCCCCACATGGGTCCAGAGACGTCATGGCCTAGCGATTCGAGCTGGGTGCCCTTTGGCGGTCAGCTGTCGAGCGCAATATTTCGCGGGGAGACTGACCATCGCCCCGTCAAGGAGCTTTATGCGGGCAGTCATCGATAATGGAGCTTGATTGAAATCGTGGGGGACTCTAAGGGTCGAAGAAGATGAGGATAGAGGGAAGATTATGATGGATAGGTGGCCGAAAGCCCTACCTACAGGATGCAGCAGCTCAGAGTGGCGCCACGGCGAAATTCGCCACCCGGACTGCCACAGTACAACAGCAGCCCATGCTCTGGCGACGCCCAAGCCTGACCTATAGTCGACGTGGTAAGGGCAGGATCCACGTCAAGCCAGAATCCAGGCTATAGTTACATGTGTCTATATGGTGTATTATCAATCTCGACCCTATCAATCTCGACCCAGTCCGGAATCGTCTACAGGGTCAGGCTCGCCCACGCGCTTCGCCTGGAAATCTTCTACGAGCCTGGTGTAGCTCGTCCCATCGGCCAACTTCACCCTGCAGGGCGAGTACTCCTCGCAATCCAGAGTCAACCCCTGATGATCCCCGCATGGGTGAACGTAGCTCTCATCGTCCGCGATGATCCACCCCATCTCCCTCCACTCCTTAACGTCAAGAGCACCGGTGAATTTGCACTGAGATCGTGTCAGCATCCAGCCTGGATGTTTAGGTCAAAGTTTTACTCACCATGGTCTTGGTCACCTGTCCAGGCTTCTTGGTGAACTGGATCTCGAACGACGGATCGAACCTCTTCCCCTGTGCGTCCGTATCATACACCTTCCCCTTGTCATCCACCTCGTAGGACTGCATCCCGTTTGTAGTCGGCTGGCCATTTGGGCCTATGGTGACTTTCCCAGAAGTGCCTTTAAAGTAGACGTACACTTTTGCCCCGTGTACGGCCATGGTGGCCAGCGCCAAGAATAGGACTTTTGAGTTCATAGTAGCTAACATGTCGCTGTGGATATTGCTTTGCTGGCGATAGACTGATGTGGGGTTTTGCTTTTTCGAGCCAGGTAGGAGGGGACTGGGTCAGGCCCTAAGTATCTCTTGTCGTCCTGCCTTGTCATTGTGAATGCCCGTAATCTCCTTTGTGCTCCCCTTTCGCTCCCTTCTAGCTCCACAATTGCCAGATGGAGTGGAATTTCTCCTCGAATCGGCCCCACTTATGCTCGGCATCTCCGTCATTCACACACTTGGCCCCTTTGTCCTCATGCACCTGCCAGTACCGTGGAGCACCGTATGTCCTCGGGCTCGATGATACTTGATTGTTCTCCCCCTTGGATCCTTTCTCCACAACCGCCTGCTGTGGAGTACCGGCTCGGCCCCTCGGTCATGCTCCGTGCCTCCTTGGTACCTCCCCGTGGCTCCTTTCTCCTGCCGTGTCTGCTGTAAGAATCTATTCCTCCGTTGTGTTCGAATCTGAGCCTGCTTTGCGCCTGAGCTCACCGCCCAAGAGTATGGATCGATCCTCTAAGCTGTCGTCATCACAAAAAGCACCGCAGCGGTCGGTCCCTCACTTGAGCGAGGTCGTATCGGCAATCGATCGTGTCACCTCATGAATTGGGTGATCCATTGGACCATTTCCAGGGGGTTTGAGGGATTCTGAGGGGATGTCCGGGCTGGATGATGTCCGGGCTGGATATATTGCCATCGCCGTTTGGACTCCCGTCCTGCAGCGTGCCCCAATTTGCCGATCCCAGTATACGTCGTCAGATATCATGAACAGGTGCCCCGTGACGTGAGACGATGTGAGGTGCAAGCACCAATGACGAGCTGCTGTAACAATAATATACATGGACGGTGTCTACTCTCATAGGACTAATCGACCTTGGAGACGAAGGGTATGAAAACCTGTGTACGAATATACTGTCTAAGGCCGGATACTGGTGTTCTCGTCTGGGTCGCTGACAAGCTTCTCCCTAAAGTAGGTGATACTGGTTCCATCGACGAGGAAGGGGTGGCACGTCGAGGTGGCTACACAGTCCAGGACCATACCGTGGTGGTTGTCGCAGGGGTGGACGTAGCTCGGATCATCGGTGATGATCCAGGAGATGTCTCGGTATTGCTTGTCGAGAGCGCCTTTGAAGCTGCACTGATGTGCATCAGCCAAGAACCCCGACTATGTGTTTCGACTGAGACGAGTCGGTGAGTGCACTCACAGTGGTAGTGATGAGCTCTCCAGGCTTCTTCGAGTAGTGCACTGGGAACGAGACTCCAGCCGCCACCTGGTTATTGGCATCCAGATCGAAGGCGAGCATCTTGTTCAACAGGGTGTGACCCTTGCCGTCGTCGTATGGGCTGCCCGCCTCTGCGGTGAACCACACGTGGACTTGGGCGCCTTGGACGGCTGTGGCGACGAGCATGGAAATGAGGGGGATCAGAGTGGTCTTGAAGAACATGATGACTGGTGGTGGACTGCGTATTCGTAGTCGAGGGGCTTGGATGGGCGGATATATATCTCAACAAGACCCGAGGCCTGGAGAGCCCAGTATATATGTCTATCTTAGCTGCACAGCAATATGACTGAAGGGAGGGTGGAGCTCAGGAGTGGGCCCGTTGATTGGTCATCGCCCCTCGCTCCACACCGCAAGGACCCTTCTCCTTCCTTTGGATGTGGCTAGCGGCCCCCCTATAAATTATCGGCTGTCATCCCTGCGTGGAGCGACTGGAGGGAACCCTGAAACAAGCGATGCTGGATGTTGACAGAGTGATTGACTCGACGACACCAGGCTATGCAGTCGGCTCCAGCCCGCAGTGCAGAAGATCAGCCCCTCGAAACGAAGCAGTACAATGGAAGGCAACGACATGTCATACTGAGTGCTTCAAAGGCTAAGTACAGACACTATGTCGCCTTTGGACCCTTCTCGTCGAACTTGGTGATCTTGGTCCCATCAGCGAGCGTGGGCTCGCACGACGGCAGGGGGTCACACGTGAGGGTGAGACCATGGTGGTTGTAGCAGGGGTGGAGCCAGCTCGCATCTTGCGCGATGACCCAAGAAATTTCGTCGTAGCCCTCTTCGAGGGCTCCCTCGAAACGGCACTAATCACGATCAGCTAAGGTCTTCGAGGGGTCCATGCCCTGGTGAGGGACAGAGATGTGCCATTTGCAGAGTACTCACGTCAGAGACTCGGCGAGGAGAAGACATCGACGGCCCCACCGATGTTCCCTCGAACTGCACGCGTACCTCGCCCTGCACAACCCCCTTGTCGTTCACTGGGAAGATGATCTCAGAGTCCAGCCTCTCCGGGAACATATCTTTCTTCGGGTCTTTAGAGATCCAGATGACCTTGGCATCGTTGTGGCCATGGACTTTGACCTGACGGGCTCCGTGTACCAGCGTGCTGGCGAGCGCGAAGAGGAGGGTAGTTGCGAGACGCTGGTGCAGCATGATGGGTTCTTCTTTGCTTTTATTCGCGGATCAGGCGAGGCGATACAAGACTGAGATAGGTTCAAGACAGGCAGGGGAGAGACGTATGAGGGCCTTTCAAGCTTATAGGCCATCGTCCAACCGAACAACTCCTTTCAGCCCCTTCGACCCCTGGATTGTGTCCTGCATTTGCTTTCAGCTAACCCCTGCCTCCCTCGAGCTCCTTTTCAGGTTTATGTACCATACTACCAATGGAGTATCATACCATATGGATGGTCACAGGTCCCCTGACTGACAAGGGAGGGGAAGGTGTGAAAGGAGGTCAATCTAGCTTAGATGCTCTGACGATATTCCGGCGATCAGCGGCTTCCTCACGTGCTGAGGCTGAAGGCTTGTCGCGGCCTTCATCTAGCGCTCAGGTTCCGATCAAACCTTCTCAGACCGCACCCTATGCTGCACAGACTCTGCATACCCGCATATAGTATGATGTTCTACCGATCTACACAAGTCAAATGTCCGATCCGCCCATCTCTCAATAGAAATCCTACAGCAGACCTCTCCCCCTCAAACCTTCTTGGGCTTCCGCGTACTCCTCCCCAGCCCCATCCCCATCCTGACCAAAGTCTCAATCGCCGCCTGACCGTTATTGATCAAGTCCTCGTCCCATTCCAGCACCCCCTTCTCGAATAGGCACACGATGGTCGAGCCGCCGAAAGCGAAATAGCCGAGTTCGTCCGCGCGGTCAATGTCTTGGCCTTCTTCAACGGTGGTAGCTATTGATCCGACCACTGCCGATGTCAGCTCTGTCCAGGTCTTGGGACACATTATGATGTCGACTCACTCATAGCGCCGACCCAGACGGTCATGACCGTCCCAAACTCCTCACTTTCGACCGGGGCGATCTTTCGGATATTCTCGCCGTACACGTCTAGCGTAGTGCGGATCGCTTGCGGATTGACCGTATAGTACTCGCCGTCAATGAGGGTCATCTTGCCGACTTTGCCCTTGACAGGCGAGTGGAAGCGGTGATAATCCTGAGGAGCGAGCCTAGACTATCAGCGTCCACCTCATCATCTGACGAACAAGCTGTCGACACACCTGAAGATACCCAAAGCACCACCATCGTACTTCCTCCACGTACTCTCGTACGCCGGACCCAACAGCCTCGCCACGCTAAACTCCCTCCCCTTGATCCAGATCCGTGTCGCCTCATCCACCGTCGCGAACGCCATCATTCTGCAGTCTGCGGGACTGACGAGTCGGTATGGGTCTTCCGGATCCGATATAGGCCGGGCCGACGCTTTGAGCTTGCGGTAGAAGAATTGGTTGAAGGATTTGAACGAGTCGAGGGGATCGAGAATCTCGTCCACGTTGAGATTGTGGAACGCGATGAATGGGAGGATGTCGGCGACTGAATCTGGGTGGTCGAATTTGATACCCTGCTTGATAGAAAGGGATTTAAGCAGGCGTCGGGCTATAGTATCAGCTCTGTGATAGACATCCACAAGCAAGACTCACCTCGACCACCCTCCATCTTATTCCGCCAGCCCTTATACAGCACCCTGATCCCCAACCTGACATACACCGCCATCTTCTCCTCTTGCAGCTGCCCCGTCAACCTGTCCTGGACCAGGATATTTGCCGAGTTGGCGCCCAGGCGGTAATTGCCGATAGTGACTTTGTTGACCATCCGCGTCAAGAATTTCCGCTGGGCCTGGCTACTGGTGACGTAGTTGGCAGTGACAATACGGTCGACCCGGGCCCAGTCGTTCGACGCGCAGACGGCAAGATGGGTGACGATATCCTGCTCGGACCGTTTATTGAGGCGGGCCTGGTGGCAAAGTGGGCATGTCCGGATGTTGATGACCCGTTCCCGCGTATCGGCGTCCGAGGGGTAGTTGTCGCCATCGTCCGAGACGTCCAGATCGCCCTCGACGTCGGCCGAGGGGGACATGGTCTCCATAGTATCCGCTCCGAGTTCGGCACCTCCCCGAGGCGCACGACCGTTATGGACCAAGGGTGTCTCTTTGCCGTCGAGGGACGGCTCTCGCACCCGGATATCCGGGACGTTCCCGTCCATGGCCTCTAGGTTCCCCGGAAGATCGCCCGACTGCTGCTGAGACCGCAAGATCTTCTCCCGCAGCTCATCGGCATCAACCGGGCTGGAGATGACCTGCTGCGGTCCGTCCATCGCCAACCCGTCTCCTTGAGGTTCAGGCGCCATACTCGGGGTATGCGTCCCAGAGTTGAGCTGGGAGCTGATCGGCTTGACCTTTGCCTTCTGGGCGGCGGGCTTGGTCGCCTCGTTCTCAAGGTGCAGGATGACCTCTTCAATCGTGAGCTCCCCCTCGATATCCTTCCCGCTGGACTTGAAGAAGCCCTCGATGGTCCCTTGCGTGAGGGTGGAGCCGAGCGAGTCGAGCATGGCGGTCAACTCGGTGAATGACATGGTGCCCGTCTCGTCGACGTCGTATTGGGTAATGTACTGTCGCCAGAACCGCTGACGAAGGGCGTCGTATGGCTCATATTTGGCCCGAATGGTCAGCTTCGGCGAGTGTTTGGCTTCCCAAGCCTTGTCCTTTTCGGTGAGGATAGGCAGCTGCTATATCAGCTGGAGTACCGACCTCCAGATCGAGTCACCCACAGTGAACTCCTTGAATTCGTGCTTTCCATCTTCATCCTTGTCGTACAAGCCATTGGCTCCAGGTTGGGGAGCATCGGCAATGAGCTGTTCAAGAGGTAAGACACAGCCACCGACGGCATCGTTCCCGGAGACCTGCCGGATCAGCCCAATATTAAGTTCATACAGCATTTGTGCTCACCTTGTCCCAATCCAAGACCGCAAACTGCATAGTGTAAGAGCTTTCATGCCTGCGCACGTGGAAGAGCAATTTCTCATCCCAAACGGGGTTGAGGGAATGACGGATGACTCGAGTTCGGAACACCTTCTTGCCGAATGAGATGACGACGAAGGGGTCCATATCGTAGGTCACACGGATAGCTGATCCGTCAGCTGTGATACATCCCGATTCTGACGCGGCGACTCACAGCTCTTTAGCTTTGGCAGATCCGACGCTGACTTGATCTCCATCGCCACAATACCCAGCACATCCCGGTTGCCCTCCGCATCAAAGTTGAAATCCTGCTTCTTCTTCCTCATCTTCCGATTCTTGCTCTTCTTGCCAGCCTTCTCCCGGTCCGACGAGTCCCCCGAACCAGCAGTGGTCGCCGAGGTCTTGTTTCGGCGCATAAAGAAGGGTCGACGAGAACCCCCCGGAGTGGCCGCGCCGGACATGCTTCCAGGCGTAGCGAGGGGGGTGGTGGACCCCTCCGCGGTACTGCTGGCGCGGGAGTCGAAGTAGTTCGAAGACGCCTTGTGAGAAAGCCGCCGACGCGCAGGCGAGACGTCCGTTCCCCCCTGAACAGATGGAGCGCCGTGGCTGGAGGGACCGGTATGGATCTTATCGTGCCGAGCCTCGTCCTCCTTGCTCATAGCGTCCGGGGAGTACTGGAAATCCCCATCCCGGTCCTCCTCGCCCGGACTGTCCGACTCTTCGTCGCTGCTGGAGTCGGTCAAGCCATCGTCGGCCAGTGAGGCATCGTCGTCATCGTCGTCAACCGAGGATTGCGGGACAGGCGCGACTGGACTCATTTTGTGACCGCCAGTGAGGCTGGAGAGGAAGCCAGTCTTTCCGCCTGAATTGCCGCTGACCTGCTGAGACTGCCGGCGGTTTCTGAGCTTGATCGTGCCGATACCCTTGTACTGACTTGTCAGTTGGTCTACCGAACTCTGGAGAAGGATGGCTTACAGCTGGAACGCCCAGCACTCCACCGAGTCCCTTGCCCGCCGCGCCTCGGTCAAGAATCGTTGTGAATACGGAGCGGACCCGCTTCAGCCCTTCCTCCGGGGACAGATCCTTAGGCGGGACGAAGCCGATCTGAAACGATAAAGTACCGGTAACTTCGTGCTTGCGCCGGGTCGAGGTGAGATGCCGAGTCACAGCCTAGGGATCAGCAAGTTTCTGGAAGCAGCAGAGGGAAGACTTACGGTAAGGTTCTCGTCCCAGAGCGAAACAGCTCCGCTTGGGAACCATTCGTTCATCGGAATGGAAAGCTCGCCCATGTACTCTTTCCGCAACATGTCCTGATGGGTTAGCCCTGCCGCCATCGATCGAGGAGGAAGCGTACCTTGTCCCACATGACTGCTTCCAGTCCGCGTCCGCTGATGACTCCCGCCATGCTGAGGTAGAGAGGCAGGTCAAATGTGCTCGCCTCTGCTGGGAAGACTGGGTTTAGGGTTTTCTTGATGTGAGGCGTGGATTGGCGGTCCGTGGGTGGTAGCAAGAGGGACACGAAGCTAAGCAGGTCAGCACAGGTCGTCTGAGATGAGAAATAGAACGATGACTTACGGATCACTTGTGCCTGCCCGGTCCTTGGCGACCAATCCTTCGCCCTTCACCACTCGAACTCTAATCCACGCTGCCGGCTCCTCACCGTCGAGGGGCTTACGCGGACCCCTCGCAGCCTTCGCAACGTGCATGGGCTCATTACCGCTGCTTTGCCTCTTTGGATCCAGGCGCGAGCCTCGACTGTCCAAGTGGGTCGAGTTGGGTGGGGACGACCCAGCACCTTGAGTTGGCGCTGGGGTCGATGATCGGGTGAGAGCTGATGCGGCGAGTTTGAGGGGTTTAGTGGCTATGCGAGTGATGCGCCTGGGAGTCGACGGGGTAGATGAAGGAGGCATGGTGGCTTGAAGACGGAATGTGACGGATGGAAGAGCGGCGGTCGAGGAACGCCCTTAAGTCTGACCGAGTTGAAAGGGTTGACAAAGGAGGATCAGGGGGAAGCTGGGATGAAGGCTTGGGTCGACCGCCAAGAGGGCGAGGTCTTGTGTCCGTTGCTGCTCCTGTGTCCTGCGAGCTGTGCTATGCTGATGAGTGGTGAGCAAGACAGGAGGAAGGTTGGAAGCGAGGGCTATGCAAGCTGCTGCTGCTGCTGTGGGCCCGCGCGGGTGATGCGAGGCTCAACTCAGACACCACGTGGCGGCGACCACCGCGTTTCAGGTTTGCATGAATTGGGTTTGGGGTTGCGTACGCGTGTTGCGTCATAGGTCTATTTCCATTTGAAACAAGTAAGCGGAAGCTAATGAATTCCTATTATAAATCCAATTTGATTAGGATTTCCGGTTAGTTGCGAGCTGTATTGCCGGGCCTAAGAGCAAAGTTCACAACTCGCTGTCTCAAGTCTCTCCTTCACTCTGTCATAGCCAGGCAAGATGACTGTCAGACCGCCGTTGACACCGTTCGGATCAGCACTCGCTGGCGCGCTAGGTGCTGTCTTTTCAAATGCGTAAGTTTGCGGCAAAAGGGCGTATTGGAATGGTCCAGCTGACTGATCTCTAGTGCTGTCTATCCCTTGGACACAGTCAAGACTCGCCTGCAAGCCCTACCAGCCAGCGCAATCGAGGCACCCGTAGTCAGCTCGGAGGCTGCCAGGTCACAAAAGCGGAACGGCAATATACTGCTCCGCCTGCCCAACGCACTGCTGAGACGGCTGCGGAAATGGCAGATGCTCACCATGCTCATCCGGATCTTGCGGACGGAGGGGTTGACCGGGGCATTCAAGGGCTTCACGGCGAATATGCTGAACACATTCTCCATGCGTAAGTCCCGGCTGCTCATCCCTTGTCAGTCTACACAACCTAACTCCGCAGAATTCGCCTACTTCTTCTTCCACACCTACCTCCGTACCGCCTACATCACTCGCCAAACCCGTCTCGCCCGCCCGACCAGCCTCTCTACCCCCGCCGAGCTCGGTCTAGGCGCAGCCGCCGGTGCGCTCGCTCAGATCTTCACTATCCCCGTAGCGGTCATTGCGACCCGCCAGCAACTCTGGGTACCTGCGGTCGGATCAGCCAAGAACGTCAAGGAGCCAAACTTCATCGAGACGGCTCGGGAGGTCATTGCTGAGGGAGGTGTATCGGCATTGTGGACGGGTTTGAGACCAGGACTGGTCCTCACCGTCAACCCGGCCATCACGTATGGTGTATTTGAGCGTTTGAAGACCTGGAGATTGGCCGAGAAGGGCGTAGGAGCCAAGTTGGGCGTGGCGGAGGCGTTCTGGTGCGGCGTGTTGAGCAAGACCTTGGCCACGGTGGTGACATACCCCTACATCTTTGTGAGCGCTCCCAGACTTCCTCAGCGCCAATCCCCTGCTGACTCGAAAAGGCGAAGGTACGGTTGCAAGCAAGACCTACGCCCAAGCCGATCGCCGGCCAAACATCCGGTACCGACGATGCCTCATACGCAGCTATCGCCTCTGCTGAGCCGGCCGAGGGCTCTGCAGTGGTCGGACCAGAAGGAGAGCCCCACGAGAAGGTCGTGCACCGGCCCATCCATCCCGCTCACGCCACGGTGGACCAGCGCGGAGCGATCAGTCTCCTCACCTCGGTGTACAGGGAGAAGGGATTGGCGGGATGGTACCAGGGTCTCGGGGCGCAGATCACCAAGGCTGTTCTCTGCCAGGGTCAGTCACCCCGTGTCTCAGATTGTGACTCCGCTGATGAGGTGCAGGTATTCTCTTTGTCTCGAAGGACCAGTTTGAGGGCCATGCTGCGCTCATCCTAGAGTTCCTCTCGCGCTTGAGATCGCGAGTATGACCTACCTGTCTGTCAGTCTTTGACCCGAGGCGTTGTATGCTATTCTTGAGGATGTCTCTGCCCCAGTATACCCCAAGGGGAGATCAGGTGGTGGGCATCCCTTGTATCTGATCCCCGCTGTACTGATGGTATCCTTTGTCGAGCAAGCAGCTCTCGAGACCGTCGCTGTCTCTCTACTTTGGCCGCTCATCGCCGGGTTCCTTGACTAAGATCACCCACTCACTGACTACTGACTGGCAAAGACGAGCTCACATCGCTAATCATGCTGTACGAGACCAACGCGCGCGTTCACGACAATGGGAGACACCTTGACCTATCGCAGTGTAAGCAGACTTCCATCTGATTCACTGCCATGTCAGGATACAAGCTGACCCTCAGACATCTGCATCGGTCTCATCATCCTCATCTCCTTCCTGCTTCTCATCTACATCCTCTTCGTCCGATGTCGGTATCTCCGCCGACGCACATGCTCGAAATGCGGACAGCGCGTCCAGGTGACCGGGCGGGAGAGGATCGAGGGGTTCTGGCAGCGGGTGTGGCATGATACTTGCTGGCGCGAGCGGACCGGCACGACCGCGGCGGAAGAGGGCAGGGGCGCTCCGAGACGCGTGCACGCGAGGACAGCTTCGGACAGCGGGCAGACATTGGTCTCCCCTCGACGAGTCGGATCATACAAGGGCTCCCCACTGGCTTCGCCTACTTGGACAACCACATCTCCGGCCTCTTATTCTCCCGTCAACGTCACTTTGGGCGACAAGGGCCTTCCATCCGCTCCGGCTTCGACCGCCAGACCGTGTACTGGCAACGCCGCCAGCCCGCCCATCCCTCCAGCCCAGCTCAACCAAGCAGTTTCTCAGATCCGGCATGACACCCCCTTACTATACCCAAACTCCAACTCGGCAGTCGCCACGACTCAAATCCCCCATGCCGGGCCCAACATCCCATACGGCACGCCCTTTCTCATCCTCAATCCACCGCTCCTTCCCCCTCCAAGGGGCACGAGCATGTACGTCGACCCATACATCCCACGTCACTCGTTCAGGACTACAACACCCCCGCGGCAGATGGCTACGATACATGAAGGTCCAGCGCATGCCGTTCCGCCTGTCACGCCTCCTTTGAGGGCTCATGTTTCGCAAGAGGCGGTACCGGTCATGGGGAGTCATACGCTGGGGCAGACGACGCAGATGGGGACTAGCAGAGGGGAGGTACAGGCGGTACTGAGCATTGTGCCTCCAAGGGAGAGCTCGAGAGCTGGAGTGGCGATGTAATGGACCGGAGGGAGGCGGCGAGGATACAGATTGATATGCATTGAATGGCAATAACGACCTAATGAGCGAGCCTAATGTCCGACCCTCTTCATACCTGCATCGTTATATCTATGTAGATCAGCATCAGCCCGATCGCACCAGCTCCTCCGAAATGAACTCACCTGGCGCCCTCCGGCTTGGCCTCCTCTACCAACTTTCTAATCTCCGCCAGCTCCTCCTCATCCAGATCCACCTCCCTCGCCCCAAAGTTCTCCTCGAGCCGCTCCGCCTTCTTGGTCCCCGGAATAGGAATCGCTCCCTGGGCAATCACCCAAGCCAGCGCCAACTGTCCCGGCGAGCACCCCTTCTTTTCCGCGAGCTTCTTGAATTCGTCGACGATACGCATGTTCTTGCCGAGCAGCTCTTCGGAGAAACGAGGGATAGTACGCCTGATGTCACCCTCGGGAAATTGGTCGACGGACGTGAATTTGCCAGTGAGGATGCCTTTGCCGAGTGGGGAGTAGGCGATGATGGTCACGCCGAGCTCGCGCGCGGCGGGGATGAGACCGTTCTGCTCGTGGTCGGTGAACCAGGGAGAGTACTCGATCTGGAGGGCGTCGATGTGTGCGACTGGCCGTCAACTTAGCCTCAGTAATATGAGAGCCATGTTGACTCACTCTTGCAAGCGTTGCGCAAGGTCTCCGCATTACACTCGCTCAGCCCGATATACCTGCACTTGCCCGCCTCCTTCAGCCCCTGCAGCGCCCCGATGGACTCGGCGAGGTCTCGTCCCGGCTCAATTCGGTGGAGATAGTACAGATCCGGCTTGAATCCGAGTCGCTCGATGGACTGGTCGATATACTCCTCAATGTGTTCCTTGGAATTGTCCGCGGCACCGTTACCGTCGAAGGGAAGACCGCATTTGCTAGCGATGAAGAGCTTGTCCCTTGACCCAGGATTTTGCTTGACCCAGTCTCCGATGAGCTGCTCGTTATGTCCTGAGATCAGCACAGTCACATGATTGGTAGAGCTCCCAAGGCGAGATGGGCTGATGTGCTCACCCTTCCCGTAGATGGCGGCCGAGTCCCAGAAGGTGCAGCCGAGGGAGAGGGCCTTGTCAAGGGTCTCGCGCGACTCGGACTCGACAGCAGGCCCGTAGCTCATGCTGAATCCCATGGCTCTGGCTCAGTCAGCTCTGAGCACCTGCTCAGTTGTGCTCTATGCACTCACCCAAAGCCTGGCACGGCGACATCGATGTCTTGGAACTTGAGGGTGCGGACCATGATTGCTAGCGGTAAGCGGTGGTATAGGCGAGGTATCTTTCGAAAGGGTACTACTGCGGGTAGTGAATCTTAGCTGTGTATCGTGGGGGCTCTCTACAGGAGGCAGGCTCTTCCTATATACTCAAGCGCCCTTTCCAGCGGCAGCCTGGAGATGTGGAGGAGTGGAGGCCGAGGCGGTGGAGGTGGAGGAGAAAGCGGGGGGGGATTGTGGAGCTGAGATCTACTGTTGAATATCGGCTAAACCCCTTAGCTTTGTTATGGCAGCGTCGACCTGATCTATTTGGAGCACAAGCTGCTGTTGATCAACTATACTTGTAGATCTGTCGACAGCGACTCCAACTCCCAGCGGCCCCATAGTGCGGGATGGCTCGAGGTTCCACTTCCAACAGCGCCGCAAAACAACGATCGACCCTTCCCGCGGCGGCAGAGGGCGATGGATCGAGGGCGAATTTCCCCCTCATCCCGGAGGCTGACGAGAATGTCGAGCCTGGTCCGCCTAGTCCTGCTTCGAAGCGGGAGGCAGTCCGCAGACGCTCGGCGCACTTCGCGGGCTTAGTGCTAGCAGCTATGGTGGGGTGCCTGATCCGACTCGGGCTAGATGCGATGGCTGCTTGTGAGCTTTTGTGCCCCAGAGATTTGGCACATCGCTGAATGAGCAGATGACGGGCAAATCATCTTTGCCTTGGCCTGGGCTCAGGGAGTGGGATGTGGGATCATGGGGCTGGCTTCCTCTCGCAAGGATGAGATCACAGGCTTGTAAGTGGCCTGATCATCTCTGAGGGTACCCAGCTGAGAGGACAGCTACCCTCCGCTGTATACCTTTATTACTACTGGTCTTGCTGGATCCGTGACCAGCTTCTCTGCGTGGATGCTGGACGGCTACCAATCATTCAGCAACTTTGGCGGGTATCAACGCAGCGGGTTCCATAGCGTGAGTCCTGTTTCGTCCGACTCAGTACCCATCGCTGATGGTGTAGAGTGTTGATGGCTTTGCGTACAGCTTCGCAACTATGGCAATAGCTATTGGCTGTTTATACTGGGGCGAGCATGTGTCGCGGTGTCTACCATCTATATCTGATATCCACCGACATCTTCGACGGCCCGCTCGTCCCGCTGCATCCGAAAAACTGCCAACGGCCACCCCTCGCGGATCGTCCTCGACCACATCTTCCGCTGGATCCCACTCCCACTACAGCCTCCGACCCCGTACCCAACTCATACTCGACTATCTCCTGCTCCTCTCCGCTGTCCTCTGCTACCTCATCGCCCTCCTTGTCTACTTCCTCGGCCCCTCGTCCTGGCGGCTCAAAGCGACCTTCCCCATCCTCCTCTCCCCTCCCGGCGCGATGCTGCGCTTCTACCTCGCAGACTTCAACTCCAAGGGCCCCTTCACCGGTCGCTTTCCCCTCGGTACATTCGTCGCCAACATTGGCGGTACGCTGCTCATGGGCGGGGTCTACGCGGCGGAGTTCCTGCCCTCTAGTCAACGGTCGGGCGTGCAGTGCAATGCGCTGTGGGCGATTCAGCAGGGCTTTTGCGGATGCCTGACCACGGTCAGTACGTTTGTGCTAGAGAGTCAGAGCATCAAGATGAAGCGGTGGACATGGGTGTATGTCGGGAGCAGTGTTGTGCTGGGGCATCTGTGTATCTTGGCTACGTTTGGGGCGGCGAGGATGGCAGGAAGGCTAGGGGAGAGCATCTGTAGCGCATAGATCATGGGTTAGTTATCTCTTGTACTTTCCAGACCTCGTGTTGAGCTCGTCATGCGGCTGTTCTCTTCTGTTCTGACGATGCGCCATCCCATGCCATGGACGACGCCCAGAACGATTCAAGCGCGTCGCTGCAGCAAAGCCTAGCAAAGCGATTGAGTTTGGGCTGCCGTAACAGCGATGAAGCGGTGTCCAAGCAAGCAAGCATGGACGCGACTGTCTGTTGCACCTGTATCAACATCATCTACATCTTAATCTCGACAACTTGCGAGTGACCGCACCACTCTCGCTCACCCGTCCGTGCAACACAAACAGCGCAGACTGGAAGACCTGCTCGAAAGCGCCGAGGTCCGGCATCCATCGCCCACAGGCGAAGAAGAGAAAGGACCGCGCACGCGAGCTTGCTTCGCACCCCTGCGTGTAGGGCGTCACCGCAGCCGCAAGATCAGGCAGGATGGCGGACACGTTCAGAGAGTTCGGTAAGGGACTGATAGATCCCAAGTACTGCTGTTGTGGTGAGTTGGCTGCTGCTGGCTCTGCTGCAGGTGCGACGAGCGACCCCAGCTGATCCTTTAGCGGTCCCCCTTGTCAACTTTGGGATCTATGCGATCATGGGCGAGCAGTTCATACTGGGTATAGGAGCTGGGATTGCTGCTATTGCGACACCAAAAGGTCAGCTTTGTCCTTCGCTAGCTCCACTCGGGCGCTTGAGCTGATCTTAACAGTGTTGGGAGCGTCCTTCCCCTCCTTCGCGACCTTCATCTTCGCCATAACCTGCTTCATCGTTGGTGGTCTACAGCCACTAGGCTTCATAGGCGTGATGAGAGTGAGCGGCCATCTGTATTGAAGTGTCTATGATAGGCATGAATTGAAGCTGACAACCGCAGGAAAAGACCAAGACGTTCAAGACGTATATCTGGCTCGACCTCCTCGCCCTCATCGCGGCTTTCTCAACCTCTGCAGCGCTCATTATCGTTTCTGCGCTGAACCACAAGAGCGCAGTCACTACTTGTATCGTACGTGGTCTCCCACGCTGACAGCCATTGGCGCAAGCTTGCTGACTGACCTGCAGGCCAACTACTACAAGCCAAAGTCCACTGCTAGCGCGTCGGCGACCACTATGCTCACGCAGCAAGCTCCCCTCATTTGCAACCCCTTCGCATGGGCTGGCATTGGAATCATGGGCGGGCTGTGGGTCGTGCTCTTTCTCCTGCAGATGTACTTCATGTAGTAAGTCCTCCCCATCCGCGCCTCGTGAGCTCACCGCTAATCCTCAGCCTCACGCGCCTATACTCGAAATCACAAGTGTCCGATCACAAGCTGTACCATTCGGTCTACTCGGAGAACCCCGAGGCGTTCACCATGTCGATCCTCCAGTCCAAGCGATACAACCCCAACTCAGTCTACTCGGCGGGTCTCGCCCGACCGCCCACTATGATGCGCGACGACGTCTGGGACGCTCGGGGCAGCATGGACAGCCAGCGGAAGGGTGCGAACCCCGAGGAAGTGGAGGAGTTGCGCCAAGGAGGGCAGGCGCCTCATCTGAGTCAAGGCGGGCCGGGACAGTACGGCTATGGCGGACACCAGCAGCATGATCGGGGAGAGAGCTATGCGTCTGCGGTGTATGATGGGGGACGGTATGATGATGCGGGCGGAGACCATCGGCGGTCGGTGTACAACTATGGGGAGCAGGGGTATGCGCCAGGAGGAGGCGGGTATGGCCATCAGGACCAGGGGTATGGGGGTTATGTCGAGCCGCCGCAGGAAGCGCGGTATGGGCGGGACCCGGGGCCGACGCCGGAGCTTAACCAGTATCATGCGGGTCAAGGAGTCGGCTTTGCTGGCGGAGGCGGACTGGACCGGCCTGGAGCCGTGCAGAACCATCCAGGTGAGTAGTAGACATTGGGCTGTCTGGTCGCGGGCTGATCTCGCACAGCTGAAGGCATGTTTGGTAGGAAGTCTCCGCGAGGGTACCGATGATATCCTCATGGCGGGTAGAACGAGCAGAGCAGTCGGCGGGATGTAGCATCACGATATGTATCGGCATCTGTGCATCTGCTTAACATTACTTTCGTCTACAAAGGATATGGCCCTGCTTTTCTCTTCTTCTCAGATCGCCCCACAAGTCACCGCCCGCCGTCAGCGCCAAGCAGAGCTACTACTGGTTCAAGGAAGCGCTCCATAAAGCACCAACGAAGGTGAGAATCTGCACAAGTCAGCTTATTTCCGGCGATTCGTGCGCGTGATGCCAGCTTACAAGCCTTGGCCGCACGTCGACGATATCTTCCGGAACGAGGAAGATCAGAGCACCCATCTTTCTCGCGATCGAAATAGCCAGCTTCGCTGAGATGATCAGCTGTGTTCCTCGTCATGCCAGAATTCACAGCTCACCATTCTGCCTCTTGCTCTCATACTCGCTGCCATCATCCACCAGCGCGTAATCCACAATACCCGGCCGCACCCCATTCAACAGATCCAAAAAGAACACCCCGTTGCTCAAGCTCGGATCCTTGAAGCTCCGCATCGTACTGCTCTTGCCTCCCTTCTTGACCGTCTCATTGGCCCACTTGACCATATCCTGATCCGTCACGCCCTTTCCATTCTTGCTAATCTTGGCAAGTGTCTGGTTGATGCTCAGACGCATAAGCTGCCATACGAGACCGAGAACGAGGGTGCGGGTGCCGTCGACAATGTCGGCGCCTTGGATACCGACCATGTGCATCCCGTTGGACTTGGCGAGGTCGACAGAGTAGTTGGTGTTCTCGACGGCTTTGAACCGGGAGAGTTCTTGTCCCTCCTTGGGCTTGGAAACGCGTCGCCAGATCACTGAACCGGGAATGACCTTGTCGAAGCCTTGTAAAAGGATGTAGCCGTCCTAGCATGTCAGCTCTCCCGCTCTGCCTGCCTGAGGCACCTCTATTAGACTCACCTTGAGGTCCTCGAACAAGTTGTACACTCCGGGCTCCACATCCAGACTGTTCAACCACAGCGTAAACACCCTCGCCTCCCTTTCTCCCTCTGCATCAAAGTCTTCAATCTCTGGTGGGGCCTCAGTGGCCTCGAGCGGTGCGAGTCCCGGCCATGTGTTGAACAGGTTGGCGACGAACGCCAAGTTCAACTTGGGGTTTCCAGCGACGAGCGAGTTGGGTGTGAGGAAGCGCTTGCACCCGATCCGGTCGGCGTTGTTGAGGATCTGGTCGGCGCGTTTGAGGAGGTCGCTGGTTTGCATAGGCGCCATGGAGCACTCGTCCGGTTTGAGCTGGTTGAGGAGGACAGTATAGTTTTCTCCGTCCTTGACGTCGTTGGAGAAGTTTTGTACTCTGCTGATCAGCTTGACACCCAAAGCAGAATTGAGTCACTGACCTGCGCTTGTGTCCCGCAGCCTTCAAATGGTAGTTGAACCACCGAAGCAGAATCTGATCTGGCGGCAACCTCAAGAACTCCTCCAGCGTCTCCCCATCATCCAGCAAGCGATACAGCTCCGGGTGGATCTTGATGTCGATCTTACTCAAGAGACCCCTCCGAATGATCTGCCAGATCAAGCCGAGGATGAGATGTTCCTTCCCCTCCTGGAGATCGTCCGAGCCGATATTGACGACCGAGCATCCGATACCCTTTGCCGAGGTGATGACGATGTTGTTGTTTTCGGTCATCTGGAATGCGTTGAGTGCGCGCGTCTTTCCGCCCTTGGCAGATGCTTTGTTGAGGACTCGCTCGTCGATCGTATCGGGTACCGAGTCGTTGATGAGCTTACACAGAATCAGACCGTCTGCAACGGTCAGCCCTTGAAGTGCGACGAAGGGGCTTGTGTGAGCTTACCCCTGCATTCGTCAAACAGCTGCATGGTGTCGGATGGAATGGGGAGGATGTGGCCAATGTCCTTATCGCCAGCAAGAACCTGCACGTCAGCGTCGTGCCTCAGCCGAAAGAGCGATACTCACCCCGTTGATGTGGTCGGTGAACGACGTCCGCTCATCCTCGTTGATGGTGTGACTCGAGTTGGTTCCTGCTGTGCCCTTAACTGAGATCTTTCCTTTCGTCGTCTCGAGCCTTGCCCCATAAGCTGCTGCTCACTGCACGACAGTGGTGAGGGAGTAGCTTACAGAGGCTGGTTCTTCCCTGCCTTCAGTAAGGAGTGCAGCTGTACCCAATCCTCCACCTCGATCCGACCTGCCGAGTCGACGTTGACATTCTTCAGTGTCTCGCGAGCCTTCCTCATCAGCCTATGCCAAGAGACTCGACGCCCTGATGGACCAGCGTAATTTGTCACTCACCGAGTCATAGTCAGCATCTCCGGATGACTGGAGAGCCTGGATGACCGCCGCCTTATCGAGCGATCCTCGCTCCTCCACATCGATTTGTCTGCCCCACATCAGCCTTATCCTCGTCTTTCTCCCTCTATCCTTCCGTCGATGACTCGGCCCACATCTCCTCCCCAGGAGGGCAGACGCACTTGAATTTGTTGATGAGGTCAAAGATCTCGTCCTGCTTGAACTCGGGGTACTTCTTGCTAAGCCTGATCGCCTGCATCTTGTTGCTCGATTAATCTGACGGGATTGTTAGAGCGGGAGAATTAGTCTGAGAGCTATACGAAGCTATGTGATATGGATAGATGCAAGCTGTAGTTAGCTGTGCTGATGCTGAGCACATGCAGTGACCGAGCTCGAGGCGGAGGCGGCGCCGTGGCTTGGGAATGACGTAGCGTCAATACAGTAAGGAAAGTTTGATCCCGCTAATGAGAATTGGACATTTCTATTATAAAGCGTCCGGGTGGTGGTTGACTGGTTGGAACGATCTCCAAAGTGCTGCAGTCACTTGAGACCACGCCTGTGCGCCTGGAGCAGAGTTCAGAAAAGATGCTTCGACATGCCTCCGCCCTTCTACTCTGCCATCACCACATCCTCTTCCTCCTCATCCTTCTTGACCAGCCCCAGCCTATCCGCCTCAATCTCCCGACTCCGCTCCGTATATCGATTCGGGTGGCTGACCGTCTCCCCGTCCTTGCCCAGCCCATCCCCCTTCTTCAGCCCATGCGTCACCTCAAACACCCTCGTGCACGCAACATGGTAGTGTGAATTCTTGACCGAATCGAGGATATCCCGCATTTCGGCCGAAGAGCGGTCGAGCGTGGGGTAGGAGGATACGAGGAAGGTGGCGAGGTTGTCGGGGGAGAAGTGGCGGAATGGACAGCCGTGCGAGTCTTGCGTGCCGGGCTGGTTGGTCGTGAGAATCTGTTGACAGCTGCAGGAGTCAGCTGACCTGTCGCGCAACACCTGCCGGCGCTATGAAGCTCACCTTTTTGGTGGATAGTTGGCTCGCTTCCCTTCCTGCCCATACGAGTGGCGGATATTGTAGCGATACTCCTTGTTGAACTTATCGTCCGTCATACTGGACCCATACATTCTCCGCCAGAATATCACGGCCTCTTCCAAAGGCAGCCCGATCCCCTGCCTACATCAGCTCCTGGCCCGCTATACCTAAAAGCCACCTGCTACACACCTTGAGGAACAACCCCAATTGAAGCCGCCCGAAATGCTTCATATGGTGATCCCGCTTCAACCGCTCGTAGAGATTCCGCATACATGGCGAGAAGTGTTTCCGAGCGAGATCGTCCACCATCTCGGCTGTGACGGCGGCCCCAGAAGTTCCGTCTGCGGGTTGATAATCGCCAGCAGCGAGACCGGAGAGGAAGGACGAAGCGAGGTGGTCAATGACGGGTCCGAGACGCTCGTCCTCGTCTAGCCGCGGGAGGTTTTTGGCGGTAAGCTTGTATATCAGCTGTGTGTCTTGATGACGCAGACGGATGCCGACAATCAGCTCACCTCGAGTGCTGTCTCTAATCTGGCCGAGTATGCCTGTAAGACCAAGCTGATCTGCGAGCTGTTGGGGACATACGCCATCCCGCCTTTGACAAAGACTCGCCGACTGCCGATTAGGTCCGGAACGGTATACCAAGGGACCTGCACTCGTTAGCTCCCATACTTTACTTCGGATCCCACCACGTACCTTGTTCCACTTCTCCGCGTTGAACGCATCGTTCTTCTTGCTTTCCTTACCCCATGGCATACATGCCATCAGGTCTTCCCTCAACTCTTGCTTCTCCGTAGGTCCCACTTCCTCCCAATTGAACTTCATCGACCGAAGGAACGTATTCCGTTCATTCAGATCATCAGAAGTGAAGCGTTCGCGGAAGAGCGAGAGCTCGGACCGGATGAATCTCGCACGAAGGTCCGGACTACATTGTTAGCATTGGATACTGCGGTGATGTGAAGATCAAGAGCGTACCTTCTGCTGAACGCCAGCCGTAACACCCAATGCCCTATCTCATCCCTTCTCCTCTCTTCTTCCAGATTGGCGCTTCTCGCCGAGTTGCTATTCAAGGGCAAGTGTGCTTTGACGTAGGTAGCGACAGCTGCGCTGAACTGCGGCGCCGGCAGCGACCGATGATTGAGTGATTCGATATGCGCCAGTACACGAAGGCGATCTATAGCGCATGTCTCGAACTCTTCCAGAGTAATGTCGAGGACGGGCGGACGGTCGTAGCTGCTCGTAAGCCCCGTCTTGCGTCGGTCACCGGAACACCTACAAATTCAAGCGGTGAGGGTAGCGCGAGGGTGTTGATGCTTCTGATGCTTTTGAGTGCAGCTTCACATCTGAAGTGGATGCTGAAGCTGTGACGTTCCTACCGCCTATCTTTTCGGCCTTGAACATGTTGTCTGCGTAGGCTTAGCAGGGTACTTGTAGGATGGGTATTCGCAGAGTGCAAGGTCGCGAAATCGCCTCCCTCGACGCGTCAATCCAACGCGTCAATAGATGCCGTAAACTCCATGCCAGCGGACATCGCCGTGCATCAGCATATACCGTATATTCCTCAGGTCCTCCACGATGGCAGCCAAAAGGTATAGGTTACAGCTTAGATCTTACCTTACCCCTCACCTCACCATGCGCAACTTACACATCTACCTCTCAGCGCTCTCAATCCTCCACCCAGTCCTTGGCATCCGCCATGGCTCGTCAGAATTACGGGACCTCGAAGCCTTTCCCAAATTCGAGGTTCAATTCCTGAACCACCTCCCTGTCGCTGAGAGCGAGGCAAAGCGGAGTCAGTCGGAAGGGATCCGCAGGGAAGAGGAGTGGGTGCGCTTCAGACCAGGCTCGCCGGGTATGCAGCAGCTAGGGGACGGATCGGCAGATTGGGCGCCAGCTGTAAGCTTCGTCATACGCTTTCTGGCTGCCGCGGAGCTGACGACAAAGGAAGCAGAGCGGCTCGAGCTCATCCGCATGGCATTGAAGAACCCGGCGTCGAACGAGACGCAGCCATACCTCTGCCTCATGCCTTCTGCTTCGAAACGGGCGGAGCAGAATGTCCAGGCCGAGGTGGAGCCGGTGCATGAGGAGATCGATCCGTTACAGGCTTGGTCTGCCCTGAGCCATCTGGAGGGGAAGTGCCTATATGCCAAGCAGGGTTGGTTCACCTATGCGTGAGTATCGCCTCGCTGGCAGCCATGATATGACAACCTGATCTGATGCTCCAGGTACTGCCACGACTCTCACCTTCGTCAATTCCGCTCAGCACCCCATACACACCCCCACCCTCCAGGCGGTTACGTCCCAGAGGAAGACCCCACTTACGATGCCTACACCCTCGGGCAGGCCCGCCCTTCTCCTCGGAAGCAAGCTCGCTCCTCCCTCCCTCAAGCCAAAGCAGCGCAAGCTCAAGCTGGCAAGCCCAAGGCGGACACTCCAGTAGACGGCGGTCATTCCGTCGATCGGGCCGATTCGGTAGCCCACCCCTCCTCCGCCATCTCTTCCTCCTTGAGCGGCGCAAATCGCTATCTCGTACAAAACTGGTCAGACGGGACACGGTGCGACAAAACGGGCCGGCCACGCGAGACGGAAGTGCAATTCCACTGCAGTATGACGACCAATGACCAGATCTACCTGATCAAGGAACTGGCTATCTGCCAATACGTCCTGATCATCCACTCGCCGCACCTCTGCTCTCTGCCGGGGTTCCGGCCGGAGAAGGTGGATGTGGAGCCGGCGGGCATCCAGTGTCGGCAGGTTATGAAGGATGAGGAGTACCGCGCATGGCGGGAACGAGAGGATCTGGGGGAGCTGCCAAGCCTCCGGCCGCCGGGATTGGAGGCGGAGTCGACGATTGGCGGGGATATCGCGGATAGCGAGGGACCGAGTCTGAAGGAGTTGCTCAAGAAGGCGTATGAGAGCAAGCAGGCTCAGCTGGGCGGGGCGGGGTCCGCCAAGGACGCCGTGCGCGGCAGTGGGGACCAAGCAGACGTAGCAGGACGCGAGCAGGAAGTCATGTTCATCTCGATCGAGGAGGACGAGGATGGCAATGCGGCGATGGTGCTCGATACGGAGGCGATGCTGCAGACCATACTAGGGGAGGCGAAGACGGAGGTCCAGGCGGCGATACAGGCGGCTGGGGAGGGCGGGCACGATTTGGCGGATAAGGAGAGGGAGATGATCATCAAGGCGGTGAGAGAGTTCTCGGGCCGGACAAGGGCATCGAAGGGCAAGGAGGGGGATGACGAGTTCGATGAGGCAAGAGTAAGGGACGAGTTGTAGCCATTTGATTTGCATTTATATCAAGAACCTGAATATCCCTTCCGCTCACCTATCGGCATTATACTTGATATCCTTCTTTTTCCCTTCTCTCGTCTACAGGACGAAATCGCTTCCTTCAGTACATGTTCGAGTAGTCATAATCCGTGATCGCCGCCCCTTCCGCCCCCAATGTGACATAGTACAGCCTCGTCTCGGCGCAAATGACCATCCGCCCCTTGCCCGCGAACTGGAAGTTGGCCGATCCCTCGCCAAGGTATATTTTGCCCAACAGGATTCCTGACGGGTTCCAGACGTGGACACCGTCCCCACATCCCGCGTACACGTTCCCGGCCGAGTCGCAGTGGACTCCATCGGGGACGCCAGAGTCGATATAGGCAAAGGTTTGGCGGTTGCAGAAGCCACCTGCGGAGTTGACGTCGTAGGCGTAGCTGTAGATCAGCTTCAGGCAGGAGAGCTGGGAGTCGGGGTCGAGGAGGACTTACATGGTAGCGGGACGAGTGTAGTTCCAGCCCCAGAATCCGGCGTTGGCTCCGGTATCGGCGACGTATGCTCGTGATCCATCAGGCGAGAAGGTCAGACCTGAAGGGCGTCAGCGGTATTGCGGTACTGCCTGGTCAATGTCGACAAACCATTGGGCAGGTTGAAGCCGTCCGCGACGACACCTACCGCACCCGTCCCCTCGTTGAACCTGTACACCTGGTTCGGCAGTCCAGGGGGAGGGCGGAAGTTCTGGAGATACCCATAAGTAACATCCGTGAAGTAGAGCTCCTTGTTGCGCGGGTTGACCGCGACGTCGTTGAGGGAGCTGAACTGTCGGCCAAAGTAGTTGTTCAGGATGACTAAATGGTCAGCATCATTCTCATGAGGTGATAGAGTAGACTCACCCTTGGTCTCGTACGGGGGAACCGGGTTGACTTGATACAAAGCCGAGGGGACATCAGGACCTTGCCCTTCGCCCGTAAAGACGATCTGGCCCTTGTAGTTGATCCCACCTATGCCATCAGCTCAGCCTAAGAAGACGTGAGGTGAAGGGCTCACCGTTGGGATTCACGACCTGCTTTGTGGTATTGACCACCTGGACAGTGACCTGACCACTGACATTCCGGCTTGAGCCAGCCGCAAGTGCCTGCCCGACCTGACCCAAGTTCACCTTTTGCACGATAGCTGACTTGTTGAGACCGGTCCCAGCCGCCGGAGCTCCCGCATTCTGGACGAAAAAGACGTCGTCTGTGGGTGGATACCAGACGACCGCTTCGTGGAAGAGGGGATTGCCTGACGTTTGGGCAATGATGGTCAAGCTGGGGTTGGAGCCGATGATGGAGAGGAAGTCGGGGTGGTAGACGTGGAAAGGGCGGTCAATGAGGGATTGCCTGGTAGAGTTGGGGGGGATGAAGAGCTGGGCAGGTCAGTATCAGGGGTGCGCAAGGGCAAAAGGAGGGAGGCTCACGGAAGTCCCGTTGAAGACGGTCGACGGAGGGACGGAGCTCAACACATTGTTGGCTCGCAGATCGATATACTGCGCCTGAGAAGGGAGGTCATTCCACGCAAGCACACCGGCCGAGGGCTGAAGGTATGTGCGGAGCAGTACACCTAACAGGAGGACGCTGATGGAAGTCATGGCGATTAGAGTCGAGCGATTGATGGGCGTTCTGCGAGGACCGGCGGAAGGTTGAGTGAGGACGGAAGGAGGGACCTTGCGGGTGGGGCTCGCCATGCCCTGTCTAAATATAGCTGCGAGCTCGACCCCGGTATGGCTCCGTATCAGTCGGTCAGGTGACTGGTACCGGGATGATTTGGCCGGTGACATGCTAAAGAGGAGCGAAGCGGGAAGGGATCGACCCGAAGAGAGACGCTATACCCGAAGTGGGGTACTCGTAAGTGGGGAGTCCGAACGGTAGTAGCCGGTAATGTGTCTCATGCTGAGCTCTGAGGCAGTCAAGGACCGTTGGATGCTGCAGGACTGGACGAGGTCATAAGGAAGGGCAACCAAGAACCGGGTACAATCATACTGTTACAACAGGTGGTCCAAGATACAGTAGTCTACTGGACTTAAGTAATTTGCCAGAGTCTCCAATTCCCCTGTAGATGTCTCTTAGCCCCGTACAGCAGCGCCGCGCTGAAGAGGGCCACACCCCCGCAAAAGCCTATACTGATATAGTACGCCTCGGCTCCTTGTCTCCCCAACGTGCCCGTCGAGTGCTGGAGGAGCGCAATGGCTATTGGCTGACCGACCAGCGCCGGAAGGACGAGGACCAGCCAGAAGATCGCCATGGCCGACTGGAGATCTTTGACGCCTACGACCCTGGCAGCGATAGGCGTTGACGCAGACCAGATTGTGCCGCCTGTTACGCCCTGGATAAACGCAAAGACGGCGAGGACGGCGAATGAGCGCGCGGGTAGCCAGATGCAGAGTGTGGAGAGGCCGCAGGCGATATAGCAGACGATGGTCATGTTGATCCGGCCGCCTTTGTCGAGGAGAAAACCCCACGCGGGTCGGCCGATCATTTGGCCAGCGGAGAGGATGGATTGAAGGGCGGCGCCTTGGCCCTGAGAGAGGCCGAGTGCGGATGTGGCGAAAGATGCGAGGGAGTAGATGGCGATAAAGTAGGCGATCACTGGCTGTCAGCTCGGACCACTCCAAGCAATAGTCCGATATGGTAATGTGATGACTTACTCGCGAAGAAGGCCCAAAGCAGTACCCAGACGAAGCCAGGGTGCACAAACCACTTGGCCTCATAAGGCGCTGATCTCGCCCCGACGGCCTTATGCCTCCCCCTCAACAACGCTATTGCGGGGAACAACACCGCAGCCGATATACCCCCATTGATGATCAACGCCCACTTGACGCCTAGTCGCGGGTTCTCGAGCGCCGCACGAGTTGTGTTGGCCAGGACGAGACCGCCTAGGCCTGAGCCGGCCGCTGCGAGGCCTTGGGCGAGAGCGAGGCGGGTGTCGAACCAGTGTGCGAGAAGAGGGAGGGAGGGAATGAGGACCAGTCCAAGACCTGACAATCAGCTAAGACTTTCAATCGTGGAGTTGAGCGGACACACCTGCTCCAAAGACCAGGCCTTGACAGACGAGAAATGGCCCGAAGCTGGTCGAAATCCCAGCTAGGCACTGGCCCAGTACGACCAAACTAGCACCTGAGAAGTCAGCTCTCGTACTATGTGGAGACAGCGCTGGACTCACCGATGAACAAGGACACCCTGTAGTTGGTTCTTTGCGTCAACCAATTCGCCAGCGGTGCGAGGATCAGCGCAGCGGCGACGCTCAGTCCGCCAACCCAGGCATAGTCGAGGTCCGAGGCGTTGAAGTAGTTGTTTTGAAGGTAGTACGCCGTGAAGACTCCATAGGTCGTATTGTTACCTTACACGATCAGTCTGATCCCCGTCAGAAGTCGAGCAGGTGAAGGCAGAACTCACCCCAGGTGACAGCGTTCGAACAGAGAATACAGACAGCAACGACCCATCCATAACCCCCATTCGGTATGACATCTACTTCTTGTGGAAGCTCAGCCGTATGGATGTCTTCTTTGGCGCTATCTGGGAGCGGTATAGGCTCGGAAAGGCCAGTAGCCGCAGCGTTGGTGCTCTCGACAGGGGCTGATCGGGCTGTCGACATTTTGCGAGCGATCAGCAATCATGCGCGATACGATGCGACGTTCGAGTAGGACGTGCAGCTGCCGACGTCCTTGCTTATGCTGTCGGGCGCGCTCTCGAGGGTGTAGGCAACTCGAGCCTGAGCTACATGAAGGACAAACAACAGCAAGAAAGCTAGGGCTATTTTCGAGTCACTTGAAAGAGTGCCGGCAATCTCGGCTGTGTGCGTTGGCGGGGTGGGGGATGTCAGCAGAGGTGGCTGTAAGTGGCAGACTTGTGAATGCGATCTGAGGCAGCAGGGCAAGTGTAAGGCAAGTGCATCGCCACTTTAAACACTCATACTCGTCAGTCGAAGCAAATAGAAAGCAGGCATGCACACGATTCTCGCCCCCGCCCCCGCTGCTGCAATGCGCTAGGTCTTCTGCCACACCTTCCAGCTCCCCTGCTGCACATGGCGCTTGGCCCCGTACAGCAGCGCCGCACTGAACACTGCGACGCCTCCGCAGAACCCAATGCTGATGTAGTACGCCTCCGGCCCGTCCCTTCCCAGCTTGTTCCGCGAATACTCGAGCAAAGCGATGGCGATGGGCTGTCCAGTCAGAGCTGGGATGACGAGCACGAGCCAGAAGATCGACATTGCCGACTGCAGGTCCTTGACGCCCACGATCAGAGCTCCGATCGGTGTTGAAGCTGCCCATACGGTCCCGCCGGTGACGCCCTGAATGAAGGCGAATACCGCGAGGACGGCGAACGAGCGAGCGGGAAGCCAGATGCACAATGTCGAGAGGCCGCAGAGGAGATAGCAGCGAATCGTCATGTTGAGTCGGCCGCCTTTGTCGAGAAGCCATCCCCAAGCTGGTCTACCGAACATCTGACCAGCGGCGAGGATGGACTGTAGCGCCGCGCCTTGAGTCTGGGAGAGGTTTAGGGCGGAAGTGGCGAAGGAAGCAAGCGAGTAAAGGGCGATGAAGTAGGCGAGCGGACTTACTGGAAAAGAAGGCCCAGAGCAGAACCCATACGAAACCCGGGTGAACAAACCATTTCGCCTGATATGGTACCGACCGTGCGCCCACAGCCTTGTGTCGGCTCCGTAGCAAGGCAATGAAACGGGAAGAGCACCATCCCCGAGATCCCACCATTGATGATCAAAGCCCATTTGACGCCTAGCCTCGGATGCTCCAGGATTGCCCGCGTTGTGTTCGCGAGGACCAGACCGCCTAGGCCTGAGCCCGCCGCCGCCACGCCTTGCGCGAGTGATAAGCGGGTGTCAAACCAGTGTGAGAGAAGCGGCTGCGAGGGTACAAGTACGAAGCCAAGACCTGAATGATCAGCTGTATTCTACACAAGCGGTAGTGAGGACTTACCAGCACCAAACACGACGCCTTGGCAGACAAGAAACGGGGCGAAGCTGGTACAAAGTCCCGCCATGCATTGGCCGAGAACCACGCAGGTCGCGCCTGAGTATCAGCTCAAATATCACAGCGCCATGCGAGAGGTGCTCACCGATGAGAAGCGCGACACGATAGTTGCTGACCTGCGTCAACCAATTGGCAAGCGGCGCGAGCGAGAGAGCGACAGCCACGCTCAGGCCCCCAATCCAGGCGTAGTCGTGAATCGAGGCGTTGAAGTAGTTGTCTTCGAGATAGTAGGCGGTGAAGACACCGTACGTCGTGTTGTTTCCTACTTTATCAGCATATGCCATCAAGGTCAGAGAACCTGCCGAGCTCTACGCACCCCAAGTAACAAAGTAACAGCACTGGAGGCGAGGATACAGGCAGCGATGACCCAGGCGTACCCTCCATTCGGCACGCGGTCGGGCTCAACCTTCGGCTCATCGCCGACTTCCGGTGTGGAGCCTGGCGTATCGGCGGAGGGCATTCTCTGTGGAGAGCTTTCGGGCTTGAGAGGCATTGTCAGACGAGTGATAAGTGATAAGTGATGAGTGATGAGTGGGAAGAAGTGAGAAAGTGTGATAGAAGAGGCAGACGTCTGAGACTGGGCATGGTGTGTGCGTACGCCAACGATCCCATAGCCCCGTTATAGGAGAAAGGAACGGCGTCGGAGTATCCGCATCGAGTTTCAAAGCTCGAGGGGCAAGATGTGAAAGGAGTAGAACGGTCGAGGCTCACCAAAGGGCTAAACCCCATAAACGATCGCCGCCGAGCCGGCAGGTGGTGCATGACGGACTTTACCATTTCATCCCTTGAACTCGTACAGCCCCTTTCGGTCGACGGCTTCAAACTCGTACTGGTCCAGTACCTCGCCGTCGATTCCTGGATATGTCATCTTGGCCTCGAACTTGTCGCCGGCAACAACAGCCCCCACGCCGGCTGGGGTACCAGTCAGGATCAGGTCACCCTCCTGGTAGAGTCAGCTCTGTGCCGGAGATGGACGACGATTTTGGCGAAGTAGAGACGTGACGTACCTCGAGCTTCATGATACCTGACACAAACGAGATCAAGTGGGGAACGTCAAAGATCATGTCCTTTGCCGTGCCGCTCTGCTTGACAGCGCCGTTGATTGAGAACTGAAGACCGACCTGAGCGATGTCGGTAATCTTTGCTTTGGGGATGAAAGGGCTGCAGATCAGCGCCAGTCGGCTTAAGGCTCAATTCGGGCTGGACCTACCCGATAGGGCAGAACGTATCAAAGCCCTTAGCAGCGGACCAGGGGAGACCCTTCTTCTTGACAGCATCCTGGACATTCCGAGCAGTAAGATCCACCGCAAGTGCTATCGAGTCAGCTGAGTGGCAGTCTGAAGTGAAGACTGCATAGACGTACTGTAGCCAGCGATGTACGAGTCCGCTTCTGAGATTGGGATATCCCTTCCGTTCTTGCCAATGACCACACCAAGCTCCACTTATAGCATCAGCGGGGAGCCTCTCACTGGATCGCATTTTACACTCAAAGCTCACCTTCGTGGTGCATCACAACGCCCTTGGGGATCTCGACCGGTCCTTCTCCAGGGGAGATGAACGACGAGGTAGGTTTCAAGAAGAAGAAGGGTTCTGGCTATGTCAGCTGGCGGCCGGCGTCGGAGCGTTATCAGCTGACCTTTTGGGATGGCGTTTCCAAGCTCCTTAGCGTGGTCCGCATAGTTGCGACCAATCGCAATGATCTGCAGGGCTGGTCAGCTCCGTTAGACGACCGCTGTTGGACCGTGAACTCACCTTGCGACCCGTACGGAGGAAGTTTGACATGTTTTCTCGTGCTTTTATTGTACCAATCGTTGGTCAGAGGTAGAGTCAGTCAAGTTGAGACGCGTGAGCTTGCTGAGATATAAAACGTGGTGGGTCGAGCCATAGCGGATGGCTTGCTTGCTTGCTTGCGGTCGAGCGAGCGACTCGAGACCGAGCCGAAGAGATCCGATCCGACGGAAGCCGAAGCCGCTCACTCGCTGCGTCGCCACGTTTTAGGTTGATGATTACGGCATGCTCAAGAGGAACGCGCTTGATCACCAGCTGCAAGCTTCAGCGAAGCCGCAAAATACTTCACCTTGTCTCATCACTCATCAAAGGTCCTTCGATCGCTGATTACCGCCTTATACACTATAGAGCAGCTCGCAGGATCCATCAGAAAGCCTGCCAATCATGGCAGAATCCGACGAAGCGACGAGCGCGCTGAACAGCATCGTCTTTGGCAGTGTGAGCTGCCCCCTCGCACTTCCTTCTAGGGACATGAGCTGATGGCACAGGTTGCAGGGATGACTGCCAAGGTATTCGAGCATCCCTTTGACCTGGGTATGTCTGATATTCATGCTCAAATTCAGGATGAGAGCTTGACTGATCATCCCAGTCAAGGTCCGCCTGCAGTCCCAGCATACCGACCGCCCATTAGCCTTCACAGGTCCCTTTGACTGCTTCAAGCAGACCTATAATCACGAAGGACTGAAAGGGTTATACAGAGTGAGCTCGCCGATGCTTCACTAGTAAGGGTATGTGAGCTGACATCCAGGGTATCTCCATGCCCATCCTCGGTGCCGCCGCCGAAAATGCCACCCTCTTCCTCGTATACAACAAATGTCAAGACCTCATCATTCGATTAAACCCTCACCCGACCACGGCGCGTTCGGCGGATCCGATGTCGGGGTCTAGGCTGGCGGACGAGGCGCACATGTCGGAGAAGAAGAAGGGGAAGCGGCGGGAGCTGAGTAACGGGGAGTTAGCTATGGCTGCTGCGGGTGCGGGTGCCGCTGCTAGCTTTGTCCTGTGAGCACTATACAGCAGAGCAGGAAACACCAAGCTGATGTGCAGCACCCCTATTGAACTCATCAAGTGTCGGATGCAAGTGCAGATGCTCGCTCGGGAAGAAGTCGCCGTTGCGACGCTCGGCTCCGCCGCCGCTAGCTCCAGCTCCAGCTCAATACCTCCCGCCCTCCCCAAAACACTACCACCCCTCCAAGGCCCCGTCGCACTCGCTCTCGGCACTCTGCGCGCACACGGATTCCGCGGTCTCTGGCTCGGTCAGACCGGTACGCTCCTACGGGAAACAGGCGGTTCCGCAGCCTGGTTCACGACCTACGAAGTCGCCGCCAAATTCTTCATCGCACGGCGGCAAAAGGCGCTCGATAGCACCCCCTCGCTCGAGAGGCGGACATTGACCAAGGGCGACTTGGCAATGTACGAGCTTATGATGTCGGGCGCGATGGCTGGGGTCATGTACAACGTGACGCTCTTCCCGGCCGATAGCGTCAAGTCGGCGGTGCAGACATGGGCGGAGCTCAATCCGGATAAGCCTAGACTGGGATTCGTGGCGATGGGGCAGAGGATATGGCGGACGAGAGGGCTCAAGGGGCTGTATGCGGGGTGTGGGTTGACGGTCATGCGGAGCGCACCGAGCTCGGCGATGATCTTCTTGATCTACGAGACATTGATGCAGAAGTACAGCGGGTGGCTGGGGTAGGCGATGCTGGGAGGAGTGGGTGAGAGAAGGGCGCCGTGTGGGTATAGACAGTAGAACTGTAGATCCGTAGACTTGTATCCCGACCTCATCATGTATATCTTTACCTTATCCTCGGACGGGACGCCACATCCAGAGGCACCTAATACATTGTCCAGACTATCAGATTTCTTTTGATCACCATCATTCTTTCCTCCTTTCCCTCTTCCGCCCATCCTCTTCTGTCCCTCCAGGAACCACCTCCAACACCGTCCCCATCTCACTCGCCGTGCTCCCCTTCCTCGTCGAGTCCTCCTCCACCTCATACCCCGACCCGGACCCCGTGCCTGACCGACGCGGCGTCACCTCGAGATCCCCATCGCCTTCACTCTCCTCGCCTATCTCACGATCCAGCGAATGGCCTTCCGGGATAGCAGGGATGAAGGAGGTCGTAGGTGTCCGATTAGACATTCTCGATCGGGTCTGGCTGTTCCCAAGCCCTCCTCGATCAGAGACTGGAATACCGCCTCCACTCCGGGTCGGGGCGTTGACGCCTGCCTGCACGGAGCCGCGAGATGAGAAGAGACCGCGAGATCCTTGACCGATGGCGCGCAGTGCGCCAAGTGCGGAGCCGGTACCGGCGTTGCTTCCGCCGGCGTTGCGAGACCCCGAGGGGGTATTGAAGGTGCCCTTGCGCACACGTTTCCGGACGACTCGCTTGGTGCTGCTCGTCAGCTCATGCTTGGCTTAATGGTCCGCGAGTAGGTGACTTACTGCCACTCTACCAAGCCGTAGATGAGGGCGTCCAAGACACCCTGAGAAAAGATGAACCATCTAGATAGCGCCCGAAGCTCTATTGGCGGTGATCCAGCAAAGTCATCTGGACCGGTCAGCTCCCAGTCCATATCTTCCAGTAGCAGTCACGTACAGATGATCCGAACCAGAGATACTGAAAACAACAAAACATACTGTTCTGATCAGCTCATCCCTGCATCCGTAGACGTCCGACTTACACCAAGAGGGAACCACAACATCAACAAAGCAGTCTTTCGATTCAGATAGCTCGCCATGCTCTCCTCGACAAATTCCACCTGATCCTCCACATGCGAGCGGGACGGATCCGCCGCCGGCGCCGAAGCCTGCAGCATCCGCATCAGATCCCAGTCATCATCGCCCTCCTCCTCTCCGTCCCGATCTTCCTCGTCGCCCGTCGCCGACCTCTGGTGCTGCCTTGGTCGAGAGGTGGACTGGCTGCTGGTCGCAGCCGTTCCAGGGTAGGGGTATCCAGCCTTCTCCTCCTCGATTTGGCTGCCATTGGGCGTGGCTGCTAGCCGACCGACATCGTTTTGTATGGCGCCCGACCCGCGACGGGAATTGGAGGCCGTGTCTGGCACTTCCGGCTCCTCTGTCACACGATACTCGAATGCAGAAACGGCTGACGGCTTGCGGAACCGCTCGACCCGTTCCCCAAGGGAGGAAGATACTGACCCCTGCCGGTCCGCTGGGGCCGTCTGCCATACGTCCCCGGCATTATAACGTGTCTGCGTGGGCGTGCGGTCCGGACCGACATCCCCGTGCAGCGAGGGTGGCTCAAAGTCATCTTCCGCCGTGGGCGGGAAGGCGCCACTTGCAAAAGTAGCGGACTTTGGCGAGCCGGGCGGATCTCGCGATGCAGTCGATACCGAGCCGAAGTTTGACCGCGCGGTCGGCGGCGGCGAGGATGACGACGTGACGGATGGGCGATGCTCGCCACCCCTTGTCCTGCCCCTTTCCCTATCATTCTTCCCCATCCCTTTCCATCCACTCCAGATCGAGCTCGTCTCCTTGCGTAGCTCGTTGCTTCCTCCCCCGGCCGAGCGTCCACCGAATCGCTCTCCGTCAACGTGGAAGATGGGCAGTTGGACCTGCTCCCATGGGGCCGGCTCGTCCGGCGTAGAAGGGGGTGTGGGGAGGTGATATGGTCGCGTAGGCGCTCCGAGGCTAGACTCGCCAGTCGACCGCAGGCCTGCAGGTGTAGCCTTAGATCTAGCGGACGGCACCTCGATCCGTACGCTCTTTTCGTTTGGGGGATGTAGCGGTCCCTTGTCCGAGCTATCTGTCCCCTTTGATCCCGCCCGACCCCGACTGAGGAGCGCGGCGAGATTGCGGCTGCGAAAGATGTAGTGTGCGCGGGATTGCGGCTTGGATTCGTACATCTCGCCATTGGAGGAGTCGGAGAACGAAGCGCGGATACGGTCGGGCCGGCGGAGGAAGACAAAGAGGCGGGCGTAAAGGATAGTGATGAGAAGCATGACCGTCGCGCTGGTCATCAGCTTCGCTTTTAAAGGAGGCAGAGGACATACCGAGGTATAAACTGAATAAGCTCTCCGTATAGGCCAGAGTTCTGGCCGTAGTAGCAGATTCCTCCGTTCGGGAAGTATCCGAAGACGAAGTATCCGATGATACCCATGGCAGCCGCGATGACCCAAACAAGGAGCCACAGGTAGTACCATCTTCGTTCGAGCCAAAGAGTTGCGGGATGTAAGGGCTGCGAAGGATCAGCAGGTCACGCAGCAAGAGTGGGACATGCCGTACGTAGATGAGGATCATATATGTTGCGATGGCGAGGATGAGAGTCCATAAATGTTCCGTCCAGAGCACGACGACGAGGCAGTATCCTAGCCCGCTACAGGCGCCTGTGCCGGCCTCGAGGGGTTTGCCAGAGAGGACCAAAGAGGTTCCGACGATGCCGACGAGCCCGAGTATGAGGTCGGAAAGGACGAGGGACTGGACGATCCGCATGCGCGTTGTCGCTGGCCGACCTTTGTACTCGAGCCAGAACATCGACGCGAGGATGGAGAAGGAGCCGATAACAGTGAAGATCTATCGAAGATTAGATTGCGTTTCACATCGCGTGGAACTTTGACTAGACCCCCTTTATCGGCAAGGGACAAGGGTGAAAGGGGTCCGAGCGCGATTGCGATCTGCAGAGTGGGGGAACTTACAAGTATGACCTCATCAACTATACTGACCCATCGAAAGTTCCTGAGTAGGTCTGCGGCGGTCGTTGAGCCCGCCCCGGACTGTCCTATGGCCCATGGATCGGACGCTTCGCCAGTGGCCGCATTGGTCTGCCGCGCAACCCAAGAGACGGCCGCGAAGACTTTCGACGTCCCGCCCATCCCGCGTCCGTTTTTCGTTTTCCGCCGCCACGCGTTATGTCAAGTGCATGGCTCTCACCGATAGCACGGCGCTGGAAGGCGGGTTGGCGGTGTTGAAGAGGTGATACGATGAAACGAAGTGAGAACAAGCGATGCCGCAGCGAAGCGCGTCGGCGAGGGACAAGGGTGGAGCGGAAGCGGTGACGTTGATCGCTCGCAGCGTAAATAAAATCCCCAGCGAGGCGGGTTTGGTCGGGATGATCTACCGACAAGACAACAGTAGACCACCACAGAATACCAGTCGAGCAGAATTTGGAAGGGCTGTACACAAAAGAGATGTTGTTAAATTTGACAGACCAAGCAATTGACTTGGCCAAGGGCCGAGATGACTCTGGCCAGCAGGCTTCGGTCGAGTCTTCTCTCTGTCTCTGCTTGTGGATTAAAGTTTGAAGAATACGGCACGTCCGGCACGATCGGAGACTTGTGGCGGAGAATTTCGCCGTTGGTGGCGTTCTCTCGCCCGCTGATATCATGCATGCGGCCGAACAGCGGACTTCAGAAGGTTTGTTGACAGTCTTTTCTCTCGACACCATATGCTGGTACGTTCGATATCTTTTGGCTACCTCGACCGCTCGCAAGCCCGTATACAGTAGAAGTACTGTACATACTGCCCTTCGCTTTCAGCTCGCAGCGCTTGGCTTTCGGCCTCTGTCAGGCCGAAGGCACGCAGCATTTCCAACATCTCGTAAAAGGTCTCGGCCCGGCCTTCGCACCACGCTGCTGGCTGACGCGCGCGACGCGCTGACAGCTGCGCTGACATGACAAGTTGCAGCAGGTCGGCATGCCTTTGGGGACGATGTGAGTCTGGCTGTTTAGAGAGCAGATACAATAGGTGCTGTACTGATAGCTGTACCGCGTACTGATCTCTGCCAAGGGAATCCAATCCGTCACTGTGCTGCCACGGTCGACTTTGACGAGCTTACAACATGTACATCGGCCGCCAAGTACTGGCGATATATTAGGGGATGAGACGACTGGAGTCTCGTATGGGTACAATACAACTCGTGGCGAAACCCTTCACCTCCCGCATCATCTCGAAGTGGGACAGCGCGAGCAGGAGTGGGTCCGCTCGCCCGACTGGCCCTTGAGAAAACCGCCTAGCAGGTACATGCCGACTGGCCCTGCTCCCCCTGGCCCTGTACCTTGACGCCCTTGGCGCCCGGTGCTGCCCGCTGAGGTAGGGGATTGGTGGGTAATTTCCTCGCTACTCTATCAGCTTAACTCGGTGAAATACGCATCCCGGGCAGTACTCACCAATCTCCATGAAGAGCTCCTCGACACCGGTACCCGACTTTGCGCTCGCCTCCGCGAATAGCAATCCTTCCTCCTGTGCGTACTGTTCTCCCATCTCCTTAGGAGTCTTGCGGTTCGCAGCCAGATCCGCCTTGTTCCCGACGAGCATGATGACGATGGAAGGGTCGGCTTGACGCTGGAGTTCGCGGACCCATGATTTGGCTTTCTCGAATGAGGTCTGCAGGTCAGTTGTGCACATGTATGAATGTCTCATGAACCAATAGTATGGACGCAGACGAATCAGTATCTGCACGCACCTCTGGTGGTTGTGTGATGTCGTATACGATCACAGCCGCATTTGAGTTCCTAAAGTATATAGGTGCGAGGGACTTGTACCGTTCTTGTCCGGCCTAGAGGGGTCAGCTACATGCCCGAGGCGGCTAACGATGCTTCCGCAGCTCACAGTGTCCCAAATTTCAAATTTGATTGCTGTGTTCTCGTCCAGGTTGACTGTTTGCGTGAGGAACGCGGCGCCGATAGTTGATTCTCTATACCTGTTAGCTCCAGAACCCCCATAAGGCATGTGTCGTGCTCGAGCGCACCTGAAGTCTGAGAATTCGTTGCGGACAAACCGCAAGACCAGACTAGACTTGCCGACCGCGCTTTCACCTGTTATTGTCAGTCAAACTCGGTCCGAGCGGGGATGCTCAGAGACAAGGCATACCGAGCAGTACGAGCTTGAACGAGGTGGTCCGGGACATCTTTGCTGGTAGCGATCTGAATAAGCGGATGTGAGAGTAGGTGCGAGCGGAGGTAGCTGGATGTGTAGATGTTAATCAAGTGGGTGAGATAGGTGGCAACAAAGGTGAGGTATGAATGGGAGCGGAGACTAGAGAGCGGTGCGTGTGACTGTTGTGAGTGACGTGATGACGTCTGTGCGAGATCGTAATGGCTTGGCTGGTAATTGATAAAGGGGTTTCTAATCAAAGGGGTTGATCCCGCTAATCAACGGTCATTCTCCCACGGTTACTCTGGAGTCCTCCACCTTCTTTGAACCTGCCAGCTGAGAGCGCCATTTGCTTCGCTTCTGCAACCTTACTTACCTTGACTTGCCATGACAAGATGAACCACTATCCAGCGCAACACAACGGCAGCTCGGGAGGAGGCGGCCCACAAGGTGGTGGCTTCAATTCTCAGCCCCCAAATCGCCCGCACATGCCTCCTGGTCCTGCACCGTACAATCAGCAGCAGCAAGCTTCTATCGACTACCCACCCTACCCACCGCCCCCTATCCCAGCACGTCAAACTGGTCCTCCTCCTCCGATACCTCGCGCGCCGCCGCCGATGCCTCAAGGCGATCAGGCCGGTCCCAGCGGGTACATGAATCGCACGGCTGAGCGGGCCCAGCCCTACCGGGCCAATGGCGGGGGCGCTCGTCCTCCTCCCGGTGCTCCCGGTCAATATGGAGAGCCAGACGGAAGGGGCGGCTATCTGCCTGGCCCAGGATCAGGTCCATCCTATGACTCGGGCCGGGCGTCCTATTCGCAGCCGCCGCCGCGTGCCCAGAATGGCTCGGCGTACTCTCCCGAGCAGAACCGAAATCAGTCGTCATACCCTGCTCTCCCACCTATCCACTTCACAGATCGGCCGCCTCCTCCTCCTTTCTACGATCGCTCGGATGATCGGTATCAAGGATTCTCGGGCTCGGTGAATGGCTATGCCGCGCAAGACCGGGATCGACCGAGGCAGAACTTTACGACGAAGTCTGAGAGGCCAGGGCGAGGGAGAAGTCCGGAACGTAAGCTTGATTCTCTGCTCCTCTGGTCATGTCTTGTCTGGTCAGGTCCTTGAATCTCTCCCCCTTGTGCTCTTCTTCTTTCCCTCCTTGAGCCCTCGGCTCGCCGCTCTTCTGGCATGCAGCACGCCCGGCTTGACTTCTAGCTCGTTGTGAGGCCGGGCTTGTAACAGGCCGATATACGCCAATTCACTCCTCCCGCTTCCACTTCTTCGGATCTTCCCCGCTCCTTGTGAGGATTGTGTTCGGGTGATCTGGGAGACTGTCCGGCCTGAAGAGAAGGGACACATTCTGAGCCTTGATCCGCCGTCCCGAGGTTGTTTGATCGCTTGACCTCACTTGATCCTCTACTCTGTCTCCAGCACATGTGAACCTCGGCGGACGGAGCTGATGGCTACTCTCAGGTCCGCGACCCCCACCAGGTCGATCCGCCGACGGGGCAGGCAGAGACGCCCGAGCAACCGACCACCGAGCCCAGCTCGAACGCCAATGCCGGACTCTCTTCGTCCGGAACGTCAGTGTGAGTGCAAGTCCAGGCCGAGTCCCCAAATTCCGCCTAGCTGACAGGCAGTATGAAGCGGACATCGATGGTCTGAGGGCGAGCTTTGATCGATATGGCCAGATCAAGACGTACTTTGATTTGGTCAAGCAGCGTGGGATGATCTTTATCACCTATGTGAGCTTTACAGTCGTGCAGTATGCGGACTGAGCTGATCGCGGTCCAGTTTGACCTTCGTGCGGCTGAGAGAGCGAGAGATGGGATGCACGATACACTGATCAAAGACCGTCGGGTACGTTAGGGACCTCGGGACGAGAGGGCCTTTAGCTGAAACTGCAGATTGACGTCCACTACAGTCTACCCAGGAAGGACGATCAAAAGCACCCTCCAGACAAGGATAGCAACCAGGTCAGCTTGAGCTGCCGGCTCGACGTCCTGAGAGTGTAGCTGATCCTGCAGGGCTCGGTGGTCGCTACGCTTTTGCGCGGTCCATACCTGACCATCGACGAGGTGGGGAGGATGGCCAATGAGTACGGCGATATCAAGACGGTCCGGCCTGGCCGTAGTCCCGAGTCAGTCCACCTGTGGATGGGTGAAGCGTACCATGCTGAGTATCTCAGGCAAGTAGTCGTCGAGTACTACGACGCACGAGGAGCAATCAGGTTCATCGACATGCGGAATGGCCGTCCATACAATAATGGAACGCTCGAGCTGCTCTTGATCTGGGACGAAACAGAGCAAGCCGGTCCACCACCTCTGTAAGTCCACCTCGCAGCTCCTTTGCAGCACAGCTGACGTTCTTAGCCCTATCTCCATCGGCAGAGACCAGGGTCAAAACGGAAGCAACCAGTCTGGACGGCATGGACCAAACGGAGGACGGGAAGGTCGAGGGCGCAGAAACAGTCGAGTCGACCGTGGCGGGAGAGACGGGCCGGATGGGCGCCGGCATGGCGGTCCACCTGTCCCCGGGGGCTACAGGGATGGGCCTCATGATGGGCGAGGGCGCAGCCCGGATCGTGGACCCGATAGGAGGGGTTCTGGGGGCAGCTTCCAAGGTGGGCCGAGGGGACCGCCGGGTCCTCCGCAGGGATTGTCGCAGGGCAGATATAACGATGCTCCGCCACAGACAGTAAGCTTTGCACGGCCTGTGTTGTGATACTGAGCTGATAGCCCAGAATGGAGACGACCGACTCGAGCGAGCTCGTCAAGTCCAGGATCTGCTGGCATCGCTTAGTGGCGCCGTCCCCGCTGCTCCGAATTCCGCCTATCCTCCCCAGAACGGCAGCTATCAGCCCCACAATGGCGGTCCACCCCCTCTTGCCCCTCCCGCACCTCGACCCTCCGATCCCCGCCTGAACAATCGGAACCAGCCTCCCCCACAACATGCCGGCGGACCCGGTGCACCCCAGTACAATGCCCCACCGGCTGCCTCATATGTCGCACCTCCGCCCATATCCTACGGCGGTCCTCCTAGCCAGCATTCTTACGACTACCCCGCGCCATCCGCTGCGCCCCCGGGAGGCGGTGGTGGTGGTGGTATCAGCGACGGTATCCCGCCCGAAGTCCGCTCGCTCCTCCAAGCCAATAAAGTACTGCATCATCATCCCTACGTCCCGCCTGCGAACCCGCGTATCCCTCCTCCGTCTTCGCCTTATCGCGCCGCCCATGCGCTGCCGATGTCCCCAACGGGGCCGCCGCCGCCGTCGCAGGGATACGGAAATGGACAACCCTATCAGCAGAATCAGCAGCATCAGGAGGGCTACCAGCCCGCGGCGGGTGGAGATGTGGGGAGCTTGTTGGCTATCCTTGTGAGTCATACCTGAGTGATGTCAATGTCAAGAGAGTATAGCTGATCCTCATAGCAACAAAACACGGGCAGATAGCTAGGTCCCGCTCGATCGAGTCATGGCGCGATGGCGGGAGAGTCTGGATAGCTATGTGAGCTTGGGGCAGCTTTGAGAGCTTGGCAGTCGAGGATGAGAGCGGTGAATTACCAAATCGAGACAGTTCAGACCAACGAGACACATTCACATGCAACAACTATATCATCACGCCACCGTGGGTCGACCCATGTCGGAGCCCTAAGCTCGGGCTAACTCCTGCTGACTCTTTGTTGGATCGTATCACCTATAAAGCTGTGCAGGAGCACGTGCTGGCTGTGAAACAGGGCTGATGCTATCTGGACCTCGCTTGGATATCAAAGGAGGACAAAGGAGGATTGAGCTCGGTGCCTGAGCCGTGCCTGTTGCGGAATGCGCCGTTTACGCTTCTTTGGGGCCTAGATCCAGGGTGTTTGCCGGGTTCCCCCGCGGCGGAGGGAGAATAGCGTCCGGAACGGCAGGTAGCCAACTTTGTTCCTCCCTACGATCTGTGCCTGGTCGAGACCGCAGCTTGCTGTCTCATTGGACCTCGCGCCATGCTGTAGCATGCTGTACCTGAGATCTAGAAAGGCGGATGTGGCTTGGGGGCCGAGGCTCGTGATCATCGTGCTGCCGTTCAGGAACTACAGTTACTCGTAGAAATTGCTAGAGGAGGCATGTCCGAGGTGTAATCCACCGAGGCCGCGTCAAAGGTCGGCCGAGATGTCTCACATCGCTCAGCTTGACTCCAACATGCCCGAACAAGAGCGGCCAAGTCAGCCTTTTGCTTTACTACCATCTATTATCATCCTCATCACGACTTAAAGTGCCGCACACCAGCCGCTCCGTGCATCCCCTCACTCGCCCGCTCGAGTCTCCGCCAGTCGCAAACTCTGCGATGCAGCCAGCTCAGCCGTGGCAGCACGGGACGGATCCGCGTCTCCAACATGCGGCTGAACCTCCTCGATACCGGCCCGAGGACGGGTCCGTCGTTGATGCGGCTGGGCACAGGCTGGAGCAAGCGTATCAAGCTCCTCAGCCTGGCGGCCTGGACTCGGCTGGCGGGGCGGACCAAATCAACGCCACACATCCTGCAGAGTCGGTACGACTGCCCACCTCAGCTCCGCTATCGTACCACCCTTATCACAATCAACAGGCCGGGCCAAGCAGCTACTCGGGATACCACCAATCCCAGCATGGCGCGTCGGCGTTCTCGTCGCCCTACGAGGCTCGACCCAGTGATGCGAAGTCCTCCTTCTCCGGCTCCGCAAATTTTGCCCCTCCACATCTACCTGGAACGATGACTCAACCTCCTATATCCATGCTCGACCCTCGGCGGAGCCAGATGCCCTCTCACCCCTCGGCGGGCAGGTCAAGGCATAGGCACCATCCTCAGTCTACCACCACTCGGGTGTATCCAAACGGGACGGTGGGGCCGAGTCTCAAGAGGGGAATGGCGTGCGGGTTCTGCCGCAAGAGAAAGCTGCGGTGCAACGCGGAAAGACCCGCTTGCTCCAATTGTCTCAAGTTTAAGAAGGAGTGCGAGTACCAGCCTCCGCCAAAGGATTCGGACGATGAGGATGAGGGGGAGATGGGTACGTGCAGCTGCATCTACATGGGATTGAGCTGACAATTAGGCTATCCAGACCCCCTCACTACGCCCTCATACGGTCCGTCTCACATGAGCGGGTACCGGACCGCCTCGTCCTCATCTTTGAGCGAAAGCTTCGTCTCTCCAGCAGGCCCACATCATTTCGACTTTCCTCCTCCACTCGGCTATGACATCATGCCCCAACGTGCGGTCCAGCCCATGGGTCCGCCTGGCTTTGGCACCTCGCCGGACGGAGTGGTACCGCGCCAGTACGGCTCGTCCGGGTACGGCTACCCATTCAACTCCCTCCCCATCCCCTCCGACCAACCGGTCATGGGTACGCCGCTCATCCAGGCCTCATCCGCGCCGGCCCATACTTCCGTCTTCAACCACCCTTCAGACCCTACCCAGCATCAATTTACCCAGTACGGTACCCTCAGCTTCCCCCCATGGACCAATATCCAAGACTCGCCCTCCTACCCCATGATGACGACCACATCCCTCCCTGGCCAGCCGGCCGCACCCATATCAGCAGTCGAGCTGCCTGAACAGCTGGACATCAAGCCGTTCATTCAGGAGGAGCCGGCCCATATCTACCCTCGGCGCGAACCTGAGCAGAACCTCTCCCATGTCGACCCTCCTCGCTTTACACCTCCTACCCAGCTCCGTCCCAGCCACACTCTGAGCTCGGTCGACTCGGCGCGATCTCTCCGCTCCATCCGGTCGTCTCCAGATCCGGGGGAGGCGCCACCGCCGAGTATGTTTGTGGATCCCAACTCACCCTATACGTACGATGAGCCACCGCCCAAGCACAGCGCGCTCTTCTCGGCATTGACGGTACCGCCTATGGCAGTAGTGGACCCGATGGATGGGTTGACGGCACGGCTGGGCGAGTTCCTTTTTACGCCAATGGAGCCGCCCAAGGCAAGGGCGAAAGAGCAGGAGAAGGTGCAGGGCCAAGATGGACCAGCTCGCAAGAGGAAGCAGAGCATTAGCCGAGATAGGCGGGAAGCGGAAGGAGCTGGCACTGCGCTGGTACAGCAGAGGTTGGAGCCGGATGGCTTGACAGACTCGGCGAGGGAGCAACTGTCAGTATCCGCTGCGAGGAAACGAGGGATAGAGCTGACTAGCGCAGCTTGAACGTCTTCCTCACCCATTCTAGACTATTCTTCGAGATGTCTGTACCCCGCTTTCGACAACGACTTACCTTTACGGATCGCCGTCGTCCAGCCTTGTCCCTCTTGAACGCGATGGTCAGTTCCAGAGATGTAGTTCGAGCCCTTTACTGACTCTGGTAGTACCTCTGGGCATCTCGTATGACTGCTGCTCCCAAAAAGTCACCGATGGAGGAAACGTTCTTCCAGGCTGGCTGTCGGTCTCTAGAGTCACAGACTAGCCGGCCAGATCGATTGATCGATGGGATGCGAGCGGGCATGCTGCTGAGCGCGTACGCTTATACAAATGGCCGATACCATGAGGTTGGTCCTTGATCTGCTGTGGAGCGTGCTAGTAGAGTCTGGCTGATCTCAACAGGGCTTCATCCTAGCTGGCGTAGCTGCTCGTCTCGTCACTTCGACGGGTGTTCACCAGATCCCGTCCTGCACGCTCGGACCGCCACCCATTCGCAATCCGCTACTGAGGCAGATGACCTTCCTCCTGCCGCCGCCGGAGGACAAGCTCGAGCTCGCTGAGCGCATCCATACCTTGTGAGTCAAGCTTTTCGCCGACCCTTTTCTAGGTCGTACACAAGCTGATCTCTCTAGCTGGGCTGTCTACTCTATCGAACGATGTGGGGTTCTTGTCACCGGCTTCCCAAGCGCACTCCGGGATGAAGACATTATGACACCCTTCCCTCGTCCGCTGGTAGATATAGCCTCAGTACGTGTACTCATTGCATGGGTGGCGACCAGGCTGACATTCGTAGGGCAACGTTACCAGCAAAGACGACACGACGGTTCGAGATCTGTACCGCTTCTCCTCGCTCGAGGTAGAGGATGATAGCCGATAGTGAGCTACTTGGCGTTTCCTGTTTAGGGTGATCAGAGCTGACTCCTCAGTGTCAAGTGGACAAAAGCAATGACCATTCTCGAACGAGCGACCAAGCTCGCCTATATCGATCCGACCGAGGAGAGCGAGTACGCCAAAGCTTGGTTCGCCTACCACACCGCCCACCCGTCCGTCTCCGTGCAGGAACCCCTGGCGATGCTGGACCAACCCAAATACCGCTGTCCCCGCGACTACAGGCTAGTCAAGCTTGGTCTGGACCAGTTTGTGCATTCGATGGGTGTAGAGGGCATCTTTCCGGTGGATAGGAAGCGGAACGCTCAGATTGACGGGGCGGCGGAGCCGTTCATCCCGAGTCATAATCTGGCTATCGTGAGTCCCTCATCCCCGTAGGATAGGTTCTGAACTGATGATGTTTTTAGCACCATACCCTTGCGGCGACTCAGATGTTCCTCCACGACATCAACTCGATCGAGTGCGAGAATGCCGATGCACTCGCGGCTGCGAGGAGGTCGGTCGCGCTGATCAAGAACGATCTCATCATTGTATGTCGACCCTCGGATAGGGTGTACCCTTGAGCTGACTGTCCAGCCCGTTTCCGATGTCGAGTCGTTTGTGGTGGTCATCTGGGGCATGGTCGCCCGTACTCTGCTCAAGGAGATGCACCGGCTTCGCCTACGGGGCGATCATGCAGGTGCGGCCCTGGTCGAGGCAGAAGTAGATGTGATGTTGGGTGAGATGCAACGAGTCGGGGAGTCGATGGCCGAGTCGTAAGTTTCCATCTCTCTCGTACTCGAGACACCAGAAGCTGATCTCCATCAGGCGGTCTCAAGCTCTCGGGCTCGAGGCTTTGAAGGCCATGGATTCTAGGAGCTTCACCAGGGATCAGAATTGATTTGCGGATATGATATACGGGACAATCTTAAGTAAGGAGTGCGAAGGAAGTAGCCGATAATCGCGTGCGGACAACATCTAATACAAGGCATGTGCATACTGTACTTGATGTGACAAATTTTTCGGGTAGCTACACTTGAGTACACTTTGATCATGCAAATAGTCCCCCGTGCTTCTCATGATGATCGCCTAAACCAGCTTGTGGAACTCGCGCCTCTTGGTGCGGGTGAGGGACTAGCCGGTGGGCCTGGTCGAGCCCCTCCGCTTCCTTCTGGACTATTGTACATCAGCTACGTAGCCTTTCCTCATATCTTATATTGCTCGACTTACGCGTTCCCAGACATAGCTTCAATGGCCTGATTCACAAGCTCGTCCGGCAAGTCTGCGGGAAGACCTAAAATCAGCAGCGCTCACGCCATACTAGCAAGACTATACTTACTGGCATACATGTGCGGATCCAGCGGCGCATATCCCGGTGGAGGCGGACTATCTCCCTGTGGACCCGCCCTCGTTCCCTGACTGATCCGAATCGTATCATCACTCTCCCCCGACCCGCTCCCGTTCCCACTCCCACCACCTGTCCGAGCAGTCAAGAACCGCTCATCGTCCTCACTATCACTCCCATCCTCACTTCCGTCCTCGCTCCTCTGCCTTCCGCCGAAATTGTGCCTCATGGATGTCCGAAGTGAATGTAGTGATATATCGAGCAGATTGGGTGTAGGTGGATTATGGTCCATTGGGGATTCGGGTACGGGACCGTCTCCGTCCTCCGAGTCGCTCTGATAAGGGGACTGTAGGATCTCGCTGTCTTCCTCTTGTGGGAGATCATCAGAGTGAAGACGCTCGAGCGCGTTAGGTGAGGGGATACGAGGTGCAACGAGAGGTGTGTCGGTAGGTGAGACGTAGTCCGCCCCGGCAGAATCATCTTGCGCGACCCGGCCGAGAGCTCGACGCCGACTACCCGAGGTGGATGGGCCTGGACCGGACTCGCTCGCGCGCAGAGGGGATGGAACGGCAGGTACCGAGCTGCCGAGGTTGATGGATTTGCCGGCCCGCCGATGTCGCTGGGAAGAGTTGGGGGAGCGAGGTGGCTGACCTGATGGGTTGGCAGGTATTGGCCGTCCGCTGCCACTCCCGCCTCCGCCGGACGAGACCGAGTTGAATGACCCAGTCCGTGGCTGCTGTGCCGACCTGTTCCTCGCCGCCTCGAGCAAAGCGCCCACACCGCTGAACCCAGACTGCCCCGCTCCGGGCGAGCCATACCCCGCATCCAGCAGAATACTGCCCGCATCACTCCCGTACGCCGGTGGAGGGGCCAATGTCCCCGTCATTGGCGCCAACCCCCACTTCTTGACGTTCGCCTCGATAAAGACAAAGCCGGCTTGACCGAGGTTGACGTGGATCGTACACGGTCCGTTGGCGCCGATGGTGGGGAAGAGGTTGAACCGCTGCAAACCGGAATAGGCGTCCTCCATCTTCCGCCCGTTTCGAGTGAAAAAGACCGTCCCTGTCCGCGGTCTGTATCCTACGCCCAGGACATCCCCCTCGTTCAACTGCGGACCGTGACTCGAGGCCGTGAATGGGTAGTCGTGCGATTTGAAACCGTCGCTCGCAAAGTAGGCGACCGAGTGGCGACACCAGCCCGGCAGCCTGAAGCTGGGGTATGGCTTGGTGGCCAGACCGACGGCGACCTCGGTATTGGCTGGCTTGTCATACATCTTTACCTCCCAATAGTATACCTCGTTGAGCTTTGGCAGAGGAAGATTGGCCATGACGGAGTTTCCGCCGCCTTCTCGAGCAGGCATCCCGGGACCGTCCGCGAGGAAAGTGATCTCCGTGCGGGACTGAACGTAGAGGGAGAGATTATCCTCGTAGTCCGGCTCGAACGACCACGCCGAGACGCCCTTCTCCTGGATCGAGAGAAATTGTGACAATGTGATTTCGGAAGGGGTAGAGCCGGGTGGGTGAGAGGTCTGCCAGTCTTTTGTCCGCCGATACGCCTCCCGGACGTCTGGGTCGACCGTCTCTAGCCAGCGAGACTCGACGCCTTCCACCCCTCCTTCTCCTATTACGCCGTCCCCCTTTGACAGATCCAGCGGCCCGCCATCTTCAATCAATCTGAATATCAGCTAATCGTCCGTCACCAAACGCGAGATCTGAAGCTCACCTGATCCCCCGTCTCCGCTTCATATATAGCATCGCCACCAGAAACACCAGCAAGCCCAACAGTACCGTCAAGACCACCGCCAACATCGGGATGAAAATCAGCAGCATGTTGTTCATTCCCGACCCCTGGTTCCCGGACCCCTCACTAGGCTCCCTCGGCGCCGGGATCTGCGGTTGTGAGGGGTACGGGACCTGGTCCTGCTCCATATCCGCCCGGTATAGCCGCATGACCTCCTCAATCTCCAGTACCGCATTCCCTCCTTCCCAGCTCTCCACCTCCATCGCCTTCGCCAGAGGCACGGCTACCGCTGACGCCATTGTCACTGGCGATAGAGGCGGCGAAGAAGGATCGGCCGTATGCCTCGTCAATGGGGAGATGAGGCGGGTGAGCCACTCCACCCCGGGCTGGATCCGATAAGAGTATTGCACCGCCGTGAGCGATGCGGGGGAGAGGTCCGCGTCGACGGCGTCGGTAATGGAGAGGGTGGAGGTGTCCATCGCACCGCTCTATGAGTCGTTGCCGCAGATAAGAGGTGATCGAATGGGTGGGATTGAGCACAAAGGCGGGATAGGGGGTCGGAGGAAAGTTGGATGAAAGGAGGTACCGCCGCTGGATAGGTGCTGTACGACGAGTTTGTATGCGTTATACCGAGAGATGTAAGGAAGGCATGTACGTCTAGCTCGGTCAGCAATGTACCCCAGCCAAGATTAGGTTCACAGCGCAGTCGAGGTGTAGTGCGCGAAATGCTGGAAGCCTGGCCGGTCTTGGCTTCGCAACAAAGCAGGGTATCTCGATCGCACTCGGACTTCCGACCGAGGAAGGAAATCATGAGGTCTGAGACAAGGTGGACATACCGGTGACGTTCCGCGTTGGTAAGGTACGCAGCTACTGATCGGCGGACACGAGCTCGCCGCTCAGCGCTCAGAACCTAGGCTTGGCTGTCGTCTTGGGGCAGTTCGAGTGAAGCTTGTCCAAGCTATGTGTTGTAACTTTCCCCGGTATATTGCTATAGCTTGCTAGATGTATGGCCTGTATGGAGGTAGATGGAGTAGATACGCAGGCATCGCATCGCGCGAGTAATCACAGCAACAGCAGCGGAGACGCGATTGCCGACCTTATTCGTGCCTCCCCTCTAAGCAGGTGGTGCATGGCCGGCTACAGGTCAAGCCTTCTTCCTCCCGTCCGTACCGAAACATCTCCATATCCGCTCCACGACCCTCAGCTTATCGCCTCGACTCAGCCTCGTCTCCTCCACCATCCTCAGATCGTCAAGGAACGCTTCCCGCCCGCTTCCGCCAAGTCCAGCCGCCCATGTCCGCATGCCCGTCACCGACACGATGAGGAGACCTCTATCGCGGTCGGGCAGCTCTTGCGTCTTCTTGGGCGCCGTGAGAAGGATACGCTCGATCTCGCTTATATGTTAGCTCGGGAGCAGAATGGTCGAGGTGGAAGATCTTACCGTAGACCGTTGAAGTAGGTACGTCTCCTGCTCTTGCCACGCTTCTCGCCTCGCCAGAGTCCGCGCATCCACCCGCCGAGGCCGTAAAGTACGAGCAAGGAGGGAGCGAGACCGACAAATGCGAAAGTGAGCTGTTGAGAGCGGAGGAGGTGGTCGAGCGAGAGTAAGGAGAGAGACAAGTCGGTCTGAAAGTCAGCTCTGACATCCGATATAGGAGATGGGTCTGTCAGCTCACCTTTGTCTTCTGCACCTGGATGAGGAGAGTGCGGATCAAATTCCCCATCAGAGCGTTCTTGACAGGTGACTAGCAGAGTTAGCGACGATGCAGAGCGCTATGCATCTACACATACCTGGAGCTCCTTCTCGTAGACTTTCAGCACCTCCTCCATATCACCCGAGGCTACTTTGGCACGCAAAGCCTCCAAAGCGGTACCGTCGAGCTTGTAGTAATCCCTGCCGAGATCGAGGACCATGCGTTCGAGGGACTATGAAGTCAGCTTGCTGTCTCATTGTGAAGACGTGTTCAGCCAGCTCACTTCCTGGTCTGACTTGACGGTAGTCGGCGCAACTCCTAATCCCTCTCCGCCGCCTCTCAGCGTCTTGCCGACACCTTCCAGCGGTTCCCAGACCCAGCTGACGACGAAACCCTTGACCGTCTCACGAGCATTTGATACTTGTTCTTGAAACCAAGCCTTATTCCGTGCCAGATACCGTCCGCTAATGAGGAGTGTGGGGGGTAGAAAGAGGAGTGGGAACCACAACCTCGTCAGAGCACTTGGTCGACGATGTTGCGTGAGAGTGGTGTCCGTAGATGAGCGTATCCGTGGCAGATGAGTGGTCAAGATGGTAAGTAGCGAGCTGGGTGTGGCAGTCGCTGAGATAAAGTCCCGAGTAGGCGTCACCGCGGACTGTCGGGACCGCTTCGACGTCGGCGTGGTCGCCGCGGTGGGTATTTCGAGGACTCGGCACAGCGTCCCGTAGATCCGAGTGATCTCGTCCGTAAAGTCCCCGTCCGAGCCAGACGACATGGAGCTGACGTCTGCCCATCCTGGACCGTCCGAAGCCAGCATGCCAATCCGTCTCGCCATGTTGTCCCGGGCGGACGTGAGTGCTTTGATGGAGGATAGCATCTCGCGCCGGGTGAGGGTATAGGGAGAGGTGATGGACGTCAGGGCGGAAGAAGCGTTAGGGAGGGGTCGGAAGAGTGCCGAGCGGGAAGGGAAGTGGAAGGCTTTGAGAGAGTCGATGGAGAATGACCGGGGTTGAATGGCTGTGTATAGTCGCAGGGGCAAGCCTGAGAGCGTGAGCTATTGCTCCCTTATCTCTACTGTAGCTGTACGGTGAAAGACCCACTCTGCACGAGATAGGTAGCGATCTGTCTCCGGCTGTTCACGTTCCGCTCCCACCAGCTCCTCTCCTCTTCAAGCTCCAACGCCGCGTCGATCAAAGCCTGAATAACCTCCTTCCAAACCATGGTCACCGCCCGCCCGACCACCTCTACCTCGATCGCCCCATTGCCATCATCTTGTGAGAAGCCTGATGTGCTGGTTCCGCCCTCCTGCGCCAACGATCTCAAGACGGCGATAAGCTCGTCTCGCTTGACGGGGCCAGATCCGCCCAATTTATGCAGGGCATTCTCGAGCGCCGGGCTGGGTACTCGGGCGGCTACGGCTGAAGAAGCGCTAAAGTTGACGGGAAGCGTCGAGAGCGCCGAGAGCTGCTGAAAGAGCTGCTCCTCTGCGAATGTTGGGGGTGTGGAGGTCAGCAGCCAGGACATGGTCGATGCAGGTGAAGGGGAGGGTCGTAGAGAAGCGAGGAATTTGGCTGGCGCCGAGCTGGCTGAAGCTGCAGCTATAGGACGCCGATCATGACGCAGGACGCACGGAACGGAGATGGAGATGGAGATGTATCTCCTTTTTGTGTGTGTAAACAAAGGGGACCCCACTATGGTCCGTCCGTTCGTCGTCAAGCTGCATCAACAACCTCTTTTCTTCCCTTTCACAAAGGCAATCAGCGTCTCAGCAGCTGTGCTACAGCCTGCTTACCAGCTGTCTGACCCCCCACCATCGTCAACACACAACTCAGGCGGGGATCACCTATCTGCCACGATGAACAGGCTGTCTCTCGACGACCAGTCCCAGCCGCCACTCCTGTCCGATACCCCTTTCACCGCTAGCACGTCCGGCCTACCCTCTCCAGGTCTCGCATCATCCACCGCATCTATCGAAGATCTCCTGACGAGCGAGACGTCTGACGGACCTCACCCTTTCGGTCACGCCCAAGACATCCACACTGAAGATGTACGCTCGGACCCTATTCTCAACAAGCTGGCCAAAGGACAGGGCTTGATTCCCGTCAGCCCGGAGGCAAGTTTGCGGAGGAATCCGAGCTTCAAGGCGAAGCCTGCTCCGGCGAATATGAGGGACCAGGCAGTGGGACCGAGGATGAGCAAGGCGGCGGCGCTGCGAATGGGGATGGAGTGGGAGGATAAGAAGCCGGCGGGGGAAAGGAGGCAGGTGGACTTTGCGAATACGCCGGGCCATAAGCGGAACAACCTCAGCATGGTGAGCTTCCGCCTGCCGTTTCCCTCCAGAAGTGGTCCATAGCTCACCCGTAGGATATCGCATCCCTGTCCAGCCCGTCTATGGCGCCTCGTCAGAACCGCACATCACAGCTTCGTTCAGGCGGGCTGACACCCTCTGCTTCCGGCCCAATACGACATACAGCCGAAGAAGTGTCAGCGCACGTCAAGGCCAAGAGCGAGGAAGACAAGGCGAGGCGAAGGCAGAGCATGGTCATGCCGTCGAGTCTGAGTGCCCCTTCCATAGTAAGCTAGCTCCGATTCATATATCGGCAGAACATGCTGACGTCCAGGCACCACGTATGAATAAGTCCTCGATGCTGCGTACTGGCGGTTCCAAACCCCCTCCTACCTCATTCGACCGCTACCTCACATCCACCTCGACCAACAATGTGCCACCCAAGCCGAAGGCCGCAGTCACCCCGAAGCCCAAGACACCTACAAAGGCTACATTTGACGCGCCGTCGGCTCAGGCAACACCGAAGGAGGAGAAGCGGCGATCTTTCATGGGTAGCATCCGGAGTTTGGGGGCACCAAGCATCGTACGTTCTGGCCCATCGTGATGTCTGAAGTGAAATTACTGATCGTCTAGACACCAAGACTTAACAAGACAGCCATGCTCAGAACCCCTCAATCCGCATCAGCTAGCCAAAGCACCATACCTGGCCTCCCTCTCGACCGTCCCCCATCCGCAGTCACACCACGGCAGCCGCCGAGCTCATTCCGACCGACCAGCGCCGGACCGGGCGCTAGCAGACCACCTCCTGATTCCACCCTGTCGCGCACATCGTCCATCCGCGAATCGGCGCCGTCTGTGGCGGGGTCGGCTAGTCAAACCGGGGCGGCATCGGCTGGGCCAAGGCCGACACGGGCGAGTATACTCCGAGCTGGACTGGGAGCAAAGATACAGGCGGGGAGATGAGACGGACGGGGTGGGTGAGAGTCGGGTTGACGACAGGGGCGGCAAGGATTTGGAGAGCAACCGATCTTGGAACGACATCAATGACGATAACGAATACATATGATACGCATATACGAGGACATGTCTACCTTTCTGCAGTGGAGCAGTACCAGTGCCGGCGTACACAACTGAATCTCAATATTTACGATGGAGTGCCCTCGATCCAAGCTGAGGATGGGATGACCATCCATGCCCTTCCAGTCCCGTCAAGGAAGTCCGTCTAGACCGATCAATGGATGTCATAATCTCCCCTTGACCTGATGCTATAAGTAGATGACGTATAGATTGGGACACTAAATTCCACCAGCTCTGGGCCATTCTCACGTTGCCGACTCGTCCGTTCATGCCGGAATTACGCCCGCGAAAGCAGGGTCCTCTCCAAGATCCGAAACAAGGACCCAGGCAAATAGCCTTTGGAAGTGGTGTTTCACTGCGTTTCATGTGGCTGATTCCCCCACTTTGTCCTCGCGATTGCCCTTTGACTCCTTCTCGCAGATCAAAGGCTATTCTCCTTGACGACCGTACATACCTTTGAGCTCTTGGACGATGATCTGTGCCCTGCTGGGCGAAGGGGTTCAAATGCCTCTCTGCGTTCCCTTATTTGCCTCTCTTCCCTTGTACCTGCGCTGTTCGTTCTTCTGACTCACCTACACATTCTTTCTACCCACTTTCTTTACCCGGGCGCAGGTCGCTAGAAGATCTGGACATTCCACCTGGCTTGCTCCACACTTTCAATTACTTGTTCCTTGCCTAGTCACCCAAAGCAAGATGCGCGCCACTTCTCGCTCGAGCGCTGTGGCGTTCCTGGCGCTGAGCGCCTCGACTGTCCAAGCTCAATTCATGTCCTAGTGAGTAGACTCCGTTCTCTGTACTTCAGCTGTAGTGCCATCAGTCCGGGACAAGCTGACATCCCCAGTGGCCACAACGCACTTACGCGGACCCGAATGGACCCGATTCTTAACCCCGGCGCAGTCGCCCCACACACCCACATGTTTGCGGGAACGAACGCCATCAACTCGAAGATGACTGGCGCATCGGTACGGGAGGGGGACTGTACAACTGCACCTATCACGGTTGACCAGTCTGGGTGAGTTGCTGGTCCCTTGTTTGGCTTGATAGCGATTCGTTCCCATTCTCATGGGCATCGCAGGAACGTGCTTTGATCACTCGCTGATACCATAGCTACTGGATCCCCCAGCTCTACTACAAGCACAAAGACGGACGATACTCAGCCATCTCTGGAGACGGTATGGTCACTTACTGGTTCATGGGGCGAGGGTTCGACAAGGCCAAGGGCGAAAAGCTGGCAGTCGTCCCTGATGACTTCCGGATGGTCGGCGGGAACATGACGCGCGACTTTCTCGATCTGAGTATCCCCAGCCATGACGCTGTCAGTTTCCAATGCTTTGGGCCGGGGTACGACCGTGAGTCTTTGTCTGATTTGGCGACTTGGCGAGAGAGAAGGTTGGCGAGAGAGTAGGGGTGCGGGCGGTGGCGGGACTGAAACATCGAGTGAGACATCGAGGGACGCGGAGGAGTGGATGGCGGGTACTTCATCGGATACTCAGATCAGATACGAGCAGGAGATTGAGGGCAATACTGGCCGGCCAGACCGACTCAGCTACATCCCAGCCGACTTTGAGTGCGAGACTATCCGACCCCAAGTACTTGAACATCTTAATCAGTGCCTTGAGAAACGGACACTAACTGTCAGATCTACTTCCCATCGTGCTGGAATGGGGTCGACTCGTACAAGGAAGACAACAGCCATGTCACGTACCCAATCGGGAAATTTGACGGGGGCAAGTGTCCTCAGGGGTTTGTCCCCATGCCTGCGCTTTTTATGGAGAGTGAGTTAGTCACCCTGGACGTGCTGGGTACCATTGGGGAGTAAGCTGATCAATATAGCATACTACAAGCCCAAGCAGAGTCTCGGGGCGGACTACGAGTGGTATCCCGGCTGCTTCGTACTGTAGGTCTACACCAAACAGCTTGGTTGGATAAGTAGCTGATTAGCAGCGCGAACGGAGACAACTTTGGACTGTCTTTCCATGCCGACTGGATCAACGGTAAGTCTGTGATGGCACCGGTGTCTGGGGTTATGCTGACATCTAGGATTCCCAAGTGGCCTCCTCGACCAAGTCGGTGAACAATGTCCTGGTATGACGGCCGACCCGATGGGGTGTCCGCTACTTGCCAAGTACAAGAACACCAAGCAAGACTGTCAGATGCACGGTCAGATCGTCAATGAGGTGAGTGTACAGGATCCAGCAGTATACGAGGCTGAGCTGATGAAATCCTAGCCCGTCGGGATCCAGACCCCGCTCGCCAAGCTCCCCGGTAACAACCCCGAATACAACTCGTCCCGCGTTGCCAACAACCCCAAGAGGATGAGCGCGACTTACACCGAGGCGGCATCCGTCATCACCCTCGATATCGCCCAAGGCGGTTCCTGCAAGTCTCAAAAGTGCACCGACTACGGCGGAAAACAGGGCGCGGTCCAGCCGGACATGGGCCAGCCTATGGGACCCATGGACCCTGCTCCGGCGCCTATGGAGCCAGCTCCTGTCAAGCTCACTCCAGCCGCGCCCGTCAAAGGCGCTCCCGCTGAAGAAGCCACTCCTCCCGTCTTCTCCTCGGCGGTACCCATGCAGCCCAAACCCATGGCGCCCGCGTCCTCGTCCTCCTCGGCCGCTGCCGGTATGAGGACCCCGAACTCTTCGATGGGCGGAACTCCGGGTGCCACCGGAGATGAAGGCAATGCGAGGGGTGCTTCGCAGATTGGGGCGGGATTGAACGCTGCGGGTGCGTCAGGCAAGAAGACGAAGGGGATGTGCAAGCAGAAGAGGAGGCTCCCGGCCGGCCATTGATATGAGCTGTCACGCCCCGGAGGCGGGCAGTATGAGTAAGAATGAGTGATCTTCTGTACGCGCTGTGCTGTAGGGAGGAGGGAGAGGCAGCCTTAAGCCAATAGCTTGCGGATGTATGGACTTGCTTGGTCGTCTCGAGCGTCTCGAGCGTCTCTGCCGTCGCTGCGACGTTGGTGGAACGTGGCGATGACGTAGCCTCGGCTATCGGGCTTTGCATCATCCCCTCCCCCGATTCTGGGGTCCTCGGCCTGCATCCGCTTCGCTAATTAGGCTTCGCTTCTCCGGTTCTGCTGCTGGTACAAGCTGACCACACAGCTGTCAGTATACCTCAACCCGACATCAACATACGGTCTAGGGAACCCGACAAGATGGTACAGCGCACGACAATATACACGCTGCCCTCGAAGAACGGAGGAGGGGCCGAGACGGACGACGCGAGCGGATCGGGGTTGAGGGATGAGATCGAGGCGGGGTTGATGGGGACCGGGGAGGTGACTGTGCCGGGAGAGCAAGAGGAGGATAAGCAGTGGGCGTTCAAGCGAAGCGTACCGACTGTAGTGCTCTATGACGAACAGGGATTGAGGTGAGTTTGGAATCAATAGCTTGAATGGCAATCCCGGGGCGAAGGAGATTGGCTGACATTCAGGCTGTACGACCGAATTACCGCCCAAGCTCCAGAGTACTACCTCTTTCCGGACGAGCTGAACCTTCTGCGCAACCACGGTCCGGAGATCGCTCGGTCTATGGGCTTCCCGGGTGCCCGGCGTGCCCTCACGCCGGACGAGCAGGAAGCGGAGCGGGAGCAGGGCAAGGAAGAGCGCAAGAAGCTTGAGCAAGAGCTGGAGCAGGAGCACAGGCCCGCATCGCCATGGAAGCCTGCGAGGTGGGGAGATGCGGCGGTCGGGAAGTGGAACAATGGGGTGAATGGGGAGCAGGGGATGGGAGGCGGATTCGAGCGAGGCTATGATGTTGTCGAGCTGGGTGCAGGGTGAGTCAGCTTCTGCAGAGCCAAGAGCGAAAAGCTGATTCGTAGCGCACTCCGCAAGACAGCACATCTACTCACTGCCCTTGCTGGCACCCTACCCGACAAAACTCCAGACAAGATACCCATCACGTATCACCCGCTCGACCTCTCTTACCCCGAGCTCGACCGCGTCCTCGGCGAAATGGACGAGGCGTATGGCGACAAGCTAGCGGGCAAGGTCGAGTGTATTGGTCTGCATGGCGACTACAATGCCGGTCTGCAGTTCATCAAGGACGGCAAGCTGTCTGCTCTGCGGGCAAAGAAGGAGTCGTCCCCTGATTCGATCGGGCCGGTGACGCCTCAGACGGCCAATATGGAGTTGGGCAGTCCTACCGAGGCGGATCTGGTCACTCCACCGCCTACTGCCTGTCCGCCCCAATCAGCCGGGATCGTCGACCCCAATAACACCTCGGACGACGTGGACCTCTCCCAGACCAACGATAAGTGGACTCGCCCGGAATCGCCCAAGTCAATCCACCTACCCAACGCGGTGACTAGCACCGAGGCCACCTCGCGTCCGCTCCATATCGTCTTCCTCGGTTCGTCCCTCGGTAACTTTCCCCGGGAAGCGGCTGCGCCGTTCCTCGGTTCGCTGCCTCTGCACGATGGCGATACCCTACTCCTCGGTCTCGATGGCCGTCCCGCTCCGGGCGAGGAGGGCAGGCGTAAGGTGGAAGTGGCGTACAATGATCCCGCGGGTCATACGCGTGCTTTTGAGGAGCACGGGTGGAAGATCGTCGAGAGGGAGTTGGGGCTGAGGGATGTGCCCGGAGTGGAGTTTGTGGGGAGGTACAACGAGGCTCTGGGTGAGTCAGCTTGCACGACGAGCCTGAACGAGGATCGAGCTGACCTGATAGGCCGGCATGAGGCGTATTTCCGCAGCAAGGCCGAGCAGACCATACATCTTCCCGGATCAGGCAAAGATGTTAAGCTCGAGAAGGATGAGCTGCTGAACATCGAGTGGAGCTACAAAGTAGGTCTGCTCCCTTGCTGCAGGATACCTCGAGAAGCTGACTCGATCAGTACTCGCACGGTGAAGCTCTCGACCTCTTCCAAGCTGCCGACCTGCGAGTCATCAACTCGTGGAAAGCGCCCGACTCGGAGTATCGCCTCTGGCTCCTTGAGCGACCTCACGCCAGGTTCTCCGCGGCCCCCATCATCGAAAAGAACACAGTGTCGTCAACACCCGTCCAAGATGTCGCGCTGGCTGCCCCGGAGGAGAGCAAGACGGCGGCGTGTCAGGGCGTACCGAAATGGAGTGACTGGCAGGCTATGTGGAAGGTCTGGGATCAGTACGTCCGCCTCGCCTTGGCTGCTCTTGGTCAAAGGCTGGAGCTGACTCTACAGCATCACGCTGGGTATGATACCTGAGGCGATGTTGCACACCAAGCCTATTGATCTACGCCATATCTGCTTGTTCTACATCGGGCATATGTGAGCCGCCTCCGAACCAGTGTCCAACTGTAAGCTGATGAGCTAGCCCCACTTTCCTCGACATCTACCTCACTCGCTTGACGGACGGAAAGCCCAGCCACCCCGAATTCTTCAAAGACATCTTTGAGCGCGGAATCGATCCGGACGTTGACGATCCTACCAAGATCCACGTAAGCTGAATCCTTTTGTGTACATAGCACCGCTGATATCCAGTCCCACTCTGAAGTTCCGGTAGAAGAAGCCGACTGGCCCGCCCTCCGCGAGATCCTCGCATTCCGGGACCGCGTCCGCCTGCGCGTTCGAGACGTCTACCAAGCCCTCAACGACGGCAGCATGCCCCTCGACCGCCGAGCCGGACGCACCCTGTTCATGACATACGAGCACGAGGCGATGCACGCCGAGACGCTTCTGTACATGCTCATCCAGAGCGCGGCGACTAGGCCCCCCACTTGCCTCGCCACTCCGCAGTGGGACGTCCTGGCCAAACGATGGGCTATTGAGGCTGCGTCAAACGCCAACGAGATTGTCTCACTCCCGGCAGGACAGGTTGAGATCGGCCATGATGATGCGGAGGACGAGGACGAGCAGTATACCTCCCCTGACGCCTGGGCGGGACACGAATTCGGATGGGATCCAGAGAACCCTCGGATCAGCGTCCAGACTCCGGCGTTCAAGATTGACACCCTGCCCATATCGAACGGCGACTACCTCGACTTTGCGGGAAAGACTGGTTTGGTTCTGACCAAAGACTCGGCGCCTGCGTCGTGGGTCCAGGAGGATGGAGAGTGGAGGGTGCGGACGCTATATGGGCCGGTAGGGTTCGACGTGGCGGGCAGGTGGCCCGTCCAGGCGAGCAAAAACGAGCTGGAGGCGTATGCGCGGTGGAAGGGCGGTAGGCTGCCGAGCGAGGCCGAGCTGAGGGCGTTCTGGGCGCATGAGAATGGTGCGCGGCCGGCGGGCCAGAGGGCCAATGTCGGATTCAAGAACTGGCATCCTATCCCGTGAGTCAAGTCTTTTTTGCTGGAGGGAATGAGCTGAACGAAAAGGGCCGAGAAGACCATGATCGACAACGCCGGCAAGAAGCTGCACGGCCACAATGGCGGTGTTTGGGAATGGACGACGACCGAGTTCCAGCCGCTGGAGGGGTACACCCCGAGCAAGCTTTACCCGGGCTACTCGTCTGACTTCTTTGATGGCAAGCACTTTGTCGTGGTGAGTCTCCTGCCCTTCTACCCAGTTTGGCCGGACTGAAGCTGATATGTATCACAGCTTGGCGGATCATACGCTACCATCCCGAAAATGGCGGAGCGCAGCTCGTTCCGGAACTGGTATCAGGGCAACTACCGTTTCTCCTTTGTCGGTGGGCGGGTCGCATATGATGCCTAGGAGGTCGAAGTCCGCTTTGGGACCGGCAATTGTGTATAGCAGCGAGGACAAGGGGGGAACGTCTGTTGTAGCATCTGCAGGATGAGGAGGGTCTGTTATGAAAAGGGCTGTCGATGTATCTAAAAGTATACTCTTGGACATCTTGCAGTGCTTATGGCTCTGCCTGGCCCTTCTGTCGTGCTGTCCAAGTGATAGTAAGCAAAGCAGCGCTCATCGGACGTCTTCGCATCAGCGCCGAAACCGCCGATAATACCCCGCTTGAGCGAGGCGGGGTGATGTGGAGACTCCACCGGCGCGAGATCGTCGATACCCGAAAGAGCCCCGCCCGGCCCGTCTCGCCTCGAGCCAGGTTCTTTTTCCACCCTCCTCTTGCTCTTCTCTTTGTCCTCTATTGTATACTCACCTGCTGATCATCATAAACACTCCAGAGCATACCATCGCTCACTGACTCATATCGAGACAGACCGGTAACCCGACAACATCAATCACTCATCGTCAAATCCACTTCATCACGCCTGTCATCGCTTGTCAACATGAGCTTCCGTACGGCCTTTACGGGCTTCCGAAACGAGGCTGCCTCTGCTACTTTCCGGTCTAGGCCCACAGGAGGTGCTGGAGGAGCGGCAGGAGCAGGAAGGAGAGCGTACACCCAGGGAGGAATGTATCAGGGCCCGTCGGCGTTCAGGAAGTGGGCTGTCAGGCTCGGTGAGTCATCTATCATCATCACTGTTTGACTAGGGCGACTAGGGGACAGCCCGGCGACGAGGGCGCTGTCGGGACAGAGAGGAGTGATGGGCACCCTCATCCATAGCTCCCGTTCTGCCGCTTCGCCTCCTGCTCATCGGCGAGAGAAGTCCCAGGGAAGAGGGAAGAATGGCCGATCCGGCCCCAGCCGACCGTATGTCCCACACGAGCTCTCGCTGACCTCCTCAGCACTCACAATAGCCTTTCCCGCCGCGTACTTTACAGGCGCCGTCTTTCCTCCTAAAATCGTCCTCCTCCTGTATCCGCGCTACGCGCCCCCACCGCCCGCCGGGGACTCGCCGCAGGGCAAGGCGCTGATGGGGGAGACGGAGAAGGATTTGCAGAAGCTGTGGATCGTGGCGAGGCTGAGAACGAGAGAGGGGTGGTATGAGACTCGTAAGTCTGTCGCTTTCCCTTCATCTGGGTTCTCGATGAGACAAGAGGTCTCGGCAGGGCCGGAGGGCGAAAGCACTGTGCTGTGGGCGTCGGAGGCTGAAAGAGGAGCGTTGAGAGGGGCTGCAGAGAGGCGAAGAGGCGCGATGGGAGCGGGAGAGTCAGCGCTGATCTCCAGGACCGTACGCCCGTTTCGACCCCGACAAGATCCACAACTCCCTCACAGCCGGATCATTGCGCGGACCAGGAAAGCTCGCTGTCCCGCCTATCGTCTTCTCAAAGGATGACGAATCGGAAGCTATCGGTGAGCTCCTTGATCCAAGCACTTCTTACCGCTTGTGTATTTAGCCTGGCGGTAAGCTGATACACCCTAGCTGTCCTGCATCTCGGTCGTGCGCTGTGTGGCCACGATGGGATCATACATGGCGGTATCATCTCGACTGTCTTTGATGAGAGCTTGGCGCGGAATGTGAGCTCCTACATCGGTCCCTGAGCATTTGCTGACCTGCAGGCCCTGCTGAACCTTCCTACGCATATTGGAGTCACAGCGAACCTTAATGTCAACTACCGGTCCCCGCTGCACGCTGATCAGGTGAGTTTCCTCGCTTTCCTGGTCATCCGAAAGCTATTCAATGACAGTAAGCTCACTCAGTACAGTTCGTCGTGGTTCGTACGAAGCTCGACAGCGTTAATGGCCGAAAAGTCATGGTGAGCGGGACGATGGAAACGCTCGAGGGTGAAAAGATTGCCGAGGCTACGTGAGCTCCTCGACCTCCGCTAGGGAACCTGAGCTGACGAGTATAGCGCGCTGTTCGTAGAGCCAAAATGGGCAAACTTTTTGCAGAGCAGCGGAGTGACGGCTGCTCTGGGAAGACCACTGCCTTCTTCTTCGCCGGCAACGACGCCAGCCGTGTATGCTAGCAAGGCGAATTAGACGTTTGGGATCTGAGGGTGATGGAATCGCGAGGGCGTAAATGCATAGGATACTAGTGGTACATGATGATCTGATGGTTGAGTACTGATACAACTTGATGATGACTCGTTTACAGCGATGATGATACAGCGGATGATGATACTCATGCAGAATGAAAATGAAGGCCCGGAATCCCCACACCGCTCGATACCCACCCTGCCGCCCACTCACTCCCAGTGCCGCCCCTGTGGCTCGTGATCCTGCCACGGTCCGTCCAGAAGCATCGCCAACCTCTGCCTCGCGGCCTCGCTATCCCCTTTGATAGTCCCCTCTCCAAGTCCCTCCTTCTTGATGGCCTCGTACACCTTGGTGAGCTGGGTGAGGCCAAAGGTCCGCCCGACGGCGAACCCGCACACCTCGATCCAGCTCGCCAGGATCGTCGCGATGGGCGGAAGGGACGGCATCGAGTCTCGGAGGGCGAAAGAGATCCACGTCCACGCGGCGGGGAGACGGAGGGGCGGGATAACGAGGACGAGGAGCTCGTCCGGGCTCGGTGGGGAGGGGATGTAGCGCATGAGTGAGCCAAGAGGGGTTTGGAGGATGGCGAAGTAGAGAGTGGAGATACCGGCCATGCGCGAGACATAGTCTGCGAGACCTTCGTCTGTACTGCGGCCGGTCGACTTCTCGTACTCCGCACGAGGTTGGTCCTATGAATCAGCTGAATGTCCGGTGTCATACAGGTGCAGCCCAGGTGGGGATACCGGACTTACTGGCTGGCGGCTGGGATAGAAAGGCACGATCCACGGACATTTCTTGACGAAACGCGCGAACAGCACCTCGCCGAAGGCAGCATGGCCACGGAGGAGGAGACCAACGACGATTCGAGCCAAGGGGAATGCCGCATCTTGCTTGGCAGAGACTTCTGACTCTGCCTGCTTGATGATTGACTTTGCCAGGTGTGAGAGCAGGTACGAGTAGGCGATGGGAGGAGGGTGGGAGAGGAGCATCGGAGAGCTTGTAGATGGAGGCGCGGGCAGTTGATCATTGAGGATGGCGGCAATGTCGTTGGTCTGCATGTTCAGCTCAAAATGTACTCCTCAACGGGGAAGCACGACTCACGACACGAACGACCGACTCCCTCGTATTCACCACCTGGCCCAGACCCCTTGTCATCAACCGCATACCCTTTCGCAGTCCCGCCCGGACCCCACCCTCCGCCTTCGCTTTTTCGATCACCTCCGCCTTCATCCACCGCTGCTTGTTCACGTATGCCTTCCACTCGGCACCCGGCAGTCCCCGTTGGTCTGCGACTTTCCGCTTCGCTGCCTCCTCTTCCCGCTTCCTCTCCTCCGCCTGCTCCTTTTGGGCCTTGGCGAGCGCGTCGGCCCGCGCCTTCTCCGCCACCGCTCTCGCCTTGCTGGCGGCCTCCTCCTGCACTGCAGCCTCAGCGGCTGCGGCGGCATCTTTCCGCTTTTGGGCCTCAGCGGCGGCGAGACGCTGCTGAGCGCCATCCAGCTTGCGCTTCTGCGCCTCGAGCTCCTGCGTATGTTTCAGGGCGGCGTCAATATCCTGTCTCGTCAGCCAGACTCTGAACCGCTTGTCGTCATACCACTCACCGCCCACAGCTTCGCCTCCCTTTCCTTGAAGATGCGCCGGGCCTCTTCTTCCTCTTTGGTCTGCTGGATTGCCAGCCCCTCCAGCATCTTCCGCATCTCCTCTGCATCTTGCGCCGCTTGCAGGTCGTGAGACTGCTTCATCTCGGCCTTCGCGTTGAGCGCGATCTCGCGCAGCTCAGCTCGGCGCGAATGAGCAATCTTATGGCCCTCATGCTGACCCATCAGCTCGGCTGACCGTCACTTCCATACTGGAGCGTCGAGGAGGAAAGAAGACCTACCCAAGCCGCTTCTTCCGTGATCTTCACCCAAGCCTCATACTGGTTGGGCTCAGTCTCGATGATCTCCATCATCGCACTGAAGTTTTCTTTGCGCACTCGCGAGACCGCCGCATTGACACCAGCCTTCCTAGCCGCAGCCTTCGATCCAGAAGGGGTCTTCTTGACCTCGTCCCAGCTTTCACTGAGCCCGACGAGGTCCACCTCATCCTCCGAGTCGATGGCCCGGTCGACCTCAGAGTCGGAGTCGGAGTCCTCCGCGTAAGATTTCATACGCTTGCCGAGAGCTGATCGGGGTTTCGCTGTAGATATTGAGGAGGTGTAGGGTGCCCTAATATATCAGCTCTGAGCCAGAGATGGGAGGAGGAGATGTACCTGCTTGGACCGCCATTCTTGATGGGCGCAGGTGACCGCCAGGCGTTGAACGTGCCCGGGGTGACGGTGGAAGCTTCCTCGTCCGAATCTGGAGCTGTGAAGCGCATCCTAGTGGAGAGCTGATTGTGAGGGCAGAGAGGTGTGTAGAGTATAGGTGGAAGATGGAGAAGCAAGCTCACTGTAGCTGTGTGGACTTCTGGTCGCGGTCAACTTCTCTCGGGCCGTAAAAGGGAGGGATCGATTACAGTTAGCAGCTTCCGACGGAAGTCCCGGTTGAATGAAGTAGCCGTTTATAGTAATTAACGTTACCCCCATCCGGCCCATCCTTATCAGCTCGTGCGATCACCCACCCACTATCGCAGCCTATATAACACGCTAGGCAACGCGTAACCCCCTCTGTCACCTCACATCCCACACCACATCACACAGCCATCTACACCTCTACATCACACCCATCTCACTGAGCAACATCCATCATGCGCTCCTCGGCGCTCATCGCGCTCCTCCCCCTGCTCGCCACCCTATCCATCGCCCATCCCCATCACCACCACTCCCACCACCGCCACTCATCCCGCAAGACCCTTGGATTCGGTCCATCACACAAGCATGCTACGTTTGAGCTTCTCCCTATCGAGCCGGTGAACGGCGAAATCAGTATCCAGGGGCTGAGCGAGGTCGATGTCAAGGCGGTGGCGAGTCGGTTCATTGAGGACAAGATTGGCTCTGGCGAGGGCGTAGGATACTACATTCGCCCCGACGTGAGTCTACTCTTACTCTCAAGCGGGACTGAGCTTATCGCGTAGACCTACACCGACCGCTCCACTGGTATCACCCACGTATACGCGCGGCAGCTCATCAACGGCCTCGAGGTCGGTGATGGAGACATCAACCTCAACATTGACCGAGATGGCCGGGTCATCTCGTACGGAAACTCCTTCCACCCCGGTGGTGCCTCCCTCACGGTCGACATGGACCCCAGCAATGAGGCGGCCGTCCACTGCGCCAAGGTGGACAGGCTTATCGCCGCCCACAAGGCGGAGATCGCCGAGATGAAGGGCGATGAGGGTGTTTGGGCCATCGTCAAGACCGCCGCGCGGGCCATGCTCGGCGGTTTCGGCGGCGAGAAGAAGGTGGTGGATCACCGGACGATCCGGTCGCTCTACAAGCAGATCCACCACCTGAAGCACCAGCAGGAGGCGGTATGCGGTGGCAAGGCCCAGGCGATGGGGCAGATGTTGACCCCCGTCGAAGCGCTCCTTACCCTCCTTCCTCGTCTTCACGCCGATGCGCGCTCGCTGGCCGAGCTGCGTCTCGAGGACTTCCACTCTACACCCGAGCACACCCTCGCGCCCAAGGCGGCTCCCGCCGAGCCACCCACCGAGCACATCTCCGGCCCTGGTCTCGCCACCGCCGGTATCAAGAGCTCCGTCCCCGCCCGGCTCATGTTCACTCAGACATCCGAGGGCGCCCCGAGGATGGTCTGGAAGATGGAGGTGGAGATGCAGGATAACTGGTACGAGGCGTACGTCGATGTCTTGACGGGCGAGTTGCTGCGGGTGGTCGACTGGGCGAGTGACTACACCTGGGACACTCCCAAGAAGGCCGAGCACCGCGTGGAGGCCAAGAAGGGTGGCAAGCAGAAGCCTCTTCCGGCTCCGCCTACCAAGTACAAGCCTTACACTTACCAGGTCTTCCCATGGGGTAAGCTATTCACCTGCGTGTCTTGAGTCTGCGCTGACTTACAGGTGTGAACGACCCCGAGGTTGGCAATCTCACCGTCGTTGAGTCTCCCTGGGACACGGTCGCGTCTCCTCTCGGATGGCACAAGATCCCCACCTCGTCCAACCCCTGGCCGACCCACTTCAAGGGCACCAACGTCACTGGCAACAGTACCGACTTTTACACTACCGCCGGTAACAATGTCATCGCGCACGAAGACTGGGAAGGGCAAAACAACTTCCTCACCAACAAGCGGCCAGTCAACGAGTCTATGGTCTTTGTGTATGACTATGGAGCGGAGGAGGGACTGGCGCCCAAGGAGTACTACGAGATGGTCGTTACCCAGCTGTTCTACACTTCCAACGTGTATCACGATCTCCTCCACCGTATTGGTTTCGACGAGATCAGCGGGAACTTCCAGGCGTACAACTTTGGGCTCGGCGGAAGGGGAGGTGATCCCGTCATCTGCAACGCGTAAGTTGGCCGACACTTGTTTGAGTAGCCGAAGCTGACATTCCAGTCAAGATGGATCGGGCTACAACAACGCAAACTTCATGACTCCCCCTGATGGCCAGGCGCCACGAATGAGGATGGTGAGCTTGTCCCTGCACGGCCAAAAGACTTCAGCTAAGCCGATAGTATGTCTGGGACACCGCTACACCCTTCAGAGACGGTGATCTCGAGGCTGGTATTGTCATTCACGAGTACAGGTAAGCCGACTCCTCTCCTTTGAGGTCATGTCCTCAGCTTATGCTTCAGTCACGGTCTTTCCACTCGTCTTACCGGTGGTCCGGCCAACTCTGGTTGTCTCGGCTTTGGCGAAGCTGGGGGTATGGGCGAAGGATGGGGAGACGCGATCGCCACCCTGATCCGCCAGATCGACGAGCACAAGAACTTCCGGAACGGTACCGACGTGTACGCCATGGGCGCTTGGGCCGCCAACCGGGACACCGGTATCCGCAACTACAAGTACTCGACCAACTCCTCTACGAACCCGTCCACGTACAAGACGCTCGACAAGCCCGGATACTGGGGCGTCCACGCTATCGGCGAGGTCTGGGCTGAGTTCCTCTTTGTCATGTCGCAGCGCCTGGTAGAGAAGTACGGTTTCTCCAATACCCTCTTCCCTCCTACCGACACCTCCAAGTCGAACGACTACTACACCAAGACCCTCGCCGAGTCGGTCGACGCGTTCGGCCGCCCCGCACCCTTGATCCCCAAACACGGAAACACACTCGCCCTCCAGCTCATCGTCTCGGCGATGAAGATTCAGCCGTGTCGCCCGTCCTTCTTTGACGCTCGGGACGCCATTATCCAGTCGGACCAGATCCTCACGGGTGGTGAGAATGCGTGTCTCATCTGGAAGGCGTTTGCGGAGCGCGGGCTGGGCGCGGACGCCAAGGTCGTGGGTCAGACCCCGTGGGGCGGAGGAATTAGGTCGGATGGGTTCACGGTGCCCCCCAAGGCGTGTGGGAAGGAGGTACCGGGCGAGCCTGAGAAGCCCAAGCACCCGGGTCACTAGGTGCACCAGGAGCCGGGGGATAGGGGGAGGTGTGGGGACATCCCAGAGGGATGGGTCGCCGTTTGTAAGGTATTCAGCTGTACTGTAGCTTGCGCGAAGTTGTGAATCTGTCGAGATGTATATTTGCTATGTGATGTGGCAGCTGGTTCCCAATGCTTCGGACGCGACGCCTGCAGCCGGGACTGGGCTTGTGGTGCGGAATATATGACGTCGGATAAGCGCGAAGAACCGACGAAGATAGAACGACTCATTCCCCACCCGACCCGTTCGATCCTCAGTTGGTCGTTCTGTACATTGTCTATCCATACGGTGGGGTGGGCTGAATGGAGCTTCAATCCTCCCCTCACATCCCCTATTCGCGGGACAAGATCCGCTTGTGAATATCATTCCCATACGGCGCAGACATGCCGCTCAGATCCCCATCAACGACCTTCCTCCCCCACTCCTCTCCCCTCTCTGCTACTACTACCAATCTCACTACGAGCACGACCGCATCCTCCGGCGCCTCCCCCTCACAGCTTCCACTTCCATCGCCAGACGACCCGGCGCTGCTCATCCCTACCGATCGAAGTCTGCATGAGCTGGAATCCCAAGCGGGGAGCTCGGCGAGCTCGGGGGTGAGCTGGTTAGCCCAATTAGGAAGGCTGAGGGTGGAGCGGGAGGTGGTCCTGAGTGGGTATGCGCTGTATGCGCTGAGGACTTGGTATGTCCCTTGATTCTCTCAGGGTGTTGGGCTAGAGATATGAGGGGATATGAGGGGGGGTGATAGGCGTTGTGTGGAGTGAGGGGATGATGAGCATGAGGAGGCATTGTGCTTCGCCCGAAGATAGCGCTGATCCAGCAGGTATTTGTCCAGAGACCACTGGAGCCAGAGTATAGTCACTCAGACGGGGAAGCAGACTGAGCAGGTGAGGTCTCCCCTCTGGGACCCCCTGTGATGGATCATTCGCAACCTCATCTTCGTGTGACAGGCGCTGACACCGTGGTCAGATCTCGGTGTATCGCCTCGTCGCCGACTCCTCTCTGTCTTCTCAAGAGGCAGAAGCAGAAGTTGCTCGAGCGACTCAGCGACTGGCTGGAGAGACCAAGTCGACCGTCCGAAAGACGGAATGGGGGAGTCTGCTGGTGACTACCCCAAGTGCGTTCGGGCAGGATGCGTGAGTCCAGATGGGAGGCTGTCATAGAATCTTCTGATTCAGATAGGTTCTTCGTCCCTGGAGGTGACCTGCGGGAAGCCAGGCCTTATTTGGTCGTGAACACTGGTACGTCGCGCCTCTTCGTGATCGTTCTCCTTAGCCTGCAAGCTGACCAGGCAGGTCTGAGAAGACTGGGATGTGGTGGACGAGCAGCTATGACGCTCGAAGTGCCAATGTATGCCGCACTCAACCGCTCTGACGGCGACAGGCCGCTACTGACATCCTAGACCCGCCCTCCGACGCAAATTCCTCGAAGTCTATCGCCTGCCCCCACCCCCTTCTCACCCCGCACTATCACGCACAACCTCCCCTCAGTCCTCGCCATCCAAGTCCACTTCGCATCCCCACTCACCTCACAGCCCTCGTCCAGCCGCCGCCGCCGCCTCAGTCCTGACTGACCCGCTCTGCCTCATGGTGCTCGAAGTGGTCCGGCTCATTCAGGCCTCTTTGGCGCTGTGGGGCATGTTTCCGTCCGATGAGATTGATGGCCTGTTCTGCGATGAGACCAAGAAGGGAATCGGGGTGTGGAGGAGGAGTATGGGGATGGAGCATGAGGAGAGCTTGAAGATTGAGGTGAGCACATGACATTTCAAGGAGGGATGAAGCTGATCACAATAGAAAGAGACTTCTGGGGGTTGCATCGATCCAAAGACGCTGGCGGTGTTGCTAAGCTCGATTACGAGTACCTACTACCAGCTAGCTACGCTTGGTCAGGAGAAGGTGAGAGGGGTCTGGTACTCTCATGAGACCCGAACTGATGACCAGCTGCCTCGGGATCCTTTCATGTCGAATAGGATACACCGCTTCCTCGGTATATGGCATACGTATCATGTAAGTGCCTCGTATCTGTGCTTCCCCAGGCCGGCGCCTAATGCACAGATGTCTTCCGGACACTCATCTCCTCCTGTCAACTTCCTCTCGGTCGCTTCCATCCGCGCCCTCACGGTTGACTTTCACACTCACCGCTTTCGATCCGGCACCGACCCTCTCCAAGTCCATCGTCGATTCTTCTCTGGAGTCGCATCAGCCACCTCGTCCATCTCTGCCAACCTCAAAGTCGGTCACTTGGATGACACCCCTCTCCGAAAGCGGGAACATCACTCCCCGTCCCGCTCCAACACGCTCATCGAGAACGGCCATCCCAGCGGAGACGGGTCATCCAGCAACGGCCTGAACCTTATCTTACCCGATGACGAAGTAGGTTCCGTAGCGAGCCCGAACGCTATAACGAGCAATCTCGAGTCGTATATTCACGGTATACTAAAAACGAGAGAAAAGGATCGGGATATCATTGGTGCCCGCAGGATCGGGGCGTTATGGTCTGGGCATCTAGCGGGGGCGGAATGGGAGAATGGCGGTAAGAGGAGGTTTGGAAATCTCAGGAGGAGGACGCACTCGATCTCGAAGGATGCAGAGGAAGGGATGGAGAGTAGTCCGCCGAGCGCGAGTGCGGGTGGTGTGTTGCATGGTGTGAGGCGAACGGGAAGTGTTTTGATCGGTGGGCTGGGAGGACTGGTCTCGTGAGTCCGGATATGCTCCGATAGCTTTATGCTCTAGGCTCATACGTAGGCGAAAAGGGACACACTACGAGACGTCTGACTCGGAAGGCGGACCCGGCCCAAGCACACTCAGGAACGCTCCCAGAAACAAGCCAAACGTCCCGCTTGTCATTGAGCCGTAAGTCTCAACTGCTCGTCGAGGCTACAGATCTACAGAGCTGATATTTCAGTGATCTGGAAGAGGTGGACGAGCAGCTGGATCCACGGGACTGTGAGCAAGCTCGAATGCCGCTCGATGACATTTCGCTGATCCTGTAGTATCGCCCTCGCCAATGTCTTACGACCGCAATTTTGGCTCTCTGCCTACCCGAGCATCGCATCTATCCGCGGTATCCCTCGCCTCCAAAGCAGGCTCCAAGCGGCCCTCCATCATCACTTCCTTATCTGGCGGCTCTAATCTTTCCCTGTTGATCCACCATCAGGCCTTCTCAACCGATCGGCAAGCTCAATCAGCCGTCGATACACGTCAACATCTAGACCGGAGTCGCCCACCCCAATCTGCCGTCGAGTCGCGTCAACTACAAGCCCAATGGGAGCGAGAGGGTCCACATCAGATGGGCCTCAATTTCAACCGGTACTCGGATGTGTCAGCCTGGGCATCAGATTCTGATCAACCCGGTCGGAAACGCTCCGCGAGCGATGCGGCGGATGTGTCGATGGGAGAAAAGGGATATGAGTGGGAGATTGTCGATCCCCAAGGCACGCGGAGGGGATGGCCGGGACAGCGGCCAGTATATCCGGAAATAGGGGATGAGAGGAGGAGGTGAGTTGGCCATCGGACAAATGGTTCCGATGATACTGGCAGCTGACAATCAGGCGCTCTTACCATGGTAGAACCTGTCATCGGGGTCTGATAGTGGTCGAGCCGTGAGTCTACTATATATCACTGCGCATACGTCTGAGCATGATAGCTGACATGGTAGTCGACACCTGAACGTGGATGTCGAGCTCGCTTATGCGGTTCAGCAGCTCAGGATACGAGAGGCGGAACTCGCCAAGAAGGCTGCCGAGCTACGGGTAAGTTGCATCTCCCTATACCACCTCTGGCCTCACTGAAATCTAGCAACTCGAGCACACTATCCTCCTCGCCACAACTACCCTGCGAGACCACCTCTCTACCCGCCGCCAGGCCCTACACGACCTCAAAGCCGACTCGGCCGATCTGACTGGCCGGCTCCGCCGTCTTCCTGACGAGGTTGACACAGACAAGACCATTCGCGATCTGACAAACAAGATTGCGTACCTCACCACGGGAGACATCGATGGGAATGTCAAGATCAAGCTGGAGGATCTGATGGAGGATTGGAAGGCTGCTCGGGCGGGTAATGAGGAAAGAAGGAGAGAGGCGGAAGTGGCGGAGCAGCAGGCGCAGAAGGGGTGGTGGGGTTGGCAGCAGGAGTCTTGACGGATCATCATACGAATGGGCCCTATGCGCTGTGGACTCAACTTAAAGGATCATCTAATCTCTCACGATCTTCGTGCGATTTATGGTCCCTCAGCTAGTCAGCTGCCAATTGGAACATCTGCCCCGACCCGTGACGACTCCGGAATCCCTCAGTGGGCTCTTACGAGTTTGCTTGCTATCCTTGGGAAAGTCAACCCCTAAGATCCAAAGGATACACTCCTCTGAAACGCTCTGTGCGACGACTGAGACGAGGACCGCGTTGTCTGGATCATCTATCTCGGTTTGACGAGCGTCGAGGAACTCCCCATCGCCTGTTACGGACGGATCATCATCTGATCTAAATTACTCCCACGAAGTCCGCGGAATGCGACCGCGAGCAAAGGCTATGCTCCCCTTCTTCGCCGCAAGCTTTACTACGGCCTGGGCAGCGGAGTACAAGATACACGTCATGCTCGGGCCCGGTGTACATGCGGTGAACTTTGACGACAAGCCTCTCAGCGGACCCGCGACATTCACCACCACCCCACTCCCCGCAAATTTCATCAAGGTCCACTTTTACCCAGACATTGAGCTTCAGAATGGGACTGTGCTTTACCTCGATGTGAGTCCTAATCAAGGGCTGATATATAGCTGATGTTCAGTGCGATCTCGGCCGGAAGTCGGGCGCGCTGATGGTGGATGATCGGGTGTTTGCGATACAGGCTGCATATCCACATTTACCGGTGAAGGAGAATGGTGCGGCGACCATAAGATGTGATCCACGTTGAGACTGATCGTGGTATGTTCGCGTGCCTAGCGGCTGTACAGTATGGCACAGACTCGGCACCCGTCTCGCATCGACATACTGCGTTCGCAGACGTGACGATGTGTTCGCAGGCCCAGCTTGAATGAGCAGTCAGTAGGGATTAGTATCTAGGAAGGTCTTGAACTGTGTCTGGCATCACTCCGCGGGGCCTACACCGGCATACTATAGAACACGGCTTGGCCTTTTGTCTGCCCTATCTCGCCCGGTATCTGGTGACACTGCCGAAACCCTCTATGACCCCCTCTGAGCCAGACCACGCCCTGCGACCCGCCCTCCGGACACTGGCTACGACCAGCTGGGGTATGTGTATCTGCCGGGGGGGACATGTATGACGGGCCGGCAGTCGTGTCCGAATAAGTGGGACTCTCATATCCTCGTTGTGCTGGTAGCGGCATCGGGTGGATTTATAGGTGCTGAAGCGGTATGTTGCGTTCCGACATCGCCGAGCCCGAGATTGGCCATATCGTCCCTCGTCATCAGACCACTGCCCCGCATCAGCACATTCCCCCATGAAGGGAGAAGAGGTCTCAAACTCACTGGTCCATCCTGCACTCCAAGTACTTGCGCGATTCGGGCCGACAAACCCCGTTATCCGCCGCGTTGGCCTTGAGGCATTTCAGGTAGGAGATCATGAATGTCTTGCATTCGCCTAAAATATCAGCTCCAGATCTACATAAACATGACAGCTGAACAGGAGAGCCTGCGAAGAGGGCAGATAGGTTGAAAAGATCGGACGCACCGTCGTGGTCTAGCGGGAATGACCCTCTCGCTGGAGGCGAGACCTTCCAGTTATCGAATGTTCCCGGACGACCGAATGACATGTCCGCTGATTAGACGCACTGACTTGTACTTGGTGGTGGCAGACGAGGATGAAAGGCAGAAAGAACGGAGCTTGCAAGAGCGATCGCGAAGCTGCCCGAGCCGGAAATGGCCGTCGAACGGAGATTGACGGGTTCCCCGACGGGTATCAAGCACCTCTTGGTGCACGCAAGGGCTGTGTATGGGGACACTTGCGGTAGTGTTGGAAGAGCAGCGTCGCCACGTCTGACATCCCGGGGTCCAATGGTCATAAGGAGAGCCTAAGAGCCAAAGATCAAGCAGCGCTCCAGCTCTCCGCACTCCTTACTCCCGGTCCCCCATCGATAGCTCCCCACTCGACCTTCTTCTCTCCCTTCTCCTGCACCCTGCCCGCTAGCCTATCCTTCTCATCCTGCTCCAGTATCCCCGGCAACTCCGCAACTACAGTGGACAGAATAGCTGTGAATGGCTCTTGATCCTTGGCGTAGATATCGTATGTCGGCGGACGACCGTACGCTACTGTTGCCGCCTGGATGAGGCTATTAGGGTCAGCGAGCGGACGGAGGGGTCCGGGAGGAGCGTACATGTCGGAGGTAAGGCCCTTGATGGGTGACTTGGAAGTTCTGAAGCGCTGACCGATCAGCTTTGCTGTCAAGGAAGATCAGGAAAGGGGACTGGCTTACGTGCATCCTATGTGGACCTGTTACCTGTCTGATTAGCTGAGCTACGACTTGCCTGTCTCTGGAGTAGCTTACTCCAAGTCGGTCCGATATGGACTGTTCATCGTCAGCTAGCTCGTCTCTGTGGTATGTGGATACAAATTTCAGCTTACATGAAACTCTTCCTCATGCGGCCACCACTCTCCGCCTATGCGCTCCAGTCCTGCCCGGTACTGCTCCGAGGGGAAACCGTCGAGCACACCCCGCAGCGGATGGGAGAAGATGAAGTCGACTTCATCGGGATTCCGGGTCAGACCATCTAGAATGGTAGGATCTGATATGAAGACGACGACGGCTGCTCGTCAGCTCGACTGCTTAAGAGTGGACGATCAGACAGAGGGACGGCTCACGGATGACAACGATATGGTTTCGATGATGGGCGCCAAGGGGGAGGACGGTGATTACTGGTTCGAGAGTCGTGAGGTAGTGCACATGCTGACTGTCCAGCGGTAGATCCACTTCTTCGGACGCTTCTCTTCGCTGCAGTATCAGCGCCAAGCGGTGATATGCACCGTGGCATCTCGCGAAGTATAGCTCACGGCTGTATGATAGACCGATTCGTCTTCGAGGTCCACTCTACCTCCAGGCAAGGCCTAAGCGCGTCAGCCAGTAAGATTACACCCGCGGTTCCAGGTGATGAAGCTAGCGTACGGTCTGTGAAGGTTGGCGCCTCATTGTCTTCGCCCGAGTGGTCAGTAAAACCTCGAGCTCCATTCCCGGCCGCTCAAACAGCCCAATAAGCACAGCAGCTTGCTTGACGAGGCCGAAACTGACTTCATCAGCTCATGCTTGAGTAGCAGGCTACCCGGCAGAGACAGGACACACTCTGGCATGGCTGGCTCCGGGTGGGCCAAGAGGCGCTGGAGACACTCGCGCGAGTCGACTGAGAGTCGAGAGAATACGTCTGGCGGGATCGCTCCGCCTCGGTCTGGTGCCGACTGGGCCTGTACAGCCATTGTGCTATGTGATAGCTCTCCAGCGGCTTCAAGCTCTGAGAACTGTGTGTATGATGTGATCAAGGTATGGAGGTTGAAGCAAGATGCACCAATTCTCTCAACTGAGTCGAGTCTGGGAACTGATTCAGGCACGGTTGTGAGATCCACTCCACATTCCCCGATCCACCCTGACCATCTTTGGACCATCATTCTATCTCACTCTTCCGCGCTGATCACTACCACAATATCCCTCGCGCAGGATGTCGAAGCCCCTCCGTGTTGGATGGCACCGCGAGCACTTCCTTTCGCCGCTTTTGCAATTCGCAGCGGAAGACAAGGGGGAGACGTTCGAGCTCGTCGAATGTCCAGGTGGGACAGGGGAGATGCAGGTGAAGATGAAAGAGGGGGAAATTGATGTCTGCATAGGTACGTCGTCACTAAGACTGGGCGATTCAAACGACTGATTGGGATAGCATTGACAGATGCGTTGATTGCGGGCTTGGCGAATGGTCAGACAGCGTACAAGCTTGTCGGGCGATACATCTCCAGTCCGCTCAGATGGCACGCTACCCTGCTGCACCATACGGCGAAGCTAGCTGATAAAGAAGGGCCATTATCACCGGAAAGGACAGCCAATATAACTCAGTCTCGGACCTCAAAGGGACAACATTCGGTATCTCAAGATTAGGCAGTGGATCGCAAGTCATGGCGTCGGTGCTGGCTATGAATGAGGGCTGGACTGAAGCGGATGTCCCGAAGTTTAAGGGTGCGTATCTGTCACTGCACGATGTTGCAGAAGCTGATGCTGTAGTCAATGGCCAGTTCAAGCCATTGCGAGACTCGGTGAATGCCGGCGAAAGTGCGTAAAGAGGTCGAAGGGGTGAGCCCAGCTGACGCTAACCAGCATCCGTCTTCCTGTGGGAATGGTTCACGACCAAGCCGTTTGTCGATTCGGGGGAGGTCCGGTTTATCGGATCGGTCTACAGTGAGCTCTTCCCTTGTTCCCTTCGACTCCAGCTGACGCTCCAGCCCCATGGCCATCTTGGTCCTTCGCCGCAACTCCTTCCACCTCTTCCTCCCAGATCTCCCAATTCCTTAAATCCTTGCAGCCCTTCGTGACCCGCTTCAACTCCGCCGAGGCCCGAGCGAAAGACGATATCGATTTCGTGGTTGAGAATTTTGGGCAACAGCGCGCGGATGTCGAAGAATGGATCCAGACGGTTCGGTGGGAGGAGCGAATGTCCGAGGTAGATGAGAGCGTGGTGCGGGAGACGTTGAGAGTCTTGACCAAGGCGGGAGTGGTGAAGGAGGGCGAGTGGGATATGGACCTGTTTGTTAGATCAGATGTAGCCACATTAGTATAGATCATGCAGATCGCCTGCCCCGATATCACCCCCAAGCGCAGAGCGAATATCCCAGAGCCATTCATCACCCTACAACTCCCTAGCCTAAGCCCAAGTAGCAGGTCGGGACGCGGCGAACCAGCCCTTGGAGGTGGTGCGACGGTGGGGAAGGGGGAACTTGAGTCCGGGCTCCATGAGCTGCTTGATGTATGGCCGTCTGACCTCGTCCTTCTTGGCGATCTCGGCGACACGGAGGATTTGGACATTCCTGAAACGGGCACGGTGGCGGGCGGCCATGTCCTGGTACATGGACTCGACAGCCTCGGCGCGGGAGAGGGCACGGAACTCCTTGACCATCTGACATGTCAGCTGGGCCTTGTGCGAGGAGGGAAAGGACTCACGTTGTGCGTGCCGGAACGCGAGTCGTACCTCAACCAGATAGCAAAGTTCTTGACCTTCAACGGCCTCCTCTCGTGGATCTGACAGTCAGCCGGATCCCGAGCTTTCGTAGGCGACAGACGTACGACGTTCAAAGCCACAATCTCTCCGTTCGCCTTCTTCACCTTCTTGAGCTGACGGAGGTAGTACCAGAACCGGGACTTGGCGACCACATCGTTGGGTGCAAAGATCCTCATCCGGCTATTCCCATCAGTCCATGTTTCCCTTCCTTCCTCGCAAGTAGGGTACGCACTAGAGCTTCGGCGTAGCCTCAGCCTCGGTGGGGAGCTTCCGGCCCACGACGGAGTATTCGGTGAATCGGCCCATCCTACTGGATCAGCATAACGTCCTCTCCATATGTATCTCCCGCATCCGCTGCTCGTCTCTTCCCTTCCGATCTCCCATCTCCATCTCGGCTCCGTAGACTCATGATCGTCCGAGACGACCTTGACATAGAGCCCGGTTGTATGTGTCTCGTCACGAGGTCGGACATTGCCCCAACTATCTCTTCCTTGCCGAGATGTCGAACGCCCCGCCTAATCCTCCCATTCTCCCTGTGCCGCCCGCATCCTCCCATATTCCCCGCTGTACCGCGCTCCTATCTGAGCTGTGAAGACGTGACCTACTTGTGTCGAGTGGGTGTTTTGTTGACGGTTAACTATCAGAGCAGGTTCTCTATCGTTAAAGACACCTCTGCACCCAATCGTCACGGCAGAGAACAGGGGGGGCTTGAATAAAGCCGGCGATACAGCTTGGCTCAGCGGGCGGGAGTGAAAATCCAGTGTGGCACCGGCCACCCATCGGAAACAAAGCCAGATTCTTATCGCCGAAAGTCTCGGCCAGCTTGGTTCCGCTTGTTTACCGACCGGTGATCGCCGCCGTTCCCTTCGACGCGTCGCCACCCCATCACGTAATGTGTTTCAGAATCATGACGTTACTTGGCACGGGCCGAGCTCATTCGGCTTGCGCACTTGCATCAACCTTGGCTTCAAATAGCTCATACCTTGCATCATCGACCATATGACAGCCTGGCAGGACTTCTAGGACGCATTACAGGCCGACTAGCCGACGGAGACCGCGTCTATCACCATTCCCAGGAGAAGAAATCCGCGAAAATGGTGCGTATTCATCCACAACATGTCGCCGGGGCTGACGTGACTTCTTTCCTCGCCACCCAACTCTCGCCCTCCTACGCTTACACATACAGGCGGACTATGCCTCGTCCCCAGCTAGGCGGTCGACGGGTGATCTCCAACGGATCCTAGAGAGCCTAATGGGTCAGCGAGAGTCTATCCTGTGCTCGGAACTGCCATCTCGTGAGCCATCATCTCAACCTTTGCCGGGTGGAGCTCATCTCAAAGTTCTACGGGCCTACGAGGAGAAGCACGACATCATCATCCTGGATCTTCCTGACTTCGACAATGTCGTCAAGCAATCCGAGTCGCACCCTGACCTGGCGCTTGACCCAGAGAACCTATTCCAGTTCCTCTCGTCAGTCGGTCCCTTCGCAACCGTTGCATTAGCTGACGCTCTAGTATCTGCACTCAGCTCGGACGGTCCGCTCCTCCGTCTCCTCCTCTGACAGGTCGTCAGCTCCCGCACTCCGCCTCCCTCCCGCCCACCTCATTCAGGCAACACATGGACAAGACGCCCCGTCCTAGGACGCATAACCGGCGGCTTTCGGACCGGATCCGCTCACCTTCAGATTCGAGCTCTTCCGATGAAGACAGGGGACACAGTACCTTCCGGCCAAGAGCGGGTCGCCAGCAGTCGGCTCCGCCTATACCGTTCAACACATCCCGTTCATCCTCCAACATCCCCGGCCTCGATCAGCAGCCCCTCCCGCCTCTTCCGGCCGGACATCGCGCGAGAACACGTACCGATTCCGGAGGCAAGGAGTCTCCCTTGGCCCAGCGAGTCCGAGCGGGCGGGAAAGGCAAACCCCCGAGCTCATTCGCCTTTGGTGGAGCGACGTCGTTCGCTCGTCCAAGCCCTGCGTCTCGCCGACGAAGGGGATCGACTTCTGGCCAGTCCGCCTCCGGCGCGGAAGATGCAAAATCGCCCGACTTCTCGGCTTCCGGTTGGTCTATGTCGTCCGCTTCATTGGCTATGGGCTCATCGCCCATCATGTCGCCCACATCGCCAAGATCAGCCAATGGCCTGGACTACACAAGCTACCACGAGCAAGCCAAGTCTCCAGAGGCGATGAGCGAGGCAGGCGCTGTGGAGGATGACATGGCTATGGGAGGTGAGGGTGAGCAGGACGGTGGTGGCGACGAGGCGGAGGAGGTAGATGATCTGAGGGACATGCAGGAGGTTGAGGATCCGAGGCTGAGCACCCTCTCTGTGAGTCCACTGATCTCTCGTGTCGGGGAACGTGCTGACAGTGCTAGACGGAGTCATCAGCGAGTCTGCGGACCAGCCACGACAAGCTACGGTCGCTTCAGAAGCAGAACACCGAGCTGTCGCGCAAGTTGCGAGACTCAGAACGCCAATTGGCTGTCATCGGGTAAGCTGTCGAGCACTCTAGGATTTGAAGGCGTAGCTCATTACTACCAGATCCGAGAACGAGAGGCTTGTCGAGGACCTGCAGGACAAACTCGAGGAGGCCAGATCGGAGATTACTCAACGACGGAAAGAGGAGAAGGAGTGGAAAGGGAAGGAGAGGTTGTTGATGATACAGATATCTGCGGTGAGCCATGACCTGCGGGGTTGATGATCAACGCTGACACATCAGTTTGAAGCGGATATCTCGTCTCTACAGCGGACAGTCGAGAATTCGAAGCAGAACCACGCAAACATGCAGAAGATGTACAACTCGCAATGCGGTGAGCTATTCGACGCACTTTGGACCGTCGACCAGCTGACACAGTAGATGAGGCCCAGCGCCTCCGCGACCTGCTTCGTGATCGCGACAATGAGATCCGGGACTTCGAGTCCGCCGTTCAAGGCCATGAAGCTGATGAGGAAAAGGTCAGCTAGAAAGAGCATTTCCTCCGGTGATCGGTAGCTGACATCTCTAGTACTCTGGAGAGATTACCGTCCTCGAAGCCGAGATCAAGCGCCTCGAGTCCGATCTCTCCTCGGCGCGCACCGCAGAAGGCTACCTCGAGACGCAAAAGCAAGAGAATCTTCAGCTCAAGGAGACAATCGATCGGATGCGATTCGACCTGGACGAGGCGCGCGCAGCTGCGACGAAGGGAACGGGGCACGTTCGAGGTCCCACGGGATCCAGCGGGCCGGCAACGCTGAGTCGGAATCTGGGTGATGAGTTGCATCGGCGCCTTCTCGATGCGGAGCGGGTGCAGGAGGCGGAAGAGGAGGATGAGGCGGAGAGAATTCAGACTACTACCAAGACCGAGACTGTCATCACTACGCGTCCGCGAGTAAGTTGCCGCTGTATTGGAGTCAGGACGGAGAGCTGACGAGTTGCAGAAGTCTGCTAATAAGGCTGGAGGTGATGGAAGCGTCACTCCCAAAGCGACTGTCCGGATCGAGGAAGAGATACGGGAGTATGCCGACGTCGGGACAATTACCGACCCGCCTGCTATCGAGCCCGTCATCGCAGATCAGCCCGAAGCGGGACCGTCCTCGTCGAAAGGAGCAGTACCGGACGAGCCGCCAGCGTACACCCGAGTCCCGGATCCGCTTAGCGAAGCCGAGGTGCTTTTGCGTGCTCATCCCCGTGATCAAGAGACGGGAGAGGAGGTGGATGAGGACTATGAGTCATTGGTCGAGTCTCTGGGCGTGAGATGTACTGTGCTCGAGGCGGAGATGAAGAAGCGGATGGGCGCACAGGGGAAGTTGGTCACTGGTGGAGCAGGTCAGCTTCTGCTTCTATCATTCATGCGATACGCCAAGCTGATATACAAGGCACCCCAACATCGACACCGCCTAGCTCATTCTCCCGCCGAAAGTCAAATAGACCCGGGATCATCAACTACGTCTTCTACCAGAACAACAACATGGGCAATGTGGCATTATGTGCGGGATTGTTTCTGATGTGTACGTTCTCTCTTCCCCGGTCTCCGTGGCCGGTCTGGCTGACTTTACAGTGGGCCTCACGATCGGCGCACAAGTCTTCTCCCCTCCGGCGGGCATGCACCCCAGGGATGCCCAGCTGTTCAGCACGATGAACAGCCTCGCAATGGGTGCGGGCGTAGGCGAGGGTTTCTTGCCTACGAGTAAGCGGGCGTGGGAGGTTACGAGGATGGCGGCGGGGCGGGTGCCGACTTAGATGTACTGGGCCTTGAAGGGCTGGGAAGAAGCTGGGGCATAACGATAGTAATGAGCGGGGAACGAGATCTAATGATGGGAACATGAGTATAGGTTGTAGCTTTACTAGACGCTGGACGTCTGATCTACTGTGGATGTAATGAGATACCGCTCTGCTTCGCCTGGAGGTCCATGACAGAGGTGGATGTACTGAAACGTGAGCGTGGTTTCAGGTGTGCATGCCGTAAACCCCCCTCACCCAAGATCAACTTCAACTTGGACTTCAACCTTGTCTTCGCCTTTCACTTCAGTTCGTCCATCTAGATACCGCTTTCAGACCACCTATAGCCACCACAGCCTCACTGCTCACCATGCGCAAATCGCTCGCTCAAATCAGCTCCCAGATCAGCTCTGATCCGCCTGATGAGACGTATACGTGAGTTCTTCGTTCGGATTTCCGCTTTCCTTCCTTTTACACCATCCTCTCAGATCGCTCTCTCGGTGGCTAGTAGCTGACCGGTCAGAATGGGCTTGACCGATCCAAGCTTCATGACCAAGATAGGCAGTAAGTTTCCCTTAGTCCCTCCGGCCCTGAAAATTATCGTCGCCCACATACCGTGGAGAGTCGCCACCACCACCTCCCTCAAAGCACGCTGCTGTAGCTTCCGGCCTGGTCACTGACAAGAGCAGACGATACGAAGAAGGAATGGCACAATAACGCACAAGGGGTGATTAAGCAGGCCAAGGCAGACACGGCGAATATTGTCAGTATCTTGACAGCTGAGGGACGAATAGACGTTGGATCTGCGACTCAAGCTGACTGGGGCAGGTTGTAAAATATGACTCGGCTGTCAATGTCCGGTACAAGCAAGAGCTGTATGTCCATTGAATCACCCGCCCTCTGGCATGTCTGCCGCATTGCGCTGCTTCAGCACATTGAAGCAGTCCTTAGCTGGACGTGCCACTGGCTCCCAAGCCCGCTCCGTGGAGCAGGAGCTGACACCGCCAGGAACGGCATCTTCATTAAACTCCACGCCAATCTTGCTCCTATCAATAAGACGATCGAGCAGCTCATGGTCGACTTTATGTTGCTCGAGGAGGAGATTAGGGGACTTGTACTTCAGCTCAATGAGGAGGCAAGCAAGGCGGAAGAGAAGGTGCAGGGAATGGCAAAGAGGGTGAGGCTGGTCGTGGAGGAAGTCATCAATGGTGAGTCCGGCAAGAGGTGTCCTCGGATATAAGCTAAAGGCCGGTGACCTCGGAATTGACATTGGCACTGGCATGTCTTCCAGAAACAAGCTGATCAAGCAGATGAGAAGGCGGCGGTGCTGTCGTTCGACAAGTCTATGGGAAGGAATAAGCGACCGAGGAAGACGGACGAGACGGTCGTGCCATCTGACGAAGAGTGAGATAGGAGGCATGTAGGTCGCGTTGTATAGCTCAGACGTAGTCAAAAAGGTCAACTGTACTCTACCACAACATTCATGCAAAGTATACAACCCTCCACCTCGATCCGCGATTCCCAGTCTGCCTACTGCGACCCGACCTGATCCTTCGTCTTGTCATCCCCATCGTAAAACGCCATCCATACCTCCCCATTCCCGTCCGTCCTAAATCCCGTATGGGCAGGAACGAAGAACACGCTTCCCCTCTCATATCGTACCCCTTCCTCCCCCTTTGCACCCACCGTAACTGCCTCTTGGCTCGTCACGATCCCGATCGCGGGGCCCGTGAACGCCTCCATCTCCTCCTCGCCCACAGTATGGAGAATGCTAAACTCCTCGAATGGGACCGAGTAGACGGTGGTATTTCGTTTGAGTCCCTTGACAAAGGGTGTGCGCGAGAGGGCGATGGAGGATGGGTCGACAGATTGGAAGGTTATACTTTCTTGTACGATGGGGAGGTGCTCGTCGATCTCCGAGCGGGAGGTAAAGCCGACGTTGAGGACATTGTCGGAGAGAGCCATCAGCTCGACGATATCTGCAAGTCAGTGTTGGGGTCTCAGGGATGATAGCATAAGAGCGCTAGCACATACCTCCCTGGAGCCAAGCATGAAGCCCATCCGCGCCTACATACATGCCTTCTCCCTTCTTCAGCTCAACGAGGTTCATGAACAGCCTATACTGGTCAGCCACAAGCTTCCTCGCACAACGTGAAGGCTGCACTCACAGCGCCGCAAGACTGGACGGGTCCCCCGGGTTATACTCCTCCAGGATCCCCACTGCCTCGGTCAAATTGCTCCGCACCTTCTCCGTCCACACCTCTCCCTCGCTATCCAGCGAACTCCAAGCCCCAACTCCTTCCTTCGCCACCCGCTTCGCCACCTGGCTCATCACCTTCCCCAGCTCCTTCTCGCTCTCCTTGGCGAGCACGCCGACCCACGCGTCCTTCAGGCTGCTTGCTCCCGCCTGAACACCGCCCGTCGTGAATGCCCGAAGCTTGACTTGGAGGTAAGACGAGACGGACTCGAGTTCGGGAATCGCCCGAAAAAGGGAGGTGATCTCGGAGAGGGGACGGAAGTGCGCAAAGCCGAGGAAGCGGTCCGAGAGGCAGACGGCGATTTCAGGCTTATGATTTGTGCTGAACATTAGCGATCATACCCTGAGGTAGACATCAACGGGGTGGCCTGGCTCACTCGGGGAACTGCTCCGGATCCTTGCTGTGTAGGTCCTCCGCCACCTTCTTGTTCGGGTGTATCTGCATCGGCAGAGCTGGATGTAAGCTAGACCTCGCTGCTAAGTCTGGGAATTTCGACAAGCTCACCCTGCTTACAACACAGAATCTTGAACAAGAAAGGCACATGTCCGCCCTCACCTTCCGTAGTCCCCTTTCCGGTGAATGGTGCTGGGAATTTGCTCGCGTCGCCCAGAGCTTCAGGATGCGCTGCGATGTGTTCGGACAGTACGGGGCCAGAAGGATAGATCGAGGCCGGGTTGGTAGGGTGACTTCCCATCCAGAGCTGATGTGTCAGCGCTCAAAGAGTCGAAGAGTCAAGCGGAGCAGTCACTTCCGAGCTCAGACATACCTCGGAATAAGTCTCAGATTCCTTGATTGTGAAGTTGGGCTCGCAGGCATTGGGAGCAAACTGCGCAACCAGGGACGATTTCCCGGTCTTGCCCCCTGCTCGTCAGCTGTCGGTTTCACGTTATGAGGCGAGAATGGCTTCAAGTACATGGGAAGTTGTTAGGACTGCATGCCAGGCGAACGATGGAGCTGGTGGGTTCGGTCGGCATCGCGAGGAGGGGTAGTTTCGCAAAGGTGGTAAGTTAGGGTGTTCGCAAGTAAGTAGATCAGCTGAGTATGATGTAGAGGGAGTGCATAGATACTGTATTTTGTCAGCTACACTGTGCCCCTTACCGCTGGCATGGCAGCATCGAGACCAACAGGCTGACATGACAGCGCTCTCGAGCTTGAGATCGCGCTCTACGCGCGGCTGACGTCATGGCTCGGCGCGACGCGGCACTGTTCAGCAGTTTAGCAGACCATTCAATAGAGTTGGACCGGTCAGCGCCTCCGCTTGCGGTTACAGTTTGCTACGGTAGCTGCGCTCAGTTCTACCCTTGATGGATGTTGATCATACACCCAGAAGAAACCGCTCAACAACATGTACCCGAGTCACCATCGAACGAGCTCATTGCCATCTCCCGGATCTCCCAGCGCTGAAATCACGCTACGGAAGGTGTGAAACGCACACACTCGGATCTCGGCTTAGTGCCTGTTGACGCATGGGGACCGGGACCGAGCGGGATTGGTTGTGTACATGAAGGGAGAATGTCCGAGTGGCGTGGTGTGAGACGGACACGGAGATGGGCCGTGCCTTGGTGCGACCCAAATTTTGCTTCACAGAGCGTCCTCTACCGCTAAGCAAGGTGTAGAGAGGAGATGTAAGTTATCGTGATCACAGCCTTGCGTCGTGCAGTCTATCCTCACTCAAGCCACTCATCTAGGATAACATCTCTGCCCAGTGTCCGGATCAACAATCGCGCTCGACGTCAACACCGCGGCATCGGCGTCACGGGGCTGCCCCGCCCCCTCCGCCCGTTCCTCTTGCCCATCAACACCGCCCTGGCTCGTTCCCGTCAGTAGACCAACCCTAGCAGCTGAGCCGAACAGCGACCGGTCAACAGTGTTCAGATATATATATATCATGATGTTCCCCTCGCTCGACACATTCCGGATCTCGAAACGTGACTCTCTCCCTGCTCAATCCAAAACATCCCATTCAAAATCCAAACCAAACCACTTTCCCCCAACTCCATTCGACATCTCGCCAGCTACTTTTGGCCGAGCCATCCCAGATCAGTACTCCTCCCTTCGAGCTCCAGCTCTCAATCATCAATCCTCCTACGGCTCGCTCACCAAACGGGACCCCTTTGCTCGTATCGGCCATACCGTCTCGGCGTCATTCTCAGGCTCTATCGCGTCGTTTCAGCGTCCCTCCCTCCCTTGGCTAAACCAGACGGTCACGCACAGGCGTTCGTCCTCTGGCTCATCCTTCGGTACCGACTTCTTTGTTGAGTCCACACCTCCCCAGCGCAAGACAATCGTCACCGGTCCACCCGCAAACGGCCACAGCTCCGCAGGCGAAGAGCTCACCCCAGCCGACTCCCTCTCCAACTACTCGGATCCCAACCTCGTCCCTCTTGACGCTACGCCCCCTCCAGTCCCCGCTCTGCCTCTCCACTATCGCAAAGGCGTAAAGGTCGCCATGCCTCTTCACAAAGCCTACCTGTCGGAGCCGGAATCCGGGTACGACTCGCCCGACGCCTCTACGCCGGTGCCCGCTCCATTCCCTGCTCATCCATCCCTCAGGCCCCCGACTCGCGACCGCACGGCCGGTGCACCCCTTCCCAATCCCGACGATACTGGCGATGAGGAAGACAATGACCACGTTGGGTCCCTTCCAGGCCAGCCGTTCGGGTTCGGCAATCACCGCTCGATGAACAATATTGGCGGTAAGAAGGCGGACAAAATGCTTGGGTTGAACAGCGACGCCAAGCTCTGCAGCTTGTTTATGATCTCTGGTGTTGGTCCGGTGAGCCCATCCAATCCGTGTCAGTGAGATCAGGCTGACTTCCAGACCGACGCGGCAAAGTGGGTTCCAGCGGACAATGATCTCGGCTCTCGCGTGCAGCCCTCGCCTGACTCGCTCGGCTTCTACTGGCGACCCGAGATTCTCGGTACGGCATTTTCGGGCGTCGCTACCGAGGCGTTCGAAAAGGCCATGAATCAAGGCAAGAAGATGAAGAAGGACGCGTGGCCGATGGTCATGAAGCCGCCAGAGCCGGGGACGAAGGGTCCCAACGTGCCTGATGCAGGACCCAAGGGGGCAGAGAGGCTCATCAGCAAGTCGATGAAGTATGCGCATCCAAGAGATGGTGAGTGATTGACAACCAGCGAGAGAGGGCCGAGCTGACTCTCCAGTGGAAGTGATCAACACCTCGCTTATGCCCAATACTACCGCACATTACTTCTCTTTCACCCTCCCTTCGCACTCTGCTGCGGCCTCGGCTGCCCGTACTCGCCTCGATAGCGTCCAGACGGCCGAGAACCGGTCGGTCACCTCCCTCGACCAGCTCTCCAGCATCACCGCCAAGCAGCGCCAGGATCTCTCCAAGGAAGCCTTCATCACCTACTACGGCGCTACTCTTACGGTATGGACCAGCGCCGAACCGGACCGGTCTCGCCAGCTCGCCGATATCCGCGCGCAGCTCAAGAAGAAGGGCAACCTGGACCCCGTCCTCCGCGCACCTATCACCGAGCCCCTCGATGACAAGAAGGACGGGACCAAGCGGGGAAAGCCGCTCGCCCCGTGGATGCCTTACCGGAACGCCTCGACGACCGACTTTGACGGTAGCGATACCGAGACGGTCCGATCGGGGTTCTCTGGGTCGACTCGTGCTGCTCGGACGCCGGCGTGGCAGGCCTTCGGCGCGGACCCACTGAACCTCTACAGTGGTGGCTTCCCGGGCGGAAGGGGCATCAAGGGTACAGTGGAGAGTAGCGATGTGGGGATTGGTCCGCTCAAGGCTGGAGAGGGGGATACGTTCTGGATGCCTTATGCGTTGACTTTGGGTGAGCTAGCTTCAGCATAGCATCGTCCACCATGCTTAGCTGACTCTCAGTCTCGCGTCACCCAATCTTCGACACCATGATCGACTACATCCGGACCAGCTGGAGCATGTACCAAAAGAGCGCGAAGCGAAACCTGTAGTAAGCTCTCTCGCTCCGTGATGCAAGGTACTCGGCTGATTGCCCAGCCAAATGTGTAAAGTCCTGAACCACCCCGTTCCTCGTCCAGGAGAAATGTATCGCCTCAACATTGGCCGTAAAGCCGACGGAGAGGAGATCACCATCGAGACGACCTTCCCTGGCGCGGTCGACTTTGAGAAGGGACTCATCAAGACGGATTTCCCGCTTTGGCCGCTCTTCCAGGCGGTAGACGTCGATGGTATCCTCACTGCCATCGAGGTGAGCTTGATCCATCTCCGGGTCGTATCGGAGGGATAAGCTGATCATCTAGATCGCCATGAGTCACTCGGGCAAGGTCATCTTTACGAGTCAATTCTCCAACATGCTCTGCTTGGCTGTGCATACGCTGCGGTATCTGGTGGAGCTGAGGGGGTGGAATGGTGTCACTGTGCCCATCTTGCATTCGGTAGCTGCAACTTCCCCAGCTGAGCATGATGGGGATGATAGCTAAGACGACAGCGCGATATCTCGTTCATGATTGAAGATCCAGGGCCGTATATCATGGTGAGTTGTGGTAAGGGCAGCCATGCTTGACACCGGAGAGCTGACATCCAGGGTTTGCCGATGGAGTGTCGATACATCTTGGCTCTGCCCAATGAGGCCTGTGTGATCGATCTGGACAATAAGTGAGCTGGATCTGGAGCTCTGGCCGGAATAGAGCTGTCTGCTTACTCTTCAGCTCTATGTTGCTGAGATCCCCTCCAGCTGGCGTCGTCACCCCGCGAGCTCGACGGGAGAAGGTGAAGCAAAGGATCTATCAAGCTCTGGGACCAGAATACCGTGAGCTCTTCAGCCCCTCGAAGTTTCGTGCGGCCCAGCTCATCCTTCAGCTTTGGAGCGGAGCATCCCCACCGAGCTCAAGATTGCCTTCCCAAACAACCGATTCCGACCCTTCCATCGGATCTTCTACGATGGCGAGCAAAGGCCTCATTTCCTCGGTGAACGGCTCAGGTCGCCGCCCTGGTGGCAGGTCAGCGAGGTCATCACTGTTCTGGACAAGATTATGCTCGATAAGGTGAGATCTCAGAGCTTAGAATAAACGTGTAGGAGGCTGACCTCGGTAGCACAAGAAGCCGACGTTCATGCAGAAGCTGACCAAATCGGGGCTGTATCGCGGGAGCGGACCACTCAGTATTGGGGAGCAAGGCGTCAAGGATATGATGAGGCGCAGGGCTGGTGAGCTATCTCTCTCACACAATAGAGCGAGCAGAGCTGACGGAGCAGTGCACTATATCGACGCGAGAGACGAGCTCGAGATCAAGGTCGCCAAGATCAACGGGCGGCTGATGGAGCTCATGCAGGAGGGGGAGAAAGTGAGCTGGTCCAGTAGTGGACAGGGGCATAGCTGACTTCGGTAGTACCGCAAGATGTTCCAATCCTTCGAGCACCAAGCAGATCTGCTCGCCAGCGAGCAGACTCGGCTGCAGGCGCTTGTGCAGTACGAGCAAGAGCAGGCGGGCATACTCAAGAAGCTCTCCAAGCTCCGCTCCAAGGAGTACGACGACTTGGACGAGCGGCTGCAGGCGACCGAGCAGGCGAGGGAGACTGCTATGCGGCAATTGTCGGACATGCAAGAGAAGTAAGCTTCTCAGCTCTCGACCAGCGGAATGCCATAGCTGACAGATACAGCATGCATGACCTCGAGCGGGAACGACAAGCCATCATGGATATCATCGAAGACCAGATCACGTCCGCAATCGAGGGTAACGAGGCCGAACTCCACGAGATACACAACGCCGTCGCGACTGGCATCGTCCCCGAGAGCCCCGCCTCGCACATCTCGTCCCTCCCCGACGATGGGCCTCGGGACCTCTCCTCCCTCCGCACGAAACAGCAGACTTTGGCTCCGCGCGGCAAGATGTACAGACCCGGGACGACCGAGTCGGCCATGACGACCACGTCGAGGATGACGAACAGGACGGATGCGATCAGTATTCTGGGTTTGGCGAGGAAGGGGTACACCGGAGTGGGCGGGGCGGGAGATAAGCGGAGGAGCATGGATACGAATGGAGGCGGGAGGGACGAGGTGGCTATCCGGATCGCTGCTATTCAGGCCAAGGTGAGCTAGCATGCTCATACCAAAGAAGCAGGAGCTGACGCTCCAGCTGGACTTGGCTCTAAGCGGAGTCTCGCGATACACAAAGCCTGATAATGTTGCTATTCTCGTCGACGACTCTACCGATGCGATTGTCGGTCCCGAGACGCCTTCGGTGGACGAGGCGGGCGGGCGGTCATCTATGGACGAGGCGAGCGGGCAGCCAGTAGAAGCTGAGGAGGGCGGCAAGATCTCCGATAGCGGAACGTCCACCCCGCGAAAGGCCGGTCCAGCCGTCCCTCCTCGTAACGCTTTGCGGCCCGCTCCTATCCAGGCCACCGGGACGAGGGAGGACGAGGAGGAAGGAGGAAGCCCCCTCCGGTCCGCGTCGAACAGTACTTTCGGCGCCATCTCGCCAGACGACCTCTTCCATTCTCCCGTCTCGAGAAGCACTACTCCCAATTCTCACCTATCCGGTCTTCCCATCACTCGGTCGGATAGCGTCAACCAGCGCAGCCTCTCCAAGTCATCCGCCCGTCCCGGATCACGCCTCCGGATCCGCCGCAAATCCCTCCGACCGGAGAATGACGGCGGCGTGAGCGACACGTCGGACGTCTCGCTCTCGAGCAACGCTAAGCGGATGGTACTGCATGGGCAAGGGCACGGAAGGACGCCTACGTCCGCCTCGTCCATGTCGGCCGCAAGCGAGGGGGAGGAGCTCGTTACGCCGAGCGTAAGCGCCATCATGGACTCGCACGGAACGGACGCGGAGGTGGCGGTAGTGTCGGCGAAAGAGGCCGATGCCAAGGATGGCATGGAGATGGAGAGCGAGAGGCGGTCCAGCGGGAGTAGCGTGGACAAGGGGTCGATGATGGCTGCGGGTCCGGGTGGATATAAGGCGGATAGGCTGAGCACGAGCAGCACGACTACCGTGACTTTCGGCCCAATCTGAGTCCGAGGCTTCGGGATGATTGTGTGAGCTAGTTGGAGCTATGGAGGCGTGCTGGCGTTCTGGAAGGTTTGGAATACACCAGGTATGGAAGACGGATGGAAGAAGGTTCAATGTCGGATGTGGAAAAGAACGCGAAAGAAGGCTAGTCTGTCTCGGATCCGTGACGGACTTCATCTCGCTCGGACTTCTTTTAGCTTCTTTGGAATGTAGATCATGCACTTTGCCCCCGGTGTATGTCACAGTATGTCACCCGCATGGCGCAGCTGCACTAGCGTGCATGTCTCATCACTGCGCTATTCAATCAAGGCCCAGTCTCTCCAGGGCACAGAAGATGTCGTAAAGTATGGGAGATAAGGCACGGTCGGAAGGCGGGTGAGTAATCTCCGAGTATTCAAGATGAAACATGGTAACCCCTGAACGCGTCTACGCGTTCCCTTTCTACCTCTCTTTTTCGCTTTCGATACCCTCCCGCCACTTCCGCTCGTAATCTACGCTCCCCCCTCATGCTCTCGATCACATTTCGCCGGTCAGGACGTTCGTAGATATCCGAACCGAGGAGGAAACATGAAACACCTTCATTGCGTTTTGGCGTATCACTAGCTTACCCTTTAACGAGGGGCTCAAAGTACATCAAAGTGCCAGTAGAGGTATGGTCCGCCCGAGCGTGAAGCTTTCGAGCTGTCTCAGAGTATAAGGGACTTTTGAGACTCACGCCAGCCCCGCCCATTCCTGTTCTTATCTTCACCTTCACTGACAAGGCGGCCCCACCGTACAAAAGCGGGACTCGCGTCGACAGCACCCCGCAATCGCTATACTTCTACAGCTGTGTGTATCCACACCCCGCCCGACCCTCCTTTCGTTCGCCCTTCGGAGCCCTTTTGTCTTCCGTCCGCGTCCGTGTCCGCGTTGATCGACATTCTACATCCTTCAACTTGCAGCATCTCTATTGTTCACCCTCCCCCACCCCTCCGCACACAACTACAATACCACCACCCTCGCTAGCCCGCTCGCGGCGTCATCTCCGACTTCCACGCCGATCCCTCGGTCCCTCGGTGGTTCCAGCCCTCGCTCCCGCAACCCGGTCGTTTCAGCTTCAACACACCCCGCGACCTCAAACTCCTCGTTCCTCATTGTTATTGTCCCCCCACCCAAAAGCGCCTTTTGTTCTCGTCCCCGCGTCCGAGACCGAAGCTGGTTCTTTGGTACCACTATAGTACTTCCCGCATCTTCTATCTATACCTCTGCATCATTCTCCTTACCTATATCTACCCCGACTACCATATCGATATCCGCGGACACCCACCTTCAACTGCGTATTATCCAACGTCAGCCCTTTCGATCAACCATCTTGGCCGGACCACCCTTACCGCACCTATCACTCTTGGCTTCGCCACCCGCTCTCCGCGTCCTTCTGCCTTTGCCACCTTACAAGGTATTGACTACGGGAGATCGCCATCAATCAAAGGGTATCTCTAGCGAACGGACCTATCTCACAGGTATGTCTGACCGGCGTGATTCGCTATATGAAGAGTTCAGCGCTGATTTACAGACTCCTTCACATCACACCTCATCATCACCACCATCATGAACTACACCAACCCCCCATCATGGTTCAACTCCCCCTCCCTCCCCTCCTCGTCCATCTTGACGGACCCCCCGGCCTCCCGCTCCGCCCCATCCACCCAGCTTTACTCCATCTCGCCACCCATACCCCACCGCCGAGCGCCGCCTCCACCCCGCCGTCGCCGTGCTCGCCACCTCCGGCTCCTCGAGCCTTCTACCAGAGGCCTGTTCACTCTGCTGGAAGTGGACGAGGCCGAGGATGCGGAAATCGGATATCGCTGCGGATACGCTTGCAGCTCGGCCAGCGCGAGCGTCCGGATGCTGTCGGCGAGGCCAAGTAGCGAGGCGCTGTCCCTCAGTCCGCTCAGGCAGCGGCTGGATCTGCCGCAAGACGTCGGCGTGTATTCGGGGGATGAGGAGGATCTGGTGGTGGTCGAGAACAGGCTCTCGTGGGTGTCGGCATCGAGCGCTACCGGCGAGACGTCCACACCGCCCACCCCTTCGTCCGAGCACGAGGACCCCTTCTTTGTCGACGTCCCGCTGGATGTCGACGAGTCAGATATCGACACCTCCTTTGCCACCTTCCTTGCCTCGTGCGCCGCACCCCAGACCCGGACACGGCGCCCTCCCCCACTGGACCTCAGCCGAAGCCACCCCTACGCCTACTCGGCGGAGATCGACCGGTGGTCCCATGATGTTGAGGCCATCACACCAAAGATCTCATGCACCCCTCCTCCACCCGCCATCCAGCCCACCCTCCTGCCATCCCTTCCCATCCTTTCTCCAGCGGCGTACCAAGCTCAGCGCGACACACAACCACCTCCAACACCCCATGCCCCCTCTCGGCTCCCTCCCCAGCCCCGCTGGTCACAGCGCAAATCCCACTCCGCACCTGCGCCGCCACTCAAGAAGGATCCTTTCGACCTCCTCACTGCGCTCGAGAACCTTCTAGCGACATGCGGCGAGCCAGAGCCGCTTGTCGACTCTCGTCCATACTCTGCATGGTCTGACGACTCGGACTCGGACTCGGAGGCTCCCAAGCGGACGTACCAGTCGTTCCCTCTCCCTCCACCTCGGACGCCCCTCCTCTCCCCGGCTTCCGCATCCTCCACCTCTAGCTTCGGGATCGGCGGACCGGCCACCCCGCGCACTCCCCGCTTCCACGCCTCCCTCCCTCCTGCGTCGTCTGCTCGAGAACAGAAGAAGCGCGTCCCCATCAAGCCTCGCTTCATGGCAGATCACTCGGCTCTCTTCAGCATGTCGGGTGCCATCGCGCCCATTCCTCTGCCTTCCCGGCATGTATCAACTGCGCCCGCAGCAGATTATCAGGCGGACCGACCAGATAGTAGGGGGTCGGGCGGTAGTAGGGGAAGCGGGTCGAGCAGGAATGGGAGATTACCACCACGCTCGAGGCTGCCGACGAGTTGGACAAGGGAGTAGTGGGGCGAGTGGAGCGTTTGGTGGGCTTGAGGGTGGTATATCAACTTGTAGAGTAGACGTTAGATCCAGTACTTTATCTATAGCCAGAACGTTGTATCTTTAGCGGCCTTTATCTATATACGACTAACTATGATGCAAGATTGATCTTTCTCCGGCGATGATAGGCTCAGTATGGCTCACGCCGGCCAGGAACTGGGGTTGCTGACGGCGATTTTTATCAAGCTTAGGTTCATGCATGATCATGACATCCCGAGACCCCATGCCGTAAGCGTTGTTCGGGCAAGGCGTGAGGTCAGAGGAACGCGTAAACGCGGAATGTTGCTACTTTTTTTCGAGGGTGGGGTCCAGATCAGGCGAGCGGGCGAGAGGTGGCTCCCTCTGATCTGCGTGGGCGGTTGGGGTCAGATAGACTGTGGGGTACGAAGTGATCGACTATCTCTCAAGGCCTTTTATTGCTCACTGCTATACATGACAAGTGCAGAATCAGCTCGAGAAAGAGAAGACACGCTAGGACCCTCGACCCGCCTTTTGTTCTTGTCTCACCCTCGCAGACAGCCTCCGGCCCGGCATTCACCATGCAGAATCTTGGACCGCCTATCCTTGGGTCGCCCATCTCCTTGACCTCGCCTCGGTCTGCCCTACCGCCCTCCCCGCTTGTAATCATGACGACGCCTCCGCCCTCACCGATGATAGAGAGTCCGAGCGTGCCGTCGTCCTCGCACCGACGGACCATCTACTATGGTATCAAACGCGGCAAGGTGCCTGGAGTGTATACATCAGCGAAGCGGGCAGAGGCACAAGTCACAGTGAGTATCAGTTCAGACCATCATCTGGCCCAATCTCAGATCCCAAAGAGGTCAGCGAGATGAAACAAGGGGGCGGTATAATTTGGGCGGAAGGAGGGGGTGTTCCTTTGAGTGTCAGCCGCGGCCTCGGAGGCGGAGTATAACATTGATCCCTGGACTAGCGGCTGTGTCGTCGTTGCTATGGTATTTGAGGCTGATTTTTCTCGCAGGACTACCCTCAGGCTTGCGTTCGTTGCTTCTCGACTAGATACGCAGCGAATGCCTATGTCGGCGGATGGAATTGTGAGGGAAGATACGCTTTACCTGTGCGTAGAATCTCTTATCAGCTGGATCCTCTTTGTCAGCTTTCTGCGAGACAATCTGACTGTCTCACTCGTTCCGCTCCTCATACCCCTGTTCTCATAATAACGATGCTGACTCATATATAGAAAGGCACCCCTTACCCTCTCTACGAACACCTCCTTATCACTCACTCAACCCCCGCTCATCTGCTCTCGCCCCGTCGTCGACTTCGTGCGGTATATCATCCCCCTCGCGTCTTTGTCAAGATGGACGAATTCGGCCTCCCCTCCCATCCCTCCCTCGCCTCATCCTCCGACATCCTTACCCACCGCTCCTCGTCTGCGACCCTCCGGCCACCCATGGCGAGCCACCGGAATAGCTATCGAGACAGCATGGTCAAGGCGCCCTCGCCGCTCCGCCATCAGGTGGATGAGCCGCCCGTCGAGAGGCCATGGATGGAGCGCGTGCATAGCGTGATGGGTGCAGGCGGAATGCACACCCCGCCAGGGAGTCCAGAGGAGGTGCAGCGTGAGAATCAGGGAGTGCAGACGGTGACGTCCAAGGAGAAGAAGAGGGGGTCGATATTCAGCCTAGCGAGCTTCGGCCGTAAACAGTCGGCGCCGGCGGTGACGGTCAGCGAGAGCAGACCTCAGACGCCTCGTGCGGACAGCAGTCCCATGACCCCACCAACGTCCCCTTACCGCGACCTGCGCTCAAGCCGGTCGTCACCCGCTCTCGGGCCAAACTCCGCTCGCGCTTCCAATGCGCGCATTCCCCCATCCCCTCGACCTGCTCCCTCACACCGTCCATCTGGCCTCTGGGCATCTCCTCCCTCGTCGCCTCTCGCCGGATCGGAGCACCGCCGTCCAGCTTCGCCCTCCCTGCGTGGCGCATCCCCGGTACCACCACCCAAATCCGCACCTGCTTTTGCCGACAGCAATGCTCCAGCCTTCTCACGCGCCGCCCTGCGCAAATCAGGCGTCATCATGCCCGCAGCGGCCATCCCTATGCCGCGTCGGTCCCCATCCACCCCAAGCTTATCGCCCAGCAGCTCGTCCTCCTCTATCGCCTCGTCCCTCTCATCCAATTCATCCAGCCTCGGCTGTCGCTCACCCCAAATCCAAGCGGCGGAGTCGGACTTTGCACCACCTCGGGCGGGTTTCATGCGCCGCCCATCCTCACTATCCCTATCCACATCACCATCCTCCTCGTCGGAATCCGTCGCCACCATCACGTCGTATTCACCAGTCGAGGCGGACTCCCGGGCGTATGATCAGGGCGGTTACGCCTCGGGGGCTCTAGGGATGGGAGCAGGAAAGATGGGGAAGGAGGACAGGAGGGACTCTGGTAGGATGGAGGAAAGGGCAGGAAAGAAGGAGGGCAAGGGGGCGGTGATGAAAGGGTTCGGGCGGATGTTTGGGATGAAGAAGAAGTAGCGTCAGACGTAGTGAGGTCCTTGTTTTGTAATTGCTTGCCGAGTTGAAGGACAGTTGTCGATTAGATATCATAGACGTTACGCCCCGACATGTACATAGATGACGACCTGCTGTCGAGCTATCTCAGACCACCCGAGCGCGGAGCATGATCTGCCCAAAGTCGTCGAAGGAGAGTCCGCGTCCCTCATGCTGGCTCGAAAAGAGGGTGACCATATCGGTGATCTACCTATCAGCCTAGCTCTCACAGCTAATGGCTGTACTCACCTCATCCTCAGTCCACATCTCTCCCATCTCCCGCACCCACATCTTGATCTCCTCCCGTCCGAGGATATGTGCGCTCCCCTCCCCCTTCTTGGGTTTCTTGACCGCCTCCTCTCCGTTGGTCCGCTTCATCATATCCCAGAGCTCCCGCGCCACCTCCCGCTGCCGCCCCACGAGCTTGAGCGGCCCGGCCTGCTCCATCAGGTTGGCGCCCTTCTTTCGCCTCGTCTTTGCCGGTGCAGGAGGGGCAGAATCATCGCCTGTATCCCTCGCCTTGCCCTTCCCCTTGGCTGAGGCCGTGGTGCGGGACGTGGCCGCCCTTGTCCTCTTCTTTGACGCGCCGTACTCCGAGTCGCTGGAGAGCGAGGACAACTCTGACCCCTCGTCCAGCTCGAAAGCGTCTTCTCCGTCGCTGCTATCGCTATCCCCGCCGACTTCCACCTGATCGATGTCCATCGTGTCATCCCCCTCGTCCCCTCCATCCATGATCGCCGCGCAGACAGCCCGAAAGTCTTTGCGCTCCACGCCTAGCTTCTCCTCCCCGTCATCTCCCCTTCCTCTTCCCCTTCGTCCGCCTCCGTCATCCTCGCCGTCCGTAGTCCAACCGGTTGCTGAGGCTTTAAAGACATTCAAGACGTCCTCGTCCGCTGGTAGATTGAGGAAGGCGAGTAGACGAGGTATGTCCGATAGGCTAACCTTGCCGCTGCGGACTGGACCGTCCGACGAAGTGATTGACCGCTTTGGTACGGGTGGAGCTGGTTCTTCGCGAGGTGGCGGTGATGCGGCACTGGCCCCATCCTCGTCCGGCATGAACCCTCCCTCCTCGTCCCCTTCATCCACCGTGAATCCCCCTCCCCCTCCTCCCTCATCATCATCAGGCATAAATCCTCCACCGGCCCCTGCCCCATCTGCATCCATAAACCCTCCTTCTCCTTCATAGTCAGGCATGAAGCCACCGCCGCCGTCCACGTCCATCGCTCCGGCGGCCCCGGTCGATTGGCCTTCCGCATCGTGCGTGAGCTTCCGCCGTTTCCGCCCGCTGGACCGAAGTTTTGGTAAGCCCCGGTCGAACGCGCGATCTATACGCGCTCGCTGACGCTGCGGGAGCGCGAGGAACTCTGGGTCTGCTTGGTCTGTCATGCTGGGCTAAGAGAGATGTACGGTCAAGTCAGAGGAACAGAACTTGCTTGAGTCTTGGGTCGAGGTCATGCAGGTGTTGACAAATCGAAATGACGTCATGCTAAATCTCATCGACCGCCGACTTCAACTTCTGCTCGTTTCGTGCTCCTACTACCTGTTCACCAGGTGTGAATACAGCTATGTCGTTAGGCCACCGGCTAGGCTCAGAGACTCCCACATCGTCATCAGGGAATGAGTCTGAGAGCTCGTCCAGCGGTGCTTCGTCCTCCAGGGGCCACCTCCCAGCCTTACCCCCGCCTGGCGAAACCGGTGGAACTCGAGGTCAACTCGCAGCGGACTCCAGCTCAGAATCGGAGTCAGAGTCTGACGGATCGGATGCGCCAAAATCAAAATGGGAAGAGTATCAGGCACCGATACTTCCCCATCGCGTCCTCAAGCTTCGTCGGCTGCTGTTCGAGGCATTCCACGCGGCTCTTACTATCGTGTATGAGACCCAGGCGCATGCTATCTCGTCAGCCGGGACTGGAGTAGGTGGGAGACCGAAAGGAAAGGGCAAGGCAGAGACTGTCAAGCTGGACGTCAAGGAGCCGTGGATGCGCTTGAGCAGGGGGATGCGGGCGTTACAGACTGCTGTGGGCAACACGAAGGAATCGGACGAGGTGTGCGCGAGGTGTACAAGTGAGCTACTGACCACACGCGACGGTTCGCGGCTAACTACTTAAGATACACTCCGTGTTGTGATCTCCCGGTCCATACTCCCTTTGACGGAAGATAAGCCACACGTCCGCAAATTAGCTCGGAACGAGGCGAAAGCAATCCCATCGTTCCTCAAAAGCTGGACAAAGCTCTCGGTACCCATCGCGAGCTCGGCGGAGACGGAGCCGGTCCCTCCCGATCGCCTTGCGGAAGCCAAAGAAGACGGACTGGTCTCGGCGATGGAGAACGCTCTCATCGTCATCCTCCGCTTGGCGCACCACTCGCTCCTGGGCTCGCCGAGGGACGGGCTCGATCTGTCGTCACTCGCGCTTCGTCCGGCGGACCTGGATGCCGTGGATATATCTACACTAGGAGGCTGCCTGGGAATCCCCGCGATCGGTATCGTGCGGCTAGATCTGTCCATGAACGGCTGGAAACGTGAGCCGCGACTTCCCCTTCCACGCTCCTAATGGTTGCTGACCAGCCAGGCCTTCCATCCTGGGTACCATTTCCCTACCCCAAATTACGCTCTCTTGACCTCACCAACAACACGCATCTAGATCACCTTCCACTCTCGCTACTCCATCTTCCCCTGCGCCAAATCCACATCCGCGGCACCCAGCTCGAACACCCCTCCTCCCCGCTCATCCGCTCCATACCCCTCTCATCACCCGTCCGTATACTCGGCTTGCCACCCACCGCTGGTCCGCCAACACTCCTACATATCGTCCTCCGCCTCTTCGCCACCCAGATTCGCCCACACTACCCCACAGCACATACCTCACTGAATCCCCGCCTCGCAGAGCTTGTCGGCGGGATGCACACCTGCGAATTATGCGCGGAGCTGCAGTTTCCTAATACCCAGATCTGGCGGGCTGAGGGGTCGGAGAGGAGCTGGGCGGTAAAAGTCAGCGGGTCGTTCCGGTGTGGCACCGCCGGAGCGGCGAAATATTGGGAGCCGACGCAGGTGGTACGAGTCAAAGGGAGGGCGTGTGGGCTTTGTGAGGCGCGGTATTTGCGCTCGACGGCGGAGGGGTGGGGCTGGAAGGATCTGAGCAAATGAATCAGTGCCCTGCGGAGTGTGGCGTCCACCCCATAGAGTGCTGCCGCAATGACGCATTGGTTCGGCGATGTGCGCAAGTGATGTTAGGAGCATGTTCAATAGGCTCAACGAAGCCTCTCGCTGGGCGGAAGGTAGTAACCCCTTTTCAGGCTTGCTTAATCGTCTGAGGATGCTAGCTGGGGCTGTTGTAGGATGCAGAAGTAGACGTAGAGGAGACGACATGAGTACATTTCTAAGCAACATACATGGCTTATCTACGTCTGCTATCTAGGGAGCGACATGGCGCTCCTCCCAGTCCTCGCCCTTGTCAGTCCATTGTGTGCGAATGTTGGGCGTAGCCTTCAGCTCGAGCTGCTCAAAGCCTGTCGGACGAATCGCCAGAAGAGCAAAGTGAGAGTAGGCGTTGTCGATCTTCTTCTTCGTCTCTGGGTCGTCCTGGATGATCAGCTTGCTCAACCATCATCGAGAGCATGCAGACTCACAGACTCAGCCGGCAAGCTCTCGTCCCAGGTGCTAGGGTCCGATACCTCCGACAACGACGTTCCGGGAGGGGGTCGGCCAAAGCTCGCGCGCAGGTGCCCGCTCATCGCCTCCGTCCACAACCTCTTCCGCTCCTTCTGCCAGTACCCCTTCTCGGCCTCATCTCCCTTCGCCTTGAGCCCGCTGAGGACATCGCCGAACTTGCTGTCGTAGTCCGAAGCAGACTCGTCTGAGGGGATCGTGTACGCCTGGCCGGTGATCCGGAATTGAATGGCCGGCTCTGAGAGCCACCACGCCATCTCGACGGTGTGATGTGCGGCGAGGTGGGCAGGCTTGGCCATACGGGTGTCGGTGGTAGTGATGAGGATGCTGGATGCCGGGGTCACTGGGAATCAGCAATTGCAGCTGGAAAGTCGGGCAATTGCAGCTGGAAAGTCGGGCACGAGAGAACGTACAGATGCGGTGGATGACATAGCGGACCTTGGGCAGGCCCTCCTTGTCGAGTGTAGCCAAGGCATAGGCTGGAGATCAGCTCCGCTCGTTTACAGCAGCTCATAAAGCAAGCTCACCAGTGTAGTCCTGGTCCTTCTCGTGGCCATCGATCTGCTTCTTGAGAACGGGGACCCAAGGGGGGGTCTGCGAGACGCGAACGGTGGAAGCCATTGTGCGGCGGAGGGGGTTTAGGCGCTGCGTTTTGGGTAGGAGTAGGGTAGTAGGAGGCTGGGCAAGAGTATGATTTGACGAAGAGCAAAAGAGGCTTTGAGGAAATAGGTTTGGGACGATTTTGCATTCAGGCCAACACGATCGTGAGCTCGTGGGTTGACGTCATTTTAGATCGCGATCTTATCACGGCCGTAAGTCTACATTCCTTAGTCGATAATCTGACCATTTGCTGATGTAGCGACGCGCCTTCCGCCTGACTTGTGTACTATCTGACTGTCCTGCCAGGCCGTACTTCATGCAGATCATGGAACAGGGCACTGTGGGCCAGATCTCCCGCTACCCCTCCAGGCAAGGGATGGACATTACCGTTCATCCGGTCTCAATCCGGTAGCCTTCCATAGTGGCAAGGGCTCGATATTCAGTCTTCCCTGGCGCGTCACCGCCCACATCTGCCCGATGCCTGGACGCCACGATACGATCTGAAGGGTCATGTTCTTGGTCTTCGTTACGTTCAGCAGTCTGCCACCTCACCACATATCTTGCGGTCATCGCCGCCCCAGGTCATACTCCACATTCCTCAGGCTGATCCGTGCGCCCAGAGCAGACAAAAGTTCGGGAGGCCAGGATCTGCTTTGCCTTTAATTTGCCGCTATAACATCTAAGCTATTTCAGCAGTGCAGAGGATGACTGGGAGGGGTCTCATCACAGCTCTGAGCTGTGTAAGAAGGGCTTCAACAACGGCCAAGCCCGCGGCTGCTGCTGCAGCCCGCTCCCCTCGGCACCCTCGCAACCCGCGGCCGTCGCGGCAAGGGAAGCCAGCGTATCAGGCGAATAAGCAGCATCCGAAGCCTCGGTCGAATAGCGAGAACCCATCCGTAAGCTCTTACCAAAACTCAGCTGATTTTAGCCTCGTCAACCATTAGACATACCAACTCGGCTTAAAGTCCTCTTTTCCCGCCCCTCCACCTCCACAGCTCCTGCAACGTACAATGTTTCCACCCTCATCCTCACCATCGGTCCGGTATTCGCGGCGGATCGCCACCTGCTCGATCCCTTCCTCTATGACATAGCTACATCCCTGTCACCGGACAAGGGCAAGGCGAGCTCTCGAGATGCTGCCGGCGCGGAACTCATTACCGATATCCTGGCTTATTGCTGGGTGCGGTCAAACCAAATCAAGCCCAGCCCCTTTACCGTCCATCAGATGTCGGAATTCGCACTTCGGTACGCTCGGCGCCTCGTTGGTCTCGCACTGGAAGGCCGGGACGCCCAGCATCTCATGGACCACCTCATGACGAACCTGCGTCTATACAAGGAGGCGAACTTCATACTATCGCCCGCGATGTTCGCTGCCTGGGCGGTGCTGCGGCAGGATCTGGATCAAAAGGAGACGCCTATCCAATTCATTCCGCCAAAGAAGGAGGAAGTGTTCAAGGCACTCAATTCGGTCCTCGGAATCCGGGATGCAGAGTTTGAGCACTACACAGGCTCGGTGGAAGAGCTGCTGAAGGCGAACTCGGGGTGTGTGGAGGACATACCTCACAGCCCGGAGCAATTGGATGTTATGCTGGGCGCCATGCGGATAGGTCAGATGACCAAGGAGGCGGTGGCTTTATGGGGGAAATACAAGGAGTCGATGAAGGCGGAGAAGCGGGGAGAGCATCCCGTGCCGGACGTCGACAAAGCCAAGGACGCTCGAGTGCGCAGTCTCACCAGCTTCCTTCGGTTCTTCTCGCGGTCACCGGCTCTTCGGCGGCTACCCACGGAGGAGCAGGAGCTTCTGCAATATCGCAACGAGGTGTTGTCATACATCCCTCGGCCATACCCGGCGGCAATACATCATGTCCTCCTCGTTCATCGCGCTCGGATGGACGAGGAAGGACGGGATTTCAGAGTCGTGCAGAGTCTGGACGACGAGGTGGTGGATGAGATCAGGGATAAGGAGCGCGCTACGGAGGATCTGGAGGCGGTATGGAAGATGGCAGGTGAGGAGGGAGCGAGGGATCTCAAGAGCTACATGCTGTACATGGAGGGTCTCACAAAGGTGGGGGATGCGATCAAGCTCGGACGGGCATGGGAGGAGCTGGTCCGGGATCAGGCGTGTAAGGAGGCTTTTCACCTCGAGGAGGGCAAGGGTAAGTCTTCTCCTAGCTTTGGTTGGGTGTGACTGACCCGTCAGACAAGTCATTTCCACCCACTCGCGCTCTGAATCACATGATCTCGTGCGCCTTCCTGATACCGTACGAGGGCACTCAGATCGCTCTAGACCTATTCGAGCAGGTCATCCGCCCCGACTCTGCCATTTCCTGCGACATCGTCACCATCAACATCGTCCTTCGGCATCATGCCCGCCGGGCCGTCGTCCCATCCATGCTCGCCCTCCTCCCCCTTGCTCAGCAACACGGCCTGACCCCTGACGTCGCCACCTACACTGTTCTCCTCCAGGGTCTGCTCCGCGCCGGCGAGCTCAGGATGGCAATCAAAACCCTCGAAACAATGTACGCTCAAGGTATACCGCCTAACGAGCGTACCATCTCTCTTCTCATCTCGGACCTGGCGAAGAATGGCGATCGCAAGGGGCTGCGAGCTGCTGAGGAGCTCATGCGGGAGATGCGGGTGCTTCAGATGAAGGTTGGCGAAGTCCCATGGACATCCCTGATCAGCGGGTACTTTCGGGGCGGGTGGGATGTGGAGGCATGGGAGGCTATTCGGCGGATGGACGATGCGGGAGTGCCGCTCAACCGCGTCGGACACAATATGGTTCTTCGGGAGCTGGGCGAGAGGGTACATTCGTCGATCCCTTTCCGGGCTCGCCCACCCGTTGTCCGGCCGCCGGTCGAGCCAACTGAGCGAAGTTTGCTCATCCGGTGGTTCCGCCGGATGGTCAAGACCGTCACGCCCAATAGCGATACCTATCTCATCGTGCTCACGCCTCTGGTCAGGGCGCAGCGGTGGGCGGAGGCGGATGAGGTCGTGGCGGAGATGAAGACGAGGGGGTTCGTAGCGGAAAAGGCGGCGCTGAGGGCGATCTTGAATAGGGTGAAGTTGAGGAAGAAGGAGTGGAATTAGTATCTCACAATTCAACATAGGAATCAGCATGGCGTGCCATTGGGTTCGCTCTCTAGCCTTGCATGAGAGAAAGAGAAAGTTATCCAAGAAGCCCTCATCCATCCTCGCACCCTCACTCTCCGCCGACCGCCTCATCTCAAGCCAAAGAATGATCTTCCCAGTCCGATATGCAGATATCTGTCGTACGCTAACCAGCGTCAGCCTTACATTCCCTGCTTCCCATCAGCTATAGGAGGTCCACTTACCCCAGTATGCCCATTTCCGTCCCCACCACTTCCCAAAGAACGGGATAATTACAATCGACAAAACCATCTCCATTTGCCTCAACGACTCTTCCCATTCCGCCTGGATCATAGCGGACTCTTCATCCCTGTCGTCATCCGAGGATGCTGTTGATGATGCGGCGGAGGAAGAGCTTTCGGAGGATGGGTAGGAGATGGAGGAGGTGTTGTCTCGGGGAAATTCGATCGGCATGGCTGATGTGAGGAGGGAGGTGTTTAGGTCCTGCCTAAAGTCAGCTCGGATCTCGATGCATCACGGGGAAGCAGCAGCTCACGCTGGGCCGGAAACGCTGCTGGGCGCTATACGACGTGATAGCTTCTGTAGAAAGGTATGATATGATGCGAATGCGAGAAGCAGAGACGATGTTGTAGCTCCGCTCGAGCCGGTGGAGGCAGACCCAACCTTGTCCATTTGCTCCTCATCCCTCTAGGCCTGCCTTTACCCTTCATTCCGCTAGTGTCTTGTACCTATACCCGCGCGTCTGACTCACTGTATACCTATCAGCTGTAGCAATATGAGCATACCATAGCGCTCGCACCAATCCCTCGAGCTCACGCGCCATGCCGCCCCGCCAGGCCTCCTTCTCTGCCTCGTCCGCCGCAGGTCCCTCGAACAGCGGATCTCGGGGCGGTGCTGCGTCGCGGAACAGACGGTCTTCGCAGATCAAGGAGACGGATCTAAAGCGGATAGAGAGCAAGGCGGAGGGCTTGGAGGTCGAGGAGTTTGGGCCGCCGAAATGGAGGACGGTGCTCAACAGTCGGGCGGACCTTGGTATGTCCTTTCGCTTACGTCGGGGCTGGAGTTATACCTTGCCCAGTGGAGCTTACACGAGGGGCTTGTATCAGAAGGGGCGCTGATGCTGCAGGCTATCCTGACTTCTACCCTTCTAGACCGGGATTCCACCAACCAGAAGACGTCCTGACTGAAGAGAACGTCAAGAATGGTTTCGTGGCCAAGACTTTCGTCACTGTTGGGGTGAGTGGTCCATCGGGTTTACAGCTGACCCCAGGCGGAGAGCTTCTCGATGCATGGTCCAATCAACCAGTACCTCCTCAATGGAGGTATGGAGATGCTCATGAAGATGGGGCAGAGTATCATTGAGAAGAGGGACGAGTCGATGCCGCAGCTGGCGTCAGTCCTTGCATTCGTCGGAGGGCTGCAGAAGCTAATGATCAGAGAGAGGACCTTCCGCATCCCACCCCGAGTGACGTACAATGAAGGTGGGCGCGTCCAGTTCTTCGCGGATCTCGCCAATCCCGCCGTACCTCTGCACCGTATGGCTCGGGAAGGGAAAGCACCGCGCGACTTTAAAGGACTCGAGCTGCTCGACACCATGTTCGCCCGCGTCGTGCCCACTCGCCCAGGTGTCGCAGCCGTCCCGACCACCTCAGAGCCTATACCCGTCGATAGGGCACTATGGTTCATCCGCGTCCTGGGCTCACACGAGATCGCCGCGCATCGCCAGCGAATTCAAGCAGCCGGTCCGGCGGCAGCTCCGTCGCCAATGCCCAATACGCCTAGCTCGAGCGCGGCTGGTGCCGCCGGGACTCCAGCGGCGGCGCTGTCGAGTAACGACTGGTATACTCAGGAGTTCACCAATTTGTTTACGTCCTGGCTGAGGACGCAGCTGGGGCATCTGGTTCTGCCCGCGAAGGGGTCGGCCCAGCCGCCAAAGGCAGCCACCGGGGTTCTAGGGGACGAGAAGACCAGAGGGAGGTGGTTGGCAAAGTGGAGTTACAGGTCAGTCCTGGCGTCTTGGAGGACGCAAAGAAGAAGCTGACGGATAGTACCTCGCTCCTCCGAGAGCTACATACCCGCCGACTAGTCTCGACACGCTCGCTCATGGCGTGGCTCGCGGACTTTCAACGTACAGCCAATCTCGCCCAACTCGGCTTTGTCGCTCAGCTTATTGGCGACTATCTTCCGGATATGCTACACCACCTCGCCGCTGCCCGAGTATGCATCAAGGGCGCATGCGAGAAGATCAAAGAGGTAAGCTTCAAAAAAGGGCTGCACTGACATTAGATCAAGGCTTCTCCTGCTGCTGGCTCAATGACCAAGATCCAAGGAATGCTGGAGAGTATCATCGAAAAGCTCATCAAGGGCAATCCAGAGGTACTCGTGGGTCCGTCTGCCTGGAAGCAGCATCGCGAGCTGTTGTCGGCGTTCGCTGCCTCAGAGGTCGTCGAGGAGATGGATCGGCGGAACCATGCGCTACTCTATGTACCTGCAGAGAGCAGTACTGCTAGTCCGCGGCGCAACCAGATCGAAGAAACATCTGTACGTCCCCAGTTCTTAACCTCGCTGATATCCAGAAACTCGACTCGATCTCTGCCGAAACCAACATGGTCGAGCTATGCCGCTCCTTCTTTGACGGTCTTTCCTCACCCACCTCCCCATCTCTCGACCTGACCAAGTTTGAAGAGAAGGTCTTTATCCTCCTCAACTGGGCCATGGGGTTACGACATCTTGGGATCCACCGGTTCTACGCCGCCCACACCCTGCTCCGGCTGTGGACCGAGCAGCGCGCTGAACATACTAGCCGGCCATTCGATATTTTTCCCCAGCTGTACAGCTGGCTCGATACGTCCAGCGCGGCCAAGAAGGACCGGAATGTCCAAGCGATCGGTATTACCTTTGGCGAGTTTACGCGCCAAGGCATGTTCTCGTACTCGCGGTACCTGCACATGCTTATTGCGCGGGGATATACGGCGAGGTCTCGGCCGAACGGCCCGAGAAGCCATCACATGGATCTCTTGAGGTCCATACCGATCTTTGTGGTGGCGAAGGACCTGCTACAACAGAGAAGGATCGCGCTGTCGGGCGACGACGCCGAAGCGAGGGCGAGGGACGATGGGGAGGAGGAAGGAGCGATGGAAGCGTTCAAGGAGGAGTGCAAGGAGTATGTGCCGGAACTGTACGGATTCAGTGAGTGATCAGTCGCAGGTCCCATAAGCCGAGCTGACGAGATAGAGCGGTATGGGCGTAGCGCGGCGTTCCGGGATGATGTGGATCATCCCATGCCCTCGACGGACGACATCACCCGCTTCATCTTCCTTCAGGCTAGATTTGAGCTCGCTGCGGAATCCCAGAAGCGACTCAAGCGGTACGTTACACTATACATGTGGTGAGCTGATCAGCAGGCAAGGCAAAACTCCAGCGATGAGCCCCTCGACATTCGCCCGCGTCATCCACATCCTCCACATGTGCAATGGATACTCCAGTATCGCAGACTTTATCGTCCGCGCCACCCGGATCAACGACAATCAAGAGATTCTGCGCATAACCATCGATATCCTCCGGTGTCACGCCGATACATGGACAGCGATGGATCGGTGGCCCGTCATCGTCGATGCGTTGATGGAACGCTTCCATCGTCTGGATCGAAAAGACATCTATCATCCGAGACTGCCTAGGTTGATCATCGATTTGGCGGCGCAGGGGCGAGCAAAGGAGGAGGATGCGGAGGAGGTCCGGAGCTATGTCGAGTATCATGAGAAGGTATGTTTCTGACGTCGGAGACGGGCTGACATTCAGGCTTGGTATGGATCGATGGGTTCTCCAAGCGATGCTCGGCCTAGTATGCCAGAACTGCGACGGTCTTTTCTAGCGCACGACATCGACGCGGCAAAGACACTCGGTCAGGCGCTGTACGACCGGCATGGGCCGTATGCGGGCTGGGCGACTGTATGGTGGAGCACCATCACGGATGTCCTCAAGGCGCTGAGCCTCGCCTCGGAAGGCACTTCAGGCGTACTCGATGCTGTCGCGGCGCATATCGACCAAGTGACGGGCTTTATCGGGTTCACGATCGACCAGGTCGTTGGCGAGTGGCTCGACACGGTTCGGAACCGGTACGAGCTCTTCTCGGCGGTCTCGTCTATCCGACAGCTGTTTCTCATGCTCGTCACCCGTCGCCGGTTGTCCACCCTCACTCTCCTCGACAAATACATCTATCCCCTTTGGAAATCCTTCTCGGCCACCCTCCTCTCTTCCCGACCGCATCTCTCCCCATCCCAACTCCAAGCGCTCGACACTACCGTCATCCTCGTACAACAACTCCTACTCACCAAACCTCCAAATCCCGCCATCTCCCCAATCGGACCCCAAGAGGCTTTTATCGCGTATACTAGCCGGTCCCAGGTCTTGTCCAACCAACACATGCCGGACTTTATCCGTCACCTTCCTTCCCTAGTCGTCCTGGGTTCCATCACCGTGCCGGAACGTACACGAGATCAAATATCCCTCTTCTTTCGGGACCTATCGACGATCCCGGAGTTCAAGGCCGCGGCGTTTAGGCATCTATCGTTGCTCAAGGACGCATTCCTTTCGAGCGAATGGGGCAAAGCCGACCCTGCCGTCGAAGGCGGAATGATCGAGACTTTGAAATCCATCATGTCGGAGGGCGGCTCCCCTAGCTCTTCAGCTATGCCCTCCCTACCTTCCAGTGGCCGGCTAAGCGCCTGGAGATGGACGAGCGTCGTGCTGGAGATGAGGGTCGAATTCAAACGGTTAGCGATTCGGCTGCACGGACCAGGGGCGAGGGATACCCTCCGTCAGCTCGTTGGGGAGAGCATGAACCGTGAACACTCGGCGGACGACGCGGAGCTGTTGTGCGAGACGTTCAAGGGGATCGACGCGGCGGTGGTGGGTGAGATAGTGGCGGTGGGGCTCGATAGGCTCGGTGTGCTCCTCGGGCGAATGATGCAGGATGAGGGGGAGGCAGAGACCGAGGCGGGGGAGCAGGGGAAAGGAGAGGCGGATAAGGCGATGGATGCTGTGTTGCGGATTATCTGCAGTGCGGGCACAGAGGGCCTAGGCGGGGACGCCACTGTCTCTGGGGCGAGACATCGGATGTTGGATCTAATAGGGACGGTTCTGGGCGCGGTGGGGGAGCAGTTGGGATCGGCGGATGATACTCAGCAGGCGGGGCTATTGCTACGTGCGGCGCTCAAAGCGCTGCGGTTCACGTTGGGGCTGAATGTCATGGAGACAGCGGCGATCACTGCGCCGAAGCCGGACTTTGTCAAGCTGATTGTGGCGTTGCTGCGGGTCTTGACTGTGAGTACTGGTGTATGACTGCGCTGATGACAGGCGATGAAAGGCTCGGACATGGCTGAGGTGCAAGATACGCTGGTCTACGTTCTGGACTGTGAGTCTAGCGATTAAGGACGAGGTCATAGTGCTAATGAGTAGCTGCTCCGGCCGCCACTCGTCCGGCGATTCACCTCGCTCTCCTCGCTGAGATGGCTACCGCTCCTGTCCAGCATGCGCTCCGCCTCTCTCCCACCCTGGTCGAAATCCTCCCGCGATTATCACCCACTCGGCGCCACATGACGCTCACCACGACCAAAGACGACATCTCCACCTCTTACCCCTTCGACGACCGGCCATGGGAGTTGTTTGAATACATGGCGCCCTTCCCTGCCCAGCGGGGCCACGCGGACCAGTTCCTAGCTGTCCGGCCATACCAGGACACCGCTTCTCTTCCGGTCGCGCTCTTTGACCCGCTCATCCGGCGGGACGCCCTACCTGGCAAGAATACCGACAAGCCCGTCGAGGGGGAGTTGAGATGGGAGGATCTAGCGTCGGAGCGGAATCTGGGGAATGGGTTGGCAGGGGAACCTATAGCTGCGCGACAGCTCGCTACTTTGCTCTATGCCGGACCCGAGCAGACCGCGGGACCCAAAGGTCTACGCTTGCAGACGGCTCACCTCGACTCGCATTCGCCCGATCCAAGCCCCTCTTCCCTCCCGCGCCGCTCTTCCACCCGGATCGCCACCGCCGCTTCGGCGTCCGCTGGCGCTGGTGCGTCTTCCTCCCGCCACCCAGCGGGCACCGATCGGGACCCCATCAATATCGATGATGATGGAGATAGCAAGGACTCGGATTCCGACTCGGACGATTCGGATGATCTGGAGATTATCCAGCCGCCGACGAAGCGACAGAGGACGGGAAGCAAGTCGTCCACTGCGGCGGTGGTTGGTGGACGGTCGACGACGGGTGGGAAGATGCCGGCTGCGGCTGCGGCTGCGGCTAGGAAGACGACGGGCGGGAAGAATGTGGGGGGCAAGAGTGTGGGAGGGAAGAATGTGGGGAGAAAGACAGCGGGGAAGGCTGTCAAGGTGAGGAGGTAGTAGATGCGTTGTATCTGTGTGCTGCGACCGCTGTCATGAGAGAGGGTGTTTGCTATGTAATCTGCATATTCCTACAAGGTTGATGACGTCTATAGACAAACTGGGTCCGACAGACATAAGCGACTCCGCCCTACTCTACTAATACAAGATGATGATAATAGCTAAAACCCCAAATAATGACAATCCGCTGCCCAAAGACGCCCCTACTCGTCCCTCTTCCGCTTGGCCCCAAACGCCGCCATCGCCCCCTGCAGTTGCTCTGCCCCTGCCTGTCCACTCCCGAGCACTATTGCCTTGAGCAACTTGTTCTCATTCTCGAGGCTCGACTTGTCCGCGACGAGCTGTGCCACTTGCGCTTCCAGTTCCTCTGCAATAATGTCAACACAGTCCTCACCGAACCAGAGGTCGGAATAGAGAAAAGAAGAAAACATACTGGCTCTGATCTCCAAGGCATTCTCCCTCTCCTTCTTCTTTTGCCTGAACCGCGCGCTCGCCTCTGTGTTTCGCCGCCGCTTGTCCTCCTCGATCTCAGCGGGCGGGGCACCGAGCTGCTTGAGCTTCTTGGTGCCCGATAGCCGCTCGCCGTTCTCGCCGTACACCTCCTCGGGCTGTGGCTGTTGCGGCCGGGGGATGATGGAGGCGGTATCGACTGAGTTGGGGGTAGGGGCGGAGGAGTAAGGGAGGGGGAGGGTGATGGGGAGGCGGTAGCCGGTGGATGAGGAGGCGTGCTCGTTTGCAAAAGCAGCGAGGAAGGCCTCGATGGTAGGTCCGCTCTCTCGCTCGTTCTTGCGCGGAGCCGCCGCCGCAGGTGAGGGCGAAGGGGCCGCATAAGCCGCCAGTGTTGGGGCCGGTGTGGGTGCTGGCGCAGACATCATCCCTCCGTGCCTACCGCCCGCCGCTCCCCTGTGCATCTCCGCCTTTGCATCATGCGCCGCTGGCGAGACACCGCCAAAGTTCTCAAAGAGCTGGTCGGTGTGCATAAAGTCCCAAAAGGCCTCTTCATGCTCGTTGTTGATCGCCTGGGAGGGGGGCGACTGAATCGAGTTGAGGTTGGACAGGTGGGCAGGGAGGTCGAACATGGTAGGAAGAGTGAACGGGATTGGGGTGGGGGAGAGGGGGATGAAGGGTTGTTATATGACCAGGATGGACGGGCCGATTCGGCCGAAGGTGGCTGGGTGGCTGGGAAGCGCTGAAGGCCAAAGTGGGGATGAAAGGGTGGTGTGAACGCTCCGCCGAGGGTGGAGGACGATCCTTTAATATGACCAGGGGTAGGTTGGTGTTTCGTCGAGTGATGCACGAGTAATGCGGATTCTCGATGAAGGCGCGGTGCAAGCACGTTCTTGGGACGTGGTATTTCTTTGAGTGGCAGTTGTTTGACCTCGCTTGGCTAGGTTTGTCTCGCTAAGGCGTATAGATGCGATGTATCTGGCTGTGATGTAGTGGTAGGATTGTCGTGTATATGCACAAGAGGGATGTCAGCAATTCTACTGTAGTGTTGGAGTCAAGAGAAGCAGCGAGCAGAGTCGATGGAATCGAAGAACACAGTTCCGTCATAATTACCCCTTCCGGTAATAATCAAAAAGGTACCCGGACAAGCTGCTTGATCAGCTTATTCCGATTTGATCCCGCTGCCACACTCGTGGACCGGCGAGGGCCGCCCAGGGCCAGCTCGGCGATAAAGCCGGTCTGTCCAAACTCCGATGACTGGCCCGCGGTGCGAGAGGAGAATAGCTTCCGTCTGCTTGTGGCTGCTCTGCTTGTGCGCAATACCTCGTTGATAGCTCTCCCTCTTAGCCATCAAGTATCACTCTCGAGGGAATAATCATCATGCCCGTGAGTAGCACAGCGCTACCTATAGCACAGCAGATCAGGGCAAGCTCGGCGAAATCGACAAAGGAAACGGACGATGCCAGCGGAACTCGGCAGAGATGGATGGACAGGAAACAGCAGGAAGTTGGGAGGGTTGTAGATGGATCAGAGGGAGAGGGGATCATTGAGGAGGAGGGATACTACACGCCGTACCGACGACCGACACCAATACCCGACTTGCCGAGCTTGCCCGCTTGATCTGCTCGGCCTGATGCCCATCTGCGCATAACTGACCCCGCAGGTCGCCCAGCCCTCCACCTTCAAGCGGTTCGTCGAGGTCGGCCGTGTCGTTCTTGTCAACGACGGGCCTTCCGCCGGCAAGCTCGCCGTCATCGCCGAGATCATTGACCACAACCGGGTAGGTCTAGCCTCACCGTGTCTCTCAGGATCTAGCTGACAAGTAGGCCCTGATCGACGGCCCCAACACCTCCGTACCCCGTCAACAAATCGCCTACCGCAACCTCATCCTTACCCCCTACACCATCTCGAAACTCCCCCGGGGTGCCGGAAGCGGCGCCATCAAGCGCGCGGTCGAGAAGGCTGGCGTGCTCGAGAAGTGGGAGCAGAGCGGTTGGGCCAAGAAGCTTGCGGCGAGGCAGACGAGGAAGGTGCGTCTAGGATCTTTTTGAGTGGCAAAGCGAGAGGAGCGGCGGCAGGAGCCTGGACGGAGGGGAATGACTATATTGGTCGTACTATGGCTGACTTTTAGAACGCTTCCGACTTTGACCGCTTCAAGATCATGCTCGCCAAGAAGTCGCGTCGGGATCTCGTCAGGAAGGCGTACGTGAAGGAGAAGAAGTCGGCTGCTTAGAGGGTGTGCTGGACTAGGGATATCAGAGGGGTGTAGAGAGGGGAGTCGGAGGCATTGCGGGCGCCCCAAGGGTCCGGGTGTGCTCTTGTAGAGAGTTTGGGTGACGACGGGGTCATGCATTCTCAACTGGCATCAACGAACAACGGACGCTCCACGTTTGAGATTGGAAGACGGGGGAATGGTGCTCGATTGACGGAAGGACCCGGTGGCAGCTGCTGCCTTTGCGCTTCTTGAGAATGGCGGGCTAGTGCAGGCACCTTTGGAGATCTGTCGCAGCATCAAACGCACGCCTGGTCTTCGAGACATCCCAGCTCAGTCTAGGTCTCGCACATTCGTATGTCCACCGCAGTTGTCGTGCGATCAATGCAGTCGCTTTCACTTGCTAGCGAATGCTTCTCTGAGATCGATGACGGCGCCAAACTCTAATCCGGGCTCGACCTTTTTGCTCAACAACCAACCTCGCTGAGCTTTGTCCATTGTCCAAGCGTTGTACTGCATAACTGTGAGACTGATTGATCGACTCGACGCGGGTAGACAGGTGACTACCCTCGCCACCCCGCCCTCCGCTCCGCTCCCCCACCCCACCTGCTGCTTGTCAGCACCGCACCGACACTCCAAGCTCTGATCACTTCGGTCCCGAGGAGAAAACAAGTCCGAGCAACAATACACACACTTGCGACCAACTAGACATCTGCTTTGATCTAGGCACGAACGCTACTCGGACTGCATTTTCCACCGCCACCGCCTCCCCACACTTCGCAGCTTTAGGCACCATCAGTGTGTACATCGGTCACGCACACCATCAGCCGTCAGCGTCCACCCCTCCATCACATCAGCTCCACTCGACACCGCTCTTTCCACCCATCGCCCGCCCGCCCGTCCTCTGGTCCCTGGACACCCACCAACCTCGAGGCATCCTCACTACCGCAGCAAGGGACACGGGCGCATCCATAAGCGAGAGATCTAGCACGGTCCTCTTGCCCCTTAATCAACAATTTTCCCCACCCCGCCCTCGCTCGTCTAAGCAATATATAATCCCACCCTTCTCCCCTCGCTCTTTCCCCTCAGCGATACCCCAAGCTTGAGCTGGGACTCTTGTCATTGAGAGTCACCCCCACCAGCGCCAAAACCCCCGCGCGAGCGAGGTTCCCACCTCGTCCTCCGCTCTCGCCCTTCCCCTCCCCTTTCCCCCTCCCCTCTCCCTCCTCCCTTCTTCCCCTCTCCTCGAACAGCACCATGGTATGTCTATCTCCTATAACTCAATACGCCGTACATCACCGCGCGCAATGCATGCTCGCCTCACCTCCATCGCTCTACTTCGTTGCCAAGGTCCCAGCTGACACCTCAGCCTTCACAGGCACGGATGCTGTTCAAGATCACGGTGCTCGGGGACGGTGGTGTGGGCAAGACCGCTTTGACGGTCCAGGTCAGTTTGCCCATGCGCTACGACTTGAACGGCTCAAGCTGACATCATAGTTCACCATGTCCTCTTTTGTTGAGGTCTGTTGCTGATTCTTCCTCCATACTGATCACGAATGTTCTGAGGAACTTTGGCTGACGAGACAGGCTTACGACCCGACAATCGAGGACTGTTACCGCAAGCAGTGGGTCGTGGATGACCAGCCCTGTCTGCTGGAGGTTCTCGACACCGCGGGTCAGGAGGAGTATACCGCCCTCCGAGACCAGTGGATCCGGTAAGCTTCCCTTTCAAGTAAGATCTCGATATAGAGCTGACTCCTCAGGGACGGTGAGGGTTTCCTCATCGTCTACTCGATAACAAACCGGCGGACGTTCGAGCGCCTGGACCGGATCCTCGAGCGCGTCCACCGCGTCAAGGACCTCGACCCACCGCCCTCCCCCTTCCCCCACTCCCCGTCCGGACCCGGCGGCTTCGTTCTCCCCTCCCCTACCTCCCCCTCCTCCTCCACATCGTACCGCCCCCACCCCTCGACCCCCCGCATACCCATGACCATCGTCGGCAACAAACGGGACATGGTCGGCCACCGCGAAGTCTCGACTGAGGAAGGTCGGGGTTTGGCGCAATACTATGGCGCCGAGTTCTTTGAGTGCTCGGCCAAGACGAACGTCAATGTCGAGGCGTGCTTCAAGAGCTTGGTACGTCAGATCAAGGCGCAACGGCGCGGAGGGGACGGAGGGGGAGGTGGCGGTTCGGGTGGAGCGGGAGGGGCCGGCGGGGGTGGGTATCATGGAGGTGGCGGAGGCGGATATGAGCGGAGAAAAAAGAAGAAGTGTGTGATTTTATAGCACAGCTTAGGCGAGTTTAGGGAGGAGGGTCAGAAGAGAGGAGCCATCACACTCAGTCGGGCTCGGGAGGGAGGAGAGGAAGGAGAGCCATCACATCCAGTCGGGCTCGGGCGGCAGAGAGGAAGGGGGGAGCCATCATATTCAGTCGGGCTCTGGCGGAGAAGCGGAGAGAAGGGGGCATATCTTTGGAGCAGGGGCCAATCCGACACGTCGTGCTCGGTGGAGAAGAGGCGAGAGAAGGTGGCGAGAGAAAGACCGGTCTGGGTACAAAGTAGAAAAGTGGAAGAGCATATCTGTTGTCATCTCTAGCATTCTGGGTCTTAGGTAGTCGTCCATAGATGGTGAAAAATGTATCAGCATCAGCAGTCATGGCTTTTCTCGACAAGACGTCCAGCTTGACTCAGGTAGAGTGTTCGGTCAACGCATACGATAGAGCAGATGATAGGGTGTGTGGTGAAGTCTGCGGTGAAGTCTGAGGTGGGTAGAGTTGTTGCAATTCATCCACAGCCAATCCCCTCCTCGTGCTGTCAAAACAAACCATACATATCCTCGGACATCACCCAGGTATAGCAGCAATAACAAACCAGCTCGAATCCCTGCCCTGCCCTATCCAGTCTAATTAGTTCAAAAGAAGTCCTTACAACCCTTCCACTCCATCTGGTCCTCGCGTTGACTACTCGAGCGCTAATCCCTAGCCCGCTCGTTGCTCCCACCTTTCGCTCGGCTGAGGGAGCGCATAAAGTTCCCGACGATCCCGCCGCTTCCGGATTTGCTGTCCCGGCCGCGCTCGCCGTCTACTGCGAGATTGTCTCGGTCCCTGGTGTGGTAATTGCCAGCGCCACTGCGGGGATCAGCTCTTCTCCCATCTTGCGCAGTAAAACATGACTCACCCTCGTCCGCCGGTAGCGTACTGCGGAGTGGACTGCGCCGAGATCCGCTTGAATGCCTCTTGCTCCTCCAGATTGAGCTTGGAGAACTCTTCGGGAGTGAGGGTTTTGGAGGTCATATTGCCGAATCCGCCCTTTCCAGACGAGTGACTATGAGGATCAGTATGAGCCTTCGAAGAGATACGGCTAGGCGCGGGAGGTGGAATATGGACTTACACCTTGCCGGCGTCGTCCGCGCGGTGTTGAGCCGCAATGCCAGCTTCATATCGGCGAGCGGCTGCCTCCTACATTTCGTCAGCTCCTGCCCCTGGACCAACTGCTCCTTTCACCACCCTTCTTCACCCTGCTCTCACGCCCCGCGGAGGGTAGCAGACTCACCTTCTCGAGATCCACCGACTCGCGCTCCTCCCTGACGTTCCCCCATCCGCCCCTGCCCGTCGCATGCCCATGAACCGCCTCCTTGGACGGCGTAACCGCAGCGGCCGCCTCGCCCCTGACGGCGCTCCTGCTCCTGCTCTTGTCCCTTGAAAAGTTGCCCGCCCCACCCCGGCCGGTCGAGAAGGGGGACTCGCCCTTCCTGCCACGCTCCTCATTGATGAGCCGCTCCTGGATCGTCTTCTCGTTCTCCTCTTCGGCGATCCGGGTGGTGGGGTCGCGCGAGGGAGAGCGGATGTTGCCTGCGCCTCCACGGCCTGAACGGACCGCCTAATCTCGTCAGCTTGGTTTCAGGTGTACTCGGTGGTATGCACACACCCTGTCGCCGGAAAGGTCTCGCTGGGTCGCCTCCCTGCCCCGCTCAGAGCCAGGAGCGATCTCAGGCTCGAGCCCACGGCTGGGCGACCGCATAAGATTGCCTGCGCCACCACGGCCGGTAGATACCTGATCAGTATATCAGCCTTGCTCTTTGCCTTCTCCGATAGAGCATGACTCACGACGCCCTGGCGTCCGCGCTGCGATTCGAGGTCGGCTTGCATTGCACCTGTAGTATAAGGACAGCTCTTGTATATATCGCGCGTAACAAGAGAAGAAGAGTAAAGGGGAGACGAAAGGGAATGGAGAAGCAGGAGCGATTCAAAACAACAACACCTCCTTGCCCCTCCGTCTGACGTCTTACTCCGCTGACGCCATGCATTCTTTCCTTCCTCTTGCAGCGCCCAATCGCGTCCGTTTCTCCCTCCCTCCGCATCCCTCTCCGCATCCAGTAGCATCTCGCCCTCAGCCATGCACGCCAAGAACGACCGTTCTCGATCAATCGCGATAGAGAAAGAAGCCATATCTGGTCCCGCCACCCGCTGCGTTTCCATTGGTAGCTGATAAGGAAAAGCTTACACCGGGGAAGGGGAGGGGAGCGACGAAGACAAAGGTAATAGATAAGGATTGGGGGGTACGAGATGGGGTATCCTTATCTCGGACATCTGACATCCTTGGTCTTCTTGGCTGAGTCTTCCTCCCGCATCCAGCTGAAGCAGCGAGGAAATGCGCCTGATTCGCCCATGGCCTCCAGCTTCAACTCCAGCTCCCGGTCCATCCGCCTGTTCGTCCGCCTCTCCATGCCTCTCTGAATTGCGCCAGAGCCTTCCATTGGATACAGAACCCCAAGCCGACCTTAGAAATAGCTAGGAGAAGCTCAACTCACCACCCAAACTCGCCCGACTCCCTTCCCCACCCAACGCGCGATTCGGGGACAACGCCCGCCCCACTCGACTGGCCAGTGCGGCCGTTGCTGATGTCTTGCGCTCAAGAGGCGCGCCGGTTGGTGATCTGCTTGCCATTGCTGTAGCTTGTTGTTGTCGGTATATACACAAAGAGTAGCTTGTAGGGAGGACGATGAGGGAGAGAGGAGGGCGGGAGGATGTTTGGGTGGGGCGCGGGTCAGGTGAGCTGAAAATTGGAGTGGGTTTGGCTTGGCATTGGCTCTCACTCTCTTGCATGCATCACATCGTCTCCTTATAATCGTCCTTTGACAGTACAAAGCAGCCTCGCCAGTGAGCTGCATACGCGCAGTCCTCGGATGAAGGAGCTTTCCAGCTGATCTACCCGGCGCGACTTCGAGTAAAACCTCGCCAATTAAGTCGGCTCGACTCGTCACTCGAATACTGACATTCTCTGACCAGCTACCGAGTCTTCGTCTCTCAGAGTCGAACAGGCTCCACCGCCTTTACCACTGCAGCGCGGTGTCCTCCCATCGTCAACAGCGATGACGCCCTGTTCTGATGAGCTTATACTAGCCAAAGTGACCAATCCTTCCGGTGCGCCCGTTCCCCTCAAGAACAGCCTGCCTGAGCTGACAGCAGCAGATGAGGAGTTAGAGGAGCTTTTTCAAGTAATAGCAAAGGGCTTCGAGAATGGCGCGTCCCTCATCCATCGCTAACGCTCTACACACGCGCAGAGCTAAGGCTGACAAATCCATAGAGCCATTCGTCTCTCGTTTCGCACCCGCCCCTTCGGCCCTGGACGGCTCTACCAAAGCTGCCGAATTCTACCGAGCGCAGTTCATGACCTCCCTTGGGCCCGCTCTGGTCAAAGGAGAAATCTGGACTGCGAGGCGGAAGAGCGATAATGCGGTTGTGGGACTGGCGATCTGGTCACTCCCTGGACATACTATGAGCGATACGTGCGTACATGTCTCGAGACTGCCCTGAGAGTTGACTACGCCCCAAGTGGCCTCGAGTTATTCCGTGCTGATGCAATCTAGACCGGAGCAGAAGCAATACGCAGAGACATACGAGCGCCTCATATCGGCAGACTCGCCAAATCAAAAAGCAGAAGCGGACGTGGTATGTCATGCTCCCTCTCACGGTCTCCGCCCGGTGCCTGCTGGTCTTTCAGAGATCGTTAGTGGCTGAATGATCAGAAAAAGAAAATCAAGGCCGAACGGGACCTCGCATACCCCGATCTCTGGCGTAACACATCACACCTCCATATCCTCGTCACTCTCCCTTCGAGCCGGGGGACGGGTACAGGCGGCGCGCTACTCGCTGAATTTGTGCGGCACGCACGGGAGGGAGGGCAGGGGATGAGCCTCTCCACGCCTACAGAGTCAAATGTGAGTGCGGGCTCAGAGCTAAAGCTTTTGGAAGGATCGCAAGAAGGGCGATGGGGAACTTTGGGCTGATAAGGGCAGAGACGGTTCTACGAGCGGAAAGGCTTCAAGACGATCTGGGAGCGGGAGGTGTTCTATCCCGATGGGAAGAGGGAGCCATACATCGTCATGGCGCAGGATATGGAGGGATAAAGACCTGCGAGGTGTGGCATGTGACTGGATACGAGCACACTGCGCTAACTACAACCATCAATAACGAGTTACGTACTGACCATATCAAGCTGCTAACGACGCCCTTCAAATCAATCTGCGGAGCTAGGATGCAAACTGTTCCGTCCAATCCGGTTCGAGGAGATCTGCGCCGTCTACGATGGACGGTCCGAAGTCTGTCAATGTGAGACGCGGGCATACAGATTCCTGGAGGTCAGTAATGACTCTCCCATGCCACTCACTGTGCGTGCATCTGTATCCGTAGCTTGAGTACCCCGCGCCCATGTAAGGCCCGTCCGGAATATCCCACCTCTTCCGCTCTTGGCTGTGATCTTACCAAATGCTGAGCGCCCGCTGCGAAAGGTGGATTGGACCTTGGAGAGGAAGGTACCACTTCCGGCGGTAGTGCCGCCGTCGTTGCGTGATGAAGGAGCGTTAGCGCCCGAGCGGGCATTACTGCTCTTCCACACCCTGCTAGCGACCGCCCCACCCGTGCAGTCCCACGCACTGCTGACCCCCTTGCTCACATTGAATGCAGCAATAGAGTAACAGTTCCCCGTCGCCGTTGCAGCGCGCTCATAGCACGACGAGGCGTTAAAGTTGCTCACTTTCGTGTAGGCTGACGACATCTTGCCAGTCATTCGAGATCGGGAGAAGAGGGATTTACGCGTGCTGGGCATATCGGACTGGGCAGTACCGCGGAGTGCGTGCATCTTGGAGTGGAAGTCAGTGAGTGGAGGGGCACACTTGCTGGTGACGTATGAGATGGCGCGGGAAAAGCCACCTTGCATCGGACTAGCAGTGGAGGTCGCGCCCGCACGAGTTTGTCGCGAAGACTCCCGAGTGGCCTTCCATGACTTGAGCCACTGCTTAGCCTGTCCGAAAGGCGTTACGTGCTTGGATCTCGTATGACGGTCGTCGTAGCTTGAGGTTTCGAAGCTAGACATAGGACTCCGGTACCCCGAATCGTCTGGCACGCTGATGTCGTCCCAATCGTCTACCTCGGAAGTGTACCTATGGCCATCACTGGTCCTACTCGAGGGGCCGGAGACGACAGCGATTTCAGATGCGGGTACGGCTGTACTTCTAGACGTGACCATGGAGTCCTGGTCGGGGAAAGGACTATAGACCGATGGCAAGTCAAAGGGGTGGCGCTCGGAGTCTCCAGATCCAGCAACTTCGCGGATGCTGGTGTCGCTCTGACTGTTGTCACTGGCTGATGAGGCAGTGACGGTGTGATAGGTGGCGCCATTCAGATCGCAATGTGACTGGCTACTGATGGCTGAGTAACCCTGAAAGAGGGATGTTTGGCGAGGGTCACGAGGCTGGGGAGGTGCGTCGTCACTGGATGTGTACTCGCTATACTCTGAAGCCTTTCCGTCTTCGGAGCTCTCTGGCTCTGGGTCTTCTTCGACAAAGCTGAGAACGTGTAGATGTTTGTCGACGGCCTCGCGATACGATGCGTAGGATCGGGGCATACTGACATCCCTCGGGATCCGCCACGCGTACGGGTCCTCACTCGATTCGAAAAAAGACGACTGGTCCTTCAAACTCTGCAAAGTGGATATAAATGTCTTCATGTCTGGCGGGAGATTGGCGGAGCTGCGTCTTGCCTGGGAGACGGCGGTCAACTCTTCGCTCGAGTCGTTGTCGTCGACTGATGCGATACGTGCTGTATACGAAGTGGTTTCACAGATTCCACTGCGACTTGCTGGGCCCTCATTGTATTTGTAGTCCGTTCCCAAGTCTCCGCTGTCCCGCGACTCCCGCCGGGAAGGTTGGCTTTCGTCGGAGCCCAGGGAAGGCAACTCCTCCGTCGAATTCTGCTGACTCATGGCTCCGCCTAATGAACAGAGCGTGGTGACCAAGGAGACGGTACTCGCTGAGGAGAGGGGGCTCGAGGACATGGCGTATGTGAGCGGGGATAAGGGGTTGTGTGTGGTGCTTTGGATGATGTGTAAGTGAGATGTGTGGTAATATGGCTAGGATGTGGTCCTAGATTCAGCGGGATGAGGTGGGGAGCGGGAAGAAATGTGTCAGGTGGGCTGTTAGATGAAAAGATGTGTGGGCAAGACTTTATGTGGGAGTTGAGAGTGTGATGTGGAGATTGGAAAGTTGTGTGAGTGATGGTGAGACGGAGAAGGAGATGGTGCAGACCAGATATATGTGCAGACGAGATCTTCCTGACGTGTTTTAGCTTGTTCAAAACGCGGACCAGCAGGAGTGACGGGGGTGAAGCGCCCAAAGGAGGGCAAGGGTACACTGAACGGATCCGCGAGCTTGGGGACGCTTCGGGGACGCGTCAGATTGTATCAAGTGTCCTGTTCGCGGACATGGGGATATCGATCCGCATCCTCATCGACCCGGAATACGTTACACGCACGAGGAGCAGAGGCAGGAGGTACGTACCACTGGCACATGTTAAGCTTGCTCGGGCGAGGGGTCGAGCACGATCGGATATGGATGGCAAATGAAGAAGGTCGGCGGAATAACGAAAGACACCGCCGCGCGGCGTGCCACGGGAATGTCAATGCAAATGTGTCATAACAACTCTAGCCTTCACATTCTTAGGATGATTAAACCTCATGTGTGACATCTTTAATACCGCTCGCAACGCTGCGTATAGGCGGTGACGCTCTCGAATGGGGGCGCTGACTGGAAAGGGTCGAACGCTGATGATACTGATGCTGCATCCTGGTTGCGAAAGCTCCCTCCAAAGCACCATATAACCCTAATCTTCGTCGCCGAGTCGTGGTGACATAGATTGTTTCTTTCCATGGATGTCACGAGAAGTAATGAGACACACCCAGACTTCTCAGCCGGTACTCGACTCCCTTCAAGGTGTCACACTTTTATCAGTCTTGAGTCGACGCGAAACTCCTTTGTACCTGTCAAGTCGCCTGCACAAGCGAGATGAATGAACCCTTATCGTCTTGGGCTCACACATACTACCATGTCTCCCAGCTCCTTCCTGTACACTAAAGCTGCTGATGTGGTACTTACCGATCTGCAGCCGGCGCAGGTCGTTCTGGCACGCGTGACAAGCCCTACCGGTAAGTCTGCATGTCAATCTGAGTCCTGGATCTGAAGTCATAATCATCCCAGACGAGCAGCTCGAAGCGATCCTCCGAGTCATGATCAAAGGCTATGAGACTGGTATGTACCTCACATCTATCACTACCTGCAATCCTTCTGACGGGGTGCCAGAACCCTGGGCAAACCGCTTCCCTGTGCCTCAGGACGTAAAGCCGGAACAATGGTACCGCGCCTACCACATGGCTTGGCTGGGGCCAGCTTTGCTCGAGGGCCAAGTCTGGACGGCGAGGGAGAGTGCGGAGGGGGAGATCCTGGGAGTGGGTATCTGGTCCCTCCCCGGCTGCACCTTGGGGAGCACGTACGTGAACCTCCGTCGAGCATCAGGCACGCCCAGCTGACATGCTAGGCCGGAGCAGAGAGCATTCGGCGAGGCGTACAACGCGCTGATCCCGCCCGAGCAGGCTGCAGCCCAGGCCGAAGCTGTATGTCCTCACCTGACCTCACAGCTTGTACAGTGACTGACGAGTCGCAGCAGAAAGGAGTGGTAGCAGAAAGGAAGGCCCTCTTCCCCACGCTTTGGAAAGATACATTCCATTTGCACAACCTCGTTACTGTCCCTGCGGCGAGAGGGAAGGGGGTTGGCGGGGCGCTGATGGAGGAGATGATCCGTCAGGCGCATGAGCAAGGAGCCGGGATGAGCCTGTGCACGCCGACCGAGTCGAACGTGAGCTCGGCGTGCCTTACGTACCCTACGAGCTGTATCAAGCTGACTCGCACAGAGACGCTTCTACCAGCGACACGGGTTCGAGACGATCTGGGAGCGCGAGATTCTCTACACGGTCGGCGAGAAGGAGCCGTACATCGTCATGACGCGGGATGTGAAGCAGCCGGCGCAGTAGATAGGCAGTAGCGAGAGCGAGAGGCAAGATCCAAGATGTCAACTGCCACATTCCTCATCGGTCTAGCTGCTAAATCTTGCTGCAAGATGATGAACGATACTCTGCTAGATGGATGCTCTATATTATTCATGTGGTTGCTACCCAAGGACAGACTAACTATATCATCCCCGACTACCTGAAAGCTACACCATCCAACATCCCTACAAAGAGAACCTGTTAACCGAAAACCTCAACCCCTCCACTCTCCCCTGCGCCCTCAACCTATGCCGACCGCCTACTGGTCGACCCGTCCTCCGCCAGGCTGATATGACTTCTCGCCATGGTGGTGGTGGTGGTGCTCTGTGTCTGAGGGTGTTGATGGTGCCTCCTCGACGACGTTGGCGGTGTTGAGGGCAGGCTTGGAGTCGTAACGGTGGAGACGCATCTCGGGGTCGGCAGCGATGAAGTCCATGGCTGGAGGGTCAGCGGGATATCCACTCAAGAGACTGGAGGGATATGACTCACCAAACTCTCCGATGTAGGCATCGTCAATACCGACGATCTCTGCCTCCTCAGATGCGCGCAGACGGAGTCCGGGAATGAAGTGCATGATCCAGCAGATGGCGGTGGTCATGACGAAAGAGTATGCAAAGCCAGCGACGATATCAGCCTGATTGTCAGCGAGACCCTGACTATAATCTGGTCGCGATACTTACGAGCTGGTAGCCAAGCTGGATGAAGTTCCGGTCAAACCAGCCGCCCGCAATGACGGTAGTCCCATCGTACGCGGCGATACCCGACTCGGCGAAAAGACCCGTCATGATGCCGCCGATGATACCACCGACCGCGTGACTGGCAAAGACGTCCAGGGACTCATCGGCGTTGATCAAGTACTTTAGCCGGGTCGCGAAGTTGCAGCCCACGCCGCCCACAAAGCCGATAGCGACCGCCGAGTAGGCCCCGACGTACCCCGAGGCAGGTGTGATGGCCACGAGACCGGCAATGGCGCCGGAGCAGAAGCCGATGGCGGAGAACTTGCGCTCAAGACGCCAGTCGAGCAGCATCCAGGTGATACCGCCTACCGAGGCCGAGAGGTTGGTGACGATGAGGGCCTGGACGGCGCGGAGGTTGGCGGAAAGCGCGGATCCGCCGTTGAAGCCGAACCAGCCGAACCAGAGGAGGGCGGTACCGATGACGCAGAAGGCGGTGTTGTGGGGCTTGTAGGCGAGACGCTCGGTTCCGTACCCCCTGCGCTTGCCGAGGTAGATGGCGATGGCGAGGGCGGCGGTACCCGAGTTGATGTGGACGGGGGTTCCACCGGCAAAGTCGAGGACACCGAGCTTGAACGCCCATCCTTGCGGGTTCCAGGTCCAGCATGCGATGGGGCAGTAGACGATGGTGAGCCAGACAAAGAGGAAGACCATGATGGGACCGATCTTGGCGCGCTCGGCGAAGCCACCAACGGCAATGACACCGGTGATGATCTGAAAGTCAGCCAAGCTCACGGGTTAAGTAGCTTGGACTTACAGCAAACATGCACTGGTAGATGGAGTAGAGGAGAGCGGGGATACGGGTGGAACCGATGGAGGGGTCCGCGTAGACACCCTTCAGGCAGAAGTACCAAAGGTTACCGATGAATCTGCTTATCAGCACTATTCCGCCACCGGAAAGAAAGCACTCACGGGCTGGCACCATCTGAGAAGGCCAGGGAGTAACCCCAGAAGAACCACTGGAACGATCCGACGGCGATACCGGCCATTGACAAGAAGAGCATGGAGAGGGCATTCTTGCGGCGAAGGAGACCCGAGTAGAAGAGACCCAGACCGGGAATCATGATCCACACGAGTGCCATGGCGGTGATGACTGCAGGTCAGCGATACTCGGTCATCACGAAAAACTGTCACGTACCCCATGCCATATCACCCAGGTTGTAGATGACAGACGTGCTGGCTCCATCTGCGTCTGTGGTGTTCCAGACGAGATCTTGCGATTCTATCGTGTAGTTGAGATTGGACGACATGGTGGGTGGGATATGTGGGTAGATCGACGCGATGTCAGAGGATGTGAGAGGTGGAGAGAGATGCGCAAGTAGCACGAGATCCCTTTGTCGAGGCGCGTCGGTGCCAAAGGGCCAGAGTCAAAGCGCGGGGCTGAGTGAAGTCAAAGCTAATGTAGAGAGCAGAAGGGAAAAGGTGGTCCTTGGTTCTACTTATACTGGGATCAGGGGGAATGGGGAAGATGAGCGCCGAGACGGAGCGACGTGTTGGTATGAGGATGTCTTGGACGCAAACAAGGACTTGATTGGATGATAAGAGGGCTTCGGATATGTGTATCGTGATCGCTATCTCGCAACGGTCGGGGAAAAGAGGGTTTACCATTTCGCGCTCAGCCTCTCGTTGTGTCAGCATCAGTGAAACTGCCCAAGACGGCAAGTCAGTATCACGGAGACGGGGGGATAAGAGGCGTCTCTCGTCGGCGGAGGAAGCAAGCCGAAGGCGGAAGAGGAGAGCGATAAGGAGGGTCCCAAGGACGTCCTTATCAGTTGCCAAGGGACGTGGTCGTGTTCTTATCTCGCGTCCTTTGGACCCTGATACAGAGTGGCGGTGAGCCACGTGGCTCGAGTGTGGCACTTTTGCCACCCTTATCGTTCCGCGAACACCATGTCCCGCGCCAGCACATGCATCAAGTGCTCATCGAACATTCAGGTGGTTCCGAGAGCATGCGCCATACCCTCTGTACATAGGCTATGTTATATGCTAAATGCCCCGCAAACAAATGCTACAACCCCTCCGGCTCTACTCGTTCTCCCCGCACAATAGCGGTCTTCGCTTTCGGCTATCTACGTGGCCGACCCATGCGCGGCAACATGCGCCTTCATGTTCCTCATACCCCTACTGCGCACCTCCTTGCCGATAGGACTATCGCCAAACGTCCAGTTGCGATCCGTCTCGAGGATGAAGCGGTGCTGCAATAGCTCTTTGGCGGTGGGGCGGAACTGCGGTTCTTTGGCGAGACACCGCTCGTTAAGGAAGTCAAGGGCGACATCGGACATGTTGGCTTGGATCTCGGTCGGAAGAGGGGGCCTAGCGCGTTTGTTGAAGAGCTGCAGTGTCAGCGATTCGATCAGATTCTTCGAAGGAGAGGCTCACCTCAAACATCGCAGCAACCTGCTCCATCGTACCCCACGGCCGCTGACCAGTCCACATCTCCATCACCACGCAGCCCAAACTCCAGATATCCACCTTGCCCGAGTACGTGCGCTCGCTAGCCGAGTGGATGACTTCCGGTGCCATCCAGAATACCGAGCCCTTCATGTTGGTCGCCTGGCCGAAGGAGTCGTACGCATCGGCTAATTGATCAGCGAGGACGCGCACTGATAGGATAAGAACACTTACAGGCTTGCTTGGAAATGCCGAAATCCGAGATTTTGCAGGTCCCGTTCGTGGCGACCAGGATGTTGTCGCCCTTCAGGTCTCGATGCAAGATCTGCTTGGCGTGGAGGTATGATAGCCCCTGCAGGATCTGCTTGGTGAAGAACTTGACGAGCTGTTCTTCGAATGCCGATTGACTCGCACGGTAGATCGTAGCGATAGTGCCTCCCGACACATATTCGAGGAAACTGGTCGTCAGCAGTCTTTCATTTGCACAAGCTGGAGCTCACATTGACAGGTGCTCCGGGCTAGTCTCCGTCCCGAGATACTGCACAATATTGGGATGGTACAAATCCTTCAACAGCGCAATCTCGCCTCGCAGCGCTTCGATCATCCCCAACTGGCGATCATCGTGCCTGTCCCGGTCCGTCGCCGGCAGCTCCACCTGCTTGACCGCCATCCATGATCCCGTCACCGCGTTGATACCGATATACACCCGCCCATACGACCCTTTGCCGATCAACTCTCCCTTGACCCAGCTTGAGATAGGGGCTTTGGGCTCGAGCGCGAGATCACCCTCCGCACTGGGACTTTCCGGGATGGGCTCAGGCCGCTGAGGCTGGCCTTCGGCGATACCGGCCGGTTTGACCTCGACGACCTGTTTCGCCCGGTCAATCTTGACCTCGTCCGCCGAGACCGGAGCTGTCGCCTCGATCTGCGCAGGCTCCGTCCTTTTGTCCTTGGAGCGCCGGACAAAGTCTGCCGCGACGTTCCGGAGTGACCGGCGGTTCTCGCTCTTGTTGAAGCGGGTCATGAACCCCGAAGCGAGAATCCCACCCTTCTCCTTCTCGTGCTTGTCCACCTTGTCCGCCTTGGGTGATTGGACCGTACGAGCATCCGACCGGGCAGGATGAACCGGCGGAGGTGGGTAGGCGGTAGACGAGGACAGCTGGGTGTCACTAGGCGTAGTGGGGGTGGACAGACCCTCGACGATAGGCTTGTCCAGATCAATCTTGGGGAAGAGCGCATCGAGGTTGGCGTAGAGCTGTTCTGGCTCGGGACGGAAGTACCATTGATCTTTTGGCTTGGCGAAGGATTTGTTACGCGATACACGCAGTCCGTCCTCTGCCTCCGACTCGGTATTGCTATCCGAGGCAGAAGCGGACGTGAGGGGCGGCTCTGGCTGGTCCCGACCCAGGGTACTGATGGTAAGACTTGGTCGCGAAGGAGATCGTTCCGTATTGAGCCGGGCGGGGGAGTCGACCCGCGAGCTGGACGGAGCGGTGATCCACAGCGTCGCCTCTTCCCCGTCGTCCTCGAGTGCAGACTCAGACGAGGTCCGGTTGGACGGCACCAGAGTCCCACCCTTGCCCTTCTGGATCATCGCCCGCCATTGACTCTGCAGATCTCCCGCTCGCGCGGTATCCACAGAATCATTCTCCCGTCTAGGCCGCAGCGTCGCGTCGCTGACCCCAGAGCTGACCGTGCCCGACCTCGAGTCTGAATCGCCCGTCTCTTTCCGCGCAGACCGGGCGATACCTGGCCATCCGCCTTCTGTGACAGACAACCCTTCCCTTGCATCCCCTGCGCTGCTCTCGCTTGCCCGACGAGCTCCCTCCTCCCCAGGCGTCCGCCCCCGAACGATCGGATCCACCGAGTTCCGCCGGCTATGCGAGTAGTAGGGCATCTGCGCACCGGGCGGGAAGTATCCCTCGCCTGCACGGGCCGTCTGCGGAGGAGAATTGTCGTACAGCGTGGAAGGGCGCTGAGGAAGGGTACCGGTAGTAGGCGAGTTGATGATGGGGGATGAGCGGTCCTGCCCAGTTTTCGGCCGGGAAGTCTGCGGCTCGTAGTCAAAGTCCCGGGGCGAGCCAGAGCCCTGGGCATACGGTAGCCATGTCTGCTCTCCTGACCCCTGCCGCCTTGGCTGAGGCGACGGGAAGGGTACAGAGCCCATGTGCGGAGGAGCGGTACGCGCAGGATCGGGATATCGACCGTCCTGCGTCCGCTCGGTCGATGAGCTGCGGTAATTCTGATACCCCGCTCGTTCTGGATGGGGTTGACCGATAGGGCGAGGGGGAACAGCCTGGTACGGTGGCCGAGAGACTGGTGCTGGACCATACGGCCGCAGATTCTCGACCGACCGAGCGTTCTGCATCCCGCCATTATACCCATCATTGGCGTACCCGTACGGATGCCGAGTGGGCTGACGCCGCTGGATACTCGCTCCTGGAGGTAGGCGCTCACCCGGTCTGAGATTGCCGAGATAATGCGGATCCTCCTCTTCGTACCGGTTAGAAGACTGCCGAGAGGGTTGGCGGACATATACGTTGGGTACATCCGAGCCGAATTGTGTGGAGGGCGAGGTGTAGATGGGTTGTTGGCTTGGAAGATAGGGAGGTGTTTCGGATGGTCGACGCTCAGCATTATAGCGTGACCCCTCGCCGAGAGACGGCAAGGTCCAAGAGTCCTGAGGTGGATCTCGGCCCTCGTTCCGATGACTCCACTCTTGCCGAGCGGCTCGACGGTCATTGACAAACATCGCCGTCCGATTTTGGTTGTGAGAGTCCCGCCGCGTTGCTTCTTGACGTTGTCGCTCTTCTTCTTGCGCCCTTTCTTCCGCATCAAGATCACGCTAGAGGATCAGCTCTTGCCCACCTTGTCCTTTTCGTTAGACTTACAGCTCTCTGCTCGTCCAGCTCTATCTGCTCCTGCTGCTGCCGCCTCGACTCCAACTGCATCGCCTGCATGGCCTGCCACACATCCCTCTCCTGCTGCTGCTCATTCCGCGCAAACCGCTCATCCGCCAACTCCTGCGCCTGCCGCGCCTGAGCTTGCTGCCGCGCAATCTCATCCTCCCTCTGCATCTGGGCAATGAGCGCCCGCGTCTCCGGGTCCATTCCGTCATCCACAAACAGCCCCAGTCCAGCTTCCCCATGCCCGTTCCCGTTCCTCCGGCTCGGGCCGGCACTGGCGGATCCGGACGGTGTCATACTGCGCGGAGGGGGCTGATACACCTTTGGCGAAGGATGATCGACATTGACGAAAGACCGAGGAGATGATGTACGCGAGTCGCGCGGATTTTGGTTGTCCATTAGATTGAGTGATCTGGAGCTGCTCGACGCGCTAGGCAGTCTGCGTTCGACGTGCCGCACATTCTGCTTGGCGCGATGCAGGCCCGATCCGCCCGCTGCAGATCCAGGCCACTCTGCACCTAGATCACTCCAGTCGCTCTGCCTGTCATGCACTGAGCTCCCGCTGGCGCTGTGCAAACTCCCGTCTTTTGAGGTACGGTTGTGACTGCGCGTGTCGATGGGAGGTAGGTGGCGCTCGCTGCTTGATTGAGTCGGCGGGACTATCGAAGCTGTCGATCCAGGGATAGCCGTTTGAAGAACCAGAAATTTGAGCGTCGCCTTGGCATCGCCTTGCTCCTGGCAAAGCCGCAGCAAGTCCTCCTTGGACACGGCGTCTGCTTCTGGCTCCTCCCCGATGTCCGTCCGAAATAGCGATAAAGTAGCGTAGTCGTCGTCGCGGAATCGCAACTACATCGTCAGCGCATTGATCGCTAGTCCCTAAAATACAGCTCACCTTTGAGAATACCCTCTCCAAGATAGCTTCCGCCGTATGCATGCCCGTGATATCCACCACCGAGAATTGGTCATTATCCATGGTGACCTGTAAGAGCACCTTGTGGCTCTGCACACTCCCCGATCGCGCGCGCGTGACGACCGACTCGGACGACAGGCTAGCAAAGCTCCGTCCGCTCTCGCTGCCTTGAGCCGGGGAGAGGGTATCGTCTGGACTGTTCGTTTTGAGCAGAGTATGCAGGTGCTGCAAGTGAGGCCTGGACCCGCTCGCTTCGGGCTGAGCGTACAAAGATGACGGGCCCTGCATGGATTGCGCAGAGACCGGGGACGGCGCGTGCGCCTGCGGGACCGCTATGGGGGGTGAAGGGAGAGCAGGAAGGGCGCGAGTAGGAGATTGAGGTGGGTGATGCCCCGGAGTTCCGGTAAGACTGGCATGCCGTGTATCGTGGGGTCGAGTGGGGATGTCGTTAGGAGTAGGTGCGGTGAACGCGCGATGATAGTGTCGTTCCGGCTGCGGAGGCGGTTGAGGGGGTCCGCCATTCATCGCGTACCCGTAGGGTATGTCTGGCGGGGCGGAGGGAGGGGGTGGGGGCGGTAGTGCGTGGATAGGAGTAGGTGGAGCGGGATGTGGAGACGGAAAGGCCGTGATGGGCGTATTGGGTGCAGGTACACTCGGGTACATCGACAGAGATGATCCGCCGGCCCGCTGGCTCGCTCCGCCGGGCGAAGGTAATCCACCCCCACCGCTCCCTCCTGACGAGTACAAGCTCGCGATAGGTCTTCCGCCCGAGCCTGAGGTGGAAGTCGTCACGGGGGATGCGCGTACAGGGGACGATTTTGGCGAGACATCCGAGTCCGAATTGTCCGGGTTGGCGACGAAGAGCCCCTGCACTTGCATCCGCCGACGGGCGCCCTGCGGCCTCCGAACGCTCGACTGCGGCGTGGACGGGCTGGACCCAGAGCCTGTCGCTACGGACAAGCGAGGTTGCCCGGACATATCGTGCTGCTATTGCATAGGAGGGTGGAGGTGGGCGGAAGCTGGCCGTGCCGAGTTCGGATGAGAGAGCTAGAACAAAGGTAAGCTCTCGAGATACGGGCGATCATGAGTCTGTCCAGAAATTAAGGAAGCGGGACCCACCAGATGATGTCAAGTCGAAGTCGAAGAAGCTGCCTCCGCAGATCCCAGATCTTGTCTCCGTTTCCCTCCTTATGCAAGAGATGCTGACCGCCTGTGGATGCTCGGTGATCCAGCAGCAGAGACCGCGTCGGATCCGAAAATTGCGTTCGCCTGGAAGCTGGATGAGGTCCTTTGCCCTCTAGTTCTCGGGTATGGATAGCCCAGCACGTAGGTCTGTCGTCGACAAGGCCTAGGAGTGCACGTCTAGATGTATCTATGCAGCCGACAGAGAAAGAAGCCTAGAGATAGATCTGTAGACGACGCATGGTGACGGCTTCTCTCGGCCGCGGATGTACCGATGTGGCCCCGCATTTCCTAGCCTTACGAGATTGATCCCGACCGTTCAGGCTGCAGCTGGGCTCGAGCATGAGTCGTTGACCATGCATGGCCCGAGCGAGATCGCATGGAGCCCGCAGAAGCATACAGATATAGTAGATCATGATGTTAGGTATGTACAAATGTAATGTTCAGAGTGCCAGTCGCCTCACCCAATCGTCAATGCGTCATCCCGCCCTGAGATCTCAAGCCTGAGATGCACCCAAGACCCCAAACCGTCCCATCCCCGCCTGCGCCTGACCCGCGCGTGCCTCATCATACGTCAACTTCTTCTGTTTCCCCCGCTTCCCACCCGCCTTGGACCTCGGTGCCTCCTCCTCCCCGCGCCCTGGGCTGTTCGAGGGTGAGACCAGCAGATTGCCCGTACCGCCACTCCCAGTCCCTCCCGGCCAGCCCTTGACGACATCCCCATCTAGACCATCCATCACTGCCTCCAGGCAGGTCTTATATGTCGCCTCGTCCTTCTCTGACCACTCCCATCCTGGAGGACTTGAGCCCGAAAGCAGGGTATGAAGGGACACGCCCGAGAAGAACATCCAGGGGGTGAGGTGCGTGAGAGTCGGCATCCTCCGACCGACCACCGGCGGCTTGGCGGCTGCGTCAGGCGAAGGCGGCTCGGTAGCGGTGTAAGGAGCGAGGAGGAGCGATTGGGCAAGCATGATCGAGTCAATCATGACCACTCCCAATTGCGCGACGATTTGGGAATGCCGGTTCGTAAGAGCGGGATAGGTGAGTTCTGGATCTGGCCGGCCGTTCACACGCGACCGCTTCTCCCAGATCCAGGTAGAAAGCGACCAGATGAAGCTTTTGAGTACCGCCTCGACGTCGGACCGCTTCCACTTGTCGTCTGTCCGTGATTTGGAAGCCTCGAGCGCCGAGAACCGGGTGATGGCCGCGAGGGGTTGGATCTGGGATGGGAGGGCGAGCATGGAGGGATGCGCCGAGAGTAGCGGCTCCAGGTACGCCTTCAGCCGCTCAGGAAGGGGGAGGAGACATGTGGGTACAGACTGGGATAGTAGTGGAGGGAGGTCGAGCAGGAAAGAGGCATAGCGATTCGTATGCCGGACGTATTCGGTGATACGCCTTTCCGATGCCGCCTTCTTTGTGGGCTCCTCGACGACCGTCGTGCCGGGCGAAGACGACTCGTCGCTCTTCTCCGTGGCTGAGCACTCTAGCGAGCCCATCATCTCTGTCACACCACCTTCTCCGTCCATCAAGGTCCGTGGCTTCTCATCCACTTTCAGCTCCTCCATTTTCATAACACCCGCCTCTTCCTCCTCTGTATCCTCAGGCCACCTCAATCCGCCCAGTCCCTCCTCAGCGATAAGGTATGCCCTCTCCCTAACCCCCCTCATTCCCACCGTCGCCTTCAGACTCGGTCCCGACGGGTCCTCCAACACCGACCACAGCATGACTCTATCCGGGTAGAGCCACGCATGCGTCATACTCTGCATGATACCCTTCCTTTGCCCCATCGCATACATCTTCCTCGCCTGCTGAACATGATCCGTGTCCGCCTTTTCCGGCGCCGAGTCCGCCGACACGGGCGTCACGGCGCGCGACGGCGGTCTAGTCTCGCACCCCTTGTCCAGTTCCCCGCAGAATGGATAGACGCCACAGCATACCCAACCGACAGGAAGGATGTACTGGAACGTCGCCTTGATGATCGCCTCGACCAGCGCAAACATCACGCCGTCGCTGACAAAGGGCTTCCAGGCGAGTTTGGAGATGATGGTCCGTACGAGCTCGACGGCATTATCGCCCGCATTGCTCCCTGATACCGAAGGCTGTTGTTGCGTCGCAAAGACGACTTCGCGAATGGTACGAGCGACCTTTTCGATCTTGGCAATGTGAGTCGAGCCGGGCTGGAAGAAATGGTCTGGGGCCGCCGGGGGCGTATAGTCATTGCCGACCAACGAAGCGAAAAGGGGCATCATCGCTGCGGGAAGGCGAAGGCGGGTCCGTAAAGCCCCAGGTGAGATGGCCGTCATGACCAGCTTTGGCCGACGCATCCCCGAGGGAGGGAGAAGCGGGGATGATCTCCCAGCGTACTCTTTCCGTACCGGCGCAACCGATGTCCATCCCGTCCCTTCTTGCAGGGCCTCCTTACGCCGGACCCCCGGATCATCCTCGATCCACATCATCATCTCCAGCGGGCAGTACCCGCGGACTCGCCGCAGTCCCGGCGCGGAAACAAGGATTGGGTAGTCCGAGTCCTGGCCGAGGATATACCCGCCCAGCTGTTCTGCGAGGGTGACGCATTCTCCGTCCGCCTCGCCTAGGGGTACAAAGTGAGTGGCGACGTCGAGATCGGCGAGAGCGTGGACGAAGGTGTGCGAGGCGAAAGGGGGAAGGATGACCTGGTCTCGGGAGAAGGAGGGGCCGGAGCGGGAAGCAGGAGAGGTGGTGTAGAAGAGCTGGGCGGTACGGAGTGTGTCGTCTAGCCGGCGCAGCTGGGTATCTAGCTTTTCGTTCGGCGCAGATCCTGAGCGTCAGTCAGACGTGCTCAATATATCAGATCGGTTGAGGGACGTACCGTCAAAGACAAAGGTCGGCTCCAATCCCACCTCTCTCCAAGCTTCCACCAATCTACAAGTCAAGCGGTAGAATCTCAAGTACTCTCCTCCAGACTGCCAAGGTAGACAAGCAAGCCAAAGTGTATATATGACCCTATATCATCAGCCCATGCCGTTTATTGGCGCCGAAGAGAGCGGCTGACCCCCATGAATCGACCACGACGGGGATCCGCTCCTGTCCTTCCGCTTGTCCCGCAGTGAGGTGGACTGAGCGGCAGAGGGACTGGCGGTTCTCCTTGATAAAGGTCGCAAGCCCTTTGACGCCCATTTCGAGATGTAGAGGGCTGTGAAGCAGAGAAGCTGAGCGAGATGAGATAGATGTAAGGGGAGGCTGACAAAATCTGATCTGCGTTTGATCGTGTTTGATCGCTTTCAGGCACGGGTGGCAATCAGCGGTTTCAGATCCGCCTTAGGCGACGCCCAGGCCACTGTTGGCGTGGAGCTCAGCTACGGCTACTAGAGACGTGCAGATGGGGCGAGAAACGCATCGAAGAAGCTTCAGTCATGCATGATAAGAAGTACAAGTGTCGTCATGTGTTGGTCCTGGTCTATATTCTGATGAGCCCATCCTACTTGTACTTTGGCCCTCTACACGCCGTGTAGCCACGCCGTTTGATGTGCCTCATGGCTCCATCTCCTCATCTTCATCCCCCTCAGCCGCTGAGCCATCCCACCAACTGACCAAACCCAAACCTGATTCCGCTATCGTCCCCTGCAGATCAGCTCTGCCCACCACCCATAACACCAGATTGCGCAACTGACCAGTATTCTGAACCCCGCAGACTTATACGGATCCTTCGTAGCCTCCACTGGTTCTCCCAATTCCTTTGCCTCCTCCTTCGCCCCCGGCTCAAGAATGACAGGCGGGTCCGGCCGTATATCCTGGAAATCTATCGAGTCGACACGGAACCGAATGGGCTCGCCGACGTCAATGTAGAGTCGTTGGGCGATGACCGTCGATAGCAACTGGTCGACTGTGAGGGTCTTCTCGTCCTCGTCGGAGTACCAGAAGAAGCGTTTCGAGATGATGTCGCTGCAACGTCAGCAGGAGCTCGATTAAGCATAGCAGTACGGAGGACTTGCTAGGTGCTATTTGGCGGCATCAGATCCAAGGGGATGTAGACATCCTTGAAGAAGCCCAAAGATACTGAGGTGTCAGCTGTAGCTAAGACGGAAATCGTAGCGCGAATTAGCTCACCCCGCACATAGCTCGAAGTGGTCTCCACCACTTTCCCAACGATGATCTCGGAGTGGAACGGCGCAAACAGCATCAGCCGGATTGAGACTGAGCAGTCAGTTGTGCGCTCAGACCCGGCCTGAAAACGGCTTTCTTCAGCTTACCTTTGTAGTACATCATCCCATTGCCCCAGGTGACCTTCCCATCCTCGGCCGTCAAGATGTCAAAGACGGACAAGGCCAGTCCTTTCTCTGGAATGAGCTTGTTCGCATACCTACCCCTGTAAGCTACTGAGATGGCGGCTTGACATCAAGCTGCCACATCTAGCTCACTTCTTATTGAGCGCGTCAAGGATAGTCACCGAAGGAGACAGCCCAAACGTCTTTGGTGGAACAGGAACGGTGTCCTGCGCCGTCAGCTCCGTGCCTCACCAGCAAGTGGGAGTATCTAAGCTCACTTTGACTACGAGGAGGACGAACATCCTTCACCTCGGTCTCTGTCGATGCTATCTGGGTTTCATAAGTCTATGGTGCGTGTGGAACGCCCAAGAGGTGCTCAACGCCATCACTTTGGTGTCCGTCGCTGTCGGGGAAATTCTAGCTTCCGACGGAAGGGAGGGGTCTCATTACGTCAGCGTAAATATTTGGCTCTGATGACGATCTAGCTAGTTGCGAAACGAGGCCTAGGGGAAAGTGTTTCGATGACTATAAGGTCCACCTATATCTGCAGACACTGGCTACATATACGCATCATCCGGCAGGCTATATAAGGAGGAACATCTGAGTCCCTTCGAAAGAGCCGCGATCAGAAGCACCAACCAGCCAAGCGACATCGACCCATCGAATCGACATGGCCCCCTCCACCTCCGCCTCCACCTCGTTCTCCAATGCCTGGCTTCCCGGACCGTCCACCACCTCAGCACCTCTCGAGCCAGGGCCGAGCAGACCATCTGTAATCCCGGCAGAGTCCTCAGCCTCGAATACACCGCCAGGCTCGACCGCCTCGCCCCCGCAGTCCGAGAAGAAGCTGCAGGGATGGAAGCATTCCGTAGCGGGGAGTATTGGAGGTATGACTGGAGCGATCGTGACTTCGCCGTTCGACGTCATGAAGGTGTGTCTACTATCTCTACCGGAGTATCACTGCTGATCGACTAGACCCGTCTTCAGTCTGACTTGTTCAAAACCGCTCCGATATCCCGGAAAGGCAAAGAGCCCCTTCGCAGTGCCGCTCCTGCTGTGGTCCAGCGAACCGGAATAAGGGGTGCGATGTACCAGTTCGTAGATACTGGCGTGCTGATCAAGTGAGCTAGCAGGCTATGCTCCAGCTCGAGCTGTAGCTGACATATAGGCGGATAGCGACGGATGAGGGATGGCAGGCACTCTTCAGAGGTCTTGGGCCCGCCTTGGTAGGCATTATACCGGCTAGGTGAGCTGTCTCGGACATTAACTTGTCAGCCAGAGTCAGCTGAAGTATATAGAGCTATCAATTTCTACTTCTACCCCACATCGAAAGCCTATCTGGCCAAACAATTTCCCAACGCCCCTCGAACGTCATCAGGCCTGTCTGCAGAAGATAGTCCGGTGGTTCATCTCGGAGCTGCTGTGATTGCTGGGATCATGACCGCGACTGGTACCAACCCAATATGGGGTGAGTTTGATTGAGTCGTCAAATGGGAAGAAGGGATACGATGCTGACTGACAAGTCATCAAGACCCGCCTTCAACTAGACGCTAGGAAAAAGCACATCTCGCCCACCTTCTATTCTGGCTCATCGGCTTCACCTCTACCGGGACCAATAGCTGCTTCCGCCGCAGCACTCACACAGTCTACTAAGACCGCTGCAGCGACCTCTCCCGCAGCTGCTGCCGCTCCAAAGCCTCGCGCCGTGAACGCCATAAGCACCGCCGCTGGGATCATCAAGCACGAGGGGTTCCGAGGACTGTACCGCGGTCTCTCGGCGAGCTATCTGGGTGTTTCGGAGGGAGTGATCCAATGGGTCCTGTACGAAGTGAGCTATGCCATCCTTGCGCTTGCAAGCCCGAGCTGACATTCCAGCGCTTCAAGAAGATGAGCAAGCCAAAACTGCCAACGGACGAAAAACCCTCCCTTCTGTCGTTTATTGGCGGCATCGTCGGCGCTTCAGGTGGCGCCAAGGCCATCGCATCACTCATCACCTACCCGCACGAGGTCATCCGTACTCGTCTTCGACAGCCCGCAGTCAACGGCGTCAAGCGGTATCATGGTTTGTACCAAACCCTCACGCTCGTTGCGCGCGAGGAGGGCGCGGCGGCGTTGTATGGCGGTTTGACGGCGCACATGTTGAGGGTGGTGCCTAACGCTGCGTGCATGTTTCTGATATACGAGGTGGTAGCGGATCGTCTTGGTAGATGATCGGGCGGCAGGGGGTGGTTTTCCCGGGGACGTAGAGATATAGAGCAAGACTAGGTTGTATAGGAAGTATCACCGCTCGCTTGATTCAGCCAATCTTGCATTCACCACTGCCATATCTCTGGACTCGCCCGCTCCGTTCTCCACCTAACCAAAGACTCTCCACCTAACCAAAGACCAAGCTTGAGCTACCCTTTGTCCTGCGGCTTGAAACCTCGCCTACCGCTCTGGCTGGTCCGGTAGATGCCCCGTCCCGCTCACTCTGTCCGCTGGGCGATGCTGTGATTGGCGGTGGGGTACGACGGCGACGATGGGGAGACAGGCTAAAGAGGCCCAGCGTCGTCTCTGGTCATGAAGAAAACGGGGTGATCATCTCAGATCGGCCCACTTCTTCCCCTTGGGCGCATGTCCGCTGCTTTGTCGGCTCCAACAGCCTCTACCGTTTCACAGCAGAGAGCTCACATGATCTTTGGCTCGACACCAGTGATTTTTCCGTCCTTATCCCGCAGCACATGGTTTGTCACCTCAATAGCAGGACCCTTCCCACACCTACCTCATCAGCGAAGCTTCTTGGGGACGATGGCAGAGCCAGGTCTGCGATGCGAAGGAGGGAGAGATAGGACGTACTGCCTGAAGATCCGCTCGAGAGGCCAACAAGTCACCTTGTTGTTCTCCGGGGAACACTGGTATTGCGTCAAAGCGAAGAGATGGCACTCTTCGCGAATTACCTGAGGGGCAGAGGACATGTTTGACATGGTAGAGTGTCAAGTCTGGGAAGATGGAGAAGGACCGTCAGAATTTTGGTGCTGTCGATCGGCCAGGCACCGGCTCGGTTAAGCGTACATGTAAGCCGAGGGGACCATCTGTGATCTGTCCGCTGTCTCCTAACCTCTTCTCCCTTTGCCCACCTAAACCAGACCTTGCCATTTCAGACTGATGATACTGACCGCTGTATCGAGCGTATCATGCCCGGCTCGAATCCCGTTCCGCTAGAATCGCTTCTTCTGCCGCTGAAGCCCGAGTCGCTCCAGTCCGTTTGATCCGCTGTTTGCTTACTACCTTTCTTCAGGAAGCTGATCCCCGAGGTGCCTTTATAGGTTTACGCAGTATGAGCCGACCAAGCTTACTCGGAGGATACCGAGGAAGCGGACGGCCGCGGTCGCTATCTGGTACGATTATCTGGCTTCGAGATATCGGACCTCAAAGGAAGAGCTGAACGATCCAGTCTGTTCGTTGGTAGATTAGGGGATCTATATGTCTTGCTATCGACGTGAGCTGGCTCATGGAATCCCGAAGACGAGATGAATAGAGCTGATGAGGTAGCCGGGCAGACAATATGCGGTCCTATGCCTCAGATACGGCTCTTCCGGGTGGGAAGTATGAAGAGGGGGACAAGAATGAGGAGTGGACAGCGGTGAGTACGACGTCGCAGACTCGCTTGGGCCTGACGCTGATCTGACCAGAGAAGAGAGGCATACGAGGAGGTATGCACAGACCACAGAGCGGAAACCTGTCAACGTACTGATGAGCTAGATTGGCCTCCCTCAAGATCCAGAACAGGTCCGGTGTCTCTGCCTCTTGGACCCCTTTCTCACAGGCAATGGCCTCATCGTCACCCCGTCCGTCCCTCCTCCCCTCGTACTCCACCCTTCTCTATGCTGACATCCCCAGCGTAGTCCTCCTCATCATCAGCACCTCCATCAACCCCATCCTCAATCCCTCCGAGGTCCAACACCTATTCTCCATGCCGCTCCCCTCATTCCTCTACTCCCACCCGTCCAAGATCCCCGGATGGCACTTCGGCATCTCTACCCGCGTCGCCGCCGCCGCGTCCGCTCTCGCTCCAGGCGGGCTGGTCATCCCCCCTCCGCCCCCGATACCTTATGCGGAGCAAGGGGAGGCGGGCGTCGTAGGCGGGGGCGAAGGGAGGTATTATGGGTATAGGGATATCGAGTGGGGTCCGGGAACAGTGAGGATGCATCGGTTTCTGACGGGTAGGGAGGGGACGGGGGTCAAGCCGGTGTATGGGCTGACTGCGTGAGTGGGCGATTCTGCACGAGGCCTTCGCGAGCGCTGATGATTGTAGTGCTATTCTGATCAGAGCCGCGGTGGTGGGGTACGACCAGAAGCCCGAGTTCGCAATGACCGCGCCTACGCAAAAGACCATGGTCGAGCGAATAGAGTATGAGGTCCGGCATGGATCGGGTCCACTAAGGAGAGCTATCGAAGCTGAGGGAATGTCCGAGGACTGGGTAGATCCAAAGGCAAAGTTGTAAATAAGGCTGGGATTCCCGTTAGTTTTATCTATGGTCAAGGGTATCTGACATGGCCGATGGGGAATTGTATCGCATAATAGTCTATATACAATACTTGGCACCGCACGAAGCAGCCCGACTGCCGGTGCACCGCACGCGAGCAAATCACCTGAAGAGACTTGCCAGTTCTTCCGCCTAAACACGTCAGTTTCGTCCTGCACACATTACCCGTCCCTTGAAGCTGACTCACCTTCTGCTCCATCAACTCCTTGCGCGTCATGGGTTTCAGGGACAGATTCGCTAGGTTCGCCTTCTTCTTTTGAATCTCGTCCAGCTTCATCTCGATCGAGTCCTTGATCATGAGCTTGATGGCTGTGACGGGCCGAGTCTGGCCCATTCGGTGGATACGGTCAATGGCTTGGGCTTCGACCGAAGGGTTCCTGCATTGTCAGCTTCTAGCTTCCGTGAGAACCCCGGGCGGGCGACAACTGACCAGTACGGATCGACGAGATACGCCCTGCTCGCGGTGGTCAAGTTCAGACCGACACCCCCTGCCCGGGTCGAAACAAGCAGGACCTCGATCTTTTTGTTACACTTGAGCGCCTGCATGGCCCGCGCACGATCTTCGCGGGTCATGGTCCCATCCAGCCGATCATACCGGATACTCGCTTCGTCAAGCATGTCCCCGATCCGATCGAGCATGGTCGTCCATTGCGAGCTATATCGTCAGCTACCAGCCGAGCCACATCTATCCCAGGCAAGAACAACTCACAAGACGATGCTTTTGGTGATGAACGGCTTGCCCTCCGCATCCATCTCCTCCACCCCATCCGCATCCCCATCTAGTTCCATCGGGTTGAAGTTGATACTATTCGGGTTCCGCTTCGAGTACTTCATCAAGTCATCCAAGAGGAACTGCATCTTGGTGGAGAGATTCGGTTTCTCGCCCGGCTGGCGAACGTACTTCTTCCGCGCGGCCCGCTTGGGAGCTTGTTCGGCGATCTCGGCAGCTTGCTCCGAGTCGGGCGGGACGACCTCGATGACGTCCATAGGTAATCGGAGGGCGGCGCCGCATGCCGAGCAAGGACGGCTCGGGTTGGACTTCATCTTAGGCTTGTATTCGGGGTAGATACCGGACTTGAAGCAGGTGGGACCTGGAAATTCCTCAGCTTTTATCCACGCAAACATAACGGTAGACTCACAAAACATATGCAGACACTTGGTCAACAACGGCCGATGTGTCAACTTCTTCAAAGTCTTCTTCTCCTCCTCCACCCCACCGAGCCCTATCGACGGGAAAGCGTCATTGTAGTCCAACCCGCACGTCTCGCACTGCGCCCCATCCCCATCCTTGCGGAAAGACACCACCGACTGCGCCCTCGCGAGCGTCAGTCCCGCCCGCTCAATCCCCTGCACAGCCACCTGATAGTCCATGACCGTCCCGTCATAGTCCTCTTCCACCGCGCCGAGCATGGCGAGATCGACGTGATTGCAGATCTGCCGAAGCCGGAGGACCTCTTGAAGGATGTTGGCGTAGTTCTTGCCGAGCTCGTTCGACGATCGAAGATCCTCCACCCGGGCCCGAAGCGCTACCGCCCGCTTATCATACACCTCCCTCTCGTCCGCTCGGAGGTCCAGCCAGAGCTGCATCTCCTTCCTCGGCGGCAAGTTGAGAATCCGCCTCCCGTCCTCCGCCACAGAGTCTTTGGTCCGCCGGAGCGTGCAGCACCGCATGACCAGCTGGAGCTTGGCGACTCCGACCGAGTTTCCCTGTTTACACGGGTTCCAGATGAACTCGTTGAACACTTCTTTCCGGTCGACGGGGTCGAGACGGAGGAACTTGAACAGTGCCCAAATGTCTTCGATTTTGTTTTGGATGGGAGTACCGGTGAGGGCGATTCGGCGGTCAGCAGCGAGGTAGCAAGCTGCTTTGGACGCCACAGTCGACGCTGACTTGATGTAACTGGGGCATCAGCTGGGACACGGCGGGCGATTTGAACCGACTTACTGAGCCTCGTCCAGAACGATCCTGAACCATTCTACCGCCTGCAATGCACTGCTCTCCACCTTCTTCGGCCCTCCCTTCCCCTTCTTCTTCGCTTCAGCCTTCCTCAACCTATCAGCCACCTCGGCCGCCTTGATCTCCGCCTCCACCTCCGGCCTGACCGCCCTCGAATTCGTCGCCGTGTCTCCCAAAACCACCACCTCATCATCGCTATTGTTGGCCGTCTCGGCCGGTGTCGGGTCTTCCGTGACCGCCGCCGACATCTTGCTAAACTCGATCGCAAGGGTATTGTACGACGTAATGACAATATCAAAGTCCGCGAGGAAGGCCGGATCGTTGATCTTGGCGGCGCCGTGGTAGATGTATACTCGGAGAACATCAAAGTCTGCGTCGTCCTCGTCTGTCGATTCCTCGCCATTCCGCTTGGTGATGTTTTTCTTACGTGGCGGACAGTCCTTGGGTGCCATCCCGCTCCCTCCGACGATCTGCACCTCGCCATTCCAGTGCTCCTTGATCTGATCCTCCCAGTTGGTGATGGTCGACATGGGGCAGAGCAGCAGATTCCCGCGGGACCGGACCTTGATCCGAGCCTGACGCGCCGCCGCATTCTTCTCATCCGCCTCCTCCCGCTTCCGCTTCTTGGCGGAAGGTTTGACATCTGCCTCCGTCTCGATCTCGGGCATGCCAAAGACGCGACCCTTGAAGGTGGACGCGCTATACTCGGGCTTGACTTCCTCCATCTCGATATCCGAACCGGCGGATTTCGATCTGGCCCAATCTAGAGCGGAATCTCGTGTAGCCGCGATGAGCGAAACGATGGATAGCGTCTTTCCAAGACCCATCTGTATTGTCAGCTCTGGGCTACAGCTTACGCCGCTCGAAACTCACATCATCGGCCAAAATAGCTCCCTTGCCTTCGTCCGGCACCTCCTTCCCCCTCCTCTTCTCGTCCGTAATCTTGTTCCGCCACAGTCTCACCCGCCCATTCTCATCCGGCATCGGCTCCCACAATGACCGTCCCAGGTGCTTCTTCCCCTTGCCCTTTTTGCTCTTCTTGCCTTCTGTAGCCTCCTCCTCCTTCTCCCCATCCCGACTCTTGTCGTCATCCCCATTCACACTCCCCGCGACCGACGCGCTCTGCTCCTTCTTTGCCCGCTTCTTGGCCTTCTTCACCATCTTCTTCTCGTGCAATCTCCGCGCCTCCTTCAGCGCCGACGCATCTCCTTCTCGTTCCAACAGGAAGGTCAGCGCTTTTCGCTGATGTGGGAATAGATCGGTCTCGATGAGTGATCCTGCGTGGTCAGTTATTCTCGCGATCGCATCGTGGCGAGTCAACTAACCTGGATCTGACTGCTCCAGTTCCACACCAGTATCCAACGATTTGAACACATCATCCACTTGTTGCCGCTGTACCTCGACCTGCTTGGCTTTGTCCATTTGCCCAAACGCCAGTCCAGGGAGCGCAAATCCGGATGGTCGACCCTGCAGGCCAGACATCCGAGCGACATGAGCGGTGATTAGCCGCCGAGTCTCCTCGTCTGCCATGTGGGCGTTTTGGTAAGGCGGGCAGTCGGCATGTCGTTCGCCTTCGTATGGAGGGAGTGGATCGGTGAGGTAGAAGCCGTTTTTGAGGAGCGCGGTGGAGATGTATTTGATGTTGGAAGGGAGGGTGAAAAGGAGGACGTTGACTCGGATCTCGAATTGGGGCTGCATGTCAGCGGAGTCACCGGGTGATAAAAGCTTGGACTCACAGCATCCGGGTGTAGACGCTGGACGAAACCTTCAAGCCGGAGCAAGCCTCGCTTCATGTGAGGGATGAGCACGTCGCCGAGACTAGGATCGAGATCTCCGAGGTATGAAGCCAATGAAGCTAGCTTAGTCAGCCGAAGTTTAGGCGCGGCCCAATTAAGGCTTACGAGTAGTGACCTGGATCATGTCCACCCTGGTGTTGGCCGTAGGGTTCGCTGGAGTCGGCTCTGAGCCAGCCAGTCGTAGCTGTATCTCGTCAGCTCCTGAGCATTTGCCTCCACATGGATCATCTAGCTCACCTTGAGCTTGACCTTCAAGAACTCTGCTCCCCTCCAGTCCCGCACCTCATACCTCTCCCTGCTTCCTGGCGGGACCGTCGCACCTATCAGAGCCGCTGGCGAGGGGTACAGCATCATCGCCCGGCTGACGATTGCGCCTATACACATGGGTTGCTTGGGGTTCTGTGCCGGTGGAGGGGAGGGAATACGTATGCTCGTCAGGTCGATAGGAGCAGAGCTTGTGCCGGACGTCGAGCTGCCGAGGGGGAGGTAGGAGAGGGGACCGCCGTTCGTGTTGCCGTTCGCACCAGGTAGAGGACTGCGGGTAAATGGGTGGTTGGGAGATGCAACGCTGGGGTAGACCGAGGTGAAGGCAGGGCTGGGACCGTACGCGGGGTACTGACCCTGCGGAGGGTGGACGGCGTGCCCGCCTGGTCCAGGGTAGCCATTCATTCCCACTGGATGTGGGTACCCGTGGTAAGGCGGCGGACGGTGTTGCGGATTCGGCGAAAGGCCTGGATGTCCAGGATGCTGACCAGGATACCCTCCTGCTCCGTTTTGACTGTAAGGTGGGGGCTGCTGCCCGGCCGAGCTTGGGGGTTCCCAGGACTTGAACTCGTACTGCCTGTTCCCCTGCTTCGGAGGACCTGCGGGCGCGGGCGCACCGACCCCATTGGAAGAATTTCCGTCCCCTCCAGTGATGGCCCGTGCGCCACTCAACTCTATTCCTTGGTTTCCTCCGTCCCCATCAACGTCAATGGGTTCTGTGCCCGGTACGGCCTTCGCCTCTTCCTCTCCATCATCAGAATCTGCCGTGAGGTCGATCGAGTCCGAGGGTACCTCGAGCTTGGAAGAGCGCGATGAGGAGGGTACGGTGGGAGATGAAGCTGGCGCGAGAGATGGTACCTCGGGGGTTGATAGTGATGGCTCCGCCATTTCGCTGCGGGTGATTTGCTTGAAAGTTCCTCTCGCCTTGATTCCTGCAAGGAGCAGAGGTACCGACAAGGTGTGCTTGATCTGGAGTCAAGAGTATAGAGTGAGTACTGAAAATATGGACGATGAAGAGAGAGAGAGATGTAGATCAGATTAGTAATCAACCAATTCACGTCATTCCTAACGTTATTGTATTTGATTCCGCTAATCAACCTTATTTCCATCACTACAACCCCCCTCTCTTTGGACGTCTCTCTCCACCTAGACTATTCCAGAACACTGTCATCATGGCGCCAGGAGCAGTAGCCGCTGTCTCCAGAGGGCCTACAAAGCTCAAACAAACCGCAAAAGTTCGGCTATGGAAGGGCAAGCCGGGCGCAGAGGTCGACATTGACGATTCAGACGATGATGATGAGGACGAGGAGGAAGAGTCTGTGGTAAAGAAGCGGAAGCGGTTCCAGGCGGAACAGGCGGCGGAGAGAGCAGCAAGGCTGGATAAGGATGTGGTGGCTGGTGGAGCAGGAAGGGTGTTGCGGCAAAGTGCGGCGGGGAATCTGAAGGTGGATCTGAAGAATGTGGAGGTGGGCAAGGCGATGCCAATACCTGTCAAGAAGGGTACGTAGATGCTCTAAGCCAGTGCTATCATAGCTGACTGGTCAGAGGAGGAGGAGAGCGAAGAAGAAGAGACGGACGATGAGGAGGAAGAAGAAGAGGTCAAGCCGAAGACTACCATCCCCAGACCGCCCGGATCTGAGGTATGTCTCCTCCGCACCGGTATTGGGACGAGCTGAGCAGGCAGTCTAGCGAGTACGAAACAGATAGCGAGGAGGAATCAGAAGAGGAAAAGAAGCCAGCCTTCCGACCTGTCTTTGTCCGGAAAGATCTGAGGGGGATGACGCAGGAGAAGGCGCAGGCGCTCGCAGAGGAGAAGATCAAGCAGGAGGAGGAGTCGCAGGCTCAGCGCAAGAACGATAGTAAGGAGATTGCGGGCGAGACCATCCGGCGAGAACTAGCAGAGAGTGAGTCTCCCATTTCTAAGGAGCCGAATTTAGCTGACCCGATCCCAGAGGAATCAACAGATATCGTACCAGACATCGACGATACCGACGGTCTCGACCCTACCACCGACTTCGACCTGTGGCGCGCCCGAGAGCTCGCTCGACTGCTTCGCGATAAGCAAGCCCAAGCTGCAAAGGACGAGGAGCAAGAAGAGATCGAGCGGCGTCGTGCTATGCCGGAGGAACAGCGATTGCGGGAGGATATGGAGTTTGCCGAGGCGACACGGAATCGCGAGAAGGGGGAGATGGGGTTCATGCAAAAGTACTACCACAAGGGTGCTTTCCACACGGTAAGTCGATCATCTTCGGGGTGGGATGAGCTGATGGGTGCAGGACGACAATCTACTCGCGCGAGACTATACCGGCGCTACGGAGTCTGCAGTGGACGTGTCGATGCTGCCAAAGGTCATGCAAGTACGGGATTTCGGAAAGGTAAGCTGGCTAGCCTCTCCGCTGCGACAAGGCTGACTTTAAGGCATCACGAACCAAATACACCCACCTTGCCGATCAAGATACCTCTGCCGGAGGATGGGGTAACGCCGCTCGTCTACCAGCAAGTATGGGTATTGGCGCTAGTAATCCCAACGCCATGGGAACGACCGAGACCGGATGTTGGAACTGTAAGCTTTCCCTAGGCCCCCGTCTGTCAAATAGGGTCCGCGAAGCTGACAAGATAGGTGGCGGACCGCATCTCCGCTCGGCGTGCCCAAATCAAAATATCAACGACCCGCTGGTCCTCGCCGGCATACCCAATCTCGGCGGCAGCAGTACCCTGCCTGGTATGGGGCCATTCGGCGCAGGAATGGGGATGGGTATGGGCGGCAGTATGGGTGGCGGGATGGGGCAAGGCGGACCAGCGATGGACAACAGGCCCCAGGATTCGGGATACGGTCAGCGTCGAGGCGCGGAAGTCAGTCGGGGCGGTCAGGCAGGCAGTGAGCGACGGGAAGACCGGTCGAGCGGGGCTGGACGGAGAGAATATAGGGAGGATGGGAGAGGGGAAGTGAGGCGGCGTCATGATGATGATCGCCGAGGAGGGGATCAATCAGACGGTCGTCGAGAAAGGCACAGGGATGAGGATCGACATCGAGTCAGCAGAGAGGAGAGGGAGGGAAGGTACGATCGTGATGATCGCAAACGACCGAGAAGTGCGGATGAGCGGAATGGAGGTCGGAATGGGGAGGAGCGGAGAAGGAGGGATAAGGCTGGGGACGGGGATAGAGATGGGGATAATAGGCGGCGGAGAGAAGAGCGGGATCGCGACCGGGATCGGGGTGGAGGCAGGGATGGAGAGCGGGACCGGGACAGGCGGTGAGATGGTGTAGGGGTCCCGCACTCGAAGATGTCCTCATTTCCAAGATCACTCACTGAGTGCTAGCTCACAGCACCGAGTTATAGGTCATGCATTACTCACGATACTGATCTAGCGGGATCCGGATACGAACGATCATTGGGCTCACGCCATTCGTTGTGACCCATATGTGCTCACATCTATTCATACCTACTCGTGACTAACGCATCCCCTAAAGCCATGGAAGCCATTATAATCGCAGACTGTCTGCCCAGTACCCCAAGCCCGAGAAGATCGCGGCGGACTTGTCCGCCTTCCCACCTAAGCCAACTCCGCCGTCAGAGTCACGCTCGGATCCCCTCCAGGATTGGTGACGCTATTGTACAGGGTCAGGTAATCAGACCCGCCTTGTGGACTATGGCGGGTGCTGTCGAGCCCATTCCCAGCTCGGCACGTCAGGACATTCGCGGCATCGGCCGTGCATGTGACGGCTCGAACGGTTCCGTACCGGCTGTCCACTCTTTCGATATATGACCCGGTTGTGGAGTCGGTGACGGAGCCTAGATACGGTGAGCCCCTGTGCGTACGCGTGTGGAGACTCGCGATCGGTACGTACCCTGTGCAAAAGGAGACTCGTATTCACGGAAGGTGCAGGTCCGATCGAGCACAAAAAATGTGCTCCCACTTCTATCTCGACCAACATCGTAGCGAGATCCCCCAACGCCGGCGCCGACAAACGCAGATGTACCGACGTCGGAGCGAATGAAGATGGCTGCGTCCATAGGGACGGTGCCGCATACACTGCTCAGGTGAGCTTGCTAGCGCCGCGTGTCTGCTGAAGATGCGGTCGGGAGTGACTCACTGAGGTCCAGTGTACGCCTCAACTGTCAGGGTGATGGCTGGGTCGCCCGAGTTTGCATTCGGGTAGAGGGTCAGGACATTGATTCCGGTACTCCAGCGGGTGACGGCGAGACCTTGGGCTGTCCGGCACGTCAGAACAGCGGCAGCGTCGACAGTACAGGTAAGGGTATCGCCATCGCCGTCGGCCGTTGTAAAGACAAAGCTACCTGTATTGCCTTGCGCGGAAGCTATGGCAGTGAGCGCTGGCCGCTATACTTAAATGACCTCAAATTGCCCAAGACTCACCTCGTCTAGACCTGTCGTTGTCTGGGCGCAAGGCACAGTAGGAGTCCAGGACCCACACAGTCGCTTGACCGATCGGGGTTTTGACGCTGTTGTAGATAGAATTTGGCAGCGAGCGGACATAGTCGGTAAAGTAATTGTTGGTCTGTAGGTCCGTACGGAGAATGAAGGGTTGCCCGACTGGCTGACTGCCACAGCTCCTGCGGATGTCAGCGTGAGTGAGCTTGGGCGGAAAAATCGGAACGAGCCTACACTTGCGGGGAGGTATTTGGAGCCGGCGCTGTGTCTCTCTTCCGGGTCGCACGCCGCACTATCTGGGCTCGGGAGGCTTGCCGTTGTCGAACGGCTGGGCCAGCAGGTGCAGACGACTGCTGGCGGGGAGACTCGAATCGGCCGGCAAAGGCCAGGCTGACGGAGAGTGAGGCGAGGAGGAGACCGTGGACTGAGAAGATCATGATGATCGTTAGCAAGGATGGGGCGTGATCGTCCAACGACCGGTCATTAATATATCGGCCAGGTGTCCTTGAGGGGCCCGAGGCCCGAGGGCTAAGACCAAGTACTAGGGCTGCATCTCGAACAGCACCGAATATATGAATGAAGACCCTAGGCATGTAGGCAAATGGTCGCACTTTTTAACTTTTTCCGCTGCGGATGGGTTGTGGGTACTACTTTTTCCGCTGCGGATGAGTAGTGCGTACTCCATTCATAAGTCGGGGTAGTAGCACTTACCGCCGTCAGGACTCCGCTGCGGATGGGTCGTCCGCTATCGTGCGTACTCCATCAGGCCTGCGATCTGAGACAGCTGCCGAGACTCCACTGGGGCACGTAACGATAGTAGTGCGTACTCGATACCAACCCTACAATTAATCCGGGCCGGCCGGCTGCCGGACGGCTGCCGGGTGGCCTGAATACTTCGGCTCTTTGTCACTCGCGCTGCTTATCGTCCCCAGTGTCGATCTTCCGCGCAGCAAGATGTCCGCGGCCCTTTAGGCCGGCAGAGGTCAGCTCACTGGCGCGACCGGGATGAAGGCTTCAATTATGGCGAGGTCTCTGACGCGCCAACGCGCTTGCCAGCAGATTTCAGCGCCTTACGCCGACACGGCTCTGTCATCTTGCTCTAGACGGCCACTGTCTCACCTTTATCGCAATGCTCCAGAGCACTCTGGGATTCTCCGTTTGTACCGGTCGCTCAAGCAGATCCAACCAGTCACCCAATCAGCGGGACCGCTTTGGCCCAAACACGATACTAAATCTAGAAGTCATCGATAGGCAGACACCAGCGACGTGGATGGGCCTTGAGCGCATTCAGCCCCGCACCATTCTTTCCACCTGATATACTGAGCGTGAAGATGGCCTTGTGAGTGAATGGTCATCCTCCTGAAGCCTTGGTGCCCTTCTGCAATCAAATTGACTTCAATCAGTTACACCCGTCGGGAGCGCGTGGCGCCTGAGGTCATTGCTGTCCGATGTTTGCATCTGAGCGAGGAGTCCTGAACAGCGGGGTGGAGGCCGGGATGGGGAGGAGCGGAGAAGGAGGGATAAGGAGAGGGATGGAGATAGGGATAGGGAGGATAGGCGGAGAAGAGAGGAGCGGGATCGGAATCGGGGTGGTGATAGGGATAGAGAGCGGGACCGGGACCGGGATAGGCGGTGAGATGAGGGGTATAATGTGTACGGTTCTATGCTGTCCTCTGCTTTGCGAGACATCTGACAGCTGCAACTGATCCGGTTGAGTGATGCTACTGCTCACCATACTGACCTCGTACTGTACCCTGATAGGCCGCAGGTATTCATGACTCCGTTGGCGCCGGCTGCTGTACACAAAGGTCTCTGAGACGTAGGTAGTGGTCGGCCGCCATGCGGTGTCGACCAAGCTGGGACGAGTGACTTATCGGCCACGGGGCATTCGGGTCGAGAGGGATCGAATGTTCCAGCACACGTGCACCATCCGTACATGATTCTCGGTCGATCTACCGCTCAAAGGATGGCTACCAGCGAGTCCACTGCGCGCCTCGACGTCAGTGTCCCCTCTCTTTCGGTCTTGGAGCCTTACTCTCTACGTTACTGCAACATCAACATTTGACGTTCGCAAGATGTCTTCCACCTCGTCAACCGAGCTCCTTCCTGACGCTCTCAGCGGCACAGTCGAGCGGGGTGATCTTGCCTACAACGGCCGCATCGTCTACCACGCCACAGGCCTTCAAGAAGACTGTACCATCACGGCAAGCCGAAAGTTCCCACTCCACAAGGCACAAGCGCTACCATTGAGACTGCATTCCACGGAGAACCTCGACCAGATGTTGAAGGACCTGCATTACAAGTACCACGCGAACAGCGGATGGTCACCGAGACAACATGCTCGGTGGATGACCTTCACGCTCATCCAGTGCAGCAAGCTGCAGGACAGGCTCACCCAAGCGACGGTGAGTGCGATGATGGCCAGCGGGGGCGTGGGCCGGACGACACCTGAAATGCGATACCCTCTCCTTGGGTTGAGCTTGCAACGTTCGTGGACTCCCGGCTTGAGACTGCACATTCAGAAGGCCGAGCATACTTTCCTCCATCGCGCAGCCTCGACGACGCCGACACCACTGCGAAGACGTTCGCGGAGCATGTCGCTGGCTTGGAGAAGTTGCCCAACGCGACATTGAGGAAGATGATCCGCATCGAGAAGCGAGATCTTGACAGCATTCTCGATGAGCTGTACATCCGTCGACTGGAGTGCTCGACAAGGCCCCGAGCCAGCGAGAAAAATCCCGATGGACAAGCTGGACCCTGGCGCAGTTTGTCGGAGGAAAGGAGTACACCGGACTCAGCCCCAAAGAACTGGCGGCCATGAATGCCTACGGGACGTTGGGGCTCCCGCCAACAAAAGACGAGCGAGGCGATGGCGCGGAAGTCTGGGGTGTTTACGCAGCGTCGGTGGACAGCGGGGAGACATTTGTCGACCTCGATGCGGTGGCGTGACGAGGAGAACGTTGAAGCGTGTGTCGTCGGCTCCATGCAGGCTTGTTTAATTTTTGGATGCTGTACGCGTCCCAGTAGAAGGCCGTTCGTTTCCACCACCCGTGACATCCTCGTGTGTCGCGCTGTAAACATCCTCGCGGCGGTAGGGCACGGGATCCTCGCTTCGCGGCGGCTGCGTGGAGCTGCATAGACATGAATGCGGAAGAGACATCCGTCATTTGCGCAGACGCGGAACGCCCACTCCTGCCGCTTTGATGTGATGAGCGCGTCGTCAGAATCATCAGCGGTTCTTAAGATCGTTCGGGAAACCCGCTTGGTTCTGTACTTTTTGACAGCGTCGCCCCAATCAGCCGCCTCCTTCCAATGCCCTCTAGTGTCGTTCTTGCCAAGGTTGCATTCGCATTGTTCGGCGATGTCATGAGCTCTTGGCCTTGGCTGCCTGCGCCGCATTATACACCTTGTCATTGAGACCCGCTCGGTTCCGCGCAATCTAGCCGTTAGCTTTGCGCTCCTGTTATTCGGATTACGCTAGCTCACCTCGATGCCGAAGAACTGCACTCGAGTAACCAAGATACAGTTGTCCTCCCCGTACGGCTCATCCGCATTCCGGCGTACGAGCGTCCCAAAGTTGTAGTCCGTCAACCGTCCCTCATACTGGATTAATCAGCTCAATCCTTCCTCCATCCTCGGAGAGGTGATGGACAGCTTACTGGCATGATAAAGCTCCGCCATCTCTCCTTCCCAGCCGCGGTCTTCATCTTGTCCTCGTCTAGTATTCTGAGCGCCTCGTCAAACTTGTACTCTGGGAAGATTTCAAGGAAACGGGAGTGGATTTCGTCGTCCATACTGTACGATCAGCTTCGGACGCCTAAGATCCAAGTGAGGAGTAGCGTACGGCGTGAGCTTCATTCTACTTGGTGGGATGGCACCGAGCAGCTTCTCATATGCCTATCATAGTTAGCTTCTTGTGCGTATACCGCTCTCCGTGGAACATGCTCGAATCTGACGAAACGCACCTCCAGGTGCTCCACTGTCTTCACCGCGAACTGCATCTCAATCTCCGGCGCATTCCCCGTCGTTTTGGCGTCGAACGACATCTTCGCTGCGATCTTCCTTGCTGTCTGTGAAGCTGTCAAGAGTGTGGCTTGATGATATAGCAGATACTGACGAGTTGTATATCTGAAACCTGGGTGTGACAAGTGAAACGGTCCGTGATACGGCAACTTTTTCCAGCTAAAGTCCACGTCACTGTTGTTGCCATCGGTTATGACATGGGGGTTGCCACTGCAGCTGCAGGTGTAACGTTTCATCATCTACCCCTTGGACTTTGACTCGCTCTCTCACACCTACATACCTACACCATCACAGAGCGAAGCTATCAACAAGGAGGTATTCCCCACCGAAAAGAGCTCGGAGTCGCTCGAGAGACTCTTCCCTTTACCGCCCATATTCCGCAGATTGTGCCCGAAATCTGCTTCAACTCCCACAGGAGATCCCTTTGCCCTGCCGCCAGCATGATCCACCCAGCGAGTCTGGCAAGCTCGCCGCCTTCCCTACCTATCGTCCGGCAGCCTTCACCTCTGTCCTTCTCAGTGACATCGGAAGATCACTCGACGCCGCCCTCGCCCAGCTCGCACTCTGGCTCCAGCCTCCCTCAAATAGGGTTCTCCGAGCCCAACCTCCCAGGTCCTTCGCGTATCCGGCGAGTCCCTTCGCCCACTCCCATATCGCCGCCTTTTCGCGTTGGCAATGGCGAAGGACCGGTCCCTACCGCCCCTCTCCCCGACTCCATCCTCTATCGCTCAACCCTCGCCCACCTCGAAACGTCCACTTCCACTCTGAAACGCCTGTCAAAGTCCGTGCTCAACCACAGCTCGGTGTTGATTGCTGTACTCGAAGCTGTCGAGAAGGCGGAAGAGGAGTTCTTGTTGGTGTTGGGGGAATTGGGGCGGTATCTGGAAGGAGGGTTTGGCGTGGCGGGCGGGATATGGGCAGAGGATGGGGTGAGGAAGGTACGGAAAGAGAGGTGGAAGGGGCAAAGGGAAGAAGTGAGGGGGATGGTGGAGCAGGGAGTGGCTGGTATGAAGGGGGATTTGAAGCGCTGGGGACTAGCAGGAGGGGGAACGCAAGCGAGATTTGAGGTTAGTCTTGTACTCCAGCTGACGACTCTTCTTGAAGTGGGGGGCAGAGCTGAACAGACAGCGTACTACGAAGCAGTACTACGATCAGACGTCCAACTATCTGTCACATTCGGACCCCTCCTCCAGCTCAGCACCCGCATCACATTCCATGTCAGCCACCACATCGTCTCCTGCTTCAAATCCGCGACACGCCTCGCCAACCGCCGGCGAGACGGAGCAGTCCGCCCGAACAGCAGCTTTCGAGCTCGCTAGATATTCACACCACTCGACCCTACTCTACGCGGTGCCTCCATCTTCGCTGAGCTGCCTCGATCTGCTCGTAAATCTATACGGCTGGGTCGGAGGGGTTCTCGGCGAAAACCCTGTCAGGCGGGAAAGCACAGGTGGGATGGACGAGGCTTTCGGTTCCGCGCCGAGTCTCGTCTCCCGCCCGCCCAAAGAAGGGTCAATCAACTCCATTCCGCCCTCCCTGCGGCTCAAGGAGGAGGTCGCTACCTCCCTTTCGAAGCTCGCAGGCGTGAGAGTAGAACTGCTCGATGGATGGGCAAAGCGGAACCAGCAGACCGCTCGGCTAGAGGACGAGGCAAACCGTCTCGTCACTCTCTCGGAGTCCAAATTCGCCGCTCGGACCTCGGAAAAGCCGCTCTCGCCAAACCTGTCCTACTCTGCCCATATCACCCCCATATCCTCCGCCGGCGTCGAGTTCAAGAAGAACGCAGGAAAGATGCACAAGCTACATCGGTCCGTCGGCGGTAGATTGAGAGATTTGCTCAGCTCGTCTGGGTCCTCCAAGGATCTCGCGGGCGTCATAGGTCGGAACGGGCACCTGCAGCCGGGAGACAAGTCGAATCGGAATAGCTTTGACGTTTCGGCGTTGACGGGCAGGAGGGCGGAGGCTATCCGGGAACTGGCGGAGCTGGACGAAGGGGAAGAAGCGGGGTACACACCAGTGTCGGCTCCGGGATCGACGATCCGGGCTGTTCCTCAGCCGCAAGACGACGTTTCGACGCCAGGGGGCTCAAGGCCGAAATTGCATAATCGGCACTCGATACAGGTCACTCCGGATGCTGCGCCCTTCCTCGTTGATCCGGCTCTGTTTCCGCTCCCGATCCTACCGCCTGGTCTGACGGAGACTGGACCTGCGATCGGCGGGCTGGCGATGCGTCGACCGAGCAAGTCGGCGGATTCGATGCCGGTACCGCACAGCGCTTTCGTGCCGCTGAGTACGGTGGAGAGTGTGGATCAGACGGAGGGTCTAGGAGAGGAGCGGGAAGATGCAGGCCGGAAGCGAGAGGGTGTACTTTGGGGAGCGGGAACGTGGGAGGAGGTCGGGAAGGGCGGGAAGGTCAAGTGGGAGAAGTATTGGGTCGTACTAGATCATTCGTCGATCTACGAGGTGAGCTTACCAGTTCTTTTTGTCGTAAGGGTGAAGCTGACCAGTAGTACCGCGACACGGACTTTGATCGTCCTGAAGGTCCACATGCGGTGATTGACCTGAAGTTTGCGAGTGTACGAGAAGGCAGGGGGACGGATAGGAGATTCGGTGAGCTAATACGTTCCGCCACGATCGGGCAGGTAGCTGATCTTTCAGTATTTGAGATTGTCACTCCCACGCAAGGTCGGCGGCTGTATCAAGCCACCTCGGACACGGAGATGAAAGTAAGCTTGTTTCCCTCATTCTGGTGTCCGGAGGATAGCATAGCTGATAGTGTAGCAATGGATCTACGCTATCTGCAACGCCATTGAATCGGTGATACAAGGCACCTCCTCCGTCCGGACTTTTGACACCTCCAAGCTCCGCACCATCTCCGGGGCATACGACGACCATGCCGTCCCTCTTCGCCAAAAACTCGGCTTCCCCATCCCTGGGATCCCTTCCCGCCCGAACGGCCTTCCTATGCCTATGCCTTACATCCCGGGCAGTCCGTCCCGGCGGTCCATGCCGCCCCCTAGCCGACCTGACGAGGGCGGCCCAGGCCTCTTTGACGCCCGACCCCGTAAACGGCAGACGAGCTTCAAGAAAGCTCTGCGGCAATCTGCAGAGATAGCGGGGGAGAAGTGGAAAGACGCCATGAGCTCTCGGCATCCCCATGGCGGAGACGGGCGACCCGGGTTCTTATCCCCCGGAACGAGGATGAAGAGCTCTTCTTCCCATTCTGCGGTCTCGGCGTCTTCGGGATGGACGGAAGACCCGCCCCCTCTCCCTTCGTCCACCGATGGGTCACACGAGACGCCTACAACGCAGCTCAACACGAGCACCGCGACCCAGACGACCGGCTCGACAATGGTCGAGCCCCCCAGCGACGCGGGGACATGGTATGATGTTGATCCCGACGGGCAGATTGAGAAGCGCGTCATGGAGATGGCGGGCTTAGGGATCGGTTTCTCACCTACCAGCTCGCCAGCTGCTGAAGGGCGCCGGGTCAAATCGGAAGGAAAAGGTGTTTTGGGGACGGCGGGTAATCCGAGCGGCGCAGGGGAGGAGATGACGCGAAGCCGGTCGGCGGATGTCCCGCCGGTCCCGAAGGCGGTGAATGAGGGGAGGCTGGATATGGAGACGTTGAGAAAGGTGGCGGGTGCGTCCGGGAATACGGCTTGTGCGGATTGTGGCAAAAGCACCAAGTCTAGTCGCTGGGCGACAATCAGTAAGCTCGCCTCGATACACATGTGCTGCTCGAGGACGAGAGCTGATCCAATAGGCCTACGAGACACATCCATGGTCATGTTCATCTGTATCCGCTGCTGTGGGATCCATCGGTCGTTCGGCACGCACATCTCCAAGCCGCGCTCGGTCGACCTCGATATTTGGACACAGGAGAGTATAGCGCTGGCCTTGGAATGGGGGAACGAGCGTGGGAATATGGTCTGGGAGGCTATGCTTTCAGATGGGGAGAAGAGGGGGAGTGAAGAGTGAGTTGAATCGCTGCGAGAGCCGTGCGGCCGCGCAGAAGCGAAACTGACGACCTAGTAGGGATATCGCCGACTTTGTCCGGAGAAAGTATGTCGAGGGGAGGTGGTTGAGCGATGAGATGCGCGCGAGGTACGGCCTGGAGCCGAGAGATGGGGTCGTGGTGGGTGTGGCGCTGGGTGAGCCGGGGTTGCATCCTGGAGGTGGGATGGCGATGGGGGTGGCGAGATGAGATGCTCCTCTCATCGTGGACTTTGGACAATTCCTGCTATTCGCATCTTGGAATTCAGCTGTATACTATCATGTAGCCAATCTAACTTGATATCCTGCTATGCACGTTGTATGGCCTGACTCTCTGAGGACAGGAAGGATCAAGAAGTACTGAAATGTGGTGACAGGTCGCCTAGTGTGGCAGTCCTTTGGTGCGGCGCCACATTCGACACGCGCCTGACTTTCGGAAATCCGGGTGGCGTCACGCGTCCGGGTGCAATCCGCGTCCGGCCGGAGGGTCGTGTGGCAGCGGACAAGGAAGAAGGACGTAGCTTTTGTGCTTTCTCCTCTTCCTTCCTGCGAGAAATAGCTGTCGATCCTCGGCGTGTGCATATACTCTGCGCACCTGTCGCGTCCATCCTTGTATGCATGTGCGATGACCGAGTGAGACAGGCGGAGACGGACGAGAAAATGAAGACGCGGCGAGGTTAGTTTCCGGAACCTGAAACGCGATGCTGCCCTGTCTTCCCTGATGTGCGTGACTTGGATTCACCTTACTGCATATATTTCACCTATCCTAGCCTGAAGCCACCTGAAAGAAGAGGTCTGACCGGTGTCATTGGGAAGTGTACGTCGTAGTTCCCTTCCATACATCTCTCTTCTACATCCACCACTCGCGCATACACCTAGTCGCCTGTTCACTCCGGCACTCAGTCATCCAAAGAATTCTCCGACTTCCTTCTTCCCCCTTCACCACCTTTTTCTTTCTGGATGTCCAGTACTTTCTTCTCATAGACCTTTCGTATAGTACCTTGTCTATATCTCCTCCTACTTCCTCCGTCCTCACCACTCTCATATCAGCACCATGCCCGCCGCTTCGAAACGCACGCGTACGGTAACGGCGGACGAGGAGAACGCGCCCCCTACCCCGCCTCCTACGGCTCGCGCGACTCGTCGGACCCCTGCTGTAGCAGCTCCAGAGCCCTCAGTCTCTCCTACGACCATCACCACCCCTCCCTCCCCCCAACCTACCACTACACCCACGCGACCTATCCAAACGCCCTCGTCCACTCTCCACCTCGCGCCCCCTACACCTCTCACACGGAGCTCTACCTCGCTATCGCCAGCCACGCGCCGCACGACCGCCTCAGGGCTATCGCTCGCAGCGCTCACGCCTAGCCGGGGAGGAGGCAGCGGCGCCGCTGGCCCGTCTCGAGGAGGCATGCTCGTCCGTACCCAGTCTACACCGGCCCTTTCCAGCCCGACCGACCTGAAGGAAAGCGTCGCGTCTGGTTCAGGTGGAGGTGGGAGGGGTAAGGGTGATCCCGAGGATGTCTTTGGCGGGCCCGGAAGGCGGTTTGGAAAGGGCAAGGAGAATGTACCACCAAAGAAGGACGCGGAGAGGGATGAGGCCGAGAGCAGTTCCAGGAAGAGGCTACGGGTCAGCCGGAGGGCCAGTGGAAGCGGGAGTGGAATAGGCAGAGCGAGGAGCGGTAGTGTCGCTAGTGTACGGAGCGAGAGCTCTTCAGGTATGTCTCCTCGTCCTACACGAGCCCGAATTCATGCTGATAGTGCAGGCCCCAACTCGCTATTTTCGCGCCGATCAACCGTCTTTCCTTCCCCCTCTCCATCACCATCCAACGCTACTTCATCGAGCTCAATCGATCCCCTTGATGTCCTCGGTGAGGCGGAGGATGACATGGACCTCGATCGAACTCCTACTAAAGCACGCCCGGTACCTCGTCGAGGCGTCACACTCCCCACACCACCTTCATCCTCCCCCTCCCTCCGCTCCGAGGTGGACGCGACTGGTCGCCGGATGCAGCTCGTACGCGTCGATTCGACCCTCTCCATCTCGTCGGACGCTACCGAGGTCGATGCCGATCCGGACATGGCAGTCGCGGGCGGGATCCCGATGAAGGCCAAGAACGCGTACAAGCACCTCAAATCCTTCCTCCGGCTCTCGTCTTCTACCGAGAGATCCACTTCGGCCGACGTCATTGGGCGGGAAGATGAGAAGGCTGTTCTGAGGTCATACTTCTCGCTTCGGTCGGCGTACGACGTAGGGCTGTACGTTTCTGGACCGCCTGGAACGGGCAAGACCGCGCTGGTCACTGCGATGGGACGGGAGATGGCCATGGAAGGGTGGAATGTTGTGGAGGTGGGATGTATGGGCGTCAACGCGGGCAGTATCCGGGCGTTGTTGGCTGAGCAGCTGGGTTGTGAGAGGTCAGAAGAGGGCGTACAAGCCGCCATTGCGCGTCTCGGCAAGAACACGTGAGTCACCCAAATCTATTGCATGATTATAGCTGACCCGCTAGCTTGATCATCCTGGACGAGGTCGACTCGCTTCTCCCTCCCGCCCCGGCTCTTCCTACACCGGCTACCTCACACCTGCTCTCCCGCCTCTTCTCGCTTCCCCTCCTCTCTACCCCCTCCACCACCATCAAGTTCATTGCCATTTCCAACACCCTCGACCTGACCGTCCGCGCTCGTCTCGTCCTCCCTACCGGCACCCAGCCTCAGGTCCTCCCCTTCCGCGCATACGGTACCGCCGAGATGATCGAGATTGTCAACTCTCGTATCGCCGCGGCCGCGATAGACCGGCTGGACTTTGAGACTGTCAAGGTCGACCAGAAGGCGATCGAGCTCTTGACGCGCAAAGTCGAGGCGCAGAACGGGGATCTGCGAACATGCCTCGCATCCTTGACATCGGCCGTCAACCTCGCCGAGGCTGAATGGGTCAAAAAGACATTCACGTCCGAGTCGGATGCGCCTGACGCTCCGGTAGTCCCCCTTGTCAAAATCGCCCTCCCGCACATCATCAAGGCGTTCACTTCGCACACGCAGCAGCTCAAGGCTGCGGCGGGATCATCATCTAGCGCATCGGGCAGCCCGACCGCCCGCAAGATCCGCTCGGTACCTCTCCAGGGAAAGATGGTGCTCGTATCCATCCTCATCTACCTCGCTCGGTGCCGCGTCGGCCTTCCCGGCTGCCCTAGCGCCGCCAGCAACGCCTCGACCCCCACCACCAGCCCGCACAAACACGGCGACCTCTCCACTTCCACCCTGTACGCGACGTATTCGTACCTCCTTTCTCATTCCTCCAGCCCCTTCCCTCCCGCCGCCGAATCAGACTACCGGGACCTCCTCTCCAACCTCGAGACCCTCGGTCTGGTTTCGCTCTTTGGGAACGGATCGTCCGCGCACATGTCTCGCTCGACATCGGCGGGTAATGCTCGCGGAGGAAAGGGAGCCGCAGCGGGACCGAGGGTCGAGCTGTGTGTACCCGAAGAGGATGTCAAGTTGGCTTTGGGGCTGGGTGCGGGCGCCACGCAGGGCGGGATGGCTGATGAGGAGGTTGGCAAGGTCTGGGACAGGGAGGATGCGCGGGTCGAGAAGGCTCGGGAGAAGATTGCGAGGGCGGTAGAGGTCTTGGCGGGTTTGGAGAGGGATTAGGCGGTGGTGTAGCCTTATGGCGGACGAAATGGTAGTGAGCTGGGTCAAATACTCTGTATAGTATACGTTTCTTCCATAGGTCACTCATTGTAGAATAGCTAATTACGAGTCGGGCGAAGGGGTGCTATATAGCTGGCAACGAGAGGAGTTTGGGTATCTTTATGACATGCAATTGTGGCTCTCCACCTTACTATTTGCTCCAGCTATCCTCTCTGCCCTGTTGGAGCTCCTGGTATCCCCCATAAGGCAGCACTCACAGAGAGGTAAGATGGCATTGTACGGTGCCATAATATGATGCCGATGGACGCGACGGGACGCGCTGGACGCGTCAAACTGAACTTTTGCTCTTGTCTTCTCATACATCTTGCCAACTAACACTTAGCCCTACTCACCACCTAGACCGCATCCATAGCCCAGTAGCTGCTCCTGTGCACCTTTCCATCATCTCGCAATGCCCGTTGCCGTTGCAGAGACCCCTCAAAGGTCAAATCCTGATCACGGTCCGTCTCCCCTTCCCTGCTCGATTCCTACCGCAATCCAAGCTGACCCTGCAGAGGAATACCAATACCTCGACCTCATCCGGCGCATCATCTCGACAGGACAGTCCCGCCCCGACCGCACCGGAACAGGCACCGTCTCACTCTTCGCGCCCCCTTCGCTCCGCTTTTCACTCCTGGACAACACCCTCCCCCTCCTCACCACCAAGCGCGTCTTCACTCGCGGCGTCATCGAAGAGCTCCTCTGGTTCGTCTCGGGCTGTACGGACGGGCAGGTTTTAGCGGACAAGGGCGTGAATATATGGGAGGGAAACGGATCGAGAGAGTACCTCGATAAGGTCGGATTGGGACGTAGGCGGGTAGGCGATCTGGGCCCAGTGTATGGGTTCCAGTGGCGCCATTTCGGGGCAGAGTACGGGACGTGCGAGGATGATTATAAGGGCAAAGGGGTGGATCAGCTCGCGAGGGTGGTGGATACCATCAAGAACAATCCGACGGATAGGAGGATAGTGCTCAGCGCTTGGAATCCGAAAGGTAGGTCCTGATCGCCCCTCTTTCTTTTGCATCGGCAGGAGCTAACGGGCAGACCTCGGGATCATGGCCCTCCCACCATGTCACATGTTCTGCCAATTCTACGTCACCCTCCCCTCCACGCCCGAATCCAAACCCCAGCTCTCGTGCCTCATGTACCAGCGCTCCTGCGACCTCGGACTCGGCGTGCCCTTCAATATCGCCTCGTACGCCCTCCTCACGCACATGATTGCTCACCTTACGGGCTGCGAAGCCAAGGAGTTTATCCTCCAAATGGGCGATGCGCATGTGTACAAGGATCACGTCGAGCCGCTGGCGGTGCAGCTCGAGCGGGAGCCGAGGGAGTTCCCGAAGCTCGTATGGAAGCGGACGAGGGAGGAGATTGAGGCGAGTGGAGGAGTGGATGGGTTTAGGTATGATGATTTTGGAGTGGAGGGGTATAAGCCGATGGGCAAGATTGAGATGAAGATGTCGGTGAGTGGTGCTGGGGTCTGCGATGAAGCGGCGCTGATGAGAAGGCATGAGGTACTTGACAAGAGGGACCATGGCCGTGGGCTCTGCCATATCGAACCTATCTTGGCCGACAGCATGTATATTTGCCCAATGATACATATATCTGGCACATACTGCTACAACTCTACCGCTTCATGACTGTCCTAGGCGTAGGTAATATGGATGATCTCTCCGAGAGATAGCCCCGCATTCTGTCTGTCAGCTTGATCCACCAAGTCTTCTGTAGTGAAAATTCAGCTTACAGCCCCTGTATTGACCCGACTATCTCGACTGAGACGACAATCAGCTGGATGCTCCCTGCCCAAAACATCAGACTCACTAGCCTGCCGCTCATTCTCCCCTTCAAACTCATACCGCTTCTGGCCACCGTCCCTCCATACATTGATCTTGAACCCGCCACTCCGTCCCGAAAGCTTCACTCCGGCAACCAGCGAAATATGGAAACTCGTCGTCTTCATGGAATCGAAGAATGCACGGGATTCGGATGGCATGATGTGGATGTAGTCGCCGTCGATGGCGAGGGTGCGTTCGTGCCGGCCGATGGCGATCTTGCGGTTGACCTTATATTTCTACCGAGTCAGCATTGGAATGGCTGGCGTCTGGGCGAAGGCTCACTTTGTAAGTTTGAGCAAAGTCCGCCAGGCCGGGTCCGAACCGAGCTGCCGGATTAGGCTCGCTCTGCCGCTTGAAGATCGATGCTGCGCGATGTCAGCTGAATTCGCTTTGAGATTTCGCTTTCGAAGAGAGCTTAGCTCACCACTCGGATCTCCACCTCTTCTATCGCCTATCCGCAACCCGTGCTCCACAGCCCACTGGGTCTTGACCAGCGCCAAGTCATTCTTCCCCTCCAGACTCGCCACCGTCCGGTCTACAGGAATAGCCAGTGTCAGATCAGCCAGACAGAGTACCCAATCGGTATAGGGCGGTGCGAGCCGTTTCTTCTTGCACAGTATCTCGGTCAGATCGGCGATATAGATATCGGATGGTCTGCAGGGTTCAGCTAATCCCAAATCTCGCAGGGCAGAGGGACTGCCTAGCTTACACTGAGATGGTGGTGGTAAAGTGCACATCAGCACTAGCAGTCACCCTGATCCGAAGGATGACCTGCTTGCTCAATGCCGAGCTCAGCCCGACACTGCCCTTGAAGGTCCCGCCATCCGCGCCGGGCATGCTAGGGACTGCCAAGTTCTCGCTGGAAGAAAAGCTCCGCACAGACGATGATGAGGATGCGTTCTGCAGGATTGGCGGCCGCTGAGTGACGGGAACTTTGGTGGGGTTCCGTGATTGAGCGGGACGGGTGGGTTGGGCGATTACGCGGGAGGGGCGGCGGACGATCAGGGGAGCTTTAGCAGCATTTTGCTTGACTGGCGATGTGAGCTCGAGTATTGAGCATGATGACTACGGAGAGCTCACTTTGAGATGCCGTGGCTTCGACGATACCGAATTGGCCATATGAGAACTTGGATATCTTGGAGTCTCGGTCGAGCGCTAGTCGAGTCAGCTCGGGAGCCTCGCTTCAAATTGACTCTCTGAGCTCACGCGGGAAGTCCTCATCCACTTCTCCATCATCCTCGACGATTCTTAGTCCCCAGCCGACCGTAGTCCACCTCTCTTCCACCTCCTCCTGGCTCAGACCCGGCTGCCTTCCCTCCTCCCAGTACTTGTACAGCGCATACCCCGTCACATCTTCCACCGTTGCGTCCTTCCTGACTTTGGCCATGATCGGCACGCTGGGATCTTCTGAGTGAGGGAAGAAGAGCTCGAGCGTCAATGACGCGACGGTACCTGGCGCCGCGACGGTGGTGTAGAGCGATGCGAACGGGTTGGGCTGAGCGAGAGGTGCGAGCTCATCCTCCGTTTCCAGTCCATGTGCTGTAGACACGAGATGCGGGATATGTTTGTTGAGCGCCGCAGTGAGGGCGGACTGGCGAATGGAGGGTTGTCGAACGATGGGGACCGTGGCGAAAGACAGCGTTACTTCCGGGTCGAGCATAGAGGACCGCCGACTTTCGTCTCGGGCTATACGGGCCGCTTCGTCCAGGTAATAGTCCCCTTCTTCCGCCATTTCCATATCTGCCTCCTCATCGTCGCTTCCCTCATCCACCATAGTCTCCCCAAACCCAGCCCCGGCGTCCCTTCCTGCCGTCTCCGAATCGGTCCGCCTGGTTGATCCGCCTATTCCCGAGCTGAAACCCTCCCCAAATCTCTGCTCCATCGATCCCAGAATCTCATCCTCGACGTCTCCGGATGTCTCTGACATGCTCAGAGCTTGCTCGGGAGGCCCTGCCCCACCGGAGCCGAGGCCGGACGCGAGCATGCTGGATCCGAGCTGACTTGGCGTCATGGACGGAACGACAAGGACCGGGACTGGCGCAGAATCCGCCCGAGGTCGTCTCGAGGGCGAGAAGAACCCATCATCCACCATCCGAGGCTGCTGCGACGCCAGGGGCATTTTGCCCTTCATGGGACTGAGTGCCTCGCTTGAATTGGCCCGGGGCCCATTCCTACCCCGTCCCTCCCCCTCGACGGCTCTTCTTCCCGATACACGCATACCCATACCGCCCGTCCGCCCCGCTCCAATGATTGTCTGAGTATACTTCAGACCGCCCTCTCGACCAGGCGCATCGTCTCCTCCGCGACTATGCGACCGATCCCGAGTCGCCCGCTCGTTCCGCGCATTTCGGAGCGAATCATACGAGGACGGGTAGTCTGGGGGCGGCGAGTCCAGCGCCCGCTTTATCTCGGGCCATCGGTCGATATCCGATAGTCCGCTTGCATCTATGTATGGGTTGAGAGCGAAGGATGGGTCCACCGAGATGATCCGGGGAGTGAGCGGGTCATCGGTATGTCGCAGTGCAGACAGCCGGATCGCTTGGAGCGCGTAGCTAAAGTCAGCCAAATTTCGGGAGATATCTCACCTGACATCTGTGATCATCGCCATGCCGACTATGGTATTCTGAGTATCATTCTGTAGGGGACTAGGCAATGTAAGTAGAGCATAGAGTTCTCGCTGTGGACGTTGCTGTGGACAGTCGCACCCAGGGGACGATGACGGCATTGTTATGATCACGTGATCTTATCAGTGCAGTTCGAGATTTTTTCAGCGTCACAGCTTGTGCGTTGCGGTATCTACAAAGCTTTATTGCACTCGAATAACTGCCATCAGCTATGTCCGGAACACTCATCTCCTCCCTGGTATGGGTACCAAGAGGGAAGGCTGCACTACAGCCAAAAAAGTATACGCTGGATGAGGCGGAATTGGAGCGGGTGGGCAAGTTGGGAGGACCGGGAGCGCTGGAGAAGTTGAGGGAGGAGATGGCGGCTGCTGAGGGTGGGGATGAGACATGGGAAGAGTGAGTTGGTCTTTACCAGACATCCGCTCGCAGGCTGTAGGACGGCCACACAAATAGCAAAGCTGACATTCCCAGTCTCGACGAGGACGACGACAATGAGGACTCTGACGAGGACGAGGACGAGGAGAAGCCGGATGGGATGGAAGGCGTTACAGATGGGCTGGATGGAATGGACGTCGATGAGGAAGAAAAGAAGCCGAGGAAGAAGGCCTCTTCTGATCCAAATGATCTCTCGGCGTTCAACATGGACGAGTATGACGAGGAGGAGTCAGGCGGTGTCGGTGAGTCTGGCTGAGCTCCATGTGGCTCTACAGAGCTGACTCCCAGCTATGGGCGCCTTCGCGAACGTCAAAGGGCTCACCTACTACCGCGACAATGACGAGGACCCCTACATTACGCTCAAAGAGAACGATGACGACCTCGAAGGCGAAGAGCTCGCCCTCCTATCATCAGACAACATGATCATCTCCGCACGTACCACATCCGACCTCTCCTCCCTCGACTTCCACATCTACAATGAGCCCGACGAGAACCTCTACGTCCACCACGACCTCATGCTGCCCGCCTTCCCCCTCTGCGTCGAGTGGCTCGACTTCCCCGGATCAGGCTCGGCCGACAGCTCGGCCTCCGGCTCCTACATCGCCGTTGGCAGCTTTGACCCATCTATCGAGATCTGGGATGCGGACATGGTAGACGGACTCTACCCACACGCCATCCTCGGTCCCTCCCCACATCTCGAGAAGCCAGAAGCCAAGCCCAAGGGGACTGGCAAAAAGAAGAAGAAGCAGATGGTCCAGCCTACCGCCAACGCCGAGCACCACGTTCAACCCGTCCTCACCCTCTCATGGTCCCCGTACCACCGCAACCTCCTCCTCTCTGGCTCGGCAGACGCGACCATCAAGCTCTGGGACCTGACGCGCGAGTCACCCATGGCGGCGCTGAGGAGCTGGGACTCGATACATGGCGGAGAGAAGATTCAGGCGGTAGAGTGGAATAAGGGAGCGCAGGCGGCATCAGCGGGTCTGGAACGGGCGGTTCTGAGTGCAGGATGGGACAGGACGGTTAAGGTGTGGGACTCGAGAGCGGTGGATGATGCTATTGGGCTCAAGATGGGCTCGGACGTAGAGTGTGTCAGGTGGGACCCTTGGGAGGCCCACTCTTTCTTTGTATGTCCTCCGCTTGATCCTGTTGCTACTTGCTGACCATCAGGTCTCGCTCGAGAACGGTCTCATATTAGCGTACGACTCCCGTGTTCTCCCTTCCTCCCTCACTCAATCCACTTCCGGCAAGCTCAGCACCGCTCCCGCCAAATACACCCTATCAGCACATGATGGCGCCGCCGGCGCGCTCGATATCAACCCGCACATCCGCGGATGTATCGCGACGGGAGGTATGGACAAGCTGGTCAAGGTGTGGAACGTGTCGGATGAGGAGAGCGAGGGCGTCAAGGGGAGAAAGAGGGAGATCAGTCTTGCTACAAGCAGAGATCTGGGAGTGGTGCGTCCCTGTCTCCTGGCCTCTGGGTATGCGCTGATAAGCAGGGCAAAGTCTTCACGGCCCGCTGGTCCCCTGATGCAGATGCGCCACTCACGCTCGCTGCTGCTGGTTCAAAGGCGACATTGCAGATCTGGGACGTGGCTTCCAACCCTGGGGCGAGGTCGGCGTTCGGCTCAAGATTGAAGAGGCTTGGAAGGGAGCTTGGGGAGATCAAGGGGAGCGGAGGGGTCGTGGGAGTGGCAGACGATAGTGAAGATGAGGAAGAAGAATGAGGCTATGTATCATATATCTGTTGGGCTCGCTTTTGGGGTTTCGCTACAATACAGAACGGACACATTACTCGCCGCTGAACAGGCCAAGCCCTGGCACTGAAGTCAACTTCCGCTTCTTTGAGTCCGACGCAGCCTTTCTCTCCAGGTCTATGTCCATCAGCCCGCGCCGGTCCCTTTACGAGGACAAGGTCCGAGTCACATACCCTTTGCCGCCTCAATCAGCTTCAAAAATGCGTCTCCCTGCTCGGCTCGTGATGACGCCAGAGTGAGAGCGCGATTGATGGTCCAGATGTACGTGAGAGGCGTGCCTTGCCAGTCGGACAAGGGCCATGTCGAGGGTTCGACGCGGACGTGCTCGAGACTGGGTATGAGTTGCGCACCCGTCGAACCTGCGATGTGTCGGGGGGAGTGCCTAGACCCATGATAGTTGGGTTCGTCCCCCGGCTTATAGGCCCGAATCCCTTTCGCGACCAAGTCTGGCTCATCGCATTGCGCGGCGAGCACAATGATCTGCTGCGCAAGAGTGGGTGTCTTCTCGAGCGCCGTATGCGCGAGGGCGATAACGGAGCGGGCGATGGCCGAGCAATCGTATTTGCGGGCGAGGTGCAGGACGTTCCGAGCTTTGCCGATGAAGGTCGAGTCGATGGTCATGCCTCGATTTGTCACGAAGTCCAGCCATAGACGTAGAGCCTCGGCGTGTTCGAACTCCTTGTCCGTCATATCGATGTGGAAGGGGCGAGGGGGAGCGCCGGTCTGCATGCCCCTGATGACATCGCTAGTATTTCATTAGCTTATGTATCTGCAGCGTGAGCCAATACCGGATATACCTCGCTGCCAGCAGATAGTAGCTGGGTAGCTGGAACTTGACGGGCTTGCTATCGCTTGAGATGATAGTGAAGTCCCCTTGGGAGTAGACTTTATCGATGATTGGGGTAGGCGGGGTGTTCTTGGATGTCGGCATGATAGAGATTCCTTTCGAAGGCGCCTTGATGGTTGCAGTGAGAAGGACAAATGAGAAAGAGAAAGAGGATGAAGGAAGGAGGATGAGTGAGCAGAGAGTCGCTAAAGTCAGGCGACCCGTGCACTCGGTTAGCGCAGAGGAAGCGAGAGAGGATTAGCTGGTGAGTGGTGCTAGCTAGGGGCTCGTGCGGGCCCTGCTGAGCCGAAGCGTTCTTGTAGCATTGAGCTCGAACTATTGACTGAAGGCAACCCCGATGACCCTCCTACGCTTTCTCGTCATCATCCGCCTTCCTCTTGTGCCCTGTCTTTGTAGCCGAGGACCCTGCTTGAATCAGCTCAGGTGTATCAAAATCGGCTGGCGAGGCAGACAATTAGAGTACATACTCACCTTTGGCTTGTTCTAGCAGCGCCGGGAACCGATCTGCCTGCTCTGCGTGCGTCCCGCCCAGCCTGCGGGTACGCGCCAATGCCCAAACGTATTCGAATGGGATGCGGCGTGCATGACCCAAAGGCCATGTGGCTAGGTCGAATACCTGCTCGCCCCCCAGCACCCCGTCATCTCCTTCAGGAGGGGGGGTCCTGGACCACTTGGAGCCGCCCCGGCATCGGATCGCCCTGGCGATGAGGTCGGCATCATCGAAGATGCTTCCGAAGAGAACGATGGGGACGGTGCTGGTCCTCGTCTCCACTTGCTTGTAGAGGAGTAAGCGGATGGCAGTCTCGACTGTGGCGCAGTCATACTTCCGAGCGAGACGCATGACGTCTATGGCCCTCCATCCCACCTCATTATCGGGGATAGCGAGACGACCAGTGATGGCATCCAACCATAGCCCGATGGCCTCCGCAGTTTCGATATCCGGGTCGACCATTGTGACCTCGAGAGGAGCGCCAGACTCCGGCGAAGGGACGGGAGGACAGGGCAGAATGTGCGTTGGTCGACAGCGAGGAGAGGGAGGGTGCTTGGCGGGACCGGGTTTGCTTCAAGCTATACGAGTAAGTCAAGGTGAAGAGTGAAGGGCTGGGTATAAGGCTTATGATATTTGGATCCTTGAGGGACGGATCCAGAAGCTATGAAATGATGTACCTTTTAAATCCCAGCGCTCTCCTGTCCAAGCGGCGTCAGGCCCGTCAGGCGGCATGCCGCCTCGGCCATCTCGGGCCCGCTTCGGTCATCCCCTTACGTCATCCTCAGGCGTCTTGACTTGCATCGCAGGTCATAACTTGATGATGATTGCAGTCCCTAGCTACATATAGCTTGGCACCACCCATTCATTGCCATAGCATAGGCTGCAGCCGCCAGTGTGTGAGGTGGAAGCTGACAGAGAAGATATATGGAAAACGATTGACCAACACATATCAGCAGACAGCATTCTGACCGGGTATCTAGCAACAGCAGCCACGCTCTACCCGCTTCCATACGCTCAGCAGGTCAAGTATACATAGCAATATCAGACAAAGCGACAGCCCTAAGATCGACACACCCTTAATTTTCTCATGCCTCCTTCAGCGCCGCTCTCAAGCCATAGAGTACCTAATAGAACGAGCCCTCTTGGCTCCGGGAAGGGGAGTAGGATCGACGGGGTCTGCCGAGGGCGGGATGGACCCCTTGATCTGGTTCTGCGCCTGACAGTCGCTGGTGCAATTGGACGCGCCAGCTCCGAGCTCGGTCGAGTCCTCGCCGAGTACACCGCCGAGACGACCGCCGGGAGAGACGTTCCAGCGGGTGATGCGGCCGTCCTGGTAGGTCTTGGTGGCGACTTGGGGGCTGTCCTTGCCGAGGAGCATCTTGTGGGTGGAGTCGCCGGACTATACCATCAGCTTTGCTCATGCAGTCCAAGAGGGGAAGTACTCACCACACCGTTGCCAAAGTTGATCTTGCCAGTCACCGCGTTGGTAAAGTAGAACAGCTCCGGACCCAGGGTATGGGTGAACTCGACGTTCGCCGCAAACTCCGTCTCCATCTGGAAGATCCCGCCTTGCGCGCCATCCTTGCTCTGGACCTTGAGCTTGCCAGCGCCAGTGTTGAAGATGATGTTGAAGTTGTCGTCACGGAGCTCAAACTTGGAGATGGTGGACCCCTTGAGCTGGGCAGGGGTGAGGGTGGCGGTCTTGGAGGAGAAGACGACGGTGGGCTTGGTGACCATGCCTACCTGATCAGCTTCGCGCGAGGTGACAGAGGAAGAGAGACTCACGCTGACCATCCGCAGCACCGGTGAGGGTGTAGTTCAGAACAGCGAGGGTGGCACAGTCAATGTCGTACCCGACGTGGACGCCTCGGACCTTGATGAGTCCGGTGCAGGTCGAAAGCTTCTTGGGCTCGTCGCTCTTGCCCTCGGAAGGGCTGTAGGTGGCGCCGTTGATGGTGACCGAAAAGTCGCCGGAGCCCTCGGTGCGCTTGGAGTAGGCGAGACCGGCCAGGGAGGCGAGGATGAAGTAGGCGGTGGAGAAGTGCATGGTGTAGATGTGGGAGTGAGGGTAGGGGTCGAGAGGTGGATGAGTGTGATTCGAAAGGAGCGAGGGGGTTGGGGAACCCGTCGTGAGCGGGGTCAGTATAAGTATATATGATAATATGTACTCCGTCCAGGAGGGGAGGCGCGTCGCCCATGTGTGGCCCCGGTGCTCATGTTGATGCTTTGTAAGCCCTGCTTCGGATCCGGACCACAGCGGTGTCCTTTCTTGTCCTTTGGAGCTTCTTGCCCCCTATTGCCCCTTATCGTCGACCACTGAAAGGGCCTGGAGCGTTCTGGACAGCTGGAGGGGCGGGGCAACAAGGTTCGCACGGCCTGTAAGTTCGAGGCGTTATGCAGCTGAGCCTGAACTTCCGGAATGGTGAAGGACAACAAGCTCACAGGTTCATAACGAAGGACGCGCCCTTGAAAGTTGAGGCAGATCTAAAAGCAGACGCCAAGAGGATGCACGCTGGCGTACCTGAAGGTGCCTGAACATCTTTCGGGGAATTCGGCGTTACCCCGGAAAGCCCCGGATGTTCCTGAAACTACCTGAAACGGCGAGCGGAGACATCTTTCGCACGTGCGATCGGGGTGCTTCGAATGGCTTCAAGCTGGCTCTGCGTTCGACGTCTGATTGACACGAAGGAGACATCTGGGCGAGGATACAGGAATATTACTCAAGCCAGGATGTGTTCTGGACGCGATAGGTGCTGAGGTGAATAGGTGTGTCACATCTGCCGGAGTCTGCCGAAATCTGAGGAATGTGGAGCTGGATATTTGGTTCCGTCCGCTTCGCAGTACCATGCTGCGTACCGGCGTCTTCGATGCCGGACAGCCCCCCAATATCTCTGCTCGATGTACGCACGCAAGATGCATAGCGCACGGAGGTGTAGGATAAATCAATTGCTGCCAGGCATATATTGCTTGACGATGAGCTGCCGCCCATGTCATCGCGCTCGCACTGTCACGGACTTTTCCTTGCCGATTGCCCAAGCCCCGGCTAAGCTGCTGATCGACCTGCAGAGGGACGCCTGCGGACCAATGAGCAGACTCCATAGACTGGATAGATGAGCTGATGACGCATCGCGCTATCGGGCGACATAGCGCAACTCACGATCTCCTCCACGACCGACGAGCTAGACCCCCTACTGTTCCATAGCAAAATCCCTCTCTGCCTTCCGCTTCTCGGCATCTGACACTGTAAAGGGATTAGTAGTCATCTCACATTGTGAGGAGGACTCACACTTGATCTCCTCTATCAACTCCATCATCTTGATGCCCCGGTCCTCCTTTGTACCGCCCATCCTGCTTGACCTCGACATCGCCCACAGGTACTCAAGAGGTAGATCTTTGTAATGAGCCCATGACCAGGTAGATGGGTCCGTCATCCAGGTTTCCGGAACGCCGGGGATCTGGTCTGCCGGTAGGGGCGGGATCTCTTCACCCCAGTGAACGTCCCCTAGCACGCGGATGGCCTTCGCGACGATCTCGGGGTCGTCGATAGCCGCACCGACGCGCAGTAATTGAAAGGTTTTCTCCATTGGTAGTATCTCCATAGCCCTGTGGACAAATGCGATGGTAGAGCTCTCCACCCCCGGGCATTCGTATTTACGAGCGAGCTGGATGACGGACTGAGAGAGGAAGGGGAAATTGTCGTTGATTTTGAGACCTTTGCCGGTGATGACATCGAGCCATGCCCTGATCCGGACCGCCGTTTCGAGGTTGCCATCAGTCATTGGAATGTCGAGTGTGGTTTCCGAGCCGATCTCGTGCATGTCTCGAAAGACGGAACTGCTTCGTTAGCTTTCAGATCCTCAAACGCGATCTCAACTACAATATTGCACTAGCAGCTCAGCCGGCTCACCTTGCAGCACGCATATAAAAGCTTGGTAAGCGAAACCTGACATCGTCAGATGACACGGTTGAGCAGTCTCCCTCAGTGTATGTCTTCGAGTCCTTTATCTCCGCCTCCGATTCGCTCTCTGCAGAGGCAGCCGACGAAGTGGAGGAAGATGAGGCCATTTGGAGCCAGTGTGGGGCGGGCGCGGGTATTTGTCGAAGTGTTGCTGATGATCACCTCCTCCTTCGGCTGGCTCTCATGTGACGCGAAAGATATGAGCAATGCGGAAAGGTTAGCAGAAGTGCCGGTCAAATTTCGGCATCGTGGATCGTGTGGGCTGCGGGGTTCGGCTGAGGAATGTGGAGCTGTCTCGCGCAAATCTCGAGCTGTGGCAGTACTGCTGTGGCATCATTGGAGTCGTGCGTCGCCCACAATGCTGAACTGTGCTGATATCTACAACTCAGGCGCCTTGGCTGTTTATTACATACCCCGACATGCAAATCTAATGCGAATCTCCAGATTCCCCGTCCTGGACAGCCACCACCATCCCTAACGACCACATGGAACTCATGCTACTCGTCCCCCATCGATAGGTCGGGGGCGGCCGAAATAGAGGCCTTGTCTAAGCCACGCTCTGTCCAAGCGTCAGCTACGGTGACGCAATATAGACCAAGACATGTGAAACTTCCACTCACTATCGAGATGTTCCAGCAGCACCTTCAATTTATCCGCCTGATTGGCACCGGTCTCCTGGGAGACATGATATGACCGGACGAGAGCCCAGCAATACTCCGTTGGCAAGCGAGAGAACTCCCTCAGCGACCAAGTAGCCGGGTTCCGCCTGAGGCCTTTCATGACGTAGAGGCTCGTAGCTGCGCCGGGGTCCGCCGAAGTGCCACTCGAATCATATCTTTCCCGGACGCCTTTTGTGAATTCCGCGGACCCGCCGAAAGTCGCCGTGGCGATCAAGTACTCCTTGGTAGACACTCGGTCATCACACCCGTTTTCGATTCCGAGCGCAGCTTCCAAGCCGGTCATGATTGTCCTCGTAGCGATTGTGCAATCGAATTGCCGACACAAAGCGAGTACTCGGTGAAGACGGGATGATTCTGCCACCGAGGCTGGCGGGATCTCGTGCCGAATCAGGATGTCCAGCCATAGTTTGACGACTTTAGCGGGTTGATCGAGATCAATCTCGAACTTGCTATCCGCGGAACCGATCTCGTGGGCGTCGCGTAGGACGGAGCTGTGCCGTTAGCTTTGTCCATGGGCGTCTCGACGATGTTGGGACTCACCTCGCGGCCAGCATATAATAGCTAGGTACCCTGAAGACGGTACCGCGGGCGGTGATGACGAAATCGCCCTTGTCATGTGTTGTGTCCGTCTTGGGTTGCGAGGCAGGCGAGGACGGGCGCGAGGGATGCTGCGATGGCGAGGACGAGGATGCTGCCGAGCTGCGGGTGGATCTGGTGGCCGGCATCGCGATGAGGGAGGGGATTGCGAGCTTGGGGATTTGGTGGACGGAGGGGAGAGGGCAGAGGTGTAAGATGGGAAGTGGGTGCTGGGAGGTAGGTGGAGAGGGTGATGATGGCAGATGAAAGAAGGAAAGAAGAGAGAAAGTCGTAGCGTTTTGGGTCTCGCCGCCGCGGCCGCAGCAGCCACCATGACGTTTCGCTTTACGTCACGAGCCATCTTGGTACGTACCTGAAAGTGCAAATCTTTTGCTCACCTTGCTTTCCGCAACTATACTCAAGCAGACCAACATGGACGACGGTATAGAGCTCAACTTCGCCGCCCCTTCCTCGGGGGCTCCCTCAAGATCTAAGCAGGCGATCCCAAAGGGTGGGAGATGGACCGACCGGTCAGTCCGTTCGCGAGATCTCGAGCTGTAGCTGACCCTTCCTAGAGCAAAAGTCAGACGAGAGATCGGCAAGACCTCTCGGCCAGCTGCAGAGAAGGCGCCTTATACTCCCACTGCGGCCCCAGTACAATCTCCTCGTCCTGCACCGGTACAGCAGGTCCGACCATCTCGGCCGCTCGGCGGACACCCCTCGAATCCTGCAGCCAGCCAGTCCAGGCCTGCTGCTCGCGAGCAACAGTCCGCAAGCCGGCCAGCCAGTAGGGCTGAGCCGAGGGATGACTCTGCTAGTCAGGCTGGTCCTTCTCGGTCTCGTCAGTCACTGCCTACCCAGGCCACAGCGGCGCCAGCGAAAGGTAAAACGGCGGCTCCGCAAATCATCTCCTCGTTGTTCTCGTACAATGACCCTATCGCCTCGGTCCCGGCCTCCGCTGCTCCTGCTCAGCCCGTCAAGGTCGCTGCTCCCTCGAATGCTCCGCTCGATAGGAGCACGTTCGAGGGGCTTGGCCTGGACAAGCTGCTAGTCCGGCATCTCAAGGGCAAGATGTCGGTCCAGGCACCGACCGGCGTACAGCGGTCTTCCCTCCCTTACCTCCTCTCCGCACCCCTCGACATCAATCTCGCCTCCGCTCCTATCGAGGACGAGGACGAGTACGATGCCAAGCCTGTCCTTACCCCTCAACTCTCCCCTCGCGACGTCTTTATCCAATCGCAAACCGGTTCCGGAAAGACCCTCACCTACCTCCTCCCCATCATTCAGACCCTTCTCCCCTTATCGCGCCTATCCTATATCGACCGCTCCATCGGGACGCTCGCCATCATTCTCGCTCCTACTCGGGAGCTGGCACAGCAGATCTCGAAAGTGCTGGAACAGCTCCTTTCCCTCTCCCTCGCGGATGACTCCGAGGATAGCGCGCCTATGACCCGCTGGCTGGTCTCCGGACTGCTCACTGGCGGGTCTACCAAGACGCACGAGAAGGCTAAGCTGCGGAAAGGCGTGCCCATTTTGGTAGCTACGCCGGGTAGACTGCTGGACCATCTCCAAAACACCACAGCCTTCAAATTTGCCAAAACCATGTTTTTGGTGCTGGACGAGGCGGATAGATTGATGGATCTGGGCTTCGAAGAGACGATTCAAGGGATCATTAAGGCGCTGGATGGGCGGCGGAGGGCGGAAATAGGCGGTGAGGGCGAGGCGGAGGTTGGCCGGATGCGCTGGGGATACTGGGGGCGAGGGCGGCAGAACGTGCTGTGTTCGGCGACGGTGGATGCCAAGGTGGAGAAGCTGGCGGGTGCGGCGCTGCAGGATCCTATCGTTTTCCGCGCGCAATCCGAGGCGGTCAAGGTGGAGGATGAGGTCAAGAAGGAGCAGGATCCGGCGGTCAAGGCGGCGCTAGAGTCCGCCAATGCGATCGTCCTTCCCACCACCTCGGACAAGTTTACACCACCATCTCAGCTGTCCCAGAAGTACGTTGTCGTTCCTACTAAACTTCGACTGGTCACCCTCATCGCGCTCGTCCGGTCACTGGTCGGCAAGAAGGACACGAACCAGGGCAACAAAGTCATCGTGTTCATGAGCTCTACGGATGCGGTCGACTTCCACTGGAAGCTGCTCGGCGGGATGAAGATGGGTCAGGAAGCGGAAGAGGAGGAAGAGGATGGGGACGAGGCGGAGAGTGCGGACGACAGCTCGGACGAGGATGGGGAGGCTGAGAAGCTAAAAGCCAAGAAGGCAAAATCCAAGAGCAAAGCAGCGGCGGAAGATCCCATCACACTCCAGTCGGCGCTTTTCCCTTCGACCACTCTTCACCGTCTACACGGTTCCCTCCCCCTTCGGACCCGTCTCGCCTCCCTCGCGGCTTTCGCCAAGCCCTCTCCCGACCCGTCGGTTCTCATCTGTACCTCGGTTGCTTCTCGTGGTCTCGATCTTCCACTCGTCCGGTCGGTCGTCCAGTATGATCTGCCAACAGAGGGTGGGGCGAACGAGTATGTCCACCGAGTGGGACGTACCGCTCGAGCTGGAAAGGGCGGTGAGGCGTGGTCTTTCGTCGGGCCGAGCGAGGTGGACTGGGTGGAATGGGTCAGGGGAAAGATGGGGTCGGCCGAGGGCAAAGAGGTCGGGCTGGTTCCCGCTGCTGTGGACGAGGTGCTGAGGAAGGGCTTTGGCGGAAAGGGATATGACTTTGAGAGACGAGCTACCGAGGTGCAAGGTGGACTGGAGCGATGGGTCCTGAGCGATGACAAGGTAAGTCTCCACCGTGTCATCCCTATCCGGACGGCGAGCTGATGTATAGAACGCCGCTCAAGCCCGGCGAGCTTTCGCTTCCTTCATCCGCGCCTACTCTACTCATCCACTCGAGGAGAAAAAATACTTCCACCCCAAATCCCTCCATCTCGGCCACCTCGCCAAAGCCTTTGCACTCCGTGAAGCCCCATCCTCCATGGCTGCCACTACCGCAGCCAGCAAAGTCGTCAAAGCCGCCCCTAGCAACGTACACGTTCCGGCCAACAAGAAGCGGAAGCGGCTCGGCGCGGACGTTAGTGATGATGAGGAGGCGGAGAGTGGGAAGCGGGGCGGAAAGGAGACGACGGCGAGGAATGAGACGGAGCGGAGGATGTATGAGGCGGTTAGAAAGCAGGGTAGGGAGGTGCGGAGCGGAGGTAAGATGGGGCAGTTTGGGGAGGCGGGAGGAAGGAGAAAGGCGGCGGGGGCGGTCAGTGGAGGAGGGGAGTATCAGGTGGTGGGAACGGGAGAGCTGGAGAGGATGTTGGCAGGGAAGAATTAGTACCGGCGCCCGCATAGCCGGATCTATGTCTTGGAATCATGTACTGTCATTACAGCTCTAGCTACTGACGTCACTGGCTGTTCTCGCGCAGGCAGCAGCAAACCAGAACAGCGAGGAGGTCGGCCAAGTCGGCGAGAACCTGACCCGGACCCCTCTCACGGTCACTCACGACACAGCTGGCGGCGAAATCTGCAACGCGTTTCTGCGCGAAGGGATGGTGGTCAAGACGGATCCTCTGGCGATGCGCCGTGCGACTCGTCGGAAAATCAAAGCTGACTGTCATCCTTTCATTGACGACTCCTGAGGGATCGGCCACACTGGCCCCAACAGGCGAGCTGGTCCAGCGACATTGGGCAATCAAGCACGATACCTGCAGTCGCTTCTTGCTTCAATACATACCAGCAGCGCCGATCACCCCAACCCTGGCCGATACATACGAGAACTGACACCTTTGCAATGTCTGAGATCAGCGCCAACCAGTCCGTACCTCCAGGACGATACCACGCATTGTTTTCAAATCCGCCCACTTCTGAGAAGCCCACATACCTTTCGGCTACCGTCAACTTCAGTGAGTTTGGGCCGAGTATTTGTCCCTCGTGAGGTCTTCCGGCGTATCACTAATCCGTCTAGGCCTGCCCACCGCTTCTCGCTCCCCGTCTCGCTCCCCAACTGAGGTGTCCGCACCTACAGAGCGAGGTCAGCCCTTCTTCATTGCCTATATATCTCGGCGAGCTGACCGCCAGACTCTGGTGCCGCGCACGATCGGTTCGCACAGCAGCCGTGCACTGAAAAGGGAGAGCATTGGATGAGCTCCACTGATACACTCCACTCCAGCCCCAAAACAAGCGAGGACGGCACTACAGCGGCAAGGAGCCTTCCCCGTCGCCCCGAGCTAGCTTTCTTACGGTGAGTGCTACCATCACCGGCTCTGTCGTGCAGACTGCACAGAATGTTGAAGGGTTAGAATCCGACCAGGAGGCATCAGCAGGCCATCAGACGGCTCTCTCGGCGACCGACATCGGTCAGAGAAGAGTCTCGCCGATACTTTCGCTGACGATGAGAAGAATCGACAGATCACGCAGAGGGTCAATGGACTGTACCAACGGTATCATCCCGAAGAAAGCGCCGACGACTTGAAGTCCAAGAGGCCTCCCCGCGGTGTCACAGCTGTGTTGCAAGACATCTGGGCATTCATGTGAGTAGGTGTCTGCCGGTAGGCTCAGAAATATCGTGATGGTCATCTACCGGGTACTACCGAGCTGATATATTGATTAGTCCAGGGACCGAAGGATACCGAACCCGCAAGGCCGATCAGGAGCATTTGAACATGATGGAGAACGAAATGATCACGGCGTTCGAGGGTGAAGGTCTGCCTCGCCCGAGGGTTGGTACCACCCCGTCATCGGTTTGGTTCGGCCCGGATGGTGAAGATCTCAAGCTGGTACCTGACAGAGCCTCGGGCCTCGCGTTTCCCATTGATGTTCAGTACAAATCCGAGAAGGCGGACTCGGGTCGCGGGTACAGTGTATGGCCATTCATCTCAAGCTTGACTTCCTGTGGCGGGAAGAGGAAGGGACCGCTGCTTACTTTCGGGTCTGACGCTCAAATTTGAGCGCGATGTGTCTAATGGGATGTTATAGGTTGTACGAGCTTAGAGCTTCTCACTAGAAGATGATGTATTTCTGATACCCTCCCTTGCGGCTCGGGACGGCCACTCTCACAAGCTGTACTAGCTGCACCTCCCTCTGCACCCGCTACTCAATTTGCCACCACATTTTGCCACCCATGTTCCGAACAGCGACATCATCGGGTGACGGACGGTCATCATATTATGATCAGCTGCCATAGACGATCCAGCTGCTTGCTCCCGGCCGAATCTTGCGGAAACTCAAAGAGATCCAACGTTGACACCTGACTTCATCGGGACCCCAGCGGGAGCTGGCCGAATCGGGGCCGGGGCGTCCAAAGTGGCGAACTTTTGATGGGACCTCTCTCTCTCGCCAGAGCTGCGCCCCCGCGGAGACCAGAACTTGAGACACTTGTCGAGCCACAAAGGACGTACATAGATCTCGCACTGCCCTCTTGCACAGCTATTTGTGGTCAGACACGTCGGGCATCAAAGTGTAGGAGCTGTCCTTTGAGGTACGGCTCCTACGTCGCTTGGTGCGCAAGTCTCCTCATTGGGCAGTCTGCTGAGACTCGGCCCTTCGCCTATGGAGATGGACACTATAAAAGCAGACCAACTCGATCTCTGCTCTTTCATACCATACTTCTTCCTTCATCGTATCATCTCACCTAACGATCAGCCTGTCCACACCCAACAGCTGAGCAAACGAGTACAGCATGTCCGATCACTCCAAGCAAGACTTTTCTTCTCTTACGGGTGAGCCTCCTCATACAGCACTGCCTGAGTCTGGAAGGGCGGAGGACACCGACAGGCAGGGGTCGGACAGCGAGTAAGTCAATGAAGTCACTCAGCTTTCGACGGAGATTCTAGTAACAAGATCGCCCCTAACCCCTTGACACACATACAACCGGGGCGACGTTGATGCTGAACTCCTGTAGTGACGATGACAGTGATATCGAAGAGATCGTCGAGATGAAGAACCCTCATGTCCAGTCAACCGTGAGGTCCAGCACTGCTGCAGCGACTGGGCCGACAGTCCTATATTTCGACCACGGCATCTGGACGCTCGCCCCTGCCAAGGAGCTCAGCAGCGATCATTCTACGCTTGAGCTCGAGGCGTTGAGCAGATACACCGGGCGAGAACTGGACAGTCAGCCGCAGCTGCCAGATGCACGCTCTCACTCCGCTCCAGGACAGGTCTGAGGCGGACTGAGGTCGATGAAGGAATGGTGACAGAATGTAGACGGTGTTATCAATTGCGTATATTCGAGATGTATTTGAGATCTATTCAATGCTGCTTACAGGCTGCCGACGCTACTGGTTAGCTGACAACCAACACTCCAGCTGGCCTTGATGAGCATGCGGTGAGGCAACAGCCAGGCCAGGCCACGACCACCATTTGCCACCCAAGCCTTGCTCGCCACGTGGAGCTTACCCCTGAAATCTGGACCTGAATTTAACCTTTTACCCCGCACCTCTCTGCCAAAACGCGCTCAAAGACCTCCATCGCGTCTATCGCACGACAACAAGCAGATATATCAACACCCACCCATAGAGGACCTTGTAAGCGGTGTCAGGATGGTAGAGGACAAGTACATCGGCTTGACGCTGGCTTTGCTGGGCACTTTCTTGATCGGGTGAGCTAGCTGTACCCGCCAGAAGCATGGAGGAGAACAGAGCTGATCCCCCAGGTCAAGTTTCATCATCACGAAAAAGGTGCATCTCCTTGCCCTGCTGCATAGCTCAGGTCGAGTGGCCTGGAGAAACGGCGGAAGAAGGATAGACTGACGGATGCAGGGACTGATAGATGCTGCTGCGCAAGGAAGAGATACTTCTCACTCACATCAACGGCAAAACGGCGCCAAGAATGCCTGTACGTCTGACCGCTACTCGCAGGAGCTGGAATGTAGCTGATGTATTTAGCCGATGACCTGCTGTATCTCCAGAACCCAATATGGTGGGCAGGGATGTTGACAAGTGAGCTGGCCTGAGTTCTTGGAGGAACGGACAGAGCTGACGATAAATAGTGGTAGTTGGCGAAGGTCAGCTCCCGAGCTGCGTCTGGCTGGCGCACAGAAGCTGACTGAGCAGTCGCCAACTTCGCAGCGTACACCTTTGCCCCAGCTATTCTAGTCACTCCGCTTGGCGCCATGAGTGTCATTATCGGCGCAATATTGGCGAGCTTCTTGCTGGATGAGAAGCTGGGAAGATTAGGCGTCTGTGGATGTGCGAGCTGTATAGTGAGCTCTTCGCATGACAAGCTCGATCCGCACGAGCGGGGACTGGCATGTTACAGAGCTGATACTGTGAAGATAGGATCCGTCGTCATTGTCCTTCACGCACCCTCAGATAAAGAGGTGGAAACAGTAGACGAGATCCTCGCCTATGCTGCCAAGCTCCGTGAGTCCGCTCGGCCCATCACCTGAATCAGGGACGACTGAGCTGACTCCTCAGCCTTCCTCATCTACTTGACCTTCTGCGGCGTCGTCTGCGGGTACATGATCTACCGTGTTGCCCCGACACACGGGACCAAGAACCCCATGGTCTACCTTTCGATCTGCTCTCTGGCGGGAAGCGTGTCCGTCATGGCCATCAAGGTGAGTTCCAGTCCTCACTGCAAGATCTCAAAGAGAGGCTGCAGCTGACGAGCTGGTAGGGATTCGGTGTGGCTCTCAAGCTCACTTTCGCTGGCAACAACCAATTGACCCATATCTCGACATACGTGTTTGCTGTCGTAGTCGTTGGGTGTATCTTGGTGCAGATGGTGAGCTTCGTCTGTGTACATCACCGCATACAGTAGAGCTCACCTGTCAGAATTACTTCAACAAAGCGCTCGATACGTTCTCCACTAATGTGTAAGCTGATTCGTTCCGCCGAGCCGCACGCAAGGGGCAGTAGCTGACTCTACCAGGGTCAACCCAATATACTACGTCTTCTTCACCACCGCGACCATCATCGCCTCTGCGATCCTCTTCCAGGGCTTCAACACCACTTCGGCAGTCAACACGATATCCCTGATATGCGGGTTCTTGATCATTTTTATGGGTGTCTATCTGCTCAATATTTCGAGACAGGCGGACGCACCTCATCATGCCACCAGCCTAGAGTCGGGTCTTATGAGTGAGTCTCCCTTCGTCCTCCTTTCCGAAGATCGGCGCGTCTAGGGCAAGGCTGACTGCAGACCCCCGAATGTCCATGTCTGGCCGCATGTCGACAGATCGCGGACCAGGCACCGTATGGAACTATGGGCCCCTGCCCGCCTACGCCCCCGACGGGACCGCGCAACAAGGGCACGGCCGCCGTTCGAGCATCTACCGCGCGCAAAATTCCACGTTGTTCTCGGCGTTCGAGGATGATGAGCGGGAAGAGGACGGGGTGGCGATGGATGATTTGGAAGATGTCGAGAGTGACGATGGGCGGGATAGGAAGGGATCGGGGCTGGAGGGGAGGAGAGCGGAGGGGATGACGCAGGGGCAGGCGGCGGCCGGGGCAGGAGAGGGGAGGAGTCTGGTCGGTAAGAAGATGGGGACAGGGAGATGAGGGTGAGCGGGACGAGGGGTGTAGAGTATAGAGGCAGAGTGAGGCGGGCCGATGTAGATTTTGCGGTCCGCCAGGTCCGGAGGGTGGGGATGTGCTAGCGGGGGTTGTTTTCTTGGGGTTGGGGGAGTTGGTCCTAGGCACGTTAGGACCGACATCTGCATGTATCGATTCGTGGCATATCATCTAATAGCCAAATGCGGAATGCTATAGCATGTCTGGGAAATACACAGGCCGAGACGCTACAAGCACCCCAAAAAGAGATACGAAACCCTAGATACATACGCTCAGTGTCCAAGCCTCCCGACTACCTCTACAAACGCTCATTCCACAACCTACCGATGTCATGGGCACAAAGCCGCCTTAATCTGTCCCCTCACCACCATCGCCTCCTCCTTCCACCGTCGAATCATCTCCTCGCCTTCTTGCTCCATCGCCTCCCCCCTCTTCCTCAGCTGAAGCTCCACCAGCTCCTTGACGGTCATTTTGCGCTCTTCCGCCGTTAGACCTCCTGCCTCTCCAGCCGCAGCTTTCGCCGGTCCGCCGCGCGGAGATGCCAGATCTTCCATGACCTGCCGTGCCGATTTGGCCGCCTCCTCCAGTCCCGCCTCCAGCTGCGCCCGCCCGGTATCATTGGGAGAAACCAGTGGTGACGTTGGTGGGACGTTCACAAAATGGCTGAGCTGATTCAGGGGTTGGGGGCGGGGAGCGAGCGATTGTTGCGGTGTAGGAGGAAGGGGTTTGGAGCTGGATTTTGAGGATGGTTTGGAGCCGGGTTTGGAGCTTGCAGCTGGGCGTGCAGAGGAGGAAGAAGATGCGGGTGCGGATTGGGGAGGGGGAACGGGTGCAGAGGCGGAGGTGGGCTTTGACGTTGACGATGATGCCGATGCTGATGCTGCGGCCGACTTGTCGAGCTTCGCCTGACGGATGGATTTGATCGGTCGGGAAGGCTTGGACGCCTCTACTGCTGGTGCTGCAGGAGCTGTCTGTACGGGCGTAGGCGCTGGGGCAGGCTTGGTGGCCTTCGACGCCCGGCTCGATGTAGACTTGCTCGCCGGCTTCGGTGGGGGTGGAGGTGTGGGTTCCCGTTCTTCTGGGATATCCTCCATCTTATCATCCGCTTCTTCCTCCACCTCAGGCACTTGCACCTCCTCCTCCATCGCACTCTCCGCTTCCGCAGCTGCAGCTGCAGCCGCCTCGGCCTCGGCGTCCGCTTCCGCCTTCTTGCTCGCCTTGGTCGCACGGGGCTTTCTCGTCTTTTTGGAAGGCTGAGAAACCTCCTCCTTCTCTTCCTCCGCCTCCGCCTCCGCCGATCTTGCAGCCTGAGACGTGCCCGCCTCAACTGTCGCATCCGTCTTCTTTGGTGGCCGCCCCCTTCTCTTCGGCTTCTCGACCTCCACCCCCTGCGTGTCCTCCACCTCTGCCTCTTCCTCCTCCATCACCGACTCCGCTACCTCACCCCCCGCGACTTTCTTGCCCTTTCCCCTCGTCGCAGCTGGCTTCGCAGCCGTCCCACGCGGCTTCCGCCCCTTCTTCGCAGCAGGCTCAGCGACCGACTCTTCACCATCGCCAACAATAGACCCAGCGACGGACGCGGCGGTATCGCCGCGCTTGGCCCTCGTGGCTCGGGGTTTTGGGGCGGACTTGGCGGTCGATTTGGCTAGGACCGGAACGGGAACATCGAGAGTGATGGTGAAGAATGGGCAGTTGGGCTTTTTGGCACGGTGTATCTCTCTGAGATCATCAGCTGTTGTCCCGCCAAGCAACACAGAGGCGTCAACTGACGTTGGATCGTCTCCGGCTTCCCAGTCTCCGACAGTGTACTCGCAGTATGGGCACATGACATAGTCGGGGCCTTCATGGTAGACGAAACCCGCTGCTGCGACCTGTACCGTCAGCTCAGCCATACTTTGGTCACCCGGAGCCAGTCCCGCACAGCTCACATTCTCGACGGACGGCTTCCAGCTCTTCTTTGGCTTGTGGGGCCAATGGGTGATATCTCCTGGACCGTAGAATGTACGGGTACGCGTCTCGGTTGAAGTTGTTGAGCTGGGAAGGAGAGACTCGTCTGATACTGTAGTACTGACATGTCAGCTTTGCTTCATGCGGGCTTCACAGCAAACGATCACGTCAGCCGCCGAGAGTCTCCCCTCCCTCCATCATACCGGACCTTTCATAAATAGCGACAAAGACTCACACAACCTCATCCCGATCCCTTGCGACCCTCGGCGCACAGACCATCTCCCCCCACGCACACTCCCCACGCTTACACTGCTCCACGAACGGATCGTCCGTCTCATCCCATCCGCCCAGCTGCAGGCCACAGCTGAAGCACTGGCAATTGTCTGGTTCCTCTTCCGAGGGATTGTAAAAGAAGCCCGCCTCGGCTAGGCGTTTAGGGACGATCAAGGGGTGGGTTGTGGCGGAGACGGACCAGGTGGGGCGCTTGGGACGTCGGGAGGTGGGCGGAGCGAAAGATGCGATTCGCGCGGAAAGGGACTGCATCTTGATGAAGGCGCCGGTGGGTTGATTATGTAGGCTTTTGGGTGGCTTGTGATCAAGCAGCCTCTGGTTGTCGTTCAGCGGGCGCAGTCGAGCGTGGTGAGCGACCTGTACTAAGTTGTATAGCGCTGTATGTGATCAGTTGATGGTCGAGTTACGAGGTGTTGGTCGAGCAAAACAATGAAGGCGCGTCCAGCTAAAATGGAGTGCGCGGATAGATATGACGGCACAAATCTGATCCCGGCGGTTCCTCTCTCGCCAGAGCCATAATTTCGCTGCACCTCTCTACCATCTATCTATTCATCCATCTACTACAGCCCACCATGTCCATCATACGCCGCGCACTCACCACTGTCTCACAAGCGGGCCCCTCCACACCCCCTTCTATCGCTCTTACCGCTCCTCGGGCGGTCCGGAAACGGCGAGACCAAGCTGCTTTAAATGCCAACCCGACCGGTCTGCCGATCGCGGCCAAGGCGCCTCGGGTACTGCCTGCGCGTTTGGAGGCGGAGTTTCAGGCGCTGCGGACGAAGGGACAGTACAAGGGGGATGAAGCGAGCGGGCGGAAAGTGTTTTGGGACAGGCAGGTGTTATGGCGGAGTCGAGTTCGGGGTGTGAAGGGGACCAAGGGGGAGTTTTTAGCTCGGGATCAGGGCGAGGCGGCTGAGGAGAGCACCACCCCAGCGGCGACAGAGGGAATCATCGCTCAGCGGATCTACCTCCCCAACATCCAAATCCGGCTCATGCGGAACCACACACCCCCCGGAACACCGTACGACCCCCACACAGCCACCTTCCGTATCCCCCACAGCATGACCAAGACCGACCTCCGGTCTTACCTCACCACACTATACGGCCTGGCGCCCACATTCATCCGTACCGACAACTACTTTGCGCCTATCAAGCGCACGGCGAAGGGATCGTTCAAGCCCGAAGTGGGGTCGACCAAGTCGTACAAGCGCGCGGTGATTGGGTTGACGGAACCGTTTCATTATCCCGATGATGTGGAGGAGCTGTATGCGCAGGGAGAGGCGAGCGGAGTGGGCGAGGCGCTGGGCGATGAGCGTAAGCGGTGGATTGAGGAGAACTTTAATGTTGAGGCGATGAAGGAGTCAAAGAAGAAGGCTTTGATGAAGTACCACAAGGGTTATAGGTGGAGGGGCAAGACGCACGATAACGAGGTGAGTCTTGGCTTGTCTCTATCGTGATTAGATGCTGACTTTCTAGGGGAACACGATGCGGGAGATCATGAAGAAGAGGTGGAGCAAGGAGGATCAATTATCGGAGGAGGTAGAGAAGATGCGCGAGGAGACGAGGGGGTTGCGCATTGCCGAGTAGGGGAGGAGAGGAAGGCTTGTAAACCGTAGATTGATTGGGATGGCACCGCATCCCTGCCTCACTGTCCCATTTCGTACCTTTCCACACTGGTCAAATACTGATGTCATCACTAGATATAGCTAGATAATAGACAGATACCGGAGCCGCATAGTGTAGCTACATGAAGACCCCCGGAAACACAAACTCCCCAACTCACATCCCCCACTAAATCCTCCCGAACCCACCCGCCCCTCGCCCTCCCGCCCCCCTATCCAACCTCGCGAGATGTATCGTGCTCCCCTCGAGCTCGACCTCGCTGCCCGCCCGACTCCTCCCCTGCCCCTCCGTCGTAAACGTGACCGGCGAGATCTCTCCATCTTTCGCCTTGAGGTCCATCTCCTCCTTGCCGCTCGAACTGACAAAGGACGAGGCGCTACCCGATCCCGATTCTTCTCCTCTCTTACGGGTCGACTTGTCGCCCATCTCCCACTCCTCATCCGCCTCGTCCAGGGTCAGGCGGTTCGTGAAGCCCCTTGATCGCTCCATGCCAGATGCCAAACCAAGACCGGCACCGGTCCCTGTCCCTCGCTTGTTCGGGAGGGGGTACGAAGCAGATGCAAACGTGGCGGTAGGGTCGAATCCTGAGTTGAGACCGTGGTTGTTTCCGCGCGAGACGCCGCCGAAGGATTTGCCGCCGCCGTGTCCGGTCCGAGAGGCCTGAGTGGCCATGTTGGTCCATGAGCCCTGTTGCGATTGGGATTCGATGCGGGCCCGGCTGCGACAGGCAAAGAAGCCGAGGACGAGGGAGAGGAACAGGAGGGCGGCGCAGATGGATGACATCTGGCCGTCAGCTTATACGTGGGGATGAGAGAAGGGAGACGTACGATGGCTTGGACATTGACAAAGGTCTGTGCGTAGACGACGGGTGGGGTGGAGGGGTCGATACTGGCCGTAGCGGAGGGTATGGCGACCGTGGACACGTTCACGCCCTGCAGGTCAGTATTAATCGCAGCGAGAAGCAGAGTAAGGAGGCGTACGAGGAAGAGACATGCGCCGTAGCTGTAGTCAGAGCCAGCCTTGGCGTCCGCAGGGGTGCACCGTGAGGACAGGCATGACTAACATGTCAGCTTGGGCCGCGAGTGTCCCCACTGCGGCATGGATCAACTTACGTTGACCGATAAAGCGTATTTCCCAGACTTGCAGAGGCACGCCTGTGTCTGATCGTCATCGCAGTCGGACGTATCGCCCAAGCGGATACTGCAGGGTCAGCGAGTGGCGCAAGCGCAAAGGAGTCGGAAGAGGGAACATACCATGCCATCCCGCATTCCAGGTTATTGGGAGGGGCGGACGTGCCCGGAAGAGCCCCTGATACTGTTGCTGAGGGGGTCACGGCCGAAGCGGATGATGCGGCCTGACGACGCTGGTAGGCCGGGAAAGGGGGGTTTGGGGGAGCCATCGTAGCTAGTGTATAGCGAGAGAAGTCGGAGGTTGAGCGATGTCGATCAGTTCTGGCAGAGGTGCAAGGTCAAATTGTCGATGTTGGAGATGGTAGATGTATAGACTGATAGATTCAGTATAGTGAGAAGAAGTAAGTCAGCGGCCCTGTTCAAGCGCCCAAGCTCGAGCTCAAGCAGCGAGCGCCATTGTCCAACCTGGACAAAAAGCGCTATCTTCGATCACGTTTTACATTCCTCGCTCGGGGCGTCTATTATCCTCTTTCGGTATCGATCTCGCCGCGGGATCTCGACAAGGCGCGGGAGGAGAGGAAGAGGGGGTAAGCTTTGGGGCTTATTGTCCAGCTGCATTTGGGCGAGAAGAGCAGAAGAGACTCAAGAGAGCGTTTTGAGCAAAAGAGCCTTTTGTTCTCGAGGTGGAGGTCATTTAGCTTCCGACGGAGCTTACGGCAGGGCGATCGGGAGATCGGTGCCTGGCAGCTGCTCGTTCTGTCTCGGACCTGCACGACTTGCACAGCGTCCATGCATCACCGTATCTACTTGTTGTACAGCAAGGTCGCAGCTGCACTCGGATGGTAGATCATTAGACTGTGTGATCAGGCAGTCCAAGAATTGATCGGTCTGGATAACCAAGACCCGACGACAGGGTCGATTTTCAGCGATGTCCTCCTCGTCCGCATGTCTCACACCCCTCGCCTCCCTCCGAGTCTCACGTTACCACATCCCATCCTATGCCGGCTTCCCCAACACCTCCCTCTCCCCGCATCCTGTCGTCATATATCATCGCGCATTCACCCCTCCGCTCTCCTCATCCGCCGTATCGGGCCACCTCCGCTCCATCGGCGTCGTCGACCCTCAATGGACCTACCCCATGTACACCCAGCCCCACTTCCACTCGACGACGCACGAAGTCCTCGTCGTACTCTCTGGATCTGCCCGCCTGCAATTCGGCGGACCTCGAAATCCGGACAAGGTAGAGATGAGGGTGGAAGAGGGGGATGTGATGGTCCTTCCGGCGGGAGTGGGGCATGCGATGTTGAAGGATGAAGGGGGGCTCATGATGCTGGGGTGTTATCCGAAGGGTGGGGAGCAGTGGGATCATTGTACGGGTGGAGAAGAGGTGGAGAGGCGTATTAGGGGGCTGGGATGGTTTGAGAGGGATCCGATTTATGGAGATGAGGGGCCGGTCTTGCGTGGTGAGGCTGAATGAGTTGGACCTGTATCTCGTGCTTCATGCCCAGTGCATTCTATAGCCGGCGACTAGGAGATGCATCTTCCAGGTTCCGGGTAAGCAGTCGATCAGTATAGTTCTCGGTGCTTGTTAGCGGCCGCGTACCCGACCTCGGGCCGCCCCGTGTCTAAACGCCGAGAAATCTCTATGCAGGACCGCTGCGAAGAACGAAGCTCGCGAGCTCTCTTCGGTGCCAACTCCCCCGCTCATTCTTTCGCTCTACAGCAGAAGGAGAGAGGCCTACAGCTCGACTGCTCGATGAGCTCGGACATCGGAGAGGCTCGGAGCAATCGCGGTGGAATCCGATAACGGCGCGGAATGGCTCGTCGTCGCCTTGCCCATCCAGCGAACACGACGCTATTCTCGTCGCTGTTGTCAGTATATCTTTAGCACAGCTACACCATAACTAAGAGCCATCGGAGGTATGCACTCTGCATCCGGACTACGGCCGAAGCCAATCGAATCTCAGCGCCTCAGCTCGGGAATGCGGCTGCGGCTGCGAACGCGAGCGCACATATAAGGATGTGACTTCGGAGGAAGATAGGAAAAGCGGTGCAGTCGTTCTCCGTGTTTGAGGCGGCGCGTCGGCGTCGATAGCTGACCCGTTTGCTAATCTTGGCTCGATACTGTTGTATGAGGGCGACGACTGCTATAACTGCGAGACTGCGAGTCGCGGAGAGCTATTTCAGGGGGATGTGGCCCTGTTTTATGAGCGTGTTTCAGGTTTCACGCCCGCCGGAGATGCCGCTCAGAACACAAGTCAAACTCGGCTGCCAAAGGAGGTACTGTCGGTATCAACTGTGACGACTACGCAGAAGCAGCCAGAGAAGAGGAGGGGTCTCACATCGCTGACAGTCATCCTACCTATACCCACCGTGACCGATACACAGGTCGACTTGGCATCCGTCATCTGACATCTCGCAGGCTGGCCCTCGAAACTTCTTCCCCCGATCCCCCTTTTCAACTCGCCAAGCTAGCCTCACACGACCAAAGGGACTACCCCCTAGCTTAGCAGGACGGCCTAATCAGCTCAACTCAATCATCTTCTACTTCATCCATCATGGACGTCGAGAAGGCATCTCTCATATTCGACGCCCCTCCTCCGTCCTACCCGACCGACGAGCTTGTTTACGCCCTTCCCTTATCTTCTGTAGACGTCCCACCGACCGTCCCATCGGCGATGTCTTTCCACTCGCGCCTCCTTCTCGCCTCCCCCTTTATCTCTCGCTCGCTTCCAACCGACATCTCCACTCCCTCGTCCTCATCATGGTCGACCCCCCGGCGCCCATCAGACCCCGAGCTGGGCGCCAGCGATTGGGCGTACGCCATATTCAGCAAACGACGCCAGTCCCGGCGGACCACCTACCTCCTTATCGCCATCATCCTCAGCAGCGGGTTGATCTACATGCTTATCGACAACTTTCTGCTGGACGATTGGGTCAGCGCGCGGTCCAGATACACCCCGGCGTATCTCGGTGCCCTGGATACCGTCGACGTGCCAGACTATCCGGACGCCGCTCTGGCGACGGGGCGTTGGATGAGCAAAGGGGTCGTCCGGATCCCGGGGGACGAGGCACACGTACTCGTCCCCAATCCCTCGGCGCTCCCCACACCGCCAAGCCTCCTTCAGCCTATGCGCCGCTTTCCCCCTTCTACCCTCGTCCCATACTACACCACCGGCCAGCTCCCCCTCACGGCCCTCCCGCCCACCCCCAACCCCACCCTCGACATCGTCTACACATTCGTCAATGCCTCCTCTCCCGTCCTACAGGAAGCAAAAACCGTCCGCGCCGAGCTAGAAGGGCTCCACCTCGAAGGCGCCGAGCGACACTGGCGTGATAATGGCGAGCTGCGAGGCGCAGTACGGTCCGCGGCGCAGTCCCTGGCCGAAGGGCTGAGGCGGGTGCATGTCATCTCGGCAGATTTTGAGCTGGACTCGGCGGTCCCCGTCGTGGAGGTGGATGAGGACGACGAGGAGGGGGTCTACGAGGTGGTGGTGGATTCAGAAGGCGAGGCCAAGTGGAGAGTCGGGCAGGTGCCTTCGTGGTTGAACACAACGGCGCCAGACGTGGGGATGCAGTGGCATTTCCACTCTGAGATCTTTAGGCTACCGTCAGATGGGGAGGTGGACAGTCGGATCCAGGGAGAATGGAGAGACGAGCAAAAGTGGAGGGAGGAAGCGCTGCCCAGCTTCAACTCGTTCCAGATTGAAAGCAAGGTGGCTTGGGTAGATGATCTTTCGGAGAACTTGTGAGTGCTTTAGCTTGATCGTGAGCTTGACTGACCAGCAGTATCCTCTCCAACGACGATATGTTCTTCTTGGTGAGTCCTCTTCCTTCGGAGAGCTTTGACTGACTCTCAGCGCGACATGGCCACATCCGACTTCCACCACCCCCTCCTTGGCCCAGTGTTCCGCCTGGCCCCAGACCTCGGCCTTCGGGTCCCACCTACCCTCGCACCCGAACTCCGCTCCGACTCGGGCGAATGGGGCGGACTCCAACATGCCAATCAACTCCTCTCGACCCGCTTCTACCCCAAACGGCGGATGTACCTCGCGCATGTCCCCAAAAGCATGAGCCGGAGTCTGGCGCAAGAGGCGTCGGTGATGTTCGCGCAAGACCTCAGCGTGGCTGCCACGCGAGGGTTCAGGGAGAGCAAGCGCGGGAAGGCGGATGTGCACTTTCCGTGGTTGGTGACGCACCTCCAGATCGAGCGATGGCGCGAGGCATTGCTCTGGACGTGGGCGGTAGCTCGGATGGGCGGAGTGGACGGTGTGTGGGGTGTGCAAGCGAGGGAAGAGCTCTGGAGCGTGCTTGGGCTGAGTGAGGAGAGGGGCGTACCTGAAGTGGCTGTTATCATTCAGGATGAGAGGGCCACTGTGGAGGATATGGACGAGGTGATGGCTCGGAATGATTGGCAATTCCCCGAAGCGTCCGAGTATCTCTTCAGTATGTGCTACTCTCTACACATTGGATATCGCTGACCGCCAGCGTCTCTCGATGGCCACCTCCCCGATATGCCATCCGTCGACTCCCCAGTCCAGACCTGCTTCTTCGACCTTGCCCAGTGCCTCCCCCCAAACTTCTTCACCGACCCCTTCCCGGTCTCCGCTGTCGACATGTTCACCCAGCTCGCCTTCTCCCAGCCGGAATGCGGCGACTGCCTCATCATGGCGCTCATGAACGCCTCGGGCCCGCGCGGACTCTCGGCGTTCTTACCGGCCGAGAACCAGCCTTTCGAGCCTGAAGTCAGAGGAAGGAGGGAGTGGGAGAGGGAAGAACCGATGCTCCCGCTCGTGCCGGACTGGAGGGAGGGGGACTTTTCGCTCAAGGGGGTCGTCCGGCCGGGACAGGATCTTTGGTTGGGGACGGAAGCCGGAGGGATGGTCGGGCGGAAGAGAAGCAGTAGTGTCGATTTGAGGCAGTACTGCGTCAAGCTACTGTCACGATATACTTATTCTCTCGGTATGTTCTGCCTCAACTGGCCTACTGCTGCGCTGATAATCAGCCTCTTCACCTACCCACTTTGCTCTATCCCGAAGCCCGATCGACCTCTACAACATTCTCGAGGGGTGGGATAGACCCAGTCCCTTGTCCATGGTATGTTTGAATGACGACAAGCCCGACTGGATGTCCGAAACAAGCTCAGCGGATATCCTTGGCAGCTGGATGGGAAAGCGTTTCGGCACCTGGGCGGCTGGGTGGGAAAGGGAAGGTTGGGCGTGGTCCATCGCCATGCCGCCTGGGCAGGCGGCAGAGAAAGCGGAGGAGCAGGTAGCGGACACGCCTAACCCGCATGCGATGTTGGCGGATCTGGCAAAGGGGTTGGCGACGGGATCTGGAGAGTGAGGCGGACCCAAAGTGTAGCTATAGCGACAAGGGGAGCACGGAGAATTGTACTCGTATATATAAAAGTAGGAGGTGTACTGCCTTGATGGCCAGCTTCTTATGCAACAGGACATTGTGCATAATGTGCCCACACGTTAGATCCGGATCGTGCACGAGGACAGCAGAGGCTGGACGCACAGGTCTCAACTCCTCATTCCTCGAGTGCAAATTTTGCATCTATTGCTACTACCTGTCCATACCATGCTATGCCTACAATACTATACAACAACAAGTAGATAGCCAAGCCTTTCTATATTCTATAAAGTATACAGTCCCTGATACATCACCCAACCCCGCCTCCTCCGCAAGAACCATGTCCAAAATGTCCACATCAAACCCACCGAACCCCCTTTCCTCCCCTCCCCACTCTCACCTTCCTCCCCTCGTCTCCCCATCATCCCCTCTCAAATTTATCCTCCCTTCCCAGATTCTTCCTCCCATCTTCATTCGATCCCAGAATGACACGATTGCCGTCCCGGACTACTCCGCCGATTCCGCCACCCGCACCGCCCACTGCCTCAAGATGTCCGACAGTACCCCAGGAAGAGCCGCCACATCACGGAGGACCACGTAGTACTGGAAGGGGAAGGTGTCCAGGTAGCGGCTCATCTCCAGCTTCATTTCCCCGCCCACGTTCTTGTATTCGACCGTTTGGAGGGAGAGGATGCTGGGTCGCGTGTTGTTGCTCGCTCCCGTGGTGGCGGCCCCAGGCGGTGCGTTTGGCTGTGCTTGGAGCTGATCTATTATGATGAATACGATAAAAACCCGGTCCTCGAGCGCACGGCGAAGGAGGGTCGACAGTTTGGCATGGTCCTGACAGACCCCGTCTGATACGATGAAGGTGACTTGCCAAAGGTCCGGAGCCGCGGTTGTTTGGCTCTGCCTGGCCTCGGCAAGGTATGAGAGACTCCGCTCGACCAGCGCAGCGACGTCCGTCTTTTGCTGGTCGAAGCTGAAAGAATTCATGACCGCCGCTCCGTGAGCATCTGTAAAGCCGACGTCGGAGAAGTCGTGGAGTATGTCGACCGAGGAGCCAAAGCTGGCTATACCGATTTGACCGACCTCGAGCTTGGTAAGAGCTTGAGCGACGAGGGCGAGGGCCTGGAAGGCGAGGTCGACCGTCCGGTTCTCCGCCATGGACCTGCTATTATCGACGCAGAGCAGTATTTGGTATTGGCGCTTAGAGGGCTTCATCCGTCTCTGCCATATTTTGTCTTTACTGAATTCACTCGCGATGTACGGTATGATCTTCCGCATGTTGAGCCGTTTCCCGGTCCGGAAGTCGCCTTGGAGCCGAGTGGCGAGGGTGGGTTGGAGGATGAGCCGGAGCTGCTCGCAGAGAGCGTACGAGAGGTCGCTCGTGAGGGAGGTGTAGTAGCGCCACCGATCCTCCCCACTCGATCCCTCAGCCGGCCTGGCCAGGTCGAGCACGTTCAGCTCGACCTCCTCGACCGGCATCTCCTCCTCCTTAGGCTCTGTGATAGCATCGTCCTCGCCTTCCGGAGCGTCAACGTCCATCTGTTCTCCAGCGCTGGGACGCTCGGCAGAGCCATTGATATCGGCGCGGGTGAGGGCCTTCTCGGTATCTTGTTGGTCGGCCGTGCCGGAGGAGTTGTTGGCTTGACGCTCCGGTTGGTCCCGCGGCTCCTCCTCTCCTTCTTCCCGCTCATCTGCCATCCCAGCATCCGCCTCTCCCTCCATGTCGTCATCCAGAATATTCAGATCCTCCAGCTTCTGCCGCTCCTCCTCCCCAGCGGTGCCCAGCGCCTGCTGCCCCTCGTCGACATCCCCATCCTGGAGGTACTCGACCTGACCAGCCGCCTCATCCTTGGCGTCCGCCCGCTTCTCGACCTCCTCTTGCCGGTCTTGCTGCGCGAGAATCTCATCACGCCTCCTGCGGATGTCTTCGAGGATATCGCCAAGAGAGCGATTGGCTTGGGGTTGGTTGCGGGAGTCGGTGGGGATGGGGGCGCCGGACGACTCGATGGCGCCTTCGCCCTCTTGCTGGTCGGCAGGGCCAGAAGACGGGTCTTGTGGTGCAGAGCTACGAGTCAGCCATGTCTGACAATGTCAAAGAAGGTTCTCACCCTTCGCCCTCTGGCTTGCTTTCCGCCGGCTCGGTGTCCATCTTCTCCTCTTCTTCTCCCTCCTTGACCTCCTTCTCCTTTGGCTGATCCTCCGCACTGCCACCCTGCCCCTGCCCAAGATCAGTCGAGTCTTGAGCGTCGGCATCATTGGCAGCAGGCACGTCGACGTTCTGCCCGACCGCCTCCTCCTGATCCTGAACATCTTCCTCCCCGACCCCAGTAGCGTCCGGGGCCTCATCCTCAGCCGCCCCATCGTCCTGCGACGCGACACTGGCATCATCCCCTTCGCCCATCTCCTCGTCCTCTCCGCGCTCGTCAGGCGGGAGACTGATATCGTCCTCCCCATCAAGACCATTGTCGTTGTTCTCGTCATCATCGCCGTCCAGATTGATGTCTTCCGGAAGATCGAGTCGTTCCCCCTCGTCCACATTAACGTTCTGTTCCTCGGGTCGTTTCGGCGGATTGGTGTCGTCATTGTCGTCTTCCCCTTCGCGATCGTCCTCCTCCTGCTCGTCCCCCTCTCCCTCGCCCCCGTCCTCGGGCATCTCTTGCTGCTTCCCATCGTCGTCTGCCGATTCCCCCGCTTCCTTCTGATCCTTCTTCTTCTCGTCTTGCTTCTTGCTCTCCTCCTCCTTCGCAGTCATCTCAGTCTCCCCGCCATCATCCTGAGCTTGCTGATCCATGACCTCGTCCTTCCCCTGTTCCTTCCCGACCTTCTGCTCTTCCTCTCCCCAAAACTTCTCGTCCACCGCACCAGGATCAAGAGGGTCAACATCCCCAGCATGCTCATCGTGATCCTCCTCATCTTCCTCCTCCCCATCCTCACCCTCGTCCTCCTTCTTTTCCTTGCCTTCCCCGAGGTCGCCGTCGAAGTCGTCTTCCATATCGACAGCGTCGTCATCCCCCTCGTCGTCATCTCCATCTTCCTTATCCTCCTCTTTCTCCCCCTGGAGCCCTTCAACCTGGCCCTCCTCCTCGATCTCGGAGCTGACATTCTTGTCTCCGGTTCCAGTGCCCATTCCTGTGCCCTCGACGGTCTCCTCGCCTTCCCCGTCTTTCGACTTGCTTTCCTCTTGAGGCTTGCAGAAGCCCTTCTGCGCCAAGTCGAGCATGATCCGACCGACAACATAGCAGAGCTTGTACGTTGATTTGACGGCATAGGCGTGCTGCGAGATGGCTTGTGCGTATTGCTCGCCGAGGGTTTCGAGGAAGGGGAGGGCTTGCGCGAGTGGGATGGAGCCAAAAGGAACCGAGTACCCCGCCGTGTGTGACGTGAAAGCGCCCATCAGGCTGTCAAGCCGGCCGATGACGTCCGGGATGCGTAGAGCGTCGTGGCGTTGAGATTGCTGAGTGAAGGATTGAGGTATGTGAGGGGGTTCGTCCGTGTCCGCCATCTCTTTCGGCATCGGAAGGCTCTGAGCGACGACCAGGATAGACGAGATGAGATCCTCGCTCTGGCGTCGGATTTCCGGGCTGAGATTTGCCTGAGGCAGATCTGTAGAGAGGAGTGGGAGTTGGGTTGTCATGATGAGAAGGGTCTTGAAGAGGTAGGTGAACGCGGGCAACTCGGCCAGCTGCGAGTCGAATGCGGCAATGGCTCGAGAGCGAATGTCATCCGCAGACCGGAGCAGTGTGCTCTCAGCTGGAAAGTCAGCTCGAGCTAGCCCTACAACAGGGAAGAACTCACAGCTCGAGAAAACATGGTATGAGGCGGCCCGTGCCGAAGCACACGCCTCGTCCAGCTTCGGGATCAACCCGTCTAGCTCCGTAACAATGTCCTGGAGAACCGCCAGATCGCCCGTCGAGACCGCCTTCTCCTCCAGATCCCGATGACGCCGTATAGACTCCTGCGCTTCCACTAAGGCCTGCTTGAGTCGACAATAGAGCAGAGTGGCCTCGACCAACCGGTCCGAAACGTCTTGTCCGCCCTCGATGGTCGAGGCTTGCGCGAGCCGCCGGATGTGAGCGATTTTGGCTGAGTAGGCAGTGACCGCCTGGATGGAGGTAGCCAATCTATCTGTCAGCTCCGCTCCCATACTCAAGCACTACACCATTCGAGCTCACCGTTCGCGCTGTGTCAGACAGGAAGCAAGTACGGACTCTGTGAACCCAATCCCGCGCTGCAAGTCCTGCGAGGCAATGTCGTCGTTATGACCGTTGAAAGCCGCCCGTAAAGCAGGCAGCAGTACGCCGAGCTTGACATCGTACTTCTCGACATCGCGGACCACCGAATTAAGCCCGTCTGGAACCGTGTCGAGATGCAGAGGCGATCGCTGCAGCATCCAGGCAGACGACTGCTGCTTGGCTAGCGAGTCCGCCCTGACGCTCTGCGAGAAGCCGGACGCCCGCAAGGACTTGAGCAGATCCGAGTACGCCTTCCGCTTCCGACGCTGGAGATTGGCAATGGCCTTGGTGTTCTCCTTCGTGAGCGAAGCCGGAGTAGCCGATGCCAGCTCGGCGGCAGTCTCGATGATGTCAACGGCCATGGCGTCGATGGCGCCGCCAACCCGCTCGATATCCTCCGCTGACCGAGAGCTGAGGAGATTGGAGAATCTGGCCAGCGTCTCCGGTAGGCGCAAGAGATGGGCCGGTGTAGTTGCAGTACCCTCCGGGGCCGAAGTCGGGAATACAGAGACGTCAAAGAAGACCGCCGCCGAAGCATTCTCCATTTGCGCCGAGATTTGCGGGACGACAGCGGTGAGATCCGATAGCATCGGCGCGACCGGCTGCTGCAGTACATCCCTGAACTTGCGGATATTGCGGTGCAGTTGCTTGTGTGATTTTTGCGCGCTCGCCCGCAAAGCAAAGATATTGACATCTTTCCAGCTGGCAAGCTTGACAAAGTCCTTGATAGCCTTGTCGATGACTGCCCGCTGGGTACGGACCGAGTCCTCGATGCGGGTGATGAAGAGGCGAGCGTTGTTGACAATGTTGCTGAGGAGGGAATGGACCGCACCGAGATTGTCGTTGCCAGGGAGCAACGAGAGCTCGCCCGCCATGCGCCGGAAGCAATCGAGCACGGCAAGGCGGGAGGGGAAGTTGCCGAGGGTACTAGTCTGGAGGTAGGTGGTGATCATGGGGACGAGGGAGGCAAAGTGCTTGGTGAGATCGGTACTGGAGGTAGAGCCGCTGATCAGAGCGCCGAAGAGACGTAATGTCCACTCGGCGTCCCGAGCGACGTACTGGCTGGTCTGGTCGTCAAGTAGACGGACCCACGAGCTCAGCTCTAGCCGCCTCCAGTCGATGAGCAGCGCCGAAATTTCCGCCTGATACGACTTGAGCGAGTTGTCCCGGCTGGCGTACGGCTCCCAATCGTCGATATGGATGAGGAGCTGCTCAAGATTGGTGAGCGTCATAGCGACGGGACTGCGTATGTCCAAGGACAAGAAGCGATCGCACCGGTCCCGTATGTGCTGCAGGATCATCTGCTCAGGCCACTCGTCAACGAGGACATCGAGACGTGCGCGAAGACGCGCGGCGATCGCAGCTGCTTTACGGCTCTCCGGCTCGTTGGCGCCCAGGTAGAAGTTGGGCGTCTTGCCAGGCTTCCGAGACTCCGCTAGACGGCGATGTAGAGTCTCGAGCTGCCAAGAAAGACTTGCGGCGTCGAGTAGCTCATCATGTGGGCGAGGATCGAATGCTGAGCGGACCGTGTGACGCAGCAGATCTGCCAGCTGTTCCGCGACCGACGAGTGCTTGCCGCCGAATAGCGAGGAGACCAGCGCATGGAAAGCTTCGACCGCGCTAGCTGGGAAGCTGGCGTGCTGTTCCTCCCCCTCCGATGCAGCTTTGGGGGGGACAATCGAGTTGCCCTCCTCATCCACCTCGTACTGCGGGAACAGCTCCGTAAACTCCTGCTCTTCTTGTTCCAGATCCGACAAGACCTCCACCTCCGTCTTCTTGACCCGATACAAGCTTTCCTTGGCTTGCTCATCCTGCTGCTCCTGCATGCGGGTCTCGCTCCATTTGGAGTAGAGTCCGCCGAGATAGGCGAGCAATGCAGTGGTGTGGCGGGATCGCTGGGTAGGATTGGTCGTCTCGGCTGCATGAGCGAAAGAGGCGATAAGGAGGTCATTGGTAGTGAAGCTCTCGCGGAGAGCGGACGACTGGAGATGGGGGATGATGGCCGCGCGGGGAAAGACGAGGGCGGTAGAGACGACCGGGTCGGACCGAGCTTGCCGTCTTTCCGGCTCTCGAGCAAGAGTGCGGAGACCAAAGCGAGCGAACAGCACAGCCGTGATGATCGGCTGGACAAGATCGTCCAGGTCGGCATAGACTGCGCCTAGCCTAGCCAAAAATGATTCTGCAGCGAGCTGGAAGGACTGCTCCCGATGCAGTGCCTGAAGGTCGCCCGCGGCGAGAGAATTGACAAGGCTGGCAGCTGATGTCTCCGAGTAGACGTCACCGAGGAAGGAGTGGACCTCGTTGAATAGGTAGGCGAGTCGAGCCGGGTCGGAGGTCCGCGAGATGGAAGGACCGAGATTGGAGATGAGTGCTTGGGTCTGCTCGATCTTGGTAATGACTGCGAAGCGTCGCGTGGAGTCGCTGATGCCTTTGATGCGGATCTCCATGCTCTCGATAGCTTCAAGCTCCTCGTTGAGGCGAGCGATCCGGGATATCAATAGCTCGTGACTGAGGACGCGCCGTACTGCTGGGTCCATGGGCACGCTAGTGACGTAGGTATCGAGCAAGAAGCGGGATATACCGAGACACAATTGACCGATAGTGCTCGTGTCGCTCGCTCCCTGGGCCGCCGCAGTGAGGGGTGACAGGAGATGAGATTCTCCAGCTTGCCGTACATGCTTCACGGGTGAGGAGCGGACGGAGCTGACCAAAGCGGCAGATTGGGCTGCTACATCTCCTTCCCGAGGACAGGAGATCGCAAAGGCAGATAATAGCTTTGTCGGGTCAGCGACGGTCTCACTATGAGTAGACTGATCAAATTACCAGTCGGACAGCCTCCAGCAGCATTGATAGCAGGGTGGATCCTCGATCCTGACCTAGCTGAGTGGACCACAAGGCATTTCGGATGGAGAAGCTCAGCGCATTGTCCGCATCCGAGATTTGGTCCAGCCGCAGAGCGTCCGCCGAGCTGAGAGGTCAGCTCAGCGCCGGGTCAAGGAGGAATGTGACTTACTCGAAGCGTAGAGTTCCAAGCAATTGAGCGGGGCCAAATAGGCGAGCTGGACCTCCAAGAACCTGGAGTCAGCGGGACACCAGGGCTCTTGCTTACCTCTTCTGTGTCTGCCTCATCCGCGTCTTGCCAGGTCCGCCTCAGCCACGCCGACATCCACTTCAGGTCGGCGATACCTGAGACCATCAGCGATAGCCAAAGAAAGGTAATGACGGCGGCACGTACTAGCTTCTGAACCGAGTGAGGCCAGAGGCAGCAGATCGCTGATTTTAGCGGCTGAGTCGGTCAAGATAAGGTGCAAGTCCCCTTCTCGCAGCTGGTATCGTCAGCTGTGTCTCCGTGAGTGCTGCAGATGACATACCTGATGATCCCTAGATGCTGCATGCAGCTCAATGATGGAGGCGATGGACCGCTGGGTCCAGCGCGCAGCCGGGACTTGGGCGCTGGCTTCACCCATGTCGCGCAGCATCTCTCTAAGTGCCGTTGCACCTGCGTCGACATTCGAAGAAGACTGGAGGGCGACCAAGCCGCTCAGCAGCATCTGACGGAGCTCTGTAGAGTTAGTCTGGACCTTGAAAAGCGGTGGGGCAACGTACTGCTGTCTTTGCACCGGTCGGCCATCTCAAGCAGATCTGCTGGAATGATCCCATCTACCTCAAAGGCAGATCGGAACATGGACCAGATCTCAGACTGTCCTTGGCCGGTCGTGGTCTGCACGTGCTGAATCGACTTGGCTACGAGTCGCTCCAGGTCCAGAGCGCTATCGAGGGCCTGTAGCTCCTGACCGAGCCACTCCGCAATGAGCCCCACGGCCGAGTAGTCAAAACTGTCCGACTTGCATCGATCTTCGAGGTGGAGAAGAAGTAGCTCGATGCGATCGATGCTTTCGAGCGGTTGGGCCTGAGGATGAGCAAAGGTCACGCTATGGCTCACAGACGACTCACGGGATTGATTGATCTCAGAATATCCTTGAGAATCGTCCGCATCTCGACAAGGAGGCTGTAGACGTGCGCCCCAGCGGCCACCCGTTTGCTCTTCCGACCGGCATTGCTGGCAGCAGATTGAGACAGGACCGCTTTAGTCGAGCCATTCGCCTCGAGCCAATGCTGAAGTCGTCCTTGGGCCGATTGTATGCGAAGGGTGATCAGGATGGCCCGGAAGATATCGTCTCCTCCACCGGTGGTGAGAGTAGGGTTCAGGACTGGGTCGATAGTCTGTATCATAAGTATCTCTTCCGGACAGAAGTTTCCCAAACGCAACTCACCTCAATCAGCCCATCGCTGGACTTTGGCGCATTCGCTTGCGCCCAGTCCACTGCACTCGGGAGCATGCTACCTCCAGCCTCTGGCCCTTCCGCCCTAATCAGTCGAGCCAGGTGAGATAGGGACTCCCGGACACTGCCCGCTATCCCGTTCGCCACTGCCGAGGGGTTCTGCACGTCGACCCCCTCAATTAGCCACGCTGAGCGGAGCAACGAGTCTGAGAGGACTGCCAACTCGGACAGAGCCGCGCGACATGCCGACCGAGGCGACGGCTGGAGATACAGCTCGATACCCCGATTCCGCATAGCGCGAGAGAGCTCTCCAAACCGAGGGTCGTAGGTCATGAAAAGCCGGAAGTCGGGATGGGGCCTGATGACCTCCGGAATACCGCTGGTCGAGCCCTTCTCGCTGAGGATCAGGGATCCGTTCGACTCGCACAGACTATTGAGGCGGTCGAGAACGGAGGGACTGCAGAGGTTGGCGTCAGAGATGAGGTACCATCCGCCAGTACGGAGAGCGTCGATGAGCTGACCGTCCACCCAGGCGAAACCGGTCGCGGCGGAGTCAGACTTGGGTATGAGGGACAGCTTGTGCTGGATCGCCGTCGTTTCTGCGTCGACCGGAAGCCGCTGAAGGACGGCCTGGCAGACGGACTGGAAGCGGTCGGCCTGTGACTTGTCCCGATGAAGAGCATCGTGAGCTTGACTCAGGACCGCCCGCGCATCGCCAATCGATACACCGCCATCCTCGACCCGATCCAGCAGTCTGACGATATCCGCGTAGACTGAGCGGACGATCCGTCGATGGTCCTGCTGTTCAAAGCTACCGAGGATTTCCGAGGTGTCCACTCCGGGATGCATGGTGAACTCGCCGAGTCCTCGACCCGCTTCTCCAGCGATAGTCCGGACCAGGGACCGCTTTCCGCCTCCGCTTTCGCCGGCCAGGATGACCAGCCAGCCGAGCTCGACGGCCTTGAGCACTGACTCGGCGACGTCGAGGTGCTCATGACGGATAGTAGCGGTAGGAGCGGCATCGCCAGCTCGAGCAGCCGTAGCATGCCCGATCCGCATTCGGGAGGGAGTGAGGAGCGGCATGGGACGAGAGTGCGTCATGCTCGTCTCGAACACCCGCTCAAAGATCCCCTGGACCGCATCTCGATCCGCCTGGTTCCGGAACCGCTCCAGGTAGATCATACGCAGGAATTCCGCGGGATGATGCGAGAGCTCCAGGCCGTTCTTAGCGTCGAGGACGCCGAACCACCGGAAGAGATCCCGCAAGTTGAATTCCCACGGACTTCCTTCCCGCCCAATCGTCCGGTCGACGGTCGTTGCGATCCGGATCTCCTCGTTGAAAGCAATAAGCTTTTGGACGATCTCGACGGGCATGGGGTAGAGTTGCTGGCAGATGAGGAGCAGGTCATCCGCCGTATGTTCCTGGAGATACACCTTGGTGAACCGGTTGAGGAACGATTTTGGTAGTCCCTTCCGCCCTCCACCTTGCTGGAGCGGGTTCTGAGCGGCAAAAACGCGGAAGTTGGGGTGACGAGCGAATGACCGGCCGAGCTCGGGAATGTAGACCGTGCCTCTGTAGTCCAGCACCGCGTTCAATCCCTCCAGCACCGTCTGGGATGCGAGATTCATCTCGTCCAGCAACACCCAGTCCCCCTTCTGCATCGCATCCAAGAACGCCGCGTCTCGCCAGCGGAACTCGCCCGCTTTGCCGCCTTCGACCGGGAGATCCGAACCAAAGAGATCGATGAGATCGGTCTGGTCGGACAAGTTGATACGCTGGAGGTGGAAGCCGGAGATGGCAGCCAGCGCGGCGACCAGACTGGTCTTACCCACTCCGGGACTGCCTTCGAGCAAAATCGCTTTGGGCAGCTGGCAGGCGCGAAGGACGCGCGTGGCGTTCAGTGCAGTAGTGGGAGCATTGAAGTGGAATTGTACGTCCGAGGCGGGTAGTGATCCCCGCTGAATTCCGAATGCGCCTATGTGGATGGAGGTCGGGGTCACCTCCATGGCTGCTGGTGCCTCGACCAGCGCTGCCTTACCCGCTACGGTCTGCCCAAGGCGCGAGAGGCACTCCAGGCAGTCCGAGCGGAGAGCAGCGACCGAGGCAGTAGCCATGCCCGCGCACTGCGGAAGTGATTCTAGGCCGTCGACAACCGTCATTTGGCCGCCGTGATGCTAAAGAGTCAGCACAAGCCGGGACCTGTAGTATATGGAGACTCACGAATGCTTGATATGGCTCCAACCCGCCTTGAGCGAAGATTTCGTTCATGAAGTTTACCCAGGCCTGCAAGTCAGCCTAAGCCTTCCATCCCGTCAAACATGAGACTCACCAGGATATCCCTCAATCCAAGGCCAGCCGCATCCCCTACTCGCTGGCCGAACCAGCCGAAGAAGTCCAAAACGACCGCTCCGAACGCCTCGAGCTCCTTGTGCTTCCACGCGAGCCCGATGATCTGGAGCAGGTCGTCTCGGTCGTTCAGCGCCGGCACCCAGATCTCGGTGAATCGGTTTCGAAGAGCGGGCGAGAGCTCCTTCTTCCCAAAGTCACCTCCGGGGTTCATGGTGGCGACAACGTGGAAGTTGGGATGGGCAACGATAGTGGCCGAGTCGATATCGCTCCCGCCCTTCTCGGCGAGAACGAGGGTCCGTCCGGGCTCAAGGACCGAATTGAGCCGTTCCAAAACCGAGTCATCCGCTAGGGACACCTCGTCGAGAAGGAGAAGATCGCCGTTATTCATTGCGTGAACGAGGGGTCCGTCTGACCATTCGAAGAGCGCGGACAGAGCCGCCAGCTCAGTCTCGATGGCCTTGAGCTCGACCTGGTCGACGTCCGAACGCTGACGAAGGTCCGCGAGTGGACCCTCCAGGTCGTCGTCGGCCGGGATGTCAAGACCAGGCGAGAGAGCGATAAGCCGAGAGATGATCCTGGCTTTCCGCTCGAGCCGATTCCGGACCGGCCGCTGACTCCCGAGCAGATCCGCCGTCTCCATATTTTGGTGGCAATTGACGCCGACGAGGTTCTGCTTGAACGCCAGAGCGATGATATCGCAGACGGACGTCTTGCCGCATCCGGTCTCACCGACGAGGAGGACCGGCTCGTTGTTGGCAAGAGCAGACGCGACGAGGGTAAAGAGCCGCTGCATCGCCTGAGTCCAGACGAGGGTCGAGGAAGGGACTTCGGCGAAGGGTAGGCGAGCCATGACGGTCTCGAGGCTCAGGTCGTATATACCCCGCGGGTCGACCGAGACCTTAAGTACATCCTCAATGACCCCCTTAATGACCTCCTTGTCCTCCTCCTGTCTCCCGCGCTCAGCCAGCAGCATGTACCCGTCGCTTCCCAGCGCCTGATATCCTACGGCCCCTCTTTCTGCCCATCGGAACAGGTCCCGAAGTGTCGCAAAGGATTGCTTGGACTCGAAAACCCGAGAGGCTTGCCGCCGATGCCGCAGCTCCTCAAAGACCTGGACGATCTTCTTGGCGTACGACGGGGCGATCTGGCACCGCTGACAGATGATGGTTTCCAGCTCGTTCTTGGGTACATCGTCGAAGTGCACCTCGAGGAACCGGTTCCGAAATGCCCGAGACAGCACCTTTCGGCCGGCGTAAAGTCCGGGCGGATTTTGGGTGGCAAAAAGGATGAAGTTGGGATGGGGTCGGACGACCTCTTGCGTTTCCGGTATGACGAGCTCCCGGTTGTCGTCAAGCAACCGGTTGAGCGCCTCCAGGACGTCCGTAGGCGCCAAATTGAGCTCGTCAAGGACGATCCAGTGCCCCTGCCGCACGGCCGTCACCAAGAGACCCTCCTGGAAGACCAGATTGCCCGTCTTTGGATCCGTCACGTACGTCCCGAGGTATTCCTGAATATCGGTATGTTCATGGTTATTGATGCGGACGAACCGGTGACCAGTCTGACGAGCGAGGAACTCGACCGCGCTGGTCTTTCCGCTGGAGGTCGGACCTTGGATCAGGACGGGGTACCGATGGGTCATGACTACCCGAGCGAGGTCGGAGAGCTTGGCCTGGACGGAGGGTGTAATGACGTAGCGGGATTGTGGGGTGGGAGGGAGAGGACCCCGCTTAAGCCAGAAGGGGCCAAAGCGGATATAGTCATCCGAGTCCGAGCCAGAGGGAAGGGAGGGGATCTGCGAGAGAACCGCCTTGGCGTTCTTCATGGGACCGAGAAGATATCGGCTGCAGACCTCTCGTGCCTTCTCGATGCTGACGAGATCGAGCGACATCGTGAACGCCATAAGACAGCCTTCCCAAAGGGCTCGACGGAGCCCAAAGAGCGGCGCCGTCTCAATGGCGAACATGAGCGACCGGGCGAGCGTCCGCATACTGTAATGCGGAGCGGTATTGGCGCCGTCGACAATCTCCTTGGCCGCCGAGAGCGACTTGAGCTCTTGGTACATCTCCGCCACGTCCAGGATAGCCGCCTTGTCGCCCGCTGCGATGTCGCCGATATACTGAGTGACGATGCTGACCAGCGCCTCCCGGTCGTCATCTGGCGGGGCAGCGTAGATCTCCGTGAAGCGAGAACGAAGACTAGGCGGCAGGTCTTTCTTGCCGACGTCGGTTGCGGGATTCATACAGGCGAAGAGGCGGAAGTCCGGGTGACGAGCGACCGGCTCGACGTCTCCCCTCTCTGTCAAGACCAGAGAGGCTGACGGTCCCTCCAGTACAGTCGATATCGCCTCGAGCGTCTCCTGAGAAGCCAAGTTGATCTCGTCGAGGAGGATCCTGCGGGTCAGCCAGATCCTCGGCCGCTTGCGGAATGGACTTGCCACTCTCCGGATTGCATAGCTTTGACGAGTGGACCCTCGACGAAGGCAAAGACTAGCTTGCTGTTCATCTTGACGTGGTGGAGATCGAACTCGGATACCTCGACAATGAGCGCTTGCCATTGGACAGCAGCCTTGGCCGCGCGCATGTTTGGCTTTCGGCGCTTGCGGGGCGAGGCATCCCCATTCTCCCTCGGAGTTTCGCTGTCTATCAGCTCGATGTCACTGCTGAAGCATTGGTAAACTTACTCCTCATCCTGGCGGCGAAGCTTCTCCATCGCCCGCCTAGCAGAAGCCGACCACAACTCCGTACACCTCTGCCATTTACGCCCGCTCAGTGCCTTTGCTGCCACCTCCAAGAATGACGAGTTTTGCTGCTTAGTCATGCTGAAGGTCTCGCAGAAGAGCTTCTGCCATTTGGCGTGAAGCAGGCGCGCCGAGACCGAAGCGTCGATAGGCTTAAATCCGCCGAGGAGGTCGCTGCTTTCCGTTTGCATCGACAAGTTGAGGGCGGTGAGGGGTCTTCCGCACGTGTCTGCGATGTACTGCACGGCAGTGGTTTTACCGGTACCGGTCTCACCAACCAGAAGGGTCGGCTCGCCCATTGCTGAACTGGCCGCGATCCGCTCGAGGAGGACGAGCGAGGGCTTGGTGAGCGCAAAAGGACGGGATGCTTGGGCTGAGCGGCGCTTGGAGGCGGGAGCGAGCGGGGTGCTGGTCCGACCGATGATAAGTTGCTTGGTCGAGGCGACCTTTTCGAGCGTAGGTCTCCGCTTGTCAATCAGGGCGAACGCCCGCTCCTCATCCATCCCAATGTGACCGGCGACGACCGCGATCATGGCGTTCCGGCGTTCGACCGACGCTGGCTTGCTATCCAGCGAAGCCATGAAGGTATCAACGGCTTCGAGCAGGACCTCGTCCTGGAAGACCGGGTTGGCAAAGACGCCCGAAGACGACTGCTCCAGAGCCGCCATTTTGGCCACTGACGGCAGATTCAGCACTACCCTGGCGCACCATTTCTCCAAATCTCTCAGCCCGATCTCTCGCGCCTTGACAGGACCTGATACCCGCGCCATGGGTCGCAGCTCCTGCCACATCCGGACGAGCGTGGCCGAGACCGACGTGGGAAGGGCGTCAAACTTGGCGGACAAGATAGCGAGGACTTCTTCGTCGGTAGGAGAGGAGAGATTGATGTTGCTGAAGAGGTGGTGACCGAAGAAGATGAGCGGGGTCGAGGCGTCTTGGCGCGTCGACCGAGTGGCGAAGAGCGCAAAGCCATCCCCGGCCTCGATCTCCTCCCGGCCAGGAACCGCCAACTTTGCTCTCCGACCTGGACGTCCAGGCTGCAGACTCCGAGCGATGCCGGCGACCGTGACCAGCATCTCGACGCTAGCTCGGTCGATATCATCCAGTATGACCCAACGCCCCGCCCGAACCGCCTTGGACAAAGCTCCCTCCATCCACTCGAACGTGCCGGGCTGGGTGGGCGAGGAGATGTAGGTACCGATGAGGGACTTGACGTCGATGGTGGTGTCTGCGAGAGGAATGGACAGGATACGGTGGGCGGGGTTGACGCCGGGATGGAGCAGGGTGGATAGATGTTGCAGAAGATGGGTCTTTCCGGAGGATGGGGTGGATGATAATAGGATTGGCGAGCCCTGTGCGAGCAAGGGGGCCATTTCAAGGAGAGCATTCTCCGTAGATGTCGTGGAAACGTGGACGAAGCCAGAGGACGATCCACGCGAGGGATTGCGGAGGAAGAGGCGGTCCGTGATGGGGATGACCTGGGATGAGAGGTGACGATGGAGGGGGTCGAGTGGTGTGGGCAGTTGCGTTTCTGTGAGAGCCTCGACTACCCTATCAGCGAGAGCACCTCGAGGGGAGGAGGACTCACCTTTCTGCAGTCTCCGACGTTCCATGATGGGCAACAGCCACCCGTCAACCATGACCCGCCTGACCTCTGATCCTCCATTCTCCTGCTTGACTACCTCAAAGCCAAAGAGTATCTCCGCGTTGACAAGCTCCATATCTCCAACGCATTCTCTTTCCACCTCTATCCGCTTCGCCTCGCTCCATGGGCGCTGCATGCTAAGCACCCGGATCGCCAGGAGCCGGACGCCGAGGTCCGGATGTTGAGTTCGGAGAGCGTGTAGGGGGGTATGTGACCATTTGAGGCGTGAGGCGATAGCTTCGTCTGCTAGCAAGATACGATAGTAGGCGATGAGAAGGATATGAAGGCGATCTGATGGAGTAGACGCGAGTTGGTCTTGGGGTATGTGGGCGAGGGGGGACGTGACGAAGGGGGAGGAGGCAATAAAGGCGGTAGCGATACTAGCAGGATCAGCAATGGCCGTGTCGTATTGTTGGAAGACTCACTTCCAAAGGCCTCTAGTACTCCCACAAATGGCAGCTACCGCGCTCAGTCTCCTCTCCCACTCCGCCAAATCAACATCGGGTCTCCCGATCCACCGAGCCACTAAATCCACGCAAACCGGCCAGAAATGCCTCGCGACCATCTCCGATACACCTTCCACCGCCAGTAATCTCGGTAGAGCTTTCAGCAGATCCCCGTGTAGGGCGTCACCAGCGGTCTCGGCCGCCGCGTAATCGAAGATGATGCGAGGGAAGGTGGGGTCGGCGGAAGCGGGATCGTCCAGGCTGTACCCGAGATCGAGCAGCAAATTTTGACAGCTCGTTTTGAGCCATTCCGCCCCATCGAGCGCCGCGCCCTGTGGGCTAGCGGCTGTCTCTATGCCTTCCATTTGATGGGTGTATAGGCTAAGATAAGATGAAGAGGTTAGGTCAAGGTGAAATTTGAACCGCCTCCACCTGTAGAGCAAAATTGATGGTCCGTGCGTATGTTTGGTCGACTTCGTGAGCTGAAGCTTCTGTGCCGCATCGTCCTTCCCAACATAACACTCCGCCTAAGCAGTAAGACGCTTCCACCATGTCTGACCTCGCTCGGGCCGAACCAGAGCCCGTGGTCACAGACGATACTCGTAAGGTCTACACAGCTGGAAATCTCACATTGATTTCCAGCGACAATGTGCGATTCCGCTTGCCAAGCTATTATCTCATCGCGGCGAGGTGAGCATCAGCGTCTGTGCCTTGGGCATGCATGATGCGGTCAGTATCTTATCTTGAGCTGACACTGATAGCAAAGTCTTCCGAGACATGCAGGATGTCAACGCCAAGGAGTCCGCCGACATGCACGTCGCCTTGACGGACACCCAAATCGAGACCGCACCCGCCGTCCGAGCTTGGCTAGGGATCATTACCGGCCGACCGCTGCCCGCCGATGACAACCTACCAATTCGGGCGGGGCGAATCATTCCTTTGGCTCGCAAATTCGACTGCCCCCTCGTGGAAAGCTCGACCATCTCCCTTCTCTATCGATGGGTAGATCACGCCACGAATTCCCAAGCTTACGACGTTGTCGTGCTCGCGACCATGATGGACGAACCCGGGCTGGTCGCCAAAGTTCTCCGCAAGTACGGCACTGTCACTTGGGCGGACGATGTCCAAGACATGGAGACGCGGGATCTTCAAGCTCTACCAGAGGCGCAATGCATGGACCCCGTCTCATGGCATGATGTGCGTCGGTGAATGTAGCTCGATCAGAAGCATCGAGCACTGATTTAATGTGGCTAGTTGCGATGCGGCAGGCGTTTCGGGGTGTAGGTAAATTCATCATCTGCAGCATATGCCGTAGATTAGTCGGATTCAGCCATTATTAGGAGATATCCGTATTGCGCTCCCGTCCTAGATTAGAGTACTGCTGTATCTTGTAGCTTTCTCTACATCGTCGATCTATGCACTACTCTGAACTCAACTATCCTAGAGACAAGTAAGCCCCCTTAGGTATTAGTCTGGTACAGCACGCCACTGTTCACCTAATCCCAACTAGATTGATCCGTTACCCAAGTGACATGACTCTACTCAACTAATCTAACCCAAGATGAATCCTCCTTCGGCCCTACTGGTGATCGCTAGAATAGATCATGGGCTTAATGACAGCGTTCCCATCCTTGTCCCTCCCGCGCTTCATATCCTGGAACGCCTCTTCGGCCTGCGACAATGGGTATTTCTATCCATCAGCCTAGCTCCCTTAGATCCAGGTGGGGATTGTGACTCACCTGCGTAACCATCTGGTCGACATTCCCCAGTCTGCCCGACCCGAGAAGAGCAAGCGCTTCGGGGTAACAGTTGGCATACCGGAAGACACCGAGCATGTCGACTTCACGCAGTAGTGAGGGGCCGGTAGGGAGGAGGAGATTTGGTGTGCCCATGCCGACAAAGAGGACCTTGGAACCTGGGAGAGCGGCCTATCTTGTTAGCTCTATCCAGTGACACCTCTGGGGGAAGGCTCACCATGACCGCGAACTGCATGCAGCTCTCCACACCCGTGCACTCAAATACCACATCGAATCCATCCGCCAGCCCCTCGACACCAGCAACAGCCGGGTCCGCCTTCAACCCCTCCCAGCCAGACTTGGCAGTCTCGATCGCCTCGGCGCCCGATACCCTTGGGCCCTTGGGCAAGGTGTATGTCCCGGTGGCCCAGTCCATCTTCTTGGCAAAGTCGAGCTTTGCCGATTCGATATCGACCGCAATGACCTGCGTACAGCCCGATGCGCGGGCGAGGGAGCAGGCGAGGAGACCGACAGCGCCTGCACCGAGGATCAGGACGCGGGCGCCGGCTTGCACGTTCGCGCGACGGAAAGCGTGCAGGACGACCGCGAGGGGTTCGGCCAGGGCAGCTTGGATCTGAGTAGCGCTGTCGGGGAGTCTGCACTGTCAGCTCATCGCCCGTTACCCAGAGACCATCCTCCACTATCCAGAGACCGTCCTGCACTACCCACAGTCCATAGCCCATCACCCAGAGACCACGGACTCACTTGTAGAGAAGGTCAACAGGGTGCACCATGAACTCCCGCAGCGTTCCATCGAGATGCGGGAACGTCTTGGCGCTCGAGCGGAATCGCATCCCCGTACAAAGATTGTACTTCCCCTTCTTGCAGAACTGGCACGACTTGCACATGACCCCGACCTCCATCGCGACCCGGTCGCCGACCTTGAGGGTGCAGGTGGAAGGGAGGTCGGAACCGAGCGCGGTGATGACCCCGCCGGCTTCGTGTCCGAGGACCATGGGGGAGAGGATCTTGAAAATACCGTTGGCGCCGTTAGAGTAGTAGTGCACTATAAAATCAGCTGTCGTCGACGCCATCGGGATGAAAGGGAGCGCACGGTCTGATCCGCACAGTCCGGTCAGAGCTACTTGGATCTGAGCCTCTCCTGGTCCAGGGGCTGGGATAGGTCGCTCTTCCTGATTGCATCAGCTTCTAGTTCACCTCGTGACCATGCCCTAGTCCTAAACTCCAGCCGGGGAAAGGAGCACTCACGACACGCAGGTCGACAGCTCCATGGCATACCGCCGCAAGCTGGGTGGTCTTGCCGTTTACGCTCGATGCGTCGCTGGTGATGATCTGTTGCTCGCCGGATGCCATTGTGACTTTTGAGATGATTTAGAGACCGGTTGTAGGGCTAGCGAGTAAGGACTGGACTATTGAAGCAAGATAGGTAGGTGGTAGATGGACCATAAAGGCGCGTTTTGATTTTGAGGTGGACCAAGACCCACCGGTCCGGTCCGAGTTGTGCCGGCCCGAACCGGTCAGCCGCGCCTTACCGCCGGTATGGCTTGGATCGCTGCTCTCTGGTGGATGTACGATGCATGTAGTGTACTGAGCACGACCGGCATCATGGGAGGCGATACAGAGCAAAGGCATACAAGAGAAGCAAACCCAGACAAGAACTAATAACGCCCGACCGACTCGCCCAGCGGTGAAACGCTCCAAGAAAAGCCCTCGCTACACGATCAGCCGTGTCTACGGCATCTTCCGAGATCTTGCCGACTTACAATTGCTGCTGAACAGTCTGACTGAGGTGCGAGTCATCCACCACCGAGTCTTGCGGTACCTCCGAGGTGAACTCTTCGTCAAAGTTGGAGGTGTCAATAGCGGAAGCCTAGTCTTGTCAGCTGAAAGTTGCAACACCCAGCTCAAATCTTCACAACTCACCACTGCTGGCTTGAACGGAGGCTGTAACTTCTTGGCCCAGAGCTTCTTAAAGTCGATATGTTTCGAGAAGAACGGGTGGTTCTTGATCTCCTGCGCGCCATTCACACCCAGTCGTTTCGATGGATCACGGTTGAGAAGCTGGGTGAGGAGCGATCGAGCCTCCGAGCCCATCTCATCGGGGAAGCGGAGAGGGTCTGAGAGGATCTTGCGGTACATTTCGTTGGTGTTCTCGTCGTAGTATGGTGGGAGGCCAGTCAACTGAGGGCATCAGCTTAGGTCCGAGAAAGACGTGGAAGAGACCAGGAAGCTTACCATTTCGTACAGCAAGACACCGAGTGTCCACCAGTCGACACATTTGGTATATCCGTGGCCAGAGAGGAGCTCGGGGGCGAGGCTATAGGGTCAGCTGGTACATCTCATGCTAACGGCGGTGAGCTCACTATTCAGGTGTACCGCAGAAGGCTATATGATCAGCTTCATCCGTATCTCTTCAGGGAGCGACTAGCTCACTGTTGGTGGTATCCGTGTTCGACATGTTGAGCTTGCATAGCCCAAAGTCACAAAGTGCGATATGACCAGTATAGTCCAGCAAGATATTCTCGGGCTTGAGATCCCTGAACGATCAGCTTGTCTCCGCGCCAAACGGAGAAGGACCTACCGGTAGACCACGTTGAACCCATGCAGATGCTCCAGCGCCAATAGCAGCTCCGCAGCATAAAACCTGCTCCGGACCTCATTGAATTTCCCTTCCCGCTGTAAGTGATGGAAGAGCTCCCCACCATTCACAAACGCCAGGACGAGGTATAATTTCTCCTTGGACTGGAAGGAGAATTTGAGGGGGACGATGAACGGGCAATTGACCTGAGCGAGGACCGTCCGTTCCGCCAAGGTATGGGTCACTTCTGATCGAGAGACAATATGTGCCTTGCGGATGGTTTTGAGGGCGTAGATACGGAGGGTGTCGCGCTTGCGGACTTGCATGACCTGATTGTAAGCTGTGACTCTAAGGAGCAGGGTTGAGCTTACTTTGCCGAACGATCCCTTGCCAATAACTTTAAGCAGTTCAAAGCTGTCGATGGTCAAAGAGGTCTACTACATCAGTAAGGTCTACAGAGACCGAGACGGTGGGACCGACCTGAGCTGGCTTGAATGCAACCTGTACATGGATCGCTCCATTACCCGTCTGGACGGGGAACCACTCGTCCGTCATACGCTGTCATGTCAGCTTATCGGACTATGACCCTTCGCAGCTAGCAGACCTACCGAACTCTCCAGATCCGGCGTGAACCTGATCCCACCCAAACACAGATCCGCATTCCCCATCTCGGTCCCCTCCTTCTCGCCATGCGTCCCCTCCCCGCCCGGCGGTGCCGTGCGCAGATACGCAGTCACCGCAATATCCGAGATCCGGCTGACATCGAATGTCGCGCTGTACATCCATACTGGGCTTCCCAGATCTCCTCCCAGAGCGTCCACCAGTACCTCGTTCTTGTCAAACTCGAGCACGACATACGGGAGCCACCAGGCCTGCTTCCGCTGTAATGAGTCGCGGTTGGGGCGGGGGTTGGTAGTCACCCGAGGAGAAGAGGAGAGGGATGCCCCGAGAGACCCAATGGATGATGATGGGTGGGAGCTGAGCGCTTTCTGTATCGAAGCAGGAACAGGGACTACCGGGTCAGCTTATACAGTAGTTAAGGTGGGGTCATGCTCACCTCCTTGTGGGAGATTCAAGCCCTTAGCAGCAGTCACTCGGATCTTCAATACACCAGACCTATGGACAGGCGCATCGGGATGAGGGTTGCCAGGTGTAGGTGTGGTGGAGCGAGAGCCAATACCGGAGTCGGGCGTGTTGTTTTGTGACGACCGGGACGAGAGGAGATTCGAGCCCGACTCCTTGAGCTCTGGGTGGTCAGCTCGGATGCACACTGCGTTCATAAAGAGGTAGTAGCTCACTCTTTCCAAGCTTCCAGGACATTATAAATAGAGGAGGAGGTGGAGGAGGGCGGGGTATCCGTGTCCTTGCTGATCAAGTCGTGCGCGTTGGACTGCCAGTTCAAGCGGTCAGATTCCGGGGATGCTTCACTTTTTGCCGAGAAGCTGTTGCGCAAATCGGCTACTATGTAGCGATGCTGGCTGGTTGAGCTGTTGTGGGGTCGGTGAGGGAGTCTCCTATGTACACAGGGGTCCAAGCTGAGAGGTAAATGCAGGTATGTAGTGCAGGAGGATAGCCGACCTATACCTACCAAATTAGAGTATTAGGAATGTACGACGCGATTTAGAACCCGCTAATACAATAAGGCCAATTTGTACTAGCGGAAGCTGTTGATTACCAATGCCAATCCCTAGTTCCGGGGGCAATGTACCTAATTGACTTGGCTTCGCGCCTCGCATCGTCCCGCCTCTTCGATACGCGTTTGAACCTATATAGCAGATGACTTGACCACACATCTCACCCCACACACGCCTTCGAAGGCAAGGTCTCGAGAATCACAAACAGCACTGTAGCTGAGGGTTAACATACCAAGATGTCCCTCCCGCTCCATCTCCGCTCGTACAAGGAGAAGTCGAAGGATGAGCTCGCCCGTGACTACTTCAACATCCCTAACCAGGATGCCTTTGCGCCTGTAGCGGCGGGGGAGAAGCCAGTCCTGCAGAAGGTCAGGAACAGGCTGGATGCGGGTGGACTGCAGGGGATGGACATCAACGCTGTCCTCAGTGTGGAGGGGAAGGAGGAGGTCTATGTGAGTCGATAGTGCATCTTATCGCTTCAGACTTAGCGGGATGCGGCTCGTGGCGCCTGGAGGTTCGAGGGGCGCATGATCAATGGCGTTCAGAGCGTCTCAGTCAAGATTACTAAGAGCGCCCTATAAGTGCTTGAGCTGCCAGCTGACTTGCCAGGCCGGACGATTAAGCCTCCTTCCGCCGTTCCTGTGCTTCAACAGCGTCGACCGGCGGTCATGTCGCTTTACGCTGCCTCTGTTCACCATCAGGCGCGTTGAGAGGTGAGCTGTATGATGTTGTGCCTTGAACTGCAACAGCTGACCATATAGACTGAACTCCCGAGCTGGTGTATTCGCTCTCTCCTTGGCGACATGGCACGGTATGCGGATAGTACGTACCTACCGCACTCTTTGCGAGTGTCCATGCTAATGTATTAGATCCTGCAGCTCACCTCCCTCCTTCCAACCGCAGAGCACTTCTCTATCCTTCTCCGCGATGCTCTCAAGGCACAAGTAGGTTACCAGACCAATCTATGTCCAGGGGACGAGCTAACGATCCAGCTCGCACCCATGAAACAGCTCAAGCCCTTTCTCCCCTCCTTCTACTCCGAATTCCTCATTGCCGGCCCGTCAACCCAGCACAACGTGGACAAACACGACAGCTTGCTTCTCGGCTCGGAAATCGGCGAAAAGCTGCAGCAGCATCTGGATGGGGAGGGTGATCTCAGGGGCCCGGGCAGTGAGGGGAAGGGGGAGTATCAAAGGGGACTGGGGGAGACATTTGGATTCCCGGGTGACGCGCGGAAGATGCGGGAGAGGAGTAAGATGAAGTTGTGGAGAGAGTACTTTATAGGTGAGCTGATTGATGTGCAATAGGCGGCATCGCAAGCTAATCATACAGTGCATGGCAGAAATCTGACGCGTGAGTATCGTGTCTGGCTGAATTCATGTTGGACAACCAGCTGATGTCTAGTCATTCGATATCCGCCATTCCAGCGACTGCTTCAAGTCGGTCTCCCCTCTCGACTCCGAGGCGAGCTATGGGAGGTCATGTCCGGTTCCGTCTGTAAGCTGTCTTCGATCATTGTTCTTGGTACTCTGCTGAAAGTCCAGACCTCCGCTTCGCCTATCCCGACACATACAAGCAGCTTCTCAGCGCCAACGAGGGTAGATCCTCCCAATCAACAGACGAAATCGAGAAGGATCTCAACAGGTCCCTACCTGAATATAAGGCGTATCAATCAGATATCGGGTTGGCGAAGCTGAGGAGGGTATTGGTGGCGTATAGTTTCCGGAACCCCGAGCTGGGTTACTGTCAGGCTCTGAACATCGTGAGTCCGGTTGACAATAGTGTGGGGAGACTATTCTGATGACGGCAGGTCGTAGCCGGACTTCTGATGTGAGTGAGATGAAGCAGTATTTCGGCTGGTGCTGACCAGTAGATACATGTCGGAAGAACAGGCATTCTGGCTTCTTGAGGTATTATGTGACCGGATATTACCAGGATACTACAGGTGAGCTTGGAATTCTGCGACAATCTGATCGTACCGCAAAGCTCACTTCGTAGTCCCTCCATGGAAGGCACCTTGCTCGATCAAAGAGTATTCGAGTCTTTGGTACAGCGATGTCTGCCGATGATCAAGGATCACTTCACAAGCGTGGACGTGCAGCTATCAGTCGCATCATTACCGTTAGTCTACGCTGACTACATCCAAAGATCTAGGCTGACACAACAGATGGTTCTTGAGCTTGTACATCAACTCAATGCCCCTGATCTTCGCGTTCCGAATAGTGGACTGTGTGCTAGCGATGGGTGTAAAGGTGTTGTTCCAGATTGGTCTCGGTAAGTTCTGCTGTAGCGTTCCGGTGGAATGAAGCTGACCTCGTCAGCCGTGCTGAAGATCAACGGCGAAGCACTGCTCGAAGTGACCGACGACGGGATGTTCATCAACCTCATGCGGACCTACTTTTCCACCATCGGCGATTCCGCGCACCCAAATCACCCCGACCCGCGCGTGCGAGCCATCACCAACTTCCAAGAGCTCCTCGTCGTCGCCTTCCGCGAGTTCAACGTCATCACCGACGAGACGATCCAGGGGGAGCGGAAGCGTCTACGCGCCATCATCTCGGACGAGATCGAAAAGTTCTCGAAACGCGCAGCGGTCCGAAACCTCAAGTCCGCAGGTCGGTTCGATAAGGAGACTGTCGGCGTCATTTACGACCACTACTTTACGGCGGTTTGTTCGGACGATGCGAATGCCGGCGGCTTGTCGGGCGACTATAAGCACGGAGATCAGTTTGATCAGCCGAGGATACTGGTGGATGTGAATGGGAGGGTGGAGACCCGGATAGATCTCAGGACGTTCAGGTCGTTCTTGGCGGGTATTGCGACATGGGCGAGGGAGGAGACGGTAACTAGTAATGCGTTTATCCAGCGGACGGATAAGCGCGTGGCGGAGCATGAGTTGATTGATCGGTATGTCCGCTAGAACCGCCGGTAGGGATTATAGCTGATGGCTCTAGGCTGTTCTATAGCTGGGATTCCCAGGGCTTGGGGACTTTGGCGCTGCAGGACGTGGTGGTCGGTCTCGACCGCGTGATGAAGGCCGGCCTGATGGAGTCTATCGAGTGGTTCTTCAACCTGGTAAGCTGACCTTCTCAACCTGAAGTCTGGAGATCTAGCTGATCTTCCAGCACGATAAGAATAAGGATGGCTACTTGACCAAGGATGAAGTCATCCAGCTCTCCGAGTCTTTACTTGTAAGATGCTCTTAAATTATACGTCAATGATTAAGCTGACATGCTAGTTCATCTTCCGTAACGAACCCGGAGATATCTACCTCGCGGCAGTATCCAAGTTCATCCTGAACGCGTACGAATTTGGAGACGCCACTGCCCCGCCCGTCTCTGGGGAGACCGAGGTCTTGTCGCCCGCTATCGACGGGCAGGAGGGGAGTGCCAGTCATGTTCGGGAACGGTCAGACTCGGTCGCTCGGCCACATAATCTGCCTTATCTTAGTACGTTGACAGAAACCTCTGGTGATATCGAGCTGACTATTCAGACCTGGCGACTTTCCGGATGGTCGTTCTTGCCGATGAACTCCTGGAGAACTTCTTTGATACAGATCTGTCCGCGTCATTCCAGCTTGACCGCGGGGCGGACGAGGATTACCACCAGGCTCAGGCCAAGACGGAGGGATTGTTGGGTGGTCTAATGAACTTGGTGGTGACAGACACGTGAGCTGTCTGCCAAATGGTTTCGAGGCGTCAGCTGATACTCTGCAGCAACAAAAACCGCTTCAACCGGCTCACCGATACCTTTGGTGCTGCTCTCGGCAAACACGTCGAATGGCGAAAACCCTCCCTCACTCGATCGCGCCAGACCGAAGCCGCGCCCACCGAAATTGGGCAACGCGAGTCCCTCCTCACTCCTGCCCAGCAACAACAGATCGAACAGCGCCAGCGCTCCACATCCTCCGTCTCGCAGACGTCTGTCACCAGTGCCAAATCGACCCTTACGACCGATGGCAAATCCCTCGCAGAGGTCGAGTCGCGATACAGGGAAGAGAGCGAGATGGTCCGTCAAGCCCAAGAGGCGGTCATGCACCGGCCAAAATTCGCGGTGGATGCGATCGGGGACAGCGATGATGAGGAGGAAGAGGAGGGGAGGGAGGGGGACGGTGACGGAGATGATGCGGTGATGGATGAGGTGGAGGCTTTCTTGAAGGCGCATGGGGCGGATGATGAGGGGCTCAAGGGAGAGCAGAAGAAGGTCGCGAATGGTGAGTTTTGGCATACGCTCTGTACATTGAAGCGGACTCGGAAGCTGATATAGCCAGATCTGTTGACTGCGGAACCGATCAGATAGGCTGAGACGGGTATGGGGGAGCGAGGTGAATGTTCAAGATGAGAGGTCGGGCGTGCTTTCCGCCTGTGTACAGATTAGTAGATCTTGCTTTGGGTTATGCAATACCTTTTGGATGCGCTACCGCCTAATATCACTCGCAAGTCCCTTCGACCATATTCACCCGCCAGTCATGGAGCCCTCGGACTGTGCTGCAGCAGCAGAACAAGGACAACAACGCGTTAAGTTACGTAACTAGCCGGTTGAACGACGATCACTTAAGTCGATCACACCACCAACGCAGCTGCATTCTGTCTCGAGTTAGTCACCGTACTACCATCTATATACCACTCCGCCCCAAGGACAGGCTATAATGAGTCCTGATCCGAGCGTCTCGGCTGGAGTTGACGGCGAGAGCGGGAAACACATCGAAAGCGAGGCAACTGCATCCGAAGCTGTCGAAGATGCCGGCGGTTCGAAAGGGGGCCTTGGGGACGGAGAGGCAGAGACCAAAGCCGGGCATAGCGGTGTAGGACGTGTAGGTCTTGGACTGGACGGCGTCACTGAATCTGATACTTCAACCGTTGAAGTGAGTAGAGATAGTGGCGTACCTCTTTGCCTTGAACTGATCAGCTAGACGTCCCCCATGCACCCCACCCTCCTACCTGAGCCGCCAGAGCTCAGCTCGCATCCCGCCGACGCCCTCCATGCCCCAGACTCCCCCACTACCTCACTCATCACCTCGCTCCGGGACCAGCTTCGGCTCCTCTCGGACCAGTCCCAACAGCTCAATACCAAGCTGGTCGAGTCGATATCACGGCACGCCGACCTGCTGGACCAGCATGAGGCGCTTCAGTCGACTCATGCGCAGCTGAACACCAAGGCGGAGGGGCTTGCGAAGGACAAGAGGCAGTGGGAAGAGAGCATGAAAACGGGGCTGCTGGTGGAACGGGATGCGATCACGGGGGAGATGCAAAGGTTGGCGGCGGGGTTGGTTGAGGAGGAAAGGAGACGAGGGAGTGCGGAGGAGAGGAGGAGAAAGGTTGAGGACGAGGTGGATGAACTGGCTGCTACGCTCTTCGATCAGGTATGTCTAGCATTCGAACGTAGTACTTGCGGGGGCTAATCAGACAGGCCAATACCATGGTCGCGTCAGAACGGCATGGCCGTATCGAAGCGGAAGAACGGCTCAAATCGACGGAAGACAACCTTGCAGCGGCAGAGGCGGCCATGCGGGACATGCAGCTCCACCTACAGTCGATGCCGACTTCGACAGTCCCACCTCAGGCGGTCACGTCCCTGGCACCGAAGCGGAGATACCTCGCGTCACATCTACCATACACCGAGTTCACCTCATTCCTCACGCACCTTCGCTCACTTCGCCCGTTGAAGGAGAGCTCGAAGAGCATCTTTCCTCCTCCACTCGTCTCGGCCCTGGTCACGCAGCCGCTACTCGCTCGTACGGTCATCGAGGACCACGACCCGGCGCTCCGGCTGGATGTTGCGCCCGATCTCAGCTGGCTTTCACGCCGCGGGATCAGCGCAGCCATCATTTCCGGCGATCTTATCATCGAGCCCGTATCCGCCAACACCGTCCTCTCCCAGACCACTACCCCGACTCACGAGCTCGGTTGTGCACTCTGCGGAAAGCCGGTCTTTCCTCATTCGGCCGTGCCCCAATCTCCAGCGGTATCGCAATTCGGCCCTCCACCCCTCCATCCCACTCAGCGCAATTCCAACTCCCGCTTCTCACTCAAACCATTCTTCAACGCCCCTTCTCCCTCTTCCGCGCCCTCTCCTACCCAATCGCCCGCCGCGTCACCCGGTCCCGCCGCTCAATTACCTTCGGTCTACATCTTCCGGGTCGTCCGGCCCGCATCGGCGAGTACGGCCGACAAGGAGAAGGAGAATACGGCCAAGAGCTATCCCCTGTGCCGGACGGGATGGTGTCTTGACAGATTGCGCGCAACTTGCGAGCTCTGGCACTTTGTCCGGACAGGCATCATCCATGTCGTTTGGCACGGGGATGATGGATATGTCCTACAGGCAGAAGTCGACGCCGCCGCTCATACTGCATCTGCATCGATCGCGGAGGGATCTGCTGGTGGGTCGGTCACAGAGGCGGAATCGAAGAGGAGCTCGACGGGAGAGGTACCCCCAGAGCTACCGAGGCGGAAGAGTGGATGGGGCCTGGGATTCAGAATGGGCGAGAAGTCCAGTGCTACCACTGCAGCCACTGGCGGGGGCGGGTGGACAAAGGCGTTCCGGACGGGCGTAAGCGGGAGTCCGCCGGTCAGCCCCAGGCTGCCCCCACCGGGCGAGGAGAAGGAGAATGACATGACGATCAAGGAGTCCAACGAGGGCGAGAAGCTGGGCGCCCCTCTTGAGCTGGAGAATGAGAAAGTGGAAGAGCTGGCCCCTGGCCAGGTGGCCGAGAAGGAGAAGACCGCTGGGGAGGGGGCAGGATCATCTGGGACGCCGGATTCGGTCGATGATGCGGCCACTTTCTCCACGCCACAGCAAGAGCAGTCCAGCTTCCCTGCCGTAGAGGACGTCAAGCCAGACGGGGAGGAGGAAGCTAAGGCAACACTTCCGAAGGTGGACGAGGTCACGCTCAACTCTCCCAAAACCGATCTCGCTCCTGCCAGACCACCTCCACCGCCCATTCCTCGCCGTGCGGCCGCTCGGAACCGCGCTTCCATCGTCATCGATGGCCCTTCCCAAAACGGCACGCCGAGCGGGAGCGGCACCGCCACACCCGTCGAGCAGGAGATCTCCGCACCTACCGTCACCGCGACTTCAAGCGACGAACCTCGCAAGTCGGCCGAAGCGGAACCCGTTTCTGAGCGCGGAACGACAAGCATGGACGTTCCACCCCTCCCAGCTAAACAACCTCGTACGCCTACCATCGCGACCCATGCTCAGACGGAACGGGCGGAAGGAGAGAAGGTGTACTTGAAGGAAGATGATGACTCGTGGGAGGCGAGGACATGGCGGCAGGTTGTCAAGCTCAAGGAGGGGATGCAGCGGGCGAGGCTGGGGATCAGTGAAGAGGAGAGCCGCTGAGGGGGCTACAGAGGAGTTATCTTGTGCATTTTTGGGATATAACTGTCAGTGTGTACACTGGATGGATGGATGTCGTGCTGCCGCAGCTGACTCCACTCACTGCGTTGCTGATCGAGCTCTGACCAGGACAGGGGTACTACAGACGGCTTGATAGATATTATTGTCGGGCGGGTTCGCGGGAGGGCCCAGCGCTGATTGTTAGAGAAAGGCATGCTTCTCTGACGTCAACGGCGAAGTCGGCGAGGTCGGCGCTTGCAGTGCCTTTGTCCGAAGAAGCTGAAGAACCAAGACTGACGAAGGGCCAGGAAGCCACGCCTTAAGCTCGGTGCTCCCCGCCGAGAAGGTGGGTGCGAGCATGCGGGATATCTTACGCGCGCCGGAAGGATAACAGATGATACCCTCGGAGAGGCAATTTAACTCTTCCTCTTACTTTAATTTCACTTGTTCAGCTTACCCATTTCCCAACAATGCTCAATATGTCCGCGTATGCGACTCGAAAGCGTCCATCCACCCGTACACGAATCACTACCAGGACTACCCGCAAGACGGATACCCATGCCGACGGCGACGAGCTGTCTGCCGAGGAGCGCGAGGAGATCACCTCGGGGCTCGAGGGCTTTTGCTCAGCGGCCGAATCATCCTTCAACGATTTGATGGCCACTCATGTCAGAACCGCCAAGTTCCTGGAAGCCGTCAAGGAGTGTCTGAGGGCACACAGCGTCGTCGATCAGGTCTCGAGCATGGGTGTTCCAACCTTCAAGGAGCAGAAGACCTTTCTAAAGGCTGACGAAACGGCGAGTAAGCAGCTGGAGAGGTTTTTGGCGCTCTACGTCGAGGCTAGGCGGACGAAGGCTGACTTTGAGGCGGATTGCCAGAAGCTGCAGGATGAAGTTGACGAAGAGTGACAAGCTGGAGACCGCGTTGTCAGACTGAGTACTACTGCCTCTCCTGAAACTGATGTACATCCTGTTCGCGCTTGTGACTGGCATGATGCAAGGGTGATACTCAGCTTGACCTGAGCATCGATAAGCCAGAGTGGCGTGATGATCGCAAGAAGGCAACGATGGCTCGGCTCGGGCCAATGAGCTTCTTATGAAGGCTCAGAGCACCCCGAGCACGTGCTACCGAGCTAGTTACCGGCTAACACGCCGCACGGTGTCCATCCTTTGAGTGAACCCCGTTGAGGTGGCTTCTTCATGAGTGGTGACGGCGTCATATGATACGTGTACAGACTCCGCCCGGACCTTGGTTCCCTGCCTTATCTGCCGAGCCGATGCGATGCGATAAGAGCGATGACCTGCAGATACATCCTCCTCACACAAGGCGCCTGGATTGACAGCGCGCGGTGGACTTATCCTCTTGATTCAAGCCCCGAGCTGCCCATTTATCCCACGAGATTCACCATGTCTTTCAGCACCCTCTTCAGATCTTTGTACTTGCCGCGCAACACCGAGACGCAGGGTGTCGGCACGTCTCGGGACGCCAATACGAAGCTCAGCGAGCGCGACATCGCGAGTCTGATCGGTCTTCCTGAGTCCGTCAAGGACAAACTCGCACTCCTCTCCAAGCGCGGGTATGGACGCAAAGATTACATGTACGCTGTGAAAGAAGCACTTCTCCTCCGCTCCGTCAGCACCTACCTGACACAGCATGACGACAAGCGCATCAACTCGAGGGAGTTCGCCGACGACATCAGGGCCCTGTCGGATGAGTACCTCGAGCGCCTGAAGGAGCTCCACAAGGCAGCCGGCAAGTGGTCAGCGACGTTTGACGCGCTCACCATGGAGGCGGAGGCAGAGATTGCACGCGAGGAGGAGGCAAGGCAGCGTCGTGACTCTCAGATCAAGTGAAGTGCATGCATACAGACGGTGATCAATTGGTCGGATAGTGTCAGTGTCAGGTTCACAGATCGGCCCTCGCCCGAATCTGATAAGCTTTGCACTCAGCGTGCTAGCAAGGACCAGATAGCACTTCGGAACGGTCCCTCTGGCGGTACCGTCTCAGCTTGAGTCAGCCGCAACTCATACATACGTTGACGGGAGATGGTGAGCAGTCTCAGCATCTCAGTAAGTCCCCATCCTTCGCACGTATCAGTAGAGTTAGCGCCAGAGAGCTCGTCTCGTCAGCGACAGAGTAACAGTTCGAATGAGACTCTCCCAGGTACCATCGATTCCTCCGTGCCTCTTGGCTCAGCGTGTACCTCCTCAGGGCATAGTCGTCCTCACTGCTACCTCCGCGGGCCATAATTGTATAACGAACGCCCCAGAAATGCCGCCAAGACCATACCGGTACACGCCGTGATTGCCTCCTCCTCGCTCCATCCCAGTCCCACACCCCAGCCGGGAACCGGGCCCAAGAGTGTGCAGAACATAGCAGGTATCAGCAGAGGGAGCCAAGCATCGACCATCAGCCAGCCCTGAGGCTGGAGCTCCATCGGCGTTGACATCGACGGCTCCGGAGAGAAGAGATTGGTACCGGTGAAGGCGAGAGCCGCATATGGCGCAGCGAGGATGAAGGGGACTAGTATGAGTGTCGCCGGTGTGGAGGGAAGGGCGAAGAAGCTGGGTGATTGTCGGGCGAGGGGAAGAACCGAGAAGCGGGTTAAGAGCAGGGTACGACCGATCGCATCCGGGATCGATAGTAGCAGTTCGAGGGTAAGGGTGGGTCTCGCAGGTATGAGCCTTCGCAGTGAGGTTCGAGTATGCAAGATATCTACAGATGAGCTCTAGCCAAGTCCCCAACGTGGTGGAGACCAGCTTACGAATGAGGCAGAATAGCAGGCCGATCTTCGGGGTGATGAGCCAAGATGGTGGTGTGCGAGTACAGGTTGCTTTAAAGGTCAGATGTTCCAAGTATGCTAAACAGCCAGAGACTTACATAGGAATGTTTCTCCTCCAAATAGCACGACCAGCAGACCCATACATTCCTGAAGGACTCCTGCGCGTTGCGGTTTCCCTTTCCCAACGCGTTTCGTTTCAGATTTGGCGGATGGCTGGTCCGATTCGGCACTGGGCGAGAGTACACCGGTAGCTACCCACTCGACTACCTGAGAGAGGCGGATTGCTCCATAGATGTCCAGGGGTGCGAAGGGTATGCGAGGGTGAATGGCGGTGTGAAGGGGAGTAAGGTATGGGTGAACCGAGGCCAGGAAGGATGTCATGTTTCGCGAGAAGTCTCTCCGAGCGAGTTGTATGGCGACCAGTACGGACTGGCCAGTGGAGGAACCCTCCCTGAGTGAGCCTTGACCGGTGTATGTATATCGGAAGCCAGTGCTGTATGAGCAAGAAGCTGGTGAGATGAGAGCGGGATGAATTGGGTGGTGACACGTCCAAGACGTTGGACGCGTGTCAGTTAAGCTTAAACTTCGGCCGGATTAAAGGGGTTTCGGGCGAATCCGAGGCGGAATGCCGGCACCGTCAAGCCCGGACCGCGGGAAATTTCCCTAGAGCTTTTGGCTCTTGGCCATAGGTGTGCTGCTTGCCTTGTCGCTCTCTTCATCAGCTGTATCTTTACGCGAAGATGGCACCCAAGAATCAGGCATACCCTTTCTGGTGAGATATTGGCTGGTCGAGGAAGAAATAAACTGATACCTGCAGGATCGGCGGAGCGGCTGCGTCGAGTACGTATTGACAACGACTTTCAGGTGGTGTTGCGCTGATAAGACCAGTGGCTGCGTGCTGTACCCACCCTCTGGATGTCATGCGAGTGTGAGTGGCAGGCTCTGGGACTAGAGCGGGACTCATCAACCAGGCGCATGCAGACAGCAGCCCAGAAGACAACCTTCGTCCGCTCTATCAAGGATGTCCTGCAAACAGCTGGTATGTTACGCTGCGCTGCTCGCCGATACTGGCTGACGCTGCAGGTGTCCGAGGGTTATATACCGGTCTCACAGCTTCTATATTCCGTCAAATGACATACTCTATCGTCCGACTAGGGGCTTATGACAAGCTCAAGACGGAGATGGCCAAGGGTGGGAAGAAGCTATCTACATTGGATATGGTCATGTGCGCGAGTGGGGCTGGAGCTCTGGGTGGTCTCGCCGGTAACCCAGCAGATATCATCCTGGTCCGGTCAGTAACTTAAAACGATCTAAGTTTGGTGCAAAAGCTGATGTTTCAGTATGGTAGCAGATCCCACGAAACCAGCAGAACAGCGGGTCAACTATAGTAATGCCCTCCAAGGGGTTTATAGAATGGTGAAAGATGAGGGAGGCTCCAGTCTGATCCGTGGACTAGCGCCAAATACGGTACGTGAAGTCTCCCCCAGATCTGTGCTAGACTGACCACCAGGTCCGAGCTATCTTGATGACCGCATCCCAACTAGTCTCATACGATTTCTTCAAGGACGCGCTGCTCTCCGCCAACATCCTCTCCGAAGGCATGCCTCTTCACTTCACCGCCTCTGCCGCCGCCGGCACTATCGCTACCACGATCTGCGCGCCTGCCGACGTGCTCAAGAGCCGAGTGATGAATCAGAAGGGCGCTGGACAGGGCGTAATGTCGATTTTGACGGAATCTTTGCGGACGGAGGGTCCTCGATTCCTGTTCAGGGGATGGCTGCCAGCTTGGAGTGAGTGGTTTATAGTGGAAGTGGGAAGGGAGGGTTCGCTGGCTGACATGAACAGTCCGTCTCACACCAAATACGATCTGCATGTTTGTGTTCTTGGAGCAGATTCGCAAGGGGATCGACTATATCCGGGATGACCGGACAATCGGAGAGGTCACGAAGGACCGCTAGATGGACGGTGATTGATCTTGGTAATGTATTTGTCGGGCTTATAGATGATACAACTAGAAGACGGATGAGGGTTGAATGGCCCGGTGCTGACTACGTACTGAATATGAACAGCCCCTCGGGAGGACGCCCGGTCCGACGATAGATGTGCAAGGTCTAAGATGACGTCGGTGGGCCATCCAGTCCCCTGCTTCACTCACTCCTGCTCACGAACGATGAATACGACCTCATGCATAGGGAAGAACACAGATGAGCTAAACACAGTGCTGAGTGGATGAGTTGCAGCAAGGAACATCGGATTGACGATCAGGATCCGAGTGCAGCCTCCGCTGCGGCCACCTGGTCGGCTTCGATCCCAGTCGTCAGCTTGTCAGCCTCGCCATCACCCGTGGCGACACCTGTCTTGACTTCGACCTCATCGCCCTCATCACCGACCACAGACAACTCTGGGGCATCTGTGCTAGGAAGCACACCTCCTTCGTTTGTACCGAGCGTGCTCGCCGCCCCGCTGTTGGCTGTCCCGACTCCCAAGAGCCAATGTGCCCGTTCCATCGCGACATCCCTCGTAAGCTCGCTGACGAACTCTGAGCCTCGAGCCGCGCCGCCGACGACCCTGCTGCCAATCATCAAGCAGTGGGCCACCGCGCTCACGCCGTAGAGTCCGAGGACAGCCACCCCTTTCAGAGCCCAAGGGGCATGCGATGTGGCGAAAGAAAATCCCGAGCAAGCTGTGTCTTTGATAGTGCTACAGAAGCTCGACAAGCGGGACGGCTGGTCGAGCCGGTCGAGAAGTCCGTAGATGTCTCCCTCGATGGCGGGCGCGGGCGCGTCGGGCGGGAGAATGTTGTCGGGACCTGAGTCGACGGGTGGTCTGTACTCTGTCAGATCCAGATCACACTGGCGTTGCAGCCCACGGCTACTCACTCATGGTCTTCAGTAGCAGTCTTGCCCGTGGCTCGAAAAGGTGGTTCCAATTCCTCCGAGGGGCTCTCTGTGGGCTGCACTGGCTCCTCAGGTCTTGCATCGATAATGGCGGTATCTGGCACTGTCTCCTGTGAGGTGGCGGAACGCTCGTCAGGAAACAATGAGGTGGGCTCCATTCCTCTCATTTCTTGAGAGCCGAGGCCATCCTCAGACTTGGTGTCCGAGATCGCCACCGTCAACTGGCCCTTAGGGTCAAGGGGGGCAATAGCGGAGTCTGGGAGTGTACTCTCGAATGGAGCAGCGTTGTGTGAATCGGCGGTAGTCATCTGGGGTGGATAGGCTGACGGTATGCTCGGCGTGGGTGCAGACGGGGGTGTTGACAGTTCTTCGACGTTGTGAAATGTAGGAAGTGGGAGTCAGGTTGACGATGCTGGGATCGAGTTCAGACCGCTGTGACTCTCCATGTCCACAACCATCAAAGGATAATCTGTAACGCAGGGTGCCCCGAAATGTACAAAGGGAATGCTGTGCAGAAAGCACTAGAATGGCGGAGAGCTTGCAGGGAGGCCCAAGGCATTCCTAGGTGCTGCGCCATAAGCAAGCTGTTGAGCCAAGAGTGTGTGTGGCAGTTTTGAAACCCATCAGAGTCTCAGAAGCGCCACTAGAGTCTATGAGCCCCTACGGATTCATGCAGGACAGGACAGCGAGGTGATCCGCCGCTCTCGCAGGAAAGCATTATGCCTCGAGTACGGGATCACTAGCGACCGAACAACTGAGCCAGTCTCTTCCCCTTCCCCTTCTTCTTCTTCTTCGACGTCTTATCCCCCCTCTTTCGTGGCTTTGCCGATCTCATGGTGGCTGCCTCACTCATGCTCCTCTGGCTCTGAAGAGGACTGTAATCAGCGTATGACCTCCTGTATTGCCTCCTTTGCCGTTTTGAATGGGAGTGATATACACCAGACCGATGATGGGAGTCGCGGCGGCCGTGGCCGCGGAATGAGTGAAGAGGGAATGGCGAGGCTTGCAATACGTGGTGTGGAGGGGGTCTTGGCCTTGATGTGCCTGTGGTAGTTGTGGCAGCAGAGAGGATTGTCGATGAGAAGGTGCTCGCAGCGCTCATGAGGGACTTTGCCACACTACTCGTCCCCCACCATGCGGATCTCAGGGCGGTCAGAGTGCCCCTAGCTGCAAGCTCTGCAGCCATCTCGGCGATCCCAGGAGAAGTGTCTGAGTATGTAGAATCCGCCTCGTGACCAGGCGCCTGGAAGCTGGGCTGCATGTGGCCACGATGACGTCGTTTCTTGATTTCAGGATGAGTGCGACTCAGCATGGCTGGTCCGCTGGGCTGTGGTTCGTAGACCGTCATCGCCGAATGGGAGTAATTGGAGGGTGCCTCATGTGACTCAGCCACATGATCGGCGCTCGATGTGAGCGCAGTGAGCGGGACCTGCACCTCGGGAACTGTATGCGCTCCGGACGTCGTGTCATTATAGGACTGTGACTGGGCGATAGTGAACGCATCGATCACTCTTCTTACCGCATCAGGATCCAGGGTTGAGCCGGCTACCGCGAGAGAATCGCTTGTGCTGGCTTCAGGGTTGAGAACAGTCGCGCTGACAGCAGGAGGGGCCACTGATATATCGGAATATATTGTAGCTGTAGGTGGGACTGTATGGGATATCGGAGTCTCAAGGACTTTCTGAGGAGGCTTGATGAGAGTGGGTGGGGTAGCCTCACCGACTTCTGACGTATTTGGGATGGCGCTGGGCGGTGATGGGGATGAGACTGCCAGGGATTGGTCCTCTACAAGTCGGAGTGGCGATTGACTCGCAGACTGGCTCATAGATGCCGCTGTCGGGTCGAAGGTCTTCAAGGTAGCAGCAGTGGTCTGGGGGGGGGGAACAGGCCCGTAATTGCTTGGCAGCATGGCCTGCTGCATGTTGGGGGGTGTTGGGTAGACTTGATATGGATGAAGAGCGGACGGTAGCGGATGATAATGGGAGGCAGTGAGGGCAGCCACGTAGTCTTCATATTGCAATTGGCTCTGTTGTGCGTAGTGGTAAGCTTCGGCCGAAAGAGATCCGTGGCTCGGTGGCGAGTGGCCATATTGCGCTGTGTTTTCCCAGAAAGTAGGCGATCCGGAGCTGGATACACCCTGGTACTGGGAGTACCCGGGGTGCGAAGGGTAGCCATACCCAAATGCTGCGGTATCCGGTGCCCATCCTGTACCATAGTTCATGATCTGGTTCATGGTATAGCAGGTAGCTCGTGCAAGGGAGTGTTGAGGGAGGATGTATTGTGAGGGCGGTGAGAGGAGGGGAGTGGCGAAAGTCAAGTGATGGACGGGTCGTCGTTCTGGTGGGCTCTGCGGGGCGGTGTAGAGGCTCTCAGGGGGCGAAAGGATTGCGTTGTTACGATGCACCTCACAGAGTCAAGGGCACAAAGGACAGACATGACCGGCAAAGTGCCACACTCGCCTAGCCCATGAGCCCACGTGGCGGTCGGTAAGTCATCAGCCGGGGGCATGCCCATAATATTGGAGACCACTGTTCGCTGCCTCTGGCGAGCGATTGTAGCTCTGCTCATACAGAATGTAAGCGGACCAGGACTCGTTGAGTACATCAGACTGTCTACTTCCGCTAATTCTCGTCTGTCACCGTATCCCGGTACAAGCGTAACCTACAGAAACTGTCATCTGTACCTTGGTAAAGTCAGCCTCGCAGGACTGTCGTCAGCCCTCGACTGCATGGAGCACAGACTTCATAGCCGTGTGGACTCTCAACCCGTATCGACCGCATAGTGAGGTGGGAAAACGGCTCCGTGCGCCTCGAGTCGGACATTCGCTTCGAGGTGGACGTTGATGTTCGCTCGATGAAGCAGTTGAGTCTAGGCTAGCGTCAGAGACAGACGTCCCCGCGACCGAGTAGCTTGATGCCGTAGGCCGCCTGGAGATCGCTGACCATGCGGACTTGCACCAGGCTGATGGCTCCTTCATATAGCTGCTCATGGCCGTGAGAAGCCTCGACCGGCGGCGATGATGGGGCGGATCACGTACATCGGTACCGGTAAGGGGAGCTGTAGTCCTGGGAGCGGAATCTTCAGGCTCGGAACTCGAACGGGCGGACGAGGGTTCGACGTCATTTGCGTCAAAGAATGAAGCTTTGGACTCTACCGACGATCTCGCAGACGTGTGCTGCGAGGGGAGTACGTAGCGCCTGTATGTAAATGTCGGTTTGATGACAGCACTGCCGGGCGGCGCGCCAGTAGATGTGTCAAGTGAGGGACACCAAGAGGATGGCAGCGCGGGTAGTTTGCTGTTCGTACCTCCACTTTCCGTGCATGCTTGATGGCCTTCCTGCGTCTCCAACCCGGTGAAGGTGTCGGAGGATCGATCGGGTTGCGCGTCCGCCGAGTACATGAGAAAACTTCTTGCGGTAGTGTCGGCACCTGGGTCACTGATGCGATAGTAGGTGGGGTATTCGATATTGGCGGTCGAAGACGCGATAGGTGAAGGGGTGCTCCCGTGACTATTGCTGTGCGAGGTCGCTGCACTAGATACGCTGACGGCGGAAGAAGCAGGGGGTGAGAACGTGCTATGGGGAGCATCGCTGAGCGAAGTCTCGGCATCGGAGCTTACTAGGTGCGTGTCGAGCATGCCACCGCGTTGGGCGTTTGGCGTCGAAGTGGTCGAGTATTGATGGTAGCTGATATCGAAAGGTTCGTCAGAGGAGGAATGGCTCGCTGGAATGATCGGCTCCCGCCTTACAGTCGAGAGCAGTGGCAGTCGGCTCTCTGGAATAGTCGCAGGGAGTGATGAATCGAGGGTCGCTGTCATCTCCGGTCGGTGCGTCTCGCTCAGATCACTGGTGACCGGTGCTTCGGATGGTGAATCTCCGCTACCGGGCTCGAAGCAGCTCGATCGGACAAGGGAGGGGAGGATGGAGGGATTGTCGCTGCTCTGTGGGTCTCTGACAGCATCTTGATGGACGCCGAGGGGAGTGACATCTTCAGAGGCATCGTTGTCGCTCCCCCGATGATCGTCTAACGAATACTGTGAGTCATCGACGTCGGTGACGTCCAGACTGATCCAAAGGCCGGCGGAACACGACGGTACGTCGGTACTGTCCGACGCGGAGCTCAGAGTGATCGGGAGATCGCCGTCCGTAACGAAGTGGTCATTGGCGTCCTCGTACTCTTCCTCGTCAGAAGAGACATAGACGTCCTCAGTGGCTTCGTAAAACACGTCTTTCGAGGACGAGTCCGAACCTCTGACGGTTTCGAAATTCGATGACATCTGGGTAGAGGAATCTGATGAGGTGAGTATTTGTAATTCTCGCGCAGAAGCTGACTTACTCCTGGATGACCGAGCTTCTGCAGGGCGAGCAGTTGTTAGGTGGTATGAGTGGGGCGATATGGGCTGTGAGTGTGTTGACGGCTGTGTGGGGATGGCTGTGCAAGGGGAGTTGGGCGTGAGTGGTGACGGCGGAAAGGATTGGTGAGGCGGAGATATGATGTTGTGAGATGAACGAGAGACTCTCACCAAATAGACTGGACATCCTCCACAGCGCCACTTGGCACAGTGTCATGGGTGTGGTCAGGGGTGAGAGGGGTGAGAGGGGTGAGAGGGGTGAGAGGGGTGAGAGGGGTGAGAGGAGTGAGAGGGGCTAACGCCCAAAGGAAAGATCCGATCTTACGGCCCACTTGACACGCGGCCTCTCAAAGGGAAAATTCCCCAAAGGGTGAGCAGGGTCTTCAGATGCGTTCGACAGGCCTGTGACTGGGCGAGAGTCCGGATAGATCACGATCTCGAACATATGGACGAAGGAGAAAGAGCCAGATAGGTCGCTGCTTGCAAGACCAACCCGATCTGACACTGCCGGCATGCAGAATTTGATACTTGGTGCGGAACTGGTCGGATGGTGATATCATCGATCTCTCTCATATCATTACTTAGCAGAGAGCAGCATGGCGCCCAGACTACCACAGAAACGCAGAGCAGGAGACGAGGACTCTCCGGCTCGGAACAATAAGCGCGGTGGAAAGAACAAGAGGGAAGTCACCTATGACACCTATGAGGAGGCGATGGATGGTATGTCTTCCTCCCATATTCTCCCTTAGTTCTGTGGACAGGACATCAAGGGCTAATGTTGCAGGGGGAGTAGATTATGAAGAAAAGGGCGAAAGATACAGAGACGGAGATAGGGTATGTCTCACCCCGGCTTTGTGGACGGCGGCATGAGCTGACAAAGCAGGCTCAGCGGAATTATGAGCGATCGCTGGAACTGTATCAGCAGGCATATGGGATGCAAGAGGAGTATGACTCGGCATACAACCAGTGAGTCTTCCATATCCTATAAGGGAGCAGCTGCTGACTCCAAGCTAGAGCGCGGGTACTCTACACATTAGCAACGGCCTTTCTCTTGCCGCCGACTGCGGTCGACTACCTTACCAAGTCTATCGAGCTTTACCGAAAGGCATCGTCCCTTACTGAGTCACCCCTACTCCAGCTGGATGCTGGCTTCAACCTCGCTCAATCATGTACGACTTTAGCGGACATGCGGGAGGAGCTGGACGAGCGGGATCCGCAGGTGCGGGCGTCGAGGGATGAGGCGAGAACCGTATTGGAGCAGGTGTTCCAGGGGCAGGAGGAGTACCTTTCGCAACAGGCGGAACAGCAGGATGAGGAGGCGACAGAGGCGGCGGTAGACGAGGGCGCAGATACGTCAGGGGATACTCCCGCCCCCGCTTCGGACGGGATGGAGGTGGAAGGAGGGGAAGACGAAGCAACATATGAGCTACACCTCCCCACTCCCTCATCCATCATGGACACCATGTTCGCCCTCGTCGATACGCACCTATCTATATGGGTCTCGGTCGACCCCATACAGCCACCAGACGAAGCGCAGCAGACGGCGGTACGATCCATTCTCGACCGCGCCGCTCGGTGGTGCCCTCCCGGTCGACAAGCGGAGCTTGACCTGGCAGAAATGAAGGTCCTGCTCGCGATGGATGGGATCATTTGGGATCTGTTCAAAGCGCACGCTACGCCTGGATCGGGGAGTCTGCAGAGTCTCGAGGGCGCTTCGGCGGCTTTATCCCGGCTGCTGGACTCGCTGGATCAGCAGACCCCGGACGAGCCGACTGTACGGGCTGAGATCATCATGACACTTGCGGAGTGCCACATCAAAGTCGCCAATCGGAGCATCGTCCTCTCTACCCAGCTTCCACCCGGCCCCAATCCCCTCGCTCAGCAGGCGTGGTTCCATCACTCCCAAGCCATCACCTTCCTCACCAAAGCGCTCGAGCTTCCAATCACTGCGGACACGCCAAGGGAGTTCCGACCCAGCGTTCTGCTAGAGCTGAGCAAGGGGAGCTTGGCTCGGGCTAGGCTGGCACCGGTGAACGAAACGGCCAAGAGCAACCTTCTGCAGCTCGTCACCAACGCTACCACCTATGCCGGCCGGGCAGCGGAGGGACTAGGGCTTCCCTGGGTCAAGATCGACTCAGGTGCTGCGGCAAAGGCGGAGATACCTGCGCCTCGAGGGTGGGATATGGAGGTGCTGGGAAGGGAGACTATCCTGCAGCAAATTCGGGTCTGCCTCTTTGCTTCCGAGATGGAGTTGGCGATGGCGAACAAGGGGAAGCTCAACGAGGGGATGGCGCGTCTCTTTGGTCTGCTCAAGCAGGTCGAATCAAGGAGGAGAATACAGAAGAGGGATGTCGAGCGATGGGTCGGCGATCTAGAGGATGAGGAGGTGGTGATCAGCGATACGGAACGGGGATGGTGGGAGAAGGTAGTGGCTGAGCTTGGCGTGTGATCTTTCTCTTTGAATCTTTCCGTCGTATCCAGCGGACACTATGTGCTGTGCACGTCAGATGCACTGCTCATGTGAGCTATCTTTTTGGACTGCAGTCATCCGCCACCTCTGGCACACCTGCTACCATCGGGCCATCGACCTGCACCCACAGATTTCGCAACACATTCCTCAGCGGGAGCAATTCGGGTCAAGCCTTCTGCGCTCACCTGTTGACCTCAACTTTCACCTTCCTCTATCACATCTCCACTATAGCTTCAGCCGGGACTAGCCCACCATGTCCTTCTCGTTTGGTAAGTCAATATCTATGAGTCACCGTAAGATGATCGACCCGCTGATAAACACTAGGCGCCACAAAACCCGCTGCGAACGGCTCCCTCTTCGGCGCGACTGGTCAGAACAATGCGCCAGCAGGCCAATCGACCTTCGGATTCAGCACGCCAAATCCCCAACAGCAGCAGCAGCCTGCTCAGGCTGGTGGACTATTCGGTACCCAGCCGGCTCAGCCAGCAAACCCCTCGTCGTTTTCTTTCGGTGGTCCGAACCCAAACAATAAACAGCCATTCGCAACGAATTCAACACCGAGCTTCGGCGCTCCTCCTCAGCAGCAACAGCCCCAGTCATCTTTGTTTGGCAGTGTGAGTGACATGTCTTCGGTATCCAGCAGATCTGACCAGCAGACCCAAGCGGTGCCAGCACCGGCCGGCGGACTTTTCGGCGCATCGACGAATCAGTCTCAGCCCCAGCAAGGCGGGGGACTCTTTGGAGCCTCGACCACCCAACCTCAGCAGCAACAAGGCGGCGGACTCTTCGGTAATATGAGTACAAATCAACAACCGGGAGCAACGGGGTCCCTGTTTGGTGCTCCTGCACAACAGCCCACTCAGCCCCAAGGCTCCCTCTTTGGCGCAGCACCTCAGCAACAGCCACAGCAGACCGGCTCGCTCTTCGGCCTCGGACAGTCTCAACAGCCTCAACAACAACAGCAGTCCTCTATGTTCTCTTTCAATAACTCCCAGCAGCAGCAACCCCAGCAGCAGCAGGGGTCATCGTTGTTTGCTTCGACTAGCGGGGCGCCAAATACGCTTGGTGCCAGTATGACGGGCGGGAGTCAGCGGGCGGAGGTGGACATCGGACAGAGGATGCAGGCGGTGCAGCGTGCATGGGACACTTCGAGCCCAGATTGCCGCTTCAAGGTGAGTTGGTTTGATAGGGTCTTCGCTTGAATCAAAGCTGACTTACGCAGTACTACTTCTATAATGTCGTTGAACCTGGACAAGCGCAGCAGTATGGTCGACCTCAAGGCGCAAGCGACGAGGCCAAGTGGGTGAAGGCCGTCAGAGAGAACCCAAATCCGACGAGGTAAGCTTGGCTCAGATCAAACGTCATCGTGTCGGAGCTGATGATGTAGTCAAGTACCGGTACTAGCAACCGGATGGGCGGATGTCAAGAAGCGATCTCAAATGCAGGAGCAGATTGCCAGCATACATCAGCAGAAAATCAAGGTGAGTAGTCAGGCAGCAGATGCGGGTCAAGGTTCTAGCTGATCATGAAGGAAATATCTCAAGCCCTGACCACCCTGTCCCGTCAATCTAACATCACCTCCTCCATCCGCCTCTCCGCTCTTCATACCCACCTCACGCAACTCCAACACCGCCTAATCCGACTCGCCGCTCAATCGCCCGCCTTCATCCCCTCCCTTCAGTCCAGCGCCCTCCGGCCGGAAGAGATGGAGACGAAGAAGACGCTCGAGGGTGTCAAGGCGGAAGTGGATGGAAAGAAGGGGTCCGCTGTGGTACAATTGAAAGGATACGGCGCGGGACCGGGATCAGGGACATCAACACCAAAGAAGGGTGGCGCGAGGATGATGGGCCAAGTGAATGAGCTGTGGGGTCAGGTGGAGGATATCAGGCGGCATCGTGGGAAAAGGACGGGCGGTGGTGAGAGGGACGGGTGGCTGGCGGATGAGAGGGTGTTGGGAGAGGTTGCTGAGGTGAGCTACCAGAACCTTCGCCGTGGATGAACAATAGCTGATCCCGCAGGTGCTATCGACACAGCAAATGGCCCTACAGAAGCTGAACGACTTGGCGGCCAATGCCGTCTTTGACGCGGACGTGATGAGGCAGGGCTTGGGTTTGATATCTCAACATGAGCGCAACGCTTCCTGAGGCGTAAAATCCATGTATATCTACAACAGAGCCTCGAAGATCGCCTGATCTATCTTCTTGCAAACGCTCTCTGTCCCCACGTCGAGTCATACCACGCCTTGATCATCTGTCCAGAGTCTTGTCCTATTCTGAATACTGAAGCATCAGCTGGAAATGTCAAGTGCAGCTACAGGCTTACATTCTCGCTCGTCCCCCTCCATACCCTCGCGGAAATTTTCGCCTGTTCCCGCTCCAGATTCTGGCACCGAGTGATCACTGGACGCGTGGTGCGCTGATAGGTCCTGCAGTGGTGGTAGGCGGGCTACAAACGCCTGTATGGTTAGTCTCTACTGGCTGATTGCAAACAATTACGGGGCGCTCACGCGGAACATGATCTTCAGTAGATCTGCCTGAGGCCGGTCGTCCAGTCTAGCATTATCAGCTTTGTCGATCCCCACTGAGACCCGTGTTGCTTACACATCCGCTATCTTGCTGCCCCATCTATACCACCATCCGTTCGAGCCAACCTGATTGGAGAGCTTGACCGAGGGTGCCGAGGCGTTCAGCGCGGCCCGTACGCGCGGTGAGTATGGTTGAGGTAAGGGGAAGGTGGTGAACTCGCTAGCTCGGTCAGCGTGTGTGCTTATTCCGCCGCAAGGGAAGCGAAGCCTTGGATGATGAATTGAGCTCTGTGGGAGACCTACTTTATCGATAAAGTCTGAGCGAGCCAGAATGGCAGCTCGACCTTCGCATTCTCTTGCAGCTAGCTATTAGCCGCTAACTTCTCACCCATATTATACTTTCGTGACCGATAGCTATGATCAAGACTCACATCTGCATCAGTACCACCTTCCAGATATCCCAATCCCTCCACGGCAAGGGTAAAGCTGCATGTCAATTTCTGCCCATCAGTGTCTCGCTTCCTCAATTTCAAGGTTAGCCTCTGATCAAGCTCACATGATTATCAGCAAGAATTGATTGGAGCGAATAGTAGTCCTCGTCTGCCATCTCTGGCGCTGCTATTCGTAGTGGAGCTAGCTCTTCCTGCTCGTTATCGAGGCTAGAAGGTACGAATACTTCAGCAGTCGCGTCTTTGGCTCTGGAAAAAGCCACCTCGCGTAATGCCGGCATGATGACCGAATAACGGGCATCTCAAAGATCTCCATATCGCCTCCACCGGCTATGTTGCGCCTCCACCTTGCTTCGGTCACCGAACAGCTTGCTCAGTAATCGATAGTCTGTTAGGCGGTATAGAGCCGTTAAAGCCATCCCCCAGCAGCCATAAGCATTAGGCATTCGGAGTAGGCAGTATCACGACCTATCTACTTGCTCACAAAAACACCAAGTCAGAATGAAAGTTGTCGTTCTCGGAGCTAGTGGTCGGTCTCTCCCCTATCTACCGTCCCACTCAGCTCAGCTTGGTGCTGATTTGAACAGGCTTCATCGGTAACCCTGTCGCCCAAGCCTTCTCTCGCGCCGGGCATATCGTATACGGGACCACTCGGTCTTCCAGTACGGCGGCAAGTCTCGATAAAGAAGAGATCATTTCTGTCGTCCTGGACCCCACTACGGCGGAGGGCAAGGAGCAGCTAGCCAAGCTGGCGGAGAAGGTCGATGTCGGCAAGTCACTGTCCAGCTGGAACGCCACAGCGTGCTGATCCCTAGTCATCGACACCATCCCCGAGACTGGTCCTGAGGGACCCCTGGCCACTTTCAAGGCGGTCTCTTCGGCGGTCGAGAAGCGCCAGAACGGCGCCAAACTTACCTACATCTACACCGGTGGATCGTGGTGCCACTCTCGCGGTCTCGGCGGGCTGGATCAATGGACAGATGAGAGGCAGCCGTATGGCCACGGTGTGCAGTTGACACAGTGGAGGTGGAAGGTCGAGGAACAGGTTTTAGCGTGTGAGTGAAAGTCAGCTGGCAGCCATGGTCCCTGCTGATTTCTAGCTACGGCGGTCCAAGGCATCGTCATCCGCCCGTCTATCCTCTACGGCCGGTCTGGGTCACTTACCTCCATGTTCGTCTTCCAGCCCGCTGCCAAGGCTCAGGGAGGAACCTTCAAAGTGGTAGGAGAGCACGAGTCGAGGATGACCACTATACACGCGGATGACCTTGCGGATCTGTATCTTAGAGTCGCCGAGCGGGTGAGTTGTGCTTCTCCGCTCTGGGGCATCGAGCTGACATGCAGGGCTCCATCTGCAAGGGCCAAGCGTTCCTCGGCGCCAACCCACAGACCGAGCGACTGACCGACTTCTGTGACGCGGTGGTGCGTGCCTCCGGCAGTCAGGGATACGAGCTGCAGGCTCCGAGCAACCGTGAGTATCTCCGTCAGCAAGCACTTTCGCTTCGAGATTGCTAACATTTCAGCTTTTGAAGATGCATGGGTATCGACTACATTGGCAAGGCCGTCCCTTGGAGAGGCTCTGACCGGATGGAGGCCGAAGAAAATGGGACTGGTAGATGGGGTTGACTTGTACTGGGCCGCCGCTAAAGCTCACATGCAGGAGCAGCAGTAGTTCTAGCTAGATCTCAGCGCTACACAACGTGCACACAGACAGCATGCACTTAGTGATTCTTGTGACCGATCACGTCGTACCAGGAGCAATTGCTGCGCCTGGTACTACTCTGGTACTGCATTATGTAACACAAAGGCTTATCGGAGAATCCTATAGTCCGAAACCTCCTCATTCCGATGCGGCCTGGCCCGCGCCTTCGGTCCTAAAGCCGCCTGCTCGGACTCGCTCGGAGAACCTCGCTCTCAACTGGCATAGCCAGATCTCAAGTACGGTGATCTGCAGCCGGTCATCAGCTTGCTGTATGCTTGCTACACCAACTTTTCTCTTGCGCAGCACATCTCAGTCGATCGGGATCTCTCTCGAAGGCGAAGCCGAAACAAGCCGAAACGCGGTGACGGCATGAAACGGCTAAAGCCGCGCCGAAATTAGCTGACGAGGCCTAATCTTATATCTGCCGTAATACCTCCGTGCTTGCGGCCGAAGCGGCTCCACAGCCTCTCTCGCATCTATGGACCATCTCTTGCTCTGAGCGACGTCGACCCCGGCCTCCACTGCGGCACCGCGCAACTCGCGGAGGGGGAAGGGGAGGCCCACATCCGGGTAGGAGGACACCGAGGTCATTCCGAAGCCGATGTCTCACGCCGAAGATATTTATAGAATCACGAATCGGTCTAGCGTCCAGCTGCAGCTGACTTCTGACCAACCGTATCTCCAGTATATAAAGGGCAGGCGATAAGGGCCGCCCCTTCATCCTTCATCCATTCTACTCGCATCATGTCTGCCGAACACAAAGACAACCACCCAGCTTCTCCCACTCACTACGATGAGTCTACTCACACCACCGCCAACCGCGCATCCGTCAAGGATCAGCTCGCGACATGGCACGTCGGTCGCGGCAACAAGTCTTTCGCTCGCGCCATGATTCCTACATGGTACTCCCCTCCCTCGACAGAGGAACGGACCACCAAGAACCCGTTCAAGCTCTTGGGGATGATTGACAGAATGGGATGGCTCCTATTCTTCTCTGGCTGGTGAGTTGACCCTTGACATTTCGGCCCTCCCCCTCTCACTGGATTGTTGGAACACCTCCAGACTGCCTGCAGCAGCTGACCGCTTAGGTTCGCCTGGACTTGCGACGGATACGACTATTTCGCCGTCCCACTCACTGTTCCTCAGCTTGCGGCCGCTTTCGGTGTCGGGACCGTCGATATCACCACTTCCATCACCCTTACACTTCTTTTCCGGTCTCTCGGGGCCATTATCTTCGGGATCCTAGCGGATCGCTATGGGCGCAAGTGGACTCTCGTCGGTCAGTCTTGTGTCAGCTCATCTGGAGGGCGTTCCGCTGACTTTGGCAGGAAATCTGATCCTGATTTGCGTTTTTGAGCTCGCCACTGGCTTTGTCAACACATTTTCCGCTTTCCTCGCCGTTCGAGCTCTCTTCGGTATCGCGATGGGCGGAATCTGGGGTCAGTCAGCGGCCACTGCGCTCGAGAACGTACCCGTCCAGGCTCGAGGACTGCTTTCGGGCATTCTCCAGGTAGGATAACCATGTGAAACAGTGAGGAATGTTGCTTACGTCATTCAGCAAGGCTATGCCTTTGGATACCTTCTGGCGGCCGTCATCAACCTCACTGTCGTCCAGACCTCTCCGTACGGCTGGCGATCCATCTACTTCATCGGTGCCGGCTTCTCCCTTGCGGCCGCAATCGTCCGTGCGCTCCTGCCCGAATCCCGGCAATTCTTGCTCGCTCGTGAAGAGGCCAAGGAGCGACAAATGACTTCTGGCCAAGCAACCAAGTCCTTCTTCAGGGAGATGGGAGCCATGTTCAAGAGTAACTGGATCCGCTGCATCTGGGGTGTCTGCATGATGACCGGTGAGTCCAGCACAGCATGCCGAAACAGAGCAAACGGCTGACCCGATCAGGTTTCAACTTCCTCTCGCACGGGTCGCAAGATCTCTACCCCACCTACCTCCAAGTCACCAAGGGCTTCTCCTCCCCTCTTTCGTCCAAGACTACAATCGTCTCCAACTGTGGCGCCATCGTCGGCGGTACCATCGCCGGCTACGTCTCCCAATACACCGGTCGTCGTCTCGCCATCCTCATCACCCTTTGCTACACCGCGTGCTGGATCCCTCTTTGGATCCTCCCCGACTCCTTCGCCGGACTCACCGCCGGCGGTTTCTTCATGCAGTCGGGCGTCCAGGGCGCATGGGGTATCGTACCCATCTACCTCTCGGAAATTGCCCCTCCCGCGTTCCGCGCCAGTTTCGCCGGTGTCGCCTACCAGCTCGGTAACATGGCTTCGTCCGGTGCCTCGCAGATCGAGGCCGACGCCGGTCGGTCTCTCAAGCTTGCGGGCACCCAGATCGCCGACTATGCTACCATCCAGGGTATCCTCATTGGTGCTGTTATCGCGTGGATGGTCGTTTGCGTGTTCCTAGGGCCGGAGGCGAACGGAGCCCACTTTGAGCAGGCCAAGGTGTCCTTCCAGGATGGTGCGGGTGCGGCTAGGGCGACGGAGCTTGTGCACAGGGGAGACCACGATGGTGATGCTCACCTCGAGAAGGGAAGGGAGGAGTTTGTTGAGCGTAGGTAGCTTTGTACTGGCCTAGTGTCGGGAGTGGAATACATATAGTCGTCGTCTGCTGTCTCAAAGCTTGATTTTGAAACATGTTTGTCCGAACTTCTGATATTCTGACGGGCAATGGTCCCCTTAGCGCTCATGATGTGGAGCTCACCCAATAGCACAGTTGGGCCGGCTTGGCCTGGACCGCCTCCACTCCAGCGCACGGTCTTTTACGGCACGGCTTCCGATGACGTTGCAACCTTCCCCAAACCTTAATTCTTCCGCCTTCGCAAGTTCGCGCACTATCTCCTCCAACTTCAAATTTCATCACTATACCTATAACAGAAACACAACGCTATACTCGTCCCTACTACAGCTAGAAAGGATGTCAGTCGAAGGTGCCAAAAGCCCGGCTAGCGAGACCAAGGACCTGGAGGGGGTCAGCGATGCCCAGGGAGCTGCCGCCCGCAGCCAGGATGGGCAGTCCAGCCGCCCTGCGGGAGGTGCCAAGCGGCAGAAGAAGATAGCGGTGTTGACGAGTGGAGGTGACTCGGCCGGCATGAACGCTGCCGGTGAGCTGGTCATCGATGAGAACGGGACGACGAGCTCATGTCATAGTTCGAGCGGTGGTCCGGCAAGGTATCGCTCGAGGATGCCAGACCTTCATCATCCGGGAAGGCTGGGAAGGTCTCGTCCGCGGTAATACCGCCGACATCACCCCTGCAGCTACGCCCGCCACGTTCAAAAATGGCTCGGATCCATCATCACCCAATCTCAAGCCGCTCAAGTCTAGCTCGGTATCCTTTGCTTCCCTCCCCCCTTCAAAGCAGCTCGAGCTGCAGAGGGCCGACGACAAGCTCGCGAGCATTGAAGCCGGCGCGCCACATGCTTTCAGCTACACCAACCCGGAAGAGGTCATGCCTCTGTCGGCGGCACCGCTGTCTTTCGGCTACGGCGAGCTGTTGAAGGATGGAGCGGGAGAGGCGGACGAGAATGCCCTGGCAGATGCTCAGCGGGGTGGTCTTGGCGCAAGGGTAGCGGATGCGAGGGAGCCAAAAGGAAAGACACTCAAGGGGAAGTATATCGTCCGGGTCGGATGGGACGATGTCAGGGGGTGGTTAGGCGAAGGCGGAACTCTGATTGGATCTTCGAGATGTCCCTCTTGTGCGTAAAGGCTGCATGGGCACAAGCCGTTCAGGTGGCTGATAGCCTAGTCCGAACGAAAGAAGGGAGACTACAGGCGGCGCACAACCTCATCAGCTTCGGTATCGACTGCTTGGCTGTCTGCGGCGGAGACGGTAGTTTGACTGGAGCGGACAAGCTTCGTGGAGAATGGCCTGAGCTGGTCGAGGAGTTGCACAAGAATGGTGCGCTACCGTGCCAATTCAGGAACGAATTGCGACACGCCTAGCTGACACTCATCAGGCAAGATTGACGACGATCAGCGGGACGCGTACCAGCACTTGAACATCGTCGGTCTGGTTGGATCCATCGAGTGAGTGTATCCTTCTGCCTGTATGGAAGCTGTGACTGATCACACAGTAACGATATGGCCTGCACAGATATGACTATCGGCGCTCTCACCGCCCTTCACCGTATCTGCGAGTCTATCGACTCCATCTCTTCGACCGCCTCGTCTCACTCGAGAGCCTTCGTGATCGAAGTCATGGGTCGACACTGCGGGTGGCTGGCTCTGCTGGCGGGTATCGCGACCGGTGCGGACTACGTCTTCATCCCGGAGGACCCGCCAAAGGCCGATGATTGGGAGACTGAGATGTGCGACCTGCTGCAATCTGTGAGTGCAGCTTGGGACCGGGACAGGGGCGCAAAAGCTGAGACTCCAGCACCGACTGGTCGGGAAGCGGAAGTCCATCGTCATTGTCGCCGAGGGCGCACTCGACCGCCACCTCAAGCCCATCAAGTCTGAATATGTCAAGTCTGTCTTGGTAGACCGGCTCGGCCTGGACACGCGGGTGACGACCCTTGGTCACACCCAACGAGGTGGAAAGCCCTGCGCTATGGACCGGATCTTGGTAAGTACCGCCTATCCAAGTCAAAGCGGGTCAAAGCTAATTTCCCAGCCGACTCTCCAGGGTGTCCAGGCGGTCCAGGCTCTCCTCGAGGCGACACCGGAGACCCCTTCATACATGATCGGTATCCAGGAGAACAAGATCATCAAGGTCCCCCTTCTCGAGGCCGTCGCCCAGGTATGTCACCCGTCCTTATGACGGATAGTTAAGGCCGAAGCTGACTCTCAGACTCAAGCGGTCGCCACAGCTATCGAGAACAAGGACTTCGCCAAAGCCATGAGCTACCGAGACTCCGAGTTCAAGGAGATGCTGCAGGCGTTCCGGATCAGCTCGAGTCTGGACATCAAGGACCACGTGCCAGAAAAGCAGGTGAGTTCGATGGGCCAATGCTGGGAAAGGGGGTATAAGCTGACCGAGTATAGCGTCTCAGGATCGGTATCATACAGTGAGCTGAATCATGCCTCAATCAAGACGGGAAAGACGAGCTGACCCCGCAGTGTCGGAGCACCCGCTGGAGGTATGAACGCTGCTACCCGCCAAGCGGTCCGTTTCTGCCACAACCGAGGGCACCTTCCCATCGGCATCCACAACGGGTTCGAGGGTTTGCTCGACGACAACGTCACAGAGCTGTCTTGGCTCCGTGTTGACACCTGGACAACCCGAGGCGGTTCGGAACTCGGCACCAACCGTACACTGCCAAGCGAGGATCTCGGCCAGGTCGCCGCTGGCTTCCAGCGTCATTCGCTCGACGCACTGCTCATCATTGGTGGCTTCGAGGCGTACCACTCCGTCATGATCATGGAGCAGGCTCGGGCCGCATACCCCTCATTCCAGATTCCCATGATCCACCTTCCCGCAACCATCTCCGTAAATCGTACCTCTCCCTGCCAGGCGCATCTCAGCTGATCCCTCTAGAATAATGTACCCCTCTCAGATTTCTCGCTCGGGAGCGACACTTCTCTCAACGCCCTCGTCGAGGCTTGCGACGCCATCAAGCAGTCAGCAGCAGCCAGCCGAAACCGAGTCTTCGTGGTCGAGACCCAAGGCGGTCAGAGCGGATACATCGCCACTCTTGGTGCGCTGGCCGTCGGAGCTGTGCTCGTCTACACGCCAGAGGACGGTATCTCGCTCAAGCTTCTGCAAGAGGATGTGGAGTTCATGCGGAGGAGGTACGAGCTGGATCCGAAGGGCAGGTCAGAGGGGCGACTGGTCATTCGGTACGTCTGCATTGTACTCTAATTTGGGAACTACTCTGACTTGATAGATCCGAGAAGTCCAGTAGCATCTACTCGACCGAGATCCTCACCAAGATCATGAAGGAAGAAGGCAAAGAGCTGTTCGACGCCCGGTCCGCCTCGCTCGGCCACACCCTCCAAGGCGGCGTCCCATCCCCTCTCGACCGTACCCGCGCCGCTCGGCTCTCCCTCCGGTGCATGCAGTTCCTCGAACAGCACGCTACACCCAACGCTCAGCACGTCCGAGGCAAGCGTACCTACTCTTCAGCCACCGCGGTCATGATTGCCATTCGAGGCAGTCAGATCGTGTACGCCACGATGGAGGAGGCACTCAAGTGCACGGACATGAAGTTGAGGAAGGGGACGGATGAGTGGTGGGGTGATCTCAAGCAGTTGGCGGAGATGATGGGTGGGCGGACGGGACTGGTCAAGAACTAGGGCGCATGCGTTGGGGTGGAAGGGTTTATTTACTAGAGCGGAAGATCCCTTAGGTATCGATGCAATATAGATGGTGGCCATATCACCACCGAGGCTTGTGCTTCACCAATGTACAGCCGAGTATTCCCGACTGTGGTCGGGTCACATCGGGGTGGCTGAAGTGGTCGCTATATCCGCATGTCCTGTACGTCTGGATCGAGTCATCGACCATATGCAACCACTCTCGGCATTCCTTCCCGCTTCGGCCTCATGATTCATATTCGGCGCCGGCGGCTTTATATTAGAGTCGCGGGGGGTCCCCACTCTGCCCCACACCTCCTCCCTCTCTCCCCTCCCCTTCCTCGCCCACAATGTTCACTTCAGCCGTCATTCTCTCCCTCCTCGCTAGTGTCTCGGCATGGACCTATCCCTCGCCCGGCTGCTCCAACGGCGCCGGCTTCAAGCTCGACTCGACCGGTCGGGTAAACAGGACACTCCCCTCGGGCCGGACCTACCTCTTCCACCTCCCGGGCGCTTACAATGCCTCGAACGGCGCACATCCGCTTGTTCTCAGCTTCCACGGCGGTGAGTCCTCCCAAGCAGGACTGAGTCCTCGAGCTGACAGTCATAGCTGGCGGAACATCAGCGAACCAAGAGCGGCTCTCGCAGTTCTCACAAGACGGTCTGCTCATCAATGAGCTGCCGATCATCGCTGCGTATCCACAAGGCGCGAACAATGCCGCGGAGAATAGGACAGGGGTGTGGTACTCTGCGCCTTACTACAACAAGACGGTCGACGATGTGAGCCTCTTCCTGCTCTAGCTGTGGATCGTCGCTGATGGGCCCAGGTCCAATTCGCCAAAGACATAGTCACCGATATCCAAAATGCCTACTGCGTCGATCGGATCCGTATCTACGCCAGCGGAAAATCTAACGGCGGTGGCTTTACAGCCTACCTTGCCTGCCGCCCAGACACCTCTGTCCTCTTCGCGGCCTTCGCTCCCGTCTCCCCTGCTCTCTACCCCGAGTCACTCGCTTTCAAGGGCTGCAACCCCGCCCGCGCCGTACCTATCATCAACGCCCACGGTGTCCTGGATACCACCATCCCCTTCGCCGGTCGCAATGACACCAACGGGACATACGGTGTTGGTGTCGCGACGATCAATGTGCCCCTCTGGCGGCGACAATGGGCGATCCGGAACGGCTGCAAGACGGACGTACCTGCCGTCCAGACCAACCCGTACCCCAATACCACCGAGATGATCTGGCGCTGCAATACCACTTTCCAGGCGTACACGGTCTCCAACCTCGGACACTCGTGGCCGACCACCGGGGCCTTGGATGCTTCTGGTGCACCCAACAATACCGCCAGCTTCAACCTCACCTCCCCTGCCATGATCACCTTCTTTGACGTCAATCCCCTTCCTTTCCAGTATATCCCGGGGTACAAGGCTTAGCGGGTGATGGTGGATGTCGGGCAAGAAGAGCGGGTCTGGGCGAGTTTGGGCGCACAAAGGTTGTTACAACTCGTAGTTGTCGGAATCATCAATAGTATAATCAGGGAAGAAGTGTGAAACGGAAGTAGTAGAAAGAAACCATGTACTTGCCGAGTAGGAATGCCTAACGATCCGCTTGGTCATGGACACCTTGCACCTTGAGTACCGTCAGGATGCGTGAGATGAGCACGAGCGGCTGCGGACCGATTAGATGCAGTGAGCGGAGTAGCGGTCAATCCGAATGAGATCTAGACAAGGGGACAAGCTAGACTTACAGCATACTATTACAATCGCTACCACCTACTACAAGACCAAGCGGTCTATGAAACTGTTGCTACATTGACACTCGGTGTCACTCGTCATCATGCCCATCATCGACGACTCCCTCGACCCGCGCCTCATCCTCATCCATCGCCTCCGCTATGCCCAGATACGCACTCTCCTCAGGCAGACCCACCATCACACCCCTCGGCATGCCCTTCATCTTGTCCCCCACACTCTCCACCCATTTCTTCCGCACTTGCACTAGCTTCTTCAAGACTTCCGGTACGGGCGGCCGACTGTCTTTGGTGGGTACAGGTGCGGGCTTCTTGCTCGCATGTCCGTGCTTCTTGGTCCGCTTGGCCCAGTGCTCTTCGATGTTGCTTTCGACACCGTCGAGGGCATTTTGATATTCAGCGTAAGCGAGGCGGTGCTTGGCTTTCTCGGCGAGACGGAGTTTGCGTGCGTCGTTGATGGCGGTCTGAGCCAGGAGGAGGCGTTGGCATGTCCGGAGGGAAGCGGTGATCTCGTCGTCGTCGCGCTTTCCAGCCTCAAACTGTTTCGTCAGCTTATGTGTCGATTGATACGACTCGGAAAGCTCACCTCTTCGTGCTCCCCAAGAAGCATCACCGCCCTCAGCTCCTTCTTAACCCGCTCCTCCAGCTCCTTGACATCCACCTTGACCGCCTCCTTCCCATCAAAATCCGTCGCCATGCGCCCATGACTCGCTGGATCCGTTTCGAGCGCGACTACCGCCGCCACGACCCTCTCGGTGATGTTACCCAGCCCTCTCAGTTCTTCCACCGAGTACTCCTCCTTGAGATCCTGCGCCGGGATCCAGGACGGGACGAGCGTGGAAGGAGGATAAGTCCCGTTGAGTTGGCGGAGGTTGGGTACCGAGATCCGATGTGTCGTGCCGATGGGATTCCCGTCCTCTTCGTCCCATACTTCCGTGTAATGTCTCCCACGAGGCGGAACATCGTACAGCTCAGGAGCTTCCGCCTATATATCAGCTAAGTGCCTCCGCTACACAGACAGCCTAGCTCACCTTGAACCCCAACATGGCCAAGTCGTCCTCCCTGATCTCCCGTACATAAGGCTCCACTCCTGCCCAAAAGGTTGGAAAGTTGACCTGGGTGGGGGCCTTGACATTGCTAAAGTCTTCGTTCACATCTGCCTGTTTCTTTGGGCCGGGAGGAAGCGGTTTCTGCACGCCAGGACGAGGGGGTATGAGCGGTCTATTCGAAGGTGTAGGTAAGGAAAAGTCGATATGATTACCATAGCCTGATGGACCGGCTATTATTGGTGGTGTGTAGGGTATCTCAACGGAGGGGAGGGAGGGACGGCCCTTGGTATTGCCCGGAAGCTTGACCTTGAGGCCCGAGGTTGTCATGTGGTGGCTTGGCCCGGGCGGTGAGGCGACTGTCATCGAACGGTCTCGAGCTAAAAGTAAGCTTCTGCCTCCATCCACGCTGACGTTGCCACCCGAGCTTACCTTGGCCTTCATCATCGCTATCTACCACCCGTTTCTTCTTCTTCTTGTATTGCGAAGCGTGCATGACAGGCATGGCGCTCGTCGAAGCAACAGAAGCCGCTGGGGATACTGCACATCAGCCACCCCACTTATGAGCCAATCCTCCCACTCACATGACGTTCGCTCCCGCTTCACCTTGACACCACTCTCCGCCGCCCTCCTTTCCGCCAATGCCGCCGCCTCAGCCTCAGCCGCTCTATCCTTCTCCCTCCGTTTTCGCTCCTTCTTCTCCCGCTTCATCCGCTCCTCCTCGCTCGGATCTAGCTCCACCAGCCTCGCGTGTGACCCCGACCGCCTGATATGGATTTCATGTCGGAGGAACTCGAGCTGTTCGAAGCTGAATGGCTTGGGATAGGTCGTGGACGAGATCAAGGCTTGCAGGTGGTGTGTCCCCGCCTGGGCCGGGGCTTGAGACGGCGTAGCTGCGCGAGGCATTCTTGACCAAAAGCTATGGTCTCTCCCGAGAACAAGAGCGTCCTTAGCTATGTATGCTATGGATATGGGTTAGAGGAGGATGATGTGCAGTCGAACAAGAGGCTGGCCAAAGTTGGCTCGTGTTGGGCACATCCGTGCGTCATTCACTTCCGACGGAAGGATCTGCCGTAATGCGCCGTCGATCTGATTCTGCGCAAGAGGTGTGCGAGGCAACTTGCTCTTTTACATGTTCACCATACAGCATGTCAGCGGTAGCTACTAGGTTCAAGGACAAGGCGCCCTTGCAGACGTTAGCTAAGGCTTCGAAGTCATGCGCTACCCAGGTCAGCTAAGCGGCATGGAGCCACTGGTCCGGATCTAACTAATCCTTCAGTCCCTCGCGTACGGCAAATGTATTGGTAAATCATATCAGGACGTATCGAAGGACATGTGCCAAGCCGAGTTCCAGGCATTCAAGGACTGTGTACAAGTGAGTGCCAGCAGTCACAGATGTCTAGGCCGCAGCAGCTCATATTGGCAGAAATCATTCGGGAGACGATGGTGATCAACCGATCGTAGCCCGTCCTTTCCTGCCATAGACGTTCCATCAGCATTAAACCCGCCAGCCAGACCATGTTGTACTATGGATAGACTGATCATGACCAAGATTCTAGCATCTAAATAACTATCCAAGAAGACCCGTATTCCGACTACCGTCGCTCCTTTTCATCCCATACCACCTGCGCATCATCTCCTCTTCCCCTTCCTACTGCTCCCAACCCAATGCCCAGTCCATCCCGCGCTGGTCCGCTCCGCCTGCTCTCGGCCATTTTGACCGCCTCCCACTCAACCCTGACAAACACCCACATCCACCTACGAACCAGCTCCAGCGCCTCCATCAGGAACACTCCCGACTCGATCTCTGATATGGTATGCAGATGGCTCGAGAGCTTCAGGGACCATGTGAAGCGGAGGACGAGGTCGATGAGGGTGAAGAGGTGATAGACTAGGGGATCAAAGGTCAGGGTGGAGCGAAGGCCGAAGGTCGTGATGGGCGCGAGGAGGGGAGAGAGGGAGAGCGCCGGAAGGGGGAGGGAAGTTTCGGTGGGTGCTCGTGAATGAGTGAGCATGGGTGTGGGGTGTGGCGACCGGTTGTGAATACCGCCCAGGCCATTCGGACTGCTCGCCTCCCTCGTCCACAGCTGCTTCATCCTCCCTATCAGCCCCACACTCCGCCTTCCCCTGCTTGAGGGCGTCCCCAGCCCATCCGCGCTCTTCTTCGGGAACCATGTATCCACCTCGCACAGCTTCAGTCCCCAGTCCATCTCGACATCCCAGTAGAACGAGAACATCGAGTTCACCACTACCGCCAGCAGCCATATCCGGAAGAGCCGGTGCTCGCCGTGCCACCGTGTTCCGCGATGCTCCTTGAGGTTGTTGGGGTCTTGCGCGATCTCGTCAAGGAGTGTCTTTTGCATGGCCGAGAGGATGATGACGGGGAAAGCGGAGAAGTATTTCAGGGCGTTCATGAGGGGGCGGAGGGAGGTATAGTGGGATTGATGCGATTCGAGGATACATTGACGCAGTCGGAGGGCGTATGGCAGGCTGCATCTTAGCTTACACCTCTCTCTGATGAAGACCAACCTACCAGACCATACTCAGTGTAATGTAGTTGCTCCAGCCGTATTGTCGAACGCGTCCATGCGTGATACCGCCGAACCAGATCTGGCTCGCAGACACCCATAAATCGCCCAAGACCTTGGCGAAGGAGGTCATGATATCGGCGAGGATGACATCTGCAAAGAACACCGGAGATGCCATCGACGGGAATAGGATTCGTCGAAGGCATCTGCCTCGTCAGCTACTGTTCCATGACGAGGTGAGGGCAACTCACCTTCTAAGCCCTCTCCGTTCCCTCTCTCCCATCCCCCGCCAGGGCACGATCCCGATCAACATAGCACCGACCATCACCATCCCTACGAGCCCCCTCCACTCTTCCATCCCTTGTTCAACTCCTCCACTCAACCACGTAAACAACACCCATCCCCCGCCAACCCATACACAGTAAAGCCCAAACAGCCTATACACCGGCCCATACAGCTTCCCACTAGCTGGCCGCTCTATTCTCTCCCTCTCCGCCAAATCTACATCCCCACCGTCAAGTTCATACGCCTCCGCCCCGACCGGTATAGCTGGCGAGGTATCCGGATCTCTGAAGTCGAGAATCCAGGCGGTGTCGAGACCGAGGAGGTGGAGAATGTGGAGATTGATTGCCCATAGAAGTATAGCGAGGCCAACAAGGAAAAGGACGCGGAAGGGGAGGGGGAAAGAGAGAGAGAATTCGGGTAGTTCGAGGTGCGTGTGGCCATGCGACCCGTCGTCGTATTCGGACGGCGGGTTGTCGATGTCCATTGTGGTGGGATTGGCTGTCGGTCCGGGCTATCTTGGCATGGCTAATGCGCAAGCTTACGTTCCTGCGCTCTAAGGAGGTCCGAGCTGCAATGAGTCAGCTGGTCATCAACTAATGTCAACTTTTGCGCAACTGCCTGGACGCGTCCGAGCAAAGCCGGCCAGCTCGCCCAAGTTCCGACGGAACGACGCGGAAGCAAAAACTTTCTCGAGGAATGTGTGGCGTCCTTCTCCCCGTGTGTCTCAGCTGAAACTTCCCCTTGCCTCTCATCCGAAACATGTACCGTCCCCGACCCGAAAGTCCTCTCCCCGTCCGCGTCTCCCTCAATGGAATGGGTACTCTGCCTTCCAAGTGATCGACATGTCGTAACACGGCTCTCCCTTCCGTCAAGGGTTTCACAGCAGCAGCGGAAGGGATACCAAAGCCGTCGATCAAAGCCTGCCTTGGGCCCCTTGGACGTTGTGCCTTGGAAGGTATGCGCGGACGGAGCGTGTAGGCTGCGGCTGTGGAGCGTGACCTGGTCCAGCATGTTATTGACATTAGTCACGGTACTTCACTTTCACTATATATACGCTGATCAATATCGCCTTCGCATCTCACCCCAACATCGATAGGCATGTTCTTCCAACCAAAGTTTTACAGGGGGTGCAAGGCGACACCACCTTCCACTCGGAGCAGGGCCGGCAGCGTCCCCGTTTCTGATGACAGTCACGGAAGGGATATGCACAGTAGCAGCTTATCCTCGTCGTCGGGACGGCGATATGCTGAAGACGCGTCGAATCGTGGCCGGCAGGATGAGGTCACGCAAAGGTGGGACGAGGGCGAGTACAGCATGACTAGAGCGGGCGCCGGAGCTGCAAGGCGGATCGGTAAGCTCTGCAGCTCTTTCACTCGTTGCTCACTCTGCATGTAGCACTGGGTCAAGCTGACATGATAGAATACTTTGAACCCCTCCATAAGTCCCCCACAACGCCTCAACGGCCCTCGAGAGCCTCTCGTCCACCCCTCACCACGTCACACTTTCCTCCCTCCTCCTTAGCGTCCGCACTTCCGACCATCTCCCCCATCTCTCCCTTCTCTCCCCTCTGCAACGCGATACCTCCACTCGACAACCCTCTCCAGCAGCCTAGCACCCCAAACAACCCGGCCGGAAAGCACAGCACAACCCCCTCCCTCAGCTCCGGATCTGACACATCCGACAGGTCCTTCCAATCCGACTCCCTCCTCACGCCAAACCGGGCATACCTCCATCCGCCGGCATCCCCTGCTCTTTCTGTAGCCCCACATCGCCCTCTCCCACCTGTACCATCCGACTCACCCGCATCCTCTCCGCCCCAGCCGCGTCGGCCTTCCGCAACATCCTCGATACGCTTGCGCGCGGGCGTCAAGGTGACTCCGCCACCAGCTATCGGATTGTACGCGTCCATGCCTCTTCCTCCTCTTCCCTCGGCAGCAGGGGACCATCCGCGCTCAGGAGCCCCTGCTCTACAACTCTCCGGGCCGGTCACTCCATCTACCAACCCCCTTCGTCCCGACAGGCCCGCCCGGAGCTGTATCAATCGGGACAGCCAAGCGACCGTCCGTCCCAGAGACGTTCAATCTCGTTTAGGCCATCGCGACCTCTCAGCCCGTGATGCCCGCCGCATCCTACCTCTCCCGCCCATCATCGTCGAATCCCCTACAGACCTCTTCTCCTTCCCCTTCGAGCCAGACGTATACATATTCGGCGAGGCAGACCTCGAAGCTGAGCTCGCCGATCTCGGGATCCTCGATATCTTCCCCATGCCACCTTCTCGCACCTACGCGCCACCATCCCCTTCTACCATCTCCCCGCCCACCGTCCGGCCCATGCGGAAAAAGGTCCAGCTGGAGCTGGATACCGACACGAGTACGCGCTGGTCAAAGCGGCTGTCGTCGTCCAAATCGACGATCAAGCCGCGCAGGCGGAAGGCGCCACCACCGCCGCTGCCCCAGCTCGACTTTGATCTGTTCTCGGTTGAGCATAAGGTAGAAGAGAAGGCAGTGAGAGTGGAGGTCAGTGAGGCGGATAGGATCAGAGAGCAGTACCTTGTGAGTTGGGTGAGAGGCTTTCGGGCATGGACATCGCTGACTCTTGCAGAGGGCGAGGTCTCGCATCTGAGCCTCAATGTCAGATCAGAAATGCGAGAATGTGGGACCAAGGCCTTGACATAGGTCGGGATCAGCTCGGGGGATCTGGGCAATGTGTACACTGTATGTACTATGCGTCACGACGCAGGCTGGCTTGCATGTACAGTATACCCCGCCTGTCCATCTCTCCTTCCTAGTCTTCTGGATCCCCCGGATGTTCCGGCAAAGAGAACCACCCAGCCCTCACCGCCAATTTGTTCAAGAACCACCCGCTCAGACCCCACACCTTCAGCCCTTTCCTCTCGCCCGACAAACCCCTCTCGGGCCTATCTGTCCCTATTCTCCTCGCAGTGTCATCCGGACCGGCCTGAGGAGAAGGTATGAGATCATCCACCCAGATCTTATAGTACGCCTTCCGACCGTCCATCCTGAAGTAATGGAGTGATTGTCTTTCGGGATCGAGAAGGGATTCGAGCGAGAGAGGGAGGATGGAGGAGACTTCGGATGGGGAGGGGCGGAGTTGGGAGAGCGGGAAGGAGGATAAGGCGGTGTATGGGGATTGTGGCCATGGTGGAGGGGAAGAGTGGATGAAGCCCTGTATATCAGCTTTGCTCGTGATCGTCTCTCCGGCTAGAGCAGGGAGTCGAGCAGAACCTTCGAGGGGATGAGAGGTACTCATAACGCACAACTATTGGCCATACTCTCGACCGATTACCTAGGCTATATTCTGGCCCGTCCAGAAGTCCGAGGATCTCAACATGATCTCGAGGAAGGGCAATCTCTTCGTCTGCCTCTCGAAGCGCTGCAGCTTGGAGAGAGGTGTCGTCCTCAGCAGATCAGCCCTACTCAAATGCTAAGAAACGCAACAGCTCAGCTTACCGAGTCTACACGACCTCCAGGGAAGCTGAGGTATCAGCCAGGATCATTTGAGCGTACATCCTAGTCTCCGGGAGTCAGAGACCCACCTCACCTAGCTTCCCCAGCGTGCGTCCGCATCTGCGCCGCGCGCACCTCCAAGAGCACATGCGGGACCCCATCAATATTCATGAGCGGTATGAGTACGGCTGCTTCTGTAGGCTGGCGCGAGCCGAGGGAGACGGAGATGGTATGTCCTGGTGGGTACGAGCCGGGTAGGAAGTGGTCCGGGAGGGGAAGGAGTGATTGCCGGAGTCGAGCGAGGTGGGCGGGGGTGAAGGGAGGTATGCCCGGGACTGGGGTCGTGAGGTATCGCCTAGGCGTCTGGGGACATGCTGGAAGAAGGCGAAGGCTTCTGCCCGTGTGGGCGCTGCGCGAGAGCATCGTCGGGAATCCGGTCTACAATAGAGGCCAGAAGAGGGAGGGGAGGATATGGCGTTGGGATATGGTGAGGAATGTCTGAGCGGAGTGGACGAGGTGGAGGTCTTTATCGAGCCATAATGGAGCTCTGTTGTTCTTAGCATTCCCTTTCATCTTCACATCTCAACTATCTACAGCAAGTAGCGCGAAACCTACAGCGGGATACCTACATACATAAGCAAGCAAAAGCCACTACTAGACGCTCAACGAGAGTCCGCTTATTCCGCCTCTCGGAAGTCGCATCACCCTCTACATCTCGCCGCTATGCCCATCATGGACTCCCCTGTTGAGACCGAGGAGGACCGGCAATACTATGCCAACTTGCGCGTCATCCAACGTGCAGACCCAGGCGTCATGGAGCTCCTCGAGAGTGCCCCATACGGCACAATATACCACTATATGATGGATACGCCCGGAGAGGATGGGGAGTGGGTCAAACAGAAGCTGGAAGGACCTATCTTTGTTGTCCGGCGGTTCGTCATCTTGCTCTTCCTAGGTGCGCGAAGCTGACTATCTAGTAACTCAGAGCCAAAGTACGCGATCTATGTGCTCAATCGTATGGGCATCAGAGATGCCTTGATCTCCCTCATACCGGGCGAAATGAAGGCGACGGTGGTAGCAGATAAGATGTTGCAGGTTGCGCGTCGAGGAGATAGTAAGTGGCTCTCAAAGAGTCATCGTAGGTTTGAGCTGATGAATCAGGGGTGAGAAAAGCGATATGGTTCCCTTCTTCTGGGCTGGACGCTTTCAACGCCGTCATACTGAGGTGGGTTGGGCTTACGTCTGCGTTGGGGCTTCACTAATCACCCAGAATATGCGGTCCACCGTCTGCACGACCTGGCTCGACGAATCCAAGCGCTCAGCCTGCGGTGGCACCTCCGGCTGCGGCTGGTCCGTCGACCCTGCCAATCGCGTCAGGCTCAGGATCAGGATCAGGACCTGTTCCCCCCGCTGGCGGAGGAGACGGTATCTCCCGTCTCTTCGCTGGAATCATGATCGTCAGTCGCCCGTCCTGACCGTGTTCGAATAGTAGCTGACTTGCAGACTCCCTCCGGAAACCCTACCTCCCCTTGCATCCCCTCCGCGCTCGCTTCTGTAGCAGAGTCGAGCAATACCCCTCCACCAGCGCCAACCCAGTTCGCACCAGACTTCCCGCGTCATCTTCTCGATCCGACGAATGTCAGTCGAGCGTTGCCCACCGATACCCTCGCAGCGGACATAACGCTCGAGTCACTCCAAGCTTCGCAAGCACCAGCTGCGCCGCCAGGCCCCTCGGCTCCGCCTCTGGCCAATCCTCCGCCGCTCAATCCATTCACCCCACCGCCCGGACAAACGGTGGAAGACCTCTTGAGCTCCATACTGGGCGTAAATGGCTTCACACCTTCCAATGGCCTCATGCCTCCTCCTCCCCGGCCGGCGCAGCAAGCCTCACAGTCCCCGCCCGTCCCCGCCAACCGACCTCCAATCCCGCCGAACCGGCCTCAGCCTCACCAGGCTCCACAGTCCTCATCGGACGCGCGGAATGTCCCGGTCACGTTCCCGGCAACGTCAGAGGAAGCGCATCGCGAGCGGCAGTATCACGACGCCGCTCCCCCGTCCTTCCCTCAACGGCTGAACGAACTACCCGGCGGCTCGCCCAGCGTCGCGGCTATAGCCCCTCGGGCCGCCGCCCCGGCTGCTCCCGGTCCCGCACTGAACGTCGCCGACCTCCTTGCTGGCATCATGCCCCAAAGTCATCCTGTGTGGTCCCATAATGGACCGCCAGAGCCCCCGCGGCCCGTCGATAGATCGGTCGAGAGGCAACACAACCACATGGTCAACAGGCACACTGTAGTTGATTCGGTGGTAGATGCCCTCTGGGAATTGCCGGACTTGAGGCGGCATGGCCGGGGAGGATTTGGGCTCATAGTGACGGATATGATTCATGTAAGTCTCCAATTGAAGGGTTCAAGGGAGGCGCTGATTGGCAGAATGAACCGATGTTCTTGAATGACATCTGGGAGGCGTATCAGCGGCGTGTCGGCCGGTTTGCTGCCGGCTGAGAAGTCTGGCACGTGCGAGCAGGCGGTATCGAGAGGAGGGCGGAAGCGATGGTCTCTAGCCGAACAAGCTACCGCCTGCGTGCTGAGGGGTTGGGGAGCTCGGAAGTAGCTTCAACAGCGCTTTGCGATGGTACAGGGGTGGTCTCATGACGCTTTTATGCATTAAGGTACCCTGTCCGACGCCGTGTTCTGACCACCAGGTATGATACTCCAAGCTCATCGCTCGCTTTTGCTATGACCATTTACCCTCTAATCATCCCGCCGCCTTGACGATCCTTCTCGCTTGTTATCCGGACTCGCGCTCCTCCTCCCTCCCCGCTGATAGTCTGGACTCCTACTCCGTCCCCTCCCTCCTCTGCCTCCTCTTATGCCCAGACCCGGTCCGCCGCCTCGTCCTTCACCTCCGCCGCCCATTCCACCACCCCGCCCCCACCGCCCGCCTGGGGGTACGTCTCCGCCCATACCGCCTGGCCCACCAAAGCTGTTCCGGCCAGGAGCTCCTCTCGCCGCTGACTGATCGGGTAGAGGTCCGCCGCGCTGCCACGCGTTCGTCCGATCCGTCGGTCCATTACCGGTTGGTGGTCTGCTTGGTCCGCCCGGGCCGCCCGGCCCTCTTGGTCCATTCGAGCCGTTATTCCATCCGAAGCTGTTTCTGTCGCTGACGATCCCAGGTCCGCCCGACCCTCCCATTCCTGGTCCCCCTGGACCGCCCGGTGCCCCATGTCCAGCCCCTCCCGCCGTCGGTCGCTTCAAATTCCTCCCTTCTGGTATGTGAAGCGCCACGGACAGCAGATCTCCCGTTTCAAAACCATACGCTTCGAGTGTCTTCTCCTCTATTTTCCGCCCTCTTCCCTCTTCTGGCCGAGACGGCCCATCATCCAATTCCATGTCCATCCCGTTATTTGCGCCGGTGGCCGAGAGCGCAGCGACCGCTCCCATCAAGTCTCGACCGGTGAAGGAGACGAGGTCTTTGTGCCTATACAGGCCACGTGGAGAGGCATCGACATAGATGTGTCGGAAGGAATAGCGGGCGAGAGGCGAGCGATAGGGGCCGGGAAAGGAAGGGAGGAGGAGCTGGATGAGTGAACTGGGCGTGGAGATCTTCCTGCCTGTATCAGCTGGTCCTGAACTGTTCGGTCTTGATAATTTACCATCCGTACGCCGTGAACTCATCCTGGAGCGGGAATCGACCCTCCTCAAATTCCATCACGTGCGTATGTCGGCCCTTGGTGACAAACAGGCGGATGAGGAATGGGCAACCCTGCACTCTGATCAGCTTTGCTGGGACGACCTTGCAGGCAAAGGACATACATTCTCGGGCTCTGCGGATGCGCTGGACCGTCTCCTTTTGACCGGTGAGCGGGAACGTGAGTTGGAGGGTGAGCGCGGCATGCTGAGTCGGCTCAGAGATGTACTGATCAGTTGATGCAGGAGCTTGGTTGAAATCAACCAGAGTGGGGTAAAGTGGGCGGACCAAAGATATGAACGAGTGTGGCATGGGGGCAGTCGGGTGGCGGATTCAGGCGTCCACTATATGTAGTGAGGCTAGCTAGCTTGCTTATTCAGTCGGCGGACATGCAGCGTTATATGGTAGTTATGCGCTGTAGCGACCGCAGGATAAACTTCAACCGAGGAACAATCGCCAAAAAGCGCCAATACCCATGTCATATCATACTGTTCCTCTCCGCCACCTCCCCGGGGTATATCAGGTACTAGCAGTACTACGATCAAAGAGAACCTCTGATCGCCTCACGTGTCGCTTTAGCGTCGCCACCGCTGCTGTGCCTTGGAACTCCGCTTCACTCATGAAAGTGATGTGACCCTCGACCAGCGTCCATCTCTCTAGATCCGTTAGTATTCTTTGCTCGTCGGATCGAGACAGCCATCGCTCCTTCAAGGCTATCGTGGCAAGAGCGAGTACCGTCTGCTCGTTTTCTGTATACTTCCGGCCGAAGATGGAGGGCAAGGGCAGGTATTTGGGGTGTAGAAGAGCAACCCCTGAATCCTCGACATTGACCCATACAATCTGAGTATTGTCAGACGCCTCAGTCAAGACATCCGCGACCGAAAATGTGATGAGCTCAAACGTGCTGCCAGTGTCAGATCTAGAGACAGGGTCCATGTGGCCGACGAACACTCGACGAGGCTCGAGTTGCGGCTGTCTCAACCTCGGCGCTGTCGGCTCTCTGTAGACGAAACGTTGGTATTGTCCATTCGCAGCGCGAAAGACCTGCAGACATGGTTCCTCATCAGTGAGCGCTCGCAACTCGGAGGGCTCCCGTGGCGGACGGCATATGTTCCGGCTCCTGGCGTAGTCGATTTGAATCGCTGTGCCTTTGCCGAATTTCTTCCATTCCGCCAGCTTCTCGAAAACATGAGGTCGCATCATGGACCCGTCAAAGTCCCAGTAATTGATGCGCTGGTAGAGATGGGGGAGGGACGTGCGGGGGTCGGTATCGGTGTACATAGTGATATCCTTGGGGCCTCTTGTGGACTTGTTCGTGGGATGGATGTAAGTGAGTATGGATGCTGGCGTGACTCGTAGGTATGCATGGGCTTTGCTGGTCTCGTCGACAAGCGGCTTGAATTTCTGGCAATTCAGTGCCTTGAGCTCGCAGTTCGGGACAGTCCCATCGGATCCGTCTAAGATGTGACTGAGGATTTCCAGGATAAGCTCATTTGGGAGATCGGATAGATTCTTCAGCTTCAGCTCAGCGCGAGCAATCAATAATGAGAGCCTGAAACACAGCTAGAGTACGTGAAGGTGCCCAGGTGGCAGACCCAGCTCGCACTTCTGACCACATGTTCACTCACCTTGGTGGCGGTATCAGCTGTATCAGTCGACGTCAGCATGGATTTGATCGAAGCAAATAGTCTCATCATGGATCGACACTGCAAGAGGTCGAGGTGGTAAGATGATGTAGGAAGCAATGCAAGGCAGATTCGAGTGACGGAGACAAGCGACGGGGAAATGTGCAGAGGACCTCTATGCATGTCCCCCATGGGGATTGCGAGCCCCCTTGAGCTCCTGGCCCGCTCCGGCTCGAATCCCCTCCTTTGTTCTGTAGGTGCTGTCTCAATGACGCGATTGGATCGCGGTGACAGTGAGGCGCGGTTCCTTTCAGTGCATACCCATCACGGACTGACAAGCACTTGGCTGACTTGAAACAAACGCTGTAAGAAAGGAAATACGTCCCTGGCTACGCAGAGCCACTGAGCCGGTGTTGCCTGAAGAGAAGCTCATAAACATCATTCATGTCAGCTATCAGTGAGAATCGCACAAATCCTGTCTTTCCATACTTCTGGTCTTCCCGGCCGTCCTCAGGTCAGAAAGGGGTCAATCTCCGCTTCACCATTAGGGCCAAGGCAGCCTTGCCTTCGGGCGACTCCGCAAATTCGGAACCCGACATCCACGACACGCGCTGGAGAATAGTGTCCTGTCCCCCGTCCTCGCTGTCCATATAGTCAGTGTCCGGCAGTCGACTGAGCCTGATTGCCACGCCCTCCAGAGCGTCTCGCTGTGTGGATGTGAGCTTTTGGTACTCCGAGAACAAATCGCCGCGGACTGTCCATCCTGAAGGGCCAAAGGTTTCGACATCCACCCATGTGCAGAGGCCCCCCGGGGCCGAATGGTACAAGACCGATGTGACCGATTCAGCGGCGTAATCAAAGCTCTCCTCGCGTGGACTCCCGCACAGTCCGACGAAGGAGTGTGACCCTGAGTCGCCTTCCACCGTTCCGCAGTCTATGTCACAAGCTTCATCGTGCCTCTGGGGGACCGTGTAGATGAAGTACCCATGGTCAGGCTGCTTGTGCGTGGGTCGCGAAGTCTGGAACAGGGGGGTGTTGCAACCGAGTTTCTTGAGCATTGGATAGTCCATATCGATGGGCTGCATAACGTCGAGGGCTACCCTGTGCTCGTTCTTCGGGATGTAATCAGCAGTGATGGATTCGACTTTCCCCGAACCGATGGCTCGTTCAAGCGCTTGCAGAACGCTCGGCGATAGGTTGGTCCTCTCGTTGGTGAAGTTGATGATGGTGATTTGCTTGGTCGATTCATTGCTTGGTCCGAGAACCCAAGTTCGCTCCGCAGTCTGTATGACATGTAAGCGGAACTTTGTAGCCTTGTCGACCGAAGACCGGAGGAGGCGGCAGATCGAGCGGCGAGTTGCCCAGTCTTTCAGCAGCGAAATATCACTCATGGCCCTGTCAGCGAATGTGAACCTGTCGATGATATCAAGTATCTCTTGCGGGAGCTGGCACAGAGACGATTGGCCTTGCTGTCATATCAGCTCACAGGATTTTGCATGAGTTGAAAAGGGCACAGCTGGGGTAGACCTGGGTGGCAAATCATCCGTCACCGCCTTTGACCTACCGCATTGATTTCGGAGAGAGCCGCGCCTACCGGATGAGTTTCCTGTAGTATAAGCGCTGGATTCACAACTGCTTAGCGGGGTCAGAGGAGCAACATAGCCTGGGCACAGACGTGGAGTGGGGGTGACAAAGCTCCGGTACAGATTTGCGGTGCCGTAGGGATAGCTACAACTCACTCCATCAGCAGGACTCGGGCCTTGAGTCACGCCAGACATGGCGTGGGAACCGGTGGAAGCGTGTGAGGTACGTGGACTGCAGAAGTTAGAGGTGAGTAGACGAACGATATATGTTGGGGAGTTTGGAAGTGGCGATGAAGGATGAAGGGGAGTGTGTCAGACCCCCACATCCACGCCCTTTTGTGACCTGGTATAATATTTTCAAATCAGCGTGATCTCCTTTCAGTCTTTAACGCAGCTGGTATGACGTGCTCGAGGGTAGCGATAGAGTGCGATCATCCTTTCGGGTTGACCCCTGATGAGCAGTGTGAGCCTGCGTGTGGCACATGAATTGAGGGCAATGGGGGAACGGGAATGCAGGCGAAGCTCTGACCATCCCTGACGCGCGGAGTCACGCCCAAAATCCTTTTGACACCCGCCTTACGATCCTTTGTAGACGGGGGACTGCCACGATGATGTGCTCGAGGAGTCGTGATAGAGTGCGCTCATCCTCTGAAAGGGCGCCCTTACGTGTCAGAGTGCGATGATCCCTTCAGGAGGGACCCCTGGCGATCTGCGAGCCTGTGCGCCTCGAGATCGTATGGTGACATCCTGTGTAGCTGTACACGCGTGTCTTAGGGCTCTGCTTCAGTTGGGGGTGGCGTCACCCTGAGGGAGTGGCAGGATGCGCTCAGTAGTGTGAGTACCTCAGATCACGGTCCTGAAAGCCGATCTCCGAGTGAGAGAGCATCAGCGAGTTCAACGAGGCGGGACCGGCCACTGACCCATCCGTTATTGTCAGTGCGCCAGATCGGTAAGTGAAGTGAAGTAGCTCAAGCTCGCTCTTACCTGCACCGTCCTTGTTCGTGCATGCTCCCACAGGCTCGGGAGTCGGACGCGTGTCCCCGGTGACCTGTCTGCCTGCCCCAAGCCGTCGGTAAACTCACGCTGCCAGATACGTCCCACTGCGGATGCCGCCTCCGGGAAGCTCGTCGTCCTCCATCTACTTCGTGTAGCCAGTTGTTGATGTTGATTCGAACTGCGAAGTCGAACGCAAGAAATGGGTCGAGGAATGCTGCCTTTGGACCGTCAACCGTGCCTGATTTAGCCGCCAAACGAAAGATAGCTCTCGCTCTGGTGCTCTTGTGCTTCTCTCTCACCCTAGAAAGCTTCATAGGAATATCAGATCCTTGAGAGCTGTTGTATTGATCAGCTCTCGCCGGGTAATCGAATACCAAATATGACCTACCATGGAGCCAAGATGGTAAGTCTCCCTCTACGAGTACGCCCATCTGTCCAGACTAATTTCCCCACAGTCTGTAATGCAGCTCGTCGCCGGTCCGAGCAGGCTTCCTTTCCAGCATCTAGCCCTCAGACTCGACGCACGAGCTCCGGCCTGCTCAGCCGAAGCGTGTCGTTGTCTACACTCGGCTGGAAAGGCGACATTTGCCGCTCGCCGAGCACTCCGAATCGACCGACAAGATCCGCCTTCTTATCGGCGGCTCAACAGCTCGGTCTCCACCACCTCAGCCCTTGATCTACCTGTAGACGGTGCAAGAAGAAGAGTCGGAGCGGAAGCCAAAGAGGAAGGACGGTCCGAGGAGGAACAACGCGCTTATGATCGCTTACGACCCATCATTGATGCCTTACCCGGACCGGTCGACTGGGCCGTCGCATACGGCTCAGGGGTGCGGCATCAGGCCAACACAGATCCTACAGGTGTGCGTCCCCTTTCCCTCCCGTCCCGTTGTGCCCACATTCCGAGCTGACTACCAGCCACCACCCATGACCGACTTCCTCCTCTCCACTCCAGACCTCGCCCAGTTCCACACCGCCAACCTCCGGCAGAATCCCTCGCATTACCCTCTGACGGCTCGATTACTAGGTGGAGGGAGGATAGCGTGGTTGACGGATAGATGGGGTGCGGGGGTGTGGTATGTGACCATGGTGAAGATCAGGGGATTGGTATGTCGTTCGGTCGCGCCGTGATCAGGCAGAACAGCAACTGATAAGATAGGAAGTCAAGTATGGCGTCATCTCGACTGAGCGGCTGAAGAGGGACTTGGAAGGCTGGGAGACACTCTATGTAGCTGGGCGTCTACACAAGCCTGTACGTGTCCTGGTATCCCCTTCGTACCTCTTGCGGTCGGACTGATCTTCAGGTTCTCCCACTTATCACTCCCCCCGAAATCTCCGAATCTCTCCGTACGAACCTACACTCAGCGCTCACGCTATCCCTCCTCCTACTTCCACCAACATTCACCGAGCAGGCGCTCTGGACGCAGATCGCCGGTATATCTTATGCTGGCGATCCGCGCATGAGCGTTCCGGGGGCGGAACATCCGGACAAGGTGGCTAATATCGTGAAGGGCAAGGGGGCGCTTGAGGGGATGAGGGGCCTGTATGGGCAGTTCATGGGGCGGGGAGAGCTGGCGCTGGTGTGGGATAGGGGCGAGAAGCGTGTGGAGGAGCCAGAGGTAGGGAAAGGGTGGACGTGGAGAGGGACCGGGGAGGAGGTACTGAGAGTAAGCTGGAGATCTTTCTTCGACGCAGAGTCAAGGGAACATCTGACACTTGTTAGCAACCCGACACATCCGACCATCTCGCTTCTCTCATCATGTCCTTGCCATGCAACCTCCGGACCAGAATACTGCGGACTTACCACGCCGAAACGGACCCTGGCATTGTGCGGACGAATACTGTCGAGGGAACTCCTTCCTCCGCTTCTCCCGAGCGCAATCTATTGCTCGACATCGTCGGCAGAAAGGCGATCTCGGAGGCTGAGTCTGCGAAGGGTCAGGTGGGCGACTGGCGGAAGGTCGTCTTGACAGGTACGTTCTTCCTATACCCACCCCGCCGCAAGAAGACAATCTGACCCCTTTCCAGAAGTCGCCAACATCATCCGCCGTCCGGCTCTCACCCAGAGCTTCAAAGGCCTCTTTACCGCCGGATTCCGAAAGAGCTTTGTATACGCCATGGCCAAGTTTCGGAAATGGCTCAATGCAAGACGAGCGAAGGGTGGAAAGGCGGCATAGGTCAGCATGTAGGTATATGAAGAGCTTAGAGTATAGATAATATATCTTGCATGTGCCGTTCATATAGGACGTCCATATACACATACCGCAAGCGGTTTGCCTGTGATCCCTTGCACGCCTGAAATTCGGGTGACCCTGCCACCTCCGTCGCCATGTACCGCCTGCACCCCATTCCTCACTACTTCAATACCCGATCGAAAGTCGTGCCCTTGACGTGCCCGCCGCGCATCGACTGCTTGACATTCTGGACGAAGGCTTCCCGGTTCCTCCGCAGATCCTCGGCCGCCTCTGAGAGATGTCAGCTCTGTTACTCTCATATTCGCTCGCGACAATGTGACGAGAACCGGGTAACTGACCTTTGTTGAGCGGGTCATCGGGATTACTATTTCGATCAGCTTGGGCTCATCACAATGAACAGAGACCTTCAGCTTACGGTTCGAGGAAGAGATATTGCAGGCCGATCATTACGGATGAGAGGTTGAGGACCTGCTTTGTCAGCCGCTACTCGCTCTTCCATAGAGGACGAGCTGACGGGCTTCCAATCTTCACGCAGAATATTCCTTCATTGATCAGCTTTGGTCCGGACTCTGCGGCATATACATCAGCTCACAGGCAGACATTCCCCTCCAGGTCCAAGTTGGGATGATAGATCTGGTAATGTCAGCTGGACTCCTGTAGAAATACCGAGTGGCGATTTCAAACGGGAGGTGACAGCTTACCTTCTCCAGACACCTGACTTTTGGCGGTTCATGTGGGTAATTCGGGTTGATCACGAACGAAAAGTTGAAGACGCCGCCTTTATAGATACCTGTCATAGTCAGCTCTGCCACTGATATCGCCTGACATCGGAAGGAGATCAGTGGAGGGAAGCTCACCCTCGTCAGGCGTGATGGTGAGCTTAAAGTTCAGCACATCGGTCGGGTCAGGGAAGTGGGTCGTCATGGTGTTTGGGAGCTCCAGCTCTGTCAGATCTATCCAGCATCAGCACTCAGCTCTTCAGTATCGATATCGACCCCCGCTCAGGTCAGGTCAAGCCTTATCAGCTGCCCAAGCCTCATCGCGAAGGGAAGGAAGCGTCTCTGAGGAAGGGACATACCCTTTTGGACCCGTAATTGCGCCGCGGACATCTTGGGCCTCTTCTTGGCCGCCGCTTCCTCCGTCTTCTTGACTGACCAGATCTGCTCATCCCACCATAGTATATAGCAACGTAAGTGTGAGGGTCGTGTGATGTCGGAGTTGGAGAAAAGCTCGGTCAGCTCACGTCCCTCTCGTCGCGGTCTGCTCCACAATCCTGCTGCGCGACATACCTTGATCATCTTGCCTAGCCTCCTCTGGGTTGATCTACGCGTCTAAGGGGTGTCCAATAAGCCACAACTAGGATGAGAGGTTGATGAGAAGTCTAGGTCGCGTAACCCCTTTCGCGTTGCCTCCACTTTCCCTCCACCCGGGACCAAAACTGTCCTCACTCTTCGCATACATCCAAAGCTATCTTGTCACTATACCTCTGACGCTGCTATAACATATTACAGACGACGCGTACACGCCATCAGAAGCTGGATATCTTGCTAGTGGCCAGAGTAGCCCGCGAAAAATCCTACGAAATACGATGGCTACCGCTTCAGTGAACGCCGAAGCAGGCCCGTCCTCCCCGCCAGGCTGGCACACCATGTGAGCTGTGCTCCCGCATTTCCACCCTGTGACTGTCGAGACTGAGCTGACTCGTACCTCTAGGTCTATGCGAGTCCCCTTTCCCGATCAGGGACACGCAAAGACGGCCAAACGAGCTCTCGAGGTGGATAGGGAACAGAATGCCGAATTTGTGGAACGGACATTAGAGGTCGAGGGGGATGAGCTAGTGATGTATGTCCTATCTTACATGCAACCACAAACAGCTCACGAGCATCGATGCCGCCAAGCCAGCGCTGACGCTACAGAAACTACGCAGCAACCACCGTGCGCCTTCTCCGACTATCGACCAACTCCTTCCTCTCCTCCCTCGACCTCGTTCTCCGCACCATGGCCGAGTTCGCCCCGGACCCTACTGTACCCCGAATATCAGACGACGAGCTGGAAAGAATACGCCTGGAGAGCAATAAGGGCGATGTGAAGGGGATCGAGTTGCGCGGGGATGGGAAAGGAGCGGGGAGCGGACAGGAAGTCAAGTAGCTTCGACAAAGCCAGGCCATCGTTATCGTTGCATGTATCTGCCCTGATCTGCTACGCCGATCTAGCTTCTAGCTGAACAGCTTGTTGACCGAGGTATTACCCTCAGCATTCTTCTTGAGCACCTTGGCGACCGCCATCTCAAAGTCTTCTTGGCCGACATACTGCCTTCTCTCGCGCAGTGCGTACATCCCTGTTGGGTCAGCTTGGCGATTGCGAATGTAAGCGAAGTCGCGAGCTGCACGTACCAGCCTCGGTGCAGATACCCCTCACTTCGGCACCAGAGCAATTACCCATCTTTTCTGCCAGAGACCGGAAGTTGATGCCTCTCTGCAATGACATCTGGAAGGTCAGCTCTTGGTCGGCACTGCGCACGCCACAACTGACCTTTCTAGAGTGGATCTTGAGAATAGTTATCCGGGCCTCAGGGTTGGGTGGCGGGAACTCAATTTTACGGTCGATACGTCCCGGACGGAGCAGTGCCGAGTCGAGAATATCGATACGGTTAGTCGCCATAATGACCTAAAAAGTGAGCTCAGACCTCTAATTTCGACCTAAAGACCTCAAAACTCACCTTGATGTTCTTGGTCGACTCAAATCCGTCAAGCTGGTTCAATAATTCCATCATTGTTCGCTGGACCTCGCTGTCCCCTCCACCGCCTCCGCTGCCTCCTCGACTACTCCCGATCGAGTCAATTTCATCCATAAAGATGATACTTGGCGCGTGTTCCCTCGCCATCACAAACAACTCCCGAACCATCCTACTTCCTTCTCCGATGTACTTTTGGACAAGCTCGCTTCCGGAGACACGGATGAATCGGCAGTCGGTATGGTGTGCCACTGCCCTGGCGAGCAGAGTCTTTCCAGTTCCGGGCGGACCGTAGAGCAATACACCCTTGGGTTGGGCGATACCGAGCGCCTCGAACAGTTCCGGGTGCTTGACAGGGAGCTCGATAACCTCTTTGATCTCCTTGATTTGCTTGTCGAGTCCACCGACCATTTCGTATGTCGAGTCAGGGACCTTTTCGACCATCATGAGCGAGACGAGGGGGTCAATCTTGTTGGGGAGGATAGAGTGAAGCATGTAGGAGTCGGAGCGGAGCGCGACGCGGAGATTGGGAGTGAGGGAGGAGAGGGGGATGTCCGGAGAGAAGTCGACGACTGAATGGTCAGCTATGGCGGAGGCAATGCAACAGCTAGCTCACCGTATTTCCCCTCAGGCTGGACCTTTACCAACACCTTCTTCTTCCCCATCACCTTGATCACCTCTCCGACATAGCTTCCCGGCTCTTGAAGAACCTGGAGTTCCTCCCTGAGCAATCGTACTAATGATCAGCTCTTGGTCCAGCTTCTGAACGACTGAGCTGATGCTCACCTCTCGTATTCAGAGCATTCCGCTGAGCTTCCAGCCGCCTCAGATTCTGCGTCTTCTTGGTGATCTCCAACTCGGCCGCCTCGATCTTATTGCGATAATACGTCTAACTCGATCAGCTTGGCGCTTACTCTTAAACGAGCACATCGCGGGTATTTCTGCTGAGACATACTTTGATCGTACTGCTCGATCCTGGCGTCTTGAACGCCTGTGTGGGCATGCTTTGGGTTGCTGTGGCTGCCATTGTGATTGATAGAGAGGTAGAGGTCTGGACAGTTGAAGCAAGGACAGGCTTGGACGACTTGGACGGTGACGCGAGCTACAAAAGGTGGGGGGAGCAAATAAAGCTCAGAGTTGCTCCACATTCCTTATGCCGCTTAACTTACTGGCAGCATGGCCGTGCAGTGAGTGGCGCTATGCCTAACCAGACTGCTATTGGGATCAGCTCCAGCTCCTTTGATGGATATCTCGCCGCTGCTAGATCGATGCATAGATTGGCTGAGGACACTTGCTCGACAGATCACAGCTAGGCCTACCTGAAAAAGATCACGTGATCACATCCGCCATCCCGTGCGTCATGCCATTCCAGCTCAGCTTGCTTTCAACGCGACGAGCAAAGCTCCAAAACACTCTCAGTAGTCAGTAGTGTTCTGCCCATCAAAGCCTCACGTGCATCGCCTACCTACAGCTTAGCTGTGGACAGACCGCCATGATCCTCAGACATCCCCTGCTTCTCCTGATAGCTGGGTACGTCATTTCCCGAGGTCCGACCTCTGTCCTTCAGCTGACCCGCCAGACTCATCTCCTCATTCCTCGTCCTCCCCATCCTCGCTCACAACCCGCTACCACCCCCTCTCCCCCCAAATGCCCCAATACTAGATGCTCGGGCGACAGGAGACCTCATCTGTCGCCCGTTTGGCTCATGCGAGCCCTGTCCGCCTGATGAGCTCGATCAGCCCTTCTGTATGCCGTATGGAAATCGGCGTCTGTTGCATTGTCGGAAACCGGGTCAGAGCACGGGCGGATCTGGAGCTGGAGGCGGGGCCGGTGCCGGGACTGGAGCCGGCAAAGACGGGGCGGGGGAGATACCGGCTTGGGAAGCATGTGGGAAGGTCGTCAAGAAGGAACGGCAGGACTTTTGGGAGTTCGTGGTGAGTCCAAGTCTCAATTGAGAAGCCTCGTCAATACGCCTTTGGCAGACTTGTACCTCTGTGGCAGAAGCTGACATGTCTGCAGACCTGTAATCTGCTATTCCTCATCGTGGCGCTTACGATCTTATGGGCGAGATCCAGTCAACTAGCGTCGCAGCAGTACAGACAGCTTGCAGCGAGGATAGGTATCCCGGGCGGAGGATGGCGAACATGACAGGGCTTTCTTATCGGTGTATGGATACCTCTGGGACTCAAATGGCCGTCCCGGCCAATCATACCAATGCGACTGGGCAGCCGTCAGCACCACATCGGCCCTCACACATGATACGTTGTTCCTCTCCGTTTGCCCAACAAGACTGCATCTTGGCTCTACGATGATCTATTTCCGCTTCTTCTCGATGCTCCAATCCACCCGTCTCAGCCCCATAGCCAACAAGAACATCCCGCCGACGACAGCAGCGACCGTCAGTGGCTTTTGCAGCAGTGCGGCCGTGGGGAAGGTATACGAGACCTAGCAAGTCAGCTTGAGCACTCACAACAGAGATCTGCCTCTAGCTGAATACGATACTCACATAGATAGTCTCCCCGTGGTTCTCTGTACATCTGCTCTTTTTGAGAGTGACAGTCGGTCTGCCAGTGGTGTCAAGATACGTCTTGATGACAGAGTGTGTAATACTGTCCACCTCGAACGGAGTAAACACCTCGACATCCCTACTTGTCAGCTTTTGTACCTCACCACTCTCCTGTACGTCCAGCTCACCTAGCTCCTTCTGGCAGAACAACCACCATCTCCATCTCATCCACCACCATGTCCTTCACGGCATTAAAGAACGGTACGCCCAACAACCTCTTGCCTCCCTCCGCAATCCTCAACACATCCCCCGCAGGCTGGTCATATCCGACAGTAAACGAATAGTTCCACCCGCCGAGGATAGGGTATCGCGGTCGGAGAGCCACATGCCCGTCAACCGAGCGCTGGGTCCGGATCTTCTTGCCCGCGGAGGACGAGGGCGGAGGAGGCACGGAGCCGGGCCGGAAGTGCGAGGTGGAGACGTTGCCGATGGTGTCGTAGTAATAGACCGAGTGGGCTTGGGCGGGGAGGCGGAGCTGGAGCTCGGTGAAGATCTGGGCGGGGACGGAGGCATGGAATCGCGATTGTTGGTGTGCCAGGCGGGAGAAGTGTCCTTTGAGCCTGAAAAGTCAGCTGTGTTCGCGAAATACACCGGTCGGCTGGGAACAGCTGGATGTATCGTCTTCCCCTGTAGATCATGGACGGTACTCACTTAGGCCCGATATTAACCAAATCCAGCTCATCCTGCGTATTCACGTTCGCACCCCAATGACTAACCTCCACCGCCCGCTTCAGGCTCCTCAGCGCCACCACCGCCTCCTTGTGTTCATAATGCACCGAGAATGGCGCCTGCTCCACACTCGACGCAGAACCCAGCGTCGGTGGGAGGTTGTGGAAGGGACCGAGGGTCAGAGTCGCGCCGGCGCGAGTGACGGTGTTGTCCCGAGTGTAGGTGGTTGGGATCTCGGGGTAGGAGAGGATGAAGGGGGTGGGGGATCTGGCTATAAGCTTGAGGAGTCTATATCACAGCATGCATTGGACATACCGGATCTTGACGCGCTCTACTTCGGTAGTGTACCAGCTCTCCACATACGTCGTGTTTGACTTCCAGAGCATGAACTGCGTTTCCGTCTGCGCGATCGATCCAGGCAGCGCAGAGCTCGCGCGGACCATCATCTCGGTGAGCGATATTGTCACCGTTCCATCCTTCTTCAAGCTCCCTAGGTCCACCTTTACAACAGGCAAGCTACAGCATCAGCCCGTCTCCGTGCCCGGCAGCTCGAGCACAACTCACCCCTCTTCCACCTCTTTCCGCAAGACCTGCGCCTTCCCGCCCACACTGACCTCCCACCAGTCCGCCACCTCCTTTCCTCTACTCGTACTCAACGCCAAGTGATATAAGCCCGGCGCGTCCGACAGCGCCTTGACGCTATATTGAGTCTGGGAGGAGGTGGTTGCTCCCCCGAGCTCGATGGTGCGTGCTATGGCGGTATTGAGGAAGTTTTGCGAGGGGGCGGCGAGGGTCAGGGGGAGGAGGAAGAGAGCGAGGGCGAGCATGCTGGGCTAGCTCTTCTTGTGATGACCGGCCGAGCTAGAAGAGGAGAGGTATGGTGCACCGTTGGCTGATGGTCTTGGGTGGTGGATGGTGGATCGTCGACGCGGGGAAGGCAAGCGATACTTGGCGGGGGTTTACCACGTCATCTCACTGGCCAGGATCATCAAGCCCCTCAAGAAATTCGCGACACGTACTGTTGTAACTATACTTCTACCTCGAGACACCTCAGCCGTTCTACTCAGCATGTACCCGCTTCTCCAGCCAAGGACGGGCTTCCAGCTTTGAGAAATCCCAACTCTCTTTCCGCTCTGACAAAGTCACTCAAATTTACTCAATACTTCTACTCTCCCTCCCCCACCCCCATCCCCTCCCTTCCCTATCCCCAACCCGCATTTCTGTGTACACTGTTCTCCACTCTCTACGAGTTCAGTGATAGGAAGCAATGCGACAGTAAAGTGGCTTAGCCTGTCGGTTTCTCTTCGGAGGGATAGCAGGCGGTCGCAGCTTCGGCTCGTTTCTTCATGGCTGGTAACCCGTCCCTTTTACGGGGCGGGACGGTATCCACCCTCGATAATAGTTGAGCTGCACATCACGCCCACGCATCGTATTCTTGTATGTCTGATTATGTACCCCTGCTCTCAATGTCCCTGACAGTAAATGGATCTTTTCGTTCGACTCTATATTGCAAGCGCGGCAGCAGAAGGGTAGGAGATACTGGTTACATGCAGTCTGCTTCTTCTCTAATTGATGACCTGCTCGAATTTCCCCTACTGCGCCGCCGGTACCTGCTGCCCATACTGACTTGCAAACCAGTCCTTGACTGCGTACATCAGCTTTCGCCCTCTGATTGTCATCATGATAAGACGTAAACTCACACTGCTGGTCCTCGACACTGTACCCATACTGCGCCCAGTACGCCGCGAACTGCGCATACGCCTCCGTTCCCGGCTGGGGCATGACCTGTCCCGCACCCGCACCGCCCGCGGGCGTCTGACCGCCGACCGCCGGAGTCTGGCCCGCTTGCGGCGGGGTGGGCTGATACTGCGCTTGCGCTTGTTGCTGGGGATCAGCGGGAACTCTTTGCTGTCAGAAGGGTAGGACTCACCTGGTAGTACGCAGCATAGTCCGGTCCATTGTTCGTAGCCGCATAACTTCCCGATCCTGGCTGGTATACACCCGGCGCACCGCCCCCAGCCGTCCCGTCTCGTGCCTTCTGGTATTCTATCCGCAGGACGACGAGGAGGTCTTCTGCCAGTTGTCGAGCCCGGTCAACTTGGTCCTGATTAGGTGCCCTGGTGGGTCAGCTAGGTGCTCTCTAAGGATCACCGTAGAGCATTTCGCAGCCTGACTTACGCAACGTTAATGTGCATGGGCTCCTCTGCTTCTCTGCCGGTATCGGCCTCCATGAAGCCTGATCCCATACCCTTGATCTGCACCCTCGCACCAGTCTCGGCTTGGATGTACTTGACAAACATACCCTGTACAGTCAGCTTAGCCCTCGTGTACCTCCTGGACACCTCCAGCCCCCATCCCCATGCCCTTTCCGGTCCCGCTGGATCACTCTTCCCCCTCCCAACCAAAATGAAACCTCACTCACCCCCGGCCCCACCGTCTTCGCCCGAACATTAAAATTCCTCAGACTCTCCAGCCCAATAGGCAATTTCGCCTCGGGCCACTTGACCCTCCCACCAGGCAACCACCCTTCTGGTGGCGGCAGCCCCAACGCCCTGTTCCGCGCCGCCATCGTCCTCGGGTCGAGGAGCGGTCCGAGGTCCTGGTCGATCAATTCATTGACCTTGGCGACGGCATTGTCGAGCACGACTTGGGAGTTGGCGACGATGTGGAGGTAGAGCGGGGTTTCGCCCGGCATGAGCTTGGAGCGGTCGGGAATCCAGACACCTTTGGTGGTTATCACGGCGCCGGTCTCCTCTTCGATCTGGGGGTCAGCTGCTGTACGAGTGTAGGTTGTTCAGTCAGGATATTGTATTGGCTCCGACCCTGGCTTCCTTCGAACGTGGATGGGTAGATACACCTGGTCGTGCTCCTGAAGCGCAAGACCAGGCCATTTCCGCCTCCTCTCTATTCCCGCCATCCCCCTCCAGCAACACCACCATCTCAACTCCAACCTCTTGCCCCTTGGCCCATACTCCACACTGCCCACACCATACCACTCGCATCCACCTCAACTCCTCCATGCTCAAGCCAACTCACCTGCTTCTGCGTCGGCCCCTTTGTCAACAAATATCGATTTCTCAAATCGTTAATCTCGATATCCCGCACAAAGTCCCCTTCCTCCTTCTCCCGCCTCATCAATTCATTGCCCGCTACGCCCGGCCTCAGACTCGCGGCGATCTTGGCAGCGATAGCAGCGGCGGCGGTGATGGCTGCGTCGGAGGGTTTGGTGTCCGGGGTGGAACCGCCAGCCGCGGCGGGTGCGGCGCTGGAGGAGGAAGAGGGGGCGTCCCAGCGGGATGCACGGTCGGCCATTGTGCTTGATATGGTGTGCAGAGTAGAGAGAGCTAGGGATTGTGGATGTAGCTTGAGTGTATGAGAAAGGCAAGAGAGGCAAGACCGGCGAGCAAGAGCCAGCTGGAAAGGAAAGCTTCTTATCGGAGGGACCGAATAACGTTGTCTCTGCCCCTCCTACCCTGCCTCTTGCGCTGTGAGCCTGTGACTGCGTAGCTGAGCCCTCCACCACGATGATAGCCATACTCAGTACTGAGCAGGGAGGTGCCCGGTAACCTCCATATCATATCAGATAGCTCGAAAGGTCTGAAGATACTGCAAACGAATGATATTGCCCGAGGCGAGCGAGGTACTTCTAAGGTTGCGATGCGCCACCCTGCATTCTGCCGGGACAGTCAGACCAGAGTCCCATCGCTCCTGCCAGTCAGTACGCAGTTGACAGATCGAACAGTGGTGGTAGGCTGGTACCCACCGGTGCTAGGGCATGGTGCCTCGCCCGTTCCCACCGCTTCTCACTCTCGCTTTCCCAGCTCCTTGCCCTGTCTTCCGTACCATACCCACGCCAGTGTCGCGCCCGGGCCAACGACAGCCGTACTCAGCAGCACGTTGACCGCATCCACCAGCGCAGATCCCTGCTTCTTCCCCGCCCTAGCCCTGTCCTCCGCAAACGTCTGGGCACACCACACCGATGTCGCCGCAAAGATGACCGCGTAGTCGATCTGGAAGATGAAGTGGGTAGCGGCCTCAAACGACGGCGAGCTGCCCACAGTTGGCAAGAAGATCGAGCTGAGGGTGACGGAGGGGTATCTGTCCGAGATGCAAGCGTAGAGGGTCCCGACGTGCCCGGCGGCGGCGATGAGACCTACGATGGCGATCGCTGCCTTTAGATGGGGAGTAGGGGATCCGACCGAAGAGGCGAATCGGCTGAGGATGAACCAGGTGATATTGACCAGTACGGGACTGGGCTGCCAGAACGCCGTAGCGAGCATGGTGTGCTCGATATTGGCGAAAGGGTAGTACATAAGCGCCGTGGGGAGGAGGTAGCCGAGGATGATAGAGGGGAGGAGCGTTTTGGCCCAGTTTGTAGGGACGAGTCTAGCACCAGTGGGCTTGTTGAATGTGAGCGAGTGGGCAATAAAGTACAGGGGGATGACCACTGCCCCGCCGACCGTCTGATACAGTGACGCCCAGAGGGAGGTACTGCCCATCAGCCCCGATACTTCCCGATACTCACAAGACCACCAAGGACCACTTCCTCGTCCGTACAGACTCGATCGAGAAGACCAGCATGACCGGGGCGAAAGCCACCAGGAAGTTGACCTGCTGGATTTGGATATGCTTCTGGAAGCCCGCCGAGCCGGAGAGAAAGGCAGTGACGAGGATACTGAGGAAACCGTCTAGGCCAGAGATACCGGTGTAGTGTCGGCGCATGATGGTCGTGGGCCGGCCGGGATAGTTGAAGGGCGCAGAGGAGGTCATGAGGGGCTCGAGAACCTTGCCGGTGAGTTGACTAGGAGGCCCGAGGCGCATGTGGTACAGAGCCACAGCGGAGAGGGCGAGGTAGATGCCGTAGTAGGGCCATCGGGATGGTGCGGATTGCGGCGTGGTGAAGGCCATCTTGAGCAGGTATACTCGTATATGTGTGAAGGTAGAGATGTGGGAGGGGATCCTTCGTCGAGGCTACAGTATGTAGAGCAAGGTGAGCTACTGCTGAATCTGGCTAGCGCGGTCCCTCGTGCACTCGTGGTCCCCGCACCGCCGAGACGGACGGATCTGGGATCTGGCCGAGATGAGGAATGTGGCGCGGCTGTTCCAGCGATCGTTGAACCCCCTCTTTCCCTATCACATGCATGGATGGTGCTAACAGTCTCGGGCGCCTACGCGCGAGACATAGCCATTTGTCTTCTGCACAGACTCCACCGCCGTATAATCCTGCACAGAAGACACCTGTTGCAGAGCAGGAGCAGGGAGGAGATAGATTCCGGTGCCTGGATAGAAAGGATCCGGGATGCCCAAAGCTCACAAGGCGCGTCGGCCCATCGCTTGGCTCTATTGCGCCCTACTATATAGCTTGGTCCTCTCCATCCGCCCTGCTGAGGCGACGATCTCAGTCCGCAGCGCGATGAGAGGAACAACGCAGCAACCAGTGCGAGATCGGGGGGCCCGCAAGCCAAGCCACGCATATGACGCACGTCGCACGCCCACACTCGAAAGGACCCCCCTGAAACTTTGATTGACCTCACCCCTTCTTTACCGGTGAGGATGCAACACGCCTTCCCGACAACATCTCTGACTACCTCGAAGGTACATCACAAGCTGTGATTAGTGACTATACGCGATAGCCTGCGCTGGTCGCACTCGCTCCACCATCTCCCCGCGACATCGCTGTGTCTCGGCTCGGGCGGACCGTGCACCGCTTCAGATCTCCCCGCCCTCTCGACCCATATCCATCGCGCCAACCATAAATCTGACTATACTCCGCCGGTCGTGATCGTCCTTTGTCCTCACGTCAACTCCGCTTCACACCGGTCAACACCTCTTCTCTTCGCATATCACCATGCTCGCGAAGCACCTCGTCGCGCTCGGATTCTTATCGCCACTGGCAATGGCTCAATCGTCATCATCGGCGGTTGGAGCCGGGGTTCTACCGTCCACCCAGGTCGTCCCCTCGGCCACCAGTCGATCAGCTTCTGCTGCTGCATCTTCTTCAAGCGTTTCCGCTACGCCCACTTACTCTGGTCCGCCAGCACTGGTCCTGCCGAGCTTGAGTACCTATACGGCCTGTGCGAGCGCTAGGTGAGCTTCCAAGTCCGTCTGGCCACGAGTGCAGAAGCTGATATGCGCAGATTGAATTGGCAGCTTCTCAATGCCAACCCAGCTTCCTATACCGTCACCTTCGGCGCGCACAACTCGGGCGTGGATCAAGCCATCCCAAGCGCGAGCAGCTCGCCTGCCGTCCCCTCAGTCACTACCACTCCTCTTGCCCTTGTTGCCGCATCCACCTTACGACCCATCACTTTACCCATCGCTCCTGCATCCTCCGCGTCGTCCAGCTCCGCTACGCGCGCCCCGGTCGTCCGTGATCTCCCCCTCCAACATGCCCAACCCGTCAAGCGCACGAGACTCAGCATCAATCAGACACTCGGTACGAACCCTGCTAGCTTTGGCTATACCATACCGGTCGCACTGCCGGAGGGACGGTACATGCTTGTCGCAAGCGTGCCGGCCCTGGGCTTGATGGCGTCTACGCCATTCACGGTGCTAGAATCAAGCGATACGTCTTGCTTGGCGGCATTCGCGGCACTATCTGCCAGTCTGAGCTCCAGCGCCAGCTCGAAGGCCACCGCTTCGTCAGGCGGCGCACAGACAAGCGGGAGTGCGGCAGGCTCAGGAGGTGCGCCAGTGGGTGCTATAGCGGGAGGGATAGTAGGTGGGCTGGCGGTACTGGCGATCATAGGAGGGGTGATCTTCTGCTTGATGCGGCGGAAGAGGCGGAGTAGGGCGGCTGAAGGCGGAGGGAACGTGATGCGAGAGTCTGAGAAGGCGTACAATGGCGCGTCGGCCACAACCGGTCGATCCATCTCGCGCCCGCAGCGAATCCCCAGCGAGGCAGCTATATCTCCACCATCGTCAAACTCGTCACATGGTCCCTCTTCGTACCCCTTCAACTCCGCTATGGCACGAAACCAAGCCATCGGACCCAGCCTCCCCCAAAGTCAGCGAGGCAGCATCTCGACTTTCGACTCTCCCTTCGGCAAGTCCCCTATCGATACCCCTCGGCCTGCGGAATCAGCCGTACTGCGCGGCGAAAGGGAGATGGAGAGGGAATACAACGATCCCTTCGCTACGCCTCTCGGAAACCCTCATCGTCGTTCCGTCCCAGTCACGGCCGTATCACCGCCTGCTCGGCCGGAATCAGAGGTCGATCCGGGGCGTCGGGCATCGTCACCCGTCCCTGCTTTCTCCGGCTCTGTTCCTTTCGGCGCATACCCCTCTGCCGCCGGTCCCGCCAGTTCGAACGCTAGCCAAACTCCTGGGCGGTCCCCATCCGGCTCGGAGATGGCCAGGCGTCCAAGCGTCGGTGGAGGGACGGAGGCGGGCATGATGAGGAAGGGAAGCACGAAGCGGAAGCCTGTACCGAGTCTGGGTCCAGAATTGCGGAGACAGATGGATGGGGATAAGAGGAGTCCAAGTGGAGAGAGTAGTCCGGCGGGAGGGAGTGTGAGGAAGAAGCAGCAGTTCAGCTTGATGCCGGACATGCCGACCGCATAGGGGGAGGGCTGGACCCTTACCGCAGATATATAGGGGAGGCAAGGAGCAAATATGGGTACACGTAGGGGCCTGAAGGATGATTTGTATATAAGCGTGTTTGAGTATATGGATATCTATGCGGTACATGCCCATCGTGGAAGACTTTAAAACAAGTCTAACTTTCTTATCGCCGGGGCCCAGTGCAGGTGGCATCTTACCGGCCGTTTCAGGTGCACTCAATCAGTGTACATAAGTCCATCAATATGGTCTGTCAGCAACGGCTCAAACTGGTACTTCTGTCGGCTTGACAGGTTCCCATACGCATAGCTCAGAGGGGTCTGCCTTCCTGCTTGGGTATCGCCTGAGCGCACCTGCTCATCCCTTCGCAGGTCACCTCAAACCCGCCGAACACGCCACACGGCGTCACCCAGTCCTCGGGCTCATCGCCGTTGATGTTGAAGATGACAATGTCTTCCTTGGCAGCCCAGCTCCCGTTCACCTCGCACTGTAAGAGCTTGTCAGCTCTGGTCCACTTCGTACTAGTAGGCAGCGCTAGCCATTGTCAGGGGCGGCCGGCCGCTGGACTCACGGAAGCTTCCTTTCGCTTCCCCTCAACGCCCTTCACCTTGAATCGGTACGCTTGACTGCCGATCAGGTTGCCGTTGGGCTCGATGGGGATCGAGATGACATTGCTCTCGGGCTTGCTCGGATCGAAAGTGACGAGGTTCTTGTCGTCGCCTTTGTACCGGATCTCCACAGTACGAGCGATGACCTGAGTGACTCCAAGGATGGCAGCGAGGCCGAAGAGAATTTGCGGAGAGAGCATACTGCGGATGATTCTTTGATGCGGTCTTGTTTGATGCGAGCAGAGTCGGGCAAATTGCTGGGAGGAGATCGCTAGCGGACCAGACCAGATGCTGTCTTATCATCCCGCGGTCTGTAGTGCATTGTCGTCTCGCGTTCGACCGCACAGTCGATACGGGACAAGAGTAGAAAGGGTCCTTCGTGTTGAGGTGCGGCAGCCCCTTGGGACGATAGGTCACCCTTGAACCACCCCTGGCTTGTCGTCACTCGTCAGAAAGCCTGCGTCACTTTGTACGTTTCAGTGCGTGTTTCAGCTCATGTTTCAGACTTTCATCGTGTGTTTCAGTGTCCCCGCTCGATGTCCAGTGCCTGGTCAAAGGAGTATACGCGCCAGCCTAGCTAGCTGCCCCGCATTCGTCCCCTGGAGCGTCTGTTTGATCTGGGGTGGAAACGTCCTCGGTCACCGTCGTGGTACCACTATTGCTGGCAAATGCAATAAACAGCTTCGCCACCCGTTGGTGTAGCATGCGATTCGCCACCCAGTTCCGAGGTTATGGCAACTTTGATCTCCTGCAGAGTTTCGGCGCGGGACATTGGTACATACATCGCATGCTCAAAGTAGACTACAATCAGGACAATGGCAGACTCTGAAATGTCTGAGTTCAAAGAGGGTTGGCTGAAGCGACCGGTGCCGCGACCGCGACGCACTCGCCCAAGCCCTCACAGGTGGCCTTGAACCCGCTGACCTTGCCACAAGGCATCACCCAGTCCTCGGGCTCATCGCTGATATGGAATACTACCAGGTCTTCCGAGGTACCCCAATTGCCATTCACCTCGCACTGGAGGGGGGGTCAGCATAGGTTCACTTCAATCGCAGCAGGATAAATCAAGACCCACTCTGGTCTCCTTGCGCTTCCCCTCACCCTCGGCGGCCTTGACTTTGAACTTGAACGCCTCGCTGCCGATCAGGTCACCGCTGGGCTCGATGGGGATGGAGATGACATTGTTGTCGGGCTGACCGTTGAAGACAACGAGGTTCTTGGCTTCGCCGTTGTAGCGGATCTCGACGGTACGGGCGGCGGCGTGGGTGACCGTCATGCCGAGGATGGCAGCGAGGCCGAAGAGGACACGAGGAGAGAACATGCTAGGACGACTGCGGGTCTGTGGTGCGCAGTCTCGTGAGTAAGGTCTTGGTCTGCGTCAGCCGACTTATTGAGATCCTGATCTGGCGATTGCAAAGGCGGAGTGGGCGACCGCTCCTGTCTTATCGTATTGAGTACATGCGTATTGCTTTGTTCTCGACTCTCGAGCCCAGGGCCTTCAAGGGGCGTCATTATAACGGATCATAGGTGAAGCGCGTGGCAGCTACTTGAGACGGAAAGTATACCTGGAGGGCGCCTGCTTTGTGGTCAGGCTCTCACAGGGTTTCACCCTGCATTTCAGTGTGTTAAGTTTTCAAGAGCAGACTGGGGATGCATACGACTCGTTTGGCTCTTCTTATATATTCCAGACCTATCGATAGCTAACCTATCAAGCTATCGATACCTAGCGACCTACTGATAGCCTATCGATAGCTAACCTATCGATAGCCCTAAGCTATCAACCTAGCGATAGCTAACCTATCGCTAGCTATTGCCTATCGCTTCGATAGTCCACTGATAGCTACCACTTCCGGTATGCCAAGCTGATGAGCCTTATCATGCGCTAACTTTAACACAGTGTCCCGTTTCGCATTTACAAAGGCGTCTATGTCAGCCTGCCTGGATCGATATAACACTGTGGTCCGCTAGCTCTGATACCGAACGCGCGCGGAGTTTCCAGTCGACATGGACACCGATGTCGATGCCGATGTCGACTGAGGACTGCGCGCGTAGTCCTGATACCGCCCTGGTGAAGGCATCGCACCGTCGTGATTCACGACATCCGCGGCAAACGGCCGCAGAGCTTATAGTGTACATGTGCGTATATAGATCAGGCTTGGATTGGCTTAGTGGCCATCGCGTAGTCCTCGCACCTCCTCAGCCCTCCATCGCAGGTGACCACGAACCCGCTCTGCCAGGCACACGGTGTCACCCAGTCCTGAGGCTCATCGCTGATATGGAAAACAACGATGTCTTCCTTGGTATCCCAGCTCCCATTCACCTCGCACTATAGCCAGCTGTCAGCCCGGGACTCCGGCATTTGTAACACTAACAATAAACTCACCGTAGTCGTCTTTCGCTTCCCCTCGCCCTCCGCAGCCTTCACCATGAACCTGTATGCCTGATTACCAATCAAATTACCGCTGGGTTCGATAGGGATGGAGATGACCTTCTTGTCGGGCTCGTGGTTGAAAGTGACCAGATTCTCGGCTGCTCCGTCGTAGCGGATCTCCACGCTACGCGCGGCGGCATCTCTGATCGTCAAACCGAGGATGGCGGCGAGGGCGAAGAGGATGCGCGTAGAGAACATGCTGGATCGTGGATTGCGGGTCAGGTCTTACTGTATCTGGGCTGAATCAGCTGATCGAGTCTGTTAATGAGCAGGAAGAGTAGTGCTGCTCTTAGAGCCGTACAATGCGCATCAAGGCTTGTTGCTTTGTTGTCAGCCCCGCAGTCAGCAAGGGACATCAATAGAAAGGATATCTCGTGAAGGGAGCAGGAGCCCCTTGATACGGATACGGTACATCACCCTTGATGTTTCTCTCGAATTTCGTCAGAGCGCTCCCCGTTGACACTGATGCGTCTCATAGACCTGGCTCGAGGGGCAGTATCTCGAAGGAGCGTATGTCAGCCTGCTCGGATTACTGGAATGCCAGTATCCTTATGCGTCCCGTTTGTGAGGGGAAGTCGTGCTATAGATCGACTTACGACAAGGTACTCGTTCAGTGACCAGTCACGTCTATCAGTATATAAGTACGTACAGGTACATCAGATCTGCTATCACATAGACGCCAACGTCACTCGATCTCGCAGGCTTTTGTGAGAACAGAACGACGTCCGCCAGCTCTCAGTTGACCCTGTCCGCAGTGAGTATCTTCTGGAAGCACCTCGTGTCCAGCCCCTCGCAGATGACCTCAAAGCCGCCAAGCCCGCCGCAAGGGGTCAGCCAGCTCTTTGGCTCATCGTTGATATGAAAGACGATGGACTCTTCCGAGTTGTCCCAATCTCCTGTCACTGTGCACTTTGGGAACGTATCAGCATGTGGGCCATTTCATGCGCAGCATTGCGGTGGGCGTTATGCAGACGAACTCACAGTACTCTCTTTTCGCTTCCCCTGGCCCTCGGCAGCCTTCACTTTGAACTTGTACTGCTGCATGCCGATCAATTTTCCGTTGGGCTCGATCGGGATAGAGATGACGTTGCTGTCAGGCTTGCTGAGGTCGGAAGTGACGAGGTTCTTGGCTTCACCGTCGTAGCGGATCTCGACAGTGCGGGCGGCGGCCTGGGTGATGCTGAGGACGGCAGCAAGGCCAAAGATGACGCGGGCAGAGAACGTGCTGGGTCGCTGTCGTTCTTTGGGTGTATGAGTCAGGTCTTGTGAATCGACCAAAATTGAGTAAATTGCTGCCTCAGTGAGAGCGGACCAAACACGCTGGCGCTGCACTCTTATATTCCCCGTATGTTGTCCACTGCTTTGTTGTCGACAATACAGTCAATAGGGATGGCGGCAGAAAGGAATGCATGTGTAAGGTGAACTGACGAATACCGCAGCCCCGTGGGAGTCTAGACGGGTGTCATCTATAGTGTCCCCATAATTCATCGCGTGACATGCTTACAGACGCGGTTTCTCAAAGGAGTAGGGTCAATGGAGCGTGCGGCCTCGGATCCTGGACCCGTATGCATACGCTTGATCGGGTACGGGTATCTGTCGGGTATTTCCAAATTCCCGTAGTATCCGCACCCGTGCTTGGTGCTGATGCCTTATTAATTCGAGCGGTTCCACCAAACGTGGATTGTTGAGTGCGTAATCAGTATATAAGTACATTCAATCGGTGCTGAAAGATTACTACGGCTGCGACTCAATCTCGTCTCTCCAGTCGCGTAGTAAGCTCATTTCGATTGATCTCAAGTAGGCTGCCCTAGGCCTGTAGCCTTCACCCTCTGATGGCAATCGCCCTGTCCTTCACAGCTCACCCTGAACCCGCCGGTCCGGCTACACGGAGTCACCCAGATATCGGGCTGATCGTTGATGTCAAAGACAACTATGTCTCCGGCGGTGCCCCAAGTCCCATTCACCTCACACTAGAGAATCGTGTCAGCTTTCGCCCCATGACTTCGTTCGCGGTAATACGCAATGCGCAGGTGGGCTCACCTCAGTTTCCTTTCGCGTCCCCCGGATCTCCTTCAGCTTGAACCGAAAGGTCTGGTGCTCCTTGAGATCGCCATTCTCCTCGATTGGGATACTGATGACGTTGGCTTCGGGTTTGCCGTCGAACGTGATGAGGTTCTTGGCATCGCCCTTGTAACGGAGCTCCACGGTCCGAGCGGTGGCTTGGGCTAAGCCGAGGATGGCAGCAAGGCCGAAGAGGATACGGGGGGATAACATGCTTGGTCTTGCGTCAGATGGATCTTGATTGATCGGACAACTTGATACCTTGATGATCTCTTGATTGATCGGAGAACTTGATGATCTGACTTGACAGTATGTCGAGTGGGCGAATTCAGATGGAGCCGCTCTCTCATCACCCGGTCGCAGGTCCTGTTGCTTTGTTGTCGACACCACTAGTCAGTAAGGGAAAGCAAGTGAAAGGAGCAGTCTCGGACGCCGCGCAGCAGCTCCTTGATGCACCTCAGCTCACCCTTGATTCTCCCTTGACGATCTTAGATGTGACATATAACAGGGGCTGGGCGACTCCCTGCTACAGTATCCCAATACAATGTCACACTAGGAACAGGAGTCAAAAGGAATGAGGATGAGATGCTGGCCAGGCTCTCCAACATGCGCTAATGCCTTTACATCCTCCAGGGGTCATTCAGTGAGCGTCTCAGCGCAGTGCGGTCGAAGAAGGATCCGCCATCGTATGTGGTCAATGAGGATCAGTACTGGCCGTCTTCGAAGAGCCACTATGCGAGCACGAGTCATGTGTCATATACATCAGGTCACGGCCGGAAGGAGCAAACAAATGGGTCCCCACCACCCGCGCCTCCTCCCCTCAATGGGGTTTCATTGATCAGGGAGATGACTATCGCCGGGCGGTGCACACATGCCCCCCGCCTTCTCTGTACAAGTGATTGTGAAGCCCTTGTATTGGGCACATGGACCCACCCAGTAGTTTGGGTCGTCGCTGATGCGGAATTCGACGAGGTCGTCATTGACACCGGCTTGCCACGTCCCGTCGACCTGGCACTACACAGCGTCAAATGTGTGCGGGCGGGCTTAGGCAATAAATAGACTCACGTTGGCCCAACCTCGCTTCCCATCAGGCTTCACCTTGAACTTGAACGACTCGTGGTATTCCAGATCGCCGTTCGGCTCGATGTCGATCTTGATGGCGTTGGTGTCTGGATTGCCGTCAAAAGTAACAAGGTTGGCGGCGCCGCCCTTGTACGTGAGCGTGACCGTTCGGGCAGCTTGAGCGACACCGAGAGCGGCAGCGAGGCCAAAGAGAATGCGGGTGGGGAACATGCTGGATTGCTTGCGCGGGATGTGTATGAGCGAAAGCTGTTCTAGGTACTGATTTAGTACAGGACTGGTTTGCACGGCGGGGAGAGCGGTCTGGATCAGCGCGGCTCTTTTAAGCCCACGGATTGTGAGCGCCGTACTGCTTTGTTGTTGACCATACAGTGTATACGGGACAGCGGGACAACAGCAGAAGGGATCTTTTGTAGATGCACTGCTGCAGCCGCCCCTGGAGACGGTACCTCACCCTTGATCCTCCCTTGATTCGCTTGAGCTTGCGAGGGGCTCCATCACACTCGATGCGTTTTAGTGTCCTGGCCCAGGGGCAGTCACCAAAGGAGCAGACATTGACCGACTCAGCCCCTTGACACGCTCCGATATGCGACACTGCTCGGAGCATGTGCGCCGACAAAGGACTCTACGTTCTTTGAGTTCGTCACTTTGAGTTCGTCAGCCTAAGAGGACGTTTCGTGTCAGATTAGGAAGAAGGATCAGCAGTAAGCGACCTCTTGCCCCCATCTCCACATCTTCAGGGTGGAAAGGAACGGAAAAATACCGGTAAGCACAGGGCATACCTATGACCTCTCTTCCTGGTCTATCCGCTCCAGCTCCTCGATGAGGTGCGTGTCCAGCCCCTTTGGCAACAATACCGGCCCATTCGCCGTAATCAAGCGATAGGTCGGAAGAGGCTCATATGTCGACGCGATGATCTGCTTTATTCAGCTGAACTCCCACCGGGCCGCGCGTAGGTAGCTCACCTTGCCGTCCTCGACAAAGACGCTGCCGATGAGATCCTCTGTTTCGCCGATCCGGCCTGCGGGCGGTAAGGCTCGCTCATCTAGGCTTATCAGCTCGTGCTCATGCCGTCTGGATGCCAGAGTCGAATAACAGCTGACGACGGTACCCACCTGTAATGTGTATGTACCCATCGCCTGGTCGACCCGCCGCCTCAAACCCCGCTGCTTCCGCCTTGCCCTTATCCAGCCCATCTCTAATCGAAGCGTGGAATATATCTCTGTCCACATAAGCTCAAGTCCCTCTCTCATGTCCAGTAGCGGTGAATAAGACTTACAAGAAGTCTCTATTCTCCTTCAGATCCCCCAAACCCGAAGCCCCCAGCGGCAAGTAACCCAAAACAGTCCGACTCCTCGGCCCTTTCGGCGGGCGGGGCAAGAAGGACAATGCAATCCGCCCTGGGGCTGGAGTAGGAAGTGTATGATAGTGCAAGTATGGATGGTCTGGGTCTTTTGAGGCCGATGGGCCTGGCGATGGGGAATTGGTGGAGTTGTAGCGGACGGAGAGGGGGGCGAATCGGGGGAGAAGATGCGGGGGGCGCAGCGCGAGCAGACGCGCGAGGCTGTTGATGGGAGTGTAGCGATCATGATGCGTTATTCCGGTCCGCTAGATGGCGATCGACGATTTCAGATTTGGGTATGAGAGGCTGACGAGGAAGATACTGTAGGTATTAACGACCTCAGCTGAAATCATCGATAGCTGCAGCTGCGTCATGGCCGTTCGCGTCGAAGGAATGTGGAGATCGAGAAACTACCCGCTTAAGAACACTGATCATGATCATTATCAGGATCAGCATGCCGCAGTCACTTCCGCATAGCCTCCGTAGGCTAGCAAGGATAGCACGACGGCCAGCGCACAGCTGACTGTGCTTGTCACCGGAATACATCGTCTCTGGAGCTCAATGCAGGACGATATCCACTGGAAGCTTCCGGCCACTCAGATGATGCTATACACCACCCTAGTATTTGGAAGCATGATAGTCGCGATGTCCTCTGATGACGAGGAGGTGAGCATCGTGTGACAGCGTCAAAGCTTAATGACAACAGCTGGCAAGTAATGGGCGTTCATCATGTAGTCTTGAGGTAATTTGCACCCTTGATGTCGGCGCGGTTCCTTGATGGTCAGCTACGTTCCCCAGTGATGAGAGGGTCGCGTAGCGACTCACGCAGCTCGTAACCTCTTCTTCTCCTCCCTGAAATCCGCTGAGCTCTTCAGATCACCCGGTATTCTCGCCTCGCCTGACTCCTGCCCCTTCCCAGCCGCCGCTTTGGGGTCCGGCAGCAATGTCCATAACCAGTCAGGGTACTGGTCGTCCGGTAATGCGACCGGATCAGGCTGGTCCTTCAGAACCGAAAGACCGGTCATTACTGTTCCAGCGGGGCAAGAGGAGATAGCTAAAGGTGTGAGTTGGGTTCCGCGGCGAAGAGCGAGTGTGCAGCTTACGTCGCTTCGGTCCTTTCGGCTTGCGAGGTGCGGAAGCACTCGCTGTAGGAGCGGAAGATGATGAGGAGGCCTCAGATGGGGTCGGTGTCGAGTATGATGCGCGCAGCACAGGCTGGCGGAGAAGGGGAAGAGGGAGTCGAGTCCGAGCCAGTGTGGCGCGGACTGGCCGGATCATAGAGGTTGAAGCGTTCATCTTTGAGCGATTTTGCACCTCCTATGCGCTGCGCTGCGCTGCTCCTTGAGTTGGTAGCTGTTGGGGCTATGATGCTGTATAGCGCTTGTACAGCTATAGAATGATGCGAGAATATGGCCGGAGCAGAAATCTCGCCCTGATTAAGGTCGATCCAGCTTTGCTTGGCTGAGATGACGTGGTATTTCTGAGCCGGACAGTGCCGTAAAAGCATGACGTAAAACCTCGACGCGTCCAAGATCCGCGCCGGCCGGTCGCGACTTGACTTTCGCCTTGCTCCATCGCCTCCGAGCTGACCTCCTGCTTCTCATCGCCCACCTAGCCTGACCCGACATTAATCATCAAGGGAACCAAGGGTGAAACGGATCAGGATGACTGAGGCCAAATCCGACGCCATCTCGTCAAGTGTGCCCCATTTCCCAGGTATCACCAGGCTCTGCTTCAGTCCGGATGGAGGGTATGTCCTCCTCTTCTTGAGCTGCTGGCCATGCCGCGACTGGACAGCTAGGCTAACGCCTCAGTACTATCTACACGGGTGGTGCGGATTGCCTCGTACGAGTGTACAAGGCAGACGACCCCGACGCCGAGCCTGGATTCGACGACAACCATACGGAGGGTGTAGTGTCACTCGCAAGCTCGGTGAGCTGCTCGCACCTCAGGATTGGAAGACCGGACTAATGAGCAGAAAACACATCTCTTCACAGCATCTATCGATGCTATCGCTCGGAAATTCTCTCGTCCAGGAGACGAGTTTGAGGGGTATCTCGCCCGGTCACCCGGTGTGCCGATGCGATGGGTCAGCGTAAACAAGCAGGGCGATAAGGTCGCTGTATGTGGAGAGTGAGTCATACTGACCTTGTCATCTGGGCCGTTTGCAGGCTGAAGGCTGATATAGACAGCGATCTGCTGGTGAAAATCGTGGACGTGGACGATGTGGAGAAGGTCGCGGTGCTTTCCGACAACCCGAAGAGCGTTAGGTCTGCGGCTTGGGACCCCTTAGGGCAATATCTGGTGAGTCAGCACTACTATGATGACACACAAGATACCTCGGCTGAGCTGTAGGTCACCGCAGGATGCGATGGCAAGATCAAGATATACGACGTTGGCGGGACAGCCCCGTTCAACCTCAAGATCATGGACGGTATCATCAGCCCAAGCGAAGCCGAGTGAGTGTCTCGTACCCGTCGGGCTTCGGTCTGATCACTGACCGGTACAGCGCGACGACCTCATGCTATGCTTGCTGGCATCCTTCGGGCAAATACTTTGCCGTGCCTATGCGGACCAACGGTATGTCTGCCGATCAGGTTTCGTTCCTTCCCGGAGGTCCGCTGATGGGTCAGATGTCGGTATTGTGAACCGGGAAGGATGGACGAAGCAAGTGGCGTTCTCGCAGGATGGGCATAAATCTGTAGGTCCTCTCCTACGAGAGGGGAATCAGGCTGACTGTCTCAGCCCATCAGCGAACTCGCATGGTCTCCCAATGGCCGATACCTCGCATCCTCCGCCGACTCCCAAATCCTCATCTGGTCCAACGAAACCCGCACAGTCGTAACCAAATTCACAAATCCCGACGGCGCCGTCACTGGCCTCGCCTGGTCTCCTATCTCCAACTTCATCGCCTTCACTGGCGAAGACGGTTCCTTCTCCCGCTGGACCAACCCTATCCCCGAGGACTTGGCCAGCCCGTTCGCAACCGACGTACAAGAAAACAAGCGCGTCGAGAAGTTGCTGGATGACTTTGGCGATGACATCGATATGGACGATCTGGGGCAGGAGCTGGACCTGGATGGGGAATTAGGGGATGATGGGGTGGACGCGGAAGATGATTGGATTGTGGACGATCAGGGCGACTATGGAACCGAAAAGAAGTATGGAAAGGGAAGGCAGGAAGTCGGTAAGTGGGATCAGGCGAGATGAGGTCGGTCTACTGACCTTGCAGTCAACGTGACAAAAGCGCAGGCCTCATTTACGCCTGGCAGTACGGTCATGAGGAACAAGAAGCGGTACCTGGGTAAGCTGGATGTCGCGCATTCGAAGGGAACCGTAGCTGACCCTTCAGCTTTCAGCATGATCGGAGCTGTAGACGTGTCTGATCAGGACACCCATCACGTCGTTAACGTCGAGTTCCACGATAAGTCTATCCGGCGCGGCTACCACTTCCAGGACCACTCCAAGTACTCTATGGCATCTATGGGTAAGCTTCTACTTTTAGCGCTTTTCGGTCGCAGTTGACACCTTAGGCGAACAAGGCATCGCTTTCGCCTCGAGCTCCACCGCCGAACAACCGTCAGAAGTCCATTACCGCCCGTATGACTCGTGGGCCTCCCAAGCAGACTGGACGTTCCCACTGCCAGCAGGCGAGGACGTCACCTGTGTCGCGTGCGGTGGACCGCCCGAAGAAGCAGGGCTGGGCCATGTGATTGTCTCGACATCGAGAGGTTATGTGCGGTTCATGACTGCCTCGGGGGTCCAGCGGTATCTGTGGAGAATAGGAGACGAGGTCGTTTCGATGGCGGCGGGGAAGGAGGCGGTATTTGTGGTACATCGAGAAGGAGGGACAAGTCTTGACGGTACGTGGTGCCAAGCCAGTAGAGTGAATATCCGCTGATCATGTAGGATGTCAGAACCTGAGGTACACCATTATGGATCTGGACACGTACGATGTTCTTCAAGATGGGCGGATACCATTGCCCAAGAAGACGACTATCACTTGGTTGGGCTGGACAGCAGAAGGGGTAAGCTGCAGGATACGTTCATGATTGGAACAGGGGAGCTAATCCCGCAGGCTCCCGCCATGTTCGACTCTACAGGCGTTCTCTCCATGCTCGACCGCTTCAGACGGCCCGGGCAGGCTCGATGGGTGCCAATACTGGATACTGCCACGCTGAAGAAGGAGGGCAGGGTGGAGCGGTACTGGCCTGTCGGCCTTGGGTTGAACAATATGGCGTGTGCAATCTTGAAGGTGAGCTGTCAGGCGCTAGTGTGTCTGTAACATCAGCTTACGCTGTCAGGGGACAGAAAAGGAGCCATGGTTCCCTAGACCATTGCTGCAGGAGGTCCTGCTGCAGATGCCGCTCCTGAACATAGAAGACCAAACTGGAAAGTTCGAAGAAACGTACGCGCCTCCCTGTCGGCCCCGTTAGAGCGTAAGCTAAGAACATAGCCTCATCCGAAGCCATATCACCGTCTCCCTCCTCGGCGACACCCCCACTACCGTTGCCGAAGCCGAGACCCACGAGGCCCGGCTCAGAATCGAGCAGCGACTCTTAGCGCTCGTCCAGACCGCTTGCAAGTCGGACAACTTGTCTCGCGCCCTCGACCTCGCGCGGATGATGTACAACCCCCAAACCGTCGAATCCGCAGCGAAGATCGCTTCGTTCTACCACCTCGGCGGGCTCGAGGACCGGATCATGAACCTCCGGAGACAGGCGAAGGTACGGGAGAAGAAGGTTGAGCGGCTCGATCGGGAGCGAGCGAAGGAGACGGAAAGGCGATTCCCGCCTGGTCATTCCGTCTCGAATGGCGGGTGGGCCGGGAAAAGCAAGACGGATGTGGGATTCGCGCCTAGGGTGGCTGGAAGGCGGCACTTTGATGGAGTCAGAAGAGCAGAGACGCCCATGTCTAGCGGTATGACCGGGAGGGATACGGTCGTTCCGGAGACGCCGACATATGAGGACGAGATGCCGAGTTTTGATGAGGTATATGGGGAGGAAGTGAGGGAGGCTTCGCCAGGCGAGAAGAGGAAGAGGCGAGATGAGACGGAAGAGGAATTCACGGCGCCCAAGAAGCGCGGAGAGGAGTCTGTTGCACCTGGTGAGCTGGTTCATCCGCGTCGGGCTGAACATCAGCTGACTCTGTATCAGCCGAAGCGAAGAAGAACCCATTTGCGAAAAAGCCAGCGGCGAGCAATCCTTTTGCGAAGCCCGCAGTACCTGTCAGTCGGAATCTGAGCACCGTAAAGTCCACGAGCTTCTTTGAGCGGGTGGACGATATCGAGACGTCTGGCGCGCCTAAATGTGAGCTAGCTGCTTTATCGTCGAGAGGGGCATAGCTGATTACCTAGCCAAAGCGAAATCTACCAAAGCTGCCAAAGCTGCCGCATCGAATGGGACTGGCGGGAAGCAGACCACGCTGCTCGGAATGAAGAAGTCCAAGCCGGCAGCCGCGCCCGCGCCTGTGCCTCAGCCGAGCCACGCCGACTCGGCGGACACTGAGGTGTCGCAGGTCCCAGCTGAAGAAGCGGAGGAGGAGTATACCGAGACGCAGCAGGATGAGCCAGAAGGGGAGGATACGCAGGAGAACATTTTGGTCAGTTCACATATCGTGCTCCATGTCAGCAGGAAATCAGAGCTGATCGAGCAGGTACAAGAAACGATGATGTCGCCGGAACCGGAAGAGGGGGCAGAGGACACGTATCTCTAGGCCTGGTATCTGCCTGTCCTCACTTCAATTGTATCTTGGTTGATGATGGATGTGCTTCTTACTTTGAGTCCGCAGTGTGCTGATTCGATACATCTTACCAGTACAACCAGAAACCCCGTGGATCGGTAAACACCGAATTTTGATGGCCGACCATCCCGAAATCAGCCGACGATGTCCTTGACCTGTACGTCGCCTCCTTGCGCGATGCAGATCTCGTATGCCAGCATGAGTAGCAGCTGGCCGAGGAAATCGACGAGCGCGGAGTGTATTGGCAGAGTATACGAGCTGAGAAGTCAGCTTCTATGCCCAAGGAGCTAGATGTAGCTGTGACTGAAAATGAAACCCACTCTGGATCGAGATCTTTTGACCAGAAAAACAGCGTGAGATTATGTGACAAAAAGAGCGATATACCGGTCTGATCATCAGCTGTGTCTGCGTACAGTATGGCAGGGGTGGAAGCAGGGTCACACGTACTGTACAAGCAAAAGCAGCCCATCCCGCCCATCCCAAACTCAGATCTATCCATCCCGCCCAGTGGACAAATCCAAGGAAGAGCGCCTCGCACGGAAAGGCGATGAGGTAGAGGGTGATGGCGCGATGGAAGGGCGCGAGACCGCGGTTCGGACGAGGATGGAGAGCGCGGGGATGGAGATTAGTATGAAGGGAGGTGGAAAGTCTGTTGGCGTGGATGGCGCCTATTGAGCCTGTCAAGCCTGATTGTCAGCGAAAGAAAGCAGAGCGGGGGACGTAGGACGTGGCGGACGTACCGGTCATGGAGATGGCTAGAAGGGCGAAACCTCTGTATCGCTCCACACCGCGGTCGAGGACCATGCCTGTCCCGCTAGAGATGCACATTGCTCCGATCTGATAGATCAGCTTTCTGATCTGGGACGGTAATATTCCCGGTGGCTGAGCTTACGAGTGGGACCCAGCCTCCTCGGGCGACTCCTCTGACCCACTCATCCCGTAGTACCCGTTTAGTGAACCAGCCCGCCGCCATGGCCATCAGAATGACCGCGAGCAGTGGGATGGGGGTGTCCATGACCCCAACGAGGGCCGAGCCGATCAGGGAGAGGATGAAGAGGGTGAGTAGATCGCCCAGGCATGAGGCAACGGGGGGAGTGATATTGTCTGAAGGATTAGCTTTGATGTGCATGTCGGAGTCGCAAGGCAGAAGCCTGACATACCTGGATCTATGCCCCACCATCTGCAAATCACAATGACGGAGCTCATAAAGCTCCCTAATACCGCCGAACTCAAGCCCGCAGCCCCCATCCCCGTCGCCAAGACCATCACCAACTGCTTGAATCCTGGCCTAGTATACCCCTCATGCCACTCTTGCTCCCCTACCGCCAATCCCGGGTCCACCAGTATCGGCCCCGTCGGTATATTCATGTCCGTATCGCCTAAACGATGGATCGTAAGCAGACCGAGCACAAAGCTGATCACGCCCGCCAAGCTCGCAATGAGCAGTGCCTGCAGTCCGAGGAGGGTCATATTGGCGATCAAGAGGGCACGGCGGGTACGGCGGTGGTCTAGCTCGCCGATATTGGCGGAGGTACCCAGTCGGGCGGAGAGACACATCTCGAGGTTGCCCTTGAGGTTGCCGAGCATGGGGACGAGGATGAAGAGCTCGTCGACTCGGCGAAAGACGCGCCAGCGGGCGAGGTGTTCCAGGAGCTCGCCGGTGAACACGAGACCGACGAGAGAGAAGAGGAGGGAGGGTGTGGACTGAAGAATCAGCTTTGCGGGACAAAGAGGAACCGGTCAGCTCACCTCAACGAGTAGATTGCGTAGATCGGCAAGAGCGCTTGATGGACCTGTCGCTTCTTCCCTCGCTGGCCGGCCGCTGGTGCTCGGCCCGGCTCCAGGTGAGACGAGATGCGGCAGCGCTGGCGTCCTTGGTGGATACGTCGTATGCACCGTCCCTGTCGTTCCTTGGGGCAAAAACGCCGCCGCTTCTCCGTCTCCCGCTTCACTCCCCTCCCACCCATTATCCTCCTTTGCGTATACCTCCCCACTGACGCGCCTCCTGCCCATCTCGCTGCTCTCCGCGCGCCCATCCCCCTCTTCTTCCGCGACCATACTCCCCCTCCATCCGCCCTCATCCTGCACTTCGACATCTCGCACTCCTATCCCGCGCCTCGGATGACTACTCGACGTGTATATCTCGACGGACCGCCTATTTCCCTCATGCTTCGTGTTCGTATTTCCGGCCCCTACGCCTATGCCTATGCCTGTAGCAGGGCGAGAGGGGCCTGCGGTGGAGGGCGAAGCGTAAGAGTCGCCATGACCCCGCTCGAAATCGTACTCTCCGTCGTGGTAAGAGGGGGAGGTACCGGTGATGGATTGTGCGAGTCTCTTTGCTTGGCGGAGTTGCTCGTGTACGTCCCGTTTGAGAATAGGGGACATGGTGCCTCGGCTACTCCGGTAGCTCAGCTTCCTGTAACCAGCGAGATGAAAGCAAGATAGATTGCACAAGGAGAGAGAGTGGACAGAAGTGAGCGAGAGTACCCGAACGGAAAGGCTGTTTTCATGATCGCCGAAGATCACCGAAGACATCGATTAATTGTACATGTCCGCAAGTACAGCTGCTACTCACTGAACCAGTACTGATGATTACTGATGGGCCGCAGCGTCTTGTCCCTTCGCTCACAATCGATGCATGGCAATGAAGCTCCTGCACATGGGAGATCCAGCACCCTAATGGCGCCGTCCAGGCGTGATATCCAGACGGTATCCAAGGACCCCTCAGCCCCTCCATCCATCTCGGCGGTTCCCACATCTTCCACTTGACCCTTTCGTCTCACTCCCGCTCACCCCTCTCCTCATCTCTGAAATGACGCCACGCGATATCTCCCTTGATCCGCCAGAGGGCGGAGATCTCCCGCCAGGCGGACCCAATCTCGAAAACGTGCCCGGTATGGGGGTCAGGGCTTTGCGGAGCTGGTTGAAGCTCCAAGGCGGCTCGCCGAGTGGTTTACAGTAAGCTGGGACGCGTCAACGGGGGTAATGATGAGGCGTCTCATCGGCAGTGAGGGGCGGAGGGAAGGGTGGTCTGCGCCATCAGCGTGCCAGGCGAAGGTTACGAGGAGGGGACCGGGAAGCTAGAATCACCATCAGCTCTCCCATGAGCACATCATCTCCCCTGGAGTACTCGATTTCCGGCCTGCTGATCCCTCGAACCACCTACAGCTAATGATTTGATCTGATCTGCTAGCGCCGCTGCGTCGGATCTCGAGTCACAGAACAACAAAGACTGACCACGCCATGTCCTTCCTCAAGCACCTTTTCCGCCTCTGGACCCCCCGCCCCGTCCTTGAGCATCTGACCCAGCACGTACATGACCTCGACGTGCATTCGATACCCTGACGACATGCTAAGATGGGGCGAAAGACGACGAATAAGCGACGCTTCGAGGCGGATTTCTCGTCGAGTAAAGAAAAGATGTAGAACTTGAAGAGGTCAGGACTGTCTATTGTCGGTCCACAGAAGGACGCGGTTGGGAATCTAGGCCAGCGGCAGCCGTGCTCCCGCCGTACATCGAAGATAGCCTGGACTCAACGCGGGGAGGGTGGTCGATCGGTCCCCGGCCGCCAGCGGAGGAGGCACGCCATCGCCGGGTGGAAAGAGACGGGGTAGTTCCAGTACCATCGACCCATACTGGAGCGGATGTAGTGCTGGAAATTGCTGTGATTGATGATAAGGATCAGGGGAGGATGGTGAGGCGATGACGCCGGGCCGGGACTGGACTCGGCGAACGGTGGGACTGAGCGCCGTCGGGGTAAGTGGGATTTGGCCCTAATCGTATCCGCATATCCGGCAGGATTGGAGTAGATAGGTACGCATTGGGTGTTATTGCATGATGTAGCATCGCTTGACGGTGGCTCCGAGGACTGATGCTGTGCCAAGCGTTGTCAGGCTGGACTTGGGCTGGACTCCGTTCAGAGCAGACAGCATTCCTCAGAAAGCTTAACAGCCAGAAAGTTTCACGCTAGGCACGCTCACGCACCAGACATCATGCCTTGGCCGAGGTCTCTACATAACGCGAACAGCGCCGCGCTCGCAGCCGATAGCAGGTGCACGAGCAGATATCATACTCAGCTATATACAACGACAGTATCCACACATTTCCGATCAGAATCTCATCATGACAGATCAAAGCCCGCCCCTGAATTGATTGCCTGTAACAATTTCGCCTTCAACGTCCTCGCATCCTGGATTCGTCAGGTAGAACTCGGTACGCAAACACGAACGGTGGGATATAACATACTGTATACCCTGGTAGCTTGAGCAGGTTGAAGCAGGACGAAGCGGACGGTAAGCGAGTTTGATCCGGGCCTGCGAATCGCAATCCGAATTTAGGGTTCAAATGTGCGAACCCAAGCCTAAGGCATCAGCTTCAGTCCCGTCATGACTCGGGGGTGAGCCAACTCACAGTGGGGGCCTCCCACAGCTCGTGACAAATTGCACTAATGCCCGCCGTTGATCCTGGTCAAACTCCTTGACGACCTTCCAAAACAATCTCGTCGTATCCCCATTGATAAATCCCGATTCCGTCGTATGTGCCCGTAAATCATCCACGTCGATTGGCTTCTCCTCGCCTCCGATAAGCTCTTGAAGCTCTTTGGGATCAAACATCCGGAGCCACTTTGGGTCGATGAGGTCCGAGAGGCCGTCAAAGAAGGCTCGGGACTGGGCGGCGATTTGGCGGTCGAGCTTGTATTTGCAGATAAGCTGGATATCTGGATATCAGCTTTGTACTCTATGCAGGGTGATTGGGGCAAGCGAGTCGGAAAGCTCACATTCGGCCCTGTTTTCGGCGGTGACAGCGATATCTGATCCGCCGGGGATCAAGTCAACAGTCTTGTTGACCCCAAACTCATCCTTCGAGATGGTAAAGTTGAGAGCGAGATCCTCGGGCTGAGTGTAATTCTTCAACACTGCAGTGTCAGCTAACGCCAGGTTACTGCAGATCAAAAGTCGCAGCTTACTAGTCAAGCCTTTGTAGAGCTCCGCATCCAGCGAGTTCAGATCGTCCAGATACGACTGCCGCCCGAGCCATTTGGCAACTACCATATCAGCTGACCTTCTCCTACACCGGTCACGCGCATCAAGCAGCTCACGGAAGAACCCAGCAAACGAGACGTCGACGAGAATACCGTCATATAGCGCCTTGCCAAGGATACGGCCGATGAAGCTGTACCAGCTGAGTTGGTGTGCTGTCTCATCAGCCATCATCCTTCTTTGCGTTGGGCACCGAGCTTACCCTCTGTGGCATATTCGTGTGGATTGGGATACAGCTGATTTTGGTCGTTCACAAGCCACAGCCCGCGCTCAGTGTCGAAGACCTCCTTGCTCAGACTATAAAGATCAGCTCCAGCCCCATCTCTCGGCGCCAGAGCGAGACTTACCCAGTCAAGAACTCCTTGAATAGTCCTCCACCATCCACGCCCCATTCTTCCTCACCGAATCTAGCTGGATCAGCCTACTCCCGCGTCTCAGGTGATTGGTGAACTCACTGGTCAATAAAGGTAATATGTATCCTGCCCTTCAAGAACGAGCACAGGTTATTGAGCTGTCTGAACCCATCCTCCGATAACTTGTCTCGATGGATCGTAGCCCCATTATAATACCTCGAGTTCTGATTTTGCGTTCGCATATCGAGCCGTAACCTCCGCTTGTCCGCTCTAAACCGATCAGCTGGATGAACGACGTTCTTATCAACACAGCTGTAGACTCACTCGACAAATTGACGAAAGATCTCCAGGCGAGTCACAAACGGCACCGTCATCGGCAGATTGTTCAACAAACCCAGCCTCGGACTGAGATACGCCATCTGCCGCTTACTGAGCCGTTGTTTGGCGCGAGCATGCCGAGGGAGCTCGTTCTCGGGGATTTCTGCGTCGGCATCCCCCATGAGATCCGCATCCTCCAGGACGGCCGCTTCGATGAAGGCCTCGTTTTCGCTCCGGGAAATCATAACCCAGTGATTGTCAGGTAAGAATTGCCGGCGAGAACTGGCCGGTCAGTACGTCACGCGCTGGTAGACATGACGGAAGGACTCACTTTCTTTCCGCCACTCTGACAATCGCCCGAGTGATCAGCCCTCTCTCATCATCATTCCCCATCCGCCTTCCTTCTCCGGCCGAGTCATCCACTCCGCTCATGTACGCCCAATACGCCAGATCACGCCATACCGCCGAGATCTCGGTGACCTCATCCAGCGAGAACGGGTTGATGTTTGGCGCAAAGAACTCGTCGTCGGGTGTAAGGAGGAGGTAGTGGCTGTACATCTGGGTAGCGAGGAGGAGTGTCGATGCTTGCGGGTCTAAAGGGTCAGCTTACCTCCGATAGATCGTCAACACTGAGCTCACTTTGTCCGAACAATTCCCAGCTGGACTTGTGTTGGCTCCCACTCCACCTTCCCCGTACGCCTTCGCGCCAGATTCGCTTCATGAGCTGCCGTCCCGCTTGTCCCACCAGCAGCGCATCCAGCGTCCCCTCCCATTTCGGTGTACCCCTAAACGCATACAGCAGATTCAACGCGAAGCCGCAAAAGTCCAAAAGGAGCGATGTGGGAGCCTTGGCAGCCGGAGAGGTAAGGACCGTCGTTAGAGCCGACATGTGTGCTGGAGAGGCGAGAAGGAGCAGTTTGCTGGAGATGTTGGTAGGGAGGAGTGGGCGGGTTTGTCGGGGTCGCTTGGGAGCCGGTAAGGGTTGCACAGTACCGACTATGGCCGCTGATAGTGATGGACCTGCTGGCTCCATATCCACATCCTCATCGTCCGAGTCGTCCTTCCTCACGGATGACATCGTGATGTCCTCCTCTTTCGCCTCATACACCCCTTCCGCCCACAATCCCCATCCAGCCCCGACCCCGCCGAGCAGGTGCCGCATGACCTTCACCCACGCTGCTGCTGCGCCGCTGCCGTGTCGCGCTAAGAGGCCACCGGTGATACCGAATGTGACAAGATTGGCGATGAGGTATGTCTTCCCTCGCTCGGTACCGAGATCGGCCTGGTCCAGTATCGACGGATGACTTGCTGCGTATGGGAGCAACAAGGTGAAGATGGGCAGTGTCTGAGACAGGTGAGTAAGGGACGCGAGAGGGATGGAGGAGGGTAAAGCGGGGAAGGCGAGGAGGCGGTTGATCAGAGGTTCTAGGACCAGCGGTTCGGGAGAGGCAGGGGCGAGTGTGATCGGAGCGGTAAGCAGTCGCACGACCGGTTGAAGTGTCGGATGCTTCTTCTTTGGTTGCTGGTGAGTCAGCTAGCACCGCAGCATCTACACGGCTCATCAACTCACGCTGGCTATTACGAGCTTTGCCAGTATCCTGACCAGGCCATCTACCCATCCTATTCTGCCCATCGCCTGCACCAGCTCGGAAATCACTGCGGGCGAGCACCCAATCTTCTCGTACGACTTGCGATCCGAGGTCGACTCGAGGAAGGCGAGCGCTTCTGCTGATGCTGCAGATCTATCTCGTCAGCTACTGTCACTTTGACTCAGCCTTGATATTCAGGTGGACTCACGTGGGATCTTGGTCAATAAGGGCGAGCAATCGCCGCAGTATCATAGCTATGACAGAGGTGTAGTCAGCGTTGCGTCTCAAAGGGGTCAGGATCCGCAGTCCGCCATGATCTGTACGTATCAGCTCAGCTCTGCGGGGGACAAGCTACGGCTTACCTGTATCTACCTCCCGGCCAGACCTGACTAGACCCATCAACAACCTATCCACCCTCCCGGTCACCTCCACAGACCCTTTCCATCTACTCATGATGACCAACGCTCTCGCTCTTCTCTCCACCTCTGCCGAGCTAATCACATCACTCGTCACCAGCTCATCCAGCTGACTCAGCAGCTCCCGCCTGACCTTGTCGCCTTCTCTCCGTCCTCGCCATCTTCGCTGAATGAGCACTGCCGCCCTCTCCTGCTTGATTCGCTCTTCCCGCAGCAGCCGTTCTGCCCGGACGTTCTCGAGCAGCGATGAGGAGGAGGATGCGCCGCCTGTCGATAGGTTGACGCGGTTGTTGCGCCCGCTGCTGAGTGAGGGGTCGAACATGGTATGCGGTGATTAAGCGAGGTGTCTCTGAGCTGGATCGACGATTCTCCGCTGATACTGATACCCGACAGGCGCTGAGTTGAGACCAAGTTGGGCGATAGAGGGAGCAAGGAACGCTTGACGTCGTTGCCTCTGCGGTCCCGCGCCGCGACGCAAGCTGACGACGATCACGTCGCACGGGCTTGTCAACAGCCCGGTTATCCGGGCCATCTCCGCTTCCACGTGTTCACCGGTAGTGTCCGGCGTGGATGGGGGGGTGCATGTGGAGCTCCACGCCGATCGCGGCGGCAGTGTCCGCCGTGGGTTGCCCCAACAGATCGGAGATTCTAGAATCGTGACGCATCGTGACGGCATCGGTCGGCGAGATAAGGAATTCTGGGTGGCGAGAGGGTCTTGGATCCCTTTGAGAGGCAGATGGCAGGCATGCCGTCCCAAGCACGATTTCCTCCAATCTGGCCTCCTGTGGACGCATAGGGAGCTGCAGCGAGCAGCCTGGATAGTATGCATGGGATTCTGAGCGCAAGGATGCGAGAATGCAAGTGAAACCGAGTAAAACCGAGCCAGAAGAGATGTGGCGGGATCTAATTTTTGTGGTGGGGAACCGCTCCACTTTAAATCTCTTGGACCGAGCGTGGGTGAGGTATGGACACTGTCAATCCGATTGCCGACTACAGGGCTATAAGAGTTACTCTCTCTGCGGCCCATCTCTCCCTCTTTCGCCTTTCTACAACCTACCAAAACCTCCCGCAAGTTATCCACACGAATACAGACCAATCGTTCTAGACAGTTCTAGACGATTTCACCACTGCCAAACCAGGCCCACTTTACAAACTCAACCTCAACCTCCCACCCTTCATCCTCTCTCTCTCCGCTTCACCTCTCGCCACTATCCATCCCAAGATGGCGTCCTCCACTCCCCAAACTCCTGAGCAAGAGCGAGGACCCATGTACCGCCAGCCATTCGTGGCTGACAGCACCGACCCCGCCTACTCCCCTCCTCGCACTCCTGATGCTAAGGCCGCTCAGCCAGCTGGTGAGTCTGATTCGCTTTATCTTCGAGAGCTCGCAGCTGACACTGCAGGCGGCAATGCCATCATCCCCGAAATCCAACCCACTTTCACCCCGTCCGACGCCAACATCCCAGACAACTACGTCTCCCACACCATCGAGAAGCAAAAGTACTTGCCACCGGTGACGTGGAAGAACCTCATCTGGAACATCCAGTGGATCTCATTCCTGGCGTTGACCATCACACCCGCCTTGACGATCTACGGTGTCGCCACGGTGCCATGGAACACCAAGACCGCGATCTGGTCGTAAGTCTTTTCACTCAACTTTTCTGACTGCCGCTGACGTTTCAGCGTGATCTACTACTACATCACTGGTCTGGGTATCACCGCCGGCTACCACCGTCTCTGGGCGCACCGGTCCTACAACGCCTCCCTCCCCCTTCAGTACGCTCTCTCCCTCGCTGGCGCCGGCGCCGTCCAGGGTTCCATCAAGTGGTGGTCACGCGGCCACCGCGCTCACCACCGGTACACCGACACCAAGCTCGACCCGTACTCTGCGCACGAGGGTTTCTGGTGGGCTCACGTCGGATGGATGATCGTCAAGCCGCGAGGCAAGATTGGTGTCGCCGACATTTCGGACCTCACTCGTAACCGCGTCGTCCGGTGGCAACACAAGAACTACCTTGCCCTGCTCCTGTTCATGGGTGTCTTCTTCCCCATGCTCGTTGCTGGTCTTGGTTGGGGAGACTGGAAGGGCGGCTTCTTCTTTGCCGGCGCTGCTAGGTTGCTCTTTGTCCACCACGTAAGTCCCATCTGCATTCCAGTAATGAATTATCGCTGACCTTTAGTCCACATTCTGCGTCAACTCGCTCGCCCACTGGCTCGGAGACAAGCCGTTCGACAACAAGCACACCCCTTGCGACCACTTCTTCACCGCCCTATGCACCATCGGTGAGGGCTACCACAACTTCCACCACCAGTTCCCCATGGACTTCCGGAACGCCATCAAGTGGTTCCAGTACGACCCCACCAAGTGGTTCATCTCCACCATGTCCATCTTCGGCCTCGCGTCCCACCTCAAGCGGTTCCCGGACAACGAGATCAAGAAGGGGCAGTACACCATGAAGCTCCAGCAGCTGCAGGAGCAGGGCGAGTCGCTCAACTGGCCCAAGAGCTCAAACGAGCTCCCGGTCATCAGCTGGGACGACTTCCAGGCGGAGGCAAAGGAGCGGTCACTCGTCGCCATCCACGGTTTCATCCACGACTGCTCGAGCTTCAACGAGGACCACCCCGGTGGTGCCCACCTCATCAAGCGGTCGATCGGAACGGACGCCACCACTGCCTTCTTTGGTGGTGTTTACGACCACTCCAATGCTGCCCACAACCTGCTCGCCATGATGCGCGTGGGTATCTTGGACGGTGGTATGGAGGTCGAGCACATGAAGCGGGAGCACGGCGAGGTAGCCTCCGGCGCCTCGACCCCCGCTCTCTCCTCCGCTGGCTCTTCCTCATCCCTCAACTCCCTCGGATCGTACGCCTCCTCCCACTCCGCCCGCTCCACCGACGCCGACCGCCTGCGTCAAATCCAGCTCAACTCCCAGGGTCCCAAGCCCGCCGCTCCCTTCGGTCAGCCACAGGCCGCCGTCGCGGACAAGTGGACACTTTCGGTCCCACCAAGCGAGAAGTTCCGGATCGTCTCGGCGGTGCCAGAGGTCCGGCCGGGGATACTCAGTCGGGTCCAGAGTCTTGATGATGTGACGCGGGCGGATCAGAGTGGCGAGGTCGGTGTTTTGATTGGGGCTCAGGCATAGGGATAGAAGGAGTAGCTGTATAGAAGAAGACCATAGATTCCCGGGTAGTAGACCCTCACTGTTCATTACATAGTTCACGCCCTTTCATATTATACGTACAACCGACATACCATCGCATGAATCACGCCGACAAGGCTATATGTAACAGATTATGCGTTTCCTAAGCTGCTGTCTTCCCCTTTCAGGACTCGTTCCCAGCTGTATTATTGAGGTGAGGGAAGATGGTCTGGCATTATATGTGCACTCTCTAGTGTGGACCACACTAGGCCAGCTTCGAGCACATGCACCGCGGGCGCCGTGCCGGGTGAAGCGGTCGGCCCGGTTACTGCACAACCGGAAAGCAACCTTGTCCACCAATTTCCCCACACTTTTGGCCATCTCTCGATCCCCCTTCATCCTTCTCATCTCCAGTAGCTACAGCACAATATGTCTGACCAGCGCATCTTTCAATACGTGCCGTCCGGAGCTTGGGGTCTTGTGAGTCTCACCGCGAAAGGTACAGTCCAGACGAAAGGCTGATCGGGCAGGTCGAGCCTCTCTTCTCGCAGCGCGCTAAATCGCTTTTGCTTACTCTGATCGACTTTGTCGAGGTCAGTACTGTTCTTCAGCTGAGACGTCTTCGTTCCTCAGCGGAACTCCCAGGGGAGAGGTTTAGCTGATCGAGTAGAACGACGTCCTGCCCGCTGAGAACCTCTTCCATGCCCAACTCGCGCCTCACGGTCCGGAACGATGGAAGTCCATTCCTGCCGTCCTAGAGGAGCTCAAGAACAAGGCCAAGAAGCAGGGTCTGTGGAATCTGTGGTTGAGTAAGGGAGAGTTCTCGGGGATGGCGGGTGGATCGGGAGGCGGACTGACCAATCTCGAGGTGAGTGTTCATGGGCTGGCGCGGGCGAGATCGAGGCGACTGGTGTCGATCCGACACCATGGAGTCTTAGAAGGATGTTCAGAGACAGAGTGCTAATGCTGCAGTACGCGGTCATGGCGGAGATCATGGGTCACTCTGTCATCCTCGCTCCTCAGGCCACCAACTGCTCTGCTCCCGACACCGGGAACATGGGTCAGTCACGGCCGAAGCATGCCGGTGGACGTCGCTGATGTAGTGCAGAGGTCCTTGCTCGATTCGGCACCCAGGCACAGAAGGACAAGTACCTCGGCCGCTTGCTCCAGGGGGAGATCAGGAGTAGTTTCTCCATGACCGAGTATGGAGGTATGTCTCCTCGTACCCTCGCTCTTCCTGGCATGCGCTGACATCATAGTCGCTTCTTCCGACGCTACCAACCTCAAGAACACGACCGCCCGCGTAGAAGGCGACAAGGTCATCGTCAACGGCCACAAGTGGTGGATCTCCGGCGCTGGTGACCCGCGCAACGCTATCCATATTGTTCTGGCAGTGACCGACCCGTCCAACCCTTCGCCACACAAGCGTCACTCGCTCGTCCTTGTCCAACCGAGCTCGAAGGGAGTTGACGTTGTCCGACCGCTCCAAGTCTTTGGGTATGATGATGCCCCCGAAGGGCACTGCGAGGTCAAGTACAAGGATGTCGTGATTGGCGTGGAGGAGGGGATCGTCGGCGGTCGGGCGGGTCTCGGAAGGGGATTCGAGGTAAGTCTGGGTCATACTTCATGCAGTCTAGGACGGAGCTGATTCCCAGATCATCCAAGCTAGACTCGGGTAAGCTGGATCGATCTTTCGCTTGTGGGTCTAGCTGACGCGATAGTCCTGGTCGTCTGCACCACTGCATGCGGTCTATCGGAATGGCCAGCAAGGCCCTCGAGCTGCTCATGCAGCGTGTCACCGACCCAATCCGGAAGACCTTCGGCAAGGAGCTTCACCAGCACGGTCAGTCCCCTTGCACCTAATTATCCGACTGAGCTGATCATCAGGTACCATCCTTGCTGATATTGCCAACTCCCGCGCCGAGATCGATCAAGCCCGCCTGCTTGTTCTGGCTGCGGCAAGGCAGATCGACCTGCACGGCGCCAAGGCCGCCATGAAGGATATCGGTATCTCCAAGGTGAGCACTCTTTGCCACTCAGTAGCAAGGGGTCAATCGCTGACATAACAGTTCACTGTCCCCACTATGGCTCTTCGCGTAGTCGACCGCGCGATCCAAGTACACGGCGCCGAGGGTATCTGCCAAGACACGCACCTGCCATACTTCTACGCCCAGCTCCGAACCCTCCGATTCGCCGATGTAAGCTAGCTCCCGCCCCCTGTCTTCCTGACGGGATGACGAAAGAGTATAGCTGATCTCTATAGGGTCCTGATGAGGTCCATGTACAGCAGATCGGGAAGCAGGAGCTCAAGCGGGTACCGATGCTCAGGGAGCGCTATGATGGGGTCCGCAAAAGGGAGGAGGCGCTCTTCAAGGCGCACGGCAAGGTCAAGGCGAAGTTGTAAATCACCGTATCTGGATCTGGAAAGGAGGTTTGTAAGAAGAGTTTGATCTGATGTTGATGCATAGTGTACTTCTGCGCGCTGACTTGTTGACACTACTGTGGACTGAGCGACTGAGTCTAGACAGTTGGACTACCTGCTGATAGTGCGTCTAGAGCAGCCAGTCTGCTGGATTTGCTCACTGTCACAACACCTACTCGGTAAGCACAACCTTGCCGCTGATGTTGACCACCGTCGACCATCACATCGATATTCACGGGAAGTCCTCCCTCTAGAGTGTTCTAGAATATTCTCGCCTGCATCACTCCGACCGATCCGGTGGGCTGTCCCATCCAGCTCTAAGACTATGTGACAAGGGATTGCCCGATACAGTGCTGAGCACGCCATAAGCCCTCCTTTCGCGCAAGGGGCGAGACTGTCTGTCCTTTCGCACTACATAAGGCCCCCCCCCCCCCCCCCCCCCTCCCCCCCCCCCCCCGGTCCCCCTCTGTCCCCTTTGCTGTGCCTCATTCCTACATCCAGACTCCTCTCCAAGCAGCAGCATCTCGCGTCCAGGGCACGCTCAACCGCCTTACAGCCCACAGCGATCGCTTTCACAATCATGGACTCCACGTCGATAGCGGGCATGATCAGAAACGATCTCGTCGAAGCCATCGCGAATCTGATTCCCAAAGTCGACGCCATGGTCAGCGAACAGGCGACATTCCTCGCGGCTGACAACCGTTTCTCCTCCCTCGCGCCCGAACTGGCCATCCTGCAAGCTTACACCACAGCTTCGCGTGCCAGGAGCTTGACATCTGATGAGACTGCGGCGTGGCGGAAGGTGTCGGAGTGGCTCACTGATGCCGAGACTGTGCGGACCCAGTACCAACTGTATTCACATATGGAGGCCGAACTCGAAGCCAAAAGAGGTGAGGCGGCAAGAGACTGGCTGCATTCCACTTCCCTCACGGGATACAGTGGGATTGTCGACACCCCTCTTGTGGATCGATTCGGATTGATTGTGCCAAGTGCAACCTGGGCACTCGCCTGGCAGCATCTGGCTTCAAGTACCGAGGGAACCACTATTGCTCTCCCTAACCTGGGCAGGAGCTATCCTCAGGGCATTACTGTCGCGCTGACTTTGTCCGAGGTCGACGCGGATGCAAAGATGGACGACGAGACAGAGGTCATCGACGATATCTGCGAGCGCATCGGCGGTAAACACCAGGGCCTGAGAGGAAAGCTGGACGGATACCTAAGTGAGGTCGGGAAAGCAGAGCGCCGGATCATTGAACGAGTTTTACCTGCTGGGCAGCATGCTGAAGGGCGCATCGGTGGGACGGATCATGGGGGCACTCAAGAGGAGAGTGGGCAGGGGTCGGACCGGCTGTCAGCAGCAAGGGCGGCCAACAAGTGGATGCGTGACGTCCTTGATCACCCGCAAATTGCGAGCATTGACCTTGAAGGGGTGACGGACGGTCGAAGCATGAACCAGCGTCTCCTTGGACTGGAGTCTATTGTGAAGAGGATGTTCGAGTTTGAGGGGGTCGTGAAGGAATTCCAGGGGACATAATCCGAGGCGATGGAGGTGGACAAGTGATGTCGTTTGATGGGCTGGGTTTTTATACTTGTAGCAGTCCTTGCAGAACTGGCCTGGAGGCGATGTATATGCTGTTTAAGGTGGCAACCCACACGTCAGTCAAGCCGGTGCTGAGGCCACCAAATCCCATTTGACGTTCGCTTGAATCGGTCTTCATAGCGGCCGCTCCCTCCCTGGTCTCCTGCCACCGTCAGCGGATTAGTCAGGACTGATGTCCGGGTCGTGTAGGTCAGATGGCGAGTACACTGCCACGCTCGGCTCGTGGCCAGTGTGCCGTCTAGAATGATCCAAGTAGTCATCCTTTGGATGCGGCTTAGCACCAAGCACGCCATTGTCACTCCGTTCATATGGGTGGCGAAGTTGTCTGCCTCGCGCACTTGATAAGACGGCCGATCACCCCTCTGTTTCCTCTGCATTTCCACATTCCTGTACCTCACCTGCTCTTCGAAGACATCATTCCCGCTAACACAACTGCTTATCTCGCCTCACAACCCCCATTTGTCGTTCTCACAGGCATGTCTGGTGACGCCAGCTTCTCGATGACGGTCGATGACATTGTGTGGGTGCAGGGCGAGGTCAGGAAGGAGCTCATCGATGCCATCGCCGCCCAGAATCGTGAAATCGACGCCCGGAACAGCGAGGTGATGCGGTTCCTCGCCGATCACGATCGTTTCTCCAGCCTCGATTCCGAGTTGGCCGCTCTGAAGGCATACTCAAGTGCTTTGCCCACAAGGGAAATCAACCGAGCCGAAACGGCGGCATTCCACAAAGTCTTACAGTGGCTGACTGATGCCAAGACTGTGGATGCTTGGGCCGATCAAAGGTTCCAGATAAGGGACAACCTGGAAGCCAGAAGAGCCGATGCCGCAAGGGATTGGTTGAGGTCCACCTCAGAGCAGGGTCAAAACGAAGTACGCCAGAGCCCTGACGTACTTCGCCTCTCGTTGGCAGTGCCACACTCATTATGGGAAAGCGCCGTTCAGCACCTGCCCGTTGGGGAAACAAGCGTCTCGCTGCCTCCCAGGGGCAATCGCTACCCTACGGGCATCACCGTCACGCCTACTCTGTCCAATTCTGACGGCGACGCCGGTGTTGCGGAAGAGCGGACTGCGATCATCCACGACATCTGTGAGCCCTTCGAAACGGAGAATGAAGAAGGCCTCGAGGAGAAACTGGATAGCTATCTCAAGCAGATTGGCGAAGCAGAGCGCCTGCTCATCCAGCGTGCCATTCCATCGACGCAGCATGTTGGCAAATCGGAGACAGGCGTGGACGACCGAGGTGAGACTGTGCAACTACGAGCAGCGAGAGCGGTCAACAAGTCAATCCGAGAGATCTTCGACCGATCGCAGGCGAAATGGCCGGGCTTCGAAGGACTGGCAGGCAGGGAGAGCATGGATACCCACCTGACGGGGCTGGAGCACATCTTGTGGCGTACCTTCAGAGACGAGGAGGCCGAGCACGAATTCTACGCTAATCAGGCTGACGAGGGGGCCTCGGATGCAGGCGACCACATGGAGGTTGACGAGTGACAGGAATTGTTCATTGGGTCGGGTGAGGATTGGTAGTATAGCTTCGTGATTAGGCATGTATACACTACTCTCAGTGGCTATCAGTATATTTTGAAGTACCCAGCGATCCCGGCACGGTCAAGCCCCATCTGAATCGCACTCCGCCGATGGTTTTCTTTCATCACCATAACGGCTGCTCGCTCCCCGGTCTGCTGACTACCGTCATCGGACTATTCGGGTTCAGCTCGATGAACAGGTTCCTCGGTCCCTGCCCCTCCGACCCTCGTAGCCGAAGTGGCTGCGGGGCATGTCGATACCCCGCTTGACCTCCTTGACCTCCTTCTCCGACACCCGCTCCCTCTCCTCTGCCCACATTCCCACCCAACCCTATTCCTGCCCCATACAGCCCAGACCCTTCATTGATCGACGGCCGCCTGGACACCGACACCGAATCTCCAAAGAGATCACTATCCGGCCTCGCGGGACCCTCGCGCTCAAAGCGGGGTACGGCGGGCATATCACCCCCCGAGATCAGGGCCGAGAAGAAGGACCGGACTGTCTTGACTGATTTGATGGACACGCCGCGCCGGAGCGAAGGTGTCGGCGGGCCGGAGGCCGAGGGGGAAGAGGCGGCCAGAGCCGCGGAGGAGGGCATGGCGGATGGGAGTTGCCGTGTGGATCGGGATTGGCTCGTTGTGAGTGCGGAAGGGGGTTGGGTGGGGTTGGTGTAGGTACCGTATAGTGCGGAGAAGCTGCCGGCGGGACTGACGGGAGGAAGTTTGCGGGGGAGACGAGTGACGCCCCGGGACGAGTCCGGTTGTAGCATCGCCGAGGGAACAGCAGCCCTGCTGGGCCAGAGCCGGGCGACACCTTGTCCCATCTCCACCCTGCTCGATGTGGCCATGCTGATGGTCGCATTGCGCGCGTACGTCAGCTCGGACCCCGCCGAGGAGGGAGGTAAGGGCGAGTCCCGTTGGAGTGATTGCCTGCCTGATGGGACGGAGAAGAGGTCGGTTGCTGTCATGGGAACATCGCTGGGGGAAGCGTAAGGATCGCGCGGATGGATATTGGCTGGGGAGCTGCGAGGCATGGAGTAGTACTCGAGCGCAGTGAGGGGGACGTCGAGCGATGATAGAGTAGTATCCCGACTGTTCTGCCGTTTGGGTGGTGATGGACGGACAGGGGAGGTGGTAGACTTGTATCCGGACGAGGAGGAGCCGCTCCGGGACGCATAAGGTGACGTAAGAGAACGAGACGAGCTCCCCGAGGGGAATGTCTGGCTCCAACGAGATGAGCTGTTCCCAGTCTGCGGACTGGTTGATAGGCTCTGAGCGGCCAGCCAGGTCGCTGCCGACGGCGAAGCGCCGACGATATTGGGCGGAGCCGGCGTATTGTGTGATGTTGGCCGTTTCTCGACCGGGCCATTGTACGGGATATAGTCGGGGTAGTCGATTCCCAGATAGTCCGGCGGGCTTGGCTGGTTCATCTTGACCAGCTGCGCAGTCGAGGCTTCGGAGAAGACGACGGATATGGGGCTACTGGGCGATCGAGCACCACCAGACTGCTTGCGCCATGCGTCGATAGACTTCGGGGTGTCTGCGTATCCGGCAGATGAGGGGTGGGAGGGAGACCGGTGGGATGGAGTAGCCCGACGCCGGGACCGACGGCGGATGATGTAGCAGTAGAGGAAAATGCAGAGGACGAGGGCGAAGGTGACCCCGCCAGCGGCGGCACCGAGGATGAGCCCGAGGTTGATTGGTCTGATACGTCAGCACTGGGACTGGGCCCTGAGGATGGGAAGGTCACGTACGTGCTGCTTGCTCCAGGCAGTGTGACGACGGCATAGTCTATGACGGCGGACAACCCAGCGAGGGAGTTGGTGTACGAAACAGTATGCTCGACCGACCCGTCCAGATCCCCAGCCATAAACATGAGGGAGGGGTAGCTTCGCCAGGGCAGCTGAAAGGCGGTCAGCTCCACGTCACTTCCCCCTTGACAACGGGAAGGGGTACTCACGCTCATATTCACAGTGGACACACTCCGCCCATCCAACATGATTTCCCCCACCCCCATCTCCGGTCCGCTCAGCCCATACAGGTACACCGCCTCGCCTACACCGTCAGCCCTCTCTCCACTTTCACTCGGTGGCGCGGGACTTACCCTTAAACTTAAACTCCGCCTTGGCGTCCTGCGCCGTACTCAGCCCCAAGCTCCGATTATAGAACCCGCCCTTATCCCCAAATACCCCAGCTGCCGTCTGGTTCTGCACAGCCCCGAGTGGTCCCGCTGAGGTGATGAGTGTCCAGCTAGCCGAGGGGGTGTAGGTGAATTGGGAAGATAAGTTGTCTATCGTCGTATTGTGGTGTCTAGCGATCAGCCCCGACTCTTTGGCTCGAAGGATATGGCTCACTTATCATCGCTCCCCAGCCTGATCTCCCCCCTTATCCCTAGAAACTGCATCCCGCCCCCTCCTTTCGGCCGTACATCCACCGCATGCCATCCTCTCGGTAAATGCCTTACGTCGCACCCGTCCGCCCAGTCCGAGCCGTTTATCCTGTACTGGGCGTCGCACCTTGCGAGCGTGGAGGAAGGGCTATCGCTGTAGGGTGTTGAGATGTGAAGGGAAGATGCTGAGGTCGTCAGCTTGGACTTGGTCAAAGAGGCGATGAAGATGTGTGAGTTGTTGGCGGTATGATGGAAAGGTGTGAAAGGGAGAGAAGAGGCTTACCGGTCAGGTTGAACGAGACAGTATCACTCCCATCTGCGGTCTGGTGGAATGTCTCGTCAAATCCATCTCCGCGAGGATGATAAGCCGGGACCCAAGATCCCGAATACGCAAATAAGGGGGCCGTATCAGGTATGAAGAACTTTGCCATGGCCATCCTCGACCCGTGCTTCAAATCGTGACCTTGCCCTGGGAGGATGAGGCCTCAAACTGAGCGACAAGCGATTGAGATTGGTTTGGTGGCGGTGCAGGAGGAGCTACCCCTTCGGCTCCGTTGTCGTCGTATCTGTTCGTGGTGGTGCGGTGTAATGACCGTCGGGGGACTATCCTGACTTAGTCAAGAAAAGCCCTACAGCGTGGACTAGCTAGGTGGTGGTCAGTGAGGCAGTGAAGTGAGTGGTGTGATCTGAAAGAGAAAGCGACCCCGCTCGGAAGGGTAGGACAGAGGAGGCAATGGGCCTTGCGCAGCGAGCGCGAACGCTCAATCTCCCCTTTGGCGATAAGGGGTGTCCTTTGTGCCCCTTTCTGACGTCCATTTGGGGCCGGAGTCGATTGTGCGGTAGGGGGTCCGTCGGGATGCGCTTGGAGCCCTCGAGGCCACGGATCTGTGACAGCGCGATCGAAGCGGAGGGGAAGGTAAGTCGAAGAGGGGAAGGCGGCAGCCGTTTGAGCGTCTCGATGTGGGCGGGGTTTGGCGTAGTAAGTGTTTGAAAGGACGCTGACAAGCAAGCGGGCGAGATACGCTGGGGTCAACGATCGTATCTGAAGGTCAGCCGAAGTGAGTTCAGAAGAGCTAATAGGTTCATGAAGTATTACAACAATGAGTCTGGCATAGGGAAGGGTGGAAGGACGGACCAGAGGGCCGGTAGTGTAAGAATGAGAAGTGGGGAAAGTGGATGCAGGGGACAAGCTACACTAGGGGTTTGCGGTCGGAGATATGACAAAGAGATGGAGGATTGGGGGGTTGGGTATGGTACAAATGATGGACAAGGACTGAAGGGGGATCGTGTGAAATGAAAAGCCACATCCCCCCTAATCGTCCATCTCGCCCATAAACTCGTCCCCATCGCTCAACTCGCCCATATCGCTCATGTTATCCCCATCGCTCCCCTCCGCCTCTTCTCCATCGCTCCCGCTATGTGACTTCCCCGCCTGACCGTTGCCGTTCCCATTCCCATTCCCGTTGCTTCCCGCCGCAGCCGCCCCTGCTCCACTTGGCGCAGGAACGATGGGTCCCCTGACATTCCGGGGCGAGTTGCCTACTCCCCCTTCTTCATCGTCGTCCTCGCCTGGTCCTGCCCTATCTGCGTCTTCGGTGGATGCGTACCGCTCGACGTAGGACTCAACCTTCTTGGCATAGGCTTTAGGGTCGCGCATGAGGAGGGCGGCGGCTTCGCCATTCAGTGGGTCGGCGGGATTGGGATAGCGGAGGAGTTGGGGGAGGAAGATCTCGAAGATGTTGATGAGTTCTGAGCTGTTAGCTCTCGCTCTTGGTGCAAAAGACGTGAGGATAAAGCGCACCGAACATAGGTGACCAAGTCTGATTTATGACGTCAAGGCAGACACTTCCGCTCCTGTCTGATCAGCTCACAGACACAGCCATGCTGCTGTCAGACCGGTCCAGCAGACTCACAGCTCATCGATATTAGGGTGGAAGATCTTGTTCATGAAGCCAATACTTGGCGATTTGTACGGGAACTGTTCTGGTAATTCAACATGTATCTTCCACGCTCCCTTGGCGAATGGTGCTGCAGAGTCAGCCAAGCCCTGCTTTACCGCCATGGGAGACATACTCTCTGCGGGTCCAGTGAAGCGCACAAAGAACTCTGACATCTTGTTATTGACCAATGTGACTTGATAGTCGGACATCAAGCTGAATGGGTCAGTACCGCACCAGCGAGTGGGTGGCAAAGGAGATAAGGAGCTCGGGTCGAGCTACAACGGTGGTGACTTACAGCTTCATGACGTCCGTATCTACTCGCCGCTTTGGTGAACTGTGATTTGATCAGTTATAGCCCTTATCGGCCAGCGCAAAAGACTCATCATGCTGTGCTTCTTCCTCGCTTTCTGTACGGGTCCAGGGAGCTGGGATGGGCCAGGCAGCGAGCGGGATGCACGAAGCGTCGATGGGGAGGTGCGTGTGGGTGGTATCGCGTCTAGGAGTTTCTGGGGAGTAGGCTGGTTTGTGGCAGGTGACGCGGTATCACTAGTGGCTGAGTAGGGTAGATGAACGAAGACAACCTTGAGCTCTGCGGTAATCAGCTCGAGGTCGAGCGAGCGAGTCCGCACCGGGCGAATGATGCGTGGACGTTGTAACGGGAAGAGCGCGAGTTGCAACGCAAGAGCGGGGATGAGGGGATTTGATTCCGCCCTCCTCCCTCCAGGCGGAGAAGGGGTATCTCTGCTGTCCACAAGAGCCATATTTTATCACCCTTGAACTACAAAACCCTCGCACGTAGACAGCTCGGCAGTCAGCCGGAATACCGCGCCGACAATGACCATCTCAAGCCCGCTTCTCCCGCCGTTACCGGCCCGCTCGTCCTCGAGCAAATCATTCTTCGCCCCCTCTCCCCTCGAACATACCTTCCACCCCCACTCGCCCTTGAGCCTGGCGGCGCGGGTGACTATGCAGAGTGCGGGCGTGGGGCTGCTGGTTAGCGCTGTGCAGAATGCTTTGGAGCGGTGAGTTGTAAGCGTGACGCAAAGCAGACATGGAGGAGCGGAGGGGGAGATGGTACAGGAGGGTGCCGCGCGGGGTCAGTCGGGCTGTACAGAGAGGTTGCAGCTCGGGCGGATGCGGAGTACGCGAGGAGGGGAGAAGCTGGACTGTAGGGAAGAGCCGACTGGTAGCTTCGGAGTACCTCCGACGGCGTGAAGCGGACGCAGGCGGAGTCGGCGTATACCAAAGCAGTGCGGAGAAGGCGATATGGAGAGCGTCAAGCTGACCAGATAGCCACGACAAGGGCGCTATGGGTATCGTCACCAGGACAGGAGGGACGATCGGCTTCTTCAGTAAGCTCGCGTGCTAGTGATATCGAAGCCAAAGCTGACACTGCTAGCGGCCATGGGGTTCACGTTCGCATTTACAGAAGCACAGGTTGCAAACTGGCGAGAGGTGAGCTGAGCGATGATGTGCGGCAACGCAGGACAAGCTGACTGTCAGTCGGATGACGCACTGAACGGAGCTGCCGGAGGATGCGCTGCGGGCTTCATTGCGGGTGTTCGAGGTAAGCAAGCGTCTCCCCCTCACCCCGTTTCAGTTTCTCAGCTATGACCAGTCCGTCCGTCGCTGACTTCCTTTAGCCAAGTCGCTACCAATGGCCTTTGGAGCTTGCGCCGCTATGGGCACGATGATCGGTACCTTCTCTTACGCCGGTAACGTGAGTTACATCTTACCCGTTCCTTGAAACGGCTTTCCCCTTCCTACGGCTGACTCCGCTCTATTCGCTTCCCAACTGGATCTTGGGCGGGACGTCAACTGATACTTGTAGTCTTTGACAGGTACCGACCGTCAATCGGTGCCCCGACCCGAGCGAGAGGAGCGGAGACGGGCGTTCTTCAAGCCCCGCAAGGCCGCAGAGGAGGCTGTAGCCGCTTAGTACACTTCTGATGCATCGCCATGGGGAGGTATCGGTAGGGCGACCAGGGCGAGAGGGTTCGTCGTCGAGCAGGAGATCTACGCCCTGACGACCGATCTGACGTCAATCGAAGATGAGATGAGATCGGGAGTTTGAGATCGGAGCTGAGGCGGTGACTGACACGAACGCGAGTCAAGCGGACAGGATCTCCGAGATCCCTGTACTAATGCCAGCTGTGTATGTTCTGGCCATACCCACCCCCTCCCTTTGGGGGGCCGTGCGCTAAATGCTGATTTGATGATCCGAGGAAACGACGTTTCATCATTCAACCCCTTGGCTTGTTTGAAGCTAATGAAGGCGCACACACAGGGAATACACACAGAGGCACACAGGGGGAGCTACTTGTAGGAAAGGATGGGTTGCGCGTTTGGGGTGGGTGAGTCATGGGCGAGAATTTCGGCTTTCCCGCTTATTTCTCACTTCACTCTTTCTCTTCCATACTTCACTTCACCGACTATCAGCCTCACTCCTCCCTCATTTCTCTCCCCCTGTCTCACATCGGCGTAGACCGCCCCCGCCATACTCCACATTCCTTCTCTGTCTCAGCTCCGCTTCCCCGTGCACCAAGTTTCAGCTCGTTCTTTCCTTCTCTTACAAGCTTTCTGCGCCCTATACCACTATACCTCCCCTAATCATAACAAGTAAGCATATTCTCTCCCCACTAGCTGCGCTCCGCCGCTGACTCGTCAGACTAGCGATACCGCTCCAAAACGCCCACGATGCCTCCCAACCCCCTCGCCCCTTCCTTCCCCTTCCCGCCCTCGCCCACACCTACCAGCTCCTCCACTTCGGCAGCATGGCCCCCACCCACCCTCTCCCACTTCACAGCCCGCTGCGACTCGCTCTCGTCTCTCGCGTCCAGCACCTTCTTCCCCGTTTCCCCGCCCACCCAGGTCAACCTTCCTTCTCCGGCCAAAGAAGAACCCTTCGACTTTGGCGCGATTGGCGAGTCCCAGCGCGTCAGGCAGTTTGGCGAGGGATGGAAGAGCGGATCGTCCGATAGTCTGTGCAGTAGCGGGAATGGGCACGGGCAGGGCCACGGGCATGGTCTTCAGGTGGAGCTGGACCCACCAAAGACTCCACCTCGATCATCGATGGCTTCCTTCCTCGACAATTCGGCGGACCTTACCCCTCTCGCCCCTACTCGGACGCGCACGCCTAGCTTGCCCATCCTCCCCAGTCAAGGTATACTTCGGTACGGTCCCATACCTTCTACCGGCAGCAACGACCACCTGATGCCGGATTTCAATCACCTCGCTATCAACCCTCTCACCCAAACTTACGACCCCTTCTTCTCCCCTCCACCCCCTTCCTACCCCGTCGACCCTCGACACGTCCCCAGGCTCTCGCCTCGGATGCCCAGCCTCACGCACCATCAGTCCGTCCCCAATCTCGACAGGTCGCAACGGCGTCGGACGGGCGTGCGGTTCTCGGATGAACTGCTGGCGTACGATGATGACGGGGAGGAGGTGTCGCCCAGGCAGGGGCTGGGGTTAAGGAGTTTACCGCTGGTCTCGAGTGGGACTAAGAAGAGGAACGGTGAGCTGTCTCCCAGTATACGCCGAACCAAGCTGACGGAATCAGTTTACATCCACGCTCTTCCCTCATCCGTCACTGAACAGGCACTCAAGTCATACGCCGAGGTCTTTGGGAAGGTGCTCTCCATGCGGGTTGCGGTCGAAGAGGGCAAGAGCTACGATACTCGTCGGTAAGCTTACGCTTTCTTTCGGGTTCGCTGCGAAAGGGACCGAAGCTGATCTGACAGACATGCGTTCGTGATGCTCGAAACGAATGAGCAAGCTGGGGCATTCATGGCTGCAATCCGGTCCAAGGGGTTCCCATGCGAGTATGCCAAGGTGAGCTTGCGACTCTGGACATCCCTGAGTGAAGCTGACCAAATAGGAGGACTGGCAGACCGAGTATAAGGCGCGCGAGGATCCGACGTCAAGCAACATCTACGTCGTCGGTCTTCCGCTTGATTGGGGCAAGGAGGTAAGCTTTGAAGTGCGGTACAAATTTCATGTGCGCGAACTGACGTGGGCAGGAGGTCGAAGAATACATGTCTCAGTTCGGACGCGTAGCTTCTTTGAGGCTGTTGGAGGATAAGGATGGGAATAGGAGGGGGCCGGTCCTGATCAGGTCAGCTACTTCCCGCCACACCACGTGTTAGCGAGCACAGGCTGATTCCGCAGGTTCGATAGTCGTCCACAGGCGGAACGAGCCATCAAGATCGTAAGTTCCGCAGACCTCAGACTAGCTTGTACGCCTTAAGTCATCAGCTTACCATCTTCAGCTCAATGGCCAGAGTCACCCCGGGACTGGCGAAAAGATCCAAGCTCGTATCGCAGACTCTGACGTCAGTTCTCTCCCCCCTCGATACTGGGCTTAGCTGATATGGACAGAACCAAAAGGACTACAAGAAGCTCCGGACCAGCGCGAGCGCCGACCTACTCCTGGACGATCGGGATGCGCCTCCTCTGTAAGCTATCTCCAGCTTGAGAGCTTTGAGGATCAAGCTGACAGTCTAAGTGAGGAGACAGATGATGTCAATTACCTCCTGACCATGCGGGACAAGATGGCTCGGCGGCTCCAACTTCTCAACGCTCAAATCAGCAATGCCGCCGAACGCACTCTGTCTCCTCAACACACTTTCCAGCCCAGCGCACCTCCCTTTATCCCGCAGTCATACCGCGCCGATATCCCCATCTCCTCGCCACCCACTTCCACTTCGGCCTATACCTCGCCTCAAGTCTGGCGCCAGCGCCATTTGTCGTCTCACGACTACGCGCCCTGGAGCGAGCACTCCCCCATCCACACCTACTCCGGCGGTGCTAGTCCTTATCAGGTCGCACCGCACGCGTCGTACGGCTACGCCTCGCTTCCGACTGAGCAGGTGCACGGCCAGCCTTGGTCACCTGCTCGAGGACAGAGTTTCTCGGCGTATCGTCCCTCGGCTGGTCCGACGTACGGCGAGGCGGGAGTGCACCATACCAAATCGACACCTGAACTCGGTCGGGCCGAGTCAACGGCGAGGTTGCTTTGGCCGAACTGAGCGATATCCTACCTTATACCATAATCACCATCATACCCACCTTACCTTTCGTAAACGACCCCAGCGACGAGCTCTCGATACCACGTGCCATCTCGGAGATCTCGCATCGACCTGCCCATACTTTTGCTTTTGCTTCATCTTCATCTACCTTCCTTTTGCTTCTTCCGCTTCTTCCCTGCTCTACTTCTTCCCGGACTTGCAGGTTGGACATTTCTTCCCCTTCTCGCATCATGTTCCCCCATGCCTTCCATCACCATATGCCTAGCTCTAGCTTTTTCCTCTTACGTCCATCATCATACCATTCGTATCACCGTCCAGGAAGCAGCCCCACAATATGTAGCCAAGTAACTCAGCCAGAACATACGTACACGACGCAAAAGAACAATAGGTACCCAACTATGCATCTCATGTACATCTGCTTTTGCCCTTCCCCTTCCATCTCACTCAGCCAAACGTCAATACCCCTCGATCCTTGATACCCGCCAGCCCCTCGCCAGCGACAGCGATCAACTCCGGTCCTAACGCAGCGTATAGCTCCCGGATTGTCTGCTTGACGCGGGTCGCATTCCGGAACTGCAAGTCCTGGCTTGTCAGCTCTGACCTTCTTCGCCAGCGAGCGGCTGAACTCACCTTGAGCTCGACAAGACTCCCCCTTGCTCCTCCGTAAAGTACGAGCGTCCGGTCCATCATCCCCTCTGATATACCCGAGAGGTTGGCGAACCCGGGAGGGGGAGGTGAAGGGAAGAAGAGCATTGAGGGCTCCGATGGGTCCTCGTCTTCCTCTTCGGAATCTTCATCGTCGTCCATGTCCGCGTCTTTTGCTGTTGCGCTGGCTACGTCCGAGGTCGAGGTAGATTTGGGCGGCGGCTCTTCAGTGGGGATATCGAGGAAGGGCCGGTATGGGTGATGTTGGAGATAATTGTCTACCGTGGGATTGAGAGGGTGGAAGACGTTCGTGCCCTATTTGTCAGCCCAATCGATCCAGCTTCCGTGAGTCGGGGGACCATACCGGATCGAGTAGAAAGGAAGGCGAATAATCAGACTTGTACCTCATCTTCTGACAATTCGCTATCCAATAGCCTGAGTGTCAGCTGCTTGGCTGGTCCACCAAAGCATTCATGCCCATCCAAGCTTACCCATGTACACATACCCCCCGCCCCCTCCCGCCGCCCATATCCGCCTCGCGAGGCTCGCTTCGTACATGCCGCTCAGCTTGCCGAGGCTCGCCCATGCCCAGTCGGGATCCCAGATAAAGTAGACGGAGGAGACGCAATTGGGGAGGATGTCGATCACTGAGATGCCGATGGTCTGGCCGTTGATCTTGTAGACTGTGGATCAGACGATGCTTGACGTGGTGGAGAGTAAGGATGGGCGGGGACGGACTATTAGGAAGAGCTCACGGAGATGGTACGAGCCATAATTTGCTGGTAAGCCCTCGGTATCGGCGTCTTTGGTGTATGTTATTGGCTGCTCCTAAGATGATCAGCTACTCCGATCATGTGAGTAACAGTGGATGTCGCGGACGCAGCTCACGATCAAGGGGCTGTCACACAAGAACCGCCTGAACCCGCGCATATTGAGCTTCTCCGGCTTGTCCTGGTGCACCGAGATCTGATAGCTCTTGTACAGCTCGAACGATTCAGGTGTAGCAACAGCAGGCACGAGCTCAGTCTGGCCTATCAGCTCGGACATCTCTTTGGTCCAAGAAGCAGCGCACCTCGAATCGTACCACCCCCTCTTCCCCTATGTCGACCTCATACCGATGCAGCTCAGTCCACCATCCCTCGCCTTCCACCTTCTTCTTGCCCTTGCCCTTCCCCTTGTTGTCTGTGCTTGAAGCATCCACCTCTCTGGATCCAGTGGAGAGGTACCGGTTCCATCTGTTCAGGACCTGCCGGTGTTTCTTGTTCGGAGCGAATTCGCGCGCGTCCAGGCGGATGGTATACTGCGGACAGCACGAACGGGCCATGTCAGGACTATAAGTCAGCATGTATCATGACACAGGCTACAAGCGGGCATCTGAAGGGTCTGCCGCCTCTTAGGGCTGGAATACCGAGGCGTAAACATACTGATATACGAAATCCCCGGACCTACGCCATCCCCTATTGATGATGTCCTGATAGAACTACTCCGAGTGAGCTGTATTCTCGAGAACTTAACAGACTGGCAGCTAACCTTGACAGACATCTGCGAGCCCTCGACTGTCCGATCAGCTCCTGACTGAATGTCAAAGGACAAAGGTTGAAGGACCCAACTCACAGGCGTACTTCCTGCTGGTCGCCTTGGCAGACCGACTGCCTGAGGGGGTACAGTACCCGCATGTGGACGCGTCGTAGCCATATGGACTGATGAGCGTGGGCTGGGACATGTTCAGTCGCTGCTTCGATGATACAGAGGCGCTTGATGATCTCTGCTGTAGTGAGCTGAGCTGAGCTCTTCGCGGTCCGCTATCGATGCCGTCATCGTCTTTCTGGCGGGTGTTTCATGATCTGACGTAATACGTTTCATGCTTTCGCCACGTGGGCGATACTGTATAGATCTGGCCGGCGGGCGGTGCGGTGCGGCTTCGGCGCCTCGCTTCGGCTCGGACGAGAGACAGGGAGAGATCTATTCGGCAATGCTTCTGATGGCTGTGTCTGACTCAGTCAGCTCTCAATACACACTCATTCAGCACAGCTGAGCGACTTTTCCACCTCAAGCAATATACTCACATAGCTACAGGGCGATCAATCACAAAAGTCTCGCCATTCGAACGTTTCAACGTTCAACCTTCGTTTCAAGGCGACCGATGATCAGTAAAGCCGAAACTGATTGCTTCACCTGCACTTAAGCGAGACGAGACATCCGAGCGGCCGCTCGCTCTGGACCTGGAAAATACATCTATAGGCTGAGCGTACTTTGGTATCTTTTACCTATCACCTTCTAACCGCCAGCTTCAGGCTACCGCTCGACAAGCCTCTCACCCCTTCACCATGCTCGTCCCCGCCCGCAGTGCCTTCCCTGCGGCCTCCATCCTCCTTCTGGCTGCCCTGGTCCACGCAGAGACCTCCAAGCCCAATACAGGCGACCAGCCTCAAGGCTTCACCTTCATTTACCCCTCCTCGCCCAATGCCAACTCGGTCACCATCCCCATCACCCCTTCATGTCCTTCCCCGCTCGTCATCTCCGGTCTTTCCACGACCAACAACCCTCGCTCGGCGGACCCAGCTGCTCCATATACCATGACGATGCTGGTGCATGAGCAGCTGATGGATGGGGCTGGATTGCGGTACGAGCGGATATACTCGAGGAGCATGGATATTGGAAATATGGCGGCGGCGAGGACGGTACAGCATCCTTGGATGAATGGGACGCAGTTCATTGGGTGTATCTGGTCGAGTAATGGTGTCAGTGGGGGCTGTCAGGTGAGTCCCCGTCGGTGCAAAGGCTGGACTTGAGCTGAGTCTTAGGATCTGACGACTATCACCAGCTCTGACGCCACAGCAGCGGCTTACGCCAATGCAACGTCCGAATGCCGCTCGACTGCTGTCATGGGTTCTTGGGTCACCCCTCCATCCTCCACCCTTGACGTGACGGTCGAGCATCAAGCCGGCGTGCTCGCCTCAAATGGCTGGCCTGCCTCGTGCTCCGATATCCGCATCACGCCCAAAAACGGTACAGCCCCCTACACCCTCCTCATCGCCCCAGCCTTCCACCCACCCGTCAACATCACATCGTCCACTCGATCGTCTATGAACTACACGGTCCGCCTGACGCACGGGCAGGCGTTCATGCTCGGCGTATACGACTCGGCAGGGAACAGCTTTGCGTTCGGACCGCTACATGCGGGATATGCGAGCGATGTGTCGTGTTTGGCGGTATTGACGGGCCAGGACATGCCGGGCGCTAAGTCGGGCGGAGTGAGTGTGGGGAGTCTAGCGGGAGGGATAGTAGCGGCGTTTCTAGTGGGTGCGGCAGGCGCGGCTTTGGCCTTGTGGGGATGCGTGATCAGGAAGCACAAGCGGAGTGGACCTCATGAGAAGGTAGGTCTGCTTTACTGGCTACCCGCTGGCCTGGCTGATAAGATAGCACGACCTCCTCTTTGACGAGACAATGACCGCACGCCCCTTCTCCATGCGCATCAACTCGGATCAATCTTACTCCAACCCAAAACCACTCGACCCCTACCTCGAGACCTCCATCCGGGGCGGACTACCCTTTGACAGCCCGGACACACTGTACGACCCCCACCTAGGAACGGCCGGCTCATCCTCGTCGGGCAATGGTCTCCTTCGGCCTCCAGGCGGAAGTTTCGCCGTACTCGGTCGGACGGACTTCGGGCCGGACGTCAAGCGCGCACGGTCCAGGGAGGAGCAGAATCAGTCTACAGGGAGCCGAGGAGAGTCAAGCCAGCACTCTCGGAGGTCTGGGGGACCGCGGTCGTCTCTTCCCTCTTCTTCGGGCGGTCTGACGGATCAACGGTTCTCGGCTGGGCAGGGCGAAGGACAGCCTCCTCCTGCTTTGCGGCTGGTCGGATCTCCAGCTGGGTCACCCAGTACCCAGGCGTGGGAAGAGGGCTCAGATGGTGAAGAGTATGGGGATCCTTACAGATCTACCCAGAGTCGAGGGGGCGGACCGGGCGGAAAGGGCCGGCCGCGATCGGCTCAGCGGCCGCTATCGTCTGGCATGGGCAGTGCGGATAGTCACGATGGGCAACGTGCGCGAAACGTCTATGTCGTCCATTCGGATGGAGGGGGAGGGGACGTTCATATTCAGCTTCCGGACGGGGCGGCGAGGGTGGTCGAGCTCCCGCCGAGCTACCGTACCGAGCCCAGCGTACCCGCTCCTGTCTCGTCACCGCAATCCGGGTCTTCGGCCGGCGGTACCCGTCCTCCAGGCATAGGTAAAGGCCAGCCTCGGTCCGCTAGCGGGCTTTCGGAGGGGCGGAAGTCGTCAGTCAACTTTGGTCCGCGCGCACCTCGACCTTCATCCGCTCATTCCTCACATACCTCGCATCCGCCCGCCCATCGCACTTCTGGCCTCCCCACGATAGATCCCTCTCGTCCGCAGACACCGCAAGGGAGGCCAGCGCTGCGGCATACCAAGTCTGATATCGAGCGGGCGGAGGCGCCATACCTCAGCCTAAATGACGAGGAGGACCACTACGATCTCGCCAATCCCCACGACCTCCTCAGTAATCCTCATTCGCCCCACCCACTCTCGCCCTCCCCGCCACATAGCGCAAGGATGGGAGAGAAGGGCGGTATGAGACCTAGCGAGAGTGAAGTGAGCTTCTCGGGGAGTGGATTAGGAGCGGATGAGGTCAGAGCGAGGGCGGAGGCGGCTTTGGCGGAGAAGATGAGGGGGGAGGCGGGGTGGCGATGACGCGAGTGAAGGATAGTGTTGAGCATGGAGGTGGCGGTTCAGGGCTAGTTGTATATAATTACGGATCAGATAGCATACTCGGGGTATAGAGGGTGCATTTAATCAGGATGGGTAAAATTGAGGTACCAGCTCTGAATGCTGCTGTCCCCCGGACGGGCCTAAGGGGCTGCTCGGGTCCAGCATACGCAGTGCAAACAATGTATAGGCCAGGGGACCACTGCATCGTCACACATCGCCCTGTGTAGTATTTGCACAGACTCTAGTCTTCAGATGTCCAGCCTCTCCTTCCTTTGCTCCGTCACCCGCGATCATTCTCTGGGTTTGCAATACATATACACGGGCCCGTTCGCTTGTGTACCTTGCGGCATCAGTGGATACGCCCCCTGTAAGACAAAGACGCGGTCGTCCTGCAGAAATTTCTGGCTATCGTGCAGCGATATGAAACACTGAAGGGAATCAGTAACAGTACCGCTCATGTCTCCCCCTGCGCTGCTTGGTTTCATTTGAAACCGGGCCGCATCACTCACAGCGTACTTCAGTTCCTGCCCTGACGCCTGCAGAGGCTCCCGAGGTTCGAACGGGATGGGTTCCCATTTGCCGTCAGGGACGGTGAGAGTCAACATAGTGGGACCGGTGACGTCCTTACTATCCGCGTCTAGCATCCGGACGTTCGGGCCAAGCATGATGTGGATCTTGTGTGTTCCTGCGAGAGCAGAGAACACACCGGTAGCGAGTAGTGCAAGGCAGGTAAGGAGCGTCATTGAGGGTGATTAATGGACGATATTGCAGTGTACGAATCCAAGTTGAGGAGAGTGCTCGTATCGTGGGAATACTGAAGACGTATCGCGATGTCCATGGGCAGTGTAACGCCGCAGTTGGACAGGGGTAAGAGACAGTACTGGAAGGAAGCCCTGGAGTGACGTCGTGACGACCCCTTGTTCCAAAAGGCTTTCACGAGTTTCGAGAGATAGCTTTGCAGAAGGGAGCCAACACATCATCATAGGTCTTCAGCACCCTGACCCCTGACTATCGATACGAGTATACATGTTGAACATCTAGGCTCTCTCGGTGGCGGAATCGGGTGGCAAATATGTTTTTATTCTGCAGTCAATGTAGCTGAGTCCATCTGTGTATATGCGTGTGCAACTTTTCACATCATCCGACTCTTCACATCATCCCAACCTCTTGTAGAACGCGGGCTGCGGCACAAGCTGCATACCACACGCTCGGCGGCACGCCTATTTGCCTCCAGGGTTATGTTCTGGGATTGCACGTCATCACCAAGGGGCCATTCGGTGTAGTACCCTGCGGCATCAACGGATACGCTCCCTGGATCACGAAGACCCGGTCGTCCAGTAGCGGCTTGTTGTCCACCCGCGAGATGGTGCACTATTCCCATCAGCAGGGTCCAAGCGACTGCATATCTAACAGTCCCGGCTCACACCGTATTTGACCACCTGTCCCCCCACTTCGGGTACCTGGGGGAAGCGCGGCGCAAAGTAAAGCCCGCCCCACTCATCATCCGCCGAGTGGGTACTGACGTAGGGACCTGTAATGTAGTTACCGTCTAGGCCTCGCATGACAACATTTGGACTGATCATGACATGAACTTTGTGTTCTCCGGCTCGAGCGAACATTCCGCAGGTAAGGAGTAGTGTGAGGCGAACAAGGTGCCTCATTCTGAACGAGATTGTAGCAGCAGCTAATGCGAGACGAGGTTTCGAGCGTGCCAGATTATGGCGAGCATACATAGGTGTACCGGTCAGCAGCGACTCCGAGACGCAGTACGCGGCAGGGGTAAGGGACATATCTGAAAGGCTGCGCGAGGGTGGTGATCTTTTGTAACAGAAGGCTGATACACCTGCCTACAGGCGGTACAACAGTGTCAGGAGTCACCCACAACGTCCTGCCTGCAGTCACGTGCATCGGAATCACCCAGTAGGCATCGTCTCCCTGGCGTGACCGGACGCCGACTCCGCATCCACTGTAATATAGACCTACAGCTCTCTACTCGGACTCGATATATCATCCTCCAAACCTCAGCATCTCGTACAAAGTGAAAACCATATAAACGCCTCTTGGCCCTCAGTATGCTGTCCTGTCCACGCAGGTCATCACCAAGGGACCATTCGGGGTCGTGCTCTGTGGCATCAACGGATAGGCACCCTGTATTACGAAGACCCGATCGTCCAGCAGGGGCTTGTTGTCCACGCGTGTTATATTGCACTGCTCCCGTCAGCAAGCTGCAGAAATCACGCTACTGTCAGAACCGATCGGCCGTACTGACAGCATATTTGATCTCCCTCCCCCCTGGTTTGGCTAGATAAGGGAAATGCGGCTCGAAGCTCACCCCCGGCCACTGATCATCCGCCAGATGCGTATGGAGGTCTGGCCCAATGACATCTCGTACCCCCTGAGGGCCCGGAACCAGCATCTGGACGTTCGGACCGAACATGATGTGGACCTTGTGATCTCCCGCTGCTCGAGCGAATATGCTGCCGGCGAGAAGCAGTGAAAGGCGAATGAGGTGCTTCATTGGGAGCATGTGTCGAGAACGATTGCAGTGTAATCGCAAGAGGGCGGAACAGTGTCTGTAGGATCATCAAGGAGACCTGGGCGCAACAATCTGGCACGCTGCTACACGCAGGGGCAGGGAGGAGCAAGGAGGGCGGAGGGGGGCTTGTCAAAGGACGCCCAAGGGATACGGTCCGTTGTATACGAAGCCTGACACACGCCTCCTGCGAGGGGTACCTGTACGATACACGCAGCAGGGGTGCGTCAGTGCATGCTTGGAGTGACATGGAGGGGCGAGCTGTAGCCTGCTTTCTTTGCGACCTGTCATCGAGCTCCACCGGATTGGGATCTGCAGGCGGCACTCATGTTCTCGCTCGCCGTTATCGGTGGATGTACCGCCTGTGCATAGAAAGAGCCCAAACTCTGGTATTTTTTAGATATGCCGGCTGGGTATGCTGGCTGCCTAGGAGGATCGTCTAAGCTCCGTGAACTCCAGGATCGGGCATATACTCAAGTACTTCTACGCAGACAATGTGTAGTTGCAGGTCATTATTAAAGGTCCATTCGCCTTCAGGGGTACCAGCGGATGGACCGCCTGTATTACAAAAGCACGATCCTTCTCCAGGTCTGTATTGACTCTTCGCTTGATTACGCACTTTAGACAGCTTGGAGCTGTGAGGCCGCCACCGGCGACATTGTCAGCTGCGCTGGAATACCTAGCATCGCCACAAGGCCACTGGGCTCGGTCAATGGTGAATGGAATCATTAGTCAGCATGCAAGACATTGAAGCATCCTCGGGGGGTGTACAAGCGCTGGCTTTCTCATACTCATCGACACTTACGCCTTAACTGGGAGCCGTCCAAAGTGCCACACTCGCCTCCACTTTGAAACGCCACCGCCACACTCAGCCGAAGAATCTGAAACCCTACCCTTTGTTTGGTTCCTGAGCTTGTTCTCTCGGCCCTGACTAGAACACACCAAGAACACACACAGAAGCACACTCCAGTCCTTCTCTACATCTCTCTGGCTAGATCACTGCCGGTCCGACATGTCCTCTAGTGCTCGGTCCTTCAGTCAACACGACCCATACTCCTTATAGACACACTTTAGACGCGTTCAGATCGCTGTCAACAAGAGGCGAGGGCAATTCCTCTGACCTCCTGCATCGCTTCTCAGGGGACCGCCGGCGTCAGTTGTTCCCCCCATACGCTGTTTCGAAGGCTAGCGATATAAGGAGGGACGGCGGTATTAGCGCGGCGCAATTCTCGACCGGACCCCGTGGACACACACACACCTCCTTTCTCGTCTCGGCACAACGTGATCAAGTCGGACACTACCCAACCTTCCTCCTCCAGCTTCTATTCGTTGCGCCTTATTATCCTCTCAGCCGTATACGAGATCACTGCCGGTCGGTCCTCGCCACCCTCTTCACTGTTCATCCCTTCCTCGCCGCCTGTACACATGTTACGACCCGCGACGACCCGCCCACGACCAACCCAGACATTCAGCTGAGGAACCGCTGCTGTTTGGTACACGGGACGACCGCTCCTGAGCTGCTTGGTATCGTCGACATCGTGAGTCTTCCATCTGCATAGATGTGGCAGTGACAGTTGTGCTCTCTCTTCCCTCCTTACAACCGGTTTCAGATCGTCCTCAGACTTGCCACCCCGCTTGTCTCACCATCTCGCATGTTTATCGCGCACTGCTTTTCCCTCATCGTCTCTCATCGTCTTTTTCTCGGTCGTCCCTCGCTCTGGCATTGTTGTTGTACTAGTATAGCTGATATCAAGATACACAGTTGTAAATCGTTCGTTACCCCTGTCGCCCAACTCGACTCGAGGACAACAGCATCAACTGTTCATTCCCTAACAGCTACTTCAACATCGTGAGTGTATCCTGGTCCCCTTTGGTCCTTGCCGCTTCTCGGCTATGATGGATCTGAAGCTGACATGAATCCCCAGCGTCAGCTGCTCTCATAAGCAGAAGGTCCGAGCGTCGAGCTGGACGAGATCTAGCGCGCCCGTGCCTGAAATCCAAGGTATTAGCGGCATAGAATTTCAATCAACTACGCCCACACCCCGCGTTACCCACACCTACACCCACTCGTCCTCATCTGTCTCATCTATCCTCTATATGCTATCTTTGGAGAGCAAGATGAGCGCAGCGATACATCCTCCTCCACACGCTCCCTTTCGCGATCCCACAGCCGACCTCTTCGCACCCTCCGGAGCCGCTACATCACTCGCCGAATTTCCGCCGATACTGGACTCGGCGCCAATCCCCTTCCGTGCTCCCTTCCCCATCTTTCAACATCGCCATACCTCCCCATACCCCATGTCGTTTTCGGCTCTCGGAGCACCCCGCGAGGCAGGACAGCCATTACATGCCGCTCAACCACCTCCTGCCCCACGAACAAGCCCGAGCGCGCTGCCACGCCTAGGTCAAAGCTCCTCGTACCCGGCTCAGCCATCAACGCCGGAGGCTCGACAGTCCGTTGAGCCGGAACGGCGGAGGCATAGACCAGAGGCCATGGTTAAGCTGGCACCCCCAGCCGATGATGGGCAGGGAGTGGCGGACCAGCCGAGGGACGAACGGGGATCTGAGACACCGCGGCGGTCACGAGTGGTCAGCATCGACCTCAATAGCATGGAAACCACCCCATCGACAACGGTCAGCCGGTCGAACTCAGAAGGACGGAGGAAGAAGCGGACCGACGCGGACCTCGCCAAGCGGAGGTCCATGGGTCCACCCCCTCGGCCTGTTCGGGCCAATACATCGTACCCCGCCTCCACCCCGGCATCGGTCCGCATGGAACCTAGCCGGAGCCAGGAGTCCCGCACACGCGTCCGCAACGGCATGCCTGGACGCTCCCAGACGTTCTCACCGTATGCCGTTCCCTTCCCCACCGGCGCAGGCGCGTCACGCTCTTCGGCTGATCTCACAACCCCTCCCCCTCGGGAGAGCTCGACAGGGTCTGGCGAATCCGAGGCGGGCGACCTGGGAGGACCGGAAGGGCTGGAGGCAAAGGTTGTCCTTCTTGGGTCGCAAGGCGTCGGCAAGACCTCCCTCATCCTCCGTTTCACCACTCGCACTTTCACTCCCAACGCTGCTCCCGCCACAATCGGCTCTTCACTCCATACCAGGAAGCTGGTACACGGCGGGATCCGGGTGAAGTTGCAGATCTGGGATACGGCGGGACAGGAACGCTTCAGGTCGATGGCGCCGATATACTACCGAGGGGCGCACGTCTGCGTGCTGGTGTATGACATCTCGGATCGTCAGAGCTTTGAGGATGTCCGAAGCTGGCTAGAAGAGCTGGGGAGGACGGTGCCAAAGGAGACGATGATTTATGTGGTGGGCGCAAAGATCGATCTGGAGAGGAAACGGGCCGTAAGGTCAGTCACACGCCGCTTGGTCTGGGGACTTGGCTGATACTTCCAGTCTCGAGGAAGCGAGGAGCAGTATCAGGACTTGGTTGCGTCCGCCAGCACCGCCAGCGGCTACCCTGCTCTCACCACCCCCGCAAAGAGGCCTTTTCCGAAGCCCTTCGGCGAGCAACAAGCTTGACGTCGCCTCAAGCAGTACGCCCGCGCGGTCGTATTCTCACGGCGCTCTGGCCGCATACGACGTTCCTCTTCCTCCGTCCGCCGCTCCCTCGGCGGCGCCTACACCCGCTCGGACAGCCTCCTCTGGTATCCTGATGGCCGCCCGGGAGCCGTCAAGATCCGGTCCTAGGCCTACGCCGGAGATTTCGCCGGTTCTGAAGGCCCGGCCACCACCAGCGCTTCGAATCACCCCATCCTCCTCATCAAAACCCTCCCGGCGCGTTGCGTTCCCCACACTCCAATCCCCTACCCAGAGTGTCACGGGTACGACAACCGAGCACGTCAACTCGAGCTTTACCCCATCCTCCCCAACCCGCCACGGGACTTCTGGCGGTCGGTTCTCCATATCGGGCGTCCTCGGGCTAAGCCGTTCGGAGAGCATGTCCGGCGCGGCCTTAAACCTCGCCAGACTAGTGGAAGACTATCCAGTCGATCCCAATCGGGCATCGCAAGCGAGTCGGCTCTCTCCACCTCCCACGCGAGTCCGGACGGAAAGTACGCCTCTGCTCGGCGCGCCCTCTCAAATGTCAGGCAGGAGAAAGTCGGAAGACTGGTCCAGCCGGAGTTGGCGGATGGGTGGCGGTCCTGGCGCTGCGGAGGCGCTTGGCGAATTCGGCGCGTCCATCAAGAAGAAGGAGAGCGAGGAGCTGCTGAGCAATGCTGGTGGACTGGGGCGCAGAGGGAGTCATGGGAGTGGGATGAGCCTGTCTCCCGTGCTTGCTAGCGGGAGTCAAATGGGCGAGGCGTCTTCAAGCAAAGACGGCCAGCCGAAGATTGTACGGAGCAGGGGTGGCAGTCTGGGGCGGGATTCTCGGCTGTACCCGAGCAGCGAAGACGAGGATAAGGAATGGGGAGTGGAAGTTGGCGGCGTTCGGCTGGGGGAATGTAGTTCTCTCAGCGGTGCAGGTGAGCTTTGGATACCGGCTCTTCCTGGCGCAAAGCTGATATCTTTTAGGCGTCGAAGCTCTCTTCAAATCCATCTCATCCCTGCTCGTGCAAAAGAAGGACAAGATTGAGCGGGATCGACAATTACGGCGGAAGAATAGCGTCATGCTCGTCGATCCGGCCAAAGATGTCCTGGCGCTCTCGGGCGGTAAAGGGCGTTTTGGGTGTTGCGCCTGATCTCCCCTTCCTTTCTCGCTCCACACCACATTCCCCTCACGACCACCCCTGCATCCAACACCATCAAAAGCGGACCTATCTACGACTTAACGACCATACGAACGACCCATCATGCCACGACCACGTATAAACACCGATCTATCGGTTCATCTATAATTCACGACCAAGGAGGGCGATCTTTCTAGACAATCTCGCCTTGTGCTCCCTAAGCTAGCATCCCATTAGGTTTTGCTCTTATCTCTGTTGCTATCACGCGGTTTCAAGTTGTGTATCGTGCGGCAGGACCCGTCACTCTATGCATGTCGTCTTCGTCTCGGACAGCGGTCTCGTCTAACAGCCACGACAGGGATCAAGACCTCTATTATACCACCAGGTTACGCTTTGGCGTTCGCCTCAGCTGTCAACTTTGCCTGCTTGACAAGAGCCGCAGGCGCGTCGCCTCGAGGCATGTAGACCTCGATCAATCTCAGTCGATCGGGCTTTTGGAAGTCCGGGTCGTCGAGCAACGCCGAGAGCTCGGAAGGGGTGTGGACTTCATACGACTGGTGGGGTGTCTAGAAGCGATCAGCTTATATGCGTACAACGTACGCGTTGAGCTCACTTTGATCTTCTTCCCGGCCAAGAATGGCAGCAGCACCTGGTGGTCGTACATTTGGATATCGTTATACTCGGCGGTCTCGCCGTGGATCTGCCGCTCAATCTCGTAGCCGTCGTTGTTGAGCACGAAGAGGTAAGGGAAGAGACCGCGTCGGAGCATGGTACCGATCTCTTGCAAGGTCTATGTGATCAGCGATAGCCCCTCAGCTGTATACACTGTCTGCCCGTAACTCACCAACTGCAAACTGCCATCGCCCACGAAAAGCACCGTCCGCCTGTCCCTCTTTTGCTCGCGTGCAGCGAGAACGCATCCGAGTGTAGCCCCGACAGACCACCCGATAGCCCCCCACAATATCTGCGAAACATAGGTGCACTTTGACGGTAAGGGCACATTGAGCAGTCCGAACGAGGACGTTCCGGTCTCGGTGATGATGATGTCTGCTTGATCAACATCCCACCCTCAAAGACAAACATCCTCGGCGTCACTCACCGTCGTCCCTGAAGAACTTCCCCATCCTGCCCCAAAACCAATCATGCTTGATTTCTTGTCCCTTCGGCTCAGACAGCGGCACCTCCACCCGGTCCGCCTTGATCTTCTCGGCGAACGAGTCGCCATGCGCCTTCTTGGGCTTTTGAGATACTGCCTGAGCGAACGCGGGAACGAGAAGAGGAAGGATGTGGCGGATATCGGTGGTGGGATATGAAGCGTACTGCATCGTAAGCTCTGCCTAAGGTCCCTTTCAGGAGATACAGGTACTCTAGCTTACCCCAACATGGGTCGTAAACGAGTGAAGCTCGACGATGATCTTCGGGTCAATGTTCACCGAGAAGGAACCCGAGCTTCAGAGTCAGCTCCCAATTCCTCATAAATCGAGTGTAAGATCGAGCCAGCTCACTTGAAGTCACTCTTGAGCGCTCCCACGAAAAGCACAAAGTCCGCCCCCTCCACCTCTTCCCTGACCACATCCACACTATTCGCTCCAGCGTAGCATCCGCCATACAATTCATGATGCTCATCTAGCAGGCTCTTCCCCATCGGAGCTAATGATCAGCTTCGTCTGTCATCGAGCCGAGATCGAGCTCACTCTCAAAGAAGCGAATACCACATCCCTCGACCAACTTTCGGACGGTCCCAGCCATCCCGAATCGCCCGGCACATGCGTCAATCACCACGATTGGTCTCTCAGCCTCGGCAAAGCGCTTAGTGATCTCGCCCACGACGTGAGCCGTGACCTCATCGGAAGGCGCTGGACCAGGAACTGTCATCATCGGGGCAGATGAGTTCGTTTGCGAGGAGGGAGTGGGATCCTGCTGCTCGACCGGTGGAGCAGAGTGGGGGTGTGGCTTGGGTATCAGCTTGATTTTCGTTACAGACGCAGGTAATCGCGAAGCTCACCAGGGGCTTGTTTAAACCAGCTGAGGAGACCTTATGATGCACCGCGTCCGTGGGGATCTCGACATATCCCGGCCGACACTGCTGCAGGACATCCTTGATGACCCGATCGAGCTCCTCGGTCCACGTGCTACTGGTGACCGGCGAGACGCGGCTCAGTATAGCCTGCGAGCAGGAGAGCGGCTCGGACATCTTGGAAAAGGTTTCGAATGAGGTGGGAAGGTTCAGGGTATGGTGAAGAAGTGATTTGGATGACTATCGGTCAGCTCATTGCGCATAGCGCTCGAACGTGCTCATTCAGCTCACCTGCATCTGTGTACTGGGAGATCCGACAATATGCAGCACCGGCACCCTTTCTGCCAGGCATCCAGCAATACCGCTGCTTGATCAGCTTGAACACCCTCCGCATGCGGTGACGGACTTACCATAGAGCGCTCAATTCGCCTACGCCAAACGTCGTTATGACCACCGCCAGCCCGCCGCTCACCCTCGCATACCCGTCCGCCGCATAGCTCGCATTGAGCTCATTGGCATTCCCGACCCATTGCAGCGTGTCGTCCTTCTCGATGTAATCCAGGAGCTCGAGATTGTAATCGCCCGGAACGCCGAACACGGACTTGACGCCGCATTGCTTCAGCCGCTCTGCAAGGTACTGGGTGAAGGGGATCTCTTCGGTCGACATGATGGCTAGAGGTATAGACAAGCTGGGTAAAGACAAAAGAGGGTGGAGGAATGAGGAGATCCAGAAAGCTCGAGAATAGATCTTGGGCGTCGTCGACTGGTGACGCCGGTGACGTCATCTAGCTGACTGAGACAAGCTTTCAACTTTGTCTCTGGGAGGGGAATGACTTTCGGCACTCAGCTGCTGGGTACACATCGCCTGAGAACCAATGCGTGGACCGACCGTGCGGCAGGCTATGGTGAGGCTCGTCGGCTATGTTCATCCTGTCCCTACCGGTCAAGAGAAGCACCCTCGCGTATCTCGGAAATCTGAAACATTCCTCTGCACAGCTGAAACATTCTGATGCCGTGATGGGGAGAGGAGACGCCCAAGGAGGTGTCGCCCGCGGCTCAGATGACCCTTGGCACTAGTGTGGCATGTTGCATGATCCCCTTAGAAGTGGGTACTATAAAGCATATACAATATAACGATGATTGTTTCCCCTTACAGATCGCCCGGTTCCCAGCAGATCTTCTCCGTCGATCCTCTCAGCTCACGCATCCAGATCCGTCAGATCCGAATCCCCAGCTTTGCCCTCCTCATCCACGTCCACATCCATCTCCTCCTCGTCGTCCGAGCCCGACTTCCGCTTCTTCTTTGGCCGTTTCGTTGCCGGCGCCTTCTTTTTGGTAGCTGCCCTCTTGGCTTTCGTCTACACCGTCAGCTTGCGTACAGTCATCAACGCTGCGACCAACTCACTTTAGCACCCCTCTTCCCTCCTCTTCCTTCTACTGCTGTCGCTCCAGCATCCTCGTCCTCTTCCACAGCCGACGCTGCCTCGCTCTCAGCTCCCGTGGTCCCCTCCTCGTCATCTTCCTCGCTCTCCTCGTCCACCTCTTCGTCATCACTATCCTCTCCCTTCCTAGACCGCTTCTTCTTCTTGCTAGACGGAGCCTTCTTCGTCCGCTTCGTAGACCGCTTCTTGGGCGATGTCGACTTGCTGTCCCTTGCCACAGCTCGACGCTGCATTGTCAGCTGTGGAACGCCAAATGCACCGGAGCGACTTACACTTGGGCCAGCGACGTTACCGCTCCTCCTCCCAGACACCTTCAACCAGTCCTGAGCATCGGCACTCAGGAACGTCGTCCGATAGTTCGCTTCCGCCTCCGCATTGCTATGGAAGTTGTGGAAGCCAACGCGGGGGAGACGGATGGGTCCAGGGTAGGACGAAAGAGGCCAATTGTGCGTGGTGGCTCGATTTTGAAGAACAATTTGAGCTACCTCGCTCATGCGGTAGAGATTCTGCAGGTGTTAGCGGCGATCTTGGGAGTTGGTAAGATGACCTACCGAGCTATCATCCTGCATGGGGTCTTTGACCGTCTTGAGCTTGGCGGCGATGCTGAAAAGCAGACTGATGTTATCTCGGGTGGCGACGCAGTCCGCGAAGAACTCGACGAATCTGTATTGCAGTCAGCTACCTGTCCCAAAGCACTGATATCAGGGAAACAACTCACTTGGCAATCTCCTTGATAGGAGTTCGCTCCTCCTCCAAGTCTGGATGATGTGAGAGGATGAGCAGCAGTCTCGCCAAGGGCATCTCGACACGGTCGATCCGTTCCTCTGACCAATGTCAGCTTTGCGGCCTTGAATGATCTCTGAGATCCGAGCAGAACGTACCTGTTGTACAGCTAGCAGCCGTACGGACAACGGTCCTCATGATACTGGCAGCCTGTACTTGTTAGCTGGTGCGCCCATCTGAGGAGGATGCTCACCAATTGGACATTTTCGTGAGCCGGATCCTTTGCCACTAAGACAGGTAAGACACCCCATCTGGGCGAAAGACGTTGTAATGGTAGTACCTCTGCCAGCTTTTGCAGGAAGTGGTTTCGAACATGGAAGACGGTTTCCTGTCGTGTATCAGCTTTGATCTGACCCATGTCTTTCAACCGGAAACTCACCTGCAGCGTAGCAGCGACCGACTCGAAAAAGTCCCACTCCATAGCCTTGTCGTACCCCTTCGCATGAGCCAGCTTGAGCGAACACAACGCAGCCCGGAGCTTGAGGTGATGTCTCGCCTTCCCACTGATTCCCGTCAGCTCCGCAGCAAGTCGCGCGTGGTGGAAAAGCTCACCCTTCTCCAGTCTGCTCATTGACCTGACCCTCATTCGTAAAGACAGAAGCGAGCAAGTCGAACGTCGGCTTGGCGGCCTTGATGGCGTCCGGATGCCGGGCGAGACCGAGAGCTCGATGGGTGCAAATGCGAAGACCGAGGAGTTTGGCGCGATCGAGAATCTCCAGGTCCTCCTCTTGTACCCACTCATCTTGCGAGTCGTCCTAAATGGATCAGCTATACCCGGTAAGACGTGGGGATAAGCTCACATCATTCGAGGGCGACGCCTTGAACATAACCTCCTTCAGCACAAAGTCCATCAAATCGTCTGACCGCTCCTCGAATGCTGCAGGAGCGGACAGCGCCAGCTCCACAAGGACACGCAGATAGGTGAAGAGCTTGTCTTCATCATAGTCCGGGAAGAGCTGAATGATGTCCTACTGGAGTCAGCGATCGCCACATCGATGGTACAGTCTGAGCCAGCTTACATCAAGAAGCTCTCCCGGCGCCTGCGTCTTCTTCGAGAACGCAATGAAGCGCGCTGCGTACTTTGCCTGCATCGGCGTACCCTCCACAGCCTTCTGCATAGCCTTCTCGAGAGCTCGTCTAGAGGATCAGCACCAATTTTCTCGCAGACACAAGCTGGACTTACCCATCCTCAGGCACAGCCTCCGGATCAGCCCTACATACCGCCGCCAGCCCCTTCAACGCCACCTCCGCCAACCGCTCATTCTTCTTGTCCCCCATGACAATGACCAGCTCGGTGACGTGCGACTTGTACATCGGTGGACATTCCTTCGCGAGCAGCCCGAGCAGCCGGTACGCTATCGTCGTCAACCTTTCTGTCTGGTCCGCGGACGAGCCTTCGGGCCGTTGTAGACGTTTGATGAGAGGAGGGATGGAGCTGTGGTTGATGAGATTCCAAGAGGCGATATCGATGAGGGTGGTGAAGGTGTCGAGGATGTCGGCGTGGGATTGCTCGATCTTACGGAGGAGCTCATTCTACTCGTCAGCTAGCTGTGCTCGCATTGACCAATTGTCCCACACTATGTAGCTTACCTTGGCTTTGATGAGGGTCTTGAGATCAGACTGGACGTCCACGCATGCCTTGTACAGCTTGTACAGTCTGGGGTCGTTTGTCGCAGCGAACGAGTGCAGGTCCTTCTTGGCACGATTGACATCCCCAAACGTTTGCTCTGTACATTCAGCTGCTTCCTCCAGTAGCGCGAATGGCTCAACTTACGAGCGATAGCATTGATGATAAAGTCCAGCTTGGTCTTGACGGCCTTCTCATCCCCATCAATGATACCTCCCTATCAACATCAGCTTACGGTCCATCGCCGGGAAGGAACCTCACGAGGCGGACTCACATTGTTCTCTTCGCAGGTTTGCACATACGCCTTATATGGCAGATTTCCCTGCCTGAACCCCTTCAATCCGGATAACCTCTCCAAGGCTTTCATGCCTCCGTCATCTAGGTGGATACAGACGAGCAAGAGCCGATCTACCCAGACCTGCTCATCGATAGCGTCAACGGTAGGTAGTGGGAGGATGAGCGACTTGAAGGTTGAGGTCGTCTGGGACCGGGTATCGGGTGTGACGTCTCGGTGCATTAGGGAGGTGAGGAGCGCGGAGGGGATCCAGGCGAATTGCGAGATGGCGAGGGAGTCATCTTGTTCACTGTCGTGGTCAGCTATGGCCAGTCCTAGGGGAGGCTTCAGCTTACATTGCTGAGAACGCCTGTCTCCACAGATTGGCAAGAGTGGTCGCTGCTTCAGATCGGACGCTAGCCTACGCATCGTCAGCCTCATCCGCTCTAGAATGACAATGGACTGACCTTCTTATCGCTCATTCGCCCGCCTACCGCCTGCAGCGTCTGTAGCTTGAGATGATGCAGAGCCGTCTCGTAGTCCAGCCGACCTATTGAGCGGCAGATCGAAGCCCGGACCTTCTCATCCGCATCTTGTATCCGGTCCGTCAACTCAACTGTCAAGTCAGCTATCAATGTGCTACACTTCGGATATACGACAGCTCACCCTCCATCTGTCCTCTCAGATCCGGCTGATTCGCCAATATCAACCCTGCCGCCTCCACCCAAGCCAATCTCACAGGCAGCGCCTTATCCACCTTCCTGCCCACCCAAGACCTCCACGCCCCCGTCGCCGTCTTGGCCAAATCTCCCACCCCGCCGCTCACACTCGGCCGCATCCCAAACATCGTCCCCAGCGTCTTTGTCGACAGCTGCCGGAGCTGCACTTCGCCCTCCACCTTGAGATTCTCCTCGAGGAGCGGGATGACGTTGATGAGGAGATCAGGAGAGTAGCGGTACATGGTGATCATGAGTTTGTGCGAGTCGGCAAGGATGTCAAAGTCCGCAGCGGTCGCTTCGCCGGACCGGCCGTGTGCGTGCTGAATCTCGGAGAAGTGGGCGTAGATGGACCGGAGGAGGCGGTTGTGCGACTTGTTACAGACGTCTTGGATGAGCTGGAAGGCGGGGGTGTTGTCGCCCTGTATCGTCAGCTCATCTTAGCGACTGAGGCAGGATTCAGCTGACCTCTTTACGAGATTCGAACTGGGTGATGATGCAGTCCATCACACCCTGAGGCACTGCCGAGCTCTCCTCCAGCAGCTCAATCATGATATCCCTCATATGTCTTATAAGACTCTTGCTCATATCGTTTCTGCAAGTCAGCTGCCTTCCTTCTTCCTCGAGATACCCAACTGACCGGACGATCTCTACAAATCCCTCAAAGAAGCTAGTCATGATCCCTTCCCAGTCTGGCACGTCCAGACACAGCACCACCGACTTGATCGTCGCCAGGTTCTCGAGCAGGTGATAGTATTCCGCATAGTACGGGACGTCCGTTATCCGCTGGCTTGCAGCCGGGGCAGTTTGGGAGTCGGTGGTAGACCGGCCCTTTGAAGAGGCAGTCCGGGTGGGGGCGGGAGGAGCTTTGAGGTTGAGAGTGATTTGAGCGGCCATGAACTGGAAGATATCCTAGAACGTCAGCTGTCTTCCTTCGCTGGCATGACAAGGTTCGGTCAGAGGAGAGGGCTTACTCTGAGCTCTTCCGCTGTGAAGGGGGCATTTGGAGCGTATAGTCGAAGCAAATCGGCCAGGCAGCAAGCAGCGTACGCTTTGACTCCTCGACTGGCATATCAGCACTTCCTTCCCTTCCTATCGGTGAACAAAGCGTACTCGGGATGGTGCATGATCACCTTATTGATCAACGGCGCCCGTACGGGGTCCAGTGACTTGACCTCGGTCAGATCCTGCTCCAGTTCTTTCAGCTTCAGATGCAGTGTCTACGACTGTAAGCTCCGTTTCCTCTATCGGTGTCCGGTCAGCAAGGACCGATCGGACACACCTTCATACGCTTCAAAAGTGCCTGAGCTGTCTGGCCTTTCCCGGACTGGATGAGCTTCTCTGGGAAGTCCAGTCGCCTCATCGGCGCTGCAGCTGCGGGCATGGTGGGCGCTGCTCTGAGAGTAAGGTAGGGGGAGAAGAGGAAGAACGAAGAGCAGAGGTGAGGTGGACCGAAATCCGACGCGCTGGAAATTCAGGCACTAAGTCACGTGATCAAATTCGACGCGTCGGATCGGATGACGGTGTCGATCGACGCGTCAGTCCTGCCTGTCGACAACCAACTGACAAAGATCTTCCAGCCGCTCTGACCTCTTCATCTTCCCCATGAATATCCCTTCTTGATGCTCTCGTATGAGTGACAATAACGACGACCCAGAGATGTCCCTCTCCGCGCCCTCCAATATCGGTTTCGGGGCATACATGACCCCCTTCACGCCCCAAAACTATGGCCGTCCCTCGTCCCCTTTGAACCCCCACGCGGGTTCTTCCTCCCCAATCACCTCGCCTACGCCCCAATACGCCTCTCATCCCCATCTACCAATGCACCACTACTTCCCTGCACCTCCTTCGGCCGAGGCTGGGCCTTCTCGACCTCTCCAGCGACCACGGAACGGGAGTGGGATTGGGAATGGGCGAGTGCCCTCCTTCTCTTCGCCCGGATCTGGCAGCAGCTCGCGCTTCGGCCGCCGACCTACTGCGCCAGCACATACGCGCTCAGCTGGTTCTTCGGCAGTGGTAGGAGGGCTAGGCGGTCCTTTGGACTTGTTTACGGAAGGCACCAGTCCGGTGCAGGGGCAATTATGGCGAGATAGGCTGGGGAGACGCATGGAAGAAAGGGAGAGGCGGAAACGGGCCAGGGAGAATGAGATGGGGAGGAGGAGGGATATCGAGGGCGATGATGCGGATCAGAATCAAGATCAAGAGGCTGCGGATAGAAGAGCGCAGGAGGATGACGAGGAGGTGAGCTCAAGCCTTTCGGACGAGAGGGCATCAGCTGATATCGTAGATCTTCCGCAGACTTATGGTCCTTCAACGGAGAAAAGCTCAACATGCCGTGCTGGTCTCGCACGAGATGGAGACGGGCGGCTCGGATCCTCTCGAGCCTGACTTCTGGGAGGACGAGATGTCAGACCTGGAGAAGGAGGAGCGGGAGCTCGCTGCTCGGAGCGACGGACACGTGTTTCAGCCACCATCACACGCCCTCAACCCCACTCAGCATCCTTACCAGCAACCTCCACAACACAGTTTCGGCATGGCGACACCGCCACCTCGGATGTCAGCCAGTCGAGCGCCTAACAGCGGGACCCATGACGCAACGATGGGTTCATACCGAGAACAACAGGAGGAAGAGGAGGATTGGGCAGAGGAGGCGGCGGCGGCCGAGGAGGCAGAGAGGGTGGCGGAAGAGGCAGAAATGGTCGATCGGGCAGAGAGGGAGTTCATGCTCGCAAGGGGAGGCGGGGTTTACGTGCAACACGGGGGCGGAGGCGGGATGGACATGGACTGGGATGGGTTCGAGCAGATGGACTTTGAGTGAGGGGTATTCCCACTGATATGATCAGAAGCCTATTTTTACCTCTTGTACACAGTTGCTTTCATGTATCTATGCTTGATACGATGCATTCGTTCGTTTCTTGATCTTGATCATAGGTGTCCCTCCCCACCTTCATGCACATCCCGCTATCATCCGCAAAGACACATCCACCCTCCGCTGTACACGCCGCGCCGCCTGGAAGGACTCGGCGGTCGCGCTTAGTAGACCTGTTGAATCAGCTCTGCGTCTGCTGCGATACCATGCAGAGCTTGCCAGCTCACCTTCTTCTTCTCGTCTACGGAGATACCGCCCGGACCCATGTTGACGAGCAGAAGCAGTCCACCGACGATAGCTATATGATCAGCTGATGACCTACGAGCCGTTACGGATTCAAGGCCGTCTAGCTGAAGACGTACACAATGTCTGGAAGCTAGGGATTGATTAGCTTGTGTCCTGACTACACACATGGACCGAGAAGCTCACAAGTCGTATTTCAGGAAGTCCCGCTGAGGATGCGCCGAGTGCACGCTCCACCTTTGCCATCAGCTACTGCCTGTCTCTATCAATGCAGAGGGGAGCACAACGTAGCTCACCAGTTGTTGATGAACACGTTGAAGATACTCAGGAGCGCAACCAAGAAGCTAGCCGAGTACTTTGCCTTGAAGCCCACAGCGACCATGATGCACGCGCCGAGCCCGACGATCGAGACGAGCACGCGAGCAAAGGACCAGTTGCCCTGGAAGATGAAGCCGATAAAGAGGAAGATGAGCAGGATTCGGCCTGCGAGCTGGAAGCTGGGCAGGTCAGCTCGCGGGTCCCCGTGTGCGCTGCAGGTGAGAGTGAGCTTACTACTTCCGCCTGTCAGTCTCGCTCATGCTCGGCAAGCCCGCAAAGAGCTTCTTCTTGTTGGCGAGCGAGTCGGAGAGGACCATAAGCAGTCCGCCAACGACAGAGAGGTTGCGCAGGAAGAAGGAGAGGTCGAAGAGGAGTCCGTAGCCGAGGCCTAGGCGTCAGCTCGCTGCTCCCATCACAAAAGCAGAGCTAGCTCACCCTGAGCGACCACGACGCCGAGAAGACCAAAGACAGAGTAGTCAGGGTACCGCTTAGCGATGACACCGAGAGAGCACGCGAGCATGGTGACGACATTGATGAGCAGGAAGAGGTGGGATATGCCCCATGGGAAATGGCGGTGTCTAGGGATGGGATCAGCTGGTTGTCACGCGACATCTGCAGGGAGGCTTACTTCTGGAGATACCATAGCTGATCGCCCCATTGCGTCAGGATACGCAGGGCGTCTGCCTTGTCAGCTCGAAGCTCATGCCCCCAGACCGGCGTGAAGGGCCCCCGGCTGACCTTCGAGGAATGTCACTACGATGAGGAAGCGTGCGGCAGCAGGCACGTATGGCCGGATAGGCTACAGCATCAGCAACCCGTCCATCTCTCACGGTCCAGGCCGATACACGACTATCTCAGTCCTCCAATACGTCTGCTCACTCTACATTCCGCAAAGATGGCAGACCCGACTCACTTGACTGTAAGTCTCAATAGCATCCTCGGCCTTACTGCTCCACACCTTGACCTGCGAAAGGACATCACCCCCCTGACCGCCCATCTGCCCTCCCGAGCGCGGCCGCACCGGATCAGGCGTATAGCCACCGCCCCCGCCGCTCATTCCTCCGGTCATACCGCCCATCATGGGCGCGCGAGGCGCGTTGGGGTTGAGGTGAATGCGTTGCGTCGCTGACATTGTGCAGTAGGTTCAAGCGGTGTAGAGTATGCGGGTTTTTGGGTAAAAGCTTCAAGGTGATGGATCCCTCTCGCGCTGGATAGGCAGAGCTGTACACGTCCCTCGCTGATCTATAGGAGGATCGGGTAGGAATGCAAAGTGGAACATCAACAGGAGATGCCTCGTTGGCATGGAATGGAATGCTGCCTGCGTGCCAAATGCGGGATCAATTATTTAAGTGCGTCATTCTTGGCTGGTGGCGTCGATCGCCCAAGCGAAGAGATTTTGGATCAGCGCTCAGCGTGCAGGACAGCTGCAAGCTGGCATATGTCCAATGCAGGCGGATACCAGGGCGTGCACAACTGAAGCAAGATCTCAGCAAGCGGTACATCTCAGTCAGGTGGTCAACGCCTCACATCATCCCCATAGCTCTCCGCCTCCTCCCGCCCCAGTTTCCACTAACGACCTCCTCCTCCTGCGCCCTCTTCTTCGCCTTCCCCTTCTTACTAATCTCCATCAGTCCCATGGCATACCGCCTCTCCCGCTCTTCATCATCCATCTCAGCCAGCGAAATGCCTGACTGGAAGCCTGGTGGATTGACCGAGTAAGCTGGGCCGCCAAACCGGCGCCGACAGATCCCGGAACCGTGTTCGAGGTACTCGGCGCGTGTGATGGGGTGGGTGGAGAGGTAGGATTCCGAGGTGGCGAGGTTGGTTGCGGCGTGGTAAGGTGGTGCGGACGTACTGAGGGGTCAGCGGGGTCAAAAGGCAGAGCTCACTCGAATGCCTCAAAGATCCCGATGTCGAATCCGGTAGGACAGAGGGCTCGGAGATCTCGTTCTCTGGCCAGTCAGCCGGATACTTTGCCAAGTTAGACGTCGATGAAGGGCACTAACAGTCTTTCGCCTATATTCTGTATCATGCCCAAGCCCCCAAAGATCCCGATGTGCGCCCAAAACATGCCTTGCAGCTCGACAGGCATCTGCCCGATCACAAATGCGATAGTCTCAGGCAAGCCCGTCTGCTTCAGACCTGCGGATGTCAGACAGACCCCTCACCCATAGAGGATCCGGAGCGCCGAACATACCGATGTCGCTGGGATGAAAGAGGAGCTCTGGTCCCGCAAATCGCTCATTCCCCATGTAAAGTACCTGCTCCTCCTCCCCGCCGTCTGCTGCTTTCCGCGATGAGCTTTGAGCGCCATTTGTAGGTGGAGGTGATGAAGCAGCGCCGGGTCCAGAACGGATATACCCTGTCCGAGAGGTCGAGTTTGGCGAGAAGTCAGGGAGGACGTATTCCTGCACTATCGGGTTCTTGCGGGGATTTCGTCTGAAGACGTCAGCTCGTGTTCGGCTAAAGCCAGCCAAGCATCTGCAAGCTGACTCACTTGCAAAGGTCCAGGTCCGCCTTATAGTCCATACTGACGTAGCCGCAGGTCTGGCGAACAGCTTCGACGATAGCAGTCTGATCAATCATATTCCACTGTCGGAACGAAATGAGATGCTTTAGATGATTGGTCAGAAGCTTGCCGCCGATATCCATCCTATCTAGTCAGCTTTGTCCCGCCTTCGTGGGGAAGACATACCGCTTGATGTGCTCCCAGATGACCTCGCCGGATCTGATAGGTATTACATGGGTATACGAGTACCCCATGTCGATAACGATAGAGCATTCTGGAGAGATACCTGTATCGTCCTCGAAGAGCCCACCGTACGGTATCAGAGCAGCGGCTGAGCATAGGTCAGCATCTGGCCCTTTCTCCTAGACACTACAAGATGGTACTTACGAGTGGTCCGATAGTAGCTTGCGAACTCCCATTCCTCGAAGACCATCTGATCATACGTCTCTGCGATATTCGGCAGATTGAAGTATGGCTCGGTAACCAGGAGCGACGTCTCGGTAGGAGTGATCTAGCTGTCAGCTCTTACGAGTCGCATGTTGGCGGCGAGGAAGTGCTCACATTCAAGCATGAAGAAGAGAAAATGCGGTCCCAAACAGCCTTCTCCACATCCCAGTTGACAAGCATACCCTGTGTCGATCAGCCACTGCTGCTGCACCCAGGAGGAGCACGACGTACCCGCTCGAAGGGCCGACGATATGCCAGACTCGACAAGTCTTTGCATGACTCTATCTCGTCGGCGACGTAGACTTTCTTCTCCGCTTTTGACCGGGCTATTGAGTTGGGGATGACTCTGTGAGCACTGTCAGCGGAGAGCCCTCTGGAGCAGACGGATCTCGACGTGCCTGGGCTCCCAATCTACCCCTGCCACTCCAGCTTTGATGATATACGCCCCATTATCGAGAACGAGGACCGGAGTGGATGTCATATCGGTCGTTGGTGGGCGGGATGTATCGTCTGCTCCGACATGCTATAAAGTACAGTGTCAACAGATGAACGTGCAGTAGCAGGTGGACCTCGGCGTCGGTGTCCGAAATATCGCTTGGCGTTTCATCTATAAATCCGCAAAACTCCGCCTCGGAATCGACAGCTAGATACGCATGCGCACCTCTTGCTCGCTCGCCACGTGTCTTCCCCCGCCACGTTCCGGCGGCTGGGGTTGGGGAGAGGCGGACAAAGTTGGGTGGGAAGGGGATCAGGAAGAGTGAGACGATAAGAAGGCCAAGGCAACGAAGGCTCTCTTGATCTTCAGCTTTTAGCTACACAAACAACACCCCGCTTCCTCGTCTCCTCTCACGCTCTTTGACTGTTCAAGTGAGTCCACGGCAGTTTCACATCTCCCTCCCCAACTGAAACCTCCACCCCAAAATTCCCGACTTTCTGAGCTCGGACATCCCCACGCGCGTGACCGCGAATTCCTCCCCCTCCCGCTCATCAACCAACTTTTCTTCTCTCTACATCTCTTCTTCAATTCTCTGATCTACAGCTAATACGATCAGCCGCTCTTCTTCCTCTCCTTTTACTCTACTGAAATCCACACAAAATGTCTACCAAGGGTACGTCTCACCAGCTTGGGTGACTTCCGCGCTCGCGCTCGAGCTCACGTCCGCAGCTATCCGCGAGTACGACGCCAAGCAGCTTCTGTCTTACTGGTTGCCCCGTTCCCCTACCCCCATCCCCTGTAAGACCGAGTCGACGGTCGCACCCGTCCAGGTCGCTCAGGTTGAATTGTAAGTCCTAGTCTGGCCCAAGAGGCAGTGCCGCAGGGATGAAGGGCTCGTGCTGATCCACAGCGACCCGGCTACCAAGACCGTCTCCCCTCCCATCAAGCCCGGCCAGGGTCTCCCCGAATGGGTCTTCACCTCCAAGCTCGTCGGCAAGCCCGATCAGCTCATCAAGCGACGCGGAAAGGCCGGCCTTCTCTGCCTCAACAAGGAGTGGGAAGAGACTGGTGCCTGGATTGAGCAACGCGCTGGCAAGCCCCAGCTCGTCGAGAAGACCACCGGAACTCTCAACACCTTCATCATCGAGCCGTTCCTCCCCCACGCGGCCGACACCGAGTACTATGTCTGCATCAACTCTGTCCGTGAGGGTGACTGGATCCTCTTCACACAGTGAGTTCAGCTTTCAGGTTGAGTGAGCAGTAGCTGATCTGGTAGCGAGGGTGGTGTTGAGGTCGGAGATGTTGATGCCAAGGCGTTGAAGCTTCTCATCGCTGTCGGAGAGGAGGTAAGCTTTTGTGACTGCTGTCCGAGTCCGAGCTGATTGTCAGTTCCCCACTCGCGAGACTATCATCTCGACCCTCCTCCAGTCTGTCCCCGCTGCCAAGCAGGACATCCTCTGTGACTTTCTCATCCGCATGTACGCCGTCTACGTCGACTTGCACTGTGAGTAGCTCCGTCTTCGTCAAGGATCAAGCTCATTTCCCAGTCGCCTACCTCGAGATCAACCCCCTCGTCTGCGTTGACGCGACTGCCACCAAGCCCGCCGAGATCTTCTACCTCGACATGGCTGCCAAGCTCGACCAGACCGCCGACTTCCTCTGCGGTCCCAAGTGGGCTCTTGCCCGTGACACCGCTTCGTCCGTCGCCGGCTCGTCGATCAAGGCTGACCGTGGACCGCCCATGGTCTGGCCCGCGCCCTTCGGTCGTGATCTCACCAAGGAGGAGGCGTACATTCAGAAGCTCGACGCTTCGACCGGTGCCAGTCTCAAGTTGACCGTGCTCAACCAGACTGGTCGCGTTTGGACCATGGTTGCTGGTGGTGGTGCATCGGTCGTCTACTCAGACGCCATCGCCGCTGCTGGCTTTGCCCACGAGCTCGCCAACTACGGTGAATACTCGGGTGCCCCGACCGAGGGTCAAACCTACGAGTACGCCAAGACTATCGGTAAGTAGCTTGTGTATCTCAGTTTAGGCTTTGCTCACACCCTTAGTCGACCTCATGACCCGTGGCGAGGTTCACCCCGAAGGCAAGGTCCTCATCATCGGTGGTGGTGCCGCCAATTTCTCGGACGTCGCCGCTACCTTCAAGGGTATCATCCGTGCCCTGAAGCAGTACAAAGAGGCGCTCCTCCGCCACGACGTCAAGATCTGGGTCCGCCGAGCCGGTCCCAACTACCAGGAGGGTCTCAAGGCCATGCGCCTTTGCGGAGAATCCCTCGGTCTTTTCATGAAGGTCTACGGTCCCGAGTCCCCCATCACTGCCATCGTCCCCATGGCTCTCGGCATCTCCAAGCCCCCTCCCACCCAGTCCGCCACCCCCGCCGTCGAGGACGCCCCCGTCCAGGCCAACGGCTCGAACGGCACCGGTCCCGAGAAGACCCAAAAGGCGGTCGGCTCCATCAAGGCCGACGGCTCGCGCGAGCAGGCCGACGACCACATCGTCCACTTTGAGACCGAGACGGTTGGCAAGCGCACTTGGTACCGTCCCTTCGACGAGCACACCCGGTCGTTCGTCTTTGGTCTCCAGCCCCGTGCCATCCAGGGGATGCTCGACTTTGACTTCTCCTGCGGCCGCAAGACCCCCTCGGTCGCTGCCATGATCTACCCCTTCGGCGGTCACCACATCCAAAAGTTCTACTGGGGCACCAAGGAGACCCTCCTCCCCGTCTACACTTCCGTCGCCGAGGCGACCAAGAAGCACCCGGACGTCGACGTCGTTGTCAACTTCTCTTCTTCCCGGTCGGTCTACGCCTCCACCATCGACATCCTCTCCTTCCCCCAGATCAAGGCCATCGGTATCATCGCCGAGGGTGTCCCAGAGCGTCATGCCCGTGAGCTCCTCCACCTCGCCACCAACAAGGGCGTCATCATCATCGGTCCCGCCACCGTCGGCGGTATCAAGCCCGGATGCTTCCGTATCGGAAACACCGGTGGTATGATGGACAACTTGATCTCGTGCAAGCTCTACCGTGCCGGATCGGTCGGCTACGTCTCCAAGTCGGGCGGTATGTCGAACGAGCTCAACAACATCCTCTCGTACACCACCAACGGTGTCTACGAGGGTATCGCCATTGGTGGTGACCGATACCCCGGTACCTCGTTCATCGACCACATTATGCGGTACCAGGCGGACTCGGAGTGCAAGATGATCATGCTCCTCGGAGAGGTCGGCGGAACGGAAGAGTACCGTGTCATTGAGGCCGTCAAGTCTGGCAAGATCACCAAGCCTATCGTGGCTTGGGCGATCGGGACGTGCGCCAAGATGTTCACCTCCGAGGTGCAATTCGGTCACGCCGGATCCATGGCCAACTCAGACATGGAGACGGCCGACGCCAAGAACCGCTCCATGAAGGCGGCCGGCTTCATCGTCCCGGACACCTTCGAGGACCTCCCCACCGTCCTCGCCGAGACCTACCAGAAGCTCGTCTCGTCCGGCGCTATCGTACCCAAGCCCGAGGTCGAGCCCCCAAACATCCCCATGGACTACAACTGGGCGTCCAAGCTCGGGCTCATCCGGAAGCCCGCTGCCTTCATCTCGACCATCTCGGACGAGCGGGGCCAGGAGCTCATGTACGCCGGTATGCGTATCTCGGAGGTGTTCGAGGAGGAGCTCGGCCTCGGCGGTGTCGTCTCACTGCTCTGGTTCAAGCGTCGTCTCCCCCCATACGCCTGCAAATTCATCGAGATGGTCCTCCAGCTTACGGCGGACCACGGACCGGCCGTCTCGGGTGCGATGAACACCATCATCACTGCACGTGCCGGCAAGGACCTCATCTCGTCCCTCGCCGCCGGTCTCCTTACCATCGGTGACCGCTTCGGTGGTGCACTCGACGGCGCCGCCCGCGAGTTCTCGAACGGTCTCGAGTCGGGCTTGACCCCGCGAGAGTTTGTCGACTCTATGCGGAAAGCCAACCGCCTCATCCCCGGTATCGGCCACAAGATCAAGTCAAAGACCAACCCGGATCTCCGGGTCTCGCTCGTCGTTGACTTTGTCAAGAAGAACTTCCCCGCCCACAAGACCCTCGACTTTGCCCTCGCGGTCGAGGACGTCACTACCCAAAAGTCCAACACCCTCATCCTGAACGTGGATGGTGCTATCGCCGTCTCGTTCTGCGATCTGCTTTCGGGCTGCGGCGCGTTCACCGAGGAGGAGGCGCAGGAGTACAGGAACATCGGGGCCCTGAACGGTCTCTTTGTCCTGGGTCGGTCTATCGGTTTCATCGGACACGTGAGTCAAGAACCCTTTCTCTTCGCGAAGACCGAGCTGACATCTTCAGTTCATCGACCAGAAGCGTCTCAAGCAGCCCCTCTACCGTCACCCGGCCGACGATATCTTCATCAGCTTGGCCGACAGGGTTATGATCCAGCCCGGAAATTAGGCTGCGGGCGTAGAAGAAGGGGTAATGGGGTATCATGGAACACATATAGACGGAAGGGTAGGATAGGTTCTCATACATCAGGTTCAGGTTGGTTTCGCTAGGTTCTTCGTATCATCGTCATGTTTATAGATTATGGATCTCTTCACTTATGCGTCGAACTGACTTGGCACTCACACTGCGGTAACCCGTCTATTGACTGGTGCTCATATGACTCAAAAGTGATCTCCTGCCAGCCCTAAGGTCCCCTTGCTGTCTTCTCTGCGGGACTCACTTGAGTGTCTCCTTTCCAATTAAGCGTAAGCGTGTGCGGTCGTGAACAAACCGGAAGCATAGGGTCATGAAGGAGGGGAGATGGTGCGTAATTGAGCGAGAAGGAGGATTAAAAAGGTTATCTGACAGAGGAAGTATGTACATCATGCATCTCCTGATACTCCTGATACTCCTGATACTCCTGATACTCCTGATACTCCTGATACTCCTGATACATCTGTGCTCCGCCCGTCAAGTACATTGCTGCCACCGGGTCATTGCCGCTTCTTTGCGAGACTCCCAGACATTCACGCCGATCCCCCACCTCTGAATGACTCATCATCATCGGTGTCCACCACGAATGATCCGGCTTGCCGGGCTTGGCTATCGGCAGGATTCGAGCCGACGGTCTCCTTCTCCTCCTTGGCCGCATCGGCGGACTGCTCTCCGCACATCTGATCCTGGGTGTCCGGCTGATCCCATGCTTTGGGTACTTTGGTTGTGTCGGACGAGACTGCAGAAGTGTTCTTGCCGCCCGTGCTCGCACTCGCAATGGACGTCTGCATTGACTTGGGTTTCTCGGTCGACGAAGGCATGAATGACATCGTTCCCAGCAAGCTCCGGCCACGGAGAGCCGCGGACAAGTCAGACGCAATGATGGGTACGCCACTCCTCTTCTGCGCAGAACCTCTGAACATGGGCGCGCGTGGATCTTCCTCGTCAAAATCTGACGCGAGGTACCGCCCCCCACTGTGAGTGCTGGAGACGGTGGCGGTCTGCTCCCCCGGCTGTACGGCGTTCGATCTCGTGGCCGACACTTGGCTGTCATCGCTCACCTGCCGAACCAGGGCTGGCTTCCCTTCCTGATCTTTGGACATGATGGTCGGGAGTGGGATAGCTAGCTGCTGGAGCTGTGACGATACGAATGAGGAGTACAGACTCTGAATCGCCAGTAGCAGGAGTCACCTATATATGCGCGCGTTCAGCTGCTCGTCCGCGGTCTTGGAAAGTCACGAAGGCTCTGAGCACGCCATCAGCTCAGGTGCCCTTTGTACTCCCCGAATTGATATCGGCATCCTTTCTTGACCGTCTGCACACTGTGTGAGACCAGTGTCGCGAAGGGAATATCTACCGATCCGGAAGGCTAGCAGATCCCCCTTGTCGCAATGAGGTCGCTGTCTTTGCGCCTCGCACCTCACTCTCCTTTCTTCATTGGCTCCAACTAGTCTTCTACTACCTTAGAGGCGGAATTGCGTGCTCTGACGCCTTATATCGCCTTCCGAGAAGGCACAAGCCACCACTGTCTAGATCTACGCGCGCGGAATAAGGGATCTGACGACAGGCGCACCGTGCAGCTGCATTTATTCTTACTAACCCCTTTGTTCCTCGGTGAAGCGAGCTTGTAAGGGGTGCGTCTTGAAAGGAGTAACAACTTGTACAGCATGCTCGCGCCGAGAGACAGGACTGCCCAGTGGCAAACAAGTGCTTCATCGCCACCGTCGTTGACCCCCACATAATTGACCTCTTCTCGACCGTAAAGTGCACAACCAGAACCTCCTCAACCCGCGAAATCGACCAGCTCACACACCACCTTGATCACCACACAACCAACATGCCGCCCAAAGCCAAGCCCACTTACAGAGAGATCATGGCAGGGGTGGCTGGCAGGCTCACGGACCCAACCCTTGATCAGAACATCAAAGGGTCTGGCTTGACGCTTACGGCGACGGGACCCACTGCCCAAGAGGTGGCTCAGGACACTCACGGAGTGGGCTGGTACTGCTTCGGACCCCTGCGCGATATCTACGCGACCCAGAGTTCTGCTGCCAAGGATACCGCCACGTCGTCTTACCTCAGAACACACCTTCGCGACAGCATGGAATCTCAATGCCCATGGGCTTGTTGTCGGCAGCCATGGCTTTGGCGAGTCTCAAGTCCCCAGAATCGCCATTCTGATGCCGGTCGACGCCTCGACTGCTGTCAGATCACCTCTGGTGCTCTGGGTGGAGACTGACGCCTCGGAGGGTACGGAACGAAAGCACCATGTGTCCCTGACCAAGCACCCCGCTACCGCCCTGTCCGTGGAAGATATCACGGCTGACCCGACATATAAGCTCCTTGACTCCACATACAATCTGAACTCGACAGATGAGATTCTGCGCGTCGCAGGTCGTCAGAAGGGGATTAAGGAGGGTGACACGATATCCAGGTTGACGCTGAGTACGGGCTCAAAGATCCGCTCGGTTGACGTGCTGCACGTCGCAGGCAGCCTGCTGATCAAGAGCCTGGACACATCAGTCTCCGCAGATGACAGCGTGTTGGAGCGGAATATCATTCCTTGCTGAAAAGGACCAGAAATCCATCTTTCCGAAGCGTCGTCTGTTATCTCTGGGCCATGTCAACGGTGCCTCAGGAGTGTGAGCAGTGCACAGGGAGACTTTTTCAGTCGTGGAGGTGGGGCGAGAGAGCAGGAGAGTGACCGGAAACCTTACTGCCAGTACATGCATTCACGTCAGCGCGATTCGAGTTAGCATCGATATTACTGCAAAGGTTACATGCATAGCACCTGCAGACAACCGGGATAGACAACACGGAAGTACAAACTAGACGGGGAACAACGCTGACACCTGATACCCAAACACAGCTTGACGTGACCCCTAAGCCTTGACCTTGCCGATGACTATCTGATCAGCACTGCCTCTGCCTCTGCTGACTCTGCAGGGTGGCGTAGACTTACCAGTGTCGGCCGCGTACTTCTGGATCGCATTTGGCGGGTGGATCATTTGGTACTCCTCCGTCGCATCTCGGCCAGCGTAGAGCATGATCGCCTTGGCGCCTCCCGGGTGCTCGCTGAGGAAGCTAGGGTGTCAGCCAAATCCAGCTCAAAAGCAAAGATAGACCCACTTGGTAACATCGAGGACCTGACCATCAATCACGACCCAGATATCGCTCTCCTTGTTGTGCTTGGCAACCTCCTCCATCGTGTACTCTCCGCCAGCCTTGTCCTCCTTCTTCGCCTTGGTCTCGGGCAGCTTCTCGGGCTCGAGCTGAGCGGCGGTCCGGTCGCCCTGCTGAGCAGGTGCAGACTCGGCGGGAGCAGCCGAGGCGTCGTGAGACTGGACCTGGGACTGCTGCGAGCCAGAGCTGGAGGACGAGGCGCCCCCTTGGCCGGCCCATGAGAACTCGAGGTTGACATTCTTGCTGTTGGGGTCGACGCGGATACGGGTCTCGAGGAGCTGACCGGAACCACCACCGCCCGAGCTGGAGCTCTGGGTAGCGAGCTGGCCGAGAAGGTGCGATGCGGCAGAGTCACCGGCGACACGACCGAACACGACACATCCCCTGACCGGTCAGCCTCATTCCTTCCAGGGCGGACGAGAAGCTCACAAAAGCGAAGACCCTCCGAGACGGTTGGCACCGTGTACACCACCGGCCAGCTCACCACAGGCGAAAAGACCGGGGATGGCCTTGTCGTTGGCGTCCATCACAGCAGAGTCGGTTCCGATCTCGAGACCACCCATGGTGTAGTGGAGAACGGGGGTCTGTCTTGTCAGCCTAAGCACGGCGAAAAAGATCAGCTCAACATACCATGAGAGCGACGTGGAACTGGTCGTCCATCTTCCACTCTCCACCTTTGAAGAACTTCTTGCCGAATGGGTCGGATCCGGGGTTCTTGCTGTACTTGTTGTGGTCATCGACTGATTTGTCAGCGACACCCAAGACTCAGTCGTAATCGTTACTGACAAGTCTTCTTCAACACCTCGGGCGAGCATCCGATCTCCTTGGCCAGCTCGTCACCGCTTCCGAACCGCCTCATGAGGCCACGACCGACGTAGTGCTTGCAGTGCCATTCGATCTCCTTGGACGCGGTGCCGTTGAGGATCAAGCGGATAGGGAACTACACCGTCAGTCCGAGTACCTGTAAATGACGAAAAAAATGACCTTGTTGTTCTCCCACATCTTTCCGGTAACGTAGTCTCGGTGCTGCAGCTCGTCGACGAAGCGGTTCCCGGTGTTATCGAGGAGGAGACCGCCGACACCACGAAGGGCCTCAGCAGCGAGGAACTTGACCTTTGCGTCGGGGTCCTTGGGGTCGACAAGACCAGTAGGGTGGACCTGGACCTTTTCCATGTCGATACCCTTGGCTCCGATCGACATGGCCATCTTGTGTCCGTCACCAGTGCAGTGGTCACCGTTGGTGGTAGGCTGACGGGTAAGCCGGGGACTCAACGGAAACGCGGCGCAGAACTTACCAAGTTGTAGTATTCAGGTCGGTGCTTCTTGAGCAGAGAGTCAGAAGTAAAGTCGGCAGCGTAACCTCCGGTGGCCAGAATGACGGTACCGTGCTCGGTGAACTAGAACGTAAGCTGTAGTCCAAGCGTGAAAAAGGTTCTGCTCACCTTCTTGCCGTCCTTCTCGTACTCGACACCGAGGACGTTGTTGCCCTCCTGGATCAACTTGCTGACCTTGGCCTTCTTCAAGATCTTGACGCGGTCCGGCTTGTTCTCGGCGAGGTCTTCGAGCTAGCTCATCAGTGACATGTCTTGGGCAAAGCGGAAAAGTCTCACCTTCTCCATCAACGCGTAGGTGATGGTCATACCCGGGAACTGCTGTCCACCTCGGTGTGTCCGTTCCTGCGAGTGTCCACCCAGACGCGAGACCTTGGACAAGTCGAGGCCAAATCGCTCGACAAGCCAGTTGACGGCGTCTCCTGACTTGTAGGTGAGGACCTTGATCAGGTCATCTCGGGCGAGTTCACGGGCGGACTTCTTGGTGTCGGCGAAGCTGGGCTGTCAGCTTGGCCTGCTTCAGCCGATGAGCGCGACTCACAACTTGGCGGAAGTATCGGGAATGCCAAGATCGGCCTGAGCCTGTGTGGCGGCACCGTTGATACCACTGGTTGCCTTTGTCGAGTTACCCTAGCCAGATCAGCCCCCATTTCACTCTGAGCTTGAATTATGGACTCACACCCATGAAGCTGTTCTTGTCGAGGAGGAGCTAGACGATCAGCACCTTGCTATACTTTCGCGGAGATTCGGTCGCGTCGATCGGAATGGAGACATACCACATTGCCACCTCGTTCCAGAACGGTGTGAGCTGCGCTCAAACCGGAAAGACCACCTCCGACGATGATAACTTTGGCGTTAGACATTGTTTGTGATGGTGATGGTGATAGATGGGGTAGTGTGAGAAGGGAGTATGAGAGGAAGATGAAGGAATGGGTGAAGGCTTTTCAAACAGTTTGTTGGCTGTGTTGCGGATTCTCCGGTTGGAAGAGTGGACAAGTTGCCGGTAAGCGGGGAGAAGCTGTGGCGAATGGCGTTACCCCAGATTCAGAAGCGGACTTCCCCGCAAGCTCTCCAGAGTTACTTCTAGAGGCAATTATAGGCCCTCCTCATTACGGCACTCGGCTGAACTTGTAACCGAGCCGGAGCTCCGCCTTAGAGAGTGCTGTGAGAAAGTGGCTCGAGTCCGGCGAGCTCATCGTCTATCTGGTCAACTCCATCTCATCGTACATCCTGCATGCCACTGCCTGAAGCTGAGACAGAGGTGCTGAGGATATGGTGTGCTTGGCGCTTTCGCGCCGCCTGCATAATCTCAGGTGCGTAGTTGGAACTGATTGGAACCACCAGCGATGTGGAGTCCTCCTCCTCGGTGCGAGAGTCCTTACCACACTCATGAGCGTCTGGGATCTGGAACCCTCGGCATGTGGCTCCCAATTAATGTTCCAGGCGGCCGGGAGGGCGCGTCGCTCGTGGGAGTATGGGAGTCACGCGAAACGCAACCATCGACCTTCTGAAACAGAAAGTTTTAACCAGATCCGCGCGGCAATTACAAATACCTACCCTCAACGTCCACACCCTTTGATCACCATGCCTTTCGATCGCTCTTGTTCCAACTTGTCCGCATGTGTTACTGATCCACCCCGTCGGACCCATATGTTGCGCCGTGCTTACCGAGTATCGACTAAGGGATGAGGCGGGCATACTTGACCGACCACCCCTAGAACCCGAGGAGGTCGGGCGAGAACCTTTTCATCGATCTCCATCGCTGGGCACGCTGACAACACTGAGATTAGCGCAGGTCGGTCCCCTATCCCTGACTGCTCAGGATGTCCGGTGAGATGTCAGTCGATTGGTGGTCCGTGCTTGAAGGCAGCAAACATCCCCGAGATCTGCCCTCGGCGGGGTGCGAAATTCACTGAGCAAGCAGTGGATTGTCCTTTGCACCCTCTCCTCGGGGTACGCGGAGCTCTGTGTAGGTGTGACATCCCTTGGAGACACAGCGAAGCATGGTCGACCGGGGGCGTCTTCGAGTCTTGGAGAGGTATAAGACCCCCACTCACTTGAGACCCAGTCCCTCATCTCCTTTTCCGCGCTCACCTCTCGAGCTGAGCAAGTCTAATACCCGCCATACCAGGACCTCGCACCGACCAGCGACTTCTCCTACGATATCTACTCCTTGCTTTCACCCCAGCCATGTCCAGCCTCACCCTTGCTCAGAGCGACACCATGTCCGCTCCCCTCACATCCGAATCTTTCACCAGCTCACTCTGCTCGACAACTACCGTTAACGGCGACACTGAGCATAACAAATCTGTCCCTCCCCTTCCTGAGCTGAGCCAGCCTAAGAAGTGGTCGCTTCTCGCCCTCCTCTCACTGGGTCTCTTCGTCGACATCTGGTCTTATTCAGCCTTCTATGTGCTGACAGGTAAGTCCCCTGGAATCTTTCAGCCACTAGAAAGAAGCTGACGACACAGGGCCCATCTCGTCTGATCTATCCGTCGCCATTGAACAACAGTCATGGGTGATCACCTCGTACGCCGCCACATTCTGCGCTTTCCTCCTCTTCTGGGGACGCGTCTCCGACCTGGTCTCGGCCAAGTCCGTCTTCTCCTTCAACTTTATGGCCCTCGGTATCCTCAATCTCGTCATCTCCTTCCTACCCGACAAGTACTCATTCTTCGTCGTACGGGTCATCAGCGGGATCGCCGGGGCAGCACTCATCCCGGCGTCCTATAGACTGATCGTGGCGATCTTTGAACCCCAGGAGCTTTGCAAGGCGTTCATCGTCTACGGGATCTCGAGTGTGCTGGCGAATACCTCGGGTATCGTCGTGGCTGCTCTCCTGGAGTTCATCGCGAACGAGGGGCAGATGGTGGCGTGGCGGTGGTTCTTCCGGATCTTGGCGGCAGTCATTGTAAGTCCTAGCATCCAACACCGTTGACGCATCTAACGGGACAGCTTCCTTTCGCCTTTGGATCATTATACTGGATCCCAGCCCCCAGGCCCCGCGCCACGCCACTAGACAACATCTGGAAGCGTCTCGACCTCGTCGGCTCACTCTCCATGCTATCGGGCATCTTACTCCTGATCCTCAGCCTCACGCTCGGCGCGTCAGATGGCTGGCGCACCCCCGGCGTCCTCGTCCCCTTCCTCCTCGCCTTCCTCCTCTTTCCCTTCTTCTTCATCTGGGAGAGTCGCATCCCCGCCGAACACGCCCTCCTACCACCGGCCACATGGCATATCCCCAACTTTGGCATCTTCATCGCTTTCGCCCTCTACATCTATGCGTGGTGGTCCCTCACCTATCTCCCCTTCATCGAGACGTTTATCCATACCCATGGCGACGACACCATCGTAGCCGCAGCTCGTATGCTGCCCCAGGGATTCGCAGCCGGAGCGATGACTATCTTCCTCACCGTCTACCCGCAATTTGTCGCTCATCCCCGCTGGCCCATAACGCTCGGTATGATAGCCGGCTTCGCCGGCTACATCCTCTTTATCTTCAGCGAGGGCATGATCGGCGATCGCTACTGGATCTTCACCTTCACCGGCTCCATCATCGGCTCAGCCGGCACATCGCTCGTCTTTACAGCTACCAACGCAGGCATCATGACCGCGGTCCCGCCCGAGATGGCTGGTGTGGCGGGAGCGGTGTTACAGGTGGCGCTGCAGGTGGGCTCGGCGGTGGCGCTCAGTATTCAGGCGGGACTGCTCACTGTCGAGCCGGGAAACAACACGAACTGGGTGAACGTCAGGGCGTCGTTTATCTTTGTTCTGGGATGGGGGATGGTCTGGCTTGTCGGCTTTTTGGTATTCTATCGGCCGGTCAGGAAGTTTGGTCGGGAGGAAGAGGCGCAGAGGGAGAACAAGGTGGTGCCGCACATGTAGACGGAAGATGATGGACCGGTGGAATCATTCTTAGCGTACCCTAACTCGTGTCAATTTGTCTTGGATCGATCAGACGGGATCGCGACGTATACTTGAGCCTTACAGATTTCGGCGCTCGAGATACGTCACGCCTGAAGTGACGAGAACCCCAACTGCTGGTAACGCATAGATAGCGATGCAATGAAGCTTCCCGGGTGGCCTCCCATCGGCCGCCCCCCGCGCCACATTCCTCCGTTCTGAAACTGCCCCCGGAACCAGATGTACGCGTTTCTCGATGGACTCTCAGACCATCTTTCCCTGCCTTGTTCCCTTCCTCCATCTCACCATAAAGCTCCGACCACACACCAGAGAAGCTAGATCAGCCTAAAATGGTACATCAAGCCCACGGGAAGAGTTTGTGAAGAAGGGCTGCAGGCTGACCGAGTAGGCCGCTTCAGATAAAGTCCTCGGAGCGACGATGCTCGCGGTCGCCCTTGTCGTCTTTGGGTACTATACCACATGGGCGTTGTTCCTGGTAAGTTTATCAATCTCCTCCCTCCCATGAAGCTGCTTCTATTCTTACCAGCTCCTTTGCACATTTATTATAAACAAGAGACTCCAGCTCATGCGCCAGCCATTCCTCCCCGAATCATCACCCCTCCAATCCTTCTTCCCCGCCCGCGAATGGGCCGTCCGTCTCCCCGTCCTCCTTCTCCTATCAGGCATGATCGGCGTATCGCTCTTCTTTGGAAAGGTTGCCATGGCGGAAGCGCGGAAGAAGCGGAGATCAGCAGGAAAGGCGGCTTGATTGGGGGCTGTGACCGTTTGGCTGGGCAATGGATGAAGTGGAGGAGCTTGCCGCGGTCCAAAAAGCGGATTCGCGAGCACTGAGCAGTGTGACTAGACTGCAGATATATACACACCGATAGATGGATATCTCGTTGACAAAAAGCATGATGACATATCAATACTACCTAACCCCCTTACTGACCGCCATCAACGAGCTCACTACTGTCTACCACATACTACCTGTTCGCTATGATGAATCTAAGAAGAATGAAGGACTGCTGAGAACTACGAAGAGTGGGGGAAAGGTGAGAGGAAGGAGGGAGCAACAGGGCACGAGGGAGTATGGAAGAAGAATATGCCCAAAAGGAGAGGAGGTGCGGGGACGAAGCAGACAGAGACAGGGGGTAGGACTATTAAGAAGGCCTACTCCATATGCTCCGCCGCTCGCCGCCAAGGGATTGTCGTGGGCTATGTGACGATGGGCCCGAGGTCGTATGATACAGTCGTAGCGGTCGGAGGAGGGTCGTTATGTACAGGTGAGGGTCATTAGGGTAAGGAGTGTCGGTGAATCTGATGCGATGGGTATATTGCGGGCGATGTGAGGAATGTTGTAAGGGTAGAGGATGATGATGGGTGGATGTTGATGTTTGATCGCCTTGGGTCGACTTGGCGCCTAGTAGTCCCGGACCTCCATGACAGGCTCGAGCCTCCCCTCGATCTCGGCGACGAGCTCCTCGCCTTGGAACTCGCTCGTGCCGTCCGCGCTCTCGGGCCAGCGGTTCAACGCCCATTGTCGGATGTAGACGGAGGACTTCATGTGCTTTTTGCAGGCGTACTATAGCATCAGCTTAGGCCTGGAGGATATATCACGCGGAAGCTCACCTTCTTGTAGAAGCCGCCGTCGGTATTAAGAGTGGGACTGAGGATATAGTCGACCATGATTTGAGCAGGCTCGAGGAGCTCCGAGACCGCGTAGGTAGAGTAATGAACAAGATTGGGAGTCTAGAGCGTCAGCTTCGTCACGGCGGGTGGACCTGAGCTAACTCACCCATCGTCCCCGGTCCAAGCACAGACGGGCCAACCACGTCCCCGCCGCCGCCAACAGACTCGGCTTGTACACAATCAACTGCTTCTCCACGCACATGACCTCAATGAGGAATTTCGCAAGCGTACGGGTCTGGATATCATACCCGTCCGCCTTGGAGATCCGCCGGAGGAAGTGGAGGGGGTTGGGGTAAGACATGTCAAAGTCCAGCGTGGACAACATGTATCGTTCCGCCTTGATCATGTCGTCCACCGCGAATCCGCCGTCTGCCATGTGGAGGAAGTGGGTGATACTGGGGCAGATGACCTCCTCGTACTTGGCCGAAATGAAGAGCGCGGTCATGCCGACCAGCTGGAGCTTTTCGAGCGAGACGACGCGCTGGGAGAGGAACCGGTCAATCATGTTGACGGCGATGAGGAGGGTTTCGGGGAGGAGACGGAATTTGGAGTGGACCTCGATGAGCCAGTCCATAAGGAGAGCGCGCATTTCCCAGGTCAGCTCGGCTTGGCGGTCCATGTATTCTGGGTCCGGCATGCTTTTGGACTATCCATCAGCGCGACCAAAAGAAAGAAAGCTGAAGACTCACTTCGATAGCCAGCATGTAGTTGAACGCGTCAACGACATACTCGCTGACCATGGTCGGATCTCCATCATCCTCCGCATCCAGGTCTGTCCACCCAGCATCCTTTGCTCGAGTACCGCGCTCTGGTGACCTCAAACGCGTCGCCCTTCCACCGCTGTTGAGCACGACTTCCCGGCCATCCTCATCATACAGCTCCTCGTCCGCTAGGTCGTCCTCTTCCGTGTCTTCCTCCGGCGCCGGTGAAGACGTCTTGCGCTTCTTGCGCGCCGGATCTGGCTCTACTACCTCCTTCGTCTCGATGGCAATATTGAGTTTGCGCTCCTTGAGCCGACCGTCCGCGACAGTAGTAGATGTCGACGCGGTAGTGGAGCGAGACCGAGCGGCAACGGGAATGCGGGAGGTTGTTCGACGCTTGGGTGCTGGTTCAACGACGGGCGCGACGACCGGTGCGGCACCTGTGCTGGACCGCGTCCGACGCGCCGGACCGGCCACCGCGGCAGAGGCTGGTATTTGCGCCGACGAGGTCTGCTGCAGCGCCCGCTTTTCCTTAGCGCCCTCATCCTTCCCCTTACCGCCCTTCGCTACATTGTCCTTGCCGCCATTGGTCACCTCGCCTAGCGCGCTCCGCTTCGTCCCAGCCGCCACAGGCTTGCTAGCCGCCGGAGCCGGCGCCGTCGCCGTCACCGCCGAGTGTGCGCGCTTGAGGACGGGAATGTTGGAGGCGGTATTGGCCGCCTTGCCGCTTGGGGCAGGGGCAGCCGCAGCGGTAGACCTGAGCCGGGCAGACGGTGCCGCGTTCTCATCCGCTCGCCGAGTCGTGCGTCGCGTCTGTTGGGGTGGTTGAGTGAATAAAGAGAAGAGCGGGCCGAAAGGTTCGCGAGGACAGGGTGTATTGCGTATCATTTGGATATCGGCAGCGGAGATGTTTTTGTTGTTCATGTCAAGGTCGGGAGGACGTTTGGGGAGGTAGCGGGGTTTGACGGGGGGAGGTGGCGGTATGTCGAAGAAGGATAAGATGGAGGGACGATATTCGACAAAGGGATTGGCGAGAGGGTAGATAGGCGGTGGTGAGGTCCAGGTAGGATGTGGTGGTGAGTTGAGGTCCAGGCGCGACATGGTGAGCGAGCGATAGGGGTTCATAGGCGTGGGTTCGGTCGCATAGGTGACGGGGGGCGTAACGAATGGGTCGACAGGGGGTTTGGAGAGGTAGGGGAATAGACAAGGAGTTGACGTAGAGGAAGCATTGTCGCAGGGAGTATAGTAGGGCGTTGGTCGTTTGTGGAGGGATATTGTAGGCGTGAGGATGTGTTCGCGAGAGTAGGAGTGAGAGGAAGGGTAGGTAGGGAGAAGAGGAAGCGTCAGCGGTGGTCCCTGCATAGTGTCCGAGCTAGGATTGTGCGAAGGCTGGGAGGAAAACGCAGAACGGGCGCAGCCGATAAACATCGCGAACGGGATTGGAGTACTGGGTTGGTAGACAGGCACATGCACTCATAGCCATGCCGCTCATAGGATGGCAGAGCTTAGTGGAGTGGAAGATTAAGGAAAGAAGAGAGGAGAGGACTAGAGTACTGACCGGTAGAGCAGTAGCCATGTTGACTCAGATACCACCCGGGCCGGGAGGGAGTTATGCGGAGGACGCGTCGAGGTGGCTGATCAAGTCGGTTGCGAAAGGCGCGTCTGGAGTGAGATACAATGTAGAGAGCGACGAATTGCTAGTCGTCGCCGACAAGACGATAGCTGATGCAAGGGGACGAGCGCGCCGGTGCAGGGTAAGCGGTCCTGAAGGGTTGAAGGAGTGTCGATGAAGAGCGAGTTTTAGTCGGAGTGGCGATTGCCGAAGTTGTCGAATGAGCCACTGAGCGTGGCTGTGAAGAGGAAGGTGAGACGCGGTAAAGAAAGATATGTATACAAGCGAGAAGTGACACGGCTTGGAGAGAAATTGACTGCGTTACTTGTGGACCTAACAACACCTCATCCCGGAAGGTTCGAATGCTCCCTCACCCATGGGAGGGACAATTACGTTATGGCCCTGCGTCAGGGGTTTCAGACAGCGAGTGTGACAGTCAAGTCAGAGTCGCGTCTATGCTGCTTGTGGAAAGGCTCTGCGCTCAGTGAGGGTGTGCATGCATGGCCCTGGTTCACTGCTGTCCTGCTATAGTCGCTGATCCACGCAGCTTGACAGACTGGGGGAAGAAATCCGCTGGAAAGCTCGCCGCGACCCCAAAGGAAGAAGAGCTTTCTGAAACACGGCCGTGCCTGAGATGACGCGTTCGTGATTGCGACGCGATTGGGCACGTGACCTTTTCTGCTTGCCTTTTGGACGCTTTTCTGCGATCGTTGCATACTGCTCTCTCGCTAGCACCCAGTACATCTGTTCAGGCTGATGGGAGGCGTTACCTCTGCTGAATTCTGTGTCAAATGGACATCCAAAGCCAAAGATCCGGCGGATTGGCCGCAAAGTATATGTATGCCACTTCCACAGGATCGCATTGGGCTAGTAGTTTCTTAGACTGGTGACAACCATAATCACTCGTACAGACCAGGCTGGTCATTCTGCAGGACTTCCACGAGTGCAAACCACCCGCTGAGCGAAAAATACGTGCAGACTTGCAGCGCACGTGACCTCGAAAGCGATCATGCCCCGTTCGGCTTCTCTCCAAGCGCCTGGTAGCCCAAGCCAGGTCCGAGTGCTGCAAGGTTCCCTTCCTACCACCTAGCATGCTGCCCCTGAGTATGCTGCGAGCTACCTCTCGGTCGCCCTCCGCGGCACGCCAAAGACAAGCTGCCACCTGAACCAATCCCGGCGCCACAGTGACCACCTGAAACGCGGGGTCCCGTGACGTCACTGCGTCATTGAGCTTCGAGAACCTTGAGCTTGGATTCCTCGGGCCTCGCACCTCCTGCACTGCATCTAATACCTCTCATCCTCACTACCAGTACGAACATAACGATCAGCACATACACCAGCAAAATGGATTTCCTCAAGCAAGCCGTCCAGGAGTATGCGTGTACGTGCGAGAGACTCACTAGATTCGCGATGAGGCAGTGCTGATCCCTTTCAGCTGGCGACAAGAACAACCAGAACCACCAGGGCCAGCAGCATCAGCAAGGTAACCCGTACTCTGAAGCGAATGCGAACCAGGGGCAGGGGATGCCGAACCAGTACAACAACCAGAACGCCCCTCAGAGCTACGGCAACAGCGGGCAGGAGTACAACAACCAGCAGGGCGGACAGGGCGGCTACGGGGGCAGCAATTTTGGCGGTAACGGTGGGCAGGGCGGCGAGGCGGGGAGCTTCTTCAACAAGACGGGAGGGGAGGAGTTCAACCGACCTCACGGGGGCGGTGGGTCTGGCGGGTTCGGCGGGCTGCCCAACAGTGCGTTTTTACTGGACCCTTTCGCTCAACTCATCCGTCAATAAGCGAACCGATACTAACAGACTAGTCGACCAGGGCTCCGCTATGGCCGCTGCGAATGCCAATGCCGGTGACCAGGACTCCTCCCTCTTCTCCTCGGCATTTGGCTTCTTGTCCAACATGAACAAGGACGACAAGGATGATGTCGATGATGACGAGGTCCTCCGGAAGCACGACGAGGCGTACAACAAGGGCAACGCGGGCGGGATGAGCGCGAATTCTATCGGATCGTGAGCCGCCAAGTCCTGAGATCGCTGTACAGCCTTGGCTAATCATATAGTGCAGCTGCCCTTCAGGCCATGAAGATGTTCACCTCGGGCCAGTCTGGCAACGCCGAGCAGTCGTCAGGCGGCAACATGCAGAGCAAGGTGAGCTAGATGAAGCGGTTTGTGCAGCATGGGAAGAGCTTATTCAACAGGTCATCGGTATGGCTATGTCTGAGGCTGCAAAGGTGAGCTGCCCTGATCCCGTTCATTTGAGCCACCAGCTGATCTATCAGCTTTTCGACAACTCTGGCGGTGCGGCATCGGGCAACAAGCAGGATGCTGTCAAGTAGGTTCAGTCTTGCAAGTCTTGAGCCAGTGCTGACGAGCAGCTCCGCTGGTATGATGATGATGAAGCTCCTCCTCAAGAGCCAATTCTCAGGTGTAAGTTTACCATACGGAGTCTTCCCATCGGCTTTTCTCATCTTCAGCAGATCCATAGCTGACCTTGCAGACCACCGGTGGCGCCAACTCTGGCGGTCTCGGCAGCATGATGAACATGGCGAGTACCCGGATCCACCTGAAATTTGACGCGTTGACCAGTGACTGACACTCCAGGCTGCCAAGTTCATGCAGTAGACGCCCCAACTACCTACGTATTGGAAAAGATTGCTGTAGACTTAGATCCGCGTACGACATTCATGATGGAGAGGAAGAACGATGCACTGAAATGCTACCATGACCATGCACGAGGGATCTGCGACTTTGGACTGCCTGCAGGCTCGCCTCCTCAGGGTTGTAGTTAAGGTTCCAAGATGTACATCGGGACCATACTCTTCTACCAGACGACACTGCCAAATGTATTCTTTTCCCTCCATTCCTCATGTCAACGGTATCGCCACCTTCTGATGATTGACATTCGCTTGCCCGCGATCAGCGCCCCCTCGCGCCCCATGGTGACCGTGAGTCCCTGACGTCCCTTCCATCCCTTGACATGCGCTCGGCAAGGGGTCGATAGCCACCAGTGGCGGGCGCGGCATCACGGCGTGCATCACCTCGGGATCCAGACCTCTGACGGGCGCGCTGGACCATCAGCAAAAGTTCCGAAATCTTGAATAAGATACACTGACCATTGGCTCTGGGAAAGTCTCTGCCGCTCGACTGGGTCGTCCAATACGATCTGCGAGGGGAACAGCCGGGGCTCGGCGGTCTCGGTCATCGGAACGTTCCGCGTCGGGATAGTACGAGTCTCCATTCCTCCTCGACGGACTGGAATTGCGGGCAGCGTACCGTCCAGCTGGGCGCTCGCGACTTCGACTTCGGCTGCGATCACGGGTTCGCGAAAAGGGGCCAGGGGAAGGTTGGCGGGCGGTGCGGGAGGGCGAGTCGGGTCGGGCACGGCGGACATCCCGCAAGCCAGCGGGCGGGCCGGGACCGTCCAGCCTGTTGGCTGGTGGTGGACCGCGAGGCGGAGGTGGGGAAGCGGCGGGGCGATAGCTCCGATCATCATCGTATAGCGGTCTCGGTGGAGACTGATCGTCAGCTAAAAGTTTCGCGGCAAGTGTAAAGTTGTACTCACAGCGACCCTTCTCCGCTCATCCTCCCTGCGCCGGTCTTCCTCTCTGCGCTTCCGTGCCTCCTCTTCCCTCACTCGCTCGTCCTCCTTGCGTTTCCGCTCAGTCTCCTCCTCTGCGACACGCCTGCGCTCGTCCTCTTCCTCCCGATCGAGCTTGTCCTCTTCCTCTTTGATCCTACGCAGGGTCTCTTCCGCCTGTCGCGCCTCCTCCCGTAGTTGCGCTCGACGAGCTGTAATATCTGAAAGTGGAACGGAGCGAGCGGGGACGACCGGAGGCAGATCCGCCGCGGGAGCTGGTGGGATGGAGTCGCGCCTGACAGGCTCGGAAACCTCGGCTGAAGCCGCAGGAGTGTTGCCCAAGGCAGCGGACGCCGCACGTGATCCCCAGCGGTTGATAGCGAGTGGAGCGGTATTGCTTCCCCTCGCAATATGGGGCGGAGCAGCGGGTTTGGCAGCTGGAGTACGCTAAAGCGTCAGCTGTGACTCGTCGACCCCGCCCAATGAAGGAGACTGACATCTTCCCGGACAACGTCCCAGCTCTCCGCTCGAGATCGATCATCTTCGACTTTGACGCGAGAGGGTGACCGAGCCGCGCGATTTTCACCGGCGAATGAGCGGGGTCCAGCCGGAGGTGGAGCTTGCGAATCGCGATCGTTGTTTCCTACATGGAGAAAAAGTCGAGGTAAGCATTTATCCGTTCACGCAAATGGCCCCGACAACGAGTGGACCGGATGTAGGGGGAGACCCGAACGAAGATAGTCCGCACCGTACCGCAGGGAGCACGGCTTGGCTCCGAAAGAATAGGTGATAGTGGTAGTATCGACGACGGAAGGTGAGGAAACATACGAGCTGCAGCTGGCTCTGGTCGTCCAGGGCCATTATTCTCCACTCTACTCCGTTTCGTTTCTTCCCGCCTAGGCGACATGCTCCGCTTGACTCCTCGATCTTCCCCTGCCGCCACTGAGGGCGCACGCGCGGGTTCCCGACCCGCCTGAATCTTCTTCCTGCTGGCGTACGCTGATTGGACCGGATCGCGAACGGGCTCAGCCTTCTTCTCGGAAGCGGGTGCCGAGACCGATACAGACGCGGCTCGGTCTGTCTCTGGGTAGCGAGCACTGCCGGGACCGGATGGAGGCTGCCGGGTGCTAGTCGGTTGGTCGGCTTTGGAGGCGGATGCGATGGCTCGGCCAGCCGTTCCATTCGATGAGGCTTTCGGGGCGGTAGGCGGCGGCGTGATGGGTCGGTCGCTGACAACCTCTTCCACTGGCGGGTCAATACGAGGTCGGACCCAGCTCGTCTCGCCTGTAGCTTTGTTGTGATAAAAAGTCAAGCCCTGGCTGCGAGAAACGACCTCGGCCCAGCCTTCCGGAAGTGGCTCATCGGTAGGGATCGGCTCGGGGTTGATCACTTCCTCGACATGTTCCTGAGTCTGCACACCTTAGCAGACGTCCACCTCGGGTGCGACGGGTACTGGAATGGGATGAGAACGCACCTCTTGAGCAGGTTCAACAGCTCCCCCTCCCCTCATCCGAGATCCACGAGTTGGCCTGTCACCATACCCGTTATCGCTTGAGCCGATGTTGGGATTTGCTCGCTCCTGCGCAGGTAGCCGCCCTCGACCGCCGCGCCGGCGCGAATCGGCACGTTTCGGCCCAGTGGGCGGTGTGGCTCCAGCTCCGCTGTCGGAAGTATCACGACGAAGGGATTGGCGAGGTCCGGTGGGCGGGGCGCGACTGATGGAAGCTCGGGGTGAGTTGGTAGTTTTTGCGGAATTTGGCTTGGGTGCTGGAGGAATCAGCGAACTCCCTCGAAGCGACGCAAGAGGAGGTGAGGAGCAGAAGGGGACTCACCATCACTCTCCCCTTCCATCCCGTCCAGACTGATCTCGTCCTCATTTTCTCCGACTGCGACGCCTCCGCCCTGTCTCCAAACATCCACCGACTCGTCCATACCCCAGTCTACCTCTTCCTCAGCCATATCGCCGGCCTGCTAGCTGAAATGTAGATGAGGGAAGCGCAGTGGATTCCGGCGCTGAAATGCTGGACCAGGGGTGATTGCAGCTCGTACGCGTATGCAGTGATGCGCGCTCTCGACTGGGCGAACGATGATGTACAGAGCTAGACACAGGAACGATCCAATGCGAGTAAAGTAAGCGATAGGTATACTATATGGGACATCCCTTCATACCCATCTTCAAAAAAGATCTCTCGAGCTCCGCACGTTGCAGCGCGCCGGCGTTTCGGCGTTTCCCGCCTCCCCTTATACGCGTTGCTGCAGCTGGTCATGTCATCCTGCATCCTGCATCTTGGACTGGGAGACCTGTGACCTGACACGCTAGGCAGACCTGATGGCAACGAAGCGATCCCAGATGCATGGGATGTCTATTGGCGTCTTGTTTATTCCCGCTCCCTTGTCGTGGCACTCCTCATCTCCACGGTTCCCCAAAGTACAACTCGAGGGCATGTCGGGGAATGTTGAAGCCGAGTAAGCTCAGGAGATACCTGAATGGTCAGCTTGATAGCTTCACGGTGAGCTACGCGAAAGCTGGGAAGGAGACGTACCCGCCAAAGATAGGTAATAAGGGTGAAAGGAGCAGCTCGCTCCTCGCCACAAAAGGCAAGGCAGCGTAGCCTAGGTACATGACGTACGTGTACTGCAGGCCTGCTATGAGGAAGAGGGTACTGCAACTCAGCTGAAGCCAATGCTTTCAGTCGAAGAAGGGCCGGGGACAGCTCACTTTCCAAAGAACAGGCACACCCAGTTCTTCGCAACTACGACCGGTGCCAGCGGTAGTAATGCCACACCGATCGTCAAGAAGGCAGGGAAGAACGAGTTTACAGCCACATCAAAGGCGTAAGCGAACTCGACGCGGTTATCGGATGTGGAAGCATGGGGTGCGAGGGAGGAGACGAGGAGGCGATTTGTGAGAAAGTAGAGGACGAGGGCGGTGAGGAGGGAGATGAGGAGGAAGTCACCTGAAGTGTCAGCTTTCGTTCCAGCTCTCACCTCAAGGTGGACAAAAAGCGTACGGAAGACCATTTTGAGGATGAGAAGCAGAGTGCCGGTGGCACTTCTATGGTATACCAGAGACCAGGCTATCCCGGAAGCTGCGACAGTCAGCTTGGAAGATCACGAGAAGCCTGTCTACCTGAACAGCGTACCTGTCAGACAGCCAGCGATCAGCATCAGCATAGCAGGACTGAAGTATCAGTGTCAGTCATGGCCGGGGATGGGAGTCAGTACTGACTCATCTCTTGCCCAGACATTCTTCGTCTGTTTTCTGGATGTATCAGCTCTGGACCACTTCAGCGACCAGCGACCTGGAACTATTCAGGACACATGCTCTTAGTATGCCAGGGCAGGCGTCTGTGAGGAAACGAACTTACTGATGATACGTCTGTCGATAAACCCTTCTTGGCGAGACAACGAGGTACGTCAGTTGCCAGAATGCTAGCTCAAAGTCCTAGGTACATGTCAGCTTTCGCACTAGAGCACAGAGCACGCTTTTGGCATGCAATTGCGCTGAAGTCCTCGTAGTACGGGACGCGCAGAGTCCGCTGATGCACTGGCCGCTCCGGCCAGGGAGAAGATATACGAGACAATCGAAAGACGAGGGGGAAAGGAAAAGAATGCAAGCAGGAGCAGGACAGGAATGAAAGTCGGGAAGGGAGAAGATAGAGCCCCATTCCGTCTCCGGCCCACCCTTTTCCGTCTCCGCCTGACTAGTCATCATTTCCTATTGACGTCTCCCCCTTCTTTACCCTCCCCTAGCTACAGGAGCAGCACGACGCTGCGGTCTGCGCGCATGTACGCCAGCTCCTCGTATCTCAGACGCAAAGTGCAGCAATCCGCCGGCCGCTTCCGCTTCCGCTCCTCCCCTCCTTCGCTAGTCCAGCGGAATTCCGCTATAGCCCTGAATCTTTGCCGGACTCACCATAGACCTGAACTTTCCCAGTCTCCTCAACACCAGCGGTATCCTATCCACCCTTGGCATTCCTCCTCCCATAACTCCAACTCCGTCATACCCGCCTCTTGACCCGTCATACCCTCCACCCATACTCAACCCGGGTCTGCTCGAGGACGCGACGGGCAGGATTGAAGAGGGCATATTGCCGTTCCGGGATGGTCTGAGGCGGATTGCAGACAGTTTGGGCGGAGCAGACTTAGCAGGGACAGCAAGGCTTTGGTGATGGGTAGTGAAGTATCGCCGGTGGAGACCTTTGTCGCTTTTTGACGCGGAGAGACAACGAGGGCAGGCCCGTGCGTCCTGAAACGTATGCCGTAACCTTAATGCTCCGTGCTAATCGATTATCTTTTCCTAATCAGGTTGTAATGAGAAGCATGACAGCATATTTGCTAATGAACTTAATCTAGATTACTCGCCGACTTCTTGACATCGCAACGCTGCGCTTCTCTCTTTGTCCGTCTTACCTCTACATTGGAATAGGAAGATCAGTCCCTCTTCCTACCTACCATCACTAATCTGCCTAGCTAAGTACTACGCCCTTCTAGGTCAACGAAACAAGCACCGCCCATCACCAAGAAACGGCTCAACTCAGCCTCCAACGTTGGGTGACTCGACCGATTCACCGCCTGATCCACCTCTAAGCGATCTTCCCTTTCTCATATCTCTCTGACCTCAAGAGAGGACAAGTGAGTGTTCATCCGCGTGTGGGACGCCTAGTCCCATTGCTTGAAGGATTACAAGCTGACGAGCTTCAGAAACCGTCATCATGGCCCAACCCGTGCGTCCTTGTCTCAGTTGCGGTCAAGTTGATTGATGGTGGCTGACGAGTCCAGACCGCCGAGCTCGAGAAGGTCTTCGGAACTCTAAACCTCAAGGAAACCTTTGCGGGCGATGGTGAGTCTCTCCCTGCTGGTGCTGCAGCGGTCGTCAGGGTGGCGACTGCTGCGAAGGCAGGAATGGATGGCTGACGATATCAGAATTCAAGTCCCGACCCGGTATGCTATGAGCTGTCTGGATAGAGATAGAGAGGCTGTAGCTTACTTATACAGCTCCGGGTAAGAATGGCCGACCTCTTACGGTCTTCGCCAATATGTACCCGGTTGCCATCAAGCCGGGACAAACCGTTTGGTACGTTTCACCTCGCCAAGTCTTGCTGGATCAGGGCCGCCTCAAGCCCGCTCCACACCGAGAATGCGCGGGGCTTGGGACGCGCCTGCTGATGGAGGTGCAAGACCTTGAGCTGATGGACAGGCATTATACCGCCGACATCGACCCCGTCGTCAAGGTCGCCAAGCAGAAGTGAGCAGCTAACGAATTTGGAGCATTGGATCAAGACCAGCAGCTGATCTGTCAAGAGAACCCCGCCAGCTTATGCAGGATGTCTGGGTCCAGGCCGGCAAGGAGGCCAAGGGTGCCATCAAGACTGCCTTCGAAGCCGCGGCGTATGACCTTGTGTAAGCTTTCTTCATGCACCTAGCTACTTCGTACGTGAGCTGACGTCTCAGCGGGAATGTCTGGTCTCCCGTCGAGTTCCCCCTCGACGGCTCCAGCAAGGTGAGCTGACCAGGGAAGTGAAAACGCCCCGGAATGACGCTGATGTCGTAGTGCGAGGTCGTCGTCAACCTCCTCGAAGACGGCTCGGAAGCCAAGGACGACAAACGTCGCTTCAAAATCGTCATGCGGCCTGCCATGAGCAACCGCAGCTCCACGGCCAAGCACACCATCGACCTCGACTCAATTGGTGACTTCTGCAAGGGCACCAAGCTGGACGAGCAGGCTGCCGAGAGCATGGTGAGTCATCTGTTGATGCTCTTTGATGATGTGGCTGACGGGATAGCTTGTCGCCACCCAGGCGATGAATGTCCTTCTCCGCCAGGACGTCTCGCTGCGATACAAGGCTGTCGGCGCTCAAGGTCGCCGATTCTTCGGTACTGGTATGTCACGCCACAGTCACAAGATCGGCCAGAGCCAAGCTGATCATGCAGATGGCGCATCCCTTCTTCCCGAAGGCGGTGTGTGTCTTTCCGGCTTCATGCAGTATGTTCAGCAGTTCTTCCATATATGGCTATAGCTAACGCTCAGATCGTTCCGCTTCACCCAGTCGGGTCACGCAGCCGTTCAGGTAAGCTCGCGTCTCAAGTTACACCACTTGATGTAAAGCTGACCATTTAGCTCGATACCGCCTACTCGGCGTTCTTCAAGGCTGGTCCCCTCGTCGTAAGTCATCCTACACCTTTCCAGTCGGCCTCATCAGCTGACAGTCAGGACCTGATGGGCGAAATCCTCGGCACGGGCGGAGGCGGTGGCTTCCGAGGTGGTCGTGGCGGACCCCGAGGCGGTGCGCCCGGTGGTGGTGCTGGCGGTCTTCAGACTCTGGACATGAGGCAGATCGCCAAGCTGAACGGGCTGCTTCGGTCCGCCAAGTTTGAGTTGATTCACCGGTAAGTCATCTTTGACGGTGTCAGAGTATAGCTGACAAAGCAGAAAGTCCTCAAGGCAGTACACGTTCCTCAAGATTACCGCGCAGCCCGCTGCCGAGTGCAAGTTCCTCCTTGACGGCAAGGACGGCAAGGAGTCGAAGATGGTAACCATCCCCGAGTACTACAAACAGACGTACAACGTCACGCTGCAGAAGCCCCGTCTTGTGAGTTTTCGCGTTGGTCCAGTCCAGGGCAAGAAAGCTGATATGGACAGCCATGCATCTCTTTCGGCGCCGGCGGGAAGAACAAGGTCCCGTAAGTCTCCACGAGCAAGGATGTGGGATCGAGCTGATCTGGCAGTCTCGAGCTCGTCCGCCTCGTAGAGTACAACAGTGAGCAGTTCTTGCCGGTGTCAAAGACTAAGCTGATTCCAGGCATCCCGTTCTTGAAGCTCTCGGTCAGCTGACCGTCACCCCACCATTGTGCAGGAGCTGATCATTTAGGGAGACCAAACTGCCGCCATGATTAAGGTCGCTGCCAAGCGCCCAGAGGACCGAGTCAAGATGAGTAAGTCAAGTTATACCTCCGAAACCTGCAGAGGCGGCTGCTGATCCTACAGTCGGTGACTGGCGCAAGAAGCTTGACTGGGGAAACCTGCCCAAGGTCAAGGCTTGGAACGTCAAGATTGACCCCAACATGATGCAGGTCAAGGCGAGAGTTCTCGCCCCGCCCGTCATCACTTACTCTGCCAACAAGACTCAGCAGCCTTCGGGAGGGCGAGCTTGTTCGTACCCCTGCATGTCGGGCGAAGCTGACGATGGCAGCCAGTGGAACATGCGTAACACCAAGTACGCCAAGGCGGGCAAGAGCTTGAAGTCTTGGGCGATCGTCAACCTCGACGGCAGGCTTCCGATGGATGTTATTCGTACGCTTTTCCGTCTCCCCAAAATGCTGTGTGACAGTAGCTGATCTGATTAGAGGGCTTTGTCGTTCGTCTCGCACAAAACCTCAATATCACGAGTCAGTCGACCACGCACCAAGAAAGGGTGAAAGAGTAGCTGATCCACAGACTGTCCGGTCGAGAATACCCGCCCACCGATCGTTGACGGCGCGGATGGCCGTCGATTTGACGTGATGCAGCAAGGGTTCTCGTGCATCAAGCCCGCACTCCAGAACGGCGCTCGCGAGGCGTACATGCAGAGCAAGATCAACCCGCAGCTGATCGTCATCATTCTACCAGTAAGTCTGCTTCTGTTCAAGTTTAGGGGGCTACGCTGATAATGCTAGAACAAAGATCTGGGGCGATACGCCGAGATCAAGCGGTGCGCCATGCAGGATCTCCGGATGGTAAGGTTTTTTCCAATTTCATCTTCTGGGCAGCTAAGCTGATACAACCTAGCCGGTCGTGACTCAGCTGCTCCAGTCGCAGAAAATCTCGCCGACCAATCGCGGAATGGACCAGTATGTCGGAAATGTATCCATGAAGGCAAGTCGACTTCTGCGGTCGGGAGAGGTTCGTTTTCTTTTAGTTGACTTTGCAGATACACTGTAAAGTCGGGGGCGTGACGCACCACGTGCCCATGCCGAACATTGTGAGTTAATCCCCATCCTGGCGCTTCAAGTAAGCTGACGTTTCCAGTTGGACAAGACGACGATGATGATTGGAGCGGATGTGAGCTATTTCCCCAGCTAAATTTCGCTCGAGCTAACATCCAGGTCACCCACCCTCCTCCCGCCGGAGCCGGTCAGATCGCACCCTCGATTGCCGTGACAATCGCTTCCATCTCTGGCGACAACAACCTCTTCTGCCCCGAAATCCGCATCCAAGAGGGTCGTAAGGAATCCATCACCGATCTGAAGGACATGGTCAAGCAACACTTGATCACGTTCCAGAAGAACGCCAAGGCGCTCCCGGCAAAGATCATCATGTTCCGAGATGGTGTCAGCGAGGGCCAGTTTGCGATGTGTGCGACGTAAGTCCCCCTGCCAAATGAGAAAACGGGAGCGAGAGTTGACGATGCAGCGAGGAGTACGAGGCAATGCTGAAGGCTGCCCGCGAGATGGACCCGAAATACCGACCGAAGGTGAGCTACCTCTATAGCCCATAGCGTTAGGGACTCAGCTGACGACTTCAGATCACTTTCGTCATTTGCGCCAAGCGTCACTCGATGCGCTTTTTCGCAATGACCCAGCAAGACGGCGATCGGACCGGAAACCTTCAGCCTGGTCTCGTCGTCGACACGGGTGTTTGCCATCCTTTCGCGTTCGACTTCTACCTCCAAGCCCATTCCGGCCTTCAAGGAACAGCGCGTCCGACGCACTAGTATGTTCTTGCTCTTTGACGTTGGAACAAACTGACTCTGCAGCGTGGTTGTCAAGGATGACATCGGCTTTGACGCGGATAAGATGCAGGGACTGTGCAACTCGCTTTGCTACTCTTACTCCCGTGCTTGTCGCTCGGTCTCTGTAAGCTTGATTATAGTTTCCCAAGGGATTTAAGCTAACATCTTAGCTCATCCCGGTCGCTTATGTGAGTCATAATAGCTAGTACTGACAAGCCTGCATGAGCTGACGATTCTAGTACTGCGATGTGAGTTCAAGGGATCTCTTTTACGTAGAGCAAAGCTGACCACTTAGATCATCGCTGGTAAATGTCGAGACTTCCTTTACAAAGACGACTCGGACGTTGCTGCGTCCGTCTCGAGCGGGTCTGGCCCGGACCGCCCGATGGAGTTCAATTCGATGGAGCTCAGTAAGTAGTACCTCTCGCGAACTCCCAGGAGATCATAGCTGATCATGGCAGTGAAGCGGATCCAATCCAACCCGGACTGTAAGTACCTCTTGTTCAGTTTGGAGCGAGCGGTCAAGCTGACACATCAGTCAACTCGGTCGCTTGGGTATGTTTTACTGCTCAGCTTCTATTACTCAGATTTGACAAGATCTTCCGCTGATATTGCAGTATATGTGATGCAGCATCGCAATACCTTCCCCTCGATGTCTCCGCTATCCCGGACCCACTTCTCTCGGAACCGTCTCGCTGGCCTGCAAGTCTTGTCATCATAGCCTTTCGTTGTCTAGAGTATCCTAATAAGCTGTGTATGTATATCTTTCGGTCAAGCTTCTTTCTGCAGGTAACCTTGTGCAACAAACGGACACGTTACTGATGGGCAGCAGGGGCAGAGGAGAGAGGTGTACCAAAGAGATATCAAGTGCTGTTTTCCTCCTGTCCACAGCTGGGGCTAAAACGGTACTGGTTGAAATCCTCTTGGAGCGGTTGATACCGATCCCACCCACCCGGCCTCCCGCGCCTCTTAGAAGATAGGGAGGGGTAGGGAGGGTGGGGGAGCCAGGAAGGCCAGGATGGGGGCCGGGCGGTGGACAATATGCAGGACAAGGCGTGTCAACCTCACCTCCCCTCCTTTCGTAGGAAATCTGGGCTTAGTATGTGCGCTCGATGAAGCCCCCCGATCCCTCGCCCCTCCTTGCCGCATAGTGCCGACTGCGCGTGACGTCGTTACCGCTCTAGCCGCACACATGCCTCCCTTTGGCCTTCGTTTGGGGGTGTCAGCCGGAGTGTGAACCTACAGATCTCCGTGAAAGTGTGTGTACAGGTGTAAACATGACCCTCCCTTTCCGGTGCATTGACTCCCTTTAGGAGAGCTGGCTGATGGACACAAGGTTGAAGTGGAGTGTGTATGTACAAGAGTGGGGGAGGTTCAAAGAGGCTTGAAGTTTTGATTCCGCTAGGCTCAAGCGCGCCCCGCCAGTGCCCCGCCCAGCAGGTTCGCCCTGACAACCGTCTCACCCGCATCATCAACCCCTCTCTTCCCCTCTCTATCCTCTCTTTCTTTGGCTCATCATCCCCTTCTCAGCGCTTCTCCACAGCTACTTACGCTTCCTTATCCATCCTAGTCTATAAACGACTCGGCCACCCCACAAAGCTTCTCATTTTCGCGTTCGACCCAGCTCGCAAGGTGCGTCTTTCCTTCTCGAGGGGTTTGTTGATGGTGATGATGGTCATGTAGCTGATGATCTCTATAGACTACACGCCAACATGGGGCCTAAAACCAGTGCCGTGAGTCACTCTAGCTCAGTCTACCCCTCATTCTGGACCCCGACGCGGTCGACTGGGCCCGAATCCCCCTCCATCAACATGTACCTAGGCTGACGCGATAGACCCCCATCGAGAGGGTGTTCGGGGCTATGACCCTTCAGGAGACTCTCTCCACCGATGGTATGTTCTCCTACTGCTCCATCACCCCTCGTCTTCTCCCCCATCGTCACCACCGTGTTTGCCCTAATGCGGAACGCGGACCTCTCGTACAGCTTTACGCATTGACATGTGGCTGACTGGACCAGATTACCACCCGCGCCCGGGGTACGGTAAGGTCGGCAAGGTCATCCGCGTCGAGGCCAACATGTTCCAGGCGAGGTTCAAGAACCAGGGTACTACCGTCCAGTATGTTTGCTATGCAAGCGCTTTTGACCGAAAAAGGAAGGAAACATGGCTGACGCTTGACTTTAGGCACTACGACATTGAGATCAACCCCGTCGTCAAGGCTACCAACCAGAAGTGAGACTGACCGCTACTTACCATCGCCAGCGAAGAGGGACAGAGCTGATTGCTGTAGGAAGCCCAAGACCCTCCTCTGGGCGGTCTGGAAGCAGCTCTGCGAGGAGGCTACCGGTCCCTTCAAGGCTGCTCTTGACGCCGCTGCGTTCGACACGGTGTAAGCTAGCTCATCGTCCCTGGATGCTACCCTTAGCTGACAAACCCAGCAAGAACATCTACACCCCGAACAAGATTCCCCTCGAGAACGGCAGGGTAAATTCTTTTAGCGCTGAACTATATTGACCCATACTGACCCCCTTCTCAGAAGGAAGTCATCGTCTCGCTCAAGGAGGACGGCAAGGATGCCGAGGACGACAAGCGTCGTTTCAAGGTCCAGATCCAGCACGCCCAAGAGATTGACCTCGACACCATCATGGATTTCTGTAAGAAGAACAAGCAGACCGAGGCTGCCAAGGAGATCATGGTAAGCTTTACGTTTCTTTTGTAACGAGATGAGCTGACCTCCCAGCTCGTCGCTATCCAGGCGATGAACGTACTCTTCCGTCAGCGCGCCAACGACCAGTTCAAGGCCGTCGGTGCTCAAGGCAGGCGATACTTTGGTACCGGTGAGCTGAATTTGACTTCCTTATTGCGGGACTCGGCTAATGCGACAGCCAACTCGGTCCCGCTTCCCAACGGAGGTGTGGTCTACTCTGGATTCATGCAGTAGGTTTGATCTTGATCAAGTAGATACCTCAAGCTGATCAACAGGTCCTTCCGATGGACTGAGTCTGGATACCCCGCCATGCAGGTAAAGCTTTCGACTTGATCGTTAATAGACCAATCTGATCATCAGCTCGACACTGCGTACTCTGCGTTCCTCCGTCCCGGCCGTCTCGACGAGGTCATCATGGACGTTCTCGGCATGGGCGGTGGCGGTGGTGGCCGTGGCCGAGGTGGCTTCGACCGAGGTGGACCCCGCGGCGGTCGTGGCGGTCCCGGTGGACCTCCCGGCGGTGGCGCTCCCCAGTCGCTCGACCCGCGATCCATCAAGAGGCTCAACGATGTTCTCCGGATGGCCAAGTTCACCGTCACCCACCGGTAAGTACTATCACTTTGGCGATCTTGACTTGAACTTGCGCTGACTTTTGCAGCAAGACCTCGCGCGTCTTCACCATGCGTGGTCTTACCGTCCAGGCTGCCGCCGACCTCAAGTTCTTGCTCACCGGCCGTGATGGCGCTCAGGACCGCATGGTCTCCATCGTTGACTACTACAAGGAGATGTACAACGTCCAGGTCACCAAGCCTCGTCTCGTAAGAATTGAGTCCACTCATTATTCGTGGATAGTGACTGATACTGCAGCCTTGTGTCGCCTACGGACAGAGGAACTACGTCCCGCTCGAATTCGTCCGTCTCGAGGAGTTCAACAGTAAGTTGCCCTTGTGCTTCAAGTCGGGTTCTCGCTGATCGCAAGGCATTCCCATGATGCGTCTTACCGCTGACCAGACGGCCGAGATGATCAAGGTCGCCGCGAAGCCCCCTCCCCAGCGTGCCCAGATGAGTGGGTTGTTCTTTTGCTTGATTGAGCGAAAAAAAGGCTGATCATCAGTCCGCGACTGGCGTCAAACCCTCGACTACTCCAACCTCCCCAAGGTCCGCGCCTGGGGTGTTGAAGTCAACGCCAACATGATGCAGCTCAACGCTCGCGTTCTTCAGCCCCCTGCGGTTCAGTACGGTGCTGGCAAGTCCCAGCGCCCCAACTTTGGTTCGTGGAACCTGAGGGACACCAAGGTGAGTTGCCTCCAACTTTGCTTCTACCCAAGCTAACGTTTTCAGTTCTGTAAGGCCGGCAAGCCGCTCAAGTCCTGGTCGGTCCTCAGTTACGATGACCGGGCCGACCCGCAAATGATCCGTAAGTCAAGCACGCCCAAATCAGCCCAGGCCTTGCTGATCGTGCTCAGAGGGCTTTGTCGGCAAGCTTGTCCAGGTCCTCCGCAAGTCCAGTAAGTTTTCACTCGAGGGATCCCAAGACTTCCAGCTGACCTCCAGACTGCCCCGTCGAGAACGAGCGTCCCGCTATCGTCTCGCACAATCCAAACGCCGGCGGACCCTTCGGCGGCATCAAGGCCGGTCTGCAGGACGCCGCCAGGGCGGCTTACATGCAGTCCAAGGCCAATCCGCAGATGATTCTTATTCTGCTTCCGGTAAGCGCAAGCTTGGTACTCGACGCCGGGACAGGTACTGATCAAGCAGCGCAAGGAGCTTCCCCTTTACCAGGAGATCAAGCGATGCGCCGCTCAGGATCTGAAGCTTGTAAGTTTTGACGAAGGACTTGGCTGATAATCAAGCCTCTGGTCACTCAGTGTCTGCAGACACAGAAATGTCGTCCTGACAACCGTGGACTCGAACAGTACCTCGGGAACGTGTCCATGAAGGTGAGCTTCATCGCGCCGACCGTGAAGGACCTCTGCGGTCGGTGATAAGTTTTTTTTTATTGACCTTTGCAGATACACAGCAAGATGGGTGGGCTCACGCACGTTGTGCCCGTTAGCTCTGCGGTGAGTTGCTGCGCAACAAATTTGGGAAAAACAGCTGATTTTTCAGCTCGACAAGACCACAATGATGGTCGGAGCAGATGTAAGTTGATTATCACGTACAATTGCTGACAACTAGGTCACCCACCCTCCTCCTCGCGGTGGACCCATCCCACCCAGTATCGCAGTTACTGTTTCTGCCATCGACGGCGAGAACGCCCAATTCGTCCCGTCCATCCGCCTTCAGGAAGGCCGAGTCGAAATCATTTCCGACCTTGCCGGAATGATGAAGACCCACATCGAGCTGTTCCAGAAGAACACCGGCAGCAAGCCGGCTAAGATCATCATGTTCCGCGATGGTGTCTCCGAGGGCCAGTATGGGCACTGCGCAGAGTACGTCTTTTTCGGAAGATGTAGGCTGGAGCTGACCATCCAGGATCGAGTTCAACGCTATGCTTCAGGCCGCTCGAGACATCGACCCCAAGTACAGGCCCAAGGTGAGTTCCCGAGCTCTATGAGACGAAGAGACTGGTCCTGACGAGTAGATCACTTTTGTCGTCTGCGCCAAGCGTCACAACATGCGCTTCTTCGGTCTCAACCAGGGCGACCTCGACCGAACCGGCAACTTGCCCGCCGGTACCGTTGTCGACACCACCATCACCCACCCCTTCGCATTCGACTTCTTCCTCCAGGCTCACGCTGGTAGGTCAATATGGCAGATCAGACAAGATCAGCGCTGATTTACAGGTCTGCAGGGAACTGCCCGTCCTACCCACTAGTAAGCCTACTCGACATCTTATGAAGTATAATGAGCTGACTGGGCAGCATCGTCGTCAAGGACGAAATTGGCTTCGACGCCGACAAGATGCAGGGTCTCTGTAACGCCCTGTGCTACTCGTACGCCCGGGCTACTCGATCCGTCTCGGTAAGTCTGCTGCTATGTGCTTATTGAGATCTGCATCGAGCTGACATTCCAGATTGTCCCCGTCGCGTACTACGCCGACGTACGTCCCGCCATACCAGAGCGGCCGAGGTACAAGCTGACGTCCAGATCATCGCGACCAAGTGCCGTGACCTCGTCTACAACGATGACTCATCCGATGGCGGTGCTGGTTCCGTCTCGGATATGGCTTCGGGCCGCAAGGAAACTCAGGCGTTCGACTCGCTCGCTCTCAGTAAGTGCCATCCCTTGCTATTTCGAGCTTCAGCTAACATCCCGCAGAGAAGAGGATCGAGGATGCCACCGAGTGTAAGTCCCTTCTTCACCCAAGATACCGCGAGGTAATGCTGATCCAACTCAGACAACTCCGTTGCCTGGGTATGTTCCTTGTTGTCGCTTGCGAATGCAGGATCGAAGCTGATGACTGTAGTACATGTAAATCGACCTCACGGCCGATCCAACTATACGCCTCAGTCTCCTATTCTCCAGTCTCGTCAGATAGTTTTCCTCGTCGTAGCAGAAATGGCAGCCGTTTATCTTCTTGATATATCTCATGCAATCCTGTGTCTACCGCAAGAACTTTCAGGACTGACCTTCTCCTCACGAGCTCTGATTGGCGCCCCTGCACTAATTTTCTATTCCTGCCGATCCAGCCCCAACAAGGCGCTATGGAGTTGATCAATTTGACCAGGAGAGTGAGTGATGCGAAGGACCCTTGAACGGAGGTCATGGTATTACTCTCCTTTCCCCCTTCCCCCTTTCCCCCTTCCCACTCCCACCATGCCCCAGTGACCCCCTCCCGCCTCTTCCCCTTGCACACCCTCCTTCAAATGCCGAAAAGCCCGCAGCAGCAATCACTGCTTAGGGCATCAGGGAGTCCCAGGAACGAGATCTATAGTTGCTGATGTCTACTACAAGTGGGCTTGGCGATGGCGATGGGCATTGGGCGCGGATCTGACTGTATCTGACTGTTACGTCGGAAAGTTGATAACTCCCAATGTCAGGTACAGTTCCCGACGAGGACGTATCAGGACGGCAGGCAGACAAAGACCATGATCACGGTGGTATCCACATGCATCCAACTTCTATTCATCCCCCAAAATCGCGACCTGTACTGATCTTTCCCCCTTCCCGCCACCTGTCACTTTTGCCAGTCCGGCGTCGGATGAGACTACTTGTCCCTCTGGCTCTGCTCGTAGTCGACGTTGGCCTCGCCCAATAGCCTGAGCTCCTCCTTCGTCTTCCCAGTGGCCGCCGAAGCAGAAGCTGCCCCGGTCTCTGCCAATAGACGGATGCGCGCCACTTGCGCGTCTCTGGCCTCCTGAATGGTGCCATTGTAGACAGTGGAAGGCTGCTGCGACGCGTTCGAAGTATTTGCGTCAGCGGGATTGCCGTTCCCCTGGGTGTCAGTAGTGGCAGAGCTGCTCATGATGAAGTGTGTGAGGGGAGTATGTAGTTGGAAAAGTGATGAAGACGAAGAGCAGTCAAAGATAGGGTGAGTGGCGAACATCTGGACGGGGAAATTGCCCAGCTTATATGCTCGCCTCTATTGAATCTCCGACACCTTGCACGATCATAACGCTAGCCATCCTTAGTAGTACCGCAATCAACGCCAATTGACACAGCCTCAAGTCCAGAAAGTCCGCTCCGGCGGAGCAAGAAGTAACCCTTTCATCACGATTCTCTAGGTCGTTCTATGGCGATATAACAACGCCTGCGATAAGGCGGCCAGTAGCGGAGTGTCGAAGCGGAGATAGTGTTCGAGAGCAATTCGAGGGGCTGTTGGAGATAATATCGGAGCCCAGCAAGCTCCGACTCGTCTGAGTAGGCTTTATACGACAAAGGCAGCGGCCAGCAGGCCCCTCCTGCGCAGGAACATTGACTGGAGAGGATGCCGCTATACTCAAGTGCTATAGAAGGCAACGAGCCCCGCCTCTAGGTGCTGGCAGCGTGCCCATCCAGCAAATTGCCACATATACTCAAAATTCAAGTACCTAGTCCCCCACTCAGCTGCTCTACCTCTCACCTCCTGCCTCCTGACCGTCCATCACCCCATTCCCACCCCGCTCCAAAGCGCCTACCCTTCCTTTTATAATCGGCAGAGCCGCTGCGAACAACTGCGCGACCAGGAGTATCACTCGCCTCCTTGGCCTCCAGCCCTACCGCCTGATCCTCATTTCGTCTCCGCTAACGCTTGACACTTCTTTCTCTCTGCGCACGCTGCGTGATCCACTGCGGAAGGGTGGCATCAGTCGATCGAGCGCAATTCTCGACCGATGTATGTCTCGTGGTATGCTTGGTGATACAAATGCATACACGGGTTGAGGATACTACTTGCTTGAATACGATAACGGTGATGGCATCCTTCACTGCGGCTACCCGCTTCTTAATCTTCTTCTTCCCCTACTTCTTATCCTACGCCTCACTTCTCCACACCTTACTTCGTCTTCTCTGAGGTGGCATTGTTAAACGCCAAGAGATTGGGGGTCCCGGCCGGGAGGTCGGTGAGCTTGCCCGAGGACGAAAGGCCCAAAAGCGCCTTCTTGAGCTGAGCCGGAGTAACCTTGTCGCTGTGCTTGGGGGCGGGGGCAAAGTTGAGGGTCCCGGGAGCGGGGAGGATAGCGCGGAGCATAGGGGGAAGGAGCGAGTAAGCCCGGGCGTAGACGGACGCGTCCGACTCGATCGCAGCCGCGCTGGCTCCGCGGTGCTCGGCGAGGTCGAAGGTCTCGGTACCGTGGATAGAGAGGAGGTAAGCGAGGAGACCGCAGATGTGGGGGCTGGCCATCGAGGTACCCGAGATGGTGTTGGTGGACTGGTTACCACTGTTCCAGGTGGAGAGGATGTTGAGTCCGGGCGCAAAGACGTCGACGCACTTGCCGTGGTTGGAGAAGTAGGCGCGGTCGTCCCCAAGGGTGGAGGCACCGACGGTCACGGCCTTTCCGGCGCGGGCAGGCGAGTAGTTGCAGGCGTCCTTGTTGTCGCTAAGGGTCAGCAAAAACCAAACAGCGTAGAGCTTTACTCACTTTCCAGCAGCGACGGCAAAGTGGAGACCAGACTCGACGGCAGCGTTGACGGCGTCGTCAAGAGACTGCGCCTTGCCACCACCGAGGGACATGTTGGCGACGGATCCCTTGTGCTTGGTCTTGCCGGTCTTGACGAGCTCCTTCTCGGCGTCGGCGTCGGCCTTGGCAGCCTGCTCAGCAGCCCAGCTAGAGCGTCAGCGAATCGTCCAATCACGACGCATGAAAATACTCACACGACACCAGCAACGACATCGCTCATGCTTCCCGACCCGTTCGAACCGAGAACCTTGACAGCGACGACCTCGGCGGCCTTGGCCACACCGTACTTGCGGGAAGCGATAGTACCGGCGCAGTGGGTACCGTGACCGTTTCCGTCCTTGTCGACGTCGTTCTTGGGGATGGTCTTGCCCCAGCGTGCGCGGCCCTCAAACTCGACGTGGTCGACGTTGATTCCGGCTGAGGAATCAGCGTTGACCTCATCTCTGTGACGGAAAAGCTCACTGTCAATGACGTAGGCGGTAACACCCTCTCCACCTCTGTCGTCGTAGAGGTACTTGGTGAATGTGCTCAAGTGAAGCTGGGCGCGGTGACTGATCCGGGCAAGACCCCATGGCGCACCGAGCTCGGTGGAGATGTGCGAGTCGGACGCCAAGGCATCGTCAACACCGTGGAAGTTGTCCTGGGTGTAGACGCGCTGGTCCCGCTCAACGTAAGCGACCTCGGGCGAAGCGCGAATGGAGTCGAGGGTCTGAGGGGCGAACTTTCCGGCTAGACGGAATCAGCAAGTCTGACAAAGGAGCTGGGTGAAACAGGGTTGAGACATGAAACGGGTGGCAAGGACAGGGTGGCAAATGGCCGAAAGTGGGAACGAGAGATGAATGGAAGAGGAGCTTACCGTAGCCAAAGTAGGTGAGGTCGGACGAGGGCATGTAGACGTGGGTAACGCCAGACTCGTCGACGCGCTCGCCGTCGGCAGTGAAGGTCAACAGGGGCTGTGGGTCAGCGTACGCCATAAGATTGGGATCCGTCAAGATGAGGATAGCCTTGGAGTGAGACAGGAAGGAGAGACCGGGCTCGATTCCTCAATGCACCTAGCAGTCTGAAGGACGCCCGGCGCTTGACCACCTGCGCCTCGTGTGACAGGCTCGCGATAAGAACAGTCACTCACGTCGAGCCCATTGGTCTCCTCGACGCTCCCCAGGTGAAGAGCCATTATATGAGGGCTAATGTCCTTCTTGAGGACGACAATGTAAGCATCCTCAATGCTCTCACCCTCCTCGCGGAGAGGGGCGAGACGGGCGTTGGACGATCGCTTGGCAAGCGGGGAAGCGAGCGCGAGGGGGAGGAGGAGTGCCGTTGCGAATGAACGCATTGTGAATGAGTACTGTTTGTAGAGTGTAAGGGGAATAGGGGAGGATAGGCTACCTAGATCTAGATGGTATAGGTAGGTAGATGTATAGAGGGAGGAGGGAGGTAGGTGACAGAGGGAGCGATTGCGCCAGCGTCGAATGGGGTGAGGCGATGATGCGGGGGAAAGGACAGCTGATCGGACATCGCCGCCGCCACTCACCCCCTTATCAACCGGAAGCGGAAACTCGGTAAGATAACCGGAAATGACGTAAATTGGAGACCCCACAGTCGCGTCAACCGAGAGCACGGACCTCCACATTCCCCATCACCTCCTTCCCCCTCCAGCGAAATAGATATCCCCCTTCTCTCCTCCGTCCATCTTCCTTCCTTCCTCCTCACCCTGGATATACCGCTCAGTCTCATCATGGCTCTTAAGAAGAGTCCAAAGGCGACCGAACATCCCGATATCGCAGCGTGGAAGAAGGCGACAGATGAGATCAAAAAGGAGCTCGACAAGAGGAAGGGGGAGAAGGATGCGAAGGGCGTGCAAGCGGCGAGGGAGAGCTTGTGCAAAGGGGAGAAGCTCATTCGCACCTTGCTCGTGAGCTCATTCAGCGACTCTGATCTCGCGCCGTGCTGACATGCAAGGACGACCCTACGTTCCCCGCCAAGGTGGTCAAGGATCTCGAGGTATGGTGTGAGGACGATGTGAGTGGATTCTGTCGCTACAGGAGCTCGGATACAAGCTGAGAACCAGTTCCTGGAACACCAAATTAAGATCTCGCATACGTCTTTCGAGAGGTTCGCATATCTCGCCCTCAGTGCAGCAGTCTCCGTGTGTATCGAGCCTCTGCTGTCGAACTTCCAAGACCAGGACACTGAGACCGAGGGAGGAAGGAAGGACAGCGGAGAGGTAAGAGATACTCTCGGACGTATCATGGCGGCCATAACGGCGATTATGACCTTGTAAGTGCTCCACTTTGCTGTTGTAGGATATCGGCTGACAGGATAGGATCGTAGTAAGCTGAAGATCAAGAGAAGCCGCGGAAAACCTGCTGACTGACCAGGAGGCTCATATCGATGCCGATTCGGCGGAAGCCTCCAGTGGAGCTATCGGAAAGAACATCTCACCTTACCTCGACCGCCAGTGGATCAGCCTACTCCTCACTCTCCTCGAACACGCGGAAAAGAAGGGGTACCACCATCACAAGACTACCGCAGGCGTGAGTGTCATGGCTGCCTCCATTGACCATAGCTGATAACTAGCTCATCGACTTCTTCGAGACCTTGACGAGCGGTGACAACTCTCGTCGTCTCGGCATATGGGGGTCTGACCAATTCGCTGTAGACTCGAGGTTCGTTGAACGTTGCTCGGCGACGTACCATGGTCGAGTACAGCTAACAAATAGGTTGAGGCTAGGCGCACTGATCATGGATTCCAAAGGTACTTTCCTCCCCACTCGCCGCGGGCTTCACTTACCAGTTTACAGTCTCGACCCTCAGCCTCCAAGGCATGCGCAGTCTCGTCTTCAGTCTGCCCTACGATCCCGCCAAACCCATCGCCGATCAAGCGGAGATACGGAGGAACTACTTTCTTGCTGCTGTCAGCACGCACCCGGAGTACAAAGAGGCAGACCCGCAGGCACGTAGGGATATCCGCAATATCGTCATGCAGCTCCCCACAATAGTGTCTCGGAAGCCGAGGGTGAGCTTTTCTCAGGAGAACCCTTTGCGATGCCATAGAGCTGATCGTCAGTTGTACATGAAGATCGTCAATCATCTGCACGGTATCGACGACAAGGATAGACCGCAGGGCTTCCCCGTCCGATCCTTCTCTCTCAACGACGACAACATGCTGAATTCCGCCCAAGCCAAGAAGCGGCTGGCGGCTGGCGAGCTCATTGTCTACGTGGATCAGTTCGAGATGCGCGTCAACGTGAGTCACCTCCAGGCTGGTCTGCGTCCAATGAGTTTCTCCAGCTCATTCCACAGGACTTCAACGAGTATGGCCGAGAGGATGCCCTCACCCTTGATCATTCCCAGGCGATGTTTTGCTGGCGGGACACCGGCGAGAAGAGAGGTCGTACGTCGTCCCCTCTTGAATTGGTCATCTCCGCTAATCCACGCAGAATTCGAATGGTTTCGGATCAAACCAGGGACGAACGACCGAAAGATCAATATCGAGGTGGAGCCGAACCACGCCGACCGCTTTGAGCAGGCGCTCAGGAAGTACTTCCCTCCTGTAAGCTCTCCTCTCCTGGGTGTTCCGTGCTTGGTGTCGTCGCTGACCATTAGCTCGCCTGGATCGACACTGCCCTCGAGATGGCCAAAGCTCGACGCTCCGCCCCAGACAACGACTACGGCGAGCTCGTGCCCGCCTCTTCGCAACTGCCCCCTGTAGCAGACGCCGAAGAAGAAGACGCGGAGGAAGAGACAAATCCCTCCGAAGCGGACGAGCGGCAACGGCAAGGCAGCGTGGCCAGCCACGTATCCGACAGTATCGAGCACACTGCGCCGGAGCCCGTCAAGCCTAATCGATCCGCTGTCACCTCGCAGAAGTCCCGGCGCTCGCAGGTGATCGCGCAGGCGGTCGAGGAAGAGGAGGAGGAGTCAGTCGTGCCAGAAGAAGAAGAGGAGGATGCGGAGGAGCCGGTCGAGAAACCACGTCGCGCCACTCGGGCATCCAAATCGGGCGGTACGAAGGGACCCACTTCTCCCCAACCTGCAGGCGAGGTGTCCACCACCAAAGCACCTGTCAAGCCGGCAGCAAGGTCTTCTCGCTCCGCCGTAGCGAAGGTCGCCGCATCATCGGCCGAAGCGGACGACAAGGTCAACACCTTCGGTCCCGCGGAGAAGGAGCCATCACCACCTCTCAAGCCGGACGAGCCAGCCTCGACCGGTCGGCCCTCTCGAGTTGCCAAATCTCGGGCGATCAAGAAGACGGCGGGAGTGCTGGACGGTGAGGCGGTCCCTCTCGACAAAGCGATGACCAAGGCCGCCGCATCGAAGCCCACCAAGGAGGCGGCGGCTGATGTGACCCAGCCGTCCATCATCGGAGACAAGGAAGGAAAGGAGGGCGAGGATGAGGTCATCAAGGAGAAAGAAGCCAAAAAGAAGGCTCAGGCCCCCAGGGGAAAGGGCAAGGGCAAGGCGAGGGCCAAAGAGAGCTCACCTGCCCCTGAGGTGCCTCAGCCGGACGCCCCGGATGCCGAGCAGGCGGAGAAGGGGGAAGGACATGGAGGAGACGAGGATGAGGCGGTGGATGTCGCTAAGGTCGTTGTGGCAGTAGAGCGCGATCCGGCCGAGAAGGTCGTCACCCCCTCTATCCCGCAGCCCGCTTCTTCTCGGGAGGTACCTATCAGCAAGCTAAATGCGGTCAGCAGGTCCAAGCAGAGGTGTAGGTCTTTCCTTTGCTCTCTTGGTATCTTGTCCCGATGCACCTCACGCCTATGTACCATAGCTGACGAAGCAGACTCCAGGGGCAAGTCAGGCGATACCAACAAGAAAGTGGAAGTGTCCGACTCTGACACGGAGTCCGAGGAGGATGGAGACGCCATCAGCCCGGAAGCCGACGTCGAGACCGAGCCTGTGCTTGCCCCCATTCGTCCCGCATCTAAACGTACCGCCGCCGCCGCCGCCGCCGCTGCCAAAGCGTCAGTCGATCCACCTGTCCAACCTACACCCAAGTCCAAGCCCGCTACCCGAGGCAAGGTCGTCCTCCCCAAAGCGAAGACGACGATCGCTGGGGAGATCAAGGCTGGAGCGGCAATGACGCCAGCTGCTATGAAGGCGAATGTGGCTGCTGCTTCAGAGGCCAAGGAGATGAAGGGGAAGGGATCGGTCAAGGGGAAGGGAAAGGGGAAGGTGGTAGAAGAGGCGGTGGAGGAAGCGGTGGGGGAGGTGGTGACGAAGGAGCCGGCCAAGAAGGGGAAGAAGGCACCGGGTCCGCCGAATGCGACTGTGGGGGCAAAGGCGGTCACTGCGCCGGGAAGGATGGAGGATGTGAGTACCCAGCCATCAGAGTAACAAGGAGGCGAAAGGCTGATGATGCAGTTGGGCACGAGCGATGACGCTAGCGAAGTCGTAGCGGATGCTCCAGATGTCGAGATGAACGCGGAGGAGCCAGAACCCCCAGTGACCAAGAAAGGGAGAGCTCCGGCTGAGCGGGCTGGAGGGAGAGGTGCCAAGAAGAGGGCGGGCGTAGAGTCAGTGCCGGTCGAGGACGGCGGGAAAGCGGTACCACCGGAGGCGGTAGAGGAGGACGAAGTCATGCAGGAGGGTGTGGTGAGTACTCAACGCCGAGACCTCTGGGTGCAGCTGATACAGCAGGAGGATGATCAGATCGACCAGCCTGTTCTTCCTATCGACGATGCTCCGTCCCCCGCCCGTCGACCCTCGCCCGTCAAATCCGCTCTGCGACAGCCTATTCCTCCTGCCGACTCTGCCGCTCCTCAAGACACCGCCAGCCCTGTCGCCGCAAGCGTAGATCCTAAGCAGCCGGTCGAGCGTATCCGTCGGATCAAAAATGCCGCATTTGCTCCTCGGTCGGTCACCTTCTCGGACCCGGTCGAACCTCAAGATACGGACGACCGGGCCTTCCTGGACGCATCGAACAGCAAGAAACCGGTCGAGAGCGGTCCGTCGGTGTCGGTCGGTGCTGGGCTTCCGAAAGAGCCGGTTGCGGAGACGTCGGAGGCTGCAGCCAAGCGAGACGCCGGCGACATTCCCAGCGTCAATCCCAACCAATCACCTCAGAAGCGACGAAAGAACGATAACATCAACCTGCATGACGAACAGCGGGTCAGTGCCGAGGTCCGGAACCGACCCATCGATCCACCTCAGGCCCAACGAGCGGCCGGACAAGCGACTCCCCCAGCATCGCATCGCAAACGACCGGCCGAGATTGAGGCTGCCGGTGATGCGGAGGTGGCCCAGGAGGAGGTGATGCCGCTCAAGAAACGTAAGGTGTCTATCAACGAGCCGGAAAGGGAGGGAAAGATAGGTTGGAAGTCAGTGAGCAGGAAGCAGAAGGGAGGTCACGCATCAGACGGTGTTGAAGGGGTCTTGGCCGTGAGTCCACCGCACTGCAGCTGCTTGTCCAGAAGAACAAAGCTGATGACCCGGATCCTCGACGATATGACGGAGGTATGGTATCTTTCGCTTATGCCCGCCATACCATGCTGATACATCAGGCCGTCAAGCAGCGCCTCCAGAAGAGACTCGCCATGCCGGACAAGATCATCAAGGCCGTCGAGCGTCATATCGCCAAGGCGGCAGTCAAGCTGGTCAATGGATTCGGTATCGACCAGTAGGTCCACCCTATTCCCCTTCACCGCTGATCCCTACTCACGCTCGCTCGGACGACTTCTGACGATACAGTGCCGAGATGTACCAAGCGACTACCGCCCGAGGCGCCGAAATCGACCTCAAGCAGACCGCCCTTCAAGCTCTCTACCAAGCGCAGGTCGACGCGTCCGACCGACACTATCGCGATGCTCGGGACCTATTCAAGACGTACCAGCGACCGATGCAGGGGATCCCGATGATCCTCTTCGAGTGAAATCAAGTGGTGGACTGGTATGTGCAGGGATGCTGGAGAGGGACCAAGGCGGCAAGTAATGCACGTGTCTATACAGGTATATAGGGTGATTTATGCGGGTATGTGGCTAAGATGAGATGCAAATATATGTATATTTAGCTGTATGCTACAGCTTAAAGCTCATATGAGCCGCGCACCTGTCTGTGCTTGTCACTCTGCTCCATCCAAGGCCAGCAGCGTGCAGCAGCAAACCCATCCATCACCTTCAACCCCCCTTCCGACGGAAGTGGACCGTGACAATAAAGTCGGATTTCGCGAAGAGCCCCTTTCGCAACCCTACATATGATGAGATAGCCCCAGACCACCACCATGTCCTACCTAGACACCTCAGAGCTGCCGATTGACCCCGAGCTATTATCTCTCGATAACGCCAATCAAGCCGCACAGGCCGAGGCGGACGAAGAGGAGGTGTACAAGGACGATGAGGTCCCAGAAGAGGCTAGTGACCTGAGCTCGGGGTCCGAGAGCGCGTACGAGGAGGAAGAGGACCTGGACGCGCCGCTCAAGCGGGCATCGGGCAAGCGGGGCCCGGGGAGACCGAGGAAGCATCCGGTCGATGATGAAGAGAGGATGCCGGCGAGGCGGAGGGGTAAGGCGAAGGCGAAGAAGGGGAAGGGGAAGGATAGGGCTTGGCCAGAGGATGAGGACGATGTGTTTGAGTAAGTGGATGATGGGCTACGAGGGAGGCTGAGAGCTGATAGTGTAGCCGTCTCGTAGGATATGTCGGTCGTGTCCCCCGCGGAGGGTCGGTCATACCCAATGGAGGTGTCCTTCACCCAGAGGAAGAAGCCGAGGAGGGTTTCGAGTCGACAAAGAAGGCGCGGCGCCCACGCAGAGTCAGCTATCCGTCCTGTTTCTCCCACATGGTGCAGCTGAGCTGATCCCTTAGGCCCGCGCACAGCACAAGCCTACGCATGAAGTGACCCAGCTTCTCGCCAAGTCCAACCTCGACTACATTTCAGGCAATTGCCAACAAGCCATTGATGGGTTTCTCGAAGTCATCCGGCTCGACCCCTACATCTACGGCGCCTGGAGCTCGCTGGGTACGCTCTATGAGGAAGAAGGGAATGCGGACGCGGCTCGTCAGATGAAGTTCTGCGGCTTGCATATTGAGGGGGATGCAGAGGGTTGGAGAGATCTGGCCATGTCGTACAAGTGAGTACCTCAGAAACGCGCTGTAGAGAAACGCGCTCATGACTAGGGGCGCTGGGAAGTCTGAGGAGTGCCTGTACTGTCTGCGTAAGGCGCTAGTTAAGGACCCGCAAGATATCATGGCGTTATGGGAAATTTCAGCGCAGTACAAAGCTATAGGCAAGATGAGCCGAGTGAGTCGATCTCACATCACCAAGAGAGATGGAACTGACGGTCTAGGCTCTGGACGCGTACAAGAAGATCCTGCGATATGATTCCGACACCGCACACGACTTCGCCTTCCTCGCGGACCTTCAGCCAGCCATCATCGAGACCAAGCAGACCCGCTTTGGTGCCGACATCCTCCGTACCGCTTTCGACTGGCATATACAAACCTTCACCGGTCCGGACGACACGTCCTCGTCGGAATCTAGCAGCATGACCTTGGAGAGCATTCTCAATCTCACAGACCTCCTGCTGGAGCTGGACGACCTGGAGGATGCGGTCGTAACGATCAGAAGGGGACAGCGGTGGTTGCAGGGCAGGGGCCATCAGAAGCAGTGGGACTTCCTCGAGGATGACAGGGAGTATGATGCGCAGGGAGTCGTCAGAGAGGAAGAGAAGGACCAGTTGCCGGATGAGGAGCAGATCAGTTTCCCGCTGGATATCAGTCTGAGGCATCGGCTGGCAGTCATCCGGCTCAAGCTAGGCAATGATAACGAGGCAAAGGTGAGCTGCTCTGCTGGGCGCATGATGGGACGCAGCTGACATGACAGCTGCACGTGGAGGAGCTGCTTCATCTTGACGTCGAGGCGTACAAGGATATGTTCATCGAGCTCGGGAACGCCCTGATGGTTCGAGAGCAGTGGGAAACGGCACTGGAGTGCTTTGGTAAAATTCAGGAGAGCGATGATGTGAGTGATCTCAGTCTCCGTAGTCAGACATCGCTCATGCTGCAGATCGATGACACACCCGACACAATATTGGCTATCGGTCTGTGTCACTATCATATGAAGAACAGTGCTCCGGCGCTGGAGGCTCTGCAATGGGGTAAGCCTATCTCTTCACCTGAGACACTGTACTGACTAGTCAGTCACGGAGCAACAACCCTCCAACCTCGATGCCCGGCTCAAACTCGCCAACGTCCTCGAAGATATCGGCCGGAAAGAAGAAGCCCTCGAAATCGTTTCGGATGTCCTCCGCATCCGAGCGCAAGAAGCGGCCGGATGGCGAGGTCGAGGCCCCAATATCGACCGGCCCCGTCAGACCAAGGCGGACAAGCAGGCGAGCCAGAAGCTCAACAAGAAGGTTCTGGAGGAACAGATGCGCGAGCAGATGCACGCGTTCTGGGATGATATCCAGCAAGCGGAGGCGGCGCTGGAGGAAGGGGAACCGGGGGCGCTGGATCGGTTCATGTATGCCGCGGGGACGATGATTGAGAATTTCCGGCTGGCCAAGAGCAACTTTGGCAAGAACAGAGTGCGCTAGACTAATGTGGTCCTTGTCTGCTAGGGCGCGAAGCTGATATACCATAGGGTGTCTACCGAGTTTCGAAGCGAAAGTCTACGCGGCAAGATCTCGCTTCCAAGGCCGCAGAAATGCAAGATCGCTTGGAGCGGACATTGGGCTGTGAGTCGCAACTGTCTTAGCGCAGGAGATCAGCTGCTGACGGACAGTCGACGACGACGCCCCTCGCGAGGAAGAAGAGGAACTCGGCGATGATGGCGAGAAATACAAGGTCGTCCGGCAGACAGAGTTTTACGGCCTTGGGAACGAAGATTGGCTTACCTTGGTCGTCAAGGTGAGCTATGAGGGTCACCATATACGGACCCGCCAGCTGACGAGGACAGTACTGCTGCGTTCTGATGGTAAAAAATGAGGACGAGCTGGCGATGGAGATACTCGAGCATGTCATGTGGGCGGGTCTGTTCAATAATCGGCGAGCGGAAACTGCGCTGAGGTTGACCATCGTTGGTGAGTTGTCTCAGCTCTCGCTCGGTGGCTCTAGCTGACAAGCAGCCTGCGCCATGCGTACGAAATCCTGGGCTGTCATCACCGATCACTGCAAGCGTCTCGCTCAGTCCCATCAATTCCGAGCGGAACCCTTCCTGCTCATGCTGGGCTGCATGGGCGGCGGCGGTGTCAATGCACATGCCGCTTGGCAGAGCCATGCCCTCCAGAAGTTCATCCATCGCGAATTACGACTATACGACTACTCGGTCAAAGGGCAAAAGTTCCACTACTCAGTCTCGGCCCGACGGTGGGCGCATGAAGTCAAGCTTGGACTGTCGGATCGGCTGGGAGATGAGGTGCCGGTGGACGAGGATGACGACGAAGAGGAGGAAGATCCGGAGGAAGGCGAGCGGCCGCGGAAGGGCAAGAAGGCGGTAGCGTGGCGGAGAGGTACGCGGATCGCTATCGAAAAGCCGACGGTAGCGATGGAGGATGAGGACGAGGACGTGGAGCCGGAAAGGGAAGAGACCCCAATCTTTGCTCCTCTCGATCCGGCGTTGAGCGAGGTACCTGTCCGTCCGACGAAGGGGTCGCCAGTGTGGAACTGGCTCCACGGAACTTGGATGTTGACGAGTAAGAGTTATCAGTCTGCTCTGTGTGAGTTACGCGCTTGTTTCCGATGAGAGTGATAGCTGACCCTCTAGTTTACTTGATGCGGGCGTACGAGTACGACCAGTACAATCCCCTCCTCTGCTTCAACCTCGCCCAGGCCACTTTTGGTCGAGCGATGAATCGGCAGGCCGATAATCGGAACTACTTCATCGGACAGGTGAGCTTCCGAGTGCCTTATGGCGTGGGCAGAGCTGACCACCTTAGGGAATGGCATTCTTGGCGCGGTATCGAAAGCTCTCCAACATGGACGATCCGGTCGCGGCCGAAGAGGTCGAGTATAACTTTGGCCGAGCATTCCACAGTATTGGCGTATTGCACTTGGCGGTGAAGCATTATGAAAAGGTGTTGGCGTCGGTCGAGGCGCGAATGGCGGAATTTGACGAGATCGAGGATAGAGATGTGAGTCATTGTAACCTCTCAACTTTGAGGTCAGCTTGGCGTATGCGATTGAAGCTGACCATTCAGACTATTCGGACTTCGTCCTTGGCGCTCGAAGCGGCACACAATTTGATGCTGCTGTACGGGACGAATGGGTCTATGCGACTAGTGCAGGAAAGGTCGAAATGGCTCGCAATCTGAGTAAGCGGCAGGAGGGGTCGGGATCGAAGCGTTGTATATACTACATAGACACAAGGAAGCTCATAGCAGCACGTTGTATACATATGATATAGATGCCGAGCACTTGACTCGCTGTGCACCCCGCTGACGCTGGGTTCCTCGCAGTCCGCAGGCTAGCCGGGCCACTCCACCTCCGGTCCTCGCGTCGGGCTACTCTGCCTTAAGGCTTCTTTCCTTCAGCCTTAGTCGACCTGGACCTGACACCGAGAAACTTGCGGCAGATCTTGATAAACCACATCCAGTTCAAGCCGTTGAGAGCTAGACACCCGGCGCAGATATTGACTACATGTCACATCAGCATACAACCCATATTGCGCAGCCGAGAAGATCAGTCAGGCTTACGAGTCAGGAACGAGTTGAGCTGATCGCGCTCAAGCCATAGATCGCGGAAGACCGACAAGCTCTACAAGTATCAGTATGTATGCGCCAGGCGGACTTGTGCTGTGTGGTATGAGGATGGCGACGTACAGTGTATCCGCCATAGCAAATCCGGGCGCCAAAGAAGGTGAAAGCGAAAATGGCACCGGTGATATTGATCACCTCGGGATGTAGACGACCAGTGCCTAGCTTATCCTAACGTGGTCAGACGCATACTACTCTGTACCTGTCCCCAAGCCAATAAGCCAATGAGGGTGCTGGACTCACCATGAACCAGTACAGGTTCAGAATCGGTGTGGACAGTTCCCATAGGAGAAACGGCGCTCCGTATCCCGCCAAGAATGGGCGCTGGACGTCAGCTCCTATGCTCAGATAGGCCAAGGCTCTGAGGGTGACGTCATTGTGGAGATAGCACTCACGAACGCGCAGAGATAGACCACCAAGCAGGCCGCCCCGTGGAGCACGAATCCGGCTGAAGAGTTGAGGCACGAATCGATCGTGTCCCACAGGAAGTATCTAGACGGGTCAGCACTTTATATCAAGCAGACAAGACTACACGACTATGATACGATGCCGGAGGGACACAGACGGGTAGGTGGAAAGAAATGACGTACCCGGCCGATATCGCCAGGATATGACCTACATCACGATCATACCCAAATACAGGATCTGCCTGGAGTGTCTTGGAGCTCAGCGCATATATTGCGCAGGGGATAGCGATGACGGCGTGGACAGTCGCTAGCTGATAAGCTACACAGTATTGCAGAGGATATTCGTCTCCGAGCGTACTCACAGACGGTCCGAGTGAGGCTTTCCGTCCTTGTACGCCGGTCGAGCTGTGCCCATTTTCCGGCACCGACCAGACTCGGCCCGAAGGCGTATGTGGCGTATTGTATGGCATAGCAAGCAGCTACCGATAGGACAAAGGCAGGTAGATGAGGACCGAGAAGAGGAAGCGGGGTGTTGACGGTCAATGCGTCAAGGGAGGTCAGATTCGGCATGGTCAGGGAGTGTGTATGTCGAATGTGTGACAGGGCCTGGATGAAGTGGTTTGGGAGTATGAGTGGGAATGAGAAGGAGTCAGTACGAGACTTACTGTATCTATTTGTTATGCTCGGGCATGACTGGTAAGCAAAGGAGGGACGCCAAAGGATGCGAAGACGAAAGCGGACAACCTCCACCTGAGGAATGAGGACCACGTGTACTCACCCAGAAGTAAGCGTTAAGGCCAAGGCCGCGCCGCCGATGGTCTCCCCATCGTACGCGAGGAAAGTTCGTCCGGTCGTCAATGTCCATATCTATCGTGTTCTTCGTTAATCTCCCCGGCCTATTGCGCCCACCCCACGCTGGCCCTACTATCCCTTTGCCTCCGCGCCCCACCTCCCTCCATCCCCGCTGCACCCCCTGAAGCGCCCACATCACTCCCATACCCCGTCGACACCTCCATACGGCCTAATGGATCCCCATCCCCATCCTCCACTGCATCTTCATACCACTCCCCACCACCTCCGCCCCCTCCTTGTCCGCCCGCCGCTTGGCCCCTATTAGAGAGGCTCGGCTCCGCCCCACGACCATATTGCTGACTGACGAGCCTGACCCCGGGCTGTCCTGCCCCGGGACCGCTCTGCCCGCCGTACCCGCCATAATGACCACTCGAATCCCCATAGCCCCCAGCCTGCGCTTGCGAATTGTAGCCGGTCGTGCTTGTCCGAAAAGCATTATCGGCCGATCCTTGCCTGGACATGGAGGGCGAGATGCCCGTATGGTGCGCAAACGAGCCGCGCCGGGAAGCGCCAAAGTCCATGTTGTCTCCGGCTAGAGGGGTATGCGAACCGGAGCCGCGCGAGACAGATCGGGTGAGTGCCTCTTGGGCTACATTGTCGCCATACTGAGCTGCGATTTGGCTAGACCCATCAGTTCGTTTCCCATATCCCAACGATAAGATTAGCTCACTTGGCGTAATCATCCAGGATCACTCCCATACTCCTCAGATCCAGCCTGTACCGCTTCGGCGTCAACCCCTTTCCGAAGCGATACGTCACGTGGTTCGAGCACAGCAGCGCCGCGACGATGATGATAATGTGTGCGCCGACCATTCCGAAGGCAACGGCGTACCATACGCCGAGGACGGTACGTTCCAGCCGGAGATAGCGGGCCTTGCAACCGGGGAGGTTGGAGCGGGAGTAGCAGAGCGGGGATTGGGTCGCTTCGATAAAAGGGGAAAAGTAGCCACAGCAGACGAGCTGATGATCAGCGCAATCTTGACTATGAGGGGGATGATAGGACTTACGGCGTCTTGGATCCGTAGTCTCCCTTCGGTGCCTAGGTATCGACTCCATTGCTGGTTCAGCTTGCCTTCGAGGTTGAAGGTTCGCTGTTTGTAGGTCATGTATCCTGGGGCGGCGATGAAGCCCAGGTCGATCCATAGAAGCAGGGTGTAGACAGCGAGGAAAGCGCGGTTATTGAGGATGATGCCAGAGTAGCCGAACACGGCGGTGAGGGTGCAGAGAGCGGCTGCGACGGTGGAGACTGTATTGTCAGGTTCATGAAGGACAGTTCTCCCTGTACCAAACAGCTTACCGATGAGCTCTTCCTTGTTCCCTACTCGGATGACATCGGCATAGGAGAAGACGTTGAGCCAGACGAGGATAGCAGCGACCAGAGTGGCCAGCCCATACAGCATGATCTGCTCGTCAGCATGCGCCCATCCCCACCTCGAAGAACAACCCACGACTGTGTTGGCAGCAAACAAGAGTGCCTTGAAGCGATTCCATCTCAGCCCCTTTCTCTTCCCTCCCTTCCGCCTCACTCCACCCCTCGCCATCTTATACTCCACCCCCTCATCGTCATCCACCATCCCCATCTGCCCCATCCTTCCGGCATCATCCGCGAACGCTTCCCTCCCTCCACCCTGCTTCCTCCGCTTCCGCATGGTGATACTGCCCCCTTCGCCCTGATTGTGCATCCGCGTAAACTTGGCCGGCACATAGTTGACCGACAAGCTGATGGGTCGCGCTTTGAGGTCGCCCTTCCCCGGTCGATCCGACGCGAACGACGAGCGCCGTGAAGAAAAGTTGGAGTTCGGTCGGTCACTCCGTCCGCTATTATTGCTCGCGTAGGGCAAGGAGGGGTGGAGTAATGGAGGCGAGTAGGAGACACGCTGAGGGGGCGCGGTCAATTCGGGCGAGTCGAACTGGGACGAGCCGTGTGTGTTTGGAGGGGTGAGGGGGCGCGCCAGGTCGGCGCCGTGGGCGGGGGACTGGATGGCGGGATTGAGAAGCGCCATATCGGTATCGCCTGCGAATTGGCGTTGGGGTAGAGAGGTGAGATTGTCGATAAAGCTGCGCCGAGCGGGATTGGCGCTAGGGCTGGGACCTGTCGAATTGCGCGACACCATCTCAGACAGGTATGACAATGGGTTAAGCTTTTAGATTTGCGCGCACGCGGGCGAGATATGCGCTGTGCAGCTCGATATAGCGGCTGCGTGCGAGCAAGTCTCCCTGTAGCCTCGATAGAAGAGGAATATAAGATGAAGGTGAAGATATACACAGATGTCAAGTCGGAAGACCGAAAATGGACCTTCTCCGCGAGAGGTGCGAAAACAACACCGCCTCGGCACCGCCGATCTTAATCCGCATGGTGTCGCATATAAAGTACTAGAGGCGGTGTAGATAGTCTACCCTCTGCATGGGTATATTTGATCGCCTTGTGCACTTCAAGCCGCGCTACAAGCTCCCTATCTATTCCCAGCTTTCCCCGCCGGTTTCTATGCATAGTTGTCGATAAGCGAATCCCTCATTTCGTTGATCACAGCCGCGCTCGTCTGACCCTGCAGACCTAGGGAATCAGCTCTGTGCCTGCTACTCGAATCAGATAGACTCACGGAAGGTAGCCTCAACCACACTGATCTCGGTAGCGGTCGTGTCCAAGCCGGCAAAGGCACACCAGTCGTTGACGACAAGACCAGCACCAATAACGTCGGAACCTCGGTTGACGGTCCCGGCGACAAGGGGGATCTGGAGAAGGGAGGAAAGTTCGTCGAGCTCTGCCCGGGGAGTCTTGGGGTGAACGAGACCGCCCTGATCTATTAGCGATTATTTCCCCTGGGGTCGAAGCGAATCAGCCAGGGCGATTCGCCTTAACGATCCACCAATTCCGCCTGTTCCCCTTCCTCTTGACCCGTAGCCTTAGGCGTCTCCCCTGAGCTCCGTCTCGCGCTTTCATACTCTTCTAGGACTAAATCGCAAACCTACCTGGTTGGTCAGAGCACAGTAACTCCCCACCAACACATTCCCAGCTACCGTCTGCCTAAATACCTCCACCTTGAGCGTGTCGGCGATAATCTCCTCGGTCTCTCGGTCAATGTCCGGGTGGACGAGCGCGACATAGTCGTTGCAGGCGATAACATTTCCGAGAGCGGAAAGACGTTCTTCGACCCGCTGGATGGCAACCGCGGGAGGGAGCGAGTTACGGAGGTGCTGCAACTCTTGGTCGGTGGTGGTGGAGGGGACAAGGAGACCGTGGCGGTTTCCTGAAGATCAGCATAGGTCATTGTATCGCCGCCAGCCCCTCGTTCCGCTAGTACGCCCCGGCTCCCGCAAGATCATTGCCATCTCATTCCCTGCATCTCATCTCCTCACTGTACCCTCCATTGTTCTCTGACCATACTCACCAGCACAGAGTCTCCCCACTATTCTGGTCCCAGCAATAGTGGTATGTATGACAGGGATGACATCCGCCAGTTCCGCCTCGAACACCGAGTAGAAGTTGGATGAGGAAGCGACCGCAGTCAAGCAGTATCTGAGCTTGTCAGTTCATTGCCCTGCCCTTGACGTCACTAATCCCTCTCAGATCACAACATACGCGTTGGTGAGCTTCGCAAAAACACCGATATCGGCCGAGTTCTCGAATTGGGTACCTAGATGATCAGCGAGATATCTTGACCGAGGGCAAGGGGTAGACATACGGGTCGCCATTTTGTTCCTTTGGCTTGATTCTTGTGAGGCTTTTTGACTGTTGAGGTGGTTTTTGTCGGTACTTTCGAATCTGATCCGATGTAGCTGCTACTCCTGGGGGGCTGTAAGGTCTGTATATATGTGTAAGAGATGATATAGGTACGAGCGACTTATCGAGGCAGAATTTCCTCCTCTCCCTTCTCTCATCGACTGGAGTGACGCAATAAAAGGTCGGATCCGAAAACTGCTCGACTCATCGGACATCGCCGCCGGTTCCGGGGGAGTTTTGGCTCATCCGTGCGCATTCTTCACCGACTTTGAGCCAATTTGGCGCCTCAGCTATACCTTTCGTCCTATACATCGACTAGATAGCTATCAGAGACTCCGCTGAGAACGACTCGATATACCATGAAGCTGCAGCAGTACATCCAGAGCTTTTATGCACCGCTCGCGGCGGAAGATTCCTACGCGCTCCTACGACTCCTTGCGCTCCGAAACAAGACAGCTCGGGGCTTGTCAGATTCTGTTGGACCCATCGATGTCAGTTGCAGTACTGAGTCTCAATGAGACGCAGAACGAAGCTGATGCCCCGCAGGAGAGAAGACTGGCGAACCCACCACATAATCTGCCAGAACCGTGGGACGGGATAGCGCTCCGACACTGCGCTTGTGTGGCCGCGCTGTACAGAAACAGCTATCAAGAAGCGTCAGTCCAGACCTGTGTCTGTTCAGCCTAGCCGGCAATGGACGGACGCTAATGTCCGCAGATACACCCACCAGTCTCAGGTGCTCTCGCTCTTCTATCGATGGCTGCCTGATCAGTCCGCATGGTGCCTCCCAGTGCTCTATCTTCTTCTAGGAGACCTTAGGGACTTAGCTGAGCAGGTGCGTCAGCTGGAGAGCGCGCATATAGGTGAACCGCGCGGGCCAGCTGATCCATACAGGCCGATCAGGGCACTTTCGCTGCGACTGGCAAGATGCCGGCCCTGGAGGAATGTACGCGTACAGTCAGCAAGGCGTTCTCAATGTGCGCAACGGATAGGTGAGCCAGTTTCCCCGCAAAGGAGAGATGTCTTGCTGATACTCAGAACGTTCAAAGGATCAGAATCCCGGCGAGTCGGCATATATCACGTTGCCTGCTTGAGTCTGAAGTGCTACTTCAAGGTGAGTTGGAACATTCGAATCCTTCGTTGACACATCGACCAAGCTCACACGCTAGGTCGGCAAGCCAAATCTTTGCAAGAACATCATCAGAGCGGTGACCTCGGATCCGAAGACTCCTCCAATACACGATGCACCATTACCGGATCAGGTGAGCTACATCTACCACACGCGCGTGTATGGCAGCTCACGCGTAACAGGTGACATGGCATTTCTATATTGGGATGCTGGCCTTTTTGAGCGGGGACGATACAAAGGTGAGCATTTCAAGTGGGGTAGCGAGCTACATTTTGCTAAGAATTCATAGGCTAGCGAAGAACTCGGCTGGGCTCTGGAGCACTGTCCAGCAGAACCAGCGCGAAATATCGAGTAAGCCACTCCAGCCCGTCATTGGCAAAGCTAACCTCCAGGCTCATCCTCACCTATCTCATCCCCCTCCGCCTCCTCGCTGCCCAATTCCCACATCCTACCCTCCTCGCCCACTTCCCTCGATTACACGAAACCTACTCACCCTTCATCGCTGCGACCCGGTCGGGCAATGTCAGGGCGTACGATGAGCGGCTGGAATGGGCCCAGCCGAGGTTGGTAGGTATGAGCACTTACTTGACTGTGGAGAGGGCGCGGGAGGGGTGTCTGAGGGTGTTGTTCAGGAAAGCGTGAGTTGTGGTACTCGGAGCATCTGAAGAGTCGATGTCCAAAGCTGACGCGTCTAGGTGGATTGCAAGCGACAAGTCATCGAGAATACCGCTGTCGACCTTCCGGACAGCTCTGGAATTACATGGTGTCGAGGTCGACGCGGATGAAGTGGAGTGTATGGTCGCGAACATGATCTCTCGGGTGGGTGGCTTCCCTACGATCATGATTTGGAGGAGGATTATGGCTGACAGAATAGGGGTTCATGAAGGGCTATATATCGCACGAGAAGCAGATGGTGGTCTTGGCAAAGACTAGCCCATTTCCGTCGACTCGGCCATAAATGGCCCGGCGGCAGTCAATGCGATATCCTCTTGCCGGGATAGTCTTAGCAGAAGCCCTGTGCTAGCCAACATGTGTCCTTATGGAAGAGCTGACCTTGCTACTCATCAAGATGGTGTATGGCATCTGACCAAAGCTCACCGCCAACATTCTCATTCAAAATGATAGCTCAAGTATATATTCACACCGACTGATAGTGCTAACCAATAAACGAAATACATCCTTCTCTCACTCATATTCCTCCAAGGGGCCTCATTCGACTGAGGATACGATTCGGGGCGGGATCAGAGAGCGCTCGATCGCACTTGACAACTCGGCTCTGGCGATACTCGCGATGTCTCGGTTGCCAGCATTCTCCTCTGCCACAGCCGCCCAGAGAGTGATGATGTTTGTGGAGTCAACGGTGATGGGGATCTTGGGCCCAGTCGACTCGATACGGCGTCGGCCAGTGTCGCTCATTTTTGCGGCGCGAAGGAAGTAGACGTATCGCTCTGCGCCGTCGACCTCGAAGACATCTCTCGACAGAGCATAGGAGGTAGGGGGTATGGAGGAGGGGGAAATGGAGCTGGTTGGGGGGACTGTGTTTGCTTCGGAGGTGAGATTGTCCATGCAGGGCGAGTGTATGTGGTACTGATGAATGAGATGACGAATGGGATGTCGGTGCTGCTCGCGTGGTCGCTGCAAATCTATGTGCGGGGGGTGAGTGCGATGAAGTCGACTCTTGGCCAGCTTATATCAATGGCGCCGCAACACAGCCTCACCTCGACGAAACGCCAAATGGCAGCTCTCCTTTCGCTTCCTCCCCTTGCACTGTTACACAGCCCCGTTCTTCCCTCCCCTTCATTACGCACAGTTGCTACGTGTGTGATGTAAGATGCAGATTGCGCCACTCACTCCTCTATTCACGTACATCGTACATTCTCAGGCTCAGGCCGGGAGGCAGCACATCCGAAGTCAGCAGATATATTACAAGTGCGCCATGAAAATCATTGAATTCCCTTCTTCACCAAGCTACATGGTGGTACTCGTGCCTGAAGGAGGGATAAGATCCCGTCGATCTGCGACTTGAGCTACCGACCATGGAAAGTGGACCAGTACCATCCCGACGCCTTTGACTCGTCTCATGATGCGTGCTTAGTACTCCCACCGTCGTCGCCTTGTCTCTCCCATGCCACAGTCGCGATATAAGCATCGAACTGTCTTCTTCCTTTCCGCTGAGTGAAAGAATCGCCCAATCTGGACCGCATGTCCTCCGACTTGAGTTCTTCGAGATACGTGACCAACTTGCTGCGCGAACTGATATCGCCACCCAGCCCCTCCTCCGCGGTCTTGTAACGTGCATATAACTTCATGGCGTAGTCGCCTATCGGTCCAGATACCATCAACGTCTGCCATGTGTCTGGATCAGAGTTTGCGCTTGCTCCATCTCGCACCCGCCAGCTGAGTTCCGTGCTCTTTTCGCCACCTGCACCGCCTCGGCAAGAGGTTTTGACTTCGATGACGGGGAGAAGAGTATCGCTTGATGACATGTACTGGTTTCAGGCTGTGTGAGACTCGTATGAAGGCCGTGGGAAGTCCTGGGAACAGAAGATGGGCGGTATCAGGGAGGGCCTAGGGAGAAGATCGAAAGAGGGCTGAGGGTGTATATGTCAAGAGGGGGCTTGTTAACTTGAAGATCGGCGATCCTGAGCGACGTCTGCACCTTTGAGCCCTTTGTTCAGATCGCGTAGCCCCACAACTCACCATCTGAACGAACTCCTTTCTCTAATTACCCCTTAGTTGGCCACGTTTGCATCAGTACGAAGGGCAGCCTCCCTGCAGGTGCTCCCAAGTGCGGCGCGGGCGCCGGGCAATCATATTTGCCACCCGCGGGGCTGCCACATACAGTGCAGCTGTCAGTCGCTTCGATCTTGATTGTCATCATGTTGACAGGACTCCTGACTCTGTGCCTGTATCTGCTCGGCCTAGCCTATGCGGTCGACTGTAAGCAGTCATTCATGATAGTATATTCAGGGACAGGTCCATCATCTTCCAGCCCCGAATATCGAGATGCCCACGGCCGGTATCGATCGCCGCGTATCGCCGACTACGGTAGTAGACTAAGTGGACCTGATATCTGGGTTGGAGTCCGCGACTGCCGTACTCTGGCTGGTGTCTTTCACGCTCTCTGAATCAGCACCAGCCCCGCCTCCGCTAGCCACCCGCACACGCTGACTGGGTTTTCTGGCCTGTGGCCCGTCAGGCAGGGTGACATTGCTCTCACCCCTTCTGATGGCGTCTCGGAGATACTTGAGCTTGAAGCGCGCGTCCTAGTTCAGCGCCTTCATCGTCTCGTCACTCCTGGAACCGATCACGAATTCCGTCAGTCCCGTTATGCGCTCGGCATCGAAAGAGGTGATGGGATACAGGTTGCCGCCGATGGTGGCTGTTCTGTCCTTGACTTCACTGTACCTGGTCATCGTTGCGGCAAGAGAGGTCGATGGATCGCTGATTGTATATCAGTAGTATATCTGATGGGAGCTGTCTTGGTTGAAAGGTATCGAAAGATAAGGTAAGGACGCGCGAGTAAACGTTGGGGTCGAGCGTAAGCTACGTCCCACCCTGACTCCATTCATCTGGACCTCCCTGCAATCTAGAGAAACATGTTACAGCGAGCGAGCCTATCTCCTCGCCCCCCAACAGCTTCACAGCCCGTGATCGACGTCGATGAGCAGATCAACCTTTGTTTCTGAACGTTGATATCCTTGGCCGCGGATATCTGACTCGAGTTGTCGAGGCCTGATGCCCGAGACATCCGCAAACCTTCAATCTCCCTCTGTCATCAAGACCCAGGCCTGGTTTGAGAGGGAGCCTGACCGGGGGTCTAACTGAGTATCATACATGTCTATTCTTCTATTCATCGTTTACTTCTACAATCTTCATGCAATGTCTAGTATCTACTACTCCGCCTATGAGCACAACAGCCGAAACACACTGCGAAAGTTGACAAGAACAACAACACCGTCGCCGCCAGAGTGAGCCAGATCGCCGTGCCATAGCTGGCCGACACGTCTCCTCCTAGACTGGAACTATTCTTGTACAGCTCATTCTTGGCGACGGTGAAGAGGGCAAAGTCAAAGCCGAGGGCTACGGCCGAGGCGACGAAAGCGAGCAAGGCGATGAAGGAGGACAGGAGGTAGCCGAGGTGGTCCGACAAGAGGGCGACTATGAAAGCGAGGAAGGCAAGTCCTAGTGGTCAGTAAAGCCCCGAGGCGAGCTGGAATGACTTACCAGCTGCTACAGGATGCAGGACGAGAGCTTTCGTCAAGTTCAGAACGGTACTGACGGTACTATTCGACGATGCCGAGATGCCAAGGTAGGACGCAATCGCTGGTAGCTCGTACCCTATTTGACGAGCGGAGCAGCCGCTATCCACGCAGTAGCCGAAGACTCCGAAGGTGAGGTGTTGTCCGGATATGTAGACGTCCAAGAAGGAGATTTGCCGGTAGACAGGGGAAGAGACTATGATCAGCTGAAGAAGGGCGGGGAGACTTACTAGAGGCGACGATCAGCAGCGCGCAGGCACAGCAGAGGAGGAATGCTCCGACGAAGCCACCACAATTCAGCATCGTAAATGGGAGGACGGCAGCGTAAGGGTGGGGAAGGGGGGGACTCCTCGAGGTGGCAAATTACAGGAAACGCTATTGAAGGTTTTAGTTTCTTCGGCTGTTCAGAGCGAGCTTATATGCTTTTGCACAAGCTGCGAGAGGTAGCTCTGGACACACAGCATCATCGAGCCTGTGTATCGGCGACCATTGTTATGCTTGCTGCTACTGCGCAACGAGACCACCCCAAAAAAAAGCTCATTCCCGGAAAGCGGTGCGATGACGGCATATTCATCGTCAGGCACCGGAGGAATGAGGTGTCGCAGTCGCTGCGCTGTTTCTGGGGTGGCTGGAAAGGAGCTGGAAGGGGATGGTGCGTGTTGCCAAGAGCCTGAGGTCCCGCAGAGCCCAGAGATCTTCTGCGCCACTCACTGCCATCGGGTTGGGTCAGTGTCAGATCTTCTCACAACAACGTGAAAGACTGTCAGGCAACGCTCCCACGACACCAGACAACTGACCTACGGGCACTTGCACTGGATCTCCTGGTCATACTGAAGGGCATGACCATACAATAACATCATCTTGTAAACATATACTACTTCTCCTATGGTACAAACATAATTAAAACCTGAGGGGGGTGTAACTCCGCGCCAAAGAAACCTGGACCAGCCTCGCGAACAGTCTATGGGGTATCTCCTCCTATCAGACCCTGGTCGGAATCCCCATGCCCATACCTCTGCACACACCTAACATCCCCCCTAGCGCTCTCAATGGGTCCTCCCTCGCCCCTACCGCAGACGGCACCTCCCGCCACCCCGCCTCTTTGCCAGCCTGCAACTTGAGTCCCCCAAGCGCAGCAATCATCTCATCCTGCGCTTGCTGCTGCTTCTTTTCGCTCTCCTCATTGACCACGATCCGCAGACGCGCTTTGCCAGTGACGACCGCCGTGAGCTTGTCGGTGTCGACCGTAGATGTGGGTGACTGGAATGCGGCCCAGAAGGACGCGGCGAGCTTGGAGGTGATGTGCGCGGCGGAGACGGCGGCGAGATGGGCGGCGGTGGATTTGGGGAGGGGGATATCGGCCGGTGAGACCGCCTCGGGGGAGGGAGTGGTAGGCTCGAGGAGGAACTTGGGGCGGACAGCACCGGCGAGACCCGCTTTGTCCGACGCTGCCTCGCGGGCGAGACGGCCCCACATTTGCATGCGGTAGCTGTCCATCGAGCGCATGGAGAACGCGTTGGACTCGGACCAGTCTGCGAATGACGCATTCGAGAGGTCCGTCCCATCCGCCGTAGCTTGGAGGTTGACCTGTACGGGCGGAGCGACCGATGAGGCGATACGAGGGTTGATATTCGCTCGCGGCAGGTTGAAGGGTGACGCAGACGCCTGTGACGGGGTGGACTCGGCAGTACCCGCAGCCACGTCGGGCATGAGGAGAGTGTGACAGATGGTGGACCCGCCGCCGAAGAGGTTCTCGTTACCCCAACGTGTCTTGCTGTCGATACCGATGTCTTTGCGGGGGTTGAACACCGGTGTGGGAGCCGACTTCTTTGGCTGGCTGGGTCCAGCGGTAGCGGGAAGGGTGATGTTGGGGGAAAGGGAGAAGGATTGAAGGATGGCCGGTGCCGGTGTCTCGGCGGTCCCGGCCGAGGCGGGGTGGAGGATACCCATTGTGCTCGCTTTGAGCGCAGCAAGCTCTTTCCTGATTAGATCAGCTCGTATTCTGTATCCGAGCTGCGGTAGGCTTACCTCAAATCGTGGTTCTCCGAACGAGAAGTCACCAGCTCCGCCCGCATATCATCAATCACCCCATCTCTCTCCCTGATATGCCCCTCCAGCGTCCCGATATAGTCTTTCCGCCTGTTTCGGAAGGCCCGAGCAGACAGCTTGTTCCGCAATTGCCGCTTCTCCTTGCTCGACAACTTCTTGTACTCTTCCGGACTGGGCCGCCACGAGTCGTCATCGTCGATATCCTCGTCTTCCTGCCTGACGACGCTGGAAAGTCCGCCTCCCTTCTTTCCGCCTTTACCCTTCCCGGCCGAGAAGATGCTGGACAGGGGTGCGAGGCGGTCCAGGCGCGAGATGGGGTCGACCTCGTCGGCGCCATAGGAGAAGGACGACTCGGCGCGAGCAGAGCGCTGTTCGTGCGGCTCAATAGAGATGAGGTCCTCTTCGTCCTCCCCCTCTTCGGCTTGAGCTGCCGAGACGCGACGAGCGGCAACGCTGGGTGCGGTCGCCGAGGACGAGCTGCCGCCGACAGTAAGGCCGGGTGTGTTGCCTGTAGTCGAAGCGGTGCTTGGACCGGCGACGGGCTGTGTGGGGTTAAAGCCTTGCTGCATACCGGCCGGGTCCGGGGCACCGTGCGAGAAGAGCATACTGGGCTCCACCGTTGTAGGAGTGACTATCGCCACTGACTGCGGGACCATCCCCATCCCGCCCATCCCTCCATTGTATACCGGTTGTTTCGCCTGGAACGCGATGATATTGAAGAGGAATTGCTGGAGTGCGGCCTGCTGATCCAGTGGCAGGGCGCTGAAATCCGGTACCGCCGGTACCGCCGACGAGGCATCCAGGACTGGTACAGCTGTTGCTTGGACCGAGATACCGCCCGTCATGGGTTGATCCGCCCAGTGGTCGACCGGTTCCTCCTTGACGACAAAGGCGGGTTGCGGGACAGGTAGAGGTTGGACGATGGGAGTGAAGGTGTTGGGGAAGGAGGATGGGCCTGCGACAGCATTGTACGAGTCGTCCTTCTCATTCATAAAATCGAATGACGAGAAGTCGACGCTAGAGTTGTTGAAGTCAAAGGTAGGGGAGTAAGGGACGGCGAGGGGGCTGTGAGCGGCGGGATGAGGTGATGGAGTGCGATTGGGGGATTCGGTGGCTTGAGAGTGGGCCTGGATAAGGTCAGCTTACATCCCCCGCGAGTTGGCTGGAGACGCTGGCTTACATCGTTGTTCGAGTCATACGCGTCAAAGTTGAACAGGTCGTCGATATTAGGTATGCTCACGCCGTCCATCCCGTCCATCGCAATGTCAAGATCGGTTAGGCCGTCGATATCCGTCTTGGCGCGAGAGGTGGATGAGGTCGCAGTAAGCGTAGGGGAGAGTTGAGAGGTGGACATGGTGGTTGGTATGGATGGATGGATGGTCGAGAGGGAAGGGAAGGCGGAAAGGTGTTTGAGCGAAGGGGACCGAGCTGATAAAGTGAGTCGAGTTGATTGAATCAGGGACACGGAGCAAGAACAATGGGGAAAGCGGAAGCGGAGGCGGTGGAGGACGAGGGAGGGGGAGGGAAAGGGTGTCCTTGGCTCATAGGTAAGACAGAATTGCGGATGCGAATGAGGTGGAATGGAAGGCAAGTGGCCAGACTCGATGTGAAGCGGGACAGGTATGAAGATGATGCTTCGATGCAGGGAGGGTATGACGAACGATGATGCAGGGTTCGAGGACTCACAATTAGGTGATCTGGGGCAGTCGGTCCGCAATCGCAGGCCTGCAAATCCCTTCTTATCGCCACTGGAATCGGTCGATGGCAGGTAGTCGTGCCGGTCTGGGTCGCTCTCAGCTGTACTGAAGCTGAAGCGAAGTAGGTGTTGAGCGCTTATGCAGTTGAGTGAGCAGGTTATAGATAGAAGTATGTAGGAAGGACAATGGCAGGCGGAATAGGGTCGACACGCCAACCTCGGCCCTCGGCCGCTCGATGATGACCGAGCTCGGCATGTGGCACCTCGCTGATTCCTGCATGCTCTGACGCGTTTCAAATCGGAGCATCTACTGCATCGCACCACAGCCCCTTGGCCATGCTGTCTAGCTCCTAGTCCCACCTGCATGTCTCTCTACATGGCGGGATGTCTCACTAAGATGCAGAGTGGTATCGGAGAATTTGCCACCCAAATCGTCAGCGACGCGCGTCGCGGCGCCGGCCGGTCCAGATCTCATTCTAGGCTTGTACGTAATGACGATCCCTGGCACCTTCTATCCAGGCGGACCAGACAGATTAGATTGCATCCACAAGATAAGGAAGGGGATGTGGCAGTGTGGCACCAAGGTGACACCCGATGCCATCTAGCTTTTACTTCTACTCCTTCTACGCCACCTCGGCAATCATCGCCCTCCACCTCCGCTGAATCTCCACCGCCTCCCTGAAGATCTTATACTTGACATCCAACAACTTACGCTCCTTCTCCCCCGCATCGCCCGTTCGGGGTTGGATGGCCACAGCGGGCGCAGTCATCTCAGACATGACGTCCCACAATCCGCCACCTTTGGTCTTCTTCTCTTCTTCTGCGTCGGCCTGGGTGGAGATGGGCGTGCCATGGCGAGAGGTGGTGAGGTCGTGCGCGAACCGCCCGAGCATGGCGGCGCCAAGGACGACGGCGGAGGACGGTTGGGGTGGGATGAGGATGGGCATTTGGAGGACGGTCGCTAGGAGACCCATAAGCGGGGCATTCTTGGCTTGCGAGCCTGGCTGTCAGCGGATCACAACCCTCATTAGAGTGATGACCAATACTTACCAGACATGTAGATCGAGTTGATCTGATGTCCCCTCGAGTTCATCTCGTCAACGATATGCCTAGTCTGCAAAGCGATAGCCTGGTCGAGTGAGCTGGGCAGACTTCGTCTCAGTTTCGCCACAACTCACCTCCAGCGTGACGTTGAACTTCCTCGCGAGGTCATTCAGCGAATCATCCAGTGTCAGACCGGTGATCATCCCCTTCATCCGCGGATCAGCGAGCGGGGATCTGTTCCCGTGCTAGTCATGTCAGCTCGTGTCTCAAGTCGCTCACCGACTAAGCTCACCAGGTCGGGATAGAAGTGCAGATCCATTGTCAGATGCGCTATCGAATCAATCTTCATCCCCGTCATAGACGCCAAAGCCCAGTCCCAAACTTACTGGTAGTAGCCACGCCCTTCTCCTCGCGCATACTCTCCAATCTCTCTCCGAGTATCTCAAACATATTCTTCCCTGTCTCCTGTACGAGCGCCTGTAGCTTCCCATACGCCGGGTGGGTAGTCACCATAAAGTCGATAAGTTGACCCGTTGAGGATTGGCCGCCTTCGTTCATCCACAACGAAGGGAAGATGGCATCTCGGTATGGACCCCACTGAAAATGTCAGCTTCGCCGTGTCTTCTACAAGGAACCCAATGGCTGAGCTCACTACACCGGGAACAAGGATCCCCTCGTCGCTTTGCGCAATGTGGCAGGTACTGGTACCAGCAATAGCCGCCAGGCGGTGCACGCCTTCTTCCAGTCCAGGCTTGTTACCGACTTTCCCATCTGCGGTCTTGGAAGCTGCAGCCACAGTACCGATCCATCCTGCGTACCTGCCGTATCAGCTCACGCCTCGAGCCTTTTCATAAGAGGACCTACGCATCAATGACCCCGCTCCCCACTGCCGTACCCTCGCTCAGCCCAAAGTCCGCCGCTGCAGCCTTGTTCAGACCAGACCCGACCGGCTGACCCGCGGTGAGCACCAGCCCATTCTTCCCGGGAACACCACCGAGAGCCTCGAACATTTCGCCAACCATTTCGCCGAGACCTGAATCAAGAGACGCTGATCAGCATGAGGATGTACGAAGAGAGTGACGATAGGCAGGGGTAAGGCGGGGAGAGGACTCAGACATACCTATCTTCTCAAAGAATCGCGCGGACCAGCCGTCAGTGCTGATCTCCTCCCGCCCGCCTTCGCACTTGATCTTCATGGTCGTTCCTGGCGGGACGTAGGAGCATTTACAGGCGAGAGAGCAGGTAGATCGGGCAGGGGATGAGGTTGCACGATAGGTAAGATAGTCGGGGAGGCTGGGAGTCAGCTCGGTCCCCGGATGCGTAGAGCTCGAAAAGGCGCTTGAGCTCACTCGAAGAAGCGACACTGCTTGAAACGGTCTGCAGGCATGTGCTTCTTGAGCCAGAGCACCTTGGGGATTTCCATCTCGAGCTACTGGCATCAGTTCGAACTCTAGATTGGTTATAGCGAGAAGAGTCTGGAGCAAACTCACACTCATCGTTTCACCAACAAACCCAAGGACCCCCTCCTCGGTTGCGTTGATAGCCTCCGCCTCCTCCTCTGCCCGATGATCCGCCCAGAGCACGACATTCCACTCCCCATCCTTGCCCAAGTTCGCATCGTCCTCCTTGCCGCCCTCGACCGACCGACTGATGGACAGCGGCGTCCCTTGCTGGTCTACTACCGCCAGCGAGCAGGTCGCATCGAATCCCACGCCCCGGACTTTATCCCCTGATACGCCTGCTGCCGCGAGCACTGCCTTTGAGCATGCGGCGAGAGCGGCCCAGATATCCGCTGTGGACTGCTCGAAGATCCGGTGGTCGGTCGGCGAGCGAAGGGTCTTGGTGGGGATGGAGTGATCAGCGAGGAGAGTGCCTTGGCGGTCGACGAGGCAAGCTCGGGCTGAGCCCGTGCCGCTGCAAAGTCAGCTCGGATGGATGCCACCGGCCGCGGAGAGCTCACACGTCGAAGCCGATGTAGTACTCCATGTTCTGGTCCGACATGGTGCTGCGTATGGGTGAGAATCGTGATGAGTTGAGTAAAGATGGGTGTGGAGCGACAAGTGGAGGGTGGGGGAAAAGGCGGGGTCGGCCGGAATTATCTTTAGTTCCGGGGGACGGACCGAAGGCTGTCAGGGTCCAGTTATGAAACGAGGGCGACTGCCCAATTGGGTAAGAATCAAAGTGTCACGGTGCGTCACGGAGAGTAAGCGTTTCATCGTTGTCTTCATCTCCTTCTAGCTTCAAAGCTATGCAATGTGGAGCTGTCCCATACTCCGGGTCGAGCTTGTCGACGCGGCTAGTGTCTGCCGCCCTCGCGATGCCTTTTGTCTTTGTGTGGCGCGAGCGGCAAGAGACAATAAAGTGACAGTCGCTGCGGCAAAAGGTGCGACTCCGCGACGCGAGTTGCCGTAAGATCTGAGGTGCATGAAACGAAGGGAGAAATTGAGGAGTACTGTGGTGCCTTGTTGGAGTAACGCCCCTGACTGATCTTCACCCAAGCAGTTCTATTCCCCGAGAGTCGCTAAGCTCAGCTGCGAGAGAGAGCCATCTCTCGTTGCTGTCACTTCCTCTCTCTCTACTTGGCAGAGAGATCTTCACCGATCTCCCCTGAAATCACTGTCCAGACCCTCGACTACGGTCCACTTCACGTTCACTCAACGTCCTACGCGCATACCATATAATAGACATTCCCATCATCTCGCGTTCATACATCAATCTACGCTCGTCCTATCCCACGAATCTCTCGCACGGCCGGTCCGCAAAATACCCACACTCGTTGATCGAGCTTCTCATCTGCTGCGCAGTCATAGTCACCTCAACCCTCCTTCGCTAGTCGATCCCGCCCTCAACCCCTCCATTGTACGTCGGGTCCTTTGCCTCGTCCAGCGGACCGTCCCCCCTTTCCATCATCAACCCCTTCTATTGTACTAAGTAGCTGATTCTTAGGCCCACTCCTCATCATCACCTCACGCCGAAAAAGACCGACAACGACGGTTCCCCCTATCCCTCCAATCATGTCGCCCTCTCTCCTCACCCTCCTTCTCCTGATCCCCTCACTCTCGATCGCGCTCGCAGCCCCTGCTCCTGCTCCCGAACCCTTCGCGATCCCGCTCCACCTCTCCATTCCCCCCTCTCCACGCTCAGCCGACCCTAACGAAGTCCTCCTCACCCACTCCCACTCCCACATCGCACGGTCGATCGATGCGTCCCTCGCTTCCCGCTCCCTTGTCTCGCGAAACGCCCTCGATCCGACTTGGCTGCTCCGCGAAGAAGCCAAGATCGACACGCGCTATAACGATGGGCTTGGAGACTTTGCCTCGCTCATCGCCTTGCCACGTCTAGGCGCTCGGGCCGGCGAGGTGCAGTTGACAAACCATAATCTGGATGCTAGCTATTCGGGTCAGGTTTCGGTAGGAACGCCAGGCCAGGCGTTCGACGTAGTGTTGGACACGGGAAGTGCGGACTTGTGGATCACGGGGAGTGGGTGTTCAGGGTGCGGTTCGCAGAAGAAGTTCAACGCAGCGGCGAGCTCTTCTCACGTCACGTATGTCCATATCTCGCCTTTCGGATGAGGTATAGCTGATGTCCAGCTCCAACAACTCCTTTGGTATCCAATACGGCTCAGGCAGCACCGCCGGCCACCTCGTTCAGGACACCGTCTCCCTGGGCGGCTACTCGGTCGCTTCCCAGACATTCGCCATCAGCGACTCGATGTCCAGCGGCCTCATCTCGGACTCGCTCAGCGGTATCATGGGTCTCAGCTTCGCCGCTCTCGCCTACTCCAGGGGTGAGTTGTCTGTTACGTATACGTACCAAGCTGACTCCACAGCTATCCCATGGTGGGTTAACCTGGTCCAGTCGGGTGCATGGTCCCAACCGCTCTTCGGCTTCTACCTCGCTCGATACCGCGATGTCGCCGGTGCGAGCCGGCTCGAGGGGAACGGCGGGAAGGCTACCTTCGGCTACCTCGACTCGAGCCTCTACTCGGGCGGTATCACCTACGTGAATGTGCCCAGCGGAGCGCAGTACTGGCAGATCCCCATGGACTGTACGTTGGCCCATCCCTACTTCGATAGAAATCGCTGACATGTTAGCCGTCAGTATGCAAGGCACCTCCATCTCCCTCAGCGCCGGCAACAGCGTCGCGGTCGACACCGGAACCACCCTCATCGGCGGGCCCTCAGCTACCGTCGCCTCCATCTTCGCTGCCATCCCCGGCTCGCGCCAAATGTCGGGCTCCTACCGCAACTACTACGAATACCCCTGTACCACCAAGATCGACTTCCAGCTCGCCTTTGGCGGGTTCACCATCAAGGTCACAGACCGAGACTTCAACCTCGGTCGGTACGGCACGGACCAAAACTACTGTACCGGCGCGGTCTTCATCCAGAACTTGCCGGCTGGTAGTCCCGTCCAGTGGATCGTCGGCGACAGTGCGCTCAAGAATGTGTACTCGGTCTACCGGTTCAACCCTCCCGCGGTGGGCTTCGCGCAGCTCGCCGGTGCTAGTGGCGCGACTCCGTCTGCTACGGCGGCGGTCATCCCCTCCGGCGGATCCCTCGACGATGGAAATCCAGGAATGGCAGAGACAGCCTCGGTCGCGTCGGCTCTGCCGAGTCCCTCGTCCCGCTCCAACTCGGGCGTTTCCACCTTCGCTACGGCTCCGCCACCGTCCGCCTCGGGATCCGCAGCATCCAAGTCGTCGGGCTCGGCCTCCAAGTCGGGCTCAGCGGGCGGAGTCGTAGTCGCCACGGTCACGGCCGTGGTCACTGCAGGAGATGCCAATGCTATCGCCGGCGCAGCGGCCGCAGCGAGTAGTGCGGCTCAGGCGGGTGGAGCCAAGTCGGCAGCGGGGAGGTCGGTGCTGGGCATGGGGATGGGAGCGATGATGGGTTTGGCGGGGTTCGTGGGGGTATTGGCGTTATGAGATGGGATTGGGGTCATGATGGGTTATGGACATTAATTGATAAGAGGAAAGGGAGAGGACATCTTGATGGTCGGTCAAGGGTCAAGGGTTAGAACGGGTTTGTGCATTAGGAGAGGTGTTGAGGGATTAGAGAAGCGACCGCGATAGGGACACTCACGTATACACTGCACTACGCAATGACCTTCAGTACTCATGCAATATGACGTGCTCAGCTATCGTCTTCGCTGTGTCTTCACCCTCCCAGTCGCGCTGCGTAAGGCATCTTTCGGACTCCAGCTGCCTTCTGACCCTTTGACCTTCGTACTTTGGTATAGGCGAGCCACAAGCTTAGCCTGCGTGCTGAGACTCTACTGACGCATGGAGCAGGACTGTCAAATCGCATAGATGATACATCAAGTCTACGAGTAAGATGTGGTCTGCGCTGAATGGGGACAGCTCAACGCAGGCCTGTGCCGACAATTCCAATGTTCACGTGGCTAACTCCGCCGACTGTACAAACGCCACATGTTCCTTCTACCTCTCTTCGTTGGGACTCCCACTCTTCGATACCTAACTGACATTCTGATCATTCCTCGACCCACCGATCTGCAAGTCCCGATGGCCAGAGCAAACGTACGTGCTCCCCACCCCTTCGCTGCACAGGGGCGTCATCAGGTGGATGAGGGTGTCATGGACCACGCGCTGACTGTCCTTTGACGCAATGGGGTGTCGGCAAACGAAATGAGCACCCGCTTTGCTGCCGAGCCACGTCTGAAAGACCTTCGAGTCGCTCTTTCTTGCGCACTTCTCCAATGTGACACCCAGCGCACTCATCATTTCCTCGGTGGTGAGGGCCGGGCCAGACATGCTCTGTTCTTCGCTCATGTTGCTGTTTCGGCGGGGCGAGTGCATGAGAAGGCGATTGCAGTGAGTCAGTGGGGTATGATCACTGGGGGATGATCAATGGGCGATGGAGAGAGAGTGAGAGAGGTGGCGACGGACATTGGGCCTCTCTCATATCCTATGTCCATAGCATGCTCAAACCAATAGGGCACACTTCCTCACACTCCAGAGACCCCTTACATTCTTACACAGCATCGAGCGCCTGACTGTAAGATCTCAAGCAACCTTTCATCACCTGCCCTTTGTCGTATTGTCTACGCGTTCCACTAGATTGTGAGTCAGGGGTATCTGACTATTCGAGCATGGTCTTCCTTAGAATGCGAGTCGATGGCCTCGATCGGTCGGTGGTGGACTGCATGAGGTGCGATGGCATGCTGGGTGGCAGCAGAGCCCCCTGTTAGTCATGAGTGAGGCTTCTGAGCCTCTACCCGAGCTGTGCGAGACGCCGGGGAGCGTTCCAGCCAGCGAGGTTGTCCATGGGTCCGTCATCTTCCGATTGACCAGCGGGACGAGCAGAGCTGCCAGAGAGTCAAGCAGGATCGACTTGAGCAGTTCATTGTCCCGACTACTACTCTAATGTGGGTCAGTACCGTAAATGCTGGATCGTATCAAATGTGCTCATGGTTCATGTGACAGAGGGAATGTACGTATGTGTATGTAGTAACGTGTATGATAGCGGAAGCTTTGGAGCAAGTGGATTCTGGTGACGTAGGGAAGTGCGCAGGCGAGGCAATCAGCTGGCTGGCGCAGCGCCACCCTCCGCGGCCTTCAGCGGATCCTCTTCCTGCTCCATCTCGACCGGCGGGTCGGTCTTCTCAGCCTGCTCATGCCCCTGCGACCTGAGGCTCGCTGCAGCCTCCTCGACCACTGCCCTGCCCATCATCAACAATTCCACCGACTGCCTGTCGGACCCGAAACGTAAAGCATCCCTGTCAATCTCCCGAAGCTCCGCCTCCAGACGATCAAGAGACATCCCGCTGACATCTCTCCGGACACCGGCAATCGAACGCTCATGGCACATCCTGAGTTTCTCGGCCGCCGTCTGGAGGTCCGCCCTGTCCGACAACAATTCGTCGATCGACTGCTGGTCCTCTTCCTCCGACCTGAAACGAGAAATGTCCGCGTCAATCTCCGTCATCTTCTTTTCCAGATCCTCAAGCGACATCTGGCTCAGGCAGCCGGGGCATGTGCCACAAGCGCGCGGCACACCGGACCCTGCAGACGTGGGTGCTGAGCCTCGGCCCGTTGCATCCTGCCAGGTCTGAGTGGGCTCGGGAATATCGATACCCAGCACCGACCTGAGAGTGGCGCCTTCAGGTGATGAGAGAAAGGCGACCAGAGCGACGCCATCCGCGAAGGAGAGGACCGGGACTCGGCGAGAGGCACCGGAGCTTGTGGGAGCGTCGGTGGGATTCTCGGTGGGAAGACCGTGGGAAGACATGTTGTGGGATGTTGGGGTGGTGGTAGTAGTGTGGGGGAGTGAGATATGTGTGGTATATATATGGAAATTGGGCAGATAATGTGGATGGGGAGGGGATGAGCGAATTGAGAAGGATGAAGTATGAAAGAAGAAAAAGGGGGCCTCGGCCAGGCTTTTATATCTCGCCCGTCAACCGTCTGCGATCACTCCAAACACCTCGTAGTCGATATCCATACATGCCCACCCCGCGCTTTGCACAGCTTTTGGCCAGATCTTAAGGAGACCATTATTTAGCTAACCTTTCATCTTCTTGCCTTTGATTCTCGTGATATGGCGTTTCGTTAGATTGCGTCTGGCTAGATCTCGTCTTGCGAGTTCAAACGCGGACCAGATTCAAGGGGGCTGTGCACTGCTGGCCAGATCTGTGGAACGCCAGATTGCGCGAGCAGGGGAGAAAACATCGCCCAGAAGAGGGAGCTACTGCCTTGTCTAGCATGGACGTCTGAGCGCCATGAATGCACAGTTCGGACTCGGATAGGTCCCCTTGCAGCAGCGTGGCTACCGTTCCGACCAAGAGATATGAGCGGAGTATTTCTCTCTTATCGCTATCAGTGACTACAACATCCGCTACTCTATCACACGTGCGTGGCCGCATGGTAGCACCGCCTTGCCAGCACCTTTCATCAAGACGATACGCGTCGCAGCACAGCTTTTCTTATCGCTCTCTCAGCACGGGCGATAAAGGAACTATTACACGTGCTCATTGATTGTCCAGGGTCGGGCAGACTCATCACTGGAGACTGCGACGATGCAGAAACACGCAGCGCAGCAACTGTTGAGCTGAAGCCCTTCACCGCGAGGCCCTGGAAGTTAGCAATTTGCGTTTCGCTGTCGAACACCAGCTCGTGCAAGCCACATCGTCCCCTTCCACTGATAGACAAGCATATACAGCATTGCGGTTGACTCACGGGCACAACCGACGATAACGTTTGAGGGCCATTCCTTCGGTAGTGTCCTGACCTCGTTCTCGCTTGCAGCTTTGGCTCCCCGTCTGCTGGTGGCGGGTGGCAGTGGAGGAGACTTTTGCGCCTCATTCCTCATGTCGTCAACGCGCTTGGTGCCACTGACTAAACTGCTTCCGGCGCCACCGCTGCAGGAGACGTCGGGGGGAGTTGCGTCGGGATTGAGAGCATCCACGATATCGACTACATCGAGCGCTACACCTCACCTGTCGACTGTTATCCTACACAGGCTCCCTGCTGCGCTCGGTATGCAGAGCCATATTAGGCAGTGCAGGATATACAAGACCCTCTTTCTCACGGGAATACCGCCAAGGCCCTCAGCTTCATGCTCAGGCACAATCACACTAGCGTCCTGCAAGCGGTTCTCACTGCGCAAGCTGAAGCCAAGTATCGACCATCACTGGCATAGCGTTCTTGGTGAAACCTCCAGGTGGCGAGGCCGGACCGGGCCGAATCATCAACATGTCTGACCAGGAATCCCCGCTTGACGGGGCGGGATGGAGGGGACTTCGCGCTTGGTTGTTTGGAATGTCTCACTGATATGGGACAATCACACAGGATGTGACAGGTGAGTACTGGTACCTTCCACCTTTCCTCGTTGTTAGTCCACGCAAACGCTAATCTCACTAGACGAAAATACGGTTCAATCAAAGGCATCCCTAGAGCCAAAAGAACATCTTTGCTCGATCACGATGAGCTCGGACCACTCGCGACCGTCAATATCGCATCCCCTTGCTCGGCATCGCTCTCATGGTCCGCCCATACCGGAAGTAGCGCATCTCAGCTCTCCTCCGCCCCGCCCAACATCACCACCTCCTCGTGGATATCGAAACAAGCCGTCCATCTTTGCCCTGATGAGACGGTCTGCCGGTACTCTAGACTCGGTCTACTCGGCGGCAGACACGGATGAGGGGATATCAGAAACGGCTGGAAAGGAGAAGGGTAAGGGCAAGGATAGATGGAGCAAACGAGCGAGCAGGAAAGCCCCGCCACCACCGCCAAGGGAGAGAGGGGAATCAGAGGAGCTGGATTGGGAGCGGATCAAGACACTCCCCAGGGTCAGACTAGTACCTCCAGAGGGTGAGTTTCCGACTCGTGGCAAGGACTTAGCTGACGAGGTAGACGAAGGTGAACCCGTTATGCTTTACCCCATTCCCCATCCATCTTCCCTGGTACCTCCACGGGTCCGACCACAATCGCCCCCTTCGCTCCTCGCTGCGACAGTCGCCGCGACCCTCGTCATCACAGACCCGACCGAGATCTCACCACCCACTTCTCGTAGTCCACCGGTCTCACCGCCAAGGGGAGTCGCCATGAACTCGCTAGCACACGCCACCTTTGTGTCGCAGGAGCACGGTCACTGGATCGGCATGTCGGACAAGTTCATGCTTCCCCCGCCAGTTTTCACCCGAGGTCCCGCCGCATCCGGTCGACCGGCGGCTACGAGAGGAATCATCATGCCCAAGACCAGGCGGCAGCTCGAGGCGGATATCGGGAAGCGGATGAGCAAGGTGGAGCAGCGGAAGCGAGACAGTCTGGAGCTGGAACGGTTCACTCTCTTACTGCCGCTGGAGGAGGCAGCGCAGAGTCCGCCAAATGTCATGATGCCGCCTGTCTCTGAAAGAGAGGGCGGAAGGGCGGAAGAAGAGGATGAGGATCTGCCCCTGGCTGTCGTCCGGGACAGGTCTCGACCATCGTCACCACCACACCGGCGGATGTTCGAACCGATGATGGCTATACACACGGTCGCGCCTTTCGACCTGGAAATATCGCATGAGGCCGAGACGAGCCCGGAAGCTGTCCTCGGGCCAGCCTTCGAGCTAAAGCCACTACCGTCGAGAATAACCAGCCGAGCGGACTCGTACTCCGCTTCGCCCCCTCCACCCCTGGTGGTGCACTACCAGCCGCCCCCTGCACATCCTCTCGGCCTTCCCACACCCCCTCCTCCACCTCCACAAGCGGCCATCAGCCATCCCGTACCTCCCGTGACCCGTCCAAAACGGTCCAAATCGCTCACCGCGGTCCTGTCGCGCTCGTCATCGGACGATGGGCCTTCCACCTCATCCGCAGCTCCACCTCCCATGCCACCGCTCAAACGGCAAAAGTCACTCAAAAAGCTCTTCTTCTCGTCAAATGAAGCTGCTCCGCCCATGCCCAGCGCACCGGACCTGCCAGCGAGCCCGCGGAACGTCAAGCGGGGCTCGGTCGACTTCCGGCAGGAGGTACCGGAGGCAAGCACGTCGAAGAAGGGGAAGCTGTCTCGTGCCAAGTCCAAGCCGTCCCTCCGGATCGAGGTCAAACCTGCGCCATTCGCCGGACTCGAAGGCGGATCCAGCACTCCTGCTCTCGGCACCGCGTCCAGCTCAGGCTATAGCGAGGCGTATCCCACTACGCCCAGCTCCATCGCTCAGCCGCCAAAGGGCCCACAGTCGGCGGGCGGTATCCGCGGCTTGTCCAAGCGGTTCTCGTTGAGCAATATGAGCGGGGCGTTCCGGAAGAAGTCGTCTATATCGGGGATGATACCCCTGCCTTCCGAGGCGGAGGTGCCGATGGTACCGCAGCTGCCGGCGGTGTATCGGAAGACCCCTGCCGTTGAAAGCAAGGGGAAGGGGAAGCAGAGGGAGGTGGAAGAGGAGGATACAGTGGCGGTGGCAGAGTATGAGAGACAAAGGCGTCGGTCATTCGAGCTGCCAAGGGAACCCGTCTCTGTCCCCATGGCGGGCGTCGAGGAGCAGAGCGAGGCGGACTCTGCCGACGAGTACGAATTTGAGCTTCCGCTGGCAGGACCATCCCGCGCTTCCTCAGACATCGGCCATTCGGACACGGTCACCAACCTCCTCGGTCTGTCCACCCTCGGTACGGAGCCGTTCGACATCCTCGACTCGGACTATGAGTTCCCACCCACCTGTCCTGCCCCTCCACCATCATCCGACGGAGGTGCACACGACTCATATGCTCCCCACTCGTCCAGCTCGGCCGCAGATCCGGACACCATCGAGGCACAAACCTTGGCGCCACATGACAAACGGCGGGACTCCGAGGCATCCTCCATATCCAGCTGCGGCTCGCTCGACGACGACGAGCAACCGTCTATCGTCCATGCCCAACTCATGCATGTGTCGCCCACTACAAGACGGAATCCAGGTGTATCGCTACAGGAGTTCCTGGGGATGGCACCTCTTCCCCAGACGGGCGTGCTCATTGCAACACCCAAGGTCCGCAGGCGGTCCGTTGAGGGGGTCATCATGGGTCCCCTCCTTATTCCCGACACGCCGACGACGCCAACGGAGGTGAAGGGGGCTACGGCGGAGAAGGCGGAGGAGGTCAAGGCGAAGGCTGAGAAGGTCAAGCGGCCAGCATCGGGAAGTCCGCTCGTCATCGATCTGCGTGGCCAGTATCTTCGGGGTATCGGTCCTTCCGGCTCGCGAGGCGCCCAACAGCTTCTCCAGCAGAGTGCTCCGGTGTCGCCATCAACCCCTTTGTCGGCAGGAACCATCTTGCCTGCGACCTCACCGCTATCAGCGCTGTCGGTGCTGGCGCCTCCAGCCCCTATACACTCCCCTCCCCCTGTCGCCGTCATACCCGTCGAGCCAGCCCAGGAGGCAGTACCGGAAGACACGGACGACTCGCATTCCGAGGCGTCCTCGTCCGACCAGGAGAAGGAGGGCGTGCCTGCCACTCCGCTGTACGAGGAGCCAGAGCACGATCTGTCGGGAGGGGCGCCGCGGGAGCCGGTCATCCAGGACCCCGAGGAACACCCCGGGGACACCAGCCTCTCCAGCTCGGTCGACAGCGGGCTCGTCATCGTCGAGACCCCTCTTCCCCCATCTCCTACCCTGGTCCCTGTCGATATGTCGGGCCGGAACAATGGCGCCTCGTCCAGAGCCTCGACACCCAGGTCCCGCTTCACCACGCCGGAAGCGCTCCTCCGGCTCCTCACTTCCCCCTTGGGCTCGTCCCGCCTCTCCAGGACCAGCGCCACTCCTGGGTCGAACGCCTCGGGCAAGAGCAAGAAGTCTCTCACACCATCTGCTATCCCAATATCGGCGGAGCTGGAGGGGCTGCCAATACCAAGGCAAGGAGGCGGCGAGGTGAACTGGTCGGCGTTGTTGGCGGGGACGCAGTTGGGGAGTCTGCACTTTGATGATTTGGGGCTGGACCTGAGCTTTGGGGATGCGGATGCGGAGGGGATCGCTGTAGCTATCTGAGGGGATTTCTTGTAGCTCTTAGGTAGAAGGACATTTGTAGGGGTTCGCTATTGTAGATGATAGGTTCAATTGATACCTTCGCGCTTCGTCTACCCTTGGCCTTACGGCCGTAGCGAAAGAAGAGAGGTGAAACATTACGGCATCGGCTAAATCCGATCGAGCACCTGCCGGCCGGGCCAAGCGAAGCGAGCTCGAGGCCGATGGATTTTCGGACGAGTCGTCTCTGTCATCCACTCAGCAAGGTCAAGCAGTGACAGGCCCGTGAGGCAGTGACTGCTGCGCTCGCCCAGGCCCGGTACTTCACTCTACGACCAGAAGCCGTCAGGACCTCAGTCTGCGCCATGGCAGCCGCAGATATCGACGACTCATCCCCACCAAGCGGCTCGAGGACGCCGCGGGGAACCGCCCATCTGCCTGAGGGGTGTACGTGGGGACCACTATACTCTGTCAGCGCGACAGGAGGTCCGGAGGTTTATTACCCTCCTTCCAAGAGCACCGTCACGCCCACCACCACCGCTCCTGCCTCACCCTCCTCTTCGTCTCCTGCCCAGAAACAGCTCGGTCCCCCTTCACCCCCGGTCGGTCGGCTAATATGGGTCGACTTCCCCTCTGGATCCCCATCCAATCCGTTTCACTTCTCGCCTCGGAGAAAGATGGCAATCGTGGCGGTAGCCACTTACTTTACAGGCATCACCGCCTACTCCACCTCGGCGTATTCGATCGGCGTGCCGTCTATGACTGCTGAGCTGGGGAACACGGCGTTGCAAGCTGCTGCAGGACTGGCGCTGTATGCTTGGGGATTCGGGATTGCGCCGATGGTACTGGCGCCGCTGAGTGAGGAGTATGGACGCAAATGGACGTACATCATCGCTGTGGCGATCTTTACGGTTCTGCATCTGATGTTGACGTTGTGAGTCTGCTTGATAACGAGGAGGACAGGAGCTGATCTCAAGGGGGAAGAACATAGGAACGGTCCTCGTTGGGCGCTTCCTCATTGGTGCTGCTGGATCCCTCGGTGCGACATTAGTGGGAGGAACGATATCAGACATCTTCATACCGGAGGAGTAAGTTCTCCTTTCTCAACTGCTCTCCTTTCTCAACTGCTCCGGACCAGAACAGAGCTGATTGCTGGCCAGACGAGGGTTACCGATGGCTCTGTTCGCACTCATGGCCATGTTCTTCACCGGTCTCGGACCCATCGCCATGTGCTGGGTCGAAGCACGGCCAGATTTGGGGTGGAGATGGATCCAATGGATAGAGATGAGTAAGTTCAGCTGGCAGAGTTGCAGAGGGGACTCGCACTAGAGCTAATATGGTAGTCGCTATTGGTGCATACATACCTTTCGTGGTCTTCATCCTGACGGAGACTCGCGCACCAGTCATTATCCGCCGTCGCGCCGCTGTACTGCGGAAAGAGCGTGGATTGACAGACGGCGGGAGATACACCGCTCGGAGTGAGATTGGGAGGCAAAAGTTCTTTGCGGCCATGTCGACGAGCTTACTAAGACCTCTTTGTAAGTCTAGTCTGCCTTGCATTCGATATCATGAGGGAGAGCTGACAAGCGTGAAGTATTCCTTTGCGTCGAGCCCATCGTCACCTTCTTTTCGGTGTGGATCTCCCTTGCTGTAAGCTATTATCACCCTTAGATCGAACTTCCTTCGCTGACAGGTCGAAGTGGGGTGTTTTCTATACTCAGGTATTCGGGCTGCCATTCCTGTACCCTCGAGTGTATGGCTTCACAACAACCCAGACTGGGCTGATCTACTCTACTATCTGGTCAGTCTCTGCCTCAACCTGATCCGAGGCAATGTCGCTAATCCAGTCAGTATCGGAAGTCTCCTTGGGTTTGCTTGTAACTTTATCCAGGATGCGATATATCGGTAAGTAACGCTAGAGGGGTCACCTCTCACGACCCAGCTGACAATGAAGACGAAAGGTTGCAAAGCACGGTGTTGAAGCGCGGCTATATGGAGCCATGACGGCCGGTATCGCACTTTTTGTCGGGTGTATGTTGTACGCCTTCACTATCCGGCCAGATGTACACTGGGCGGTACCCGCTATTGGTGTCATCATCATCATCGGTAAGCGCCGATACCTCCGGATGTCCACAGGAATCGCAGCTGATGTCGATAGCCTGTGTGATCACACTGTATATCACTGGCTTTGTTTAGTGGGTGTCTCCTCGAACAGATCGCTAGGGCAGGTGACTGACGGGCAGTTTATCGGAATGTTACGGATCCTACGCCTCCTCTGCTCTGGCTGGCATGTCTTTTTTGAGGAACATGTTTGCGGGTGAGCTGCTTCCCACCTTTATAGTTGAGCACAGCTGACGAGTCCAGGTGCATTCTCTATGTTTACGCAAGATGTACGTCCAGCCGGCTCTAGTTTACCTGGCATTGCTGACCAATGCCAGATGTACATCTCACTCACCCCCCGCTGGGCCATCTTCCTCATGGGCATGGTCGCCGGCGTACTCGGCATAGTCCCCTTCATCGCATACTGGAAGGGTCCAGAAATAAGAGCCCGGAGCAAATACAGCAAGATCTTGATGGAGGAGGAGAGGCGAAGAGTCGCGGATGCAGAAAGAGAGGATGAGGAGCGGGCGCACGAGGAGGCGCAGGAAGAAGAAGAGTGGAATGGGGGAAGAATGAGGGGGTCGGGCGAGAAGACGTTGCGGGAGTCAGGTCATGGGACGGCAGAGATGGCAGAGAAAGGTAGAACAACGAGATACGGTTGAGTATCTTTTATGATGTATCTGATTTAGGATCTGTGAGATGATTCTGTATTGCCATTTGCGGAAATGATGAGCAGGTGCCGTTCTCATATGTCGGACGGTCAACAGGTTCATGCCTCGCCTCCCAGCAGGGAGGTTGGTAAATGTACAATGTCATCAGATGGGTCTAATCGATACAACACGTAGAGTGTGAGGTCCCTTCTCTGCTCTGCAAAGCGCCTCGTCCCCTCTACCTCGCCTCGACTGGCCGTTATTTTGGTCGTTGCGCGATCTAGTAGTCGTTCTGCGCCGCTGCTGCCGCCTTTCCGCCGCCCTTCTTCGTGTCCGCCGCAGCATCCCCGGACTTGCACGCGACGATTTTGATCTTTGGCGCTGTGATCATCTCCGAGCTGGTCGGTCAATATAAGACAAAACTACTCGAGGTAGATTCGCGCTCACCCTGCACCCATGCCCTCCATCTTAAAATTTGGGTTCTTGACCACAAATGTCCAGACATCATCGCAGAGCCTGTAGGTAGACAAGTGACCCTGTAATCTCAGCTTGTACACCGCCATCAAGTCGGGGTCGACTCACCTTGACATTCGTCTTGGTCTTTACACCCTTCTGCAGCGCATCTGTCAAGCTCTTATCGAACTGCACCATCAGCTGCGTTCTTGTAGACTAGATCCAGTCAGTGGGTAGCTGACCTGCTGCAACACCCGCATCGCTAATTGCGGGGGGATATCACCTTGAGTGATCAATTCATCCAGCGAGTCGGTCAACGCTGTGCCAATCCTGACTGATCAGTTCACTGTCCACCGCACAAGGAACAGAGTCAGCCGAAGAGCCGAAGGCCGAAGAAGGTGGTGACGTACGACGAGCCCCGGTAGAACTCATAGTAGCTCTGGTTCTGGCCGGCCATACTGAAGGAACCGTAGGTACCGGGAGCTGTTCCTCAGATTTCGTTAGCAGAGTCGAATTGACCGGTCAGTCCGCCTTGACAGCGATGGGGTAGGTGGGAGATGTCAGCGAGTATTACAGCTAGCTGAGACGAGTGAGGTGGATGTATAAGTGCAACAAGTACCTATAGCTGAGCAATAGCTGGGTGCAGTTGAGTGGCGAGGCGCGTGTGCATTAAGTGTTTCATCCATTTATCCCAAACCTTGATCGCCGAGATTGAGGAATGCTGCCATTTAGAAAGGGTCCACTCGGAGCTGCAATGACGATTTGCCCATATTGCCTCTGCTACCACTCAGAAGTCGCTGCCACGCAGAGCCAGAGACTATACACGAAATATCAGCGCAACACCTAGAGATGATCGTACCCGCAAAGCCTAGCCAAGTGGGCGCTTTCCGCCTGAAGAGGGGTGCGAAGGCCAGCGTGAGTTCAAAGGTCGTGTGCCCCCCGTCCCGGCTTCTTTCGCTGCCATAACCGGGTCTTGAAGTGGCCAGAGCTGATCATCCAGTCTCTTTCTGCATTAACAGTGGATGACATACCCGCCCTCAGCGCCATCGATGGCCCGTTCCAGCTTGCCGAGTACCTGGCGCTGAAGATCCGGGCGGACCCTCATGATGTTGCGGGGCTCGTGGAGGTCCCAGCGGAAGGGAGGTCCACCGACAGGGATGTCGTAAGTGCAGCTATCTACATGAAGTGGAAGATGAATACGCTGACGATGCCAGTGGATATATGAGCATCTCAGGTCAGCTTTTGAGTCCTGCGGATAGTTACGTCGAAGGCTTAAGCTGACAGTAGCAGACGGCTTCCGATTGACCTGACCCCTTTGGTCTCCCAGCTCTTGAGTCACTGCACCAAGGAATCATGTCCCGAGATGAAAGCGGACCAGTGGCAATACCTCTGCGTAGCGCATGGAAGCGGGGTCTCTGAGGAATGTTCCGCCATCGACTATATCCTGCATACGTGGGTTCAGCTGATACATCCTGTATTAGAGAACGGGCAATGAGCTGACTGTATAGGCTCGACTCTGCCACAGCTATCCTGAACTCGACCAAGAACTTCCCCTCAAGGTGTGTATGCGGACAACCTCGAATGATCACAACCTGATCCCTGCAGAATGTCAATCCCACCTGGATCGCTCTCTCATTTCCCATCCCTCTCTCGCCGACTATCGCGCATCTTCTCTCACGCCTACTTCCACCACCGCGAGCAGTTCCTGATCTCCGAATCTGAGACATCTCTCTATGCGCGCTTCGTCGCACTATGCGAGGCGTACGGTCTTGTCGGCAAGGAGCTGCTCATCATCCCGAATCTCGGCAAGGCGGAGGAGGCTTCCGAGGATGAAGAAGATGACGAAGCAGGGGACATGGAAGAAGAGGACGAAGCAGATGAGGCGGGCAGGGCGAGGGAGAAGGAGAAGGGGGCGAGCAAGCGGACATTGAGCCTGGATAGGCAGAGTGGCGTTGGAGTCAAGGTGCTAAGCAGGGAGAAGGGGAAAGGGAAGGTCACAGAGGCGGAGGTAGACAAAGAGGCTGCGAAGCCTGAGGCCGCGGAAACGGCCACATTGGCACCAGTCCCGGCCAACGGAAGCGAAACGGCATCGGCCCCTACATCTCTTCTACCCAAGGCTCAGCCGGTCCCCGTACCTGGAGCAGACTCGAGCACGAGCGCCCAAAAGGTCGGTACACTCGGTCGAGGGACGAAAGGACGCGGCAAGCAGAACAGGGGAACAGTCCTCTGGTCATCGGACTCGGCAGACGTTCCTTCCGTACCCGAAGTGCCGACGTTTACGGGAGGCAACGACTTGGCGAGGACGGAGAGCTCGGAGACGGCGGTATATATCGGTGAGGAGGATGAGAGTCCGGCGAAGGGAGAGGTGGAGACTGCGCCGCCTCCAGCAGACGTTCTGTCCGAGGAGGCTGAGGTTACTGTACCAAAGGATGAGATTGAGCTGCTGGAGGAAGCGGGGAAGCTGGACGCCGAGCGGGCGGTGTCGCCATTGCCCCCAACATCAGCGCCCTCCGATATCCCGCAGGGTGATGGCTCGGGACCGTCAGATCCGGTGGAGTCGTCTCCGTCGACCGACCCAGAGGACAGCCAAGCCGCGTCTCCGTCCACGACCAGCCCGGAGAAACCCAAAGTATCGGGAACACCGTCCAAATCTCCCTCCCGACCCACCATCAGCCCGTCCTTCTCACCCACTGCTGCCACATCTCCACTTAACCCACCACGAAGTCTATCGCGATCGCCAGAGGCAAGGCAGAAGGCTCTGTCGGCTGCAAGCGCAGACACGGCCTCTCCCAGCAAAGGCGCGAAAGAGCAAGGCGTCACAATGTCGGGTCTGCCCAAAATCGCAAAGCTGAAGGAGGGCGGGGATGCTTTGGATGCAGAGGGGAGCAAGGCGATCATTCCAGATGTACCGGCGGAGACCGAGGAGGGAGAGAAGGCCAAGGAGGCGCTCAGTCCGGAGAAGGCGAAGAAGAGGAAAGCGGATGGGCAGGCGGTATAGATGGGCGCGAGCAGTCTAGTCGCTATCTGCTTTGATTATCGTGCATGAGGGGGTCGCATAGAGTCATCTGGATGCTAGGTCCGTGTCAGTCTGCCAGGTTCAGCGTAGGGAAGCTAGGAGAGTGAAGCTGCCACAGCTGCACGCGAGGTCTTCGAGGTGCCGTGCCAACGGAAACTCGGCGAGACCGACAAACGTAAACAAACCCTGACCTCAACATTCCTCCACCAACCCACCAGCTATATCATCTCTTTCGCAGTAAACAAACTCTCCGAATATGCTGACATGATGAGCCTATGAGGCACACGACCACGGCGGGCAGCTGCTCTCTGCCAGACCCGAGGAAGAGCAAGAGCTGAACTTAACTTTGTCCATATCTTATCTTTTTTCCTACTTGACTGACTTTCTGTAACGACTTCTCGGCCCCCCCACGCTCATTACGTCCAGACCATACTATAACGCTCGACTCGTAGTCAACCCACGGCGACGGCCACTCAACGAACGCACCCACTCCCTCACATCCCTCCTCCCAGATCCCGCAGCCGTTTCACCTGTTCGCAGAACGAGGCTTGCTGAGACATCCCTCCCTGACCGACACATTCCGACTCAGATCGCAGAGATCCATCTCTGCAGCCACCTTGTCCAACAAGCATCTTGCCAGAACGCTCACTGAGTCACTCGGTGTACTTCTCGAATCTCAGGCTTGAGCGGTGTCCGAGATCTACTCTCAGCGGTCCAACGATCCCCTCTTCCTCGCTTTATCAGGTCGGAGCCCTCCTGAACTGTCATAACCCGTCTCGACGTCATACCGGCGGTATACTCTGAGGATCGCTCTACTCGTGGAAACCCAACGGCCCGTCAAGTTACCGCTTGTAATCCTTAGCGGAGATGATCAAGCAGGACTTTTATTCTCGTAAGTTGTCTGTTTGATGCTACAAGAAGATGCTCCACGTGAAGTAAGCTGATCCCTCAGCCGAACCCTCCTCCGCCCAATTCTACACGCCTCCCCCTAAACGTCCCTTCCCGACACCCCTCCAGCGCGCAGCCAGCGCAAGCCGCCCGACCCCTCTCATCATCAGCACTCCCCCGGCGTACAAGACACACCAGTTCTCGCCGAGCGCGTATGACTCCCCTTCCGCCTTCTTCACCCCGATGCCTCCCGCTATATCTTGGCGGACAACATCCGCATCGGACCTGAGCCCGACCTCGTCCGCTGCTAGCTCGCCTGGCCCTCTCACGCCCACACGGATCTTCATGGGCGGGATCGTCTCGCCTCGGTGCAGCGAGGATGAGTGGGATGAGAAGCTGGGGTTGAGCATCGATGTGCCTGGGATTGTGCTCAGTAGGTCTTCCCCTTGGAGCAGAGGGTAATGTATGGACAAGCTGACACCGCAGCTGAGCCATCATGCCCAATGCGTTCCCCCTCTCCTCCGCCAAAATCCATCCTTCTTCTTCCACCCACATCCCTCTCTCTACCATCCACTGACCCTACCTCGCCCACCTCACCCTTCTACTCCCCCTACTCGCCTCCACCGCGCCACCTATACTCGCCCGCCTTCGCAGCTATCGTCTACGGAGAAGAGCGGAACTCGAGATTCGGGTCGGAAGCGCTAGCGAGTCTGGGCGTGAACGGGATAAGGACGGTGGTGTTCGGGCTGATGTTGTTGCTGGGCGGATGGCATCTGTGGCTGAATATCACAGTAGGAGGGGCGGTAGGGGGTGGGCCACAGGGCTGGCAGGGGGCGGCGGTGGTAGATAGGATGTAGGTGGAGCTGAAAGGATGATAGGAGAGTGAACATCAGGTAGAGCTGTAGACCATGTAGCGGTAGGAGCTGTGATAAAGGAGGCGGACAAGTCGCGTCGGCTTGTGACACCTGGTCCATCATTTCGTCAGGCTGATGTGGTGCAGATCGGAGCTCTTGCTACGCGGGATGGACGTGCAGCCCGCAAGCTCGGCATTCCTTGCGCAGGTTATCGGAACAGTTTTCGGGACGTCCTTGACTTCACTCATTCTCGACCATTGACAGACTTATCGCTAGGTGACAAGTACCTGCTCGCAGTCCATCATCGAAGGTATTGGCGGGAAGCCGGCAGCGCGCGGCCCTTGCCTCCACTCCGCGATGTCTCATCTTGGAGTCAGGCACGCTACGATAACTCAACTCAACTCAAATCGCCCACAGAATCCACCATCCATGCATATCGCGACTCCCCTTCCGACTCCTCCCACCCCTGCTGGATCATGTCCACCATGCCCACCGGGATTGCTCGTCCCTCCTTCCTCACTCTGCCACAGGACATCCTCCTCTCCATCGTTCACCTCCTCGACCGTACCGACCACGTCCTGCTCCTACGCGTCCACTCCACCATCTACCGAATGGTCGGCCCACTCCTCTACCGCAACCTCCAGATCTCGGACTGGTACATCAACCTGGCAGACCTCCTGCCCTCCTCATCGGCGGCAAGGAACTTCCTCCTACATCAGGTAGAGTACCTCGCGTGGGATGGAGGTCAAACGCTGGAATGGCGACAGGATTGGTCTGGGATGGGGGAATCAGAAATGCCCCCAAGCCAGTGCAGTGGACAGTACCTGTACGATGTACGGCCGGTGCCAGGTCTGGGCGTTGTCACCAGTATGGCGTATCCTTCGCCTTCGGTCGAGCCCCCGAGCATGAGCGCCTTCTCGAACTTTCGCCTTCCGGACGACCCATCATCGGCGACACAACCCCTACCCGGCCTCCGCGTCCTCCGAATGCCCCTGCACAATGACCTGACCTCCTGTCAGATGAGTCGCCCATGTTCACACTGCGACTTTTTCCGCCTCATCCGGCCCGAGGTCTGGGTCATCGACCAGGCGGGCGATGTCGGTCCCCTCCATGCGCATATGCCCCCCTCACTCAAGATGCTAGTCGTCTATCACGCATCGTTCGAGACCGACTACCATGGTCTTGATGTCTGGAACACCTTCCGGATCGAGCCCCTCCTCAGCACCTTGCCCGCCCATATCAACCTCACCCTCATCCTCGGTCTTTGCACGGAACGGACCACAACGCCGAAGCTCAAGCCCAAAGGTCCCCTCAAAGACATCGCACGGATCTGCGCCAATTCCAGGCATAAAATCAGCTTTGCCGTTCCGCTTTTCCGCCTGATCAACGACCCTACAGGCGGCCACCCCAATCCCTCTCTCCTCGGTAACATCTTTGACCTGGACGTCATCCGGCGGGAGACCCTGCACGAGATGCTCAAGGCAGGATGCTCAGTGGGGGAAATCACGACGCGGCTGGAGCGTATCGCGTACGTCAGTCTGAAGGAGCTGGAGGCGGCGGATTGGGCGCCGGTGATGGGGTCGCCGGATAGCGTGAAGTGGCTGGGAGCGATCTAGATCGTTAGTGGGCGCATCCAGCGGGCGGTGGACTGGATGGCGGGGAGTTGGAGATAGGCGTATAAGTCAGTGAGCTACATGCCCGTACACCCGCTCGCTAGGCGTCTCAAGCTGACTCTGCAGAGCTTAGCCGAGAACATTCGGCGATGCCCCTCAGATCGGTACTTGTAGTCCTGCATCGGTATCCTGTGAACGTCGTCTTCAAGCTGCTACTGACCGGTATTGAGACTTACCGGTTCCCGGTCGCGAGAAGAGCGCTGACGGCCTCTTATTCTTCCCGCTCACTCTTGTGCATTGCCCTCTGGGAGACTAACCTAGGCTAGACCTATCTGGTCGCTGTGGGTCATGCTGAGGCCTAGCTTAGCTATCCGCGTGCCGATCCGAAACCCGCATGAGCGCAAGCACCCGCACCAGATACCGGTCGGCAAATCAAGAATCGTGGACGACCCTGCCCCCACTTCAGCAGATGAGAATGCTCAGACAGAATACATCATCGATACCTACTTCTCCGAAGAGCACGCGTTTGAGCTCGGCAAGAATACATTCGGGATGAGGATCCCTCGCGCGGCCCTCGAAAGAGATTCCTGGGGCCTGGCTTACCGTGTACACTCGACAGAAAGTACCATGCGCCGTGCCAGTCAAGGAAGTGTCGAACGCCTCGTCGTGAACCCTATGCGGTGCTCCAAGGCGGCCCGGAATCCGTTCCATACCGAGACGATCACAGTCACGTCCCTCGATGGGCAGTCCAGCACCGATATCGCCGTCGACCTCACTTTCATGCCGCATTCCCCGGTGGATCGGAGCGATTTCCCGGTCGCGCGGCGGCGGTATCAGGCCATGGGCTCTGACTACTCATCGTTGACCTTGCAGTTCGGCTCGCTCAAGGCCATGCGGGCGAGACCGTACGACACCCCTAGGTCCATCACGCTCTTCGACGCCTTCGGGAGTCGACATGCCGAGACAGGCAGGAAGGTCGTGATCGCGGATAGGGTGGAAGGTGGGTTTGTGGCAGAGAATATCGCCAGCCTGGGTCGAGCGACTATGACGCTTTCCTTCGAGGGCAAAGACGGTATCGAGCAGTTCACAACCAGAGGTACTGTACCCGTCGGTGTCGAACTCCATCTCCGACCGGGCGGCGGGCAAGGTGCTGAAACAGCACAACTCGTTCTTTACCGCTTTGTCAAGGCTGCGCCGCAGTGTCATGGTGACCACAATCGAGCGGGCTGCGTGATACCTGGGTACAACTGGTGGACTGCAGGGAAGAGCAGTATCTGCCCTGTTTGTGGGACACCCATCATGGAAGTGTTCGGTAGCGTAAGGATCGAGCGAGCGCCACGATGTTAATGGTTCTTCCGCCCCAGCTGCGGGCTGTTGTTGCCGGGCCCGGCGCCGCATGGCCGTTGCTCTGCGTCCATGTCACCGGCGTTATATTCTCACCCTTGTCGTTTGAAACTCCCGAAGGCGAAGGGCATGGCTGCCACTGGGCGGTCCTTGGGTTTTCGATGTATGAAGTGTGATATTTGTATTGTCCATATTAACAGTGCATATCGTATAAACACATCAGGTCCCATCCGCACCTGACTGGAGCGATTCCTTGTCGTGACTATTTCTCATAAAGTGTCTCTACGAATTCTCAAGCTTCCCTTCTTCATCTCCCTCCGCCGCCTGATTGGTCTGAAGCCACGGCTGCGCCTCCTCCTCCGTCAACACATCGTCCCTGATCACTCCGCCCGCCTTCAGCTCGCCCATCCACTCCGGGATTCCGATGAAGCTGACCACCTCCGCCGGCTGCAGATTCCCCTCCGCCTCTGCTCCCAGCGCCCCTAGCACCTTCTTCCTGAACGCCTCCTCCACCTCAGAGTAATTCCACTCTTCCGCCGAGATCGAGTGCCGGTCGAACGAGCCGGTATTGACGAAGTTGAAATTGATTTTGTCGGAGGAGGGGAATGTTTCCGCGATATGGGTAGCGTACGAGTCGAGCCATGTCTGACCGGGCGCGCGGCGCATGTACGTGTACTTGTTGCCGGGGGTGGAGAAGTGGAGACCGGGACCGGCTGTCCAAAAGACGATATCGACGTTGATGAGCTTGTCCGGTGCTCCGGAAAGATTGTCCAGCCAGTTGTGGAGACCGAAGGAGGGGTTAGAGTTGCTTCGTCCGTTGACGCGTCCAAAGTAGTCCGCATCCCACGTTGTGTAGTCGAGGATGTAAATAATGCGGGTTACATTCGACAGAGTGGACAGGGGAAGGTCGTTGGGAAATTCGATCTGCTCGTGGAACGCGAGGTGTTTGACGACGATGGTCTGAGGCTTGACGCCAGTGACATTGTCAAAGTAGTTGCCGGCGGTGAGCATGGGGTCTAGCCACGTCTGCAGACCGGCCTCCCGTTGTTCTGCCAGCAGTGTCGTGAGGGACATGTCGATCCGCAGTGTCCTCACGTTCGGGAGAACTACCGCCTTGGCACCTCCGAACGGTCCGCCTATCCTTCCATCCATCTCCAGCACCCTGACTTTCTGCAGCAGCTGCGGCTTGGACTTGACCGCCGACTTGGCGACCGGCTTGCGGTACTTCGAGAGCGCGCCGCGGCCGATGGCTGTGGGCTTGGTGTCGAGAAGGGGAGTGACGTGGCTGTAAGACGAAAGGGTGATGGTGTGGTATAGGAGGGGAGAGGCGGCGGCGTAGAAGGACCTGCAGAGGCGCATGCAGGCGTAGAGTGTTCGGCGGTCGGAGGAAGGAATGTGGGCTACGATCAGGCCGCACACCTCGACCGGTACGCTCGTGATGGAGGTCATCCTGGGATCAGCCAGATGCGGTATGGATAACCTATCTGAGGCAGCCTACGAGGATCCGAGGAAGAGGTATATCTTATGCCAATGAGAGGGATGATAGGAGATTGATCTAGTTTTGTATCACAGAATCGGAGGATCGAAGATAAAAGTTGATCAACGTCTCCAGCTTTAGTCGAGGACGCGACGCGATGGTTGACGAGACGCGTCGGCGTTTCAGTGCGTTTCAGATCCATATTCCCGGCTAATTCCGGTAAGGAGGCTTTAACGCATCGCCTACAGTAGTCCACGGTGCACGGTGCCTTGTGCCGCAGCGTCCAGCGTTGAACACGCATATGCATCAGATGAATGACAAAGAAACCAAAAAAAGAGAATGAGGGAGAATCTACAACCGCCATGATGAAACGGCGGGGCTCATGCTAGCGAGAGACGACATCACAGACGCGCGACATCTAGTCGAATCGCTTGATGGTGGTCTGCATTGATCAGCTCGATCCCGTAAGCAAGTTGAACAGCAGAACTTACGGTGTCCGGCACACCGGGGAGGGGGAAGCTGGTAGCGAACTTCTGGACTTCGGCCTTGAGCTCGGCGACGAGCTTGGCCGACTCGCCGTCACCCTTGGTGTAGGCGGTGACGAAGTCAGCGAGCTTCTTGGAGCCGGCCTCCTTCTGGGCGGTGAGGGAGATCTGGACGACACGGTGGAGGAACTCGGCGACCTGCTGGACGTCCTTCTCGCCCATGGATCGCGAGGTGAGGGCGGAGGCACCGACACGGACACCACCGGGGACAAGAGCGGAAGCTATCCCGTCAGCTCGCACATCTCAGGCTGAAAGGGTCATTGAACTCACTGTCACCGGCAACGGCGTTCTTGTTGAGGGTGATGTGGACGGCGTCGCAGATCTTCTCGACCTTGCTACCAGTCAAGCCAATGGGGCGCAGGTCCCAAAGGATCAAGTGGTTCTCCGTGCCGTCGGTCTGGAGCTTGTAGCCGTACTTGAACAGGACCTGGGCCATAGCGTCGGCGTTGGCGCGGACCTGCTTGGCGTAGGTCTTGAAGGCAGGGTCGGCAGCCTGCTTGAGAGCGACGGCGATACCGGCAATGGTCTAGAGATCAGCAACAGCCAGAAGGCAGATTGAGGTCATACTGACGTTGTTGTGGGGTCCACCCTGGCAAGCTGGGAAGACGGCGGCGTTAATCCTGGCCTCCATGTCCGACTCCTTGTCCTTGCGGAAGAAGATGAGACCAGCACGGGGACCACGGAGGGTCTTGTGGGTGGTGGTGGTGACGACGTCGCAGAACTCGAAGGGGCTCGACTGCTCGCCGGCGGCAACGAGACCCGAGATGTGGGCCATGTCGGAAAGGAGGTAGGCGCCCTGGGCATCGGCGATCTTGCGGAGCCGTCCGTAGTCCCAGTCACGGGGGTAAGCGGAACCACCGCAGATGAGAAGACGGGGCTTGAAAAGGTTGGCGTTGGTCTCGAGCTGGGGGTAGTCGATGATACCGGTCTGGGTGTCTACGCGGTAGGGGAAGGACTGGAAGTAGACGGAAGAAGCGGTGATCTTCTTCTTGGCGGTGTAGTAACCGTGGGTAAGATGACCACCGTCGGGGAGACCGAGACCCATGATCCGGTCCTGGGGGTTGATGAGGGCAGTGAAGGCAGCGAAGCTGGAATATTAGCTCCTTGCCCGGATGCAGGAGGGCTTTGAGCTCACTTGGCGGTCGAGCCAGAGTAGGGCTGGACGTTGACGCCCCAGACCTTAGGGTCGAGGTTGAACGCCTTAAGCGCACGATCCCGACAGAGGTTCTCGAGCTCGTCGACCCACTGATACGATCAGCTCGGTTTACATCATGTTGTTTGATAGGTGCTCACCTCGTTTCCACCGTAGTATCGCGCACCGGGGAGACCCTCAGAGTACTTGTTGGTGAACATGGACCCGTTGGCCTCCATGACGGCAAGCGAGGTCAAGTTCTATCCATCAGCCTCATTCCTTGGCATTTCACGGGGGAGCTCAACAAACCTCCGAGGCGATGAGCTCGAGACCCGAGAACTGCCTCCATGTCTCCTTCTCGACCAAGGTCGCGACCTCTGGGTCAGCCTCAGCGAGGGTGGTGTAGAGGCACGCGTTCTGTTTCCATCAGCTGATGTCTCATCGGGCGATCGGGCGATCGGAGGAGGTCGGTGAAGCGTACAAAGTCGGACGGGACGGGGACGCTTTGCGAGGACGACATTCTGATCGCTGTGAATTGTGATGGTGCTGGGCGAGGTATATGTATTGAGCGTGCTGCTGTGAGGGATTGGCGGATAGCTCTTATACCGAACATAAAGGTTACAAGTCAAGTGGAGAGAGGAGCTAAGCTGATGCGGAGAAGGTCGGGTGGGGTCAGGAAAAAGTTCGACTCGCGGACAAGGGAAATTTTGGTTCCGTAAAGAGGTATGCTGTGCGATGAGGTGCTTGAACGTGCGTGCAAAGCAGTGGATGAGGCTGTAAGAGCAGGAGCGCAGGGCAGAGGGGGGCCGCGAAGGGCCAATGTCCTGCTTTATATACTCTTGGGAGCGAATGCGTGGCTCAATGTAGCCAACGAGACCTTGGAAATGGGCATTGGAAAAACCGCGGCGAGACCTCGGCTGCAGATTGGAAACTCCGCCTCAAGAGGCGTGTGATGGCTCATTGTCATATGTCAATCTACAGAGAGCACTGGCTGATAGCTGTGCACTGCCTACTAGCATCCACCTACGAGATGGAGTATGCATGAAGGAACAACTGCTTGCAGAAGGCTTCGAAAGTTCAGCATTCCTCGACGCACGGACCAAGATGAAACGCGTTCGTCGCTTCCGATGGAAAGAAGTCCAGCAAGTCGCGCTTAATGTTTTGACCGAAACCTCCACTCGATTGTCCACTCAACTTTCTATACTCTACATCTATCTTCCTTCCTCCTTCGAGTGCTTCGTATCGATCCAAGCTATGGTGTAGCAGCTAGCAAGGCTTCATAATTGCTGCGTGTCAAGCTTTCCGCGCCAGAAGCCACTCTTTGGAGCGCTACAGCGGCGCCAACCGTTCAATTATCAGCTTCGCCTCGCCCATTCGACCAAGGGGGAGGTGGAGGGGAAGAGGATGAAGGTGCTGTGCGTGGCGGAAAAGCCGAGTATCGCGAAGAGTATCACCGAGATCTTGTCTGGAGGAAGATGGGATACAGTAAGTCACCTACGCAGGCAGGCAGAAGGGAAAGCTCCGGAATGTCCGGAATGTTCAGTGAGCGTGGGGTGGTGCGGTGATCTAGGATGGCGCTCGAGGAGGATGCTGCGCAGACGCTTGAAATATGGAGCTATCTGATATTCCTGGTAAAGCTGGAAGCTGACAGCTCAGCGCAACAGCGGTCACCAATACATCCGAAATTATGATTTCGATTACAACCTCCCTCCTCCCCTAGGTCCCGGCCGCGGAGCAGACTTTACAGTCACAGCTGTCCTCGGACATCTGACATCATCTGTGAGCTGACATATTGCCCTTTGCGGACTGACAGCTAAGCTTTTGCAGGATTTCGACGATGATCATCGAAAATGGAGCTCCTGCGACCCGTTCGCCTTGTTCGATGCCCAGATCATCACCAAAGTTGAAGGGGTGAGTCTGTTCTGCCGCTCCCTTCATCGATCTCAGAAGTATGGCTGAGGGTAGAATATGAAACAAGTCGAGCGAAATCTGCAGAACGAAGCCCGCAACGCCGATCTACTCATCATATGGACAGATTGCGATCGTGAGGGCGAACACATCGGATCTGAGGTAGCGACGGTCTGCGTCAGGGCGAATAGGCGGCTGCGGGTCAAGCGCGCTCGCTTCAGTGCCATCATACCTGCGTAAGCATTGATCCGCTCTGGTCACGCCTTCTGCTTAGGCGTTGCTGACATCCTCAGCCAGATCCACCAAGCATGCCGACAGGCCAACGACCTCGATCAGAGACAAGCGGATGCCGTCGAGACTCGGATAGCGCTCGACTTGCGGATCGGAGCAGCTTTCACCCGATTGATGACCATGTCGCTTCAGACCCGAATACCAGAAGTGTCCGAGCAGATCATCTCTTACGGTATATCTTCCGCCTCCTGTCCACCAGATCCTAGCTGACTTGCAGGTCCCTGCCAATTCCCCACCCTTGGCTTCGTCGTCGACCAATACACTCGCGTCCAAGCCTTCATCCCCGAAACATTTTGGTACATCTACGTCGCCATCGATCGAGTCGATGATGATCCCGAATCGCTCGAAGAAGCGGAAGCTAGGCTCGTCGAGTTCAAGTGGAGGCGAAACCACTTGTTTGATATGGAGGCGGCCGCGATACTGTTTGAGCAATGTGCGCTCGAACCGCTGGCGACTGTGACCAAGGTGGAGACCAAGCCGACGACGAAATGGTGAGCTCTGTATTGGCTCGCTTTTGCCAGTATCACAGCTGATATGTAAGGAAACCGCTCCCTCTTACAACGGTAGAGCTTCAACAGTCCGGCTCCAGATTACTGCACATGGCTCCGAAGCGAGTTCTAGATGTGAGTAATGAGTGGTCTGCCCATGCGCTATTGCTGACCTTCAGCTCGCTGAAAAGCTGTATCAGAAGGGTTTCCTCAGCTATCCTCGTACCGAGACGGACCAATATGACAAAGCATTTGACTTTGCCTCGCTCGTCCAGAAACAGACCGTCGATAACGCATGGGGACAATTTGCGCAAAAGAGAGTTTCCCTTTGTGTCGAGCTTGGACGGTGGCTGACTTTCCAGGCTGGTCGACGGGGAATTCCAAACTCCTCGAAACGGCAGGAAGAATGATAAAGCCCATCCTCCCATTCACCCGACCGCCGCTGCGCTCAATCTCGATGGAGACGAAAGGCGGGTCTATGAGCTAGTCACCAGGCGATTCTTGGCTTCCTGTCATCGAAACGCCGAGGGAAAGACGACGACGGTCGAGGCGGAGATAGCTGGGGAGATGTTCTCAGCTAGCGGTCAGTTACTGTTTCCGCCAGCTTATTTGCTGTGAGGGGAAGCTGATTCTACAGGTCTCGTCGTTATCCGTCGGAACTACCTAGAGGTGTACCCGTATGACAAGTGGAACGGAAATGCGCTACCCGACTTTCAAGATGGAGAGCAGTTCATGCCGGACAAACTCGAGCTGAAGGAGGGGCAAACGAGCCGGCCAAATCTCCTCACTGAAGCGGACCTGGTAGGTCTGATGGACAAGAACGGGATTGGTCAGTCTTCGGCCACTCGTCCTGGTTGTGGTTGCCGAGAGCTGACCTGACAGGAACGGATGCTACCATCGCCGAACACATCGCCAAGATCATTGAGCGAGAATACGTCAAAGAGAAGCAAGAACAGCGGATCAAGTACCTCGTCCCTTCGCTACTGGGAATCGGGCTCGTGGAGGGGTACAATCAGATCGGTTTCGATCGCTCGCTTAGTAAACCTCAACTTCGTGCTGAGGTGAGTCACCGGTTGCGTGAAGAGGAAAGCGACGGAAGCTGACTCTTCAGACGGAAGTCAAGATGCAGATGATCTGTGATGGCGTCCGGCAGAAGCGGGAGGTGTTGGATCAGTCAGTGGATGAGTACAAGGAAGTGTATGTCAAGGCTCGGCGGGAGTTTGAGACTATCGTCGACGTGAGTTGTGCTCCCCGTACTGTTCTGGTCGAAAGGAATGCATCTGACGCGATAGCGAGTAAAGCACTACCTTCACGGTCAAGGAGAGGAACAGGACGCACTCCGGGCCGCAGCTCGAGGTGGTCGGGGAGGAAGAGGTGCCGCGCGAGGTGGACGAGGTGCGGCCGGAGGAAGGGGCGGACGTGGAGGTGGCGCGGGCGGTGCGGGAGGAGCGAGGGGGCGGAGGAACGATGACGACGATGATGATGACGACGACGAAGGCGGAGGAGGGCCTGCAGGTGGTGGAGGGGCTATAGCAAGGGGAAGAGGGAGAGGTGCTGCAAGAGGGGCAGCAGCGAGAGGCCGAGGGAGGGGAGGTGGCGATGCGCCGGCGCCAAGGAGAAGAGCAGCTAGGGCTGATTCAGGTGAGCTCGACCTCAGGGACAGCTCCTGGCAATGCGAGCTGACCGAGCAGACGATCCTCCCGGCGGTGGACCAGGCGCGACTCCAACATGTCAATGCGGAAACGATGCGGTTCTTCGGACAGCGACCAAATCAGCCGCGAACCAAGGCCGTCAGTTCTGGACCTGCACAAAGCCGCAAGGCGATCAGTGTGGCTACTTCGTAAGCTATAGCTCCGAGCAGCACGCTGCCCCGAGACTGAGAGCTGATATCGAAGGAATGGGCAGATCAAGCTGGAGCTGCCTCTGCTGGTCCGAGCCGTCGGACGAATGGCGCGTCTCGTGCGGCTTCTCCGCCGCCCGCCAAGCGACAACGGACCGCTGCAGCCGAGGTAAGTTGTGTCAATCAGAGACGCTTGCGAGTTCTCAGCTGACCAATCAAGCCCGATAGAGAAGACAATTCCCGCTCAAGCCGCGCTGTAGTCGGAAATGACGGTCATCTGCGGTGTGACTGTGATCTTGAAGCTGCATCCCAATTCGTCGGCAAAGAGGGAGCAAACAAGGGTCGGCGTTTCTGGTGCGCTATGGAGTGTCTCAGATATATCTGTGGCGGCGAGCTGACATGTCTAGGTCTTGTCCCAGCAGCAAGCTAGCCCGCTGCAAATTCTTTGCGTGGGACGATGACGTCGAGGGTGATCCGGCCAACGTGGCTGTACCGAACCGTCAGACCCAGAATAACTCTAGGAATGGGTTTAGCGGGGGTGGTGGAAGCGGCGGCGGCGGAGGGGGCGGAGGGGGAAGTGGCGGTGAGTCCTATGCCCTCCGGATGCTTGACATTACTGACACTGCCTCAGAATGCTTCAAATGTGGCGAAACGGGCCATTGGGCCAATGCGTGTCCAAATGAAGCTGGAGCTTCTCGCTCGGCACCGGCTGGTAGAAGCGGAGGTCGGGCAGGTGGGGGAGGCGGTGGAGGTGCTGGGTCGAACGATGGTAAGCTACTAATCCTGGTGAGAGGATGTAGCTGATGGAGTAGAATGCTATAAATGTCATCAGACGGGTCATTGGGCCAGCGCATGTCCAAACGAGGACGGCGGCGGCGGCGGCTCGCGCTCGACCGGAAGAGGCGGTGGTGGTGGAGGTGGTCGTGGACCAGGATCGGGATCAAGAGGTGGCGGAGGAGGAGCAAAGAGTGGAGGTGAGCTTTGAGTCCCGGATCAACTTGATCAGGTCCACTAAGCTGACATACAGAATGCTTCAAGTGCGGTGAGGCGGGTCATTGGTCTTCTGAGTGTCCGAACGAGGATGGCGGTGGTGGAGGCGGTCCGAGACCGAGCAGTAGAGGAGGGAGGGGCGGCTCGCGTGGAAGAGGCGGAGGCAGAGGAAGGGGTGCGAAGAAGAAGTATTAGTGCTGCTGGGGATATGACAGTGTATCATTATGGCGAGACCATGTAGCATCTCATCCTGCCCGGGAACCTCCAAGAACGATACTGACGACGCATAGTTCGATGCATCACAGATGAACGTTATAAATGCCATGATAGCCCAAAAAGATACAATGTCCAGTGTGAAGATCAGCTGTCCTTGCTGGGGCCCGCGGCTTCCTTGCCCTCGTCCCTGTCCACCACTGCCGGTGCCGCGTAGGACACGCCAGCTTCCGCCCCCTCAACCACTACGACCAGCTCCGCCCCCGCTGATTCTTCCGACCCACTCCGTGGCTCTGAAGGTCTCCGCAGCTCCGCATCCCCTTTCTTCAGCTCATACACCGGAGTTCCCGCCGCCGTATCTCCCGAAGACGCCGTGGGCGCCTCGGAGATTTTTCGACGCATCATACTCGGTCTCAGCTCCTCCCCGAATCTGCGTCCCGAGGCATCGCGCGACGTGAGACTCGGGCGGCTCTGGAGCTGTGAAGGAGTGTCTCCATACTGCGACATCCCATCCCCGTCGAAAGGGAGCAGATCTGCCCGTCTCCGGCCATACGCCTCCTCCGCCGAGCTCGCCGAGAACCTCCGCTGTCTCCGCCGAACATTGTCCGAGCCGATCGACGGGGTCCCAGTCCGCTGGGTATAGTCCATGTGTGGTGTCGGCACGGGACCTGCGCCAGTGGCGCCAGATGGACCCGCTTCGTTGTCCTTGTGCCATTTGGAATGGGCGAGGCGGGGCTCGGTGAGCACGCAGAGGACGGTGAGGGCGTGGAGCTTGCCATAGGCGAGAGGGAGGAAGTTGCCCCATAAGACGGCACTTTGGGTCAGCGCCTGCCTGCTTCTGCCTGGGGCTGAGGAGAAGGTCAGCTTACGTGTAGGTGATGGCGAATTGGATGATCATGACTATTGCCACTAGCACGCCGTTCCGGACCACGACCGTGATGAGTACTTCGAGGATGCGGTTCGAGTCGCCAAATCCGGTCTGCAGGATTAGCGATTGCGATCTTGAGATGCCCGTAGTGGTCTTGAGCTTACCTTAGCTTTGCGATACTGTATGGTCATCAACACCGCGATCATGATGTCCATGACCTAAAGAGTGAGCTGGAGATATGCAATCGCTGAGACGACATACGCAGAGGACACAGGGCATCATAAGGCTGGTAAGGCGGAATGATTGCGCCAGGGGCGAGGAAGGGAGTAACAGCTCGATGTAGTTCTGAGTCTTCTGCACATTGTTAGTATAAGGTACATCGTCCTGACGAGAGGACTTACGTAGAAAACTACGCAGTTCGCTATGCTCACACCGAGGCAAAAGAGCCATCCTAGACCGAGTGCAGCGGCCATGCATCCTATCTTGAGCTTGGCCTTCGGTCCAGCCCAATCTGTCATCCGCCGAGCAAACGAGAGGATGCGGATGCATAAGAAGAGCTGGGAGACCAGGATGGTGAGCAGGAGGAAGAGGGTGCAGAGCCAGTCCTCTGGGCGCTGGGTCACGTCGAGAAGCTTGAAGATCAGCGTGCGCCGTATATAGCAAGGTAAGGGTGGACTCACATAAGCGAGGTCGTTAGGGTGTAGCACTGTTATTCGGAAGATACGAATCCCACCTGCAACGGTATCGACGGTAGAGAAGCAGGCAAGCAGCTGAGGGGGTCAGCGCATGCGACGTCGCAGCTTGAGGTAGCGTACTATCACCTAGACATGTCAGCTATATCCTTGCCTCGGACTGCTCACTCACTACTAGTCGATTTGTCCACGTATCTCTGCGGAACTTGGCAAAGTATAAGAAGAGCTATCATCAGTACTTTCAATACTGCGATGTCCGGACGTCCAGCTCACCGAAAGCTACGCAGATCAGCTAGGCCCCTGGAATCATCGAGAACCCACTCACGAGGAAAGCGCCATACAGGAAGAAGCTCAGATACACTCCCAGAGTCAACGGCGACATCTACCCGCATCAGCTCAGCCTTTTCAACCTGGCAGGTGAAGAAGAACGCACATATGCTTGTATCAGCTCATCTGCTGTCATCTGCAAGAGCGGCTTCCTCGCCTGCAGCTCCACCAGGTGCGGCATGCCACCCGAGGGGGTCATCTGCAAGCCAATCGTTGCGGGTCTCGCGATGGAACTAGCGGTTGGTATGACCCGAACCCTCAAGGTAGGAGGTGGTCCAGCCCGCTATCACTTGCGGTTGTTGCTGACAGCCGGTGCGGCAATGTGATAAGAATGTGAAACTGGAGTAGTCGACGATGAGCGGCAATCCGTTCGGACCTCGGGGAGCGGGCCAGCGATGAGGCCAAGATGGAGGTCAACACCGTTCAAGCTTCGCTGAATGAATGGAGGTGGACAACCGAGCTGCGACCGATACGAGAGCCGAGTCCGATGCGCCGAAGTCCTCGACGATCAAAAACATCCGCGGTGACAACGGCAGCCGGCAGCGCCGCCTCCCAACGTAAGTGCATTCTCGTGCCGCCGGAACTTATCAGCTGCACAATGAGGTGGCTTGCCAGTTGGGTGGGGGGCGTTCAGGGGCGTGGGGGGTGCACGGGTGTACGTAACGCAGGTCTCAGATAAGATGGGAGTCCGTGCGTTGTGAAGGAGATCGTTCGCAGATCGCAGCAGCTGGAGCGCTGAGCTGAACGGAGGGTGCAGGTCAGACGGTCGGGGACGATCGAGCACGGAGGTCGTCGTACCCGGTAGCTGAGCGGCAGTGGGCGATATGAGAGCAGCTTGCCCGTCAATACCGCAGTCCCGAGGGTGGGAGGACAGATACATCGTCTATACATCACCAGCTGCCCAGAAAGCTAAACCTGTCCCACATGCTCCGCTCCCGATCTTTCGCCTTCGTCCCCTCTCCCGCTACCTGGACCTCCTTCCGACCAAAATATGCCTGAATGTCATCCCAAGGGAACTTGGTATAGTCTTCCTGTTTTGGCGGGATGACCCATAACTGATTCCACCCGGTCGCCTCCTCTACCGCCACCGCCCGCTTCGCATCGTCCACCTCCCACTGCATGCCCTCCTCCGTTCGCCCGAATCCGAAATCGATGACAAAGCCCAGTCCGCCCCACCGAAGATCGAAGTAGCTGGCTGGAAGAGGGGCGATCTTGTCCGAGGGGGAGGAGCGCAAGGGTATGGATGTGGATGCGGAAGGCTCGGCGGGCGTGGCGGCAGCCGAATTATCGGTCGACCGATACCATCCCCGCCTAGACCACCATGACTCCGTATTGTTGTCCTCCTTTGTGGCAGCGCTGTCAACGACGGTAATGTTTGCGAGGAGCTCCTCCTCGGTAGGATACTGCTTGGCGATCTCGCGGTACCCCACGATAGACGGATCCCATATGCTACCCTCGCCCCATGAGAGCCAGCTTCGATCGGGTGATGGTGAAGTGAGGGGTCGAAGTGGGTTGACGGGGATGTGTGGATAGGGGATGTCGAGGAAGGGTGATGCGGGGGATGTTGTGAGGAAGATGATGATGAACTGAACGGTCAGCGAGGACACCTTTACATATGGGCAAGAGCATGTTCTAGGCAGTATATCATGCGTATAACAGTCAAACTTCATACAGTGTGGTCCAGGACTTACGAGGGCAATACAGTAGACGCATGGTCGTATTGTCAGAACCACAGCTAGAGAGAATAGGACGACCAGCAGAGGGGATGCCGACTGAAGAGTCAATTGCTTTCAAACCAATCCCTTGTTCCGCGACGGACGTACCGGTATTGGTAACAGCACGACGAAGAGCAGTATGTCCTTCAGACATTTCATCATCGAGGCGACGGAGATGGGGTGTCTGCGAGCAGCACACCTCGACTTGGGCGCTACCGAGCCGATGTTTTCGGCTTCGGTGCTTGGCGGCGCGAGCAGCTGGCTGCGGACGGGTCTGTGCGGACGGTTAAGGACAAAGGTAGAGGTACAATGCCGAGTGAAGGCGGCTATGGGGGCAAGCCATCCACATGGAGAGTGGCTCAATCTCCATTCCGTGCCTGACCGGCCTGACTCCAGCGCAGCTTGAGCCCAGCTCAGCTATGAACACGTTTGACTGCACTATACGCGCATCAAGCTAGCTATTGGAGTCATCTAGAGTATGGCTACTACGGCCGAGGGAGCTGCCTCTTGGCTCCTGAGCAAGGAGCCCATCGCAATCGGCATCTTTGTCGTCTACTTTGCGCTCATCGCAACCTTCTCATACCTCGTCTACCTATCTGTCACCGAAGATGCCAAGCTGGAAGATCTGTTCTCTGGCAGACCATTCCTGTTCATCAGGCTGGCAGTTGCAGCTTTAGGATGTACCTGGTACTGTAAGCTATCGGAGCCTGTCGTGAACAGGTGCTGGGCGGAGCTGACGCACAGTCATGATTGAGTATATGAAGGTTCGTCCTCTTGAGTGCGGCATAACAGCTGGCCCTGTATAACCATACTGACGGTACAGTGGTCCTTCCGGAACTATGCATCCGCGCATCGAGGCGCAACCTTTGGCCAATGGCTGCTCAATACCGCGCTGTTTGAGGAAGCGTGGAGCATAGTATGTGATGGACCGGCCAAATGGTGGATCAGCTCCTGGATTTGCATCTGGAGCGTGTTCTTGACTGCGGTGATATACCGCGAGAGTGAGCCCTGTCTACGCTGACTGTCTGATAGAAAGCACTGACTCACAGGCCCTCGCCGCAACATCAAGTACCCCTGGGCGTACCTCATCCTCGGCATGCTCGTCGCCATCTCGGTCGCTACTTCGCTATACCTGGCCGCCATCTACCTGCATCCCCGCAAGGCTGGCAGGCGAGGAGCTTACGACCGCTTCGCCAAGCCATCCTTCTACCTCTGCCTGCCTTTATCGCTATACACCATCTACCGCATACCGTCGGTCACCGGAACCCCGCTATTCCTACCGACACTGCTGCTCATGCACGTCTTCCTCCTCGTCCCCTTCATCTCCTTCAGGCGGTCCGAGACCCCTACCGCTGACTCCGAGGCCAAAGTCAGTCCCGAGTCGCTCGCCAATGTCAAGGAGCATGACCAAAGCATCTACATTACCATCTATCTGGCGGCCTTCCTCTTCTTCATCACCAACACCGCCGCTCTCATCCCCATTATCCCAGCGTCCGCCAAGAACGGTCGGTGGCTCTTCGACCAAGCCTTCTCGCATCCCGCCCAGGGGTCGATCTCCATGGACGTCCTCTGGACCGCCGTCACCGTTTTCTTGTGGTACCTCGTCGGCGGTAGCTTTGCCTCTTCAGTCGGCAAGTCGGCTATCCTCGCTGGAGTAAGCCTGGGAGCGGTTCTCAAACACTACGGGATCAACTGGGGACTTCTGGCGAGTGCCGTCCCCATCCTCAGTCTGCTCAGCTTTGGTGTGGCGTACCTTGCGCTGAGCCGAGTCCGGAGCAAGAATGCAGAGAGGAGGAAGGAGCTGCTGGAGAGTATGGGATTGAAGGAGAACGTCGTCGTGCCGGGCACAAAGGACACGCCGCCCTCTCGAGCTGGGAAGAAGCTGATTGTGGGATTCTGGCATCCATACTGGTAAGTCCATTTTTGACTTGTCGGGCACAGCTTATGGGTTCAGTAATGCTGGTGGGGGAGGTGAACGCGTTCTTTGGTCGGCCCTGGCCTATATTCAGCGCACTCAACCCGAGACCGTAACCCTGATCTACTCCGGTGACTATCCGGCGGCGAGTAAGGAGATGATCCTGGCCAAAGCCAAAGTGAGTCACGTTTGCCCTATTCTGGGCGTAAGCTTACCCGGCAGGACCGCTTCTCGATCGACATCAACCCCAAGCTCGTCAAATTCATTCCTCTTCCATCCCGATACCTCATCAGCGACAAATACTGGAGCAAGCTCACGCTCCTTGGACAGAGCGCGGGTAGCGTGTTCCTCGCGTGGGAGGGGCTATGCGGGAAGCAGGGAATCTGGGGCGATATGTTCATCGGTCAGTAGCGCAACGGATGATCAGGGCGTGAGCTGATACATACAGATACTATGGGCCACGCATTTACCTACCCCTTTGTCCGCCTCTTCACCGGCAGCGAGATGGTCATTGCCGCTTATACACACTATCCCACCGTATCTGCCGATATGGTCCGGCGCGTTCGGAGCCGGGAAGCTGGCGTAGAGAGCGGAGGTCGGAAGCCCGGATGGATCAGGACTGTCTTCAAGCTAGTGTAAGTCTTGCCTCACTATACGTATGAAAGAGTCTGTGGCTGACTTTGGCAGCTACTACAGCATCTTCACCCGTCTGTACGCCACCTCCCTCCTGTTTGCCGAGAGCATCATGACCAATTCCTCCTGGACGCAAAATCATATCGAGACGCTCTTGACTTCAGCAAAGAGGTCAATCCTCGCGGCTGTACTTTTGTTGGACGAAAAGACGGAGCAGAAGAAGGCGGAGCGAGGGGATAAGGTGTCGAAGCGGGAATGCAAGGTGGTCTATCCGCCATGTGATGCCGAGAGCTTGACGAAGAGTCGGCTGGAAAAGCGGGGCAGGGGGATGGTGTCTCTGGCTCAATTCCGGTGAGTTCATCCGCTCCTGCGCGGAGACCGGGCTGACCTGACAGGCCCGAGAAGGCTCATGCCAAGCAACTATATGCTCTCGCCGAGCTGTTCAAGCTGCAGCCATCATATCGTCAGGGGAATGACAAGGTCACCTTGACCTTGATGGGCGGTGTACGGGATGCGGGTGATCAAGCGAGGCTGGACGAGCTGAATATATTGGCAGAAGAGCTGGGCATCACGGTAAGCCTGATCCGCTGCCTGGTTCGAGTCGTTCACTGATCATACAGGACAATGTGGAGTTTGTTGTCAATGCCCCATACTCTGAGATAGTCAAGCGGCTGAGCGAGGCGAGCATCGGTCTGAACACGATGCAGGATGAGCATTTCGGGATCAATGTGGTTGAATTTATGGTCAGACCAGCCATTGGCATTTCGAGATAGAAGCTGATTCGATAGGCGGCTGGTCTTATACCGATAGTCCATGCTTCTGCTGGGCCATACAAGGATATTGTGATCGCGCGGAAAGGCGATAAGACAGGTGAGTTGGATTTTCCTCACTGTGAGAAGAGATACATAGAAGGGTATTGCTGAATGAATAGGGTTCCATGCGAAGACTGCCGAACAGTTCGCTATAGCCATCCAAGCAGCATTGACTATGTCCCCATCGGAAGAGAAGAGGATGCGGGATGCGGCTCGAAAGTCAGCGATGGAGCGGTTCTCGCAGGCGGAGTTTGAGAAGGGCTGGGAGGGGGTCTGGGTCCAGCTGTTGACCAAAGTCAGAGATAGGATAACGTACTAGGCTACATCCTTGATCTCGGGTATGAGAATAGTGGGACTTTGGCTACAACTAGCGTTACTGACTACGCGGACCTAATTCACTCAGCCTAATTACCCAAAAGTACCGCCTCGGCATCGCGCCACCACTCATCCTTCTTGACTGAATGTACCCAAATCGTCGATCCTGTTTCCCAGCCTGCCATCCGGTCCTCCCTCGTTGGTCTTCCCGCCCACGCCTCCGCTATTCGGCGGGATCGCTCATCGTCGTTGAGAGGGTCCTGGAGATTATGGGCGTGTAAGAGGGAGAGCTTCGATCCCTCAACGAGCGATTCTGCGGATTGGTCGTGTGTAAGGTTTGTCGTCACCGGTGCGTAGCTCGCATGCGAGGGGGAGGTAGTCGACCAGCGTTCCAGCTCCTCTCCCGAGACCCACGGCGGGGTGAGATCCTGTGCGGTATCTTGATTCAGCGCACGGATCGTATCGGGAAAGATGAAACCGTGGGTCCAGCTTTGGAATCAGCTCTAGCGCTCACTTGCGTGCTGAGGAGTACTCACGGTTGAGCTGCTTTGGGATGATCATACATCCAACACTCCTCTGTCAGCCATACCACCCTATTCGCTTCCGGATGTGCGCGTAGCCAATCGCCGACACGCTGATCCTCCTGTCCGCGGAGATGCGATCGGACGAACGGGGATTCGGCGATGTATTGGACGAGGTCGAAGCTCAGGCCGTACCCCGCCCCTGCCATATTGTCGCCTTTGACCATCCAGCCGCTGTATCCGGGTTTCATGCCTACGCCCATCAGCCGAGACCGAACCGGAAAAATAGGGGGTGCTCACGTCCCCAATACAGCTTTGACCGGGGCATGATGCGCATCCGCCGTTCCAGCTCGGGCAGCACGAGGAAGGTGTCCATGTCCGCCTTGAAGACGTAGTCTGGCGCTCTCTCGCCTGCGCATTCGGCTGACCAGCCGGAGTTCGATGTACGTTTGAAGGTACAGGATGGGACCCTGGCATTTTTGGCTGCCCGTTCGAAGACCGAGAACGTCTTGCCCTGGTTGAGATTCTCGGTTATCGGCAGGATGATGAGGTCGTCGTATGCTAGATGCGTGAGCTAAAAGACTCGCAGCTGAGGATAGGGATTGCTCACCTTCCATTTCCGCCTTCACCTCTTCCTCCTCGGCGGCATTCCTCGGCCTCCCCGAGAAGAATTTGACCCTCACAGCCGCCATCCCTTCTCTATCCCCTTGCAATCTCATCGACTCATACGAACGTCTGATCATCGCCCGCCTCTCCACCTCCTTCGCCATGCACAGTATCGCCACGAACACGCCGACCGGCTCCATGTCTCCAGCATCCCGCACCTGTGGAGGCTCTCGAGTAGGGTAAGGCCATGCCGGATCGTCAGGGCCAAGGGGGGAGATGGGTTCGTAAGTGCCCCATGAGGGGAACGTTAGGGCTGGGGTCTTGGGGATATCACGGTATGCGTAGTGGAGGGCGGTGGAGCGGTCGGGAGGGGACTTGCAGTAGGGCCGCCATTGGACGAGACGGTTGTAGGTGGCCGGGTAGCTGCTGTCGGATATCACGATTTCAGGACCAAACAGGAAGAAGACGATACTCGCTGCGATTGCGAACTGAAGAATTTAGTCAGCGCACGTAATGTGTTGTCGGTCGTGCCAAATGAGACATGTTTTGAACTCACGAGCATAACACGCACTATCTTCACACCCCATCGGTAGCACCGCCTAGCTGTCCTACCCACTGCTAACCTCCACTCATCGTCCGTGAACCGGACGGAGTCCGTTGCTTTGCCCAGTAAGGGCGCCGCAAAGTCATACGTAGACATCGCATCCTCCACCTACCTTGCTCCAATTGATCAGAGTGATCGCAAGGCGCCTTCGGGGTGAGCGCGCGTGTGGCCTGACCGAGTAGGCAAGTCGGTGGATCAAGTAGACATTGAGCAGGTGGGGGCAAGGGCAGATCTGTGGTTTACGAAGGCCCACCGCGCTTGGCTTTAGGCAAGGGATTACGTGGGTCCCTTGCAAATTTCTAAATTTAGGTGCGGCTTCGCTGAAACATGTCGAAACGGGAGGAATGTAAGCGCATGTAAGCAGCAGTTACTGAGCTGTCCCAGTGCGCAACCAATCGCTTGCCTGAGGCCAAAGATGGTGTGCAGTAGTTCGTATGCGACCGGTAGCAGTCCTGAAGGCTGATATGATGCAGAGGAAGCTTCACTGCTCTCTCGAGCTGTGCCGGTCTAATGCTCCGGCTTAAATATTGGATCCTTGCTGAGCCGGCCGGCCATGATGGAAGTACCTGACTGATCGCTGCCCCTGGATTGGTGGGACTATCTGAGTACCCAGAGAGCACGTGAGCTCTTGCGGCCGTCCGAGCTCAATACATACAGCCCCACTCAAGAGGCGGATCACCGAGCACCATTTGGTCGGTACTGATTCACGGTGGTAGCTTTGAGGTACAGTCCGTCGGTGTATTACGAGACTGCCTGGGAGCGGGTAACCATTGCAAATCCATACAGTGATCTCTACTGACGCAGTTGCGTACTGAACCTATCGTGTAAGATACGCAACGGTCGATCTGCCATCGCAGTGTCTCCGATTTCGGCTTGCGAAGGGCTCGAACGAGTAGGCGAGCGTGAGTCTCCTCTGCGGGTGCCGAGCCAGGAGAGCCGTGAAATGGCAGCTTCCAGTAGCAGGAAGCCCAGGACTGACCGGGCACAGCTATTGCGTTCAATGACCTTACTGTTAGCGATGCAAAAGGCACCAAAGCGAGAGATTAGATTAGAACCTAACGTAAGCGTATTGGTACAGGCACGGCGACGGATGTAGATCGGCTCGGGGGAATTAGGGTTACTACTCGGGTGGCGTTCCTTAGCATAATAGTTTAAAGTGTGGCGGAATGTACTCGATGCGGTCCACCGGATGTGGTACATCACCGCAGTGCTCGTCGTACTTTTACGCTGATGCTCGGCGTCGTTCGGCGATTTTGATAGCGAGATAGGATTTTTGCATCCTCCGTAGATTGAATCTTGTTTGGCATCTTCTCCTGCTCCACTTTGCGCTTCGCTACAAGCTCGTTGAAGCCGCTTGGCTGTCCTACCACTTATACCTCGCATCGGCTGAGAGGGACGCAACGTCTCCCCATCCACACACTGGCGATACACTGCCCGTTTCGCTGCTCTCACCGAGGGATACGGTCTCGTGGCGTGACGATACTGAACACCATCACTCTCCCTCTCGCTCACTTCGCACCTTGTTGATTCGAGCCAATCACTTGCCCTTCACCGTGCGAATCACCTGATCGCTCGCTCGCTGCTCGATATATAAAGCTCGACTCGCCTTCATCTGGCCTGTCTCCCCCCTGTCATCCCTACTTGAGTCAACCCTGGCTGTCGTCGCACGTGATGTTTGGCCTCAGCGTATACGCCGCGCCCGCTATGCGAGAGATGGGCAACATGACGTTTGCGGTCATTGATTCCGTGAGTGTCCAGAACATTGATGAATCCACCCAATACTATTACTGACTGTTCAGATGTCCTTGCCCATTTTGGCTTTCCTCTTCATTGTCTGCGCTATCATCTCGCATCTAATGTACGCTCTTATCTCTTTCATCCCTTCCTGTATCCCTCTATGTATGATGCTGACGAGCTAGGCCGAGATCAGAAAAGTGTCTCTCCCTCCCTACCTCATCCCCCGACGGCTTCTCCTCCCACCGCCATGCCCACTCCAAGCTCCCGAACGCCCTCCCCATTCCTGCCTGGTACTCCCTCTCCACCTCCTCGGACCGCGCAGACACCCCTACCGTCCGCAAATCATTCGCGCGGCAGATCGAGGAGATGCTGCTCACGCCGACAGCGTCGCATGATGATGTCCCGGCGTACCCGTACCCGAGGAGAGGGAGCAGGGGCCGGGCGATGGGGATGAGCATGCGTTGTGGATTGGGGACGGTGCTGGAGGTGGCGGAGGATGAGGAGGTGTAGTGGGTGTAGGAAGGCCTGTCAGGTCAGCTGGTCCTGCTTGACGAGGGGCAGATTATCGCTGGACGATCCTTGTAGCATTTCATAGGACAATCTAGGACAATTTTAGGACAATACACACATACCTTCGACAGTCTGGGATCCGGACGCCCTCACGCCCTCAATCTGCCCTTGAGCGCCTTCAGTCGATACTCGAAGACGTCCAACAGCTGGCCTTCCCGTACTTCGTCCGATCCGTTCGCCTTGGCCTTCTGCCCCAGCGAACCGAGCGCATCCTCCAGCCCTTCCATCTCCCTTTCTTCCGTAGGCTCCAGCTCGAAGACATCTTCCCCACCGTGCTCTTCCTGCTCATGCCGTTCCCGCTCGATATCCCTGGACAAGACCTGCACCCGCTTGACGCGGGCAAGATCTTGGACCAGCTCGCGTGCAGCTTCCACTAATTCCGCTAAGTATACTGGGCCAGACATTGACGTGGATGCTCGAGCGGATGATGTGCCGGGAGTTGAGCGAGTGAGGTACGCGAGGAGGGCATTGGCTTGACCCCGCACTTGACCAAGGCGACGAGATGGGGGGACGCTCGCGGCAAATGACGAGTCGAAGCCTTCTTGCAGAGTGGTGAGCTTGCCGTCGGTGATTCCCTCTCTGTATCCTGCCTGTAGAGCATCAGCATGGATACCGTATAGACTGATAGTGTTAAGAGCACTCACGTCGGTATACCTCGTCGCAAGGCGTTGATACTCCTGCTCAACTAACGGGTCGGCTGAGCTCCCCTGATTTGACGGACCGGCTTCGAGCCAGTCATCGTCGGAATCCATGGCTACGCTGTAGTCCTGTCCGTGATATGGATAGCCCTGGGCAGAGATGACCGTGACAATTGGTTGAAGGAGATGTGATGGACAGTTCAACGCGTACTTTTGCGGTCCAAAAGTTCGCGACTATGCGAAACACGTTACGTAAAACAGCCGAACGCACCTGTTTTCCTCAGAACATATCCAGCGTTCTGGCATTGCCTTTAATCGTACTCACATAGCCTGACAGCCTCTCATACCACCAAGAGCTCGCCAAGATGGGACACAACTCCGATAAGATGTATGTGACCCACTCGGAGCACGCGATGGGGTCGCATACCGCTGGAATGACCGGCAAGAGGGCAGAGTCGGGCAAGAGCGAGATTCAACGACTACCATTGTGAGCTATGCCCTCTGATTCTACTGGCTCGTAGGGGCTTGGCATGAGCATGGAGCTTACTTGCTAGCGACTCTTGCGCGCTGTCTCTCCAGCCATTTCGGAATCCCGTAGCCGTCATTGCCGACACCGCTGAAGGGGAGGCACCAAGAGCAGACGTCTTTGATCTACTGAACATTGTGCCTTACGTGCGGAAGTTCAAGACGAGTGAGTCCAGCTAGCGTTGTAGTTACATTTGAGATCGCTCTGTACATAGCTGACCAGCGTAGATCCGGTCTCTGGTAAATTTATGGACACAAGCCAGCTCATCAAGCTCAACTTCTTCAAGGTGAGGTGACCTCCCTGGCTGTCCCCGACAGTGGTCGGGTCACTTGATTCGCGAGAGACGGGGATATGCTGAAGGACAGAACTCAGAAGGCAACATGCACGACCCCATCACCTACAAGGTGTTCTCGCCTCACGTGCACCTGGTCTTCCTCCGCAATACCGTACGTCCAATATTCCGGCCCAAGAGGCGTAAGCAGGAGCTGATCCTAGAAGGGCAACGTCTTCGATATGGCTTCACTCCAGCTGCTTGCCATCAAGTCGAAGACATGGCGCGACCTAGTCAATGACGAGCCTTTCACGCGGAAAGACATCATCACTATTCAGGATCCGGAGAATCTCGGCGCGAGGGATCTGAGGGAGTACGACTATGTCAAGAAGGACAAGAAGGTCGAGGGTGAGTCAAGGCGAGCATGGTCGGGTGCAATAGGAGCTGATGGAATCAGAGGGCGACCTGGAGGGCGACCCGCTGAGGGGCATCAACGTCGACGCTGCTGGAGGCGCTGGCAAAGTTCTGAAGATGCTGGCGGACAAGGTGAGCTGCTGCACGCTGTTCGTTACTGTAGTATAAGCTGACCCATCACAGACAAGAGCTGAGCAAGCCGCCTCAGTCGTGCCTGCACCTGTGAAGAAAGAGGAGAAGAAGGAGGGCGTAGTGGCCAAGCGAAGAGCAGATCAACAAGCCTGTAAGTCGGGGAAGACTGAGTCGATCGCATGAGCTAATCGACAAGATAACTCGACAAATTTCAGTACCGGTCGTACAGCTGCGGCACTGACGAGTACCGCCCTTCTGCCTGAGATCGGTAACGAGCGTGCCCTGCTGGACGAGGAGGAATGTGAGCTCAAATTCAGGATCCCTAGCCCGATCATCGAGCTAACGGATCAGATATGTTTGATGAATTGAAGAAGCCCGTCAAGGAGAAGGAGCGCTTAAAGTCGAAAGCCTACTGTACGATAATGACGAATTACGGCGGTCTCAACTTCGAGTTGCACGGGGATCGAGCACCAAAGACGGTGTACAACTTTGTCCAGCTCGCCAAGCAGGGCAAGTATGACGATACATCTTTCCACCGACATGTACCTGGCTTCATGGTAAGTCGTCATCACGTGTGCTGTAAAGAGATCACCAGCTGATGTCCCAGATACAAGGAGGTGATCCTACCGGGACGGGCAAAGGAGGTGAAAGTTACTGGGGCGAGCCGTTCAGAGATGAGTTCAGCGAGAAGGGCGCGTATAAGCACGACGCAAGAGGTGTATTGGTAAATCTTCTCAGATATGCTAGGGCGATGCAAAGTCAAGCTGATCATACAGGCAATGGCAAATTCTGGTCCGCGATCAAATACCTCCCAATTCTTCATCCTCTTTCGCGCCGCCGACCACCTCGACGGCAAGCACACCGTGTTCGGTAAATTGGTCGGCGGCGAGTCTGTCCTGGACAAGATAGAACGAATCGCACCGAATCCAACGACCGACCGTCCCGTCAAGCCAATAACGATAACGGGAATTCAGGTCCTCACCGATCCTTTCGACGAGTACAAGAAGCGGCTAGCGGCCAAGCTTGAACGGCAGGATCAGAGCGAGGATGCGCTGAGAAAGAGGGAGGAGAGACAAGCGGAGAGGGATAAGGACCGGACGACGTGGTTGGGGACGGATTTGGGCGAGAGGGGGATGGCGAGGGATGAGCTGGACCGGAAGCGCCGGAGGGAGGAAGAAGGTGGGGTGGGAAAGTACCTCGGTCCGGGAGCGGGTCCGGTTCCTGCTGCGGCGTCCGCTTCGGCGGTCGCCAAGAAGAGCCAAGTAGCGGCGAGAGTGGGGAATTCCGCGGTACCGGCGGTAGGCGAGTTTGGAGTGGAGAAGAAGAAGCGGAAACAGGGCGGATTTGGGGATTTCTCGGGGTGGTGAGATCAGCCTGGAGCAGCATGTGTCGTATTTGTTGTAAGTATCTACCAATCTTGCTGAGTGTGCTTCCTAGACGACCAGTCTGCCCACTTGTAAAGGCATGCTGGGCAGGGACTCGCGGTGGGCATCGAGGCACGACTACTGTGCGACAGACTTCTTCGATCCCCGCCATGAGATGGACCGCTAACAGCCTGTTCGCCCACCCGCGAGCTCCCAGGCTAGCGATTAGCCCGCAGTCCGGAATGGACACTGGCGATCAGCTTGCTCGACCACAGAGCTACAAATGCATATGGAGACCAATGAGCTCACTCTGATCAAGCTCTGCCCTGTCTGGCACGCCGTGGGCGCCGTACAAGCTTCCGAGAGTCTCAGTCAGCTGCTCTAGGAACCCAGTGGCAAAGATGACGACAATACAAAATGGGATGAACCGGGTTGAACCGGAAACCCAGTCGGTTTTACGGAGTCCCGGCCCGGGGTCCTCTCAGAGGACAACCGCACAGGACCCCGCCCTCACGGACCAGGTGAGTTCAAAGGCGCCGTTGATTAACGTCGGACCGCTTGGCGCAAAGTCGGGTCAGTTGATTGGGGCCGTGCACAGCCCCCAATGCTCACCAGACCAGGTGAGTAAGCCTCATCAATCGGTTGATGTCACGTGGCCCAATGGTTTGTCGGAGTCGTTGTCGAATCGATCGAGTGAAAGGGTCGGGTCGTCGAGCGGGCCGAAACCGCTGATAACTGTACATGACGGCGAAAGCTCGTGCACTGTTCCCAGGCGTATATCGGCGACAGATAACGCCGCAGAAGTGGTGAGACTTGTTGGGTCCAGGCAAAAAGGGGCGGGACCATGGCAAGGCCGGGATGTGTTTCACATTTGCCACCCGCCAACTTGAAACAAAGCACTTTGCGCCACGTGGTGCGGGATGCTGTTCAGGTATGCCGTCAGGGGGCCTGCGATGCGCTGCAACTGGCATTGATTAATGATTGACCGTATATCGTCTTCAGCTATAAGCAAGATGTCAGAGACGTGCAAGATCACAGATGGCTCAGCCGACGTCGAAGCTGTTCGTGGACTCCCTGCCGAGACGATCGATCACATCCTCTCCTTCATCCCTCCTTCCGACACGACAACCCTCTCGACCCTCCTCCGCGTGTCCAAGCTGGTCTGCCAGATCGCTGCACCTCGCCTATACCGCAACATCTGCATCACAGGGAGGGAGAATATACTGGTGGATACGGGACTGCCCGCGGAGGTGCTGGGAGACTCGTGCGGCGGGACAGCAGGGGGAGAAAAGATAGATGCGGACACAGAGTCGCCAGGGAGGAAAAAGACATTGAAGGAGGTTTTCCTGAGCTTCGTCAAGACTGTCGATATCTTCCCCACGTCGGCCGACACCTCCCCCACCGATATGTCGGGCACGTCCATCGGTGGACAAGATGCGGCCGTATCAGCCCCAGACAGCGGCCCAGCGGTCCTCTCCCCCCCTGGACTTACAGGCCTCACACCTCCTCCTCAGGTCCGCTGCGACGTCCTGCGCCTTCGACTGGATACCAGCTCGTACCAGCGGTACGCTCCAGTATTCTCCTCATCCACTGATGATCGTCCGGCCGCGGAGCTGTCCGCGAATATCAGACCTCGTCGCTTGGTCCTGCACGGCGCAGGGTTCCATCAGGGCGCATCGCCGATCGCCAATCTCCCCCCAACCCTACACGACGAGTTACGGGAGATCATCATCGTCGTGACTCCTGGCGCAACGGTCCAAGCTGGCGATATGCTCAGCATGAACCACGGCCTCCCTTTCATTCTCGGCTGCCTCATTCAGGCTCTCCAACCCTCTCCTTCCAGCTCGGCGGCCACCACGGTATCTGAACCTGTCAATATCACCTTCATCCTCCAGACTCCCCGCCCGGGCGCTCGATTCCCCTTACTCGATCCAACCCCCCACAACAGCATAGCCATGACGATGGACTGGCATCCGGACTACGCACCTGGCTACCTCCACCCCCTCACAACCCTGCTTGGACAGCGGCTTCTGCTCGCCAGAACTGCAGAGGGAGGTGGACAGGTCGGAGAGGTCAGCTTTGTCAATTTCGGGGCGCTGGATGGGGAACAGGTGGGGATGCCTCAGGCGGCGATGGAGGAGATGCAGGATCGGTTTGAGAAGGGGGTGAGGGTACGGCTGAGCCGGGCGGGCGTTAGAGACGAGAAGCAGGGACTGAGGATGTTGGGGATGCGGGATTGGCTTGAGGAGGAGGAGGCGGGCGAAGGGAGAGGAAAAGGCGAGGGTGTCGTGGATGAGGATATCTTGCGAGGGTGGAGGCTTATGTAGCTCGTCTGGACCTCCCAGAAGGATGTTACAAGAGGAGGTTGCTTGACATAGGTATGTAGGTAGTACAAATGATAGATCCCATCTAGATATCTATGGCAGGGAATGTATATGCAGGGTGTCCGTCTGCTGAATCGCGGCTGCTTCTCTCCCTCACTAGCAAGCATCGAGCCTCATTCCCCCTTTTTCGTCATCTCCAGGAACTTGCTCCATTCCTCCTTCTTCATCGCGTAAGTCTCCTTGCCGACCTCTGGGAACCCACCTCCCCTCACCTCCTGCACGAAACTCTCAACCGCGCCCCTGCTGACCGCCCCTGCGTCCCCAAAGTGGCGCACAAACTTGGCCTTCCATGCCCCTGGACCAGCATACGTCCCCAGCACATCGGTAATCACCAGTACCTGCCCGTCCGTCCCCGGCCCAGCCCCAATCCCGATCGTGAGGATTCCAAGCGACTCGGTGATGTGCCGAGCGAGCGTATGCGGGATCGCCTCGAGGAGAAGCGCAAATGCACCCACCGCCTTGAGTTGCGCGGCAGTATCGTACAGCTCCGCAGCGGCCTCGGCAGACCGGCCCTGGACGAGATACCCCGATAGGCTTGTGGCCCGCTGCGGCTGTAATCCGATATGCGGCATCACCGCAATCCCCATATCGCTCAGCTTCTTGACGAGCGGAATAATCTCCTTCCCGCCCTCAATCTTGATCCCGTCGATCCCAGACCGCTTGATCATGCGCACAACGCTCCGCACGCCCTGCTCGACCGATTCTTCAAAGCTGCCAAACGGGAGATCGGCGAATGTGAAGGGTGTCTTGGCGCCCCGCGTGACGGCCGAGGCGTGGTGGATCATCTCGTCGAGCGTGATTGCGTTGGTAGAGGTATGGCCGAGCGCGACCTGGGCCAGCGAGTCGCCGATGAGCACCATGTCGACATTGGCATTCTGGGAGAGCATGGCGGTGGGGTAGTCGTACGCCGTCAGGCAGGTGATGGGGGTGGAGGAGGAGCGCAGACGGTATAGTTCGTTGATGGTGACTTTGGTCCGAGGAACTGGTGTTGGAGTGCCTGACAGTCAGTCTCGTTCGCTCAGCGTTACTATGCACTCACTCGGTCCAGGCGCATCAGCCGGAGGCGGAGGTGGCGGATGCACACTCCGCGTCACCGCCGAAGTATGTATAGACCGCTTCCTCGATGCCCTCCCAGTCGTCGACTTGTCAACAATCCTTCCTCCCCGCTTGGACCGCTCGGTGCCAAAGTCCCACATCATCGTGCTCGCGCCAGCTGTCGAGGTCTCCCCCTGCGTTTGTCCCTCACCCACATCCGCCTGCTCCTCCGACAATGCGGCCGTCGGCCATCCCTCCATCTCGCCAGCTCCCAGTTCTTCCCCCTCCGCGACGCCCACCTGCGCCAAACTCGCGTTTGCTGGCGAAAGTCGCCGGACGCCTCGATCCCGGACGACCTCTTTGCCTTTCGGCTGATGAGGGAATAGATCGCCCCATGAGGACTTGCGGGCGTCGTAGTATGCCTGCTTGGAGTGAGACTTGGCGAATGTGATACGATGTAATTGACCTGACCAGTCAGTTTCTGTCCCGTTCGCGAAGCGAATTAGAGCGTCAACTCACCGGTAGGATGGCAAGTGTCCATGATGACGTGCCCGCTCCGCTTGATCGGAGGAGCGATGAGCCTCGGCCACTCGTACGCCTCCGTCCGTAGTCCCTCAAGATCCACCTCTTCCTCCGGCATCTCCAACGCGTCCTCCGCGCTCCCGATCGCTCCACCTTCCACCATGCTTTCCACGAGGGAGACCATCTCAAATCCCCCACCCTCAACCTCCCGCAGAACCGTCCTCCCCTCCGTCTTTTCCCTCAGTCGCCTCCCTTCTTCCCGCGCCACTCCGCCTACTCGCCCGGTCGAACTGCTCGCTTGGCTCCTACCCGGCCGCTCACCCCTAGCAATGACGAGATACGAGTACCCCATGTCCTCCTCGCCCTTCTTGGCGTGCTTTGTCCGCCTGACGAATGTCGGCCGTTGCAGTCTTTGGCTGAACGAGCAGCTCTCGCGTCCGCCGAGCATGGGGCATGCCGCCTCGTGTGGGCACGGAGCGACGATATGGAGTGGTGATTCGGGGGTCGAGAGGCCGAGGATGTACTCGCGGGCAGAAGACATGGCTTCCCATCCGGCGGCGGTATTGCGGTCGACAATGATAAGGTAGGGCGAAGAGAGGGAGAGGAGGTGTTGAATGTGAGTTCGCTGAGCCGAAGTCGAGGGGATGGTGGAGAGGTGGAAGCTCGAGAGGACCAGAGCGGGAATCTGAGACGTCAGCCATGGACTGATAAGCGTCTGGGTACATCGAGGACATACGGCAGATCCAGCTTTGCTCGGTTGCCGCTGATATGTCACATCGAGCGCTCCTGTTGGCATGCCTATTGATTCAGCTTGGTAACCAAATTCAGAACTCAGAGCTCACTCTCCGCTAGTCGTTCGGCCAGCTCCAGCCCACTCCGGCTTGCATGGTTGAATTCGTACTTCCGCCCAACACTCCGCCCATCTCCAACCACCACGGGCTCTAGAAGCTCTTGCGAGTCTGCCAGGGCCCATAAGCCAGCCCCTACAGTCCCTGTGACCTCCATAACCGATCCCTCCGGCAGCCAGTCGTCCCCCTGGCGTCGGCGCAACTCGGTGAAGATACTGCGGACGGCAGCATACTCTCCCGGTAGGAATGCAGCAGCCTTGGCGAGTGCAGCAGAGGGAGTGGCTCGAAAGCGCTCGCCTTCTTTGCCTCGGGTCGGAGTACGGGTGGTTGGGTTGAGCTGAAGAAAGGAACGGCGGATCTCATGGGGGTCCCCAGCTGTAAAGTCAGCTTGAGGTCGTTCCACGATGGTCGCGTAACAACGAGACCTAGCTTACCGTTGATCTCCTGCTGAATTGACTCAGTGAGCTGCTCTGGCAGGATTACCAGCCCGACTCGCTTGGCGCCAATGACAGTGGCAGGTGCTCTCCTTTCTTCCCGTCCCCCGTCCTCGTGGTCGTACTCGCTCTCGGCGCTCTGAGCGTAGGCCGAAGGGGAAGAGGAAGAGGCGACCGCTGATGTGTCCTCTGTCACCTCCACGTCCTGATCTTGCCGGTCTGGTATTGCCGAAGCTCTGTTCGGTCGCTGACGGGATGAGCCCATCAACATGTCGTTCGTGAAGGGGTGATACGACTCGTCGAGCTGAGCATGTCGGGCGGGGGTGGTCGCAATGCAACGCTGCACTGCGGGTCGCAGCAGCGTCGGACACTGCCTCAGCAGCCTGGCGGGTCGAGGGAGGAGCATGACTGACTGGAGGATGGGTAAGAAGGATGAAGTACAAATGCAAGATGCTTATGACCGGTTAGCTTGTCTTGAAATTCCGACACAATCAAAAGGCAGACTTACGTAATATTTCCGGAGATTTCGGACATCTAGATCTCCCTCGCATTTTTTCGCTGGGCGGCGGTCCACCGATGCTCGATGCTCGATGGTGTTGACCTTGTATCTCTCTCTATAATAATACACTACCATGCTGCCTAGATTAGCACTCACAAGGACGTCCTTGCTCGCAGCGAGGATCGTCACCCCGAGGAGCGTCGTCGCTTCCCGGCCCCTCGCGCGATCGGCCATCCTTCCCCGTCAGAATGTTTTCTCCCGGATTGGAGGTGAGCTCAGCTGCGGCCCGCTCTGCCTTGGAAGCTATAGCTGACGCATAGCCCTCCGCTCCATTACATCTGGTCGGGAATACTCTGCTACCGCCGTCAAGGAGGTAGAGGCCGAAGCGGAGGCCGAAGAGTTCTTCGCCGACGCGCTCGCTTCTACCGTCGCGTCACCTGCCACTTCGACCGCGGACGAGAACGCCCCTTCATACGCCCCTCCACCTGCCTCATCCCAATCCTCATCGCGCTCGAAACATTCGAGAAAAGTCCCGGAGCCAGCAGCGGAGGAGTCTCAGGGGGACGAGGGATCCTTTGCCTCGCTGAAGGGACGGATCAATTATGACACTCTCAAGGCGCTCACGGTCAAGCCGTTCCAGCTGTTGACGATGTCGGAGGTGCAGAAGCGGGTCATGGCGTTGATGCCTGGGCTGGCGGGAGCGAAGCTCAAGAGCAAGGCGAAGGAGGATGCGCAGGCGCGCGGGGAAGACATAGAGAAGCTGGAGAAAGGAGAGGGAAGGTCAGATCTGCTCGTGAAGGCAAGGACAGGTACCGGGAAGACCTTGGTAAGTTCACGGCTGAGATCCGCTTGAATCTAAGCTGACTCCAGGCCTTCCTCATCCCCGCCATCGATGCGCGTCTGTCCAAGCTGGATGAGCTTGCCTCTGCCCCAGGACCAGACGGTCAACCCCTGACCAAAGCCCTCGCTGGTGAACTCTACCGCCAAGTCTCCCGGTCGCACGTCGGCACCCTCATCGTCTCCCCCACTCGTGAACTCGCTACTCAGATCGCCACCGAGGCGCGGAAAGTCTGCACCTGGAACAAGGACCTTCAAGTCCATTTGTTCGTCGGTGGCGAGTCTCGCCGGGCACAGCTCGGTGACTTCCGTCGCGGCCGGAAGGACATTATCGTTGCCACCCCTGGGCGGTTGAACGATCTCCTCTCGGAGCCAATCGTCAGGCAGGCGATTGAAAAGACGGACATGTTGGTCCTGGACGAGGCGGACACTCTGCTGGAGATGGGATTCAAGAAGGAACTTGCGGACATTATCAGCCACCTCCCTTCCTCCCGCCAAACCTTCCTCTTCTCCGCCACCGTCTCCCCTGCCATTGCGCAAATCGCCCGCGCCTCGCTCAAACCCAACCACCTCATGATTGACTGCGTACCGAAAAACGAGTCCAACGTCCACCTCCACATCCCCCAATACTTCGCCACCGTCCCCGCCGAGCAGCAGCTCTCTCACGTCATCAAACTGATCGCCCACGATCAGCTCACCAAACCCGACAGCAAAATCATCCTCTTCCTCCCTACGACCAAAATGACTATGCTCACGGCCACCCTGCTGCGCGAGCTCAAACACCTCCTTCCGCGTGGCACTGAGCTGCGCGAGATCCACAGTCAGCTCAGCCAGGACAGGCGGACGCGCGCATCGGATCGGTTCAGGAAAGACTCGCGGCCGTCTATCCTCGTCACGTCGGACGTATCCGCTCGGGGCGTTGACTATCCCGGTGTGACACGCGTCATACAGGTCGGTGTGCCCACTACGCCCGAGCAGTACATCCACCGAGTGGGTCGGACGGGCCGAGCGGGCAAAGCTGGCGGAAGGGGCGATCTTGTCCTTCTGCCATGGGAGACGGGATACCTGAACGGTATGAAGGCCGTTCCTATCCAGGAGAACACCGGGGAGGATCTCGCCACCGCTCTCGCCGAGGTCGCGCCGGACACGTACCAGGCGACCATGGCGACGATCGACAAGACAGTCAAGGAGTTCTTGCCCACGCTGGATCCCGAGGCGGTCAACGAGGTGTTTACCAGCCTGCTCGGTTACTATGCGGGGCGGAAGGAGCAACTGAACATCGGCGCTGGGCGCTTAGTGCAAGAAGTAAAGGACTGGGCGGTCGAGGCTGGAGGATTGGATGAGAGGCCGCATGTCGGCGAGAACATGCTGGCCAAGATGGGCCTGAAGGAGCGCGGGGGACGAGGTGGATTCGGAGGTGGAGGGGGCCGTGGTGGCTTTGGCGGTCGTGGTGGCGGCGGTGGAGGCCGTTTCGGAGGTGGCGGAGGCTTCGGAGGTCGCAGGGATGGCGGCGAGGGAGGTGGCTTTGCACGCAGAGAAGGTGGTGGTGGCGGCTTCGGTAGATCAGAAGGCGGCGGCGGAGGATATCACGGCCGGAGCGAGGGCGGAGGAGGCGGATACCGGCCGCGTGGCGATAGCGAGAGTGGAGGTGGAGGTGGCTTTATGGGTCGATCCCGCGACTCTGAGGGCGGCAGCGAAGGTCGATTTGGCAGCGGTATGAGGGGTGGCTTCAGGGGTGGTGATAGGGGAGGTGGGGGCGAGAGAGGAGGATTTGGCGGAAGTGGAGGCGAGTTTGGGGGACGACAGGAGAATGATCAGCCATGGAGGAACCGGGGGCGTATGGAGCGATCCTGAACAACTGTGATCTGTAGTAGTAACGACCCCTCATAGATACCAGGCATCGTTATACCCTCTTCGGTACAGACTGTGTTAATAGATGTTGTAGCTTTAATAGGTAACGGTCTTGGTTGATAATGCACCTCCCTGCTCTCGCAAAACAATGTGAGCCTGCGTACCATTACATCTATACGTCAAGATCTACTACTATACGTCAAGATCTACTACTATAAGTCTGCGCTATCTAACAAAATCTCCTCGTGGTGCATCCCGACCTTCTCCCCGCTCACCCGCTCCTCCTCGGTCTTCGCCTTCCGATGCAGGTTCACCGCCTTTCTTCTCGACAGCCACGTCGCCAGCGAGACGGTAATCAGACTGACGACGATCCAGGCTATGAGGATCCCGAGATTCTGCCCAATCTCATTCTTGGTGTTGAAGATGATGGTGCGGACTGTGCGATTTATGTTGTAGAAGGGCATTCCGGCGCCATATCGGAATATCCAGGGTTGGAGCTCGTGTGGGAGGGCGACGGTACTGAGGGTCAGCTCCGTCCGAGGACAACAGGTAGGGAAGGAGGACTTACGACACATTGACGATAATCCAGCATACGAGGAAGAAACCGATAAACTTTGGTCCGACGATGGTGAGTGCAAACTCGACCGCGAGGCCTAGGGCGCACATGGAGAGGTAGACGGTGAATGCCCAGAGGAAGAAGCCGCCGGCGTAGGAGAAGTGCGCGTCAAAGTGGATTCGGAAGGGCAGGTTGACCATGGCGAAGAAGAGCGCGATGGGCATGTAAAGCAGGAGAGGGGTGCCGAGACGATATAGGATGTAGCTACGGGTTGTCATGAAGGGAGAGCTGAGATGTCAGCGAGATAGCAGAGGCAGAAAAGAGGTTTCCTTACATTATTTCTCGCGCGCCATTACCCATCATAGCGATGATGAAGGCGAAGATGAGGCAGTAAATGAGTCCGACAAGGGTGATGGCGTTGGCCACCGGTTGATTATATGGCCGGAGATTGTCGAGGGTATAGTAGATGCTGTTGGATATGGTGGATGGGGCCTGAGCGAGGAGGGAGATAGCTGTCGCATTTCCAGAGTTCGCCTGAAGACTGATACTCATCAGCTCATATCTGCACGACGAGGAATACTTTACTCACTATTGGGCTGTAGATTGAGCGCTGAGCTGTCCCGTGATCTCGCCTAATGCCTGCTGGATGAGCGGCACGAGATACGAATTGACCGCCAGCTCATTCCGCGCCTGAGCATAGTACACCGTGATCGCCTGCGAGCCATTGTACGACTGGAGCCCGTTCTGCCTCGCGATCTGCAGGGTTGACGTCGTGCCCGAGTTGATGGATATCGCGGCCCACTCCTGCTCGTCCAGCATGGAATCGATGAGGCCTTGGGCATTAGGCCACGCCGACGCCGGGGATGTAAAGTACCCAAGCTGGCCCGTTCGGCTCATCAATCCCTGCACGACCGCCTGTCCTATAGCGCCACCATCATAGTCGACGATCCGGACGCCGAGATTGTTGGTGTAGACGTTGGAGAGCCAGAGACTGCCCCAGTACATGGGCAAAGCGAGCCACATGATGATGATGGTCACGATGGACCCTCCGCCGAGGATCTTGTAGACGATCTTCCGGAACGGCGCCATCTGCGGGTCCCAGAACGAGTAGGCAAACTTGTCGAGCTTGGGCCGGCCGGCTGGTGGTCCCGCAGCGGGAGGACCCGCGGCGGTACTGACAGAATTGGACGCGCTGTCGCTCCGCGGCCCGACAGTGGGGGCGATGGCCTCCGCGCCGGTCCGATTGTCGTTCACCTTGCGTGTCTCGTCGGTGAGTGCTGAGACCCTTTGGCTCTCAGGCACGTCCGATACGAGCACGCCGTCATGGTTGTACGCGTGAGCCGAAGGAGGGGAGGAGGACATGTTGGGGAAGTAGAATGTCTGTGCGTTGGGAGAAGATGAGGACAGGGGAATATCGTGTCGCGTTGGGAGTTATATACCAGCGGTCCTGTACAGGCGTGACCGAAGCCGAGGCGACGTTGACCAAGCAAGATGAAGATCAAATGGCTAGATAGAAAGGAGATACAAGTTCAACCCCATCATCGCGACGTTGCCGCGGAGCAAGCAGCGCGGAGGAGGAGCTTAGAAATCGTACCGGCTGCTGATCAATACAAAAACTCCTCGGAGACCGAACGTTAGCCTAGAAACGAGTCAGGCACGAGCTGTTAACAACGCTAATTCTAGCCCGTTCGGGTAACTTGCAGGGTTTGTCACCGCCATCCTTTCGGCCGTACATGCCGAGGCGGACGAGCGGGTCCATCTCCATCTTTTGGCCGGTCATGCCTCTCCGTCCAAGCTCGTCTTGGGATATTTCGTGCAACGCAGTGTCATTGATGATCCATGCTATTGATGCGACGACCATGCTACTCCTCCCACACCACGCCGCCCCTCCCCCGACGCAGATCGTCCCATGTCATCCCCCACTCCGTCGGAAGGAGCGCTTTGGGTCCTTCGTACCCCGTTCCTCCCTGCTTTCCCTCCTCGACAGGTACCGGTACCGTGTCCCCCTTCATCCGCTGCTTCACCTTGATCGTCATCCGCTTCCACCACTTGACTACCGTCTTCTCTTCTTGTTCTTCGTCGAGAGGGTGCTCGAAGCGCAGGCGTTTCTGGACCGAACGATGGATGTATTGGCCTACTGCCATCTGACGCGGTCTGCCTAGATTCGCTCTGTCTCATCAGCTGATGCACCGGGTGTTGCAGCTGATACGTGGACTCACCGCCAGACGTCTTTCCCACCATCGTTCGACCCCTCAAACTTTCTCGTCTGCAGTATTGCCCCCTCGAGCAACCACCACGGCCCCCTCAGACTCTCCGTCCCCAGCATAACCCCATCCGGACCGATCGGCAACCCTCTCGGATCCATATCGTCCACATGGTCTTGCTCGTGCGCGGCCTGGCCCTCCTGCGCCTGCGTACCCCCACTCTCCGCCTCTTTTCGTCTCTCCGCGTCGCTTAGGATTTCCTGCGGAGATACGCCCGCATCGTACCCCGCCGCAAGCTCCAGGATCTCCACCAGCCGACTATGCGGGAGGTGCTGATCGACGAGTGACCTGACCTTCTTCTCCGTCTCGAACTCGACAGTCTCGCCTCGCAGCTCTTCTCGGAGGATCTGGATGAGTTCCGCGGGGATATGACCAGCTTCGACGACGGCGGGGTGGAGGTATATGGCGGGCTGGAGGCAGATGCCTACAGCTTCCAGCTTGAGACCGCACTGGACCGCTTCGCGCAGCATCCACCTGTGAGTCAGCTCGTCCCTGTCATCACTTCCGCTCGACCTAGCTCACCTGAATGGGATATTCGACAAGCTACTCTCCCCGTTGAGATCATTTCCGCCTCCTACATCACTATGCGCCCCCATAAACCACGCTTCGACATTCTTTCTTAGGTACCGTACCGACGTGGTCCCATCATCCATCACCACCCTTGTCCGCGCGATCTCGGGATACTTTTGGTCGAGCATCTCGTCGAGCTGCTTCTTGGCGTCGACCTTGTCCGAAACGCTGGCATTGGGCGAATGGAGAATGTTGTGCGCGGACCACGCATTCCGGAGGGTGACCAGGCAAGCGCTGGGGTCGACGCAAGACTCGTCCGCGTGGAAGCGGCGGTACTCGGGGGCAAAGCGGGCGCGGCGCTCGTCCAGCGCCAGGGCGTGGCGGAAGAACTTGACGGACTTGACGTTACTGGCGTAGGGAAGGCCTAAAGATCAGCGGCCAGACCAAGGAGTATAGCTGATAGGTTCACTCACGAGGTAAGGTGATACCGCCCAGACTGGAGACTGTATCCTGGGGCGTTAGCTGACGCATTACAGGCATTCCACCGCCGTGTCGCAGCTTACCCAGACGCCCAGAAACTCGATGCGGACCGTACGGCTGATTCCGAAGATCTGCCGGTAGATCACGCTGAGCTCCTCACCACCGCTCATTCCCTCTCGATACGCCACAGCGTTCGGTCGAGTATACACCTCGTACGCCCTGGCCTGTCAGCTCATTCCGGAAGAGAGTCAATGGCTGTTGTGGACTCGCAGTGGAACCTGGTTGTAATTGCCAGGAGCGAGGAGGCCGACCTGAGTGTTAGCTTGGAGCGGCTGACCGGCGCAATCTCAGCAGCTTACTTTCTGGATCATACCGGCCAAAGCCCTCGCGGTGTAGGCTCCTCTCGAGAAGCCAAAAATATACAGCTTGTCCCCGGCCCGGTAGAAGTCCATGAGGTACTTGTAAGCATCGCAGACGAACTCTTGAAAGTTCCTGATTATCAGCTGATGGACCAGATGATCTTCTCCGTACAATATGAATGTCACTGATAAACTCACCATGCCAAAGCCGTATCAATCCCTCGCGCCACTGCCGTCCGCATACTCCCCCACGTACTCGCATGATCCGGCAGGATCGTTCCCACCCCGCTCGAATAGTAGACCAGCTGCGTCTCATCCGCCTCGAGCACCGACAGCGTCTTAATGACATTCGAATTACGCCTGGAGAACATGTTCCCCGTCCCATCGAGGAGGATGACGATGTTGCGGGGGGCAACTGGACCGCCGGCTGGGGGAGGATCATTGGCAATGTTGAGTGATGGGGACGAGGGAGCGGGGAGGAAAGGAGGACGCGAAAGGGGTGATGAGGAGGAGGCATGGGCTGGAGGAGGGGAGGAGAGCGGGGAGGTGCGTGGGAAGAGAGCTGCGGGCCGTGCGGGTGGCGAGATGGATCGGTTCCGGGAGAGCGAGGCAGGAAGGGATGAGGTGGGCGTGAGTGGGTTGTGCTCGTATGTGTCAACGGGAAGGGGAGCGGGCGGGCGGGCTGTAGTAGGCGAAGGGAAGGAAGCGGGGCGAGACAGAGGATGATCAGTGAGTGGAGAAGACATCTTGGTGGCAATGGGAAGGTAAGAGAGAAGGAAGACGGGAGGACCGAGGTCAGACTAGGAGGGTTGAGTGATGTATAAGACTGAGATCGACTCATGTGCCCCCGAGCCCTCTCTTCTCCCTCCCGTGGCGCTCTGGCCGCTTGCGTCTCCCGCTGCTGTGTCCATCCCTTACCGCTCCCAGGCAGCTGATGACTGCCTCCCTTAGTTACCATATGCGGTGTCAAGCTGCTTGTATAGGCCAAAGGAGGGCTCTTGAAAAATTGGATCTGACCGCTAGAGAACCCAAACTCTATCTGAAACAAGTCCGTGCGTGCATGTGAAACGTGGCTGGAGGATCGAGGCTCTCCAATCGGCCAGTGATGTAAAAGACTCTGTGAGTCGAGCGTACGAGTGGGTATACGAGCTCTCAGAGCTACGAGCAAGTCCTTGGCTCGCTAGTACTACTCGTTCATTCCTGGCCGCTGCTTGATGGATCCGAGCTAGATCGTGAGCCATCAATGGACCGACAGACATCAATTGCGGATGTCTGCTACCGATCTTTTCAAGTTGAAAGACAGCGCATCGAGCCAAGGGAGTCCCTCGTGGCATTCGTAGAGTGATGGGTAAGCCTGCTGTCGCTGTCTCATGCATGCGCTAGCGCTGCGCGTCGCCTCGCTGAATCTCTCAGAATTTACGCACGGATCTCGGCGGGCCGGAGCCTTCGGCCCGGTCAGGTACCGCCGGAGCAACCGGCCCTTTCTGCCGGCTCGACTATCTTTGGCGACCAAAGCTTTCGCGTCTGCAAAAGTCTTGTCTTCTCCTTCATATCCTCCGTTGTTCAAGCAGAGACCGCCAGCCTCCCCAGCAGCCATCACCTCGTACCAAGAATACTCAGCAAGATGTCCAACGAAACAGCTCCTATCGCCGTCGGCCTGATGGGCACGGTCAGTCTCCTCTTTCTCGCAAACCCTTGATCGTTGCTGATGGGTCTATAGGGCGAGTACACAACTGGTATCACCCCCTCAGGACAGTCCAAGTCTGACAAGAAGGTGAGCTCATGAGCTGGGTGCCCTTGGTAGCGCTGGCGATTTGCAGCTCATAATGTAGATCGGTGTCGTCGGTATCACCATGTTCGACCTGCGTCGACGTGGAAAGGTTACCGAGTGAGCTGGCATGTCCCGTGCGCCTGGATTGCGCGAGCTGACGAGGTAGCATTGTCATGGCTGGTACGAACGGTGGAAAGGTAGGCTGGTTCGCACGTTTCGAGGGCTTCAGCTGATCTTTTAGTTCCCCGAAATCCAGGCGCACTTCCAGAAGAACATTGGGGACGTCTACAAAGGCCTCGACCTGAGCTTCAACGGTTTCCCCCAGGGAAACAACCGGAACCCCGAGGCTTGTGAGTTCTGCACTCTCGCCATACCTGTGGACATCAAGCTGATATACCTAGACAAGGAGGCGCTCAAGTCCCTGCCCAAGGGATCCGCAGTCATCATCTTCACCCCTGACTCGACCCACTTCCCCATCGCCGCAGAGGCACTTAACCTCGGCCACCATGTCTTGGTAACCAAGCCGGCGACGCAGAAGCTGGAGGACCACCAGAAGCTCGCGGAGATGGCTGCGGAGAAGGGCTTGGTGTGCTTTGTTGAGCAGTGAGTTGTCTAGCCCTCTACTTCTGATTCGGGATGGAAGCTGACGTATCAGCCACAAGCGTTTCGAGTGAGTCACACGTCGAGCAAGCGTTCGATGGAAGGGACGCTGACGTATAGCCCTGCTTACAACGATGCTCGTGCTCGCGCCCAGAAGCTCGGAGACTTCAACTTCTACTCTTCGTGTGAGCTGCCCATTCTCTTTCGCCCTGACCTCGCAGCGGGATGAGAGCTGACTCCGACAGACATGTCGCAGCCCAAATTCCAGCTCGAGACCTTTAAGTCATGGGCCGGTATCGACAGTGACATCTCCTACTACCTCAACTCGCACCACATCGACGTAAGTTATCCTCTTCCTCCTCGGCCAGATCGCCTTGAGCTGACACTCAGATCCACTGCTGGATGGTCGAAGGCCGATACCGCCCCGTCAAGGTCACCGCCTCCGCCACCACTGGTATTGCCACCTCGATGGGCTGCGCCCCTCAGACTGAAGACACCATCACTCTCCTGGTGGACTGGCAGAACGTCAGCGATGAGAAGCAGCACGGGACCGCCGTGTACACTGCTAGCTGGGCCGCACCGCTCAAGGCCGGTGTGCACTCGGAGCAGAGGTTCCACTATATGGCTGCCAAGGTATGCTACAAACTTGATGTAGACTCATGGCGGCGAGCTGATCATGTAGGGTGAAGTAAGGGTAGACCAGGCACACCGTGGATACTCGGTTGTCGAGGACGACATTGGCAAGCTCGACGTAAGCTTCTCATCCCAGGAAGGCTAGAGCACAGCTGACAATCTAGTACAACCCCTTCTACGTGAAATACTCGCCGGACGAGAACGGCTACTTTGATGGGCAGAAGGGCTACGGATACATCTCGCTCGAGAAGTTTATCGGTGAGCAGGCTCTGGGATGCAAGCTTCTGGGCACCTAGCTGACCTTATCAGACGCTGCACGAGAAGTCTCTTCCGGCCGGGCTAAGGCTGCGGACTACGACGGGAAGGGTCTGCCAACGATCAAGGCCACGTGAGTTTTCAGCATTACAAGGGTAAGGGCGAAGCTGACCAGTATAGTATTGTCACGACAGCTCTGCTCCATGCTGGACGTATCTCGCTTGACGAGAAGCGGTCTGTAGAGATCCGGGAGGAGGGAGGCAAGCTCAAGCTCATCTAGATTCTGGGATATGCAGGTTCTTGCGATTACAAATGGGGCGAGTCATCGTCTGTGAGGCGGTACAGACTCATATCCACTTGGAGTTAATCTCCTGATACTGAAGTGAAGCTGTTTTGTAAACGCCAGGAATCTCAATAATGTGCGACTTGACCGTATCTGAGCTCATCTTCAAGGTCCTTCACTCGATGGGGAATACAGCTACTCTAGCTAGCGTATACATGCTGATCACGCCCACTCATTTCGGCCGCGATAGCAGCGTTCCTTGCAGTAGGCCTTCTCCTGCTCGCCAACCTTCCCCTTCTTACGGTGCACTTTCTGCCCGAGTGCGAAGCGATCCCCGCATTCCTCGCAGCCGAGTCCAGAAGCGACGTCGGCAGCCGTGACTTTTGACGTCCGGCCAGACGTGATGGACGCCCACAAATCACCACCCCTCGGGCCGCTTTGTCCATCTCCGCGCTGACGCAACCGATAGTACCAGAACAGGAAGATGAGTAGGGCGGCTAGGGCTGACGCGCAGCAGGCCCCGATGATGATGTCTGCGTGATCAGCCACAAATCTCTAGCAGTACGCGGCTGTGAAGGTCAACCCGGACGATGCTACTCACACTTCTTGGTATCGTCCGGGTGATCTTGCTCAGCCATGGCATCTCGAAGATCTTCACAGCGGGAGGTTCGTCAGGCATTTCGATTCTGCTCGTTGTAAGGAAGGTGATTGAGCTATGTCTTTCCGCTAACGGCTATGCTCAATTGATAGAGTCATACCATGATGCCCGGTTGAGTTGGACAGACGGTCTTTTTCAGAGCGGCCAGGGGTAGACATGAGACTCGGGGGGCATCATGAAAGGACCATCGAGGGGCTCGGTGATATCGCGCCGGCCATGGCAGGGGTACACCGTACGGCGCAGTCCGCTCATATGACCCACGGTGTGCCCCACTCCACAATGCTGTGCTGCTACTGTACGTAAGTGCGGGAAGTAGCAAGAGCTCCACGGTGACTGGCTCACAGGGGCTCACTGTCACACACTTATCAGAGGCTTTCGACAGGCGGGGAACAAAGGACATGTTGCAAGGATAGGCTGCCAATGACTAGTTACGATGCCGGCCCTGCCTGCTACTGCGGATCTAACAGACGCCTCATTTGCATTTCATGTGCCACTATGGCCTAGACCCTATCCGGGAAGCCCATCTTCCTTTCTCGCTCTAGCTGCGCTTCATCCTCTTCCGCCAGCCGTTCCTCCCGCATTGTCTTCCTCAGAGCCGTATCACGGCCCGCATCCCATTTACGAGTCATACGCTCGTCGTAACAGCCGATCCTATGGTAGACAGTATCTTCGTAATCTGTGCCGACCTTTCGTGATTGCCACCACTTGATGGGTCGTTTGCAGCCAGAGCATTTCCGGTCAATCCCGCAGTATAAATAGATCGAGGCGAGGAGGATGATCACGCCAACAGCCGAGCAGATGCCTATGATGAAGATTTCTGCGGCGTCAGCCGTCAGATCCACGGAGTTCTGCTCAGCCGGACGTGTACATTTGGTGTGATCTCAGTCAACCCACTCTGCTTGTGCGTATCGTCACGGGGAAGCGCTAGGTCGTTCTCGCTGCCCTGCTTAGCGACAGCATCGGCGAAGATCTTGCCCGCTTTCGTTTCAGTTGACATTTCACCTGTATGTCTCCGGCAGTATGCTGTGGCGATCGATGAGAACTGCCATAGTGCCTCACCCTCCAGTCGCGCAGCGAACGGCCCAAACTCTAAAGTCCATATCAGGGGCAAACGGACGGATCATCATGTCCAATCTTGGGTATCAAGGGAGTGCAAGGGAGACATCCTCAAAGGATGATTGTATGTGTGGGTCGACACTGATTGATGGGTACACAGCAACGAGGCCATCCGAGCTGGACGGCAAGGAGCGGGCACGGTATTCAAACGGAAGTCCTTGCACATCGACCAGCATGCCGCGCAGCGCAGTGGCGTCTGAAACACGTTGAAACGGACACGCGTTTCAGATTTGCCAACTTGGCACCGATACCCAGATGCTGGTTATTGATGCTATGGGCGCATGTCAAAGCGGCGGACTAATGTACATATGTGCTGAGCCGCGACTCTGGACTGCCTATAATGTCTAGGAGCAAGTGACAGAATCTAGCGACAGAATCTAGCGACTCGTAATACCCCTACAGCCTACTAGCTGGATGCCGCTAAGAGGTCCCTGTCGGAGCTTGATTGACCGGTACTGCTCTTGGTTCCGAGATTGGGCTTGAAGGCGCTTGGTGCACTCCGGCGGTGAGGTCCTTCTTCGGTCTGTTACGATGCGGTGAAAAGGGGGGAAGTCGGATCGTTGGCAAGCGAAAGAGAGGAGATCGAGGTGACCCAGGGAGCTCGAGACTGGCGGACTAGAGAGTGGAAACGAGATGAATACGAGGAGTGTGCCTAACCGTATGGATGTCGATGGGAGTAGCACCGAGTGTCAAATGGTCAGGCTTCAGGTGGACAGAGCAAGAGCTACATGAAAATGTATGTGGCTAGTGCTAGGTACGGTACTTGACGATTTCCCTACCAGCTAAGCCATCCTTGGCGCCCTCTACTCAGCGGCCTCGCCTGCGTGCTGAGCAAGGATCTCCTCATCCCCCACTAGCTGTGTGTGGCTCCTTTGGCTCTAACTTGGGCTCTGAGCGTGCGCTTTTCCCACAGCGGATGTTGCAGAAGGCGCATACCAGCATAAGGAGCACCAACAGCCCGACACCCACCCCAAGCACAATTTCTTCTTACATCAGCGCTCGTCCGTGCTCATCGCGATTAGGCCTGGACCACCAGAACCGCACAGGAAGCGGGGTGCAAGAAGATGTGAGCTTACGCATCGGTAAGCTTAAGCGGCCTTGATCGCTTTCAACAGTACCGGCAGGCACATAACCTCCGGTATCGCTCGCTCGGATGGATATGGCAGGCATGGTGATAACTGACTTGAGGTGAGGAAAAGTAGATGGCGCTTGCTGCTGTCACTCAGACTGACCAGTACCCGATCAGATGCAGCTTGAATGTCGTGTCAGATGGGAGCTCCGATATTCGTATTGGAATGGCTGGATCATCGCTACGGTTGTCGGTCACCTACAGGAGGTAGGGGTTGCGCTAAGGGATCACAGGGATGGTACTAAGGGGGAGCACCGTGTTCGATGCTGGGTATCAAGGGAGTGCGACGGAGACATCCACGAAGGATGATTGTATGTGTGGTCGACATTTAGTGATGGGTACTCAGCGACAAGGCATGCGCCAAAGGATGTTGGCGGTGAGACTTGTGTCAACTCCTCTTGGTCGGAGGGTGGCCGGGTGCTTGGCCCACGATGGGCCCAACCATACGCGTCGCAGGTCTACCCCCCGCATCACAGCGCTTGAAACTCTGGGGCAGGACTATCGCGTATGCGGCCAGGTATCTGTCTCGAAATTATTCCGGCAGCCGTATGACACGGGGAGTAGCCAGTGACCCCTCGGACCGGTGTAGGGCCAGACATTGACGTACATGAAATATGTTACATCTCCCGCGAGCTATTGCTAGAGGCTGGAGTCGTCTGACCTGTGCCGCGAGTTCCAGAGCTGTGGGATCAATGACACATGAAAGGTCAGTACCCCCGGTTGGCAGCCTCACCCTTTGCCCCCGTGTCGGGAGGCTGTCCCTAGAAGACCTATGACTAGAGACAGGGACAAGGACGGTTTACGAGCTAGGCTAGCTTGTGCGTTTGTCGACGGCTCGGGATGATGCTTGTGGAGTAGCGCCGGGAGGCGAGCTACGAGTGATGATGTGGTATTGGTATGAGAGCTTGGAAGGACCCGGTGGGCAAGCTTGATACTGGATAAGTGTGGGTGGCGAGTGTGATGATATGTTGGGTATGATGGTCTTTAGATGTATGATAGACTTATGAGAATTAGATCCTTGAGGAAAAGGCTATCTAGCTGTGATATGGACCCCTTATATATGTCTAGTCTGAGCCTCAGCGGTCCTCCGCTGCTTGCCTCCTTCGTCTCGTTCGCTTCGTTCGCTTCGCCTTCGCTTCGTTCGCTTCGTTCGCTTCGTTCGCTTCGCCTTCGCTTCGCCTTCGCTTCGCCTTCGCTTCGCCTTCGCTTCGCCTTCCCTTCGCCTTCGCCTTCGCCTTCGCCTTCGCTTCGCCTTCGCTTCGCCTTCCCTTCGCCTTCGCCTTCGCCTCGTTCGCTTCGCCTTCGCCTCGCTAGTCTCCTTCGTGTGCTTCGCATGTCCCTGGCTAGGTGTAGGGGCGCGTAGCGTCACGACACCCCGCCTCATTGGCCAAATCTGCGGCCTGAGGTATGGTCTGCGTCTTCCCTCTGCGCGGTCTGATCACGAACCACCACATCGCCGCCCCAAAGACGAGCAGCACTACACTGCCGCCAGCCACAGCCACTGTCATCGTCAGCACCGTCGTGCCTCACTATGAGGCGAAATCATGGATCGGGGACGATGGATAAGGATATGGACTCACCCCACGGAAAACTATCCTTATCGGTGCCCGCTCCCGACTCCGTCTCGTCATCTCGGATGAGTAGAACAGGCATGGTGATGGATGCTCGAAAGAGGGTGGATACTGGTGGCACGGATTCGAAGCTGTCACTGTCAAGAGGTCGATCAGTGAAAGGCCAGATGGGACGTGGGTATTGGCTCTGGGGAGAGCTCTTATATCTGTGTCTGCGTGTCCGGTTGTATGTAAGGCCTTCCCGTTAGGGTCAGGCCAGGTAGGGGAAGCGCGAAGGGAGCACAGGGATGAGACTTAGGGAGAAGTCCCCCTGCACAGTGCACTTACAAAGGACACGCCAAAGGTGGGTAAGACACCCTGACGTGTAAGGGCATAAGCTGATGGATGGCCATTGGCGTCGCCTGCAGTGAGGGGCTTCCATGAGAATGGATATTTGTACCTTGTGATGACAGCGGCAAGCAAGGCAGTCACGCGGGCCAGTGAGGATATCGAGCAAGACAGCAGACTGCGCCTGGTAGGACCGTTTCTGCTCCGCGGATGATGGCTTCGATGCTGCGATCCTGCTCGCTTGGCTCCTTCTCATACATGAACAATCCATTAGCGTTGGCCGAACCTTATGCTTGAGGCACCTCTGGTTAGTGCGACGTTGAAGTGAGCGGCGATGAGCCGCGCAATTCAGTCTGGTAGACGGCAGTTGACCGGTATGACTCGTTGATCCCGGAAGGTCCCAGCGGATGACATGAGCAGAAATATCTTTGCTTAAGAAGTTGAGTCATGGGTTGAGAATATCACCACTAAGCTCGGCTACAGATAGGCTACCGGGCCGATGCATCGCATAGCTATCCGCCGCCGGCCGACCTGCCGTTGCCCCGCCCTGCCGCCTCTTTCGCCTCGGCCTCCAGCTTTTCCCTGTTCCCAATTGTTTCTGCTTGGAACTCCTTGGAGTTAGAATATGAGTATGCTACTCCCAAGTGGCAATTGTCTTTTGGTACGGTGGTATAACTCTGACTCTTGGAAAGCCTTTTACTACGGTGGTTGTAAATGAGCCAAGCTATCTAGCCAATTAGTACAAGCAGCCCGGCAAATGCGCCACACAAGATCGGGGCATGGGTTCGTCCTTGTAGTGTCAGCATCGTCCAGGCTTAGTCGGTTCTCTGCGCCGAGCGCACCGTTAACGACTAACCTGATGAGAAAGAGGCATGCACTTACCCCACTCGCGGAAATCGCTCTCCTTGGTCGCCTCATCTCGAATGAGTAGGACAGGCATCGCTGCTGTATGAACGATCGTAGGTATGACTTGTCGGACAGGAACTGGGTGCGGCAGCTGTACGAGCTGCTGGATCTGATCAAACAATGAGCCAATAATACGAAAGTCTAGCTAGCTCCCCGGAAGCTAGTCGTTTTTTTCTGGGGTACTCGCTTGTATGACATTGTGTTTCAGGAAGTTTCCAGGAGGTATCAGGGGGTTAGGAGCGAAGGGAGCGCTGACATGATACTCCGGGCGCACGCGGGGCACGTCCCCTGCGGTCACAAAGGACTTTCGAAAGGTGATCGCGATTGTCACAGGCTGAGACGCGTCATAAGAGCGCCAATGGCGGCGGGAGAAGCGAGGCAATGGATTGGTGTACATCCCAGGTATGGGAACAGTGGGAGGTATCGATCGCAGTAATCCTATCAATTGCGCCTTCGCGAAGCAGTGAAGTCCGCCCGGACCGTCACGGCACGTCGCAATACGTATCCAGTACGCCACCAGCCAATTCTCAAGATCAGCACCTGTTCACGACTGGCTGGAGTTAGCGTCCACGAGCGAATGAGATCAGTATGTCAGCACCAGCTGTCAATCAGCTTGTCAGGGTCAATATCGCCTGGACTGTCCCATGACATTCCACCGTACGCGCACGACAAACTTTCCATCCTCGGTCCTACTGGAATGACCGAGGCTTGACCGGACTATACCCATCATCAATACTCTTCCTCTCCTCATCCGTCAACTTGAGCTCCAGCGCCCCAATGAGCTCATCCAGCCGCTCGGTGCTTCTTACTCCGACGATCGGAGCCGTTACCCATGGGGATTGAAGAGACCAAGCGAGCGCCACGGCGGCCATGGGGACTTGACGGTCGTTGGCTATCTTCTCGATGGCATTGATGACCAGCTTGTCTCCGGGCTGGCTGGTCAGCTGACTCTTCGACCAAGACAGGAAAGAGCGAGGAAAGAGAGGGGAACCGACCTGGTGTCCACGGCCATCCTGGGGCCGAGACCTGGCCCGAGTGGTAGAATCCATCTCCTGGAAAGGTCGGCAGAGCACTGTATGTCAGCCAAGCTCTACGTAGAAGTGAGGCGAAGACTCACGTCCACCTCCCATTGGGCCCCAAGGGATCACTCCGACCCCAAAGTGCTTGAGCATCGGCATCATCTCGCGCTCTTCCTGTCACCATCAGCTCTCGAGCTGAACGTTGAACTCGGTGGAGGCAGGTCACGTACCTCCCTGTACATCGCGCTGTGCTGGTTCTGCATCGAGATGAACGGGGTCAAGCGGTTGTTGATGGCGTATTCTGGACCGATCAGCCTGTAGTACTGGTAATTCGGGCGAAGACTCACGCTGCATCAGCTGCATCTGCCAAGCCCAGCAACTGCTCATCCCGATATAATGCACCAAGCCCTGCTGGACCAGGTCATGTAGCGCCTGCATTGTTTCCTCGATCGGGGTGTCGTAGTCGAAGCGGTGGCATTGGAGGACGTCGACGTAGTCGAGCTGGAGTCGCTCGAGGGAGCGCTTGACAGAGGCGAAGATACGCTGAGGAGTCAGCGGGACTTTTCTTTCACCAGCAACTTGCGACGAAGGACAGAGGAGCTCACCTTCCTGCTCAACCCCTTCTGGTTGACCAGACCCGCGGGTCCTCCATCTGAATCGTCCGGGTTGAACGTCTTGGTGAGGATCACGACGCTCTCGCGGGGGATCTCGTGCTTCTTGAGGAACTTGCCGAGGATGATCTCTGACTCGCCAGCCGAGTACCTGCCGAATTATTAGCTGATGGTTTCGCAGACCGAAAGGCAGGAACCTACGTGTTGGCGGTATCGAAGGTATTGATACCCTGGTCGTACGCGTATCTATCCATCAGCTATCGCAGCGCGGCGCAGGGCAGGCGGGGAACGGTAGCTCACTTCATTTGCCGGATACCTTCCTCGTGATCGGGAATCATCCAGTCCTGGCCCGATCCGTAGGTCATTACACCTAGAATCAACTTGGACACCTATACATCAGCATTGCTCCCAAGTTCGCACAGAGTAGGAAGACATACCTTCAACCCGCTCTTCCCTAGGTTGACATAGCTCATCTTGGTCTTTGATTCGGACGCCATCTTGCTCTGTGTGACTGTACTTGGTGGATGAGAAGGTCAGAAGGGGGCTTTTGGGAAGAGCGGAGAGAAAAGGTAGACCCTATATACCCCTCGCCTCGCCCGCTTTCCATCGGCTGACCTCAAGGCTGACCTCCACCTTGGAGCCCCCCGGCGCCGAAGGGGCCGGAGGTGGAGAGACGGGTATGTCCGGTGGGGCGGGTGGGGGAGTTGTGGAGCGGACGATAGGTGGTGGAAGAAGACGCACGAGGAGAAGGGCTGGTTTGAGATCAAATGGCAGAGAAAGGACCGGAGGGAGTATTTCAGTCTATGGAGCCAAAGGCGTCTTGAGCTTGCATCATTCGCCTCTCCGGCTTGGGGCCACAGCATCGGTCGTCTCTTCAATATAAATGATCGCCTGTCGAGGGACTGCCATGCTGAGTGTGACACCAACACAGAGTTGGTGGCCCGATACTGTATACATACCATCCCAAAGTCCCTTCAAGCGTGCTCGTGCTCTTTCTGTATTAATAGGAAGAACCCGACTGCCCCTAATAACGCGTACTTCAACTTGGGGAAGTCGTTCTGTGACGATCAGCTGGGTTCATCTTCAAGTTTCAGTCAGAAGAGGAGACAGAGGTAGCTCACCATGGCTATTGTGACATAGCCGACATATGGCAGGAACCTGTGATATCAGCTGCCGGCCTTACTTCTGCCTCCGAAATGACGGGCGAGCTCACCCTCTAACCTTCCCAATGATATGTTTCCGCTCGAGCCATTCCATCCCGTTATACAGCATAGTATCTGTCTCGTTGTTGTTATCTCCTTTGGTAAGGAGCAGCTGAGTGGTGTTGCTGAGACTATCAGCTCTTGGCCTGGATTTCGGTCGAGCAGCAATTCCCCTTGCGAAGAGACGTACGTGATATGCGATTCGATGACTCGGTGGACGATAGGTATTTCACTTCCTGGTCTGCACTGTCAGCTTCTTCCTGAATGTCGATGGTGGCCTGGGTAGAGGTGGATTCGACGTGAACCAAAGGACGGCAGACTTACACTCTGTATACTGTGATATCTCCTACAGCGTAAGGCACATTCGCCGGGTTCCACAGAAACAGGATGTCTCCTCGGTAGAAAGCAGGCTCCATGGATCCCCTGCGAGGTATCAGTACAGCTCTCTTAGCCTGAGCTTCGAGAATGGACTGACGAAAGGACGACGACGATGGGCGATTCCGAGTTGGTGACCAGACATAATGCTTTCCACATCATCAAGCCTGAGGCTATTACTGATAGGAAGTTGAGCGCCTGGAAGAGCAGCTGGCAAGGTCAGCATATTGATCTGCTAAGAGGGCTTATTCTGGTCAAAGGATCGGGGCTGAAGGGGTGTGTCACTAGCGACGTGGAGGACCTTTGAGGCCAGACTTACGCCTTGCACTCCCAGCTTCCTGAAGCGGGCTATCTCTGACTGAAACATGCTGAGCGGCAGCTAACCAGCAGGTGTTCAGTATACTGTGAGGACGGTCAATATAGAAGTGGTTGAGATGGACGTGTCGCTGGCTGAGAGAGGGTGGACCTGCTTGCGTGAGGGGAGCGAATAATGAAATCCACATTCCGCATGGGCCACGCGTTGAACGATCGCATTCCTTCAATTTCCACTCTATCCTCGACTTGTCATCATACATCAGCTACATACACAGCGAACAGCTATATCAATCAGCTGGATCACTGGAGGAAAGCGACTCCGAAAATCACCTCAAAAATCCCTCCCCCGAAAAACCCCTGGCAGCCATGTCGGGCCCTAACGAAAATGGCGAAGACTACCGCCTCACCTCCGAGATCGCCGTCACCTCCAAAGACCCAGAGTCGAAGGATGACAAGGACAAGCCGAAGAACGGGGACCCGATGAAGAAGGGGAAAGGGGATGAGAAGGATATACCGGAGATCGTCAGTCGCTGCCCCAGGAAGCTGATGGATGGAGGAGTGAAAGCTGACGAGTCGTAGAGCGAGGAAGATATGCAGTTGCAGGCCGAGCTGGAGATGCTCGTTGAGCGATTAAGAGTGAGTCTGCGGTTTACTCAGCGGGTGACTCAAGCTGACAGGACAGGAATCCGATTCCAAGCTCTACATGCCCGCTCTGGAGCAGCTTCGAACCCTCATCAGAACGAGTACGAGCAGTATGACGAGTGTGCCTAAACCCCTTAAATTCCTGCGTCCGCACTATGAGGAGCTCGGTACAATACTGGAGGGGTGGAACAAGGACCTCAAGTCTGAGAGGGTGGGTCTACGTCGCTAAGCTGCGAAAGACACATTGCTGATCAACAGTCGCTCCTCGCCTCGATCCTCTCCGTCCTCGCCATGACCTACTCGGACACCGGCAAGCGCGATACCCTCAACTACCGTCTCGGCTCCTCCTCCACCGAAGATCCGGGACTCTGGGGCCACGAGTATGTCCGCCACCTTGCCGCTGAACTCGGCGAGGAGTGGAACTCGTACTACGCCGCTCTGGTCGAAGCGCCCGCTGAGAAAGGGGCGAACGGCGAGCACAAACCGGCAAAGAAGCAGTACTCGGAGGAAGAACTGAAGGGTTTGGGTTTGGAACTGGTGGCGTTCTTCTTGAAGCATAATGGAGAGGCGGATGCTGTGGATTTGTTGCTGGAGCTGGAGTGTATTGAGGAGTTGGCGGGCAAGGTGGATGAAAAGTCGTATGACCGTGTTTGTCGGTATATGGTTCAGTGAGTTGGAGTTCTCCCTTGATGGACATACAGCTCATTTGTTAGATGCGTCCCTCTGCTCGTTCCCCCAGATGACCGATCATTCCTCGAAACCGCCGCCGAGATCTATGCCAAGCACGACCGATACTCGGAAGCACTGGCGCTGGCTGTGCAGATGAACGACCGCACTTTGATCAGGAAATATTTTGATGCCCCTACCAACCCGTCCGTTCAACCACCCGCACGAGTGACAAGAGCTGACCATTCAGCGTCATGAAGAAGCAGCTCGCCTACTTCCTCGCTCGCTCCCTCACACCGCTTTCTTGGGTTCACACCGAGGAGGGCATGGAGAAGGAAGGCGATGGACCTTGTCCTCAACAGCCAGAAGACATCCTGGCCTGTCTGGGCTCGGTCAAGCTCTCTTCACACTTCCGGGCATTCGGCAAGGCCGTCGGCGTCGAGAACCCTAAGGTACCCGACGACATCTACAAGCAGCACCTCGAACCCGCTCGGACCACCGCTGCTGTCACCTCAGCCAACGCCAACCTTGCCTCCACCTTTGTCAATGCCTTTGTCAATGCCGGGTTCGGGAACGACAAGCTCATGATTGGCGCCACGGAGGGCAACAGCTGGATCTACAAGAACAAAAACGAGGGTATGAAGAGCGCTACTGCATCCATCGGGATGAGCATGCTCTGGGATAGCGAGGCGGGGATCGACCATATCGACAAGTACTCTTACTCGTCCGAAGAACACATCAAGGCCGGTGCGCTCCTCGCGATGGGTATCCTGCACTCGTCGATCCGTACCGACCCCGATGTGGCTTTCGCGCTGCTGGAGGAGCACGTCGACTCCAAGTCGACCGAGCTCAAGGTGGCGGCGATCAACGGGATTGCGATCGCGTATGCGGGCAGTCAGAGACGGGATATCCTCGAGAAGCTGCTTCCGCACGTGGCGGATGAAACGAACAGTATGGAGGTGGCGGCGATGGCGGCGTTGGGATTGGGGTTCGTGTTTGTTGGAAGTGGGGACGGAGAGATTGCGAGCGCAGTATTGCAGACGTTGATGGAGAGGGAGCCGGCGCAGTTGGAGAGCGAGTGGACGGTGTTTATGGGTTTGGCATTGGGGTTGATCTTCCTCTGTGAGTTCACAGGGACTGGCGATTGCCTGAAGCCGAAGCTGACATTGCCAGCAACGCAAGACGCCTCGGACGCGACAATCGAGACCCTCCGGGCGATCGACCACCCCATGGCAGAGACGGCGGTCTGCCTCGTCGATGTCTGCTCCTACGCCGGTACCGGAAACGTTCTCAAGATCCAGGACATGCTTCACATCTGCGGCGAGCACGCCGATTCGCAGAAGAAGGTGGCGAAGGAGCCCGAGGCGGCGGCCGCTCCTGCGCCAGAGACCAGCGAAGACGTCAACATGTTCGAATCGGCCGAGGCGGCGCGTGCGGCACCCGGTGCGGACGCGACTGGTGCCCCCGGTATGGCCGCCACCAGCCCCGCTGGATTCGATGCGATCCTGCAGAACATGATGAACCCCCGGGCACCGACGTCGAACGATGCTGCTCCGGCGCCAGAGGCGGCTGCACCTGGTGCTACCGGCGCTGCTGCGGAAGGAGAGGCAGACGCGCCTGCTGCCGAGGAGGAAGAAGAGGAGGCGGAAGAGGGAGAGCCCAAGCCGCTCAGGCATCAGGCGGTCGCGACGCTGGGTATCGCGTTGATCGCGATGGGTGAGGATATCGGGAGTGAGATGGCTCTTCGGCAATTCCAGCACCTGGTCAGTTGCTCGATTCATGGAGATGTCAATGAACAGAAGCTGACATTGCAGATGACATACGGCGACCAGCCTATCCGCGCTTCCGTCCCCCTCGCCCTTGCCCTCCTTTCCGCCTCCAACCCCCAATTAGCCATCCTTGACACGCTCTCGAAATACTCGCACGACTCGGACCTCCAAGTCGCGCAGAATGCGATCCTCGCGATGGGTATTGTCGGTGCAGGGACCAACAATGCGCGGTTGGCGCAGATGCTCCGGGCGTTATCGAGCTATTATCATAAGGAGGCTGAAACGCTGTTTATGGTTCGGATTGCTCAGGTCAGTTCACGCGTGCTTAGGATAACTCCAAGGCGCAGAGCTGATTGATAGGGACTTGTGCATATGGGTAAAGGAACGATTGGGCTCAATCCATTTTACCATGATCGTCAGGTCATGCACCGTCCGGCTGTTGCTGGGCTGTTGGCGGTTCTCGTATCCTTCACCGACTCCAAATCTTGTCAGTTGAAGTTTCACTTCAGCACGCGAAAGACCGAGCTGACACTGCAGTTGTCCTTGGCAAGCACCACTGGATGCTGTACTGGCTGGTCACCGCCATGTACCCGCAGTTCCTCATCACATTGGACGAAGAGATTGAAGAGAAGGCAGTCACTGTGCGCGTTGGGCAGGCGGTCAACACTGTCGGTCTGGCAGGGACGAGGCATGGTATCAGCGGGGTGAGCTCAGTGCTACATAACGTGACATAGGCCAAAGCTGATATGACAGTTCCAAACGCATCAAACACCCGTGCGGATCGGAACAGGAGAGAGGGCCGAGTTGGGGACGAACGAGTTCTTCCCGTACCAGACTGTACTGGAGAACTTTGTTATTTTGAGAAAGAACGAGGCTTACTCTGCTGAGGACTAGAAGGGGGGAGGTGAGGTGCGTAGGTATAGGTGTAGACGAACGCAATGAAGTTATATGGGTCCTGCTTTGTTCAGCTTGAGCAGCTGCCACACAGAAGTTGCAGTACCCCGCATGCCGTAATAGGGTCCCTGGTAATTTCAGGGTTCCGGGGCCGTGGTGGGAGCGGAGTGACGTATGGGGCAGAGCTGATGCCGCCTTAGCGAGACTAGCTTGGGGCCACTAGGAGCATAGGGTGGGGTCATGGGTACATCTCTTTCTCTTCATACCATATCCGCGGTCTGACATCTATCACTAGTTACAGGACATACACGAGATAACGACCTGGTAAGTCCGTCGAAATCGAGCGGGAATGGTATGCAGGGGAAAGGGATGAGTTGGAGCCGGGAAATCCGGATGCGGTATGTGGGGAATGGGAAAGGGCGGGTAGTGGGGCAACTTGCACCTGAACAGAGCGAGTGAAAAGGCGGTATGCGGAAGACGACAAGCGAGGTTCAGGACGAGCAAGACGAGGCGCACACCTCTGCACCCTGCTTGTACTCTACATCGAGGCGGGGCTGTTTCATCTCGTCCGCTCCACTCTCCACCACTTGACCTCTTTTTAAAGGTCCGGTCCCCCTGACGTAGTTCAACCAACCTTCTCATCTCTCCATATTGTACCTACCTCTCTTCCTCTTATCAGTTCCTACAAAAATCAGCGGCATCGGAAACAATACAGAAGCTGACCCCGTCCCAGCATCACCGTCGACGACCGAAAAACAAATCTATCGCTCAACCTCCCCCAGACAATCCGCAATTCGCCAAGATGGTCCGATCAGTCCACAACCCGCTGCTCTTTGAGTGCGCTTGGGAGGTGGCCAACAAGGTCGGAGGTATCTACACCGTCATCAAGACCAAGGTGCCTGTTACCGTCCGGGAATTTGGAGACCGGTGAGCCAGATCATCAAAGCGGTTCGAGGCCGACAAAGGGGACCAGCTGATATCCCTCAGAGTCGTTTTGATCGGCCCGCTGTCGTACAAGTCTGCCCCGATGGAAGTAGAGAGCGAGGAGGTGTAAGCCTGACCAATGCGGATGCTGGAGAAGAGGGCTTCGCGCTGACTCGCACAGTGAACCCGGAACTCCCTTCGGCGACACCCTCATTCAAATGCGGAACCACGGCGTCAAGTGGGTGTACGGTCGATGGCTTATCGAGGGTGCGCCCAGAGTACTCCTCTTTGACACTGGAAGCTGCTACAACCGGTACGTCCCCTTCTTGGCCTGATATGGGGCGAATTTGGCTGAACAACCAGGATGGACGAGTGGAAGACGGACCTTTGGAACTTGGCCGGTATCCCGGCCCCACCAAACGACCACGAGACGAACGAGACGATCGTATTTGGTTACATTGTCGCTTGGTTCCTCGGCGAGGTGAGCTGAATGCCTCCTGGATGTATTTAGTCGGGACAGGAAGCTCATGTACCCAGTTCGCAGCTCGTGAGACTGACAAGGCCATCATTGCCCACTTCCACGAATGGCAAGCCGGTCTCGCCATCCCTCTCTGCCGCAAGCGCCATATCGACGTAACCACCATCTTCACGACCCACGCTACCCTGCTCGGCCGATACCTCTGTGCGGGAAGTGTCGATTTCTACAATAACTTGCAGTACTTTGACGTCGACCACGAGGCTGGGAAGCGAGGAATCTACCACCGGTGAGCTTCATGTCGCGCACGATCGGGCCAGGCAGAAAGCTGACATTCAGATACTGCATTGAGCGCGCGGCGACGCACTGTGCCGACGTCTTTACGACCGTTTCGCACATTACCGCCTTTGAGTCGGAGCATCTTCTCAAGCGCAAGCCCGGTGAGTTGAAGATCCTGGACCGAGCGGAATGATCAGCTGACGAGTCAGACGGTGTCCTGCCCAACGGTCTCAACGTTGTCAAATTCGCCGCGATGCACGAATTCCAGAACCTGCACGTCCAGGCCAAGGAGAAGATCAACGATTTCATCCGGGGTCACTTCTACGGTCATTATGACTTTGACCTCGAGAACACCATCTACCTGTTCACTGCCGGACGATACGAGTACCGGAACAAGGGTGTGGATATGTTCATCGAGTCGCTTGCTCGTGAGTTTCAGCTGAACAAGCGGTTTCAGAGGTGTCCACGAGCTGATAATATAGGTCTCAACCATCGTCTGCAAAAGGCCGGATCAAAGACGACCGTTGTGGCCTTCATCATCATGCCCGCTGCGACAAACTCGTACACCATCGAGGCGCTCAAGGGTCAGGCTGTGACTGCCCAGCTCAAGGAGACTGTCGCGCAGGTCACCGCCAGGGTCGGAAAGCGGATCTTTGAACACGCTGCGAGATACTCCGGGTGAGCTGACTCATCCGGCACACGGCTAGGGCTCCGCTGACATCTCAGCGAACACGGTACCGAAGTTCCCGACCCGGCGACCCTGCTCAGCAAGGAAGACCAGATCCTCCTTAAACGGCGCGTATTCGCACTCAAGCGGAACTCGCTCCCGCCCGTTACGACCCACAACATGGCGGACGACGCCAACGACCCAATCCTGAACCAGATCCGAAGGGTTCAGCTGTTCAACCGGCCCTCGGACCGCGTCAAGATCATCTTCCACCCAGAGTTCCTGAACTCCAACAACCCGATTCTTGGGTTGGACTATGAGGAGTTTGTCAGGGGTTGCCACATGGGTGTATTCCCTTCTTACTGTAAGTTCAGTCTATCGGAGGGGTTGAAGGGAGTAGAAGCTGATGAGACAGACGAACCGTTCGGATACACCCCGGCAGAGTGTACCGTTATGGGTATCCCGAATATCACGACCAACCTTTCTGGGTTCGGTTGTTTCATGGAGGACCTGCTCGAGACCCCGGATGTGAGCTGGATACTGAGCCTGTAGGTGTTGTCAGAGCTGACTTTCCAGGACTACGGTTGTTACATTGTCGACCGAAGGAGCCAAGGTGTGGAGGAATCGGTCAACCAACTTGTAAGCTATTTTGACCTGCACCTGAGGACCGTAGCCGACTCTACAGACCGGCCAGCTCATGTCCTTCGTGACCAAGTCTCGCCGGCAGCGTATCAACCAGCGTAACCGTACCGAGCGTCTTTCCGAGCTCCTCGACTGGAAGTCTCTCGGTCTCGAATACGTCAAGGCCCGCCAGCTTGCGCTCCGCCGCGCCTACCCCGACTCGTTCGACGACGACGAGCCGGACTTTACCGGTGTCAAGCGGGTCGGCGCGCCCCTCTCGGAGCCCGGAAGCCCGAGGTACAAGTCGGGCATGATGACGCCGGGTGACTATGCGACTTTGACAGAGGAGATGGAACATCTCGGCACGTCAGACTATATGGGAGCCAAAAGTGAGTCCGAGATCTTCAATTTGAAGTGTACTTTGGAGTGGATGAAGCTGATGTACTAGGCTGGAAAGGTATCAACGAAGAGGACGACGACAACCACTACCCCTTCCCCCTGGTCATGAAGCCTCGGAACCGGTCCGACTCGCTCAGCTCCGCCATTTCCGGCGCGGCGACCCCATCTGGCGGGCGCAAGCTTAGCGAGAAGGACCTCGAGCGTGCCGATGCTGCGCTGAGCAATGTCGCCAATGGCAATGGTCATTAGGCACCCTACAGGAGGACGGAGAAGCGGATTGAGGCGAGGGGAGCGCGGAGCGCACAGAAAGGGCGGGACGTCAGGGGAGACGAGGGGATGAAAAGAGTTGGCCGGGGGACTCGATACTTGGACTGGAAATATCACCTTAATGTCAATAAAATAGGCTGGCGGTATGCATGCGTATGATCTGTTGTTACAGTTCTGAGCTGGGTGAGGCAGTCCAGGCGAGCTGCGAGCTGCCTCGATCGAGAGTACTGTATCTGCACTTTAGTCAGATCTGGACGTCTGAGCGAGGAATGCCACGTCATGTCGTGCCTAGGCCTTGACTCGAACCAACCGACGCGCCTTGCAACTAATCTTACCCGCAACTGTCATCAGTACCACATCTCAAACAACTACTATACAGCATGTCGCTCACACCCGGTACACCCGACGCGCGCACTAATAATGGAGGAGCTCTGACTCCGGGGACTATCGCGACGACGCTGTCTAAGATGGACTTTCCGGCTCCGACGGGGCTGAGGCTGAACATGCCGACTGGTAGCAAGGGTCCCAGAGGGTGAGTCCGCCTCTCGAAGCTCAACTGGAGAGCTTGGTCCGACTGTTAGCATGCTTGGTCAGATGTCGCACGCACTCAATCAGGTCAATACAGCTGACACTATCAGTCCCTCCTCGCCCGCTGCCCAGCCAGAAGCCGAGTTCCAGTCAACCGGCGACATCTCAGGCCCCGAGCCCGAAGCCATCACCCTCGCGCGCCGCAAGATCCGCTCGGAGAGCATGAGTGAGCAGCTTTCGGAGCGGCTGGCGCACATGAAGCTTCCGCAGCCCGAGCGGCTGTTTGGGCCGGACGAGGGCGAGATTATCGATCTGGACGACTTGGACGGGGACGACGGGGATGCCGTGGGCGTATCGCCCGTCTTGGGCGCGGGGAGGAAGAAGAGCATGGATATGGGCAAGGCGAAACCGCAGGGCGTGGCGCCGGATGCGTGGGATAAGATCAAGCTGGACGACGAGGTGCCGGAGAGTGTGAGGACGGGGAGGATGACCCATTCGAGGAATGCGAGCAGGGTGTGAGTGTAGTTCGTGCGCGCAGGGGGGGAGGAGCTGTACTGATGGTGCCAGGGACTCTGCTAGCATTTCTCGCCCGCCACCTATCCTAGAAGCGTCCGAGCAGCCAGAAAAGGCCAAGCCGGTCGAAGCTGCTCGAGAACAGAAGATCACGCCGTTTGACGTTGCTGGCGAAGTAGACGCTGCAGGCAAGGATCTTGGCATGTGAGCTGGTCCATCCAGAGATACTTTAGAGAAGGCGGAGCTGACTTGGATAGCAACTACGACAAAATCACGGCGCAATTCGGGGCTAGCAAGATCTCTTCCGAGCTGCTGGAGCGGTTCGAGAAGGTTACTGGGCAACGACCACATCCTCTTCTCCGCCGTGGCACCTTCTTCTCGCACCGGTCAGCTACTAAAATCCAGCATGATTGGATACGAAGCTGACATATGCAGAGATCTGAATACCATTCTTGACCGGTACGAGCAGGGCAAGCCATTCTACCTCTACACCGGCAGAGGGCCCTCTTCCGACTCGATGCACTTGGGCCACTTGATCCCGTTCATGTTCACCGCGTGAGTACCGGCACTGCAGGATGGTCCGCGAACACAACTGACAGGTCTAGGTGGTTGCAACGCGTGTTCAATGTCCCACTTGTCATCCAAATCACAGGTCAGCTGCCCTGGTCTTGCGAAGACGGCTCAGAGCTAATATGGTAGATGACGAAAAGTACCTGCTCGAGCGTGACATCAAGAAGCAGGCGGAAACAATGAAGAAGATCAAGGGAAAGAAGCCCATCGACCTGTTGAGGCACTATCAGCGGATGGCGACCGATAATATCAAGGATATTATCGCGTGCGGGTTCCTCCTTGAGAAGACGTATATCTTCCAGGATACACAAGCTATGGGGTAAGTTGTCTATTCGATGATACTGGCGAGACGAGCTGATTTTTCAGCGGGACGTTCTACCAGAACGTAGTCCTCTTCGCCAAGACTGTTACGCTCAACCAGAGCAAGAACGTCTTTGGGTTCGGAGACTCGTAAGCTTGTTGTATCTCGTGAGCTAAAGGTGCTACAGCTGACACGTTAGTGACAACATTGGGATGTACCACTTTGCGGCCATCCAGGCCTGCCCATCATTCTCCAACTCCTTCCCCCAGATCTTTGGCGATCGCACCGATATTCCATGTCTGATCCCCTGCGCGATCGACCAGGACCCATACGTGTGTCTCTTACTTTACGATACTCTTCCGCCGCTGATCAGCAGTTCCTCCTCACCCGCGATGCCGCCGACAAGCTAGGCTATCAAAAGCCCTGCCTCGTCCACTCCAAGTTCCTCCCTGCCCTCCAAGGCGCCGGAACGAAAATGTCTGCCTCGAACGAAAACACCGCCATCTTCATGACGGATGACGCCAAGAAGATCCACAAAAAGATCCGGTCACATGCGTTCTCTGGCGGTCGGGCGACGCAGGAGGAGCACAAGCGGCTCGGCGGAGATCCGGATGTGGACATTGCGTATCAGTACTTGAGCTTCTTTGAGGATAGCGATGAGGTCATGGAGGGTCTTGCGAGGGTGAGTACCTTGTGGGGTTTGCGCGATTGGGTAGGATAGGAGCTGACGGTGTGTAGGATTACCGGGCGGGAACGCTTAGTACGGTCGAGATGAAGGATACGTGTATCAAGAAGCTGCAGGAGGTTGTGGCTGAGTTCCAAAAGGTGAGCTAAAGACCTGCTCTGTCAGGACGATCGAGCGTGAAGCTGACGTTTGCAGAACCGAGCCGAGGTTACCGACGAGACGGTCAAGCAGTTCCAAGATGCTACTCGGACCATCGACCCAAGTCCTCGGAAAACTGCATGAATGCCGAATTGGGCGCGGTTCCTGAAGTCTAGTTGGATGGCACTGGGCGGATGATCATCTCGGTAGATCAGGTCGTAGCAAGTATAGATGTCAATACTTCGTAGAGAGAGTAGGAGAGAGTAGCAACATTCATACAACGAGCACAGCGAAACTTCAGTCAAAATTTAAGATTTTCATGCGTGAGATGAGAGCAGAAATCTCCACCATCCTATGGCTTGCAAGCCAGATACTTGAGGTCATCTGGGACATCCCACAGGTACTTTCTGCCCGCATCGTGCATCTCCCTGATTATGTCCGCCATCGCTGTCTCCTCATATTGCTCGGAGGTCAGCTTGGGCTGTACTCGATCATGTAACATCATGCTCACCTGATCATTCTCCATACCGTACCATGCTAGCGCACTGCTCGCCTTGACCGTCCAGTAGTCTTTCCAAGGTGATATCCTGCGCCCTACATCCGCCCAGATAAGACCTGTTCGCGGGTCGGGTGATACAGGCCGAGTCGGGACCTTGGCTATTGATCCGGGAGCTATTGGTGGATGTCCAGGTTTGGACGTGAGTGAGTTCTACCTTGTAAGCCCGATGAGCATAGCGGAGGAGAGGAAGGAGACAGACCATCATGACACCGATATACCGCCCCTCTTCGATAAATCGGTGCTTCTCATCATCGTGCATCCGCGCTTCGGTGACGGACCGCAAGATGCCCCATGAGAAGCCGTACATCTTTTTTGAAAAGTGTGGCCATTTGTCAGGCTCGTTATGGAACGAAGAGCCTAGTATGGTTGGCTGTGTGGGATCAAGGGTGAGGAGGTAGGGGATGAGGTTGGGTAGGATGGGTATGACCTGGTGGCCAGTCAGAATTATTTGAACATAGGCGATAGGAGCAGACGTACATCATCATCGCACTTGCTAGATCTGTCAGCTAGTGCACCAAGCTCCAAGGGAGTAATGGGAAAGCGAGGCCTGACTCACACGACCCACTGCGCGACCCGCTGCCCGCCGACCAACCTCATCCACTCTGCCGCCTTCCCCCTCTCCCCATCTCCATCAGGCATACTCAGTCTAATCATGTCCCCACTATTCTTCTCTTCACGATCATGCAGTGTCTCCTGTGCCGGATCCCAGCTGCGGCCCATGATGAACTTGACCTCGACAAGATGCCTATACATGTGCGGCACGCCCATGAGGATCGTACGGCGTATGATGTTTCGTCGGAGCTTGGCGAACTGGGCATTGAAGCGGGCGTTGGAGAAGATATGCAGGGAGAGTAAGAGCGGAGGGAGCTTGGAAGGCTCGACCTGACCCAGACTCTTGATGGGGGCGCAAGTGGGCGGAGGGAGTGGGTTAGGTGGAGGGTGCAGGAGAGGTGATTCCGAAGCGAGGAGCGAGAGGATTGGTGTGGGCGCGTCGACATGAGAGACCGAGGATGATAGGAAGGGGTAGTGATGTGCGAGGTACTTTTGCAAGTCGGGCGAGGCGGGTCCGTATTGCGCATACCACAATGCCGCGTAGAAGGGGATACCGACCGCCAAGCCGAGGATGAGCAGGAGAGTAAGGATGCGGGACCGGCTCTGCAGGAGCTGGGGCACGCGATACCGCATGCCGGGCGTCCTAAGGCTATATCACCATGTGTGAGCAGGCTGTCGGGCTCAGGCAGACGCTGCGAGCGAGAGATGTGAGTATAGCTGTGGAGTAGAGTAGTTGCTGTTGTTGCCAGTTGCAGCTCGCTGGCGCCGATCATCTCGTAATGGCTCAAATTCCGGATCTGGTCATCCGGAAATCCGGATCCGAACGAGTCTCATCTGGGCACGTGACCTCGGTGCAAAACTTTCACACCCATCTTGCGATATCCTTCACCTCTTCGCTCTACCCACTCATATAGATACCTTGTGCAATGCCCAAAGCCACGTCCCAAACCTTCTCCCGACCGCACGCGGCGAACGCGCGCCCAACGGGCCCGCCGAAGAACGGCGAGTCTTCTACCGCCGCAGGGGGCGCGGCGGGCGCGAGGAATCATCTTTTCAATACAGATCGGTTTGGGCAGCATATTTTGACGAATCCGCTCGTAGCGCAGGGGATCGTGGATAAGGTACGTACAGCTGGGTTATGCGCTATGATCAGAGGCCGTCGACCAATAGCTCACAGATAAGGCGAACCTGAAGCCGACGGATATTGTACTGGAAGTCGGTCCGGGTACTGGGAATCTGACTGTGCGGATTCTGCCTGTATCAAGGAAAGTCGTAGCGGTGGAGATGGACCCGAGGATGGCTGCGGAGGTGACGAAGCGGGTGCTTGGAAAGTGAGCAGACCGATACGCAATGCCGTAGAGAAGATCTCAGCTGACACAGGCAGGCCAGAACAGAAGAAGCTGGAGATCATCCTCGGCGATTTCGTCAAGGCGGAACTGCCATACTTTGACGTCTGCATCAGTAACACTCCATATCAGGTATACGATCTCCTGCAGTATCTTTGTGCCATAGCTGACACCCAGATCTCCTCCCCACTAGTCTTCAAGCTCCTCTCTCACCGCCCCATCATCCGCACCGCCGTCCTCATGTTTCAACGCGAATTCGCCCTCCGGCTGACCGCACCACCAGGCACGAAATCCTGGTGTCGTCTCGCGGCCAATGTCCAGCTCTACGCGCGCGTCGAACACATCATGAAGGTCGGCAAGGGCAACTTTAGGCCGCCACCGCAAGTCGAGTCGTCGGTCGTCCGGATGAGTCCGAGGGATCCGCCTCCGCCGGTCAAGTTTGAAGAGTTTGATGGGTTGAATAGGGTGATTTTTGGGCGGATGAACAAGACGATCAGGGCCAACTTTACGGCGAGGGGGGTGAAGGAGCTGTGTGAGCGGAATTACAGGACGACGTGTGCGGAGAAGGGGATTGTGAGTGGCTCAACGTTACTTGGGTGCCTTGGGGTCAAGGACCAAGCAATCGGGTACCGTTGGCTCAGAGGGACTGAGTCTAGGCGCAGGAGCTGATACAGCAGATTGTGCCTGACGAGTTTGATATCAAGGAGAAGGTGGAGGAGATCCTGGTCGGAGCAGGCTTTGCCGATTCGCGAGCGGCAAAGATGGACGTGAACGATTTGCTCAAGTAAGATCTCAGCTTTTCTGGGTACGTAGGCATCAGCTGACTTATCGAAGACTCTTGGCTGCTTTCAACATCGAGAACATGTAAGCCTTTTACACTTTCCCTTCCTGTTGAGGTGAGAGCTGATCAGATCAGACACTTCGCTTAGATGTATAAGAATCGCTATGTCTGTACCCCTGTACCTGTATCATTGTTCCGCGTCCATCGCATGCACGACCTGCTCTCCGGCAGAGATGCGATCTGCACAGTATTGCATGATATCAAGTATCGCCTATATGTCTTTACTACCCCCCTATCTCCCTGACGGCCCTATATGTAACTGGGCAATGTAATCAAGCTAAGCGAAAATGGGTGCACCGAAGAGAGAAAATCACAAAGAAATGGCCGCTATGGACTTGTGCGAGGTGAAGAGGTCGAGAACGAAGGTGGGGGGTTTGGCATTGCTGTGGAGGTCGAAGAGGATGTGACATGACATTTGATGAGATCGTGATGATATTGCTGAACGCCGTTCAATCATTGCTCGTCGGGTGTTGGAGGTTGGCGTAGCCGGAAGGGGAGGTGTAGGGGAAACTGCGGATGGTCCGGGGGAGGGATTGCCGGCACAGTGTCATTCGAGGGTGTGTAGGATGGGGTTGGAGGATGGGCGTTAAGGTTGTCGGTGTTATGGGTGGGGACGGTGTATAATTATGGTCCGTCCAAGGTGTTGTGTGCTCTACCACGATCAGCTCATATCGACATCGCAAGGGGGACGGTGCTACTCACCTCGATCTCATCTCAGCTCAACCTGCTCCGCGGCCGTATCACTACTTGCACTCGTCACTGTGCTCTTTTCCTGCTCCCCGTCTTTCCCTCCCTCCAAGTCCATCTTGATATCCTTCCCATCCTCCTTTTCGTCACCCTCGCCCTCGCTTTCCGCCGCCTTCGCCCCAGCCCCGGCCGCAACAGACGGCGCCGAGCTACTCGACTTCATCAGGGCGTTCTCCACCCCCTGTGCGAACCCCGTCCGATCTTCCATCCCCAAGCCCATCACATTCCCCTGTCCATTCTCAATCGGTATACTCCCCCACCCGACGCTCAGCCCCAATCCACCATCCCCTTCCTCCCCCGTCCCCGCACTCTCTCCAGTGCCATCATCGACAAACGGGGAGGGTTTCGCGTCTGGTAACACCCAGCGCTTGGACTCGCCATGCGATAACCGGACTTTATCGTCCCGGACCTCGAGGAGCGCAGAGACGGCCATCATCTCCTTGATGATGGACACGTCGGGGGTGAGGGACTTGATGCGGTTGAAGGAGGAGATCATGGCAATGTCGATCCAGCCTTCCGAGTCCATCTGAAAGTAAGCACGCCTCCCAGCATCACCGAGAGAGAGACTTACCTGTTGCCGGAGGAAGAAGTCCATCGCGAGATTCTGCATTGAGAAGTAGTACTCCACCTAATCCATCAGCGTTGTGTCCTTGCCAGAAAATGGAGACTCACCTGTCCCAGGACGTAAAACCGCAGCGCATCCAGCCCAGCCGCCTGCGTGACAGGCATAGGCGGCGGGGGCATCGGCAGTGTCTGTCTCTGCGCCCCGCCCGGCGTCCCATACATGCCCGAAGGCATCGCGTACCCCTGTACCGGATCCCAGACGGCGTACATCCCTTGATTGGGTTCATACCCGTTCTGGCCGCTCGCACCGATTTGCCCGGCCTGCGGTACGAATGTTGAGTAACCTCCCGCACCCCTTGGATATCCGTTTCCATTTCCATTTCCATTTCCATTGGACATGTACACCTCGCCCGTCCCGGGGTTCATCGCGCCCGCCATACCCGACTTGAAACCGCCCCGATACGCCCCGCGACCTCGGCCGCCGGAGAATGATTGTCTGGGCGGCCTCACCGAGCGGGGAGCGCTTGCGCCCGATGATGTAGGGAAGCCAGACTGGGGCATCGGGGCCGTAGTGCTACCCATCATCCCGCCTGGGGCGCCATTGAATGACGGCGCGCCCATCCGCAATGCCGCAATCTCGCTCGCCATGGTCGATCCCACATCCGCTCCCTCCGTCGATGGCGAGGGCAACTGCGTACGACTCCGCTGAGGGCTCGGCCCTTGACTCGTACTTTGCCGGGACATCGGTGCCGATGATCCTCCATTGACCGTGCCCGACGGCGCCAGGCCAGTCGCCTGTTCCTCCCCCTCCATGCCCCTGAACGACCCAAAGACAGGCTTGCCCATCCCCAACCCAGCGACGCTCGTTCCACCAACCGTACTCCCGCTGCCCCGACGCATAGGGTTTGGTGGAAGCGTAATCGCACCGTTCGACCCCGAACGTATCGCTCGGCCCTTCTTGCCCTCGGCCGACCTTTTGCGGGGGACCTTGGGCGAGAGAGACGATTCGGAGAGGATGGCGCTCGCGCTAGTGGTAGTGATAGGGGCTCGAGATTGTCCACTGGTCTGGTTTTGGGCTTGTTGTTGATGTTTTAGGCGGTTCGCTACGGCTTGAGCGTGCCGTTTGGCCTCGTCAGCTGCAGCGAGCAGCTCGGTAGCGGGAATGGCAGTCCACTTTGTCTTGCCTAGAATCGTCAGCTATTTTGTACGCATTCTTTGGGCTGTACCGAGCTCACGTGGCGCTCCGGCATCGTCCACCAAACTGCTCTCCTCCGACTTGCCCTCCTTCTTCTCCACCTTCTTTGGTTGTGCCACCGCCTGAGCAAGATCCGGGAACGCATTCGTATCCACCACATGCCGTTGACCCCCTTGCGCCTGCTTCTTCTTCTTCGGGGCGGCGACCTTGACGCCGTCCGTTCCGCCCACTGCGGGCCCTGCGCTTGCACCATTCACCATCCCCTTGCTCTCGCTGATCTCCACCGAACCGAACAGCATCTTTTCCGGTCCCGCCGTCTTGCTCGCCGTTGTCACTGACGGCGAAGGCGTGATCGTACTCGTCTTGCTGGCGATACTGTCGCTGGACGAAGCAGCTGGGAAGGAAGGATTTGGCGCCGGTGCAGCTTGTGCTTGATTCGTCGTTCCCATCGCTTTTCTCCGCTCCGCCCACGCATTGGTCGACGGTGGGGGTGCTGCCTGAGCAGGACGCGTCTCCTTGACCTCCGGTTCCGCCACTTCAGCCCTCTCAGTTTCCGACTCTGGAGTCACCGCACTCATCTCCGCGCTCAACTTCCGCGGCCGGATGCGCCAGTCTTCGTCCTCCTCTAGTCCGCCGCGAGGCGTGACCATCGTGGCCGTACTGGCGGTTTCGGCCGTTGCCGACAGGTTGGGACTGGCAACGCTGCCAGTGACGGATGTATTGACGGCGGTACTTGCGCCGTTGACCGAAGGAGAGGGTGGGGTGGTCGTTCTCGCCGAAGGCGTGCTCTTGGGTGTCTCAGTCGGGACTGCCTTGGACGGCGCGGCGGAGGGAGGGGTCTGGGTACCGACGCGTGGTTTGGACGTGGACGCAAGGGGAGAAGCAGCGATCGGAACAGTCGGAGAGGGAGTGACGATACCCCATGCTTTCCGTGTCGTGGAAGCAGGAGTGACGGATGCCGCCCGGGCAGTGGTCGAGGGTGTGGCGGAGGTGGAGGATGAGGACGGGACGGCGTGCGTACTCGTTGACCTCGCACTTGTCGTTGACGCCCCTGCGGCTTGTCCGCCCTTCTTCTTCCCTTCACCCCTGACCTTCTCGTCATCCCCATTCCGCCATGCACTCGAGTCCCTCTTCTCCTTGGGCCGGTCACGCCAATTCGTACTGGCCGTTCCCTCCTTCTCCTTCCGCCTTGGCTTGCCAGCTGGTACAGTCTCCCATGCTCCCTCATCCTCCTGTCCCTGAGCCTTCTCGGGTTCCTTCTCTTCCTTTTCCTTAACTGCACGCCCTCTTGGTGCCGGAGCAGCCTTGGGCGGTGGCGGAGGCGGCATGGCGTTCGATTTCGCCTCGCGGGGCTTCGACGTACTGCTCGACGACGCAGCAGCGGGATGTGACGTGGTGCCGTTTGGCAATTCGGTGGATTTGGAGGGCTTGGGTGATTTCTTGCTGCTGCTCGCGCCGCCAGCAGAGGTGCTGGGGCTGAGACCGTCCGTCATGTCCTTGTCGCGGATCCGGTCGGCGTACGATCCGAGAGCGTTGAAGACGGATGTGGAGGATGAAGGGGAGAGGGGCGTGGAGCCGTTAGGCTGAGGAGAGGTAGGCGCGGCGGTCATGCTCTGGCGGGGTAAGGCTCGCTGGAGAGGGGAGGTGGGTGGCGGGGTGGGGGTGGACTGGACTGCAATCATCAGCAAGGGTGGACGGGGCTGGATGAGGAGGTCGAAGTGAGGGGGAAGAAGAGTAGGATGAGAGGGTGATGACTGGGTTATAAGGCAGCGGCAGATGCTGACGGGTGGTGAAAAGCGGGGTAGTCAATCAAGGGACATGAGGGATGAAAGGAGGTCAAGGGAGTCGCGAACTCTGCTCGAAACGCGTGTCGCCTGGACGCTGACTGTCTGGGAGACGGTGATAGCGATCAAAAGAGCGACAAGCTCGACATGCGAGGAGCCATCGAGATAGAAGAAAAGGAATAGGGAGGATTGAGCAGCGGCAAAGCAAAATCACTCACCCTTCAACTTGGTCGTGCTTCCTTGGCAATGAGGGCGATATGTCTGTATATGCTCTGCTACTTGTTCTGCCAGGTAGAAGCCTCCGCAGTGAGCAGATTTGGTAGATTGCTATACCGCCTTGGATCAATCAGCCTTCGATTCGGTGATTACGGGTATGACGAGCGCATTCACCAGTCTTGATGGCGGAGTCTGCGGCGTGCACCAAAGTAGGATGAAGCGTCTAGCCTTCCGAGCGGCCGAGCAATGGAAGCTCCTGGCTTTGGAGGTCCGCCAAAGAGGGTCGACTCGGTGTGCTGGGCAAAGCTGCGCGGATCCGGAGAAAGGGTTGTCTGATGCCGGTGATGAGAGTTTCGGTGCTTTGGTTCCCGTGATGCGGCGGGTGAGGGTGATGTGGCGAGAATACCGAGAGTGAGGTCGGGGAAGAGCGGAAAGAGTCTCTGGAGCTGAGAGATGGCTGCTGGGTGTAGCAGCTGGAGGGCGAGAGATGGCAAGAGAGGAGAGAGGGAGGCGGGCGAGCAGTTGGCTGTATTAGCCAGCTGCAGATTTCGAAAGGAGACAAAGACGCGGGAGACAGACGCCAAGCTCGAAACCTAATTTCACCCCTCACTTTATTGCACACGCACGGGCTTTGTACGTAACTCCGCCTCCACATTTTGAGTTTTGACTCGTTGGGTGGCAAATCGACAACAGCTTGACTCGAGCAGTGAGCGACTCCGACTCCCTTTTATCTGCTTCTTATCCCACCTGACTTTACATATCAGGTAGGACAAGGTACGAGGCAGCTCCCAGAGTATCGGCAAGATGAGAGAACTCAAGCATCATGAGCAGAAACTGCTCAAGAAGGTCGACTTCCTGAATGTGAGTCCTGATTGTCTTTGCTGTGAGTCGGAGATCCGCGCTGATGTGGGTAGTGGAAGCAGGATGCGAGCCTTCGAGAGATCAAGGTGATGCGAAAGTTCCATATCCAGGATCGAGAAGATTATCACAAGTATGTCGGCGGAGCACATGGCGTCGCCGGAGAAGCTGACAAGGGTAGGTATAATAAAATCTGCGGAAATCTGCGCCAGTTGATCCACCGACTGTCCCTTCTTCCTGCCCAGGATCCCTTCCGGCAGCAAAAGGAGACCGAAATGCTGAACAAGCTGTACGATATGGGTATCCTCGGTATGTCTCCCCACAGGACTACAAGGGGGTTATGCTGACCCTTTAGAAATCGGCTCAAAGCCATCCGAGGTTGAGAACAAGGTCACCGTCTCCTCTATCGCCAGAAGGCGACTTGCTGTCGTCGTCACCCGCCTCAAGATGTCAGAGACGGTATCAGATGTGAGCTTCGTCATGGTCTTCCGCCTAAGGCTTAGCTGACAAGTAGGCCGTTCGGACCATAGAGCAAGGCCACATCCGAGTGGGCCCCCAGCCAATCACCGACCCCGCCATGCTCATCACTCGGCACATGGAGGACTTTGTCACATGGGTAGATACCAGCGCGAGGAAGCGGACTATCATGAAGTATAACGATGAGGTGAGCTAGCTCGTCGATATGGGTCCCTAGCACAGAGCTGACTATTGCAGTTGGACGATTTCGATCTGTTGTAATAGTTGTATTTCGTCGGAGGGCACCACTTGCATATGCACTCCTGTACACACTCCTGACCCACGCCTTTGAGCTCCTCGACGTGACCGCCTGCTCTTGCATTAGCCGCAGCTGCCTGATCTGATGCATGATATGTAGCAAAAAGCCACGTGGCGGCTGTCGGCTTGGCGGCGAGATCGCGCCAGCTGAGCTCTGCTGCCCGCCGCAACTTGCTTCGAAGCTGAACTTTAACGCATCCATTCACACCGATTATCGACCTCAGCGAGCCTTAGCAGACATCTATCGCGCAGCCGCCTCGTCAACGCTCGACCTTGCCGCGCAAATCTTACAGCATCTAGACGTAGAGCGAGCTCCTGGTCCTCTTCCAAAGGCTTCAAGACAGAACACCTTTGCCCAACTTTCGACTCCTGGCATTGCGCTCGGCACTATGCCCAGGTACGCATTATGCTATCTTTGGCTGGCCTTGAAAGATGGTCTCGCGATCTGTAGGCTTTGAGCTGATTCCTATCAGTGCATCAGATCAAACGCTCGACAATCAAAATGACGAGGAGCTCAACTCTCTGCACGGCAAGATAAGAGCACTACGATCTGTATGTCCCAGTCCTCTCCTTCCCGCTCTATACTGACTCGTTAGGTCACAATAGACATCCTCGATGACTCGCGCGGCCAAAATGATCAGCTCGACAGAACAACCAACTCCTTTTCCTCCTTTGCCAACTCCCTCTTCTCCACCCGCGCACACCATAATCGATCCATGGCGTCTCAGTCGGCAATGCGGCAGTATCGGCTCATGGCGTATATTGTGGGCGCCTTGATACTGCTGTGGCTGTTGAGCAAGGTGTTTAGGGGTGTGGGCGGGGGCGGAGGGGGCTATAAGGGACCGGCGGGAGATGTCGAGTATTAGCGGGATCTGGGGATACCACGTCAGGGCAATGAGTGGGAGGGGACTGGAGCGATCATTCGGTTGTATGTATCCCAATCACGATCTTGGGACTGATCTGCGCGAGTGTGCTGACTGAGCTGATCGCGCGCTGTACCTCGAGAAGACCCTGAGCGAAGAAAGGAGCGGTCCGCAATCCGGACATACGGCGCTCCTCTGATCCACTCACCCCTCGCCCTCCTTTATACCTTGCGCACATCGAATCCGAAGTGAGGTATACGCCTCACGATGTATCGACTGATCCTCTCACTGCCAGTCTACTAATACCGCCAAGCTCACCCAGAACAGATCAATCCCAAGCTCAACATGATCAGGCCCACTCCAACCCCCTCGTCTCCGCCTCATACCACCATGAAACCCGACACACTCTCCATACTCACCTCCGCTCCCCTCTTCTCCTCTATCCTATCCTACACCCCCCGTTCAACACTCTCCACCTGCCTCCGCGTCTCGCCCTCCATCTCCCACATGGCCGCGTCGATTCTATACCGCGACATCTCCCTCATCCACATTCTCCCACCCGCCATCCACTCCCCTCCGTCCGTCGACACCCGCTCCCCTTTTCTTCAGTATGTCCGCACCCTCCGACTCCCTCCTCACCTGCTATACGATCCCGCCCTATGCACCGCCTCCATCGCGCACATGATCCGCCTCAAGACCGTCATCGTCCCGGGGGACTGGCAGGGCTGGATCCTCTGCCCGAACGCCCTTCTACCCATCTTTGGCTGCCCAGTTACTCACTTCCGCGGGCTCAGAATTTTAATAACGGGCCTCAAGTCCCCAGCCGGACTCATCAACGATGGTCTCCTCCAATCCGACCTCCTCTCCCACGCGACAGAAGTCATACTCAGCATAGACTACCTCAATCCCGTATACCGCGGCCCCAGACAGCGCGTCACGGCAGCAATGGGCGGTCCGCGCTACTCCACCGACCTGCCCCAGAGCGTCAAGAAGCTCACGATACTCTTGCCCGCGGGGCAGCAGCAGCAGCCGAGGATGAGACTCCCAGCGGGGTTCGATATGGGTGCGGACTCGGGCTTCTTTCATACGCCCCATGGACCGGGGTCTGGGCCGGATCTGGCAGAGTGGGGAACGTACAAAGGGGCGGCGGATGCGGCGCCGGATTTGGCGAGGGTTATTACCGGGAGGAAGGAGGGATGTCAAGTGCTCATTGTCATGGAGGACGGAGATGAGGCGGGGGCGGTGGATGGTGGCGAGAATGAAGCGGGAGGCGGGAAGCTGCAGGAGCTGAAAGAGAGAACAGAGAGACTTGTTCATGGTATCCTAGGAAGCCAGGGGTCGGAGGATGGTACTGCAGACGGGAGGGCCGAGGTCAAGTGGATGAGCGCAGATGAGTGGGAAGGCCGGGAGGAGATGGAGAGGCTGCTCCCGAAGAAGAGTAGTCCAGTGTAGATATCTGTGACAAAACTTATGCACTGATCCCGGTAGAGTCTACTTGCCTATCACCGCTCTAGCCTCCAACACTCTCCACCACTCCACACTCTTCTCCCACGCCTCGGACGCCTCCGTCGGCACAGCCACCGCCCTGATCCCCTCTTCCTCCAAATCTATCCCCTCACCTCCGCCATTCGCTGCTTTACGCCTCTCCGCCCGTCGCTCCCGACACTCCTGCACGACCGTGTCAAACTCGGCCCACTTCCGCCCTCCCTCCGCATGCAGCCGCTCCCATCCCCATCGCGCCTTGTATGCGACCCCCACAGAGCACGCGTTCCAGTGAACGTCCGTCCATCTCTGCGTGGCAGGATCAAAGTCTACATTCTTGACCACCGGGGCGGCAAGGATGTCTGCCATAAGAGACAAGATGGTGGGATTGGCAGAGGCCCCGCCGGTCGCGTAAACCCTGTTGAGGCTGGCGAGAGATCCATCGGTGGGAGCATCGAGAATGGCGGCAGAGCGGGAACGGTAGTTGAGCAGCTGAGAGGAGAGGATGGAGAGGGCGTTGCTGGCAATGTCGGCGTGCTCGGGGATGAGGGTGGCGGTGGTGGCGTCTTTTGAGGGGTTCGAGGTGCGTGGGGATGTGTAGCGGAAGACGCCGTGAGCGTTGTCAGGCTAGATGTCAGCGAATATGCGTATCGGCAGCCGACAGCTTACGATGATATCAGGCAAAAGCCACCAGAAAGCGGTATCCGTCGGGAGCTCATCCGCCGTTTTGGGCCGCTTCGACTCGGCAGCCTCGTTGAACTTGTCCCATGATTTGTGGAAGTATAGATCCCGGACATGTTCACGAGCGAGCGAGCCATCTGTTTGGTCAGCTCGATCTCCGTAGACACCGGCGATCTCACTTTTGTATACGAGCATGTTGAAGTATCGGAGTCGAGCGTTCTCTTTACTGGTATTGTCGAGATCGTGAGGGCTGGAAGGGGCGATCTGGGCGGGATGGAAGAATGCGTGGTATTCGGGGTGGGGGCGATAGTTGTTGGTCGAGACGAGGACGACATCGGATGTGCCCATCGATATCAGACCTTCTGAAGGGCGGACTCCCGGATCAGCTAAATCAAGATGGAAGCAAGAGGGCTTACGGGTAAGACTGAGAAATGTAGCTGGATTGTCGCCTGTTCCCGGAAAGACGCAACATTCGGGACTGAACCCATAGCGTTCCACAAACCACCTCCCTATCCTCCCCACTGCCCTCCCGCCGTCAGTCTCCACCCTGCCCAACTTTCGCTTCAACTCCTCCACCCCATCAGCACCCGCAACAGCCTGCAGGACCTTCCCGTTCCATCCCCTCTCCGCCGTATCCATCGTCCAGAGATTCATGCCGCACGCATCACTCTCGTCTATCCCCTTCACCTCGCCATCCAGACAGAGCAGCGTCGTGATGGCCGAACTGACGAGAGAGATCCGGTCCGTCGCGGCGTAAGCTTCCGGCTCGCGCTTCCGGAACCGCATGATTTGGGCCCCGGTGAAGCGTTCGTGAGCTTTTGAGCCTGTGGCTTTGGCTAGGCCTTCAGGTCCTGCAAAGGCGGCTTCGAGCTCGCGGCATTCGGTGGTTGTGGATGAGTCTTGCCAGTTGGGGATGGTCTGCCGGGAGAAGGCGTCTTTGAGCTGAGGAGTGAGGGGCTTGGCGGGGTCGATAGCTCCTAGGATCTGGCTGGAGGCTTTGGACCAGTACACCGAGGCGTGTTGCTACTCATGAGCGCAGTCCCTCATTGAGTCTTCGGGACTAGCTCACCTGCCCAGCGGCCGATACTCCCCGGATCCGACTCATATCCCAACCCTTCTCCTTGATCCGCTCCATCAATAGATCCAGCGCCATAGGCAGACTCATGACTGGCGAGAACACCTCACCGCTCCCTTGCGGGCCCATCTGGACACCTCCGCGCGTCCGGAGAGTAGGGAGGTCCGCATCGAAGTTGACGGCCGCCTCGGCGAGGACATCTAAGTCAGACGAGAGAAGGGAGGCTTTGAGCGCTTGAGTCGAGGCGTCCAGGCCGAGAAAGAGGGGTCCGGCGCCCTCTGTAGGTGTAGGCGCTGCCATGATAGGTAAAGTGTGGAGATGATGAAAAGAACATGGTGTGTGGACGTTGTAGAGGTGGTCCTCTTGGAGGTGGACGTGAAGGGCCGGTAATCGACCGAAAATGGCCCTTTCCTCCGCCGGCCCGAGGCGGAGAGACTCATACCTTAACCCCTCGATGGATCACACTCAATATGAGCGCGTCCTAATGCGGGCTGAGGGGGAGGAAAGGGAACCAAAATACGCGGGACCCAACTCATAAGCAACTCGCATAGCCTTACTGACACTAAGGGGGAGCGTGTGCCATGCTAGAGGAAGAAGGAGCCAGAGGAATTCCAGCCGGCTATCTATGTACTCCTGCCGAGAAGGCATGTCCCACGACTCATCCCAAGGGGAGGCCAGCGGTCCAAGACAGGACCCTTGAGCAGCGCTTAAATACTTGTTCTGGTTCGAGTATTACCTCCAAGCCAAACCTTTCCAGGATCTTGTGGGATGTTCTTTGGATCTTGACACTTGTGGGATGTTCTTTGAACCATCCGCTGTAACGCTTTAATGGTGTAGGGCTATCACAACAGCTTCGCCGTCTGTCAGGTGTGGTTGGTCCAAGGTTCAAATTCCAATTGGGGTTCAACGGATCGACAATTTGTTCAAAGCTGAATATGCCAACCTCCGTGTAGGTTGAACAGATCGCACGTTGACGAGGCGTTTCTTGCGGAAGTGGCACCTCCGCGGCAACGTCGTTTTGGCGTGCCACATCGGCTCCACAGACACCGGACCGCCATGCGGAGGTAGCTTGGAAGCAGAGCTACCTTTCGGGATGCAAAAAGAAGTGTTCTGTGTTTGGCTTCGGCGCAAAAAGAGAACCCCAACTGGGATTTGAACCCAGGACCAACAGATGACAAGCGTACAGACGTCGAAGTCTGTTGTGATAGCCACTACACCATTGGAGCATTAATTTTTCCGGGTCTCAGGTTTGTTATAACAGGCAACAGGTTGGGGTGGACCAGTTTGGTCCCGGCTCTCGGACGACCAAGCGCCCCGCGTCGAGGCCAGCACAGTTCGCGCCTTTGCCATGTTTTTGCGCTGTACTTTACCTCTCATCTCGCAACATCTATACTATGGCGACCAACGAAGCGTACATGGTGGTGGGCGGATGTGGCTTCCTGGGCAGACACATCGTCGAGATGCTGCTGGCGAGGGGAGAGCAGAATGTGTCGGTGTTCGATATCGTGCAGAGGCACTTTGACAGGTATGTATCGCGACGTGGTACTACCAGATCCAGCTGACAAGCAGCAACGTAACCTTCTACATTGGAGACCTGGCGAGCTCAGAGGACGTGACGAATGCCATCAAAAAGGTGAGCTGAGACCTCTTACCTCGGGTCCGTGCTGACAGCTAGTCCGGAGCAACCTGCGTGTTCCACACCGCTTCCCCCGCTCACGGTGCCGGCCGGACAATATATGAACTCGTCAACGTCTCGGGCACACGGAACCTCATCGACAGCTGCTTTGACAGCACGGTCCGTCGTCTCGTCTATACCTCCTCGGCCGGAACCGTCTACAACGGTGAAAAAGACAACATCAACGTTGACGAGCGTCTGGATTACCCTGCGGTCGCGCTGGACGCGTACAACGAGACCAAGGTCTCTGCGGAGAAGATGGTCATCCGTGCCAATTCCCCGGAATTGCTCACCTGCGCCATCCGCCCAAGCGGGATCTTTGGCCCGGGCGACCGTCAAATGATCACGGGATTCTACTCGGTGGTTCTCAACAACCAAACCAAGTTTCAAATCGGGGACAATACCAACCTCGCGGACTTTACCTACGTCACCAACGTTGCTCACGCGCATCTGCTGGCAATGGACAAATTGGCGGATGTCTACCCCTACTTTTCATTCCGGGATCCCATCTCCTACGTCGACGCCTCTATGGGCAAGTACCGTATCCCCACATCAGACGCCCACCCCCTCGGCCCTAATACCTCCCCCACAGAATCGGACCTACTCCTCGCCCAGCGTTTCGAGTCGGGCGAGCAGGACCCGCGCGACCTCCGTCCGGTCCTCCGTAACAAGCTGGACCAATTCGGCGAGGAGGCGCAAGAGGAATCAGATAGCCCGGCGGATGGAGTACACGTCGCGGGACAAGTCTTCTTCGTCACCAACGGCGAACCCATCTACTTTTGGGACTTTGCCCGTACCATCTGGCGCCAGCTCGGACATACCCCTCCCTACATCATCGCCATCCCCACCTCCATCGGCCTCATTCTCGCCATGCTCGCCGAGCTATTCTCCAAGCTCACGCGGAGAGAACCGGGCTTTACCAAGTTCCGCGTGAGCCAGGCGACGCAGCAGCGGTACTATGATATTGAGAAGGCGAGGCGGATATTGGGGTATGAGCCGATCGTGGGGCTGGACGAGGGGATGAAGAGGTGGACGAGCTGGTACAAGGGGGAGCTAGAGAAGCAGCAATTGGTGCGGGATACCGAAAAGACAAAGTAGTGGGGGTTTTGAGCAGATGCTGGGCGGTGATGTACGAGATAGACAGTCAGGTCACGTAGAGATATGACATAGGGGTCTATAGAGAGGCATGCAGCGGGGCCACAAACGGCTCGAAGGACCTTAAGTGCGGCTTGTCGGTCTCGGCGCGGAGCTCGGAGCCTCGTCCGCTTCCACGTTGATTACATTCCTTGACTCACTTGTCTTATCTACTGTGCCCTTTGTACCTCGTCTCAAGTGTATCCCCTTCTTACTCGCTATTCAAGATGGAAGCTCTCGAGACGATACTGGGCGTGGTCTCGTCCAAGACCTCCGCCTTGATGCCCCTCGCACCGGTCCAACCAATCTCGGCTCTGGTTTCCCACCTCGTCGCGACTCCCGTCTTTCCTGGGTACTTTCCGGTAGCTCGGTTGGGGACACTACATGCTGCTCGAGTGGCGGTGGTATGGGCAGGCATGACCAAGAGCAAGCGGGTGGCTAGGCGGGAAAAAGTGGGAATGATGGGGGATCTATTTGGCTATCTGATGCTCTGCTGTAAGTCCAGCTGTCTTCACGCTTGTCAGCGCTGACTCCTAGGGGGCGGTGGAACCGTCGTCCCAATGCTCCTCGGTCAACCACCCGCTTGGCTCCTCACATCCACTCCCTGGTACACCTATCTCCCCATCTACCTCCTCCTCGTCCCTACTGGTCTCGCCGAGTACTTTCACTCAACGTGTCCTGCCCTTCTCTACAACGTCGGCGGCGCCCTCATCGATGGTATCACTCGCGGAACGTCCATATGCGCCCTCCCATCTGCCATTGCAGCCGCCCGCCTACCTGCTACAGCGTGGACCACCGCCGTTCTCGGCGGGGTCGCTATGACAGGCGGGGGCTTCCTCGTCCAGCTCATGGGCCTACACCAGGAGGACTGGCGCCTGGGCATGCCTACTATTCTCAAGGGAGGCGTCCTGAACACCCTCGACTTCTGGGGCGGTATGCTCGGGGCGATCCTATACGCGGCTCTGCTACGACGTACGGACGAGCTCGCACCACTCTCAAAGCTCCTCGGCCGTGTCCTCCCCGCCGACCTGCTCGTGCGACAAAGCCCCATGTCGGCGCACGGAGGAGAAATGATGGTGCGCGAGACCGCTCGCGGGCTGGTTGTCTTCTTCCTGGCTTCGCTGTTCCTGGCGAGAGTGATTACGCTGGCGGTGCTCTCGCCGAGGCCGGTGCTGGGCCAGGCGAAGAAGATGGACAAGGAGGAGAAGGAGATTGTTGAGGCGGTACTGCACGAGAAGGTGGGCGCAGTGCAAGGAGGAGAGGGACCGGCTACGCGCGCGAGATCAAGAGCTGGTACACCGAAGAAGAGTCCCAAGGTGAAATCTAGCTAGAACAGGGGGATAGTACATGGATTCGATATAGACTCTAGCTGGCTAGCTCGACCAGCTCGTCTGCCCCTTCTGTCATCCACCTGAAGGTCACGCTGACCCTGAGCTCCCTCATCAACGTCGTCCGCCTACCCTGCATGTCCTGCACGACATCCACCATCCCGCCCTCGATCCCATGACTCCATTCCCATCTCGCCTCGCCCGTCAAGCAGTAGACCGATCCAGAGGGGAGGTAGACGTGATGCTCCTCTCCTGTCCGAGCATGCCGCAGCGTCATGGCACATCCACCGCAGAGAGACACGCCTAGGATGCCATCCGCGTACCGGTGTGGAAGGTCGATATGAGGGCTGATCCCCTCGCCTGGTGGGTAGAGGTTGATAATGACCTGTCTGGAGAGTGACTGGTCAAATATGGCCGTGGCGACGGATTGCGGGAGCTGAGGAGAGATCATCTTGTCAACCTCGGTGAGGAGGGCGAGGATGTATGGCGGAAGGCTGGACTCGCGGTCATCCAGGATGGGATCGTAGTCTTTGTCCTCGATATGTCTGTCGAACAGCATGACCTGGTCGCGCTTGCCGCCTGAGAAGAGGTCATCCTCAGCGATGCCACCCAGTGCCGCTTCTGTTGATCAGCCTCGTCCGCAATCAGTCAATTCTGCAACTCACCTGCGACGCCGTAAGGCAATCCTTCCGCAAAGACGTATAGCCCAGGTATGGGAGGGGTCTCTCGGGTGGCTATCGCTCCTCCATCCCCACCAGTGACCATCGCATGAAGCGCAAACAGCAAAGTCTGCCCACGTCTGCGTCTGTCTGCGTCGCATGGGCCGCCGGCCGGTTCGGAAGCTATCCGGCCGCCGAATAGCCGATGTTTCCAGGCGGGCTATTCCAGGCCTCTTCCACCGTTACCTCTCATCTTCAACCATCACTATGTCGTCCAAACTACCTCAGCTGCGAGAAGGAGGAGCCGAGGCGCTGAACAAGCATCTGCACCAGACTGTCGCGCGGAAGGAAACCCCAGCGCTCTTCTACCTTGCTACCAATGCCAAAGACACCATCCTGTCGATTCAGGAGGGGGAGATGGTCTTTGGGGATGAGAACTCTGGCCAGGTTACCGAGGACACCAGTGAGGAGTTATAGATCATCAGCGCATGATGCCAGGTACTGATTCCAGACCTTGAGCTATTCTCACAGACCAAGCTCGTCACATGTCTGTCAGCTCTCCAGCTGGTCGACCGGGGTCTGGTCAGCCTTGACAGCGAGGAGGATATCGAGAAGCACCTGCCCGAGATCGGCAAGCTGGATCTGCTGAAGGGGTACGGAGACGATGGAAAGCCCATCCTGGAGAAGCCGACCAAGAAGGTTACTCTTCGGATGCTCATGTCCCACACCGCTGGTAAGTACCCCAAAATTCTGCGAGCCAGCTGCTGATGCTATAGGCTTCGTCTACGCTCACGCAGAGTCAGCGTTGAGCGCCTACCTTAAAGCAAACCCAGAAGTCAGCATCTTCCACCCCTCTGCCAACCTCAACACCATCCTCAAACCCCTCATCTTCGAACCCGGAACGTCGTGGATCTACTCTACCTCGATCGACTTTGTCGGCAAACTCGTCGAGCGTGTCTCGGGGGAGCGCCTTGACGAGTACTTCCAGAACCATATCTTTGCCCCGCTCGGCCTAAAAACCCTCACATTCTACCCTACCGACACGGTAAAAAAGAACAAGATGGCGGTTTGCATGCGCAAGCCGGACGGCTCGCTCGCAACCTTTCCGAACGGCTTTGGGATGGGTCGACCTAGCGAGGTCGACCACATCTCGAAGGAGCTCCTCCTCGGCGGCGCCGGGCTGTTCGGTACTCTCGCAGACTATCTCGTCATCCTCCGGGCCATCCTCCAGGCGGACCCTTCCTCTCCTCACCGTTCCGACAAACCCATCATCTCGCCCGAGTCGTACAAGGAGCTCTTTACAGGCTGCGTCCAGACCCAGGTCGGCAAGGCGGCGATCTTTGAGATGGTCGGGCGCGCGGCGTACTTTGACCCGCCAGCGACGGAGAACAATGTCGATCACTCGGTCGGCTGGATGATCAACCTGGAGGACTTTACGGGACGGCGGAAGGCGGGGAGTGGGAGCTGGAGTGGGGCGGCCAAGACCAATTTCTGGGTTGACCCAAAGACTGGTATCGCTGTGAGTTCAAGAGTGGATGTACCGCTACGACACTGACACTTCAGGGTATCTGCGGTACTCAGCTCCTCTCGCCTGCACCGGACCCGTATTTCGCCATCTACGCTGCATACGAGAAGGAGCTTTACTCGAATTTGGAGTAGAGGGATCGGCGCTGCCTATCGTACAGGATGTATCTTAACATGGGGCTCTGACAACCAAGTACCGCGCGAAGTCGCCCTCATCCTTGCCTGCTGCACAACCCGATCTCGGGAGCAGTTAGACTGTTAGACAGGGACTCTACCTTGACCACGCAGATATGAAACGCGGTTGCGAAATCTGAAACACATCCGGATGTGGCTGCCCCCTCGATACCCTTCGACTCATCAAATTGGCACCGCTCCCATACCGCCGCATATGGGGGAGAAGTGGGAGGACGCGTTGTGGCAGCTCACAACCCCGTTTAATCTGTATTATCAGCGACGCACTGATGCACATTGGGTGGGGTGGATGATCAGATGAGGGAGCAGATATGCATCAGAGATGTGGAGTGAGAAGGTCAAAGTCGGATGATTTGAGGGAAAGGGTGGGAACTGGGGCTTACTGGATCATGCAAAAACCGCGTTCCCTCAGCCAGCTTAGACCAAGGACGCGCTGTGCCCAGCCATCAGCTTCCAGCCAGATGCGCGAGGAGTCGAGACCTACTCTGGATGCTAGGAATCAACGCATAGCTGCGGTATAGCTGAGATCGGCGAAGGGGAACGACACTCCGGGAGGTCTCCGGGAGGCTGCTCAGTTGATATGGTAAATGGTGAGTTGATTTTTTTTTCGATCTGAAAAGCCTCTGTAGCTGTATCAATGGCTCGCGGCTGCGTCGACATGCTGCTGTATGTGTATGCTAGCGTGATATATATTTATGTACAAGAGATACATACAAAACCGTTTACGGATTCTGGTGCGGAGTGAGATTCCCGGACTGGTTATCCGGTCGAGCCCACCAATAGTTCTGACCACTCCCGCGGCCGGTAGTGTGACCACGCGGTACCATAGCACCGCTTCTCACTTACTGTCCTTTGGCCAAGCTCACAGCTCACAGGCAGGGTATATAAGATGTTGAGCGACAGGTTGCCAGGCTCTCACTATCATCCCTCTCTGACACTCACTTGATTCGCTCCAATGGCCGCACAAAGCATGGCCCGCATCCGTCAAGGCGGCTCTGATGCACTTGACAAGCTACTCCACGACACTGTCTCCCGCAAGACGACACCGGCCGTTTTCTTTTTGGCCACCAACGCAGGAGGTACCATCTATGAGAATCAGGCGGGAGACAAAATCTTCGGGGATGAGACCAAAGGGGCTGTCACTGGCGAGACAGGTGAGATAGCACCCCTCTTCGTGCCCCTTGGCACCATGTAAACGCAGAATCCAGCTAATCATCGAGTGATGGAACTCTTCTCCCAGACCAAATTGATCACTGCTATCGCCGCATACCAGCTGGTCGACCGAGGGGTGATCAGCCTGGACAGCGAGGAGGATGTGGCCAAGTACCTGCCGGAGCTGGGCGATTTGCCAATCCTGAAGGGTTACGAGGGGGACGGCAAGCCGATCTTGGAGAAGGCCACCAAGCGGATCACTCTCAGGATGCTCTTGTCTCATCAAGCAGGTGGGTGTCCTGATCGCCCGGTAACACTACACAGCTGACACGCGAGGCTGCTCCTATGCGATATTCCCATCCGCTCTATCCGCTTACCATAAGCTCTACCCCGAGGACACGGATCTCCTCTCCTCCTCGGCTTCCATGGCGACCATCGCCAAGCCACTCCTATACGAGCCGGGCACCTCCTGGTCTTACGGCTCGGCCTACATCTTCATCGGCAAGCTCGTTGAGCGGGCTTCCGGGCTTCGACTCGACCGATACTTCCAGCAGCACATCTTTGACCCGCTCGGTGTCAAGTCCTTGACCTTCTACCCCACCGACGAGGTCAAGACGGCCAGTATGGCCATCTGTGCACGCATGCCAGATCAATCCGTCGTTGCGCTGCCCCCCGGAGCCGGAGTCGTTCGGCCCACCGAGGTCGCCGACGTACCGACCGACATGCTGCTCGGTGGAGAAGGCCTCTTTGGAACTCAGCGGGACTTCCTGGTCATCCTCCGAGCGGTCCTTCAATCCGACCCATCCTCACCGCATCACGCCACCAATCCCATCCTCTCGGCTTCCTCCTTTAAGGAGCTCTTCACCGGCTGCGTCACCACCGAGGGCGGGAAGCAGGCGATCGTCGACATGTTCGCACCACAAGGCTACTTTGATCCGGTGATCAGTACGGCGAACGTGGACTACTCGCCCGGTCTATTGTCCAACCTGGAGGATTTCACAGGGAGGCGGAAGGCGGGAAGCGGGTGCGGGTACGGTATCCTGAACACGCCGTTCTGGATTGACCCGAGCACGGGTCTCGCGGTATGTTCTCTCATCACTTAGGACAGTAGTACGATGCTGATAGACAGGGAATCTGTGCCACTCAGCTGCTCTCTATGGGGCCCGACCCGTGCTGGGACGTTTATGTTGCGTACGAGAAGGAGCTATACGCGCAGCTGGAGTAGAAGCGTCCACAGTGACATCTTGTGATTTCTTGGACGATGAATTACGGTTGCTCGTTTTTCGCAGAAAGAATCCGCTCCTCTGGGCGTATAAGTCTCGACCCGGCTATGTGCCTGCACATGGCGTCTCCAGCGGTTGCACTGGCGCCACAAGACCCGCCACAGCATGTCTCTGATCCGCATTCCTTGCGCACGGACGGATGCCCTCCAACAGCCAACCAAATCATCCGTTACTTTTGCGCCTTACCTTGACCTCTCATCCACCTAAAAGTACACATAAGCGATGTTCTCCACCACCCTCCGTGCCGGTAAGCAGGGCAGATAGATCACCGTGCTCGTTTGGGCCTGAGAAGCTGACGCGGTTAGGTCTCCGTGCTGCCTCCCGCTCGTCGGGTACGTCTCCCGCTTCCCACTACCCTGGCCAGCAGACGCAAACTTTGCTGACCTAGGCAGTGAGGACCATGTCCACCCTCTCCGTCCGTGCTGTTCCTCGGTACGGTGCCGCCCTCGCTGCAGCTACCGCGGTCACCGCGTTCGGCTTGTACCAGGGTGGGTCAACGTACGCTTTCACCGCTGGCTTTGGCGTTGCGCTGACGGGATAGGTGCGCCCTTGTTGCTCGAAGGCAAGAGCTTGGCCGGTGAGAAGGGCAAGGCCAGCGAGAGGAGCTTCGTCATGGTGCGCTCCGCGTCGCAGTACTTTGAGGTGTGACTGGCCATGTAGCTCACTTTCCAGATCAAGCCCGACGGTGTTTCCCGCCAGCTTGTGGGCAAGGTAAGCTTATACCTCCTCTGTGTCGCTTCACGGAGACCCAGCTGACATGTGTAGATCATCACTCGCTTTGAGGGTACGTTACATGAACAAGGTGCAGAAATTCGAAGCTGAATGTACAGAGCGTGGGTACAAGCTTGTCGCGTAAGCTTTCTCCTCTGCCTTCACTCGCACATGTCAAGCTGACACTGGCAGTGTCAAGTCCTTGACCCCCTCGCCTGCGCTCGCGAAGGAGCACTACATCGACCTTGCGTCTAGGCCGTTCTACAAGGGGCTCGTTGACTACATCACCTCGGGTACCCCGGTCGTTGCCATGTGAGCTGATCGACGCACAATAGAGCGAGCCAAGCTGATGATTGCAGGGTCTGGGAGGGCAAGGACGTCATTCGTCAAGGTGTAAGTCTGCGCGGCCTGCAAATGCAAGCACGACTGACGCTCCCCAGCGCCGCATTGTAGGCGCTACCAACCCCCAAGAGTCCGACCCCGGATCCGTCCGTGGACAATACGCCGTTTCTGTTGGGTGAGCTAAGGAGTCTTTTTCGTAGAGTAAGCTAGCTCACACGCATAGCCGCAACCTCATCCACGCTTCTGACTCGTTCGATAGCGCGTCCAAGGAGATTGAGCTCTGGTTCGCCGAGTCTGAGCTTGCCGAGTACAAGGTGAGTCTTTCAGTCGCGATCGTGAGGCAGAGATGCTGATGAGTATAGCCTACCACCTGGGTGAGCTGATCGACACTGAACTCCCCATGCCGGGCTCGAAGCTGATATATACAGGACTGGGTCATGGCTGACAACTAATCTTGCGTTGACTCACCTTCCGTCCAAAGGGCTGGAATCACCAAAAGCTAGTATGATGTATTTCTATCTACCTTGACTATAGCAACGCCCTTCAGAGCCCGAAGTACTAACCATCGTTTCTTGCTGACCGACTTAAGTCTCTGCATTTGCCCTTGAGCCCGCTGATACTTCGGCGAGATCCAGCAGATGACCCTTCCTGGTCGCCCTCCATTCCTCGAGCCGATAGGAGCCGATCCCTGCGATCAAGGAGATCCCGCCAATCGTCTCTTTCGCCCTCCTTATATCCTCCTGCAGATGCAGTCCGGGATCACTTGCCCGCCATTCCCTACAGTCGTCCGCCCCTACCCATTGCGGGTCGAGCAGCTCTGCTCCGATCACCTCCACCTGGCCCACGCCTGCAGACACCTCGACGATGTGCTGGACCAGCTCGGCAAAGCTAGGCCGTCGCGCTGACCCGCCTGTACAACTACGCTGATGTGTAGGTGCCCAACCCTCTACGACTTTCCGCCCCTTCTCGTCCAGGTACGTCGGCGGCGTGAAGACGATAGTGACGCGCCTGATGCCGCTCCAAACGCATTGTGCAGGAATAGGGGGGTAGATGAAGCCGGTCGGAGGGGAGAGCTTAACGACGAGGTGTTCGAACCGTTCGTGAGCCTGCGTGCTGAGACCATCTACACGCCCGATATCCAGATGGCTAGATTCGAGGACGATGAGCTTTGGCCTGAGATTCTGGAAGAACGAGCACCTCGCCCCGGCTTTGATAGGGTGACAGACAGCCCTCCCTCCTACTAGATGCAGTGTCTCCACCTTCCCCATATCCAGCCTCAGATCCTCCATCCCCTTAGGCAGCGCCTCATGCGAGTGATGTGCGGGCACCCGGAGCGTCCGCGCTGATTCCAGGAGGTAGCGCTTCCGGCTTGGAAAGTCCCTTAGGACCGCGCGGAGGTCGTAGGGCGACAGACGAGCGCCATCAAGCCCAGGGGAGAAGACGAGGGACGCCAAAGGGGATGTCAGTGTTTGTAGCGCGTGATGGGTGAAGGGTGATAGGGTGAGGTCGGTGTATAAGAGCGGTCCGGCGAGGGCGGATATGGCGCGAGAGGTGCGGATGAGAGGGGGGAGGGCCGAGGTGGGGAGGAAGGAGAGGATGGGGAGGAAGATGTCGGGGTGGAGGATCCGGGCTGAGAGTGCTCTGAGGCGGAGTAGAGGGTCTGTATATGGAGTAGGGGAAGGTAGATCAGCTTCCAACCGCGCCATGATGGGCGCTTCAAGGACACAAGGGTGTCGATGCTAGAGGATGTCAGTCATGGAACAGCTCAAGTGAGAGGTTGGCTCTCACCTCGCCGAGCGAATGTAGAGTATCACAGTCGGTCGATCCGCTCGCTATACGGCGTGTATGATGTGAGGTGCTCTTCTTCTTTGCGTACGGGGCGATCACGTCTCTTGCTTCGCAAGTTACCTTTCTCGCGACGGTCGACGCGAGGCAATCTAATCAGATAATTCAACGCATCATCTCGGCCGATGTCTTTCGGCCGAAGGGGTCGATGCCGGCCGAGCCATGCTGTACCACCTCACACTCTCATGCTGTCCAGTGCGAGCACGCAGGTCGAGGACTTGGATGCTGGTGACCACACAGGAGGATGTAGCTGTAGCATGAAAATGAGCTACACTGATGACATATTGCATCTCCAGCTGGCTAATGGAGACTGAGATGACTATGCAGATACCGCCCTCGCCCGCCTTCTCGCTCTCTCAATGGGGCTGAGGTCTCGCCAAGATTAGACTACGCCAGACTATACGTCGCCCTAGGCTCAAACAGCCCTTTTGTTCTGATCAGTCAGCTAAGTGCCCATCCTTCAGCGACAATGAGCTCACCTTCCAGTTCATCCACCCCTCCTCCTCTCCCGTTGCTTTCCGCGTCTTGATCACTCGCCTCGCGGCCCCTTCCTCCCCCTCTGCCTCTTCCAAACCAGTGATGACTCGGCGACGCTTCATGCCTGCCTCAATATCGGGCAGCCACTGCTTGAAAATTTTGATCAGGGCGAGTTCGCGGTTTCCTCGAGGGTTCAGGTATGAGATAAACGATGCAAGCTGCACAATGAGCTCAACATTCCTTTCGCTCACAAAGCCGAAAATGGTGTGGCAAGACTTACTGCTTCTGGCGTATCGTAGACTGCCCACTCGCCCGGCCCCAATCTCCCATCCCCTTCCTCTCTTATCCGCCTTTGCTCCAGATCCTCCTTTTTGAGCTCGGCCTCCGCTGGGTCCACTTCCCACTTTTGCCCATCCGCGCCCCGCCCCGCCCCCCAATGATGCGCTAGCGCCTGCCCAGCCGCCAAGCGCAGCATATCCACTTCCCCCTCGTCCGGGCCCTGGAGGTACACCCTGCCTGTTCCCCACACTGCCGCGCCCGCCTTGCCCTCCGCGGCTCCATTGGCTCCCAGCGGCGCACTCCCCAGTCCATCCATCCACCAAACTTTGTTGCCATACCGGTCGAGCCCGAGCGGCCGGGCCCGCAGCGTGTAGATGGCCGCGCGGAATTCATACTCCAGTTCCCTCAGCCGTCGCTCCACAGCCTCCGCCTCGTCCGCGAGCCGTTTCTTCTCCGCGGTGACATGCCTCGAACCCGCCTTCTTCTCCTTATCCACCGCCCGCTGCTTGTTGAGTGCAACTTTTCGCTCCACCGCCTGCGCAGACCGTTCGGCCGCAGCGGCCGCCATAGCTTTCCGGCGGGCCGCACCGGACGTCTCGGGCTCGTCCTCCTCGTCCAGCTCGGAGATGGGCGACGAGGCCGGCGGGGCGGAAAAGGTATCGACATCGTCGTCTCCAAGACGTGGAGTGGGGGTATCGTCAAGCTCGTCCTCGTCCGCTTCGTTGGTATGGTTGGATTTTGGCGGGCGGGCCGTTCCGTTGGCTTTCCCGCGGACACTAGGGGATCGCGATGCGGGATCACCCTTGACAGTGACGGACAGATCGCCGTCCCCATTCATGGGTTCGTCCTCATCAGGCTTGATCTCCTTGGGTTCCAGCTCGGCCTTCTCGGCTTGTCTACATCGTCAGTCACGCACAATCGGCATCGGAGGAGCACGTACATCCGCTTCCAATCCCGCTTGACGTCCATCTGTTCCTTCCGCACCTCGGTCAACTTGGTCGTACTCTCCTCGAGGTAATCCCTGACTACCGCCGTCTGCCCCGCCAGCTCAATCAAGAACCGGATAATGTCCAATTTGTGCGTAAAGTGGAGAGTGGGGTACCGTTTATCCGGACGACTGAGAATGAGACCCTGTGGACCCGACGTGGCGGCAGGCCCGGTCGACCATGTCGGACGCGTAGGAGCAGGCTTGTCCTCGAATGTCAGGTGTAGGATGTTGTCGAGATAGCTCGGAAGGGTATCGAGTGTGGCGCGATCCCAGAGGCATCCAACAAGAGACTCTTGCCATCCCTTGCGGCCATCCCGGGCGGGTAGTTCCCGGCTCTTCCAGAGGGTAGACAGGGGCTCAGCGATGGGTTTGAGAGTCTCGGTGGTCGTCCCTTTCTTGCCCTCCCAGTAGTCCGTGTCCGATTCGATGTCGTCCGAGGTGGATTTGCCGGTGTACTTGAGAGGACGGACCGGCTCGTTGCCTGCCGAGAGGTCGGCAACGAGGGTGTTGAGCAGGCAGGCATGGATCTCGGTGAGGAGCGGTGCGGGGGTGGAGGGGTCTGTGTGGTACAGTGAGGACTCGAAGTCGTCGAGAGTGAAGGGGGAGAGATTCAGCGGGGCACTAGAGCATTAGTTGACTTTCGTAACTAGGGCACACAGAAAAAGCTCACCCCAGAACATTCAGGAAACTCCAGGTCATCAAGAACTGCTCGAACTGGTCGCCAAACGGCAGCTCCTTGCTCGCAAATGGACGCATACCGATTCTGCCGGCTGACGCATCGCGGTCGGCATTGTACTCGACAAGCAAGTCTGAAGCATCAGCGTTGCCCTCTACGTGGCGCCCGACCACCCCGTCAGCTTCGCACCGCGACTCACCCTCAGTAGGCACTTTGAGTGGCCTCTTCTTCCTCCGCTCCTCCTCGGCCCTCCTCGCCTCCGCCGCCTCATCCGCCGCGCTCACTCCCTCCTTCTTGACCGACTTCCGCTTCTTCTTGGCAGCCGGCATCTCCTCCTCAACCACCGCCTCTTCTGGCGCATGCAGACCTAACCGCTCCTCCCGCTCCCTCTTGCGCTTCTCCATCTGGCGCTCCTTGTACCCCTGAATATGCCTGCGCACCTCCTCCGACATCTCTACAGGCAGATTGTACCGCAGCGCCACGGCCTTCTTGAGCAGCCAGGGCGAGTAGACGGCCGCGTCTCGGTGGATACAATCACGGATGAATCGTTTCAGAATGGCTCGAGAGAAGTTGATCCGGTCTCGCCTGCTGGTGAGATCTGTACAAGATGACGCGCCGAAAGTAACTCACGAGATCTTATCCGCCTTGACCTCCATCACGCTCCCCTCCCATTTCTCGCCTTCTCCATCCCCCGCCACTGATCTACCCTCATCATCGCTGAACCCCTTGATCGGGTCACCTTCTTCGCCCGAAACTCCCGGCGCCCCCTCTTCAATCAACCGCACATTGTAGAAATACGCCATGGGGTCGTCTCTCCGTATGACTTCCTCATTGGGCAAGTCCAACTGGGACGCGAGGGCATGGTATGGACCGGCGGTTTTGGAAGGGGTGGAAGCGCTGTTGGTTTTGGGTGGGAAGGTGCGGATTATACGAGCGAGGTATTTGTCGCCGTCCACGTCGACGAATACTTCTGAGTGGGGTCAGCGGAGGATCGCGGTCGGAACAGATAGCAAGACTCACTCTCTTCGTCAAAGAAGCGATTGACAAAGCGTTCATAGATCTTATCTGCGAGTGCGTCCAGCTTGCCCTCGATTTCTGAGGGTTAGCTTTGTAGCGGAAAACTGAGATAGAGGTGGCTCACGGAATTGGCAGGCGCTGAGAACCGGTCGTTTCAGTTGGCTGGGGAAGCGGGTGTGAAGCAGCCTAGCTTCACGTTGCTCAGACGCCAGAGCTGTGGGGTACGCCAGTGCCGACTTGCCCGTAACTTCGCACGAGTACAGCGGAAGCGAGAGGAATTGTAGGCGATTACAGTATGACCTAGACGTTCAGCTTGCCCCCTCTTTCTGTAGGACAGACTCACTCGTAATCTGTAAATATCTCGCCCGTCTCCTCGACGTAGAAACACTCTCTATCCCATATCCGCCATTCTTCGCCCCCGGCTGAACCCTCCGGTGCCTCATACCCCGTCCCGTTCACAATGACATTCACCGCCTTGCCCTTCTTCTTGTCGCCCGAAGTACTAGCTTCGTTGGCCTCCTCGGCACCCAGGACATCCGTGAGCTGATGTCCCTTGACCACGCGCAGATGCTCCCTGATCCGCCCCTTTGCATCTTTACGCTTCACGCCGAGATCGTCCTTGAAGAGCGAGAGGAGGCGGTCGAGCTGCGCGTCCTCGTCTGGCGCGTCTGCCGGGATGGGGGGGAGGGAGGGTGCGAGGCTGGCGAATTCCGACTCGGCAGGAGCGGCAGCAGTGCCTTTGTCCTTCTTGCTGGACTTGCTAGGTGGGCCGGTGGGTCCCGAGGAGGGCGAGGATGGACCTGCTAAGCTGATCGCGATGGAGGAAGAGCCGAGCGGTTGGAGGATGGCGGCGAGGGAGGGGAGGGGATGGTACAGGACCGGCTTGCGCTTGAGGAGGGGCATGGCGATGATAGACCTGAGGTTGGATGATAGGGCGTAGGATAATGTGTAGAAGACACCGTCGCTGGTGTAATATCAATAGAGCCCGGTGGGAGCTGGACCAAGATGTGACCGAGTCTGCGGCTACGACAGGGATCAGCATCGTTCACAGATTCGACAAGAAGAGGAGAGCTTCAGGCGCTTACAGCTCCGGCGCAAACAACGCGCAGGGGGAGCACGGTAACGATAGCTTACCCGCTTAAGGGTGTGCTACGCTTTTGCCGGCGTGTAGCAGGCGATGCTGCAGGTGGACCAGTATGAACTGGCAGGCGTGAGTGACCTGGTGGGTGTGGATGCTTGTAGAAAGGTAAAGGTGGATGATGACGGGATAGGATGCCCCGATACAGGAGGGTCCGAGGGAGGGGCACCCATTTTTCGCGCGGCGGGCGGGCGGTGATCTAACGCAAAGCAAGGGTCGGCAGGTGGAGGATAGGAACTTTGGACTTGATACAGCGCGTCAGCTACTATATGAACCAGCAAAGCTGATGGTATGAGCATGCAGCTGTGATGCTAGTGTATCGGTTCTGATAGCTAGCATATGCATAGCTGTGAGCCTACACCTATGATTCCTCCTCCCAGCGACAAATCCAGTCTTCAGATGATGCGAAAACAAGCCGGGTCAAAGGTGGAGGGGATCTGGACGCGTCATTAGTGCCACACGGGTTAAGGAGATCATAACGCCGCGAGCCAGCAGCCAGCGAGGGGCACTCCCTTATGCTGAGCGCTCCTTTGTTATTGCTATACCAGCCATACACTAATACCCTCTTTCACGCACAGCTGATACACTCTCCACGTTTAGATTGTCCCAGCGAGACACTCTCAAAGAAAGTAGATCAACTCGTGAGTCTCTCTGCCTTGTCCCTCATTACATTCCTTCACCTGACCCTCCCTCTTCTACCCCAATCTCAACACGGCACGACATCTCTACACATACTCGCACGGTCATCTCAATCATCTACGGTCATTCACTTGGTCGCCCTTCCACCACTGTCGCTGCCGCTGCCGCTCCGCCCCGCATCTCTCTCTCTGGATTACATCTGCATCAAAGCAGAACTGACCGCGGATCTTTTGCTTTACCCTCATCCCGACCCACACCTCATACACGAATGTCAACCTCGCCCCCTCCTACAGGCAAACGCGCCGCATCGCCGCTCTCGCCCGAGACCGCCCAGACATCCGCCAAGCGGGTCAAGGAGGAGCACAGGGAGGACGGAGAGTACTCCGTCGGACCCGTCGTTGCAAAGGAGGAATCGGCGTCGGACGAGGTTCTGGACGCTCAGCCGGGGTCCGCCAACGGTGACGGGAACGGGAACGCTGAGAAGGAAAAGAGCAACGGGAACGGCGCAGTAAAGGAGGAAGCCGGGGACTCTGCCAAGGACAAGGACGGAAGAGCGGACAAGATGGACGAGGATCACACCAACGGGTGAGTTGCATGTGCACTTGGGTATAATCAGGCTGACGGAGTAGGGACGGCCCCTCATCCGCCAACTCCATGCCCGCACCTCCCACTTCCTCCTCCGGCAAGTCCGACCAGCCTCAGCAGATCAGCATGCGGTGCTTGATCGTCACTCAGGACGCGAGTATCATTATTGGACGTGCTGGTGTGCACGTCAACGAGATCAGAGTAAGCTAGCGCGTTGACGATGTCTACAGCGCATAGCTGACGCGATGAAGGAGAAGAGCAGTGCCCGAGTGAATGTATCCGAATCTATTCCTGGAAACCCCGAACGCATCCTCAGTGTCTCTGGACAACTCGACGCGGTTGCCAAGGTGAGCTATGGGCCCGGCCTCGTCACACGGTCTACAGCTGACAATTAGGCATTCGGTCTGATAGTCCGCCGCATCAACGACGAACCCTTTGACGTCGCCTCCGTCCCTGGCTCACGAGCCGTCACCATCAAATTCATCATCCCCAACTCCCGCATGGGTAGCGTGTGAGTTGATGCAAGGACACCTGTCTGGAGCGAAGCTGACATCATAGTATCGGTAAAGCCGGAAGCAAGATCAAGGAGATTCAGGAAGCCAGCGGTGCTCGTCTGAATGCTTCTGAAGCTATGCTCCCCGGATCCACCGAGGTCAGTCTTTTTTTGCTTCAAGCTGCACTCAGCTGATCTCTAGCGTGTCCTTTCCGTTTCTGGCGTAGCCGACGCCGTCCATATTGCCGTCTACTACATCGGCACCATCCTCCTCGAATATCAAGACCGGAACCCCGGCGCCGCATCAGGCCAGTACAAGCAGTCAGGCGGATCTAGAAATGGGGATGGCGGTGGTGGTTCGAGGTCAAGCTATGGCGGGCCATCAGGGGGCGCAGGTGGGGGAGGTTCTTCGTATGTGCCGGGCCAACCGGTTCCGGGCGCACATACGCAACAGATCTTCATCCCTAACGCGTTGGTCGGAGCTAGTGAGTATAGGGTTTCTCAAGGGAGAAAGGAGTGGAGCTGATCCACCAGTCATCGGAAAGGCAGGAGCGAAGATCAACGAGATTCGCGCGCAATCACAGTGTCAGATCAGAGTGGCGGACCCGGGGACACCGGCTCAGCCTGGTCAGCCCGCCAACCCCGAGGAACGGCTCGTGACGATAACGGGTCACCCTTCGTCCATCAACATTGCGGTACAGATGCTGTACCAGGTGAGCTGACCCGTCCGAGTGAGAATTGGGAGAGAGCTGATAAGGTAGCGACTGGAAGCGGAGAAGTCTAAAGCCCAGATGGGGCAATAGAGTCTCGATGGCAGAGAGCCAGTAGAAGGTCGGGGAGACCCCGTTGAAGTACGAGTAGAAGGGTGCATGACCCGAAGCAAAAGCAGTATTAGCAGGGGTATATGAGGGAGAGTTGTCGTACAGCTATAGGTACATATCGTATGAAGTGAGCTACCGAGTCGTGTACGAGGAAGCGCGAGTCGAGGTCGTGGCTGACATTGCGCCAAGCAATCAAGCTGCGATCAGGTGGGATGCATATACCAAGTGCTACTGAAATAGTATAACAAGCAACCAAGAGTAGAACATGCAGACCCTAACTAGAAGTATCCGAGACGAAGAAGATGAGAACGTCCAACTAGGCTATGAAATCGCAAGAGCGAGAAAGAGAAAGAGGGGGTATATGGTTGAAAGAAGCACCTCCCACTTGGGCCCGACCTAGGCCTGACCGACCTGAGCCTCGTACACGCTCTCCGGGCTCCGCCCAAAGTCCGGGGCCTTACTCGGACCGGCCCTGTTCTCGTCCTTCCACTCGCCGCCAAACATCGGGCTCGGACTGGCGATCCTCGGCGGGGTAAAGTACTTGGGCGTCAACGCCGCATCGCTCCCTCCCTCCTCGATATCATTGAGGCTGAGTCCCTTCTTGCCTCCCCCCATCCCATCTCCGGGGGTGTGCGGCAACCCCTCAAACTCCTCGTGCGCCACAAAGATTTGCTCCGACTCCCGGCGGTCCAAGGGCGGTTGGAAGGACACGATGGGCAGGGGAAGCTTGTTGTGGTTCAGCTTGATGCTGAGGCCAGACATGGACTTGAGCTCGCCGGCTTTCGCGGACCCGTACGAGCACGCGCGGGCGAGCGAGGAGCGCCGCCCGCTCCCGGCCGAACGGAGGGTGTAGTGATCCTCGGGCTCTTCGGCTTCCTTGGCGGGACCCCGGTTGAAGGCCATACGAATCGGCGAGGGGAGGGTGAAGCTGCCGAGCTTGGCAGAGAGGGAGCCGGAGGGGGCGGTCGCGGGCGCAGAGTCGCTGAAGGAGGTAGGGAGCGAGTCCTTGGGTCTGGTGGTGAAGATATTGGGGAGGTTGAACCGGCCTTTGGCGGACGATGGGTTGTACTCGACCTCGAGAGGCGTATCGAGATCCTCAGGGACGGGGCAGAATGTGTCGTCCTCGCTCATCTTCTCAGAGAGCTGGCCGTCACCGCCGTGGATATCGCCAAGGCTCGGCCGGTGTGCAGACATCGACCCGCGCAGGGTGTCGCGGTACCGCTGGGCAGAGGTGAGAGAGTTCATGAGGCAGTGGAAGTAGATGGCTGGCGCGCACGAGTGGACCGCTCGGGAGCTGGTCGTCAGCTTTGTCTTTACTGGCGGAATCGGGGGATAGGACTCACATGAGCGGGCCAATAGGCGAAACGGAGACCTTGGTGATGACATCTCCAGCGAGGATGGCGCCCGAGGTGATCACAAGCGGGAAGAGCGATTCACCAGCCACGAAGGCGAGCTTGCCAGCTGTCACTGTCAGCTATAGAGGAGGGAAGCGAAGGAGCTGGACGTACAGAATCCAGGCATGATAGCGCAGCAGTTCTTGTGCGCAAAAAGGCCGGTGCAGATGAGGCCGGAGAAGACGCAAGCGGCAACTGAGGTGTCAGCTCATTCCCGTGCAGTTTGGACTTAGCCAGAGAGTTGGAAGCTTACTGAACTGGGCGGCAGAGCTAGCGAGCTGATTTGATCAGCCTAGCCTATGGACGCTCGATCGGCGACAGCGTCTAACTCACCGTGATCCACTGCAGTTTCTTGATGGTGGAGATGAAGAACGGCAACCACGCTGCAAAAGCAGAGTTGTCGATCTGCTCAAGGGGGTACGGGTGCTGCAGGCCGAATGCGGCACTATGATTGTCAGCTACAGTCGCATAGCCTCCAAGTGTGCATCACAGCTCACGCGGCAAGACCGAGCCCGACGGCCGGGGTGACTGCGGCGAGGCAGAGACCCATGACGGCCTTGCGGCGTGACCAGAGGTTCCATGCGCGGAAGGCAAAGAAGAGGAAGATCGGGAGAAGGACGACCGTAAAGATGAGGTTGGACAGCTGGGCGAGCCACTACTAGCTTTAGCAAGACATCGGCTTGTAGTGGATTGACAAGACTTACAAAGTCCATGAGGTACCCAGCGGTGAATTGCTGGCTCATCAAGAGTACGCGGGCGTTGGTGATGTAGACCAGAACGACGTGTACGCAGATGAGACCAGTGAGCCACATGACACCCGCTCGGGCAAGAGGCGGGTCTTGGGTGCCTGCACCGCCGTGTGCGCTCCGAGCCTTCAAGCGCGCCTGGCGCTGGAAGTAGCGGTGGACCAGCTGGAGGACAGAGCCGGTCACGAGCGCCTGCACGGCCAGACCGGAGGTGCCTGCCAGGAGGGTCTTGGAGATGTCGGACTAGGGGTGAGCTTGGCCCAGGATGGGGTAGGAAGAGGTGGACTCACGAGACCGGTCTGGGCGAGAAGCATCTGAGCTGCCTCGTATGGCGAGAACACCTCAATGAGGCCTTGGTTCGACATCTTGGGAGAAAGTTGCGGTCGGTCGAGAGAGGGCGGAGGGAGGCGGCCTGCACCGAGTATGAGCAAGTCGAGGGAGAGTAAAAGCTATCAAAGCAGTGAGAAGAAGGATGAAGAGGTCAAAGTCGAGAAGTGGTCTGTATATGAACACCACCTTGCACAACCTAGCGAGCTCTTCATAATCCTGCTTGATCGGCGACTGTAGTACCGGTACCTGTCCTATACCCAATCCCTCCGAACTTTGTGGGATCGACGACAGGCGACCTGCCCAACTCGGACTCTGCTACGCCTTCCTACAACTTTCCTGTCCATGATTCCAGGCTTTTGCACGTTGAGATGCACTGAGAGACGCCGATCAGTGGCCTTCTTCGGTCTAACGGCGTAATATAGATGAGACATGGAATGCTGCAAGCGGACGATGGATGGTGAGAAGTGTGGCCGGATGAGGAGAGAAGGCGCGTCAAAAAGGCACAGGGGCGAGACATTATGACGGCATGAAAAAGGATCGACGTTTGATTCCGTCAGCCACCGCCGAAGCTCGCCGAGGTCTCGGCGATCGGTTCCGACGGAATCGGCGCAGTAGAGCGTGTGTTTGAGCTCGTCCGCGCAACACCTCCTTCCACCACCACCACCATCACACAACTCTACTCGTCCTTGTATCAACATCTCCCCCTTTGAGTTACACAGCCTTCAGACACTCATTACTCATCGACGATGCCTCTTAGAGTTCACAGTCCTCTGTCCCGACGATGATCTGACCCTAGATGCACGCATATTGAGTTCGCTTCCCCCGGCCCGCGCGATCGCCAGATCCTCCTGTGCGGACAACCATGGGGAATGCGGACTGTCTCATCACTGTCTATACACCCTGCTGTATCCCGACTGCTGCTCCGCCTTATCTCTATTGGCTGCCTCGCAATCCCCCTTCGACGCGTCCCTTTCGCTCTTCAAATCCATCCCTTAGGCTCCTAGACGCACGACGGAGCGATAAGCTCTGATGGTGGCGTTATAAAGGCGAGCAGCTGATTCATCTCCTTGATACCCATCAACGCGTCTGAAGCTCGACTGACCCTCACCTTCCTACTCAGCCTTCAGGCCCGAAGGCGTCTCCTGACTATCCCGCAAAGGATACCCCATTCAACGGTTTCGCTCACGTCGCTCTGCTCTCGACGCCAGTCGGCAGCAAGCTTCTCATATCGGCTCTCCGTATCCGCCGCATAGATCTGTCCGAAGGTCAGCATTGAAACGCCTCCAGGAGCAGGTGAGTTGTCCACTGACCGCACGCGATCTGAGCTGATCTTGATAGCACATCGGCCACTCCTTTCATCTATCATCTGGGCGTGGTAGCCCTGCACGTGCCATATTCTCTACTCGGGTGCAGCCTCGTGCTGGGCGGACGTTCCAGGAGGTGATGGAGCAGCAAGCGGCGCGACAAGCCGGCTTTGGCGAGAGCATACCGATGCAGCGCCGCCTTCCTTCCCAATCCACCGACCAGCTCGGCTCATACCACTCCAACGGCAGCGCGTCACATCCTATCTCATACCCTCCACCTGCCGCTCCAAATCAACATCGTGCCGCTCGCACTGCGCAACTTCCTCCATCTGCCATCAGCTCGGCCTCCACTCCTCATCTCCTCCTAGACCGCTCACCTACCAAATCCTCCTTGTCGGCGTCCATCTCGGATAACTCGTACCGCGCCGGTACGGCCTCGACCGCCGGGACCTTGCCCTCCTCGTCGTCCTCATCTGCGGGCTCGATCCTGACTTATCCACTCAGTCCGACGTCGTCGGCGCAGTACCCCTGGTCCGAGGCGGACTGGCACCATCCAGACTACGCTTCGGAACGCGGAGTCCCGCCCAGCAGTAAGAAGGAGGGCGGTCTGAAAGGGTGGCTGAAGAGCAAGAGCTCGAAGGATAAGGGGAAGGGGAAGGAAGTCGTGAATAAGCCGGTCAAAGAGGAGAAGCCAGTCTTCGTCGGAGGAGGCAGAGGAGGCGCGCAGAACCGGCGGAAACCCTCGGCCCAGACATCAGCCAAGAAGTCGTCTCCCCTTGTTCCTATTCCCGAATCGCACGATCCGGTCGCTCCTCGTCCTGGCGCCTCTCACTCGGCAACATCCCCGCTCGTCACCTTCACTCCGGACGTTCAGGAGGCGCTCGAAACGCTCAGCCCCAAACCCAAATTTGTCGGCGGCGGACGAGGCGGGGTACAGAACCGGTCAGCCAAAGAGGTACTCCTTCCTGGCCGAGCGAGTGGAAGCGGCAAATCATCCTTGTCTGGCTCGAGCGACGCCGGCAGCTCCAGGCGAAGCTTCATGAGCATGGGCTCGTCCATGCGGGAGGGGTCGATCGGGTCTGGAGCAGATGCGGCGGGGAAGAAGCAGTTTGTGGGCGGTGGGAGGGGAGGCGTCCAGAATCGGAGACCGAAGGATATGGCGGGTGGTGGGGGTCTGTCAAAGAAGCAGAGTCTCGCAGTGTTGGCGGATAAGGGGCTCTTGGCGGGGATCGGGGTGTCGAGTTTTACGGTCACGAGCAGCGAGGGGACAGATATCGGCGAGGGTGAGGGGAGCAGGAATCGGGGATTGGGGGCTGAGAGGGACTGAGGTTGGGTGGCGGGAGTGACAGGACTAAAATTAATAGCTCGTTCTGGACTTCACTTTGTACATAGGAACTGCCTTGTAGCTTGAGTCTCTGTTTGGACATGTGTAGTCATTAGATCATGTTGATGCGATGGATAAGTTCCGCAGCCCATAGCCGTCTGAGAGAGCGTGCTGGAAGTTCTGGCGCTCGTGCTGGCACATGCCAAAGGCAAAGCGGCGAATTCCTGCACTCGTGATGACCCATGCATGCATGCAGGGGCGTGCCTCTATCCTCCGCAAACCTTCGGCAACCATGATACAGGTACCAGGTGGCTCGGAGCTACCGGCTCTTGTATGTACGCTGGCCGCTATCTCATGTCACCCTGCGCGTTACTCGCCTCCCATATGTCCGAGCCTAGCGAGCCTGACTAGCCTGACTCACCTGACGCCACTAGAGTAGCTGCGCCACTTGGCGCTGCAGCAGCTGCAGCGAGCAGCCCGATGCGCCGGTCCCCAGGCTCCACGTGTAAGAGGATTAGCCGCTCGAAATTCCCGCTAGAAGCTATTTCTCCGCATGTCTTGGTAAGGGGGATGTCACCTCTTACGGGATCTGCGCATACCGGTCTTCTTTCCTCCCTTCTCGCGCCGTTCTGTGCCGTTTGAGCGCGTTCGGGCCGCCTCGAGCTTCGGATGTAGATCACGTCGTCCCTGGACCTTCTGCTGGCCTTTCTTGCTGCGGATGCATGGTATCATCCAAAGCAGTGACTACCAAAGTTACTACCCTACTATACCTCACTAAATACTCCGAACCCACACAGAGCCTTGGGTCTCCCAAAAGCTTTGCGCAACCTTTCTGCGCTTTTACGGAGTGTCTGTGCGTTCTGTAACGTACCGGCTACCCGACCCGTGTGGGCACGTTCAGCTCGACAACGCCCCCTTTCTCGCTCCAAACCACAAAGGCATACACCGTCTTTTACCTTCGCAACCGTCTGGATCGGCATCGACAGCGATACGCTCCGACTACCACCTGCTCTTCGTCTTTGCAGCGCCAGCCACGGCTCGTAGCGAACGCGATTCACGGTTGAAAGAAATTCTCGCTTCGCACCCTCCATTCAGATACGGTCGGAGCTGTTTCGAGATCGCTTCGCAAGGAAAGAGCAGATCGGACACCATCAAGACGGAGGCGGCAGAGGAAGCACAGGAGCGACCTGCTGCGAGGAAGCGTCGGTCTCAGGAAATCTCCATCTCAGACACGTGAGTCTCTCATCTACCCTTGCCCTCCACTTCAACACTCCATCTCTTCGCCGGGACAGCTTTTGTCTCAGCTTCTGACTCCATTCGGAGACCCACCGCGTCTTCACACACGACCCCTTGCTATTCGGCTAGCCTGTTATCCCCCCTCACATGTTTGGGATCCACATCCCTAGGCCAGAGTTGGAGCTGTGCGGTGCAGTAACCATCTTCCGCACCCACTCCTTAAAGCTCTACCCCAAAGCCCGGTCTTCCCCTCTCCTACTCCTGACTGCTCCTTGTCTCGGCTCCCCACTGCTCCACCTTGACCCCGCGATCTCGACCATATCAAGCGTCCATCAGTAAACTGATCTATAACAGCTCGAAGCTAGCTATATCTTCCAACATATCGAGCTTGACCTCGACGCTCATTTCGCCCTATACCCCGACCAACCCGCGTCCGATCCAACCCCAACTATCAAGCTGTAGTGCTTCATCTAAAGCGTAAAAGGACGGCCCTCATCACACGCGCATCATCTATCTCTATCTACCTCGTACGTCGCTCAGCCGTTCCTGTGAACCTTCGCATACATCGCTTGACTATTCTGCGACTGCTACCAGGCGAGGAGCGCGTTTCTCATCGCCTCACTACCTCACTGAAAGGATCTGCGACGAGACACGAGCTGACACGCGTAGCGCTTCGCCTCAATCCCTCTTTACCCTCGGCGATCCTTTCTGTCGGTTTGACGCTCCGCCATTTCCTCGCCACCCTCACGCGGGTAGTCACTTCGCCATCGTCCTCCCCTTCTCGACCAGCTACGAGCAAACGTCCACCCTCTCCATCGGTCGGATCGCCCCGCCCCATTCTCTCCCTCATCACTACCCCTCGTACAGCTGTAATGATGGCAGCCCTTCCTCACCAATCAGCCTTTGGGCGCCCATCCCCCAACGAGTATGGCCAGGACCCATCGTTCGACTTTTCGCCATTCATGGAGTTCCCCAACTCCGGGCCATCCTCCTCGTCCTCGGGATCCGTCATCGGTTCACACAGTCAACCTCAGCAGCTCGGCTACTTTAACGGTCTATCGTCGAGCTCGTCACACGGTACAATCCCCTCCGGCACCCCTGTCAAGCAGGACCAATGGTGGCATGAGTCAGGAAGTGCCACCCCACCCTCGGCGGACGGATCACATACTACCCCACCGTACTTTCAACAGGGTGGTCCCCCTCACCCTCTTCAGCCACAATCGGCAGACATGTACACCCCCATGCACCCCGGCTCCCAACTCGTCACACCCTCTACACAACATTACCACTCGGGTCCCCTCGGTTCAGTCTCGGCAATGCCTCCTCATCACCGGCCGCACCTCACCACCTCTCTCTCGTTCCCCGGCCCAATCTTCCCTAACGGATCACATCTGCCACCACACGAAGCACCACTACCCTCTGGCTACCAGCTACCTCTCATCAACGTCAATGGCGGCGCTCATGCTCTCGGAAACGGCTATCAACCAGTCCCAGGTCCATCGCAAAATTACCACTTTGGCATGCCACCACCACCCCTACCAAACAACTTTCCGGGTGCACCGCACCAACGGCCTATGGCGTTGAGACCCGGACCCAATGGGTTCGTCGGTGGCGACGAATGGGTCGGCGAGTGGGAGGATGACGAACATCCGGGCGAATGGTACCATGGGAACATGGAGGTAAGTTCTTCACCTGGCTGGCTTCAAGATCGCGCTTCCCCTATCCGTTCCCCCTCCGGCTATCCTCTCCCGAGACTCTCCCAACTCTTCCCCCGCGTCAAAAATCAAGCTTCTGCCCATGTTCCTCCCCTCTGGAGGCCATCCAGGCGTCGCTCTCTGGCGAGTGTGGCGGAAGAGCAGAGTGGCGGGTTGATCAAAAATCGCAAGAAGACATCTGACAAGTCCAAGATCAAACATCGACGTCGAACATCACCGGAGCAGCTCAAAGTACTCGAGCATTGGTTCGAGATCAACTCAAAGCCGGACAATGCGTTGCGGGAGTGGCTGGCTGGCGAGCTGGGGATGACGAAACGGAATGTCCAGGTTTGGTTCCAGAACAGGTGAGTTTCTATTTTGATGGCAGGAACTCAGCTGACTTGTAGACGCGCCAAAATCAAAGGCCAGCAGATCAAGGACAAGGTCGCGCTCGAAAAGTCATTCAAAACCGCCGAAGGGCAGAAGACACCCGAGAGCCAGATCATCGCCGCCCGCCCCGCCATCGTCGCCCCAGAACCCCCTCATCCTTTCCCACGGGAATTGCGCGAAAAGGTCGAAGCCGAGGCAGCCGCCAGAAAGGCAGCAGCTCAGGCAGCCTCGAATCCGCCGGACAACTCGGATCGGAATACCCTCTCCATCCCGCAGAGCGCATTACCAAACGGCGGGCGGAGAGTCTCGTTGGCAAGTGGCGAGGCGGAGAAGATCCAGATGTGGGCGGCGAAGCGGAATGGGTCGACGTCTGGGGGACCGAGGAGCCCAGTGATCGGTCAGGCGGCGGCAGCGCGGCGGGGGAGCATCCCCTACCCTACCCCACTATCGACTACCTTTGTCGAGAATGCTGTCCGCGGCGTACAACCGGCCGCTCCGTCCAGCCCAAAATTCAGCCCGCTGGTCCGACACATGCCTTCCGCTCTTCATCTCACCGCCATTCGCAACAATACTCGCCGAGCATCCATGCCTGGCGCACCACAGCTACTCTCCTCGGGTCCCTTTACCCCTCCCCGTATCGTCTCCTACCCGCTCTCCTCTGGCGTCAACAACGGTCGATCTAGCGAACTCCCCTCCATCAAGGATGACGGCGAGAACCCCTCGCACCCCTTCACCTTCACCGACTCCGACTTCTCCACCACCTTCCTTACTCCTCCTTCATCAACCTACAACCCCTCGGGCGTGTCACCCGATCTGCTCTCTGGCTCGTCCTCCTCCGAACAGAGCGGGTTTGACTTTTTGGCGACCGAGCCTTTCAACCCGGCGGGACCGCTCCCGAACCCCGCATTCTCTTTCGGAAACGCCCCCATGGTCAACACCGGCTCGGGTGGGCAGCAGACGGAGGAGGAGGCCAAAATGGCGCAGGCGATGTACGATGCTTTCCGAGAGGGAGGGCGTTTGGACAGTCTGGCCAGTCTGGGCAGTGTCGGGAGTGGCGGGACCTTCAACTCGGACGGGACGTCCGGGACAGCCGGGGACGGGGACTTTGGGTTGGACTTCAACCCAAACCGACGGGCATCAGCGTGAGTCCAATACGAGCTGGGCTCTCGGATGATAGCTGACCCTTAGACCCAATGGCCTGCACAAAGACCTTGGCCTCCTCGGTCTCGACCCCTTCAGCGGCAACGGCGGCGTGCCCCTCCGTCCCTCCCCGCTGGGTATGGGCCACACTGGTACCGTGCCCAGCGAACCATTGATGCGCCCTCCCTACATCCAGCAGAGTCAGAGCGAGTACAACCAGTACGCTCAGCCCCAGCTCAACATCCCGTCCGTCCCCGAGCATCCCTCCTCGGCATTCACGTCACCTGGCTCGCAATTGCAGGCCAGCCCGGTCGAAACGAACATGTCTGTCTCATCCTCCATGTCGCGCCACGGCTCGAGCAAGGACCACAGCCCCGCGCACGACAACTCTCAATCGAACGGCTTCCCTGCCTTCGATCATCAGGCTGCACACCGGAGTCACTCGGCCGGGGCTGTCGACATGTTCTCCGGGAGTGACAGCTTTTGGGATGTCCCAGCTCTGGACGGCGGCGATGGCCTGGGCTTCTCCCTCGTCGTACCTACCATGTCGGTCTCGGCTCCTCCTTCGGCGTACCCCGGCTCGATGGGCGAGGCGCAGCAACAGAGCCTGATGGCGCCGGCTCATATTCCGGGGAAGAGCTCGAGTGTGTCACCGAGGGCGGGGAAGATGGGACGGGGAGCAGGATCGGGCAATGGTGGGCATGGGCTTGTGGATGTGGCGGAATGATACTTGAGGGGGGCGAGATGGGATACATGGACGGTAGGCACGGACAGTTGGTCTCGGATTTTGGGATACGAGCTTTCATATTCTCTTCTAGGTTGTGAGGGCCTTCAGTAGCCATACTTGTACATCGCGAATCTCATGTGACACGCAGTCTCTCTACTCGTACAGTGATTGCTATACTCTCTATGACTCTCTATGCAGACGACGAAGTAGAAGCTAGCCGTGAACCTCGATCCCTGCCATGGCCTGATCGACAACGTCTTCCCTTAGGCCCCGCCACTCCGCCATTTCCATCATCGCCAGCTGGATCATGTCAATGAGCCCCAGCTTCCTTTCCTCTCCCTTCACTGCCCCTCCTGGCTCCTTCACTTCCGATATCCGCATAATAGGCGCAGGCACCTCTGGTAGCATTACCCTCACCATTCCCGTCCTGCGCATGGCAAGCAGCCGTAATATCGCGATGTTCCGAGCCAGTGTCAAGAGTACTTCTGACCACTGTTCGTCCTGTCCGCCATTACCTTCCCCATCGCTCCTTCTCGCCTCACCTTCTACCCCGCAGTGACCTTGAACCCGGAGAGAGATATCGCCGGTGAAAGGACTGACTCCCCAGCTCGCCGTTTCCTTGACCACGCTCTTGAACCACGCATCCGCGCTCAGTGGCCACGAGCGACCATTTCCTCCTCCCCTGACCCCCGCTCTTCCGTAGCTCGTCTGTATCACCAAGGTCCTGACGCCGCTCGGTATACGCTCCATACACCTACTAAGTATCAGCCAGCGGAGGACGTCGCACCCCTCGTCGGCGGAAAGAATGAGTTCGGGTGGCCCGGGCTCGAGAAGTGACCGAGCCAGCGTACCACTCTGGGGCCAGCGGTTGGTGTCTGCGTCGAGCTGGATATGGAGGGAGCGGAGATTGGGGATCGCGAGGGAGGAGGCCGGGATGGAAGATAGGGCAGACCGGCCCCTGGTATTGGTCGAGAATACATGGAGAGAACGAATGAGGGAAATGTTGGGGTTGGGGTTGGGGGTAGGGGTATAGGCGGTCTGGTAGCTGTGTCCGCGGGAGAGGGGGTGAGGAGAGTCAAAGTTGAGCGATAAGTGACGGTAGAGAGCTGTGATGGCGAGCTCATGCAGATCCTTTGATAGGCGAGCTGCAACAGCCTGAGTTGCGCGTGGGCAGAAGTATAAAATGCGCACGAGGATGTCAGGGTGTAGGATAGGAGGAGTTCGAATGAGGATGGGATCGATCATCTTGCTTTAACGTGCCGCGTGTGTTTGCTCGGTGGAATACATGAACGTCGACATCAGTACATCTAGTGCGGTCTATATGGCAGGCAGAAGGTCACTCTCCTTTGTGGTCGGACGCTTGCTCCGGGATAAAGGAGAATGATATGAGAGGGTGTGCCTAAGGGGCTCACATATCCCTCCCCTTGGGCTGACGTCCGAATCGCATCGTCAGTCAAACAGACGATCAGCAGGTCAATCAGTAAAGCCCCCAATATACTGCATCACAGATCCCCCTGGAACAAACCCGCCGGCAGATCAAACCACCCGTGCAAATCCCCAAGAAGTGGCTGGACCGCCCACGCCGGGAGATGACTGAGATCGACATCTGGAGGGGAGACATGTGGCGTCTCTTGCGTGTTGGTCGTGACTGCCGAGTAGGCGGTACGGCGGAGGTCGAGCAGGACGTGAATCGCGTCGGGAAGCGAGGGATTGGGCGGGTCGGAAGAGGGCATCGAGTCTTGCCATTTCCGCTTGGCGCGCTCGAGGAGGCGGACATATTGGTCTGGATCGTTAGCTGGGGATTCAAAGTCAGGGCGATCCGCGCAACTCACTCGCTAGTCCCCAGTAGCCCGCTTGTTCCCTCAGACACCCAACGATCTCGTCAAACGCCTCGTCCGGTCCCGTCCGATGCGCCAAGAACGCATGTACAAACAGCACCCTCGCCGCGACCCAGCAACCCCAGATGAAGAATGGGGTCGAGGCCGTCATCCAGCCCACTGCGCGCGCCGTATGTATTAGGTCCACGATGGCGCCAGCTGCAGTGAGACAGGTCGAGGTATGTGGCTCGATGGGCTCGCCGGTCGCTAGTGCTGGGTAGGCGTAGTATGCGTTCAGCTTGAGTAGGGTGGCGTGATGGATCGCTTGCTTTGGATATCAGCTTTGGCCACAGTGGACCGCACAGCACTTACGATCATCAGAGTCAGTCCGTCTTGTCTACCCCCGGTGACACTGGGCCCGACAGCCTCAAAGCAGCCCCTCGCCGCCCCAGTGAGGTCTATGGTCATCTCCTTCCTGGCCAATATCGCAGAGCTGTCGCCTGGCTCGATGACTTCCGCTTGTAGCGTATGTGCCCGGCCGAGCAGATCCAGCGCTTCCACGAGGTGTGCAAGCGGAGAGATGTTGGACGTATTGTCGCTTGGCTGGCGATGTGGTACCGGGCGGAAAAGAGGCGTGAAGCACCATTCCTATGGATAAGCTGGATGTGCCTGACGCTGGCGAAAAGGACTAACGTTGCCAGCCCATATCTCGTTGGCACAAGGTAGTCGCCGCTTAACCTCAGAATCCGGTATGGCAAAGTCCCAACCCGTCGACACGCACGCATACCGATCCAAGCAGAAGATCAACCAAAACAATCTCCGCCTCGTCTCATCCTCCCTCCAGTCCGCCGGAGGAGGGATGATGCTCGTCCTGCTCAGACTTGGCGCCGGTGCCCTTCCTCCAAACGTCGGCTGTCCCGCCGCATCTTCCTCCTTCGCCAGCCCCAGATGTACCGCCGAACGAGTGAGGAGCGCAAGTAGACCCCAAGAAGACGGACCCTGCTCCGATCCGATCAGGTCGAGCGCGAGCAGTGCCAATGCCTGCACGGATGATATGGATGTCGACTCGATAGCGTGCGCCAAGACGTGCTGTTTGGCCGCTTGCCGATACGTCGCTTGCGTGGAGGGAGGGAGGCGCGGATCGTTCGAGTACCGCAGAGAGACGACGACGATTGCGTGAACGACGATCGACCAGGGAGCGGAGAACGGGGGTAGAATGGGAGAAATGATGGGTGCCCAGGGATGGATGAAGGTGAAGAAGAGTCCGATGAGGTCGCGGACGATATCGTCGGGAGGGAGGATGTTGGGGTCGCGGAAGGAATGGGCGGAGTGACCCGAGGGCGAAGCGGACGGGCCGAAGGAGGAGAAGTCTAGCGGGGGCATCGCCGCATTGGCGGATGAAGAGCCGGAAGTAGGCTGAACTAGAGCGTCCATAGGACTCGGCTGGGGTAGACCGGTATACAGCGATGTGTTCCCAGCGAGACCGGGAAATGGCTGGGACGGTCCAGCATGGCCTGCGGCACTTTGTTGGACATGTGTGAGACGAGTCTCTTGATCCGCCAGCCGGATTTCGTACGATTGTATCCGCTCCTCCAGGTTCTCTGAGGGATCAGCTGGTGGACTAGCGTCCTCCGTCATTCTGTACAAGACTGACCTAGACGCCTGGCCATATCTGTCCCAGTACCCGGCCGCAAGCCAGGTTTCAGCTTGACGGGGTAGTAGCACTCATTGGGACTCTTGGCGCAATTCCCACAGACAGGCTTCCCGCTGTCGCACTTGACCTTGCGTGTCCGACAGGGCGCGCAGGTGATGGCTAGTGGTCTTGACCCCATCGCACCCTCATCCTCGAGTTCCGGTCCGGTGTCGGCCGTCTCGGCTTGGCTCTCCCTCCTCCTACGCTTTCCGCCAGTTTGGGTCGTTTGCGAATAGGCAGACATTGCGCCGGGACTGCCCGTCTCCCGCCTTCCCATTAACCCGGAGGTGCTACTCTCCCCCTGCCTCATCCCGTCAACGCTGTACCCCTGATGATACATCATTGGGCTCGGCGGAGGGAACCCCCAGCCAGCATCCGGTCCACCTCGATTTGACATCTTGGTTCTGTCCGCGCTACCCGCGGCAGCTTTGGCGCCTCGCTTCGATCGAGCTGCGGCTTCCGAGCTGGTACCGAGGATGCCGGTTACAGGGACGCTGCTCGGCGCCTCGTACTCGGGATTGAGAGGGGATTCGACCTGATCCGGTGCGTAGGCGGGGGTGAGTGTGACTGTCGATGCTGGATCTCTGAGCAGATTCCTCAGCGTCAGACGACCTGACGACTTGCTCGTGGCCTGTGTTGCCATACCCGTCTGTAAGTATCGACCGGACCGGTGAGTGGAGGTGATCTCGGTGTAAGAGTTGTTCCAATCAGGCATCGGCGCATCTTCATCCCGCCAGCCAGCCAACAGCAGTAAGCAGCGTGACTCAGGGTAATTTGATTCCGTATGTTTCAGGTTGGTCCGTGCGTCAGCTGTTTCAGAAGAGAGCTTTCACTCTGAGCTTCTGCCGATGCATGCAGGGGAGACTGTCCGATGTCGGAGTGCAAATCACGCTGTCATACATATAGGCGGTCTGCTGAATGTCAGCTCATATACGGTAGGCTGTCAGCTTATCGACTTGAGCATTCTGAGTCAGGCACGCTGCCATGTCGTCAGCGGGGAAGCGGTTGTGGAGTAACGGGAGCAGAATGAGGGCCTCCGTGGCGCCCAGCTCTCGAGATGTGGAAAGGAGCTAAGTTAGTGCTGGCCCCATCTCTTGGCCTGCGCAATGCATGCATTCAAGCACAGCTACACGAGCGTGCAGAGCATGAGACAACGGAAGCCCCGCTCGTCCTTCTGTCCTCTTGCTTGCAAGTTGAAGCCTCCAATAATTGCCGCAAAGTCACCTTGATCAAGCTTACCCCGCGTCCTCTCTCTCCCCTGACGCGCGTGACGCAATCGCCCTCCGCTCCCTTTCGCTGCCAGGCGATGATCAGCTGCTCTCGTGCGGTCTCTGAACACCTTTACTCCCTCCGTCTCCGTCGACCTCGTGACCCCGTGATCACCCAGGCCTCCCGCGAAACCTCATCTGACGCCTCCGCGGTGCCTCGCCCTGAGTCGGCCTGACGAGCGGCTCCATCGAACCTTCTCGGCAACCTCCTGGACCGAGCCGACATCTTCCATTATGCCTCTCTTCTCGTCATCATTCCAACTCTCATCTTCCTCTCAACCTCCCACATCTCGGGTCGACCCCGTCATAGCCCCGGACGCCCATCACGACCTTGACGACCACAACAATCAGCAGGCTCGGAAGGCGACTGTGCCCCCAGATAGCCCGTTCCACGACGACAACGAGGGAGAGGACGAGTTCGACCTCTACGACCCCAGGTTCAGAAGGACCAGCAGTGAGGCGGAGGTCGAAGACAGCCAGAGTCAAGAGGTAAGTCAGGATCCCTGTGATGTTCGTCGTGGCCAGCGGGCGATCACAAGGCGTAGCTCGCAACACGCGAGGCTTCGGTGAACAAAGGATGGACGAGCGCAACGTCGAGCAATCTCTGTCGCTTCGGGCGTCGAGGAAGGCGGAGTTGTGGCATGCTATGACTGAGCATCTCTCCATCCCCCTCCACTACTCATTGCCCTTCACATTCACTCGTTTGCTGGTCCCATCATGACACACGCTGACGCACCTCTTCTTCGCATCATCCTACACCAATTCCCTTTGTCCGACCATGCCCATCCATACTCCCATCCCACACCGCCACCCCGTGCGCGCACCGACTCTCATCGTCTCCCTTTACCTGAACGTCATACCCTCTTCTCCGAATACCGCTCCTCCAACACCCACTTCGTCTCTTCGGATCCTCGTCCACCCCAGCAGGCTAGTGGCAATCCCACTGTACGCACACCGGTCGTGCTTGAGCCAAAGCAGCATAACACTCCATCTCCGAGCAGACCTCCTCGTACCTCGCTCTCGCCATCGCGAGCGTCCCCGGGCCATCTAGCTAAAAGTGGCAATATGGACGTTCCCTCATCTCCCAGCGGGCTTCGACCCCGTCCCCACCAATCCCCCTCGCGCCACCATGGTCTCTCGGCTCTCTCCCCACTGCAGGGCCTCTCACCGATGCCTACTGCGTCCGTACCTCTGCCCTCACCCCGCAGCGGCCACGCGCGCTCAATTTCGGGCGAATCCGATGGGCGTAGCGCAGGCGGCCACTCTAGGGCGGGTAGCGTGACGCGCAGCCTAAGCAGGCGACAGAGTCTATATCATTCAGCGGCGGAATGGGGAGATGGCAAAGAGTACGGGAACGAGAACACAAGTACTCCAGCATCTCTCTTCAGCCGCTTGACCTTGGTCAAGGCGCCGGCTTCGGAGCAGGCTGGACTCAGGCGGTGAGTCTTGCGCCCCCATTGAAAGCTCAATTCACTGACTTTATAGTCGCTCCAAGTCATCGTCCGCACTCGCACCTATCGGTCTCTCCCAATCCATCGATATCCCTGCTACCTCACCCCGGGCTCCCCGTCGCAGCTTTGCGTCAAGCTTCAACACATTCTCGCCCATGACCCCAGCGAAGGCGTCTCCGGTCTCTCACGCTCCTGGTGGCCCGGACGCAGTTCACCGCATCTCCACCATCTACTCGGCGGCGGACAACGAGGGCGGGCGAGCTAAGTCATACACACCAGACGAGGTCGTCGAACTCGCTCGTGGCTTGGCCAGTCCCGTACTCATGCCCGAGGGCGGGTTCAAGGGTGCGGAGCTCAAGCGCCGCAAATCCGCGGGAGCCAGCTACAAGCGGTCACCGAGCTATTCCGGCAGTCTTGCATCCACCCCAGAGCAGCACCCACCCACCGCGCTCGAACCTGTCGAGTACGTCCAGTTGGAGGATGACTGCCTCCTCCCCTTTGTCGATCGTGCCGCCGAGGTCGGGGATCTCATGAAGCACTCTAGCAACGAGAAGATGTTCACTCTTCTCCGCGCAACCTTCCCCAAGGACCGGGCGAGGCGGAATTGGCAGGAAATCTCGCCGGAGAGCTGGAACTGGGACGAGTTCAAGCTCCACCTCACGGGTACGGACCGGCTCGAATGCCCGGACTATCAATGGATCTTCCGCGCTCGACAGGCGGTCCGGCAGCGCTCGGTCGCATTGTGGGAGAAGGTCGGCGTATGTCTGGGATGTGATGACCGGCTCTTGAATGCTGGAGGAGAGGATGGGGCGGCTCAGACGTGGGGCGGTCTAGAGGGCCTGGACGACGATGACGGAGCGGCATACAGGATGGCCAGCCAGGTCTGGATTGAGGGAATACAACCCGTGGACCAGGATATGGCGAGGGCGCAGCAGGACTTCATCGAGGAGTTTGGAGAAATCGTGGAGGACGATCCGGAGGCCACGGCGGGGATGACGGCTCTTCTGGGCTCGATCGGGGAGGAGAATGAGGGCGCGGGCGGAAGCTCGGGCAAGGCTGCGTCGCAGACCACAGCGCAACGGGCTGGATCAAGGCACCAGCGCGATCCGCTCATGTCGCCCGTCACCGGATCATCTGCCCTACGACGGGACTCGGCCGCCGGCTCGCCCAGTCCTTCCCGTGCAGCTCCGAATGCGAAGAGCCGCACCAAGTCCTTTGTGGGTCTCACCATCGTCTCGTCCTCCGGTTCACCGCAGGCGGCATCCTACCACGGTCCGAGCCGAAGCGCGAGCGTTTCGCAAGGTCTCGGCCTCGCCGGAACTTCGGGCGCCAACACGCCCACGATGCATATGGGGATGATGTCCCCTTCGACTTCGCACCACCACCAAGCCCCCATCCTGGACCGCGGGCCGGGATCTACCCTCTTCCCCTCGAGCTTCTCAACGCTTAGCGCAGAGCCGAACCTAGGTAGAGCGGCTAGCGGGCTGGTGGGCGGATTGAAGAGTCCGGATGTGGAGAATCAGTTCTCACATGGCGGGTGGGCAGAGATGAAGCGGGGTCTGGGCAGGAAGCAGAGCGGGACTGGATTGAGCGAGAGTAAGTACTCGTCTTTCTGGTTGTTTCTTTCAATTTGTGTGGGAGGAGATGGCTGATAGTATCAGGTGCAATCACGTTTGCGAGCGAGTCGGATTATGAGCATTCGGCTGGTCACCACGACTAGGCAGGTACTGCGGGGACAGCAGCGCACCAGGCTGGGACTAGGCGGGTTTGAGGGAATGTAGGAAGTGAAACGAAGCGCTCGATATGGCAAAGGACGGGAAAGGAGCGACCTGGCTGATACATGTACCTTTAGTAGTTACTGCACATACACGAATCAATTGTAGACGGCTCTCTTACTCGTATGTACGCTTCACAACTGGACATCTCAAGATCGCGAGACAGCCGTTCCAACAAGCTGTCTTGTCGTCGGCTCGCGTCAGGCCGCGATTGCCCACCGTCGGCCGTATACTGGCGCAGCCATCGGACGGCCGTAGCGATAGTCCCAGAGGAAAGGGTTCCAGCTTGTGAGTCTCCTAACTTTTATTGCGCGGGCGAATATGAGACGGTATTGCGGTATCGAGCGGGCGCGTACGGCTCAGTACGGCGAGATACGGTAAATGCTGAACTCCCCCACTTTGCCCCACTTACTCAGCCGGCGGCACGATCCGCGGCTGGACTTGCCGTCTTATCAAAGACCAGGAATAGATTCATAATCCGCCGAGCCACTCCCCCGTCGAAGGAGCTCCAATCTCCTTAGGCCGACGACGCAAAGAGCCAGATCCCAATCCGCTCTAGGACAGCGCAGAACTGTACCGCATGGGCGAGCTAGTCGGACGAAGAGCGGATCTCGGCGAGATTCGACGGCAATCCTTATCTGTCCTTCCGCCGTCACTTGTCCTTCGGCTTCGGGTGCTGTATGTAGCGGTACATGATCCTCCATATCGTCTGCGGCAGGAGGCTGAACTTAAGTTGGACTCAGCCAGCTCGAAGACCGAAACCTCTCGTTCGCCGCCGCCTGATCGAACCGCAACATGTCTCTCAACAACGACGACAAGGAGTATGCTGGACCTCAGACGACAGTCTCACCTGCCTATGAAGGTCTGACAGATGAGGAACTAGCTACAACCCATGAGGGCGACCACGGGACGCGTCGGGATCTGGTAGGTGCTGCAGCCCTAGCAACACATGGGGAATGAGTTCCCAACTGACGCCTAGCCCCCTCGTGTGGTATCCATGATAGCTATCGCTGGGACTATCGGGACTGGTGAGTGCTATGCCCCAGCTGTGCAGAGCTTCGGTTAAAGCACCAGGCTTATTCTTGGGCTCCGGCTCCGCTCTTGCGGTGAGCTCGTAGCTGGTCTGGGTGATTCGAGCAGGGCTGACTCCTCAGCTTGGTGGTCCAGTCGGCGCATGGCTCGGCTACACGATCATGGGCGCGCTTGTTGGTTGTATGATGTACTGTCTCGTGAGTCCTTTGTGTCCGCCCGCGCTGACCCTCAGGGAGAAATGTGAGCCTCTTGCCCATCCGTCTGCGGTCTCACAGCCAGTACTGACATGTAGGACCTGCTTTGCGCCAAACATCGGCGGCTTCGTCGAAATGGGCACCAAATACGTCTCGCCGCATTTCGGCTTCATGATGGGCATCAACTACATACTCCAAACCGGCATGGCGATCCCCTCAGAGCTATCGGCTATCGCAGTCATGCTGAGCTTCTGGGACGAAAACGCCACTCACGCGGGCATCTATATCGCTGTATTCCTCGTGGTCGCCATCGGAGTGAACGTCATTGGCGTAAGATAGTGAGTACACAGCATCACAATGATTCTGCGCAGAGCTGATCGAGTAGCTACGGCGAGATTGAGTTTTGGTTCGCCTGCCTAAAGGTTGCCACGCTAGGTGAGACCGACGCCCGTTGAAGTGTCTGGCTTTGGGATCGGCTGATGAGGCAGTCGGCCTGATCCTCTTTGGGCTGATCGCCAACCTCGGCGGTATCGGACCCAAGCACGAGTTCATCGGTGGTCGATACTGGCGAGATGAGCCTTTCAACGATACATTCAAGGGGCTTCAGCCGGTCGCCAAAGCCCGCTTCCTGGGTTTCTGGGCTGTCTTCACAAAGGTCAGCAGTCTTGTTATCGACAGCACAGCTGGGGTGAGAAACTGACAGGACAGGCGGCATTCAGCTATGGTGGTATCGAGAGTATCGGGATCCTAGCGGGAGAGGCTCACAACCCTCGCCGGACGATGAGAATGGCAGTGAGGACCGGTAAGTTGGATGATTCCACCCGCCCAGTAGGCAAGCTCAAAGTGCAGTTTTCTACCGTATCATCGGTATCTACATGCTCGCGATCCTCATCATCGGCCTTAACGTCAGCCAAAAGTCACCCGAGCTGCTCAGCGCCGTCGCAGGCGGAGGCAAGACCGCCGCGAGTTCGCCCTTTGTTGTCATCTGCAAGCAGACAGGCGTCCAGGTCCTGCCTAGTATCATCAATGCTGTGGTCATGACGTCTGCCCTTTCCTCGGCGAACGAGAACATCTACGCTGTCTCGCGGACGCTCATGGCACTCGCAAGGAACGGTGAGCCCCATCAGTTACAGTCAGTGGGAATCAGCTGATATATAGGCTCTATGCCGCAGTGGTTCCTCAAGACCAACAAGGCCGGTATCCCATTCTCTGGCGTCATCATCGGGTTCTGCTTTGCGCTACTCGCCTTCCTCAGTCTATCTGCGGGGTCCAACGTCGCCTTCTCCTGGCTTAGTAACCTCTCTGCTCTGTCCTCCCTGGTCGGGTGGACGTGTATCTGCTATTGTTACACCCGCTTCAAGAAGGCTTGTGATGTCCAAGGTAAGCCTCGAACCTTCTTCCGCTGACAGCCAGGTATCGACCGGACTCGGCTCCCCTTGCGATCATGGTTCCAGCCGTACCTCGCCTGGGTGTGCATCCTCTTCTTCTCCCTCGTTCTGATCTTCAACGGCTTCACCGTCTTCCTCGGCGAGTTTGCCATCTCCGACTTCTTTGCGGCCTACGTCACCCTTCCGCTCATCCTCATGTGCTTTATCGGCTTCAAGCTCGTCAGGAAGACCAAGGGGGTCCACACGGACGATATTGACCTGGGTGGGGGGCCAGCGGAGGCGTTGAGGGGCACGCAGTACGACAGGCTTGAGTATGCCGCGCCTGTGGGGCATCAGTTGAGTAGCTCAGCGGGTGAGAAGGTTTAGTCAGTATAGCAGGGCGGAGATCCAGTGAACGAAAGGATGGTGAGCGGGAAAGCCGCCTCGTTTCGGTTGAGAGATGATAGATATTGTATGGCCAAAAATGAGCCGAAGTAAGGCGCTCTGTACTGAGCGGCGCTCCGAGCTCCACGCAGAAGGGCCACGGAGTCGTCGAAGCGCTAAATGGTCGATTGAGGTAGAAAGAGAACCTCTGATCAACAGCTGTTTGACCGGTGACCGGCCACTCCGGTCAACTCGGCGCACAAATTCGCGCTTGACATCCACCTCCTTCACCCATCAACAAGTCCCGCCGTATTGTAGCATTCTCGTCCAGCAAAGCGCATCTGGAGCCCTATCGAGCTCTGCCTGTCCTCACGTCATACCTCCATACCTGAATCTTGCGGCTGGAAGACGCCCTTATCGAGCCGACTGCGCAAACCCCAATCCGATTGATGGGCGCTTCCCGCTTCTGCAGCACCAACCTCCATACCGCGTAGCATCGACTCCGTCAGACCTAGGATGGACACTCAATCTCTTCCGTCCGGTTGGCCTGCTGGATCCAGCTTCATCTCCGGGTCGACCGCGGCGCCTTTCACTGCTCCAGCGGGATCACAACTAGGCTCGTCCGGATCAGATAGTTCGACCGTACCATCTCCGGTCCACGCGACGAGCATCACCAGCGGGAATAGCGCAACTCAACGTCCTATCGCTGCTCATCCTGCCCGAAATGGTGCGAACGCCGTCGCAAGCGGAAGCGGATCTGGCAAGCTAGCAGCAGGGGGAGAGAAGGGGAAAGGGGTGAAGCCAATCGCACCTGGCCAGAGCACGGGACAGGGGGCCGCCAAGGTGCGGAAGAAACGGGATCCGGGAGATGGGAAGCGGAGGAAGGTTGCGAAGGCGTGTTTGGTCTGCCAGAAGAGCCATCTGACGTGCGATGAGAGTGAGTTCGAGAGCTGCTCCATGTGTCTAGGAGGGAGAGGAATGATTCGCATGCCATGGACTAAGCTAATCTCTCAGAACGGCCATGTACACGATGCGTCAAGAAGGGGATCGCAGACCAGTGCGTTGAAGGTGTGCGGAAGAAGGCAAAGTATCTCATGGAGGGGGAGTTGAAGGATTTTACAGGTAGGTCCAGGAGTCCCCCGCGCCAGGTGCTGAGACTGAACGAGCAGAACATCCCGCACAAACCACCACGTCAATATCTCCTGCTACTTCCTCGTCACATCGCCCATCGGAACAACCAAGCTTTAGCTTGTCGTTGACCACCCCGCCCGTGCTGCCGCCAATAGCTAGAACAAACTCCGACCTCCTGCAGCCTCTCGGTATACCAGGCCTACCCACTCTGGGGAGGGAGGAGGATATCTGGCTGGCGCCTCAGATGCTGGGACCGGAGCGACTGGAGTCGCCGGAGCGGAATCGGTTGCCGAGCGAATTACTGGGAGATATACGGAGCGGGAACGGGACTGGGGTCATGAGCGGAGGTGGGGATGGGATATGGGACGATCCTGGTATTTTTGGGAATGGAGGATTCGGTGAGCGGGCCGCTGTTTCTAGGAGGACGCGCAGCTGAATCAGAAAGACTTCGGCACATCAGCGAGCAACGAATACCAAATGCTGGACGCAATGCTGAATTCGATGTCCCCCGTCTTCCCGTTCGACCTCCCTGATGACAATCAACTGTCCTTGGACCCCATGCTGTCTCAGCCAGCTCCCAGCCCGTACCTCACCGACCACCTCGGCTCTTCGCGCACATCCGGGCTGTCCATGCTAGGCGGTCAGCCAACCTCCTCCTACTCCCAGCCTCGACACCCAGACTTCCTGCTCGATCCACCCAGCAATCCCCACCAGTCGCTCATCAGTCCCAATTGGGCAAGTGCGCCACCCCAATCTCATCTACCAGACCAACAGCCCGACATGAATCGCTTATCCGCCGGTATGGCCCCTTCTCCCTGGACAAATTGGACGGAAAATGCCTCGGCGGCGTCAAGAGGATCATTTGGCGCACAGAGTATGGGCGGGTCCGAAGCTAGGAGCAGCAACGCCGGTCCGTCAGCGCAGGAGCAGGGAGATATGGGGCAATATGCGGAAGGCATTCCGGGTATTTCAAGCAAACAAGGAAGACTCCGGACGAGTGCGGAAGTGTACCACAGTGTCGTCAAGCCATTGTGAGTGTTTGTCTTGTCAGCACTGCCTGACTCCTCGCCACCCCAAGGTCAAAGCTGATACACTAGCGACTATACTGAGGGGTACCACCTGCTCATGGAGCATATCTCGAAGAATTTCCAGCAAAAGGAAGTGCTCAGGGTGGTCAAAGCATTGGCAGCGTTCCGGCCAAGTCTAATCGTGTTGCAGTAGGCCAGATCTTGGTCGCAGCAAGGATCGTGCTGATCGCTTCAGAATGCCCATGAGCGAGGAAGACGAGGTGTTTCTTGAAAGGTCTTTCCAGCGGACTCTGATTGTCAGTCATCTAGAACCGAAGTGCGGGATCGAGCTAACATTCACCAGGAGCTCGAAAAGCTCATATCGTACTCGGCAACACCGACGGCGGTCTGGCGTCGGACAGGCGAGATTGTCTACGCCAATCCAGAGTTTTGCGGCTTGATCGGGAAACAGCAGGACGAGCTGTTGAGCGGGAAGACATATATCTATCAGCTATTTGCTAAGCAATCGTAAGCTCTATCCGCCTCACTGTGGGCTGAAATGGCTGCTAATCGACAGGGCGATCTCGTACTGGGAGAACTTTTCGGTACACGCATTCGAGAATACCACTCAGAATTTCTTCCAGGCGACGACCCTGGAAGTGGGAGATGTTAGCCTGGCGTGTTCGTGCTGCTATACCATCAGGCGAGATGTAAGTTTGCTCCATTCCGTATGCCGAAGCGCGAGCTTACCAACCAGGTCTTCGATCTTCCAAGCGTGATCATCGGGCAGTTCTTGCCAATACCTACCGACATCTAGATCATACACAATGCTACCATCTTGTCGGGCATACGATCTAATTTACATGTGATCCGCTGTAGATACAAAACGGTAACCTTCAAGGTCCAGGCTGATACTGCTACAATGACCCAACCCCCGCGCCTCGATGCTACTCAGCAAGCAAGTGGCTCCTCCTTAGATGTCCCCTCAGATCGCCTCCCAATCGTCCGACCTCCCACTCTCACTCCCGTCACTCAGACTGACCACGCTCATCGACCGCCGACCCGCTAGTCCTGCCCGCATGCCCTCTCTGTCCAGGATAGGCGGGCTCTGAAGCCGGATGAAGGATAGCCCGCCGACCGCCCCTCCGCTCGCTAACGCCTGGTCCGTCGAGTTGACGCCTCTAGCCGGTAGCAGGGCGTATGATGCGGTAGATGGAGCAGAGGGGAAGGAGGGGAAGGTAGGGGACAGTCCGCGATCCGTATCGGGTGTCCCCGGGATTGTGTACGATTCCGCGTCGACATAATCGCTGTTGACATTGCTGATGATGTCGAGATCATCATCCTCATCAGCCTCGTCGGTGGGAGCTGGAGCTCCCTCGAAGTGGAGCGCTTGGACAAAGGGGGTTTGCGTCTGAGTGGGCGTGGAGTCGTGGTCACCAGGAGTGAGGATATGGTTTGAGGGCGGTTCCCCGCACGTGATAGATGGGGTGCGTACGGCTGGTGGCGACGGCATCTCGAGTGGTGCCGATGTAAGGATGGGCGTTGTGAGCGTGGCCACGGCACCCACCAATGGCTCGTCCCGATCAAAGATGATAGAGCGTAGCTCCGAGTCCTGAAAAGGCTCCGCCGCGGGTTCGGAGGGTGGTGGGGGTGGAGCAGACTCGGTATGGAGGTCGACTAGACTGTGGCTGATAGAAGGGGGTGGAGAATGTAAGACGAGTGGTGCAGGTATTGGCTTGGGACGAGAGGGACCGGCCGACGGCCCAACTTTCATTGTCGCCCGCCTAGACCGGCCCCACTCATCCAGCCGGTCCGAGTCCAGGTAGTACTCCTCCCTCTCCCCAGCTCTCAGCAACGGCTGGCGCGTCTCAAGCTCCACGTCCATCCCCCCAGCATCCTCCTGATTACGCACCGACCGGCGCCGTCGCACGTGAGTCAGGTTGGATTGACGCGCCGACGAGGTGCCTGAAGTGGACGCAGCGATGGGTACGGGTATTGCCCGGCGGGTGTTCTCGTCTGCTTGTGATGAGGGGGTCGGTGAAAGAGAGTGAAGGATGGGGTGCTGGGCTATGAAAGCCTCGATGTATGGTGCGAGATGGGGGTCGTACACGAACTGCACTCCAGTCAGCAGGGCGCACTACATCGAAAGTGAATGAAGCGCGGGCCAAGCGCTGCACGGTGTACTTACCTTCTTGAAAGCATAGCCTGAGCCGATGACTGCTATAGTCCCTCCGACAATGATACCGACGCCGTGTAAAGGCATATTGGCTGACAAGTGTCTGACCTGAGTACGTCTAGATCGGTTGACTTCGCGACGCGAATGGGGCAACGTTAGGTGGCGAACTCCGCGTAGCTATGGTACAATTGGCGATGAAACGGGGATTTTCCAGTAAAATTGCGACCAAGATCAAGATGAGCCGTCAGAGACCGCCGGCGAGGGCAAGGCCTTGATATCTGTACGTAGACTTACAGTACTAGTACAAAGGACAAAGGTAGAGATGATGTGCATCGCAACAGATGGCCGGTGGCCCCCCGGCGCTGCGCGGTAGCCGGCCTTACGGTATCGTCTTATCGCTCACGTAACGCGACGATCTTACCCCAAGAGGTAATTTTACCCTGGTATGTGGCCGGTCAAGGTCATGAATGCATGATAGGTCATGATGGTCCAATGATAGTCAGAGCTGCCGCAGCCCGGTCGATCAAAGAAAGCGCATGTACATCGAGGGATTACAAAACTCCGGCGTCCTGTAGCTAAGGAGATCTTCGAAGTCCCTCTAGGCCTTCTTCTTCCCGTCGTCAACTTCCGCCTCGCCTGCCGCGCCGAGACCGTGGACAGGCTTGAAGAATGTGCTGTACGGTACCAGCTCGGCTTCTGGGTTCAGGATCAGACCGAATCCAGGCTCGTCAGTAAGGTCGACACGGCCGTTGACGGGAAGCACCTCGTTCAAGAAGAGGTTACCGAAGGAGGGGTGGACTGACTTTCCGTCGGGCGAGTTGGCCTGGGTGATTAGCTCGATGCTCACGAGACCAAGGAGGATCTGCACTCACGATGTACTCGCAGAAGTCGGAGTTGGTGAAGGTCATGATGGCCTGGAAAGAGTATGGGCCAGAACCGTGGGGGACGACCTGGATATCGTACGCCGCTGCCATCGCCGCGACCTTGATGAGTTCGGTCAGACCGCCGAGCCACATGACGTCCGGCTGGATGATGTCGACAGCCCGGTTCTCGATGAGCTTGCGGAAGCCATACCTAGCTCATTAGCTGACGTTCATAGACAAGGGATATCGATCAGTACTCACTTGGAGTACTCGTGCTCGCCAGTAGTGAATTTGACGTGCGGGAGAGCCTCCTTGAGCTTGATGTGCCCGTCAAAGTCATCGGGGTGAAGGACCTCCTCCCACCAGTTGATCTCGACCCCAGCCTTCTCGGTAGCCTGCGTCATCAGCTCTGGTCCTACCCTGTATCGCATTCGTACTCACCCTGATCAGCGCGATGGTGTACGGCACATCCAGACTCATGTAGCAGTCGACCTGGACTGGGTAGTCCGGACCGACTGCGTCTTTGCACTCTTTGAGATACGCGACGTTCTTGCGAATACCCTCGTGTCCGTCAGACGGGCCATGGGGAAGGGCGACCTTGGAGCCCCAAAAGCCGAGCTCCTTGGCGACCTCCGGGCGAGGGCCTGTCAGGTAGAGAGGGATATCCTTCTTGGTACGACCGCCGATCATCTTGTAGATGGGTTCACCGCGGATCTTGCCGAGAAGGTCCCAGATGGCGAGGTCCACGACCGAAAGAGCGGCAAGGGGAAGACCTGGCATTAGCGATGTCCCTGTCGTGGCTTACCTTTTCGGCCATAGAACATGCTAGCCCTCCACATCATGTCCCAGATCTTATTGGTGTCGCGCGGGTCCTGGCCGATAACGAAGCGCTTAAAGTGCTCCTCGATCAGCCAGCAGGCGGGTGGACCTCCAAACCCGGTCGCATAGCCGATGGTACCGTCCGAGGCCGTGAGCTTGACAAAGATCGATCCGAGCACTCCGATACCCCACGAAGTACGCGAGGAGCGGTACTCGTCGTACTTATGCATCGGGCAGGAGATGTTGCCTTGCACAACTGCAGGGTCAGCGCTGCTCCAAGGCCTAGCTACGGGGGCGCGTACTCCAGTGATCAGTGTTCTGCCTGAAAAGTCAGCTGTATGTCCTCTGACTCAGACACTGGACCCGGCTTACCTGTGGTAATCTCCGCCAGAGCCGTTCGCGCTTGGAATGAACGTCTCGAGCTTGGCCTGACAGGTCAGCGGAGGACTCGGGACAGAGCACAGCTTGTCCGGACTCACAATGGTAGGCCATGTCTTGGGCATTTTGACTGAGTTTTGTGAGGATGTGGGAGGTTATCAAGTGTATGTACAAGGCAGAAGTCAAGTACGACTGAGAAAGGTGTAGACACTGGGCGGGCAACCAGAGCTAGCTTGTCTTGCACGACCGGAACAAGAGATAGACCGCACGCCGACCCGGACCGGTAACTCTTCCGGTCGCTCGGCGGAAAGAATAGCCCGAGGCCGAAGCTGCATGGTCCACGGTCAATTGGCGATCAAAGTGGCCGAGTATGAAGCTCACAAAGCTGAAAGCTGCTCATTCAATACATTGTTCACCCAGCTCCGCGCGCTGGATAATCAAACAAGACTGCCTGCATCCGAGCTCCATACGTCGTCCCGCTCGAAATTGACTGGTCAAGCATCAACAGCAATGGCATTCAATCTTCTCCCCGGAAAGATCGTGGCGGTGACAGGTTGCTCGACCGGTATAGGGCGAGCCATCGCTATAGGTGAGCTCGCCGCTGGGAGCGAAGCAGCAGCTGCAGGACGCGAAGCATTACTGACTCGCCAGGTGCCGCTCGGAATGGAGCGAATCTCATCCTGCACCATCTCGGGGATTCCACTCAGGCGGACATCCAGGAAGTTGAGAGAGCCTGCAAGGACCTCGGTGCCAAGACGGTCATAGTACCTGGAGACATTGCGAATCAGGAGACAGCCTCAGCAGTGAGTGCTCCTCTGATCATGGAAACGCGAAGCTGATACTCAGATTGTCAAAGCCGGCGTGTCCACCTTCTCCCGCATAGACGTCCTCATCTCGAACGCCGGTATCTGCCCCTTCCACAGCTTCCTCGATCTTCCCGCCTCGCTATGGAAGCGTGTACAGGACGTAAACCTCAACGGCGCCTTCTACGTGGTTCAAGCGGTGGCGAACCAGATGGCCAAACAGGACTCGCCCAAGGGCGGCGCAATCGTGGCTGTCTCGAGTATCTCGGCGCTGATGGGTGGAGGCGAGCAATGTCACTATACACCGACCAAAGCGGGAGTGAAGAGTTTGATGGAGAGCTGTGCGATCGCTCTGGGTCCGATGGGTATCAGGTGTAACTCTGTACTGCCTGGTGAGTCTGTCCAGCGCTTCGCTTGACTGTCGCTGATATCAGGAACAATCGAGACCAACATCAACAAAGAGGACCTGGCCGACCCTGTCAAAAGAGCAGATCAAGAACGACGGGTACCCCTTGGTAGGTTGGGAAAGCCAGAAGATCTCGCTGGACCAGCGTTGTTCTTGGCTTCAGACGCAGCGGCATATGTGAACGGTGCCAGCCTGCTGGTGGATGGCGGGATGGCGATCAGTCTGCAATAGCCAGCTTTACATGCAATTATAAAACATAAGCTCTACCTAGATCTAAGACATGACGAATCCAGCGCCACCCCTCAAGATCCTACTGACACTCCTCCAGAACAAGCCCTCGGCAGCGTCCATCTCCCCCTCGTTCTTCCCAAGCCACGCCCGCCATCTCGCCACATCACCGTCTCGTACCCCTTCCCTATCACGCATTCGCCTGACCACCACCTCGACCGCATCCTTGGCCGCTGTCTTGGTGTCCGTGTCCATCATTTCTGTGGTCACGGCCCGGTGCCACCATGTCCTGACCAGCATCATGACCGCCCGCTTGCCCGACTCGTCCGCTCTCCACGAGTTGGTCCGTCTGTCCGCCTGAGCCGCCTCCTGCGTTCCCTCGATGAGGAATGACCATCCCACCTCCCTCGCCGCCCATGTTGCGTAGACCTCGGCGGTGACGAGCAGACCCGTGCGTTTGTCCGCGGCAAGGGCGACCCGAGTAGCAAGCGAAGCCTGGAACCATGACGCGTAGGCGATTTGGGTAAGAGTGTCCGCTTTGCCCCGTGCGAGATGGGCTGGAGGGAGGTCGGAGGAGGAGAGGAGGGTGAGAGCGAGCTTGTACTGCTTGATGGCACCGTCAAGGAGCTCCCAGGCCGAGCTGGCGAGCTGGGCCGAGGGGACGAGACCGGCGCCTTCCTCTTCGGCAGTGAAAGAAATGACCGAAGCTTTGCGTGTCCAGGCAGAGATGCCGTCTGGTCCGACGAGAGGCGCCGACATGCTGGACGCGCGTCTAGACCGACCGACCATACCATGGACGCCGCTGTGAGTGTTACCGTTCAGGCCGATACCGGTGTACCCCTGTGGCATCCACGAGCCGCGCCGGGCAAGCGAGTCGGGACCGACCGAGATGGAGCCACGGGGACCGGGTGGTGGAGGTGTGAATGTGGATATCTCACGACCCTCGCGGACCCGGTCGAGTTGCGAGCCTTTCCGCATGTACGAGCTGCCTGATTCGCGACGTTCCGTATCCGAGGGGGCGGAGAGGGAAGATGCTTTTGAAGCAGAAAGGAGGATGTGAGCAGTCGACGGGAACATCCGCGATTTGCTATCCTCCTCCTCGTCCTCTTCCTTGATGTCCGACTCCATGCTCGCCGTGCGCTGACTCAGCTTTCTCATCCCCTCAGACGCCCGCTTCCTCGCCGAGGGCTTCCGCTTTCGCCAGACCAGCCTGAGCAGGCTCGCGTACAAGACCTTGGCGTCACCTAGCTGCTTGATCGCGTCCCAAGCCAACGTGCTTGCCGCGGCCGCCTTGCTGCCCTTCAGCTTGGCAGCACGCTCGCGACACTCGGTAGCGAGCATCGCCATGTCCGCCATGAGTGACCGGAAATCATCCTCGTCGAGGTCGGTACCGAGGAGGAAGGTATGGCGGAGCCGTTCGAGTGAGGACCGGCCAGATGCGAGCTGGACGCGGGTGATGAGGTTGGCAGAGGAAGTGGAGGATTTGACGCGAGCGGCGGCGGCAACGGTAGACATGTTGCTTGCCTGGTCCAGGGCTTGTTCCGCGAGCTCGATGTGGAGGTCGACGGTAGGGAGGTCCGTAGCGAGGGTGGAGACGGTGATGGCGGCCGAAGAAAGGGCGAGGAACATTTCCGCCATGGACGGCGCCAGCTCCGCCGCGTCCCTCTGGTGCATCGTCCGCATCTTGTCCATCTTGTCCGCCGCCACGTCCTCCAGTTGGGCCAGTGCCTCCCGAGCCAAACACCCGACCGGCCCCTCCCACACCCTCGTCTCGTCATCTACCGTGGCGGTATCATCCGTATCATGCAGCAACCCGCTGAGGAGTGCGCATGCCTGGGCGAGGGTTTCGCGCGCCGACACCGATTTGGGCGCAATGCGGACGAGATCGCGGAGGAGGTGGACGGCTTCGCGGAGGGAGAGTGTGGCGACTTTGGGGGGTTGGTAATTCATGGCGAGCTGGATGAGGACTTTGGCCTTGGCGAGCATGCCCTTGGGGAAGCCGGGCTGAGCCGCGAGGGCCTGGCCAAAGAGGTCGTTGGCGCGTTGTAGGTGGTGATAGGCCTTTTCGGTACCTGGCTTGTACGAAGCGGATTTGGTTTCGTGTCCGAGACCACCTTGCTTGTCAGCGTACTTCTCAGACGAGGCAGAAAGGACTCGCCCTCCATGCATTGCTCGCAGTTTCTATATCCTGTCGACTGCTTGCTGGACGCAGACGAAACAGGCCGAACCGGCAGTTTGTTCAGGAGCACAGGGACCTGAGCAACCTCCTCCTCTTCCTCCTGCATCTCTTCGACCATGCTGGTCTTGCGGGTAAATTTGCCGGAGATGGACCGCGGCACAGGGGCAGGGGTGTACTTGTCGTATGCTGGTGATGTCGGAGGTGTAGGGAGCTGGTTTGCATGAAGAGGGGGAGAGCCATTCGACTGGCGAGGAGTGGGGAAGACGACGGGCAATGGTGTGGTGTAGTTTGCTGGACGAGACGCGATGGGCTGCAGGAGGATCTCCTCGGGAGGATTTGGTGAAGAACGAGGATTGCGGAGGGAGCTGCTGAGAGAGGGGTTGGGCGAGGGGTTGCGGGCCAAAGGCGGGGAGGGGTTCGGGGAGAGGGAGTAGTCGGACGCGAAAAGAGACGCGCCAGGCGAAGTGGACTTCATCATCTTGGGCGGGGAGGTACGGGAGTACGACGAGGCCAGCTAGGGACTGAATGGCGGGAAGGTCGTGCGAGAAAGTCAAAGACGGGGCGAGGGATTGTTCTCTGTCGAGTGTATATCAGAAAGTCTGGAGCAGAAGATCAGCGTCTCCGTCACGTCGCCGGTGATGATCGCGTCCAAGCCACAATCCTGAAAGCTTGACCAGCATCATCATCATCAGTAGCAATGTCTCCGACAGCAGCAACTACTCAAAGCAGCCAAGCGAACCTAGCCCCGTCATGGAATCCGGCCTAGACTCGTTGCATGAAGGGCGGTCCAGGGATAGCCAGTCGATACTTCGCGTCTAATTGCCGAGTGACCTTGAGGTCTATGAGGGTCAAGGAGGTGCCTCTTTGTGTTGAGTTTGGCTGGACTGGGTAGGATGGCGCTCGGTCGATCAATGTCTCAGAGCAACTGCAACGGAAAGAGAGGGAGAAAGAGTTGCGCCGACTGAATTTAAGCTTTGGACAGCCGGAAAGGGTAAAAACACGGAACAGGCACGGCCCGTAAAATAACGTAACATCCGGATCCGGATTTTGGGCTGAATGTGGCAGAACTGCGGCAGTGGCTGCATTGCTCTGCATGGCCACTCGTCGGAGGAAGCATACCTTGTCAGTATGCAGTAGCCAGGTAGCTCCATGGGTATCAGAATGCCACAGGTGCATGAGAATGTCTCAGATATGCACCGGAAGCCAGGCGCGAAAGATGAGGAAGCCATCATAACGGCACGTGATCAGGTCGTCCGTTGCTGCCTCGTCGCTATGCCCAGCCGGTATGCATACATGTGATGGTATCCGAGACCAGTCAGCAAGACACAGCCACGGTGATACGCTCCGTTACATCCCCATACAGCCATCGGCCTGTCACCTCGCGGTTTCCAGAGCAGTACTTGTGGGGCGGGATCCTGCGAGGTTCGATTCTGCCCCGGCCCTTGCTGAGCACTCATGTATACGGGATGAGTCCGCGCTCTTTTCCTCCTCCGAGTATCTGGAGCGAGTCCAGCCGAGTCTATGGGACGGACAAGCTTGAAGGCTCTTGCGGGCGGTCTGAGCGGACGGTGAGGACGAACTCCGCAGCATTCCCCGCACCGTCCCCCACCCTGGACCCCCACTCTACCGGTCCGGCTGCCGGGGGCGGATGAAGTAGGCTCGATGCTGCTGTGGGTCTGCCTTGCGTCTCATCTCTGCATCTCATCATATACTTCATCATACACGAGTTAGATGTCGCCGTCCAGTCAAAAGCTCGATGCGAACTGGCAGTTCTCGCAGGTCGTCTCGGCACCGCATTTCGGGAACGTCAAGGAGGAATGGCTTGACTGCGCCATTCCGACCTCGGTTCACGTAGAGCTCAAGAAGGCGGGAAGGATCCCTGACCCCTTCAAGGGACTCGCTGAGTGGGATGTACAATGTGAGAAGTGCTCTTCCGGTCGGGTCGGGTCATCCTGCGAGGCAGTGCTGTCTGTGAGAAGCTGATTGCAAGGGATCCAGGAGGCCGAGTGGGACTTCAGAACAACCTTCGAGGTGACCTCGGCTCAGCTGGATGAGAAGTGCGCAGATCTTGTCTGTGAAGGGCTGGATACCTACTGCGATATCATCCTCGTAAGTCCCTTCTGCGTATCCGAAGATGGGCATCAGTGCGCGAGGAACGGTGTACTTGGCAAAGCTGATCGACACCAGAATGGAACGACGATCGCATCGACCGAGAATATGTTCATCGCGCACAGGATCGCTTGCAAGGACCACCTCAAGGAAGGCGAGAACAAGCTGGTCCTTCACTTCCGCAGCGCGTGGTACGAGGCTAAGAAAGAGGAAAGCGAGAACGGGGGTCCCCGCACTCTTTGTACGTCTTGTTACGAAGGCAGATTTTGACATCATACATCAACTCATATCGCAGGGAATGGCGCGTCAAACAGACTGTACTCGCGGAAAGCGCAGTACGGATGGGGTCTGTCCAGCCTCTCTGACTCTCGGCCCGGCTCAGCTGACGCGTCAGGTTGGGATTGGGGACCGGTGATGATGACCGTCGGTCCTTGGCGCCCTATCTCCCTCGACACCTATACATATCGCTTCGAAGATGTGCGGGTCGACACGGACCTCCTTGGTCCTGACTACAAGATCGGAACATTGAAGGCGGACATCCAGCTCGGGCCTTCCGCCCTGCCCTCCGGTTCGAGCATCAAAGCCGTTCTACGCGACTCGAGCGGGACCAGCATCAAGGAGGATGTCGTGAGCGGGACCAGCATCAAGGAGGATGTCGTGCGCGACAGCAGATTGGACTGGATATTGGATCAAGGAGAGATTGCGGGATGGTATCCGATAAACTACGGCAAGCAGCCGCTTTACAAGCTGGAGCTCACCGTTATCGACAGCGTGAGTCCTTTCGGCCCATGTCGGGATCACCGCTGATATTGCAGGACGGCAAGGAGCTGCTATCTTCCACTACGCGAGTAGCCTTCCGCCATGTTCGTGTCGTACAAGAGCCTCTCATCGACCAGGAAGGGACGAGCTTCCTATTCGAAGTTAACGGGGTCCGGGTGTTCTGCGGTGGAAGCAACTGGATCCCGGGCGACTCATTCCTTACCGAGATGGAGGGTGATCGCTACAGGCGCTGGATGGACTTGATGGTGAGTCCTTGCTCTTCTGGATCAGGCTTGTCGGCTAGTGTACCCGGCTGATCAGCAGGTTGAGGGGAACCAGAACATGCTTCGGATTTGGGCTGGAGGGATATACGAGGATGAGGCGCTGTACGAGTGAGCTATGATACCCCGGCCGGCTTGTAGGACCACTGCTGATCCACAGCGCCTGCGACGAGCGTGGCCTCGTGATCTGGCAAGACATGATGTTCGGCTGTGGTCTGGTAAGATCACACGTATGTAGTCCCTTACCACAGCTGAGCAGCAGTATCCTTCCTACCCCAAGATCAACGACAACATCAAGACCGAAGCCGAGTCGGTCGTACGGCGGCTACGAAATCACCCCTCTGTGGTCATCTTTGCTGGCAACAACGAAGACTACCAGGTTGCGGAAGCGGAGAAGGTGATGGACTACTCGGACGAGTCAGGGGACTACATGAACACGGCGTTCCCAGCGTAAGTCGTTTGCGTTCTACTGCCATTCCTGAGGCTTTCCTTGTCTGATTTGTTGCTTATGTTTCAGCCGCCACATCTACGAAGTCCTCCTGCCCGAGGTGGTCGGTCGGCTTTCGACCATCTTCTATCACCGCGGCAGTCCATATGGCGGGAAAGACAGTAAAGACAAGACGGTCGGGGACATCCATCAATGGAACGTCTGGCATGGTAGTCAAGAGCCTTGGGCGAATTGGGACAAGCTGGGAGGCCGATTCGTCTCGTGAGCTTCCCTGATCCCGTAAGAGCGCAGGAAAGCGGTCGAGGAACACAAGCTGACCGATCAGGGAGTTTGGGATGCAGGGCTACCCAGACATCCGGACCGTCAAGGGATGGGATGATGATCCGGCTCAGCTGTTCCCTCAGTCTCGCGTCTCTGCGAACCACAACAAGGCGGTGAGCTGGCAAGCTTCCCCCGCAGTGCGCATAGCTGACACTCTAGGATGGCTTTGAACGTCGTCTCGAGCTGTACCTCATGGAGAATATGCGCCACGCCTTCGACATGCCGAGCTACATCTACTATACCCAGATCATGCAGGCCGAGTGTCTCGCTGCGGCTTATCGACTTTGGAGGCGGGACTGGAGGGGTAAGGGGCGCGAGTACACAGCTGGAGCGCTGGTCTGGCAGCTAGATGACTGCTGGCCGTGCGTCAGCTGGGCGATAGTGGACTACTATCTAAGGCCAAAGTGAGTTTAGGGCTGCCATGCGTCGGATTAGAGCTGACTGCTCAGACCTGCTTTCTACTCCATCGCAAGAGAGCTAAGGCCGTACACTGTCGGCGTGAGTGGCGCTTTGAAACGAGAAGGGCAGTGCTGATGAACCCAGATGACGAGAAAGGATATCAAGAAGATGAAGGATGAAAAGACTGAGGCATTCTGTGAAATCGATCAAGAGGTGAGTACAATGACGATCAGAATCTGATTCTCAGCTCCAACTATGGGGATGCAATTCGACCCTCTCGCCCAAAGCCGTCAAAGTCGAGCTCGTAGCGTTCGACTTGCACCAGGGCGAGACGGGCCGGTGGTCCCACTCCGTCACCCTCGACCCCAACTCGTCCACCGAGATGAAGACTCTCCTCGTCCCAGGTCAGCCTACTCGAACATCGCTATCCCAGACGCCCAAACCTATCGTCGTCCAAACCCGTCTTCTCGATCCCGAGACCAACGAGGTCTTGGCGCGATATGCCAACTGGCCCGAACCCTGGAAGTTCCTCATCTTCCCGAAAGACGTGGGGCTGAAGATCACGGTGGACGGCGAGAAGGTCACGCTGGAGTGCCAGCGGCCGATCAAGGGGGTCGTGCTGGACACGAAGGGGGCGGAGGGGGAGGTCAAGTGGAGCGATCAGGGTATAGACCTTTTCCCGGGCGATGTGCAGGTTGTCACAGCGAAAGGGCTGGAGGGTAGGGCAGTGGTCGCTCGGTATATGGGAGATGGGAGCGCCTGATGTCTTGTATCATCATGCCAAATATTGTGAACCCGGAGCAAGAGCACGAAGTCGCGAACGTGGGTTTTGTAGCTCCGAGCTCCGCATTCCTCCGGCTCTCCCTCCTCTTTGCCTCCGACATCCGCGATTCCGCGCTGTTGCGTTTGCACATCGTCCTGTGCCAAATGCTGCAAGCGCCATGTCGACACCTCCCGTCATTAAGTACTACGCCGCCAAGCTCGATGGCCTGCACGCAGCCATCAACGCCTACTGCTCGTCTCCCGAAAACAGCGACGCGCTGAGTTACCTCCCGGCGCACATCCACACCCTCCTCGCCAAACACCCTCTCCCTCCTCCTCCCATCAACGAGCGCAAGTTAGCGCGGTCACTTGACGTCATTCGGACCCAATGCGATGGCAGCGACGACCCTTTGGCGGATATTCCGGACTACCTCGAGGGGCTGATAGCGAGATTCCCCCCTCCAGGGACCAAGGCGGAAACGCGGGAAAAGGGACAGGACAAGGAGGATCCCCCTTTTACTGCAAAGGGGGGGGACGAGGTGGTCAGGGAGGAGGAGGCACTGCATGCACTGCACGTGGGCGGGAAGGAGGAGCCAAAGACCGGGCCGGTGTTACTGGACGTGATGTCCTACCCGCACGTCCTGCAGACCATCGTCAGCTTCGGTGGCCGGGACGCAAACGCACGACTTTTGCGCTTGTCCAAGTGGTCACGAAACCTCCTCCTCCGCACGCTTTACCCCACCCGGCTCGTCGATCCACTTCACCCTCCCTTAGCCCCTCTCGGCTTTGTCAACCCCGTCGATTGGCCAATATTCCACTCTAGCTGGTGCGATGCGCCGTCCCTCAAGGGGAAAGACTTGGAATATCTCCAGTCTCGCATCTTCGACCGGATGGACTCGCTATTCCGGTCGCATGATCTCGACAACTGTCAGATCATCACCATCGCCGATCCGACCCTCTGGGCCAGGCAACTCGAACACATCAAGGACGGTGACGATCATCCAGGTGGCACCGAGCAGTCCGGGTGGTCCTGCCATGTGGGATGGGAACGGCGATGTGGTAGTGCGAAAGGTGGAGGTGGTGAAGAAGAAGAAGGGGAAAGCGAAGAAGGGCACGTCGGGAGAGGGCGAGGCTGCTTCAGGCCTGGCAGCGGATGCCGGCCAGCTCGACAACGTGGCCATCAGACCGGAAGGCGATTGGGACTGGGCCAAACATACCCAGTCCAAGATAATACGCCACATCATGGTCATCGCAGATTGCCTTCCCTCAGAGCACCTCGTCCTCCGCGTACCCCCCTCCTCCAACGTCGACCTCTGCAACCTCATGACCCAGGCCGCACTCGTCCTCAACCCACAAAAGACGATGCGTTACCTCACCCTCATCTTCGGAAGCGGGAATCACTTTGGCCTGCGCGCGATAACACCCCGGAACAAATTGACCTGGGACCGAGTCACCATCGGCCTCGCCCCATCGGATGCTGGAGACTGGCAGACAGAGCACCACGCAGCCACCCTGCCAGGCGCAGTCGGTCAGCCTACTCCTCTTACACAGAACGCCTTGGCTCTCCCCATCCTCCCCTTGCGGGCCGCGGCGACCTACATGCTGGTGGGACTGGTGGGGATCGCAGAGGCGAAAAACAATATGGAGGAATACCAGGCGGCTGTGCGTCAAGCCGCTGCTACGCACTATACCACTATGACCCCGTGGCATATAGAAGGGGAGGCTCAGGCGAAGCTAGAGTTCAAGACGTACAAGGCGTGGAAGAGAGGGGCGACGGGGATAGCAGGGACAGTAGCTTTGATTTGATATCTAAGCTTGTAGGTAAAATTGTCGGATACTGTAAGTTTGTATCGCGTAGCGTAGTGAATGCAACAGCTAGGCTATGGTCAGCACTCCTCCATCCGGACGCTGGCTTGCGCAGGCTGCCGACCGAGCTTAGCGTGTGTTCCTAGAGCCACGGACATACATTATCTCCGAGACTCTGTGCCTCCACATTCCTCGTCCAGCTCGGTCTCATGTCTCGGCGACGCGAGATCTCTTTCTCGTTCGTACTTCGACCCTGTATTCGGCCTACATTGTTATGTAGCCAGTATGGGAGATCAGTGTGAGTAGAACGCCGCTTTCCCACTGGACATCACGACCTTCCTTGATTTCGTCAACAGCTCGTCTACTTCGCTGACGTGCAGCGCAAACAATCATCCTCCCTCGTCCCTTCCTCTCCTCGTCTCCTTCCCCTCTACTCTCTCCCTTGTTCTCTTTACTTTGCCCCTCTTCCTCTTCCTCTGCCTGTGCTTTACACTCTTACTTCTCTTTCGCCCCACCCCGCCAGTCCACTACCCAAGCACCTTCCTCGATCCCTACACACTCCCACCGAATCCTGATCACCCACCCCTCCGGACGCTTCCAGACAAAGCTCGAGTCATCTTTGACGTCGTCCCCCCTGGATCCACCGGATTAGACACCGTGAGCCCACCGGCGTCTATGATACGCACACCTGGAGCGGATTGGCGCGAGACCCCTAGCGGCAATTAGAGGAGAGGGTACAATCACGACGATTCTCGGCCTCCATCCTCCGCTGAGCGACGCAGGTCAACCGAGATGGGAAGGAGCTGGGGTAGCCGCAGGGAACAGATTAGGACACTGGGATGTCTGACCCAGCCAGGTGAGTCCGGATTCAGAGGGCGATACCTGCGCCTCAGGTTCTTGGTGATGATGGGGCTGACGATTGCACAGGCGTGAGGGAGAGGAGGAGCTGCTCATCCTGCTGTGGAAGGTGCTGCGCCGGGAGAGTGCAGTCCTCCACACCGGAAGTGGCCTTCTACCATCATCGCAGAGACTCGGTCCGAGCTAGAGGAAGGGAAGCGAGGGAGACCGTAATCGCCTCTATACCACCTTAGGAACGTATCGGGCTATCGCTCGGGGAGTCCGCAGCCCTCGCCTCTGCGGTAGTATCCCGGTCGGCGTCAATGGCCGGGGCGTCTCGATCTTCAATCCTCACGACGACATACACTCAACAACGGCCCGAAAGAATGTCTGATTCTGGAGCTCCCGAGACTCCTCATCCTCAATATCTCCCAGGTCCGCTGCGGCAACCGCTCTCACATCTGCACAGGCTACGCCCCCTACGCGCGCTCCGCCTCGACCCCATGCCTGGTGAGCTTCATCCTTCACGCTACACGTTCAAGCTGACACGTGCAGTAAAGAGACCATCCGTATGCCCATCATAAACGAAGACGATCTGCCTCACCTGAGTAGGACGGATTGATTCTGCAGACGTGCTTGCTTCAGCATGCTTGCTTGGACAAGGAAAGGCAGGGACGTCTGCAGTAATGGAGAAGCTGCTGGGTGAGTTCATTGCGGTGATTAAGCTGATAGCTAGATGACCGACACCGTAGATGCCGGGTCTTCTAGTATGTTGGTTTCGAGGAATCTCTTATCCCCGGCAAAGATGTCCGCTCGAGCGATGAGGGAAGGACCATCGCCTCCGGTAGATGAGCTCGAGACGAGTCTATCGACCGGGTGGACGTAGGTCTCGCCCTTCACATCGTCGTCCTTCTCGTCTGCGTGAGTACAGCTGTGAGCGTCTATCTGATAGTACAGCCTCGTCAGCCTCGTGGCCATGCAGTCTCCTCAACGGAGAGATACGTCCGAGACATGGACGAGCATCTCGAGCCGCTACCGATCATCCCATCGACCCGTTCATCAGTATGGGACCATCCCCGGCCGAATTCCAGGAAACACGTCGGCCGGCGCTTACTTCTACACCGCACAGCCATCCCCTCCTACCCAAATCTCTGTCAATCCCTCATTCTGGCATGACTCCCGTCGACCTTAAAGCAGGATTCGTTGAGGAGCGACGGACATGGTGGAGCGTAGGTCGAATTAGGCCGGGACCGGTCGAACAGCCGGAAGCAGTCTCAGGCGGAGGCTTCTGCTGCGTGAAGCGCGTACGTAGGCGTGCCTCGTCTCTATCGGTTCGACCACTGCACAAGAAGCAGGGCTTGATGGACACTGCCAGGGCAGGCTTGTGATGAGCAACAAGGAGTGAGTCTTGATTAATATGATGGCTTCGGGCCCTTCCGCGGCAGAGCGCAGCTGACTCCACATCAGTCCACGTAAGTCAGCTTTAAGATATGTTAGTCGCCCCTCCGATGCAGGGAAGCAATCGGGAATCAGGTGAGTACGATCATAGACGGTAGGTCGATACTCGCTCACGTCTCAGATCGAGGTGCCAGTCATCAGTGCCGCGAGACTAGCCATACGGGGTTTGCGCCGAGACCGAGCTATCAACCTATGCATCCGCTGTCATCGATGAACGTCACCGAAGCGAGAACGCCCTACCTGAGACCGTCCGCTGGAAGGGGGCCTTGTAGCTCGCGCGCCTCGGCCCGCCGCTCCTTTCGAGGCCCCGATGTATACTCATTCGCTAACAGTGTACTGATAAATGTCCTCTCCACAAGCACTCATCAACCTCAACAGGCCCAGCAGTCAACAAGCAGGTCTGCGAAGGACGATCAAGCTCGAGTCCATCGCCCCCTTGACTCACATGCATACGAAACCAAAACGACGAACAGCAAATCTGCGCGCAATTACGCACGGACAACGGCTGCCACGGCGCCACAAGAAACTGCGGCAATACTCGGCGAAGTACAGCTCCAACGGAAGGCGGATCATTTCGCAACTCGCGCCTACAGCCAAACTGAAGCCTGTTCTCAGCTCTCCACCATTCTACCCTATACAAACGGTTAGAATTCCTATACAATCATGAGTAAGAAGAGACGCGGAAACGGCAGGAACCAGAAGGGACGAGGCCACGTCCGGAACGTGCGATGCTCTAACTGCTCGCGCTGTGTTCCCAAAGTGAGTTTGCGTCTGGGGGTGCCCTAGGAGCCGAGATACGCAAATCACCACCGAAACGCTGTTGGAGGGCCGGATCAAGCCAGGGGATGATAGGGGAAGGTGTACCGACACCGTTGGGCTGTAAGGGATCGATGGGAATTGGAGGGTTGCTGAGGAGCGGAATTTGGTGGAATTTGGCGTATTTCGGCGGTAAAGGGGTTGATGGCGGGAGGGGTTCATGGCGACTACTTTATGGACGTCTCACTAACATCTCAGGACAAGGCCATCAAGCGGTTTTCCGTGAAGAACATGGTCGAGGCTGCTGCCGTCCGTGACTTGTCCGAGGCGTCCGTCTACCAGGAGTACGCTCTCCCCAAGCTCTACGTCCGGTTGGCATACTGCATCTCGTGTGCTATCCACGCCAAGAGTGAGTCTGATTTCTCATCGACCACGGGCGAAGTAAGGGCGGAAGTTTAGGGCTTTTGGGACGGAGAGTATTGCTGCCCAAATTTGATGGATCAGTGTAGGGATTGTTGAAGTGGATGAAGATTACTTTGAAGCAATCGCTAACGTATCCAGTCGTCCGTGTTCGTTCAGGCAAGCCCGGAGCTATCAACTCCCGAAAGAACCGTGCCCCCCCTCCCCGTGCTATCTTCCGAGACGGCAAGGTGAGCTACCCTCCTTTGTCTTGACTGGTGACACTGCTGACGAGATCAGAGGATCAACCCCGCCGTCGCTGCCGCCATGGAGTCCAAGACCAAGGCTGCGGAGAAGACGGCTTGAGCGCAGGGAGTTGGAGGTTTTTAGGGCATGCAGTAGTGATTGAATCAGCATTCAGCGGATATTTTCGGTGCCAGGATGGGGTGATCCATCACACGGTGGGGGCAGGGGGAAACTGATGCTCGAAATCGGAATTGACCAACAACCTCACCTGGAGCTACATGTTTCGGCGTCTACATATGGCGGATCATGACTATCCATCGGCGAGGCAAATCTTGGGGAGATGTCAGCCCGTTCGATTAATTCCGGTGCGTTGACCTTGGCCTCAACCTTAGGCTCACTGTTGCGGTACCATACTATATACAACACGGAGGATCTACTGAGCTGTCCCGCTCTCGCTACCTACACCATCCCCAGACTCTCATTGACCCGCTTGAGATGCTCCATACTACACCCGCCCACCTCAAACTTCTTCGTACTCCTGTATTTTCTCCCGTTCTTACACCCCTCCACAGCACATCTTCGCGCATCTTGCTTCTGCTTGGTCCCTCCCTGACTCCTCCCCATGCCCAATATCTCCGACTCCGACGCCATGCCCCTCGGGACCCCTACTCGGCATACCACCTCTCCACTCCTCGCTCCGCCCCCGTCCGTCGAGGAGACGAGGGTGCTGACCCATCTGATCATCCCTTCCTTCGGACCAGCAGCTCCTCCCCTGCCTCTGTCTCTCGCACTCCCATCTGCTGCTCCAGCGGCCGCTCCAGACGTGTCTTCTCCTCCTTCTGGCGCTTCGATCTTGTTTCTGCTCCGGCCGGTCTGAGCGCGGAGAAGACGGTTGATTGTTTCATCCTGTAGCGTGAGCTGTGGTCCATTTCTGAAGGGTCAGCTGGCTCACCTGCTCATCCTGCTTTCTTTGATCAGTCTGCCTCTTGCGCCGTCGGGCCATCTCTTCTCGTCGCTCGACACGCTCGGCCTCGGTCAGAATGAGCTTCTTGGCCCCCGATCCTTCTGTAAATCGTCAGCACGAGCTCAAGCCGAAGTCACTGACGCCATTTGTGCCTCTCAGATAGCCGAACAGACGTTTTACAAGGACATACCGCTTGGAAGAGCCATTAGACCCCCCTGTAGATCCGCATCCCCCTTCGCCCTCTGCCGCGCCGTCATTTTGCTCGGCGAGGCTGCGCGTGACGATGTCCCATCTGACCGAGCTCGGCTGGGTGCACCGTGGTCCATCTCGAAGTCCTCTTCTGGGTCGGCATCGGGCTCATCCTCGTCGAGCTCGTCCTCTTCCGCCAGTTGGTCTTCCTCTTCGGATGACGGGTCTTGATCCGAGCCTATAGATTAGCTCGCGATCTACCCTTGTGACTGGTCTCAGCCACTCACCCAGCTCCGCCTCCATCGCGACGACCTTGGTCCGCTTCCCAGCCTTCTTGGCTGCTTCTCTCGCCGGTCTCTTGCCTCCGCTCCCAGACGCCTGAGCAGCGCCCGCGCCTAGCGGACTGGGCTTTGAGATATTCAGCCGTATCCGCAGGCCGCTCTTCGGCTGAGCGGATACCGGTGGAGGAGGTGTTGCGAGCACGGGTGCGGGAGGTCCTCGATTTTGATTTGAAGTTTTCCGAGCTGTTGGTACCACCCGAGGCGGAGGTACCGTCTCCGCTTCCTCCTCATACTCCTCATCATCGTCCTCCTCCATCTCCTCTTCTCCTTCGTCCATACTCTCGTCGTCGTCAATAACGTCCAGCTCGTCGTTCCCTGAGTCTTGCTCATCTTCATCAATATCCATGTCGTCAGAAGCTGCCGCCGAAGAGCCTGCTCCCTGTCAGCTTGCGCACACCGTGCAGGAGACTCGCCAAGCTTACGTGTGGAGGGTACTGCTTTCCCCTTGCCTTTGACTCGCGACGGGACCACATCCTCCTCCTCAGACTCCAACTCATCCTCGCCTTCGGATTCGCGCGACGACGGTGTGGGCGACGCTATGACTCGTTTCCCGCGCCGAGCTGCCTGAGTGACTGGTTTGGGAGGCATCGCGTAAGGCTCTGACTGTAATGTTGAAGTAGAGGTATATGTATGGTAGCAAGCGAGATATGTGTGCGCCAACAAGGTCAATGCGCGAGGGCGGTCGTCAAAGTGGAGGCGGGACCAAAAATGTCAGAGCCAACGATGGGAGGCAAAACCATACCTCTCTTGCATTGACATCTTATACCTCATCTACACCTATACCAGCTACATCTCAGTCTTAATCCGCTCCCTCGCCGTCGGCTTGATAAGCCACCTCATCGATCCACCCGAAAAGAATCATCTCGAAAGATGGATTTCTCACAGTTTAACGGAGCCGAGCAGGCGCAGATGACCCGTTTGATCGAGAAGAAGCAGGTCAGTATAGCCAACGAGCGTGGTTCTTTTTGCGACCCAGATGAAGGTGGGGAAGGAGGATAGTACGATCTTACGACGGGGTGCCTGACGAGAGACATCAGAGGGACTCCGCTGATTCTGCCAGATGCAAGACTTCATGAAGCTCTATTCGGGGATGGTCGAGCGGTGCTTCAACGCCTGCGCCCAGGATTTCACTAGCAAAGCGCTCAGCACAAATGAGGTGAGCCTTTCCTCCTCCTCCGCTGTCCTGGAGGCTTGGCTGACGGTGATCTGCAGAAGACATGCGTCCAGAACTGCACCGACAAGTTCTTGAAGCACTCGGAGCGGGTAGGAGCAAGATTCGCGGAGCACAACGCAGGTATGTCAACTCTGGCTCGTGAACAGACGGGGTGCTGATGCTACAGAACAAATGAAGTAGAGAAGTAGCAGAATCATCATGTATCACTATCACCATTCCTCGAGTACGAGGTTTCTGCTTGCTCATCTTCCGCTGTAGCTCTGGCCTTACCGCTGTGCAGGCACTCATCAGCTGCAACACGATAGACCTGGAGGGTGAATGTATCGACAACAATCGGCAACGTATCGGTACAACCTAACTACACACCTCGAAGATCACCGAAAGATGCTCGGACAGCGAGATCCCAACGTGCCTTACAGCTTGATTCTGACTTCTGATCGCTTCGCTCCTTAGGCCTCCCCTGCCCATATACACAGCCCTTAATCGTTCTTCATCGCCTTCAGACCCGCGCTGAGGGCTTCGCAAGTCCCCTTCGCGTCTCCGAACAGCATCTTGGTATTCTGGTAGTAGAAGAGCGGGTTTGGGACCTCCGCGTAACCTAGCTCTGTCAGCTTCTGTTCTGACATGAGAGGAGACATTGCAAAAGCTCACCGGCCGCCATACCCCTCTTCATTACAACCACTCCCCTCGCCTTCCAGACCTCAAGCACCGGCATACCTGCGATCGCTGATCCAGCCTCCAGGGCTATGGGGTTGACGGTATCGTTGGCGCCAATGACGAGCACGAGGTCAGTTGTGCTAAAGTCGGAGTTGATCTCGTCCATCTCAAGAACCACTACCACATCAGCCGAGATTTGACCTCGGTAAACCACAGGACTGACCATCGTAGGGCACTCCAGCTTCCGCTAGGAGGACATTGCACTGCCCCGGCATACGCCCAGCGACGGGGTGAATACCGAAGCGGCAATTAATACCCTTGGATCGAAGAGTGGAGATCATCTCGCTGATAGCATACTGGGCTTTGGCGACTGCCATACCGTACCCAGGTACCTAGTCCATCAGCTCGGTCACAAAGTGAGAATACCGAATACTGACGATGATGACATTCTCGGCTTGGCTGAGCTGCTCGACAACGTCTTCAATTGTTGTTCGCGCGACTGACAACCCCTTAGTTTTATCTGCTTTGCGTCAGCTCTTGGCCAGTGCCGATCCCGCAGAGAAAACCAAGTAGCTCACCGTCCGCAGCGGCGGTTTGAGCGATACCACCAAAGATGACGTTTGTTAGAGATCTATTCATGGCCCGGCACTGATGGATCAGCTAAAGATCCCATTTCGGGATGGAGTACACCCTCCACCTTGGACTCACCATGACATAAGACAAGATACTCCCACTCGCCGCAATCAGACTCCCCACACTAGTCAACAACAGATTGTCCAGCATGAACCCCTCCGCGACAAGCGCAAATCCAGAATACGCGTTCAGTACGGTGACCAGCACCGGCATGTCCGCTCCTCCGATCGCAGCTGATGTCGTCCAGCCTTTAGCGAATGACAGGGCGGCATTGGCGGCTAGGAGTGAAGCGCCAATGACAGGTGCGGTTGGCGCCATGGTGATGAAGCCGGCCATGCAGCCAATATTGGCCGCGAGCAGACCGCCATTTATGTAATGTCGACCTGGAAGGACGAGGGGGCGGGAGGACATTCGGCCGGCCAGCTTGAGGAAGGCAAGGATGGATCCTGCCTTATTAGCTCATCTGACTGGTTTCGAAACGATGAGACTTACCCGTAAAGGTGATGCCGCCAATTAAGACTCCAAGGTAAGCCGTAGTCAAATGCAGACCTCCCAGCCCATGCCCTTTTCCTTCCTCAACCACCTCCGCGCCCTGCCCACCACCTCCATGCCCATCTTCCGCCTTTCCGTGATTGCCATCATATGCCCCCAGGACGCTCGCAGCAGACGTCATGACCGCCGCGAGCCCGACGACCGAGTGCAGCGCTGCGACAGTCTGCGGGAGCTGCATTGGACTGACACGCCGACCGATAGCCAGCCCGAGTCCGCCTCCGAGTGCGATGACTGCGCCGCATTGTACCATCTGCTCTTGAGTGAATCCGACAGCGAGGAGCGTTGCGAGGACACCGACAAAGACGCCGAGGATACCGAGGGAGTTGCCGACGCGTGCTGTGGTCTACCTGGTCAGCCGGACATCATCTTGCTGGTGGGAGACAGGCAGAATGAGTGAGTCGTACCTGAGAAGCTAAACCAGTCAATGCACCGATACTTAGCATGGTACTGATAAAGTATCCAGCTTGGACCATACCGCCCAACCCAGAGCTAGCCGCCCAGACGAATGCGCCAGTAAAGAGCGCGGCGGGGATGGCGTAAAGGTACGAGTACTCTGGCGGGTCTGTCGGTCGGCGGAAGAGGTCGAGCATGCGCTTGGTGATGAGAAAGCCGCCAAAGATGTCTGGTGTGTCAGCTTGCATCATGGAACAATATGGTCCTACAGAGCTCACTCAGGTTGGCGAGGAACACGCTAGCTGCGCCTAAGAATTGCGGGATCGTGTGCGGTACGTATCCCCCGCCCATGACAAAGAGACCACCAACCCCGACAAGACCAGAGAGCGCGTTGGTCACAGCTGCGTTCATCAGCTGGGCATCTCATGTAGGTCAATGAGAGTCTCGGATAGCTGGCTCACACATCAAGGGCGAGTGGAGAGCCGGAGAAACACTCCAGACTGCTCTGAATCCGACTATTCCAGCCAGACCCAATACCGTGAAGAGGTTCATAAAGGCCGGTGCGGTGAGCTTCCCGAGGGCCAGCGCAGAGCCCATGCCGGCTGTCGTGAGCGAGACCGAGCGGACCGAGTCTTGCCAGGGCGTCAGTGGAGCTTTGACAGCCTCTTCTTTCTTCGATGGCTACCACTTCAGCTAGGTCCTGTCCGTTCGAGGTGGGCAGGCTTACCGGCGCAGACATGGCTGGAGCTGCAGGGATGGCTGAGACGGGCGCAGCGGGCGCAGGCCACATCATATCCCCCTTGTGGGTAACGATGGACCGGCGGACGACTTCGTCTTCTAGGTTGATATTGAATCGGTTCTGATCGCCGATAGATAGTAGGAACTGGTATCCATCAGCGAGCAAGTGGTGCGGCATTGATGGAAGCTCACCTTGGTGATATTGTTAGAATAGAGTGTACTGGACTGAGTGGGAAGCCGGGACGGAAGATCCTTCAAAGTCAGCTATCGGCCTGGCTATACAGGGAGGATTGAAGCTCACTGTATAGCCCAAGATGGTCACACCGTTGTGAACGACCTTCTCGCCGGGAACAGTCAGCTCGCAGTTTCCGCCTGGAAGTGTCAACGTCTCGCAACTCAGTCATGAGTGGCCCTGGTAGTCGACGTACCAGCTTCTGCCGCAAGATCGACAATGACGGATCCAGCTGGAGCAGATCAGCGGACTTGTATCTTCTGCTTGACCCATGTAAAGATGGCTTACGCTTCATCGCCTCGACGTGCGATTTCAGAATGAGCTTGGGTGCGGGCCGGCCAGCTGAAGGACGTCAGCTGCTACACCCTCCCGAGTCTCCGAAAGATGTCAGGAAGATGTCAGGAAGCTGACGTATGAGTGCTGTGGTGATGATGATGTCCACTTCTTTACTCTGCTGCAAGAGGAGAGCCATCTCTGCGTCTATGAATTCCTAAAAGATCAGCTATCGTCCGTGACCTTGAGTCATCCTGGGCCCATCCGCCCGGACCGTATACAGTGTGCGGAGGGGGTGGTACGCACCTTACTCATCTCCTTCGCGTACCCTCCAGCCCCACTTCCATCCTCCTCCATCTCCACTGTTAAAAACTCCGCGCCAAGACTCTCCACCTGTTCCTTGGCGGCCGGCCGGGTATCAAATCCCCTCACAATCGCTCCCATCCGCTTTGCCGTGGTGATGGCACTGAGTCCCGCGACTCCAGCACCGATTACCAGAACCCTCCCCGGTGGGATCTTCCCCGCCGCTGTAATCTGGCCGGTGAGGAAACGGCCAAAATTGTTGGACGCCTCGAGGACCGCTCGATATCCGGCAGTATTGGCCATGGACGAGAGCGCGTCGAAGACCTGTGCCCGAGATATCCGAGGGATCTGGTCCATCGCGAAGGATGTGACGCCCCGCTCTTGAAGCGCCGAGACGAGGCTCTTGTTCTGGGCGGGGTAGAGGAACGAGATCAGAGTAGACCCCTCCTTCATGCCCGTGATCTCCGCATTATCGGCCGAGGGAGGTCGGACTTTGAGTACGATGTCGGCTTCGGCGATCGGATTGTCTGAGAGCGTAGCGCCTGCGCGTACATAGTCTTCGTCCCGGAATGACGCCTCGACTCCGGCACCAGGCGAGACGAGGACGCGGGAGAAGCCCTTCTTCAGGAGGGTCTGCACGCCCGTCGGCGAAACTGCGACGCGTCTCTCGGAGGGGTACGTCTCGCGAGGTACACCGACGGTTAGGTTCGCGTAAGGTATTCCGGCTGGAGCTGGGGTGGCCTTTGGAGGAGGAGCAGCATTGTTGGAACGGGTGGATGAAGCGAAGGAGCGGGAGAAGCCTGCAGAAGTCAGTAACGGTCACCGCGACTCATGATCAATCCACAATTCTATGGCGATTCTCTGCTTGAGACAGTCGGCTACGTTCCCCACAGACACCGTCTCGTCAAGGCAAATGACCAGGACGAGCGCGCTGAAGGGGCCGATCACGATCGGAGCCGAGACTCACGATTCAAAAGACGCGTCGAGCGCTTACTGAACGCGACTTCTCTCGCCCAGATAACCTCCAACATCATGTTACAGAACAAAGATGTGCTGGATCGCCTGTATACAGCACGACAAGTACAGAGACAACGCTGAAGCTACAGCCGACTCGCGATGCTGTGGGGGAGCGGGGGACCCCCGGCCCGGACCGGTTACCCCGCGAGCCATGCCGTCACCGACACATTCCTCGTTCTGAGACCTGGAGGCCAGGAGCCTCATGTCGGTGTGGCGTATGCACAAGTGGCGGCTGTTGTGCGGCTGGTCCACCGGTTGCGGCCTAATGCCTCATGATACACATCACGAAGGTCATCCACGGTAACCGCGCTCACGAAAGTCGCAGCGGTGTGTCTCAGCCAACGAATAACGAATCCTGCAGCTGGAAGCTTGAAAGACAACAAACTGCATTCGCACTCGGCATCTTTCCCACGCAGATGATCTCCCAGGTTCCTTCATGCGCGCGGTCGGATACAACAGTACACGTCACAGCGCCTCGTTCAGCTTCCAAAACCGCTTGCCATCTTCGGTAGAATTGAAATCATCCAGGGAAATACGACTGTAGTGGGCGTTCACAATCCCAGCAGGCGGCATTCCCCAGCACTCCGACTCGCGGTCATACGATCGGCGCTGCCGTGGAAGGCGACGTCGACCATACTCTGCGTGACGTTCGCAGATGTGGGTGTCACGAGTGTCGTGTGGAGCAAGCGGTTCTCGTCTGACTCGACCAGCAGCCGGCGCCCCGCGAAGATATCCGTCAAATGGGAAAGTGCGTTGGGCGTATCCGCCAACGCCCCCAGCCGCGCCTTTACCACCTCCCAGACCTCACCATCACCGTCGATCTCATGTTCATCTTGTTCCATCATCGCGAATATGCTGTACGGTAGATCTTCGTTGTCCGACGAGGTCAAAATTGTGGTATTGGCCTTGAGTGAGGAAAGTTTGCAGTTGAGAAATGCGCCGGCGGGGGAACACGGCTGACCGGATGTATTGACGAAGCGCAATACGAGTGCGCCAATCTTAGTATCCAGCAGTAATGTGCAGAGAGCTTGGCGGGCAGCGGCCGCGTCGGTCTGGCGTTCGACATCGGTGTTCGCGTGAAAACCGGCAGGCACGGTACCTTCGGAGCAGCAGTCACAGCATATCGCATTGCTGTAGGTGATACCGATCTCAATCCGCTTGAGGTATGTAGGCAGAGGGCCAAACGAACGTAAGACACTGAGAAACGATTGTAAGAGACCGACTGAAGCGGTAGACGTCATGACCCTGACCGAATTCTTGAGATTGCGCGTGGTCCACGCATCAAGCTCTGCTCGGCAGGTTTTGTCTACCCAGCGCCCGATGTTCTGTTGAGAGCGTGAGAGCGTACCATCGGTCATGATGAGTACTCGCAGCTCTGACGGAAGGTCCATCAGGCGGAAGGGTCGCAGGGACGCCTGGATAATCAGCCGCCAGCCCCTCGCTGTCATACTGATGTGAGATACCTCATGAGCCTCGGACTCTGTGTTGCTCGGGGCGGAGATGCTCGAGGCCCCGGTGTCAGTGCGCGTACTGTTACTGTCCATGACAAGCGAGCGATGGATATGAAGGTAAGTCGCGAGATATATGTAAAGAGGCAAAGTCAAAACCTCCCCACAGCTTTGACATCAAGCTGTCCCCTGTCGCTCTAAGATTTGAGACATCGCAAGCAAGAGTGGCGAAGGGGCTTCACATGAAAGGGTCTTCTGGCCAAAACAGGCACCTGTGGTTGAGGGACGCATTTGGGGTGGGGTGACAGATCCGGTTGCCTCTTTGCGTTGCGATACCTATCGACAAAGGGTGTCAAAGGAGGTTGCCTCGCCTGAGAGATACCCTGGCCAGAAGCGGCTGCTGGGTGGCGCATCAATTTTTACCGGTTTGAATCCGATGTGGCTCGAAATTACGGGGATAGCTTGTGGGTTGGGCGTAGGAAACGCGGATTGTGCGATACCGTATCACAGCCGTCCCGTGTCCATCAGTACTCGTTAGTCATGAGAGCATGGAACGAGCGGCGACTCTGAATAAGGATGGAGGCTTTTCGATCAGGGTCTTTGATAATGCGTCCGTGACGAGTCATCGTTCTCCGCCAAGGGCGTTTGCGAGTAGACGTCAGTTGATAGCCTGGCCTCCGGCATCCTCCCGCCCTATTGACATGTCATGGGGTGTAAGCGAGGGTGTACATAAAGTACGCGAACCCTTCGGGCGGGCCGACCTCTTTATGCGATAATGTCCAGTTCGGCCGGTCTTGCATATACCTGTAGAGATCAGCTTTGACGCGAGGTTGGGACCTCATTTGCTAGGGACGAACCTTTCCCTGAAGTGAGGCTGGCCGAAGGTGAAACTTGATAATCAGCTCGAGTACCTAACACTGGTAGCATGGTCACTAACTACAGGAACCGGGAGCTTGGCCGCTTCCTCATGACCCTGCTAATCAGCAATAACATACTCGATGATCAGGTACGACATACCGTATCGCCTCAGTGATCTCCTGCGTACAAGTCTTTATGTCCTTTTCTGGTGGATTCTGCAGCTATTAGCACGAACTCCCTGACCAGACGCGACGGGTCTTACCCAAGGATCCCCCTTTGTTGTCAACATTGCGCTGACTCGTCAGCAAGGGTCTCAGCCTCAAGAGGACCAGTCAGCCTACTCCATTGTCCCTGAAAGTCAGCTCTATCGTTCAAGCAGACAACCTTCGGCAGGGACTCACCTTTATCGATGACCAGGTCGAACTCCTCCTCAAATTGCAGTTCCAGCACATCCATCTCCAGCCATTCCATGCCGACCCGAGATTTATGCCGTTCCTTCATCTGCTCAATGACGGCCTTCGAGTACTACAGATACAGTCAGCTCGGTACCGCGTCCTGGAGGAGTTGGGTAGCCGCACATCGACATTGACGACGTCTCTGTACCCGTCGTCATACATCTATTCATTAGATCTTGCCATTTAGAACACGCATAAAACTCACCACCTCGCTCAAGGATGAGTTGCCACAGCCCAGCATGAGTATCCGAGCTTCCTTTCCCATCCCTGCCTCTCTCAAGGTCTGCTCAATGAACGGCAGCAGGTACTCTGGCGACAGGAACCAGTCGAACGACACCGTCGGGCCCTCGCTGAGCCGTGAGTACAGATTAGTGTAGATAAATGCAACATCCCCAAACATACTTGGTATACCGCTGCTCCCTGGCCTATCAGCGAGGGAGATGGAATGAGTCCACCGCGAGCTCACCAGTACTCTTGCGTTCCATACCCCTCGTTGGTTGGAGGGAGATTCTCGGTTATTCGCGACATTCCGAGACACTAATTGGCTGGACGTTAGAGACTGCGTTATAAGGATACTATACTAGGTTAATGAGGCTGCCTCGATGGTAGTGATCAGAATCAGATCAAGTACTAAAGTAGGTGGATGAACGGCTGCTTGAGACCAGGCGGAAATTTCAAACCGCCTCCACCTTCAACATTTACCTCGAACTGTCCACTGTACATCATCTTCACCTAGACGCTACTCGTCAACGTAGCAGGGCCGAGCTAGAATGGATCCCAACACGGAAGGCGGACCGCCCAAGGTCGATATCGCGGAGGTCGAGGTCGAGGTAGACAGAACGGTGCGTGTCCAGCTCACGCGAAGATCGATGTCTGGGCGGTCTTTCATCCGTGAGCTAATTGTGCAGCCGACAGGACCGCCTAGCCAAGGTACAAGGAGCAGACCGTCCCCTCCGAGCGAGCTTGAGTCGCTGTCATCCAGCGATATCTTTCGAAACGTGTTTCGCCCTCCTCCTGGTCCACCTGGTTTGTCCGAGCCGATCCCAGCTTCCCGCCGGGATATGGCGAAAGAGGAACCCAGAACGCAGTCATCATTCTCAGGTGCATTAGGGATCAGACAACTCCTCAGGGCTATAGTTGATTACTTCAGGCTCATCGTCCACAGTAGATCCAGAAGAGCAAAGAAGGCTGCACGAGGAAGAGTTCCAACGGCGGCTGAAGGGAGAATACCAGCAAGCTCAGGCTCGGCTGAGCGATGTCGTGAGCCATTTGGAGCTTACGCTTGGTCCTGTTGCTAATATACCAGGTCACCTCGAACATGGATCGGCCTCTCCGCCTGACTTCCATCCGCCTGTCCCCCGCTCCTCCCGTCTCCCGTACCTCCTTCCTCCAATCTCTGCTCTCACCATTCCTCTCCTCATCCTCTTCGCAGTCATCATGGGTCCCCAAGTGGCTCAGCCCAGCACCTGTGTCTTCCCCATCCTCTTCATCCTTCGGCCATACCTCGGACGGCGAGACAACTTTGCATGATGTCTTGCTATCGACAAAAGCGCTCGTCGCCCATCTGGACAGGTTTGGGGTGTACGATATGGAGCGGTCCAGCGTCAAGCTGCAGCCGGTACGCGGTGGAGATCTGGACGAGGTGGAGCTTGTCCTGGGGCTGCGGGAGAGGGGGAGGCTGTTCCTCAAGGCTGGAACGGAGGTCGGTGGTGGAGAAGGCGGAGGGGTGAGTACTTTGGTCAGGCCGGATACGAGGAAGCTGATTATGGCCCAGAACATCACTGCAAGAATACGAAACGCTCTCGGAGGAGCAGAAACGCTCGAGGTCAATGCTAGCTTAGGCACCAAGACTAAATCTGCATACCAAGTGAGCTGGGCCACGTGTCTTCCCCTCGTTCATAGAGCTGACTTTCTTAGGCATCCCTGACGACACCCGTGCTCGCATCGCCGCTGCTCTCCTTTTCTTTGCAAGGCTTCCAGTTCGACCGGGACAACACCGCTTTTGCGTCTCACCGGGAGTACTCACAAGGAGGCCGAGCGAAACTTAGCGTAAGCTTCACCAGACCTAGTCATCGTGTGCTTTCCCGGGCGTCGGCTGACATGTCAGGCAATAGCTCCCTGGGGTATACACGACTTGACGTACGAGTATATCCAGCGAGAGATTGGCCATCTTACACCAAAGGCGTCGATCTCGTGCGTAAAGCCTACTTTAGCTCTGGCCAAGACGTATGAGCTGATCCTGCAGAATTCGAGAACTTGCGCATCCATCGACCAAATCATCCCTTAGCCACACTTGGACTACAGATACGAGGAACGATCCTTGGACGGGGACCTCCGGCAGATTGTTGAAGGTGACAAACGTGAGCTTTGTAGTGCATTCCTACTGTTTGGAAGTAACTCTAAAGCTGACGATTCAGGAATACGCTGGATTACCTGGTTCATCCCAAAATGCCCACTTCTTCAAGACCATCTTCCAATCTCATCTTTCTCGAGCCTTATACGAAGGCTCCAACATCGTCAGTCTCACTCTGACCTTCCTTCCTGCCAACGTCGAGCTGTCGCTGATGCGCGCAGCGATACTCCATCTCATCCATGACAACCTCCCTCCTGCCCCTCTTCCCCAACTCCACCTCCGCGTCACATCCCCACCCACCCAGCACTTATCTCCCGGACAGGGCATTCCTCGGCGGGCCCAACTCGATGCGCGGCTGGAAAGTCGGCGGTGTGGGACCGCAGGATGGACCCGACTCGCTCGGCGGAGATTTGGCTTGGGGAATGGGATTGAGCGTCTTCGCACCAATACCGAAGAAGGAGCACTGGCCGTTGAAGCTGCATGGGTTCATGAATATCGGCAAGGTGGTGGGGTATGATCGATGTGAGTCAGCTTTGGGACGGCATGGAAAGGGGTCCGCTGACGATGTAGCGGCGGGATGGCTCGGGAACGCGGAGAAGGTGTATCGAAATCCGAATGTCAGCGTGGGCCTGGGTCTGATGTACCGGTGAGCTTCTCGCCCAGTCTACGTGTCCAAGCTTGAGCAACTGCTGACCATGGCAGACTGGAGCCAATCCGGGTAGAGGTCAACTTCGCCATGCCGCTGGTTGGGCGGAAGGGGGAGCGACTATCTAGAGGATTCGGGATCGGAGTGGGCATAGAGTTCTTGTAACACTTGCTGGCAGCTTTATCGTAGCTACTGCTATCTACACACACCAATCACAATGCATCTTGGGTAGCATCAATCTCGCGTTTGATGCTCCAGAAGACCAAGTCGTCCAGAGCCAAAATTTCGGTCAGATCGGCCAAACCATTTCCCACCTCGACCGTTTGCACTTTATCCTCGACCATGCGTCCCACAGTCACATTTCGCCCGCTGTGCTCTCAGTGCCGCCTGCCCTTGCCTCCGGTCATCAGCCTGAGGCGGGGCTATCATGCCGAGCCCGACTCCTTCCCAGATATGGAGGCGGAGCTGCTGCGTCGGAAGCGCAAGACGGATGCGAAGCGTCGCCAGGGAGGTTCCGAGTTCATTGATCACTTGATCGTAACCGTACGAGGTGGTGAGTTGCGCCCAAACGACAGGAGGCGTGGATCTTGGCTGATCGACAGGCAAGGGAGGATCTGGCGCATCAGCCTTCACAGCACATCCATCAAAACGGGGTCTCGGTATCCCGTCTGGCGGGAACGGCGGTCAAGGCGGCAGCGTCTACCTAAAGACCTCTCCACATCTCACTTCACTCGCACGCATATCCAAACGACTCATAGGAGAGCAAGGCTCGCACGGCGCCGGGCAAATGAAGCACGGACGGCGAGGCGCGGACGTCATCGTTAGTGTACCCGTCGGGACGGTGGTGCGGGAGATGAACTCTGAGGCGGCAACGGTGGCATGGGCGAAGGAGGATGCCGCACTAGGGCTAGATGCGCAGCAGCGCAGAGAGAGAAGATGGGACAGGTGGTTCGTCTCGCACCCCAACACCGAGGTCATCGCGGACGAGTACGGGCCAGCAGAGGAGACGTTACGGAGGGAAGGGTTCTTACGGCGTACAACGGTCGATCCTATCTACCTTGATATCACGAAACCTATCGTCGAGCCGGTCCTGCTCTCTACCGGCGGTAGAGGCGGCCTCGGTAACCCACACTTCCAACAGCCGGAATCTCCCCCTCCTCGACTGGCCTCGAAAGGTCTTTCCCCCGGTACCCTTACCCTCTCATTCGAGCTCAAGCTCCTCGCGGACGTCGGGCTCGTAGGACTGCCAAACGCTGGCAAGTCCACCATACTACGGGCATTAACGGGCCGCGGAGCAGAAGTGGCAGGATACGCATTTACGACGCTCAACCCGCAAGTGGGCGTCGTGCGTGTGTTTGAAGATGGGAGCTGGCGGGGAGAAGAGGGAGTAGTGGAGGAGAGCGAGACCCGGCGGGAGCGGGAGAAGGCAGATCGCGTCAAGGGAGAGTACATGCCACCTCCGGTCAAGACGAGAGGCCAGGCAGAGGCAACGCGCTTCACCATCTCGGACAATCCGGGCCTCCTCGCACGGGCATCGGAGAATTATGGGCTGGGACACTCGTTCCTCCGCTCCATCGAGCGGTCATTGGCGCTCGTCTATGTGGTGGACCTCGGCTCGGACACGCCAGACACAGATCTCCAGGTATTGAGGGACGAGCTGGAGGCGTACAAGCCTGGTCTGGCGGACAAGGCGGTGGCTGTCGTGCTGAACAAGGGGGACGAGGTGGATGAGGAAGTAGGGAAGGAGAGGGTGAAGCGAGTCAAGGAGGTAATCAAAGCGTGGGGAGGAGGGGTGGAGACGGTGGTTGTCAGCGCCAAGTTTGGGCTCGGGATGAAGCGGGTTGTACGGGTCCTGTGCGACCGGGTCGGGGAGGTGAGGAAGGAGCTAGCGAGAGTGGAGGCAGAGGAGGTGCACGAGGAGTAGTGTAGGTTCTGGAGCGATCAAGCGATCCTGATCTCAATCTCTGTCTGTATGGCATACACTCTCCTCACCCCACTCATGGCCTCGCTGGACACATAGGAAACAGAGACGAGACCTATATATCATGCAGCGCAGCCGGAGCGGGAGATCTCGGCGATGACGTAAGTGCTTGGTGCCCCGCTCGGACCGCGATCACGCTTCGTTAACCAGCACTGATCGTTGCTTTCACCTTCTACATCGCATACATCACCTCCCATCCCGCACGAGATGTCTGCACCGGAAATAGACGCCGGCACCGCGCCCAAAAAGACCAAGCCAAACCCGCGCGAAGCTGCCCTTCTCGCCGCTGAAGCTCGCCTCGGTCGACCTTCTGTCCAGTCCGCTGCTGCTGCTTCGTCATCAACCCCGACAGTCGCTCCCGGTCCCAAAGCTGCTGGAGCGTCCACACCTCCTCTATTCAGGTCTGGCTCGTCCTCTACAGGTACGGCAGCCAATAAATGGACGCCGACGGAGAAGGAGGAGAAGGAATGTAGGATCAAATTTGCGAGGTTGCTTGATAGGGGGCTGGTCAGGGACAATGGGTACAGGCAGGTCGCCGAGGGTGTCGAAGTGAGTCATACTATATATATACTTTGACATCGATCGGGGTGGCGTCGGGTGGAATGACAAACACTGAGTCCTAAGCGGAGCAAAGAGAAATCGCTCGTTGGTTGAGAAGTCGATGGGCTGTGATGGCATTCGAGCGTGTGGCTTTGGACAAGTGGAGACCACTCATTCGCACAAGCTGACAGCCAGACTCTTATTCTGATAGCCAAGAACGTCAAGGAGCACGACGATCCAAAGTACCGCACGCTCAAGGCTTCCAACTCCCTGCTCAAGAACAAGGTGCTCAACCTGAAGGGTGGCCACGAGTACCTGATTGCTGTGAGTTCTGTCTGACTCTGCTCAACACTGTCGTTTACTTTCATTGGCTACTTGTGCTGGTCTGTCAATGCGAATGCAATGCTGACAGACTCACAGCTCGGGTTCCGAACGCAGACGATCGACTTCTCACAATTCTACGTCTTTACTGCGACACTGAAGACCTCTTTTGAGCTCCGCGTGGGTAGCGAAGTCCTCGAAGAGCACGTGAGTCACACAAGTCCGCTTAACATTCGCCCGGTCTGTCAAGACGGCTGTAGAGAGCGACGCTGTGGTTGCAACCGTTCACAGGCATCTCCTCCGGTGTCCAGTGCTGACTCCCCAGCTATCCGGTCTCCAGGCGCGGGCAGCCAACTCTGCACTCTCAGCTCGTTCCCACAAGGATGCCGAAGCCGCACGCGTCGCTCAAGCCCTCGCCCAGATCGAAGCAGACAGGGATGGTGTCGTCCTCCGGCAACAGCGCGACAAGATCATGCGGGATCGTGAGGAACGTCTCAAGCGGGAGGCAAAAGAGAAGCTGCAGAGGGAGGAGGAGGAGAGGGAGCGATTGCAAGAGCAGGCGGAGGCGATGGGGACGGGCGGCGGGAGTAGCGTGCCGGGCGGTCTGTTGTTGACGGGAGGCGCGGCGGCAGCTCAGGCGGCCCAAGACGACGATGATGACGACATGGATGATGACGATCAGGAGGACGAGGACGATGAGGACGAGGATGGGGAGTCTGCTCTGGCAGGGCCGGCGTGGGGAGGAGGGAGGAAGCTGGGCGAGTAGGACGGGTCCTCTACATTATCGTTGGGCGAAGGAATCGTTGTATATATGAAACATCAGTATGTCATCTCGTTGACGCTCTTGGTTCGGTCTCGGCTCATATCAGGGCAAGGCTATACTACTCTTTGCCGAGCTCGGCAACGAGTTGCAAGCGATTGAAGTGGCCGCGCACAAACCTCGGAGGAATGTGTAGCGGAGCAACCTTGCTAATGACACAAGCAAGATGACAAAGTCGGCTCAATCCCGCCGGAAACCTGCTAATTACGGCATGGCGCCCTTGGCTGATACGCGCTGAACGGCCCCCGCGACCAAAGATAGCCCCGAAGCACTTGCTCTCTCTCACCCTCACCCGAGGCCGAGGGCTGGAGGGGAAGTGCCCATATAGAAGGGAGAGATGGACCGTCCGTTCCTCATCTTCCCGCGCGCCTTCGTCGTACACCGCTCACGCTTCTGAGACCTGAGACTGAGTGACCCGGCGTTACCAAAATGACGAATCTCTCTGGATCGTCCTCTGTCCCATCTCTTGGCTCGACCGACCAGACCGTCCCCCGACCCAAACGTGCCTGGCCATGGCGGAAACACATCACCTCCCCCCAACTCCTCCTCGCCCACTCCTACACTGGAAAGGGCACCCTCGAATCGCCCTATATCCTCGACTGGCTCCCCGGAGAGGCCTCCCATGACGCGGAAGGAGTGGAAGGGTTGGAGACTGCGGTGGATATTGAGTATCCCCAGACATGGAAGGCGGGATACAAGTGGATGATCACGGCGATAGGCGCGATATCGGTGTTGAGCGTGACGATGACCAGTTCTATGATGAGTGCTGCCATCTATGATATCAGGAGGGACTTTCCAGGCCACACGGCGGAAAGCTACATTATGAGTGAGTCTCGCGAAGATACCAGCTAGCTCCTGGCTGATGACCAGTCACATCCATCTTCATCCTCGGCTTCGTGGTCGGCCCCCTCCTCTGGGCGCCGTGTTCCGAGGTCTTTGGTCGTCGCCGGATGTTCATCTCGACCTTCGTACCCTTCACCATCTTCAATGCTGCTTGCTGCGGCGCCAACTCGCTCGAGGCCTTGTTGGTCTTCCGATTCTTCGCTGGCACATTTGGAAGTAGTAGTCTGACCTCAGTCGGGTAAGTCACGTCCGCACCGACTTAGAAGGATCCGGCTGATTCCCGCAGTGGTATCATCACCGATATGTTCAACGCCAAAGAGCGAGCGGCAGCTATGGGCGTGTTCGCCATCGCGCCTTTCTTAGGCCCAGCCATCGGACCTGTCGTATGTCCCGTCTCATCTCACTACCGAACCGAAGCTGAAACCTCAGGCTGGTGGTTTCCTGTCCGCTGCATCCACTTGGAGATGGGTAGCAGCCCTCCTCGCGTTTTTCTCTGCTATACTCACCGTCATCGGCGCCCTTTGGCTGCCAGAGACGTACGAGCCAGTTCTCCTTCGCCGTCGCGCTACCGAACTCAGCAAGGTCTCCGGCAAGGTCTACCGGTACAGTCGGGACGTGGAGCGGCCGATGGTGACCAAGGAGCTCTTCAAGAAGCAATTGACGGTGCCGTGGAAGCTGCTTTTCACGGAACCAGTTGCCGCTCTGATGGCGCTCTAGTGAGTGTCTCCTCCTTACTGGCCATCAATCAAGCTGACTTTGCCAGTGTCTCTGTCGTCTATGCCATTCTCTACGTGAGTAACTACCGCGGCATACTTCTCGACCTTGACTGACAGCACAGATGCAATTCACCTCCTTCCCTATCGTCTTTGTCCAACAACGCGGGTGGACCCCCGCTATCGCCGGTCTCGCGTTCATCGGTCTCTCATTCGGATCGATCCTTGGTCTCGTCCTCCTCGGCGTCATGAACAAGCGGTATGCGGCCAAGATGGACGCGAACGGCGGGTACTTGCCCCCAGAGGAGCGGCTGCCCATGGTCATTCTGGGTGGCATCCTCTTACCGCACGTTTTACAATCTTGTTACAAAAAGTGCGCGGCTGATGATAAGGGTCGGTCTCTTCTGGTTCGCTTGGACAAGTCCCGCCAATATCCACTGGATCGTACCCATCCTCGCCACTGTGGTCTTCGGCGCTGCGCTCGTAGGTTTGTTCCTGGGCATCATGGTGAGTTGATCTGCACTTTCTCGTGGATGCGTAGTGCTGCAGCTGACACGCCGATAGTCTTACCTCGTCGACGCCTATACCTTGCACTCGGCATCAGCATTGGCGGGCAATACCGTCGTCCGGTCGATCTTCGGTGTTGTCTTCCCTCTCTTCACAGTCAGGATGTACGACGCCCTCGGGGTCCAATGGGCGGGAAGCGTGATTGCTTTTATCGCCCTAGCGTTCATCCCAGCACCCATGTAAGCTACCTCTCCTCCTCTTTCCTGGTCTCCCTTCGAGCTATCGCTGATGACCTAGTATCTTTTACAAATACGGCGGCAAGATCCGCCTGAGGTCCAAATACGCCCGAGAAGCCGACCTCGCCAATCGCGCCCTTGCTGAAAAGATGCGCCTCAAGTCGGAGTCCAAGGTCAACTCGCGTAAAGGATCCGAAACGGATCTCGTCTCGGCCATTACTGGGCCGGAGGCGGGTGTGGGCACGGTCGATGTAGGGGATATAGAGAAGGGCCTGAGGGGGCCGATGGGAACGGAGGGGGTGCCTGTTGTGGGTGGAGGGGTGGAGGAGAGGTTGGGGATGATTGAGGGGATCAAGCGAGAGGATGACCACCAAGAGGGATTGCTAGGCTCAGACTCGACTGACAGAAGATAGGGGGAAGCGGATTGTTTTCTTTCGGTCTGCATCGGTTTGGCCTGTCATTTAATCCAATAATGACCTCTTGGCGGGCGAGTACTGGTATGGGAGTGATCAGCCCACTTACCCCATAGTGCCACACTCGCAGAGCCAATATCAGGCACTTATGTCGTGCTCGGCACACCTTTGTGCTTGGACCCCTGGCATTCCGTTCACTACAAGAAGTGAGAACGGCTTGTCGTGCGAGCTGTCATACTGCCTTAGCGCTGTAAGGGCGGCTCACCTTCCCGCATTTGCCACCCTCTCTCACTACTCTTACCTTCAATGCCAGAATTCGTTACGAACGCTGCAGATGTGACGGAGGAGGTAAGTGCGTCTGATTGGCATATGATCATCTACCGACCCCTATGCGGGAACGCTCCTGTACGGGGAAACAGCAATTGACGATGCAGTCGAACTCGCTTTCGACTATGCCGACAGAGCTCCGCATTTATTGCCTCACCGACCCCGCTCTGACGGGCTTTGGCACCACCCTGAGGCTCGTCTCAAGCGACTTTCGAGCTCTCATCGACGATCAAGCGCGCAGACAGCTCCATCAGCGGAAGCAAGCGAGACTGTCACCGTCTGTCGCTTCGCTGGACCACCTGAAATCCCTCGGAGAACTCCCCAAGAAACTCAAGATGCTTGTCGCTCTGTCCCGCTGCGAACACGGGCTGAGTTGCGCTTGTGGTGGTGAGGACGTCGAAATCGCGACATCGGGCGACGAGAGTGACCCATACATGCTCGGGAGTGGACATCATCATACGGCATACTCTCACGGAATCGACGCAGAAGACGACATCGAGCTTCAGCCGACCATTCACAATTGCGCAGCATTCGCCACCGGACTCTCTGACTATCTCGGTCCTACAGAGATCGAGGACTTCATAGTCCACTACCATGTCCCTCGAGGCCTCGGATACGTGTCCCCCGAGAAGATCTTCACCTCATGTCACCTCCCAGACACGATCCAGGCGTCTCGGACCATCCAGACGTGGGGCTGGCAGGGTAGTGCTTCTCCAGCTTACTTCCTCGTGCGAGAGATGCGGCCGCTCACCGAAGATGGGCAGACGGACGTGACCGGCCTGCCTCGGGTCATCGCCCTTGGTATGCTCCTTGACGACGATGAAGCTGATCGGGGCGTCCGGAACCAACTCAATGCGTTCAACCTTGCTTTGACGGAAGGCTACCCTGGCGGCCAGCTTGGAATGAATGGGCCACCCATCCACTTTGTGGTCCCGGACGTCCACGCGGACATTCCCGCTGTACACACACCCAGAGGCTGCCAGGTCATGACTCCTGAGACTTTCAAGAACACTGAAACCGGGCGCTTCCTGGGCAGGCTTCAGTAGAGGGCGCACGGGGGAGAAGAGGACGTGTACACGAAGTGTTCCTTTGACTCCCGCTTCGTACCAGATCACCGATGTATCTTCCAAATCCCGGCTATACTGACCCACTGACGCTCGGGATTGCTCCGCTCGATCTGCCGAGACTTGATGCGGTCAGAACCACTTGGATGACTTCACAGATCGCCTAGTTTGAGTCCCAAACCGCTCGATGTATCTTTCGGCGAAAAAGTAAAGCTTCAGAGCAGAAGTTGATTTTCCACAAGGTAATGAATGATACCGAGGGAATGACTGGAGAATTAAAATCATGCTCGCTCAGCCGTGGTCTCTGCCGATTCTGCGCCGAAGCTGCGGGCAAACAATCCGCCTCTCGGTCGCGATCAAGTGCACTCCGCAGCCTCTCGATGACGGGGAACCGAATTAAGCATCAAGTGGCGAGCAATATGGAGCCATCTGCTTTTGACAGATCTTCGGCATGTATAGCAGTGTGCCGAGTCTGTCCCTTTCAGCACCCGCACTATCATTCGGCAACGGAAAGGAAATGAGACGGCCGAGGCATCTTCGATGTGCCCCGTACTCCCTAGAGGCCCAGGATCGCAAGCATGAGCGAACAGTACCACGAGCACTTGGGTCAAGAATGTATGCCTTCATTCATCGCAGACTCTACAAAACCAGTCTCGCCATAGCGTACGTGCCCAGTGCTACTGCAAGACCCACTCTGGCACATTTGACCATCTTGCCCTTCTTCTCAACCCACATTTCCTTCTTGGCTCCTGCATCATCAATGGACTTGACGTCATCCTCGGTGAGCTCGATATCCCCGACGTCAAGGTAGGACTCGAGACGCTCCTTCTTGGAAGAGGTGGTCACGATGATCGCACTGCCATGATCAGCCACTGCAAGGCAAACTTAGAGAAAACTCACCCCTTGGCCTTTGACCAAGCCAGCAAGATCTGCTCCGGCTTCTTGCCCAGTCGCTTGGCAATGTTGTTGACTGGCTCGTCGACCGGTCCGCCAGGCTCGGAAGTGAGCGGGATGAGGGTCGAGTAGCCCTCGGGAACGATGTGCTGCTGCGCCATGTAGTGCAGGAGGGGCTCGGTGGACTTGATGACGTATGGGTGGAGGAGGATCTGGTTCACGACCGGCTTGATCTCGGCGTGTTTCAGGAGCTCCTTAAGGTCATCGACTTTGAAGCTGACCAGTAAGCTGAGTCGCCTGAAGAGCTGATGGCATATTTAGCTCACTTTGATACCCCGATAGACTTGACCTTGCCCTCCTTGTGCAGCTTCTCCATCTCGTGCCACTTCCCCTTGATGTCGTCGCCACACAACCTGGGGCTGTGGATGAGGTACAGGTCAATATAGTCGATACCAAGCTTCTCCAAGCTCTCATCGCAGGACTGGCGAGGGTCCTTGCCGTCAACACCGGACCACTTGGTAGTGACCCAGAGCTCCTTGCGGGAGAGACCGGATGCCTTGATGGCCTGGCCGACTTCCTCCTCATTGTGATACACTGGAGAGTCAGCTGCGGCCCTAATGTAAGCTATCGAAGCAACGCACCCTGAGCGGTGTCGATGTGGTCGAAACCGACCTCGATCGCCTGGTCAGTCTGTCCCTCGCAGACATCCTTGGGGATTTTCCATGACCCGAACCCGATCTGGGGGATCTTCCGACCGTCGTTGAGCGTGATACTGTGGAAGGGCATTTTGATTGATGGCGACGATGCGATTGCGACGTCTTTTTCTCAGCGGGATAGAGGAAGGACAACGGAGAGTTGCTGACAGCGCTGAATACAGACCTCAAGCAGCATGGGACCGGCCCGGAAAAGCACCGAACGTCATCGACCGTGCCTGACTCGGCTATATCCGATAGCACCAAAAACGGCCATCATGCTCCCTTCTCAGGCGAAATCTTGCTCTTCCTCCTGTACTTCGTTCCCCTGCCTGTGTATAGTCCCAGATACGCGATGGAGTCGCTCGTGGACGTCACCACGACAGCCTTCGAGGCCATCCTGGGGGTCTGCGTCGTTTTCGGCGCTGGATACGCTTACAATTCGAAGTTGGACAGCGGATCAGGCAAGGTTAGTCATCATGGACTATCCGCTTTCGCATGCTCAACCCAATGCCGCTGACCACTGTAGACACTCCGAGGGATCTCGAGAAGAATCTTGCTTCCAGCACTCATGTTTGTGACTTTTGCTGCTTCAGGGAATCTGACATGGAGAAGGATACTGCAGTGTGAGCGGAGTTCCGCTAATCCGCAAGAACGTGCTAAATCTGCAGTATGGCCGACCGTAGTTATCGCACTGGCTGCTCATGTGCCCTCTATCGCCTTCGGACTGATATGTAGCCGTCTTGGCTCAGCTCCGACATGGCTCACTGAGTCACTGATATTCAATAAGTAAGTCGACCCGAAAGAGGTTAATCTGTGTCCCGCTGATCATTGATAGCGTGTCTACGTATCCTCTTCTGGCGGTACAGCTGCTCAGCTTCCTATCCAGCTCGGAGACCACACTCGGACACCTACGGTGGAGAAGTATGGACACGGTACCTCACGTACTCCAGAGAGCGAACGAGTATATCCTCGTCAACCTCGTCGTGACGGAGCTGGCAAGGTAAGCTTCGCTCTTCTGTCATTGGGCGGAGCTGACGCGGCCGCGCAGATCGGTGATACGTATCTTCCTGCCGAGGCTTCAAGCCGCAGCCCGAGCGCCCATTCGGATCGACGAAAGGCAGGACGACGACTCGGACGATGATGCCAGCTCCGACATCGAAGATCCGACGGAACGTACACCTCTGGTACCTTCTTCGACAGCTAGCGAGAGAGCCACAGCTCAGTCTTCGCTGACCTACCTGTCTCCCGTCCTGATCGCCTCGGCACTGGGCCTGCTCATCTGCCTCATCAACCCCATACAGCACGCCATCATCGGCCACAACGTTCGAGAAGGCGACTTTACCGGTTCATGGCGGAGCATCGGTTTCGGCCTGTCGGTTCTTGGAGCAAGTTTTGCGGTCGTCGACTTGCTCGCTGACGGTATGAATGCTCGAGCCGGAGAGAAAAAGGCGTAAGTGAGAAGTCAATGGGACTGAAGCGCTATAGCTGACACTGTCAGGGACGAAGAGAAGGTCCCCCCTACACTCGGCACCACCCTCGTCATCGTCTTCTGGCGCTTCATCGCGGTTCCCGCCATCGTACTTGGTATCGTGTACGGCTTCAGGAAGATCCCATCTACGACAGCGTACCTCCAAGACCCGGTCTTCGTGAGTTGATGCCGCCTTCCCGTGCTGATGTGCAGTCGTTCGTCCTCGTTCTTGTCAGCATCTCGCCTCCATCCCTCCCCCCCGCGCTGGACCCATACCGCTCTGCCGTCCACATTGCATCCTTCTACACCTCTCTTATCGCCGCCTTGCCCCTCGCTATCGGCCTCATGGTCTCCGGCCGCGGCGTGTCCCGTTCGGTCGACTTCGATCTCGCCGAGGCCCTGAAGCGGGCTGGTGGCGGCGGACTGGCCGGTGCACTGGCCATGATCCTACAGGTCCTCACTTTGATGCCGCTGAGGACGATCATGAACTACCAATATCGATACGGTGGAACAATCAAGGAGTCTGTCCGGAATCTGTACCACGATGGCGGATGGAAGCGATACTATGCGGGTCTCGGCGCTGCTCTGTAAGTATTCCTACCAATTCCCGCTGACATCAGGTTCCAAGGCCCACTCGCTCGGTTCGGCGACACTGCAGCCAACGCTGGCATCCTTGCACTTCTCGCTTCCTTCACTTGGCCGGTCCTCATCAAGACCCTCGCTGCCTCGCTCGCGTCCGCCACGTTCCGCATGACCCTTACGCCTATCGACACCCTGAAGACGACTCAGCAGACACGGGGTGGTCGGGCCGGACTCAAGCTGCTTCGAGACAGGATCAAGGAGAATGGCGTGCAGTGCCTTTGGTGGGGCGCTTTGGCTACCGCTGCTGCCACGTTCGTGGGCCACTGTCAGTTCCCTCAGATATACAGCGGACAAGCTGACAAACCAGACCCCTGGTTCGGGACGTACAATTGGCTCTCGTCCACCTTACCTCAACCCAACAACATCTTCCAGAAACTCGCTCGACAGGCATTTATCGGTTTTGCGGCCAGTGTCGCGTCCGACACGATCAGCAATTCGCTCCGGGTAGTCAAGACGTACCGTCAGGTGCACGAGAAGGACGTTGGATACTGTGAGTGACTGTGTCCTATTTGACAGCAGCGCGAGAGTTGCGCTGACGACTCTAGTCACTGCGGCCAGGGAGATTATCGCGTCCGAGGGCTTGTTGGCGCTGTTCGGACGCGGACTGCCCGTTCGGCTCGCCACCAACGGTCTGCAGGGTATCTTGTTCAGTATCTTGTGGAGGCTGTTCACCGATATGTGAGTGATCTTCTGTGATGTCAATGGCGGAGACGTTGCGCTGACGGCTCCTAGTATTGCCGGCAAGCAGCCTTGATACTCGCGTCCTCATACTGGAGGGAGTGTTGATCTTTTCATCGGCCCAAGGATGCGTCTATAGGATGGCGCCTCGGCGCCTTGCCTCTTCAGGGCATGATGTATATCTTTGTTCTGAGATCTACACGAACCAGTTGCCGGGCCTTGCAGATGACAACGCCCGCTTAGACTGCCACCTCAGCGAGCAACGGCCGCACCGGCCAACCCCAACTTGAAACAAGCGCACGGACTAAACTAGCGCCTGCTGGTTCAGCTGAGCTTAAGGAGCGCGTTCCTCAAAGATTCAATCATACTGTACATCATCTGTGACCTCTCTCTGCCTGACCTGCAGTATGATGACCTCTGGTCCCGTAGCGTCCTCCGCAGATCTCTTTCGCCGACTATCATGGCAGTCTACTGTCCCCCTTGAGGTCCGGCTCGCCGAGCATGAGCCGGGCGCGGGATCCGGTGCGGACCGATACTACGTTCGTTCCCCCTTTGAACCCCTCCCACACCGCTCAATGGCTGACCAAAACAGATGTACCCGCCTAGACACGCATATCTGCCGCTCCTCATCCCCGAGATCAGAGAGAATCTGGTCGAGATCGCCCTAGATGACCAACAGCTGGCAGAGACAAATGAAGCGGAATGGTGGTTCGAGGAAGACCCGGGTGATGCAGTCGGGTTTGCCCCTCAGGGCGCTTGCAGATGGTATGCTTCCTCACAGACTTGTGCTGATAATAGGCACTGGCCACTCGACCTCATACACCTTCATTCTATCATCACTCATCCAGCTCCAGGGGCATCATCCAACGGCCCCGGCCCTTCCGCGCCCGGACCCTCTAAACCTACCTTTCAGCCCCTGCGGCTGCTTCTGCACCTCTCGAATCCCCCAGCTGATAAGCTCATGCTGCCAAATACGGTCGAGAGCTGTAAAGCCAACTACATGAATCAGCTGCGCGAGGCGGACTTTGTCAGGTGGCGGAATACAAGCAGGGTGACGAACATGCGGAGACCGGATTTGGACGCGGGATGGGATGGGATTGTTCACGGTAAGCTAACGGCTCTCTTTCCATACGTGCGCCTCAGCTGACTGTCTAGATGACTATGATATGTATATGCGCATGGCGTCGCGCTTGATCCCCTTACCGCACTCGGTACCGGCACCGACGAATCCGTCCACCCGGCCAGCGATCACCGATCCAAATGGCAAGCAGCCTGAATCATCCTATGCTGTGAGAGCGTTACCGATCAAGGTGTACCTCCCAGATGGAGCGCCGGTCGTACAGGAGGTAGTACCGCCTCTCGGAGCAGACGGTATGTTCACTACTTCCTGCTTCACCCGGTTCCGCTAAGTCTGGCGAGCGTACCTTGGACGATTGAGCAACACTCCAGCTCTCGATGGGACCACGCTTTGGTCTAAGAAGGTCAAGCTGACATTTAGGCCAACCCACTACTGTCTTGTCTGTACTACAGCAACATCTTCCCCTCCTCTTTCCATCCTCGAGCAAAATCCCTTATCCCATGGCACTGCCCATCGCCCAAGGCGTCGAATTACCACCAGAGGCGGAGCTTGCATGGCTGTCGTCGAGTGTATGCGGAGCAGATGGGTGGTTGAGGATAGGGATCAGGCTTATAGCGGAGAATTAGGGGTCAGGGGTATATGTTGGTCCGGGTATGGGTTGTGGTGGGAAGAATCAGCGGTTGTATATAGTAGTTTTGGAAGGCGAGAGGGTGTAGATCTGTAATGCAAGAACTAGGTGGTGCTGACAACACTGTCCACCCTTGTCCACCATGGGAGCTGCCCATAAAGCTTTGCGCATGTCGGGTGACGATGTCAACAGGACCGACGCGTCGACGCGTCTCCCTACGCGTTTCCGACTTTGACCTTGTACGTACATCTTTCCTGTTCCTCCACCATCCCTACACTCATCTGGTACAGGATGGCAGACCTAGACAACCTGTTCAACTCGCCCCCGCGGCCACCGCCCCGCCGCTCTATCCCACCAGATTCACCTCCAACACCCGTAGCTGGCCCTTCCCGCTCCTCCCCCTCCGCCAACCCCCTCTTCCTCTCCCCCGGTTCCGCTACCGACACGCCTCGCCGCCCCACCGCCGCCCAGCGCGCAAGTTTTCCCGTTGTTGACCTCAACGACGCGCCCGCGGACGTTGACGCGGATGACCCAATCAACTTCGACTGGGACTTTGACTATACGCGCGCTGCCGCTCGTCCTGCCGCGACCTCACGAGGGCTGGGAACGACGCAACGGGATCGCGACGTGGACATCGCACGTCCAAATGGAGACTTTGAAGATGCGCTGGATCCGTTCGCGGCTGTCCGGAATGGGGACGAGGATGGGGAAGGGGCGCCAAAGAAGCGGAGGGTCATGGCGAAGGTGGACGCGGACAGGTTGACGGGAGATGATGGGATCTTGAAGTTGATGAAGGCGGCCAAGAAGTTCAAGGTCAAAGGGAAGGGCAGAGAGGTGAGCTATGACTCGAGTGTGATTAGGAGCATAAGCTGACTGAGCAGGCGGAAGATCTGAAGGATCTGCTCAACGTGTATCAGATGTGGGCGCACGGCATGTTCCCCAAGGGAGACTTTATGGGCACGATGCAGCGCGTCGAGGTGGTCTGTAGGACGCGTCGAATGGAGGTGAGCTTGTACCCCTGAGGCCCTTCCTCTCTGCAGGAGCTGACGATGTAGTCCGCGATGAAAGGGTACCGGGATGCATTCTATCCTCGTCCTCGTACACCGACCCCTCCACCCCGCCAGTCCCTCTCACCTCCCGCAGACGACCCACCACGAGCACGGACCAAGTCGCCTACACACTCGCGCGAGCCTTCTCCCGACGCCACAGCCATGTTTGGCACGAAGGAGCCACTCTTCTCCGACGGTGGCGACGCAGACATGGACGAGGAGGACGGGCCGGACCTGGACGAGCTGAGGGCGATGGAGGAGATGGAGGCGGCTATGGCGAGCGGGGATGGGGATGCGCAAGCAGGCCCGGCGGAATCTAGTAGAGGGGGAGGCGCCAAGGCTGCAGCTCCACCCGAAGAAGAGGACGAGTGGGAGGGACTGTACGATTGATTGGCAAATGAGCTATATACATCTTGAGTACTCTGATCTATCAACGCTGCTATACTACATTCTAGTACTTGTAGCCCGCCTCCATCTCCTTGAGAAGACCATAACCCTCTGGCTTCCACCCCAGCCACTGCTGCGTAAGAGCACTACTAGTCTTGTTACTCATGTCCATCAACGGGCCCACGAACCCATACCGCCCCATCGCCTCCTCCTTGCTCAAGCTCTTGACCTCCACCCCCAACTTTGCGCCAACCGCCTCCGCAATCGCCTTGACCGCCACCCCTTCCTCCCCGACCGCATGGTACACCTCGCCCTTCTCCCCCTTCTCCAGCGCCAGATGGAACACCGCCGCCGCGTCGTCAACATGTGCAGAAGGCCACACCTGCTTCCCATCGCCGATGTACCCCGCCTCCTTGTGTTCCTTCGCCGCCGCGATCTGGGCCGAGATGAAGGGGTGCTCCCGGTCGGGACCGTGCACAACAGGGGGCAGGCGGACGGTCGTCGCGCGGACCCCCTTATCGGCGTAGCTCCGGGTCAGGTCCTCCGATTTCCACCGCGGGAACGCCTCGATAGGGATCTTGCCGCACTGCTCCGTCTCGCCAGCGGTCATGAGGGTACCGTTGGCGCAGACGAACGGCTTGCCGGTGCTGCCGAGGGCGTCGCACATGGCCGCGATGGCGGCGCGGTCCTCATCGCAAACTCGGACATAGTCTGCGATGCCGTCGTGGTCAAAGGCAAGGTGGATGACGCCGTCAGCCTCGCCGGCGGCATGGGCGAGGACGGCAAGGTCGAGGTGGGAGCCGAGGATGGGAGTGGCACCGAGAGATTTAGCTTTGGTCGCGGACGCGTCGGAGCGCGCGAGGCAGGTGACGGAATGACCGGAGGCGACGAGACGAGGGATTAGAGATGAGCCGATGAGACCAGTACCGCCAGTGACGAAGACTTTCATTCTGGAGTGAGGAGTACGCGAAAGGATGGGTAGGGCTGGTGGGTAATTCGTCGTTGGCGGGGTATCAGTAGTGAGAATGTCAGCGGGCTATATATAGGAGTCCAGCTTGGGCCTGATGCCTGTGATATGGTTTGACCTCCACCTCCACCTCCACCTTTACTATCGATACCTCCACCAGCGAGGACAATGCACCAGCACCCATGCGCTCCACCCCAAAGGACCCCCTCGCCTCGCCCGAGGTATGCCCGAGGCTCGGGCACTCCGCTCCGCGTCCGAGAGCGAAGCCCGACAGGCATCAGGACTTCGTGTTTTTGTCCATTTACTGCCTTCCGAAGCGTGACCGAATCAAAATGAAGCTTATGAAGGACTACCAAACACAGGGCGCCCCAGCGATCGTGACGGGATATGCGGGCCCAACGGCGAGCTCATCGTCCGAACTTGAAGACACGTTGCGGATCACAGAACGCGAAGAAATGTCAGCTCACCGGTACAGATTCATATATCATGGCTCGAAGGTCTCGAGTGAGCTTTGATGAGGGTCTCACATCCCTTCGACATGTCCACAGCTAACAGAGTATTTGGGACGCGGCCGTCGGAGGCTCGAGGCAGCTCGAGGGTAAACTTTTCGTCTGTTTCGAGCTCGGAACCTCGACTCTTCCATTCCCACGTCCATGAGGTTTCCATTCCCACGTCCATGAGGTCGTATAGTCTGATGGCGAGCTTCGGATCTGACTGATTGAGAGGTAAGATGCCCGGTGCTGCACTGCGAGTCCGAGCTTCTCCTATCTTGACGTTGACGACGATCGGGTACTTTAGAACCTTCTAGGTTTGGCTGATGAGGAATGTGGAGGTGCTGATCAATCCGCAACTCCTCTTTTCTCGGCAACCGCGTCATCGTGCTCAGTCACCGAGTTTTCAGACATCTCAAAGCCTTCGTATAAATAGCAAGCAGACAGACCCAACTCTCACTTCATACTTACCACTCTTCGTGTCCGTTCCTACCAGAGAAACCACTCGCAAACACACATAATGTCGTCCGAAGCACTCTTCAGCCCCCTTTCCATCGGCCCTATCGAGCTCAAGCACCGTATCGTGCTTGCGCCTCTCACCCGTATCCGGGCCGAGATTGACTCGCTCACCCCCAATGACATGATGGGAGAGTACTACGAGCAGCGAGCGTCCGACGGTGGATTGGTCATCATGGAGGTGAGCTTATACTTTCTGTGCTGTAGACCCTAACTAACTTTAGGCCACCTATCCATCTGCCAAGGCAGGAGGGATGGTCGGTACCCCCGGTCTCTTCACCGAGGAGCACGTTGCCGGATGGAAGCGCATCAACGAGCGTATCCACGCCAAGGGCGGAAAGACTATTGTTCAGCTCTGGGCGCTTGGCCGGACACAGGATGGACAGAGCGGCATCCCCGTCGTCTCGGCTAGCGCTATCCCTATGGCGGAGGGCGGGCCTGTACCACACGCCTTGACGAAAGAGGAGATTGACGAGTACGTCGCGGACTATGCCAACTCGGCCAAGATGGCGATGGACGCTGGGTTTGACGGTATTGAGGTGCACGGTGCTCGTGAGCCTCTCAATCTAATCCGCCCTGTTCTGGCTGACATGGTAGACGGGTACCTTGTGAACCAATTCTTCTCCACCGCCAGCAACCAGCGGACGGACGACTACGGTGGATCCATCGAAAACCGGGCACGATTCGGTCTCGAGATCCTCGAAGCCTGCGCCAAGGCCATCGGCGCCGGTCGCGTCGGTATCCGTCTCTCCCCATACGCCGGTGCGCAGGGTGTCAAGACGGACGAGGCTCCTCAGGAGTACGTCCGGATCTCTCAGCTCATCCACGAGCGGATCCCCGACCTCGGCTACGTCCACTTTGTCGAGCCTCGCGCGGACCCCGCCAAGCTCGCCAACTGGAACACCTACTCGGCGGAGCACGACGTCTCGGAATCGCTCCAGAAGTACCGGGATATCTTCCAGGGCAGCAAGACTCAGTTCTTGAGTGCCGGTGGATACACTCCCGAGCTGGCGAAGGAGTATGTCAAGGAGCACGGCGGCGCGGTTGTATTCGGACGATGGTTTATTTCTAGTGAGTTTCCATTGTGCTTCGTCAATGGGGCTATGCTGATTCCAGACCCCGATCTTCCTGAGCGGATCAAGAACGGGTTCCCTCTCGACCCATATGACAGGTGAGTAATGCTGCTTGGCTATCGCTGATCTCAGACCCACTTTCTACACCCGAGGACCAGAGGGCTATACCACATATGAAACATACTCTCAGCCTCCTACCCGCCCAACCAGCAAACACTAGATAGCGACGAGTAGATCGGTAGAAATGATGCCGGTATCCAAATATTGATTTAATGCAGTAATAGTGGTCCTCCATTTGCTCTCTGGCAGATCTTTCTGCCTGCCCTTCTCTTTCACCTTCCCCCTTCTGTACCTCTGCGTTCTCCAGCTTCCATCAAGTAAATATCTACCGAGCCATAAGCCCCATCCGCCACGCCCATGCCTCCACTTTTCTTCCCTCCTCCCGCAGGGGGTCTGGTACCCCTAAAGGTACGCGGTCATTAAACGATACGAGGGAGCGGGGTGAGGATAAAGCTACATTGGTCTACAATGAGAGCATACAATGACGATGCCCGACCTACTTCACAGCGGCATAGTGGCCCACACCTCTAGACCCACACAATCGAAATACGTCGCCTTGTCCGAATGTAGTGGTTCCGCACTGCAGAGCACCTCATTGTCAAACGTCGGACAGGTCGCGGACGAGCATTTCGAGAACGTCGAGTCAAAGATCAAGCCATACGTTCCAGATCTGACGGTCAGCCGAGCCCTTCTTGATGGAAAGACTCACCCTCCGCCAAAGGAGACAAAAGCACCCTCGCACAGCGAGAAATACTGATTCTTCCCTGTCCATCTGAAAACCGCCGGTGGGCTGCCAGGCGGGCCTGTGTTGGGTATTCTGAAGAGGAAGCTGGGATATCAGCTAGATATCCCCGCAGAATGAGGGATGGGGATCTCACGATTCGCCCGAACCGTAGTATGCCCCTTCGCGCCTAACAATGTTTTCGTTTATGAATGCGCCAAACCTCCGGCCATCTCCATCGAGCATGATGAGGACACAGCCGTAACCTTGAGCTTTTGAAGACGCGTTGTCGGCGTGGCGGTATAGTGATGAGAGGGAGGCGCCGTGTTGGTCTAATGAGACTGAGAGATCAGCTGAATGCGATAGACCAGGTGCAAGATTGATGGATGCACAGATCAGAGACCAAGTTTTGGAGAGTCGTTGTCGGGCGGGAAGGTGGCGTTGAAGCTGCTCATCAGCTCTGACCATTGACGGAGGGTGAACGACTCACTGATATCGCGGTAGGCTCGTCTAGTACCGGTATTGTTCCCACCCGCCTGCCCTGCAGGTACAATGAAGGAGGCAGATCTTCGCTCCGATGGGTGATCTTTGGCCCTGGGGTATGTATGAAGCCCGGCGCGCCGGATGGTGGAAGGTGGATATGTGGATGCTCGGGCGGGGCGAAGGGATTGTCATGCGTGACAAGTGACGGCCAGTCGTCAAAGTCCCCGACCGAAGGTTCATCCGCGTACCGGTCGACTGAGCGGCGCCACTTGTTAGCCGCTGCCTTCGCCGAGATAGGCGACGAGAGCATGCTCGCCAGCCTCGACGGTCCCGCTTCCGTACTGTAGGACGCGGGCGCCGTACGCATATCGTGCTTCTTGCCGGAGAAGAAGTCGCGGGAGTGGGGAATGTGAGGAGGGGAGCTCGGTCCGGGAATGAGGTGAGGCTGTGATGAGCGCCGAGGGGAACGTGTGGGGTGAATGTAGTCCTCTGACATCTCGTCCGGGCGAGGCGGCAGGTGTATGACCGCAGGCTGACCCGACGAGATGTCGTCCAGATCTATAAGCGAGTTGGGATCATTCCGTGGTTGCACGACCCGGTGGGGCGTCATAGAGGTCTTGGAGAATTCTGTCCACTCATCGTCGTCGAATGATCCGAGGAGGTCTCCCGTCTGTAGTATTGGCTCGCGTTGCCGCCGAAAATGGGTAGGGGATTGCCGCGTGGAGGAGCTGGAGGGGGCGGCAGAGACGAATCCGCCGAAATCAGAGGTCCGGCGTTGATGCTGCATGATGGGGGCGCAAGAGTGGATGCGGAATTCTGAGAGCATCAGCGACAGCCCCTGGATCTCCTCTCTCGGATGCGGGAGCTCACTAGGTAAGCTGGTGTTGTCTTTCCACTTCAAGACAAGGTATAATACTGATATTGTATGCATGTCTCTCTGTCGTCAGCGAGGTGACCGTCGACGCCGCCAGGCACCACCTTTACGGCAACCCCCTCTCCACTTCACTCACGCCCAAGTCAAAATCTTCTGTAACCTCTACATGTACATGATCAGCCTAGCTTGATGGCCCCCTCGAGGTCCAAGGCGCGCAAGACACGCAAAGCTCCCCTCGTAAGCTCTATTGCGGCAGCTCCGCCGTCTATATCCCGCGCGACGGCCCAAGCTCGCATATCCGACTTTCACACCTCGCTCAAACGGAAGCGAGCGGGGCCGAATGGCTCGGCCGAGGGAGGATCAGACGGAGATGCTGGGTCTAGCAGGCTAAAAGGTGCACCGGAGATTGATCATGAGGCGCTGGACGCATATCAGAAGCTCAGTCGGGCGGGGCAGGGGAAGCAACGCGGTGGGGATAGCTCAAAGGTTCTTGTTCCGTGGTTGCAGGAGCTCAGGGCTGCTACGGCGACCAAGGCCAAGATCAGGTATGCCATCAGCTCGTCGATCATCGCCTCCTCCGGGACGGGAAAGCTGATCACAAAGAATGCTCGAGATAGGGGCGGTCCAGCATGACAATTACGCCAACCAGGCCAGCTGGATCGACAACACACCTATCGACCTACACTCCCAGCACCCCGATATCCTAGAGCAGGACTTCTTCGTCCGGCTAATACCCACTACCGAGGAGCAGCGCTTTGATATAATCAGCTGCAGCCTCGTACTAAACTTTGTCGAGACTCCCGCAAGAAGGGGTACGGTCTTTCCCCTCACCCATTTCAAGCACTGTGAGCGGACGCTGACGATCAGGCGAGATGCTCCGTCTCATGCATCAGCACCTCCACCCTCGACCCACATCACTCCTCTTCCTCGTCCTCCCCCTCCCATGCGTCGAGAACTCCCGCTACTTGACCCGCTCGGCGCTTGTCGAGATCATGGCGGATATCGGGTTCGAATTGCTCAAAGAACGGTTCAAGCCGTCCGGGAAGGTCGGGTACTGGTTATGGGCCTGGAGGCGGCCCAGGGAGGGTGTAGATAGAAGGTGGAGAAAGAAGGTGATTATCAACGAAGGGAAGAAGAGGAACAATTTCGCTGTCACCCTCGAGGACGAGTAGGAGGGATCTAGAATTTGTATGTATACAAGATGGTGCATCGACATATGACAGCCCAAGTGATTATACTATATTACAACTTCCGCAGCGTTCAATGAAGGATCTAGTGCGAGACCGAGCCCAGTCCGCATCAGGTCCAACCGGGTCGAGAACGTCTCGGCGAGGAGGAAGGCCGCGAATGACGCGTCGGTCCAGTATGACGCGTGCGAGGTGATCATGTCTGCAACGTTAGCTCCAGTCCGTCCGGTGCCCTCGTTTAGTGACTGACCTAGGTACTCGCTCGGACCTGAAGAAGGCAGGTAGAAGTCCACACTTCCATGTGGGTTCATCGCAGAGAATCGGCGTTCGCCTCTCGACCCCTCAAGCCTCTCCTCGCCATTCGGACCGAGCATCTCCAGGCCAGAAGGCAGGCGAATCGCGCCTGGTCTCTGGGGCTTCCCTTCTAGCTGTTTCCGAAGCGCGACAGGAAGGTATTGGGAGATAGTGTTGACGCTGAAGCTGGATCCGACGGAAGAAATGGCAAGAGGTTGTCGTTTCTTGGCCAGCTGGCAGTCGACAGCGGCGTTGAGCTGGTACGCCACCGGATCGGAGAAGTAAAAGACGTTGTAGAAACTGGGCATTAGCTAGATCCTCGTTTTGCTCAGCAAGGACATACGAGTCTATCGCCATACAACCGAATTTACCCGCTCGGTCCAATGCTTCATCTTGGGGCGAATCTGGCATCAGTCTTGCTCGAACAGCTCACTCACTCATCGTCCGTTCCCTCCCTTTCCGGGGCATGATCTGCGCTTGATCCAGGTGCAAGAAGATTCCCAGTGGACTACCCGCAACGTAAAAGTTGGACGTGTTGAAGATGAACCGATCTTTGGTCTTTAGTATGACCTGCTTCGGAAGCGCCGATAACTCTGGCATTTTCGTCGGCTGATTCGACAGGATATGAGCCACAAGTGCCGAGCCCAACTATCACGTCAGCTGCGATCTTTACACCGACATACTGAGTGCCCAATAAGGTGTATCCTGCCCTTCCATCCCGGATTCCTCGCCATCCAAAGCCGATACAGCTTATTCGCCTGCAAACATACCGCCTCAATCATCTTCAGCCTATGCTGAGACATGAACAGCGGGATATCCAGAAGGACCGAGTTGGTGAGCTCCCTCACATACGGGATCGACTTGTTGATGGTGATATCGGCCATGGTGAACCGATTATCCATACCGTGCTCTACGTCCTCTTGCGAGTCTTGCTGGTCGAGCTGGAGCGAGGCGCGCCACTGGACGGGTAAGACCTGGATCCGGCGATCACGGACGATAGACGCCAAAGCGGGATTCTTGTATTGATTTCTGAGATCAGCTCCGAGCTGGGGAATAGACCTACCTGATGACCTGTCGTAATTGGTTTCCGGCATACACAAAGTTATACGCCTCGTATTGCGTCGCCAATTGCTGTCCGATCCCATGAACAATCAGGATGAGATCGGTACATGGAGTTTCTTCCTCTTCATCGTCCACCTGCAAGTCAGCGGACATTCCCTTGGGTCTGAGGAGAGACTCACGACGGGTATGTTCTCCTCGTCAATAGCGGACGAGTTCAAGAACGACTTGTCCCTCGCTGCTTCAACGACCGGCGCAGCCTCCATGTCTGGCCGTCTCATACTCGCCGCACTTCCCCGGCGGGAGGTACTCCCGCTCCGAGGCTCCTTCTCCTTCTCTTTGCCTGACGCCAAACGCGCGGCTGCGTATCCACGATAGACGTACGTTCCGGATGGCCGGGCGCGGACAGACGACCAGAACGTTTTGGAGATGTATGATAGTGCTCCAGACCTGCACGTAAGATGAGACCACTGTAGAACGGACTGGGAACTTACGTCTCCAATCTCCCCTTGTCGCCATCCTCAAAGATGATGCCCAAGCCCGGCCCAAAGCGCGCCGGTAAAGCATACTTGAGCTTCTCCTCTGCCGCCGCGCCCTGTCCGACCGCAGTAGCTAGTTCGTGCTTATATGATGGCTGCCATGGCCTGATCTCCCTAAATGTCAGCTTCTTCAACCATGCAGGACTCACTGATACGCCTTCTCAATCTCCTCTGCTAGATCCCACGAACAAGGCTTCGAGTCGTCCGTTATGAACCAAGAACCCCGAAGAACCGAGACTCTCGGACCTGTATGTGCCCAGAACACCGGATGGAGGGATAGAGATGGAAGGTCCACCTCAAAGAGAGAGTCCTATCCATCAGATTGCACTATTCCGCAGAATTGAGGGGGGGTCAAACTCACCTGGCTAACAGGCACCCCTCTGACCAGCTCCAAATTCTCATACTCCTTCTGTGCCTGCGCCACCAGATCCTTATACCTCCCTTCTAGATCCGTGTCCTTCTGCTCCTCTCCTGATCTGACCACCTCCACATGTACCTCGCCCTGATGTCCATCCACAGGATGTTCCGGCCCCGCCTTCTCTTTAGCCGTCTTCTCCTTATCTTTCGCCTTGGCCACCTCCTTCTCCTTCTCCTTTTTAGCCGGCTTGGGTGCGCCCTCCCCCTCGCCCTGGCCCCACTCGCGCATGGCGGTCTGACGCTCTTCCTCCGATATCGCGACCCAGGCCTCTTCGATCCGGTCCGACTCGATAGCGGAGAAGGCCTTGTAGGTCGTCGAGGCGGTGGTTATGGGATTGGGGAGGAGGCTGAGGTGTTGTGCCCCCGCGTGCACCCACCGGACGTCCAGGTAGGGCATGGGCAGGAGGGTAGGGGAAAGCGTCATCCTGCCGAAGTGTGTGCAGTGTTATGCTTAGGCAAAGGTATAACAGCAAGACACTGATTCACCTTCCATGTTGTGCGACCACAGGCAACAACAAATCTGCATTCCTCAGCTGACGTCACCAGTTTGACGAGATCTCGTCCACGCTGGCCATGTGCCGCAGATAAGGCACAGGCACAGGCATAGGCAGCTGCGACTCGCAGCTTCCATAAGACAGTCCATGAAAGAGACATTTGTCTACTCGACAACTAAGGGCCATGTCGAGCTCCCACCGCTCACACAAACCTACACCGCCATTCCCTTGATAGGATGCCCGCCTTTCCCGCCCATCTTCTCCGCCTGCAGCCCCTTCTGCGCGACCCCCTTTCCCCCCACCGCACTATTCACGGGCACAGCCACCCTCGCCACGCTCGCATAAGCCAACGTCCGCTTCACGTAGAAGAGCATATACGCCTTTTGCCCCAACACATCTTTCAGCGTCGTCGGCGTCACTTCTTATCAGCTCAGCTCCGAATTAGCAGCTGGCAGACTCACCCTTGTCATCGTCGCAATGCCACCACTCTCCCTCGCTGAGAACATCGGCCCAGTAGTGCCCATTGTCGAGCTTGCCCTCGTGGGTGACAACAGCGAACAGGTGGTATTGGTATAACTCGTCCGGGAGGTCCGGGGCGGGATCGACGAATGGCCGCATGTCGAGGTGAGATGGGAAGCGGACAGGAGTCTCAATCTTGGTAGAAGTAGCATTATGGGCGAAGCGCTACAAGTCAGCTCGTGCCGGATCAAAGCAAGCTGTACTCACCTTGAGCTGGAAAGATAACACTGGCGGGAGCTTCTTCAGGACTAGACGCCTGGTGGCTGATTGTCCAGCCCCGCAATCCGAACAGTCATAACCCTTGCCCTCGCCCAGGCTTTCCTCTGCGCAGAAGCGGCGGAGGAGGCTCGCCAGGGAGATTGTCTCGGTAGCATGGCTTGGAAAGTCCAGCTGGATATCCAAAATCGGGTCGACGGTAGATGACTTTTTGCGGCACGACGAGCATGTCACGGATGATAGCAGAGCTCCGGAGAAGGTTTGATCTGGTCTCAGCTCAGTCCTGGGCAGGATCTTACGGGCTATACAGTTACAGCTGGACAGCTGACCCTTGGCGTGTGCGTGGATCTGATCTAGTGCAGCGAGGAAGAACGAGTGTGCGTCTGTCATCAGCACCACCGATAATGGAGACATACCTTGCTGTCCATGCCCTTCGAGCTCTCCACTAGCGTGCCACATCGCATACAGCATCGTGATCGGCCCGAACGGACTCGCATCCTCCCGGTGGAACTACCTGTCAGTCCAGCCCAACGCAAGAAGACCTACCTCCTCAAAAGCCCGGTCCATCTCGCAGCACATACACCCCTTATCCCGCTCCTCCCCCCCGGATGGTTTGCCGACAAGCAGACCTCGAGAGCTGGCGCATATGTGCCGGTTGTGCTTCTCGCTGAGAAAGTACGATTTGAGGAGGGGGTTATGGATGAATGCCTGGAGGATGGCGGAGAGGAAACAGGTTTGGGAGAGGTTGAGAAGGGGTCTCAGGCCTGATGTCAGCATTGTTTCTGGGGCCAGCTCACCTCGACATGGCGCTGAAGGTGCGGTGATCGTATTTGACCCAGACCAAGCAGAGTAGGGCGCTCTCCGCTTGATGCCTGCCGAAGTCTGGTCCTGGGACGTATCTGCCTCTTCTTCAACTTTGAGCCGGATAGACCGAGCGGCTTGTTCCATCCGATCTGAGTAGACCATATCGTCGCATTGACTGCAGAAGACTCCGCCGGATAGAGGCTCGACCGCTGCCGTCAGCTCAGTATCGCCGCGGCCTTACCGAACTTGCAGCCAGACTCGTTCCAGTGCGCCCTCATGCAGTCCTTGGTGAGGTGGCACCCATGGAACGGGCACGTCAGGCACGCCCATGTCCGCTGAGAGACCGTCTTGCAGCTTGAGCACTCTGGAGGGCTGATCTTCCGCCGCTTGGCCGAGCTGAGGATGACTTGCGAGTACCGCTGCTCGGCTGCAGCTTGACGGTCAGCCCCTTCTCAAACCCACTAAGAAGGCTACAGGGACTCACATCTCCCGCTTGAAGCCGGGGCAAGGAGGCTTCCGAGGTGTTCACATAGCGATGTGTCTATGCGTGAGGCCATCTTGACAATGTGTATATGCTGTATGGTTCGTCTTCGTCGTCCAAGCTTGCTGGACATCCCTTACGGCACCGATCGGCAAGGCCCTTAGCATTAGAAACTTTCCTAATCGAATTGACCTGAATTTCATTAGGATCAATTCCGTTACAAAAACCTGAAACCTCCACTTCGGTCGCGTCCAAAGTCGACCGTCGACGCGTTCTTCCTCCTCATTCCTTGACTTCACCCCATCCCTCTCACCCCCTCAGCAAACACTATGTCCCACCCCCTTCCCCCGCCTCCACACGATATCTATCTCCATCCGCCCTTCTTCGTCATCCCTGGCATATCACCCTCCTCCCCCATCAGCCAGCAAACTCAGCAAATAGACCAGCTCAATACCTTGCTTTTGCAAGAGATTGACGCCAACTTTGCAAAGTTCCATACCATCATCACCAGCAAGATACTGCCGCAGATCAAGCGGTATGCTATTGCCGCGGATCCAGTCAAGGAGGGCGCCAAAGTGAGCAATATATCCATCAAGTATCAGGGTTGATCTGACCCGTAGTTCTGGCGAAGCTTTTACGAAGCGGCGGCGGACGTGCATGTCCAGATCGCCTCGGACCAATCCCTTGCGGAGCCTGTCCACGCGGAGGTGGAGTCCCTCCAGCCAGTCGAAGGGGACGAGACGTACCTCGCCAACTCGGACGGCTCGTTCATGTTTGACCGGGATGCCGTCGCTTCGTCTACCCCACTCCCCGGTCGGTCCCAGCTCCACTCGTACGACTCGAGCTTCTCGGACAGTATGGCCAGCCCCTTCGATACGCTGGAGCGCCGCTTGCGGGATGACCTCCAGCTCGACGATAGTGACATGCCCACTCCGTCCTTACCGAGCGGGTATGATATGTCCCATCCCCATCTGGACCAATCTAGCATCCTCCTCCCTCCTTCCCACCTCTCATCCCATCCCCTCTCCTCCTCCTTCTCGTCTTTCGCATCCACCTCCGCCGCGACTCCTAAAGCCCGTCGTCCACCCCCTCCCCCCTCTGCACACACGCAGATGCAAATGCACAATGGCCTAATCGATATCCGCACCACCCCCCTCACCGCCAAATTCCGTCCCAAACTCTCACTCGCCGATCTGGACGCAGACGACGACGATCTCCAACTCAACATGTCCCCTCCCGTCACTATGCACTTCCAGCTCCCACCCAAAGCTGCAGCGGTGGTCAGTACGGGCCGGACGCCGCGGGCGGCGGAGAGCGAGAACCACGCCCAGCGGATCGTCGATGATCTCATGGATGAGATGTCGGCAGAGTATGTCGCGTCGCCGCGCATACCCACACCGGACGGGTTGAGGAGGTACTCGGTCATGCCCCAGGCGCAGGCACAGGGGCCGCTCAATACGTCTCGGAATATCTTTGCGGATCAGATTGCTAGTTCTAGCTCGGGCGCGGCGCAGCGTCAGCCACAAGCCCAGGCGCAGGGACGGCGGTCCATGGCCAACACGTCGTACGGGAGCGACATGGAAGATGTCCCGGAGGAACATGTCTATTCCAACGAGGATACGATGGATGACTCATTCGACTCGCCCGATCCGGCGCGGTACGCCTACAACCTCTCCACATCCTCGGCGGGCTCGGACCACTCGGACGCCGGCGCGGTATTTGGCGGACCTAAAGTGCAGCCGGCGCGGTCGGCTTTCAATCTGATGAAGCCGGATGAGCTGGTCACGTTTCACGGGGGGCGGCTGGAGGATGCAGCAGGGAGAGAAGTGGCAGAGACGCCAACGAATGTCAAACAGAGAGAAAAGTAGATAGATGCATTATAGATCGGCGTAGTATTCTGCTCGTCAGCGGTTTGTACAGGTAAGGTATACCAGAGGAAACTTACTTTCCGCCTCGTCAATACACTTGACGTTGGCGCCGAGCTTGTTGATGGTTTCTTGATACTCCTCCGCTTCGTCGCTGTCAAATACGATGCCTCCGCCTGCAAGTCAGCCAGATACGATTGCAGACACGAATACTCACCAGCCTGCAGATATACCACGCCGTCCTTATACGTCATTGTCCGAATGGCAATCGCGGTATCCAGCGAGTCATTCGCCCAGTCGAACCGGCCGACTGCACCGGCATACACGCCCCGCTTCTCCTTTTCCAGCCCACCCACCAGCTGAATCGCCTTGATTTTGGGCGCACCAGAGACCGTGCCCGCCGGGAAGATTGAGCGGAATGCGTCAAATCTAGTGTTAGCTGCGTCAGGGTGGGAACATACCTTGACTGATCGTCCCTGAGCTCGCCGCTGATCTGGGACGTGAGGTGGATGACATGACTAAACTTTTCGAGCTTCATGAGATCGTCCAGCTTGACAGTCTCTGGCTTGCAGACTCGGTGGACGTCATTTCTCGCCAGATCGCACAGCATGAGGTGCTCCGCTCGGTCCTTTTCAGAAGCGAGCAGACCCTGGCCGAGCTCGTGGTCCTCTGTCTGTCAGCCTAGCTTTTGGTCCTACTCACCTGCTGCTGTCTTCCCTCTCCGCACAGTCCCCGCGATAGCATGATTAAACACCTTCCTATTCTCCACTTTGCACAGACATTCGGGACTCGCCCCAATCACCTGGACGTCACCGCAGTTCAGATAGAACATGTAGGGACTAGGGTTGACCCGCCGGAGATGCCGGTAGATGTTGAATGGGTGCAGAGATGTCGGCCGCGAGAGTCGCTGACTCGGGACAGCCTGGATGATATCGCCCTTGACGATATGTTCCTTCAAGGTCGTCACAAACTGCTCGTATCCCGCCTTTCCAACATTGCTCTTGGTCTCCCCGCCGAGCTTGATGGGTCCCTGTTTCGGCGACGGTGTCACGTCCGATTCGAGCCGCCTCCGAAGGGCCGTCAAGCGCGAGACGCACTCGCTGTAGAGTTGAGGTACGACAGAGGGGTCCGAGCCGTCCGGGACGTGGACGTGCGATACGAGCTTGACGGTCTGGAAGATGTGGTCGAATATGACCAGGGTGGAGGTGAGCATGAAGAATGCCTCGGGGAGGCCGGGAAGGGGGTTGTGGAGGGGCGTTTGGGGCTTGGTGGTGGGTTCAAAGTGTGCGATGGCGTCGTAGGTTATGAAACCAACGGCACCGCCTGGACGGTCAGCTGCTATCCACTCTGACCGAGTTTGCTAGCTCACCGGTGAAAGTGGTGATCTCTGGCAGAGCGACATAGCGATATGGCTTGAGCTCCTGCTCCAGCGCAGCTAAGGGGTCGCCGGCAACATCGAACCCTTCACCCGTCCGGATCGTCTTGAAAGGGTCTGGAATCAGCTCTTCCGTACGTTAAGTCCCAACTACCGGCTGCCTGTACACGGCTCGACTACTCACCTGATCCGACAAAGCTATACCGCGCGACACTCTCCCCATTGACGATACTCTCCAATAAGAAGCTATGTTCGCTCTCGGCCGCAATCTTGAGGTATGCCGAAACGGGCGTGAGCAGATCGGCCGGGAGCTCGATATACACCGGCACCAGGTTCGGGCGCTCTGCCTCAACCGAAGGGGCGGGGTGAGAGGTGGAGGGATAGGTCGAGGAGGAAGGGGAGGTGAGTGTCGCCGGGACGTGCGTGCCGTTTTGGAGGAGGTCGGTGAGTTGCTTCAAGGAGGGGTACGCCTGAAGTGTCAGCTTGCAGGTCGGGCCAAGCGGCGCAACGTGAGCGTAAGCTTACAGTAGGCGACATCTCGAGCTAAGTGTTGGCTAGGTACTGTATGGCTGATAGATAGATGTACGATGTATCTATTGTTCTTTGATGGTCGACTCGCTTTGGGTGGTGGGAAATTAAGGTTTGGCTGATGAGGGGTTTACGTAAACATACCATTGACCCGTCATCATGATCGCGATGCAGGCAACGACCCTATCCTCCGACAATACATCTACCATACCTATCATACATCAGCTACTGCTGCTGCTGCAGGAAGAGCATACGCAGCGAGTGCCTGTCCCTCACATCTGCACGAAATTCCAGAGACGGTCGGCGCGGCGGTATGGCGACATCACCGCATCATCCGGGTCAGCGCCGCGCGCAAACATACGACAACTATTCAGCTGGGGGACCTAGTACGGGGTACTCCAATGCGGGTCAGGACGGCGGGGACGGAGGAGCATATCATGGTCGGAGCCAGAGTCTACGGTATCAGCGTATGTCAGCTGAAATTCTCAAGAAAAGCAGTGCTGATACCCCAGCACCACCACAACAATCAAACGCAGATCCCCCTTTACCGTCCTATGACGCCTTGATGGCCGCCGAGCATAATCAGGTCTCTCACTCGCCTCAACCTATCGAGACGCACTATGCCGGCGGCCATTCCAGGGGTCCCAGCCTCGATACACCGTACGCGCCGGTAGACTATGCCAACCCCCGCTCGTCGTACGACCACCATCCCCAGAACCCCAATCGTCTTTCCGCAGGCAGCAGCCATCGCCATCGTCCCGTCTCGGACCCGAACGACCTGCAGTTCTCGCAGCTGTCGTTGACGAATACGACGCCGCCGGGGGGTATTCAAAGGCACCCCACAGCGCCAAGTCATCCGACGTACGGACAGCACGAGGTGTACCCTGCTCGCCGGACTACCGGGGGGTATGACGGCTCAGCCAGCGTGTATAGCTTGGACACGGGCGTCGGGGTGTACAACCAGGCGAATGCGTACGGAGGGGGACAGGGGTATAATGGCGGGATGCCCCAGGCGCAACCGGACTTTACAAACCCGTACTATTCCGCGGCGAATGAGTTCCTGGGCCCACCGCCTGGGGCCTATGCGTCGGGTCCGGGACACAATCCGCCTCTCGCGAGAACAAACACGACCGCTTCGGCCATGTCTGCCATGTCGGGCATGTCGGGAACCGGAACGGCCATGTCGAGCATGTCGTCGGTCAACCTCTCGCGGAAACCTACGGAATCGGTCGGCGCCTTGTCTACCCGGCGGCGAGGTATGAACGCCGCCATCGACGTCAATCGGCCTCCATATACCAAGCAATACGTCGACGACTATCGGAAACGGATGAAGGACGATCCGGATCCGGAAGCGCAATTCAACTTTGCAAAGTATATGATTGAGGCGGCCAAGAAGTTGGGGGATGAGATTGCGCAGACGGACCCAAAGTTGGGGAGGCGGTATAGGGATTCGCTCCTCCAAGAGAGTTTGCGCCTCATCAAAAAGCTCGCAGAGGGGAAGGAGCCGCACGCCGACGCCCAATTCTTCCTGGCCAACCTATACGGAACGGGTCAACTCGGGCTCCAGGTCGACCATGAGAAGGCATACTACCTGTACCTCATGGCCAGCAAGCTCAACCATCCGGCAGCGACGTATCGCTCGGCGGTATGCAACGAGATTGGGGCGGGGACGAAGAAGGACTTTCAGCGCGCGGTGCTTTTCTATCGAAAAGCAGCAGCGCTGGGGGACACCGCGGCCATGTACAAACTCGGAATGATCCTCCTCGGCGGACTGCTCTCGCAACCGCGAAACATCCGCGAGTCGGTCATATGGCTCCGGCGGGCCGCGTCACAGGCGGACGAGGACAATCCGCATGCCCTGCACGAGCTCGCGTTGCTGCATGAGCGCCCAAATTCGGGGGTCTTGCCGCACGATCCGAACCTCGCAAGGGAGCTGTATGTCCAGGCGGCGCAACTGGGCTATGCTCCGGCCCAGTTCAAGCTGGGAAGCTGCCACGAGTTTGGGCACTTGGGGTGTGTCATTGATCCGAGGAAGAGTATCGCGTGGTATACCCGGGCGGCGGAGAAGGGGGATAGCGAGGCGGAGTTGGCGTTGAGCGGGTGGTATCTGACGGGCAGTGGTGAGCTGGTATACGGACCACGGTTTGAGTCTAGCTGACAAAGCAGAGGGCGTATTGAAGCAGAGCGATCAGGAGGCATATCTATGGGGACGGAAAGCTGCAAATAAGGGTTTGGCAAAGGCGGAGTATGCTGTGGGGTGTGAGTTCACCCTCATATACCGAGCAGGACTGCGCTGATAAGTAGACTACTGTGATGTCGGAATAGGCAGGCCTGCCGACCCAGAACTCGCCAAGCGATGGTATCAGCGCGCAGCAGGTGAGTTACTTCCAAATTGCATTGCAGTGCCGAGCTGATGAGTAGCGCAAAATCACAGTGGTGCAAAACAACGCTTGACGGAACTGAGCAGCTCCAAGGGATCTAAAGGGAAGAGAGCACCGGGTCGGCCTACACGTAGCGAAGCGAGTAGCGAGTGTGTCGTCATGTGAGATTACAGCGGGATATAGGGCTCAAGTATAATGCATCATCGCTTGCATAGGGCTTCGAGACCCGAGGCGACATCTTCTTTCAGCTGAGGGGTCAGTAATTCTCCTCTTCAACAGGCCTGGGACGTACCTTCGGCGATATCACGTCCTTGTCCGCAAAGTAAGCGAGCATGAGCTCTCTAGAGATCCACGGGTCATTCACCCTCCCAAGTAGTTTGCCCTGTCCCGTCAGCGCGTCAACCCCCTAAACTGTGAGCAAGCAGGACCACCCAGACATACCTCGTACTCGACTACCAGCTCCCCCTTCGCCAGCCGTGTCAACGTCAAGGCCTTCCCCTTTGGTACGCTCTGAGACGGGAACATCGCCTTGAGCGTCTGGGTAGACTGAGCGATCCGTTCTTCCTCGGCATCGGTCAATCGTCCGCCGACCCGAGCGAGCTTTTGACGCGCTTGGATGGCGCGTGTGAAGCCGTCTCGGAGGTGTGCGAAGTCGGTATTGCGGGTAGGAACTGCGGCTCAGCTGAAGCTGAGAGGAAGATCAAGCAAGGAGGTAAAGTTTTGGGTACATACCGATCCGGACGGCGCACGCCACAGGCTGATCCAGTAGGGAAGCCATAAGCGCCTCGCCCTGTAGCGCTGATGATGCTGGCGGCGCCGCCGCAGGAGCAGAAGCAGGAGCAGCGATGAGGTCAAAAGCGGAGAATGACTGAGATCAGCTACATGCCGGTCTGACCAGCGACTACCGCTTCAGACTTACTCTCCATCCAGGGATATCGCGCAGACGGCTCGTCAAGCTGTCCTCGAGATAGAAAGCGACCGAGTACACTTTGACGCGGAGGAAGGACACCTTCCTTACTCCTAATCCTACGAGCGAAAGTGCAGGGGAGGATGCTGATGTACCGGCAATGTGCAGGGGGAAGGGGATCTGGGTATCGGGATCGACTAGGCCAGTCAGCTCCGGTCCAAAGGCCGAGAGGAGGGAGCGTACATCGCATAGCATCCTTGTCGTCCGCTGAGACTCGGTGATCGACCTGCGGCGCAGCATCGTTCTTGATCACCCAGGACTTCCTGAAGTCTACGTGGTCAGCTACGGTCCAGCTGCGCCGCCAACACAGGGAGACCAACCAGGAGCGGTCCAGACGATGCCCCCGATGGCAACCGCGACGAAGGCGGTTTGGGCGAAGCGGAGCGGTATCCGCGAGCTTGAAGATCGAGCTGCTCCTGAGCGGAGACTGTGGACTGCCTGGCGGCAGACTGCTGTGCCCCTCATGGTCGTATTGGTAGATTCTGTGGTGAGGTAGAAAGGGGGAGAGCAACGATGGCTCGGATGAGAAGTTGAGGTGCCGAGGTGGAGGTCGACGCCGCTTTGGCCGACCATAGATATCTCTTGTCCATCCATCAACCCTCCCGAAGCTGCACCAGCTATCGGATCCCCAGGCACTCTAGGACCGGCAAGGAGGTCCTCAGCTAGCTCAGAGCGCTCAGAGACAATGAGCGGTATCTGTGACCGCCCAAATCGACCCCTGACCATCAAATGCGAGTATGACAGCACGACTCGGCGGGTCGTCTTCCCCTCCGCTGCTGCCTGCCGTCTCGACACTGTCCGCGCCAGAGTGAGTGCTCCACGAAAGCAATCTGCCTCAGACTGATCACCAGATTGAAGAGTGCTTCCATCTCTCCGCACTCAGCTTCGCCCTCACCTACGCGGACGATGATGGGGAAGACTTCACAGTTCGGACCGAGGCGGACCTCACCGAGGCGATCCTGTACTTTGCTTCGGGGGACGATGATGCGTCCCTTCGCAGCGGAAGTGGGAGCCAGCAGAAGATCGTACTCAGACTGGAAGTGGTGGTGGATTACGATGGGCCGAGTTTGAGCGATACGAGCTCGCTTCGATCTTTCGAGAGCGGAAGTGGAACGGACACCGGGACGGAGGAGGACAGCGCAAGTCAGAGCGGGAGTAGCTGGCGCTCCTCCAGCTACTACTCGCATACACCTTCCGGTGCGGCTGGTAGGGATCTGGAAGATGTGGACGAGGAGGATCTGGAGGAGCGGATGACAGTCATGGGTCTGGGTGATCTCGGGGAAGGGGGATCCGCGCGGCGACCGCTGGACCCGGGACCCAGCTCGCACATGACCCAGTCGGAGCTGGGGTCCAGGTGGCTCAGGGAGCAAGAGGCACTGGCGCGGCGGAATGGAGGGATCGCCAGAGGAAAGATGAGACGACGGGATGACGAGGATGAGGACGACAGTGACAAAGAGATGGGCGACCTCAATCTCATTCGGGACGCCAAGGGGAAATACTACTATGCGTACGGCTCGGACGCGTCTTCATCGGCCACGGATGACTATACGGGTACTCGCTCCGCCCTCAGCCTGCCACCTAGGCCAGATATCCCCGTCACTGGCTTAGCCATCGAGCCTGGGGCACCACCGGTTCTTGCTCCAGACTGCTCGGCGTGCGGGACTCGGCTGGACTACATGCGGTATGTCTGTACGACGTGCGGCGAGGGAGATCTATGGAAGGAGAATGCTCCTGCTCGCCTGCCACCTCTTCGTCCGGGTGCTTTGAGCGAGGCAGACGAGAGTGCGTTCTCTGACTCGACCGAAGGTCCGGCGGGAAGCTATACGGAGTATGACCCGCGCCCGCGCTCACGGTCAACAGCCACCGGAGGGTCCATGGAGGCTGTCAGTGGTGGTCTTCTTACTCCCCCGAGATCACCACTGGCGGAAGCGGCAGACCGGACAGCGATACCGACGGGGTACGAGCTCTGTCCGGCTTGTATCGAGGAGCATGGGATAGCGCATGCCAAGGCGGCAAGTCGTGCCGCCAAGCTTGAGCGTGCAGCAGGGACTGGGCGTAGCAGGAGATTAGCGAGGCATGCGTTCAGGGAGAAGATATGGGGATTGGAGGGGTGGACAGATATAGGTATGTACGCACACAAGGCGGAGCTGATGGCAGAATACAATGAGGATGTCGAGTGTACGATCTGCCATACTCATCTCACTCGGAGCCGGTTCCGATGCGTCTCTTGTACGAAGTTTGATATGTGTAAATCTTGTAAGATTTGCCGACCAAGTCGTGACGATGCGAGCTACAGCTGACAGGCCAGGCTATCAACGAGTAGGGGAAATACATCCCGCCCATGCGTTCTTGAGTCTACCGGACCAGGTATTCAATGCTGCAGACCTGGACATCGCATCACGTATACCTGTAGCGTCAGAGACAGCAAGACGTACGTTTTTCAGATGAGCTGGGCTGACATTAGCTGTTCGCCATCCAGGAGCTTTCTGCAACAAGTGAGTCCTTTTGCGACCCCGCTGACAGGCAGTTGTCTGCAAGATATCGTCGGGCCAAGATTCCACTGTGCTGTCTGCCCGGCATGGTGTGTCCAGACTTTAAGTGAGCTGATATCAGGGACCTGTGTATCCAGTGCGAAGCCATCTCAGCAGCTTCAGGCGGCCACACCCCAGATCACATCATGATGAAGGTAAGTTTCCACCAGACGTCGCTAACGTAGATCCCAATACCCATCGCGGCCACTCAAGTCGAAGCTGTGTCTCGCCGAGCGAGGGAACGATGGCTGGAAGACTCAGCAGCAGCTGCTCCGCGCCCAGCATCACCGACGAATGAGACGGTCTACGCGGCAGTGACGGCTAGTCGGGTAGACGCGCTGGACCACCGATGTCGATGTCGAGGGTGTAATCAGTGGATTTTGGGGAAACGGTTTCAGTGTGCGAATTGCCCGTCCGAGCCGGAATCTTACAGCTTGGTAAGCTGAAGCCAGCCTTTATGATGAAATATGGACTAAGCTGACCTGACAGTGCTCAGTCTGCGAACCCCGCTCGTACCGCCTGCACAACCCCTTACACGTCTTCTTCAAATTCGACCGCCCCCTCCATATACCCCTTTCCTCACCACACCCCTTCCTCCCCATCCTCCTTCGTAACAGAGCCGGAGACATTCCACCGGGCATCACCCTCAACCCGCGTGACCCGTCCGCGTACCTACAGCACGTACTCCATCGGGAGACGCTATGCGATATCCATTCGGACCAGATCCGGGGTGTGTGGCTGCGGTGTGCACACTGCGCGGCGGGGTTTGATATCTGCTTGGAAGCGGAGGCGGCCGCGGAGCACGACCCAGCGCATGGTAGGTCCGCCCACACAAGGATCTGCGGAGGTGTACAGCTGACTTTGGGCAGTGTTTGTGGTATTCAAGGCGAGGGTGGATATGGGCAAATTCAGAGATTTGGCCAATCTCGGTGGGGACAGGCCTAAGGCCTTGCTCAATCAGGTTGTATATACCTCGTAGTTGTAACCTGGCCTCTGGCGCTCTTCTGTAATCTTCAGGGAAGACCCATAGCTGGCGGACTTTATGGTGTACGCACGGACTTGCCCATACTGAGCTGGAACCACCAGCATCTCCAACGAACACCGCATTCCTCGTCCATCCACCTTTATAGAGTGATAGAGCATTAGAGATACCACAGGATGGAGGGCGATCCCTTGACACCGCGCGAGTCACCTCACCGCCAGAACTCAGCAGCGTCAGCCGCCTCATCGAGCGGGAAGACGGTCCGTCCCAATTCGGCCTCGAGCGCCCGACACCGCTCAACGTCCAACTCGAACGGGGGCATCTTTGCCCGGCTGAGAGGAAGCAGTCCCACTCCCGTCATCAATACTCCAAGGGATGAGGAAGGCGAATATGGCGAAGCTGGTCCAAGCGACTGGTATCGCCGGTCCCCATCTCCACCGGCCCAGACCCTGCCGCCTGCTTGGCGCCAGGCCAGTCCAAACGTCGCTCGCTTCGAGCTCGACGAGGGACCAAGTGATGTCTGGGCATCGGACTCTCCGTCGAGGTCGGATTCAAGAGTAGACTCACCGGTCAATGATGAGAAGGAGTTCTACAAGCGCTTGGCGGTATTACCGGACAGGCAGGATGAGGTGGATGAACCGGAGGCGGAGGAGGTGCGGGCGGATCGACATCCTGCCGAGGCGGATGAAGAAAGAGGGGGTAATCAGGCTACCTCAGGAGGAGGGACAGATGGTGGAGATAGTGGTTCTGATTTCAGATCACAGGTGGTGAGCGACTCTTCCATTTCTGATGAGTAAAGCTGATAGTCAGATATCGCCCTCCCCTTCCTTATTCTCAATCAACGACCGCCCCTTCCCAAATCGACCTGCCGCCCTCGTACCTGCCATATCGCGGCTACGATCACATCACCGCACCGTTTCGTCCACCTCCACACAGCAGTCTCTGCGGCCGTACCACTCCCGCACGCCCAGCCAATTCTCGCAGCTCTCTGTATCGTCCGAACCAACCCTACCTGCCGATCCGGCATTTACCTTCCATCCGCTACGACAGCTCTCGGCTGAGGCCAGGCGATATCGGCCATCTGTGGTGGATGTCAGGGGAATGGTAGCTGTGGGGACGGAAAGTGGGGAGGTGTTGGTGTATAGCTTCGCGCAGGAGCTGAAGCACACCCTCGGAACGGATGCTACCTGTAAGTGTCTCTTCACTCCATGAGCCATGAAAGCTGATCAGAAGTGTCTTCCGGAGCAGTCACTACGGTGCGGATATCGCCTGATCAGACGTACATCGCCGTAGGGCACGCAAGCGGGAACATCCACCTCTGGGATCTGGCCACGCCCACCAAACCCGCCCGTACTACCCTCGCCCTCTCTCCCGAACAGCTGAAAACTGGCCGGAAAGACGGTCACTCTCGCGGCGACGCCATCCTCCATATCGGCTTCGTCGCGGCGCGTCATACCGCCACAATCAGCGGCGATTCCGCAGGCAAAGTCTTCTGGTGGAGTCTCGGAAGGGTCATGGGGATCGAAAGCAACGATACGATCCGGATCCTCGGCGGGCCGAAGCGCAGCAAGTTGTTTGCGGCGCTGCCCCTGCCTCTCGGCGAGGCGTCGCACTCGACGGACGAGGCGCAAATTTCGGCACTGCTTACGCCTCGGAAGCTGGTGATTGTGTGTATGAAGCCTTCGCCGAAGACACTACATCGACGGATAGGGGACGGAGGGGTGGGATGTGCGGCATGGCTGAGACCTGGAGAGCTGAGTGCTACCTCAGATCCAGTACTGGCGTACTCGTGGGACGCGCAGCTGCATTTCCTGCGAGTGCCGTCTTTTGTCGAGAGCAGGTCTTATGAGACGTCGAGTCCTATCTTGGCGTTGCAGTGGTTTGACGCGAATGTAAGTTTTCGGGTGCAGGTGGAGAAGCATCTCAGCTGACAGAGCAGCACATACTTCTCGTGCTCCAGGCGTCAATACTCCTACTCGACGTTCGGACAAATAATGCCGTTGAGGACGTCCCATTCCAGACGGCCATGGTGCAGAACATGTCGGTCAGCACGTACAAGGAGAAAGTGTTCATTCTTGTAAGTTCAGACTGTAGAGCGGCGCTGATAATAGACCAAGAGCTCTCTTCAAGCTGGAACGCTTAAACACTGGAATGACAAGATCCTCGCCTGCGTCCACAAAGGCGACTTTCTCGGCGCCATCCACCTCGCTATCGCATACTACAAAGGTACCGCCTCCGGAAATCTCATCACTGTCCCGGACCGGCCGGCCATTGCAGACCGGATTCGTGAGCTCGTCACTGCGTCCATCAAATGGGCGTTCTCAGAGGACCGGATGCGGGATGATACCCACTACAGCGCGGACGGGCGCGGGGTCGACCTGACGAGCCTTTTTGAGGGGCTTGCTCAGAGCTCGGTGGAGGCGTATCTTGCCATCCAGGATACCGAACTCCTCGAGTCCACGTATGAGGCGTTCGAGCGGGTCGGGATCCAGGGAATCTTCCTGCGACACCTGGAACCCCTCATCCTCGATAATCAGCTGCAGCAGGTCCCGCCTGTCATTGTCAAGGCGCTCATCGGGTTCCACGCCGACAATGCGGAATACGACCAGGCGGAGGCGGTTATCTGGAGTGTTGACCCATTCGCGCTGGACATCAACCAGGCGGTGACGCTATGCGAGGAGCATAGTCTATGGGACGCGCTCATCCACATCTACACGAGAGCGCTCCTTGACTATGTGACCCCCATCACCAAGCTGCTGGGACCCAACATGGACCCGACGCTGGTATATGCGTACCTTGAGGCTATCCTCTCGGGCGTGTCGTACCCCAGTGGCGAGACTCTGCCGGACGCCGCCCAGGCCCAAGCTACCGTCTACGAGGCCATATTCGGCGACTACCTATCACATCTCCTTGCCAATACGGAACTCTTCCTCCATGTCCTCGACCTCGCTTTCGAGCATCCCTTCCTCAATGACAACCCATCCATAAGTCGTCAGGCAATCATCAACACCCTCCTCGACCGGGCGTCCTCGAACCTCTTTGTCCAGATTTTCGTCTCGCGCAATCTTCCAAAATACCCCCAGTTCATCACTCTCCCACCGACGACGCTGGACCGGCTCCTCCGGAATCTGGCGCAAAGGGAGGATGAGGATACTCGGGAGGACCGCCAGATGGCCGTCGAGTACTTGCTGTCTGCGTACAGACCGCACGAGTACGAGAGTATCCTCCGGCTATTCGAACAGGCGGGGTTCACGCGAATCCTCCTGCGGTATTACCGTAGCGAGAGGAGATGGACGGAGGCGGCGAAAGTGACGATCAGGGAAGGGGATCAAGAGGTGTTCTCCACTCTGAAAGACATCTTTGGGGAGGACCGGGCGAGCACAAGCGTGCTCGAGGAATCGGTCGATAAGCTACTGCGGATCGATACCGCCCAGACGGCGATCGTGGTCGACAAGTGGGCGCCTGCGCTGCATGACACCGCACTGGGTAGTCTGGAGGAGATGGACCAGCTCCTGTACCTCCAGACTCTGCTCGAGCCGGATCATAGCTCGCTCAATCGGGAGCAACGGCACCAGTACGTCTCGCTCCTGCGGCGGTACAATCGTGACCATGTCATTGACTATCTGGAGGCGGCGAAGGACATCGATGTAGGGCGCATAGGCGTAGAGTGCGAGCGGGACGGCTTCGTCGAGGGGCATTTGTGGGCTCTGTCGCGTCAAGGGGATCCCCAGACATTCACCATCGCGGGCAACATCATCCGTCAGCAAGGGGCGGACCTCGGCCGGGCGGTCATAGACGGCAACTACGAGCACAGTCTCCATCAGCTCGAAGATGTCTCCCGGATGGCCATACGTCTCGCCAACAAGCAGCCAACGGAAGATACCTGGTTCGCCATCCTTCAACCCATGATCGAGATCATCCAATCCATCTCTGCCATCGACAAATCCGTCTCTACCCACCTCCGGGCTCTCGTGCAATCTACCTTCCTCCATCTCCTATCCTCAGGCATATCCTTCCCCCGGCTATTCAAGCGGCTCGTTGACGAAACGTCGGGAAACAAGACGTCCTATGCCGAATTCAGGACGATCCTGACGGGCATGCTGGAGTCGTATCGGTCAGAAGGGGAGATGCTGCTCATGAGCAAGCGCTTGATGGAGGCGGATCTGTTCGGAGCGGTGGAGGAACTGAGCAAGAAGAGGCAGTGTGGGTGGAGCCCGATGTCGAGGGTATGTAGGTGTGGGGAGGAGGTGCAGCAAGGGGTACTTTTAGGGTCGGGGCAGATGGCTCATGAGCGCTGTAGGGCGTGAAAGGTCATGATGCATGTCGTAGCAGGTCGGCGACTTCTATTCTCCCGGTGACGGTAGCTAGCTCTAATGGTGTCTGGTCGTCCTCGTCCTGTCATCAGCTTGACCACAAGCGGGCTCACCTTTGCGGCGGTATCGGCTCCATGCTGCAAAAGAAGCTTGGTCATTTCTGCTAGACCTCTATCCGCGGCAAGATGGAGTGGTGAGTATCCCTAGCCATAAGCTGCTGTTCTGTTGTCCACAAGCTGTACACGCCAACTGACATATTCGTCCCGCTCATTGACTAGTCCAGGAGTCTTGAGCAAAGCAGCGACTTTCGGTCGATCATCGGCTATTACAGCTTCATGCAACTCGCTCGAACCCCTTCTGGTCAGCTGGATACCGCTTGAGGACTCACCTCTCGATCTCCCCAGCCATAGTGCTGACCTTGACGCCCATCCCCTTTGGGCCCTGGCTTTGTCTCTCCCATCCCAGCTCTTCTGCTATGGCCATATACCGCTCGCTAGCCGCCTCCGGGGTCGGATACTTTGCCGTTTGTTCAACCCATGCATCATGTTTCGCTCTACCTGTTGGGTTGAAGAAAGACGGTCTGGCTTCTTTTCTGTCCTGTCAGCTGGCGCAAGAGGACAGAGCTGAAGGACGGACGTTTGGCCTACTGTAGCGAGCTTGTAAAGCCCATACAGCTCGAGTTTGGCCTCGCTGGATAGCTTGGCCGCTGATGGTGATGTAGCCAGCCAGTCTGCCGCTGTAAGGAAGCTATCTGAGGGTCCTTCCATCATGTACAACGGCTAAGAGGATATAGATTGAATGGTCGAAGAAGGATGCAAGGGCGTGACGCGATTTGAGGAATGTGGAGCTAGCTTCAAAGCGGCGAAGTCGCTCATCCTTCGTCCTTCTTTCTACTTCATACAGCTGATAGTTCTAAATCAGAGTACAGCAGTATACCCAAAATGGACGAGCCGGTATCCCACGTACTCGATAATGGGGTCAGCTCAGGCCTGACCTTGAACTTGTAGGTCCAACTTAGCTGATTTGATCACGAGTCGCAGCAGCAGCTGACCTCCAGGCATCCTCTCGCCATCCTCAACATTTCAGACCATGTCACTCGTGATCGTCTGACGGGATCCAAGACCAAGAGTGAGCTTATAGATGCGAAATGATATCCTAATCATCAGTCACCGGCGCTCTTTTGGGAACTCAAGCGAATCGTCAGGTCGCGGTCGTCAACACCTTCGAGTTGGCGCTGGTTGCAGACGTTGATGAGGCGACATTCGATCAGGACTTCCTCGAGAGGAGGAAGGAGCAGTGTGAGTTGACATCTATGTACTCAGGACACCAGTGACTGACCTTGCAGTCAAGCAGGTCTTTCCGACTTTGGACGTGATTGGGTGGTACTCCGTTGGTGCGACTCCGAGCGACGAAGACTTGCGGCTGCAGGAACAGGTAAGTCCTGCTCTAGCTGTTGAGAGGCTCTTCAATCAGACGAATCTGTGCAACATCGCCCGGACCTCCCTTGCTGTGATATGCTCGATGTTGGGCGCATTCCTCAGGGTTGGCGTATGCCAACCGCGACTGACAGGTGTTGACGAGTCCGCTGGTCATTGGCCTGACCCATATTGGCGTTCCAGCCAATCTGCGACCCATACCCCACCCTTTCTTGACTCCCGTCTGATCTCACCTCCAGTCCTAGACCCAAGATCCGAACTTATGACTGACTGTACAGTTCTCTGGTCTGGTCGAAACCCCTATCTTCCTCCAATTCAACACCGATATCCCGGCCGGTGCCAAGGACCTTCCTCTCACGCTCTACGAGTCCGCACTTTCCGAAGGCAAGGATGCCGAAGCAGGGGCCAAGTTTGTCAAGCTGGACTATGGAGTGGAGACTGGAGAGGCGGAGCGTATCGCTGTCGATGGGGCTCAGAGAGGTGGTATGGGCGCGCGAGATGAGAGCCAGGGTAAGTTGAATTCTTCTCCCTCTTCGGGCCGATAATGCAATCAGCTCATACTCTCAGTCGTCGGCAGTCTGGTCACTCAGAGGAACGCTATCAGGATGCTTTACGAGCGGATAGAGGTGCTGTCTTCTTATGTGCACGCTGTTTCTGAAGGTGAGTCACCTGGGCGAGGTAGGCTAACAATCAGGCAAAGCCAAGGCAGATCACAATATTCTCCGACAAATCTCCGCTCTTCTCGCAAGCCTTCCTACAATGGACGCTGCCGTCTTCAAGGCGGAACTGGAGGACGTGAGTGTTCTCTGAGTAGAGGAAGGGGGTATAGCTGAAAGGGCAGGAATACGCGGATGTCCAGATCGCCGATACCTTTAACAGCTTAACAAAGCAGCTGAATGCCCTCAGTGATGTGAGTCTGCTACGTGCCTTCTACCACACTTTACTAATACCTAGTACACCGACCGTCATCACGTCGTCTTCCCCACCAGCTCGCAAGACGACTACGGACCTCCAGGGGCGCGTGGAGGAAAAGGGTTTGACCGACCGGAAGCTCTTGCCGGCGGTCGGCGCAGGCGATAGTCAAGTAGGAAGCCCATATTGCCGCCGTATCCCACAAGCGCAAGACGCGTTGTATATACTATGCACCATCATCTCCGCCATCGCAATCTTGAGCGTCGACGCCCGTCGCGTCCTTTGGAAACGTTTTGGGGGCATGCCGTAATGCCAACAACTCTTTGCAGATAGATCTCGCAACAGCGATAACCTTGAGCAACTATACATCCATCAATCACCCATATCTTGCTATAGAGGCAGTACTCTGCAGTACCGCAGCTCTCAGGTAGAAGCAAAGCATCTGAGATACTCTGCGCGCTTGAATGAGCGATTCTAGTGCCGTGATGCGCTCTTGAGCTCGGATGCCTTCTCGACTTCCCTCCATCATGTCTGATCCTCGGCAGCGGGCGCCTTTTGCTCGTCTGGCATCCTATGCCACCGGACCCGTCCTCTCGGAGCCCAAAAGCGCACACCGGTCGGACTATCCCTCAGGTCCTCTTCAGTCGCCATGGCAAGCTCGGCTCAACGGCTATCCCCTCGACAAACCCCCATCAGGCTACGAGACGCCTCCTCGCGTATCCTCTCCCGCTCCCAATCCCTTCGCTATCCCCACCCTCACCGTCCCCAAAGCCGACACGGTCCGCTTCGTCGCCCTCTGCATATTATGGTACGGCTCGTCGGCTCTCTCGTCCAATACCGGCAAGGTCATCATGACGAGCTTTCGGTTCCCAGTGACAATGACGATCATACAATTCTTCTTTGTCGCTGGGTACTGCATCATCATCAGCAAGCTGGGATGGGCAACGCGGCTGCGGACAGTCAATTGGACACATGTGCGGAGTACGCTCCCAATGGCTGGGTTCCAGGTGGGAGGGCATATCTTTAGCTCGTTGGCGATCAGTCGAGTTCCGGTTAGCACGGTGCACACCATCAAAGTGAGCTGGATTCCACTGACCGTGCATGACCAAGCTGACTATCAGGCCCTATCCCCTCTCTTCACAGTCCTCGCCTACGCCGTCCTCTTCTCGGTCTCCTACTCCCCCGCAACCTACATCTCCCTCCTTCCCCTCACTTTCGGCGTCATGCTCGCTTGCTCCTCCGACATGGCAGCTTCCAACATTTTTGGCCTCATCTGCGCCTTTGGCTCCACCCTCATCTTCGTATCCCAAAACATCTTCTTCAAAAAGGTCATGCCCACCAACGCCGAGGCCTCGCAGCACGGCAAGCTGGACCGGATCAACCTCCTCTATTTTTCCTCCGGCCTCGCCTTCTTCCTCATGATCCCGGTATGGATCTACTCGGACTTTTGGCGTTTATGGTCATATACCAACTCGAGCGCCAAGTCGGACTCCACCCTCGTCATCTACTTCTTCCTGAACGGAACTGTTCATTTCGCACAGAACCTTCTGGCATTCGCCATCCTTAGCTCCACTTCCCCCGTCACCTACTCGATCGCGTCCCTCGTCAAGCGGATAGCGGTCATCTGCCTCGCCATCATATGGTTCAAGCAGTCGGTGCACGCCCTACAGGGCGTAGGTATTGGATTGACGGCGGTCGGACTGTGGATGTACAATAATTCCAAGAGGGATGTTGAGAAGGGAGAGAAGCGGATGCGGCAGGTGGAAGCAAGCAGGGATGGTATCTTGCCGCAGAACTTGGCGGAGGCGGGAGCGCTGCTCGGGGATGGATCCCGCAAGGAGTCGCACTCGCCGGCACCGTTCTACCCTTCTTCCCTTCCGCCATCTTCCATCCTGCACTCGGGATATCAACATCCCGGACCCCTCCCTCCCGGTCCTCATTCCGAAAAGTCACGCCCCTCTCCACCTCCATCCGCCCCACCACAAGACTCCACCTCCTCCCGCCTTCGCCGCCTATCCAATGACCCACCCACAACGGCGGAGCCTATACGCTTTCCCCGTCCACCCGGAAAACACGAAGATACGCTGCATCGGATAACAGCCTGAACGTAGATATATAGATGATGCATCTCGGATTATAGCTAGCATGCTAGAAGCCGACATCCCAGGTGTCGAGGTGTATATGTCTCAGAGCAGCCCGTCGGGACCGCCAGTCGTCCGCTCCGACATACGCCCCGCACATGCGTCGAGAACCAGTGAAGGCGGATCTACCGTGCATGACTCGCCAATTGTCGATGACTGACATCAGCCCAGACATCGGGCGAACTCACCTAGCATTGTCCCGGGCCTCAGAGCCTGCCAGTACTCTGCGTCCTCACTCCTGACTATCCGCTCATACTCCCTCGCAGCGGTATACCAGGCCCTCACGTCCTCCGGCTTCCAGTATCGACCCAACACGCCCCGATCCTCATTATTCCACCTGACCTGCGCCAGCTCTCCTGCTTCATCATGCCGCAAGACAGGCTGACTCATTGGCGGTCGAAGTAGTGTTCCAGCTGTTCCGGACGCATGCGCAGGGATAGCCAATCTCGAGAGGGTATCGTACAGCTCTGGCCGAGATGCCTTTAGCTTCGAAGCGGTATAGAAGCCGTCGACGAGAAGCGACTTCCCGCCGGTACCGGGAGGTGGGTGTGAGAGCATGTGGAAGATCTGCAGGCCGGCGGGGTCGGTAAAGTAGGTGGTATCGGTATGAGCGGGCAGTCCTTCGGAACTGTACGCGAGGTCACCGTGCGACATGTTGGAGGTGAAGTCCCAGAAGCCGCCATCTGCAGAGTCAGCTTCAAGTTTTCCTAGAGGACCGAGGATGCATCAACTGACAATGTGTGTCGCGTATGGGCGCTACGGAGCGAATGACCTCTTCGGTCGCCTCTGGTGTAGCAGATACACCATGAATGAAGCAGAAACCAAATTTGTGCTGGAAGATCAGCTGTCTATAGACTGATGGCGAAACGTAGGTATCCGGCTTACAACTTGGTCCAGCAGACTCAGTATGCCTTCACTCCTTGACTCCGTCGACATGATCCGCTCACACTCGACGCTGGGCGGGGCAGCTGCGATGTCTCGGTTCCACTGTTTACGCCTTTACCCTTCAGCTTAGTGTCTCTCAACGAATGCACAGTAGGAGCAGACTGACTCTTCTCGCTGTACTGCTATCAGAGGGGGATCATACGCCGCCCGCTGAAGAAAGTTGAGGGGGAAGACCGATTCGTGAGGTTCAGCAGTCGACCAAGAAATCTTGACTTCTTGGCCGGAGATGTCGAGCTGCTGTATTTGAGGATTCTCGGGGAACTGCTAAGTCAGCTTTGACCACGTTTGCAGACCTCAGCCAGCAGAGACACGGATGACACACCTCAGAAAGAGTCTTTAGGCGCTGCTTTGTCGCTGGGTGGAAACACCTCGGACATCGGCAATGATCCAGCAGGAACTGATTATCACTGCAGGGGTATGAGCTCAAGGGAACAATGGCACCCTCACAAAGTCGTCTCACAAAGACGTGGAGCCCTCTTTTGGCCATGTGAGGGTCACAGCTCGCTCATTTCTGTCTGCCTTGACAGGAGTTGTCGATGTAGAGCTGTGCTGCCATCTCCTCACAGCGGATCTGCGGACGTCTCGAGGGACAGTTCGACTGGCAACGGGGAACTTTGGCAGTAATACCGAAGCAGCTGCTGAGCGGCCGATTTTGAACATGGTGTAGCAATGATACTGTCGAGTTTCCATCTCTTTTCTGCTACATGGTGTCCCCGGTTACTGTTTTGGCCGGTGATACCCGCTTTGAGGAATGAGTTGCACTTTCAGGATCTCTGTACTACTCCGTGATCAGTCACGCCTTGTCCAGCAGTGACATCATGTCTCGATGCAGGTTCATCGCTCAGATACATAGAGATACACTGATCAGAAGGATGACCGGATGTACAGCTACCCGGACGATGGCAGGATGCCTTGCTCCAATAACAAATACCAATCCCGCCAGGCCGAGGAGCGTCCATCGCAAGTATCTGCTTCTCCTGGAGCTCGTCAGCCGATGTTCACTGGTTGTATCATAAGCAGTACTCACACAGCAAGAGTAGCCTCACTCGCTCGACCATACTGCACCAGCAGGAGAAAGAACAAGGGCGACATCAACCAAAGCAGGTTATCTTCCGATGGGAAGGCATGTTTCCAGTCCGCCCAGATGTATCGCCCCCAAACGGGTAGAATGACCGCCTCGAATGGTAGAACGAAGGTCAGGAGGTAGGTTCCTGTCCGAGCGAAGGAGGAACGATACGTCCCGTCCTCGCGAGGTACCGCTCGCCAGATGAGGATGAAGAGTCCGAGTGAGATGAGCTGATGTGGGAGGTACAGGCTGAGGAGGAGGGTGATGAGCGTTTGGGCGAGGATGATCATGTATGCGGGACGTCTGTAGTATCAGCTCCGTCGAGTATCAAGTACCGCATGTCAGATTGGTTGCTTACTGAGGGGCGAGCATGAATGCTGTTTGAGCTGAAGGTGTAGATTTGTCAGTCGAGACCGTTGGCCCGCTTTGAACAAGTCGACTCGATACGCCTTCGATCGCGAGTATCGCCAGACCCGCTAGGCCCAAGGTCCATACTGCGAGCAGGAGAGCGAATGGTATCGAGACGACGCTATCCCGTACACCGACGAGCGAATGCGGAGCGACAGGCCAGCTGCGCCAGAAGACCTGCTGTATACGACAAGCAGCAGTGAGGTAGATCAAGATCTTCCATGATTGCCTTGTAGTCATGTCCAGCGCGGCCAAGATAGGCATCGGACCTATTCGTCAGCAGAAACATACGTCCGTACTCACCTTGTACCATTCTTGCGCAGACCAAAGCCAGCCATCCGATTCCCCACGTCAAAGCCGCCATCCGGTACCGCATGACCGCTTTGGCCAAGCTCGGACCCCATGCTATCGACGCCGAGATGCTCGTGATGGGACATGCCTGATCTTGGGTGACTTCGAGCTCGATGCCGGGAGTGCAATCATGCGGAACGAACGGAGCGCTGATCAGGTGATTGGAGAGGTAGCCAATGCGCTTAGAGCCTGCGAACAGCTGGGACTCGGTCAGGCCATTACAAGCGTAAGTTGCCTTAATGACCGGCGAGGGCCCTGATACTTCAGCTATGAGGTTTGTATAAGCATCGTATGCTTACCTGTGCAAGACGGAGTGTGATAGTCTAACCTGTAGCTGAGGAGTGCAGCATCACGGATCGATAGATGCAGGCTGAACCGCAACGGGGCGGGCGCTGAAGGTTCTGATATTAGCTTCGCTCGGATCTTCACTCACCTGCTTCCCAGCTCAACCCATCCAGCAGCTTTTTCGGATGCGACGATCCATATGCCAGCACCTCAGATGCTTCCAGCTCCAGATACCCCATAGCTGACTCCAGCTGAACCTCGAGTACGCCGGCGACATCTTCCAAACCCACGCCTTCTCCGACAAGAGGAAACGGCCGTGTCTCATCCCGCAGCCAGGGTATACGAGCCACATTCCCTCGTACCTCCTTGCACTGCCCGTCGGATCGACAGTGAGATATCAGGGGCAGATCTGTGTGCCCTAACCTCGTTAACACAGCCATCGACCTCCCGGTGACCGGTATCCTGTGCTTCTCCCCTCCTCTGTTTGAGACCTTCCGATCCGCCACCTCGTCCGTCAACCACCGCTTGAGCTTTCCTAGCTTCCCCTCCCGATTCTGCACACTCGCAGTCTCCAGCAGCGCCCGTGCGACGGCCCACCGAATCTGATGACACCACACCATCGCCTGATGGTCTACCGCCGTCCACGCCCCTGGCAGACCCGACGTGAAGACCGTAAATCCATCTCCCTCCTGCAGGTCTGGCGCCCCGAGCGCACATGTATCAGAGACGACCTGCGTGTCCGAGATCCCTCCGCAGAGGGATACAAGCAGCGCCGAAGGCCGGGCCAGCTGACATTCTGCTATCTCGCGGTAAATGCTCTCGGTGGTCAGGTCGAGTGGGGCGGGCGATATCGTATGTGGAGTCGCCATCGTGAGGATTAGGCTGATACTGTCCTCCTCGACCTCAGGGGAGATGGCGGCTAGGCGAGCGACGATGCCGCCCATGGAGTGACCGAGGAGGATGACGGGCGGTTGGGAGGCGTTAGGAGGGTAGAGGGAGCGGATATGGGCGATGGCGGCGGAGACATAGGCTGCTTGTTGGCGGAGTGTGGGACCGTGGAACGCAGAGAACTCCTCGTTGAGGTCGACTGGGACATCAGCTCCAGCCCCTCCAGTAGGAATTATGAGTCCGTGAGCTCAGCGTACCGGTGAAAAAGTCCAGCTTGGTCGTTCCGGGCGGAAGGTCATCTCCCCTTGTCTCTCCGTAGAATTGCCTCGAGGCGGACGAAGCAATGGACCGGACTTGGGAGTACGATCCCGCGTTTCCAGGGATGAAGAGGACAGGAAGACCGCTCGGCTGAAGCACATCAACTCCCTTCTTTTCAGCCCACATCGGTCAAGACGCACCGTCTCCTCCTGATCCCATCCTTGCTCGCGGTACCAGAACAGCCTATACCGCCGCATCGGCGTCTCCTTCCACGGTATCTCGACATACGAGGGCGTCATCCAGCTCATCTCGCACCCCCATGTGCCGGAGGTAGCGAGGTCCTGGCTGAATTGGCGGAAGGTGATCCATGTCAGGAGGATAGAAATGAAGGACGAGGCGAGGAGCCAAGGTCGGAGTGTCATTTCGATTGGGCTGCTCTGGCCTGGGCTCTCGGAGATGAGAGCTGAGGCACAATCGAGGTTACCGGTTCATAGCTGGCTGTAAGGCCATAGCAGCGGAAGAAAGACGTGTCAGAGCAGATTGAGAGCAGAACCGCAGAACTCCTCGAGATTTGTTATTTATTGATGCCTCCACCAGCGCGCAGCGAGCCAGCAACCTTGCCAGGCGAGGCGAAGCCAAGTGAGCCCTGCATGGACCCAAGACTCGTAGCAGCTACTGATTCAGAACATGACTATAGATGGAAGTATGATGGCATGACCTGCACAGTGTGTCTCCTTGATCATATTATGCTATTTCTGCTGTGCTCTCCCTTACCACCCCCCGCACCTCCTCCTTCAAATCACGTCAGACCCCTCTCATCTGCCACCTGCGCATAGCATCAATCTACCACATCTTCCTCTGCCCCCTCATAATCTGCTGTCCCACCGCCCCTGCACCATACGCCTGCCCCGGCTGTTGTTGCTGTGGGGTCTGCGGCTGGCCCGGCTGTTGTTGATGATGCCCATGTCCATGAGCGTGCGGGTGCGAGTGAGGAAGTGGTGATTGCCCATACACAGGACTGCTCTGCGCCGCGAGATGTCGTTGTGACTGCTGTCCCGCTCCGACCGCGGCGTAGTATCCACCTTCGCCATATCCCGTTACAGCCTGGCCATGCGTATAATCCCCATTCGCACCCGGCTGAACTTGGACCTGGCCTTGTGGTTGGACCTGCCCAAACCTCCCTCCGCCCACCGCAGCGCGCGGTCCACCTTGTCCCGCGGCCTGAGCCTGGGCTTGCGCTTGCGCCTGCACCGCCGCCTGCGGTGTATACCCGTACCCATACGCCCGCTGGTACGCCGCCACCTGCGCTTGCTGGGCCTGAGCTTGGGCCTGCTGCACATACGCCTGGGCATATCGCTGTTGTTGCGCCTGGGCGAAAGCCGCGGCTTGCGAGTAGGCGTACGAGTTTTCGGTGGCTTTTGGGTCGGGCAGCGATGATTGCTGTTTGCCGGTGTAGCCGTAACCTGGCGATGGCATCGACGCGCCAAAAGCAGCAGGGGACCAAGGGGACGAGAAGCCGCCGTTGGGCCGAGCGGCGAGTGCTGCGGCAGAGTACGGCTCGGCGGAGCCGGTCGGGCTGGGAGCATAGGCGTACCCGTGCGCATTGGTCGGAGGGCGCATGAAGGCCCCGTGAGACCCAGGAGAGAATGGCGAGTTGGAGGATTGAGGGTAGCCGAGTGCTGAGCTGGAGGGAAGGGGCATGGCGGGGATTTGCTCAGACGAGGGGGTATTGAGGGAAGGGTACATGGGCGCTGATGAGTCGGACTGGGCCGATTGAGCCGACGGGGCAGAGACGAGGGGAGGAGGAAGGGGAATATCGGCGATAGTGCTGGGTACGGGGCGGGTAGCGTCGGCTGACCCAGCGAGATCCCATACCGACTTGATATGGTCGTGCTGAGTCGCACTGCGCGGAGTGGAGCGAGACCAAGGTGTTCCTGCACCACCTGGAGAAGACGGTTGACCGCGGGACGAGCCGGCACTGAGCGATGGGGGCGTTTTAGGGGTCTAGCAGTCAGCTCGTGTGCTGTCATCACGTTGATTAAAACCACCCAGCTCACCTCGGATCCGGGTGTCTTTGAGACATCATCCTTCTCATCCCCTCCCCACCCCTCGCCGACCGTCTCCAAGCTCATCTTATTGACCTCATCCAGCAAGCTGTCCCCTTCCAACTCAGACGAAGCCATAAATCTTACGCCCGGCTTGACTTCAACCGGACGGGACCGAGCGATCGGGCCGACCGAGACTGCCTCCTGGGCAAATTGCCCCTCCTTCTCCGCCTTGGCAGCGGGCGACGATTTGACAGGCGATCGAGGCTTCTTGATCTGGGAAAGACCAAGAGCGGAGGGGTCGGCGCCTTCCGAAGCGTCGGGCGATAAGTGGGCAGTATCGATCGATACTGCCGGAGGTGCCACCGTCGCCGCCGCAAATGCGGCCGGAGTAGTCCACGTCGATGATCCCGCAGCTCTATCGCCACGCTGCCAGCCATATGCAGGCTGAGTGGGCGCCATCAGGCTCTCCGCCGACGACGGGGGCGGCATCAACTCCATCCCGCGCAGACTCTTTACAGGCGACATGGACGACTTTTTCTTCTTCCGCTCGAACGGTTCCAGCTTGCGTGGGGAGATTGAGACGATCGGCGCCGAGTCGAGGGGTCGTCCAAATCGCTGCTGATAGATAGGGCGGGGGAGGAGTTGGTCCGCCAGTATAGTATTTGGGGGAAGATCCAGAGGAGGCTGGAAGACGAGGAGCCAACCCTGGGGGTGTGAAAGGGGTGTTTGGGATGATTTGAGGCGGGCGGGGGAGATGGTCGGTCGGGGAGAGTGGGAAGAGGGGAGGCGGACTGTATATGTCCGCCAGGCGGGAGGTGGGGAGCGTGGTGGGTGGGTGTGGGTCACGTCGAAGAAGTAGGGGAGGGGCGGAAGGGTGGGTTTAGGGGGTTGCGATGGTGCTTTGGGCGGAGAGCGGGTGATTTGGGCGATAGCAGCAGCGGGGGCCGCTGGTAATGGGGCAGGGGCAGGCGGAAGAACAGACTCGATGATGGGAGGAGCAACAAGCCGAGCCTCAGCCATAGCAGCTTGTATCCTCGCCAACATGCTGTCGAATCCGCTGTCTTTCCGCGGCGGCTGGTCCGACTCGGGCAGCATTGCTTGCCCAGGTAGACGAACCACCGCCTCTATCAGCGCCGGCACGGTCGCTGACGGTGCAGCAGCCTGAGGAACCACAGGCTGAGGTGCTTCCGCCTGTATGTGCGGTGGTGACGCTCGAGCAGGCTGGGCCTGGATCGCCTGTTGGAGACTCCGCTCGGCGTGCGCATGAGCTTGGCGGATGGGGTCCACTCTTGGCTGAGCAGGCATTGTTGACTTCTCCGCCACAGCTGGAGGTACCGGGCCGTTGGCCTTGGGTGGTTCTGCCGCGCTAGAGGTCGGCCGGGCCCGCCAGGAGGATTCGACCTGTCGAGAGGGTTCGGGCTTCGGCCCGGCGGGCGCGGGTGCGAGGACGGGTGGAGGAGGCGCGGACGTGCTTGGAGCCAAGCCGGGCGGTGGAGCTGGTGCCGCAGGCATTGGTCGGCGTAGGATTGTGGGCGGTGGCGGTGGTGGAGCAGCGACAGGTGCGGGTGCCGCAGCTGGTGCTGCCGGCGCGGCGGACTTGATGCCCAACCTTTCTTCCAGCTCCTTTGCCTTTCTCTTTGCTCGTTCCATCGCCGCACTCCGCTCTGCCTCTTCCGCCAACCTCCTCAGACGCGCCCGTTCCGCCGCCGTATGCATCTCGGCCGTCTGCTCGTCCACCTTCCCTCCTGCTAATGAGGCGGAAACGGCGGGTGGCGAAGTGACGCTTGGCTGTGTGGGTGGTGGTGGTGCTTGTGATGATGGAGTTTGGGTAGGCGGAGGAGGGCGGGGTGCAGATTGTTGGGGCTGAGCAGCTTGTTGTTCCCAAGTAGGACGCGAAGGGAGGTTTGTCGTAGATTTGACGGGAGAACGGACAGCTGGTCGCGTAATTTCCCGCTCGGGCACAGCTGATGGTGCTGGCGCTGGCCTGCCCATATCCCGGGGCATGCTCCAAGCAGGCCTTCCAGCCGCTGCCGGTGGCGCCGAGCCCATAGCCCGCGGTGCCTCCTGCTGCATCCCGGCCATATGGGGCGGTAACGCCCGATTCCCGGGTTGCTGCTGCTGATGTGGCGGAAGCGCTCGATCCAGTATTGACGGTCCAGCAGCTGTAGGTGGTCGGACAGATTGGTCGCTGTTCCGAGACATGAGCCGGGTAGGTGCAGGTGGTGGAGCTTGACGAGGTAAAGACGGTTCGAGCCGATTGGAATTCGCGTTGAACAGGACGCGTTCTTCCCGACGCCCGGCGATTTCGACGGGGGCTTTGCGTGGCCAGCTCCGGTCGAAATCGTCTGCTGCAACGTAGCGCTCGGGCTTGGCCGCCGGAGGTGCTACATCGATGGGTGTGGGGAGAGGGGGTAAGTCCGAGCCGTCGCCGAAATCAATCACGTCGTCCCCATCATCGTCGTCCTGTCGGCGTCAGCTTTGTTCCAACAGAGGCAATCTGTGTCAGAAAACTTACGTCCCAGCGATGCGCCGAATCGAGGTGCGTGAAAGCATTCAGACTCTTCAATAGCGCCTGATTATGTGCCGCCTGTTGCTGCGCCGCCAACTGCGCCTGCATCTTGCCTATCTCGTCAGCCAAATCCCTCCCACAGGCGCTCGGGACTTACCTTCCGCAATCTCCCTGCCTAATCTAGACTCTCCCTCTGCAATCTCCCTTGCCGTGGGGAAATCCCTAGACATCCCTATTCTTGACCTTCCTTCAGGAACGACCGACCTCCACGCTACCGTCTTGGATGCTGCTGATCCCTGCGCCTGTCCCTGGCCCTGGCTCGTACTAGACGCCATATTCCCTAGAGACCGCTTTGTCTGCTGTGTGGAGGTCTCGGACGTCGTCTCGAGAGCTGCGGCAGGCTTGGCCCATGGCGATGCGGATGACGATGCCGAAACGGCAGGAACGGGGGGAGTGGAGGATGCGGATGATTTGGCGAGAGGGGCGGTGGTGAGTGTTGTGGATAGGAGGCGCGATGAAGAAGATGAGATGGGTACGGGAGAAGCGGAGGGACGGCCTGACTATTAGCTATAACTTGCGCCATATGAGAAGCCGACATACCGTTGAGACCCAGTTTTGTTCCGGGAGAGGGTACAGGAGATGGCTGAGCCGTCTTGGACAGGAACTTCTTCGTGACATTGACAGCCGAGAACTTCTTGGGCGCAGTGACGGCGCCAGGGGGTGGTGTAGAGGTCCGAGATCCAGGCGTGTCGGTACGGACGATCTCGCTGGCCGGGTGAGTCTCGTCTCCGCCATCCTGTCCATCCTTGTCTTCCGGTACCGCACTGGTACTCTCATCCTCCGCCTTCGTAGTCTCCACCTCCGTAGCGCCCTCCTCTGCTGCCTGTGCAGCCGCAACGTCGGCTGAAGGGACCTCCGCTGGTGCCTCGCTTCCTTCGGCGGCTCCTCCTGCCAGTTCTCCTTCTCCAGCTCTATCCGCCTGAACCTCCTCCGCCGGTGCGGCTATCTCCACAGCCGCCTCGGACGCCTCCGCCCCGCTACCCTTCTCCGCGGCCGTGCCTATATCTTCTGTCCTGCGCTCAACCTTTAGGCCGTCGACGGGTAAGTTGGATTCCGCATTGTCGATCAGGGCAGTGTCCATCTTGCGATCCTAACTCGTCAGCTATGATCAAATCCCGCAGATAGTGCTGCTCTGGAGCTCACATGAGGTATAAAAGTCTCCAAGCCAGACTATAATGAAAGCGAAAGGCCAGAGAAGGACTCGACCGAAAGCGTTGATTTCGAGCTTTGGACGAAAGGAGGTGCGTGAAGGCGATGCCAAGCTTCGATTTCCCGTATTTTCGATGGATTCTGCGCGGTCCGGCCCCTTCTTGGATACCCCTGTGAGTGTGTGATGTATGTATGCTATCCAGCTATGGAGTGTATGATGAGATAGCCTCGAAATCTATGAGTTAGCTCAGAGCGAGCGAGCGATCAATGCACGGGATCAGCGGGATCAAACCGGTTTCCCCGCCTGCCTGGCCCAGGCTCTCCACGTGGCGAGGGTCCATCTTCGATCCGATGCAGCTGCAGCAGCAGAGGTCTCTTTCGCCCTATACCTTGTCCATCACCAGTAAAAGCACCTACAATGGCAGCAAGAACAGCGATCATGTCGGCGAGAATCGCAGCGAGGGCTGTACCTCGATCAGCGGCCGTTTCTTCAGCGGCTCAGGCATCGAGGTCATTCCGCGCCGCCGCTATCTTGCGAGAGGGTGCGTTGATCCCTCCCCCGCCTACCTCCTGACATAGGACCCTATCGCCCAAGCCTTAATGCTGACACTGTAGCCGCACCCCAGCCAAAAGTTTCCGAGACGCCCTTCTCCGAGCCGGTCGGGATCAATCCCGCCGACGCGACCCGCGATCTGTCCTCCCCGCTCCATCAATACGGGCAGTACCTCACCACCTGCCTCCCGAAATACATTCAGCAATTCTCCATCTACAAGGACGAATTGACGCTCTACGTCCCTCCTCAGGCGATCGTCCCGGTGATTCACTTCCTCAGGGATCACACCCAGTGCCAGTACAAGTCCATCATGGATATTACCGCTGTCGACTTCCCCACCCGGCCGAACCGATTCGAGGTGAGCTAAAAGTCGTCTGATCTCGGCCAGCCCAAGCTCACGTATAGGTCGTCTACAATCTTCTTTCCGTGGCGCACCAATCCCGGATCCGCGTCAAGACATACGCCGATGAAGTCTCGCCCGTCCCCTCTATTGTCGGCCTCTTCGCCGGTGCCAACTGGTACGAGCGGGAAGTGTGGGACATGTACGGAGTCTTCTTCTCTGGTCACCCGGATCTGTACGTACAGCTTCCGTCTGCGCTGTGCGTTCACAAAGCTGACACCGTAGCCGTCGTATTTTGACCGACTACGGATTCGAGGGCCACCCTCTGCGGAAAGATTTCCCGCTCACTGGTTACTCGGAAGTGCGGTATGACGAGGAGAAGAAGAGGGTGGTGTATGAGCCATTGCAGTTGACGCAGGCGTACCGGTGAGCTGAAAAGCGATTGTGAAGGTCTGCACCAGCTAATACCGTAGAAACTTCGCCGATGCCGCTTCACCATGGGAACAAGTCGGTTCCGGTGACCCGACGCACCAGCCCGGAGTAAGTGACATTTTCAGCTCGCGGGGTCTCGATCACGTCGGGCAATAGGGACCACAAAGCTGATACCACAGAACTTCAAGATCCCTCCTCCACCGCCACCTGCAGAGGAGAAGAAGGACGGCAAGAAGTAGAGGATCAGCAGGATTTGTATGCAGACTGTCGAGGAAATGTGGCGTCCCCGTCGTGCCTGGATTGCGACGGAAAGGCTGAACTGGGGTCATGACGTGCAATTCATCTGCTCCGATAGGTCCTTTCTCCCGTTTCGTCCCCGTCATCCTTTCTTGCGAGGGGTGGAAACTTCGAGCGCGTATCACAGGCTAAGCGGCTATCTGACAATATCGAGCGCTCAGGGCGTCCTCTTTCTCTTATCCACACCATCATCACTCCCCATCTGAACCCATCCAACTTGACCACCACCACCACTACTAACCTGGACTTACCACTTCACCACCCTTTACCACCCCGCCTCTCAACCCAAATGCTCATCCTACTCACCTTCCTAACCACCCTCACCCTCGTCTCCTCCGCGTACCTCCCCTCCCCTTATCCCTCCGCAACCCCCTCCCCCTCCCTCACACCCAATACCACACCCACCGCCCTTCCCGCACACTCTGCCCGCCCCGCCGGCCCCACTCCGACCCTCGCGCCGCGGTGCGACCCCAACGGCGGGAACTGCCAGTACGGCGGTACAGCCGTCGCTCTTCAGGCTGATACGGTCACTTCTACCATTCTTTCCGTTACGAGTGTGCCGTGTTATTTGACGACGACAGTTATTGATGAAAAGACGGTCGTTCAGACTATATACAATACGGAGACTGTTACGGAGACTGTTACGAAGGAGGGCAAGGTATGTGCATTTCCCCCACTTATCTTGCGTGGATTGGGTAGGGTCCAGTACTGATACTCTAGGTCTTCATTATCCAGTACGCACCCACGCCTATCCTCAAAATGACGGTCGTCCCCAAAGTTATCCAAGTCACAGTCGACATGCCCTCCTACTGGCTCGAGAGCAGCGGCGTCGCCGGCTACTCGACAGTCAAGGAAGAATGGTCCACCAAGGCCGCTGACGGGGGATGTCCTACTTGCGGTAAGCCCCAGCCCCAGCCCCAGCCGGTACAGGGCGGACCCGGAGCCGCTCCAGCTTGGGTATACGCCAGCGCCAGCCCCGGCGGATCACGATCAGGATCCGTACCCGCCGCCGCCGGGGTCGGTCAAGCTCAAGGAGGGGATGGCTGGGCTGTCGCGGCCGGTGGGAATGGGCAGCAAGGCGGTGTTGGCGCGACATGGGGTGATGGTGGACAGCCGGGACAAGGTCAGGTCCAAGGACAAGGCCGGGCGACATGGTATAGCGCTGCCTCGCCACGACGGAGTGCGGATGCGTATCTTGGCTTTGTCTGTGTGGGTATGGCGCTGGGAGTTGTGGTATGTGGGGAGCTGCTTCATTTCCTTAGGTAGCACAAGGAAGTGGGTTGTAGGACACACATGTACCACCCACGAAAGAGGTAGTTCCGTTGACGTGCATCACGATGCGATTTAGTGATGAAAGCACTACAGTTTTGGCCGCTTTCATGGGGAGAACCACACTCGTCCGACCGTCGTTTAGAGTGGCTAGATATATGCAGTATGATGATATACAGCGAAGGCTGAGATATATGCCTTCAAGCTGAAGATCGATGACTCCTCCATCCGGTATTTCCCCATCCCCCTACCTGGCCCTCCCTCCCGCTCGATCCCCTACAGGCCCATCTCCTGACACACCTTGTACGCCGCAATGTTCTGCCCGATCTTCTTGGTTGATCTCGTTGCCTCATGTGAACTGGACCGTCAGCCCCCTTTCTCCCTCTTCCCTCCGCTTCCCTCGAGAGACACACTCACTACATCTTCCCATCCTTATCATGCACGATACACTGCGTCGTCCACGCGTCCGTCCCCGCCCTACTGCTCGTATACTGCGGCGCGGTCTTGTGATACTTTGTCATGTGCTCATTCAACCTCGCCAGCGCCCCGGACGCCAGTTGATCCAGATGCGAATCGGCATTGGCTCCGCTCGACTGATCGTCCAGGCGGCGCTGTTCCGACTTTATCTCGGCGAGGAGCCAGTGGCAGAGGGGAGCGAAAAGGGGTTTGAGCCAGTAGCCTAAACGAGCGAAGGCGCGGCCTTCGGCATCGCAGTATGCGTCGGAGGATACCGTGGCAGAAGGAGAGGAGGCGGACGCGGTAGGGAGGAGGTAAGAGAGGTATAGTGCCGCGACGTAGGCTTCGAATAGGTTTGCTTGGATCTTCTCGCCTGCGCGGAGGTTCCATACTTCAGAGGCGGAGGCGATGATACGTTGGGGGAGACCGTAGTGCTTGGAGAGCTGGGAGAGGGAGAGGTTTGATACGAGGTGGCCTTTCAGCATCTATGGATCAGCGTCGACTCGCCTGGCTCAGGAAAGAAGCTGACAGTAGCTCCTCCGACCTGAAGATTTGGGTACAGCTGATGCAGCAGAAGCGTCGTCGTGACATCTGATTCATCAGCCCCTCATCTCCAGATTCCATGATGGGGAATACCCACTGATCAAGCTATCCCCCACATGCTCCAACTTCTCATTATCTTCTATCCTCTCCTCAGTCTCCATACTCGTCGCCTTTCTCGCCTTTTGCACCCAGCTCGAATGCGTAAACACCTGCCGTTCCAGCTCAACATCCTCTATCAGCGGCAGTGGCGGCACACCCAGATCAGGTAAGGGCGGCAGTCGATAATTGGCGAGATTGGTATTGACCGCGTTGGGCATGAAGGGTGGCTGGCCCGGGTCGAGCGGTTTGTATGGGCCCGGAGGGAGGGGGTAAGTTGGGGAAGGTGGGAGATGGGACATGCTGGAGGAAGAGATGCTAAGGCGCGAGATGTCGATGTCGTCGGTCATGGCGGGCGAGTGGCTTGTGTGTGGGTGCGAAAATCTGCAAGCTTATGGAGACGGACGAAGAAAGTTCAGATGGTGTGTGCAAAAGCGGACGCGGTCAGCCGGGGCAAGCGGACAAGTGAGGAATGTGGTGGATGACGGCATGCTCGTGGCGCTTGCTCGGCCTGTACATGTGGACTTCACGTGCACTCAAAGATGCTACACTCGGCTGCATCCCGTTACTTCATCTACCATGCGCATCATCCAGCGTCGGTGTCTGGCATGCATCTGCTCACATGCTGAACGCTCGTGACGGTAGAAGGTATTCAGGCCGTCATCCAGCGTCCCGCTTTGCAACAAGTACAAGAATGCATCCTTCTCGTCTGTTTCTTTACTTCTGATCTCTGCTGCACGTCCCTCACTACCTACACATCGACGGGGAAACCGCACTTGGCCGAAAGATTGACATGCACGGCCTTGACCTCTGCGTCTATTAGCTCCTGCTGTAGCATGCGCAGAAGGATAGGACATACCGGTATAGTTCTCGAGAGCGTACTCGCCCAACTCGCGACCAATACCCGACTCCTTGAACCCACCGAACGGAATCTGGGGGTGGAGCTCGTTGTAACAGTTAATCCAGACGGTACCCGACTTGAGCTTGCCAGCGACGGTGTGGGCGCGCGAGAGGTTCTGGGTGAAGACGGCCGAGGCGAGACCGTAGTTGGTCGAGTTGGCCTCCTTGATGACTTCCTCTTCGGTGTCAAAGGCGGTCATGACGACGACGGGGCCAAAGATCTCCTCTTGGACAATCTTCATGTTGGAGGTGACGTCGCCGAAGATGGTCTGGCTGTCAGCCAGAATCCAGGCGAGGACAGGGATGACTTACGGGCTCGATGAAGTATCCAGTCTTTCCGTGGCGCTTACCGCCGGTGATAACGGTCGCGCCCTCCTGCTTGCCGCACTCGACGTAGTTCATGATTCGGTCGTACTGGGTCTGCGAGACCTGAGGGCCCTGGTAGGTCGCAGTCTCGAACGGGTCACTGGTGGTCAGCAGAGTTAGAAGACATGTCGATGAAACACTTACCCGACCTTGAGCTGCTGGGTGACCTTGGCAAATTTCTGAGCAAACTCGTCGTAGATCTTGCGCTGGACAAAGATACGCGAACCGGCACAGCAGGTCTGACCGTGGTTGAAGCTGATCATCAGCGGGAGGTTGAAGCAGCCAGAGCGATGAGAGACTTACAAGATACCCTGAGCAGCGTACTTGACGGCCTCGGAGATGTCGGCGTCCTCAAAGATGATGTTGGCGCCCTTTCCACCGAGCTCAAGGGTGACTTTCTGCCTGATCAGCCTCACCATCCCCACGTAACAGGAGACATACCTTGATGTTCGACTTGGACGCCTCCTCCATGACCTTGCGGCCGACGGGGGTACTACCAGTAAACGCAACCTTGTCGACCTTCTTGGACGAGGTGATGGCGTTCCCGACAGTGGGGCCGTAGCCGCACACGACGTTGACGACACCCTTGGGCACGCCAGCCTCCTGGAAGATCTTGGTCATGTACGCGGCGGTGAGCGGGGTGAGCTCGGACGGCTTGATGACGACCGTGCAGCCCGCAGCGAGCGCCGGTGCGATCTTCCACGAGAACATGAGGAGGGGCTGAGTGTCAGCCAGAGCTTGATACTTGAGAGACAGGACATACGAAGTTCCATGGGATGATCTGACCACAAACACCGACGGGCTCGTGCTTGGTGTACGCAAACTTGCCAGTAGACTGCTCGATGGTCTTTCCGTGGATCTTGTCGGCCCAACCACCGTAGTATCGGAAAGTCGCGGCAGACTCGGTCACCTGATCATCAGCGAAGTCGGCTACCTATGTGACCGACCTGGACTCACGTCAAAGTACTTGGCAGCGGTGAAGGCCTTTCCGTTGTCCAAAGACTCGATGGAGGCTAGGATGTCGGCGTCACGCTCCATGAGAGTCGCGATCTTCATAAGGAGCTTGCCACGCTCGAAGCCGGGGGTGTTGTAGCCCCAGGTGTTCTCGAACGCCTCACGGGCGGCATCGACGGCAATCTCAACGTCGGCGGCGGTACCTTCGACGATGGAGCAGATGACCTCGCCGGTGGTGGGGTTGATGGTGCTGGACGGTCAGCTCGGGAATAGATGTGCGGCAAAGGGTCCGAGGGGAATGTCGGCGGGCGTGGGCGCCAGTCAGGCCGGTATAGCCCAGGATGGTCCCCAACCCTTGGGCCCAGACCCGGGCAGGCGCAACACGTCTACGTAGGGAACAGGCGAGTGGCGACTCACTCAATCGTCTTGCCATCCTTGCTCTCAACGTGCTCTCCGTTGATGAACAGTCCGAGCGGGATCTCAACCTCGCCCTTGAACGCGGCGTGGTCAAACTTGTGGGTGTAGGTGGGTGCCATTTTAGATTTTGTCTGTCTTGTAGAAGAGAGGTAGATGTACAGTTGGAAGACTAACGGTTGTGAGTCTTAAGCGGGTCGATGTAATTGTGCGAACAGCACCTGACCTTGGCCTTTATATTACCGCTAGCCTAGCCTTGCTGGCGATTGCATCTCCGCGGCCGCGGTAGAGTACCCGGAGTGATAGTTGTGCCGACGGCTGCCTCCACCTCCACCAAGCACACACCTCCGGCTAAGTTCCGGCCCGGAGTTACACCGAGGGTTTCTGAATTTTATCCACAGAGGCATGATGCCCGTGCGTCATAACTGAGCTGGAGCTGCCCAGCGCTGAGCTGAGCTGTTGAGCTGGACTCTCCCATCACCAGCCGCTTATACACTTGTCATTCCTAGGCTCCAGTAGGCAAGTAGCCAACACCTCATTAGCTCAGGATGGACCAGGTAAATGTCCCTGTCAAATCTGTGTGAGATCCAACTGACCCATAGTCCGCATTCCGCTCTCTCCTCTCGGCGCCCCGTGACCCCTCCTCCTCCTCTTCAGGCTCCAAGAAGGCCCTCGGCGGTGCAGCTCCCAAGCGCGGCTGGGGCATAAAGCCGAAGGACACCAAGGCGTATGAGAAGCCTAAAGAGCCAGTGGCTGAACGGCCAGCGTTTGCGCCTAGGGCGACACATAAGCGGATCTTAGAGGAAGGGGGGTATAAGGACCGGGCGGAGTTGAGGCGGAAAGGCGTGGATGATGAGTATAAGCCTGTGAGCTGATAGCTGCCGCCGTTTGTCCGCTCGGGCAAATTAGCTGACTTGTCTAGGTGGAGAAATTGCTGGAAGACTTTGAACGGACAGCCAAAGAGTCTGGGAAGGACGAAGAGGAGGTAAGCTGCTTTCCGGTTGCCTGGTCGCCCTTGCGATAGAGGAGCAAAGCTGACATGAAAGATCAAGAAGCAACGAGCATACCTCGGAGGAGATGCGGAACACTCCATCCTTGTCAAGGGACTCGACTACGCCCTGCTCGCTGCAAGAAGGGCGGAACTCGCGCAGGAAAACGACAACAATGCTGATGAAGAGCTGGACGAGCTGGTGAAAGGTGTAGGAAAGCCTGCCGGGGCCAAGAGCAAGAAAGCAAAGGGTGCTGAGGAGGACGGGAAGAAGGCAGAAGTAGAGCGACTGGGCAAGGGTGTGAGTCAACTTGCACGCATGTTCGAGCGGAGCGGAGCGTGACTGACGCGTACAGTTCAAGTCGATAGGCCAGAAAGAGGCGGAAGTAGTCTCCGGCGAGAAGAAGAAGAAGAAAAAGAAGAAGAAGGTTATCCCAGCCGCTGAGCCTGTCCCGGCGGTCAAGGAGGAGAAACCAGCCTCGACCGGGGCGAGCGCGATAGCCGGGCCTTCACGCCTACCCCCGACCAAACCTGCTCCGAAGCCTGAACCGGTCGAGGAAGAGGAGGACATCTTTGCCGATGCGGGTGAATACGACCTGAATGCCAACCTGCCAAGCGACGAGGAAGAGGAGGACGACAAGCCGACTCCGGCTGGTCCGAATCGGAACGCTGCGCGGCCAGCCTCTCGATCCCTGTCCAGGTCACGGTCGAGATCACGGTCATACGGGCGGAGAGATGTGCAGGACGATCGTAGGGCGGATGGAAGGAGAGATAGCCGGGATAGGAGCAGGAGTTATGATGAGCGGGATACGAGGAGTCGGCGGCGGGACGACTCGTACTCACGGTCACGCTCGAGAGACTGCTATGACAGTCGACCATCCGGGCGGGAATACCGTCGGAGCCGGAGCGACAGCAGGGATCGCTTCCCCAGCCGAGATGACCGTGGAGGAGGGCATGGCGATCGAGGCAGCTACGGGCGGAAAGGCACAGGCGGAAGACGAGATGGCGAGGAAGGCCGTCGAGGGGAAGACCGATATGCTCGCCGAGCCAGGTCGCCATCCCGAGACAGCTACATCGAGTCCAAGCGGCGGCGGTATGACTCCCCTTCACCTCCTCACCGCCGGTACGACGACAGTCCACCTCGTAGATCCCAGTCTGGCCGAGATCGATACACCTCACACTCGCCCTCATCCCCTCCGCGGCGCCGATCCTACTCTCGCAGCCCATCACCCATGTTCCGCGCTGCCTCTCCTCCCACCCGCCGCCGACGCTCCCCGTCCCGATCTACCACCCCTCCCCTCTTCGCCACTATCGCCCCGGCCCTCTCTCGCTCCCCCTCCCCCACCTCATCCCAGGAAGACGACGCCGCACCCCGCATCCCGCGCAAACTTGCCCCCCTCCAAGGAAGCGCGATCGCCGATGTCGGCGCCTTCTTGTCGTACGATAAAGACGCGGCGAAAGCGGACGAGAAGCGAGCCAAGAAGGCTGCGTGGCGCGCCAAGCAGGGATTGGGGCCGCAAGATGGGGCGCCGAGTGCCGAGGCGGGCGCAGAGGGCGAGTCGGAGTATGCGCAGAAGAAGAGGGAGGGGGGTGAGAGGATGAAGGCGAATAATGATTATGTCAAGATTATGAAGAAGATGGGGGAGAAGGCAGGCGGTAGTGGGGATGATTAGGATGAGTGGGGAGGTCTTTGACGTCTAGGATGGCGTGGAGAAGATGAATGCTGGTAGTATCTCTTGTACGTATGGCATTGCTATAGGCTACACTGATGATGAATCTTCAACCTATGTCTGACATCTACTCATCCCCAAAAGTCCCAAGAGTTTCATTCGGTTTGTATATCAAGAATGGCATTGGCGCTGTTTTGCTACATTCATCAGCACGTGTCCGCCTCGACGCAGATCGCAGCGTTTGCTAGGAGAACTCACAAATTGACGGCTAGATCCGCGCAGAGGAAGGGAGCACCCACACTCCCCTCTGTTCCGGTGAAGATCAGCCGATCGAAGGCGGGCTACCTCCAATCAGCTCTGAATCCGGTTTCTCCGCTCAAAGCGAAAGAAGAAGTGGACGTACCCCATAGAACGTATGGAAAGGGTACACATAGTCCGCCTCGACGCCTTTCCAGATCGGGCAGTCTGTATACGTGCACGCATCCTACGAGTCAGTCCCGACCCCCCAGCTCGACAGTATTACAGGTGAAGGCTTACATGACTCTGACCCGAGTATCCACCTTTTGCACCGCGGTTCATTGCTATCAGTGCCGAAGTGGGGGAAGCGACGTCCATGTGCGGTGTGAAGGTGATGATGATGTTGTATGTCCTGCTCATCAGCTCAAGCTCTCAGCACCGGTGGAATCTTTGCAGGTTCCACCTCACCTTCCGGCCGTAAAGACACAAGAATCCCCAGCGCCCCCACTCCCGCCTTCACAAGGACTGATGACGACCCGGGTGATATTGGTTCCCATACACGCAGAGAAGGCGGCGGGGGAATACCGGAATGCGTCTTGTGGTGTAGATGGGTCGACCGCTGCGGCGCCCATGGGGACATGTTTGGGAGGAGGCGGAGGCGGGGGCGGAGGAGGTGGCGGTGGCGGTGGTGGTGAGGGAGATGGGGAAGGTTCCGGCAGTGGCTCGGGGGAGGGCTCTGGTGATGGAGTAGGGGTGGGCGTGGGCTCGGGCTCAGGTTCGAGAGTGGGGGTCGGGGATGGTGTAGGCTCCGGCTCGGGAGGAGGTGGGAGGGTTGGCTCTGGTTCCGGTACTGGCTCCGGTGTTGGCTCGGGCGTAGGCTCTGGCAGTGGTGGTGGAGACGGCTCAACCTTTGGTGGGGACGGCTCCGGGACCGGTATCGTGGGTAGAACAGGTTCAGGTTCCGGCTCAGGCGTGGGAAGTGGGGGAGGCGGGAGTTCTGGGGTAGGAGTAGGGGTAGGCAGAGGTTCTGGCTCCGGCTCAGGGGTAGGTATGGGCTCGACGACCGGTACGACTGGCTCAGGAGTAGGATCCGGTTCCGGTTCCGGTACGGGCTCAGGCGAAGGAGTGGGGAGTGGCGCCGGTTCTGGTTCTGGCGTATGGATGGGCAGAGGCTCCGGCTCTGGCTCGACGATAGGGGTAGGGACCGGTTCGGGAACGGGGACGACGGGTTCTGGCTCTACTACGGGCGGCGGCGGCTCGACCTTGGGCGGTTCCGGTTCCGGTACGGGCTCAGGTGTGGGTTCTGGTGCCGGAGGAGGCTCGACGACCGGCTCTGGGACGACCTCAGGCGCCTTGACTGGCTCTGGCTCTGGTACGGGCTCAGGCGCGGGCAATGGAGCTGGTAGAGGTTCCGGTTCCGGTTCCGGCTCTGGCTCTGGGTCCGTAGAGGGCGGGAAAGCCTCGACGATCCCTGGCGTCGCCGGAGGGTCCGCGACCGGCTCAGCAGGAGGTGGTGGGACGACCTCCGGTTGAGGTTCTGGTGCCGCTTCTGTGGGCGCTTCGACGGGGGCTGGATCCTGTTCCGGTTCCGGAGGCGGCGGTGGGTCTACGCCTGGCTCGTCCACCGATGGAGGGAACGACTCCATAATCTGCCGAGCGGGATGTATGTGCGGGTGATGATCTGTAAATTGAAGAGACCACCGCGCTAGGAGGTTGCTGGGCTGATGACCGTGCGGTTGGGGCGGAGAGCCGGCGGCGGGGTGGAGAGCGAGGTGGAAGATAGGGAAGAGGAGGAAGAGGGGGAGGGAGAGGATCGGGGAGCGCATCCCGACCCAGTGATGATGGGTCGATGATCTGGTCGAGTTGCTCGAGGTTGATGCTATTGCCGAAGCTCTGAATGAGGGGTTAGCATCCCAGCGATTGTACTGGGGACGGGTTTAGCAAGATGCAACGTGTCAGTCGCGGCTCGCCTCATGACTAGGTATGTAAGCCAGCAAGCAGCACTATCATCAGTGAGCTCCACGCCAAAAGGTCGGTGTGAGAAGGTATGTCTCGGTGTTCCCACATGATGGGTCTGACTGAGACATCGCCTGGTTCGGATGTTTCGGCGTCCATGGCTCTTGGCTCGTCATTGTGAGACATGTAACCCGGATCCAAATGGTCGATAGCGATAGGCTCGTCATCGGTAATTACCAAGGCATCGAGGATGATGAGACCCGCACGGATGGAGGTAGTGCCGCCGAATGTTGAGTCGTCAGTGCTGCTCGATTAGACCTGGATGTCGGCCTGGACATACACACCTTGTGCGGTGGCGAGCGTACGCGTCAAGAGGAGCTGGGCTGGTCGGTCAACAGATACACATCATGACAAGTTATTATAGGTACTTATACGTCTAGGGATACAGTCGGGATCGTTGGCTGTCGGTCGTGGGGATCATTATACTTCGTGCCGATATCGCCAGAGGGAGTCGACAGGAGATGGCGGATGAGAATCGTCTGGGAGTCTATCCACTCGCACTGCAGCTGTCAGCTCTGGCCTGTATTGCGCTCTCGCTAAATCGCGGCGCCGGGAGCTGAACATACCAAGTGACCGGGACACTAGCGCACATGAAGGATGGGCCTGTCACTCCGTCCGTCGCGTTGAAGACTAGCCTGTCAAACGAGGGCTGCCATGTCAGCTTTCTCTGCTTACAGTCCGGAGAACTGAAAGGTTTAGCTTACAGCTCGTAGAGTCCGGAAGGGGTACGTGTACTCGCTCTCCACATTCGCGGACACCGGGCAGGGGGTATATGAGCATCCGCCCTATCCTGTCAGCTTGGACACATGAGGGATGAGAGTTGTGTGGCAAGCTCACGAAGCTCTGCCCAGAGTACGCCGTCTTGACCTCGCCGTTATAGCTCGCTAGTCCCACTCGCGGGTTGACGATGTCCGAGGGAGAGGTGTAGGTGAGGGTGATGGTGTAGTTCCTGCGGGCGTCACATTCTTGGTCGTCGATTCATCGAAGACACCGCTTCAACTCACTTGCCGACCGTGAAGACACATGCACTCCCCTGTGCCCCACTCCCACCCTCACACGGGCTGATCATCACGCGGGAGACATTCGTCCCTTCGCACGCCGAATAGAACGCGCTGATTCCAGACCCGTTGGTCCCGGGTGCCAAGCCAGTTGAAGAGGACGGGGCAGCATCGGTCGCTGAGGCAGAAGCGGTCGCGCTGGTCAAGCGGGAGAGGTCGGAGAAGAGGGCGATGATGGCTGACGCGCCGGCAAAGGCGGATGAGTCTTGACGAGGAGCAAGAGGAAGGTCTTGGTGGAGGGGGACGGAGATGACCGATGTGAGGAGGAAGGTGGCGAGAAGGCCGAAGATGGTGGTGGAGGGGTACATGGTGTTCGATGGGCACGTAGCAAGTGGAGATTGGATGAGGGAGGATGAAGAGAGTGGAGATGAGCTATATAGATAGCGCCAGAAGCGAGTCGGAGGTTAATGGACGCGCTTATTATCTAAGCTCGGACTAGCTTACTCTACCTCGGGGACGCGCCCGAGCGCGTGACGTTTCACAATGGGGACGAGAATGGCCCGCGTCCCGCTATCGATACACCCTTGTCCCTTGCCCTTTACCTATAATATGCAGCCTCTTGATCGTCTGAGCATACGAGAGGCCTACGATTGCGTCGTGTTCTACGGGCTCGATCATCACTGATCACATCACTACGAAATGGTACACTACTACAACCTATTTGGACCCAGGCCGCGGGAGAACCCGGACGACCGTGATCGTCCTCTCTAAATAGGCGGAAAGTCTGTCTACCTTCTCGAGCAATTTCTCGATGCGGTCCGCCGCCTTGACGTACTGCGCCTGCATCTCCGCCTCCTTCACGCCCATCCCTCGTCGTCCACGGAGTTCCGGCTCTTCGAACTTGTTGAACGCCCTGGTCAAAGCTTGGTGAGCAGCGTTCGCTGAGACGCGGGCTAACTTGAGTCAGCTCGGCGTCACAACATTCAGTGCAGAGACAGGTAGTAATGACTCACCGTTCAGGAGAGACTCCAGAATATCGACGCTACAGAAGTCTATTCCGCACGGGGAGTCGTACTTGGAGGGCATTGTAGTGGTTTGTTTTGAGCTGGAAGTGGTGGGGTGGGGGCTGGATGTGATATGTGAGTTGAGGTGTGGTGGGGTGAGAGTGGTGTCTGTTGGACAGAATGATGGTGGATGGAGGGAAAGTACAGAATCAGGCCGAACTGGACCGTCATATATAGTCGTCTCCGGGAAAAGGGGTGCCGCTCGCTCCGGGATTGGCGCCGGGTCTATAACACGCGTCTGGAGGACGGGGTCATCATGGAGCCGCATGTGGCAATGAAAAAGAGGGTGCTGTGCCCACCTCGCCTCACTTCCTGTGTGGAGGAAGGACGACCACTTCGGAGTCTATTCAGCCCATCAGTGGCGCATGTGTGGACTTTGTGATCCGAGGTGACCCCCGCAGCTTGATGCCGTTTCAGCCTGAAGGACGCGCTTTTTGCAGCCGCCCCGCAGGTGGCTACCACCTTGATGACTTCGGTAGCTCCAGTCCTGGAGTCCTGCCCGATCGCTGAGAGCTGACTGACTCCCCTCTGCAAGCCGCGGATGGGAGGGTGCGAGCGATTTTCGAGCACTACGATCATGTTTCAGATCGTGATCTGAAACACGTTACGTCATGGGCCACCGACTGCGTACGTAGCTGCTACAGTTGCTGTATACGTACATGGTGCAGTGTTCCCTTCCTTCTATCTTCGGTCCCTGCACATTGGTCAGATATCGACCTATGATACAGCTAAGATACAGATGAGAAGCTAAAGCCACCGATATTTCCCATTGATGAGGACATACGATCGCCGGATCTGCTATTATACCTTTCCTCCGCATGCCCCTCTGCCCCCTCAAAACGCGGTTTCTTAGACTGAATCATACACCCCTACACCAAGAATCTGAAGCCCTTCGCCATATGAGCAGCATCCTTCGCTGTAGTCCCCTCGAGCGCCGCAGCGCGAGTGATAGTGTCGTCGTGCTCGTCGAAAGCGCGTTCTCCCTCCGCGAGTCGCTTGTTTGCCGCTACCAGGATGCACCTGAACCAGAAGTTCAACTATGGAGAAAGTCAGCTACTCATCCACTTCAGGTGTTCTCAGGGAGACAGAGTCAAGGTCAGGGTCCGAAAGAGGGTGACTTACGATGATGGTCAAGCCAAAGCACGCAGTCATGATGGCGTAAGAGTAGGTGTAGCTAGGACCGAAGTTCGTTGGCCAGCAGTACTGTAGACCTCGTCAGCGGTGTCTTGTATCCTATGTGAGGTCCTACGGCTCACACTACCGATGATGTTCCCGACTTGCGAAAGAGCATTCTGATCAAGTTAGCACCCAGCTCCTCATTCCTCACAGTCCGCCCAAACCCACCATCAACGCCAAAGCGACCGCACGCTTCGCGGGAGGCCTCGGGAAGCTGCTCGCCATCCACGAATACATGATGATGTAGGCTGGAGCATGAGCTGGATACTATCGCAGATGATCGGGAAGACTTACCGGCGTAGGACTGCGCTTGGAGGAAAAGTGCCACGTATCGCCCGGCAACGTTAGTGGGACTTGTAGCTGCGCATATCAGCATCCATTCGGTTTAGGTAGAATCCAGCAGCCAGGTACCCATAGAGACAACGAAGCCGACGATACCGACCACGAGCGGCCAGCTGCCTTGTCAGCGTCTGGCGATAAGGAGTGAGTGGCAAAACTCACGTAGCGTGCCAAAACTTCTCCTGCGTTCGGTCCGAGTGCCAGGAGTTGATCAGCGAGACAATGCAGGAGAACTATAGGTCAGCTAAGACATTGTCTGAAGCAAGGAGACGCACCACCCATGGCGGCGCAGACAGAAGCAGAGTAGGAGTGGTGGCGTAGCCAAGAGTCTTGGTGAGGGTAGGGAAGTAGCTGTTCGGTCAGCAACAGCTTCAATCTCAACAGCGATCGAGGAGCTTACATGTTGAACGATAGACCAACGATGCAAGCCGTCAAGGCGATAGTGAGAAGGTACACCTTGTAGTCCTGATTAGTCAGCGGTGGGTTCTTGCTCTCATGATCTCAGAACTCACGGTGACAGCCAAGACAAACCCGGTATACCACTTGTCCTCTGATGAGTCCTGGTCCACCTCCCCAGTCTGACAGTCAGCACCTGCGATCATTCTCCAGGTCAAGACAGCTCACGTCTTCCAGCATCCGCAGCTGAGCGACCTGCAGCTCTTGCTTGGTGAATCCCCACTTCGTGGTCTGGGGAAAGTCCGGGAGGATGGGTATCGCAATAACAGCAACGAGCATGGTGATACCGCCTTCGACTATTATTGTCAGTACTGTCACACATGGGCCGGAAGATCGACCCACTGTAGAAGAGCCACCGCCAAGCCGCATGCCCTAGTGCACCCTGCAGATTGGCCAGGATACCCGCAGCAACGAGCGAGCCGAAAGCTAAGTCATCAGTGCTGGGTGTGTCATACGCTTCAAGTAGCGCACCATTTGAGATCAGGTTTCCACAGTAAAGCAGCGTGTATCGCAGCGAGATCTCATCACGCTTATACCACTTGCTAGCTGGATTAGCGGTGCTCGCAGCGGACGAAACAGACGCGTTAAGCAGCTCACCTCAGGATGAACAGCGCGCCCGGCAAGAACGCGGCTTCGACCATTCTGCTCATAAGCTCTATATCTAGGCGAAGGCAAGCTTCTCACCCCAAGAACAGTCGAGTGAGGAGGGCGCCGGCGAAGTTTTGGGTGACGCCAGTGAGCACGGAGATCATTCCCCACTGAGACTGTCAGCTCGTCACTGGCAATAGTAAAGGGCAGACTGACAAGGAGCATGGCAGCCGGAATGTACAGGGACGGACGGCCGATGTAGTTCTGTGGATCAGTAAAGAGTTCCCCGAGGCGGATCGCCTGACTGCAGCCCAGTACGCACCAGCAGCATGTTTGAGGGGACGTGCATATGTCAGCTAAGTTCCTAGGGCTATAAGATGAACATAACTTATCTGGAACAGGATATACCCGACATAGAGGATCGACAGAAGTGTGGGGAACTCCTGCCCTGTCAAGCCGAGGTCTTGCTCGAAGCCTTGCAGCCTGATCGGTCAGCAAAGGATCTTGCAGAAGTGGACCATGTTGGCTCACCTGGCTGCAGCAGCATTGTTTCGGTCAATGTAGTTCAGCTTTCATCAGTCAGCAGTGCCCCTCGACCCGACTGCACAGAGTATACTGACGATGTAGATCAGGATCTGAACGAGTCAGCTTACTTCCCGAGAGCGGTACGGCGACAGTGAGACTCACCAGAATACTGAACCTAGCATCCAGCTTCCGCTTGAGCCGCTTCTCAATCCTCATCCTCTCAGGCGTTCCAGGCGCAAATTCCGAGCTCGCTCCTACTTCCGCCAGCGCCGCCCGCTCATGCTCACTCATCATCTGCTCCCCATGCTCGAGCTTGGTGTGCGGGATGCCATTGGTCGTGTGCTGGTGTAGGTTGCCATGGCTGTCGAGTCTGCCGCCGACGTGAGCCGGATGGGCAGCCTCCTTTGCCTCGAGGGCGCGGTTCTGGGGGTGACTCATTTGGTTGTACTCGCTGTGATGGCGAGAATCGATCTGGCGAGATGTGGAGGAAGGAGAGGCGACCTTGCGAGCTTCTGCTTATACCTTTACATTTGCTTACTGCGTCTGTATCGAGAAGGCAGGCGTCATCGTCCCGCGTCCGAGCCGTTCTGCTCCGCTCTACCGTATGCGGCGCTCTGCTTGCAGCTGCAGCTGACCGAGATGACCTCTCCGCCCGCCGAGCTCTTCTGGTGGAGGTCAAAAGCCAATTATAGAAGTCCGATGGGAGCTCCACCATCAAGTCCGGCCCGAAATGGCCCGAAGACGGCTTTGAGCGGTCCACGTGGGGAAAGAACGACTTTGCTGGAATCTCCGATCTGGAACGCGTCCGATCGATTTCGGTCCACCTCGCGAGGCCTTGGACGACCTGGCAGCTGATGCGAGCCACCTGGACGAGGCGGAGCCCCTGGCGCGCAATATGCTCGTACTGGCGGCTACGCGGTGACGATGGTAGTCTGAAGAGGGAGACTGAGAAGACCACAGAACCCAGCTCAGTCAGCGGAATGCCAAAGTGATCGGCGATGGTACTGCGATGGTGTCTAAGCGACTGAGGAATGCTGGCGCCCCGCTTGGTGACGACCGCGAACTTTAGCGCATGCTAGCGCAGGTCAGCAATGACCTGCATATATACCTTCCTGACTACCCCACTCATCACTCGTTAGCACTGAACTCGAGCCATAGACCCCATACCAGCACGGTAAGAAGAGGCAGCATAGCGACATCGGATCAGCACCATACCGACCCTGCGCTCGAGTCTGCACTCGGCGACACGATGGGTCTCAAGACCATCAATGACTCCCAGTTCCTCTGTCCAATCTCGGCCAAGACATCCATATTCATGATATGCGATGTTCAGAGAAGGCTGAGTGAGTACCACCCTCCCTGTCGAAGCTGCTCAAGCTGACTGGCCAGGGGATGGCATGTACGGCTTTGACGCGATGATAGCGCAGATCGACAAGATGTTGAAAGCGGCGCCGGTGAGTAGGCCTCGACAGCCTCTCGTATAGCTTAGCTGACATACAGATGGTGGGGCTCAGGACGATGGCGACGGAGCAGGTACCGAAGGGCGGATGCGAGCCGCATGGGAAGCGGGATACGACGGTTCCCGAGCTGGATTTGAGCAGTCTGCCGAAAGAGCTGAACTTGGGTACATTCAAGAAGAGCATGGTGAGTATCTCAGGATACTTCAGATACTGTGAGCTCAAGCTCCAGTTCACGATGATCTTTGACGACACCGAGGAGGTGCTTCAACGTGTCAAGCCGAAAGTTGCCATTCTGGCTGGAATGGAGGTACGTCTCACTCTGGGATTGAGCTAAATCTCAGGCCCATGTCTGTATCCTACACACCGCCCTCTCCCTCCTCCGCGCTGGAGTGGAGGTCTACGTCCTCGTAGACGCCATCACATCATCCCATCGGCAAGAGACGATGATCGCTGTCGATCGGATGCGGCAAGCAGGGGCGATCATCACCACGTCCGAAGCGATTCTGATGGAGTTTGTCGGTGAGCATATTGTTTCACCGCTGGAGCTGCAGCTGACGCGAGTAGAGGACTCTGCAGATCCGGTGTTCAAGGAGCTTTGCGATATGGTCGCGGATACGAAAAAGGCCAGCAAGAACGCGCTGGACGTCCTGCTGGAGCCACATATGCGAGGGCAGCTCTCGCGGTAAGAGCGTAGGTCAAGGAGGAGAGTATAGTCCTAATATCATCATTCTCACCATGTAGCATACATCCCATCAGTACGACGCACTAGTGGCTGACCTGAAACTCACTCGTCTGACGACTAGCTGTTTCTGGCGCATTCCCTGAGCCTCCTTCAAACGAGTTTCAGCTCGACATCCTTTGCTGCGCCACCTGGAACTCCTTTCGGCGGGCAGGAGATGGGGCTCAGGGGGAGCTGTCGCAGAGTCGAGGTGGCTAGGTGAGGACTGATCCTGCTGGGACTGTTCGACAACAACACCCACATATTCCGCCATTCACAACCAGACTACCCTCACATTCTCACCACACCACCTCACCTCCACCGCATCCGCCACCCTCAATTCACAATAGACCGCACATCTCAGCTCACACCAAACATCCGCCAGCCTTCAATCACTTCTATACCGGCCACACTGCTCTCCACACCACCTCACACACATACAACACAAGCCGTTTATCTGAGTGCACGACCGCTGAACAATGTCCACAAACGACAGCGAGATCGCTGCTTCCGCTGAGCGTCCTGAACGATCTTTCTGGAAGCCGTCGACCTGGGGCAGATCTAGCAAGTCGAGCAAGACGGACGCAAGCGCTTCGGAAACGAGTGAGTCTGCTGGACATATCGCAGCCGTAGAGTGAGCTGATCGTCGCCCTAGGTCGAAAGACGGGGAAACATTCAAGATCTCGCGATACATCTCGGTCTGGTGATACATCTCTAACTTCTGATCGTCGCTCTTCGCGCAGAACCTCCGGAAAGTCTCATTCTCGGAAGAAGCCTAGCAAGTATCACACTGACCCGTCGACGGCATCTGATCGATCGGGACCAAGCCGAAGACCCCGACGTCGTTCAAGCCGGAGTTCTCAGCCACCAGAAAGTGCTTGGACTGATGAGTCGGAATCTAACACGTCCCAGTCCATGTCCAGAGATGACCCGAAATCTAGGACTAGGACCTCGCGCACGACTAACGATACACGACCCGACGTCGCCAAGGGTTCTGAGTCTGAGAAACCATTACTTCCCCTGTCAAAGCTGCCGCTGCCACCGCAATCGTCGTTCCGGTCTAATCTGAGGAAGCCTGCGGCCAGGTTCTCCGATGTCAACTCTGGTTCCTCAAGGAGCGAGCAAACTGGACCGACCGATTCTCATGTCACCGACGATAGCGTTAGGCCGCCCGCCAGGAGAAGTGCGTTGACTGATCCTCTGCTAGGCTGTAGAGCTGCTGTTCTCATCGTATGCCATGCTGACTTGAACAGGTTCTACATTCCCCTCGTCCCAGCTACAATCGACCAAGCTCAGCATCACCGGGGACGCAGTAACGTCAGACCCCGCGTCTGGGCGATCCTATGCCTCTGACTCTGTATATGACACCGACTCTCAGAGGTCTACGGATAGGAAATCATACAGCCAGCCCGTGACCGGTACCCAAACCGAAACGACTACCCCCGACTGGATTGGGCGCAAACCATCTCCCCTTCAGTTCACCAGCGGACCGTCCCAGACCGATGCCCAGACCGATGCCCTCACTGGCACCGGGGCTACGACGCCCTACACGTATGATGAGGTCAACCGAATACATCGCTTCGATTTGGAGACACCGCCGGACGGCAAAGTGAAAGATTACACCCTCCTCGACAAGAATGGGGATCGCATATTCACGCTGCTGGTCTCATGCTACGATCGGCCAGACGGTTAGTCTAGCCATGGGTTCCCAGCTTCCATCTGTTACTGGCTCGCTGACGATGTGTGCAGGTAGCAGGGTCAAAGAAATCGAATACAATACTCATGGGTTGTAAGTCTGTTCTCTTCCAATTGCATACTCGCCCGTACTGACTGCGAAGCTCGACCGATCAGTCCCGACGGTCTCAAAACTCCCGGCCGACCTTCCGAACCGACAGTCAGGTGACGGGTCCCTCGAGTAATCCTGCCAGCACCGCGCCCGAGACCACGGCAAATACCCCCACTCCTATACACAAGAAGAAGGGGGCGAGATTCGACTCGACCGCGACCGAGATCAATACCGACGGTTCCAAACTGCCGACTAGCCTGGGCCCAGCGGGGAACTACGTGGAGACCGACCCTCGGAGGATCCGAGCCCAAGCGGATTTGTCGAAGTCACCCAGCGCGTGGCTCAAGAGTGGTATGTGCGAGACCTTGGATGAGCGCGACAAGAAGCTCCATGACTATACCGTGACGATGACGGACGCCCCTCGATGTGAGTGAACGAGAGAACTCGGATCTGGACAAGGGTCAGAGCTGAATATCCGCAGACAAATTCAGGAAATCGAACACTGACTATGATTACGATGCCGAGTCGTGCATGGCGAGATACGTCACCGATCGCCTCAGGAAACCGGACTCGACGTACCTCTCTACCAACAGGACCGCCGCCGCGACGGCGACTGCCGAGTTGGACAGTATAGCCTCGGAGTTTGCCAAGTCGCGCCGTCTCAGTCTTGACATCCAGGAGTCGGTCGATCCGTTCAGCAAGGAGACGGTAGGCCTCATCACTAGCGGGAACTCTCGGCTGCCTGCGAGGACCGATGCCTCCGGAAGAACCACATGTACCCTGGCTGAAGGTCTGGCCGGCAAGACGGACACGGAAGTCGACAGGATTATCAGCAAATCCTCCGCACGACTGATTGACTTCAGAGATATGACGCAAGGTAAGTCCTTGAGCCGGAATCTATGAGTTTGTGAGGTTGCTGACAGCTGTCCAGGTGATCCGTTACCACTTGATACCGTATCCGAAATGTGCGCTAGGTATGCCAGTGGGGTCCCGGACGAGGAAATCACTGCATGGTTCAAGTCGGACGTGGCGAGGCGTGGGAAAGAACACGCGAGGCGTTTGAAAGAAGACCACCACGCGTCAATGCTTGACAGGCAGAGGCCTGGGAACGGTACGACGACTGGTCAGAGTTCCGGGGGCGGCAGTATGCCTCACTGGCGAAGGCCCAACCGCACGGTCCAATCGACAGCTTGATGACTGGTCAGTAGATACCTTGTACGCAGAAACAACCCTGATACATCCTCTACACAAGCATAACCGTCTACTTGAGGGGAACGAATCGCGAGTCCTTCATGTTGGCACCTCGACCGTGTCCGACGGGCTTGTAGGTGATGCTGAATCGTCAGCTTGCCTCCACCTCAGCAAAAGCATGGGACTCACGAGAATTCGCCAAGGTAGTGACCAGTCATCTCAGGCCTGACTTCGACGGTAGTGAAAGTCTTTCCGTTCTGCCAGTCAGCCTGTATCCCCATACTGTCCTAGATGCTGGACTCACGTATACACCAACAACCGATCCAATCATCTCGGGGACGATAATCATATCACGCAAGTGGGTCTTGACCATTGGGGGCTTCTCGTGGGGACCGGCCGACTTCTTGGCGTTCCGGAGCTTCTTGATCAGACGCATGGGCTTGGACTTGAGTCCGCGTTGGAACCTCCGGCGAGCACGGGCGTGGACGAGCTGGGAGTCAGCGCGAGGTCGGATGGATTGACAGGTCGAGCCTTGTCTTCTCCCTGAGATGTATTATCAAGCTCTCCCGCTCTGATCGGGGTAAACCCTTCCCTTCCCGGCCTAGATCCGCAATCCTTTGCCCAGCAACCGGTCCTCCATCCACTTTCTCTTCAGTTCCGCCATATGTTCCAGCAATCGTGACGATTCGTTCTCGTCCCCTCGCCCGTCTTCCCCTATCCCTGTGCAGCCCCAGCCCCACCCAGGTCGCATGTCCCAAACGCCTAACCCCAACTCACCTCAATGAAAGCCTCATTGCTCATGTCCAAGAGCTGGTCCAGCTCGACACCACGGTACTGGTACTTCTTGAAGGATCGGGATGCCTTCTTGGCAGCTGCCTCTTCGCCGGTTGTAAAGTCCGCCTGGGTAGGTCAGCGGATGGTCTTGTGCTGGTGAAATCGCGAGCATTTCCCCATCCTCCTTGGCGATGATCCAGCGCCTATTATATCCAGACGCCTATCCCATCACTCCACCAGGCGCATGGCCAGCTTGCTTGGTGCTCCCCTCCCAGTGCAGCGTCCGCCTGAAGCTTTGTCCTGGATCCACCCCATGTCCCCTATTCCCAATCTCCGTATGTCCCTTCCCATCCGTGCAGCCGTTCCTCAGGCGTCCTATAGACTTACCATATTGCTGCTGGTTCGAATAGACGAGGAGAGCGTAGTTGGATATAGGTATAAGGTATAGACCGATGGTGAAGATGGATCGAATTCGGGATTAGGTGATTCGGCAAGGATAAAAGTTCGTATGAAGTCGGAGTAGAGGCGAGAACGGAGAATCTAGATCAGCTCCTTGTCCCTTCGATGTCGACGCAGCAATCGTAGCAGCAGTAGAGGGATAGTCACGCACAAATTTGTCTAAAGAAGGAGGTCAAGGTGGCCAGATTGTGCACAACTTGCAGCACCCACCGGCGGCGTGAGCGGAGGGAATTTGGGAGGCCACTTTCGCCACTCCCGCTTATCCCCGCGGCGTTTCCCGGCTTGACCCGTGCGTCTGTCCAGAATAAATTAGGTTGATCGATTTATCGATTATATCCTGGAGCGCACCGCGCCTGCTCTTCTGCCTTTGGCTGGACAGAGCCAACACCCTCTTCCTTCAACTATACCTCGATGCATCGTTCGGCGGTGCTCTTCCTTGGACCCCCTCAGGTCTAGGGAAGAAACGGAGCGAGGTCAGACTAGTTTTCTATATCGGGGAATCGTCCATACCATCGACCTTGCTACGCTTCGAACGGGAGCAACAAGCCGAACTACTCGCTCGAAGCTGTCGATGGAGATGGACGAACATTCTTCGAAGTCATATCATGCAGATCCATACTATGTACACTATGGGCTACAACAGGAACAGCGATGAAGGTACCCAAGATGGGAAAACGCGCAGGACCGCCAAAGCTGATTAATCAAGCTAAAGCTGATTTGATCATGGTCAATCAAGGGTCAAAGCGCTGCGAAAGTCAGCTTTCACTCCGACAGCCGCGCGACTGCGTCCTTGAGCTGACAACACTTACCTTCGCTCACTCCGACCCGTCGCCGGATAATACATCGACCACTCAAACTCCCCTCCCGCCGCTTCATCCGCTTGCGTACTCCCTCTTCCTCCCCCACCTCCACCTCCACACACAAACCGACCAGGGTTGAAGACGTGGCATCCCTCATACGTGAGTTCATACCGCTCATACTTGTCCGCGAGGACGACTGAGCTCGGCATGGGGTACAGACGAAGGGCGTGGTCATGCTCCCATAATGTAGGTCGGATGGCGAGGGGGAGGGGGGAGAGGTGTATCTGGTCTAGAACAGTCTGGACGAGCTGGGCGGTCAGCTCCTGACTAAAGATGATGCAAAGTCCGTGAACTCACGAAACGCTTCATGTTCGCTTCTTCATCTTTGACGCTGACTAGGTTCCGCATCATCCGGCCCATCAAGTCTTCTCGGCAGATGACCAGTTCCTGCCCAAAGTACCGGATCCGACATGGATTACTGACGAAGCGAGCTTTCGGTATCCGCGCTGCGAGGCGCGAGGTGAAGGTTTGAGGGAGAGGTGGACGGGGGAGGGTGGCGGAGGACCAGGGATCTAGGGGGCCGGGGACAAAGATGAAGTGAGAAGTGTGGAGTAGGGGGAGGGAGACGAGGAGGTCGGTGAGCGCATTGAAGCCGTCTAAGGGTGTCAGCTCGCCGAAGGAGATGGCATCCTTACAAGCTTACTGGTGTATCTTTTCAATCCGCCTTCGCCCTCCCAGCCCCCTTGTGAAAAGTTGCCGCACAACACGAACGCCATCGGCCGGAACTCTGCGGCGCCGGCGTATCCCTCAAACATCCTCCGTAAAGCTGGCAGTGTGCGAGGGTGGTCCAGCCAAACGTCCGAGAGTATCACAAATGATACTTGCGAGTTGGCACTGACTGTAGGAAGGTATTTCGCCTGACTGGGTCAGCTGTGATCACACGAGGTCGATATAATCATAGCTGAACTTACTTCCTCCTTGAGCGACACAGCACCTGTTCCTAAGAAGTCTACATGACCATGCAAACCCCTATACCGTCAGCTCCGGCGCCCTCGAAGGAGCGTTGTTGCTAACTGACCTCGCTACATCCCTTTTCTCACTGGGCGGGTGGCCCATAGCCAACACCCTCACATTCTCCTCAATGGTGTATTCTCCTTCAATCATGACCATGCAGCCCTCCGTGAACAGCCCTTCTCCAGGCACCTACTGAGTCAGCTCGTTGCGCCTATACAGAGTGACCAACCGGGAGCTCACCGCATCCACCATATCCAGTACCACCCTCCCTTCCCCATCTTCCAGGCACAGCCGCCCTTGCGGATCCCGACTCAGCATCCCGAAGAGCAAGAACAGCTGTCCTGCCCGACCGAGGAGGTTCCGGATGGACGTGAGCTTGAGGTATGAAGCTCGATCATGACCTCCTAGTGCTGGCGGTGTGAAGTTCTCGTTTCGCAGAATGATCTATACATAAGCTTTGTTCCTCCACACTCGGAGTATGCAGCGGTCAGCTTACCTCTTTGATGATACCCCATCTTTCGCGCAAGAAGGCAGAACGACTACTTGGTTGTCCTCCTATACTTTTCGTCTTGCTCCTATCATGTCAGCTGCTAGACCGAAGAAGGACTATATGATGCCAGAGCTTGTCACTATACAACTTACGTCGTGAAACCCCCTCGAATAGCATCGAAATGCACAGGCGGCATATCAAACGCATCAACCACCGAGAAGTGCGCCTCAATGTTAATCTCAGTCGGATCGGGCGCATCATCATCGTCAATGGCCTGAGCGTCAGAAGACGATCCGCTTCTCGCCCGAGCCCGAGCTCAAGCCCAGAAGGGCTGACGATATCTGCGCGATAGGATCAGGTGACATACCCCTAGTTGCAGGATCTCATACGCCCTTTTCAGAGCAGGAAGATTGACCAGAGATGATGATTCTTGATACATCAGCTGTCTTGCCCCACCTTACTCCGGAAAGCGGTAACAATGGTGCTCATTCCAACTCACCTTCTCCCTTGAGGTATTCCTTTGCCCAGAATTCCAAACCACTCACCCATTCAGCCTGCGGAATCTCATTCTGCCTCGTCAGCTTCCGTATTGCGCGGGTGATGGCTCAGCAGCTCACCTCCGTGAGCTCCTTCTCGATGTAAGCCAGCGCAGCCGCTGGGAGAGTGAGCGAGTGCTTCGTCGAGAACACCTAGAGTCGTCAGCTGCTTTTCTTTACATATCGCATGCAGCTTTGGTTCAGCTGGTATGACTCACCCTGACGATAGCTGCTCTCATAGCGTTGACCATGATGGGCTGATATACTGCGCTATAGCCTAGAGGAGAAGAAGATGTTGAGAATTAAGAGAAGCTCACGCTGGCAGGTCAGTCGCGTCCTGCCTCCACCGCGCGCTCTTACCGGAAGCAAATCTGGCGGGGTGGCGACTCTCGCACGTGGCCAGCGGCGATCTCCGCGTGCCTGGCCTGGCCCAGCTGGTGCTGCCAGCCAAGGAAGGTCAACTGGTACAGCGTTCCTTCCCTTGACCTCCATTCACCCTTCCTTACCTACTGCATACACACAGCTCAGCGAGCTTCAGATACTCCACTATGGCGCTCAGGAAGCTGCAGGGTCAGTTTCGCCACTGTTCACGCAGTGCGGCGGGCTCAGGAGCTGATCCACCACAGCCGAGATTGACAAGACGCTCAAGACCGTCGCGGCCGGTGTCGAGACCTTTGAGACGACATTCGACAAGCTCAATCACGCCAACAATGCGACGCAAAAGGACAAGCTGGAGAATGATCTCAAGACGCAGATCAAGAAGTTGCAGCGGATGAGAGATCAGATCAAGGCGTGGTTGGGGAGCAGCGATATAAAGGACAAGTCGGCGTTGATGGAGAATAGGAGGTTGATAGAGACGGTGAGTTGGGGTGTGATGTGTGCTTCATGTCGTATGGTCGGTGAGGGAGGGCAAGGCCGAGCTGGATAGCGGAAGAGGCGGAAGAGGTATACCTGAGGAAGGGGAGGGCGAGACGTTGTCGCCATGATGATTTGCCGGAGGGTTCCGCTGATTTCTTAGCAAATGGAGCGCTTCAAAGCCTTAGAGAAGGAAATGAAGATGAAAGCCTTCTCGAAAGAAGGACTCTCTGCGCAATCCAAACTCGACCCCCTCGAGAAGGCCAAGCGGGAAATGATCGACTGGGTCGGAACCATGACCGAGGAGCTGGCCCGCCAGATCGAGGCGACCGAGGCGGAGCTCGAGGGGATATCGACAGCCAAAAAGAAGAAGGGGAGCGGGGAGCGCGTGGGAGAGCTGGAAGAGCTGAATGAGCGGAGAAGTTGGCATGTCGGCAGATTGGAGATCGTGCAGAGGATGCTGGATAATGGGCAGTTGGGGACGGAGGAGGTGGAGACGATACAGGAGGATGTCAAGTACTTTGTCGAGACCAATGCGGTGAGTCTGACAGCATCGGAATAAGGGGTAACTCGAGCTGATCTCCAGGACGAGGACTTTGATTATGACCAAGGGCTATACGATGATCTCAACCTGCTCGACGAGGAAGACTTTGCCGGCGGAGAATTCAGCATGCAACAGGACGAGCAATCACTCGATTCTGCCTCGCTTGCCGACCCCGCCGAATCCCCAGGACTCGCCCCAGCGCCCAAAACGCCCGCCAAGGAAGAAGCGGCCAAGAAGGCTACGCCAGCGAGCAAAGCCTCGAAAGACGCGGGGGTACCGGACGATGCACCTCCAAGTCCCATCATGGCCAAGAAGGTGCCGAGTCGGAAGAGCACAATGGATAGTACCAAGGCGGAATTACCAAAGCTCGGCAAGGACGTCCCGCCTGTACCACCACTCCCGACCACGGCGGCGGCGTCTACACCTTCCAAAGCGCCATTACCGCCTATCCGGTATGCGGCTGCGGCGGCCGCGGCGGTGGCAACTGCGCCGTCCATGCTGTCCCCGACGGAGCTGGTCTCGCCCTCGAGGGGAAGGCTGGAATTACCGATGGAATCGCCGGCGCTGGTGATGGAGAAGGAGGCAGCACCTGCGGCTCCATCCATACCGGCTCCAACACCGGCCAAGACAGCACAAGCAAATGTACGTATCTCATTCCGCTTTGTGGACCAGGGCTGGGCTGATGTTTAGGGCGCCGCACCTACTTCCACCGTCCCACCCCCACCTCCCGGACTCTCCCGCTCACCTCATCCCGCTCAGACCCTCGCTCCCCCACCAGAATCCGCAAGCGCTGGCGCACCGCCTCTCCCTTCTCCTGTTGCGCCAACAGCACCCAGCCTGCCAGGCCCACCACCAGGCTACAGCGGCCACGCCGAGTCGAGCCGTGCGGGCGCTGCCGGCGGATTCAGCAGTCCCCGACCATCCCAGCAGGGCCAGGGGTCGCAGCAGCAGGGTGTGTTGGGCAGCTTGATGCAGAGCTTTGATGTTGCCAAGGAGATGTGTAAGTCTATCTTTCGGATAAGGGGGTTGTGCTGATGTGGCAGCGGAACGGAGAGGGAACGACATGTCATCATTACATCAAGCGCTCGAGGTCAGCTATCGCGACGCACCAATACAAACGGATGGAGAAGCGTAAGTCACCTCTTGGTTCTGCACTGTACCCGGCTGATCCGCAGACCACGCTATTACCTGCCCAAGAACCCTATCAAAACACCCTCCTACTACCCCCAATCACGCGCCACCGTCCTCTCTGATCGGGAAATATACAACCGGTTCGACGTCGACCAATTGTTCTTCATCTTTTACTACTACTCGGGGTCATATGAACAGTGAGTTCTTTTTACACTATCCGCCGCGATGACAGAAGCAGAGCTGATTCCACAGATGCCTCGCAGCTCAAAAGTTAAAAGAACACAACTGGCGCTTCCACAAGCAATACCTCACGTGGTTCAAGCGGGCACATAATCCGCAAGCCATTACGGATGAGTATGAGCAAGGGGGTTACTTTTACTTTGACTGGGAAAATAGCTGGTGTCAGAGGAAAAAGAGCGACTTTAGGTTTGAGTATAGGTGGTTGAGTGAGAACTGAGCAAGAAGTAGAAGAAGAAGGGGGAATGGGGGTTTATGCAGTCCGTACCAGATTCGGGAGGTGCAGGACAACGGGCAAGGGACAAGGCTGTATGGATAGCGGGACGCGGGCCATCCTTGCCTGCACCTGCACGTAACAGGGGTTGTGAGACGTCACGCGCCCATATCCGGACGCGTATACTATACCGTAAAGTGGCGAGATGCGCTTCCGACTCGAATCACACGTTGTATCTTCAGTATACACCTAACTCACCTTAACATCCGCACTGGAAACATGTCCAACTTCCCAGCAGAACGCCTTGCGACCCTGCGCTTCGGTGAATACCAGCCCCAGCGCATATTCCCCTTCCGCTACACCCATGGAACCACCGTCGAGGATGACATCTCGATCATCAATTGTATGGTGGAGGGTATCGCTCTGGCGAAGGACATCGTCTCGACCGGCCTGTCGCGCCGGACACTCGCCACGATCTGTCTGAAGCGGTGTGAGCCCGTGCGACACCGATCGGACCTCCCTCCCCGCCAAGAAGTGCTTGTCGACCCCGAAGAGACCATGCTTGCCCTGATCGACCAGTGGCTCAGGTGCGATACCTTTGTCGTCGTATTTGACGACTTGGAAGAGGGCACGTATGCTATCACGAACGTGTGCGGGGATGAAGGCGATCCTTGTCCGGTGAAGATAGAGTATTCTGTATGTTGGCTTCTCGATGGGCGCACTGTGCCATTACTGATAAATGTAGCTCGTCGAATCCGCTGCTGCGGCTCAGCGAATACTGGGTCGTGATCACCTCGCTGCGCAAGCGGCACTCCTGCACCTAGCCGTCGTGGTGGGGCACGAGCTCTGCCATGTCGCGCGTCATCAACTGGTGAGCTCGTGGATCCGGGCACCTTCATGGTCGCAGCTGACGCAGCGCAGACGCCGACATGGATGGATGATACGCCTCCTTCGATACGCACCGGATCCGGCATCACCGGCGACAGTGATGACCTAGTCATAGGCGAGTCCGGGTGGTTCTGGGAAGAAGCCGTGCTTGGTGGTAGTATATCGAGGGTTCTGGCGGTAGAGGGCGATAAGGGGTATACGGTCGACGTGGGTCTTCCAGGCAATTGTGCGTAAGCGGACCAGCTCATTCGTCATAGGGACAAGTCGATGTCCTCGTCGTACGGTTACTGGACAAGCAGCCCGTGAATGGCCAGGTCCGATACTTCGAAGTGGCGAATGAGAGGATCGGGGAGATCATCGGTCGTCAGTCACTTCGTGCTCGGTTAGGGCATAGAACTGATTTCTAGGGAAAGAAAGCCTCGATACCGTGCTCCCTTTGCGTCCCGAGCGAGCTGGTTCTATTCAAACGGGCCGGCTCAAGCACGTGAAGTGGAGGTATCCGAGCGACGGTCATGCTTCCTCCGACCCGGAGACATCGGGCTCCAGCCGTCCGGAGCGCCCCATCGAGGTACGGAAATCAACGATCCATCCCGGCTGGAAAGCCTGATATATTGGTGGGTTGATCAGGCTGTGGCGAGGGGGGAAAGTATAGTCGTTGAGTTGTTCATCCATGTAGATAGATCAGTAGAAGGTTCGTCAACCTCTTGATCCTGGTGATCAGAAAGTTATGCAATGTAGAATATAGAGTATGATAGACAAAGATAGATCCTCCTCGACATCTCCTCCTACGTAACCGTGACATTCAGCCGGATGCCCATACACGCCATCTCTGCACAAAGCTGTAAAGTCAACAATCACCCTCTTCGCCCAATCCCGGAGACTCACATATCTGAACACGTATGGCACCGCCACCACATCCATCTGCCTCTTCCCCTTACTGACCAGCCCGACCGCGACATTCGGCTTATCCTCCTCCTGCTTGACTTCCCTGCCCACCCTGACCCGCTCCTTGGCCTCGCAGATCCGGCAGTACTCGCGTCCCTCCGTTCCCGGCTCGTCATTATTCCTGAGCTCGTCGAATCCGAGGGAGATGAGCGAGCCGCACGCGCGGCAGACCCACGCAGTCGAGTAGTCGGAGCAGTTCATGAGTCGGTCTTTGAGGAGGAAGGCCGTTCCGTGTGCGAGGAGAGCGTCTCGCTCCATTTCTCCGAATCGGATACCTCCTGCCTTCTTACGTCCCTGGGAATCAGCGTGGACTTAGGAAGAGAAAGAGCGAGCTCACCTTGACGGGTTGTCTAGTCAATGGGTCAACTGGACCAGTCGTCCTGACCTGGAACTTGTCATTGACCATATGTCTCAGCCGCTGATAGTAGACTACGCCGATATAGATGTCGGCCATAAACTCCTCGCCGGTGATACCCGAGTACATGGGCTCGTTCCCGTGGTAATTGTAGCCAGCAGCGAGGAGCTGCTCGCCAAAGTACTCGGTCGGCCGATCCGCATCCGAGAATCTGATCATCAGCTCCGTCGCCACTTTGAGCTTACTTGAACGGCGTCGCATCCTGCGCGATCCCGTGCATCGCTCCCGCCTTGCCCGCCAAACTCTCGACAAACATCCCGATGGTCATTCGACTGGGGAAGGCGTGAGGGTTGATGATGACGTCCGGACTCATCCCCGATTCCGAGAATGGCATGTCGATCATCGGGAATTTCTGCGAGCAGACTCCCTTTTGACCGTGCCGAGACGAGAACTTGTCGCCGATAACGGGTGAACGGGGGATCCGGAGCTTGATGTGAATTTTACTGAGCTCGGCATCGCCCGCGTCTGACCCGAGTAGGCGGACCTCCTCGATATAGGCAGTCTCGTCCCCCTTGTACTTGTGGAACTTGGTCTTGCCAGAGACGTCGTCCGTGTACGCCGCGATGGGGTCTCCTTGCTTGACCTGTCGGCCAATAAGGGGAAGACCGTCCGTCCCGATCCATTCCCGCTGATCCGCGTCCTGCTTGACGTCCCGGCCGATCCCAAAGTGGAGCGTAGCCTTGCCGGATTTGGGCGCGCCAATGACATCTTTGAGGTCAAAGATGTCGGATTTGTAGATGGTTCCGTATCCGAAGCCACGCTCGTGTGCCGACTTGTTGAGAATCATGGCGTCCTCCATGTCGTACCCGGTGTACGAGATGACAGCGACGACAGCGTTGGTGCCGTTAGGGAAGTTGTCGAAACCGTACTTGTGGTGGAGTTTGGGTCGCACGATGGGGGTTTGACCGGACTGCAGGCGGTACTGACGTCAGCCGTGTCCAAGCGCATAATTCACCATCTTGTTGTCTGTCCGCTTGCTCAGGGCTGTAGTGGGCGTTCCCATCGACTGCTTGCCCATTTGGCACTATGGATCAGCGGGACCCTACTCGTACAGGAAAGACTTACCTGGTACATGTTTCTCGGACTTTGGTTGAAATCCGAAAAGGGCGTCATATTGGCGACGACACTCAACATGCTCGTTGGATCCAGCTCCACATGGGTACTCACACCCTTCTCCACCTCCGCCCTCGTACACGCAATATCCATATACACCTGCTCGAACGAGCCGACCGAGTCCGCCTGCCCATTCTCCAGATACGTCACTGGCCGCATCATCCTGCTCCGTCCGCCAAAGAGGTAGAGACCGGGGTACTGTCCACCCTTGGTGACCGGGACATAACCGATTTCGAGGTCGAGCGGGACTCGGGCGTCCCCGCTGGTCTTCATCCGGCGGAGGAGAAGGGCGAGGTGTTTTGATTTCTGGGGAGATGCCCAGCCGATGACGCGCCCGTCGAGCTGGATGACGACGTTATCTCGGCCATTGATGGACGAGGCGAAGATCTGGGTCATGCCGTGTGCGGAGAGCAGGGCGGGGATTTGCCTCGTGTCGAGCGCATTGACGATGAGGCGGCAGGTATGTGAAAGGTGGTTGAGAAGACCGCAGGGAGATCCGTCTGGGGTGTGGACTGGACAGAGGAAGCCTAAAGTCAGCTCAGCCGTATGTTGCACTCACCCCATGATTCCGGCAGCAACTTTCGGACAGTTGTCGTCTTCAACTCGGCAAAGAAGGCTCCTCGATGGATACACCTGAAATGACTGAGGTACCGGTAAAAGTTGAGCTTCTCGGCGACGATAGTGTAACCGGACGTTTGCTGCAGGTCGAGACCGGTTGGCGAGACGAGGTTTCCGGTGGCAAGGAAGTAGGAGAGTTTCTGGCCGATATCAAAGTTCGTTTTGGAGAGGACCGAGGAGAAGTAGCGGCCTGTCGTCAGCTCAGTTACGGTGGAAACTTACTTGATGCGAAGTCTACAGGCTTATTCTGCCGTATGTCCAGTCTGACCTGACTCTTGACCGCATCCAGCGACTCTTCCAGTCGCTCTTTGATGATCATGCCGTAGAGGAAGCCGGGAAGGAGGACTTCGTGGTGTTGAGGAGAATCGGGGTTATCGGGGCAGGCTGAGCCAGCTACCATAGCGTAGAGCTTTCGCAGCATGAATCTGGGATCAGCTCGAACCAAAGCTGAACTCACAATATCATCCTGAACTTGTCCCGCGGCGACGGCAAGTGCACCAAGACCACCTTGCTCAAGAGCGTCCCTCCCACCGCCACATTATCCCAATCCTCCGGACATCCCAGGACCACCCTAAACTTCTCTCCCAGATAGTCCAAGCACTGCTTCCCCGTGTACAATCCCCAGGTCTTCTGTCCCCGCAGCAACAGCTCCACCCTGTCCGTCAAGAACGTATTGTCGTATTCGCCCTGTACCAGCCCCTCGAAGATCTCCTTGTCTGACGCGTCGACGAGCGACTTGAGCACCAGTACGAGTGGGATCATGTACTCGACTTTGCGCCATGCGAACCGTAATGTCGCGCCGCCGGTAGCGAGGTAGTGAATGGTGTTGGTTGCGGCTGACTGATCCGGGCGTACACAGCGGATTTGGCAGCCGTAAGGGGTGTAGCCGACGCCTCGCTTGGCAAAGGAAGGACGGTAGAGGTTGATGGGGTGATGTCTGCGGGGGAGGACGAGGTAGCGAACGATCTTTTCGTTTCCGTTGACGATAAAATAGCCGCCGAAGGAGGTGGACTCTTCGCCCTTGGCGACCATCTGCGCCGAGGACATGTTTTGGAGACTGCAGCGGGAGGACTGAGATCAGCTCAGCCAGAGTGGAGACTCACCCTGACCATGACAGGTAGTAGTCCGCAATCCCGAACCTCCTCGTACTCCTTCACCGCGCCATCATCCCCTTGCACCTTCCACTTGATGAGAACGGTGAGCTTGGCTCGGTAGGTCGTCAACCGCTCCCTAGCTTCGGAGGGGAAGAGCTTGCGTTGGATGGCCGTCTTGTCCTTCTCGGACAGTAATGGTTTGGACAGAGTGACCCTTTCTATCTTATCTTCTGATGAGCTCAGCTCCATCACAGGAACGTACAGGTTATCTTGTTCCCCCACGGCTTCCTATCTGTCACTTGCCCATCAAACACCACCTTCTCCCCAATATCTTCCACGCCCATCTGCAACAGTCCCTTCCCGTCCGCTCCATCCTCTACCAGAGCGTTGAAACTCTCGAGATGCGGCGCCACGAGCTCATCCAACGCTGGAACGTCCGAAGCGGATACAGGCGGGTGCCGGAACTGGCGCTCTCGGGCGAGGGTACCGAATGTTGTCTTGTCCTTGTATGGTGCGGACGATGAAGCTGTGGAGGGGGAGAGGGGGTCGAATGTGTGGGTAGCCATGTTGGCTTAGGTGATGAGTATAGTATAGTAACGGTGAGATGGTCAAGCTGTCCTGGTGGTTTGAACTTTTTACCCTCACGCCTATTCCCGGGGTTACGGTAGGCGTCACCTTCCCCAACGCGCGCCGGACGTTGCGCCTATTTAACGCGCTTGACTTCCTTTCTGCGCAGCTGCCTCCGAGCCAAACAAGCATGCTGCATCACTCAACCTTCCCTGTACATCATATCTCTGCATCTCTTCTTCTCATCAGACTGCACAGCCTACACGAGAGGCTATAAGGCCCTCCGCCTCATCGCTTGCTAGTGACTCGTAGCCGAGAAGCTGTTTACGCGTGCGCTCACACGTAAAGCTTCGACACAAACGCACAGACCTCGACTTTTCCATTTTCGCCGCTAGGCAGCATGGCGCCTCTCTCGTCCCCTTACAAGCTCGGGCAGCCCAGTAGACATCGCTCTGCTTCACCCTTACCTCCTCCGCCCGCTCCGCCCCCCAAAGCTATCGACCTGAACAGCTCGACTCGGTCGACCGACCAAGCATCAGGACAAAAGATCACGCGCAGGGCGTTCATATGCGATGTCGTCGTGGAGCACGAGGGCGAGGGTGCGTCTTCTGATCGCGCGGACAGAGTCTTGCTGATGGACAGAAACGGCCAATCTCCTCTCGCACCTCGGCAGACCGCTCGTACCTCCCTCAACCCTCCCATCGGTCGTCATCAACCGACCGACAACTCCATCCCGCGCTGCCTCGGATGACGAGGATGAAGGAGGACCTTCGCGCGCTTGGTCCCCAAAGAAGCGGGAAGACGCGGCTAGGCAGCTCAATTCGCTCGTGGAAGAGCTAGTCCGGACAGAGAGAAGCTATCTTTCCCGGATCAAAGCGCTGAAAGCTGTACGTTTCCCTTCTTGACATACCGATTCCAGACTGATGATCTAGTCCTACGCGGACCCACTTCGCTCTTTCGCCAAAGACAAGCATACTCAGATCATCCCACTATACGAAGCAAAGAACCTCTTTGCAAACATAGACCAGGTTGTTCCTGCTTCTCAGGCGTTCCTGGCGGATCTGGAGGATATCTGGGAGAGCGGGCGTGGGGTGGATCACGTCGGAGATATCTGCTTGAGACATGTGAGCTACGGGTCGACGATGCGTCCTGGCCACAGCTGATATTTCAGCTGAAAGACCTCGCGACATTCGCACCATATCGGACGTACCTAAGCAAGCAGGATGAGGTGCACAAGCTCTTCCAAGAGGCGCTGAAAAAGTACTCTGGGTTCTGTAGCTTCATCGATGTGAGTATCGACATTCCTCTTTTCTGTGCACTCATTCTGACGAGCAGAGCACAAAGTATCAGACTACAGGGATAGGCAACATCGGTCTGCGAGAGCTCTTGATGGAACCGGTCCAGCGGATACCCCGATACACCCTGCTTTGGCAAAGTAAGCTGCGAGTTTCCGCTGTCGAACGGTCTGAGCTTACGCCACAGCGATGATTAAAGCAATGCCTCCTATGGCACCGCAACGGAGCAAATTGACTGAAGCTGTCGATATTGCCTCGAGAATAGCCAAGTGTGAGCCGGACGCGCAGATCGTCCGCGCGACGGTCATGTACTGCCTGCAGCGGAATGTGGAGGACTTTCCGGTCAGTTACACCAGACGCCGTCATTGGCGCATCAGCTGACCCCTAGGCCGACCTCTTCAGCAACAAGCGAGACTACCTCGACTCGCTCGATGTCGACGATGTCCCGGTCGACTTCATGTCTCCCTCCAACTCGCACACCTCCCGTCCCATGTCGAGCTTCTCCACCGCATCCGCCTCGACACCCTCCCTCGCTTCGATCGGCTCGAGCGTAACCAGCTCCCAGCTTCCCACTTCGCCGACGGGCTATTCCAATTCATCGCTCTCGACTCTACACTGCACACTCTTCCTCTTCAATGACAAGCTCATCATTGTCAAGCGGCAGTCGGCGGCGGTGTCGGGTCGGAAAGTGACCGGACTGGACGATGTGACGCGGCTGGTCAAGAGTGGAGGAGGGGTAGCAGTGATGGACAAGGGCGGAGCAAAGAAGGACAAGTTGAGCTATAGGGGGATTGTGGATATTTTGGATGTCATCGCCTCAGATACGGGGAACGGCGGTAAGCTTTCTGAACCTTAGTTGATGGCACAAGCTGACTATCCAGACTTCCACCTCTTTTTTGAGCGCCCCCCAACAGACCAGACTGACCGCTGGTCTGCCCGCCCATTTCGTTCTTACACTGCCGTCCACCCACCCTACTCGTCTTCCCTCGACAGCGTCGCCATCCGCAAAGACAAGGCTCGCTTCGTTCACAATCTCTGGGCAGCCCAGACCGTTGCTCGTGCCAAACTGCTGCCGAAGGAGATTGAGCCCCCGCGACCTATGGTCAGCGAGTACGAGGTCGGATTGGAGGGAGCTGGGGAGATCTTTGGGCGGGCGAAATGCTACTGGAGCGTCTGGGACAAGAAGGGCTGGAGCGTTGTTGGGAAGAGGGTGAGCTATCTACTTCTGCTGCAGGTTCTAGAGCTGACTTCTAGGCCAAGGTTGTCATCCACATCGACGAGGGGGGATCGGCGGATGATCTAGTCCTTTCCGAGGAGACTGGACCGTGTATGCTCATCCGGGTTCAACCCCTTCCTGGCGGATTGTGCAGGTTGTCATACGCTACTCTGGCGGACGAGGGGGATGAGCGGGAGGTGATCAGCATGAACGATGCCACGGATAAGATTGCTACAATCAGTAAGCCAGCTACAGTACCCAGACTCCCGAGGGCATAAGCTGACCTCCAGTCCACCGCTATGGCATCTTCAAGTTCCGCACGTCGAATGCCTCGGCCCCGAACACACCCTCGTCCTCTTCGCACCGGCTCCGACCGAGCATGCTCAACCTGGACGCAATCTCGCGCAATCTCTTCGGTGCCGCCCCCTCGATCCGCTCGCAGAGCTCGAGCGTTGATGCTTTCGGTACCACCGCGTCTAAGCGATCCAGCGGTCTATCCCGGTCAACCACATCCGCATCCCGAATCTCCACGTCGAGCGATGAACGCACCAAGCGTCTCTCTCGCCTCTCGTCGTCCTCCGCCTCGGACCGGGAAGAGGCCGACGAAGAGCTGGATCAAACGGCGCCGATGAAGCAGCGCAGCCCGTACAAGGCCAAGTCGACCGATGCGGGGATGGCGCAGTCCGAGGTGGACCTTAATGAGCGCCTGCAGCTTGCCAGGAAGAATAGCAAGTCTATGGCTGCGCTCAGTCCGAGGCCTAGTCGGCGGATGGACACGAGGAGTCATGGGGAGCTTCGAAGAGGCGGGAGTGAGGAGCCGCAGGGGGTTCCGGGGATGTCGACGGCGGATACTATATTGGCGAATCGTAAGTCCGTAATATTTGGTGGAGGGCGACGCTGACGAGCAGTACCGTTGGCAAGTACGCATACTCTCAGTATGTCTACGACTTCGCCTACGATGTTTACCACTGCTCCTCTTCGGGTTCGAAACAAGTCCCCATCACCGACTCGACCGCTCAATGCAAATCCTCTCCCCCAGCTGCCTCAGCTCCCGACTCAGTCACCCTTCACGCTCCGCCGGCCAGCACCCAGCCTCGAGATTTCGGGACTGGGCTTCGCTGCCTCTCCTCCCCCTATGGAGTACACCGTTTCCGGGCCGTCAACACCGACGCCACTCTCGCCTCGGCTGGGTCTGATGGGCCCCCGCTCGCCCACCATGACCGCACCCCGCTCACCCCTGCTCAACAGCTACACTGCGCCCAAATCTCCCCTCCTCTCGCCAGTTCCTCAAGGTCCGCGCTCACCCGGTCCTCGACCGCTCCCGGCTCCCCCTGGGATCGGTTCGGCGCATACCAAGCTACGCGTCGTGTCCGGTTCAGGCCGTCGAGTGTCCGCAGGACGCGAGACTGTCCCTCTTCGTGACTCGGCCTCGGCTAAGCCTGACGGTCCCGACCAGTCCACACCTACCGCCACGCCCATCATGCTCGCCAAGCGTCAACACTCGGAAGACCACCTCACCCCTCGAAAACGCTCACTCACGCGCTCCCCGCTCGAGCCCATCCCGTCCGCTGCGGATATCGCGGACCTGCCTGACCCGCTCCGCGTACCTTCTTCGCTAGGCCGGAAGCCGAAGTCACCCTTACCGGGTCTGGGTATCGGTCTTGGTTCGGCGCCGCGCTCAGGCAATAGGACGCCCAGCGGGAATAGGACGCCGAGGAAGGGGTCGGGAGCGCACCTCACGCCGACGCTCCATACTGTCCGAAGGGCGTCTGGGGCGAGTATGAATGGCTCGGTCAATTCGACGGGGACGGCGGGGACGGAGGATATCGAGATGGCGGATCATACAGATGTTCTCGCGGCATTAGATGCGGGCGTGCAGCGGGTAAGCCTAGAATCAGCTTGAGAATCTGCCGAGGCGGAGCAAAGCTGATATCGATAGGTGACCGAGTCCAAGGCGGCGGCGAAGCGGCTGAGGCTGGATGTTGTTGCGCTGAAGAAGCAGCTCGCTAGGGATGGAGCGAGGGATGTGAGGTCAGGCGGAGGAGGTGGGAATCAGGGATCCATGCCTCGCAGCCCCCAGCGGAGGAACATGAACGTGAGTCCCTTCAGCTCGGGCATAGATCCGTTTGCAGGACAATTGAGCATTAGCTGATGCTTCCAGCGCCTGCTCGATCTGGACGGGATGTCAGACTATGGCGCCCCTCTTGCCCAGAACACCCGACATACCAATACCGCCGTCATTGCTGCCAAGCACGATTTGGAGAATACAGTGGCGGAAGAGCGGCTGAGGGGGATGGTGGCTGTTGCTGAGAGGCTGGAGGGGGGTTTGAAGGCTGCTTTGGGGGATCTGGAAGTGTGTAGGGGGCTGATTGGGGGACTGATGACTGGATTGGAGCAGGTGAGTTATCGAGAGCACTGAAGCCTCAGGTTTAGCTGACGGGATGTAGAAGAACGGAGAGTTGGAGGGTATGGCCGCTCAGGTCACTCGAGCGAAGGAGCAACAGGAACTCCTGAGGCAGCAGTTGGGTGATGCGCAGATTGAGGTGGATACGATTTACGAAGTGAGCTACGTCGGCTTGACCAGTCGAAGAGAAAGCTGACCATCAGGCATTCAATACCGAGCTCGATGGCATGTTCAATGATGCCCAGCTCCCACCGACCGAGGCGTTCGCGGCGCTCCGGCAGGATCTGCAGAGCACCAAGACGGAGCGGAATGAGTTGCGGTTGGAGAATACGCGGTTGAGGCGGGAATTGGAAGAGGCCAACTTGAAGCGGGAACAGTGAGTTACGCAGCGCCGAGACTCGCAGACTTGTAGCTGACTGGTCAGGTGGGCCAAGATTCTGCGGGACCATGGAGTGATCCACTAGGCGCCTGGTGTGCAGTGCGGGTATACTAGCGTTGTTGTACCCAGATATACGAAATGCACGAGATGAGAAGTCCAATCGGAGTACGGACCGACTGTCGGCTGTGAAGCGTGGGCTCTCCCGGGGGTCTTGAATCAACTTGACTACTTTACACAGCGGCATGTGTTGCATGATTGATCTGGCCGCCTATCTACACAGCGGCGCAACATGGACAGAAGACAATCTACAGTAGATACTATATACAGGCTGATTATAATGACAGGAGATACACAATGGGACAAATAGCTAAGCACAGCGGGGAACTCGACAACGAAACCTGGCCCCTCGCCCGCCTGCCCTCCCTCTACCGCCTACTCCCCGTGTCCCGCCCCTACTCCTCCCATACGCTTCGCACGGTCGTGGCGTCGATAGACCGCTTGAGCATCTCCCAATCGGGAGTCTCCTCGTGCTCGTGCGAGGGGGTAGCGGTGAGTCTTTCGATCCATCCGCCGTGGATGTCGTGCTCGGCGACGGTGGGGGTGTAGGAGGAAGAGGGGCAGAAGTCAGATGTGGAGGTAGAGTACGAGTAGCTTCCCGAGGGGGTAGAGGAGGTCTTGAATGAGGCGGCCGAAGCGGACAGGGAAGAGAAAGAGGACTTCGAAGTGATGGGGATGGCCGACGTGGGAGGGTGGTGTTGGGCTGAATGGCTGATGGGTATGGGTGGAGTGTACTGGGTGAAGGAGAAGGGGCTGTGCAGCGACTCTGGGACGGGTACGGTCTTCCATGCGAGATCCTTCTCTGCGCCGATAGGGGAAGGAGTGGAGAGGCGGGGCCGAGCGTGGAGCAAGGGCGAGTCATGCTCGCCGATGTAGTCGAGGTGGATGGGCCGGGACCCTCGACGCTCGGGCTGGCGTGGCTCGTAGGAGGTGATTGTGTCCGTACGGAAGGCGAGAGCGGAGTGGGAGACGGGAGGGGTGGGCATACCCTGCACAGGCATCCGAAGCTCGAGTAGACCATGGGCAAACTGCACGTCAGCTAAGGTCAAGGAGGACGACAGTAAGACTTACCTGGCAATTGGAACCATACTTGCAAATACCTTCATGCTCCCATGTCCGACATAGCTCGGTCTTGTGGAAGGGCGTAGGTTGTGGTCCGGCTCGACGAGGAGGAGGGGCGGTGCGAGCCGACTCGGTGTCCGTGGAGGAACGGCGAAGAACGTTGGAGAAGTTGGTACGGACAGCTGGGAAGCCGTCGGCTGGGAGGGAGGGGAGAAGACTGGCTGGAGCTCGACCGCCGGGAGTAGCGACGACGTGAAGACCGGCTTGGGTGAAGCGAGGTGGGACAGGAGCCGAAGGAGGACCAGCGAGATGGGTGGACGAGCCGCCGAGAGCCAGGTCGCCCATGCTTTCGAAGCGGGACCAGAGGCGCTCGGGGATACCGCACCCCTCGCCCTCAAAGACAGGGATCATGAGCGCTGGCGGATTGATGTCTCGGTCCGACGAGGCGAGGATGGTACCCTTGACGAGGTCAATATCGGTCTCCATGAGATGGTGGAGGATGTCCCGCCATTGGACGTCCCGGATGGCCGCGAAATTGACGCCGGGCGAGGCGTAGGCGGTGAGCGGGTGAGGATAGGCGGCGTTGTAGGGTGTAGGGAGAGGGACATCGTGGTCTGAGTATGGGGGTGGGTCGAAGGAGAAGGGCTTGGTAGAGCTGTCCTCGAGTCTGCGGCGGGCAGCGACGATGTCTGGGGCGTGTGGGTGGATGTTGCGCAGATCGGGAAGGCGGCTTTGGGTCTGGAGGTGGTTTCGGAGGGTGGAAGATGGCTGATGGGTGTGGGATGGAGCGAAAGAGATTGTAGACTGCCGAGAATGATGGGGAGGGGGGTCTCGAGCGTCTCCGCTGGCGAGATACCGGCTGACCGGGGGCGGGATGACCGAAGCGAGTCGAGGCCGAGTGTAGACTGGAAGGGGTTGGTGCGTAGCATACTGAGCGCTGCCGAAGGAAGATTCGCTGGACGAGAAGGCTGGACATTAGCGCGTGACCTGAAAGCTGCGTCAAGGTCGACTTACAAGATCTCGCAGCTCGATCGCGAGACACATCGGATGGAGAAGGGCAATGAGCTAGGGGTCAGTGCGAGTCAATTGCGCGCGAAACAGGGGTGACTAAGCACGTACTCTGCGCCTTGGAATCGGCGTGGGGTGTGTCCGATGAAGGGGCGTGCGAGCCCAGAGCGCGATGATGATACGCTGGGGTCGGCGCGGGTTTCCGGGCGCGAGGAGGAGGAGCGTAGTGATGTCGCCGAGGTGGCTGGCGAGTCTCATGTCGCGGTTGGATCGTAGCAGGGTACATTTGGGTAAAGTTCGAGCTCGAGTTGGTGAGACTGGTGAGTCAGGGATGTCAAGTGTGGTAGGTATGAGGTTTGGGGGTGAGGGAGGATGTGTTGTTCTCTCCTCTGCACGTACCCCTCCCCCTCTTATAGCTTGTGTCATCTTATCCTCGAGGCCAGGTCGCTGACTTGGAGGGCGGAGGGCGGAGGGCGACCTGGGACCTGACCGAGATATTGTCCGCAATTACCCCTTGGCCATTCAATCAGTAGCTAGGCTCCATCGGCTCTGACGCCGCGAGAAAGGGTGGGTCCTTCCGAGTCGTTGTGTTCTGTATCATCTGTCCCCTTGACAACCATCCCCTGCCTTTCTGAAGTTTGAACTCCGACTTGCACCCTCGATGGCGTCCACACAGCCCCACGAGGGTATGACACAAGAGGGGAAAGCGGGTCAGTGCGGCAGTTTCAAGGGTTCTCGTCAGCCGTTTTTGTGGGAACGTACCCCCTTTGGATCTCTGGATCCGCAAAAGCCGCACTGGCGCTCGGACAGTCAATCCGTTTCAGAGTTAATCTTGACTAGTCAGTTTTGTGGCGTTGCGATGATGCAAGGCACGGGAGAGGACGACAGCTGTGTGTGCGACGTTAGTCCAGGTACTAATCGCTTGAGGTCAGAAGATCAAGTCAGCACCCTCGATCCCGGCGGCCTCGATCTCAGTAAAGATCGAGTGTGTGCGAAAGGATGGTGATGTGAAGCATGAAAACTAGCGCCGCAGAGCTGGCAGCTGTCAGGCACCGATGTCCGTGCGGCATCAGCTGCTTAGCGCTTAGCTCGAGCTAGGCATTGTCGAGTCCAGTCATCACGTGCACGACGATCCTCAGCGGCCTGAGCAGCCAGCGTACAAAGAGCAAGAGACATACGATGCATCCCTCCTGACTAACTCTCTCCGACTTCGCCCGCTATGTTCCCAACTCTTGATTGCCCAGCTCCCAAGCTGTCGCAGCGAGAGCCCGCCTCCTTCTAGAGCGAGTGGTGGATGGCATACTAGAGAATCAGCTCAGATCACTGCTATCAAGGATGTGGAGGAGAGGTAGCAACTCACATCATATCACCGCTTCCAGCATAGACCGCGCAGGCAGGTGTATAAGGTGGCGGAGCGTCATACTCGTCGATCGGACAGATGACATGGGCCTCGTGGACAGCCTTATATAGTGGCAGATCCAGCGTACCTCTGAGGTAGGCGACCGGTGTGGGGGGGGTTGTACTGGAGAGGTCGTCGCGGTCGATCATCGACCAGTCACCGTCGAGATCTTGGCGAGAGAAGAGTAAGGTGCCGAACGCCCAGACTATGACGGGATCGAAGATGGCTCCCAGGTATGAGGTGAGCTCATTGGAGGAAAGGGAAGGGTGGCTGAGGGAAAGTGCGCCTATGTGAGCCATGAAAAGGTCGGCCTGGACGTGAGGCAGATCCCGCAGATGGGCGGCCTGGCACCGATCGGCGCGGAGGTACCGAGGAAGGCCGAGATGGAGGGAGACTTGAGCAAGGATGGTGATGGAGCAGATCCGACCAAGCAGTATCTGCATCGTCAGATCAAGGTCTGGCAGCAAGCCCACATCTACTCACGTCGCAAGGCAGAGGCTGGAGGTCAGGATACTGGTCGTAGATCCGGGCCGATACGGCTGCGGCTGCAAGTCAGCGCGAGCTAAGACAGCTGGAGCATACTACTGACTGATGACGCCGGACCCAATGTGTGCTAGCTCCTCGTAGGTCAAGCTTGAGCTACCGGAGGGCGAGCTGGGCCTCTTGGCCGAGTTGTGTAGGCTTGGGTGTGTGATGGAGCGGATTGCCAAGGTGGGATGCAAGATATCGAGCTGGTCCGGAAGGTCGTCGAGGATGGTCGGAGGGACGGGCCCGGAGCTATAGGTACTGTAAGACATGGCTGATGACAAAGGTGAGGGTAGGCTGGTAAGTCAAATGTGCAGGTCTGGGGAGAAGTCTTCAGCAGACGACCCATCCTTATAGATCTGCTCTCTCTCAAGCTGACGCAGATCCTCCCGAAAAGTTGACATCCTGGACGCCGGCATCGGAGCAAGGACGTCATCTACAAGGGGGTATGGCAGTATCAAGTGTCAGCCACCTCGATCACTGCCGACACTGTCAGCTTGGCCTTGCCTTCAGACTTCCGCCAAAAAGATAGGAATGCTGAAGCTCACCGAGTTTCGAAACGCCGCCACGGGGTATTGGTTGATCCGAAACAGCTGTAACCCCCGTAGCGAGGAGGCGCTCATGTCACAGATCTGCAGCACGAAGAGATGCGTACCTTGGTGGTAAGCAAAGGTAAGCAGGCATCCGATAATTCTCCTGCGGCACCACGCGGATCGGAGGAGGTCGGAAGGGTGAGTCACCTTTTTCCTCTTCGGCCCTTACGGTAACCGTGTTTCAGTGTGCCCCATCCCATTTCGCCGAGCTCTATCTGAAACGCCGACCCCGGATGGCTACGCAACCTGTCTCGAGGCTCAGCGCGCCAACATCCACAAGCCTGGAGGACTCTAGCCGTCACTCCTCAGCGCACCGACACACAAAGGTGCAAAAGAGCAACCCCGACATTCTACGTCGAAGGCCAGTCCATAACTTAGCCACGCTCACCCTGTCCATAACAGGAACTTCTGGTCGTTCATGACTCGACCAGCCGCTATCTGAATGTCCATATTCTGGTAGTACAGTCGCTCCGCACCCTCTCGCGACTATCGGCATCTCGGCGATACCGTACAATGGCGGAAAATATAGTGAGACCAGCCCGCCCCGTCGGGAATCGACCTGGGACCGGGAGCTGCAATGGTATGGGCTGCAAGATGCATATGTCATCAGGTGCATCAGATATCAGTCCAGGAGCTGCTCCTAGGGCGCCTACTCGGAAATTTCTCGCCGAGGTGGATTGAGCTCTCCGCACATCTGCCATGAAGCCGCAGCCGACGCGAGCTTCTTGGTCGTGCGGGTCGCTGACGTCTGCCTGAGCTCATCAGCCATACCCTTTCATCTTCCAGAGCCAGGCTCACAACTGGCGTCCATCCGGCAACTTGACGATACACACCGCCGTGAAAGGCGGGACTGTCTCCTCCGTCCGCACCTCCACCCTGCCCCCGGTCTTTCCCTGCGCCCAGGTATCCAGCGTGTTCTTCGCCCCGACTGCGATACGATCAATTTCCTCCGTCCAGTCCCCTGTGACCAGCTCCTGGTGGTACGCCCTCATCGCGCCGAAGGCCCACTCGACGATGGGCTCGAAGATGCGCTCGAGGTACGTCGAGAGGGTCGGACTGATGGTGATGGACCGGTAGTCGCTAGCTGCGATCGCGCCGATGTGGGCTTCGAAGAGGGCGGCCTGGATAGAGGAGTTGGCTTGGTGCTGCATAATCTGGGAGACGTGAGATTTGAGCTGCCGAGGGAGACCGAGCTGGACCGATATCTGGGAGAGTACCGCGTTGGAGCAGATCTGGCTCTTGAGGAACTGCCGGTCAACCCTTGCTCGCTTTACACAGCTTGCACGACTTACAGTAGCGGGACCAGGCTTGAGACCCGGGTACAGACGATGCAGGAGCATGATCACCGCCGAGCCTGCTCATCAGCACTAGCACGTTCGAAATTAGCCAGAGGACATACCGACGATCCCATCCCCTACGTGCTCCAGCTTCTCGTAGTCTGGCGTGGGCTCATCTAGCGCTAGCGAGTTTGGGTTACTAGCGAGGCAATGATAGCTCGAGTGGGTGACCGAGTGCTTGTCGGCGGTAGCATCAGCCACGGTGAGGCGAGCGGGAAGAACGGTGAGAACGGACGAAGGGAGCGGCGGAAGGACCCAGTTGGAGAGGGATTTGCCAGCCATGATCGATAGCGATGTCTACGGTGAGGTAGGCGGATGATGAGGGGTGAGTCAGTACTGGCGAGCATGATGAAGAGATGAGAAGAGCGGCTGGGAAGGGACTAGAGCGCAGAAGAAGCACTGAAACATGAGCGACGCGGGCGCTTCTTGTGTGCTCGAACACACACTGTCAGGGGAAGTGACTAGTGAAAGGCGGTCAGACCAGACATAAGGTTGCCAGCGGTGGATTTTTGGAAGCTTGGTCCAGGCGGCTGGGGCGCAGACAGCTGCGGACTACACTCTCCTTCTGCTGCTGAAAGCGCAAATCTAACAGGGGAAAGATCCGAGGGAGAAGTAAAAAAGAAGAGTCGCACAAAGTGGAACGCGACGCGACTACCGCGCCGGGCGGAAGCTACGGGGACAAAAAGATATACACCGTAAGGGAGTCGAACCCTTGCCGCATCCAATAAACCTGTTTAATGGCAAGGATGCATGATACCGTTTCACCAACGGTGTTGTTGGTTTGAGGCTGTCTTTTACAAATATAACCGCGATGTGACGTCTCCTCGATCTACCTTCAACGCACCAGATCTACCCATCCTTTAAGCTTTCACCACCTGCACCCCATTGTCAACCAGCAACAAAGGAGCCGATGCCATGTCTTTACGTCTGGTCAACGGGTCCAACTGCCGCATTGTCTCTCACTAACTCAGCATATTGGCCAGAGGTCACACAATGTCGGCTCACGTGCAATCAAAGACAGATGACATCCAGCAAGCGGCAAGCGCTGGAGTGAAGTTGAATGCGGAAGATGTCACGCTGTTGAAGGCCTCACTGGCGAAGACGGACGACTCCTTCAAGTACTGTAAGCTCAAGCCATCTGAGGACACGCATATAGGTTTGTCGCTGACTATCGCAGCAACTGCCGATATCAAGGCCACCGTCAAGTCCATCTACCATGACTCCAAGTTCTTCATGTCGACCAGTGAAGTCCCCGCCGGCGTATCCTTTGGTGTCATCCTCGACAAGACCAACTTCTACGCCGGAGCGGGCGGCCAGGAATGGGACACTGGTTCGTTATCTATCGAAGAGACGGCGAGTTTCGAGGTGGAGAATGTGCAGGTGTACGAGGGGTATATCCTGCATGTGGGGAGCATGAAGAACGGCGACCTCAAAATCGGAGATGAGGTCAAAGCCAGCTATGATAAGGTGGGTACTTATCCGAGGCAGATCCGCGGCGGGTCCATGGCATGTAGCTGATTTTGATAGACTCGCCGAGGACCTATCCGCATCAATCACACCGGAACCCACATCCTCTTCTCGGCACTTCGAGAGGTTCTCGGTCCCCAGGTCGAAAGCGAAGGGCTCCCTCGTCACTCCGCTCAAGATCCGTCTCGACTTCTCCCACGATAAGGCGATCGCGCTAGATGACCTCGCCAAGATCGAGAACATCTGCAATGAGTGGATTCAACGAGCAGCGGCAGTATTTGCCGAGGAGATTCCGTTGAAAGAGGCGCAGCAGATCCCTGGCATGGAGTCTGTGTCGGGTGAGACCTACCCAGACCCAGTCCGGGTGGTGTCCATCGGCATCCCGGTCGAGTCCGCGGCGGTAGTCCAGGGGGACCGCAAGTGGCCGTCGACTAGCATTGAGCTGTGCTGCGGAACGTGAGTCGAGGCAAGAGACAGGCTGATTGCAGCCACATCGAGAACACCGAAAGCATCGCGCAACTCATCGTCACCGGTCAAGGCTCTGGCGTGAAGGGTGTGCGCCGAATCTCCGCTGTCACCGGCGATGTTGCCAGATGTGCGACAGTGTGGGCAGATGGCTTTAGGCTCAGGTTGGCCAGCATCGCCAGGATGGAAGCAAAGGACAAAGCTGCAGCGATGAAACTCGCGACATCTGTGAGTTATCTGCTTGATACCTCTGGTCGGCAACACTGACTCCTATAGGATCTCGCAAAGAGCGATATCTCACTCATTCGGCGGAGCGAGCTGGCAGTGGAGCTTCAAGAGCTGCAGAAGGCAGTGGCGGAGGTGCAGAAGGCTAAAGCTTCGTCAGATCGACAGATGGTACGTGCCTTCTTGGATCCGATACCGGCCTTCTGCTCACAGTGCAGATCCAAGATGAGGTCAAGGGCTTTTTCGCCGCAAATACCAACGAAGCCGTCTACGTCGGCACCTTTGACGTCGATGGGGACGCCAAGATCCTCTCTGCGGCGGCAACTGCGGGCAAAGCTCTCGGTAAGGCAACTTATGTCTTTGGCCCAAACGTCGAGGGCGGCAGAGGCGCACACGCCAACTTTGTGCCGAGAGACGTCCTGGACAAGAAAATCTCGGATGCCCGGAGCTGGATGGCGGAGGTCTCAGCTGTGGTGGGAGGAAAGGTGAGCCATCAGTGATTTGCTTCATCATCAAGGGTATACGTTGATTTTGTCAGGGTGGAGGAAAGCTTGATTCGGCGGTCGCTGTCGGTCTTGCTACAGACAAGGTTGACGAAGCCGTCAAGATAGCCAAGCAGGTGTACATGAGTAGGTTGGAAGGTCAGTGAGGGTTATGGCATGCATGAGGGTGCGCTCGGCGTCCGGCAGATCATCTCCCTCATGGTCGCCACGGCGCAATGCCAGACTCCCTCTTCCCGACGTTCTTGGCGAACTCCCCTGGATCTGCTGGTCAGCTTGACTGTAATCCAATGGTGATCTGAGAGGCTCGGCTTAGCCGTACTTACTGACATAGTTCCCCTACACAGTCAGCGGTCTTCTTGCGTACCCACTTGGGCAAGACTGAACTTACGACTGGGTCATATTCACACGTCGACTGATAGCTGACCTGCTTTCGTCAGCAACCGCACGCCAGCCCAGATTATGGCGGCTAACCCCATACGATGCCTCAAAGACTGTTCCAGGATTGCACTTCGTGGTATAGCATCCGACAAATCTCGAGTTCTTCCACACCGCCTGAGTGAAATGACCAGTCTTATCTACGGACATTAGCCCTCCTCTGCGCTGAGCCATGCACTCACCCTCAAACCCAGGCGTTGACCAGTCGTAGAACACCTCTTCTGCCATCCACCACTCGACAGTCAACTCAGGTGTCAAGCTCCCACTCTGCGCTGCTATGTTCTCTCCAGCGTTTCTATTGTCAGCTCAAAAGCCAACGTCACTTACGAATGATCGCCCGTGCACAAATCCGCGTTAGCTTTGGCCCTCGCTACCAGGTCATCCCGCCACTCTAGCTTGCCCGCCCCGAACAGCTCCCTCGCTCGGTTATGCAGATCCACCCACTTCCCAGCCTCGTCCGTCGGAGGTAGAGCATGAGTCAGCGAGGGTTGAGCAGCCGGTGGCGCGGGAGGCGGTGTCTGGTAAGCCGTAGATGGAGCGCGACTGTTCTTCTCTTGGTAGTACTGCACCAGTATACTGCCGTCTACCACTTCCGAGACCTCAACAGCGATCAGTTCAGCTCCGTTCGGTCTCGTCGACGATGATTGAGCTGGCGTGGTGCTGCTAACTTCGCTCGAAGATGTGGCGTTGCCCGCAGGATCGAAGGATATGAGCGCGCCTCCGAGGGCAAAGTGCCTCGTTCTGTTGTTGCCACTCTGGATAAGGATTGGGGCGCCTTGTGGTCTACCTGTTGGGCCCGCTGGAGCGGATAATACCATCTCCGCTATAATCCCCAAGGCAAGCCAGGACTGGACCAAATTTTTGAGCATAATGCTTGGATCGCTCGAAGTTGCTGCTGAACGCGTACGATCGCCGTCGGGGACATGCCAGATGTCTATCAAGTGGATGGTAGACACTGAAAGCTCGGAGGGGGCAGTCTACTTTGCGCGACATGCGCGACATCCGGATAAAACATGCATCCTTTGACACCCCTCAAAGCCTCCATGTCTCATGCAAGGGATGCGACACGTTTCCCTGCGTTTCAGAGGTGTCCAGAGTTACGAATACATGCGTGTCAGAGATCTACAACGATACTGAAACATACAGATGGAATCTAGTCTATGCTATCCAGAAGCTGACCGAAGACCAGAGGCCAGTTCTCGGCCGAAATGGGTCAGCCCGCCCCGGCACCCTGCTTCTCCCTTGTCGATCACCCCTCGCCCATCAAAGGCTCCCCTCCCCCACGTTCACTACTCCTCCTCTTCCCCCTCGAGTGGCTCATACCCCTCCTCCTCCCGCTCCGCCTTCTTCCTAGCAATCCACCACCAGCCAAACGTAAAGACCGTGATGAGGACGATGACAGTGACCCCGCTGATACCGAGTATGAGCCATCCCCACCTATGCTGTCAGCTTGAGCTTTCGGAAAGAGGTCGAGAACTTACTGAGACAGCCAACTGGGCTCGTATGGCTCCAGCACCGCATCCACAAGGATGACTCCTCCACCCACAGTCATGCCTCCTCGCGATAGCACGTCCCCGTTTGATCCGATATCTACCGCCCCGCCAGTCTTGCCCTTTCGTTGAGCCTCCAGCCCATCCCGATGACTCTTCCGCCACCGGACACTAGCCCTGCCGCCCTGACCCAGCCTGGCGGCGTCATTCCCATTCCCGCTTCGCGCATTCCTAATGCCAACAAGAAAGCTGTTGTCACCGGTTGCCCGAAATGCGACATCGCCATATTTGCTGGAGGCAGACAACAGGGTCTGGAAGACCAGGTCGTCGGCGAGCGAGAGTGGGCTGCCATCGCGCGGAGGAGACGCAGGAAGGTGTCGGGAGTCTGTCCGGGGAGTAGATGGCTGAGTGGGGATGATGTGGAGCTTGAGCAGATTGGCGAGAGCCTCCGGATCCTCGAGATACTGCGTCATGTTGATCCGACTGAACGCCTTGTCGGTGGGGCAAAGAACGGTGTAACCCGGAAGTGCGAGCGTTTCGAGATCGGGCGTGGAAGCCGTGTCGTTGTTCCACGCCTCGACGATTCCGGTGAGCCGAGCGTGATGCAGCTCGTCCGAGCTTGGCTCTCTTCCCTCCAGGATCCAATCCAGTCCCGCCTTCCCCATCAGATCCACCATTGTGCTCTGCTTGCTCCCCCTGATGAGCTTGCCGATTGTGATCTGCACGTCGGCGGGCATGACGACCGAATCGATGGTGTGGATGGCGCCGGAGGATGTGAGCGCGTCGGCGTGTGTGACGGTTGCATGTCTGATCTCGCCGTTGGCGGGCAGGGTGTCGCCCGAGTCGTGCCCCGCCCACTTACTCGGGCTCTGCAGTGAGATGGTGTAGTTCCTCCCCTTTGTCCGCTCTAGGACGACGTCGCCGCCATGAAGCGTTTTGTAGGTCTCCCGCCCGTCCTCAATATCCTCCGTATAGACGACTGCGTCAACAGCGTGGTATTTGACAACCTTTCGCAGCTCGTCCTTGCCTTCCGCAGAGAGTAGGTACCGCATAGTGAGGCCCAAAGAGGAGAAGGCGCGATTACGAGGGATGAAGAAGGTGGTGGCCGGGATGTTCTTGACGGTACGGCTGAGGTCCGCAGCGTAGACGGCGGCGATGAAGGTCGAGAGCTGGAGGTCGGCGACAGCGGTCTGGAGCACGTCCTCGGGTGGGGAAAGGAGGGAGGATATGAGATAGATAACGCTCTTGCCGCTTTTGACTGGATGTCAGCTGAGAAGCCGCAATTTTTATATCAACTCACCTGGCTTGCCCAGCACTGTAGCACCGTCAAATCTGATCCCTCCCGTGTCCACCGCATCCCAGCCGGTTCTGTGCCGGTCAAAGCGATCCGACAGCTCAACCCTCATGCGTTGCCTTCCACCTGAGAGCGAGGCAGGCTGCAGCTCCGTGCCGATCAACATCCCGTCCTTGATATCATCAGGAAGTAGCCGCCCAGGGATGATGTGGTATTTAAGGAGCTCCGCGAGTGGAGACCCTGCAGCGTCGCCGATAAGACCTCCTATACCAGGCAGAGGGGGACCTCCGCCTCCCCACCGCTCCATCTTGTTCAGGACGTCATCCGTAGGCGCGAGGATCGTCCATGGCTGATCCGCCGCCGACCCGTGCACCCCGGCGTACGTATTTGAGAGGTTGGCGGTCCGGAGCAGGGAGACGAAACGAGTGGCGTTATTGGAGAGGAGGACCTTTTCGGCGCTGTTGAGAAGTGTGAAGTTGGCGGGAACGATCAGAGAGGGCATGATGTGGATGACACCGTTTGAGGCGAAGATGTCGGCTACTTCGGCCTCGGTACCATTCACGACGAGGTTGCCGTTTGAAGCTGTTTCGATTTTGAGCTCATCACCTGATACAGCTCCGACTGATCGTCAACACAGTCTTTTTGCCCGGAAGATGGCCTCACCTGTTTCTCCGTCCCTGCTCCAGTAGTCTCTCCAGCCCACACCACCCTTGCCTAGGCCCGTGACTACACCGCCGCCGAGCACCCTTGCAACTCCTTCCTCGCCAAACTCTCCCTCCAAATACCGCTTCTCGACATCGTCAAATGCAGAATCGAAAGCTGCATTCGAAGGAGCGAAAAGCGTCAAGTGCTCAGAAGTCGATAAATTTGCAGGTAGCGGAGAAGGTAGCGTTTCCGCGGGATGAAGTAGTCTGCTGAGGTAGGAGAGAGCGGGATCTGTCCTGATAATAGTTTCTGGACAGTCAGTCAAGCCACGGACAGCCCTTCAATGACTCACCGATAGATGGAGGAGTGTTCAGTACGCCCTCGATTCCCACCACGACTCCGTTGGTTCCCCACCTGGCTCCTCGTATTCTCGCCTTGTCCTTCCTGTCCTCCTTCCCAGCCCCAAAGTCCAGATGTGTCTCATTGCCATCTCTCTCGCCCCATCCGCTCCCATCCCATACCTCCAATCCCCCTTGTCCTTTCCAGTCCCCGCCAACTTTGCCCCGCGCGGCCCCCTCATCGCTGCCTGCGCGGGCAAAGCGCAATCTTTGCCCGTGCTTCCCTAGCATCCCATCTCCGCCTCGCGGAAGCCATGGTGCTCCCGGTGGCGGGACCCGAGGATGAGACGGCTCTTCTGCTAGCGGAAAGAGGAGTGTTGTATGCGTTGTGATGTTGCTCTGGTCCGAGGAGTCAAAGTCCGAGGGCGAAAGCGTATAGTTAAGCATGTGGTACAGCAGATGCTGCCGCAGTGCCCAATTCTGGTTGTCCACATCTGCTGGTAGGCCCGCCGCTATCCGCCCCACGACCGTCTCTTCCTCTGTCACCATCCACTCCTGTAAGCCCGTAGGGCCTAGCCAGTCGAGATAAAGGCCCTCTGGGTCCGACGGTCGGTGCGCATCCGCCCAATCGTTCCATGCCTTGTCCGTCGGCGCGAACAGGGTGGCGTTACCGATATGCGCCAGCATGGGTATGCATTTGGAGCGCTGCAAGAGATGCAGAAGGATGGTGTGCTCCTTCGAGGCCGAGAGGATGGATACGATCGTTTCCGATAGAGGGTAGGGGGAGGAGTCGGATGGGCTCGGCGTGATGCTCCCGGTTGGCTCAAAGGGGGCGTGGAGATGTTGTTGCGACGCCAGTGCATTCGAAGAGAGCACCAGGCTCAGCACTGCCGTGAGTATGTGTCTCATTTTGTACTGAGATGGAGAGATGCAAAGGTCAAACGTTAATCAAAGGTCACCAGTAACTGCGCTGCAAAGTCAATGGCAACTGGCAGTGACGTAACGGTGCAGGTGGCGAATCTGCTGGCCTCGAAGCTTGAAGCTTTGAAGCTTGACGGCCATCTCTCATCTCAGCTCAACTACTCTATCTGGTGGGCGACCAGAGAGCTCGTTATATGTACATTGCATAGAATATAGAATCCAGATCTCCAGGATCGGAGGAGATAACGACACTACCTACACAGCCACGATGGTTCCTACATGATATCCCACAGCCTTTCCCACCTCGCTAATTCTCCGGTCTCAACACCCCGCCACATTTTTTGCCCAAGGCACGACAAGGGAAACACTCCTTATCCCCTTCACGGTCCGCCACGCACTTGACAGCCAAGTGACTGATGTACTCCCCGTTCTCCCCACTGCTGCACTGAGCGCACGCTCCCGCCTCCGCATACTCCCCGTACCCGCCCCCCATGCCGAGCAGGTCTTGGACCGCCGTGAAAGTGTCTCCCGCCAGACAGACCACCTCCCTTCCGTCGAAGGACCACCTGATGTCGACGTTTGCGCCGTGAAGCCGATAAAGCTCGTCCCGGATTGCTCGAAGGAGCCATTGATGCTTCATGGCCTTGATGTCGAGGACGTTGTCGCTCGTGATCAAGGTCCACTCGAGACCGGCGTGAACGTCGATCCTGCCGTTCCGCGATCTCGTGGTGTATTGATCGATCCAAGAACGCACGACAGTGGGGCTGGGCTGCCAGGGCAGTTCGCTTGGCGCATGTTCCGCAGCCTGGCCCGAAGATGCGTTGGAGGAGCCGGACCGTGCAGGAGTATACCCGAAGGTCGGCGGAGCAGGGGAAGGGGAAGAATTGCCGTGCGAGTGGGGGAAGGGCAGGTCGGCGGGAAGAGCTGGTTCCGAATCGTTGTCGTCATCGCTATCGATGTTCGTCAAGCTGCCCTGTCAGCACGGCATGGACGGACAGGATGGTTGATGCAACTCACTCAACCGTAGGCACAGGCTGACGAGGGGGCGCTTCCAAGAACTGGACGGATGGGCTCCTGGGCTTGCGCTGGCGTTTGCTCGATGTACTGGTAAATCAGCATCTGCTCACATGCGTACAGAAGATGGAGGAAGGGTGAAAACAGGTCTGCTCACCTTCCTTCGCCCAGCTTGGCCTCATTTCGAGACCTCTTCTTATCGTCCTTGCTCCTCCTCCCTTCCTTGCTCCCCTCGTCTTCCTTGCTCTGCTCCCTTCTACTCATGTCAGCTGGACTCATCGCAAGCTAGGGCATAAGGAGAAGAGTTCCAATGCAGATTGTAACTCACTTCTTTCCTTTCTCTCGTCTCTTCTGCGGGCGATCGCCTGACACTGCTGCTTCGACCGCGTCTTGAGAAGCAGAGATACTGCTGATGGAAGCTCTGAACAGGTTAGCTACAGCCAGCTGAAGGGAAAGAGCTCAAACAAGACTCACTCGGCCTCCTTCTCTTGGGGACCTCCGTACACCCTTCCCGCCTGAGCAGGAGCGGAGGGCGGTGGGAAGTTAGCAGCCATGTCGACTGGAGCTAGCTCTTTGCTCAGAGGTACGATATTGATGTTGCTGATGATGGTTTAGCTTTCTAGCAGTAGGCCTAACGAATCAGCTCTAGGTCGCGGTGAATGAGGAAGGAATCACAATAAATTTCGGTCTGATCGTCTTCCTTGTTGATGTCCTTTGCTGCTAAGGCATTAAAGGGAGAGTGCTGATTGTTACTATGTAATTGAAGTAGGAGTATGAGAAGTAGCAGTGAGTCTCGGGGTATGATCAGTATCGAGAAAGGTAAGAAGACGGGGGGCATGCCGGAACAGACATATCCCCGCGCCGATCCCCTCTCGCTTGCCCCCACTTCCCCACCCAGAACGGGCATCCTTGTAGCCTCGCATCCATACTAGCCCGATGTAGACTTGATTTAATGCTTAGCGCAGGCGATGGAAGTAAGCGAGGACAGAACTGGGGTCCTTGATGGGGATTGTGTGGAAGGTTGATGTTCAGAGCGCCTCGAGCCTCCTCAGCGCCAAAACTGGCTCCAGCTTCCGTCGGAAGGGGACCCAGTGACACGGTGACGTAAGCTGTTTCAGATGGAATAGGATGGTTTCAAGTCCTCAGCTATAGCTTCCTACAGCTTTCAGCGGCCGGATCCCATGCCAGTTGCCCAAACAGCTCGAAGACGATGGCTCGATGCTGATTGCAGAAGATACTGAGACATATCTGGACTGGTAGGATGACAGCTTGTCGTATTCTGGCGCGAGCAGTATTTTCCCCTGAGATGCCACACACTCAGTGACCCACACATGCACAGCGCCACTGATGTGCTGATACTGGGGCTTTAAGCTTTCGGTTGATGGTCATCCATATGAGAGAAGCTGAGGATATGGCTGACCCTGCTTTTAAGTGACAAATACCTCTTTGCCTCGTACGACTTGATTTGATGGGCAGACGGGGTCAAGCAGGTCATCCTTCATGGCGCTCACCCCATCATGTTCTGATAGTCCGCAATGCTAAAGTCTGATGGATATTTCTTCCTCTTCCCACCTCAACACTGGAACCAGCAATACTTACAAATTTCCTCTTTGCGCTCACAACACAATTACCTTCACCTCCCCGAAAACAGACCTGCACCAGCATCATGCCTTCGCCCCTCCGCTCCAAAACAAGGGACTTGCCCGTCGGCCTGACGGCGGACACAGCTCGTATGTATCTCTGTCCTAGGCTCGCCCATCCAGATACAGGATCAAGCTGACATATAGCTGAGCACGTAGTCTCAACCCAGCTCATCGATGATACTGCCTCGGCTCCAAGGTGAGCTTCTTGCTGCTCGTACCGGCCGGACGGAAAGAATGACACTCACACCTCAGCTTATCTCCGACTTCCTCCTCCTCCTCTCGCGAGGATCATGCCGACACTAGAGCTAGCAGATTCTCCAATCAGGCCGCCCACGCAATCTTCCTCAAGGCCATCATCGCCCTCGAGGAATCCGTCTATCAGATGGCAGACGCGGCCGAAACGGTCGAAATCCTCACCTACCTCGATGCGTCTAGCGTTGATGGTGATCACACGGCCAACTTCTTGACTAGGCGTCGTGTTGTGATATTCTGCCAGGAACGCTTGCACGAAGCGAGGGAGAAGGTCAACCAGGCGAAGCGGGTGATGGGTTCTGCTGTAGAACGTGACGTGGCTGAGTAGGGATTTGCGCGGTTCGGATTAGCTATGCAGCGTGTTCTGAGAGTGTTACCGGGGTCAGCGCAGCACACGAGCAACATACATACAATATGATCACCTCCAGCAATAGTATACCCTACACGGATCTTAGCACTTATATACACCTACACAGATCCCAGTACCTGTCTACACCTTGATCCGATCCTGCACAGGACTGTTCCCCTTCTCATCCTCATCCACCGGCTGCCCCAGGTCCCTCCGAGCATCGATCGTCCTGGATTGTGCCAGCAAAAGCGGGGATCCGACGGCGAGGGCGGTGACGATGTTGTGGAGAGTCCGCTGCACGCCATCCGGTCGGTTTGCGTACCGAGCGAGGTATGCCGCCTCACCCGCCAAGGCGTTCTTGGTTCGTCGGAGAATGTTGAGCAGGTCGTCGAAGGCGGAGATCTCTGCGCGGACGTCGGAAGCGGACGACCAGACGAGTCTCTCTCCCCTGTCCAACCTGATACATGAGCTTCATCCACCAGAGGGACGCATGACAGTAGACTCACCTTCGGATCGGCCTATAGCTCGCTGCCTCTCCATCCTCCATCCTCGTCTTATTCTCACTCCCAATCTTCGCCCTCTTCCCCTTCCACCTCTCCTCCGCTGCTCGCATACCCCCCGGCCCGACAAGGAGCTGCTTGACCGTCCCCATCACACCGCGCAGTTGTTCCGGGCAGCCATCTCTGCTCAAATAACCCGCCTGCCCCACCAGACGACGGACCAGCTCGAGCATGGTACCGGCTGCTTGGCGCTCCGTCTTGACCCGTGACAGCCTGGACGAGACAAAGCGCCCATTTGCCGCATCCATGCGCTCGGAGCAGTACTGCTTGGTCTGCTCACAGTGCAAACAGCCATCCCGCTCGACCGGGTCCGACAGGCATTTGACCTGTAGCTGGGTATCCGTATAGTGGCGCCGAAGAAGTGGCTGGCAGCAATCGCACGGAGCTGGGTTGTTGCGGGTACCGTGCTCGACGAGCAGATACTCGGTGTCCAGCATCTTGCGAACGGTGACGATGTCGACCGAGTTGAAGAAAGGGACATGACCTGGCCACACGAAGCGCAAGTTGTTTCTGTGCAGATGGCCGTTAACGGAGTGGAGAAGCGACCGATACTTCATGGCGTCGAGATTGGTGATATCGTTGATGACAGCCAAGGCGAAGTTGACCGCCGCTGGCCTGATCGTAGCGGTCTGATTGATATAATCCTTCTGGACGTGCAGGTGGACCCACGCCTTCCATTTATCGACAGCCACACTGCGAGACCATGTGGAGCCTGCGCTGTGGAGGGTGGTACCGCGACCTGGGCGACGTGCAGGGCCGCCGTCGTCTCCGTTGGGTCGAGGTCGATGACCGTCGAAGCCATCGTGAGAGGCTAACTCACGAGACCGAGAAGAGGAGCGCTTAGGCGAGAACGAGGGGGAGCGCTTGGGTGTGAAGGATGGGGAGCGTTTGGGTGAGGTGGAGAGGGGTCGCTTCGGGGCGTTATTTGTGATGACCAGGGAGTCTACAGTGGATGTGCTGCTACTCCTACTCCGGGGGACCTTGGCGTTCCGCGAACTTGACGCGCTGGACATGTCAGCTCGGAGCGAAAGGAGCCAGTAAGCGACTCACCCGCCTGCTCGGGAGTGGGGGAGATCTCCTGCCTGCACAGTACGTCCAGCCAGTCCACGCTTGAAACCTTCATAGACGATCTCGTGCTCAGAGTCGCTCTCAGGACTGCTCCGTTAGCTAGTGAAATGCCTGGAAGGGAGAGCTGCGCGGCGGACATACCTGCTATACTCGATCCTCCTGCGCTTGGTGTCTCTCCTTGAATCCTCCTGCGAGCTCACGTCCCCGCTGAGACTGAGAGATCAGCTATCGCATGACATAGTACAGAGAGTAAGCCGAGACCCACTCTATGAGTTCAATCTGGCGTCCAGCTCCTGCATTCTGATGTACGGCTGCTGCACTTCCTTCCTTGTCGGTATGCTCCGTATAGCTATAATGTCAGCGTCTACGATGGCGTGTCAGAACTGGCGAGTACGACGTGCTCGAGCACTCGTTTAGCCGGGACCCTCCTGCTACCCGGTAGAGCTCCAGGCACTTCCTCCTCCTCATCGGAATCGACAGACAAGCTGTCAGTCAGCTGGTGCGATCACAGCATAGGTAGGCAGGGGAACTGACTCGACTGTGGGGATAATCGACCTGATTTCGCTAGGCCCCGAACTCTGCTGATGACTACGCGAGCTACTGGAAGGGAAGTCTGCGTAGGTCAGCTTGATGCGAGCTGAAGGTAGCAATCAGACTCACTCTGTGGCAAGGAACTGCGTGGTCCGCTGCTCCCCTCGGCATGTCCCCCGCTTCGACTTCCGCTGACGCTCATCCCTAAAGGAGCTGTAAGGTCACAATGGAATGGGAGTGGCTGGTATGAGGTGAATTGATCAGATAGTTGTCTGGGCAAGTAAGAGAATCAGGTGAGAGGAAGAATGAGGGAAGGAAGAGGTCGCAGTGAGATTCGCGTCAACTTCATCATCCCACAGATTCCGCCACACACGCACCCAGATCTGTCGATCTCAAAGAGGGTCCGAGCGCAGAGGAGGTCCAAGCGCAGATACCATTGCTGCAAAGTGGGGGAGGTCATTCTACCGACGGGAGCAGTTATCAGCGCTCCTTGACCAGCTATAAGCTGCAGCGCGCCATTTCCTGTTGGCATTCACTCTCGAGGATGTATGAGCGAGGGGATCGAGCGATCCTTGACGCGAAACGAGATGTGTCCGCGTATGATGAGGACGGCTGTACGGAGTCGAGTAATGCGCCCGACCTGCACACGTCAGCCGACTATTCTTGGCTGGTCCACGCAAGTGAAGGTCTAGCCGCACCGGAGAGGCGAACGAGACCATGACAACAGGGCTGTCACGCCGATGTGCAACTCACTCTTGACCAGATTTTGAGCAATTCGGTTTATCCTGGAAGCTTGGCCGAGGCAAGGGCTGCATGGGCCACCCCGTTGGATCCTCGAACGTATGACCAGCCCATCGAGTGTTGCGTAAGTGGGTTTCGAGCTTGGCGTGTTTGCTTGTAGTCGATGGTGTTGAGGTGGAGATGGACATCAAGGGACTTGACCGCCAGGTGCGGGTGATGAGAAGCAGAATATCGGTCTCGGAGCTCGCCGAGCGAGTGACAGCTAGAATGCTCAACAATGAACATGAGCAGCGTTACCAGGTTCGTCCAGCTTCAGAGGCAGTAGGACCAGGCGGATGGACGAGAGACGAACAGAAGGAGAGAGATGAGGCGGGTCGGCCGGCTACAGTGGCCAGAGTCCAGAGTTTCCGGCGGAAGTGAATGTGGCGGAGTGGCGGGTGAGGTGGCAGGTGCGGGGCAACCCCTAGTCCGCGCTTTGTGCATCCACGGTAGACGTTCACGCGCCATCATTGATCGCCTATAGCCCTTCCTCGCTGCTCATACACGCTGCCTGTGTGTCCTCGGAAGCCGCGAAGCGCTAAGCAGGAACACCCTACAGGCGCCACTCTCTATAGGGTGCCACTCCCTCCCCTCCCTCCTCCTCACAGCCTGTCTGCCCATAGGGAAGAGGCACTAGGGGGCTCGTACGTCCGGTGCAGTGTTGAGGAGATCTAACAATGGAGATCCGGAACCAGAGGGAGCAGCAGAAAGCCAAAAAGAACATTCCATCTCTCCCTTGCCCCTCTCCGACTCCCAGGGCAAAAGATGTAAGCCCGACGTGGGGCTCGAACCCACGACCGAGTGATCGAACCGAGCCTCTCTTTGGCGGCTGGCGTTCAGGCCGACTCGAAGTGAGATGTTGAGGGGGAACTGGAGGCACAAGCGGCTCCTACACCTCTCGCAAAGGTTGAGCGTACTTGTATGTTACGTTGCACTTCTTTTCCATAGCCCGGTTGGCTCAGTTGGTAGAGTTGCTGACTCTTATTTACCGATAAGAATCATCAGCCGGTCGTGGGTTCGAGCCCCACATCGGGCTACTGTCGTCTCTTCCAGTCGGAAGTTGGCAACTACCTCTTTTTTTCATCGAAACTCTGTTGTCCTGCGCCTGCGATGCCTTGCCCAAAGTCTATCCTCCCGCGAGTGTGCTGTGATTGGTCCCTCATGGTGCTGATGGCTGTTCCCCTCGTGAGGCAACTGGTCTCTGCTGATAGGAACTCCTGTCCATGGCGTCGGGTTGAGTTTCGCCATTGCAGACTGGCTTCAGGCTGGATGGGCTGTTTTTTTTTGCATAGGTATATCCCCTCTGTCCCAGAGTCACTTAATCTACCAACTGATATAGCCGGGCTGAAAGGACGGTTTGCAAAAACAATATAAACCTTCACCGGAAGGTCCAGGACCCGAATGGGCCCTCCGCGGACCAATTTCTCCCCGAACTCCCTTTGGCAGATGATGCTGTCTGGCCTCATGTGCCGCTGTTGAACAGTGGCCTTGCGCATTGAAGGGCGGCTTCAGTGGGGTAGGTGCAAGGTGGGCACGGATGCATCTTCATGCTTCACTGAAGGTGGTCCTCCTCCCCGCCACATGTGAGTCTTCAGCCGCCGCCTCTTCGCCACTCGGACTCCACGACCGCCGAGGATCCGAGGTTTCTCCGTGGTCGTGCCGGATGCCTTGCCGCCTCTATCCGCGCATCGATTTGCTCACTATTTGCTCGGCCCCCTTCGCGTCTTGTCAATGTCCCACGTCTCAATCATTTAGTCCTCACCAGTCGCCTCCTACACTTCATCTTCGACCTTCTCGAAGTCTGGCCGAAAGCCCACTGGTCAGCGCATCCCCACCAGCCAAAAACACGATCCCTCCAGGTCCACTCCCCCACTCGGCCAGATCCGATGAGCAGTTCTGCTCGCACGACTCCCCCATTACCATGACCGTGCACCATCTGCCCCGCCTCTCTTCGTCGTCTGCGGAATACACGGACGATGAGAAGGCTTCCTCCACTCGACCTGATACAACAGCCGTCAATACTCCCTTCAATTTTACTCCTCGCAACTCCGAAGTGGCCATGCCAACTCCGCTGTGCGAAAAAGGGGTGCTATCGGCGGCCAAGGAGCAGAATGAGCAATACACCGAGATGGAGTCTGGACTGAGAGGGGGTGTGCAGCTGCGAGGAACCATCAGCCATCGTTCCCGGCGAGATGTGATGGGCGTTTTGGAGCGGGTGGAGAAGGTGGACATGGGAGACGGACTCGGAGAGCGGGAAGTTATCGTCATTGATTGGACGCCCAATGATCCAGGCGTAGGTCCTGTTTCTTGCTGGATCTGCGTGGCTGATTCCCAGAACCCATTCAATTGGTCTGAACCGCGCAAATACATCATCGTCTGGGTAGCGGTCCTCACCACAATGCTCACGGCGATGAACTGCACGTCGGTCGCCATCCTCACCGCTGCTGGAGGACCCGAGCACTTTGGCGTCAATCGAGAATCCTTCGTCCTGACCTTGACTCTCTTGCTCTTGACCATCAGCTTCACACCGCTGATACTGGCGCCCCTTAGCGAGACGGTACGTCGCTCAAAACCTGAGGGATTGGGCTGAATGTTACAGGTTGGTCGCAATATGATCCTCCAAATCACCTCGGTCATGTACGTAAAACCTTGAAGGAGCTTGCATTCGGGCTGATTGACTAGCACTGCTCTCTTGTTCCTCCCACAAGCTCTATCCAAAAATTTCAGCCTCATGCTAGCGGTCAGATTCTTTCAAGGAATGTCCAGTTCAGTCGGAAACTCGATGGTACCAGGAACTATTGCCGATCTCTTCCATGCCAAAGATCGGGGCAGCGCCATGAATCTGTTCGCTTTGATGATCTTTGCTGGCCAAGTGAGTCAAGCTACCGTATCAGGAGGCCAGCTGACTGGCTTAGTCACTCGGTGGTGCTCTTTTTGGGTACATTGCGATGGACTGGGGAATCGCGTGGGCGTATGGCGTGAGTGCTTGTATTTGTAATCGCACAGTGGTAGCTGACCGTCAGTTCCAAGGTATCCTCGGCGCATTCTCTTGCGTTCTCAACCTGATCGTCCTCAGGGAGACAAGAAGTGATGTCCTGCTATCTCGGCGGGCAAGGCGGTTGACCAAGGAATCTGGCAAGTTGCATCTTTGCGCCGCAGATATCTCAAGACAAAGCTTTTGGACGGTCATGTCTATATCGCTTGTGCGACCGCTCCGTGAGTTACTTCATCTAAGGCCCGCTCTCAGCTGACTAGTGTAGAGTACCTCGTTACAGAGCCGATCGTCTCAGCCCTGTCTGCATGGATTGCTTTCGCCTGGGCTTGCGTCTTCCTCGGCGGCACCTCGATACTGCTCGTCTTCCAGGAGTATGGCTGGAATTATGGGCAGCTGGGCATGATTCAAATGTAAGCCTATACACTCTCATTATCTGCTAGGCTGACATGCAGTACGGTCCTCATCGGAGGCATCCTGGGCGCCATCTCCAACCGACATCAAGAGTACCTGTTCCGCCGCTCCGCACTTAAACCGGGCAATAACGGCCGCTCTCCACCTGAAGCTCGCCTGTACTGGGCAGCTTACGGCGGTCTCATGTTCCCGCTCGCCATGTTCGTTTTCGCATGGACAGGTCGACCTTGGATCCCGTGGGCTGTTCCTGCTGTATGTCTCATCATCGCCAACTGGGGGATCTACAGCATGTATGTGGGAATCTTGTGAGTTCAGCACCTTCTCGTCTTGCCTTGACGGCGGGCTGATTTCCAGCAATTACATTGCGGATGCGTACGAGGTGTACTCTTCCTCTGCACAAGCAGCTCAAAGTTTCTGCCGAAATATGGCGAGCGCGACTTTCCCCTTGTTCGCACATCAAATGGTGAGCGTCGCGCTGCTCGGCCAGACAACAAAGCTCATGATCAAGTACAAAGGCCTGGGATACCCGCAGGCGACTACCCTGGTTGCCTCGGTCGCTCTTGCCCTCGCTGCCGCCCCGCTTCTGCTCCTGCGGTATGGCAAAGTCTTGCGAGCGCGGAGTAGAGTAGCCAGTGCGTTGGAGGGGTCTGCCGAGATCGCCGAGGAGACCGGGCATTGATCAGTCTTGGGGTTTGATCTTCTTGTATCATGTAGAACCTCTTCTACCTAGACATAGACTATTCATTTGCATGCTATTCTATAGATACAACATACTGACTTCTATGTACATTAGCAGATTACGCATTGCCAAGATTCCCGCCTCTGCTGATCAATCATCCCCTGGCTCAGAGTCCGACTCCCACTCTGCACCGTCATCCTCATCTTCGACCACAGCCATCGGTTTCGCCTCGATAGCTCCCAGACCAGCCGCCTCCGGTTGCGCCCCAACTACCTCGTGAGCTGGTTCACTTCCATCCTGTATAACGCCGTCGTCCTGGACATTGCCGTCCGGCTTCTCGGCCCTCTCGACCCCGGCGGGCGCTGCTTCCCCTTCCGATGGTTCGCCCAGCAAGGAAGGATCATGCTCTATCTCCGCATCATCCGCCACCGCCGCCGTCGCGTCAGGTACAGCCACCTGGGCCGCCTGCGCCGCATCCGCTTGCCTATCTTCCGCCTCCGCCTTCTCTGCGCCGGCCACCTTGTCGTCCGACACCTCCTTCTCCGCGTCCATCGGCGGCTCATAGTTCTCTACGCGCTCCTCCACCACATATTCGGCGTCGATAACGGCTTGCCGCCACTTGCGCCATTGAGCAGGCATGGTCGGTATACGTAGGCAGCAGAATTTGGCGAACCAAGTGACGATCCCGGCGACTCGGACTGCTATATCAGCTATCGGCTCGTTTCTTTTCGCTTCATGTTGCTCCTCTGACTCACATTCGGCCATCATGAACCGCTGTTTCGGCATGGCCATCGCCATGGGCTCCCTTCCTGCCAGGAGCAAAGTCAAGCTGTACGTGAATACGAAAGGTAACGATATGTCGATGGCCAGCGAGGCGAATTCAGCGCGTAGGATGAGAGCGATGTGCCGGAGATTGTGCTCGAATGGGTCGCTCCATAGCTGATGATTAGCTAAGGATCTGTTGGGTTTATAAGTGGAACTTACCTGGTGGACTTCGTGCGCTTCCTCTCCTCTGATCCGGCCAAAAAGACCGCAAGCGCCAAGCTCTATCGAATTGAGTATAGCACCCAGCGCCCTGATGCGTGAGCTCCACTCTTATATCAGAATAGCTGAAACTTACCAGACATCCCAAATGTGAACAACAGGAGCAGCAAAGCTGAGTCCGTATCGCATAAACAACCCCACCCTGAGCTCCCATACCATGCCCCTCAAGATCGGATGCACCAAGTAGATCGCAAAGATGGCAATGGCCTTGCGCATTCTCGCCATGAAGTACCGCTTGAGTTTGGTTTGACGAGTGGCGAGTCGCCTCTCTCTCGCGCGTCCGAGGGCGACCGTGATCACGTAGGTACGGCGACCGGCCAGAATGGCGGCATAGATGGTGTATGCGCCAACAAGCTAGTGGTCAGCTTGGACATCAAGCAAGATATGTGAAACTTACGAAGGAGTAGCCATCGTGCACCTGGCCAAAACGCCCCTTCAAAATCTCCCGTCCCAACACGATAGGTCCCAGCGTGGCCAAACCCATCGTCGCTCCACCGCCCGCAAGCATCGATAAGATAAAGACATGCACCCTCGTCCTCCACTTCTCCGGAAGAAACACCACCTTGAAGTCCATGACCGGATTCCTGTCCGCCTTCCGAGACAAGAGATCCTGACGGATCATCTTGAGCTTGTCGTGCTCCGTCTTGGGCTGTCGGCGGTCATCGAGAGGGATGAACATCCCCTCGCGGCGCGTTGAGCCGCGTACTTTGACGGAAAGGAGGACGACGCGGTCTTGAGCGGGTACGCGAGCGAATGTCGCGTCGGACTGGTACGATCCGAAAAGCAGACGGAAGGGGATGTCGAGGGCGTTCCAGATGATGCTTTCGACTCGGCCAGGCTTGGCAGGTTGGGTCCAGTCGCGCCCATCTGACGAATTGAGGAGCAGGCGATCGAGTCGGAGAAGTCGGGTCGAGTAGCGCCAATACACGCCCAGGAACTTCTTCAGGGTACGCTGCGGCCGAATCGAATGGATAGTGTGGGGTAGAGCAACAAGGAGAAAGATATAGTCGAAGGGGATGGGACTGAGCGGTCCACTGGAACATGAGCTTGGTCCTGGCGCAAGCTGTGCAAACTCACAATCCATCTCTTCTGAGGGGTAAGATGCCGTTCGGTACAAGCCATTTGATGCCCCATGGGACAGCGCCGAACAGCCACCAAACGAGGAAGCTATACATAAGCGTCGAAAGCCCAAGCTGCTGATTAGCGAGGCCCGCTCCCAGTATTGATGAACTTACTTTGCGGAATTGCGCCCCGGCCGATCGGTCGATAATCTCCTTGACTGGCGAGTACTTTGGATCGTGCGGGTCTCGGATGAAGTAAAGTGCTCCCGGTCGGCAGTACTGCCCTGTCAGCCAGACTTTTGTACAGTCTCGGAGATCTGCGCTGACGTACCGATCGGCACCAGGCCAGAACCTGAGCAAATCCGTACATGAAGCTGCGCTATCAGCTTGTAAGCCCAGTGTGGACTACGACCAACTCACATAGTACCGACAAGCCAGGTCATGAAGGCCACTCCGAGCGCGATCTCCCTCGTCTCCTTGATCTTCTCCAGCACTGAAGTATACGGAACCAGCGGCATCGAGCACAAGGCCATGAGCGCACCAGCACCGAGCGGGAAGGCGACCAGCTCGAGCGCAAGGAACATGATGAGCTGACGAGTCAGCTGGCTACCCCACGGACTGCAGAGCTAATTAACCTTGACCGAAGCCCTGAATCGTCTAAGACCCTTCTTCCACTCGTCACTCGCTTGGATGTGTCCCATCTCCCCCAGCCACGCCACGGTGACCACCAGACCGAGCACAACAGCGTAGGCGAGGACGAGACAGGCGATCCCATCGCCGATGGTCCCGCTCGTGGCGGTCCGAATGGCGAAGGAGCGGTAGACGTCGTAGGCTTTGTAGGCCTTGTTGCCGAAGAGAGCGAGACCGTCGAGGATAGTCTCGGACTTGATATCGAGAGGAATGACAAGGGTCGACGGGATGAGGGTCAGGCGGGAGGTGATGAGGTCGGGAATGGCGATGCTGAGGATACGCGGATCGCGTAGCACCGGCTCTGCGACCGTCCCGATCCCAGCAAAATTCTTCGCTTTGCCCAGCATTCCCGCGAGATCCAGCCCACCTGACGAGCTGTATCGCCCCTCAAGCCCCAACACCCTCGCCAGGATCTTTCCGGCCGCCAGGAACGCCCCACCGAGTGGCTTGAGCACTACATCCCGCACAATCTCCACGACGATGTCGACGATGGGATCGGTCAGGTACCGAGACCAGCGGAGGAATGTCCGAGCGATGCTCCAACCGAGTTTGGCGATACCGAGGATGGAACGTATTGGATCGATGCAGAGCAGCATCTTGCCGGCCGTCATAGGGAAGAGGACGAAGGTGGACATGGTGGCGCCCATGATGGCGATAGCGAGGATGAGGTTCTGGATGAGAGCCGAGTAAGGGCCAACAAGACCGACGACTGCGGTGTCAGCACGAAATTGTAAACGCTCAGGCTAGACTCACCCTCCAAGATCTGATCCCAGTCGTCCGGTGCCCATGCGCCCCCTTCTTCGTCCTCAAACATGACCTCCTCGGCCTCCTCGGCTGGATTATCTTCCGCGTCTTCATCCTCTTCCGCCTGATCGAGTGCGACAATGTCCTCGTCCCCTGCGACCGTATCCCCGTCCTCTACCTCTTCATGCACATCACCCGCCGCCTCCTGCCATATCTTCACCGCCTCTCGCTCCTCCGCCGCCTCCGCCGCCCGTGTCTCTTGGCGCCAGTCCTCGTCCTCCCAAAGCTCCGCAGCGATTTGTTCCGGCGCAGCCTCCGCTGCCATCGCCCCTCGGTGCCTCTCATGATCGGTCGAGGCCCTAGCATGGACATGCCGATTCTTGTGCGCCATATACTGAGCGAGGTCTTGTTGGTCATTGAGCTCGACATCAAGTGAGGCTACGAGTCCGGTCGATTTCGGTAAGGGAGCATCTTCGCTTTCTCTGGGTGCGGCAGCTGATGCTCCGCCGATGAGAGCCGATCCGGAGGGTGCTTGTTGAAATTGACCAGCCTCTTCGTGAGAGCGATCCGATGCCGCCCCGTCCGCCAGGTCGGCCAAAGTCTCGGCCCCAGGCACCTTGTCTGCGGAAACATCGCCGGACAAGTTGTCTTCCCCACCGTAAACCTCCCAGGGCATCGGAGCCGCGGGCTGAAAGAGTGGCTGTGGGTGTCCAGTACGACCGACGACCGCATCAGGAGATGGGGGCACGGCTGTGTCGCCCGGAGACGGCACCGAGATCTCATCCGTAGGGCCGCTAATTGAAGCAACAGCGTTCGGGAGAGGGAGCTCCGTGGCCCCCTCGGGATAGGCGGCGGGCACGCTCAGCCTATCTCCCTCTTCCGCCTTCTTGCCCTGCATTCCCTTAGCTTCCGCCGATCCCGCCTTGTCCCCTCCTGCAATCAAATTGGAGAGTATCTCGCGGATCTCATCCGACAGATCCTTGTAACTTTTTATCAATGTATCCACTTTCGCCATCATCTCTGAGATCTTGTCCCCGTCCGCTAGGATAGTGTCCAAGCGCAGATTGATGTTGGTCATTTCGGTAAGGTCAAATTCGGTGGCACCCGTCGTTGGGCGCGATGCTATGACCGACATGTCCTGCGAAGCCGCCGTGTGTCGATCTTGGTTATCGGACGAGGCGGCTTCGACTAGCTGCAGGAGATACGTAAGCGGGTTGTCGGTGGGCATCGATCTGACGAACGCAAGCATCTCTGCAGGCGATAATGATGGCTTGGCTTCGAGAGGCGAAGAAGGTGGTGTCGGAGCTGGGGTAGCTGGTTGCACCGACGGGTCCGCCGTAACGTCCGAACTGGACACCACGATGGTGTCAGGCACCGGCTGTTGTTCCGGATCCCCGCTTGCAGAGTCCTCTTCTATTCCGTTCGGCGCTGGAGGGAGCTCCTGGACCATTGCGCCTGTTGCGGATCCTTCCGCCGCATCCCTCAGCAACTCCGGTGCCCTCCACGCCGCCGCATCCAATCCCTTCGCCAACTCCGCCCTAGCTCTTGAGCTACGCAGCGCTTCAGCCTGATCGAGGAGGGTCTCAAACCAAATGACGCCTTGACGATACCGGACGTCGATGGAAGCTTCGGGGTCGATCGTGCCGGATCCCGCGGCTGTGCGACGAGCGGCGAGTGTGGAAGGGCCGGGACCGCCTTGGCTGAGCCCTGGCTCGATGTGACCCGGCGGGGGGACCGAGTCGGCGCGGGTTGGAAGGACCGGGACCGCACCGACGGGGTCCGTCACTCGCTCGTCCCGCACGCTCTCGACGTCTTCACCGTCCCCATCCTCGTCCCCGCCTTCCCCGCCACTATCCGTCTCCCAATCCTCCAGCTTCGCCGCGTCATTCAACATCTTGATACTCGCATCGCGCCTATCGTCCTCCGCCTCCCTCCTCATCTGCCTGACCACCTTGGCATTCAGAGGGATGAGCTTCCCACTCGGTATCTTCGTAAAGCGCCTCTCCGCTATGCCGTTCCGGATGACCCATTCCTCGGGGATGATCCGCTCGTCCTTGGGCGGAGTGGGCTTTTCGTGATTCGCCCAGTTATAGCTCGAGTACCACTCCCGGAGGAAGATGAGCGATACGATGACAGCCGCGAGACCGATCGAGAGCATTTGGCCTTGAAAGATGAAGTATGGCGTGGGGGCGTCGAAGGAGGCGCCGGTAAGGTGGGATCTGAGCTGGGGTGTGGGTAGGGGAGGTGGGGGTAATGGGTCAAGAGGCGTGCTCAGATCGTACTCCGCTGCACTTCTGGTCAAGTTGAAGCAGAACCTGACGGCGCGCTCGAGGAGCTTGAGAGGACCGGATTGGAATATCGTGGCGTTGTCGTGTAAGCGGGGGGGCGAGGGACTGGGGAGTAAGGACGAGGTAGCATTGCCGACGAGCTCTTGGATGGTGACGTTCTCGACGGCGGTCATGTCGACGAGCCGTTCGGACGCGTCTCGGGGCACCAAGCCGGCGATCCTGCTCAAGCGTCAGCGATAGCCCTCTTCCCGAAGGAAAGGACTCACGCAAAATCTGCAAACCATCCAAAAGTTCTCAGCCCGCCCATGTTCGCCATGGGAAGCACGACGAGCCAGACCAGTATGACGAGCCAGCATCGATAGATGTACTTTAGCGTCCGACCGATGTAGCGCTCGATCTGGCGAAAGTAGACCGTAGGCGGAATGATCGAAGGGAGATTCGGTGGATAAACTGGTACGGTAAGCTCTGTGGCTACGACGAACCATCTATTCGGCGGGGAAGCTCACCTTTGGTGAATTCGTACTGATGGCCGCATATCTCGCACTGCTTCTTCTGGCTCATAGCTAACCAGCTCTTCAAGCTATACCTTCAGCTTATGGATCGCCCGAGCTGGGATCTGATGGCTCACCAATCCGGATGTACGTATCGTACTGAGCCCGAGCACTTGCATGGATGCACCATAGGATTGAACTCGTCTGCTTCCAGTCTGCAGACCCTGCAGACATCTATGAGATCAGCAGGCACCAGATAAGAATCGGCCAGGTGAAGGGAGCTGGTTTCTTGGCGAAGGCCCCGACTTCGGACTGAAGACTTACCCTCTTCCTGCTCCTCCCCCTCTATACCTATTCTGAACGGGTCGTCCACCATCTTAGCTACGTGTAGCTCTTACCAGCTGGTCTTACGAGCTGGAGGGACGTACATAGATTCGCAGCTTGGACGAGCAGAAAGGAGAGGGATTTCTGAAACGCGCACGGACTTGTTCCAATTTCTACCCGATCCGGCAACTCGTGTACCCGCATGGTCCTCACTGCTCAGACCTCGCTCGATCCGGTCCCCCACCCAGCAACCCCCCATTCAACCACTCTTGCCACCATACTTCATCCTCACCACAACACACCTCAGCGAGCATCATGAGGACCTCCACGCTCGTCACACTCCTTCCCTTCCTCGCTGGCGCGATCGCCACCCCCTTCCAGTTCCCCACCGACCCTACCCAGCTGGCCGCGCAAGCGGTCCACTCGGTCCAGGACTGGTTCTCTGGCGCCGTCTCTCAGGCGAGCACCAAGTTTGAGCAATGGGAGAAGGAGAGTTCAGTCGTCAAGGCCGAGAATGTAGTGACCAACGGTATTGAATGTACGTATCCCCCTTCACGTCCCGGCTCCGGGTCCTTGACCCCGATAAGGAAGGTGGACTGATCGTCAGACCTCTCCCTCACCCATCCCGAGTTCCCGCTACACCGACTCCGAGTGGTCTCACCCAAGATCTGTGACTCGTCCGTGAAGCAGTACTCGGGCTACCTCGATATTAGCGAGACCAAGCACCTCTTCTTCTGGTTCGAGGAGTCTCGGTCCAAGCCGAAGGACGACCCCTTGGTATTGTGGCTCAACGGTGAGCAGCTAGCCCGCCTGGTTCATTCCCTCTGGCATAGCTGACAATATAGGCGGACCTGGATGCTCATCCACCACCGGGCTGCTGTTCGAGCTCGGCGGCTGCACCATCGAAAACGAAGGCCAGAATGTCACCCGCAACAAGCACTCTTGGAACAACGTCGCCAACGTGCTCTTCCTGGACCAGCCCGTCGGCGTCGGATTCAGCTACAGCGACTCGGGAGAGGTCAACAACAGTCCTGCAGCGGCTGAGGATGTCTACGCTTTCCTCATTCTGTTCATCTCGCAGGTCAGCTACGGTACTTTGAGCGTCCTTCTGGTCTCCAAGCTGACATAGCAGTTCGACAAGTACGCCAAGCAGCCCTTCCACATCGCTGGCGAGTCGTACGCTGGAACCTACCTTCCACACATCGCCAACGTCATCCACTCGCACAACTCGGCCCTCCAGCTTGCGCCTACGCCCAAGGTCCCGGTGCTCAACTTTAAGTCGGTCATGATCGGGTAAGTTGTGTGCAATCCCGCGACAAGCGAAGTGCTCCAGCTGATCCCGTAGAAATGGTCTCACCAACGCATACGAGCAGTTCGGCGCCGTCGCAGAGTAAGCTATCCAATCCATCGCATAGATTCCGCGGGATTCCAGCTGACATTTCAGCTGGGCTTGTGATGGTCCATACGCCGTCTATGCTCCCGACGCTAGCGAGTGTGTAGCCCTCCGCGGGAAACAGCCTCGGTGCCAGAGCTTGATCTCTAGCTGCCAGAAGTAAGCTGGCCCAAGCCCATCGCTGCGGGCTGTAGCTGATAGGGACAGGACCGGCTCCCGATTCTCCTGCGTCCCTGCCGCACTCTACTGCTGGAGCTTGTTCAACAGCCTCCAAGAGCTCGTAAGCTATCCAATACGGCTCGGTGGGCTTGAAGCTGACAAGTAGGGCTTGAACATGTACGACGTGCGTAGGAAGTGCGACAAGAGCAAGGACAAGGATGGACCTGTAAGCTGGGCCGTGTGAAACGATGAATACTGGGTCTAGCTTACATCTCAGCTGTGCTACAGGGAGATGGGCTGGATGGAGACCTACCTCAACAAGCCCGAGGTGAAGAAGGGTAAGCTGCCTCAAACAGGTCGACTGCACGAAAGGAAGCTGACAGACAGAACTCGGTGCCCCTGCCGATATCAACTTTGAGTCTTGCAACATGAAGATCAACCAGAACTTGTGCGTTGAGCGTAGCCGCCCTGTGACAGGCAAAGGTGGACTCAACTGACAGAACAGCTTGCTCCAGGGTGATGGAGTCAAGGACACCGCTTCGCTTCTCCCTGCGCTGATCGAGGATGGGATTCGGGTACTGCTATATTCTGGCGAGGCGGACATGCGTGAGTACTAGACTTCAGCTCAGATGTACCCCGCGTCTTGGGTGCAAGAGCTGATCCGCTAGTCGTCAACTTTATCGGCTGCTCCCGCGTCCTCGATACACTCGTGACCTCGTACCAAAACGCATACCTCGCCGCGCCTACGCACAACTTTACCGCCTCGGACGGCAAGGTCTCGGGCTGGACCAAGAAGGCCGGGGACGGTGCAGGAAATGTCGCTTTTGTAGCCTTTGCGAACGCTGGACACATGGTCAGTTGGCAGGGCTATATGACTCACAAACGCACAGCTGACTGAGCAGGTACCGCACGACGACCCCGTTGCTGCGTTGACTATGTTTGAGCGGTGGTTGGCTAACAAGCCGCTTGCTTGATCTGAAGCTCGGAGAGGGGGTCAAGGAATCAGAGAGGAGAGGACCGGGGCGGGACAATACATGACCGTAGCAGAAGTAAGAAGAGGTCGATCACAAGGAGCAGCTCGAATGTATCTCTGTAGCATTGAAGTGACATGATATGGTTGCGTAATCTCGCTGTCATGAGCGAGTCGGCTGGAATGTACTATCTATGACAACATGAACCACCTTTCTTCCAACCATCGTTATTCGTTCCCCCGTCAATCTATGCCTCGGCCATCTGCAACTCCTCCGCCTCGGGCGCCAATTCGCCCTCCAACTCCCTCCTTTCCTCCTCCTTATCCTCCCCTACCCACCCACCGCCCTTGCCCCCATCCAACCATCCCTCCCAATACTCGCAATCCTCCGCATTGACCGGTCCCCCTTCCGCACAAAAGTCAAACACCGGACATTTCCCACACGGGACCTCGGTCTGGCCGAGGGGTACCGTCATCCGGTTCGTCGCCCTATACACAATCTGGCGGTCCGAGAGGTTTTGCAACCCCGCGGGCTGGATCGACTCGCCAGCGGCCATGACGGGCCGACCGCGCCTGACGGGGCCGTCACCGTCGATATCTGAGGAATTGACCGAGGAGACCGAGTCGTCGGAATCGCTCTCTGAGGACGAGGAAGAGGAGGAGGACGAAGAGGAAGATGAAGAATCGGAGGATTTGGAGCGCTTTTTGGTGGAGGATTTGGATTTGGACTTTTTACGGTCGGCCGCTTCGACGTCGGAGAGCGCCACGAGGGAGTCGGGGGCATCAGAGTCAGAGTCGGCGTTCTGCACGTCAGCTCTAGAAACGAATACGGACCAGACTGCTATCTTCTCCATCCCCTGCTACGGCTGCCACAGTGGTCTTCCACCATCGAGCACCACTCTGCTCTCCACTCCGACTCGCTCCATCTCTCCACATCTGAGAGTTGACTCCAGCTCACCTTTGACTTTTTCGACTTCTGTCGACTTTTTTCCCTCTTCCTCCGTTTTCTTTCCCTCTTCTTTTCTCGAAGTCGATCCTTCTCGCGCCGTTTTCTCTCCTTCTCCCGCTCTCGCTCCTTGGCCTTCTCTCTCTTCTTACGCGCCCTGGCCTTCTGTTTTTCCTTATCGCGAGCCAACTCGGCTCTCCGGTCCTTCTCATCATCGTCCATTTCGTCATCCTCGTCCTCCCCGACCCCGCCGGCATCCCCATTCCCGCCCTTCGCCCGCTTCCGTACCGGCTCATCATCATCCGACATGTCATTATCGCCCATGACCCCTCCGACGGGTTTGATGATCTCCACGAGCCCGTCGAGCTCCAAAGCGCGCATAACCTCCATAATCTCCTTGACGCCGAGCCGCGCCTGGACGATGTTGAGCTTGTCGACGAATTGGAGGAGTTGTTTGGGGGTGGGAAGACTGGGGGTGCGCCCGGCGGGGTAGATGGGGTTGTTGACGGTCGAGGATTCGCCGTTTTTATTGGATCCGTATCCTTTGAAGGTCTGCACCAGATCAGCTACTTCTACAGATACTCAAGTGGAGCAGAAGCGAAGGACGTACCTTCTTCCGGACATGCTCAAGCAGGACGTCCCGGATGACATCCACCAGTCCCTCGTCAAACTCCTTGTTGTCGTCGTACCAGATACCGCCCGTCAGGTCCGCCGCGGGCTTGTATTGCGCGGAGTGGTAGAGCGTGGTAGTCGGAGCCTGGACGTCAGCCATCACTCTAGAGACCGGGCAGTATATGAGTCCTCTCATCAAGGATCATGCACGAGGCCTGAGGTATCCGGTTGCTACTCACAGAAACAGCCTTGAATTGCTTGATGAGCCCAATCTTCTCAAGCTCTGTGATGTTCTTCCGTAGCATCGTCGGGGGCATGACCTCTTGCGGGATGAGTCGACGTATCCGGACCATGGATATTCCGCGATCAGTCGCGTCCTCGATGACTCGCTTGACGAGCTTTTGTTCCGCCGTCAAGCTGACCACACTGAATGTCTGTCAGCTCTGACTGTCCATGGAAGTGGGTAAAGGGAGAGCTCACTCTTCACGAGCTTTGCTCTTTTGAGCATTGAACATCTTGTCCCCGCTCGGCATGCTCGATACAGTCATCAACCCCTGCGGACATCAGCTCGAGCTCATTTCGACCCTTCACTAAACCCAAGAGGTGGACATACCACCGAGATGAGATTGGCGAGGGAGCTCTGCAGCTCCTTCTGCTTGATCATTGGCAGGCTCGTTTGTAGCTGTAGCTCGCTCATACTCTGGGTTGTCAGCTCAGAGCCATGCCCATCTGGCAGAAGCATCTAGCTCACCTGCGACTTGGCCGCGAGGATCTTCTTCCAGACCTGCTGGTCGGTCAGGGAGAGTGCTTTCCCCATTTTGGCGAGAGGTTTTCGTTATGCTATCTCATCGATTCGGAGTAGTGGATCGGACAGACTGAGGCAGCTACGGTGGAGCTGCGAGCTACAGGGAGGCGGGTCAAGAGCGAAAGTTGAAGGCTGTTTTGGCTGAGACAACAGAGCTTTCAGAAATCCACCTCTTGGACGCACGGATCAACGTTTGGCTGGGTGACGTGGCTTTCCTGAAACGGGTATCAATTGACTGTAGTGGCTCCTGGTGGAGGTCAAGCGATAGGTCCACAAGGTCCAGCTTGGCCGTTCAATACATACAGCTTCTATACATCCTACCTACAGCGCCTCTCGCCAACCCACTCAGACAGCTCAGCAGAGGCAGAGGAATCGCTCAGGTCCGAAAGAGCGCACATGCTCCGCTGCGGAAGCAATGTCCACCCAGGCGGACGTCCTCGACAATATCTTCCACCGCCTCGCCAACAAGTGAGCTGGCAGGGCCTCGTGACCTGAACCGTAGCTGACGACGCCTTAGGAATGAGGAGATCCGTATCCATGCAGCTCAAGATCTTCGCCTTCATGTGGGTCCAGCTGCGGCTAGCGAGACGAAGCCAGCAGAAGCTGATACCCCCTATAGGTGACGGAATATACCCAAGAGCACCTCGGGCACGATGGGCTCAAGGGCGTCTGGGGAGATGTCTTCCATCGGATGTTCGAGTTGACGAGGAGTAACAATGCCTTCGAGAGGCTGGGCGCTTGCGTCGCTATCGGTAAGCTGGCTGACCAGCAACGGGCGGACGAGTAGCTCATGGTGTAGACGAAATGATCCAGTCGACCAAGGATGATACGCCGGACCGAGCGCTGCAGAAGAATCTTAGGCTGTACGAATGTGAGCTCGCTCGAGAGCGGATACCACGCCGTACGAGCTGATCCCTAGATCTTCGGCCTCTTCTGACATGTACTGACTCGACGGTCATGATAGCTGCTGCCAAGGTGGTCGGTGAGCTGACACCATCCCGGCAAAGCCTCCAGAGGTGAAAAGCTGACCTCTAGGTAATATGGTAGAGCTCTCTGGACCCATTCTCGGCGAGTCCTTCTTCAACAAGGAGGTCGGGCAGGCATTGCAGCTTCTTGACGGTAGGTATCGCTTCGTCTCCACCCAGAAGAGCAGCGCTGATCGCCCAGACTCGAGATCCGAAGCCGGTCGCTTCAGCGGTGTACTAGTGCTCCATCAGTTCGCCTCCAAAGCTGGCGCGTTCTTCTACCAGCATGTTTCGAGGGTGCTTGACAAGATCTGGACTCCGCTGCGGGATTCAAGGGTAAGCTAGCATGATCTCTGTGAGGAATGAGGTCCAGCTGATCAAGTAGACTATGGTCCGAGAACGAGCCTCCATGCTTCTCTCTGCCTGTCTGCGACTAGTCAAGGAACGCGAAAAGTCACCGACGGATGTCTATCGTCGGATCTTTGAAGAGGCGCGGAGCGGATTGCAAAAGGCCGGATCGACCGACTCCATCCTCGGCTCCCTGCATGCCGTCGGTGCTATGCTGGATAATCAGCAACTGGTGAGCTTTCTCTTTGTGTCACCTCTGTATCCACGAAGACGAAGCTGACCCTCAAGTCGATGCAGCAATTCTACAAGGACGTCTGCGAGCTTACCCTTCGATACCGCGACTCCAAGGAAATCTCGGTCCGCAAAATGGTCATCTCCCTCATCCCTAGTATGGCGACCTACGACAGCGACGAGTTCGAGGCGCTCTACCTGCATCGGAGTATGGCGTATCTCCTCCAGGCACTGCAGAAGCCTACGGATAGGGATACGGGCTATGTCGCGCTGGGCTATATGGCGTTGACGTTGGGGAGCAAGATGAGGCCGTTCATCGACGATATTGTCAAGGTCATCAAGGATCATCTGCGGCAAAGAGGGTGAATGGGACGCTGAATTGTAATAAAGTGGTGGGCTGACTCGACAGGAAAAAGAACGCACCAGCAGAAGGACCAATCTTCCAGTGCCTCGGCTACCTATCTCGAGCGGTCGGACCGATGCTTACTCGTCAAATGCACGATGTACTCGACCTCATGTTCCTCTGCGGTCTGAGCGAGCCGCTGTATAGCTCGCTAAAGGACATCGCGGATCATATCCCTCCTCTTCTGCGTACTGTCCAAGGTGAGCTAGTCTTAAGCCAAACTCCTTAACGCCAAAGCTGACACCCAGATCGTCTCCTCGATAGCATCTCCCTCGTCCTTACTGGTCACTCCTTCCGGCCGCTCGGAGCACCTCAGCGGAATCTTCCAAACGGCACAGCGCGAGACATCCCCGCTGGTACCCATACCGCCGAGGTCCAGGCGCTCGCCCTCCACGTCCTCGGCACCTTTGACTTTTCCGGTCACACCCTCAACGAGTTCGTCCGAGATGCTGTCCTACCGTACCTCGAGCATGACAGCATTGAGGTCAGGCAAGAGGCGGTTCTGGCGTCGACGCAGCTCTTTATCCATGATCCAATCTGCTACCAAACGAGCAGTCATTCTATCGAGATTGTCAGCGATGTCCTGGAGAAGCTCTTGACTGTGGGAATTACAGATCCAAGTGAGTTTGCCAATTGCGAGTTGCATGCGCCAACTGACGAATAGGCTCAAGTATCCGGCAGACCGTCCTGGAACACCTCAGCGAGCGGTTCGACAAGCACTTGTCGCAAGCCGAGGATATCAGATGTCTCTTTATCGCGCTCAACGATGAGGTGTTCCATAATCGGGAGCTGGCGATCGGTATTATCGGTCGACTATCGGTTCTCAACCCAGCCTACGTTATGCCGCCACTACGAAAGTCGCTCATCAACCTCATTACCGAGTTGGAGTACTCTACCAATACGTGAGCTAGGTCTTGTTTGCGAACGTTTGAGCACACAGGTAGCTGACCCTTCAGGAAACAAAAGGAGGAATCCGCCAAACTCCTCTGCCTCCTCATCGCCGCCGCCGCCTCCCTCGTCAAATCCTACGCGCCCACCATCCTCACTGTTCTCGTCCGTACCGCCGAATCCCCCGAAACCACCACTGTCGTCTCTGCCGAATGCGTCAAATGCATCGGCGAGCTCGCACGCGTCGCTGGCGAAGAGCTCGTATCGAGCGCCAAGCCGGTCATGGCCATGGTCATCGGCATGCTCAATGACCAGACCAGCCCGATCAAGCGGAATGCGGCGCTCAAGACGCTGGGTCAGCTGGCGGGTAATACGGCGGAAGTGATTCAGCCATATACGGATCACCCGCAGCTGTTGGCGGTGCTCTTCAGGTTGTTGAGGACGGAGTCGGATTCAACGGTCCGGATGGAGACAATCAGGACGATGGGGATGCTAGGTGCTCTGGACCCCTTCAAGCACAAAGTAAGCCGAGCATGTTCTGTATATCGGCGCAGCTGACAAGCAGCTCTTGCAAGGAAGCGAGGACGTTAACGCCGAGTCATCCGGGCCAAGGGTGACAGACATCACCCTTCTGATGAACTCGCCTACGACATCCAATGAGGACTTTTACCAGACCGTAGCGATCAACTCGCTGGTGTCGGTGTTGAACGACTCGACGATGAAGGAGTTCCATTATGAGGCGGTAGAGGCGGTCATGTTGATCTTCCGGACTCAGCGGTTGCGATGCGTTTCGTTCCTCCCTCAGGTCAGCTGCCCGCATGACGCACCAGTCAAAGAGTGAGCTGACTCCCAGATCCTCCCCGCCTTCCTGCATGTCATCCGCATCGCTGCTCCCCATCGCCAAGATGTCTACCTCAAGCAGCTCGCCAATCTCATCACCATCGTCAAGCAGCACATTCGCAACTACCTCGAAGACGTCTTCGGCCTGGTCCACGACTTCTGGGACCCCAACTCCAACCTCCAAATCACCATCATCCACCTCGTCGAGGCCGTCGCCAAAGCGGTCGAAGGCGAGTTCAAGGCGTACCTCCCCCGTCTCCTCCAGCAGATCCTGCGCACCTTTGACGGCGACCTCGCGGCCAAATACCTCCCGGAACGACGGCGGAATACGCTCCTTCATATTCTCAAGGCGTTCTACGTCTTTGGCAGCAGTATCGAGGACTACCTCCACCTCGTCCTCCCCGTCATTGTCCGCAGCTTTGATAATCCCCTCGCCCCGGACGAGCTGCGCAAGGCGGCATTGCGGACGACGGGCCAGCTTTGCCGCAAGGTCAACTTTTCGGACCATGCGAGTCAGATCATCCATCCCTTAATTAGGACGCTGGGCAATAGCGAGTCAGAGATCAGGGGGATTGCGATGGACACGCTGAGTGTCCTGGTCCTGCAGTTTGGGCCGGATTATGCCATCTTTATCCCGATGGTCAATAAGGTGAGCTTGGTTGTACTCGTATTTTGCACCGAAAGCTGACCATCAGACCCTGGTCGAGCACAAGATCACACATCCGACCTACGACCAGCTCATCACCAAGCTCCTCAACCGCGAGCGCCTTCCACCAGATCTCGGCCCCGTCGAGCGGTTCGCGAATGACCCGATGTCAGACATGTCGGTCGTTGCGGAGCAGGCCAAGCTGCCGGTCAATCAGCAGCAGCTCAAGGCGGCATGGGACTGCTCGGGCGTCACCTCCAAGCAGGACTGGATCGAGTGGATCAAGCGGCTAGGGAACGAGCTCATGCGCGAGTCTCCCAGTCAGGCGATCCGGGCGAGTCGGAATTTGGCCGAGGTGCATCCGCCGTTTGCGAGGGAGCTGTTCAATGTGGCGTTTGTGTCGTGCTGGTCCGAGCTGTACGAGAGCTACCAGGTAAGTCTTGGCTCTTGTGGTCTGGACTGAGCTGATCAAACAGGAGGATCTGGTGCACCATCTTGAGATGGCATTGACGAATCCGGCGGTTCCGCCCGATGCGGTCAATGTAATTCTCAACTTGGCGGAGTTCATGGAGCATGACGAGAAGCCACTGGCTATCGAGTCGAGACTGCTGGGCGACTACGTGAGTTGCTCAATTGAATACAGCTGATCGTCAGGCCGCCATCTTCCACGCCTACGCCAAAGCTCTGCACTATAAGGAGCTCGAGTTCTTCGTCGACGCCTCCGTCGGCGTCGTCGAGGACCTTATCAGCATCAACCAGAAGCTGCAGCAATCCGACGCTGCCTGGGGTACGCTCGAGTACGCCCAGGAGAATATGGAGATGACGGACGATGTCCTCTGGTACGAGAAGCTCGGACGATGGGAGGAGGCGCTCAAAGTCTGGACTGCGCGCGGCGACGACCCGGACACCGACTTTTCCGAGGACCGGATCGCAATGGGCAAGCTGCAGGCCCTGCACGCTCTCGGCGAATGGGATCAGCTCTCCGAATTCGTCTCGGTCCGGTGGACGACCGCTACCAACGATGAAAAGAAGCTTATGGCTCCTTTGGCAGCCGCGGCTAGTTGGAGTCTGTATCAATGGGATCAGATGGACGACTATATCGCGTCGATGAAGAGCGACTCGGCGGACCGGAACTTCTTCCGCGCGATCCTGCAGGTGCATCGGAATCAGTATAGCCAGGCATTGAAGAGTATTGGAAGAGCAAGGGAGAAGCTGGATCCGGAGTTGACGTCGTTGACGAGCGAGAGTTATGGAAGGGCGTACGAGTGAGTCCTGACCATTGACACGCGGTCAAAGCTGACGAGTAGCGTGATTGTTCGAGTACAGATGCTGTCCGAGCTGGAGGAGATCATCCAGTACAAGGATCTTCAGCACGAGCCGTATCGGCAGGAAACGCTGCGGAAGACTTGGCACAACAGGTGAGTAATACCGACAGCATCTGCTGATTGTAGGCTGGAAGGGTGTCAGCGCGACGTCGAGGTATGGCAGCGTATCCTCCAACTCCGTTCCCTTGTCCTTTCGCCCAGCGAAGACATGGACACCTGGATCACCTTTGTCGACCTCTGCCGCACGTCCGACCGGATCAACCTCGCCGAAAAAACTCTCACCTCGCTGGTCGGCAATACCAACCTCGAGACGGACTCGGAGGAGAACCCTATCCGCGCACCACCACCCGTCATCTTTGCCTACTACCGCCTCACTTGGGCCAAGCACAACCGGGACAACGAAAAGGGCGAGCGCGTCAACTCGCTCAACCAGCTTCGGCTGTTCACCGAGACGCTCTCGAACGATATCGGGGTCAGTGGGGACGGTCTGGCTCGTTCTGCCCTTACCGACGAAAAGCTCTTCAGCGAGTACAAGAAGCTGCTGGCCAAGTGCTATGTCGAGCTCGGGCAGTGGCAGACCGCGATGCGCGGCGAAGAGGGTATTGCGGCGGATCCAGGCCCGATCCTTGCCGACTACTATACCGCCACTCAGCTCGATACCGACTGGTATCAGGCTTGGCATACCTGGGCGCTGGCCAACTTTGAGGTCATCACTCAGTTGGAAGTGTCAGACCAGGGTCTTCAGGCTATTCACTTCACGACCTACATCGTTCCGGCTGTTGAAGGTGAGTCTGGTAGGCAGGAGGATGAAGCTGATGAGCAGGTTTCCTCCGATCCATTTCGCTCTCGCCGGGGAATGCGCTCCAAGACACGCTTCGACTGCTCACGCTGTGGTTCCAGTACGGATACCAGCAACGGGTGGCAGACGCCATCTCGGATGGGCTCAAGGTGGTCAAGGTGGACGTCTGGCTGGAAGTTATTCCTCAGGTAAGCTCAAATGTCTATATCTTCGTGGCCCGAGCTTACATGCTAGATCATTGCCCGCATTCACACTCCTCGACATGCCATCCAGACCCTCATTCTCCGGCTCCTCGGCGAAGTCGGCCGAGCCCATCCCCAAGCGCTCGTCTACCCCCTTACCGTCGCCGCCAAATCCAATGCTGCCGCCAGAAAAGCAGTCGCCAACAACATCATGGTCAGGATGCGAGACCACTCTGCCGAGATTGTCGACCAAGCTCAACTCGTCTCGACCGAGCTCATCCGAGCTGCTATTCTTTGGCATGAGCAGTGGTATGATGGTCTGGAGGAGGCTAGCAAGCATTACTTTGCGGATAGCAACTTGCAGGGCATGTTTGACGCTTTGATGCCGTTGCATGACATGATTGAACGTGTAAGTTGAGGTCTCAGCAGAATTTGGCGATGAGCTGATCAAGTAGGGTGCCGAAACACTTCGGGAGACCTCCTTCGTCCAGAGCTTCGGACACGATCTGCGTATCGCCCGCGAACACCTCCAGCGCTTCACCATGCACAACGACCAGATGGAGATTCAGCAAGCATGGGACATCTACTACTCGGTCAGTTACCAGCATCACGTCAGGGAGATCGCCGAGCTGACTGTGCAGGTGTTCCAGCGGCTTCAAAAGCAGCTCAAACTCCTCAACGTCATCGAGCTGCAGTATGTCTCGCCAAAGCTCTTGACGATCCACGATCTCGACCTTGCTGTCCCGGGCACATACGAAAGCGGCAAGCCCGTGATCGGTATCGGCCGCATCTTGCCCACTTTCCAGGTCATCAACTCCAAGCAGCGTCCGCGAAAGTTCAGCATGCGGGGACGGGACGGCAAGGACTATACATACTGTCTCAAAGGTGAGCTTGATGGCTTGACCAAGCTGATGTCCAGGACATGAGGATCTTCGGCAAGACGAACGGGTCATGCAGCTCTTCGGGCTGGTCAATACCCTTCTACTCGTCGATCAAGAATGCGCCAAGCGACACCTCAGCATCCAGCAGTTCTCGGTCACTCCGCTTTCGCCAGGCGCTGGTCTGCTTGGCTGGGTCCAGCATACCGACACCATGCACATGCTCATCAAGAACTACCGAGAGTCGAGGAAGATCTTGGTGGATATCGAAAATCGTCTCATGCAGCAGGTCAGTCACTTGCGCTCGAAAAAGGGATGTGAGCTGATCATCTAGATGGCGGATGAGTCATACCATGACCTGCCCCTCCTCCACAAGGTCGAAGTCTTCCAGTACGCCCTGGACAACACCACCGGTCAAGACCTCTACCGGATCTTGTGGCTCCGTAGTCGCAACTCGGAGGCATGGCTGGAGCGCCGAGTCAACTACACCCGCAGTCTCGGTGTCAACTCGATGGTGGGGTATATCCTGGGTCTTGGGGACAGACATCCGAGTAATCTGTTGCTGGATCAGAGCTCAGGCAAAATTGTCCACATCGACTTTGTAAGTGACATCAAGGTTAGGCTTAGATACTCTAGCTGATTATCAGGGTGACTGCTTTGAGATTGCTCAGACTCGAGAAAAGTACCCCGAGAAGGTGCCCTTCAGGCTCACACGGATGCTCATCCACGCCATGGAGGTCTGCGGTATCACTGGCACCTTCTCGCGCTCGTGCGAGGTCTCGATGGAGGTGCTTCGGGACAATCGCGAGTCGCTCATGGCGGTTCTCGAGGCGTTCGTGTACGAGCCGCTTATCGCTTGGCGTTTGACAGCGACAAATCAGCCCGGAGGAAGGGTCAATACGGAGCAGGATATGGACGAGGTGTCGCAGAGGAAGACCAAGGCGAATGAGACGGAGATCTTGGGTGGTGAGTCCAGCCGTTCAGAAAATGAGGGTCTTAGCTAACGAGTAGACGACCGAGGAGGAGGCGAGATCAAGAATGACCGGGGTCTGCAGGTCATTGATCGTGTGCGCCGAAAGTTGACAGGGAGGGACTTCAAGCCCGAAACGGTCTTGACGGTCAAGATGCAGGTGGAGAAGCTGGTCGACGAGGCGACCAAGACCGAGAATCTCTGTGTAGCGTTCATTGGATGGTACGTCCACTCAGTGCTAGTGCGTCGCAGTTCAAGGGCTGACAAATCAGGTGTTCATTCTGGTAATCTAGATAGCTATTGTATAATGTCCGACTGTACCATATTGTCTTGGGAGAATCTACATGCATCATCTTGACAAATTATAGCTGCCTCTCCCTGGCCCAGTCCGCCCCCTTGCGCGTCTCCTCTCTGAACAGCTTCACCCCCGACTCCTTTGTCTCCTGCCTCAGGGGCTTGACCCCGTCGTCGACCTTTGCCTTCTTTGCCTCGGCGAATCCCCACGGAAGCGTCAACTCGGTCCGTTCCGTGATGGACCGGACCATCGACTCGGCGTCCTCGGTCTCGTACGCCTGGAGCTTGATGTGCTTTGACCTCGAGGACGAATGCGAGGTGTGCGAGGCGCCATACTTCCTGGCGAAGGGGTGATCGGGAGGGAAGTCAACCATCTCCGGCAGAGACTCCGATTCGCAGGAGGACTGCGGGCTGTGAGCGAGAGCTGGTGCGAGAGCGGGTGAGCGCCGAGCGGAGGAGACGGGCGCTACGCGAGCGATGGAGTTGGGGAGGGATTGAGCGTAGGAGTACACGTGTTGAGGGATGGGTCGGCGGGACGGACCGGACCGCTTTGATCGGGGAAGAGGGGCAGAGTGGGTCGAGTAGACGGAAGCTGCAGGAGGGGAGGAGCGGTTGATGGAGATACCGCCGATGCTCAAGGTGGAGAGACGGGAGGTGGCAAAGTACCCTTTGTTCTGGCTGGCCCGCATCCGCGCCCGAGGCGAGTTTGGAGCAGTCGTATATGCCGTTGACATCTCGCTCTCCCCGTCCTCCTCTGAGCGGACCGATCCTTCCTCCACGATGGTCTCGGGACCGGACCGAGGCCGGGGAGACGAGGGAGAATGGAGGTATTGAGCGTCCGCACGCCGTGCGACAGTGGCGGCCGCTATGACAGGGACGGTGGAGCGGGTGCGCGCAGAGCTACCAGAGCTATTGCTCCCGTACTCTGAAATGGGCGGGAGAGGTTTGGTGAGGTTCATGGCAGTCGGCCGCCGAATTGAGGCGATAGATGGAGCGACCGATGGGGCTGGCCGAGCAAGATCCGGGACGTCGATATGTGGGACGACCGTCACGCCGCGAGAAGAGCCAATGACCGTGCTGGCTAAAGAGCGGATACTGGTCGAGCGACTCGGCTTCCGCCCATAGCCCGGAATCATAGCCTTCTCCGAAAGCGACATATCATCCTTCTCCCCATAGCTCCTCCTCCTCGAGATCCCTGCACCATTCCTCGGGTGCCTCTTGTACCAAACTACACCGCCCAGTGCGAGGATTGCCAGAGCTACGATAACGAGGGGAACAGCAATGGCGGCTTTTGATCCCGAAGATAGCGAGGTGGATGTGGAGGAATCTGGCGAGGTGAGGGGATTATAGGCGTCGGAGGAGCCGTAGGTGGCAGGGAGGGAGAGCGGCGCAGCCGCTACTGAGGGAGGGGGGTTGTACGGTGCGGCTTGGGGTTGTTGAGCGCCAGCGGCAGGCTGAACGGGCTGCACTGGTGCTGGTGCCACCGGAGCAGCGGGAGCGGCGGGCTGCCAGGTCCCCGGACCGGGCGCAGAGACTGGAGCTGGATGTCAGCTACGTCCTCTTCTCATGAGACCAGAACTTACCTTGTGGTCCTGCAGCAGGTACAGCTTGTCCAGCCTGGGGAGCAACTCCAGCTTCGACAGCTTCTGCGATCGCACCAGCTGCTCCAGCCGCGGGAGCCGCTTGTAGTGGTGCCTGAGCTGCAGCTTGGCCGGTAGCTGCGGGAATCAGCTGATCCCCGCAAATCTCAGGTATCAAGCAGGACTAACCTCCAGTACCCACAGCGCTCACGCCGTTCATGGGCATACCACCTCCATTCGCCACGCCGATCCTCATTTCGGCCATCTCGGATGGACTTTTGCGAAGTTGATAAGGTGCAAGCTTGATTTGCGAGCGAAAAGCGAGGCGTCAAGCCGTCGAAGTGTACGAATGGGCGCTCAGCGCGGTATGAAGTTGATGCTAGACGTAGACGTTCTGAGGTGGGCATGTAGAAGAGCGCGCGAAGGGTCGGAAAGGCAACATCCCCGGTAGGTGCAGTCATGCCAGTAAGACATGGTCCGGTACAAAAAGCCGGCGGTCTCAGTCTAGCGGAATGTGAGACCAGGATGTCTCATAATGTTTCGTCAGTCATCCCCGATGTTCTGCAGTCAGTCATCTATGCATGCACATACCCGATGTCCACTCAGGCAGTAGCAGACACCGCCGCTTCAGTCTGGGCCTGCGGGATCTCGAGGCTCTCCTGGTCCTCGAAACTCCTCTGTCCCCTCAGACCCCAGCGGCCTAGCATAGACTTGTCCTCGTCCCAGCCAGAGCAGGGAGTGGTCAACATCCTCTCGCCGGTAAAGATCGCGTTCGCACCTGCCATGAATGCCTATCGATCAGCTAGACCCTATTACTGGGGATGATTCGACTCACCATGGCCTGTTCAGTCTCCGAGAACGTGTGCCGACCAGCAGCAAGACGAATGATAGTGTTCGGGAGCACAATACGAGCTGTCGCGATGGTCCGAAGTACGGTGTGGACCTCGACAGGCTGGATTGTTAGCTGTGTTCTGGGCTGTACACGACGCGATCTCTAGCTTACATCGTTCTTCTCCAGCGGGGTACCTTCTATGGGGACAAGGGTATTGACGGGGAATGATTCCGGGTGAGCGGGCATCCTGCATGTCAGTCGGGTCCGGGTAGCATGCAAAGTAGTACTCACCTCGAAACCTCGTGGATCAAGCCGACACGGTCCTCGTCCTTCTCCCCAAGACCGAGGATACCGCCGGAGCAGACTGAGATACCGGCTTGGCGGACAGCCTCAATTGTAGCTAGTCTTTCATCGTAGGACCTCGTGGAGATCACCTGTCAAGATCAGCTTGAGTCCCTGAATAGAGAGGGAAGATCTTGCTCACCTCCGGGTAGAATTCCCTCGAGGTGTCGAGGTTATGGTTGTATGCGCTCAGACCGGCCTCCTTGAGCCGCTTAGCCTGCTCGGGAGACAGCATGCCAAGAGTCGTGCAGACTGCTAATTAGCTGAAAGATCACACCTTTTACAAGCAGACTTACCCTCCATGCCCATCCCTCGAACCTCGGTAACCATCTTCAAGATCTTCTCAAAGCCGCTCTTCCGTCCCGCCAGATCCCGCCATGCCGCTCCCATGCAGAAGCGTGTGGATCCGTTCGCCTTCGCTTGACGAGCTGCTTCGAGAACAGGCTCGATGTCGACCAGCCGAGTGGCTTTGGTCTCGGTGCTGTAGCGGGAGGATTGGGAGCAGTATTTGCAGTCTTCGCTGCATCCACCAGCTGTATGATCAGCCTGATACGGGGCTGTGTCATTCACTATACTTACTTTTGATGTTCATGAGCGTGCACATCTGTATACGAGACGCGTCGTGGTGCATCCTGTGTACGGTAGCCTGTCTATCAGCTGAGCTCTAGATAAAGGATGGGGATGAGTTACAGCTCTGAAGATAGTCTCCATCAATGGCCCATCAAAGATCTTCTGGATCTCGGATCGCCTCCAGTTGGTCCTCACATCTCCGTCTCGGTAGTACGCCCGCGCCACGCCAGGTCCGGGAGCTGGGGGCTCAACAGCAGCGGCATGGCCTCGAGCATTCCTCAGAGCCGGAGCGATTGTGCTGGGCCGGCTGATGGCAGAGATGGCTTTGGGAGCGATTTTGGCTGCCATTTTGCTAGTACCAACGTCGAGATATTGCGCTGTCTGACTGGGTCCGTAGATGTGATAAGTAGAGTCGAAGCTGAGGGATGATAGGAGCTGAATGAGCTTCGAAGTGCGAGGAATGGGTATTGGGGAAACCGGATACCGGCAGCCGATGCCGAGACTATCCACGTGGCTGACTGAGTGTGGCACTTTCTTGCAACCCCGCCACTCGGATTGGACGAGGAGCAGAGTCGCTGAGATAGCGCTTCGTATTCAGGCAGTCATGTCAGCACTCAGATTGCCCTAAAGTCTTGCTCATCTTTGTAGGTATGCCAGATGCTGAGAACCAGCCACCTGATTTCAGTGGCGACAGCCTGTGCAGGTGCCGGCTTTGCAGCAGGATAAGGTCGACGGGATCCTTGGTGTCTCGCAGTGCGGACGCTGAGGTGCAGGTGGGACCATGTCGGATCTGCTCGCTGGCGCTGAGGAGTCGGCACCCCACACAATTTACTGATCTTCGTCTGTTCCGTTGCAGGCAGCGACAGCTCTACGCAGAGATGCTAATCGATTCGACAGCACAAGTCCTTCGCAATCCTCGGAAGACAAGTTCATCCGATCGGTGATCGCCCTCAGTTTGCCGACCTTATGTCTCAGCGTCTATCAGGTCAAGCCAGTGATCAGAAAAGTTGTCGGTCCTTATCTTCCGCCAGCCGTAAGAGATCTCCGTTGTCAAGAGGAGTCGGATAGGAAGCGGTAGCCGCAGAATCCGCCGCTTGCCTCTAAACATTGTAGCAGCTTCCAATCACAGTCTGATTCATATCCAGGGGCGGACCATACTACGGTAGGGTACACGTACCTTGAGCTTGCTCCATGACGTGCCGGAGGCGAGAAGTTGTGAGTGTTCAAAGCTGCGATAACTCTGCGACGATATTCCGACAAAGCTTCGGGTAGCAATGACGGATCGGTGACTACCCCGGGGCCCTCGACTCTCAGCTGCTACAGCCGATGCCGCCCATCGCGACGAACTTACCGCCTTCAGCTGATTAGATAAAGAGATCTGAAACCTCCTGACACACGTACGGTTCAAGCCTCCGGGCCTGTGTAACGCCGAGGCGAAAACGCCACCACGCCACAAGCGCTGCTGTCACGCCAAGGTAAGATCCGAGATTTTCTCCGGAATCTCTCGGCATCAGCAAATGAATTTCGGACGCGTCTGGTTCGAGCAGAAATCCGCACCATGGTTTCCAGCGACCTTACTGGAGTCCTGCAATCGAGATAGAGCGAGCGTACCTGCGGCCTTAGTGGAGGGCGCTGTGACCTACATCGGCGGCAGCGCTTGCTGTCCACCGTGCAGGACGCAAGGCAGTCAGAGAGCGTCACTCTGACGCGCCGGACATTAGCGTCCGGAAGCACTTACGGCATAAAACATGTCCGATCCTTGGCCGTTCCTGAACCGGTCACCCGGTCACTGTGACAGCAGGTGACGCAAAACCTTGCATGTTGCTCGCGAGACGCGAAGGCAAGCGCGCTCTGAATCCACCGCCGCAGGCTGACAGGGAACTGTGCCCGGTGTTTTTCTTCTCAAGTGCTGGATCACTTATCTCTCGACATCGGCAACTCCTTCCTTCTCACTTCAATACATCATCGTCACTTTTAGTACCACACGCTGAGCGTATAATATTCTGGCTGGCCAGCACACTCCTTCGCTATAGACTAGCATCGACCCCCTTCACTGCCCACTGCACCTCCACAAACCGCAACACCCAGCCAACACCGCTCAATATGCGCTTCACACTCCACTTCCTCTCGTTCTTCCTCGTGCTTCTCGCCGGAGAGACCATCGCGCGCGCAACCAACGCCCGCCAGCCCCGCGACGCCGCCCTCTCTGCTCTCCTCGCCAAGCGCCAGACCAACCGACACGAGATCGGGATCCGTTCTTACCTCAAGAAGACCGTCAAGCGCGGAGTGGAGGATGAGCAGCTTGACGCGCGCTCCACTTATCCCAAGTGCAAGATGGCATCGGCGCGTACCGGTTACGCTCACTACCCCGGATGGAAGCTTGTAGGCGACGAGGTGAGTACTTCCGTCTACTTGGTCAACTTTTGGCTGACCCTCAGCTCTCTGGTGCCCTCCCCGTCAAGCCTGAATCCGCCTGCATCCAAGCCTGCAACAAGTACGGCGCGGCCTGCTCGGGCGTCTTCTTCGACAGCGCCAAGGGCAAGTGCTACCTCAAGGGTACCAGGACGAGCAGCTGGACCTTCAGCGAGAGCGTCAGCGAGGATGGTGTGGATCTTGTCGGAGGATGTGCGCTTTGGGCCAACATCGGTACGTCCATCTCTAGTTGGATCGTAGGGTATCGCAGCTGACGAATCAGTCACCGAGGAGATGGACGCTGTCTGCTGCCGTGGCTAAATCCCCTCTCACCCTACCTCCTTGTCGCTTTCATCACTCGGACATTCTTCGTAATACTTTCCACACAACCCCCTGCCAATCACCTCACTCAGTAGTCTTCTGATCTTTCACAACACCGTTCAACCGCGGACACTCTTCGTTTTTCGGCTCAATACCTTTGTAGACTTGTTCTGGTATCACGCGCTGGTCGCAGTAGGTTAGCTAAATATCACGAAATGCATCATGTAGATCTCTGGCCATGCTATGCTCAGGCATCATGCCAGCTATGAAGTCGACTGATGCAGCACGAAAAGTACGCGCAGCTATGCCGGCGGGGTGCCGTGCGACGGTGATGGATGGCAAAAGACAAGCGGAAATCAGTCGCGTTTCGGCGCGTCCCCTTTCGTGCCAGGTACGAGGGGCGCGTTTTGCACGCTCGCCTCTTCGCCTTCACAGGTGCTACAAGTAGGGGACAGCCTCTGGCTCCGAAGTGCCTGGCTGGGTACTCGGCTCAGGCAGAGCACTGGTGGAACCGAGCTGGGACGGAACGACTGATGTCGGAGTGGGAAGTGCCTGGACCGCCTAGTCCTTCCTCGAGCCTCGGTTGGGCCCAGACGACGCGGTGGACTGACTGACCCGCCGTGTGTACCATCATCCGGCGTCGACAGGTCTGTCAAACGGTGAGCGTAGGTCGTGCTGACTCCGCTCACAATCACGCATGTACTACTTTACATTGATCACAACGGGCGAAACTCCGCACACACCGCAGCTGTGCTTTGACTTACTCATCCTCGATCAAGACGTCGGCGGGGGCTCAAACCCCATGAAGTCATTGTACAAGTGATCTGCGGTACCCACCATTGGCCCGAGCTCACTTCCGCCACCGACTCCTGCGAGGATATCTTTGTCCTCTTCGCGGTTTGAGGAGGTCATGCTTCGCTCGAGCGCCGGACCGCCGGTGCTACGCCCTCCAGCCACATCGCCCTCCATTCCGCCCCGCTCGATATCATGCACGATGGCTCTCGCTTCCAAGATCCGTTCCAAGAGGGTCCATCGACTACCGCCCAATTCCCCACTCCACGTCGCGTCCATGGCGTATTTCGGCTCTCTGTCTCGGCTGAGAGCTTGCAGGGCCTTCAAGGACAGCTTCACGCTGTCGATTGCGGCCGATGGATCGTCGTATCTGAGCCACTGGCCCCCGACCGCTCTCGTCTGATTGATGTGCCACAGCCCCGTCCCGTATCTTCCCGCTTTACTCGCACCCTCCAAGCTTTCATGGCTGATTCCCAGCCGGTCCAGGGTGTCCATCATAGCCTGCTTGATCAGGGTGATCGCCTCGTCCCGACCCATCTCATCAGAGTGGACCAAGGAGTCGCAGAAGAAAGACTGGGGATCTCGGACCTTTTCGAGTGCGTTCAGAGCTGATTCACAGAGAAGGTCAATCCGGTCCAGATCCCCCTGGCCGATGGGGGCATCAGGATCAGAGGGATTGGGGCCAGGCGCACAAGGCTGAGTCAAGGCCCACGCCTTCCAGACCTTTTCGTTGGCTGTGTGGCTGGGGAGTTGCGTTGGATCAATCCAATAGTACTTGTCCTCGATCACCTTGAGCGCGCCGTCGATCAGACTGAGTTTGGGGACGGCCCTCTTGAGTTTAAGGTCGGTCTCTTCGATGGTTTCTGGGGCCACCACTGAGCCGAGGGAGCCGTAGCCACTGTCTACGGATCCGGCGCCCGGCTCGTTCAAGCGGTGCGTGACATCCTCAAGATTAGGGCACAATCTGCCGGTATAAGGCCGGGAGCTCATGTCGATAAGATGTCGGAATGGAGAGCTAGTACCGACCGTAAATGTAGGAATAGGGCTGTGGGAAAGGTGAAAGATATACAGCTGATATGAGAATCGCATCGTCGCACAAGCGGCGGAGGTGAGTTGCGAGAACGTAGAAAGGATAGAAAGGATAGCCTCCTTTCATTGTCTAGCATGAGGCTGTGGTCCATGATCGCCAGCCCATGGAAACTCCTAGAATCCTATCGGTGACTACTCGAAGGGGGATGAAGATCGATTAGTAGACAAATGGGATTATCGATGAGATGTGCGTGCAGGGCCACAGTGCGCGCGCTCATTAGTAGTATGTCAGCAATGTGAGGACTCGGTCGACCCATAGATGCATACAAGCGACAGTCTCAGAGGTCCGAAGAGGCCCAGTGCCCCTTTCTTCGACACGATATGCCACACCACCTCACTCTCCGGCCTCAAAAGAAACCCGCGGGTTGTCGCTGCTGCTGGGACGTCCCGATCCCCCATTTCCGCAGCTGGTCGCACGCCGGATTCGACTCCATGCGGATCTTCCTGATCTTCTCAAAGTCTGCGCCTATCCCGAAGAAGCCAGACTCTTGCGAGACGCGCCGTTCCTTGAGATCAAGGAACCGCTCACACTGCCGTATCAGCCCTACCCTATCTCAGCTGCCGCGATTTACTTACCTCGTTCCGCAATCTCCCTGCGTACACACTCTCGACCTGCCGCTCGAACCCTCTCACCCTACTGGAGAACATGGCCGCCTTCTGCTCTCCCCTCCTCGCTTCTGGAACCGACTTCCAGACCTCGCTCGCTCCCCATTCCGCCTCGTTCACGTAGTACGGAACATTCCAATTCCACGTCGACCGTGAGTGAGAGTACTGCGGTGTCATCTCGAACGAGTAGGACGGGTCCGGCGTGCTGAGGTTAAAGAGGGAAGGTAGTTGGGAAAGGAGTGCGAATGCGCAGAGGATGATGATGGGGAGTAGGGCGACAAGGGACGAGGCTTCTTGTGCTTGACCATTGGCGCCGGCTGGTCTGGCAGGTTGACGTCGCCGTGGTTGACCAAAGCCATTTCCTCCGAATGTGAAGACTGAAAGTCAGCTTACTGTGCTCAGCAGTACAGGAGATCGCTTACCGTTCTGCTGTCTCCCAAACCCGCCGCCCATTCCGCCACCGAAGAACGCATTGAACAGATCTTCCGGATTGATCTCAGTGTACATCCCGTTCCCTCCTCCGAATCCGGGCGGCATGCCTCCACCACCTCGGTACATGCCTCCTCCACCTCCGCCACCTCCACCTCCACCTCTTGATGTTGGGTCGGAATGGGGATTTGAGTCGAAAGCTGCCCGGAGATTTGGGTCTGATAAGACTTGGAATGCTTTCGATACCACTGGAGAGTCAGACAGGGCCATATAGACTCGGATCTCTCTCGTCGGGATTGACCTACTCTTGAAAGCCTCATCGGCGCCGGGCGCTCCGTTCTTATCTGGATGTAAAGCTAGAGCCAGCTTTTTGTACGACCTCTTCACATCGCTCTCTTCGCACGTCCTCTCAACTATCCAATCAGCTACAATAGTACACACGACTCTGGAGAGCTCACTGGACAGTATCTCGTAGTATTCGTGGTGCTTGCACCCCTTGACCCGCTTGACCACCTCCATCTGCTTTGGCGTATATTCCCGCTTCTTGCTCTTCTCCGCGGCGGCAGCAGCAGCTGCTGCACTGGTACCTGCAGACCCTCCAGCCGGCTCTGCAGGCTTACTATGCCCCGGCCGCTGCTTTGCGGAGGATAGATGTTCCTCCACCCCGCTGGCTTTGGTCGATGAGCTCGACCCCGCTGAGGCATCAGGCGTTGCCGCGCCACTACCTGAAGCTTCCGCCTGTTCCGAGACGGCTATTTCTCGTTGGAGGATGGAGACCATCGCCTCGCCTTCTGGTGTCGAGAAGAGGGAGACTGATTTCCGAGCGAACTTTATGGCCGAGGGGAGATTGGACGAGTTACGATGCCGCTGAGCGATGTGCAGGCATCGCAGGGCCTCCTCTTTGTTGACCTCCATATTGGATATTTGCGGACTGCGTTGCTAGTAGCTCTTCTGATGACCTTGGAGCGGTGAGCTATGTGGATCTATGGCTGCGACAGATAGATGAAGATGGAGATAGCACCTTTGCTGGCCGCAAGCAGAAAGAGGGGTTCCAGCAAGAGAGACCGGCCACGTGGAATGCCTGTACGTAATTATAAGCCATTTGAGCGTGATCCGTCCGGCCGTCCAAAAGTGCCGACCCGGCCTCGCCACCGCCAACTCTCTTTGTTTCTCGCTTTGTACATGCACCCAAGCAACACGATGATCGCACAAACAGTCTTCCTGCGCCTTCCGTCCCCGCTCCTGCCGCTGCAGCTACACGTGGAGCCTTCCACCCCGCTTTCCGCTCTCCTCCCTGCGTCTCTGGCGGCGCAGGATGTCTACCTTCGTACCCCTTCCGGCATCCTCGCCACCTCATCCCTCGTCAGCGATATCGGAGACGCTTCAGCGCCCTTCGTCTCTGTCGATGTCTGCGCCAGGATCCGAGGCGGAAAGGGAGGATTCGGGACGAACTTGCGGGCGGCGGGAGGGCGGATGTCGATGGGGAAAGCAAACAACACGGACGCATGCAGGGATCTTTCTGGAAGGAGGCTGAGCACTCTGAAAGAGGCGCAACGGTAAGCTATGTCATGTCATGTGGGATGGCCGTGTGAATATAGAGCTGACAGTATAGCCAAGCAGACCTACTCGACTCTGCCGACTCCCTTCGCGCCCAGGCCGTAGCGGAGCAAAAGGCCAAGCTGGAAGGCCTCGAGCGCAGCCTTGGTATTTCGCACGACCCCGAGTCATCCGTCGCTGGGTCCAAGCGTATTGCCGAGGTGGACGTCGAAGAGCTGGCGAGGAAGAAGCACCGATTTGAGGATTCCAAGTTTCTCGAGGAGAGTAGGGAGATCAATGAGGGTGTCAGGTCGGCTGTCTCCGCCGGTAGGTCTCCCTCTGACATGATTTTTCCGGCTTATGCTGATGTACAGCAATGATACTCAAAAAGAAGAAGAAGGCCAAGGCGGATGCAGCGTCCAAGGAGGCCAAGGCAGGAGTCGAGGTGGTCAAGAAGGCGGAGAAGGATAAGGCGGCCATGCCTCCACCGGCTGTATCTGCCAGTGTGGCTTGAGGACGGTTGTATCTCTCAGTTGTAGCTCATGTACAGTATTCAAGCCGTTGCTAATGTGTGCAAGGCTGTGCTAGTAGGTGGAGGTAGCCGCCGACCGTCTTGTGCGCCTTCCCGCGGGATCTCCACCCATAACTCACATACAACTACTGATGAAGGCTAACTCTCTACGTGCACGCGATAGCGAGCAGGAAAGTGAGCAAGATCACGACCATCATCATCGCCTGGCGGTGCGCAGTGGCAGATTCGCCTACCGACGGGTCATACATGCCGCGGAGATGACCATGCTCAGCTGAAGTCAGTGTCGTTGACCCATAATGCGCCCCATCTCGGAGTCACCAGATGACACCACTACCTCATGGTATTTAAAGCGACTGCATAGTATGGACAATGAGACTGCTGCTCCTCAACTCGACCTGTCCCCTCCTAATCAGACCTTATCTCATTCACCGGATAACACAGAGATTAGAGGTTGAGCTTGAACCCCTGACCGTATCCCATAGGTGATAGACCCTTTCGCTCCTGGTATACCTGCATGGAACCACGCGGCATTGTCTCCAGGACAGCATTGCTGTCTCTCAGTGACACGAGCTCGTCCCTGGTGCTGGCTTTGATGCCCAGCTTGGACATCAGGGTCTTGCGGTCCTCGCCGAAGCTCTCGCTCCAGAACACCTCCGACGCCGCGTGGGATGCGAAGAGCGGAAGCGAGGCAACTACCCAGCCGATCTTGTCCTCGTACGGATGGAAATTGCTGGGATGGGAGGCAGTCAGCAGCGTCAGGAAGAGGGACTCATGCGTGGGGACGATAGCCTTGAGCTGCTCCTCCGGATCGGTGGAGTTGGCGATGTGGGACTGTGGGTAGTGCTTGTAGACATAGTCCGACGCATGCGGAATCATGCTCTCGATGCCCTGTCCGTATGCTTTGAGGAATGCTTTGTGCCCCTCGGTACACTCCTCAAGGCGCTACGGCATGATTCGACTGGCAGCTTCGTCCAACAGCCACAGCTCAGACGCATCCAGCAGGAACTGGGTCCGACCGTACTCCGAGCTTGCCTGGTAGAGGGCAAATTTCTCTTCCCTGGTCCTCGGGTTCCTCCTGTTGGGCTGCGTCGCTCGGTCGTGCTCCAGGGCAGCTTGATGCAGTCTTCGGACAATGTCGACACTGGCGGCGACTCCGGCAGAGAAGGTGTCAGGCAGATTCATGGCGGCGCTGCAGTCGTCAGAAGAGGATTGTGCCACGGCGCCTTGACAGTCAGAGTCATTATCAGAATCGGTCATGATAGCAAGTACAGCCGAGTATGGGATTCTGATTGTAGTGAGGGAGTTGAAATGGGGTGGCGACTTTGAAGTGCCCGGGCTAAGAGTCCGCTGGCACTGCCTGATCCTTTGTGCGCGGTCCCGATATGACCCGAGGAGACATGTGCAGAACATCGATAAGCTCGGACTGAATAGGAGCGTGGCAGTTCACAGGTGGTATGAAGGTCTTATCGAATGTTCTAGACACCATGGACACTCCTTAGAGGTGATGGGGAGCGATACAATAGGCTCATCTAGGCGATGGCTTGAGCCTGAGGTTCGCCGCTCTCGCGCGATTAGCAGACGTCACGTCGGCACGATCTGCGCTTGGTCATTAGAACTGGAGTGAGTGGCCAAGTTTTGGCCGTGCTCCTACCGCGGGCTCTCCTGAGGGTCTGTGATCATCGGGTACTTCCCAGTGTGACTCAGTATGATCAGAGCCCCAGCTGAAGGGCGCACTTGCCCGCCGCCCTGGTGGTGGCGTTGAAGTGGGCGGAGTGGGGGAGTCAATTGGAGACCCCGCTTACACGTTCCCACGTGAATGGGCTATCAGCTTTTCACTCCACCTCTCATACACGTATCCCTATACAAGCCCCCGCAGCGATGGTAGACAAGGCCCACAGCCCACTGACTCCTTCTTGGATTCCCTCTTGACCTGGTTCTCCGGCCGGGACAGACGCGACTTCTAACACACGTACTCAAATCACGCGCCTTGCCACCCCACTCGCCGCAGTTCCGTCCGCTGTCCCTCCCTATTTACGCTTGCTCCGCCCGGTAATCCCGGTCTCGCCCAGTTCATTTCGATCCTGCCTAGGCTCAATAGACATCTAGATATAGAAGAGACCATCCACACCCTTGCGCAGTTATATAATCGCCTTGCCACCCACTCGACAACTCCACAAACGTGAGTCGAAAGCACGGGGAGGCTCGCGCACGTTCGTGCAGTACTATCCTTCAGATCGCCGCGATAAGCTTCAGCTCATCCTGTAGGCAACAACAACAGATCAAGTATATATCCAGAGCGTCTATCCTTCGCAGTATCGCCCCACCATCGTTCACGATCGACATAGGGCATCTCGCCCGACCTTCATCAACACGGCTATCAGCTCGAACCAGCCTCGTCCACCATGTCGCCGTCAATGATCAAGGGCACAGCGTCCACCCTACCCACGCCTGAGCTCCTTGCCAGCTCCGGTCCTTCGCCTGCCCTTCAGCGTCTCCGCACGCCCGATGAGGAGCTTCCAGCGTTCGACCTGGGCGTCTCTGCTCTGGAAGATAAGGCGCAGTCGCGTCTGCCGGAATGCTGGGGTCATCGAGGTGCTAGCGCTTCATATCGTAAGCCAGCCACCTCCCGTATCAAGCACAGTAGCTCACGTATCAGCGGAGAACACCAAGGCCAGCTTCATCGAGGCGTGCAAGCAGGGCGCGGACGGTATTGAGACAGGTGAGCCACGACGTAGTACATAGCTGATCCCAGACATCCACATCACATCCGATAACGTCCTCGTCCTCTTCCACGACCCCAAGCTGGACCGCACGACCGACGGGAAGGGCCGTATCCGGGAGCAGCCATGGCACGGCATGTTGGAGTACGTTCACCGCTCGACTAGGCTGACCGTAGGCATGTCCGTACCAAGCAAGCACCGGTCCAGCCCATCCCTCTCTTCACCGAGGTCCTCGACATCATGCTGTACCTTGGCAACGAGCGCGTCAAGCTGAACGTAAGCCTACGCACGACCCCTCTAATGTCAGCTCGACTGCAAGGTCGACAACGACGCGGAGAAGCTGTTTGGTCTGGTTCGGAGCGTCATCGCCCGGTATGACAAGTGGGAGCAGCTTCTTGCGCCGAGAATCATCCTTGGCCTCTGGCACGTAAGTCTACGTCACTTCTAAGGGAGCTGTCGCTGATGAGCAGCCTAAATTCCTCGGTCCCGCTGCGCACCACCTCCCCTACCTCCCTCGCTACGCCATCTCCATGTCGCCCGCCGACGCCAGGCGGTTCTTCTGGGACTCGGTGCACGGCTTCTCGGTCTACTACGAGGCACTCGCCACTCCAGATGGGCAGAAGTTCTTGGCGGAATGCAGAAGTCACGGGAAGGGCGTCTGCGCGTGGACGGTGAACACGAGAGAAGGGATGAGGGAGTGCGTCCGATGGGGCCTGGGGAGCTGTATCACGGACAAGCCGGATATGTGGCGCGAAGTGAAGGCCGAGGTAAGCTACCTCTTCTACAGAGTCGTGGATGAAGCTGACGAGCAGTTCCAAAACGACTACTACCGCGCCGTCAAGCCCACCCTCCAGACCTACCTTCTCCCGTTCGTCAACAAGAAGGCGTGGTGGTTCGATATAGCCAAGCAGACCAAGGAGGAGCGCCAGTATCTCGAGAAGGAGGGAGGGAAATTCGAAGGGTGGGAGGGCTTCAAGGTGGGACTGCAGATTGCGCGAGCCGAATAACGGAGCTGAGGGAGTGTGAGGGGAGGATGTGACGAGTAATGATAATGACAATAGTACACGGACATTGGCTAAGATGAATCCCAGATGTACTAGGACGGCTGATCCGAGCTAGCCACCATGACGATGCTGACACTCTCATATGCGCTTCTCCCCTCTCCCTATCCTCCTTTCGCCCCACCCCTTTCCACCGCCTCTTGCAAGGGGAATGCCCCGCGGAGAGGGTCTCCTTTGTGGCACACTGATCGAGCGAGCAGAGCTGACCTTCCATTGATGTCTGACCCCTGATGATACGGCGAAAGTCCGTCAACCTGGTGCCTTGCCAGCAGCTAGGGGGGAGGTATATACGTTCTCGCCCCCCGCTCTTCTACATCCGACAGTCAATATGTCTTCGATACGCATCAAACAGCTCGCCCGATCCGCTACATCCACCCCTGAGCTCAGTGCCAGTCAAAGGTCCTCACCTGCGCTCCAGCAGGTCCAGACCCCGGAGGAAGAGCTGCCCAGTTTCGTCCTCGGCGCAGCGGCGCTGAGCGGCGGGAGGCCGAGACTGCCCGAGTGCTGGGCGCACCGCGGGAACAGCAACAAGTATCGTGAGTCCGACCATGATGAGTCAGACTGACGTCCAGCGGAGAATACCAAAGCGAGCTTTATTGAGGCGTGTGAGCTGGGCGTGGATGGCATCGAGACTGGTGAGCACCTGCAAAGAGCTCCGCTGACGTAGACCTGCACATCACGACCGACAATGTCGTGCTCTGCTTTCATGATCCTGAGCTCGACACCAAGACTGATGGAAAAGGCAAGATCGAGTTGCAGGCGTGGCGTGGTCATCTGGAGTGAGTGGAGCCGTGGTTACTGCTAATCTCAGGCATGTACGGACCAAGCAGGCGCCGGTACAGCCTCTTCCATTCTTGTCAGACGTGCTTGAGGTGATGCTGTACCCGGGCAACGAGGCTGTCAAGCTGAACGTAAGTGCCTGGACGATGAATCAGGCTGATATCAGCTCGACTGCAAAGTTGGGATTGACCCGGAGCGGCTCTTTGTGCTCATCCAAGGGGTCCTCACGACTTTCGATGATTGGGAGAAGCGGCTCGCACCTCGGATCATCCTCGGTCTCTGGCATGTAAGTAGCAGCCTTCCTCAAGCTGACGAGCAGCCGAAGTTCCTGCTCCCCGCCGCTCGCCACTTGCCATACCTCCCGCGATACGCCATCTCCATGACGTTGGCCGACGCCAAGCGATACTTTTGGAACTCGGTCCACGGGTTCTCGATGTACTACGAGGGGCTCGCCACTCGAGAAGGGCAGCTCTTCATCGCTGAGTGTAAGGCAGAAGGGAGGAGTGTCTGTGCGTGGACGGTGAATACCAAGGAGGGCATGAGGGAGTGCGCGCGCTGGGGCATCGCGAGCTGTATCACGGACAGGCCGGATCGGTGGAGAGAGGTTGCCGCTGAGGTAGGTCCGAGTGAAGTCAGAGCTGATGAGCAGTTCGAAGCGGACTATGAGGGTGCGATGAAGCCGACACTGCAGACGTTCCTGCTACCATGGCTATCAAGGACGGCTTACTCGTTTGACATCGCCAGAGAGGCCAAGGATGATAAAGAGTATCTCGAGAGGGAGGGTGGCAGGTTTGAGGACTGGGGAGACGTTCAGACAGGGCTGCAGATAGCTGGTGCGGAGTGAACGTATCTGTGTATACGAGCTCGACGATTGCGCCAGTCCATGTACGCGAGAGCCACGCACAAGATGCATGGTCCTTGAAGCTTGACTCTACAGCATGCCTCGGTCATCGGGCATGGTTCGGCTATTCGGCTCCGACGATGGATGCAGCTGGCCAGCTGACCTTGCCTTCTTTGGCGCAAGATGGGAATTCTTTGACTGCATCTCTTCCAGATGTGAGATGATCTGGCAGCCAGAATGTCCTCAGCTGGCTCCTCCTCTACCTCGCAGTCTGCTTCGCCAAGCTTGGTGCTCAAGGATACGGCACGAACAACAGGGGTTCTCAACCTGCACTATGTCCCGGACGATAAGCCTGTCTTCTCCTGCGAGAAGTGCTCTGACACTGTAGTGAGTGAAGCCCGTCGGTCACTATTGCCAGTTACATCAGCTCATTCCGAGGCGCTGCAGGATGAGCTGGTCTCGAAGGCTTTCAATGGGAGGTCTGGTCGGGCATAGTAAGCAGGCCATTTCCGCTTAGTCCACAGCCCCGACCTGCTGACATCACAGTCTCTTCAATACGACTATCAACACGAACCTTGGCAAGCGGGAAGAGCGCAAGTTGATGTGAGTGATCAGACCGTCTTAGGAGCAGAAAGGGATGGCACTGAAGCTGTAGTACCGGGATGCACACTGTAGCGGACCTTCTTTGCGCGAGCTGCGATACGAGCCTGGGGTGGATGTATATCCGAGCGCCGACGGGAGATCAGCGGTACAAAGAGGGTGAGCAGTCTCAAATTGAGCCGAAGAGATAATGGAGTGCAACGTCGGGCTAACGACATAGGAAGGTACATTCTGGAAGCAGCAAAGGTAGTCAAGGAGAACAACTGGTGATGCTACATCGCATTGTACAACATGAGTGACACAATATTTCTTCATCTCCTCGACGCCTCCGCGTACCCCGGCGGCGCATCCTCAGGTACCTCATCAGCAACGCGTACAGCCTTTGCCGTTGATACCGACCTCTGTACGGTGCCCCCCTCTGCACCCCTGACTGATCCCTCTACGCCAGGATGACGCCCGTCGACACCTCTCTCGCCGAAGGGGTTCTGGCCTCGCCTATGCTCATACGGTGTGACCTGGGGTACTGCCCCCGCCTCGCCCGTGGTGGAGCTGGTCGCGAGGTCCTCAGACGTATAGAGGGGTGGGACGGGCCGACGGAAGATTGAGCGCCGAGGTGCAGGGGGACTGATGGATGAGGATGCGGCGCCAGTAGCGGCAGAAGGGAGGGCTGAAGAGGAGGGCGGCGACGTGGAGCGCTGAAGGCGAGGCTGCACAGGAGCGAATGAGGGGATTGCCCATGCAGCATGGGGCCCAGATTGCTCAATGCGATCTTGCCGAGGCCGGTATGGGGGTAGATCGGCCGATGCTGAAGGCCGGATGTAGGCAGGAGGGGGAGGAGGTAACTGGGACATATGTGTGGGAAGACTGGGCGCGTGTGTGTTATTGGATCTGATTGATCAGCTTCATATCGGATAGCGAGGATGGCAGTACGCACGATTTGACCCTTCTTCGTCGCCGCACACAGACGCACAGCACCATAGCGGACAGTATCGACACGCTTACGACGGCTACAATGATGCCGATCGTGCGCGAGTCCAGACCGTCCTCACTATTGTTGTTTCCCCAGGTGGAGGGGCGGAAGATGGCCATAGCGAGTAGTGTAAAGTAGTGATTAAGCTTGTTGGGCTGGGGATTGGAGTACGAGGGGAAGATAGATGACCACAATCCGACCACCCTTTATCTTATCGAGAAGCGCACCGCCTCTGCCCCGCCTAGGCTTTCGCACCATCGCCAAAGCTTGGCCCATAGCGCTCGATGAGGTTCATGACTCATGCGATGCAGCTGGAGATCGTCGGGCTCAGGACCAAGCCGAAGTCCGCCAACGCCTTAGCTTATGGCCGAATACCTTGGATGGCTTGGCACGGCAGCGAACGGCATGACGGCATGTGAGATTCCCGCGGAGTTCCGCGGAGGACTCGTTCTGGCGTTGAGACAATTGTCGAGCTCATGCAGGGCTTGGTCAACCAGTTGGCCATGAGCCTTGAGACTGCGAAACGAGGTCGTCGGTCATTCCGGCCATGTACCCCTGTGCCGTGTTGGGTGGAGACGTCAGCGAGTCAGCGCAGTGAGCTTTGGTCAGAGATCTGTGGGTCAAGTATGGGTGGTTCACTATAGCTCTGCTCTTCCCGCTCGTCGAGAACGGGCTAAAGGAGTCGTCCTGGCTTACCGAGACGGTGATCCGCGCGAGCCTACTCCAGGATCCGTTGATTGAGGTGAGTATCGGCCCTGGCAAAGCTGTTCCCTACTGTCCATCTCGCTGCACATCCGTGAGCGACCGGCTTGCCCGCCCAAAGACCAGTACGTCTTGAGCGAAGAGAAGCTGGACTGGCTCAGTATCTTCACTTTGTGAGGTGGGGACGGTACATGGATGATTTGGGCGTTCCAGTGCCAAAGTCAAGAAGATGAAATTCAGGCACGGTGATTGCGGCGTTTTGTTTACGCGTTGGTTTGTTTACAAGTCACGTGCAGCCAAAACGACGCGCTCAGGCCAGATCTATTCTCTTCCCACCCATCTCATCTTGCATCTATCCAACATCCTCGCAATGACATACCAACCCAGGCCTCTCATGCCTACTCGCTACCTACCCTCACCTACATCATCCCCTTCCAAGCTTGAAATCAAGTCGAATACCGACTTTAAAATCCCCCCTCTACCGCGCTACCGGCTCATGACCCCCTCAACCTCGACGGTGGCCGCCAGCTCGTCCCCTATCCGCTCTTCCCCCATCCGTCGCGAGCCCATACGCGAGGTCTACCTCCAATCTGACAAGATCACCGTCCTCGGCCGTCACAAATCACATCCTACCTCCTCCCTTCCCCCTTCCATCCACGACCTCCTCATCGACCCATCTCGACGCGTCGAATCGGTCCATCTCCCTCGGTCTGCCTCGCACGCGTCCAGAATACACTGCGCTGTCGAGGTAACGGAAAACGGCATCCGCATCGCGGTCGTTGGACAGAATGGCGTACGCGTCAAGCAGGCGGGGCGGAAAGTCCGGATGAAGAAGGGCGAATGTCGCGTGTTTGACCGCGAGGTCGAAGTCGACTTTTATGGGTGCAAGGTCCGCTTGGTCTCTATCGCGCCCTCCCGGTCAACACTATCGCCAGCACCATCTGTACCCGTCGCGGCGGTCGAGTCTATTCCCCACTCACCCGCGGCCGACCCGGAAGTCCCACCACCACCAGTAGACCTACCCGCCCTTCTCGCGTCTACGGTCGTCTTCTCCGGATCCAGCAAGCTCTCCCTCCCTGATCTCGTCAAGCACATGCTAGAGGTGAGTCTTAGCAAGGCCCTGCTGATATCAGGCACAACCTAGCCTAAAAGAACACGGCACCGAAGCTCAATGGTCGGTCTGGGCATCAGCCGAGCTGGAGGGGAACCAGATGTTTGGAAAGGTCCAACGCTCGGGCAAGGTGAATCATGGGCTGGACTTGGCTGATATCAGGACTCCTCAGGTCACCCCCTCCTCCCCCACTACTTCTACGTTCCGGATGCGGACCCAGACACGTCGAGGGCGAAGCAGCTCGGCGGGCTTGTCAGACCGTTGCGGGCGGCGCAGAGGGCAGGGGGAAAGGCTATTGATTGGAGACCGGTAGGGAGCGGGAGGCGGAGGTACTAGCTTGGGGGTGTATCGTGTCTTGCTAGATGATCTCCGAGTATGTATCTGCCAATGGAGCTGTCTTTCCGATGCCTTTCGAGATCAACCTGGCCGCTAAGCTTCCTTTGATCACGGGGGTCGACCGGTCCCGGTCAGCACGTGGACGAGAAGAGAGATCGTGCGAGATCGCGCGCGAATCGGCTGCAGTTCCAACTCGACCTCCATTCGCCTCTCATCCTGCAGTACCATCTCGCCACATAGGCCCTACGCTCAACGCTAGACACTTCGCAATGCAGCTCAGCTTCCTCCTCACCATGCTCTTCGCCATCTTCGCCCGGGCTGCCATCCTACCGCGAGACCAGCTTCCACTCTCCGATCGTCCGGCTCTCTCTCACGTCGACACGCTGGACATCTGCCCCGAGCTCGAGGTCACCTGCGTGCTAGACGGGGACTGGCGTCATCCTGTAGGGCGTCTAGGCAAGAAGCGCGAGTCCCTTCCCATCTCCATCTGGACACATCAAGATCTCGACCCAACGTCAAAAGGGATCTCAGCTGACCCCTCAGCATTCTGCCGGAAAGGCCTGCGATGCAACCAGTGCTATGAGGAGGGGAACACGCGGGAGTGCAACAGGCAGTTTGTGGAGTGTGGGAGAAGCTGCGAGGCGTACGGACCCATACCATTCTAGCCGATGATATTAGGTACGCTGTATCTGATTCAACCTTGGACCTGCCCCTGATCCGTTCCGAGAAGTGCATATGATGAGAAGAAGCTACCAGAGCTTACAGAGATATGACCTAAAGATACACAACATGGAGCGATACCTACAAGCAGAGCAGACTATCCCAAAAACCATCAATCAACCACCTTCCTCCACCCGCCATCGCAAATTCTGTCCTCCGCAATACAGCAGAAACAAGCGGTCGTGTCCCCCTCCGGATCCGCCAGACATCTCGCCTCAAGATGACAATTGTCCAGGTTCTCACCTAGCGCTCCCCGCGCCTCCCTCATCCTGCAACGACCACACGCGTTCCTGCCCTTGTACTCCGTCAGACGCTCGCCGCTTTCAACGATGGCTCGGACGGCGGAGGCCTGCGATTGCGACATGGGCAGCTTGACCTTGGGGTAAGGCCAGGAGATCCGGGGAGCGATGCGCGTGAGTCGGAGGAACTTGCGGACCTCGAAGAGGAAGACCTGATGGCACATGGCTTTGGTGTCGAGGATGTTGCAGCTCCGAGCGCGACGCTCATTCACGCCAGAATGCCGGACTTGGATGTGACCGTCCGAGGCCGTGTACGTGTACGCCTCGAGCCAGGCGATGATTTCCTTCTCGCTGGGGTAGAGCTTCAGGGAGCTGACTGGCGCCATGGCGGACGACGAGGAGCTGGACGAGGAGGAAGATGGCTCGCCAGCGCCGGTCGAAAGGAGGGATGAGGACGAAGGGGGAGGGCTGTCGAAGACGGATTCCCACCCCGGGGGCGGGGTGACATCGGTGAGGAAGGGATCCGAAGCGCTTGAGGACTCCGGGGGGGGAGGAGGGAGTGGATGAGAGCGACGGAGGGGAAGAGAGTGAGAGAGTGGGAGAGCGGGACGGTGAGGGCGTAGGGGAAATAGGGGTTGACGGTCGCCTGCGCCGAGGTCTGAATATCAGCGTGGGCCTGGGCGCGGAAGAGAAGGAGAAGAAGAGAAGAGGAGAAGAGGAGAAGAGGAGAAGAGGAGAAGAGGAGAAGAGGAGAAGAGGAGAAGAGGAGAAGAGGAGAAGAGGAGAAGAGGAGAAGAGGAGAAGAGGAGAGGACGAGAAGAGGAGAGGACGAGAGGACGAGAGGACGTACCGGTTGTTCCTTCCTTGTGTAGCCTGGTCCTCTCCTTTCCGCTTCCTAGCGTCCGCAGGCGGCTCTTCATTCTCAGAGTCACTGAAAGTCAGACTGAGAACATCAGCTCTTCCTTCCTTCTTTCCCTCAGCCGAGCGCGAGGACTCACTCGATTGCCTCATCGGCGCTGGTTCCTAGAGTCGTAAAGAAGGGTGGGGGTGAGTTGAGTGAGGTTGGCATATTGTGGTGGAGCAGGCTGGTCAGTGAGAAGGTTGGGGAGAAAGAAGAGGGGTAAGTGAGGAATAACGAGGGAAGGTCCAGCTATAAGTGTCTAGAAAGAGGCGGACCATCGCTGCCGTCCGATCCGGCGGCGTGCCTGGCCCGCGTCCTTTTTGGAAGCTTATCCTGCTAGTCTGTGTGCATCTGATGAGCTGATTAGATCTTGCAGAGGGCAAGGCGGCAGGCCTGATGAGGAGTAGAAGGAAAGTATCAGCCATCAGTAAAGGAGGAGGACAAGCAAAATTGCCTGATCCGGCGATACACAAGTCCTCGAGGTAAAGTGGGGAAGTGGGGGAAAGCGCGAAAAATCAAGATTAGGATAGAGCGTGAACCGCGCGTTCAATTGAGGCGCGGTCCAAGCCTCTCGGTCGACTTCGGCTCGGCCTCCCTCGCGAAGGGGCTTGGAATATCATCTGCACTGTCTGCATGTCTAGTAGATAGTCTATGTTCAGTATCGTGATGTCAACAGATCAAGCGTACTCGTTACACCGAGTTCAGGCATAGAGCCTAGTCAACCAGCTCCAAGGGCCGGTATACCGCGTCCCACATCCTGCTCTACGCGTTGTCAGCCCAGCCCGAATCCACTTGAAGGGATACTCACCCTGATGTAGTCCTCCAGGTTCTGTCCCTTCTCTCCCTTCACCACGGCCACCGTCGTGTCATCCTGTGCGTTTCCGTCCGCCACTGCCTGCCGGACCACCGCCGCCGCCACTACAACCGATACGTCCCGCACGTCCGCCAAATCCGGGAGGAGCGATGCTTCTGGGTTGTCCAGGGCAGGCGAAAGGGAGGAGAGTGCGTGGACACCGGCCATGAGCATACTGGGGGAAATGGTGCGGGCACGGGCGAGGATGGCACCGAGGCCGAGGGCGGGGTAGATAAGGGCGTTGTTGGTCTGGGCGACTTGGTCTACGGGATCAGTACGGCCAAGTAGAAGCGGATTGCGACTCACAAGTCTTGCCATTTCCAAGGTTGACGGGGTAGAAGGGGGATCCGGTAGCGACAAGGGCTTTACCCTCTGTCCAGTCCATAGCGTCCTGAGGGTCCACCTCACACAGAGCGGTGGGGTTGGACATGGGGAACTAGCAAATTAGCCTAGCTCAGTCTCCTTTGAGGCTGACTCACGATGATAGGCCTGTCGACGTGCTTAGCCATCTCCTTGATGAGCTCCTCGTTGAACGCCCTGGAGTGTGTTGATGTGCCGATAAGGACAGTGGGCTTGACCTCGCGGATGACTGCAAATCAGTCATGTCCTCTGTCTCAGGTAAATGACTCACCATCAAGCAGGCGGATAGCGTTCTGATCCTCATTTTGCCTCTTCCAGTCCTTGACCTCCTCGTCTGGCCTTGCGTACGCCATCTGGGCGTGACGCAGCGCATTCCCCATGCTCTCCACCAACAAACCGTTCCTGTCAACACACCAGAACCGCCTAGCCGCCTCGTTCTTGTCCAGCCCGTCCAAGATCATGAGTCCATCCTTGATCTGGTCGGCGATACCCATACCGGCGGAACCGGCGCCGTAGATGACGATACGTTGGTCTGAGAGCTTTGACCCACTCAGACGGATAGCACTAGACGTCAGCAGGACCCCGGTAACAAGGACAAGACTCACGCCAAGAGAGCAGCAAGAGCAACAGCACCCGTTCCCTGAATATCGTCGTTGAACATCGGGATGTCCTTGTACTTCTCCATGAATCGGTGGGCGTTGGCCATTCCAAAGTCCTCAAAGTGGATGATCGCGTTCGGGAAGAGCTCGCGACAGCTCTTGATGAATCGGTCGACGAACTGGTCGTAGTTTCGTCCCCTCAGCCGTGTGCGCTTCCAACCCATGTACAGCGGGTCCGAGAAGAGGGCGTGGTTGTCGGTTCCGCAGTCGAGGACGACGGGGAGGATACGGTTGGGGTTGATTCCAGCGCCGAGAGTGTAGAGGGCGGATTTGGAGGTCGAGATGGTGATACCGCCTACTCCTTGGTCTACGATCTTAGCTGAATCTATGTTAAGGGCTCAGCTGGCTCACCTCCAATACCGAGAATGGCCTCCGAGTCGGTCACGACGACAAGATCGATAGCATCCTTCATCTTCTCCTGGTCGTAGGTGTAGTCGGCAGTACGGTTGACATCCATCAGATGCCCCTCGAGCTGTGACTTCATACCGTCCTGATTGGGGAAAGACTGGGGATCAGCGCCCTCCCACTAGAGGTCCATGCCGCAACTCACGATGAAGCACCCAATTGGTCTACGGAAAAGGTTCGAATAGTTCGCGACCGCCTCTGTAGACGTCAGCCAGCATGCCACCGATGAGAGCACGCCTACTCACCAGCAGCTCCGGGAGTGTAAAGGACACCTAGCAGCTCCTTCAGGTGATCCTGCATGAGCTTGTAGAAAAGCACCTGATTTTGATCTCGTAGGGAGGCGAGGAATGCGTGTTTGAGGATGACGGAGGGTTGCTATGGGGTCAGCTGTCGCCTTGCGCAGATATTGCTCTACTCACTTTGAGGAGCTGGTTCCATGCTCGTCTTGCCTGCTTCTCCAGACTGTGCACATCGTACGGCAAGAACCCCTCAAGATTGAAGACCTGGCGTTCTTCGCGTGTAAATCCGGCGCCCTTGTTGAGGCGGGGGTTGTTGAGAAGAGCGGAGCCTAGTAAGGTCAGCGCTCTGCCTATTCGTCCCCTTGCGTCCACAGAGAGCTGCTCACCTCGAAGGTTAGTCTTAATAGGCAGCAAGTTCTTGTCCCGCGGGTCCACCATGAATTCCTCATGGACATATCGTCTCCCGCCGAGAGCGGAAGCGGAGGTTGACGACCGCGGAACACGTGCCGCCTGTAATCTCAGACTAGATCTGATGATAGTCAGCATAGTCTCCTTATACACACGGACGGTGCGCTCGTTGAGATGGGAGATGCGGGATGTCCCATCTCTCCTGGCTGGGCGCGGCGGAAAAGAGGCACGGAATGACGTACCGACGCAAAAGACCGCTGGAACTCGACATGGCGCTCATACTGGGCACACGAGCAGTTGATGGCAGGGCTGGGTAGATGTATAATGCCAACAGTGACCTCTTCGCTGCCTGGAAAAGCCTCGGAAGCGCTCGCTACCTCTCTCTTGCTGTTTTCGAATCGCTCCCCCTAACCTTTTTCGAAGGGAGAGATGGATTATCGAATTTTGGTGGTGACGGCATGTTCCCATCGGCCAGCTGCGAACGCCCCGAAACCCTGAGCGCCATCGGCCCGAGACGGCTCATAGATAAGAGGTAAAAGAGCGGCAGCTCTGGTATCTGGTCATGTAGAAAGTGCTCAACTCAGCATGGGATAGGTTTCGCATGTCAAGTATGAGCCCGGCGGTACCCCTGCCGCACGCAAACAAAACGACCCCTATCCTCCCTCTCCGCCAGATCTCTCCCTGCCGTAGGTGGAAGAGCCGCTAAAAAGCGGCACTGGAGGTATCGAGCCAGTCTCTATACTTTGCTGATACCCCGTGCCGGCCGAGCTGGGTCGACTTCTGCTTCCGCGCCGAGATGGACCGAGGGCGAAGCCATTGCCAGTATTGGACAGGGCAGCATTGTAGTCGAAAGACATGGGCCGAGCGCCGGGATTGAGCGACGCCATGAGGGCGTTGAGCTCGTCGTCGAGGACCCGACGAGCTAGCATGTCGGTCTCGCGAAGGAGAGAGGAAAAGTGTTTCTGCTGGTGTCAGCTGCGAAGCGTAACTGAAGGTCACATCTGGACTCACCCTGAGCTTGCCATCCACCTTGGCAAAGAGCTCTACTACCTCCTTGGTCAAGGCTTGACCCTCCCCTACGAGCATCTGGTCCGGCCCAAGCTCTCCACAGATGAACGCCTGGAAAGAGTCGCTTCCGCCTTCCCCTCCAGCGCCTCCGGCACTGCCTCCGGGAGTACCGGCACCAGCCATGAACGCCTGTTCCATCCCCATGCTCATATCCTCGAGCTCGTTCTGCAGTGGACTGCCGTATCCAGCTCCAGGATTGAAGCTGCCAGGTGTATGGCTCGCCGATGATGTTGAGCGGGTCGAGGGGGAGCGCATGGTGTTCTGGCTGTGGTCGACCGAGCCGGAGTTGGAGCGGGAAAAGGGAGGCGCAGAACTCGACGAGGAGTCGAAAGGAGCGGAGTGAATGATGGTAGATGGGTGGGTAAGCGCGTTTGGATCGGCGGGCGGTGGTGACCAGCCCTGGCGAGATGGGAGGAAGAGGCGGAGGATCTTGCGGTAGATGTCTCGGATGAGGGAGCAGGTGGTGCTGTGTATTTGGAAGAAGTCGAGAGTGAATGGCTGGGAATCAGCTCAGTCCATCAGCAGTATGAACAGCTTACGAGGTTGATCTGCATGATCGCGGAGTCGCCATCCTGCATACCCATGTACTCTCCGCCACTGCCGGACTTGCGACTTCCCTTCTGGCCTTTAAACAGGCCTCTCTGCGACGTCAGCTCTATACCTTCCATCCAAACATATACTCACTACCTTGCTGCCGCCTTCGCCCATAGTCTCCCATTCATCAAGCACCCGATTGACTGCCTTGAGAAAGTCACTTCCGTTGGCTATATCGAAGACGAGACCCAAGCTGATGCCTAAAATGAAGAAGTTGCGTGCTCGAGACTCAAGCGCTTTCGGTCCGAGATGTGCTTCAGTGGTCGTCCGAGGGATTTTCACGGTGTTGAACCAGTGCGTATCCCTACCCGTCAGTACAGACCTCACTCGTAGGAGTACAGGCTTACCCTTGATACCACAGCATCATATAGCTCCAGCTAACGAGTCTGTCCCTCGTGACCTTGACGAGGTCCTCTGGCCGCCTCACTATCGCTCCTCCGCCCGTCTTATCCCTATCCTTGTCCTTCTCCCGCTTCTCCCCTTGACTTCCTGTACTTCCAGACAGGCCAGGCGGGCTCATCACAGATGGCGCTCCAGATCCACTCTTGACCCGTCCAGCACCTCCTCTTCCGAACGTCGGATACGTCCCTGCGCCCTCAGAAGAGCCGATAGCGGTCCGTGACGACGAGCTGGTCGATTCGGCATACCGTCCACCGCTGCCTGAAGCTGAGCCGGGAGCAAAGTCATTGTAGAAGGCTTGGGAGTGGGATTGGGACGATACGGATTCGGAGTAGGGTGATTCGGGTTCGGGAAAGTGAGATGAGGTGGTGCTAGGTGGGGGAACGTATGAGGTGGGCGGGGGTTGAGAGGACTTGCGGAATGCGGTCAGCAGAGACTGAGCATCAGTACACTGATTGCAGCCGAGATACAAATGGCTCACGCTAGATTGCTATAGCGTCAGCTCGTTCCGTGCCCACTGCAGGAGAGATGTACCTTTCGCTTCATGCTCGACTTGGTGGACCTGCCAGAGATAGAGCCAAAGTCCATCTTGCTAAGCACCTGCACGGCCGTACTCGTAGATAGACGATGTGACAGCCGACTACTACAGGTGGCCTAGGGTGGAGCCAGTAGCCAGCAGCCGGTACTGGAGTCTGATGGATAGTAGGGTCAATGCCGCAAGACGCGGTTCGAGCAAAGTGGAGGAGGTCCGCTTTGGCTGTTGACAAGTTGGTGCAGCGGGAGCAGATCAGGCTGGGTCCGGTAGTGCAAGGACCACCTTCAGAGAAGCATGGAGATACATCGGCGCCCACCTTGCACCTACCCCACTGAAGCCGCCCTTCAATGCGCAAGACCACTGTTCAACAGCGGCGCATGAGGCCAGACAACATCATCCGCCGAAGGGAGTTCGGGGAGAAATTGGTCCGCGGAGGGCCCATTCGGGTCCTGGACCTTTCAGTGAAGGTTTATATTGTTTCAACAAACCACTCTTTCAGCCCGGCTATATCAGTTGGTAGATTAAGTGACTCTGGGAGAGAGGGATAGACCTATGCAGTATACAGCCCATACACTAGAGCTAGCCTGAAGCCAGTTTGCAAAGGCGAATCTCACCCCGACGCCATGGAAGACGTTGTCTATCAGCAGAGACCAGTTGCCTCACGTGGGCAACAGCCATCAGCATCATGAGTGACCAACCACAGCACGGTCCCAAGAGGATAGACTTTGGGCAAGGGATTGCAGGACCAGGAGAACAGAGTTTCGACACAAAAAAAAAAAGATGTTGTCACTTCCAACTGAAAGAGACGACTGTAGCCCGATGTGGGGCTCGAACCCACGACCGGCTGATGATTCTTATCGGGAAATAAGAGTCAGCAACTCTACCAACTGAGCCAACCGGGCTATGGAAAAGAAGCGCAACGTAACATACAAGTACCCTCAACATCTGCGAGAGGTGTGGGAGCCGCTTGTGCCTCCAGTTCCCCCTCAACGTCTCACTTCGAGTCGGCCTGAACGCCAGCCGCCAAAGAGAGGCTCGGTTCGATCACTCGGTCGTGGGTTCGAGCCCCACGTCGGGCTTACATCTTTTGCCCTGGGAGTCGGCGAGGGGCAAGGGAGAGATGGAATGTTCTTTTTGGCTTCCTGATGCTCCCTCTGGTTCCGGATCTCCATTGTTAGATCTCCTCAACACTGCACCGGACGTACGAGCCCCCTAGTGCCTCTTCCTATGGGCAGACAGGCTGTGAGGAGGAGGGAGGGGAGGGATTGGCACCCTACAGAGAGTGGCGCCTGTAGGGTTCTGCTGCTCTGATTCTCGTAGGCTTTCTTGATTTATGGAGAGGGCTGGTATGGGCATTGAAGGAGTACTATAGACCTCAATGGTCTTGTACTGTCGTTAGGGGTGATCTTTTGCCATGAAGCGCCGAGAACTCCTTCAGGCTGGTGCCACTCCGCCACAATGACTTCCGTTGGAAGCAGAACAAACAAATCATGGCGGCCTGGCGGCCATATATTTTTCATCTTGTCTTGCTCTGCAGCTGCTTCCTCTTGTCAGCGTCTACCATAGTCTGTAAACAGCCGGGCAGTACGTGGCGTTCCGGCTACCTCGGCCTCCGAAGCAGGCGATAGTCGGCACAAAGTCAACTTGAGGTCTACCTGATGTCGAATTCGCCCAAGCTGCGGAGGATCTTCGCCTCCGTCTACAACGAGTCAGATAGCGGCATATCGACAAAAGTCTCGTGTACGAAGTAAACACTTCGTGCTGGACATGTGAGTATTCCCGCCACTCCCTCCCCGGGGGTACAGAAGAAGCTGACATGTGAAAACCTGAACAGTATGTAGCTATCCTAGATCTGGTTTTATGCGAGTCTGCCGGTGTCTAAATTCTGGGGTACAGGGGTAGATGTAGGGGCGTAAGCGACCTCGAAGTGATTCCCCTTCCACACAGCCGCACACACACTCCTGATGTTATCTCAAGGCCTGCGACCGCGCCCCCCCTCAAAATCCAGCCCGGAGGAAAAGGGTTTCAGCCTCAAAAGGATTCCCATAGAATACGGCCCCCCCTCTCTCTGCCTCGCCCACTCTTTTTCAACATCGCCTTGTGCTGCTTCGCCCATCAATCTATTGTTACTGATCTCTCTACTGATCACAACCTCTCGACATCAAGCGTACGGAATGGACCAGTCAGGAGAACAGCAGAGGGTCAGGGCGGGCTTCATGTGAGTGCAACAGCATCACATCTCTGTCGCCAGGGTCTATGTGTAAAGGCTGATCTCCAGCTCCACGCCCAGCTCGAATATGATGGGATACAGGAAGAGGGAGCGGTCGGCTTCCATTGGAGATGAGGGCGAAGCGTAAGTCGAAGCATTGCTTGCGGTCGCGTCACAATCCTGTCTTGGTTACAAGCTAATCTTCCAGCCTCCAAACTTCGGAGACGATCAAGCTGGCCAAAAAAAAGAAGAGGGCGCACACGGAGAAATTCTTCGACAAGTACGAGCCGTGCATTTAGCTTTCGTGTGGTGATTGTGGCGGGTCTCGGCTGACAGGTGCAGGCTCCCGTGCACGGTCATCACCCCTCATCGCATTCAAGCCGGCGCCGTCCCAGGCCCCACCATCCAGCGATACGGCATAACCAATAACCTCAAAGCGAACCGGGATACTTCCTCCTCGACTCGCGCCACCATGACATCCGCCATCTCTTCCTCCTCCGCTCTCGCCGCCATCACCACCGGAATCGACGATGCTGACAGCTCCGGCTCCGAGTCCTCGGCGCCGACGTGCGTTGGGCACGGCAACAGAGACGACGAACTACAGGCTGGCACAGGAGACGATGAGGATAAGGAGGACGATGCGCGGGATCGGCACGAAGAGGTCTCTGACACGACCGTGGAGATATCGAGGGCCCGGTACGGCATAACATCGTACTGCCGAGTGATGATGGCCATCGCGTATATGGCCTTGGTGTCGACTGAGTGGATCAGATCGCTGTCCTTGACAATCCTTAATGCGCTTGTCACCGTGAGTCATCTCCCCGGTATCTCACGCATATGCACGCTAACCACGCAGGATCTGATCATCCTCATCATTCAGGATCTGGCCCATACATACGCTCTCTCGTTCGTCATCGATGATTCCTATGGGGTCGAGGACATCACCATGACGGCGGGAGAGGCGAAATGGAAGGAGAAGAAAGCCAGAGAGTCCAAGGCGGTGGCCAAGAAACCCAAGGCGGTCAAGAAGAAAGCCCTGACGGCGGAACAGCTGGCGAAGAAGGCGCAAGTAGACCAAAAGGTCGGCTCGCTACTAAAAAGGCTGGCCAAGGAGGTCAAACGCGAGCATTCATTCGACGAAAATCTAGCCATGTAAGCTGTACCTCTCAAATCGGCCAAACCACGCTGACATCTATCAGGCTGTTGGTCGACCCGGCCTACAAAGACCTCATTTACTGGTCTAGGGAAGGGCCTAGGAAAGGGGAGACCCTTGTCACTCCAAGCTTGGCTGAGTTCTGGCGAAGAAGTGAGTGTCCTATATCGACTGTCATATCCTTCCGATTGCTACCTACCTATCTTACTACGGCTTCTTGCACGTCTTCGGCTCTCAGATAGCTGACTGAGCAGGGCCGGCCGATTTATTTGCGAGGCAAGCAAAAAAGCTGTCAAGTTTTTCCAAGCAGTGCGAATTGTGAGTTGCCACCCTGAAAGCCCAATCATCTCGCGATCAAGGATACTAAGTACTCCAGGTATGGTTATACAATACTGCGTTTGGGTAAAGGAGACTACAAGGAGCTCAGCCACGATGCCTTGAATGCTGATCTTGAAATTTGGGCCAAATTGCGCGCTGAGTACAAGAAGTGACCTCTTGTAAGTTCATTATTTCGTATCCTGGAACCGTGTCGGAATTGACGCTGACTGTTCCTAGGCGGAGCCGGAGTGGCCACTCATCTTCGGGAGCTGAGGGAGAGTATCATTCCAAGAGCTGGAGCTGGCGAGCGTAGCGCAAGTGGTCGCGAGGAATGTATCTTTCTGCCTCTATACATTAACAATATCGGAATCCAGAAATCTTGCCCCTGTATGTAATTTATTAAGTATATCTATTTATATATGTGTGCAATTAAAATAATAATTGTTTTATGTGTATGATGAATATTTGAAAAGATAATGTATATATATTGATATTGTCAATATTAGATTGTGTGTATTATGATTTAGTTGTATTAATATAAAATGTTAAAATGATAATGTTGATTAGAAAATAATTAATTTGATTATTTATTATTTTTATGTTTAATTATATATTATTAATGTTTAATTAATGGTTTGATTTAATAATAAATTAATTATGTATGAATTGATTATAAATTATGAGATATTTTTTTAATAATGACGGTATATTAATGATATTAATATGTAATTTGTTATATAATGTAAATGAATGAATTTTATTTTTGAAAATATGAATTATGTTTTGTGTATATTTAAATTAAATATTATATATTTATTTAAATATTGTATATTGAAATATGATTAATTTTATTAAAAATTATTATGTTTTTGATTTCGTATGTACTTGTTATTAGAAAAAAATGAATCTCAAGTAATTATTAATGCAAATTTTATATGATTCTATGACTGGGAGGAGCGATTTTTTGGATATTAAATTTATGATTATAAATGATACTTTGACTCATTTATTGTTAACTTTTGTATTGATAATTCATGAATTCTATTTATTTTTCTTCCTTTTTTTGATTATATTGAATCCATGTATTATCTCAATCTAACATTTTTTTTGTACAATAATGTTTCATTGGCAACTTCTAATAATTTTTATTAATTATACTTGCTGGATGATTTTTCTTTTTTATAGTCTTTGTATGACACTAATTTTTATGATTGAATTATATCTGTTGCCTTCACCATGTTTGTATACATTTGCTTATACTGCTATAATATATTAATATGTGTATGAAACTTTTGTTGATAATGATACCCCTCCTGTTGGTATGTGTCAGTTAAACTTGTAACTTCTTCATGCAATTTTTATTCCTTATATAATTATTTATACCCTCTTCTCTTACTCTATTCCCCATCTTAATATCTTGCTTTTACACTATTTACGATTTATCTATACTATATAGTCCTCTGTCAAACAATTGTTATTGGTTCATCTTATGTGTGCATAAACCTAAACTGTTTGCCTATCTTTAATGATGTACTCCCAATATTCATACATGTTGACAAAATATAACAAATTTCATATACCTTCTATACTTGTTTTATTTTATTCTGTCTTGTGATTAATTGACATATTCTGTCATGTGTAATTACTCTTCATTTGGATTAATTTTGGAAATGTGGAATTTTGAGTGACTTATCTTTGTTAAACTGATGCTATTGTTTACATTTGTTTATCAATTAATAATACTATTGATGTTTCTCCATAATGTTCATTGGTTGTTTATGGTTTTTATCATCTTCTTGGAATGACTGGTTTTAAAATCGTTCTCGTGTGCTTTTGTTTGGTTTTTAATGTTTCACCAATTAGTTATATAAAAACTTGATATATTGTGCAAACTTTCAATGTATTCTTATGTCGTTTTAATTGATGCTACCACAATGATTCCATTCGTAATATTACAAATATGTACATGATTAAATTGGTTTTTAATATCTTTTGTATATACACCTTTTTTGATAAAATTATTACAGCTCTATCCTTTATAAAACATCCATAAATTTAATGGTGTTAATTTGTTTGTACAAAACTGTTATCATATGATAAAAAATTGAAATATTATTATAAAATATATTTTCTGTGTTAATAAAAGGTTTGTATGAGTAATGTGTTTTTTTTATTTGTATTTAATGTATTTAAAATATGTATATATATATGGTTTATTAATGATATGTTTATATATATGATGAAAATGTGATAATGTATTAATTTTTGTTTGTGTGAATTTTATTTAAAAATTGTATGTGTTTTTGATTTTATTGAATATATGATGAAATTAATATATTTTTTTATATGAATAAAATTAAATGTATATATAAAATAAATATGTGTATGTAAATTTTATTGTTTTATGTTGTGTTGATTAATTATTATAAATTGAAAATTTGTTATTATGAAAATATAAAAATGAAAATCATGTGTTAAAAGTTTGAATTATTAAATATTAATATCATGTAATGAATATATTCTATTTATTTACATTATTTATTAATATTTTATGTTTTTTAAAATTTTATTAAAAAAATTTGCTGTATTTTTAATGATATATGATTATGGGATTGTATTATGTTGATTTTATATAAAAGTTATGTGATAGTTTATTATGTGTATTTTTTTTGTGTATGAATGTATATTAAAATAATTGATAATTTTTGATATTGATAAAATTAAAGTATTTGTGTATTTATATAGGTTGTTGTTATAATAATGAAATGTTAATATGTTTAAATTATGTAATATATGTTGGAATTGATATTTATTAATTGAATTGTTTTGAATTGTTATAAATTATGAATAAATTTATAGATTATATTATATATGTTTTAAAAATAATAATGTATGTTATGAGAATTAATCCAATAAATGTATTTATGTGTAAATTATGTATTAAAATTTAATAATTTTTTTTTTTAAAACAAAGATCAATAATATTATTTTATAAATTTTTAATTTGCTTGTTTATAAAGTTTTTTATATGAAATTTATATGAAATTAAATGTAATATATAATAATTAATTTTGAAGTATATATTTTGTATAATGGTTGTTTGGTTAATATATTTATATTGCTTTTATAATTATGAGTGTTAATATATTTTTAAATATAATTTGTGTGCTTAATTTGTTTGTTACAATATTGTTAATAATGTGTTGAATAAATGTTAAAAATTATATTTGGAATTTTTATTTGTAATATTATATAAATTTGTTTATTTAATATAATACAATGTGGAATTGAATATTAAAATTAATTGGCTAAAAAAATTTGTAAAATTAAATAATAAATGTATTTTATTTGAAAAATATATATATGATGTATTGTGAATGTTTAAATGTTATTAAATTGTTTTATATAAATTATTATTATGGTTTGATAATAATTTGATTATAATTTTGATTTAAATATAATGTTATGTTTGTTGTTTGAATGTATTATTGTTAAGATAATAAATAAAATTAATTGGATGTGATTTAATTTTTTTTAATTAATTAAAATGATGTTTTTTAATTTAAAAATTAATTGTTTTTAATGATAATTAAAATGTGTTATAATTATACTGTATTATTAAATGATGTAATTAGTATTGAATTGTAATTAAGATTTATTTTAATAACTGATGATATATTATGTATGTTAATATGTTTTTTGTTGATTGTTTTGATTTGATGGATATTTTGTGTAATAAGTATTATACTTTTATAAATTAATTGGTATTGTAATTTTTAATCTTTGATGTATAAGTGTTGTATATTGATCTATTAATGAAATAAATATATAAAATGAAAATGTTAAAATGTTTAGAAATTAATAATATTTATTTTTATTTGTATTTGTTTTGATAATATTTCGTTTGTTAATGTTAAATGTATTTTAATATAAATTTATAAAAATTTAAAATGTTTATTTTTGTAAATATGTATGTAAAATGATATTTTTTGTTTGAAAGAATTGGAATATAATAATTTAATAAATTAAATATGTTATTGTATGTATATTTGTTCTTTACTGTTTATATTATATTGGATAAATTAATATTTAATTTGTTTGATATAAATTGTTTTTTGTTTATTTTGTTAAGAAATATTATTTATTTATTTAATATAAAATTTAAAAAATATTTATTGACAATATTATAGGTTGTTTGGTTGTAATGTGATGATAATGAAAAATAATAATTTGGTATAAATTATAAAAAATTATTTTTGAATTGATTTATAAATGTTATTAATAAATAAATATTGATGTTTTATTTTTTGGTTAATTATTATGATTTTATTGTGATTAAAAAAATTTGATTGATCTTCTTTTTAATGACTATACTGTGTATCACTGATACTTCTTAATTATTGATGCTCTTCATTGAACTTTTAATAACTTGCATTGATTCCTGCTATCATGGTTTAACTTTAATTGCATATTCTATATCCACTGTTATTCTTTCATTTTTTACAACTTCATATAATCATTGTATGTGTGGTTGTATGGCTGTTAATACAATACATTACAATATGATGGTTTCTTGGTTTTCACTATTCATATCTGTCAATCCATTCTTATTAACAGTAAATTGAAAATATGATTTATGTCTATGTATACAAAAAAATTTAAGATAAATTGTATATTGTAAATTGAAGAAATTATTTGAATAATAAAAATGCTAAATGTTTTTAATATATATAATTTTTTAAAAATGTATTAATTATTAATTATATAATTAATAATTTTTAATTATGTAGTTATTATGTTAAATAATCAGTTTTATATGTATATGAAATTGATGTAGTTTGGCATTTTGAATTTTTATTATATAATGTTAATATTTTTTTGGAATAATGATATGAATTGATTGTTAATGAATATTGTATTTAATTATATTATTATATAATTGTTATATTGTATTTAATTTATTGTGTAATGGTATTTATTGTAAATATCAATATAATAAATATAAATGTTGTATTATAATGATTGTTAATTTTTATATTGAATTCTGTTGTGTTGAAATTAATTATTAATATTATTTTATGATGTAAAAAAAATATGATTTGATTGAATTGAATTTTTTAGTTGTTAAAAAACATTTTCTAATAAATGAATTTATATTGTATTGTTTTTGTTATGTTATATTTTTGAGTATTTATATATATAATAAATGATGTGTAAAATAAATTTATGATAATTTTGAATTTTATGTAATATTTTTTATATGTTGATGGGGATGTAAAAATTTTATTTTTTATGAATTTGTAATGTATATTAAAAATTTAAATTTGTAATTGTTATTATATTTGTTGGATAAAAACACAAAATTGATTGTTAATAAATTATTTGTAATTAAATAATGTTTTGTGGATAATTAAAAATTGAATTATTTTGAGATGAATGATATTTTAATAAATAATTATATGTAAAATATGTGGGTTTTATATTTATTTGTAATATATAATTGATTTTATATATATGGTATTTTAATGAATTATAAATGTCAATTTGAATTTAAATTTTCATAATTAGTTACAAAATTGTATTTAAAGAGCGGATGCATATTGACGCATCCTGCCACCTCTTCCTTTGCTCGATCTGAGCCTGCCATATGGCCAGGGCAGGGTCAAGCGGAGCTAATAATGCCTTGGAGCACCTGTTTTTGCCATTCTCGTTCGTTCCATCTCCTCCTGCTGGGTCGGCCTGGGGTGCGTCTTCCTTTCCGTCCCTTCTTGTTCTGATTGTATTCTTATATGTGTGTACGTGGCACGGAAACTCAGCATTCCCTGGTCGTCAACTCTGCCTCGACCAATCTCTGGCGGGGAGCGGGGGTCAACATGTACAGTCAGCCCGGAGCACCAGATACGAGAGCACATGTGCATTTTTGATTGCGGCCCCCACTCTGCCGCAATTAATCATGTCTGAGCATCTTTGGAGGGGTATCTTCCAGCAACGTGCTGGTGGACGAGACTGGCGAGATCCCCGCCTGATTCGCCTCTTCCGCCAAGGCCGCGTCCAGCCTCTTTGCCTCTTCTGCATCCGCCAAGACCGCATCCAGCCTCTTCTGCATCCGCTTCCGCGTCGGCAGCACCTTTTCGACGACCTCGATTGTGCGGAAAGCTGTACCCCTCGCCACCCGACCCATCGGAGTCTTGCCCTGCGCGAGCCATAGCAGGACTTTCGACATCTTGATCATTGGGTCGGCGCGCTTCTTCAGGTCGTTATGGAAGCGCGGTAGAGCCTCGGCAAGGTCTGCTGTCAGATGTGAATTTGGTCGCTGACATACCTTCAGTCCCCGTTAGCACCTTGACGAGACTCGCCGCGTCGCTCAAGGCCATGCTGGCGCCAGCACCGCAGAAGGGGTTCATCCCGTGCGCTGCATCCCCGATGAGTATGAGCCTCCCTCGGCCGGCTTGAGTATATTTTGCAGAGTAGAGAGGGAACGCCCTGCCCTGATTCGTGTTTACGTCCGCCCGGATCGCCTGGATCAGGGGCAAATCAGGCAAGGACGCAAATGCAGAGCGGATATCCTTCATGGGTGAAGGAACGGTCAAGGCGACGTAAGCGCCATCATGAGTGGGCATGAGTGCGGCAGACCAGCCTGTCCCGCAGAAGACGTTGATGCCGCGGGGATCAGCTCCGAGACCGCTCACAGCGGCCTTGAGGAAAGAGGGGGAGAGGCGGAAATTGCAGGTGACCCATGGCATGGGGCGGAAATCATCCTTAGGGTGAAGCGTCTTTCGGACTGCCGAGAACATGCCGTCCGAACCTGATTGTCAGCCAGACCGATGTTGGACTTACCAATGACAATATCTGCGCGTATGATCTCCCCAGTTGACAGCATGACTACCGCCTCATCCTGCAAGTCTTTGACAGAAACGACCTTGCGATCATACTCGATCCCCTTGACTCGATCGCGCAAGATCCGAAGGATGTCACCCCGTTCGACAAGACTGCTCTCGAATGGTTCCCGCAGGGTGTGCCAGATCCGCTTGCAGTCGCTGTTGAAAAAGCTGATCCCGTCGTGTCTGGCAGGTAGGGACTGGCGAGCGAGATGCAATCGCTCTTGATCTGCAGGGGAGAGAAGAGTGGAGATGGCATCTCGACCAGACTGGGAGGTCAGCAGAGCCTGGACGCAAAGTATAGTCGGCTTACAGGTGACAGGTGGATAGGGTATCCCGCTTCGAGGCATTGAGACGCTTTGATCAGCTTGTTCGCGCTCAAGACTCACCAGTCCGCTTCTCGATCACTCGCACGTCGAAGCGACCTTCCAGCTCCGGTCGAGTCAGGCCATACGCTGCGCCGAGCCCGGCTACTCCGCCTCCAATGATGACCACCCTCACCGGTTTCACTTCTGAGGTCTTATTGTTCATTGTTGAGTCGGTAGAAATCAGTATTAAGCAGCTATGAGTGATGGAGGACGGAACGCGTTTGAGCAGTAGTCAGCACATACAGATGTACTCAGAGTACAAGCCATCAAAGGAGCATTGACAGCTTTGTACAGAACGATATTGTACCCCAGCAGGGTGTGGACAAAGGATAGCTCGCAGGGAAAGGCTTTCTTCTCGATTTAAAATTCGAGATCTAGCGCAGAGCGGCTGCTCTGTCGTCGGCTACAGTCAGGAGACCTCCGAAGAGTAGCTTATCTGCCTACGTGGATGAGTGGATGGGCGAAAACCATCCTGAGATCGCCTGAGACGCGTTCTATGCATATAGGCGGGAGGTCCGTGTGTAAATTCTGGTTGACTTTCGCCAACGCGCAGCTACACATTCCTCATCGATCCATCACTATACCATCTCCCCTATCAATATGCCCACAGAAGAGGAGGAGCGCAAGGCGAAAGCAGAGCGTGCGAAGAAGCTCGTGAGCTACGAATTTTCCTTGGGCTATGGCAGCAAGAGATCGAGCTGACACTCCAGCTCGCTCAGCGTCAAAAGAAGGCAAAAGCCGCCGCGTCGTCCGCTACTACCCCTGCACCCTCAAATCCCTCTTCCTCGCCCGCTCTCACCGACGTGGATGCGGGTCTCGCGTCCGCAAGGACATCCATGAGCATTGATGATCGGACGGAGCTGGCGCCACCACCCAAAGGCGAGGCGAGGCGGAAGAAGGCGGTCAAGCCAGATGTGGAGGAAGATGTGGATGCTGGGAAGGAGGCGGTAGTTGAGGAAACGAAGCAGGCAGAGACAAAGGCGGAGGAAATGAAGGAGGAGAAGGCTGAGGAGACAAAGGCGGAGAAGGCGGTGCCAGCCAAGGAGGCAGACGTGCCTACAGCCACAGTCGAATCGGCAACCCCCTCCCAATCGCCTCGACCAAATACGGACTCCATCGAAGCTACGGCCAAGCTTCAAGAGACCGTCTCCCTCCTCATCGCCGAGCGTGCCGATCTCCAATCTCAGCTCTCTGCGCGAGATGCAGATCTGGCATCAGCGGCGGCAGACCGAAAGCTGCTGGACGAGGGGAGGGCGATCACGGCGAGCCTCGAGGCAGAAAAGGCAGTGTTGGTGGCGAGGGTGGAGGCGTTGGAATTGGAGACGAAGGTGGCGAAGAGCCTGGAGTCGAGTCTGGCAGAGGCGAAAGGCGAGGTGGAGTCTTTGAAGGAGGAGGTCAAGAAGCTGGAAGCGGCAGCCAAGGCGGAAGAAAGCGGCAGAGCGAAGGTGGCGGCGAAGAACGAGGAGAAGGTGACAGGGCTCGAGCGGGGTCTGGAGCGGGCAAGAGAAAGGGAAGGCGTGCTGGAGAAGGAGGTGGGGCGATTGAGAAAGGTGAGCTCGAGCCAAGGCGGCACTGATCATAGGTTGAGATTGAGCTCAAATCAACTCTCGAAGGCCGGTCAAGCGAGGTCTCTGCTGTACAAGCCGACCTGGGTGACGCGAGACAGCAGCTCGAGTCCACCCGGGGCGAGCAAGCGGCCCTACAGACCCTACACGACACTCTCTCCTCCGCTCACACTTCCCTTCAGGCCACACATACATCCCTCACCGCCGGTCTCGCCCAATTACGCACGGACTACTCCTCGCAGACCGAACAACTTCGTGTTGCGGAGTCTTCCCTCTCCAATACCAAAGCAGACCTTGAGAAGGCCAATACCACCCTGTCTACAGACCAGAAACGTGCCGATGCGGCGGAGAAGAAACGGACCGCGTTGCAAACAGAGAATGCGGATCTGCTGCGACAGCTGGAGGAGGTACGAGGGAAGGTGTCGCTGGTGATGGAGGAGAAGGCGGAGCTGGCCGGCGAGCTGGATTCGGCCAAGGGGCAGATCAAGCGGGTGGATGACCAGGCAGTCAAGAGGCTGGAGGAGGAGCTGCAGGCGTCAGCATCTCGGGTACAGGCCTTGACGCGTCAACTCGCCGATTTACAGGCGGCATATGCGTCGTCACAGAAGGAGCGTGGCGAGGCGCGTCGCACCCCATCCGCTGAGACACCTCCTTTATCCCGTACATCCAACGTCAATCGTACAGTCGACGCCATCCTTCCCGCCAACGTTCGGCATAAGCGGCAAGTCTCGCTCACGGCGCTCAAAGCAAGGATGGGGTCGTCCTTCACCCGGGGCGGTATGGAGTCATTAGCGGAGAATCCAGGGGAGAGGAAGCAGTTCGGAGACGAGATCATGTTCTGCTGTCCTGCATGCGAGGGGGATCTTATAACATTGTAGCTAGGTTACCAGGAATGTAAGGTTCGAGACATCGGGCCTCGTTTCATCAGCAACCCCTGTTTCAAGTGGTCAACATCAGGGTGATGGGATCGTCCTTTTATACATGAGCCCTTTTCAATAAGCCTCACTGGCCATCTATCTCTCGTCTGTACTTCACACTCGTTTGACCCACGCTCTTTATGTTCCCGTTCCTCCTCTTCTCGCTTCTCCAGGTCGTCCGGGCCGATCCGTGAGTCCGCGCTCGACCCCTCTGATTTTAGGTTCTGGATCGTCAGCCTCGGGCACCTGCTCTCGACGCGTATGGACCCGGTAGTCAGCCCTGGTGGCGTCTCCACTCATGGTGAGTTAGCCTCAGGATGAGCTGATGTCAGTGCACGAGATTGTCGGCGCGTCGGCATTCTCCCCGACGTACGACTACGCGACTCTCCAATCCTCCAAATGCACCACTGCCAACGTCAAGGTGGACAAGTCCAACTACTGGGTCCCGCAGCTGTACCGAAAGACATCGTCGGGCCTGCAGCTTGTACCCAACACATACACCAATGCGTAAGCCCTCGCCTGGACTAGCTAATGACAGCTACTACTTTGTCCGCCGTCAGCCGGGAGATCGTATACGAGTTCCCGCCCGGCTTCCGGATGCTCGCTGGCGATATGGGACGGACCACCTACGACCCCACTGATCGTGCTCAGGCAGCCATCAGCTACGTCTGCCTGAACTTCAAGGGGAACGGTGGACCCGATACGAATGCCTTCCCGACGCGTAGCTGCCCAGACGGGCTCCGCGCGCAGGTCTACTTCCCCTCGTGCTGGGATGGCGTCAATCTCTGGCTGGAAGGCAGCAAGCATGTCTCCTATCCGGCCGAGGGCAACTTTGACGGGAATGGCAAGTGTCCATCCACGCACCCGAAGCGGCTCGTCAGCGGTGAGTCAGAGTGACGGCGTAGCTGATCAGTGTTCAACGAGTACCACTTCAAGGATGACTTTACGTATGAGGCTGGAGCTCGTGAGTTGTGTCTAGACTTGGCTGATGTAGGCGTCTGGAGTCATGGCGATACGACTGGCTATGGTATGCACGGCGACTTTACCATGGGGTGGCCCGAAGGACTCTTCCAGAAGATCTTTGATCAAGGCGAGGCGTGCAATGTCGGCTTCAACCTCAAGGGCTGCCCTGCTCTTTCACCGCATCTCATGGACGGGGGAGGATGTGCGCCAGAGAAGCTGGTTGTGGATGAGGTGAGGATACTCCTGGCCGTGCTGATGTAGATCATCGATCCCGTCTCCAAGCTTCCCGGTAACAACCCGCTGTACGGCTCGGGCGGGTCCAATCGTCCCGCCTATACCGAGACTGCCAAGTTCAAGATTATCGGTCCAGCAAGTACGCGCCCTCCTGGTCCCGCTAATATAGTCCCCTCAAATTGGAAGAACCTCGGCTGCATCAACGAGCCCGCATCCGGTCGAGCCCTCTCCGCCGCTACATCCGCAACGGACGACATGACCCCAACCAAGTGTATCTCCTTCTGCTCCGGAAAGGGATACAAGCTCGCAGGTGTCGAGTATGGTCGAGGTGAGTCATGGTACGTCCAGAGCTGAGGCAGAATGCTATTGCGGCAACGCGCTCACCGGTGTGTCCGAGACGCCCGACGGGACCGCCCAGTGCGGCATCGCATGCGCCGGCGAGGGCAATTCCAAGGGTTTCTGCGGCGGTTCCAGGACGCTATCGGTGTACAAGTTCTCGGGGAGCGGTACGCCCAGCGTTGGAGCTGCAAGCGGGGGCAGCATCCAGCCGACCCCAGTCTCCATCAGGCAGATCAAAGCTACCACTATCAGGTGAGTATCGGTCAGGTCAAGCTGACTGTAGGCAATGCGGCGTCAAGGGCGATGCAGGTTATCCCGGCAACAACAAGGTCATCACCCTGGCGAAGCGGTCGAGGTGCAGAGAGTAGCCGTTATAGTATCCATAGCTCCGCTGGCCGGATATATCTGTGCATGAGATCCACTTGATACGACTAGATCACCAGTACTGCGTCAGATCTGGATGTACCCCGTCTTTCCGCCTGACAAGGACGAGATTGCTCGAGAATGGCGAAAACTGAAATCAGCCAAGATCCCGTGCTGTACTCACTCCGTTCCCGACATACACCCCCGCTCTTCTCGCTATCTCCATCTCGACCCCCTGGCCCACTTCCCTCTCTGCAGCTCCTGCCCAGACGTCCCTTCTTCCTATCCAGATTCGCTCCCACCCTTCCGACAACAACCACTTTCTGACCTCATTAACCCAGTTCTCCGGCGCGTCCGTGACGATATAGGCCGACTTGAGAAGGGGGTGATTCTTCCGCATCCGGCGAGCTCGAGCGATGATGTCTGTCATCTTGGGCTGGCATTTGGCCTCGTAGACGCCCTTCCGGACGGGACTGGCCATGGTGAGTGGCGGGGGCATGTTCTCGTTCCCGGGGTGTTTTGGGAGGGTGTTGAAGCCAAAGAAGGGTCTGGGTTAGTCAAGCCAAGCTGGGACCTACTTTGAGTCCTCGTACGCTTCGTGACATATTGCGCCCCATGCCTTACCGCCTGGAAGTTCGAGGACGAGCAGGTGTCGAAGCTGAACGGCTTTTCCTCCGGCAACGGCCATGCCGGATTCTGGGGCGATCTGAGGAAGGGCCGAGTTGACGATAGCCAACACTCTCGGCGAGGGGACGTATAGTGGGGCCTTGATTGTGTCGACCATATCAATAGGTGCGCTAGAGTAGAAGAAGCTATCGTCAGTCGAGTCGAGGCGAGGCGAGACTCACTCGTCATTGAGTATCTCCCCTTGTATCCGGATGCAGGCCTCGCCATCCCGACTCAGCTCGTTCTGTACTTGCTGTAGCGTGTCCGCGACGACCGTATGTGTACTTGAGCAGCGTAAAGAGGACGATCTGAATCAGCAAGGTCAGTATGAGGACGTACGGAACCGCCCCGTCCAGCATGAGGAACGCTGATAGTGGTAGGCTCGCTGAGCGCCATGGCCATCTGAACAACTGAAAGGGAAAGATCTGATCAGCTCAGCCCTGAGTAGACTTACAGTACTGTCGACGTGTATTGGGTCATAAGCGTAGGACCGGCCCGACGCAAATGCAAGCTGCTGATAGAGTCTGAATCAGCTGTGTCCGAGCTGTAACTCACAATATCCGGGATAATTGCTCGCTATAGCTCCCTCGGGTCTGTTCAAACCTATCCGTCAGCTCCGTGGCGGGTATGTCTCACCTTACTACACGCCCCTCAAACCGCATAGCCCCCTCCGACGCGGCTTCGGGGTACACCGGCGGGAACGGCGGACTGGGACGCCAAGTCACCACGACCAGCAGCAGGAGGACGAGCGTGATCAATCGGACACGCTTGTTCCCTCGCAAGGGCGACTGAGAGAAGCGCCCCGTATCGAGCGTGACGGCCGAGCCTGGGACGGTGAAGCGCATGATGGATGGACGAGGGAGCTATGGGCGGTATTTTGGCTGAGACGGTGGTCGCGTCGTTACGGCAGGCAGGGACGCGGGGTGGGGGAAGCTAAGGTATGGCATACAGCTACAACTCGGAGGCTATGAAGATACAAGCCAGAACGCTACATGATCGTACACCTTTCTCGCGTAGTCCCCTCTTCTCTCGGCCAGCTCCCCTTCCTTGTCTGCCTCGGTACTTCCTCACCCTCTATCTCCGCCCTTGCCTCGCGCCAAGCCCGCGGCACCCCTACACGCCTCCAGCTCCAGAACGTCTTTAGCACTAATCCTTCCCTATCCCCCACCTCATACGAAAATGGCAGCGCCTCTCTTCCCTCCCATCCCTCTCTAGGCCGAGTCCCCGCAGCCACCTCCGAGTAGGCAGCTGCAGTGACCGCTCGGCAGTCTTGCAGATTGAGCCGACCACGTCGGCGCTTGACAAATTCGCGCATGACGGCGTTGTTGGCGGGTGTGTTCTACATCAGCTATGCCAAAGCCAGACTCACATCAGCTTCCAGAACTGCCAACTTGCTGCACCCGCGTATGAGTCGGATGAGCCCGTCGGGCGAGACGAGCCGGGCGTGGCTGATGTGGAGTTCGGTCAGATTGGGGCAGAACCGGACCAGCGCCTCCAGGACGCGATCATTGACTCCGCCATGTGACCCCGTCCCGTCCAGGTCGAGCTTCTGAAGTCGGGTGGTGGACCTGAGAAAGTCGATGAGAGGTCTGGGATTAGGAGTCTCGCGGAAGAAGTCCATATCCGCCAACTCAAGCGAGATGAGGTTGGGTAGTTCGAGCCGCTTGAACATGTCGACCGATAATGCCGGGTTTGACGAAAGGACGAGGTGGGTGATCGTATCCGGTAGCTCCATATCGCCATCCTCCAGCTCGCACCCCAGCATATCCAGCCTTTCCACCTTGGCAAGCCGGGCGAACTCCCCTCCCCTCCCGCCCGCGCTCAGCCCCGCCACCCTTAGATCTTTCAGCTCCGAAGGTGATCTCCGCAGAAAGTCCGCCATATCCCCTAAATCAATACTCCTGCACCGACTCACATCCAGAGTCTCCAGATACCTCCCTCCTGCGAGCTGGGCCAGTACATCCACCGTAACGCCCTGTACACCTTTGAGGTTTACCGCCTCCAGGCCCGGCGCAGTGACGACCTTGCAGATCTCCGCAGATGACAGTCCGCGGCATCCGCGTAAGTCGAGACGGGTGAGGTTGGGCATGATGGTGAGGGCAGAGATGGAGTCCATACCCCGTAGATTGAGCGTCTTGGCGTATGTTCGAGCCGAGTCGGTGATACGGCGGTACGTCCGGGGGTGAAGATACGGCGCCATCGGAGCGAGGTCGACATTTGCCCATAGCTGCCCGTCGAGGCAGAGCTCCCGCCAGGATCGTGACACTTGGCTGATCCGAATCAATTGCCTCTTCCCGCCTATCTCCCCAGTCCACCTGCCCTTCCCTTCCCATGTCTCCGCCACCGTCCGCAGAATCAGGAGCTGTAGCTCTCTGGGGATGGCGTCGAAGTAGCTAAGAGGCTCCATCCGCGGCTCCGACTCTAGTGAAAGAGCATCGGAGGGCGATCTGGGCCGACCTAGTGTGATGCTCGACTTGAGCTTTGCGGATTGCGCCGAAAAGGATGACCGAGAGCGCGATAGCTTGGCCCGGATCCCGCTGAGCCGAGCGGGACCCTCGTTGGGGATTGACTGAGTGAGGATGGCGAGTATAGGTGGGGTCTGCGGGGTCAGAAGGAGGATGGAGCCGCTGGAGGAGCTGCTGAGCGTGTCTGAGCGAACGCGGGTTCTGGGCGAAGGGGTAGAAGAGCGGGATCGGATGGGGATGGATATAGGAGTCGACAGGGGCGTCATCGAGACAGCATACTGAAGGTCTCCTTGCGCTCGGCTCATGGCTGCCGATCTTGTAGCCGAATCTGCTGGCTTCACATTGATGTAACAGGAGATTGAGGTGTGAACGTATAGGTGCAGTATCAACACGTCATCACTCATCACCCCGTGCTGATGCTGACTCGCTGAGGACTCGAGGAATGCGGACCAAACCAAAGTCTAATTTTGATGAGCTGAGCTTCTTCTCTTGTGTCTTGTCCATCAACCTCGCTTGCTTTCGTACATCTGCTTCGATACAGCAGTGTCGCGGGGTACAGTCCTGGTCGGATTCGCCAATATGGCCATCATCACAGAGGAACCCGAAATTACGGTGAGTAGGGATATCCGACTCGTCGGCAATTCTGCTTCAATCTGAGCTGATGTTTACAGCCCCAACCTCAATCACCACTTCCCCACCTCAAAGGCCTCATCCCCCACCTATCTCTTCCTCCACAACAAGTCCAACCTCCCGCATCTTTCGCATCCCTTCCCATCGAGCTCGTCGAGTATATCACCAAGGAGCTCGATCGCAACTCGCTCATCAGCCTTACCTGCGCCACGCATCATCCCAGCGTTGCAGCCGCCGCGGAACTTATGATCTGGAGCGATCTAAAGATCCTGCTGCCGCAGCACTACGGTGATCAGCCATGTATCGAGACTACCCCGAGATGGACGGACCCGTGGTCAGACACGAGGGTTTTCAAGGATATGGAAATCCAGGAACGGTGGGGTCCAGGTCTGCTGGGGCTCCTAGAGCTTGTCATCAGCCTGGGCCACGGCGGAGAGGAGGGAAAAGAGAAGTGGAGCAAGGTCACTTCTTTGACGTTGATACCGCATCCGGGCGTATCGATCAAAATTCTACGGCTGCTCGATTCAGTATCCCCGTATCTGCGCCACCTCACGGTCGGCGGTAAGACCCCACAGCACATCTGGGGAGGAGGACGTTGCCTACCCTCCCTGGACAGCAGGATGGCTCGATGTCTACCCGCCTTCCCCTTGCTCACATCGGTGCGGCTAAACATCAACTCAAGACCGGATGTCGATGTCTACCTGAGCCTCTGCTCTTTGGCGCCAACTCTGGAGTCACTCGAGATTGACTGGCGGTGCGACGGCGACTCGTGCGGGCAGATGCCCCGCTTCCAAACCTGGAACATAATACCCCAGGAGGTGACCAAATTGCGATACCTTCGCGTCACCTGGGGCGACGAACCGGAAGACGACGGGAGAGAGACGGATCGCGACGCTCTTTGCTCCCTCGGTATCATCCAACAATCTCCCCTGCTCGAGCATCTTGCTCTTGAGCCCCACCACAAGGTCGCCAACTCGATGAGTGCCCAGTTCCTCCGCGCAATCGCAGGGCTGCATAAGCTGCACACGCTCGACCTCGACTGCGATATCTATGACCTGAACTTGGCGCAAGATGGTCTGAGGTCCAACATCAGCCGCTTCATCCTTCAAGCTGGCCACTGGCACACCTCGGTATGTGGCTGTCCGGACGACGCTGACTATCAGTACTGCTTCGAGCTAAATCCGCTACCCCAGCTCACCGATCTGTACTTCGTCGACGCCATCGACGCCGGAGGAGCCGGCTGTCCTCCTCATGACGCCGCCGCTCCTACTGCACCCGGTGTACACAGGCTACTCCCAGCTGTCTCTACGACTCTGCGCAACTGTCCCCTACTTCGTCACCTGCACGTCCTGCGAAGGCCTGTCCGGAAATACGACATGTCGCTCGAGCTCGGGTCCGTCGTCGATCAGTTCCGCTCTGCCGAGCCCTTCGGTTTAGTCAATTCTATGACTCACGGCGACGAGCAAGTCTTGATCGCTTGGCTCTATCAAGACTACGTCGAGACCGGCGAGTGTTATATGCTAGACGGTGTGAAGTATCAGGTCAGCTCAACACCTGTATCTCAGACCCTCACCCCTGTCGCCCATATCGACGACGATTCGTCGGACCCTCCCTCGAGCTCCTCGCGGCGCCCTGTACAAAACCTAGATCTCGAAGATCAACACGCTTCCTTCACAACTCCAGATAGGCGCTGGTGGTGCCGGGAATTCAAAGCGCAAAGTCCGACAATGTGGCGGGTCTACACGGACTACAAGGGCCTTGCAGTCCCGATGGAGGTCATCAAGGCGATGCGGGCGGAGGAGTGGAAAGGGATAGATTGGGATAGGCGCGGGGTTGAAGTGGGGGAGGCGGCGTGGGAAATCTTGCTGGACTGGCATCGGAGTGTTCTTGAGGCGGGCGGTAATTAGGGAAAGCGGGGAGCATATCTGGGTGGAGCTATCATACATGGTGAGTATACTGTATACAGTCTCCTTTTACAGGGCTGAGCTGATATTCCAGACCTCTTTGCAACGATTCACGACAATTTACGACAAGACGAGCTTTACGATCAGACGGGATGGCGAGGGCGGACGGGATCCCGGTCGGGGTATAAGGGATAGAAGGGAGGAGGGGCGGAATGTAGGGGAGTCTGCGGGCGGAGAACGTTGTACATAGTCAGATCTGTGGGTATGTACGAGTACACGATATCCGGTAAATCTTGCTTAATAAGACGTCCGGGCCCAGGTTTGACTGTGCTCGATCCCTCCAAATCTATACCTTAAACCCAAACCCCATCCCCTCATGTCATCCTGCACCCTCGTCCCAGGAGAGCATATACCCCCGCAGACCTCAACTGAAACAGGACTGGCGGCAGTGAAGACTCAGCTGAGACAAGCGCGAGCACTGTTCTGTACATGTTGCATGATCGATCTCGGTATGAAGCTCCCTCTTGAACTCGCTCGGTTCTACCACTTAGCCTTTCCCAGGAGCTTACGCGCCTCCAGTACCTCCGCCTGAGCTACCGCCAGCTTCGATCCGGGCGGGAAAGCGAGGGCGATCTTGTCGCCGACGCAACGTATATGCTGGGGAATGGCGGGGTCGAGCTGGATCTCGGCCTGCTTCTGGGCCCGGCGGACGACAGCGAGCAGAGCGTCAAACGCACGCTGCTCCGATTTGACGACGGTAGTGAGGGACCAAACGAGCCTCTGGCCGCGATCCAGCCTGAAGAGTCAGCTGGCGCTAGTACATCAAGGCCCAGCCGGAAGGGCTACTCACCAGCGTTTGGTCCTCTCCCGTGGGTTATCTGAGATCCGAGTTTTATTCTCCCTTCCGATCTTCTGCCTCGCCTTCTCCAGCTGCTCCAGTGCCTCCTTGACCCCGCTCTGGCCCAGTAGGATCTTCACCAGGATCCGGCATTGACTAGCCGAGGCCGCATCCGGGTCCGACGCCAATAGGGTGCGGAGTTCATCGGCCAGCGTGATGACGATGTTGATCTCGGTGCTCCAGGCGTCTACGGCGGTACGCTCGGCGATAACGGCGTCGAGTTGGGATGATACGAAGTTGTCGTTCCGCTCGTCCATGCGCTGACTGCATGGGAGTCCGAGACGCAGCGGATGGGGAGACGACCTTCGACCTCGTAACTTGGATAGTCTTCGTGACATGGATGAGAGCACTGGTCACATACAGCGACGCCGGTATGCTCCTTGTTGAACCACGGAGCTTTTAGGAAAGCGCGTACTTCGATCATCTCGGTGGGGACCAAAAATTTGACATTCTCGAAGCCGATGATCCGATCTTCACGGCGACTCGTGAGGCGATCGCGGACGCCCTGTAGTATCGACCGGTACCACATGGCCTCGATGTTGAGCAGGTCATCACAAGCGAGAAGCTGATAATTGATCGACCGAGCCCGAATGAAGGCGACTCCGGGCCGCGTCCAGCGGTCGACATGCTCGCGAATCCATTTGTTGGTCCTCTTCCTGAGCCTGCATTCTTTGAACCTGCGTTTGAGTCGGAAGAGGGCCTCCTTGGCGACGCGCTGCGCGTAGGGGAGTGGTGGGACAGCTGGCGAGGGGGCGACAACGGTATCTCGAGAGGTCCGCTCGGAGCTGGATTGTTAGCCCATGCATGTACATTTTCGACTGGCCGGGTGGCGGCTTACTGGAAGCGGTCTCTGGACCTGTCGCTGTCAAGCGCGCCGCGCGGCTCATCCCCTCCTTTCCGATTCTGCCCCAAGCAGATGATGTCTTCATCCTCGTCACTGCTGGTGACGATCAGGCTGATCTGTCAGCAGAAGTCTGTTGGTGCCGGTGTGAAACCTGGAAGCTCACCTCTCCGCATCGTGCGACTGCTTCTTCCGCTTTGTCGTTCGTCCGTAATCCCCTTGTCGCCTCGAGAGCGTTACTGCAGTATCCTGATCAGAGCTAGAGGTGTCAGCGACCAGTCTGCCTAATACGAGCCAAAAGCATCGAGCTTACAGTCGTGTCTCGATCGAGAGGCCACCCCTATCCCCTACTACGCCATCGCTCATCGAGCCGTCTACGACAGTGATGTCTTCCACAGCGTCAACTTCTTCTCCGTCCTCCTCAGAGCTGACAGATTCAGCTTGGCACTAAAAGAGCTATACGGGTAGGAAAGGAGACGTACACTTGCTCTAGCTCTTGTAGTTTCCTCTTCTGTCCAGGAGGCATCGCCCCAGAAGGGTCTGCTCTGCTCGACGCGACCGCCTCATCCGGCTCATCCTCATCAAAGCTGGTCGTCAGCGCGGCACATAGGGAGGACAGGCACTGAAGCTTACAGTAGTACCAGACCAGCCGGACGAGACCTCATAGAGCGAGACGAGCGGTTCGTCCTCAGGGAAGGCAGCTGGTCATCTTCTGATGCTTAGCTCTGCCGCAGGATCTAGCAGAAGTAGGGGACATACCCCTCTCGTCCTCTTGGTCTCGCGAGCGCTTTCGATCACGAATCCGCGTTATGGACATCTTGGGTATATGTAAGTACTGAAGTGAGAAGAAGAGAGAGAAGGAAACTTCATTCGGAGAGCCTGGAGGAGGTGGGAAGTGGGCGGTCCGAGCACAAGCTACAAGGAGGAGAAACGTGGGAGCCCGAGCTCAAAGGTCAGTCGCGATGCGTCGATGGAGTCTGCGATCTTGTTCAAGCACCATTGTCTCCAGCTCTGACAGGCCACCTCGAGCACGTCTACGGAGCGGAGTCACTTGTAGCTGATGGAAACGCTGCCTCAGCGAGGGTGAAGTACATCGCTAAACTCGAAGATGAAGGTCGGCCGTATGTATTGCGCAGTTGAGCTGTCTTCCGGCGGAATTGAGCACCGTCTACTCGTAGCTTGGTGCAGTCTTGGTGCCCATGTGGCGGGCATAGCTAGCGGCCATGTGTTGCGCCAGCCGGTCGCTAGACAATGTGACTGGAACGCTGAGCAGACTCAGTGACCCGCACGATAGTATAGCAAAAGGAGATGCAGCAAAGCGTCCAAGGCTCCCCAGCCTATAGTCAACGCTGCCCGCAGGAGATCTGCTGTGTCTTTGTCCAGGAAGTTTCAGAACGTCGGCAGTAGCAACATACGTGTAGCATACCTATTGGACAGCAGCGTCCAGAGGCGCAAACTCCTCATCCTATGGACACATACGGCACAATAAATCCCCCTCCATCACCCCACCCTCGGCATGCGCAAAGGCCTGCGGAGATCCACCAACCGCCCCCTCGCCCGGGACAGTGCGGACCCCTCGGCAAGGCTCGCGATGATCTGGAGGAGTAACGGAACCTGAGACAGAGGGGCGTTGGGGTCTGCTTGACCGATGGCACCTGCCAGAGCGTCGATACCTGCCTTGGCGCGGAGCAGGGCGGCGTCGAGCGCGATGAAGGCGCGGCGTTCGATTTGGGCGTCAGACGTGTAGGTCCAGACGAGCTTCTCCCCTTCGTCCAGCCTGCCGTAGTCAGCTACTGTCTAGCACTCGCATAGGCAACGACTCACCTCCGGACGTGGCGATGGTTAGCACCTTCCCTGTCGGCGATGCTTGTCCGATTCTCCCTCCCTATCCACTGCCTGGCGTGCGTCCATGCCGCTGCCGCCTCCTTGACCCCGCCCGTCCCGAGTAGCAACCTCCGGGATACGCGAATCCAGACCTTGTGCTGTGGTCCCGCGAACCGCAGGACGAGTGACTCGGCGGTCGCAAAGACAGGCTGGAGAAGGGCGACGAAGGCGTCGGCACCGAGCCGTTCCTGCAGGACCAAGGCAAGCGGCCAGAAGACGAAGAAGTCGTTCTCCTTCGACATCTCCTGGCCGCACCGCAGACCCTTGCGGACGCAACGGTAGCAGCCGTCCCGCTCGACAGGATCGGATATGCACTTGACCTCGAGCTCGTTGCTGGCGACGTGCACGCCGAGGTGAGGGCGGCAGTGCGCACATGCTTCCGCCGGGGGTAGCTCGCGAGGGACGTAAACGAGATCGAGCGTGCCCCGAACGTCGATCATGTCCATTTCCGAGAAGAAGGTGATGGGGACGGGCCAGACCGGCTGGAACCCGGAGCTTGTGATCTTGTCCTTCGCGGAGTGCAAGAGCGAGCGATGCTTCATCGCTTCTACGTTGAGGAAGTCGGTAACGTCGACCAGAGCGGGATCGACCCCGGCAGCGTCGATGAGCGCCTGGCGGTTATTCTGGTCCCAGTTGACATGGTATAGCATGAACCAGTTTAACGCCTTGACGCCCTCCGTGTGCGCCCAGGTGTTACCGGCCATGCGGTAGACTCGGCTCCGGTCGGCATTGTAGACCGGCTCGGGCAGTGGTTGGTATTGCCGAAGAAGACCTGGCTGGGGACCGCCGGGAGGACCGAGTGGAGGACCGCCAACTCCACCGCCGCCAGGACCGCCACCACCACCACCTCCACCTCCGCCACCACCACCACCTCCGCCTCCACCATTTCCGCCTGGACCGCCACCACCACCACCTCCACCTCCAGGACCACCGCCTCCGCCGCCGCCACCGCCAGGACCACCACCTCCAGGACCATCACCGCGTGCACCACCACCACCGTCTGGACCTCCTCGCCCGGGACCACCGCCGCCGGGGCCATGGCCTCCGAAGCCATTGCCGGGACCAGGCGACCCAGCTGACGAGCCTCGGCGGGACATAGCTGGAGGGATACGTCGCCTGGAGCCGCCGGCGGCGGAGGATGCTCTACTGCCGGGACCGGGGGACGATCGGCGGGGACCGGATGCGTGACCGGAGCGATGAATAGCTCGAGAAGGTAGGGGAGAAGGAGAGGAAGAGGGAGAAGGCGAGGGAGAGGGCGAGCCGGATGAAGAGCGGCGGTGCTTTGCACGAGGTTGGTCGAGGAGGGAGTCATTCGATGAGCTGTCGCGGTGGCGACGCTTGCTAACTGATCAGCACCGAGGTAGGACAGCATAGACCATAGCGACATGCTCACCGGCTGGGGCTTGAGCTATTCTGAGTACTATATGGTCAGCTCTATACTTTCCCTTGCTCGTTCGATTGGCAAACATACCTGCCTTGTTCATTCAGCCCACCGGCTGCAGAACCCCTCTGGAAGTCTTCATAGCTCGTTGCCTCCACACCGTCAACCTCAAACCTACCGACATCAGCTCAGAACAAGTAGGCGAGGTAACGACCGAAGGAAGGAAGCGTACCTGAACCTCCCCCTGCGGACTCGCCTACTACCCGCCTGGTTTGGACCTTGCTCGATATGACTTCGAACGGTCAGCTACGTCTGCCTTCTCGCACAGAAGACTCACGCCACAGAACCAGCAGCCATGTGCACGGCGGGGAGAGACTCCGGCTTATCATCGTCCTCGCTTTCTTCACCCGTCAAGCTGTAGCTTTAGCTCGTGGATCCGCCCAAATCGGGGTTGTGAGCGAGCCTTACTCGACGGGATTAGCTCCAGAGCTGCCTGGTGCTGTCCTCGAAGTGTGGCGACCGTGGCGTGGGCTGGTAGAGGCGCCTGAACATCAGCCATGAGCTATACGCGGAGGAAGGAAGTCAAGCTCACTATTCTGCCCGGGGGTGTTCCGGACCTCATTCTGAGCAGGTCGATGCGGCTTATTGCTGTTGGTTGAGCCCATCGTTAGGTAGGGACTGATGTTCAGTAGATCATATGTGAGGATATGGGAAAGAAAGAGGATGGACGAGTGAGAGGGAAAGAGAGCGGAAGTCAGTGAGAGAGGGAAAACCCCAGCCGTAATCAGTATCGCAGGCAGACCGGCACTAGCGCCGAGGAGGACACAACCTGTGTGTGCCACCACACAGATCCGGCAGCCGAAACGGGGCTGCATTATGACACGGGGCCAAAGCGCTGATGCCGCCGAACCGCAAAGTGGGGGAGGTCAGCTTCCGTCGGAAGCAAAGTGTCCCTGCTATCGACTGCATCGGTGCAGTTGATTGTGACCTCCAGATGATGTCGCTCCAGCCACCGCCCGTGATAGACGCTTCCTAGCTGTCGAAGAGGGGGAGTGAAATCATCGAGAGTGGACTGGCGCAGCGGGATGTAGCTTGTCTCTCGCTAGGCGGGAAGACGGGCGGGAGGAGCGCGCTCCATGGCGAGGGTGGGGAGTTACTGCTAGTCAGCCCCTGCTCGATTCGATGTCGCGGGGAGTGATGCGAGAGACCAGGATGGGGAAGAGCAGTCTCACTCACTGTCGATACTCGAAACTCGTCCCAGCCACGATGACGCCTGATCCGCAATGCGTCGCCTTGATCTTCTTCGCCGCCCGTTCCTCCCCGGCCAGTCCGAGCCTCTGGCCATCCCATCACGGTTACTGCGATGCGGAGATGCGCCTCGCCTCGTGCTGAGGTATTATGATCGGGGGATGGACCGGGAGCACTCCCTGGATAGCGCCGCATGTTCGGCGTTCACTCTGATGTGTCCGTGAAGCTGAGAAGCCCAACTGAGTCTGAGTGTTGGCCATGGAGAATAGTTGACGCGAGCTCTTCGTATGTTCGAGCTCTCACCAGCGTAAGGAGTGCCACTCCCGGGCCAGCCTAGACGTACGGCAAATGGAAGGCGAGAGGGACGCGATCGGAAAGTGACCTCGGACGGAACAGACCACCGGATGCTGGTCGGGTCCGAGGTCCGCAGTGCCGAGAATCGCTACATGCAGGCGACATGTCAATACCGGAGCTGAGCGGAACGGGTTAGGAAGCATAATGGTATGTATGAAGCGATGAAAGAGGTGAGATGGGGGGGGGGGGGGGGGGGCGAGGCGAAAAGGAGTCTGAGATGCAGCTCGGGCGGATGGCCCAATTTTCGCCTTAGCTCGCACCGAGCAGGAGGAGCCGGAGGACCGATAGGAGGTGAGTGTCCGAGGCGAAGTACCAAGGCGATAGCATTAGGGAGGGCGAGATGGGTAAGATGGGAACGCCCTTAGCAGCGAACAAGCAGCGAAGCACCCGACTCAACCCTTCTTCCGTCGGAACCGAGCGTGGCGCCTGGCAGCGGCCGGGTGTGGCATGTCTTTGGAGGAGGATACGGGTGGAACGGAGATGGATGAGACTGAGGCCTTCCAGAGGTGTCTCCCCTCGTCCACTGACAAGAGGAGGGAGAAGAAGCGTGATCTATAGCTTACTTGTGTCCTTCCTTGACCCGGCCGACCTGGCGCTCTCCCGCACACTGGATCCCCCTATAAACCGCCCTAGCCCTTCTGAGTCGGGATTCCCCTAATATCGCTCGTCTTCTTCTGTCCCGCTCTCGCTTCCGCTTCCGTTTCAACATTCAGTCCCACAGCATGGTTCTGTGCACCGCACCTTCATCTCATCCGACTGCCCCACTTGCTTTATGCCATAGTCCATTCACATCATTAGATCAGCGGGTTTTGCCACCGGCCATCCTCGCCCTCAGCACGGCTTGATCAGGCTCGGTCTGGTCTAGGACGGATGTGAACCGCTGAAGAGAGGCTAAACGGAGCTAGGAGATGTTATACTTGCATATGGACAACGATACTATCCCTATCTACCTGTCCGATACTACCTTATGCACCCCTCAAGGATGGACGCTACCCCTGAGGTCCACCACCGCCTTCTTCGCCTTCTGAGTCAAACTCCGTAGACCCATCGGTTGAGGTTCGCGTCCGATGACCGGTAGGCACACGGCGCGGAACCTCGCGTCCAGTTCCGCCTGCGTGTACAAGGGCTCATCACGGTCATTGCGCAACCCCCTTTCCTCGTAGTACTGCGCAGCAGCATACGCAATCTCGGAGGAGCTTTTGGCGAGAGACAGAATTCGGGCCTCCGCTGCGTCGAGCTTCTTGGGGGTGACGAGGATGTCCTCGCGACCATGGACGCGAGGAGGGCCTCGAAAGATGCGCGCGGTTGACCTGGGACTGATGATGCTACTGCGCTGGTCAGCTAATGTACTCTACAGTATCATCACGACGTCTAGACTTGAACTCACGGCTCGCCCTCATCAGCAGAGTCTTCAACTCGTGCCTTCTTGCTGGCCGCCTTGCCGACCTTGGATGACTGGGCACTGGTAGATCAGCCTAAACTCTTATGCACTGCCGGAGTAACTCCAGAGGAAGGTGGAACTTACGCCTCCTCACTATCAGAGGAAAGCGCCCTTTTGGCCGCCTTCTTAGACAACTTCTCATGCTTGGAGCTGGAAGTTCAGCCTAACCCATAGCGCAAAGCATTCAGATCAGTGAGGGGCCTGGTACCTACATTTTGCTGGTATCGCTGGGCTTGCGCCCCTTCTCGGCCTCCTTCTGCTCCTTCTTCCCGCTGTCCCATCAGCGACATCCCTGTCCGTTGCGTGACAAACTTACACCTTCTTCTCCGCCTTGGCCACCACCTTGCCGGTCTTCTTGTCTGAAGTGCCTTTCATTCTGTGTCGATAGCGATGAAAGTCAGGATCAGTATGATCAGTAGGAAGAGGTTGATGTATGATGTATGAATTAGTGAGACGCGCAAAAGAGCGGGCGAGGGGGACAGAAGCGACTGTGATGTCCTCGTACGATCTCAAGCCCTGTTGATGGACTAAGGCTGAAAGGAGGGTGCACCCGCCGAAAGAGGGTAGGTAGGGCTTCGGTGACATAAGATTGTGTGCGATGGCTGAGCTGTAGTTGGGTCATCGCCTCACGTCCCGGCGCCACCCGATCTGCGGGGTCCCGAGCTTCATGCAGGGATGTAGACAGAGCATCAGTCGTAGTGGTGAAGCCGTATCCGCCAAGGCCTGATCAGCAAGACAAGTACCGGGTCCTCTTGTGCATACAGTCTTCGGTAAGCTGCGCCAAGAAGTCGGATATTGAGGAATGAGGCGCTGCCGTAATGGTAAGTGGCACTAACCGACCGGACCGTGGTGTAGACCTGGTCTGGCGCAGGGGCTGGCTCCCCAGCTGATCAAGTAGAGTATAGAATACTCACCAGCTCTGCTGATAATGATCCAAAGATGCATCATCCTCCCCGCCACCATGACCCTCTCATCCAGCTCCACAGCCCCCTGATAGAGTAACCCTGATACCGCATCCACACTCCAATAACCCCTATTACCGTCGTCGAGCCGACCGCGATGGCACCTATCAGTCGTATCCGCTGAGCTGGAGTCAGAGTAGATGATGGTCGTTTTGATATTGACGTCGTTCTGCCCGATCAGCTTGAACCACTTCTCGGAGACAAGAGCACTCACGGGTTCAGCGCTACCCTCGTTATCCCCATCCAGAGATTGACGGGGTTGCCCAGTCCCGCACTGACTGCCATGGGAGCGGGTAGACCTAACCTCCGGCAGTACACATCCGGCTGGACTTCGTGTCGTTGTTGTGCGAGATCGAGGTCGGATTTGGTCGCGACGAAGACCGCTGGGATATGGTCAAGGCTGTATTGTTGCTGTAGGGTCAGCTGGGTCCTGCCGCTTCACTATCAACGGTTCAAGGGAGCTCACCCGTAAGTTCGAGATGTATGAGAATGAGTTGGTATCTGACGAGTCGTGGACGTAAATGATGATATCCGCTTGGTCGAGATTCTTGCTATTCCGCAGCGTTTCCGACTCGTACTTGCTCCCGAACTCTTGCAGCTACTTATCAGCTCCCTCACTCCTGAATATTGCAGGAGGAACACTCACCACCAGGTACTTCTCCTTTCCCTCCATCTCCACCGAGTTCACCACCGATAACACCTTGGTCGTAGGCTCATAACTCCCCAACCCGTCTCCCATCCGCTTATTCACAAATCTCCTAAGCAGACTCGTCTTGCCCGACCCGGTGGCGCCGAGAACATAGCAGAGGAAGACGTTCCTTGCGACCTTCTTTTGCCGCCGATCTTGCTTTCTCGGTCGAGTGATGTGCAAGGCGGAAGCGGCAGCGTGGTCTGTAGCTGGTGAAGAGGAGTAGCCGAGGTATGCGAGGTAGTTGAGAGTGAGTTTCGGGTTGAGAAGGGTAGTCATGCTGTACTGTCAGCTTAGTTTGAGTGGGCGCGGAGATACAGCTCACCTCCACTGCGCCAGCCAACCCTGCAGCGTGACTCTCCCCAGATCATCCGTGATAGTCGTATCTGGGAACCCCTGGGCCAGCCAAGGATTCCCAGGTGAGGTCGAGAAGAGGTCGTCCAGCTCGCTCTGCGATAATGCTCCGTCTTGGTCCTTGTCGTACGCCTCGAAGATGTCCGTGAAGAATTGGTTCCCGAGAGGCGAGAGCTCGACAGAGCAGTCATAAGGAACGTCAAATCTGGAGTTAGTCCTGTGACACTGGGGTACTCACCTTGGCGACAAGAAGTCCTCCCTCAGGTCCAGCCCCTCCCCATACCCAAACTTCCGCAACACCGTCCAGGTGGTTTCCATCCGGCCCTGCTGGATGAAGATGGTATGTAACAGTAAGAACCCCGCTTCTGTGATACCCTCCCCTGGTGGCGTCATGTAATGATAAGATGGTGATGGCGTCCCGGGGACAGATGTCGAGTGGACCAGGCTCGGATCATATCCACGGACGAGCTCGAGAATGCCTTCCAGCTCTTGCGCCTGTAACGGCGTAGAGAAGCACTTTTGCTTTCATCAGCTCCATCACAGCTCTGACTCACTTGAAACTGATTCAGCTCGACGGCATTCAACAGCCCGTCCTTGTCCACATCTGAGATCTTGAATATCCGCCTGAGCGCATCATAGCATTTCGGCTTGAGCGTGTGTTCCCTCGAGTCGTACAGCGGAGCCGTGGGATGTAACACCGCTTTCTGCGCAAAGTAGAACACCTCCGACACGTTCAGCGGTAAGGCCGCTGAGCATTCCACTACGGTCTCGACTTCCTGACATCAGCTCTCGCCAGCGTTGGACTCACCTTGAATTCCCGCATGATAGGCGCAATCTCCTCTTCTAAGCCCTGATTCGTGACCTCGCCTCCCCGCAGATCAATCTTGTTCCCCACTAGGATAACAGGTACCTACATCAGCTCCGCCTCGGCTCGATACTCACATTAATCCCTTCCCGCCGGAAGAGAGGGAGCCAGTATTCGGCCACCCGGTCAAAGCTGCTCGGTTCTGATATTGAGTATACCAAGCAGATGACATGCGCGCGCGAGAGTTGGGAGAGGAGATGTGCGGAGGAGCGAGGGTTTGCTATTATCAGTCTTGATCCAGTGATGGACTCACAAGAGGTATCGACGATGGAGGTGGTGATATTCTCCGGAGTGACTTCTGGCGGTATTGTGACCTCAGGGACGACGTGTTGGACCTACCAGTCAGCCTTGTTCCATAGATAGCTTACATTCGGTACGAAAGACTCCTTGATTAGAGACGTGATGATGGAAGACTTTCCGACTCCATCTGAAGATCAGCTCGGACTGGCGGTGCGCATACCATCTCCAACCAGGACGATCCGGACGAGATCGCGACGAGGCATATTGTTTCGAAAGGGCAATTCCTCCTCGAGATCTCTCTAGAGATTCTGCTGCCTCTGATCACTCTCCTCTACGGTGTAGGGGCGACGAAGGTGGTACTCAGATAAGAGATGAAGCAGCAAGAGATAGAGTGCGGTTCGGCCAAAGCTTGTTGTCGAGCTGAAGCTTTACGAGATCACGATGACGAAAACAGACCAGATCCGTGCGCACAGATCGTATGCAGCCGGGGAGAGCTGCGAGGTGGTCTCGCTGCCAATTTAGGGAGACCAGCAGCCTAGAGATGCATACAGAAAGCAGACGGAGCAAGGCGTGCTAGTCAATGCTACTCAAAGGGCTGCGCTTTGCTCATTCAGCGCGGTAGATCGCTCGCTGCCTCGCAAGGTGCTCGTGTTCGTATCAGCCAATGCAAGAGATCTGAGGTTTCGCATGGCGTCACCGCCTGTGTAGTTTCTGGTCCAGACTCACTGACAGCCCAAGCCATCGCGATCCTTATATGAGGGCTAGACCATGCGTAGTCTGCCCGGAACGGGACAACAGCACTGAGCTAGCTCGAAGCGAAAGATGCGACCTAGCGTCCTCGGCGGCGTCGAAGTATCTGAGCATGAGGGCGATGTCTGCCGTCGACGTGTCAGATTCAGATGCACCGGTAAGCTGCAGTTCTTCGATCAAGGATCAGCCTGTCACGCTGTCCGGGCTGGTAGAAGGGACGAGCGCGACCTTTAGGGTTCCACCCCCCCGGCAGTCAGCTCTTGACTTCTGGTGATGAATGAACCTCTGTCAGGTGGTCAGCAGTATCAGTGAGTAGCGCTGGACCCATCACTCCCCAGTTGCTGGATTGACTGCCTTGCCGAAGGGCCATGCATGGACCCAAGAAGCGGGCCTGCAGCATCTACTCACCGTGTGATTTGGCGGTCACGGTCAAGAATGAGATCGAGATTTCAGTCAGTGCTGTCAGACGTACTCCTAAGCTATACGGGACCCTCTTTCCGCCATCTTGCCATATGGAAAGATGAGGAGCAAATGCAGGCAGAAGACAACGCTCATAGCCCCCTCGCTTGCCCCACATTCCTCAGACGGAGTTCCCCAGCAGCCCGCTCCCCACTCGGGAGGTTTCCGGTCCCACCGGTCGATCGGAAGCCGGTTCGGGGGGTTTTCTTCTGCTTCTTGGCTTTTAGCCTCGCAAAGCTGCAAGCCCAGTCAAGCGTCGTCTATTGGGGTATAATAGGCAGTCGAGGACGATAAGCATGCACGACCATCCACCCATCCACCTACTAATCTATCCGCCAACATGCTCGCTCCGGAAGTCACAGAATACATCAAGCAGGCGGGGAACAAGATGGACGCGATCAGCGACGACGTGGATGAGGTGAACAAGATCAAGTACGACGAGGCGAGCACGTTTGATGCGGGGAAGGACAAGGCCAAGTTCAGGCAGTATGACGATGCCTGCGATAGGGTCAAGAACTTCTACGCTGTAAGCCAGCTTATGTCCATACGCAGGGAGAGCTGATCAGCCAGGAGCAACACAAGAAGCAGACGCTCGCGTACAACCTGGCGATCCGGAAACAGGTCCTCGGCAAGGTCAACGCCCGCATGTCCGTCTGGGAGGCACTCGAGATGCTCAACACGCTCGTCGACGAGTCTGACCCAGACACGTCCGTCGGTCAGATCGAGCACCTCCTCCAAACGGCCGAGGCGATCCGGCGGGACGGCAAGCCCGACTGGATGCAGCTCACCGGGCTCATCCATGACCTCGGCAAGCTCCTCTGCTTCTTTGGCGCCGAGGGGCAATGGGACGTCGTCGGCGATACATTCGTCGTCGGGTGCAAGTTCCCCCGAGAGATCATCTACCCCGATACCTTTGCGGCCAACCCGGACTCGCACGACCCCAAATTGCAGACGGAGCTGGGGATCTATGAGCCCCATTGCGGCCTGGATAACGCTATCCTCAGCTGGGGACATGATCAGTACATCTATGAGATCTGCAAGGCTCAGTCTACCCGTAAGTACTTTCCATCAATTGCTAGCTCGTTCGTGCTGACGATCAGTCCCCAAAGCCGCCCTTTCCATGCTCCGGTATCACTCCTTCTACCCATGGCACCGCGAAGGCGCGTATCGCCACCTCATGAACGATGAGGACGAGGAGCAGCTCAAGGCCGTCAACGCTTTCAACCGTGAGCTCATTTCGAACCCATGCTTGAAATATAGCTGACGCTCAGCCTATGACCTGTACTCAAAGTCCGACAGCCCACCAGTGGTCGCCGAGCTCAAGCCGTACTACCAGTCCCTTATCGCCAAGTACTTCCCAGCTGTGGTGGAGTGGTAGATTGCGCCGAGGAGGTGAAGTGGAGGAGCAGGGAGAAGCCGCTTCGAAGTGCTCGAGCGACTTGCTTATAGATTATACAGATGAGATAGATGGACATTGTATTTGGGCAGATGCTTTGCGAACAGGTCATACATAGAAAGCGATACCTACCACGCTCTGCAAGTCAATCATAATTATATCTACTCAATCATCATCCATATCTGACCCGCTCAACATGCCTTCGATGTCCTGCCCATCTGACCCGTCGTCCTCCCCGCTCCCCTGCTCATCTGCTGGACTATCCTCCTCGCCAACCTGGCTGCCCTCTTGGTCATCCGCCTCACTATCCAGCCCCTCTTCGCTGTCCCCCTTCTCCTCTTCACTATCGCTATCACTTGTCGTCTCGCTACCCACCACCTCCTCCTCGGAATCGCTATCCTCTATGATCGCCGCCGAGAGTTTGTTCTTTCCCCGTAGGCTCTTCCGCTTCCGCTCTACCCCTGACGCTCGCTTGATGGCTCGTCTCGACTGCATGAGAGTGTACCGATTCAGCAAGACCAGGTACTCTAGTATATCAGTTAGGCTCCTTCTCAACAAGATAGCCAGAACTCACCCCTCCGCTTCGCCCTCCCTGCTTTGCCACCGTGACTATGACCCCCTTCGACATTGAACGGATCATCCCAATCCCCACCTTCTTCCTCCCTAACGCGATCGTATTCCTCATCCACCTCATCCAGGAGCTCATCCAGCTCTCTCTCTTCCCTGTCCGTCGTGGTTGTGTCAATCTCCCACTCATCCCCTTCCTCGTCCTCGACATCCTCCAGCTTCCCCTCCTCCTCCGCCACCTCCAGCAGCAACTGGACATGCGCACGACTAGGATCGACTCGTTCCTTCTCCGCGAGGTTGATGGTTTTATGTATGAGAGGGACGAGATACGCGAGAAGATATATTCGAAGCTGTTGCAGCACCTCGAAAGACACTTGAGTATGCGTATCACTGTCATATCAGCTTCAGTCCTGGCCCAACCTCACCCTAACCGCCTCCCTATCGCCTCGTAATTCCATAAGTCCAGACCCCGTTCACTCACCCATTCCGCCAGACCCGGTATGACTTCGTTATCCTCAGCCAACGAGTCCGTCACCCAAGCCACGCCCGCCCGCTTCGCATACAGCTCGTCGATATTGATCCCCGCCAGCTGCTGCTCCGTCATCCCTTCCTCGAGCAGCTTCATCCGCCTGATCCTGAGACGCGCCCGCTTCTTGTTGAGCAGCCGACGCGTCTCGGCAATCTCCTCCCGCGTCGGATGCTTCAGGCCATTAAGATGAGCCAGGCGCGCCTCGTCCCGAATGATCTTGCCGTGCTTGTTGCCTTTGAGCGGATCGACCTGGGCGGCATTGGGTACCGAGGGGTCAAGAACGACCGGATCGGTTCCTGCCCGGGCGAGGTAGATGGCGTCCGGGCCGCCCTGCGCCTCAATGCCCTCCGCCGTCATCCCCTCCTCGATGAGCTTGGCGTGCCGGTACCTCATCCGCATATTCTTCTTGTCCTTCAACCGCCGAAGCTCCTTGATCTGCGAGGTCGTCCGCTGCCGGATCGGTATCGCCTCGATAGCGGCCATCTGATGCTCATCCCGAAGCAGCTTGGCAGCCTTGTTGCCGGAAAGCGGGTCGTACGGGATGCTAGTATAGACGAGGGCCGACAGTGTTCCGATCTTAGGTCCGTCCAGCTGGGCGCCCCATGACGCCTCCGTCATCTTCTTCTTCCCCTTCCCCTTCTCCACCTCCAGCATCACCGCCTCGTGGGCCTCCACGCCTTTCAACTTCTCCACCATTCTCTCCTCCTCCCTAACGTCCCCATCGCTGATCTCTCTCGCCGCAAGAGCAATCCCCGGAACCCACTCTCCCTTCTTGACCCGTCCCGCCCGCTTCCGCCCCAGATTGGCAGGTACCGCGCCATGCAGGTCGATGAGGTACTGCTGTACCTCTTGCTCCGACTTGCCCGTCTCCTGCGCGATCAGGTCTGGGCGCACCGTCGAATGCCGACCGAGGATAGGGAAGAACGACGCCTTGTCCTCCGCCGACCACTCGCCGGTAGGGAGGTATGCGCTAGAGTCGCCCGTGCGCTCCGAGCGTGTATCCGCCATGTGGGCATTGAGGCGGCTGACGTACTCGCTGAGTGTGGTGGGCGGGGCGGCAGCGGCGGCGGATCGGATGGGGTCTGCGATTTGGGAGGATGGTACCGAGTAATAGTAGCCGTTGGAGTGGGATGGGCCGGCCTGGGCGTTTTGGGACTGTTGGGGTTGGGGAGGGCGGTACGATGGGCCAGCGGAGGGTCTGGGTGGCGGCGATGCCAGAGTAGGGTCGCGGTAGAGGTATGCAACGCTGTCTTTGGGGACAGCTGTCTGGGGGAGACCATGACCAATGCCCGCGGCCGGTCCGACCGAAGCGGGAGCTGGCTGCTGCGACGGCCCACTCCCAGCCGGCTCCGGAGCATTCTCCTTTGCCTTCTTTGCCCTCTTCCGGGTTGGAGCGTCCGACGAGCCGCCTTGCCCGCCAATGTCCGCCGGGGTCTGGGGCAAGAGACCGCCTGCCGCGTCGTTCGCGTCCGGCGCCGCCTTCTTGGCCCGTTTCTTGTATGGCCGCTTGGCAGGCTTGTCCCCTGGCGCGGCAGCTGCAGCACCCGATGCCGTCGCCAGAGGTGGAGCTGTGGCGGGATCCATCCGCGTAGCCGCTGGGTCTGGCTGTGGAAGGCCCGCCGGCTGAGGTGGACCCGCCTGGAGATAAGGATTCGTACCGTTGAACGCGAAGGCTGAGGGTGCCCCCGTGTGTGCGTTGTTGACTTGACCTTGCGGCGTGTACGAGGCAGAGCCAGACGGCCCTGCTCCTGTGCTGTACTGCATGTTGATGGTTGCTTGATAGAGAGGGGGAAAGATGATGTCAACTGGCAAAACAATCCGTTTCAGGAATTGGAAAGGCTAAAAATTGCGGAATCAACTTGGAAGATTGGCAATCCCTTTAATCGGCGGGAGATAACGCCGTATATTCCCGTTTTGACTCTCGACGGTCTGTGCAGGCGACTCATTCCTCGGTTTCACCATGTTTCAGTATAGCATTGCGGCCAGAGATAGGGACTACGCAGAGGTCTCACCTCGTTACAGTCACCACAGCCATCAGTAGTCTTCCGATGCTTCATACTGGTCGATAAGTCTGATTAAGCATAGGCATATGATGGTATATCAATCGGCTCCGCTCTTCCCGTCCACTACTCTTTCTGGACGGTACACACTAGCTACTTCTACTACTACTACTACGGATGATATTGTACTTGGGTGTCCATGTCTACCTCCTCACGGTCTTTCCCTGTACACCGCAGATTCCTCCCCCTCGCTCGCTTCCCCCACATATCCAGGCGTAATGATGACCGACTGCGCCCGCCTCCTCGCCTCCTCTTGATCCCACCCCGCCTGATCGACCAGATATTTTTCGAGCGTCAGACGAAATCCCGCAACATCCACCTCCCCTCCCTTAAGAAGATGCTCCTCTCCAAGCCCGACCACCTCTATCTCTACCGCCTTCCCCGCGCAGGCACGTGCGATGGCGTCTCTCAGAAGAGGATCGCCAGCCTCCATGATGTCCTCTTGTTCGCCGCAACCGGGCGCATGGTAATAAGTATCCCCGTCTGCCCATCCCCCTCTGCTGTGCCTCGAGACAAGCACGAGCCGTTTGACAGAAGTTGGCAGTGCATCGCCCAACGTATGGCTGCGGTCGAATCTCCATTGTGCTTCCTCGCGATGGAGGAAATCGATCCCGCTGTGACAACCGACGAGGATAGTGACCTTGTTGACCCGCTGAGGGGGCTGCGGCCAAGATGAGGGCCACAGCCCTAGTCCGGACCCGGTGAGGCCGCTAAACCACCCGCCAAAAATCATCTCCTCGCATCCGATTTGCGCCAGGAGAGGACAATGGCAGGCGGGCCCAGACCGTGGGCAGCCGCCGTGTTTGTAGTGTTTGCAGTAGCAAGCATTGAGGCTGTGCTCGAGTGGCCGAGGGCATATGTGAAGCTCGACGAGGTTCGGCATATGGAGGGGAGCCAGGTTCCGGCAAGCCGTGTGCCGATGTGAGGTGATGCTGAGGCTGCGGGTGAAGGTGAACCGGTCTGGGAGTGGGGTTGGAGAGTGAGACGTTGATCCCGTTTTGGGTCGCGTGGAGGATGATGACGGCATTGAGGGGCGAAAGGAGTGGGAGCTGTATAGTACTTTGGAGAAGTACCGGCGTGCTTGGGTGGCGGGCGAGTTGGCAGTCGTGTGAATAGGGCGTCCGCGGTAGAAGAGAGGGTTGGTAGGTGCGGAGAGATCAATGAAGATTGTCTTGTATAGGATGGGGGTGACGAGGAGGTAGAAGGTGCGCGAGACGCGAGCGCAGTTGACGAAAGCCGGCCGGTCCGTGTCCTCGAGGATAGTGATGAGGTTGCGCAAAACGACCTCGGGGAGCGAGCCGAGGCTGCGAGTGCGAGAAGGTGAAGAGGGGTCAAGGCGCTTGTGGCTGCCGACATTGATTGATAGGTTGGAACCCCATTTTGGACTGGAGAGTGATATGGAGTTGAGGACATGATGAGAGACGGTAGCGAAGAAGACGCGCCGCTGAAGCGCAGATGTAAGCTGCAGCGAAACCATCCCGCCCCGCCCGTGCCTGGGAGACCTTTCTTGACAACCGTTGCTAAGGTCTCGCTCCACCGCAAGCACTGGATCTGACCGGCTTGATTGCGTACTCCTCTCTCTTGCACAGCGTACCGGTACCATAAGCTCATGACAGTCCAGGACCAGTGCGACCATACCTCGATCGAGCCAGCCGGACCAGATGCTGAATTGTCTAAATGTGACCTGCGCATGAACTATGTACATGACCACTACCGGCTGTCTCAAAGGCTGACGGGCTGCGCTACTATCCTATCACATATAGTCATCCTCCGTTTTCTCGTGGCCATAAAACTTGAGCCAGTCATCCAGAATAGCCACCCTGACCGCCCCCCTTCCCTTCATACCCCTCGCATCCACCTTTCCCTCCCCCGTCCCCTCCGCATACGCCTTGCCGGTCATGAACTTGATCTCTCCTGCTCGCTTCTTCGCCTCCTCCTCCTTCCATCCTTGCAGCACCAGCTGCCTCTGAATCTCCTTCCGAACCTCCCCAATCTCCTTCTTGACCAGAACCGTCGACCAGCCAGTGAGCATGGTCTCCATCCCTACCACCTCCACCACCTTTGCATTGCCTGTACACGCCAACGCCAGACCGGTCCGGAGTCCCGCCGGCGTAAAGGAGCAGTCCGTCTCGCCGAGCTCGCAGGGATAGAACCATCCTTGGGTGTGTGCCCACTCGCCGTACCAGGTCCACATGACGAGGGTGAGTTTATCGACGGTGGACGGGAGCTTGTCGAGGAAGGTTTCGGTAGGGTCACGACTGGCCTTGTCGTCGCTATAGGCACCGACGAAGCAGACGAGCTCTTTGACCCAGTCGGGAAAGGGCGAGGGGAAGAGCCCGCTGGCTGTACCGGCGAAACCGGTCTCCTCGCCACCGATGATGATCTGGCGAGGGCGGAGACCGCCAAGGAAGGAGCAGACGCAGGGACGGTTCTTGGTGCAACCCGCGCCGTAGGATGAGTGTGGGCAGTGACAAACGTCGAGCCGGAGACGCCCAAAGTCGGCCGGTTCGATACGGAGGGAGACCAGATTGGGCATGTGGAGCGGTACGAGTTCCCCGCAGACATCGGCCTTGTGCGAGGGGGCGGTGAGGTACTTGGTGAATGTGAGTGCGCCAAGGATGGTGGTCAGCGGCTGGGCGGGCTTCTTGGGAAGGGTAAGGAGAGATGTAGTGTGGCTGACGAGACCCGCGTGATGGGTGGCGATTTGATCACGGTACCGCTTGGCGAGAAATCCGATAGCGAGACCTTCCGTTTGCCACCTGGGCAGGGCGTCTTCCAAGACTTCCGTCTCGTCGTTCTTGCGCACGCTCGGGATGACGACGATGGCATAGAGACGAGCCATGGCGATAGGGTAGAGCGCGACCGAGGCCCGAGCGCATCGCGCGAGCTCGGCCTTTTTGAGATAGGAAATGATAAGGGTGTAGACTTCGATGGGGATTGGGTCTGCGAGTGAAGCAGCGTGATCGTCCTCCCGCATAGTAGGTTGCGTGGGCGCCATCTTGGATGTTGCGTTGATGAGAGGCAAAGGAGAGAGGGAGATGACGCGACGCGAGCTTGATCTGGCTGGGCGTCGACGTTACGTCACATTTACTCCGCATTCCTCACTTTCCTTTCGGCCGGCCGGTGAATCTAATTATCCGGCCGGGATTCCGGATATTTCAAGGTCCAAAGTAGTCCGGGAATCAGCATCTGTCACCTTGCTTTCTTACATCTCTCTGTGCATACTACATCCACCCCGCCCACACTAGACAGCCCGAGAAACTACTGCCTGGCCGTATTCCCACTTGAAATCACCCACAATGACCAGCTCGACCATCCGCGCGCTCCCGAGCCGCCTCGTCTCCCGCTCTCTCCCCTCATCTCGGACATACTCCACCCTCCCCTCTTCCCTCTCCACACCCCTCCCCCGCCAGCCTACTGTCTCAAGAAGGCAAGCACTACCATCAAACAGGCGCAATGCATCCTTTGCAGTCCCAAATCACGGCCTGGACTCGGTCCCTTCACCTGGAGAAGCGACGGGTACTCCAGCGGTCGGGGGCAGTAAGGGCAAAGTATGGGACAGCGTGGATGAGGCAGTCAAGGACGTGAAGAGCGGAGACATTGTTTTGTCAGCTGGTGAGTGGTTCAGCCAGACCGCACCACTCCCGGACGTCGAGGCTGACTCCCAGGCTTCGGACTGTGCGGTACCGCCGAAACCATTATCTCCGCCCTGCACCGCCGTTCCGACCTGAAGGATATGACCGGTGTCTCCAACAACGCCGGAGATGGAATATACGGTCTCGCTCCTCTGACCAAGAACGGCGCCATCTCCAAGATGATCCTCAGTTACGTCGGGACCAACAAGAACCTGCAGGACGCGTATCTGGCGGGCAAGATCTCTCTGGAGCTCAGTCCGCAGGGGACTATTGCGGAGCGTCTGCGGTCTGCGGCGGCTGGTATGCCGGGTTTCTACACGCGGACAGGAGCGGGTCAGTCTCAATCTGAAGCTTAAGTGGGCAGGGCTGATAGACAGGCACCCTCGTCGAAAGCGGCGGTATCCCCCAACGTTGGTCACCCAAAGACTCGTCTGGCAAGCAGACGGTCGTCACCGAGGGCGCCAAGAAGGAGTCTGCCGAGTTCAACGGTGACCGCTTCATCTTTGAACCGGCAATCCACGGAGACGTCGCCATTCTTCGCGCCTGGAAAGCCGACAAAGCCGGGAACTGCGTATTCCGGTACACCACCCGCGCGTTCGCTGGACTCTGCGCCCGCGCTGCCAAGCTCAGTATCGTTGAGGCGGAGAATATCGTCGAGATTGGCGAAATCAAGCCGATGGACATTGATCTTCCCGGGATCTACATTGACCGGATCGTGCAGGCGACGGAGGAGAAGAAGATTGAGTTTGTGACGATGAAGGAGGAGGGGCATGAGGCGGGCAAGGAGCAGGTGCCTGCCCACAAGGACGCAGCGAGGATGAGGCGGGAGAAGATTGCGAAGCGGGCGGCGCTGGAGTTGAAGGATGGGTACTATTGCAACCTAGGAGTGGGGATGCCGGTGCTGGCGGCGAGCTTCTTGCCGGAGGGAGTGAATGTGTGGCTGCAGAGTGAGAACGGGATCTTGGGGATGGGACCATATCCGACCAAAGAGCAGGTGGACGCGTGAGTTTTTCTCTGTCAGTCTGGGAGATGATTGGGTCTGGGTCAATAGAGATGAGGGGAAAGCCTAGAGGGAAAGGGGTGTAATCCAGTGACATGCGGGGGATTGCGCTCCACCTATACCACATGGCGATCCAGCTGACGTCCAGTGATATCATCAACGCCGGCAAAGAGACCGTCACCCTCGTCCCCGGTGCATCCGTCTTCGACTCGTCCGAATCCTTCGGTATGATCCGCGGCGGCCACGTCGACGTCTCCATCCTCGGCGCCATGGAAGTCTCCTCCTACGGCGATCTCGCCAATTTTATGATCCCCGGAAAGCTCGTCAAGGGCATGGGCGGCGCCATGGACCTCGTCTCCAACCCCGACAACACTCAGGTCATCGTCGTCACCGACCACTTGGACAAGTACGGCAAACCCAAGGTCGTCCAGGAGTGCGACCTGCCCAAGACGGGCGTGCGGTGCGTCAGCCGGATCATCACGGACCTGGCGGTGTTTGACGTCAAGCGGAAAGAAAAGGAGGGTGGGCTGGTCTTGATTGAGATTGCGGAGGGGATTGAGCTGGAGGAATTGAGGGAGAAGACGGGAGCCAAGTTTGAGGTGGCGAAGGATCTAAAGCGATTTTAGGGATCTGTATGTTATCGATGTAGCGCTGTCAATGGTGTACTGCTATTGCAGGCCGCGTCCCCCGGATTTGAAGCCCGCGTCCCCTCGCCGAGCCCACCGATATCCAGCTTTCTCGCTGGTCCCCAGTGCTGCTATGCTCTGGGGCATGTGTCAGGCTGTGGATAGACAATCAGCTGGGTTCGCCTTATCGCGAGCGCTCGAGGTCAGAGAGCGATACAAGTTGAGCTAGACAATCTTGCAGTAAATATAACTCATCTAAATCTTCTAGATATCTGATTGATTGTGGATGTCACTAACCCTTCCGGAAGTAGTCCTCCATCGACATCAGACCCGGGTGTATCTTCTTGAGCTCCGCGGTGTTCACCGCTGGATAGCCGGACTGTTCAAAGTCTGCTCAAATCAGCTCCGATGTCTTCATCAAGATACATTACGTGCAGATCACTCACAGGTGAACATCATCTTGAAGTCGTGCGGCAAGATGGAGCGGGTAAATCCTGGGATGTATGAAGCCAACCACGGCGAGTATCCCTGCGCCTTTTGTATCGACCGACGGGTAGATTCAAGGTCGTAATCGCCCTCTGCAAGGTCGATGATCTGGTTCTTGAAAGCTGGGTCCTCTGGAGAAAGGAGGGCCTTGCCGGCGAATACTCCGATGTCCTCCACCGCGATGAACGCGCAGGGGCGGCCCTTTGTAAAGGCGAAGAAGGCGCCGATACCGAGGAAGCGGGTTATGCCAGATGCGACGGGGAAGTTGTCCTGGAGGTCAGTTGGGACGGGTGGAAAGCTAGGAAAGGGTGCTCACCATGAAGGCAACAGGACGAAGGATGGTGTGGGAGATACCGGACGCTTGCAGGTGTTTCTCAACCTGACTGTTAGCCAGATCCCTAGCTCAGACCGACTAGAGCTCACCTCGTACTTGGACCGGAAATGGGGCACAATAGTCGCCGTATCCGCCGCGCACACACTGGTGAACACCAGATGCTTCACCCCAGCCTTCTGCGCGGCATTCACAAAGTTCTTTCCCTGCTGCACCTCCTTTGCCTCACCCGCCAACGCATCCGTCACGAAGAACGCCCTGTCGACACCCTCGAGTGCCGAGTTGAGCGACGAGGTGTCATTCAAGTCTCCCTTGACTGCCTTGGCACCCCTGGCGACGAGCTTCTGAGCGGATGCGGAGGTGGGATTGCGAGTGAGGAAGCGGAGGGAGAGGTTGGAGGATGCGTTGGGCGATTCGAGGAGGTTGCTGAGCGCCTTCCCGCCCTGTTTGCCGGTAGCGCCGACGATGAGGATTTCTGTGGGCATGATGATCGAGTGATGGGAGATGCCAGGTCGACTGTGTATGGTAGAAGAGAGTAGATGGGAACTTGGTGAGAGGTGGACGAGGTCTGCGGTTTTATGGCTGACCGGCGATGAACGGCCGGATGAGTCATGCCCGAGGTAAATGCCGGCATCCGCGTCACCGCCGTGGAGCTCCGAGGCCGACGGCCTTGGGCTACTCCGCTTGCACACCTTGGTCATCCGACCGCGGAACATCCGCAGTGAGATTTGAGCGCTTGATTGCGCTGATCAATCCTAGCCGTACCTATGAGTAGGCGAAAAGAGCGGTTGTAGTCACATCTAGGAGCAAACATCCGCACTTGGCGCCGAGATGCCTCCTCAGTATCCGTCAAGCGCGGACGGTGTCAGCCTAGTGATGGACTGTCAGTAGTGGGGTGTCAGCTGGAGCCATCGTCAAGTCGAGGATTGATGTCAGTCAGTCAGTCAGTCAGTCAGTCAGTCAGTACAAGTCGAGACTCGGCTCTCGACGCTACGACCTCTACTTACGATAATACTGAAAGAGCAATGTTACTTCCTGGTGTCCTTTGCTTCCCCCGATCCCCGACCCGCCCCCTTCCCTCCGACATAACCCCCTCCTTACACATCATACCCCATCTCCAGCAGATCCTCCCGTATAGTCTCCCTCACCGCCTCCCTTGACTCCCTCATAGCTGCATCCCCCTCCCTCGTCAGATACTCGTCCCCGGTGACGAATGATATCGACTGTGCCCGCTTATCCGCCTCGACCGCCTCCCAACCCCTCTCGACCAGGATCGCCCTGAGTTCCTCCCTTATCCACGCGATAACTTCCTCCAGTTCTGCCGCCCGGAAACGAGCGATGGTCTCGTATCCGATGATCTCTATCTTTTTCGCTTTCCCCGAGCAAGCGATCGCCATACGACCCGGTAGCAGCTTCAGGAATGAGCCCGGGAACGGATAAAGTTGGTAGTCACTCCGCTCCTTTATCGTCCACCCACCGCCCCAGCACCACATGACGATGCTGAGGCGGTCGACAGTGGCGGGCATGTCCGTCAAAAGGGGCATTCGCCCGTTCGTCCACGCGGAATAGTTCATGCTTTCCTCCCCGGCTAGAATAACGATCTCCTTGGCCGAAGGAGGGGGCGGCAGGAAGGCGCTCCAGCTCGAGTGAGCAGAGCCCTCCAGTCCGCATTGTTGGCCGCCGAAGATGATCCGCCGAGGTTGGAGGCGGGAGAGAAGCTCGCAGCCCAGGGTAGGGCCGCTGGAGCTCGATGGACTCAGCCACATCGGCGTGGGATAGGTCTGAGTGTGAGAGTCGCCGCAGACATCGATGTCCAAGTTATGCGTGTAGAAGCCATTGGGGGCCAGGATCGCCGATACCTTGTAGCTCAAGGTGACTAGGTTGGGCATGTGGAAGGGGGGCAGACGATCGCATAGGGTGACCAAATGGGGACGGATTGTGAGGTATTGCGTGTGCTCGAAGCGATCGAGCTCGCTTATCCGCCGGGGAGGGGTCCGAGGGAATGCCGACGAGGTGGATTCGGGTTTGTGCACATCGGCCAGGTAGCGCGTGATGCAGGGGCCAGGCGAGGAGCCGGAGCCGCCTGAAATTGGAGCAGTCCGAAGCGTCAGATCTGAGCTTATTGAGTTGACTTTCAGCCTCTGTATAGCCGAGGTGTAGCTTCGTCGTACAGCACCCGAGAGACGCGTGCGCAGACCGCGAGCTGTGGCTTTCCGAGGAAGGAAACGACGATACCGATGATTTCGAGGGGAAGAGTGGGCATGGGGTAAGTCGTAGGGAGGGTAGAGGAGTCGCCGGGAGAGGTTGGAGGCGGAGAGGGGGGAGAGGTCGGCATGTTGCTGAAGTGGAGTATGTGATGCGATGAAGGAAGGCAAGTCGGTGAACTTTGGTTGAGGAATGCGGAGTTTGGATTTCGCTGACGTATTTGGTCACGTGCCTTCATTGTCCGTCCCGCTTGCTCGAGCTGATCATGAAGAGGATGCTATGTCATATATAATCAACGCTACGGTCTCTATATACACTGTCCGTCCCATCTAGCATAATTTGTACCTACTATCCCCAAGTCACCGCGTCGTGGAACTCATCGTCGTCCTCCCCCAGCTCACACAGGTCATCCAGTATCGCCCGCCTGTTTGCCGCCTTGGACTGCTCCATCGCCTTGTCCCCCTTCCTCTTGATGAAGTCATCGCCGCTAATAAACACTATCTCCGCCGCCCGTTCACTCGCCCGCGCCTCATCCCATCCCTTCCCCTCCAGAAACTTCTTCAGGCTCCGCCTGATCGCCTCTATCTCCACTTCCACCTCCGCCTCGGTCCAATCCCTCCGAATAGTCTCGAGCCCCACGACTTCTATCAACTTCGCTTCCCCACTACACGCTAGGGCGAGAGCTGGCCGGAGCTGCTCATTCACGGTCTTCTCGTCCTCTGCGTCGGACGCGGAATCCGAGTCCGAGTCCGAGTGCGAAGCCGCCGAGTCCGAGTCCGAGTCGGTAGTGGTAGTACTCTGTGAAAGGGGAGGGGAGGGAAGATTACTGCCGGTTGGGTCGGATTGGGTGGACGGATTAATGCCAGCCGGGGTGTCCGTGGTGGTCTCCGAGGGCATACCGGCGAGATGACGTCCGAGATGGGCGCTCCACCCTGGTCCGCGTAGTACCTATCGTAATTCGCCCAGTGATAGCCGCTTCCCACCCCATTGCGTGCCTCCTTGATATAGCCGCCTCGCCACGTGCACATGACAATGCTGAGCTTCTCCACCGTGCTCGGTATTTTGCTAAGCAGTCGGATGGCTTTACGATCCAAAATCTCCTGTGTGATCTGGAAGCCACCTATGACGACGACCTCTTTGACGTGTTGGGGAGGAAGTGAGCCCGATTCCCACAGACCTTGTACGGAACCGGGGAACCCACCCACTGAGTGGACCGCCGAAGATGACGCGACGAGGTCGGAGGTGGGCGAGAAACGAGCAGCGATGCAGGGAGGGGCATGCACACGTCCTTCTGCCGTGCCGCCCCCACCTGGGCTCCCCTTTAGAGCAAGGGCATTGACATGCGTCGAGGTAAAGCTCCTCTGGGTTGGGATATACATAGCGGTGGTCGTAATAGCAGGGAGGAGCGATGCGAAGGGTTTCGAGATTGGGGAAGTCAAGGGGAGCGAGCCGGTCGCAGAGGCGCCTAGTGTCTGTGCTGATGGTGAGGAGTTGGACGTATGTGAAGCGATCTGGGAGTGATGGCAAGCGCCCATCCGCGGGAAATGCCGAGCGGGAGAACGGGGTGGGGCTGGTCATGAGGCGTTGGGTAATGTGGAGGCCGAAGCGACGCTTGGGGAAGTATGTGTCATGCTCGAACATTCGGTCCCGGGACCCGAGCTGGTCCGCGATGACCCATGTCTTGATGGAGAGGGTATTGTACAAGCGAGGAGTTGCCTCAAGGTAGGATGACCGCGAGACGAGGGCGCAGGTGGTGAGGTCGTCGTCGTCGAGGTAGGATACGATGTTGGCGAAGACCTCGGCCGGGAAGCGAGGACCTTGGCCACGCGAGGGTTGGATGAGATCGACCTCAGCGATATGGCCTGGGCTGATCGCGGTGGGCCGTTCGCGCGAGGCTATGATTTGGGATGAAGAGGTTGGGCCGCCGGGTGCGCCGGGCTCGCCGATGCTGACTTTCTGGGAGGACGTAGACATAGTGAGAACAGGGGAGGAAGGTGAGTGAGGAGGGAGATGAGCGTGGTGAGGTTGACCGGCCGAGCGAAGGGGAAGAGATGCGAGAATTTTTGGCGGGCCTGCGAGCCGTTCCCCCCGGGCAGTATGGTTCTTGCGAAGGGCGCGTGCTGGGCCCGAGCTAGTCCGTGGTCACTGGACGTCCGACAGTATGCCGACTGTATGATATAGCTGAATGAGAGGCAATGTTGACAAGTGTGAGCTGCTCTGCCGGGACGATGACGATTTCAGGCACGACAACGATCGGCACACCAAAGCCTCAACTTTTGGTCCTTCTTCTCTTTGTACATCCTCCATCATCCTATGCCGCCTAGAATATCAGGCCAAGGGGTCCGCTTCGCCTTCAGGGAGTACACCTCAGCCTCCGCGCAAGCATCGACCCTTCCCCGAGCGCCAAAGCCGCGCAAATGGCCTGCCCGAGTCGCTGTCGCCGCCGGACTTCTTGGTGGAGGATATGCGTATGATCGCAACTTCAACGCCAGTGCTGTCTCTCGATCGCTACGTACAGCGTACATAGGGATACTATGTACCCTGGACTGTCAGTGTAGTCGCTCTCATTGACGTGGAAGCTCTGGCTGATCATGCAGACAAGATCAACTTCTCACCTCGGAATGCGGACAAGATCGAGGGACTGCACCAGCGAGTCGCGGACCGGCTAAGATATGTGATTGATACCAATCAAGGGCTATATCTTAAGCTTGGTCAGGCATTGGGTATGTTGCTCTCAGCTCCGTTGAAGGGGATTGTATGCTGACCAGCAGGGCTGCAAGCTGCGCTCCTGCCCAAGCCGTATCGAGAGGCGTTCGGACATGTCTTCGACAGAGCTCCATCCGTACCTTGGGCCGAGGTAGTAGAGGTCAGTTGTCTGGATACTGGCTCGGAGCAGATAACTGATGTGTGCAGGTCTTCCAGAATGATCTCAAGCTTCACCCGGACGACATTTTCGACTACTTCTCGGATGAACCTCTCGCCTCCGCCTCGATCGCGCAGGTTCACCGAGCTAGCCTGGCCCCAAAAGCTGGCGAGGCAAAGGGGACTATCGTAGCCGTCAAGGTGCAAAAGCCTGCTATCGCCAAGCAGATGGACTGGGATCTGTGGTCATACAGGTGAGCTCTGCTGGCCCTTCTTCGGTTGACCGACGCTCATTCGCAGAACTCTGATGTATGTGGCGGAGAAGCTCTTTGACATGCCCAGTAAGTTTATTGGGACCGAGACACGCTTTCTGGGATTCAAGCTGACATCCAGTGTACTTTGTGTGAGTGAGACCCCTTCGACCGGATCTAACCCTAGCGCCAACTACGTCTCGCAGCAGATGCGGCTCGAAACGTCTTTCCGGAACGAGGCCAATAATGCTCGACGTTGTGCCGAGCTGCTCGCTCAGACACCAGAGCTGAGGGATGATATCTATATCCCGAAGGTGTATGGCGCAGCGGAGGGTTACCCAGAGAGCGATAGGATCATGGTCATGGAATGGGTGGACGGCTGCAGGTGAGCTGTGTCGGCCTCGTCAAAGGCGAGCATAGCTGACAGTTCAGGTTGAATGATAAGGAGGCCATGGAGGCGATGGGTATCAAGCCCAGAGACGCCATGGACCTCGCTATCGCGCTCAATTCGGCCATGACCTTTTCGTGGGGTTTCGTACATTGCGACCCTCATCCTGGAAATATCCTCGTCCGGCAGCATCCGACAAAGAAGGGCAAGCCTCAAGTTGTATGTCCCATACCTCTCCTCCTCTCGGACTAAGCTGACGAGCAGGTCCTTATCGACCACGGTCTCTACATCTCCCTCTCCAAGACCTTCCGGGAAGACTACTGCACCCTCTGGCGCTCGCTCTTCGTCCTCGACGTCCCCAAGATCGAAGAAATAGCTCGAGGATGGGGCATCGCCGTCGACGCCAACATGTTCGCCTCGGCCATCCTTCTGCGCCCGTTCCGAGTTTCGCAGAAAAAGGAGGAGAATCCCGGACCGGAGCTAAGCCAGTATGAGCAGCAGGTGGAGCTGAAGCGGAGGATGAGGACGATGTTGGAGAATGAGCAATTGATACCGAGAGTAAGTCCTACTTCGCTATATATTGAGCATACGTAGCTGATCTAGCAGGAACTCATCTTCCTCACTCGGTGTCAACGTATGATGCAAGCCAACAACCAGACTCTCGGCTCCCCTTCCTCCCGCGTCAATCTTTCCGCCAAATGGGCGTCTATCGGCTACACCCGCTCCCTTACCGGCTCGCGTGACCTGCGCAGCGTCGGACTGTGGACATGGATCAAGGATCGGTCAAATGCGGTGATCTTCAGGTTTACGCTCGGCGCGGTGGATCTTGCATTTTGGATCACTACGGTCAAGCAACGTATGTCTTTCCTCAATTGACTACTGGAGCAGGGTCAGAGCTGATTCAGCAGGCTTATGGCCGCCTGCGAAGGGTGAAGGTTGGGAGGATAAGCTGCAAAAGCAGTTTGAGAGTATGGCGAGGGAGGAGTTTGGGATAGAGATTGACGACAAGGTGTTTTTGGGGTAGAGGGGCTGATCTGTTGTAGTATTATCCATCTATAGCTCTTTAGGGTTCTGGGCTGGGGAGGGCGGGTTCTGTCATGGAGGCGGCGCTGGAGGACCGTTGGCTACTTACTCATCATCAATCAAACGTCTAACTCTACCCCGGCCTGACATCCGAATCGACCGCCTGCTTCTGATTGCTGATGTACTGCAGCACAACATGAAACGGTCTTTGCTTTCAGCCTCGACCATAAAGTCTGGGGCCAGCTAACGCATGACTCGTCGCCGCTCATCTACACGACTGGCACGCAGCAAAAAAGATGGTTGACCACGCGAGTCGGTCGTCCCAGACTCGGCCCCGCCTAGGCAAGCGTCACGTCAAAGGTTTCCCAGCTCTGTCGCTCAGTGAGCGACTCTAGAGACGCCCTAAGGTGCTCTGACGCCTTGACGAGGCGAGCTCCTGAGGATGAGACCAGAGTCGCTCATTGAGCGACAGGGAACTGGTTCCCCCTGGCGCTCGCCCGTCGACGAGGCAATAAAAGACCCTCCTTTTTGTCGCTCATGAGGTCCGAGCGGGATGTTCCCAGTTCGGGTACGCTACGTGGTCGAGGGTCCGAAAGACTGGTTGTTGATGTATCAAGCTCGGACGCGCCCACGGACCAGGTGAGGGCTGACCCGTACTAGCTTGGACTCGACCGGTCAACTTCGGGTCAGGCGTGAATTTACGAGCGCTATCGTTGATAAGCTCAAGCAACAAGCTTGACGCATGAGGACTGATCGCGTGGCTTCAATGCGAGTGAAACCCACCATTATACCCAGGCACTACGAGGAAAGGCCGATACGGCCAAAGAAGAATGGGGGAAAGAGCAACCGCCCGGTAAGTGGTACTGCAGCCTTGTGCCCTCGCAACTCGCGCGCGCCGCGCACAACGCCACCAATGTCACGTTTGCAGGTCTTCAGACTCGTCAAGTACGGTAAGGACAAGCCTTGTTAAGCCTAGCAGAAACAGTACCGTACGCATACATCGCATCATCCGACCTTAAGTAATGATCACTGCTCGACTCGCCAGCACACAGCTCTAGCTAGTACTGCTATTGCCCTCGCGTCCATAATTGACTTTCATAGGAACTGCCCATATACCAGCTGATGGCAGGTAATACTCACCCACATCCCGGGCATGTGTACGCTCGCTCTATCTCCTCAGCATCAACCTGCCACCTTGTAGGGCGACCCTCCTGATATCTCCCTCCCAATCCTCAAGCCAATCAGCCCCATTTCGATTCGCCTGATAATGTACGCCCTCTGGCCCGACCTGGAGTTTCGCGGTCGCCGCGACCTCAGGATGGGCGACAGTGACATCGAGCATGCGGGCCCGGGCGGACTCGAGGGCCTCTCCGGGATAGGTTGACGGCAAGGGATTATAAGGGTCGAGATCGTGGGTCGCGCGGGCGACATCGTAGGTCCCGCCGCCGCCTGGGATGAGACCGAGGGAGTGTAGCCACATGACGAGCTGGTAGATGAAAGTGATCTGGAGAAGAAAGTGGACGAATTTCTGCACATCAGCTTTGCACATTAGCTTTGCTGGAGGGGCATCACTTACATTGTCATTCGCGCGAGTCCAGACATTCTCAGGCCGTACTATGGTTTCCGCCACATCCCACTCCACCGTGACCGACATGTCCACCGTGACATTCCCGGTCGATATCATGACATCCTTGACACTCTTGATCAAGCTGTCAAAGTCCCATCCCCAGACGTCTCTGCGCAATTTGAACTCCTTCAACCACCCCCTGTCCGCGCAGTACGCCTTGCACCAGTCCATCAGATCGCGGTCGACCGCCATATCCCCACGCTCTATATCCACTTCCCCAACCACCGGTGTTTCCCCTGTATACGGGACATCCGAGAACCTGGCCCAGATGGGATAGCCCTGACCCCACCGCGCCTTGTCCCAGTCCGTAAAGTTGCCCCTCGGACCTAAAGCGTAGCTGCTGTGTGTGGGGCCGGAGCCTGCAGTGTCGTCGATGGCGAGCTGATTATAGCCTTGGTACGATTGAAAGACCGACCGCAGGCCGGATGCCCATCCTTGGGGTACGGGGCCGCGCGGCGGACAAGGCAGCACCGACAGTTGAACACCGCAGTATGCTGCCGGGCCATCGATTATGATCTTCCTAGTAAGCTATGTCCAGCACGAGTCAGGCCTCGACTCACAAAGCTGTCGCAGGTATCAGCCGATCCGCCTTTGAATCGAAGGATGACGCAGGGTTTAGACATAGCCTTCCGGATGAGAAAGTTGTACAGGCTCATTGCTATGAGATCAGCTTTGGCTGTGAGGAGGACTTGCGTTGAGACTCACGATCCCGCCTATCATACGTTGTCACCAAGTCGATTCTTTCGAGTAGCAGCTCGCCAGATCCCGTGCACAGGCCTTTGTTCTGATGTTTCCGGACGACGTAGGGTGGATCGGTCCACGTGAGGAAGGTAGGAAGAGTCACAGCGTTGGGCGGAGCGGAGCATAGGTACGCTTGCTGTGTAGTTCCGGGCGAGGAAAAGGCGCCGGAGGTTGACTTGGTGGTGGCTCCTCTCGGCAAGCTCAAGGCGGACATCTTGAGACCCGTCGCGGAATCGTAGGATGGGAGTGGCTCGGAGAGAGGGTGTTTCCTATCGGTCGATGTAGACTCCTTGATGCAGGACATGGTGATATATGTCGCGAGCCGTCTGCGTGCGGTGAGAGCGGTGAAAAGGGTACGGGGAAGATGGCTAGATAGCTCATTTCATCATCCGCTTATATTCATAGCCAGTGGCTGTGCTAGCACGTCTAAGCACGTCATAGGTCCAGCTGCCGCTGTTTATATCCCTCAGGTACACACCGCCCCACCATCATATCAAGGTCTGGACTCTGCGCCTCCAAAGTCCGCATTCCAGCCGGGGCATGCCAACATGTTTCAGCGTGTTTCAGCTTGCGTCATAGCCGGTTCGCCCACTGTGGCGGTGGAGGCGCACTGTAGCGGTGAAGGTGAGAGTGGCAGACCGATACGTTGCATAGTACAAGATACAGCTCCTTGTCAGATAGCCCTGATACAACCGTTCACGCCCAGCTCGAACCCCATAAATGTCACGCATCACCGCTGATAGCCATCCAGACTGACCTCCCTCGGCTCTATCGTCGGGCCGAGCGTCAACTCCCCCCTGAACCTCGTTTGAGCAGCCATCTTGATCCGCTCCTCCCACTGCGCAAACCACTCCCCCTCCCTCTTCCCCGCCAGGTAATGTACGCCTTTTGGACCGAGGCGAAGGACCGGCTCAGCCGGGAGCTGGGGGTTCGTCTTCATTAGACCGGGAAGACGGGACTGGGCCTCGTGGATCGTTTCGCTGGGGTAGGTAGATGGGAGAGGAGGGTAGGGCTTGAGGTTGTACGTCGCGCGGGCTATGTTGTACCTACCTCCGACCCAGGGGAGAAGACAGAGGTACCGGAAGAAGTAGACCAAGGGGTAGATGAGGGTGATGCACAGAATGACGTGGTAGAAAGTCTGGTCTCGTTAGCAGTTGCGCCAAGATACGCTGGGGAGAGCTCACCTCATTGTTGATTCTGGTCCAGGGATTGGAGGGCATAACCATCGCCTCCTGCTCGTCCCAATTCAGCTTTACCTCCACCTCGGTCGTGTAACCCGTGGATACCACCGCTCCCTTGATCGCCTTGCTCAGCGCCCCGTAATCCCAGCCCCAGACCTCCTTCCGGAGTATAAACTCCTTCAACCACCCCCTGTCGGCACAGTACGCCTGGCACCATGCGGTCAGGGCCGGCTCGCCCTGCTTCCCGCGTGCCTGCTCGATATCGCCATCACGGTGGCCGGGATCGCCAGGTTGATTGACCCCTTCCAACCGGATATCCTGAGGTTTGGCCCAGATTGGCAGACCCTGCATCCAGCGCTTGCCATCCCATTTGGCAAACACGTCATGAGCGCCCCATGAGATTGGTCGTCCAGAACCGACCGATACATGAGCCGGCGCGTCGTCCGTTGAAAGCGGCGCATAGCCGTCCTGGCCACCTTGGGAGGGAGAGAATTTCGCACCGTAGGCGGCGCACATCTTGCCCCGGTATTCTGGCGTGTAGCCAGGTAGGACCGAAAGGTGGACCCCGGCAGGCGAGATAATATCCGTGAGGTCGATCTGAGCGTCAGCTATGCTCTTACTGAAGGCTCCAGTGGCTTACGAAGAAATTGAAGTCGGAGATCTTGACCGTCTCGCCCTTCTTCTGCATCACAGTCACGCCGTTGATCGTGACAGCCTGGTCCTGCGCGGGAGTCTCTGTATGGTAGCCTATAGTATCAGCGAGTGATTGTTGCAGATGGTACCCGTACAGAAGCACCGACCTGTGATCTGCAGTCGAACCTTCGGGATCTGGCCAGAGATATTCGCCAGAAAGTCGTACAGCACCGCAGCTGTCTCTTTAGCTTGTCTCGCGTTGGAAGCGTCAGTCCACTCACGGTCCGATCCAGCTGGGTCATACGTTTCCACCCTTGTCACCCGTGTAGTCGAGAGATCGCTCGTGTACCTCGTCACTTCCGTCTGGCGATTACATACCAGCTGATCCCCTCTTGTCGAGGGGACTTTGAGAGGCTCTGCATTGGAGGGACCAGCAAAGAGGTAGGCCTGTTGAGCCGACACAGCCGCATCTGTCGAAGAGGATGCAGCACCGCTTGTACTCCCGCCCGGCTGAGGGGTTGTGGAGAGGGGAAAGGAGGTGGCCGAGTCGTAGGAGGGTAGACCATCCACTAGCAGGTCTGGCGAATCCCCGATCGAGCTAGTAGATTTGCTGTCGATCATCCTTTGGCTTGAGGTGTATCAGATAGGGCAGTATGTAGTAGATGAGCAGGCGGGGATGATACAGAGACTTGAGTGGGATAGCGAAGCTGTGGCCCGTGGAGCGGTGCAGAGCTTTGCTTTCGGCGGAGGGTACGGCGGGCGAGGCTAATTTAAGCTTCCGCTGGAACTCGGCGAAACGTAAACCCCGGATCCGGCCCACGTGGCCGCTGGCAGAGCACCAACAGCAGCAAGCAGCAAGTCCTCTCTCTAGGCCTACACTTTCACCCATCGTACATAGCCACCCACTAAGCATCTACCCCGCGCGATGCCTATCGGTCCCACTCTCCCGCCTCACTTGGCACACCTGGCCAAAAACACCGCCGCTACCGCCCCAGCAGCCCCAGAATCAGACGACGAAGAAGACTCGTATACTCCCACCCTCCCCCCACATCTCGCGGCCGCTAGAGTCGTGGCTGGTCCCTCACGGCCCCCTCCTTCGTCTTCTTCCCGGCCGGGCGGATACTCCTCTCCTTCACCTCCCCGCACCAGTCGTCGGGAACCATCACCGCCCCGCCGACAGGCAGAGGAGAGTGATGATGACGACGACGATATCGGTCCGAGGCCTGATATGGCTGGACCCGCGCCGCAGCGTACAGCAGCGGAGGAGTTCAGGGAGCGGGAAGAGCGGAGGGCGAGGTTGAGGGAAGAAGAGAACAAGCCGAAAGTTCTCCAAAGAGAGGAATGGATGTTGGTTCCGCCGTCAAGCGGGGTTTTGTCAAACGGTATGTCCGCTTGCTCGTTCGAGGTCGAGTAGCAGAAGCTGACACATCAGTCGATCCGCTCAAGAAACGAGCATCGACCTTCTCTCGATCCACTACGGCAACAGGCGAACCGGTCGATCAGAGCGTATGGACCGAAACGCCCGCTGCGCGCGCCCAGCGCCAGGCGGACGAGGTGGCGGGGATCAAGCGGAGGCCTGATCCTTCTGCCGCGGCGGGGGCGGGGGGCGGTAAAGCCTCGGGCGAGGAGAGGAAGCGGAGGCGAGATGATGAGATCAGGAATGAGGTCGCTAGGCATACGGTAAGCCTTATCTTGATCTTGGTTAGAAGGGAGAGAGGCTGACTGGGTGTAGAAGCAGAACCGAGGACCGTCATTGCTCGAGAAACATCAGAAGAAGGATACGTCTGCGGATGAGCCCAAGGCGATTTGGGACCATGCGCGGGATATGGGCATCACGGGGCGGTTATTGGGCAACGAAGAGAGAGAAGCGAAGATCAAGTGAGTTGGACGACGTGACACTATGCTTGCCACCCAGAGCTGACAATTCAGAGACGCGAAGGGCCTCAACGACCGCTTCGGCCACGGCAAGACTGGAGCATATCAAATCTGATTTCATGTTCAGGCAGATCTCAATGTTGAGCGCTATATAACACAATGCATAGGTCTACCACCTCCCTCTGTGATCTTTCTTCTTCTGCCACCCCAGCTCTAGGTGAACCTCTGCACGATGACCGCATTCTTCAGGCCCGCCGCCTCGATCGTCTCGCTCTGATTCGACAGCTCCTTGTTTGGGAAAGTGGTCTGCAGGATAAAGGCACGGCCATTGGATGCTGGCGAAGCAGCCATGATGAAGTTCCGGAGGTCCTCGACGGTATGGGTGAGATTGACCGTAGCAACCAGCCTAGCTATCAGCGCACAATCCGAGCTTTTGGAGGGAGACCTACTTTGACCCGTCGGCCAGCCTAAGCTGCAACCTCGTCGTCGGCTTGGTCTCGTCCACCTGGAACTTGGGCGCGTTGCCCGTACTTCCTCCCTGACTGACCGGCGCAGCTGCGGCTGGAGCAGCCCCACCACTTCCACCTCTTACAGCCCCCGCACCGCCTACTTCCGGCGCGACACTACCCAGCCGGTTCCCCTCGCCTCCGAACCCACCCACCGGCTTCTTCTTCTCCCGCTTGACATACTCCTCGCTCGTCCGCTGCTGTACCTCGACCTGCAGCGGCTGGTTGTACCGCACCCCGAAGAGACTGGGCGGGGCCCGTCCAGACTGGATGGCACGGAGGAGCTCGGGGTTCCCGGGCGCGTCATATTCCATCAGAGGACCGTCTTCGATCGAGAAGCCGTTTCGCCAGAAGACGAGCTGGCGAGTTTGGACCTCTTCTTCCTCGTCGTCGTCCTCGTCCTCAGCGGTAGGAGCGGGCCGGGCGGATCCGCCGGCGGTGTGACGACCCATAAGACCGCCGAGGAGCGAGTCAAAGGTGCTCGAGCTGACAGGAGCGACCTGAGGTGTGGGGGCAGCGGCGCGAGCGGCGGCGGCGGGAGGGGTATCTTCCGAACCGAGGGTGTTACCGGAACCGCCAAAGAAGCCGGATCGCTGGGCTGGGGCGGCGGGCGCTTGGGGTTGCCCTTGAGGTTGCCCTTGGCTGAGGGATCAGCTATCTCCAGTCGGGAAGTTACGCGTAGAAAATAACTCACGCATGACTCGACGCCTGCTTCAAGATGTCCTCCACTATCCCTCGACCACCCTTCTTCTTTCGATCGGGGTTCTCAACAGCCAGGCCACTGCACGAGGTCAGCCACTACTCCCTTCTTGGACTGAGTCACAGTGACTCACCTCTTCTCGCCACCGGTATACAAATTCTTCTCGCCTCGGCGAGCATCGTCCTCATCCTCACTGTCATCGTCCCCTCCTCCGCCAAACCCGCCCGGCATAGGCCGCCCACCCTGACCTCCACCCGAGCTCCACTCTCCCACCCTACCCGTCTTCTTCTCCTTCTTTCCCCATCCCTCCGGTAGAGTTGTATCCACTGCCTGCCCACCGAGCGTCCGTGCTCCGCCACTACCCGACGGGGCCGCCGGTGGCTGCTGGGATTGGTCCTGGTCCGCCATCAGAGCGTCTTCGAGTGCTGCTTCGTCTTCCTCTTCGTTGTCTAGGTCTAGATCCTGGTCTTGCGGTACGCCGGCTTCACGAGCTGCAAAGAAGTCTTCGATCGCGCCCTGGCTGTCAGCTTGACGCAGTTTGACGGGGTGAAAGGACATACTTGAAGGGTAGTGCCGTTCTCGAGGAAATGGGTTGCTTCGTCTCTTTCTGCGCCAGTGATTTCGATGAATTGTTCGTAGTCTACATTATCAGCTACAGCCCCTCTATTGAGCTGCTCCAAGCGTGGGCGACAGCCTACCTTGGCTTGTAGGGTTCAGGCCTGGCATGGTAGAGTGCAGTAGAAGGAGCGCGAAGGTATGGGTTGGCTGCTGGCTCAGCGTTCCAGCGTTGCGTCATCGCCACGGAGATGGAGTTGGCTGTCCATCTCCGCTCACCCGGCCAAACTAGTTCCGGGGCCATTCCTCCTTGTCTTCGTCGCGCTCACCCTCACCGTCTTTTATCTTTACCCGATACCCTACCGCTATCCTCTATCCTCTATGCCGGACTCACTCTGGTCAGAGTACAAAAACGCTGAAGGGCGGACCTACTGGTCCAACTCCAAGACAAAGCAGTCGGTATGGGAGAAGCCTGACGAGCTGCGCACGCCGTTCGAGCGCGCTCTGGCCAAGACCGACTGGAAGCAGTATACCAGCAAGGACAGGCCGTACTATGTGAACAGCTATACGAAGGAGACCAAGTGGGATTTACCGGATGAGCTGGTTAATCTCAAGAGGAAGGTGGATCGGGAGGAGGCGTATCAGGAGGAAAGGGAAACGAGGAGGAGAAAGGGGTTACCTAGGTGAGTAGTGCACAAGGTGGAGGGCCATCCCTACCTGGTGGTGCGGTCTATACTGCATCCTACTGTGCTGATGTCTAGTCCTACGCCGCCGCCTCGTACACCGTCCCCCACCCGCTCCATCTCCCCCAGCAACGACAACGCCATGGTATCCTATACCGCTCCCCTCCCACCCCGTGCCAAGACCCCTCCTCCCAGATGGCCCGTCGGCGGTTTCCTCAAATATGAAGACGCCGAATCGGCATTCATGAAGCTCCTCGCATTCTTCGACATTGACGAGACGATCACCTGGGAAGACACCCTTCGGAAGATCATCACGCACGAGCTGTACAAGTCACTCGAGACGCTCGCGGAGAAGAAGGATGCCTTTGCCAAGTATCAGCGCAAGATCGTAGACGATCGGCTGGCGGCCAAGGCGGAGCGGGTGGAGAAGCTCCGTCCGGCTCTTCTGGCTCTCTTTGCGAGCAATCGCGAGATCAAGAGCTGGAGCACGGCCAAGACGGCCAACCGGGTCTTTCGGGGGAATAGGATGTGGGAGTCGGCGAAGGAGGATGAGCGGGAGGCTATCCTTGATGGGTACACCCGAGACATGCGTCTCAAGGAAGAGACGGAAGCAAGGGATACCCGGACCCGGAACCTCGAATCCCTAAACGCCCTGATTCGGACGCTGGAGATTACGGTTTCGACGCGCTGGCGCCAGGCGCATGACCTCGTCGTTTCCTCCTCGGCGTTCAAGGCGGACGCGGACCTCGAAAAGGTCGACACGGTCGATATTCTCGACGTGTATGACAATTACGCGAGGGAGCTGGAGAAGGAGCACGAGGAGGAGTCGAGAAAGTTTAGAATTTCCAAAGTCCGAGAGGCGAGAAAGGCGAGGGATGGGTTCAAGGAGTTGTTGTCCGAGTTGAGGGACAAGGGGGAGATGACGGGCCGATCCAAGTGGATGGATCTGTACCCCAGGATTAGGGACGATGAGCGGTATCTCGCCCTGTTGGGCAAAACGGGGTCGAATCCGCTCGAGCTGTGGATGGATGCGGTGGATGATCTCGAAGAGGAGACGGAGAGGGCGGCGGAGAAGATCAATAAGGGATTGGCGGGGATTGAGAAGAAGGTCGAGGCGGAGACGAGCTGGGAGGAGTTTGAGGCGTGGGTCAAAGAGGCACATTTGGAGACGATGATTGATGTCAAGCTGAGGAAGGAGGTGCACGCTATGGTACGTCCTCTACTTCTCCTCTTGATGGTCACGCTGATCTGCAGATCACTGCCAAGCTTAAGCAAGCGGCAGCGGACGAGATCCGCCGAGCGGAGCGTAAACGCCGACACCGGATCGATGACCTCCGCTACGCCTTGAAGACCACGAAGATCACCGTCGAGATGAGCTACGAGGATGCTGTGCCGCTCATGAAGGACCTGCCGGAGTATACGGATATCGACGCGGAGGAGGATAGGCGGGCGGCATTTGACAAGTACATCCGGCGGATGAAGGTGAGCTGACCCGTTCTCCACGAGCGATCAAGGGGCGGAGCTGACGACCATAGGAGAAGATCCAAGATGCCGCCGAGGCAGAAGCGAGCACCTCGACCAAGCGCGAGTCTAGACGGCGGGACGTGGATGAGGATGATCCGATGGATGGTGGGCGGTCCAAAGAGAAGGACAGGAAGAAGGACAAGTATAGGGATGAAGGCGGGGATGGGGAGAGGCGGAAAGATAAGGAGAGTGGGCGGGAGTACAGTGGAAGAAGGGGAGATGGGTATGGAGATGAGAGGAGGAGTAGTGGGCTGGAGAGGGAGAAGAGTGGACGGAGGGATAGTAGGGGCCTAGGAGAAGGGAGGGGGAGTATAGAGGTTGATGATCGGGAGTCCAAGGTGAGTTCTGGGTGTCTTTTGATTTCGATAATAGCGGACGAAGAAGGGGTTGAGCTGATATGATAGCGGAGGAGAATGTCGTCTGTCCCTCACAGCGCGAACGGGGCGGGTGATACAGAGAAGGAGGCGGGGGAGGTAGAAGAAGGGGAGATATGAAGAGATGAGCATGAAGTGCGTTGAGAGTTGGCTTGTACTGATGCGCTCCTAGCTGGGCTTCTCGTCTACTGACCAGCTCAAGAGATGGGAGACCCCGAATGGAGGTGGCGGTCTTGTGTGCTCTTGTGTGCGCCACCACACACAAAACCCGAGGCGGGTTCAAAGGCCGTCCGATTCTCCATCAACTTGATTTCGAGCGTGGTCCCTCCCTCTTCCTGTCGACCTGCTTCACACTTCTTCCCGCAGTCTGGAGACCCTCACTCCTACTGGATCCAAGTCTGCCCGGAACATCGGTTGACGTCGACGACAAACTCGACGCTCGCTCATACCCCCACCGCCAGCCCGTCGAGCGCCCAACCCTGTGTTGCGCTCCCACGCCCATCCGCTCCAGTCGCTACAGCGCAAAGCCGCAACATTGACCGCTAGGCCGTAGCTCCGCCCTGCATCCTCTAGGTCAGTCTCACCTGCCTCGTCGGCGCGGTGCCTTTCGGACGCCGATATTCACGCATTGCCCAAGATCCAGCTGAAAGAAGAAAAGACTGCTCAGCAATATGGTGAGCTTCCTCAATTCCTAGTCATACTTCCTTGGCATCTAGCAGAAGCTGATACCATAGTCGGCCCAAGCACGCCGCCGCCCGACCCATGCGGAGCGCCTCCATGTCAGTTTGATAGCAACCTTCTGCTCTTTGATCTCTCCAATAGTGGTGAGCTTCTCATAGTCCTGACAATCATCTTTCGCAGTGAAGAGAAGCTGATACCCTAGATGATTGGAAAGCCCCTTCCTATCACATCCGCCGATATCTACATACTGAGTGTGATTAGATCACTCTTGGTTATGTACACCTCAAGTATAGTGAGTTTCCCCAATTCCGGATGGTACTTCCTCAGCAAGTAGCAGACTCTAACACCATAGCTGGTCAAATCATGCTGTCCCATGAGCCTCGCCGACGTGTACCTACTCGGTGTATCGACATTCCTCTTCGTTGTGTCCAGCAAGATGGTGACCTTCTCCTATTCCTGATCACGATCCAACAGTCATTGGAAACTGATATCACAGATAAGCGTATCACCCCATCCCAACTTTCCTGTCGCCTCTTTTATAATAGGGTACCTCCCATTTGGGCTCGTCGTAATACGCTACCACTACATCCGAGATTGTCAACGCGTGACCCCGCCCATCATCAATTCGCTGCTCGACACACTCCTCCGCATTCGCCGAGCTCTTTGCCCTCCCAAACCAACTCTCACCCGCCTACCGTCGGAGCTCCTCGACCAGGTCGTCCTCCATCTCGGCTCTTCCTCTTCCTCCGACCTGCTCAGCCTCGCCCGAGTCTCCTGCTCTATCGGAGAGTATGCTGCCTGGGGCGTACGGCGGAAGCTCAGCATACTTGCGCGCCCGTATCTTCCGGACGGCGACGATCGGCTTCCGTTATGGCCGAACGGGCGGCGGTACACGCCTGAGGAATGGCAAACAGCCAGCCTTCGAGCGGACATCGTCGCGCACTTCCGCCGGACAAGTGAGGCCGCGTCGAAGCTTGTCAGAAGCCTCTACGTGGAGTACCGACCTGGCGCAAAGCCCTGGTTGATCGTCCTCCTGCAGCGTCTGCCCAACCTCCGGTATCTGGACATAAAGGCGCCCGGCTCATATTATGGCGAGCTTGCTGTCGGTGACTGCTTCGTCCCGTCCCTCTGCCTCATCGGTATCCCGCTCCCTTCCCTCCGACACCTGACTATCGGTAGCAATGCCATCGATTATAGCAACCTCCCTCTCCTCCTGACGCGATTCGCCCCAAGCGTCACGTCCCTGGATGTCTCCATTTGGAACGCAGTACTGGACGCAACGATGTCCGTCACGCTCAATCCCCCTCGAGGTATCGGTCGCGACACCGAAATCACCACCCTCCGTATCTCCTTCACGGACGTCCAGGTCGGACCTAGCGGTTGGAAGCCGCATCCTGCCGTGTTCGACCTCTTACGGAGTTCACCCCTGGTCCGGAGACTATCTCTGGTCTCTGGAGGGGAACCACCCACACCGGATGAGCATCAGCTCTGCGAGATCCTCTCGAGCTACCAGTATCTGGAGGATCTTACCTGGTTTCCCATGGAAAAGGGACTTTTGACACGCATTGCGAGGCAGGCGAAGACGTTGAAGGTGGCGGCTCCGTTCCCGAGTTTGCGGCGTGTATCGGTGGTAGTGTGGGGATCTGGGTGGTTCGATGCAGTGAGTCCACGTCCAGCTGCATCGTGCGAACGGTCAGAAAGGATGCGGCTGACATTTCAGTTCAGCTCGGTCCCTTGCCTCGACCATATGGAGCTCCTCGTCCTACGTATTTGCAACTATTTCAGCAATCCCCGCGACACGACCAAACGAGAAGCCGGTAGTCCCCCTCCCCATCCTCTCTTCCCTATGATCCCGAATTTTGCCCAGCAAATCCGCGATGCCCCTCGATTGAAGCGCATCAAGCTGCTCTGGAGCGAATCCATCATCTATAACAAGTTGGATGCCCTCGACATACTCGACGCCGCGGATGCTTCGGGTGGAGCCGATTTCGTCAGGTCCTACCTCCATGGCGCGTCTGAGGTCCTGCACATCCACCTGGGAATGCGGCACGCAGAGGTCGACGACCTATCTTCCAGCGAGGAGGAGAAGCAGGATTACCCGGGCAGGGGGATGTTCTACAGCGCGCCAGACGGCTCCATTCGAAAGAAGCTATTCGAGCAGACGGCGCCGACTTATCGTCATTTCACAGACTTCCAGGGCATGATGGTCCCGCTGGAGGTGCTGGAGAAGATGAAGGAGGCGGAGGGAGCCAACGACGAGGAATGGAACAGGCGCGGGGTGGAAATCGGGGAGGAAGCGTGGGAAGTCTTGCTGGCGTGGAAGGCCGGTGCGGATGCGGAGAGGCTGTCAAGCGAGAAGAAGGCTGAGACTTGCGATGAGGGGGCGGCTGTAGTGGCTGGAGGAGGTGAACAGTGGGGATGGTGGTGGGCGTGGTGGTTGATATCGGCATGGCAAAGGATCGTAGCATTGTTGACCTACCGCAAAAGCTGAATACTGGACCACCTCGCAAGTATGCAAATTATGCTTCTGCTATCGCTGGCACACAGATCAGCGAGCTCCAGTCCGGTAGCTAGGACCGATAGCGAGTCAAGAGAATCGCTGAGCTCTACCAGCCCAGAGCGAGCCACACTCAAAATAAGCTCTAAGCTTTGGGAGCTACGCTCCCCGCTCCGCGCCGGCCCGGCCAACGTTCTCATCTCTTCCTCTCAACTTCATCTCCACTCTGCTCGCCCGGACATATCATCATCACGTCTAATTCACAGTTGTAGAACGGGAAATATAAGAAGCGCCTCGAGAAACAACGACATGGGTCCCAATCGCGATGCCCTGACCAGCATCGTCCGTCGAGCAGACTGATCCTTTTTGCGTGAATTGGGCGAGCTGACACAGCAGCATTCCATCCCAACATCCCATCCTCCTGTCACATCCACCCTCACCTCCCTCCCCCACGAACTCATCTCACAAGTCATTGGCTACTTGGACCAGTCCAGTTGTCTCGCGCTCTCCCGAGTCTCACGCATCTTCACGTCGGCAACGGAACAAGGCATCTGGGGGAGGCTCAATCTCTACCTCCCTCCTTACTTCGGAACCTACCCGCTTCATACGCCAGAGCTAGCCGGCCGAGCGGGACAGCCAGATGTCTGGGCCACCAAGGAGCCAAGCTTGGCGGAGGAGCGGCACGAAGCTGGTCTGGCGGACAAGGTCTCCAAGATCGTCCAGCGGGCGGATGCCAACCCGCGCAGGTGGGCGATGGTGGAGCATGTCCACATCATCCCCCGCTCGGAGGCGATTGAAGGGATAGTCGATATCCTTGTCAATACTACCAACCTGCAGTCTCTCGAGGTGGACTGCCCGCAGGATAACAACTTCTTCTGGCGTCGGAGCTCGTTGGGCCCGGATGATCTCTTCGAACCCCTCGATCTACACCTCCTGTCAGCGGGGCTGAGATTCCCCTCCCTCACCCATGTTCGACTCGGCGCATACACCATTCGGAACATCGGCTTCCTCCCCCTCCTCTGCAATTCGGCCCCACATATCCTCTCCCTGGATGTCAATATCGACCACACGCTATACGGGCCCGAAATCGAGGAGGAGGAACAGCTGGGGGATGAGGACCTGGTCTTCCCTCAGTTCAAGCGCAACACAAAGATCGAGGTGCTGCGTATTGCCTTGCATGACAATTGCGATAGGGAGACGTCGGAGGATGATGACGACGATGAGGAGTCCGAAATCAACGACACCATCATATCCTCCTTCCAACGCATCCCTTCCGTCAAAAAGATCTCCCTCACGTTCACCGTGCCCAATACAAGGGAAGCCTTCTACAACAGGATGATGGCGTCGATTCAGTCATATCGCTTTCTCGAGGATCTCGACATCGAGGAATACGATCTAAACGGATACTTGCCTTCAATCAACGCGCTGGCACAAAGAGAGGATGGTACGACAGCGTTCCCGGCGCTCCGACGGCTAGGCGTGATGTCCAGGGAGTGGCCCGATGCGGTGAGTTCGCCAATCTAGGAGCTCGGCGCTGTCCGCTGACCATTCAGTTTGGACTTTGGATCGCCATTCCTAGTCTCGAGATCATCCTCCTCGATTGCTTCTCCGGTGGTCCACCTTCCGGCACCCGGCGCCCTAGCATCGACCCGGTGGTCTATCACATGTTCCCAACCTTTGCGGATCAAATTCGCTGCGCATCCCGCCTTCGTCTCCTGTCCCTCGCTTGGGACGTGAGGAGGGCTCATAGCGGACCCGACGGCGGTGCCAGACTCAGGCGGCTGGCCGACATCGAAGCGCTAGGCGGTACCGACAACATCCGATCGTATCGGCAAGGCGGCTCTGAGCTCCTGCACGCACAAATCCTCATGCACCATCGCCAGGTGTCTGATCTGGAATACATCCCCGAGATCCCGCCGCTCCCGCGAGACTCCTCCCTACAGTACGACAGGGCGGATGGGTCGCGGAGGGAGGTGGCGTTCGAGAGGGTGGCAGAGCCGATGCTGCAGCACTGGACGGACTACGACGGAAAGTCCGTCCCGCTAGACATCATCGAGAGGATGCGAGTAGTTGAGGGGCTCGATCCGCAGGCCTGGTGCAGACGAGGCCTGGAGGTGGGGGAGGCGGCTTTGAAGGTGTTGACAGACTATTTGGAGGGGGAGTAAGCGAGAAGTCATCGGAGTGGGCGGTGCTGCCGGTTCAGATGAGAGTGTGGCGCAGGGAGCGCGGGGCAGAGCTGGCAATGCTACCATGTCAGTATCGGCCGCCAAGCGGACTAACGACCCTGACTTCAGCCTCGGCTATCGCGCTGGACCTACCTTATTGCGGAGCTGACTGATGTACAGATGTCGAGATCGCTTACGGTGCCCAAGGCATATACATGCGACCGGACATCGCTCGAACGCGCTCATGCTCCGGCGCTATAAGATCTCATGGGATGGTCATCGGGCCATACAGAAGGACGGCTGTGTAGATCTCAAGAGACCCCAATGGGAACGTGGCGGAGCTAGGACGGGGCGGAGAGGATAGCTGGTGGCCGATCCGGCAGGGGAAGAGAATGAGGCAATATGGCGAGCAGTCTTTTAAGTGAGTACATCTCCTTTCCACTTCTTGATTGCGCTGCGAGGTAGAGCTGATCAGGTAGTCTTTATAGTGCAAATGTATCCAGCTTGTATGATGCTAAGCGGCCGGTTGACGACGATCAGTAGGCACGTTCCCGCCCACAGCCGCCAAGATGGATACGTGCCCCTCCCCACTGGCTGCTGGCCGGTGAGGCTCGTCCTCGTCAACTACACCGTGCGTGGCGGGAGGCCGGGGCTATGAGGTGGAGGTGTGTGTCCGGCTACACGACCTCGGGAGCAAAAAGATCATCCGCTTGATCAACCTCGACGCGCTGGTCTGTTCTTGTTTCTTCATCCTGCTCATCACTTCCCTCGCAGCGATCGTATCCAGGTTCACCCTCGTCTACCTCTCGGAACACCCTTCGCATCAGTCCAATATCCAACGCAGCCACGTCGACTTGTTACCGCCCTTCCCACCTCAACCCGTCCGAGATCAAGTCTCAAGCGTGATCTTCTCCTTCTTTCCCTTCCGAGCGGAAGATCCGGCCTGTCCGATACGATGGTTAGTACAAGAGCATACTAGTATATATCGCAGGCTCTGTCGCAGCTGATAATGAGCTGATCCCCCAGGACTTCACCCCACCCTCCCTAATCCCACCATCTGCCAATCCCCTTCCTCCCATCATCACCACCACCTCGCGGCCCACAGCGTTCCTGACCAACCTTCCCCGCGAAATGCTCGATCGAGTGGTGTGCCACCTCGATCGGTCGGACGTACGATCACTTGCCCTTGTCGCCCCTGCCCGCATCTCCCCCGCCCTCGACCTCTCAGCACGACGGGGACTTTGCCGCCTACTCAACCTCTCCATCAACCCTTACTATGGGTACTCCCCTTCCATCGAGCCTGAGCTCTCTCCAGAGGCCGAGTACGAAACTTATCGCGCGCAGATCGAAAGCACGGAGCAGATACACCAGGCGGGAGTTTGTGCAAGAGTCCTCGAGGTCGCGCGTCAGGTGGAGGATGCGCAGGGTTGGAGCGCCGTCGAGGAGATCAGGATGGTCCCTCGGCCCGGCGCAGTGGCTGCCATGGTAGAGATACTCGGGCGAGCCGGCTTCCTGCGGAAGCTGGCGATCAGTCACCCGCAAGACGACGATTGGGAAAGACGGAAGGGGCCAGCGGACATGGCCGATTTGGCCTGTATCGATCTACCCTGGCTCCTGGCCGGCCTCAACTTCCCTTCTCTCACCCACGTCCACGTCGAACGCGCCTCATACAAGTACCCCGGCTTCATTCCCCTCCTCGTCAACTCGGCTCCCTATCTCAACTCGCTCGATGCGACTATCGCGCTCAACGTTGCACACTCCGCGCCGGACCAACTGGACCCTACATCATTCCCTGGCTTCGTCGCCGATGACACCCAAATCACCACCCTCCGACTCCACCTTTTCTGCAGATATCTTTGGGACGACCTTCCGGATGACCAGGCTCATACCATCGCCTTCGGTCTTCTCGACCGGATACCCCTGATTGAGAAGCTCTGCATCGACTACGATTACATAGACATCGGACTCGCAGAACGCATCTGGCAGATGGCCTCTCAGTATCGTCACTTGACGGATCTCATATGGGGTGCGGAGGTTTATGAAGACGGAGACACAGATGAATTGCTTCTGGAGGGCAGCTCGATGGGGTTTCCGTCTCTTCGGAGATTTGGGCGAGCGGAGTTGGATCCGGACTGTTGGTAGGGATACGTAAGTCTCATTGCGCATCTCATATGTCACGAGGCCTCAAGCTGACCTTGTGCAGTACCGAGGTAGTTGGCCCTCCTTCAACAAACTCGAAATCGTCCTCTTTTCCTACCCCTGGTGGGCTCATTCGCAGGAGGCAAATCGGCCGATCGAAGTCAACGTCGATGACTTCTTCGCCGCTCATTCAATGATCCCCAGTTTGGCCTCGCGGCTTCGGCAGTGTCCTCTCCTGCACACGCTCATACTGGACTGGCAGGAAGGGGACCGGGATGCAGCCAGTTATCATCTGCGGCTGCTGACCGAGATGGAGCACCGCCCGAAGCTTGGCTCCGGCTCGGCCCGGTCGTATCGACATGGAGCGTCGGAGCTGCTTCACGTCCATTCACAGACAAATCGATACGAAATTGCGGACCATCCTGCGTCGGCCTCCAGCGGGAGGCTCTGCCGCGAGCACGAAGAGTGCGTGAACTATCCGACCGAAGATGGGACTGAGTACTGCAAAGTCTTCGGCAGCTCGGACGAGACCGTCGTTCAGGACTGGACTGACTTCGACGGTCTAGTCGTCCCTCTGTTGATCATCCAGGAGATGAAGGAGGCGGAGGGTGCTGGTGTAGAATGGGAGAATCGAGGTGTAGAGGTTGGGGAGGCGGGCTGGATAATCCTTCTGCAGTGGCAGGAGATGGAGATGGCGCGGCTGGAGCTGGCGGAGGAAGACGCAGCCGAGCAGGCGGAGGGTGACGAGGAGGGGGACAGTGAAGAGGATGAGAGCGAGGAGGATGAGAGTGAGGAGGAGGAAAGTGAGGAGGAGGAAAGTGAGGAGGAGGAAAGTGAGGAGGAGTAGGCTATGCGAGGGCGCCGGGACCGGGGGAGATGGTGGGCATGGTGGAGGTCAGGGGGCGAGGATCATGGAGGTGATGGTGAGTAGGAGAATGCGGGAGCACGGGTGGGGCTTCGGTCGAGCGGGACTCGGCTCGGGGAATGGCACCTGTCGATATAGGGTATACATGGCTTCGTCGGGATGTGTAGGGCGAAGGCGGTAGTCAGATCAGCAGCATATACATCAGGACCTCGTATCACAAGTAGAGCTTTGGTAGATAACACGTATGATTTCATAGCATGGTAACTCAAGTGAGCCATCTGCTGGCTACTATGCTTCCCAAGCGCTCAGCTCCTGATCTCCACTCTTCCCCTTGTCCTCCTTTATCCGCGCCCACCTCGTCAATACTGCCCAAGTCGCCGCGCCGACTTCCACTCCCCTGCTGTCCCACACCGCCTCGCTGACGCCCTCCATCTCTCTCATCGCTCCCATCACCTCCATCGGTACTGCCACACCGTCGAAATCCGTCAGGTTGACGAGCGTATACTCCGGGCGCCGCTCGAGGAGCTTGATCCGCCTTTTGCCTATAGCGCAGAGTACGCCAAGTCGTTGCACGGATGTTGGGATGATCTGTCACCGCGACGTCGGAGAGCTGATGCCATTGAGTCCGAAGGCGGATGTGGAGGAGCTCTTGGCCAGCGTGCTTGTACGAGCGGATACGGAAGGTACATTCGTCCCGGGCTTGGAAGGTTCGCAGCTGATTGAAAAGCTCCGGACCGAGAACAATGGGGTCGTCCTTCGCAAGCTGGATACTGCGCAAACGAGGGGTACCGCGGATCTGTAGCGCTAACTCGGATCGGATGCAGTGGGGGAGTGTGGAGGTGTTCGAGGCGGAGGATGATGAAACCTTGTGATTGATAATGTGTGAGGCGTAGTGAAGGGCTTCGTGCGCTGAGGAGTCAAGGCTGAGGATCTCGGGATTGGAGCTTTCCGGCCAGAGCTTGAACTAGGTGATATTAGCGTTCTGCCATTCTACGGCTGAAAACACCAACTGAAACACTGTATGACAAGACTCACCATAATATCGGAACAGCTCGGCTTCAGAACCAAAACACGCACCATCGGGAACGACCGAAACCGAAGGTGATCGCGGCAGTCTTCGTCCGATCGGTAGAGCGCATTAAGAGTCGGTATGCCCGGTATCTGAATATCTTGGAGACAATTGAGGTCCTGAATGCAGTCGAGGACATTGTCGAGAGGGGTGGTGTCGACGAGGGACGCGGGGGTGACTATCATAAGCTGCCGCAGGGAAAGGCTGTTCTTCAGTAGTGGCGATAGGTGACGCGCCAAGGTCATTCCGAAATAGGTGCTGCTGATCCGAATGCTCCGCAGACTGTTTGGAACCCCGGTGATGAGGAAGGGAGAGTCCGAGGTATGGGACCGGTCCGCAGTGCCCATGTCAAACGTGATGTCGAGCGTGGCCAGTGTTGGCGCCGATTCCATAAGGAGCGCGACGAATTCCAGATGCTCGATAGTGCCTTGACCGATCTCGATGGCTCTAGAAAGGGGAAGTGGATCCGTCTCTTGAGCTTGAGCATGACTCGGCCGAGTCGGTACGCGCTTGCCTTCGACCCGGCCGAGTCGTGAGTCGCAATACCTGTCTTCCCCTGATGTTTTTGCATCCAGTGAGAGCCGTTTGAGGTTAGGCACCCAAGGCAATAACGGCTCCAGCAGGGCGTAGATCGTTCCCAGACCGTCCACTGCCCGGATCGTCTCCACCATCGATAGCTCCCGGTGGCCAGCCTGTCGGATAGCATCCCCTATGCACGGCATCTCCTCGCGCTCCTTGCGCTGTCTTTCTCGGTCCAGCTTCGCCTGTTCCGGGCGTAGACCGTTCGCGAAATTTTTCGTAGTACGCGAAGATGACGACGACGCCTGATCGGATTGTCTGATAGGCTGTCCGGCCGGAGGTGAGGAAGCGTCGCCGTATTGCTTAGTCTTGCTGGCGATGGAGAGGTCCAGATGCCGCCAAAGCTGATCTCGCGCGGGTGCAGTAAAGCGACGAGCGACACGGGCGAGCGTCAGCGCCGAGCATCGATCGAGACAGCCGATGACTTGCTGGCGGAGCTCGAGGGGTAGGAGGGAAAGGCGGTCGGAAGGACGAGGGGGTTGCGCGGTCGGCTGTAGGGGTCAGTATTAGTCGATGATGTTCCTCTTATGCTGCTGCCGTTGCAAAAGATTTGCTTACTGTTTCGCTCGACATGATCTCAAGAGCACAAGGCCAGGTTCTGAGGGGAAGATCTCTTGCTCGCAGCGCCTCAAGTACAATGAAGGACGGATGAGAAGATGATCAATGTCGAGCTGAGCGGACGGTCCGAGCCAGACGTGACTGAGGGAATCAGACGTTACCGCTTTGGCCTCGGAAGCGCACAGACCGTGTGAACGTCCAGGTGGTCATCCAGAGCAGAGGGCGCCCAGGGAGGGGGCTAATCGAGGAACGAGGTATAGAAGGTAAGAGGAAGGTGATGGTCAGATCTAAAGATGTTTTGGAGCGGTGGCCGGTGGAGGTGGAGGCAGTCCGGAGCCATGGTAAAGCTATACTTCGCCCCCAGCATGATCTCGACCATCAGGGAATGGGAATGGGCCAGACCTCCGTGGATTTGCTATAGTGACCTGGATCATATAAGCTGCGTGGACGGTATAATGATATCAGAGTCACATAAGCTGGCTAGGTCCTCGTTCCTCCCATTCACCCCCTGACCTTTCTCCTTTTCCGACTCAGCTCGATGCTAACAGCCCCCAACTTGTCCACCTGCCTCATCTACACCCGTGCGTCCGGCTCCGTCTCCTTCCACCTCCCTAGGATCGCCCAAGCTGCCGCACCGATCTCCACGCCTCTGGCCGCCCACGCCTCCTCGCTTATCCCCTCCGCCTCCCTCATCTCCGAGATCCCCTCCATCGGTACCGCCTGCCCATCCAGATCCGTCAAATGTACCACCTTGTACTCGTCGCCTTTGACAAAGAGCTTGATCCGCTCTGAGCCATCCGAAGCGGTATAGCTCAGAGTGCGCCAGCTATCAGCCAGCTGCACTGGCACCCCCTTCCCGCGCTCGACATCCGAGACCTCCGTCCACTGCGTCCGGAGACGCAGGTGGAGGAGCTCTTGTCCGCCGTGCCGGTATGAGCTGATGCGGAAGGTGCACTCGTCGCGAGCCTCGATGATGCGGAGCTGATCAAAGAGGTCGAGGTCGTGTACCGCGGGTTCGTCTGCGCCAAAGTGGATATGGAGGAGGCGAGGGGTGTCTCGGATGCGGTGAGCGAGGTCAGGGCGGATGCCAAGGATATGGGATGATTGGGTGGTGGTAGAAGAGGAGAAGGGAGAGGTGGGGTTGAAGTTGGCGTAGTGGAGAGCTTCGTGTGCGGGCGAATCCAGGCTGAGGACTTCCGGATTGGCACTCTCGGGCCAGATCTTGTGCTGAGGAGAATCAGCTTGGTATTCTGTATCGTTCGTAAATTAGGTAGAGGAGAAGCTTACCATGTCTTCAGGTAGTCCAGGCTTCAGCACCAGCATCCTCACCTGCGGAAACCTCCGCAGTAGCTCCGCCTCTGATTCATCTTGCGCCTCCTCCGTTCCGTCATCCGAAGATCCCTCATCCGCCTCGGCCACGGATCCCGCATCGCGAGGGGAGAAGTATAACCGGTCATAAATCTCATCGCCCGGTTCACGCGTAGGGGCATCGTATGACCAGACGCCCGGCCATTGGAGGTCCTCGAGGTTTCGGCATCGCCGTCCGCGTAGAGCGGCGAGCACGTCCGGGAGGATGGGCATGTTGAGAGGCATGGGGTCCTGGACGCTAACGATGTGGAGCTGTCGGAGCTCCGGGCTGTTTTGGAGAAGGGGCAGGATGCAGCCGCCGGAACCGCGGTGTATGGTCTCATGCAAGTCCTCGATCCAGGCGATGCGTAGTTGCCGAACATGGTTCAGGTGACCAGCCGAGGGACGTGTGGCGCACTCTGGGAGGCTAGCCCAGGTGTGGAGCGTATCAGCTACCTGGTGGTCTAGCGTGATGTCCAGCGTAGTGAGGTTGGGTGCTATCCGCATGAGATATGCTAAGTACGCCGGCCGGTCGATAGCGTACGGACCGATCTCCAGGTGGCCGAGCTTACTGAACTTGGATCCGAGCTCGCCAAGGAGAATGAAGCGGTTGATGTGATCGTCGCCGTCATAGTAGTTGATAAAGTCCAATGCTACAGCCGGCGCGACCAGCGTCAAGCTGAGAAGTGTGGCAGCCATAGGCAAGAGCAATTTGAGAAAAGCCGGCCCAGTCTTGTACGCCGTCATCGCCCTGAAGCTTCGGACCGACGTCAACTTCCCCTCATCCGCCTGGTTGATGACTTCATCCATCTGCCGCTCGAGTCTCGCACTATAGCTCTTAGTCGCCGCCTCCATCTCGGCGTGTCCCCTCACGCGGTAGTTATACGCCAGCCGATCCCTATCGTCGCATAGGTTCTTCTTTGGCAACGGCCACAGCCGCTCGTCACCCTTTTGGACGAGGCCAAGCTCGAGGTGTAGCCATAGTTGTTTCGTTGCGACCTTCGTGAGGCACCGAGCTACACGCGCGATCCTGGCGATCGATGAGCGGTCGAGGCGGCTGATGATACGCTCTTGGAGCTCGATGGCGAGAGGAGAGAGGCGGTCGGATGGATGAGGGGGTGAAAGGGGTAGTGGGAGGGTTGACTGGATGATCAGCCGAGGTCCCCACGGATTGATGGCATAGTACAGAATGAGAATGAGAGACTCACGATATCGCTCGGCATGTCTGATATCTTGAGCTGAGCAGTAGGCGAGACCGGTAGTGTAGGGCTGATCCAAGTTGGATGATGGACGAAAGCAGGAGAATTTGATGGGAAAAGTAGAAGGAAGCGAGGTTTGACATTTTAGGTTTCTTGCACACACAGGTGACGAATGTGGCGGTCCAGCCCGTCAGTGTGGCACATTGTCAGCGGACAATCCATCAGGGCTCGCTGTCAGTGTATAGCTCCTACTGAGCTCATCGGGGTGAGTATCGCATCTATAGGTACACGCCCCCTTACTTCGACAACATCGATATCGCCCATGATCACCATTCCCCCACTACTTGTCCGCCTTCCTCTTCTTCTTCTTCTTTTCCACCCCGTCCGCTCCTGTTCCTCCCGACTTGTCGGACCTCTGCAACTATCAGCAAGCTTCCAGCAGCACAGCGAGAACCAAGTCAGGTATGAGCGCAGAATGGGACTAACCTTCTTCACGACCCGCTCCAATGCCCTTCTTGTCTCGCTGTTGGCCGGGAAGGTGGATGGGTCAAAGTACTGCGGTGCGTACTCCATGAGCCACTCTGGGCGGACCTCAGTGACCGTCCGGATGAACTATAGTGTCAGCTCGCGCTCGACCCATCGTGGGGGAAACGTCAACTCACATTTGCGGTAGTCAAGACAAACTCGTTATATATCACCCACTCTGGCGTCGTCGACAACCCACAGCTCAAATGCAGCCTAACCACCTGGTTATCCTTCACCGTGAGGTAACTCCCCCTCTCCCCTTCCTTATGCGCCACCTGCATAAAGAACCCACACGTCAATGCCTGACGTATATTATTCCAATAATTCTTATCCTCAAACGCTGTCGAGACCAGCTCCAGATCAAACTTCTCCATGCTCCGCTTGAGCTGCGTCCGGACGTTATCCGCCTGTGCGAGCGACCGGGCATTGAGGTAGTTTTGCCAGCAAAAGTTCTTGGCGTCCCCCTCGTTGGTCGCTGCCGACTTGTACGCGTGGTACACGTTCAACATGGTCAGGTGGTCCCCGTCCGGATGGGTGAACTGGGCTTTGGCCATATCCGCCTCTTTCCGCTGGTTGGCCGGCCGCATAAAGACGTTGGGAACCGAAAGCATCGCCGTGAGAGATAGCATCTCGTTTGAGCACCCAAATTCCGGCGAGACGATCAGCATCTTGGCGAGCTGAGGGTCGAGCGGGAACTCCGCCATGATTTCGCCGAGGGGTGTGAGACCGCCCTCGTCGTCCAGCGCAGCGAGGTAGTGAAGCAACTCCAAAGCCCGCATGATGGTCTCCGGCGCGGGTGCGTCCATATAGTCGAAATGGACGAGATCCTTGATACCGAGTTTGATGAGCTCCAGGACGGTATTGGCGAGATTGGACCGAAGGATTTCCGGATGCGTCTGCTCCTCCAGCTCCTTGACGAAATCCTTCTCCGTATACAGCCTGAAACACTTTCCAGGCCGTGTCCGCCCTGCTCGGCCCGCACGCTGCATAGCCGAGGCTTTCGAGATGGGCGTAACAAGCAGTGACTCGACCCGGATCCGAGGGTTGTAGACTTTCTGCTTGCAGAACCCGGGGTCCACGACGTAGACGATGCCGTCGATGGTGAGGGAGGTTTCGGCGATATTTGTGGATATGACGATTTTACGACCGGGGAGCTTGTCGGCGCGGGGAGGAGGGGCGGCGTCAAAGATCCGTTGTTGCTGATGAGGAGGTAATGACGAGTAGAGGGGTACGACGAGTAGTGGTCCGGCCATTCCCTTCCCGCTCAATTCTTCCCCTTCCGCCCTGATCTTCCGACAAGCATCCTCAATCTCCTCTTCACCCGTCAAGAAGAGGAGAACGTCTCCCTCGTCCTCCGCCTGATGGATGAAGAGGACCGTCCGGATCGCCGCCTCGACATAGTCCGTTTCGGGTTCTTGCGTGAAGAAGGTCTCGACTGGGAAGGTACGACCGGAGACCTTGACGACAGGGGCGAGGCCGCCGGGAGCATTGTCGCCAAAGTACCGCTGGAACTTGCCGACATCGAGAGTGGCTGACATGACGACGATTTTTAGGTCGGCCCGGTTTTTGGCGATCTGAAATTAGCTGGAATCTGACAACGAGGACGGAGAGCTTACATCCTTGAGGAGACCCATCAGAATATCCGTCGCTAATGTCCGCTCGTGCGCCTCGTCAAGAATGATAGTGGAGTACCGTGATAGCTCCGGGTCGTTCATCGCTTCCCGCAGGAGCATACCATCCGTCATGTATTTGAGGAAGGTCGTGCCGGTTTCGGTCATATCCTCGAAACGAATAGAGTATCCGACCTGCTTTCCGAGTTGGACTGTAAAGTCAGGTGTGAACTTGGTTGCTGGAGAACAAACTCACCATCCATCTCGTCCGCAACACGCTTGGCCACACTCATAGCCGCCACCCTCCTCGGCTGCGTACAAGCCACCATCTTCCCCCTCAACATCGGCAGATCCGAGTAGCAGACAAATTGCGGGATTTGCGTTGTTTTCCCCGACCCTGTTTGACCCTCCATCACTGTGATCTGATTCTCGCTGAACACCGTCAAGAACTCCTGCATCTTTTGGTAGACGGGGAGACCTTTCCGCTGTTCGAGGATTTTGCGGTAGTTTGGGGTGAAGGGGACGAGGCCTTTGAAGGGGTTTACATCGCCGTCCTGGAGATCAGCTTACCGGTCGAGCTGACAGTTGGTGATGAGTCAGCTCACCATAATGTCCTTGCACTGCTGCACCGACACCTTCCTAGGCACCAACCCGTTCAAAGGGTTCTTGACCTTGCCTCCTCCGTTCGCAGCTCCCACGCCATTTGCGCCTGACGCATAGCCATTCTGCGGCCTGTGATCGAGATATGGGTTGTGCACCGGAGTGGATGGGCCTGCTTCTGCCATTTTTGATCTCTTCTGGGGTGGTTCCGACATGGCTATAGGTGTGGATAGATGATGGAGAGGTCAACAGGTGGACGATCGTAAAATTCAAGCTTTTGGGTGGCAACTCTGGGCGGCGATCGCCGATGGTGAGCTATTCTGGGGTCTCCACACGTTTCAGCTCGGACCAGATCTTGCATGCGCAGGCACAGCGAATCGCACCTCACCCCTACCATTCATATATACCTCATTACTATGCCCACCTTACCCATCCTCTGCTTCAACGACGTCTACCGCGTCTCACAGAAATATGTAGCTCAGCCAGGCGCGCCAGAGAGGCGAAAGCTCCATCCCGATCAGGCCAAAGAGGACGGCGATGGCGAGGCAAAGATAAACGTGGCTCAGTTCGGCCAGCTCTTGTTCTCGCATCGGGATGAGTGGGCGGATCGGAAGGGCGACGGCAGCGATGATGCGAAAGAGGAGAAGGAGGGTCTGGTGCTATTCGCTGGGGATGTCTTCAACCCGAGCGTGGAGAGCTCGGTGACGAGAGGAAGTCATATGGTGCCGGTCATGAACGCCCTCAAGATCGATTGTGCCTGTATAGGCAACCACGACTTTGACTTTGGTAAGTCGGACCGAGAGCCGAATTTGGAGTTGCCGAAGCTGACATATAGGCTTTCCGCATTTGACAAAGCTGCTTGAGAGCACCAACTTCCCCTGGCTTCTCTCCAACATTGTCGATCAACATACCGGAACCACGCCGGAGCCATTACGCAGGTTCTGGGTGACGGAACGGTGCGGAGTCAAGATAGGTGTGATAGGCCTGGTCGAACAGCAAGTCTACACCATCTGCCGATTGGATCAATGCTGACTATACAGAGACTGGATAGCGACGATTCCATCATGGCCCGAGCACTTCTCGTATCGGGACATGGCCGATACGGCTCGAGCGCTATCGAAGGAGCTCAGAGATCCGAAGGGAGAGCACAAAGTTGACTTTATCATCGCTTTGACACATTGTCGGGTGCCTAACGTGGGTCTTTCCTTGTACTCAGGCTGCAAAACCCAGCTGATGAGCAGGATATCAAGCTGTGTAACGAGCTCGGAGCTGTGTCTGGCGAGGATAAATCGAGCGAGCACGGTGTAGACCTCGTCATTGGCGGACATGATCATGTGAGCTTATCGAAGTCGAGATTTCTACGTGACGCCAGCTCACGAATTGTCAGATGTACTACATCGGCAACGGCGCCTCTAAGAGCTGGACCGGCTTCTCAGGGGACCACACCGCCAAAGGCACCGAGGACGACAAGGTCTGCCACCTCATCAAGTCCGGTACCGACTTCCGTGACCTTACCTCTGCCGTCCTCACCCTTTCTCCTCCCTCATCCTCCTCGGCCGTCCGTAAACAGACCATCTCCGAATTGACCGGCGAGCACCTCTACGTCATGCCATCCTCGCCCGCCTCGCCCGAAATCACCGAACTCATTTCCAAGCTGCTTTCGTCCGTCTCGGACACCCTGTCGAAACCGGTGTGTTTTGCGCTGACGCCGTTCGATGCGCGGTCGGAGCTGGTGCGCACGAAAGAGACGGGTCTGGGGAATTGGGTGGCGGATGTGCTCTTGCATGCGTATGCGGAGAGTGGGATCGAGGGAGGGAGCGGGTTTGTCGAGAGGGCGAAGGACGATAATAGTGGAGAGGGCGGAGATGGTGATGAGGGTGGGGAGGAGGAAGGGAAGACGGGCGTGAAGGCGGATATACGAGTCAAGAATGCGCAGGGGAAGGATCACGGGGCGGATGTTGTTCTGCTCTGTGGAGGGACCCTGAGAGGGGACAGTCAGTATGGTCCAGGCAAGATCACCCTTGGCGATATCCTCGGTAAGCTCAACGATGCTCGCTGATCGCGTGGCCAAGAGCTGACGGTTACCAGAGATCTTACCTTTCGAAGACCCGGTCGTTTGTATCGAGGTAAGCTGTCTTGAGCTGGAAGAATAGGTTCTGCGGCTCTGGAAGACAGCTGACTTGCAGATTGACGGAAAGGGTTTATGGGAAGTCCTCGAAACATCGCTTTCGAAATGGCCAGCACAAGAAGGGTGAGCTTTGTCGCCTTAACGAGTTCGTGTGCGTAAACCAAGCTGACACGCCTTAGCCGCTTCCCCATCGTAGCCGGTCTCGCTGTCCAATGGGACCACCTCCTCCCTCCCAACCAACGCATCAAGTCGATCCACCTCATCAAGAACCCAATAGGCGACGAGGACGCGGACGAGATTGAGCATCCGGGGGATATGGTCAACTTTGTGGAGCAGGAAGATGGGACGACGGTCGAGGTGAATCAGAGGAAGGTGGAGTTGGGGGAGGAGGTGAAGCGCGATGGGAGCAGGGTGTATCGCGTGGTAAGCTCAAACCCTTGTACACGCAAGTGCGTCGAAGCTGACCGGGGTAGATCACACGAGAGTATATGGCTCAGGGGTACGACGGGTTTGAGGGGCTCAAGAACCGCAAATTCATTGTGGACGACGAGAATGGGCAGATCATGAGCAGTATTATCCGGTCTTTCCTCCTCGGTAAGTCGGCTTCTCTGCTCTATCCACCATCAGTGGTCATAAGCTGACACTGCAGGTTCTGCCTATATCTTCCGTCATAAACAGCTCATGGACGCGCACGAGAGCCATCTCTCGTCCCGTACGGACGGCGTCCTCTCCCGCGCACGCAAAGAACACAGCTCGCCCAATACCTCGCTTGCTTCCTCGCCAGCCAGCACGCGGGGCGGGTGGGGCGGACGGGAGACCCAAAGCCAGGGCCAGGGCCAAGGCCAGGGGAAGCGCACCATGTCGATGTCGATGACGACGCCCCGAGGACCGGAATCACCCGTCCGGGGCGGGATGTCGGACAGTCTATCGTCTCTGCCATCGCATGGAAATGGGGGCGGAGAGAGGGGATGGGGTCAAGTCAGGCGACACGTCGTCAAGCACGATTGGAGGAGTATCAGGGATGCGCTGTTTGTGGGGAGGAATGAGCATATGAGCGATGTGGATGATTTCGTGAGTCCTCCCCTAGACCCGTATCAGTGATTACCTTAGTACCCGAGGGATTGAGAGTGCTGATACGGCAGAATGGAGATAAAGAACGATCTCGCGGATCGGCCATTATACCGAAACCGCTAATCACCAAGACGGGGGCGGTGTTTATCAAGAAGACGAGCGAGGATGAGTTGAAGCGATTAGGCGGGGAGCTGGCTATTGTGTGTCCGTTGGTCGATGGACGGATGAGGGATCTGAGTGAGGATAAGTAGGTGGTTGTAAGATTATTCGCGTGCTTCGTTGCAGGAGATTCAAATACTGATGATGTCTCTGTAACGCTGACTCAGATCCTAATCTGATCTCACATCACGCCAGATCAACACTCATATCATATCCGTTGCATAACTCACACACGCCCGGAAATTAGCCAAGTATAGACAAAGCGCTCTTCAAGTATCTGTCCGATCGACTCCCCTCCTCAAGACTGCTCATCGCTCGACTCGCTGACGTTGGCGTCGTCAACATGCTGCCAGTCATCTTCAGACCCTGATTCGGGATCGATGTGCTCCCAGTCCGGGTCCTCGAGGGCCAAGGCTTCGGCTGCCACTTCCTTGGCGCTCGTCACTTCCGCACCAACAATCTGCACCTCCGTCACCTCGACTTGCAAATCCTCCACGTTTCGGGCGTCAACTGGTGCCTCAGTCACATCCTCGACATGGTGCCTCGCCCCGGAAGCCTTGGCGCTCGCTGACGATGCTCTCGCAGCTGTCGGCCGGAGGATGACAGCATGGTGGTCGGTGTCACTGACCCAGCGCTTGCCAGTCCCATCGAAGCCCGACAATGCAGCTCCACGAGCGACCAGCGTTCCGTCATTGGGGCTGTGCACAAGCCCCTCGATGCCCTGTAGCCTGATGTAGCCGAGATCCTCGCCTGAATCAGATAAGACGCGGTACTCCTTCATCTGGTGCTCTTGATCCGGGATGCAGGAGTTTGCAGAGAGAACGTACCACAGCGACGTTGCGCTCCGCCTGGGAGTGTCCTCGGCATCGGATTCCTCGCCCAGGCGTAGATCGCACACGTGCTGAAGCGCTGGGATCGTTGGGTACAGTGTCGGATTCGTCCGATTCAACTCAATGTAAGTCTTGGTCAGCGATGAAGTCGGGAAAGTTACCCTGTGGCGGAACACCCGCAGGTATCGTGCTGTCTTGGAATCCGCACCGGTCTTGGCCATGGGCTCAGTGTTTCGGTCGCTCGGGGTCGTGGCGACTAGAGGTTCGGACTTTGAGTTGATGGTCTCCAGCAGGCCGACGACGTACTGATGCCCTTGAGTGAACGGTGTCGCGTTGATCGCGCTCCACTTCCTCAGCTCCGTTTGCTGACTGCAGTCGCGGTCTTGCAGGTCAACTCCCCACTTCAGCTGCAGACTCGCATTGCCCCCAGGACTGACCACTCGGCGCCATCTGCTCGCCATCCAGCGTCTTGGTCGTCTCCCCGTCCTGATAGGTGATGATGGCAGACGTATCGGGTTCTTTGATCTTGCAGACAAGGTAGAGAGTCCTCGGATGTCTCCGAGGAAGGGCTGGTACTTTCCGGTCGGTCGACTCTTGTGGTCATGGTTTGAGCAACGGCAAAGATGTTCCATCGTGGTATGTAGAGGTAGCGAAGAATGCTGGAGTTGGAAAGGAATAAGGTACACTTACAAAGAGAGGGGACCGGCGGCCGGGAGGAAGAGGGGCTCTGCACCAGACATATGCCCAGCTCGAGTCCATTTTCGGGACCAGCAAGGGTTACACCTGCGTGATCCTTTCATACGTGTAACACGTTCATTCCCTTTGTACTCGAGTAGCACGACGTAGGCATCTGACCCGATCTGACCCGGAAGCACGCACACACTGTAGGTGGCAAAGCGGGTGGCAAATATCGGAGTTTCCGTTGCAGCTTCAAGCTTGCTGAGAGCTTAGCTGGCAACCTGTTGAACATGTCCGGACACAATGCATATTGCACAGAATCGAATATCATCAGCCACTGTTCGTTGTCCCCGCCCATAGACACCGGTACTGCTTGCCTCCCCCGTGCTCGTTGATGAGTCCTCTCACACATCTGCCCGCCTGAGTATAAACGCATGATGCTTGGTCCCGCTGGCGGAAGACCTGCCGTCGTCCTCGCTGATCTCCCACACCGGAGCTCCAAGTACGACCAGCGATCCGCCCTCGGTACGGTAGACCAAATCACCATGTACGTCGACATCCACGTTGTGGTGAAAAAGGGTGGAAGCCGGATCGATGGCTAGCGAAAGAGAGGAGATCGAGGTGAACCAGGGAGGACTGGCGCACAGGAGAGGGGTATGAGAGGGATACGAGGAGTGTGCCGAGCCGTATAGATGTCGATGGGAATAGCACCGAGTGTCGATAGGTCAAGCTGCAGGTGGACAGAGCAAGAGCTACATGAACATGTATGTGGCTAGTGCTATGTACGGTGCTTGACGATCTCCCTACCAGCTAAGCCATCCTTGGCTCTAGTCAGCCTCGCCTGTGTGCTGCGCACGGACATCCGCATTCCTCACTCTGTGTGGCTCCTTTGGTACTGAACCTGCGCTTTCCCCACAACGTGACCGAGCAGCGTTCCCGAGACCGGGAACCTGATTCTCTCACGCTTAGACAGCGGGACGTAGTAGTCACCGCTCATGCCCCGGCTGTACAACGCTCGGTTGTTCTCGACAGTCGTCTCCGGTCGGTCCACTTCCTCGGCGAGGTCTAGGTCGCACATGTGACAGATCTCAGAAGTCACTGTCCCGCCGACTGGCACTGTCTGACGAAAGACCATCAAGTGCCCTTTGGCCCTGGGTGAGGCGTCATTGGTGGGCCCCGTGCCGGCTGAGTTGATCTCGAGCAGACAGAGGTCGTTGTACCGCTCAGGAGGGACCGCCTCCATCCAACCCACCAGTGCGGCGATTTGTGAGCCGTCCCACGCGTTGATGTCGGCCTCATCAGTAACGTGCTCAGCTCTGCCCCAAATGAGCTTCGTCAATGAAGCCTGATCGGCCACGAAGGTTTGTAACGCCCCCTCCTCGTCTTTGTACTGGACAGCGAGGGATGACGATGTCACTCCTTCGGCCGAAGTGGCAGTGTCGCCGACTTTGACAGCACCGAGAAAGGGCTTGTAAGTGGTACTGCTCATGGTGATTGTGGGTAACAAGGAGCGAAGAGTATGAGGTAGGGCTGGGCTGAAGTGGTGAGCCGAGGAAAGAGGTAGTGGGGGTGGCAAAAGCAAGAGTAGACGGGCGCCGGGACCGGCCTTTATGATCCCCAAGACCAGCCACTCGCAGCGCCTGTGTCTCAGCCCGCCCATCCTTTCAGGCGTGTCCCCACGACGTATGCCCTTTGTGTTGGTCCGGTCCCACATGGCCAATAGAACATTCTCGCATGGACGGCATCCGCGGTTTGTGGCGATACGAGTGGCCAATGTCGACTGACCCGCCACTTTGGTTTGTGGCATCGGCATGTCTCGGAAGGTTTCAGCCTGTTTCACCTCACGTCAGTGAGTCAGTCCGACACGATGTGTGCGTCAGAAGAAGGCGACGGAGACACCGTTGATCGAGTCGGCGCGTTGCAGATCCTGCTGGTTTTGAGGCATCAGCTCCGCCAGCCGTAATCTGGGATGCGGCGGCTGACCTTGTTGCCCGCAGTACTCGGCGCCTGGCTGATATTAAACTCATCTGTTAGGGGACTGGCGATCCCAGACACCTCCCGCGAGATACCGAGTGAGACACAGCAGTATTTATTAGTACTGTCAGCAGGAGTAGGCTGACGGATACGGTACAGGAATAAGCCAGCGAGCCATACCCACCCCTGTTCAAGCCCTCGCCCGAAACAGTCCAAACCGATATAACTTTCTAGGCTGTTTCGGCACCATATCCAGTCAGCCCTCCAAGAACCCCGGCCCCATAACCCCCGTGCCCCTCTCCTCAACAGAAGCTGACGCCCAGTGACCCACTTCACCACCCAACACACCCTGCCCTACTCCACCCTCGACGACCTCGCCTATCAATGCGCCGGCCTGCAAGACCGCGCACCCCTTAGCCAGCTGCGGCCCTTGTTTCTCATCTGGGACAGGGCGAGGGGGAACTGTTTGACGTCAATTAGTGATCTAGGGAATCCGAAGATTAGTTGTACGGCGGGTAATTTCGCTGTATATGGGTTGGACCAGGGGGAGGTGCGAGGTCAACTTTGATAGTCAAGCACGTAATCAGTATCCGTCGAATGGGTATATCCTCGGAGCATCGCCTCTGCAGCAGTGACGACATGCCGTCCTAGGACCCCTTAGATCTCCTTCCATCCTCCGTCAAAGCCCCGCCCGCCTAGACTCGCACTGACCAGTCCAAGCCCAAAGACCGTGACGTGCGCAGTAGCAGCCATTCCAAACTACAGAGTCAGCTATGGGTCCGTCACGGATCGGTGGGAATGTCAACTCACCCCTCTGTATAGCTGCCTGAGTCCCGCCACGACCCCACCTTCATCCTTCTCACTCATAACCCTCCGTCTCCTGACGCCGGTCTCCTCCGTCACGATCCTCCACATGGCTTCTACCATACCCACATACTCCCGCTCTCGCGTCTTGACCACCGTGCGTATCCTCTCCTTGTCGCCTCCTCTGGACTGCACCTGCAGCCTCCTCCGGACCGTCTCGATCGGCAGGAGCACAATCAGCGAGGCGAGGTTGAGCGAGAGGTCGCACAGGCTATACGTGATGGGGGAGATATCGGGCGATATGGAGAATTGCCGCTCGAGCAGGATGGGGATGGAGAGGGTGAGGAGGGGCCGGAGAGTGTGCTCGATGAGCGCAGGGAAGAGGAGGTTGGGGTGGAGGTATATCCCCGAGAGGCCGCCTTCGTGCGACACGATCCGGTTGAAGAGGGTGATGGAGGACGGAGTGGATGAGTGAGTGGGCATAGCGATCAGCCGGGTGCGGAGGAGTTCCATCGGCGAGAGGAGCAGGTGGGTGAGGAGGTGGGACGCAACCTGCAGCCCGAGCGGGATAGTCGGGTGCGGAAGGGCCGTCAGGGGTATATCGGGGTTGGTCGGATTGGGCGAGAAGGAGAGGATGGTGGAGTGTATACTGGGTTGAAGGATATTGGAGAGGAGGGAGTGGATGGTAGTGATGATCTGGGCTTTCCAGAGGGAAGGTAACCCCTCGGAAGGGGTGTACCGGAGCCGCCGGATCATACCCCATACGCCATTCCCGCGGGAGATCTCAAAGTCGTCTTTGAGCAACCAGGTCGGTTCGGGGTCCGCAATGTATCCGGTAGCAGGGTCAACCTGGACGTCTGGAGCGACCTGCTCGGGAGGAGGGAGGTACGTCTCGCTAGACAGCCGGTCCGAAAAGTATGCTGCGGCAGCGTCTTCATCCTCCACTTCCAGCTCTTCCGCCTTGCTCCCTCGCCGACCGGACTCTTCTGTGGGTGTAGGGAGAGAAGGTGCAAACTTCCGGCGAGGACGGTATTCGATCTGAAGGAGCGTCTTTCCCACCTCGAACGGCATTCCGAGCGCGGTCGAGAAGTACTCGGCGGCGAAGAGCTGGAGAGGGCCATAGCCGTACATCCCGGCCAGACCGTCCTCCGAGTCTGAGACAGGCGAGGATGAGGAGAATGGTGTGGGGAGATGTACGGGAGCGGCGGGAGCGGAGGTGCATGAGGAGGGAGGGGGGACGGTGGGTGGGAGGAAGACCCATTCCTCGGCTGGAGGAGCTGTCTTGTGAGCGTTACTCCGGGATATCGGTTCTGTAGCTCACTATATAGTCCCCTGACTGATTGGGGGCGGCTAGAAGATGACATGGCAGATCGTAGGTCTGCTTAGGGGCAGTATGTACAAGCTTGAGATGGAGGTGTGGACGTGTGTTGTTGCCGAGCACGGGTGGCGACGCGCGTGTATCTTGAACTTTAAATGAGCCCCTCTTTCGACTGTCCTCCCTCTGTTCAGCCTCCTTCAGCATGCTGCAATTTGTGACCTCTGCCTCGTAGCACAGACATCGCTCTGCCCTGTCTGTTCTCAGCTTTTCACAGGGACTCTATACATGCATGGACGCTCTCAGTACGCATGGGAAGCGATGAAACAAGCCTTGTACTGGCGGGACTTTTTGGTTCCGGCCGGCTGATCTGGCCAGAAAATGAGATTTCGAACGTCCACCAAGCTCCATCATCTATCTCTTAGCTGCAACTCATACCATACAAGATGAAGAGCCGCCCCGTCTTCCTCCGCGCTCTCCGCGTCCGCTCACTCCCGCCATCCCGACAGCTCTCACTACCGCCCTTCGCCCGGCTACCCCAGCTCGCTCCTTCCCCTCAGATCCGCCACCTCTCCTCCTCCCCACTTCTCCGGAATGTCGACCCTAAGCAACAGCAACAGGCTGGCTCAGAAAAGGCCGGCCCATCAGAGGAAGGAGCCAAGGACAAGGCGGAAGGTAAGAAGCGCGGCCCGACGCCCGAGGAGGGCTCTGGACCGGTCCGATCGCCGTTCGCTGTCTTTGCCGAGGTGCTCAAGGAGGAGATCAGCAAGAATAAGGCATGGCAGCAGAATGTGAAGCAGTTGCAGGGAGATGTCGACAAGATGGCGGATAGTGCGGCGATGAAGCGCGCGAGGGATATGTATGAGCGTGCGAGGGTGAGTCTTGGTCTTGCGAGAGAGAGAGAGGCTGGGCTGATGAATAGATCGTCTCGATGATTCAGAAGAACCCGCGGATACAGGCTTCTCTGGCGGATATGAAACGACGCGGAATCTCCGTGTCCGAAGCGATCAATAGATCCCTGGAGGACTCGGGCGTCATCAATGCCATTCGATCCTCGTACGGCCTCGTATCGGATGTAGCGACCCGTGCGACCCAGCCGGTGCGGGATACAGCGGTGTACAAGGCGATTGCGGCGAGTGTCGAGGAGGCGTTTGAGGATGAGACGGGGATGGGATCGAGGTATGGCGGGTACGAGGAAAAGGAGGAGAGGAGACGGAAGCGGGAGATGAGGGCCAAGAAGGCAGGAAAGAACGTTACGCCCAGAGTCAAGGCCAACCCAGAGTATGTCCCTTCCTTCTGGGGCTACTGCTTCGGTGCTGACGATCAGGGCTGGTGAAGCTCTTGTTTTGACTGACTCAAAACCCTCCGCTCCATCCCGCCTGTCCTTCCTGACAAATTCCCCAACCTATCAGCGCCTGCTTGAAAACTATCAAGAATCCGACTCCCCTCTCATCTCCACCCTGCGCAGTATCACATCCACCGTCGGCTCGTGGTTTGACGAGAACGAGACGGCGCGGGTCATTCGAGCGATGAAGGAGCTGGATCCGGACTTTAGAATTGATCGGTGGACGGGCGAGCTGAGAGAGTATATCGTGCCAGAAGTGGTGGATGCGTATTTGAGCGCGGATCAGCAGGCGTTGAGGAAATGGTGTGGTGAAGCTGTAGGTCTATCCATCGGGGAGAACGCCCCCCCTGGTCTTCATGGTATATCGCTGACCCACAGACCTTCAATGTCCTCTGGGCCACCCTCTCCCAATATACAAAACAAGGCCTCGTCTCCCAGTCCCGTATCCTCGACATCAAGCACGTCGATATATCCACCGGCAAGATGCTCGAAAATAACATTGCCGTCTTTCTCGTAACGTTCGCGACGCAGGAGGTGGTGTGCTGGAAAAAGGCAAAGACGGGCGAGGTGGTGCTGGGCGATGAGAATGGGGTGGAGGCGTGCCGGTACGCGATGGTGCTCACGAGGGAGGAGGCGGGGCTGGAGGACGAGGTGACGGGCGGGTGGAAGGTCGTGGAGATGGCGAGAAGGGGAGGGAAGGGGGGTTTGTAGGGAGGTAATGCATCATGGCGAGGCCACATCTCAACTGGACATTGGACGAACGGGCTGCTGTTTGCGATCAGGTAGTAGACGAGTGATCTGGCACCCGGGGAGGAACAACTAATCGATACATGTGTACACAATATAAGGGCCAGCTAGACAACTCGGCTATACGGGAATCGGAGAAGGGGGAATCATCTAAACTACCAGGTAGACCGGACCATACGGGAAGGAGAAACTACTATGACACAGGAAGGTTGACCCATTCTCCTTCTAAACGAGAAGAGAAAATATGACTACAAGCCATCAGGAGGGGATGGCGAAGGGAAGGCACAGAGTTGATGGTGCGATGCGGGGGATTTCGCGAGACTGATGGGAGAGGGTATATGGTACGACGAGACCTAGGCGTTGAGACGCTTGGCGAGAGCCTTCTTTGCGGCCAGACGTTCCACTGCGGGCTGTCAGCATGAGCTCTCAGAGAGTGCTCGGAGAGCGGCAACAGAGTAAGACTACGGTGGATATGGAACTTACTGCCTGATTGCTTGGGTGCGAAGGTGTTGACCGGGTTGCTCTTGCGCTTTTCCTCCTTTGATACGGAAAGTTTAGCCTCGAGGTATAGTTCACGCTGATGGCATCAGCACTGAATACTTTTCGTACTGCTCCATCCCCCTCGGTGCCCCAAAGGCTGGGCAGCCGCACCCCCCCATCGCCTATCGCGTATATCATGTCTCTACCCCCTCCCGATCGCCGCCGATCCGAGCAAGATACCCAACTCACCGTATAAGCATACAATCCCTCCCTATACCTCGCAATCCCATCCTCCCTGTCCCCCTCCACTCCAGAGACCATCGGACTCGTCAGCCCCGTAGTAGTAGCCGGACTCGATACCTGCGCCGACACCGAATCGACCAGCGATTCTAGCGAGGACGACGAGGCGGAATTAGGATCCGATTCGAGGGCGGGAAGGGAGGAGGTGGTTTGCGTCGAGCCGCGCCGAGAGTCGTCTGCCTCGGTCAGGCCGTCGAGCGCATCGAGCGCGTTCAGATCGACGGGGGAGGAAGAGGGGAGGGTGGAGGCGGAGGATGTAGGGGGCTCGTTGGGGTCGATGTCGAGAGTGGAGAGGGAGTGCGCGAGGGCGTCAGAGGTAGATGGGGGGATCATGGCTGATGGTGTAGATGAGGATGCGGGCGCGTCTGCAGTGGGAGTGGGAAGGTCGTGTGCTGATGCTGATGCTGTCGATGACGATGGAGGAGAAGCTGATGGAGCGTCTGTGCTGGTTTCGTCAAGAGCAACGACAGGTTTTGGGATACTAGAGGTAGGAGGTGCACCTGGAGCGACGTAGGGCATCGTCGATGCTACTCTATATAAGACTAAAGGAAGTGGTGATGGCGAAGGCAAGGTAAGGGGAAAAGTCACTTCTTAGGTGAGAAGATAAAAGGGGAGCGAAATGACGCGGATCGAGCGCGAGGAGCCAAGCGCAAAGTGACGTAAACGATTCCGGACCGAAGCGCCACTCCGTCGGGACCGGGCGAAAAGTGGAGTTTATCGCCGAGCAGCGAGCAGCGGAGCGTGGGGTTGTGGGCAGTGCTTCGATGCTCTGTTCTAGGGAAGGAGCACTCTGCAGCAGACGATGTAGGACAGAGAAGGTCCACCGGTACCGAAAGCTGTAGCAGAAGGAAAGTCGATCGCGATCGGTGCATGAGAACCGGAATCGGATGTGCATTCGGAACCGGCCGTTCGCCGTTCGGCGAGAGTCATGAGACAGATTGTGTCTCGACTACACACAACGGCCTTTCCGCTTCCTCTCCGTCACCAGCTGCAGCTCATACAGCCAGCTGACCTTCACATGCATGTGCAGCGCGCGTGATCTCTCGTGGGCGTCGTACGACCCGTTCCAGCTGGCCAGCAGGCTGCACGTCGCTGAAGGGCACGGTCAGAAGAAAGGTTCGATCCTTCTTCTTAGTTGCATCCTCTGCTGCGGAGTCTCGCGCTGCTACACTCGTCGGGCGTAAGTGGTATGCCTGACTGCGTCCGTCAGTACTTGTAGCTCATGCTCCCGTCTCGCGATCCACCTTCATCGCAGCCCCCGGCTGTGGGCGGCTTTAGCTTGTTTCAGACGCGCGGGCCTAGTTTGAAACAGCTTACAAAAGCGATCTCTTCCTGCTGAACTTCGGTTGATCCTTTGATGCACAACACCGCTTGCCAAGAGAATTGCGGTCTGGTCAGACGAGCACCGCTGTGATCTGCAACGAGCATATGTTTAAAAGACGAAGACCGAAATGTATTTGTCCGTAAAAGACGAAGCCTTTCCGCCACTGTCTAAAAGACGAAGTCCGGCCTAAAGGATGCCTAAAGGACGAAGCCGGATAGTTTCGGCTTGTTATCATGCCGGCAGTGTGCCGGCCCCGCGACGCGTTGTATTTGTTTTGATCCTCTCCTCTCCGCTCCTTCACCTCTCCACTTTCCGCTTCTATACCCACGTAGCAACAACATCAGCCAGCCAAGCACTATTACTAGCCCTACCGCCGTCTCTCATCATGTCAGAGTAGGTAGTCTCGCGCATTAAGGACTATTGTGGCCCATTCTGACGCGTCGCAGTAATCAACCAACCTTCGCCCCCGCTACCTCATTTGCCCCTACCACTGTCCTCTACGCCAAGCAGACCTTCGGCTCTTTCGACACTGCCAAAATCGACATCACCCACCACTCTCTTGCCGTCCGTCAAGGCGGAGAAGGCGCCGACGGGATCGCGGATACTTTCGTGCGCGCTCAAGAAGGAGGACGGTTGTAAATATCGTGTCTACCTCAAGTCGCACGGGGCGTCGGGCGGGTGTATCGTTCAAACTCTCATCGACGAACACACTTGCTCTCCTCACGGCGTTCCCGCGCGACTTGGAGCGAGACAAAGGGGCTTCATTCTCGCCGAGGTGAGTCAATAACGCAACTATTGGCTTTGATATAGCTGACACATGCAGGCCACATGACTCAACAAAGGCACCCCTCTCGCCGAAGCCTCCGCCAAAGGTCTCATCGGTCCCCTCCGCGCTTCCACTATCGACGATCTGAGCCGCCAGGCCGTCTCGCGCGCGGTACAGGAGATTAGGGGGGACACCGCGGCCAACCACTGCGCCGACTTCCGTCGTCTCCCCGCCTATATGGACCTGCTAGCCCAGCGGGATCCGCAGGCTCATCTGGATCTCCAGACGGACAAGCCTCTGGATGGGTATCGGGAGCGTAGAGATGGAGCTGGGCAGGGTGGGGACGGCAGGGACTCAGAGGATGGGGACAGTGGCGATGACGATGAAGAGGACGTGGCGATATTGGGCCTCTTTGTCTCCCCATCGCCGGCGCGGACATTCTTCCACCACTCTCGGCCTCTCCTCACCCTGGACGGGACATACTCTCGCGCCCACAATACCTACAACCTCCTCCTCGCCTCCACGTCTGACTGCGAGGGTCATATCGTCATCCTCGCTTGGGCGCTCGTCAAGTCGGAGTCCACCGCCACCTGGAGCTGGTTCTGCCAGAACCTCCTCGTCGCCCTTCCCAGTCTCGCATTCGAGGGCGTCGTCATCGTGTCGGACCGGCAGAAAGGCCTGCTCAACGCCGTCGGTACCGTCCTCCCTGCCGCCCATCACGGTCATTGCGCTCAGCATCTGCGAGCCAATATCAAGGAGGCATACAAGGCCAAAGCGGTCGATTACTTCAACTCCATGCTGTACGCCAAGACCGAGGTGGAGTTCAAGCAACACCTCTCGGCGCTGGAGAGCGAGAACCCGGACGCGGCCTTCTATATCAACTCCATCCCCCACGACCAATGGGCAACCTACGCCTTCCCCCTCCCTCGCTACGGTACAACCACCTCCAATACCTCCGAGCAGTGTAACAACTGGCTCGGTCCCTTACGGAGTCGTCCCATCGTCGAGCTCCTGCAGGGCATCTGGGACCTTATGGCCCAGAACTGGGTCGAGCGCTCGCTGCTATCGACCCAGCACAACGGTACCAACTGCCCCTTCGCCTTTAATTGGCTCACATCTGCCAGCGACGCTGTCCGACACGACGTCGTAATCACCCAAAACGACGAGGCGTTCACCACCGGCAAGACCATCCCTACTGCTCTCGCTCGGATCATGGGGGTGTATGACCATGCGGATCAGCAGCGATGGGTCGTGGTCAACTGGGCGACGCGCTCGGCGACGTGCACGTGCGGTATACCCCGCCAGCATATGCTACCGTGCAAGCACGTCGTGGCAGTGTTGGAGAAGGTCCGCGCGAGCAACAGGGTCAAGGAGTGAGTAGACTTTCAGCTCTGATCATCACAAGAACCAGCTAATATTACAGCCTCGCTGGACCTCAATATCGCTCTGCGTCTTGGCGACAGGCGTACTCGGTACCCTTCGCCGTCATTCTGACCGACGACCTTGCCACCCTCGAGCACCTACAACCCTTTCCGATCAGGATGGCGCATGGGCGGAAGAGGCAGAAGAGGGGGACGCGAGGGGTCAGGCCGACCGAGGCGAGTCAGCGGGAGATACCGGCGTTTGGGGGACAGGGGAAGAGGAGGGGCAGGCCAGCGGGTGCGCCTCAGCACTGTGCCCGGTGTAAGAAGGAAGGTCACAATACGCGTAAATGCCCCGACCCCGCTTTCGATGACCGCTACGCCGCTTTCTTCTAAAATAGAGTTGTAGATAGATAGATGGATAGATGGATGTACATTGATTCCAGCTGAGTGAGATTACAAGCCGAGCCTTGGGGGATGACGTTAAGTGGGGGATCGGCATCACCGGATCCGGAACATTCCCGTTCGTCCTTTAGGGCCGGACTTCGTCTTTTAGACAGTGGCGGAAAGGCTTCGTCTTTTACGGACAAATACATTTCGGTCTTCGTCTTTTAAACATATGCTCGATCTGCAACTCTTACTTGCATCATATAACCCGCAAATATAATAGGCTATCGCCACCTGCCACTTGGTAGGACGAGGACGAACACGACATTGTGCCACAGCAGGAGATCCTAGCAAGTGGAGATGATGGCGTACACACTGCCGGGGACGGGCGAATCAGCATGCGCCGCCAATCCTGTTCGAGCGAGAAGATGGAGGATCTTCTGGAGCTATCTGCCGGATTGGTGTCTGACTATTCTGTTCTGGGTGAGTACTGCTCCCCACAACTGTACAGCACACACATGCAGTGGCAAGCGGGGATCTGGAAGGAGATTGAGAGCTGATCTGAGCAGGGTTTGATGTATCTCTTGGACAAGGTTGGTTCGCATTAGCGATTGCTCTCCGGGGATGAGCAAAGCTGATTGATAAGGTGGATGGAAACAGGAGACTGTTCTCGGTGACAGACGAAAGTCTGGCTCACCCATATGCCAACCCAGAGCGGGTACCCGTAAGTAACCCCACACGTCGCTTTGCTCGCCACAGTACAAAGGACGTAGGCTGATCCAGGTCAGGTATGGCTTCTGGGTGTCATCTGCGGCCTGGTCCCTGCTCTCTTCATGATTCTCACTGCGTGAGCTCCTATACCTATCTATGCTGCCTATTCAAGAGAAGGCGCTGACGGAAGCAGCGCGTTCATCCGCCGATCATTCTGGGACGCCCATTCCGCCATTCTTGGATTCGTCCTGAACTTGGGTCTGACCGTGACGTTTACAAATGTTGTCAAGGTGAGCTTGCAGCTGATTTCTCCGTGTACTCGACCGACATATACTAGGCACGAGCCGAAGCTGATGCTCTCAGATTACGGTCGGCCGTCCCCGACCCGACTTCTTCGCTCGGTGCCAGATCCCAGATAGTATCACTTCGAACCCAATCCACGGCTTGACCTCATGGACGGTCTGCCAGAACCTCGTGAATATCAAAGAAGGGTTCAGGAGCTTTCCGAGTGGGCACAGTAGTTTTGCTTGGGCGGGAATGTGGTACCTTATTCTCTATGCCGCCGCTAGTGAGTTTCGTTCGACGCACAATGTCTAGATCGAGGAAGAGACCGTGAGCTGACCACCAGAAATGCGCATCAACAACCGCCGAGGGCACACCTGGAAAGCGTGGCTCTTGCTTGCTCCTCTACTCTGCTCCACTCTTGTCTCGATCAGCCGGACCATGGACTACAGGCATCACGCGACGGACGTCATTGCTGGAGGTATAGTCGGGATCGCGACCAGCTGGTTCTCATACCGCCAGTACTATCCTGTACGTCCTTCTTAGATCCTTTATACTCAAGGCCCAGCTAATGATCAGCCCGTCTGCTCCCCACAATCGTACAAGCCCTACTCCCCTCGCATTCCCCACCCCGATGCAGAGAAAAGCTCGCTTCCGCTACACAACAAGCCTCGCCGGTCTAGCTCAGAGAACCTCACGTCCGCTTATGGTTCAGGCACCGGCGGGGCCGGGGTGGAGCATGCGGGCTACAAGAACCCGTATGATGGGTATCCGCCGAGAAGGGAGGAGGAGAGCGTGATGGTACATGAAGGGCAGAGGGAGGAGGAGGAGCGGCTGGGTATGCGAAGTGAGGATGTGGAGACGGTCCAGAGGTAGATGGCAGTGAGGTTGAGGCGTGGAGAAGCGAATTGACATATTGACAGGCGGGACGGAGGGGGATCTTTGAAGCGTGCGGCGGGAGTATCAGTGCTTACCATCATCGTAGTTGTGTATATAGCTGTTCATATCATATCTATAGGCAGATTTCGCCCGATCTGTCCTCGCTTATGCCCTGTCGATTGCCGCACCGCCACGCTCAGATGAAACGCTTGCAAACGAGCCGTGCGCAGCGGTGACGAAGACGAAACAAGGGGTAAGATTTGATCCCGCTAATCCTTTGGGTCCCTGAGTGGTAATTTTCGCCGGCTTGTCGGTGGCGGGTCTGATTAGCATCTCATCGGAATGAGGAAGAGGAGACAGGCGATCAAAGGGCGATCATCACCTGCATGCATTCACAGCTTGTATGTACCGCGGCTGGGCCTCTGCCTTGTCACCGTTACACCCCACTCCTTCAGCGTTATTCGACCCTCGCAGCCACATCTGCTAGCTGAATTACAGCAGCAGCAGGGCTTTGAAAGATTCCTGTGCTCTTCACACTGAGCTCTAATTACCCTTAATCGATACCTTTTTGATCCCGCTATTCCTTTCCCTCTTCGCTGCTGCAGTCAACCCAACACACCCATTGTCTTGTCTTGTCTCTTCTTTTGCCTCTCTTCGATATAGCTTTGTTATTCTTCTTCGTCACCCCACTTTGGCTGTTGACGACCCCATCGACGACCCCCTCTCCCGCCCCATCCGCCCATCCAGGCGGTATAAAGGCGGAACACAAAGGCGGAAAAGCCAAATCACGGCGCGCAAAGTTCTCCCGTCGCGCTCAAACCGCGGGTGTAGCGCGTATCGACCATCGCTCTCTATCGTGTATCTCAACCCTGTTCTGTATCTATAACCTCACGTTCTCTTATCGTGAGTTGTCTTTCTGTATTGTGCAGGCCTCAAGTGGAAGATCGGGGAAGACATGGCTTGGCGGCGCGGCGTGCGTTGTTGAGAGGCTGTGCGCTTTGACATTTCATCGCGTTGCAAGGCGCGAAAAACATGCCTTTGATTGTTTCCACTTCGATCCATTCGGGCCTCAGCTGATCATTACAGTATCAATAACGCACCCATCATGTCGTACCCCCACCCCGCACCTCTCAAGCATAACCCCTCCACCTACTCCACCGCCTCGACCGACCCGTACAACCGATCCGTCAACCAACTCCCTTATGACCCAAATGCGCAGTATGGTGGTGGAGACTATGGATACACACCAGGGGGCAACGGACAGGACGGGCAGTACATGCCCGCTCAGGACAATGCGCGGACGATGCAGGATCGGTTAGATGGAGGGGGAAGAGGCAAGGAGAGCTGGGCAACGGAAAGCGGTGTCAGCGATAGTAAGCGTGTCTTCACTGGGTGAAGGGCGATCTGACCCTCCAGACCAATACGCCTCGTCCGACTACCAACATCAGGGCTATAACCAGTCGCGGTCGTCCACGCCTACCTTTACCGAGGGGAGCAAGGAGGGTCATCGGGCAAGGGAGCCATATGTAAGTCCGACCCATCTGTTGATCTGGCTTGGCTGACCCTTAGCCCGCCTGGACCCAAGAAGCAAACATCCCACTCAGTAAAGAAGAGATTGAGGACGTGTTGATCGACCTGGCCAACAAGTTTGGTTTCCAGAAAGGTGAGCTCATCACCCCGACTCGAGCTGACCCCAGACTCGTGCCGAAACATCTACGACTTCCTCATGATTCAACTCGACTCCCGATCCTCCCGCATGTCCCCCAACCAGGCCCTCCTCACCCTCCACGCCGACTACATTGGCGGCGAGCACGCCAACTACCGCAAGTGGTACTTTGCCGCCCAACTCGATCTTGACGACGCGATCGGCCAGGCGCAAAACCCCGGTCTCGCGCGTGTCCGCTCGGTCGCTCGGCGAGGCGGCAAGGGCAAGACAGCGGCGGGATCGGCGCAGGAGAAATCGCTCGAGTCTGCCTCGACGCGATGGAGGACGGCAATGAACAACATGAGCCAGTACGACCGGCTTCGGCAGGTTGCGCTGTACCTCCTCTGTTGGGGTGAAGCGGCGCAGGTTAGGTTCATGCCTGAATGCCTCTGCTTCATCTTCAAGTGCGCGGATGACTATTACCGGTCGCCCGAATGCCAAAACCGGGTAGACGCTGTCCCGGAGGGGTTGTACTTGCGCGCTATCATCAAGCCGCTGTACAAGTACCTCCGGGATCAGGGGTACGAGCTGTCGGACGGCAAGTACCTCCGTCGGGAGCGGGATCACGACCAGATCGTCGGATACGACGACGTCAACCAGCTCTTCTGGTACCCCGAGGGTATCAGCAAGATCATCCTGAACGACAAGACCCGGTTGATCGACATTCCCCCAGCTCAGCGGTTCATGAAGCTGGACCGGGTTGACTGGAACAAGGTCTTCTTCAAGACGTACCTTGAAAAACGGTCCTTCTTCCACCTCCTCGTCAACTTTAACCGTATCTGGGTCATCCACATTTCGGTCTTCTGGTTCTACACCGCCTACAACTCCCCCGCCGTCTACGCCCCCGCCGGATCTACCGCAGCCACAACGCCCATGGCATGGAGTGTCACCGCTCTCGGCGGATCGGTCGCTTCCATCATCATGATTGCCGCTACGCTTGCCGAATTCAGCTACATCCCCACCACCTGGAACAACACCTCCCATCTCACCCGCCGGCTCATCTTCCTGCTCGTCATCCTCGCCATCACCGGCGGACCTACCATCTACATTGCCTTCTTCAACCAGACCGGCCAGGTCTCGCTCATCCTCGGTATCGTGCAGTTCTTCTGCTCGGTCGTCGCTACCCTCACATTCGCCACGATCCCTCCGGGACGGATGTTTGGGGATCGCGTCGCGGGCAAATCACGGAAATACCTCGCCAACCAGACCTTCACCGCGTCGTACCCCGTCCTCGGCCGGAAACCGCGTATGGCGTCGTGCCTCCTCTGGATCCTCGTGTTTGGGTGCAAACTCACCGAGTCGTACTTCTTCTTGACACTCTCCTTCCGTGATCCCATCCGGGTCATGGTCGGAATGAAGGTCCAGAACTGCCGCGATCGATACCTCGGGACCGCCCTTTGTCGGAATCAGGCAGCGTTCACCTTGACGATCATGTACGTCATGGACTTGACGCTGTTCTTCCTCGACACGTTCCTCTGGTTCGTCATTTGGAACACCATCTTCAGTATCGCCCGGAGCTTCAGCTTGGGGATGAGCATCTGGACGCCATGGAAGGATATCTTCCAGCGGCTCCCGAAGCGTATTTACGCCAAGGTGCTTGCGACCAGCGAGATGGAGGTCAAGTACAAGCCAAAGGTGAGCTTATTCTTCAGAGTGAAAGCAAGGGGTAGAGCTGACTTCAGGTCCTTGTCTCGCAAGTCTGGAACGCGGTCATCATTTCCATGTACCGAGAGCACCTCCTCTCCATCGAGCACGTCCAGAAGCTGCTGTACCACCAGGTGCAGTCGGAGCAGCCCGGCAAGCGGACCCTTCGAGCCCCGGCCTTCTTCATCTCGCAGAGTGACAAGGGGCTCAAGACGGAGTTCTTCCCGCGCGGATCCGAGGCGGAACGCCGAATCTCCTTCTTTGCCCAATCCCTCACTACCGCCATGCCGGAGCCTATCCCCATCGAGCAGATGCCCACCTTCACCGTCCTCGTCCCCCACTACTCTGAGAAGATCCTCCTTTCGCTCCGAGAAATCATCCGGGAGGAGGACCAGAACACCCGGGTCACCCTCCTCGAATACCTCAAACAGCTCCACCCGATCGAGTGGGACAACTTTGTCAGGGACACCAAGATCCTGGCAGAGGAGTCTAGCCCGTTCAACAACCCGTTCAATGGCGACGAAAAGGACGAGAAGAAGCGCGCGGATGATATCCCCTTCTACACGGTCGGATTCAAGTCGGCCGCTCCGGAATACACCCTCCGTACGCGTATCTGGGCGTCGCTCCGTGCGCAAACACTCTACCGGACAGTCTCGGGGTTCATGAACTACTCCAAGGCCATCAAGCTGCTTTACCGAGTCGAGAACCCCGAGGTCGTCCAGATGTTTGGCGGAAATACGGACCAGCTCGAACGCGAGCTGGAACGCATGGCCCGGCGGAAGTTCAAGTACGTCGTCGCCATGCAGCGGTACTCCAAGTTCAACAAGGAGGAGCTCGAGAACGCCGAGTTCCTTCTTCGTGCGTACCCGGACCTGCAGATCGCCTACCTCGACGAGGAGCCACCACGGAAGGACGGCGGAGAGGGCCGGATCTTCTCTGCCCTCATTGACGGTCACTCGGAGATTATGCCAAACGGTCGTCGTCGTCCCAAGTTCAGGATCGAACTTCCCGGTAACCCTATTCTCGGAGACGGTAAATCAGACAACCAGAACCATTCTATCGTCTTCTACAGAGGCGAGTACCTCCAGCTTATCGACGCCAATCAGGACAACTATCTCGAAGAGTGTCTCAAGATCCGGAACGTCCTCGGTGAATTCGAGGAATTCAAGGTGTCCAACCAGTCGCCGTATGCCGCTTCGGGTCACGCAGAGTTTACAAAGTTCCCCGTCGCTATCCTCGGTGCGCGAGAGTACATTTTCTCAGAGAATATCGGTATTCTCGGTGACATCGCCGCTGGAAAGGAGCAGACATTCGGTACGCTCTCGGCACGGACGTCGTCGTACATTGGCGGAAAGCTGCACTACGGTCATGTAAGTTGTGTTCACTTGAGAGCGGGGGCAAGGCTGACGATCAGCCCGATTTCCTTCACGGTATCTACATGAACACTCGGGGCGGTGTGTCCAAGGCTCAGAAGGGTCTCCACCTGAACGAGGATATCTACGCCGGAATGACGGCTATCGGTCGAGGTGGTCGGATCAAGCACTCGGAGTACTACCAGTGTGGAAAGGGGCGTGATCTTGGTTTCGGTACCATTCTCAATTTCCAGACCAAGATCGGGACAGGAATGGGAGAGCAGATGTTGTCGCGAGAGTATTACTGGTTGGGGACGCAGTTGCCGATCGACCGGTTCTTGACTTTCTACTACAGTCACCCCGGATTCCACATCAACAACATTGTAAGTTAGATGACGCTCGGAGATGGGCAAAGCTGACAAGATAGCTCGTCATGATGTCGGTCCAGGTCTTCATGCTCACCCTCGTCTTCCTCGGAACGCTCAACAACCAGCTCCAGGTCTGTCAGTACAACAATTCGGGCGATATCCTCCCCGGCCAGTCGGGATGCTACAACCTCCAGCCGGTCTTCTCGTGGATCAAGCGGTGCATCATTTCGATCTTCCTTGTCTTCTGGATCGCCTTCGTCCCCCTCTTTGTCCAAGAGTTGACGGAACGCGGAACCGGTCGGGCCATCCTCCGATTGTGCAAGCACTTCTTGTCGCTCTCGCCGGTTTTCGAGGTCTTCTCGACGCAGATCTACATGCACTCGATCCTCAACAACTTGACGTTCGGTGGAGCTAGGTATATCGCTACGGGGCGAGGGTTTGCTACTACCCGTATCTCCTTTAGTATCCTATAGTAAGTGGTCTATTTTGGTGTGATGAACGTGACTGACGTTTAGCTCTCGGTTCGCCGGTCCGTCGATCTACCTCGGTATCCGCACGCTCGTCATCCTCCTCTACATCACGCTCACCGTCTGGGTCCCGCACTTGATCTACTTCTGGATCACCGTCATCGGTCTCTGCATCGCGCCCTTCCTCTTCAACCCGCATCAGTTCTCCTACTCGGACTTCATCATCGACTACCGCGAGTTCCTGCGGTGGATGTCGAGGGGAAACTCGCGTACCCACGCAAACTCGTGGGTCGGGTACTGCCGGCTCTCGCGTACCCGTATCACCGGTTTCAAGCGGAAGCGGTTGGGTCTTCCCTCGGAGAAGCTGTCGTCGGACGTTCCCCGTGCGCCATGGAAGGCCATCATCGTCGGCGAAATCATGGGTCCCATTGCCCTCGCGGCGCTCTTCGTCATCTGCTACCTGTTCGTCAAGTCCTTCCCGGTCGATGGGCGGATCCAGCCTGGTCTTCTTCGGATCGCCATTATCGCGCTCGGCCCGATCGTCTGGAACGTCGCGCTCTTGGTGTTGCTGTTCCTCATCTCGGTGTTTTTGGGTCCTTGCGTGAGTTCTCAGTCGACGGGAAGCTGGACTCGAGCTGACTTCCAGCTCAACTCTCACTCGAACCAGTTCGGTGCGACCATGGCTGCCCTGGCCCACTTTGGTGCTGTCGTCGGCATGATTGCCTTCTTCGAGTTCCTCGTGAGTTACCTCATCGGCTTCGATCTCCGACGCAAAGCTGACATTATCAGTGGTTCCTCGAGTCCTGGAACACCTCGCACGCCGTCCTTGGTCTTATCACCGTCATTGCGGTCCAGCGTTGTATTTTCAAGATCCTCATCGCGGCCTTCCTCTCCCGAGAGTTCAAGCACGACGAGACCAACCGAGCATGGTGGACTGGTGTTTGGTTCAACCGCGGTCTCGGCTCGCACGCGCTCAGCCAGCCGGCGAGAGAATTTGTCGTCAAGACGATTGAGATGGGCTTGTACTCTGCCGACTTTATCGCTTGCCACTGTGAGTTTTCGCGTTGAAGCGAACAAAGATCGAGCTGATTCCCAGTCCTGCTCTTCATCCTGACTCCCGCGGCTATCATCCCGTACTTTGATCGGCTGCACTCGACCATGCTGTTCTGGCTGGCGCCGAGCCAGCAGATCCGACCGCCAATCTACTCGTTCCGTCAGAGGAGTCAGCGTCGGAAGATTGTCTTCAAGTGTAAGTTTCATCATCCTCACTCTGGTAGAATCCAAGCTGACATGCCAGACTCGATCGTCTACTTCTTCGTTCAGGGCTGTCTCGTCGCCCTGATCGTCCTCCCCCTCATCTTCAAGGATGTCCTCAAATTGACGCCCAAGAACGCACCCTTCGGCGCCGTCATCTAGATCTTCTCCCTTTCCTAAATATACCCCTCGCCTCGGTTTGAAGTTGGGTTGATTCCCCGATTTCTTAGCTATGGTTCTCTGCTTGATAGTTGGTTCGTTTATGATAGCCATGTCTGGAGTAGCTCGATGCAACGTATGGACTTTGATGAAGGACCGAGAAGCGATGCAATAGCGGACGGTACAGTCAGGTGCTGAAGGAATGTGGTGGAGGTCGGACCTCGAACGCGACTTGACTTTGCGAAGTCATCTGCGTTCCCTCCATTATCCTGCATTTTTACCTTGTCTTTAGACCCAATATAGCGAGTCCAGATGGCGCTCGTGGCGGCTCTATCAGCATGGGATGATACCCCATCAACTTCCGTAGAAGGTGCGAAGAGGTACGACGAATTGAGCAGGGTACGTCCCAGCTACTCGATCATCCATCTTCATGGCCTGGAAGCTGACCCTTCTAGGCGACTCAGCTGGTGCACGAATGGCTATACCCCAAGGACATCGCTAGTACCACGACCGAAGCCCCTAGGACATCCGAGACGCCCGAGCAGGCGGCTGCGCTGCGCTACCTCACGGTTGAGCGGGGATGTACGGCCGAGCTCTTCAAGGATTTCTTGGATATGGTTCATGCGCGCTTCTATCTCGTCAGAAGGGATATTGGGCGATATATGGGCAGACTTCAGGTGAGTAGCTCTGGCACCGGAGAGCAGGAGTAGACGGGCTCTCGGAATAAGACCCGTCGAGGCTGACGAGCAGGAAACGGAGGCTCTATCGGTAGTGGTGCAGACAGACGAGGTGATGAAGGAGATGCTAGAGCGACTGGTCCTATGGCAGCGGACCTGGGGTCTGCCTCTGCGGCGCTTCAACGAGTGCGTCCAGGCCCAATATCTGTCGAGACGGATATAGCTGAACAGCAAGTGCGAAGCTTCTCAACACATACACCTCGACGTTCCAATCCCTCTTACACGCCTCGCTTCCCCCGAAATTCCTCGACTACCTCCATACCTTCCTCACTGCCTCCCTCGCCTCCGTCTCGACCTCCTTCACAGACGCGCCTGCCCCTCCTGCCCATGGCGACCTATTGCAGAGCGTACCGATGCCGCACCGCAAGATCCCGCCGCCATCACCGCACCTCGCCCGGCTGGCGATCTTCCTGCGGTACTCGTCGACATTCATGAACGTCGCGTTGGCAGAGATCGAGCGTGTGGCAAAGGAAGAGGCGGAGAAGGGATGGGATGTGCGATGTCTGTCGCGCGCGAGGCAGAGGGTGGGGGATGGGGTGGTCAATTGGTTGGCGGGAATGATGGAGGGACAGGGACATGGTGAGTTGCCGAACTAAGGAAAAAAGCAACTTCAGCTGACCCTATTAGGGCTGGAAGCAGTACAGGTTGCTATGCGGAGCATGTTCTCGCGGTTCGACTACTACTTGTGCAAGTGCTTCTTCGAGATCAGGTGGGTGAACCTTTTCTAGCCTGCAACCCGTAGCTCATGCTACAGGACCGATGAGCTGTTCAGCATCATCATTGACTATCCGGAGTCCATCTCTGCTCTGGAGGATTTACGAGTGAGCAATCCCCGCTAAACCGTCCGCATCAAGCTGACATCCAGGAATGCCTCTTCAAGGTGGACCAGCGGACTCTCCTCGTTGAGAAGCTGCAAGCTGCGTGAGTCTTGCTCTTCCAATCCACGGATCTCGAGCTGATCCTTAGCAATCTCAAGCGCCTCTTGCATCCAGGCGCAGATACCAAAGACGTCCTCGCACAGTATATCTCCACCATTCGCTGCCTCCGCATACTCGACCCGCCCGGCGTGCTCCTGCACAAAGTTGCTGGACCCATTCGCGCTCACCTTCGAGATCGGCCAGACACCATCAAGCACATCGTCGCCGCGCTCGTAGATGGCGAGGAGCTTCAGGACGAGAACGAGGTTGGAGGGCTGCTGCGGCAGGGCAATGACGATGTGGAGGACTTCTCAGATCCCAAGTGGGAGCCGGAGCCGGTCGACGCTGCCCCAGGTCAGTACTATCTGACCAATCCGGGGTACGGCTGATCAGCAGAGTTCCGATCTGGCAAAGCCGGCGATATCGTCTCCACCTTGGTCAGCATTTACGAGACGCGCGAGGTCATCATCACCGAGCTTCAGATCCTGCTTGCTCAAAGGCTGTTAGCTGTCAAGGACTACGACGCGGTCAAAGAGGTGAGCATACTCAAGGGCACCGCTGATGACAGATTCGCATCATAGAGCTACTAAAGCTGCGCTTCGGCGAACAAGCCCTGCAGGTGTGCGATGTCATGCTGAAAGATATGGCGGACTCGAAGCGGATCGATGATAGGATCCAGGGAGACATCAAGGTGAGTCCATAGTTGTAAGTAGCTGACAGTAGACCTCTCTGCATCCGCTCATCTTGTCCAATCGATTCTGGCCGGACATACAGATATCATCCTTGCATCTGCCGCCAAAGCTACAAGCGTAAGTGCTCGGTATCCTGGTTGAGATGGTTCCTGACTCTGTAGGCTACAACGAGACTACGAAGCCGCATTCAATCAATTCAAGCCAGACAAGCACCTTCGCTGGATGCAACACCTCGGGACCGCTCGTCTGCGGCTCGAGATGGAGGACCGGGTCATCGAAGCCGAAGCCGATCCGGTACAAGCTGCGATCGCCGAAATGCTCGAATCCCAAGCTGAATGGACGGTTTCTGACCTGGCCGAAAGATTGGACTTGCCAGACAAGATGGTCAGGGATGGACTGGTGTTTTGGACGGGGTTCGGGCTGGTCAAGGAGGACAAGGGAGGCAAATGGCGGCTGCTGGAACGGGAGGAATGACGATGATGATTGAGTGAGTTCGCACTGCCGATCTCGGCGATCGGTTGTCTCTGATCGGCTTAATCCCGCATGGAATAGCTTGGGCCGAGTCGTTGATGAGACAGACTCTGAAACATGTGTACCGGACGCCAAACGGGGCGAGACAAGCATTCCAACCATGTTTCACGTCCGATTGACTATGACCGGCATTTACGCTGGTGTCTCAGTCCGCCCGAAGAATGATTGGCGCTTCACCAACAAATCGGACCAAATGTATAAGATATCGAACGGCCGGACCGCTTCAATCCTCCATCAGCTCTCAGCTCTTCACACCTTTCCTACCTCTCCAATCCTCCAGTGCAGCGCACACCACTCTACACTCGCCGGTCGAGTTCAACCTTTACGCCTAATCAACGAATCCCTCTACCCTCACGACTACCAACCTTATAATCGCCCTGTTCACCTAATCGCCTTTACCTACCAACCCTAATCAACCCCACTCAGTCACAATGAAGATCCCCGCGTCGCCCCTCCTCATCGCCTCTTTGGCCCTTACCTCGTCGACCCTCGCCGCGCCCACTGCTATCAAGCGCGACAACACCCCCTCGCCCAACCCGGACAACGGCAGCTTTGACAGCTCCCCGGCTTGCGGCGACTTTGTCAGCGACGCTGAGCGCCGCGATGGTCACCACAAGGACACCATGGTGGACAGGAGGCGCTCCATCATGCTCGGTCACAATCAGGCTCGGTCTGCTCCCAAGGGTCACCGCCGTGCCGTATCCTGGAGTGAGTTTCTCTTGATACATACTTTGGACCGCGCTGACTTTCAGACGGCAAGCGCCAGCTCATCCCCGGGGGCAACCCTCTCGTCACTGCTGGCGGCGTCGCTGGTGGCGTAGCCGACACTGCCAACGGCCTCATCGGTGGTCTTCTTCCCGGCCAGATCGGCTCTACCGTCACCGGTGTCACTCAGCCCCTCACTGGCGGTGTAGTCGACGGTCTCAAGACTGGTAACCCCCTCGGTGTCGTCCACGGCGCTCTCGGTGGTGTCGGCGGCTCGGTCGGCGGTCTCACCCACGGCGTATCCGACCTCCTCCCCGGTCAAGTCGGCGGGATCGTCACCGGTGTGACCGACCCGCTCGTCAACGGTCTCACCAGCGGCCGTCCTGTTACCGGTGTCGTCAACACTGTCAATGGTCTCCTCGGCACCGTCGGCGGTCTCCTCCCTGGCGGTCTCGGCGACACCGTTACCGGTCTCACCAATCCCCTCCTCGGCAACGTCGCAGGCACAGTCGACGGCGCAATCAGCCAGACCGGTCCGCTCCAGCAGTTCATCGGCCACGATGGTCTCGTCGAAGGTGTCATCGGCGGTGGTGGTGGTGTCTACAGCTACGGCGGTGGCGCTGCTCCCGCAGCCGCTGCCACTGCCCAGGGTGGTGGTCTGCTCGGCGGCGGTGGTCTTTTGGGCGGTGTCCTCGGTGACAAGGGTCTTCTCGGCGGCGTCCTGGGCCAGAACGGAGTCGTCGGCGGGCTGCTCGGTGGTGGTGGCAATGGCGGCCTCCTCGGGGGTCTGGGTGGAGGTCTCCTCGGCGGTGGTGGCAGCTCTGGTGGCCTCCTCGGCGGGGTCTTGGGTGGAGGCAGCAACGGCGGTCTCCTCGGCGGCCTTCTCGGCGGAGGCGGCGCCGCCACTCAGAACGCTTTGGCTGCTCCCACCTCCGAGCAGCGAACCGCGGCGCAAAACAATCTCCTCGTCTCGGTCATCCAGGAGCAAGGCGGTGTCATCCGAGACCTCGGCAACGGTCAATTCCTCACCAAAGCTGGCGGTGTCGTCAATCTCCCCCCGGCCATCGCCTCGCAAGTCCAGCGGCTTCTCGCTTCGGTCCAGTCTCAGGTCGCCGGTCTCTCCTCCGTGCAGCAGCTCTTCTCTGCCGAGGGTGTGGACCGCCTCCCCGCGGTCGGCGACTCGCTCGGCCAGACCGTCAAGGCTCTCGGTACCGATCTCCCCCCTACCGACACTGTCCTCCCCTCCGCCTCAGCCCTGCCCAGCATGACCTCCGCCGACCTCCCGGCGGGTACAGGCAAGGCTGCAGTCTCCCCTGAAGCCCTTGACCTCGCTTCATCCATTCGCCAGAACGGTCAGGCGTTGAGCGATGCGGACGTCGTCGCTGCCCTCCAGGGTCTCGAGGATCCTTCCACTGCCTTCATCTCCCTTGGTGATGGCAAGGAGAACGTTGATCTCGGCCCACTCGAAAAGATCCTCTTCGGTACCGACGGGATCGACCTCTTCCCTTCGGCTACCGCTGGTCTCCCCTCCGGTCTGCCCTCCTCCGCCCCATCGTCCATCCCCACCCCTCTCCCCTCCGCGAGCGCAACGGCCCCGGTCGACGACATCTCCATCATGGCCGTCCCCACCGCCGCTCCCAGCGTCCTCCTCGACAACGTCCCGCTCAGTGACGACTCTGACGAGTACGACTACGCGGATGATGACGAGACGGTCGATGCCGAGGAGTACCCTACCTTCTACTCGGGCGACAACCAGATCTACGCCAGCGCGGTCAACTATGCCAGTGCGGCCGTCCCCTCCGTCAGCTCTGCCATCGCTCCAGGAGGAGTCCCCTCGGATATCCCCTTCGGAGGCGCGGTCCCCTCGAGTGCGGCGATGATTCCACAGAACAGTGCTGGGCTTGCTTAGATCGTATATAGGAAGCGGTGTGTCTGGCTGAAAGCATGCATGTATTTCCAAGACTCTATATATGCACAGGTCCGATTCCTCTCCTTGTGGCTGTCTGCCTACATCCCAGATAACATCTCTGCAATCTTCTGCGTGTTGCTCGCAAGGATGGCAGATTGGTCCTCGTCCGTGAGCTTCCAGATCTCGGTACCCCTCGGTGCAGAGCATGGTAGGTCTTGCACGTCAATGACTGCGTAATAGTCCACGCCCTCCTCCAGTTCGTCCCAATTCGTCATGTCCTGGTCATCGCCCACATCGGCCTCCGCAAGGGTCCCGAGACCCCAGTCATCCTTGCTCTTGCCCTCGTTCGTCAGGACCTTTTTGGGCACGACGATGAGGCTGCGCAGGAAATCGAACGAGCCACCTGCGTCGGCGTCGTTGTTCGGGTAGTGGACCTTGAAGCGGTGAAGGTCGCCCAAGTGCCAACTTGCCATGCCCTCGTCGTCCATGTCCGTGTGCAGCGCCCATTCAACCCCCACATCGAGATCCGCGTATACCCGGTCGTTCCATTCGTATGCGTAGCGGGGTGTGACCTTCAGCTTCGCCCCGACGACAGTGCCAACGGAGTCTTCGGGCAGGGTCGACTTTCGGATGTACTGATCGAAGCTGGATGGCAGGTGAGCGGCAGTCCTGATGTACCATTGAAGCTGCTCAGCCTTCTTCGGGGGAATCTTTGAGAGGTTTGTATCGATCGGAATGAAGGTCGTCGAGACAGGCCGACTATCAATCTCAAGCGGCTGCCCAACGTTCTGGACAAGTCCATCAAGCAGCCATCTCTGAGTACCGCGAATGCTGCTTGGAAACGGGGGGTGGGCGAAGGGGTTCGAGAGATAATGCGGTCATCCAGCAGCGGAGCGGATAAAGAGTTTCGGTTTGGTTTTGACATCGTGAATGTGTCAGGAACCTGGGCTCTGGGGAATCGAGTGCGGCGGTTACAAATGTACGCCGGGAGTGGAAATTCGGGAAGTGAGGACGAGGTATGTTGAGTCAGATGACTGGATCCTGGAAGGGGGGGGGGGAGGGTCTGCGGGAGACTCAGCTGGCGCTCGGAATCGACCGCCATATATAGACCCAGGTACAGGTTCGGAGCTCAAAAAGCAGACCGTCAGGCGATTGCTCCAGACCATCACAGATTGCGAGGGCAAAAAGGACTCGCTCTAGCGAGCCTTCATTGCGCAATTGACCCAATGAAACCGACAATCAGCTTACTCCCCCCAACGATTCCACCGTTGACTCGAAAGGATGCTCGGCAAGAACGCCGAACTCCGAGGCGATGCTCCCCAAAAGAGGTTCGCCAAGAACGTCACAGCGGAGATCCAGCGAGATAAGCAGTGCCAATCCACGCCACAATGTCCTGGACGTTCCTTTCATCTACTATGGCGTGCTAGGGGTAGCATCAAACGTGATATGGCAAGTCTATCGAAGCGAATCTCATTTGGTCCACCAGCCCGAGGCGCCCTATTCGAAGGCCGATGGAAGTGGTCAAACGGGGATCTGGCTTTGGGGGTCTCTGACGGCCGGGGAGGATCCCCTCCCTTTCCCCTCGGAAACCTGTCATTTTGCCACTGAGAAAGACTATGATCATCGGGTGCCTTTGCGTGGCACTATCAGGCCTAGCGTGCTGTACGATCATGTAGTCATCGCTGATGGCGGCTACACGATACGGCCGCCACATCCCCGCCACATCCCCTGCGCGGTGCGCCACTGGCGACCCGATGACGTCACGAGGAATGCGGAGCTAGGTGATGCAAGCTAGCATCGGCCGGCAGTCTAAGTTGCATTTTAGCCTGCCCACAAAGGTCTTCACCCTAAGAGATAGCCATTTGCGATGTCCTACGACCAGCCACCACAGACTCCTACCATCTCCCTTAAGAAGCACACCCTTGCTGTGCCGTCGGAGGATGTTGACGAGCTTCGAACGCTTCTCAAATCCGCTCGGCTCACCCGACCGACGTACGAGAGCACGACGAAGGAGGTGTACCTGGGTGTCAAGCGGGACTGGGTGGTCGAGGCTAGGCGTTACTGGATGGAGGACTATGACTGGTGAGTATTCAGGCTCCCCCAGCAGGTATTGCCCGGAGCTGACTTATACAGGAACAAGCAGCAAGACCGGATGAACGCTTTCCCGCAATTCGTCGCCTCGCTCAAAACGAAAGATGATCTACTCATGGACATCCACTTTGCAGCGCTGTACTCTTCCAAGCCTGATGCTCCGGCCGTGGTGTTCAGCCATGGCTGGCCTGGATGCTGGATCGAGTTTGTGCCGATGATGGAGATGTTGAAGGCTAAATATACGCCTGAGACCTTACCGTGAGTTTGTGCTTCGATGTTGGGTACGGGCGATGCTTACAGTACAGATGCCATATAATCGTCCCTTCTCTCCCTGGCTTCACTCACTCTTCACCTCCGCCCACTTCCCGCGAGTTTGGGATGAAGGACGCCGCATACCTCTGGAACCAGCTCATGACTGGCCTTGGCTTCAAGCAGTACTACGCTCAAGGAGGCGACATTGGGTCCTTCTTGACCTGGCAGCTCGCTAGGGATTATGAAGAGTGCTTAGGTGAGTCATCCCAAGACTCGTCCTCCATGCGATCACTGATCATGAGGCATACACGTCAATTTTCTCAGCATCACTGCCCCGCCAGCGGGCACCCCCGAAGCCGCGCAATCTACCGGCCCGCCCAAGCCACAGCAGGTCATGATGGGTCTGCAGAAGTTTGGGTATGCGCTGGAACAGGCTACTAGGCCAAGTGCTATCGGGATGACTGTGGGGAGCAACCCCCTGTCGCTCTTGACTTGGTGAGCGGAAAACTCTGCAAGCTGTCTGCACGTAGCTTACACGCTCAGGACCGGCGAGAAGTACCTCGAGGCATCAGGTATCCCAATGTCGCTGGACACTATGTTGACCTTCGTCTCGCTTTACTGGTTCACCGACTGCTACTCTTCTGGGATCTGGTACTACCGCTATGTGGGTCGACCGTCTATCCTTCGCGCCCGTCTCCGTCTATCGTGACTTTAGCTGATATATGCAGCTCATGGGACTCCGTGCTGGTCCAGGCGCAGACCCCTCACAAGCAGGCTATCTCAAGAAACCCCTCGGCTACTCGCTGTTCCCGAAGGAGATCGCCCAGACGCCAGTCCATTGGGCGGAGAAGCTAGGGGATCTTGTCTGGTCCAAGGTCCACAAGGGAGTGAGTGACTTGCCTCTTTATGCGGCGCATATGTTGCGAGCTGACACAGACAGCAAGGAGGACACTTTGCCGCATTGGAGTGCCCAGAGGAGATGTGGGCGGACGTGCAGGACTTCATTGAGGCGGCGAAGCAGAAGAAAGGGAACGCGTCTCATCTATGATAGTCATAAGCATCTTGGCTGTTTTCGTCGCTTCTTTTTGTTGATCTACCGTCGGATCTCCATACTTGACTAGCCTTGGCTCGATCCTACTCGTCGCTGCTGTATGCATCGGACTTCGGCGGTACCGAGCGGGAGGCGGGAGTCGTTAGCTTGCACCGCTCTCGACGCAAACAACGTAACGTAACGTCAAACCTTGGCTTTCGGCTGGGCATCCGGGCAGAGACAAGAAGACGACGTCGACCATCTATCTATTCGATCTCACTTTCACCTTCTATCCTTCTTTCATACACAGTACTTCCAGTGCCCATCAGCAGCACTGCTTTGATCACGATCCGGCCGAAGCGCGTAGAGCACTTCATTCCGGCACAACGGACCCCACGCGACCTCGCCACACCGCCTCGTTCTCCATCCTTCCTTTGTGGAACAGACTTTCATCTATCCCAGAGAAGCGAATAACGAGCGAGAAGTAACGACAGCTCTTCTTTCGTCCCTTCCACCTGCTTCTACTTCGATACTACCCATATAATTGGACGCCACCAAGTTGTCACACGCCACTCCTTCTCACCGATCCTATAATCGCGTCGATATCGATTCATAATGCGCGGACTCTCCGCTTTGACGTGGTCAGCGGCGGTGCTGGCTATTACTGGTGTCACTCAGGCTCTGCCGAGGATATCAAGGCAGGGGAAATACCTGTTTGATCCGAGTGGGAACAGGTTCTACATCAAGGTGAGTCGCTTGGCTTTTCGTGGCCGATGGGTATGAGGGACGATGGGAATGGCGGTCTGTCACTCCGGAAGCCTGGCGTTCGGGACAGCGCAGCCTGCGCACCGGTATCCTGTACTGCGATGCCTGCTAGTTTTTGACTAGCATGGGCCAGGCAGAAAGAGACGCCGAGCATGAGCAAGGCACCACGCCAGGCTCAATCGGGACAGGGCAGATGGGAAGAAGGGAGCTGCGACGGGACGACTCCCGCGAGGACATCCGCTAACGATCCAGGGTGTAGCGTACCAACCACAAGGCCAGCTGGCCGAAACCTCCGCCGCCAATGCAGAAAAGTAAGCTCTTTCCCAGCTTCTCTCGCCCAGTTCACATGGACTTGAGCTGACTAGCGACTAGTGGTGGCTTCCCCGAACCCTCTTCCTACGTCGACCCCCTTTCCTCCTCTGCCAACTGCACGCGGGACATCCCATACCTGAAGCAGTTGGGCGTCAATGCAGTGCGGGTGTATTCGGTGAATCCGACATTGAACCACGATGCTTGTATGAGCGCGTTAGATTCGGCGGGGATTTATGTCATGTAAGTCGGCTCAAGACTTATAACTTGCGCAACAGGCAGGATTGATCCGTGTGATAAGGGACTAGGAGCTGGAATGGGAGCTGAGGAACAGGCTTGACGTATCTCTACCGCTGAATGGCTCGATCGACCGTTCTTCTCCCAGCTGGAGCACGAATCTGCTTAACGAGTACACGACCACCATCAACATTTTCAACAAGGTCAGCTTTGCATCGCCATTCCGGGCGGACGCGATAGCTAATGGAGCAGTACAACAACGTTCTCGCCTACAATATCGCCAATGAAGTAGTCACGACCAACGCCAACACCGTTGCCGCCCGTGAGCCAAACCTTCTATCGCGATCGGAAGATGCTTTGCTGACCCCTCAGCCTACGTCAAAGCCGCTGCCCGAGACATCAAAGCGTACCTCAAAGGCATCGGCGCAGCTGCGCTTGTCGGATACTCCGCTACAGACGGAGATGCGGCATTCAGAAATAGCATGGCGCATTATATGACCTGTGGTGCCGATGATGTTTCGGTGGATATCTACGGTGAGCTCATTCTCCGGTGATCGGCAGTAATCAGAGCTGACTCGGTAGGACTGAACAACTACGAATGGTGCGGCGACCAGAACCTCAACAACTCCAACTGGGGCGCCATCACCGCCGGTTTTTCGGATATCCCGGTCGCGACCTACATGTCCGAGTACGGCTGCATCTTCTCCCCTCCGCGTCTCTGGACCGAGGTCGCTGCGCTGTACTCTGCGCCAGTGTCGAACGTCTTCTCTGGCGGTGTGGCGTTCAGCTACTTCCCCACGAGTGACGGGTACGGGATGGTCACTTTCTCAGGGACGAATGGATCGACGTGAGTGACGGAACCGAGCCTCGAGACGGGCTCGGAGCTGATGGTATAGTGTCCAGACCTCCGCAGACTTTACACGTCTCGCCACTCAGTACAACGCCACCTCGCCGCCCAACTCCCCTACAAAATCTGCGGCGCCAGCCTCGGCGACTATCGCTTGCCCGACCCAGAACTCGACTTGGCTCGCTAGCAACACGCTTCCGCCCACACCCAACGAGGCGGTCTGCAATTGCGTCAACGACAATGCCTTTGCCTGTCGCGTCAGGCCGGCGACTGCGAACAGGCCCGTCATCCTCGGTTCTCTCCTGGAGTAAGTCATAATTTTCCTGTAGAAGCGGGATCTGGAGCTGACGAGACAGCTACACCTGCTCCTTGCTCGGCTCGTCCAACTCTGGCGCTTCATGCTCCACTATCGGCGGGAACGGCGCCACCGGCCAATACGGTGTCCTGAGCTACTGCTCCCCTGCCATCAAGCTCAACTACGCCTTCTCTGCATACTACGAGTTCAGCCCTATTCCTCAGAGCTGCGACTTCTCTAGCAACGCCACTCTCAGCGCGAACCGTGAGTTTCCGGCCACCGTTTCTTTACCGGCTCAAGCTGACTATTTAGGTCCCAACACCGCTCAAGACGCTCAAACAGCCGCTCAATCCTGTCTGGCCCAAGAACCAGCCGGCGGAGTCTTCACCCCTCGGCCCGCGTCTTCCTCGCCTGCATCGAGCAACACAGCCTCAGGCGCAGGAGCCAGCGGAAGCGGGAGCGCCCAGAGCAGTCGTGCGGCTGCTGGTCGGGCTGCTGAAGTCGGACGGAGTAGTCTGCTGTGGGCAGGCTTGGGGCTCATGGGCTTGCTCGGAGGAGGAGCGGCGGTGTTGGCATAAGGTGGCGGAGGGTCAGGATCAGAAGTTTACTCATATTCATAATTCGCGTGTGATACGGACATTGCGCTAAGCAGTATGTATGTAGACAGTATGCAGACATCCATAATGGCGAGCAGAGCCGTTACAGCCTCACGTACGTCGTATGCCGCGAGACTCAGGCTATAAGGACCCGGAGAGTCGTACTTCAGTCACCTTGAGTGACCTGCACTGTTGGGAACCCTGAAGGACGCGTCGTGAGAAGATGCCGTCACGATAAGACGCGTCTCTTTCCTGCAAGTGGCGCTATGGCTCGAGCTCCTCCTGCATCCTTTATGTTGCGAACGGACCTGTTCCCAGCGCATCTGAGAAGTGTTCCGAGTGCCTCTCCGTGTACGCGCAGCACAGCAAGGAGCAGATGCTGGGAAAGGAGGACACATGCACAGCGAAAGATATCTCTTTCTCCGACGTGACGAGATTGACGTGATGGGAGGGTCCGCACTACTCGGGTGCGCCCGTTATAGATCTGCCCCCAGATCTCGAAAGTCAGGCGTGTTATTGTGCTCAAGGTTTCTCGTGAGGGAAGGTTGCGCTCTGACCTTTGACATAGCTATCACACTTACTCGCTCGCGCTCCTTCATCCTTTCCGTTCTTGGCTATCCCACTTGACTCCTTCGAAAGTCTCACGCTCTTTACCAACCCACGCTCACTCCACCGCTTGGACGCTCGACGCGTCCAACTTGCCTTCTTAAATCCTCCCTACTCGCCCTCTATCTTCCTCGCACCATCATGACGAAGCGGAACGCCTCGTCTCCACCGATGATCATCTCGCCTCCTTTGGCTCGCACTGCCAACCCGGACCATCAGCCTGTCGAGCACATACCCGGCTTCCAGCCTATGGGTCGGGCTCCGCGTCCGACGGGCAGCACGTCTTCGCCCAGACGATATCCCCTGCCCTCTTCTGCTTCAGGCGGGATCGTCAATCCGTTCGAGGACAAGCGGACGCCAAGCCCAATGGCTCAAGGGAGACGGAGAGGCAGGGACGACGTGGATCGCCTAGGCTACGAGGATGTGAGTGGCTATGCTCTCTTTTCGTTTTGCTGTTACTGTGGCAGTGGCAGGTGGCGGGTGAGACATTGGACGCGTCATGTGCTCAGAGTTTGGCGGGGCTTGAGATGGAAAGTGAAACACGCAAAGCCTCAAAGAGATACACAACTCCACTCTACACACAAAGATCCCTTCTTCGCTTACCCCAACCTTACATCCCATCTCCACCATGTCTCATCCTCCTCTTCCTTTACATACCCATTGCACGCCATGTCTACTCCGCCCCCGGTCCCCTTCAAGTCTCCCCAGCAAGGAGGACGCGGCAATCCCCTGCTCGCACATCTATCTCAGCAGCGCAACGCCAGGTTGAACAACTATCTGACCGGTTCGCAGGCGTACGATCTCCAGCCCTCGCCCACACACGCCTACCTCGAGGAGTTCGATTCAGTTCCATCGACTCCTGACCGCGAGATTCGCCCAAATTTTGGCGTCGGCGGAAACGGGTACGGCGGCATCGGGCTCGGATCACCTATGGCGGGTTCTCCCAACCTATCTAGCCCCGGTCTAGATGCGACCGAGAAGGATCCCCTCGATACTGGATTCGGTAACAACCAATACCCCTCAAACCACTTCCTCACACCAGCCAACTACCCCTCGCGAGGTCCAGGCGGCGGTCAACAACCCCGCAACTTTTCAGAGAAGAGCTACACTCAGCCTGGAAAGCGAGGATGTCTACCAACCAACCCTACCAAGCGGCGCTGGCTTCTCATCGGTCTCCCCATTATCCTCGTGATCATAGCCGCAGGCGCAGCGGTCGGCGTATACTTTGGCGTGGTCAAGAAGCCAGCGACGACCGGAAGCAGCGCCGGCGGACTGGGAGGCAACTCGACCTCACCTGTGAACTTTGGCGTGGCGGGGACCGGCAAGACTGGCTCGACGGTCGTGTCGGATCTCGGAGTGTCGTTCACCTATGTCAACACCTTTGACGGTATGTGGGCGCAGAACCCGCAGAACCCGTACTCGGTGAGTCAGCAGACTGTCTGGATGTGTCTGCAGGAAGTAGCTGAGATCTGCAGGTCTCAGGCAGAGCTCAGAGCTGGTCTCCAAGCATCCTGGAGAAATGGGTATGGGGTCAACACATTGTCCGAGGGTGAGTCACTGCCTGTCTTGTAAGCGCGATTGATCTCGCGCTGACAATGCAGAGTAAACCTCGGTGGTTGGCTGGTCACTGAGCGTGAGTAGGATGTCTATCGCTGGAGCGCGCTGAGGCTGATGTCACAGCCTTCATTGTTCCCGCCTTGTATGAGCAATACCAAAAGACAACACCGCAAGCTATCGACGAGTACACCCTCTCCCAAGCGTGAGTCTTCTTCGCGAAGCCAAGTCGTACTGGGCTGACACTCGTAGGATGGGCAAAGACCTCGCTGTCAAGATGGAGGAGCACTACAGGACCTTCATTGTAAGCTGAGATTAGGCTTTCTCATATTGAAAGGGTAATCAGCTGACACCACCCAGGTCGAGCAGGACTTCGCAGATATCGCCAAGGCTGGGCTGAACTGGGTCCGGTAAGCTGCTCGCCGCGTGGCCTGTGACTTGACAGCTGACATAACAGTATTCCCATCGGCTACTGGGCCATCGAGACGCACGCGGACGAGCCCTACCTTCCGAGAGTATCCTGGACGTAGGTCACGTCCCGAGTGCTCTTAAGTAACGCGGCTGATTTGTTGCAGGTACTTCCTGAAGGCCGTCGCGTGGGGCAGGAAGTATGGTATCCGTATCCTGCTCGACTTCCACGCTCTTCCAGGTAAGCCTTCTGGCCCAAAGCACGTTGAGGGCAGAATACTGATGGCCAGGATCCCAAAACGGGTGGAACCACTCCGGTAAAGCCGGTGTCGGCGGCAAGCTCGGAGATGGTGTCAACTGGATGTACGGCGTCATGGGCATCGCCAACGCTCAGCGGCACTTGGAGCAGATCAGAAGTTTGACACAGTTCTTGACCCAAGATGGGATCAAGCAGGTCGTGCCAGCGTGAGTGGTCATGATACGCAAAAGGTTTTAAGGCTGATGATACAGCTTGAGTCTTGTCAACGAGGTGCAGTCTACCGTCGTCGGTGACACTCCCTTGCGATCTTTGTGAGTTGGATCGCGTGGCAGCCGAAGTTGCGGATGTAGCTTACAGTATAGCTATTTGCAGGCGTATAACATGATCCGCTCGATTACTGGCTACGGGGCCGGGAACGGTCCGATTATTGTCATTCACGAAGGCTTCGAGGGTATCGCCAACTTCAATGGCTTCCTGGGCGGTGCGGACCGACTGTAAGTGATCCTCTTTGGCCAGTCCCCATTTGCTGATTTCCAGTGCTATCGACCAGCACCCATACCTCGCCTTTGCCGAGCAGAACCTCGCCAATCACACCACCCAGGCCCGCGTCGCCTGTAGCTGGGGCGGAGGAACCAACGACACCCAAGGCTCGTTCGGTATCGTCCTCGGCGGCGAGTGGTCCAACGCCATCAACAACTGCGGTAAATGGCTGAACGGCGTCGGCTCCGGCAACTCGTACAACTCCATCCCTAACTCGCTCGGCTGCACCCACTGGGAAGAGTGGTTCAAGTGGGACGACGCGACCAAGAAGGGGCTCAAGGACTACAACATGGCGACCATGGACGCGCTTCAGAATTGGTTCTTCTGGACATGGCGGATCGGAAACTCGACCGAGATGCAGTACCCCACCAGCCCGATGTGGAACTACAAGCTCGGAGTGGAGAATGGTTGGATCCCGGCGGATCCCCGAGTCGCGGGCGGATTCTGCAAGAGCATCGGAGTGGCGGGCGGACAGGTGAGTTTCTGAGGTGTTCACAGATCTGCCTGAATTGAGCTGATAATAAAGTTTGCTGGAGTGTACCCAGCATCCGCGACGGGCGCTGTATCCACCTCTGTCGCTTTGGCCAATACATCCGCCATTGCTGCCTGGCCGCCAACTTCCATGGGACCGAATTTCACTGCCGCCGCCCAGGTCGCCCTCTTCCCGACCTACACCCAGACCGGCGCACCCATCACCATGGCCACGCCCGCTCATCCTGCCAATGCGACAGTAGGGAACGGATGGGCCATGCCGAAGGACACTGCCCAGGCCTTTGTCTCGGTCGCGGGGTGCCCTTATCCCAAGTAAGCCCACCGCGATTGATCTGGCAAAGACAGTAGCTGACAAGTTAGCGCATATGACGCTACCAAGCTGGCCGATCTGCCTACTGCTCGTTGCAGCGGGGCTGGCAAGCGGGATCTTGCAGCAGCTGCCAGACCAACACCGCCCCCCAAAGTCTGATTTCCCCTCTTCGTTTCTCAACCTTCGTTTTCGCTGTTTTTGGTTTTGAGGACTTGTGCCTATTTGGCTTTATCTTGGACAAGGCAAGGATTGCAGCTGCTGTTTAGACCCGAAATATAGAGGACTCATACGCTACTTGTAGATGCGATGTCTGTTTCGTCACTGAACCTCTGGGCATACAAGACTAACCCTACGTTTACAGGAAGTATACAACGCCCATAAGGAACTCTATTCTCCGCGGATGGCTCTGGCTGCTTCCTCCAAGTCTACGATTGGTATGCCGCACACCCCTGCCTCGCAGACCCTCAATCCAGCCTTCTTCTCGCTCAGCAGTGCGTTGACCGTCGCGTTGACCTCGCCGAGCTCGAAAGGTGGATTGTCGGGATCGATCCGAATAACAACCTTGTTGGGCATGTAGCTCTCCCTCAGGAGGTCGAGGTATGGCTTGGCCTCTGCGTCCGAACCGGTGACGACGAACTGTAGTATCAGCTCCAGCCCTGACTCTCTGAGAACGCTACTTACCTCCCTCCATCCCCTCTCAAGCTGCATCAGACCCGCCACGACCCCTCCCCAAGCCCTCGGCACACTCCCCAACTCCTCCCCTATGCTCAAATACACATCTTCCGCCTGCTTCTCGTACGCCTCAAACCTGTCGCTCGCGTATAGCGCCAGCCGAGCGAGATTGTGCACCGATACGCTGGTCGCGGAGGGCTCAGCCCCGTCTTGCGTGTCCTTGAGCCGGATGAGGACATGCTGGTCGGGTGCAGAGGCAAAGTAGCCGTGTGGAGGGGAGGGGTCCCAGAAGAGGTCGTCCTGGGCCGACTGAAGGGCGATCGCGAAGGACAGGTAGGAGGGGGAGTATGTGGCTTCGTACATGTGAAGGAGGCCTTTATAGTCAACTCACGCATTCCATGTTGGTGCTGAAATGTGAGCGAGCTCACCTTGGATCAAGAACGCATAGTCGTCGGTCTGTCCGATTGTCCCGCGCCCCTCCCGATATGACCGCCATAGCTTCTTATCCTGATCATCCCACATCTCCTTCTTGATGAAGCGGACGATGCCATCCGCAGCTTCGGCGCAGCGGGATTCGACAGCATACCCGGAAGGCAGGTATGTGCTGGCTTTGGCCAGAGCTGTCATCTGCACCATCAGCGCGCCCTTTTCGCTCTCTGCTGATAAAGATGACGGGGCACTAGCCTAGCCAGTCAGTACGCCAGACTCACCATGAGTCCATTGCATGACGTCAAGATCTTGTCGTCCAGACCCGGCCGTTCCCTTGTCTCGTCTCTCCGCTTCTTGAGCCGTGCGCATCCCAGCTGTATCTTCTCGGTCGCCTCTTCCTCGCTGAGTTTGTATTTTGTAGCGACATCGCGGACTGATCTCGCTTGGTACAGAATGTTCTGCGTCGGTCAGCTTCCCCACTATCGTACCGGGCCAGTATCAGCTCACCATGCCGGTCAACTCGCCGTGGGCGTCATGCTCAGGATTGACATTCCCGTCCGCCTTGACGCCAAAGAAGTAGGCGAATACCGACGCATCTTCCCTTCCGAGCACTTCCTCGATCTCTTCTCTTGTCCAGACGTAAAATGCCCCCTCTGCACTTCATCAGCTCAGGACCCCCCGGGGTCAAGACGAGGGACCTACCGGACTTCTTGCCGCCCCTCTCTTGGGCCGAATCCGCGTCCTCAGCAGTGTAAAATCCACCGCCTGGACTGCGCAGGTCGCGCAGACAGTACCCCAGTATGTCCGCTGCGAGGTCAAAGCAGCGTTTCCGGTCTGCTGTTCTGGTTTCCCGCTCGTCCGGCTCAAGACCTGGCGATGAGGGGTCAGAGAGGAGTGCAAAGTCAAGTGAAGAGGATACGAGCTGTGCTTGATCATATCTGATGATCAGCTAACATTCCTTCGCGACGTGTGAGGAAGACCCACAGCATCTTCTCAAAGTGCGGAACCTTCCACTTCTCATCCACGCTATACCTCGCGACTCCGCCCCCTACCCAGTCACGGACCCCACCTTCCCTTATAGCCCTTAACATCCGCACACCCATCACCCTGCTCTGCTCTCTGACGAGTTCCGGGCCATTGTGAGCTGTGCTAGCGGCTACACCGAGTGGCGGACGATCTCCTGGTCTTCCGCCCCATAGCGCTATTCGGGCGAGAGGTTCCAGCGTCAGCGAGGGACTTGGGAATTTGGGGCCAGAGCGCATCCTTGCTGACTGGTAAAAGCCGCCATGTTCGGGATCGTACGATGTTCGGAGGTGGGTGTACAGCTTGTTGGCGGGATGAGAATCGAGTATGGCTTTGAGCGATGATGGGGTTCTCGAAGACTATGGGGTCAGGCTTGTAATACTTCGAAACTGTGCGGAGGGACTTACAGACTCAGCGCTCATCTCTTTCATCGACGCGATGACATCTCGCCCGAGCTTCTCGCACTGATCTCGGTCGTCCTCCCATAGATCGGCGACACGCTCGAGGAGGGCCCGGAACTGCTTGGGAGGAAAGTAGGTCCCAGCAAAGAAGGGCTCTAGGGTAGGGGTAAGGACTGTACATATATCAGCAGATTTCCTGAATTGATGTATAGGGTGAAAGCGCTCACATACGCTCAGCGGCCATCCACCTCCTTTCCCCATCGCCAGCAGATATTGCATGTACAGCCTGTCCACGTCTGGCCTTTCTTCGCGGTCGATCTTGATATTGATGAAGTTCTCATTCATCACCTTGGCGATCTGTGCGTTCTCGAAAGACTCGTGCGCGAGGACATGGCACCAGTGACATGCCGAGTAGCCGGATGACAGGAAAATTGGCCGTTGAAGCTCTGCTGCCAAAGCAAGAGTAGCGGGATTGAACTCTTGCCACTACGCGGATCAGATAGCTGTCCATCTCCTGGTATCAGTGATTGGTCAAAGCTCACCGCCACGGGATTGTCCTGGTGCTGCAAGAGATAGGGCGACTTGCTCTCGCTCAAGACGTTGGTCAGTTCAGCGAGAGAGCGGACTGTGCCGGTAGTGGCGGACATTTTTCGCGACCGGTATATTGGCTTAGAGGACAGCTGTCTGTTTGCCACTCTGAGTGTTCCCAGATATCGCATCTATAGTTTGATGTATACGTAGACACCTTATAACAATGCGTCCTTGGGTCGATCACGACCTCTAAAGCTTTCGCTTGGCCTCAGTCCGCCTCGCTGACGTGACGTCATTCCGCACGGGCTGCCCCGCGTTTCGACCATATTTTATGTGAGGAATGTGATGCAGGTGGCGAAACGACTGAACGAGGCGAGAGGCGAGATGTACAGACCAGCTGCAGCTGCTGGCTGTGTCGCCGCCAGTATTCACGATACGAATGTATACATATGGACAGCAGCTGTCAAGCACCCTGCTTATCCTTTTATTGACGATAATTAGGCTACTTGACCTGCTGCAGTGCGCGCGCGCCCAGACTCACCTCTCCCGTCCGCCAAAGCCCGCTTAGGGAGTCAGAACTGAGCCGTGTCAGCTAATTACATTCTCAGAGCTCTCCCTACAGCGCTTGCTTCTGATGTCCATGAGCAAGAACATCAACACTTGTGCCTTTCGGCCGCTGCCCCGATCGGCCGAAAGCTGCCGATTCGCCGAAACAGGTTCAAAAGTGGGTTTCGGCTTTGACCGACGATGTCCGAGACTAGTCGGCCTTACATTTGTGCGATCTATTGCGACCACGATGGTCATCGATGGTCATCTCAGATCTCACTGGACTCTGCATCTCTTGCCTCGGGATTGGTCCTTGTGTAGTTGTGTATAATAGCAGCGCTACTCTTCATCTCTTCCCGCCATCGACAGGAGGCCGCCTGATATATCGCTCGACGCCTGCGCCCGCCGAAAGAAAAGCGTTTGCGTAAACAAATCCCAGTATGCCCACCGCGAGCGCCTCTTCTGGGACAGGGCTGTCGTCCAGCCATCCTGGGCTACTCAGTATCGCAGCCCCGGAAGCTCAGCATGCGGACCTGTTGTCGGAACGGTCAGACAGCACGACAAGACCTCCTGGTGGGCCGTCGAGAACGCCCTCGGATCGCAGCGCGTCCGTGGCGTATCTGGAGCCTGGTCTACCCATACCAGAGACTGCCGGAGGCCAGCCGACCAGGACTACTTCGCATCTCTCGCGAAAGATGGACGGAGTGGGTCAAACTCCTGTCTACTCTGGAGACGAGGCGCAACGGGCAATATCGAGGTCGTCCGATAAGCCTTACTCGGCCTTCTCGAGATCCACGAAATGGTTCATCGTCTCTCTGATGGGCATCACCGCTGTCTGTGCGTGCTTCATTCCTCTCCCATACTCTCTGCTGATGTACGCTGATCCACAGTCTCCCCAATCTCTTCCAACATCTTCGTCCCCGCCATCCCCACTCTTGCCAATGATTTCAATCGATCCGAGCAAGACATCTCGCTCGCCGTTACCGTCTATCTGGTCTTCCAAGCGGTCACGCCCTCTTTCCTCGGAAGCGCTTCAGATTCGTTCGGTCGTCGTCCGCTCAGTATAGGCGGTCTGATCGTATACATCGGTGCGTGCATTGGACTGGCGCTATGTCCGACAGGGAGTTACTGGTTGTTGCTGGTGCTACGAGCAGTCCAAGTGAGTCGACCTGTGTCATGTCTATATTGCCTCGCTGGGCCGAAGCGTTGTGGCAAGTACGAGCTCATACGATAGGCAACCGGTAGTTCCTGCCTCATCGCGATCGGGTCAGGCTGTGTCGCCGATGTTGCCGAGCCTCGAGAAAGGGGAATGTTCATGTCCCTTTTCCAGGTCGGTACCCTATTCGGGCCTCTGTTCGGTCCGCTCTTGGGCGGAATTTTCGCTCAAACGCTCGGATGGCGTGCGATCTTCTGGTTCCTCGTCATAGCCACTGCCGTGGTGCTTATACCGCTGATCTTGTGCGTGTATCTGGATTCGGACTGAGAGTCGACGCGCTGACCGCTCCAGCTTTCTACCCGAGACGCTAAGATCGCTTGTTGGCGACGGCTCGGTCCCTCCTCCTCGACTTTCGTCCTCACCTCAGCAACTCTGGGAACATCATCTCGCAACGAAGGAGCGCAAACGTACAGGGGAGGAAAAGGCGCACGTTGCAAGACCAGATCGCAAGAAGGTATGTACACTCCCTAGACTTCAAGATGGGCAATGCTGAAGTCCGCAGTACCAGCCACTTTCTGCGTTCCTCGTCCTGCTCACTCCCGAAATCTTCCTTGTCTTCTTCTTCTCGTCGATCCTATATCTTGAATTCTACTCAATCTTGTGAGCCGTCCCTGTCTGGTACATTGTCAGCATCGCTGACTAGAAGAACTCTTTACTCGACAGCACTCAAGGGCTCCTATGGGTTGAATGAGCTGCAAATAGGTCTCTGCTACCTGTGAGTCTGGTTGCTGATGCCTGCCTCGCTAGTGCTGATATGTAGACCCGGGGGAGCGGGATTGGTCATCACGGCCCTCATCAACGGTCGGCTGGTCGACTATTTTTACCGCAAAGAGGAAAAGAGGGTCGGAGGGGACTTCAGAAAGAAGGCAGAGGAATTTAGGCTGGAACGATCGAGATTTATCGTTGCTATACCATCTTATTGGCAAGTTCCTCACACCGCAGTTAGGAACTGCGCTGATCTAGATACAGTATCTTCATCGTCTCCTGCGTCGCCCTCGGCTGGTGCTTGGAGGCGCGCGCACCGTTAGCCGTCACTCTTGTCATCAACTTCTTTGTCGGCCTCGGCACTTCAACCATCAACTTGGCAACGATTTATGGGCAAGATCTGAAACCCGGTCAAGGTGGCGCCGTTTCAGCGTCCGTAAGTCAGACTTCCTACTCTCTTCTTGCAGAAGCTACGGTGCTGATAATCCGTAGCTCAATCTCGTCCGTTGTCTTTTGGGCGCAGTGGGCACTGGAACCATCCAGCTTCTTTACAGTGCCATCGGCGCAGGTTGGACCCTCGTTCTCCTCACCGGTCTCAGCGTCATCTTCCTGCCCATCCCGTTCTTCGTCATGCACTATGCCCCGGCTTGGCGGATGCGGAGAAGGGAGAAAAAGGAGGAAAAGCTTAGGAGGAAGGGATCAGAGAAGTCATCGCGGAGATGAGGCGGTAAAATCTGTAAAGTAGCTACCGGACCTGGCGGGGACAAGTTGTATCAAATGCCCTGGATCTTTCTTCACACTGAGCTCAGCCAGTATGTTCATGAGCTCATGAGAGCCGGTTCAGACCATCGGACCGAAGGATAACCAAGGTCAGAGCCGTTGCATCGCGGTGCATCGCAAGCCATGCCTGCCTGTTCGGCTTCGGTTTCTTCTTCGGGAATCGTAACATGCTCCGGGCCGGTCGGGCTTTACTCCGGCGACCTTTATTGCGCCATCTCACCTCTTTGTAGACCTCTATATTAATTGCGTTTCCACTCTGCATCTCACTCACATCCCTCACCGTCAGACCACAATATACTCTGCCCAACTCGTAATGTCCAAGACCAGTGTCAAAACGGGACAGCACCCGCCCATCTACTCTCTTCTCCGTCCTTACGAGGACTTTCCCAAGCGCATCGAGGGGTCCTCAGTATGGCGAGCGGATGAGCTAAAGGAGAAGCCAGAGAGCTGGACATATGGCTTCTCAGCGGAACAGATCGATGAGCTGGGCAAGGCGGCGGACGAGGCTCTGCAGAGCGGCAGGAAGTTGACCGAGATTACCAAGGTGCGTTTTCTGGTGGACTTGACATTGTAGCAAGGGCTGACTATCAGGCAAACTTCTCACTGCCCACACTAGCTCCCCTCTTCACCTCCCTCCGCCCCACCCTGCTCAACGATCGCGGCTTCATCCTCTTCCAAAACGTCCCGGTCCACCAATGGTCCCGCGAAAAGTGCGCGGCCGCTTACCTTGGCCTCGGCGCCCACTTTGGTATCGCCATCTCCCAGAACGGACGCGGTCACATCCTCGGACACGTCAAGAACCTTGCGGAGGACCAATCTCAGTCCAAAGTTCCCATCCGTATCTACCGTACCAACAAGCGTCAATTCTTCCACACCGACTCGGCGGATCTCGTCGGGCTCCTCTGCATGGCACGGGCTATGGAAGGGGGTGAGTCGGACATTGTGTCGACTCACCACCTCTACAACGCGATGCAGGAGGAGCATCCTGAGGCGGTCAAGTTGATGACGGAGCCCATATGGTACTTTGATCGGAAGGGCGAGGTGTCAGAAGGGGAGGAGCCGTACATCGGAACTTCGTTGCTTCAGCTCGTCAAGGCGTCCAACGGCGAGGAGAGGGTCTACGCCCGGTTCGACCCCATGAACGTCACCACGCTCGAGCGGTACAATTCTGGCCCGGACGCCGTCATCCCTCCCCTCACCCCGGCCCAGATCGAGGCCATGGCAATCCTGGAGGAGACAGCCCACCGGCTCGCGCTCCACATGATCCTCCAGCCAGGAGACATCCAGCTGCTTGCCAACGCACACATCTTCCACGCGCGTACAGAGTATACAGACTGGCCGGCGGGCTCGGTGGATGAGGAGGGCAGGCCGAGGTTACAGAGGCAGCTCATGCGGCTGTGGCTGGCGGTAGGTGAGGAAGAGGGTGGGTGGAAGTTGCCGTATGTGGACAGCAAGGAAGCGAAGCGCGGCGGGATCCAAGTAGACGATACACCTCCTCATTGCCCTCTGGATGCGGAGTAGAAACCTGAAGTCATGCATCTCGTACGAAATTTCTTTTCCCAGCTGGTGTCCCCAAAAGTCATGGCACATCGCGCTTCTGCAAATTTCGCACTACAGCGTCATGTGATGTATTTGAACCCCAGACTCCTGTTACCAGTCCCATCATAAACCTCCGCCCCGCTACCCTGCGCTCTCTCCGCCAACAGCCGCTCCTTCTTCTTGTTCTGGAAGTGCAAGTACGCGGTGTTCATCGCGGCGAATACAGCCTGTGCCGCCGATACACCAAGGAGGATAGAGGTACCGCGCTGGAATCGAGGTGATTCAGTAGTAGGGAACATCCACCTGTAGGTCAGCTCTGTATCCCAGAAATATGGGCTTCAGCTCACGTTGACAGGATACCGCCCGAGTTGGTGCTAATAAAGCCGAGACAGATGGCCGTGCTCCTGCGATAGAAGGGATCGAGGTTGTTGGCTGTATGGGTAAGCATCATTCGGACCTAAGCGCAGATCACTCACCCATCCAGACACTTTGCATCGGTGCGACAGTGTACGCCCCGATGACCTGCAAGAATAGACTCGCGTAGAGCACATTCGTGTTAGTGCTGGTATAGTACATTGCGTATCCAGCAAGCGATATGACGGAAGCGAGTATAACGAATGATCCGCGATGCTTGAGATAGTCGGACGTCCAGCAGGCAGCAATGGCAACGAATGCGGAGCAGGCGTACGGTGGGACCGAGTACAGCTGGATCGCGGTGCCGCGGTAGCCGATAGCCTGAACGATAGCTGAGGGTTCAGCTGAGGCATGTCATAGCTCGAAGCGCCACGGTCAACTCACTTGGAGCGAAGAAAGCGAGGGCGTACAGCATGACTGAGAGATCAGCTTGACCTCCCCGCTGACAGCTACGGTAAGACGTGCCTCCACTGCAGAAGAATTGCAGGAACATGAACCAGGTCTGAGGCTCCTTGCACGCGCTGAAGCATCCGGACCAGCTGAATGCCTCTCGGTCCTCGGTCATCTGTCGGTCGGTCTCGTGCGCCAGGAGAATGGCCTCCTTCTCGGCAGAGTTGAGGTATCGAGCTGTTCGTACATCCCGCGGAAGGATGAAGAACGCGATGGCACCGTACACGACCGTGATGAGTCCTTCTCTGTTGTGTCAGCTCTTCTCAAAGATGCCAAAAGGTCGGCGGGCATGATGAAGATCCACTGCCACCCTCTCTTGCCTCCTAATCCCTCCATGTTCAGCAGAGCGGCCGCGAGGAGACCAGAGAACGCTCCAGCGAGAGATGTGGCCGAGAAGAAGACGGCGACGCGCTTGCCTAAATCGGCTCGGCAGTAGAAGGTCGACATGTAGGCGATGGAGCTCTGATCCAGTCAGTCAAGGTCCACTTGTAGCAGGAGAGCTCGAGACATACTGGTAGGATGGCACCTTCTGTGAGACCAAGGAAGAAGCGGGTAGCGAGGAGACCCTCGTAGCTTGACACGAAGCCTTGGAAGGTCGTGACGATTCCCCAGGAGACGACAAGAGCAGGAATGAGGATGTTGGGACCGCTACTATCGTCAGTGCAGTCCGTTGGCAGTCGTTTGGATACTGACATCCACTTCATCGCGAGCGTCAAGGGGAGCTCAGCGGCGATGTACGGAACGTAAGTCACCGTGAGTACGATCGAGTACTGTGTGTTTGACAGACCCAGGTCGGTCTGTAGTCCTGCTGGTCGCGCATTCCCGATGTTGGACCTGAACGGGGGTCAGCCACTGGTTCCCCGAGGTGTGAACGAGGAGGACTCACCTGTCCAGAAAGTTCAGAAAGTAGATGAAGGTCACTGCTGGTAGCAGGAAGAGGTCCAGCTTCATCAGAGCTCGACGAAAGACCGCCTTGTCCACCGTGTTGTGGCTCGGCCCGCCATGGTCCCCTGGACTAACGACCCCATCCTCATTGAGAGACTTTTTCAGATCGGTCGACATCTGTCTGCTTTTGACGCCCCTACGAGGAGGCTACGAGGAGTAAGCCGTCAATTGTCGTTTGGCGAGAACGCCTCTACGATGAGTATGAGACCTTAATTGTCGGTTGGCGAGAAGAATGTGAGGTAGTTGATGATACTCTGACTGCCTTCGCTCCCCTCTTCCGCTTCCCCCCCATCTCTCTCTCGCTCTCTCGAGTCAAAGGCGCAAGACGAAGACAATTTGGAATAGCCGTAAGCGAGCGACCCCGCGTTGACCCTGAATGTGCCCCGGATATTCGGCCGTTCGGGTTTGGCAGTGGACCGGCCCGGACTTCGGACCCGGCTACAGGCGCGCGCACGGACAGTGGGGCAGCTTGGAAGAGCTTGGAGTTTGGGCCTGATATGGTCCAAGATGGCAGCTACGGTGCACGACACGTCTGCAAGAGGTGCATAGCAAGCGGAGTTGAGACAAATGCCTTCGAGATCTGTGATACAACCGTTTTCCCGTTTCCCCACCCTCATCCCCGACCTACAAACGGCATGGTAGTTGCCATCAGTGTCTGCTCGTTCAGCCTGTCTTGTCGCAGGGCCACCTATCGGGAGACTCGCCTGGTTCAAGATGTTCACACCCAAAGGCAAACTAGCCATGTATAGCACGGCCTGCCCAGCATAATCGACGTGGAATTGTCTGTTCAGTCAGCGATATCGAAGAAAGGGGAAAGCAACCCACTCTTCGGCTTGCTTGTTACCGTTAGGTTGAAGCATCTCGGTCGTCCCGTGGATACCAGAGTTGGCGTTTCCTACAGATAAGCATCAGTACTGTTAATCAGAACTCAGTTGCCCGGCTCACCAATATCTAACTGCGAGCAAGCGATGTTGTCCGCCCTTCCGTCCAGAGCGAGACATTTTGTCAAGCCTAGTATGGCGTGCTTGGACATTGTGTATGGGGCAGAGAAGACACGCGGAGTGTATGCAGATATCGAGCCGTTGTTGATAATCCTATCGATCAGCTGGATCAACGCGAGATGAATGGTCACCACTCACCGACCGCCCTTTGGACTCTGCGCCTTCATCAACCTGACCGCCTCCTGAGCGCATATGAAGCTGGCCGTCACGTTGAGTTCCATCACCTTACGGAACTCTGCCAAGGGTAGCTCTTCTATCGGTATCTTGCGTGATCCCATTCCCGCATTCTGATCATCAGCTTGGCTTGAATCAAGAGGAGAAAACTGACGTTGAAGAGCAGATCGAGTCGTCCTACCAATCAGCGCTCATCCTCTCCGGATACGGGACGCTTACCATAGTCTTTCTTGATAGTCTCAAAGACAGCAAGGACCTCTTCTTCAACCGATAGATCGGCAGGTAAGGCCCGAGCTCGCTCCCCGCCCCCCTCGTTCATGAGCTGTACAGCGTCTTCCAGCGCGTCTTTCCTGCGCGCGACCAGAATGACCGTCCATCCCACTTTGTGCAGCGCTATTGCCGCCGAGCGTCCTATACCGGACGAAGCGCCAGTGACGAGGGCGATACCAGGTGTGATGGGTGTGATAGAGGTCATGATGTGATGGAGGGAATACGCTTTGGCCTTTCGGCCGTGAGCTCGGCCATGCCGCTGAGCCGGATATAACCGGCATTAAGCGGCATAAAGTCAGTCGATGCAGCAAAGCTGAGCTGAACTACACAGCGATGCAACTCCATGTAATCGTTCTACTTGTAGGCTGGGCACCATCCTCTATATGCTACTATCGTACAGAGTCGACGTTGCCTCCGCCTGAAACCTTACTCGTCGTCATCGACAAGCTCCGCCTTTCCCTTCCCGCCAGTCCCATCGGCGTCGAGGCAGACGATCATATTCTCCAGGCTCGCCGAACCCTGGGTCGGAGTCAAGATCGCATCGTCTGGGAGGGTGGACGAGCTGGAGGACCCTGACAAGTCGGACCCGGGAGGTGGGGGCAGACTGACAGTCAGCTCTGGAGGCATGTCATCACTCACTCTTTGATCGACCACTTGCGATACGTGCCCACGAAGCGGGAAGGGATCGGGACTTGGTAACGGAAAGCCACCCGCGCCGCCACATCCAGGTCATGGTCGGGAGTGAAGCTGATACCCCACTGCATGACGTGTCCGTCGAGATCGACATCGCCAGGGGTCGTACCAGGAACGTTCGGGGGCGCCCAGGGGACCATGAGGGGTGTGTGATGCGTCCTCGGTATGACATCGTGGAGCTCGGCAGTGACGACGATGTGTGGAACGATGCCGAATCTCTCGATCTGCTCGGTGTGCTGATCGGCCTCGGCGATGAGAAGAGGAAATGTGTGGGTGGTTCCGACCCTGCTGATCAGTATCGCTCACGGGATGGAAGGCGGGACCTACTTGGTATGGGTGTCCTTCTTGAAGACGAGCTGGAGGGACCTCTGCGTGTGTGCAGGAGGACTATGCATCCGGTGGGGGACCGGGAGGAGCTTGCAGCTGAGCGGTTGTTAGCTGCTGCTCAATATATCGAGATGAACCACTCACGTCTTTAACACTTGTCCGTCCCTCTCCCACCAAGGGCGACTGAGCTCAAAAGCCCGCCTCTGTTCCTTGATGGCCTTTTTAACAGCGATGTGTTGAGTGTACTCGTCGATCTCGCGGAGCAGACGCTCGGCGTCCTCGTCGGTCGATACCGACCAGGAGTCACCAAAGAAACGACTGGCTGTCAGCCCCTTACCCTTGTTGGGAAGCTCGTGTGAGAAAAGATGTACTCACTCGATAACTTTCAGCGGCCATAGCTTGATGGCTGTCCTAGCACGGCGGACGCGGTCCTTGAATGAGAGGGGCATGTTGGATGTTGACCGGGATATGATCGAGGGGTGGCGAGCGGGTCGTGCACCAGAAAGGTAGTTTGGGTCTGATAGATGTACAAATGATGGTGAGGTTCATGACCAGCCCGAAATTTATAGTATTGAGGGGGCTGGAGGGGCTGGACAAGAAAGAGACCCGCGCAGCGACATGTCGGTTTCGGTACGTACACATCTGAATGCACGCCAGGCACGGCGCGGAGATCTCCGTAGATGATGACGATGACGATGACTTAGGATAGGCAACACAGCCACTCAGCAAGGCCGACCAAGCTTGACCCGGCCTGACGTACGTACCAGGGAAAGGCGTGAGCGTCCATCGCTTTAGCACCTGCCATGAGAGCAGGTCGGCCAAGGGCTTGGCGCCACTGTGCCACATTCCTCCTTAGGAATGCGTTTTGCTTCCGCCTTCGCGCGTTTACCACGCGTCCGTGTCCAGCTTCCTTGAAGCTTGAAGCTTCTTCTCCCAACGCATTGACCATCCACAACATACATCCCCCTCATCCTGACAGTCTTATAGAGACAACCGGACAGATATCAAGAGTCAACCTTCACTATGGAAGCAGCATCAGCCCTCGCTCTGGGGCAGCCCTCGACCCCCCTGCTCAACCAGGTGGCCGGTCATCAAGGCGTCATGAGCGATGCGTCCGGCAGTCTCGTCATCAAAGTGAGCTAAGTACTACCGCGGCTTCGTACGACTGTAGCTGATATCTCAGCCCTCTTTGCCCAAAGAGATCGCCTTCTACCAGCTTATCAACGAAACACCCCGCTCGTCCCCCTTCTCCAAGCTCAAGCCGTTTATCCCAAAGTATTTCGGTACTCTGAGGCTTGAGGGCCGGCTGGAAGGTAACGGCCAGCTCCAGGCAGATATCCCAGAGAAGGCAGAGATCCCCGAGGTGAGTCATTGATCTTCGTCAGAGAGGCGAGCTGATCTCTTAGTCGGTCGTCATCCAGAACCTTTCTCATGGTTTCACGCACCCCTCTATCCTCGACGCCAAGCTCGGTACTGTGTTGCATGAGCCGACCGCCTCGGAAGAGAAGAAGGAGCGGATGGAGAAGAACGCAAGGGAGACGACCACGAAGAAGACGGGTCTCAGACTCACGGGGAGTCAGGTGAGTTTGATCGCTGGTCTGAGGAACATGGCTGATCAGCAGACTTGGCACGCTCCCACCCAATCTTACATCCTTACCCCCAAATCATTCGGCAAGGGTATCAAGGCTTCGCAGCTGCCCAGCGGAATGGTCCGCTACTTCCCCCTCCCTACCGACCACATCCCATCGCTCGTCACTCCTCCCTCTCCTGCACCCACCACTTCCACCTCGTCCACCTTTGGCAATGCGCAGCTCGCTCCACCTGTCCCCTCCGCTCCCTCTAGCGCCGAGTCCAAGCCGCCACCCCTTCCTCTTACCCCTCTTACCGGCAACAACGAAGCGAAAGAGTATGCCGGTCACGCCCTTCCACCGAAGCTCCTCCTACGCGTGCTGGACATCGTCGATGCAGAGCTCTCCAAGCTGGAGACTTTGCTCACCGGCTTGGAGATCCGCTTTGTCGGAGCTAGTGTGTTGGTCGTGTACGAGGGGGATGCCGACCGGCTTGCGGCAGCCCTGGACCGGCTCGACTCCAGACCTCCCAAATTCGTCTCTGACGAGCCGGAAGACGATGACGACTTGATGGATCTTCTCGAAGACGAGGAGACGGACTCGGAAGGCTCGGAGGAGAGCGACGATCTTGACGGACCCAAGGCGGACGAGAGGGAGAAGAGGCGGTGCCCACCGGTTGTGCTCAAGTTGATTGACTTTGCCCATACCTGGCTGGAGGAAGGAGGAGGACCGGACCAAGGCGTGTTGTTGGGCTTGAAGACATTGAGGGGGTTGATTGCCGGGAGGAGAGGGGAGGTGCAGAGTGCGGTGAAGGAGGCGTAGTGATCGATTCGTTCAGGGCAGACTTTCTGTGCTTGTCTGTCTTTATCCACGGCGACCTGTGCTGATTATGCTGATAGCATCTCACTGCTTGTCATTACTGGCTTTGATGCGACACGCAGCTCAAGCTAACGATGACATCAAAGCAGATCTCGTTGCATATTAAGTGAAGCATTATATTTATGTGTGACATTGTCCTTTACCCAGATCATACGTGGAGGAAGCTAATAAGGAGTGAACTGGAACTGCTGCTGGTCGTCCAGGATGGAGCACTCCCAAGTCTGCACGACAGAGGGTTCGTCCGCCTTGATGTCGAGGCATTGGTTGTCTAGATATCAGCGATGGAACAGCCTAAGTACTCACTGGCAGTCTGAACGAGGCCCCTCTGGATGCGCCGGAACTTCTGTTGAGGATAGCCAGGGTATGCACCGCAAGTCCAGAGCTTGAGCGGGGTGCCATTCGATGGGTTGGATCCGGCGTCCAGGCAGTAGTTGGTGCCAAACAGCTGCGGCACGCTGAGGGGGTTGATGTAGAAGGTGTTGGAGGGAGAGCTCTCGCAGCTGCCGAGAACGACAGGGGTACCGTCCGCTGGGGTGCCCGAGGCGGTAAGACATCCGTAGTCGCCATAGACGTACCGGATCTGTCGAGGGGTCTGAGCTGGGGGAGGAGCAGAGGTACTGGACGCGGAAGGGATGGCCGATGATGATGCCGTGGTAGAAGGTGCAGGATTGCCGCTGTCGACGTACCACACTGGTTGTCAGCTCGCGTCCAGAGTGTGCCGAAAGACTTACCTTGGTTGGTGTTGCCTGGAGTGCATTGATAGGTCTGAGGCCCGTTGTCACCGAGGTCCAAGCACTGATCACCGCCGGTGATGGCGATCCGGTTGTCATCGGTGTAGTACCAGCTGCAAAGTCAACAAAGCCCCCGCACTCACTGGAACACTCACGTCTGCTGGGTGGCACCAGGGTATGACTGCCAGATCTTCATGGCCACGTTGTTGTGAGGATTGACACCAGCGTCAAGGGCGTATGACTCAGCGGTGTTGGCAACGGTGATAGACCCCGATCCTCGCTCGATGTTCCAAGAGGTGGCCTCGGCGCAGTTGCGCTTGTAGACGGGGTTGCCGTTGGCGAGGGGCTGGGATGCAAGCGGGGGCAGACTCAGACAAGTGCCATCACGGCCGGCCCGGATCTTGACGTTGTTGAAGCGCTTCTGGATAGGGGAAGCGAGAGCGGGGAGGTCAGCCACTAGGGCGAGGGCAGCGGAGGTGAAGAGCATGACGACTGAGTGAATAGGCTGTTTGTGTTGAGAGTTGAGATGAGTGAATGTCTTGTGGAGTGGTGGGTAGGTGGGACTCAGTACCGACCTTTATGTAGTCGGCGGAGGTGCCAAGGTGGTCTAGGAATAGACTGACACAGAGCTGAGGTATCAACGGTCCGCACAGCTTCACCGCATACCCACGGCATTGCAGCGGTGGAGCATGTCGCACTCGAGACCTGCCAATGCGGACGCGCCAGTCGGGACCTCATCGGTCGGGATTTGGTCAACAGCTTGCGCCCGCACGTGCGTCATCGTAGTCCACCTCGAGCTTGCTCGAGCACTGCTCCAACAGGTAAAATCTCGGTCCCACAATCTACATCCTCGGATGTGAGACACATAGCCCACTCATAGCCCTCGCGGGCATCAGTTGGCGCACACGGTGACGGCTCCTCTTCACCCGAAGTCCAATGTCCCGGACATCCGAAATGAACTTCGGCCCTCCTTGATCATCCGCCGCACCGGCCTTTGCCAGTTGACGGCAGGCCCGCATGCTACCGCTCACGCTGCACCGGTCCGCCTCCTCATTCCGCAAAGTATGAGACCGGATCGGGTTCCTCGATGACCTATGAATAGATTGTTGACGTAAAGACAAGTCTCCCCGCCTTTAGCTCTCCGCCTCCGCGTCGCACCCCACACCTTCTATCGCTGCCGAGCCAGATCTGAAAGCGGCTCGAGAGCTGGCTAGAGCTAAGACGTCATAACTGACATTGACATTGCTATACAATCTCACTAGTGGATGTCTCTCTCTTGTACTTCCGGATGAGTCTTCCCGGACGCCCACGTGATGAAGCTGTACTTTATTGGGTACTGCATAGGTACAGCTTGACACAGGAGCGGTATGCGGGGCTACGTCAGCAGCGCCGCACCGGTCCGAAAGCCTCTCGGATAGCATAGCCGCAAGGTCCGCATCGACACCTGCCGAGGTATAAGAAGGGGTGCGAACAGAAACCAAGACCTGACACCCACACCACCACCTCCCATACGATACACCCAAGTCAGCCATTCCACACTCCCATACCAGCCTCAATATGCTATCCCAGCTATTCGCCCTTCTTCCCCTCCTGGCCATTGCCTCCGCCAGCCCCATCAACAAGCGAGACGGTACCCTCATTCGGTCCGGCCGAGACGGCTTTTGTCTGGCTGTAGACGCTCAGAACATTGGTCGGTACGGCCCCGTCGCGAACGGCACCCCGGTCATCACCAAGAGCTGCGTTGAGGCCAACACGTGGTTCATCAACCGAGGCAGTGGATCTATCACCGTCCCCGGTCTCGACCTCGCCCTCGACATCGGCCTGAACCCGGGCAACAATGGTGCCCTCAAGGTCAGTCTAATCTAGTCTTTCCTCGCTCTAGCTTACGTTCTCAGGTTTGGCAGTCGTACCCAGGCGCCCCTCAGCAGACCTGGTACCTTACCGACGACAACCGGATCGCCCAGACTGGCGGTACTCAGTGTCTCGACGAGGGGGACAACGGCGTGCAGACCTACCAGTGCACCACTGGCAACACCAACCAAGGTGAGCCCTCCTAGTCCCCAGCTGCAGCCGGGACTCAAGCTGATCCAGTAGTCTGGTACATTGATAATAACTCTGCTGTACCCACCACTACGGTCTCGCCCACCACTAGCGCCTCAGCTTCAGCCTCTGCCTCTGCCTCTGCCTCTGCCTCCGCCAGCGCCACCCCCGCCGCCGGTCACCAGGTCAAGTTCGGTAACCAGTGTCTCACTGCCCAGGGCACCCCCAGCGACGGCACGCCAGTCACTCTTGGCTCCTGCGTCAGCTCTTCCTCCAATGCATTCGAGTACTCCACCAACAACGGGCTTCGTCTCATCAACACCCAGTACTGCCTGGACGCCGGATCCAACCCGGCCAACGGCATCCCACTCAAGCTCTGGTCGTGCGGTGGCTACGCTCAGCAGAGCTTCAGCCCGACTTTTGCTGGATTGATTCGGGCGACCAGTAAGTTCCGGGTCTGAGCAGTGCTGATGTGCAGACAACCAGTGCCTTGATGTCAAGGCGGACGAGCCGTCCGTTGTTCAGACCTGGGAGTGCTCGAACCCCGACCCCCAGCAGCAGTTTGTCATCACCTCGTAGGGTGATGTAGCAAGTAATCAGAATACATATAAGCACCGAGGACAGTAAGCAAGGACATTCATATCATATAGTGCTTGTAGATATGATGCTACAAGATTAGTCTAGGACACATGAGTATCAGTCAATATCATCTGGATACAGCTGAGCGTATCAGCTCCAGGCTACACCGCTTCAGCACGCTAGACTTACTTTGCCGGGGTTCATGATTCCCTTTGGATCTAACGCATTCTTGAGCGTCTTCATTACGCGCAGTGTACCGTCTCCCAGCTCTGAGCGCAGGTACATCTAAACGTCAGCCTGCATCCGCAGGAACGACCTACCCTCTTGCCAATGCCTACACCATGTTCGCCTGTACATGTCCCTTCTAGCGCGATCGCCCTTTCCACCATCTGCGAATTAGCTTGTAAGTGTGGTAGACCCATGAAGATCAGACTCACGCGGTGCGCAGCATCATCCACCTTCTTGAACTCGCCCGGAACGTCGTTCTTGAATATCAAAGCAGCGTGGAAGTTTCCATCTCCGACATGTCTGATCATCAGCTTCTGCGCTCTACTGATACTTATCGACTCACCCCAGCAATGGCCCGACGATCCCATGCTTCCTCAGATCCTCCTGCGTCTCCCTGACCAATTGCGGGAGCTTGCTAACCGGCACGCAGACGTCGGTGCTGTAGCATGTGCCGCCTTCGACCAGCGCCATAGCTGACCAGTGCGCCGCCTTCCTCGCGCGCCATAGCTCGTCGCTCTGGGCCTTGTCTTTTGCAAAGACCAGTCCCGTTCCGCCGTACTTTTTCGAGATCTCGGCGACGATGCTGGCGCTCGCCTCCATGGCTTCATCTGTGGGACCTTGGAACTTGAAGAAGATCGCGTCGAGCTCAGGGAGTGGCATGGTGACGTTGCCGAATTTGCTGATGGCGGTCATCATGAGGGTGTCGCAGAGCTCGACACATTCTGGTTGTCAGCTGGTCAAGAGAGACGTAGCACCGGCGGGAGCGGGACATACGGATTGGTACGCCCCGGTTGATCACCTCGCCGACGGCTTGGACTGCTTCTTCTACGCCAGGAAAGCCGCAGACAGCCACACGAGTAGGCAAGAGCGGGGTCAGTCTGATGGTAGCTGAGCCATCAGCTCCGAGCCAGCTCGTAACGCACCCTCTGTCACGATGCCCAATGTGCCTTCAGCGCCAATGAAGAGCTTTGTCAGGTCGTACCCGGCGGACGATTTTCTGGCATCAGCTCTTGCTCCCTGAAAGCTCACCTTGATCTTTGCCTCGTCTTGATGATCTCGCCATCGGGGAGAACCACAGTCTGAGCATCAGACACTGCTTGGTGGAAGGCAGAAGCTGTACTCACAGCGTTCAAGAACCACTCGCCCTTTGCTGTTCCATACCTGACCGCATTCGTCCCACTGGGCATCAGCTCTACCTTCCTAGCGACTCACCTACAGCCCGTGGCCATCATTCCTCCAATACATGCAGAAGGCCCCGGATCCAGCGGGAAAAACAGCTGCATCCCCCTCTCCAGCAGCTCCTCATTCAGCGCATCCCACTGCACTCCCGCCTGAACGACGGCGTCCGAGTCTGCCTCGTGCACCTCGACAATCTTGTCCATACGGGACAAGTCGATACAGATGCCACCATAAGGACAGGTGATGTGACCCTCGAGCGAAGTGCCGCCGCTGAAGGGTGTGACGGGGATCCGATACTGGTTTGCTACTTTGACAACTGTCGAGACGTCCTCTGTGGACTCCGCGTAGATGACAACTTCAGGCTTGGCCGCGGCTCCCTAGTCAGCCTCACTCTCAGCAATATTCGTGGCGCTTACAGTGGTATGTGTTGGCGGAGTGCCCATGCCCCAGGAGCTCATCCTCATCCACCGTGACCTGATCTTCCCTCAGCTTCCCCCTCAACACCTCGATAGCCTTTAGTGTCTCCTCCTTTGTCGCATAACCATCTTTCGGCTCCTTCTTCGGCAGTAGATCCTGCTTTCCCGGTCCGGGAGCCAGCGACTCCGCCCTGACGGGGCCCGACCCCAACGCGAAGCTGGAAACTGCAAGCGCGGCTGTGAATCCGGCAAAGATCGCTAGTCTTGGAAGCGCCCGGGCGGACGCTGGGCGGGAGCTGTACGTCCGGCTGACAAGCTGTCGGTGCGCAGGGATAGCTTGTCTGGCGCAGGGGAGCGCTCTGCCTAGTATCCGCGACATGATGTGATGAGCAAGATGGAGAAGGGAGGATGTCAGTAGCTGACCGATACCTTTCTTGGGTGGACCTCCTTCGGCCGTGAATTACCGGACCGTAGCTGACCTAGATTTTGACTTTACGCCTCATCTTCGCTCTCAAGGACCATGTCAACCCCTTTAGCGGGCCCCCTCTCCTTCGGTGTCGGCGCGCGCATCACCCTCTCCGTCATGTCCGATCGCTACGTAGAGATAATCCTCTCTGCTCTGCGCGCGGTCGACTCATCCAACCTCATCGTAGAAACCGGAGACGTCAGCACCTATATCGGCGGCTCCGAGGCCGATATCCTCCGTTACCTCGTCGACCTCACCACCCACGTCGCAGATAGTGGCGCCCACTCCTCTATCGCCGTCCACCTCTTCCGCGGCTGTCCCGGCGCCATCTCATCAGAGCGTCCCGTCGTCCCACGCGTCGTTGACATTCCCAAGGCGCACAAGGAGGGCTCATGGGCAGCGGCGGAGTGGGCGTTGTACCCGTTGACAGATACGGCGGGGGCGGATCATATGCGGGATATCTACGCGGCGATAGACTATGCGGTGGGGAATGGGACATTCGTCAAGTCGGAAAAGTCGGTCACGCGGCTAGAAGGGAAAGTGGGGACGCTGCTAGAGACGGCGATGGCGGGGTGGATACAGGTTGGAGGGAGTGTACAGCACGTAGCGTCACATCTGACGATCTCGGTAAACAGTCCGAGTCATAGAGGCAGGGAGTGATGCATCAGAGCAAGGCAGTATGGGTCCATGTTGCATCCAGTACTACCCCCCCGCCCTTCTGATCATCTCTTCCAACTGTACCGCTCTGTAGCCCCCGTCTTCTCCTTGTACGAATACCGCATTGTCCCCGATATACACTGTGACGCCTCCCTTACCATCCACAGATTTCGCCACCCTGAACAGCGGCTTGCCAGTCTGAGCATGCGACCGGCCAAGAGGGAGGAAGATGAGGTCCCGAGCCGCGGCCGCTTCCTCCGCGAGAGACCGGAAGGTGATTTCGGTAGGTCCGGTAGTGCCGGTGGGTTCTGCTGGGAGCCGGATAGGAGCGGGCGAGGAGGGCCGACTGTGGGCGAGGTGTTTGGATTTTGTGGCTGGGAGGGGTTTGTAGACCGGCTTGACGAGTCGGTCGGGAGCGGACGAGCCAAGGCGCATGGCGGCGTCCATGAGCTCGAGTCCCTGCTTGAAGGCATTGTGGACCCCGCGGATCTCGAGGATCGGAGCAGGGAAGCGGCTCTTCCACCAGGTGAACCTGGTCGTTAGCGACGATACTAACAGCAAAGAGGGGAACATACCAGCTGGCCACCTCGTCAGGCTTACATCCTGGACTCGCGAGCCAGACATAGAGGATCTCGATCCACTTGGGGAAGAGCTCCGCGTCGAGTAGGTGAACAAACATGGACGATCGCAAGAGGGTGTGCCAAGGCAACACCCATTCTTCGAGCGGTACCATATCTTGCTTGGCGGGATTGATGACAAAGTCTTCCCGAAGGGTATGGCCGAGCTTCGGGACGACGTATTGGAGCATGAGCTTGTCCCAATCGCTCGAGCTGTACATCTGAGGGTCATCAGCCCAGTCCTTTCTCAAATAATGGTGACACTGACATCCTTACGCCACTTTTCCAGCTCGGCAGGTACCCCGTCTTTGGGCGTCCAGCTCCGCAACACGGCCCTGATCCGCCGCTTCGCGATCTCCGTGACATCTTCCATCCTCGCGCCCAGGAGTGGTAACCACGGGAATATGACACCGGCCAATGACCGGACTTTGCCGGAACGAGAGGGTTTCGGTGTCCATTCCTCGACCGCCTTTTTGACTTTGGGTAGTATAAGCTGGTCCAGAATGTTATCGCGGATAAAGGGTGGGAGGATAGGCGACCATGATTCGAGTAAGACAACAGCCGAGTGTGGGTGAAAGGCACTCCAGTCATTACTGACAGTCAGCGGCGCCTCCTAACAATGCACTGGACTTACTTGATACTGGATCGGACGCGAGGTAGCCAGAGGGTCCACAGCAGGCTTTCCCAAGGCGTCATGAGTCTCTCAGCCTGAATCATGCTTCCGCCCGCAACAACATTCGCGCTAGTGATGACCATCTTGGAGTCGTCCGTTTCTGATCGAGGAAGGTTGTAGGCGTGTCGCCATCGCTTGAGGGTCTGTAGAAGGGAGTCGGTCGAGATATCGAGAGGATCCCAATCCGCAAAGGTTTGTTTCGTCTGCAATATCAGCTTGGCACTCGTTCAATAGACACAAACAGTGTCACTGACAGTCTGGGCAATAGCACCGACTACCACCTCGTCCAGCGCCATTGTCCGATACTCCTCCTTGAAGCTCAGCAGCGAGGTGAAGCTCTCTGCGAATCCAGCAAGGGGGTCCAATGTACTATCCGCTGCCTTCGGCTTGGCGGCAATGGCTGATACCGCAGAGACGGACTCTTGGATGCGCTCAAGCCGCGCTACACCTGTCATGTCAGCTCATTGTCTATTTGCAAGAACGGGGTGAATGACTCACGATTCTCAGCGTCCTCGACTCGTTTCCGAGCCAGGTGCTCCTCCCTGACTGCCCACTTTCGCTTCTCCACCACCGTCTTTCCTTCCCTAGCGAGCGCATCCACGTCCGCCTTGGTCGCGTCCATGACGAGGCGGAGATTATGCCGGAGCTCCGGGAGCTGCATGTTGTCGCTGGTCGGTGTCCAATTAGACAACGACAACCCAGCCAGTGACTGGACTTCCTTCATCTGCACAGTCAGCTCCGTCCGCACTGCTTAGACCACATGACTCACCTCCCCGCTTCTCGCATCCAACACCAATTCCACTCCTGAAGCAGCCTGATCACTCGCCTCCGCCACGATCTGCTCATACGTCTTGTGCTCCACCTTGACTTTGACTTTGCGCTGCTTCTTCCAGCTCTGCTCCCCCGCTGCTTCTCCTCCTTGTTTGCCATGCTTGCCCTTCCCAACTCTCCTTGCACCCTTCTTCCGCTCTGCCTCCTCGTCCTCGCTATCCGATACAATCTCCCCTTTCCGCCTGGCCTCGCGCTTACTGTCCTCTGTCCGCACACCGCTCGTGATACCCTGCCCCCGCAATACTCTGCCTGCAGCGACAGGCACAGCTCGACCGTCCTCTTTGGCTCCGAGACCCTTTCCGGGCGCCCAGCCTAGCTTGGAGAGCAGCTTGGCTCCGTAGTCGTTCTCGATCTTGGCAAAGTGGGCGGCTTCAGCCGCGGTGAGGGGTGTAGTGGCGACGGGCGTGGGGTCACTTGCACGGGTGACGAAGGACCGCTGAGCTCGAGGGGCACCGGAGGTCGTGCTAGGAGTGGAGATATTGGCCGAGCGGCCAAAAGCCACAGGCGTGCTGGACGACGACGTAGCGGCCATGGACTGCGGAGGTGCATTGCTCGAGCCGAGCCCACCGCGTGGCGTGCTAGTCCCGGACGTAGGCTGAGACGTTTCCTCAACGAGCGGAGGAGCTGCCGCAGCTGACGAGCGAGATGCTGAGCCAATTCCACCACGACTGCCGCCACGTGATGATGACCCAATACCGCCTCGTCCGACTTTCGCCGTGGCCGGTGGCTGAGCGTCTTCCGCTGGCCTTGCTAAGCCCTGGAGCCGCACGCCTCCGCCCAGTCCTGCAGTCGCGCCTCTCCCTTCATCCTCGTCCTCGTCTTCCCGGATCCGGGGCGACGCGGGCGCCGAATCCGAATCATCGCTATCCTCACTGTCGTCCTCTTCCTCCTCCCCCTCGTCCTCCTCATTCGCTGCCTCTGCGATATTACGAGCGACCAGCTCCTCCAGGGTGGGAGCGGAAGGCTGCACAGTCGAGGCAGAACCGGTCGGTACAAACGATGGCGGCCTGCTTGTCAGCTCCAGTAGCCTCCCCTCCATCTTAGACAGAGCGGTGGCAACAAAACTCACTTTGTCCAATCTGTCCTCCCAGAGCTAAATCCGCCCCTTCCTCCTCTCCTCGAGCCTACACCCCTCCCACCTCCTCTTGGACCCTCATCATCTCCTTCTCCAAATATCCCCTCCCAAGCCGAATCCTTGCCACTCCGCCCATTCGTCTTTTGACGCTTGTTGCCCCTGTTCTGCTCAAACAGCGCTCGTTCAGCCCGGGAATCGCCGTCTTCTTGCGAATTGTACCCGCCGTCGCTACCGCCTGAAGCAGAGGCGTCTGAGTCAGACCCATCGGACAGGTACTGATTCTTCCGGCGAGGCATTGTGAGTGATGAAAGGTGCAGAAGGCTGAGGTACTGGCTTCGACTCTATGGGATCTGAGGTGCTCGCTAGCGGCGAACGCCGCTACGAGGAATGCGGTGTGGAGTACTGTTGTCCCCCGTGCAATCCCATGCTCATGTCACGCAGCACACACTGTCCAGCATAGAGCAGTCATAGTACCAGCACTATTACAGATCGAAGCACTTTTGCATGCTACATCGATATCAAACCTCTATATGGGAAACAAAACACCGACCCGCTTAAGCGGAAGCGGCCTTGGCGTCAACGCCAGCGACGTAAGCGACCAAGTCGCAGACACGGCGAGAGTACCCGAACTCGTTGTCGTACTGTCTCCATCAGCGCGGACTTTTCCCCTCGAAATGAATTGCACTCACCCAGCTGATGAGCTTGACGAAGTTGTTGTTGAGCGAGATACCGGCCTTGGCGTCGAAGACGGACGACTCGGTGGAGCCGACAAAGTCGGTCGAGACAACCTCATCCTCAGTGTAGCTGATTGTCAGCGAGGCCCACTGCTTTGATGCAATAAACATACCCGAGGATACCCTTGAGCTCGGGGCTCTCGGAGGCCTTCTTCATGACCGCCTTGATCTCCTCGTAGGAAGCACCCTTCTCGATGCGGCAGACAAGGTCGACAACCGAAACGTCGGCGGTGGGGACACGGAACGACATGCCGGTAAGCTTGCCGTTGAGGGCGGGGATGACCTTGCCGACGGCCTGCGATGTCAGCCTTAAGCTCTGCAAAATGACGGCAGTCTTGAACTAACCTTGGCGGCACCGGTCGACGAGGGGATGATGTTGGCCGAGGCAGTTCGGCCTCCACGCCAGTCCTCTACGAAGAATCAGCATTGAGGATCCCATATACAGATCTGGCACGCACTGTTGGAAGGACCGTCAACGGTCTTCTGGGTGGCGGTGGTGGCGTGGACGGTGGTCATGAGACCCTCAATGATGGTGAACTAGATCGTAAGCTACTATGCCTCGACTACGGACGGGTCATTAGCTCACATTGTCGTGGATGACCTTGGCGAGGGGAGCCAAGCAGTTGGTGGTGCACGAGGCGTTCGAGATGACCTTGTACTCGGGCTTGTAGGCGTCAAGGTTGACACCGCAGACGAACCTATCAGGAGTCAGCTTACTCCACAGGGGGAGGGTGTAGCCAGCTTACATGGGGGCATCGGCGGAAGGAGCCGAGATGATGACCTTCTTGGCACCACCCTTCAAGTGGGCGCTGGCAGCGTCGATGGTGGTGAAGACACCGGTCGACTCGACAATGTACTCGGCGCCGGCCTCTCCCCACTTGATGTTGGAAGCGTCACGCTCGCCGAACACGGTGATGGCCTTGCCGTTGACGTAGAGCTTGCCGTCCTTGGTGGACACGTCGCCCTTGAAGCGGCCGTGGGTCTGAGGAGTCAGCTGTAGTCTGCATGCGAGTGCGCCCACGTAAACTCACAGAGTCGTACTTGAACATGTAAACCTAAAAAGTAAGCTTGAGCTCTCTGCCGACAAAGCAAGACATACCATGTACTCGAGGTCAATGAACGGGCTGACTGTCAGCTATGACCTTGTGCGGGACGCAGAGAGCTAGCTTACTCGTTGACAGCAACGACCTCAATGTCACCGTGCTCAATGGCGTTACGCATAACGATACGACCGATACGGCCTGCACGTTCTTCAGCTTTTTGCTCCACTCCAAAGGCAGACTTCTGGCTGCGAATTTCGCTACGCACCGAAACCGTTGATTCCTACTTTGACAGCCATTTTGATGAGTGTGTTTTTAGGTAGTGTAAGGGGTGAGTAAGAGATAGAAAGATGTATGGAGAAGAGAGAGAGATAGATAGATAGCGGCAGTTGCTAGAGGAACGTCATTTTAGCTGTAGCGACTCTATTCAGGCACGGGATCTGGGCTGAACGCATTCCCCAACGGAATCATAAACCCGAAAACGCCGAATGAGCGGATAAGAGTGGCTCCCGCTCTCACCCGTCCTTTGGCTCTGTCGGGTGGCAAACAGCGAGCACCTGTCGGACTTGTCGCTCTCACCTGCATCAGGTGCGAATGCACCCGACTGTCTTTAGAGGTGCTCATGCGAGGATGCGACGGGAACATGGTATAAGCTGGCTGATCTGAAAGTGCCACACTCACACTGCCACTCGCGCACCGTAAGGACGGTCCGACGGGTCCGTCTTCGGTCAGATTGGCATGTCCCATGAGTTGGGCATGTCACACCTCGGAGTCCGCTTTTTGCGTCATTTCAAGTGGAGGTGGACGAGGCGGCTGATTTCGCGAAGAGGAAGGGGGCGCTGACGGGAATCCCTCTGACCCATCCTCCATCCCTCCATCTACACTGTTCCGCACCTGTTCACCGCTCCTCACCTGTAAAATCCACCTAGAGCAACCAGATCATAATGCCTATCTTCAAGCGGGCGAGCTGCGCTTACCGCGAGGGCGAAATGGTGAGCTCTTTGCTACCACTTGGCTCCTGGCTCGGCTGACAGGCAGAATGGACCCACTTACGACGGGAAGGGTCAGCTGTGCGGTGGATTGTCCAAGGAGGACAAGATGTACATCGCTATCGCCGGGGCTTTCTGTGAGCTCTTCTCTTCGGCGGATCTGTCCGCTGTGCTGACTCTCAGGCGGAGCAGTCATCCTTGGTCTGGGCATCACCTACCTCGTCCGCCGGCGGCGGCAGCGCCGGTCGCACGCCTCGGACGCTCAGTCCATGTCGGAAGCGCACCACACGCCTCTCCTCGGGGGCTGGGGCTCGCAGCACCTTCGTCGGAATAACGGCCCCTCCCACCTCGACATGTCACCTATCAATTCTCCTACCGTGCCCTCCCCGCCATCCCCTGGCTTGTCCTTCTCCTCCACATCGTCCGAAACATTCCACTTCCCTATTCTCTCGGCGGACGGACACCTCCTTCCTCCTGCGCCGGCATCTGCCGCGCGCTCGCCTCACCTCGTCAGCCCTGTACTGTCGGAACGGCCCCTTCCGTCCCCTCCAATGGAGTCATCCGCCTTCATCTCCCGTCCCAAGAGCGTAGGGTACACTCCCGTCGTCGGTCTCTGGCCAGGCCAGGGCTTTGACGACGCCGAGCTCGACATCGGTCAAGCCAACATGCTCAATATCCGTCAACCAGGCGGTCGACTCAGCCCCATCATTGGCTCTCCCGCATCGATGGCCACTACACACTTCTCCGGGTTGGGGTACGCCCAAGCACAGACAGCGACCATCCACCACGCCCACTCGTACTCGTATGACGAGCGGGGACACCTTGTGCGGGACTACCAGTAGGGCGGGTTCAGAAGGAGCGAGTCTAGGGATGCTATGTACCACCTGCTGAGCTGGCCAGCTGTATGTACAGAATATAACGATCGACTATAATGCATGTATAGATCCGGTACAAATGGTTGATAGCGAGTGTCCACCTCACTCTGACCGAGAGTTTTGCTGTGCCAGTTGCTCAAAAAGATCCTGCGCTGTCAGCTTAATGCTCTGCAGGTCGATCTATAACGAGCTAGCTCACCGATGCCGTCGTATCCCCCTCTGGTAACGGTTTCTTTCCATGAACCTCCACTATGAACTTCACCAGCATCGCCATCTGCTGCGGGGTGATACTCGTCGCGCCGGCAGGTAACCCTGCTTCACCTGACACGTCAGCTCCTCCCCTATCCCGGTATGCCAAGAGAGTACTCACCGTCTATCCTAGGCTTCAAGAACTCATGCTCTAGCAATTCCGGAATAGTCAATCTAAACTCCTTCCTATACTTCAGACACCGCTCCATCACGTCAATCGCGCTCGGCAGGACGCGGATGGACCATTCTGCCGCTGCGCCCTCGTCTCGCCCCGGCGTAGGCTTGGGTACGGCGTGCGTGGGGAAATCGATAATGTGCGAAGCGTTCGCGATAGCGTTCATCTTGGGTAACGGGCCGCCACCTATATGCTGGAAGGGAGGGGAGCCGTATATCATTTGATAGAGGATACAGCCGAGTGACCAGACGTCGCTAGGGTATGATAGCTGGAACATCAGCTATACATTTCAAGTCTTGGGGTACCTAGCTCACCTTGAGGACTTTCTGGTTGTTCATCCGTTGTATAGCTTCGGGCGACATGTAATTCACCGTCCCGATCTACCATGTCAGCTAATCGCTCACACCGTGGATGGGGCAGTGCTAGCTTACCTGCTGATCCCGCTGGATGTTGACCGTATCATTCGCAACCGCCTTGGCTATCCCAAAATCAATAATCTTCAGCCTGCCCTGCACCAACACAAAGTTTGCCGGCTTCAGATCGGTATGAACGACGTTCTCCAGATGTACCGCATGGACAGCTTCCAGCATCTACTCGTCAGCTCCGCCCAGACCCAAAGCTCACTTGTTGCCAGTACAACCCCACAAAGTTCATATTGAGCGGTTTGCCCCGCTGATCATCTAGCAGAGCGGCAAAATCTATCTCTCCACACTCCATGACCTACCGCGTCAGCTTTTCTCAAACTCTAGGATCCTGGCAGCTCACCATCATGAGTATCTTTGGCCGATTCCCTGGCCCAAACGAGATCTGATGATCGATGAGCCGGATAATCCGATCATGTCCCCTTAACCGCTTCAACAGCTCAATCTCGTTCGTATAGCTCTGATACGCCTCGGCGTCCGCCCGATCGAGCGCTACGCGCTTGAGGGCGTACATCGCTCGAGTGGTGTGGCAGAGTACCGAGTAGACTTTTGACGAGCCGCCTTTGCCTAGTGTGCCGATACGCTCATAGGGAGTTCCATTGACCTATAGCGTCAGCTTTGCTTCACCTTGTCGGAGCTAGCGAAACTGACCATGAAAGACCGCTTTCCCTGCGGAGCGACCGCCACAGGCTGAGCTGGCATCGTGTTCGCGGTGGAACTGGGTGGGGGCTCAACCGGGCGCGGTGCCGCTCTCGAAGGCACCATCTCGGGGTTCCCGCTCCTTAGCTGCGGTGGACTCCGATGCAGAATCTTCCCGCCTTCTTCCAGCATGTGGTCTGAGCTGCGCGAGTACATGTGCGCCGGCTGGAGTGGTTGCGGCACGCGCTGGATCGCCGAGGTGGACGCGGCATAGCTGTGCGCAGCGGACCGGACAGGCCGGTTCTCTTGCTCGCCGTACCTGTCTGCAGAGCGTATTGGGCGGTCGAGCGGTGGAGAGGCCTGATGGAGGGGGTTGTATGATGGAGGGGGCGATGGCTCGGCCCGAGAGTCGGGGAGATAGGGGACAGGGGATGGGGCGGATCGAGGGGATGAATCGTGAAGATGATCATAGTTGGGGTCGGGGGAGCGGGTTCGGGCTGTCCGAGAGTGATTCCTGGGCGGAGGGGATGCGCGCGATGCTTGTAATTGAGGGGAATCTGATATCAGCCCTACCCCGACTGGTCACTCACTAATCAGAGACGGAGCAGCTGCGAGATCCTCCACGCCTTCTTGCTCCTCTACGGGCGGGATCACTCTTCTGGCCGGCCCACCAAAGCGCGACAATCCACCCACGCGCCGGCTCGTCGATGCCGCTGTCGAATGACCCAACGTCCGCTCCGCCAGCCCTGGGGTCTGGTACGTCTGCCCCGAAGCCGCTGGTTCCCGCTCGCCATTGACCGCGTTGGACGAGGTCGAATGAGCCAGTGTCGGCCGCAGTGTCGCTGTATGTTGGCGATAAGTCGACGTGGAGGCGAGCTATTCTCAGCTCAACCCTCAGCTATCACTCACAGATTCGTCCATCTCCCTCGTCCTTTCCCCTATAAGCGGGGCCGGCGACATCCTTGCTACCGGCGCCGACACTACACGCTGGAAACGCCTGACCCTATCTGGCTGGACCGACCCGTCCCCCTCGCTCCCACCAGAAGCGCGCGGCATATATCCCCGCCCGAGCGGGGCGTATGGTGGCGTCGGGACGAGGCTCGAGCCCGAGACGGTCGACGCGTCCGTCAGGCCCATGATATGTGCAGACGACGCCGAGGAGTACGCTGGTGATCCCCCGCGCGCGGAAGGAGGGGTATTGAGAGCGTTGGAGAGAGCCGGGGACGTCCATCGCTCGGACCCCTGTATTCCCCCACTTCCCGCTTTTGCGTGTCCGGTCCGCCCGCTATTGGATGAGAAGTGTGATCCCTTCCTCTCCTCCGCTTCGGACGCAGCGGCCGCCCGATCATCCGTCACGACTCCCCAGTCAAAGTGAAAGTCCGGCACCTGGACCTCAAAGGATTCGTCCTCGCCCTCAAGCTTGAGGTCATCGAACGCAGACGCGATGTCCGGCTGACGAGTAGCCGCCGGCATGGCGTAGTGTGCAGGTACTCCTGCCTGGACGTCGTAGTTGTGGATGCGTTGTTTCAGGTAGTGGAGTCACAAGCACGAGTGTGTGTTGGCAGCGCGTAGATATAGGTGGACAAGGATAGAGAAGGGCAACGTCAAGGTTCGGAAAAGAAATCAAGGGCGAAGGGGGTTTGTTTACACGCGCCTCCGAATTTACGTAACGGGCCTGTTGCTGCTGATGTGATGAGCGCGATCGGTGTATATGCATGTAAATGGTGCATCTTCACCGTCGACCCGCTGCATGCGCCAGCCGGGCCAGAACACTGCCTACAGGCCGCAAGCGCACACATTGCTGAATACTTCTGCCGGACAAAAGTTGACAACTGCATTCATCTTGGAGTCGGCGTGATAAACCGATCTACTACTTCTCCGCGACATTCTTCTGCTCTCTCCTGCTGTCATCTCCCCTCTCCCCCGGCTCGCCAAGTGAGGGGTTCTGGTCTTGTAATGATCTCTTCGTTCGTCTAAGTGAGAATGCGTAAAGTGAAGGTGGTGTGGGTATGTAGTGTTCGTGCGTGAGGAAAGGGGTGGAGGTACCGAAAGGTGGATCTTGGGATGATTGAGTGGGCTGCCACCGGGTGATTTACGAGAGCGTAGAGTACAGGAATCTGGATATCAGCTGAATCCTGGAGAAAGGCGACGACGATGGCAGCTCACAAGTTGTTCGTAGCCGCAATCTGGAGCGTCAGCTTGAAACTATGCGCTAACAGGAAGAGACAACTCACAGCAATGGTATTTTCTTGTGGGTGCCAACTTGCGTGTAGCTACATTGTCAGCTTCTGCACCCAGTCGACAGGGAATTATAACTCACAATCTTCTTCTGGAAGTCTATACCCTCCGTCTGCAGCCCCTCCTTCTTTCCTGGTGTCTTCCCCCTCGCCCCGCCGACCTTCTTTGCCTTGAACGCCGACTTATCCGCCTGAAGCACCACATCGTTATCGGTGTTGACATCATAGATCCGGAAGTAGTTGTGGTATGAGCCGGTCAACACCGAACTATCTCATCAGCTCTGCCCTTCGTTTCGTAGCTAAACACAAACTCACTCTCCGTCCCCGCTAAAGGTACACTCAAACTTATCAAAGATACAGTCATTCTCGTACAGATCGCACAGCTTTTGCCGGAGATGATCGTGGATGTTTATCGTCTTGACCGGCTTGTTCTCCATGGCGATGTCCCAGATCTTTAGGGTGAGGTAGTCGCGGGAGAGAATGTATCGGCCGTCCTTGGAGAACTTGACGTCCGAGATGGACGAGATGATTTCGGAGAAGAAGGATTTTTGGGTCGGATCTTCCTCCTCTTCAAACACTGTGGGTCAGCTGGCTTCCCGGACGCGGACTTCGTAGCTTACACTTCGCATGAGCGTCACAAAGGGCCGACTCTCGCATATCTGCGAGCTTGATGGTTCCCTTTGAGCTAGAGTACATGAAGAGGTTGCAGTGGATCGGGTGGAACTCGGCAGCGGTGATGACTTCAGTTAATTCCTCCATGTTGACGGGTTTGATGTCGACAATGTCTGCCGTGTCAGTTTTGCTCTCCGCACGAGCAGAGAGACACTCACTGAAGCTCTGATCGCTGATGTTCAGGTTCCACAGGTTGATCCTCAAGTCATCCGCCGAGATATACGTCTCCCCGTCCGAATTGACGGATATCGAGTTGATGTGATATGCGTGGGCGTTGGCATAGACTTTCCGAGGGACAGCGGCGGTGATAGAGTCGTGAGTGGTCATTTTCGGCAAGCGTAGAGGTGGCTGGGCCCCATTGGCTCCTCCCGATGGAAAGCCGTCCGAATGGTTGTTTTCTGCTACCACTTTGATTTGCTTGTCGAATACCTTCCACAGCTTTATGGTTTTGTCTGCATGTCAGCTGGGGCACTGATTTTACTGGAGGATGAGCGTACCATTTGTGCTGAGGAGGAAATGAGCCGAGTTCTGCCTCTTGCACCACTTGATCCGGTTGATCTTCTCCTCGATCTCGAGCGATTTAAGGTAATCGAATTCCGGCTCATGTGATTGGAACTGACAATCAGTGCCTACCTACCACTATGAACTGTACTACATACCTCTGTATAGAACTTGTACTCGCATCCCCGTTTCTGCGGCGGTCAGCGTCATCGCGCCGGCCAAAGCTCAAGCACGTACCTGCTCGTTTCTTTCAAACAATACAACCCGACCACCCTTATCTCCAGTCGCGAGATAGTCTCCCGTGTGGTCAAATTCCACTGTGGAGATTATGTCGGCTGAGAGTGTATCAGCACACGTCCCATCCCCAGATACCGGGGGACAAAGGGAGGATAGCTATGCTGCATACCTTCCGTTATATCATCCACCTCGCCCTTGTCTCCAAAGCACTGGGCGAATCGCCATTGTGCGGAAGTCTCAGCCTCCATACTGGGCCATACAAAGCCAGTGTCGATTACGGCGAAGAGGGGTGAGGCTGAGTCGGCCGTGGAATGGAGATGAAGGTTTGGTTCGGGCGCGTGACTGACGATGTCCGATGCTTGGTGGAAACAAGACGCGCAAGAGCTAGCGAGAGGATTAGAGGGGCGGTGTAAGAGCTGTAGCTGACGCTGTTGAGTATTAGCTGTACAGTATGTATATAGGTAGAGTGTGTATAGGCTGGCTGTCTGTCTGCTCCACTTGGCTGCAAGTTATTAAAGGGGAGCTGTTGAGGAACGCCCATGACGAAACACGCGGAGCTAAAGAGGGGGGATCATTCAAAAAGGCCAACAAAGGTTTTTGGTACCGCTAATGAAACTCTAATAGCTATTAGTAAATGGTAACCAATCAATTCGATTAGCCCTTGTCCGCCTACTCCGTCCGTTTGTGCCCGACCAACCAAAGTCAGCTCTCCTTCATATACCTCCCTCACCTTAGTCGACCCCATACCCATATATCAGCCATGCCCATCGCTCCCATCGTAGGCAAGGTAAGTTAATCCTGCAGAACTGGGCGAAAGCTCAGCCGCTATTTGCTGGCGTAGCGCTTCGCTCGGCGGCCACAGCAAGAACTTTCGCTGATATCCTGCAGCTCCGCAAGCGGCTCATCACCGACCTGTCAATGGGGTAAGCTTGGCAGCATCGTCAGATGGGACAGGATCATACTTCATTGGTGTGCAAGGAGGAGGTGCTGACAGTTGGCAGTCTCGGTCTTGGATTCGCCGGCGGATACCTCTTCTGGTGAGTTTTGTTTCTAGTCACAACAAATAGCGAAGCCATGGCTGATTTTGCTAGGTACACTGTGCACAAGCCCATCGGTATGTTTGCATTAGGTCACGAAAGGATGTGGCGGGGGGCTTCGAGAGAGGCTGAGAGGTGAACAAGCGCTGATGATTCAGTCCACCAGCGTGACGAATACTACAAAAAGTACGACGCGGCCAAGGCATAGTAGAGGGATGATGCAATGGGGTTCGGCGTGAAAGGGCAACACGAGGGCTAAAAGTCAGGAGGATGGTGATGTCTCGTCAATCCACCTCTCCTGGTTTGAGCTCTGACTGAAAGGATCCGGCAGGGATGGGCTGAAAGGACTGACCTGTCTTCATGCTGTTGATGGACTGAACGGACAGAGGGACGAGTCAAGCTCACCATCATACTCATCTCTTGCAGGCATTATGGGCCAGTGGTTCATCAATCTACTCGGCATCGTACTGGGCCAAGCTCAACCCAAGGGCAAAGTCCACGGCAGTCATTTTTGCCCCGTGAAACCATGTAACAAATACAAGGGGGCAAGTGCAAAAACGACAAATGCGCTGAAAGAGCGAAACATACCTCAGCAGCGAGCTCAGGATACGCTAGACACGCTATATGACGAGTTCGAGGAGAGGTGTAAGGTGTATCATAAGTCAAGGGAGACGAGGATGTTACCTTTTGCTGCGCACCCACTGGTTCGTACTCTATTATCCTCACAGGCAGCGCTGACACCAGTGTAGAGCAATAGAGTACCGGAAGGCGCAAGCTGGCGCTGTAAATTCGCCATGATCTGGGCACGCCGATACTCGCGCTTCCTCGAAAGGCTTCTGACTGTGCCGGGCGTAAGTCGCTGGAGTCAAGAGACCTTCCCACGAGCACAGCTGACCCAGCAGACCAAAGTCCCAATCGGACCAGGCGTCGGCATGGACGCAGTACCCTTCGCCGGAGGATCTGTCCTCGCCGTGATCAGCACAATGGTTTTTACCATCCTCTCGCGCATCGCTGGTATTCCGGTTCGCATTTATCGAGAGAACCTCATGACGATCGCGGGGGATGGTGTAGTCACGTGAGCCAGGTTCAGAATGCAGCTGATCATGAACAGCTCCGTTCCAGGCATAGGCTTTGTGGCTGGATTCTTCATCCAACCCAATCTGAGGGTCGCCTGGCAGGTCGCGTGTTATGCGTGGTTTCTGGATGTTCTCAAAGATTGTGAAGAGGTGGAGGTCGATCCACTTTACTACAGGAGTAAAAGGCTGGAGGAGCTGTTTGGAGTGGGCGCGGATTTGCGATTGAGCGCCGACATCAAGGCGGCTGTTGGTACGTAGTATGGATTGGGCATGAAGTGCAACTAGGACCCGATGGATCAGTGCCCGCCGGACGGATGCTCGGGAGCTCAGGTGTATGGCCGAGGTAACTGCAATCGCATGCAGTACAAGACGCTACAGCCTCTCACCTTGGCCCAGGCCCTGATAATAGGCTCGGGCTGGTCCGAGCGTTTGCCCATTCAACTCCACCCAAAAACGTTCAGTACATTTGTCGCGTTGCATCTTTGTTTTGCGATACATACCATGACCTGGACAAGATGAGCAGCCAGCCCATCACGCGCATCGATACCCAGGCAGAAGCGTCCGGCTCCGGCTCGGGGTTGAGACCATGTACGCGACCTTTAACACCACAAATGTCCGTTGGCTGACGCCAAGATCCCCATTCACTAGTGGAATCACCCTCAAGCCTGGGCTCGCCATCCACTAGTATCGCTCCCGGTAACGCGCTGCTGGATACCACGCGACGCTCGGCTAGGCGACCACCTTCGAGAGTCATCAAGACTTTTCAGGAGGTGACGGTGACCAAGACGATCAATGCGGAGGAGTGGTATGAGGAGTTGGAGTGTGGAGTGTGAGTCCTCCTATGTTGCTGAGGGATCGGCATGAACGTATAGGTCTAAAGCTGATCCCATAGGTGTGCGCACGTCCTGTGAGCATGACTGCCTTGTGGAGAACGAGTATGGACTGACAGAACAGCGGCGCGCCTCAAGCTCTGGTCCCCTGCGGGTATGCCTTCATCCCTTTCCGCGCAAGAAATCCCATACTGACTCTGTCAGCCACTCATTATGCGGTCCATGTGCCTGGGAGTGGATCAAGAAGAACAGCGTGAGCTTCTTATTGTGGCTCGAAAGGAGACGCGTGACAGAAGCTGATCAACCCAGAACCTCACCTGCCCGCATTGTCGCCATCAGCTACATGACTCGGTCCCCTTCGTTCCCAACATCGTAGTCGATCAGATCATCGAGCGCAAGCTCCGAGGCCTCCCAGAGTCAGAAGAGAAGACCAACATCATCACGGAACGAGAGGAGAAGGCCGAGTGAGCCCGGCCTCTCTCAGAACGTAAAGGGAAGGAGAGCTGATCCCCAGAGCGTGGAAGCTGGTCCAAGCGGCCCTGAAGCCCGTCGTACCCCGTCGCCGTAACCTCGACGACGCAATCTTCGGCTTCTTTGGCGCCGAGAACAACATCCAGAGCGCCCATCAACGGCGCGCATCGCGACACCTCCCAGAACTCGGCGCGCCCGTGGAGGTACCCGGTGCCCGTCCACCTCCGATCCGCCGACCGACACATCCGTATGGTGCAGGTATGAACCTCGCGGAGATACGGCGACATGAGGACGGGCAGCAGCTGCCCAGTCGGACGGAGTTGCGGCGGCTGCGCGAGGCATCGTTCCGGGCTCAGCAGGACCTGCAACAGCAGCAGCTCGATATTCTCGAGGAGGAACCGGGGCCAGCGGGGCCGGCGATGGTGGCGGCACCTCCACCTGCCCTGCAGCGGCGTGCGCTGGTCGCACTCTCGCCATCTCCTCCACCGGCAGAATCGTCCAATCCTACCAGCGGAATGCGACGGGCGAGATCAGGCAGCGACGGTCCCGCGGGACCACGTCCGCTCAACACTCGGGCGGGAGGACTGCGGTCCAGGGCGCTGGCGGACAGACAAGCGAGGGGGCGGGGATCTTCCAGGGACCCGCTGGTGCTGGTCTCGGACAGCGAGTGACGAGTGCGACATGACTATGACGAGGGTGGACGTGTTGTATAGGTAGCATTGCAGAGACATGTAGCAAGAAATAACGACCAGTCCGCATGTATACATCTGATGGTATCGTGTCAAGATCGTAAATAGCTATAGTGTCCATGATAACCCGCTCGTAAATGCCAGGATCAGAGCTTCGCCGGAGACGACGGCTTGCTCGATCCCGAAGGCGCAGCCTCGATATACCGTACCATCTCGTACTCCTTGTGCTTGAACCTGGCGATCAGCTGAAGCCACTCATAGCTGTATCTCAACTCACCCGCATTTCTCGTAGAAAGCTGAAAGATCAGCTGGACCCCCCGATCGATCGACCAGCGACACTCACGTATGTTCTCCTTGCTACAGTCCAGGATGATCTTGTACACCCCTTGCCCCCTCCCGACCTCCTCCAGCGTATTGATGATCTTCAGTCCCAGCTTCCTGCCCTGCATGGACTTTGACACCGCGATGTCTTCGATATGACCGACAAGGCCCGAACTGCGGACGAACTTGCGCTCAATGATGATAGAGCCGCATGAAACGATCTGTTCGTCAGCTTAGGCCTATCACGAGCAGGTAAAATGGGGCTTGCCTTGTCGGTAGGCTTGTGCACGATGACAATCGTGAAATAGGTGTTGGGGCAGGATCTGAGGTGGTTGAAGGTGTCTGTCAGGTCAGCTTCATCTGCAGATAATCTGATCAATAGCTCACCCGCATATGATTGCGATGACAGCTTGGGAGCTACCGTCAGTACTGTCAAAAGCTCGAGATGGCCGCGGTCGCCATCAGAGGCTCGAAGCGGTCGGAGCTGGACGTCAATGCGCATTCGACCCCGAGCTTACCTCCAGATCCGAACCTAGAGACTCCGAGCAGGAAGCGGGTATGAGAGAGGGATCGAATAGCAGGTCATCGGCGCCGCTCATCCTGCGTATACACTGGCAGGGATCGAGGTGATATTGACTGAAAGCGAAAGTGAACGCTGCGTTATTGCGAAGGTTTGAGGAATGCTGCGTTTGGGTGCATGACGTCCAGTCTGAGACCTCCCTCTGACTCCTCTGACCTTGACTGATCTCAAATTATTACATCCCAGATATGAGTACTACCAAGATGACCAGATACCCTACGGAAGACTCTACTATGCCCATCTACTCTAGACGTCGTTCTTGTACTCGTCGTGCTCCATCGACTCGGACTTTGAGTTGGTCTTCTTGAGCTCATTCTGCTCCGAGGCAAGACGCAGTGCCGCCGCCTCGTTGATCCTCCGCTCAGCCTCCATCATCTCCAGCTTCTTGTCGTCGTCCTCAAAGATGACAGCAGCCTCCTCGACCGTAAGACCACGGGTCTCTCGGATGGTGAAGTAGAAGCCGACGAGGAAAGCGATGAGGACACCGACGTAGACCGCGTAGTAGCGCCATCCGATTCTGTTCGAGTCAGCGGGGTTCCTGGGGGCCACGGCGAGCTGTGTAGACTGTACTCACGCAGCCAGAGCGACGGGGTTCGCAAATTGATTGACTGCTTGATCAGCTCATGATCGATGAAGCAGAAGATGAGAAAAGCTCACAGGTCTGCGCAACGTTCTGAGACATGCCGTAGAGTCCGACACCCTTCGCTCGGAGCGCGGTGGGGAGAATCTCTGGGACGTAGAGCAGGGGGAGAGGGGTAAGAGCAGCAGAGTAGAAGGCCTGCTGGATGAAGATGAAGGGGACACTGCGTGGTCAGCGTGGAAAACACGATCGACAGGCAAAAGAGACTTACATCGAGACACCCATCGCAGGGATCTTGGTGGTGTCGTATCCGCCGGCGAGACCGGTGAGCATGACAAAGCAGAAGAGCTGGCCAGCGAGCGAGATGAGGAAGAGAGGCCTGCGTCCGTAGCGCTCCACGAGCGAAGCACCGCCCATGGCGACGAACCAGTTCATGATAGCTGGAAAGTCAGCCCTATTCCGACAAAAAAGGATGCGAAGACTTACCAAGACCACCGTTGATACCAGCAGTCTGAGGGGGAGCAGTGATGCCCACCGTTTTGAGGATTGGTACGAGGTAGTACTGCAGAACGTCAGCAGGACTCATGTATAGGACCAGAAGACGTCAACTCACCTGGACGACACCGTTTCCGGAGAGCTGGGTGCAGAGACCGATAAGAATGATGACCCCGATACGGCGGCGGTTGGAGGCGACATTGACAAAGGTCATCCACGATGTCTCCTTGGACACCTTGGACACCTCGATCTGAGCCTTGATCTCGGACATCTCAAAGACGACGAGCTCATCGTCCATCTTGCCGTTGGCGCTGTATATCAGTACTTGTCACCGCCGGAAGCAAAGTAGACTCACTGGTAAGTAGCGAGGATCTGGTGAGCCTCGGCGTCCCGGCCCTTGGTGATGAGCCAACGAGGGGACTCGGGGACAAACCAAAGACCGAAACCAAGGACGACGGGCCCGACACCTTGGAAGAGTGCAGGGATACGCCATGCCCAAGCGCTCTCTCCGGGGAAGTAGACCATTGCGAAGGTGATCCATGCGGAGAGAATGGAGCCGATCTATCCATCAGCATGGTATACAGTAAGTTGCACTGTATAAACTCACGTAGAAAGTGGTCAAGAGGAAACTTCCGGCAAAGTGGCGCATCCGGGGGTGGGCAAGCTCGGGGATGAGTGTGACAGTGCCGATCTCTGATAATGATCAGCTGGGAGCTGTGTTTTGTGTGACAGTAGGGACCTACGAGCAGCAACAGTTCCCACACCAAGGAGGACACGAGCACCAATAAATTGGGCAACAGAGTAAGAGAAACCGGCCACGATGGCACCTGCCAACATGAAGAAGACCCCGATGGCGATCGTAAACCGTCTCCCGTACTTGTCAGTCAGGATGGAGAAGACAGGGGCGAGGGGAATCTTGGGAAGATAGTAGGATGCGGCAATGAGGCCGAGCTTGGTTCCAGTTGGGTATTCCTGCTTGGTCAGCCCTCATCACCAATAGACCGAGGCGAGTGGCTGACTCACCAAATCACGCTGCCATGCGGGCAATGCCTGAAGACCGTTGAGGAGGGAACCATCGTAACCCAAGGAGTAGACGGTGAAATACAGGAGGACAATGTGGAGCATGCCTAGTCGTCAGCGGGGCTCATGTGGGTTTAGTTAGAGAAGCGCATATGTTGGTATCGCTCCATCAAGAGCAGCACTCCAGACAGTACGAGATCAGTAAGACTCACCTCTCCGCATCCCAGGATCATGTCGCCATGATGGGTTGGTGTTGTTGGCGAGGTCCTTGTAATTGATAGCCATGACTGCGGGGATGGTGTTTATGAGCGAAAGGAAAAGCGGGGCGGGGGAAGTGAGGAGTCTCCAGGGGGCCACGTCTTATATGGCTGTTATTTTGGTCCGAGCTTCGCCTCATCGGACCATGTCCGCCCATGGCGACCCAAGGAAACTTGGCAAAGATGCGGGAGCCCGAAAAGACTCGGATCGGCAAGTTTATCCGTAGCCGCTCGTTGTTCCGACAATTAGCCATCGATCCGAGAATTGCTGAAAGAGGTGTTCTACCGGATAAACCGTGTTTGAGCCCCTGAAACACTCATGAAACCCCTTGAGGAGGTACCGGCCGAGAACGGCCGAGAACGACCGGAACGGCCGGAACCTTCCATGCCTCGACTGCAGCGAAGCGCACACAGCGGACACTGGTAGGGTAGGGTGACCACTCTGGTCACAGGTTACGGTGACCAGTCACGGTGACCAGTAACCAGCCTGGTCACCGACGGAGAGCGCGGTGACCATGTGACCCGTTATGGCTGAGTGCCCCAAATACCTCTGAGAGCCCCATGAAGCATAGTCAGTAGCAGCTACAGCAGCTCGGCAGTCCTTCGTGCGTCGCCGACACTTTGCGAAGGCCCTCTGATGATGCATTGTAGCAGCGAAGGTGGTGGCGGAGAGCCTTTACGTCATAGGATTTGGCTGGTGCTTTGCTACTGCTTGGCTGGGTCACGGGCTACACGTGACCACGGTCACTGGTCACTGTGTAGTGACCACCTGGTCATCGAGCAAATGTGGGTGGTCACCCTACCCTAGCGGACAGGCCTCCGCTCCGCATCGATCGCGACTCCCTCCATCTATCCAGACTCAGAAGCATGTCTGCCCCCGACAGCCCCATCAAGGTCGCCTTCGTCGGCTATGGCTACACTCACCGCACCTTCCACTTGCCCGCTATCCTCCTCTGCCCCGAGTTCATCGTCCACGCTTTTGTGCAGCGGAAGGAGTTCCCCATCGACAAGCGTACCGGTCTACCGGGTCCGAGCTGCGTCGATGACTATCCCAATGCCAAGCGCTATGCATCGATGGAGGCGATGCTGAAGGATGACGAGGTGGAGCTAGTAGTCGTGGTGGTAGCTGGGGAAAGCCACGCTGAGCTCTGCATTCAAGCGCTTGAGGCTGGCAAGAATGGTAAGCAATTGACAGGGCCTGGCTGATGTCAGTCATTGTCGAGAAGCCGTTCTGCATGAGCTCTGCCGAGGCGGACAAGGTCCTCGCTGCGGCCGAGAAGAGCGGCAAGCTTCTCAGCGTCTTTCAAAGTGAGTCACACTTGTACTGCACCGGAACTAGCTGATCTAAGGTCGCCGCTATGACTCGTGCTTTCGCACCGTCAACAAAATCGTCAAGTCCGGCGTATTGGGTACCATCACGTCTGCACAGATCCGGTACGACCTCAACAACGCAGCGTGGGCGAGGACAAGCACGGACCCAGGGTATACTCCGGGCCAAGGCATCATGTTTGGCATCGGCAGCCACAGCATCGACCAAGCGCTCGAGCTTTTCGGTCTCCCCTCGCATATTACCGGCTTCTATCGGGCACTCCGCGGTATCGAGAGTAAGACGGACGATACTTTCATGATTGTCATGCGATATGACCACACCCACCCCGAGCTCCAGGTCATCGTCGGAACCGAGCTCGTCTCGGTCCTCCCGCGGCAGTTGCGCTACTTTGTCCGCGGCCGAGAGGGGTCGTACGTCAAGTTTGGGGAGGATCCGCAGGAGGAGCAGCGATCCAATGGGATGAAGCTAGGGGATGAGAGGTTGGGTGTAGAAGAGGAAGACAGGTGGGGCCTTCTCAGTACCAAGACCAAGGTGAATGAGAACCAGGTATTGGAGAAGGAGCTGTGGGGCGGGGATGTCTGGACAGGCAAAGTGGAGAGCGAGACGGGCAGTGGGGCGGACTACTATCGTGATCTGGCAAAGGCGCTGCGGGGCAAGGGGCCGTTGGTGGTGGACCCGAAGCAGTCTAGGGATGGGTTGAGGATCATGGAGCTGGCGAGGGAGAGTTACGATACTGACAGGACCCTGGAGTTCGATTAGGCGGGGGTACGGCTTGTAAACGCAGACAATGTGCTCTTGTACCCTTAGCAATTATTATCTGACGGCTTTTCGTTGAGCTGGATGAATGTGAACGGTTGGAAACGAGGCCAGGTCTACCAATATATCATAATGTCCCTCACGCAAGAGCTTCGCGATCAGCTGGTCTGCACACCGTACCAAGCCAGTCCCGCCAGTCCGCCTCCAACAATACTTCCCCAAGCCGGACAGCCCCAGTTCCTGTTACTCAAAAACGCCCCCGCAGCCACCACCGCCCAGAACGGATCCGCTGTCAACGGTCCACTGACAGTCTGCGTCCCGCCGCCCCCTTGTCCATCCGCCGAAGAGTAGATGTATCCCACGAGGAACAGCTGCCATACCGCCGTAAAGACCAAACCCGCGGCCGAGGCGTTCAGGCCTCGGATGACCGACCGAGCGATGGCCTTGTCGCGCCAGGAAGAGTAGAGTGGGAGCAGACCGAGTTTGAGGAGTATACCGGGTGAGAAGATGCCGATGTATCCGAGGAATGCGCCAAGGATGCGGGAGGAGGTGGAAAAGGGGAGAGCGAGGAAGCCTAGGGCGACGGCAAAGTTGAAGTTGGGACCGGGGAAGGCTTGCCTGAAGAGTCAGCTCGAGCAGAGCCTGCTATTCGTGGCTATTAAACTACTCACAAAATCGCAAAGATGAGCAAGAAGTCACGAGAGCTGACCCATCCTGCACGATCAGCACATGCTCATATCGGCTCGTACTCTTGCTCCAGAAGGTTTGGGACTGACCTGGAACAACAGCGTAGTCTCGCAAAAGCGGAATGACCACGGGTCCACCGCCAAAGATGATCGTACCCGCTAGTAACATGTTGGCAAAGAACTGCACATCAGCGCTCAGCCTTGCAACCACCTAATATGTGACCACTCACGTCCAGCTCCCGAGGTACTGTCTTGCCTGAATTGGCCAGACCGCCTCGTACTGCGAGCGGGATCACCAGTAGCAGGACAAAGCCGCCGATCAGGGCGAAAGCGGACCGAGGTGAGACAACCTGTAGCAGGTCTTCATGACGCTGCGCTTCTACCACCGCAGGGACCTCGGGATCGGTGTGGGTTGTGGATCGACGATGAGTGGTAGTGGAAGCAGGTCGACCGGAGGTGAGATCGGACTTGAGTGAATCCTCCTCGATGGCTGCGGGCTGGACGATGGGTGAGGGCGGTGGGGATGGAAAGTGTGAGGTATCAGGTAGGGGAGCCGGACTCGGTCGAGCAGTCACCGGCGTGGCGAGTCTAGGAGGCAGTGTCGGCAGCTCCATCCCTTCCGCTTCGGCTGGCTCGTCTCGCGCCCTTTCCCTCCCGAATGCCCTCTTCGCCGGCCTGTATATCCACTGCCGGCGAAAGTCCCACACAAGCGTCACTGCTCCGCCTGCCGCGATGAGCGATGGGTACATCCATGGTGCGTGATAGCAGATGCCAAAGCTCGCCGAGAGCCAGACCAGGGCCAGCGTGACCTTGTCCGTGGCTGCCGCGGTGCCGAGCTGGTACGCCGCTAGAGCGATCAGACCGACTGCCGCGGCGTTGAGACCGGAGAGAAGGGCGAGTACGATGGGAGGCAGGACAGCTGGGATGTTGCTGATACCCGCAGCCAGGCCCGCCATGCCGAGCGCGCCAGGAAGGGACCAGCATAGAAAGGCTACCAGGCCGGGAAGGACCCCGTGTTTGACAACGGCGATGCTGAACGCCAACTGGGTGGATCCGGGTCCCGGCAAGGCATTACCCAGAGCGAAGAGGTCGAGGAAGGTCCTCTCATCGACCCACTTTAGTCGATGGACGAATTTCTCACGAAGGATGATGACATGGACGCCGGGTCCGCCGAACGACGTGAAGCCTAGTGGCAGGTAGTATCGCAACGTCGAGGCGAGACGAGCAGGCAGGGTCATGGGATGAGGCGCTGTATTCAGAGGTGGGTGTTGTTGGTGGATGTGCTGCACATACAGGCAAGCCCGAGTTCTTACATGCAGTTTTACAGGTGAGGTTCGCAACAGCTGGCACGAACGTGCTTGATCGTGATCTGATCTCCCTTGGCCTCTCTTCCGCTCTTGGCGCAAGATCAGCGACTTTCATTAGGAAGTGACCATCACGTCACAGGGGTCTTGATTAGCAGTTTGTAATGAAAATCATCTACCCCTTTAGCCATCATATCCTATTACAGTTCTAAAGCTACATTCCTAACCGCGGCTTATCGCGGCTAGATCGGCCTTATCAGCTGCCTTATCGTTACCGCCCTCCTGCAACCGCCTTCCTCTTAGAGTTCAAACGGCTGCTATTGCCGACAGCTGATAAGGAGCAATTGGCGCCTACAGCCACCGCCTCATAGCACGAGAGGAAGCCAACGGCGTCATGTCACCGGGCATCGCGAGAGGAAGACAATGAGGAGGCGGAACGGCAGTGGAACGGCGGAATATGATTCGTCTGAACAGCTGACCGGAAGAGGGCGCGGCCAAGTGATCTTCGCTTACTCATTACACTCACAGCGATACCGGCCCTCCCTTGGAGCCCCCTCACCCCCTTCTGCTGAAGATCACACTGCGAAGTCTGCTCTGTTCTTGTGAATCGTTTGCACCTCGTTCGAAATGTCGACCGCGACAAAGCCTGAACAGCATATGGTCGAGGCCCGTCACGATAGCGCCGACCCCTCGGTACACTCGGACCCGTTCAAGTCTACGCGCCAGCCTGTGGTAGACGCCGAAGCATTGGGAGTCAATGAGAAGGCCGTTCTTCGCAAGACGTATGCCTACCTCTGGCCCCCGCGCGCAGAGGCACTGGCTGATCTTCAGTGACCTCCACCTCCTGCCCTGGCTATCATTCCTCTATCTCCTCTCATTCCTCGACAGGACCAACATCGGTAATGCCAATCTGTTTGGTCTGTCAGCCGACCTGGGTCTGAACCCGACCCAGTACTCGGCATGTCTCGCAGTCTTCTTCGCCATGTACGTCACATTCGAAGTGCCTAGTAACATGGTCATGAAGGTGAGTCTCGTTGGCTGCAGCGCAGTGGCGTGGCTGACAAGCAGGCTTGGCGGTCAGTAGCTCTTGATTATCCTTACTGAATTCAGCTGATGGGGTAGACCGTCCATGTGGATCCCAGTCATGATGCTCGCGTGGGGGATAGTCATGACTCTCATGGGCATCGTACGGAACTACGAGGGTCTTCTCGTCGCCCGTATCTTCCTCGGCGTCACCGAAGCTGGACTGTGGGTTTGGGACATCGGATCCCCCTCGGCTTGTTGATGCGTACGCTGATCTTCAGTTTCCCGGGTGTCTCATTCTTCCTTACCCAGTGGTACAGGCGGTACGAGATCAATTTCCGGATTGCCCTCTTCTTCTCAGCTGCCACCATCGCCGGCGCTTTCGGAGGGTTGTTGGCCAGGTTGATCAACTTGATGGATGGAGTTGCCGGTTTGCAGGGCTGGGTGAGTCAAAGCACTTGAGTCGCAGGGTGTTGAACTGACATAGCCAGCGCTGGATCTTCATTCTTGAGGGTATGTCCTTTGACACAATCATGCGTGTCAGCGTGTTGACGAACAGGCATCATCACCGTCCTCGCCGCGATCGCCTCCTTTTGGATCTTATACGACTATCCCGATACTGCCAAGTTCCTCACCCCGGTCGAGAAGCAGTACATGAGTGATCGTCTCGCCCTAGACCGTGATGGCTGCAGCCACGAGTTCAAGTACAAATTCGCCAAGCATGCGTTACTCGACTGGAAGATTTGGGTCGTGAATAGATATCCTGCTGAAACAGTAAGCTGCGCTAATTGGGCAGTTCTGCATCATGTATCAAGGATCTCTTATGCCTGTGTACTGCTTTTCGCTATTCTCTCCGACCTTGGTTGGCAACATGGGCTACACGGCGGCCAACGCTCAACTCGTTAGTTGGTGTCACGCTTCTCGGCTTGTCCTCGCGCTGATGAGACAGCTCTCTACTCCGCCTTACGTCGCCGCTGCCATCTGTACCATCTTCGCCGGCTGGCTGTCGGACAAGCTTCGCATCCGCGGTCCACTCGTCATGGGCTTCGCTGTCCTCGGTGCTGTCGGCTTCATCATGCTCCTCGCCTCGGACATTGTGGGCGTTCAGTATACCGGTCTCTTCCTCGCCGCGATGGGTGTCTATCCCCTCATCCCGCTTATCGTCTCGTGGTCCGCCAACAACATGGGCGGATCTCTCAAGAAGGGCGTCGGAACAGCCATGGTTATCTCGATGGGTAACGCTGGCGGTACGTGTCATTTCAGCTCGCACTGCGAGATGAAGCTGATCTAGAAAAGGTATCATTAGCAGCTTCCTCTATCCATCAACAGATCGCCCGCGCTTCATCAAAGGCCACGCCGTCTGCTTGGCCTACTGCGCGATGACCTTCATCCTCGCGGGCATCATGACGCTCTACCTGGCCAGGCAGAACACAATCAAGGATAGGGTGTTGGCGGAGCATGGAACAGAGTTTACTGCAGAGGAGAAGGTAGACAGGGAAGACGATGGCGAGAATGTCCCTTGGTTCAAGTATACTGTCTGATCGTGGCGTTGATTCGGTGTGGTGTAGCTATCAAGCAATGGTGGGCGTTGTGCGGTATTGTAGACAATCAAGGATTTCTGTTGCATAATGATGCTCTGTTCTACGTCCTTGCTGACGCTTCTCACATCGAGCCGGAGAGCACAGGCTAGGGCATGACTCTACTCGATTGATGACCAAGTACTTCGCATCGATCTGGCGCGAAAGTCTCAGGGTGGCTGTAGAGTCGCATATGTATAAAAGTAAGGCAGGGGAATGTCTGTTATTGCGCTCGCTGTTATCAACCGCACTGAAGCCCTTGCTCAGTCAGAAATGAGTACTCAGTCCCAGTTGCAGCTACGTCGTGCTGAAGGTGCTCGCTGGCGGAATCTGGCGATCGTTTGCGGCTATGTTCCGGGATTTTTTTGCTAGAGTAATTTGAGTGTCATTTCATGTCGTGATGGATTGTATATCGGGATGGGCCACAGGTGCAACCCTCTGTGCCATCATAGCAGTAGCATACTGGGAATTTTAGATTTGTGAGTCATCGGAAGTCAGTACAGCGTCAGTGACCAGCATCGAGGACCGCACAGATCTCAAGGAAACGAATGAGACCATGCATGTCTGCTAAATCAAATGATGGTTGATGATAAAGTCTATGGGATCAGCTGAGTAGATCTCGTGGTAAGGTTCATGACTCACCTCGTGTCAATTCGAAAGCAACGAAAGTCGAAGCAGCAGCAGGTACAGCTCGGATCAAACTCGGTGCCAAGCCTCTGAACAACGCTCGTCTAGTGGTCTCAGCGAGACATCGACCTTAATCTCAAGAGAGACTCACATTCCGCCTTCCCGCACGATGGCGCCCAATTCCCGCGTAATGTACCCGCCACTCAGCCATCCGCCGCCGACCGGTGGCCGGTCCGCCAGCTGTACCCTCGACTTGACCACGTCCAGCGGGTAACAAGCGAGCCAGTAGCAGATACCGCCGACACCGCCAGAGGTCATTAGCGACCAGACGGGCAGCTGAGCGGCAGGGTCAGACGAGCGAGATTGAAAGAACCGCTTGGTCGTTTCGTATCCTGATCGTCAATTTGTAACTCACACTAGGGTTAATATGGAGAACGGACCAGCATAGAATCCAGCATACGCCGGTACCTCCCTTACTACAGTGATCTGAGATATAAGCGCTAACTCAGTTGCACAAGAACAGACTGGCTGCGGAGGAACAGCACGTACCCAATAACCCCGCATGATCCCATGCCTGAAACCGTAATCTCGCCACATATCCTTGAATACCCCAGATAGTTTCTTATCGCCTGCACCTCCGTACTGGCCTTGCATACGGATCTTGAACATCTCGACCTGGACATCAGCTGAGCGCATCCGGCGCTTGGGTGGAGACTGACAGGTGAGGCCAAGATGGCGTTGGCAGCGCCGGCCATGGAGCCCGCTAACGACACCTGCTTGATCGACAGGTCTGGGTAGGGCGATACCAGTCGACGCGAAGCACCGTATGCGGTGAAGAGGAGTGAGTTGACTGCTGCTATACCCAGTAGCGGCGAGGCCTAGCGCCTTCAGCTCCAGTCAGTCGTATCGAGAAGAAGCGGACTGACCATTCCTGCGGTATCAGCTTGAGCTCTACGCCGACTCGACAGAGGAGCAGGACCTACCCTTGTATAGAGCAAGGAATCCTTCCCTCCTTACAGTCGTCTGAAAGATGTCGAGCGTATTCTTGAACTGCCCTTTTGGCGCTGTCTGTGCTCTCTGGCCTGATCAGCTCCGGACTCCCACAGGGACAGCTGTCGTACCGTCTTGAGCGTATCTAATGGCTACATAATCAGCTTCTCTCCCTGCCTAAGATTGGTCACTTGACTCACTTGGCCAACCAATACCTGCGTCGCGCCTCCAACACTGCCAGCGATGAGCTCGATAAGGAGGTCATTCCGCTTTTTCGTTGGTGGCTCTGGGTAGGCCTGAGATGTAGAGAGGGTGTCCTTGGACATTGTGGCGGCGATCCTGATCTGTCCTGTGCTGCCTGGAGGATCCGCTCGTACTGTCAGTGGACCTTATGGTGTTGATGCTACCTCGATACCTCTTGTCGCCATCGTTGAGGTCTTCCTCGCCATCATACTGCCATCATCGCTTAAGCTCGGCGGTGCCGTGATTCGTGCGAGCGGTTATCGGAGGAACTCCGTCTGATCACAGCAAACCGCCGCTTGCTTGGGTTCCTCTTCTCCTTCGCCTTCATCCAGCATCGTCATAAGCTAAAGGTGCATCCCTATCAGAGGATACACAGCGATGCAAGGTGAGCGCTCGCCGGATGGAATCCAGAAGAAACATGGCGGGTACCCTCGCTGACGATGCCAGGCCTTGTCAATTACGCTGCTTCTCCCACCCCTTCCCCTCCTCCCTCCACAAAGAGGGGGGAGCAGGTCTCGCAACCTGTAAGTCTTCCCCCTCTTTCTCGTGAGTGAGCGAAGGATCACCCCATGCCCCCTTCCATCCCAACAATATCGCTTCCTCGCCAAATGATTCAAATATCAATCACGCCAAAATCATTCTCAACGTTTTTGAATTTCGCGGCCGGTATACAAGCCAATCACACGTCAAGCGGAAGCTGGCCCATCGACAGGTGAGCAGACTCATACACCTGGGAAACTCTTCGCTGACAATAGAAGTAAAGCCACCTCGAAGGACGCCATCGGGTATACGCAAATTGCCCAAACCGAGCGGGTCACCCGCTGTCGTCCACCCTGCTCCCTCGCCTACAATACCCACCGGTACATCGGCAAAGCGCCGGCGGACGTCCGAATCATTGGACAAGTCAGAAGCTCCAGCTCCGAGCCTCGACCTTCCTCAAAATTTGACGCACACCGCTCAATCGTCCTTACCCGCATCAGTCCTCGCTTCGGACCCGGTCACGACCGCCGAGGAAGCAGGCGAGGAGGATGGCTGGCCGGGATATCCGGGATGGTCAGATGAGGAGGTGTTCCGGAGGGTCTCTCGGCCAGATGAGATCCCGGGGCTGGAAAATTGGGGAATACCAGCCGAGGTGGATCCTGAGGAGTGTGATGATGCCTTAAAGGTGAGTAGTGACCTTCGCATCATCATTGTCATCAAGCTGATCTCGCCAGGCGAAAGTCTCCAACTTTCTCAAGCTCAAATACGAGAAAGGGGAGCATATCAACACACGCTTGCTGTCATCTGCTGCATTCGCAAATCCTTACATCTATTCCAAGCTGGTACATTTTACCACTGCTGTCCGAATATGACGCATGCTGATTCTCCAGGTCGACTTCGTCCAAATATCCGAGCACGGTACCCAGTTCCCCTCTGCTGGATGGCTTACTCGACGCAACCTCGAAAGCGAAATACCGCTGTACGGCCCAGCAGCAACCGCCGCTCAGCAGAAAGCCAAACAGGATGCGGCCAAAAGGGCACAGGAAGTGGGGAAACGAAAAGAGATTGCGTTCAAGCCAGGAAGAGCGGCAGATGAGGGTGAAGATAGAAGAGCGGGATCTGGGGGATGGGATAGCGGAAGAGGAGATCGAGGCCGGGGAAATGAGGGCCGGGAGAGACAAGGTGGTCAAGGTGGGAAGCGCGGGAGGGAGAGTATGGGGAATGAGGTGGGACGTCGGAAGCGGTAGCCAGACCTTAGTGCATCTGGGCTGGATACTGAGTATGGGCTTGCATGCTGCGACAGGAGAGCTATCTGCTTATCTTCTGATGTAGCTACTCACGAAGCCTCCCTACTAAGTCACTTGAGATGGATTCAACAGTGGACTAGAGGGCAATTGATACATCATCCACGCTCGAGGCGACTATACGATTTGACTGTCCGAGCTACAAGATATTATACTGATAGTGTCCATGGCTCGCACCACCAGAGGGCTACTCCTAGTCCCGACCTAGGCCTAAGCGAACGTGAAAGCCTGCTGCGGGTCCTGAGCCGAGCAGTGCCAGGTCTGGAGGACCGAAGGCTCGTCAGCCTTGACGTCGAGGCACTCCTCATCTGTTTGTCAGAGCCACTCTGAGAGTATGAAGGAGATAAAGGCTTACTGGCTGTGACTAAGAGGGGTCCTTGCTGGATGAACTGCTGCTGAGGGTAGTTGCCACACTGCCAGAGCTTCATCGCGACACCATCGTGGGGGTTGGTGCCAGCGTCGAGGCAGTAGTTGGTGCCGCTCAGCTGGAGCTGGTTGCCGACCCGAGTAAAGTACTTGGCGCCGTAGCTCGAGCAGGGAGCGACCACGACGGGGGTGCCATTGTCCGGGGTGTCAGAACCGGTGGTGAGCAGGCACTGGTCGTTGCCAAAGACGATGCGGAAGGGGTTGCCAGATGGCGCCGCGGTGCTGGAGGGCGCGGCGCTGCTGGTAGTGGGCGAGACGGTGGTGGTAGGTGCAGAAGAGTTGTCGTCAATGTACCAGACTGATGGATCAGCTTCGTTCCCGGTCTGTCGAGCAAACAAGGCTCACCCTGGTTGGTGTTACCGGTGGTGCATTGGTAGGTCTGGACACCGTTGTCCCCCTCGTCGAGACACTGGTTGCCGCCAGTCTGGGCGATCCGGTTGTCATCGGTGAGATACCAGGTCTGCTGCGGGGAGCCAGGGTAGGATTCCCATACCTAAAGGCGTGAGCTAGAACCAAGATATGGTAGGGTGACTAGACTTACCTTGAGGGCACCATTGTTGCCTGGGTTCAGACCAATGTCAAGAGCAAAGTTGGTGCCCGGGATGGTAATGGAGCCGCTGCCTCGGTTGATGAACCAGGTGTTGGCGCCTAGGCAGTCCCGAGTGATGACTGGCGTTCCGTTCTTGACGAGGCCGTAGCGCTGGACGCCAGGCAAGCCCTCGAGAGCAAGACACTGCCCATCTCGGCCAGAACGGATGAGTGTGCCGTCACGCTTGTGGATGGGAGTGGCAGAGACCAAGGCCAGAAGGGGAAGGAGAGCGAAGAGTTGGGCGAGCATCTTGAGTATAACGTGGAGGGATGGTGTGGTGTGCGTTGGTCAGAGTTGAGCAAGTGTAAGTCGCTTGGAAGTGGAGTGGCTGTCAAGTCTTGTGGGCCGTCTCCCCCCTTCTTATACTTCTGGGTCCAGATGCGGGACTACGCTGGTGCCGCTTGCATGCGGCGCTCGGGCCGGTGCGGCACCGCCAAGGCATCGCCACATACCGCATCAACACGTACCTGACAGCCTGTCGCGTCCCATGTGCGGGGCTTCGTCACATGGGCGCTTCCGACTGCTATGGTTCTCCGCCTCAAACATGACGTCAAGTCCGGCCGGCCGGCTTAAATCTCACTCGGCAGATGTGTGGCTGTCCAGCGGAGAGGGGCGGGGAGAGTGGGGGAGACTCGTCTTTACGTCAAGCTTCTATTCTAGGAACCGGACGAACCCGATCCGGTGTCGTGCCTTTGCGGAATGAGGAGGCGGACCGGTGCAGAGCTTGCGCTAGCGGGTTCGCGGCAAACCACGGATGCTTCTACAAGCGGTGATAGCATAGCCCTGCCGTCAATCTGCAGAGCCCGGCGTTGGGCAATATCCCTGGTCCGAAGAAGGTCGACTTTCGGGGAAGAGATACATCCACTGACGCGCCGCTCGTACATCCGGCAGCCCTCGATCGTATATGATGACCGAAGTGCTGCGCGGCCACAGCCGCACTCGACATATCAGTTAGCAGCAGAAGCAGAAGCGGTTCTTCCAATGTGGCTGAGGGATTCTCGCATTTTAAGATACAGGTGACAAGCATGTACGGCCCTCATTCTTCGCTGTCTACCGCCGGCCCCGGCTGCGCCAGCACATCACACTCCCACCTATCCCATTTGCCCCAGTACAGCCAGTCGTCCCGCAGCTGCATCTCCGCCATCCCCAGACCCGTCCGGTCGACCTTCCACGCCTCCGCCTTGCTCCGCCTGCGACGTATTGCCCTGGCGAGCCCCTCATTCCCTTCGGCGTCCTTCCGTAACCGAGTGAATTGCGCGTCTGATAATGCCGCTGCATCCCCGCTGGTATGCCTGACGATGAGATAGATGACCTCGGGGGGTAGGTCAAGGAGCCGGAAATAGGGGGTATGTGTTTTGAGCGATATGGATTCAATGGCTCGCTGAGCGGTGTCGATATCCGAAGGCGACTTTGCGTTGAGTAGTATCCGCGCGCAGGGTAGACACCGGAGAGCAGCCGCCTCGACCCGCTGAGTCAGAAGGCGATTCCGCTCGAGCAGCCGGGGGATACGCGCTGTCTCTTGTCCGAGTTGCCGCTCCTCCCTCCGCTTCTCCCCTGCCCGCATCTCCATCTCCTCCGCACTGGGCTGCACGGCTTCCACCCCGTCTTCCTCCTCATGATGCGCTGCATCCGACGCCGAGCTGCTAGCGAATAGGCCGAGATTGAGGATCGTGAAATTGCCTCGTTCTAGGGTATTGATGAGGTTGCGTACCGCCTCGAGGCCGAGCCGATTACCGTTGAGACCGAGCAGCTCCAGGTAGCGCGAGCGTGGCGAGGTAAGGTAGCTGATGATGGACGGAGAGATCTCTGGACCTAGGTTGCAGATGGACAGATGGAGCTCGTTGAGGTGAGGGGTGGAGAGGGAGTCGAAGAGCCGGATGATGGATTTGTCGAGGAGCCGCCTATTGTCGGTAAGGGACAGTGACTCTAGCTGAGACGCGTTGAGGCAGTACAGGATAGAGTCGAGGTTTTCCCGGAGCTGCCATGTCAGCCGAACTGCCGAGCTACGTAAATCTGACGGCCCACCTCGATCCGATTCCCCTGGAGCTGCACTTTTCGCATCATTACATCCTTCTTGGCATACCCCAGGATCACATCCACCACCGAATCCGTGATCCCATTGTGCCCCAGATTGATCTCCGTCAGACCCCATAAGCCGAGGTCCGAGGTCGAGTATTGATGGCGAAGAGAATTGAGCCCTTGCATGAGGACAAGAGTGCCCTCGGAGCCGAGGAGGTTGTGTGAGACATCGAGCCGGCGGATCTGACGATTAACCTTTGCGAGAATACGAAGAGCTGAAAGTCAGCGTGTCTCTGGGCCAGGAGTAAGATGGTGCTTACCGCCTTCTTCCCCGACAAAGCCGTGATCGGGCAGATAGACGAGGTCAGATGTCGATCTAAGTACGACCGCCATCTTCTCTCTACCGAATAGGGGTAGGTTTAGATTTCAGTCTGAGCAGTGATGAGTACAACGCCTGCTTTGTATGTTGTCTTTGTTCACGTTCTGGCGACCGATGACGCGATTGCGATTCTGCTCCACATTCCTTAGGCGTTGCAACACCTTGACAGAAAGCCTTTGCTGCGGCAGCTCGCCGATACTTTGAGCACATCACATAGCCTCGCACATACCAACATGAAGTCAACATGACCCCTGAGCGCCGTGTACTCGCCATTTATCTGCCCTGAGCGCCATGACAGCCGCTTTACTGCTAATCGCGCTATCCGTCGCCTTGCCTTTGCTCTTGGCCTTGCGAGTCTACCTCGTCCTCCCAGACTCCTCGAAGCCAGCATCGCGGCGCAAGGATGGCGAGAAGTGCTCGCTGGGTATCTTCCTGGGTTCTGGTAGGTCTCTACCATTCATCAGCCTCTCCATGATCTTTCGCACCCGATCCTAAACATAGGCTGATATTTGCAGGCGGTCACACCTCCGAGATGCGCACCTTGTTATCAGGACTCGACTTTGAGCGGTACACGCCCCGCACATACGTATACTGCCCTGGTGACGATATGTCTCTCAAGATTGTACGAGATCTAGAAATAGCGAAAGGGTCGTCCACAGAGGTAAGCATCGCGCCATCCCGCTTATACTCGCTCCGACGAATCCAGATGTTCCGAGAACGAGAAGACCGTAGTCCCCCAATCCAGACATAGAGCATCTAGCTGATTGTATAGTCCTACCATCTCGTTCAGCTACCTCGCGCGCGACGTGTCGCTCAACCACTGCTATCGACCGTTTTGACCTCCCTCAAGACCCTCTGGGTAGCCTTTCGCCTGTTCTTCCTGCAGCCCCTGCTGTCTCGGCCGGCCAGTCCCTGGGTGGACGTACTGCTCGTCAACGGACCAGGTACATGCGTGCTGGTGGTAGCTGTCTCGTGGATACGGAGAGTGAGTTTCAGGTATCGCTCTCTTGTATTGGTGGACTCGTCTCCTTGGTCCGCTGCCGGGCCGGGAGGGGGGATAGCGGCTTTGAGGCTCTCACTGTCGTCTGACCAAGCTGATCAGCTCAGATCCTAGGCTTGAGATATACCAAGATCATCTACGTGGAGTCCTTCGCCCGCGTCAAGTCGCTCTCGCTCTCCGGCAAAATTCTTAGGCCGTTCGTGGACACTTTCGTTGTGCAATGGCCAGATGCAGCGGGACCTAGCAACGGCTTACCAGCGCACTCGGAGACTGACGGAGGAGCTATCTGTGGGGTGGGGCTCAGGGATGGGGAAGGAAATGTCACAAATCGCGTGGAGTACAAGGGATGGCTGGTTTGACCTGCTGGACACCGACTAGCCTAATGTTATGCATCCCTCGATCCTTCCATGTCGTTATCCTTCAAGTCCTTCTCGTGCCTTAGACGGTGTCTCGGAAGCGCTCCTCTGCGTGCATGGAGCAGGCAGACCGCCGCGCCGCGTTGTGCCCGCCTTATTCGGCCTCGGACTTCGGGCCTCGGGTATCGACGCCTCGGTCATGGATGGCATTCCTCGTGCGGCCCTCGTCCTGCTGCCTGATTCTGGCCATATAAGCAGCTATATCTACCACGGGAGTATCATGTCGCGCCTCCCTCCCTTCCTCTTCTTCGACCACTACTCCGCAATCCCACTATGTCGCAGCGCTACACATTCCTCGTCCTTGGCGCTACCGGCGGCACCGGCAAACACTTTGTTGCCCAAGCTCTCGGTGATGGCCACACTGTGCGCGCCCTCGTCAGATCCCCCGGCAAGCTACCCTCCCCCTCACCCAACCTCCAAGTCGTCCAAGGCTCCATCGCAGACCCCATCGACACCGACGCCCTGGTCCAGGGTGTCGACTATGTCGTATCGATGCTGGGCGACAAGAACCTGCAGCGGGACAACAAGATCTGCACTACCTTCGTCAAGAAGCTGGTCCCCTCCATGCGGAAACACGGCGTCAGACGGTTCCTATATCAGGCTGGGGGACTTAGTCGGCCTTATCAGGGCTCTCTGTCCCCCATCCTATGGCTGCTGCGGTACACTTTAGCCAGGGGGTTTGATGGACAGCATCAGGACAACGAGGCGGTGATGGAGTATCTGGCGACAGAGGCGATGGATATCGACTGGATCGTCCATCGGGCGGGCATCGGGTCGGATGGACCAAGCAAGGGGACCCTTGTGCGCTCCAGTAAGGACTTCAGCGTTGCGACGCATCGGGACTGCGCGGAGTACAGCTATCGCACGATCATGGAGAACGCAGCGATCCATACCAGTGACTTTAGCTGTTATTCCAAGGTGTAGGATCGCCAACAGGTGAGTCTGATCTCTACCTATGTGAGCCGAGCAAGCTGATCACTGCAGACCCTTCACACCGCGACTCGGAGTCCTTCCCTTCCTCAATCTGCTTGCTTGGCCCGAATCAATCATGACATCGGCAGGATGGAGGGTGGTGGACAGACACTATGTTATGCAGAGTATGAGGAGCTGGCCTCCGAAGCCTCACGTGATCACATTTATCCTTTGATGAAGAGCCATCGTCCAGCTGCTACCATATACAATATATCACAAGTTCCCGAAATCCTCATAGCTCAGCTGACCGGCCCCTTCAATAGATCCTCCCAGATACAAGGATCGAGCTGGAGCAGCTCATCCCACATTCCCGGGAACGGGTCGAGAGCTTCCGGCAACGCCATCGGCCACCCATCCCCTGTGTTTCCGCCATTCAAGCTCTGTGCGACCGTATTGACGCTGTTGATTCCCGGGGCGGTCCATGGCTGGAAGGGATCAGGCTGCCAGCCCGCCGCACCGTTCATCTCCTCATGCCGCCGCGGTGCGCTGCGCAAGTCGTACTGCTGAACGAGCCGTTCGAGACGATCCTGCGCGAGTCTTCCGCACGGTAGAGCGTTGAGCACCGAGAGCATGTCGAGCACGACGAGGATGTTGTTGGCGTACCGCTTGATGTCCTCCTCTGGATAGTGCGTCGGCGGAGAGTTGGCCGAGGCCGGACTTGCTTTCGGGGCGTACCCCGTCAGCAGCGCCTCTGGCCACTCTGGGAGACTTTTGATGGTCTCCTCGGTGTTGCTGACCGGCATAGAGTGTACGGCGCGGAGGAGGGGGATCGCGAAGCAAGTCGCCGCATTGAAGAGACCGCAGATGATAAAGGTGGCGACGAAGGGGGCATGACGGGTAGCGAGCATGGCTCGGACCAGGGGTATACTGTCGAACGACCGCTGAGCGTTGTGTAGACACTCGTCGTGGAGGTGTTGCTGTAGAGGTGATCCTTGCCTCCCAACCGTCAACCAATGACGTGTGACGATCCCTTCGGCGCACCCGATGGCATGATGTAGGGTGAGACCGCGAGCGATCCGATGACAGGCTGCCGGCGAGTCAAAGTCGACATCCGATACGCCCAGCAGCCTGAGACCAGCATTCGGCACCCTGACCTGCCGCCAATCCTGTAGCTCCTGCTGCAACCGTCCCGCCTGCATGAGGGTCTCTTCCGCGGGAGCATTGCTCGCAGATAGCTCCAGGAGCTGACGGACCCGGAGGAGGACGTCGCTGAAGTCTAGCATGGTATCGCGAAAGACTGTATTGAGGTGAAATTCCTCCTCGGACCGGAGGCGGAAAAGGCGAAGTGGGAGGTCCACTTGCCCCGGGAGTGCGAGTTTGATAGGGGCCTGTAGTGTGCCGATAGGGGGACTGGGGCGGCAGAGGTTGATGCGCAGGTTACGAGGAAGATCGGGTGACATGAGACGACTCCATCTACAGTCAGCGAGACGTCCCGATGATGACTCACTTGTAAGCTGCAACAATCTCGGATAGGACCTTCCTAGCCCGCAATCTCCCTTCTCCAGTCAGATCTTGCCAGGTCTGACTGTTCTCATCCAGCCATCCATCACGTGTGATAATGTCCATCGCGGACATCAGCACCCCAGTCACCTGATCTTGCCGGCCGACAAAGACCGAGTAGGTGGTGAGCACCTCGAGCAGCTCGAGCTCTTCGAGGGTCCTCGCGTTGGACGTGAAGCTTCGAGCAGCCTCGAAGAGGATGGGGTGGACTTTGGCCGTATCGATAGGTAGTCGGTAGAAGGGGGTTTGGTAAGGTCCGAGGAAGAGGCATGGGATGGCGAGCGACATGCAGAGTAGGCCGGCGAGCGAGGAGGATACGCCTTTGCGCGCAATGGTGGTCTGCCATAGGGCAACAATATCCCGACATTGCCATAGCCAATCGCACTGATATCAGCCAAGCTCATGAAGAAACGTACCTCCTGCAATAGGTACTCCAATAGTACTTCCACTACCGCCTTGTCCGGTATGATCACCCGTATCCTGTTCCAGTTCGCTCTCTCTTGCGGATCGTCCGTCTCGGCCACCTTCACCTCCAGCTTTGTCTCTAGCGCCTCGATATTGGCCTGTAGCTGCCGCACTGACGCTTTCATCGCCCTGATGTCCGCCGGGGTCGTACTGAAAGGCTGGGGGAGGGGATCGGGGGAGAACCTCCGCTTCTTGACTCGTGAGTCGAGCGTAGTCGCGGGCGCCGAGCGATGCTCGAGATGAGGACCTGGCACATCACGCTCGCCCTGGAAGAAGCAATCCTGCTGTTTGTTTCGAAGGGTACAAGAAGAGCAAGGCTGCAAGGTGAGTGTGGATCTGAGTGGAAGGTTGAAGGGGACATACCAATCCCGCATCGCACTTGATTTTGCGCTTCCGACTGACCTATCAGCCTGGTTCTTCTCATGCTCGGAGCTGGGTGCTCACCAAGGCTCGCAACTGGTCCTCGCGCGAATCTCAGCCATGGTGTTATCGATGTAGATAGATGTATAAAAGCAAAGGAATGCGCGATCTTATCGCGGAGAGCGGGATTGTCAACTGACCCGCGGATATCCGCGGATGTAAATCAGGCGAGGTACGTAATACTACCATCTCCAGAGCGTGCTTGCATCAGGTGCGCTACCTACTGCTCCTAGTGCTACTTATCTGCGCCGGCCTTCTTCACTGCGTCATCCAGTACCTTCTCCAGATCCAGCCCGATCAACGTGTCCAGCAGACGCACGAACTTTGCCCGATCACTCCCCACCTGGTCCGCCAGCACCTGCGCTCCTTCGCCCTCCTTCAGAAGCCCAAACTGCACCGCTGCCGCAAGAGACCGGTCGTCCGCATAAGGAAACACCTCCTTCCAGTCTCCCTGTATCCGCCTGAGAAAGATTCCCACCACTCCCGGTCCGATCCCCTTGATCTTGGTCAAGGTCTCCTTGACCTTTCCCTGGGCTGCCTCTGCTTCCAATCCCTCCAACTCCGCCTTGAGGCCCTTCAGCTCTGACAGATCCTCATCGGCATCCCCCTCCCCGCCGCACAGCTCCTTGACGCCATCGACCAGATCGCCCAGCTGCGCCGCCGTCTTCTCCTTGTGTTGCGTTCTCGCCTCCCACATGACCTTCCGCCGTCCCTCATACCCGGCTTCGTCCAGATCGGCGACCGTCCGTATACCGAAAGGAGGGTTGAGTAGGGTCTGGATGGTCCGGAGACCGAGCCGGTGGGAGAACGGCTTGCTGAGGAGACAAGCAGCGACGAGGTTTTGGAAAGGCGTGAGGGCGGATTGGGGATAGCGGAGGATCTCATCCTGAGCCTTGCTCTCTTTATTGTCGGTGGTGCCCTTCCCGGCGCTCTCGGGCGGGGGACTATTTTTGTGAGGACCATCTGCCCAGTCCACTTCACCGTGACCTTGCGGTATCTCGGGATTGGCCATGTTGAAGGCATCATCGCTGAGTAGCCAATCGAGGGGGGAGGATGTCTCTGTCTTGGCAGCTTTTGTTTTTGGCTCTAGATTAGATCAGCTGAGCTCAAAGGAAGCCTTGTCGAGGCTTACCATCCCCTGCTTCCTCCTCCTCAGCATCATCTTTGGCGCCGCTGGACTGTTCCTCCTGGCCCTCTTCTTTCGACTTCTCGTCGTGCTCTTCCGCTTTGCTCCCCCGTTTCCTCTTGTCGCCCGTCGAGGGAGAGACGGACTCCGCTGATGCTTTGCTGCCGCGAGCCATATCGGTATTGTTGAGGTTGGATCGCTGGATAGTTACGGGATGATGGTAAGATTGAGGATTAGACGATCGATGCACATCTGACCAAGCGCACCGTGACGTCAGCGGTATCGCCTAACGTAATGGAGCAAATCTGTACAAGCTGCAGCTGCTACACCATGGTGCGCAGAGGCCAGAGGTTGAACGTTGAACACCCGCGGGTCACGATGATGAGTCTGGCTCGGAGTGTCCCCGCTCGCCGACATCCGAGCCGAAGAGGATGTCTGACTGGCTTAGCAATAGCGATGCTCAGTGGCAAGTGACTCGATCAGCATGGCGTCGTATACGCGCGCGCACACGCGTTTAGCTGGTCGCTGTAAGACGCGCAGGATCATACGAGGAGCGTCCTACTCTTCCTGGCATGAGGCACCAATATGATCCGGTCGGTCAACACCAGCGACCGTGGTCGTGAGCGTTTTTGTGACCGTCCACAGAGCAGCGGAGCGCGCCCGCTCAAAGGTGAGGGGCCGTGCTACCCGTCAGACTATCAGTACTATCAGCGGAGGCGATTGCCTTGCGTACAGCGACCAGAAGCCAGTATCAATAGGACGCCCCTCCAGCGGAAGGCAGCGCCCGAGCTCATTTGAGTGGTAGCACTGGGTCATTTTCAGCCGAAGACCACCTTGCGCGGTCAGGGGGTATGTAAGCAGTAGGTAAGCTAGATTCTGCGGAGGTCCTCGCTGACATGGGATAACTGAGCAGAGGAGGGAACGTGATGACCGTCGAAGGATGCGAGAGCACGTTTGACTTGCTGAACCACTCTTTCTCCGCGCAGACCTTGTGCTGCCAGTGATCCGGATACACAATTCGAAAGAAGGTTTGCTACTGGACTGCTCATCTCTATTATTAGCTATGCCATGGAAGCTTGGCTTTGACCGGATACTTCGGCGCAATGTGTTGTGTGGACCGAATGAGGACGTGCCTCGACGCGCACGAACGTGTTGGATTCAGATGAAACGTGCATTCAGGTACAGCCAATGAGAAGACGCAACGCATGATGCCGTCACCATTCCTGAGGGCGATCTCTCCCTTGCCAAGCCTTTCCCACCGACACGCGGGTACGGTAATAGAAAAGAAAGGTGGCACATGAAAAGTTGAGACCGGGTCCATTGCTGGCGCCGGTATATAGAGGGAGCGGTGCGCCCCAGAGACAGAGAGAAAAGATCCCTCTCACTCCCTCCATCCCCCTTCCTCACCATGGTTCTCGACAAGTTCACCTACGTTTTCGCCATCGGCACCTTCTTCGCACTCCTTGACGCCTACAACAACGGTGCCAGTGAGTGGTCGCGTGCCGATTTGTGAATGAGAGCTCGAGCTGATCCTGTCTAGACGATGTTGCCAACGCCTGGGCGACCAGTGTATCCTCCCGCTCCCTCTCCTACCGTCAAGCCATGATCTTTGGTACTATCTTTGAGATGCTCGGCGCCATAACGGTCGGAGCGCGTACTGCGTACGTTCCTTTTGAATGACCTTGGACTTGGAAGATGGATACAGCTGACCTGCTACAGTGACACCATCAAGAACGGTATCATCCCCAACGGCGCCTTCCGCAACGACGCCGGTGTCCAGATGCTCGCCTTCACTTGCGCCCTCGCTGGTGCCTCCACCTGGGTGATGTGGTGCACGCGCCACTCTGCCCACGTCTCGTCCACCTACTCCCTCGTCTCGGCCGTCGCCGGTGTCGGTATTGCCACTGCCGGCGCTGCCAACGTCCAGTGGGGCTGGAACGATGGCAAGGGTCTCGGTGCCATCTTTGCCGGTCTCGGTATGGCCCCCGCCATCGCCGCCGGTTTCGGTGCCGCCATCTTCATGCTCATCAAGGTCGTCGTCCACATGCGCGGCAACCCCGTCCCGTGGGCCGTCTGGACCTCCCCCTTCTTCTTCCTCATCGCCGGTACCATCTGCACCTTGTCCATCGTTTACAAGGGTTCCCCCAACCTCGGTCTCAACAAGAAGCCCGCCGAGTTCGTCGTCGGTGTCGTCATGGGCACTGGTGGCGGAGTCGCGCTCCTTTCGGCCCTCTTCTTCGTCCCCTACGTCCACGCGGTCGTCGTCAAGAAGGACCACACTCTCAAGTGGTACCAATTCGTCTACGGTCCTATGCTCTTCCTCCGTCCCGCACCAGAGGGCGCCGAGTTCGCCAAGGTCCCCAACTACGCCGTCATCCAGCACGACGCCGACCTTGACGTCGAGGAGACCTCCCCCGCCGACAAGCACAACAACCTCCCTACCCTCCCCTCCTCTGCCAGCGGTTCCGTCGAGGGTGAGGAGCCCATCTACGAGAAGGACGTCCACGGTCACGAGCAGCCCCGTCAGCGCAAGCCTCAGGCGCCCGCCGGTCTCTCCGCCCTCGACAACCCCCAGCTCAACTACCAGCAGCTCATGGCTCAGGGCGAGGAGCGGTTCCACGCCAAGCTCCGCAAGAACAGGGGTCCTCTGGGATGGGCAATGCGCACCCTCCACGAGAACCCCATGGGAGCCGGTGCCATCTACGAGATCAACAACATTAAGATCATCTTCAAGCGTCTCCCCGCTCAGATCGTCTGCATGTTCACCTACGGTCTCTACTACGACATCCACGCCGCCCAGTCCGGTGTCCACGGTACCCCGGAAGGCGACCGTATGGAGCGGGTCTACGAGCACGCCCACAAGTACCCCAACGAGGTCGAGCACCTTTACTCCTTCGTCCAGATCTTGACCGCCTGCACCGCCTCCTTTGCTCACGGTGCCAACGACATCGGAAACTCAGTCGGCCCCTGGGCGGTCATCTACGCCGCCTGGTCCACTGGAAGCGCCCAAGCTGCCAAAGCCGAGGTCCCCATCTGGCAGCTCGCCGTCCTTTCTGCCACCATCTCGCTCGGTCTCATCACCTACGGTTACAACATCATGAAGGGTGAGTCTGTCTTTCATTGTATCCACGTGGAATCATTGCTGACTAGGCAGTCATGGGCAACAAGATCACCTACCACAGCCCAAGTCGCGGTTGCTCCATGGAGATGGGTGCCGCCATCACCGTCCTTGTCTTCTCCCAGTACTCCCTCCCCGTCTCCACCTCCATGTGCATCACCGGTGCCACCGTCGGTGTCGGTCTTTGCAACGGCAGCTTGAAGGCTGTCAACTTCCACCGAGTCGGTCTTTTGATGAGTAAGTCTTCTTTTGTGGCTGCTTGCTTGTCTAACGTGCCTTGCTGACTGTTTAGTCTCGTGGATTGCCACCATCCCCATCGCCGGTACCCTCGCTGGTGTTACCATGGGTCTCTTCCTTAATGCTCCTCACTTCCCGGGTCAATAGAGGATGGTAGATAGATTTTTGGATAGACAGATCAAAAGATAATATGTAACGAGTACCCCTCGCTCACGCGTTCCTTCTGTGCATTTATTTTCTCCGTGCAATGTGCTCGAGTAGCTCTGAACTATGTCGCAAGTAGGGTGGCCTCGGAGCTCCGGCGTATGCGCTGAGCAGGATCAAGCCATTCAGATTGGGGAAAGTGGGGAAATGCAGGATTTGTCATCGCCGCCTTCGCATGGCTGCACTCCGTCAGCAATCCGCCTTGGTCGTAGAGTATCATAGGTGGCCTTGCTACTGAGCATGCCCTGCCGTGCTGAGACTCAGCCCTAAACGTCGGCCATCAGGAAGCGGAACTCAGGCACGCGCTCATGCGGCGAAGCTGATCATGAAAGCTTGATTCACCGCAGCAAATTTGCATGTAGTACAGACGAGATATGAACACGGGTCTACACATAAAGCCCAAAAACCACCCGTGGATCGAGACAGATCGAGACTGATCAGATCAAGACACCCCATCACCCCCTGACATCCGTGTGGGCCTACAGCGTACCCGCGTGTCTGTCCATTCTCGCCTTGGACAACGCACCGACCTGCTGGACGAGGAAGTCGGACGTGTCGTTCCTGAGCATCAGCATCGTTCCTCATTACCCGCAACGACGGCAAAGAGCTCACCTTGTCCTGACGATCCTGAGCAACACCTCGGCCATCCGCTCTGCCTCGGCTTGGCTCGTCGCGTCGTCTCCTGCTCCCTTTCCTCGCGCCACCACCCCCTTGACCGCCGCACCGGCCCGTTCCTTGAGCGCAGGCGTAGGCAGATCAAGGTACTGCCCAAGCATCATGATATCCTTGTACGCCCCCGCTTGGAGCTGCGCGAGCTTGACGCCATGCTCCGTCCCGCCCTCTTTGGCGTTAAAGAATGCCTTGAGAAGCTGAAGCCACTTGAGGACAATCTCGACCTGGTCGCCGGGAGTCGGCGGTGTGGTGGACGGCCGGTCCGAGAGTGGCGGAACGAGAAGGGAGATCAGGTGCTCAAGGATCCGGTTCCAGAGCTTGAGCTGGAGGTCGAGGCGGGTGGAGGGGGTGAGGGTATAGGAGAAGGTCGAGAACTAGGCATCAGCGCTATTCATGAGACAGACTTACGTTGGTATTGAGGTATTGAGTCACCCCTGACAAGCTCGCCTCGAGCTCGGGATCCCCCACATACACCTTGACCTTCTTCTTATCCTTTGGCCGGAGCATCTCTGCCAAATTCCTCGCGCTCAGCTGGTCCCGAACAAACTCCATCATCCGCTCCACCACCTCGTTGACCATGTCGTTTGCAGTACGCTCGAGCGTCCTTGTGGCGCTAGCGAGGTTGGCTCGGATGTCGTTGGCTTGTGATCCGCCCTCCATGCTGATCCGGAGATGAACAGCGCCTCGTGGCTGGAGGGGAATATGGACGTCTCGAGTGGACACGGTCGTCCACGCCTTGGGGTCGAGCTTGAGCGATGCGGTACCGATGAGATCGTGCTTGCCGACCAGTGAGCGGTCATAGACTGCAAGCTCGAGGTGTTTAGTATCGGTCACCGGGACTTCGACTGATTGATCCCTGGACATCAGCACTGTCCTGTATGACGGGAGCTACACTGACCATCTGGGGTCCTCTACGCCTAGGACTGTGCGGGTCTTGATCAACTTTTCCCCGTGCTTGACACTTGTAATGACGCAGAACGCATCCGCCGCCTTGCCTTGGCTCTTCCCGAGCAGGTTCTGTCCACGAGCAATGGTGATGGTAAACGGGATCTTGGCCGCGGTATCGACATCGCGAGTCTTGGTCCGCGTGAGTCGAGCCGTCTCTTCGGGCTTGATGGCGACAATGAGATCATCGAGGGATTCGGCACAAGCGCCCATGTTGGACACTTTGACTAGGGCCTGTCGTGTCAGGTAGTGCCCTCTGCTTGTACTGCAGACGTACCGCTGGGGGAACGACGAAACCGTCCACCTTCTTCCGCTCCAACGTCTTCATTGCCTGCTGACCCTTTGCTAGCCAGCTCCCAGCCTTACCGCCAATCTTGTCATTGAGCTTGCCGCCGAGCTCGCTCGCCATATTGGCAGGCTTGGCAGAAGCGGGGTTCATGTCGACCTGGAAGAGCGCTTGGAGGGTGCTAGCGTACTGCGTGACCGCGATGGATGAGGTCTGCTCGTCAGCACAGGCTCGAATATGAGAGGCACGGGCTCACCTTGGACATGTCAGTCAGGTACAGTGCCCGCTTGTATGGGCTGAGCGGCAGATCATGCAGGATAACACCGAGGGATTGCTGGATGAATTCAAAGAGGTCCACAACGGACTGGCTGTAGTGCTGGTCGCCCTCAGGTCGCCACTGTATGGTCAGCGCGGTCTCACAAGGCCAAGCTTCGTACTCACACGGTCCATGGCCACAGCTCGCGAGACCCATTCGTGTACCTTGCCAGCCTCCGTCTCCTTCATCCACGCGATGACATGGGGCTCGAAGAACGCGTCGATCTCAAAGCCGCTCTCGACACTGCCTGGTCAGCTATGGGTCTGTACAGCTTCGCAGAGGACTGACTTGGGGCACAAGTCGTTCCACATAGCGCCGAGCCTGCCTGTGACCTCATACAGCCCAAATACCTTGTCCGATCCCGCGCCGGCCCCGCCATCTAGCATCTGCAGCTCGGCAAAGAACAGCGGGAGCTGCTTTGACAGTACGATAGCAGCTGGGCTGAAGATCCTGATGGTCAGCCCATGTGCAGCTAGAAGACCGACGAGACTTACTCGCCCAGCCCGTCACCCCACTTGGCGTGTATACCACCGACCACCCCGTCGATCCACTCGGCCACGTCAAAGAAGCCCTTAGCTTGCTCTGCTGCTCCGCCGGATGCGCCCATACCGCCCATCAACCACTCGACCGCCTGGACATACTCCCCTACCGCCATCCCTTTGACTTCATCCCGTACTTCGTCCAGCTTCTGCATAGCCCGCGGCTGCCTCAACAACACCCCATTCCCACTGAGCAAGAGAGGAAGAAGAGATACTGGCGGTCCCGAAAGCCCATCCGCCTTGGACTTGTTTCGTCCTCCCCAGCCCTCTCCACCACCCATCATGCCCGCAACGGACTGACCCAGCATGCTGAGCAGGGCGGATAGGAGCTGGTCCATGCCGACACCCAATCCCTGCTGCCTGCCCGCGCAGAGGTCGCCGACTCCATCCTCGAGCATCTTGCCCCACACCTCCTCGTCCTTGCTGGAAACGCCAACACTCCTCGTCCAGGCGATGATCAACCCCTCGACCTCCTTCTCCCGTTCCTCTTCTCCAGGCACCGCCCACACCTTGACACACTCATCGACGAGCGCGTACGCCCGGCGGTGCAGCGTGACATTCTCCTCGGCTCGGTCGCAGATGGCAGAGTAGAGCTCCATCTTGCGTGGCGGAGTGAAGAATGTGACCGAGCTGCAAGCAGCACGACCAGGCTCGGCGGCGCGAGCAAGATGAGGATGCTGTGCCTGCAGAGAGGAGAGCAGACGGGACAGCTCTGCGTGGCGGTGTCGCTGCGTGGAGGTTTGAGAGGGTAAAGAGGCAAGATGCGCCGCGCTAGCTTGTATGTGCGAGATATACAGCTGAGGTTAGCTGATTCTAGTAGCGACTCACCTCGTCCAAGCTTGTCTCTCCTAAAATCTCCTCCAGATCCGCCCGGAGTGTGTCGCGCCCCACCCCAAAGATCAAGCCTACAGTCTCCTCCATCTCGCCGAGTCCCTCTCTAGCAGGTCGGGGTACGCCTAGCGAGATGCCAGGAGACAGGTGGCCAGGCTGACCCGACGAGCTCGGCTTACCGGCGATGGGATCGGCGAGGATATAGCCCGCAACTTCCCGCCTGAGACGGTGAAGCAGCTCCCGATCCTTCTCCGAAAGAGGACGCAAAGCGGTGGAAAAGTGGGTGCTAGCGGGGAGCGAGGTGGAGACGATGTGAAGGAAGTGGGTTTGGTGTGGGTGAGCTGCGGTCTGAGGTGGGATGCAAGCGAGGAACGCTCAAGGTCAGCGCCAGACTTGGGTCTACTCACTCTCCAGTAATACGCCGACATCTCTGAGATTGCCTCCCCGCTCATTCCTGCTCCCCTTCTTGATCCCACTGAGAAATGCCCGCTTCGTCTCTGTCCACGCGGCATCTCCAGGCTCGTTCGCCAGAAGTCCCCAGAGCTCGATGAGGTACTCCTTTGGCAACTTGTTCTCGCCAGTCGCGGCAGTCGGGAGAGGCGGCAGTGGCGGCGTAGAGGCGGGGCTGCTGGATACTGGCGCTGCCTTTCGAAACGAGAATGACTTGCGACGCGCAGATGGCGGAGGCGACGCAAAGGAGGCCGGCGACGGAGGTGGCTGATTAGACACTGCGGGGTGGAGGTGGGAATGGAGAGCTCTGAGACATCAGCTGGAAATTTTGGGTCACCAGTCAGACGGGCACTCACGCAACGCGGAGCGCATAAGTGTAGGCCATGCGGTCTATCTCAGTCATGGGTCGAACGCCAGGAGACCTGGGCGACGCACTCCTCTTGCCATCAAAGGCGGTAGGAGTGCCGAGCCTGCCATCGCTGCTCAGCGCTGGCGAGCTAGGCGCGTCGTAAAATTCGGTAGCGTAGGCGGGAGTGAGCAGGCTGGTGCCTGGACTCGAGAACGAGGAGGTGCTGGATGCAGTAGACGCTTGGCGATTTGGCGTCGGCCTAGCGGGGAAGACTGCTGATCAGTGCGTCACCTAGCCATGACTTACATGACATGTTGATGGGCGGTTGACAAGATGCAGGCTAGGTCGCGTCGACGCGTCAACAAACAGAAGCAACCTGGTCTTGATTTTCTCGTGATCGCGTGCTGACGATTTTTTTCGGCGACGAGACGAGATCGTTTCTGCTTAGCTGTAGAAAGAGCCAGTGATGATCGCGAGGTAATGCCTGACTGTATGTCCCCTCGCGTAGATAGGAGCACATGCATACAGTATCAACGTGGTTCATCGACCGTTCCCGCCTCAAACAAGAACGGCGAGTAGTACGCGTTCAACGCGTCGCAAGGGGTGTACGTTTGACCATATCAAATTTGACAGGGCGCTTTTGTTGTCTGACATGTGCCTGCGGCAGTATGAGGCAAGCGCTGGGTCGAGCCACCTACGACCGCTGCTGTCTCTTGATAGCTAGCCGTGGCAAACCAATCTTAGTGTTGTTGCGAGCAGATGCAGGCCAGGTGCACGCCAGGCCAGCAAGGACAAGGAATTGCCTCTTCAGTCATGAGATATCCACGTGGCTGAAGTCAGATCTCATTCCGCTGTGTGCCGGCATCTCGTCATCAGATCCGGCCGTGCCGAGGTGGTTACGCCATAAATAACCTTTAGCGCCATTGGCCGCACGAAGCCTGTTGATTGTCTCCGAGGCATTGAACCGAGTTGGTCAATGGGCGCTTGGACAGTATGGGCCGCCACAGCAGCCGCCACCACTCGAGACGCTTGCGGTCAAGTACCAAGGACATGGCCTGCAGCGACAGATGGGCCTCACGATCTGCCACTGCGTGAGAGGGGGATATTGACACCCTCAGATCGCCAAGACCGGTACAGATTCACAGCTGCAACGAGAGTGCAACGAGCCAAGTCCCGCGGAGTATCAAATTAGATCTGTCAAGATCCAATCTGATGATCGAGGTATGGATTTGCCAGCCTCACGAGTACCTCTGCAGTCCTCGATCCGCGTAACAGTGGGACCATCGACGACGTGGGAGCATGCATCAAAGCGGCCAGCGCATCGATGGGTGATTACTTTCTCGTCACAACTGATCAAGGACTAATCGCAGCTTGAGCGTCGTCCGACGCAGGGTCCGCATGAGCTTGCGCGCCGCCCACGGACGCTCGGAGCTCGCCAAATGCTCACCCTGCGACGTCGCCGGGGTGTATTCCAACGGTGTAATCCTAAAGAGGCTCAATGGCCAGATCGAGCAGTTGTCACTTCCCAATGGGGTGTCCAGACAACTGATCGAGATGGGGGTCGGATCCGGCTTGGGCCCAATTAACCTCACTTGCCGGCATATGATCGTCATCTGGGCTTGCCCCGCATGGAATGTTTGAAAGTTCCGGCCCGGCCGTCTCGATCAGCCGGGTTTGTGTGTCACTAAATTGCGCAATTGCGTTAGAACCAGATCCGGCGTCTTGTTCGGTGGTGTCATTCCGATCTGACCTGGCTATGTTTGTCTCGTGAGGTACCCCGAAAGGTGGACTGACGACAGTCGTACGAGACAAGTGGCGCCGCCGCCGCCCAACGTAACTGCATGTTTGGGCCGGATCGGGGTGGAGGTTGAGACCGGCGCCGAGGCATATAAGCTGGTCCATTTCCCCCTCTGACTCTTCTTTCCAACTTCTCACTCTCACACTCCCAACACTCCCACCACACCACACTACCACTACCACCACCACCACCACCCACACATCACCCTTCACAATGAAGCTCACCGTCCTCGCCTCCCTCGTCGCCGCCTGCGCCACCCTCGCCTCCCCCGTCGAGAAGCGCCAGGCCGCTGCCCCGGCCGTCACCGACGTCCAGGTCCTCCAGTACGCCCTCACCCTTGAGCACCTCGAGGCCGCCTACTACTCCCAGGCCCTCGCCAAGTTCTCGGCGCAGGACTTCAAGAACGCCGGCTTCCCCGACTGGGTCCGCGGCCGTGCCTCCCAGATCGCCCAGCACGAGGCGTCTCACGTCAAGATCCTCTCGGCCGCCCTCGGTAACCAGACCGTCCCCGCGTGCCAGTACGCCTTCCCCCTCACCGACGTCAAGACCTTCGTCACCTTCTCGGCCTTCCTCGAGAACATCGGTGTCTCGGCCTACATCGGCGCCAACCAGTACATCACTGAGCCCCTCTACGCCACCGTCGCCGGTACCATCCTCTCCACCGAGGCCCGCCACCAGGGCTTCTGGTCCGGCCCCGTCCTCACCCAGGCTGACTGGTCGTGAGTTTACTTCTTTCTGCTTTTGAGCCGAGCTTACTTTCCAGTGGACCGTACGACACCCCTCTCGGCCTCGACATGGTCTACACCCTTGCCGCCCAGCTCATCACCTCGTGCCCCGCTGGCCCATCTCTCCCCGTCAAGGCCTCCACCCCTCTCCTCTTCCCCTCGGGTCTCCCCATCGGCCAGGCCGCTGCTGGCTCCGAGGTCTCTTTGACCTACACCAAGTCGTCCTCCTCCATGGCCGGCCCCGTCTCCGCCGCCGTCTACAACGGTCTCGGTGCCACCCTTGTCCCCTTCACCAACGGCAAGCTCACTCTCCCCAAGGTCAGTCCCTCTCGCCCCTTTATTTCTACTCATGCTGACTACCCCAGGAGGTTCAGGGCTTCTCGTACATCATCCTCACCAACGCCGCCGACATCGCCTCGGTGACCAGTAAGTCTTCTCACACCACCTTGCCTTCTGTGCCTAGCTGATCTTGCAGCCGCCAACACCGTTGCCGGACCCGCTGAGGTTAACACCCCCTTCGACGCCTTCCAGTCCAACCCCGGCTACAAGAACCCCTTCTCCTCGTAAACGGCGGAGATGGACTTGGGCTTTAGCTTTCACGGACTGTAGCAAGGACAATGTAGTTGGGACTGATCGACTGCGACATCTATAGTGTTTTCATAACCCAAGTTAAGATGTATACCATACTTCGCATCGTTTCTTTGGCACTACTCCTTGCTTAGGCCTACCTGCCTGCCCGAGACTCGATGCTAAACCAGCCGCTATTGTCATCACGATATACTTGAAAGCTGCCAGCTCGCCTATCGCAGGCTCGTGACCCATTCCTCTTGCTCACTCGGCTCGCTCGAGCTCAGCCGCTCTTTGCCATCCCACTGACTATTGATTATTGATTTATAGGGCCTGGCATAGCTCAGCTTAAGCTTCGGATACCACCGTATATCCTTATGACGGGTCCTCCGATCTAGCTAGCCTCAGTCGGCCTCGTTTCCTCTTCCTGATCACCTTGATAGCCTACGATCAAGCAGCCCAATCTTGTCAGTATCCAGTCGCCTAGCTGGACCGACTGCACCACATTCCCCATTGGTATCACCCATCTATATACATCGCAGAGAATGGCTATCAACCATCTACTACCCTAATCTACTCTATAGGAACAAACAAGCAAACATGTATGTGTTGTATGGGGGTCGTCAATATGCTATACGAGGGTCGTTAACGAAAGTAAAAAAGGTGGGAAAGGGGAGGAGATATCTATTGCTACGTGTGTAAGCCTGAAACCGGGAGAAACCAAAAGCAGAAAAGAAGAGAAGACCCCTAGAGTCGCTCCACCTGGACCTCCCACACCCCACCTTCGTCCGCCTTCTGCCCCTGCCCCACGCAGACCTCCACCGCACCCCCCTCCTCGCCCTTGAGCTCAACCTCGGCCGCCGCCCATTCGGTGGCCGTCTGGGTCTTACAGCTGAACCTGAGCTTATCCTGCCATCCCTCGGTGCTGGACTCGCGGTCGGAACAGGGGAGGAAGAAGGTGAAAGGCGGGGAAGAGGCGAATGTGAACTGGGTGTAGGAGCGGATAGCGACTGAGCCAGCGGGGTAGTATTGCGCCCGCTCGGCTTGCTTGGGGGTGGTAGCCTCGTCATCCGTGAGGCGCTTGGTGAGAGAGTCGAGCGTCTGGGTGGCCTTGACGTTGAGAGGTGCCTCGGGGCTCGCGAGAGGGCTGTTGAACGTGGATGAGGTGGAGCGGGAGAGTCCGGGAGTCTATATGTCAGCTTGGCCGCTTTCTGTCGAACGAACAGCTTACGGTCAAGAGCGGGGTGTGCTCATTCGGTACTGGTGCCTCTGCATTCTCCGCGTCCGTCCCTTCTTGCGCATCCCCATCGGTGATCCGCCTTTCTTCCCGTCTCGGCAACGCCGGCGCCTGAGAGGACTGGAAGATCCAAGACCAGATCCGTACGAGGAAAGAATCCAGCATCCGCAGAAGCCAAAAGCTCTCCATCTTGGCCGGCTTGGACGTGACCGCCGAGTCGTCCTCGTCCCCTGCCTCATACTCCGATTCCGCAACGGAGCGTTGCTGTGTAGCCTCCGTGTCCGCCTCGCTAGCTGGTCCGGGAGCCAGACTGGACTTGGAGACCTCGGGCGTACGGTGCGCGTCTCCGTTGAGAGCGTCGGCGGTCGGCTGGTCCCCGATGATCTCGACATCATCCGCCTCGGCAGCGACAGCCTCCGAGGTAATTTCTCCAACCTCCTCCTCTCCGACCTGGACCGATCGAGCGCTGGGCGCACAGATCCAGATAGAGCCCTCTCCGCCCGCAGCGCGCAGCTCCGACATCTCGGTAAAGCGCACGACCTCCGCAGAGAGTCCTGAACCGAGGTTGAGGTCGACCGATCCCGCCGAGCGCAGGACCTGCCTCGAAGCCGCTACCTGAGCGAGAATAGGGCTAGTGGAGTCCAGCTGGGCAGGCGCCTTGATACTGACCGCCCGAGCCTGTTCGGCAGAGTAAGCGAGAAGGACGAGATCGGCGTTGGTGGTCCGTTCCGCCTTGGTCGGCGCGAGGAGGACATGAGACTCGCCCGACTCGACGAGCTTGAATGTGGGCTCTGACTGCTCCTTAAGCGCTTTGAGGATTGCGGAGGTGAGCTGCCCAGACTCGGACCGGCCAAATGTGCCTTGACGGGACTTGTCGGGGAGGATAGAGCCGGCCGGGACGTCCAAAGACTTTTTGGCGGCGCTCGCTACTGCTAAAGCGACGTTCCGGGCGATGCTGGACGAGGGTGCGGATATGTCGGAGGCAGAGTGGTAGAAGGGGAGAGAATCGATGGGTCTGATACCAAGCGCGAGGATGAGGCTGGCCTTGAAGGACTCTGACGTGGGTAGCTGGACGATAGAGGGGGTGGAGAAGCTACACAGTGAGCTGGATCTCGATATAGAGGGTTGGCAGAGGGCAGCTCACTAGTCATAGTAGTCCATGGCCAAAGCTACACCCCTCCATTCGATCCCTTCCATGCTTTTCGAAGTCCCGTCCCATGGTCCTGACTCTACCACCGCCTCCTCCGACATCTCGCCCTGCTTGACAACGACCGTCCCGTTGGACCCGTCCGAGCCTAGCCAGACAATCTCGCCGGACGCCTTGGCCTGTCGGAGAGTGTACGAGTACGTAGCGGGAGTTGCCGGAACATGAATGATGGCGTAGAGCGCGGACGATGTAGGCGGGGGGAGGATAGGGTTGAGAGAGATTCCGGCTGACGAGGCGGGCCGGGGGGATGGGGTAGGAACCGCGACAAAGTTGATTTCGTGCCATTCTCCAGGTGAGCACTGGGGAGATCCCTGAGCATCAAGATTGGGCAGATCAGTCCAGAGCTGATACACCCCGTCAACCCCTTGATCGTTATCGGGCGTGACGGAGAATGTCAAGCGGGCGTACGGAGTCGAGGTGGAGTCGGCCGTGATGACCTCAGAGGTGTGATAGAGGGGTGGGCGGAAGGTGGGCATTTTGAGGGGTCGGGAGTAGGATGATGGGTAGAAGGAAGAGAGACCTGCTCTGATAAGGGGCCGGGTAGGGGGTGTGGGGATGAAAAGTGGCCCCTTTGGCTGTGTGAATGCGAAGCGAAGCGAGACTTCGAAGTCAAAGATAAAACTCAGGCACCAGGGTCATGACGTAAAGATCGCTGGGCGCGTCGCTGATCCGATCCGTCGGAAGTGACGTGGCGTCAAGCTGGGAGCGTATCAAAAACCTCCACACTCCTGTCCGCCATAGGTTCAGCGAGACAATCTACCACCGTCTTGACATTGCTTGTACAGACCCCTTCACACCTCACACGAAACAGAAACAGCCAAAATGGGTGTCCTAGACAAGATAGAAGCGATCAAGGGTGAGCTGCCAATCCCAGAGTGTTGGCGCGCTGAGCTGACTCTTCGCAGATGAGATGTCCAAGAGTGAGCTTCCTGTTGACAACTTTTGATCAGGCAGTTTAGCTGACCTTCTCAGCGCAGAAGAAGTGAGCACTGACTACTACTTACGAAACGATCTCCGCTCCAAGCCTATACTGACATACGATAGCAAGGCGACAGAATATCATCTGGGTCAGCTGAAGGTGAGTTGGCCAGAGCCCTGTGTGCGGAGCGCTGTAAGCTGACGATCCAGGCAAAACGTGAGCTCGCAAGGCGGGCACCCTCTTAGAAGTTGCGCTCGAGCTTATCGACATAGTCGCCAAATACCGAGCCCAGTTGCTCGAGCCCGACAAGAAGGGCCCAAAGGGCGAAGGATTCGAAGTGCTGAAGTCTGGAGGTGAGCACAGCGGCGCAGCTATGTACGACTATCTTTCAAGAGCTGATTGTCAGACGCGCGTGTCTGTCTGATCGGATTCCCATCAGTCGGAAAGTCGACCTTGTTGTCAAAAGTCACCAAGACGGAATCCGTCGTGGGAGCTTACGAGTTTACGACGTTGACGGTGAGCTGATACTGTGCCAATAACGTCAGGATCGGGCTGTAGCTGACAGAGCAGGCTATTCCCGGTGTGCTGGAGTATGAAGGCGCTAGAATACAGCTGCTTGATCTGCCCGGTATCGTACAGGATGCCGCGAAGGGTGAGCCCTTCTGCCTATGAGCTTTCGTTGGCTCAAGCTCACGTATAAGGCCGAGGACGTGGTCGACAGGTCGTATCAGTGGCAAAAACAGCAGATGTGATCATCCTCATGAGTGCGTATAAGACCTCCATTTGTGATATTGCGCCTGAAAGCTGATCCTTCAGTCGATGCAACAAAATCAGCAGAACAAAAGAAGATGTTGGAGATTGAGCTGGACGCGGTCGGGATCAGACTGAATGCGAGACCACCAGATGTCGTGTTCAAGCAAAAGACAGCAGGAGGGGTCAGTTGAGCATTTCGTCAGAAGCGGATGGCGCTGCTGTACAGCTGACCTGTTAGATCACGATCAATAATACGGTCAAGATGACGAAGACGGACGAGCGGACAATACGAAGTATCCTGCAAACTTACAAAAGTCAGTTTCGCCAGACCTGGTCGTATGTGGTTCGTAGCTGACGTGAGCAGTACATAATTGCGATGTGCTCATCCGGGAGGATGTGAGCTGGATGAACCGGATTGATCGAAACATAAGCTCATGAACAGGTGTCAGTGGACGAGTTTATCGACGTCGTACTCGGTGAGCTACCCGCTGTTCGTCTTGGAGCGCATAGCTGACGCTACAGGAACGAGGCAATACATTCCTGCATTAACAGTCATCAATAAGATTGACGGTGTATCGATGGAGACGTTAGATAGTATGGCACGAGAAGGAGACGGGAGGACGGTGATGATCAGTTGCGAGCTGGGTTTAGGGCTGGACTGGCTATTGGAAGCGATCTGGATGGTAAGTAGGACTCCAGCTGCGCCATCCTCCCAACCGCACTACAATAGCTGATACAGCAGGAGCTCGGCTTGGTGAAGTGCGTGACAGCTGATTGGCTGATTATCGATTATGATCCAAGCTGACAAACACAGAGTGTACACCAAGAAGCGCGGTGACCAGCCTGACCTGAGCGACCCAATCTGTCTCCGACAAGGAGCAACTATCGAAACGGTCTGCCATGGTATCCACCGGAGTCTAGCTTCGCACTTCAAGTGAGCTCTCTGCGTCAAGCCTTCGCGATGACCTGGGGATGTACGAGCTGATCAATTAGATATGCACTCGTATGGGGCAAGTCGAGCAAATTCAATCCGCAGCCGCAGAAAGTCGGATTGACACATTTGGTCATGGATGAGGATGTGTGAGCTTTTTGAGCCGCGTACACCTTGCGCATGGTCAAAGCTGACTCGCGTAGTGTGTCGATCTTTACCAAGTAGGTACGCAGCAGGCGAACATGGGAAGGGGAAATAGGTTCACTTGGTCTGTATGTATATAATATGAGATGACATCCATCGCCTTGGTACGCAGCCACAGCGCACGCAAGTAAGGAGAAGGTGATCATTATTCATTATGGCAAAATACGAAGAACAGATAGAGCGGTTCGAGTCCCAGCTGCTACACTACAAGATATAAGTCCGCCGCCTGCCTGCAATTACTCGGCCTCGTCACTACTGCAATCTGCTACATGTCCCTCCCCACATCTTAAACCTTGACGCCGACCTGCTCCCTAATCTCCTCGACCTTCCTCTCCACCCCTTCAAAGTACTTTAACGCCTTACCCGCCTTCCTCTCGAGCGCTTCACTCTCCCTGACCACCTCTCCCCTCGCATCCACCGCTCCGCGGAACCGTTCCCGCAAATCCCACGCCGCCAGACGCATGACTTTCCGTACTTCCTTGCCGACCCGCTGGGCCTGAGCATCGGCGTACGGCGTCTCCTCCCCGTCCAGGCCGGTAAGGAGGAGGTTGGACTGGATGTGCCTTCCGACGTTCCGGGGAATAGAGCGCGGAAGCTCATACACCACATACCCGACAGCTCCGAGTGCAAAGACGCCGACGACGGGTCCGGCCCATTTGCGGGTCATGGGGTGTGCGAGAAGGTCCGAGAGGCCGAGAGCGCCGTCAATGAATGACCGGACGCCAAAGACTTTGCCAGACATGGTGAATGCTCCGAACGCCAATGAGGCGAGACCGAGGCCGCCCACTTCGGCACCAAAGGACGGGATGAGGGCTTGGCTCGACGCCGACGCAGAGGAAGATGAAGGGAGGGAAGAGCGAGCGATGGAGATGTGGTGGGTGTAGTCAAAGATGTCCGAGAGGGAAACTTCGGCAAGTTGGGGGCGGGAGGCGAGACCGAGACCGAGCGTATTGACGCCCGAGGTGCGCCGAGCGAGCTTGGACGGTGGACGAGCAGTAAACATGGCAGCGGGGTTGAAGACCCGGTCGGTGCGTACCACGTCCGCTGGGAGGAGCTTGTTGCCGAGCTCGGTCACCTGGCTGACACCCTCGCTGGTGATTCTGCGAGCGTCCGCCTCGGCGAGGGACGACACAAAGTCGATCGAAGCGAGCATGACCCGCTTGACCTCCTTGGCGTAGTCCCATACGCCGAGGAAACCGGGGTACGATGGCAACTCCAGCCCCGGCGCAGGTGCCGCTAGCTCTCCCTGTCCGACCCGCTCGAGACCGCGGACCATGGCGGTCTTGGTCCGTGTCAGGGCCAACTCGGTCGCCGCCTCTTCCTCCTGTACCAGACTCTCCTCCAATCCCTCCTTGCCCTTCTTCAGCTGCTCCAGGACGGGCTTGACCCGGTCGAGCTCCGCCTTGGCTACCTCGCGCTCTTGAGTAGCGACGAGCGAGTTGGCCGATGCCAGCAGCTCCACGTCCGCCAGGAGGTGGGTGACGTAATTCTGCGCGGGACCGAGCTTGGACTTGGCGCGATTGACGAGCACAAACGACCGGAGCGAGTGCTCGAGGTGTCGGAACGCCTCGTCCAGCTCATCCCCTGCCGCATCCTCCTCCTCTGAACACCCAAGGGCGACCTTGGCAGAATCAACGAAATGCACAAGGTCCGCCGCGTCCTCGTATGTGTCCGGACTGAGCTGCTTGATCTGCTCCAGCACAGCCCGGCGACACCGCTGCTTGTCCCGGATCTGGTCGAACCGGTTGACGACGATGAAGAGGTGCGCCTTTTCATGTCCCGCCTGCCAGATGAACTCTTTCGCGGAAAGCGTAAAGTGGTTGGCCGCCGATACGACAAAGACGACGACGTCGATCTCCTCCTGCCGCGCAAAGTTGGCAGTGGTCTTGATCGAGTCGCGATTAAGACCGGGCGCGTCGATGAGCGAGATGTCGACGACGCCGTTGTGAAGGATGGAGGGGTTGGTGAGGTCTAGACGCGCCTCATTGACAAAGACACGCATGGGTGGCGCGGACGCGTCCGAGTCCATGTCCGTAGCGAGCGCCTCGAGATTGTCGATCGAGTCGACCGAGTAGGTAGACTTGTCCGCCGGGTCGTACTTTCCCTCTCCGTCCAGAATGTGGATTTCCTCCCGCCCCTCATTCTCCTTGGCGCTGACCACCTCGACGAACCGCGTCGTCAGCGGCTGCTGATCGGTGGGCATGACTTCCCGACGACGCAGCAGGGCATTGATGAGGGTAGACTTTCCCGCATTGAGATCGCCGGTGACCAGCACCCTCGAGTGAGGGTCCTGTACGCGCCGCTGGAGGAGAGCGAGGTGGTCCAAAGACGCGGCGATCCGGTTGTCGAGGAGGGATGAGATAGAAGATTTCTCGAGTGACGAGATGAGACCCTTGGCCTGACGGGCTGCACCGAGATTGAGGTCGAGGCGGAGGATGGAAAAGTCATCCGCGGCTTGCTCGGCGGGACGAGTAGTAATGAGGGAGGAAGAGGGTTCGACGGTGGTGGTCTCTGCGGCAGGCGCGAGGGTAAGGGACCGCTTGAGCGAGCGACGAGCGGGGGTAGAGTTGAGCACGACCTTGTGCGCCGCAGCGGGTTCATCGGCGAAAGTGAGGGTTCGTCGGGCCATACCCGGACGCTGGGGGACTAATAATTAGCTTCGTCATAAGGGAGTTGCGACCGAACGTACGAGATGATTCTCCAGCCTCAGTCCGCAGGGACGGATACCGGATAGTCCACTGGTCCCCGTTGAAATTCCGCAGATCGCCCAACATGTACAAGGATGACTCGATCGCCTTGGCCAACCTACCCGTCAGCTTTTCACAACCATACCTCGATATTTGCCACCGACTTACCTTGCCTGATTCGCCTCGTACTCCTTCAATACAGCATCCGCCGCCTCTCTCGCCTCCAACGCGGCGTGATCCACCCCGATGTGAGACTCCTTTTCGTACGATGGCGAATCGGGGGCGGCGGGTACGGAATAGACCTGCCGCGGGGTCCTGGGTTGATACGGCTGCATGATGGATGTTGGTCCTTTGTTCGATGGTTTGGTATGTGCTCTCTAGAGCTGTGGTATTGGCTTGTAGGATTGCTGATATATGAGGCAAGTAGGTATGAGTTGAGAGTAAGAGTAAGAGATATGCGTCACTTGTTGCTGCATGTTGCTGCTCGGAGCTCAACGGTGGGCGGGATCAAAATTACTTGTACCGTCATCGAGGAATTAGCTCCGACTGGGTTTGTTTGTTTTCTCCCGAAGCCCGGCGGCGGCGTTGGCCGGTTCCGACGTGGTTGACTTCCTTGTTGACACCGCGAGAACCAGATCAAAGGTCCCTTCACCTTCAACTTTACCCCACGCATAGAGCTTCAGTATCCCCCCTGCCTGCTCAATATCAGGCAGTATGGCCTTCTCATTCGCTTCTCCTAATAGGGTGCTCGACAATATCAAGCGGCTCGAGCTGCAAGAGGCGGAATTGCCCTCCTTGCCTAGCATCCAACCCAACTTTGACTATGACAGTGGGATGGATACCAGTCGGAGCAGCGTGGATCCTAGAGAGTACGCCGGCCAAGAGAACGTGACAGACGATGTGAGCTAATTCATGCGGTCTCTGGTACAACACACCGATAGCTGATGGTTCAGAACGTAGCTACGCCTCATCCAACCAGACGAGCCTTCGCCTCCACTTCCCCATCAGCCACCCCTCCCCCTGCATCAACCCCCGCCAACCTATCTGCTACCACCTCGACATCACCCTATCCCCCCGTTCGAGCCTCTCCAGCAGCCAGCGAGTCTCCATACATCCCAAATCGAGCAGCCACGTCTACCCCACATACGGCCTACTCCCGTTCGCGTCGGTTCGTGAGCGACGACACGCGCTCGACCGCTCGACATGCCCAGACCTACACCATGGGCCACTCGAGGAACAGGAGCGATACAGACGAGTTTGCAGGAAACAGTACGGGAAGGGAGAAGTGGCATACCCCCGGCGAGATGAGTGCGAGTTTCTCGCAGGAAGGGATTGAGGCGGGTGATGGGTCGCCCGGATTGCAGGCGGGCGGTCTATTGGGATCAGAGAAATCAGTACCGCTAAGGGACGAGTCTTATGTGAGTTTGCTAATCCGCAGGGGTCGGGACTGGGCTGATGTTTAGACCTCAAGTACTGGGCCTGGCGAAACACCCATCACGCAGCGGTTATTCAAAAGCCACGTCGTCCTCCAGCGGCCAGGAAGGCGGTCTCATCTCGCCCAGAGCTACATCAACGAGACTGATCAGCTCAGCGCCTCTCAGCGTCCATCGGGATCAAGCTCGTCCTCTCAGGGACAAGAGCCGGCCGGAGAGGACGCTCTTCTCGTACCCGTCACCGACCGGGTACCCAGCTTGTCCCGGAGCGAGTTCTCCGCTACAGATGCCAGCGAGGCCGCGTCTACACCGGAAGGGCCAAGTCGGCGGGTCCTCATTGCATCGCAAAACTCCCCTGTTCAAGCTGAGGACCGCTCGGTGGAGCAACACCCTTCCGAAATCCCCGAAAACCCTACATATGACTATCAAGCGGAAGCCTCGGCCTCCTCATCCTCCTCTGCTCCTTCCTACGACAACACCCCCGCTCCCATCCGCCATGCCTCACCTTACAAGCAGTCTTCGGTCCGCGGTAACCCCCCCTTCAGCCAATTCTCGACACCCGGGATGGCTCGCGATCCCGCTATGGGCCGCAGTGACTATCTCGACTCCATGGTGTATCAGGCGCACACGCCCATCACTGCCCTCCGGGATGTAACGGACCAGTTCCAGGCCCCGCCTACCCCGTTGGCGGTACCATTCACTCCATCGCCAGTCGGCATGGTGTCCAAGAATAGCGACTTCTCCACTCCCCGCGCTCCGTTGGACGACGCCGAGCGGCGGAAGAATCACGTTCTGGCCGTACTCAGCTCGTCTGGGCTGCCAGCGCGCGATAGGCGGGGTGTCAGGGGCACACCACACCCCTTGCGCCGGATGTCGGCCTCTCCCCGAGCAGACTCTATCCTCGAGGAAGGACTGCCCGGTGCATCTCCCTCTATCCGCCTAAACCGGGCATCTCCCACCCACTCCCGCTCGCACTTCGATATCGACCGGTCCGCCTCTGCTCCGCCCAACGAGTCATTCGTCTCCGTCGCGTCCTCGGCGGACCTCACGACTGACCGCAGAGGAACCGCTCAGCCTCGCTTCTCCCGCGCCAACATCTCCTTCCCCACCATCCTTCTTCCTACCCATCAAGCCGACACCTCCACCCCCGGCGGCGGGGGCTCCCTGAGAGGAATGGACCACCACCGCGCCGACGGCGTCAAGATCCACAAGCACCTCAATGCAATGAATAAGCAACTGCTCGAGACAAACGCAGAGCTTGCTCGGGAGGCGGAAGGGTGGCGAGATGAGGTGGGACGATTGATGCAGCTGCTGGAAGAAGCTGGAGTGGAGGTGGAGGAGGTGGATGTGATGGCGAACGTGTCGAGGCGGAGCGGCGAGGCGAGCCTTGTCAGCGGTGCCTCGAATGTTACTGGACAGGACCAACAGTCTGGCCGGGACATCTCGGTTGGGATGACGTCTGAGCAGAACGCCGAGATCGTGCAAGAGCTGGCGGAGAAGCTCGAGGGGCTCGAGGAGATTCTGAACGAGAAGGACGCGCGCATCGTTGAGCTCGAAGATGAGGTGGCGGCGCTGAAGCAGGGCGGCGGCGCGGGAGGTATCGACGAGCAAGTGCTGGAGCTGCAAGACCAGCTGGAAGAGGCCGAGCGAGCGCGCCAGGCGCTTCATACCGACTTTGCGAGCAAGACGGAGCAACACGCCAAGCGCTTCGGAGAGATCTGTTTGGGGTTTGAAGAGCAGGTAGCGGGTCTGGAGGCGGAGTTGGGGGTGGCGCGGAAAGAGGTGGATAGGCTGCGAGGGGAGAAGGAGAGGTTGGAACGGCTAGCAGAGGCGAACTCGACAGGTGGGCGGGAGGTTGAGCTGGGTCGCCAGGTGCATTCCCTGAGTACGGAGCTGGAGCGGGCGAAAGCGGACGTCCAAGCTCGCTCAGAGGAGATAGAGGAACTGGAAGTTGCCAAGCGGGATGCGGAGGATCGGGCGGGAGGAGCGGAAGATGCGCTAGCGGAGAGAGAGGAGCAGCTGCGCTCAGCGTACGACTGCCAGCAGCGGGCGGAGAGCGAGGTGCATGGTCTGAAGGAGGAGCTGGCGCAGGCTCAGGCGGACCGCGGGGACACCACCGAGAAGGCGGATGAGCTCGACCGGCTCTATGCGGATATCGACAATCTCAACGCGTTGGTCGAGGAGCGGGAGGCGGAGCTGGAGGCATTGCAAGGCCGACTGGAAGTCGCGGAGATGGCGGCTCGACCACTTCGACAGAGCATTAGCGCCAGCTCGCCCATCAAGTCCTCCAGCTCGGATACTCCGGCCGACGCGGAGGGCGTATCGGCCGCGGACCAGGCGGGGTTTGTCGCTGCGATAGAGGACAGGTTGGGCGAGGCGTACCGCGAGATCGGTCGGCTCAAGCACGAGCTCTCGTCCACGCCTCATCGGAAGACCACTATTGAGGCAAAGGACGCCAAGATCAGGGCGTTGGAACAGGAGAAGGCGGCGCTGCTATCTAGAGCGTCACCCGTCCGGTCCGCTCAGGCTGCCTCGGGAACCCCTACTCCCGCCGGCAAGCCAACGCCGTTCGTGCATCGGGCTATTGCGGATCTGCGGATGCCAAAGACACCTGGTCCTCTCAAAGATGTAAGCTGAATCCCGAAAGACGGCTTAGACAAAGCTGACTCCACAGCTGTCATGGCTCAACACCACCATCGGCGATGCCAACGAGGGCATGTACCGTGCCCAACTCGGAAACCTGCACGAAGAGCTTGAGCATGCCAATCAACAGCTCGACGACAACTTTTCGCGCCTGGAGGCGGCGGGTCTGGTCGGTATTGAGCTTGCAGAAAAGCTCGCCGCAGCCCAACAGCGTATTTCGGACCTGGAGGATGAGATCCGGGCGCTCGTTCATAAAAACAAGGCGTCTTTGGCTCTGGTCCACGCTCAGAGGAAAGAAAACACGTCAGTTGGGATGTCCACGACGAAAGATCCGAGCTATGAGCTGACCCTTTAGACAAGAAAGCGAAGAACGGCTCCAAGCTGCACTCTCGGCGGTCCATACTCAGCTGGACGAGCTCCGCGCCGAAACGTCTCGGGAGCGCAAACGCCTACAAGCCGATAATCAGCGTATGCGGGACGCCAAGACCGCGGCGGAGGATCAGCTCGAGAATGAGATCAACAATATGCGGGCGGACGTCAATGAAGCTATAGACGCTGCGAACTCGGAAGTCGAACAGGCGAAGCGGGACGCTATTACCGCTTCGACCGAAACTGGGGCTCTGGCGCGGGAGCTCCAGAGTACCAAGGCTGACCTGGAACAGACGGGGCGGCGGCTCGCTGAGCTGCAGACGTCGGCGGAGGATCAGCAGAGGCGGCATGCACGGGAGATGGGGGCGAGGGTGTCGCCTCAGGATATGGCGGATAAGGTGGCTGAGATTGAGCGATTGCGGGGGGTTCAGCGGGAGAATAAGGACCGGACCGACCGTCTCGCCTCTGACCTGGCCAAGAAGACGTCGGATCTCCGGCGCGCAGAAGAGCGGATCGAGGATCTGCAGGCCGAACGACAGACGGTACTCGCGGATCTCGAAGACTTTGAGCGTGATCTCAATGCTCAGCGAGCGGCGGCGAGGCGGTTGACCGAGGAGCTGCAGTCGTTGCAGGACGAGCAGGCGGGGACGCAAGGTGACAAGAGAAAGTATGCGGCGTTGCAGCGGGAACACGAGGTGCTGGTGCGGCAGCAGGACGGGGTTCAGGCAAGGCAGCGCGAGGCGGAAGAGACGAAACAGGAGCTGGCAAGGGTCGTGAGGGAGTACAAGGCCGTCAAGGCCGAGATGAAGGTACTGGAGAGGGAGATCAGGCTGGTCAGGGAGGAGAGGGGCGAGCTGGAGGAGTGGAAGAGTACGCATGTGTGCGAGACGTGAGTTGTCGGGTACCGTGCATCTGCACTGGGGACGAGAGCTGACCAGTTTAGGGGTAGCAGCCAAGCCATGGCGGAGCAGAAGGCGCACTTTAAAGCCCAGACTCGAGATCTCGCCACGCAGATCCAGTACCTCAAGGCCAAATATACTCGGGAATCGACGTTCCGGAACGGTCTGGCGTTGCAGAAGCGGTATCTCTTGCTGTTGGTGGGCGGGATGAGTCTCAAGTGAGTTGACAGATCCGAGACGCCTTCAAGCACGTACGATGAGCTTATCCTTGTAGCGAACAAGCTACACTGAAGGCTATTGCATCGTTTGGCTTCCCCATGCCCGAACCGCCCCAACGCAAGATCACGCTCAAGGCTGTGGGGCTGGCGGTCGTGGGACTCATCAGAGCGAAGTGAGCTGCGCCAAGTCCAGCAGATGACAAGGGCTATAGCTGACACGTGCAGAAAATCCGCCGAGGCGTGGAGGGCTGAGAAGGCGCTCAAGGCGGAGGCTGTAGCCAACTTTGGGGAAAGAAGGAGGGTATCTGGACGATCATGAGCAGACGCGAACGGACATTCTGGAATATAATACAAGGTTGTATAGGTAGCTTGTGCAGGGATAGGCATGATCAGATGCAGCAAAACAGCATGTACACTACAAGACCTAAAGTTACTGCCGAAATATCGACTTAAATGACCAGCCCTTTCTCTTCTTCTTAGTCGGCGCCTCTCCACCCTCCTTCTTCTCATCTCCGCTCTTTCCTTCTTCCTCCACCAATACGTCCCCTTGACTCTGGCTGAGACTCTGACTCTCCTTCTCCGCATCTGCCTTGCGCTTACCGCTTCTCGTCGCCCGCCTAGACGGCCCGACCTCGATCTCGACGACTGGGACGACCGGCGTTGAAGACGCGGCAGACGACAGCCTGTTCCCCCTCTTGCGCGTCCCCAACGCGATTGGACTCGGCTTGATATCTGCCTCCTCCACCTTGTCCTCTAACTCTCCCGACTTGATTTCGTCCTGGTCCTTCTCCGTCCCCGCTTCGCTAGCCTCATCGGCAAGATCAGGCGTGGAAGGACGGTATGACGCCTCGCCGTGATTGTTCCGGCCAACCGACCTTCGGGCTGGGTCCGCTCGCCTCGATCGAGACTGACTGGAAGGGATGGGCTCGTCAATCGTGCTGGCGCTGGAAGGGGTGGGTGATCCCCCCTTGGCTTTGCCCTTACCCTTGCCCCGTACAGACCTGCGGGAAGGTTCGGGCACGGTAGCTTCTTGCTTGACCGCAAGCGAACCAAACCTTTCTGACGCTTGGCTGGCAACGCTACCTTCCCGCCCCTCGCCCACTGGCTGTGGCTCAACTGACTTGGATGACCGAAGTGACGCTCGCCGAGCGCTGCCGGCGGAAGAAGGGGCATAGTCGGCCGCGACCGGCGTGACCTCCCGGTCAAAATGGACGGACGCGGACCCCGAAGCGGCAGGGGGCTGCGACGACCGAGCGCGAGTACGCATCGCCGGTGGAGCAGCATCGGTGGGCGTGCCTTCGCGATCGTTTGAGACTTGCGACAGACGCGAGCTGGACCGGGTGTGGCGGCTGGTACGACGTGCACCAGTCGAGCCCGCCGCTTGCGAAGGGGAAAGAGCCGCGTCTGAAGCCTGGGACATTGACCTTCTCCCGCTTCCGCTCGACTGGCGCCGCATCGACGAGGACCCGCCTTCCGGCTCATCACGCTCCGCCTCTGGGAGAGGCGCAAATGTGATGCTGGGCGTGTTACCGACACTTTGCCGACCCCTCGAGACCCGCCTGGGCGTAGAATGAGGGGTCTTCTCCCGGATCTCGTCCGTAGCCCGCCCGCCTGCCGACGTGGAGAGGAGGAAGCAGTGTCCATCATCAAAGATGGCAGCACCCGCCACGCGATGGAGCTTGGCCGCGAGCGCAGCGCTAAGGAGCGGATTGTCATGCGTGATACGCTGTTTCCGGGCTTCAGTCTGCTCCTGTAGCGTCGGATCGCCGAGGTCGACCGACTCCTCCCGCCCCATCCGCTCGGTATCGCCCAGCACGCACTGTGGGACCAGAACGTCCGCCGAGATATCATTTTCGATGATCCGGAGTTTGCGGTAGGTACAGTGAGAGCGAGTGACGGCCGTCTCAGTGGCTGAAAGTGACTGGCGAGATTGTCGCTGAGCTCGGCGATTAGAGGGTGTGTATGTGGAACCCTCGTCCCGAGGTCCGACAGAGCCGTGGTGGTGGTGGCGAAGTGGCTCGTGGGCTGGACTTTCCTCGCGTGTGCCACTTGCAGAAGCTATGGGTGCCGATTCGGCGGCTTGCTCCAGATACTCGTCTGCTTCGTCAGCTCTGCGCTTCTCAGAGGGGAGCCTGAACTCACCAATATGCCGCTGCCCCACACCGCTGTCCTCGACCATCTCATCCATCTCCTTATCCTCATCGCCTGCTTCATCCTCCGTCTGCTGCTCGTCCAGTGCAGCTAAAGCACCCCCACGCATCTCGGAGCGTTCGTCCTCGGGGTCCTCGACCAGCTCGGCGGTCTCGCTCCCATCGACATCCGCCTGGGCAGCCTCCAATTCACCCTCTTCGGACTGCAGCATGTCCATGCCATCTTCACTGTCCAAGACACCTTGTCCAGTCTCCCGAACCTCCTCGTTCCCATCCTGCTCGACCGTCACCGGCTCGCCCTCATCCTGATCTCCCGCCTCGGACTGCAGAATGTCCATGCCGTCGTCATCGTCTTCCAGCATTCCATCACTAGTCCCACCAGCCATGCCCCCGCCCTCCTCTTCCTGCTCAAGAGCATCCTGCTCTTCATCGCCGATGACGTCCAGCTCGTCTGATTCGCTCGCACCGCCCACTTCCGCCTCTTCCTCTTCTTCTCCCGCATGCGAATCGGCGTCCTCCGCGTCGTTGAGATCGATTTCTGTGTCGACAAAACCTTCGGCGGCCCCCTTAATCTCTGCGTCGACAAAGCCTGGTGCGGCTCCCTCCTCCTCCACATGCTCGTCCAGGTCAACGTCCTCCTCGGCCAGCTTGTCCTCTTCCTGATCCAATTCGACTACCTCCTGATCCTCGTCGTCATCTTCCTCCTCGACGCTACTGTCATCCGCAGCATCCTCCTCCTTAACAGTAACGTCTTCCGCCCCGCTCCCGTCATCACCCGAGTCCTCCTCGATTACCTCGGTCTCAGTGTGAACCTCCACGTCGATCGTGCCCTCTTCCTCTTGGGCACGTCCCTCTTCATCTCGCATCTCCGGCATCGCCAACTCCACCTCCATCTCGCTGCCCGGGGTGACCATCGGCATATCCGCCATACTGCTCACACCAAGGAACCGCGAGGCACCCTCGCCAGCCTCGACGGCCGGGGTCGGGGCTTCCGATTTAGACTGTAAAGGCGATGTCATGCCAAAGTCCCGAATGACCAGCCCGGAGGGTGGTCGCCCCATGCTGAGACCCGCCGCCGACGTGGGTGTGAAAATGCCCTGTTCGGCTGTCGGTGGTGCGTGCACGATGAGCGAAGCCGGCGCCGAGTGATCCGTATCGATCTGATGCAGAACGTCAGGCATCCTAAGACGCGCATCCTCCGGCGCCGCACCTGGATCAGGCAGCTCCGTCGGTGTTTCCGCGCGCGACCGAGGTGTGGCCTCACCGGACGGCAGTGCGGACTCGAGAGGCATAGCGGGCGTCTCTTCCGGTGCTTGAGCGATGACCGACCCGGTGGGTGTATTATCGCTCGGCTCGAGGTCCTGGGGCAGGATCGGAGCGGGAATGTGGGTATCAGGCGGAGGAGCCTGAGGATCCGGAAGCTCAATAGGAGATTCCGGCCGTTGGACGGTATCCACCAGCATGTCCGCAGGTTGTATGTGCATCGGCGCGATAGCTTCCATGGACGGAGACCGAGATACGCGGGGCATATCTCCCGCCTCGAGAGCCTGCGGGACTTGCGTGTCTGGTGCGGGTGCAGATGGGTCCGGGAGGGGAATGGGTGTGACATCCCGATATTCCCGGTCTTCCTCCATCTCGGAAGGGAGATTGTCGGCGAGTGACTCGGGGACAGGGGAGACTGAGAATTCCCGAACGGCTTGTTCTGGCTCGGGTAGAGGATCAGGATGCTGGGGAGGCTGAAGGAGGTAGTCTGCGAAGCCCAAGTTGACCGGAGCATCGTCCATGACCTCGACTTCCGCCTCCGTCGCCATGTGACCCGCAGCCGAGTCCGGCTCCGCGATGGACTGGCTCGTCGCCGGTGCTTGCTCCTCCCTCTCCTCTTCCGAGACTACGCCAGGCAGGGGGATATCCGCCTCGTCATCGATCATGATGGGTTGATGCCCAGATCGAGCGGATTGCCCCGCCATTTCTTCAAGCAGCTCTTCCTCCTCGTCTGCCGAAGGGACCGAGATGAGCGGGGTGGTATCCGCCTTGTGATGGTGGTGTGGGTTAATGTGCGGTGATCGTGACTCTACCTGTCCAGGCCCGACGTCTGCGACCTCGGCCTCCGCATCATCCAACATGATAGGCTGGTGCCTCACTTCGTCCTCATCAACCGTCATCCCTTCCAGCATTTCCTCCTCCTCATCCGCGCTGGGAATAGACAGCGCTCCCGCTGGAGCTACTATCTGTGGTGAAGGAACCGAGGGCACCACAGGGTCCATCTGGACGTCCTCTTCCTCTGCCTCCACGGACGGCTCAGGTGCCGCCTCGTCATTCAGCAAAATGGGCTGATGCCTGTTCTCGTCGATATCAACCGTCATCTCCTCCAGCTGCTCCTCTTCCTCCTCGGCCGACGGGATGGACATGATTGGTTTGAGTGGAGAACAAGGGTGCAATGCGGTGGAGGCGGAAGCACCCGTCGATGAATGTCGTTCGACCGAGGGAGACGAGACCCCGGCTATCTCGTCCGTATCTGCGAAATGCACGTGCTGCGGAGGGGCCGAGTCCTCGATGATCTCGTCCGCATCATCAAAGTGGACATGCTGCGGAGCCAACTCCGAAGAAGTTGAAGGTCCGAGCGCGGAGACCGGGGTACCAGCGGGCTCTTCCGCATCGTCGAAGTGTAAATGCTGGGGTGTAGGCGAGACTGCAGGTGAGGCGCCGGAAAAGTCCCGCAGGGGAGCTTCCCCGGTAGCCGGAGTAGGATCGTATGCGACTCCGTCCTCCTCGTCGAAGCGGGTATGGCGAGGGGAGGTCCCAGTTCCCTCCTGGATGGCGGCAGCAGGAAGATCGTCATCCTCCAGCTCATCCACCTCGCTCCTCCGCTCCGGCCCGTCTTCCTCGTCAAAGCGGATGTGACCAGAAGAGGATGCGACTGCCGAGGTAGCAAGATCATCATCCCCTTCGAGCTCGTCAACCTCACTCCTCCGATCGCCGGACATCTTACGAGCGTCCTGCCTCTCCTCCCCCACCTCGTCTACTTCCGGTTCCTCCTCCTCCTCCGGACGGGCATCTTCGACATCCGGCGCGTCATTGTCCAGCCGGTCGTATTCGCTGTCCGACGAATCCTCAAATTCGATAGGTTCCTGCGGGGTCCCAGCGGCATATGGTACTTGCTCGGCACCAGGCGAGCCCGGACTGGGTGCACGAGAGTCCAGCTCGTCGATCTGTCCGCTAGGATTCGCCGACGAGCCGCGACTACGAGACGCCGAGTCGTCACGCTGCGACCTGTCATCCGCGGGGTCCGGAGTGGCATCGTTCTCGGCTGGTTCCGACCGCTCATCTCCCGAGCCTGAAGGAAGGTCCGAGCCTTCTCGCTGGGATGCGTAAGACGAGTCGGGCGAGACGGACCGGCGCCGTTTTGGTGAAGCACCAGATTGCTGCTCTGCTCGGCGTTTCGAGGAGCCGACTTCCGCCCGATCCTGCCGCTCCACCTCTTCCACCTGTTCTTCCTCTTCCGTCTCCTCTTCTCCAGACTCGTACTCCTGCTCCGACCCGCTGGCTTGTTCGCCGCCGGGCTGGGACTCGTCGTCGCTATCGGTCAGGATCTCGATGACGTCCGGCTGCGAACTACGTTTCATAAAGTTCGCAGCTGAGTTGTCAGCTTCAGGGCATCTCGGGGAAATATCTGTACCCACATCTCGCTGGTTGAGCAGGCCTCTCTTCTTCCTCTTCGTCATCCTCCAGCAGCTCATCCTCCTCGGTCCGATCCGAATATGACCCCTCAGCTTGGCTACCGCCTCCCTCCTCATCCTCATCGTAAAGCTCATCTTCCTCTTCGGGCAGTCGTTCTGGCTCGGCTCTGCGAGACTGCCGGGCTGGAGGAAGGACAGGTGACGCTTCTAACGATCAGCGCCATGCGAGGCGGCGGTGAAAGCAAACTTACCCCTCGAATCCTGTCTTGAATCGTTACTGTCCTCCCGCTCCACTTCGTTCTGAGCGCTCCGACTTCCTTCGCACCCATGATCCACTTCTCCGGCTTGGTCATCTTGCTCTAATTCGTCCCTTTCGGTCTGCGCGTAATGCCCCTCATCCGCCTGCTGAGTTGGAGGGTACGCCTCTTCCTCCTGATAGCGTTCTTCGTCCGGCTCAGGGAATGCGCCGTCGATGTAGCCAGCACCCTGCCATGCTTGCTCGGCTTGACCCTCGTCGGCCGGGTACAGATCGGCTTCCATGCCCGGCTGAGATTGCGGATAGCCTTGCGAGGTCAGCACATTCCACGCATGTCTAAGCAGACATACCTTGACCATAATAGTCCGGCTCGTAGCCCATCGCACCTTCATCCGTGGGCTGCTCCATATTCTCATCGGCGTATCCATCCCCGGCCTGATCCCGCTCGTCCTGATATTGATCTTCACCCTCCGCATAGCCTCCCTGATCCGCGTAGAGAGGCTGCTCCCGCATCCCCGAGTCGAGATGCTGAGCAAATGTCATGAGGAGGTCTGGATCGACCACATCGTCCGAGAAGAGACGGGGCTCTGGTTGTGCGTCGGCCAGACCGGGAAGGGGAATGGCGTTTTCGTAGACTGGTGCTGCGAAAGGGTCGTATCGGTCCTGAAGTGTCAGCACCGCTACGAGCCAATGATTGAGACAGACTCACCTGGCTGAAAGAAGGACCAGAGGTATTTACAGAGAACAAGGGTGGAAGGACGCCAGAGGGGGCAGATTGTGATGGTCCGGGCATAGCGAAGTCACCAGCCAGCGCGGCGGGTTGATACACCTCGAAGACCGGACGAGGGAGCTGCGGCTGCTCCAAGCTCTGGTCCACTTGGTAATCAAAGCCCTCCTCCGCCTCCATGGCTGACCCGTCCAGTTGATCATCATACTCCACCGCCTCCCCTTCACCCCGCTCTTCCAGCTCCTCCTCCTCTTCCTGGAGTGATCCGGTCCCATTTACTACTGCCACCGGGACTTCCGCCTCCTCTGGGACGCAGGGTGATGGCGACCTGGACGGTCCGGGGTCTTGGGGTGGGTTGACGCCGTACCGGATCTTCTGCTGAAGCTGCTCCAGCCAGTCATTACGCGCCTCGTTTCCAAAGGTTTCGTATGCCTTTTTGAGCCGAATTCCACCTTGCGGCGCGGCATGAGAAGAGATACGACTCATGATGCCTGAGTCGACGCTCTTATCTGTGTAGAAGAAGCGTGTGTAGGAAGGGTATGCTAAGAGGTAAGAGGAGGAAGGATAATAGGCGGTTTTGGGTGACGATGATGGCTGTCGTGCCTGAATGGAGATTGGATCTATCTCCACACGCAAGAAATGTTGACAGCCAAAGCAGAGCTATAGAGGGAACTTTCGTTGCATCACCATACACCCCAAGAATGCCACCTCAGGAAATCATACTCAGCAGCTGCTCAGGCGAAGCTTCATCCAGCTCAGCCCCAGGCAGATCAGTCTCAGCGCCAGCCATACACACACACGATCTTCTCTCCGCCGCCCCTCTCCACGCCTTCAAAACATCCACCGCTGGTCCAGCATCGACATCGTTTGTCCCTTCTCAACATGGGGTCGGTGGGGCAGTATTCGCCGTACAGGAAGGCAAGGCATTAGCGCATGTCTGGGCATGGCAGAAGGTGTGTTCGCGTTCTGAGCTCCGCTGATAGCAGGATCAAATGCATCTGAAGCTTCACCTGCCTGAAAAGCTTTCATGCTTCGCCGTCTCGCCCAACGGGTGCTGGGCGGTCGGCGGATCACCTTCGGGCCAGATATATCTTTGGGAAATATCGTCCGGGATGCTTCTATCGTCATTTACAGGGCATTACCGCACAGTCAGCTCCTTGACGTTTACAAACGACTCGCACATGCTTCTATCGGCGTCACTCGACTCATCGGTACATGTCTACCTCGTCTCCCGCTTGGTAGCGGAGGATGACTCGGGACCTGTTGGAAAGCCATATGGGACGCTGAAGGACCATACGCTGGGCATCCGAGCTGTAGCCGTGGGCAAGACAGCCGGTGCGCACGGCGGGAGATGCTGGACGGCATCGGACGACGGCACAGTCAAGGTTAGACCTTCCTATCGATCATCTGCTCAGTACTGACGAACAGATATGGTCCCTTCACCCCCCTTTCGACCTCCTCACTACCTTCTCCCTTCCCCAGTCAGTCGTCCCCACCACACTCGCCGTAGACCCCACTGAGCGGTTCTTCTACATCGGCACATCTACTGGCGACGTCTACCACGTCCCCCTCTTCCGGCATCGAGCCATGCTTGGCGCAAGCTCAGGCGTTGGCGGCAGCATAGAAGCTATCGGCGGAGGAGGTCAAGGCTCTGCATCTATCAAGACCAGTCCAAGCGTCATCTCAACCAAGTAAGCCCCCCATCATGCCATTTAAAGCCCTCCTGACAGCCAGATCTCCAATAACGGCCCTCGCCCTGTCCCTCTCCTGCACCCACCTCCTCGCCGGCACCCAATCTGGCGATATTCATATTCACGCTCTACCCTCACATCAACATCTCCGGACCCTCTCCTCTCATTCTGGGCCCATCACACACCTATCGGTCCTCCTTCGTCCGCCCGACCTTGTCGGCGCATCCGCCCAGACAAAGTCGGACGAATGGCCCCTGATGGAGGTCAAGCCATTCGAGCGCATGCGTGCCGGTGCCGCCGCGAGGGACATGCGCGAAGTAGGCATCGTACTACGGTCAAAGGGAACCGAGAGCGCTTTGGAGAAACTGCGCCTCCAGCCCAAATCGCAAGGCGGGGCGAGGGCGGCTGAGTCGACCACGGACACGTCCACGCAGATCGCCAACCTGGAGAGCGAGAACAAGAAGCTCAAGGCCAGTTTGGATAGGGCGATGAAGGTGAATGAGAAGATGTGGGCAGGGGTGGTGAACATGAAGCTGGATGGAGGAGCCGAAGCGGGATCTTAGATTGGGAGATGCATCCGTCTACATGGGCTCTCCGTCGAGGTCGTCGTCACCCATTGGCTCGCCGTCCAAGTTCATCTCTTCCCCATCCAGGTCCATCTCTTCTCCATCGAGATCCATCTCCTCCCCATCCAGATCTTCCGCAGGATCGCCAGCTCCGCCTAATGCCTCTCGCAGGATATCCTCAGCTTCCTCCTCCGGCGCCTTGACCCGCTTGAAGGATGACTTGAAGCCTGAGGACTTGAATCCCTTGGTTTTGCCCAGCTCCTCATCCGTCTTGTCCAGCTTCGTCTTCGCTTCGGATGGTGCAGCCAATTTAGCATGCTTGGCAGCTTCAAGCTCGTCCAGTGTTGTCTCGCCCATGAACAGCTGACGAAGTGTTTGACTTGTTTCTTGTGTGTACACAATCCTGGATGATCAGCTTGGTTCATTTCTGGTCCAGAACGAAAGGAACTGACCAAGCCTCCCAGATATCCAGTACAACCATGACTTGCGCCTTGAAGACGTCCGCACTCATCTGTCCCGAGTACGCCAGCAAGCTCTGATACACCGTCGACAGATGCGCAAAGACCGGCGGAAGGCGCTTCTCGAACGCAAGTCGATATCGCCAGACATTCGGCAGTGGGGAGGCCTATAACCATCAGCTTCACTGCTGCCCAGAAGGAGCACCGATCAACTGACCGAGTTATGCAGTATATCCGAAACCAGATGCAATCTCGCCAGCTTCCTCGGGACGGGCGTCCCATCTACCATCAAACTCCTTATAATCACCTCTGCAATCTCATCCGCCGCCTCTGCGCGCTTCAACGCAAACTCCATCGCCCGCGCAATCTCCACCCGCGTGCCCGACATCGCCCGCAACATCGCCTCGAGCCGTTTCCTGGCGAGTCGGCCCAGCTTGCCCTTTTCCGTACGTTCCTTCTCCGAGTCTTCAGCAGAGTCGGACGAGTAGAGGGAAGCGTAGCCCGTGTCGTCGAAATGGGAGGTAGGGAGTGGTGGGAAGCGATAGCGAGGGTTGACGGTGTATTTGAAGAGGTGGTATTCGGGTAACTACACCCTCAGCTTTGAACGCGTCCATCGCGGCAGATTGAAGCTTACTTCTTCCTTAAACAAAAACGCAAATTTGGGGTTCCCTTTCTCCTTCTCCCGTAAGAGCTCCTCAAATGCCTTCCCGTTCGTCTTCACCCGATTCGCCACAGCCCTGACAAAGCTGTCCGACTCTGCACTGATCTGATCCAGCCAGGCAATCTTGTGATTGGACCCCCGAGGTGGCGAGGGTGACCGCGAAGAGGATGGCGACCGCGATCTGGAGCTGGAGGCAGAGTATGACCGCTCTCGCTTGGGCTGGGCACTACGCGGTGGGGGCGAAGCCGAGCCGTCTGAGCCGGAACGCGAATCCCGTCTGTTTCTTGACTCGCGATGCCGACTCGGACCTGGCGAGGCTGATCGTCGCTTCTTTTTGCTTGATCCAGCGCCGACGTCTAATCTTCGTCAGCCTGAAGCAAATGCTGAATGCAGCTGTCAGCTCACCATAGATAGGCTCAGCAGGCAGGGGCATTTGTTTCCCCCAGGCTACCCTGATCTGACTACCGCCCCATTCTATCCCGTCCATCTCGTTCAGCGCCACCGCGGCGTCATCGCGATTCATGAAATTGACAAAGCCAGTCAACGAGCCTCGGCCTCTCTGGGCTACAGCCCATTCGGCCTCTCCTCGAGCTGAGCGGTGTCAGCTTGGATCGCGTGACTCCCGGAGTGCGACAAAGCTCACGCCACATGATTTTGACGGTCCCTATCGGACCATACTTGACAAAGAACATCCCAAGGCTCTCTTCATTCACATTCGTCGGTAGACTCGTCTACTGTCAGCCAGATCATAACTCGGACTTACGATGTAGAGGTTGGTAGACTACAGGTGTCAGTTTTCGTCTTTACTTTCGATACAGACTTGCGAGCTCACCTCGATCTGGGGCGCGGCCGCGGGTTTTCCCGCCGGATTGCTTTCCCATGCTACATCGATGTTTAGCTCGACAGCTTGATGATGGGCGCGCCTGTACTGTACAGACCTGCAAGAGCGGTCACCGATGACCCTTCCACTGCTGAGTGAGCATGAGGTCCGGGCAGCAGACAATGGTACGAATCTCATACTGCAGAGGGGACTTACTTTTTGCGATCTGACCCAAGCGGGATTCTCGTGCTTCCTGATTACTGCCCAGTCAGCCTTGCTCGTTCGCTCGGAAGACCAAACATACCTCTTGATCTCGTTCAGGAAGCTGTCCATTGCGCGCTTGCCTTTCGGTTTTGGCGCAGCGACGGGGGCGGCTGGAGCAGGCGGATGAGCTGCTCTTGCTTGATAAGGCTGCAGCATTAGCTATCAATAGCAGCAGGGCAACGTCAAATCTTACCCTATAGCCCATCATTGCGGCCGGTCCTTGGGGTGGCATATTGGATGGACCCGAGGGCGGAACAGGTGGTCTGACAGCTTGGTATGCCGCCCCTTTCTGGTCAGCTTGGGACCTATCTCAGTAGAGGGAGGGTTAGCTAACCTCCAGCCCTCACAAACCCGCTCCCTTGTGGCTTCCCCCGGCTCATCCCAGGTCCGAAGCCCCGCATCCCACCAGACGGGGCCGACTCGAATGTCTCCAGCTCAGCATTCAGCTTGGCTAGTGCCCTGATCCCGTCAGCTCTGTCCTGCATGCCCGTCTTTGACGTAGAATCGCATGGGGAAGCTCACTCTTCTTCTTCTTTCCGCTTCCGCTCCTCTGCCTCCCTTTCGAGGTCCTTCTTGGACTTCTTGGTAATACCATGAGAGAAGGTCTTTGTCTTGAGCTGATTTAGAGCTAAGGTCTGTATGGCCCATCAGCTATGCTCGCTGCTTAAGGGTGCAACCAAAAACACCTTTGGTAAGAAGACGGCCGCCTCGTCCTCTTCCTCATCGTCGCCCGCAAAAGCGGACAGGTCAAGCTTGCGAGACATGCTAGCAGTTTCGATTGGCTCAAGGGTACGCTCCAGACTGCAATCAGTCGAGTGAACAGATATAGAGATGTAGAGGCAATGAGAGCAGTCAAATGGTGCTCCTGGGGAGAGGCTAAGTCGCTGAAATCCAGCTGGTTCCGGGGGCGATCTCAAGCCATCTCAGCCAGAACTTCGACAACGATCTTCCATCTTTACCTCAATCACCTATCAACAGATACGCCGGCAAGATGACTGAACAAGCTCCAGACTTCCTCGCCAAGGCCCAGGAGGGTATGGGCTCGAGGTTCCAGTCGCAAGCGTCCATCGACGAATCGAATACCAGGAGGGAGAAGGAGTGGAAGGAGGCGTATGCCAGGTGAGAATCAGCTTGTCTGTCATTGCCCTGTCGGCGACTCATCCCGCCCAGCAGTCATGGGTACATAGGACTGAAATCCTGTATAAGGGGAGATGTACACGGCGCAGTGGAGGGGCTGACATGGTGCAGGCTAGGGCAAGAGCCACCAAAAGCGACAGAATTCGCCCATGACGGTTTGACGCTCTTCGAGGTGAGTTGTACATCATGCTCTCGCTTGACCTTAGCTAACATCTCCAGCGACTAGAGACGAACAAGGTGCGCTGCCCCATTCCCTTGTCCTTCACGGCACGGCATGCAGCTACAGCTGACAACGTAGCGACTGAATACGGAAGAATGGGACGACAAGATGAAGCTCGCCAACCAATATCGCGGTATCAACGCCGACGAAAAACGATTCCTAGACGAACGGTACGCCGAGAAGATGGCGGCGCAGAAGGTCATAGATGATGAGGTCGCCAAAGAGCTAGAGGCCTATCGACAGTGAGTCCGGACTCCCTTGAACTGTATGAACGATGTGCTAATCGAGCAGAGCAAAGAAAGGAGGAGATGAGCCAGAACCCACCCTTGCCGCGCCTGTAGCAGCAGCAGCCCGAAAGCCCCTGCCTACAAAACCAAAGAAGGACGTCAAGTCTCTCTTGAAAGGTGTGGTCGTCAAGAAGAAGCCAAAAGCGAAGCCGGATCCGTCAGCGGCGGGGGCGCCGGGAACAGGGGGAAAGATTGGACCGACGGCGGCGGAGGTTAGTGCTACGGAGAAGGTTGGGGCGGCGGGAATGACGGCGCTGGGTAAGCGACTTGTACAGGAAGAGCCAGAGACGGAAGGGGAGTCGGAAAAGAGGGCAAAGGTGGACGGTGGGCAGAGGTGATACCTTCATGTGGACAATGTATGCCGAGTAGATGTATGTAGAATAAACCTGTAGAGCATATGCACAACCTTGTATACATCATCTTTACCATTGCCAAGCCTATTTCTTACTCGCTCCTCTATGCCCTTCTGAAAAGCCTCCCTCTTAGTTGTCCGGAACCCGCTCACTCTCGACACCCCAGATTCCGTCCGCGTAGTCTGACCATCAGCTATGCTTGCCTTGCCTCGAGTGCGCGAAATTTTAGCTCACCTTGGACAGACCTATCCGAAGAGAAGTCTCCCATACTGCATGAAGTGATCTGCTTATCAGCGGCCAGTAAAGCAGCTCACGAACGCAAGCAGACTTACAATAGCTTTACGTGTCCACTCCTCCGGGTCTCCGCCCCAAAGCTCATCAACAAGCTTCTGGGCGGCGAGGTATGACCCAAAGTCGTTCGAGACGAGGTAATAGTCGTGCTCGTAGACCTTGCGGTCAGCTCTACTATCCTCATGCCCCTGTCAGGTGGGTAGCTTACAGTCTTGAGGAGCGAGTCGTAGATCCCAGCATCCCCAAACGCGCCCGACTCGATATGCTTGAACACCGCCGCAAGCTCGGGCGACCGCTGCTCGAGCGGCGTCGGGTTGTAGCTGTTGTTGTATCGGACCTGCTGGACCTGGTCGTTGAGGTAGCCAAACATGAAGCACTGGCGTCAGCTAAGGTCGACGAGCAATCTCACCTGGTCTTCGCCGGCGTCTTCGGCGATCTCAATGTTGGCTCCGTCGACGGTACCGAGGAGCAAGGCACCGTTCAGCGCGAGCTTCATGTTGGACTGCCAGAGTCAGCGATGTGTCATCGAGAAAGAAAGTGGACTTACAGTGCCGGAAGCCTCGGTACCAGCGGTAGAAATCTGGACCGAGATGTCCGCAGCGGGAATGAGGACTTCGGCGATGGAGACACTGTAGTCCGGGATGAAGACCACCTTGAGCAGGTCGCCGACGTCCTGGTCGTTGTTCTACACGTCAGCGCCTTCCTCTTTGTACTGGATCGGACTTACGACAATCTTGCCAACATTGACAATCAGCCGGATGACCAGCTTGGCGATATAGTACCCCGGCGCGGCCTTTCCAGCAAAGATGAATGTCCACGGCTGGATCTTCTTCCTGTCCGCCGGGCTCGCCTTTTTGATCTCGAGGTACCGATGGATGATGGCGAAGATGTTGAGCGTCTGGCGCTTGTACTCGTGCATCCGCTTGATTTGCGCCGCAAAGACCGACCGGGGGTTGAGGGTGATGCCCAGCTCCTGCTCAATGACCTCTGCGAGTCGCCTTTTGTTGTTTTGCTTGATAATGTCAAACGCTTTTCGGAACTCCTTTTGCTCAGCCATGGGGATGAGGTTCTTGAGGAGCTGGGCGTTGGTGAGCCACGCCTCGGACCCGAGCGAGTGGGTAATGAGCGCCGAGAGTTCCGGGTTGCACTGCAGCAACCATCGACGCGGGGTGATACCGTTCGTGACGTTGGTAAAGTGGTCGCGACCCTTGAACTCGACAAAGTCCTTGAAGATGGTGGCCTGGAGGAGTTGCGAGTGGAGCTCGGCGACACCGTTGACCTTGAACGAACCGACGATGGCGAGGTAGGCCATGCGGACGTACTTGGGGGTCCCCTCTTCGATGATGGACATGCGGGCGAGACGGTCATTATCGTTGGGCCAGCGCTTGGCGACCTGCTGCAGGAAGTCGCTAATGTCAGCTTTGTTGTGGGACGACCTACTGGTTGATCCTGTAGATGATCTGCAGGTGGCGGGGGAGGAGCTTCTCGAAGAGGCTGACCTCCCACTTTTCGAGCGCTTCAGGCAGGACAGTGTGACTGAATTAGCTCTATGCAAGCGTGAGACTTACTTGGTGTACGCAAAGACCTTGGTGGTGATCTTCCAGGCCTGGTCGTACGAAATGTCCTCCTCATCAATGAGGATCCGCATGAGCTCGGCGATGACGATAGTCGGGTGCGTGTCGTTCACTAGGCATGAGCTCAGCTATCCCGATGTATAGGACGCGCGAACTCACTCTGGATGCAGATGTAGTCAGGAAGCTGGGTCCAGGGGAGCTCGAGCTTGGTGAATCGCCTCAAGATGTCCTGGAGCGAAGCAGAGCACCACAAGTACTGCTGCTGCAGCCGGAGGAGCTTGCCCTGGTACATGTTGTCATTGGGGTAGAGAACTTGGGTCTAATGTCAGCGCTGCTGTTGGTGGCACTCACGATATTGCCGACTTCAGAGCTAGCGTGCACACTGGCTTCGTAGTTACCAGCTACTGGGTCAGCTCTTGTAGCAAGTGTCCTGGTCAGTACAACTTACCGTTGAAGGAGTTCAGGTCGAAGCCTTGGACGGGCTACAAGTCAGCTCCAGCCGAAAGCCCAGCTCACCTTGGCGCTCCACAATCGGATGTTGGCGCAGTTCTTGGTCGCGTAACCGGGAATGGGCGTGTCGTACGCCACCGCCAAACACTCCATCCCGCCTGACCACACCGCCTTGTCGGAATTGGCGACCGGCTCGACGTTTCCGTAGAATCGGATAGGGTACGCCACGTCCAGACGGGCAATCTCCCAGGGCTGTCGTCAGCCCGATTCAGCTTTGCAGACCTACGTTTTCTCGGTCGAGCCACGGGTCGGGGGCCTCGAGCTGCTCGCCAGTCTTGGACAGCATTTGCTTGAAGATACCATAATTGTATCGGAGACCGTAGCCCCATCCGGGAAGACTGAGAGTCGCCATACTATCAATCTATCGTCAGTGCTGCTCGAAGGATAAGCTCACGTAGCACGCGGCAAGACGGCCCAGACCACCGTTTCCGAGCGCGGCGTCTCGCTCTTCGTTCAACAGGTCTTCAAAGTTCTGTCATCAGCTGTGGCTCCAAGGATAATAACTTACAAAGCCGAGCTTCCTCGAGGCGTCTTCGTAGGTGTTCTTCATGCCCAGGTTGAGCACGGCGTTGTCGAGCGAGCGTCCGATCAACCACTCGATGGAGAAGTAGTAGATACGCTTGGGAGCGCGGGCGGTGTGGTACCTGATGTCAGCCTGCTCAAGGACTAGACTCACGAAGTGGTCTCGTTCCATCGCTTGATGAGCTGGTCCCGGACAGACAGGGCGGTCGCCTGGTATGCGGCGATCTATAGGTTAGCTGGAGGCCTCGTGATTTCGCAGAAAGAGCTCACTGTGTCCATGTTACCGGCCTGACGAGCAAGCGACGTCGTGACATGTCGGACAATGGTGTTGGCCACGCCCTGCACGTCGTCTTCGTCGACATCGTTAGCCTTGAGAGCGGTCTTCCACGTCGCCTCCTGGCCGACCGGCCACTCCTCGCCGCCCACCACGCCCTTCTGAGAGGGGAAGTAAGAGCCTGTATATCAGCCAAGTCATTTGACGCGCGAGATGGAGACCTACCGGTCAAGGACCGCTTGTGCTGCGGGCGTTCCTTGCGGGGCGTGACGACGGCCTGCCCGATCTTGGTCGTGTCGACACTGTGGCTCGGCCCGTGATCCGGCAAGCGGGGATGCGAGGCGGATACGGATGACCGCCGGGAGAGGGACGGGTGGTGCACCGATGGAGTACGCGACGAGGGCGCAGAGTCATCCAATTTGTCAGCTCAGAACGTGTGGGTTGAGAGAAGCGGACATACCTGTAGGCAATTTATTGACATTGTCCTTGGTGAGGGCGTTGAGGATGGTCTGCATCTTGCTCGCTGGGCCTACAGGCTAGAGCTAGACAAGACAAAGACAAGGATGAGAGGTGGAAGAGAGAAGGGGGGAATGAGAAGGGTGGAAGCTGCGCTAATTAGGGCCAAGGGACAGCGGAAGCGGAGCGCGAAGCGAAGCGAGAACGAGGAATGTTGAATAGCCGGTTAAGCTTCGATGTCTCGCCCGGCCGCTTGGCCCGTCGACGCGCGATGCACCGCTTCCAACGCGTCAAGCTGCTCTGTAGAGGCTGATATACATCACACTACTGCCTCGGGTCCCCCCAAGACATGCTGCTACGATGTAAATAGCCAATGAACTGAGAGACCATCCTTCGACAGGCTGCTCGTGGCCCTTACAAGGCAGGCATTACCCCGCGGCGTCCACATTACCCCACATTCAGGAAGATCGTCCAGGCACGATCAAATCCCCTGATTCTCGTAAGCGGATATGAGCGTGGCGCCGCAGAGAGCCGCAGAGGCACCGCGCGGGGCTGTCAGTCTCAGAAAGCTTGCCTGCAGACGATACATCCAAGATGCGGCAAGGTACAACCCTTCCTAACCCAGGAAGAACAACCCGTTCACCACCACCCACGCTACCGCCACGACCCACGCCACACCCCAAACCTCCCACAGACTCCGTACAATCACACTATTCCGCATCTTCCACGCCCACCTCATATACCCCCTCAATCTCTCCCACGCACTCAGCACCGTCCCTCTGAACCCTGACCGATTCTGACCATCCGTCAGAGAAAGCACAGGGAGGTAGTTCGGAGCGGGTTGCCGCGCCTTTTTCGACTCGCGGTCCGAGTCCGAGTTGTACGCGCTGAGATGCCGGGGCATGGTGACTCTCCGATTTTGTGCGGCGTTCGGGGGCGGGGTAGGCGAGTGAGAAGAATAGGAAGGGGTGTTGCTGGATGTACGCCGTAGATTGGGTGTGACGTGGGAGCCGGGATAAGGATTCAGACCGGTAGGCGTAGCCAGACCCAGACCTAGCCCCAGCCCGGCATTCCCAGATGGCTCGCGGCTGGAAAAGTAGGACGACGGCTCCGACATGACGCGCGGTGTGCGATCTGGATCGTGGAGCCTGACGGTGGATGTAGAGGATGTTCCGTTCATATAGATGAAGCTAGATCGGCGGGATAGATTGGGAGTGTCGAGTGTGATATCCGCCTCTTCGTCCGCAAAAGATGGGCGAGGACTGCCAAAGGGCGATACAGGTGCGGAGCGATTACTGAGATTGGGCGAGGGTGGGCGACTCGTCATGTGCAACTGCCGCGAGGTGGACGCGCCGCCGTGCGGCTGCAATGTGGAAAGATGGGCACTGGACCGCCGACTGGGAAGCGTCAGGGCGACAGGTCGATCCGCATACCGCCGGGCAACTTCCACCGACGGACTGGGAGACGACCGACCCTTTTCGCCATAAGGCTTGTCGGTCCGGTCCGTCACTGCGTTCCACTTGATCCATGCTTGGCGGATATTGGTGAAGAAGATGTAGAGGATGGTGATGCAAATGAAGGGAAAGTAGACTCGGGAGTAGACGCCGGCTTGGTCCGGAAGGGTGCACTGCCGGTCGGCATAGGTGGGCTCGGGAGGGAACGAGGGGTACTCGGGGGGTGGGATGAGGGAGAGGAGTTGGAATCCTGGGCGTTGGATCCCGGTGGAGGAAGAGAAGGATTTCACGGTGACTTCGCGAATGTGATTGGGATGTGTGTGTTCGCAGTAGTCATGATCGTCACCGCTGCTATCAGCGACGTCCAATCTGATGCTCACCTAAAGACCACCTCCGGCTTCAGCTGCTCCAGCAAGAACCGACTTGTCTCACTCCCCAAAAGGTTCTGATACCCTGGCCCCGCGCCCTTTTGTATCCGCCCAAACTCCCGATTTGGCCCGCACTGCGACCGCTCCGGGCGCGCAAGCGGTATATGCGAAATGAGAATGTTCGCTCCTCCTGCAATTTCTGATCATCAGCTTGGCCTAGGCGTGCACTCACCCTCCGCAGCACCCTTCACAAACTCAATCACGCCCCCCTCTATTCCGTCCCACTCCCCAAACTGCATCTCCGCAGCATACCGCCGATAATCCTCTTCCACCAGCCCTACAGCGTCCAATAGCACCAGCGAGTGATTCGCTATAGAGATGACCTGATTTGGCGGCGAAAAGTATCGGGTGTACCGATCTCTTGCGTGGGGCGAAAAGAAGCGATGAGGTCCGAGCGGCAGATCGTGGTTACCCGGGACAAAGTGCATGGGTATCGAAGGCGGGAGTTGAAAGATGGATCGAAAGATGTTGTGGTATTGCGCGTACCTAAAGTAAGCAATTGTCATTCGCGGCGACTCACTCTTCCTCATCCATCACCCCTCTTCCCCAATCCAGCATATCCCCCAGCATGATCACATGGTCCACCTTGCCCAACCGCATGACGATGTTCCACGACTTGCGCATAAACAGCTCATCAAACACCTGCCGCAGAGCATTGATCCAGGGATTCGAATCGGGCGAGTAGGAGAACCGCGGATGTGAGACGTGCGGATCGGCGATGAGCACGACGTGCGTCGGCGGGGGAGAGGGTTTGGGTGAGCGGGTATGGCGAAGGGCCGCGTCGGGAAAGCGACATGATGAGAGCGAGGAGAAGAACTGCTAGGTTAGCTTGTCAATCAGGCGACGGTCATGGGTGAAAGCTGACCTCGCCGACCTGTCAAATTAGCTATCTTCCTTTCGTACAGATAAGCTTTCGTGCGACATACCTCGAACCAGACCACCAACACCACCCACCCAAATCTGAGTGCCAACAGCTGCGTCCCGCGACTCCTCAAACCCGTCTTTCTACTCCTTCCATTCCCGCCGTGTTGCTTCTCGCTGTACAGCGGTGGTGATCGTGACGGGGACGGAAGCAGGCTCATGCTGAGTGAGATAGCTTCCTTGTACTGCCGGATAGTTCAGCAGGGACCGGAAGATCCTGTTCGAGAGCAGCCGCTGGAGACGATGCGGGCAAAGCTGTCTGTGCGCTAGAAGAACCGAAATTGTCGAGCGAAAGGATCGGCCTGACGCGTTGACCTCGAGGTGGCAGAAAGTCTTGCTGGGTCCTTCTGTCTCCCTATTTTTCGACGACGAGCACTCTCTAGCTGCCCTTAGAGCTGCTTCTAGGCCTAGTGTAGTAAGGGTATATCGGACGAGATGTATAGATGCCTGACGCGAGTGTGCGTTGCGCGTCCGAGCTGGGGCGAAAACATTGCCCTATCGGAAGCTGATTCCGACGGAAAGACAATCCTTCCGACGGAAGCTGGCAGTCGATCAATCGGCTCAGCCAAAAGGCTCGCCAAAAGATCTCTCCACCTCACCTCTTTACAGCTCAGACTATATAGGATAAGATGGCTAAGGTAGTCAACCCCCCGCCGGGATCGTTCAGCTTCTCGACCGAGTTCGTCGTTGGATCGCTCGTCGCCTCCGCGGTCATTTCGTATGGTATGGCATACACCATCCTCGCCTTGGTGCCAGATCCGAAAGCACCCCCGCATGCTCGAGGCAGGTGGACTGGCCGGAAGCTGGACCTGGCTTGGTTCATTTGGTTCGTACTGCATATAGTGAGCTGAGTCTTCTGCTGCTTAGCTTCTGCCACGACTATAGCTGACATTCCAGCCAATCACCCTCTTCATAGACTGCCAATCCATCTATCCAGCATCCATCGTCCCCAAGTCCCTCTCGGACGTGACGGACTGGTACAACGCTTTCTCGAGGGATCCGGTCCTCGTTGGGGTCGCATCAAGATCAAGAGAATGGGCATGGATGAACATCTTCCTCCATATGGAATTTATCATCCAGCTTCCTTGCTTCATCCTTGGCGCGTGGGGCTTATGGCGAAGTGAGCTTGCTATACCTTCTCGACGACAAGAGATGGGCTGACGCAATAGATGACAAGAGGGTATACCGTACGTCAATAATCAACACAGCATCGACACAGCTGACCATCAGCCCTCCTGCTTCTCTACGGCACCACCACAGCCACAACGGTCGTCCCGACGCTATACTACGTCATGACCGAGACCGCCATCCCCGCTTACACATCCATCAACCGATACACCTTCCTTGGGACCTATGTCCCATTCCTCCTCATCCCAGCGGCGATCGTGCTGGACATGATGGTCAGGATCGTCAGGTTGATTGGGATCGCAGAGGGGCGCGGCGTAGTTGTCACCGAGATCAAGAAGCGATCATGACCGGGCGTTATCTAAGTATGCATACAAATTGGGTCATTCTCGCTTGATGCCCGGTCTATCTGTCCGCGGATCGATCAGCAGATACCCTCCTATGCCCAATAGAACCGCCGACAACGCCGCATTCCCCACCCAGCCTCCTTCCGTCTGCCTTTCTGTCGGATTTGCCCATCCGCGGACTCCCTCTGTCCTCCTCATTGGTGGTCCCTTCATAGGCGATGGCGATGGCGATGACTGACCGCCCTCCCCGATCCCTCGAGCGCCTCGTCGCCTCCCAGAAACCCATCCCGCCGATCCAGCAGTCCGCAGCGGGTCCAGCTCATCCGCCTTCGGCGTGACTTCCACACTGACAACCCCACCAAAGAAGTCTGTAACGAGGATGCCATCAGGTTGAGTTGGTGACAGCTCGGTCGATATGCCGGGGTGCGAGTGGATGCGGGCTGGATCATAGGTATTGAACTGATTGTCAGCCGCGGGCCTCACGGCTTCAGCAGGGAAGCGCGTACAAAGTCTTGCAGAGTCGCCCTGCTGGTCTTGCCTAGCGTCTCGAGGTATTGTAAGATATAGTGCGTGTAGCTGTCGATGACAGCAGTACCGAGGTCGACATCATTATGATGCTGAGGTGTCAGTGGGGTGTCCGCGGGTTGAGGGTGATTCTACCAGCTTACAGAGTACGAGCTCTCCCCAATGGCGGACGAGCCTGTCGAGATGACGTTCGGCGAGTAGAATTTGGAGTACATCGTATTTGCTTGACAAGTGTCGATGACGAATAGCAGCTTGTTGAATCTAGATTATCAGTCGGGTTCATATCGGCCAAGGCAAAGGACCAAAGCTCACCTCCGCTTCTCCGACATCTGCTCGATAGCATCCGCAATATCGAACGCCGAGACCTCTTCGTTGTCCTGGAACTTGAGAAACTCGTTGCCCCCATGTCCAGTCATATAGATGAAGACGTTCGACGAGGCATCAGATAGCAGTCTCTTTGACGGTGGTGTATGTGGCGCATGACGGCCTGACAAGTCAGCTCTGCCCGCCCAGCTCTCCCTCACCAGAGCATACTCACCAGTCAACAGCCTCAAGAAGCTCTCCACAGTCACCTCATATCCCCTATAATCCACCTCCACCGCGTCCCCATACAAGTCCATCTGCCGCCCCGAATTCGCATATACCGTCGCTGGGAACGGGTTGCGCGCGGAGCACGCCACATCGTCTGCGAGCATAAGGATGATGTTGCTATCGGGCATCCCGAGGCGCTTGAGCGTGCGATACATGGCCAGGGTATTGGCCATATGCTAAGGCGTTAGCTATTGTCGCACATTTCCGGGATCAAGGGGCTCAAGCGGGCTCAGGCGCTCAGTGTGTCAGTAGTGATTGGACATACGCGGTAATTGAACCAGTAGCGCGAAGAGCAGACAAGCACGGCCCAGTTGTTGGTATGTGTTGTAGCTGATCCTGAACCATTATGTCCGAACAGGTCGTTCACCTGCTGGTGGACCTGGTTGGCGAGGACCAAGCCGAGCTGAGCGAGCAGGAGCGCCAGGCCCCAAAGGGAGGCAGCGAAGCGCATGTCGGCAGACCCGAGCTCCTCCGCTCTTCTGCAGGTTCGTAGACAGCCTGCGTAGTACCTCCGCACCGGTGCACCTTCTTAATCTCGTTAGATGGCCTTGTGGAAGATGCTTGCTGAAGGTGCTGTGATGTGCAAAGGGTGGACCAAATCACGCGCGGAATTCGAATAACATCTCTTTGACTTTGCTCTTTCTGCCTACCAGCCTACCATAACCCAGCTCCGCCTTCCTGCTCTTCGATCACCCCAAAACAGCGGTCAAGCATGTCGGACTTCGAGAACGAGCTGCTAGGTCTGGCGGAGGATGACCCGCACACCTCCAAGAAGCGTCGGGGAGATTCTAAAAAGTCCAAGGCGAAGGCGTAGTGCGTTGTTTTGCTCATTCCGCATTTCCCACTGCTTCACCTGCCTTGTCTCTGGTCAAAAGTCGAATGTAGCTGACATGGTGGCAGTGCCGACTCGGACTCTGGCTCCGAGATGGACATGGACCTCGAATCGGAAGAAGGAGAAGGGGAGGATTCGCGCCCCGCCCCAGTGAGCTCTAAATCTGGAGGAAGGGGCAAACCGGCGCCTCGGACTGCTGCGAAGGGGGTAGCGAACCCTTATCCGGTCGAGGGAAAGTATCTGGACGAGGATGATCGCGATGAGTGAGTCTGTTCCGAGCAATCCCGAAGAGATTGGATGCTGACAGGTGTAGATTGGATGCGATGCCTGAATTTGAGCGAGAGGCTATCCTTGCGGCGAGGCAGGAGGAGATGCAAAAGTATAAGGATAGCCAGCAGCTGGACGCCATGTACCGGATGGCAGGGATGGGTGGGGAAGAAGAGGCAGAGAGTGAGGAAGAGCCGAGTCGGAAGAAGCGTGAGTCTCTACGGGGCTTGGGGGATGACAGGGAGAGGGTGAGTTGCACAGGAGGGAATGCTGACGGCCTAGGCAAGCATACAAGCGTATCTAAGGAGGCATCACGGGCAATGAAGGACCTGAAGAATAAGCGGAAAGCGAAGGATGAGCGGGATGCTCGACGAGTAAGTCATGCTGGTCTCCTGCCCAAGCTCACCGCTGACATTCAGGCGCAACGCCGAGACCGCCGCCAGCGCTCCTCCGAAGCTTCGTCCGGCTCAGACGAAGACGGCGAGATCTCCAACTCCCGCGAGGCCCCTCCTACCCGCAGCCGCGCATACTCGCCTGATCGATCGCCAGTCGGCGCCGGTCGTCGCTCGCCCAAGCGCCAAGATACCGCGAGGGACATGGACACTCTCCCACCTAATGCGGCAGAGCTCAACTCGGCAAGGATAGGGCGGTATGAGATTGTGGAGATGATGTATAAGGATGGGTTTGAGGCGGTTGCTGTGGGTGAGTACAAACCCGGAGGTGAATGAGGGAAGAGCTGACTGGGTAGGGTGTTATGTCCGGATCATGGCGGCAGAAACGGATCAATACGGTCGACCAAAGTACAGGATACACAGAATTGAAGGTAAGCATTGGCTGCCACGGTGTAGAGACGTTGGCTGATCAGTCAGAGATCCAAGATGGCAGTCATGGCCGGTATAACATCGAATACAAAGGCAAGGAAATCTCGGAAGACCGAGTCCTCCTGCTGTCCTATGGCAAAGGGAAGAGGCTGTTCCGAATTGCGGACGTTTCGAATGGGGACATCGAGGAGGTAAGTTCTGCTCTGCTATCAGAAGGGGCGACGAGCTGATGACAGACCGAGTACGAGCGATTCTCAGCTACCAACCGAGCGGACGGGGTGAAGACGCCAAAGCGGTCTGACCTGAAGCGGAAGCACGACGCTATCAAGGAAATCCGGGACCGTGCCATGTCCAGTGTGAGTTAAAGACCCCAGCTTTCGAGAAGACCAAAGCTGAGTTCATTCAGGAAGAGATCAACCGCCAAGTCGAAGCTCGGAAACGCTCCAATCCCGCTCAACAGCGCCACAAGATCACCATCGAAATAACCAACCTCATCACCTCCCGCAATCTCGCGGTACGGCGCAACGACCAGTCCCTCGCCGAGGATCTCAACCGGCAGATCATCGCTCTCGGTGGAGACCCGCAGTCGGGCGAGCTGGTCACGCTGGACAGGGACGAGGCGGAGCGGAATGCGTCAGAATACGATGATCGCATCGAGAAGATCAATGAGAATAACAAGCGGAAGGTCAGGGAGCAGATGGCCAAGGCGCATCAGGGGAGTTTGGCGAGGAAGCGCGCGGAAGAGGCTATTGTGAGGGAGAAGCAGTGAGTTCTGGTCTGTGATAATGGGGAATTGAACTGATATGATAGGGCCAAAGTGGCGGCAGAGGCAAAAGCCGCAGCTGAAGCAGCTGAGAAGGAGAAGGCGGCCAAGGAGAAGGCAGAGCGGGGTGAGGCTGGGCCGGACGAAATCCTGCCTGGCGAGCCGGTATCGGTGGTCTTGCCTACTGGAGGGATCAAGAAGGGCGAGACACCTCAGCAGTACATCGCCAGGACGGTCGACCTTGATCTCGGCGATTTCTGAGCGGCCCGGGTACATGTCGATATGAAAACTGTTGCGATAATGGTGAACGGATTCGCGAGGCAGGCGAGGCTATCGACCATGACATCTAGCCTATTGCAAGGCCAAAGGCCGCACGTACTTGCAGGTATGCCACTCTGCCACTAGCTTCGCTGCGGCCGCAGCCTTCCGCGGATCGAAAGAAGGTTTCAGTGGAGACGCCGAGATTAGCTACTAGTGCCGTAAATCCTCCGCGTTTCGGACGACAGCCAAGACAGCCATCCGCCCTCTCTCTACATCATTCAGCAATCGGGGGGGTGGAAAGGGTCAGATTGCATCCCATGTCGTACGTCTGACCCAATAGTCCGGGCTTTTCCTGACCAGTCCTGACCCCACCTTCGGCTCTCGACGGGCTCGACAGGGCGGAGTACACAGCATTTCGCAGATCGTACCACTTCAGCTTCACCTCCACCTCCACCTGTCAGCACCAGCGACCGGTCAACCGGTAATCTCTAGCTTCTGCGAGGTTGGTATATCGACGCTGTCACCATCGGCGCGCAGAGATATCCAGCAAAATCGACTTCATTCCTGATATCCCGCACGGAGCAGCTCAAGCTCGATACTCCAGTCAACACCACCCGGCACGGCAGGCCGGCACCGGAAGGACCACTTGTCTTGACATTTCTTGGCGGTGAGCTCGGAGCGGCTACGATTGAGATACGCCTCCTGGTGTTGTCCATATCGTGGATCGTACTCCAGACCCCCTCGTTGCAAACATCCGCTCCCTCTGACCGACACACGATCGGCCGCACCGACCTCGCCGGCGAGCATCGTCCAACCACCCGCCTCCTTTGTTCAAACGGAACTGGAAAGCTGAACGTTTCCATTCCCTCAGTCTGCCCCTCGTCTCCCTTACTCCTCTTCCTTCCCCATCCTCGCCCCTCGGCATAATGACAATCCCAACTTTGGTCTGCCTGTTGGCGGTGGCGAAGGCCGTGGCTGGCTTCACATTCAGCCACTCCGACCCGGTCGAGTGTCAGGATATGACTCTTCAGTGGTGAGTCTGCCAATGAATTCCCACTGCGAAAATCAGCTGACAAAACAGGGAAGGCGGAACTGCCCCATTCTACGCTACCGTCGTCCCCGCCTATCCCCTCTCCGGCGCCCGTATTCAGAACGTGACTATCCCCGCATCCGCCAGCGCTTCCTCCGCTCGGCGCTTTTCCTTCCGGTTGGACAACCCGGCCAACCTGGAGTTTAGCGTCATCATGAGTGATGCGACGGGCTGGGGAGCTGGCGGAGTCACGCCTGTCCTTCGTAAGTCGTGGTCAGGGATATCGAGGAAAGAAGCTGACTCTCAGAAATCGCTGGATCAAACGACCAGTCCTGCCATACCACCTCGCCTCCCTTCGGCTTCTACTTCTACTGGGACCCAGCCATCTCCATCTCGACACCCCAGTGCCAGTCCATGCGGCTGTCATGGGACCGAAATGTCGTCTATCCCATCCAGGCGCTCGGCTTCATTCCCGGCGGAGCGGCATTCACAATCCCCACGCCCCAAAACACATCCAGTCTATCGACAACATGGAACGTCAATATCCGAGAAGGCGCTCAGTACCAGATCCTGATGGCGGACTCTAGCCGAGTGGCCACTGGGGGCAGTACGAACCTAACTTGGGTCGTGGCAGGGAGCAATTCCTGCCTGAACGCCAACAGCCCCGGTGCGGGCGCACGGGTGGCGACTGTCATCAGTGCGGGAACGTCCGCTACTCGGTCGCTCACCTCCATGCGGTCGTCGTCGGGCATGCCGTCCTCGTCCGGCGTATCAGACAACAGCGGCGGCGGGATGTCAGGCGGAGGCGGGTCCAACATCGGAACCATTGTAGGCGGCGTCATCGGCGGTCTCGCGGCTCTCGCTCTCCTCGTTCTCCTCCTCTTCTGCTGTCGTCGTCGGCGGCGTCAGGCAGCTCAGGAAGCGGAAGACTATGCTCCGGCTCGCGCTGCAGAGGTCGCTCAGCCCGGGATGCGCCAGAGCACCCTCTCCATGGGCACCGCAGCGGTCATGCGTCGCGCTACGCGGTCAATGGGTCCATCCCATACCCGCCAGACATCTCGGTCTTCCTTCGACATCCTCTCTGAACCTGCTGGCGCTCCTCCAGCCCATGCAGACCTCGAGACCCCACCGTCAATCACAGGGCACGCGGTCGATCCCTTCGTCTCTCCTTTCCCTGCGCCACCACCCCGCAACTCGTTCGAGCAGCGGCGCGAAGGTGTGGGTGCGGTACCCTGGGGAGCCGCAGCTACAAGGGGACACGTCCGGGAAAAGTCGGACGGGACTCTCGATAGTCTACGACCGGATGCGCAGACACGCAGATCCGTTCCGGCCCCCTCGCTCGTCCCTCTCAACACCAGCGGCACTCAGGGATCGGTCGGTCGCAGCTCACGCAAGCTGTCTGGGCAATTCGGCGAGACACCCCCTCAGACCCCAACGGTCCGTCCCACGTCTCAGCTTCGGTCGCCGGTGCAGCGGACGACGTCATCGGGCGGCCTGACGAGGTGGTCAGTCGATGAAGATGCGGAGCTTGGCTCGGCTCTAGGGTCGATGGGGTCGAGGGACAGGTTGTCGGGCGTGGAGGAAGGGCGGGTGAGCCCGTCGACGACGACGTTCATCCAGCATAATGATGGAGGACCAGGCGGCATAGTGTAAGTCTTTGCATCGCTCGGTGTGTCTCAAGCTGATGGAATAGTGAGCTTCCGCCCAGCTACAATCAGCTCCGTGCGAGAAACCCGGACGAGTAAAAGAGCCAAAAGGAGATATCAGTTAAGCTGTCCTGTTGTGCGTTCGTAGAGTTGTAGTGATTCTGGCTCGTATACTTATAATGACTCACGTACTGTATGCTACTATGTGCTGCCCGTATGACCTCTGACTGTCGAGCCTTAAAGGCAGTATTTGGATAGCGTCACTCGCGCTCGGACTACCCAAAGGCGGAGCAGATCTGTGTGTGTGTGCTTCTGTGCTCCGCAGATCTGGTGGCTGTCCAGGGTTGGCCGGAAGATGAGCGGGCTCCTTTCTGACCAATGACTCGGATCAGTCGCTTCTCGCTTGCTACCCTCTTGCACGTCAACCCCGCAGTGTTGCATCATATCTTCATCAAGCAGACGTCGAGAAAATGACCACCTTCACTCAGACAATGCCGGTACTCGCAATCACCCTTACCCTCACCCTCGCTGGACGAGCAAGAGCATCTACCTCCTTCACGTCTGCTACAGTGACAGCTGATCAGCCCCTGCCCACACGACAGTAAGTCTTTGTTCCTTCCCATGTGGTGGCGTGCTGACTAAGTAGGGTGGACGAGGAAGAGTACAAGCCGAGCACGGGGTTGGTCGTCGGTGCGGCGGTCGGTACTGCCGCGATCGTCATCATACTCCTGATCCTGATCCTGTACTTCGCGATGAAGCGCAGGAGGGAGTCTCGGGAGATCGCTATGAGTCGACAGGCGGCTCATGCTTCGATCACCATCGGGCGGCCCTCGGTCGGCTTGCAGGATCGCCAAACGGAGTCGAGCAGCGGCCGCGGGCTCGGATCCGGAGATGGCTTGCCAGGAAAGGAGACTGCAACTCGCTCCGGTTCCCACCTATATCCATCTCCTCGCCACCTTCCTACCGACAGGCCGCTCGCGTCCACCGATGGTCCCGGGTCAGGGACTCATACCCCTCCCACGCCTCCCAACATGGAACGGGACACTACCATCACCGGCGTCACCCCGCTCTCGACCGCCAATCAAGGGATGTCTGGTCAGGCCGCGTGCATCAGATACGTGCACCACCGAGATGCCGGTCTCGTGATGTGAGTCCAGGGCGTCCCTATCGATTATACTTTGCTGACGAGGGCAGCGAGCTCCCTCCAAGCTACGAATCACTGGGCTCGAGGTAGCTCGACAATGTCGACAGGCGATGTGTAGGAGCTTTAGTCAAATGTACCATCTACCATTTCAAGTTCTCACAATGTAGACCATTCTTTCCATACGGAGCTGCTGTTGAGCGGGCTTCCATTATAGCTCGAGAACTCTTGCTCGTCATCTTCTTTGAATGCCGGAACCAGACCGGCCACGGGAGAAGACGCTAGCAGCTGGTCCGACGCCCCGGTCTGCCTGACTGCTCGGTATAGTCGTCATAGCTCTCCTCACATTTGACTTGTGGTACTATGTACTGGTGAGCTCGTCCCCAAGAGAGAGCGAAGCTCATAAGAGATCTGCATGATTTGCCACACCCGCTAGAAGCATGGCGATTAAGGTTGAAGCGGGATTGCGTGGGTGTGTTTGATTCTGTGCCTGACCGGCCTGTCCACTCGGGTTTTGCGCTTATCATTGATGAACCGCATGTGCGCCCGCCCCTCCTGCATATACATGTCTGACAGCAGTGTTGCAGATATTCCCCCAGAGTACTCTGGCGTTCCACCTGTCTCACCCGCCTAGCCGCAGCATCGATGGTCGTGCTGTCATCCGCCGCTGCAGGGCTCCCCAGGAGCTCCCCTCTTGCTACACCATCGGCCTTTGCGTCAGCCGCACTGCCGGTCCCAAGTCAGTAAGTTGATTGTCCTGTTCTCTGTAAGACTGTAAAGTGTAAAGGTGAAACGCCGCCCGAAATGTGAAACACAAGGAATTGAAGGAATGACGTCACGCGTTCGCCTGCTTTGAGCTCATTCGTTAAGCTGTCGCCTGCTCGCCGTCCACCACCCGAACCTGCGCGCCAGTGGCAGGCCATAGCGCCTTTGTAGAGCGAACAGGTATTGCCGCAAGAATCCGTAGTCTACTTCGCTCGCTGAGTTGCCTCTGCGTCGGACGATTACAAGGTGTGGAGCGATAACAAGCTCGTGCCTGGTCGGAGGATTAAGCTCGGGCGAAGTGACATCATGCCCGTCTCAATTCTCAAAGGAAGTTTGCTGGGCCTTTCGACAGCTTTCAGCTGTCTACTTGCTATCCCCATCCATACATCATCCTTCCCTCCACGCAGTCTGCGCTGACAGAGCCATTCCTCCCGCCCGCTCTTTTCTCGGCGAGATGATTAAGCTCAGTAGAGGCATCGCGCTCATCGCGGGACTATTCGCGTTCTCTCACAACGCAAAAGCCTTCTCATTCAACACTTCCACTCCCACGCAATGCGGACAGATGACAGTACAATGGTTAGTCTTACTGCCTCATCTCTCATCTCTAGGACTAGCAGCGGACTGACGGACAGGTCGGGCGGACGAGAGCCATTCCATATCGTGCTCGTTCCAGTCAGTATCGCGAGATATCTACGAGAACAGGGCTCTGTGCTGAATCCTTAATTAGGCTTCCATCGTTGCCAGCGGTCGGATCCGCAATATCACCATCCCGGACGGTAGCAATGGGCAGTACAGCTTCCAGCTGAACGAGCCCTCGGGGTTGAAGTTCTTGGCGACAATGTACGACTCGACGGGCTGGGGAAGTGGAGGGACAACGCCACTGTTGAGTGTGTTCAGACGCGTCTCGGAAAGAAAAGTAGGGTATAGCTGATATAGTACAGCGGTGGGATCATCTGGCGATACCAGCTGTCTCGACGAGTGAATTCAATCTTCTGAGCAGGCTGTCACGCGAGCATAGATACTAAGTCCCCAGTAATCTCCTATACGACTTCAAATTCTCCATCGACCCTCAATCCGCCCCTGGGCAATGCACAAATCAGCGCATCACCTGGAACGACAACGTCACCTACCCCGTCAACCTCTTCGGTCTCATCCCCTCCGGTACCGCGTGGTCCATCCCCATTCCACAGACCCGGGGGCAAAACTCGGTCACCTGGCAAGCCAACATTCGGCAGGGCACGCAATTTCTCCTCCTCATGAGCAACGCGGGGCAGTACCAGACCGGCGGCTCGACCGACCTCTACACCGTCGGCGCAGGTGATGGCGGCTGCATCACCGATAGTTCCCCCCGATCGTATGCGGACGGATCGACTCCGCCGACTGCCGGTGATTCCAACGTCACCGGTGTCGGCGGAGGGAGTGCGGGCGGTACGTCCAATGGGAACACAAATGGCGGGGGCGGAGGCGGAGGAGGAGGCCAGACAAAGACTGGGGCCGTAGTCGGAGGGGCCGTAGGCGGGGTGGCGTTCCTCGTCCTACTGGCGATCTTGCTGTTCTTCTGCCTTAGGAGGCGCAACAAGGAGCGGCGGGAATCGGACGGGTCGGCCATCAAGAATTACGGCGTGACCAAGGAGAAGCGACGGCCGGTGGACCTACTCGCTCGGCGGACCGGGTCTACAGGGCTCGAGAATGGCGTATCGAGGGAGGACTCGATCGGAAATCGGACGGTCGACGTCCGAGGAGAGGCGTACCGTCCCAGTCCATTCCGCTATCCCTCCCCTCCCGAGCTTCCTACTACCGCCACGCTCGCCGCTGGAGGAACGGGACTAGGCAATCGCGTCCCGCCTACCAGCTTCCCAGCCGGCTTTGGTGGTGCCGGGGAGAAGACAGCCTCATCCCCTCGCACTACTACCGGGACGTTGCCCAGTGCGCCGACGTCCACGGATAGGCAGAGTACGGACTCCCAGCGCACCTCGGCTCCATCAAACGGGATGACCGCCTCGTCCGCTGCTGCTGCCTCTGGCGGTATCGTCGGTCGCTCCGCATCCACCGCCAAACACCGCGTAACCCCTTCGAGCGGCTCGAACAACGCCACCAGTACCGCCTCGGGCCCCACATCCACTGGTACCCCAGACTCCGGGACCGAGACGCCTGAGCACGCTGGCGATGCTACGTTCGTAACGCACCGAGACGCCGGTCCTGTCATGTGAGTACTGACCGAAGCGCATACCGAGCGTGAGCTGACGAGTACAGTGATCTTCCACCACGGTACGATCAGCTGCGAGCGAGAAACCCGGACCAGGGCACATCATGAGGATCTGGTAGTGAAGCCGTTCTGTCTCGTCAGATCATCTATGGTCTCGATCGTAGCGCTTGTATATATGCTCAGCAAGCACATGTGGGTCCATGGACGATCAGCCCGACCGAGCTTGAAATATGGTCAACACTCATCTAATCCGGTTCTGACTGGACCACCTCAACGAAGGCAAAGTGCTACCGCCCCGTCACGGAGAATTGCGGCGATATCTCAGAAGAGCGTGAATTCAGACCCCGCTGCCGGCGATCGCCGATTCTGCAGATCTTGCTGCCCGAGCTTGTGGTCCACCCAACTCGTGTCTCCATCGTCCATATCACTCCATATCTATCTCAAGCTCCCATGCTTGTTTAGTCCTCATTCGACTTGCTATGTAGAGCCTGCGTCTGCTATTGCTCCATCAAGTGAAAAAGAAGGATTGGTCGAAAGAGACTGCTTCCAAAAAAGACAATATACGACCGGCCCTACCCAAACGACGCGCCTGTCCAGTCACCTCCTCCCATCCGACCAAACACATCCTACACCTCGCATACCATCGCCGATCGGTCTTCAGGCAGGATGAATCGCCTCACTCGGACACGCAGCCAACACTTTGTCGGCTCGCCCCGAAAGGTCGCCTCGCCGATGAAGCAGAAACACGCTCATGCCTTAGCCCTCGGGTTAGGCCGGCATGCCAGCAAACGTCGGCGCGTCGGGTCGACGGGCATCACGGCGCGTTCTGTCGATACCAATGAGGAGGCGGATCAGGAGGAAATCGAGAATGAGGATGAGTCGGCAGTGAAGCGGGCCAAAGGGAAGGGCAAGGAGAAGGTGAAAGGGTGGGAACCGCTCAGCTCCGAGGGGGGCTCACAACGGGTCAACAGAGGGGTGGAGGTGGTGATCTATACCAATAGGCGGGGGAAGGGGAAGGGACGAGCGGGAGCGGTACCGGCGGAGAAGGATGTGTTTGACGGAAGTCCACGCAAGAGGAAGCGGAAAGATGTGGTTGCCGACAGCACAGAAGAAGTCACAGAGCAGGAGGACGAGGGAGGCGGTATGGTGGTGGAGGCTAGTATCGCAGGATCGGGGAGCTGGGTGGAGATAGATGAGGATGACCAGGATGAGGAAGAGCCAGAGTTCATCGCCGAGAGTGAGCTTTCAGGACTGCTTGCTAGCGACTTCCGCTGATTAGCCAGGTGACCAACACCTGCTTGCCGACGCACCCGCTTATGCTTTACATCGACTCAAGAAGGCTGAGCTCATCCGGCTTTGGCGAGTCGCTGGAATGTGGAAGGAGGAAGACGATGGCGCCACGACGTCATCGACGGGGGATGACGATGGGCTCGCTAAGAAGGATCTCGTAGATGGGCTCATCGCGGCAGTGAGTTTGAAGGAGTCCGAACATCATGCCGAACATCATGAAGGACTCAAGCTGACCTCTGCAGCGCAAGCCTGAATCTCCCCGTCGGATCTCGCCACTCCCATCACCCCGCGCCCTACTTCGAGCCAAAGCAGCTGCGGGCCACAAGTCCCGTTCCTCCCTCTCCTCCCGATTCCCCAGCCCATCGCCGTCATTATCACCCCCTACAGAACTGGACCAAGCTTCTGTGTCAATACCGAACAGGAAGATCACTCGCATGGACATCGATGCCACTCCCAAAGCCGTCGTCAGGACGAGGGCTCGCACGAAGCCCATACGTACCACCGACGGGACACCAGCACGGGGGTCTGCATCGCGCAGACTGGGTACGAAAGTCCGTAAGAATGGGCGGGTCGCTAGGTTTGGGGATGATGTGAAGAGTCCGGCTCATGGCCTTGTCGCGTAAGTCCTTTCTACGCATCGGTGAGTGCCGCTACTGAATAAAGCAGCAAGAAAGACAGACATGAAACATCTTCGCTATCGTCCCTGTACACGACGACTGACGACTCTGGCTCCGATAATGCTCCTGTCGCCAGGACTACCCGTCGTACTCGGAAGAGGGCCCAGAGCCAGTCGAAACGCCATTCAGACTCCAGCGATGAGCGAGCCAACGCTACAGAGGGCAGTGCGGACGGGAGCGACGAGGACGCACAGTCTAGTTCGCGACCGCACGACCCAACTCCCCTCGTTGCGCGGCTACGGTCGAGAACGAAATCACTCGTCGAGATTGCCCCACCTCCAAGCGAGCCAGACGCGGACGATGAGAATGAGGAGACGGAGGACGAGGAGGACGCTTCGCCGGGGCCGAGCAGGAGGACGCGGAGTCAAGGCAATCTCTTTGATTCGAGTGATTCTGGGCGGACGTCCAGCCAGAATCAATTGCGTCGAGGGAGCAAGGTGGAATCCGCGGAGGCTGTTCGGGAAGACGACGATGATGAGATGGAGCTTGATGAGGATGCCGCTATGGCCAGCCCTGACGAAATAAACGACGAGGAAGGTGAGTCTTCGTATGCACGGGTGATGCGCGCTCTGGCTGACGCGAACAGTGGATGACGACACAACTTCAGATGGGAACGAAGCGGACGCCGACGAGCAGACCGAGACTGAGGCGCCGGTCCGTACCACCCGATCTGGCAAGGCGTTTGGGGAACTCCGGTCGCGGAGGTGGAAATTGCGGCAGGAGGCAATGGACGATCCAGATATGGAGGTGGATGAGGACGAAGGTGGGGAGGAGGCCGAGGACGAAGAGGAAGAGATGGAGGAGTCAGACGAGGGGAGTGTGCAGGAGTTTGGTAAGTCTCCGGCATTCGAGAGCTACTGGTAGCTTGCTGATGTCCAGACATTGACCTGGACGACGCGACAGCCGCTTCATTGACGAGACTCTTACGCGATGAGTTGGTCCAACTGTGCGAAGCAAGGGGGATCGAGGTGGGCGGGACAAAGCCGCAATTAGCTAAGGCGTTGCTGGAATGGGTAAGTCCAGCTACTGTGGGCAGACCGCCGAACGTAGCTGACTTACGTAGCGAGATGAGCAGAGGACAGGATCTGAATCTCCCACGTCATCCCTCTCTTCTTCATCGCAAGTCACTGCCCGACCCACTTCGCCCAAAACATCAACATCCCGTTCGTCTCGCTCGCGGCATACCACCAAGAATCGCATCATTCACGCGATCGGCTCCAACAAACACGTCAAAGGCAAGACTACACCTGTACTACTTCGAGACCACGTCCACGCTACCGATCCCGCTACGCCGCAGCATAGCGATGAGGGCAAGCAGGAGAAGGAGTCGGAGCTGAACTTTGACCTGGCGGAACTGGGTTTGGAGGATAGCATTATCCTCCCTGAGCACTTGATCAAGCTGGAGCGGATAGGCAGTGGGGGCTTTAAAGAGTAAGCATAGTCTGCGACATGGCTTCGAGAGACGGCTGACGGTATAGCGTATACGTTGGCAAGTGTAAAGGCCGGAAAGTCGCCATTTCCGAGTTCCGGAGCCACCTCTCTGAGATGGATATCCGCGAGCTCAAGCTACTCGCCGAATTCAGCCATCCCAATATCGTGCGGTTCCGGGGCATATGTATACCGGAGGACTCCTCTCAGGTCCAGTGTATGCTGGTCAGCGAGCTGTGCGAGAACGGCGATCTTTTCGACTACATCGTAAGCTCTTTGGCCCTCCGGTCGAGGCCGAACTAGCTGACAGCTCAGCGCAATGTCGGTGCACCAAACCTCAAACGACTCCTTGGCCTCATGCTCGATATCGCCCGAGGACTGGAGTATCTCCATACCCGCCGCCCAGCCATCATCCACCGCGACTGCAAGTCCTCCAATATCCTCATCAATCGCGCCGGCCAAGCCAAAGTGGGCGATTTCGGCCTGGCGCGAGTCAAGACTTCGACGAGATCGATGATCCGGAGTTTGGTCGGTACGGTCAACTGGCAAGCGCCCGAGCTGTGGCATGCGAGTCCGCGGTATGACTACAAGGTGGACGTCTTTTCGGCGGGGATGGTATATTGGGAGATGATGTCTGGGTGGACGGCAGATGTTGCGGTACGTCCGACGCGATCACCAGTAGGGGGATGTGCTGACAAGCTCAGAGATACCCCTGGGAGGGCAATAATGAGCACTATATCTATGATGTCGTCGGGCAGAAGAGCCGCCGCCCGTCCGTCGCTGGACTACGGAAACATTGGGGGGCGGAACCCGTCAATCTTATGGAGAGGATGTGGCACCAGGATCCGGCGGAGAGGCCGACGATGAGTGATGTAGTCGCTGATCTGGAGGCGCTCATTGCGGAGGCGTAAGGAGTGCGGAGAACAGCGCGGGGCCGGGCTGGGCGGGGTGTATGAACAGAGAGTGGGGCGGGGATGGGCGGAGTGGGGAGGTGCTGGGCAGAAGTGGATTGTGCGTTGTTGGAGAGAAAACTGTAGCCTTACTTCATTTGCATATGCCGAGCGCACCATACATATATCCGAGCGTCCAAGTCATGGTTGCTCGTTGAGTTGAGACTCGCGAGAAGGGGATGATGCGGTGACCGAAGGTGAAGATTTTTCAGAATCTGACCTCAACCTTCTCCTCATTCCTCCTCTCCATCCATTGCCTTCACTTGCTATCGTCATGCTCTACGTCATAGGATTAGGCCTCTCAGATGAGAAGGACATCACCGTCAAGGGTCTCGAGGTGAGCTGAGCCACACCCACGCCATACTTGCGACCAGGAGCTCATATCACGAGGCGATAAAAGGCTGTTCCCGGATCTACCTCGAATACTACACCTCCGTACTCACCGTCTCCACCGAGCGACTGGAGGCATTCTATGGCAAACCTATCATCCCTGCCTACCGCGAGACGGTCGAGCTGGAGGCGGACGAGATCCTTCGGGATGCGGACAAGGAGGATGTTGCTTTCCTCGTCGCTGGAGACCCCTTGAGGTGAGCTAAAGGCTCTCGGTCGCTTGATGGACGGAGCTGACTCACAGCGCGACGACCCACACTGACCTCCTCCTCCGCGCTGCGGCCCTCAAGATCCCCACGCAAGTCATCCACAATACCTCTATCCTCACCGCGCTCGGCTCGACGGGTCTTCAGCTGTATAGCTTCGGCCAGACACTCAGTCTGCCGTTTTACACGGAGACATGGACGCCCGGGAGCTGGTATGATCGCCTGGAGGAGAATCTGCGGGTGGGGATGCATACGCTGGTATTGCTGGATATCAAGGTCAGGGAGCAGAGTGAGGAGAATATGGCCAGGTGAGCCCCTCAAGCGGGGAGATGGGCCGGACGAAGCTTTGGAGAACAGGTGTTAATGTGCACAGGGGACGGCTGATCTACGAGCCACCACGGTTCATGTCCCCATATACCGCCTTCCAGCAGATGCTCCTCACTGAAGCACAGCGCCATCCTCCCGTAGCCGCCGCCAGCACCTCTTCGTCCGCTTCCGCCTCAGCTCCCCCGCCGGCGCCAGCGGCAGATGACGACGATGACGAGCCCACACCCGACGCTGGACCATCCCTCCTACCTCCCGCATCCACTCTCGCCATCTCGCTCTCCCGTATGGGCACACCAACCCAGCGGCTCATATCGGGTACTCTGGAAGAGTTGAGCCAATTGCCAGAGGAGGAGTTCGGTGGTCCCCTTCACTCGGTCGTCATCGTTGGAAGCAGATTACATCCGCTCGAGCTGGAATTTGCGGGTCAGTTCGCCATCGGTGGAGAGCAGGGAGGATGGTGGAAGGTCGGACAGGAAGTGTACAAGGTGGAGCGAGAAGGGCACTAGGAAGAATCCAGGATCATGGATACCATACCCGCTGGGTTCGCATGATAAGGCTACTAATACTGCAGGACCACCTGACTGGATATGTTTTTTCCTCCCTTGCCGAATATTCTCCTCCCATTACTGATGCCTTACTACCCCTCTCATGCTCACTTGCTCACGCCCGCCATCCCCGCAGGAGCCACGCCGTGCTGACTTGGAACCCCCTATTTGGATCCGCCGGACTCCGCCTGTGCACCTCCACGATGATCCAGATCATCCAACCCATCAATAGGAGCATCTGGGCGAAGCTCAACCCGAGGATCACGGGGGACCACTGGCAGACGTTTGCGTAGATGTACGTCCACATGTAGTATCCGTCGTCGTACGAGTAGATCCGGTCCCGCTCTTCGCAATCGGTGAAGGCGAGGTAGAGGATGTTGGTGATGCCGATTGCTAATATGTCAGCTCAGCTGTCGAACAATTGATGCGGGTCAAGCAGCTCACCGAGCCATCCGACCTGCTGGATCACCAGGTACGCTACCTCTCCGCCGGCGTGATCAAAGTGGTTCCTCCTCCTCGCGACAGTCAACCCGAAGGCGGCCGGGATGTAGATGAGGAAGGCGAGAGCCATGGCGCTCAAGAAGCTGATGTTGATGATGTCTAGGTAGTAAACACCGGTAAGGGCGATAACGATGATTGTGAGGACCGTGTGGATGGCCTAGCTGGTCAGTCTCTGCACGACAAGCTGGATAGCCGGTTTGGGGCACTCACCATCAAGGCGTACCTCACGCTTACCCCCGCCACTGGTCCACCGACGATCTTTCCATTGTCATGGATGGGCGCCCCAGGACCGACATACGGGCTGGGCTGATACCCATACCCATGGCCATAGCCCGTCTCTTTCGCCGGGAAGATGGGGTACTGAGGCTGCATGTGGTTGTTGTATTGCGTTGGAGGTGCTGGACCCGGGTGTGCGAGATGCGCGTCTGCGGGTGGCGGAGGGAGGTGGAAGTAGGGTGCTGCGGTGATGGATCCGGGATGATGCGGAGTGGTACCGGCAGACTGTGGTCGGTTGGACAGCGAGTAGGCGTCGACTGGATGGGCCGAAACGCCTGACTCGCGCTGGGCATGCTCAGTGTGATATGCGGTCGAAGCGGGGGCCGGCGGGGATGGACTTGTGGCCTGCCCATCCGTTCCTGTCGGCGTCGGAGCGGTATTTTCCGGATTCTGCGCTGCACCTCGCCAAGACATGATGGTGACCGTGTGAGCTTGGTGGTGCGGAGGGTGGACGTGCAATGCGGAGCGAATGGTATCAGTAGGCTTGAGAGCGCATTAACATATCATCATGTTGTCGCTGTACGTGTGTGAGTCAAAGGAGGTTGGGCTGACTCTTTTGCTCCTTCTCGGATCCTCCTTTGGGTTCAGCTTACTTGAGGCGGCCTCCTCAATGATCTGAAACGAGGATCTCAAACCTAACTCACGTTGTCAAGGTACGGAGATCTAGGGAGACCGACCAAATCAATTACACGAGGCACGAGGCTTTGCGGCTCATCTGAGGCAACGATATGTGCATGTGCTGATAGACACTGCTGGTCGGTGACTCTATATGTGTGGTATACCTCTCCGACCTTAAATTACTCGTCCGAATAGTGTATACAGTCAGCTGACTGGGCTCTCATCACCCATACTTCTCCCCCTGTAATCCCTAAACCGCTCCTGCTCATGCCCGCCATCCTCGCAATAACCACCCCGTGCTGATCTGGAATCCCCGATTAGGATCCGCTGGACTCCGCCTGTACACCACCACGATCACCCATATCATCCATCCCATCAGAAAGAGCACATGCGTGAAGCTCAGACCGAGGACGACAGTGGCCCACCGACAGAGAGATAGGTAGACGTTAACCCAACTGTAGCTGCCCTCTCGGTAGACGCGGCGTCGGGCGCTGCATTCGGTGAGGGTGACGTAGAGGACGTTGATGATCCCGATGACTGGAATCTCAGCAAAGTGCAGCAACCAGGGCGGCGGAGCAGCTTACCGAGATATCCAAACTGCTGCACGACCAAGTAGGCTACCTTCCCGCCCGCATGATCAAAGTGGTTTCTCCGCCTTGCGACGGTCAGACCGAAAGCTGCCGGGATATAGACGAGGAAGGAGAGGACCAGGGCGCCCTCAACGCAGAGGAGTAGGAGGTCTTCGAGGAAGTAACCCGTGAGAGCGACGATGAGGACCGTCAGGACGAAGTGGATTGCCTAGCGATCAGCCCTGATCCTCATGTCGAAGGTAATTCGCCACTCACCATCAGGGCATGCCTCGTGTTGACCCCAGCCGTCGGACCTCCAACGATCTTCCCATTATCGTGTGTCTGCGTCATAGTCCCAGTGTACGGGCTCGGCTGGTACCCATAGCCCATCTCCTTGGATGGGTAGGTAGGGTGGTGGGGCTGGGACGGGGCGTTGTACTGCGTCGGACGCGTAGGGACCGTATAGGATAGGTGTGGATCTGTGGGTGGCGGAGGGAGGTGTGAGTATGGTACTGCAGTATACTGTTCGGACTGCTGGGTGGAAGCCTCGATTGGAGGAGGCTGAGGTGGCGACGAGTACGCATCGACTGGATGAGCGACGGCTCCCGACTCGTAAGCGGTATTGCGGTGTGAGGCCTGTTCGGCCGGAGTGGACACCGCTGCAGTGCTCGAGCCGGGCAGGGGGAATGGTGTGTACTGCCCTTCCGTTGTCGCTGGTGATGTTGCTGATGTGGCGGCAGAGTCCCTTGCTGCACCTGTCCACGACATAGTGGCGAGTATAGTCGATCAAAGACGGGAAAGGCAAAGGAAAGAGAACGCTTGGACAGCGCCCTGTATATCTTGTACACATCTGAGGCGTATTCAGGCTTAGCTTCAATGGGGGTTCCTTAAAGTCAGCACGGATCTCTGTGTGCAAGGGATCAAAAGCGGGGCACTCACGGACAACATCTGAAACAGGGGTAGCTGGATCTGAAACACGGCTGAAAGATCGTCCTCAGTCTGTGGCCGTGCAGTGCTCACTTTGACATGCTGTAGATGAGTGGAAGAAGGCCGCCGTTACATTGTGAGACGATGGAGGGCCGCATCGAGGATCCTCATGGTATGATACTCTCCTTCTCGCACCCCGTCGGCCCGCGCCCTCGGCCAAGGAGTAAGGCTTTGGTTCCAGCAGCAAGCGATCTTGAAGCTTTGGGGGGGTAGTTGAGGGAGCTGCGGAACGCTCAAGCCCGCATGCTCGCGCTGAACGAATACTGTGAGTATTATGTACGCTGTGAAAGTATCTTTCTATCTGGAGGCTACATCACACAGGGACAATAGAAGCGCTCCCCGAGCATCGGGATCTCTTGCCGTTATCGAAGCCGGCTTATCGATGACCGTTCCTCGCCCATTTCAGTCGCTCCCTCCCCACGCTTCTTCATCTCTCTGCCTATCTATCAACATGTCGAGCAACGACACATACGGCCCCCGCGATCTAATAGGATACGGCGCCAGCCCTCCCGAGTGAGTGCAGATCCCAAATTTGGCGTTTTTGGCTGAAGGAATCAGTCCCAAGTGGCCCGGAGGCGCCAAGATCGCCATCTCTTTTGTCCTCAACTACGGTAGGTCGTAGCCATCATCTCTTGCACATGGCACATAAAGCTGATCTCTCGCAGAAGAAGGCTCCGAGATCACACCGGTCAACGGTGACGAGCGATCGGAGCACCTCGCGAGTGAGCTGGGACCGGGAGCCAAGCCGATAGAGGGAGGGCGGAATGTCAACATCGAGTCGCTGTATGAGGTGAGACTTACCTTCTTCTGACAAGTCTTCGATCATCAGCCGGCGGGATGAGATGACTATGTAGAGCGGCTAGAAGAGCGTGACTGACGAGCCTAGTATGGATCTCGTTCTGGTGTATGGCGCCTGCTTCGCCTGTTCAAAGAACACGATATGCACCTTACCAGTTTTGCTGTTGCTCAGGCTCTGGACATGAACCCAGCGGTGGCCAAGGCGCTCGTTGAAGCAGGACATGAGGTGACGAGGTGAGTCCAAACAACTAGCTGCTCTCGATAATGTGTGGCCCGGTCGGATACGGCTACAGGTTGGACCCTTCGCTGACCGACTAGCCACGGCTGGAGATGGGTCGATAGGAGCGGCTGGACCGAAGATGAGGAAGAGGAATACGTGCGGAAGGCTATCAAATGTGAGTGTCACTGCTATGACGAGCGTTGCTTTACAGTCTCGACCGACGCATATTGTCAGAATGACTGACTCTTCAGCCATCAAAGATCAAACCGGCCAGCCTCCCAGAGGATGGTACTACGGTATGGTCGAATCTAAAGCTGGCGCTCGATCTCGCGCGATCGTCGCCAAGGTGTTCAAGGAAGACAAGTTGGAGCTCAAGTACTGGTCGGACGACTACAGCGATGACCTGCCATACTGGATCCGCTACCCCGGGACAGACGAGGCGGAGGAGAAGGGCCTATGCGTCGTTCCATACGCGTAAGTCCTACCGCGTCAAATGGAGCCAGTGGCCCGCTGATCTCCAGGCTCGACACCAACGACTATAAAGACGGCTCCCACAATTCCTTCCTCTCCCCCGACGCCTTTTTCTCGTACCTCAAGGGCGCGTTCGACGAGCTGTATCGCGAGGGACAGGCGGGACAGGCCAAGATGATGTCAGTGGGGATGCACTGCCGGCTTGTAGGAAGGCCTGGCAGGTTGGCGGGACTAAGGCGGTTCCTGGAGTATGTGCGGGGACATGATGGGGTATGGGTCGCGACGAGGGAGGAGATTGCGGACCATTGGAAGAAGACTTACCCTTATAAAGGCTGATAGGCGGGAGGTCAGATCCCATGAATCCATAGAGCCTTGACTTGATTGCATGCTGTTTAGATAATCCTAATTTGTCTATACTTCTGATTGTCCGTTTCTCGCCACACTCTCGCCCACCTCATCTAACAAGGACTATCCCTGCCATCCCCGCAGGAGCCACCCCGTACTGATCTTGAACGCCTTGGTGGGGTTTCCGGGACTGCTCCTGTACACCACCATTATGATCCACGTCATCCATCCCACCAGGAAGATGAAGTGGCCGAAGGAGAGGCCGAGGTTGACGGCGGAGAAGGTGCAGTAGCGAGCGGGGGTGTAGACCCAGTGGAAGTTTCCTCCGAAGCCAGTGCGGTGAGGTACAGTGCACGAAGTGGTGATCGTTTGGATGGTGGCGAAGATACCGCTCACTAGTCGGTCAGCCAGCGTTTCTATGTACACAGCGAGATGGGGAGCTACTCACATAGCCAGCCGATCTGCTGTACCACCAAGTATGCGACTTCTCCTCCAGCGTGGTCAAAGCGCGTCTTGCGCCGGCGGCTGGTGAATGCAAAGGCAGCAGGGATGTAGATGAGGAAAGCTATGAGCATGGCTGCGTGCAAGCTCAGGAAGAGGATGTTGAAGGTGAAGATGGCAGTAAGGACGAGGTCGACAGCGATGAACAGGAAGTGGATCAACTGGAATGTCAGCGACTGGTCGAGACCTTTGCAAGAGACCACACTCACCATGAGCCAATTCCTGACCCTCACGCCGGCGGTAGGACCACCTTCGATCTTCCCTCCATCGTATGTGATCCGGCCTTGAGAGTACGGTTGGTCTTGCGAAGGATAGATCGAGCGGTTGGCGGGGTTAGGATGAGATGGCGAGCCGTATACAGGAGAAGATGCGAGCTGGCTTGAGGCGGACTGCATGATGGGAGCGGTAGTGTGTGAAGTGTGAAGGAGGGTTCAGACAGGTATGGATAGTGATAATGTTGTTACTGGATGGTGAGGTGCGGAGTCGAAGTGTAGGGGAAGACATATCAGTGAGAGGTGGAGCTATATACAAGGCTTCAGTGGATGAATATGCGGTGCGGATGCCCTCCCGATCCAGTTGTAATCGCATCGCATGAGCTGCTAGTGTTCCGACGTGCCAAGCCGGCAGGATCGTTCCTCGCCCGAATGAGGGGATTGTCCCAGTCGCTCTCAGTCCTGTGATCTCCTCACATGGTCGTCTGTGGAGTTGGTGGAGCTGTGGCACTGAAGCTGTGTCATGAGGGAGAACAAACTCAAGGTTCTGATGATGTGGAGTAGCGATGTCGGCGCTAAATTAGAGCCGAAGTGACCCTTATCCGGGCCGGAGAGGCCTGCCGAGGCCTGCCGACGTGAGGAATGTATGGAAGCGGTGCATTATTGCGGAGAGGGTGCCCGGATCCGTGGTAAGCTAGTAGTAGCTGCGAGGCACCGAGAGTGCATAGCTTTCTCGCTCGTCCCAGCCGTATCTGGATGCATAGGCAGGAGCAGGAACTCAAAGTCCCCCCCGTATATTCAAATCTTAGTGCGCGATGAGACAGGAGCGCGACTGGAGTGGGTTGAGCGATGCTGTGGTTGGCAGATGACCGGGATTGTAAACGATCATATACATACGGCCACTAAGACATACACAACCTTATACTATCGAGGCAAACAGGTTCAGCGACATCCCACGTCCGCCTCCCGCTCTCTCCCCCACATTCAGCTAGTTCCCCACGTGCATCACACACAGCCCGCCTATCCCCTCATCAGCGCCGCCGTACTAAGCTTGAAAGCCCGCTTGGCATTCCCCGAGCTCGCCCGGTGGACCAAGACGATGACCCAGATCATCCACCCCATCAACAGGGCAAAATTGGCGACCGAGAGGCCGAGGATGGTAAAATACCAGACCGCCATGGGGAAGGGCCAGCGAGCGGACGAGGCAATGGTACCGGTTCTGATATCGTCTAGCTGAGCCAAGCGCGCGGACCTCCACCGCTCGTCGTAGAAGACTCCGCTCAGGGCCGCGCTCGCTATTTGGATCAGCCACAGTCTTTGATGCTGTTAGAGACTCAACCGCATGAGAGAATGTGGGTGAATTGAGGTGCAGAGGGTCGACTCACCTATCCAGCCGGCTTGCTGGATAACGAGATACGCGACTTCCATCCCTGCTTGGTCGAAACGGGATGACTTCTTGGCGACTGCGAGACCGAAGGCGGCAGGGAGGTAGGCGAGCATGAAGATGACGAGGATCGCCTGCTCGATGAGACACGGAAGGTCGAACAAGACCACCCCGCTGAAGGCGATGGCGACGACGGACAAGCAGAAGTGCAAGGTCTGCCGATCAGCATGACGCTGTACAGGAGTGAAGGGCAGCAAGGTCAGGTCGGGTCACTAAAATAAAGGAGGCTTACCATGAGCGCATATCGCACACCGGTAGATGCGGTCGTGCCGACCGAAGCACGACCCTGAGCCGCCTCCGCCTGGTATCCTGGGGCCGGAACATCCGGGACGTACGGCTCCTCCGACGAGCTGCTGATGGACTTGGTGTTGTAGAGCTTCTCGGCATACGCCTCGTCGTCCTTTGCGACCTTTTGGTCCGGCTTCAATGGGGACGGTGCGATCTTGGAGTCTGATAGGGGTTTGTAGGCGAGGTTCGTGTAGGCGTGGGCCAAACCCATATTGGCATCAGCCGCATAGGAGGGTGGGCGCGCAGCAGGCATTCTGGTATGAGGATAGGTGAAATAAAGCAGCGGGTGAATGAGCGGAGCTTTGTCAGTGTCGCTATCAGCCTTATAACATGTCTGTAAAGGAGGAGAAGAAGGGAAGGGGACATCTGATCAGCCAAAGTTGCACCGCCTCCTGTCTGGCCCGTGTTAAGCGTGGCACCCGCCCCCGTTCGGATGCCGGGGGCTCTCGCTGATCTGAGTGGAGGCGGGTGCCACGCTTAGCCCGTGTGATTTTGCACTGCTTTTGTCCCGAGCACAAGGTGCCAGCGTGCCCATCCTCCTCGCGGACCAGCCTCCGCTGGATACACTCGGCTTCGCCCGATAGCAATCGGACCTAATGTCCGCTAGACGATTGGGCAGCATGCACTCAGCCGTTCAGTATACAGTCAGCGGAAAGAGCAGCAGAGAAGACGAGAGGCTCATTTCAATGTCTGCAGCTGGTATCAGCATCCCTTGGACCTCTCACCGGATATAGCGATGATTTCCAGGATATCCGGTAAGGTCACCCGAAAGTGGCGGTCCCACTCGTAAACCTTGATACACGTCTAGAACTGGTACAGAGCAATTTGACATCGTCGGCATCGAAGAACTCGCCAGTGTAGATCGAAAAGCTGGTGGTCAGGTCAAGTGCTAACGGCTGATGGAGATGGGGACTGGATGGGACGAGGCTGTCGCAAGGTGAAGGGTGCCACATCAACTCGCCACTCGCAATCGCCACATCCCGAAAGCCAAACCTAATGATTTCCCATCATTAGGATCTGGATTCGATAATACTCGTCGATAGCCAATTGCTATTAGACTCCGCTAATGGAAATGATCCCAAACCAGCGAATTTTGTATTAGTAATTTCCTAATGATTAGAAATAGACCGCCGTTGCTTTGCTCGGCGAACGAAAATATCCCTCACTCTCTGACTTCCGTCGGCGAAGAAGGTCAGGCGAGACGGTGCAGAGGAGGACAGGCATAGGTGGGCAGACGCATGACCAAGCAGGGCATCACAATCGCTCGCTCATCCACACATTACCGAGCACCTGGACTAGCCATCCTCTGACCCATTTGAATCTCCAGAAAGAGAACACTGGGCCTACTGTGAGTGGGGGAATTCCAGCGGAAACCGAAGTCCACTGCTTGCTCATCTTTGTTTTGAGGCTTTTTCCACAGGCCAATCTCTGATCGAGCAGCTCATCGATAACTCGCGCTTCCAGCACCACACACTATCCTCACATCACTTCAGAACAGCGCCCGCCACGCATAATAGTTCAGAGACACGTGAAACAAGGCTAGAAGAAGAACCGTAAGTCCAATGAATTGAGCTGGATTTGTGTTGCGGATGCGGGTCGGCCATGGCGCGCAGGCAGACGCAGGCTGCAGCTGGCGCTGTCCCGTACTGTAATCACACCTTCATTGCAGACGTTCAGAGGCTTAAGCGATCCTTTCTGGCGTACGGGTCGATCCTGCTAGAACAGCGCTTACCATAGTTCTCTACTGTACCCCATCCCTGCTGCACTCGCCACTTCGCATACACCAACGTCTGGTCCACCTCATCCCGCTACGCCTATCGCCGACCATCTGATTCCTACCTGACGGCTCTGTACCATTATCCTACCGCCGCCATCGCGTACAATATTCTGATACACTTCAAACGTGTTTCCCCGACGTCCTTTGGATCGCCCCGCCGTGTTCTCCGCTCGTCCCTCGACTGTTGCTTGGTCATCGGTCCCCGTTTCACTCTGCATCGCTGATCGCCATCACAAACGTTTCCCTTCTGCCCATCAACCTGCTCAATCGCTCCCACCTGTGGATATACACGTTTCCAAAGCAGATACACATCGCCTTTCTTCGGAGGATCGCTCGTCTGGAGAAGTGTCTAGATTTTCACCACCACGACCCCCAATCCTACCTCCACCGTCATGTCTACATCAGCCGGAAACACCTCAATACCAGAAACAGGCGAGGAGGACGTCGTGCCAGAGGAAAGAAAGCCTGTAGGTATACTTCCGCCCGAATGAGCGGACTAAATGCTGATCAAGCAGAAACCAGATCACGCCCATCACCTTCTGACTCCCTCCCTCTCCCCTTCGCTCCACCCAGTCACCCCAGACTCCGACGTCGGACCACATTCTCCGCCATCAAACCGCTCACAGCAAGCATCCGCGTTCGAGAACGATGTCACCGGCTTCTCGGATCTCAGCGTCGGAGGGGGGAAAGGCAACATGGCGATCCCCGCGGAACTGCACGGTGCGGACGTGCCCAGCGCAGGCAGATCAGACGCTACACCATCGAGCGCTGGTATGATGACGGGAGCGCTGGATACTGGGAGATTGGCGACTGCTGGGGATACCGCTGGGACCAATTATGGGCCAAATCTCGGGTTCCCGTTCCCAAATGGTGAGCATTGCGCAAGGCAAGAGGGAGCAGTTCTGACACTCAGTCCGCCCTATTTCTGGTACCGCCTCTCCGGCCAACCACGACATGGTCATTCCCCCTACTCCTGGTGTTTCAACTCCTGCATCGCAGGACCCGCATGACCGCATCCCGCCCCCAAAAGGCTCCTCCCCCGATGCGTACCACGCTCCTACTGCCGTTCGGGCTGGACGAGCCCCATCCACATCCCGCCCGTCCGCCGGCGAGCCGAAGAAGTCCTTCTTGCATCGCATGTTCCACCACGACGACAAGCACGACAAGCAACACAAAGACAAGCACGGCGAGGCGGCTCTGCCCAAGCTTGATATGCCCAAGAACGGCTTCGGTGGGTTCACGCCGAGCGGGCAGCCAAGTCCAAACCCTGGTAGTCGCGACAGCCCGCCCATGACGCCCGGAACTCCCTCGGTCGTCGATTCGGACGGGAGCAGACCGCCGTCCCGCCAGTCTAGCTTCAGGTCGAGGAAGGACGACATACACGCGCAAATGCCACAAGACACGCGGACTAGCGCGCCCGAGGGCGGTCTCATGCGTCGCTTGTCCCAGCGCTCGGCGAGCCATGGGTCGCAGAATGGCGAGAAGAACGACAAGGACAAGCTCAATGGCATGAAGCCTATCGCTTTGGTTGGTGGCGCGCCGGTGGTGGTGGCGAAGAAGGAGGAGGTGACGGGCTCGTCTGGGACCAAGTTCACGTTGAAGGACTTGATGGGGATGGGTGGAGAAGGGGGCAATATGAAGCGGAGGGGATCCGAGAAGGGGTCAGTCAAGGGCTCCTCGACCAAAGGCGGAAGCGAGCACGGCGGCGACAACAACTCGACGGCGTCCCTGCTGAAAAAGTACGGTGTCTGCGACAAGGCCGCTATCGGAAAAGGCGCCACCGCAGTCGTCCGTCTCGCCCACAAGTGGGATCGCCGCGAGGAGAAGCTGTACGCCGTCAAGGAGTTCCGGAAGAGGCGGAAGAATGAGACGGAGAAGGACTACGTCAAGAAGTTGACGTCGGAATTCTGTATCTCGAGTACGCTTCACCACCCGAATATCGTCGAGACGGTCGACCTGGTCCAGGACGAGCAGCACCATTGGTGCGAGGTCATGGAGTATTGTCCGGGTGGGGATTTGTACGCGGCGATCAAGAAGGGCGGGATGAGCTCTGGCGAGGTCGAGTGCTCTTTCAAGCAGATCTTGCTGGGTATATCATACCTTCACAACATGGGTGTCGCGCACAGAGATATCAAGCCGGAGAACCTGCTTCTTGACGGGCGTGGTCATGTCAAGGTAAGCCCTGAATATAGCGCAAGCTTGAAGCCGGGCTGACGTCTCAGATCACCGACTTTGGTGTCTCGGACGTCTTCCGCATGTGCTGGGAGAAGAAGACCCATCTTTCAAAGGGTTTATGCGGGTCAGAACCGTACATTGCACCAGAGCTGTTCGACCAGAAAGGCAAGTCCCGCCCTGCAAGACCTTCACCTCTTTCCCAATGCTCTTTCACCCGCCACTTCAGCCTCTCCCTCAAGCCCCCTCAGTCCCGTAAGCAAGCTTACCAATCAGAATACGATGCCCGCCTCGTCGACGTCTGGGCCGCCGCTATCGTCTTCTACTGCATGCAATTCCAGGAATTGCCATGGCGAGTCGCCAAGCACTCGGACACGACCTTTGCCGCCTACATCGCCGCGTACTCCCCAAACCCCAACACTATCGGTGGCGCCGCAGCTGCCGCGTCTGGTGCACCCCATCCTACACCGCCTCCGCTCAACAACCTCGTCCCCCGAGAATGCCGGTCGGTCATCAAGCACATGCTGGATCCCGACCCAAAGACCCGATGGGGAATCGAGGAGGTGTTGAAGGACAAGTGGCTCGCGGGCGTCCAGGTGTGCAAGGAGGGAGAGGTGAACGATCACACGCACGTCGCGGCGGGATTGGAGGTCGTCAAGCTATAGCAGGGGCCTGGAGGAGGGAATCGACTATTGTGTACAATATCGTGTATATACCGCCTCGTATCTCGGGCTAGATCATGTCTAGTAATGTTTTCCGGTAGTTCTTCAGTATGCTTGGTTTCAGTATCTCAAGTCATCTCGTCCATGCAATTGCCAGGCTAGCTAAGACTTCAAGGTTGCATTGAGGCTATTGACCTGGTACAACTTTGTGATGCAAGAAAAGCCCATGCTACTGATGAATTGACAATGGCAAACAGCCTAATCCTCGATATACCGCATGCCAGCTTTGAGATACCTATACTGCCAACATCAGCATCGAGTCGAAGCACACCGACACAGATTGACTCACAAAGAATTGCTTGAAGTCGTCCAGCACGAACGGCACCAGAACAACCCTGACAAACTCGGCGGAGCGGACTAGACGCTGCTCGATGGCCCGATAGCCCGGCTCGGCGATATAATGGTATGCGGGCGTGCATGGACCGGTGAACATGGAGATGTGATCATCTGCGATTATCAGCTTCTGGCAGAAATGAAGCGAGTTAGGGACCTACTGAGGATCTGGATGTTGGAGCAGAGGCTGGCGAGGAGGTCAACATACTTATCTGGGCTGTCTATCCTGCACGACGTCAGCTGACTGTCAATGTTTGTTTTGTATTCTCTCGCCTACTTACGCCTTGGAGCTGGTCATCTTGTCCATTGACCTGACGACTTTTGATCCCCACGAGCGGTTACTCTGCGAGCACGTCAGCTCCAAATCTGGACCTGTACAGAAAAAGGTATCCGGACTCACGGTAGAAGCCTTCTTGCCCTTCCAGGCACCGACCGCCACACCCGCCTTGACAAAGCTCTTGTACACCGTGTCCATCTCATCCTCCAGCCCATCTAGCGCGCTGAGCAGCTCCTGCCCTATCCCAGCAACGGCCTGTCCGCCCATCCTTGGCGCAGCTACACCTGGAACGCCATACCCCACTTCCCGCGGACCATCGAGCAGCGGTGCGCCCGTATGCCGTATGATCTCCAGGTGAAGGAGGAGCGATTCCATGATGCGCACTTTGACGTCTTGTGCTGCGATCTTGGGTCCCGAGCCCCCGCCGCTGCCTGTCTGACCGGACCGCATGGACGATCGCGACGAAGACGGAGGGGCTGTCATCCATATGGACGAAGGAATGTGGATTGCGCCCGTCAGGTACGCACCGGGACCATCGGGGTCCATCGAGAGGTGGATGGTCCGGAGAAGATGGAAGGGTCGGTGGATATGGTCTTCCGGCTGGAGCTCGGGTACGGGGGATATTAGCGAACCGGAGAATGACATGGCGCCGGATGACTCGTATGGAGCCAGTGAGCTTGGGCTGACGGAGCGGTATGATCCCGGTCCGGGCGGCGCGAGATTGTCCGATGGCATGCGCGCGTGCGAGTACCGCTGTTGCGACTGCGAGGGGAATGAGGCTTTGTTTCGGAGGTTCGGGAGAGGGGGTACATTGTCTGCTGATTCCGCCTGGAAGGTATCCCCCGGTCTTTGTCCCGGCTGTGACTTTGAGCGGGATCTCGAACTCGAGCCTTGACCACCGGTGCTGACATTGCTGAAGCTTGCCTCGTTCCCCGGCGAGCGGGCAGGGAACGCCATGGATCTAGAGCTCGGTATGGATGGGGAGGGCGGTCCGCCAGGATCAAGCGTGGAGAGATTTGGGCTGTTCCGCGAGAGCCGCCGCTGGGAGATCGTCCCTCTGGACGTGCTGTCGCTAATGAGCTGTCCCAGTCTGCTCAAGCTGGACTGCCGGGAATGCGATGCGGTGCGGGTAGGTGTATCTGTCGGTAAAGGAGGGAGCGACTTGTCGATCGATCCGGCGCGAGAGTGGGTCCGCGATACCCCGTCACCCGCTGTAGATGCTCTCTCTTGGCTGTCCATCATCTCCTCCACCTCCCCGCCATCCTCCGCGCCATCCGCCGCAGTCAACCCCACCTCATCCTCTATGCCCACCGAGGGCATCTGCCGCCGATGACGCCGGGACGTGTTGGGCGTACTGGGCGCTTCTGAGCTAGCTGTGCTCGACGGAGTGGGTGCGGCAGGCATGGAGTCGTCTGAGAACTTGGGAGGGGAGGTAGGATGGCCCAGGCCGAGGGCAGCAGTAGATGAGAGCGATTCGCGGCGAGGGGGAGGATTGCTGAGCATGCTTGACAGAGGCGGTGCCTCATTCAGCATGACCGTAGAGGTCGACCCTGCCATCATAGACGTCAGGCCATAGTCTGGGGCTAAGGACCGGCTGGTCAGGCTTTCCGATGATGATCGCTTGCCGCTGGAAGGTCGAGATGGCGTATTCTGATCTCCCGCTTGAGGAGTCGCGCCCGACTCGGTCTTGACCGGCGAGAATGGCTCAAAGCTCTGGTCGGCCAGCATGAAGTCACCGATGTGATTGACATCATCGGATGACAAGCCACTATCGACAGACGGGCGGGGTGTCCGCTCGCCCGGCGCCAACGGTACATCACTCCGATGGCCGGAAGATTCCGACGAATTGAGCGACAGCTGCTGAGAAGATGCAGCGGACGGGAGGGAAGACTCGGAAGGTAAGGAGGCATAAGTGGACGGGCGGGAGTTCGAGGGCCGGGAGTCTGGAGGAGCGGGAAAGCCGTTGATAAGCCCTTCGTCCGGATGGTCCCGTTCGCCATTTTCGTATGACTGCAGTAGTTCGATGCGCGCGAGATACGCATCATGCTGGGACATGAGCTCTTGACGCCCAGATTGAGGGCAGTAGACTTACAATGCCTCTCAACGTCCTCCCCTCCTGCTCGGCTTTTCCATCCTTGTCCTTATCTTTGCCCTTTCTCCCCTCACTGACTCTGTCCATCACCGCCTGTAGCCTCGCCACCGCTTCCCTATACGCCATGAGCGCCCCAATGACATCATTCCCCTGATCCATCTCCACCGCTCTTTGCGCCAGATCCAACGCCGTTTGCAGCAATTGCCTTGAAGGTATTCTCCGCCCTGGCAGCATACTCCCGCTAGTCCCGCTCCCCTCTGCCTGGTCGGACCGATCTCTAGGGAGAGAGTTCGGCACCATGGGTGGATTCGCTAGTGTACTTCGCTGAGACGCCAGGGACGAGGTACGGGGCGATATGGGCGGGGCAGAGGCAGATGGTGATGGAGGGATGGATATGGAGGATCCGGTCGACCGCTGCGAGATTCCAGAGTTTTTACGCTCATGCCAGCTATGTGGATCTGGAGGTGCAGTGCTGAGGGAGCGCCCAAAGCTGGCCGAAGGGGCAGGAGGAGGTTGCGAGGCTGTATTGACCGATAAGGAGGGCGGTATGGGGAGAGATGACGATGGCGGGGGATAAGAAGGCGCTGTATTTGGAGTAGGTCGAAGGGGGTTGGAGGACAAGCGGCTCGACGCCCGGCCGAAGACACTAGGTCTACTCGGTCCAGATTGCGCAGCTGTCGGAGGTGGTGGAAGAGGGGGAGGTCCGGCAGCTAGATATCAGCATAGACCCCGCCCGCGATTGACAGCCAGGCATTTGTTGACACGTACGAGGTTGTCCCCTTATCGACCCAAATCTTCCTCCCATCAATCCTCTGGCCCGCTCGCCTAGCCCTCGACTTTTGCTCTCGCCCTCCTGAGGCCCACTACGAGCGGGGCCTTCCGCAACGGTACTCATTGGCGTGTGATGTGACTGGCTCGTCGGTGCTGTTGACATGGAGGACAAGCTGTCTCTTATGGATGATGCCGAGAAGGACGATGGTGCTGATGATTGACCTGAGTGTAAGCTCATATCTACGGTCTTCGGATCAAGCTGGCCCTTCAGGAGCAGCTGAGGCAGGTAAGGCTCACCTGCGGAATCCGTGGGAGATGTGTCGGGCATTGCGCCTCTATAGCTCTCGCTTAGAGAGGTCTGTCGAGCTGAGTAGAGCCGTAGACTAGCGCATCACTCGGACAGCCCAGGTGCTTATATGCGTCCGAAAGCCAGCTCGCAGATGGAAAGGTCCCCTTAGTGCAACCAAGACGGCCCGGTAAAGCGATCCGAGCGGAATGTTGACAACAATGCTGAGGCGCCTCCTCGCGTCGTTTTTGGCGCAGCTCTACGGAGCAAATTGGGTCCGCTGCTGAGTGAAAGGCCTTACGATGGGCGACGGAGAGAGGGGCGACAAGATACTGGAGCGAGTGCAAGCAGATGAGCTGTATGTATGGTCGAGGTAGAGAGCGAAACTGAGCGGTATGAGGAGTCGTGGTCTTCAGGCACCCAAGGCACCATCACGGCATCGGGAACGGGTTCATTCGATCATCTCTAGCGCTCATGTATCTTGCTCTTTCGTCACGATGTCGCCATATTCCATAAACGCAGGACTACTAGGACAGGCAGAGGGGCTGTCAGCCTGTATTCTGTGATTCTTGATATCTAGCATGCATGGTGACCTCCACAATCCCGGCCAACAGCGCGGCTTGACTCCGGTGCCGGGGGCAAATTGCTTGCGCGGAATGTCCGGGTGCCTGACGTTGACCTTGCAGCTTGCGGACCCATAATACTTCTCGACCTCTGCAGCTACATGACCGTTGTCGTGAGTGACTCTGACAGCTCCTCGGCCCTGCAGAGACTCACTTTGCTAAGCGCCAGAAAAGAGAAGATGAAAGGAGGGGAACGAGCTTCCCAAAGGAACCGACCTCTTACCGGTTCCGCTGACCAGCTTTGCGTCTTTGCATACCTAAGTGTAGTCTCTTCTTACTGGCCTCTCGATGACATCTACCGACCTGCCGCCCGGCTCTCCGGGCCCTGCGTCACAAGGCCCCCCTCCACCGGTCACCATTTTCCCCATTCTGCGCGTCGTTCCCCTCCCAACCTCTTACACGACTGGCCTGACCCCCGTCCTCATCTCCCCTGACCTCGAGATCATCTTCCACCAATCTGGGCGAAAGGTCTCACTCCCTTCGGATCTGGCTCGTTCGATAAAGCGGACCACGAATCGGCTTCAGCAGACTCAGCACCAGTATCTCTCACCCACCCGAGGGGCCGAGTTCTTCCTTTCATCCGCTTCCCCAATATTGACCGAGGTTCGCCTTGTGCTGGACATCACAGCTGGAGAGAAAGTGGCGAGCATCGCGAAATGTGCCCATGCGGAAGCCGAGGACCGACCACTTCTAGAGGCGTACTCGCTCTCTATACCCCTCAAGGGGCCAGCGATCATCAAAGCGAAGTCGGCTCTCGGTCTCCTCAGGGGTCTCACGACCTTGGAGCAGCTCGTCTACCGCTCTCCACCTTCGGATGTCGGTGGCTCCGGAAGCCCACCTTCGGAGATCATGGCGGCGTGCGGGAGCCTATACGCGCCGTTCGCACCATATAATATCTCGGATCGACCTGCATTCGGCTGGCGGGGCCTGCTGCTGGATACGTCCAGGAACTGGATCGGATTAGAGGCTATACGAAAGGTGCGTTCACCATCTTGTAACTTGTTCCGGCGAAAATGACAAGCTGAAGAAGCAGCTTTTAGATACCATGTCCTTCGTCAAGCTGAATGTCTTTCATTGGTGCGTCCTCCTTAGTCTCTGATCGCGTCCTGACCTCCCTGCTGACATTCCGAAAGGCATATCACAGACTCCAACTCGTGGCCTCTGGATCTGGAGGACCGACCCGAGCTGGCCGCAGCCGGAGCATACTCTCCATCTCAGAAGTTCACCGAGAGTGATATCAAGGGTCTCACCGACTACGCCGGCGAGGTAGGTTCCTTCAGCTGTGGGCTCGCTCCCTTGGAACGGTAAAAGCTTACATGACAGCGCGGAATTGACGTCCTCCTCGAAGTCGATCTTCCAGGCCACACCGCATCTCTCGCTGCGTCGCATCCCGAGCACATCGCCAGCGCCAACATCCTACCCGCCGACCCCTATTCGAATCAGCCACCGGCCGGGCAACTACGCTTCGCCACTGATGCCACTACTCAGTGGACTAAAGGGCTTGTCGAGGATGTGGTGAGACTGATGGAGGTTGCGCCCTACGTGGGGACAGGCGGAGATGAAGTCAACGAAAAGTGCATGGTCAGTAGCGTCTTCCCTATCTATATGGGTTAAGCTCACTCGCAGTTCGCGGACCCGGTCACGCGCGCTTCTCTAAAGGAGAAAGGATGGACACTCGATCAAGCCCTCGACGCGTTCACTGGCGAGATCCACGAACCCATTCACGCCGCTAGGAAGACGCCGGTGGTCTGGCAAGATATGGTGGGTGCTGTAGGAGCTGATCAGCGCTCTCAGAAGAGAGATGAGCTGATGATCAGGTGCTATCTCATGGTGCTATGCGGTCGATCTCCCCCGATACGATCGTGCACATCTGGCAAGCTTCCGGAGATGCCAAGAAGGTCCTTGACAAGGGCTTCAGAATCGTTCACGCCCCCGGAGACTACTTCTACTTGGTAAGCTCTCTCTTGCCTTCCTTATTCGAGCCTTCACTTTTTCGAACATATTCTGACGGTCGGTAGGATGCCGGCCAAGGCGGATGGATGGCCACACCACACGGCTCGGGCCATGGCGACTACCGCACCTGGGCAAGAGTGATGTCATTCGATCCATATGCCCATGCCGGTCCGCACAAGGAAGCTCGCGATCGAGTCTTGGGTGGTCAGGCCTGTCTGTGGACCGAACAGACGGACGAGAACAGCCTGGAGTGCGTGGTATGGCCACGCACGGCCGCAGTGGCCGACCTTTTCTGGACGGGCGACAAAGCCGGCGGAGGGTATCCGAGAAGTAAGCTATCTGAGATTTCTTCATTTTCGGGAGAAGCTGACGAATGCAGACACAGTCGAAGCTTTGCCTAGAATGCATGATGTTCGGTACAGGATGGTCGACAGGGGTGTACGTGCTATCCCTTTACAGCCTCATTGGTGTGCTCTCCGTCCAGGTGCGTCTTCTGATATTGCGAGTTGTCAGAATGCTGACCAGGCAGAACAGAGCATCGAGGGAGCTTGATCACCGGTCTCAGAGAGCCTGATGGAGGCTGCGCACCGCGGAGTAGATCTAGGATGTCTACTTGTGTATAGCAGCGCAGGATATGCATACGTGTATGGTACGTGAAGCTGATACAACGTCAAGTATGAGAAAATTCTGAAGCTGGACAATATGTGGGACGACCAGGCGGACCCAACAGCGAGGGGCTGGCGATCTTACAAAATTGAGTGGAGGAGAAAAAAAGGGACCTCGGAGGTGCAGTCGAGGATGGTAGGGGATTATAGCTTGCTCTTGGCCGGTCGGACCTCTTTGCGCTCTGGCGGGGGCTTCCAATCCTGGGCGCGGTACCTGTCACTCGTCAGTCGGGCGGGAATTACTGAAGTCATTCCAGGAAAGGGCGATCACTCACAAGAGTGTCGAGGGTGCTGTGCCGAACTCGGTCGGGAGGCTCAGGCCCTTTTTGTCAGCCGAGTTCCAGCTTAGCAATGTGAGGTATGAGTACAGAAGACGAGGATGCTTACCAGCTCATGCACAGCTATCGTCCTCAACATTGAGAAATGATGTATAGCGTGCAATGAGCAGAACCAAAGCTGTCATGTTGTCAGCTACTGTCTTACATAGAAAAGGGCAAATATGTCAACTTACCTCCCTCCCAACACTGCTCTCCATAACCTGCTTCGTCGGCGTGACCGCCACCAGCCTGACTTTCCGCTGCATCTCACTCGCCAACCCCTTCCCGCCTCCTGCCCCGCCCTCCTGGGACTTGGCCTCCCATTTGAGCAGCCCATCACGTATGCCCTTCATCGCTGATCGACAAGCCGGTAAGGAGCGGGCGATGGCCTTGCGCGATTTCGGAGAAGGGGCGTCATAGTCGATCTCGATGAGGCCGCTCGACGATCCTTCTTGCTCGGCCAGGGCGTTGATGAAGGCTTGGAACATCTCAATCACCTAGTGATATCAGCTATGTACGGTTAAGTCAGCTTGTTCGAGAGAAACCCAGCTCACGTGCCTGAAGTGCTTCCCGACCGTTCCGCCCGGCATGAGCACGCTCGTCTTGGTCAACTCCTCATCCGTCTGTATGTTCCCCTCCAGCACATCCGATGCCGCATCAATAAGGGCAATACTGAGATCCACCAAAGCTCTCGCCCTATCTTCCTCCTCGCTCGCGGCGCCTGTCATGTCGCTAGACGGCGATGGTGTCGATCGGACCGATGAGCTGGAAGGGGAAGTACCGAGTCCGAGGCCGGCGAGAGTGTGGTTCAGGCTTAGGGGAGAAGGTGGATTCGGCTTAGCCGCTGGGCTCATGGATGTGACTGTCGGTATAAAGGGAATACTTGTCTGTGGCCCGGCGAAGTCGTGATAGCTATGATAAGATGCCTTCGCTGCACAATAGAAAGGATCGGGGATCCGGGTAAATCGCCTTTCAGTTCCATCGCCATTACGGCACCTGTTCCTGACGCTGAAACACGACGAAACACACCGCACAGCTCCCTCTTCGCAGCATCTCCCATCAACTAGTCATTGCACAGCTACAGACACCTAAAGACCCCTCATAGAACGCCCGGACACAGACCACAGGAAAATCTCGGTAGATTAAAAGTCGAAGAACCCGCCTCGAAGAGGAGAAGCGCCTAGACGCGCAAATTGTGAGGAAGGATCATTGCGCGAAGCCCTCTCTCTGCCTGTCGACGGCGAAATTCTTGCCTATCCCGAACATACTCTCCGCATCATACCAAGCAGGATCTAAGCATATACCTCCTTGTGAGACTCTATAGTTTTCCAGCGACCAGTACGGTATACAAAGCTGATAATCAGCGACATGGCGTACAATCAACCCCACCCTGGTCAACCCTTTCCCCAAGCCAATCCATCCGCGGGCAATCCCTATGATCGTCAAGAGGACCTCCGCTCCTCGGGGTACGGCAATACCTCCGCCGAAGAGGCAAACTACTACAATCGCCGTTCTCAACACCTGGACGTCTACAACGACCCATACCTCGACCCCTCCGACCACTCACACGAGCGTAACGGACCGACCGCGGCCCCGTCTTCCGTCTCCATCGGACCATGGGACTCTGCATCCCAGCGATCACTCTCCACATCATCTCGACACCCTCTCCCCACCTCCCATGCCACACCCTTATCGGACGGACAAGACGGGTCGTCCAACCCCGCCCGACACCTTCGTAATAAACCCTCCAATATGACCGCTGGCGGTCTGAGCTATATCGACGAAGAAGGCGACTACTACCGCTCGCCGCACCCCCGCCCTGCATCAGCATCACGGAAGAGGGAGGACGAGCTGGAGATGCACGGCCTGGTGAGCGGTGCGGCGCGGATGGGCGGGCGGGACGGGGATCTAGAACACGCGGTATTGAACGGGACGTATGGGGAGAGCAAGTACGGCCAGTATGAGGATGGGCCGTATGCCTGGCCACCGCTGGATAACGTGAATACGGGCGTGAGGAGCGAGAGCAAGTTGATGGCGCTGCTATTGTTCCCGACCGGGTTGGATAGGGTGCTGGGGACGTTTGGGTGGGATAAGGCGAGGATACCGGTGGACCAGGCGATAGAGAGGAAGAAGAGGGGTGTACCGGGGCAGAGGTTTCCAGTGATGACTTGGGTGTTGACAGCCAGTAGGTGTCCTCAGAGGCTGAGAAGGTCACGGGGCTGATGTAGCAGTCATGGTCGGGGTTATGATATACGAAATCATCCAAAACAACGCCCTGACCGGTAACCCCATCTCCACCCGCCCAACATTCAACTACATGATCGGACCCTCGCCATCGGTTCTCATCAACATCGGCGCACGCTTTCCACCATGTATGAAGCTGGTCCCAGACATTCCTCCCCCCTTCAACTTTGCCTGCCTGGACGATCTGAACGAGTGAGCTAGCCCGTACTGGGACATGTTGTTCGTGGCCATAGCTGATACTTTAGCCCCCCTACGTCCACGTGTAACCTCGCCCAGATCTGCGGACACGGCCTGACCACTACCGATATACCCAATCAGACATGGCGCTTCTTCGTCCCTATCTTCCTGCACGTTGGGATCGTTCATCTCATCCTGAATATGGTGGCGCAGATGACGGTCGGAGCTCTGGTCGAGCGGGAGATGGGTGAGTTAGCCCTTCGTGTGCCCTTGGAAGCGGGGAGCTGACATGACAGGCTCCATACCATACTTGATCGTCTACTTTGCTGGAGGGGTATATGGATTCCTCCTGGGCGGCAATTTTTCTCGGGTCGGTATCCCCAGCGCAGGGGCTTCAGGTGCTCTATTCGCAGTCGTGAGATACTCTGTTCTCTTTACTCGCAGTCAATCTAGCTGACACCATAGAATGCTTGCGTACTGGTGGATCTCCTTATGCACTGGAAGTATGAGGAAAGGCCGAAGCTGAAGGTGAGCTGAACGGCTATATCAGCCGGGGTTGTGACTGCTGATACCGCCAGGCTTTCTTCCTCGCCTTGGAATTCGTCGTCGGCATCGCTGTCGGATACATGTACGTTCCCCTATCACTATCAGCCCAATGACTCAGCTGATATACCAGCCCAAATGCGGTCGATGGTCTCGCGCACCTCGGCGGCTTCGCGATGGGCCTACTCCTCGGTTCCGTTCTCTACCCCTCGATCTCAGAGACCAGGACGCACCGCTTCGTCCTATGGGGCGTACGAGCATTCGCAGTAGCTCTCGCGGCTATGGCCTTTGTGTTGACGACCCGGAACTTCTGTGAGCTTAGACCACTGTAATCAAGGTGAAAGCGGCTGAACAGAGCAGACACGACCGATCCAAATGCTGCGTGCAAATGGTGCAAATATCTCAGCTGCATCCCGGTCGCAGCGAACAATTACTGTTCCGGGACAGTATGTCATCCTCCTGATCAGCTGACGGAAGTGGCGACGTGAAAGTGACTCAGTATCCAGCTGACACATGTAGGGCATCACGCAGTCCACGGTGCAGAGTACCAGGCGGATGCTAGAGCTGTAAAGCTGCGTCGAAGACATGGACATATAGACGGACATTACGATCCCATATACGATATCCTGGACTTACAAGCCTGCCACCTTACACATATCTTGTACATACATGTAGCGATGCTGCCAAGGGCTTCAAGCTTGTCTTTCTCTCTATGGCCATCTTGCTCTTCCGCCACATTCCTCGCTCTCATGCCGTAATTCAGATCTCAGCCGGTCTCACGCGATTGACTTTGGCTGAGTTTGATTTTGCCACTCGACTGCGTCATAACACAAGCAAGCAGTGCTCTTACTGCTGCATAGCTTTCTCCTTCTCGCTCTGCTTATACAGCTCATACCTCACCGCCGACTCTCGGCGCGCATGCCGCGGACTCGCTAGTCACTGCCGCCGACGTCCTTGAAAGCCAGCCGAAAAGCTGTGATCCTTGGCGAAAGGGGACCCTCGTTTCACATTCCGACTGCCCGGAGGTAGAACGTCACTCAACCTTATCGTCGCACCACCAAAGCCATCTCCTTCGACCTTCCCTACACTTCATACAACCGCTCCCCATACCACATCATCTCCATTGGCGCCCCTAGCTCCTACGACCCCTTGATCAAGCAGCGGCTCGCGAGGTAAACAACAACACCAATCACCAATCCCACCACCCCAACCGCTCTCGCCCAGCATGAACAAGCTCAAATCCATGGCGGCAACAGCCTCGTCCAAGGCCACAGGGATGTTTACGTCCGGCTCAGGCGATAATCTGCACTCGGTGCTGCAGAAGCAAGAAAGGAAGACTGGGGCGCAACGGAGAAGGGAGAGAAGCGACCCATTTGTCGACGGGCCATCTTTCGAAGAAGTGAGTCAGCAGCGATTCAGATTTCCTTCCTCCACCTCAACTCCTCTTTCCATTCCTCATCTACGTTCTATACCCTCCCTCCCTCTACATTATGCCCCACATAAGCACTCTTCTCCCCAGCGTGAAATACCGAACCCTTATCGCTCATTGTCCTTGCGGGATGTACTACAGCTTCGACCTCGGTCGTGTGCTGACGCCACCACAGCCGACTCTGCCGAAAGCGCATATCTGGATACATCTCGTCACTGTAAGTCAGCTGGCATTGCGGCACCACGCCATGGCCGCGCTCTAGCTGATGCGCATTAGCTGTTTTTCACCTTCCTGGCGGTATGTACGATTGGAGCGACAGCGGGGTTCCAAGCAAAGTGGTTTGGCGTGTGTGAGTTTCCAGCAGTCCCTAAGACTCAGCCCTCACAGGCCCTCCCCGATGAGGGACTGCTGTGAAGCGACCACTTCCTCGATCAAACCTGACTATGGCCTAGAGCTGACTCCCCAGCTGGCGGAACAGGCTTCACAATCTTCCTACTCCTTACGAACTTCTTCCTCACCGTCTTCCTCTTGACTGTTCCGCTGATATATGATCGGTAAGCTCTCTTAACCGGAAAGTTCTGCTCGTCAGGGGTTTCAAGCTGACTAGCCAGATGGGATCGAATGAAACGCCCCGCGCAATTCCTTCAGCAAGCTCGGGCGACCTTGATCCTTCACATCTTTGGGTCATTGATGGCCATCATCGCCTGCCTAATTGTCACTGTCAGCGGTATGTCCTCATTAGCTGCGTACCACTCCCGAAGCTGGGAGGCAGAGCTGACGTTGTAAGCTTTTGCCGCACCCGGATGTAAAGCCGCCGCCGATGACCCACACGCGAGTCTAGGTGAAGACTTCAAGAGCGGGCTGGACCAGTGGTGCACCACCAAGAAGGCGTGTGCTGTCTTTGGCTGGCTTTCGTTCGGTACGTCTCTCATTCCCCTTCACAAAACCGCCTCATTCCCTTTCGCGGACTCGTGTGCGTCAGCTGACGCCTCAGGCGGCTGGATAGCACTCTCAATCCTCGCCGTCCTCACTTTCCGCCGCGAACGACGCCACGAGCCCTCCTTCCTCCCCCCTTCTTCCCCTATCACCCACACCGCCGGCATCGGCTACACCCACGTTGCCAACGGTCACGACGACGACAACGAAAAGGCCGGTACCGACGTCTCGTACAACCGCCCCTCGGACGCCGAGCGGGATGTCGGCCTGTATAACCAGCCGCCGGTCAGTCAGCCTGTAGCGCGGGAACGGTACGAGCCAAGGATGGAGCCGGCGCAGGCGGCGGGGATGGCCTTCCCGCTCACCCCGGGGTTGACGGATGGGCCGAGTCGGACGATGCAGCTGGCGTATTCGGATCCTTGTGAGTCTTTCATCGGCTGGGGCTAGAGGCGGGAACAAGCTGACTCAGCCAGACGCTCAAGTGCGCGCATCCCTCATGCAAAGCTCTCAGCAACGCGCTACCCCTCCACCACAGCCTCAGCAGTACTACGCCCAAGGTGGTCTGCCTGCGCCCCCAAATTACGGCGGATACCGCTAGCCAAAGCGTCACGTCCGAGCGCGCAGAGCGGAGTATGTAGTAGAGGATCGTCTTCAGTCTCCGTCCGGTCACTTGGTAGTCTTGATTTCCTTATTGGACACTCTCTGTATCATAGCCGTGCGATCAAGTAGTAGATGTATGAACATGTACGAGCTCCGTGAGTGTGGACGCTTGAATCTCCGTTAGTGTAGTCCCTGAGCTTGTCTCCAGATTCAAGAATCAAAGCCATATCAATTCAGCTACATCGTTGCGGCTACTATAGCCGCAGCACGCCTTCCACCTCGCCGTTCCCCACAGCCCACACCTCGGACTCCTCGCTGCAATCGAATCCCTGGTCCAACTCTGCCTGACCGATCACGTCCCGTACTCCACTTCTCCATCTGTATACATCCCAGCCCCTTCGCTTACATGCTGACGGCGAGACCGAGACCGGCGAGGGAGATGAATGAAACGGTGTTGAGGGAAGAGACGAGGCCGTGCAGCCCAGCAAACGACTTGTTGAGCTTCTGCATCGCCTCTGATGGCTAAGGAGTCAGCTTAGTGCCATTGTACGACCTCGCCACGGCGCATAGTAGCAGACGAGTCGATAACTCACGCTAGCCTCATCATACGACTTGCCCTCCATCTTCTCCAGCCTGTGCCTCGCAAACATCTTCTCGGTCGCCTTTGGTCCGGCATAGAACCAGTTGACCGCCTGGGGGACCAGCGCGCCGAGGATCAAGAGACCCTGTCGGCCTTCCTCGGAGGACCGCCAGTTGAGGGGGCCAAAGAAGGACGAAAACGAGATGAGGGCGGGGTGGAAGTAGAGGTGCGTAAGCAGCAAAGCGGCCGAGGAGAGGGTGGAGAATGAGAAGTAGAGGGGTGTGAGCCGGGATTGGAGGGTACCGAAGGTGGCCCGCGGGAGGGTCTTGTATGTGCGGTAGCCGGACTATAGCGTCAGCGTGTCTCCTATGCCGCTGACAGCTCTGCGGGAGCTTCAGGTCCCCGTCCGCGTAGAAGTGCCACGCCGATCTGAATAGTCGAGAACTGACCACAGTGTTCCACACGTTCGCTCCGAGGGTGGTACCCCAAGTAAGAAGGTAGAACCCCTTCAGCGTGAATGGCGCAAGAGCAGTCTGGAGTGCGGTCATCCTGTTCGAGTCTTTGGAGGTAGGTAAGTGATGTTCGAAGTCAAAGTTATCATGAGTTGAGTTGGCTGGCGACATCGACGATCGCAAACGTCACCGGTCGCCGAGGCGTGCCGAACTTATTCGAGCACTCCACATATACGGAGAGTGTCCAGATAGACCATGCTATGGGACATTGAACAACAGCTCTCATCTCGGACTATAACAGAAGTGAGTACAGTAGCTATGATAGCGTAGAGTCGTGGGAATGAAGGAAAAACAAGACAGATATCGCGCCAAGAAATGACGCCCCTCAAGACACCCCCTCCTCCTTCACGGACCGCCTCGTCCGCGTTTCGACCCCCGTGGACCAGCTCTCCGGCTGCCTCTCTTCCCTCCGCCCTCTCACGCCACATCATCTCACCCTATACTCGCCGCCGGGCTGCCTAGGTCCGCGAAACGGTCTGGGTATTGGGCGCCGGGACAGGTGGAGGAGCAGTGAATGGTGATCTCGCTACCTGATCAGCTCTGGATCTTTCTTGGATAAGAGAGAAGAGTGAGACTCACAGACACCACTCCTAGGTGGACTCAGTATCCCACCGGGCCTCACGCCCATACGCGCAAGACCAACAGTTGCGAGCGGGTTCGTCGACCCTCCGAGATACTCCGCCAGTCCAGGATACTTGGGTCGATCCCTTTCCCTCTCCCTATCTCTATCCTCTTTCACCATCCTATCCCTCTCCATCCTATCTCTCTCCCTCTCCCTCTCTCTATCCCTATCCCTATCTTCTCGCTCCCGCTGCTCGCGATCCCTCTGCTCCCGTTCTCTGTGTCTCGCATCCTCCCTCTCCCGATCTCGTTCCCGCTCTCGCTCTCGATCGAGTCCGTTCCCCATCTCGACATCTTCCGCACCGCGGTGTATCTTGGAACCTCCATTGGCTCCCCAAGCACCACCAGGGGTACTCGCAGAGGTCATAACCCCATTCACCCCATTCACCGTCGACATCCCCACCTTGTCGTCCTGCTTCCGGCCGAGAGAAGCAGCATATGCACTCTGCCCCAGCCCTTGCCCAGGTCCAGCCGCACTGGGCAGGCTCGTCCCATCCCTCATACCGCCAGCTGAGGACCCGAGCGTCCCGAAGCCCGCTCCACCACCTATCCCACCACCGCCTAGGCCAAAGCCAAGCCCGAAGCCCATAGGTACGTGCATCCGGTTTCCCCAGGGACTGCTGTAGTCCATAGACTCCGCTTTGACCTCTTTCGAGATCGCGTTCTGACCCTGGCTTTGAGCGTTACTCGGGGCGTTCGGGTTGACGGGGTGCGAAGCGGTATGTGCCTGATTTTGGGCTTGGTTGAAGGGGAACGACTGCGCGATAGGCGAGTTGGCATTCGGAGTGGAGTTGGGGCCGAACATTGTCGAGGCGGTAGGTACAGTTCGACCCTCTCGCCGTTGTTGCTGTGTTTGGGAATGCGATAGGGACTGCCCAGGCTGAGAGAGGGAGATGCTGGACCCGCTCGAGGTGGGACCGAGAGCGGTCGCGTTCCGGGGATACGCATAGTGGTCCATCAGGCCGGGACCGCCGAACGCCGCCGTTTGGGCAGATCCTGAGACTTGCCGGGACGTAGGCGCGGATTGATGCGCCGTGTTCGAGGTGTTTTGGCGAGATTGTGGTGTGGCGCCCGAAGAAGGTACCCGGGGAGAGTCGTATGTCTGGGGGATATTTGCGGTCTGGGAGCTGGTGCCGGCGGCCTCGGCGTACGTTGGGCCCGCGGCGTACGGGACGGAAGCGTACTGATTGGCTGGTTGTTGATTTTGCGGCTGTTGTTGGTGTGACATGGGGTAATTTGGGAGTGGTGGGAAGATGGCTGGAGATGCATGGCGGGAGAGCTGCATTTGCCGATGCTGAGGGTCAGCTTTAGTCTGATCCAGGTACAACAATCGCCCCGCAGGACTCACCTCCATCAATGCCAGATCGTGATTGCCCTCGTCCACCGTCAATCTCGCCGGACTAGGTCCAGCCGACCAATCAAAGCTCTTGCCAAATCTTGGATCTCCAACTTTAGGCACCGGTTTCGCTGAGCGTCATCAGCTCCATCGCCCAATGTCCATGACCAGAAATGACTCACCCCATCGCACCGACTCAATCTCATTCTTCTCCCTAGCGAGCCTCCTGCGCTTACTCCATGTCTGCTCAAACTCCTCCCAGTGCATCCGATCACGCTCGTCCTGGACAAGTCAGTACAATACCATGCGACCGGGCAAACACTCGAAGACTTACTGTCCACCATGACCAGACCGCATTCTGCTCCGACTTCCTGACCACCTTGAGCTCATCCAGCGCTTGTTCGTGCCGCCGGCTAGCAAGTTCATGCAGCCGTTCTCGGCGGTGCGAGAGGGTCTTGTGGAGCTTTTGCAGCGCGGGATGGGTTCCTGCACGTCAGCCACGACCCAACCGGTTTCTGCACTTCTCAACAGGAGGTAGACATACCATTCAAGATCATTTCCTCCTCCTCGGCCGCCTCCTCCATCCGCTCAATGTATAGCCTATCCCGTAGCGCAGCAAACTTCAGCTCGAGCTGGAGCAGCGCCCGCATCGCCGCCTGGCTGGGCGGTGGGGCGTGGGACGAGTGTGCGTGCGCCATGGGGTGGAGAGTGGAGGGTCCGGCAGAGGATGAGGGCGCAGAGACGACGGCCGAGTTCTTCCTTGAGAGTGGGGGAGGCGGCATGGTTTCCTCCGTTGGGAGTGGTGAGGGGGTGGCTCCGTTCGGCATGACAGCTGTGGCAGGTGCCGATTCTATGAAATCAGCAGTGTCAAATTGGATGGAATGACGAGCGGAAAACTTACCGGTAGGGTCTCCAGCATCCGTTTTGCTAGCCCCCTTCGCCTGCTCTTCCACCGGTTCTGCCTGAGCAGACGCCTCTGCAGCCTCCATCAACTCCTCCATGCCTCCCGCTTGGCGCTCCGGCTCGGCCTCCTCAGTGGGACGAGCGATGTCCTCCTCCACCTTGCCATCCTCATCGCGCATTGCGACATCGAGGGTGTCCCCTGAATCCCCTTCGCCTTCCACTGGCTGTTCTGGCTCAGCTGCACCGACCTCCACTACATCGTCCATCTTTCCGCCATCCCCGCCTAGATCCTCAAAGTCAAATGACTCGATCGCTTCGAGGAACGCCATCTGGGCGTCGGGGTCCTCATTCTCTGGCAGAGGTAGGTCCTCGGCCTCGGCGACTCGTGTAGGCTTGACCGGAGACAGTGATTCGGGTCCACCGTCCATTTCGGCTCCGACGCCTATGACGTGCCCGTTTGGCTTGGGATCGGTATTCGAGTCAGGCGGGGTGGGGAAGCCGTTCGTCCGAGGCAGACTCGGAGCGGGTGGCTCGCTATCTCGCTTGCGCTTAATACCGCCCGGCGAAGACTCTTTGGCGCTGGAAGCTGCTGCAGCGCGGGCCGATTCGCCTGGTGGCGGCGGGCTAAGGGAGGGGGATTTGGGGGCAGCTCGACCGCGCGAATGGATTGGAGCCGGGTGGGGTGTGGAAGAAGCCGACATCGTTGTCTTTGCTCTACGAAGGTCGTCAGCTCTTATCCGCCATCCGGTGCTCATATCGGCTGATTTTGCCGAACAGTCAACAAAGGGCTGAAACTCACCGATTTGGCTGGGGCGTCAATCCGTCCTCGCCATCCACATCCATACCGCTATCGGCCACGCTCTCTGGGACGACGGACGGCCTGATGCCTACCGGAGGACCCGGTAGCTCCTCGTCGTCCGACTCCTCGGTCAGGTCACTATCGCTGTGCTGACTCCCGAGGGGCACGGTCGCGCTGGTCTCGCTCCCAGAGCCTCCTTCGCCGTCACTGTCCTGAGAACCGGCGCCCTCCGATCCGTTTGGGAGGCTCGAGGGTGGGTGCTCGAGCTCGTCATCGTTGCTCAGGGAGCTTGAGCTGGAGAGGGGCGAGAGAAGGCCGCGGGGGTCGGCCTGCTGGGAGGACATAGGAAGGACTTCGGAGAGGGCGTCGTTGGGCGCAGGAGAGAGAGCAGGGGAAGAAAGTGGGGATGAGCGGGTCGACATGGCGCCGGAGAGGGTGGGAGTCGCCGGAGGCGGGGTGATACGCGCAGATGGGGGAAGGGGAGATATGGCTTGCCGAGCTCGGTGCGAGCTTTGCTGAGCTCTTTGGAGAGCTGTAAATGAGTCTACTATACGCCTTTGTCACTGCTAGGATCTGATCAAGGTGTGTACAAGGTATAGAGTGATCATTACGGTGTGTGTGGATGAAGAGAAGAAGCAAGAGGGGTGAGGGGAGTTAGCGCGTAGAGCCGGTCGGACAAGCAAAGCAAAGCAAGCGGAAGAGAGCGTCACTGCACCGAACAACGGCGATCACCGATACCCGCGTGGCAGGAAGGCGGGACAAGTGAGGGGAGTATTTAGCAACCGGTAAGAGTGGCGGTGCGACTTTGGCTCAGCCAATAACTGTAGCCCAGCTGTAGCCGCTTCGCTTTACCTCTCATCTCGACTATCTCACACAATGGCATCAGCACCTCAGCATCCCTTGCCTTCCGAGTTCACCACGGATCCGCGAGTATTCGTCGACCAGCAGTCTGGCAAACACCATTACGAGGACGACAACGGGCAGGAATGGGAGTGGGCGGGACAAGTGTGGATTCCTCTTGTACGTATCCGCCACACGCGGGTATCTTCTATCTTGAGCAGATGTATAGCCCCTGCCAACGTGAAAGAAGAGAACAAGGAAGATCTGACATGTATTGCAGGTCGATGAAGACTCGTGGAAGGCGCAGCAATCCGCTTATGCCATTGCGGGCGTAGACGAGAATGTAAGCTTGCTGATCTTTTGCCTGACAACGCTCCTCGTCGACACCCATCACGTCTGCCTCAGTGCCGGATCTGCCTCTGACCCATAGGAACCCGCCAACGCCGTCGTTGCACGCGAAGAAAAGCGCAATCAGCAGAAGCGCAAGAGGGCGGGTCAGGATAAGGACTATACCTCCAACGCCTCGACCCGAGCAGCCGCTTCCGCTGGTCCATCTGCATCTACCACAACCACCACAAACACCGCCAATGCCATTGCCTCCTCTTCAGCTCCCGGTGCCACTACCGTGCGACCACCCCGCCAAGCTCCCCACTCGACCGGACCCAAAAAGACTGGTGTCTTCGTCTCGAATCTTCCTCCCACAGCGACCGTCTCGCAACTCGCTTCCGTCTTTTCGAAAGCCGGGGTCTTGCTTATTGGCGACGATGGCGAACCCCGGATAAAGCTGTATAACGATGCGGATGGCAAGTTCAAGGGCGAGGCGCTTGTCATCTACTTCAAGGAGGGGAGTGTCTCGCTGGCGGTGACACTGCTGGATGATATAGAGCTGGAGATGGGAGCAGGAGCGGGGAACATGCGGGTCAAGGAGGCGGAGTATGGAGACGGGTGGTCTGGTGATAAGAAGGGTGAGGCCGACGGGGTGGAGAAGGACAAGCCGAAGGAGGCGGGCGCGGACGGCGGAGAAGCAAAGGACGGCGCGGCGACAGTCGTGCCCGGTACCGGAGCGGCCAAGAGGACATACACGGCGGAAGAGAAGCAGAAGATGACAAAGAGGATCAAGATGATGCAAAAGTAAGTACTATCTCCCTTGCTGATCTAGGAGAATTGGGCGTGTAGCCTTTGCTGACTCTTTAGCAAAGTCACCTGGCACTCGGACGACGACTCGGACGATCCCATGGCCCCCATCGGTGGCGCCCCCAAGCCAGGCGTGAACCGCATGGCCCGCGTGGTCGTGTTGAAGGGTATGTTCACGCTGCCGGATCTGGACAAGGACCCGGCATTACTTCTCGAGCTCAAGGAGGATGTGCGGGAAGAGGCAGAGACGATGGGGCAAGTGACGAGCGTGACGCTGTACGACGTGAGCTTGGCCTTTTCATCGAGTGGCAGGGTATGGGCTGATTAGAGCAGAAAGAGGAAGATGGGGTCATGACTATCAAATTTAAAGACTCGGTATCGGCCGAAGCTTGCGTGGCGAAAATGAACGGGCGGTTCTTTGACAAACGAAGAGTAAGTTCGCTCCTTGCAGTCTTGTGCCAGGCATCCTGAGCTCGGAAGAGCTGACTCCCAGATACAAGCTTCGATATATACCGGCAAAGAGCGGTTCAAGCGGTCTGGCGGTCGAGGTCTCGCGGATGAGGACGACCAGCGAGGAGAGACGGAGCGATTAGAGGGGTTCGCCAATTGGCTGGTCGACGGATCAGACAACGAGGAATAAGGTGTTCCTGCACTCTCGCTGGCAGTGCTGTACATACACTGCATGTAGATGAGGTCGTTCTCTCTATCTGAATCACTTTGCCCCCAGGATCTCCTCGACGCGCTTGACTTTCCCATCGTTCCCACCCGAGCTGATGCTCTTGTCCGTCCGGGTACCTATTCTGATGTCCGTCTACCAGATCAGCTCGGTCCCGTCCATAGCCTGAGTGATCGAGCTGGGAGCAAGTGGATAGAAGTGGATCTTCTCGGGCGCCCGTGAGGAATGGAAGACCGGGTCCACGTGTGCCTGATGGCCGACGGTCTTGAAGAACTTACGGCAATCCGAGGCGTGCCCATGGCGTGTACAGCGCGGTGACATTCTCCGATGGCGGCCATGACGGCGTCCCAAGGACCCTCGACGTTGGTGCCGTATCCGCTGCTTCGGTCAGTACTGCGGACTTGGCGGGCGGGTCCCAGCTGCTGGACTCCGCCAAGCGGGCGGGGGAGAGAGGAGGTCTTACTGAAGCTGCTACGTCAGCGGTGAGTAAGTGACGCAAGCGGGATACAGCATGCCTTGTATTCCAGACCGGAGGCCTCGAGCACGCGTTGACACTCCGCGATCTGGGGGCCGACAGAGGGGGTGGGGAGGCCCATAGGAATGAGGCAGACTTCTGATCAGCTCAGGACGGGGCGAGTTGAGTCAGAGCCGCTCACAGTCGGCCACGGCGTAGAGCCCAGACTTGGAGCTGCTTGCTTCGCTCATGTTGCAATATGTCCCGCTGCGTGGTCCAGGCTGTAGCAGGTGAACGATGTCTTTGGCTCTAGATCTTCAGAAGGAGAGCTCAAGCAGTGGAGGTAGACTCTATGACGTGGCGTCACCAGCCAGGCACTATCGATGCCGTTAGTTTCAGGCGGCGTCAGTGGCGCCCGCATCCGGATAAACTCTTCGGCGGCCGCGCGCGAGCCAAACAAAGTGGCCACCCACCTGCTACTCCGCGTTTCGGTAAGCCAAAGTGTCTCGTACCACTACTGCCGAGCTACTCACCTGCATGGACCTCGTAGACTTACGGTTCACCCACTGACCTTGCGCATTCCATACAGACCGGCGGCCAGAAGATTACGGGCCCCTTGCAAACCGCGTATCTGCCAAGCCCGCCCGCTGCCCCGCTGGAGATTTCGGTCATCGGCCTGCACGTCCAGGCAAAGATCGTTATATACCTCGCTGGAACGCTGTTCCCCTCCATCATCCGTCCAGCATACTGAGATCACCGCTGCTCGATCTCGTCGTCCTCGTTCTCGAGCTTAACTGAGCTTCGCTCCATCCTTCGGTACTTAAGCCTTAAGCCGCCAATATGGCCGGTGCCGCCCCATTCCAATTCCCCACCGGGACCAGCGCGAGTATGGCACCCACCCTCGCGCGCCCTATGTCGTACCACCAGGCTGGCGGTCTCCCTACCACATACGAGGACTCGTCCGCTGGCCCTGTCAGCGGCGCGAGCCCTACCAACGGCGAATACCCCTCCGCACCCCCCATCTTCCAAACCCCCGCCGAAACCATCACCACTCGGGAGCAAGAGATCACCGCTCTGGCGCGTCAGATGTCCCGCCGCTCGTCCATCGGCGGCGCACACCACCCTCCCTCGAGCCCGCTCAACCTCGTCCGGCAGCTCACGGGCCGGTCGGGCGTGTCCAATGCCCCGGTCCCCCCAGAGAAGCTGTTCAAGTATGAGGAGGATAGCGACCTCGACCCATTCTCCGCAAACTTCAACGCGCGCAAGTACGTCAAGGGGATGGCGGGCTTGTCGGAAGAGGCAGGCAACCAGAGACTGGCGGGTGTCTCGTACAAGAATATGTCCGTGCACGGGTTTGGCTCTGATGCCGGTGAGTTCAATTCTTGTCTTTATCGTTGACCTTGGCTGACATGTAGACTTCCAGAAGACCGTCGGGAACCTTCCCATCGCCATGCTCAACCAGGCCCGAGAGCTCATGAGTAGCCGGAAGCGCAAGGTCCAGATCCTCGATGGCATCGACGGTGTGCTCGAGTCGGGCGAGATGCTTGGTGAGCCCATTCCCTCGCATCTACTGAGCATCTGCTGAAACCTAAGTCGTACTAGGACCTCCCGGATCAGGCTGCACTACGCTGCTCAAGACGATCGCTGGCGAGATGAACGGACTCTACCTGGACGAAGCGACCGACATGAATTATCGAGGTGTGTTTTTCTCTGGCTTATTTAGCCTTTTTTGTTGAATCTTGCTGACATGCAGGTATCACACCCGAGCAGATGATGGGCCAGTTCCGTGGCGAGGCCATCTACACTGCCGAAGTCGACGTGCACTTCCCCAATATGACGGTTGGGCAGACTTTGGCGTGAGTCTCGATTTGTGCGGCATGGACCAAGCTGATTTCAGTTTCGCTGCTGAGGCCCGTGCACCCCGCGTAATCCCGGGTGGCCTCAGTCGTCAAGAGTACGCCTCGCACAGTCGGGACGTCATGATGTCGGTCTTCGGTATCCCTCACACCATGAACACGATCGTCGGAAACGACTTTATCCGCGGTGTCTCCGGCGGTGAGCGCAAGCGAGTCACCATCTGCGAGGCGGCCCTTTCTGGCGCTCCCCTCCAGTGCTGGGACAACTCTACTCGCGGTCTCGACTCTGCCAACGCCATCGAATTCGTCAAGAACCTCCGGATGGGCGCCGAGTTTCTCGGTACCACCTCGGTCGTCGCCATCTACCAGGCTCCTCAGTCGGCTTACGACCTCTTTGACAAGGTCTGCGTCCTGTACGAAGGGGAGCAGATCTTCTTCGGTCGGATCGGCGAGGCCAAGCAGTACTTCCTCGACATGGGCTTCCAGTGCCCCGAGCAACAGACGGTCCCGGACTTCCTCACCTCGCTTACCAGCGCGTCGGAGCGGACGCCTAAGGAGGGGATGGAGCACGAAGTACCGCAGACTCCGGTCGAGTTTGCCGCGAGGTGGAAGAAGAGCCCGCAGTACAAGGCGCTCATGGAGGAGATTGCGCAGTTTGAGCAAAAGCACCCGGTCCACGGCGAGCGGTACGACCAGTTCTTGGAGAGTCGGCGGACTCAGCAGTCCAAGCGGATGTAAGTCCTTGATTTTTCCTACTGGGCTGGAGCTGATATTGCAGTCGCGCTGGCTCACCCTACACCATGTCCTACGGTCAACAAGTCAAGCTCTGTCTCCGTCGTGGTTTCTGGCGTCTTCGAGCCGATCCAAGCTTGACCATCACCCAGCTCTTTGGAAATGTCGTCATGTCTTTGATCATCGCTTCGGTCTTCTTCAATTTGCGTAAGTCCAGCCTCGTTTCGGGCTTGCTTTTGCTGACGGCCAGAACCTACTACCGCCAGCTTCTACCAGCGCGGATCTTTGCTCTTCTTTGCGATCTTGATCAACGCTTTCGGTGCCGCTTTGGAAGTGAGCTGGCTCCCCTATATTTCGACTTCCTGCTAACGCCCAGATCCTGACTCTGTACGCCCAGCGCCCTATCGTCGAGAAGCACACTCAATATGCCTTGTAAGTTCTCGTTATTACAGCAGCGAGCTTCGCTGACTTTCAGCTACCACTCGTCCGCCGAAGCCTTTGCGTCCATGGCATGCGACCTGCCCTACAAGGTCGTCAATGCCATCCTCTCCAACTTGACGCTCTACTTCATGACCAACCTCCGACGTGAACCCGGCGCATTCTTCTTCTACCTCTTCGTCTCGTTCGTGGCCACCCTCACCATGTCGATGATCTTCCGGTCGATCGCCGCCCTCTCGCGTCAATTCGTCTCGGCCATGACGCCCGCCGCGATCATCATGGTCGCCCTCATCATCTATACTGGTTTCGCCATCCCCGTCACGCTCATGCGCGGCTGGGCTCGCTGGATCAACTACATCAACCCCATCGGCTACGCATTCGAGTCGCTCATGATCAACGAGTTCCACGATCGCGACTTTTCGTGCTCCCAGTTCGTCCCCTCGGGACCGGGCTACGAGAACCTTCCTGCCAACGCCAGAGCCTGCGCCGTCCAGGGCGCTCAGCTGGGCCAGGACTTTGTCAACGGTGACATCTACATTGAGACTGCTTACGCGTACTACTACATCCACAAGTGGCGCAATGTTGGGTGAGCTCGCCTCCGTATAGAAGGAGTACCAAGCTGACCTCCTCGCTGAATTTTATTCGGGTTTATGGCGGCCTTCTTAGGTGTTTACCTCTTTGCTACTGGTACGTCTTGCCTGGCGAGCACCTGGCGCCCGCTGATCGACAGAATACATCTCGGCTCAAAAATCCAAGGGCGAAATCCTCGTCTTCCCCCGCGGCCGTATCCCCAAATCCCTCAAGTCGACCGCTTCCGATGCCGAGTCCCAGACCAGCGGACAGACCAAGACCGAGAAGGTCTCAGCGGCTACCGGTACCGACGCGCCCGTCAAGGGCAAGAACGGAAAGGCGAAGACGGGCGCCGACCAGGTCGAGGACGGGATCATCCAAAGGCAGACCTCTACGTTCAGCTGGAAGGATGTGGTGTATGATATCAAGATCAAGGGCGAGGCGAGGCGAATTCTGGACCATGTCGATGGCTGGGTCAAGCCGGGAACCTTGACTGCTTTGATGGTGAGTTTAGGGTTTCGCTTGGATTACGGCATCGGGGCTGACGGTCAGGGTGTCTCCGGTGCTGGTAAGACCACTCTCCTGGACGTCCTCGCGACCCGAGTCACCATGGGTGTCGTCACCGGCGAGATCCTCGTCGATGGTGCTGAGCGCGACGTATCATTCCAGCGCAAAACCGGCTACGTCCAGCAACAGGATCTTCATCTCGCCACCTCCACCGTCCGCGAGGCTCTCCAATTCTCGGCTCTCCTCCGTCAACCCAAACACGTCTCCAAGCAGGAAAAGATCGACTATGTCGAGGAGGTCCTGAAGTTGCTCGAGATGGACGGGTATGCGGATGCTATCGTTGGTGTACCAGGAGAGGGTGAGCTTCCTGATCTAGCTCACCTGTAACTCAGCTGACGTCCAGGTCTCAACGTCGAACAGCGCAAGCGTCTCACTATCGGTGTCGAGCTCGTCGCCAAGCCTGCTCTTTTGCTCTTCCTCGACGAACCTACCTCCGGTCTCGATTCGCAAACCTCGTGGAACATCCTCCAGCTCCTCCGCAAGCTCACTTCCGCCGGACAAGCCATCCTCTGCACCATCCACCAGCCTTCGGCCATCCTCTTCGAGAACTTTGACCGGCTCCTCTTCCTCGCTCGAGGCGGTCGTACGGTCTACTTCGGCGAAGTCGGGTCCGGCTCGCACATCCTCATCGACTACTTTGTCAAGAACGGCGCACCCCCTTGCCCCAAGGGCGAGAACCCGGCCGAGTGGATGTTGAGCGCCATCGGCGCTGCACCCGGCTCGCACACCGACGTCGACTGGCACCAGGCCTGGCTGGACTCGGAGGAGCGCGTCGGGGTCCGGAACGAGCTGGACAACATCAAGACAACCCGCCCGAGGGAAGTCGAAGAGGAGAAGCGGAATGCGCCTGCTCCATCGGCCGAGCAGACCAAGATCGACAAGGCGGCTTTCAAGGAGTTTGCGGCGCCGACTTGGACTCAAGCTCGGATCGTCATGACCCGGGTGTTCCAGCAGTACTGGCGCACACCGAGCTACATCTACTCCAAGTTCCTGCTCAGTATCGCTGTTGTGAGTTACTTCCGTTTTGAGCGTGGACGGGGCTGATATCTAGGCCTTGTTTGTCGGTTTCTCCTTCTTCAAGGCGGACACCTCGCAGGCCGGTCTTCAGTCGCAACTATTCTCGGCATTCATGGTGAGCTCGTCGTTTCCTGCTGTCAATGGTGCTTGATTCCAGTCAGGGGGCATAGCTGCGGCGGCGGGAAAAGAGCGGATGACAATCCGGCGATTTCCGCTTTTACGGCATGCCTCCACCGACCATCTCCCTCTCCTTCTCGTCTTCTATGCTGGTGGTCTCGAGTATCGTGCGCCTTACTATGCTTCAGCTGACTTCCAGATCTTCCTCATGTTCTCCCAGCTCTGCCAGCAGATCATGCCCAACTTTGTCGTCCAGCGAAGCTTGTATGAAGTTCGCGAGCGTCCCTCCAAGACATACTCTTGGAAGATCTTTGTCCTGTCCAATATCGCCGTGGAGATCCCCTGGTCTCGTAAGTCAACGCGTCCTTCCTCCCAGTCTGGCGCTGATCAGCAGTACTCGTTGGAACAGTCTTCTTCTTCTGCTGGTACTATCCCATCGGCTATTACCGGAACGCCGGCTGGACCGATGCCATCGCATCGCGGGGTGCTACTATGTGGCTCGTGAGTCCCGCCCGTGCTACGTTGGAGCGGACAGCCCTGACCGTCGACAGTTGATGGTTCAATTCTTCTGGTTTACCGCCACTTTCGCTATCGCGATCATTGCCGGAATGGACAGCGCCGAGACGGCCGGGAACGTCGCCAACTTGATGTTCAGTCTTTGTCTCATCTTCTGCGGGTACGTTCAGCATCTTTGACTATGGCTCGGCTGACTGTCAGCGTTCTTATCCAAGCCCAGAACCTGCCGAGGTTCTGGATATTTATGTACCGCGTCTCGCCCTTCACATACTTTGTCGAAGCCATACTGGGCGTCGCTGTCGCTGGCGCACCGGCACAGTGCTCTTCTACCGAGATTGTGCGGGTTATCTCCCCTACCGGAACCTGTGCCGACTTCCTCGGTGCCTATCAGTCCTTCGCAGGCGGCACGATCCTCAACCCGCAATCGACTGGCGAGTGCGAGTTCTGCTCGATCGCTACTACGGACGTCTTCCTCTCGCAGGTCGGGATCAGCTTCAGCAATCGATGGAGGGACTCGGGCATCATATGGGTATTCATCATATTCAATATATTCGCGGCGGTGTTCCTGTACTGGCTGGCCCGGGTGGTGAGTTTCTCCTTTTCTGCTCCAGTAGGGCGACGCTGATGATCTCAGCCCAAGAAGTCAGGCAAGGAGTCTGGATCCAAGGCCGACAAGAAGGAGGCGGACAAGAAGAAGGTCAAGAGCCCTGAGAGCGAGAAGCCCGAGACTGTTTAGAGTACATGTCCTGTTTATTGAAGAGAGAGTTTATAGGGGAGAGGGTCATAGGGGCGTGATAGAGTGATACACCAATTATAGAATATAGTATAATCTACATGGATCTCTGATCTTGTCACTCTCGCTTCTGCCTTTCATTCCGCTGCTATTGAGCAGCCTGGGTCGAGCAGCTTCGGAGTACAATGCATGGTGAGTAAGGAGACAGGGAAGAGGGAGGCGGAGAGGTGAACTTGCTCAGGGTCGGACGCGCTCAGTCAATCATTCGTCGGTTTGGACAATTTCGCTCCTCTGCTCTTGGCTTTGTACCTCTTGCTCTGCTGCTTGTTATCATCATGCGGCTTGCTTTCTTGTCGATCATTTTTGTGCTCTTCGGTCTGGCAGCAGCGTAAGTCTCTCAGGGCGGGACGAAGAGCATACGAGATAAGGTGTACTGACGGAACAGCTGGACCAAAGAGGACCATGAGATTTTCGATCTCGTCTCTGCTCTTGAGCTCTCCGAGGGTGAGTGCGACCTACTCTGAGGCAGCATAGATCTGATGAGGCTCTGCCATAATCAGAGTGGCAGTATAGAGCTTACTAAGCGGTTACTGACACCCACAGGTAAAGGCACCACCTTCTACTCATTGCTGAATATCGACTCAAATGCGAACCAAGCTGCCATCACCAAGGCGTACAGGAAGAAGTCTATGCAGATGCAGTGAGTCGAAAGCCTCCACACAGCATCTCATGCGGGAAGCACGAGACGTATCCTGACTTTCTCAGCCCTGACAAGAACCCTGGGGTCAAGAACATCCAGGAGAGGTTCGCGCGCCTTGGAGTAATCACCGCTATCCTGCGCTCGCCGGAGAGTCGCGAGCGGTACAATGTGAGCTGGGTCTTACTTGACTAGACAGACTGGCGTCGAATAACGTAGCTGACTCTACAGTTCTTCTACAAGAACGGTGTCCCGAAATGGCGCGGAACAGGCTACTACTACCAACGTTTCCGACCTACCCTCTTCCACACCCTCGTCTTTATCGCCTTCCTCACCTCGCTCGCCCATCTCCTCGTCATGCGCCTCAACTACAACAAGGACCGAGCACGCGTGGCGTACTTTGAGCGCAGTGCTCGCGCTGCAGCGGGTAGCACCAAGGAGAAGGCGGGCGCGGCGGCTGGGCAGAGAAGACGGAAAGTCAAGGTACCCATGGTGGAGGGCAATGAGGGCGCTGGGGTATTGGAACTGGTCGTCGAGGGTGACAATGTATTCTTGGTGAGCAGTCTTCACTAGAGCGTGCTGTAAACCCACATTGGCTCCACGACTGAGGCGAAGCTGATTGTCAGCCACATGAGGACGGATCTCAAACCCCTCTTTCCGATCTCGCTACCCCTCCGGGCCTCACTCGCGTCTGGCCAGTCCGACTGTCCCTCTCCCTTGCCAACCGCGCCGTCTCTTTCCTCCCACCCGACGTCCAAGCGAAACTTCCCCCTATCATCCATCAAATCCTCTCCACCTCGGACAGCTCAGCCGAGACTCTGGACGAAGCCGATGACGAGCCCGTCAGCGCGATCAACACGCCGACGCCCTCATCCAAGAAGAACCGCCTATCCGAGGTGAAGAAGCAGGCACGACTTTCGGGGAACAGGGCGTCCAGCGGGGAAGAGTCCGCAGGGACCACTGAGGCCGAGTCGGACGAGGAAGAAGGAGAGGAGGTGGCTGGCTTGAGCGCCGAGGAAAAGAAGAAGAAGAAGGCGGGGCTAGGGAAGGCCGGTGGAGCGCGGCGGAGAAAGATGGGAATGAAGAAGTAAGGAGCCTTAGCCGAGCGCGCGAGCTACAAAAGTGGGTACATGCAACAGATTACTTATGGACACAACATAAAAAGGGGTCTAACAACTGAGCGAGACTTATCTACACTGACCAGACCCAAACGCGATCAATACAACAGTCTCAAGAGCCCTCTCCTCCTCCATTCCCTCGCGAATCGCCCCCCATCCCTCCGACGCCTCACTCAGCTTCCCGCCCTCCAGCCGTCTCGCCCTACTCGTTGATTTCGTAGTCATCGCGCATGTCGGCCGCCTTTCGCTTTTTCGCCGACGCCGACGGCCCGTCGATCCTCTCTCGAAGGTCGTTGATTTCGGCCTCGAGCATCATGATCTTCCTCGCATCGGCAGCAGCGGAGATTCGATCCTCCTCCCTCTCTTTCCGCAACTGCTCCAATTCCGCCATCATTCCTCTTTGCTGCGACTCGTACCCGCTCGGCCCGCTCGCCTCAGACGCCCCCTGACCGCCCCTCCCTGTAAACGCCTCCTTGAGCGACTTGACCTCCGCCTTGAGCCCCTCAATCTCCTTCTTGTCGGCCTCTCCCTGTCTGATCAGCACCATTTGGGCTCTCGCCGAGATCACCTCCGCCTCGTATGCGATCCCCTTAGACTTCTTCGCCTTCTCCGCCTCCTTGACCTCCGCTTCGAGTAGCTTGACCTCCGCCTTGGCCTGCTTGACCTCCGCCCTGAGCCGATCTCTTTGCTTTAGGTCGGCAGCCGCGCAGGTCGACAGCTCCACATTGTCCTTCCTCAGCTGATCCAGCTCGTCCACCATGTCCTTGAGCTTCCGCTCACGCTCCACCTCCTCCTTCGCCGGACCGCCCGACTCGGACGCCTCCAGAGCGAGCCTCCTCCTTTCCGCCTTCTCCTTCTTCGCCGCATCTTTGCGGGTTTGCTCCAGCTCCAGGCGAAGTTGTTGGGATTCTTTCCGCGCCGCCGCCTCGTCGTCACGGCATGTCGTGTTCAGTCTCCGAAGCGACTCGTAGGTGCCTTTTGCGCTAAGCAGCTGTAATTCTAGCGTCTTGACCTTCTGCGCTAGCAGCTCCGTCGACCGGTCCTTCGACGCTTTGACGATGTCCGAATCCGCACCGTTACCGTCCGATCCGACCCTGAGCGGCGTGCTGGTCGCCACTAGTCCCCCCTTACGCTTCCGCAACTCCCGTAATTCCGCCTCCAGCTGTGCACTCCAGTCCTGTGACGCAGCCAGTGACGCCTGCAGCCGCTCCGACTGCTGCGTGAGTAGCTCCTTCTCTGCGCTCCCCTCCCGCACTCGACGTGCGAGCCTCTCAATTTCCGCACCATCCGGCTGCACCCGCCGTTCACTCTCCTGGAGACGTGCATCAATCCTCCCCAATGACGCCTGATTCAGCAATGCCAGCTCTGCCCTTTGCGCGCGCAGAAATCCGCAATACTTCGCTGCCAGCAATGAGCGTGCGGATTTGCGATCGTGCGAGTTGTCCCGTGACTCTCCCGGCCGGACCGTGCTCAGTTGCACAATGGCATGATACAAGCAGCACGCCGAGGAGGGATGACCGGAAATCGCATACTGCGCTGGAGGACCGTCGCAGGGTTCCCGCATATTCGTCGTCGTCATGATCGGGGCAGGGGTGACAGCGCCGTACTGGGTAGTAGCTGCGAACGTATGAGGTCGATAGATGGGGTTGGGGATGGGCGCAGGACCGCTGTGACCGGCTTGGTAGGGGTGCGGAACGGGGCGGGGGTGCGCGCCTGCCGGTGCGGGAGGGTGTGTTCGTATGATAGGGAGGGAACCCTCGCTAGTACTGTCGATATTGGCGTGCTGCCGGATGTACTGGAGACGGGACTGCTGCGGGGGCGGCGAGTGACGGCACCCGGACGGGCAGGAAGGCGTCGTGCCGTGGAGATTGGGGAGTGATACGTGGCGGGAATGCATGATGGTGCGCGGATTGGAGGGGTGAGAGGAGGAGCCGCCGCTGAGCATAGAGGGAGCTCTGTGGGCGTAGGGGTCGGTGGATAGCGCGCCTGGACGAGGTCCGCCTAGCTCGGGGAGAATCCTGCTCCTCAGCATGGCACCCTCCCGGCTGTCTGTTCGGCCATGGGGGATCAGCACCATCGCAGAGGGGGTACCGACCGATGGGGCACGATCGAGCTGAGCGCGGGGGTTCAACGCCGGCTGTGATCCACCCGGGACGAGCTGCTGGCTGGCGGCGATCATGGGGTGAGGATTGGGGATTGAAGGCGGAGCCAAGAGGGATGGGCCCGTCCTCTCCGGTGCCGTCGCATGGGGAGTGGGAGCCGGAGCTTGACTATGCGGATCCGGCCGGCTCGATGACATGGTAAAGAGGAGCTAGTGGGTGGCGACTGAACGAAGAGGATTGAGGATTGCGAGTTGAGTGACGGGGAGGTGGTACTGGCTTTCAGCTCATACCTACCCCTTCAGACGGACGAGACTCACCGATGCCAGCTCTGAAATCAATTAGATGCTATGAGGGGCTGGTAGGGAGAATGAAAGAAAGAGACATCGAAGATCGAAGAGGAAGAAGGTTGAGCGAAGAGAGGTGAAACATGTGGAAATGTGAAACCTGCAAAGTAACGCGCGTGACAGTATGGCTGACGTCACATTCCTTACTGAATTAGCTGGTGCTTTGGCGACGACCGTTCCCCTGGATCTGAGCTGCGAGGGGCTTGGTATGAGCGTAGGTATATATAGCTGCTCGGCGCTGATAGGGTCACGTACAGCAACTCTCTCTTCAGTATTCGCATCCGAATGACCCCTGAGTGAGGGAGGTATGTGTAAGTAGTGCAGGATCGCACTGTGATGCAGCTGTCACCTCCACTGTGGATAGCCAGATGATAAGCTACATGCAAACAACTTTAGACTCTACAAACAAGCGAAGTACAAAAGGACATGGGAAAAGTCGAAACGACCGGATACCCGCCACCCCCGCTCCCTTCGTTCGCGACCGCCCCTCATCCCGCGCCAACGAAACCGTCCCGATCCCCGTGTCCACCCCCACCCTTTTTACACGACTCCCCGCCCCACCACAGCTTGTAGGTTGTCCGCTTCTTCGGTGCCGCGCGGCCCGACCGTGTCGATCGGAGTGCGTCCACCGCTTGAAGTGCTGCTCGATGGACGGCCCGTCAGAGCAAGCTTGGATACGAATTGCTCAATGATGTCACGTTCATAGTCGGCGAGGGTTGTGACGGTGGATTGATAGCTGTCGAGCTCGCGGGTGAGGGCAGCGACCTGGTGGTGCTTCCCGGCCATTACCCTCGCCTGACTCCGAAGCAGAATTGCTTGACGCTGGATGGTCGCCGTCTGGGCGAGGACGGTGAGCTCCAGCTCGTGGCGCTCCCGATCGGCGGCAGCGAGTGCGTGCTCTTGGTTCGTGATCTGGGCCGTCTGTTGGTGCATGACCGCCGATTGTGTGAGGAGCATTCTCCGTTGACGTAGGGCGTCCGTGCGTATACTGAGGAACAGGTGGGGGTCTGTGGTGCTTGGGAGGAGATCGGCGTCGCAGAGATACCTCAATATCTCCTCGGCGATCTCGCATAGGGCGTGTGCGAGAGCTGGCGTCTCGCGGGTTACGCCGAGGTGCATGATATGGTTGAGTAGCGTGCCGAGGGCGCCGATTGCCTCGCCGACCGCCATGCTGGCGAGGTGGGTAGGGAGGATACCCACGGGAGGCTGGGGTTGCGCCGTGGATGCCATGGCCTGCGCAATGGAGACACTGTCCCGCGATGTTCCTGAGAGACGAGAGGTGGACGCGGTCGACATTTCGAGAATGGAAGGTAGCGGCAGGGAGCGCAAGGTCGCAGATGACGCAGAGGGACCGGCGCGGCACGTGAGGGGAGACGGCGGAGCAGCGAGCGGGCCGAGGGTTGAGGGAAGGAGCGGTCGCGTGCAATCGTGCGGTGGCTGGCGTGAGGCTCAGCGGCAAAACTTGTGATTCGCTAACTTGTCAGCGTGGCCTGAAGCAGATCTCATACATAAAGACGTGGGTACAGTCAGAGGATGGCGTTCTAATGGCTGAGAGGCAGATGGAGAAGGCTGAAGTCAAACGCGCAACGCGTCTCCCAAATGATGTCATCAATAACGCCGCTGCCCGCCCTTTTATCTAAACTCCGATGTGGCACACTACGTCATTTTCCCTCACTCAGAGCTCTCTCCCACCCCTGACTTTGACTTTCAGCCTGGCACCTTCTTCTTCCATACCTCTCCCTTTCATACTCACCCTACTACCATCTACCCATCAGCAACACAGCTACCATCAACACAGTACGTTGCTCCTCCATACAGGGCGAGCGAGCAACCCACGCGCAAAGGGGGCTCTGTCTCTGGCCCTCAGCACCGCTTCGCTCGCCTTCCACGTCATTCTCAACCCTTGACAACCGCTGACTTTGTGTAGATGGCGCAATCCCAGCAGATCAAGCAAAACTTCCTCAACCACCCCTACGTCCAGCAGGCCAACAAGGTCGTCTCGGGCCAGGTCAGCTCTTTGGATGCTGAGGTATGTTGAATAGCTCCTCCCTGCTCAGGCTTGGCGAATCCCGTTTTCAACCCACTTCCCCACTCTCCGCTGGATAAAGCGCTGACGTCCAGCTCAACAAATACCCCGTCCTCCGTGACCTCGAGACCCGCACCAAGGTGCCCAAGGCATATGGTGTCCTCGGTCTCGCCGCCTCGTAAGTCGTGTGACCACTTTTTGGCGTACTTGGGCTGACGAGCCAGCTCGGTCGTCTTGATCTTCTTCAACATGTTCGGCCTCGCCGCTCCCATCTCCAACCTCATCGGCTGGGCTCTCCCCGCTTACCTCTCCGTCCAGGCCATCGAATCCCCCAGCCAGAACGACGACAAGCAGTGGCTTACATACTGGGTGAGTTCATGTGTGCAGTAGTGAGGAAGGACACGAGCTGACGGGATAGGTCGTCTTCGGTCTCCTCAACCTTGCCGAGTCTTTCGCCATCCGCCCCATTCTCTACTGGGTCCCCATGTACTTTGTCTTCAAGACACTCGCTATCATCTGGCGTGAGTTCAAGCGTCCTTGCCGAGGGAGGCCTTAGCTGACGACGTAGTCATGCTCCCCGCTACCCGCGGTGCCGAGGTCCTCTACATCAACGTCGTCCGCCCTGCTCTTGGCAACGTCAAGGCCCGTGCCCAGCGTGAAACCGGCTCTACCAACCCCTTCCAGAAGGACTCTGGATCCAGCTTCAACCCTGCCGGCACCACCGCCACCAGCAGCTTCGAGCGTGAGTTGAGAGGATAAAGCCTTTTTTTCTTGATGACCTCAGCTGACTCGTGCAGACGACAAGACCTTGTAATTGGGTCTTTTGGAGTAGGAGGTGTAGACCGTGTACGACTTCGTGACGATTCGACCCCATCCTAGACCTTTTTCCTTATACTTTTATCAATAATTGAAACCATGAAGAGCTCTTTCTAGAACGAGAAGTAAACGAGATACGCTGAAGGGAGACGACGGGGGTGTCGATAGATGTGGGAATGCATCAAGTTGGCTATCCTTCAACCAAGGCGGTCGACCACCGCGAGGGCATGGGCAAAGGCGGACACGAGCTCTAGGAGCTTGCCTCACAAGGCTGGGTAGGACCTTACGCTCGCTGTTGATCCCCTGGATGAAGTGAGTTGTGCGCCGCTAGACGATACTCACCAGTGCCGCTCGCTGGTTCGAGTAGTGCACTAGTGCAAGGCCGGGGATTTGAGGAATGCGGAGGCGGAGCTGGCTGTATCAGTTGGTAGATTGTGTGACTCGGCCGACACGGAAAATAGCGGCGTTATCTTTCACTAAACCACGGTCTTCCAGCCTGCCCTGTAGCTTCCCTTCACCATCTCTCTACATGACGGCAAGGCCTCAGCATGTCTCGGATGTCCCAAGATATAGCTACATGATATGCTACTAAAAAACCTAATGTTTACAACTAGAGATACGTGATAACACAGCTAATTTGTAGATCCCCAAGGCCGACAACTACCGAACAGCTGACCCCGGATAGACCGGCACGTCCATACCCTCACGGTACGGCGGGGGTACCTCATGGTGGTCCCCTGCTGGCACCGCACTCTGGACCAGATCCTGCGGAGGCAGTTCCGAGCCCTCCGCCTCGTCCCGCCTCGCAAAGTCTCGACCAGAGACAGGGCTTATCGGGCTCTCGCTCACGCCTCGGACCCCAGGCGATGAGGGTATCCTTATTCCAGGAGTTGCGGATGAGGCGCCGACTTGCCATACGTGAACGGGTGCCTCCACTGCCACTGCGCCCGCTTCTCGGCGCTTCGTGTCCGCTTCGGCCGCCTTCCGACGTTCTGCCAGCGCAGTGAGAAGGCGCGGCGTGGGTGTGAGGAGGGTCTGGAGGAGATGGTATACGTGAGGTTGGGGCTGGAGACGGGGAGGTGGCATGCCAGAGGAGGAGACGGTGGATGTGGGCGACATGACGAGCCCTGCGCCGGGCGACGTCACTTGTCCGTCCGGTGAAGCTGACCCTGGTCGGGCGCTGACGCCTATACTGGCCCGCCGGCTCAGCAGTGCGCCCTCTGCGCCGCTCCGTACCCCGCTACCTGCGCGGACGACCGAGATGACCCAGCCGAGCCAGGCGAGATCCAGGCCGAATTGCACAAACGAGAGGATCGTTGCGCCGATGACGCCGTTGCACCAGTGGCCGGTACCGCGTTCTTTGAGGAGCGCAAACTCGTCCAGGACGAAGCCGGTGTTGTACTCGGGACCAAAGCACTCGGAGGAAGAGAGGGTGAGAGCGCAGAGCACCGAGGATACTGCCCGTCAGCTTGATGGTCTACTAGGAAGGAAGAAGACTTTTACTCACCCAGCGTTCCCCCGCACTGTATGCCCAAATAAGCCACCTCGAGACCCGCACAGTCCCACGTCCAGCCCCTTCTCACTCCTCCTTCCCACCCCTCCAGCTCCACATCCGCCTCGCCACCACCGCCCTCTTCCGCCGCAGCTACCGCCCCTTTGCTCTTCTTCTTCTTCACTTTGGCGCCATATCCCGTGCCGTTTCGCCCTTCGCGCCATGTGAGCCAGGCGGAGGGAGGGACGTAGATCAGGAACATGAGCGCCGAGGTGCCGTGGATTCCGAGCAGGATGGCCGAGCGGACATTTAATGTGGAGACGAGGATGAGGGCGATAATAATGCCGAAATGCAAGAACTGGTGGTCAGCTCGACTCCGAGGAGTCTGACACGAGACTGGACGTACCATGAGGGAGTATCGCCGCGATAGCAGCTTTCGCGGATCCATGATCTTCTTGTGTGGCTCATGATGGTGATGCTCGTTCCGATGAGCTGTCATCTTGACGAGGAGAGCGTATGCCCTCCCTCACTACCGTACGATGTGTAGGTGCTGCTGGACGATAGTGGGGACGCCAGCAGGTGGGGCAAGGCCTGGGAGTTCGCAAGCTCAGGGGGTGACAGGCGAGGAGGGCGAAGAGCGTCGAAACGTGCTCAGTGTTAAGCCGATGTAGGCTTTATAGGAGAGATATGCGGGTATGGCTCTTGCCTGGCCGTCGAGATCTCCGACTCAGATAGTGATAGATGAATGAATAAATCCCTCACTGTTCTGTTCTGATCTGGCGGTGCGGCGATGCTCTCGGCGGCTACCAAGTCTAACTCAAACTCGGCCGTGCCTGCCAAGACCTTGAGGATTGGCTCCGGCCGAACTCCGGCCAAAGTACGTCATCGCCGCTGACACTGATGAGGAAGTGAGAATGGCTGCACAGCCTGCAAGGGTTGTAGATATCCGGAGCGGCTATGTCTATGAGACCTCCATCACAGCCATGGCTATGGAGTGCTTCACAAGTTATACATCTTAGCTTGCCTACCACCACCACTTCTACATGGAAAGCCTATCTAACAATGAAATACCTATTATAACCCCGAATAAGTGCGGTGCTGCCCCCGTCAAGGCGGTCTGCATGCCACCTTGAGACAGTCAAGCACGTTGACCCCCTCATCCTCGCATCCGGTAGCTCAAGTGCGGTGAGGATCAGTCAGCTGCGCCTGGGAGCTGTACGCAACGACCTTTGGCTCGGTGTCGGAGAGAGAGTCCTCGTCCTTCCTATTGTCTGGATAGCTACTGTCATACGGGCCCTGAGATGTCAGCTCTGCCAGTCCTGCTTACGCTGATGAAAGGGTTAGTTGAGCTCACATTGACGTAGGTCTCAGTCTCTACCGCTACCTGAATCTGAGTTGGGTTCGGCCGACTGTTCATGGCGAAGACCTGGCCGTTGTGCTGGACGGCTATCAGCCACCTTGATCAAGCTTGGAGGGCAGAGACAGGGTACTCACAGATCGAGCGTCGTTGATATCGCGCTGGAAAGAGACTCGAGCATTGATGGAGTACATCATACCGACGGCGTAGAATTTGCACTGCAGGTTCTGGAGAGTGGCGCCGAGGAGGTTGTCGGGGGTGTTGACTACTCTGTCAGCTCTGCCCGTCATATTGCGAAGTCTAAAGATGAGACGTACTAAACTCGACCATGAAGATCAACGCGATGAGGAACGGTGGGACCTGGCCCTCAATAGTCATCCTGACGAGCTTGCCGATAGTCTACGGAATCAGCCTCGGCCAGGAGTGGAGAGAGGAGACCTCACCTTGTCAGTATGAGCCCACCCAGTCTTGGACTTGCTCAAGCCGTAGATGATCGAGATCTGGCACGTCAGCTGCAAGCCGGACGGTGCCGGACCATCGCATCAGGGCAGCTCACCGTGATGATCAAGTCGGCGCACATGACCGAGGTAAGCCATAGCAGCTCAGGGATCTTGACGCGGTACTAAAGGTCAGCTCTCGCTTTGTGGATGCAGCTGGCAGAGGGTTTGGCTCACAGCATCGATGAGAGAGTTCAGGTTCGAGAAGATGATGAGGACGCTCAGAGTAGCACCGATAGACGTCAAGCAGAGAGCCTGGGCATCAGCTCAGCTCAAAGCACAGCGGTGAGGAGCTTACCGTGACGACGATGGGGATCCAGATCTGGCGGTTGAGGAGGCGGTAGGCGCGGTAGGACATGAAGACCTTGCTGTCAGCTCAGACCGCACGGCGAACGGAGCTGTTTAAGAGCTCACCTGAACGACAAACGAGTTGAGCGAGTCGATAAATGGACCCCATGCCAGGCGCTTGGTGTTGAAGAAGGGCGCCCATAGTCCGAAGTTCTCGACGAAGAGCCACTGGATGAAGTCTGGGCATGATCAGCTGGTGTTGGTGAAGATCCTAAGGGCAAGCCAGCTTACAGGTATGATAGCCTGAGAAGCAGAGATTGATAAATAGGACGGTGAGCACGACGGCCTTTGTGATCCAGCGGTCGTTCTTTTGGTAGGTGAAATAGGTGTACACTGTTGGTCAGCTGTGCACTCGGCTAGAGAGGGGGCGGTTAGGGGAGGAGTACATACCTTGCATGAGGAAGACACCGAGGAGGAGAATGTCAAAGATCAGCGGAGCGAACATGCATCCGAGGACGTATCGCTGGTCATGGTCAGCTCGCCTGCGTCCGACTCGCAAAGAGCTCAGAAAGGATTTACCTGCTGTGAGACGAAAGCCGCAGCCGCGGTGGCCTCGTCGGTGATGGGCGAGATAGGCCGGTCCTCTGCTCGCCTAGCGAGAGTAGCAAGGACGTGGTGTATCATCGTGTGTGTATATGAGTGGGGATGAGGGGTTGAGAGGGGTGAAGGGGAGGTGTGCGAAGAAAGAGTGTGGTGGGGCGTATCGAAGGATGAGGTCGAAGTGAGTGAAGGACGAAATAGTGTTGAGGATGAGCATGGAAGGAGGAGAGGAAGGGCGAGCCGACTCTATATATCGTGAGTCCCTCACCTCGCCCGAGCATGGATAGATTAGTGTGGTGCTGGATTGTGATGGGAGGGCGATGTCGGTACCTTTTGCTAGCTCATCTGAGCTTGAGCACCGCCCACACAACAAGATAGTTTGCATTAGGAAAAGGGCGCGCGGAGAGGGTATGAGCGTCCGTTCCTTAGATCCAAATCTCAGGAACGGCATGGGATCTGGAACCGTGTTTGAGGGCCGCCGTTGTTGCCATGTCTATCCCATCGCGACGGCACAGAGCCGCGCATTTTGCACCACACTAGCGCGTATCAGTGCGCTGCCTCGCCCGCACGCTGAGCGAGGAATGTGAGACGTTGAGCGCGTTGAGTGTGCGCTGTGCGATCATGATCTGTCGGGCTGGGAGCAGTTGGAGGGTTTGACAGTGAGGCCCACGCGTGACCTCGCGTGACGCGTGATGGCGCTAGCGTGGGCGATACACATTCCTCAGGATTAAGGTTTTAGCCTTTTTAGAGCGCATTGGCATGGTATCACAGTACACTATCGTCCTTCGCGTCAGGCCTGAAGTCCGGCTGCATATCATAAGAGTTGCATGGATGGCAAGGCTGGCTTTCATATCTACTGTCCAGACGTTGGGGCCAAGCTTAGGCGGTAAGTTGCGCCTGCGAGCTGTACGCGACTCCGGAGTGGTCGGTGATGGAGAACGAGTCTGCGGCCTTCCGGTTGCCTGCATAGTTGCTGTAAGGGCCCTGGTAAGTCAGCCAATCTGTAAGGGTTGTCAAGGCCGAAGAGAAGGTGAAGCTGCCCAAAGTGTTCTACTTACGTTCAGCGTCGTCCCGGTCTCAACCTTGACTTGCAGCTGATCTGGTTTGGTTTGATTGCGTGGCACGAAAACTTCCGCCCCGCCTGGGTTCTAGTGATCTCAGCTTGGTCCCGGAAGGATATGAAGGGTCAGAGAACGACTCACGCCGGATTAACTATTGCTCCCCTCACGCCGGAAGGAGATACGAGCGTTGATCGAGTACATCATACCCACTGCGTACAATTTGCATTGACAGTTCTGAAGGCAGGCAGCGAGGAAGTTGTTGGGGGTGTGGACTAGCTTGTCAGCTGACGACCTTTTGACTCGGACACTCGAAAGGCCCACGTACTGAACTCGACCATGAACAGCAGGGCGATGAGAAGGGGCGGGACCTGACCCTCGATAGTCATTCTGACGAGCTTGCTGAGAATCTGGGCGGTCAGCTATATGGCGAGCTGCAGTAATCGAGGGTTTGAGATACACAAACCTTGTGGGTATGGGCCCATCCGGTCTTGGACTTGATCAAGCCGTAAATGATCGATATCTGCTTTTTCAGCCCGACTGCCCGTGGACATCATAACGCGAAGTGAGAGATGGCTTACAGTGATGATCAGGTCGGCACAGACGATGGAGGTCAGCCAGAGGAGCTCCGGGATCTTGACGCGGTACTATCCAGGTCAGCTTTTGTGCCCTGGTAGCCGGGTATGGGGACCGACTCACGGCATCGATGAGAGAGTTGAGATTGAAGAAGATGATAAGCACACTGAGCGTCGCTCCGACACTGATCAAGCAAAGTGCCTAGCTGGTCAGACGGACTCCCTAAACAGGCGCAATCAGCCCACCGTGACAGCGACGGGGATCCAGATCAGGCGATTGAGAAGCCGGTAGGCGCGATATGACATGAAGGTCTACCTGTCAGCCAATGCGTTGTCGACTGAAGAGGGTATAGTCGAGCTTACCTGGACGACGAACGAGTTAAGAGCGTCGATGAACGGACCCCACGCCAGGCGCTTGGTATTGAAGAAGGGCGCCCAAAGACCGAAGTTCTCGACAAAGAGCCACTGGATGAAGTCTGAATAGTGTCAGCTGATATCCAGCCCAAGAGAATGGGCGCATCAGCTCACAGGTGAGGTACGCCGAGAAGCAGAGATTGATGAATAAGACGGTGAGCACGACGGCCTTGGTCATCCACCGGTCGTCCTTCTGACATGTGAAGTAGGTGTACACTGTTCATTAGCTCGGGGCTCAGCTAATTTGGCAGGGCGGGTAGAAGTTAGCAGAAGTCGCTTACCCTGGGTCAAGAGGACTCCGAGCAGGAGGATATCAACGATCAAGGGCGCAAAGATACACCCTAGGACGTATCGCTGAACATGATCAGCTTGACAAGCTCTGATTGTAGGGCACTATCCCTCAGCTGATCGGCTCACCTGCTGGTTCTTGAAAATGGCAGTCGCCATGGCTTCGCCTGTGACGGGCGAGATGGGACGATCCGCTGCTCGAGCGGGAGCAGCGAGGACGTGGTGGATCATCGCGTGTGCCGATATATGCGGGGAGGCGAGAGAAGGGGCTTGGGGGAAGACTGCAGTAGGGTGCGAGTGAGTGATTCAAGGGATTGTACCTGGGTAGAGGTGCGAGATCGAGGGTTTCTTGGAAGAGGACGGGACGAGTCACGTCCGATCCAGCATCCTTGAATATGGCTGGTTGGCCGAAATCTGGCTTCACCCTCATCGCTGCAGGGTACGTCCCGCTCGGCTCCTGAATCGACGAAGTGGGCGACATCGGTGCCTGTCAGCACTGCCTTACCGAGTAGTCGAGCAGGCGAAGGCTGATATCCTGATGCTGACATTGTTGGCATGGAAAAATCCCTCGAAAGGAGGGTACTGCCAGTACTGGCGGGGTTATTCACTTCGTTCAGCTCGGCTTTTGATTGGAAACATGGTCAGTGCGGCTGTGAGCTATTTGAGGGTTGTCAGCCGGTGCCTGTAAAGGAAGGGTGAAGAAGGTTGAAAGCCCGAGAAAGCCCGAGAGAGGAGGTGGAAGGTGGAAGGAGGATGAGGCTCGAGCGGTTGGTGCTCCATGTTGACACGTCATCTGCCGGGTGCTCTCTGCGGCCAGTCAATAGATAGGTGGGTCATGAGTTGACCTGCAATATTGACAAGCCCTCCGACATGCAGAAGACCCTTCCCGTTGCTAGACGTCCATGACTGCGCGCGGCGCATACATGCACTAATCCCGGATTTTGCTAAGGAGTCATGCTATATAGTAATGAAGATATTTATAATAGACAAAAAGTCGGTGAGACCTGCTGGGATGATTATGCTGCCTACTCTGTCTACTGTCCTGTCTGTCCTGTCGACCCACCAGAGCTAGGCGGTAAGCTGCGCCTGCGAGCTGTAGCCGACGACCTTCTGATCGTTGATATCCGAGAGCGAGTCGCCTTCGTCTTTGCGGTCGGGGTATCCGGCGTTGCTGTATGGGCCCTGCAGGGTCAGCTGGGCGCGAAGAAGATGGTACTGAAGCCGAGCGGGAAGACCGACTCACCTGAACGTAAGTCTCGGTCTCTACAGCTACTTGGATAGCAGTCGGGTTGTGCCTGCTGTTCATGGCGAAGACCTGTCCAGCACCCTAAAATGTCAGCTACTTCATCAATTCATGGATCTGATATCTCACGCCAGTCCGCTGATCCGTCAACTGCTGCTGGAATGACACCCTAGCGTTGATCGAATACATCATACCGACGGCGTAGAACTTGCACTGCAGGTTCTGGAGGGTGGCGCCGAGGAGGTTGTCGGGTGCGTGGACTAGCATGTCAGCTTGTACCGAAACAAGTTGGGTGAGAAGGACATACTGAACTCGATCATGAAGATCAAGGCGATAAGGAAGGGAGGGACCTGACCTTCGATGGTCATCCTCACAAGACGGCCGATGGTCTGCAAGGTCAGCTAGGTCGGCCGCGATATTGTGGAGTAGAGCGCACCTTGTCGGTATGTGCCCAGCCAGTCTTAGACCTGCTCAAGCCGTAGATGATGGATATCTAGACGTCAGCTTCATGATTTGTGACGGAGGACACTTTGAGGCGAGCTTACAGTGATGATCAGATCTGCGCACATGACGGAAGTCAACCAGAGCAGCTCGGGAATCTTCACACGATACTATACTGGTCAGCTGCGACCCCAGATGTTGCGTTAGGATCAACCTACAGCGTCGATGAGCGAGTTGAGACCCGAGAAGATGATCAAGACCGAGAGAGTAGCCCCGACACTGGTGAGGCAGAGAATCTAGCGGGTCAGCTGAATACTCGAATCGAGGAAGTAGGTGGTCTAAGCTCACTGTAACAGCAATTGGAATCCAGATGGCCCTGTTCAGCAGTCGGTAGGCGCGGTAGGACATGAATGTCTGAGGGATCAGCTCCAGCATCAGCCACCCAGAGATAGTAACGAGCTCACCTGGACGACGAAGGAGTTGAGGGAGTCGATGAAGGGCGCCCATGCGAGCCGCTTGGTACTGAAGAATGAAGCCCACAAGCCGAAGTTCTCGACAAACAGCCATTGTACGAAATCTGCGCATCAGCGCTTGTCGAACCATCCGATATACGCAGACAACTTGCAGGTATGGTAGGCGGAGAAGCAGAGGTTGATGAAGAGGACGGTCAGAACGACGGCTTTGGTGATTTTGCGATCGTTCTTTTGGTAGGTGAAATAGGTGTAGACTGGCGGATCAGCCGATGATCCTCGTGAGACCCTTAGCTGAACTCACCCTGCATGAGGAAGACACCGAGAAGGAGGATGTCGAAGATCAGAGGTGCAAACATGCACCCCAAGACGTATCTCTGGTGTCGTCAGCCTCGCACCTGGAGTGAGAGAGAGAGTAGGAGGACCTACCTGCTGCGACGCAAAAGCAGCGGCTGCGGTGGCCTCGTCGGTGATGGGTGACATCGGCGGATCCTCGCGCTTGGCGAGGATGGCGAGGACGTGGTGGAACATCTTGAGTGGGAGGTGGGAAGGGAGAATGTGTGCGGTGAAGATGAAGGAGGTGGCGGGATTGTGTTCTTTGGGAGGGGACGATGTGTGCAGATCAGAGGAGGGGAGGGCAGTGAAGTTTTATACCCTAAACTGGTAGTCAACGAGGGAGTGATACTGACCATGTTGCCGCATGAAAGGGAGAGTCCAAGCGTTGGGCGGGAGGCTGTGTATCAGCGTGTCTGGTGGAGGTCGATGCTCAGGCACGATATGACCACACACGCAATCAATCGACTGGTCGGGCGGGCGACCTCTAGCGTGCCTCCCCCCACCCTACCGTATCCGAGAGCTCCGAGTACCTCGGAGACGCCGTTGCCGAGGAGTCCGAGCGGTCGTCGCGTTGTAGTGTATGGGGTATCGGTCCGCGAGGGCTACGCATTCCTCGATACATGTCGCGGAGGGGGATCTAGGGAGATACAAGGGCATGCTTGATGTGATGTCCAAACATTCCCTATTGATCAGTAGTCAACAACATCGGCATCCCATGTGATGCGAAGTTAGTGCGGATCTGAGGTCTGAGATTTGGAGACGGACACGGAGAACAGGGGCGGGGGCGCGGAGCAACCCCAAGTTAGGGCGTGAGACTGCATCGGTTGATTCCGGCGAAGGTGCGGTCAAGGTCGAGCTCGCACTCTCGGCGTGATGGAAGGACGGCCACTAGTCAGCTAGCTACATGCTTGTATGGTCAGCCACAGCTCGGATGACAGCTGGAAACTTGCGATGCCGAGGAAGGGGCAAAGGAGGGCGAAGACGGCAAGAGGACGGAGGCCAAAGGAGGCGCGTCCAGACTTCCGGACTCCGGATCCGTGTCCATTGTCACGAAGTGTCACGCCGAGCGCGCGCGAGGCCTTGACGCGTCGCTAGCCTGGATTCTGTCAAAGGGAGGCATGCAGTCTCAGGCTGAATGATAATTGGACAGGAGCGAAGATGCAGCTTGAGCTGAGTTGGTCGACCAGCTGATCAGGCTGCTTGTCGTTGTCGGCGGAAGTAAAAGTGGTATCTCCAGTGACCAAGATATCAGACGATGGCCGGTAGCTTATACAATCGGTACATGTACAAGGTCGAGACCAGGTCCGAACGGCGTCTAGTACTCCTGAAGCAGTGACCTCCACTGCTCGATGCCCTTTTCTTCCTCGCATCCTCGAGCACTTCCCTTCTGCCCTTCGTCCGAAATTCCGCCGAATGACGCTGTCGCTGTAGCCAGGCCCGGCGAGCACTAGTGCTATCCTCGCTTGAACTCCGCTCCTTGTTGTAACCTACACTGTCAGCATCCTGCCCAATCTATGATGCCCATCCTCCCTCAAGTCCAAGATCGAGTACCGCCCGCACACGCCTTTCGTCCTGTGATCCCACCCAACCAGGTGCCCCGGACGAAGCTGGACCTGTCCCCCTACAGCTGCTTCTTTCCCTTATGCTGCCCACCGTCCCAGCATCATGAGATAACAAAAGCTCAGACCCCAACTCACCCTAATTTCTTCCGTTCATAGAACGCATCCACCCGACTCGCGCCCATATTGATAATCTTTGGACACCCATCCCGGTCCTTCTCCAGCCGCGTACATTCCGTACAGTAATACGCGTCCGAGATGGCATTCGAGGCGCAGATGATGCACTTGCCCGCGGTAGCGCCGAAAGAGCACTCGTCGCAGATGTGAACGATGGTCATTGGCCGGACGTAGGAATCGCAAATGGGACTGATGTGTCAGCGGGATTCCAAGTCGGACTGATCGAGTCCCAGCTGCTCTGAGTTCCAGTAGGGTGTCCAAAGATAGCTGGGTCTGGCGCTATGGAGGCAAGTAGAATCAGTAAGACTCACCATCTTCCATCGCACTTCTCGCACAAGCGGCCAATAGCTATCCCCGGCTGCCTCCGGCACATGAGCAAGTCGGGATGATGTTTGGACTTTGAAGTCAGCTTGAGTCCACCTGTTCTTGGAGATCTGGGCAGCTCACCATGATGAGATGGGCGGAGGGGGGTGGCGAGTAAGTGATATGTTTAAGAGGAGTTGGCGAAATCTCGAGTTGAGCTGGTGGTGATTTCTGAAACACGGAATCAAAATATCGACCGCTCTCTGCTGCATGACTAAGCAGAGCATGCGGTGGGCTGCGCTGTGGACGCGTAGAAGGTCACAGAGGATACTGGAACGGCCAAGCGATCTCGGAGATCATCTAACTTCATTACCCATCAAGATGTCTATGGTCATTATAAGCTCTCCTATGATATTCACCTTCCCCCACTCTGCCCCACCCTCTCCGGCTCCGCGCTGAGATCAGGAGGCGCCGCTCCCGGCGGTAGTGGCGTATACGGCCTCGACATACTGTCCAGCCTTTCCCTCACTGGGCTCTGGCTCCTCCTTGGCGTCAGACTCGCACTGCCCAGGCCTTCCTTGGCCCATACAGCCGTTCCCGCTTGATCCGACGCGGAGGGATAGGTATACGTTATGCGCGATTCGGGCGAGGAGGATGTGCTCTCTGTCCGCTTCGCCGGCGATGTCATCGCTGGATCGACGAGTGTGGTGTGGTCAAAGTCCATAGGACGTGGTGGGAGTGGCGGAGCACGCATCTCCGGTAGGGCGAGGGAGGAGCCCTGTCGTGAAGCAGTGGCGCTGGTGGCGAGCGGGATCGAGGGTGCGAACATGGGCGATGCGTCCGACGCGCCAGCATAGTATGCCTGGATCAGTCAGCTAGATTCTCTTTGGTCTATAACTACAGCCAATGTACCATTTGAACCCCTCTTCGCTTGAACCTGCACCATCAGCTCAATCCCAGTTCAAGTAACAAGATACTCACCCGCACTTCTCGTAGAACCCGACCTTGCCCTCCTGGCAGTCCAAGATCGTCTTGTAACACCCCAGTCCCTCCGCCATCTCCTTCAAGCCCCTGACCAGCTTGATCCCCAGCCCCTTGCCCTGGGTACGCGAACTGACGACAATGTCCTCGATATGCCCTGACGAGCCGCCCGCGTGGATATGTTTCCGCTCAATAAAGAGTGTACCGGCAGCTACGAGCTGGTCGTCCGAATTATCGGCGATGACGGTGATGTAGTAAGTGTTGGGGCTGGAGCGGAGGTGCTGAAAGATGGCGGCGTAGGTGGAGGGTGCGATGGGTGGCGAGGAGGTGAGGTCGGCAAGGAGGGAGAAGTGGGAGCGCATGAGATCTGTCGAGGAGAGGGGTCGCACCTGGAGGATGAGCTTATCATCCACCCCTGCTGACGGCCACTCACATGATACTCTGGTCCAAGAGATTCGCGGAACAAAGCAGGGATGACATTCGGGTCGTAAAGCAGTTCCAGCCGCGCATCAGGCGTGAAAGTCGACTTCACCGACGCCAGGTCCACCTCATTAGCCCCTTGGCCCGGAGATTCCACAGATCTGCCTACGGTGTCGACAGCGGTAGGAACACCCTGCGCTCCAGCTGCCTCACCGGATACCGCCAAGACCGGGCTTTCGATGATCTTCATCCGCGTTCTCGAGCTACCGATTTTCGGAGCGTCCTCGATGGCAGTCTCGGTCACGGCGTGGCGCTTGTCGCCTGCGCCGGATGCTGGCTCGACATCGGTGGTGAAAAGCTATACGATGAGCTTGGTCCTATGGAGATAAATAGCATGACTGACCAGGTCGGAGAAAGTTATCAAGTCCCGGAGCACCGAATCCGCCTGATGGTGCATGGTCAACGCGGTTGCTTCTGGGCCGTTGTCTGCGCCAAACAAGACCGAATCTGCGGTAGTCAGCCTGGTTCATTCTATGAGAACTTGTGTCGACATACTGAAGAATACAGCTAGGTTCTGCATAGTCAGCATGTGCCCAAAGCAAGTAGGGCGAGAAAACTCACCTTGGCATCCATCTTGTTTGTGTTGGACCGGCTCTGCACCCTGCCTAGATGTTCGATGATAGCCTGGAAGGTCGTTTGGTGGATCGGAGGGAGTCGACGCAGCCTGCTTCGAAGTGCAGCAAAGTTGCTGTGGATGAGTTGCTCTACCGCATCAGCCGAGCCCGCTGAGATCCGGCACAACATACCTCGATTCTCAGTGATCTTGACCCGCTCCGAGTGCGGAAGGAGGAACACCGGCTCAGGCAGCTCTCGTAAGTCTATCTTGTCAGCTTGCTCATTCGCCCTACTGGAGTGCTCAGGCAGCTCACATTGTTTGAGCACATTTGCGACGCTGTGGACATCGCCCGACTCATCAAAGACAAATTTCTCCTCGTCCAGCTCAATATCCTGTATCATCTTCTGCACACCGGCCTTTCGTCCGCTGATGCGATACAGCCCTTCCGCGTCCAGACCTTGAGCGTCAGCGATTGCTCTCAGTCTTGGTTGAGGTGACTTACCCTTCTGATCGAGAGCAGAAATACACTTCTCGACGATCGTCGGTGGCCGACCATGATCCCCGCCTTCACCTCGCGCAAAGTCGTAGTCCGTCAGACTAACGCCAAAAATGAGGGATCGACAAGGGCCGACCTGGGGTGTCAGCAAAAGCGTGGTACCGTCCTGCGGGCGAACATACGTAGAAGTTCTCATATGGTACTGGCGTGGATTGTAAGCCTCGGAAAGACATCAGCCGAGCTCGGAAGAGCGACACTGGCAATCAGCTGACACTATGTATCGCAGCCTACTCAATAGCTCACTCTCTCGACTAGGGTCTATCCGTTCCACAGCTTGCCTGACCACATCCGTCGCTTGCGCATTCGTCGCTGCTGTAGCGTGTACGATATCCACGTATGTTGCGAGGGCATTCCGAAGCTTGATGGTGAGGTCGTCGTTGAATTGCTCAAGATTCTGTAGAGTCAGCCTGCGAGGCTTCCTCTGCCTCATCCGGCCAGCAAAAACAACCCACCGTCAAAGCCGAAGCCTGGACCTTCTCCCGCCTGAGCCTGAGGGACTCAAGGTGGAAAACTCCGTTCCGGTACGCCTTGTCTGATACCGATCAGCTTGAATCCCCATACAGCATGGTGCAAAGTGAAGCTCACCGGCATCATCTACCTCCCTCTTCGCTCTTACAGCCCGCATCGCCCCCGTCTCCTGCCCCTTTCCATGTATCCCTCGATTTGTCGACCTCCTCTGCAGTCCCATCCCGTCATCCTCTTTTCCTCCTCCTCCGACCATGACGAACCCGCTATCACCCGGCTCTTTGTCCCCCTTATCCCCGCCCAGCTTCTGCATGAACGCATTGAATCCCTTCTTGCTCTGTACCGCCAGATCTTGGAACACCTCCTTGGTGTCCTTCTTGTCCGTTTGACCGGCCGTGCCGGATCCAGAGCGATCGCGATTGCGCGCGACGGAGGTGGACGGGCGGCTCGCGTGTGATGGTACATGAGGATTGAAGGTGATACCGGGGGCACGATCGTGCGCAGGTAAAGGTTGATTGGCTTGAGGCGGCGAGAAGTAAGGGGTATCGGCAAGACCGCCGGCAGCAGCGCTAGGAGGCAGCGCACCGACCATTAGAGGCGGAGGGTTGAATGTAGGTGCGGGCTGCTCGAATTGTGGACTTCCGGACGGAGAAGAGGGTGACGGTGTAGACAGCAGTCTGGCCTGCGCCAGAATCGCAGCTTCCTGCCGCTTGTGATCCTGTCTTATCAGCTGTGACCCATGTGCCCGATAACGCAAGACTCACCTCGAGCGCCTGGCATTTCTGCCAGTATGTCTTCTTCAACTTCGGGACGTGCTGCTTGAAGTGCTCGTCGTACATCTCGTTCGAGACCCGTACGTTCTCCCTTAGACCTTGCCGAATACGCTCCTGTTCGTCCTTGATAATTAGCAGATGGACCTTCCTCCCGTCCTGCGAACTCACCTTGATCTTGGCCAAATCAGGTATAATAGCCGTCTTGAGCGCCATAACGAGCGCATTCCGCGAGTCAATCTCCCTGGACGTGTAGTCTCGCACTTCGACCCAACCTTTCCTGGCTGTTGTTCTGGCTCTTTGCATTGCTTGACTAGCGATGTCAGCTATACGTCCACCCTCTACTACCTCTGGCTACTCACTCTTCATGCAATGAATCGATGGCGACGCTCCGATCGTACAGCCGCTGCAATTGCCAAACATACTGCTCCTCTATCTTGATCCTATCAATCCGTCAGCTACAGTCATCGCTTCGCGAAGATCTCAGCTTACCGCTCCTGGAAAAATTCGATGTAGTGCTCATCCTCATCGATCTTGAGCTATACACATTAGCCCGAGCTCGAATAGCACCCACAGTTACAACTTACCTTGAACTCCTTCAACACGTCAAACGCGTCCTCACTCCCCTTCCTACTGCTCCTACTGCTCGGACCAGAGTGTGAGTAGCTCGTATGTCCATGGCCACCCGCCTCGGACGCCGGAAAGGCGTACGCCATAGTTTGCAGCCAGTGATCCAGCGTCACAAGCCGAGACGGGCGGCTAGATAGTTTGTTGATGCCGAGCTAAAGGAGCTGGCCGTAGATACCGTTCGATATCCCTGTCGAACGGGGAAGTCCGTTACGAGTACTGCCTGATACCGTCTGGCGATACTCAAGCTGGGAGTCTGAGTAGATGATGGGCGCAAAGTAGGGAGTGAGAAGCACAAGTGATACGTGGCGGCGGTGCAAGCCTCGTGATTTGAGGGGCGCGGCGCGGTTCAAGGTTCCGAAACACATTACGTCATGCTCTGAAACGGCTCGGAGCTGCAGCTGCTGACGATCTCTATCGCAGTCACTGAAGGACACTGCACGACGACGAGGACGCCGGAGAGGGAGTAGCTGACTCGATCCATCGTTTATCTCAGCGTTACCTAAGGACCGCTCGTCCCGACAGACATCCCAGAACATGACTCTCGCCAGACTACCCCGTCACACTATCCCTCTCGCTCCCCTAGACGCCGCCGCACCGGGCCCGCCGACCCACCCGGTGTTCTTCGACGTGGATAACCTCTGCTCCCTGCTCTATACATCTATCATGATCTCCCCGCCTTCCTCGCTGCTTCTCTGACCGGTTCTGCAAGATCAGCCATCGCCCATCTCATGCAGCATCCCTGAGAAGCAACTCACCAAAGTACGCGTGGCCCTGACCCTCCTCGGCCGTCAACCTCTCCTGATGATCGTACCTCAATAATTTGTCCAAAAAGTCGATCGCCTCGTTCGAGATGTATCGCTGATTTTCAGACGTGATGAATTTGCTCCATGGTTTGCGCGGGTATCGGCCGAGCACGTCGTCGAATTGCGAGTCGAGGTCGATATCGTAGCGTTCAAGACTGAGGGATTAGTTGCTAGCACAAAGCATGAGGTTGCGCTATATTTCGCTCACTATGTGAAAAGCTCATCGGTACCGAGGACTTTGGTGATCTTGACGAGCTGGTCCGAGTTGTCATGTCCATGGAAGAATGGTTCTTTGCGGAAGATCTGGATGTCAGCTCTGTTGTCGGCCAAGTGCTCCGCCATAGCAGCTCACCATGCTTGCGAACATGCATCCCACACTCCACATGTCCAGACTATAGTCGTACTCCTGGAAGTCCACCAGCAGCTCCGGTCCTTTGAAGTATCGGCTCGCGACTCGTACGTTGTATTCTGTGCCGGGGTGATAGAATTCGGCCAGTCCCCAGTCGATCAAGCGAAGCTAGTCCAGTCAGCTGTTGCACATCGAAGAGTTTCCGTGAAGTAAGCTTACCTCTCGCTTCTCGTGGTCAATCATAACGTTATGAGGCTTGACGTCGCGATGCATGATACCTTTCGAATGGCAGAAGTCGAGGGCTTTGAGCAATTCAAAGACGTAGTATCGGACGTCAAAGTCGGTGAATTTGGGATAGAGGGTTTTGAACTCGGTGTTCTGGGACGAGCGTCAGCTTCAGCAACAACGGCGGTTTGCACAAAACAGCTCACGTTGACATATTCAGTAATGATAGATGGTGTTTTGGACTGATACAGTCAGTGGACAATCCCTCCTCGCCTTGGAGAACCCATACTCAAGGCAAGCTTACCTGATTATCCCGTACGACATCCAGCAAAGCCACGACATTCGGTCCCCCCGCCAAATTCTGTAAAATCTTGATCTCCCGCTTGATCTTCTTCTTCTTGACCGGCTTGAGCACCTTGACGATGCACTTTCGGTTCGTTGGGAGATGTATCGATTCGAACACCTAGTAGTACGTCAGCAACGAATCGTCGGATGAGGTATTAATGACTGTTGCTGACCTCGGAGTATTTCCCTCGACCGACTTTGCGAACAATCTCGTAGTTGTCCTGCACGCCCCACTGAACTACCAGGTTGTCTGCATCGTCAGCCATACTGCACGATTCTGGCTGGAAGGTCCTTCAGCAGAAGCCAGCTCACCATAGTCCCACCACGCTCTTCCAAGCTTCTCATTCACCTCGGGATATACCCTAGCCTATGCAAGACATCAGCACCCTGTCCCTCGCGTAGCCAGTATTGTGAGGCTATTCCCTCACCAGCCTACGGCCCCGCTGGATTGACTCACGATGCTCCTTGATCCTTGCGACATGATCCCTACTGCTCAGAAATACAGTAGGCTGTCTGAAACGATTTCCTGCCTGATATACCTTCCCGAGCCGTCCCTCGTTCACGCTGAATTGTACTGGCTATGCTGACGAGCCAACGATAGCCCTGGGTGAGTCGGACGATGTCGCAGACGAGTGTAGTTGTAGACTGAGAAGGTGTAAATAAGAAAGAAGAACGAGTGGTACGCTGCTAGAGAGGTTGCTGCCGCCAGAGCCAAATCTGCTTCCGCTTTGCGGTCGTCCTTGCTCCGCGGGTGATGCGACGCGCTCGTGGAGATACAAGGTGTACTGATATTCTGACCTGGTTGTGTGCAAACAAACCTAGAGTACCAGGTCTTACAGACCCATGCAAAAAGTATGTCTGGGGCAGGTACGCTGGACAATGCAGCAGACCGTGATAACGAGCGACAAAAGCAAAAAAGATAAGTGGAGAAACAGCGAATCGAACGCTGGGCCTCATGCAGCTTATTAATGCTAAGCAAGCGCTCTACCCCTGAGCTACATCCCCTAATCCTATTTGGATGCTAGCGGGTTTTTCAAACAAATATATAGCTCACGAGCTTGACTCGTGCCTGACGATCGCGTCGCGTCACTCGGATTCCCACGCATCGAATCGAAAGGATTGTTCGGCCGCTCGGCGGTCGATGGTCTGGCCAGCCATCAAGGTTTCAGTCAGGCATGATGTCATGTAGTCCGTTGGTTCTCGCTCTATATAAGCTGAAGGGCGAGTAGCGATTCATTGGTATAATCTCTCTCTCTCCCTTTAAAACCGCTCAACGTCCAATACTAAAGAACAACTCGAATCAAAATGGTCAAGCCCGCTGGACTGCTCTCGAACCGGTATGAGGTCAAGGACATGCCCGACTTGACTGGCAAGGTGGCCATCGTCGTCGGTGGAAGTCGGGGTATCGGAGAGGCTGCTGTTCATGCGCTGGTACAAAAGAACTGCCGAGGTGAGTTTCTCGCTTCCTGCCGCCAGCCAGTGCTGATCATCAGTCCACATCATCTCCGCGACCGAGGCGCACGCCGAAGCCGCCATCGACCACGCCTCGGAGCTCACACCCAAAGCGTCCGAGCTTATCGAGACGCACCAGGTTGACCTCGGCGACCTCCCGGCCGTCCAGGCGCTATGCGAGAAGATCGCCTCCTCGTTCGAACGCCTCGACATGCTCATGCTCATCGCGGGTATCGGAGTGGCGCCTTTCGGTATGACCAAGTCGGGTCTCGGAAACCACTTTGGTATCAACAACGTCGCGTTCCTTCAGATTGCGGACATCCTCTACCCGCTTCTGAAGAAGACGGCTGAGATGCCCAACACGCTCGAAGGATCGGTCCGGATCGTGTGCGAGGCGTCGGAGCTGCACAGGTCGGCCCCGTCGGACGTCAAGGCGGAGAGTCTGGAGGAGATGGCGACGGATCTGGGCGGAGCGCGGCTCTACGGCCGATCCAAGCTGGGCGTGTGAGTCCCCTTCCTCCTGTGATGGGCTTAGCTGATCAGCAGAATCTGGTTTGCTCAGCACCTCGCCTCTGTCCTCCCTGCCTATCCCCCGGTTCTCGCCATCTCCGTTCACCCTGGAGCGGTCTCCACGGAGCAACAGTCCGGGGCCACCGAGTCATACCCCATCCTCGGTAAAGCCCTCGAGTACATCGCCCCGGCGGTGTTCATGACCAAAGAGCAAGGCTCCGAGTCGGCGCTCTGGGCGGCCACTGCGCCAGGTCTGGGAGAGCCGGAAAAGCGCGCCCAGGTCAACGGGCAGTACTTTACAGAGGCGGACGGCAAGGTGAGCTTCCCGTCTGATGATTCCCCGCGAAACGCCTGGATTGGCGTGCGTAAAGCCTAGCTGACATCTCAGCCCGGTACCGAGTCCAGCCAAGCCCAAGACCCCGGAATGGCCGCACGCTTCTGGGCGTTGTGCGTCAAGGCGCTCAAGGAGAAGGGCAACTACGAGGTCAAGCTCGGTACGGCGGCGTACTAGCTGGACGGCGAGGTCAAGACGAGAATGAAGAGGCTTGTACAGTAAAGAGCAAGAAGCACCTGTAGTATATGCACGACCTGAGTAACGCCTTCCACTTCGACAGACTGACGAGTCACCTCTAGCACTCGTTCCGTATAGACGCGGCTTTGACTGACTGGGGAAGAAGAAGTTTGTAAACATGCCGTTCCCTCCCCCAGAGAGCTTTCAATGGGCAGGAGCAGTCGGGTGGTGGGCATGAGAAAGACCAGATGCATCGGAAATCCAAATAACCCCTTTATCCACCGACCCACTCCTCTCCTCTACTCCAATCCCCGAGCCCAGAACCGGATGATCATTCCTACCACCAACCAACCAACCTAACACCCAAAATGACGAATCTCCTTGAGCTCAAAACCCAGGTCCAACTCCCCGCCACCAATCGATCCTGCCCGCATGCCCAGTCAGAACCCATGCGCCGAGAACTCGACAGCAAATAGGTGTAGACCGTGCATTATAATAGCCGAGAAAAAGAATCGGGTCACTACGAAGGGGGCGCCCTAGGTGTGAACTTGAGGTGGAGTTCGTCTTTTGGGAAGATACTGCACAGGGTCAGCTATGATTCGCGCATAATACGGGGAGATACTCACGCTGCTACTACTTGAATCTCATCACTGTCCGCTGTCCGCTCATGCTTCCAGTCCATCATTATTGACGCAGTCCCCAGTGTCGCCGCGAGGTGCATGAACGCGTACTGTCCACCAACACACTGCGACATCAGCCCAGTCCCGCTTGCCTCCGGGCTCCAAAACTCACCTTGTGTGGTCCACTCCCGAATACAATAAAGTTCTGAGGCTTTGTCTCAGCCAGAGGGACAGACCCGTCCTCGTTCGCCATCCATCGCTCGGGTTTGAAGCTGTCTGGCTCGGGGTAGCATGCGGGGTCGTGAAGGGAGTTCCAGAATGCGGGAATGACCATGCTTCCTTTCGGTGCAGTGTATTCAGGGGTGATAGGGAAGGGCTTGGTGGTGAGGTAAGGAACCTGTATGTCAGCTATCGCCCGCCTGGGGCCTTTGAAGTTGAACTCACCATAATGACACTTGGCATCAACCGCATAACCTCCTTGACCGCCGCCCGGGTGTACACCATATCATCCAGCATCTCCAGCGTCAACGGCCGGTTGACGTCGTTCCCTCGGATCCGGTACTGCTCCTCGCGGATGTTGGCGAGCACCTCCGGGTGGTCCGCCGTGAGCTGGAAGCAGTAGACGATTGCGCTAGACATGGCGTCCTGGCTGGCAAAGAGGAATGAGAGGATGACCTGTCCGATCTCGTGGTCGCTAAACTCGCGGCAGAGGAGCTTGGCCGTCTCGTCGACCTCGCCAGTCTCGGCCTTTCTCCGAGCGGCGTGCATGGCGCGGGTCCACTCGTCGAGGAGACAATCCGGGGTCTCGAGCGGGTCCGCCATGCGGATCTTGGACTGGGCGCACGCAGCCTCGAGGTACCGCATGACCATCTTGCGGGTCTGGATGGCATTGTAGACCTTGGTCCCGGGCCAGGCGAAGGGGAAGTTGACGAGCTCAAGAGCGACGGTGATGGTCCAGTAACCATCGTTGATCTCCTGACGCTGCGCGGTGGTGAGGTACCGGCCGACGAAAACGGAGAGCGAGGTCTCCATGTTGAGGTCCCGCATCTTCATCATGTACGGGTGGGCGGGCGCGGGGTCGCTCATCCAGCGGGCAAAAAACTCGCGGTAGATCTTCTCCTGGGTGGGGAGGTACATACTGTAAAGTCAGCTTCTGCGAGCAGCTCAGCGATTCCGAGACTCACCTGAGAGCCTGCTTGGTGAAGAGGACGTTCAATGCCCGACGGTAGTCCGAGTGAGCCTTGCCATGGAGGAAGACCCAGTTGGTGGGGAGGAGGACCTTCTTGGCGGCAGCGACCAAGCAGGGTTCGGCGTGGTTGGGCGAGTTCATGATTTTCCGCGCCATTTCGTTGGAGGAGCCCATAACAATGAAGCTTCGAGTCAGCTGATGCGCACCCTCATCGCGGAAGATCAGCTCACATATTGAAGACAGAGATAGCGCTTAGTGGTCCCGCATCCCATTGCTTCTTATACCCCGCCAGTGTAGGACTCAGACTATCGGCAAATTTGCCAATGAGAGGGATCGTCCATTTGTCGCCTGGCAGATGTGCCTTCTTGGCGCGGTAGACGACCTGCTCGAGGATAAGAAGGGAGATGACGAGGGTAAGGACGGTGGCGGTCGTGGTTTTCCTAAGCTGTCAGCCGATCGTCGACCGGCGCGTTGGGGAATGACTTACGTGTCAAAGGTGAACTGAGCCTTGCCGAGCGTGTCCAGACCCCAAGCAGTCATCTTGCGGAGATCGACAGATGTCGGGGAGATGATGGTGTGGGACGCCATGGTGGGTGCCTTTAGCGATGGGAAGCAGCGAGGGCAAGTAAGACGATCCTAGCGAGGTATGAGCTTCGATCATAGTGATACCCCGACCGGGACTCCGAGAAGGGATCGGGAAGCTGGGCTCAGTAGATCACTCACTGTACTATGGCTGAATGTAGTCGGGGAGGTATGATCGCTGAATCAGGAGATTGACCAACTGCGATAAAGGTGAAACGCAAGGGCGAGTTCGTTTACGAGGACGCCGAGAAGATTTGACGCGAAGGTATGGCGTTCTTGTCGCTCTGTCTTGTCCAATCGTGAATGAGGACTGAGAGAGACGTTGAGGCTGTCGGAAGAGGAGGATGCGATGAGATCGGATAGATGCTACTTGCTGACTGAAGCTCGAGTGGACAAGATGCTTTGAGCGCCGAGCCCGAGCGAGCAGCTGTCAGCGGATTTTATCGTTCGACTTTTCCTCCGGTTCCCCCCACGGCTATCTCCGCCCACGCAAACCTTAGAATCAAGGCACAAGTCGCGTCGCGCGCCGCGTGAACTTCGAAGCCCGTCGGGCCTCGGGGGCCGAAAAGGGGAGAGAGCGTGGGAAAGTGGCCGCGACGGACATCTCCATTCGGAACTCCGTCCGCGAGATAAGGGCCAAAAGTTGAAGCAAGGTCGAACCAAATAGTCTCCCCTTCACTGCACTCATCTGCCCTCGCAATAGCTACACTAAACAGCTGCCACGATGTCCGCCCCGCAGGGAATACTCATAACCGCCGGCAAGGTCCATGTCCCGTTCAAGACCGAGCTGCTCGGCACGCTCGGGTCAGACAAGTTCGCAAAGCGAGCTCCCCATCTCGTCGGTATTCTCGCGACCAAGAAGGAGGACGCGAGGACATACGCCGAGGTGAGTAGAGAGACCCATCATGTACTGTCTTTAACATCACAAAACGTCCAAGGCGTTTCATGCGCAGACTATCTTTGACCTAACACATCTCGAAGCATCGCTCACCCCCTCCCGACTGCAATGCTGATGAAGTAGTTCACCAAGAAAGCGTGCGAGTCTATCGGTATCAACTTTGAGCTCCGGCTGGTCGGAGAGGCAAGGGAAGGTATGGACGGCGAGGGTGTGGGAATAGACGTCGAAGAAGCCATTCTCGAGGTGAGCTTGAGCAGTCCTTGCCTGTTGTTCCGTCGCAGGAGCTGATGAGGATAGGCGAACGACGATGATGATGTTGACGGAATGATGGTCTACTATCCTATCTATGGTGGTCGGCAAGTCAGTTGGAACATGTGCTTACATCTGTAGAAATGCACACCAAGCTGACTAAACAGGACCAATACCTCCAGTCCGTCGTCTCACCATACAAGGACGTCGAAGGACTGAACCACCAGTTCCTATTCAACCTTTATCACAAGTCAGTTCAGACTTTGTCACTTCCGCGAAGATATTAGCTGACTTTGTAGTGTCCGCTTCATCAACCCCCTCACCCTCCGCCCCATCCCCGCTTCGCACCTCCCGCAACCACTCAAGCCCTCCCCATCCGACGGCGACTCCGCCCCATCCGGGACAGTCAAGAGTATCCTCCCATGTACACCATTGGCCATTGTCAAAGTACTGGAACATATCGGCGTCTACAACAAGATGCTGGAGTATGGGGATAGGGCGAGAGGAAAGGTGATCACTGTCATTAACAGGTATGTCTGGTCCTTGCTGCTCATGGCGGAGCTGCGCTGATCCGCCAGGTCGGAAGTCGTCGGTCGACCATTAGCTGCTCTGCTGGCAAACGACGGCGCCAGAGTTCTCAGCGTCGACATTGACTGTGAGCTCCCAGCTACTCTAAGGCGTCCCGCACCCATGGCTCCAGCTGACAGAATCAGCCATCGTCGAGTTCTCCAAACGTCCCTCCGTCCCCGCCCCCTCCTCCCCTAAAGACTCCACCACCCCCGGCCCTACCGCCGCCATCTCACCCACCGCCCCTGCTCCCGCACTCTCCAGCTCCAAATTCAACCCACACCACATCATCACCCCACTTCCCGCTTCGACGACGCTCGAGGACTGCCTTCGCATATCTGACGTGGTCATCTCGGCTGTACCGTCCCAGAAATACAAGGTACCCACGCGATTCCTGAAAGATGGGGCTATTTGCGTGAGCGTGGCGGCAGAGCGCAACTTTGAGGCTGATGTGCGGGATCGAGTGAGTCGGGCTTCGCGCTGGCGAGGCGAGGCAGTCAGCTGATAGTCAGGCCGGTATCTACGTGCCGAGCGTGGGTATGATGACCATTGCGATGCTCCAGCGGAATTTGTGAGTAGAGACGGTGACTCTTGCACCATATTCTCGTTACCAGAGCTGATGTCACTAAGGCTGAGACTGTGCACTTTCAAAGACGAGGCGAAGAAGCTTTCGTCGGCGGCATGATACGGATGGGCGAAGTCGCGGCGGCACGATCTAGATGCGAGGAGTTCGCGGCGGCACGATCTAGATGCGAGGAGTCCAGTAGTAAGGGGACAATGTAGATTTGACTTTTCGGATCAAGACCTGTCTGCAATCCGGGTTCCCTCGACAATCAGTTGGCGCTCAATCGCAGGCGCAAAGGTCCCACAGTCTCAATGATGTGCATGACATGTCAGGGACGAGCTATAAACGAGTCGCAGACTGGAGGAAGGGGGGCAAAACGTGATCGGGCGTCATTCTCTATCGTGCATAGAAAGGTGAAACAGATCATGTCGCGTATCTGGCTTGTCAGCTCTTGGCTGAACATCGGTCAATCAGTCAAAGCTCACTTCCTCGTCCACTCCCTCGCGGTCGCCTCATACCTCGGCCTGTCGGACTTGTACGTCTGTCTGATCAGCTGTGATCCCGAAGTAGCGCGGGTAAGAGAGCTCACATGAGCGATCTCAGGCACCAGAGGGTCGTCCGGGTTTGGATCGGTCAACATCGAGCAAATCGACAACAAGACTTATCTATCAGCTTCCGCCTTAATCCATGTCATTTGCTGGGTCCGCAAAGCAGCAATCAACCGCATGATCCCGAGACTCACCCTTCGATATCGTCAGAGCAGGACTCCACTGATCCCTGAGGATATCGAGACAGATCGAGCCGTTGGCATTGATGTTGGGGTGGTAGATCTTGGTTGTGAAGGACACCTTTGGGGGTTTGAATGGGTAATCTGGGAGTCAGCTCGGATCCTGACAAGGCAGAGGCTCTTGTAAGCTGAACATACCAGTGGGGAAGGTAAGGGAACTGCTTGGTCAGCATTTTGTCCCAATCAATCTAGTCGAGCTACATACAGGAAGAAGACACCGCCAGAGTATGGTGAGTCGCTCTATGATCCGTCAGCTTTCACTCCGCGATGTCTAGAGAGCCCAGCTTACAGGCCCCATGATCGTCGCCTGCCATTGGAACAGGTTGTCTCCGATAGGTCCCGCCGAGCATGAGGATGGCGGGTCACGTCCGAGATCGATTAATTCCTGGATCCCGTCAGCTTCTGTCCCCGGGCGAGGGGTGACGTCGAGCTCACTTTGTTGATTCGCTTCAACGCCATGATGAACTATCCAGAAAGACGTCCGAGGTCTATCGAGAGGAACCGAGATAATATGGAAGGTGGCAAGAAGATAGCGATTAGTGATCAAGAAGGAAAGAAGCGTCAGCCTTATTTCATTTTCCGCCTATCTCCTATCCGCCTGATCCTGCGCCGGAATATTACTCACAGGTAGAGTAGGGGACCTGTGCGGGTGTGTAGCTGTTGTGGGTGCGATGAGAGACAAACACAAGGAATGGATGAGAGACCTCCCTTCGCAGTCAGTGTCAGGCGAGCTCAACGTTGTCACAGCCAGAGCCATGCACCCTGGATCTGAGCCGGGGCCAAGCGGAGATCGCCGACCAGCTTCCTCACCTCAAGCTATAACGCCGCAAGTGTGGCACATCCCTCGAGACCGCTTCTGTGCACTGTACATCATGCATGGACTCGCTACTTTGATTCCCAGGCCAGGGCAGAAGGTGGAGCTTGGCCAGCACCTCAACGAGCATCATAAAGGAGGAAATATGATACATTGTCCGGTATCTTGTCGAGCGTCATTTCCGTCCTGCCGTCCTTGCCCCTTCCCCTCCACCGGTACCCTTACCCGGCTTTCTATGCCTGACCGTGCAACTTTGCCTCCCCGAGCTCCTTCTCCTCCTTATTCCCAAACACCGTCCCATGTATCTTCTTCGCGTAGCCGCCCACCTAGAGTGTATCAGCGCCGCTGCTTCCACAGCACTCTCTGCCCCACTCGCCAAGTCTGCCTTCCCGCATGGGCGAGAGGTCGGCCGGTACGCCTCTGGACACACCCGAAAGAAGTGATCAACTCACCTGATCTTTAAATGGCACCTTATCCGAATGTTCCCCTGATTGCTGGATAGACGATCGTCCGCCCGTTCCTGGTCCAGTTGCCGCTGAGACACATTAGCGCCTCCTTGCCGCGTGGCAGCGCCGAGCAGAGCATCGCCCAGCAATGCAGTCATGTAAGATATGCTCACCTTCCTGTTCGCCAACATTCTCCGAGACGTTTGGGTACGCATGGTCCGCGACTGCGCTGACGGGGTGTGACTCGTCCACTTTGGGCGGTGAGAACGAGGGGGCAGTACTTGAGCTTCCGCCGGTGGTGCCTAGGGGCGCGGTGGATGCTGCGGCGGGTGCGTTGACGTTCGACATGGTGGCTCGGCTCTATGTTCGCTCTTTCGGTAGTGATTAAGTGCGAAGAATGTGGAGATTTCTGCCTTTACACCTCTTGTGAGATTGGGCGAGTGGAGCACCGATGACGTCACCGCGTTTCAAAGATTGCCTCCTTATGGAGCTTCTTGTGGGAGATCCACCGGATGCACAGCTAGAACCTCGCAAAGCCTACCGATCTGGATTGCGAATGGTCGCGATCCCGGACAGAGTACGAGAACTGCGCACACAATATGCTCAAACAATGATACATACGCCTATGACACCGATCACTGCGATACTCAATTATACTTCTGACCTATTCCCTTCTCCCCCAAGTCCTCACTCCCTGCTATCGTCCGCGCACTTACTCGTTGGGCTTGCCCCTCGACAGCTCTCCGACGGGGATCTTGAAGTGGCTAGTGTCCTTGGTCAGGAGACCAGCCAGGGCGGTGTACGCCGCAATGCCCGCCGTGAGAATACCGAATGCGCCGCCGGCCTTGGTGCAATTGACAGAGGATGCGAGCTCTCCGGCGCAGAGTAGCCAGAAGGTGACGGCGAGGAAGAAGAAGAGGGATGAGAGTGCGATGGAGGATTTGAGGGTAGCGATGAAGAAGATCATGGTGACGATGGCCCACGCGGCGAGGTAGATACCGACCGCGCTGGCGAATTCGGCGGTGCTCCCATATGCGGCTGTCCTGTTCAGCTTTGCCCCCTATACACTGGGAGGGGCGGGTTAGACTCACCAGACACCTCGAAGAAAGGGATATAAAGTGTTCCGTACGACAGCCAGAACCCTCCGTAACTGGAGAACGCAGTCGCAGCAAATGTGTTTCCGCACGCCCATTCCTGGATACCGGCGATGAGCTGCACGAGACCTCCGTAGCCGAGAGCCATACCGAGGACGACGTTGGGGTGGGTGATGTTGCGGGTGCGGATGTTGTACATGGAGAGGATGAAGGTAGTGGCTCCGAAACCGAGCAGACCCAGAGGTGAGGGGTTACCAAACCTGATGATCAGCACTGCCCATCATACAAGAAGAGGAGAGCTCACCGTCTGTGGTAGATGGGGAAGGCAGGGTTGGAGGTATCTACTGGGTTTCCACCAGGTGTGATGAAGCGGGACACGCCTCCGCCGGTCCCCTTGTACCCCTGCTGCTGCTGGTCCGAGGTGGGGTATTGAGGGTGGTGGAAGACGGTGCCGTTCTCGGCGTCGTTCATGGTTCCGTTGACGGAGCCGTCAGAGCCGTGGCGGACAGCGGTCGAGTGCTTGGGTTCTTGGCCAATGGGTGCCATTGTGTTGATTGCTGGGTACCTGATTGCTGGTTGATTGAAAGACAGAGCTTGGGCTTGGGCTAGAGATTGAGGTACGGTTGGAGGGGGATTTCGCCGCCCGAGCTACCTTATATACCCACATCTCCTCGCCGTCCAGCTGACTGCCCAGACTGGCACGGCGCTCGGTCCAAGACACGGCCATGCTCCGCGTATGACTGTCACCGGATAACTCGCATACCCAAGTCGGCCTATGATCGGGAGGTCCATCTTTAGCTCCACTTCTCCACCTCCGCACCTGACAGACCCAGGCGGGGAACTCGGAGTCCCTGTGCAGCCTCGCCCCCTTGCAGATGGAGTCTCCGCAGAAATGTCTGCGTAGTTCAGAATACCTCCCTTACCACGGAAACGCTAGTGATCGAGTGGAGGCACAGCTCAGACAGGATGACCGAGACCGGTTTTAGAAAATGTCGAGGGCGTCGGTGGCTAAATTTGTCACTTGACTTTACGGCCGACCGGCGGCAGTGGCGACGTCGGCAGATAGCGGCCGATATCGTATCGTAATGCTTCGAGAAGCTTGACGAGAACAAAGCTGTCTAGCGAGATCTGGCGACTGCCTTTCGAACGTGATACAAGTGCATGGCCGAACACTACCGAAAGAACCCTCTGCGCAAGGAGAAAAGAAACACCGCCTTGTCCTACGGCTACTCCTTCTTATCCTCCTGTCCGCTCGGTAGCGAAAAAGCAGTCACGGGCGCCGAATCTGCTCCAGGAGGGGTGGTCGTGCCTCCCTTTGCCTTGAGTCCCATCCGCGTCGCGACGTACTGCAGATCAGCTAAGTTGATTTTGGGTAAGATGTGAGGACTTACGTCCTGAGCCACGATCTCCACGCCTGTCCTCAGCACATCCACCAAACGCTCCTCGACCCAGTCGCTCCGCTCATATTCCACCTCGAGCCAGTCCGCCGGGCTTGGTTGCGTGGTCGTGGTGAAGCGGATAGAGTGAGTCGGGTCGTGGAGGCTGACGATAAAGTAGAGGTGATTGGGCTGTTTGGATGAGGTGGGCTCGGTCTCGGTGGAAGATGGGAGGAGTAATGAAGGTTCAGCGAATGGGAGGGGAGCGAGGACGGGCTGGAGGTGAAGGAAGATTGGCACAGTCGTGACTGGTACGCTCGCTACAACGTCAGCTCTTTAGCCATATCAACGAGTCACTGTTCACTCACGGTTCTCCTTGCCTCGCCCGACCGGATTCTTCTCCTCCCTCGCCCTGACCGCACCAATCTCCTTCTGTGCGACTTCCCAGCCCGCCTGCCACCCATCTACAGGGTACATCCCCCTCTCCTCCAGGCCCTCAGCTGAGTCTGGTGCGCTCCACACCACGACCAACTCGCCACTTTCCGTCTGCTCCAGTATCCTCATCCACGCGCGATAGACCACTCCCTCGACACCGGCGTATCCCACCAGTGGATGCGACAGCCAAAGCTCAAGCGTCTCGTGCTCTGATATAGGCGGCGCGACGGTGTTCATCAGTGTTGACAGGGCGGATTGGGTGTTGTGCAGAAGATCCTGGCCTGAGTTGTCAGCTGGGAACAGTAACGACGGTGCAACTGCGAGAGACTCACGGAGCTTGTCCAGGTCCAGACCCTGTATCTGCATCGCCTGTATACCCTTCAACCTCTCCTCTGCCCCCTTCTTCAAACTCCCCAGATCCACCCCGGCCACCTTGACCCCCTCCAACCCCTGCACCCCTTCGGCTCGCACCTTCTTGTACCCCTCATCCGCAATCTTCTGCGCGGTCTGAACCGCCGTCGCCGCTGTCGACCACCACGATCCCCATCCTCCTCCCGCTTGCGCGCTCATACTGCTGCTTGGCTCGTTCGGCGCGGGTGGTTCGGGCGTCACGGATGCCTTTGGTCCAGACAGGGGAGACGAAGTCGACGCGAGCCCGCCAGGCCCGCCTCGGAGCGATCCTGGTCCAGGGACAGATAGAGGAGCGCGCTTGGTCTTGATCTGTTCCTCGAGGAATGCGAGCGCGTTCGCTGCTTCCTCGTCCTGCTCCGCGGACGCCGCAGGAGCGGGCGAACCCGACTTGGACGGAGGCGCAATCGACGCGTCAACACCGGTCTTGAAGCTCCGCTTGCTGTCTATGCTGGAGCGGGGCTCGGCAGCAGAAGCGGCGGAGACCGCAGCGGCGGGACCAGCGGGCGCGGGGGAGGACGCGGTGGCGGACGAGGGTTCGGCCGGACCTGGAGGAGGAGGGGTCGTGGCGGGGACGTCAAAGTCGTCGAGAGTAGACAGGAAGGCTGCTGCCTCCTCGGCCTTTGTTCGCTTAGCTTTAGGCGGCATGATGATTAGCTAGGATGTTGTGACTATCAGCGCAAGGTATGGTACAGAAGGCATGAGAGAGTTGGTGACGCGAAGCCAAGCCTCCGCACCAGGCCGAATTATGTCAACGATAACGCCGCAGTTCTCCGGGTGGGCCGTCAGCACATCGCCAGCACAACACAACGTCCGCCCCGAGACCGACCGCGAGCTGAATGTATCGGCGCTCTCGATCATGCCTGTTGACCCTCTCCAATCACTTGGTACAGTCGTCCACCATCTCATCAACCAAATCCTCAATGCAGCCAGATGACCAGGAGCTCATCGTCTACCTCCCCCCTTGTCGCACTCAAGTACGGCTTAGCCAAGCCCCGGCTGTCCTAGCCACTCCTCCTTCAGGCCATCCGGCTTGCGCCCCTCTCCCTCTCAAGCGGTCGAGGCCCGCCTCACACTCTCCCAGCCTGATGCTATCGCAACACCCGCGACGCCATCCTACAGGGACCAAACCACCACCCCAGCTCAACTCCTCATTTACCCTCTGCCCGACCGGCCTACACGGGGAACCATCCGCATCGGCTTCCTGCTGCTGAACGAGCGGAACGCGGATTGCGGTCTTCCAACCGTTCCAATCCCCTCATCCATGATAAGAGGGCGCAGTCTTGAGGCGGCAGAGCGGAGGGCGGCAGAGCGGAGGGCGAAGAAGCGCAAAGCGCGATCCGCGGGAAAGCACCACGTCCAAGCTGCGAGCGTACGGCCAGTGTCCGCCATAGCGGAACGAGCCACCACGTTTTGAGCGTTCGGCCAGTGTCCGCCATAGCGGAACAAGCCACCACGTTTTGACCGTACGGCCCACGTCCGCCATAGCGGAACAGGCCAGTCGCCCTCACCTCTCCATCGCCCGCCTGTTGACCCAAATTGTGGACCCATCAATCTATCGCTAGACTACTCATAATCTGTTCCCCCACCATCACATCACTCGTCCATATCCTGTCGCGGTTCAACGTTCAGCCCGCGGCGCAAGTCCCGAAATCTCTGTTGTCTTGTTGACCCTTATCTTGTCTAGCTCTCTCAAGCCGGTCTGTCGATCAAGTATTATACCAATAATGTATCCGTTGCTCGAGACCGAGCGACGCCGAGGGCAATGACCGCACCGAGTTAGAACATAGCCGTCAGTAGACCCGTCAGACAGATCCGAAGACAAGGTACCTCGTGGCATTCCATCACTGACCACTCGCTCCGCAATACGTCCCCCTGGTCCTCGCTACATGATCCCTCTCAGACAGCGGGCAAGATACCGCCCCGCCTCCGCTGCAGTATCCACCCGGTCCCCTACCCTCCCGCCTGCGCCGCTTCCAGCAATCTGCTTCCCGACAATGGCAGCCCACCATCTCGCCCAGCTCGCGTGTGGCCCTCCCGCTTTCACACCAAACACCGCCATACCCACCCCAAGCACCACCACGCCGACCGCTACTGCCGTCCCGAGCTTATTCCGACCCAGACGCAAAAGCCATCGTCGCCTCTGTACTCGTCGGCCCGGCTTGCGCACTGGTACTGGCGCCTCGTCCTCGTCCTCCTCTTCATCATCCATCATGCCCGCACCCGGCTTGACCACCTCCTGATCCACCAGCTGCAATGCGTCCACCAGCGTCCAAGCCTTATCCCCTACCCCCGTCTCCAATGGCCGGGGAGCCATCTCCTTTTCATAGCTCATCACTACGCTCCCTTGACCCATAATTTCTTGTCCCCGGATCTCGGGTCCATCCCATGGGTGCTCGAGCATAAGCCTGTCGGCCAGGCTGAATAGCTCGCTGAGCGGTATTGGACGATATGGATTGGGATTGTCGCCTTCTCGATTTGTCGCGTCGGTCGTGATATGGGATGGAGGAGTTGTCTGGTCGGGCGTGTCTGGGTACAGCGGAGGTAGGCGCGAGAAGAGAGGATGGAGGAGGGATGGGTCATCTGCCGCTTCAGGGCCGAGTTCGGCTGCGAGCACCATCATCTGGGGTTTCTTCGCTATGAGGATCTAGATATCAGCTTCAGCTCAGCCACCAGGGATGAGACAGCTGTAACTCACAGCGACAGCGAGGTATATAGCTGAGATCGGATTCCGAGCGAGTAGGAAGTCGAACATCCGCTGGACAGGTTCGAGGGTATCGATATCGTGCGAGAACAGGCAGAGAATCCAGGAGAGGGCGAAGAAGGGGAGAGTAGGGACTGGGGAGATTTGTGATGAGAAGCGGGATAGTTCAGGGTCCGCTGCTCTGAGTATACGCTTGAGGAGTCTGATAGTCAATGCTGCCTCCTTGCTACCGGGATTGAGACTTACCGCAACATCCCCATCATGCCCTCCATCCCGCTTCCCATAGCGTCTCGTACCCTCAGAACCGAGACAACTTCTGCGCACTTCCTCAGTATCTCCCACTCCGGACTATCACGCGGCTCTGAATTTTCCGACGCAGCAGATCCCTCATCTTCTACCTTCTCAGCCTCGGCACCGACTTCCCGCTCTGTCTCCGGCCGAGCTGATGTCGACCTCGAGTGATTCCGAGAAGATGTGCGAGAGCGGACGAGGGGATCTGGCGCTGGCTGGGAGATATATGTGAGGTAGAATACGGACAGGATATCATGGTAGCCCTGAAGCGTTAGCTACAAGGCCGACCACCTATCACTGCCCGTCAGCCTGCTCACCTGGAAGTAGCTCAGCGTCGGATACCGACGCAGTACGCCAACAATCACATTGTAAAGGTCCGCCTGCATAGCTTTCTTCCGTTCTGGAACGATCCCAGTTGGATACACCACGAAAGACCGATTCGTGTCCAGCCCGACTTGGCCTTCATCCTCGTGTACCGCTTCGTCGCTTGTCGAAGATCGGGTAGCTTCAGAGCAGAATCTGTCGGTCTGGAGGAGGACTGGCCTGACTTATCAGCTTGTGTCTACTGGCATCAGAATATGGTAGGTAGCTCACCAGACTCTCCGCCTGATACCCTCACCGCCAAACCCCCCTGGAAGGGCAGACATCCGCCGGAGAGCTTCATAATCCCCGTCCGTGAGAGCTTGCTCCACCACCTTCTCCCGGATATCGATCCATGAGATCGAGGGCGCTGTCTTCTCTTCTTCCATGCTGCGGTGTCTGTCGATCAGTCGCGAGGTCTGCTTAGCGTGAAGACGATATGGCAGAGTGAATCGCTGCTGCAGTGTCTCTCTTCCAGCTCCACATTCCTCAACTTTCTGGCTCGATGACGTGTTGGCGGCGATGTCCGGATCCGTCGACTTGGCTGCGCTCAGCGCTCAAGCTCAAGGAGGATGCTTCCCCATTCATCTATAACTCACCTCTACCACTCTGAGCATACTCTCCCTCCACCCGGCAGCTCACACAGTACCATGTTCAACGCACCGCGGAGAACAAACCCCTCACTCGCTCAATCCGCGTTTCTCAACTCGGCAGGCTCATCCTACCCGGATCCTCTGGCCTCATCAACTCCTAATCCAGGTACAGCGGGGTATGGCGATGTAGACCCATGGTCGGGTTTACCGAGCCCTACGCGCTCCGGGACTCCGCGGAGGGATAGCGAGGAGGCGATCACGCAGCCTGATCTGGGTGCAGGAGGGGGATTCGGGGGCGAGGCAGCGAGAGCGGGAGATGGCGGCGGGTTGAATGGGCTGATAGGTGTGTTGAGCTCCTTCCTGCCCTTCAGCTTGAGCGCTAAAAGGAGACAAGCTCATGTAACAGCGGACCCGCCTGCTCTGTACCTCTCCCTCTTAGACCAGATGGATACGACGCCATCAGGAGACGTGTCGATATCGTCCGTGCACCGGTTGCTATCGACCTCCAAGCTCCCCGCAGCTGCTATCGAGCGTGTAAGCTCTGCTTTTGCTCACCGAATGACTCAAGCTGATGATTGCCTAGATCATCAACCTCACCGCCCGCGACAAGTCCTCCCTCGCACGTCCAGAGTTCATATGCGCTCTCGCACTCGTCGCGCTCGCTCAATCCTCCGATTCGCCCGAGCCCGATATCTCCATCGAAGCGCTGGTGTCTTCCCTCCCCAACCTTCCTTTTCCGTCCCTCTTCATCCCTGCCGCAACGACCAGCTCCGTCATTCGGACTGAACCGCCAGTCGCGTCCCCCTCACTCCTCACTTCCTCACCTTGGGACACCTCCCCTCGCGTGCCGACAGCTCGAGCTCCAGCAGCCCAAGAAGACACTTCTTACACTAACGGCTATGACGTCGGATCAGGCGTACATGCTGTGGAACCGAGCGGCTACTCCACAGGAAGCGGTCTGGCGGGGGATGCGGCCAATCCCGAGGCGGAGGCGGAGAGGGGTTATTGGAAGCGGCTGGAAAAGGTCGATGTGGAGCTCATCAAGGAGAGGGAGGGGTGGTTCTTGCAAAAGTACAAAGTGACCTCAGACGCAAGTTCCTCATTGAACAGTGATCGTGCCGCCGTGTCTCGATAGCTGATCCGTGCAGAAACGGGGAGGAGAGACTGTCTCGCGGCGGTATTCCGACTTTGTATGGTTGTTGGACTGCATGCTCCGGCGATATGTGAGTACATTGGGGATCAGCCAGACTCTTGATGGTTCTAGCGGACTGCAATTGGACGTTTTGCTAATATCCAGCCTTTCCGTATTCTACCATCGCTACCGCCAAAGAAGATGAGCCCAGACGCTATGTTTCTCGAGCAACGACGGTGTGTCCGTTCCGCTCTCCAATGCTTATGGTGCCTGCTGATTCCTTCAGAAAAGGCCTGCAGCGCTTCCTTGGTATGATCGTCAATCACCCGATCCTGCGCGAGGACGGCGCGCTCAACGTCTTCCTCACCGAACCCAATTTCGAAGCCTGGCGAAAACGCGTCAAAGTCTCAACCGACGAAGAATCAGCCAACAAGCGCCTCTCCAAATCGGAAGAGATGAACATCCCAGCAGATCTGGACGAGAAGCTCGGGATACTCCGAGACCACCTTCCGGCGCTGATGGGGAGCTATCAGAAACTGGTAGTATTGGCGGAAAGGAGTCTGGGGAGATTGATGGCTGCGTCAGCGGATTCGAGCCGGTTTGCACTTGGGCTGCATACGGTCGGAGAGGAGATGCCGAGGTGTTGTTATAGAGCGGGAGCGGGAGGCGGGGGGAGGTGCTCGCTTTGCGAGGGAGTGGGGAGAGGTTTAGCGGAGGTGGCGGAGAGCTGGACCAAGGTGGCCGAGGAGGGCGAAAGGAGGGTGAGCTTTCCCTTCTGCTCGCCGGCTGGTATCGGAGATCGAGCTGATCCATGTAGGCGACCGTGATCTTGCTCGGCAGTATCGAAGCGCTCAAGGCACAGCGTGACCTATACGTCGCCTTCAGAGATCTGTTTATACGACATGACAGTCAGTACTTTCTTTGGGCCTATCTATCTCTTGCTGGGTTGAAGCTGACTTGATAGAATTGTCTAAAGACTCGGTAGACGCTCTTCGAAAGAAGGTCGAAACCCGACTGAAGAAGATCGAAGCGCTCCGTGCAGCCGCAAAGCCAAATTGGGAAGTCGAAGTAGATAAACTCGTCTCTGGTACGTCTCTCAGTGTTGCGACTAGGCCCCAGCTGACATCCAGGCAATGAGCAAGACAACTCGCTGATCACTTCTCTCCTCGCTCGTCGAGTCTTCATCCGCGCTTGCATGTGGCACGAGCTATCGGTGGTGTTTCACTCGCGGCAGGCGGCACAGGCGACGCTGGGGTGGAGGGAGTTTGCGAAGGTGGAGAGCGAGGCGGGAGAGGTTGTTACGGGAATCTGGGAGGGGTTGAGGGAGAGGCTGGAACGGATGCCCGTGGAGTAGGTAAGACCGATATGAGGCGGGGTCCGCGAGGGGGTTGAGTCAGTAGTGTCGTAGTCTTGAATGTCATGGTCAATGGGGAAATCTGACACTCGATTTTGATCTCTGCAACATTGAGGGGTAAGCTGTGAGGATTCCTTCGACTGGCATGGCGTCTGCACGAGCTGTCTTTGCCGACTCCGGGAGCTACCACACGCCATGCATGATCCCACAGCCTGACTCGATATATGATTTAAGCGAGCTTCCTGAAAAGCCGGGGTGCGGCGCAAGCCTACAGATCGTCAGCTGAGTTCCCTCCCTCACTCGCAGCACGACCATGTCCCCTCTCCTGCGATCCGAGCAGTCCCTCTCCTGAGGCCCCCTACCTTCTGCTGCGCAGGCCCCCATGACAGAAGCAAAACCAACTCACATCGACGCAGTGCATCAAGTGGAACAGCTCCTCGACACAGTCCTCCCCTTCCCATCCCTTCCCACCCTCGACCTTGTCCGAGCAGTGCTTGAAGTGCTTCGCCGGCTCGACGCACTGAGTCTCCTCGCATTCCTGTCGAATTGCCGGGGCGATCTGAGAGGTCAGCCGACCCTGCGCCGACCATACGAGCTGGATTCCGACGAAAACTTACATCCTCTGGCTCCTCCTCCTCCTCCTCCTCCTCCTCCGCAGGCGACTCCTCTTCCTCCTTCTCCTCGTCCTCGGTCTCTTCCTCGTCGTTTCCTACCTTCTTCGGCTCCTCGGCGTGGGCCCTGAGGGGGATCAGCACTACTTCTTGAAATGGGCAGATCCCGATCCGCCGCTCGTGACATAGTCCGCGGCAATCCATGACTTCACATTCCCATCTCCTGTCTCTGCGCGCCCTCCGTACCAGCCAGAAAAGCCGATCCGTCCGCCCTCCTACCCTCCTCTCTCATTGCCGCCGGCCTCGCCCAAATCCGGACCAAAACGTACGTTGGCACGAAGAAAGAGACCAAGCTGGAGAGCATGGATCCCGAGCCCGCCTGAGCCTCCTCGGTGTGCTGTGCCGCGGCGTCGTTGGACATGTTTTCGGTGGGTGTGCTGATGTGTAGATGGTAGATTGTAATTGAGCTGGCTGGTATTGGATGAGCAGAGATTAAGATGGATCGGAAAGAGAGGAGGGTAATTTGATTCCGCTACAGCCTCATGGTGCGGAAGTTCCCGGCGTTACAGCTGCCCAGGCTGGCTATTGGAAGGTGCTCTACCATCTGCATCATATCATCGGCGCTTCTATGAAGATCTACAGAAGAACGACAAGCCCGCTCGGAACGGAGCAGCTGCACTCGAGCACGGAAGGGGCGGAACAAAGTGAAACGTCTATGAGTAAAGAAAGGATGGATGAGGAAAGATATGGAGGGGAAGATACTATATTATTGTCCATCTATCAGATACCACCTCGGAGATCGCGTCACCACCTTACAAAGACCGAGCGCCCTGCATCTCGAAGTAGCTCGAGCCGAGGCGACGGATGGGCTGGCAGGTTGCAGCCTGCGTCGTGGTGGTACCGCGGGCGGAGAGGGGGTGGACGAGCTTGAAGCCGCGCGCGCAGGAGTCTGGGTCGTCAGCTACACTCATGATCACGAGCGAGAGGAATACTTACCGATCACGCACTGACCAGCCGAGCAGTGGACTTCGCTGACGTTGGGGAGAGCTCCGCAGTCTGATAGTTCAGCTAATGTATTGCAAGTTTGGATCCTCCCGGCACTTACCGACAGCCTCGCCAGCGCAACCGCCGCACGTAGTCAAGCTAGTCATGACCCTAGCCATCAGCTTCCCTCCTCTACAGAGCCTAGGAGCAAGCAAGCTTACTCGACGCAGGACCAATCAGCACCGACCTGGCAGGCCTTCTCTGACGCCTTGCACTGGAGAGTGTTCTCGACCGCGCGGGACTCAGCGTCCAGCTTGCGCTGCTCGAGGGCGGACTTGAGGGAGCGACGGCGGCCGGATCCGGTCTTGGGGGACGGTTGAGCGGGGGGCGTGCAGGACAGAACACCGCCGGTGCGAGTCTCGACCAAGCTGTCCTGGATGTGTCAGTCGCGTTCTCTTACAGAGTACGCGATGTACACTCACCTGGCAGACACATCGGTTCATGTTGTAATCATAGTCTGCTCGTCAGCATCTCCTCACCCCGCTGACTCTGATACTCACATTGGTCGTTGCCGTAAATTCCGTCAGCCCCATCATGAGGACAGCTGCACTTCAAAACGGTGACGCCAGCCCTGTTCGTCTCCTCGTACCCGACCGAGTTCTTGGAGTCGTCGCACCGACAATTGTCTGCGGGCATGGCGTTCCCCGGCTTGTATCCGTTGGGCTTGATCAAGCCATCACGACACCGGCAGTTCTCCTTACGCGTCTGGAAGTCTTTGCAGACGAATGCTTTGTTTTGCGCGTTGACAAAGACGGTATCGGGGAGAGAAAGGGCGTCGGTGATGGCGCCGATGTTGGAGACCGCCCGGGGAGCCACGTTGGGAGCGAGGGAGAGGGCGAGGGGAACGAACGCGAGGAGGGTGAGGAAGCGCATGATGGGAAGCGGCTAAGGTTCAGCTGACGTCGTGTAGCTGAGCGGTGAACTTTACTTACAGACGAGGGTAGGATCGTTCAGGCTGGGAGATATAGAACAGGCAGAGATATTCGAACTGCAAAGAGCGTGAGTTGTAAATGAGCGTGAAGGAAGCTGGTGATTGGAGACAATAAGCAACGCGAGGGGAAGGTGGGCAGCCGTGATTACTGATGGGGATGGCAAGATTTTACTCGGCCCCCGTCAACATCGCGGAGAGGAACCCCTGAGTCTGTGCCATCAACACACACTCCATCCCACTCTATCGGAGTTGAGTGGAGCGAGTATGGCCCCGAGCACCCCAGATAGCACTGCAAAGGAAGGCACACACCCTTGAACCGAAAATTTGGCCCGCCCGCACATACCCCCTCTTTTCAACTCTGAAACGCCACTTTGCCCCTTGATGGCAAACCTTATCACGGATACGCTTCATACCTCAATCTTCTCCCGATCCAAGGTGATGCTGCACCATCGACATGGTTATCCACTATGCATGCATGCTCAATCCATCTTGACTGATGATGCAGGCTTACTTGCCCTCCACTTTGGTGCAATACACCAACTTGGCAAGGGCCACTCCCTCGGCGATCTTGTCCATCTCCGATCCGACGCCGATGGCATAGTCCTCTTCACCTCCACCCTGCTCATCAGCTTCGGTCAGAAAGATCATATTAAAGATTCAACGTAACTCACTTTGCCCCCCAGTACAGTCGTAACTTCTGCTAGCCAGCTCTTCGCGTCCAAACACTTGTTGTCCAGGACGTGCGGAGGCAGGTAATTCGCATGGGTGACTCTGCCTGTCGTCTCATCGGCTGAGAAGACATACGCGGCTTTGCCCAGAGCTCTGGCGGCAGCAGTGGCAGCAGCGAGGATTTTAGTATCGCCACCAACATCGAAGACCCCGACGTAGACGTTCTCGTTGGGATTCTCGTCGAAATAGCGCTTGAGCTCGTCCTGGATCTGCATGATAGTCAGCCTCATCATGGCCATGCCGCAGTCGCCTCCACTGACCATCTTCTGACCAGCTGCCACCCTAGCGCCCTCGACAGCCTTGATCTCCTTCCGCATCACGTCGAGCCTCGCTCGGAGCTGATGTTTTCGCACGACCGAGATACTGCTTTTGCCGAGTTCCTGCACGCATCAGCGGCTATTGTAGGACGAAACAGCTGTCTATGACTGTCACTCACGGCTAAGAACGCCCTCATCATCTCTGCCTTAGCACTCGCCGCCGTCTCCTCGATCTTGGCCAATCTCAGCTCCATCTCGTCGGCAAACTGGGCTGCCTCGCTCGCCTCATTTCCGGTAACAGCGGCGATGCGGCGGACACCCTTCGCTACCGAGCTCTCTTCGACAATGATCAGGCGTCGGATGATGTCCGTCCTGGACACATGCCTGTTCACGTCAGCTCCGGCTCAACCCCGAACTTAGAGCAGTGATTTCTTTGTAGAAAATGCTACCCACGTTCCGCCACAAAGCTCGATGCTCGTCTCCATCCACTTGGGATTGGCGACATCCCTCTTGATCTCCTCCAGTGAAGTCCCAATGGAAACGACCCGCACCGGATCCGGGTACGCCTCCCCGAATACCGCGCGCAAACCAGGGATCCTCTGAGCCTCCTCGAGCGGCACCTCACCCGCATATATCGCTGCGGCCTTGCTGATCCAGTCATTGCAGATCTTCTCGACCTGTACAAGAGCCTCGAGAGCGATGGGCTTCTCGTGCGAGAAGTCGAAGCGCAGCTTGTTTGGAGCGACGAGTGAGCCTTTCTGGGTAACGTGGTCGCCGAGGACTTGGCGGAGAGCGAGGCTGAGGAGATGGGTGGCGGTATGATTGTTCCGGATAGATCCGCGGCGGAGCTACAGCGTGAGCGTGGAACATGACGAGATGTACAGCCTGCTTGACTCACCTCGTCGTACGTAGACTTCACGCGGTCTCCGATCGTGATGGTTCCACTCTCCAATTTGCCGATATGCAGCACATACCCATTGAACACCTGAGCGTCCTCGACTGTAAACCTCGCATCATCGCCAACCGAGAGTGTCCCGGTATCGTTCACCTGACCTCCTTGCTGTGCGTAGAAATTGGTCTTGTCCAGGATGATACCGAATGTCTCGCCAATGGGGATATCTGACGAGGACGAGTGGAAATCCGACGAGTGGTAAATACCCTTCATTGTCGCTTCGATATCGCCCGCCTCTGTCGTCGGTCAGCTCGGTGGTTATAAGTGTACGACTCTGACTCACTGTACTTTGCCGTATCATCCGTCTTGGGTACATCCGCATTCTTCTCCAACGCCGACAGATCATGCACATCCAGCCTGACGCTCGCGTCTGCCTTTCCCTTCCCACCCGCTTTGCTCGCCTGCACACTCTCCGCCCTCGCCGCCTCCAACGCAACCCTATCGACCTCCAAGCCCCTCTCTTCCGCCATGAGCTCCGTGAGATCGACAGGGAAGCCGTAGGTGTCGTATAGACGCCACACGTGCTCTCCGCTGAGAGTGGCGGAACCGGATGCTTCGGCAGCCGCGGCGTACTTGGCGAAAAGAGCTTCTCCGCGAATCAACGTCCGAGCAAACGACATCTCTTCTCGATTGAGGATGTCGATCAAGGCGGGGATGTTTTTGGTGATATCGGGGAAAGTGGCGCCCTTTACGATCAGCTGTACGTTGTATGGTCTGAGGTCTGGAAACTCACCAGGGACTCGACAACAGCAGGCACCAAAGACGAGAAGAACGTCCCGATCTTGACGCCCGACTTGCTACTGGCATACCTCGCCCCTCGCCTGAGGATCCGTCGCAACACATACCCCCTCCCATCCTTATCCGGCACGCCTCCGTCTGACAAAGCAATCGTCAACGTCCGCGCATGGTCCGCGATCACCCTGTAGGCCGTATCGATCCCAACGACATCCGCCTCGCCCATCTTCCCGCCGTAAGCAGGCGCACCGGTCACCTCCTGGATCCGCGTGAAGATGGGCGTGAAGAGGTCGGTATCGTAGTTGGACGAGACATCGTGAAGAACCGAAACGAGCCTTTCGAACCCGAAGCCCATGTCAACATGTTGATTGGGAAGGGGCCGGAGTGTGCCGGAGTGTTCTTCCCGATTGTACTGGATGAAGACGATATTCCAGATCTCGACGACGTTGGGGTCGTCCGCGTTGACCAGCTCGGGGACGCTGCGGTGACCAATACGATCAAAGTGGATTTCGCTGCACGGACCACAAGGGCCGCTCGCACCCATCTCTGGAATTAATCAGCTTGAGTCAAGACTTGGGCTCTGGTGCAGCTGTGACCCACCCCAGAAGTTGTCCTTGGTATTGCCAGGCAGGACGTGGTCCTCCTCCAAGCCCATATCTAGCCATAGCTGCCTGATTCCGTCAGCTTCACGCGCCATCCGGAGTATTATGGACGCATGTAGCTCACCGTGCTTCTAGATCCGGCTCCAAGCCAATCGTCCCGTCCCCCTCAAAGTAAGTCACGTACAGCCGGTCCTTAGGCAAGCCATACACCCGAGTGAGTAGGTCCCACGCCATGACCAGAGCGCCTCTTTGTACTGTCAGCATTACCCCTCGGTCACGTGACGGTCTGCGAGCGGTCAAGCTCACCTTGAAGTAGTCTCCGAATGACCAATTCCCCAGCATCTCAAAGAAGGTGTGGTGGTAGTTGTCCTTGCCAACATCGTCGAGATCTGCAAACGGATCAGCCGTGCCCCGTCTGATTACCAGTCCCAAACGATCCCAGTGCAAGGCTCACCATTGTGTTTTCCTCCGGCGCGAATGCACTTCTGGCTGTTGACGGCCCGGACGAGCTTACCGAGCTCAGACTTTGGATCGGCCGTACCGAGAAATATCGGCTTGTACTGGTTCATCCCCTATCTATATCAGCTTGCTTCCTATGGCGGTGCAGGATATCTACTCACAGCATTGACGAATAGCAAGGAGTCGTCCTCGAACGGAATAATATTGCTGCTGGGCCAAAAGGTGTGCTCGTACCCTGGCATCGTCCTGAAGTAGTCAATCAATGTCTGCCTGACCCTTGTGGCCGGCCAGTTGGCGGCTTCGGGCCATACTGCTGTGGTACCGCCGGGAAGGGTCGGAGTTGATGAGGCTGCGGGCATGATGGTTGCCACGGATCAGCTTTGATCAAGAGAACGGTTCTGGCCGCGTTTTCAGTCGGTCGACTTGTCCTTGAGCGATATAGTACCTGATCAGTTCGTCTCAAACTTTATCAGTAACTGCAACAGGAGCCGATGCCAATCCGTGCAAAGAATGGCACTGCCTTATCGTCCGCCAGTCGACTCGAGCGGGGGAACAAAGGATCTCAAGTTTGATAACTGACCAAGGAGGACCATCACTGTAGGAAGAGGATATCTGTGAATCACAAGCCTCTCGATGTATCTTTCGGCGAGAAAGCAATCCAGATGTTGATTTTCCCTTGGGTAGTAATACTGATGGAGCGACTGGAGAGTCGAAACTAGGAGAGGAGTGTGTATCCGAGCTCGATCGCGACTGGCTGCTTCTCGCGACCGATACATTTCTGCCGGATCGGGAAAAATCAACATGTTTCATCCGGCGCGCTAATGCGGGTGGCGAAAATCGGGCCAAATCCGTCCTGGGTAACGCCTTATTGCTGCGCCCCTCCGGTGCAGCAGATGTGGGGCCATCCCCCTATATACCGGGTCAGCCATCAGAGCCGCAATTTCTGTCATACCTTGAGCGTCTATTACTGCGACAAAGAGTATGGCTGTATGGTCAACTCAGGTTCGGGCATCAATAGGACTGGATACCAGCCCGAGGTCCTGATCTACATCCGACACCGATGTTGCTCCGTTCTGGGGTGTCTTTGGAGCACAATATCCGCTCATCAGCAGCAAAATGTCAATGCCGCTCCACTTGGGATCGGCACATAATAGGATTCCATCACGCCGCGGGACCTAGGCTTTCGTTCGATACCCTTCGCCAATGGTCGTCCGTTATGTTGCTTTATCGATTTATCCGTTGATTCACCTGTGATTGATCCGGTGGATGCTCCACTTCTATCTGTTCTAAGTCTATGTCCGAATCCGGTGATTTCCGTTCCTTGTTCTACTCTATTATCCGTTTGTCCGTTCCGCAGATCGATATTCCGCTCCGTTCCTTTGTATCTTCCGGTTTGTTGTCGGTAATGTCGGGCCAGGGCGATGGCAGACGTGGAGCCCAACAGCTTACAGCTAGGGCTGCAGCTGTACTCAGGTGGTCCGTTTAACGGAGTCGGTCCCGAATCAAAAGGTCCGCATTCGGACCCCTCTTCCCAAGTACCGACTCCGAATCCTATATTGTGTTCGCAGATGAGCAATCCTTGTACTGTAGCCTGTACCCCTACGCGCGACTATCGGCGTTCCCGGAGTCTTCAAATGAGGCACTTTGTAGCATCTGTCCTCCGGAATGGTGCCGCGCTGTCAGATCCCGTGTACCAGCCGCAGCACTGCCTTGCCGCCGAGGGGTAACAGCTGTCGCGTCATGAGACTTGGCACAGTCATCTGTCTCTCTTTGAATGCGTGCCCGCCCTCGACGGTCCTTGGCATGTCATATAGGTAAGCCTAAGCTGTGTCGAATCGCTATTCTTGGAAGATGATGAGACAGGAACAGTCATCCAGCTGTAGGAAAGTGAGACCGGGCGGTGCTCGCGACCCGCACTGAATGGACTCAGCTGACATTGGTAAAAGCAACACTGCCGGCTAAAAGGGGCGTGCCTCTCAGAGGTCAGCTTTCGAGCCCGCGGCAGCGGATCCGAGTCGAGAAAGTCAACAAGGTATGCGTTGTAAGCAAGAGAGGCTGGTCGATGTTTGCAAGGAACATGGACGACTCGTGACGGTTGCTGTCCTTATAAAAGCATAGCGCCTCGGCGGCGACTCTTCTCCCACACTCATCCAGTACTTGCTAATCACCTCCATCACCCGGCCTCTAGCCTGATTGTCAAAGACAACTCAGGAAGCTCCCCTACCACGATCCGGATAGATAGAGTCAGCTTGACTTGCGTAAGTAAGTGATCCCCTTGCCGATTTGATCCCAAGTAGAATGCTGATCCAAGAGTTACCGCTCATTCAAACGCCTCCTCCTGATCTACCTCATCCGTTAAATCGACCACCTCTACAGCTCCGATGCCTCCGATCCGGACTGAGAAGACCGCTGGACATAGGCATGGGCGTAAAGAGTATGATCGGCCCACACCGACGTACTTGGGCGATACCAGTCAGCTGTTCCCGTATCTGAAGGCGTCCGAGGCATCGGCCGTGAACACGCGGAGCTCGAATCTCGCCGTTTTTGTTGCCCGAGAGGGGGATAATGGCTGGTCCGAGGTTGCCTGGCTGCTCGAGCGAGCTCTTTTTGTGCGTACAATATCCCAACAATTTCTAGTTAGAACCTGGCTGACCGGTCGCAGGAGCGCGGGATTGAGGTTCACTATCAGCTTCGTACCAAGACCGCCTCGAATTCGAAGAAGACCTTCTTGATCGCGGTTCGCAACATCGGGAACAAGCGTTACGCCCACCCCGACTACAACACCATCACCTGGATCGGTCTTCTCGATATGGTCCGCGAGGGCGAGATCCAGGGCTGTTCTTACCGACATGCTCGTGTGGCCCCTCCTCCTTGCGGTTTCCCGTTGCCAACCGAGACCCTCATCGCGACCCTCACTTCCAATCCCCATCTCGCCAAAGCCCACAAGACCTTCTCCGGCCAGTGGCACAAGTCGAAACATCACGCCTTCCTCGCCAATCCTCACTCTTGGCCACCCCCTCAGCGCGCCAGGAGCCTCACCCCGCCAGCCGCAGCGGGCGAGGTACGATCGGTGTTTTCCCGGGTCAGGCGGCCTGGTGAATATTGGATTGCCAGAGATGTACCTATGCCTGGCCCCGAGGACAACGAGGAAGCGCCCGGCGAGGCCAATCCGGTAGCTGAGGCGGCGAATGTGGCGGAGGGAGAGGCTCAGAGGGCCATGCAGCATACGGCGGCACGGGCGGCAGGGACTGAGGATGAGGAGCAGGGAGCGCCGGACGAGGTCAATCCCGCAGCTGAAGTGGCGGATGTGCCGGATGAGGAGGCTCAGAGGGACGTGCAGCAAGTGGCGGTACGCGCGGCAATGAGGGAGGAGTATGAGGAGGAGCTGGTCCCGTATGAGGATCCCGACGAGGTTACGGTCGTCAGACGTCCACAGATGGCCGAGCCGGAGCTCGAGGAGGTGGAAGAGGAAGAGGGCGATGATCACGACTCGGGCGGATCCGATGCGGATGACGAGGGGTCGTCTGACTCTGACTCGGACTCGGATGCCGACAGAGACTCCGACGGGGAGGCAGACGAGGAGGCAGCGATGATCAAAGGCGGTCAAGCGGTCATTTCGGCGGGTCTCAAGTTGGTAGCGGAGAAGGTGCAGCAGGGGAGGGGAGAGGTAGTCTTCAAGCCGGGTCCCACCCGTTTGGTGGACTATCCTGACTCGGACTGAGCGGGAGGGGTGCATGGCGATGGTCTTTGGTCTGCGTGCTAGTAGTGTAGGTAGTATTAGTCTTGTAGTACCGTTTTAATATGTAGTGTATTGTAGGTAAGCTTAGTATCGTAGTATCGTCTTGTAGCTGCATGCATGATATGTTATACACGCACTCGAGCTATCGACCCATCCTCAAGCGCCCTTGACCTTGGTCTTGAATACTGTCCTCGCAACCGCAACCGCCGCGTTGATCCTGCGGACTTCCGATCCCGCTCCGACCGCAGAGTCGTCCTTCCCACCGCCCTATATGTCATCAGCTGTCTGCCCCCCCCCCCCTCTGTTTCGACATGCCACTTGTTGGTAGAGATTGGGTCGGACATCACATCGGCCGGCTGGTGACCAGCCCAGAGCTAGACCTACGACTGGCCCGAGTATGTTGAGCCATGCATGTCATGATCCATATCCACCCAAGATCTCGGACCCGTCCTCAAGCGCCCTCGACCTTGGTCTTGAACACCTTCCTAGCAACTGCGACCGCCTCATCGATCTTACCGACTTCCGACCCCACACCGACTGCAGAGTCATCTTTCCCACCGCCCTTTCTCGTCAGCTTTGTCTCTCCTTCGGTGTGGAGTATGAAGCTTACCTTGCCACCAAGCACCTTCGAGACCTCCGCCAACCAAGTCTTCGCGTCAATCACCTTCCTCTCCATGATGTCTTTAGGCAGGAAGTTGGCGTGTGCAACCTTCCCACCCTCGACATCTGGCGAGAAGACGTAGGAAGCCTTGCCGAGAGCCTTAGCGGCGGTAGCGGCAGCAGCGAGGATCTTGGCATCGCCGCCGACACCAAAGACACCGACGTAGACGTTCTCGTTGGGGTTCTCGGAGAAGTAACGCTTGACTTCGTCCTGGATCTACCAGAGTCAGCTATGAGGTTGCGCCGATGGGAGGCTACGTAGCTCACCATCTTCTGATCCGCGGTGGCCTTGGCCTTGTGCACAGCTGCGAACTCCTTCTGCATCTTCTCGAATCTAGCCTTGAGCTGTTGCTTGCGAATGAGGGAGATACCGCTTTGGCCGAGTTCCTGCACGTATCAGCTTCTGCCCGCACAAGTACCATACACTGCATAGTCCGACAACTCACAGTCAAAAACGGCTTCATAGCAGCATCCTTCTCCTTGCCCTCCATACCCTCGATACGGGTCAATCTCCGCTCAACCTCGTTGGCCTGGCGCGAGATCTCGTTCGCCTCGTGTCCGGTGACAGCGACGACTCGGCGGATACCCTTCGCGATCGAGCTCTCTTCGGTGATGACCAGATCCTTGATGCTATCCGTCTTCTGGACATGCCTGGAAAGTCAGCTCATCCATCATCACGATTGATGCTTCGGCGAAACTCACGTTCCACCGCAGAACTCGATACTCGTCGACGCCCACTTGGTGTCATTGATGTTCTTCCTGATATCCTCCAGCGGGAAGCCGATAGACACCACCCGCACCGGGTCCGGGTACGCCTCTCCAAAGACAGCGCGCAGCCCCGGGATCTTTTGCGCCTCGACAAGCGGCATCTCCTCGGCGTAGACTGTAGCCGCCTTTTTGATCCAGTCGTTACAGATCTGCTCAATCTTCATCAGGTCGTCGAGGACGACAGATTTGTTGTGCGAGAAGTCGAAGCGGAGTTTGGAAGGGGCGACGAGAGAGCCTTTTTGGTCGATGTGGTCTCCGAGCACTTCGCGGAGCGCAAAGTTGAGGATGTGGGTACCGGTGTGGTTGTTCCGGATAGGCCAGCGACGGAGCTGAAGTATAAGCTAGGTTCACATCTTAGGAGGTGAAAGGATAGCTTACCTCGTCGTACGTCGAGAGGACCTCATCTCCAACCTTGATCTCCCCCTCCTCCATCCGCCCAACATGCAGCACATAGCCGTTGAACACCTGCACATCCTCCACCTTGAACTCGGCCTTGTCGCCGATCGACAAAAGACCAGTATCGTTCTCTTGCCCTCCCTGCTCGGCGTAAAAGTTGGTCTTGTCGAGGATGATTCCGAATGCCTCGCCGGTCGGCACCTCGGAGGTTGACGAGAGGAACTTGGAGCCGTGGTAGATACTCTTGACGTTCGCCTTGATCTCGTCCGTCTCTGTAATACGTCAGCTCCGCTCCTGACTGGGGATAGGGAGACTTACGGTACTTGGTCGAGTCATCCGTCTTGGGCACATCCGCGTTGGCCTCCAAAGCTCCCAAATCATGCACATCCAGCCTGACACCGGCGCCCGCCTTGTCCTTTCCGCCCGCCTTACTCGCCTCGAGACTCTCCAACCTAGCCGCCTCGAAAGCCACCTTGTCAATCTTGAGGCCCCGCTCTTCCGCCATGATCTCGGTGAGATCGACCGGGAAACCGTACGTGTCGTACAACCGCCAGACGTCTTTACCACCGAGGGTCGAGGAGCCTGACTCCTTTGCGGCAGCGGCGTACTTCGAGAAGAGAGCCTCTCCGCGGTTGAGGGTGCGGGCGAACGAGGCTTCCTCCTCGTTGAGTATCTCAACGAGGGCAGGGACCTTCTTGGCGACTTCTGGGAAGATGGGTTTCTGATGATCAGCTATGACCATTCACCGTGCTAGATAGGGCTCACCAGAGACTCGACGACGGTAGGAACAAGCGATGAGAAGAAAGTCCCAATCTTGACGTTGAGCTTGTTGCTCGCATACCGAACACCTCGACGCAGGATTCGCCTGAGAACGTAGCCCCGACCGTCCTTGTCTGGTACACCTCCATCCGAGATGGCGATCGTGAGGGTTCGAATATGGTCCGCAATGACTCGGTAGGCAGTATCGACGCCATCTTTGTCCTCATCTCCGAGCTTGCCGGTATAGTCCCGGGCGCCCGTCAACTCCTGGATCTTGGCGAAGATGGGCGTGAAGACATCGGTATCGTAGTTGGACGAGACGTTGTGGAGGACGGAGACGAGCCGCTCGAAGCCCATACCGGTGTCGACGTGCTTGTTGGGAAGGGGGCGGAGCGAGCCGGAAGGTTCACGGTTGTATTGGATGAAGACGTTGTTCCAGATCTCGAGGACGTTTGGGTCGTCGGCGTTGACCAGCTCGGGGACGGAGCGGCCACCGATACGATCAAAGTGGATCTCGCTGCATGGACCGCATGGTCCGCTGGCGCCCATCTCTGCCGAGTCAGCTTGTCGATCTAACGAATTCATCTGGGAAGGCGCTGACCCCAAAAGTTGTCCTTGGTGTTTCCAGGAAGAATATGCTCCTCCTTGACCCCAAGATCCCGCCAGAGTTGTCTGGATGTCAGCGTCCTGCGTCTGGAATGCGGTCGAAGGACAAAGCTGGACTTACTGCGCCTCCCTGTCCGGCTCCAATCCCTGAGACTCGTCACCCTCAAAGTAGGTCACATACAGCCGGTCCTTCGGCAAACCATAGACGCGCGTAAGCAGGTCCCAGGCCATCGTGAGGGCGCCGTACTAGGTCAATCAGCTCTCCGCACGTCTCGGTGTTCGAAACGGGGCACATGAGCTCACCTTGAAGTAGTTGCCAAACGACCAGTTTCCCAGCATTTCGAAAAAGGTGTGGTGGTAGGTGTCCTTCCCGACGTCATCGAGGTCTGAGGAGGATCAGCTATAGGTCTCAGATGATATAGGTAAGGTCAAAAAGGGCTAGAACCATTCAGACATACCGTTGTGCTTTCCTCCAGCTCGGATACACTTTTGACTGTTGACAGCTCGGACGAGCTTGCTGAGGTCCGACTTTGGGTCGGCGGTCCCCAGGAAGATCGACTTGTACTGGTTCATACCCTGTGGCTGTCAGCGACCATCTCAGTGAGCTCGTTTGGTCTGCCGCTCCATCATCTAACGCAAGCCACGCCTGGACAACCCCCTCCTTTCTAGCACATTCCGCCCGCCCGCCGCCCATAATACCTCAACTCACAGCATTGGCAAAGAGCAGCGTATCATCATCGAACGGGATAACTCCGCTACTAGGCCAAAAGGTGTGTTCGAACCCCGGCGCGTTGACAAAGTAGTCAATGTACGTCTGACGGACTTTGGCCGCCGGCCAGTTCTCCGGCTGAGGCCATTTCGCGGGAGCCGTAGTTGGGATCTCGGGGGCGGAGGTAGCGGGGGACATCCTTGGAAGAGGTTGATGGTGCTTGGCGCGAGGCGGAAGGGTCGTGTGACTGCGCAGAGCAGATGCTGAAGGTCGAGTCGAGATAGAGGTTGAGGAATGCGGAGTGGAAACTCGGATTTGCCGAAAAGATATCTGGGCGTAGGATGAGAGGTGTAGCAAAGGGCGACGAGCGAGTATATGGGTCATATACTGATACTCCAGCGGCGAGGACTGAGCTTATCTACTGGTCGTATCGAGTCGAGTCGATGCGGATAAGGAAAAGGTGAAACGAAAGGATGAGGAGGCAAAGGGAGGAGGAGGAGGCGCGGAGAGGAGGAGTCGAAAATGTGGAGGCTGGTCAGTGCAGTGGCGGGTGGCGCCGTCATAGCTCTTGGGGCCTGATTGACCTTGAGCTTGGGCATGGGAAGTGAGGCCCTAGGTCGCAGGCGCTGCGCACAGCTGAGTCTATGTACTTGATTCGCAGTCTGCAATGCATATGCTATAACAGCCTGTCCTCGATCCAGCTGAAAATGTACGGTATAATCGTGCAAGCCAGCAGCCCAATCCCAAGATAGACAATCACCTTTGTCAAGACTGCAAGATCAGCCGTGAACTTCAGGATGCCCGGCAGACGCACCTTCTACATCAAACTTGATCTCTGTCGGCCTCGTGCTCCGCTTAGCCTTAGCAGGCCCAGCCGGTCCGGCCTTTTTGGTTGTCGCCTCAGCGGTCCTACCAGATCCCCTTCTCCGCAGAGCTGCGTCGGGAATGTCAAGAGGATTGAGACTCCCAGACATACTGCCTCGGGCCGCGAGCAGGTCCGTCGGAGAGTCGACTGGTGTGGCCTCGGCTGAGGAGTCGGCTTGCGCCATGTCGAGGAAAGAGGGAACAGAGCGGATGGGTGTTTGAGGGAACCCTTTGTAGTCGCTGCGAATCAGTAATGGCCAGATATGGGTCAGGTCTACAGGTAGGACAGACGACTCACGTGGCAGCTGTGTATCCCTGTCTGGTCGGTAGGTCCACGTCGAGTGTCTTGGAGTAAACTCGGAAGATGGTCGGCAATACACGAAGGAGGGTCCGCTTCGCGAGTATCCTCCATCCGAAGACGATTGCGATACCTGACATGAGCTCGCGGTCACTGCCGGACAAAAGTTGGGCGAGCTTACCGAGTACTAGTCTCTCCAGAACGATAGTGGCGCCTATGATGGGTCCCCTACCCCAGACTTCAGTAGCAAGTGCTGTCGCTACCAGGCCGTTCCGCACTTCGTACCAATGCCCCAGTACGCCACCGAGCATGACGGAAAGCACAGCAATGGCGTCCTCGAAGCACGGACATGGGTCCACCGGTTCCGGATGATAGTGCACGCATGCGAGAGTGAGAGGGATGCCAAGCAGGGGAACTGGAGCTGTCAGCTTACGTCCGATGTTGGGAATTGAGGAAAGGTAGCGCTGACCTGTTAATGATCCGGACGTGGTCCATAGTTCAAGCGGTGCCTCCACAAGTAGTCCAGTGGCCCAGCAGGCAATCCCCATCAGAGATCCTCCTACCACATCGGCTGAGTAGTCAGCCACGGCGCATTACACCTTTTGTATCGGTAACTTACCAATCGAGTGCATACCGGTGTAGACTCGCCCGCCGACAACACTGACCATGTAAACCATCAAGACTAAATTGATCAGCGCGATCGTATTCTCCTTAGAGCTATACATAGACGTACTGAGAGATGCGATACTGGTCGCTATAGGACCTATAGCGCTTCTGACCTCCCAGACCCATTGGCCAAGAAAGAGTGCAATAGTGAGGGTATTGGTGGAATGGCTGGAGGGGAAGCCGTACTCATGCGCATGAGTGCTCATTGCTGGTTGATAAGCGCTTGAGTAGCGAGTCTCTGACCCACCGAGACGGACGACAGGCGGGCTGTAAGGTCGAGGTGTACAGACCAGGTCTTTAGCGAAAGAAGACATGTAGATACCCAGGCCGACAGCATTGAGCAAGCTAGCGCGTCAGCTCCGCGTCCTTAACAGAAGGAGTCGGACACATGACTCACCCTCGACCCTTAGCCGGGTCACCGTACCAGAAGAACAGCGGTAAGAAGGCGTTGAAGAAGGTATGAGCTGATAAGCTCAGCTGCAGCTCCCTTCAGCTCCCCGGTAGCCACTGCAACTCACTGCCAAAGATAGCAGTCCAGTAGAAATACTTGTCCCTCCCTTCCGTTCGCACCCTCAGCTGCCAGTCCGCCATCCACTTCTTCTCAACATGTAGCCTCCGGACGAGATACCGCCTCGCGCGTGCCCTCCAGGCAGGCAGCGCCGCATCATACACCTCGTCGGGCTGGCATCCGGGCTCCCACTCTTGCCGTACTTTCGTACCTGGTGTGGGTGCATGTTGAAAGAGAGCTGTCTCGTCGTTGAGGTTCGGCGGTGGTAGCTCCAGCTTGGGCAAAGCGGGTTGCGTCCGCATGCTGATTCTCGTAGACGACGATGTCCGGCCGGCCAGACGCGACCGAGCTTGGCTGTCCTTTTGCCAGGGCTCCCTCTGCAGAGTCAAAGTCCTGCACGGCTCCGCAGGTGTGTATTGACCTTGAGGGGTATAGCGAGCGGTCTTACTCCTAGGATGTGGTGCGATGGACCATATGATAGCCAGTTGGCCAAGGCAAAGCTTTGACCAGTTTCGCGACTGCGGGGTAAAGCTTAAAGATGCGGGGTCAAAGTCGAGACCAGTTCAGCGGCCCTTCATCTTCACTCCTCACGTTCTCCTTTCAGTCATCCAACAGCTATAGACATCATCGCCAGATCGCACGTCTCGGTCTGAAGATCCATCATAGCTATCACATCTGAGCGTAGCTCGGAAGTACCACGGATCTGTTCAGCTTCAGGCATCACGACAACGTTTAACTTCCTCGGTTCCTTTGCAGCAAGATGTCATCTCCTTACGCCTCAGTAAAGGTGAGTTCCCCAGCTATGATGCCTCTTATCCCATTATGCTAACCAAGCAGGCGCAATTCTCTACCCTCCCTGCTTTCACCCCACCAGTACCTACCGCTCTACTCCCCTACATCGCCTTCTTCACCCTTCTCACGTTCTTCATCCTCTCCTTCATGTTCACAACGTGAGTCTCGATCTCTCACGCTCCCATGACACGCGCTAAAGGTCAGACTGCCGAGATCAAAGAACATCGTGCCGGAATTAGGGACCGCAGCGATTGCGAGTATACTGGCTGGCGCTGGGGTGGTGGCTATGTTTTGCACGGCCGGGGTTTACGTGTAGAGGGATGCAAGATCCTTCAGAGTTGGAGAGGGCGTCCCCTTCGTTTGGAATGGGCTGGCTTGGTCAGCATCTCGGTCTCTGATCTGTCTTCGTACCTACAGGCTATACTGACATGTGGTCTCTTCTGACAGTAGCTTTCGCTGCCATCGCGCGGGCTCAAGCATCACAGGTCTTCTTGCCCGGCTCCGCCGACTCGCTCGAATGGATCAGCCGCAATTTTTCACTTCCCAAGGTCATGTAAGTGCTTGTATATCTGTTGTGATGATTATAATTCGAGGCTGACCAGTTAGTATCTACTCTACCGGCGGAACGATACTCGCTGCTTCGACCTACTCTCGCCTTGACAATCTAGCTTATGGCGAGCACCAAACTCACCCTCCAACTGCTCGAACTCTTATCGACGAGGTTGACGAGGTACTCGATATCGCTCAGGTCGCTATCGTCACATTGCCTCCCCGGATCAGCAATGATCTTACCTCGCAATACTTCGTCAACATTTCGCGGCACTTCTCGATACATGCTTGTCGAGCGGACTCGGACATTGCGGGGGCTATCGTCCTTCATGGAACGAGCACGCTAGCTGAGACTGTGAGTAGCCTGAACATGTCTGCATGCCGAGCTAGAGCTGACCCTCAGATCTTCGGCATCGACCTTACACTCCCCTGCTCAAAGCCGATCGTCGCTGTTGGCTCCATGCGGCCGCAGCGCGCTCTCTCATCCGACGCCTACCTCAACTTCTACCAAGCAATCTCTACCGCCATATCTCCTTCTTCTCGGGGACGCGGAGCGCTCATCGTCGGGAACGACCACATCACCTCTGCCTTCTTCGGTACGAAGGCCCACGCAAACAACCCGGATACATTCATGGCCCTCGAGCAAGGTCATTTGGGGTATCTCTTCGCGGGACAACCGTACTACTTTTACGATGCTGCGCGGCCTACCGGGAAGCAGTTCTTCGACCTGAGCCAAGTCGAGGGGGACCTACCACAGGTGGATATTTTATATGGTCATAGTAAGCCTTCTTACACCCAATCAAATCCGGTGAAGCCGCTGATATCTCAGTCGAGTTCGATGCAGACCTGATGTATGCTTCTGTCAAATTGGGCTCTCGGTGGGTCTGCTCTTGTGGATGTTTCGCGCTGTCGCTGATACGTATAGCGGCATCGTCATCGTGGGTATGGGCGCTGGCGACCTCAATGCTGCAGGTGACGTTGCAGCTGAAGAGCTGGCATTGCGGGGTATACCTGTCATCGTCTCGGCCCGGCCATATACTGGCTCCTCGTTTCCCAGGCCTCACCCAGACAGCAAGTGAGTCAAGCTTCCCTTACGGTCACATACCTTTGGGGTGTAGCTGACGGACTACTAGATTCAAGACGAACTGCATGTCCGCGGAGCACGCCCGGATCCAGCTGCAGCTATGTCTCGCTACAGGCATGAAGATGGAGGCGATTCGAGAGGCATTTGAAGGTCCGTTCAGGCGGGCCGTTTATAACGAGGCAACGAGGTTCTACTACCCTGCTCGATAGCTAGATAGGTATCTGCCGGAACAAGACTGGCGTATCAATTCCGGAGTTATCTTGACGCTGACGCACTAGCACTGATGAGTCTGATACTGACCCTTCACCCAAGCTGTGAATCAGCGCTCTGTTGAGGTCGCATGCACAATCAAATCCGCCGTAGCACTCAGATTCAGGACTGCAAAGTGACGGGTCGGCATCCCTTGTCGTCGATCGCTTGCAGGTCGAAGGAGTGTCTCCACGCCGGTGCTCTCTCCTTTGTGCTCTCCTTTGATGGGAGGAGCCCCGAGCCTTTTTCTCCTTTGTTCGAGACGGACAGCCTGGTCCTCGTCCTATCCATTACTAAGGCAATGGTCCTACATCCTCCAGTCTTTGCAATCACTCACCCAATATGTCTCATCTCGCATTGACCGGAACAGACACTCCGCTGGTATGGGTAAGCCGTGACGTGTCGCTTCCCAAGGTTATGTGAGTCAAGCCATGCCTCTCACGCGCTGGAGCAGGAGCTCAAACACCTAGTATGTACTCCACCGGGGGCACGATCCTCTTCACCTCGGCATACTCGCGTCTCGACAATTTGGCCTACGGAGGGGACAAGAGCAAGCCAGTGACCATTCAAGACGTCATTGACGCCGTCCCAGAGGTTCTCGACATTGCACAAATCGGCATCGTCTCGCTGCCTCCCCGCATCAGTAACAATCTCACCTCGCAGGACTTCGTCAACATCTCGAGGCACTTCGCTGAGCATGTGGGCTCTGAAAACTCAGATATCGCTGGAGCTGTTATCTCTCACGGGACGAACACCCTCACTGAGACGGTAAGCCCAGGCTGAAGACTCTCCAAGTAGCTGGAGCTGACTCGTCCATCAGATCTTTGGCTTAGACCTCACCCTCAACTCTTTCAAGCCCATCGTTGCAGTCGGGTCCATGCGGCCTGACGGAGCCCTTTCCTCTGATGGCCACCTGAACTTCTATCAGGCGATATCTACGGCCATATCCCCCTCGTCCCGGAGTCGAGGAGCTCTGGTCGTCGGGAACGATCACATCACGTCCGCGTACTTCGCCAAAAAGGCGCACGCGAACAACCCGGACACCTTCATGGCTCTTGAGCAGGGGCATCTGGGATCTCTGTTCGCAGGGCAGCCTTACTACTTTTACGAGCCTGCGCGACCGACTGGTAAGGCATACTTTGATCTCAACAAGGTTGAAGGGGAGTTGCCGAAGGTCGACATCCTATATTCACATCGTATGTCACCCTAGCCCGCTAGCGGATATGCGAGACTGGTAGCTTACGTGTCAGTCGAATTTGACGCGGACTTGATGCACGCTGCTGTCAAGGGCGGCTCGCGGTCAGTATAGCCAGACCTCGCCCTCAGAAAGTAGCTGATAGCGTCAGAGGGCTCGTCATCGTCGGTTTCGGGGCCGGAAAGCTCACTACCGCCGGGAGAACCGCGGTTGCTGATCTCGCATCGCAGGGCGTGTCCATCGTTTCCGCTTCACGACCCTTCACTGGATCATCCTGCCCTCAGCCTCATCCGGATGCAGAGTAAGTACAAACGGTCCGGACGGTGCAATCCGAGATCAGTAGCTGACGAATATTAGGATCAAGACGAATTTCATGTCTGCCGAGCACGCACGAATCCAGCTACAGCTCTGCCTCGCCACAGGCCTCAATACGGACGAGATCCGGGAAGTCTTCGAGGGTCCATTCCGCCGGGCCGTGTACACCGAGGCGACGAGTTTCTACCGTACATCCTAGTAGAGGCCATCGACCTTTTGCTCCGCGATAGAATCAGTCATTGTCAGTTGTTCAGGAAACGTGATGGCCGCTGTGAGCGCTGCAGTACAGCTCGCAGCGCAGTACAGCTCGCAGCGCGACAACATGCCGCTGGGCTTGGCACCAGGCTGACCGGCCGATCAGCACTACCCGTATCTAAGACTTCTCGCTTAACGATAGAGCCGTTGCACACTTAAGATACATACTCTAGTATCGAAAGTGCTTCAAACCCTCCAAGACACAGTCCGATCAGTGATCGTACCATGCTTTTGGATTGGTCTAAAGTAGGACGTGCCTTTCTCTTTAGTGTGTATGATTTGGTGGACATACTATAGCACGAGCCATGTAGAGGCACAGTCCAATCGAAGAGATCGATGTAATGCGATCGGATGCTGCAAGATTGGCTAGTCGCATGCTGTAGCGGACAACTGAGCGGACAGGCCTGGACACTGCCTGGACAGGCTGTCCTAAACACCAGATCTGTACTAGTTGCAGCGGCTCGGAGATCTTGACAAATAGCTTTCGGACTTAGCTTCGATTTAGTGGGGCGCATTACGGTGTGGCGTCAGGGTGAACAGCTGTGAAAAGCATAACTAGTCCGATCGGAAGCGGGGCGTCAAGGGGGCGTGCTGCGGCGTGATCAGGTTATCGCTTCCGGCATCTCGCGGCGTGACGTTTTTAGCTCGGGGTCGAGAACTTGGTAAGGCAGATTGAGTCAAGGTCAATCAGCGCAGGGTGATCGAAGCCAGTATAGGACGAGACAAGCATTCGTGCCTTCACCAAGGATGGAGCTAGTCATACTCGTGGCCAGATGCAAAGATTGGGTCGCCTATGGCGACCACAGCGGGAGCGCAGAATTCCTCAAACGATAGGGGAAACAAGGTTACTCTAGCTCCATTCAGTCGCTACTCCACCGCCTCATGTCATGTTTCGGGTGCAATCTCTCAAACTCTCCGATGTAAGTATGCAAGGCTGCGGGGGTGGTACTCGCGGATGGGGGAGATATGTTCACAGCTGCATCCGGGACCTCGAGAGTGTCTTACCGCACTGAATAGCTTGATGGGCTCAGACATTACGCCCTCTTCGTCCGCCCACGGCCGCCACTGAATCATCTCCCCGCAACATCCTCCGACAGCGCCAGCAACAACAACAAGCCTAAGCAGGTCTTGTGCTCTTTGACGCTAAGATCAGGTACGCTTGATTCACCTCGCCCGCTCATCGTCAAGACCAAAGGGCCAGAACGCTGATGTGTCCCAACAGGTTTCACCCATCCACATCCGTATAAAAGAGGCGTTTCGACGAGCGGACCAGCTGCACACGTCTTTTATTGTCTTAGACCGTCCCAGTCTTGAACGATTCTCGAACCCCCATCCCATGTCGCTGATCACGGCTGCCTCGCTCACGTCCATCCTTGCCTATAATCGACGCACTACGGCCGACTCCTCTGCTCTTCGGCCTTCCTTTTCCCTTCTCGCCCACCCCTCCCCCTCTTGTTCATACCCCCTCCACAATGGCTCGCGACACCTTTGCTACTATGGGGCTGGACCTCATCGGATCTCGGATCGACAATGGGCGCCTGGTGCTGCTCAAAGTCCTCGGTGTCGGCGCATACGGAGTCGTGTATCTCGCTCAGGACACCTGGCAGCCGCAGCCTACATGGCTCGCCGTCAAGTGTCTCCTTCGAGCCGGTCTCGACACACGGCAGCGCCACTTCCAAATGCGGGAGATTGGGCTTCATCAGCTGGCGGGGAGACATCCGGGCGTTGTCAAGCTGCACAAGGTGATGGAGGAGGACGGTCTGATCTTTATGATCATGGACTACTATGACGAGGGAGATCTGTTTGGGATGATCACGGAGAAGCAGCGGGTATGTCCTTTCTCGTGCCTTCAAGAACGCAGCTAACGTAGCAGTACCTCGGGAACGACGAGTTGATACGCAAGGTCTTCCTGCAGATCATCGATGCCGTCGCCTACTGCCACTCAATGGGCATCTACCACCGTGACCTCAAGCCGGAGAACATATTGGTGATGGACCAAGGGCGGAAGGTGTGCATTGCAGATTTTGGGTTGGCGACGTCGGAAAAGGCATCGACGGACTTTGGATGGTGAGTCGAATCCTATTTGAGATCAGGACGCAGCTGACAAGCTAGTGGATCCACGTTCTACCTCTCCCCCGAATGCCAAGGCGGCGCCTTTGACCGCGTCAACTCCTACATCACCGAATACAACGACCTCTGGTCACTCGGCGTCATCCTCGTCAATCTCACCTGCGGTCGGAACCCCTGGCGCCAGGCAACCCTGTCGGACGAGACTTTCGCCGCCTTTGCGCACAACCCCAACTTCCTCCGCACCATCCTACCCATCTCGGAAGAGACCGACTATATCCTTCAAGGTCTCTTTGACCTTCAGCCGAACGAGCGCACTCGGATCCCAGAGTTGCGCCGGCAGATTCTCGCCGTCAAGCGGTTCACCATGTCCGAGGCGGAGTTGCAACACGCCCACTCTGCCGCCCGCCAAGCCGCTGCGGCCGCTCGTACACCCGCCCCTCGTCGGCGGCCATCACTCCACGTCCATGTCGCACAGCAGCAGGTCGCTGCTGACGCCGGTCAATCTAGGCCTCAACGAAAGCACACGGCTGACTCCTTCTCCTACATCGAGTCGGAGGACCAATACATCACCTCGGGCCAATGCGAGGCATCATGGTCGGGCTCGCAATATGACGAGCCAGACATGGTCATGGACCATTCCTCCGGGGACACCCGCTCAACGGACATTATCACTCCTACCCGCGAACGGCATCCCGGCCAGCCAGACACTGGAATCCAGCACGGCTCCCACCCCGACCCATCTCGCTCTTCATCCTCTGAAGAAGCACTTCCGCCCACCCCTCCATCCTACCCCGCCGACCATCCTTCCCAACACTGGGAGTCAGCCGAGAGCGAGAAGAGCATGCACTCGTCTCCCCGTACGGACCGGCTCCACGCATCCACACCATCCTCCATACCGGGCTTTCGTCTCCGGTAGGGCCCATCAATCTCCAGTCCATCGACCGCATGTACCCATCGACCGCATCCACCCTCTCACGACATCATCTCCACAAATCATGACTACCGGAACGATCTCACGTTGTATGTGCTGTAAGACCTGTAAAGACTGTGATGAGGCATGAGATTCCGGGGTGTAGAGCAGGGCAGAGCATTGTAGAGCACTCAGCATACTGCCCCAATATATATGTAGACCGTAGATAGTCTAGCTAGATTCATACTATGCATCAATTGCTTGTCCCGAGCCGCACCATGACCGTGACCTGAGCACGGCGCTGCCTAGACTGCTGAAATCGTTACATTCCTACAACCTACAGACATCGCTTGGCTTATCGCCAAAAGTGGAGATGAGCCCCGACTCGCATCCCGGCTGGACATCTCCCAGGCCTTGCCTGCGCCTCCTGTGCCTTGGCCCCATGTGATCAGATCCCCATCTCGCCATCTCATGGCCCGTGTATCGTCGAGTTCACCTGACTGACCCAGGACTGAACATCAATCCCCTCCGCCGGCGGTGTTGGCGTCTGCGTCCTGTGCGTTACCCCCGTCGCCGCCAGCCCACCCGCCGCTATTGCGCCATTCCCAACCGCCACCCCTGGTGCTGTCGACGCGTTCGCCGCCTGTCCGTCCGTATGCGCCGGAATGACCGGTACTGATGTAGCTGGAGCGTTTGCGCGTGAGGCATCTGCAGCGAGAACAGAGGGGGATGTTCGAGCAGGAGCGGCGGGATTATTGGGGGTGGATGATCTAGCGGGCTGGACGGTCGAAGGGCCCGCTACAGCTTGTCGACTGGGTGAGGATCGGCGACGCTTGCTACCGGTGGCCGAGCCCTCGGCGTCACCTTTGCCGAACGTCTTGTGCGATTGTCGATGTTTCCGGCCGCCGGTCCCTTCGTCCTCCGAGTCGGACAGGGACGTTTCGTGGACTTTCGCCTTGTCCCATAATCTCACTGAAGAAGTTAGCGGTGCGCCATACTCTGATTTTAGATGCACGTACTTGGCTTGCGGTTATCCTTATCTTCCTCGTCCTCCATCTCTGCGTCATCCTCATCATCATGCGCCAGCTTCGGTACGTCTGATTGCGTCAGCTGATTCTCATAACGCTACAACGGTCAGAAAGCTGGACTTACGGTGCATCTGCACACTCGGTGCTGCCGTCTTCGTCTTCAACAGTTCCACCACCGACTCGCGAATTTTATCGAGGTATTCCGGGGTATTGTGATCCGTCATATTGCTCGGTCTCACGTTCAGCTCGTAGTCAGGTCCGTAGTATTCGTAGTATTCGTTGTTTGGTATAGCTGACCGTCAGCTTGATGTTTGTGGCGACGATGGACTTATCAGCTGTACTCACTACCTTGCAACTCGACTCCAGCGGCTATTCCCGTCTCGTACGCCCACGTCCTCGCCACGCTCTTGACCGTATATCCCCCTCCGCCCAACATCAACAGCGGCAGATTGAAACTCCGGATGAATGAGACACAGGCCGCGTGGCCCCGCATGGAAAGGTTGAACGAGCCGAGGAAGTCTCCAGAGAGTGAATCGGCACCGCACTGCAGGACGATCGCGCCGGGTCGGTACCATTCGATGATGTGCCGCATGGTCGGCTCAAAGACTGATTTGTAGGCCTCATCCTTGATACCGTCTCGAAGTGGGACGTTCACGGCGTATCTGATGATCAGCTGAGAAGTACGAGAACAGAACGTCGGACTCGCCCCTTGCCCTTCCCTATCCCGTTATCCCTCACCTCACCAGTCCCGGGGAAGAATTCCCCATATTTGTGGAAGCTGACACTCATGACTCGGTCGGTGGTGTAGAAGGCCTCTTCGACACCGTCACCGTGATGAACGTCGATATCAATGTAGAGAACTCGCTGATGGTATCTGAGGAGCTCCAGAATACCTAGTACGATATCTGTACTGTCAGCTACCGCTTTCACAGCCAGAAGCGATGACGACCTACCGTTCACATAGCAGAAACCACTTGCTTCGGCCTTCTTGGCATGATGCAGCCCTCCCGCCCAGTTGACAGCTATATCACACTTGTCCCTGGACAGTCTAGCGGCTCCCTCTGAACAGTCAGCTCGGTCTTGACCTCGGGAGCAGCGAAGGAACTGGCCCATAGATCCACCAGCGGAGATCGAGCAGTACTCGAAGAGGCCGTCGAATACGGGACAATCGTCTCCCACATTGTCTGTCCATCAGCTCGAGCAATGACCGACCAAGGTGAGATACCCACATTTGACCTGCTCCTTGCCGAACTGGTGCGCATTGTCCGGGTTGATGCGGTTTAGGAAGTCGACGTATTCGTCGGTATGAAATTGGGTCATCTCGCGCTTTGTGGCAGGCTTAGCCCTCTGATATAGTCAGCTACTGGAGTGGAGATGACTCGGGTCCAAAGCTCACGAAGATCTCCATCTTCTTGTACAGCCCATAATTCATGACCAGCGAATGGCACATCCTAATCCGTGTGGGCTTCATCGGGTGCCCAGGTCCATAGTGGTAGTTGCCGATATCCGAATCGAAGAAGTAACACTGAAACTGGTCAGCTACATTCCAAGAGAGTGTAGCAGGCGGGCTTGGGTGGATGTGGCCGGGACGAAGGAAGGCGGACATACCACCCGCTTCTTGCTCTCCCCCATGATTGGGTCCATCCTGGCGATAGATTCGCCTTGGGTAAGTCAAGCGGCGGGTCCTCTTCTTCTGTTCTCTTGACTATGAGTGTAAGAGAAGCTAGTATACTATGAGCTGTAGGTGAAAGGGATAACGTGTGATAGACGATGTAGGAGGCAGAGGCAACAGCCACTCTTGCTGGTCCGACCGGCCGGAACCAAATTTCCCACCACCCAAAGTCAACCCAAGCGACCTCTACTACCACCATACATCACCTCTCGACTAAAGCCCCTACATAGCTCCTCCACCATGGCCTCCTCTTCCAACATAGACGCGCTCCCCTACTACGATAAGCAGGTCGAAGTACCAGGCGAGTTTCCCGCTTGTCGAAGGGACCTCTGCAGCTCGCTGATCCCTCTCAGCCGCCAAAGCTGCTGCTCAGGCTTTGATTGAGGCCGAGCTCAGGCAGACTCCACAAATAGCCTCGGATGATCCGCGATTACCGCCAGATGTCGCTGTATTTCCTGTCAGTCTTACTCTCTCATGAGCTTAGACTGGACTGAGCTGAAACGACAGAAATCAGCCGGCTTGACGCAGTTGCTCGAGAACTACGAGTCACATCCAATTCGCGGGATAGATGCGAGCAAGTATGCTCCTCCAAGCGCAGCGGAGGGCGCGTCGTTAGAGGATCTGGTCGCTGCGGAGAGACAAGGAAGAATAGGGGAGGGACATATGGATTTAAGGTATGTTGTTCTCCATCTCTGTCGGGAGGGTGTCGCTGACCGGCAGAAACGACAACATCTCAGTCCTCTCAAACTACGGTCCCAACGCCTACCTCGTCCGAAACTATCAGCTCAACTCTCAGCTCACCGAGCTCAACTCGGTACTCGGGGACTTGAAGGAGCAGGTGACGGAGGTGAACCGGAAAAGGAGGGTGTTCCAGGAGGACACGGGTGTACATTTGGGAAAGCTGGAAAGCAGGTGGCAGGATCTGATTTCGAGCACGGTGCAGCTGGAGATGGCGTGTAGGGCGATGGATGGGGAGGTGAAGGGGCTGAGGAGAAAGGAGGAGGAACTGAGAACGGAGGTGGCGGATCTGGAAGCGCAGCAATAAACGAATGCGGGAGGGCCAGGGGGACATAGGCTCTTTGGGGTGGGTCCCAAGGAGGCCTAGGACGATTGGGAGGGAGTCCTCGCCGTACGACTCTATAGACCAGCTGATGATACTGTTGTACATGTATACCAATACAAGTCTCTGTCTAATCTCCTCTGAGCTTCTGAACGCGCTTCAACACTGAGTCCTTCGATGGGTCTGCCTTGTCAGCGACAAGTAGGTCCACGACGAGCAACCGAGAGAAGTCTCACCGTATGGGTGTTCCTTGCTCGGGATCTCGAGCAGGGCAGGGAAGGCAGCCTGGTATTTGTCTACTGACGGTCGGATCTTGTCGGCGACCTGAGGGATTAGCTCGAGGTCCATCAGTATGCTCTAGACGGGAGCGGCTCACATGCTGGTTGATGAGGAGGATGGCGATATCTTTCCGTTCGGTGAACTCTTGGAAAGCAGACTCGATGACGCTGGTTTGTGTCTCTGTTGGATTGTCAGCTCGCCGCTCTTCGTGCTGGAGCTGTCCCGCTTGCACAGACGACATGTTCCCCTTGTCAGCCAGCGAGGACGCTGCCAGCCAGATTGTGTGGTCTTTCCCTATCCCCTCCGTCTACTTCCCCCATGTATTGCGCCGAGAGCACGCAAGCTGCCTCCCCAGCCTCGGTCCGTTCGTCTCAAAGAAAGACCTACTTGAATCAACGATCAAGAAGTTCTTCTTTTGGTGCTGGTCGACATGTCCTATTCCGGCAAGGAGCAGACCCGTGATGGAGTCCTACAGAGTCAGTACTCATTCCGAACAACACCTGATGCTTCTTAGGTGCCGCAGACCATGGGCAAAGCCAGAACCCGCGAGAGTGGACGAAGAGCTCACCTCATCTCCAATAACAGCCAACAGATTACGGTCTTTCAGGTTGACCTGGCTCGACATTTCTCGCGGTCTTGACTGATTAGAGCTGTTGATGGGTCCTCACGCGGTCGCCAGGGTGCAAAGAAGCTGAGGTGATAGGCAGTGGAAGGTAGAGGAAGACGGTGTGACACCGAGGCTCTGAGCGGTCGGTGGTCGGTGCAACGGCAATCCTTCCGTCGGAAGCGGAATCCATACACCTGCTCCGGTTCGCGTTGACGTTGGGTGTGTTGTTTGCTCTTTCATCTGCACTATATCAAGCAGCATGGCCGTCGAGGAGCTAAGTACTGAGGATGTGATCTATAGGGCCCATATCAGGGCGATACCGTCTGCAAAAGTAAGCCTTATCTGACACATTTCGTGGGTGAGAGCTGACAAAGATAGGCAATTCGGTTGGTCCAGTCCCGCATTCGCCAGAGCGGTATCGCCGTCGAGCAGGCCAGGTACCGGCTGAGTGGTGAGCTGCGTATCCCTCGAGATTGTCAAGTGTGGGCTGAACTGACTATGTAGCCGCCCTGATAGCACTATCTGCTCAAACGAGCTCGTCCACCCTGTCCACCTCATACCTTGCAGAAGCTCTGAGCTCCGGGACTTTGGATTCGCAGGAGCTTGCCATCCAGGTGCTCTTTGGTACCAGCAATGGTAGCTCGCTGCCTTCACATTGTCTCGCTGCCATCTCAGCAACGCTCATGGGGACGGCATGGGCGACAGCGATCGCGCAGCCCCTCCCCGCCCAGCTGGCGAATCCCAGTACTCTGTCTCCGCCAGATATCGGGACTTCCGCCTCAGCAACCGCTGCCGATGCACCGTTGACTCCCACTCTTCAGCTCCTACTACCTCTCCTTCGCCTCTGCGCGGACTCGGTCACGCCTCCCCCTCTCCCAATCGTCGCACTCACAGTCCGCCTGCTCTCCTCACTCGAACCATACCCCGCTCCCCCGCTCGAGGTCGGCCTGGAGGCATCCGCCCTCCTGCCTCAGCTCCCGGATGCGATCGCTATACCACTCCGGACCTGTCTCGGCGGTCTCATGGCGGATGTCGCTATCTCGCAGAGTGCCGCTGAGCTGAGCCTTGCTGCACCTCCCGCCGCTTCAGGTCCTGCTGGCTCGTCAGCGGAAAGCCAGCTCGATTTTCCTGCTCTACCATCTCCATTCCCGGCGGACAGGCCGACCCCGCCGGTCCTTCTATCGCATATGATCTCCTTCCTCCTTACGTACACCCTCAACTCGGGCAAAACGGCCTTTTCCCTGTCGACACCGTCAGCCGAGTCTGGACTATGGTCGGCGGACCTGCCGCTCCTCAAAGCCGGTCGATACTTTGCATCGCCCGAAAAGTACCTCGTCAATCTCCTCGAAAGCTCGTTGCAGCTGGTCATGGGGACGCATCAGACTATCACGCCCGACTTGCAGCGGTCGCTGCTGTTCGTGACGGAACGACTACCGCAGCTGCTAAAATATTGGAAAGAGAATCCTGTTGTGGAGTGGCCGTATCCAGTGAGTCAGCCAAATCTCGGTTGCGGCCGCAAGCTGACAGTATAGACCAATCTCACCGAGTGCTTGACGACCGCTTTCGAACTATCGGCTGCGAATCTATCCTCCTTCAACGCCTGGGTAAGCGCGACGTATGCAGCCAGGCTGGCAGACGCGGAGGGAGGAGATGACGGTGGCTCGTTCTCCATGGTCGAGGGATGGAGCGTGACCACAATACAGGCGGTCCTGGTACGGCGGTTGGTGGACCTGGATTTGCTGGAATCATCCGCGGTTGGAACATTGTTACCGGGCGGGCTTCTGCCATCTGGGGCAGTAGGCGAATCTTTACTCGTCAGTGTAGTCTCGTTGCCTCGAAAGAGGGGTTCGAGCTGACCAACAGGACCGTGCATGCTCGGCAAGCCACGCTTCTCTTATGGTCCTTGAGATCATTGTCGCCGCTTCGCCCGGAGCTTCCAGAGCGTTCGCGGCCGAGTTCTCACAAGTAAGATCACCACCCTGCACCTCGAGGCTGTACGCTGATACAATAGGCCCTGGTAGTGGCCCCTCAGATCCCTCTTCCAGACAACCTCTTGATCAACCTCTCGGCTCATCCTACCCTCCTCATCGCCCTCTCCTCCGCTCATCAACCAAAGCAGCTCCTTGCATTCGCCGTCAACCAGCTGCTGCACGCCCCTACCGACGAATCTGCCCAGGCGGATGATCCTCAAGGTGTCTTGACAAGGTTTGGCGAGGGTGTTGTGTTTGTCGAGGCGGTAGTCGATACCTTTGATCTGGAGCTACCTTGGCTGCTTGCGCGGTCGCGGCGGGCGGTCAGTCTGGGACATATGGATGGAGGTCAGAAGACGTCCCTGAACGGCTGGGTCAAGGCTTTGGTGAGTGTCTCTGATCTTATCGAGGGGAAGAGCTGATGATGCAGTTTAGTACAGAGGGTATCGATGATCACATACTTTTGTAAGCCTTGTGATAAGCGGATATCACAAGGTCCGATCTGACAGATAGATCTACGCCGCCACGGGACCTCTGCTGGCTGGCTCCCAGCATCATACAACAGGCTATCGCAGCAACTGCTGCTGGTCGTCTCGATCGGGATGCTCTGCATGGCGGATTGTCTTACTTCTCGCAGCCACTTCTAAGCTGGTGTCTGGGCGGTATCATCTCGTGGCTCTCAAGCGAGGTGATCAGGAATGGGTAAGCTCTCGTGTGCAGTCGATCCAATCGGAAGCTAACGCTTCAGGCTGATCTCTGCGCTGCATCTTGACGTGCTGCAGACGATCTTGCTCAGCGACTCAACGCCCGAAGTCCTCATCCGAATCAACGGCAAGGCTATCGCTCGGATACTCGACCCTCAGTCTGCTCTGGCTACTGTCTTTCAAGCTGCAAGCTTCGATGCGCAGGCAGTAAGGACCAAGCTGGAAAGTATACATAGCGCCGGACGATCCTGTAAGTTGCGCTGAGTGGAGGATACTGCAAGTCTTGCAGCTGATATTCCAGGGAACGCTGCATCCAATCCTTCTCTCCCACTCAACACCTTCCGCTCACAACTCCACGTCATCCGGCACTTAGCAATGACCCAGCAACCCTGGTCCGGTCCCTTCCTCGCCGACTTTCAGGACTGCCTCGTCTCAGAAGGTCCGCTCCCCATGCTCGAGGTGCTATACTCGGAGCTCGTCCGCCCGAGTCTTGAATTCGACCGGGCAAATGGCGATCCGCTGGCCTGCTTCGCACCCACCCTCCTCGCTCTCACGGTCGACGGGTACCGACCTCTCGCCGAGGAGCTCATCACCACCTTCGTTCCCCGCTATATCGAAAGCTCATCGGCAGCCGCGGCCAGCACAAGCGACGCATATCAGCTGAGCGGACTAATCAAAGCCTCACTCCTCGTCCTGGCTGAGCTCGAACCGAGTCGGGACGATTCTGGCCCTATTGCGTCTTTGGCGGCAAGGTTGGCGGAGGGGTTAGCGGAAGATCTGGGAGCGCTGGGTCGGCGTCCAGTAATGGAGGCAAGCGGTACAGGCATCAAGCGGGTGCGGAAGCGGAAGCTGGCGGAAGGGTCGGGCAAGGCGCTGGAGGCTGGGCAGAAAGCATTGTTGGAGGGGATGAGGAAGGCGTTGAGCTCGGATGAGGAGCTGTGCGCCAGGTTCCCGGCACTAGCGAAGATTGGTCTCAGTTGATTGCGAGATGGGACGTTCGTTAAACTGCGCCAAGCGTTCACTAAGTGGACGCTGCAACTCGCTCATTCGAAGTTTTGGTAGCAGAGCTGGGGGCGGATCGAATCGAATGTTTCGAGACAGGACGCAATATGTTTCAGGTGAGTTTGGATCTCCATCTCACGCCCTGTTTGTCGCATTCTGCAATAGGCAATAGCAAGGTCACAGTGCTCATTTCCAGCTTCATCTATCTGCCACATCTCCGGAGCAAGTCATCACATCGGCGGACCATCTCACCCAAAGGATGCACACAGCGGCCAGGGGTAGATCTGAAACAAGGCGGAGCGGGCGCTAAACAACCAGGAACAGAGATCTCGCTATGACCTCCGACACCTCATTCAGCGAGCTTACTGTATATTCCAGCGATGGTAGCGCGGTTACACAGCGAAACGACATGGGTCCGAGTGATTGGGCAGATCTGGCGCTAGCGGCAACGAGATTGCATGTCAGCTTGTCAACCTTAATGGACTCACCTCGTGCTGGATCGCACTGATATATAATCCTCTGAGCTCATGTCCCGCTGATGGCAGCCTGATTAGTATCCTCCCTCCTGTCTATCTATCTTCTACCATCTACAACCCTATCTTCTTCATCTCATCATGTCGGAACGGAATGTTGGCGGTTTCTTCCAAAAGGACGCGGACGCGATCTTCAAGCCTATGGGCGTGAGTAACGGATCGTCGACTAATGCGAAAGGACCTGGCTGATGTCATAGACCTTTCCTCTCGGTATGTGCCTGCCAATCCTGCGCTAGCGCTAGTAGAAACCGGCCGTTTCTGACTGTACAGCTTGCCAATTTTCCTCGCTCATCATCGACAACTTCCTCGGGTTCGTCGTCCTCTGTCCCGCCAGTGTCCTTTACTGATCTTCAGGGGTGTGCTGGCGGTACAGCTGTTCATGTACTATCGGTAAGCCCTTCCCTACTCGGGTCCCAAGCTGCTCTCTGACATCCCAGCTACCACGGAGGAGATAAGCTCTGGCTGAAATGCCTCGTCGGCTATCTTGGAGTAAGCTCCGTCTCGCGATCTGTCAGGCGCCACGGCTGACACTCCAGGTCATGAACGCCTTCGTTACCATCTTCTACTGGGCGTACCAGTCCTACCTCTTCGTCGAGAACTTTGGCAACTTCCTTCCGTGGCTGGAAGTGCGGTGGTTGGCGCAAATGCCATGGATCGACGGGATCACTGTCTCCGCCGTCCAGCTCTTCTTCGCTTACAGAGGTGAATTCTGAGTGCAGTCGACCGCTTGATCGCTTTGCTGACGTCGCAGCGTACCTCCTTCTGAACCGCAACAAGTTTGTCCTGATATTGATCACGTGCATGGTCCTCGGAGCGTGAGCCTTGGTGTTCTACTGGTCTGAGAGAGTAAGAGCTGACGACCAGGCTGGGAGGAGCTATTGGCTTGACAGTGAGTGCTAGCATAAGGTATCAGGATGCAGTAGCTGACCATCCAGATCGTCTTTGGCGGACAATCATCGCTACTTGGTGCCACCAACTCTGGCCCCACTCTGATCAGTACGTTGATATCATCGACGCCTTTTTCGCACTGCGATCGAACCGTATGCTCACTTCCTTAGCATGGCTGGCCTTGACCACCGCCGCAGATATCACCATCGCCGTTTGCATCATCACTGGTCTGCTTCGATCCAAGTCCGGGTGGGTGTCTCTCCGGGACATCAGCCGCTGCTCTACGCTGACAATAAAGATGGACACACACAGATAAGCTGGTCATCAAGCTCATTCGATTGACTTTCGAAGCTCAGCTTCTTCCGACATGCCTCGCTGTTGCCTATCTCATCGAATGGAGTGAGTCGCTTCCCTCACCCGCACCGGCAAGGCGACCTTAAGCTGATATCACCAGTCATCACGCCTGCTTCGCTTTTGGGCGCCACCTTCCAAGCTCTTCAGTGTAAGACCTACACCGTCGGCTTCCTCATCACCCTCTTGTCGAGAACGTCTTTGCTCTCAGATTCCGAACACCGGAGGACCACCAAGGTGAGTTGATCCGTTCGGATTCGCCCATTGCGCCTTTGGAGATCCGCTGATGATATAGGGCGCTCAGGTGTACGGCATGTCCTCTCGAGGTCCAATCGAGGTTGCTGTCCAGGTCGAAACGCACGTCAATGTGGGTTTCCTTCCATTCCCAGATCGCTGCATATAGCTGACAAGCCAGGAGAACAAGTTTACCGTTACACCGGCCGGAGATGAGTTTCAGTCGACATACAAGCTCGAAGACAACGATTCGACCTCGGATATCGAACTCGGCCACAGCAACCCATCGCAGGCGAGGCTGCACAACCCCAAGCCGTACCCTGCTCAGCCATACGCGACTTCGGCTATCCCTGATGGCTTCTAGACACATATCCTGCGATCTCGGCCCAGAGCTGGGGCTTTTCACATTCTTTCTAGCGGACTATATCGTGGTTTTGGTAGCTCTTGCAAATGCACAAATAATTGTTGAGTAGCTATATTGGCCATTCGGGTGTTCAGAAACATCGATATCTGGGGTACAAAACTCGCTGCAGACTGGACTCTTGCAAACACGATACCATTAAACACATGCTCAGGAGAGTCATGCAGTAGCCTCAGCGCTATTGAGCAGACACGGACCCGCTTCACTTCAACGACGCCGAAAATGAGGTCATGCCGAGGAATGCGGAGTTGGGAACGGTGATCGGCCGTGTCGATGTCACGCCGCGATTTGGCGGCTCGTTCATGTACATCCTCTCTCGCAGCTCGTATCAAGCTATACGGCCACCTTCGTATAGACCATGATTCCCCACAGGTGTCTTCGATCCAAGCATCGGCGAGGTCCGGGCAGCGCATGTTTGCGTGTTTGCGTCTAGCCCAACACGCAGACTGAATGACCGTGACCGACCGTTACTTTTGTCGCCTTGCGCTGGCCCACATTACTAGGAGCCGAGTATGACGTGTACGCGCTATGTCTCACTCGAGTCGATATTGAGTGAGGGCGGCTGTGCCTGATTCTAGAGCGGCAAAAGGGGTATGACGCTTCACGACCAGCCACGTCGGGGTTGTGTGGGGGTGTGGCCCAGCCTCCTTGCCGAGTATAAGAACCCGCTTTCCCAGCCCATTTCTTCTTCTCTCTTACATCTACAATCACCTCCAAATCCTCAGTGGCGAACAGCTACCACTACTCCCACACGTCACCTACCACACACAACACCCAGTCACCTGCCCCCACCACATCCTACCCAAGATGGCGTCCACTCCCTTCCTCGAGCGCGACTATCACTCCCTCATCGTCATCACCTGGTGGGCCCTCGGTGAGATGCTTCGCATCAAGTCCCAGCCCCACCGCGGCAAGATCGGCTACTTGTCCTTCGCCCTTTACTTCGCCGTCCTCATCGCTGTGGTCTTCGCCTACTCTGTCCAGCAGATCGGATACCTCATCGTCCTCATCCTCCACAGTACCGGCTACATCGCATACACTGCCCTGCCTACCAACATCACTGGCGGTGCCAGGGGTGGGATGCTCGGTAAGACCAGCACCGACGAGGAGAAGAAGGTGGGTGAGGAGGATCGAGGTCGGAGCAGGAGGATCAAGAGCCTGCATGTCGGCACCAAGGCGAGCTCCATTTGTCTTCAAATGATCGATGGGGACGTCCAGCTGATACTTACTAGGGCGCGAAGGGTAACAAGGATAACAACCCCATCGACGAGAGCGGCAAGGTTCCGGACGGGGGGACCATCAACGACGGGCCCGGTGGTAAGGTGAGTCGCCAATGTTCCTATCTGCCTTCTATATTGCTACAGAGCTGATGCCTTCAGGATAATGATACCTTCTACATCGAGGACAGCCCTATCTCCACCCCCGACCTGATCTACTCGGACGAGGAAGACTCCCCAAGCCCGGCCCATACCCCCCACCGCGCGTTCCCCGGCTACACTCGTGCCGCCGGCTCGAGCTACGACGCACTCTTCCCCCTTCGCACTCCCCTGTCCATGGGTCGAGCTCTGCCCACTAATAGAGACCAGCTCCTCGCCGACATCCAGGCGCTGCGCGGTGACGAAGACCCCGCGCCGGCGTACGAGGACTTCGATCCGCTGGGCGAGTACTCGTCCGGCTGCGTGTCCCTCGGGGCGCCCATCCAGCTCGGTGGGCCCTCGTCCGGCTGTCGCGCTTTGGGTGTCGACTCCAAGGTGGAGGGTCGGATGTAGGTGTAGAGTCGCGCTCCCATAGGCCTTAGGCAGCGGAGCGCGCATACCAAAAGAAGGGTCATTGTACTCGAGCTCAAGTTGTACTTCAATATTCGCTCTCCCCGTTTCTTCTGGTCATCAAGTATTTTGTTCAATAGGCGCCTCGTGCTTTTAGGATATGTGGTCTGTATGCAGTAGTCGATGCAGTCCGTAGTGAACATCTGTGAGGCGGTATGATGAGAACGGTCAATACCGCGTTAGCGATACGCTGTTCAGCTGGATCAGACTATCTTATGAGCTAGGTCATGCAAACTTCTTGGTACGCTGGCCCTGACACTCTGATGCCTGCCCCACCTTTCTTGCGAACAGGCAGATGGTGGACCGTGCTCTGAGTCTCGATGCAAGACTAGCAGGAAAGCCCGCCCCCCTGGGGCGGGCGTCACTGAGGGCGAGCAAATGACTGGAGCGGAAGCAGATTCGCGAGGAATGTGGCACCAGAGAACCGCTTGAGGTGAAGCCATGTAAGGACCGTGCATGTTAAGTGAATGTACTATAAATGGTGATGATTATACTATATAACTACTACCCAGGTGTAGAAGAGGGACCCCCGCCCGAGCCCTCGGGAGCGCCCTCGGGAGCATCGTCTGCAGCGAGAGATCTGGTGTTGCTCGCCGGGTTTCGTCGCCTACGCTTCGGCGGCTCAGGCTTTTCGGGAGTGGACGGAGGGGTGGCGACATTGGGATCGGGGATGGAGATATCGTCAACGCGAATGACATAAATCCCGGTGGGCTCGCGAATAGTCCACCCACGCGTGGTGAGGAGCCCAATCCTCAAGCACGCTATGCATCAAACTACAGCATGCAAGAAAAGAGGAACCGTCTATCTTGGGAGCTTAGATGCTATAGCGCTTTTCAAGTGAGCAAATCAATTGAGAAATGATGGAGAAAGAGAGAGGTCGATTTCGTGTTGGCAGGCTAATTAATATAAGGTAGAAGGAGGCGATTTCCGCCTGAACCTTGTCATTGCTCTATATAGGAGTGACCAAGAACCTCTTCTCACCAAACACCGTTGGTGAAACGGTATCATGCATCCTTGCCATTAAAAGCCGGTTTATTGGATGCGGCAAGGGTTCGACTCCCTTACGGTGTATACCTTTTTGTTCCCTCCTACGCTGACCCGTCTTTTGCTTTCACGCACCGTCGGCCAGCGCTCGTCGGGAAGGAGGAGATGCGGATACACGCTCGACATGTTGACACGCACCAGCGTGAGCTTGGAGGCCTTCTATTATGCCCGAGGCATCGCACCTGTGTGCAACAAGCGTACACGGATGTCCGAATTGATCGCTCGGATCGCCCAACTCTCCTCCCCATGTCATCTTACTAGATCTGCTCCCCCTACCGATGCCCGACCAACTTCATCCCTCCTACATACGCTGAATCACCGCCTTCATCTCGCTCACCCCTACCGCCGCCCCCGCCTTCTCGTCATAATCATCCCACCTCCCCTCGTCTCCACCATCCTGCATAATTTCGTCCAGGTCATACTCAAACTCTGTCCCGCTCTCTTCGCCTTTACACCGCCATCGACCCGAGAAGTGGTATTTTGTGATTTCGAGCCCGCGGCAGTCGAGCGCGATGAGCGGGACGGGGGTGGAGGGGGTGGTGGAGGAGTAGGCGAGGGGTGCGAGGGATTTGGAGGTGGACGATGGGGGACAGAAGGAGGCGGAGTGTTCTTTCTAGAGTACTGTCAGCCTGAGAACGTACTTATCCATTTTCAAGTAAGAGTAGAGGAGGGGCTTCCAGCGGGCAAGCCTCACCTTGCAATGTCCGCATCTCCAGACGAAGTTTGCTGTTCCTCTCGATCCCGAGATTTCAGCCTCATCCTGCAGCGGCATCAGCTCCTCTCAGTGAGCTCCTCCATTGTCTCGAGGAGGGAGGTCCGGTATGCATCGGGAGCAAGGAGTAGAGAGCATGCCTACCTTCTGGCTGATCGATACGGTCTTGGGGTGTTCCTCGCGGCATGAGGTACATGCTATCTAGCCGGATCAGCGGGTATCCATCAGAACCACTCGCTCAACACGACAGGAAGGACCGCAGTGAGTATAGTTAGCCTGACTTACGCTGAAGAGATACTGGAAGTCCTCGTCGGCCGGTTGAACCTCCGTGACACCCTCGAGCTCCATCGAGATCATCACCTTTAATTTCTGGTCCTTGTTAACGCACATTCCTTATTTCAATGCGAACAGACAGCTTACTACCATATTAGCCAGTCTTTCGGGCTGTATCCGTGTCAGAGATGGGCCGAGTCTTGACAGAAACGATGGAAGGATATTGAAGATGGCGCAGTCGACGGCGACCGCGCGACAGCCAGACCAAATGTTGTTGTGTGGAGCCCCACAGGGGTTGCTGGAAGCTGCTCCCCACTCGGCCTTGCTTGCTCATCCATCAATTGATCCACACCGTCAGCATCCGGAAAGACTGTCTCATAAGCTGTGCGGTGCACCGCAGTATCCGATCCCAAAGCGCCTATCCACGAGTCCCATCTTGGAAGCGGAACGAACATGGTTGTCGAAGTCCCTCCTGATCTCGCGGGCCAGTCGAGCCTCTATGCCCACTCGGACCCTCTGCTTCGAAGGTGAGCCACCCCCGCTACTTTCTGCCTCGACTGGAACCAGGCCATCTGCTGATCTGCCAGATTACGAGTACAAGATACGATAGGGAAAGATATCACTGATATCGAGCGGTACTTCCGAAGTAAGGAGGTCTTGGTGTTCTACGCAGGCTCAGAACATGGCTATAGTGAGTATACGCTCCTCTCGGCGCCTATAGGAGAACGTAGACCACAAGTGTGGGGTCAAGGCATCATGTGAGTCTGTGCTGACTGGAGCAGATAATCTCAAGAAGTTCCACCATGTGCGTAACAAGCAGCAGCCTAGCTGTCGAAGACAATACACCCACCGTATGAGTACCCCTAGCTGACTTGACAGGACCTCACCCGCTTCGCTGTCCGAGAGCTGAAGGTAAGAATCCTCGCCTATGCTCTTCGTGTACATACTGAGCCTGCAGACGTGCTCGGTGATCTACGTCTCCACCGACACCTCACCTCGAGCGGTAGACCAGATCCTCTCTGGCCAGGCGTTCCTCCGCATGACGTTCCACGACAATTCGGACTTTGCACCTATGGTGACACTTCGAGAAGAAGCAGAGGGAAAGAAGGCAAAAGGCAAAGGAAGGGAGGTGGAGATGGAGGAGGTTGCGAGAGGAGAGGAGTTTATCGCGGCTGGGGTGAGCTTCTTCCCCTTGTGCTGCGCAGCGGAGTTGAGCTGACAATGCTAGGAAGTCGAGACCGGGATGGAAAAGGTGTACTTTGGCGAAGAGGAGAATCGTAAGCTGGCGCTGCTTCCCAGGACGCCAGGTCCGCCAGATCCGCCCAGTCAAGCTGATCATTGCAGCCAGTGACTACGTCCGCCCTCTGTCACGTGCAGCAGTCACGTCCCTAATGCGGGCATACGCTACGCCGAGTATCGCCATCTAGTGAGTCCCAGCCGTATACCGCGCCTGTGGTGAATGTGCAGCTGAAGTCTCAGCCATCTGCCTACACATTCATTCATCGCTCGGAACGTCAAGATGTCAGCCTTCGATCCCGACCTGGTAGACAAGAATTACCATACCTGGCGGAACGGCGGTAATGAGTCGGCCCGGCTCATAGGTGCGTCTTTCCTCTGATGGTCATATTCGAGTTGTGGACGGGTCTTCCGAGACGAAGGGACGGGGGCTGACCGACAGATATCATCATGAAGATGCGGATACCGCTGTTCTTGCTGGCTCTTGCGCTCATCTACCGGTTCTATCTGACCATACATCACGGTGAGTGCTGCTTCTCCCAGACCAATTAGACCCAGCTGAGCGATAGTGGATGGCAACCCACTAGCGGACTGGCTGTACACCTTATCGAGAAGATTGCAGAGTTGAAAGCTATGCACACCTGACACCTGCACTGCTTGATCGTGGCGCGATACCACCACTGCGTCAGTAGCAGATGAGCCATGAGATCAGATGACCTGGAGATCGGGAGCGTAGACAAGCCCATGTGACGACAAAAGCAAGTGGAAGAGATCCTTGCATCCACATTCTAGTCGTTAGAGGTGGCTCCAGCAGGAGCGAAGCGTAAAGGGGAGGAGGTTGAACATCTTCACGAGCCAGATTACTAGTTCCTGTCAGCTGACTGTGTCGCGCTGGCTCTTGTTGGATGTAAGAGGACTCACCAAGCTCTCCATCTGGGCCACGACCTCGTCCAACTCGCGCTTGGATTGCTGGTACTTCTCGACTGCTTCCTGGTGACTATCAGCGCTCTTCTTCGTTGAAGGGCGACAGAATGTCCAGCCCTGCCGGGCTCAATCTGCCAGCCCAAAGGGGATACATAACTCACCCCGTGCTTCCGCTCCCACTCATCCCGCTCCTGCTCGACCCGCGAGACCTGCCTCTCAAAGTGCTCCGCCTTGACGTCCACCTGTCGCAGCCTATCCAATCAGCTCTTCGTTCCCCGCAATTGCCACCCAAGACCTCGGTCCCGGTTTGATCCTGAACTCACTTCTCAGTCGTCTCCTTCAAGTCCTTCTCGGCTTTATCCAGCTCTTCCTCCAGAAGCTGCACCTTGCGTGTCAGGTTCTCCCCTGTAGTCTTGTGCGACTCTCCCTCCGCGCTCGCCGTCTTGAGCTCCTTGATTTGGTTTTCGGCATTCTCAAGGCCCGTCTCGGAGAGCTGGAGCTTGTGCTGCAGCGAGGCGATCTCTTGTTCGCGCTCGAGCAGAACCTGATTAAGCTGAGGTATCAGCAGGGACTCATGAGCATAGCCTGTCAAGGCCATTCCTGAGCCACATACCTTCTTGTTTTCTCCCTCGGCGGTCTCTGCGCGTGACTCGGCAGCCTCGATCTTCTGGCCGAGAATGGTGAAGCGCTAGAATATGAGCTGATAGGGTCTTTGGCCGTCATTGGAGGCTGGTTGAGCATGACGGACCTCCTTGATCTTGTCCTGGGCAAGTCAGCGTTGTCCCGACACAGCATTCCTGGCCCGTTGAAGCTCGATCGGAATCCATCTCGGGTCTTCGAGCTCGCCCGTAGTGTCATTTGGAAGCGCCGACTCACCATATTGTCTGGTTGGGCTCTCTGCTGTGATGATAGTGGTTGAAGGGTGATGTATAGGAGATGTACCCGGTGTATGCACAGTCGAGGTCCAAGCGCGTCCAAGCTCAGATCCAGACACGCGTCAATGGGTGATTGGGTACCTTGATTATTATCAGCTCAAACTAATGCTCCTTTTCTCCCACATTCCCCTCCCCCCCGCCGCCGCCCATCTCGCTCGCCTCGCTTGCCTCTGCCTCTTTCTTTAGGTAACGCCAGCATGCTTCGGTCGGTCCGCTTCCACTCAGTAGAGTAGTCCAGTCGGTGGACCTCTGAAGAAGCTCGCCAGACTATTTAACCCCCTTTTTCCTCTCGACTTTAATCGGAAAGGAGGCGAAGGGGATCCGCACCCCGCAGGACATCCCTCGAAATACCGTCTTTACGCTGGGAGAGGTGTCGTATGGGGACGCATACATCTTTTGCTCTTCTCGTCAGGTCAATTTGGATTCCATGCATCCGAGCGATGAGTAAGTCAGGTTGAAAGGAGCAAGAGGAGAGGGGAGATGTTCGCAACGTTGGATTCCGCTAATCTCCTCTGACCTACTGATAACCGCCTCCTCGTCCTCTTCCCCGCCCTCCCTCCCTTCCATCGCCATTATTATCATCCCGCCGACCTGCATCTCCAAGTCAGGCGGGCTAAACTAAATGGCAATAAAGACTACTCTCTCGAGAGGCGGACCCTCAACAGAGCGTGCCTATCTTTCTCGGCTTGTTCATCAGGCCGTGCGTGGTGGGCTTGTTTTGAAGCGATCCGACAGCTCTTCCTATCTATTGTACACGTAGCTGTTATCCTGCAATATGTGATTCCCAAAGCTCTCCAGTTTGAGCAGTGAACCTTGCCTCAGGTCGCGTGGGTCTGGAACTTGCTCGGCCGATTCCGCGCCGGGAGCGTCATCCCGCCAGATCATCTCTTCTCCCCTATTCCTCCATCCTTCTTGCATCCTTCTTAGCCATCTGCTCAGCATATCTTCATTCCCCTCACAATGCCGCCCATCAGACAGCGCGACTTCGTCATGCCCGCCGCAGCGTTTACCATGGCCATCGTACTCGGTCAGTTCTGTTCTCTCTTCCCGGTTGCAATCCCCAGCTAAACACGTCCTCAGGCTTCTACGCCAAGTCCTCCATCAATTACGCGCGCGAGAACGCCTCGAATGAGCGTGGAAAGAGCTACGAGCGCGTCTTGTCGGAACGGCGCGCACTGGGGATGGATGGGGATCTGTTGGAGGATCGAATGAGGCGGAAGGCCGAGAAGGCAGAGAAGGAGGCGGCGTCAGTCGGTGTGGCGACAGCGGAGAAGATGGGAGCATCCGCTGCTTCCAAGGGACCGACATGATCGACAGGTCGCGGGGCTGGGCGGTGGGGCGGATCACCGGAGATACTGGGGAGCTTGGGAGCCGAGCGGGAGGGATCTGGCGGATGCACTTGTGATCGTCTCGTCCGATGGTCCGTCATTGACCAGTGTGAGTTAACTTTGTCCCTCTCTGTCCTGAAGCATGGAGAGGAGCTGAAAGTCAAGACCGTTCTGACCAACCTGCCTTCCTGCCCTCGCCAAACACCTCTGAAAAGACGCCGGAGCCATCATGGTGACACGCCGCTAGAGTGAGTCTCGTGTCTCGTGATCTGAGCGATAGACGCAGCTGAAGATCAGGAACAATCGCAGCGGATGATCGTCTTCATCCAATTCCTCGCCTCTCGGCCCCACATCCCTGGAGAGTGGTCGGCGACTCGCCCCATCTGCCCGTTCTGCTGCGCGGCTGGACGATACGAGGACACTATCCGCTGTACCCATGTCATGGCTTCGACCAAGTGTGGATGGCTCTGCGCTGACAGAGTGCTGTGCGAGGCTTTACGTCCGTTAGTGATGCTCAATACTATCGACAAGAAGTGCCGTGCGCGTTAGCACTCGGAGAGAGTACGTGATCAAGAGCGACTATATGAGGTTTGGCATGCGGTATCTACTAAATATAATAAGATGATCCGGCTTTCCGAGGTCTATCGTGCTGATTATACTGATGACATTGATTGATACTGTCCGACAGAGTGTACAGGTGGGGAGGAGCTATACAAATGGTCGATGGGGATGGGACTGGAGGGGCAAAGAAGGTGGGGTAGACTTGAGATTGAGGATGAGGGTCGTGAGGTTGAGGCTGGGGCCCGAGAGGTTGAGGATGGCGGCCGAGAGGTTGGGGATGGCGGCCGAGAGGTGGTTAGGAGGGATGCGAGTAGGCGGAGGGGAATGGTCGAGGCGATTGATCAGACGACGGCGGGATGTATCACCATTCATCCCGAGGCAGACCGAACGAGACTACGCCCTGTGCGTCAAAGTGGCGTGTGAGATCGGTGGTGGCTGATAAGTCAGCTCAGATTCTGAGATGTACGGGTGTTGCGGGGAAGATGGCTTACCAGGTGCGCTATACTCTGACTGCTCGACAATCTCAAACAGGTCCGTATACGCCGCAGCGAGAGGATGTCCGCTGATACGTCAGCAATTTGCCACTTCCCACCTAAAACCGACCCGCCACCCTCCTCAGCGCCACTCAAAGAGCGGAGCTTACCCAGTCATCCGCATCAGGTTCGCCTTGAGCCTGAACTCGCCCGTGTACCGCACGCTGATATCGGGAAAGCAAAAGTACACTCCCGCCGCCCCATCGGTGTTGACCATTTCGGACGGAGTGGCGACGAGCGTACCGTACACCATCGCTACGACCTCGCCGGTCGAGAGCTGGACCATGGTGGCGTCGTCCCCCTCGGTAGTCTCTAGAGTGAGGTGGACGACGAGGAAGGGCAGCTCGTCATGCCTGTATATTAGCAAGGTAACATAGGGATCGACCTTCCTTCTCGCCGATCTTGAAGGGGTAGGACTCACGGTATCTCAAGTTCTCCCTGCGAGTCCCAACAATCCAGCTGTATGATCAGAGGAGGGCTGAGTGGTAGGCGCTCGAGGTAATTGACGGCTCGTTCCCCTCCGAATGCAGCAGAGCGCTCGGGCTGTTGGATAGGTGTTATTCGATAAGTCCTGATTGATCAGCCCATCTTACTGCCGGAAACTACAGGCAGACCTACCGCTGTAAGGCTGGAAAATCGATTCCACCCAAGTTCATATCTGGTTCAGGTGGAGCCGGATACGCGCCAAGCTGCTGGATCCTCTCGTCTAGGAGCGCTGTGAGCTGGGAGGGCGAGAAGGCGTAGGGGTAGTACGTCGTAGGGAGCTGTAGGTTGGCGTGCGTATCGAAGGTGGTGGTGGGTGGCGGAGTGGGCAGAGGTTGGGTGGATGAAGAAGGACTGAGGTCGAGAAACGGATAGGGATGGGGGTATTGCTGGGACATTAGAAAAACTGGACAGCATTTATAATCATAGCGGTGCGACAGTGTGATTGAGTGGGTGAAGTGGGGTCGGAGATATAAGAGACAGCAAGGTTGAGACCGGGAAGAACGGCCGGCCTTCTAGAAGGGGTGGAGGGGGATGCAAAGAACAAGTGGGGTAGAGAGGGAGGGAACGATAGAAGGAAGAGGGGTCGACCCAGAGAGCCGATTCGAGCTAGTCGTGTCCGTTTCAGGGCGAGGGGACGATGATCAGCGGCGTCATGTGTGGACGAGAGGACGGCGAGTAATGAAGGTTGTGTGCTGTACAGCTGCCCGCCTTGGACGTTCCGCGCCTTGGTCCGATTAGGCTTGAGCCGGGAGCCGGGATAATCGGAGCCTTCAAAGTGAAATGGTTCGAGGGTTGTGATTGATTGATGGGGTGAAAGGGTCGAGATCTGACGGTAGAGAGTGATGTGGCGGTATTGAAGAATGCAAGCGCCAAAGCTGAACATGATCGTCTGACTCAGCCGGTTGATGGTCCGAGTGCCTGACACACATTACAGGCCAGGGCGAGCTGACAGCGAAAGGATGGGGAAGAGGTGTCGCCCGAAGTCCGATAGGATGGTTGCGATTGAGGATGACGCCAGGTGTGTGGACGAGGACAAGCCCCCCGTGTTTCACGTTTCAGATCTGGACAGAGGGCCGTGCGTAATGAGGGTGGCGAGGCGAGCTAATCGCGCGAGTGACTTGAAAGGTCGCGAGCTTATCAGTCGAGTACCGGCTGTAGGACAGTTGCCCTGCGCGATCTAGCTCGTCCGTCGAAGCGGTGGTCGTGTGACGGCGGACAGTCCATCGTAGGGTGGCAAAGCCGAGATTTTTTACTACTCTTGGGCTCCGTGGAGGCTGGGAGGGATAAAGTGGTAGTGAAAGTGGATGGAGAGGATGTAGATGAAAGGTAGGGGACGGTAGACACGAGCAGAGGCAAGACAACGCACCTATACTCCTCCCGGATCGTCCATGCCGAGCCCAAGGAATGCCGGGACTCTGTGCCTAGCCTAATTTAGCGCCAATCGAGGTATGCCGTGGTCTTTCGTGTGTGAATAGCTAGGTATGAGATTGCTTGTCTTAAAGGTCTAGCCAGCGCAAGGGTAGAGTAGACTGGAGGATTGGTATGATGTGCTACGCGATGTGTTGGACTACTCGTGATCATCTACATTCCTAAGCGCTGCAATTTTCGCCGCAAAGAAGCCGTCGTCGATCCTTAGCAATCCGCTTCGCTTCCATTGGCTTCTGTAGATCATTGAGTGTCCCATGCCGCGCCGCTCCACGGCTCATTCGTCAACGGGGTGCTCTCTCCACGCCCTTGCCCCTCCCCCGGACACCTGCCGCTCGTGAGCCGACCGCTGATCATCGAGGCGCTGAGCTCAAGGAGTCCGCGTAACGTGATCCCGATGATGATCGCCGTCCTCGTGGCTGGAGGATTCCTGACCTGTCCATCGGAAGGCAACTGCCGAGAACATCCATTAGCCAGCGTGTGGATCAGCGGCGTCAGGTATTCAGCCAAGAGGGGTATTATGCAGTACGAAGAAGGAGCCTTGGCCCTGAGCGCCTGAGCGCCACGCGCACCCACCGCCTTGAAGTCGCTTGGAATGACGAGCGTGATTCGGATAGACAAAAGGAAGAGGCGTTCCTCGTTCTCGGCGTCCGCCTTGAGCGGGACATTATGTTCCACGTACTCCGCAAAGCATGAGCGGAGCATTCACGGCCCGCTCCACAATGCAGATCACGGAGATGTACGTATGCGGCGTTGCGGCAAAGTGATCGTCGGTCATCCCGGTTTCACATTATGACGTTATGACCCATTCTTTCGGAGCCGCTTTTCGCTTCGTATCGTGCTCTTGTCTCTGAGCGTGAACTTTACCAGTCCCGATGGCAAGGTCAGCGGACTCAGTACTCAGTGCTTAGGCCTCGCATGCCCAGTCGCAGCATCCAGCCTCTTTGGGCGCTGGAGCTCGAAGAGAGCTTGGCTGACTCCACATGCTTGACAAAGCCGCCCCGCGGCCTCGGCGATCGTCACGGAGAGATGTGATGGCGATGTGATGGCGTTGTGCGCGCCGGTGTCACGGGAATTAGCGGCAATACCGCGAAAGAGTATATACATCATTTCGGAATCTGATGTTCCCGGGGGAAGTGGTCTTAAATCAGTATGACTCGTCACGGACTTTGGCGGCGTTATCTCTCCCCTGCCTTGCTGTATTTGGTTCCAGCTGGTCTCCCTCCAGTTGAATGACGTTCTACTCCTCCCTCGTGGCTGATTTTTCGCGCTATCCTTTCGGGGACGGCGACGGCGATGTTTCATCCAACTTGGGTGGGAGCCAAACATCCAATGCACCATCTTACATAGTCGTCTCTGCTTGAGCTATATAGCCAGCTCCAGCGTTCCTGATGGCAGAACAAATCCTATCCAAGTGAGTCTCTTTGCTTCTCCACGCTAGAAAGTTGGCTGATATCCCAGCCCCGCCGCCCTGAACGCGCTGAAAAGGCATCAGCTCGTCTCGCTCTCGAAGCGATATGGCCTGAAGGCGAGCGGGAAGGTAAGCGTCATGATCAGACTGTCAAAGTGCTTTAGACTGACGTATAGAACGGGGATATGGTTGAGCGATTGCAGGCTTGTGGGTCATGTCCTGCCCGGCGAATCCTCTTTCCCATTCCTGACGAGTAGATGCCGCCGCCCTTCCATCCGGCCAGGCCTTCCACATCCCCGCGCCTGAAGCGCCTAATACCCCTCATCATGCCAACGTCGACTTCAATCCCGCCGGTCCCGACACTCCTACCCCCTTGTCGCCTTCCGCCCGCGAACAGGAAGACGACGTTGATATGCCCATGTTCAACATCAACATGCCGCTCAAGCTCGACAAGAAGGCAAGCATGATCTCCGTCAGCTCGGAGAACTGGGACAAGATGTCGGAGAGCGGGGCGAGCTTTATTTCGCCTATGAAGGGGACGGATGAGGGGAGTGTGCGGTCTTGGAAGAGTGCAGGAAATGGCGAGCCGCTCTCAGACTTTGGACGTAAGTGGCGACATCGAATTGTTCGTGACGGGATGCGACGCTGATTCTGAAGCGTCTGACATGCCTGGCAGGACCGGTGCATCCAGCAGCCGCGGGAGCGTTTTCGCCTTTGCATCATCGCTCAAAAGGAGCGGTACCAAGACCTTCCTCGGATCTCGCTCGACCTCTCAGACCTCAAACCTCAATGTGGCCGCCAAGGAGACCACTCCGGAACCACAGGGCGATATGGAGTCGGTGCCGGTCGCCCCATCGCCCGCATCTACGGTCGGTATCCCTCGGCGACACTCCCGTCTCAGCCTCTTTGAGCGGCCCAGCACCCTTCGCCTATGCTCACCTACGGCTGGGCCAGCTACACCCCGAGCTCGAGGTAGCGACCTCCCTTTGGTCGGCTCGGCGCACAAGTTGCAAGCACTCAAAGATCGCCGGTCCCTTGTACCCCTCCGCTCCGGTACCGGTAACGACGCGGATCAGTCCTATCCCTCCCGCAAATCCCTACCTGCACTCGCCAACCACACATCGGCCAGCCTCTCTTCCATCTACCCACCTCTACCTGGCTTCCAGCCTGACTCGGACGCGCCACCCGTCCCTCCCATTCCTGGCCAATATCCCAGTGCCCACACGCTCCAGCACAAATCATCCGAGACCTTTATCTTTGGCTCACCGGAGCACGCCACCTCGGCCGCCCAATTCAGTGTATCCGCGCGAGATATGCTGGAGCAGATCAATAAGCAGCTGCCGGAAGATGCGAGGATGGTCGACGAGGTGTTGAAGGGGAAACAGGCGGACATGAGGCGGATGGTCAGCGTGCAGAGCGGGCTGGGCGAGGGTGGTTGGGGGTTGATGGAGCGATTCGAGGGGAAGAAGGATCGGTATGCTGCTGCCCACGAGAGGAGCTTTGCCAAGTAAGTGTTCCTGATGGGATGACCAGACCAGAAGCTGATGAGCAGGATGAAATCAATCTCCCAGACTTCCATTACAACTAGCAAGGCCTCCAAAGCGTCCAAGCCACCAAGCAGCTCTCGACTCCCACCCACCACTCCGGGACAGAAACGGAAGCTCAGCGCCGGCTCGACTGCGGACTTCCCCTCCGCTCCAAATGGCGGGAAGATCGACGGCGAAGGGAGGCAGGCGAAGAGGAGCCGGATGTCACCTGGACCGAATGTCCTAGGATCGTTGAGGGAGGCGGGGAGGAGCGTGATGACGCTGCTCGGGGACGGAGAGGGGAAGAGTCCGGAGAAGAGGCGGCTGGGGGAGAAGAAGCAGCGTTCGAGGCTGAGCATGAAGGGAAACGGTGAGTTCTAGCGATGCTCCCGCCCGTGTACCAGGGCTTGAGCTGATTGTTCAGGCCTTCGCTCGAGACTCAGCATGTTCCGAAGCAACTTCCGCCGCCCCGGCGCGCAGATGACCGCTCAAGAACGCTCGGCCGAGCTGCAGAAATCACTTCGCCGCCGCTCGGCCGAGTTCTCTTCCATCGTCAAGCGGACTCCTGATCTCCTCATCAACCCGCCCATGTCGCTCAACTCTACCCGTCTCACCACACGGAAACAGCGCATGCCATCTACTTCGGCCCAGACGGTCATGTCGAGCTCTACAACCAGCAGTCGGGTCCCTCAGCGCAAGCCTCTCCCGGACTTTGGCGGACGCGTCGTTTCACGCGGCTCGGCCTCGATTCTCAAGTCGTCCACATCGTCGACGTACGCCCCTGGGCTCCCGCAGCACAAGTCATCCTCGGTCTCGTCGAGTATGCGGAAGCAGAGCCAGGCGGATCTTATACGGAATGCAAGGCGGGCGCCGGCGCCACCGGTCGATGAGTCGGGCGATGTTGACATGGGCTCTGGCTCAACGTCAGCCGCGACGAAGGTGACGGTGCCCGCGGTGGAGACCCCCATCGCGAGGACATCGTCCACTCTGTATGCCTCAACGGCGAGCTCCCGTGCTCGGATGCAGGCAACGGTCAAGCCTACCCCAAAACCCGCACCTCGCGGCCTTCCTATGGGTCCGCCCCCGGTCCCCACCTCGGCCATGCAACCTCCAACGTCCTACAAGGCGCACGGCATCGTGACGCACAGCCTCTTCGGCGCGGGCGAATCCCGCGAGAACCTCTTTGAGGAGAACTTCCACCTGCCTCCCCCTCCGAACCCCTCATCCCCATCGACATCCATCACATCGCCTCCCTCGCTCCCCGCCCGATCGGCCAAAGGCGGTACTCCCGGCCGGTTCGGCGCCTCTTCGTCCACATCATCACCACACAAACCGGCCTCGGCGGCAAGCCGGATTCGGCACAAGAACTCGGGGTTGGCAGCCATCAAGTCGAGGGGTAACTTGAAGGAGGAGGTGGATGTGCCGAGGCGCAAGGCGGAGATCAAGGCGAAATCGGAGAGAAGGGTGGAGGAGAAGGAGCTAAGGGAGATGTTGGGCGATCTGAAGGGGAATGAGCTGGTCTAGGCGGTCAAGGAAGGGAGGATGCCCTGGCCTCGATTTGAAATTCTGGACTTTGCGTGCTGGTTGCGTATCTTGGGTCTTGCTGTCTCGTGTTGCGCATAATACTATCGTTAAGCCTGTAATGTACAAATGACTATACCAAGTCCTTGCAGCAGCGGCGATCGAGTGGACCTTGACGAGGCTCAAGGCAAGGGATGCTGAGTTTCAGACATGCTCCAATGGATGACCCCCTCTCGTTTTAGCGTGTTTCATCTTGGTCAACAAGGTTTTCTCCGCGGAGCCGAAGGGGGGGACCCTCGTTCCTGCATCCTTAGGACAACAAAAGCTGCAAGCTGAGCTTGTAGCCTTGCTCATCATCATCGTTATCATCATATAGACAGGACCCTTCCGGATTGCCCACGCTCTTTAGAGAAGACACGCTCTTTACACGACCCCAAAATCTTTCGACGCGCCGAGCCATACGCGTACCAATCCCAAAATCGACCCAGCTGATAACTTACTCCCTCACCTGCGACCGCCGACGTCCTTTCGCCCCAGCTGATCCTGGCGGTGTATGTGGAGCCCTTCCCCAGCGAGACTACTTGTCTCCGTTCTGCCCTTGCTCGGCTCGGCGCTGGCTTTCGAATTTGCCTTGCAAACGTCCGGCAGCAACAACGGGATATCAAAATGCGGGACTATAAACGTCATATGGCAAGGAGGGGTACCACCATTCCATATGGTAGTTGTGGTAAGTCCTGATGTGCTAGTATTGACAAGGGAGGATTGCTGACGCCTCAATTAGCCAGCATTCGATTATCCCACCAATATATCGCTGCCATCTTCGGCTTGGTCGTCTGACAGCCAGATGGGGAACTACTCTTGGACCGTAAACTGTACATTGGAAGATGATCTGCATATGAGGAGTGACTCTTGAGCTGACTCGCAGATCCTGCGGGAACGAAACTGGTCGCCATGATGTCAGACTCAACGGGAGAAGGCGTGAGTTTGGCCGACGCGCATCTGCGAAGATGCAGTATCGGGCTGGGAATAAGGCTGACAGTCCAGTCGGGAGGTGTGACGCCGCTGTATACGGTGACGGAATCGGCCGCGACTTGTCAGCTGCGCTCTACCGAGACAGACTTCCTGTGAGTCTGACAGCTATGATTTCATCCAGTTGGATCTTGAGCTGATAATCACAGATTCTACCTCAATTCGACATCCGTCAATGTACGCCAATCTTTCTTCGCTTGACAAGTCCGGATCAGACTGACCTCATCGTAGCAATGCTCCCCGCTCCAGGTCTCTTGGGACTCGAAAGCCGTCGGCTCGGTCCGCCTGCTCGGTGTCATCCCCTCCGGCCAGCCTTTTATGTTCACCGCGCAGCCCGGCTCTACAACCTGGAACTGGAACGCCAATGTCGCAGCGGGCACGTCTTTCATCCTCGGCGCGTTTGACGGGGGAAGGACGGGCATAGGCGGGTCGAGCGACCTCATGACGGTCGGCCAGGGCGGTGCGGGGTGTCTGGACGACAGCAGTCCGAGCTCGACCCCGGCGGCAACTGTGCCTACGATGACGCGCTCGGCGGGGAAGGTCCCAGCGACCGGGACAGGGACGGCGACTGTAGGGGCAGGAGGAGGTGTCAAGACGGTCACGGCGATAGCAACGGTGATACCTGAGGGGAGTGGGAGAGGGTGAGCCCCGCCTCTATACGGATTGGAGGCGGTCAGCTGATGCTTTCAGCCTCAGCACCGGCGCAATCGTCGGCATTGTGGTTTGCTCTATCCTCGCACTCCTCGCCCTTCAAGGCGCCATCTTCTGGTTCTGCTGTCGACGCCAAGTCTCGGCTCTCATCTCACACCGCAAAGATATGCGGACGAAAGGCATCAAGTCTGGCGAGGTCGATCTCGGCGCGGAGGATGGCAACTCCCGGTCGCCAATGGAGAACTACCAAGAAGGCGGGATCTTTGGGACGGCGAGCAATCGCCAGTCGAGCTACGGGGATATGACGGACGGAGGAGAGGGGACAATCTCGCCCTTCCGAGAGTATGGTAGGACGTCTCAGTCGGACTTGGCGGACGGCAGAGGGGAGCGGGCCATGTCGGGTTATCAGGCATACGGGTCTGACACCCTGCTCATGCCTCCTCGAGCACACGGGCGTACCGAATCTTTCGGCAGCGGCCTCACCCTCGACCTACCCATGTCCACCTTTGACGACTTTTCCATCTCGCCTACCGACTCACCTCCCCTCGGCAGCCGGACCAACTCCGGCCAAGGATCCGCCCCGTCTTCCACGCCAGCTATACCATCTGCGGTCGCTGCACCTTCTCGCAGACCACCGCCGTCCAAGGCGCAAATGGCAGCGAGCCTCTCTCTCCACAGTCCCGATATGGACCGCATGAGCCAGCCATACGGCGGGATCATGCCTTCTCAGTCGACCCCCGTGGGCGGTCTGCGGCGGCACGAGGACGCGGGACCGGCGGTGGTTAGGGCTAGGCAAGATGTGGAGGATCTACCACCGCTGTACAGGCCAGAATGGGAGACTGAGAGTCGGCATAGGGATTCCACAGGACGATGAGGCTGGTCCTCTTTCGCGGCGGAATATAAGCCACAGGGCATACTGTATCATAAGGACTCTTTACTGGTAGATTGATCATAGAAGTCTTTGGGTCTCCTCCCCTCTCAGCCATCGTCATGTCCTTAGCGCCGAGAGCCGCTTGACTCTCGTAGCCGCATCCCAGGGTCTTACCCCGCATTCCATACAGATGGAGCCGTAAAGTGAAACTTCGCCTCCTTTTGCACTTGCGTTTTTCACCTAGGCGTCTCACCCATCTCTTCACCCTGCCTTCCCCCTTCCCGCCCTTCGACCGCAGACAGCACAGCGCACGAATCACACCAGACACTGATACACCAATGTCTCCGCTGTCAGTTGCCGTCTGCGAGGGAGGAGAGAGGTCGAGCCTGCCATAGGCGATATCGAAACTCCAGTCCCTTCTACCCACGTCGATCACACCCAAGCGCCATGTCCGACCAGATCATGGCTGCCGCATCTGCCCAATCGACCGGGGCGCCCCTCCTCTCCTCTCATAATCCACGCGATAACATCTTAAAGGCGACAAACCTCCCATTCGACCAAGACCAATCTCCCTTTCAATATCCATTCAAGCCTGGCCAACCAAGTCGACCACGCTCAGGCTCGGCATCCCTCCCTTCCACGTCACACGTCAGTCGCCCGGTCCGCTCGACCGCCTACAGTCCATCAGGCCGGACGTATCCGCCGGGTCTGGGACCGCTGAGCACCATCTCGCCCATCCAGCTCGGGGCGGCTTTATCGGAACGTCCAGCAGTACAATCTGGCGCTCGCAGTCCAGGAAGCAGAGAAGCGCTGTTGGGCCCAGAGTGGATTGCAGAGCAGCTCAACAGCCGAGCTGGGGCATCTCAGCCGCGGGCTGGCTGGCAGAGACCTGCTCCGCAGCCTGCACGTACCTCGGCGGGAGCGGAAGTACAGGGCTTTGTCCCCCTCGTCCCCGTACAAGCTGGAGCGGCGTCTACGACGTCGAGGTCTCTCCCTCCTATCGACCCGGCGACATTCTGGGCACGCCCTCATCCTCCCACTTCCAAGCCTCCCGCTCCAAACTTCTTCAACCTACCACAACATCCTCCATCTACTCCATCGCATGCTCGTATCCCGTCTCGCGCATCAACAGTCAAATACCGCTCACGCTCGCGGCCCACGGCACCCACCATCGGCTCGGCCGGGTCAGACATAGACACTGGCGTCGAGTCTGACACCACGGTCCGCCCAGGCCGGCTCAAAGCGCAATCGTCATCTCAGCCGGATCTCGTGGCGTTTCGGAACAGGCTAGAGGGATGGGCGGGGGATGTCGCGGCGAGACAGATGGAGGGGAGAAGGCCGCACAGTACCGTTGCGCCAGCTGCTTCAACGTCCTCTGGGCTGGGAGGGGCGTTCACGCTGCTCCCCAAGGAGAAGCCGGAAGTGTCGCAGGAGACAAAAGGGCTGTCTCGTCGGAAACCCGTCCCTTCCCGACAATCACCTACGCGTACTAGCCCTCTTCCGACTCAAGGCCTCCCGAGTGTATCCCCTCGGAGCACTGCCGGCGGTATCCCACCCCTCACTCCTCTTGCGCCAGAAGTCTCCCTTGCTCCTCTCCACTCTCCGGACGTGCGACCCACTAGCGGAAGCTCGGAGGACGCAGATGACGACCTCGATAGCGTCGACTCACCCTCCTCCGACTCTATCTCTTTCGGCTCGAAACGGCGCCAATACATACGTCGTCGGGTATCTGTCAAAGACAAGGAGAAGGACAAGGCGGAAGACACCTCACGTCCAGTCGGCGGGCTCGGTCTGAGCTTGACAGATGAGCCGATCGCGGACGCCGGCCGGGGGAACGTTGTTGATGATGGAGTGGAGGACAACCTGTTCTCCCTTCGCCTATTGGCGGTCTTCCCAGCGGTATGGGCGTTCTTGTACCTCATACAGGCGGCGGTGACTGGTGGGATCTGGGTGAACCTGTATCCATGGGGAGTGATCACTACCCGTGCGGCGTTGGATCGGATCATGACAGGCTGGACGCCAGACGGGATCTGGGAATCAAAGAACAGAGGAGACTTGGTGCTTTCTGCTGCCTGGGTAGGTCTACTCTCTATTGTTTCAACCGATTGAGGTCTAAGCTGACGTCCAGTCTATCCTTACCGGCCACTACTGCTTCGAAATGACTACCGGCCTCACCTATCGCTGGCGTGTCTACTATAATCTCCCCGCCACCATCACCCGCCTCCTCTCCATCCAGTGCATCTGCTGGCCCCTTACCGGTCTCACGCTATGGACACTCGGTCCCGACCGGATCCTCTTCGCATGGGTCGTCATTGGCTGTACCACTGCCGGCAGCCGCAGCGTCCAGATCTACGTCACGTCCAATATCATCGTCGGCGGTTCGGGAGCGGACCTGACTCCCCGGCGAAAGGTCTCAAATCCCCTTCCTAGTCGCGGTCGGAGTCCGCGGCATCGGGCTCCGGAGACGGGGGGAGTGGGGCAGACTGGAAGTGGGTTTAACGGGCAGAAATGGCAGCCGGCGTGGCTGGACCGGTTCAAGATGGACAGGCAGTGGGACTGGTATCTCCTGGCAAGGGAGGTGGGGTGGAAGTTGGGGATGATGCTCTTAATCACCACGGCCTGGCTGTTTTTGGGCATCGAGACGGGGCGATTCGTCAGGGGAGAGGTATGAGCGGGAAGGGGAACCGGAGAGACACGACATCATCATCAGGGAGGGAGTTAGGTAGTTGATACACGTATTATTGAGTAGACCGTAGAGAAGTAGACACACGCTTGTACTATACTCATCAAATATGTAGCCTATGCCGATAAGCCACAGCTGGCATCTATACATCAGGCCATCAGGCCGCAGGCGCGATACTGTCGACGCAATGTATGACAAATCATGCTTAGTCAGCGACGCGCTGGATTTCGCGTGGGTCCGCGACCCATCTTGCCTTTGTTGACACTTTGTGATGACCTCGGTACCCGACACCGAGCCCGTCCTCGGCGACACGGTCATAGCCAAGACAGACCGTCGCCCGCCGACGTGTCCTTGGGCCTGTCCCATGCAGGTTTGACATCTGAGTATACCTGGGTCGAGCGTATATAAGGTCCAAAGCTCGCTCTCGACAACGCCCATATCAGACCGACTGACCTGCTCCTTTTACTTCAATACTCACCTTCGCTCTCCCCCACCTCAGCAAGATGGCACCCCTCTCTGCTCTCCTCAACCTACTCAGCCAAATACCCAGCGTTGGCAAGTATCTCCTCATCCTCCTTATCGCTCTCAACGCGCACTCGCTTCCGCTCGTATGGCACTTCCGGTTCTGGTGGGTAAGTGACGTGGTCTTTCATTGCCCATGAAGAATCTCTGGGCTGATATATCAGCGCCTGGGCCCCAGATATCTTCTCGTCTGGACGCGCGGTCGACAAGCGTACATCGATAAATGCCAGAAACGCATTCGCGCAACAGGAGGTATCACCGCCCGAACGGTATCCAAGCGCAGGGCTTGGTTTGATGATTGCGACTACAACATGCACCTCAGCAACTCGTACGTAGCATCATTGTCGACATGTCGATTCCCGGCTGACAGATAGGTGCTACGCCAAGACTGCCGATATCTCCATGTCTAGCTGGATGTGGGACGCCCTGCCCATCTTCTTCGAAGCGGGCGGGTACTCGGCGCTCGGCGGGACGCACTACACGTTCATCAGGGAGATACCGATCCTCAGCGAGTATACCATCGAGTCGCGAGTTGTAGGATGGGGCGAGAAGTGGTGAGTCCCCTGCTTCTAGTCCTGGTGATTGCGCCCCGGCTGAGAAAAAGGTACTACCTCGTGACGGAGTTTATTATCCGTCCCAAGAAGTCCTCGAAGAAGGTCCGGGCAAAGACAGCCGACTCGCAGACCCCCGGCGCTGTCACGCCCGCCCCTCCCGCCCAGACTGACTCCCCCTCGTCCGGCTCGACTACCCCCACCGAGCTGGTCCTCCCCGGTACAGACACGACCGACCCGGCCAAACGGTCCGCGTCGCCCTCTTCCCCTCCATCTTCCGACCTCGCAGCCGAGGCACTCGCTGCCCTGCGCTCGCCCCGACCCAGAGCGGACGGAGGTGTCATCGCTGGTATAGCGGTTCATGAGCTCTGCTTTAAGATTGGCAGAATAACAGTCCCTCCCGTATGTTTCATCGTTCCTATATTTTCAGGATGTCGACAGAGCGCTGACATCACAGCGTATCGCCTTGTACCTTGCTGGTCACTCTGCATCCCCCGCAGCACGCGCAGCGTCCTTCAAGTTGGGTTCCAACAAGAGGGCCGCCGCCGCGTGGGTCGCAGGCGGATGGAAGGCCGAACCCAATGCCGCCGAGATTGGTCGGGACATCTTGCCCGCGGTCGCTGGCTCTAAGCCTACTGCGGCGGAGAAGAAGTTCGGACTGATGGCGGACGCGGAGCGTCTGCGGCTGGTAAGCGCGCAGATCGAGACGGCGGTGAAGGGTATGGAGGGCGTCAGCGTCGGACTTGGCGAGACGGTCCGGCTATAGACAGCTTCGGAGTTTGAGGTATGAGCGTGTTGATCTGACGAGGTGGACGGAGATCTCAGGACATTGTACTATAATTTCAAGGTATATGCATGGAATCCTAGATGCCTACAATGAAGAATGCTCCGCGAAAATCTATCTGATATTGAAATGACAACTAGCAACCCCGACTGACTGACTGGACACACCGGCCCAAGACCCTATCCCCTCCTGTTCGAACCCCCACTGTCCGTTCCCCAGCTTTACAACTCAGCTCTCCTCATCGCTGCTAGTCATCAGAAGCATCTCCTCTTCCCTCTTGAGCGCCTCCTCTTCCTGCGCCTTCCGCAAAGCCTTCCTGGCGAGGTGGGTGAGGTAGAAGAAGAGGGCAACGCAAAGACCAATTCCGATCCAGGTCGAGTACATCCTGACCCGCCCGCGATGCCTCTGATCCGCCCTCCAGCCCGGACCGTGTGGGTAGCCCCGATGATGCCCAAACCCATCCCCTCCACTGCCGTCATACCGATGTCCGCCCTCCCAATCACCGCCGACCTCTCCGTCCTCACCGAGAGGGGGCCCGCCGTGTCCGCCATGAGGCCCGTGCCCGAAAGACGCGATGTCGTGGATTCCGGCGCCGATCCATGTGTGAAGTACGAGCTTGAGAAGTGAGACGGCCGTACATGCCGTATAGGTCCGCAGGGAGAGGGAAGGGGCCGAGGCGAGGATGACGTTGAGGAGGTTGTAGGGGTAGGGAGCGATCCGGATGAGCAGGAGGAGGTGGGGGTTGGCCGGAATGATTGAGAGGAGGGATTGAGCAGTGGGCGAATTGCTCAGACTGGATGTTAGCTGCTTTCAATCGAATTGTACGAGGAAATACTCACGATTTGGCAATTACATCCCGGAGCAGAGTCCTCGATACGATAAAGACGATCACCGCACCGGATAGACTGGCAATGTAGGATACAACGAATCCTTCCCAGACGCCAAAGGTGTAGCCGGCGAGGACCATCAGAGTCGAGTAGAGGGGGAGGGGCGGGATGGTGGTGATGAAAATGAGGAAGGTGAAGATGACCTTCCCTTCGAGGCCCATCGCGAGGAGGCTTTTCGATAGTCTGTCAAGTGCTGATGATCAGCATGATCCTCCAAGCCACTTCAGCCTAGATTTGACATACCGCCAAACAATTCTCCCTTCCAGAACGCCGTCGCCAGCACAAAGCCCAGAGTCGTCACCACCCATCCTATTACCAGCGCGCGTCCCATCCCGCCCTCCTTGCCTAGCAGCTTATCCCGCATCTTGTTCAGAAAACATGGCTCGGGTATTGGGGTAAGTGAAGACCGCCTAGACGACGCGCGAGATGCATGTGCAAAGGCATGCCCGGCATTCGAGCTGGAGTGTTGATTGTGGGAGTGGGCTTGCCAGTGGTGGGGATCTGGCTCGTAGTTGGTAGGATAAGGATATGCGGGCGGGGCCTCCTTTTCTGGCGGAAAGTCGTAGTCTGTACGTGGAGGTGTACTGCTCGTCGCGATGGGGGGTGCATGGAGGCTGGTCGCTGTGTGGACGAATACGGGACGATGATGCGCCACGCCGCCTTGCGACGAAGGGTCTACAGGGAGGCGAGTCGCGTGGGGAGCTGGCGAAGCTGACCGCGATGCAGGACGCGACTGCATGCTGGGTCCGAGTAATGAGGGGGTGGATGGGCCAGAGATGGAAGACCGGGGGAGTATGGAGGACGAGGGTGGGATTTGAGAGGTGGCCGGTGAATGAGATGATGGTTGTCCGACCATTGCCTTTGAGTGAGTGCGAAGTGGATGAGCAAACGAGATGCAAAGTCGATGCTAGATTGCCGGCCTCGTGCTGGCTGTGTTGGCTATATCCAGTATAGTTGCGGACCGAGCGAAAGGATGGTAGATCTATGATGGAGAAGGGGAGGAGCAAACTGAAACTGAGCACCGTCCTCGAGTTTGAACAGAGCAGTACTTTGCGCTTTGCGAAGGATGTTGCGCCGGCTAGACTGCGGAGAATCTAGAACGTGCTTCGGCACTAGTTTTCGAGGGTGTTGGAGCGCGGATGGCAATTCCTGCCAGTCTACTGACGATAGGTAGTGATGCGAAGCAAGACGACGACGATGTCGCTGCTCGTCATGGGTGGATGACGCCTTGATGACAGTCGCGCTCGCGCCCCCTTTCACACTGATGCATGCATGCTTTGCGCCATTCGCCACCTTGTCCTCTTCTTGCTCCAACAACCTCAGCGGAGTCATACCGTAATAAAGCGTAATCCCCAGATCTGGCCCCTGAATAGAATCAGGGGTAAATCTTGCTGCTTTCGGTAATTGTCCCCAGTTTCCCCGGATCGTGCCTTATTTTTTTCCGGTCCGGCGGCTGTCATCGGGCCAAGCCAATGCACGTGCAGAAGTGGCGGCTGGATGTGGCAGCAGTGGCGAAGCGGATGCTCCAAAACGATCCTGCAGATACGAAAGGCAAGGCATATATACATTGGAAAGAGACAGACGGTCAGAGTCGTACAGATGTACAGGCGGTCTCCAGCGGCAAATCATCACAACTTGAAGCTGACCTTCTTGGCTTCGGGCTCGGACCAGCTCTTCACAATGAGCGAGTCTCTCCCAACCTCGCCAGTCTCACCGCCACTGTCACTGTGATCATCATCGTCCTCGGCACGGAACATTGACCCAAGGCCTTGCAAGAGGAGCGACCCATCTCCCAATCGGTATCGACCGCCTTCCGGGCCGACGAAAGAGATCGAGGCCGTTGGACCGTCATCGGGGTCTGCGAGGCTGCGTGCCACCACCTTGTGCACTGTCTGCCAGCACTCGGGAGAATCCACAATGTATTGGGCGAGACCAGCCAAGACGGAGCGGTAGTCGATGGCTTTGGAGGTTGTGACGGTGGCCGCCACGTCAGAGCGGCTGGCGCTGGTCACCCTTCCGGTGCTGATGACCGGCGGTCTTTGCGGGCGGCGTACTGTCTCCTCGTCGGACTCCTTCGCAAACCCCTGCTTGGACATCGGCTCCGTAATGATGGTCACAAGCCTGCCTTTGGTCTGGGTGGAATTGTGCGTGTCACCACCACCACCCTTCCTCATCGGGTTGGGGAGCACGACGACAAGAGATCAGACAGAGGGTAAAGGAGTCTGATCTCGCCGGAGCGCTGGTTCATGGACGTGTCCTCACAGGCGAAACCCCAGGGGAGGTGGTCAGGTGTGGCGCTCTGCTTCAGAGTGGCCGGAGTGATGCTAGATGCTTTGAATGAGGTCTGGGGAACGGAGGGCATGCAGCTCAAGCCCCAGAACTTCTGGGTGACGTCCTCGTCCTCCGAATCGCTTTGATCGCAAAAAAAATCGGCTTCGGACGTCTCGAAGACCATCATCCGAGCGAGGTCAACGTGGTGTTTGAGAAACATGGTGGGTAGGTGCGAACCTTTGGGACTGGGAGATAAGTGATCAGGGGTGTATTGACTGCTGAAATTGAAGTAGCGAGTGTTATGAGGGTGCAGGGGGAGGAAAGAAGGGATACCTGGGATACCTGGGGTCGGGATCAGGTGTCGTGTGTGTCTCGCTATAACGTATAACCCCCTCTTGCGTATCTTGAGTCGTCGGCATCGACGAGCCTTCCACGATCTTGGTCGTCCTTTGATCCCGTGCAAGCACAACATTGTCGTCTGCTGAAACCCCCAGTGACCTGTGCAGAGATCTAGGGGTATAGACACCTCGATGCTGCAGATTCAGATCTGTGTTTATGCAGAACCAGAGATCCCACTCGATTCATTGTAGCGAACAAATCTCGATGATCGAAAGCCTCTGGAAACCGCTTGCTCTCCACGACTGCGCCGAGCAGTAAAAAGCGGTCTTTCTCGGCGTTCAGCCTACTGAGTGGGTTCCGAGCCTCAGCATACCGATGGAAGTTGAAACATGCATCTTAGACAGTCGTCGCACTAGATGAAAACAAGAAAACATCGCCACGCCAACGCGCAAATCCAACGCACTGGGTCAATCCTGGCCAATCGCCACCGCATCTTGAATCTCCTCAGCTGCCTGACTTGCCAATGCCGAAATGACACCACTCCCATCCCGTAGGAAAAGAGTGTCCCGGCCGACCCTGCCATCCTTATACGCCAATCCCACACCTGCAAACAGCATCCTCCCATCTTTCAGGCTGAACCGACTGTGAGAGGGGTACAAGAAAGTCAGCGTGGCGGGCACGTCGGGCACGCCCTTGGAGTCAAGGTAATGACCTGTGATCTTGTAGACAGTCTCGGTTTCCTCAGCCGGTGGTCCGCTGAGGTTTTCTGCGATTCCCCGGACCGGACCGAGCTCACTGCATCTGCCGTAGAAAGTGCCAGAGGTGGTGTGTATGTGTGCGGTCGCCTCTTTGACGCGGAAAGTGGCGAATGTCTCAACCTCACTCTTGGTCCCGTCGGCCGCGTCGGACCGCTTCGTAGACATCACTGTGACATCTTGATCCTGCAGTGACGTCTTCATGGGCGCGCCAAAGACGAGTGTCAGAGGCGTATCGAGGCTGATCACAGTCGTCCCCTTCCAGGGCACGTCGATCACCTTGCACAACAGGCCCCAGGGCGCGTCATCGAGTGTGGCAGTCTTGCCACTAGCTTCATACACCCCGGATGTAGGGGAGTAGTGGTGGTGAATCGGGTTGACGCAGTCCTCGAGCGACTCCGAGCGCATGGTGGAGCCCGGCTCGGCCTCAAGTCTCTTGCGGATCTCAGCAGGCGTGGGGAGGTTGTGTACAGCACCCCGCTCGTAGTCCCAATGAGTGATGTTGTCTGTTGGCGTAGCCATTGTGAGGATTCTGTCTTTGGCGACAATGTAGAGAAATGGAGGGACAGTTGAGGGCAGCGCCGGGCAGCATCTTTATCTGTAGTACCCCGAGCGGGATTGCGCCATCAAGCTCCTTTCAGTACTAGAGTACTGCGAGTACGCTCGAACATATGATAGCGCTTCTTTGTCCTGCCAGATCTGACGAGTTCTTCTCTGGGACAGCGCGCCACAGTCGAAGTACTGCTCCATATGTGACACTCCTTTCAGAATCAGAATACTATATATCCGTATGACTGTGCTTCTGCTGCCTATCAGATCTGATGATGCTTCTATCGGGTAGAGCGCCGAACCTGAACAAAGAGGCCGTCCTGATTCTCTCATCGTAGAACCCAAGAAGCGCGGGACGTTGAGATCTGTTGGACATCACAGAAGAAGGCATGCTTCACGACAGGCACATGTATGCGGGTGGCAAATTTGCCACAAACAAGCAGCGGATGTTTGTGTTGGTGTTTGTGTTTGTGGGCTGGCAGTCCAGCCACCACCGGCCAGCTGACGCTGACGTTTACCGAATACTGATTGATCGTGTACGATGTCACTCATCTCTTCACACCCTTCTTCATCCACGCACTATGCTCCCCATTCTCTCCGAAAGTGCTCAATGGGTACTCTCCCCTCTGACTTCCCGCCAAACGGAAAGGGACGAAGACTTGCAGTATGACTTTGCACACGATGCGTGGGCGGTAGCTAGGCGCCTTGTCCTTCTCGATCGCGGACTAGACTACCTCGCCTCAGCTTGTCAAGGATTGGCTGTGCTGCCGGACACCTCGACCCCAAGCGTCGACGTTGGTATAGTCCGCTCGCAACTGTCCCGTACGCTCGCTAGCGACCACCCCCAAGTCGTCGTCTCTGCCGCTATCACAGGCTTTGGAGAGACTAGACCCTCTGACCTTGATAAGATCCGGATCAATCATAATGTGAGTCCATACTAGCTAGAGCGAGCTGATCCGGTCAGACCATCAAGCTGGGGGCCAAAGCATTCCGCGATGGTAGTCTCGACATCGGACCTTATGGTCCTGAGGGGAAGGGATCATACAATCGGCACGTCCTCTTTGCTGCGACCATCCTCGCTCATGAGACGGTCCTACGTGCTCTGTGTGTCATGGTGAGTCGCTTTGTAGTGTCTTTGGGGACACAGCTGATGATATAGGGGGATTCGGAGAGGGCTCCTGTCGTTTCCGCAGAGACGCTGGCATGGGGATGGGAGGTCCACATCTTTGGCGGAAAACTAGTTGCCGAGGAGATGGGCGAGAACAATCTGAACAGCTGCACAGGCAGCACCTTTCCGGTGAGTCTATTAGGAGTCATGTGTGGTATACGACGGATCATCGGCTGAGTGGATCATCAGGGAGATATCTTTTACCTGGCGCTCGAAGACACGAAAGACCATGCCACGATCCGATCCACAAAGTGGTTTCCTACCGAGAATGTCCACCGTATTGTCGAGGGCAAGTATCACTAGCCGTATAGCCCTATGTTGAGACAGCTAGCTGACAGGACAGGCAAGCCATACTGGGACACCCATCTCCCTATCCTCACGGAATGGCGACCAGACGACGAAAGCGCCAACACGCCAGAGCGGGGCCTCCGCCTCGACCGCTTGGCCGGTCCGTCACTGGGTAGAGGTGATGCGACGCGGCGGGACTGGGCGTGCGGTGGCCGAGGGGCTTCCTACCGTACCTTTGGCCCGCAGCTTGATCTCAGGCGTAATGGCTGGCGACTTTAGCTGAGGGGATTCGAGAGACATCCATGTCCTTGAACGGTCTGGTGTAGGGCTCGGCTGCGGATAGCGAGTTGACCCATGTACTGTAGATGCATACTCTCCAAGCGTATATCACCTCGGACTGACTGTACTCACTCCTCCCCCAGGCATCTACACCCTCTCATACACATACAGATACGCCAAGCTCCTCATCTCCTCCCCACCGCCCGCACCCGCCCTGACCACCTTCTCATCATTGTACAGCACCCACTCATCCTCGCCTTCCCCGCTCGCGCTTGCCAGACCCGCCTGCGGCTGTCGAATCGTAGCGACGTAGTGTCCCGAGTGAACCGAGGGGCCTTTGTGCGAGATGAAGGCTTTGAGGCGGTATGTTGCGGGCAAGGCATCGGAGCCCGGGGTGGAGGTGGAGCCGGGCCCGGACGAAGCGATGGGGGCCGCGGCGTCTTCCCCTGGATCATCGGGGTTTGAGAAGAGCCATTCGATCGCTCGGTCGGGATTGCCATCCTAGCCCATCAGCTCATCTTCTTATTGTAAGCACGAAGCTGAGATCGGAGATCTAGCTCACACTCTCTCTTAGAGCCTTTCTGGCCTGGTTGGCCGTAAAGCCCATATCGGCAATCATGCTGATCTGATCGTCCGACGGTCCGGCAGAAGCAGCTGCAGAAGAGACAGCAGGAATAGGGTCGTCGATGTCTGTACAAGTCAGCTCTTCGGTACCGCGACGGCGACGGGTTATAAAGCTCACCTGCATCCTCCATGTGCTCAAACAACCAAGACATGGCCATATCTGCCCCACTGTTCCCCGTCGCCAACAGCGCCTTTTGACATCTGACGGTCGGAAAGCCCATGGCTTCGAGCTGCGCGACGGCGCCGGCATCAACGTCGGGTCCAGTCGCTATCATGTTAGCTATGCCAATCTCGATCGAGGAGGTGGCAGGAAGCTTACAAGCAGGCGCCACATCAAGGTCTAACTCGCCCTCCCCAGCTTGTCGGCCCTTGCCTTGAAGGTCGTCAAGCGTGAGCCAGTCTCCGACCTGGACGGGTATTTCTGACATGTCAGCTATCTCGCATAGCGCAGGTGTTGGTTAGCTCACCGAGTTTGGTCGGAACCCAATTGACGAGCTGGAACTTCCTCATGTGGAGGATAAGCAGATCTGGGAACGTCTTGAACATCGTCGATCTGCGATCTCAGCTGGATCCACCGTGAAGACCTTCAGCGGGAGATTCTTGCTCACTTTTCAGCCGCAGTCTTTTTATCGCACGTCGCACACGCATATTCGATCGTCTCCTTCTCGCACAAGGCCTTCAGACACCCCTCGAGACTCTGCCCCTCCCAAAGCTTCTTCCCCTCGTCCGTAACTCCCTTCTCCACCGCCTCAACCGGCAGACTCGCCAGATCCACCGCCTCCTCCTTGTACCCCACCTTCCCACAACCCAGACACTGCAGCCTTTGCTCCATCGCAAACCGCATGATTTCGGTCGGCTCGCGGCTGATATCCCTTCCTTGACGCTTGGCCTCCCCGCGCAACTTGTCCAGGAGGTGCTGGAGGAACTCCTCTGAGTCTTGCTGACGCATGGTGGAGAACTCCTCGTGTCCCTTCCCGATGAGGGTCTTGAATTGAACAGGACGGATTCCCTCTTGGAACTTTGGCGGTTCCGGGGTGTCATACTGCGAGTGAGAAGGAGGAGGGGCAGGGGCGAGTCTCGAGTACCGGCCAGTGACGAGCCCGTCGGCGAGCTTGAGCATCTGGCATTCGAGACATTCGGCGGGAAGGGGCTTGTCGCAGGTTTGCTGGTGGGAGCGAGCGGCCTCGCTGAGGTATCGCTCGCGGTAGGAGGGGAGGGCGAACAGCGTCTGGAGAACAGAGGCCATATAGCAGCTAAGCGAATCAGCTTTGTGTACATCGTCGAAGGAGACGACCCAACAACTGACCTGTTTCCCAGATTCCGCAGACCCGTCAAACCCTCTCCAAAGACCGGCTGCAACTCTTTGCCGTCATCTCCTGTCATCGAGAAGTCAAACTTCAGGTTGTGGTCGATATTCCACAGAGTCAGCTGTATCGCTCTTGAACGTCCGCCCGGAACAACGTACCAGCTCCGTCATTGTCTTCTCGGTCTTGCTTTGACCGCCAACGTCCAGTCCCAGATTGCCCAGGTGCGTAGCAAGCTCGGGGTCGATTTTGGCATCATCGCAGGCGTAGCAGTAGAGATCTATTCATGATCAGCTCTGTCGAACCACATCTCGCAAGCTTAGCTTACCTGCTGTGCCCTCCGGGGTGATAGTGCCGAGCTTCACCGCCACCGCATGCTCCGTCTCCTGCTTGTGCTTCAAGGCATGTCCGTTCCCGTCCAGACCGCCAAACTGCTTCCTCCCGCAATGAGCCAGACCGCAGACGAGACAGAGCCAGAGATTACCGGTAAGAGAACATTCGGTACATTGGGTCGGTACTGCTTAGTCAGCTTTAGCGCAGCGGAACACTGTCGCGCAGACCAATAAGCTTACGGGGATCTTCTGGGTTGATGAATGGTGTCTGCTCCAAAGTCAAGGTATGCTCGCAGGCGAGGATCTCCTCTTCCCACGCTTTGACCTCGGACTGCTGGGCAGAAGACATGGCTCGCATGATGGATGTGACCGTGTCGTTGACCTAATGATCAGCTAAGGCCGATGTCGGTTTCTGGTCCGCGCACCACAGCTCACCTGAGCATTGTCGGACGAAATAGCTTGGCCGACTGGAGAACAAGCGAAGCAGACCAGGTGGGTTGCATAGGAATAGAGCTCCTCATCGGACGGAGCGGAGATAGCGAGCTTCTTTTGAGGCGGCTCGAGCGAGTCCTACCTATAAGCTTGGGCTCTACAGGGGACGCAGAAGCTTACCCTCTTCTTCGGCTCCTTCCTGGTCCGCTTCACCACGAGCCCGACGGGATGCTTTGCCTTCTCGTGGTGAAGGTAGGCATGTCGACGGCCCTCCCCGAAGCAGCCGCCGTTAAAGCATTGCAGACAAACGAGAACGCCCTCGGGGTCATCCTGCGGCTATCAGCTGTGTATGAGCTACGGGCTGGCTTTCTCAGCTGACCTGTCCATCAAAGCAAAGCGTACATTCTTCGCTAAACCTGATCAGCACCGCATTCCTTCAGACGGACGAGGGGAACATACCGATGAACTTGCTCAGAGAGCTTTGGGGGTCGAAGGTACTGAGCGATTTTTTCGATATGCTCGCATGAGTGAGTGGATGTAGCCATTTTCGTGATGTAAGGCCTGTGGTATGTTCAAGATAGGAGGAAGAAGTGACAAGTATAGCTGCTTGAACGTTGAGTGAGTGAGGCGTGAGGCGAGGGGAGACATGAGGAATGCTGGGGACCCCGCTGACGCTACGATGGCGGTGATCGCCGCTGACCACCTCTCGCGTGAGGTGATGAATGGGCAGCAGCCAGCAGCAGCACTGACCTCTGTCAGCTATCTCCTTTACACCTTCCCTATGGAACACATCTATCAATATCCATCGCACGATACACCGCAGCCACAATCACCAAGCCGTACGAAAGCTCGTACTCCAGCCAATATGAACCAAGCGCAGCAATCACCGTCAAGGGGTGAGTGGTCGTCCTTTCATCGCTATCTCTCGCTGGGTCGTGCTGACGCTTGGCAGATTATTTCCAGTCAGGACAGGGCTCTGCAGGACAGGGATCATCGTCTCCACCAAGTAAGGCACGCTGTGCTCTAAGACCGCTGGTCTGCCTATGCTTGCAGCAAACGGCCAAGGAGGAGAAGCGATACTGACCGTCCAGTCGAGGTCACACACTCCCCGTTTGCACGGACGGAGTCGTCTCAGCGTATGACCTTCTCTGATATGGCACGTTTGGCCGGAAGACCGCAGACGGTGAGCTTAGGTGTCTATATACGTTCCGAGCCGAAGAGCTGACAGCCTATAGTTTGACGAGATGTATGCTGTACCCGAGAGTTTCCTCGAAATAGAGGTACGGAAACCCATGACCCACGGGGTCGGACGGAAGATGTACACGGACTACGAGATCGTCTGCATGGTGAGTTTCAGCTATACATGTCCGTATAAACGGGGAGCAAGGTCCTTTGAGGATCCCAACGGCTGTCTGGATCCAGCCACTACCGCTTCAGATCAGTCCAGAGCTGACACCTCAGACCAACATACCCGCTTTCAAGCTCAAGCATTCCGTGGTCAGAAGACGATACTCTGACTTTGAGGTGTTCCGAGACATCCTCGAACGCGAGTCTACCAGAGTCAACATCCCCGCTCTGCCAGGCAAAGTAGGTCGTCCACTCCGCATCAATCCCCGTCATTTGGCTTCAAATGTCCCAGCGGTCGAGCCAACATCGATAAGCTTGCCATATCGGAACTCCGTATACCTGCAGAGATGGAGGCTGATCCGGCAGATCTTCACAAATCGTTTCACCGACGACGTGGTGGAGCAGCGACGAGAAGGCCTCCAGCGGTTTCTCGAGATTGTGGCTGGCCACCCATTACTGCAGACAGGGAGCAAGGTGCTTTGCGCCTTCTTGCAGGGTGAGCAATCTTTCTAGAAGAGGTGTCGCATGACTAGCTGATACGGCAGATCCTACGTGGGAGAAATCGCAGTGGGCTTGAGCGAGGTCATGGGCGGTAGTATGGGTGGTGGACGTTTGTGTACTTATCTCGAGACCGGAAATGTACTCACTGTATCATTGTTCCCTCTTGCTGTCGGCAAGCCTGAGGCGGTGGGTGCAGCTCGCTCGCTGGGGCAGATCCGGCGGTATTCCGGTTCGGCTTGCACCGCCCCGTCAGCCCGAAGTCACAAAGTCTAGATTGTTCTTTGTCAGAACGACTCGGAGTAAGCCTGCCCCTTTGCGCTCTCTTACCCAGTCCGCCACTGGCCAACGCCTCAATGTAAAGCAAGGCCTGAGAACAGCTGTAGAACCCCCGCCCCAATGTGCCACGCGACTCGGACTTGGTGCCTTTGATATTTGCTTCCATCACCACCGCCGCCGTGCCCCATGCGCCGGGCCTTGTTTTGCCCTGCCAGCTATTCTATAGCTACATCTCGTCTTGTACCCTCTAGCATACACTCTGTCCTGCTCCGCATATACACGCAGCATCCCTTCAGGATCTATACATGAAGCATACGCGAGGCATAACACCGTCGAAACACCGTTGAGGCGTAGCGTCAACGCTGCCGGCAGCAAAGCGCACCCGCCTCTCCTTAGCTTCATTTGGGGGTCCTAGCTACCGCACCCACCACATACCTGCTTGTCAACACTACCCACATTCGCCTCTTTTCGCGCCATGTCGAGCCCCAGTCGATCACAATCGCGCATCGCGATGCCTACGCCTCGGACGGCGGGTGGAAGTACCAGTGGAGACGGAGGCGGAGGAGGGGGAACGCCGCGATCCTCAATGGACCGGGATCCACGCGTACAACAGAATGTCAATGGGGTATTGACATCCCCTGGTCCGCCCACGGGTACCACGTCGAGCTACGGTCCCGGGTCGCTCGGGTACGGCTATGGACAAAGGGAAGGAGAAGGATCAAGGCGCGGATCAGAGGATAGGGATAGGGCGCGTTCGGGACATTCAGGCGCAGGCTCGGTGAATCACTCGCCGACCTCTGTCGCCTCGTCGTCGCGTCATGTCATCCACGGCGGCGAGCCTGGGGCGGGAGGGATGATGGGAAGCAGAGGGACTCAGGGAGTCGCGAACCTCTGGCCGGCAGGAGGGGGTTCGACAACCTCGAAATTACCCAGAATCACCACGTCCGTCGCAGAGGGGAATGGAGAGGGACCGCGTTCTGCGCCCGTCTCTGGACCACTCCGACCACCGTCAGCGGGTAACGGGCCGATACGGTCGAGCACCTCGCCAGACCCACATGCTGCTGCCTCACACAGTCAAGGCGGGTCACCGATCGACGGACGGCCTCAACATGCCCCCGGAAACCCCTTCTATCCCGCCCCATCCCTCCAATTCCCCACCCCTCAATTACCGGTACCTCCCCGCCGCTCGAGCCATCAGAATCATCTACACAATGACATCCAAGTCGCGTCGGATCGGCATGAACGCCCACTCGGGTCGCAGTCGAGTCATCACTCCCTATCCGCCTCGAATGCGGCGACCGAGACTACCTCCTCTGTGCAGGCCGCTAGCGAGGCGGGCAGGGACAAGGATATGCGCGTAGGGAGGTCAAGGGACCCGACGTACTGCGGCCAGTGTAATCTGGTAGTGCACGGGCAGTTCGTTAGGGCTATGGGGAAGGTGTATCATCTGAACTGCTTCAGGTGCAAGGTGAGCTCGCTTCAGCATATAGCTGCATCACAAAGCTGATGCTCCAGGACTGTAACAAGGTCGTCGCGCAAAAGTTCTTCCCCGTCGAAGATCCAGAAGGGATGTACCCGCTGTGCGAGCGCGACTACTTTGCGCGACTCGACCTCATCTGCGCAAAGTGCAATTTGGCTTTACGATCTAGCTACATCACAGCTTGCGGTGAGTATCAGCTCACCAAGGCCCATTAAATGGACATGCAGCTGATATCAATAGGAGAAAAATATCACGTCGAGCACTTTACTTGCTCGGAATGCGATGTCGTCTTTGGCCCGAACGACTCGTACTATGAGCATAGCGGCAAAGTCTGTGAGTTGTATCCGCCGACCTTGAGCGAAGTACCAGCTGACAGACTAGACTGTCACTTCCATTACTCGACGCGCTTTGCTGTCAAGTGCGTAGGATGCGAGACGGCGATCTTGAAGCAGTTTGTCGAGATGAACCGGAATGGGAGGGACGAGTGCTGGCATCCCGAGTGCTACATGATCAGCAAGGTAAGCTATGCTGCTAGCCGTACGGTGGGCCGTCTCTGACCCATTAGTTCTGGAATGTCCGCCTAGCCTCCAAGACTTTCAACACCCCCGCCAACTCTGCCGTCTCCTCCTCCGTCTCCCTCCTCGAAATGACACCCGCCATGTCCATGTCACAACTATCGGTTCAATCGTCGGCTACCGCCGGTGCCGTCACTGGCGCGCCAACCTCAACCTCACCCGCGCTCTCCGAGAATCTTGGCCCTGTCGAGCTCAAGGAGAGGCAAGAGGCGATGGAGACCAAAGTACTCCAGATTTGGCATGTCCTGAGTGGGTACGAGGAGAGCTCGGCGGCATTGATTGGGGAGATGCTGCGTGCTGTGAATGGGCGGAATCTGCTCGAGATTGTCTTGCTGGCGGAGCGATTCATCTTGCATGTGGAGGCGCTGTTTGCGGTAATTGATGATCTCGAGGCCCAGTTTTCTCTCGCGGGCGTCAAGGGTGAGTCATGGCATGACCATCGAGGAGAGTGTCGCTGATGGTTAGGCATGTCACACGCCCGCGAAGCCAAGCAACTCTGCCGAAAGCTCGTCAACCTCTTCTCGACCATGTCGCAAATTTCACCCACCGGTCCTGCCCAGCCAAACAACCAGGATCTCTACACCCTCATCACCCAGCTCGCGCACTATCTCAAAATCCTCATCCGTATAGCGCTCACCGGGGCGATCAAACTCGAGCGCGAGCAAGGCCACGCGACGGCAATGATCAATGCCCTCGGCCGGCTCAATCTACTTGGTATGGACGGGAGCGACCCGAGTATACCGAAACGAGGCGATTATCCCGAGGTGGTCCAGCAGGACAGGCTGGACGTGGTCCGAGACGGTACAGCGACGCCCGCTTCTGGCTCAGGTGCGGATGAGGAGCAGTTGAAGCGGGCTATCGACGCGCTTCCGAGGAGACCGGCTGGGTTTATCCCTAGTACCCAAGGTATCGCGTACGGCTACCGAAGCCTAGCTGTGAGTGACGAGAAGCATAGAGCTGCGCGCTCATAGCTGACATTTTAGCCCGAGGCGACGCACGAAACGACCCTGCGCGGACCGCAAGAGGAAGACTTTGTCCCTCCCGAAGGCTGCGCGCACTGCCACAAAGCCATCGAAGAGGACTGCATCCGACTCGGCATGTTTGACAGGTGGCACTCCCCCTGTGTGCAGTGTGCGGTCTGCGGCGATCGGGCGGTCCAGCCCATCGGGGAAGAATCGGAGGATACCCAGTCTCGGGAAGAGGGATCGCTCGTCCCGCCCTCCAGGCCAAAACGGGCGGCGCCGAGAGTACGGGACTTTGTGTTCGAGCTGCCCATTCCTCCGTCCACGATCTACTGCACCAAGCATCAGACACGGACGTCGAAGGATGGGTTCGAGAGTGTCTCGAGGCTCGAGCAGTATGCTTTCTTGCTGCATATTGCGCTGAGGCGGCTGTATGTACACTTCAGGATACACCACAACCTGCCAAGTGGTGAGTTGGATAGTACTTGTGGTGGTATAAACCGTCAGAGCTGACCTCGTAGTTCGCGACCATGGCCTGGAGGATATCGTCACCGCACCCGGCTTTGACGTGAAGCGGATGAAGTCGGTCGTTACCCTCGATCGCAAGCTCTCCTCTACCGCTCGTCTGCCTCAACGCTCCACGGTCGTCGAATCTCCCGCCGGCAGGATAGCGAACGAGGACGGTCGGGTAGTGTCTGCTCGTGCAAAAGACGGTTCCCCACCCAAGATCATTGCCGACGATCTCACGGAAGACGACCCTCCTGGATCAGCCACGGTCGATGTCATCCGTCCCGCTTTCGCTCGGAACAACACCAGCGTCATGATTGTCAACGACAACAATACGGATCTACCGCCCGAGATCGTCGACCAGCTACAGACGCACCAGGCGATGCAGGAGGACGACGCCATTACGCTCGGCGATATCCCGATGCTCGCGGACCAGACGCGGCGTCTGGGCGGTCATGACCAAAGCAGTCGCCGACCATTGTTGGCGGGTCTGAACCAGCTTCAGTCGCTCATACTCAAACACTTTGCTTTGCTTGCTCTGCAAAAGTCGGGATTGGGGCATTTGATTGAGCTGGATGAGGTGCTGGAGTTGCTGGATGTGAGGAAGAATCAGTGGTGGAACAAGATTTTCAAGGGGAATGTCAAGGATAAGCAGAAGAAGAAGGGTGAGTCTCTCGGAACAGACTGCGGGATCTGGGCTGATTACCAGGCGTCTTCAATGTTCCGCTGGAGATTCTGGTCGAGCGGACCGGATCGGATAGTCAGATGGGCGCGTCGAATGCCCAGCTCAGAGTACCCGAGTTCATCGAGGAGATGATTGCTACGATGCGGCAAATGGGTGAGCTGATCCAATCGTGCATTGTGGGCGATGCTGATCCAATAGACATGGCCGTGGAGGGTATCTTCCGAAAGAACGGCAACATCCGGCGATTACAGCAAATCAGCGAGGCGCTCGATAAAGACTCGACGCAGGTCAATCTGTCGGAAGAGAACCCGGTCCAGCTTGCGGCGCTACTCAAGCGGTTCCTGCGCGAGCTGCCGGATCCGCTCTTGACGTTCAAGCTGCACAAGCTGTTCTGCGCTGCTGCTTGTAAGCCTTAGACTGCGCACCCGTGTAAAAAGCTAGCTTACGGTTTTAGCGTTCCAATCTGTTGAAGAACGGCAAAGATGTCTACACCTCCTCATCTGCCTCTTGCCCCGGTATAATCGCGACACGATGGAGGTCCTCTTCGTCTTCCTCAAATGGGTCGCCTCCTTTTCGTACAAGGACGAGGAGACCGGCTCGCGGATGGACCTCGGCAATCTCGCAACAGTCATCTGCCCCTCCATCCTCTACGCCAAAGGCGCCAATGCGGCCCGGGACGAATCCTTTATCGCCATCACCGCCGTCCAGGACATGCTGGAGAACCAGGACGAGTACTATGCTGTTCCCGAGGAACTCCGGTTCGTCATTGACGAAAATATCTTCAACATCTTCGCCAAGGACCTGGACCTCCCGCCCAAGGAGATCCACCGGCACTGCAGCAAGTACATGCAGGCGAGGGGACAACCGCCTACGCCTAATCCGGGCAACGCGGGCGGCGGCGGCGGCGGCGGATCGGGATCGGGATCGTCTCGGCTCCCACCGAGCTCGTCGGGGCAGATGCGGGAACGGCCTAGCGACTCCCGGCTGAGCAACCACCGGTCCGAGGGGAACCTCACGAGCGACTCGCACATCCAGCCACCGCCCAACGGTTCGGGGGCCGGACCGGTCCCTATCCCTTCTTCCCACTTCCGCGTCCCCGCCCCACCCTCCAACATCGGCATGGGCATCTCCGTCCCCAACTCCAATACCTACGCCCAGCATTCCTCTTCGGCGACTCGGCCACAGTCGTACATCCCCTCGAATCACGGTAGCGTCTCGGGCTCGCAGCAGAGCCTGAATCTGAACGTATCGGGGATGACCTCGCCGACGGGATCGGGACATCACCAGCAAATGCAGCAGCAGCAGCAAGGGCAGCAGCAGCAGCAGCAGCATTGGAGAGGCCCGTTCCAGGGTGCGGGGAATGGGAGTAGGAATTCTTCAAGAGGGTCGGCGCCGAGTAGCCCAGGGCCGGATGACCGGGGTCGCACGAGCTTGCAGCTGGATTCAGAAGGGAGGAGGACGCCGGTATCGCAGGATCACAGATGACGGAGTAGGCGGAAGGAGCACGGCGGTGAGGAACGGGGAGGTCATTCTGGGAAGCAGGGACTTCAAGGGGGCAGGGAAGGAAGGGGATCAGAAATGGACATTTGTCAGAAGTGCACGTTGATAGGGGGCCGATAGAACGAGAAGATCTTGGGGTGCTCGATGCAGTAGTCGATAGGGAAGTAAGTAGCTTTTGATATCTGCAAAGTATGGACATTTGATAGCGTCAGATGTAGCCCTCCGTTGTGACTTATATCGCCTTGATGCTAGATATCTTACAACTGTCTACGTGTACAACTGGTATATATATCTAGGATAGTATACGGCGACGAGATAGTCTTGCTACAATGGTGGCCTACCGCCTACGACCCAAAGTCCACCGCTGCTATCACCCACACGCACCTCTCGTCTCCCTGCTCGTCCACCCATCCCAGTCCCTCCCGCATCACACAATCCTCCAGCACCGTCCTCGCCCTCACATTCGACCATCCCGTCGTCTGCATCACTCCCCTCTCCGTCAACCTTCCGCCCGCATCGCTCGCGAGGACAAGCAGGAGGCTCTGGTCCGTATCCAGCTCTTTCGGGACTGACCGGACGAACGTCGTCCCCGCGATAGAATGGGTCGTGTATCCCGCCGCGAGCGGTTTGAGGAGGTCCAGTGACCGCAGGATATCCTCTTCTGTCACTTCGGCGCCGCCCGTATCTGCCCTGCCGCCCGTCCGGAGCCGCTCCACCCTGGAGATGAGATCAGGCATGGCGATCATTCCCCCGTTCCCCTCCTTGGTGGACACGCAGACATCCACCACCTGCACCGCCAGCTCGTACTGCCATTCCCCTAGTCCCAGGACTTCAGTCCACCACCCTTTCCCCTTTCCACCTCCGCCCCCGCCTGGTCCGCCCCCGCCAGCAAGGGGGTCCACCCCGATCGCAGCGCACATCTTTTGGAACTGATGTCTGAATGCCGGGTCTTTCCGGATGTCTTGCCGGTGCTCTCGGGCAAAGACGAGGAGGTGGTCTTTGAAGGATGAGAGGGACGATTCGAGCGTGGAGAGCTGGGAGGCGGTGATGCTGCTGGAGAGGGTGGAGTAGGAGGAGGCGGTTTGGGAGTGCCGTGAGAGGGCAGAGATGCCCGCGCCTTTCCGCATCTTGGCGAAGGCAAGCGGGGGTAGCTCTAATCGCGTCGAGGAGTAGTCTGGCTGAGGACGCTCTGTGTGCCGCGCTGCGCTGCTGTGGCCTGGAAGAGACGATTGACAAGGGGAAGCTCACGCACAACAGCTGCAGGATGTCTGGACTTACCACGTGGAAGCCCATCCGTGCCTGAATGCCTCCTTGAACTGTCGATCTTTGCCCGACCTCTTCGTCTTAAGTATCGTCCACACAACGAAGCCATATCTCTCGGCTATGAAGCCCCCAGCTTGTCTCTGCCGCTTACAGAGCAGCTCATCCACCATCTCCACCCCTTTCGTTGCAATCGGCAGGAAGCGGCGATTCCTCTCGACCAGCTCGGGCGATTGCGACGATGTCTCAACCCGTCTGCGCGAAGTCATGCGCAACGTCCCTCAAGTACGTCCGCTAGAGCCTGTTCGAGCATTCGGTCTACAGGCTGAGCTGACCCAATAGCCCGTAGCTATCGTTACAGCCCGCAATACCTCCCCCTCCTCTTCGTCCGCCTATCACGGAGCGACCCTCACGTCCTTCACTTCCCTCACACTCCACCCCCACCCGCTCGTCGCCTTCTCCCTCCGCCTCCCGTCTCGACTTGCAGACTGCCTCCGCTCCTCTTCTACTTCCTCACATCCCAAATCGCCCCCAGGCAAGACAGCGCCCAAAGCCGCTCAGGCGAGAATACCGCTCACCGTCTCCCTCCTCTGTCGGTCCAATCGTCCAATAGCCGACGCATTGTCGTCCCGTCTCCCAGACCAGTCGGACATCTTCGCTCGGGACGAGTGGCTACCCCCAAAAGACTCTTATCCGCCTTCTCTGAGAGATGCGCTTGGCGCGCTGACATGCGAGGTGGTCAGCTCGATGCCATTAAGGGATATGTGCGATGTCGAGGCTGGACCGGCGGGGAGGAGGGGCGGTATGGGAGTCGAAGGGAGTGTAGATGGGGTGCAAGAGGCAGAAGTGGGGACAGGGGGATATCAGGCGGGTTCGGAGCTGTTTATCTGCAGAGTGCTGGATGTGTTGCCTGGGTCGGAGGGAGTGGAACCACTGTTGCATCTGAAGCAGTCATACGTGGGAGTCGAGCGCATGGAAGAGGACGAGGACGACGGTAGCTACATAGTCAAGTCCACTTGACATAGGCATAGCACTTCATATATGGTATGAAGCTTCAGCTATAGCTTCGGAGCTTTGCTCAGTGTGGTTGTTAGTCGCAATGGAGCCGCACGATCAGTCGATTTCCCTGTATTAATAGGTTAGATGGGTCCCCAAGGCGAAGAATGGAGATGCTGAGCCAGAGCGGATCGTGCAGATGCTGCATTGCTGATGGTGGGTTGATTATAAGGCTTGTATACTCCCTATGACATTCCACTTCCCTCGCGAGCCACGTTCTTCTCACTCCACCTCCCTTCCTCCGACTGGAAACTCTTCCCGACTGTCTTATGCGTCGTAGAGGGTCGACTTGCGAGCTATGGTTGTCAGCTTTTCCCTTGACTGTATGCGATAGTCGGGATCAATCGAACTCACCGCCGAAGCCGCCACGAGCCTTGATAGCGAGGACCGAGACGAAGATGAGGGCGAGCAGGACAAAGATGCTGCCATGTCAGCTGCATCTCTAAAGAACCTGGACGGACAGAAGAGGCTGGCGAGCTCACGTGTCAATCCAGGAGATAGCGACAAGACCCTTGACGATGTTGCACCTGTCGAAACCACCCTCGGCGGAACCGCAGTCGGTCCCGTTGGTCAGGGCAGTGAGGGACCCAGCGCCAATGATGAAGAGGATGAAGGCGATGATGAGGGGGATAAGGTGGGTCAGGATACCAAAGGCGACCTTGGTGCCCATCACCTGGAATCCGACGGTGAGGACCACTGAGAACGTAAGCTTTTGGCTCCGGGCGGGACAGCTCGCGGTAACTTACAACCGATGAAGGTGGTCCAGATACTAGCGGCCAGACAGATCCTGATTCGGTCCCGGTACGCATTTGTGTTGACGGGTGGGTAGCCATAGTTGTTGTAGTTGGCCACGAGCGAGGCCGAGATGGCGAGCGCTACGATAGAAGCGAGGGTGATGAGTGTGAAGAGAATCGAGTGGGTCAGGCGGACTGCGCGTTCGTTGGCCATTGTGCTTGGAGTGTGGCTGGCGGTGTCAGATGGCTGCTATGTACAAGTGCAAGTGCAAGTGCAAGTGGGGACTGGGGTGGGAATGTGAGTGGCGGAAAGTAAGGGAGGGGGATTTTGAGACCGAGCTCAAAGTTTGGGGGAAGGTTATGTACCTCCTTTGATCTGCAGGGGAAAGGGAGTAATGACGCACCTGATGAGAAAAGAGCAGGAAAGTGTATGAGGCTGGGGTGATGGTCTCTAGCTGGAAGCTGATAGGTATGGATGCGGTATGTAGAAGAGAGAAAGAGAGCGAAAGAGAGCAGATTCCAGAAGGTGGTTTCACTTGTTGACGCACAAGGCAGAAATCCGGATCCGGACGCCTTTTCGGGGGTAATGACGTCAGTATGACCCATTCTCGGCGTGGCGCCTGGTTTTAATGAGCGGGAAGACGGCGACAGCCAAGATCACTTTAAGATCTAGATCTAGGTTGGATCAGCTTGCACATGTCAGGTGCGGCGGCGAGGAATGCCGAGGATACTACTCGACTAGGGCAGTAGCACAACGGGCTAGTGCGCCGATCACTCAAATGACGCTAAGCCTACACCATCCTGCATCTAGATCTACAACACGGAATGCACTACACGCTGCCCATTGCCGCACCCCACAATGCCCTCGTGCCTTTGACAATGAGGAACTCCCCTTCTTGCCGAGGCAGACTGTGGAATGCCACTCGCGCAAGCACTTCTCCCTGTCCTCGTCAGCTCTCTGCCATGTTCCACCAGAGACGTAACCAGCTTACAGCTTCGACCATGCACGCGACAATAATAAGCCAAATAATGATCCAGTTGATCCGATTTGTCGCTCGTTCTTCGATATACTCGTGTATGATCTCAAGCTGAGCCGTCAGCGATTGCTCAGCCAAGTTTCCGAGAGAGCGAAGTAGCTTACCAGATCGCCAGCTACAGCCAGCCGGTCATTCAGCACCTGTACACGGGGTCCGATCTCAAGATACTCCCGGATGGCTTCATACAGCGGGAACAAGGATGCTTCCGACCAGAACAACTCTGGTGTATCTGATTATCAGTAACGGTCTGCATCGAATACGAGACAGACTCACCCAAGATACCCCCAATGAGATTGACATCCATCCTCAACTTGAACAATCGACCCGTCATCTTCAACGCTTCCCTCCGCTTCAACTGGAGATGTCCGGTGATACTGAGTTCTTTGGGGAAAGACGAAGTGAGCGCGAGCGATTCCTGCATTGTTGATTCGTAGATGCTGAGTTTTGTTGATTGGGCGATAGCGTGCGAGAGGGACAGTTTGAACAGATGCGAGTGTGATTTGAACGCTGTGACGTCAGCCTGTGCATCAAATTACACGGAGGTTAACTTACTAAACATGTCGTTGTAAATTCTGGGATACTCGGCTTCCGAGTCATACTAAATTATCAGCTTCTGGACGCAACACAGTCGCCGCAAAATAGCTCAACCTACCGCATAGTGGAACTCCTCGACCTCCCAATCATCCTCACCCAGCCCCCTTATCCAGCCCCCCGCCGCATCGATATCCTCCATGACCGCGCGCTCCTCGTCCTCCTGGAACCCAAAAAAGATGGAAACACCATACGAGAAGAACACCGCCTCTGCGATCTGGTTCGTCGTGGAATGCGATTTCCTCCTCCGATTTCTAAGCGTCGGCTGGCTCCGGGTATGTGTCAGGGGATACCGAGGGGGCATAGCGGTGGGTCGTGAGTGTTGTACGGGAGGAGGGTGCGAAGCGGACCGGACGAGCTGGGGCGGCTCAGCGGACTGAGGCGACTCGAGCAGATTCTCTAGCTCCGCCTCGAGTTGGTCTGCCGTGTGATGAGGGGGGTGGGAGGGTAGGTCATCCGGCGATAGCGCGGTCGAGGGGATATGCTCGAACCCGGCCCGGTCAGGAGAGAGGTGCGTGCCCAGCTGGATCTGGGTGGCTTCCTCTGCGATCCTCACGCGTCGGCGCTCAGGACTTGTAGGCTCCGCAGGGAGTGACCCGCTGTCCAGGCCATCCTGGATATCTTCGAGCCGATCCAGCCGGTCCGAGCGGTCGATGTCCCCTCCTTGTCCGTCAGAAATCTCCTCGTCCAGCGAAGACATCCGGCCGACGTCCGTAGGTGGGGAGTGGGAGAGTATGTACTCGGATGGATCATCCATGGAGATATGGGGGTCCCGCTCGATATCGTCCGTCTGGGGAAAATACGAGTCGTCGTATCCCAGATCCTCGGCTTGGGTCATCCGTTCAAGCAGGGATACACCGCCGGGAGATTTGACCGCAGGGGAGGAACGAATCTTGGTGGATGCACCGTATCCGGGTAAGAGGGGGAGATTGTACACCTAGCATATGAGCGGGCTGGAACATGGCTCTGCGAAACAAAAAGCTTACAGCGTAAAGACAATCATCAAATACCCTGACCACCCCAACTCCATGTTCTCGCTTCAAGAATGCCTGGAGCAGCTTCAACCGGTACCCCTCTGCCGTGGTGTACGCCGTCAACCGAGGCAACCTCGCCTCCTCCCTCTCCCTCTTGGTCATCTTCTCCGCCTCACTCCGCTCATCGCTCTGAGTCGGGATGGCCTGCTCTTTCCGCCCACTCTCCCTTTCTCTTTCCCGGTGACTATGCGCCGCCCTCGGAGGTGGTAGCAGATTCACCTGACTGCCCATGGGCGACGCCGGCAAGGGCGCCAACTGCGGGTCTTCGGGTAAGAACACATGCCGCTCGGTCGTTTTGGACGTTCGGACCGGGAACGACTGTTTGAGATTCCGCGCAGGCGTCCCCTTGCCCAGAGGAGAGGGGATGCGAGGGGTGGATAGGTGCCGAAGATGAGCGGGAAGCGAGGCGAGGGCATTGGCGCCTGTACTGGCGCTTGACCCGGAGGAGGAATTTGCGCTCGGAGCGGCTTGGCGGAGATTGGACGCGGCGCGCGCGATACCGGGGACGGCACCGGCGTGTCTGCGTGGTATTTGTGCAGGGGTGGTGCCGCCTGGTTGGGCGGAGGAGGTGGATTTGGCACTTGATTTGGGTGCACCGAGGGGGCGGGACGGTTTGGAGGGGCCGGAGGGAACGGACGACATGGCGCTTGTGCGAAGCCAGAGCTACAGCGCCGGGGGTGAGATTCGAAAGGCGGATCCGGGAGATCTATACCTTCCGAGTGATACCCCTGCGAGATGGATGGATATGAGTAGCTGGCTAGGTCAAGATGTTTAGTCTACAGGCAAGACACAAGCTAAAGCTGTAGCAGGAGAGAACGTTTGGGATGAGATTGCAGCAGTGCGCGGAATCAAATTTCAGCCGGTTACGTCACTCCGCTGCTTGACTGCGGACCCTGACCGCATGAGATGGCCAATGCCACCCCCTCTCTGCTATCTATATCATCACCGGCTATCTACTGGCACAGTAACAGCTAGACATCAGCTATCAGCGCAAACATCTAGCTGCTCGATTCCTGTAGAGGATAGCTATCCGCTGATACCGACATCTCAAAAGGACGTCCAGCAAGCCCTTGACGCCCGGACCTCCTCCGCACTTGCCTCGGTTCACCATGGCGTACGTAGCGGTCGTCAAGGCTTTGTATGACTATGAAGCTCAGGACCCCGAGACTGAGCTTGCGCTCAAAGAGGATCAGATTGCCTATGTTATCGAGAAGGAAGATGAGGAGTGAGTCCCGGAGAGCATAAGCAAAGGGAGATGCGGACCGGAGCTGATAGAGCAGTTGGTGGAAGGCCAAACTGAAGAATGAGGACGGGGATGAGGAGGGCGGAGTGGGATTGATTCCCGTTAGCTATGTTGAGGAAGTGAGTGCCTTCATTTCTCATTACCATTCATATATCGGGCCTACTCCGCCTTGTGCTCTCGATCTCAGCGATACGACGCCAGGACCAAGCTGACAGTCAGCTTCCACCAATCAACAGCACTCGCGCCCTTTACGCCTACACCTCGACCACAGCCGAGGAGCTCTCGATGGAGGAAGACGCCGTCCTCCAAGTATTCTCTGTCGAAGAGGACTGGCTCCTCGTCCGCGTGGAGGGCGGAGCAGAAACACTCGGTTTCGTCCCACGGACATACTGCGAGCCGCTGGACGAGTCGCAGGAGGTCGAAGTGGCCGACGCCGCCGAGGCCGAGGCGGATCTCGAGGAAAAGCGGCAGCAGGAAGCGATTGATATCCGGCAGCGCGAGGCGTCTGAGCGACAGAGACAGCTCAAGCTGAAGGACAAGGTGGAGACGTGGAGTGTGTCGCAGATGGAGGGGAAGAAGAAGAAGAAGGGGACGCTGGGGGTGGGGAACGGAGCGGTGTTCTTCGCTTCGGACACGGATAAGGTGAGCTAGCCGAGAACTCGAAAGTTTGACCAAGCTGACATGGCAGTCTCCTGTTCAGCAGATCTCAATTACAGATCTCGACTCGGTATCTTCGGTGTCGAGCAAGGAGATCCAGCTCTCCATCTCTTCTCTCCCCGCTCCGCTCCACTTCCACTGCGGCGGATCCGACACGGCCAAAGCGATCCTGGCCAAGCTGGAGACTTCGAAAGAGGCTGCGGGAGAGGCTCTGCAGACTATTGCAGCGGAAGGAGCAGCCGACTCGGACGACTACGAGCCTAAAGCTGTCCGATTCGCACCCACCTCCTCCGCCGCTTCTGCGCGCGCCCCAGCGGCCAGCTCCGGCGAACCCGCTACGGTCCTCTACGACTTTGACGCGCAAGGCGAGGACGAATTGAACGTCAAGGAGAATGACATTGTCACGGTCGTCGACAAGGAGAACGATGAGTGGTGGCTCGTGCGTAACTCGCGAGGGCAAGAAGGAGTCGTCCCGGCGCAGTATATCCAGATCGGCGAGGGGTCCGCCCCCGCCGCAGCGGGGTATGACGAAGATGACGAGGAGGAAGAGGCGAGGAGGGCAGAGGAGGAGGCTACGGCTCAGCGCCAGCTTGATGCCGAGAGGCAGAGGGAGCGGAGCAAGCAGGCTGAGCAGCGCCGTGCGATTGAGAAGGCGGCAAGGGCGAAGCAAGTACAGGAGGAGGAGGACAGGCAGATTGCCCTCGATCTTGAGAGGAGGGAAGTGGAGAGGTCGATTGCGCAGCAAAAGGCGAGAATGCAGGAGGAGGAGGTTCACCAAGAGGAACTGTCTGCTCGGCGGTGAGTCGGAGTATCACGCGAAGGGGAATTGAGCTGATTATACAGGAGGGAAGTAGCGAGGCATCAGGCACCGCCAAAGATCGCCAAGCGGCCATCTGCTAACGATGTTGCTGCAGCCGCCGCGAGACTGCCGGACAGGGGACGAGCACCGCCAGACCGCCCACCAGAGAATAGCCGGCCGAGTGAGTGAAGTGTCACATGATGTCTGGGCAGAGCTGACGAGCAGAACCCAATCCTGGCCGTGTCCGCGTATGGAGCGACAAGTCTGGCCAGTTCAAGGTGGAGGCGGAATACCTCGGTCTCAATGGCAACAAGATCCGGCTGCACAAGACCAACGGCGTCATCATCGAGGTCCCTATCGACAAAATGAGCCAGGAGGACGTGCAGATGATCAAGCGGCACGAGACACGGCGGCAGCAGCGCCGGGCTGCAGCTGAGCCCGAGGACGATGATGTGCCCCTCGGCCGAACGCCGCGGAAGGGCCAATCATCCCGTTCCGAGGAGAGTCGGGCGCGGGGCGAGGAGCCTATACCTGCTGCCGCGATGGAACAGCCCAAACCCCGGAAACCGCGATTCGACTGGTTTGCCTTCTTCCTGGAGGCCGGCTGTTCGATGGATGACTGTACGCGGTACGCGGCCAACTTTGAGCGGGACCGGATTGACGAGACACTGCTCCCTGACCTGGAACCGTCGACGCTGCGGAGTCTGGGGCTGAAGGAGGGGGATGTCATCCGGGTGCGCAAGGAGATCCAGGTGCGCTTCGCCAAGAAGACGCCTGAGCAGGAGGCGCAGATCAAGCAGGACGAGGATTACGCGCGGCAATTGCAGGACTATGAGCGGTCGGGCGGGAAGGGACCTATTCCTCAACCTCCCCCCGCGCTCTTTACGGGTCCAAGTGGCAAGTTGGCCAACAATACACGGAGGGGACGGCCAGAGCGGAAAGGGACGGATACGGTGGATGCTTCGGCGATCGCAGCGGCGGGCGATCAACTCAGCAAGATGAACACTGGGGATAGCGCGCCTTCACCGGTCCTTCTCTCACCTTCGCCCCCGCCGCCAAAGCAGGAGAAGCCGGCCGCTCCTGCGCCCGCACAGCTCATTGCTGGCTTTGATGACGATGCGTGGACCATCAAGCCCAGCTCTAAACCCGCCAGCCCGGCTCCTCCCGCCTCTACACCTGCCCCGGCCGCTCTTCCTCCTGTCGTCAATGGCAACCGGGCAGCCACGTCCGGATCATCCGGTACCGACTCGCTCTTTGCGCAGATCCAGGCCCTTCGGCCAGCCCAAACCGGTATGCAATCCAACAGTACCGGCGGGTCGTTCGGTCAATCCCAGATGCAGCCAAACCAAACGGGCTTCTCCAACTCGGCGCAATACGGTCTCGGCCAACAAGGGACCGGTCAGCCCATGTCCCAAATGATGATGAACAACCCGAATGCGCCGCGCGGCCCACTCGCGCCCGTCCCGAGCAACGAGGGGTTGCTCAACCCGCTCCAGCCGAGTCAGACTGGCGTGTTTGTTCCCACACGCGGAAGCCCGGCGCCTATGGGCCAGCAGGGTATGATGCCCCAGGCGACAGGGTATGGGATGATGCCGCAGCAGACGGGGTACGCGGCGGGGTTCCAGCAAGGGTATGGGCAGCTGCAACCTGGTGAGCTTGGTGGAGTTTGCTTTTAGTAAAGTGGGGACTAAGCTGACAACGGTAGCGTTCACTGGAATGGCTGGACCTCAGCAGCAGTTCGGCCAAAACATGCACCAACAGGCCAGCTCAACATTCGGTAGTATCGCCAATATGGGCCCACCTGCGCCGCCCCAGCAGCAGCAGCAGCAACAACCGCAGGGTGATAAGTTTGCCCCGGGGAATATCTTTGCCGCGATGAAGAGGCAGGACTTTGGTAAGCCGGATGAACAGCGGCCGCAGGATTCAGGTGAGCTAGTTGTCCCCGCCGCATGTGGCGGGTGTCAAGGGCAAAGCTGATGAGATAGGCAAATATGATGCTCTCCGACCATTGACGACTGGATATAACGGCGCACCGGGCATGATGCCCCAACAAACGGGAATGGGAATGATGCCGCAGCAAATGGGCATGATGGGCGGTATGGGGATGCAGCCGACGGGGATGGGTATAGGGATGGGGATGGGGATGATGGGGCAGCAGATGACGGGGTTCCAGGGGCAGCAGCAGCAAGGACAGGGGATGATGGGGCCGCAGATGACGGGATACAATCCGTATGCGGGGCAGCAAAATCAGTATGGGGGCCAGTACCGATGAGGGGGAGTTTTGGGGCATGGGATCGGAGTGGATGAGTGAGAGGGCGGCTACCGGTGAGGGGTCGGTGTGTGGAGGTGTAGAAGAAGGTGTACAAGAAGGGTAAAGGAAAGGGGCGGGTATGATGGGAAGGGAAAATGGACGTATCTAGGTGTCTCTACATGTTTGTTCTACAATGATGCTCTTGATAATTACAACTTTAGATCCCCATTCAGGCTAGGCAAGACCTTGTCGAGCTGACTATGACGATGAACCCCGGGTCAGCCGTGGAAATGACGGTGGTGGGCGTGATTGGTGCGAGAGCGGGCGTCGCTGTGGGTGCGTGGTCGGCTGAAGCTCGTCTGTCCGAAGATGGTCGGCCGAGTAGCTGCCGAGATCTCTGGCCTACCCGTCCCTCCTTGTGTCTCGCCTGGTGGACCTCTAGCGCTTGACTCACACGTACGAGTGGGGCCAGGTGTTGACGGAGCCGATGCCGCTCGCACTGGAGGTCGAGAACACTGCAAGTGGCCGAGCTGGTATATGCTCGTCCTACCAGCGGGCGCGGCGGAGTCGGGGGAAAGCGAGGGCTCCTGCCAGCGTACGCGCCGTCGCTGCCGATGATCGACCGAGCCAGACTCGTCCGGTTCAGACTGTCCAGCTAGGTCTAGCGCCGCGAAGTCCAGGCTGAAGTCGACATCGAGGTCAACTACCGAGCCTTCGGAACTGAGGGTGGCAATGGAGTGTTTCGTAGAGGTTGAAGAGGCGAGATCGAGGCTGCCAGTGAGACTGCTGTGGTCATAGCGGGCCGAGCTGGTAGGTGAGGTAGGGGAGGACGGGGCGGAGTGGGTCCGGAACGGCCGGGCGGGAAGCGGATTGGGCCGCCAGGTCGAGTACAGCGGGTTGAAGAGAGCGGGGTATTGTGGTGGGCGGTCGCATTGATCAGAAATGGCGAATGGGTCGAGATCGGCCTGGATCTCGATCCTCGCTCTCTGCATAGTCAGCATATCACCATGGGGAAGGGTACTTCGCGATAATGACGAGGTCACCTTCGCGCCTCTTCCGGGAGCGGCTGCTTCCTGATGTCGCTCATCCGCCTCTACGTCTGGCTCGATTTCCGCTGAGCGCTTGACCATCATCGAGAGATGAGAGGGGAGTATCAGTAAGCATGGGAGAGGCCGGTATTGCCAGGAAGGTCAATGCTTCACGTTCTCCTAATTGTCAGCGCTTCAGGGTCCGCTCTGCCTGAATGCCTGGAGAGCTCGAGCGTCGCTCATTTGGCTTCTTCAAACCAGCTTCCACCCTAGGGCCTCCAGCAATGAATTCGCCTTCACCCACGTCTCGTTAAGTGACAGACAGCTCTTGCAACAGCAAGGATAGGAGGGTGATAGGCGGACAGGTCACCCGTATCCACCGGCTTGCTGCGCTTCACTAGTGCGCCTCAGCGCTTCGTCAGCTGTCAGTAGAAACGAGCCTCTCGATAGCGCCTACTTCCTGGCCCACTCCGCGCCCTGTTCTGCACCCTATACACGGCCGGAACATGGTACACTCGTGCATAAGACGGCTCGGACCCCTTCGCAGACCCAAGTTGTGAATCACACGCACGGATCACGCGTTTTGCGGGGAGGCTGGGTCCGGGGAAGCTCTGAGAAGCTTACAGCTTGGTGCGCAGCTGATGCAACGTACTTCGTGCTTCTGCTTCTTCACTTCTATCTCAACACTCTTTCCCAGCGATATCGCTCGCAGTCAACAGGGCCCTCCCCAACTCCTTCCAGATCGCCCGTTCACGGAAGTACAACTCGAAAGATTCGAGAAGATCTTGGTGACCGAGACGGCTTTGCTTGACCACCTCTCCTCCTTCCAAGCTACCTGATCACCTCGCCTGGAGACGGGAGGACTGTGATTGTTCCCCATTACGAACGGCGTCAGCACTCTCCAGAATGAATAGAGTCAGTTGGCGTGAACATACGAGCTTCGTGAAGCAGCTGACTCTGATGCAGATATTCGGCTCAGGAAAGGCCAAGCCAAAGCCTTCTTTATCGGATGCTATCGCTTCGGTGAGCTTATATCCTCGCGTGTTGTTCTGTTCTACGGCAGCAAGCTGACTCTGTTCAGACTGACACGCGCGTCGGCTCGATAGAAGTCAAGATAAAGAAGCTGGACGCAGAGCTTGGGGTCTTCAAGGGCCAAATGGCCAAGCTGCGTGATGGGCCAGGAAAGGTGCGCTAGGCCGCTCTTCCCCTTCCCCGTTGTACAATGAGAGCTCAAGCTGACGTCTCAGGCCGCAGTACAGCAACGAGCACTGCGGACCCTTAAGCAGAAGCGGATGTATGAGGGCCAGCTCATGCAGCTGCAGCAGCAGACTTGGAATATGGAGCAGGCTGCGATGACGACTGAGAACCTGAAGAATACAGTTCGTCTCTCATAAGATCACGGACCGCCAGCTGTCCTTTGCTCGATTGTGGTGATAGCCTTGAGATGAGCTGACCCAATCAGATGGCGACTGTCGACGCGATGCAGGTGGCCAACAAGGCAATGAAGAAGCAGTACAAAGGGATTGATATCGACAAGATCGAGGTCAGCTTCTTGATTCTGGCCATTCGCGTTTGAGACCAAAAGCTGACTCCGTACAGAGCATACACTATGATATGGAAGATATGATTGAGCAGGCGAATGAGATCCAAGAATCGCTTGGGCGAAGCTATGGTGTCCCGGACGAAGTGGACGAAGCGGATCTTCAGGCAGGTAAGCCTCCCCTGTGATCTAAAAACAGATCGTATTCGGAGATACTCTCCAGATCGAAGGTCATAGCTGATACATACAGAGCTGGATGCTTTAGGGCTGGACGACGATCCTATCGGTGAGGGCGAAACCCCGTCGTATCTCCAAGACGCACAAGCCCTGCCGGACTTTGTCGACCTCGCACCCATCGAGAACAGGGCAAGGAGCGTCACGCCGACTGCAGAAGCTGCGAGATGAGGGGTCCGGTCAAGTGCGACGAACCGTCGGGCATACTATGTGATTTGAGGGAGGAGCGGAAGGAGGGGATTGTATAATAGCTATAGCTTGGTGGGATTTCTCCGGCATCACTGGAGTACATGAGTACAGTTGTATGATTGACCTATGCGAAACCTTCCATGTTATCATTGGGTCCAGTCAGGAGGTTTGGCGAGTCAACCAGCTCGGCGGCAGTCATCGTTGGACCTGCTCTCCAGCTTGCAGCTGCAGTCGATAGCTGGGTGGCTCGCTTTACGGCATCGGATTCAGAAATTCAGCTTGCTCTCGCGCTGCATGACCTCTGTCGTTCGCACATGTCACATCTACCACCTCACACAGCATGGACATAGACGCCTCTTACAGCTTCGGTCGGAGAGGTGAAGAGATGGAGGATGTCTGGGACGAAACTTTGAACCTCGAAACCAAGTATGTCCTCACCTGACTCCCCAATCTTGTTAATCGACATCTCGTCGCCTTCAGCTCTGCATCCTTTCATGCTGACCCTGCTAGATTCTATCAGGAAGGCTACGCGGACGGTCATGCCCATGGGCAGCTACACGGTCTATATGAGGGCCGAGAGCTCGGTCAAGAGAAGGCGTGGGAGGTCTGGGAGGAAGTGGGGTACATGGAGGGATTCGCGCTGTTTTGGGTGGACATGCTGGCTGCGGGCGAGGATGCTGGGAAGGGCAGAAGCAAGGACGCGAGGTGAGCTATCCCAGTCTAAAGAATGCCATCTAAAAAGATAGGGGAAGCTGATATCATAGAGCTATCAGCCACGCCAGGCAGCTACTAGCGCTGATCGAAACTTTCCCCACGACCAATCCTACCACCGCACCGGCTACCTCAGCAACCGCTACTTCAGCTTCAGCTGCTCCGGCTACGCCATCATCCTCATCGGACCAGGCGCCGTCATCCGAATCTGCTCCTGCCCTACCGGATCAAGGCGACACAGAGCCAGATCTCATCCTCCTCCTCTCGTCCATCCGCGCGCGGTACAAGCTTCTCTGCTCCTCCCTCGGCGTCCGGCCCCGCCTCCTCGCTGCAGCTGGCAAGGACGGGTCATCAGGCGCAGGCGTGGAGAATGATGGGGATGTTCAGGTGGTGGTACAGACGGAAGGAGTGGTGCAGGAGATAGAAGGGCCGATGAAGGGGGTGGACACGCGGATGCTGCGGTACTGAGGGCTGCTCTATGCTCAAGCACTCAGCCGTACCGCTGTCGATCCCAGGAGCGGTCGACAGGCTGACTGCGCGTCAAAGGACCGGACGGGCGCGTCTCCTCGGCAGGCACAGGCACGCCTCCCCACCTCCGCTCGGCTCGGAGAGGAAACAAAACGCTCCGGACACGCGCGAACTCAAATTTCGCCTTCACCGAACCTCTCATCAGCCATTCCCCCTGCGACCGCCCATATCACTCGCCGCACACAAAATGTCCGCCATCCCCTCCTATCGGCTTTCTACCTCCCCTGGCAAAGGGCTTGGGCTGTTCGCAGCCCGTCCCATCGCTGTCGGCGAACTCATCATATCCGAACGCCCACTCTTTCTGGCCAGGGACGAGTGGGAAATCTACGAGGAGCTTGCTGAGCTCAGCATGAGAGACGAGGAGACCTTCTTTGCCCTCACGGACAGTCACAACCCCGAGCACCCCACCGCCGCGACCATCATGCTCACAAACGGTATTCCGACCGATCCCCAGATCAATCAAGGCGGGATATTCCCAATCATCTGCCGCATCAATCACTCCTGTCTACCCAATTCCCACTATACCTGGTCCCCCTCGGCGAGGCGGATGTCTGTTTACGCCGATGCGGACATTCCCGAGGGCGCGGAAATCGTCGTCTCTTACATCCGCCCTCTACTCGCTCGGTCGGATCGTCAAGCGCAGCTCTGGGAGAGCTTCAACTTCGCATGCGGCTGCTCCGCATGTACGGGGCCACCCGATCCTGTCAGCGATAGCAGACGGGAGCGGATCTACGAGCTGTACAGCCTCGTCGGCATGGCGATGCAATACGAGATGCACGTCGCCGGGATGCAGTATACCAAGGAGAGGTTGAGGTTGATGGACGAGGAGGGAATGGGTCATTTGAGCACCAGGTCAAATTGCCACGGCGCGGGATACGTCATGGCGCAGGAGGCATCCGATCTGGACACTGCGCGCCGACACTTTGCCCAATCGTACGCCTATGCCTTACTCGGCGAGGGTCCTGACAGCGAGGAAACGACAGGGCGTCTGCGGCGATACCTATCGTGGCGATTGAATGTGGAGCGGAAAATCGGGCGCGTCGACACCTTGCCGGTCATTTGCGACAGGTGCGGCAGGGAAGGACATCGTTCGCTAGGCGAGACGGGCGGAAGGGGAAAGGATGGCGGAAATCGAAAAGGGTCGGAGGCGGCGGTGGCGGTAGGAGGCGGGTTTGTGGAACACATCTGCGAATGCGGCTCCGCAGTCTACTGCTCCAACGCATGCCGGACGAATCATGCTTCTACGCACCAGGCGGTCTGCGAGGTGTTGCGGGAGACGGGGATGATTGCGTTGATGATGGAGGGGAGATGGGAGGTGCACGGGTAGATGTGTAAGGGGATGATCACGGCAGAGTAGAAGGATGTGATGGAAGGGACAGGGATAGAGGAGCGTATCAAGGGGAAACGGACGGCTTGGCCTAGTACAACAGTAGACAGATATTCATCGCTAGGGGGAGAGCCATACTATCATACATCATCATCATATCTATCATGCAGTCGATACTATTCAGGACCGCCTATGCCGAAGCACAAGGCTCGCTCAACGTTCGACCAGAGAAGCAGGACGAGGGACCAGCGTGGACCGTTGGGGACGATGCGCATGTCCTCTCCGCGAATGAGAGAGATCGCTGATCAGCATACCTTGATGATTGCTTTTGAATTGGTAGCAGAGCTTCTGATCAATGGCGTCAATATCCAGAGAGGAAGAAAAGCAGCAGAAGCATTCGAGAATGATGCTAGCGGGGCAAGTGGCAAATGTCAGGTGTAGCGTCTTGTGGCAGAAGCCGCAAAGCTCCACCGGCTTGACCTTCTTCCTCATGTTTCAACGACGCCACTTCCGCCCATATCCACCGATACTCAAGGCATTGGGGATCGCTCTTGTTCTCAGGGATACGATGCCCGCACCGATACCACACGACGCCGCGCGCCTTCGGCACCTCTGACCGACGCTACGTCCGACCGATGCGACACCCATGCTTGGAATGTGCACTTCTCCGCTACCGGGTGCACCTTGAAGCAGAACTCACACTGCTCGGTCGGTTTGACCGGCGTGGTGTCTGGCTCCGCCAACAACTCCTTGAGTTTTCGAGCGGTCTCCTCCTCCTTCGTCTCCTCCTGGAACCATTCCGAGTTGGTATCATCCTGCGCCGCTGCGGGCGCCGCGGGCGGCACGACCGGTTGGGGGTTGGAGGTGATAATTGTGGAACCGGGGACGGGTAAGATTGGGGTCCCAGGTTGGACAGGGAAACCTTGAAGAATGGGAGGGGCGGCTTGGGGTCGCGCCGTAGGTGTCCGGCTGCGCTGACGTTCACGGCTGAAGCCGCGGTCCCGAGAGTGCCGTTCCCGGTGGTACTCCCGGTCGTCCCAATAATCTCGGTCGTCCCGATAGTCCCGGCGGTTGCGGTGGTCCCGGTCGTCCCGATATTCGCTAGCGTACCGGTAGTACGCCGGGCTTGGGCTCCGTCTGTTGAAGTTTGGAAGGTAGAAGTACAAAAGCAGAATGAAGATGCATTGGACACGATCAGGTCTGCTTATATAGTCCTGCTGGCGTCGCTGCGTCGCGACACCGACGCGACGACACGACGCCGACGAGTCGCTGGGACGTCGCTAGACGACGTCTCACGTCTCTATGTGCTATAGGATACTTGGGTGGCGGCGTTGCCTCGCCGCCACTCAGCGCCGTCAGTCCGACACTAATGTAAAGTGTCCGGACACCCGGACAGACAATTCTGTCCGGCCCGTACAGTGACTATCCCGGATATTCACCTAGCGCTATCTCAGATCTAGTCGGCGCCGTGACGTCGCTGCGACGTCGCAAGGACATCCAGCGACGTGCTCCTGTTCTGAGATCTGTCGGCGCAGTCGCCCAGCGACGCGCCGCTATGCTCCTACAGCCAACACTCCCCCTCGTGACCATATGCTCTTGTCCTGGGTCAGGGGTATAAATACCGCCCTGATGCCCGCCCCTGGGTGTCTCAAACTTGTTACCCACTTGTCCTGAATATACCAAGCCACACACCCAACACCCACACACCATGTCCAACCAATCCTCCAGCAACCCTGATCACGCCGGTGTCCCTTTCCCTGACTGGTACAACGATGCCATCCATGCTGAGATCGCGGAGTTCGTGAGTCGTCCGCCTTTGATTGATTGACTGGTGCTGACGTCCAGCTTGCCAGCTTCGACGAGCCTGAGCAGCCGCGCCCTGATTCTCCCCAGCCGGACACGCCGGGCCTCACTTACGCCCAGTACGCTCGTATGCTCTCGGACGTCCATGGTTCGCGGTTCAACTCGCCCGTCCCCATTCCTTGGAACAACGGTACGGTCTCCCCTTCGCAGATCTTTGCGCCACCCCCGAGCGAGGTCTCGACTTTCTCGGGGATCTCCGGCTTGACCACGTCATCCGGTACCACCCTCGGCTCCGGATCTTCGGTCTCCTCCGATGGATCGGATGCCTCGTCTATGGCGTCATTCCTTTCCTTCGGTTCGGTGGTGCCCCACGAGGCCTCTCTTGCCTCTTACGTCCCTTCCAACGCGGGCTCGTCCACCTCGTCGGACTCTACTGTGGTTCCCGTCGTCATCCACCCGGGGCTCCGCTGCCTGCGCTTTCCACCTCTGCGACGGTGCTCGCTAGGCGTCTCCGACACGGCGGATGTGCTCCGACGCCGACGGGATGGGGTACCGTCTACTGATCAGCTACGGTATTGAGTGCTGACTTTAGATGCAGCTCACGGCTGAACATATTGCCTAGACCGATCGACGAAGCGGTGTCGTCAAGCAGATTGGTGGAGCGCGAAGGCTGCTCTTGCTGGGGCTGTTGCGGGGTGGCGAGGTCCGTTCCTCCGCCTTCTGAGCCGGGGGACCTGGCCCCAGCTCCCCGGTCCCCTCGCCTAGGCCGGCTTCTCGAGCAGTGGCGGTCCATGTGACCGTTCTCCGCCTTCGAGATAGCACGTTTGGTCGGATCGCGCCCAGCTTCCCGATGGATGCGTTGGGCGCAGTGTTGGATCCGCTCTTTGAGGTCGGCGACGAAGAGCGGGGGATCTGTTGTCGTTTTGTGTGTCGACCCATATACACCGTCCTGACCGGCCGGCTTGTGCGCCCCCTACCTCGACCACCGAGCCCTCTTGGGCGCCTAACCTGAAGGCTCGGGGCAGTGAGGCTGCGGGTGAAGCCCGCCGCACGACGTACACATGTGCTTGAACTCACACGCGTCGCCCATGCAGGCCTCCATCCTATTCCAAAGGAAACAGGGTTTCTGGGAAGTCACCTTGCCGGTAGAGGACAGGCGGAAAACGCCAGCGGACGCGGGGGAACGATAAACCGAGACGGATTGCCGGCCACTGGGGATAGAAGGGGTAGGGACAATGGCGCGGGCAGCGGCGTAGGCGTTGGCGAAGCTTTGGAAGTCCCGTCCGAAAGCTTCGGAATCCCACTTGAGCCAGTCTGCGAGGGGGAAGTCCGCGCCGACGTGGAGGCGGCGCTGGGCGGTCTTAAGATGATAGTTGAGGACGGCCGGGAATTCGCCCGGGTTGTCTCGGTCGAGCCGCATGAGGATATGGGCGTGGCCCAGGAGGAACTTGGCCATACCCGCCTCGACCTGGTCCCTGATCTGGGCGTAAGCCAGCCAAGCGGACAGGATGTCCGCGAGGCAAGTGAACCGGACCTTGGCCGGGGTCTTCCCGGACTTCTCCTTCTCCTTGTCCCGCACGTCCCCATCATCCTCCTCCACGACCAGCTTCCAGAACTCGGAAACAGGGAGACGAATCTCCAAAACCGCCGAGAGCACAGCCGGGGTGGCGAGAGGGGCGAATACCTGAATGTCGGCGACGGTGGTGCCTTTAATAGCAGGAGCAGGTTGGGGTAGTCCTCGGTGAAGTGCGGAGAGGCGGACAAGGATTGGACTCGAGAAATGCGGCGAAGAAGGTTTTGGCGCTGAGAGTCAGCCATGCCCATGACAGCGCTCACCTGCTACTCTCGGCATTTGAGTCTTGTGTCGATCCGCTGCATGCCTTGCCATGTGATGTACACGGTCGAGTGCGCCTTGGCGTCCCAGGAGATGCCCTGGGCCGAGGGGGACGAGAAGCGTAGTCCTCGTCCCCCCTTATTCATGTCCAGATGTAATCAGCGATCATCTGGCCCCAAGAGCCCTCCTTCGACGGAGGCGGGGCCGGGGTTCTGCCGAGTGAGGACAGCTTGAGGTCTTTGCAGGCGGGGGTATCTTCGTGAATAGCGCAGAAGTTGTTGATTGTGGACGCCTCGCCATCATCGTGCTCAGATTGGCCCCCGGCACTACCGGATCAGCGGGGTCCATGTCCAGATTGTAGGAAACGGAGCAGAGGGACGGAAGTGACGATGAAAGAGGAGTTGGCTCACGTGCGCAATCTGCAGTCAAAGTGATGAAAGACACCGACACCCGGCTCCTTTCTGGCCGACTTGGATCTTTTGCTCGTCCTGGTCGGGGCTGCTTGCTCGAGGAAACCTTGATCTCAGCTCGAGCTCGCTTGAGATGGACAGCGAAGAAGAGCTCACCTTGAATGTCCCCAGGGACCATGATGAGGTCGCGGTTCCCGAGCTTCTTACTCTGCTTAAGCGAAGAATCATACACATAGTGGAGGAACGTGTGCGTCTTCATCTCGAGAGCGTCCGGGGCGTCAGTCCGGCCAAAGTCGCGGGACCCGAGAACCTTTCGCTCCGTTCGGTCGCTTGCGCGCAGGTCCTGCTCCACCATCCAGGATTGGAATCGACTGGAGTGGGGGGACTCGTAAACGGTGGCGGAGTGGGTAGGATCCTGCAGGACGATGAGGAAGGATGGCGTATACTTGAGACTGGAGCGTCGCTGCCGTCGGGATGAATCTTGCCCCACCTGTCTTTGCAATCGTGGATGAAGGTGTTGAACGTGATGTTGCGGGCGATCTCCAGCTTGAGCAGAATGTGGTCGAGCTCGTTGGACACTGTTCGAGTGCAGAGCGAGTCAATGCGATAGAAGCGCTTAGCGACAAGAGGCGCGCCAGACTCGTCCATGAACTACAAAGTCAGCTCCGCACGGGGACCGAAAGAGGAACCAGCACGAACCTCAAAGGCTCCTTTCATCGCCCCATTACCAAAACGGAACCGTTTCAGCTCCCCTTCATATCCAATCGGTTCCTCGATGGCCTGAATACCAGACGGGGCGGACTGGTAGGTCACGCGTTTGTAATCGATTCTGTCCCATAGCTGGGCGCCAGAGATTGCGACGGAGGCGAAGATACCGCCCAGGTCTGCTGATCAGCGCAGGCCCCCGGAATGACTGGTCTGGGTACTTACGGCCTCTGGAGGAAAAAGCGAAACCAGCAAAAGGGTCGAGTGATCGACCACCCAACGACGCGGGATCGGCATCCTTCTCGTCATCGCTGTTGTCCGGCTGCTCGGACGCCGCACGCTCGCCTCCCTCGGGTGCAGCCTTCACTGTCGCAATGGACACGACAGAGCTAACACTGGCGAAAAGCTTGTCGGATGCCAGGTGGGCATTGGTTGGATGCGGCGCCAAAGGATCGGCCGGGACCTGCCTGTCAGCAAAGAGATCTTGACTGGTGCGAATAAAGCAGCATAGCTAGCCGCTCACTAATGCTATAAGACTTACGGGGGGTTTAAGACCTTTGTTGGGTTAACCAACATGATCTTGCGATGCCCCCGCCTGAGATTGTCATGCTGAGCAGCATCTCACTCGCAACGCGCATCTGGTGAACCGTGAAAGAAGTCGTTGGAGGAGATATCGCCAATGTCACCGGCCTCGTCCTCGGGATGAGCGACAGATGCGCTCGCTCCAGAGCCCCCCGCGCTCGGAGGGAGGGACGGTTCCCTCTGAATGCCGTCTCTCTCCCTCTGAGCGCGGGGGGCTTGCTTGGAACGAGCGTAAAGAAGAGAGAACAGCTGCGGTGGGAAAATGAGATTTGGCCGGAAAACTTTAAGTGCCGTAAAGTACGAGAGATCGGCGTACCTGAGCCAAAGTGAGCAAATTTTGACTTGACTTGCTCTTGGAGCTTGGGTCGTCTACTCAGTCGTGATCGCATATATCTCCCTCTTCTTCTCCGAAGGCGTAGTCCATCGTCGGCGCCATGACAGAACCCCTCCCCTTCCGCGTCGGCGATACCACCGGACGGGGCCTCGGGGTGTACGCCACGCGGGCGATTGCGCTCGGGGAGCTCATCATCTCGGAAGATCCCATCGTCGCGTCTCTGCTTAACGCTGAGTCTGAGGAGCTCGCCATATCCTTGCTGAGCGAGGAGGACAAGGCGGTCTTCTTCTCCTTTGTCGACCAGCATCATCCCGGAAATCCCACTATCGAGGGGATCTTCAAAAGCAATGCGGTCCCCACGAATCGGCCCGGAACCGGCGGTATGTACGCCAACATCTGCCGCACCAACCACTCCTGCACCCCCAATGCGGCCTACTCCCCATCCGACACCTCCGACCGCGAGAACATCTACGCCTACACCGACATCGCTGAAGGAGCGGAAATCCTTACCTCATACATCCCCCTCTGGCGGTCGCGGGAGCATCGGCAGGAGCACCTCTCTACCGGCTTCAAGTTCACCTGCGCGTGTACTGCCTGCGCAGGTCCTCCCAACCCCGTCAGCGATGCTCTCAGAGAGGAGGTGCACCGGCTTGGCCAGGCCATGAAGGAAAGCGGAATGATCAATACCGCCGAGACCCTGCGCTCGCTGAATGCGCGGCTTCGGTTGGTGGAGGAAGAGGGAACACACGATCTGGGGATAAGGTGTGAGGACCGGCTGTATGCGAGCCAGATCGCAGCATCATGCTCGGACTACGAGACATCCCGGAGGCATGCGGGTCAGGCGTACGCCCTGTCTCTTCTGGGCAGGGGCAGGGAATGCGCAGACACCGTATACCTTCTGCGGCTACACCGGTATCCTCGGGCGCACGACTCGGCCGGGATGGACGAGGAGCCGCTTCCTGCGCTCTGCGATGGATGTGGCAAGGAGGAGATGGGTGGGTTCAAGGGGAAGGCAGCGAAGGGAGGGGGATGCGGGTCATGCAATTGCGCCTTGTACTGCTCGCGGAGCTGCAAGCTCGCTCATGCGGCCCTGCACAAGCCAATCTGCGAGGTCATCCAGCGGTCAAAGTCGGAGGTGGTGTCGGAGGCGGATGCGTTCAGGGACAAGTACAGGGATGGGAAGGCGCAGGATGAGTGTGCGATCCAATGAATCGTGAGTCTGTAGTGTGCGCTCCGCAGCTCAAGACCCACAGCCGCTGACGATCAGGTCACATTCAATCACACATAGAGTAGATCAATCAATAGTAGAAGTTAGATCATAGATTGCTGCGGCACAGTACACCTGATCTTGCTGATACTTGCTGACCCGTTTGAGTAGGCTCGCTCGGCGGGCGCCAAGCCCACAATACGTTCAGCCATACGCTTTAGTGAATTAGGTGAGCGAGACTCGTACAGCCTTTCTACTGGTGCAAGCTGACAATACAGCCAAATTCCTCGACGAGCCGCTCGCACGCGTCCTCTCTGTCACGCATCGCTATGAACGACATGCCCAAGACAAACCCCTCGCAAGAGGTGGCTTTGGCTGATTATGCCGGCAGCACGCGGACAGCTCTCCACACGTCCCCTCCTTTGGCTTCAACTCTCTTTTCGCCATCAGCGAGCGACGCCACGCGAAACTTTGGCCAGCTATGCCATCAACTCTCTCATCCGACCATCATTCTCACCCACGTTGGACCACCACCTTCCCTCAACTCCTTCACCCTCCCCCCTGCAACCCCGACCCCGCAATACCTCCTCGTACGGAATTTCATCTCCCTCGCAACCATCATGTCGGACGCTCCTCCCTACCGTCTCATCAACACCCCTGGTAAGGGCTTCGGGCTCTTTGCCACTCGTCGCATCGCAGTTGGCGAGCTCATCATCCGCGAGAAGCCCATCTTCGTCGCCAACTCGGTAACCACTATCGAGGCAGCCGTAGCCTCGCTGGCGGACGCTGAGAAGGCGATCTTCTGGGGCTTGAGCGATAGCTTCACCCCTGATCATCCCACCGCGGTCGGTGTCTTCAAAACCAACGCGATCCCGGCCGGCCCGACCCCTGACTCGGCGGGCATCTACAAGGTCGCTAGTCGTCTCAACCACTCCTGCTCGCCCAACGCTTGCCACGCCTGGGCAGGTTTGACCGGACAGGAAGTCGTCCACGCTATAACGGACATTCCGGCAGGTACCGAGATCGTCGTCTCTTACCACTATCACATGCGGTCTCGGGAGCAACGAGGGAAGGAACTCGCTTCTTCCTTCAACTTCATCTGCCACTGTGTCGCTTGTACGGGTCCTCTTGACCCTGCGAGCGACGCGAGGCGCGAGCGGTTCCACGATCTCAACATATCGCGCCTCACGCTTTCACACTTTGACCCGCCGGGGGCGCTTCGTCGGCTCCACGAACGGGCGCGGCTGCTCGTGGCGGAAGGTCTGCATGACCTCGGGACGTACTCGGTCATCTTCAATGACGCGTCGCACATCGCAGCCGACTGCGCGGACTATGCGATGGCGCGGCGGTACGCGGGTCTGGCGTATGGGTATCGGCGGGTCGCAGAGGGGGCCGAGACCGAGAGTACGATGGATCTCTTGGCGGACTATCGCAATCCGCCTAGTGCCAGCAACACGATACCGCGACGGGCGGGCAGGCTGTTCCCCACCATATGCGATGGGTGCGGAGCGGAGGCGCAGGGCGGTTTCAAGGGGAAGAAGGCGACCGGGGGAGGATGTGGGGAATGCCATTGCGGGGTTTGGTGCTCGAAGGCGTGCAAGCTCGCCCATGCTGCCTCTCACAAGCCCATTTGCGAGGCTATTCAAGGAGCCAAGTCGGAGGTGGTCAAGGTGGTGGCGAAGGCAGGGAGGCAGGTGTCCAGGGAGGAGGAGATGTTGGGGGCGGCACAGGGCAGGATGAGGCAGGCGGGATGTCCCACTCAGTAAGGCGGGAGGATGGTGGCTGCTTGGGGATGGTATTGGGGAGCATAACTACCAGTCCTGAACAATTGCTCAGGCGTGAGTGCGATATCTTGGCTCTGCCTCTTGCGTTCCATGGCTGATGGGCAGGAGGTGCCTTACAAAATATGCGGAGCCTCTACCGGAAAACACAAGCGGGGAAATAGATGATCACAACTGTACAGTCGCACCCATGGCATCATACTTCGTCGTTATCATGCCAATCGCGTTGATTAGGAAAGAGGCAAGTATGCCAGTATAATAGCAGTAAACCCATTGCTAGCTCCAGCAGTTTACCCCACCATGTTAACAAGATGCAAAGCAAGATCCCTAGATCACGCTAACGTCCGTGACCCTCAACTACTCTTCAACAGACTCAACATCCCCCACCCCGCAGCCCAAATCACCCCTAAACCCAATACAGTCCCCTCGACTCCTCTTCTTACACGTCGCTTCCAAGCTTCTTCCCGCTTATCTCCTTCCCTTCCCCCTCGCCCTCGTTCCTCTTCATAGTCGTCCTCATCATCGCTGTTCAGATCGTACTGCCTGGACAGGTTGATCGAGGGGACTTTTGACGACATTGGGGATGAAAGCGTAGCTTGGAGTGTTGGGATACCGACCAGAGTCGTCCGGGATGACTTTTTCAGGGCGAGGAGGGAGCGAAGGAGGGAGGATCCGTCTGCCTGGGGAAGGGGGAGAAGGTTGAATATGAATAGTGATAGTGCTACAGTCGACATGTACCTGTTGGATCAGCTTGTACTTTGCGGCGGTTCGTCGCCCAGAGACAACTGCTCAGCTGGTAGCTTACTTCAAGAACATGGTCTCCCACCGGATCAGCCCGCCAAGAAACCTCGCCTTCATCCGCCCCACCTCGATCCCCTCCAAGACCTCCCGCCTATCCCCCGAGAACAAGATCACTCCATCCTCCCCTCCACCCGCCGTCTCTCGCTCCCGCCCCAAACGAATCCGGACGATCTGCTCGTCGTGCTTCGGATGAACGCATATCCACTTTGCGGACGGACAGGGGCAGACCGCCGAGGGGATTTGGAGTATAGGATGAGTCTGGAGGCATTTGACTTGGCCGCGTGGAGTGGGTGGAGCTCCGGCGGTCGGGTCGAGGGGTTCGAAGACGACTGTACCGGAATTGGGGGGACATGGGGGATTTTGCAAGCCTGACAATCAGCTCAGACCAGCCGATGACTTCCTCCCTTTCACCCTCGCACGATAGCCGACTCACTCATGTAGACGCCCCGATCCACACACCATCCTCTCCCGAGATCCCCAATATCGTCTCCACTCATATACCGCTCCCACATCCCCTCATCTTGCCCCATGAACACGTCATCGACATGAGTGATCATGTCTCCTTCCGAGATGTGGCCATACATGGGCGAAGAAGGCGGGACCGAGTAGACCATGACGCCGTTATCGGACTGATCAGTCCAGAAGAGATGGGGTAGACCGGTTCCGGCGAGAAGGATGAGGCCGACGTAGGTGAGGAGATTGTGAAAGGGTCCGGATGCTGCTAAGCGGAGCTTTGCGCGGCTGTTCGTCAGCTGAGCCTATTGGAATGAAGAATCTGAAGAGAGCCCAACGTACGTGGACATGGAGTCGGATGAGGACGGGAAGGTGATACTGGCTGAAGGGAAGATGGCATGTAAGCTGAAGGAGAACCGGGACATTTGTACATCATCTCTGTGTGGGAGTCAGCATATGTACTCGAGCTCCGTTAGATCTAGCTTACATCGCTCCGCTGATCGCATGCCCGAGCTCATGAATGAGCTGGTTGACGACCAAGGCAAGAGCTACCGTTGGAAAGTGAGATAATGGTATCGTCACTCCTGGTATCTGTGAAGTATTAGCTACGTTGCGTTGACCCGAGGATCCACCTGTGCAGACGGTGAGCTCACCAGAGGCTGTATCCCCGGACTCGAGCCTGCTGCCCCAGCGCCCACCGCCGTCCGCTCCAGATCCTCCAAACTCCTTCTCATGACATGCGACGCATCCTCCTTCAGCTTCGCATGTAGCTCTGCTTCCCTCCACACTTCTTTCCATACCGCCCCAGCACTCCACATCAGGCCTCCGAGCCCCACCAACATCCCTCCCACTCCCAATAATATCCCAAAATCATATCCTGTCCTCCATAATGTCCGTGTCCGAGCCCCTCTTCTCTGTAATATAGCGCCTGGTATCTCATTCAGACTCGCCGTCCATAAGGATATTGTCGTCCCCTTGCGCTCGACGTGCCATCCTGGGCTAGAGTCTGGGCGTGACAGGCGGTGGGACGGGGCGAGACCTTTGCGGAGGGAGGGGTCCGAGGAGGCGCGCTGGACCGTGCGGTGGATGAGGGCAATCAGCGCCGCCAGCAAGAAGATCGGTGCGAGGACGTCGATCATAGGGCGTAGAGCCAGCTGGAACGGCTACCCCTCGGCGTGAGCGGTCTGCGAGTCACCCAAGAGGAGAGAGGGGGTAGAAGAAAGGATGTTGTGGACGAGGAATGTAAAAGTCGCGTTGGTGGCCGGTAGCTTGGCCGGTGGAGCTTTGGCCCGGCATCCTTTTCGGCTTCTCCTCACCGCATGGGTCGCGTCTATCGTCATTGTGCATCAGCTATGGGCAGCCGTCTGTAAGGCCCAATGTAGAGCCGATACCCAACCCATCTCCCGCACTCGAAGCGGTCCGCCAGCTCACCAAGTTCTCGCGGGATTGACGGTGCCATTCGCTCTTCCTGCCCTTGGAGACCATCTTCTTCAGGCACGCCGGTCACTTCGCCCATCATCGATTCCTTCCTCTTCACTCTCACCCTGCACCTTCACTAGTGCCAAGGCGTCAGCTCCGAGTGGAGTCGGAGGTGACATCGCCGCTCTGACGCTCATCCTTCCCAGCCAAAGGAATACACAGGTCGCTGTGACTTTGACTAGCTTCAGACACGAGAAGCCCCACTCAACGAGACCCACACTCGCCGGCTCCGCCCGAAAGGCCCAAGCGGCATGGCATCCCTTTCGGACTCCACGTTACTTCTACTCGAGCCCGCGTCGCGGTGAGACAGTCAAGGTGCAGATTCCCATCGGTCTCTCATACGCTCTCAGAGGAAGTCGTGTTGACTTGTCTGACCGTTGATGCCAGGTTGACGGGTCTCTTTCCAGCCGATAGCTCGCCTGGCATGTGGTTGACAGCCAAGATATCATGACGTAGTGATCTCGGACGTCGGGTACCGGCCCCGACACACACAGATGAAACGCGTTCGCCATCAAGGCACGCACCACCGTCATCATCGTCAAGGAACGGGGGTGTGTGCTTCTCGACTGCTCCACCTCTTTCGGAGATGTCGGACGCTAAGGCGCCAGCAAGTTATTGCCCGCATGTCCGTCTTCTCCGTTAGCTCCACCTCAAGCTGGGCAGCAGGAACCCCGCTTTGCACAGTACCGCTGACGACGTGCCTTTGGTCTAGTTACTGACGCATCACTCAACGGCTCCACTAACATCCATGAACCGCATGGCATGATGCCCTCTTTTGCGGCGATGACGCTGATGACGCTCATCGCGACAATCGAACTCATCGCTTCAGTGCTATATAAGGGAGTCCTATTCCCCCTCGAGCCTTCTCAACAACTCCAACAATCCCCACCACCCAAATCTAAATCCACCTACAACATCACTACCACTACCTCCAATCACTGACCAACATGCTCTTCACCAAGCTCCTCCTCGCTCTCCCCTTTGTCGGTGTCGCGTTCGCCGCGCCCGCACCCAAGGTCGCTTCCGTCGCTACCGTCGACAAGCGGGACATTGACGTCTTGGCTATTGTTACCGACCTCAAGACCTCCATCGTATGTTGCTTTCCTCCCGTGTCATCTTGCCCGAGCCTCAGCTGATCTCTAGTCTGCCTCCGTCGCCGGCATCGAGCTCGTCTCAGCTGAGGCAGAGGTGGAGGCCGCTCTCGTCGCTGTTCTCGCCGCGCTCGACACTGCTCACTCGTCTATCGGCTCGTCTGCTGTCGCTCGCCGTGATGGTGGCATCCAGGCTCTCAAGTTTGTCCACTCCATCATGTATCCTTCCTTGTGCCATTAGCTGACCCCTAGGCGTGAGCTCGAAGCTCGGGACCTGATCGACGACGTCGCCAATGTCCTCGCCGAAGTCATCCAGCTCGTCGATGGGCTTGTCGACAACATCGCTGCCGAGCTCCAGACCATTCCTCTCATCGTTAGTCCAGCTACTTGGCTGCATCTGCTTCTGGACGTATTCAGCAGCTGACACTCAGGCCGGCCTCCTTGCCCAGCTCGCGCCCGCTCTCAGCCTCGTGCTTGCGGGCGTTGACCTCGTCCTCGCCGGCGTCTTGCTCCTCGTCGGTCAAATCCTCGCTGCTCTCGGTATCAACCTCTCTCCCATCCTTGGCTCCCGTAAGTCCCTCTTTGGCTTTGGTTCTGGGTGATGGAGCTGACAGTTCAGTCAACGGCCTTCTTGGTGGTCTCCTCGGCGGTCTCCTTGGGTAGAAAGATGGCAGCGAAGTAGGGTAGCACACGCATCCCCGAAGTAGCGTTTAGAATGCAGATAATATCTTGTGCATTTTCGTCTGGTTTTTGATTAATTCATCATCTTCTTCTGCTGGTGCTCTCAATCACTCTAGTACTGAATCACTGGAGCCAAAAGCCCGCAGCCTATACAGTAGGCACTAAGGTGTGCCGCATCGCCTGAAACAAGTCCGAAACACGCTGAAACGTTACCACTTGGTGGTCGCCGAGGAAATAGGTGACAACCCCAGCCTCCCGACTTCTTCGGCTTTGTCCTCACAGTCCACCTCAAAGTCCCCTCAGGTTGCCTAGTTGGCTGAGGTCGAGTATCCCTCCCCATCCCCAGCTCCGACCTTGAGGAACACGGACACGAACACGCGTGTCTCTCCGCTCCTCCGCGCGGGCCGGGTCCGCATTCCTGCAAGTCCGATATCGGAGGAAGGCCGCGCGGGGTGGGGTGTCCGGCCGCTCCACCAGTATCCAAGCTGCCCGTCAAGCTCCAGTATGACGTGCGGCCCACAGCTTCGCCGTGGCCAAGGCTTTCGACGTCATAGCCAGCGGTACTACTCATGGATGGATCCGGACTTATAAAAGGGATGACCGACCCCTCTTCCCCTTCATCCACATTCCACTCTGACCGCAACCACCTCTGCCATCACCCTACAAGACAATCCCCATCACTCAACATGCTCCTCACCAAGCTCATCCTCACGCTCCCCCTCCTCTGCACCATCCTTGCCCTCCCTGCGCCGCAGAGCAACTCGGCACCTCCTCCTACTACCGAGGGTACGGGACCCACCTCCGCTGCCAGCTTTTACAAGCGCGACCCGATGCCCCAGACGCTTCCTCCTCCCAGTACTACCGAGGGCATGGGTCCCACATCCGCTGCGGGCCTTATCAAGCGCGTACCTCAAGCGGATCCTACTGCTCCCAACACTCCGACCGTGCCCGAGGCTGGACCTACCAGCAATAAGCGTGCATCTGCTCGCGGGTAGGCTGGTCTAGTGGCGTAAGTCCTTCCCTTTTCGTCGCATGTCAGAGGGGAGGTAGCTGATTCGGTCTCAGACGGCGCCGACTTGAGCTATACTACGGGCACAAGGACAAAGTTTCTGGATAGACTGTAGTGAGTACTCGTCTTGTCAACACTGTAATCTACTCCGGCTGACAGAGTAGATGTACGTATGCAATCCTCAGAGGCTAGATAAAGGGATGTAGAGAGCTGTAGCGACAGTAGTGAGAGCACCGAATGCAAGATTTCAAGACATGCCAACTTTGTCGCCTCTGATTTGTCTGTACCGTTGTACGTCGTTGGACCTGCATGCACTGACAGACCTGACCGCGTTCTGTGCATCGTCTTGGCCTCGTCTCTGGTAGAGAGATGTCCGGTCAGATGCTGTCGATCAGGCGCCGAGACATCAAGCCACATGGGTCGGCTGCCAGGTGAAACACGCTAGCTAAACTGAGCCAATCAAGCCGCTTGTCCCTTGAGCTGTCCCTTCCTTTTAGCTCGGACTGCACTGGTCATCGCCCAACATAGCCCATTATCTGCCCCATCTCTCCTTCCCACCTCCTGTCATGCGCTCAATCCTGCTCCGCCAAACGCTTGGCTGGTAGCTGGGCAGAACAAAACTCCGCCTCCTGCCCGCCTAGGTGCCTTGCCAAATCTTAATTCCGTAGAGGGGAGGGGCGCATGTGCTCTCTATTGACTGGCCGACCGTCTCCGGGTTCCGTTGCACTAGCTCATATTCACGCCCAGTCCCTCCATACACACTCACAGCTACCGTAGTCTCCCTCGGCCATCCCTTCGATCGGTTTGATGATCCGCTTACCAGCTATTCGTGCACGCTAACTCGATCACGTTCCGCTCGAGCCGAGGCCCAACAGTCGTCCGACCGGGAAATCTGGCTATATAAGCTTGGTTTGACATGCCTTTCCCCCTCTTCTTCTCATCCACATCCCACGATCTTCACTTACCCCAGTCACTCATTTCTCCCAATCTCCACCATCACAGTCACCCATAACCCCTACCTACCACTACCACGCCTATACTCCCTCCGCAATGCTCTTCACCAAGGTCCTCCTCGCTCTCCCCTTCATTGGCGCCGCTTTTGCTGCCCCAGGCATCCACGCCATCCACTCCATCCACGCACCCGTCATCCCGCGTGACTTGGACGTCCTGAGCGTGGTCGCGGACCTGAAGGCATCGGTCGTGAGTCTTTGCGTTTCCCCCTCATTCCCGGCACCTCGTCATCCTCCTTTTCCCCCATCGCTTCACCAGATGCCTGAACCTCAGCTGACAAGCTCAGGCCGCATCGGTCGGCGATATCACCCTCGTCTCCACCCAGGTCGAGGTCGAGGCCGCCCTCGTCGCCGTCATCGGCGCGTTCGACACCTGCCACTCCGCCTTCGACCTCGGTGCCGCTGTAGGTATCGCTGCTGGTGCCTCCGTGGACGTCGAGCTGCTCAAGTAAGTTCATGCTCTCTCACCTTCACATCCTATCCCGGACGTCTCCTTCTCCCCTAGGATAAATATACGCGATACCTGCTGACTTATCCAGGTCCAAGTTCGACGCTCTCCCCGAGATCAAGCATGAAGTCGCTCAGATCCTCGCCGAGACGATCCAGCTCGTAGACGGTCTTATTGTCCTCATCTCCGCCGACATCAAGGCTATCGCTGCCATCGTGAGTCTACCACTCGTCGTCACCTGAGATCACCGCTGACGTACAGGACGACCTCCTCCACAAGCTCTCACCTACCATCGAGACCCTCCTCATCTCCGTCGAGGTCATCCTCGTCGGCGTAACCGCTCTCGTCGCCGAGGTGCTCGTCACACTCGGTGTGGTCCTCAGTCCCCTCCTCTCGGGCGGTGAGTACTGCATCAATCGTTGACTGTCGGCGAGCTGATCATCAGTCAACTGCCTCCTTGGCGGTCTGCTTGCTGGCATCATCGGCCACGGCCACTGCTAAGCTCCTACAACATCTCCCAGACATTATCATTCTAAACATACCTATACTCTATATCCGTAGCTTGGCCTAGCCATCTCCTTTTATGCATCCGTATGTCCGCAGTCAGCTTGGTCAGTCTTCTAAGTGTCAGTAGGGTGCGATTAGTGTGTCTTTTGGTCCCACGTCCGGCAAAACATGTCATTGTCGTCAGATCGTTGACTTGCCGGGATCCAATGCACATCCACCCACCCTCTTATCCGCCAAACCGATGCCGGTCCGCCGGCTTCCAGTCGTCTGACAACAGCTTCCTGATCTCGCTCCCTGCGCTGAAGTCCACCTTGAACAGATCCCCAGAGTGGGGATACTCCTTCTGCGCGTCCTCTCCGCCCTTCCCGAGACCGGCATGAGCGGTGTTGATGTACATCGTCTCCATGTTCTTGCCTGGACATGTCAGCTTGCTGCCTAGGGTATGTGTCAGATTGAACAGCTCACCGCCAAAGCAAGGGATCGTAACGTTCCTCGCGCCCGGTACGTTGATATTGCAGATGATCTCCCCTTCTGGCGTGTACCCGACCACTCGGCCGTCAGACCACCTCGCGACCCAGATGTTGCCGACACCGTCCATGCACAGCCCGTCGAACACGCCTGGGGCGTCCGTAGCGGGCGCTAAAGGCGGAGGGGTCGTCGCTATGACTTTGCGGGAGGCGAGGCTTCCGGAGGAGTAGTCGAAGGAGACAAGTTCTTGGTCGGCTGAGTCGACGTAATCTGTATCTATCAGCTATACTCCTCTTAGGGAAGTCAAAGTGAGGGCTAGTAGGCCCAACTCAGGGGAGGACATACACATGATCTTGCCGTCTGGAGAATAGCCAATCCCGTTACTCGTTCCTACAGCGGGGATAATCTCCGTCTGCGTTCCGTCCGGGTCATACCTATATGTCAGCCATCTGCCCTACTAGAGTTCCTCGGACCTGAACAGCTGATAAGGACTCACCTCCACAGCTTGCCCCGCTTTTTCCCATCACCCAGCTCCGGCAGCGTCATGCTCCCCGCGTAAAACCGGCCAAGGGGGTCACATTGCCCATCATTGAACCGAAGAGGCTTGTCCGTCTGTGCCTCGGGAGCTACTGGAGCAGAGAGAAGCTCGGCCTCCCTTTCGCTGCGCTCGGGACGGGTGTCGGTCCCGCTGGGCGCCGTGGGCTCGGAGAAGAAGGCGATGTGGTGTTGTGTCAGACCGATGAACTGAACAGTCAGCTTGTCGTCAAGTCGATGCGAGGAGGATAGCTTACGCCAGGCTCATCTTTACGCAGTGCAATAGCGGACAGATACTTCGTCTGTGACTTGTACGAGTCCACTCCGTACTTCTTGCTTTCAGGGTCGTACCTGCGCGGATGAGCTGTCTCTTTAGTGCGCAGGTGGTTCAGGACCAGCTTACGTGTGGATCTCAGCTTCGTCAATATCTACCCAGTGCAGTAGCTTCTTCTGGTCGTCCCAGAGGATACCTGCCAGTATCAGCCGAGCCCCCATGCGAAACGGCTAGTCGCGGCTACTCACCTTCTCCAAGAGTATTTCCGCAGGCGAGCTCGCGCTCCGCTTGAATGACGGGGATTTCGCCGGTCATTATTTCGCTGGACAAGTTGCTGTGATGGTAGTATTTGTGCAGTGGGAGCAGCTACAGAGGTGATGTGAGGAGCCTTGGTTGCGGCGGGTCTGTCTTCGCAGGTCTGCTCTACTCAGCCGCGAGATCCACCGAGAACTTCCCGGCCAAATCGGCCCGGTGCTTGTTCAGTTCCGACGGAAGCGCGTCGCACCACATTCCTCGTTTGGGTTCGTCGGCAGCTCGGCAGCTCACAAGGCAGTCCATCACTTCCCTTTCTATCATCCGGAAGCTCTATACCAGCGATTAGAGACTGAAGCGCTCCCTTCAGCGCTTCGACGGAGCCTTCTCCTAGACTGTACCAAAATGGCGCCTCCAGCATCAGAGGCGGACAGCTTTCTTCTCCTCGCCGCATCATTGCTCGAGTCTCTTCCTTCCTCCTCGGCAGGTACGATACTCATACCTTGGAGTGCTCACCTGGCACCTTCTACTAAGATCGCTGACACTGATAGTACCTGATACTCTTCTGATGCAGCTGCACGCGGTATTCGGGCCGATGCTCCTATCAGCTTTACAGTTGATTGATCGACGGGAAGGTGAGCTCATTGCCATCCGGTGATGGGGCATTGTGTGCTTGGAGTATGAGAACAGGACCCGTAGCTGACAGCCAGTCGTTCTGGTCAGCCTCCCTGGAGGACGGACAATCTATCAGGTAGGCATTGCGCTCGTTATCATTCGCTCCGAGAACACAAAAGCTGGACGACCGCTAACATCACAGGTCACTTCCTCCACTGGCCAGCCCTACAACCTCCACACATCTCTCCCACCCCTCATGCCTCCTCTCATCGATCAAAAACGCCCCGAGCCCGAAGTAGCCCGATCCCCATCCCCCACGCCAGCACCTTCCGACCCCTTCGACGCAACCTCAGCACCGGCCTTACCCGTCCGCCAAGTCATACCCCCGGAAACCATCACCGAGGCAGATGAAGCACACCAAGCTCTGCTTCGAGTACACAAGGCGAAGCGAGCGCGCCGGATGAGGCTGCTGGCGAAGAGCATGGGTAGGATGTACTGTCCCTGCGCTGGGTTCCTGTTCAACTCAATCGGCGGAGAGCGGAACTTCCTCGTAAGCTGCGTGCTGATCACTGGCGCTTTATAGCGGTCCGAGGTATAATCAGCTGACTATTGTATAGTGTAAACACCTTCTGGCTGTGCTCATCGCTCATCATACGGAGAAGATGGTGAGGACCGAAGTGTACCTGCCCGGGTTGGTGGAACTGTTGGGGCTGGGGAAGAAGGCGGGTGTGGGCTCATCAGGTGGAGCGGGGCTAGTAGCAGCGTGAGAGGAGGGAAGTAGGTATATGATGACTTGATGTACACGGCTTTCTATCCGCTGGTGCAGACGTGCTGCTTGGCGACCGACCCCGAATTCTGACTGATGACCTCGATTCGCAGGACTGTTGTCAGCTTTTGTCTCGAAGGTCAGGCCGCCGTGGTATGACTACTCCGATGCTGCACAGCGCTTCAGTAGAGCTTACAGCTTTACACCTGTCCCACGCGTGACTGCATGTACGATGATGCAGACCGCAGCCTTCTATATATGACGATGGCAAGTCCTTGCGTCGCGAGTGATTTTTAGTCACGTGCTCGCGGCGTTATTCCCAAAGAGGTAATTCTGTTCTCGGCTGGTTCAGCTCTGGCCTCGAACAGCCCCTGCCTCGATCTCCCCTGTCCTTACATCTCCTCCTCCTACCCCGTCTCATACACTCCTTATAGCCATCTCTACCTATCCTCACAAGGTAGAGTAGCTTGGGATCATCCTCATCTCACTCCTCATCTATACTGTATCTGTCAAAAAAACACAAACAACACTCATTGCAGCTTGTTTGTCTCTTGTTTACCCTTAACCCCATTCCACCGTCTTGCACCCTTTACCCCCTCCTCTCAGTTCGACTACCTCCTCTCATGCTCCCTCAATCCCTCTACGAATAACACCATCCCCCTCGACACCGTCCGGGCAACCTTGCGGAATCTCACCCACGATGCCGCACCTCATGGACCAGCTTCACCAGCTGTCGATCGCGGCCTCCCCCTCCAGACCCTCCCTCCGCTATGCGACCTCGACCGCATCAATCAGTAACATCGCTTCCAATCCTTACTCGCCATCGCTTACACCCGCTCAACTTGCAGAAATCGACACTTCGCTGTCTTCGGCCGTCGCCGCCCTCGTCCACCATCTCACCCAACCACTCGCCGCTAAATACCCCCATTCGACAATCATCCTTCTACGGTCGGCTCTCATCGAGGCGCTCACACGGCGGTATGAGTCCTCTTGGCGTACCACCGAGCCCTCCTTCGGGTCGGGCTTCAGGTCCCTCATTTGCGACCGGGTCCGCGGTTTGCCGGGGGTGCTCAAACAGGCAGCTAGGGAGGCGGGCGTGAACGCCGAGGTATGGAGGCAGTCGCTGAAGGGGAAGCCAAGGGAGGATGCTCCGTATGGGGATAATGAAAGGGATGAGTGGGAGGCGTGGTGTGATCCTGGGACTGTCAGCTGGCGGTATGGAGGTCATACCTGGAGTATGCCCGAATTTGAGCGGCCCGTTCTAGGTAAGTTCTGCTTTGCCTTTCCCCGAAGACCAAGCTGACTTGCAGACTCTATCATCACGGTATGGTATGCCGGTCCTACTTTCGAGTCAGAAACATCGGACCACCCTGCCCCTGCTCCGTCCATCACCCCCGCTCGTCCCTCGGCTGCTATTGCCATCCGCGCTCCTTCCGTCGCTCTGGTTCCCGCTACTCCTGCTCACGCTTCCGGCACGGCTACCGTTCCAGAACCTCTCTCCTTCCGTCCATCCTCCCCCAACCTCATGCCCGCAGCCAACATCGGCGTTCGGCCCGTCCACTATCGCTCCTCCTCCTCTGTCACCTATACTCACGGCACCAGCCCCATCAGCGAGGACGACGAGTCTATGTTTGGCCGTCCACACGCTCGTGCCTCCACCTACCCCATGCGCTCAGGCCACGGTAGCTCCTCCTCCATCGACTCTTCCATCTCGGACTCCAACTCGGGCGCCACCCAACTTCTCACTCCCGCGTCAAGGCCCGGCTCGGCCGACCCCTTCACCGCAGCCGCCAACGCTTCCATCGATGACAAAACACCCACGCCCGGTACGTTGCGCGGCCGGGATCCATCCCCCATGTCCAGGCAGCAAGTCACTCCAACTGCTCCAGGCAAAGTCGCTACCCCGTCTGTCACCCCTTATGACGGCGGCAACGTGACCGTCCTCGGCGGAGGCGTCAAGCTTGGGGGCGGAGCAGGTGGACCTCCCGGTTCTCGACCAGTCTCGGTGGTCAGCCAACACCGCATGCCCATGATGGACCGGTCTCGCTCCCCATCCGTCTCTATCGCTAGTCGCGCCCTCAACTCGGCACTCACCCCAGGCGAGATGGGTAACGGAGGCGGTCGGAAACCAAGGACCCGGCGGCGCATCATGCCCACCTACCTCGGTTACGTCGGTCAGCCTGGCGTCGGCGGTCCCGCATCCCCGGCTTTCCAGCCCCTCATGCTCCCCAAGGGCGGGTCAGGGCAGCCCGGCCAGGCTCAGCCGCAGCAGATGGGTCAACAGGCGGGATGGCAGCCGAGTCTAGGCGTCGGAATGGGGATCAGGACACCCCTTACTCGGATCGCTTAACCCTTTCTCCCTTTCATCTCTTCGTATTTAGCCTTCATGATGACTAGTTACCCCTTTTCCAAAACACTTTGATTTCGTTCTCGTCTGCCTTATCTCCCTTTTTCACATCGTAACTAGCCATCACCTTTTTCGTATCTATACCCAACTTCCCGCTCCAATTTCGGTAGCCCTTGGACCGTCGCGTTTGGGAGACCCATCTTTTGTTCGCATCTTTCGCTTTCGCTAGCCTGACTTTAGTATCGTATCATTCTGCATCGCTTGCATCAGTCATGATATGTTGTGTTCTTGCCTACTGACACTGATGACATGATACGTACGTGCATGATCAACTGATAATATGAATAATAGATACCTCATATATGCCCGCACCCCTGCCCCAGCCTCTTAATACTTGCTATTAATAATCTGATAATGTGTACTGATATTGACCGTCGATGGTGTTCTCCCCCGCTTCGCCGTCCTCGCAATGATCAACTCCCAACAATTAACCGTCTCCTAGTCCCCGCGTTAATGCGCCCCGTCGTGCCGCTCCCGTCCACTTCATCTGCCCGATCGCCAACTTCGTCTACCCCAATCTCCCGCTGCCTGCCGCCCAGTCTAGGTTCCTCCGGACCCCCTTCCGATCTCACGCATCACCTTGTCCGTCACTTCCGCAACTAGTGCGCCCCGGAGCGCCTGGATGCGCTTTTCGACCGCCAGCTCGACCTTGGCGTTGATGCTCGACTGGCTGACGTCCTGACCAGCGAGCATCCTGAGGTACCGATCGAGCGCCTGGATCAGATCGTACGCGTTCTTGGACCGAAAGTGGAGGTTTTGAATGGCCTCGTAAGACAAATCCGGCTCCACTGTGCGGTAAAGATCCAGGTAAGCAGCGTTGACATTCCGGAGGAGCCGCACAAGCTCTCCTCCGTGATCATCAACGCTGCTGACCTCGTACTCCTCTCGCCTCTCTGCGCCATTGTAGTCCCGGCCGATCTCGAGGATCTCAGTGCAGAAGCCGTTGGTGGAGGCGAGTACAGCAGCGACTTCGGGGAGGCCTGTGGCGATTAGGGATGGAGAGCCAGTGGCGAGGTATTGGATGGATGTGGCAATGCGCTTGACGGTGCCCATGAGTCGCTCCGTTTCCTGCCATTTGTAGTCTGGGGGTTAATACTATTGTCAGCAGAGTCAAGACGATCACTCACCCCATACTTGAGCGATGATTGGCCCGAATCGCTGCTCAAACAAGGCATGGTGCAAGATGTCGAGTGCGATGCCGATCCCCTCGAGCCGCGGATTGGTATAGCGAGCGTCGTGGACGTCTGCCAAGGCAATGAAGAGATCAGGCGCGAGGATGGAAGAAGGTATGTCGGTGATGCGCTCGTACTTTTCCATAAAGACGCGAAGCGGCTATATCAGCAGCGTCGACGGGAAACTCACCTCTAGGATGATCACAATCGTGTCGACGAAATCCCAGTCGTCCGCGTCCAGCAGTTCAGCACCGAGCGCTTCGCTATCGTCAGCGCGAGTCGAGCCCAGACCTACATGGTGGTTCGGTCCTTGGCTAGCAAAGCACACAAGGAGGTGATGCTGCGCCAATCGAGGAGAACGACGCGTTCCGCCACAAAGATGTGCTCGGCAAGCTCGTAGAACTGGTTTTGGTGATCCAGGATATACGCCACGACGTCTCCGAGCTACGTCAGCTCTGCCAATCCTCTACTCACCTTGAAAAGGGTGGCAACGTTGTGCGCAGCAAGGGCAGGACCTGGCACCATCTTGATCTTGTCGACGATGAAGGGCGGCTCGTACGGCTCCATTTGCCCATTGACGAGACGCCAGAAGCCGTAAGGCGCGCCACCGAGACAATGGAAGATTGTCTACATCAGTCACAGCTGGCAAGCGCGACTTACCCTTCCTATCGATTCTACGACAGCTCCTGTGCTCGCAAAGATCGGCGCTAGATCACAGTCCGGGACGCCAGCGGTGCGATCAAAGCCTCCGTCAATCTGGATAGTAGCCCACTACGAGATTAGTCACATCCAAACTAGACTTGCCTTGAGGAGGGAGAAATGGGTCTTTAGCAAACGATCCAATACGTCCAGGCCGAGGAGCGCCATGGGATGATCCACAGCCAGAGCTGTGAAGATGGTGGTAGTATGTACGCCCTGGGCGGATACCGAGTGGACGCTGGCAATCACGATGGGCAAAGGGCCGAGTTCAAAGTGCGTTTCCAGCTTCAGATGATGATAGTGGTCCACAGGTCCAGCTATCCCGTCAGCTCAACCCAAAGGGGGGACTTGCCTTGTGAAGAAGGAGGAATGCGCTATCGTCCATGGCGGCTTCGAGCTTCTTGGCATCAGCCAGGTAGGTTGGGACCTATCGTCAGCTCAGTCGGACCCCCTGCTCACCATGCGAGTGCCTCCGGGCGCTGGGCACGCCCATCCGCAGATAATCTTTGGAAGCGAGTGTCATGGCGATTGAGCAGACCCTGATACTGGACGTCGTCCCTGGAGGCAATCTTTCTCGGGGAGTGAAGCAGATGGGAGCAGCACCTGGGTATCAGCTCGGCGAACGGAGACGACTTGCCTAAAGCCAGGTCCAGGAGCGCGGATCCTCCCTATACAGCTGGATATCCTCGATTCGAAGCTCTTTTGTCCTCGCTGGTACAGGGTACAGATGTCTTCTAGCTTCTCGACCCAATCATAGAGCTAAAGACAATGGCTTCTTGTACGATTTCAGATGCATGCTCAACGTTGGCCCAAGCGTTGGCTCGGTGGCGACGGACGGGGCTGGTTACGGCAGAACGCGTCTCACCGAGGTCACGTGCCCAGCTGATGCGAAGGTGAGAATGTGGCACCTTCACTCAGCTCATCACATCTATACGAACCCACAAAACACCGATGGTAAGCCCTACCCCGGACAAGAGCTCACCCTGAAGGAATCCAATCAGCATACGCCGTCCTCTCAAGCTTCCCGGGCGACAGAGTGTGAGCTTTGCCGTATGGACTGTGCTCATTTCCAGTCTCTGTCGACCGAAACTGGTCCACGCGCGGGTCCAAGATCATCCGCGACCGACTGGCTGCCCACGGAGCCCCACCAATGCCCCCTCCCGCTATCGCTCCGCTCCGACCCGCCCAAAATCCTCCTCCTCCTCCTTCCCCGATCGCACCTTCCCTGGCGGCGGCGGGAATGAATCAGCTCATCGCGTTCTGGCAAACGGCCCCGATGCACCGACTCGATGTAGCTCAACAGAGCTTGTCTGCTGCCCAGGCGAAAGAGGCGGACATGAAGGAATCGCTGAGGGAGCTCGAGGTCGGGTATGAGGGAAGGCGCGTGCGGGCGGTAGGGAGCAAGAGAGAAATGGTGGCGTTGGGGGCCAGTGTTAAGTTTTCAAGAGCAGACTGGGGATGCATTTGACTCGATATGACCTCCTTATATATTCCAGTCTTGAACTTCCTACAGAAGTTCCTACGAGTTCCTACGAGTTCCTACAAGTCCCTACGAGTTCCTACGAGTTCCTACAAGTTCCTACGAGTTCCTACGAGTTCATACAATCCCTATTGTAGGACTTCCTATGTAGCAACTCCTATGTAGGACTTCCTACAGTTCCTACATAGCCTCCATGGTCCATTTGTACTGCCACACTTGGTCCGCCACATTGACCTGCCATACAGCCCCTGCAGTACGGCATGGGATCTCGCCACTCAGGCGTCGCACTCTCTATACTGTAGGTGCGCCTACTCTGTCCCGTGTAGGAGTTCCTACGCGGTACCGAGCTCGGTTCCGAGTAGCCTCGCTGCCGGGATCGCTCCCGCTGAGACGTCGTATTCCTAACAATGATTGCGAGAGGGGAGCTATTTTGTCAGCTTAATGCTCGTTGTATCCTACATAGCGCAAGCCTCACTGTATAGCTTTTCACTGTGCGGTGAGCTGATGCAGTAATAAGTGTATGCTGGCCTGGCCAGGACGTGCTTGGTGGGGCGGCAAATCGCTATTGGAGAACGGTCAGAACATATATATATAGCCCGATGGAACGTGCTTCTTCCTCGTGTTAGGCTTGGTCCTCTTGTGTCATGAGAAGCTGCGAAGCACGATGTGTCTTCTTTGCGTTAGTAGCTCGGTGCACGCTGCAAAGGGGTGTTCGCAGATACCTCAGACTCCTGCTTCGGAAAGGACGGATTTTCATTGAATGAGATCAGACGCACCATGATCTGGACTCTGACTTTTGAGCTGCGTGGATGGAGCTATTGGCGTGCTGTAGAGCCGGATTGTAGCAGTGCCGATCAGCCGCACTGGGCGGACTCGTGCATGATCGAGATGGGGCTATGATGATATCTTTAAACCCGTGTTGCCCATGCCCAGTATCTTCCCACTCAATCCTTGATATACATATATGTATACTGGGATCCCTTCGCCCCCTAGCCTAAGAGCGCCACAACCATGTCTTCCTAAGTTCTACTTTCGCGAATAGACGTCCCGCCTTCAAAGCATTACCGTATACCATGCCTACTACCTCTCCACCTCCCATGTCCCTTTGGTCCCCTATAGCCATGTTGGTGACCCGCCCGCTACTGCGAGTACTGCACCGGCATCCAAGGGACGTAGGCGGAGTCAACGGGCGGCTTGACCGTGACGTGGTTACTGGGATGATGAACCGTGATAGTGGTAGTGCTCGAGCCGGTCGCGAGAGGGTGGGAGGGAGGGGCAGAGGGAGGGTTAGAAGGAGCTGAGTTGTTGGCGTGGGGGCCGAAGGCAAACTGGCCATAGCCGGGAGCTGCCGCCGGAGTCGGAGCCGACGGAGTAGAGGCAAGATTGCTGGATCCGCCCGGTGGTGGGATAGCCGCCGCAATCCGCTTCTCGAATTGCAGCATCCTCCCATCCATACTATCCACCAGATCCTCCAGCCCCTCCAGCTGGAATCCCACCCGCGTGTCGATATGCTGCACCGCCTCCTCCCGCGCCGAAAGGACAATATTGACCGCCATGATCTGCTGCTTGCAGATCTCCGCGATGGCGTTCGAGTGGAGGATGGCGGCATCAACGAGGAATTGATCCGTCGACGTGTTCTCCTCGACCTTCACCACCTTCGCCCTCAACGCCTCGACCTCGTCCCAAAGTCCCGCGTCCAACTTGGCAGCTGCCTCCCTTTGCGCACGGAGCTCTTCCAGCGTTGCCTGATGCTGTCCGTCCCGCTTCGCAACCTCGGCGATGATGGCGGACTCGAAGATCCCCTTCATCTCCTCCATCTCCTTCTTCTGCTCCTTCAGCGCCTCCTCCAATCCCTTTATTTTCTCCGCCGATCGGGACTCCGCCTCTGCCTGCTCCTTCTTAACCGCCGCGATGAGCTGGCGGACCTCCTCCACCTGCTCATCCACCACTACCTGCGCCATCGCCTTGACTTCCTTCGCCAGGTTCTGCTCCGTGACGACCGGTGTGTCCGCCAGGATGCCGGTCGACTGGGTGGTGTTGAAGTGGGAAGGAGTGGGTATGGGCGAGGTAGTTCCGCCTAGTCCGACTGGCTTGAAGCAGTCGCCGAAATAGCCATCCCAGACCCGAACCCGGGAGGAAGAGGAGTCGGACCTTGTGAGCTCGCCCCGATCGATTTGATCGAGGAGGGCGATGTAGACAGTATTGATCTGATACATGATGGGTGCGATCAATCGCGCCCAATTGTCTTCCGCCCCGCCTGCGAGGCTAGGGAAGTCCAGGAAATCGGCGATGTGGTTTGCCAAGCGCCTATGGGCCACATTGTTGAGTGACCTGAGACGCTCCTCGAAGTCAGTCACTTGGATGACGCCGCCGAAGGGGGTATTGCGGAGCTGCTGGAGCTCAGACCGATGGTCCTCGGCCCCCATGAGAAGCTCGTACATAGGGTTGGCTGGCATGATCGACGATTTTGGGCCTGGAGGAAGGAAGCTGTGCACGTCAGCCGCACAATATACGTCTAAATTTCCAAGCCGCCGGCTTACCGTATGACAGTGGATTATGGGTTCTGAGGAGGTGAGAGGGGCGAGAGGGGTGGACCGAGGGAGGGAGCAGAATGATATGGGTTTAGTGGAATGACTAAGAGGATGAAGCTGTAGAGACGGGTCAGTGGTGGTGAGCGAGGTGGCATATGGTCACGAGGATACCAGATCAGCTAGCTCGGTAAGGTTCAGGCACCGCTCGCCCTCACCTTGAGCTCGGATCAAATCCTCTGCATTTCCGAGCTCCACCCACACACATCCTTTGAGATCGCTGTCATGTTGAGTAGACAGACCGCAAGGCCTGCCTCTTGCAGATGAGCACAGCCCGGCCTGGAGCTGCGAGTGGCACGTCGCTCTCTGCTCAAGATGCAGATCAGTTGAGAGAAGCTCGCTTCAGTCGTGCTGCAGGCGCTTGTCTCGAAAATTACCGGAAGAGGCAGAATCTCGCGTATTGTGCAAATGCCTCATTCCTCATGGCCTGGTTGCGCCCCCCAGATAAGTGTCACGAAAGCCACGCTTCACAGCATCTTCAGCGGGCTGTTCCCCCGACATCAAGACCGAGTAAAAGGTGAGACAAGTAGGGAGAGCATAATGATGATGCATATCATAGGCATGCACTTTCTTAAACACCTTCCCCGCTGACTGGTTTCCATCCTCCGCCATCCCTCCCTCTACTTCCCATCCACCGCCGCATGCCGCTGGTCCCATCCCATCCAATCTAATTCTTCATGATACGGTACCCACTCCGCTCTGTCCGCGTGCGCCGACCCGACCCCTCAATGCGCCTGATTGTACTCGTAAAGACTCCCTGACTGAGTCTCGATGACCATCGGGACCGCACCGGAGGTCGCGCCGTTACCGTGCGGATCGTACGAGTAGTGCTGAGATCGCGTGGAAGTAGATGGATAAATAGGAGGAGATGCAAAGGGGGGTGGTTGGTTCGTTGTGCGCTGAGCGAGGAGAAATTGCTCGAGCATAGGAAGAAGCCGAATGAGGGTGGGGTCGTTTCCGGAGGTTGAGGTGGATGTAGAGGGAGGGACGACGACCGGTACGGAGGCGACGGGGGTCGAGTGGACCCGAGGAGGATGACGCTGCTCGAACTCCAGCATGACTTTGTCCAGCTTGTCTGCACGCAGATCGATGGTCTCGCCCGCCGTGGCAGCCCGTTCCTGAAAGCTGAGCTCGGCTCGGGACTGGGCGTGCGAGATGCTTTCGACCGCGGCGGCAGCGTGACTTCCGACGTCCTCGATCACAGCCCGGTGCTGAGTGGCGATGGAGGTAGTCGCGGCCGTCCACGCGGCCTTGAAGCCCCGCTTCTCCAGCAGCAGCTTCTGCTTCTCCTCCCTCAATACCTCCTGCTCCTTCTCCACCCCGCGTATCAACCCTTCCATCGCCTTCACCTCCGCCTCATCCCGTACAGCGCCGATGTATCCAGCCACGGTGCGGGCAATGTCATCGCTGCAGCAATCGTCCGACACCGCAGTGGTGCAGCTGGTGATGTCGTACAGAAGATGTCCCTCCAGCGTCCCAAGCATGCGGGTGGATGACTCCTTGCAGACCGCCGGCTTATTGAGCTCATCGAGGACTTGCCAGTTCCGGAAGATGAGTAGGAGGCTGGTCCGGACGGAGCGATCGATTGACTGACGGGTGAGGTCGGTGAGGAGACCGGCCGTCATGGTCGAGAAGGACGCCGACGAGATGACCGCACGGCTGAGCGCCTCAATGGTGCTTGGAAGGACCGACCGACCGCCGGATGAGCTGGCGGGCGCGAGACCGATGTCCTTGCGATCCGCCTGCAAGATCGATAGCTCGCGCTTCAAATCCTCGATCTCCTCTCTGAGCTCTTCCTCCACCTTCTCCGCCTTCCCTCTCTGGGTATCTATCTCCCTCTCCTGCTTCGCCAATCGCTCCTGCATAGGGCCGATCGAGTCGGTGACCGGTAGCACCGGCTTGACCGGTAGCGGGTACGCTTTCCGTCGAGGCGGAGCGGCAGTGGGGGCCGATTGCGAACATCTCGCCACCGCCAACTCCACTTGGTGCTTCTTAAGCTTTTCCGCCATATCCCGGATGACGACATCCTGTGCATCGAGCCGGAACCGCTGTCGATCCATCTCGAGCCGATTCTGCTCGAGTGCCGCCTGGATGACCACGATCCGCTCCTCCGCCTCCGCCTTGACTTGAGCCAGCTCCAGCTTCGCCTCCCCCCTCACTTGCTTCCGCCAAGCTTTCGCCCCCTTCCCCGCCTCCAGCGCGTCACGCTTGGTCTGACCGATAAAGTCATTCATCATCGACCGCAACTTCCCCTCCAGCCTCTGCTCTATCTCCTCGGCGAAGTCCTCCACGCGTCCCTGCGCCTCCTTATACCCACCGGAGCTGCCACCGTCCGAGCCACGATAGTGCTTGCAGACCTCGCCCGAGGATGAGGCGTGCAGGGGTTGCGGGTCGGCCGTTGAGCAGATGAGCCCGAATAAGGTATTGTTACCCTCCAGGTACACCGCGGTATCGATCCCCGCATTCCCGCCGCCCTGAAGCTGGATCCACTCCGCCTCTGCATATTGCAGCAGCTCGAGGAAGGTGATATTTGCTGCTTGTGTCATGATAGCGAGTTGGACGCGATTCTCGCCCTCGGATGTGTCGCTCGAGCATTGACCGCATGCGCAGATGTCGGGCGAGGTGAGAATCTCGGCGACGGCAAGGTTGACCGAGAGGAGGAAGTGCTCCAAACCGCCTATACGTATGATGGGTGGACCAAGAGGCGGTAGGAGGGACTCGAGGCGTTCGGTGACCGACGCGACCTTCGCAATGAGGTCTTCCAGTCCGTCATGGACGAGGGGTTTGACGGGACTCATTTAGCTTCTTCATATCAGCCAACTCTTCCCTCGAATGAAAGTCAGTCTTAAGCTGCTGTACTCACGGCTGAGGTGCACGCGTGAGGTGGGAGATTGGAAGGGGACTGGAAGGCCGGAAGGGAAGGATAGGTGTTGTGTCGGGAAGGAAGAGTGTCGAGACTGAGGTGATCACTGACAAGGCGTCGTGAAGGTAGTCCAGTCAGCTCTAAACCTGGCCCGAGCGGAGTGTGTGTCTCGTTGGCCGACGGTCAGCAGCCCACGCACAGTTTCAGGCACGCTACGCTTGGGGCGCGTCCCGCGGACGCGACTTTCGGTCTGGTCCTCGCATCCAGCTGCCGTCCGCTCAGTAATACCGCATCAGTCCGAGTACCTTAGCGTACCGCTTCAGACGCTTCAAACAGCATACAGAGCCGCATCATAGCATTGAGGAGAGAAAGAGAAAGTCATTTGAGAAGGGCTTCGAAAAGGCCCTTGAAAGAGGGAACACCGATGTCTTATTCGTTCCCCCCACTCACACCCCACTCCCCCACTGTGGTCTGCTTAGGTACTGTTCAGCTATATGACAACGGACTGCGGCATCGCTATCGCCTTGCTTCCACAGCCCAGTCCAAATCCTGCATATATAGCCATATTGTTTGAAAGCAGACGGCAGAATTCCCCTTCAACATCTCCATACCGCACTGATCATTTCTCCTATGCACGCAGCCGCCCCGCCCCGCCCCGGGGCCGTCTAGCTTCACCCCCTCCCATCCTGCTCGCGAACCCGCCCGCTTATTCCGCACGCAGAAGTATTGCTGGCGATGATCGGACGACCATCACCGTCGTCATACCCAGCAGAATCGGCCGAGTGGGACGGTGCCTGTCGATGGGATAGGGGTTCTCGCTGTGAGTCGTAAGGACGACAGGGGTGGTGAAGAGCTGAGGGAGGAGAGGTCGGGGCTTTGGGCATTGAGAAAGGAATGGAGATTGTCCTCCTGATGGACGAGCATCGACCGTGACCATCCCGGCGGATGCGGCGGTGTTAGGAGGCAGAAGAGCCGGGTAATGCCGCTCAAATGACCGGACCAGACCGTCCAGCCTGTCCGCGTGTCCCTCGATACGCTTCGCCCTTTCCTCGAAGCCGCGTTCAGCCTCGAGCTGCACCTTGGCGATGCCCTGCAGGACGGACAAGTGTTTGAGAGCGATGTTGTCCAGAGCGGTCCGATGCTGCCCGTTGATCGATATGAGGGTGTCGGTCCGGGTGGCCTTAAACTCCAGTATAGCGGCCGAGAGCGCAGGTAGCTTGTCCGTCGCCCCCTCGATGGTGAGGTACCGCTCCTCGGACCGCTTTTGCCGCTGGTCCCATTCGGCCCGATTGGCCCCTTCGATCACTTCGTATTCTCCCTTCCAAACTCTCACCCTGTTCCTCATCTTCTCCGCCATCTCTCCCGTCTTTCGCACCTCCTCCCCCATCGCCCTCCCCACCATTCTCCGCATCTCCACGCCGTCCCGCTTGAGCACTTCCCGGCCCTCCTCGGGCTAGTCCCTTCTGGCCCTCTTCTGCGGCCCGCTCCAGATCCTTCAGGTCCAGGTGGATCCATCCCTTGACATCGTCCATCAGAGCGGCCCGTACCAGCTCGACCTGCCGGTTGACCTCCCGCTCGACCCGGGCGTCAAAAGACGACTCGACCCGTGCCATAGCCTCCTCGGACCTGTACCGCGTGATGACCCGGTCGATACGCTGGATAGCCTCGCCTAGTCCGACGACAATCACGAGTGGGTGGCTGTCTGCCGTACGCCGAGGACCGTTCTTTCTGGTATCGAGGATGAGGGAAGTGTACGTGGATTTCGTATCGTGGAGGATACGCCCGAGCTTGTTGAGCTGACTGATGGTGCTCTCGGCGGTGCCTTTGGGAGGGGCCTCCGATTCGATAGGATCGATGATATCCAAGAGCTTGGAGTAGGCTTGTACGTTCGCTACGAGGGTGATCTCGGCCGCGGGGTCGATGCCGCCGGACTGCCGGAGCAGGGATTCCAGCGTTGACGAGGCCTTGTTGGTGAGCTGCGAAAGGGAGACACCGGGGTTGTGCTGTTTCGTTTTGGAGGTGCTCATGATGCTGTACTCGTCAGCTCGTTCTGTATGCCGAAGTGATCAACATTTCTCCGGACTTACCGCAGGTGAGGGCGGCCGCTCCAGCCTAGCACCGGAGAGCGTCCCGGACCCGTAGATCGTCGGTGAGCTGCCAGGTAGGTGCCTCGACTAGGGCAAAGGCTTGGTCGGGATGTCTTGCTGGCCCTCTTTTACTTGATCGATATGTATTGTTGGGCGACCGGTCAGCTAGCTGAAAGCTTGAGCGACAGGCAGGACCACCTGAGCTCGGACAAACGCGTGTGCTAGCTCCGTCTCGGTGAAAGCTGAATTTGAGCCCTGCTCGGCCGCTGGGATCCCTCATCAGTCATCAGCCTCATAGAGGCTGCTGGGTAGCTGTAGCTGAGCAAGATCATGGTGACTGGCATGAAGTACTGATGCTGGTAGCTTTGAGTTCCCGCTGCCTCCTGCAGCATATGTTGTTCTGGTCGACCAAAATCCTGATCCGTGCGTGAAACATGGTGAAACTCTGCTGTTGTGGGCGAGATGTGGCGGTGTGGCAGTTCGTGTAGGTGCATGGTATGATATAGGACAAGCCGTCTGGTAGTACAGCTTGCAGGTCTTCGCAGAGGCCTCGACCCTCGGCACCACACCCCAGCTCGAAACGCTGAGGAGAAACAGGTGATGATAGCGCAGGCATCCTGCACCGACTGCACGACGAGGTGGCAAAAAGCGGTAAGAGCCGAGCTTGACCCAAGCACCCAGTCATTGGTGACAACCATTCCTAGCGATCCACTGATGGCACCAGAGTGTTCCCTGCATGGAGGGGATCTGTCTCAGCAACGTGCACACTGTCTGTCAGACGTCTCGTTCTGATCTTCTGAATCTGTATCCTGTACGTATGCTCAAGTGGTATGAGTCTAGCCTCTGTACGTAGCTGTCATTTAGGAAGTCCAATATTGATGATGATGAGAATGGAATGGTATGTCCGCATGAGTTTGATGGCATAGTTTTTGATGATATAGATGATATAGTATAGTATACGTCCTCCTTAACGACTCCCCCGCAAACTCCCTGAGTACTGATGGCGCCTCCTCTTTCCCTACGATATCGTGTAGACTGTCCTAGCTATGAAGCCCCGCCTCCCCTAATCCTCGCTCCATCGGTCCTCACGCTTCTCCCCTACCTACTCGTACGCGAAATCGTCGCTGTTGTAGACATTCTCGGTGATGTAACCCCCCTCGAAAAGCTCCTTCTCCGCCTCCACTCGCGACATCTTCTTCCCCCTTGGCCCCTCCTTCTCTGCGCCTTGGTCTTTGCCCTTGACCGCCTGATTCGTCCCATCCCGACTTCGCGTCATTGCTGGCGCCGGCGCTGACACCGACATGGGCGCGACTGCACCAACGGGTGCCACTCTCTTCCTCGTTCCGGCCGCCTCAACGGGATGCCTCCTCGGCATGCCTGGACGTCCCGTTTTGACCGCTTTGACCATTCGGGAAGGGCCAGGGAGGTCATCCATCGAAGCGATGGAAGTGGAGGAGACTCCATCGGCGCTCGCGGAGGGAGAAGAGTTGCGCGGGGTATCACGGAGGGAAGGGATGACTCCGGGGGTCAATGCGACCGGGGGGACCGAGTGACGCTCCTCGAAAGCCAGCATCGCAGTATCGAGCTTGTCCGCCTTAGCATCGATGGCCAGCAGCCGATGAGTCGCCCTCTCAGTGATGGCGTCGAGAGCAAGAGCTTGATGCTTGGAGATATCGACGATTGCGATTCGTTTTGCGTTGGCGATAAGGGCGTTGACCGGTCCCTGACCCTTCCCCTCCTCCGCGATCAGCACCGCTTGACTCGGCTGACTGGCCTGTCCGCCCCGCCTTCCCGGTGCCGACGTTCCGAACTCAGCGCCGCATCCCTGCACTTCCCCGCAGGGAACAGGAGGTAGGGCCGCTGCCTCCGCTTGCTGCTCCGTCCTAGCCAGCGACTGCTCTACGCTGGTCAGGTCCACCCTGAGATGCTTGGTGCTGACAGCCGTCTGCTCGCTGACTCTCATCGCCTCGGCAAGCTGAACCTTCTGCGCCTGCAGCTCCTTCCGAACCGCCGCGAGCCGCGTGTCCGATTGGACATTGAGATCGGCGAGCGCCTTTCGATTGTTGGCGAGGGCAGACTCGTGCTCCACCCTGACCCGTGCCGCCTCCATCTTTTGCTTCTTGATCTCCTCGAACAGCCCATCCCTCTCCTTCTGCCACCGAGCTTCCACTGCCGCCTGAGCCAGCTCATGCTCCTCCATCACCGATCCCACCACTTCCATAATGATCTCCCTCGCATCCCTTTCCACCTGTACCCTGAGCCCCGTCTTTGCGAATTGACGGACATCCTTGCGAGCTGCTTGGACCAGCGTCTCCCTCTCTGCTGCGCCTCCTCGAGATTCCACCGCACTGACGCGATCGACGAGCGAGCTGATCCGCTTGTGTGCGTCTGCAGCGATCTTGTTCGCCGCGTCGACCTTTTGTACGCATTCCCCGGTCGTGTCCGCAACCGCATCGCTGATGGCCTTTTGGCAAGCGGACCGAGCGTTTCGTACCGATTCCGCGGCGGCGCCGTCGATGCGATGATTCAGAGCTTCGATCTGAGAATCCAGCGCCACGTAAGGTCCGCTCCATGGATCGTCGCTGGACTGCATCCATTTCCGATTCCAGCGGGCGCCGTGAGTGATGGCTTCCTCGTCCTCGTCATACCCGCCTTCCGCTTGAGCTTGTCTCTCCCCCTCGAGCCTGTCCTCCTCCAACCGCTCCACCATGCCCTGAACCTCCGCAAATAGGCTCCCCTTCATCTCATCCACGCGCCAGCTGACTTCGCCGGCGATACGCGCCTCGAGATCAGGTACGCTCCCGTCATCGACGAGTGGTCCAGGGTGTGACAGACGAGCGTTGAAAGTATTGATGGTGTCGATCAGCAGGGGTCGGTGTGAGGAATCCCAACTCCAAGCCTGGTAGCCGAACCGCTTGACAGGACCGAGCCCATCGAGAACGCTCCGATAGATATCGTTGCTGGATGCGAGGACGCGCTTGAGCTGGTCGAGTTGATGAGATGAAATGTGCGCGTAGGTAGGGGGGGATGCCGAGTTGATGGATGTAGACGTGATACCGAGGGGGTGGAGAAACGCCCGAATGGCTGATGTGAGCCGCTTCTCGAGATCCGAGAGCGCCCATTGGGAGGATCTGCGGGGATCGAATGCTCTGAGGTCCGTGCCGATGGACGTCACCTCTACGATGAGGCGTTGCACGTCTTCGTCGCACAGCAGCTGCGGGACGCGCAGGGGCTGAGACTCTCTAAATGTTCAGCTGTTGTATAACCGATGCGAAGAATCAAGATGGAAACGAACCTCCAACTCATAGCTGACTGAGCACTTCGGATGACAGGTGAGTATCGACTGAAGTGGGTGAGGAAGAGGCAGTATGAGGACGACGAGGAAGCAATGCTGATGAAGAAGTTTGATCATGCATGGGCATCACTGTACAGCCTTGGAGACGCGATATCCTGATGTCGTCAGCCAAACCTCAATGCCCTCCTTTCCCAGGCACAACACTCACTAAGCAAATCCAATTCCACCACCCCCGTTCCTGACCACACACTCTTCCCCTGCTCCACACACCCGCTCGGTCCACCGCTGACGCCACCTCGCTTCCGCTCGTCCCCACCTCCGCCGCACTCCTTGTCAACGCTGACCGCCATGTCGGACGGGCCGGCCGCTCCGAGACGCTGCTCAAAAGCGAGCATGACGATGTCGAGCTTGTCCGCCTTGTTGTCGAAGTTTGCGGTAAGGGCAAGGACATGTGCGTCGATCGCAGAGAGGATGTCACGCTTGGCCGTACCGAGGTTGCGGATGGCGGTACGGGTGTGGGCGTCGATGTCGTCCTTGGCGGTCATCTGGTGCTGCACAGCCATGGTGGCGTCCATGATGCGGATGACCGCCGTGTTGAGCTGGTCGAAGTGGTGCTGGACCAGCACCTGTTCCTCCTTCCCTTGCGCTTGCTTTGTGTTCGCTTCCGGTTGTGCCAGATCCAGCTGGCTCAGCGCTTCGAACCAGTCCGATCCCGGCGCCTGCCCCGGCTTGTCGAGAGCGCCTTCCCCGACGCTGACGTGGACCGACCCAATTTCCCGGTACGCCTGAGATCGACCAACTCCCTGGAAAGCATAAAGCTTACGCTTGATGCCCTCCAGCTCCCCCCGCATAACCTTCATCTTCTCCTCCCTCGACTTCCTCCTTGCCTCCATCGCCTGATGCAGCACGCCAAGCTGAGAGAGAGCCTCGGTATCCTTGTCCTTCACCTGATCCCGAAGGTGGTTGAGGGAAGCGGCGAGGTCTGCCATCCTCTGGTCGTCCGCCTTTTCCCGAGCGGCATTCTTTCCCTTCATCACATCCACCTCCGCCTGCAACGCCAGCTGAGCCGCCTTCTGCGCCTCTAGGTCGTCCGCGAGCCGAGCGAGACCCTTGGTCACTTCCGCCTTGACCTGCTCTGCCAGCTGGCTGGCCATTTCCGCCACCCTTCCCGCCGCCGCCTTCTCCGCATCCTGGACGAGCTGCACCCTGACCTGCTCGACCCGCTGATCGACGATGAGCCCGATTTGCGCGTCTAGCGCCGGGCAGGCCTGCTGCAGTGTTTTGGCGTGGTCGGCGATCCGCCGCTCCAGGAGTTGGATCATCACTTTGATGAGGTCCTGCTTTGTGCGCGTGCCGGGCTGCCGCTCGACTCCGCCCGCCTCGATCTTGTCGAGCAGGGCGAGGTAGGTATTATCGATCGCGCGGATCTGGCGGAAGAGCTCGTCCAGACGAGAGACGGGCGCCCGACCGACCGTAGCTGCAGATGCCTGGGCGTCGACCTGGCAGCCTCCGTTGAGGATATGCATGACGTCGTGGTGGAATATGCAGAGTTGCGCTTCCAAAGCGACAAGGTCAGAGGTCGCTCCTCCCTCTGGACTGTATTGTTGGATGGAGAGGTGGAGGAGCGCGATCTTGCTGGTCAACTCCTCCATGTCCAGCCTGCAATCGGACCAGTAGATGGTGCCGGGGCGGTCCATGATGCTATGCCGCGTCAGCCATCTCCATATCGCCGTGTCGACGCGGCGTTGAACCTGCTCACCAATAGTGGGCAGCACCGTAGTCAAGCAGAGGATGACGATGCTAGGTGTCTGAGGATGCTGTAGATGGTGAGAGTAGGGAACTACGAGGTGAAAGTACAGGGTGAAAGGATCAGAATCAAGTCAGTCAGGGCAGTTGCAGCGGAGTGAGTGTGTGTGTATGTGCATGCGGATGCAAAATGACCTGGCCCGTCAGCTCTCTCGTGGACCAGCTGTAACGATGATGTCTTGACTTACCACCAGAGATACAATCAAGATGCTGCTGCTAGATATACCACGCCCTCCTATGATCTCGCAAGCACGCCCAACCCCTTCCAAACCTTCATCTCCGGCCTCACCGCCGCCCTCACCTCCGCAAACTTGCCCGCATCACCCCCAAATATCAGCCCGCCCGACTCCGCCGCTTCGTCCAGAATCGCCTCCCTATCCTTCCACGCATCCGTTAATGCATCCCCCAGCTTCTTCCTAAAAGCCAGGATGAGCCCCTGAAGCATTCTTGCCGATTCACGATGGTCCGCTGTGGCAAGTAAGAGCTGACGGAGCAAAGGAAGGGAGTCATTGCTCTTCTCGTCGACCCGCGCGATGAGGCGGCCGATGGACATGAGGAGGTAGTCATATTCGTCGACTGTGCCTTTCCGGCCGGCAGCGCGTTTTCGGGATGGCTTGTGCTTGGTCTTGTTGGTTTGACTGGTTGATCAGCTTTTGGCCCTTCACAGAGTAATCCAGGCCTGAAAGCTTACCCAGTCATCTTGGTCGTCTGCGAGAAGACCGTAGGCGCCACAGTATACCGCGTAAAGTTGGTGACCGCAGTCGTAGCGTTTGTCGCCACATCAACACCCTCCAAGTCCGGCTCATTATCAACGAGGAAGAAGGTGTCTGGCGCAGTCAGCTCATTTTGCATTCGACATCATCACTCAGCTTACCTGGATCTTCCAGACGTATCCTCCGCAGCTCGTTCAGCCGCTTGACCTCCTTATCCAGCTGCCCGTCCATCTCGTCAAAGATCTCAGTGAGGGTATCCTGCGCCTCGTCCAGGCCGGGATGTACGAGCGATTCGATGAGGTCTGAGCGTTTGTGCAGTGATATCTACCAAGTCAGCCGCGCTGATACTCAGAGCCTGTCATGTAGCTTACCAAGCGAAGTGCCTCCGAAAACTCTCCTCCTCGGCACAGAGTGTCTACAGCCCCATCGACGTCTTGGCCGTACTCCACCAGTATTCGAGATGCCTCGATGGGTCGTCCGCGAGAAGCCAGGTGATCTACATGCTCAGCTATTGTCCGATCCCAGAGGGTACGATATTTCCAGCTGAACATACCTGAAACTCGCTCGCACATCTCCTTCAGCGCCTCCTCCGGGATCTGCTGCTCCAGAGCCAAAGCAAAGAGCTCTCTCCAAGCATGAGCCTTCTCATACGCCTTCAAAGCCTTCTTCGGTTGATTTGCCAACGAGTAGGCTGTATGATGTCAGCTGAGACTTCAACTATTCGGAGCATGATAAGCTTACACAACGCCGACTCGGTAAACTCCCTCCGATCGTAGAGATAGTCTCCGTACAGATCATGTACGACCTGGACGTCAGCTCCCGGCAAATATATGCTCAAGGCAGCTCACCGGCAACTTCTCCTCATCGTCCGCATACAACCTAAACCCATCCTCAAACAGCTCATACCGCGCCATATAGCTACTGGCGTCATTCCACCTGCTCGGACCCGCTTCGGATAGATTACGGAGTGCGCTCCCGCGACGTTCGAGCTGGTCGTCTATCCGGAAACGCTGTTCGTATTTGTCGAGAGCACGGAGCTCCCGAAGGAAGGGTAGGTACTCTTTGGGGTCCTGGCAGGATCAGCTTACCGATTACGAGCAAGTCGACTTTCTGGCAGCTCACCTTCTGCGAGTATTGAGCGATCATAAGCACAAGCTGGAAGTCGTACATCCCCAACGCCACGTCGTATAGCTCATCCACGTTCGAAAGGAAGATAATGTACTTGATGGCATCCTCGACGACGGCTGGATGGTCGGCTGAGGATCAGCTGATATCTTGCACGACTTCGACAACGGGGCAGCTCACCCTGGAGCTGCAGCAATAGTCTTAAGCCCGACTCGTAGTCCGCGGGCTGCTTGCACACATGCGCAGTTAAGATCGTATCGACGTATTTGACAATATCGCCGCTTTCGAGTTGTAATCGGAGGGCATCGCAGATTCGGTTGACCTTGTCCTCGGGGAAGCTATACGATCAGCTATGCTGGCCCAATTGTTCGGGCAAATGCCAGCTGACCTCTTCCTTTCGGACCGAGCAAGGTCTCTGAACAATATCCGCGAGCTATCGACGTCACTGCGATGCGTCAGCTGAGTTGACCTCGTATTGAAAGGCACGGATGAGCTCACCTCATAGCCGAGATGAAAAGGTTCAGGTAGTCTACCTCGGGGACCTGCTTCACAAAGTCTGCGAGGCGCGCCATGAACCCCTCCGGATCCAAGTCGTGCAGGATATTCAGGTCCAAGCGGTGTTTGCGGCATATCGTGAATGCGCTCCGATAATTCCCGCTATCGTGTCAGCTACGCCGCCGTCTTCTACGCCTCGGATAGCTCACCTGAGCACTTCTCTTCTCACCACAGCCAAGACCAGCGCCCTCGGATAAACAGTCTCCAGATTTCCCCTTGGCATTTGCATCACCAGGCTCATCTCGCTCGGACACGCACTAACCAGGATACTCCCCCGCTCGACCCGGCGCGTCTCCCAGTCCATCTTGAACGCCGCTACGTCGTCGCCTGCTGCCATACGCTGGAGGACGGGCAGAGGGGCGTAGTGTGAATGATGGGCCGAGGTGGTGTAGATGAGGAAGTCGGGGGAGAGGACGAAGGAGGTGACTCCGGATGAGACGGCCAGGGTCTCGGTCGGGGTGGAGGTGGAGGCTGCGAGAAGCTTGCCGAGTGGTGACAGGGCGAAGATGAGGGACGACTCGTGAGATACGGCAAGGGTCTGAGGTTGAGGACAGAGGGTCGCGACGGGCTCGAGGTTGGGCACTACTGGGTCAGCTCAGGCCAAACTTGCCTTAGGACGAGGCGATCCTGTTAGCTTACATTGCAATAGTGATCCCTGCCGGTCCAGGACCGCCCACTTGATCGTAGCGTCCCAAACCACCCTCTCGGCCTCCTCATCCATCTCAAACTTCCCCACCTCCTTCCCCTCTTCTAAGCGAATGATCATCCCTCCCGACCCTTCCTTCGCGCTCGCCAGCACGGCCACCCGTCCCTCATCGTCCATACAGACTTGCTTGACTACGCCACATTCGGCCTCTATGCGCCCTTCCCAACGCAAAGCTGGCTCTGACACTTTACCTCCGCCTCGCAGTCTCGACCCTTTTGGGCCGGGGAGACGTGTATTGAGGTCCCAGACCTGTACGGAGCCATCGTGAAGCAGTACGGCAAGCGAGTCGGAGTTGTGCGAGAATGCGACGTTGGTCGGCTGGCGGGAGAGGGAGATTTGATATGATGACATCGGCGGTGGAGTGTTTTGGGTGCGAAAGGGAGTAAGGAGGAGCCGAGCTATCTAGTCAGCTATAAGCCTGGAGCAGATCAAAGATACCAGATAGCTCACACCCGTCGATGACGGCCACAGTTGCGCTGTCCTGAGGCATGGCTTGACGGCTACAGTAGGTGTCCCAGACATACGTCCTGGCTTGTATGGAAGCTGCTCGTGTCAGCTACGGCAACGGCTTCCTGCTTTTCGCAGCTGAACGAACATGGACTCACCTTGTCCAATGATGTAGATCGTGAACGCATCCTCCGGGTGCCACACCATCCCGTTGAACCGCTCCTCCCCCGCCTCATTCGAATATATCTCCTGCTTAAGATAATAATGGTAATTCTTCATCGTCCACAGTTGTACTGTCCCATCAGCTCATGCGTCCCTTTGCAGCCTAGATGGACTCACCGACATCCCCCTCTGGCCTCTCTACCCAGACTGCCAACACCTCGGAATCGACATTCCACTTCATCCCTCTTACTTTCCCATCCCTCCACGTCTCCCTCCCCTCCCTCAACTCAAAGCCACCATGCCGGAGCCCATTCCGCTCAATCATCGCCACGTCCCATTTTCCCTCTTTGCCCGCTCCTCCTCCTTCATAGCCGTACCTCACCAGCCCCGACAGCAGATTCCCACTAGGTCTCCAAGAGATCGCACCTTCCAGACCGGGCATCTCTTCGGTGGTTGAGGACAGTTTGGGTGTGAAACCCGCCGAGGCGTCGCGCGAGTATATCCGGATTTGGCGCCGAGCTGTGGGAGCGGAAAGTGAGTAGGGGTCAAGAGAGGAGATGGCAAAGTAGGCGCAGTCGCCCCGGAAGGTGATGACGGGTAGGGCATCGTCGGTAGGGTGGGATTGAGAGATCGCGGAGGAGGAAGAAGAGGAGGCGACGGGTTGGCGGGCAGCGGCTTTACCGAGGGAGCCATGGAATTGGGTGGATTTGGATCCCCAGCCGACATTAATGAATTTGTCTGAGACCGTGAGCTGTGCATCCCGACGACGACCCTGTACGGCTTCCAGCTCACCTTCGCCGAAGTCTTCTTGTCTGAGCGGTTCCTCATGGACCAGGTCAAAGTTCCGAGTCATACAGACAAGGTTGTCCTCCCCTGGCTGTCAGCTATACACACCTATTGGCGGTCAGATAGCTCACCGGTCACCAATACCAGCTGCTCATCATCAGGAGACCAGCACGCAGCTTTAACACCGCTATCAACGCTCCCAACCACTTCTACCTGACTTATCAGCTCCTCCCTTTGAATTCGTCACAGGCGGCATAGCTAAACCCACCGGACCAACGCCTCCATCAGCACCCTCCAGCTGAAGTGTTGCTATATCGCCACCAGCGAGCAATATGGCCAGAGACCGATCATCCGGGAAATAATGGACGTCGAGTACTTCTGAGCGATACGACGGCAGAGCGAAAGGAGCCAGCACAGGTGAAGAGAAAGTAGCGATGACCTAGGCGATGAGCTGTGTATCACACCCAGCGGACGACAAGAGGCTTATCAGCTCACCGCTCTGTTGAACCCGCCGTCCTCGGCAGGAGTGAGCGAAACCACCTCCCCCTCCAGCCCCATATCCCCCTTCCGCTCAACAGCGACATACAGCGTCCCGCTCTCGGGATCGACAGCCACTGCGCCCGCTTTTGAGATGCTGAAACCGCAAACCGCAGCGGTCTGGGCGCGTGTGAGGGTGAGTGACCGCATTGCAATCAGAGTTCTTTAGTGAAGTGAAGAAGAGAGGTAATTACAAGAGGAGAAGCTGCCCAAAATTCCTGGTTGAGGTCAAAGTGGAGGCAGGCCCGTGCGTCGATTTGGCGAGATAAGCGACCGAGAGAAGCTTAAGCTTGAAGGGGCCTTGCGAGGGATGCCCGAGCGATGATGGACTGTACATATCGCTTGCTAGATATATAGAGTCCTGTTTCTCAGGCCACGCCAGAGAGGACGGTCAAAATGGCTATCAAAGCAGCGTGAGCTTTGGGAAGCGCTAATCGCGTTCGACACAGCTGACAGGAGTAGGCAAGATCTCTACCTCGACCCGGCCATCCGGGTACGTCCAGGCGACTCCGGGCTTGCTTATAATTGACTGCAAAGCTCGAAGGCTGACATCAGTAGGACTGGGTACTGATACCGATCACACTGATTATGGTGAGCTACTTCGCAGGGAGCCGATCCTGGACAGCAGAGCTCATTCAGCTAGATCCTCGTCGGGGTCCTTCGGCACTACGTGACCCTCCTTCTAAACTCCGCACCAAAGAAGCAGCCCGCCGCGGTGGTCCGAGAACAGTGCGTCTGCTCCCTGCCAGCTACCTCGAGCCCAGACTCCGACGATAGATAGCTGACACCTCAGACGCGCCCTGACCCGCTCCGCCCTACTCCGATCTACCGCCCCCCTCTCTCCCCTTCCTCCCGCAACATACCGCGCCATATCCTCAGACCTCTCCGAGGGGCTCATAGCTGGTAAATGGCTCAAGCCTCAGGCGACCTCAGAGGAGGAAGGGGAGAAGAACCCCTTTGAGGCGGCGGGGATGGAGGGTGCTATGGACGGGATGAAGAAGCAGGCTGTGATGATGTGAGTCCATTCATCAGCTAATGCGCATGTGACGTCTGTGGGTCCCACAGATGGCAGAAGAGCTGATAATGTAGGATACCAAATATGGTCATCATGCAGTATATTAGCGTCTTCTTTTCTGGCTTCATCCTCAGTAAGCTGTTGCGCTTGCTATCACTTCGCCAAGAGCTCACACCTGCAGTCAGATTACCGTTCCCCTTGACGGCCGGCTTCAAGTCACTGCTCTCCAAAGACATCATCATGCCCGACCTTGACGCTCAATGGGTATCGTGAGTTTCCTTCCACTCATCTGTCCCCCTCATAGGATGGCCAAGCTGATCATCAAGCGCATTATCGTGGTACTTCCTGAACCTGTTCGGACTGAACGGCGTCTTCAAGCTCATCCTCGGATCAGAAAACGGTGACCTTCCCCTGCCACATCGCTCTGATGGATAGGCCGCAAGCTGACATCTCAGCGGCAGTAGACATGCAGTCCATGCAAAACATGTCCCTCTCCGCCGCATCCGCCATGCCCGCCTCTGGACCCGGCGCGCCAGATTACGCCAAGCTCTATCGTGCGGAAGCGGAGAATCTGGCATTAGCAGAGGGGGTGTATAAGTGGGTTGGGGAGGGAGTGGAGGATCGCGTATTGGCTAGGTATGGGAGATGACACAAGGATGCATGGTGTACAAGGTTCAAACTGATAGACCGGAAGTACGTGGAGCTCAAGCAGTCTGACCATAGAAGAAGTTGATGAACGGTTTCAAACGTAATAGGAGGATATTCAAGACCGGTGCGGTTGTGTTCTGCTGAGTCAGCTACCTGTACCACGCACAGGCGGCCAAGAAGGGAACTCACCACCCGACTTTCCTTCCCGCCCAGTATAATCGCCTCCCCTTCTTCTACCCACCCCAGCGCACTCGCCCATACCTGCCTCCTGACCTCTTGTCGCTCTTCCTCGCTCGCCCATCCGCCCTCGGGGTTCGTTGGGGTAACAGCTGGGAAACCTTTGGAGGGGTCAAACTTCTTTCTGTTCTCCTCAACGAGCGCGGGCGAATGCACGACATTGTGTTGGGCGACGGAGAGACCGGAAAGGTTGTTGCACGTGTGATATTGGTCCGGACGCCTATAGATCAGCTCTCCCTTTACCGGCTACGATGCTCAAGCAGCTCACTTTCCGGGCTTGTCGCGCAAACCTCCCCGCTCGCCAGCTGGGTTCTGCGCAGCAAGCAAGATGTACTCTTGCAGCGCAATCTTGTTGAAGACTGGCGGTGACGCTGACATATGAGCTTGCCTCCTCTTGTCGCTCAACACGCATCAATGTGCGGAGTCCAGCTTACGGATGACATCCTCCCACTCTTCCCCTCCGTCCACCTCTATCCTCGCTTCGGTACTCTCCTTCTTCTTTTCCTTCTTCTCTTTCCGCTCCCGCTGAGCCAAAGCCTCAATCACAGGCACCCCTCCCCCAACCCACCAACTATAACACCCATCCACGAGCTTGTTGCTCCTTCCCCTGAACCCGCCACCCTCGATCGCTTCGCCCTGCATGAGAACGGACCAGCGCATGGCTCCGTCCACGTCGATCTTGCTCGGGAAGTCTGCTTCGAGGGATGATGCGGGTAACGAAGGGGGTCGGATGGAGGAGAGGAGGAAGTGCGAGTTGAGGGCGCAGGAGGTGTACCCGCCATGTGCCTCAGCCAGGGCTGCTCGGCAAGTCGGCGCTTCGAGGGAGGGAAAGGGGAAAGAAGAGCAAGCAAATCCGCCTTCGTATGTCTGACATGCAGCGATGAACTTGTCGACGTTGTGTAGAAGTTCGGGGGTGAGAAGGTCGAGTACCGTTGCGACCACCAGCAGGCAGTATGTTCCTCTGGGAGTGATCAGCTTTGAGTTGTCGGACGAGGTGACGATATTGAAAGCTCACCTGACGTCCAGCTCGCCTCCGCTGCACACTACAAACCCTCCGTCAGGCCGCTTACACCGCATGAAGAAGTCATACGTCCTCTGCCGGGCCTGAGCGAGCTGCTGCCATCCTCCCCTGGGTCCATCATTCCCCACGATCGCGAGCGTGCATGTGGACGCATATGTGCCGAGCAGATGAGGGATTTGCGAGTTGGCGGGACCGCCACTGAACCCACCGGTCGGATGAAGCATATGCAGCATCGTCATAATCGCCCTTCGGATCAGCACCTCCCGATCACCGGAACATACCTGTCCTTCGTCCCCTGATCTAGCGCGATCCCCAGTACATCCAGACTATGGACCGTCCAATACATCAGCCACGGTTTGCTCGCGTCCAGCGATACGAATCCAGGTGGCAGCCGGAACAGCAGCTGCTGGAAGTACGCCGCATGTTCGGCCTTTCGTAAGGTCGTTCCGCCGGGTATGGTCTCGCCATCCAAGGCAGCCGGTGCGACGGTATGTAGGAGCTTAGAGATGATGCTTTCGGTCTCGGCCTGTTCTTCGAGCGTTTCGGATGGGTGCGAGTTGGATGGGAGGGGGTCGAAGGGGAGCGTGAAGATGGAAGGGTTGAAGGTGGACATATCAAGGGGAGGGGCTGGTTCTGTCATTATGAGCTGTGGGGTAGGAGTCGAATGGACACCTCTGAAGCTCACAGGGCAGCGTATATGTATCTGCCGAGCTTGGCAGGCTGTCCTGACTGAGGAGAGGAGAACAATAAGAACCTTTGCGCTCGGCCTCGCGGCCAACCTCCACATACCTCACGCCACGTGGCTCTATTCCGGCTGCCGATATCCGGATCCGGTTAATTTTGATCTTATCCGAAACGAGCGAGATCCGGGTGAGTGACCGGTGCTACTCGATCTCGGTCGCTCTGCGTTGCAATAGCCTCTAGTCTCCTTTGTGATCCTAAGCCTACGCACCATCGCTGAAATGGCCTCTACCGCTCATCTGCCCAACATGGGCACAGCGGCTATTCCGAAAGATCAGGCTGTGAGCTGTCTGACGCCGATCTCGTTCGGAGTTGAGCTGACATAGCAGATCCCAGCGATCCTCAGTTCTGCTATACGGAGGATACTAGCCCGATTGAGGGTCTTAAGAAGCGTTCCAGGAGCACCTGTGGCCACCACCTCCTCGCTCCTGCCCTTCATACCGAAACCTGGTGAGCTCACAGCGCTATTTGCTCCTATGCCGCCTAGCTGACCGATAGTCAAAATAATCTTCCTCCTACTCGTCCTCATCAACTCCCCATCATTCCCCTTCCAATGGCACCTGCGAGTATGGAGTCACGCCCTGAAAGCTTACTACCTGGTCTATCGTAAAGGACGTGGAAGGTACCTACGGGAGTGGGAGGCGGAGAACTTGAAGGCGGGGCAAGTGAGGGGATTGCGGACGAAGATAAAGCGGAGAGCTTGGCTCGATGATTGCGACTACAACATTCACTTGTCCAACTCGTAAGCTGGCCCGCTTCCGATACATGTGTGGCTAGAGCTGACTTCCCAGGTGCTATGCCAAGAATTCTGACTCGGCGCGGATGGACTATTGCGTCCAGTCGATGTCGCCCATCTTTACCCCTGGGGTGAATGTCGCTCTTGCTGGATCGCACTACAACTTCTTGAAGGAGATCCCGATGGGAAGCGAGTATCTCATGGAGACGAGAATAGCAGGGTGGGGCGAGAAGTGGTCAGTTTACAGCGGCACATCGGTGTGTCGACTCCCAAACTAACGTGACAGGCTCTATATCGTCACCGAGTTCATCATTTACCCCAAATCCAAACCCACCTCCAATCTCAAAGCCGCCAAGGCGCAAATCGACGCCAAGATCGCGTCAGCCCCAACCTCATCCGCTGGTCCCGCCATCCCCTCCATCTCCGCGCCTGGGACAGGCGAGTCCACCCCTCAAGTCTCCGGCACAGCCTCCCCGATCCCGAACATGGAAGAAGCGAAGAAGGTTGCCGCGCGGACAAGACCTGCACGGTCGGACGGAGGCATCGTGGCGTGTCTGGCGGTATTTGAGTATTGCTTTAAGATTGGTCGAGTCACCATTCCACCTGTAAGCTGGACGGCGCCGAAGTTTTGCAAGGCAAGAGGCTTACATGTTTAGCGGGTTGCACTGTACTTTGCCTTCCAATCGCCAAAACAGGACGAACGGGACCATGCCCGAAAGATGATCTTGTCGAAAGATCAGGGCAGAGCTTGGTTGCGCGGCGGATGGAGGGATGAGCCGAATGCTGCGGATATCGGACGGAATATCGGGATGGACGATAGCGTCACGGAGGAGCAGAGTGGGGAGGCCTGGTACGATAAGACAAGGAAGGGGATGGAGGGTGTGGCGGAGGGGCTGAGCGTGCTGTGATGGGCTGTAGAGGGTGCTGAGCTCAAGGCTCATAGATAGGTAGACGGTCGTGGTGGTGCTTAGGTACAGAGCTGCTTATGACGATCATGCAGCGTCGCTGTGGATCTTTGACAGTGGTCATCACGGTCGCGCTTAGCCAGCTGGCCTGGATAGTGCAGTGGAGCTTGGCGCTAATGCGGGGAATCCGGGGTAAGGAGAACAAGGTTTCTGCGTGATGAGCGGATTCTGGCCGCATCTCTACTTGCATCCCTACCTTCATCTCACAGATCCTTCGCATTTCCACCTGAAGGACGTATCGCGAGGGTCTACTGGGCGGATTGGGCACACGGCCCGTATCTCATCGTCTTGAGATAGCCCAACCACAAGCTCCTGAGTCGAAGTCGCCCTCATCACGCGTCTGGAAATTTCGCGTCTACTTTACCCCGTTGTGAGGCAGTATGGCCGACCCCTCCGTCCCTCCGACGCATTCGTACGTCTTTGTGGCAATGCTCCTCCTTGCCTATGCTGCTCTGCCCGTCCCGAGGCTGACACCGCAGCTGGACCCCCGCCCAGACGGTCGACCTCGTCGAGTATATCCTTAAACAACCCACACTCGCCAAAGCCTTCCTCGCTCCAAAATCCACCCCGGTACAACTGCGGAATCTGTATCAGAAGAAGCTATGTCTTCAGCTGTTGCAAAAGACGGAATGGATGGACTGGATGCGGAAGGCCAAGTGGGTCGTTCTGGGCGAGAAGGGGCTAAGACCGACGGATGACTGGGGGGAGGCTAATCCCGTCGCGGAGCGCTTGGAGTGGTATGTTGCCTCCTCGTACAGAACAAGGGGAACGTAGTGATAAGGAGCAGTGGAAGAGCGAGCTGATGGTGCAGGCTGCAGTATCAACACATCAGACTGTGCTCGCGATTATCGAACTATGAGAGTGTCGGGGCGATGGAGAAGGACAGCCGAGAGCGCAAACTATGGGGTAAGTCTTCCAGTGCAGCTCTTAGGCCAGTACATTCTATGCGACTCTAGAGCCAGAGCTGACATCATAGATGACTACCGATCAAAAGGACAGCACGACTGGTATTTCGCCTATCACAAACTATGGATGCAAAACTCCCCAGCGGCCATCAAGGCCCGAGACGCCGCCAAGCACCCACTCGCCCAGGCCGCTCTTGCCTCTGCATCGCTCAGAAGTCGGATTGGCGCAGGTGGGGTCTCGGGCGAGTTGGCTAGGCGGATTGGGCAGTCCCGGGCGGAAGGCGCAGACGGGGATGATGAGGAGGATATTGTGGAGGTGGACGAGATGCCAAAGGGCTTGGCGGGGGCTAGTCGGCTGGCTGGACGGATAGGGAGTAAGGCGAGTGCGTCGCCTCGGCCCACAGCACCGGCGGCGGTGCCAGCGGCGGAAGCTGTCCCGGATGCGAATGGGGCGGGACCGTCCAGGCTTACGATAGGGAGCACCCGGCCGCTCCCTGTGGTACCTGCGACTGCCTATCTCCCTTCGCCCGCTACCTCGGCTGCGGGAGGGCAGGGTGGATCCGGAGGTGCCCCCCTCGGCCGGACAGGTAGCGCTTCGAAACTCGGAAAGCGGATTGGTAATGCGTCTACGCCAGCAGAGCAGGTCCCGCTCAAACGCTCAAGGGTCGCTGCTGTCCCACCAGAGTTCACGCGGCAGGGCAGCAACTCTCAAATGAATCCCATCTCGATCGATTCGGATGACGACGAAGAGGAGGATGTGAACGTGGACGAGCGGCACGAGGACGAACCTCGGTATCCCCGCCACAGAGTCTCTCAGTCCCGTCCCCGCTCGTCCGGTCCTTCCACCGCCGGCCCGTCTCGCTCTCGTCCGCGTTTAAATCGCCCTCCACCATCCCAATCCTCGCGCGACCCATCGGTCAACCCAATTTATACCAGTACCGGTATGCCCACACCGTCACCCGACCTGACACCTCCTCTGGACGAGACGGACCTCGCCCGGATTCTTGAACCGCGGAAACATGCCAGAGATATGGCTATTCAAAAACGGCTCGCCCCGATCGCACGCCCCGTCCAAGATCCGCGAGCAAGACAAGCTAGCTCGTCTTCCCTGTCTGACGGGCCTAGCTCGGATGAAGACGAGGTACGCCAGGTCCCTCAAGACCATTATGGCGGTCTACTGCTAGATCAGTCCGGTCCCACGCTGTCTTTCAGTATGACTGGGAATACGTCTCCGATCAAGAGGCAACAGCGGAGGTTGAGCGTGGAGGCAGCGAGACCGCCCACGCCGCCTCTGCCAGCGGCGAAGAGGAGACGGACTGTACTTGATCAAGCGCGCTCGCAGAGAAAGGACGAGGAGATGGGCGATGTGGGTGAGAGTAGCGGAGGAGCGAAGCATGGTCTTCGTCCAGCGACGCCACCACTGGCTGATCTGCCCCGGGGGCGTCAACAGACTTCCTCGTCGACTGCGAGACGGCCTCTTACGCCGCCGCTACCATCGTCATCCACCTCCAGTGCGCAAATAGCCCCAGCTCCGATATCCAAGTCAAAGGGCAAATCTGCAGTATCGCGATCCCGGTCACCAGGCTTTGCAGTCGTCATCCCCCTCCGCCGACCTTGTAGCTCGCAGGTCAAAGTCACACAGGATCGACCCCTTACTCCTCCCCTCCCACCACCGCAAGTGGCAGTCCCGGTCAAAAATGCTCGTCGGGAGACAGCACCGGTCGAGGCTGCATCGCCGTTGGAGGATGAAGACGACTCGGACGGGGCATTCTGTGTGGATGGACTAGAGGTGGATGAGGAGGACTTCCTTTCTGCCCTAGGGGGCGTGATTGGGATGAGTCCGTAGTCTGCCACGCGTCACAGCGGAGCAGGGGCAGGGGAAGGAGAAGGCGAAGTTGCAATTGTACGGAAAGTCAGCTATCGAGGGGAAGGGGCAGAGTTTGAACCTGGATGGAAGGCTATGGAAGGCGGATCTGGGGGAACGCCTTCATCTCGACTTTTAGCTCTGACGTCAGGAGTGAGCGCTGGAGCGCTAAAATCAGATGTTACGCGTAAGAGCAGAAATAAGCGCGGGATCAAAGGATCTTGAACCTTAATCATCCTTTGCTGATTTATCCTTTGCTGACGCCTTCCGCAGGAAGAGAGCGTACAAGAGTCACTGATATATGCCCGCCCATCCTGCTTCATACATCCACCTCCCTGAACCCACAACACATATCATACCCACTCATCAACAGATCAGACCATCATGCCCATCGCTGTTCCCCCTACACCCACCTCCCCCACCTCTCCTACCTCCCCCACCTCTCCTACCTCCCCCACCTCACGTCAATGCGCAGGCTTCATTCTCGCCTCTCAGCACCCCTCATGCCCCAACGGCGCGCACCTCGACCCCTACGCCATCCTCCCTTGCCCTATCGAGGCGTCCGTGCCCCCGTGCCCAGGCGGAGACTGCTGGGCCGGCACCACGTCCCTGAAGAAGGGCGGCGTGCGCGAGGCTAGTCGAGGTGGAGGGGGAAAGAAGGTGGGGTGCGGAAAGGGGAGATGGTGTGAGCAGCACTGGTGTGGGCAGTGCAAGAAGGCCAGGGATTGTGAGGAGGGGGTGCAGGAGTTCATGGGGTTGAGTCATGGGGTTGCAGGGCCCCAGCAGGGGCAGAAGGCAGGAGAGGAGCAGGAGGTGGAGTTGAAGGAGAGGTTCCGGGAGATCGCAGCGTGATTTACCGTGCTTTACCGTCGATGCATGTCACTGTGGGAGTTGTACAAAGACCGGCCTGCCCCCTTCAGAGCCCAGCTCCTCATTCCTCGGCCTCATTTTGGCTGGACGCGCTTGTTTCAAAATCTCAACGCGATATCTCGAGATCTCTCTTCTACCTCTCAAACAACGATCATGTCCCTGCGAGCTCGCTGCCGTAGATGACAATGAGCTCTAGATCTGCGTCCAGTCAGTCACGGGCGTTGTCCTTGCCTACACACTCGATCCTGGGCTGACAAAGTCAGGCGAACGGCCCGAATTGGGTCATTTGGCAAGATGGACGGTGTCGAGCCATAAGTACGGCTTCGGCGTTGACAACCTCAAAGATGACAATGAGGGGACTTTCTGGCAGTGAGTTGGACCTCTCGCTTGACTAGCAAGGCAAATACGGGCAGTTGGCAAGATAGGGACTCCAGCTGAGGACCAGGTCGGAAGGTCCTCAACCGCATGTCGTAGACCTATCTTTCCCCAAGCGCGTCTTCATTTCGGTATGTCCCACCCCTTGGCCCTTGGCCCTACTGCCTCTTAGAGATCCGCACTCCTCTGTATGGCGGGACCGACGTGTCAAAACCCCACCCTGGACATGCTTTCATAGCCCAAAGAAAGCGTGGAGAGCTGACCTTCCAGGCCGTATCCATCCTGACCTCCCACCCGAAAGACGACTCCTACACCCCCTCCAAGATCTCTGTACGGTGCGGAACGAGCGTGCATGATCTACAAGAGGTCCGGCTGGGGGTGTTTGATAAGCCTGATGGATGGCAATATATGCCGCTGAGGCCGGAAGATGCGGATGGGGAGGAGATTGAGGGGTGAGTCCATTGTTCTTCGAAGCTCTTCCTCTACCCACGGATATATCTGGAACTCGAGTGGTACGAGCTGGATCGATAATCACTTGAATGTGTGGACTCGAGAGGAAATGCTGACCCCCAGACCGCCCATACCAGCACATCACCTCCGGATCGTCATCCTCGCCAATCACCTGAACGGCAAAGACACGCACGTCCGCGGCGTCCGAGTGTTCGGCGCAGACACGTCCATCAAGCCATCTACCGATGCGGGAGACAGCGCGAGGATGTCCATCAACGTTGCGAGTCCTGGAGAGGAGGATGGCGAGGGAGGGGAGGTGGGGGAAGGGAAGAGATTGTTGATGTTGGGCCATGATGGGTTGAGTGGGTTTACGAGTCGGGCGTTCAGGATGCACGAGGGGATCAGATAAGCCACGATGAGGGGTCGCGGAGACATATGCGGTTATGGACACTATTCATGATGAAGGCTGAGGAGAGCATTTGGCCAGACGTTGTATTCCCACCATGAAGCTTGAAGACTTGCGAGTCTTCTTTCTAAACGGCTGATTCAATCCAGTCGATGTGGACTTCGACTGATTACTTGTTCTCAGCTTTCGTGCTGATTCACCCTGTGCTACCTTGGATACCTACAAATGCGTCGGGGCTTCCCCTCATGTCACCCATTCTGATCACCATAGCTTTTGGTCACGACCCGTACACCGTTTTCCTGCGCTCAGGAGACAACACCCTCCGTGCCTCCTTTTCTGCCCTTCTCTCCCTCCTCCGAGCTGTGATTGCCGCCCTCTCCTCTGCCTGTCTCACGGCCAGGGCTTTCCGCCGGACCTCGAGCTCATGCTCCCTCCTCTCCGTGACCGAAGCGTTTTCCACTTCTACGACTGGCTTTTCAATATCCGCTGATTCTTGTGTTCCCGCCCTCGCCACCTCCGCTGTTCCCTCCCCTCCCGCCTCGGCCTGAAGCCTCAGGGTCTCCGCATAGCTCCGTACACCCCGCAGTGGCAGCCTATGCTTGTTCTCCACCACTGACATGGGATGCGACACGGCCGAGATGTATTTGACCATATCGACCAGCATCTTGTGTGTTGGCGCCGGGACGTCCAAGCGTGCCGCGAGGGAGACGAGGTATCCGTTGATATTGGCAATCTCGGTGACTTTGCCCCTGGCTATATCGGCCGCCATGGACGAGGTGTTCTTTTTCGTCTCACGTATGACGGCAAAGCACCGCCTCTCGAGTGATTCCTCCGAAAAGAGTCGGAGGACGTCGACGGAAGGTACGTCCGGAGCGGACAGGGAGTGGATGTAGGATAAGAGGATGCGAGAGGTTTCGGCGAGGATATCGCGGATGAGCTTGTAGCCCGCGTCATTTGACAAAAGGGCGCCGTTGGGAAGAGCGCCAAGTCCGAGGATGGCGGTAAGGGGGTTGATGGCCGAGTTGATGGCGAGTTTAAGGAGGAGCTGGTGGTGGAGGTGTGGCATTGGGAGGAGGGATGGTGAGAGTTCCGACAGGGATAGCAGAGTGTTGAGGGTGTTGTGGAGGTTGACGAAGGATGCGGTGGGTGGAGGGGGAAGGGGGAGTGCCGGTGAGGGTGGAGGAGTGATGATGTGATCTGCGGAAACGTCCTTTCCCGGCCATATCCACTCGTTGATATCCACCAATCCTCTGGGGTCAGGCACGACCCCAAACTTCATTTCTCCCTCGCCTGGCCTGCTCATGTGTCTGATGACGCCATGCGAGCGTGTCCGTGTGACACCGTGGGTGGTCGTACCGAGGATGAACTGCGGGCGGGTCATGGGGTCCTGGAAGAGCTCTTGGCATAGCTGATCATACACTCCCATCCCATTTTGGAGGAGCGTAATGACCGACGCAGAGGTCAGGCGAGGGGATAGTCTCTGGACACCCAGGAGTGTATCCGGTGTTTTGAGGCAGACGATGAGGGAGTCGATCTGCCCGTTATGCGCTTCCGGGGTGACTCCGGTCAAGAGGTCCGGACGATGAGCCGCATCGTGCACCTTTTCAATGTCGAAGCCTGTGGACTGGGATCCGGTCTCGCCGCGTTTAACAAAGATGGAGAGAGGGGGCCGCTCGGTGGGCGTTTCGGCTTTTTTGGGTCCGACTTTGCGGGCGTGGCGGTAGATGAGGGAGACAGGGGAGGGGGTGGAGTGACGAAGGTGATGCGCGACGAGGGTTCCAATGGCTCCTACACCAAGCTATACTTTCAGCTCCTGATTCGCATCTTATTGGATGCCGCATTGTAAGTATGAAGAGTAGCTTACCACATGGTACCGCATTGCCTGGCTGATCGCAGTACGTGCGAGGCCGAGGAGGGATCGGGAAACGGTTTGATCGCTCCCCTCCCAGCTATCCTCCTATATCTCCTTTAACAGGCCGACAATGTAGTGCGCATGCCTCTCTAGGGAGCGCCGGCCTTCTTGTCCACTCGTCACTGGCCTGACAGCTGTAGGCAAGGTTAAGGTCAAGAGTCAGAGAGCTTTGCAGCTGAGAGAGAGCTGGAGCTGAAAGTGGAGGTCATGATCGCCTTCCTTCCAACGGAAGCGATGGCTGGGTGGCAAATGACCCAAACCGCCACACTCGGCTCGCTTGTTGTTTCCAGAGCCAAAAGGTAACGCCGTAACGCCGTGAGCCTGGACTGGCCCTCCACTTCTTACGGAATCAAATATTCAACGCGTTCAAAGCTCGCGAGAGCGTATCTGGGTCGTCTGCACTCAACTTTTTACTGATACCATCTTGCATACAGCTCACCTACAGCCAACAGCTACCCAGCAGCCACCCTATAGCCTACTCACCACTGGGAAAGCACAAAAGAATCCCTCAAAGGTAAGCTCCGCTCGCCCCGAAGAGCTCCGCTCCACCTCTCGTTTCCCTCACTCACGTCCAGATGTCCATGCACTTTGCCCCCCAATGGGTCAAGCCCATCAAACCCACTGGACCCGCGACGCCTCAAAACGGTGACGTGCCGCCTCCGTCCGCTCGGCAGGCCCAGACCGCCACCTCGCACCCCTTCCCGGCACTCAATCCCGGCCGCTCCTCCTCCCACTCCACCGCCACAGGTCCCTCAAACCCCGCGTTCTCCTACTCTAAGATCACGCACTCGCACTCGCAGTCTCCCCAGTCTCCCAACTTCTCCAGCGAGAACGGGTTTCAGTCGTACGGGGAGAATGGCAACGCCCATCCGTTCCGGTACACTACGGAGCAGATTTTGGCGCTCTGGAATCCGGACCGGGTCAAGGAGGTCCCGATTGAGCTGGCGGAGTTGATGGAGCATGGGAGTGTGCTGGTCAGCAAGGAGGCGGTCAAGCCGATCGGGCTGCGGGATCTCAGCGAGGTGGAAAAGAAGGTAAGTCTTGCTTTGTCCTCTGGCGTCCGTCGCTGACATGTAGCTCCTATCGACTTCGGTCCATCCGACCAACCCAGTCCGCCAGCGTATGGGAAATAACGATCGGCAGGACCGCGCCGACCGAGGGGATAGGGACTTGGCGAATGGTCATATCCGCCGGCCGATCCCACCGCCTACCGTTGGAAAGGACAATGCGGCGCCGGGTGGTGGACGAGGTGTCTTTGGCGGGTTTGGGAGAGGTGAGGGAGGGGCGTTCGGAGGTGGAAAGATCGGGACGATTGGGGGTCCACCTTCTGCTGGATTAGAGACGAGGGGTCCGGGGACGATGGGAGGTGGTTTCGGCGGTGTGGGGAAGCGTCTGAACAGGCGGACCGATGGTAGCGATATGGCTGCGGGTGAGTTCAGCTATTGGAAGCGCGTTGTTGTACTTGAGCTGATTCTTAGATGCTGTCAATGGACCTGGCCGGATCGGTGCACCTTGGCGTGCGAGCCGGACCGCTTCAGGAACATTCGAGGGCGTTCTTGGTTTCGGCCAACCGGCAGCGGCCCTGAACAGCTCAACTTCCGAGGTGCCTCCGCCGGCGCAGACTGCGGGATGGCGAGAGCGGCAGGAGAAGGAGCGGGTGGAGAAGGAGAGGCAAGAGCGGGAGAAGGTGGAGGATGCGCCGGCGCCGACGTTTGGGAAGGGAGGTGGACCAGGGTGGGGACAAGGTCAGAAGAAATGGCGTCTCGCCGCTGGGATCGACCAGGACAAGGTGAGTCATTGCTGCTGCTTGATTGAATGAGGCTGATAGTAGACCCTCGAGATGCCTGTAGACGTGCCAGCCTCGGAATCAGTCATGCCTATGGCCCCCGCTACGCCCATGTCGGAGCGCGATGCGACAGTCCGCGATGTCTCGGTATCTCAATCTGCTACTCCGACGCCCGCTCAGCAGGAGGAGAAGGAAGACTTCAATTCGGTCTTGTGGTACTACCGTGATCCTAACGGAGACGAGCAGGGTAAGTCTATCGCCAGGCCAATCTGAATTCCCGCTGATTGACAGGAACCTTCACTGGGACCCAAATGCACGACTGGTACGCCCACACCTACTTCGCCGATGACCTTCCCATCCGCCGAGCGCGCGAGACCGAGTACTACACACTCGCCGAGCTCAAACTCGCCACCGGAAATGGGGTCCAGCCTTTCCTGTCCCCCAATCGCCCTCGTGCCCCTCCAAATCTCCCCATCCCCACGTCTGCCATGGCGCTCCACTCGCCCGGTATCAACGGCCATCCTACCGACCCCTTCCGAAACCTCTCCATCCACCCCGCCGCGCAGCCAGCATACAACCAATACCTTCCCCCAAGCGCGCCCTTCTCACCCGCCGCCTTCGGTCAATTCGGACAGCAGATCCAGTCCCCTGGTTTTGGCGGTCCCGCTGCTGCAGCTCCATGGGGCGGTATCCCGCAGCGCGGCGACAACTATGCCATCCGCTCTCCTTTCGGCGGCGATCAGTTTGGTGCTCCTCAGCCTTACTCGCCGGCGCCGGGCGCCCCGGTCTTCCCTCAGCACCAGGTACCTTATGGCGTTCCCCCGCCGATCGCCAGCCCGTGGGGCGTACCGGGCGGGATGCCGATGCAGCATCCTGCAGCTGGGCAGATGCCGATGTACAGCCAAGCCCCGGGTCAGCCCATCCAGCCACCAGCGCCGCCCATGCAGGAGCAGTACACTCCTCAGCCCGTCCAGCAGCAGCCACAGCCGCAGCAACAGCAACAGCAACAGCAGCAGCAGGAACCGGAACCCGCTCAGGAGCAACCGGTGGATGAGCCGAGCTACTTCCCGCAAGTCGAAGCTCAGGCTGAGCCAACGCCGGAGGTTCCCGTCGAGGCGACGCAGCCCGAGCCTGAGCTGCCGCAGCCTTCTCCCGTGGTCGACATTGAGGCCGTCGCGGACAAGGTAGCCACCCCTGCACCTGCTTCCGTCTGGGGATCCGTCACTCCCGCTCGGAAAGAGTCGATCGCTTCGCCAACTCCCACCCCCTCGGTCCCTGCCCCAACCGCCGCGGCCAAGCAGCTTCCTCCCGCCCCCTCGTCCCTCCCCGCCAAGCCCAAAGCTATCGCCATCCCTGCGCAAGTCGCTATCGAGGTACCTTCCAAAGCAACTCCCTCTACACCTACCGGCGCCCGTGCTCAGACACCCACCAAGCCGGCTCCGGCACCCTGGGCCGCCAAGGAGGACAAGCCGTCCACGCCCAGCGGACCCAGCCTTCGCGACATCCAAGAGGCGGAAGCTAAGGTCGCCGACTTGCGCCGCGTGGCCCTCACCGAGGCTCGCGCGTCATCCAACACTCCCACTCCATCTACCGCCACCTCGGCCGAGCCCGACGTGCCCGCCAACATGTCCTGGGGTCTTCCGTCCTCCGGCTCGGGCAAGCCCGCTAGCGGCACTCCCGGACCCGCCTCACCCGCTGTCGCTCCCGCCCCCGCATGGGGCTCGGGCGATGCCGGACCCAAAAAGACCTTGAAGCAGATTCAGGAAGAGGAGGAACGGCGTAAAAAGGCCGTCCAGGCCGCTGCGGCCGCCAAGATCCTCGCGGCGGGCGGAGGGGCCGTTTCTTCCAAGCGCGGTTATGCCGACCTCGCTGCCAACGCGCCAGCCCCTCCAGCGGGTTGGTCGACCGTCGGACTCGGCGGGAAGGTCATCCCCGGTGCGGCCCCCAAATCTGGTGTTTCCGCATCCGTCAGCACGCCTGTCAAAACTCTGCCTACCGCTCTGTCTACGACTACCACCCCTTCCAAGGCCGTTCCCACGCCGACCAAGAAGGCGGCCGGCTCAGACGACCTCCTCCCTCCCTCTGGAGACTTCCTTAAATGGGCCAAAGGCGCGCTCGTCGGTCTCGATATCCCCGTCGACGGTTTCATCCAGATGCTCCTGACGTTCGCGGTCGAGCCCGCCGGTTCGGCCAAGCAGGAGCAATTGGAGATCATCTCGGACTCGGTATATGCCAACAGCTCGACGCTGGACGGACGCCGGTTCGCCCAGGAGTTTTGTGAGCGTCGGAGGGCAGATGCGAGGCGGGGAAAGACGGGCAATGTGGGTGGTGCGAGCGGCGGAGGAGGTGGTGGTGGTGGTGGCGGAGGAGGGGTGTTCAGTATGGCCGACGCGGTCAGGAGCGCGCCTGCCAAGAAGGAGGATGTCGGGTTCAAGATTGTCAAGGCCAAGGGGAAGAAGAAGAACTAGGTGGTGAGAGCAGAAGAGTGGGGCGAGTCTTGTGCAGTATCACTTTGTGCAGGAACGGAGTAGGGAGAAGAGAAAGGGGATTTGCAAATGCATCATTTGACTAGCTTCCTATACATAGCCTATGGGCGTATGGGTGTACATGATTGACGATACTATACCGCTATATACAAAGTCTAATGATCCTCCTTCCCTCCTTAATCCTCCTCTGGAACGCCCCAGTCCTCTGCGTCCGCGTCCCACGCGTACATCCCCGGCTCGACCCCCATCCTCGCTAGCATAGTCCCGATCGTCCAGTCCTCACTCGCCGCCGCCGCCTTGATCGCCCCGTCCTCTCGCGATTCGCTTATACAGTCAGCTGAGGTCTCCCTTCCATCAATGAAACTTGACTCACTCATCCCCGTCTCTGACCGATCCCTCATCTCGCCTCGCTCCCCCAAAATCAGGCTCGGCCGCCAGGTCCCCACCACCCCCAAATATAGGATTGCCTTCATCATCCACCGGATCCCCATCCTGGTTGGTCGGCATCCGCGCTAGCGCCCTGAGCTGCTCAGGCGTAAACTCCTCCATGGGCGAAAAGAATGGCTTATCGTTCCCAAAAAATGAGCCTGCACCGCCTCCTCCACCGCCACCCCCCATACCCGGCATCCCCATCCCGCCTATCCCCCCACCGCCTTCTCCCGCTTGATCATCCGGTCTCGGCTGGATATCAAACAACAACTCCGCGACCGTCTGACCCGCGGTCCGCCAGATACTGATCAACTCGACGAGCCGCTCGTCCTCTTCCGGCTGGGTATAATACTTGATCGCATTCCGAAGCGTCCGCTCTTCCTTCTCCAGCTCGAGCAGGAGATCGCGCGTCGTCCGTGCCGCCGAGCGATGCGAGAGGGACGCGGGAGACGGGGCGGCGGAGCGCGAGAAGGGGGTCTTGAAAGGTCTCGAGAGGCGCTTGGAGTAGGTGGGACTGGCTTTGAATGGCGAGGATGTTGTGTGGGAACCAAGGCTTGCGGGAGTGGCGGTGCTAGTGCTCGCGAGACTAGAGGTTGAAGGTGGGGTAGGGGGAATACCGGGAGGGCTAGAAGGCGGTTTATCAATCTTGCGAGGGATAGCGAATGGTTTCGAGCTGAGCTTAGCGTTCGGCGTCTTCTTGCTGAATGGGTTCTTGATGGGTGATGAACCGACATCGGTGTCGACAGTGTTATGCGGCGGTGAGAATGAGTCGGAGGAGGTGTGAGGAGGGGTGGGAGGCGTCCGCTCCCGCGGCTTGACTAGCGGCTTGAGGGTAACGCGAGCGGGGAGGCGGAATGGCTTCTTGAGGACCTTTTCGGCAGAGTCGGTGATGCTCTGTATGGAGTCAGCTTGCACCCTCCACGGGGGTAGAGGATTGGAAGCTCACCTGGCTCAAAGATCGCTTCTGACCCCTCTTCCCAGGTCCCGTCTCCGCCTCTGAGGTTCCCTCCTCCGCTTCGGGTCGACGGATATGCGACCCCTGATGCCCCGGCCGTTTGCCGACCCGCCACTGCCCCTTTTGCGCGTCCTCCTCCGCCACGACTCCGCTGCCGACCTCTCGAGCCTCCACCACCGGCGAACCTTTGGCCGTTTCATATATAGGAGAGCCGGCAGATTCGACGGAATCAGGTTCGCCTCCCTCGTACCCGTACTCGAGGTCGGGCTCGCCATGGTCGACCGTAACGTCCGGCAGCTCCAGGCTGTCTGCTCGCTCGATGTCTCGCTGAGGTCGGCGGGGAGCAGGAGCGAGCTCGACCTTCTTTCGCTTGACAGGCGCGAGGGAGGAGAAGAGGTCGTTCATGTGGTCTTTGCGCTTGAGACCGTTTGCGAGCGACATAGGCGCGTGTGAAGCCGAAGTGGAGAAGGTGGGCCGGGGAGGTGGCGAGATGTCAGGCGGAGGATTTGGCGCATCATGGATCTCCAACGAGTCCCTGTGTACGGTAGGAGTCAAGATAGAATCATGAAGATGCTCTGTAGCGGGCGGCGGAAGGATTTCGGGCGATTCCGTAGCAGGATCGTTTGTCGCTATGACCGGGGACGCAACCGCTGCAGGTTGATCGGCCGAAAGACTGCTAGAGATAGACAATGCTGCCCGCTGAGCTGCGGTAGGGGCATTCGCATCCGAGAGGTTCGGTGCGGCAACGACGGCGGCCAAGCCGCTCTCCGTGGAGTGGGACTCGGCGGATATGGGTTGAGGAGAAGATGGCATCGGAAGGGAATTTGGAAGTGGCGGTGGCGGTGGCGATGTCGACTGGAAGGGGAGGGCGATATCGACCTGGTCCGAGATCGCTTCCGACGCTGGATCTGACGTCGCCGGACCGCCGACGAGCGGGTCGCTAGCTTCTTGCCGATCTTCGTCGCCCTTCTCTGCGACTCCACCGTCAATCTCACTCGGCAGCTCCGCTCCTCCCCCTCTCCCGCAATCCTGCCGTATCTCAGCTGCTTTGAGGATGCTCCCACCCAGATCCCCCATCTCCACCTCTGTATTGCTGATCGCTGCTGAGGCATCGACAGCCACTTCCGGCCTCCCCTCGTCTTGTACGACCTCCTTCTCCTCCGCATCATTCCCGCCTCGCCGTTCCCCTCTGTCCGGTAGCTCTACCATACTCTCCTCCAAGGGTTCCATGGTAGGCTGGGTGACCCAAATGTATCTGAGCTCTTGGACTTGGTCCGCCTCTCCGGGTCTCGCCGCCTTCTCCGGGTCCACTTCGCCTCCCTCTACCGCCTCCGCGCCCGGCACCTGCGATGGCGGTAGGGATCCTTGAGGGTCTTTGGCAGCGAGAGGAATGCTCATTGGGAGACACGAGAGCGTCGTCTCGGGTAGTTGTACGATGATTGGCGCCGATGGGAGAGGTACGGGAGGAAGGAAGGTGCTGTTTGACCGAAGGAGGGTTGGCGTTACAGACGTGGCAGGGAGTATGATGTCGATGGGCTGAATATGGAATGACGATGTATCAGAATAGCTGAGATATCGTAGTACCGTATACAGGGCTTGATACTACCTCATCAGCAAGTCATCAAGCCTGAAGGTTATTCGCGAGGAATAGCAAACTTCGATCGACCCAGACTTTCAACTACATTTGGACCGTCACGCGACTTCAGAGTGGCTTGATAAGGCGAGCGCCAGATGGTGATGGTCCGGCACGTGTTTTCGGGGTGCATGGGAGCTATCTATCAAGTCAAAGTTAAGAGGCGAACGAGAGAGCTGATGAGAAGGAATGAGGAGGTTGAGAAACCAGGCAGGCGTGTCGGATGACGTAATCGGTTTCAGCCCAGGTAAAGGTCCGAGATCCGTGCGTACATCTTCGATTCCAGCTGCAGCTCGCTGATAAGCTTAAGCTGATCGTGTTCCTCCTCTCCTCCTGCACATCCACCCTTATCATCCCCCATATCTGTCACAGCCACCCGGCCTTATATCCTCAGCTCCTCGCGGCAGTGAAAGAAGCGCGAAGACGCATAGAAATCTCGATTGACGCGCCGTAATCCAACCCACACGCCTCCGTCCGCTCGAGAACGAGGCAACGGGATCTCCGTCCCATCTCAGCGGTTTCATCGCCGTCCTCATCCCTCGTTGACGACTAAGCTCCGGAGCTGTCCCTTTGCGCGTCATTAGTCCTGGCTTTGCGGCATTTTTCTTAGCCAACGATTGCAGAGTGACTTGTGAGTCCTCCGTCTCTGGCCTCGTGATGCGCTGCCCCGGCCGGCGTACACGCTCCGGGCCTGCGGCTACGACGTGATAGCACGTGCTGGGGTGACTGCTCGGTATCATGATACTTGAAAGACCGCTGACACATGCCCCTCTCCCCCTTGTCGACCCAATTCTTCGTCCACTCCGTACTACTCCTCGCCACCTCCCACCGAATTCAACATGCCTTCATCCCCCTCGTCAGTCAGACCGCTCGTCCTCGGCCCTGGCGTACCACCTATCAGTGTCAACATATCTTCTCCACCTCACAAACGATCCCGACTAGCATCCCCACAGTCAGTCGAAATGGACGCGGTCGACATTCCCTCGGAGCGGGTCCCTGAGGGCCTCAAGGCGTGCGAGCAGATCCTGAAGCGGGGCAAGGAGGTCAAGAAGGTCGAGCCGGTCGTGACGTACTGGTGTAAGTTGTTTCGGCATGTTCCGCTTGGTGATAGGCATCGGGCAGTGTAGCTGACTGGTATAGGCTGCTTCGCTGCTGCCCAGAAAGCGCTAGATGCCCGAAACCGCTCCAAGGAGGACACGGTCTTCCTCATGTCCCTCTTGGATGCTCTGGAGCAGGTCAGCTGGACACATCTCTACAACTGCAATGAGATGCCAGCTAACATCTGCAGATGAAGGTCGTACTAGCCAATAACGACGCGGTGACCAACGAGGCAGCTGGGGCTGCTCATGTGGAGAACTTTGCGCTCAAGGTCTTCATGAGCGCTGATAACGACGATAGAAACGGCATTGCTGGCAAGTGAGTAGATCTTCATATCTCAGACCATCACTAATGTCGCAGAGCAACTATCCGAAAGTTCGTGGTGGCTGGGCAATTCATTGAGGTACTGCGATGTTTCGAGAACGGTATGACCGAGGAGGTCAGTTCACAGCCATACGCTCCCTTCAATGACTTTGCTGATAGTCCAGATGGAGCAGAAGCTGCAGTATGCTCGGTGGAAGGCGGCCGACGGTGCCAAGGCGTTGCGCGAGGGAAGGACTCCCGCTTCTGGACCTCGTGAGCCAAACCTTAATGTCAACCAACTCGGAGCTGATAGCATAGCCATCCCTGACATCGAGCTCTCCCTCCCCGAGCTACCTTCCGGCTCGCCATCAGGCAACTCCCAATTCATTTCGGGCTCACCATCTCAAAATACACCTTTGTCCCGTCCAGCGAACCTCTCCAACAACATCACACCGCTCGTCTCGCCCCGTCCTTCCCCCGGAGCCCACTCTCGCACAGACCTCCCCAGCCTAGACATGGACCGACCTCCAGGGCGGAATCTCAGCAATAAGGCAAGTGGAGCCTGGTCCACTGTCGCCACGCCCGGAGTGGCAGAAGAGGGGGACGAGGACCGGCACTTCCAGCTGCCCACCGTTCCCCCTTCCGCCATGCCTGACGTGCACTCTACGCCACCGGGAGGCGAGAAGAAGGCTGTCCGATTTACCGGTCCGGACGGCGCACCTCTCAGTCCGGCCCAGACCCACTTTACGGTTGACTCGTACGATGCACCGGATGCTCCACCGCCTACTACCTTCGGGGACAGCCCTACCTCCCCGGCCAAGCCTCCACCTCCGGTTTTGAAGCGGGATGATAATTCCGGCTCTTCTCGCTCAACCAACTCTACCGATACCGCTGGTCGTCCTGGAGGGGACAGCAATGCGAGTCGCTCGGCTCAACCCTCCGCACCTAGACCTCCCACTGGAAATGGAAGTGGCAGCAATCGCCCATCTCCCAGTCTACAGCCGACGCATATGCCCCCTCCTCCACCACCTCCCTCCTTCGCTTCCTACCCGTCCGTCCCGCCCACTACCGCCCATCCTAACGGTCTCGGCCTGACCTCACCTCCTCCGTCTGCTCCACCACTATCAGCCATGTCGTCCCTCGCTCCGGCGCATAATAACCCCATACCCAAGTTGACGCGGAAACAAGTTGAACAGACGCAGAAGCACGCACGATGGGCGGTGAGTGCGTTGGAATTTGATGATGCGGAGACGGCACGGACGGAGCTGCGGAAGGCACTGGCGATACTAGGCGGATAGATGCAGGAGCGAGGGGGTTCCGGGTCTCGACCATACTCGATACTCGTAGATCGAGTCAAAGTCATCACTTATCAGTAGATACTCATAGAGGGTGGTGCATGCCCTGCTGCGCTTACGCTTGGTCGTCTGTTGAGGCTAAACATCGCGACTTAAACAAAAAAATCTAGTTATTGTCCTCCGCTCGACTCTCCCACGGACGCAGGCGAAGACCAGAGAGAGGAGCACAAGGAGGCCGAAACGAGGGAGGAGGGAGGGAGGGGAGACGGGAACAAAGAAGGAGGACAGACAAAGGGGAACCAACTCATACTCCCCAGTCCTGCTCGTCGCCGAAGGAGAACACCGACACCGGCGGGATGGAGAGGGGCGCGGTTTGGCAGGTAATGACTGGGTGGATGAGAGGAAAGAGAGAGGATGGGAAGAGGTGAAAAGGCGTGATCCCTGAAGGGATATCACCTCTCGCGCGATCGCTCGCCCCAGAAACCCATTTCATCCTCTGACTCGCCAAGCTCGGTGGTTTTAAGATGGGTGCGCAGTGTTGGGCAGGGTATCAACACCTCACGATCTCGTCGTCGTAGGCTTGCAAGGAGAGAAGCCGCTATGCTGACAGAACAAATAGATCGTACGAGTATACATCGGTACGCCAAAGCGGCAAACCAGCATCATGTCTCTTCGCCGCTCTCAACCATCTGAGCCCTAGCATCTCTGCGACTGTCAGCGCGACGCTATGTGCTCCAAGCGACACTGAAATGCGGCTCACCTGAATGCCTTGGAGAGTTGCGTCTTGAACCGATGAATCCCTGAGTACTTGGACCGACCGAAAATGCCACCGCGTCCTCTCTCTTTGAGCTGATAAATGAGCTTGGTTCTATCTGCCTGACATCCCGAGTCACTCACAGCCAAGTACGCCCCGTCAAGTTCTGCTAGATCAGCATGATATCAATCTTTTGCCATGAAAGAACTTACCATCCGATTCACCAAGCATATCCATCTTAGCCTGGGAGACCCACGCAAAGCTGTTGGTAGGGTCGAAAAAGCGGATGAGCCAATGGCGCTCAGCATCCTCGGCAGGTTGGCCTTCGAAGACGGCTTCGGACAACTCGAGGTCCTCGTCCTCAGGATCGACGATTTCAGCGGGGAAATAGGGGTACCCAGGGACTTTAGCCCAGACTAAAGTGGTCAGTACATGACCTGAAGTGATCCGGTTGAACTCACCAAGAGTTCCCTCTGGGAAAGGGTCATCCTCTTCATCTTTCGGCTCGGTAGCCTCGGTAGGCGCGACAGAGTCTGCTCGTATCTCCCCCATCGCATCATCATCGTCCTCCTCTTCAATAGGACGGCTTGGCCCAGCAGTGTCCGCTTTGGACTTTCGATTCGACCGAGAGCCCCGCTTCACCGGAGAAGACTTGGCGGGCGAAGCGATATCCGAGGCCGCCTCCTCCACCCCTTGATCGTCGTGCATGATCTCGTCTTCCTGCTCCACTTGCACCGCCTTCTCCTCCTTCAGTGCAGCCGCGGACTTCCGACTCGACCGGCTGTTACGTTTGACGGGTGACGAGGCAATAGATGAGATTGCGCTAGACTCCGCTTGCCCACTCGCAGCTTCTTGCTCAGCGAGAGCTGGGGCTGGCACGGCAATCGCAACCCCGGACTTCCGGCCAGTCCGAGAGATACGTTGCGGTACGGCCGAGGCTACCGGCGTAGGCGCATTGGATACTGCCTGCTCCGCCTCCCGGTCACCTCTCTCGGTCCGCTCAGCGGCAGCTGCCTCAACATTCCCGCTTGTTCTGCCCCGTCCGCGAGTAACGCGCTTGACCGGGGTATACTCGATGGGCGTCAAAGGGGCCGAAGATGGCGTGGCAGCTTTCGGGGTAGTCTCGCCCGCCCGAGAGTCCGGTGGCGGTGGGCTTAGGTCGTCTTCTTCCGAGACATGCGCCACTCCCGGCTCCTCCTCTTCTGCCGCCTCCGCCATCTCCACATCCTCTCCCAGCTCCGCCTGCTCGTCTTTCTTGTCGGTCCGCCTCCTCTTCCGCCCAGAGGTTGCTGGGTAGCCCTTGGGCTTCCGCTTCCTGTTCCTGGCGGTGCTTGGACCGGGACCAGCCTGAGCCTGCCCTTCGTCCTCCGCCGGAGTCACGTTAAAGATAGGAGCTTCGGTTGCGTCGGCCTCAGAGCCGGGTGGCGTGAGGTTGTCTGACGATATGGCGCTGAGTGGGCTACTGCGTTGCGGTGGCCCGGCTTTTTCAGGCGAGGGTGGCAGGGTAACAGCCGGTACGAGAGGGGAGGTACTTGCTGTTCCGGATCGACCTTTTTGATCAGCTTGGATGGCGAGGGACTGGAAAGATAGTCTCACCTCGAGGTACTCCGAGCAGATCCGGCCTTTCCGCCCGCTTCCGCTTCGTTCCGGCCGGCAACACCCAGCCGACATTGAATCTCTTGAAATGATCTGCAGCGCCGATATCCTCCGTCACCAGATCCAGCTCCAGCTCGCGCTTGCGCCTCTCCTTGTCGCTGATCAGAGGAATAGTCTCTATCGCCACCACACCCGTCTGAAGCCTCGGACGAGGTCTCGGCGCGGTAGACGACGTCTCTGCCTCGGAAGGAGTCACGGCCGATGTGGTCGTTGGCATTCTACTTCGCTTTCCACGGGCGCTTGTCGATGACTCGGGCCCGGGAGAAGTAAGAGCGGATGACGGTTGTTCCGTGGGTGGCGCCAGTCTGGAACGGCCGCTTCGGGATCGCGAGGCGCCCGAGGTCTGCCGCGAGTGCGCTTCGGTATCGGACGAGCCGGCAAAGCCAGCTTCTTGCGCAAATGCCACATTGGCTTGGATATTCGCCCGAGTAGCCCGCGGGACGACAGGCGGCTTGGCGACCGCAGCCGCAGCCGCAGCACGCGCAGCTCGCCTTTCGCGTAGCTCCGCATTTGTGGGCCGTTTGGGGGGAGTAGGCGGGGGTGGTGGGGGCGGGGTAGGTGGTCGAGGCTTGGCCATCTCGAATGCAAAGACCGAGCGGAGGTTGTCCAGCTCGGTGTCGACGGTCGATGTGTGCAAAGCCGACTGCAGAAGTAGAAGGGATGGCTCGAGATCGCCAATTGCCTCGGCCGGTACCGACGATATGTCCAGGCCATCGCCGGGAGGCATCATCATCGAATGAGAGCCGAGTGTGCTGAGCTCGTCAAGAAGGGGCTGGACGTTGGCTTGGATGCGCTTGGCGACCTTGTTGAACTGGGTTTCGGGCTTATTATACAGTATAGCATTGTCGAGAACGAGATGGACGTCGCGCTGGGGATTTTCAGCTGGATCCAACAAACGATGACTGGCAGGACTAACCTTGAAGTCCTCCGTTGTCCGATACAGGTTCTTCTCCAGCTTGTCGTCCATTTGCATCCAGCTCATTGGTTCCTTGATGACCTGGAAATAGTCAGGGACCTCGAAGCGGTTGACGGGGTTCAGAAACAGCTCGTTCCGGTCCATACTGTTTCGCGTCAGCCCATACTTGAGGACAACTTCCAGTAAGGCGGCGCTTACGCAGATATCTTCTCCAGAGTCAGACGTAACTGCTCATACCCCGGAAAGATGAACCCATCCACCATATCCTTGATGACTTGCGCCTGCCGCAACTTCTCCCGCTCCCGCTTGCGCACCAGCTCCGCCAACATCCGGACCTTCTCCAGATCATTCCGCAGCAGACGGAGAAAAGACAGCTTTAGCGCCTTCTCCGCCTCGGTCTGCTGTCGGCCAGCATTCGACGCTGTCCATGGCTGAAACGTCAGCTGAGCCTCTTGTCTGTCATGGCAGCACGCGGCCAACTCACCTCGAGATGTAGTCGCTTCAGGAGCGGGGCGCCCCTCCTCGCTTCCCGCTTCAAACTCCAGTATCGACATAGCTTCTCCACAAACCCCGCCCGCTTTCTTATCTGGAGCTTGCTGACATAGTCCAGCAGCATCTGGACAATGAGGTGGGGAACGACAGGCGGTCCGGGTCGATACGACTTGGCGTGCGCACGGGCAGTCTTGGTCGTTACTGCAGCTTTGATGACCGCGGCCGCGCGCTGTTTCTTGGGCAGAGGGGTTCCCGAGTCGTCGGATCCGAATTCGTCGTCAAAGGTGTCTTTGCGCATATCGTCCTGAGAGTCAGCTTGGCTCATGAAAGGCAGGAGTGCGAAAGCTCACGGGAAGATGTTTGTCACAGTACGCTTTGAGCGTCCCGTCATTATGCGCAGACTTCATCGGAGAGAGACACCCCATCTGCCGAGCGCAAGTGACGTGGAAGGCGGTAAAGCAGTTTCGGTTGTCGCATTGTACGCAGGCTCCCATCTTCTCGCGACATAGTGAGCAGATCTGAACCATAAGCTGCAGGTCTAACATTCATCGATGACGCGTGCGCAGCGAACTTACCAATTTCCACCTGTTCTTTGGGATAGCCTCAACCCCATCAATTGGCTCCATGTATATCGCGTTACCGAGCATCAACTCTGGAATCCAGATCGAGCAGAGAAGATGCGCCCAGTGACCGGTTGTGGTCTGCTTGAAAGCTCCGCCTTCGTTCGGGCAGACGAGACAAGACTGGCTGTGTCAGCTGCGGCGTGATTGGCTTTCCAGCCGTGGATAGCTTACTACCGGGTTCTCCGGCGAGACTGTACACTTTCGACATAGCCACTGCCCCTCGGGGATGTACGGTACGCCATAGCAGTCTGCACGATCAGCTCTCAAGCCCACAATGCTGCTGAAGTGAAGTACCTTGGTGGACGGCCAAATTGCACCCATCGCAGAATACGATAGCGTTCGAGTTCTCGCCTTCGCCATCATCACATACTGCGCACTTTGAGTCCTCCACGGGCATATGTGATGCAGGCTGAGGTATACGCTTGATCTAGAACCCTCAGCTCTTGACATGTATTGAGACTGGGTGGACGCACCAGGTTAAACCACTCCTTCTCTAGCTTGTCCATAATGACTTCAAAGACCTCATAGCTGATCGCTCCGGACTGATCTTTTCTCCGCTCGGCATTGATGGCCTCCAGCCAGGCTTGGTCTGTCCTCGTCAGCTTGAGCACGGGAGAAGGGAAGGGGTGAGCGTACCCTGCTCATCCATGTCATATTCGACCTGTACCGCGAGCTCTGTCTCTATCGGCTCTGAGGTATCAGCTGTAGCTCAATTACCCTCGTCGGGCTGACACCAGCTGACCTATGTATCGGATGTAGTGCTCTGGACGAGTGTAGTCGGAGAAGTCATTGTCTAGACGTCAGACAGCACCAATCATCAGGCGCGTGGACGTACAGCCATAGTGACGCAGCTGGTCCTGTTTGATCAGCTGACACTGATAGAGCAGATACCAAAGTTGCTGTACGTACAGAGTGAACACCTGCAGGTGCAAGGAGGGACGGATCATCCCTGATCTCGCGAAAGCTGACCGTAGGCAGCTGATGCTGATACTGGACGTCCGCCGAGCTCTCGAGCTGAGGCATTTCGGCTCGCTCTCTTGCTGAGGCAGCGTCGAATGACTCTAGCCGGCACGCTTCACTGTGAGGTGCGCAAGGTCAGCTCTAGTAATGCAGTAAAGCGAGATCAGCGGGTATGAGGTCAGGCCAAAGTGGACTTCTAAGTTCTTGTGCTTGCTGGTCGCGGACGCGCAACGACAATATCAACCCGGATAGACGAAATCAACCGGACTTTCCGACGCGGATATCCGATTCCGGCCATCTGTGCGCATTTGACCCGCCTCGCCAGCTCAAGCTCAAGGGGAATTCAAAACAGCCTCTTTCTCTTTCTCTTTCTCTCTTGCACTTTCCACTTCCATACACACCACACACCATCAGCTGCCACACTCCCGCATCATGCCCTCTACCAAACGCAAAAGTACCGACGCGCCAGCCGGTACTCCGTCGAAGAAGACCCCCGCTGGCAAGTCCGCCAAGAGCAAACCGGCCGCCCCCACCCCCTCCTCCCTCGATGGTACCTCCATCGCCTCTTCCTCCTCCCTCGGCTTCACGGACACCCCCTCAAAGAGGCGCAAGACTGAGCCGGCCCCAAAGGCTGCAGCGAAGGGCAAGGGCAAGGGCAAGGCCGGGAAGGCGGCCAAGCCAGACCTTGAGTGGTACGACTCGGGCGGTCGGCTCGCGGCTTCGGGGATCCTGAATGAGGAAGAGCTGGACATCTTCCACTTCGTCCGGAAACCCGTTTTCAACAAGCCCAAGCCTGCTGGGGCCAAGCGGGTCACGGAGCCCACCTCGTCCGCTACCCTCTACCTGGCGGACTCGGACGACGAGCTGCCGGACGTCGAGCCGGAGGAAGTCGTGGCTGACGAGGATCTTTACGAGTCCTCGTTATCACCCGAGGCGGCACCGTCGCAGCCGGTCTTCCGACCTACAACCCTACCACTTCGGTAAGCCTCTGACCCTAGCACAGGTCTCGGATGTCTGGCGGAAACGTGGCTGACGTTATAGGTATCAGCGATTCGAGGATCGTACTGCCCTCCTTGTGCTATTTGAACGGAACTGGTTCCCCGCCTACCTGGTAGACTTCTTCCCCGTGCAGAGCCTCGAAGAGAAGAAGCGGAGGAAGAAGGACCAGTGGGAGGTGCAGATGCACCCGTCGACTGGTCGGGTCAACACGAGGAAGGTAGCCCAAAAGGATATCATGTACCTCGACGACGACAGGATTGCAAGCTGCACGGTACGTATCTCTTCCACTTGCTCTGGATGTATGGCAAATCGATCATTATGGCTGACGTGATAGCTGGGCGGCATAGCAACCGTGGCCATGACCTACAATTCCAACGCGCGGACCCGCGCCGCCTCGCCTACACGCGAGGGCGAAGATGATCCCCCCCTTCCTCATCCCGATACCTTCGTCGATCTGCCCCGGGAACAGCAGATTCGGCTTTTACGTCCCCACCTGCGCACAATCATACACGAGCAATATGAGCCAGCCCAGTGGCGTATCGACCTCTTCCACCAGACCCATCGTATCAGCACAGAGAAGCTCGCAAGGGTCGCAAATTATGGCGACATCTGCACGGACGAGGTCGTGCAGTGTATCGTGCCAGAGCTGGAGAGGTGGTTATTGATGAGTTGCAATCCCGACAACAACGTGAGTGGACTCCCAGACTCAAGAAGGGTAACAGCTGATTTATAGTACGACCCAGCAACCGCCCTTCACGGCTCGGAACGCTTCGACGCACTGGCTCCCGCCAGCAAGCGGGAGTTCATCCAGCTTGTCCTCGTGCCCGAACTCATCATCCGACTGTGTATCGCTTCGACCGATTTACCGACCCTCCTGGAGCACGCTTCGCCCAAACTCAAGCTCAAATTAGCGGCGGCCGCGCCTGCGGTGGAGGAACAGGCGGAGGAAGAGCCGATGGTGGAAGCGTCGCAGGTGACGATGGCTGAGCAGGCGGATGAGCCGATGGAGGCGGCAGAGGCAGAAGGGGAGGCGCCCGCCGATGTAGCGGAGGAGCCGACGGGGGGGAGGTCCGACGAGAAGATGTTTGGGGAGCCGGACGAGCAGCCGGCAACAGCGCCGGAGCCAGCAGCTCTCGCTGACGGCGGAGAGGCGCATTGGTCCGAGGGAGAAGGGGACGGCCGTCTTGCTCCAGGTGGCTCTGCTCGCAGAGAGACGTCGGAGCTGCAGGACATGATCGTCGCCACCCCGGACATTCCAAATGGCGGTAACGAGGACAGCGCGGCCGCTGGACCGGTCGATGCTCCAAATCCCGCCGACGAGCCTGCTCCCCTCGGTGTCCTTACCCAAGCCTTCCCTGCCCCAGCACCTGCCCTCGCCCCTATCCCTGCCCCCGCCCCGGAACCCCAGCCCGAAGCCGACCAGCCCAACCTCACCCCGGACGAGCTGTACAACCTCGCCGTCAGGCATCTACACTCGCTCGCCGCGGACGACACCACCTCCCGATGGGAGTACATCACGCGTGAGATCAAGCAGACGCGAAGTCTCATGCGTGATGAGCAAGGACTCCCCGACGAGAACCTATCTGGGTTCGAGAAGGAGCAGCTTAGGCTGTCGCAGCAGGGGTATGAGCAGAGCTTTGTCGGGGAAGTCGGACGGAGAAGGAAGAAGGTTAGGTATACGGAGTGATGGGAGGGGCGGTAATGACTGAGTCGAAGAGGTGGGAGGGCGATAGATGAGAGAAGAGGGATATCATACAGGAGGACGACATGGGGGGATGAGATCAGGCGGCATAGGTGAAGGACAGGAGGACAAGAGGTAGGAAGGGACTAGATGTTGTAAGGGAGAGAGAGCGGCTTGGAAGCGAAACCAGAAGCGCGTGTCGAGACTGCATTACCACATCCTCTTCTGTAGCAGCGTAGCTATTATAGCCGCAAGAGTTCAGTCTCTCTCTTTCCATGTGTATAATGTGACATGTATGGCCTTGATTCACGCTTGACTCCAAGGGTCATCCAGCAATCAGTAATTTCACAGAGTGAAGGTAGAAGAAATCATATGCATGTTCCGCGTAAGGAGTATACCTACATCGCAAAAAGCACTTTTGAAAGGATCGAATCTGCTCCAAAGGGGGAAGAGAGGATAGGATAAAGATGGAGGATATGGCGAAAAGGAATGGTCAAGCCGATTAAAGCTCTTCCTTGTTGGCGTCGGGCTGCGACGTATCAGCTGTAGCTCGTATCCATGTACAGGAAATGATGAGCTCACCCTAAGACGACGGACAGTCTTGCCTGCGCGCCAGATCTCCTGGTTGTCAATGACGTCGAGCTCCTTCTGGAGGTCCTCGCGGTACGTCTTGCGCGAGTTGAACTCGAGCGATCGGCGGGTCTCGGAACCGTCACGGACGGACTTGTAGAGAGCCTCAAAGACGGGCAAGTTGGCCCTATCATATCAGCTCAGTCGTCTGCAGTTGTCGGTGAGCTGGACCTACTCCTTGAACTTAGGGGCCCAGTCGAGGGCACCACGACGGGCGGTGGTGGAGCAGGCGTTGTACATGTAGTCCATACCGTACTTGCCGATCAGGGGGAAGAGGGACTGGGTAGCCTCCTCGACGGTCTCGTTGAAGGCCTCGGACGGGGAGTGGCCGTTCTTGCGGAGGACCTCGTACTGAGCGAGGAACATTCCCTGGATACCACCCATAAGCTGCATGTTAGCTAGATCCGCAATTTGCGGGACATTCATAGCTTACCACACCACGCTCTCCGTAAAGGTCCGAGAACACCTCCTTCTCAAATGTGGTCTCGTAGCAATAACCGGAACCGACGGCGATACCGAGGGCGACGGCCTTCTCCTTGGCCTTGCCGGTGACGTCCTGGTAGACGGCGATGGACGAGTTGATACCGCGGCCCTCGAGGAAGAGGGTACGGACGGTCCGGCCGGAACCCTTGGGGGCGACGAGGATGACATCAACATCCTTGGGGGGGATGACCTTGGTCTATGCTGTCAGCTTAATCCCAATAGCCAATCGGATGGAGAAAACAGCTCACGTCCTCCTTGTAGACAACGGAGAACCCGTGGGCAAAGTAAAGAGTCTTGCCCTTGGTGATGAGGGGCTCGAGCTCGGGCCAGGTCTGGGACTGGGCAGCGTCCGAGAGGAGGTTCATGATGATGGTTCCCTTCTCAATGGCCTCGGGGATGTCAAAGAGCGACTCTCCCGGTACCCATCCGTCCTCCTGCGCCTGCTTCCATGACTCGCCGCCCTTGCGGACACCGACAATGACCTTGAGGCCGTTGTCGCGGGCATTGAGGGACTGACCGTGACCCTGCGAACCGTAACCGATCATGGCAAGGGTGTCGTTCTTGAAGTAGCTGGGGTATCAGCTGAAACTACGAGTTGTCAAGAGCTAGCGAGCTCACTCCTGGAGCTTGTCGAGAGGCCAGTCGGCACGCTCGTAGACCTGCTCCTTGGTACCGGCAAAGTCGAGGGTCTTGACACCACGGACGGCCTGGGAATAAGCTGGAGTCCACATGTCGTCTGGTGTCCCTGGGTGATGTCCTCCAATTCACCCCACCCTCCCCGGCCATCCCTTCCTCCACCTCATGCCAGCCTGGCCAATCAACTCACGCCGAAACGAGCGCCCATGACGGCCTGAGGAGCCTGACGAGCGAGGAGCGAGTACGCCCTCTGCGCGACGGCGCGGCTAGCCTTGGGGGCAACAGCCCTTGCTGCGAGCTTTGCAGCGTTTGAGGATGATCTTTGGAACGACATGGTGTATGATATGAGGAGGGTAGCGAGTGGAGAAGGCGGAGTTGTATGGCGGCCAGGGGGGAGCCAACTTTTTGGCCAACAACCAAAGGGGCATAGCGGGATCAAATCAACCTCCTGGAATTTCACGACTCAAGCCAGGTTCGGCCGAGATCACCCGACGATCACTTGGCTCAATCGGCCGCTCCTTCCGACGGCTCAAGACGGCGGTGCGGCGATCGCCGTCCAAGTTCAGCTGTATCAGCAAGCTCCAGGACCAGCAGCGCTCGACTCCAAAGCTCTTACCATATACCATGTCGGACCCTACTATCAAAGGACTTGGCGCGCCCACTACTGTCTACGATGGCGCACCACTGCGTATCGCTATCGTTCACGCGAGATGGAACGATGTTATCATCAACGCGCTCGTTGAGGGGACCGTGAAGAAGCTCAAGGAGCTCGGTGTCAAGCAGGAGAATATCGTGTTGAAGAGCGTACCGGGAAGCTACGAGCTTCCTATGGCAGCCAAGATGTGAGTTAGGGGATAAGGCACATCCGGCGTTATATACTGTGCATCTGATATCCTGCTGGACAACAGCTGACCATCAGGCTGATTGAAGGCGGAAAGACCCAGTCTTCTAACGCCGCGCCATCCATGCTCGCATCCACTACCAATCTCCTTTCCCTCATTGACACCGTCAACCCTACCACACCTTCAACCAGCTCCACACCTGCCCCTCCCAAATCTATCATCCCCACCCAGCCCTTCAACGCCATTATCGCCATAGGGTGCCTCCTCAAAGGCTCAACGATGCACTTTGAATACATCTGCGACGCGGTCAGCCACGGCTTGATGCGCGTTCAGCTGGATACGGGAACGCCGGTCATTTTTGGGGTGTTGACGTGTCTCACGGAAGATCAGGCGTTGGAGCGGGCAGGTGTTGGACGGAAGGGCGATAAGGGACACAGTGAGTTGGACTGACTACACGACGATATGGGTCGAGCTGAAATCCAGACCACGGCGAGGACTGGGGAGCAGCAGCTGTCGAGCTGGCAGCACAAATAGCGGACTGGTCCAAGGGGAATGTGTAAGAAGCCAAATCAAATAGCATGAAGACATGCATGAATCGCTCGATTGTCGCCTACCTCACTAACTTACTGACAACCGCAGTAACGCTGTACTACTGATGCCTGAGATTAACTGGCACGGGTACGGAATCCAGTCAATGGCACATCGCAGCAGGCAGATCGACGAGGACAAGCGGACCGCGTGTGACAAAGCAAGCTGCGCCCTCATAGGGGAGTGGGAGAAGGTAGGGGTACTGCAGAAGGATAGACACCGTCCATCTGGATACCCTATCGATGGATGAGATGCAGTATCGTGACACGAAGCCAAGGTCCGAGGTCTGTCTTTGTTCGGCAAGACCGAGAAGAGCAGGCGCCCCGAGCTGATTAGATTCTCTGAAGATCTTGAGAGCTGGGATGCTGCCGAAAACGGTAAAGTCAGATTCAAATGGCTTGGCGCTCTGATGGTCCAGCTGATCATGAAAATCAAACCATCACAGAAGCACTCAGAGAATAGAGGATGAGCTCTCCACCCAAAGTCGGTCGTGGTCTGCATGCGCTCTCTATCTGTTGACATTCAGACCGGGCTGGGGCTGTTATTTGGGGCTCGAGTTCGCTCAGTGGCGACCTGGGCGCGTGATCTGCGCATAGTCTTGGTGACGATGCATCTATATGAGGCTTATGATATCACTGGCATGGCCATTCGAAAGGACAAGACACAAGTGGAACCCCCCGCGCTGGCAAGTCGCCGGGAATGCAGCTTGCTCGAGGGATTGGGTGATGGTTGAGTATTGGGTCCGATCCGTCTATTGCTCTGCTACCAGCTCATGATCTGCTCCGTGTGACTAGACAGCTCTCTGGGCTGCGCGCTCGGGCCTCTGGCTCTGTCACACACCCCTCGCTGCCGTTCAGCCCGATCAGACATGCCATGTGACAACATGAAACAAGCTCCAGCGATCCTTGCTGTCGTCAGCGGTTTCATCAAGAGGTCCGTGCGCGAGCTTAGGGCATTACGTCAGAGTCGCCTCGCTGTGCTATTTCCATCCGGATTTGCATCGCCGACTCTGCACTGCCCACTTGCTGCTCACAATATCACAAATCTACTCTGCCCTTGCTTTCTTATCTTGACATCTCCCTCTTCCGCCTAGACATCGCACGAGGCTCAGCTACTCGTTTGGGAATAGCGCACAAGTAGAAGTGCTCTTGGACCAGTCTTCCCATTCCGCCGAGAAAACGGCTTCCCGACGACGCTCCGCTCCCCTCAACACCTAGCCGACCATGCTGGATCCCAGCAGCTCTACGCGGCGACGTCTCGTACACGTCCTCACACTCGCCTCTCTGTTGTTCCCATCAGCTACAGCTCAGACGGCAAATACCTTCAAGTATGTCGGTCTTTCCGGCGTGTCAGCACAACAGATGTTTCTGGGGCGGCCGGGGAAGGTGTACATAGTGGACAAGACAGGTATGTCTTCTTGTAGCCGCTGCCAGATATAGTATTGCGGGTCAAGAAGCTGACGGTACAGAGCGCAACAACGCAACAGTAAATGGTCATCCCGCCTGGGCGACCGAATATGACCTCGCGACCAACACCTACCGGTCCATGGACGTCCTCTCCAACGCGTTTTGCGCTGGCGGCACCGTCCTCGGTAACGGCACCTGGATCAATGTCGGCGGCAACCAAGCCATCACGTACGGCGGCAATACGGCGGCCAGCCAGACAGGGCAGAGTCCATACCGGAACACAGATGGCGGGAAGGCGGTACGCGTCCTTGATCCGTGCGATGATGAGAGCTGCGAGTGGGTCGATAACCCTGCAATGTACATGACGACGCGGAGGTGGTATCCTACTGTCGAGACGCTGGAGGATGGGTCCGCGATCATTATGGGCGGATGCGAGTGGGGTGGGTATGTGAATTACGCGGATAATCAGAACAATCCAACCATCGAGGTGAGCTCTGCATCCCCCACCTTCTTGCGGGATGTCCGACCTGACCCATCAGTACTGGCCATCAAAAGGCACGCCCTTCACTCTCCAGTTCCTCCTTAAGACCATGCCCGTCAACCTCTTCCCCCTCGTCTGGCTTCTCCCGTCCGGTAACCTCTTTGTCCAAGCCGAATTTCAAGCCGAGATATTCGACTACAAGCGCCAGATCGAATACCCTCTTCCCAACATCCCATACGCCGTTCGTGTCTACCCCGCGAGCGCAGGCACGGCCACCTTCCCCCAAACGCCGCAGAATAACTGGACGATGACGATCCTGTTCTGCGGCGGGACGAATTTGAAGCAGGATCAGTGGACTACTACTTGGCCCATCTCCAAGTACCCCGCGGACAAGACGTGTGTGCGCATCAGTCCGGATGTAGATACTACGTGGTACGATGATGACTCGCTCGATGCGGGTCGGTCTATGGGAAATGTAAGTTCTCCTTTTGTGTGCGGAGTCAGGCAAAGTATAGCTGACACCCAGCTCATCAACCTCCCGGATGGCCGTCTTTTCCAAGTGAACGGTGCTGGTCTCGGCACGGCAGGCTACGGCAATGACACATGGGCGATCGGCCAATCTTACGCCGACAACCCGCAGTACCAGTCTTGGTATTTCGACCCTAGCAAGCCGACGGGTCAGCGATGGGCCAAGGCGGGCGTATCGTCCATTCCAAGGATGTACCACTCGTCCGCGTCGTTGTTGCCTGATGGCACCGTGATCATCTCGGGTAGTAATCCGAATGCTGATTGTAAGTCCGACTTCGAACCTGGGGAACACAGCTGACGCTGCAGACGTCGACAAGGTCAATGTTCCCACTGCGACCTATGTCACCCAGTATCAAGTCGAGATCTTCTATCCAGACTAGTGAGCTTTTTGGGTCACCAAGTTTTGCCGCTAAGCTGACCTTCCAGCCATGACAAGCCCAAACCCAAGCCACAAGGTATGCCTAGTACCATCACCTACGGCGGCGACTCGTTCGACGTGACCCTCTCCCTCGTCGACCTCGCCAACAATGCCCTCAACATCAACCGTACAAAAGCCGTCATCATCCGGAGCGGGTTCAGTACGCACACTATGAATATGGGTATGAGGCACATCGAGCTCGAGACTGCGTTCACGAGTAATGATGATGGAAGCGCGACGCTGCATGTGGCGCAGATGGAGCCGAATCCTGCCATTCTTGGTCAGTTTAGCTATCCTCGATCGTGCTCGGGAAAGGCAAGCTGATGAATCAGCTCCGGGACCAGCCATGTTTTTCATCGTCGTCAACGGTGTCCCTTCGAATGCGAGCTGGATTATGGTCGGCGATGGGATCATCGGGAAGCACACACTCAGGCCTCGGAGCACACTGCCTCGCTCGACAATCTCGGCCCAGCTCGTGGCGCAGTATGGAGGGAGCTTTGTCGTTACCGGCGGAGGTAGCAGTACGAGCAGTGGTACTGAAAGGAGAAGCATATCGGGGTTGATGGGCTGGGGAGGCTTGGTCGCCGTGCTCTTAGGTAGCTTCTGGGCTTTATCGGTGTAGAATATCTAGTATACGGCACACGGGAAGGACAATGCTTTGTAGCGTATGGCATGTACCCGTACTGCCTGCTGGCACAGCCGGTCATTGATCACTCTATAGCGGACAGCAAAGGTTCCTGACCGGGCATACCCGACCATTCTATTCTATCGATACAAAGTCTACGAGCACCCTCCACTACAATACCCCCCACCGCCCACTCCGCACCCCCAACAGCTAATCGCCCCATACCCCGCACTCGTCAGCCCCAGACTCACAATACTCAGCACCCCCTCACCCAGCACAAACCCACTCGCCACCACAATCGCCAATAACGGCGTCTCGCCCCTCCCGCTGGCTTTTGCGCTTCGGTAGGCGATATACCCGCCGATCAGACGGGCGATGGAGAAGGAGGGAGAATTGAGGAAGCCCACGGCGAAGGCGATACCTGAGGGGAGGTGTGATATGGCTCGGGAGGAGGGTGAGGAAGGTTCGAGGTTCAGACGGGGACGGAGGGCTTTGAGGAGCGCAATGAGCCCAAAGAGGGCCGCGAAGAGTGCCATAAAGGGTATAACGTGCGATGGGAGGTGGCCATTGTTGAGCAGTCGAGCAAGATTAAGCCTGGAGTATGAGCTGTGGCAAGGTGATCACGGACATATCGACTCACCATACGCCGGCAGATGGGACAGCGAATTGAGGCCCAGGGATTTGGTACACCGAAGTGTAGAACTTGTATCCAGCAGTGGACACAAATACACTTGCCAGACTCCCGATCATCTGCCCATAGAATTGAGACCTCGGTGACGCTCGTAGCAGGTGTCCGGTCTTCAGGTCTTGCATGAGGTCGCCAGCTCTACACTGCGTCAGCTACGATATCTTGCCTAGGCCCTGGAGGTAGAAGCTGGCTTACTGTTGTGCACCGGCTTCAGCCACTCCGCCAGCAATAAGATTGGCGACCACGTTTCCAGGCTGGAGGATGGCGAACAATAACTGGCTGATCTTACCAATCCCAGAAACCTATAGGATCAGCTATGACCAAAGGATCTTGTCGGCACCAAAGCTTACCGGGTTGATATCCGTCTCCCCTAGTGCTCTCACACCAACCACCGCCAACCCACTGGCCAATATCAAACCCGCAGCCGTGGCCCACGGCTTGATCCCATCATCCCCAAACACATACCAAACCAGTCCCACACCGAGCACGCCACTCGCGCCTAGTCCCCAGAGGACCCACGAGAGGGGAACGAGCCGATGAGGCGGTTCATGCTCTGCGTCTTCGTCCGGCTCGCCCGTCATTGGCTCATAGTAGTCGTCGCCTGTTGCGGTGTCGTGAGATCCGCGCGGGGAGGAGTGAGCTGCGGCGAACATGCGTGTTGGGGCTTTGTTCTGACGGAAGTGGGATATCTGACGCTGAAGCGAGGCGAAGAATGAGGGGAGGAGGGAGATGAGTGATTCGGCAATCATAATTGCCAGAGCGACCCATAGCTGATTGTGAGCGATGAGTACCGCTATCTCGAATATCAACCTTAGACCTACTATCCAGCCTCTAGCTCCGTTCGTTGTCGAACTGACCGGACCAGGTGCCCACCCCATCATCTTTGACAGAGGGGACAAGAACGCCCACCCGACAATCATGCCGATGTTCATCGATACCGTGACCGGGAAGCCCATGATGATGCCTGCTGGGTCAATATATTGCCGCTGTCCCCTGCATCAAGCTGAACTGAGCTGACCTTGCCCGACGTATGACAGTGATGGAGTGAACCACCACATCCAGCTGGCGGCGAGGCTGGTTCCGAACGGTATACTGAGAATATCGAAAGCTGGTATAGCGTATAGGACAGGGAAGAGGAAGCTGAGGAACTGGACGCGTTTAGCTGAAGTCTCGCTTGACAAAACGAGCACCTGTCAGCTTACTGTCATCGCTCCACTCGCGGCGAAGCTCAACCCCAGCATCCTCCACGCCGATCCGCCCATCACCTGCTGCTTCTCCGCCGTTCCGCCCGGACCCGCCGGCCCAACCTGCCGCGTCTCCGTCACCTCATTCGAGTCCCTCGGGATCCTCGCATACGCTCCGATCCTGCTCGGATCCAGCGCCTGAGCAGGCGGCGGCGCCTTGTGCAGCAACGCTATAAGCTGCGCCGTAGCCGTCCCACTAGGGAATACCAGCTTCTCCTTGATGATCACCTGCCGTCTGAGCGGGACGGCAAGAAACACCCCGAAGAACGCTACGGCGAGACACCAAGCGATGAGGTGGGTCCATGTGAGCCGGATAGGCCCCCGTCCGTCCAGCTTGATATCGAGCATCTCGAGCGCGGGGATAATGCCGACAAGACCGGCAGCGAGGGGCATGGTACCGGTAGCGACGGCGGTAGTCTGGAGGATGACATTTTCCTGGACCGTGAATGGTCTGGACATGACTGAGGGGAGGAGCTTGGGGAGGACTAGGAAGATGGCGTAGCCGAGTAAAGCGGATTGGAGGGACATCATGGAGACCCAGCCTGAGGACGGTCAGCTTGCTCAAGCAGCTGACGGAGTATAGCGACGTACCGGTCTGCAGACCAAAGTACACGTTGGTCATACACAGCACGACTCTTGATCGGTCAGCAAAGCTCCCTGCCGGCAAGTCGGCAGACCTACCCAACCAGCAACCCGACTACCACTGCCCGCACACTCAAGTCCCCCTCGATGACCTGCTCCTCCTCCGGGGCGAGCCAATCTTCCTCCAGATCTGGCTCGTAAGGGGTACGCGGCTGCTCCTGGCGAGTCATGGCGATTGACGACAACGCGAAACTTCTTTACACGAGACAGCTGTACGATGTAATACCCTTGTCATCCACCTCTCTCGACCTTTGTGTCTCTGGCTGTCCGGGTGGAGGCGCTCAAATACCCGGAAAAGTAATTACCGGCCGGAAAGAGACCGGATTTCCGGCGGCTCTGGAGATTTCGTCGGACGCGACGCGTTTGTTTTTGCGTTTCTGGCCATGGGTGGCGCAGGACCGAGACGGACCAGCCACCTCACTAACATTTCTGCTCCGTCGCGCTGCTCCCCCATTTACCCATCATCTCAGTCCTCGCCAAGATGTCTGCTCCTGTCTCTTCCATGATGATCCAAGGTATATCCTTGCCGCACTCGCAAGAGACAGGCGCCTGCTGATTTACAGCCCCACCCCACCTCCAGCCCCCTCCCCCTCCCCTAGCCCAACCCGAACCTACCATGTCGGACATGATGCTCCTCGTCAACGATCTCCGACGCCTCGTCCTCGACATGCACTATCAAACGCATCAACAGCTCGAAGCTGCGCGGCACGAGAGAGGCGCGCTCCATTCCGCGATCAACGAATTGCATCGCGAGAACGCCTCCTTGAAAGGACGAGTCGCGCATGTGGATAACCGGCTTCGGGTGGTGTCGGAGTTTCTAGGCTCAGCACAAGCGGACCGCGAGATAATCAGAAGCGAGATGAAGGAGGGGTTGGAGGAGCTGGGACAGCAAGGGCGGGATTTGAAGGCGTCGGTCGTCAAGATGCAAGGGCCGTCATCCAAGTTGGCGGAGATACGGAGGGATGTGACCAAGATCCAGGGTAGTGTGGGGCAGATAACTACTATTGTGAGTCTGGTGTCGAGGTTTGGATAACCGGCTTCGGGTGGTGTCGGAGTTTCTAGGCTCAGCACAAGCGGACCGCGAGATAATCAGAAGCGAGATGAAGGGGGGGTTGGAGGAGCTGGGACAGCAAGGGCGGGATTTGAAGGCGTCGGTCGTCAAGATGCAAGGGCCGTCATCCAAGTTGGCGGAGATACGGAGGGATGTGACCAAGATCCAGGGTAGTGTGGGGCAGATAACTACTATTGTGAGTCTGGTGTCGAGGTTTGGATAACCGGCTTCGGGTGGTGTCGGAGTTTCTAGGCTCAGCACAAGCGGACCGCGAGATAATCAGAAGCGAGATGAAGGAGGGGTTGGAGGGGCTGGCGCAGCAAGGGCAAAGACCTAAAGGCGTCGGTCGTCAAGATGCAGGGACCCTCATCCAAGTTGGCGGAGATACGGAGGGATGTGACCAAGGTTCAGAGCAGCGTAGGGCAGATGACTACTGTTGTGAGTCTTGTGTCGAGGTTTGGCGCATGTCCGTAAGCTGAGATGCAAGGTACGCAAGACCGCCAATACAGTGGATCAGATCCTCGTCAAGGCCGGGAAAGAGGAGGTTGATTCTGATGAGCGCGAAGCCACGCACAAATCATACTTGCTCGCAGGGATGCTTCTAGGCAGTAATAGCTATTAGCACAATAAGCAGTGCATAGAGTTCTGTCGAAAGCAAGTCATGGGCACCGAGCACTGGACCAAATTCACGAGCAGATTGCTGAAGAAAGGTCAAGCTTTCACGCATGCTAATCCAACGTGGCCCATGGGTGGACGGCTGTCATCGATATCCTCACGGATGTGGCGAGCTACCTTTCAAACGAATGCATTTTTGGCAAACGACACCGTCCGCGCTTCCCTACATCCCAAAGAAACGCCTCTACTGCAATCTCCCGCCCTACACTACCTCCCCAACACTCTACTCGCTGAAGTCGGCAACGTGGGCGCTGATGAGCTTCTTCATCTCCTCCTCGATATCCTTTGTCAACACACCGCCGCCGAGCTTCTCGAGGAAGGCCGAGTTCTGGTTCTTCAATTGCTCAGTGCTGACCGGTCAGCTGCAACCCCTTACTTATGCGTAAAGAAACAACTTACAAAGACCTCTCCCACGCGCCAATCTTGTCGACGGGCACCTTGTCGAGCATACCGTTGACACCGGCGTAGATGAGGGGAGCCATGACCTCGGTAGGCATGGGGTTGTACTGGGGCTGCTTGAGCAGCTCCGTGAGACGCGAACCACGGTTGAGGAGGTACCGGGTGGACGCGTCAAGGTCGGAACCGAACTGGGCGAACGCGGCGACTTCACGGTACTGAGCGAGGTAGAGCTTGAGGGATCCGGCGACCGACTTCATGAGTTTTGTCTGGGCGGCGGAACCGACACGGGACACCGAGAGACCGACGTTGATTGCCGGTCGGATACCCTTGAAGAAGAGCTCGGCCTCGAGGAAGATCTGTCCGTCTGAAGGGTAAGCTAAAGTACAGAGATGTACAGCAAGTAACGTACCGGTGATGGAAATGACGTTGGTAGGAATGTAGGCGGACACATCACCACCCTGGGTCTCAATGATGGGGAGGGCGGTGAGGGATCCGGCACCGTACTTCTCGTTCATCTTGGCGGCACGCTCAAGAAGACGCGAGTGCAAGTAGAAGACCTGCCATCAGCTTTTGCCTTATCTCAACTGAGAACCAACTCACATCTCCCGGGTAAGCCTCACGTCCTGGGGGACGACGGAGCAGGAGCGACATCTGACGGTAGGCGACGGCCTGCTTGGACAGATCGTCGTAGATGATGAGGGCGTGCTTGCCGTTGTCACGGAACCACTCGCCCATGGCGCATCCCGAGAAGGGGGCGAGGTACTGAAGGGGAGCGGCCTCCGAGGCGGTAGCGGCGACAATGATGGTGTACTTCATGGCGTCGTTCTCCTCGAGGGTCTTGACGAGCTGAGCGACGGTAGAACGCTTCTGGCCAACGGCGACGTAGACACAGTAAAGCTTCTTGCTCTCGTCGGCGCCGTCGTTCCACTTCTTCTGGTTAAGAATGGCGTCGATGGCGACGGCGGATTTGCCGGTTTGACGATCACCGATGATAAGCTCACGCTGACCACGGCCGATCTGAGCGTCAGCCAATGACCAATGCTGACATTCAAGGTGAACCTAGGTGAACCTACAGGGACCAAGGCGTCAACCGACTTGAGACCAGTCTGCATGGGCTCGTGGACGGACCGACGGGGGAGAATACCGGGAGCCTTAAGCTGAGCCTGGGTACGGCCGACCGAGTCGATGGGTCCCTTGCCGTCAATGGGGTTTCCGAGGGCGTCAACGACACGGCCCAAAAGACCGGGTCCGACGGGCACGTCGACAATCTGGCCGGTACGCTTGACAGTGTCGCCTTCCTTGATAAGACGATCGTTACCGAAGATGGTGACACCGACGTTGTCGGCCTCGAGGTTCAAGCACATTCCCTGGACACCCGAAGAGAATTCCACCATTTCCTCGGCCTGGACGTTCCGGAGACCGTAGACACGGGCGATACCGTCACCAATGGCTGGAGTGTCAGCTCGGCCTCAGAAGAAGTATTAGGCGAAGGAGCTCACTCAAGACTCGGCCAGTCTCCTGGACATCACCGCCCACGTTCGAGCCGGAGATCCGGGACTCGAGGATGGAGGAGACCTCGGAAGCGGCTGCGGCGTCAGCTCCTGGTCAATATACGCTTCGCCCAGTAGAGACTTACCAGGCTTGGCAGTAGCGTAGGCCCGAGCAGCAACGGGGGCGAACCGGGAGCGGGTCTAGGTGAATTAGCAATTGCTCCTCTAATTGCGGGTTGCGAGTTTTCGCGGCTCCTGCTCCCCTTCCCGTCCATCTATCTCGCCACATATCTCCACCCTCTGACCCATCTGAGTTGGCCATCCCTCCATCGTATCCCCTCAACAACAGATCTCCCAACCCCTACACCTATACCCCAATTCCCCAAACCCGATCCATCCCGACCCTTCTTCTCCCTTGGCTGCCATCTCCAAAACTTACCGCCTGGCCAGCGGCCGCGCGCGATGCCACGCGGATGGATCGAATGGCGGAGTGCATCCTGACTATGCTTTTATAATGAGTGGTGGGGTAGAAGAGAAGAGGGGGGTTGGGAGGGGAGGTGTATAGTATCTTTTCGTCGGAACCCTGCGGTTGGCTGGCTGGGCTCTGCGGGCGGGGGAGGTCGGGTCAGGGACGGAGTGAGTCGGCGTTTTAGAAATAAAGCCGGCTTAGGTGGAGGGTTGTGGCACTTACGGGAGCTATTTTTCCAGCTTCACCAGGTCCAACCTCCACCACCACCTCAAGGTAGACCATAACACCTGCCGCGCACACATCTAGCACGACGCTAGACCCAGCTCCCTCTTACACGATCATATAGTCCTTGCTAGCCATCACATCTCCCCCTCCACAATGTCCGGCCGAGCAGGACTCCCAAAAGGTGAGCTAGCTGCTCTCTCATCGTCTGGTCTGTCGGGAGATCCAGCTTACACATCCAGTCCTCTCCTCTTCGCTGAGATATCTCCAAACCTCCGCACCTCTGCCGCCAGCAAGCAGCAGCTCCTTCCCCCACCCTGCCTCCCCCTCATCCGTATCCTCATCCAGCTCGACCTCCGCCTCCGCCGCATCCTCGGCCTCTTCATCCCGCCTCCCTCCCCTCCTCCCCCCATCTACTCCCACACCCTCCTCCACCACCTCCGCACTCTCCCTCATCGCCTCCCAATCCACCCCCTCGACCGGCCGCTACCTCGTCGCTCGCCTCCATTCACGGACATACCTCCTCCATCCCCGAGACATCCTCACCGTTCCCACCCTCAAACCGCTCTCACCGCCCGGAACCGTCCTCGCTTTGACACGTATCCTCGAAGTGGGCTCTCGCGACTATGCGATCCGCTCGCCCGCCGCGGGGGGCCATGAGCGCCGAAGGGAATTGAGGGATCCAGAGAGGAAGTTAGGGAGTTGGAAGGACGATACGGTTCCGGCCCATGTGGCTCGGTGTGGATTGACGGTGCTGGAGCATACCAAGAGCCCGTTGGAGTTGATTGTCAAGAAGAAGAGGAGGCAGGGGTACAAAAAGACGATTCAGCACAAGCAGGGGTGGACGCGGTTGAGAGTAGGGGATATAGAGCTGGGGAGTGGGGAGGGGTCAGCATGAACGGGTATATGATGTCACACTGCATCTTGCGTACAATATAACATCGGCCTCGCGCCTATCTGACTAGCAGCCACTTGCAATTGACCAAAATGTCCCACTCATACCCCTTCTCACTTGTCTTACTTTGTGACCTGCTTCTTCGCCGCGCCGACCACCGTGCTATTCACCTTCGTTGCGAACCTCAGACTACACAGCGTCTCCCCGAGATGTGCCGATAGGGGTGAGAGGTTGCACATCATGAGCGTCTTGCTTGATCCTACCTGATCAGCTTATCCCTCGTTTCGCGCTCGCGCAAGAGCCGGAGCAAGCTTACCGCTCAAGCCGCTCTGCAACAGCCTCGTCAACGTCGAATTCCTATATGGCACATGCCCACCCGCCTGTCCCTGCCCCAGCGCCCCAATCACATCTGCAAGCGCAGAGAGCGACTTGTTGATATTGATAGTCTCCTTCATACGGTCCTTGTTCGAATCGGCGCCAGACGAGGCGAGGCGTTCCGATCCGGCCAAATCGACTGATCCGTCAGCAAGGGCTTGGAAGGGCAGCATATCAAGCAGATAACTGACCGAGATTGAGCATCGCCTCGCAACTCTCGTCCGTCAACGGGTTGACACCCCGCACTTTCAGCGTAAAGACCGAATGAGAACGGGAGGAGCGCTCATTCATCAGCGTCGCAGCGACCGCTCGGCGGGATTTTGCGCGGTCGAGCAGAGTATGGACTTGTCGGGGATTGCTGAGGGGGACTAAGACGTCAGCTTCAGCTAATGCTGCGGGACATGATCCTGGCCCATGAGATAACTTACTGCTAACTGCGTCGGTCACACTCATCTTGCCTTCTTTATCATGCTTGATCTCGTGCTTCTTGGTGTCGAATTGACCACTACCGAGCAAATCATTGATCTGCGCGGTCAGCTTTGGCGGCGCACATCGAGCTCCTACAACTGACCACCTCATTGTACACCTCCAAGAACTGCCCCTCCATCTGATACTTCCATCCACGGTCCTTGAGGTGCGCAGACGCCGTGAAGATCATATCGATCGCTCGAGGGATCATACCCGCCGTTTCGTCAGACTTCCGCGTCAGTCTACCGACCTATCTAGACAGGAAAGCCCAAAGCGGAACTGATTACTCACATCGCCTCCTTCCATGGTCCAAGACTTCCCTGACCCAGTCTGGCCATACGCAAAAATACAAACCTGCCGAATCAGCTGTCTATCTCCCGCCATCGGGCAGGAAACACCAGCTCACATTGTACCCGTCCAACACGCTCTGCGCCAACATCGATATTTCCTCAAACACATCCTTCTGCCCCGCACTCGGATCGAACACCTTGTCAAACAAGAACGAATGCACCTGCTCCCTCTCCTTCCCCATGGCCGTCTCGGACCGGCTCTTGAACGTAATCTCCGACTGGCCCGTCTCTGCTTCTTTACGCTCATCGCCATACTTGATCTCTGCGACTCCATCTGGCGATTCCGCCTCGTGCGCTATTTGATCAGCTTCTCGGCTCTCATGCCCGTTTGCGCTAGGACTCACCCAGCGCAGGCCGAACCCTCGCAAAAACCCGGATATTCCCCTTGAGCTCCTGCACCTGATTATGCAGTTTCCGACGTATCGTCTCTGCCGTGCGCAGCTGCTCTTCAATCTCCGCTATCCGCTTATCCCGGTCCTCCTCCGCGTCCTGGATCTTCTTGAGCGCTCGATCCTCCGCGTCCCGCGCCTTTTGCCGCCCAACCTCCAACTCGGCCTTCATGCTCGACACGCTAAGCGTCGCGCGCTGTATTTCGGCCTGGAGGATGGATAATTGGGACTGAGAAGCGGTCAGTTGAGCGGAGAGTGTCATATGTTGGGTGGATTGCTCAGCCATGGATTGCTTCTTTGTCAGCTTGATAACTGGTTGTATCATCTCCTCCAAAACTGACCTTGAGATCCCGCACAGTCTGTCTCTCCCTCGAAATCTCATCCCTACTCTCCCTCAGCTCCTCCTCCAGCCCCCGCTTCTCGCGATCTTTGCGCTGAACTTGCTTCTCCAGCTCCTCCACTTCCCTCGCGTGGCTGGATCTGAGGAGTGCTAATTCTTCGCTCGCTGCGGAGAGGTGTTGTCGGGCTTCTCTGTCCGCGTTCTGCTTCAATGCGATCAGGTTTTGAGATTCGATTTGCGACATCTGGATGTTGGAGACTGATTGTCAGCTCTGACCACAGAGAGGGCGAATTAGCTCCCCCCTCGCAACTTCCCGCTCGATGAGCTCCTGCAATCCGTCCACATTATGGCTCTATGGATCAGCTCGTTCCCCCTTAGCAGTCTGAGAGCTCAGGACCCACCTTCGCTTGTGACCCGCTGCCCATCCCCACACCGCCGAAGCCCGGACTGACACCCCTCCCTGGTCCCGCACTCTTCCCCAGTCGACTCCCTGGTATCGGCCGCACCGCACTCGTGCTCGCCGAAGCACTAGCACTCGCACTAGCAGGCGGCCGCTTCGTTGCGCCGATCCCGGCCGGTCTCGCTCGCGTCGAGATGGTCGACGAAGACCCAGCACTGGACGTACTAGCCAGACTGGCCGACCTCGTCGAAGTGCCCGACAGTCTTCCGACGGGTGCAGCGACAGGACGGCCAGCCGAGCTTCCAGTGGATGACACGGGTTTCCTAGCGGTGGGTACGAATCCTGATGACGCTTTCCGGGCGGTACTGGTGCTTTGTACCAAGGAATTTGGTCCGTTCGAGCCGGAAGCGACGCGTTTCGCCGGCTGGATAGGTGAGGAGGGCGCCTTGCGCTTTGCTACGCCGAGTCCGAGGCCGAGGCCGGAGAGGGTTGGGATACCGGATTTGAGGGCGGGTGAGGTTCCGGTTGGTCGTGGTATGCGCGAGATAGGCGCCTGCGAGTCAGCTCATAGCCCACGTACGATTCAGGACCACCTACGACGTTCTCCTGGTCTTCCGACATGGTGTCTGATGATGTCTGATTGGTATAGGTTGAAGCGCGAAGTGCACACGGTCTTGTTTACGCTCAGAATCAAAGGAGCTTGAAGTCAGTCGCCAGCACGCAAGCCTATCCAGATGGCTTGTCGCGCCTAGCCCGGAGTTTTGGTACCGCGCGCTGATTTTCTGATAAGGCTCCGGTGATCGCCGCTTCTCGTTATCAGCCAGCGGCATGCACGAGAGCGAGTCAAGCGAGGAAGAAGAGATACCAACGTCTATCATACTTGTCGCTCCTTACAGCTCATACCCATACACCTACCCACCATGTTCCGCCGACTCCCCTCCGTCGCGCGCGCTTCTCTTCCTCGCCCGGCTGTCCGCCCAATCACCCAGGCCCGGACCCTCTCCTCATCGTCCGCCCCGAACGTCGTCCTCAACCTGGATGCTCGCAAGACCGCACAGGAGATCCGCTCGAGGGGCATCACCTCCTCGGCGCTCAGCGGCGGGCGTGAAGGAGGCATGGACCGTGATACAATCATCCGTCTCCTATACTCTTTGGGCTCGAGGCACGAGGTTGAGCGGTACTTGCGCATCTTCTCCCAGAGCAGCCGGTCGACAGGCAAGGAGGGTGTTCTTCCGGAAGCCAAGTTTGCCGTTCTGAAGTGAGCTATTTTGTACTGATCGCGGTACCTAAGCTGATGTCGTAGGATTGGAGGCGCTATCCTCACCAACGAGCTGGACGACCTCGCGCTCTCCCTCTCATTCCTCAACAGGCTCGGTCTCTACCCCATCGTCCTGCACGGTGGTGGACCTCAACTGTAAGCTCCAGGCCATAACTCTGCTGATATCAGTAACGAGCTCCTCGAGGCTGAAGGTATCGTTCCCGACTACGAGGACGGTATCCGAATCACCGACGCCAAGACGCTCAACATTGCCCGCCGGGTCTTCCTGCAGGAGAACCTCAAGCTCACCGCCGCGCTCGAACGCCTCGGTACGCGCGCCCGCCCCATCCCAACCGGCGTCTTTACGGCCGAGTACCTCGACAAGGCCAAGTATGGGCTTGTTGGGAAGATCACCAAGGTCGACAAGGCGCCTATCGAGGCGGCTATCCGGGCGGGATGTCTGCCTATCTTGACCAGTCTGGCGGAGAATGCGGAGGGGCAGATCTTGAATGTGAACGCGGATGTCGCTGCTGGAGAGCTTGCGAAAGTCCTCGAGGTGAGCTAGCATCTTCGCTTTCAGCCTCACGAAGAGTTGAGCTGATCGTTTAGCCCATGAAGATCGTCTACCTGAACGAGAAGGGCGGTCTCTTCCACGGTGTGACCGGGAAGAAGATCTCGACCATCAACCTGGACGAGGAGTACGAGGGGCTCATGAAGGAGTCATGGGTCAAGTACGGCACCAAGCTCAAGCTCCGGGAGATCAAGGACCTCCTCGACACCCTCCCCCGCACTTCCTCCGTCGCCATCATCTCCACCGACATGCTCCAAAAGGAGCTCTTCACCGACGAGGGCGCCGGTACCCTCATCCGTCGCGGCCACAAGCTGTACAAGCAGTCGTCTATCGATGCTGTCGGATCCAGCCAGCTCCGTCAAGTCTTCACCGAGCGGGACTCGGAGGTGGCTTCCGGCCGCAAATCCGTCGCTGAGATCTTCTCGGACATGAAGGGCTCGGCGCACACCATTTACGGCGACGAACCTTTCGACGTCGTCGCGGTCGTCTCCCACCCCGAGGGCCAGACTCCGGTCATGACCAAATTCCTCCCTAGCCGGAACGGTATCCTCAACAAGATTGTCGACAACGTCTTTGACGCCATCAAGAAGGACCACCGCCGGCTCTTCTGGACTGCCAAGGCGGATGATGAGAACCGGGCGTGGCATTTTGAGAAGGCGGACGGAAGCTTTACGCGAGCTGGGCGTAGCTTGTTCTGGTATGGTGTGCCGGACGTTAAGGAGGTCGAGACGATCGTCAAGGGGTTCGAGGAGTCTGGGCGCATTGAGCGCGTCTTCCTGCCCGTCGGTCCTTCCGTCCCTCCCCACCGCGCCGGTGCGCGTGCATACTCCACCTCGGCTCGGTCTCCCCTCCCCTCTTCCCGCCGCGGGTACGCCACTGCTGCTCCTACCCCTCGGAAACGCGTCGCCCTCATCGGCGCTCGCGGCTACACGGGCCAGAACCTCATCTCCCTCATCGACAACCACCCCAACCTCGACCTCACCCACGTCTCGTCCCGTGAACTCGCCGGCCTTCCGCTGAAGGAGTACAAAAAGTCGTCGGTGTCGTACTCGAACCTCTCGCTGGATGACGTCAAGAAGATGGAGGAGAATGGCGAGGTGGATGCGTGGGTCATGGCGCTCCCTAATGGCGTGTGCAAGCCGTTTGTCGATGCGATCGACTCGGCAAAGGGGAATGGGGTGATTGTGGATCTGAGTGCAGACTACAGGTTCGAGCAAGGATGGACATACGGTCTTCCCGGTGAGCTGAGAGCATAGTGTGGAGGGGAGGGGCCGGGTTTGATGGAGGGAGGGGGTAAAGAAAGTAGAAAGGAGGCTAAATATGCATTAGAATTGTACGACCGATCCCTCACCCAATCGTCTAAACGCGTCTCCAACCCAGGATGCTACGCGACCAACAACCAGCTCCTCTTGGCTCCGCTTATGCCCTACCTTGACCCGGTCCAGGCTCCGACCGTCTTTGGTGTCTCTGGATACTCTGGCGCGGGCACCAAGTCTGGCCAAAAAGACGCTGAAGGCCGATCCGTCACCCTCCCCAAAGTCGTACGTATCCTCCTTCCCGATCTGACATATTTTCAAGTTGACACGCAGACCGCCGAAGACCTCGGAGGCGGTGTTCGTCCCTACGCACTCACTGACCACATCCACGAGCGCGAATCGTCCACCCACCTCCGCTCCCTCCTCTCCGCCTCCAACCCCGACTGGACCCTCTCCTTTATCCCCACAGTCGCCCCCTGGTTCTCCGGCATCATCTCGGTCCTGAACGCCCCGCTGTCCAAGGTCATGCGCGCGAGCGAGGTGCACGAGCTCTACGAGACCAAATACGCCGGCGAGCGGCTGATCACTGTCGGCAAGAAGGTGCCTGAGATTCAGGACGGGGAGGGGCGGCACGGCTGGCGTATGGGCGGCGTGCAGGTGCACTCGGGAGGAAAGAGGGTGGTGGTTGTTGGTGTGCTGGACAATCTGTTGAAGGGGGCGGCGACGCAGTGCATGCAGGTGAGTCCTAGGATGGGGTTTGATAGGGTCTGGGATGGTGCTGACTGGCAGAACTTAAACTTGGCGCTCGGTTTCGATGAGCTGGATGGTATCCCTAAGGACCGTATCTGATTGATAGAGAAGAGCATGTTCTAGCAGGGCAATTAGTGTTGAATTGGACATCTCATCAGATGAACATTGTCATTGAAAGCCATGTTGGAGCTGATTCTACCCTGACGCGCTCAAACTTGACTTTCGGCTGCATGACAGATACTGCACAATGATGTTCTGAGTGCTGGTACACTTCGGGGGCTTCACGAGCGACCTGGCCTCACACCGACCATTTCGTCTCCTCGTCCTCCCCGCTGAACCCCTACTCGCAATACGAGGACGCAGAGCCCTTCTCGCAGACGTATCGCTTGAGCTTCGGCTCGGCCGCCACCTTCGGCCCGTAAAAGGTCACAGCAAGGACGTCGAGCGCGGCCTCCTTGATGATCCCGGGAACGACGACGAAGGGGTTTGGGATACTGCAGCTTAGTCAGCATCGCTCTCAGGGTGGACATCGAGGACTGGAACATACGTGCTATCCGAGAGGTAGGTGCAATGGGTTTTTGCGTCGAACTTGCTCTGGTCAAAGGAACCATTCTGGAGCATTTCAAGGGTAGCGTAGAACGCTGGCGCAGCGACCGTCATTCTAACATGGGATCAGCTCGATCTCGAGACGAGAATGAGGCAAGGACTTACCCAAAGTGATCAGTCGCGTAAGCGGGTGTGCACAGGTCCTGCACCCGGACGTTGTTTGCGCCATTGAGCTCGCTGGTCGGGTTGATGACCTCGGGCTGGATGATATCGTCGTAGATAGTGTACAGGCTGAGCGTATTGACGAGCGCACTTCCGCCCTCGCCTGCATTCATCGCGTCCAGGTATTTGGAACCGATGGATTGCTGGATGACGCTCGGCGCGCATCCGCCCTGCGCGAGATTTTGGGTCGTGCATAGTAAAGGTCCCTCAGCAGTTCCTGAAATATCAGCCACACTCCTAGCTAGCTTCCGGTGGGAGGACTCGGAACGTACCGTGGAAGTCGCCAGCAAGGGATGCGAACCCGCTGATCTTATTCCGGATGCTAGGGAAGAACCGCAGCGCCCACTGGATGTTGATATTGCCCTGCGAGTGGCCTATCACGAATACCTTGCCAGTCTTGGACTTCTTGGCGAGCTCGAGGACGTTGTAAGCGATATACTCGGCGGTCGTTTGGGCGTCTTCGAGCGAGCGGGAAGGGGAGTTGAACCAGGCGATGTCGTATCCAGGCCTAGTGGTCAGCTGTGCGTATACCGGAGATGTATGAGTGAAACTTACCCTTTGTTCGGCAGGATGCTGAGGTATGGACCAGGACCCCAGGTCTCGGAGCCTTGACTACCGGTACCGTGTACGAGGAAGACGACACCGCCGGCTTTACTGCCGACTGGGCCAAGAGGGTACTCGACTCGGCTGGCCAGCTCGCTGCAGCTCAAGCTGTATGGGGCATCGAAGCCGTCTCCGCTGCAGACAGCCTCCTGGCGAGACTCGAGCGGAGTAACGGGCTAGAACGTCAGCATGTGACCCCAGAGACCCGACGGGGAGGACTTACAGCAGCGAGTACCGATGAGGCAAGGGCGAGTACAGCAAAGAGCAGCTGCATGCTAAGCGGCATGGGTCGTACTGGGAGATTATGATGAGGGTGTTTAGTAGTGGGCAGGTGAGGACGCTGTGGGATAAATCGCACAGACAGCTGGATCGGCTGGGGGATGTTGAGACAGGAGCAGGCAGGATCTTCAAGCTGTCGAACGCCTATATGATCTCGAACTTTGGGTATTTGTAGTCACTCGCGTCCCAGCTGCAGCTTGGCGTGTCCTTGATCCGCGAGCAATGCCGATGCTGATCACTGTACTCACGTGAGCGGAGGAGGATCCGGATCTCGTGCTAGAAGCCCGGTCAGACAAGTACCGGTCTCGATCAGCCGAGTGATTTACCTCCGGTCCCCGTCGCGCAGGCATGACGGAAGGTCCACTTCATTACGTTCTTTGACGTCGATCAGCATCGATCACGCAAGTATAGTTGCTCCGCTTTATATGTTGAAGTACTCTGAGGTCCTCATATACCGTGTGATTAGACTGATCGCAGCCCGGGGATGCGGAGCTGAAAGGGGTCGATGCAGTGATGACCACTCGTTGCTGACATGAGGAGTTCATGTTACGTACTTGTTACGTACCCTTGTCGATTGTAACGCTGAACACCGCATTCCTTGCAAAGTTTTCGGCTTCAGTCAATTAAGAGATCACCCAGTGATCTTCACCGAGCTTCACCAGGCTTCACCCTGGTCGACAAAGTTACAACACCATATGTCCAACTGACGCGATGCTGCATAATACGTACTCGATGCGACTACTGTCTCAATTTGGAGATAATGTCTTCCACATCATCCCCATACTCAGCCAGGAACAGCCGATCGAACTCCGCGGTGAAGTCCTGTATCGTGCTCATTCGACTCCGAACACTGATCAGAATGAGTCGACTCCCTCCGCCTTTCGTCAGCCTCCATGGTCTGTGCCTAGGTGGGCAGATCCCTCTCGATATCACATGACTGAACGATTAGCGTGATGTCGCGGATCTGGCGACAGCTTGACGCACCCTGAAACAGCTTGCACAACTTGTCTCACCATCTTCAATCGACCTTCAACGCTACTGCCGATATCACCTCCCGGTACCTTACGATTGTGTTTAGGTTGTTTGATTGCTTGACCAGCGAGAAGGTTTGATGCGAACCTGCCAGATCAGTGACCAGTCGGGGCACCACAGTCAGACTCACCCGTTTTTGGCTAGCACGTAGTGACAGTAGAGGATGCGAGTAGCCTTGCAATTCTTGGTGAGCCCCGATTGGTCGGGGATAGTGGGCAGCGGGAGCTGTCGATATCTGCGCAGGTCGGACAGGGCGATCCGGTAGATTCTCTGCTGTCTGGCCACTGCAGCTGGGTCCAGTTGACTCCGCGCGCCCTCTGCCGCTGGCGCATGCATTGGCGGCCCAGCGGAGAGGCTGGCGTTGTCGGGAGCCCTGCTCTCCTCGTCGTCCGAGCCGAGCTCGTCCGAAGTCACGGAGACTGAATTCCCGCGCAGAGACACGAAGTGGCTTCCGACGCCTCGATCCTCGTCCCCGCTATCGTCGCTGGTGTCCTCCTCGCTGGTGTCCTGGATGGCTTCCAGGTCGCTGCTGTCCGACACCACGATTGGCTGTTTCGACGATTGTCCCCCGTTTGAGTTTCCGGGCATATCCCGGCTTGACGCTCTCCTTAGCGATGGACGAGCCACGTAGGTTTCCGCTTTGACCCCGCCCAGCACAGAGCGCTTCCTTTTGGCCGCTGGCGGCCCGTCCGACGGCTCTCGGCTCCGCTTGCGCCTGCTGTCTTCGGTGAACGATAGATCCAGCACCGACTTCACGTCGTCGGCCGAGGCCAGGATAGGTGCTTCACTGGCCTCTCGATCGGTCTCGTACCCGCTGGAGTCCGGGTCGATGTTCAGAGTCTCCATCTTCCGCTTGTTGATGGCGAAAGAGGGAGGATGCTTGGCTTCTGGCGCATCGTGCCTGTGTGGCGATGAGGATTGTGGAGGAAGTTCAGGGATATTACTCGAAGAGGTAGTAAGAAGGCGTCGATAGGCGAAGAACCAAGGGACGTTGGCTCTTAACAGCTCTAGAAAGATCAGCTTCCCGCTCTCCAGACTGCTACCTTCCCCGATCCCGGCAGTACTGCTGATATAAACCTACTGCGAGTTGTGCTGGACACGATATCTTTCCATGCTGTCCACCCTGGAAGGATCTTGTGCTCTTTCTCCGCCTTCCCGTACGCCTTGCGCAGACTGATCAATTAGCTTCGCTTACTATGCTCACATGGCCGCCGCTGTCTCCTGGCATAATGAAGAAGACTTACTAGTCCAAGCGTGACTGAACAGGATCATGAAAGCTTTTCCACCCGGGCCCTGCTCTCCAGACTCCATCCACCTTCTCCAAACTCCCAGGCATCACCTTTACCTGCTCTTTCAACCACACTTCCTCCCTCGCGGACCGACCGAACAACTTGATGCAGACGTCCCTCGATGCCGTGAATTTGGGCAGCTGAGCGGTACCTTGCGGGAATAAGGCTTGGAGGAGAAGCTTGTCGGCAGCGATGATGTCGAGCATATCTTGAGTGCTCTCGTTCGACCACCTGAGTATCAGCTTAGCAGTTCCGAGGCTGGGAGCAAGGTGATTGGCAATGTGAAGGGGACTGAAGGGTACCTTATCACAACCAATCTTTTGGGTGGCCTGACCTATCAGCGTCTGCTCATTGTGCCAGGTGGACCACAGAAAGGCTCTGTACTCACATGGTGCCGAATACTCTGCCAACGGTCAAGTATAGGTGATAGATGAAGGTAGATGGAAGTGCAGGAAGTTGAAATCAAGGTTTGAGGTCAACTGGACGTGCCTGACTGGGTGGCAAAGTGGCGTTTCAGAATCACTGCCGCCCAAACGGGCATGTTTCAGATTAGCCCCGCTATCAGAGACTGTCAAGCCCGCTCCCCCTTGCTGAATTGCTGCCAGATTCAGCTGGTAGGCCTAGTCATGACCTGGCTATGGCTAAGAGCCGAATGGAACAGCGTTTGGAGGTAGACGAGCGAGAAACCGCCCCACGCTGATCCAAGCATCCAAGCTCGATATTATATGTGGCGCCTCATATCCGCGGAACCCCTTCCCGACACCAATATCGTCGCCAAGGCAGAGTATATAGCCATGGTATGTAGCACAAGACTACCTGGAGTATATGTAGTGGAGTCGCCCACCTTCCCCAGACCACCACCGCCAGATATAAGGCCATCACCGCCCGCCTCAAGCACCCAGATCCGGCGGTTTCACCTATTATGGCCGCGCAAACGCCTCTGCCAGGTGGTCGAGATACTGGAAAATCCCAGCGCGACGAACCATACTTGGACCGTCCTGGCGGAGAGAGGTTTTACTATCGGGGAAGAGGTGTACCTCCCATCTAAGCGGTCGGTTTTGGGGGTGGCGGGGTACGGTTCCAGACATAGACGGTGATGCCAGGTCTGACCTGTCGACTTTTTGCCTGGCAGATCAGCAGATACCCCGACGAGACAGCTTAGACATGCACTGACCCGCCAGTCATGCTGATGAGCTCGTCAAGAACATGTATCACGTGCTCCGATGGGATCGTGGTGGCGTTGAAGGATACCCGGTCGAGAGTGTGGGTGGATCTCCCGCTAAAAGGCTCAGCTGATTCTCCATGGACAGCCATCGTATCAGTTGGTGATAAAGAGTGTACGTACCGTAAGTAGACCAGCTGAGCCAAGCCCTCCATGTATACTTCCGCCCTACCCAGCTTCATAATCTCCTCCTTCTCGAACGCGATGCGACAAGCTCGGTACCGGTCCCGCCAGATACCAGGAAGATCCGAGCTTGTAAACGACGCGCTTGTGGCTAGTCGTATAGTGGCCAAGTATCTGTCCTGAGCAATAGCGTAAAGTTCGCAGGACAGCGCGGTCGACCTTGAGAAGTCGGGTTTGGCCGGGAGATGATACCGGCTTGATACGTGGTTCTGGACGGGATTGGGTCGGCGATCTTCGGCCTGATAGCGGAGAGGAGTTGTAAGAGGAGCGGGAGATGGTGCTGGCTGGGGTATGCTTCGGATGGTGTTACGAGCATAGGCACCCAGGATCTTCAGCTCTTTCGGAACGCACGGCGCCGAACGGACACCGGCGACGCCGCTCGGCGGTCTCGGTGCCACGAGGTGGGCTTGGTGATCATGTATAGGTGCCGAGCGAGGCAAGACTGATGAAGGAGGTGAGAAGGAGTGCGAGGCGGATAATGGGCGCGGCAGGAGCGGCTCGGCCAGATCGACTGCAGCGGACGACGTCGTCTGGCTGGCCATGTCGGTCTTGCCAGTCCGGATGGTGGGCTTTCCGGGTGGACCGAACAGGCGAATAATCATGGAGAGGCAAGCTGAAGCATCTGAAACGGTCTATCAGCTAGGTCCCCCGTGATCACAGGAGATGAGTGCGTACCTGACAGAAGAAGAAGAGCTGGAAACGTAGCTTCAAAATGTCCTTCCAGCCAAGCCGCGGACAACCTGGACAGTCAGCTCGACCCATTGCTCCTAAAGACCTGTAAAACTCACGCTTGCAGCCTCTCTTCGAAGTCATACTCGGCAGTGCTCGGCCATTTCAAAGTGGCTTTCCACGCCATGACGCCCTTCTTGGTCAGAATCTCGACCGTCCATCCAATCTTCTTCGCCTCTTCCAGCCAAACTTCTCCTGGCTCTCGACTGATGACCGCGATATACAGGTCTCGCAAGACCTTCCACCTCGGTCTTGCTGGATCGGCGAGTAGTGGAGGGTCGATTGACGAGCTGGGAAGGGGAAGGAGTGCAGACCTGGCCTCTGGATGACTGCACAGGGTCTGGAGGAGGATAACGGTGTACCGAGCTTTGGTCCATTCGATGCTATCCGTCAGCGAGTTTCAGACAAGTCCCTCAAGATACTCACGTCTTTAGGCCGAAAGCTGCAGTATGACCTGAGTTGGGGCGGCGCGTAAGAACTTTCGAGCTTGTCTGCTCGGCGGTGATGTGCAGATCTGCAGACCTAGGTACGGTATCGCAGCCGGTTGGCGGAGCAGTCGCCGTGGTAAAGAGGGCGGGCGAATGAGAGATCGCGGTAATGATAGACGATGTCGATAGCGAGGATTGTCCCGCCGACGTCTCCGAGGTCGAGAGTGCCTGCGAAACGGTGGTCTCTTGGTGGGGATGGGCGTCACCTGTCTCGACTTTGGTCGGTCGATCGAGCTCGTGAGATGTGGCTGAACGAGGTGCATCGGTAGCATGTGGAGCGGCTGCGGCTGATGCGATCCGGGTGAGTGCTCTACCGGCTGAGCTAGGGGCAGAGCTGGTCTCGACCGTCTGAAAGTGGACGTCGATCGGAGGAGTGAGCGACCGCGAGAGTTCGGCCGGCGCGTCGAGAGGGCTGCCAAGCTGTGATTTGGACGGTATCAAGGTCGAGGAACCCGCTGTACGCGATGTACGCCGCACCTTGAAGCAGGCCTCGAGATGAGGTGGCATCGCGTCCAAGACCTCAAAGTCCGGCTCTTCTTCTTTCTCCGCCTCGACGGGCCGCTTACGTCGAAGCCTGAGGATGATTGGCGCATGGGGGGGGTCTGAGGGGACAGAAGTGCTGGGTGCGGAGGTAGTAGTAACCTTGGCGGGAGATTTTGGGGGACGGCCACCGAGGGCGAGAGCGACATCCTCGTGGAGATCCTCGTCGAGTCGCCTCTGGCTTCGCTCGGAAAGCTTGTACATATTCCGGATAATGAAGAAGAAGGGGAAAGTGACTTTGGCCTCATCTATACAATCAGCTCCGCTCAGGTCTCACCAGACGACGAAGGACACGTACCATGTAGGGTCTTATCCTCTCGCTCCACTTCCTCCCAATCCTTCCATTCCTCTTTTAAGCCTCGTGCTGTCCACGTCTTGTACTTTGCCCTCAATCTGTATATTGATCAGTCCCTTGTACTACCATCACAATGCACGGGATGACGTCTAGGATGAGGCCAAACTCACAATTGCAGCTGATTAGCAACCGGACAGGCGGGTTTCCACTGATCTGTGCGCTCCCAACCCAGCAGCCCACCCGGCCTGATGCATCCCTTCTGCGCCATGTCCTCGATCCATTCCGGATCGTGCAACAGGAACAGCTGGATCGATATGGCGAAAATCGCATCTCCCGTTCGATGATAAGGGCTCTGGGAGAAGAAGAGGGTACGGTAGGCGGGGTTGGTGTTGATGATCCGTAAGAGAGCTCTGACTTTCTCCTTCGTCCATCTAAGTACATCAGCATGGTGCTCTTGGGATATAGGGTGATGTGTCGGGGCCTTTGACCCACGTAATACTGGTGCTCGCTTGGCGCTTGATCGGACCGCTGGCGCTCTTTGGTATCTGTTGCTCTTAGCTCAGGAGGGATATCATGGGAGGTCGGACTCACTGAGCGAGACGGCGGCATCCTGGTCGGCTATGCTGTGGGAGTTGAGCAATGACAAGGAGCATCAGTGAGAGTGAGAATCCGCTAAGCAGCCGAGCGCTTGCGACTAGCTATGCCCGAGCACACACACACACACTCGGGCGGGGAAGCTGAACCTAATAATCTGCCCCGATCTGCGGGATCTTCAACAGTTTTCATAACCATGTGGGTACCTGGGCTCGAGAGGATACCACCGAGCTGCAGAAGAGACTGTCAGGTTGTATATCAGAAAGTAGATGGCCAAAGATCAATATTGGATGCTGGTAAAAAGGGTCAAGGCGCAGACGCGCTGACCGCTGAGGCAGCGGAATGTGGAGTTTCGCCAATCCAGTTGCGGAGGGTTTCGACGTACTAGTGAGTGCACCGCAAAGCGCACTACCGATGACCTTGCCTAGCCCTTGTCACAGGGAGAAAGAAGTCATACATAATATAGCTCGCTCAGCTTGGCTAGAAGATAGACAGACTGACACTGGACCCTCCACACCTCCTTCCGCTTCATCTAGGCGCGGCATTCACCAAATAAACTCTCGCGCAGCGTATACCAGATACTCCAGCAGCCCTACATCGTGTACACGAGTAGTCCCCGCCAGTACCTGTGTCTCGAGAGGGTAGTGCTCATCGCCGAATAGGTGGATACGGAATCGGTGATCTCGCGGAGGGTGTTGGAGCGGCCTGCGGGGATCGACCCAGTCGTCGATCTCGATGGGCGGCAATCTTTGCCTGATGATATCAGCATGGAGCTTCTCTGTCCTAGCTCAGGGATGTACGTACCCGCCCGTGATGAGTAGGGTATCGCACAGCAGATTGACAATGTATTGACTTGGGAGGAGCTCGGTATCGAAAGCGACCTTGTGGTAGGTGCGATAAACCTTCAATTCTCGCCTAGGATGTCAGCTGATCGTTACAATGTGGCAACCAGGTCGACTCCCAGTGACAACCTCGGGTCACTGGAAACAACTCACCTCAGCTTGACTAATTCCATAAGACCGCGCATGTACAGCTCCGCACCGCCGAAAGCCAGCAGCTCTTTCTGATCGTACGCCTTCTCGAAGCCTTTCTGCCATCTATGTGGTAGATCCTCAACCAGCAGATACGGGTTGCTGGCGAGCTCCATCATCTCGAGGCACTCATGGCGCAGAAGGGGTGGCCGAGCCTGAGGAGTGTCGCGTGGCGGTGAAGCCCGACGTATAGTTCGAGGCGGGGGAGGAGGAGATTCTCGAGTTGGGGGTCGAGGTGGAAGAGGGAAACGCTTCTTCCGAGTGAGGGTCCTAGGCCGGAAGATGGGATTGTCATCATCGCCCGGGACGTCGATTGGCCGGGGAACGTCGACCGACGCTGCAGGAGCGGTCTGCTCCGATCCAGTAGCGGTACCGGGGAGGTCGTCGAACTCCTTGAAGCTGGACGGCGGTGGCCTCCGCCAGGTATCCGACCGCCACTTGATCGAGACTGGGGTTGCAAAAGGGGCGTCTGTTGGGAGGGCTTGTACCGGCTGAGCATCCTGGAGGATCGGAGCGGGAGGTATCATGCCAGTCCCGATGAGGGGCGAGGGTGCGGACGGGGAGCTTGCGCTGCTGGAGAAAGCGAGGGAAGGGGAGGGAGGGGGGTTGCTCGGATGAGACGCTCGGCGAGAAGGCCCGAACAACCCTGCGAGCATGTCCGACCATGACGGTCCTTCTGCTCGTCAGCTTGCTTCTGGTCGATCACAGACGTACCTTCCTTCGAGCCGCTCACATGCCCGTCGTTCAACTCCAGCTCTCCGCTATGCCACAAGTCCTCCAGTCTGTAGATCAGGTCGTCTTCCGAGGTGCATGATGGTACGGACGTACTCTTTAAGCCGCTCGACAAAGCCGTACTCTGCCTCCTTTGGCCACAGCACCGTTGCCTTCCAGCCTGAGCTCGCATCCTTCTTTGGCCCTGCCCATTTCCAGGTCCTCGCCAGATTCAGCCATGCTTGCCCTGGCTCGGCTGCCATGATGTCAACGTAGAGGTTGCGCAGGAGTTTCCACTCATCCTTCGACGTGACCCCCTCTACAGGGGGACGACGATCCGGAAGTAGGATTGCACGAGTGCGGGGATGGATGTGGAGTGAAGCAACAAGAGCGGAGATGTAACGGGGCTCTGTCCAGTCGATGCTGGAACGTCAGCTATATCAGTTGACAAGGTGTCCGAGGCTTACACTTTAAGGGACGGAGCATGCGCGTCGAGCGTACAAGATACGTCCGGTACGCTTGCACCGATTGCCGGCACTTCGTCGTGCTCTGAAGATTGGGGAGTGGGAGCGGGGTGGCGTGGAACGCCGACATCTCCTGGGCGAGGGCGCCGAGCAGGAATCTCGACCGTCAAGCTGGCCCGCTGCCGCGTCTGATGAGAGGCGGTGTAGCTGGTATTTGAGATGGGAGGCGGGATGTGCTCGACACCTTGTACAGAGGGAGGGGCCGTGTGGCTAGAAGGGGAGGTGGGGTGGGGGGTTGGTGGCGGCGTGCGGACCTGCGGCATGAATGGCATGGTCTTTCGCTTCTTGTCCCGGTGGATATCCGCTGAGAAGCCGGGATTGTGAGTCCCTTTTCCAAGCGGATTGGGCCGCGGCGACGAGAAGACGGGTAGATCGGCGAGAGGCGTATATGGGGATTCCGGTGATGCAGGGCACTCATTAGACTGGCCAGAGGCGAGCACCGGACGGCCTGCAATAGGCCGCTGCTCCGATGTTTGGCTTGTTGTGGAGTTCAGCAGCGCGCGGGCCTTTGCGGGGATGTTTCCGCTATCGTGTTGCGAAGAGGTGTCGATGCGCCGCTTCTGCGAGCGGCTTCTTGCGGAGGCAGGCTCGGACGACGCTGCCTCCCCGACCGTAGCGCCTCCAGCTGAGCGGGTAGATACCGCAGATGACCTCGATTTGGCGAGTGATCGAGAGCTGTGATTGCCTTGGGAGGACGTGGATGAGATCACTTCTTCTGACAATCGGATAAGTCGAGAGATGGTGAAGTAGTATGGGATGGCAGCTTTCAATTTCCCTGTACAACTATCAGCTCAGTCTCAAATCAAGATCCAACCAGAATAGCGACGGCTCGGACATACTGCAAAGCTTCTCGTCGTGCCTTTCCACCTGAGCCCACTCGATCCAGCGTTCGTTCATTCCCTCCTGCTGACTATAGTGTAGATGTTTTGCCTTCAACCTGACGCGTCAGCACGTCGTGCTCTCTGATATAGATAACCGAAGCGAACACGCACCGTTTGATACGGCCGATGGGTGGCGCGCCACTGCTGTACTTGCAGGCCCTCCACCTTGATGTGGGCCTCCACTTCCCCCGCCGGTCCCGCTTGATCAAACCTCGAAGCTCCATGTCCTCTATCCAGCTAAGGTCCTCCTTCTCGAAGAGCTCTATGCAGAGACGGAGCACCGTCTCATCGCGCTCGGGCCCTCGCAATGTATCCTGGCGGGTGGATGGGAAGGCGAGTTGCAGATAGTCGAGATTATCCTTCAAAAGGGACAGCAATGTCTGATCCTTATCCTCCGTCCAGCTGGACTTGATCAGCTAGAATTCTAGTCATGCTGCCGGATCAACTCACCTGATGATGGCTTGGGCGACAGGGACATCAGCGGTCTGTGGGGAGCGTCAGCGACAAGCCATTGCTTGAAGGGGCAGTGTTGGGCCACTCACAGCTAGAGACTTCATACTGCCCGTGTGCTGGGTAGCAGCTCGTGTGAAGAGATTTGATAAGAGAATCAGTAGATCGGAAAGCCAGAACTGGACGTCGCTTTGGAAATCAGAGCACGGTAGGTCGAAAGGACCCCCTCGTTCCTGGTCACAGCTTTGGCGTCATTGTCCGTCTCGTGTTTCAGCCACAACCGTTGAGCGTTGTCTGCGGTCGTCTCGTCTCTCTCTCCCTCGCGCGCGAGTCTTCAGCATGGGATACATCCGTGAACTGAGCGAGGGTGAGAGGGGTAAGCGGCAAGCGAAATAGGACTCAAGCACGGCCAGCAAACGGCCAGAAGGTTGACTCATCTGGCGGCACTTCGTTTGCTTCCGAGATCTCAGATGAGGAATGAGGCGCAAAGCCCTGGGTAGATCCTGCTCGATTTGGGACAGCAGCTTGATAGTTCAGCCAAAGGTGTGGGGCACGCCCTGTCTGACCATCAGGGACCCAAGAAGAGGACACTAAGTGCTGATGCGCAAGAAGCGGACTGCGAAGGCAGCGCCGTATGGTCTCATCCAACCGAGTCTACTCCACGTGTCCCTATATCGATATCTACCTAGTCCAGTCAAGTCGGCGCTGCTGCGAAGACTGTCATCTACCCTACGAAGTCCCGCGAAGCATACTGGAGGTACTCCATCAAGCCTACATCGTGCAGATGCGTCGTACCATAAGACACCTGAGCCTGAACGGATAACTCTCGATCTCCGAAGAGGTGGATACGGAAGCGGTGGTCTCGAGGATTAAGGGACGATCTGTAGTCGATGTAATTCTCGAGGTGGTCTCGGCTCAGACGTTTCCTGGTATGATCAGCACAGACCCTCCAGGGTAGTACAGACGGACGGATGAAGCTCACCCGCCAGTCTCGATGATCACGTCTGCCAGCAGACCCACGATGTCCCGATCGGGGATCTGGCCGGTGTCGAACGCGGCTTTGTGGTAGGTGCGATGAAAGGCGCTACAATATCAGCTGAAAAGACATCAAAGACACACGCCATCAAGCTTAAGATGTGCTCACTTACGCAGTTCTGATACATCCCCTCAGACCATGCATGAAGATCTCCGCACGTCCCAGCTCCATGATCTCGTCCTCTTCCCGTCGATCCCGCGCGCTCTCAAACGCCCTCCGCCACCTCGATGGCAAGTCCCCTAGGACCAGATATGGACTTGTGGCGAGCTTCATCATATCGAGGTACTCGCCCCGCCGAATTCTAGGCCGAGCGATACCGTCTGATGACGGACGGCGAGGAGGCGATCGGGGAGGTGGAGGGGGAGAAAGGGGTGGGACGGGTAGAGCATAACCCATATCTAGTGGTGTGAGATCAGAGAGGATCTGGCCTTGATTGATCGTTCCTGGCGGGATGGACGAGACTGGCCGAGTCACCGGAGTGGTGAGTTGGGGCGCGGACCAAGGACCGGCAGCACTATGATTGGCAGCAGCAGAGCTAGGAAGATGGTGTGTCGTCGCCTCATACCGGGACTGGTGCATGGTGTACCTGGTGTGGTCGAGATTGCTGGACGATGGCTTGGTCGCGGTCCTACGGCAGATGAATTCAGCCGGCGTGGAACTTGCGCTGCTGGTCACAGCCATCATAGGCAGGCCGATAGGGGATGGGACCAAGGCTCGCTGGGATGGCCCAAACAAGCCAGTGAGCATAGTGGTCCACGAAGGATCTGTAGCATCAGCTGAAGCCATCCCGATCTACGAATCGTCCTTGTGGAGACGCACCTTCGCCAGATCCAGCACTACCGCCAATTTCTAGGTCCAGCTCTCCTCTAGGCCATAGATCGGCCAATCTGTTCCAATCCGCGGGTATTTTGCCGGGGTAAGAAGAAAACACGTACTCGTTCAACCTTTTCTCAAACCCATAATCGACCTCCTTGGGCCACTTGACCGTCGCCCTCCAGCCCGTATGGGTCCCGCTCTTCTCTCCCGCCCATTTCCACCGCTCCGCCCGCTTTAAGAATACGTGCCCCGGCTCCGCCGCCCAGATATCGACGCAGAGGTTGCGCACAAGCTTCCAGCTTTCTTTGCCGCCCCAGTTCTGCGGAGAGGTGTGAAGTGCCGGAAGGACCGCTGATCGCGTGTGCGCATCGCTGTGCAGCGCTCTGAGGATGATGGTGGTGTACAGTGGATTTGACCAGTCGATACTGAGGTGTTAGCGGGTGTACTCGTTGATCTTGACGGACGCGGGAGACTTACGCTGGTATGTGATGCGCCGTCTCGCCAATTGTGAGGGTACCCTGCGCTTGACGCACGGTAGTCGCGCCGAGCGAAGCGACATGGGGCCTGGGAGTGGTCAACGAGGAGAGTTCGGCCCGAGTCTGATCGGAAAGAGAGAACTTGCTCCTCCGTTGCCTGGTCCAGGTGACGTCGGAGCCCTTGTCGTCGCGGTGTAGCTCTGATCGATCCGAGTCAGAGGGCTCGAGGTCCGACAGAGGTGTGAGAGGAAATCCCGGAGAACCGGTAGACCCGCTCGACTTCGCCGAAAGAAGGCTGGGTGTGTTCACAGAATCGGGCTGGATGGCAGCATTTGGGATCTGATTGAACTTTGGTAGTATGCGGGGCTTCTTGGGAAGGATATCGCTGGCTGGAGCGGAGGTTCCCGCATCGAAGAAATCGTCCGCCCGCTTGCGTCCGCGCCGCGCGAGACCAACGCTAGGCGGCGACGCTGGGTTTCCGGTACTATCCGACGATGTCGCAGCTAATGAGGGTGAGGCGTGGATACGGGTCGCCGATAAGCCGGCCGCATGGGTAAATGAAGGCGGAGGATGAGCGTGGACGGGGGCAGGTGGTCTGAGCGCCAAGTCCGCCCGGGACATCTGGTACAGGCGTTTCACGTCGAAGAAGTGGGGAAACTTGGCCTGCATATCGTCTGTGGCGATCAGCTCCCCTTCAGCCGCCCTGCATCACGAGGAGACTGATACATACCATGAAGAGCTTTATCGTTCCACCTCACATCGGCCCAGCTGTTCCAGCTCTCCTTGACTCCCTTCTCTTCGATGTACCGCCAATACTTTACTCGGATACTGCTCTATCAGCTTTCACGCGTCTCCTGCGAGGTGCTTCTGACTTACCTCTTGAGACATCGGCTTGGCGGCGCTGTGCTGCTGTATTTGCTTGACTCCCACAAAGGCGTCGGCTCCCATTGAGAGTTCCCGTCTCTCTCGATCAGGCCTCGCACCTCCATGTCCTCGAACCACTCGGCGTCAGACCCCTCGAGGGAGTCGACGCAGAGCGCGAGGACAGCGGCGTGGCGCTCGGCACCTCGAAGTTCCGTGACTCCATTCGGCGGGAAGAATGCATTCCGGTACGTCGGGTTGTCTTTGACCAGGCCGAGTAGAGTGTGAACTTTATCATCCGTTCATCTGCGCCAGTGTCAGCGTCACCCCTATGTGGCCTGCTGGGATCATTAGGACAATCTCACTTTATGATGACTTGCGTCGAGGGGACTTGAGCGGCCTGTACGGTCAGTGTCATCCTCAAACCTGAGCCAAAGTGCCGCGAAGGCCAGAACATCACTTACCTCGAGTCCACTCATGCTGTCTCTGCCGCGATCGGTTTTACTGTCAATGGTTAATATAAGATCACTCACTGCCTGAGAGCGAAACTAAACATTGTTGGTACGGCTCAATTCCAAAGGACCCCCTCGTTCCTGCAACTTCCTGGTCAGTAACCTTGTTTCTGCAAATTTGTAAGAGGTCTTCGCACAATCTGGATGGGGAAGAGCGCGTAAAGTGTCGATCACCCTCATCGCATCATAGTAGCTCTTCATCTGGGCACGTGCGCGTTGTCAGGTATCTGGCAAAAGCAAGGGAGACCAACGGAGGCTTGGCATGAGGGCGTTCTGGTGGTGTCACATCTGCTTCCGGCCTGAGGAATGAGGAGTCTGGCACAGCGCGCCCACGTCGATGGTGCGAGCTTAGGGCGCGCCAGAAAGTGGGCTACGGGAAGGTCTGCAAGAAAGGCTCAATGGTGCAGGATCTGCGTCTCAAAAGTCGCGAGAGGGACGGAAGCTGACGCTGTTATTCTCAGCACGAGGTCCATGACATGTAGCTGGACCTTGAGCTTTGCGGTCTGCGGGCTAAGCAGGCAGTTCCGGGTGCGGGATGTCCAGCTCCGTCAGCTGGGCAGTAGTGCGTGAGCTTGGATACACATACATGCGGGAGCCACATCAGCTATGCACTATGGGATACAACACGACTCCAAGCCTCGGTGCGACCCCTGTAGAAACCCCTGCTGCCCTACCGCCGCATGCCGCCTTCAAATGCAAGCTGCCGCTACGATGGAGAGGTACTCCATCAGTCCTCCGTGATGTATCTCGGCAGCTCCATCCTGCAGCATTTGCTCTCGAAGTGCGCGATTCGAAGTGGAGATGAGTCGCAGGTCGAAGCGGTGGGATTCGATGCGGTAGAAAGTATCGCGGGTTGCGATCTCTTTGTGGGTCTTTCGCTTGCTGCCAGGGTCAGCCGACGATCCTATTCCTGAGACGAGAGAAAGAGAAATACACGCACCCTCCAGTCGTAGACAGCAACTCCTCAAAGATACCGCGCACGGCGCGTGAGTCGATTGACTCATCCAAAAATGCCACTTTGTGCCAAGTGCACCAAGGCCGAGCTCGGTGTCGGCTAAGTCATCAGTGATAATCCCCAGCTTGTGTATTACTGAAGCGGATCTAGAGCACTCACTTTGTCTCGCAGGCTCCCATTATGCCCTTCATGAAAATCTCCGCCTTGCCTAACTCCAAAATCTCCGCCTGATCCTCCCTACTCCTCGCCTTTGCAAATTCCTCTTCCCAGCGCCGAGGCAGGTCGGCCTTGCCATAGCTCGGATTGGTCGCTATGGCCATCATCTCGAAGTAATCCTCCCGGCGTAGGAGCCCCAGCTTGGCGGCCGGCTTCGGCCGCTCTTCCGCTACGAAAGGTGGCGGCGGAGCGGAAGACGGAGGTAGAGCATGCGGCCATCTCGAGCTGCTACCTCCGGATGCTGCGCTATACGGTAGCGAGGGTGCAGTGTATGCTGTGATGTGCGGGATAGGGTGCGATAGTCGCTCTTGGGCATCGAAGGCAAAGTCGTGCGATCCAGGGGAGGTCGATCTAGGCATGTAGGCACCGCGCCTTTCCGCACGGGGACCGGTTGGAGGAGCCTGGAGAGGCTTTGGCTGAGTTTCGCGGTATTCCTGCTCCAAACTCGAAGATGGCAGTGACGCTCGAGTAAGGTGGCGAGTGGTACTGCCGTCGGCGGAGATGTAGGAGCTATTTGTCGACGCTAGCTCGAGCTGCGGCTGAGGTATAGGATCTGCCGTTCGATACTGAACAGTACCGGCTGGCCCAAAGACTTCGGTCATCATCGATACCATCTCTACTTTGATCAGCTGATTGCGAAGTACCAACAGAGTTGAGCGGAACAGACGTACCTGCGTCGAGACCCCCAGCTTCAAGCTTGAAGGTCCCGTCTGCCCAGGATATGGACAACCTGGAGGAGTCAGCTGATGCCATATGAGATGGGCGACCCCACAAACTCGGAGCAGCTTGTAATTAGTCCAAACTCACTCCTCAAGCCTCTCGGTGAAGCCATAATCCACATTCTCCGGCCACTCCACCGTCGCCTTCCATACACCGTCCAATTTTCCGGCCCATTTCCATTCACGGGCTTAATGGAGCCATATTTGCCCCTCCTCATGCCTCATGATCTAAACGTAGAGATTACGGCTAAGCTTCCAGCCGTCCTTCTTGCTTTCGCCAATTGGAGCGGGATACCGTGCTGGCATCAAGACATGGCGGTGTTTCTCGTGGCGGTGCAGAGTCTTTAGGAGGAGGGAGGTCGCTTTGGGGTCGGTCCAGTCGATCCTGGCGATCAGAATCCGACCATTGACAGAGGAGCACGACTTACGGTTTGAAGTATGGGGTCCCTGAGGTGGCTGCTAAGGGGGCTTGTGTGATGGAATTGGAGGGCGCTGGGGACAAGGAAGGCAGGGGCATCGTTGCGAAGGAAGCGTCGGGGCCCGATTCGGACTTGGCCAAGACGGATTCATCGACGAGCGTGGAAAGATCTGTGCTGTGACGGAGGCTGCTGGCATCTCCATCAGAAGAGTTTCGAGTGCGGCCACCAGCCGCCGGATCATTCGATGGCTGCTGCGTCTGACCGATCCGGGTCCGAGCTGGCTGCTTTTTGGGGGGCGGGGTAGGTCGATTCAGAGCCTCGCGCCACTCATCGGAGGAGGATGAGGTAGCTCTGGGAAGATCAAGCCGCCTGCGCTTTGCTGCGTGACGGGGCATGTTGGCAAGGATCTCGAAGTCTGATTCCGAATCCGACGACGCCGCAGCAGTCGCTTGGCCTGGCTTGACCTGTATCGCTCTCGACGAGGAACCTGGCGCTGATTTGGCGGCGAGTGGTGACTTCTTGACCCCCGGGTTAGCGACCTTGGCTGCTTTACCTCGTTGCAGAGGCGCAGGCGAGGTCGACGTGGACGGCGCCGCCGGTTCCGAGAGCGCAAACACCCCCTTAATCTCGAAAAACAAGGGGTTGTGCTTTTTCACGGTATCTGTGCTGTCAGATGCGGTTCATCCCCGACAATTGCTTGCGGCTCACTATACAACACCGCATTAACAGCCTGAACGTCCGCCCAACATGTCCATTCCTGCCTCATCCCCCGCGATATAGACAGCTGATAATCGTCTATGAGTCTGAGATAGTCAGCAAGCCGCCCTCTCGTTTCAGGTTGCACTCGAGTAGCCCGGATAGAGGTGCTCACTTTCTGATTTGGGTGTAGACGGGCGAGTTCCAGCTATGCCGACTCGTCCATGCTTCTCCGCGTTTCCAGCCCGATCCATCACTCTCGATGAGACCTCGCCCTACCATATCGTCCATCCAAGCTTGATTATCCCGGCGGAGCTGAATGGTCAAAGTGAAGAGGGCAGCCACCTTTTGACCAGATTTCGCGGGAGCCGGATGCTGCCCGGGGAAGAAGAAGTTCCGGAACGCAGCGTTCGCCTTGATCGCCGCTAATAGCTTTTTTTGCCCTTCGAGGTCCCATCTACACAGATCAGCTTGCCGCCCGCGCTTGACACGCCCGGCACGACTGACATCAAGCGGAATGGCGCTTTGTCGGGATCCGAATGCGATGCCTATCGATCAGTACTAGTACAGCAGGGTCTCCCAGTGCAGTACGGACTAGCTCACCGATTGGGCAGGCATGACTGGATGATGAGAGTGGACCTTTCGCGGATGTTGAAGACAACAAGAGTCAAAGCAAGGAGATTCTCTTGCCGGGCAGTCGTCTCCGCTGATTCTTGGTGATCTGGGCGCAAGTGATCAAGCTCAGCAGAGCAAGAAGTGTGGCGTCTCCCGGATTGCGAGCCTCACATGCAGAGCCAATGGGCAGTTGAAGAGCGAACTTTGCGAGAGCACCTGCTGGAGGTTTCAAATTTCCAGAACGCGTGTTTCACTTTTTACAATCCCCCTCCTTCTGTCGTGCATCTGCTGACATCGGTGCTTGGGGAAGTATCCAAGCCATCGCGCTGTACAGGCTGGCATGACTGGAAGAATACAAGTACTGATACTGATTTATATACAACGACTATAGCAACTCCCACACTGCCCTTCTTCCGCCCTCAACTACGCACAGACCCGCGCGACCTCGTCAAGATATTCCTTGAGACCGACTCTGTGGATCATGCCTTTCTTGAGACTGGCCATGTCCTTCCTCTGCCCTCGCTCCTCGTATAACTGTATCTCGAAAAGATAGGTCTTGCAATCCCGCTTGCCGCGGTTTTGGAGCTCTGCGTGACTGACAAATGTCCTTATTGATCAGCATCTCCATAACACTGCTGGTCATGGTAACGCAAACTCACCCTCCTGTCTCTAATACCAGATCTTGCAGCATATCTCGTATCTGCCTCGAGGGTATATGACCGTCATCAGTCGTCACATAGTGATAACTTTTCCAAGGACGGGTTTTCCTTCCACATGAGCTCAAGTTTACCGGTGCTCTAAAGGCAGAAGTAAAGTTTGCTCACTTGGTAGCGCATGCACCCATGATGCCTTCCATATAGATCTCCGCTCTGCCCAGCTCGAAGTAATCCTCCTCGAGGTCTTTATCCTCTGCGGCGTCGTATAGCTTCAGCCACCTTGTAGGGAGATCCCTAACCCTGAAGGACCGCCTCGACGCAAAATCGATTATGTCCCACCACTGACGATACGAGCGAGCCGCAGGTCGCCAGCGCGCACCGCCGTCATGGCTCCGCGCTGGACTCGACGAGACTGACCGCGATCTCGGACGAGAACGATGGGTAGAGGATTCAGCCGGGTTGATGATCGGCGAAGTTTGTGCGCCCGTGTCGCCGTCCTTGCTCGGGGATGGAGCTGGCCGGTACGTTGAGGCTGCAAGATACCGCTCAGGCAAGCTTTCCTCCCGGTGATGTGATCGGGATGAAGCATCATCATCGTCGCGCGATGACAAGCGTCGGTCCCGATACCCGTCGCCGTGGTGTGATGGGGGTGGCGAAGGTAGCTGGTGTTCCGTGTACGACGTGCGGTTTTCCTCATGATACGACGTTTGCCTCATGCGCGGCACAGGTGAGCGTTGACGGAGCGGCGAGAGAGAACGTCTCCGCTTGAGAGTCGGTTCCGCATTGTATGTGGAAGGTGTGGGATGGGCCGAAGGGCCCGCTACGGCCTGTGGGGATTGTTTGATCTTGATCGGCGATGGGGATCGAAGCGGGGAATGGAGATAGGCGCCACCGGCGGGCTGAGAAGGGAGTCGGAAGTCAAGGGCAGGGTCGATGGCGGGGACCGGGAGGGCGATCTCGAGGAGTTGCCGGAGCGAGGGCGCGAGTGGGGCGTCGGACCGAGGAGAGCCGAGTGCAGACATGCCATCATCGCTCCACTCCGTACCTAGCGCGATCGCAGGACTCGACCTTGCCGGGGTTGACTTCGCCTCACTGGCGCCGAAGATTCCGTGCATAATGTCTGACCAAGATTTGCCATCTGAAAAGATCAGTCTAGTCCCGCTCACAACGTCATCTCAATGGGGACTCACCGACACGAGCAGGCAGTGCGTCTCCGACATCGCGCTCGAAAGTGCCGCGTGCCCAGGCGTCGGACAACCTGCTCGAGTTAGCTTGCTGCATATCGGCTGCAGCCCAGAAGCCGTGCTCACTCTTCAAGCCTCTCTGAGAAGCCGTACTCGACACCTCTCGGCCAGTCCATCGTCGCCTTGAGCTTCTCCTTTGGTTTTGCCTTCTCACCCTTTCCACTTTTCTCCGGCAGCTCTTTGTATCCGATCCACCGCCAGCCTTCAGCTAGCTCTATCCACTCTCTGCCACCGGGACAGGACTCCACGATAGTGACGTAGAGGTCTCTCAAGACCTTCCACTCCTCTTTCCGCTTGAGCTTGCCGAAAACGATTTGTTCTGCTGGGTAGAGGTCCGGGAGAAGCGCTGATCGAACGCGGACATCGGTATGTAAGGCGTCGAGCAAAAAGACATTGGTGGGAAGGTGACTCCAGTCGATACTACGCTGTCAGCTGCGGCCAGAAGCTGAGGAAGAGTAACTCACCTATGAATGTATCGTTCAACTTCGGCTTCGACGATGTCCGGGAGACAGCTCGCCTGCCGCGACGCAGGCTCGGGCTGCAGTGGGAACTGTGGCTCCGTTTCCTCCTGCTCTGGCTCCTCCTCCTCCGGTTCCTCCGAGCTGTCTCGGAAGAGGTCCTCAAGTGTCGGTTCGACCTTGGCGGCAAGCTCAGGCTTTGTATCCCGCTCTTGACGCGAACCCTGCGGCTTTGCAGGATTAGGATCCCAGGGGCCGAGCGGAGACTCGCGCATGATTGAGCACACCAACCCCGGGTCGGGCTTGATGTCCCACATCTCGGGCTTGGTCTCCGCCGGTTCCGATTTGAGGAGTGGATACGAAGGACTGGAGCAGAACAGGTCCTCGAGGACTGCTTTCTGGAAGACCTCCCCAGGCGCCTCGGATTTGGGCATGGGGAGGAAAACTTTGCGGTCGAGGGGTGAAAGAGGGGATTCGGGCGGGATGGCGGTAGGAGAGGGTGGGACTTCGACCTGGCCGATCTTCTTGAAACTGGGAAGTCGACGAGGCGGTTTGGGAATCGACGCGGGTATGGGTGTTGTGTAATTAAGAATGGATTGCGGCGAGCTTGCTGCGGCCAGCTGCGGTTGTGTGCGCACTGTGGCCTTTCCAAAGCGCCGAGAGGGCGATTCCGCCGGTGGTGCGCTCGCGTCACTTCCGGCACCGCTCCCGTCGCCTGCGCCGTGGTCGTCCGCCCTTGCTGGGGTGCGCAGAACAATGCTCTCGGCGCTGTTGTAGAGCTTTCGCAATTCAAAGAAGAGCGGGCATTGCATCTGGCCGGTGGCTGACGCATCAGCTCGTTGCTCTTTCCCGCTTCAAACAGGTGCTGCGTGACTTACTGTGCCGTGACTTCGGCGCATCGTCCCAGCTGGACCATTCTTGTGCCACTCCCTGGTCGACCAGTTCCTGGTATTTCTTCCTCAGCCTGAGGCGTCAGCTAATCACAAAAACGGACCCCGCAGCGGCTTCCGACAATAGGAGAAGAGCCGGGTCGGAAATGAGCGATAAGTTGGCCTTCGACTTACGTCTTGATCTTGACCATGACGGGGTTGTTTTCCATCTGCTTCGTCCCGAGCCATGCCTCCGTCCGCCGCCATCCCGACTCCCCATCCTTCTCGATTAACCCTCTTTTTGCCATATCTCCGAGCCATGACTTGTCGGCCCTCTCAAAGAAGCGGATGATCAACTGGAAGCTGGCTGCGCTACGCTCCCTCGTCTGACCATCTTGCGATGAGGCGAATAGGATGAGGTAAGATGGATCGCTCTTCGCCAGGTTGACGAGAGCTTGCGTCTTTGCCTCGTCCCATCTGTAGTGTCAGCAGTCTGATGCGCCTATCCGGAGCCACGAGAGGCTGCAGTAAGTACGTACCTGAAGGCCTTTGCGGCCGGAGGGACCGCTCTGGTCGCATCCCGCTGCATGATTAGTTGTTGCTCGGTCCCATCTCTGATCAGAGGCGGGTGGTAGACTCACCAGCTGAGAACCATTGTTTCCTTTCATGGTGTCTCGGAAGAATCAAGTGATGATCATAGTCTGAAGGAATCCAGTCGATATCAACAAGTTGTAGAAAAGCTGTCAACGTCAACAGAGGAACCCGGGGTCACACACAACAACACACACAACCGCACATCCCCCTCATGCCCCACACTCCGCGAACAGCGGACATGTGCCACTTCTTTCATCTCTTCCTTCTTTGACATCGAGGCGGAAGGCCGTCGACGTCATACCGCCTGACACTGCGACGCTTTAAGCATCGACCTGCAGTGTCGAGGCCTATGATATCCCTCTGCCCGTGCGCGCCCAATCGTTCATATCGGTCACTCACTAGGGTTGTTTGCGGCGGATTGCGACGGAGAAAGCGCTTCAGAGGTCCATCCCCTCAATTCTGCGACTCATACAGATGCTTCTGGGCGTAGTTGTCGGTGGCTGTCTAACTGGAGTCAGGCTCGATCCAAGCCCACTCCCTTTCCGCTGGGAGAATCACCCTCGAAAAGGTGCAAACGAAGGCGAAAAGTTAAGGTCTCCAGAGCCATGCATACACCAGCTATCGCTGATCTGAAAAGCCTGGGCGACAGAGGAGGCTCTGACTTAGATTTCTGTGCAAAAATGAGACGTTGACATAATCAGAAACGGTGTCAAGGGGCCTTCAAAGTAGGGGGTAAAAATCGATTTCACCCCTACTTACATTAGTAAAAGCTTGACTTAGATCCAAGCCCCTCCCTTCCGGTCGTGCTTGACACACCGAGAATGCGCGGGGCTTGGGACGCGCCTGAACTGGAGTGGGGTATGATGCGGGATACATAGCCAGCCACCCGAATTAGGCAAAGTGGCGGACAAAAGGCTCTCTTGAGGGTGGCAAAAATGCTTCCGCGGGTCGCGACCGGTCCGATCTTGCAGCTGGAGCGCTGAAGAGCTGGAGCTGGAGCATGTGGGTGGAGCCAGATAATACCGGAGCCTCAATGCAACGGCTCTGCACAGCGCATGAAGATTACGATCGTGGAGCTGCTCATGTCTTTCTGTAGCCTAAAGCGAAATGACCGCCGAGGATCGTTTGGGAGAGCAGGGGCCAGGCGCCTCGGGCCAGTCGCCATGAACTGGTCCGCGATCCGCCATGAGCTTGGCTTACGGATTCTCCATATCAAAAGTACATCCATGACATGTCCTCAGATCTAACGGATGGTACAAGATGCAGCGACTAGGTCGAGATACTGAATGATTCCAAACCTCCGCGTCACACCTGGCCGATAGCACTTCCCCCGAGGTAGACGTGGCTCGGCGAATAGGTGGACCTCGTAGCGCTCAGTGTCGCCGCGTCCGCTCTTAAGTCGGATGCTGTCGATGCTGATAACATGCCTGACTCATTAGCCCATAATATCAGGCGAGGATTTCATGCTCACCCCCCAGTGGCCTTGACCAGATCTCTGAGCTTCTCCCGCAGACGCCCGGATGGGATGGTATCGATATCAAACGCTACCTCGTGGAAAGTGGACCAAGGTCGCTTTCGCTCGTACCGCTCCCTGTTGACCGTCAGCTTTGATCATTCCCCTTCTAGCCCACCACCTTTAGCCTGTCGAAGGTGACTCACTTCACTCTATGAGAGCCTATAATCCCCTGGATGTAGATGTCTGCCTTGCCCATCACGAAGATCTCCTGCCTTTCTGCAGAGTCGACTGCCTCCTTGTAACGCCTCCGCCAGATTGCAGGAAGATCGGAAGAACGGAGTTCCGGGTCGGTCGCCAACCGGATCATTTCGCCGAGCCGCTTTCGATCGCGAATCACCGAGGGCACGCGGTCTGTTGCTAACGCCTCACCACGTTGACCGACCGGAGCTTGAGGGGATAGATCACGTGAGGATGGTCGACAGTCGAAGGGCCGGGCAGTAGTGCGCTCGACCCAGACGCCAGAGACATCCTCAGACATCCGGGATTCTGACGGCTTGCGCGTGGAGAGCGCTGGCTGCGTGTGCCGGACGGTGTAAGCGGGCGTCGACGAGAGGGTCTTTGACGGATCACCGGGCGGGCCGAACAAGAACGACAGTATCCCGGACCATGACTGATCCGGAACTGCAGCTTCAGCTACCAATACCTGAACGCTTATGGACCTGAGGGACTCACCCTCGCACAAGCCGAGGAACGTTTCCAATTTTCCAGCAAAGTCTCCTGCCTTCCATGACGCACGAAGACTGTTTGTGTCAGCTCAGCCCAGATGCTCTACGTCCAGACCGAGATCTCCGGATGAGCTGCTACTCACCCGTCAAGTCTTGCTCCGAACCCATAATCACCGTGTCCCGCAAATGGCCACTTCGTACTCGCCTTCCACTTCAACACACCAACAGCTTCCTTCCCCTTGGGATGAGGACCTGCCCATCCCCATCCCCTCGCGCACTTGAGCCAGCTCTGCCCCTCCTGCTGAGCTATGAGATGCACGTAAATGTCCCTGATCACCTTGGAGGATTCGCGGCTGGTATCGCTAGGCGGGCTGGGGTGAAGGTCAGGGAGAAGGAGACATCGGGATCGAGCGTGAAGGTACAGCTTCGTGAAAAGAGCGACGGTATAGCGTGGGTCGGACCAGTCGATTCTGCTCTGTCAGCTACTAGCGAGGCTGTACAGAGCTGGAATGTACTCACGTCTGGATGAATTCCACAGCTGGGCTGACTGGCTGGGGTAGACCCAGCGAGTTGCTCGGTTGCGAAGTCGACGACGGAGGGATATGGATCGGCCCGCGAGGTACAGTGAGCGACGCGCTGGATGCGCACGGCAAGACTTGGGGCAAGGGCGGATGCTCAAAAGTCAAAGCCACATCGGGTAGCTCTACGAGCGGAGAGGGCGACTGGGTAAGGTCGATGATGTCGTGGCCATGAGCGAAGAAGGTGCGCGAGCGGGTGTGACCGTTGACCTCTCGTCCCCCAAAAGAGGTTGCGCGACGCTTGCTGGAGCCGGCATCCGCGCGCTCAAGATCTGGGCGAGACCCCAACGACCGCTTTGGTCCCGCTTGGATCCGATGGGTCACCGATGCCAATGCGGCCGGTGGCGACGGAGGTGGGGAGAGGCTTTCAGACTCGCAATCGCTGGGGGAGGAAGAGGAGGAGGTGAATCGGTGGGTTCGGCTCCGAGACAGTACGGGCCCGCACAGGGGTAGAAGCAGGAAGTAGTGAGGGCAGTCCGCCTTCATCCGATCTGTAGAGTCAGCAGCAGACCTTGTGCACATCAGTCTCCAGAGCACCGTCTTGACACATACTGCACAAATGATGCTTTGCAGCCTTGACATCCTCCCAGCTTTTCCACTCATTCTGTATTCCAAGTTCTCGACATTTTTCGAAGGACCGCTTCAACCTGAGAAGTCAGCTTAGCCGCCGAAGCGAAATATTAATGAAGGGATAGGCCAATCGACATCAATGACACAAGTATCACAGCGGAACATTAGGAAGCAGGAATGTACGCACACTCGTGACTTTAAGTAGACCGCAAAGAGAGGCAGCTGGTCGGGTGCAGCGTCTAGAAGCGCTGTCGATCTCCACCGCCCCGATTTGTCGAGCTTGATCAACCCCCTCGCCTTCATATCGTCTAGATATTTTGGGTCATATGTATCGAACAGCTCAACACTGATGGCGAGAAGAGCATCACGCCGCTCTTCCCGACGAGCAGTAGGCAGTCTGCCAGGTCCGCTTCGCTCGGTAAAGCAAAGCTCGGGGTATGTAGGATTCTGCTTGATGATGTCGAGAAGAGCTCGAACCTTCCTTTCCGGCCAGCTGACAGTCAGATCATCGCGGCTTGCTGAGTTGATAGGAGAGCAGCCTGACTCACTGAATCTTTACCCCGGCATAAGGAATAAGGGGCTGATTGTCAGTCTGCGATCCTTGCCCGTTCCGCAGCTGGTCTCGACTCTCGAGCTTGACTTACCTCGGCTTTGCCCGTTCGGGACTGTCGGGCGTTGAACATAGCCCGCATAGATATACTATGACAATGATGATGAGTAAGAGCCTGATAAGTGGTGGCTCAAGTTGACAATAAGTTTGCTCGCCGTGACGGCGTGACCTGGATACACACACACCGCACACACAGGCGCCCAAGTCCTTTCGCATGCCATCGCGCCGCGGCAGGTCGGCGGCTTGCCTGAAGCCTCACCGCACCGAGAACAGCATCGTAGGTGGTTGAAGCGAGATCCTCAGACCACGCTGGACCTTGCGATGCTTCCTGTGAACCGAAAGATATAGCTGTTCAAGCGTAAGCTACGCGCTTAGCGGGCGGGCGACGTTGTTACGCTATGTATTCACGGCCGTCTGCCATGGTTGCTTCCGCTGAGGAATGAGGCGGTGATGGTCCATCGATAGGGCGATCTGGGTGGTGGCCAAGCTCTCTTCTCGGCCGACACGCAGTTGCCATCAGCACTCTAGCAGATTGAGGTCCCTCTGATGTGCGATCTCAGACACGGAGATGTATTGCATATGATCGAGCTCTCAACAAGTTAACAAATGTCGGCTCCTTTTCCTGCCCCTCACCCCAGACCTCCATCTCAGCTGCTGCGCCATGTACCCAAATACCTCAAATACTCCATGAGACCGACTTTGTACAACCGGCCCGCAAGGTAAGCTCTCTCCCGCACCGCGTCAAACTCGGGGAACAGGTGGATTTCGAAGCGAACACTCGTACCGCCGAGTTTCCGGACCGCATTGACGGTCTGAACGTCTCTGAGAATCAGTCACAGCTTGAAGCCATTTTGACATGCAGCAGGCACTCACCCTCCGGTAGAGATGACCATCTCCCCGAACTTCTGAGTGAGGTGGCGAGAAGGGAGTGTCTCGAGGTCGAACCCGATCTGATGGAGGGTGTGTTTCTTCCTAAGTCCCCTGCAAGTCAGCTCACCCACCCCCTTGCAGCTATCGGCAAAACTGAATCACTCACTTGACAGCCTGCAGGCCTAAAATCGCTTCAATGACAATCTCCGCCCGACCCATCTCGAAGATCTCGTTCTTCCCCGCCCGATCGGATGTTGCGTCGTACAGCTTGAGCCACCTCGATGGAAGGGCTACCGCACCCATATTAGGGTCGTCTGCGAGACGGATCCATTCATGGTGTCGAGCTTGTTGGCGCGGGATCGTAGGATCATAGTCAGATCTCATCAAGCCTTGGTCAAATGGCTGCAGGGGTCGACTCGTGGACAAGGGAGCAATTGCCGACGCCTGAGAATTGAGCTCGATGACCGGGCTACGGGCACCGAGAGCCTGTGCCTGAAGCGGAAGACTGCGCGGATTGCTGATTGACTGAGGAGCAGCTTGCTTGGCCATGGGTGCCGAGGGTACTGAGGGCTCAGCGGTGGGCATCGTCTTGGCTTGTCCCGGCGGTCCGAAGAGGTGCAACATCATCCCACCCCAAGTTTGGTCGGGGACTGCATATCAGCTAACGAACAACACGGATCGTTCCAGGCAGCAAGACATACCACTGCAACCCCCAAGACACAGCTCGAGTGCCCCGCCAAACGTCCCATCATTCCATGAGTCACGCAAGCTGGATGATCAGCTGAGCTCAAAGTATACCTCGTCTCGGTCATTTCTACAGACCAGTGGACTCACATGTTCAGCCTAACCTCAAATCCATAGACCTCCTGCTTGAACGAGGGCCAGCTCGCGGTCGCAGTCCATCTCTTTACCCCTTTCTGAGCCGCCTCCGGGCTCGGAGCCACCCAGCCCCATTGCTGTGCTTCGAGCAACCATCGCTGTCCTACCTCCTGAGACTTGAGGTGTATGTAGAGGCCCCTGTGGGCCTTGAGAAGGTCGCCTGGGGATTGCCCGGCCTGCGGGCAATTGAGGTCGGGGACGAAGATGGATTGACGGTGGGGGTGATTGAAGAGGGATTTGAGGAAAACGTGAGTGTAGCGGGGATCGATCCAGTCGATTCTACTGGGTTAGCTGCTTCCGATAAGGCCAAGAACGGGCTGTAAACCTACTCGTCCAGGTAGCCTGCTGATGGGACAGCCCGTACGGGCGGTCGAAGAGCGTCGCCTTGATACGACTCGCGCATAGCATGAGTGAGCCCCGGTTGCTGCAGCGACGGAGATGGAGAGCGGGTCAGATCGATGACTTCCCTGCTGCTGGGAACACCAGAACTCTGGGCTGAGTCTGGAGGGGCTCGTCGCTCATTAGGATTACCGGTCCCCTCCGACATCCGGGGTCGCTTGGAATGGTGTGCGGATCCGGGCTCGACGTGCCGTTTCTTTTGCGCCTGATCCTGCTCAGTGTTGAAAGCAGGGGTCATAGTCGCATTGATAGGTGTGAGGGGCTGATTCGAAGACGGCGAGGACTCCGCGTCGCTGATATCGCTGTGGGATGGGGACGGTGAGGCGAAGCGAGAGGTGTCGGCTGACGAAGCCGCCAGATCGCACAAAGGGCGGAGGGCGAAGTAGAAGGGGCAGTCGCTCTGCATTCGGGCTATGGCATCAGCTTATTACGATTATCAGAGCGAGATCAGAAGAAGGAAGTGCACTCACAGTACAAGGGTTCCTTGGCTGCCTTGACATCCGCCCAGCTCTGCCACTCCTCCTTGATCCCTAATTCGCCAGTTTTCTTGAAGGAATCTCTCAGACTGAGCAGTCAGCAGTCTTCCCAACGCTGTTGCATCGAGGGAAGATGGCCCAGACTGATGAAGATAGCGTCTGAATAGAGAAAGAAGGGACTCACCGGCGGACTTTACGGTAGACCTGAAATACGTTCGTATCGCTCAACAGCGTTGTCGCCTTCCACACCTTGCTCAATTTGTCAAGCCTGATCAAGCCCCTTGCTTGCATATCGTCGAACCAGAGAGGATCACTGCTATCGAATAGCTCAACACTGATGGCGAGCAGGGCGGCGTGCAGCTTCTTTCCCTCGCTCTTCGCGACTCTTTCACCGAGGCAGAGCTGCGTCCACTCCGGATTCTGGGCGATAATGTCGAGGAGGACATTGATCTTACAGTCTGACCAGCTACCGATGTCAGCACCATGATCACAGCAGCGGGAAGGAAATGACTGACCTAACCTTGTACCCGGCGGGTGGGATTGGCTGCTGTTACGTGTCAGCGGCATCCGTGTCGGACCGTTGCGAACCCAGCTCACCCTCGTGCGGGACATGACTGGTCGATAAGCTCTGTTTGATGTTCAGTGACAGTTGAGTGATAGTGAAAGAAGAATGCAGAGGTAAACATCGTCAGTGAGCGCATCAAAATTCCGCCGATGGTGCCTCGTTTTGCCCGTGCACATACACACTCCTTTCCCATCGTTATCACGTCAAGCCTCTCTCCACCCCTCATCATCAGCGAGTCAGTGCCTACAGCTGTGCCTCCGCTCGAATGACTAGCATAACAGACGACCGGTGGCGTGTATGGGGTTGGTAGTATATGGTGCGGAGTATGTATGGTGTCACAGAGGTCCACCCACTGCCAGTTAGCGCGATGCTTCAAAACCCCGATTGGTCGGTTTCAAATAAGGTTAGCTTCCGCCGAGGAATGTGGCGAGTCGGTGTGGCAGACCGAGACCCATGTGGCACTCATACGGGCATCTGCCTATATGGCTCATTGCAGCTGCACTGTAGGAGCCGCCTCCCAAAATGCTCGCCCTTACGACCCCCCCACGTCAACTGGTAGATGTCTACTAGGTATGTGTGACTTCCCAGCTCACAGACTCCTTATACACGTCGATGAGTCGCGAAATCTGGCCCGCGAATTGTCCGTCTTCCAGGCCGGCTGCGAGGATCAGCGATGCTTTTGAGGCAGACGAGAGCAACTCCAAGGGCCAAAATGGCCTCGATGCTGCTCTTGGATGCTAGCGCATAAGTATAACAGCTTACTGAGGTTCGGAGGATGGACTAAGCCGGTCAGCAGGCTTGCGAGGCCAGATCAAATCAGTCATTGGTAACCTTCCTTGCAGACCATATTTCCCAATACTTGTTGTAAACGCTAAGCCCGGCCGCTGCTATCAATTAAAGTAGAGGCTGACTGCGAATCACAGTATGTAGCTCGTGAGTAGCTCAGCTGATTGAACCCTGCAGCAGGTGGAACTTTTATAATGCGCAAGTACGTGATCTCGATGGCCTGCAGCCCGCCTCCAGTACAAGTCAAGTACGAGTCATGCGGATTAGCGGGTCAAGAGGTCCACTAGGGGTCTGGATATGCTGAGCTCGCCGGATGCATGCAGTCTAAGGAGGATCGAGGAAGTGGCAGGGCTAAGTCAGTGATCGTTGCAACGTCATCGCGTCAGTCTCCACGCGCAAGCTGATGAGATCAAATTCTCGTCCGCACTGGATCTTGCTAGATCTTGATGGCGAGAGGTCCAACCTACTCGTCAGCAAGTCGATCAGGGCCCTCCATCAATCGCACATGGAAAAGGGGTCCTCTCACCCTCCCCTCCCCGCACACAGCTTGTAGCGTCCCCCCGAAAAGCGGCGTGACTGATGAGGAATGGGGTCCGTTGTCGACTTTTCCACTTCCCCTGTCTCACCCAGTTTCCATCTTCAACCACTTCTCCGCCATCCACTGCACCTCTCCCTCTCTCTCGGTCACATCTTCTTACTTGGTTAAAGCATAGACGCCCGGCTTCCACATAGCCGTGCGGGTCCGACCTTCTCGAGATCCCCGGACCTTTTCAGGCACGGTCACGCTGAGCGCTGCCGTCACGTCGCGCCGGAGTCCGTGTGAGCCGAGATTCCGCAGGGAAAAGGTCTAAAAAGGTGAGTCTAAAGCAGTCAGGATCTAGGGAGAAGGCAGCAGGAGGCAGGCAGTGGTGCATGTGCTGCAGGATGCTGCCCTAGGGACGAGAGGAGCTAGAAGTGTATGCGGAGATTTGACTGGGATAGACGCTCATGAAGGAGTAATCGGTCGATTGGACATTGTACTGCGCATTCTCGCCCACATATTTTCAAGGCCCCCATGGACAGTGACAGCTTCCTCGCCACCTCGTTCGTCTCCTTTCGCAAGACCAAGATGGGCTCCGCCGGTCGGACACCCCCGCGCATCAGAACGAAGAGGACAGCGTCAGTTTCGAGCGGGTCCAGCGCGTCGATCGCGTCTCCTACCTCGCCGGTCCTCGTCACGCCCCAGCACTTCTCAGTGTCGCGTCAGCGCGGCCCACCGCCTCGGCTGAATCTGGCCGGGAGCAGCAAGATTCACAGAGATGATGTCTTCATGGCGGATGGGGAGGACACAGCGCGGGGAGACTTGACCCGGGTCTTGATGGTGAGTAGCACCTGAGTCTCTGCCCATGCGAAACGTCAGCTAATCATCTAGCTCACACCTCGACCCACTCAAAGCGCCTTTGTCTCACCCTTCGCCGACTCGCCGAACGCAGACCAAGATGCACACGTCCGACCCGACAACTCACCCCTTCTCCCACCTTTGTCCGAATGGTCTCTCCCGCCCGTGCCGAAGCATGGTCCGCTCCGCATCACCCCGTCGTGCGACTCGCTGCTCGGCCTCAGCACACCGAGCAGACGAGGATCGATGCACAGTGGCCGGACCATCCACATCTCCTTCCCCTCAGGCGCACCAGACGAGGAGAAGCCGAGCAGTCTGAAGGGAGAAGAAGCCACAGTCGCCCCTGCTTCCTATCGTGAGTCCATGTCTCAAGGCGCGACGGAGCCACTCTCAATGTCTCAAATCTGGACCCTTGCCCCTGTTCCTCCTGATGACTGGCTCCCCGTTCATCATGCTACCGTTCATCTTGCTACGTCTCACACTCCACGCTAGATGAAGGAGCGAGCAGAGCGGGTGCGCACTTCGTACAGGCAATAGCTGATCTATATTAGGCACACACCGTCCGACCCCATCTGACGGCTCGTCCATCATCTCCTCGAGCTCGTCAAAACGCTCTGACTGGTCTGATCGGTCCACTCCACCCTCCATCCCTGGCAGAACCAGCAGCAGGAAGCGACCCAGCTTACCAGCTCGCATATCGAGCTTGAAGCCTTCTACCGGATTCCCTCATTCCCGCCCTTCCTCCTCACACACTCCTTCCTGCTCGTCATCACGTCGGCCGTCCAACGCTTCCGTGATCAGCGCTCAATCTGTCTTGGATCCCTTCCCCATTGCTACTTCCGCCCCGGCGGACGCTCCTCCTCTTCCCGCGCTACCTCTTTCGCCTGTTCCCACAAGGCACTTCCGGTCCAGCTCCATCGCTTCCATCCCCCTGTCCCCGGTCCTCGGCTCGCCGGTCGACTTCAGCGCAATCCCCTTCTCCGGCCTGGACCTCGTCGAGCGTGATCTCGTACTTCGTCGAACCACCTCCGCTCCCCATCTCCGCGCCTGGCGCCACTCCCAAACCGCTATGACTTCCTCCCCCTCCTCCAAGCGCATTCGTACGCTGGGTACCCCCAGGACGCCCAAAAGCGCTCGATCATCCGGTATCGACTTCTCTGGCTCTGACTCCCCGTCATCACCCTGGCGGGCATCCATCCTGAACTTTGAGTTCTTCCCCTCCCCCAAACCCTCTCCGCTCGCCATCGAACATATTGCGGAGCCACGCGATCGGACGAGCCGCCGGTCCGACCAAGAGATCGTCATCCCCCTCTACCAGACCCCGCTATCTCCCCAGGCATGCGTCCGGATCCGGCCGGTACCGAGCACATCGCGGCGGGGCACTGGTTTGGCACCAGATCTGTACGCGGAGGTGAAGCGCGTGGACAGGATGAGGAACCTCATCGCCAGTGCGGGGGTGAATGAGGCGGAAGAGGCGCTTCATGAGGCAGAGGAGTGGACGTGGGCCAGTCCACCTCCGAGGGAGGGGCGATTGGTGAAATTTGTGGGGGTTGGTGCGGAGGAAGGCGGCGAGAGCAAAGTCGGTCACAGGCGTCAGATCAGCGCAGCGAGCCAGCTCAGCGTCGGGACGGCCTTCGGCTCGGACATGGGGTTGAGCGAGAGCCACTCCATCGATACCATCAGCGAGGAAGCTTCAGTCCTTACGCCGAACTCGAGCACCACCTTCCTTGCTATCCCATTGCCAATCGTCGCCGACCCCACCACCCCGACTGCCACGCACGGCTTCCTCTCTCCTGAGGCGGACATCACCCCCAAAGCCCCTCTCCGCACTCCCTCGTCTATACTCAAGCACTCGGCTGGCCAGTCGCTACTAGACAGCCCCAAGGTCGCTGGGCCGAAGACCAAGTACTTTGGCTCGCTCGCTTTCGGATCCGAGCCAATGCCTCGCAAGATCCAACCAAGATCGTCACAGCCGGAGGTGCGGGGGAAAGAGGGGGATGATCAGGAGGCGCAGGGACGTGAAGCTAAAGGCAGCGTCATTCAGCCAGGAAGAAAGGCGGTCAAGGTCAAGGCCAAGGCGAACAAGGAGAAGAAGGAGGGCGGGAAGTGGAAGTGGTCGATGCCGGAGCTGCATCCGGGGACGATAGGGGGATTAGTGTAGACGAAGAGAGTAGCTACTGTTCAATTGCTAGTCTGTACAGAGATATCATAGTTGTAGTATGTAGATCTGCACCTGCCCAAGACACCAGCCTTTACCGGTTACCCAAGCCCTGCATGATGAGGTGTGACGGCCCCCAAAGGCCCCTTTGCGGCCATGGTGGGATGAATAAGGTTTGGCTGTGTGCCGTAAAGGTCGTTTGGCCACCCAACAGCTATTGTTGTCGCCTAGACGACCATCACTTTGCATCTATATCTGACTTTCTTGTGCTTATTATGCCTCGAGACCGACGTCGAGGGAGCTACTGAGAGATAATCCCGGGAACGGCCAGAAAGAACTTGTCAAAACGGGGCCACCGGCCGCCCTCAACTATAGGGATATTAGTCAGCCACCCCTTCGTTTTTTACATCCAAGTCTCTTCTTGTACAAGATGGCCGGCCCATCTTCACCTCTCATCACCCCCTCCTCACCCACGCTATCCATCCGCACTACCGCTGGCCGGCAAGTGGGGCATCATCGCCGTCACTCCAGCTCCATCCTGGCGTCCATCCTTCAAACCGCCACTGCGGTCTTCACTTCCCCAACGTCCCCCTCCACAGGCGTTTTCTTCGATGAAGAAGCCAAGCTTGGCGAGTCGTCAAGCAGCGGTATGGTGGATAAGGATATCAAGCGGGTGGAGCTCAAGATAGGGGGAATGACTGTAGGTCCAATGCGCCCGAGCCTAGGGGCTGTGCTAATTATAGTGCGGCGCATGTGTAGCAGCCATCGAATCCCAGCTCATGCAGCCCGGTATAGCCTCGGTCCAGATATCACTGCTCGCTGAGCGAGGAGTGGTGGAATATGACGCGGATTGGCAGGACGCCAAGGGAGTCAAATGGGATGAGGCGCGGATAGCGGAGGAGGTGGAGGACATTGGATTCGAGGCGACAGTGGTGGAAGTGAGCGAGATCCAGGATGTTGAGCTACGTGTATACGGGTCAGTTGGTTTTCTGATGGGCAGCTGATCTTAAGCTGATCTCTTAGTCTCGCGGATGATGGCTTGGTGGATTCCATCATATCGACCATTACCTCTCTCCCGGGCGTACAAGCCGCCACTCTACCTTTCCCCCATACCCACCTCTCCTTGCGGCATGCTCCAGCCCTCACCTCACTCCGGAGTATCATCGACGACCTCGCCCAGGCCTTCCCTCAGCTCTCCTTCCTTCCCACCTCATCCGACAACTCGGACCAGCTCGCGTCGCTGCAGAAGCACCGAGAAACGGCACTCTGGCGCCGGATGATGATCCTGTCGGCGTCCTTCGCTATCCCAGTCTTCGTCATCAGCATGCTGGCGATGTACATGCCGATGTGGCTGATGGGCTGGACGATGTGGCGGGTGTATACGGGGATCTATTTGGGCGATTTGGCGTGTCTGGCATTGACTATACCGGTGCAGTGTTTCTTGGCGAGACGGTTCTATGCCAACGCGTGGAAGGCGGTCAAGCACAAGGCTGCGACAATGTGAGTAGTATCAGGGGTGGGCTGAGGAACATCGCTGATCAGCAGGGATGTCCTCGTTGTCCTCGGAACGACCGCCGCCTTCACTTACTCGGTCCTCGGCATGCTTTTCGCCATGTTCTCGTCCGACGTCGACTTCCGCCCACAGACCTTCTTCGACACATCTACAATGCTCATCACGTTCGTCTCGATGGGCCGATATATCGAGAATCTCGCCAAAGGGAAGACCTCGGCGGCATTGACCGATCTTATGTCCCTCACCCCCGGCTCGGCTACCATTTTTGTCGATCCCGTTGCCAAGGACGGCGCCCAGGACACATCCACGGCTACTCGTAAGATCCCAACGGAGCTCGTACAGGTCAATGACATCGTCTTGGTCGTTCCTGGAGAGCGGATCCCAGCGGACGGAACTGTCCTGACCGGCTCTACCAGCGTGGACGAGTCGATGGTGACCGGTGAGGCCCTGTCGGTACCCAAAGTCGTTGACTCGCAAGTCATCGGCGGAACGGTGAACGGCCTCGGAACCATTAACTTTCGCGTCACGCGTGCTGGCGCCGATACCGCCCTTTCTCAAATCGTCAAGCTGGTCGAGGACGCCCAGACCAGCAAGGCGCCTATCCAGCAATTTGCGGACCGCGTTGCGGGCGTCTTTGTCCCCGCCGTCATCACCCTCTCGCTCGTTACATTCTTCTCCTGGATGATCATATCACACCTCCTCTCGGACCTTCCGGATGTTTTCCACTCTCCCGGCGTATCGAAATTCGGCGTCTGCTTAAAGCTGTGCATCTCGGTCGTCGTCGTTGCGTGCCCGTGTGCACTGGGTCTCAGCACCCCTACGGCGGTAATGGTCGGGACAGGCGTCGGCGCTCAGAATGGGATATTGATCAAGGGCGGGAAAGCGCTCGAGGCGTGTCGCGGGATTAGGCGGGTGGTGCTGGACAAGACGGGAACGATAACGGAGGGAAAGATGAAGGTGGTCGCTGTGTCCTGGGCGGCAGTCGGGGATCTGCCGCCTCGCGAGGAGGCGTTCGAGGTGGATAACGTGTCCACTTTGTCCCGATCAACGGCTGCGTCGCCGCTCCAGCGTCACACGGTACTCTCCCTCCTCGCCTTGGCAGAATCCCGCTCGGAACACCCGCTCGCCATCGCTGTCGCGTCATATGGCAAGGACACCCTCATCCAGTCCCGCTTCACCGCTCCCACCGGGGAAGTCACGGACTTCGAGTCGGTCCCTGGCGAGGGCATCGAGGCGGTTGTTCGCCTCTCCAACGCAAAAATAGAAGAACGGGTCCGGATCGGAAAACTTGACTACGTCTCTCGTTCGGACGAGAAATCCTCCGAGGCATTCGGTCCGGCCTTTCCCTCGGCCTCTCTGAAAGCTTTCGAGCTCTCGCAGATGAAGGCGGGCCGAACGGTCGTCTACGCCTCGGTCGTACGGAACGGTACTGCCATTCCTCTCCTCGCCCTGGCACTCGCGGACGCGCCCAAACCTTCGTCTGCCCATGCCATTGAATCTCTTCTCCGGATGGGTATCCAAGTCTCCCTCCTCACTGGCGATTCGGAGATTACTGCTCGGGCCATAGCGCAGCAAGTCGGTATCGACGAGGACGAAGTCTACGCCGGTGTCTCCCCACGCGGAAAAGCCAAGATCGTCCGGGACCTCATGGCACGGGACGGCGAGCGTGGCGTCGCCATGGTTGGCGATGGTATTAATGACTCGCCCGCCCTCGTCGCTGCCTCGCTCGGTATTGCCCTCTCATCCGGCACGTCGGTCGCGATCGAAGCGGCGGATCTGGTGCTCATGCGCTCGGACCTTCTGGACGTCGTCGCGGCGCTGGATCTGGGGAGGACGATATACCGCCAGATCAGGATCAACTTGCTCTGGGCATGTTGCTACAATATCCTCATGATACCGCTGGCGATGGGTGTACTTCTGCCTTGGGGTATACATCTGCACCCCATGATGGCAGCGGCAGCGATGGCGTTCTCGAGTGTCAGTGTAGTGGCTAGTAGTCTGACATTGAAGGTAAGCTCAGCCGCAATCCTCTCTTTCCCGAGGAGACCGAAGCTGACTCGTCAGTGGTGGCGCAGACCCAAATCATCCATCATGCCAGGCGACCCCTTCACACCCGGCGGCCTATCAGCCGGTATCCCCTCCCTCTTCTCTTCTGCTCGCGACGCAGCTCATACTACCTTCCGCTCATTCGCAGGCGTCGGCGAGGCTATCCAGCGGCGGTCTAGCACTATGCCACTCTTACGGAGGTTGAGTCTACGGAGGAGATCGCAGGCGGCAGCGGGGGCAGGGGCGGGCGAGTATGAGGCTATACCGATGGATAGGAGCCGGACGCCCATGTTGCCGATATAGGACAGGTGTAAAGAAGCTACGAATCTTGATGATGCGAAATTGTATATGATGAACTCAACTACAGAGCATGTGGATACACGCAAAGCCAGCGGAGACCAAAGTAATCGTCCTCGATGCATAGAGACTGCTCCAAATTCGCAGGCCTAGTGCTTGATCGTTCCCCCTCGCCCCCATTTCTCATCCAAAAAGTCCGTCATCCACTCATACACCTCTCTAAACGCCTCGCGTTTGTTCATCCCGTGGTTCCTAGCGTATCAGCTCAGCGTCCCGTTCGTGCTCGTGGCAGAAGCAACTCACGAATCCGTAAACATCCTAAACCTCCATCCCCGCACATGTTCCTGCGTAAACTTATCCACCAAACTCGCCGAGTTCAAATAATGAACATTATCGTCCCCGCTCCCATGCGCCAGTATAAAGTCGACCTTGCCGAACGCCGAGACGTTGTTGACTGCTGACTGCACGTATCCCTGTTCGTTGAGAGCAGGGACAGACATGTATCGTTCGGTATAGATGGAATCGTAGTAGAGCCAATTCGTAACAGGAGCGACGGCCATTCCGAGGGAGATGACGCCAGAGTCGGCCTCGAGGGTTTTGCAGGTCATGTAGCCACCGTAGCTCTGCCATTGTCAGCTACAGAATCTTCTCGACCTGGCCAGCAGAAGGATATCGTAACTGACCCATCCCCAGATTCCGATCCGGGAAGTATCCACATAAACTCGCTTCGCCGCATCCCGAGCCGCCGCAATCTGATCCACAACCTCCCAATGCCCCAAATCGTCCCTGACCGGATTTCGCAACTTGCGTCCGGCAAAGCCAGTCCCGCGCCCGTCGACCATGATGACGATATACTTCTTTTCGGTGACGAGGTATGTGTGCCAATCGCGCTCCCACTTATTGGAAACGGTCTGAGAGCCGGGGCCGCCATACCTGAGGATCAGCTGTGCTGGAGAAGCACTAAAGAGGAAGTAGCTCACACTCGGATCAGTACCGGGTACTTCTTCCGGCCGCTGGTATCCAGGGTGGACGGCATCATTTCGAGCATGTTCAGAGCTGTCGTGTCAGCTCGATTATTCTGCGGAGATGAGCAGGCCAAACTAGCTCACTATGTCCGTCGCTCTCGAGCGTAGTTCGGCTGATGATTGGTCTCGCATACTCGCTAAGCGTATGGTTTAACTTCTCGTTCCCCTCCAATAGCTGCGCAGAACCTACTCCTCAGCACCAGCCAATCACCACAACGGAGGGGCATACCTTTCTCGCCGGCCTCGATGACCTTCTGCCAGGGCACGTCCGGGCCCTTGTACTGCAGAACGTAGTATCGTCCGCCGGGAGAGAACGAAACTTCATGGTACCCGCCAGCAGAAACATCAGTCAGAGCCGTGCGGGACGAGTCATAGCCGATCCCGTCCACGGCGCGGGGGATGGCCACGGAGAAGAGATGCCGATCGATCGAGGGTTGAGCTGCGACGAAATAACTATTTATTGTCAGCTTTACTACTCATTCGCCTGTGAGAGGATAGCAAAATTACATCAAGCCTTGATCCTCGTCCACACCTGATATCTGCGCGACCTCCCCCTTGTCCCCCATGTCGATCCATATTGGCTTGGTCGCGTTAACAGGGCTGAAGAATGCTAGCGCGTTATACCCATCTTTGGGTACAATGTCGAGGTATCCCGAGATCCCACTATGTATCGGCCTGACATTTTGTCCCTGTCTCCATTAGCCACGATCTATGCGAACAGAAAGGAGGACATACCGCATCGATCCAGCCATCGTCTCCTTCTTCACCTTCGGATCCCAGCTTCCGCACCACCTTCCCCTTCTCCGATCCCTGGAAGACCACCACGCTACCCCTCCTGGCTGCCCTGTCTGTCTCCTTGACGAGCAGCGCGTCGCCTCCTACCCATGCGACTTCGGCGATGATGCGGTCTGCTAGTGGAAGGGCGGCGTCCCAAGAGAGCTCTTGTTTCGCACGAGGAAGGGAGCCTGTCTCGGCATAGGTGGCGAGGGAGAAGGTGTGGACTGATACAAGTGGGTTCGGCGTGCCAGGCTTGGGGTATCTGGGAATCAGCTCCGCGGTCCGACATGTTGGAAGATGCCAAGACACTCACTTCATGTCGAGCTCCGTAGGGTACTGATGAACGCTGAAGGCATCTCCGGTTGGATTATAGTACTGCAGCCTATAATTCTTGACCTCCGTCTCGTCGCTTCGGAGGTAAGCGACCGTCTGGCCATCGGGGGACCACCACAAGACCGAGTCTGTCCCGTACACTTCCTCCTCGTACACCCAGTCGGGAACGCCGTTAAAGACCGTCTCGCTCCCGTCCGTCGTGACTCTTACCGCGCGCGGTTCCTTTCCACTCATCTCCTTCTCTGGGATGATGTACAGGTCGTTGGACTGCACGAAGGCCAAAGCGTGCCCGACCGGCGACCACGAAGCAAACGCGATCTGTGGTGGTTCGGACGGAGCGGTGATGGGGAAGGTGGACGCGTCGGAGAGTCGGTGGATCCAGTAGTTGCCGCGCGTCGAGTGACGCCATTGCTGGACCGAGTTGGAGCGGAACAGGACGTATTTGCCATCGGGGGAGAGACGCCAGGTTTGCCAGTCGAGCTGGTGGCCTTGAGCGTCGAGGACGTGGGAGGAGTTGACGAGGAGGGAGGAGTGAGTCATGTTGGACACGGTGGAGAGGATGATGTTGCGCTCGTCGGATAGGCGGGAGAAGGTGCCATCCGGTGCTGGACAATCAGGATGGCAGAGAAGTAGAGCAGATCAGGATTGACTTACCCTCCTTGACCCAGTTCAGAGTCTTGGTGGTGACCTCAAATGTTCCATTAAAGATGTGGTCCATTGTAATGTGCTTCGTCCCAGACTTGACCAGATGCGTCGGCACCGAGTACACGGTGCCCGCAAACGCTCCAATGAGACCGGCAAGCACCAGTATACCGATCAGGGCAGCCAGAACCCTCTTTGACCTCTTCCGTGGCCGTAGCTTGCGGTCTCAGCTTAGATCCTCCCCTTCACCGGCGCCCAAACCAGACTCACCCTTCTTGGCTCGGTCACATAACCCTGCCCCTCACCATCCCCATCCTCTCCCGTCCCGCTCTCCATCATGCCCTCATCCTTGAACCGTCTATCCTTCTCATCGAAAGGCTCCACGTCCAGCGCGTCCCGATAGATGATGTCCGATTCGTCCGAGTCCGATTCGAGCGACCGGCGTGGGGGACGGGGAGGGGAGTCGTCCAGCCTAATTGCGTGGGTATCGATGTGACGCGGCGGGCTGGATGGGCCTGGAAGGGGAGTGTAGGCCGACATGACGGCCGTCAGTACCTCTCAGGGGGTTGTATGGTCAGATGCAAAGGCGAGAGACTGGATGGGGCATCTAACGGGCACAAAGGCAGAAGTGGAGGTGTATTCGGCGAAGTCCGACGTGTTGACGAAGGACATGACGGCGACGAGGACAGCTTGGGCGACGTTCCATTGCCCATATCACTCGTGTACACCAGGTCAAGCTCCAAGCAGCTGAGATCATCAATAGGACCCAAGCGGGAATACTGGGAGCGCGATCAAGCGCCAAAAATCACCATGATCAAATTCATCCTCGTCCAAGTGAGCTCCAGTCTCCCTTGGACTTCTGGGTCAAAGCTCACACCGCAGAATCGACAAGGCAAGACCCGGCTATCCAAATGGTACACACCCTATGACGACGACGAGAAGGTCAGATTACGCGGCGAGGTGCATCGCCTGATCGCGCCTCGAGATCAGAAATATCAGTCCAACTTTGTCGAGGTGAGCTGAAACAATTGCACCTCGCGCTGCTCGACTGAGCGGTCTCGTTCGACCCTTGCCCATGGGGTAGAGTCTAGGACATAGCTGACGGTACTAGTTCCGGAGCGACAAGATCGTCTACCGCCGATATGCCGGTCTCTTCTTCTGCTGCTGCGTCGATTCGAACGATAATGAGCTGGCATACCTCGAAGCTATACATCTCTTCGTGGAGGTCCTTGGTGAGTCTTCGCAACCGCTGTCCTCTTCCCTTTGGGGTGTCGAGCTGGTACGGAAACCACATATGTAAAGATGCTGATACTGCCAGATGCATTCTTCCAGAACGTCTGTGAATTGGATCTCGTCTTCTCCTTCTACAAGGTATGTGCCCTGCAAGCGTTCCCCTCTCTTGCTTCCTATGTCGTCGGAGTTCCTCCCTCTACTCCTTCCCCTGTCAGCTTCGTTACCCCTTACTCTTTCGCGATGTGGGGCTGTGGACGTCCACGAACGAAGACAAGACAGGCGGGACTGCCAGACTTCAGCTGATCCATCAGGTCTACGCAATACTAGACGAAATCTTCCTTGCGGGCGAAATAGAAGAGACGAGCAAGCAAGTCGTTCTCGATAGGTTAGACTACCTCGAGAAGCTGGAATAAGGCTATCTAGCGAGAACATCGCTATTACTCGGCGCCGGGTTTTATGAGACGCTTGTGTAGGGATAGAGTATGGGATGCATGTTGTATTTACGTGGTACATACAGATCGGCCGCTTGCGTTTCCTGGAACCTTCCCCTACATATCCTCATCCCGTCCCTCCCCTCTTCCCCTTCTCCTTCTGCTCAGCCGAGCTGTCCATAGTCCGCCGCTCTCCCTGCGTTCACACCGGCAGGCTCAAACTGAATCTCTCCCTAGCCGCTTGTCCTCTCTCCTCTGCTCGATCTAGCTGAGTCAGCCCGCTGCACCCGCTCCTCGCCGCATCATCTCATGTGTCAAGAGGAACACATGGCTTACCCATTTCCCCTTACATTCCCTATACGCCCGAAAGAAGTCCATACACTAGGCGCTATCAGCTCAATATCCACAATCAGGGTGATGTACCCGATCTGGACGGGACGACAGAGCTCACCTCTTCCCGATTATAATGTGTCCGTTCCAGACACTCTAGTGATGCCTTACTTGCTGCTTCACATGGATCTGCGTACTAGGACCCATCAGCCTGTGTACTTTAGGCATAGGCTCCTGCTGGTCCATATGAAACCGGTGTGAAGCTCACTTTCGTTGTCGTTGCCCGTCCCTAAAGCGAGTCAGCGTGAACATTCACCAAGTGGCAGAAGCCACTGATAGCTTCGCAGATGTCGACCTACTCTGAAAGTGTTCTTGTAGTCTTCGGGCTTCTCGCTCGCCCTCGTCGGCGGAGCTGGACGATCCTCGGCGGCCAAGGGCCGTTTCGACGGCGGGACCTGCGATGCCATTTTCTGTCCGTTCGTGGCCCTTTCCGTTTCTGTATCCACGCGCAAAGTACTTGTTAAGCTTGTTCGCGTTGTCCTGAGATAGGTAGAGCAGTCAGAGAGGCGATATATGAGCGGGAGGTGGAACTTCTTCAGCGAGATCGACGGTCACAAGGTGAAACGTCAATGTGGGGCCCCGCACCACCCAGGCGCCCAAAGAGAGACGCGAAGCTGCCAACTTTCAGCCTCTTGTACCTCATCCTTCACTCACGAAGCGCAGAGCAGCCCAGAGAAGCTCAACACGGTCTGATTGGGCGATATGCCTTCTGCAGGCGATGTGATCTCGACAATAGCGGGGGTGGGAATGGCGGTCGGGTCAGTCCTTCTCTCCCTTTCCCCTTCTCGCTCATCTCGAAATCTCGGGCGAGGCGGGCCTCGTAGCTGACAAGTGCAGACCTCCGCTAGTCTATGTGGACCAGGCCGTCAGTATCATCCGGAAGAAGTGTGTCTGTCTCCCACTGGCGTGGCGGTGCAGCCCCGAAGCACATGGAGATAGATAAAGAGCGAAATGCTGATGTACCAGGGACTCCTCAGGATTCTCGCATGGTACGTCGCCAACCACTTAATTACAGCGGAAAGCGAGGCATCAGCCAGCCTTATTGATGGCTATATACTGACTGTACTGATAGACGTCTGTGGCGTACTGCTCATCGCCAATATCATCCGGATCTTCTTCTGGCTCGGCAATCGCTTTGAAACCCGTAAGCTCCTTCTCCTGCCTTCATTCATGATCCTGACGAAGTCCGTCGTCTGAGAGCCGGAATCGTTCTACTACATGACTGAGCCGCACTGAAACTACAGCCCTCCTCGTTCAGTCCATCCTCCTAATCGTCTCACAGCTCCTCCTCCTCTCCATCTGCCTGCACTACCGTCCCTCCCCCACCTCCCCTACTGCAGACTACGCTCCTCTCTCCCCCATGCTCGACGCCCCAGATTCATCCTCCTCTCCCGACTACCCCTCACATCATCGCCCCTCCAGCCCGTCCGGCCATGCACGTATAGGCAACCTCCCCCGATCGCGCAAATCCCGGTTTACCGAGATGTTCACCTCACGCCCATTCGGGTTCTGGCAGTGGGCTGCGCTAGGCCAGTATTTGGAGTTTTTGGCGGGGTTGATTGTGGTTCTGGGGGTGTCGCAGGTCGTGTTTGGGCGGTGGAAGTGGTATATCGATGCGTGAGCTGATGGGCCCTTCCGAGCTCATGGCCTTTGGAGATACAGTCAGCTGATCGCCTACAGGCTGGGCTTCATAGCGCTGTTCATCGAGTCCACGTTGCCGATCCCGCAATTCATTGCCAACTATAAGCGGAAAACATGCTATGGTTTCCGATCATCCACCCTCGCCGGTTGGGTATTTGGGGACAGCTTCAAGTAAGTCTCGGCTTCCTCACTTCCTCCTACCTACGTTTCTTGCAGGTTTGCTGAAGCTGACAAACAGGACTGTCTACTTCTTCATCCGCAATGCACCCCTTCAGTTCAAGGTCACCGCGATCCTCACGGTATGCTGGGACTGCGCCGTCCTTGCCCAACGAGTCATCTACAAGGCCGAACCGCCAATATCGGCCCGAGGGGAAGATGAGGAAGAAGCCAGGGGTCTGAGATTAGGTGGTGCGGCACCTGGTTAACGTATCAGAAACTAGCAGGATGCATGGGTCAAGGAGTGATCCCTCTTGTTTGCCAGCGATCCCTCTCTCTCCAAGTCTCCATCTCCCAAACTCTCCGCTGCCATCTCCCTGACCCTCCATCGCCCGGCCTCCCAGATCCGACATCCAACATCTCCGCCTGAGCCCCAATATCCCACGCAACGCACAACTCCGCCCTCTACTTCTTCTTCTCGACGACAAGCGAGTCCCATTCGGCCCGCTCGCTGTCCTCCTTCGCGACCTGCTCGATGATAGGGGCGAGGTATCGTGTGTCCTGCAAGATTAGCCATAATACCAACATGAAATGCGGCACGTCGGTAGTCATCCCGCCGGGTGTGTTTTGTACATCTCCGCCTCGCAGGAACTAGAGCCGCAGACGGAAAGAAGCAGCAACTCACGTCCTCGGGCTTGAGCCACTGGTCTTTTGGCAATTCACGGTGCAGCACCGACTGCTGGAACGCCTGCTTCATCCGGAATACACGGTCGTACGATTCTCGCTGGGGCAGACGGGTCAGAGCCTGTCATGTCAGCTCCCACACACCTCATGCCCGCCGGCTCCACCATCTCCGCCTGTTCCACGTCGCATCCCTTCTTCCCGGCTGTCTGATCCTACTTCAAATACCCCGGCAAAACGCACCTTCTGCACATCCTCCCTCTCCTCAATAATCAAATCATCATACCGCAGCCCGTGCTGCCTGTATCCCGTAATGTGCGCATAGGCATTCGCGAGCGGCTTGAGCGACTTGTACATGCCGCCAAACCGCGCCTTGAGCGCCGGGGCAAGACTAGAAGAATTAGCTCTAAGATCCAGATCGGCATGTCCGCTCTCGCTGAGATCGAGCGGATTTCGCCTATGCAGATGAAGTGACGCACGAGAGACCGAGAGGACCACCGAGGACGGGCATTTTGATTGTATGGGAAGGGTAGGTATGGGAGGGAGATGTATGTATGCCAGTTCCGCTGTAGCAGCTTGTCGAATCGGAGCAGCCTGCAAAGTCACGTACAACTCGACTTTCTATTTGGGCCTACCACTTTGGCCGAGAGCGGAAGAAACCGGAGGATACGCACGGATATCGATTTGGGTGGCGATTCAGCCAGCTGTCGGTGTGGCGGCGGGCAGCGAGAGACTCAGCTCGTACTCTACTATGTAATGCGATGAACGTGCCTTACCGTCATAGATAGGGATCGCCTGGTCAGTGAGCGCCTGTCGACTCCCAGCTCCACCCTGCAATATAGGAGACGGGGGAGGTGACAGCCAGGTATGTTTCTCGGTGCAAGGGCCCCAGGAGGCGCCTCAGTGCCTAGTGTGGCAGCAATCTCCGTGTCTCCGACACCAGGAAGGGTTCCTTTCAGTAGTGATCCCTTCCATCCACATGGCTATATACGGTCATAACGGTCTATGGACTACAGCAGGCCCTGGTTCCTTCTGTACCTCGTTGTTCGATTCTTCGAGCAGGTGCCGCTGCCGCATACGTATTACTGAGCTGCAGCATATCTAGCATTAACCGAACTCTGAGCGTCGAAGAATCAATCCCTCCGAATTCACAAGGGTATACCCCATCCTCCTCGTGATCCCTTACAGTCCCACTATCTGACAAGCCTGATCCCATCATGCCTCCGCATGTCTATCAACCACTCACGCAGACCAACACCGGGTCGTTCAGTCTTCCCGCTACATCCGCCCCAGATCAGTCACCCGAGGAAATCGCCTCCCCCGCCCCTATACCAGCCCATCCAGTCGAAACTTCCTCCCCTGAGCCCCACTCTCTCGTTCCGCTCCCCCGTACACCCCCAAGGACCCCTTTACCAGACGACCTGACCCTGTACATCCTCGAAGTTTGGGCCCGCGCCATCCGCCCTCCGCCAATCCCTCCTCATGTCTACCTGGCCGCTACCACAATGTGCCTTCACCTCCCGGGTACCACTGACCGGCAATGGCGGATCGAGTACAAAGATGGGGTACAGGATTGGCCTTCTCTTGGTCCGCGCCGTACTGTTCGGCTGATTGCTTGGGTGAGTCCCCCCGTAGACGGAGGTGAAGAAGCACAATGGGCAGGGGAAATCATGGTTCACCTGAAACTCGGGGATGAGGGGATGGTAGAGAGTGTTTTCTGGCGCTTTGGACCGGGATCAAGGACAGCGGACAATGCATGGGACGATTGGAGGCGGTATAGCGAGGATCGATACAAGGCTGCGAATGGCGCGGATGACGAGCTGAACAGTCAGACGATGAGGGATTGGAGTGTGGTCACTGAGCCTGGGACTGTTCGTACTATCGCTGTCGGCGTGGAGGAGGGGCTTGGGGTGAAGTTGTCGAGCGAGCGGATGGAGGAGCTGGAGGATAGGCTGAAGAGGGTCCTGACCAAACTTCAGCACGAAGGAAAGGAAATTCGGCGGGTCGCTGTCATGAAGCGACTGAGGAGGTCGAGACATGTTTGGATGCCTTCGGTGCCTGTGCAAGTGCTATGCGTCGAGGAAAAGCAAGCGGATCCGGCGGTTGTTAACAGTGGCGGAGAGGGAAGCCGCGATGGGATGCGAGAGGGAAACGGAGTCGTTCATGCGACAATCATCGTGGATCGTACGAGTCGCGGAGGAATACGCACGATGACTGTGATGTATGCGGGAGAGGAGCCGATCGTCCGTATTTACCGGAGCAAGTATCCGCCACCCGAGCTGGAGGGCGATGCGACGGAGAGATCCTTGGGCAGGGTGGAGCGCTTGGTGGTTGGTGTGGACGAGGCGGGAGATCTAGGAGGCGGGATGTAGTCTTCAGACAACGAGGCAGGGTAGGACCTTGATGGATCATTGACATCCCGTGCGATTGTGCTCCGTCGTTCATGTATATATGATGTCAGCCGATGCATAGCATAAATGGAGGCTTTCCTGGTCAGTGTCAGCAGGCTGCACAAGAGGACGCCGAGTCAGTTAAGCGGTCGTCCGCACATGTATGGAGGTCCAGCGGTCAGCTGCACGTGTGTACAAGACACATCCTTTCTTGAGCGATCCTTTTAGACCCGCCTCCGCGCTTGGGTGTCAGCTTGCCAGAGCGAAGGCCTCGTCAGTAGCGCGCTCCTTGACGGATTCCGTGATCTGCTCGTCAACATATACATACGGTCATGTCAGCATTAGCGCCTGCACTGGAGCAATTGAATATGTCGAACGAAGGCTCCCCTCTCCCTGATCAAACGGCCCAGAACGGGCCCAGCCAGCCGACCCAGAAGGCTTCCAGCCTCGCAAGCTCGCCGCCCACCACTCCCATCTTCCCTCCTCCCGATTGTCAAGCCCCCTCCCACACTCTCCGCCCCATGCATCCACCCACCTTCCTCACCGCATCCCTTCTGACAATCTACGTCCGCTCGATCCAGCGCCCTCCCGTGCCACTCCAAGTCCACCTCGCGTTCGACGCCATCTCTGCCCGTCTCACCGGCTCCAACGAACGCAAGTGGCGCATCCAGTACATGACCGAGAAGAACACCTGGCCTGGGATCGGCGAGCGGTGCACCGTGAGGCTGATCGTGTGGCCTTGGTCGGCACCTGGAGAAGAGCCGAGGTGGGCGGCGGAGGCGATGCTGCATTTCTTGCTGGGGAAGGAGGAGGGGCGGTTGGAGAATGTCGCGTGGAGGTTTGGGCCGAGGGCGGGCGGAGTAGAGGAGCGATGGGACGATTGGAGGATGTTTCATTTTGAAAAGTACTACGGGGTGGCAGAGGATAGTACGCTGTCGGGCTCGGGAGGACCGTGGGAGTTGGTCCGGATCGGGCTGAAGAGGGGCAGGGAGTCGATGATGGCGGAGACGGTGGTGAACCTTGTATGGAGGGGAGTGAAGCAGGCGCTCGGGAAGCCGTTCGAGCCGGACCAAGCTCAGCTGGGGGTGATGCTCCGCCGAGTGGCCGAGCGTCTCGGCGAGAAGGACACGGCGGTAGGGGCGTTGGTTGTCGGTCAGCGGTTCAGAAAGTCGCTCAAGAAGGAGCAGTACATCCCTGCAGCGTGTGTGCAGGTGTATACGCGAGTGCCGGACGTGTTGGGGAAGATCATGGAGGATGAAGAAGAGGAGGAGGGGAGGCTGGGCACATTGAATGCTCCGGGGGCAGCAGGAGAGGTGGTGGCGGTCATCATGATTGATGTGTGGGGAAACGGCAAGATGAAGCTCATGGGTGTCATGTACCCCGACGAGAAGCCTGTGGCGCACTTTTATCGGTCGCGGTTCCCTCCTCCTGATCCGACCAGTATTCGGCAGGCGGTCAAGGACGTCAGAGCTGGGCGGGCAGGTCTGACGCATGAGGGGGAATCAGCGGGATCAGCGGGAGGGGTCAAAGCAGCCCCGCCGCAGAGCGAGTGAGGCGCGCGAGAGACAGAGGCGGGGGTGCGCGCGGAGACGCAAACGGAACGAGGAGACGGTGGGGCTATCCAGAAACCACATGTACATATCAGAACGGTAATGCTGGTTTTGTACTCTGCTTCGCTTCCGCCTTGTTCTGCAGGGATCAGCTTAGGTACTACACATTTCGGGGCGGCAGAGCTCACCCGTTTCCATTCAGCTATCCGCTTCTCCATCCCGGCCAATCGCTCCTCCGTCTCCCGCTGCCTCTCCGGCCTATCCCGCTCATGCTTGTGCCCCTTGAACTGCACCTTCCGACCCTCATACAGCGTCTTCTTCGCCTTTATCTGTTGATCCGCCTGCCAAGCGAGGCTCGCTTCCGTCCCGTCGGACAGGGTATGCGAGAACGGCGTGGATGTCGCCGAGGGGGCTGGAGGCAGTGATTCGGGAGCGAACCAGAATCGGAGCTGCTTTTCCCGCCGACGGGATATGGAGCGAGGCTGTACGGCGCCTGAAGCGACCGAGCGATGGATGGAGAATGGGTTGGGGAGGGAGGAGGCGGAGGGGTCTGAGATGCGCTGTCGCTGGATGTAACGCTCGATGACGGGTGGGAGCTGTGAGGTGGTTGCGATTGGGTCGGAGAGGGTGAGGGAATGGAAGCGCCTGGAAGGGCCAGCTACGGCTTGCCTGAGTGTGTTCATGGTTGCTGTAGTAAAAGCTACTCGTCGTATGCACACTATATGAGGTGACTTGGCTGGCGACAGCTGTGACTGAAATCGGCCGCGGCAAAAGTGCCACACTTCGGCGATATCCTTCCAAAACGCCGGGGTAGCCCTGAAGCTTGCCGTTCCGTCTCGCTCCGCCCACCCAGCAGAGCGAGCCGTTTTCCTCCCCTTCCTAATATCTCCTATACCTCCCTCCCCTCCTCCCCCTCTTACCCTCACATACACATACAAAAATGACTCTTGTCACTCGCGGTGCATCGCGTCTCTCAAGGCAGGGCGGAAAGGCGTTCAGGAACGCCCGCGCCAACGCTGCCTTCTTCACCACCGCCGCCCAGGCCGCGCCGGCTTTGGTTGGCGGCTCGAAGGCTAGCGGATCCAGGATGGCTCCCATGAGCAAGAACGGTAAGTGTTGAGGGGATCAGAGATAGGGAAGAGGGGATCAGTGGAGAGGGAATAAGAGAAGGATCGGGCGGTATGGATGGAGAGTGAAATTCGGGAAAGATCGGGGAATTAGAGGAACGATGAACGTGTATGGATTGGGAGCGGGAAGGCACCTATACTATTCAATGTGGGGACAAGCTGACCTTCAGTCGCTCCCGTTCGCTCATACGCCACCCCCGCCAAGAACCTTACCGGCTCCATCAAGACCGTCATTGGTGCCGTCGTCGATGTTCACTTTGACGGCGAGAACCTTCCCCCAATTCTCAACGCCCTTGACGTCCAGTTCGCCGAGGGCCAGGAGAAGCCGGAGGGTGGCCGTCTGGTGCTCGAGGTTGCTCAGCACTTGGGTGAGAACACCGTCCGGTGTATCGCCATGGACGCTACCGCTGGTCTTATCCGTGGTCAGGGTGTCATTGACACTGGCGCGCCCATCATGGTTCCCGTCGGACCCGCTACCCTCGGGTATGTCTTCCACCCATCCTCTCAGAATCAAGTTGACCCTTCAGCCGTATCATGAACGTCATTGGTCAGCCCATCGACCAGCGTGGCGAGATCAAGGGCTCCAAGCTCCTCCCTATCCACAACGACCCCCCACCTTTCGTCGACCAGTCCACCCAGGCCGAAGTCCTCGAGACCGGTATCAAGGTCGTCGACCTCCTCGCCCCCTACGCCCGTGGTGGAAAGATCGGACTCTTCGGCGGTGCCGGTGTCGGCAAGACCGTGTTGATCCAGGAGCTCATCAACAACATCGCCAAGGCGCACGGTGGTTACTCGGTCTTCACCGGTGTCGGAGAGCGGACGCGTGAGGGTAACGACTTGTACCACGAGATGAGGGAGACGGGTGTCATCAACCTCGAGGGTGACTCCAAGGTCGCCTTGGGTAAGTTTTGCGTTTTTGGCCACACCTAGACTGTGCTGATCCTCAGTCTTCGGTCAGATGAACGAGCCCCCAGGGGCCCGTGCTCGTGTCGCCCTTACCGGTCTCACGATCGCCGAGTACTTCCGTGACGAGGAGGGTCAGGATGTGTTGCTCTTCATTGACAACATTTTCCGATTCACCCAGGCCGGTTCCGAGGTGTCGGCCCTGCTCGGTCGTATCCCGTCCGCCGTCGGATACCAGCCCACTCTCTCCACCGACATGGGGCAGATGCAGGAGCGTATTACCACCACCAAGAAGGGCTCCATCACTTCGGTGCAGGCCGTCTACGTGCCCGCCGATGATTTGACCGACCCGGCCCCGGCCACCACCTTCGCCCACTTGGACGCCACCACCGTCTTGTCGCGTGGTATCGCCGAGCTCGGTATCTACCCCGCCGTCGACCCTCTGGACTCCAAGTCCCGGATGCTCGACCCCCGTATCGTCGGTCAGCGCCACTACGACATTGCCACCAAGACTCAGCAGATCTTGCAGTCGTACAAGTCGCTCCAGGATATCATTGCCATTTGTGAGTCCTGGTTGATTCAGTGGTCGCTCGGAACAAGCTGACGATAACAGTGGGTATGGACGAGTTGTCTGAGGAGGACAAGCTCACTGTCGAGCGTGCCCGTAAGATCCAGGTAAGCTTTCCGCCTCGATATCTACGAGCTCAGCTTACATTCAGCGATTCATGTCTCAACCCTTCGCCGTCGCTCAGGTCTTCACCGGTATCGAGGGCCGTCTCGTACCCCTGAAGGAGACCGTCGATGCGTTCGAGGAGATCCTTGCCGGCAAGCACGACCACATCTCGGAATCGTCATTCTACATGGTTGGTGGTATCGAGGACGTCAAGGCCAAGCACGAGAAGGCGTTGAAGGAGCAGGGCGCGTAAGCGGGGCAGTTGGGAGGTAGAGTAGCGGAAATAGGTAGAGTAGATTACATCGAGACGTGGCTTTTGATAGAGGCGCGTTTTGTTGGGATGAAATCGAAATGGGCTTGCACGTCCGCCTGGTCAGCTTATTGGGTGATTAGAGGGATGCTGCGCAGCTTGCTGGGCTGGAGAAGAGCCACATGAAGCAATGATACGAGATGCACCAAGAAAGATTCCATTTCCTTCCATCTTGCCACCGTCTCCGTCTTATCACTTCTTCTATACAGCCTCATCTGACTTCTGCTGCGCCGAGCTACCACAATATTGGATCGCACATGCTTTCGCCACATGCAAGCTCAGGTACCCGCTCGGATTGGAATCTTCGGGAACGGCGTGACAACCCTCGGTTCGGGCCCGGACCTTTCTACCGCTTCCGGGATCCGATAAATCTCCGAACCCTTGAACTGAATTCGATCGTCGAGAGCCTTTTTGTTCTCATCCTCGCACGAGCCTCTCCCGGCCAACCTTCCTATTCCCACTGCAGCGCCTTCCTGCGGCCCTCGAACAGCATGTAAACGGGTAGCCGAGTCGCCCGTGTCCAGCGTCCAGCGGCTGACTGAAGGATTTCGGGCAGCGGGAAAAGGGAATGCGCTCATCTGTCCTTTGCCTTGTGGTTGTACCATTGACATAAGGACGTTTCAGACTGAAACATACCATTCCCTAGGCTCTATCCCCGCATACGCGCCACCCGACCCCAAGCATGTCGACGCACTCGCCTTCCCCTGCCCCCTCCCGCTCGCTCTCGGCAGAGGAAGAGGAAGCGCTGTGTCTGTCACCCCCTCGACGATCGCTTACCCCCGAGTTTGCAATCTCGGACCCTATCCCTGAGGGTATCGAGGTATCGTTTGAGCTCGAGCTTGATGAGGATGAGGGTCAGCATGAGGATGAGCACGAGCAAGAGGCAGAGTCAGGATCAGCATCGGCGTGAGTCTGTGCTCAGGGCTTTTTAATGAAGGACTTCTTCGGGTCAAGCTTATTCCTGCAGATCCAGGTCGAGCCGCTATTCCTCGGGAACGACCACCGACATCTCTGGCGCGCTCTCCAGTAGCTCTTCGTACCCTTCTACTCCTTCACCCATCACCTTCTACACCTCGCGCGACCCCGATACCCCCATAGAGCTCGGTTTCAGCTTTATCGATATCCCCTCGCCCACTCACTCTGCCTTTGCAGACCACCAGTCGGAGGATATAGATCCAGAGGCCACGCCACGCGCTGGGATCCGCACTTCTACTATCGTCAAGAAGCGGACGTCTGCGCCTGACGTGATGGAGGCGGTCGAGTCGTATCGTGCGGCCAGGCGGGCGACGTCTGTGGGAGCGACGAGCGGACGGCGGCGGTCGGGGATCGACATTCCTCGGGGACGGGATGCCGGATGGGACGTGGGGGAGTGGAGGCAGAAGGGGATGCAGAGGCGGAATAGCGTGAGCTCGGGCTCTGGGGATAGCGGAAGCGGGAGCATCATCATTACACACACTCACACACGCGGACGTCGATTATATCCATCCGGGCCAAACTCTCCGTCGAGCCGTCCGGATTCGCTCTCGTCCCTTCACCTAGTCAATCACAATTCACTTGTCGCTCGCCACTCAAGAGACCGAGTCGTCTCTGGTCTATCGGGCGTATGGACGGGCACAGACCATACCTGTACTACCATCACCTCGGTACTCGGTGCGGACTTGACGACCGCGACGACCGCCACTGCCGCCACTGCGACACGGACGGCGGCTCGTAATAGCGTCATTGTGCCTGAATCACAAGTTGATGTTTCAGCTGGGACGCTAGGGTCTCTTAGTCGACCAGACGATTCACCCATAGATCCAGTCTTTTATCACCATCGACCTATCCATCACACACAACAAAAGCAGTCGCCCATCCCAGAGCACACACCTACAACCCCTTCCCCCGTCGAATCTTCCTTTTCGGACATCCTCTCTACGCCGTGCGATCAGGAACACACAAAGCTGTCCCCGTCAGCGTCAGCGACAACGACAACCAAAGGGAGTCCCTTTGCGTCCTTTCCGGCCCCACCGCCCAGAGAAGCTACCCCTTCGCCCGGCTGCCCATCCCTCCTCCCCTCTCTACCCATCAGCGCCGGCGCCCTTTTGTCCACTTCATCGTCAGCTTCCACCTCGCCCTCGCCCTCACAGTCACCGCACCGAGGTACGAAAGAATCAATGTCGCAAGACGATACTGGTCGTTGGGTAGCTCATACCACAAAGCACGGTACGTCATGCATCACCGCATCCCTTCGCAGTGCTAGATCTGACCACCCCAGAATCTCCAGACCATACCCATCGCCCTCCCCCTGCCTTCACACACCAGAAGATACCCTCCCTCCCTTCATCATCGATCACTGCCTCAACCTCGACCCTTCCCGTCGAGACCCCTACCTACTCGTCAACAGGCGGTAGTCGGCGCCTGAGCAAGTTCACCGCCTTCTCGGGCTCGTCAGCCTCGTCCCTCTACTCGTCGGACACAGATTCACTACGGGATCAGCGACACTATCGGGTCACCGAGCACCCCGACATCTCTACCGTCTTTGAGGAAGGCTCATCCCTCGAGGTCGAGCGGAAACCAACCGTCAATCGCCCATCTCAGTCAACGCTGAACAACAACCCGCCGGCTCAAAGGACCCACGGCCGTACGGGTACAGTCTCCTCCGTCAACTCGGGGAGATCAAACAAGTCGGTACATCCTTTCGCGGCGGCCATCCATCGCGCTCCCTCTCCACCTGCCTCCAACAACCCCATCTCCACCTACGCCAGACCGACCTCACCTCATCTCTCATCCTCTCGCTCCCAGCCCAAGTTTTCGGAAGTCGCCAGAATGCACTACGCACCAGCCCATCAGGTGACGATGGTGGGAGAGGGGGACGATGATGATGAGGAGAAGTGTCCCATCTGCGTCGAGTCGCTGAGCTTCAGCTACAGGCTGCCGGGGGAGAAGCCGCACGTAGTGCCCGAGTGTGGACATGCCCTTCACGAGGTGAGCTAGACCTTGCACTCTAGCGCAAAGCTGTAGCTGACTAGCAGGAATGCTTTGTTACCGTCTATGGCGAGGTCCCGACGTATGGGTCAAAGCGGAATATAGGACTTTGCGGGGTCTGCAGGCAGAAGATGAGGATAGTAGATGGCGGAGGCGAGCGCAAGCGGAGCAAGGGAAAGAGTGAGTCCGCAGCCAAGCTCTAGCTAATCCCAGAACTCGACATGCTCATGGGCGCTACCTCTACTCCACCTCTTCGCGCAATCCCCTCATACCCCTCCCTCAGCTCCTATCAATCCCCCTCATCACCTTCTGATCCGTATGGTGACGATCCGGTCGACTTGGCGCAAATCACTAGCTCGTCCCGCTCATTTGTCGGCGAGAGCCAGCCAAAGGTCGTCGTACCTACCATCAGCATTCGGGCGGAGTTTGCAAGCACAACCCGACGGCAGAACAAGCCCACTACCGCGATGGTCACGATAGAGGTCCCGCATGCTGGCGACCGCGGACGGTACCCTGCTACGCGGATGATAGACTCGCTCCGTTCCCCCTCGATGATGAACTCCCCTCGTCTGCCGGGATCCCCCGGATCCTTTGCATCACACGACATCACCCACTCCCCCAAGTCCGGCCCGTCCGCTGCCCCCTTCTCGCACGTCGAAGCGGAGCTCAAGCACCGGGTTCTTGACTACAAGAACTCTGGGCTCGACACGCTCGGTCCGCTCCGGCTCTACGACATGATTGCCGTCCGCAAAGGCTCCATGCTCCGCGAGTTCCTCATGTACCTCTACAACGACGCCCTGATCTGCATCTCTGAGGAAAAGCCCAACGCTTTCCAAAAGATCTTTTCGTCCAGCTCGTCCATGCGGTCAACCGATACCAAGTCGTCCACCGGGACAGGATCGGGTCGGGGTCCGCTCAAGCTTCGAGGGCGGATATACGTCAAGCACGTCAAGAAGCTGGTGGATAGCTCGGTGCCGAGCGAGTTTAGCATCACCATCTTGATGGAGAATGAGGGGATGGAGTCGTTCATCCTCACGTTCAAGGACAAGGGGAGTCACGAGACATGGAGGTCTACCCTCCAGCAGATCGTGGATGAGGCGAAGCAGCCGGCGACCTCGGCCAAAGGGGGCAACTCGGCCAACAAGATCGCTAGGCTCATGGGATCCGGCGCACCCCCTCCAGCTCCGGGAGGATCGTCTCGCGGGGGCAAGGCGGCCACGACGCCCGGTCTCCCCTCGTCATCGTCCATGGGCTTTGGCCCTACCTTCAGCGACTTCGGCTCGCCCTCCACGGTCGATCAGCATTCGCCCGATCGTCGACCCTCCGCGGGAGACCTGGTCAACAACGCTCCCCTCGCGCCCATACATACCCCCCTCGACCTCGTCATCGTCCTCTCCATCCCCGCTTCCCCTCCCGGCGCGTCAGCTCCCCTCAAGCTGCGCCTCATGCGCCAATCCCTCGCCTTCGTCTTTGCCCTCTTAGGCTCAAAGGACCGGGTATCAATCGTCTCGTGCGAGATGGGAACAAGCATCCGCAAAACCCCTCTTCTCAACCCGACGAAATACGAGTCGCGGCGCCGGCTGGAGGAGTTTGTCGAGGCAATCGGGGCGGGGTCTACGCCGGGGGACGAGTCGGAGGTCCAGACTCAGCCGGATGAGCGATGTGACGTCGTCACCGCTATCAACGTCTCGCTCGACGTCATCCTTCAGCGGAAAGCCAAGAACCCGCTTACCGGGCTCATCCTCATTTCGGACACCAACGAGGTGGCGAAGCGGGCCCAGATGGACCTTGTCTGCGCCCGCCTGGACGCGGCCAACGTACCGGTCCACTCGCTCGGCTACGGCAAGGCACACGATCCCACACCATTGTGGATGGTCTCTAACCATACACAGGGGACGTACACCTTCGTTCGCGAGTGGTATCACCTTCGTGACGCGCTGGCGGGAGTCATCGGCGGCCTCATGACGATCGCCTTGACGAACATGAAGCTCCACCTCTCGGCGCAGGAGAACGAGTTCCGGATCGTCAAGGTCACGGGCACGCCGCAGGCCATCGGGTCAGCTTCGGGCAAAACGCTCGATATTGAGCTGAAGGAGCTGCGATTCGGGGAGAGGAGGGAGATACTTGTCGAGGTGGAGTTGATAGGGAATGGATCGTCACGCAACTCGGGCGAGTCAGGGGACGGCTCTCGGCCTGGACCGAGGCGGTCTCCGTCCCTCATCAATGGGATGGACAGCATGTCTGTCGGGGACGCCAACTCGGCACTGAGGGAGATGGTGTACGAAGAGAGCATGGTGGATGAGGTACCGGTCATCGAGGTCGACTGCTCCTTCCACGATCCAGCCATCGGCCGCTCCGTCTCCCGCCTCGCACATCCCGTCCTCCTGACACTCGCCATCCTCCCCACCCTCTCTTCCCCCGGCAACCAGTACTCGGACCCTACTGTCCAACGCCGCAAGATGGAGCTTATCGCGTCCGATATGCTCACGCGCTCGCTCCTCCTCGTTTCTCGCCGCAACTTCTCACAGGCCAACAAGCTCCTCGGCGAGACTCGGAAGATCGTGCGGACCATCTCGGAGGGTATACAGGGCAATATCCCGGCGGGAGGGAAAGCGAGGACAAAGAAGGAGGTGGCGTCGGTCCAGGCGGTAGCGCAGCTGGATAACATTGTGGGGGATATGGACGCGCTGTGTGAGGCGTTGGACGAGAATCCAGAGTTGTTTGGGAAGGATCAGCGGAACTTTGCGTCGCAGCAGGTGAGTTCGAGAGGTCTTGAGCTAGTGGCTGGGGCTGTAGCTGACTGTTATAGGGGATTGTACTTCGGTCGCAGAGGAGCTGGACGACCAAGACGGGGACGGAGGCGTGGTATTGCACCGATGATGTACGGCGGATCATACAGATCAGCGGGGAATGGGGGGTCAAGGGATAGGTTTAGAACGAGACTCTTGTGGTTCCTTGTGTTGATAGAAGGGAGAAGGGAGGCGTATCTTGGTATACATGATGATCTACATATCTTATCTGGCAGTACTGCTTCGCAGCGGGCGCACTATGATGAGGCACCATTCAGGGTCGGCTCGGCCTGTGTTCGGTCAGGACTGGCTGTATAGGATGGCTGTCACTCTTTGCTGGACTCGCAGAGGGAGGCTTACACCATGTGGCCCTCGTGCCACTTCCAACTAGCTCGTAGCTCGTCAGGCCTCCAGGCTAGATGTTTCAAACTCGTGTCTCGCTCCTCATTCCCCAGGCTCAAACACGGAAGCGATGTTTCAGCCTATTCAGATCCATCTCTCCATGCGTTTTCATGCGTCATTCGCACTAATGACGCGCTAGCACCGGGTACGGATACGTACACCACACGTTCCTCAGATCTGTATCAGAGCGGGAAAAACGGGGTGTCCGCAGAGGGTATCGGGAAAAATCGCGCTAATGGGGATCTTTATCGGTGTGAGACATTCATGTTGATATACTATCGTTCGATCGTCAACGACCCCCTTTTCTGCTTGAAATGGTCGTCAAGGGCCTCGAGCAGTCTGAAACACGTCTCCTCGTGTATTGATATACGTTGAGGGGATTGTCAGCTTATAATCCGGCCTGACTGTTTTCTTACTAGCTCACGAATTCGCCAGTCAGACAACCCCTCATAGCTGAGCTATAGCCCGGTCTGTTGACCACTCACACGCTCTCTCTGCACGCACATCGTCAATACCATCGACGCTCTCCGCCCTCTCGCTCTGGTAGCGTAGGGCTCCCACCATGTCGTCCCTCGACCTCGCGCCCGGTCCCACCACCCTCTTCCCCCACCCTGACGCGTTCAACACCGCCCCTCTCCTGTCCAATCCCTCTACCGACTCTTCCTCCTCTACCGACTCTCACGCCTCCAGCCAGCTCGTCACTCCTCGCGGCTCCATATCCGGTCCTGGCCCCGTCCACGTCCAACATGCGTCGGCGGACGACGCTCTCGCCCGCCCGCCGCCGAGCAAGAAGGTCTCGAGCCGGTCCATCCGGTCCAAGGCATCCTTCTCCAGCTGGCGGTCCCCCTTCCACCAGAGCAGTATCCCCCTTCGCTCCCGTCCGAGCCAGGAGGAGCCAACAGACCCCCTCGACTCCTCGCAGTCCCAGCCACACGAGCCAGGTCAATTCGACGATGCCTCCTCCTCCTCCCGGTCCATCTGCACCCTCTCCTCGGCGGACCTTCAGGCCCACCATGCCCATCACATACGGTCAAGAACTAGCGCCTCTGTGAGTCCCACGGCTTCCGGCTCCAGCGATACCTCGGCCGGGGCGGACGACCCTGCAAAGGGTCACACTCGTAAACTCATCTCGAGCCTCAAGCGCCTAGGGGTCTCTATCCGTCCGACCTCCTTTGATCGGCGCGGCGGGGTCCGTATCACACCCTCCGCAGCAGCAATCACGCCGCCCTTCCCTCCCAGCCTCGCAGATGCCCCTATGCCTCTCCGGGTCTCGTACGCCCTCTCGTCGGCGTCCGTGGTCGGTCATGCGCAGCCTCCGATCAGCTTCGCCGCTTTCCTCCCGCCGGACAGGGCAAAGCTGCATGAGGTAGCGGGACCTCGGCAGGGTCTGTCGGGGATGGGACCGGGGATGGCGCGGGGTCCGAGGCGCAGGGGTGAAGACACAATGGTGGCACCGGAGCAGGTCATCGCCGATGAGGCAGAGGAGGATGATTCCGCTCGAGGACTGTTCTCGCCCCCTCAACCCCGCTCGCCCATCATCCGTGGTATCCAAGGCGCCCTCTCACCCATGTCTGACCTGGACATCTCTTCCCCTAAACCCGCAGGCTCCCTCTTCATCGACACTCGTCAGCGGCAGGCGTACCCCACACCGGTCCTTCCATCGACGGCCTGTCCCTCGCCCACCCCTACCCCTCCTCGTCCAGACTCTCGCTCGGATCTTCCTACCCCGACCCATACCCGCGCATACTCACCGCTGGAAGAGTCTATCGGACGCGAGGTAGGGCTCCCACTCCCTCGGCTCGACTCGTCCCGGTCCATCCAGTCCAACCTATCCGCAACCGGCTCCTCCCAGTCCATCAATTCCCTTCATCGGCTCAGTGCCCTCAACACCTCCACCTCAACTCCCACTACCCGCAGTCCCACACCTACAGGAACCGGTCGGCGCCTCGGCAGTACGACACCCACCAATCTTACCTGTACACCTGTCCACTCCACCCCTCGGTCCAGCTTCAGCGGCCTCCCCTCCGCCCAGTCAGTACAGGACTTGCCGCGCTCCAACAGTCTCTCGGGACTCCGGCGACACGCTTCCCTCCGCCAGAATGAGCGCACACCTCGCGGCTCGCCCACTTTACCGCTCTACAACAGCCCTCATAACAGCTCACGGACGAGTCTGGGGTACCTCTCTCAGCCCGGCCCTATTCCCCCTTCCCTCATCCACACACCCAAGGCGCTCGAGCCACCGGCGCATCCCATCTCACCCGTCATTGGCGCGTGTCCGAGCGAGCCCAACCCCATACCTATATGTCAAGGACCGGGACGGAGGAGGGCGACAAGCGGGCGATGGCGGCTTCCGAATGGCATGTTTGAGCTGAGTGGTTTGGGTTTGGGGGACCTGGCGAGAGGGGACAAGGAGGAGGGAAAGCCAAAGGAGAAGTATGAGCATGTCGATACGCCCGGGGAGTTCGGGCTGGGAGCGGCCAAGGAGAAGGCGGCGAGGGAGAGGGGGGAGAGTCCGTACTTCTGAAGTGAGGCGGTGTGGGAGGAGTCATGACCAAAAGGTGAGCACAAAGTCGTACGGAACTGATCAATCAGTAGGATTATATAGTATTCAGGCCTTTCATAGCGATTTGAGTTTATTAGAGTGAACGAGTAATGATGCATAGAAAAATTGTACTTTACAACTGAGGATGGACTTGATTTGGATAGACCTCATCGATTCACTGAACGAGACGATCCCGCTCTGTAGGCACGGCGCGGGATGTATCTGACTCGAGGGGGTGGCCGAAATCGTCGATCCCTTCTTGCTTCTGACGCCTCTTCCACGCAACGCAGAGGACCTGGAGAGTCAGCTCTTTCCTCTAGCTAGGAGACGCCCAGCTTACCAGCAGAGCGCTCTGCATCAGAGCAGTGACCGCGTACGCTAGCCAGCTCGTCCAGTCCACCCCCGGGCGGAACGCCAGGCTCAGAATGAAGAACACCGCGCCCGGGACCTGGATAACCATCGTTCCTATCGAGAGCGCGCCGACGAGCCGGGTGGTGTAGGTCTGGTAGATCTGGGGCGCATATTGACAGACCGCGAGTAGCGTGCCGGAAAGCCCGAGGAAGGTGGCGAGGGAGCGAAGGATGGGGTGAGGCGGTTGTGTGCTTGATAGAGTGTATAAGAGGTAGAGGGACAGGCCGAGAAGGAGACCGCTGAGATGTCAGCTATATACGATGGTCAGCAAGAGAGCCCGAAACGTACATGTGTAAAGCGACGAATATGCCCATAAGTACGGCCTGACGCCATGCTGGTGTGGTCTCCACCTGCGCTCGGACCGGCCGGGTAGTCCCGTTGATCGGTTCCTGGAGGATGTTGCTTTCGGTCGCCAGAGACGCTGTGGGGATGGCTTGATACTGCGCGTCCGTCTCGTCCGGGAGAGCGAGTGTGCGATGATACTTGAGGTGCCGAGGAAAGTAGACGAGATAGAGTATCACACTGGAAGATCAGCTCGGCAGGCACCGATGGGCAAGCACTTGAGCTCACATAATGCTGAAGAGAAACCACTGTAGGAAGACCTGGATGAAGCCCATGAGGTTCAGGAAGCAGCTACCTGCTCCCTATGGTATGAGCTGCGACCCTTCAGAACTGGGCGAGGACAATGCAGCTCACTGTATGGCGACAGCACTGGAAGAGTGACCATTGTACGACCAGGACATTGAGCATGCCCGAAGCCGATGAGGTAGCGCCCAGCAACAGGAAGGCCTGGATAGAGGTCAGCTGAAGGACACACGGTCATGAATCTGGCAGCTTACCGAAGAGAACCCTTCTGAAGTCCCTTGGTTGACGATACGCAGAATCTAGCCAGAATCAGCCTGTAGCCATCTCAGATGTCCGCCGATGCACGAGGCATACCTGAGGCAGATAGCTGAGAATCAGTCCGACCAGGATGACAGCAGTCAGTCCATCCGAGCGAATGTCATGCGGCTGCTGGAGTCAGTACTTGTCTAGTGAGTCCAGGGTCTGACGCACGATGTTGCATTGTCCGCCGCTCGGACGTTCAGTGAGATTCGCTAGAAAGCTGTTCATGGCCGTACAGCAGTGCTTCTTTGACAGGCGGTGTCTGGGATCCCGAAGGTAGCGGCTCCTCGCGACTGTCGCGGTCGGTGCCTGGGACTAGCTGGGCTGGTGATGCACGATTAAGTGGTGATGCATATGGCCAGAATGGAGCTCGGTGGTGGAGGTCGCCTCATGACCAGCAAGACGCGCCGGAAATCGCCCCCGGAACCAAGCGAGTCACGCCGGGGATCGCCGTGCTTCTCGTAGCTGGCCGCCACTTCGCCAAATCCCGGTGTAAGCCGGCAAAACGCCGCGGTCCAAATTTGTATCCGTGCGTTGCTGGGTGGATCTCCCTACCAAAAGTTGCCTAATTTGAGTGTTCTGTCCATCAACCTATTCACTATGGTGAGCTGTGCCGCTCCGAGTGGTAGAGGATGACAAGCTGACTGCTGTAGGCACCCAAGAAGCAGCGCGCACCCCAGGAAGCCGCCGTCTCGCTCGGCCCCAACGTCGCCGAGGGCGAGTTGGTGTTCGGTGTGGCTCACATCTTCGCCTCGTGAGTTTTGGAGCTGGACATGGAGGAGAGCAAAAGGGATGAGGGAATGGCGGTGCGGCGGGCAGGAGAGAGGACAGGATGAGAGAGCCTAGATCCGTTAGAGGACGAATCGCTGACTGTTCAGCTTCAACGACACTTTCGTCCACATCACCGATCTCTCCGGCAAGGAAACCATCTCGCGTGTCACTGGCGGTATGAAGGTCAAGGCCGACCGTGACGAGTCCTCTGTGAGCTTCTCCTTGCTCGAAGGTTTCGGACCGAGCTGACACTTCAGCCCTACGCTGCCATGTTGGCTGCCCAGGACGCCGCCGGCAAGTGCAAGGAAGTCGGAATCACCGCTCTCCACATCAAGCTCCGTGCTACCGGTGGTACCGGCACCAAGCAGCCCGGCCCCGGTGGCCAGGCCGCTCTCCGTGCCCTCGCCCGTGCTGGTATGCGTATCGGCCGGATCGAGGACGTCACCCCCGTCCCCTCAGACTCGACCAGGCGCAAGGGTGGTCGTCGCGGTCGTCGTCTCTAGGCGATGGCTCTGGCGGTTGCTGGGCGGATGGCGCATGTCGCTGGAAGGCACGTAGACTTTTGGGTAGACTGGTTATGCTAGTCGAGATGATAGTCCCCGTGGCCACCTGATGTGTTCGGGATTGCTGTACTGGATGGGATACTTGCTCAATCTGACCTGATCTCTTGACTATAGCTCACATACAACACCCCTGGATCCGCTGGGACTGTACGCTCGTCACATCATTCATTACCGCAATCAGTTACTGTGCAGAAAGGCGCCTAGAGGATCGGTCACAACAACAATCACAAGCAGCAAAACCACCGTATCTACCAGTACTGGTCGTCATCCTCCTCCTCCTTGTCGTCCCCATACTTAGCATATCCAGCTAATTCATCGTCATCTGCTCAAAGTCAGCACTGCCTCTCTTATCGGATAAGAGAAAAGCTTACCCTTCTCATCGTCCATTTTCTGCAGATCCGTCTCGCCCGCATCATCCGCATTGTATCCGCCGAGCTTGCCAAGCGAGGCGTAATTGATTCGGCTCGAGAACTTCTTTTGGGCCGCAAAGCTGTCGATGGCGTCTCGGGTGGATTTGAAGGGCTTTTGGGAGCCAGGAGCGGGCGCGCGCTTGCGCTTGATCTGACGGATCAGCTTTACTCAGCTACGGCAGTTGTTGATAATGCGGAATCGTCGTACCTTTGGCTTGTTGGGGTCGATGTTATTGGCCTTGTTATACGCAGCTCTTTCTTCCTCCTTCACTGCACTGATCAGCTCATGTGTCACACGCCTGTACCTTGAACTTACATTTACTCTGCTCCAGCCACTTGCCGTTCTGGCTCAACCACACCCTCGCCCGCAGCTGCTTATCCCTCTCATCCAGCACATAGTAGCTCTCAAGCTCATCCTCGTCCAGATCCGACAGCGTCTCCAGCCTGCTCTCCCTCGCCAAAAACTCTCTCCGTCTATACGCAATATCCACCACCTGACACTCCCTCGCCACCTCCTGCGGGTCCCGAGCACCCGTGAGCCACTTGGAGACCCGCTCCTTGACGTGCGCCGGGTCGAGCAAGACCAGACGAGGATCGGCCGCAAAGTACTGCTCGGTAAAGTGTTTGAGGGTCGATTCGGGGTCATCCCATTCGGTAAAGGTTTCAGGCTTGAGAGTGAGGGCTTCGGCCGTCAATTCGCCGAGTTGCGTGGCCGCCGGTACCCCGTCGCCCTCCTCCTTGTCCCCTTCGCCATCCTCATCGTGCTTCTCCAAAGCCTCCGCGTCCTCATCGTCCAAGATATCCACCTCTGGATCCAACATCGCCTTGGCCAATGCCCTGTTCTCCCGCTGAAACGCAGACCGCTCAATCCGCCGCTCCTCCTGCGCCGCCTCGGGATTATCGCCTGCCGCGTCGATATCGTCCGCGAACGCCCCGATGACTCCCTCCAGGTCGACTTCTTCGTCATTCCCTTCCCCGTCCTCCTCTGCCTGGGCAGCCGCCTCAGCCGCAGCCTCCCTGATTGCTTCCTCCTCATCCACATCTCCGCTCCCCTCAAATCTCTGCCGCTTCTTCCCCTTATCCTTCTTCTTTCCCTTCCCTCTCGGACTATTCTCTTCCGCCTCCCTCTCCGCCTCCTCTTCTTCCAGCCTCTCCCGCTCCTCCCTCTCCTTGCGCTTCCGGTTCTCCTTGACGATCGGCGGCTCCTCCGTCCTGACCTCATCCAGCTCCTTCTCACTCAGGCCCCTCCACTCCTTGACCGTCTTCTGCGCCATCTCGGTGATCGCAAACTCCCGAAGTCGCTTCCGGATCGTATACGCCGAACACTTGACGACCTGCCCGACTTCTTCCGGCGTCCGCAGGTAGTTGCTCATCCGCGCAGCGATGATGAGACAGGCACCGCAGATCCCCGCTGGGCGCCGGCCTTGCGTCATCCAGTCGGCTTTGAAGCGGCGGACGAGGCGGGATGCGTCCGACGCGACCTTTTGCGCCTCGTGTCCGAGCGCGAGACGTCGAGCAAAGTGGATGTTATAGATGGCGGGGTCGACTTCGGGCATGCTCTTGTCAAGATGAAGGTTGGTGCGGAGTTTGAGGTAGGTACCGGCGAGCTCGAACACGTTCACCTGTGGGTCAGCATCACCGTTTCGGGCCAAGAAAGGCCATGCGAGCTCACCTGCAACCGCTCAGAGAAGTCGATAAGCATGTACGGCTCCCCCATCAAGCGGCACTGTAGGTATAGGCAGCTAGCGACGAGGTAGTCTGTTCTCCGGCCCTTGTTGAACCGCTGGTCGACCGCGAGGGAGAAAGACCTAGTTGCACCGTTGGCTATTCCCGCACCTAGGCCCATCTCCCGGGCTGTATGTTGGATCTTCTCCTGTCCTGCAAAGTCAGCTTCCGTCCTTCAGCCAGGCTACCTCAGGCGATTAGCCCACCTGCTTGCTTTACAGCCGCGGAACTCTGTCCAGAATCTTTACCTCTGAATCCAGCTATTCCAGCTACACTCTGTTAGCTGTGCCCCAGATATACAGGACGTGTCAGCTTACTAGAGTAGTTCGACACAAACGTGCCCGCAACATGCGTCCGGCCTCCAGACCCCTCTGCGAACCCCACCTCCGAAACAAGAATCCCCGACTCGACAACATGACCACATTGTCCACACCTACAGTGGTCAGCTGACCGTGGACATGCAAAGTGGAGGCAGCACAGACAGAAAGACCTACGCGACCTGTCCGAGATTATAGTCTGTCTCAAGCTGGGTGCTACCGCACGTCGGACAAGATTTCTGCTGGTGCATCAGTAGGGGAGTTCTCCGAGCGGACCAAGAAAGGGAGGAAGAAAGAGTCCCGCGTTCGACTCACCGCTGGCATGATTTATTGCTCCCAATTGAAGTCAAGCTTTCCGCCTATGAGAGATGTGTCTGGGCGCGACCCTGCTTTGCCGGGGTAGCTGCGGTGAAGATACGCGAGACGAGGCGTATGAGTACAGGGTGGAAGGAGAGGAGAGAGTGAATCACAGGATGGTGGTAAAGTTTCAAGTTGATCTCGACTCAAGATCGGGAAAAACTTTTTAGCGCGGCACGTGATCGGCGCGTCCAGTCGCGACCTCCTCCTCAGCAGCCAAAATATCCTCTTCTTCTGCCTATCAGACTTTTGCTTCTACCGTTGACCTGCAATACCACACAATGCCTCGAGAGTCTCACACACAGGCCCTTTTAGGTCCCGAGGTGTTTAAGAAAGTCAGGGAGACGCCCATCTTGGTAGTCGGAGCTGGAGGCATCGGGTGCGAGCTGCGTTAGTGCTGTTCCTCCTCCGCTCCTCGCTGCCTGCACGGACAGGAATGGGCAAACGATGCCGCTCTTACCCTTAGCTATGTGCAGTATAAATGACATAGCTGATATCGCCAGTGAAGAACCTCGTCCTGGTCGGCTTTGCCAACATCGAAATCGTAAGTACACCTTCCTTCTTCCTTTGACCTGCGGACACCCTGGGCCTGCTCAGACCTAGCATTGTGTAAGGGGTCGACCACCGTGCTGACTTGCTAGATCGACCTAGACACCATCGACCTTTCCAACCTGAACCGCCAATTCCTCTTCCGCAAACCCGACATCAAAAAGTCCAAATCGCTCGTCGCGTCCGCCTCAGCCCGTCACTTCAACCCCGACTCGGGGATCAAGATCCACGCGCGCCACGGGAACGTCAAGGACAGCGCGAATGATGTTGAGTGGATTAAGGGGTTCGGGCTGGTCATGAATGCTTTGGACAATCGGGGTGAGTCATGGACTAAGAGAGGCAGACGTGTGCGGTGGCTGATCCGGCAGAGGCTAGATCACATGTCAACCGATTGTGTCAGGCGGGTGGTGTGCCTCTTATTGAGTCAGGGACAGCTGGATACCTCGGACAAGTCACTCCATTCGTCAAGGTCATTTAGGTTCCCACGACGCTCACTTGGAAAGAAAGTTAGCTGACAAGAGTAGGACAAGACAGAGTGCTTTGACTGTGAGCCCAAGCCCGTGGCGCAGAAGACATACCCTGTCTGTACGCTCCGCGCGACGCCGAGCGAGCCTATCCACTGCATCGTCTGGGCAAAGTCATACCTCTTCGGGTGAGCTTGACTAGCTGCATGGATCGGCAGCACGCTGCATAGCTGACGATACAGCAAGCTGTTTGGGGAGGATGATGAAGCAGGAGATGAGCAGGAGCTGAATCAAGCCAAAGGGGAAGCCGAGAATGGTCAGCTGCGTCTCTCTCTGATAGCTGGAGATCAAAGCTGACGGGGCAGCGGACGAGATTGACAACCTGAAGAAGGAAGCTGCTGCGTTCCGGGAAGTCAGGGCGAACATTGGGGATGATGACGGACCGAGGAAGATGTTTGACAAGGTAAGCTCGCAGTTCCGCCTGCTTCTGGTGGACAACAGCTTATGCTTAGGTCTTCAAGGACGACATCAACCGGCTGTTGGCCATGGATGACCTGTGGAACAAGGAGGGACGGGTCAAGCCCACCGCCTTGGACTATGAGGGAATCATGTCTGGCTCTTTCCCTACTCCACCTCTTCGCGCAGCGCCCGCTGCTGCTGCGTCGGCTCCATCGGCGAACGGGTCGGCCGCTACCGAGCCTAAGAGCAACGGCGCAGCACCTGCTGCCAATGTTAACAGCGCGCAGCTGCGTGATCAGCGGGAGCTGTCGCTCAAGGAAAATGTGGAGCTCCTTATCGATAGGTGAGCTGGGTACACGAGATACTTGTTCGCCCTAGCTTACGCTCTAGCTCTCGTCGCTTATCCGCTCGCACCATCTCCCACCCCGACACCATCCTCTCCTTCGACAAGGACGACGAAGACACTCTCGACTTTGTCCTCGCCACCTCCAACCTCCGCTCTGCCGCCTATGGTATTCCCCAAAAGACCCGCTTCCAAGTCAAAGAGATGGCCGGCAACATCATCCCCGCTATCGCCACTACCAACGCGATCGTCGCCGGCTTTATCGTCATGTCCGCCATCCGCCTCCTTTCGGGCCAGGACGAGGGTATGCGCAAAGTCTACCTCAAGACCGAGCCAGTCCGGCCTATCGCAGGCTACGGTCCCAACACCCCCAACAAGTTCTGCGGGGTGTGCAGGGACGTGTACATACCATTCAAGGCGGACGTGGCGAGAGTGACGGTGGGCACATTCGTGGAGGACGTGGTGAAGGGATGGCTGGAGGAGGGGTTGGAGGGGAAGGGACAAGTGGAATGGACGGTGAATGAGGGGTCGCGAATGTTGGCGGATCCAGATATGGAGGATCTGTACGAGAAGACGCTGGAGGTGATGGATGTGGGCAGGGGGAAGATGATCACTGTGTCTGGGGAGATCAAGCTGGGGGGCGAGGAGGAATACAAGCCTTTACGGCCGGTTCATTTCTGCGTGTGCAACCCGTACGTCTTCCCTTCTCCCATTCAATTCTAGAGCTATGCTGATATGTTAGATCACCAAACGCCGAGGCGCCGTATGAGCTGCCGTCCACCACCCCCTCAATACCCCTCGCGCCGGTCAAGAAGGTCGATAAAGCCCCTAAGGCCGACTTTGAAATGCTCGACAACAGTGCAGCGGCGACTGATGGGGGCAAAGCGGCAGGCAAGAAGCGGGCGGCGGAGGATGAGCCTGAAGGGGATGCCAAGCGGAGGAAAGTCCAGGTGTTGGCTGATGACGACGATGACGACTTTGAGATCCTCGACCCAAAAAAGTAGACGATAGATGTCGGCGGGAGTCAGTAGAGTATGGTGAGCCTAGGGTGGAGGGCTGTATCTATCTGTATATAGATCGAAGACGATACATCTACAACTACAGTCTGCCCGTCTCCCATTGTACCCCTTCTATGCGGTCGGCGACGTCCCGCATGACGCGCATCATATCTTCCAACCCCGGCTCGCCTCGCGCCGATACGGCCTGCACAGGGCGAGATGGCTGCAGCGTAAGTAGGTAGGGCTCTGACGTTGGCGCTGGAGTTGGAGTTGGAGGAGGTTCTTGGGCGGTGCTGTCAGGTGGCTGATCCATCGAGAGCCGCGTGATGGCGAGGTGTATTGTCATTGGTGTGCTAGATGGCAGAGGGAGAGGAAGGTGGACGAGGTAGCCTGTACGTGTGTACGAATGGGAGTGTCTAATAGGTCAGCTCGTCCCCTGCTCCACGAGCACCGAGAGTCAACTCACTTGAATCCAAGTAGCTGTATGAACCCCTCAATCTCCTTTCTTGTACTCTCCCCAGCAACCTCCAACCCAATACACGCTCGCACACTCATCTCCGCATACTCCCGCCCATTCATCGGCGGAGAGATATACGTCAAGGTGTACTCCCGTCCCTCATCCGCCTCGTCTACCTCTTGAGCTCTGCCTTTCCCCTTGCCCTTGCCTTTGGCGGTATAGCTCGGCGAGGCGACCCGTTCAGCTCGTAAACGCAGGTTGCGCAGCTGGCCGGGGATGACCGAGGTGGTGGCGGAGTAGATGTCGTCTCGGATATGGTAGGGCTGGATGTGAAGGGCCTGAAGGGAGAGGCGGGAGAGTAAGAGGGGAAGGGAGGTAGGGGATTGGAGAGCGAGGAGGGAGGGGAGGAGGGTCGGTTGGTTGGACATATCGAAGGCTGTGAAGTCTCGGCGAGGGGCCAGGCTGTATTCTGCTGGGTATTAATTCTCAGGTCGATGCTGCTGCTGCTCTCGACGTCTTGCAGCTCTCACAGTAGCCTTATATGGGCATAGAGGGATGGAACCTTTGAAGCTCAGATATAGAGGTGTTGATGACACGGACCTCCACTTTCTCAGCTAACTCAGCTGCTCAAGCGAATGTTCAAAAGTCAGCCTGAATTTATACCTCGTCCACTCAACATCTATTTATCATGTCGATACGCGCTCTCACTTCCCGAGAGCTGTCTGCACTGCGTCGCTTCGCAGCTCGGGCTGGACCTTCCACTGCGCGCCTCGCTTTCCGTGCCTTCTCAGCGAGTCGCTGCCGATCGGACATAGCCTCGGAGCTAGAAAAGCAGCTCAATCCGCGGGAGCTCATCGAGAAGAAGCGAAAGCTGTATGAGGAGAAGTATGGTGACAAGCTCAAGAAGCGGGTGGAGCAGTGAGTCCGCTCATTGTCAGAATTAATGGAGGAGGCAGGTAGCTGATCATAGCCAAGGGCAGGGGTGTCTGATCTCGAAGCGCTCAAGGTCAAGGTGATGGCGCCCTCTGTACGGAGTGCGTTGAAAGCGGGACGGATACCTCCGCAGGTGGTGCAGCAGGTGGAACAGCAGCACAAGGCCAGTGCGAGCTATTCTGACTCGGTTGATCGGAGTCGACCTGCGCGGACCGTCAAGCCAGAAGAGGCGAACAAGCTTGGTATCAAGGTGGGCTAATCGGTCGATGGTGGTGACAGAAGCTGACGCGCATAGCCCCTGTCTTCTATCCTCAACCTTCCCCTACTCCACCTCACTCCCCACACTTCCGACGCCATCTCCAAAATATGGACGGCATACCATACCGCTCATCCCTCCCTCTCCGGCTCCTTCCTCTCCGCCAGCCTCTCCTCATCCACCTACACCTCCATGATCTCCCTCGCACAGGAAAACCCCTTCTTCGTCCTCCCCTTGCCCCGCGATGCTGCCGAGTCGGCAGACGGCAAAGTCAGGACGGACGAGTACGAGATGTTCTACCTCCAATGGCTGTTCCACCCTACCCCCTCGACCGCTCCCCCTACTCCTGGATCCGACCAGACTCCCCTCCCTCCTACCACCAGCATCATCTTCACCCCGCTAGAGGAGTACAAGCGCGCTGGAGAATGGGCAAGCCCATTCCTCGTTCTCAGCCACTATCCCGATCTCGCCCAATCCCACGACGTCGTCCTGATGCGCGGAGAAATCACCGCTCAGTCAGCTACCGGGCCTCCGGGTTCCCTCGTGAACCCCGGTTGGCTGCTCAGTCAGCAACAGGCCCAGCTGTTGGCACTCGCGCTGCAGCGGTTCTATTGCGCCAATGTGATTCCGAGGAATGAGACGGCCAAGGCGAGCCTGGAGAGGGAGCAGAGGAAGACGGCGTTGAGAGAGTTCAGGACAAAACCAGAGGAGTGGGACTGGACGAAACTCGTGGATATGTCATATGGGGGAATGGTATGATGAGCGAGAGGGCGGGATCGACAGATCATGCACTTGTATGATCAGATGCCCGATGGGCACTTCCTACTGTCCAAGTGATCCGCATCTCGCATTTTGTGCTTGCCAGGTCTGGGAAGTTTACCCCTAGGCTTCACCACTCTGCTTGGGGATTGATGGCACAGCCTCGCGTGACCGGTCTCTCGCCGATGATCGATGTATATGCTTGAGCTCTGACCGAATGTCTGAAGAGTACCGGCCGGCCAAGCGAGACTCTGATCTCCTGCCCCACAGGGAGATATGCATGACCTGCCAGAACGTGGAAGAAGCAAGCCTCGACGGTTTACGTCTCGATCGGCGCCACACAAACAGTAACAAACCCTTGTCAAAATTAGTCTGAGATGTTCGGGTACCACCACAGCTCCGAGAAGGGAAGACGGCCGCCGAACTGGAGAGTCCACATTCGTGGGGTCCCTCCTTGCCCACCCTACTCCACATGAAGTAAGGGGCTGTAGGGCGCGACTGGCCTAATGTGACGTCTTTGGTGAAGGCCGGATCTAGGGTACATTGACCCGGGGGCCGACGCCATATGTTCAAAGACCCTGCAGCCCAACGATGAGCTTGTCGATGCCGACAGAGATCGTACGCGCCTGCCATAGGGCTTGTGTCGCCGGACGCAGCTGGGTCCCGGACGATTTCCTCCCCCCCCCCCCAGCATCCTTCTGGTGGGGTATGGCGTCGGCCAGGGTTCGCGAGATGTGGCCGTTTCTAGCTCCTTGAGACGAGGTTAAGTTATCAACCAAAGATACGCAATGGCATTGTACGAAAGGAAGGGTACGACTTCAAGAAAGAAGAGCCTTGTTGTTCCCTCAATGAAACCATCCCCGCGTGTCGCCCTGAAGTCATCTCGCCCATCGAGTGAAACTCACCCTCTGTGTGCCAATTCCAGGGTAAGGCAGACGCCGAGCTCAGCAGCGCGTCATTCGCACGCCTCACCTGCCCAAAGCGGTTAAAGCGGAGAAAGAAGGAGGTGAACACTGAAGACGCGCGGACAAAACGCGCGGGAACCTCGCGGGAGGGAGCCGATGAAGTGAGGATGACGGCAATGCCGTAACCCGTCAGGTCCCCCGTGCTTTATCAACGAGCGCGTTGAAAGCGTGCCTCCGTCCTCGATCTGTACTTCGTCTTGACTGCACTCATCAATGCCATGGTAAAGAAGGTCACCACAGCCAGGGGTGGAGCGAGAAAGCGCACTTCGGAGAAGCCTCCCGACAGTGACTCAGACGCTATCAGCAGCGGCTTCGAAAGTGAAGTCAGCGAAGATGATGGATCAATTGAAGACTTTGCGTTCGGTGCGTCCAGTGAGGAGACGCCAAGTTGTGAATGCGTGGCTTACGCGGACAGACGCCATCAAGTGGGCTTCCTACGACAAGACTTTTGGAAGACCAGGATGGGTGAGCCGCAAGGTTTCCGGATTTGAAGTTGAAGAGCATGTTAGCCTGACATCACGCAGAGTTATGCAGTCATGTGGGGGGGATACCTGAAGAGCAAATCGGATTCGTGAGTCTCCCGCTCGGTTGCACGCGGATCTGCTAAACAAACCCGTAGGGTAATACCAGTTGCCAATTTTGGCGAAGACGGGAAAACCTTGGAAGAGTATGCCCTCCTATGCTGTAACCTTCGCCTCTGGAACTGCTGATTATACAGTTTCTGGAAAGACGTCCGGAAGAGGCATCCGGAGCTTGGCAAGATCATAAAGGGCCAGAAAGAGCCACCTGGAAAGATCGGCGATTTCTATGAACCCTCGGATACCCTATTACGTTAGTGCCTAGATCTGTTTTCGGCGAATCCATCCATCAGGGTAGATGTCTGCCGTTTCCCATTCGGTGAGCTAATATTACAATAGGACGTTGGTTCATCGACTCGGCCCCGAGACGAAACTACGATGCGTACAAGAATCGTCCTTCAGGCCTCATCAACCAGTACAAGGCTGTGCGCAAAGCCGACTCAGACTATTACATCAACAGACGGGAGAAGCGTCTCATCGCGAAAGGCCTCCTCAAAGTCAAGGCGTCGGGTTACGAGGACGAGGGAGAACCACTTCCCAAAGCCTCCACGTCCCATCGCGCAAAGGTCAAGCGCATCGCCTCGGCCAGCCCTGAACCCTTCTTCGACTCCTCATCATCCCCTTTCCCCCATGCACCCGGTTCACACCATGCAACCCCTGCAGCCCGGTCACAAGGCAAATCGGCCGATTCTCCCTCGCGTTTCTCCCCAGAAGAGACATCGGAGGTCGATGCCTTCTTGGACGACAACCCGGCCTCTACGCTCTCGCCCGCCCTACACGGTCACAAGGATCCCCCTCCATTGCCCTCAACCAACGCAAAGCGGAAACGGTCAAAATTATCATCTGACCCGGATGATGATTCAGCGTCGGACACGGCGCCCATCCATCGAGTCTTCAAGAGATCAAAGGGTAGAAGCCAGAGCCGGGAGGAAAGGGCGGGATCCAAGGCCGGGATAAGGGGCACAAGCACCGGCGCGGCGGGCAGGGGAGAAGGGATCGGGGAGGTTCGAGGGGCAGGTCTGGGCGACGAGTCGGCCGGGAGATCTGCACCGGGCGCCAGCTCGGCATTAGAACCAAAATCGCTCCCCGGTCGGTCCGGCAAATCGGTAGTCCTAGCGAAGGTCGGTCGGATACAGAAGAAGCGCCCTCCACTCGCGGATGACACTACCGTCGCGTTCCCAGCTCAGCCTCCGCCTTCGGATACGTTCGGGTCGCCACAATCCGGCATCTTCAACCTGGATGACCCCACTGCGAGCGATCCACCTCAAGCCTCGGCGAGTGAGGTCCGGCATCGTCAATCCCTTTTTACCGACACCGATCCGGATCGGGACACCTCGCCGGCATTCCCGGCTAGCGGCATTGGCGGCCGGGTCAAACAGGCTCCAGCAGGGCTCAAAGCTGCCAAGTCGGACGACGACGAGCCTCAGTACATGTCCGGCGGACCAACGAGTGGTGGCGGGCCTAACGGAGCAGCTTCAGCTCCTACGGAACGGAAAAAGTATGTCCAGCCCTCCAGGCTGAAAGTGATCGATAAGCTGGAAGACCCAACCCCGCACCGCAGAATGGGGCGGTCCGGCCCTCAAGCGACCCCAAACGGCGAGTATCACATCCCGCGCGCGTTGCTATCTCTCGGTAGTGATCGCCCTCTTGGCCACCCTGCCGGCTCAGCGCCAACGTCCGGTCCATCCGACTCACGTGCTGGAGCCAGGCCCACACCTGCCCCACCCGCGTATCGGCCAGACAAGGACCCGCGACGTTCGGTCCTTCCATCACGTCGGCCAGCGGTTCCTCACGACAGACATCCCCTTCCCGCCCGGCCCCTACACTCCCCTCCCCTGTCACCAGCACAGGCGTATGATCTTCCTCCGCTTTCCCCCTCCAACCACGCCCAGCAGACTCCCCTCTCTCCCATATCCTTGGCGCCTCTCAGCCCACGGGAAAATCCAGCCACCAAAAAACCGACCGATGACGTCATTCGGACCTGTTACGTCATCACTTCCCTGAGCCCACTGGGCGATGACGTCACATGCGAAATTGCTATCTCTCGCGGCTCTTCCTCTGGAAGCGATAGAGAAGCATTATCGACCTTCTTACAGCAATGCCAGAAGAGAGTGTACTGCGAGAGGGTGGAGGCGTTCTGCTTGACGAGTCACTTGGGTCATGGCGCTCAAATCATCGAGTGGGCGAAGGTGGAGTGTGGCAGCGCAGGGTCTGCCGAGGTGTTCAAGGCGATCGAGGATGTTTCTGCGTCCGAGGCTGGCCCCATGGTCAGTGGTTCACATCGCGTAAGGAGTTAAGTTCTGACGGGCAGATGTTCGTGGCTTACTTTGAGGCCACGTCCGTCCGAATCAGTCGCCACTACGCTTTCGTTCTCGCCTCTTCCCGCGTCGTCCGCGCTAGTGGTTGGAAGCTCGACTCGAGTCAGTACTCCCCTCCCGACGATGGCTTGCTTGCACTGCTTCTGTCGCTACCGCTCGACTCGGCATCGCCGCCGTTGCCACCCAACCCCGTCCGACCCGCCGAGACTTCGGGTCTTCCTTTACGTCGTGCTATCACCCGCGGTCCTATAGATCCCATCGCGTCCTACGGTGTCTCGGCCGACAGACTCGCGGAGTATAGGGACAGGATGATCGATTTCATCCCTGCCGCGGCCGGTGTTGAATTGAGCGACCTCCTCAGCACTGTGCGCGACGAAGCAGTAGTCGCCGGTGTCTCCATCGCCCGTGAGTGTGACAAGCCGGACGTGATCTATATAGAGAACGGTCGGCTTGACGCAGCGGTATCGGCATTGAGCGAGAGGGATGCTTGGTCAGCGAAGGCGTCGATTGTGGCGCTCGGTCCGAGTCTGAATCTCTTGCCGTCTCAGTGGCGGGAGACGCAGGTATGGAAAGCCGGAGCGCTTGTCACATTCTCCCCCTCCTTCATACTCTCCTCACCCAACGATTTCCACACCGCAATGCGTAGCATCTGGAACACTCCCAGCTGCGCCGCATATATCCTTCCTGCCGTGATCGAGTGGTTCAACGTGAGCTGGTGCAAACCTGAGTGAGTGGTTCCACCGGCCATTAGTCCCTCGTGCCCGCCAGCTGACCCAAAGGCGGTGTCGTAGCCCCACGAAGACACTGGATGCTCTCGTTCGAGCCCTCTCGCTAGACAAGCACCTGCTGCACCTTTCCTCGTCTGCTGCCGGATCTTTCGGCGGACTCGCCGTCAGCATCGCTCCTCCCTCGGTCCACCAACCGGAAGCATCGACTCAGTGGGCTGCGTGGCTGCACAGCATCAGCACCGCCGGGCGTTTCGATACTCTCGTTGACCTATGCCGTGGAGTCCGGCCTGGCCACTACAACTCCCTTCCGCCACACAAGCAGGGCGGCGGCGACGCGCAAAGACCGCCACCAGGCGACTTGATAGAGGCAGATATCCAGCGTAGTCAGATCCAGGATCTGATACGTATGCGTATGCGGCCGGATGTACTGCCGTACCGGCGGTATATTTACGTTGGTGACGTGAGCTTTGGGGAGGAACGGAGGAAGGCGGTGGCGTCCAAGGGTATCGAGATAGTCCGACCAGCAGATTTCCCGGCTGCTCTGGACAAGGTGAGCCCTTTCACCTAGCGAAGCAGGACGTCGTTGACGATTCAGGCAGCGTGAAGCGAGCTTGCATTAGCCGGTCTTTTTGGGTTTATATATTGTACATAGTACTGGTTCCGTGTTGTATATAGTGATACTTTGGCCTTCAAGCTTGTCGCACTGATGAAGTCGAGCCTGGAACCGTGTGTACAAGGCACAAGTAGAAGAGTTAGTACTCTCGTATGTAACGATCAGCCTTGTGTATTAGGTCACTCCCAGTAGCTGCTGGTTATTGTGCTGGAGATGTCGTCATTGCATCCCTGCGCATGTACACCCTTTTCTCGCACGGTCCGCTGGCTGGTCCTTGGTACCAGTACTACCAAGACAACCCTTCATTCGCATGCGCCCCACGAGCCTCCTGTTTCTTATATCAACCGGCCAAAGGACACTCGATTGAAACAGGTTTCGCACGCGTTTCGGTATTGTCAAACCTGCCAAGCTCCGTACCAGCCCCTCGACGCCCCTCAATATGCGCGCTCGAAAGGTCAGTTGTGTCTGGCTATATAGCCAGGGCCATGGCTACCCGTCCATCCCAGGCATCCCACGCAGGCGCAACATACCAATCTTCTGCCCGGTCCCCGCACACTGCAAAGTATCGCTCATCCAGCATGCCTGCTTATCTACTAATGCTTGTGGTCGCTTTGATTCCCGCCACGCAGGCCGTGCGGAAGATCACCATTGACAATCAGTGCAAGGGGACAGTCTGGCCAGCTATTCAAGTCGAATGGCCGAAAAACGCACCACCTGGACCAAATCCTACCAAGATGGACGGCTCTCCGCAGCCATTCGGATGGAAGCAGCCTCCCGGCAAATACTCTTTCCAAGTGCCTGACGATTGTAAGTCCTCCTCCTTCAGCTCTCCACTGGTCTACAGCTGATTCCCATAGGGACGCGCAGTCGCATCTGGGCGCGGACAGGCTGCAAGGACGATGGAACGGGGTGCAAAATCGGAGGTTGTGCGAGCGGTGGACAGTGGTATGTATTGTCTGAGTCTCCTTTGCAGGCGTATTAGCGCTGACACGTCAGCAATGGCCGCGACTGGGGCGGGTCTGGAGGTACAGTGAGTAGCAGGCGACGTCTCTCGGACACGCGCGGCCGGGTTCTGAGCTGACAAGACAAGCTGGCCGAGTTCACACTGTTGACGACGAAGACGATACACCAGTCTACGGACAATTATGATGGTGAGTTCAGCGCACGTTGCTGTGGTCGAAAGTTGGCGAAGATGCTCGGATCGGACGATATGCTGACTGACCAGTGTCTATGGTGGACGGTAAGCCGTACAATCAACATGACCAGCAGCAAACAACGGCCAGTGAGCTGACGATATCTCAGGATTCAATTTACCGATGACCATCTCTCATTCTGCCGGCTGCGAGACCGCTTCATGCGGTGTGGGGGCCGGCCATGATATCTTGACAATGTGCGATTCGAGATTGGCATATCCTCCTGGATCGGACGTCGTCTGTGAGTTTGCGCCGACGAGAGTCCGCCTAGAAGCTCGCTGATGGATACTAGGGGGCTGCGTCTCGCCGTGCAATGTTGGAAAGCAGCTGTGTGAGTCGGCCTCGAGAGTCAGTTGTGTGCTGGCTGTGGTCATGCTAATCGAGTAGCGCCCGCATTCTCGGGGGAAAACTCAGTGTGGTGCTGTAATCAGAACGGCGTTGCAATCAGCCCCCAGACCCGGTGTGACAAGAAGGACATCCGTAAGTGAACACCCTTTGTCTCACCCATGAGCGTGAGCGACAAGGCTTGGTCACCTGCGGGCAATGTTGACGAGTTTAGCGTTTTACACCAAGTACAAGCCGCACTGTCAAAAGGCCTATGTATTCCCGGCGGAGTGAGTCTCCTTGTCAGGTCCGGCTTGGCTCCGGTCAGAGAAGGTTCTGCAGGCCAGAAGCGGGCTGACGAATGATCAGCGATAATTACCATGATCCGGATGCTGTCTTCATGTGTAACAAACCAGGAGACGTAGGTTGCTTCCTCTTTTTCTCCAACAGACAATGCTAAGGTGCTCAGTTCACCATCACGCTCTGTCCAGGGGGGATTGGCGAAGGCACAGCGCCCAAATCCAAGCCTATTGTCGTGGATCCTGGGATATCTCTACTGAACGGTGGTCGCTTGGGCATGGCGAAACGACGAGCCGATGTGGAACGATCTGAGTAGAGAGTCTACAGGATCAATTGAGTGGGTAGTTGTTGTGGAGAGCGTTTGACTAAGATAAGAAATGCTGTTCATGATCATCCATTATGATATTACCTACAAGATCGGGACCTGCCGCATGTTTCAGGTCAGTGGCCGCGCCCTGACGCCGAGGCAGATCCCGCTCAGTACTACTCCACCCACGACGACGAATCCAAACACCCCTCTTATACTCTCCAGATAGCTTAGCCGAGCCTGCATCTGCACCTCTGCGGCCAGATGCGGTATGATACTGCTCGGCTCCTGGATGATCTGGCGAATGAGCTCGGGCGTCTCGTTCGGTAGTCGTTTGGTCAACGACTGGACGAGGACGGATTGCTGAATGGCGGCCGAGATGGCCACACCGAGGACCTGGCCGAGCGAGCGGAAAAGATAGCATGCTGAGATGGCAAGAGACATTTCGCTAGGCTATATGATCAGCCATGCCCGTAAGCGCTAATCAAAATTGCTCACCTCGACACAATTGACCATCGACGTCAAGAGACTCGTGATGACCGCCCCGCCACCCAGCGCACCTACTGCCATTTCGGCCCATAAGCGATGCTTGTTGGTGTCTGGTGCCCAAGAGGCGATGATGGACAGGCCCTGAAGCCAGGGAATGAGCGAGACAGCGAATTGGAACCACTTGTATTCCTTGTAATGCTTTGCTGTCAGCTATGGTCTTGGACTTGTGACATGTAGTACTCACTCGCATGTGCCAACCTGCGTACAGGCTAGATATCGATCCGACAACCGAGCTCGGTAACAATAGCAGACCAGTTTGCGATCCGTTCAGCCCCCGACTGACGTGTAGGTATACTGGTTGCATGTATATCTGATGGATCAGCGAATGACCTCGTACGAGGCCCGCGAGTAGCTCACCCTCGAGAAGTTGGCAGCTGTAAGCCATGAGAACCCCATCAAGATCAGAGCAGGCTGTGCACGGGTCAGGAGCGAAAGTGGGAGAATCGGCTCGGCGGCTCGACGCTCAATAAAGGTGAAGATGGGGATAGAGATGATGAAGGCGGATAACAATGAGATGACGGCGGGATGTGTCCAGGGATAGCCGGAGGAGGTTGCGAGGGATGTGCCTAGTGAGAGCGAGGTGATCTTCGCAACGTCAGCTATGCATCATGCGTAAAGGATACCGCACTTACGCAGAACACCAAAGAAGCGCATCCGGCCCAGTCAATCCCCTTGAACTTCTCCCAAGCTGACTTGTCCCCTCGGACGTGGACCACATTGACCTTGGCGATGATGAGCGCAGAGGCAAGTGCGATGAGAGGCACCTGTATCCAGAACGCAGCTCGCCAGCCCAGGGCATCAGCGATCGCACCACCGACGACGGCGCCAGCAGCTGCCCCCGCGCCGAAGAGGACGTTGACACCGCCTTGATAGAGCCCTCGATCTGCTATCGAGACCAGATCGGTGATGATGATAGCCTAGTGGTCAGATCAGGCTAAGATGCAGGAGGGGTCAAGTAGGGGCTTACAGTAACTGTCAATATACCGCCCGATCCGGCTCCAGCAACACCACGAGCAATGAGAATCGTGATCATGCTCGGTGCGATGGCGCAGCACAGAGTGCCCACTGTTGGTGTCAGCTGACTCTATACCAGGCTCCGTATCTATCGGCTCACCAAAGAAGAGGGACATGGCGAGCAGCATGGCCCCTTTCCGACCCATCACTTGAGCGAGACGACCGTAGAGGGGCGTCATAGCGGCGAGCCCGAGAAGATAGGATGTACCCAGCCAGGCGGACTACGTCGGTCAGCTCCAGTCAGGCCAGCCGTGGTGGTCATTCTTTGAGCAGAGATTGTCACTTACCAAAGACCCAGCACGGAAGTAGGAGCCGATATCAACCTGAACATTCGCTACTACCGTCGCTCCCAAGGCTGAGCAGAACACCCTGTTCGTATCAGCTTTGGATGGCGAGCAAGTGTTTATTGTTGGCTCTCAAGCTCACGCCGTCGATAAGCCCAAACACATTGGCCAGATCTCCCTGAAAGTCTTCTTCCCGTCCGTGCCCTCGACATGCTTGCTAGGTTCGCCATCTGCGAGATCGGACGACCGGTCGTCGTCGTCGCCGTTCGTACCATACGACGTGGGCGTCGTTGTCGGCTTGGGCCCTGAGAGCAGGCGCTCTTGCTCGCTTGCAGCCATCTCAGAGAGGCCTCGGCGCGGCTTGTGCTGTACTGTAGATGCGAGACACAGGTCGCTGTGATGCGAAGAGAAGAACAGAAGCAGAACGTATTTTTGCGGACGACTTCTTCCTTATCGCATCATCGGCCAGATCCGAAACCGCCTCGCGTGCTAATCTCGGCCGCAAATCTCGGGTCGGTCTCGGCTTCGGATCTGATGGAGGCAAGTGCAGCGAGTCCCGGTCACGATAGGTAGACAAAGACATTAGATCCTCCTATGCATCCGTAATCTACGGCCAGGCGAAAGAAGGTACAGTATCCGTCCGAGTTGAGCTAAGAAATGAGGACGCTTTTCGGGCGGGAGGAATGACAGGTTGTTGCAGGTACATGGGCAGGCTATGATGACCCCTTCCGAGCAGAGCGGATCATGTTGGCAAGACTGGATAATGGTGCGGGGTTGCGGAAGAAAGTATGCTGGCGGATCAGCTACGCTGCCTTGTGCCGAGAGAGAGGACGCGTTTGACTCACTTGTAACAATTGCTCCGCAGTCGGCCGCTTCTCTGCGTCCACCGTCAGGCAACACGTCAACCAGTCCCTGAACAGCGCCGACAGCTTGTCCCAGTCCTTGACCTTGGGCGTGCCGTTCGTCGCGATGAGGTAGAGCGCTCTGAGGGGGTTCTCATTCAGGTACGGTGGTTCACCTTCAAGCATTTCTGAAGAGTTAGCTCGAGTTTCAGAGGTCCAAAGGGAAGCGCACCGATAGCCATGATACCCAACGACCAGACGTCTACCTTCGGTCCGTACTCTTTCCTCGTTACCACCTCGGGCGCCATCCAGTACGGCGTTCCGACCATTGTCGTCCGTTTTGCAGATGCGGGATCCGTAATTCTCGCAACGAATCCAAAGTCGGCTATAACCATCAGCACCGTCCCTACTTTCCTGCTTTTGGGAAGACTTACTGAGCTTGACATCCCCATTCAGACTCAAGAGGATATTATCACTCTTGATATCCCGATGGATAACACCCTTCGAGTGCAAATGTCTCAATCCCTCGCATACCTCTCTCGATACCGCCGCGATCTGCGCCTCGCTCATACAGTGGGCCGTGACGACGTCCGTCAGACTCCCTCCCTCCATGTACTCCATGACGACCCAGAGATCGCCTTTCCAGAGGTACGAGTCCTTGAAGTTGACGATGTTGGGATGGGCGGATTCGCGCATGACCAGGATCTCGTTGATGATGAGATCCTGCTTGGGCTGCTTTTCGAGGTTCATCTGTTTGATGGCGACTGGGAGATTGCCCTTGTCGTATGCTGTGTAGACACCGCCAGAAGCACTGTATTGTAAGCTATGACTCACTACTGCAGTCTTGCAAACTCACCCTTGACCGATCTTCTGCAAGCTCCGATAAACCAAGTTGGGATCTCCCGGCGTACAGATACTCTGCAGCTGGCGCACAACATCCTCATTCTCCTTTGCCTTATCACGTCGACGCGGCTGACCCTGCTGCGCCGCATCCTTCTTGGACGTAGGCGCCCTCGCCAATGGCTGGGCAGCCACGGGACCCTGGTGTAGGTGCTTGGCGGTCCCCTGGCCTGAGGACGACTTGGCCATGGGCAGACCCTGCGGTGGAGACGCCTTTGACGTGGGCGCTCGGGTCGTGTTGGCCCGGTCGAGGGGCTTCGACTTGGGCGGTTGTGGGGGAGAGCGGTACGAGGCGGATCGATCCAGGATGGGTGGAACGGTAGGTCCGCCTGCGGGAAGGAACTTGGGTGCTTTGGGTGCAGCACCAGGTGGAGGAGGTGCAGCTCGGTCTGCCCGGAAGTACTGGTCCCTTTCTTGAGTGGGCGTCTTGACAGGAGGCATCGGTGCAGCTCGCTGACGCGTAAGCGACCCTCTAGCAATCCCAGGACTGTACTCACGGGGTGCGCAAAGTAGTCGGGCTTGGCTCCGCCCTCTCTGCTGTTTTCCCTAGACATGTCGGACGGATGTTGAGGACCCGCATGACCCATCTTCTCCCATACCTCGTCCTCCTGTGTGTTCGCCTGCTTTTCCCGGTCTTGGTAGAATCGGACAACAGCCAGGATCTGAACCATCAGCTACAATTCTCCTGAGTAGGAGACGTCCAGCTCACTTCATCAGGGTTCTGCTCCTGCTCGGCCTTGGTGATCCCATTATCATCCAGGATTTGCTGCCATTCCTGTGGCATTCCGGTATCTACCATGTCAGCAGGCAGAACAAATCGCTTTCGGACCACTCACATTGCCCGGTGTTGAAGTCAAAGCCGACATGCGTCAGATGTATAGGATCATAAGGTGTTGATATAGTCGGCTTTTTCTCTGAGCTGAGTAGGTCTAAGTTGATCAGCTTAGATCACTGCACACCAGCGCTCGACATACCTGAGACAAACCCAAACATGCTCTTCTTCTCCTTTGAACTCTTGCCGGTCCCACTCCTGCTTCTCCCCGTTATCGTAGGCTCCTTCGGCAGCTCCTTATCCCTGGGCTCCTGCATAGGCATCGGCACACCCAGCCCGCCCACATTACCGCCTCCGATATCCGCCGCCTCCATCCCCTTCTCCAGACTCGACATTGTGTACGGGTTTGGACTGTGCGCGAACCCCAGTCCGGCTTCATGTGATGATAGACCGCTGATCGGCGGGAGGACAGGTGGGAGGAAGGACGAGTAGGTACCGGGTGACGCGCTCGCGCTCGGACCGCTTCCGGTAGCCCAGCTTGCGGGATTGGGCGAGATCGGAGATGTCATCCCGTATTCCATCGCCGAGTCGAGAGGGAGGGTACCGGCTCGTGTTGGCCGAGGTGGGGGTATAGCCGATCCTCCGCCATTGCTCATTGTCATCCCTAGTCCTCCGCCCGCGCCTGGAAACCCGCTATGCCCGCCACTCGCGCCTGACGAGTACCGATTTGGGTTTGGCGAGTTGGTCGCGCTTTTAGACTGGTTGGGGTACTGCCTGGCAGTGCTGCTTCCTGGAGGCATGCTACTCGCACCGAGAGAAGAGTCTCGGCGGAGTAGACCGCCCGGTGGCGCCGGCGCTGCGCGGGATGGTAGGAGGGCGGAGGGGGTGTTGAAATCAGGGGAAGTGAGGGGCGGAGATCGGAATGCGGAGGGAGGGCCGCCTGGGCCGCCTTGAGTGGGGTACGTCTTGTCCAGCGCGGCCGAGTGGGGTGGGCGAGACGACGCCATACCGAGGGACATATCCGTGGAGGGGGTGTAGTGAGCGGAATTACGCGTCGGCCGGTGGTATTCAACCGTACGTGCTGTTTCGGTACCAATAGCGGGTGGAGGAGGTGCACCGACAGGGGTAGCGCCGGTATCTGCGGAGAAGGAGTGTCAGCGGGAATTCCAGTAGGGTGGAAGTGAGATCGAGGAATGTGTAAATGGGCAGGAGGAAGGGGACAAACAGGATGGTTGAGGATGTCGGATTTGGTGTCGCTTAGGACTCGTGTTTGTTGTCATTCTGCCGCTGGCTCGGAGCCTGTGACTGGCGATTGTACGAAATAAAGGGGTTGAATGTCGCTAGACGCGTGCCGTCGCAGAGCGAGACAAAGAGGCGAAACCGTGCGGGTTGAGAAGGTGGAGGGTGATCGGCGGATGAGGATAAGGCTCTATCCTCCTTTTCCCGACGCTCTTCTGCTTATTCCCTCCTTGATTGACTCTCTGTCCTCCCCGATTTCCTCCTTTCTCAACGCCGATGTTGAGTCGATGGAAATACTAGCCGCGTCGAGAAGCAGCCGATCCGAGTGTGTGAGGGTTGGTGCGGAGATGTTGATGGGGATGCGAGAGTGGGAGTACTGATGGGGGAGTCGAGCTATCTCAGAGCTGATACTGCTGAGGAGTCGATGACCGGTATGACGAGGATGCTGAGCCAGGGTGTGATAGCGTTGCGGGCGAAACTGGGTGAAAGAGGTTCAAAGGGGGGGATGGAGGCACGATTCTGAAACGCTCCCTGGCCTTGCGGGGCAAGTTGACCCCGAGCGAGCGATCCCTTGCTTTCGATTATGCAAGGGCAGTCAAGCGTAGCTTCGCGCGGGGTGGTAGAAGTCAACACGGTAAGAGAGACAAAGGAGGGACGATGTCCGGTACAGGCAGACAGTGACAGACAGCTGGCTGGGGCAAGTGAGTGAGTGGGCGAGGAATGGGTTGCTGCCGCCCGGGAACACGCGCGAGTGCGACGCGCCCTTCCGGGTGGCGCTAATTTCCGGCCTTTTGTCTTCTTTCGGCAAAAGTGCAGCAATCGTCTCTTTCATCTTTGCGCCTTTCAGTTTCAGCCAATGCATACCTCGATCCGCTGTACATCTGACCAGTCTCGAGGCGTATGCGCAGTGCAGCATAAACAGCCTATAAGAATGGATGCATGCAACGTTGTCCACCATCCGAATATCGCTGGTTTGCGTCCGGAGCGGAAGCAAAATTTCTAGCTTCAAGGTATGCTGACGGTGACCTCTGCGTGCTGCGGCGAGGACAGCTGGGGCAGTGCTGGGCTGCGGCCCGTATAAGAATCTACGCGTGCGCTGAGCAGCTCAGAAGCACATCGATATATACAAGTGGAACGTAAAGCACTCTATATACAAATTCAAGCAGTAGATCGATTGTCCCTTCCGAGCCACACCCCGGTCTTCCCATCCGCCCCTCTTGCTCCCTCAGATCATCGTGCCTGTTCAACAGATCACGAAGCTGCCTCCCACCTGCCATGTCCCTCGACTCTACCCCTACGTCCACAAGCAGATCTCACCCTTCCCCTCTGCCCCCTTATCCAGCCGGACCGAAGCGCTACCCCCAGACGGGATGTGCATGAGCGAACCGTCCGCGCAAACGAGATGGGATCCTTTATCGTCCTTGTCCTGTCTCTGTCAGCTCTGCGACCAGCTTGTGATCTTGAGCTTCAAATACATGACTGACCCTGGGTGTCCACTCGAATCCGGTGCACCGGTACACTTCGACGACCCTCGGTCCTGTCCCCCTACTCTCCACGTCCCCTTCTGGGGTATACGTCAGATCCACGTGCCTTCCCTCTTCATACGCCTTCCCCACCACCTCGCAGGCCCTTGGCACCCATGCTTCGCTCAGCTTATCCAGGACCTCCTGATCCCCCGCGTCCCTGACCGCCTTGAAACTCTCATATTCCGCCTCATCAAGGATCTTGCGGATACGAGGATCCCTACCCGGCCTGATGACCAACACGTCCATGCTCTCCTTGTCCGGGATACGCTCGAGCAGAGGAGAGATGACAAAGGTAGGCTCGAGCCGGGGGCAAGCGGCGGACGAGAGAAAGTAGGCGAATGTGCCATCAATGACCCGGGAGCCAGTCTCGACAAAGCTGGACGTGGCGGGCTCGTATACCTGTACAGTCCCGCTGCTGCCGCCGTGGAGGACGAGTTTGGCGTCGTAAAACTTGCCCGCGTTTTCCCGCGCGGCGACCTTGAACCGCTCGACGCCGGGGTATTCGGCTCGGAGGTTTTCGGCTGTGGCGAGGAGATTGGAGTGGAGGCAGGTGGAGATGACAACGTGTGAGGGGATGGGAGTAGGAGCGGCGTTGGCGTTCCTGTCGGAACCGGTAAAGGATGAGAGGGAGATGGGGAGGGTTGTCGGCTTCTTGCCTGCGGTCAGGAAGGCGGCGAGTGAAGAGAGCTTCGCGAGCGTCTCTTCTTCGAAAGAGGAGGTATGACCAGAAAGAGTATCAGATAACGAGGGAGGAGGTGTGCCGGGCGGGTAAGTTGAGGCATACAGAGCATTCGCCTACAAATGAGCACGGGCATTCAGAGCAGACAAAACACTCACGGTTCCCACAGGTATCATGACGAGCTCCCAGCGCTCCCCCTTCGCTTCCTTCCCTCCCAAGCTGTATATCCCTTCGATGAACTCGTGCATAGTCCCGTCTCCTCCAGCGAGAACGACCGTCCGTGCCCCTCCTTGGGCCGTCGAGGCGGGCTGCTCAGAGATCTCACGGGCGATTCTGGCCGCGTCACCGACGCTTTGAGTCTCGTAGGCCTTGATAGAGTATCCTGAAGGTTCCAAGAGAGGCTTGACATAGCTCTTGACGACTGCTTGGTCAGCTGCGAACGGGTTGACGAGGAACGCGAGGTTGAGACGCACAGTCTCGAGCAGTCTGCTGTCCCGCGACGGGATTAACCACCAAGTACACCGTCTTCTGATTGTCCATACTGTCCAGATGTCGGGCTGGTAAGTACAGTAAGTAGCAGATAGCTCTGTTATGAGGCTGAAAGCGAAGCGGTCAGCGTTGTCACGTTGAAACCGTGCCTGAGCCGGGGTCATAACGTCATCGCCGTCTATTGATTTCTTTGACGCGTCCTTGGCCCAGCCTTCTCTCAACTTCACATCGTACATCTACCTTCTTTCTTTCTTCCCTTCTTGTTGACCTACACGGGGACACTGGTAGCATAATGATCACTCGCCTTGATGGCGTGACCTGCGGGATCTGCTTCGAGTCCCTCTTCTGCGCGAGGGATGACCTGGATGAATTGTACCCCGTTGCCGCTGGAGACTGCGGTAGGCCCTCTCTCTTTAGTGTGGGCCTGAACTCTAGCTGATGACCAGGTCATGTCTTCCACGAGCACTGTCTCCGATTGAGCTTCGACTCGGATACCAAGCGGCACATCGAGCATCTACGGGAATATCGCGGCGTATCCCTCTCCCCCTCGGAAATTGAAGACGCTCCCGCTCGGTGTCCAAGCTGTCGCGCCGAATGCTTTGTCGATGACGACACGGGCGAGCTGGACCTCCATCGTCTCTACTTCAACATCGAAGAGAGCGGGGGTGGCGGGTCGAGCCAGGCGGGCAGTAGTCCACTGCGACCAAAAGGAGACGGGGTGGCATTTAGTCTGGCGAGGCGCGCAAAGGGGCTGGGGGAGGAGGTGAAGGACATGAATGAAGATGGGGAGACGAACGAGGAGGACATGGCGGCTTTGATGAGGAGGGCGGAGGGGTTGCAGAAGGATCTGGTCAGCCAGAGGGCCGTCGAGGGGATGAAGGTGAGTATTCTTAGCTGTCCCTTGCTCAGTCCGAGGAGAGCGAGCTGACTTTCGCAGACATACGTCGGAGGTCTCACAGTAGCCATCAACAATCTCCGCGCGACTATTGAGACCCATCCGGCTATCCCCACACTCCGCGCCCGGGCTGTTGCAGCCGAAGACGCGACCGCCGAAATCCGGCGGGAGAACAAACGCCTGATCGAGGTCCATATGCCTCAGGAGATCCAGCGCCAGACGCAGCTCGAGCAATTGAAGTGCAAGCGGGAGGTGTCGAAAGCAAAGCAGGAGACGGAGGCGGTCAAGCGGGAGCTGGAGAAGGAGGCGGTGCTGAGACGGACGGCGAGGAAGGAGGCGGAGGAGAAGTTCAAGGCGGAGGAAAAGAAGGCGGCGGATGCGGTGAGGTGAGTTGACCTATACCCTACGTGTCGCTCGATTGAGACCTGGCGCTCTGGAGGACTACCAACTGACGCAGTGTAGGTTGGCAAACAAAGCCAAGGACGAGCTGAAGGCGCTGAATGTCACGTTGAACGAGCGGACCCGCTCGCTGAGGACGTACCAAGCCAAGGTCAGTTATCCCCTACTTTCTCCGCGGGAGAGTCAAGCTGACCCGCATAGGCCGAGTCGAAGAAGGCGCTCAAAGCTCAAGTCGAAGAGCTCGAGGAGGAGAACACCCGTCTTCGAGCTCAGCTCGAGACTGCTTCGGCGCAGCGGCAGGCCCGGCCGCCCAGAGGAAGGTCGCCCTCGCTCGAGCTGGAGGACGACGATATGGTGGGCAGCCATCACGGCGACGCCGACTCCGTGTCGAGCTTCGGAGACGATCTTGCCCCCGGCTTCAAGCGTCTCAAGGCGGTCCGACGCCAGTCTACGCAATACGACGACTCCCTGGAGATCCTAGACCCCTCATTCGCCGACATATCCCCTCCGTCGCACAGCGGTCCCAGTCGCCCAGCACGCGCGCATCCCACCGCTCGCACACTCGCCACCACCCTCTTCGACGATGATCCCGTCCGCCCTCCCAAGCGCAAACAGCAATCCAAATACTTTGCCCAAAGCCCTTCGAGCAAGGTACAAGCGGTCGATTGCGGAAGCGACGACGACCCAGAGCCGGGCTTTATCATCGACTCGCTCAAGCGCGGTCGGTCCAATGCCAATCCCTTCTCGTCCAATCGCGCCGAGACGGACCGAAAGAAGACGCTCGCTGGTGGTCGTGCCGCGCCACAGCCAGGTCAGACCAGGGCCAGGGAGGCGATCACGATCGGCTCGTCCTCCCCCGAACCTGCTCCCCAGCCACTTCGGTCGGCAAACATCAATGGCGCGAGAGGGAATTATGGCGCCAAAGAGAAAGGGAAGGTCACTACAGGAGGGACTGGGAAGGCGGGTCTGGCAAAGCAGCCGAGCATGGTGGAGTTTTTGGGTATTGCGGACAAGAATGGGCGGCCGGTCAAGGGTTTGGCGTATGGTGCGACCGTGAAGAGGAAGGCTTGATACGTATGGTGAGTATGTGGACAAAGGATACAGTTGTACTTGTCATCTGTGTATAGGCTAGGGGCGACTTTGTGTATAGATAGCGTAGAAACCCTTGTATCTCTCCATGTAGGTTAGCAAGACCTCTCATTACACTGTAAATACGATATGTCATTCATGTTTGAATCGCATAGATGTCCTGGCGCCCTGCTAGCGTGCTGGCCCGCTGTATGGCCATTCTCTTGAGTTCTCCTCCGGAACATGCGAGTGGCGGGAGACCGGCATGCCGGGCGTGGGAGACCGATTACGGTGGGGCGTTCGGTGTGGAGTGTTATGCACAAAGGGCGACCGGTCGGTGTGGTCGGCCGCCGGACGAGATGGGACAATCAGAGATCCGGATCTTGCAGGACCACCGAAAGGAAGCGACCGTCTAAAATATCAGCTGCCAGCGTCAGATGAAGGCTGCGGTCGGATACGTACCAGGGGTGATGATGAGCTCATGTCGCTTCGTTCGTATCCTCATCAATCTGAGCACGTCCTTCAGATCAGCTTCTCCCCGCCTAACACTTGAAGCACGGCAAGCTTACACCTTCTTCACACTCTGCCACTGCCCTCGCCGTAGTAACCACAATTCCCTCGACCGCCTTCGCATACACCCTTCCCGCCTCGCCATCAAAGACCGCCCCCGAGCTCTTGACGATCCCCAGCGGCTCCCGGAGGAGTATCATGACGCCCCTGACATTCCGGTAAGAGCTGATCCGGGCGAGGGCCTGCTCTATCTCTGGCGGGGTGTCAAAGTCCGACATGTCTGAGGTGAGGTGGATGGACGAGGAATGCGGACCTGTCAGAACGCGTCCGTTCCTGGCGCCGGTGTCATGACAGGTCAGATACCCGGAAATTAGCGGGATTATATGGATTTGCCAATTCGGGATCAAAAAGATGGGTCAGAGATGGTCGTCTCGATTTCGCACAGCAGCAGAAAGTGTCCATCATAGCCTTTGCATATCCCTAGCATAAAGCAGCAACCTCATCAAGATCAGCACTATGAGCGTGAGCTGTCCTGCATCGCCATGTCTTTGAAATAGAGCTGACTTCTCAGCGCCCCGTACAGTCCCTCCTCCGGGCTTCCCGATCCTTCTCCCCCCGCGCATCCTCTTCCACCCCCACTCTCCGCTATGCCGCCCGTACATTCACCTCCACACGCCCATCCCTCGCCGAAACTGCCGAACAGCCAACTCAATCACCCGTCAGCGCCAAGGTCGGGCCCATAGTCGAGTCCATCTCGGGGTTGACATTACTCGAAGTGTCGGAATTGGTCACTGCTCTCAAAGTGCGCATCACCACGGGACATGTGTGATGGGGCACAGCAAGCTGATACGGTAGACCCGCCTGAATATCACGGAAATAGCAATGCCATCGTCCTCGGCTGCACCGGCGGCGGCGGCACCAGTGGAGGCGGAAGCGGCAGAGGAGAAGCCAAAGGAGAAGACGATCTTTACGGTCAAGCTGGATGCAATCGACCCGGCGACAAAGGCAAAGGTGATCAGGGAGGTCAAGGTGTTGATGCCTAACATGACGTTGGTGGAGGTGAGTTGGACATCTAAAATCAAGAGCATGCAGGAGGCCCGTGGAGGGCTGGGTCAATGAGAAGGAGGGTATGATTGCGGCTGAGGTAGGGGAGGAGAAAGGGCGGCTGAGGCAGCGGAGGAGAGAGGGCGGGATATAAGGCATTCGATGGAGGACGGCCTCGAAAGAGACTCTTGCTGACGCTTTCAGGCCAAGAAGTTCGTCGAATCATGCCCACAAACGCTGAAGGAGAACCTGCCGAAGGAGGACGCCGAGAAGCTGCAAAAGACAATGCAGGCATTGGGAGCGACAGTATCTTTGGTATAATCGCGTTGTATGCACTAGCACTTCCCTCGCTGTTTGTCAGCTTGTAACTTCTACTCATCTATCGTCTATATACACCTTCCACACTGATCCTCCCTCATGATCGTGCTCATATCACCCGGTGGACCACCTCTCCTCGATCAAAGAAGTTCGCCAAGATCTCGACAGCGCGGACGGTACTGGACTCCGCTACCTGTTCTGTCGAGGCACCCCTACATGATCAGCGACCGGGTCGGGTAAAGTGGTTATTGAACGTATATCTCACAGGTGAGGCAGGCAAATGACATTACTCATCTTGCCCAATCCCCCTAGATTCTCCCCTCTTGCCGGCTCAATCTCCCACACATCGATACCAGCACCTGCCAGCTTGCCCGCCTGTAGTGCCTTTTCCAGGGCTCGCTCATCTACCACCCCGCCTCTCGCCGTGTTGACGAGCACCGCCGTCGGCTTCATCATTCCCAGCTCCTTCTCGCCGATCAAGTTCTTCGTCCGCGGTGTCAGCGGGCAGTGGAGTGAGATGACGTCTGCGTCTTCGAGGATCGTCTCCATATCCACCCGCTCGTGCTCTATTGGAGCATCGCCACTGTTGGCTATGTCTGGATCTTCCGCCGTCCATCGTTCGGCCGAAGAGGTCGGCGAGTGCACCAACAGCTTGCAGCCGAAGGGGCGTAGAAGGAGAGCAAACTGCCGAGCAGTATTGCCCATACCCACTATACCGACCGTCTTGCCTGTCAGGCCGGGAGCGAGGTAGTGGATCGACCGGAGGCCCTCGCCGGAGATGAAGCGGCGGTCCATCTCTTTGACGCGGCGGAGGAGGGAGAGGGCGAGTGTGAGGGCCAGCTCGGCTACTGCCTGCAATGTCAGTGGATGCATTACAAAGAAGTGTAGCGATCCAGACCCACTTGAGCGTTCGCGCCAGGGAGATTCGTCACCACTATATCTCTATCCCGACATCCTTGTGGGTCGATACTATCGTACCCCACCCCCGAGCGAGTGATGATGCGCAGCCTTGGACTTATACGCTGCTGGAGATTCTCGGCAGAAGCAACGCCCAGGCGCATCACTATACTGCGTGAGCTATGCACTGTCACATACCCTGGCCCAGAGCTGCTGCTCACATATCCCATCAGCCTGCTGCAGACATTCTGCGCGACTGAATCCCTGTCCATCTTTTCCTTCTTGGATAACCCGCGCAAAAGTCCGTTCCGCGAGTGCTTGTGCGGTCGGGTGGAGCGGAGAGGTGATATAGATTGTGGCTTCGGATGCCCTGCTAGCGCCGCGGGTATTGAACTCTTCATTATTGGGCGACATGGCACCAAGAGGTAACTTGTAGACATGAGTGAACGAGGAATGAGTCGGGTCGGATTTGAAGTAAGAGGTGGAGGTTTGAGCGATAAGATAAGGCCTGATCTGGGCCCTCACTGTACCAGAACAGATTTCGGATATCATGTACATGCATTGCTCTAGTCATCTGCGTTTCTCAAAACGCCACTTCTTTTATTTACACGTCAAATCGCCTCCTGCATTTAGAGCCCTCCTCCAGCTCCACGTCTTTCCCGCCTCGCATCTTCTCTCTATTCCATCTAGGCATCTGTCCAGGTCAGCAACGCGGCGCGAATATGGTGACTATTCAGCATGGTAGCTTACAGTACGAATTCCCCGCTTGCGCATAGTTCATCGCCGATAGCTCATCTTCGCTGAATTTGTCCTGGTACTTCTCGTGTGTCCGCTTGAAAGACTAAATATCGTCAGCTCCTGCTCAGGAGAGATCATTGAGCTCGAGCTAGCTCACCGCAACACATGTCCGGATCGTGGTCGAAATAGGCGCCGGATCTGATACTCTTGGTGCAAGCACATCTGCGAGCAGCTTCGGCATGAACTTCGGTACGGTGTAAGGGAAGGCTTCGACGCTGAACTTGTCAGCTAAATCATCTTCACCATGAGGGAAGGATGGCGGAAAAGCTCACATTGCCGTCACGCCTAAAATGGCTCCGTGCAACTTGACCAGCTGCTCCTGATACTCGGCATCGACTTGCCCCGGCTGACCACGGCGTCTCGCCAAAGTCGTCGCCTTGATCTCCCGAGTGAATCTGTCTTTGATGACCACGACCATAGATCGCTGGGAGCACCGAAGGAAGCCGCTCAACGTGCTGGAAAATTAGCTGTGCCTTCGTGGTCTAGGTCGGCATGGTAACTCACGAAGAAGCCATCTCTCGGACTTCCTGGTTCGCATCCCTCAATGAAGCCGCCACAACGTCCAGACACTTGGCCTTGCACGTCTCGGACAGCAGAGATAGGTTCCGAAAGTAGACCAGGCTTAGCACCGGCATGCTGTGCATCTTCATCTTCCAGGACTGAGATGTTAGCTCTTGTCCTTCTGCGACCTAGCTCGAGATCCGGCGCTTGGTGAGCTGTGAGCTTACAGAGGAGTTCTCCAGAATAGACAGCAAAGCGGCCATCACTGGCTCGATCAGGTCCAGGTCCGGAGTGATCGAAGTGATGAGCGCGAGCATTCGACCAGCGCTCCGCTGCAGGTCCAGATTATCGTTCAGCTCGCGCAGCTCGAAGATCTCCGGCCTGGAAGTGTCAGCTATGAAGCATCTCTCGAGCCGCTGATAGGTTACAATATAGGGATAATGTAAGGGAACGCAGCGGCAGCGTGTACGTCCGACAGCTCAATCGTCAACCAAGCCAGCACTAGTCCAGTCAGCTTATCTTTCCGCTACCAAAGTTTGCACGTGACAGCTCACTGGTCATAGCCGCATTATCATGCTCCGACTGAACAGCCTTGGGACCGTGTGGTCTCTCCGCCTTCCACTTTGGCAGCTGCTCCATGATTTGCTTGAGCTGGCTGTCGAAGTGTCCTGAGCGGATACCCATGAGGTCCTGCTTGTTGCTCGGGTCATCCAGAATAAACTTGTTCAAGGCAGTGGCGGACGAGAAGGACGGGTAGAACTAGCTCGTCAGCACCTCCTCCGGCTATATGCTCATCAGAACTCACCTTGATCTGATCCATTCCGTTCAAGACCGAGGCGATGAGGTTCCTAACATCCGCATACGGGCAAGTAATTGAGCGGAAGTAGAAGTCGATAAAGTCGTCCGTCCACGCATTGAACCGCCACTGGAGGCAGCGAAGGACGGACCTGACCAGCTGCACACGACGGGCGAGGTCGAATGCCGAGCCGGACTGGAAGTCTGCAGCGAGGGCCGTATCGATGCAGAAATCGACGAGGGGTTGATACCGCCGGGGATCGCGGTCATTCAGGACGTATTCGATGGAGATGTCCCAACATCTAGACTGTCAGCAAAGTCATGACGGAGACTGCACTATGTAGCTCACTTTGTGGTATCATGCCTGATGTTCCCGAATAGATCCGGCAATTTCGGAGTCAACCACCTCCAGAAGACAGCCCTATCCTTGCCCGGCCACTCTTCGGTTCCGCGCAGCAGACCCGAGACAAACTCAAAGATCGCCCGCATCTTGTGCCGATCATAGACCTTGCTCGTGTCCATCTCGGCAAGATAGCCGTCAACGATGGGCTTGATGGCCTCGAGGATGGGTAGACCGTGGATCTGGGCGATGGAGAGGACAAAGTCGATGTGTGTGGCGGAGGGGTAGTTTCGAGTATCTTCCTGCGCCCATTGGTCCGCGAGCTGCGGTGTCAGCTTGGTGATTGCGCTCAAAACTTGCAGCAGCTAGCTCACCTTCTGCCACCATCCATCCTGGCCCATCAACTCCTTGAGCATATCCGTAGCCGGCAGGCATCCCTCGTCAATCTTCCATGCCTGCTCCTCCCATCCCGCGAGGCGGGACACCTCCATCGTCTTGCCCCATACGAGCCACCCCGAGTCCAGACGGTCCTGAAGCATGACTTCTGCCTCTTTCCCCTCGGGTATCGGCTGACGGAATGCTTGGAGATACTGCTGCGTAAAGGCGGGAGAGGTATCGGTGAGTTCGATCTCCTTACTGAATCGGTCGTGGGGTTCCTGGTGGGCGAGGCGTCGCTCGTCGCCTTCGCACAACGAACGAAGGGCGACGTGGAAGAGCATCCGAGTCAGGCCGCTGCATTATCAGCTTCCGCCCGGCGACGATTCCCCGACTTGACTAAGACCTACACAGTTCCGAAATCCCTGATCCTTGGATGAGGATTAGACACATTCTCCGCAAAGAATCGTGCCAGCCGTACGTCCGTTGGGAGATCCCGCCTCGTCATGGTGTACAAGAACCGGGACGCCGCCAAGACGTACCGCCAGTTCAAACTGGGGTTCTTCGAGATAGCCAGCACCTTGTCGACAAAGACGTCGTACTGACCATCTTGTCGTTCGACGAGGCTCCTCAGCCCCTGACGGAGCTGAGAGACGACCGCCTGGTCGGGCTTTCGAGCGATGATCCCGGCCAGCGCATCGGCCGCTACATCCACCTTCTCAATCCCCGCCTCGACCTGCAGGCTGGACGGCTCCCTGATCGTAGCGATGAGCTCGTCCGTCGCCTTGGTGACCAGAGCCTGGACGGACGCCTTGTTCTCATGGTGTGCGTTTAAGAGGCACTCGACAAGCTGGACGAGGTGTCGCCAGTCCCGGCCGATCCGGGAGATCCCGACGTAGTTGTACCGCAGGACGTAAAGGGCGCCCTTCATCCGGTCCGGATCCATTCCCTGCTGCAGCGCGTCGAAGAGGAGCGGGAAGCAGAGCACCCAAGTACCGCGGTAGATCTTCGAGATGGTCTCCATCGCGCCCTGGGCGGACCGCCGGACTCGGACGAACGGCGACAGACAAAAGTCCAGCATGTTCTTGATGAGCTTGTCGTCGAGTGCGGACCGGACGCGATAGTAAGCCAACGTAGTGAGACGATTCTGCGAGTGGACCGAGGCGGCCGCCATGAAAATGTGACGATGCTGCTTTCGCTGGCTCTCGTACATCCTCTTGGTCGCCTGCATACCGCTGTACGCCGACTGAGCGGATGTGAACTGCTTGGAGCGGATGCCGTACGCCGTGAGGTAGGTACCGATGGTGGACACGAGGATCTTGACTGTCTCGACCGAGTTGTCGGACTCGCCAGCATCCCGCATGGCGGATGCTACCCGATGTAAGGTCTCGCCGACGCGTTTCCGGAACGACGCAGCCTGCTGGTACCTTGGGTCCTTCGGATCGGAAAGGATGACGCCTGACTTGTACGGCGGTAAGAGACGCAGGATCTCGGCGGGCATGTAGCTATGACATCAGCTTTGTCACTCCCGTAGTCGAGCAAGCTCACCTTTCAGCTCGCTCGCCTCCCTCTTTGAGCTCATTGATCTCGGCGAGGAGATTGTAAGAGCCCCTCAGCGCCTTGTCCACCACGTTCGCCGCCCGGCAGAACTCGTTACTCCAGTCGTTGTCACCGACTTTACGAGTGTCAATGAGGTTGTTGAGCTTGCCGAGCGATCCTTCGGCGATGTTGAGCATGTCGAATGCCATGCTGATCTGCCGTTCCGACGGTACGCGCCAAGACGGCTTTATCTCGCTTGCGCGGTACAGCTTGCCCCACCAAAGCGTGTGGTTCTGCTTGACATCTGCGATATCAGCTATGCCCAGACAGCTGACAAAAGGCGCATAGCTTACCATCGCTGTCCCTCTCCGACTCGAGCATGCTCATCTCGGCAAAGTAGATGGACGTCAAGCAGCTGATGGACTTTTCGACGATTTTGCCGGTCCAGTGCCATCCTCGCTCAGAGTACGTCGAGTCGATCATCGCCTGCATGAGCTCGAGGTAGTCGCTCCGCCATCTCGGGTCGGAGAGCTGGCAAGGTCAGCTAACTTTCTTAGAAGAGGATGCGTTGCTTGACTTACGTCGATTCGACCGGGAATGAGCATTCCGTACAGGATACTCTGCCACCAATGCAGACTCGCGTCAGATGCTCGAGGGACCGAGGTAGTCTGCGTGCGTGTGGAGGAAGCGCCCGCCTTGAGCTCGGCAAGAATCCGAGGTCGGCAAACGGGGAAAAGACGCTCCCAGACCTGAGTCGCGCGAGTGGCGGCCAAGTTCCGGATCAGCTCGCCGACCGAGTCGACGGCGTTGCTGCGGGTGGTTGTCGAGCAGTAGTCGGCGATCTGCTCGAGGGCGGCTTCGAACAGCTTGTCATCGAGTGCAGCAAATACTCCTCCGCATGTGTGCTACGTCATCAGCTGTGTTAACTTAGTGGGTCGACATGTAGCTTACCAGTACGCTCATGACGGTCATCTGTTCCGTCTTCCCGCCCGCCTTCCCAGTCTTTCCGCCCTCCTCGGGCAAGTTGCCAAACAGCAACAGCACCCGACCGACAAACTCCGGCACCCAGTCTCGGAATGCAGAAGTCGCGAACCGCACACGAGCATTGACTTCCTCTGGAGAGAGATCTTCCAGCTCTTGCTGACTTGGGTCGTTCGGATCATCTTGGAGCGCAGGTCTGGGAGCCTTCCGAAGAGCGCGGGAGCCACCGGACGTATCGGGCGTCTCTTCAGAGTCGGAGATGTCGCCGATCCGGATGTAATCGACCATGTTGGAGATGGCCATACATGATAAGGCGGTCTTGGAGGGGTCATTGAGATCGATACCCGGGAGGAGGAGGGCGAAACTGTCGGCGACGTACATGCCGCCCATCCGCCATAGCTGACGAGCCGCGAGGGGTTGAGCGAGAGCAGCGAGCGCATATGTTACGGCGGGAGTTCGGTTAGTCTGAGGACGTCAGCTCATCGCCTAGGAGAGACAGCTTGTAGATCCAAGAAGCTCACTTCTTCCAAACCTTGCAAGGATGGGACGATCCGCTCCATCAGCGCCGGCATGATCAGATCCGGCTCCAGGATAGCCAGACGTTTCAGCGTCGACACCGCCGAGGACACCGAGTCCATATCCTGCGATGTCAGCCGTACGGCCTTGGGCGCTGTAAGTGGCTGAGACATACCTTATTGAACATGGAAGTCAGGGCCAGAGGTCGCATGACCAGCACGAACTCCCTCTTTATCGCCGGGGTCAAGCGCCAGGCGGCCGGCGTCTTGCATGAAGGCTCTTCCTGTGCCTTCCACCGTTCGACAAAGTTGTGTGCGAGGTGCGCGAGGAAGGTGGTGAGGAAAGCAGACCAGTGACCAGAGTTGCTTGGGTGGAAGAACTGGGAAGGTCAGCTCGAGCCCGGCGGACAGCTGGTTGGTGAGCCTCATAGAGCTTACCGTCTCGCAACTCGTCAACAACCTGGACAGGTGGTCCAGCGCCTTGGAGCCAGCCATGTACTTTCTCTCCGCATCGCCTTTCTGACCTGCCGCTGCCAGACTGTCCGAGCTGTCGTTCCGCTTCATCCCCGAGCCATTTTGCACCCTGTTCAGAGCTGGGTTGACGGGAGTGGCGGTGCCCGGTGTAGCGGTGGCCGAGCTAGATTTCGCAGGTTCAGCATCTTCGGCGACAGAGTAGATGATGGTCTCAGCGAGAGACTGAACGCGGTCAATTGGCTTTTTGGCGTCCATGACCTTTTTGCTGGTCCGAGCATCGGCGGTGGTGATGGACATGGCGTTGTGCGAGGCGATACTGCCTCCGACAGGTACGTCTAGGGTGTCAGCTTGGCTTTCATCACCTCATCGCGGACCAAAAAGCTCACTGAGTGACCGCAGACACTTGGTCATCAAGAACTCGAACTCCTGCTCCGTGAAGATCCCTACATCCTTCCTGATCCCCTGCCAGCTCTGATCGGAGACCCTCGGCTCGGCCGGAACCTTGGCAGGATCGACCCAGTACGTCAACCCATCGTCATCCTCCACCACATCGCCCTTGACATCCCGCAGACGGACCTCATGGTTCCGAGCGACCTTTTTCGGCCCGGGATTCCTCGCGTCTTCTTCAGGGGTATTGAAGGTGCCGCGGGGGATCTTGTCGAGGAGGGAGGGGTCGGACTTTCCGGGGTCGTTGTGGGAGATACTGAGTTGGCCGAGAAGGTCAGAGGCTTGGTCATCCCACAGACCACTGTTGAGGCCACCCCATAATCGGAAGACTGATCATTAGCTCGAGCTCGAATAGCTGAAATGCGAACTTACTGAGCGGAATCCATCGTTGAGGATGGGAAATAGGTAGAAAGTGGACGAGGAAGGTCTGAGTGGCGAGAATAGAGTCCATGCTGGGCTCGAACTTCGGGAGCATAGTCTCCAGCATCTCATCCATCTCGGCCGGATGGAAGAAGCGCTGGGCCGACTCGGCGACGTTCAGAAGGGTAGGAGCGAGGTTGAAGGAGTGACGAGCGAGCTTGTTGGGGTGGGGGAAGAGCTCGTTGTACAGCGCATCGTACAGCGGTCGCCACGGGATGCGGAAGTCCCAGATGGACAGCATGCGATCGCCGAGAAGCGGGATGAGCTGATTGCCGCAATTATCGACGAAGGTACCGCTTAGACCGGGCACGACTAAAGGTTCAGCTACGAATCTACATCCACGCAGATATTAAAACTCACACAGCAGCTCGTAGTAAAGGAAGATGAGCTTGATCTTCATCTCTCGCTTCATAGGGTAGCCCATGCTCATCCAGCTGGAGACGTTAGCTAGATCACCACTTTGCCGCGGCCAGTCGAGGCTTACATTGTCAAAGCCGAGTCCCACATCGAGAAGCCCATCCCATACTCTCTTGCCTTCACACACTCAATCAAGCGTTGACAGATAAGCTCCAAGCGATCGTCCATCTCCGCTAATGTCTCCACCTCGTAAGGCAGAGCGAGGGGTAGACCGAGGCATGACAAGCGAGCATCGTCAGCCTTAAATGATCAGCTACGGCCAACGTGATGCTCAGATGGACCGGGGTGTATTCCAAGCTTACCTCGGTGGTGATAGGTCCTCTTCCATCCTCTGGGGTGAAAGGCTCGGCAAGGCGATTGGGCACATCGCAAGGCCATGCGTCCCCCATCACGTCGTCTTCGGGATCGGCTGTTGTTTTGGAGCGAGGTTTGGTATGGGGACGGATGGATTTCAGACGGTTATGCGGGGTACGTTGAGATCGGAGTGGTCGATTCATGGCAGACGGTATGTATGGAGGAGGTGAGGGAGAGGGAAGAATGAAGGCGATCAGCGTTCGGTTTCTCTCTTAGCTCCCATGAGCGTGATCCTCCACGAGGCACGAAACACGATCTAGAGGAGAGACACACACATTCGTCCACGTATGCTCCGTCCTCGATAGCGGCGATGGCGTCCTGGAGAGCCTCCTCTTCTTCGTCCTCGTCGTCGTAGTACTCCTCGAAGGCGCCGGACTCGGCTTCAGCTTCGGAGCCGTACTGCGGGTTGGTGATGGGTCGGGGAGCAGTCAAGGGAGCTAAAGGATTTAGCTATGCTTCTTGGCCAATGAAGTGTTCGACGAGCGTGAGGGCGCCTCCGCGTCCGGATGTGAGGCGCTTGCGTGTGTGGGGAAAGGGAGGGACGCTTACGAAGTCGATGAGGTGTCGTCTGACTTGTAGCACCGACGTTGGCAATGCTTTGAGCTGGCATACTGCTGGCGCCTGGTGCGCCGATGGGATTATGAGTTGCAGGGGTAGCTATAGCGCTGTGTGGGTGTGCTGCTATAGAAGGAATGTGAGAGAAGCGCAAGTGGAAGAGGGTTGCATCATCATCTTGTCTTGATCTTGTCAACTCGGCCAATGGAGATGGTGAGCCCTCTCCGCATTCCTCATTTCGGCGTAGTCCGATGGCCGAAGAGGAGCCCATGTGTTCGATGCAAGCAAGCTGTCTCTCTCTCTCTCGCTTTGCGACTTTCAGCTGACATCCTTCCGCAACTCATCGACCCGCGGCAAGCGACAGTAAGATGGTCGGCATGAAGTCTACGCTCGGTGCTGTTGTGGTGGCAGCGGGAATCGCATCTGCTCTGCAGCCCGAGCTCCACGACTCGCTACTTCTTCACGGTCGTCCGCAGATTGGTCTCTGGAAAGCCTTGTCTCGACAGGAAGCCCAGCTCTCGACGGCGCAGCACGACTAGTGAGTATATTCACAAGCACTGCTGACGTTGAAGTCAGCGTCCCCTATCGGCCGAAGCGGCCCTGTCCGGGCGGTATCAAGCGCACTGCTTTGACCAACCCATCAGTCACTTTGACGATTCCGTGAATGGGACGTTCTGTCATCGGTACTGGGTCGATGCTAGCTCGTATAAGTCCGGAGGTCCCGTCTTCCTGCTAGATGGTGGGGAGACCAGCGGGGCTAACCGGTGAGCTCAGCATGACTTACGATCGGGATAACAGGCTGACTTACTAGGTTGCCGTTCTTGGAGAAAGGCATCCTTCAGATTCTGTCCAACGCTACGAATGGGCTCAGTGTTGTCCTCGAGCACAGGTGAGGTGCTTCATGGCTTTTCATCGGACCAGCTGACGATCTTAGGTACTACGGCAAGTCCGTCCCGGTATCGTCCTTCTCCACCGATAACCTGCGCTTCTTGAATAACGCCGAAGCTCTGGAGGACTCCGCATATGTAAGCTTTGCTGATGCGAGAGCTCGTCATACCTGAAGCTGACGTACAGTTCATCAAGCACTTCAAGCCGCCAACATCTATACTTCCGCTCGAAGCCGCCGAGTCGCTGCACCCCAATAACACCGCATGGATATACTACGGCGGTTCCTATGCTGGAGCGCGTGCTGCCCACATGCGGACGCAATACCCCGAGCTTGTCTGGGGTGCTATTGCCAGCAGCGGTGAGCTATCCATATGTGTCAGCTGTGTCATATGTCGGTGATGCGGGAAAGCTGATTTGATAGCCGTTACACATGCGCAAGTCAACTTTCCGCAGTACTTCGACCCCATCCAGGAATACGCGCCGCAAGACTGCATAGCCGCAATCAGGTCTTCGGTCAAGGCCATTGATAGCATACTTGATATGCCTGGCCCACTACCGGGCCTGTTGAAGGGGCTATTCGGGTTGGCAATGCTGGAGGACGATGACTTTGCGGATGTCATACAGTCTCCTCTTGGTGAGAGTCTGCCATGTAGATCGGTCGGAGGGAGGAGCTGAGTTCTCAGGGATGTGGCAGGCAAAGAACTGGGATCCGAAGGGTGGGTCACATTCTAAACTGCAGAGCTATAAATAGCTGATGCGGCTCAGTCGGCTCGGATAAATTCCAACACTTCTGTGATGCTCTCACGGCCGGTGGAGGAAGCAGTAAGCTCGGCCTGATCAGAATGTAAGTTACGGCGAGTATCTTCGTGCTTGTTCAGCGCTGACTTCCTAAGTCCCTCTGAAGTCGCCAACTACGCCAAGTACATCAAAGAGAATATCGTCTCGCGGTGTCCTGAAGAGGCGGGGGTGCAAGAATGCTTTGGGTCGCACGATGACGCCAAGTTCAAGGATGATGGGCTAGACCAGGAATGGAGGCTTTGGCTCTTCCAAGGTTAGCTCGTTCGAGAATCCTGTGGAGGCGCGGGCTGATCTCGACAGTCTGCACTCAATGGGGCTACTTTATGCCCGCACCCCTCGAAGGCCCTAGCATACTGTCGAAACGGTAAGTCCACTTAACCATCCGAGAAGTAGTGACTGATGACCCAGTCTCACCCTCGAGCACTCGTCCAAGATCTGCAGGCAGGCCTATCCGCCCGGGAAGCACTTCACCGTGCCGGAGTGGCCGGACGTTGAGGAAGTTAACAGGAGAGGGGACTATGCGATCCAGGCGGACAGACTGGCGTTCATGGACGGCGATAGAGATCCCTGGAGACCTATGGTCAGTCCATGCGGTACAATGGCACAACATCAGCTGATATGACAGACCCCTCAAGCTGATTCTGCACCCAAGCGCGAATCCACCATCGACCGTCCTAGGCGGATCATATTCGGTCAGTCGGCGTTCTTTTCGTGTTCTTGCTTTGGCTGATTGGTATAGATGGCGTACATCACTATGATGAGAATGGTTTGAACAACCACTCCCATGAACCGGAGAGAATCAAGGAGGTGCATGCCTTCGAGGTGGAGTTCATCAAGAAATGGGTCAAGGACTTTGAGAAGGCGAAGCTCGCTCGGAGGGACCAGCAGTAGACAGATGATATATCATACCTCAGTAGACAGAAGTCGACGTGAATCTGGCAGGTGCTCTTGCGTGACACTCCCTTTCCCACCATCACCGTGCTCGGACAGGCTCGGACATCGGATCTCGGCAGCGAAGACGTCATCCATCTGGCTCCGCATTCCTCAAAGCCAAGCTTAAGATACGCAGCTCACTGTTCTTTGCACTTTCACACACCAGTAAACCCAGCGTATCGCCGTGGCAGGTGCCTCGAAACCTTGCAACCGACTTCGTCTTCAAGCTACACAAGCGGCGCGCCAGGAGTCACATCCTTCGGTCCTCGGGCATTCGACCACCCTCTCCAGCTTGACGACCAGCGACCGACGACCAACCCCATCTCTCACGATGTCGACACTTCGGCGTCGACCAGGCGGCGAGGCCCCCGCATCCCTTAGCCCAGAGACGTCCGCTGCTCCCTCCTCGACCAACTCTCGAAACTCATCCAGCGTGTCGCTGGCCGACGACGTCAAAGTCGAGGGTGCGAGTGGTAGCACCAGTCAGACACCAAGTGGGCGGTCGAGCCGGACGGGCAGTCTGTCCAAGGCTCGTGCGAGGGTCGCAGAGGGGTTGAAGAGCCCCATGTTGGGTGTGAAGAAGCTGGATGAGATCAGGGAGAGCTTCAATAAAGGCGTGGAGGTCAAGTGAGTGACTCGATCTAGCACAGCGGTAATCGACTGATCTGATTGTCAGATTCGCACCACTCAGCATACCCCCTCATCGCCGACTCCAAACCTTCGCTGTGGCCTTCTGGGCGCTACTCCTTCCTATCTGCATGTTCTGCTTCTTCATGTGCCTGTCTTATCGGCCACTGTGGGCGGTCATGATTCCCTATATCATCTGGATCCAATTTGACTCGGCGCCGGATACGGGCGGAAGGCCGATCCAGTGGCTAAGGCATGGAAGGCTATGGAGGTACTTTGCAGGTGAGTCTTGCTGCCTAGCGCTTGGGGCATGATATTCTGAGCTGATGTTCAGAATACTACCCGTGCAGTATCGTCAAGGAGGCGGAACTTCCACCTGATCGACCGTATCTGTTCGGCTACCACCCGCATGGGATCATCGGGATGTAAGTCCCCTCCATCTGCATACGACATAGGTTATGTAGCTGAAGATCCAGGGGCGCATTTGCAACATTCGCTACAGAGGGCACTGGCTTCTCGACCAACTTCCCCGGCATCCAGCCCCACCTCCTTACCCTCGAATCCAACTTCAAGATCCCCTTCTACCGTGATCTGCTCCTCCTCCATGGCATGTGCTCTGTCTCCAAGCCATCCTGCGCTAGTATCCTGTCGAAAGGTGCCGGGAGCTCGATCACCATTGTTGTCGGCGGAGCGGCGGAGAGTCTCGCCGCGCACCCGGGGACGGCGGATTTGACGCTCAAGAAGCGGATGGGCTTCATCAAGATGGCACTTACGCACGGGGCGGATTTGGTTCCTGTTTTCAGTTTCGGAGAGAACGACGTGAGTCTGTCGCCGATCTAGGGTAGAGCAAGACGAGCTGACGTGACAGATTTACGACCAGATGTGAGTCTACTAGGGTTTGGCCACTTAGTTGGCACTGACTACTCCAGGGAGAACAAGAAGGGGTCCTTGGTCTTCAAGCTCCAGAAGCGGTTCCAGAGCATCTTCGGTTTCACTTTGCCTCTCTTCTTTGGTCGCGGCATCTTCAATTGTCAGTCACTGCCGATCAATGTCTATCAATATAGCTGACGTCGCAGATAATTATGGCCTGATGGTGCGTATCATGCCTATCTAGTAGCCTTTGAGGGTACCCGACTGACGCATCAGCCCTTCCGACACCCCATTGTCTCGGTCGTTGGCAGACCCATCCACGTGAAGAAGGACGAGGACCCGTCTCAGGAGGTGCTGCAGGAAGTGCAGAAGCAGTACATTGACGAACTAATGAGGTGAGCTTGACTGTCGAGCAAGTTGGCTCCGAAGCTGATCGAGGTAGTATTTGGGATAAGTACAAGGACGTATATGCCAGGCATCGGACCAAGGAATTGACTTTAGTTGAATAGGGCTCGCGCTTGAGATAGTCGTTCGGTTCATTATATGCGATACATCATTCGCCTCATACCAGCGTTTCTGCTATGCTCTTGTTGATACGCATATGTGACGCCCAGTCCTCTGCTTGACGATGATAGACACGTCGTCGAGAGCCGCGAGAAAAGGACGAACTCCCGTCCAAAGTAGGAGGGGAGCGGAACTCGCTCTGTGCGCTTCCGAGCACCTGGATTGTCGTGAGAATCTGACTACCAAGCGACTCTGCAGATGGTCAGCTGTCGCACGTTCACGGGCGGAACTCTGAGTGTGTAAATCAACGTACCTATAAGGAAGCGCAATGTAAGAAAGAGAAGTTGTTTCGGTGAGGAATTTCGGCTTGACTGGCTGGGAGGAGACTGGATACACCGTGGGAAAGCTGTAACGTTGGTGTGAGCCAAAAGTTGAAGCAGATCGAGTCCGCTGTAGCATCAGCCTCTTTCTTTGCCATCATCTACCAGCCATCTTGCCTACTATCCATATCGGACACATCTTGGCCCGCCCGAATGGCCTCATAGCATCATTCAGTACCTCGCTCGGCCCTTGGCGGGCTTCCTAGCAGCCCGTCACCTCCACCTCGGCCAGAGAACACTGACCTCCACTCGGGCAATCAGCATCATGCCGACCGAGAATTACAGTCCGAACTGGCATGTACGCTGCGTATCGGCGCCGGGACCGGATACGGACTTGACCCTGCATGTCTCGTTCGATAATGCCCGGTACATGTTTGGGTGTGGGGAGGGGACACAGAGGGCGTATACCCAGAAGAAGCTGGGATTGAAGGGGGTGGAGGCGATTTTCTTGTCTAATGCGGAGAATAGGACTAGGATGGGACTGCCAGGTGAGCTATCAGCTTTACAGAGGCTGGACACTAGCTAACAAATGCAGGTGTCTTGATGACCGCTGCGGACGGTGGGATATCAGAGATCAGCGTGGTTGGACCACCGGATACATCGCACTTCTTGGGAACGTTCCGATCTTCTGTCATGCGGTGAGCACATCTGTTATGCGGTTGAGAACTTAGCTGATTATATAGTGCTGACTTCAAGGTCAACCCCCGCTCGATGCCAATAGGCAAGACCCCGCACGACGTCACCGAAATGTTTCAGTCCCCCAATGTCAACGTCAAGGCGGTGTCCCTCGTCCCTCCAGCTCTCCGCTCGTCCCCGCGGCCGGTAGACGAAGCTTCCATCGACATGCACACGTTACGGCCTGACTTTTCTGTCACTCGGCCGGCTGCCCTGCCTCGTCCGGAGCTGGAGGCATGGCGCGATCTCATCGTTGATCACATGTTTGACCGGTCTCGCCGCACAGATCGGCTCGATCAGCCACCGGGTCCATTCGTTCGTCCAGATGGAACCTTCTCGGCCAGCTGGCCCGAGTCAAAGTTCCCGCTCCCCCTGCCCACCGCGGAAGAGCAGGCGACGGAAATGGTGTACATCCTGCAACCGCCGCCTGTGCGAGGGAAGTTTGACGTCAAGCGGGCGAACGAGCTGGGCGTGCCTGCCGGGCCTATAAGGGGGAGGCTGGTGAAAGGGGAGGAGATCGAGGTGGACGATCCCAATGCGGAAGGCGGAAAGCGCATCGTACGGCCGGCAGACTGCTTGGTTGGCGGTCATCCTGGAGCCGTGAGGGTCACTGGTCGTGCCGAAGGAGGACTCAGCTGACGACGAAGGTCCTGATCGTCATCTCGTGCTCGCCTGCGAACCTTCCTAGTCTATTGGAGTCGACCGCTTTCACACCGTATCAGGCGGCGGCAGCCGGGACACCAGAGGGCAGACGGGTACATATGATGGTTCACCGGGTGATCTCTGCTGTCTGGAGAGACCCCGGGTACCAATCGTGGATGGCTTCCTTCGGCCCCACGACGCAGGTGTGTCCTTGGAAGACCTTCAGGATAATCTGCATTTCGCTGACATGGACAGCATTTCCTTGCCAACCACGAGGTCTACTCGAATGATGCGTACTTCCGCTCAGCCGCTTGGCTGAGCCTCGACTTGGGGCTCATTGACTCCCTCATCTTCCCTTGGGTGCAGGACCACGACCCAAATCTATACGAGCAGTCACCTCTCCCGCCGGCGACTTCGATTCTTCTGCCCAACCATCAGGTCCGCATGCACCCTCCCGGAGTCCTGGAGCTGTTACCCAACCACGACAAGGATGAGCCACCGCCTACTAAGCAGTACGCGCACGCCGGGTGTCGGGTTAGCATCACCCAGAAGCCCGGCGAGGTCCAAACCGCAAGGCTGAGGGCTATATCGGCCGTTCGCGACGGTGCAGCAGCCCGGGATGCGAACTCTTCGAGTACCCCTCCGCCCGTCGGGTCCGACATCACGATCACCACTCTCGGCACCGGTAGTGCTCTTCCCTCCAAGTACCGGAACGTATCGGCCACGATGCTCAGTATACCGAACCTGCGCGCCGGCCAGGCCGGCTCTATTCTGCTGGACTGCGGCGAGGGGACGCTTGGCCAAATGCGGCGGCGGTACGGTCCTCAAGGGATGCGAGAGCTGTACGCCGAGCTCAAGATGATCTTCATCAGTCACATGCACGCAGATCATCATCTGGGCCTGCATAGTATATTGGAGGACAGGTTCAAGGTGAGTTTCCGCATGGCGTCTAGCGATTATAAGCTGATATTGTCAGCATGGTATCACGACCCCGTTGTACGTGCTCGGTCCTCGAAGCATAGCGCTGCACATGCAGGAATCTGCCTCGTGGCAACGACCCGCTTCGGACGAGGCACTGGCGAACGTGCTGTTCTTGGAGGGCCCGAAGTTCACCCGTCCTGTCTTTCGACAAAAAAGCGCAGAACGCTCTCCGCCTGGTTTGCACGGGCCATCCTCACCGGAGTATGCGGCCATGCATGAAAGATTTGCTGGGGCGCCGTATGCCAACGGACAGGAAGATCTTGCCAATGGTGTCCGTCGATGGCCGCCGGTTGACAGCTATGGCAATTCCGACGCATTGTAAGTTCCGTATAACCTGGCCTGGGTTAGAGCTTGTGCTCATGCGCTGTAGCAATAACTATATTTACAATACCGTCGAGCAACTTCTGGAGAATCTCGACCTCGAGTCGCTCCATGTACCGCAGGTGGCCCATCGGGGACACGCGAATGGGCTGGTGCTGAAGCACAAATCAGGGTGGAAGGTTGTGTAGGTTGTGCTTTACAAAGTTGTGGTGGGGAGCTGACGAAGCAGGTACTCCGGAGATACCACGCCATGTGACAATCTCGTCAAGGCGGGATACGGGGCTACGCTGCTCATCCATGAAGCGACGCTTGAGGACGACAAGCCAGAGATGGCTTACAGGAAGGGTCACAGTACCTTCAGTCAGGCTATCAAAGTCGGTAAAGAGTAGGTCGATCCCAGATGTCGATGAAGTATGCGAGCTGACTCGGCTTAGTATGCGCGCCCGCCATATCCTCCTCAATCACTTCTCCCAGCGATATCCCAAAGTACCGAAACTCCCCACTCCATCCGCCGTACCTCGCTCGCCTTCCTCTGGCTCTGGCTCGGACGGCGGCAACATCGAGCCAGTCGTATCGATATCGTTCGACCTGATGTCTATCAAGGTCTCGGACATGTGGAAGATGGCACACTACATGGAGCCGATCTCGTTGCTGTTCCCCGAGGAGGAAGAGGAGGGCGATGGAGCCGAGGCTGCAGTGGCGAAAGATACGAATGTTTCGGCGTCGGAAGTGGCCGCTAAGGGCGGGGCAGCGGTCAAGGGCAAGGGAAAGGGAAGGAAAGAGCAGAACGTGAGTCTAATCTCTCCGTTTTAGTCGATAGGTCGTACTTAGCTGACTCTTATAGCAGGCAGACGGGCATGGGCGGCAGAATAAGAAACGGAAATCGCCCATCCTCCCTACCGACGCGATGGGTGAAACGGAAGACTCTGCAGGCAGTAGCCAGAAGCTCCAGAAGACGGATCAGACCTCGCGCTCGCGCTCGCCTCCTCGTCCATATCGCCTAGGAGGCAAGCAGAGGAAGGCGAACTACGAAGCGCGGGAAGCTCAGAAAGCCCCCAGTAGCCTACCCGCAGTCGGAGTGGAAATGACTGAGGGAGGAAGCAGTGCCCGAAATCTCAACGATCCGCGGACAGGTCGGGGAAAAGCTGGCCGGCTAGATGATGATGACCATCGGAACGGTATCAGTGGGGCGGATGGCGATGTATCTATTCCTGCTGATGGTGTCGATGATGCCAGTAGCGGTCTCACCGACGCTATTGGCGATATCGACATGCGGGATGGGGCGGAAGTGGCTGCGGAGGGAAACACCGAGGAGCCGGAGCAAGTGGCGGGGGAGGGGGACGTATGATGTATCATGGACGAGACCTATGTAGATTATCTTGTATCAATTTTGCCCCACATCTCTAGATGCAGCTTCTTGTTGACGCAAGACGGAGGGTCCGGGAGAGCTCTCGCATAACTGTTCGGCCTGCAGACGTTTCAACTTGTTTCAGATTGGGGCAACCCCGCGCGTCGTGCCGTAACTCCAAATCGCGTCGCGTCCGAGAGATTTCGGCGAAGACTGTCTGCTAACACTTCTCCTAATCTAATCACCTAGCTACTCTCACAGTTGCCCCATCATCGATCAAGATGGCCACGCCAGAACCAGGCTATATGTCGGGGGACGACCCAATAGAGATCGAGTCCATCATGGACGAGCCGGACTCGATCTCCAACCGCTTCGCCATCTTCATGCCCGCCGTACAATCCCTCGTCAACGCCGTGGGAGGTTACGAACTCGTGGACGCCACAGATGGCTCAGATGGGAGGGAGATGGTGTACCGACCGGGTGACTCGGTGCTGGCTGTCTTGAAGGACTTGAAGCGATTATGGCGGAAAGACGATTCGGATGATGAGCGGACGGTTGCGAGGTGTATGGCGAAAGCGGGGCTTATGAAGGAGTTGATTGCGCTGTTGATGGAGTGCGTGGATAGAGGAGAGTGGGGACGGAAGGTCTCGCTGGTAGCTTGTGAGTCTGGCTGTGGTCATAGAGATACAGCAGCTGATCATGGCTTAGGCGATCTCATTGCTGCTCTGACATGGCCTATCGATGTGCAGGCGGAGTTGAAGGAGATGGCGGATGAGCCAGACGCGGTGACGGACTATGCGACCCTACTGCGCGCTCAAGTGGAGTACAAGGTTAGTCTAGCTCATATATCAGCATAAGACTATGCTGACCTAGCAGGCGCAACTGCTATACAACGACCGGCCACTACGCTCACTTCTCGCGCTCATCCTCCCAAGCTTAGCTGAACAGCGGAAGTGGGTTATCCTGTGCTTCATTGGCAGTATCAGCAAGCTGACAATCCAGAACGGAGAAGGACGAGCAAGTCATCTCCCTCGGTCTGCATATCGTCCGGAATCTCCTGTCCATCCGGGATACCGTCGCAGAAGGCACAGCCACAGGGGAGAAGGAGGAGCTCGCCCATTTACAGGTCAGTCCTCGCAAGTCCAATCTTGTACCTCATAGCTCACTCGACCAGTCTACTCTCATCCTACAGCTCGACGCCCTGACCTACTTCAAGCTCTTCCTCACGGTAGCAAGCTGCGCCGACAAGTCCGACTTCAACAACTGCAATGTGCTCGTACTTGACATCCTTCACCTGATCTTTCGGTCTGTCAAGCCAAAAGACCTGATCCAGGATCAGGACCGGGTGAGTCTTCATTCAGGTCTGCAAAGAAAGATCTGACGAATAGGCCCCCATGCACAAGCTGGCCAATCTGCTGGATCTCGAAACTCGGCAGAAATCGATGAAGAGTCGGCAGGGGATGACGAGGCATTCGCGTTTCGGTACCACTGTCGCTGTCCGAGCGGTGAGCCCTTTGATCGTGAAAAAGCCCTCTCGCAAGCTAACTTGTGGCAGGGTGATCAGAAGCTTGTCCTTCATCGGCAGAACGCGATTAACTTCGATCCTGGAAGTCTGCTAGATCAGGGCAAGAAGAAGCGAGCGGGCAAAGTGAAAAAGGCAGTAAGTATCTGAAGAATCTGACATCGCGAGACTAAGCTGACTTGCGAAGGATGATCTATCTCGATTCGCCGACCTAAGTCCGGAAGCCCTGCGCGTCCTGCAAGAGTTTTCCGTCTCCTTCATCGAATCCTGCTTCAATGGTACATTACTTCCCCTCCGCATGATCGTAGCTGATATCCAGTCTTCTTCACCTCCATACTCAAGGACATCCGGATGGAACGCTCCAAGATCCGTGATACCGATAATACCCGGACTTTCTACCTCTCGCGCTTCTTTATGGAGTACCTTATGCTCGTCCGGGACAAGCAGGCCAAGGAGCGGGAGACTGGAAAGGGGAAGGGGAGGGCAGAAGACGAAGATGAGATGTTGCTGGGCTATGCGATTGTGATGGCGGAGATGGACAGTGTGAAATGGGTGTTCAGTCGATTGAGGACGACCATGGAGGAGACGGTGAGTCAGCAATCCAAATAGGTGAGGATAGCGCTGACCTGATAGCCTCCCGCATGGACCGAACTCCAGGCGTGTCTGAACTGCTTCACCCAAATAGTGAGCAGCATCACGAGCCGGCTGCGTACGCGCTGACCCTCAGCTCCTCCTCATTGACGCCATGTCCACCTCCTCGGACGCTTCGGACGCCGAAGCAGCCGAGATCCTCCAAAACTCCATCTACTACAACTACGATATCCTCGACTCGGCACTCACCGTCATGGCGCAATACAAGGACCAGTCGATCGCGTACCTCGACTCGGTGGTTCACTTTGCCTATGTCCTTCTGAGGATGCTGGAAAAGTATAGCAAGAACAAGGGGTTCATGTATGTCCGCAAAAAGAAGGCGAGACGGGCGGTGCGGAAACGGAAAGAAGATGCGACAGAGGCGGGCAAGGAGGTGCCGGAGGAGTATGTGGATGAGGAGGAGGTGGCGGGGGTGATGGAGGGGGACAAGGATCTGCCGAGTTATGCGGAACATCAGTTCACGTTTACTGCATTCGAACAGGTAAGCAAGGTCGTGTGGTCTTTTTGTCTGGTAGCTGATGGAGTAGAAATTCGCACAAGAGGGAGTCACAAATACGCTCCTGTCGTATCTGGCCCGCTTCAAGGACTTTGACGATCCAGATCAGATGAAGCGGGTGGTCGGCCTCATGCACCGCCAAGTCGTCAAAGCAAAGGGAGAGGGGCTGTACTTTAAGGTGAGTCTTGGAGACTTCAGAACAGTAAGCGGATCTCAGCTGACAGATAGGTGTCAACGCTACACCTCTTCCGCCGTATCCTGGACGTCAAGGCCTCCCTCCCGAACTCCGAATCTTCTCGCGATCTCACCCAAATAATCACCTTTGTCCTGCGCAAATTCTTCAAGCGCATCCAAGAAGACCCGTTCGTCATTGTCGAAGCCATTCAGCCCAAGTCGCGCGGGAAATGGCAAGCCATCAGCGGGTACGCGAGCGATGGCGACGCTGGCGGCGGTAAGGGCGGTCGCGGGGGTGGCGGTAAAGGCAAGAAGGGCGGTATGGCTGATTTGGAGTTTGTCAAGAACAAGAAATTGAGCTGGGGGGATCAGATGAGCGTGATTGTGAGCATGCTGGTGGAGAATGGGGATGAGCAGTTGGTGGAGTGGGTCATTGATGTGAGCTTTAAGTCTCTCCTTGGCGGGGCTTCAATAAGCTGATGGTCCAGGTCATATCCGTGGCGCTGGCGGCGAGGGAAGAGATCGTCCTCAGTACCGATGGCGAGCCATTACGACCAACCGAGATGGAGGATGATCCGGATGCAGTCAGGAAGTTCGGTGGACCAAGCGAAGAGGCTTTGGAGAAGTTCACGCGGCACGGTGAGTCTGTCAAGCAGGCTTACCTCTAGAGATCTTGCTGATGTATCCAGACCTTGATGCGGATACCGATGAGCGGAAAGCGGCGGTCTTGTCGAACGCCCAGTTCCGGTTGATGTTGAAGCTGGTTTCGTTCGAAATGACAGACGAAGAGAACAGTGAGTCAGAGTGATATACCCAAGTGTATGTCAGCTGATATAGCAGTCGTCGACCAGAAATGGTTCATCCCCGCCTCCATCCCTCCCTCCAACCTTTCCGCTTCGAAAGGTGCACTCGAGCAATATCTCAACGCCCCACCCTCGCTCGAGATCGACCCCAAGAATGTCATCCGCCGTGTCAGGAAGCGTCGCGCCCGCGCCGCTGACGAGGACGAAGACGACGTCGACAGCGATGGGAACGCGCGGCCACGCAAGCCGAAGCCCGCTCGGAAGCGTAAACAGGCCGAGACGCAAATCTATAAATCAGCGGCGATGATTGAAGATTCGGACGATGATGAGGCTGCGGATGCCGCGTTCTTCCAGAAAGAAAAGGAGCTCCGGGCGGAGATGGAGGCGCTGGCGAGTAAGCACGGGGGTGGGGGAGGGGCGATGTTGAAGACGGGGACGAAGAAGCGGAAGCGGAAAGAGCAGGGAAAGGGGAAGGGCAAAAAGAAGGGGAAGAAGGAGCCAGTCGAAGAGGAGGATGAGGACGAGGTGAGAGAGGAGTCTCCACAGACGCGGAGAGCGGCGAGTGCTGTCGCGTCGGAGTCGGATGATGGGTCAACGGAGCCGGTGGCGCGGAAGCGGAAGTCTAGCGAGGCTGCGCCGTCGAGTTCGCCTGGACCAGCGCCGAGTTCGGACGAGGAGGCGCAGAGTCCTGCTAAAACGCAAGTCCGGACGAACGGAAAGTCGAAGCGGTTTGTAGAATCTGAGGATGAGTCGTCTTAGAAGGTCAGAAGTATCTTTCTTGTATCTACACATCTTATCCTGTATGCAATGCATGACAAGGGCAGAGTAGATTTATCGCCTGGCGAGCGAGTCTTCAGAGTACCAGTTGAGACCCATGAGCGCTGTGATTGTAAGCTCGTTCGGCGCCTAAGAGAGCTTCTACGGAACTTACATGGCTCCTTGAGCGTCATGTGCTGGTAGCCCAATACAGCGAGCTGGAATACGTCAGCTACATCACTCCCTCGAATCAGGAAGGCCAGCTCACCCCTCCAGCATCAGATGCAAAGTGGTACCCCGCCGAGATGGGGAAGTTGCACCACCTGGCAATAAAGCAGCGGGAGAAATGACCATGCGAGAAGATGATGACGTCCGAGTGATCGATGTCTTCAGGTTTCGACGCGCACTCCTCGGCCTACGCACCATCAGCAAGAATGTCCGCGGTCCTAATCGGCGGAGAGGGGCTTACCGCAGCGTGGATTGCCCGGACCCTGGCGATGACCCGATCGACCCGGTCCGACATCTGCTGTGGACTCTCTCCGGGCGTCTCGCCAGCCGGGCAGCTTGAAAGTCAGCTTATATCCCCGCAAGTAAAATCGAAGAATGCGGCGCACCCATCTGTCCAGATGTCCCAGTTCGGCTTCTCCTTCCTGATGTCCTTGGTCAGTTTGCCTTCGTACGCTCCGTAGTCCCACTCTCCCACTTCGGGCTCGGTGGACATGTTAATCTTGTCGGGTTTATTGTCACCGAAGAGCTAACTCAAGTCAGAAACAGTAACCAGGATGCACGACGGAGGAAGAGCGACGTACGAGCTCTGCGGTCCGCTGAGCGCGTTTGCGCGGGGAGACGAAGATGTGACGGAGGTGGGTGGGGTCGATCAGCTCTGGCGGAATCAGCTCGGCGGCCATATTGCCCCAATGGGCTTGCGGGCGGCCGTCATAGCATGTTCCACCTCGAAGGCCGTCCTCTGCTGCTGCTTCTGGGAATGTGAGACTTACTGCCAGCTCCCATCATCTTGGGTCCCATCTCCTTGACCGTCTTCTCCCCATTCTCGGTGAGCGGGATGTCAGATACACCGGTCTGTCTGGTCAGATGAACTTCACAGCAAGGTGGTGAATGCGTGGCTATCTCACATGCCTGCCATTCAAAGACCACTCAGTCTCGCCTGTACCCCGTCAGCTTAGCTCCCCCGTCGTCCTAGAGGATGACGAGCCACGAGAGCTGCAAGCTCACCGTGGCGGACGAGGTAGACCCGTGGCATCCGCCTCTTGACGGGCTGGGTGAGATTCTCAGCGAGGGCGATATGGTCGGACATGGTTCTATCTGTATATGCCTCGGGCTGGCGGTGCGTGTGAAGAGGGTGTCGTGGAGTCGTGGTCCTTGTCGTGGTCGGTTGCGAACCGGCAAACGGGCGGTGCGGGGTCTCCACACCTATCAGGTTCCGTCGGAAAGGAATGTGGAGGTGGATCAAGCGAAGGTGCTAATTTCGCAAACCGTTGTCTCTTTGCCTTCATTCTTCATCTAATTGACCTGTCTACAAGCCCACCCACACAGCCATTCAAGGATGTCGCGAACCATCTGCTATTTCGATATTACGATTGGCGCTCAGCCAGCCGGTCGGATCACCTTTGAGCTGTACGACGAGCTCCTTCCCAAGGTATGTCTACTGCACGTTTCGGCTACGCAGGCGATGAGAGACAGCCAGCTGATGCCTTGCAGACCACGGAGAACTTCAAGCAGCTTTGTATCGGAGACAAGGTCAATGCGAGCGGGGTCAAGCTGGCTTATGCCGGCTCGGGGTTTCACCGGTGTATAAAGGGGTCAGTTGACCGAAGCTCCGGACCCACAACGGAACGCTCAAGCTGATATTTAGATTCATGCTCCAGGGTGGAGATTTTACGAAGGGCGATGGAACGGGCGGAGAATCAATCTACGGCGAGAAGGTTCGCTGCCTCTTTCATGGCCCCGTGACCGAGTCGTAGCTGACACTTCAGTTCGAAGATGAAGGCTTTCCCGTAAAACACACCAAGCCCATGTTACTCTCCATGGCCAACGCCGGGCCCAACACCAACGGCTCTCAATTCTTCATCACCACGGTCCCCACTGACCACCTGGACGGGAAGCACGTCGTGTTTGGTCAAGTCCGCTCCAACCGCGGTCTCGTGCGCCGTATCGAGGCGCTCCCGACGGATAATGATAAGCCTAGGGAGGCGGTCACGATTGCCGCTGCGGGCGTGCTGTCGGAGGAGGATGTCAAGAAGGAGGAGGAAGCCAACAAGATGGCAATGGCGAATGTTGATGGGGAGGATCTTTATGAGGTGAGCTTACAGTATTCTGAAGCGTGGGGTATGAAGCTGATAAATAGGATTACCCGGTCGATGAGGAGCGTATTGACGCTGAGAAGCCTGAAGAGGCTCTGCAGGTCGCTACCAAACTCAAGGAGATTGGTACCAGGTGAGCTAGATCTGCTGTATTACCTTGGATCAAGCTCACTCGGCGCAGAGAGTTCAAAGCCGGCCAATACGCCCTCGCGCTGGACAAATACCAAAAAGCCCTCCGATACCTTGACACCCACCCTGTCCTTCCTGATGACGCCCCCGCCCCCCTCGTCGCGTCCTACCGCAACACCCGCTTCCCACTCCTGACCAACGCCTCCCTCTCCGCGCTCAAGTGCAACCCGCCCGCTGGCTCGCTGGCGGTCTCGCTCGCGACGCGCGCGCTGAGCGTGCCGGACCTGACCAAGGAGGAACGGGGCAAGGCGCTGTATCGCCGCGCACTGGGCAAGGTGCAGGTGAAGGACGACGAGGCGGCCGAGAAGGATTTGAGGGAGGCGAGTGGGCTTGTCCCCGGTGATGCAGGGGTGCAGCGGGCTTTGAAGGAGGTGGAAGTGAGGCGGAAGGAGAGGAAGGAGAGGGAGAAGAAGGCGTACGCCAAGATGTTTGGATAGATAGTAGAAGCATAGAGCATAGAATGCAGACCAAGATGCTAGGGGATTATGGCGAGACGGGGATGAACAATTAGGCAGGCGCTCGTCTCCTCAAGATCTTCCGTTCGCGAATGAGCGCCAAAGAAAAAGTACTTGGAACCTACACAATGCATCCATACAGCACCTCAAACGTCAAGACCCACATTACCCCTCATGATGATCCGCACTTCCCATCTACTTTCCAATCCCAAACCTCTTCTTCTGCTACACGATATCAGCTCAATTCTCACCACAGCGAGAACAGCAACTCACAGTGCCCTTCTCCGGCGTCAACGGCCGCCCACTCTCCAACCTCCTCCGCTTGTCCTCGAGCTCCAACCGCTGCTTCTCCAGCGCCTCCTTCATCTCCCGGTGACGCGCATACAGCTCCTCTTCCGACTGCTTGAGCTTGGATTCCTTCTCTTGCACTTTTTGCTGGAAGACCATCTTCATCTCGGCTTCCATCTTGGCCAGCTTGGTTTCTTGGTGCGCGCGCTCTTCTTGCTGCTTGGCCGCGGGGCTACAAACGTCAGCTACTGCCACTGTTCGACAAGGCGGAATATCTAGCTCACTTGGTCTCCTTGAAAACGCTCTCATCCTGGTTCACCCCCATCCCTCGGAGCTTTTCGGACCGATAATCCTCGTACAACACGTCATTGGTGTGCTCGCGCAGTTCCTCCATGTGCGTCCGAACCAGCATCTGACGGAGCTTGACAAAGTCGCAATGCGCCTCATTGTCCACCTCGATCGCGCCCCAGGGGTAGGCCCGACCTCGGACTTCGCGGCCGTCGTTGGTGCGCACAATAGAGTCGGAGCCGACCACTGCAAAGGGGACTTTGGACTGATGGTCAGCTGCGGCTCGCAAAGACTTCACAATGTCCCCGACATCTCACCATGATTTCCTCGTTCTCCTGCACGGTCTCTTCGTCCTCATTTTCGTACTGGGGTGGCCGGAAGATCCGAATGTTGTGGTGGGCGACATCGTTCAAGATCTCAGGTGTCAGCTTTACCGCACAATTCTGTGGGACCGTCAGCTCACCCGCTCCTTGAACAGCGCTACCTCCTCGTCCGTCAACGTGTCCGCCTTGGCAATCACCGGAATAAGGTTGACTTTGGTGTGGAGTCGGCGCATGAACTCAACATCGATCGGCTTGAGCCTGATGTATGAGCTTGCCCGGTTCATTGACAACCAACGTAAACTTCCGGCTAACTCACGAGTGCCCGGTAGGTTGGATAAAGTAGATACACGCGTGGACACGGTTATCGACCAGCTTGTTCCTGTTCACTCGGTTCTCCTGCTCGAGGTAGGCGTCGAATCGGGCCTCAATGTTGTCGACGATGGGTTTCCAGCTGGCAGTGTCAGCTTTGCGGGCGCACCCAAGACCGCTGCTTCATCTGCGTGGAAGCTCACCACTCATCGTTGTTGACAAAGTCACCGAAACCTGGAGTATCCACCACAGTCAACTTCAGCCTCACGTTGTTCTCCTCGATCTCTGCTTTGATCAGCTCCGGCTCGATAGATTAGAGATCGCCGAAGGCCAAGGAGCTGAATGACATACCCGCTGAGATGCTCTCAATCTGCACAGTCTTGCCTCTATCCTGTCCAGGCTGCGGGATCGCCTTGGGCTGGTATAGCCGCGTCTCAAAGAGAGTATTGATGAGCGTCGACTTGCCGAGTCCTGATTCGCCTGCAGTATATCAGCTCGGACCTTCTGCGAAAGGGAGGTTGAGTGACGCACCGACTACCATGGCGACGAACTGGAACCCGCGCCTGATGTATCAGCTAAGATCCACTAGGGCATGGGCGCCTGATAAGGCAGCCATCATAAGGTCGTCGACCCTTCTCTCGCACCAGCATAATTCTGCAACTCACCGAACGCTCTTCCTGTGAACCTGGTTTGGCAAATTACTGAACCCCACCCAACTCGCCAACTTCTTTCTCGCCAATTGTGCTGCCGCCGCCGCACCGCCCGCACCCCCCGCTCCTGCGTGGTTCGCAGATCCATTACTGTTTCCGCTCATCCCCAGCTGGTGCGCCTCGGGCTTGACGTCTCGCTCGCCCGTATGAGGCGTGATGGACCGTGCGCTTGTGTCCTGGGAATGCTGGTAGTGATCGATAGGAGCGCCAAGGGGTGGACCGGCGGACGTGCCGTGCCCGTTTGACTGTCGCTGCTCGTAGTACCCGTCTGACATGTTGGGTAGGAGTAAGAGGAAGGTAATAAAAAGGGGTTGGATAGGCTATGCGAAGGCAAGCTGTGAATAACGTTGAGGAATGGGGATGCGAAGCGCGCGCGTTCCAACGTAACCAACTCTAATTAGTGATTAGCGGAATCAATCTGAAACATCCAAGGGGTAATGGCCAAAACACAGCTGCCACATCCGGAAATAGTGAGATAACTCCGCGCGCGCGCGTTCTGGCTCTGCGCTCAGCGTCACCTCAATACCTTATACACCTTATCGCTAACACGTCCTATACAAGCATCTCCAAAAAGGCAACGAAGAGCTACCACGACGCCACCGTTTGGATCCGCAACTCAGACTTACCCTGAAAGAGTTAGCTCGAATTAGCCAAAATGCGTCTCACACCTGAAGTGAGCACCTCCACCTCAACATCGAGTTCTCTGTTGACAACTTTCAGTTCGTGTCCCAGCGATCATCCGTTAGTCTTACCTCTACTGACCCCTCTCCCCATGTGGATGGCCATGCTGAACGGTCAAGCATTTGAACGCGCTGAAGGAAAGAGAGCTGGAATTGCGAGGTAAGCTGTATGGTCTCCTGATGTTGATGAGGATAACAGCTGACCCGGTAGGACTGCAAATACCAGTGATAGAGAACTTGGCGTCACATCAGGGGACATATGATACCCTCAACCTGACGGATAACTCGATAACGGTGCTGGGGAACATCCCATTAGGCGAGTTTTGCTCACTTGCTTTCGGCTGGGGGAAAGAAGAAATCGACGAATGTTGCGCGTGGCATCCGACATGGGGATGGTGCTCAAGGAAAAGGAAGAGGCAGGAGAAGTTGGGGGAGATCCAGGGCGGATTGTGCCGTGCAGGCGCGAGATCAGGAGGATGACAAGGAATCATGGGAGCGAGACGGCCGGGGGATAAGCGGAAGCTGAGAAGGGATCTGGTTCGTCGGATAAGGCTGGGGCGGCCAAGATTTAGATATAGGATGGCATGCTGATTATCCAGCGCCGAGATTACGCCAATTACATGCGGCACAGAATCAGATCTCCTCCATCTCGCCATCATTACCACAAAGCGTGAGTTAGAATGCACTAACCTCCTGCGCCCTAAGCTGACCCATAGATCCCCCACATAGTCACGCTAGGTCAGTCGCAATGAGGGCTCGCGAATGATGATCAGCTGACATTTCAGTCCTCTCCCACAACCTCATCGCCGCCCTCTCCACCCTCGCCCCCCTTGAACACCTCGTCCACCTGCGCCACCTCGCCCTCTCCTCCAATCCCGTCGCCGACCTTCCCCACTACCGGCATTACACCATCTACAAGGCCGCCAAGGGCCAACTCCACACCCTCGACTACACCCGCATAAAAGATGCTGAGCGAAAAACGGCCAACGAGACATTTATAGACCCCATAACTGCCGGTCCCAACGCCCTGGCATTGCAGCTCTCAACATCGACTGTATCCGCCACGGCGGCAGTGACGGCGGCTGCACCGTCGGCGTTTGCGGCGGCGCAAAAGTCGGGTCAGGCGATCAAGGGCGGGAAGGGACGATTGATGACGCCGGAAGAAAAACGGCGGGTCGTCGAGGCGCTGACGAGGGCGCAGACGGCGGATGAGGTCAGGAGGTTGGAGAGGATGCTGGCGGAGGGGCTGATACCGGAGGGACAGGATGGGGTGGAGGAGGCGGTACCTGGGGCGAATGGGGTGGCGCAGGAGGCATGAGCGGTTTGGGCCTACGGGGCAGGTTATCGGGAGCCTCGGCGGAGGCTGAGATTGTAGAACAAAAACGGCAGGCGAGAGAAGATCGCCCCAGTGCTTGCGGGTGGTTACTGAGCATGTACGCGATGCTGTATGTGACACTCTGCCGTCTCATGATCATCTCTTGTTTCCACAGTGGAGAGCTGACATGACCGCTGACCGAGCCTCATGAGCATCGTATTGGCTGAGACAATAGCACCATCTAACACCCACTGCAAGGGGCGTCCACTGGTGCTTGTACCGCCTGTGCGCCACACGTACGCGAGCTCGGAGCGAGGACGGACAGCGTCAGCGTGAATTTTCGTCTACTCGATACTTGACATAGCTAGTAATGCTGTCTATGGCAGCGCCTCCTTGAGCCACCCTGCCAGATCCTCAATTTCCTTCGCGCACGTCGTGTGCTCCATTCCTGGATAACTCTCAAATCTGACTCCGGGCCTCGCGAATGCTTCGCCTGGCGGTACAGAAGGGAGTCCGAGCTCCTTGAGGATCTCCACGGACTTGACCGCATCTGGAGCAATAATCAGCCCGAGGGATCCGCTGGTCGTGCCGATAGGAAGGGAGACCACGTACTCTGATACGCTACTATCGGGTCCGCTTCGCCGTGTCCCCAGAACACAGGGACATCCTTTGCGGTCGCTTTGGCTTCCTGTCCAGTCAGCTCATCGCCCAATTACAGGGCATACATTGGATAACTCTCCGCAGATTCGCAAGTAAGGCAAGGGGGCCCTTCAATTTGCCAAAAGACTGACCTCCCGTACTTTATGGCTCAGAGGCAGCCAACTGCTCAATACCACCACCCCACCCAGCCCCCTCCCGCTCGTCACGCCATACCAAGACGCCACAGCCCCTCCCTGGCTATATCCACCCAGTACAATCTCATTCTCCGGGACCCCAGCGTCCACTTCGGCCTGGATGAGCTTGTCCACTTGGGCGGAGGTGGCTCGAAGACCGGGCTCGTCGTCTATCTGCGAATTGGAGACGTTTGCGTAGTCACGCATGTCGAACCATGCGGGCAGGACTGCGCCTGGAATTATGTCAGTATCCAGAGATTCATTCAGGGTTCAGAAAGGCTGCACCCCGAGAAACCCAGGACCCACCTCGATGTCGCGTGATGGGACGCTCGGAGGCGTGAGGCAGGATGAACTTGGTATGCGGCAGCAGGGTGCCGAATCGCTGGAAGACCGGCAGCCAGCCGTGGCCTGCTTGGTCAGTACCAGTCAAGCAGAGCGCAAACCATCTGGAGCCCTTCCCGCTTCACGCGGACGGAGCTCGCTGTCAAATCAAAGAAGGAGTTAGGTCAGCGCTTACCGCTATCACCCAGTCCCTGCGCATCAGTCAGACTGAGACGAGTCCAAAAAATTGGGTGCAGGAATTGCACGCACATGCAGGAATATCACGGTGCTCTTATGAGCAGCCTTAGGCGCCACAGATATATGCGCTAATGTAGCAGCCATCACTGAGCCGCTGTCGTGGGAATGAGAGTGTTAAACGGGGTATTCGGGTCAGTAGAGTTAGTGGGATGAGGTGTGAAAGAGCGAGGAATGTGTAGCTGATTTCTACTGATATTGATCTCGGACATGGATGACTGAGGGCACTGGGTCACTTTACGCCCACGGCGCTGCTAGGTACAAAGGCAGATTGAAAGAGCCGAGCGCAATAGATTGGGTGCGCAATCACAGGCATGGTCCCAGAAGAGCCCGCAGAAACCAGCCGTTCGCAATTATACGGCAAGACTCCCCTGCAGTGGATCTACACAATCACATCATACTGCTGTCCTTGTGCTGGTCGCTAAACCACACTCTAGATCTACTTCAACGCCTCCATCAACCACTTCTTCAGATCTTCAATCTCTTCCGGCGAGCTCGAGTGGCCCATACCGTTATAACTCTCGAACCGGAGTCCGGGGCGAGCAAAGGTTCTGCCCTTGGGTACAGAAGGGAAGCCGAGCTTGCCTAGCAGCTCGACAGACTTGGCGCCGTCTGTGGTGTCAGCGAGGCGCGTTTGAGCTATCGATACGCCACAGGTCCAGCACGTAGGAGGGGGAGACGGAGGCAGGGGAATCGACTTACACTGATATTGTACCACGGGGTCCTCCCTCCCATGTCCCCAGAACATCGGTATATCCTTAGCCCCGGCTTTAGTCATCTATCCAGTCAGTACAGCACTTTAGTCTCTTCCCCAACCCCTACCCAAGCCCAGACTCACCTCCTGTATCTTGTGACTCAACACCACCCAACTACTAAGCACCACGACCCCGCCCAGCGCCCTTCCCCCCGTCAGCCCGCTCAACGCCGCCACCGCCCCGCCCTGGCTGAACCCGCCGACAATGACCTTGTGCTCTGGGATCCCAGCGTCCACTTCGGCCTGCACGAGCTGGTCGACCGCCGCGACGGACGCGAGGAGGCCGCGCTCGTCGTCGTACGATGAGTCGGTGAGGTTGGAGAGGTTGTGCAAGTCGAACCAGGCTGGCATGGACATGCCTGGAGATCAGCTACATCTTCACGACGACGACGGCGCCGGGGCGCTGATAGGAAGCGTGAGGGATAGAAACAGAGATGATGATAGAGAGGCAGGAACATACCGCCGTTCAGTGTGACAGGCATGGAAGGGGCATGGGGCAGAATCCATTTTGTATTGGGAAAAGAAGACCAGAGCATCTTGGCGACGGGCAGCCAGCCGTGACCTGCGATGTGAGCGGGGCGTCCAGGGCAGGAGCTAGAGCCTGAGCTGGCGGGTAGCCTCTAATGGCATTTAAGTAGAGAGTCAGGATGACTGACCACTATCGCCGAGTCCCTGATAGATCAGCTTGACAGTCCAGCCCACGCAGCAGAGGAGTATCCTTCAAAGCAGGCAAGAACAGAACCAGCGCGTGGGTAGCGACGGAGAGAGATCGTGCAGCTCACATGTAAGAAAATCACAGTGCTCTGATGAGCTTCTTTAGGGTTCACCTTGAGGTGCTTGAGCGTAGCAGCCATCTCGTCCGCCTTTGACTGAACAGAAGTGGGTAAGCTGGGTCTCGAAGACGACGTCTGTTGAGGTAGGAGCGGGAGAGGCTCAAAGTAGATGAATAGTAGTACAAGGGGGACCAGGAGGATCCACAGGAGCTGAGACGAGGGTAGGCGCGGTATGATGGGCGAGTGGTTTGGACGATTGCGGGATGGTGGAGAAGTGCGAAGACGAGGAATGTGGAGTTGGCACGACTTTATATCTGCGGTTGAGGCGGTGGCTGTGTGCCGGGCTTGCATCGCTTCAAAGACTTCCAGCAAAGCTGCGGACCACCAAAGCACCGGCAGAATTCACCGCATCTATGCCCTACGCTCGCAAAGAAAGAAGAAAGAGCAAGTGAAGATCCGAAAACTGTGGTGAAGGTGAAATATCTATACAGTGCCTATAATGGAGGGACAGTAGTCACGAAGTGTCCTGACGAAGTATGATACCGAGAATCGTCCCCTCTGTCCCTTCTCCTACTCCCCATCCTCTTCCCCCCCATATCTGGCAAAAAGATAAATCCATCACCCTCCCCACTGCAATGCATCCCTCCACCGTCTAGACCATGTACGCCGCAAGACCCGCTAGGACCGCCGCGCCGAACACAGCCGACCCGATCCCGCCACCCGGCGCGGCCAAGACCGACCTGGCCGAGCTGGACGAGTTGGAGATACCGACAAACTGCCCGACCTGAGCATTGATGGCAGCGACGTAGGTCGATCCGCAAGTCTGGTCGATCGACTGCCAGAGGTCCATTTGTCCGCCGAGGATAGGGGACTGGGCGAGACCGAGCGCATAAGGCACGGCCGTCTCCCACTTGATGTACGCGACCATAATCTCGCGGGTGCAGGGTGTGCAGAGACGGTCGGCGTTGAAGGAGGGCTGGAGGAAGAGGAAGGGGAGGTTGGTGGACCGGTAAGTGGTCGCGTTGGGGGTGATGACGGTTGCGAGGGTGGCCTGGGACGAGCCGGCGTCTTGGCGCGGGAGGAGGTCGATCATCCGGCGGGACAGCTGGGAGGCAGACGAGTACGCGATGTACAGGTTGTCCGCGGCGAACTGGACGGGGGACCAGGTCGAGGCAAAGTTGGCAAAAAGGGCATTGGTAGCCGGGACGGCGGATCCGCTGGCGGACGCCGACGCTGATGCGGACGAAGCGGACGCGGAGCCCGAGGAGGCAGAGATGGAGGCGCTGCCAGCCGCCGAAGCAGAGGCGGACGCGGCAGAAGCCGACGCCGCAAGCGACGCACCGAGCGAGGCCGACTCGGAGCTGATAGCAGCCCCGAGCGACGATCCCGCGGACGCAGCAGACGCCACGGACGCAGCCACACCTGGCGTAGGCGTAGCGCTACCCGACACACTCCCCGATACCGCCGATCCTGCCCCCTTGTTCGCGCTCGGACCCGTAGAGTTCTTCCCGACGCCAATGACCTGGTTCACGCAGTACTGCTGGTTCGCCGAGTCGATCGAGCACACCGCGCCCTTGAGCGGGTTGACGACGTACAGGATGTCGTACAGCTCCCGTACTTGGGCGTTGTAGGTGGTAGGGTTGGTGAGTTCCGCCGAGCACGAGGCGTAGAACCTTGACAACCAGGTCCGGATGACCGAGTCCGAGCACCCCGTGTTGGCCTTGCACATGCTGGCAAGGGACCAGTTGATGTCTGATGTCGAGAGGTTGGCGCCGGATAGAGGGTTGAAGGACGCCGTGGCGGTGATGAGGGGCTGGACGCAGGAGGTAAGGGCAGCATCGCTGTTGATGGCTTGGAGGAGGGTGTTGCAATCGTTGGAGATGCCAGAGGGGATGAGGGTGATATTGGCCTGTGGTCTCAGCTGGGTCCTTGCTTTGGAGATGTCTCTCTCCGCGTTCATCATTTCCTCGTCCATCTTTCCGCATCCTTCCTCCGCTTTGCACATTGACCGCCCACCGCCTCTCCTCTCAACTCCAGCATCGCCACCCCCCTGTCGCCAAGGAATATACCTCACCTGTTGCGCGCTAACCAGAGCCGCCAGAGCCAGAGTTCCAAAGACCGCCTTCATCGCGTAGATGCTGTGTTGTTTTGGACGAGTATATAGATGGACAGATGCTAGTCTGTCTTGCAATCGATATCGATTAGACGAGGAGGAACGAACTCAAAGGAGTGCGAACGGGGAGGAAGGAAAGGTAACGAGGGGGATGTTTTCCGCCTTGTTTACGCGTGAGTTGTCGGTAGCGGGATGAACGAGTGTGGGTGTCGACCGAGTAAGGCGAGCTGTCGGCGTGTAGGGTGTATGCAGGTAGAGAGTATAGAGGAGATGCTATAGGTAAGCGTTTGCTAAGGGGTTGTTTGAGCACAGACTGAAAAGTGACTTCAACCATCCGGTGAGAGACCCTTGTTTGGCTCCAGTCCCTGAAAGAGGTTTCAGAGTTGTTTTGATTCCGAAATCCCCGCAAAGCTGGTCGACCATAACCCCGCTAAATCCCGTGGCGGCGCGGGTTGTTCGTCGTTGGTGGGAACTTTCGTCGTCGGTGCGTGTACACGTCGTCGTCGCGGCAACACAGCAGACAACATGACGACCTGCATCGTCGCGAGCGCAGGTCAGATTTATGCTTTCGTCGCAAGAGATCGTCGCCGCCAGTCCAGTACGATCCAAGCATGCATACAGACGTCTCAATGCCAGCAGAATATAGTAGCGCCACAAGATGATACAAGCCAAAAGAAATAGAAAACGGAAATCAAAGAGCCACACTAGGCGGTCGTCGACTCGCGCTTCTTCTTCTTTTTCCGGTCAGCGTCCCCATCTTCCGCTGACCGCTTCTTGGAAGACTTCTCCTTGACTTCTGGTGTAGGCGCTGCTGCTGCGCCCTCTGCCGACTTCTTTGCCGCCTTGGCCTAGAGCGATCAGCTCTGAGCTCATATCTGAGATATGTTGACACTTACAGCCTTCTTGGCCTCCTTCCTGGCCTTGCGCTCCTCCTTGGTCTCTCCTGGCTTCTCCTCATCATCCCCACCCATGCTCACATCCCCAATATCCACTACAGGTCCCACAGACTTTCGCTTCTCCTTCTTCTCCTTTCTCCTTTCCTCCTTCTCCCGCTTCTTCTCCTCCTTGACCTCCACAACCGCCTGCACCGCAGCCTGTACAGCCTCCACCGGCTGAGTAGGCAGCATCTCCCTCACGCCATTCTCCAGCTTGACCGAGTCGTTGGCGTTATTGTACCCGTTTGTGGCGCCAGCGCCGTTCATTTCCCAGCGGGGTGTAGGGCGGGCGGTACCGGTGGTGACGCGCCGGACGGACTGGATGCCCGCACGGTGCTCGAGGGCGCGTAATCTGGATTCGAGCTTGACGCGGTTGGTCACGCCTACCTCGGCCGCGGCGGCGTCGGAACGCGAGTCGGCGTCGGAAAGGGCGTCGATACGGATGGAAAGGGCGGCCTTGGTAGCGACCATTCGGGCCATTTTACCCTTGAGCTTTTGTGGTGCTTGGCCAACGAGTGATGCCTGAGAGTCAGCTTATTGCCACCAACTCATACTGGGGAGAGCTCACGTGGTAGATCAGACCATACTTGGGAGTATCGTGCTTTGTCTTCAGCGCCCTGAACAACGCCTTCTCCGCTCCGAGAATCTGCACCGTCGAAGCCGGGTGCTTGGCGAGGTTCATCAAGCTCCCGGCGTGGCTGATCAACCGCGCACCCACGAGATCACCGACCAGCGCCGTAAGGTTCGGTGCGATCGCCTGCATCCGGTTCCGGAGGTACTCTGAGAGCTGGGTGCGGTATTCCGAGATGGAGATCACCTGGTCGCAGAGGGAGTGGATGTGTGTCATGTCCGTGTCCGAAATTTCGGTACCCATAGACAACTCGGCGGCGGCCTTGAGGGTCGCCTCGAGGTCTTCGGGGAGGATGAGGTCGAAAGAGGTGTTGACGGCGTTGGTACGGAAGCCCATGGCTTTGACGACGCGGGCGTAGGCTTGGTTGTCGACGATGATCTTGCCCATTTCGGGGAAGTGCCAACCGTACCATTCCTACTTGTCAGCTACTCCCGGTATCCGTCTGTCAAAAGCAAGTAGCTCACCTTGACACGCATGGAATAGATGTTGATCTCCTTGTCCAAATCATCCAGCAGCGCAATGGCCTGAATGACCATAGTATCCACCTTGTCTGTCGAGAATTTGAGCTTAAACCGGGACATAGAGTGACCGAGACCGAGGGACATGGTGTTGAGGTCTTTTTGGTCGATACCGCCCAGCAACGAGGCGAGCTGTTGGCGGATACCACGGTACAGGTCCTGGGTGGTCGAGTCGGAAAGAACGGGGATGGAGAGGGTCTTTTGGATAGTCGAGGCTATAAGTCAGCTCAGATTCTTGACTGCTAGGCACAAGGGTCGCTCACCAAGCTTGGGCTCTGAAACAACGAGCATCTCTTCCAATTTGGACTTCTTCTTCTTCTTGTCCCCATCCGCACCGCCTCCTACAGCATCTACCAAGAACTTGCTCAATCCATCCGTCAATCTCCCATCCTGTACCGCCGCCAGATCCTCCACGGCCGACGCAGTCGATGTGAATCGCTGAATCGCCTGCACCTTCAAGCTGAAGATCAGCCTTTGCCCCTGATGTCAAGCTTGAACAGCTAAACTTACGCCTTATTGGCCTTCTCGGGCGTCTCGAACTCCTTCCACAGATCCTTGTTGTCAATCTTGGCATCACTGCTCAGCTTGAACACGACAAATCCAATAGCGGTCTCGGCGAGGACGAGCATGGCGGAAGTTTCTTGGCGGGGTGGGGTGAGTAGATGGAATGGCTTCGAGGGTTCCGAAGTGCTCGCTGATTTTTGAGCGGATGTACAGCTCGGTTCCTTTGTAGATGGCCTCTGTAGATGGACGATGATGTGTGTAGGAGGAGATTGTATGCGATGAGTGTAGCAATGATGCAGATCAGGCTGGTCGTCCTGCTGCTCTCGTCCCGAAAATCTTGAGATTTTGATAAGGCTTGTCGGAAATCCACGTCATCTCCTCTACTGCGATGACTCTGCGATGTCCATCAGCGGGTGTCCGTATATCAGCGTGGGGGCCGTGGGGGCCTGATCTGGCGCTAATCACAAACATGCCCGGGATCGGCTGAAGGTGCCGTGCTAAAAGGAGGCATCACTGATACAGCGTCGAACGCAGGCTGATACACTGATCACATACGCGTCCGCGCTGATGTGCCTCACGTTTCGTTCCTCTTGAATCTCTTTCGGGAGCTACGTTGACTCTCACATCTGCTACCTCATTCAAGGCGTACCATACGAGTTGCTGCTAAGCTGCTGTCTACACTCCTCGACGACCAGAACAACGTGCTCGATCCGGTCGGGCCGACGGCCCCCCTCCAGCTCGTTCCTGCCTGCTCCGGGGCTACTACTCCCGTGTTCCTCCGGGCGGCGCCGCCCACATCTGCGACTTGTCAACCTCATCTTGTAGCGTGCATGCGCGTCGATCATGACAGTGATGCCGTTTTCGCCTCGTTTCTGGCCGAAAGCTGACTGTGTAGACTGCCGAGGAGATCTGCCGACCCCTCTTTCACACCGAAGTCATCTTGGACGAAGTGCACAAATACAAAAGAGAGCTTCAGCAGGAACCGACCGGGCGTTTCAACTTAACCAAGTCCTTGAGGCTGGGATGCTGGTGTACAGGGATCACGGACTGGAGCCGACGCGCATGAGCATCGTGCAGCTCAGCAGTGACGATTATCGGGCGGACGCACGGGAGAAACGTTGTAAAGCGTGCAAGGGTGATGCGTGGGCGCGGTGAGGAACGACCGAGGAGGGGAAGAGGAGACGGATCCGGTGCGAGTGCTGGCAGGAGCAGGAACTCCGACAAAGCCCTCGAATCGCTCAACAGTATACGTCTTACAATGATGTCGGCACTCGAAACCGTCGCTATCGCCTCAATCTACGGCGGGCATTCTCCGGACTAGAACCAATACGTGCGCGACCCCGTCACCCGTTCCTTCCTCCCTCCATCGACCTTATGAGGCTGTGTTCGATATTCCATGAACTCCTCGGGACCGGCACTTCTGTACTCGCGATCACTACGCTTTCCTCCGCACGGTTATCAGCCCTGTCGCACCTTAACGGCCCAATTACGGGCGTGACGTGCCAATGCTGTCGAAAACGAGGTGGAGCGAATCGGAAATGTGACCGGCGCTCCAGTCCGCTGGACGTATGAGGGCAGAGCATAGGCTGACTAGACTAAGCTGCTTCGCGAGATCGGGAAGAACTTGTCCGTGTCGGGGCTCACCCGATGGGGCGGCAGCAGACGGCAGCGTTCGATATCGATAACTATTATCTCCTGCTCGACAGCCATAATCTCCCGGACCGACCTCACCGCATCGGGCGCCCTCAGCAGTATCGGCGGCGGGGGCTCCGCCCCTACACACGCCCTCATACCCGAGTCGAGGACCACCCAGAGCTCGTTCGCCGCCCAGCTTCGACCGGCGGCGACCCGCATTGTCAATGAAGACAAGTTTGGCCTTTCCCCAGCCGATTCTCGAATCGAGCCGGTGGGCGGCGACTGCAGACGGTGCTGTTTGTCCGGCATGCGCCGTGGGGTGGTAAGAGGGAGGCGGCTGCAGGGCAACGGATATGCTGGCACATCAGGTCGGGCCGGGACAGTACCGAGGGGGAAATCTGAGGGGATTGGCGGTGTGCCTGGTATGCGGGGGTGAGGGACATGTATACAGCTGGGGAGGTTTAGCCTGATATCAGGAAAGTCAGCGCTACTAGGCCCATAGATACTCTGCTCGCGTGGACCCGACTCATAGCTAGCTTCACCATGCCTTGTGCCACCAAGTAGAGCCATCCGGGGTCGCCCTCAAGCTTCCCCAGATGGCTGCTACCATCACACGTGAGGAAGATGAGTGCGCTTTGTACAGCCGACAACAGATGTTACATCTTCACATCAACCTCCATTCCCTCTCCCCCTGACCCAATAATCTCCCGGCATCCGCTCTCTTCCCCCTCTATCCGCATCGGATCCATCCTCACTTCGTCGTCCCTCCTCTTCCCTCTCATGAGACCGTAGTATACTCCTCCGCGCCACCTCCTCACTGTCGTCCCCATAGTCGCCTTCGTCCTCATCCTCGTCCTCATCGTCCGCCTGCCCGTCATACAGCGTCTCGGCCGCCGTCGAGGCAGTATTTGGCAGTGCCGATGTAGTGACCGGGGGCGAAGCAGCGGGTGTTGCTCCTGCGATGAAGGGTCGAGGAGGAGTGGGGGCTGGGAGGTGCATGATGACGTGCAGAAGGTGGGGGAGGGAGAGGGATACTATTCGGGGTGGTTCGCGTGCGCGTCTACGGGATGGGGTGGATTGTGAGAGGAGACGATCTCGTTCGCCTAGACGTCAGCTCTGGCGCCCGCAGTACTAGCACCTCCACCGGATGCTCGTACAGGAGCGAGGAGAAAGGACTCACTCGGACGGACATCTACCTCCCCTTCATCCGCATCATCTAGCCAAATCACCTCTTCGTCCTCCTCTTCTTCCACTGTCCTTCCCTTTCCTTTCCTCCGTCTCAGTCCTGACTCTATATCGAAATCCTCTGGAGATATATCCTCCACCACGTCCGAGGTCGGAAGGAGCATATCCGTATATGGCAGCGCCGGTACCTGGCGTATAGCGTTCGTCGCTTTGTTATTGAGGTAAGAGATCGTCAAGGAATGTATTTGCAGGATGTAGATCAGGACATCGAGGAGCAGCATCCGTGTAAGACTTGCTATCCGGACTGAACGTCAGCGCCTGAGCCGAGGAAGATGGAGGGGACAAAGGAGGATGCACACCCACCCTGCCCAACAAAATCCAGCATCAAGCCCTTCCCTGGTCCAGCCATATAGTCTAGCAGATGCAGGAGCGCCGCGGTACCGTTCATGAGCGTCAACATGAGGCATAGGCTCATGAGCGATCGATTTGGATGTATGAGCCCCGCGGCTTGTATTTGCATTTGCGCGAGCATGCGGCTGAGGAGGATGAGGAGGTTGGGCTGGTAGAGGTGTTCAAGGAGGTTGAGGGCTTGAGAGACGTTTGAGATCTGTAGATCAGCAAAGGTTCTTACCATCATGAGGTTGTCAGCGGGATGGTGTGACTGACAGTACCGACTGCATGTCGTCTATGAGGAGTGTAAGGCATGGTGACTTGAAGTGACCTGGAAAGGTGGAGGAGCGGCAGTCGATGTGGCTCCGAGAGCTCCGGCGGCCTGGGCAGCGCAACCTCTCTATGCTCTTCTGGTTCGGTGGATCTGCGTCCGCAAAGTTCGCATAGCTGTCGACTTTGTGTGAGCGAGCGAGTGAGTGATAGCTAGTTAGATGGATGTGATGGTTGACAGATATGCTGCCAAGCTCTGACGCACCAGTCATCGCGTAATTCCATTAGCGGAGTCAAATAGCTTCAATAGGAAACGATTAGGAAATGCTCGGTGTGATTAGCAAATTAAGATTCAGACAAGCTTTCACTTTGACTTTGTAAACACCTCTCTCTCCTTCCCATGCAAGGGGATGGATCCGCGTAGCGCATCACCTACCACCCCGTCGAACCCAGAATGACGGCTTCCGACCCCATCGCTGGTCCTTCTCGGCCCTACTTCCCCCGCCCGTTCCGCCTAGATGCCCTGCGCGAGACAGCCGCCCCCGCGCGGGAATCTGCCTCCCGGCAGGCCTCCTCCTCGCGCTCCTCCACGCCCATCCGGCCTGCACCCCGCGCGCGCTCTTCATCGGCCTACAGCTCCCGTACGCAGCAAGACGACGATGACGCGCTATTGAACAAGAAGCGCGCCGACTCGGTCAAGAAGATGGTGGATAGCTGGGACCTCTTGCGGGAGAAGTACGGCTCGGTGGGATTGAATGAGGATGACGAGATTGACATCAAGACGGGGGAGATCATGAAGAACAGGGGGAGGATAAAAGCGATGGTGCCAAGGAAGGGAATAGGCGAGGAGAGTGACGAGGAGGATGCAGAGACGCAGACTGTGGCGTCGGAGGTGGAGGACGAGGTGTTGTCGGATGAGGACGTGCTGGCCGGATTGGGAGACGTGGATTGCCAGACGAGGGAGCAGGCGCCGACGAGGGTGTGGACAGATCAGGATAGGGAGGATCTGGCGGCCTTTCTGAGGGATGAAGCGGAGCTGAGGGAGTTGGGCGATAATGGGGACGATGGGGATGTGGAAGAGCTTGACAGCTCGGATGAAGAAGGCGATGGCGCCAGCCAAGCGTCCGGATCATCACCCATACGATCATCGTCTCCAAATACTTCGGGGAATGGGGACTCCGCAGTCAATGGAGACGACTTGGATGGGTCGGATTCAGAGGACGAGCTACTATCCTTCGACCCGGATGCAGTCAAGGTCACACCCGTGAGACCGCACCACGTGAGTCAGCCCATCCAGGTCAATCTCAACAAAGCTGAACGTGAAGCTATCTCCTGAAGTCGTCATTCCTATCCGCACCCCAAAGCGTACGGTACCTCCATCGGTCTCTTTGCCCCGGCAGTCCGCCGCGCCCAACGCGGAGGCAGGACCCAGCCGACTACCACATGCTCGTCGGTCGACCTCCCAGACTTTGCGAGACCTCTTTACTCCACCTCCAGAGTCCTCCCCTCCCACCCTCGACGACCTCTTCGCGGAGCCATCGTCGTCGTCGTCTGATGCCCCACCCGCGAGCTCCCCCAAACGACCTACCCGCCTCATCCTACACGCACCTGCTTGGCCCGCCACCACACCCAGATCACAGCTCATCCCTGTCAGTCAGCGCTCGTCCGAAAGTCGATTCGCGGAAGAACCGTCCTACATCCCTCCCGAGCAACTCGAAGTCCCATCGGATACCACGCGGTACTTTCCCAAACTGCATCGGTCGACCTCTACAACTTTCCGCTTCTGCCAGACTTGCCGGGCCTCTACCGATGCTCTCCGCAAACAACGGTCGTACTACTGTAAAGGGCGTATCGCGGCGTATAAGTGCGTCTTTGCGCAGGAATTGGGAGAGGAGATTGTGCGGACGTATACGTCAGTGTACGTTCTTGCCAGGCGGCGGGGAATGACGATTGAGGAGGTACTGGCCGAGGAGAAAGCGCTCGGATCGGGTCGCCCAGATAGAAGGGGCAGGTCAGTTTCGGCAGTGGGAGCCACGCCGTCGCCTGCTAGGCAGGACTTCGTCGAGCAGCAGAACGAACCGACGCCGGAAGAGCTGTCGGATGCAGAGTCGGAGGCGGCGTGGCTGGAAGCCTTGCCCCGGGCCTACCAAGGGCTGGCGGTCGCTGAGGCGGAAGAGCCTGTGCCCGCTGCCGTTGTCGCCAATTCCCCATCGGCCCTTCCTACCAGTAAAGCGATACCCTCTCCTCCAGCGCCGGAGGTCCCGCTCTCGGTCAAGAAGATTGCAAGGAGGCGGATCATCACCCCGGTATCGGTTTCGCCTCCCCCGGACGTCTTCTCCCAGGCGCCTGATGCTTTGGTCGCTTCTCTGACCTCATCCCCTCCGCTATCTTCGCCGCCAGGTAGCCCTCCTCCGACCCAGAAGCAGCCCTTCATCTACCAGCCCACCCCGTCACCCACCGTATCCGTCGAGCCGGAACGGATCGACCAGTCGGCTCGCAAGACGCTCTGGCCTCCCACTTCGCCTGCCGCCCGGCGTATCCTCCCTCTCCCTCGCGGATCGCACTATGCGCTCCAACCCACTCCGCCACCCTCTGCGGATGGGCGCAATTCGTCCGTCTCGAGCGATGCCGCCCTTTTCACTCGTCCCCGCCCAATCCTGCGCGGAACCCCCAGCAGCATCGGTTCCGCTTCTACCACAAAGAGTCAGAAGCGCGCCCGATTCTCACTCCAGCCGAGCAGCCCGGGGGTGGACCTATCCGACCTGTTTGGGCAGTCCGATACCGAGAGCCTGGACACGGGATACGAGTCGGTCTCGCCTTGGCAGCTGCCAGCAGCGGGGCGGATCAACTCATCCAGTCCGTCCTTCTCCACAGAACTGAGTGTGCGGGCGGCGGATGCTGGGTTCCACTTGGGACCGGGTCATACGGGTCGGATCACGCAGGGGATGATGCAGGCGCTTTATCCGGATTACGGCGGTGCGTCCTCTTCTGGGACGTCTCCGGAACCTGCGGAGATGGCTACGCCGGGGAAAGTGTACACTCTGCTTGCGCCACCCCGGGCGTCCACGCCTTCGCGCCCCGCCCCGAGCCCCAGCAAAAGCGGCAGCACCGCCGGGTTGATGCTTCCCCCGCCCGTCCCCCCTCGGCGACTCAGCAGCGTCAGCTCCACCCCTGGTCCTTCTACACCCAGCTCCAGCTCTGATGCTGCCCCTCCCATCGAAGTATCGCGCACTCCCAAAACACCTCGGCGGAGCAAACCCCCACTTGGGATCAAGGAGGAACCCGACTTCAAACCCATCATTTTCCGGACGGCCTTACCTCCCTCTCTCGTCCTTGCTCAATCTCGCGCCAGGAGTCGGTCCGTATCCGCCGCGGCGTACTCTCAGCGCTCTACATCCAGCGCCACCCCGGAGAGGTCGGATAGCTGGGCAGGGGGAAGCGGAAGCGGGATGACGAGGAAGGTGGTGGTTCCCGCTACGACGCCGAGGAAGAGGCGGAGAGATAGGTCAGAGAGGGAGTTGGCGAGGCTGGCGAGGCTGGCGAGGGAGCTAGGGGATGAGGCGGGGTTGGAGTGGGGAATGGACGAAGATGTGGGAGAGGAGATTGCGAGGGAGGGGAGGGAGGGAACGGTCTTTATGTATCTAGAGTAATTGGGTATATGGTAGTGAGGTTGTATCTTTAGGGCAGTCGGAATTCGGGGTCAGGGATATTGGTAGGAGTAGCTGTAGGTAGTTCTAATTAGACGACGCATGCTATGAGGTTGGTCGTTGACACGTCCGGGACAAACCAGGGAAGAGGTGCCAAGCCTTCGGCCGTTCGGCCAGACCCGAGCGGACCACCTCCACCGCCGAAGCTCGCCAGGTCACCTTTCTTCCTTTGTGCCTTTCTCTCTCGTCAAGCAGCACTAGCTAGCAGACTGGCGGATAACTCTCTCCGGCGATGGCCACTCCTCACTACTCAACGCAAGCATGATTCGCTGGCCATTCTCAGCGAGGTCGGATAGGGCCTTCAAGCTCCCTCCTCGGCATGTGAGGGCGTGGTACTGCTACGCCTTCGCCGCGGAGGTCTTTGCGGCTTGTGCTATGGTACGTCCTACCTCACAAGCAAAGAAGGAATCAAGGGGAAACGCTGACTGAACAGGCTATCTTCCTGCCAATCACCCTTGAGCGTGGGTCTTCCACGTCCAGCCTGACTGCGACCGTACGATGATCGCGGGGCTGACAAGGAAGATATGGCGAGGGATGTTGGCTTCGTCTCGCCCGAGCTACTTCGGCCATGCTCCGAAGTGATAGCTGGGAGCTCAGAGGATGAGCTGTTGGTCTGTAAGGCGAGGATCATGGGTGTTTGGATAGATACAGCTTCGTTCAGGTGAGCTCAGAATGCGCCGCTGGAAGGGGAAGTTGACGGTGCAGCATGTACGTCAAGTCGGTAGCGGTCGCTCTACAGGCACTATGTATCATCTCGGTCGGCCCGCTAGCCGACAGTCGTGGGTATATGTCCTGGGAGAACCGAGATATCTCGCTGACTCTGACAGCCTACTGGCGCAAGCAACTACTGGTCACCTTTGCGCTCCTGGGTGCCATCTCCGGGATCCTCTTCCTCGCTCTGCCGTCGTCCTCGTCTTCGTCCGGTCTCGTCCCGCTTTTCGCTGCGCTCTTGACGATCGTCGGGAACATCGCGTATGCCGTCGCGAATGTGTGCAGTAATGCCTTCTTGCCGACTTTGGCGAAAGAGGACGAGGCCGTCCGAGCTGCGCGGAAGAGCATGTCTGTCGCGCACGATGGGCACGAGCGGGACGATGCTGGCGTGGACGACGGACCCATTGTGGCCGCCCGGAGCAGTCTCGAGCGGGTCATATCGTCCATCTCTACAGCGGAGCTCGCCCACCCGCCTTCACCTCCGCCCTCACCTCATTCGCACTACGATGCCCTCCTCTCATCCACGACATCCCGTCTGTCGTCCATCGGTACAGCCATCGGCTTCTTCTCAGGCGTATCCGTACTAGCACTACTCCTGATACCGGTCATGACCTTCCAGGGCTCGACGGCGGGTCTGAAGGTGGCCATCGCGCTCAGCGGATTGTGGTGGGGAATCTTCCTCATCCCTGCTTCGCTGGGACTGCCAGGCGGAGAGAAAGAGAGGGAGGTCGGAGGGACTCGGATTGGATGGATAGGCCAAGGCTGGAAGCGGGTTGGGAGAATGGTCAGGCTGAAAGAGATACGGGCGATCCCGAATCTCTACATGTTCCTCCTGGCATGGATCTTCCTCTCTGACGGTATGACCAGTCCTCGGATACAGATCATCCCGCTGACAATATCAGGGTTCCACACTACCACTTATGTCGCCATCCTTTACGCTTCATCTACTCTACACCTCTCCTCCGCCAAAGTCATCCTCATTGGGATTCTCGTTCAGCTCACGGCGGTCATCTCGTCCGTCGTGGCGCCGAGAATACAGAACCGGCTGAGATATGGCAATCTGCAGCTCTTGCTGGGAATCGTACTCCTCGCAGAGGCTTTGCCGCTGTATGCGTGCTTAGGGCTCATACTGCCCTGGGGAGGGCTGAGATCCGAAGGGGAGATGTACGTCGCGGCGGTATGGTTTGGCATGGTGAGTGCTCGGTTCCACTCTTCGCAGCTGTGTGTGGGCAGGCAGAGCTGAAGATGCAGCTTTACGGACCCTTCAATAGCTACTCCAGAGCGGTATTTGCCGAGCTTATTCCACCTGTGAGCTTACTCGGTCCGAATCAATTGCTGTGGCTGATACTGACTCTCAGGGCCATGAATCCTCCTTCTTCTCCCTCTTCGCCCTCACCGACAAGTCAGCCTCATTCCTAGGCCCCCTCATCGTCGGCATCATAGCCGATCTCACCGGCAACATCCGCCTCGGATTCCTCTTCCTCCTGATCATGCTCGCGGTACCGATACCAGTCCTCATCCGGGTCGATATGACGAGAGGGCGGGAAGAGGCGCGGACCTGGGCGGAGAGAAAGCAAGGCGAGGAGACTGAGGGTCTTCTCCAGGCAGAAGAGGGTTGAAATCCGTGCGGAGATTCGAAACACGCGGGGAACCTGCGGTTTCAGCTTTCCGCCCGGTTTCAGGTAGCCTGCAGCAGGATATCGGGCTGCGGGTGGTGGAGCTCTTGCCGGTTACATCCCTCAACAATCAGCATCGCACGTTATGAGGGTCATAGCGATAGAAGGGCCATCACGCTCATCACTCCGCAATGACGCCCCCGCACACATGGACACACACGCCCAAAGGACGGGGTCCGAGCTACCGCACGACAGGCACGTTTCCGCCAAACTCTGTTCGACCGCTTCCTTTTGTTCACATCATCACTCGTCCTTCCCTTCACCTTCTTCACTCATTTATACCTTTCAATACCCGCCATATCGCTTACACGCCATCATCCTTCCGCTCATACAATCGATACACCTCGGTGCCTTCACCCTCCCGCTCTGTCTTTAGGCTTCGCTCATCCGGTTGAGTGAAGATCTACGCGACAAAGATTGCCTTGCCGACCGCCTCTACCGCTTATAGGGCGCAGCGATAGGCCATGCCTACCTTCATGCGGACACTGAAGCATTTCGCCGCTGCTCAGAATGAACCGCTTCATAAGGTATCGGAGCAGGTCGAGACGTTTGATACGGGTGAGTGATTTGCTGCATCATCACCTCCTTCCCCCTCGTCCTCTTCCACACCGACGGTATCGATACCTACCCTCTCCCCATCCTTGCTGCTCTGTTCTGCACTCCTTCCCTGGCTATGACTAGCCTCGCTGGACAGACCTTTCGTTCAACCTCGAATGACGCATAGCTGGACGGATTGTGGGGACAGCAAGCTCTCCCCCTCCTCCTTTTATTCCCCTCCCACTTCCACCTTCTACCTCCCCACATCAGACATGACTATTAGATAATGTCGCTGACCTTGTCTCGCCCATTTACTATCTCCACATACGATCCTCCCTCTACTGTCGACTTCTTCACAGGCGGACAAGCTCTAGGCGGTGGACCGGTTCCAAGGGCTTTCGAACGAGACGCGACGGGAACTCCGCCAAGGCAGAACTCGAAGAGCACAGATCTGGACAAGACACCTCCGTAAGCTAGATGCTCCACCTGATCTGGAAATCCAGCTAACGAGCACAGTGCGGAAGCGAAAGGTGAGCTGACTTACGCGGCATCGGGTTCGAGTGCAAAGCTGACAATGTAGTCCTACCCTGGGTTGAACGAGTCGAGACTGGCACGATACCGGACGGAATGTTTGGACCATACGACTCAGGTAAGTTCCCTCATGCCTCTCCGAGCCCATGCTAATAATACAGTACCGCCTTCGAGGATGCCGACTTTGCACGAAGCGCCCGTTCCTGAGCCACGAGGCCGAATTCACCATCCTTTCGCCTATACCGCATCCGCCACTATCCCATTTGCTGCTGTCGGGCATGAGCACGAGACGTACGATCATGGTCCTGCGCCACCCGTCAAGGATGGACGAGAGCGGGAAAGCGAGGTCATGAGCCGAGGAGCAGGCCTGAAGAGCATGTACCAGGCGGCGCTGGGCACTTTTGGTGGTGGAAAGTTGGGGTCGAGCCGGACCGAGGGAGGTGGAAGCCCAGAGCACGGGAATGAGCATCGGTCTCCGAGGAAAGCGGCCGTGAGTTATGCTTGGCTCGATTACCGCGTGGGCACATAGCTGATAATACAGACCAGCCGAGGCGGCTCTCCAGTCAAGTCTGCTCCAATCCGTCCAGTACCCACCCACGACCCTCCAACGGACCCACTTCCACCCACTCCCCAAGCCAGGACCACCGCTTCTGGTCTGGGACGTAAGCCCGCCCCAGTCGCAGAGCCGCCCCATCACGACTCGGACGACCAGCCTCACCTACACCGTCCGCATCACGACTTTCCCTTCTCGCACCACGAAGCGGCACAGAAGCAGGCCGCTGCCGTCCAGCAGGCTCATGCTGAGGCGCTCGCTCGGCTCGAAGCTGTCAGGGGCGACGTTCCGGATCTCCCGCCATCAGGCCCGAAAGGTCCGCGCGCGACGTACGACACCCAGACTAGCGGGCCTTCTTTTGGCCATATCGACCACCAAGATGGCCATCCTACCTCCGCTCGGCAGTCATATCAGCTTCCCATGGGCGTCGGCTCAGCTCCAATGGTACGCGAGAATGCCCAGTCGGGTGGGGCGTTCTATCGCATCCCTTTCGGCGTCCCCATGACGGCCAATCTGCCGAGGCCGATGGTGCTCATGCGGACCGGTACCGGTGTGGGAATGGGGCCGGGTATTGGGAGTATTGGGCTGGGGATGCAGGGAGCGAGATTGGAGGAGGTGCCGGAGGTCAGCGAGGCGAGTCGGAAGAGGGACGATCGGAGTGCTTTCGTCGAGACTGTGGAGGATGTAAGTATCACTGAACTTTCATTCTGGGCACCTTTCGAGGAAAACCGCTGGGCCGGTGCTGATCAGGCAGGAGCAAGAGCCCAAGACGCCCACTCTTAAAGTCCGGAATCAGTCGCTACCTTCACAAACTGCCAGCCAGGCAGAGCCGGCTCCGGCGAGGACCGAATCTGAGCTCAACCCGATGAGGATGAGCCAGCAGACCATGCAGAATCCTTATGACTCCCAGACGGTAAGCTTCCGGACAGATCTGTGGTCGATTTGCAAGCTGATGGGGTCAGCACGCCATCGACCCGGAGCAGTATCCGCCGCATATGGCTCAGCAGCGCGAAGCGCATCATCGATCGAGAGCACCGACCCATGCCTCAAAGGCGCCAACCCAAACAGCCCGGTCGGCTCGCTCGCACCATCACCAGCCCAGCCAGGATCATACATTCAGGACCAACAGGGACGGGACCGAGAACGACAAGCCTGCTCCTTCCGCTCATCATCAGCACGCGCCGACAGAGCGGACTCACAAAGCTCATACCGTCGCTTCCGACCACCGCACTTTTGGCGGCAAGACACCCAGCCCCGAGCATCATGGTCATCATCACCCACCCGCTCCCGCCTCGATCGCTCCAACCAGCGCGTCCAACGTCAAGAAGATCGTCAAGGACAGCTCATTCCATGATGAGACGCTCTGCGAGCTTTTCGAAGCGGCCAGACTGAATCTGATCGGGCCGGAGGCGAAGAAGGCGCTGCAGCGCGCTGCGAGGGCGAGGGTCATTGAGTTGAAGGATATCAAGGAGAAGGGCGATGTGAGTTGCTGAGGTGTCTCGTCCATGACAGGAATAGCAGCTGATCGGACAGGCTTCTGCTGCCTACCCTACCGTCCCTGCTGGGTATCCCACTCCACCCAGCTCTGGCGAGAAGAGGAGCAAGTCGAAGGCGAAGCAGAGCAAGCAGCCTACTATGTCGGCGGTGGAGGAGTATGCAGCGATACCCGTGCAAGACGAGGTGAGTTCCTGCATAGGTATCTAGCTGTGGGGGATCGAGCTTACTGGTCTAGTCCATCCCGCCGAAATGGGCTCAAACAGTGTGTTCCTCATCAGCCTCCTGTGCGGTACAGAGCTGACAAACTAGTTGACCGACCAAATGGCGGAACTCGATGCCCGCTTTGCTCAGCTCGCCGAGCAGCAATTCCAGGCGGAGCTGCGCAAAGCCACTACCCACATGAGCCCGGACGCCATGCACGATGAGACCGACACCATCCCCCAAGACCTCATCAACGACCTGATTTTCCATGGTCTGCCCACTTCAGCCTTCACCGCCGATATTGCCGGCTTCTACCCCATGGGTCCGCCCGTCCACGCCGGAGCGACTTACGAGTACGCTCCAAGCGCCAAGATCCGGACCATAACGCCCAGCCACAAGGCGCGGGAGAACAGCGGGGACGTCACCCTCACGTGGGGCTCGGAGGTCGAGATGCCCTCGGGAGCGTCACCGCCCAAGCCACGCCAGCCTCTCGGTCCGACGATCAACGTCCAGCCACCGACGGAGAGTAATGCTCGGACGAGGCTGGCGAGTATTCCGTCCAGGACGGATCCGAGAACGCCAGTCCGGACGGAGATCGATTTGATCGAGGAGCAGATTATCCCTGGTTCGGGAATGGCGGAGAAGAGCCTGCCGGATACGCCTGATGCGAGGGAGCACAGCGTACGGTCCACTGCGCCAAGCCCCGAGATGGCCAGGGGAACGGGAGCAGGAGCGGCGGCCGATTACTTCAGTAATGACCAGTACCAGTCTCGACCGACGCAGTCCAGGTCGTCCACGCCGGTCCAGAATCACGCTCCTAGGCCGGCTACGACCTACGCCAAGTCGGCGGCGAATGGCAATGGCGAGACCAACGGACTTTCGTATCGCTCTCAACATCCCACTGAGCCGTCAGCTATCACCCAAGACGCCGTCACTGCCCCCACGCACTTCACTCGTCACCCCGAGAAGCACGGCAAGGACATAATCTACGTCAAGGAGGCGGTTGAGGTGGCGCCGGAGCTGGGTCCCTGGGATCGCGTTACGCAGCAGCTGTATACTTGGGCACTGGTCTGGGAGGATGACAGCTTTACCAAGGCGCTCGAGGGGCTGGCGCTGGGCCGGCAGGTGGAGATGATGCCACTCACGGTGTTTAGCATGATGACTTTCAAGCGGTGAGCTCGAATGTCCTTATCCGGGTCTGGGTAGACATAGCTGACGCCCAATATAGGCTGCTCAACCGGAACCTGACCTCCAACCCGCCCAAGGCGTGCGACAAGCTGTTCGTACCGCCTCTTATGGCTGAAGCTATCAACAAGGCAGTCCACAACGTGAGCACCTCTTCAACCACATTCCCTTGGGTATATGCTGATTCTGCCCAGAAGCAGATCGATAACGCGCGCCAAATCCTCGAGGATCTTTGGTATCGTGAGTTTACCCGTGCGGATGTGTAATCCGTCAAGACTGAGCTGATGCGGCAGCCTTTGGCTTCAAGACTCCACCGAGGGTCATCATTGCGCTCGCCAAACACCGGAACGAGGTGAGTTGGACGGATCAGATACCGGTGTATATCGCGAACGAGCTGACATTTAGGCTGAGAAATGGACCGCACACCGCTTCGACCTCTCGACCGGCCACTTGACAACATACGGCGTGACGTCCGGGCCGCAGAACCTTCCGGATGGAAGTGAGTTATCGACTGCTATACCGCGCAGACATAGCTGACAAGGCAGGGCCTTTCATGTGGTGGCACCCGATCCGCGCCGCTTGGCCCGAGTATCACATCCCCGACCCAGAACAGCTCAAGCAGCGGGTCGAATGGGTCATCACGCCTGTGGAAGAGCGGAACGACAACTCCCTCAAGGCGCTCAACTACGCGAGGAACCTCTTGTTGTAAGTACCGTACCGATTAGCTCTGTCTTCTCTTGGACCCAAGCTGATCTTCAGGGGCTTCAGACCGGAGTTGGCGCGCGACCTGGTCAAGCTGCGGGAGACGGTATGGGAAGAGGTAAGCTATGTAGCGCGGCCCGCCCTTACTGCTCGGACCAGCTGACAATCCAGGTCAAGCGGCTGTTGCACAAGAAGAAGTTGGGTCATTTGGTCGTTCATGTCGACCGCGACTCGCACGATCATGAAGTATGATCCGGAAGGGCGCTGGAGCCGAGATGGATGCCCTGCTGTCGAGGTGTCTAAGAGGTTGATCTGAGAGTGTCTTATCTTGAGATTGTGATCGGTGGAGCTGGCGGTAGAGGACTAGCGGATGCGAGGCGTTCAGGAGGACGATGGAAGGTGGACTCCCGATTTATAGTACAGATCTATAGTGTGAATGTATTTGACGTCTTGGAGTTCCTGCACTCTATGGCAACTCGCAGGGATGGGCGGCGAGCTAAGGCCGCTAGGGTCATAGGAGCCAGGGATCCAGTGATGGGTTAGCCTACAGCACCAAATTTCAGCCGCAAGTGTCCATCTCCAAACTACAAAATGTGACAACTATGAAAGCTAGGCACCATATCTAAGCACTATATGGGGAGACTGTTTGACAGATCGGACTCGATGAACACTGCAGGTAGATATGAACAGTAGATATATTGAACTCAAGGGTCCGCACTGCAACACTTGAGATCGCTCCCCGATGACGTCCGGACCATGCCCCTTCGCAAACCACCTAGTGCAGCCCCAGCCTACTCCCACTCCTCTCCTTCAACCCCATATCGCTCAGATTCACCCGACTGCTCTGCCTGCTCAACACCCGATCCGCCGCGCCCGCCGAGGGCGTCAAGACCCCGCTACTCGACCCGCTCTCATGCGGCCCCAGCCCATCCACCATCGACATCCCCAACGACCCTCCATGCGCGGCCTGCGAAGCCGTGAACAGCGTCGTGGGCGGATCGTTCCATCCTCCCGTCGCGGCCGAAGCCGACGGTCCTCCTCCAATATTGTAGCTGTTCTGTCGAGCGCGAAGGGGACGGCTCTTATTACGTGGCGGGCTTGTTTGCGGGGTGAGACTGTATCCGCTCCCGCTCATTGATGACATTTCGCCCACGCTCTGGCTGGAGCTGAGGCCTTGCATACGCCGGGGCTCGGGCGAGGTCGAGCCGGGCCGAGTGAAAGGGACGGTCAGGCCAACACTGTCCGAGTCGCTGGAGCCGCCAAAGAGAGCAGGAGTGAAGAAGCTTCCGCGTGGGGAGGAGGGCTGGGAGTAGGATGGTGAATAAGCGGTAGAGGAGGTATGGATGGGCATGGACGCGTGGCGGGAGGTATTGGTTGATCGGCCGTTCATTGACGATCGTGGAAGGAGGGGGGCGTCGTACGAGCCCGAAGCCGTCCGGTGGGAGAAGGGGAGTAAGCGGCGGATGGAGCTGGTCAACCGGAGTGATAGAGCGCGTAGCTTCGCGGGCGCAGAGCGGGGACCAGAGCGTGAGGAAGACGAGTCCGAGCGATACCCGTCCTCCAGCGAGATGGTATCTGCCGGTGCAGGCCAGAACGACCACGAGGTGGGCGATGCAGCCATGGGTGACCCGCCGCTCAGACTGGGTTTCCGGCGAACAGACGATCGAGGGCTGTTCGACAACGGAAACTTGCGCCGTTTGACCCAGTTCCAAGCGAGGACGAGGAACAGGAAGATGAAGCCGATATACGCCCATGCGGCATGGATACCCGCATCTTCCAACCGGGTCCCGACCACCCCGACGAGACCGAGACTGGGCAATCTGTCTCGCCATGCCGATTCCTGCGCGGACGAGCGGGGCGGTACGGCTTTGCTCGCTTCGATGACCATCTTGCCGAGGGTCCACGAGATGGCAGTGGAGCCAATCTCGTCCATGGACTGGAAGTGGGATTTGCTTTTGTGGTGTCGGGCTCCGCTGGAAGAATCGCCCTCGATGAGCCCCTTTTCGCGCGCCCGCCGCTCCGCTTCCGCATTGGTATCGCCCACTTCGCCGCCAGTAAGGGTCTCCCGACCGCCAGAGTCGATGAGCCGAGGAATCCCAATGCCTTCGTGAAGGACATTCGAGATCCAAGCGCCTTTGAAGCACTGCATCTGAAGTCGGGATAGCTCGAGCTATAGGTCAGCTTGGTCCACAATGCGTAAGTGGGATCTAACTCACTTGCGCCCCTCGCCATCCCTTTTCTCGCTCGACCTCCTCCTCGACAGCCTTCCAATCTCTTCCGCAGAAATCGCCCATTCCCGTCTCCCATTCTCCCCAATCCCATATACCGCCCAGCCCCAATACCTGCTGCGCAGTATACCAGTACTCGCTGACACCGATGAACCCGCGCTGATCGTCCCGCTCAAAGTCGATCTGTGGAGTCGGCAATCCCGCAAACAAGCAGTGCTTGGCGGGACAGTCCTGAGCCCTATCGAGGAGGGGCTTCAGGTCTTTGAGGCATGTATCGAACGAGCCGGTTCCGATGAGGGGCGGAGAGGTGCCGTCTGCCGCGGAGGGTATGAGGAGGTCTACCGGTAGACAGGGATCAGGGAGGGGAGTGGTGAGGTCGGCGACTCTGGCAGAGTTGCGCCAGGAAGCGAGGAGGGTTTCGACGTATCGCTCCCGAACGCGATTGGTGCCGAAACCGAGCCAAGATGCGACGAAGACTTGCCAGTCTACCTCTTCCCCAGACAAGAGCCGAAGAGAGACTTTGCGAAGCTCATCGGTCGGGTAGCCGGAGCGAGAAAGTTCCAGCTCCGAGGGGGAGAATGCGAGTTGGGTGGAGGCTCCGCCCATATCGAGGAAACCGAAAGTGGGCGAGTGATGCGAGACGTCGACTGGTGTGACAGAGTCTTGTGCGGAAGAGGGTGGTGGTTCGGCGAGCGGAGCGAGAGGTAGTAGTGATGGCGAAGAAGAGGGCGGGGCTTCGACTGCTCCATATGGCGGAGCGTGCCCAAACCCGTCCATCAGGTAGTTGACGGCAACCCATCCCCATAATCCTTCTTCCTCGCCTGAGATCACACGGATATTCTCCCCGCAAGGTCCCTCTGTGCCTGACCGCCCGACTCGGAAGGGGTAGTCCTTGCGGACGAGGTCGCACGTGGCTTGGAGGATGGCGGACTGGGTTTCGGATGAGAGCAGCCGCATCCCGGCGGTCGCGTAGATGTAGATGGGAGTGAGGGCGTGCTGTGATGGAGGTATTTGCTGAAGCGCATGAGTGAGGAGAGGTGCGAGATAAGCTGGGATATCGGCTGGAGCAACGGTCGATATGCCTGAAGTCTCAGCTTCCTGCTTTCCACGCGCAAGGGCCTCTACTCACCTGGCTCGGCCCGCTTGACCCACTCGTCACCTTCCACCCCCTTCCCTACACGTACCAGCCGTCTCAACGCCCTCTGCTCGAGCTCTCCATACCCCACATCCTTTCCCTTCCCTTTCCGCGTCGGCATATAATTTGACGGCCACCACCATTTCCGACTCCCTTCTCCCATCGCCTTGGGTGTTTCAACCCAGGGCCATCCTCCCGTTGTCTGCCCATCATCTCCTCTGAGAGACGCCGCAATATCCGCTTCGGAGGAGCGGACCTCCTCGATGATTTCGGCGCGCTCAAGGTCCGGGTCGCGCCACGAGTAGATTTGCAGACGCGAGCCGGAGGAGCCGGCGTCGATTACTAGGGCGTAGTGCGTCGAGCTTGACGCCACGGAGGGCGGCATCCGAGGCGACTATGCGCGTGGCGTTCGGCCACCGGAGGGGAGGCAGCCCGAGTGGGTGTTCAGATGTCAACAGCCGGTGATTTTTGATGAGACGCGAGCTGGAGCTGTCGACCTGGGTGATGCTTTGGTGGAGACGGCTTCGTTATAGCCAGATGAGGGCACAGTCCCAGCTGGGACTTCTATGGGTAAGGCAAGCAATGCCCTATCAGCACTTCGGGAAGCAAACAAGCAAGATGGATGGACAAAAGAGAGGTCAAGTCAGGGCTAGACAAATTTCCTAATACAAAAACAGGATATACAGTTCAATAACAAAGTCTCAGGCACCCGCAGTCGTATTAGGAAATGTCCTAATAGGAAATAGCCAAAGCGGGTTAGTACATTAGATCCCGCTAATGGCTGACTGGCCGAATACAAACCTTGATTAGGATCAATTTCGATTAGGACTCGAGCAAGTGGAGGTTGAACGAAATTGACTGCACCGAAGCTTGACATTTTGACTATCCTCTCTCATACAGCAGCTGCCCATCATGCCCACTCTATCAGTCCCGCTATCACACACACCGCCATACACTCTCCTCGCGCTGGCTCTCCTCAAAGGAGCAGACGTGAAATGGGAGGACGCGAGCAACGAGCTGGCTGAGCCTAGCTATGAAGGTATCAAGGGGACTGAGCAGGTCCGCACGGCGCTCGAGGAGGGTCTGCCAGGCAAGGAGGTCAGCTAATCTCTGGCGTCGATTCCGGGTCTCTTAGCTGACAGACGACAGATCCCCTTGCCAGCTCTACCGATTATGCTCGAGAGCAACACCGGGTTCAAGGAGGTCCAGGGTATTCTTGACGCTTTGGATGATCACTTGGCCTACAGGTGAGCTACCTGCAGCCCCCATGCAGAAGGTGCAGAGCTGATAACATGAAAAAGGACCTACTTCTATGGCTTCAGCTTTGGCTTTGGTGACGCCACCATCTGGGGTACCATTCGAGGTATGCTTCGCTCTCCCCTCCTTCCCATACTCAGCTCGCTAATCCTCAGGCAACACACCCGCTACCGGCTCCATGAAGAAGCCTGGACGCCCTCACCTCTCCCGGTGGTTCAACCACGTCGAGACGCAGCATGTGCCCCGTACGGTGCTCGAGATGGCTGCCAAGTCTCGGGCGGATATGGACAAGGGCAAGAAGGCGAAGCGGACCGAGACTGTTGATGTGGTCTTGCCGAACGCTATCCCTGGGAAGGTCGTCGTGCGGTTTGGTGAGCTATGCAGCACTTGCGTCCGCCTCGATAGCTGATATGTTAGCTCCCGAGCCGTCAGGATACCTTCATATCGGTCACTTGAAGGCGGCTATTCTGAACCGATTCTTGGCCGACCAGTATCAGGGGCAGTTCATCCTCCGATTCGACGACACCAACCCGCTCAAGGAGGAGGTCAGTTAGCACACGCACGAAGAAATCTGCGCTCAGCTGATATCATAGGGCGAGTTTGAGGACGCCATCAAAGAGGATCTATCCATGATTGAGATCGCCTACGACAAGGTCGTGCACACCTCGGACCACTTTGCCAAGATCCAAGACTACACCGAGAAGTTGATCAGGCAAGGAGATGCCTTCATGGATGACACAGACGCCGAGACTGTAAGCTACATTCTCTTCAGCCCAAGATCAGGACACAAGCTTATGCTACAGGTCAAGGAGCAGCGCCGAGCTGTCATTCCCTCCAGGAACCGCGATGCATCAATAGACGACAACTTGGCTCGGTTCAGGGAGATGCTCACTGGCTCGGAGGAAGGCAAGAAGTGGAGTCTGCGCGCCAAGATTGACTTTGAGCATAAGAATGGAACAATGAGGGATCCGGTCGTGTATCGCTGTGTCGAGGGGTCACACCACATCACCGGGTGAGCTTCATGTCCCTGTATGATGTAGGCACGAGATCTAGCTGATATTGTAGGACCCAATTCAAGGCTTACCCTATGTACGATCTCGCCTGCCCCATTATCGACCACATCGACGGCGTCACCCATGCCCTCCGAGCGAACGAGTACTATGCCCGTCACGAGCAGTATCAGTGGTTCTTGGAGAAGCTGGGTATGCCCAAGATCGAGATCTTTGACTTCAGGTGAGCTAAATGTCGAGCACCATCCCCGCGGACATAGCTGATACTGATAGCCGAATTGACTTTGTCTACACTGTGCTCTCCAAGCGAAAGTTGAAGTTCTTGGTCGAGCAGGGCGTGGTGAAGGGATGGGATGACCCTCGATTCCCTACCGTGCGAGGTCAGCTTTCCCCCCCTCTTTTATCTTCACCTAGTGTCAAGGAGGACTCAGCTGATACACTTGACAGGTATTCGATCTCGCGGAATGACCGTCAAGGGTCTGAAAGACTACATTATCGGACAGGGCGCATCGCAGATGCAAATGCAGCTTGAATGGGATGGGGTCTGGACGCAGAACAAGAAGGTCATTGACCCGGTTGCGCCTCGATACTGGGCCATCGCCGAGGAGAACATGTGAGCTATGGAATCTGGTGGGATCCGCATGCACAAGCTGACAATACAGGGTCGAGGTCGAGCTTACCGGACGGGAGACAGAGGAGTATGTTGCCGAGAGCAAGCCATTGCACAAGAAGGACCCAAAGATTGGGGAGAAGAAGCTGGTGTACGCCAGCAAGCTGATCATGGAGCAAGAGGACGCTTTGTCATTCGGCGACAACGAGGAAGTAAGTCATATCGAGCTCCAGCGATCGGCATACGGCTGACACCTCTAGATCACAGTCATGGACTGGGGAAACGCCTTTGTCTCCTCCAAAACCGGCTCATCACCCATCACCTCGCTCTCCCTCAAACTCCACCTCGCCGGCGACTTCAAAAAGACCTCCAAAAAAGTCACATGGCTCGCGGCTCCTACCGACGACTATCCGCTCATTCCCGTCACGCTCATCGAGTACGATTACCTCATTACCAAGAAGAAGCTCGAGGAGGACGATAACCTCACGGATATTGTCAACCCCAAGACCGAGTATCGGGTCAAGGCGCTGGCGAGTCGGGAGGTGGAGGGGTGTAAGAAGTGGGATATCATCCAGTTTGAGCGGAAGGGATTTTATATCTGCCAGGGGACGAAGGATGCCGATGGACGGATGGAGTTTGGGTTCATTCCAGAGTGAGTTGGTAGATTCTCTGGTCTGTCCGGCCGGATCTCAGCTGACAGCGTAGTGGCCGGCTTCAGACTGTCACGCTCAAGGCTACACCCGCTGCCGAGACCGTCAAGACCGGAGGCGCCAAGGGGTCGTGGGGCAAGACACCGGCACCCAAGGCTGCCGCAAAGTCTACTGAGGCTGGCGCTGCCGCACCGTCAACCGAGGCCGGGGTCAAGGTGTACAAGTCGAACGGGACGAGCGGGTTCGATATCCCCGTCAAGGGAAGCATGTTTGCTACTGACAAGATCTAGTGAGTTGATCGTTTCTTATGCATCTCTCAAAGGCAAAACACAGCTGACAATTTGTAGTGGAGATGAGGCAGTCCAGGTCCCATCCAAGGCCGACATGTTCAAGGTCGATCCAATCTACGAGCAATGATTATTCCAAAATATGAACCCAACAATATATCATGCACCGCATAGTTGATGATTAACAAGATGAAAGACGCTTCACAGATCCCGGCACAATGTTCGTCCTCTTTCAATCTGAGCAGCACACAGGCTAGTCTCCAACGGCATCGACAGTAGACTGGCGAACAGTATACCTGAGTGATGAGCTCTGATTTCCAAGGTTAATAGCCTATGCCCAACGACTCACCACAAGAATCCGCTCCTCCTGTCGCACCTATCCTAAACTCCCTCTCCATCTTCCTCTTCTCCTCGCCCTCTCCTCCTTCCGCCGCCTCGTCCTGCCCCATCCTCCCAACATGGTAAAAAGCATTCACATACGCCGCGCCCCCACATAGCCCTTCCAGGCAGATCAGGAGGAAGACCCGCGTGATTGTCCCTGACTCCCCGCTTGATTCGGCGGATATGGACGTTGGTGTTGATGGAGAAGGAGGAGCAGAGGAGAGGATGAAGCGAGATGCTTGCAAGGAAAGGAGGAAGAGGTTGAGGGTCTGGATGATTGTGGGAAGGGGGAGGAGGCGGAGGGGCAGCGGCGGGAGGCCGAGGGAGAGGGAGGCGCGGGAGATGAAGACGAAGGTCTGGTCTGAGTGCCTGTCAGCCTCGAGCACCCTTGTATGATCAGGTTCAGAAGATGGATAGTTGTGACGCACATGTCAAAGACCAGAATGGGTAGTAGTCCCTCGGCGACTTGAAGACGGTGGACCAGATTCCAGCGGTAGGTACCGGAAAGACCAAAGTCGGCGCTACTCCCTATAGAAGTCAGCTTGACTCCCATCTGGCCATGTTCAGGTGTTGAAACGAAGCCGTGAGGACGGGACTTACCGAATTGATCATGTATTCGGCGGTATATACCAGCCCAAGAGGTAGCATGAACGGCACGAAGAGACTGCGAATAAGGGCGAGCTTCTCGGTCGTCATCAGTCGCAGCGGCGCGGACTGCGTCTTAGGGTAGAGGCCGTCTTCATCAGGATCTCGATTAGCGGCCGGGTCTTCTCGATAGACTTCCTGCGCGGTACTGTCTGTAGCGAGAGGCTGATACGCGTTTGTCGATTCGTGGAAGTGCTTCTGGGCCGGGAGGAGGAAGATGTAGGTGAAGGGGAAGAAGAGGGGTAAGAACTGCGTCTTCAATTCTGGCTTAGACGCTTCTAGGTATGGAAAGGCTCACGCTTGAGATCCCAAGCCCGCCTTTCACGCCCAGACCCCTCAGTAGCCACCATAGCCCCGCACCCGCGATCCCTGCGGCGCCGGTACCAGTCGACCAGGCGCCCAGGGCGGTCTGCGAAGCCGCGCGCGACGGGTACGTGGTCGTCATTTGCAGGAAGCTGAGTTCGCCCAGTCCCGAAGAGAGCGAGGCAAGGGCGATCCCGAAGAGTCGAGGAGGAACGGTCTGGGAAAACGCTATAGTCTGCGGTATAAGTCGAGGCTTCTACCTACCGTACGAGCCTGACCGATCACGTAGCGGAAGGCAGACAGGGAGACTCACGACGATACCTAGCCAGCTGACGGTCGTGCAGAATGCGACGCGTCGACCATATCGGATCTTCCCGTTTGATATTAGAGGCCAGCCGACTTTGGCGAGTAAGGCCGGGAAGATGTTGAAGAATGCCACGACGCCTTTGGGCGTGTCGGCGCCGACTAGATCCAGGGCCGCTGAGAGGATGATCACGTACAGGACTGGCTCATCAGCATGGCCACGGCGGCGCGAGCAGCGATGAGCACAGGACTGACCATTGTTGAGTAGCCCAAAGATGAGGAATGAGGCGAACAGGCGGGGTCGGAGGTATCGACCTCCTGTAGCATCCTGAGATGAGTCATGAGCTGCTCGGTCAGTATAGCCGAGAGATCCATCAGTGGCGGATGTACCTGCTATGAAAGCATCGACGTCCTCCTCATCCTCGTCCCCCTCGGACCCAGCGTGTCCAGCATCTCTCATATCCGAGGATGGTGTTCGGGCGTGACCGACTGACCGCCCCGATGACCCTTGAGCCTGATGGAATTTGGTCATAGCTATACCGACAGGCTCCTTCGGAGTAGCCATGGATCCTGCTTTGGGCTATCTTGGCATGTGGTCAGTGTCGGTCAGATAAAGTAGATGTCAAGATGAGAAGAGGATAGCAGGCGCGACTTCCATGACCTTTGTTGCTGTCGGGATCATCCGGTGCCTGAAAATGGTATGTAGATCCTCGACCACCTTGACGACTGTCCACATTGTATAGCGTTCGCTCTATATCTGACTACTCACAGACTCGGTCAAGATGCAGCCAAGAGATGCTCACGCCACACCCAAGTCGAGCAAGGCCATCCCGACCAATACGGTCACCTACAAGGGTAGGGTTGGGGCCATGCGAGCGAATGACAGGAGTGCAGCTGATGCGCACAGGCAGGAAGATACCTGCTCGTATCGACCCAGCTGCTGTGAGCCACTCGAATTGGGGAAGGGTGGGAGAAAGCTGACAAGATAGCGCCTCGCTTATATCGTCGAGATCATGGCGCAGTCCTTCGAGGCTAGCGAGCACCACATCACCCTCTGTCTCCGAGATGAGGCAGACCACCTGGTCACACAGCCCAAGCTCGCCAGTAAAGTTGCCAAGGGCGAGATGCTCAAGTACGCCTTCCTTCACACATACTCGGCGTTAGAGATACTGATCCGCAGACTGGCTCCATCCCCAACGACCGAAGCTCTAGCAGTCATCACCTCGTTAAAGGCCTATCTGGCCCAGCCCCAGACGCACCGCCGGATCCCGAGCGTAGACCAGTCCTCGATCAACCTCAGTACGGACGGGCATGCGCGGGATGGGATTTCGCTAAAGCTTGCGCTGTTCAACCTGCAAAAGTATATCAAGGAGGAGGACTTTGTGGTGGACTTTATGCTGAAGGGAGGGGTGAAGATGCTGCTGCGATTGATGGAAGGTGAAGGGGCGTTGACGGGGAATAGTCTGGCTGTAAATCACCCTTACCTCGTTATTTGGAGAGAAGCAGAGCTGATGGGTGCAGTACGCCCTGCAAGGGATACGCGGCCTCCTGGAGTTCGAAGCCGGATGGGCAGATATCGAACCCCAACAAATCGACCGGATCCTCTCTATTCTCTGCTCGACCGCCCAGCCCAATGTCCTCCGACCAGCAACGGCCATCATCCGCAAATTTGTCATTTCCGCTCCGCACCTGCAGGGCCAGGGCTCGAGCGGGACCGCGCAGCATGGTGATGCCTATACTACGCCCGTAGCGACTCGCAAGTCCAAGGGGAAAGAGAGAGCGGATGTGCCGAGCGGAGGAGCGGATGGTCGGTTTGGCTTTGATGCTGTTTGGGCGAGGATGGGGAGGGCTGGCGCAGACCTGGAAGGAGACGGGAGCGATATGGAGAAGTTCTGGCGGGTCGTGCTCAAGCGCCTGGAAGGGACGGGTGATCTAGAACTGGTCGCTCTGAGGTGAGTGGACTCGCAGCGACCGTCCAAGGTACATAGCTGACTCTGTAGTCTCGGACTCATTAATGCTTGTCTGCGAACAGCGGATCAACACAATTCTGCACACTACCCCGCCCTCATAGCGCTCCTAGAGAACTTGTCTGTGCGGAAATACGTCTCGGTATGTCCAATTTCAACGACTCTGTAAAGGGCGCGGTGCTGATGATGTAGCGCCTCATGTCGACAAGCTCCGCCAATGCCGTCGAGCCCCAAATCCTCAACTTCCAATCCCGCTGGACGTCCATCCTACATCGCAAGCGGCTCACCCCAGTCCGGGCACACCGTGATCCAAATCACCAGAAGATACTAGCCGATATCTGGGCGCTAGGTGGTCTGGGGCGGGGCGCGAGGCATCTGCGGGGGTGGCAGACCCTGGGACTGGCGGAGGAGGGCCATGAAGGTGATGCTGAGGGCGAAGGGGGATTGTTCAGGGATGTCGGAGAGTTGGGATTGGAGTGTCTGGTAAGTACCGTCACTGGCAGTAAATGCACAGGGTATCCAAGCTGATCATGAAGCACTGGTATGCCACACACGAGGGCAATTTTGGCAATGTGAGTTTTGGCCCATAGTCTCATATCGTAGTGCGGAGCTGATCTGCAGATTGTCAACGAGCAGCAGGCCAGACAGGCGAATAGGAGATGTCCTGTCGGACGAGCTAGGTGCGTTGTCCCCTGTCCTCGGGTGACCATCAGCCGACGAGCAGTACGGAATGCGTCAAGATCCTGTGCGAGCACTACAAGATCTCTCAAGCGGGACACGTACATCCAGCGCATCTCCAGCTGTTCCTGCTCTCCTTCCCACGCTTACACCATATCGCCATGAGCTTCTTCCTCCGGTATGTATTGCTTGCTTCCGTAACACTGCAGCAGAAGCTGACTGTAGTAGGATGTGGCATGAATCCGAATCGCGCTCTTCCGACTTCTCTCGACTCGCCAACCTCGTCCGCTCTCAGCTCTTCTTCTCGCTAGCAAACGAGTCGCAAGCGACATGGCTCAGCCTCGAGCAAGACCTGCTAGAGAGCGATTATTCTGTCATTCGGGAGAGACAGATGGAGATGCTGGAAAAGGAGGATGGGATGATGGGTAAGGAAGGCGTGAGGGGTTTGAGGGAGACGATGGGGCGAGAGGCGTACGAGGTGGTCTCGGATCAACGGTGAGTATTCTCCCGGCCTCGTGGTGATAGAGAAGAGAAGTGACTGATTTGCAGTATCGGCTGTATGCTCCAAGGCGCTTGGTTCAACGCTGCTACTCTGGTTCTAGGTGGTATTCAGGCGACCGTCAAGCCGAATGCAACGAGGCCATTGCGCTTCGTCAGACTGGTGAGCTCCGTGGTTGGCTGCTCGGCCAATGAAAAACTAGCTAATGGCGACAGTCCCCAAATCGGAAGACCCTAGCTTGGGCCGACTTTGCCACGCGTACAGCCGTAGCGCCGCCGTACGACACACTGCGCGAACGAGGTGAGCTACATGTACCTTGCGAGGTGGAGTCAACGCTGACATGTTTAGTCGAAATCAGCAACATCACCTCTGTCCTCCCTTCTACATCCACAGCAGTCAACTCCCGCTCACAAGGCACCGCCTCCAAAATGTCCTTCTCCTTCCTCTCGGGACCCGAAATGAGTCTGCTCGATCTCGACGCGGTACATTCTGCGCAGTTCTCGGAATGGGTGGATGGAGTCAGGGTCTTGAGGGGTGAAGGAGGGATGCGGAGCTTGGAGAGCAGCGTGTATGTCAAGGTGTTGACGGAGATTGCGCTCAAGGTGCGGTTGTTGGATATCACGGGCGATGGAGTGGAATTGCCGGATAAGGTCACTTGGGGTCAGGGTGAGTCTGGATCAGACGATGACATGGACTGAGCTGATTGATAGCGCCTAAGAGTGTCGACTTTTGGTATGCCAAGTGAGAATCCAGGATGACTTCAAGTAATGTACAATAATGCATGCCCAGGATCCAGGTGGACATCTACTCGTCTGCGCTCATAGCACCCCCGTCCTCGCCATCATCTCCATCCATGTCTTCCACACTAGCGTCCAGATCCACCTCTTCCCCTTCTTCCCCGTCTCCTAGATCATCCGATGCGGGCATAGCGGCCATGTTGACATTTCCGCCTACGCCGCCCTGAGGGTCTTCCTGCATTCGGTCATTCTGCTCCTGAGACGGTGTTGGTGACGCCTTGTAATCAGCGTCTAGCCGTTGGAGAGAGGAAAAGACAGCTAGCAAGGACTTACCGGTGCTGCGTCTATCTCGGACTGAGTCTGTCTTCTCCCATAGGGCAGCAAGAAGCGATGTCCAAACAGATTGAGGTGATCCTGCTCAAATTAGCTCCCTGTGCCCTTCTCCGCCTGTAGCCATCGCAAACTCACCCGCTCATCCTGTATCACCCCCTCCTCATCACTCATCTCATCCGCCTCTTTGCCCAGCTCCACCCCTGCCGGTCGTTTCCCAGCTAACGCCCGTTCCTCCGCCCGCTTCAGAGCGAGCCGGTGCCGTTCCCGCTTCTCCGCATTTGAAGCGGAAGACGGTCCAGGCCCTGCTGTTGCTTTCGATTGGGATACAGAGGGGTCCTGGTAGCCGTAGGCGTGTGGAGAGAGGGGCTGGAGGATGGAAGAGTGGGTCTTGAGGCGCGAAGTTAGGGGATAGGGGTAGTAGGTGTGCGAAGGGAGAGGGAGTGATGGGGCGGGGGTCGTAGTCAAAAGCATTGTGAGGCTTCGATTTTTTGGTATACTGTGTCGAGTAGTTACGTAGGTCGGGCAGCCCGTACTGGCGCGAAGTGCTCGGTCTTAAGTGACAGTAAGAGCGAAAGACACGGATTAGTGGAAGACGATGGTGGATGTCGAACGCGACGAAATGTGAAACTCGATGTCGATTCCGAAACAACCAGACCTCCCGAGGGGTCTGAAGCTGGCCTCAGCCGTCTTCGACTTCGACTATGTAACCAGGCTCGCTATGTACACGAGCTGGCAGATGGACCGCGTCATGTTCGTCCGGTTGAGCAGCATGAAGATATATATTATGTACAATCCTGATCTTGACCTATAAGCCTATGTACAGTGTCCATCTCATGCCATCTTTTCGTCTCCCTGCCGCTCTTTCCGCTCCCTGCGTTCCTACCGTGTTCCGCCTCCGATGCTCCTCCCTGCACATCCGACCTCTCTCTCGTTTTGCCCGCCTAAGCCGCGTCCTCGAACTCCCATCCACACGCCTCGCACTTCGGACTCTCCGTCGACGGCCGCCAAGACGAGATGCCTTCGTTATCAGGCAAACCCGCCTCGCGGTCCCTCTTGACGATACGCTTGCGGATCTTGTCGAGAACTACGCCCTCTGCGCTGTTCTTTGACTTAAGGATGGACTTGGCATCCGCCGGCCACTGACGAGGAAGGCCTCCCGGTGTATAGCGATGGCTGCTGATATATGCGTCGATGTCGACGGCGTAGCCCTCGAATCCGGCGTCCAGGATCGTCGCGTGCAAGTCGTCAACTTTGCACATAAAGTTGTGCACTAGATAATTCGTCGTGTACTCCTTCCGATCCGAGTTCTCCAGCAGCCAGCGGGTGGGGTACTTTGGAGAAGCCCGGATGCTGACGTTGACGATACAGCGGACGTGTGATGTGAAGAGGGGGATCGAGGCGGCAGGAGGGAACGCAGTGTTGGGTAGACCTTTGAGGTTTCGCGCTCCGGGGTATTTCTTGGAATGTGTAGCCGGAAAGGAGTCGTCCCAATCGAAAGCTGCAGGAAGAGCGAAGGGACCGAAGGCGGTACGCTGGCAGTAGTGGAGGAGCGGGGAGGCGCGGAAAATGAGCATGGCGGACTGTTGGCACATGAGAACCAGGTCGGCCACGGGAGGTTGGGTACCGTCACCCCGTCCGTTGTCGCAGAAGACGAAGCCGTTGTCCCGATAGGTGACCCCGTCCCAAAGAGACTCGTGACCGCCGAAGACCGAGCAAACGGCGAGGTGGGTCAGGGCGGGGAAGCGCGTCTTGCTCCCTTGGAGCATGGTGAGGCTCCTCGAGATCCGCAAAGCCTCGCCCAGGCCTTGGTAGATGGTGTCTACCGCGCGATTGAGGATGCCCATGTTCCGGTAGTGGAGTGGCTCCACCATAATGTCGAGATAGCTCGTACCGTCTTCCTTTTGGCCGTACTCGAGGCGGAGGGTCCGAATCCGGCGGAGGAGCTGGTTCTTACTCTCGATTTGAGGGTGGACCGGGGGGAAGTCGAGGTGGCAGATGAGGCCGGGAAGGTCGTCGCAGATGACGTCTTTGTAGAGGTAGCGGGCGGCGTGGAAATTGAAGGGCTACCATATCAGTTTTTGCACAAAGTAGATTGTTCGAAGCTCCATCTGCCGCCTAGACACAACTTACGATGCTGACACGCATAAGCACCGCCAGGTCATTCGCCCGGATATCCCGCCTAGTAATGGTCCCCGGCTCCCCCTCGTCCGGCATGTTGGTGTACATCTTCTTCAGGTCGACATCTGGGTGGTTGGCGAGGTATGAGTACTCCCGCTTCGTCATCCCCGAGAGAGCCTTGGGCTTGGGCGGGACGAGGAAGCTGACAATGCGCGACCAGATATGGGGAGTGAGCGAGTCGAAGGAGCCGGGTGTTGGGGGGTTTGCTGGATCCGGGTTGGAGGAAGAGAAGAGGAGCTGCCTATACTGGTCGAGTTCGTGTTGTCTCTGGTCCTGCGTCAGATCAGCTGTTGGTCGTTCTTCATCGTCACCGAGGATGCTGCTGACCTTCTGGCTGATATCCTCATCGACGTATCCAAATTGATTTTTGAGCGCGTGTGTGTCGAAAACACGCTGCTCAAACTCCTTGTCTTTCGGCAGGCTCCTCATGCGCTTCATCACGTCCTCGTGGCTTCCTCCACGGCGCTCTTCCTCCTCGCACGCCACGGCGAGGTTGCCAAAGAACTTGAGGATAGACAGGTCGAGGAGCTCGCCCATGGCGTCTTTGGGTTTGTCGAGCATTGTGAGGGACGTCTGTCTGTGTGTATGCAGAGGTGAGAGGGTGCTAAGAGAGAAAGAGAGGTAAGATGTAGAATGTAGGAAAGTTGAGTCAATCGCAGTCAGCTAATTTGAATGTTCAAAGGCAGTCCGAGCGCAGCGTCCGTAAAATCAGTATGACATCATGGTGTGTGCGCAGACGACCAAGCTAAGCGCTCAGGGTCTCAGCGCCTTGTCTGAGCTCCCATCAAGCCCCGCCGAGGTCAGTCTAGCATCTGCGAGCCATTCTCCATACGCGCAGCGGAGCTGTTATCGGCAGCGAGACCCAGAGTCTCGCGTTGGGCGATACCGATGTCGATAGGGTGCGCCTACTTTTACGGCCGAGACATCCAATTTTAGGGCGAGAGGAATCTTCAAAGGATACAAGACCACCTGCTGAGGGCATCCTGAGGGCATAGCGCCTTACTTCATGTGCACTGGCAGTGTACAGCGCACAGGGTTGAGCTGGCCGCTGGTTGGCTGGAGCCTGGTTGGCCGAGGAATGAGGCGCATCTTTTGCTCCCGAACCGGCCAAGCTCGCCGCGGGCCGGCGGGGAAGAACCATACACGGCAATTGACGGCGATATCGTTGCAAGACGGTCAATTTCAGTCCACTTTCGCCCTCGAGACCCCATGCATCATCGCTTCTGGCTTTTACTCTTCATCTCTCTCGCGACACGTTCCCACTTGAATATTCCGAGGGGCGTACAATCCTCCGAGCGTGTGATCATACATTACTAAACCTTACGCACCTGTAGTCAAGCTGATGGCTGACACAGGCCCCTGGACACACACACATGATGTCACTTGCCCGCCCAGAGCACTAGATCAGATCGGACCTCGAGCTAAGACGCTCAGACTGCCTTTGACGAGTGCTGCATCTGACTAGCCTCATGACTCACCTTCAGACATATCCATCAACCACTCTCTGTCCGCGCCCTTCATCATGCCTCGCGATCATGTGACTGCCGCTAGAGAGGAGCTCCTCACCACCCACATCATGAGATTCATAGGAAATTTGTCCTCGGCATTCGAGTCGGAAGACTTCCGGAACAAGACACACGAAGAGAAGGACGAGTATTTCAGAGGCTGCGCCAATGACCCTGTCCTGGAGCAGCGCCTGAAGGAGCTGGATAGACTCGAGGAGGAGAACAGGAATGGACTCGTTGACGAGGACATCGAGCAAAAGGTGAGCACCGCACAGACCTCTAAGATCATGTAGATCAGGTGGCTGACATGATGCAGGACCTCAGGAAGTATGAGCTCGCCCAGGCCGCCAAAAATCTCTTCTCTCCCATCGAGCCCGATCCGTCCGACCCACCCGCGCCAGGCTCATTCGACGCGCTAGGACCAGAGATCTGGGCGCGCGTCCTCAGCTTCCTCGTCCCGCCTACTCCCAAGCCCCTTTCTGGAGTCACGAAGAGGGAGTATGCCTATCTCGCCAATCATCCCGATGCTGGCTTGAAGGGCATGTACAAGGATATGCCGGAGGAGGGCGAGGCGGGGACTACGTCCAGGCGGGATATACGGGCTAGGGAGCTGGCTGTGCTTATGCGAACCAGTATTGTGAGTTGTGTCCATTACGCCTCACAATGGAGTGCACTGGAACGTCGCAGAAGCTAATAGTACAGGCGTTCAACTTTCAAGCCGCTCGCCACCTCTACAGGGACGTCATCACGGACAACCTTCCCGGCCTTACCTACAATATCGACTATCCCTCCGCCCATTCCCAGATCGAGAGTAAGAATCAGCTCCTCCGTCGCATCCGGACCCTCCGGCTCGAGTACGGCCAAAAGGAGGACGACACGAATTACGTCGAACTCATGGAGTCGTCCCTTAGGTTCTCCTTTTTGGGCGAGCTCAACCCGGCGGTGGACACCATCCAACAAGGCACGAACGAAGCGGTGCGGATCTCGCACTGCCTGGCGGATATGCAAGGAGGCAAGGTGCGGTTTCCCGCTCTCACCCACCTCGCCATGTGCTCGGTTTTCGGCGGACACGAGTCTCTCTGGGATGGGGTCACCTACCCCGAGAGCGGCTTCGTCTTCCACGGAGGCGACGGTACTCAGCCGTCCATCGCCGACCTCGTCACTATGTGCCGGCAGTCAATCATGCTCATCTTCCGCGCCTCCCCCCTCGTCCACTATTGCCAGCGCAGCTATACCGGCCCTCTCTCCCTTCCCGCCGTATTCGACTGGGATGACGCTTTCCCCGCCTCTCGTGGCAAAAAGCACCCTTCGTCCCGCCATCTCGGAAAGCTACCCCGCGCGGACTTCCTTCCCGCCGCTACCATCCCCCTCTTCACCATGCACCTGCGCACCGCATCGGTCAATAACGTCGGCGCGTCCCCCATCCATTCCACCCGCTGGCTCCTGGAACTCCCGGATCGGAAGCAGTACACCACAAATGCCCTTGTCGACAACTACATCTATACCCTCGAGGAATACACCGAGGAGGTTCGGAAGGCCGGATTTGACAACTTCACCTTCAATATCGAAGCTTTCATCAGCAGCTACAGATATACGCCTATACGCGCAAAATCCAAGTCCTCGGCGAAGACCGTCCTGCGCTGCGATCGCAGCGACGAGGGCGCCAAGCTCGATATGATCCACAAGCACGTCGTCAAGGGCCACCGCGAAGGGGGTTTACCGGATGTCAATGGCATCACGTCGTGGCGGGCGTCGACGGAGAGTCCGAGGTGTGAGGCCTGCGGCTGGGAATTTGAGGAGGCATAGGGGTCGAGGCGAGAAGGGCGGTCGCGCAGTACAGGTGAGGTGGTAGTGGGGGGGACGCAAGGGAGTATGGAAAGGTATGGGAAGGGAGAAATGATGAACATGCATGGGTACAACGGTGACCGAGGCGTTGGAAATGGAGGCGGCACGTGCGAGACAGCAGCGGTGACGTACATGGGAGGCAAGCAGGATGACCTTGTGAACAGCTCTTTGACTCGGATGTACATAGTATATATCAACATACGTATTACTAGTATTCACTCCTTTCGCCTTCTCGCATGCTTTGCAGACCCTCTGCGGAGCTCTCTGCGGTGGTGATGTCGGCTCTTCTGCCGGACGCTGTCACGTGAGTCCGACGAGGAATGAGGAGCACCTTCCGCCACTGTATCGGTCGGGTCGGCAATTGACGGCGATATGGCGATATCACTCTCGGTCTGAGACCTGATCACCTACTTGTCACCTACGGTATCGTCCCGATCGACATCATGCTTCACCTACTTGTACAGATATCTTCCAAGCGCATAGTATGGAGCGGAAGTGGTTCCTCAGCGACCGCCGCTGCCACTTGCGCCCGACGCTGCGCGGCGTAGCAGGGGTGACATGAGTAGGGCTGTCGGCTCGAGCAGACACTAACACACACACATGATGTCATCCCCGTGAGCTTGAGCTTGGGCGGCGCTCAGACTGCCTTTGGAAGTTTTCAACACCACTGATTCGAATCTTGCTGCGCATCATATTGGCATCTAACCCTAAGTGACCGTTCCCAAATCGCAGTCATCCATCATGTCCAAAAAATCAACGGCGCGGAGTGCGTCGACAGCCGACGACGCCATCGGCGACTTGTTTATGACCCACTTCATGGAATTTACCGGTCAACTCTGCGCAGCACTGGAGACGGAAGAGTTTCGAAACAAGACACCCCAGGAGCAACTGGAGCACCTGAAGACCGTCTCGGATGGCGACGAGGTGGTGAAGAAGATGGAGAAGGTCAATCGGCTCCGGAATGAGTACGGGTATATAAGAGGCGGGACATTCGGGCGGGAGATTTGGCGGTGCTGATGAGGACTTCCCTGGTGAGTTGCGTGGGACCGTCGTACCAGCTGCTGGCTGTAGCTGACAACAGGCTTTCAATTTCCAAGCGGCCCGCCACCTATACACCCACGTCATCACAGACGATCTTCCCTGTCTCGCATTCGCCGCCGACTTCCCCGCCGCCCACCCCGAGATAGAGAGCAAAAATCAGCTCCTCCGTCGGATCAAGACCCTCCGGCTGGAATACGGACAGAAGGAGGATGACACCAGCTACTATGCCATCATGCTGGAGCCTCTCAAGTTCACCGTCCTGGGCGTGCTCAATCGCGAGGTGGACGCTCTCCAGGTGGGCGCGGCCGAGGCTGTGCGCATCGGAGTGTGCCTGGAGAAGCTGCAAGGCAAAAGGACGCGCTTCCCCGCCCTCACCCACCTTGCCGTCGGGTCAATCTTTGGGGGCGACGAGCCGCTTTGGAGCACCATAGTCGACCCCAGGAGCGGCTTCGCGCACTTATCAAGCGCTCGAGGCGGGAAAAAACAACCCTCTATCGCCGAACTCGTCGCGATGTGCCAGCAATCCGTCATGCTGCTCTTCCGCGCCTCCCCACTCCTCCACGTTTGTCAGCGAAGCTACTCTGGGCCCCTCTCCCTCCCCGCCGCGTTTGATTGGGACGACTCCTTCCCCGGCACCCACTCCACTCAGTCGGCGCGCCACCTCGGAGAAATCCCCCGCAAAAAGCTCCTCCCCGCCGCGACCATCCCACTCTTCACCATGCACCTCGGGACCGACGGGGACGGGAACGTCCGTGCATCCCCCAATCGTCCTACTCGCTGGCTCCTCGAGAACTCGGATCGGAACCGATTCACCATGAACCTCCTCGTGCGAAACTTCTTCCGCGTGCTCGATACCTATCACGAGACGGTCCACAACGCCGGCTTCAAAGACTACAAATTCGACATCAACATCTACATCAGTAGCAACCGCTACACGCCCGCACGCGGCAAGTTCGAATGGCCGGCGGACCCAAGGACTATCCTCCGGTGCAAGCCTAGCACCGAGGCAGACACACTGGACATCATCCGCAAGCACAGCGAGAAGCAGCTGCGCAGCGAGGGGATGCCTGAGGTCAAGGGTATCTCCTCCTGGCGGCCGTCGACGGAGAGCCCGGTCTGCGAGGCGTGCGGGTGGGAGTTTGAGGAGATCGCGTAGTGGGCGGTGAGCTGGGACACGGAGGAGTTCGTCTCGGGGAACATGAAGATGGCTTAGAGATGAGGGATTTGCAGCTTGGAAAGGGGGCGCACACGCTACCGAGTGCTGAAGCAAGGGGGATAGGCGGATGGGCGGGAGCGAGATGGCGAGGCGGGGAACAAGCGGGATGGCATCATACATAGGCGTCTAGACTCGGATTGTACATAGCATATACATCATCATGCTGCTCGGGAGCTCTTCTAGCTGCAGTCCTCCACAAGCTAGAGCTAGACAAGCTGTGGACGGCTGCTGACTTGGACGGTTGTTTCGGAAGACACCCGAAACCACCGCGAACTACCATCTTCTACTTGTCCTCCATCCTCCCATATCCGACAGGCTCACACAGCTCAACGCCTTCCCCATTATCGACTCCATGACGGACAGATAACCCCCAAGATGGCCGAGAACATCCTCGGTATCCTCTTTGTCACCTCAACCTCTCGCGGGCGGAACGTCTTTCGATACCCTCCCGACCCCCTCTCCCCCTACCCTCGACTCTCACAACCCATCTACCCCTCATCCACCTATACCGCGCGCGACAATGTCTTTGGAGATGTATCCCGCCGCCGCCTCTTCCCGGATAGCAGCACAACCCATACCCACACTGACGCGCGCAAGTCGAGCGCTGCGTCCGGCGGGGAACCGTCCTCTGCTCATCGGTCAACTCGGCTCGGGCGGGCGTTTGGTGCTAGCTCGGATGGTGGATCGGGGAATCAGAGATATGGTGGTGGATGCCGAGCAGACCTGCCGGACTGGGGAAGGATGGAGGAGGAAGAAGAAGGGGCAGATTCGGATGGGACGGACGACAGCGACGAAGGGCTATACTATATGGGCTCTAACCGGGTCCCACTATCCGGGAAGAGGATCATGGAGGAGGTCATCAACCCGCAATCCATCAACGAGGAGTTGATGCGATATGCGGATCCGACCAAGACGAACACGCTTGTCAACTCGCGAGCCGCCGAGGGGGCGGATAGGACTTCACCCCGGAAAGGCGACTCTGGACGGAACGGCAATCTCAGTAGCGGTAACGCTGCTATCGTAGCGGGACAGGTGCAATTCCACGGTGCGCCGGGAGTCAAGTACGACGCTTCCATCGAGAGCCAGTACAGCTACGCTCTCGGCTACTCGTTGGATTTCCTGAGTGACATGCTCACGCCCCCACGGGCGGCTTGTAATCGCAAGTTTGAGCTATGCGTGGACGAGCTCGTCTTTATCGGTCATCCGGTCACTATCGGGGCGGATGGACAGTGGGGATACCCGAAGGAGGCGGGTCAGGCGGAAGAGAATGGGAGGCGGAATACTGCAGACGAAGGGGACAGGAGGGGACGGAGGCGGGAGGCTGTCGGACACAGTCACCTCAGGACCGTCGTCGAGGGCTCTGGGTCCGAGAGTAATTCTCTCTCGGATATCGGAGGAGGAAACCGGGACCCACTCGCCAACTCGCCCGAAAAGAAGCGTTCGGACGCGAACGGAGCGGACGGAAAGGGCAAGAGTGGGGATGGGGCGGAAGAGGAGTGCCCGTCTCTGGACATGTTCCATATGGTCCTCATCGTCGACAAGCCGGATCCCAAAACAGCACCCATGGGCGGCACGGACCACATTGCCCCCAGCGAGGGGTTCGAGGAGATATACCGCGAGATCGCGTTCAAGTGGACGGCGGCGGCGTATGCGCTCCAGGTCAAGAACAATTGGGTGGCGAGGGAGAGCTGGGAGATGGCCAAAGCGAGGGAGAGGTCCATGGCGGAAGGTGCGTCCAGTACTGTGGGGCTGCATCTCGATCAGAGCTGACGTTTAAGGGATTTCGGTCGAGAAGTGCTGTTTGTCGATGTATCGCGGCAACCCCCTCGAACGGGCACTCCAAGACCTCTCATACAATCTCTGGAAGTTCCGCACATCCCCCGTCAATCCCCTGTACACCCACCTTCCCACGACCGTGACAGTCTGCCTCGCCGATCTACCCATCAGCATGATCCTCTCCCCTCGCACCGGTGCGTCCGACGAGACATGGGCGCACTGGGGCTCAGGCGGACATGGGAACGAATACGACATCGAGTCCGAGGCATCCTCTGATTCGGGACTGGATCTACCGGGCGAGCGGTCGGGAGGGCGGGAAGTGCGGGTTGAGCCGTGGCAGACGCTGTTGCTCGTGGAGGATCGAGCGAAAGAGCGGGCGAGGGAGACTGCGGCGGCTGTGGTGGGCCTAGGGAACTGGACACCTACGCGACCGAAGAGTGGGTGGGGTGATGAGGAGGAGGATGAAGAGGCGATCAGGAGAGCCGCGGGCGGTAGTAGACGGGGCTCGAAGGAGGCTCAGGCGGAGGAGGATGAGGGGAACCTCATGAAGGCCTTGATTGAGGCTTGTGATGTGTCGAAACCGTAAGCTGCTTCCTGTTTGTCCAAGCTGAGTGGGACCTGAGCTGACTTTGCCCAGACTCGCCGACATTGCTCATATGCTCCGCTTTGATTTGGAAGGTATTCTCATTCCTCTCGCTCGAGAATTGGTGCAGAACAAGAAAGCGATCTTGATCGATGTGGTCAATACCCGGCTTCGGACACTGGTCATGCCTTCCACTATCGTCGAGCACAGGTGACCTACCTCGAGTTCACGGATAGAATACAAGCTGATCCAGGCAGCACTACCCTCGAAGACTATGTCGATTCATTCTCTCGCGCTTTCCCTGCGCTTCCCCTCCTCCCAGTGTATCTCTCCCAAATCTCCGCCGCCCCAACCCCATTTCGAGACCTCATCCCCACCACACCATCCGAATCTGACGGCGAGATACCCGCTCGACAAGTTTACCTCGACTCCCTCATCTGGCTGCTCAAGCACGACCTCGTCATTCAGGTCCATACGTACGTCCGGATCTGGGCCCGCGCGGAAGTCAAAGAGATCGCTTGGAAACGGCTCTGGCTCCGTCGGCGATCGAGGTGGATCAATAGCCGGGCCGGCAGCCTTCGTGCGCGTTCGGAACGGAGTCATGGCAGCTCCGGCACGTCGACAGCGGGAGATGACGAGGTCGATATGATTACGCCTAGAGCGGACAAGGGGAATCCGATCGACGCCATGAGTATGAGCGTTCCCCCTCCGAACGGTCCTCGCGAAGCCCAGCGCACCCCATTGTCCGGAATACCTAGCATCCCCCCTACTCGCTCATCGAGCTTCCCTGACCTCGGCCAGTCATTCATGGACTACGATCCCGAGCTCGAGCTCGATTCGGACGTCGGCGAGCCCGAGGGGTTCCGGTCCGACCAGGACCGGCTGGAGGCTAAGAACTTCTCGATGGAGCTCAAGGAGCCGGAGAGGAAGGATATCCCCAAGTTTGAAGGGACATTCATCTTTCGTCCTGCGAGGGCGGTCAAGGAGGAAATGAGGTGGTTGAGGGTGATCAGAGAGGGCGCGGATGAGGTCTGGGCGAGCAAGTTTGATCTTTGCGTCCAGTACTTTGATGGCGCGACGAGCTTTGATGAGATCAGCTACCGGACGGGTCTGCGGTTGAGGGAGATAGACTGGATAGTCAAGCTTTTCAAGGAAGATGTGAGTAATTCAGTGTCCGTGATTGATCGAACGAGCTGATGTTAACAGGTCGTCGTCCTGCTCCACCCTTGACCGCAGCATAGGGCAACTCATGCATCCCCGCCAACTGCTCCTGAGCCCTGCACGATAGTGCTCTCGCCCAGCGCCAGCCCTGCCAATCTCCCTGCAGCAGCGCTTGCCTCCCCGCCCTCATCAGGCGGTTTCAGGGACCGATTATTGCGATTTGGTGGGACGGAGGCGGGCCGGGAAGAAGGGGTGTTGATGCCAGATGGAGGTGGAGGAATGTCTGTCTTGAGAACGCGAGAAGCCTTCTTCTTGGGATTTGGCGCTATTATATCAGCTATCTACATGGTATGATGTATCTTGAGGGCGGGACATACCATTCTGATTTTCAGACATGTAAAAGCGCCGGAGCAGCATGATGGCTTCTTCACGGTAGTATCCCCCTTCAGCTACGAATGGCTCGTGGGTGTTGACGAGGTCACTAGATCATCAGCTTCCAGCGACTGTCTTCGCTTTCATAAGACATACGAGGAGTTTACATCTATCACACTCCCACAACCCCCAAACCTGTCATTCCCGCATCCATACACCACCCGTCCTATCCCAATCTGCCGCAACGCGCTCGCGCACATCACACATGGCTCTACCGTCACATAGAGTGTGATACTGCTGAGTGGAGGTGGGTGATTCGGCAAGAGATGGTCTATCGCCTCGAGCTCGGCGTGCAGGGTCGCGTTTCGCCATTCGTTTGTCCGGTTTCGGGCCCGAGCGATAGCTTGATCGTCTTTGACGAAGATACAGCCTACGGGGACTTCGTCGGCTGCTAGAGCTTCCTCAGCCTAGGCGATCAGCTCATGCACCTCACTGCACCTACCATGATGAGAGCCTCACGCATCCAGGCGAGGTCGGCCGGGTCTTGCTCCTGTGGAGGGATGTAGGTCTGAGTGCTCAGCGCCTCTTCACCGACATACCCAGTCTGAACCTAGAAGGCTGAGTAGCTAGAGAGACCTATACTCACTGCGTTGGGCATCGTATATGGGGTCGGCGTCGGAGGATGGTGAAGGCAAGCAGGCAGTACTATCTTGCGAATTCGCTGCAGAACTGGCCAGCCAGGATTCGACTTTACGTTACGGGAAGATGCTTATGCCACGTGTACCGAGGAATGTGGAGTTGCAATTCTGTGCCTCGCGAGACGAAGGACAAAGGGACAGAGCTCATGAGTCTACTTCCCTAATATCGGTGTTACCTGTCAGCCTGATTACATTGCATCCACGATCGCTAGCATTCCGACGTCCTCCGAGATGCCCAAGCATGCTCTCGACCTCTTCCCCAAAGAGATGGGCATGGATCAAGATCGTCAAGGATTGCCACAATCCCGTCCCGGCCGCACTGCCTAGACCGCCCCGGTCCGAGCTCTATCAGACCCGTCTGGCTGTACTTTCAAGGGTTTGCAAGGTGTGTGAAGACGACGCCTGTGCGTGAACGCTAAAGCTCACCCCATAGCTGTTCCAAACCCTTTGTCTTCCCCCTCTATACAAATCGGTCGTGACTGCCAACCTCACCCGCTTCCTGTCCCCCATCCACACCGCATCCCGTAGGGAAGCCTTCGCTCTCATAGAGCACCTCTATGTCGAGTATCCCGAGGATGGCCAAGTCGAACCTCCCGTCGCCCTGCTCGGGCAGCGACAGCACATCACCGTCGCCTCGCGGGGGAAACGGGCGGCCAGAGCGCACGAGGCGGAGCATGTGGGGAGTCTGGCGCAGAGAGTCCGCAGCATTTCGTCGGCCCTAGAAACACATCTCAAGTGCGAAGCTCCTCGCGGCTCGCAGCCATCTACCCTCTTCCCTCGACTAAAGACCGTCGCGGTCTGCTCAATTTACGGTCGACACTCGGACAAATGGGGCGAAGATACGGAACATCATCCCGATCTCGTCCAGTGTCGCCTCCTCTGGGCTCGCTTCCTCTCGGTCCATAGAGTTGGGCACTGCTGCTATCGGGACGTCAACGGGCCGCTCGGACTCCCCGAGATGGAGGACGAGCTGTACGATCCCAAGGGATACTACTCGTCCCCTATCTTACACCTGGGCGGATCGGTCGATCGCTCAGAGCTGCGGACACCGCCGGGCGTACCTTTTCGCTGGGTCGCGGACATGACAGCAGGAAAAAGCTGGGAGGAGCTATTCCGGCTCTTGGCCTCGGAGGTCTTCATCAGAGGGAGGAAGCGGAATCGGAAGGACACATTTGTGGACATGCCGGAATGTCTTTTTCGAGCCGACATCTACTGCTCGAGTGGCGCTGTCGTTCTACCTCGCGCCGGCCTCAACCTCGGCTTACCCAGCTCGCTCAGGCAATTAATAGATGACAATCTCGCCGCACTACCTACCGGCGGTAAATTATCGGTCGAGACTCAACGCGCGATAACGACCGCGATCGGGGAGGACTTGCAGGCTCGAACGCGTGCCGAAGGCTGGGAGGAGTTCCAGGATGAGGTGCGGTGGCACGCCTCGTGCGATGCACCAATCTGTGAGGCGTGCGGGTGGCATCCGGTGTCCACGGCGGACGAGCCGTGGTTTGGGGAGTCGGGGGAGGGGGAGTCGCGGAGGGTGGACACGGGGAAATCGGACGATCCCTAAGCAGAGACATGACTCTACAGAGACTCTGTAAGCTAGCCTCATCGCCTTATGAGGGTTCGCAGGAAGGACCATTAGCTGACCAGGCAGGATTCGTGGTAAAGATTCGGTTAGCTCCTAGTAGCTGCCCCGGTGATGCGGTCTATCATGCATAAATCTCAGCTCTAGCTACCCATGACTCACCTCGGCTCGCTCCTATTGTCAGTGTGCTAGCTGTCGCCGACCTGAACAGCTCTGGCTGGAGTCAGCTGCAGTGGCTGCCAGGCTGGCCGGTACAAGGAGCCACGTCATCGAGGAATGTGGCCCGGCCGAAAGTCTTCGCACAATTCGCAAAGGGAGTTCCGCTGACGCTCAACCTGTACTTCAAGTCCTTCTGCAATTGCTTCAAGTCCTTCTCCAATTGCGAGCCAAAGCATACTTCTGCAACATGACGGTGCATCCTCTCGACGTCTTCCCTAAGGAAGTCTGGATGGCCGTGTTTCGAGCCTGTCGCAAGCCTATTCCTGCTCCATCGTCCAAGCCCCCTCGATCCGAGCTACACTAATCTAGCCTGGCTGTACTATCCAGAACATGTCGTGTAAGTGAAGGCAGCTTAAAGTCATAGGTCGAAGCTGATATGACAGCTATTCCAAGCCCTCTGCCGTCCGCACTTGTACAAGTCGGTCGTGACGGCCGATCTCAGTCGCTTTTTACCCCCGGTCTTCACTAAATCCCGCTGGGAGTCCCTCGCCCTGACCGAGCACATCTACATTGAATACGAGGAAGAGGACTTTTCAATCCCCTATGACGTCCTCATGGAGAAGGGACAATGGGGTATTGTCGGCCTCACGGCGGACCGGAACGAGGCCTTTTCCATGATGAGATGGACGGATGAGGTTCGACGTCTCTCGGAGACGCTCGTGCGCCATCTGAAATTCGAGGCGGCCTTGGAAGTCTTCCCTCGGCTCAAGACGGTTGCCGTCTGCTCAATATACGGTCCACAAGCGGACAAATGGCGGCGGTACAGCAAGCAGCGGGATGACCTCGATCGCTGTCGAGCCGGTTGGGACCGCTTCCTGTCGGTCTACAAGGTGCAGCAGTGCTGTTACTGGGGCAACGGCGGGCCTCTCGGGATGCCCACCCTGACCGCGGAACCACCTCGTACCGACGCCCACCACCCACTTGCCATACAGCACATCAGCAGCCCGGTCGATCGGGACGAGCTGAGGACACCCCCGGGGGCGCCGGTCCGCTGGGTCGCAGCCATGGGCGCGGCTCAGAGCTGGCAAGAGGCGTACTACGACCTCGGGGCGGAGTTACACCGCAAGGCGATGCAGCGAAGCAGGATGGAGGAGTTCCTCGGTAACGCCGCCTATCTCATCCAGGCCGACGTCTATTGCTCGAGCAGCGTCCTCGGTCAGACCAACGGCGACCTCGTCCGTCCCCTCCTGGAGGTTGCGGGCGAGAAGGGTATCAGCTTGTATCCCGACGCCAGCGTACCGGTCGACGCTCAGCGCGCTCTGGCGGCCAAGCTCGGTCCAGAAATGCACGACTGGATGCGGGATGACGGGTGCGACGAGTTTCCGGACGAGGTCCGGTGGCATGCCTCGTGCGATACGCCGGTGTGTGAGGCGTGCGGATGGCATCCGGTGTCGACGGGGGATGAGCCATGGTATGGGTCAGCAGGAGAGAGAGTGCCGTGGTTGATGGAGACGGAGGAGGGGAAGAAGCGGGCGGCGGTAGAAGTTGCGAAATGGCAGCGAGAGGAGCCGTGAGGAGCCGTGAGGAGCCGTAAGTCAATCGTGAGATATGGGCCTCAACGTTCAACGACAGATCGAGCTGATTGTGTAGACCAGCGGACTTCTTTGACCACTTGTGATCCACTGCGATAGCGCGTCTCTTGGAGATGCTCTTCTATTCCTTTACATGCAGACATATACAACATCTCGATCCGATACATCATCGCTGCTCGCTTATGCCCGTCCACTCCTTCTCTGCGTACCGCTTCAAATCTCCATTGACCCCCTCAAAAGCAATCAGCGTCTTCTTCCCGCCCATACTGTCCGGGCTCTCCATCCAGTAGCTGAGCAGACCCGTGAAGGCCTCCGACTGGGTCAAGATGGTGTGGTCAGCGAGCGTGGGGTGAGGGAGGAAGGTGAAGATGTGGGTGCCGGTGAGGACGCCGTACCATGGTCCGACCCAGCGGAAGGTGGTCGGTGTATTCTCCTGGTTCGTCAGCATCAGTATCGGGGGTATGAGCATAGGACGCACCAACACTGTCTGATTGAATGACATCCCAGCTATCTCGCTCCGCATCTTATCGCCAACAACCAACTCTCCGCCCGAGGTTTTTCCAGGTGTGAGTGACCGGATTGACTTGATCCAGCCGGAAGTATGCCATGCGTGGAGCTTGCTAAAGTCGACAAACTGCACCCGTCATCAGCTTTATCCCTTGGCTCGGAGGGCAGGGAAGGATAATGAGGACAGCGAGACTCACGATATCTCGCACAAAGATCGGGGTTGCAGCAATGACAGTCTCAACGGTAATCATCGTAGGAGAAAAGCTCTGATGGCACAGAAAGCAAATATGGTGATGTTGGGAGTGACAGTCTTTGGGGTCAAAAGCTTTGCGATTCGGAGATCTTGTTGATGGAGAGTTGTGGGGAGGGAGGAGAGCGAGAGCGTGGCCGTCTTATATGCCACGGGCAGCGTTATCGGCCATACTTCGCTGTCGAGGGCTGTTCGGCGATGACCTCCAATGCTCCCATAGTGGCCGAGTCCGAGGCACGTGGGTGTCACTATCATTGACCGGCCACAGACAGCACATGTGCTGCTTGAGGAATAGCTGGTGGGATCTGGTGGGCCCGTACCCGCTCAGCGGCTCCGAGCCTATGTGTCGCCGGCCTGCCCGATGCCGAGGAATGTGTTGCTCGGTCCCCGAATAACAAGCTCTCTGGTCAGATTGGAAGACTTGCTGTTGGCAATGAACAGACCATGCAAAACCCCAGAGATATGCATCAATCCAGATCGCCCCTCACCCTATACACCTCTACCTCCTCTCGTACCGTCTCTTGCACTTCCAGGACCAGGCCCAATCCCCGGGCTTCCTCCCTCATCATACCCTCCGGCCGCCCCTCCCCCGCTCCTCTCCCTCCCCTTCCACGAAATAGCCAGCGGCGCCGTACTCCTCCCTCCCGTCCTCTCCCTCTCTCTTTGTTGTACCTCCTCACCCTCATCATCATACCCATACGCATAATCCTGCAATACCTCGCTCGGCGACGTCGCCATGCCCGCCGCTTGCGCGTGTCCGCGGAACCCCTGCCCATCCATCGGTGTCTGCGGGATGACATACCCCGCAAAGGGGGAGGCCATGTCGTAGTTCTGGAACCCGCCCGTCGGGGCTGGCGTTGGGTCAGGAAATGAGAATGTCGGAAGGGCGGAGGGGGAGCTGGACGATGCGGGCGGCTGGAGGAGGGTGGTGAGGAGGAATGTGAAGTCTAGTCCGACATCGCGAAGAAGCTGTTGGAGTCAGCTAAATAGCTCGATAGAGAGGCGATCCGAGCTTCTAGCTGGACAGAGACGAGGCGCTTACTTTACGATTATGAGATGCAGTGACGCGGATACATTCCTCCGCAACCTGATTGGCGACATTGGGGGCATAAACTTGTCGGCGGAACATCTCGGCGAAGAGCTCAACTTGTTGCTTTGCCCAAGTGATGAAGCCTGACATATCAGCTTTACCGAAGCTGTCGAGTAAGAACCCCATCACAACTCACCAGAAGCCATTCCATTCTCCTTGAACGAGGTCATATACCAATCCCCCGTATTTCTGATCACCGTAAAGCACACTACTGCCAGCTCGCTGATATACAAGCTGATATCACCCTCAGCCCTGATGGCCCGGACGAGGTGGAGCATCGACTCTTTTCTCGCACCCAGAAAGCTGTCTCGGGCTTTCTTGCCTTGGCCCAACCGCACCAGTAGGTGTATCAGGCGGATCGTCTCGCTCTTCCGGATATCGGGGTATGCGAGGTCGGCGGTGAGGGACGCGATGAGGGTTGGGCGGAGATGGTTCATGCGAGTGGTGAGGAGGGTGAGGGCGGATGCGTTCGGAGCGGCAATCTTCAACAATTCCTCACCTGTACAGTTAGCTGTATCCCCGCAGAAATACGAAGGACGGCTGCAGCTCACCCTTCTCTACCTGCTCGACTGCTTCTTCCCAGTCTCGAGTAGCAATCGCCATGGTCAACTCATCCCCAAAATCGTCAATCCAACGGAGATCTTTCGAATCTGCCAGGGAACCGCCGATCGTCGATAAAGGTCGATTTGGCTGGAGCAGGCTCGCCGCCTTGTCCTGAGTGGCATTCTGTAGGTAAGCTCTGCGCTCCCCGATTTCCGCACCAGGCTGAAGCAGCTCACATCGCCATGCCACATCGTCCTTCTCCTCTCCTGCTCCTTTTCGCTATCTTTCCGCTTCTTCTCGCTCAATTCCTGCGAGACCTGCCTAAACGCAGCTAGCAGGGCCTTCTTGTCTTCTGCTTTAGATGTTCGGTAGACGCATACTTCCTTCCCCCGTCGGATCTTGAGTGCGTTCGTAAGGTCTAGTTGTCAGCTATGCCAATATGGTCAGAGGCTTCTTAACTTACCACCACTATCCTTGACGTCGATGACGACCAGATCCGCCAATACCCAGCATCGCTCAGCTACCATTCTCCCTCTTTCCCTCCCCTTCTCATCCGCCCCTCCCAATGCCGTCGCCGCGGTTTTCGTCCGTCGTCGACCAGCAATGAGAAGCAGATCACTCAGCAAAAACAGGCTGACCGACTGTTTCGCCTTGTATGTTGCTGGGTTGAGCTCGACAAAGTTGTGCGTGTCGAATACGAGGTGTCGGCCGGGTACGAGAGGGAGATATTTCTGAGATCCCTCGACGGTGGACCAGAGGGTGGTGAGCTGCTGGCGATACAGCTGTTGCAGGTCGAGGATAGAGTTCCGGAGAGTTCGTTTTCGCTCCACTATCAAGATCAGCTAAGGTCAATCGCTGAATTAGGTCGTAGACGCACTATTTCCGCTCTTATCGAGTGTCGGCGCGAGGGTATCGCTCATTCCCATGAGCTGAGGCAGGTCCTTCCATTGGCCCAATAGCTCTTTCAGCTCCAGCATGTCATTCTCCAGAGTGGATATCTCCTTGGAAATGGTCACGAACTCAGCGTAGCTGGGGTGTCAGCTCAAGGGACTCGGTCCCATTTGGCGGACTCACTGCTTGAAAACACTCCGCTGCATCTCCTTGGCGTTCTGCTGCTTATACCGCTCCAACGCCGCCCTGAACCGCTTCTTCTCCTCCTCATCCGCCCCCGTCAACGTCCGCTTGATATACGCCGCCATATCGAATCCATCCTTCCCAAACTCGTCAAAGTCCCACTCCTGCTCACGGCTGGTGTCGACCGCTCCACGCCGCCGAATGGACTCGTCTCCACTCTGGATTTGAGACCGCTTTGCACCCGGGACCGCTGGTCCTGCACCCTGCGCAAAGGAAGGTGAGGAGAACTGGTCGAAGCGAGATACGGCGACGCCCATGTCGGTAGGCAAGTCGTCCTCTTCCTCCTCGCGAATGGTCGGCTGGGGCGCGAGACCCTCATATGGATCTCCGCCGAGGAATGAGGAGCCGGGAGCACCGGGCATAGGCGGGGCTTCAGAGTACAGCTCGCCAGGGCCTGCATATCTAACGGGGTCAGCTACGGCCTGAGCTGGACGATCTGTGCACGGTAGCTGACCTCATGCTCATGCGCCTCTTGATAGCATCCCCGACCTTGCTCTTCCGCGCGTCTCTCCGTCTCTCGGGCTCGCTCGGGCCTGAGGGGAAAGCATCTCGCGGAGCGGGTGGAGGTCCTCGGCTGGCCGGGATGAATTGCGAGGGGCGGCGGAGGGACGCCATTTTGACTGGGCGAGTAATGGTGCAGCGCTATGTGTGGTCGCCAGATGGTAGCTGCTGCAGCTGCGAGCTGGATGGTGTTTGTGTGACGTCAGCAGCGTGACAACGCTCAGAGGCACATCCGTGCGTAACTTCTCAGCTTGAAAGCTTCGCAAGTTCCTCGCGATGAATCTTCCCTTCATACATCTTCCTACCTAGATCAGCTTGGATCACGTGAATAGTCCAGCTCACGCAGAACACCGCTAGGAGTCACTGGAAAAAAATCTCATCCGTCGAAAATCCTCAAAATGGCGGACGTCATGATGGCCGAGCCCTCCTCCTCCACCTCCGCTTTGACTAGGCGAGAACATCTTGCGAAGACCTTTGAGGCCTACAGAGCCGAGCTTGACGCCAATGTAAGCTTATACAGGTCCTGACGGGTCCACACAGCTGATACCACAGACCGAGACCCGAGAACGCCTCATCATCTTGTCCCGCTCAATCACCCAGATGTCCAAGAAGCTCATCTTCCACCTCCATCGCGGCGCCACTTCCGGCCTGGTCGCGCGGGCGAAGAACATCAGGGATGGCAAGGGCAAAGAGAAAGAGATTATCGCCAATTTTGAAAAGATCAGGGCGGAGCTGGGAAGCGGGGAGTCAGCCGAGAGCTTCTGGCGATGGGCACGGCCAGTGTGAGTTGATGGTTCTGGTCCACTTGCAAACCGCTTGCGGTCAACGTAACTGACACGACAGTTCTCCGGGGTTGGAGGAATACATCGAAGCAGTCTCTTTCCTCTTCTACCTTGAGACAGGACGCTTGATCTCCTTAGCCGAAGTTCAGAAGGGGTTGTCCAATCCTCAGACAGAAGAACCGGTAAGGCATTCTCTGGAGAACCGCTTGGGTTCGAGCCTCAGAAGCTTACCCTGCAGTATGTGGTCGTGACACCAGAAGACTATATCCTCGGCATGTCCGACTTGACTGGCGAGCTCATGCGATACGCGACAAACGGTGGGTACACTCCCGCATGGTCTGCCCTTCGCCGAGCTGACATGTCCAGCTCTGAGCACAGGCGATCACGAGACTCCATTGGCTGTTTGCGAGTTTGTGCGGACCGTCAAAGTCTGTAAGTCACCCTCTTCCCGGCTACCAAGGGCAAGAGTCAGCTCAGCTTAGGAGATTTGCTGACATCGCAGACTTCGATGGTATACCTCCTTATCAGCTCCACAAGCTTTCCAAAAAGCAGGACGAGACCACCCGCTCTCTGGTCAAGATAGAAAAAGGTAGGCTCTACGACCCTCACCTCAGCCGAGGATTGGTCAAGCTCACTCCTACCAGTCTGCTACTCCCTGCGACTTCGCCTCATCGAGTTCGCGGATCGGCCAGATATACTGAGGCAGATGGCGAGCCGGGCGCTGGATGATGCGCGAGGAGATGAGCCAGCAGGCAAGGACGAGGAATGAGTCGAGGCCGATTGGTAGCGAGCAGATATATTATCGGTAGGGCGTCTCAATATTTGAGGGAGCCGGGGGCCGCTTGGCACATCGTCACCCATGTATCCATCATCGTTCCATGGGGGCCTATCCTAATAGCTGTACTGGCTCTGTTCATAGTGATTGCATGCCCCGGCATCCAAACAGTCCTAGCTTTGAATGCGATGTCTCATTTTGGCCCCACCCATCCGCAAGGAATGTCAACACTCTGAGCTAATTCCAGATCCGGCCTTCTCAACTTCTCACTCCTCCTCTTTCTTCAGCTGTCCTACCCTCCGCTACATACACGACCATCTCATCATGCCCATCATCGACAAGATCAAGGATGTCTTCAGCTCGGACAAGTCCAGCTCCAGCAGCACCGCGACCGGCGCGACGAGCACAGACGCCCATCACGCCCAGCCCGCTGTGGCCTCCACTACCTCCGCACCGACTGATGCCGCTGTCAAGTCCAGCACTACGGCAGCTCCCGTTGCTGCTGCTAGCTCTACTCCGGCCGCCTCTTCTGGAGTCGCGTTCGATGCGGCCAAGGTGAAGGTCATCTTCGTTCTCGGCGGTCCGGGAGCTGGTGCGTTCCCCATTCAAACATCACGCTTGGGGGGCATTACAGCTGATGATGGCAGGCAAGGGCACGCAATGCGAGCGCCTTGTCCGAGACTACGGTTTCAAGCATCTTTCAGGTCAGTCAGAATCTCCTGCCACCTCACGCTCCTTAGCAGAACGAGCTTTATGCGACCACACTCGCCGAAGCTGGGCTTCTGCTGACATTTACAGCTGGTGATCTCCTCCGAGCCGAGCAGAACCGTGAAGGCTCGACCTACGGCGAGATGATCAAAGATCACATCCGGCAGGGCCAGATCGTCCCTATGGAGGTGACTGTCAAGGTGAGACACTCCGCTGCCTCTCAAAGGCCTACGTGGGGTTTGCGCTAAAGCGGTAGCTCCTCGAAAACGCCATGCACGACACCCTGAAGTCTCCGCCTACTTTCACATCTGGCTCATCCAAGAACCTGGAGCAGGAGTGGACCGGCGGGAAGGGTCGTTTCTTGATTGACGGGTTCCCGAGGAAGATGGACCAGGCCCTCAAGTTTGATGAGTCTGTGAGCATCCCCCATCATATCCGCGAGTGAGAAACGCAGGCCGCTAATGGCATCAGGTGTGCAAGTCCTCTTTCGTGCTGTTCATTACGACGACCGAGGAGGTCATGCTCGACCGACTGCTCGAGCGGGGCAAGACTAGCGGGCGGGACGACGATAACCGAGAGAGCATCACCAAGCGCTTCAGTGCGTTTCTTTCTTTCTCTCTTATCTCGGCAACCACTACTAATGACTAACAGAGACCTTCATCGAGACGTCTATGCCGGTCGTGGACTACTACCGGAAGCGCGACCTCGTGGAGGAGGTACGACTATCCTGCCTTCATTACGCTGATGAGACTGATGAACATAGGTCGACTCCTCTCCGTCGCCCGATGAGGTGTATGCGAACGTCCAAAAGATCATGGACAAGCGCCTCGGGACCAGCAGCGCCAACGCTGCTTCTAGTGCCGCGCCGGCAGCACACACTCCGACCTCGTCCTCTGTCGCTCCCTCAGCCGTCTCAGGGCACGGTGAGACATCGACTTTGCCGCCATTGTCGGGTGGTCAGGCTGCGCCGGTCCTGGGTGCTGCTATCTGAGCGGGTCACGGAGCATAGTGACAGGTCTCGGTCCTCTGGATTCAAAAATCGTGAGGGACGAGTGATACGGGTGACACCGGTAGAATACGTGACACATACATGCATACCTATACTGGCCCATTGTACGGGAGCGCCGCGTTATTCGTGATGATGCGTGAAGTGCGAAATAAACCTGTATGAATGTGTAGAAACCCCCCGCAAGACCTCCTGCTCCCCTCAATACGCCTCCACCATCATGTTGGTCCGTTTCTCCCTACCCTGCTTGAAGGCCGTTTCGAAGAGCAGGGGCTTGCGCCTGGCAATGAGCGGTGCGGGAGTAACGATAGATGCTCTGCAGCTCATCAGCTGTGATCCTCCCCCCTCAGACTTCAAGACTCACAATGACGTCCCGCACCCCGGCGCAGGCGTGCCCATGATGATACACTCTGATACACCCTGGATCTCGTCCTTCTTCGAGAAGAGCGACGCGTCAAACTACCAGATCAGCCAGCTATTCCTTTGCGGACTAAAGGCGAGCTTACCAGGTGATCCGTCGTCTTTTCGAAACTCGCCAACATCAACACCGAGTCCTTCATCTTTTGGACACCGAATCGGGTGATGCCGAGCACCTCGCCCTTGTACGACATGACGTCCGCGAGGATCATGACGTGTCGCGGGTCGATACTCATTCCGTGCGACTGCATGGTGTGCTGGATTTCATTGTAGATTGTCGATCGGGCAGCTTCGATTCCGAGGACTTTGGCAGTCTCCATGACGTGGTTGGTACTCGTTTGGATACCGTCCACCCCTGTACCGTCAGCTTTTGGCCTAAAACGCGAGACCTTGATAACTCACCGTCGGTGCCCATAACCTCGGAGAGTCCATACCCAGTCACCAGCAGACAATGCTTTGGCGACCCGTACTTTGCCAGCGTCTCCTTCTTGTCATCCTTGCTGATCACCCCTTTATCGATCTGCGTCATTCCCTTGATCTGAATCTCCGAGATGGCGCGCTTCAAGAACTTGAGCCGCTCGTACACGCCATCACCCGGAGCGTCCGTCTTCCCCTTCATGTCCATAAAGACCCGCACGCGATAATTCTTTTCATTGACGTTGATTGAGTTAATGCCGATTTTCAGCTTGGGGGCATTGGCGATCGACTCTTTGATTGTCGTGAGGGTGATTTCGAGCTGAAGTCGACGGACGGTTTCGCGGTCGATATGGATCTCGATCCAGGCGGTGGTATTGGTCCATGATTCCTCGATACACGCCGCGATCTGTATCATCAGCTCCAAGTTGCTTAAAAGGGGAGGGTGACAAAGCTTACATCTCCCAAAACAGTCTTCTCCACTCGGGCCTTCACAATCCGCGCCGCATGCTCGCTTGTCGGGTTGACCAAATGCGCCGTGATGATCGGCGTACTGATCTCCTTGGCCGCATTGATAATCTCCTTGATACGCGGGACCCCGAGCGTGACGTTCATGGACGCGACACCGGCGAAATGGAAAGTCTTGAGCGTCATCTGGGTTCCGGGTTCACCGATCGATTGAGCGCCGACGGCTCCGACGGTCGATCCGGGTTCAATCTTGGATTGGAGGTATCGCGCTCGGCAGATCTCGAGGAAGCGCTCAATCTGGGATGCGGTGACTTTGTTGGCGTTGTCAAGGACGGCCTGGATGGCGGCTACGATATCAGCTTATGCCTCAAAAAGCAGAAGACGAAAGCTTACGATCGTCCGAGTCCAAGTCCGCCTGGTACTCTTCCGCCTCTTCCGCATTGTCCGCCGCTGGAAGCCCTCGGCTCGTGCGCTGATTGACCATCACTTTGACAATGTTCTCCTTGATGAAATTGTACGTGTTCTCGCGGTACTTGCTGTGACATCCGTCCCAGCCTGGCAAGAGGTCGATGTGGTTTTTGGGGACCGGAGCCTTCTTGCCCGGCTTGCCCTTACGGCCCTTGACGGGTTTGACGACCTCCTCGATGACGAGCTCTTGTGGCTGGCATTCGGGGTAGATGGCTTGCGCGAGTTGGAGGATTTCATAGGGGTAGAGTGGGCGGCCTGACCGGTCTGCCGTTCGCTATACGGTGTCAGCTAATTTCCCCTCGCAAAAGATTGAAGGCGCGAGCTTACACAAGCATGAGTCCAACTCCGAACATACTCGACCGGGGTGGCGTCTCCCTCCAAACACGCCGGATCCAGCATATCGTCTCCATACTGAAACTGCACGACCCCTCCGACCGAGTTCCGCACACTCAAATCATACCCCGTACACAAATCCTCCAACGCCTTCATGAGCCGCCGCGCCATGTATCCCGTCTCGGCCGTCTTGACGGCTGTATCGACCAGACCTTCTCGGCCCGAGATGGCGTGGAAGAGGAATTCGGGAGGAGTGAGGCCGGAGAAGAAGGAGTTTCGGACGAAACCCTTGGATGGGGGTGTGCGGGACTTTTTGCGGAAGTGGGGGAGGGAACGATCTTGGAAACCGTTGGGAATACGCGAGCCGGAGATAATTTGTTGTCCGACACAGGCGACCATCTGGGCGACGTTGATGACGGATCCTGAATGTCAGCTATGGGCAAGCAAGCAGGTAAATTTAGCTCACCTTTGGAACCACAAGTCGCCATGATGACCGGAGCGTTATGCCGACTGAGCTCCTTGAGACAGATATCTCCGACCGCTTGTCGAACGCCCGACAGCTTGCCCGAGATCTTTTGCTCCAGCGTCGCGCTCTGGTCGCATCCCGGGACGTTCGGCAATAATCCCCTCTTCGCCAGGTCGATGTTGTGGTCGCACTCCGCGTACGCCTCCTCTACCAGCCCGTCCTTCGCACCCTGCAGGATTTCCCCCGGAATGACATCGTTGATTCCCAACGAGAACCCCTGGTTCGCCAACCACCTCGCCGCGAGCTTCGCCAGCCTATTCATTGCCTTGGCCGCCTCGTCCGATCCATAATCCCGCAATATAACTCCAAACACAGAGTTTTTCTTTCCGTCTCCGACCGTCGCCTTGTCGAATACACCGCACATGACCTCCGAATTCTGGATGACGAGGTACCCGTCATTCGGGGACATGTCGAGTGGGAAGTTTGGGTCCGAGGGCTTTTCCATGGTTTTGCACTTGGCTTCGAGGTTGACGAGGATATGGCTGTCCTTGTTGGGACGCATGAGGAGGTTGAAGATTTGTTTACCGGTCCACATGCGGGTAGGCTTCCAGATGGCCGGAGGAGGGAGGTCGATTTTGAGATTGGCGTCGCCGAGGAAGCAGGCGATTTGGGTGAATTGGGAGCGGTCGAATAGGCGGTCCCGCCGAGAGAGGAGGTAGGATGCTGTGATGAAGTCCTGGATGGCGGCAACGATGGGTTCCCCATTTCGAGGGGTGACGAGGTTCTTCTTGACCGACATGAGCTCGAGAGCTTCTGTCCGCGCTTCCTCTGTCTGAGGAACGTCTGCAGTGTCAGCTGAGCACAAGTCAGCTGGCGCAAAAGCTCACGCAAATTCATCTCGTCTCCGTCGAAATCGGCGTTGTAGGGGTTACAAACACACTCATTCAGCCGGAACGTTCGCCAAGGTCGTATCTTGGCCCGATGGCACATGATAGACAGCTTGTGCAAACTTGGCTGTCGATTGAAGAGAACAATACTGATCGATCAGCTTCATGATCTTCCGTCGTCCAAGCCCGGCAGCGGCACTTACTCGCCATCCCTCAAGTGCCTATGCACGATATCTCCAATCTTCAGATTCCTGGCGGTATTCTTCCGGTTCTCGATATCCTTCACAACGTGCAGCGCTATCCGTATTGGCTGTCCCCGCTCGTCCATCTTCTCCAGGACGTTCGCACCGGGATGTGATCTGGAGCCGTTGATGATGGCCGCACGCATGAGTTCCATGTTGTAGTCGGTGACTCGTTCTGGGTAGGATAGCTTGACGGCCACTTTCTCTGGTACGGCGACCTGATGGTCAGCTGACTGCCCTCTTCGTGGAGCATACCCCAGCTCACCTCGTCAATCCGCAAGTTCGGGTCTGGCCCAATAACCGTCCGCCCCGAGAAATCTACCCGCTTCCCGCTCAGATTCCCTCGAAAACGCCCTTGCTTTCCCTTCAACCGCTGCACAAACCCCCTCACTGGCTTTCCCGCCACTGCCGCCATACCTGGCGCCTGCGAGTTGATGTACAGCGCTACCAGCTGCTGCAAGACCTCCCAATTGGTCATGGTATTCTCAATACCGTATCCTGCGTCCATCATGGCCGATAGTAACCGGTTTTGAGAGGTGATCTCGGCGAGCTTGGCGGTAAGGTCGTCCTCGTTGTTTCCGGCTTCGGACGCGACTGATGGACGGATAGCTGGAGGCGGGACGGAGATGTATTGCCAGATGTAATCTTCTGGACGACCTATTTCGGGGTGTAGGGCTAGTAATTCCGCGTCCTGGTGGATCAGCTTGATGCCTCTCTTCGGATCAACTTAGCTCACCTCTGCAGAGACCCGTTTGAACAGCTCCAACACCTTCAATGGATTCAGATCCTCCACCGCCTTCGCCAAATGTGTCGAGATCCCCTGCTGCTCCCCAATCACCGTCTGGAATCCCGCCATCCACTCCTCCTTCTGCGTCGCCATCTTGGACGCTCGGAATGGCTCGTGCGAGATCTTCATGACGCCCGACTTTTTGACGATCCCGTTCGCAGCGCCGCAGTGAGGGCACATGGTGACCTTCTTGCAGGCGGAGAGGACGGCCTTTTGGGCGGCTTGCCGTTGGAGGGATTCGAGGCCGGGTCGGCGGAAACGGCGGAGGTAAGCGGCACGGTCGATGTCGGGGAGAAGAATTCGAGCGCAGCTCTACCTATGTAAGCTGAATCGAGCCAAAGTGGGATAAAGCCAGCTCACCTTGCAGACGCAGGACAGCATGTTGATGGTGGGCCTAAAGTATCCAATGTGGAATACCGGCAATACGAGCCTGATGTATCCATAGTGTCCCACACAAGCTACCGCCTGCTCCCCACACGTCAGACACTGCTTTCCCTTCTCATTCGGCCCCATGCGCCCGTCCAGCGGCCCATGCGGTGCGGTCGTGCGGTCTCCATTCTCGTGTATCTTGTATAGGTCGGGGGTGGAGACTTCGACCTCTGATATTCTAACGATATCTTTGGGCGTGAAGGGCTGAAATTGGATGTGCTTTCTGGATGATCAGCGAGCCGCTTGCGATCTTATGTCAGGGAGGGCTTACATTCTCCTCGGGACATCCTGCGAGACGTATTGCTTGTCCTGCTGGTCGACCGGTGCGAGCTGAGGGCGGAACATGACGCCCAGGGACAATTCGAGCGGCTAGAGTCACGACTGAGACCCTTTCGCGCAGTCCAGTACAAGATCTGCGGACGTCGCTGGGTGCTGAGGAGGTGTATGAGCTGGTGAAGTGTTGAGAAAGTGTTGAAGTAGGAGGTGGCGAGGTGGTCAACCATATTTCACGTTCGCGTAAGGGCCTGAAGCATGACGTGGCATTCTTGGGACGCGCTTCCAGCCAGCCAGCATTCCTCGCCACCGCAGCAACAGCAACGCCAGCAACAGCAACGCCAGTGCACAGGCAACGTTCCTCCATCAGCTTTATACACCTTCTGGACACTAGCCAAAATGACTCGCCCCACATTACTGCAATCGCAAACAAATGCGCTCTTGACGCTGCTCAATTTGAATCAGCCAACAACAATAGCCTCCACCTCCGCTAGCACCTCCGCTTTCCCGACCGGCGGAGCTTCCACCCAGAACGCGGCTTTCGATGAAGCCACCCATGGGACGTTGGTGTGGAAGGTGTTGATCCTGGATGAGCTGAGCAAGGACATCTTGGCGACGAGTCTGCGCGTTCAGGACTTGAGAGAGCAGGGGGTAACGCTTCACATGTGAGCTAATTTCAGCTGTCCCGAGCGCTAGTATCGGCGTGCGGAAGCTGACTCATAGGCAATTGCATTCGCAGCGCCCACCTCTATCTGACGTACCTGCAGTCTACTTTGTGTCTCCGACTCTGGCGAATATCAAGCGAATAGCTGAGGTATGCTACCTTGAGCACGTTGTCAGAAATTGGGCTAGGCTAATCTAGCAGGACCTCAACCCGCCCTTGTACTCCTCATACCACCTCTCATTCACCTCTGCCCTCCCTCGCTCACTGCTCGAAGAGCTTGCCTCCCTCATCCTCGCCGATGACCCATCAGGAGCTACCGGCCAGCTCATCTCCTCGGTACACGACCAGTTCCTCGACTTTCTCGTTCCATCGCCGAACCTCTTCTCGCTCTTGCCCAGAAGAGAGATCCAGCAGGAGGCAAATGGGACAGTGGGGAAGAAAAGCCAGAAGCCGAGAGAAAAGGAGGTGGAAGGACGGCCGAGCTATGTGGTGTTGAACGATCCGAGGGCGAGCGAGCTGGACATCGAGGAGGAGGTTGAGCGGGTGGCAAAGGGACTATTCAGTGTTGCAGTCACCATGGGTATGTCATGCGTCAGCGACGCTGAGGTCTTACTGAGTCTTACTGATGAACCAGCTGTCACACCTATTATCCGGTGTCCGAGGGGGAATGCTGCCGAAATGGTCGGGCGGAAGCTGGAGACTAAGCTGCGGGATCATCTCGCCGCGACATCATCTCAGAGGGGAGGTGGACGTGACGCATACGGCTCAGACGCGTTGGCAAGTCTACAAAGACCATGTAAGTTATGTGTCTCGCTCCGCTGGACCAAGCTTACCGAGCAGTACTGGTCATTCTTGACCGCAATATCGATCTCATCCCCATGCTTTCTCACTCGTGGACATATCAGGCTCTAGTACATGATGTACTCGATATGAAACTGAACCGAGTCTCCGTCGAGGTGAGCTGCTTTGCCCACTCAGTGTATGCCAAGCTGACATCGCAGTCACCTGAGAATGGGAAACTCCAGAAGAAATCGTACGATATCGACTCGAAAGACTTCTTCTGGGCCAAGAACGCCGGAAACCCGTTCCCTCAGGTGGCGGAGGACATCGACACTGAGCTTGGGCGGTACAAGACCGATGCTGCCGAGTTGACAAGGTCAACGGGTATCAGCGATGTCAACGATGTTTCACAAATGTCAGTTTTCCCCCTTTCTCGACGATTCCTCATAGCTGACAGAGTACAGAGACTTCTCCTCCAATACTGCCAACCTCAAAACAGCCATTACCGCCCTCCCCGAGCTTACCGCCCGCAAACAGACACTCGACACACATATGAACATCGCCACTGCCCTGCTCCAGGCCATCAAGGAGCGCGGTCTCGACAATCTCTTCCAGGTCGAAGAAGGAGCAACCAAGCAGCCTAAATCCATCATCGTCAATACACTCAAAGGCCAGACGGACGAGCCCGGACAGACCGTCAACCCCACACACGAGGACCAGCTCCGACTCGTCATCATCTACTACCTGTCCGTCCCGGACTCGGCGCTTTCCAAGGACGACCTGGCGGAACTGGTCAAGCAGTTGCAGGAGAATGGGGTGGATGTCAAGGCGCTGGATTATGTCAAGAAGGTGCGGGAGGTGACGCGGATGACGATGATGGCGACCCAGCCGGCTGTGGTGGCGTCTGCTCCTCAGGGTGGAGAGTGGACAAGAGGATTCGGCGCTCTTGGCAGCAGGGTAAGCTTGGACGTTCCCTTGAATGGTGTACCTGGCTGATATTTCAGATCACTGACCGGCTGAGAGAAGGTGGAATCACCGGCGCAGGCTTCGACAACCTCATCTCGGGCGTCAAGAACCTCCTCCCCGTCCGAAAAGAGCTACCCGTCACGCGTATAGTCGAAGCCCTTACCGAGCCCACAACGGCCGCCACGCAGGCATTGCAAGATACGGATGACTACCTGTCGTTCGATCCTCGCTCGACACGAGGGAGGGCGCCGGCGCAATCGGGTAAAGGGCGACAGCAGTATCAAGAGGCGATTGTGTTTGTGGTGGGTGGAGGTGGGTATGTGGAGTATGGGAATCTGCTAGAGTGGGCGGCGAGGAGTCAGCGGGAGGGAGGAGGAGGTGGGAAGAAGATTACATATGGGAGTACGGAGATTTTGAATCCGACGGCGTTTGTAAGAGCGTTGGGAGAGCTGGGGGCGGCTTCGTAGACTTGGTGGTAGATAGGGAGTCATGTAATGTCAGGACAATGATCACAGATACTGATGTCTTTGACATGACCCGGGCCTGTCTATATCAATAGAGGACTCATTAAAGGCTGACGATCGAGACCTAAGGCTGACGCCGAACCTGTTGCGCTATACTGTACACCTGCCCTCTCATATCACAACCATCACAAGAATGATATACATGTACAAAAGCAGCAAAGTGGACGCGGGGAGCACGCAACAGGGTCGATGGCCGGATACATGAGCAACTTCTGGATCATCAAACAACTATCACTCGCCGCGATACTCTCCGTGAGGCGAGGGGGAGAGGAGCAGATCTTGGGGGTCGATGTATTCTGGAAGAGCAGGCAGCTCATCCCAGGACTCATCCATGGGGGACTCTTGTCTTTCAAGAGCTGACCTGTGCAGAGCAGAGTCTGCGTCAAAGTCGACGGCGTCTGAGTCGCGGAGACCTTCTTCACCTTCTTCTTGCGGAGCTAAACCATCTCCTGGCACTGGGGTAGCGGGGATCAATTCACGCAGGATCTCCGCCCAGTCCTCATCCCTCAGCTCGTCGGCTTGATCCACCCGGGGTCCCAGGATATGCCCAGCTGGCATGAAGCCTTGCGGTACATCCATGAGATCCGCATCAGAAAGATGTCGCTCATGCCCATCCGCGACTGGTGAGCCAATCTGAGCGGCAGTGTTGTTTGTTGGGGCTGACGGATGGCGCATCTCCGTGCCGGGCCCCTCGCTCGTGAAGACCTTTGCGTCCACCATCCGTGCCCATGCCTTCCACTCTTCGGGCTCCCAATTGCCCTTCCTGCACCTTCCGTACGCCCTGGTCCTCGTCATCACCCGGAAGGGCATGTCTTGTAAGCGCACATGTGTCTTTGCGAGCTCCAGCAACGTTGTCCGCTCCACTCGGGACCTTGTCTCGCGGTCCCATGACTTGCTTTCAGAGTCCGTGGGCGCCAGTCTCTTGAGCTCTTTACTGAGCTCTCCGTGTCGCTCCTTCGGAACCATCGCATAGATCTGGGGCTGAGACAGCCTCCTGGATTTCCGCACTGCTTCCTCAAGAATCTGGGTGGTATGGACAATTCTTCCCTGATAATTGAGCAGATACGCCTTGATCCAGTGATCGTCGCTGAGGCTCTCAGAGAATACCGAAGCTCCATCTTCGTCGCGGAGGCCAGCAGCCGTGTCTGCAGATCCGAGGCTTCCGTCACTGTCCATCGAATCCACTCCCGTCGCTTCAGTGATGTCGAGCTCCTCGGCACGCTGATCGTCCACGTCGGCGCCAGCGGGAGCGTCAGATGGCAGCCCCCTTGTGAAGACCTCTGCGTCAACCATTCTCGCCCACGCTAACCACTCTTGAGGCTCCCACTCTCCCTTCCTGCATCTTCCGTACACTCCCGTCCCAGCCATGACCCGCAAGGGCATATCAAGCAAGCGCTCGTGGGTTCTCAGGAGCTCGCACAATGTTGCCTTCTTAACTCGAGCCCTTGTCTGGCGCTCCCATGTATTGCTTTCACAGTCTTCGGGGGCAAGCATCTTGAGCACAGAATCGACCTCTTCTTGCAGTCCTTCCGGAATCATCGCAGATATCTCGCTCAGTGACCGACGTCGGGACTGCGTCACAGCGTATTCAAGCGTCTCGGTGTGATAAATGATTCGTCCATGATAGTTCAAGAGATAGATTTGGGCGCCGGGGTCAGTCAGCCCCATGGGATATTCTGACGCTCCTCGCTCATGTTGAGCCCGAGATTGGTGAATCGCCTCCACTGTATGATCGGGACGCCAGTCAACAGTCATCGATTGCCCTTCTGCCATCCCATCAGACTCGTCATCGTAGTAATCGAGCACCTCTGTTGTGAGAGCTTCCAGACGCTTGGTGTCGACAAAGCTAGCCCAACGAAGCCATCGGATATCTCCAGGTCCCTGTATAGACCCCGGCAATAGCGTGCCGAAGGCATCGGTACTCAGCATGTCCTCCATCGACAGATCTAGTAAGATTTGGCGCGATTCTGTGGCCTCGTATCTTGCCCGGATGAACCACCGTTTCTTGAAGTCTCCCAACGGAAGATCGGCTTCCGCCGAGCGTCTTTGCCATAGACCAGACAGCTGTGAGTTTTCCGCCTCACTTAATCGTAGGATCGACGGACGACGGTTGGTTTCACATCCCTGCGCGACTGCCGTCGAAAGACTCCGGCTTTGTGTATCTTGGTGGGCGACTCTCCCATCGTACCTCCATGTAGGCCTCTCGTCGGTGCCGATATTTGTTAGGTGTGATGTTTCCGGCATGATAGTCAGAGGAGAGTACGGAGGGGAAACTCCCAATTGTCGCTTGGGAAAGGGTCGCCGCTCGGTGGCGAGTCGTGAGCTGTTCGATCGCGTGTGAGTCTCTGCTTCGCCTTCCCTATCAATGGATCGACTCTTTTGAAAGGTTGCGGATGGGTTGTGTTTCTGACTCTCCTTTGATGACCCCGCCAGGGATCATCAGGCCGTGCTTCGCGCGAGGGTACGTGGCAGGCACGCGTTTCAGATACGCCACCCGGGCGATGAAACACGTCAAGACTGGCGGCGGTCGCCGCTGGCTCAGGTGGACGCGTTTCGTGTGTGTGCGCGCCCCTGGCGCAACGAGTACCCAAGTTACCTTCACTCAACCATTCTCTACCTCAATCTTGCAGAGTCAGGACTCTCAGAGCTCGTGACCGTGCAGCATGGCTACTGCCAGCCTTCAGGATGGCTCACCAGCTGTTCCTGGGGCGCCCACAAACGGCACGGATCTTTTCGATGTCGGGGTGTTCCGCACGTACCTCTCAACCTTGCTGCCTCCAGGTAGGCCAATCCAGCCAAGCATCGAAGGGAGAGCTAATGAATCAAGTCATGTCGGCTTCGGCGTCCGACCTGGAGGCTTCATTGTTCGTAGAGCCATCTTTTGAGGAGCAGGTCTTGCGATTTGCAGGCGACGGCGGTTGTCAGGTGGTCTACATCACGAAGGAACGATTCGCAACGATGGACGATGATGGTACGTGTGGAGAGACCTCAGGCTTGCAGTACTTGCCTTAGTCACCGACTGACGTCCAGAAATCTCGGCCACACATATCAGCTACCGCCTTTACCTTCCTCCCACTCCTCCACATTCCTCATCCACCCTTTCTACCCTCGCCCTAATCAAGACCTCCCCGACCCTTGACTCCCTCCTTCCCCTCGGCACACAACTTCACTTTGTACAGCTCTCATCATCATCCGCTCCAATGCTCATGGCGGATGATGGAGGCGTATCAGGGGCGTCAACAGTCGTGTCAACCCCATCAGCCCAATCTACCCCGTACGAAGGCCTTCATAGCCTAGTGCATTGGGGTGTCGCGCCCTGGTTTGACTCGTACGTCAACTCCAAGCAGACTTTGCAGGAGGGGCTGGCTGCCAAGAAGGGCGGGGAGGCGCAAATGGGGATACCAATCACAAAGAAGAAGTTTGCCGAGCTGGAGCTCTCCCTTTTACACCTCAAACAAAACGTCGAGATACCCGAAGCGCGACTCGCCATCCACCCCGCCATTCGCAAAGCCGTCGCGACCAGTAAAGCCGGCGGCGACCGCATCTCCATCGACGCGGTCGAGCCACAATCCCTCCTCAGCGATCCGGCGTTCCTCAACAAGTTACAGGCGGATGTCAACTCCTGGGTCAAGGAGGTGCAGGCGGTGACGAAGCTGTCTAGAGATGTAGGGTCGGGCACTGCCAGTCAGGAAGTCAACTTCTGGCTGAGTATGGAGCACGCGCTGGAGGATATCGAGGCGCAGCTGAGGGGTGAAGAGGTGTCGCTGGCGCTGGACGTGTTGAAGCATGCCAAGCGATTCCACGCGACCGTTAGCTTCATCGCGGATACCGGTCTCAAGGAGGCTGCCGAGCTCGGTGAGCCTTAACCTCCACGGCGTCTGGTCTCCCGCTGACAAGCAGTCCACAAGTACAACATCCTGATGAAGGACTTTCCCCTCGACGAGCTGCTCGCCGCGACCGATTTGGAGAAAATCCAGGAAGGCATCTTTCAGATCTTCGCCCACATCAACAAAAAGCTCAAAATATCGTGCGTCTCCCGTGCTCACCAAATCAGTCCCTAGCTGATCATCAGTCCTTACCCCATCCGCCGTATCTTGCCCCTCGTCGAAGCTATCTCATCGGATCTTAACGACCAGCTGCTTCGCGTCCTCAGCAGCCAGCGCCTGATGTACATGGATCACGCCAAGTTCGAGGTGGTCATATCGCAGGCGCAGGAGGTGTTTGCGACGTGGGACGAGAACATGAAGGACTTCACGAACGTGGCAAGAGAAGGTGTGTTCCTTCTTTTACCTCCTTGTGCGAAGGCGCGGAAACTCACTCACTAGTGTCACGCAAGAGAGCCGAAAAGTTCATCTCGATCAAGATCAACCCCGCACACGCCAAGCTGCAGGAGCGGGTAAATTACCTCCGAGCGTTCCGCCGGTCACACGAGCAGCTCCGGGTCATGACCAGCTCGACCGGCGGGTTCAGCGGATTGGGCAGTGAGGCGCCGTTTGAGATCGATATGGACGAGGAGGTGCGCTTAAGCTACGAGAGCGTCAAGAATGTCGATGTGCTGGATGTTTCGCCGGGTGAGCATTACCCCATGTTGTTAGGGACTGAGCTGATCACACAGAGGGCTCGGAGATCTGGTACACGGCGGAAACGGCGTACAATGACCGAGTCGCTCGGATCGAGAACCAGATCATCTCGCGGCTTCGGGATAAGCTCGCGACCGCCCGAAATGCGCAAGAGATGTTCCGCGCATTTTCGAAATTCAATTCGCTCTTCGTCCGACCCAAGATCCGGGGCGCCATCCAAGAATATCAGACTCGCTTGATCGACTCGGTCAAGGAGGACATCCGTCTCCTCCGCCAAAAGTTCACCGCCAATTACCGGAACTCGCAGGCGTACCACATGTCGCAGATGAGGGATCTCCCATCTGTATCGAGCGCCATCATCTGGGCGCGGCAGATCGAGCGGCAGCTCTTGACGTACATGAAGCGGGTAGAGGACGTTCTGGGGAAGGGATGGGAGAGCTACGCCGAGGGTCACAAGCTCCAGGTGGAGAGCCAGTCCTTCCGGGACAAGCTCAACACCCGGCCGTTGTACGACGCCTGGGTGGCCGATATCAACCGTCGGGGCAATTTGACGGTCAACGGCCGGCTCTTTGACGTCATTCGGTCTCGCCCTACTGCCACGAACGCTAACGGCTCGCTTCAACTGGTCGTCCAGTTTGATGCGCAGGTTATCGCCCTTTTCAAAGAGGTCCGGGCGCTCATCTGGCTGGGCTTCCCCGTCCCTCTTACCATCAGCCACCGCGCCAAAGATGCCAAGCGGGTCTATCCCCACGCCGTCAGCCTCATGGAGTCGGTCCGGGTATACACTCAGACCACCGACCTCATCGAGACCAAGCCGGACATCGCCACCCTGCTCGCCAGCTACCGCACCTCCGCGCAGCAGATGATTACCCGCGGCATGAACATGCAGTGGGATCACCTGCTCAATGCCTACGACGGAGGTCGACTCGCCACCGGGGGAAGTACGGATGGGCGGGAGAGCCGGCACTTTGTGTTTGTGCGGGAGTTTGCGAGTACGATATCCCTGCTTCAGGATAAGACGGCTGCGGTGGTCGAGATCTCGGAGGAGATTGACCGGGTCGTGGATGAGCTGGAGAGGTGCGAGTTTACGACGGAGGCATTCGAGGCGCTGTTGAACGTCCTGCAGAAGACCGTGAGTTGAAGCTTCTATCTACTGCCGGTAGTTGCTGACACTGCAGGTCGACCACCTCAACCTCGAGAATTACAGCAACCTCGACTCTTGGGTCGGGGCACTCAACGATCGAGTCGACGTGGTCCTCAAGCAGCGTTTGGCGGAGGCTGTGAACGGGTGGTGTGTTGCCTTCTCGAGTATGCACGGGGAGGATAGAGATCTGCCGAATGGGAACATGGGTGCAGAGAGCTCGACAAAGGTGTGTCAAATCTCGCTATTCCTCTCTCGCTAGCGCTGATATCAGGCACTGCCCATCAAGATCACACCCCTCGTCCACGAGATCCGCATCCGGAACCAGGTCATCTACCTCGATCCGCCAATTCAGTATGCCCGGCAAGACTGGCTAGACCAGCTCCAGGACACTATGGGCGTCATCTGCAACCTCGGTCGGGTCCGCAGCTCCCGCTACGAGATTAGTCTCCAGGTGGATGGCGACGAGGAGGACCACACCTACGCCACACTGCTCGCCGACCTTGATGAGGGCGTCCTCACTCGGGCCGTCAGCCTGATTGAAGGTAAAGTCCGGTCGGTCGGCGAGTACGTCGACAAGTGGCTCCGCTTCCAAGCCCTCTGGGACCTCGAGGCGGACTCGGTCTACAATCGGCTCGGTGACTCACTCGCTGGGTGGAGCCAGCTCCTCTCGGACATTCGTCAAGCCCGCAGTACGTTCGACACGACCGACACCCGCAAAGACTTTGGCGTATGCATCATCGACTATGCAAATGCCCAAAGCAAAGTCAATGCCAAGTACGATGCCTGGCAGCGGGAACTCCTCTCGCGCTACGGCAACCGGCTCGGGACGTCTATGAAGGACACGTACTCGGCCATCCAAAAGGCGAGGAGCGACCTCGAGATCATGTCGATCGAGGGCGGATCAACCGCACAGGCGGTCTCGTTCATCACCTTCGTCCAGGATCTCAATCGGAAGGTCCAACAGTGGGGCCCGGATATTGAGCATTTTGGGATCGGACAAAAGACGCTCGAGAGGCAGAGGTACGCCTTTGCTGGGGACTGGCTATATGTGGACCAGATCCAGGGAGAGTGGAGCGCTTTCTGCGATATCCTGAAGCGGAAGGAGGACTCGATCAAGGAGCAAGTCGGTAAGTACAGATCCAGTCGGACAAAAGAGTGGAGCTGATATCGTAGCCGGTCTTCAGCTGAAGATCGTGGCGGAGGACAAGGTTATCGATGGCCGCATCCGAGACTATTTGGCAGAGTGGGATACAAGCAAGTGAGCGACCCTTTCCCCGGCAGTGACAGGGCTCGAAGCTTACACCGCAGACCGCTGCAAGGTAGCATCAAGTCCGAGACCGCCATCAACACTCTCAGTGTCTTTGAGGGCCGCCTCACCCGCCTAACGGAGGACTATGACCTTGTCTGCCGCGCAAAAGAAGCCCTCGACCTCGAACATACTCGGGACGACCGCCTGCAGCCCGTCACCGAGGAGCTGCGCGACCTCAAGGCCGTCTGGACCGCTTTGTCCGGTATCTGGAGTCGTCTGTCCCAACTTCGTGAACAGCTCTGGAGTGCAGTCCAACCCCGCAAGCTCCGCCAAGAGTTGGACAGCATCCTCGCTTCGACCAGAGACATGCCGAGCCGGATGCGTCAATACGCCGCTTTCGAATACGTCCAGGAGACGATCCGCGCGCTGCTCAAGGCCAACGTGCTGGTGGCGGAGCTCAAGTCGGAGGCACTGAGAGAGAGGCATTGGGCTAAGCTGTACAAGGCGTTGCGGATCCCGTCGAGCTTCTCAGCCACTTCGTGAGTCGGCCCCTCGGACCCCGAGCTATCAGCTGATTTGGCAGTATGACCCTTGGTCAGGTCTACGAGCTGGACCTCAAGCGGAATGAGAGTCTCATCAAGGAGGTCACACTTCAGGCGCAGGGAGAGGTAAGCTACTAGCCTAGTTATCGCTGATCCCCAGATGGCGCTGGAGGAATACATCAAGCAGGTCAAGGAGACTTGGACCTCGTACGGCCTGGATCTGGTCAACTACCAGAACAAGTGCCGCTTGATCCGGTCAGTCTGCTCAACTTCAGAGAGACCTGCAGCTGATGATGGAAGTGGCTGGGACGACCTCTTCAACAAGTGCAGCGAGCACCTCAACTCGCTGTCGGCCATGAAGCTCTCCCCGTATTATCGGGTGTTTGAGGAGGATGCTGCCGCTTGGGAGGAGCGGTTGAATCGCATACATGTACTGTTCGGTAAGTAGCTTCTAGCTTTTGCAGGTGGGATCGAGTTGAACGCTCAGACGTGTGGATCGACGTCCAGCGGCAATGGGTATACCTCGAAGGTATCTTCTCCGGTAGTGCCGACATCAAGCATCTACTCCCCGTCGAGAGCGCCCGTTTCCAGAACATCAACTCGGAGTTCTTGACGGTCATGAAGAAGGTCAACAAGTCCCCCTTCGTCCTCGACATTCTCAATGTCCCCGGAATCCAAAAGAACCTCGAGCGTCTCGCCGATCTTCTCGTGAAGATTCAGAAGGCGCTCGGAGAGTACCTGGAGAAGGAGCGGTCATCCTTCCCCCGGTTCTACTTCGTCGGGGACGAGGACCTCCTAGAGATCATCGGGAATAGCAAGGACATCCGGCGGATCATGAAGCATTTCAAAAAGATGTTTGCGGGGATCTCGACGCTGCAGCTGGATGAGGAGGAGACGCAATTGCTGGGCTTTGCGTCGAAGGAAGGCGAGGAGATCTCTTTCCGGTCGCCGATCCTCCTGAAGGACTATCCCAGAATCAACGACTGGCTCGCCAAGGTCGAATCGGAGATGCGCCTCTCACTGGCATCATTATTATCGCACGCGGTCGAACAGCTTCGATCGCTCTTCTCGGTCGCTGCGGCTCCGGACTCGGCCGGCTTCCTCGAGTGGATCGGCGGGTTCCCCGCTCAGCTCGTCACTCTCGCTATTCAGGTCGTCTGGACCGAGCTCGTCGAGACCGCCATCGCCACCAACGGCTTGAGCTCGGTCCTGGACCTGGTATCGCAGACCCTCGATCTGCTAGCGGATACCGTTCTGCAGGACATTCTCAATCTGCAGCGGCGGAAGGCGGAGCACCTCATCACCGAGCTCGTCCACCAGCGAGACGTAATCCGGGCCCTCATCAGCTCGGGCGTGCGGGACAAAGCCAACTTTGACTGGCTCTACCACATGCGGTACTATCTCGACGAAACGGTCGACGACCCCTTGCTCAAGCTGGAGGTCCGGATGGCGGACGCAGTGTTCCCGTACGGCTACGAGTACCTCGGCGTCCCCGACAAGCTCGTCCAGACCCCGCTCACGGACCGCTGTTATCTCACTCTCACCCAGGCGCTCGCCAACCAGCTCGGTGGGTCCCCCTTTGGACCGGCCGGTACCGGCAAAACGGAATCGGTCAAAGCCCTCGGCGTGGCTCTCGGTCGGTTTGTCCTCGTCTTTTGCTGCGACGAGACTTTCGACTTTCAAGCAATGGGGCGGATCTTTATCGGTCTGTGCCAGGTCGGCGCTTGGGGCTGTTTCGACGAGTTCAACAGGCTGGAGGAGCGGATCTTGTCTGCCGTCTCGCAGCAGGTGCAGAGCATCCAGCAGAGCTTGGCGGAAGCGGCCAAGAGCCCGTCCGCGGAGGTCGAGTTGGTCGGAAAGCGTTTCAAGATCAACCCTCGTACCGGTATCTTTATCACCATGAACCCGGGCTACGCTGGTCGATCCAACCTCCCCGACAACCTCAAAAAGCTCTTCCGGAGCATGTCGATGACCAGGCCGGATCAAGAGCTCATTGCTCAAGTCCTCCTCTTCTCCAAAGGCTTCCGGATGGCCGAGGTGCTCGCCTCCAAGGTCGTCCCTTTCTTCAACCTCTGTGCGGAACAGCTCTCCTCCCAGCCGCATTACGACTTTGGGCTGCGAGCGCTCAAGCAGGTGCTGGCGAGCGCGGGTACGATCAAGCGGGATCGGCTTGCTTCGGAGCCGGTCGAGGATGAGGCGGTGCTGGAGCAGCAGATCATGATGCAGAGTGTGTCGGAGACGATTGTGCCCAAGCTCGTGGCCGAAGATGTGCCTCTTCTCAGAGCGTGAGTCTGGTTTTGTCCTGAAGCTGATTCCAGTCTCCTCGGCGATGTCTTCCCCAACGTCGAATACGCCCCCGTCAACCTTCTCGCCCTCCGAACCAAGATCGTTGAGGTCTGCGCTGAGAAGCGGCTGGTCCCTGGCGACGCCTGGGTCGACAAGGTCGTCCAGCTCTGTCAAATCCAGAACATCTCGCATGGTCTCATGATGGTCGGACCTTCCGGGGTGGGCAAGACCCAGGCATGGCAGGTGCTGCTGGCGGCATTGGAGAGGCTGGACGGGACGGAGGGGGTGTCGTACGTCATCGACCCGAAAGCTATCGACAAGGAGGCGCTGTACGGTACGCTGGACCCTACCACCCGCGAGTGGAACGATGGGCTCTTCACCCACATCCTGCGCAAAATCGTCGACAACGTCCGAGGCGAGACGACCAAGCGACACTGGATTGTCTTTGACGGAGATGTCGACCCGGAATGGGTGGAGAATCTGAATAGGTGAGTGGGGGGCAAAGCTGACGTGGTCTCAGCTGATATTACAGTGTCCTCGATGACAACAAGCTCCTGACCCTGCCCAATGGGGAACGCCTCAACCTTCCGCCAAACGTGCGAATCATGTTCGAGGTCGAGCACCTCCGTTACGCCACGCTCGCTACGGTCAGTCGGTGCGGGATGGTCTGGTTCAGCGAGGACACCATCGACTTTGGCATGATCTGCATGCAGCAGCTCGACATCATCGCCGAAGACTCGCTCGGATCGGATGAGGAGGACATTGACTCGGGCAGTACTGCCGGGAACCGGCTGGCGGTCCAAAAGCAGATCGCTGCCCTTCTGCGCCCGTACTTTGCCCCCGGCGCCCTTGTCCATGGTGCGCTTGACTTTGTCAAGTCCCGCGAGCACATCATGGACTTTACCGAGATCCGCGCGCTCAACACCCTCTTCTCGCTCGTCAAAGCGACCATTCGGCGGGTGCTCGAGTATAATGGCCGCCACTCCGACTTCCCCCTCCCCATCGACAAGATCGAGGGGTACGTCACCCGTCATCTCCTCCTCGACATTGTCTGGTCTTTCGCCGGTGACGCCCCGCTCAAGGCAAGGGCAGAGCTAGGCGACCATCTGCGAATCTCCTCCGGTATCGAATGCCCGCAGCTCTCGCCCGGCGGCTCGCTGGTGGACTTTGACGTCGAGGTAGCCACTGCTGCCTGGACATCATGGCAATCCCGAGTCCCTACGGTCGAGGTCGAGACCCACGCCATCACTGCGGCAGACATTGTCATCCCCACGATCGACACTGTGCGCCACGAGGAGGTCCTGTACTCGTGGTTGGCCGAGCACAAGCCGCTCATCCTCTGCGGTCCGCCCGGTTCCGGTAAGACCATGACACTCTTCAGTGCCCTCCGCAAACTTCCGGACCTCGAGGTCGTCGGACTCAACTTTTCCAGTGCCACCACGCCGGAACTCATCCTCAAAACGTTTGAGCAGTACTGCGAGTACCGCAAGACGCCCAATGGCGTTATACTCGCTCCAAATCAGATCGGCCGGTGGCTCGTGGTCTTCTGCGACGAGATCAACTTGCCGGCTACCGACAAGTACGGGACTCAGCGGGTCATCTCGTTCCTCCGCCAGCTCATGGAGTCGAACGGGTTCTGGCGGACAAGCGATCTCGCCTGGGTCAGCCTTGAGCGGATCCAGTTCGTCGGGGCCTGTAATCCGCCTACCGACCCTGGACGGGTTCCCCTCAGCCATCGGTTCATGCGCCATGCACCCGTCGTCATGGTCGACTATCCAGGCGAAATCTCGCTCAAGCAGATCTACAGCACCTTCAACCGAGGGTTGCTCAAGGTCATTCCCAACCTTCGCGGTCAAGCGGACGCCCTCACGGACGCCATGGTCGCCTTCTACCTCGCTTCCCAACAGCACTTCACCTCGGACATGCACGCCCACTACATCTACTCTCCGCGAGAGCTCACGCGGTGGAGCAGGGGGATCTACGAGTCCATCAAACCGCTGGAGACCTTGTCGGCCGAGGGACTGGTCCGAGTCTGGGCGCATGAGGCGCTTCGGCTCTTCCAGGACAGGCTGGTCACGGAGGCGGAGAAGCTCTGGACGGACGATCTCATCGATATCACCGCCAAGGCCCACTTCCCAAGTGTCAATCTCGGCGAGGCGCTAGCTCGGCCCATCCTCTACTCGAACTGGACTACCCGGCATTACATCCCGGTTGACCGGGAGCAACTCCGGGAATATACCAAAGCGAGGCTGCGGGTGTTTCACGAGGAGGAGCTGGACGTTCAGCTGGTCCTGTTCAATGACGTGCTAGATCACGTTTTGCGGATAGACCGAGTCTTCCGCCAGATTCAGGGGCATCTGCTCTTGATCGGTGTCAGTGGAAGCGGCAAGGTGAGTTCGATGCTTAGGTGGGGCTGATCTAGACCACCCTCTCCCGCTTTGTCGCCTGGATGAATGGCCTCAGCATCTTCCAGATCAAGGTGTCCAACAAGTACACTGCGGCCGACTTTGACGAGGACCTCCGGACTGTCCTCCGTCGTGCCGGTTGCAAGGGCGAGAAGATCTGCTTCATCATGGACGAATCCAACGTCCTCGACTCGGGCTTCCTGGAGCGGATGAACACGCTACTCGCCAACGCGGAAGTACCCGGTCTGTTCGAGGGAGACGAGCACGCCGCGCTGATGACGGCTTGCAAGGAGGGATCTCAGCGAGACGGGCTCATGCTCGACTCGCACGAGGAGCTCTACCGGTGGTTCACCCAGCAAGTCGCTCGGAATCTCCACGTCGTCTTCACTATGAACCCGCCCGCCAACGGTCTCGCTTCCAGAGCGGCTACCTCGCCTGCGCTGTTCAACCGATGCGTTCTGGACTGGTTCGGGGATTGGTCGGATCAGGCGCTGTTCCAGGTCGGCTACGAGTTTACTCAAACCGTCGATCTCGAGTCGTCGTCGTGGACGGTCCCGGCGTCCTTCCCCCAGGTCTACCGGGATCTGCCTCTTCCGCCCTCTCATCGGACGGCGGTCATCAACGCCATGGTGTTTGTCCACCAGTCGCTGCAGAGGCTCAGCTCGCGCTTGGCGTCGAGGCAGGGGAAGTACAATCATATCACCCCGAGGCACTACCTTGACTTGTAAGTTTAGTCTCTGTGAGTGGAGCTGACTGGCAGCATCAACCACTACGTCCGTCTGTTCAGCGAGAAGCGGGAAGAGCTGGAGGATCAGCAGCGACACCTTAATGTCGGTCTCGACAAATTGCGCGATACCGTCAGCCAAGTCGAAGAGCTTCGGCACAGCCTCGCTGCCAAGCGGACCCAGCTGGAAGCAAAGAATACCCAGGCCAATCAGAAGCTCAGGCAGATGGTATCGGACCAGCAGGAGGCGGAGGCCAAGAAGGCGGCGTCGATCGACATCCAGGCGGCGCTCGTCCAGCAGGATGAGTACATCCAGCAGCGCCAGGCCATTGTCAAGGAGGATCTTGACCAGGCCGAGCCGGCCGTCCTCGAAGCACTTGCTGCGGTCGGAAATATCAAGAAACAGCACCTCTCGGAAGTCCGGTCCCTGACCCAGCCGCCCGAGGCGGTCAAGCTGGCTATGGAATCGACCTGTACGGTCCTCGGTCACCAGGTCGACGGATGGAAATCGGTCCAGAGCATTATCCGGCGGGATGACTTCATTTCCAGCATCCAGAACTTTGACACGGCCAAAATGTCAAATCGGGTCCGGGAAAAGATGATGCGGGACTACATCTCCAAGCCCGCCTTCAACTACGAGGCGGTCAATCGGGCCAGTCGGGCCTGTGGACCGCTTGTCCAGTGGGTCATCGCCCAAGTCCGCTTCTCCGAAATCCTCGACAAGGTCGAGCCCCTCCGTGCCGAGGTTGCTTCGCTGGAGAAGCAGGCTCGGACGACCAAGCAGCAGGCGACGGTCGTCATGGACACGGTGGTCGGTCTCGAGACGTCCATCGCGCAGTACAAGGACGAGTATGCGCTCTTGATCAGCGAGACGCAGGCGATCAAGACGGAGATGGAGAAGGTGCAGAATAAGGTGGACCGGAGCGTGACGCTGCTGGAAAGTCTGTCGTCCGAGCAGGAGCGGTGGGATCAGGGGAGCAAGACGTTTGAGGGGGAGATGGGGACCATCGTCGGGGATGTGTTGATCTCGGCGGCGTTCCTCGCATACGGCGGCTTCTTTGACCAGCATTACCGCGAGGTCATGCGTCAGGAGTGGGTCGACCACCTCTCGGCCGCCGGTATCAGCTTCAAGCCAGAGCTGTCGCTGTCAGAGTTCCTCTCCACGGCGGACGAGCGGCTGGACTGGCAGTCTAATGCCCTTCCGGTCGACAACTTGTGCATTGAGAACGCCATCATGCTCAAGCGGTTCAATCGGTATCCTCTCATTATCGACCCTACCGGTCAAGCGGCGGTCTTCCTCCAGAACGCCTACAAGGACCGGAAGATCACGGTCACTAGCTTCCTCGACGAGTCTTTCCTAAAGAACCTGGAGAGTTCGATCCGTTTCGGCAACCCCCTTCTCATCCAAGATGTGGAGAATCTCGACCCCATCCTCAATCCGGTGCTCAATCGGGAGCTGCGGCGGACGGGCGGCCGAGTCCTCATTCGTATCGGGAACCAGGATATCGACTTCTCCCCGGCCTTCTCGATCTTCCTCTCCACCCGCGACCCATCGGTGGAGTTCTCGCCAGACATCTGCTCTCGCGTGACCTTTGTCAACTTTACGATGACACGGAGCAGTCTCCAGACTCAGGCGCTCGATAAGGTGCTCAAGGTGGAGCGGCCCGAGGTGGATCGGAAGCGGACAGACTTGATGAAGCTCCAGGGGGAGTTCCGGTTACGACTGAGGCACCTCGAAAAGTCGCTCCTGCAAGCGCTGAACGAGTCGTCTGGTAGTATTCTGGATGATGACAAGGTCATTGCGACGTTGGAAGTGCTCAAAAAGGAGGCGGCGGAGGTCACGCGCAAGGTGGAGGACACGGACGTCGTGATGCGGGAGGTGGAGATGGTGACCAGCGAGTATCTACCGCTCGCGCAAGCCGCGTCGGGGATCTACTTTACCCTCGAACAGCTTTCGGATATCCATCACTTTTACCAATTCTCCCTCGACTACTTCCTCGAGATCTTCGATTATGTCCTCCTCTCCAACCCGAACCTTGGCGGCATCACCAATCCCGTGGAGCGCAAAGCGATCCTCCTCCGCGATCTCTTCTTGCAGGCGTACAGGCGGGTCTCGCGGACACTGCTACACAAGGATCACCTGGTGGTGGCGATCTCGCTAGCGAGGCTGCGGCTGCAGGAGGATGTGGCCGAGGCGGTAGCGGACGAGCTGGATGCAGTCATGGAGGTGTCGTCGGGCGGGCTGGAACTCACTGAGCAGCAGAGGCGGGTGCTGGCTGGACTGGGTCCGGACACGGTACGGAGCATGACGGAGGACATGGCGGCCGGGCCAGAACGATGGTCTGCCTTCATGGCAGCGGCGGCACCGGAGAAGGATTTGCCTTGGACTGGCGGGGTGACAGATGGTGAGCCTGAGAACAGGGCTGAGCTGATTTCAGTTGTTCTCCAGTCTGCTCGGGCTATGCTTCTTTCCAAGCTCTTCCGGCCCGACCGGCTCGCCCAGGCATCCTCCGCGTTTGCAGACACCACATTCGGCGCGGATCTCACCAGCCAAGTCGACTACTCTCTCCAGACAGTCGTCCAGGACGAGGTACGCGCAACGCACCCGATCGCCCTTGCCTCGGTCGCGGGCTACGACGCGAGCTACCGCGTCGACAATCTCTGTCGGACCGTCGGCACTGCCTGCGTCTCGGTTGCTCTCGGTTCCGCGGAAGGCTTTAGCTTGGCGGACCAAGCCATCGCCAACGCCGCACGTACCGGCACTTGGGTACTGCTCAAGAATGTTCATCTCGCCCCGTCCTGGCTGGGGCAGCTCGAGAAGCGACTTCACAGCTTATCCCCCGCCCCGAGCTTCCGCCTCTTCCTCACCATGGAGACCAACCCCTCCGTCCCCGTCAACATCCTCCGCCAGTCTCGCATCATCATGAACGAACCCCCACCCGGAGTTCGCGCCAACCTGCTCGACACCCTCCGCGGCCTGCAGCCCGCTCGTCTCGCTTCCGGTCCCGCCGAAAAGCCACGCCTCTTCTTCCTCCTGGCATGGTTTCATGCCGTCGTCCAAGAACGGCTCCGGTATCTTCCACTTGGCTGGAGCAAAGCGTACGAGTTCAACGACTCGGACTTTGACGCTGCGCTCAATACGATCGACACCTGGCTTTCCGCGCTCGCCAAGGGCAAAGCCAACGTCGATCCTGCCCAGATACCCTGGCTGGCCATTCGCACCCTCATCAAGCAGGCGGTATACGGCGGTCGTGTCGATTCGGACTTTGACCAGCGGGTGCTGGACGCTTTCGTTGATCGCATCTTCTCGGCGCGGGCGTATGATCCGGACTTTGCGCTCGTGCAGAGTGATCGAGGGAATTTGGCTGTTCCGGAAGGGACGCAGATCCCGCAGTTCACCGCGTGGGCGCAGAACTTGCCAGAGAGGGAGCCGCCGGCGTGGTTGGGATTGCCGAGCAGTGCGGAGAGTCTCGTCGCGACAGCCGAAGGTGAGTCGTAGGATCGATTGATTTGGGTGAAGCTGACGGGATAGGCGAGGCGATACTTGGCAAGCTGAGGAAAATGCGGACTACGGATGACGATGATGAGACTGTCGGATCGGCTACTATGGCGGCTGAAGCGAGGCCAGCGTGGATGACTGCACTGAAGGTGCATGCGCAAGAGTGGTTGAAGAGCTTGCCTGAAGTGAGTTGCACAGTCTCTGTCTCAGGCTCTTGGCTGACGGATAAGACACTCTCGTCCACTCCCGCCGAGGACTCACCGTTAGCGAGATTCTTCGCTCGCGAGACGGCCACCGGACAGTCACTTCTCTCTCGGATCCGGCACGACCTGGTCGATCTCGTCAAGGTCTGCGACGGGCAGCTGAAGCAGACCAACGAGTCCCGCACGCTCCTGTCTGACCTCAATAAGGGTGAGTCAGGCTTATACGCTCGCGCTGGGCATATGCTGACGAACAGGCTCGGTTCCCTCGCACTGGCGAAAGTTCAAGATGCCACGCGGAACTTCGGTCTCGGCCTTCATCGCGAGCATGACCCTGCGTCTTGCCCAGCTCGAGCGGATCTCCACTGGAAACCAGGACTCGGGCGTCTGGCTCGGCGGATTTTTCCAGCCCGAGGCATACGTGACGGCTACGAGGCAGGCGGTGGCGCATGCGAAGGGATGGTCCCTGGAGCAGCTGGTTTTGGGGCTGGATGTGGAGGATGTCACGGCGGAGGGGTTCAAGGTTGACCGTGAGTCTTCGCATCTCCTTGGTCTATGCGAGAAGTGCCAAGCCGATGTATTAGGTCTGAAGGTGGAAGGCGCTACCTGGAAGACTGGCCGCCTCGAGCTCAACGACGGTCAATACGAGCCACTGCAGACGTGTCAGCTGGTCTGGCGCAAGTCGGAGCCAGGCGGCGAAGAGAAGAAGGCATCAACTGTCAATATCCCCGTATATCTTAATCCGGATCGGGCGGACGTCCTATTCAGCGTGGACCTCGAGTGTGGAGGATGTGATCAGGCGGAAGTTGCTCAGCGGGGAGTGTGCTTGATTGCTTTGTAGGTAGAATTGCTAGATTTGGCGGATGTATGTGGAACATAGGTTTCTCATCGTCCTGCCCATCTGATCCCCCATTCGCCCTTTGCGAAACTTGCCTCTACCACTTTCCCGTCCTGTACAGCCTCGACCGCCCGGTCTTCTTCGACCCCCTGGGACCGCCAGCCAAAGTTGACGAGACGGCGTGCTGCCCGTCTCGCTTCTTCCCGCCCGTCCTGGTGGTCCCCGCCTCCCTTCTTTGGGCTTCCTGCCGCTGCGGTCTCTGAGCTAGCTCCGCCTTCCGTATCCTGTACCGTAGTGCTTGATGGTCCTGAAGTCGCGGCGTCTGTTTCTGCTTCAGAGCACAGCACGACCCCCTTGGCTCCCTTCTTCGCCATCAGCCCCTTGTACGCCTCCATGAGCCTCTTCCGCCCTTCGGTCCTTGAGCGGTCTTTCGAGCGGGAGCGACAAGAGGCAGAGCAGTATTTCCGGGGCGTAGTGGTATCAGCTAGTGGAGCCGCTAGCTAATCAGCTTCGATGTCTAGTCATATTGAGAGGGGAGGTGGGGATTGCGTCAAGGCGGAAGGCGTGGGAGGGGGACGTACGCATGACCCGTCCACAGTCCAAGCAGAAGCTACTTGTAGGAGAAGGAGCCGGTGGTGCCTGAGAGCGAGAGGGCCGGTTCGTCATACTGCGGACTGTCTGGGAGCGGGGGAGAAAGGTAAAGTGGGGGAATGATCGAGTGGGGAGGCGCGATCGAAGGAGGATTTGCGGGCGGTATAACAAGGTCTGACGGGGCTGGAGAGCAGAAGGTAGTCGTCTGGGAGCCGATATGGGCATGTACTGAGCTCAACTGGTTGATAATATGAGACGGTTGGACGATGGGTTGTCGATGAAGACAGCTCGTGCCTCTTGGCCTGCAGAAATCTCAGAGAGATCGTCGATGACGCAATGTCGATCTTCCCGGCGGCATGCTCGAGGACCCCGACCTAGCGTCTGTATAGACCTGTGCTGACCTGTGCTGCCTCCTCGCCCAAGAAGTCGATACATCTGGCACACGAGGCTCTACAAGATGAAGGTAGCGCTACAAGGAAGGAACACAACAAGAGGAGAAATTGGGTACAAGCTAAAAGACAACCGGGGGGGGCGAGGTACAGCGTTTAACCCATGTGATATGAGAACGGCGTGGTATGACATGCCCGTCGAAGGCTCAGGTCTTCCAGTACCACGCTGGTCCATTCGGGGAGTGCAGCTCCTTGGTAGCGTCGGTCCATACCTGCCTCGTCAGCTATGTCCACGCTGGACCCTCTGGCTGTACTTACCCCAAAGAAGCCCCGCTTACTCCCCCTCCCGCCCATCTGCACCCCCTCGACCTTCCACCGATCCTCACCTCCATACCGAATGACCATCGTCCACCTGACCTGCGGCGGCCAGTCCGCGGTAAGCTGCACCGTACCCCGCACAAAGGACGAGGCGGCAGGCGAAGGCCAGGCCGCACTGGTCGGTGCGGAGCTGCCCGAGAAGTGTATAGGCGGGAGAAGATCGCCGGTGGGGATGCCGGATGTGACGGGTGGTAGCAAGTCTTTGGACTTGTCACATGGCCGGTCGATGGTGAGGTGCATGTGGAGGAGGTCGCCCACGGCCTCGGCGTACCGGGCGAGATCGAGCTGGCCGACTTGGCGCCGGAGGGCGACAATGCGAGGTTCATTCAAGGTGATCCAGTCGGCGTAGCTAAGGAGTCAGCGATGCAGGCGAGAAGTAAGATGATGGCATGTCGAGGCAAGACCCAGCTGTGGATCGGTCGGAAGCAGACTCACTCGAGGAAAGCGTAGCTGCCACACCATGTTCCCTCTACGCCCGCCCAGTCCCATACATCATCCGCTTCCAAGTCTACCGGCCGTCTCAGATCGATCCATCCCCAGCCACGCACAGCTTCCAGTCCGAAAGATAGGGGCTGCAGAGCCAGCCGCCACGAATCTTCGCCGAGAGCAATCACATCTCGCGCGTTGGCCACTGCGATATGAGCTCGACAGTATTTTGCCAAAGATGAGCACTCCTGCACTCACTCATGATACTTGACAGCGCATCTAGCAAACGCCAATCAACCTCTCCGTCCGAGTTGAAGGGTCCCCAGTCGTTCTTCTCCGTATAGTTCGAAGCGGTGTATACCATCTCCCGCAGATACCCTCTGTGCGTACGGTGGTGCTCATCCTCTCCGTCAAAGTCAGGCGGGAGAAGGCAATGCAGCATCGATAGGACGGGGTGGATATCTTCCCGCGTTTGCCGGCGGAGAGGGCTGGCGGTCTGGCCTGATAACGGCCGGAGAGTCGGCCGGGTCGCGCGGTACGAGTGGTTGTAGTATAGGTGAGCAAATATCGGAGAACGAAGGATCGCCTCGAGGAGAGGGATGTTGAGTGAGTCGACGGAGCTGGCGCTGGCACTCGAACTGATGGATGAGGCCGAGTCGTCCGTCATTTCGGAATCTGTATCGTTGGATGGAGCCGCCGTGGGCGGGATGTCCAGGTAAAGACCCTGCAGGATACTGCAGATAGGCTCGAGTAAGATTGGCTGGATGTCAGCTGAGTCGCTGGTGAGATACTCTAGACACTCACCAGTTCCCCAAACCGTTCTTCGCTCCATTCCCGGCTGATCCGCCCGACAAACTCGCGCTGCTGTACACTCCGCTTCCAAACCACATCTCGGCCTCCAGAGACGGTCCCCGAAAGCCGAGGATCATCATACAGCTCAAGATGGATCTCCCGCCAGAGCGCCGTATCCGTGCTCTGCGTCGTCAGCGGGAGATTCGCCGTACGGGCGGATGTACACACCTCGTAGATGAGGGATCCGAGCTCTTTACAGGTCCTTGCAGCCCGGGCGAGACCGACGGGGTCTCGTACACCGGACGAGCAGAGCACCTTGTGGATGATCTCTCCGTCAGCTACTGCTGACAAGCGAGCTCACCTCGCATGGGGTCCGCAACAGGGGACTCTGGAACTGTGGGCTAGCGGGCGACGCGGACATCGTGAGCGATGATGTCAATGGCGGGGTCTGCGGATAATTGGAAGAGGTCGCAGAGAAGCAGATGTCCTTCATGAAGACAGGAAGATCGGGACTGCCAGCCCTACGTGGGATCGCAATGGGGGATGAGACCAGCTCGGGCGGGACGAGGTGGAGGGGCTCCGGCCTGGGCGACTGGGCGTAGTCTGACATGATATGCGAAGAGTAGAGCGGAACCTGTGGCTTTGTGGTGATTGTTTATCGTTATTGAGCGCCGCGTGTATTGACTGCAGCTGTGCTATCCCCCAGCTGCCTACAGAGGTCCTTTCCTTTCTGACGCTGAGATGGCAGCAACTCTGGCGCGGATCAGAGTGGACCATCCACCGGCCGGAATCTATGCCCGATAGCCGAGGTCATCATCTATTTAAAACCGGGGTTTCTAGCTTTTATCCCGCCCAGCTCACCACCAGGCCTCGGCAGCACGAGCAGCACCAGCGGAGATGGAACCCTCTAAGGTCTATCTTGTAACCTATAAGAACCCTTTCATCCCCATCACACGCCATGTCCATGTTCGACCGCAGACTAGCAGCGGGCCCACCAGGCGTATTCGCACCAATGTCGGACCAGCACCGCCCAGGATCAGGCTTCGGCGGTGTATCCCTCACACAACCACCGTCCTCCGGAATCCCACTCTCCTCCTCACAAGGACCATCATCACAATCCGCCCAGGTCCAACAGACACCTAGTGGTCCTCCCTTACTCCTCAATAATCTCGCTCAGCACCTCAACAACCCACCCGCACCCTCTGCGCAATCCCTCAACCCATCCGCTGGTGGATTCAGCTATCCTATTTCTACATCACCCATGCCGGGCTCGATATCCAGTCCAGGTGGATCTGCACCGGCAGGGAAGCTGTTGATGGGGTCAAGTGGCGGTCCACCTGCGGCCGGGAGCGAGGAGGAGAAGATATACGAGTTGATCACGGAGCTGTTGGACCCAGCGACAAGGGAGACGGCGTTGCTGGAGCTGAGCAAGAAGAGGGAGATGTACGAGGATTTGGCGTTGGTATTGTGGGGAGGATTCGGTACGTCTCTTCCCTCTATGCTCAGACTTATACTGACTTGAAGGTGTCCTCTCCAGCCTGTTGCTCGAGATCGTCAATGTCTACCCCGCCCTTTCCCCACCCACCCTCACCGCCCACGCTTCAAATCGAGTCTGCAACGCCCTTGCCCTGCTCCAATGCGTAGCAAGTCACTCGGAGACAAGAAGTCTCTTCCTCAATGGTGAGTTATCCCCCAAGCTGTGCTGATGTCAGCCCACGTACCCCTCTTCCTGTACCCATTCCTCAACACGACAAGCAAAACACGTCCATTCGAGTATCTCCGCCTCACTTCTTTAGGTGTCATCGGTGCTTTGGTCAAGGTATGTCGGCTATATCCTTAGAGAGTCTCAGCTGACCTTTAGCAAAACGACAACTCGGACGTGATCAACTTCCTCCTCTCGACCGAAATCATCCCCCTCTGCCTGCGCATCATGGAGACCGGCTCCGAACTCTCCAAGACCGTCGCCATCTTTATCGTCCAAAAGATCCTCCTCGACGACCTCGGCTTACAATACATCTGTCAAACGTACGAGCGGTTCTATGCCGTCGGCGCGGTACTGGGGAACATGGTGGCGGCGTTGGTCGAGAGTCAGGCGGTACGGCTGTTGAAGCACGTGGTGAGGTGTTATTTGAGGATGAGCGATAATCCAAGGTCAGTCGTATGCTAGAGGAGCAGAAGAGGACGCCCGCTGACTTTGCAGAGCGAGAGAAGCACTTCGAGCATGTCTACCGGAACATCTCCGCGATAACACGTTTGCACCCCTGCTCAAGGGTGACAACGTCACGAAACGATGCCTCTCCACGCTGCTTACGAACCTCCAGGACCGGGTCGACTAGATGTACGGTACGGGTATCAACCACGACGTCAATAACCACGACAAGACGGGCGACGCATTGAGGTAATGAGCGCAAAAGGCACAAGGGGTAACTTTGTACAACTGTATAGTACCTGGCATTTACTCGACGGAGGGAGAGAGGCGAGGCGAAATGAGTGTAGTCGTGCAGATAGCTTTGGGGACTCGGTGGGCTGGATAGCAACTACAAGTATATGTACTCTACGCAAATTCGAACAAAGTCTACGTCACTGCGCACGACGTCCCGCAAGGTCGCTGCTGATCACAAGCGATATGGGTGTTCGTGCATGCTAGCGCTCTCCTCTTCACATTACTTGTAATACACAGTATCAACTCCTTCTCGCATCCTTCAAGTCCCAGACGCCTCGGGCTTGGTTTGGTCGGGGTTGACCAGGATCACCAGGCTCACATCCGCATCACCGCTGTATGACTGGATGCCTTACACGCTCTCAGCGTCATCAGGAAGGGTGCCGATATGCCCTCTGTATGGATGGTCGAGGGAGAGCTTCATGGCGCCGGGAAGGGCAATCGAGTTGAGGACCATGGTCAAGCGGTCTCCGCTCTCCACCGCAGACATGATGTCCGTCTCGAATGTTGGCCTATTGTCGGAATCAGCCAGAGTGCGATCGAACACCTGTCCCCAATTGACACAGGGGGCTGTGGCAATGAATAATGTATTCCCATCGTAGAAAGGCCCAGTGTCCACTCTGACCGCCCTTCCTTCGTCGGTCGGATCTTGGGCATGTTCTCTTGCCAACGAGGCCTTCATTGATGCCGCAGTGTCGAGCGAGATCCCCGTCGAGCAGATCGCGTTCAACGCGATGGTACTGGTCTCCCCCGAGGCCTGCGGGAACGGATATCTCCAGAGATCTGTCCACCCAACGAACTGGTACGAGTGCGGCGAGGTGCCACCGATGGCCATGACGTCGCGATTCGCGGGTAGAATTGAAAGGGGGATCAGGCTCAGGCGGCTTCCACTTGTCCAGAACACCTTGGGTGACAGTGTCCCGGGCGTTGCTTCTCTGCCGGTATTCGCGGAAACGTGGGGTCTTCGAGCACCTGCGGGTCTCTTTGGCCCGCGCCTTTCGGAGGAGATCTCCGAGGGATCCAGACATGTAAGTCAGCTGGTTGGTGACTTCCGTGGCTGTCTCAGGTGGCGCATTTGGACTGTTTACGGTGTCGTCTGGCATCTTGAATGGTTCCTCGATTCGTAAGATGAATGGCGGATGATGGGGGATGACGAAGCCCCTCCAGGCTTATGTGCCTGCGAGCAAGCGATGGACAGCGCGGGACACAGCGGTGGCGTACGGTAAAGGATGTTGCTCGAGTCGCGTTACATAGGGACGAAGGGATTCGCACGTGATCGATCCCGCTTTCGCAAGCGCTTGAGAGTTCTAGAATTCTGCGATAGCCCTTTCAAAATATTCGCGTTTGGGCCGGCGCTGATATGCCAGCCATCTTGAGGCAGTAGAATGTGGATCCACAGACCAAGGGATATGATGCGGTGCATTCACCACTTACAGGCACCTGGCATACCGTACGGTACTCTCGACGGCTCCATCCCGGCTGGTACACCTCGATAGCGCCGTCTTAACCCAGGCGGCAGATTCACTGCAGTGTTCGCAGACACGGTGGCAATGAAACATGCTGAAACATCAGCTACGATCTGAAACGGCGGCGATGACCGGCGTCCAGCACGCCGATACCAAAGCGCGTCCCGACGCGTCGCGCTTGATTTTGCATCTACGCAGTACTCGCTGCCGTTGGTACTCGCGACTGCCTAGGTGTCCAAGGCGAAGATGAGCGGCATGATAGATGCGATCGCTACCGGCTTCGGGGGCGAGAAGTGTGGTCAGGTCCTAAGGTAAGCCCCAAAGATGTGGCCGTCAGCCAGGATCAAACCTGACGCAGTAGGGCCAAGTCCGCTACTCGGCCACTATGGACCCTGGTTCCTCTACCCCTCTTCCAGGTCGCACCCGCCCGCTCCCTCCCGCAGACAGTACACGGTCCGCCTAAATCCCTCTCTAGCATATGCCTCGCCAAAATCTCTCGGGAATTCCACCACTATACCCCCTCGTCCTTCGGCAACGTCTCGCCGGTCCTGCTCAAGCGGATCTTTGACCGGGTGCGGCATGACCGCGAGTACGATCAGTACGAGGACGACGCGTCCCGGCCAGACGAGGCGACCATCTGGGCGCTATCGCTCCTCACAGACCCCGAGGCGGCGGCGGCGGACCACTCGCTCGCCCTCCCCATCGATATCACACTGCAGCATCTCACTCCCAAGCCGACATTCGCCAATCCCCTACACCCCTTTATCGGGATCCCGAAGCTCTACGCCCAACTCCAACCGGATACGCGATACCAGCTAATCACCTCGCTCCATCTTGACGGCATCAATGATCTGGTCAATGACCAGAATATCATTTCGCTCAAGTACGCAACGCACCTCACGGTACTCCGGATGATTGCGTGTCGGCGGGTCTCGGATAGTGGGGTGCGATTGCTAGCAGCTGCGCTGGAGCTACCGGGGAAGGAAGGGGCCGAGACGGGCAGAGGAATGTGGAGGTTGCGCGCGTGGTACCTCCAAGGGTGTAAGGGTGTGGGGGATAAGAGTATGCCTCTCTTGGCGAGATGGCCGGGATTGTTACTTCTCGGTACGTATCTCATCATCACATGTCGGTCTGTCTGATCATCAGACATCCGCAATACCTCCTGCACGACCTCGGCTATCAACATCTTCAACCGCCAGACCGAAGCCCTCTTCCCGCACAAACTCGCCCATGTCCAAATCTGCTCTCAAGGCCTCTTCCCCCTCTTCAACCCAGCTACATCCTCAGCGGAGCTCGTCACCCACCTCTCGAGATCGCTCTTCATCCCCACCACCGCCCGGAACAAGCAGCCACGTCCTCATCGTTCGCTGAACCTCCTCCCGGCCTACATCCCCATTGCACCAGAATGTCTGCCCAACTACCTCGTCACTACCGCGGCTCTACCGAGACATACCCCCGACTCGGACTTTTCGACATACCGCGCCGGCGGGATTGGGCAGGTGTACGGAGGTGGCGTCAGGAACATTGAGGACAAGGTCCAGGCGCTGAGGAAAGATGTGAATACCGCGCTGTACATGCAAGCGCTGGAAGAGGGACTGCACAAGGATCCCAAGCCGGATAAGGAGGACAGGTGGTGGGAGAAGAAGGACAAGCCGAAAGGTAAGGTTATCAAGACAAAGAAGGGAGAAGCCGGCGCCGGGCCCGGGTCGGATGAGCGGAGCAAGCAGTTTGCGGCGGGTGGCCAGGCCAAGCCGCCCCCGCCGAATGATGGGACGGTCAGGGGCCATACCAAGTTGATGTTGGTACGAGTGGCGCAGGAAGGGTGGGAAACGCTATCGTGGAAATTGGGAGTGGGGAATGCGGTCGCGATATCGTCCGAACCGGCCCCCGCTGCCTTGACAAAACGGAAGATCGACCTTGTCGGGACGCTGCTGGGCTCGAGCACTACTGCGCCCCGCTCTACGCCAGCTTCAGGTTCTGGCTCGTCTCCGCCTATACGGCCCAGCACAGCCCCTCGCGGATCTATGGCAAAGAAGCCAGCGGCACCACCGGCCAAAGCGAACCCTTTCAGACCGACCGCGCCCGCCAAACGCCCCGTTCTCCCCACTACATCCTCATCCTCCTTCACATCCTCTCAGCCCTCGGCATCGTCGTCACGGACGTCGCCGTCCTCCTCGCAGATGGCGCCTGCTCCGCGGGCGGGCAATCCCTTCGCCACGCCAAGTCAGCGGCCGAATACCTTTGGCGTCATCCCGCTGTCTAGCTCCCCGGCTGGACCGGCTAGTAGCGATGCGGACGACTTTGCGTCGAGCGGGAAGAAGCGGAGCTGGGGTGGAGTGGCGGAGGAGAGTACGAAGAGGAGGGGGATGAAGATGTTTAGTGGGGCACGGATGTGAGGAGTTCGATTCAAGCGGGCTCGGAGTCTGCCCTTGACCCGGCGGGGTTCGGTCTTCCGACACTCGCCACTGCTCGTCCAGCTAGTCCTGGTGTTCCGTCCCAGCGGACTGTGGGCGCGGGAAGGCCGAAGGCGGTGTGTGACGGCTGATCCAAGTGGCTGTAGCGGGTGAGACTCAGGGTCGAGACCGCGTCGTGTGGGCGCATGTCGGATTTGTGGGGAACAGTTGAACGAGTATACTTATCATCATAGTGTAGGATCAATATAGCGGTGTAGCTGTACTTCTATAGTGGTCATTGAATGTCTAGAATGTCTTATTCGAGATAGCTGTGATGAATAGGGTTGTGCTGCACTGCTGCAACCGCCCCACTTCACACCTCATTCCTCGACATTGCTTGCCATTCTCTCACCAAGTAGGGCGTCGACTTGCGTGCCTTGGGCGTGCTCGCGAGAGCATGAGACCACTATCCATTGTCCGCTACACGTATGTTTTTGGTTGATAGACGACATTATAGTTCTGACCGCCTCCCCTCTACCGACAATTCCTTCATCTTGCCTCCCAGTACCCTCAATTCACCGCTCATCGCCCACTCATCTCCCCTTCACATCCGCCTCCTGCTCCGCCTCCCTCCCCTCCTCGCTCCTCGGCAGCGTCGCCGCCGTGATCGCCCCACTCGGCATCTCATACACCCTGCGCGCTTCTTCCTCGAGGTACGCCCTGCACTCGATCCGGCTCTTGTCGACATTGACGCAAAAGAGGATGGCGACTGCGAATACGCCGAGGGCGAGGAGGAAGGTGAATGGCATGTTTGTGTTGCCTGATCGCTCAATGATGGCTGATGAGACAAAGGGGCCGATGAAGGAGGATGTCTTGCCCATAATTGAGAAGAGCGCGAAGAATAGGAACTGGCCGTCAGCGGAGTGCATGAGATCAGAGATGGAGCTGGTGGGATACTCACTTCTTTGCCTCGGGGTACGACCTCGGAAATCATCGCTTGAGATACAGCATACCATGGGCAGACAAAGATCTGCTCGTCAGCGGCATCCATTGGCAATGGGACCAGAACGTACACCGTAATAAGCCTGGTACGCCCAGAACTCCCACACATTGTGGAAACCAAAGGACTCCTGGGTGATACCGATGCAGCCCCAGACGCAAAGTAAGAGGATCCAGAATGCGTTCTGTAGGGTCAGTTTGGACCAAGTATTGCAGCGATCGCACGTACAAAGAGGAGGAGGTTCTTGGTCCGGATGGTGTACTTTTTCTGGATCACCCAGAAGAGACCAATACTGCTTGTGTCAGTAGGCGATCCCATGAGCGGTAGGTTTGACTAACCCAATGGCCTGTGCGCCGATACCGTCAATGAGCAGACTGGAGGGAGTTAGCGATATGACGATCGTGCAAGCAAAACCGGACGCACTAGTTCAGGACCTTGGTATCGTATGAGACAACATTGTTCTGCAGTGTGGCGACGACTACCTGTTGTCAGCGATGTCATTGTGCCGCGATGGAGCTTATGGCGCACCAGTCACTGAGGACATCAGCAAACTTGCACATTCACGCCGAGAGGAGACTCACCGACAGTGTTCAGGCAGTCACCGAGGAAGAAGTAAGCGGCCTGGATGGAGATCAGCTCAGCGCTATGAGGCGCAGCAGCTGATGACGTACCAAGTAGATGAAGGTCTGCTTCAGCCGGCGGCAAAGTTTGAAAGCGTGGTATACCTGCTTGAATCTGGACGTCAGCTGTTCTGAAGCGATAGAAGGATGTGGGTGTTGGACATACCCCACACTAAGGTAAGACGTCCTGGGCGGAAGCTTGTTCCCCGGCCGATATTGCTCCCAGAAGAACCAAGGCATGGCGCACACAATCCACACGCCCGCACTGTAGGCGCAAACGACACTCAGCGCACGAGTGTTGCTTTCCGTGTCGTCCGGGATGACGATAGCCTGTAGGATACCGGCGAGAATACCGAGGACGACCAGTTCGCCTACCGAGCAGACAAAGAAGGAGACATTGGCGAGTCGGTTCCGAGCCAGCATATCGACGTTGTCGTGCGTTTGGCGACTGCAGGATCAGCCAAAGGAGCTCATGCAGAAAGGGCTAGGGGCTTACTCGATCTCGCCGAGCGCGAGCTTCTCCTCGCTTGCCTTGACTTCAGGCAAGTCCCTTGCCAGACCAGGGAAAGCGGCCGTCCAGAATGTCAATGCGCATTGATAGGAGATGAGACCGAGAATGTACAGCGCAGTCCCGATCTGCCATCTGTTGGTAAGCTCCGCTCAAGGGTAAAGACTTACTTTTCTGCTGTGGTCACGCCGAGCCAGCCAAAGCTTACGCCCCAGCCGAGCAGGGTGAATGCGGTAGTGATATGCGGGCGCCAGGTTCCGTAGTCGGCAAATGATCCAGCCAAGAGCATCAAGACGGCTTGCAGTGCGAATGAGAGACCGTTGGTGACCAGGACGATGGAGTTGACTGGGATTGATCAGCAGTCACCTTGTTGGATAGGGAGTAAGTACTGACTGTCCCGGTCCTGTCCGAACGCGTTGAGGTAGCAGTCTCCATCGCCGCATGGCACGGTCCCCCGATCGAAAGCTGGGTCCCAGCCGGCCAGGTAGAGCAGGTTCTGCCAAGCTGAGATGGCAAAGTTGAACGGCCCTGTTGATCAGCGAGCGCTCCCTTGATCACCGCACATTGAGAACGTACCTAGTCCAGAGTTCCCGATGTAGTAGACGTACCACGACTAGCTTGTCAGTGCCATCCACGAACGCGTCCAGGACATCCGGGAATAGCTTACCCAGAGCTCTTTCCGAGTGGTCGTCCGCTCCACCCCGACCATAGGCAAGGGCGAGGCAAACAGCGCCGCCTCGTCGACGAGGTGTGTGTCCCCGCCGTATCCTCCCTCCGCCCCATCGTGGTCTAGTTCTGTTTCGCGGCCCATGTTGTTATGGTTGAGAGATGAGAAGAAGCTGCTCCACCTGCTCTTCCTCCCGCAAAAGACCGCTCTCTATTTTTAAGATAGCGATCGGTGACATCAGGAACTGTACGGCATGGTGCCGAGAGATCAAATCTTGGAGGAATGATAAGCTGAGCGCCATGTCCGCGGTGAGAGGATGATGGCAGAGCGAGAAGTTGGAAGGAGCAGGAGCGGGCTCGTGATCATGGCGGGCATAGATGATGTCGAGGGCGCGGAGCGAGGGTCTTATCATCAGTGAAACACGCTATCGCAGTTGTCAGTCGGTTTGACCGTTGCCGATTTTGCTGCTCTCTAGCCTCTAGAGGAGGATACGGCGAGGTCGGAGCACGGTGACGACGGGTTAGGGACCTACAGATATGCAACCAGTATACACCTATGGGCCCACTAAGCAGCTAGCTGAGCGATGTTGAGGTTGAAAGGCCCGAAGGAACGGTTGATATCAGGCGCGCCGCCACCCGCGTGAATACGCGTTCAGGTTCACACAAAAATGCCACGTCACTCGTAACCGAGAATTTGAACGCGACCTTGTGCTTGGGCCAACTTTTTCCCCTTCACACTTGCCTACAGCTACCTTTCGACTGTTATACATCATCTAATAAGCGTACAAGATGGACGTACGTCTACAGACAGCTCCACGAGAGGGGATTGTAGCTGACAGAGCGATAGGCAAATTACATGTCCACGCTTCAGCAGCTGCTGGCAGCTACTATCAGCCCAGACACCAACATCATCAAGCAGGTGCGCTGCCCGGCCCTCCGTTTATTCGAGCTGGTAGCTGACTTTTAGGCTACCACACAGCTCAACACCCAGTTCTACAAGAACTCGACATGTATTCCTGCCCTGTATGAGATTTCTTGCACCGACCAGAACCAGGCGGTGCGTGCGCAAATTTGCTCACTAGGGAAGGTTGCTGATACACAGGTCCGACAACTTGCCGCTGTCGAGCTGAGAAAACGGATATCACAAGCTGATGGGCGGCTTTGGAAGAAGGTGGATGCGCAGTTGAGGCAGCAAATGAAGGATAGCTTGCTCCAGCGATTAATTGGCGAGCAAATGTAAGTTGGTTCTAATGTTCTAGGGACTGCGCTGACCTGTAGCCCCGTTGTCAGACATGCCCTTGCCCGTGTCGTCGCTGCCATCGCCGACATTGAGCTCACCACTCAACCCGTCCAATGGCCTACCCTCCTTCCCGCTCTTTACGGCGCCGCCGCTTCCCCCGAAAAATCCCAGCGTGAGACCGCCATTTACGTCCTCTACTCCATCCTCGACACTGTCGCCGAGTCGGTCGACGCCCACATGAAGGAGCTTTTCCCCCTCTTTGCCAAGTCTCTGGTTGACCCCGAGTCGAGCGAGGTCCGGGTCACCACCATGCGCGCCCTCGCCAAGGTCGCCGAGTATATCGAGGCGGACGCAAAGCACGACATCAAGGCGTACCAGGAGCTTATCGTGCCTATGCTCCAGGTCCTCCAGCAGGTCGTGAACGACGACGACGAGCAGTCGGCCAAGTACGGGTTTGACCTGTTTGAGACCTTGTTGATCATCGAGGCGCCGCTGGTCAGCAAGCACGTGGGCGAGATGGTGGAGTTCTTCATCAGCGTGGGAGGGAACAAGGATGTCGACTCGGATATCCGAGTGGGGTCCCTGGGTGTGCTCTCTTGGATCGTCAGATAGTGAGTGCGCTCGAAGAGATGAGCTGATTTCAGTAAGAAGAGCAAGGTTCAGTCATTGGGTCTCGCCAAGCCCATCATCGAGCGTCTTTTGGCTATCGGTTGCGAGGATGACCCAGAAGACGTCGATGAGGATTCTCCATCACGAGTGAGTTCGACTTCCGACGTCAAGACCAGGCTGACCCGCAGCTTGCCTTCCGCGTCCTCGACAACCTCTCCCAGGCCCTTCCCCCACAGCAGGTCTTCCCTGTCCTCACCAACCAGCTTCAGGTGTACATGGCTGGAGACGCCCGTATGCGCAAGTCGGCGCTCATGGCGTTCGGTGTATCGGTCGAAGGCTGCAGCGAGTTCATCCGCCCTCACGTCGACCAACTCTGGGCCATTATCGAGAGCGGTCTCCAAGACTCGGAGGTGATTGTGCGGAAGGCGGCGTGTATCGCTCTTGGCTGTCTCTGCGAGTGGCTGGCCGAGGAGTGCGCTACTCGGCATTCCACCATCGTCCCTGTAAGTCGAAAGACTAGATCGAGCTGACATTAGATTCTTTTCAACCTCATTGTCGACCCTTCCACCCAGAAGAACGCCTGCACATGTCTCGACTCGTACCTCGAGATCCTCGGCGACGACATTGTCAACTATCTCACTCTCCTCATGGAACGCCTCCTCGTCCTGCTCGAGAACGGCACCATTCCCGTCAAAATCACCGTCACTGGCGCTATTGGGTCCGCCGCTCATGCTGCCAAGGGCAAGTTTACCCCATACTTTGAGCAGACCATCCGCCGCCTCGTCCCCCTCGTCCAGCTTACGGACGCCGAGCAGAGCGATCTGCGCGGTGTAGCGACGGACACTATCGGTACGATCGCGGACGCGGTCGGTGCCGAGATCTTCCGCCCCTTCTTCCACGACATGATGAAGGCGTCTTTCGAGGCGTTGACGATGGACCAGCCGCGGCTCCGCGAATCCTCGTTCATCTTCTTTGGCGTCATGGCCGGTGTCTTTGAGCAGGAGTTTGCCCCTTACCTCCCCCAGTGTCTCCCCGCCCTCTTTGCGTCGTGTCGTCAACTCGAGACATCCGACGAGTTTATCGACGAGGCGGACGGCGAGTCGGACCCGGCCAAGCTCGCTGAGGCGTTCTCGATGGGCGGTCGGGCGTCTTCGTCCAAGACTCCCGGAGAGGAGGACTTGGATGATGAGGACGAGACGGACCTGGATGCGCTTGAGCAAATGTACAACCAGGTCAACTCCGCGGTGGCGATTGAGAAGGAGGTTGCGGCGGATGCTATCGGGGAGTTGTTTACGGCTACCAAGGCGGCGTTCATGCCGTTCGTCGAGGAGTCGGTGACCGTGCTCTTTGAGCTGCTGGACCACTACTATGAGGGCATCAGGAAGAGCGTGATTGTTGCGCTGTTCTCGTTCATCAGGACAATCTACGAGCTGTCGGAGCCGCAGGAGTGGGTACAGGGAGCTACAGTTGTGAGTTGACTGCAAAAGTGTTGGATGAAGCTGATAGTCAGCAAATCCCCTTCCACGCCGACGTCAAGAAGCTCGTCGATCACATCCTTCCCCCAATCTTCGAGGCATGGAAGACTGAAGACGACAAGTGGGTCTCTTTCCTGCAGTTGACGATGTGCCCTCCCGCTCTGCCCCTTTCCCCTCTACATGATGACACAATTTACTCAGCTCACTCCGACGCTAAGCGTGTGCGGAAGCAAGACAATTGTCTTTACTATCTGATTCTCCCATTCCCTACTCCAGTCTAGATCGTGTCACGATAACCGAAGCTGACTATCAGATCTGTTGTCATCCTGCTCTGCAGCGAGCTCGCTGAGACGATGAACAAGTGCGGTCCTGCGCTTGTGGAAGGCCAGCTCGACCAAGTCGCCCACTTTGCCGTCGAGATTCTCGAGAAGAAGGCCATGTGCCAGCTCGACCCCGATCAGGACGACGACAATGTCGACGAGGACTCGTCCGAGTACGAGGCGGCTCTCATTTCAAACGCCGCGGATGTGTTTGGCGCGATGGCCAACGTGCTCGGCCCGGACTTTGCGCAGGCGTTCGGCTCGGTCCTGCCTCTTATCGGGCAGTACTCTGAGCCCAAGCGGGCAAACTCTGAGCGGAGCATGGCGATTGGGAGCTTGGGAGAGATCATTGTTGGTCTCCGAGGCGCTGTTACTCAGTTCACCCAGGTAGGTCTTTCCTTGAGGTCCACAGGACGAGCTGACCCTTAGCAACTCCTCCAAATCATCTCGCGCAGTCTTCGCGACGAGGAAGCCGAGGTCCGCTCCAACGCCGCTTTTGCTGCCGGTGTGCTCGTCGAGTGCTCCGACGCCGACCTCACTCAGCACAACACTGCCCTCCTCACCGCCCTCCAACCCTTCTTCACCGTCCCCGACCACTCTGCCCCACCACTCTACAACGCCCGTGACAACGCCGCCGGCGCCATCTCCCGCATGATCAGCAACAACCCCACCTCCATGCCCCTCGAGCAGGTCCTCCCCGTCATCGTCTCGGTCCTGCCATTGCGGTACGACACGCTCGAGAACCGGCCGGTCTACTCGGCCATCTTTACCATCTTCCGCATCCGCCCAGAACTGCTCGCGCCTCATATGGACAACCTCCTTGCTGCGTTTGCGCACGTCTTGCTGGATCCTGCTCACGAGGATGAGACGACGGACGAGACCAAGGCGGAAATGAAGGCGTTGGTGGAGCATCTCAAGAGTCAGATCCCGGACAAGGTGGCCGCCGCGGGGTTCCAATGATGAGGGGGATGAGAAATAGATCTTAATGTAGAAGCTTTTCGGTGTACTTAGATGGCGATGCTTTCGTCTAGTTTGGATTACTCATGTATATATCAGAACGGTGTGACCCGATAGCGGACCAATTCCCACCGTGCCTGGCGTGTTTCAGATCACGAAAATGCCGTCACACCTATTCCACACGGTTTCCGCCGTTCCAACAAGATGATGACGATGAGAGGCTGGACATGCTGGTTTTGTTTGTCAGTTCTTCCCGCCCGCCTCCTCAGGGCCATACAGTCTGCGGATGATGGTAGTGCAGCCTCCCTCTGTCATTGTAAGCCGCGTCTGCACAGCCTCACCAAACATTATAAAAGCGCTCGAATCGCCATCCCCTGGTCTTCTATCCTCTGATCTCCCAACGCCCACGTACCCATACCAGTAGCTTGTCCTACTTCGTCTCTACCCCCACCACTACCCTCACCACTACCCAAGATGCTAAGCCGTCTCTGGAACCCCTTCGGGAGGTCTTCCGTCACCCCATCGAAGCGGTCCCTCACAAGCTCCAAGCTGTCCTCCAGCACCCACTCCAGTCCCGGCGCCAGCATCCACACTGCAGCCGCCGCCGAATCCAAGGTCGTCCTCGAGTTCAGTATCACTTCCGATGCTGCTCTCATGGACAGCTTGCACAAGGCGTCCGGAGGCCGGGTCACCATCAACAGCCTTCCCCATATCGTCATCCCCTCGCTCGACCACAGCCTCGTCGACATCGGTGATTTCACTGAGAGCGAGACGTTCGGCAAGGCCCAGTTGACCGGTGACGCCGACACGGTCAACAAGGACCTCCAGCGCTCGGACAGCCTCTCCCCCAATGATATCCTCATCATCACTCCGCCGCCGGGCACTCCTATCAACCCCTACCCCAAGACATCGATCTATGCCGATGTCGACCCCTTCATGACATCCTCCTTCGACGACCTTCCCACTGCGTACGACAGCACCGACAATGCCATTCCGTCAAAGGCGTACGTCGATCAGCACAAGGGCGTTATGGTACCCAGGGTTACCGCAAAGAAATCGGAAGAGCTGGCGCCGGTCGGCGGGAAGACCCTCTTTGCGCCTCACCTGGCTATCTATCGCGAGCTGCTCGCGGCGCTCAAGACGGCCTTTGAGGCGAGGGATGTTGCCAAGGGCTTGCAACTTGCCAGCGGTAATATAGTGAGTCTCAGCAGCCCGCTATTGTTACAAGCTGACTCCCAGAATGGCGTGATTGCGGACAGTGGGATGGGGTACAGGGCATTCGGGGATCTGACGGGAGGGATCGAGAAATTGAAGCTGTGAGTCGTCGACGATCAAAGCAAGCATCTGTGATAGAGCTGATGCTCAGACTTCTCTGCTCGCTACAGATCCATGCCCAGACGATCCAAGGGCTCGCTCAGACCGACGACACCATTAGTCTCGAGGGCCTAGTCTGGACTCTCAAAGAGATGATCCAGACGATAGAGCCTAGCTCCATCTCGCCGGCCCGAAAGTCCACCCAGGTCCGACAAGGCTTCCATGACTTGCCCCCCTTCCGCCAGGATCGTCTCGGCGGTATGTCTTTAAGCTCACTCTGAGAATGCCGCTGACAGCTCAGGAGTGTCGCTCGACAAGCATGCCAACATCGTCGAGAGGACCACGAATCTCCTGCTGTCCACCATGTACAGTCTCCTCCTCGAGCTCGTCCAGGAGATTGGCAACGTCACCACGGACAACTCATTCGCCTTCCGCTGCGACATGGTCAAGTCGGCCATCCTCCGACCCCTCGCACCCTTCGCCCCTGTCCAGATGCACAAATATGCCGGCGGCGGGGCCATCTACCGTCGCCAAGTCTACAGCGACTACCAAACTGCAGTCATCGCAGCGGGCGAAGACATCGACAAGGCCAAGCACGACTGGTCGGAGGCCGACAACAGGCTCGTGGGTGTTCTGTGGGGTCAGATGCAGAATGCGGTCGCGCCCCAGGTACTCCAGGTCGCGAAAGAGAGGGCCACTGCGATGCAAGGTCTGGGGAACGCGAGCAAGAAGCTCATGGAGTACGCTTAGACTCATGGGCCGTCTATCAAAAAGGGAAGGGCTTCTTGCCCGGGTAGAATAGAAAGTCACATGTCTGCGATGCAGTCTTGTAGTTGCTGAGGAGACTCTGCCTTGGCTGCGATGGCTGCCACTGCCACATCACAGAGCGTAGATCGTTTGCCATTGGTCGTTGCGCGATAAGGGGTTCACGGCATCCGCATTCCCCATTCCCAATCAGATCCCGCCGGAACGTCATTCCTCCGCTGCCAATGGGCCATGGGCCGGCTACGCAGAGATCCCACCCAGAGCATAGCTTACTCGTTCATACATCTCCCCCTGCGACTACAAGGAGGGTATATACAATGGCGGAACCTCAAATTCCCGTGAGTGCCTTTGCTGTCCGCCACGAACGTTCCTGCCTAAGGCCTGATCATCCCCTTTGGATTTCGAGGGTCCCCACACAACTTGGCATGGGCTGCTTTGTCCTGAATGACCGCTGATATAGCCTCTTCTGCTTCTACTCTACCACCCTCACCCATCACCATGTCGACCGCACAATCCATCCTTGCTGGCTCTTCTACCCATAATCAGATCGAAGCATGGGCGTCCCACCTTGGAGCGGACCAATCCGTTCCCGGTACCCCCGGCGTCGGTGCCGTGCCCAACTCGTGAGTCCTGCAGTCTAAAGTGCACTCCCTCAATTCATACCTGAAAGGCTCCTGAGCGAGGGAGTTTGGAGTCAGAAGTATGAGTCAAGAGGGTGGGGAATGAATGGCAAAGAGGGTATATATCGGGCCCTGAAATGGGAGTTAAGCCGTAGTATGAGTTAAGGGGGAGCAGCCTGTACACGCACTCGGAGCTGACTATCAGTATCATCTCAATGCGAAAGAAGCAGGCCGGTCACTCTGGACCGCTCAAAAAGGTCCTCGTCGCCAACCGCGGTGAGATCGCCATTCGCGTCTTCCGTACCGCCCACGAGCTGGCCATGTCCACCGTCGCCATCTACTCGCACGAGGACCGACTTGGCGCGCACCGATACAAGTCGGATGAGAGTTATTTGGTCGGAAAGGGCATGACGCCCGTTGCGGCTTACTTGGCCCAGGACGATATCATCCGGGTTGCGCTGGAGCACGGTGTTGACATGATCCACCCCGGGTGAGCTGAGCTGCCGGAACGTTTGATGATAGTTGCTGATAACTAGATACGGTTTCCTCTCTGAGAACGCCAGCTTCGCCAAGAAGGTCGAAGACGCAGGAATTGCCTTCATCGGCCCCAGGCCCGAGACCATCGACTCGCTCGGTGACAAGACAAAGGCCCGTACGCTTGCGATGAAGACCCAAGTCCCGGTCGTTCCCGGTACACCTGGCCCCGTCGACACGTACCAGGACGGAGCTGCCTTTATCGAGGAGTACGGTTTCCCGGTCATCATCAAGGCGGCTATGGGCGGTGGTGGACGAGGTATGCGAGTTGTTAGGGACAAGGAGAGCTTCAAGGAGAACTTTGAGCGAGCCGTTTCCGAGGCAAAGAGCGCGTTCGGCGACGGGACCGTCTTCATCGAGCGTAAGTATAGGGACGCGAGAGGAGCTGATGGTAGGTTTCCTTGACCACCCGAGGCACATCGAGGTCCAGCTGCTTGCCGATGGCGAGGGTAACTGTGTCCACCTCTTCGAGCGAGACTGCTCCGTGCAGAGGAGGCACCAGAAGGTCAGCTCGGCGGACCTCATGTAATGGACGAGCTGACCTTCAGGTTGTCGAAGTCGCCCCCGCTCCTCACCTCGACGAGCCTGTCCGCCAGGCCATCCTCAACGATGCGCTCAAGCTCGCACGCGCCGTCGGATACCGAAACGCCGGTACCGCCGAGTTCCTGGTCGACCAGCAGGGCAGGCACTACTTTATCGAGATCAACCCTCGTATTCAGGTCGAGCACACTATTACCGGTACGTTCGCCTAGCGTTCTCAGGTACCGACCTAACTTTGCAGAGGAGATCACCGGTATCGACATCGTCGCTGCGCAAATCCAGATCGCCGCTGGCGTGACCCTCGAGCAGCTGGGCCTTACCCAGGAGAACATCCACCGAAGGGGCTTTGCAATCCAGTGCCGTATCACCACTGAAGATGCTGCTGCTGGATTCCAGCCGGATACCGGCAAGATCGAGGTGTACCGATCTGCTGGTGGAAACGGTGTGCGACTGGACGCTAGCTCCGGTTACGCCGGCGCGCAGATCACCGTGAGTCGCAGTCTAGCTTTTAGCTCAAAGCTAATCCGTAGCCCCACTACGACTCCCTGCTCGTCAAGTGCTCCGTCAGCGGTGCCACCTACGAGGTCGCCAGGCGGAAGATGCTCCGAGCTTTGGTCGAGTTCCGTATTCGCGGTGTCAAGGTAAGTCGACCGCTAGCATTGGCTGACCCAGACCAACATCCCGTTCTTGATCCGTCTCCTTACCCACCCGGTCTTCGAGTCCGGCAAAACCTGGACCACGTTCATCGACGACACACCCGAGCTCTTCAAGCTCGTCCAGTCGCAGAACCGAGCGCAAAAGCTGCTCGCTTACCTCGGAGACGTCGCCGTCAATGGCTCGTCGATCATGGGCCAGATGGGCGAGCCGGGTCTCAAAACCGAGGCTATGATACCGGTCATTGTTGACAACAACGACTCGAGCAAGGTCGTCGACACGAGCGTGCCGTGCGAGAATGGCTGGAGGAACATCATCGTCAATGAAGGGCCCGAGGCGTTCGCCAAGGCCATCAGGGGCTATAAGGGTTGTGTAAGTTCAGAATTGTCCAGACAGGTCATGGCTGACGTTCAGCTCATCATGGACACAACCTGGCGAGACGCCCACCAGTCTCTCCTCGCCACCCGGATGCGTACGGTCGACATGGCCAACATTGCCCGCGAGACCTCGCACGCCCTCCAGAACGCCTACTCGCTCGAATGCTGGGGCGGCGCCACCTTTGACGTGGCCATGCGCTTCCTGTACGAAGACCCCTGGGACCGTCTCAGGACCCTCAGGAAGCTCGTCCCCAACATTCCCCTCCAGGCTCTCGTCCGAGGCGCGAACGCTGTCGGGTACACCTCGTACCCCGACAATGCCATCTACGAGTTCTCCAAGAAGGCCGTCGAGGCTGGTCTCGACATTTTCCGTGTCTTTGAGTGAGTCTACGAGTGGGGGCCTGGCTGACGATCAGCTCGCTCAACTACTTTGAGAACATGAAGCTCGGTATCGACGCTGCCAAGAAGGCTGGGGGTGTCGTCGAGGGTACCATCTGTTACTCTGGTGATGTCGCGAACCCCAAGAAGACCAAGTACACCCTGCAGTACTACCTCGACTTGACAAAGCAGCTCGTCGATGAGGGCATCCACGTCCTGGGTATCAAGGACATGGCAGGTCTGCTTAAGCCTCAAGCTGCCACCATGTGAGTCTCAGACCCTTGACGGCTTGATCGTAAGCTGACAAACAGGTTGATTGGCGCGATCAGGAAGGAGTACCCCGACCTCCCAATCCACGTGCACTCGCACGACACCGCCGGTATCGCCGCCGCCAGCATGATCGCCTGTGCTATCGCCGGAGCCGATGTCGTCGATGTCGCCATCGATGGTGAGTGTCACGGCAGGACTTGAGCTGACTTCAGACCTCTCCGGTCTCACCTCGCAGCCCGCCATGGGTGCCGTCTGCATTGCGCTCGAGCAGTCCGGTCTCGGCACGGGTATCTCGCACGAGAACATCCAGGCCCTCAACTCGTACTGGTCCCAGATCCGAGTGCTTTACAAGTGCTTCGAGGCCAATGTCCGCGCGTCAGACTCTGGTGTCTTCGACCACGAGATGCCGGGTGGACAGTACACCAACTTGCAATTCCAGGCTTCTCAGCTGGGTCTGGGTACGCAGTGGATCGAGATCAAGAAGAAGTACATTGAGGCCAACCAGCTCGTAAGTCTTTACAAACGGCATGATGTGAAGCTAATAAGTAGTGTGGCGACATCATCAAGGTCACCCCGTCTTCCAAGACCGTCGGCGACTTTGCCCAGTTCATGGTCTCCAACAACCTCTCCAAGCAGGACGTCATTGACCGCGCCTCGTCCCTCGACTTCCCCCAGTCCGTCGTCGAATTCTTCCAGGGCTACCTCGGCCAGCCGTACGGCGGCTTCCCGGAGCCCCTGCGGTCCAACATCATTCGCGACAAGGCGAGAATCGACAAGCGACCTGGACTCGAGATGAAGCCTCTGGACTTTAAGAAGATCAAGGAGGAGCTAAGGGAGCGATTCGGCTCGCACATCTCAGACTACGATGTTTCGAGTTACTGCATGTACCCCAAGGTGTTCGAGGAGTACCAGGGCTTCGTGGAGAAGTATGGTGATCTGAGGTGAGTCAAGCAGTGAAATTAGAAGGACAGTGCTGACTTGGTAGCGTGGTCCCGACCCGATTCTTCCTCGGCAAGCCTGAGATCGGAGAGGAGTTGACCATCTCGATCGAGCAGGGAAAGACCCTCACCATCAAGCTCCTCGCGGTCGGTACGCTCAACACCGACAAGGGTACCCGAGAGGTCTTCTTCGAGCTCAACGGAGAGGTGAGCTACTTAGCTCCTACCGACGAAGTAGGCTAGAGCTGACTCAGTAGACCCGAGCCGTTGTCATCCAGGACACCAACGCTGCTATCGAGCACGTCAGCAGGGAGAAGGCGTCTAGCGACCCCGGATCAGTCGGATCGCCCATGGTAAGTAAACTATCTCGCGGTATTGTGGACTTTGCTGATGTGCCTAGTCCGGTGTCGTCATCGACGTCCGTGTCAAGGAGGGCCAGGAAGTCAAGGCTGGTGACCCGCTCTGCGTCCTGTCCGCCATGAAGGTAAGCTAGCCGAGGCACTTGAATCATCGTGAGGGAAGATGGCTGATCCGCGCAGATGGAGTCTGTCGTCTCCTCGCCCGTATCCGGCAAGGTCAAGCGCGTCCTTGTCAAGGAAAGCGACTCGATCGCGCAGGGCGACTTGACTGTTGAGATCACCCACTAGAATGCTTTGCTAAACATCGCCCCGGAAGGCTCGTTGTGAATTTTGTCTACACAGGAATGCATTAGACGTTGTGTGCTGCATCTCGATGCCTTCCGCTGTCCCGCAGCATGGTCATCAGCCCTACAGCTGATGCAACATGCGTGCTGCACAAGGCCAGACTTTGCATGAAAGAAGGCGCCACAGGAAGATGCCGTAATACCCCGGACAAACCGGCTATTTTTCGAATTTCCGAATCCGGCGAACGTGCCTGATTTTCACCCCTCCACAACACCTTCTTCGCACTTACTCTTTCGGCCATTTTCATGCCACAGCTATCTCAATGCGGCTTGACTACACCATCCCCGCGCACTCGATGCAATGCAGCGACGTCAGTATGGCTCGAAGAATAAGGCGCGTCCGCTGCCAAGCGCGAGGCAGACGCCACTGTCACGTCGGTCGTCGGAGTTTTTGGGATTCTGTGTCAGTCCGCTCCGGCAATCTGAAGGTACAAGAGGTCTGCCAGTTACGTCTCCTGTTCATATACCTACCACTTCTACTTCATCTCTGCTTCGTTCTTGGATTGACGAGTGCTGCTGTGCAGACTCATTATTAGATCATATCGATCGCTCCACCGCCCTTCGGCACCTCCCCTCCTCTCCCTTCTTCGCTTCCTCCGACGTCCCTCCAAGCTCGACCGCAAGATGCGCTTGTCCGCCCTTTTCGTCCTCCTCGCTTCGGCTGCTGGATCGGTCATGGCTCACATGGAGATGATTGACCCGTTCCCCATTCTCTCGCCTGCCAACCCTGCGGTCAGCTGGGAAGTCAAGAACTACAACATGATGGCGCCGTTGACGTGGTCGGGGGATGATCTGCCATACCCTTGCAAGGGGTACCTGATGACTGCTCCAGCAAAGGTGGGTCTCCTGTCTGAGTCAAGGCATAATCAAGCTGATCGACAGGAACGGATATCTCAAAAGACCTGGCCAGCGGGCTCCTCCCAATCTGTTACTCTCGGCCCAAACGGCGCGACCCACCGGGGCGGCTCATGTCAACTCTCCCTCTCCTACGACTATGGCCGCACCTGGCAGGTCATTCTCTCCATCATGGGCGGCTGCCCTACCGACACCCACAGAATGGACTTTGTCCTTCCATCCGAGGCCCCCTCGGGCGAGGCGGTATTCTCGTGGTCGTGGTTCAACCACCAGGGGAATCGGGAGATGTATCAAAACTGCGCCATCATCACGGTCACGGGCGGCGGGGATGGGTTGTCGCCGGCCGACTACCCGCCTCCGTTTGTCGCCAACGCAGGGGTGAACAAGTGTTCAACGGTGGAAGGGGTGGATCCGGTGTTCCCGAACCCGGGGAAGAATGTGCGGTTTGGAGGGGACTACAAGGGGCAGGTGATCAGTCAGCCGAGGGGAATTACGGGGGAGAATTGCGTGGATCAATATGCGGGGGAAACGCCTGCTGGGTCAGAGGGAAGGAGGGAGGCGGGCGTGGAGTCGGCGCCGGCCTCGTCGTCATCTACCGCAGCGCGGAGCTCGACGTCCTCGGTTACCACGGCACAATCCACCGCCGCCTCCAGCACCAGTACAGCTGTAAAGGAGGCTACCTCGGTCGTCGGAAATCAGCATATCGTCACTCCCCCAGCTCCCAGACCTTCCACCACGACCTCCTCTTCCACCGCTCCTACCACTTCCTCGACTCCATCGCCCGCTTCTTCCTCAACCGCTGAAGCATCATCCTCTGCGTCCTCTTCGGCGGTTCCATTCTCTGAAACATCATCAGCAACGGCACCCACTATCACCGCGGCTCAGACTACCACCCTCTCACCGGAGAGGCCAGCATCATCCTCATCGTCCTCTTCATCCTCTTCATCCGTAACGGACACGTCAACTACACCCATACCCGCCCCTACTGCGATCTCCACGACCGAGCTCCCCACTCCATCCCCCTCATCTTCAAGTTCTTCCTCCACCTCCACCCCCTCGCCCGGCGTAGGCAGCTCAACATGTAAGCGGAAGACGAGGCGGTCAGAGGATGGGCTGGTAGTACAGGGTGGACAGTTCAGGCTGGTAAGGCGGGTCGTCAAGCAGGGAGAAGGGGGGCGGAGATTACATTGGGATCGATCAAGTAGCTTGGCCCTTGACGGGCGGGGTGCGTGATCGATAAGGTTGGACCAGGAGGAACGGGGCAGTGGTACTGCGTGTATATGGACTCTACTTGTAGATACATAGACAAATCATGAAGACGACAATCGGCTCAACATCTTGATCCGCACTCGACGCGCACGCGACTGTGGCCCAGCTCGACACCATTTCAAGACAGGCAAGGTCCGGCTGCATTGACGTCTCTAAATCAACAAATACCGCCAGCTTATCAAATTACGACTGTCATGTAGCTACCTACGCCTGACGCGATCTCCCGACCCGTCCGCTTGCTGGGCGCTCTGCAGACGGACGACCGCCTGGTTTAGGATGTGCTCCGAGCCGATCTCTGGTCATGCCGGTCGGTCTGGTCGTGTGGTTCTTGGTCCCGGCCGGGGATCGTCATGGGGATCCTCCTTCCTTCTTCGCTGCCTCCTCCCTCATCCGCCTGTCCTCCGCGCCCAGCTCGACATCCAATAACCGCGATACAGCCATGAATCTGAAAAGTCAGCTCGACCCTCTTGGCCTGAACAAGTAGATGAGAACTCACTGTGATCCACAGTTGATACCTATCTTCTGCATCGACCCCAGATGCTCCGACAGCTTGTCCATCTGTACTTCTGATTCCTGCAAAGCGACAGTGAGATTACGGAGACGCGAGGCGAGGTGGGCATAGTGCCGGAGTTTGGGATTGGAGTTGGAGGACATAGCGAGAGGAGTTTGGGCAGGGGCCTTGAGTCTGGATCAGGTGATGTGTTTGTTGGTAGCTCCGCGCTGTCTGCTCCTCAGGCTACTGACTGGTTGGGTGGATGTGTTGGTGGATGTCAACGCGCAAGACGGACGCGACTTTGGTTTTGAGTTTTAATCAAGCTTGTTTGCTGACGTAACCAGTTTGCCACCCGTACTTCGGGATTTTCCGCCGATCCTTCCTGATTTTTCCAGACATCCATCTCTCTTCACATCACTGCTATAACAGCTGCTTGCGATCTCACACACTAGGACCCACAGCAGCTTACGCTCGCTTCCCCTCGCATATAAGGCGAAGCCATAGAAACAATTGCCCTTCATCGATCGGATTCACCATGAAGTGGAACATTGGTACCACCGCTTCGTCCTCCTCCTCGACCCCCCTCCTCCCGGCTAACCATCCCGCCTTCCTCTCAACCTCCCGGTCAGGTGGCACCCCACCTGCCGGATGCCCCATGCACAACTCCCCACCCGCCATCACACCCGCCACTCCCTCCCCCTCGATCCCGCGAGCCAAAGCCGCCGAGTGCCCTATACCGCACGACCAGCGTGCCTTGCACCCCCTAAACCGGATTCCGCTCGGTCTGTCAGCGACGGAAAAGGCGCCGGGGCAGGTCCTGGACTTGCCTACTGAGCGGGAGGTCTCGTCCATCCCCCGCCCGCAGCATGTAGGGGACGGGGAGGACCTATTGCCAGAGGATAGGCATGATGGGAAGTGGGAGTACCCGTCGCCGCAGCAATTCTACAATGCATTGGTCAGGAAGGGATGGGAGACGCCAGAAGAGAGTATAGAGATGGTGGTGGCGATCCACAACTTTTTGAATGAGCGGGCATGGGAGGAGGTCATGGCCTGGGAGAAGCGTTTACCTGGGTGAGTTTTCTGTTTTGCGATTTACTACTAGAGGCGGCGCTGACTGTTCAGAGGTGAACATGCACAATTGGCACGGTTCGAGGGGAAACCAGGCGACCTCTCGCCAAAAGCACGGATGCACCTCTGGGCGGGCAAAGTCTTCCCCTCCATGTTCAACACGGAGCCCCCCTTTGACAGGCACGACTGGATCGTCACCCGGCCAGATCCAAACGGGACTGCCGAGCCAGTCAAGCAATCCCCTGCCGCCCAATTCATCAATCACCAAACCCAGGCATCATCGTCAAACCCCGCTCAGCCATCGGCGCCATCACCGTTCGCAGCGGCGACGCGGACATCGACGACACGCTATGTCATTGACTACTATGATGCAGGGAAGGACGAGGACGGGATGCCGGTGTTCTCGTTGGATGTGCGGCCGGCGCTGGATAGCTTCCAGAGCGTGTCGGAGAGGGTCAAAGTGGGCGTGGAGGAGTGGATGCGGGGACAGAGCGGGACGGCATGACGCGGTACGGGAGGGGATAGGGGGCGGTACACGACGCTACGACCTGTTGATGCACCACTTAGCGCTTCAGAGACGGACTTGGAGTCGCATGAGATGGCCTCGACCGGGGAGGACGCGGTCGCAGTCGCGGCCGACTTGGAACAAGCAGATACATCTCAGATATAAGATCGCAGTGACGGGCACTACTTCTTGTCTTGTCCCAGACCAGAAGCGCTGAGAGTCAGCCTCGACCTGGAGGTTCCTGTTACGAATACTTACTGATTGGTCGCCACCTGGATAGCACGAGCCATCGTCGACCGTACCCTGCCGTCTTCCATTGTCAGGAGACCAGCAATGGTGCATCCACCAGGAGCTGTCGAATAAGCTTCATCCCCTATCGCAAACGGCCAGGTCGGTAAAGCTCACTCGTCACGCTATCTTTCAGCTGCGCAGGGTGTAATCCCGCATACAGCGCCATCCGTCCTGTACCCTGTATAGCTATCCAGTCAGCTACCATCCCTTCCTTACGGACTCAAGAAACGGCGAGCTCACTCTGCGCAGCAAGCTCCAACGCCTCCGCTCTTGGCAATCCCATCATCACACCACCGTCCGCCATCGCCTCCAACACTAGCGCAACGAACGCCGGACCTGAGCCCGCCAGAGCTGTACATGCGTCGAAATGCTTTTCGTCCAAGAAGCGACAGCGGCCGCAGGAGGTGAAAATGGCGAGGAGGAGAGCGCGGGTGTGGGCGGATTCGAGTGGAGTAACGACTGTCATGCCTTCGCGGATCTGACGGTCAGATAGGCAGCGGACTATGATTCGATTGCAGGGTCTCAGAAACAGGCATGCCTGTGCAAGACGGACTTACTTTGCAAGGGGTATTTGGCATGGCTCGGACGACCTCCGTGTCTTTAGGAACCCATGATCGCAATTGCGACAAAGTCACACCTGCACAGATGGAGATGACAAGCTTGCCAGAGATAGCCTCTGACATGCCCTCCTCTTCGAGTATTTGGCGCGCGACCTGCGGCTTCGAGCTAGAGATTCAGCTCCTGCTCTTTGTGCTCATATGGCACGACTGACCAGATAAGAACCACGTCCGCCTCGCTCACAGCCCCCACGTTCCCCTTTCCCGCTCTGACCTCCACGCTCTCACCCCTACCGCCCAGCGCAGCAAACACCTTTCGCAACTTCCGTCCTGTCTCTTCCCGGCCTACCGTCGCTATGAACTTGGAGGGCAGCGTCTCGTCTGGCGCATCTAGGAACATGGACGCCGTGGGCGTCGAGATACCCGACGCGGGCTCGTGGGTGCCAGTACCATTTGGCTGCGCGGGAGCTGCCAGGCGAGACTCGAGAGACGAGAGGACACCAGAGAGGATGGCGACGCCCATGGTACCGCATCCTAGGGATGTCAGCTAATAGTTGATGGTCGAGTCGAATTGGGCCGGTGAGGTGTACCTACCGAGGACGGCGAGTGTGTAGCCCATTTTGATTATGAAGTCGGTGGTAGTTCACCGAATCTGGACTGATAATGAGACTGCTTAGCTGCGATGGGGTTTGACTGAAAGATAAGAGGCAAAGTCAGCTGCAAGATCATGCCCGAGCAAAGTCTTGCTGAATCTCGGTTAAACGTTAACTCGCCAACCCGCTCAACTCCGTTCACACCGAGTCGACCGACAACACCGACCGCTGCGGCGACGATATGAACGCTCATTCACCCACTATCTACTGACCAACATGATCCACGCAGTCCTCATATTCAACACAGCAGGTACCGTCCTCCCGCTCAAGCTGTTAAATCGCAGCTGACAGTACAGGCAAGCCCCGCCTATCTAAGTTCTACACCCCCCTCTCCCCCCTCGTCCAGCAATCCCTCATCTCCCAGATCTTCTCACTGATCTCCGACCGTCCAGCCGGAGTATGCAACTTTCTCGATGCGCCTGATCTCGTTTTCCCCACACCGGGCTCTAGCGGGAGTGACCCGAGTGGGAAGGGAAAGGGAAAGCAGGGGGATCTGGATTTGGGGAGGAGGGAGGATGAGGCAAGGGTGATTTATCGGCACTATGCGACGCTGTACTTTGTGTGAGTGTTCCTGTCGGTGGAGCCTCATGCGGTCCAGTAGAGCGCTATAGCTGATGCTATGCAGCTTCGTTGTGGATGAGGCTGAATCGGAGCTCGGTATCTTGGATCTGATCCAGGTAAGCCTGCCCCTGCTCGCTGCCCCTGCTCGCTATGGCCCCGATATGGACACCTTCTCGCGGCTATACTGATCGCGTCGCTCCGTCTTCACAGAGTACCATCTGTGACTCCGGCTGACATACTGACAGGTCTTTGTCGAGTCGCTCGACCGGTCATTCGAGAACGTATGCGAGCTCGACCTGATCTTCCACTTTGACGAAGTGAGCTTGTCCCAACGTACCGCCCTTTCTCTCAAGCTGACAGCAAGGTACACCACGTCCTGTCCGAGATAATACAAGGCGGACTGGTACTAGAGACCAATATCAACGAGATCAGCCAATGTGGTGAGCCTCCTCTGCTCCGGCCAAACACTCCAAGCATCTCGCGCCCCTCGAGGCCTTCAAGCTGATCCGCTAGTCCAAGCATCAAGCAGGAACAGAAAAGCCTCAGCAGCGTCCGCCAGCCCGCTCATCCCCTCTGCGTTCGGGGGGCAGAAGGGCGGTCGAGGCGGAGGCGGAGGTGGAGGAGCCTTTGGAAGAGGAGGAAGTGCGGATGGGCCGAGGAAATGGCTAGCTGCTATTGGTGTATAGGGCTGCGGTATCTCTATTGCCTAGCGGCTATGCTTTCTTGTTGTAGCTATCTATGAAGAGCAGAGTCAAATGCAGGAGCTCGGACGCTCTGATATAGCGCCCAAGCGGCTATACGCGATTCCGATATCCGACGGTTCCCCGCCCGGCATACGGCCACCTGTGCCCTGCCCTTCTCTTGACTCGCACATTGCACTCCCTCGCCCGAAGCAAACATGAAAGCGCCTACAGGAGACCAAGCGTACACGCTCGTATCGCTCGTCAATAGAGAAGACGCGCCGGTGCAGCTCTCCCCTTTTGTCTGGAAGACGATTATCGAGCTGAGGTAGGTCGCGCCTGTCTTTACCTGTTCCACCTTTAAAGGCCTTTTGCGTGGGCCCGCGTTGGGCGACCCGCGTCCAGAAAGGGGTAATAGTGGATCGTCGGTCTTCAAGCTGATACATGTCCAGATACCTAGGAGTCAACTACAAGGAAGACCCGAGGACATTCGATGGGATTCGGACGGACCTGGCCAAGGAGCTGGGGGACGAAAAGATCCTGGTACCCGTACTGAAAGATGCGGAGGGGGAATGGCTCAAAGACTCGTTCGAAATTGCGCTCTACGTGAGTCGCGGCAATAGGTTCTTTCTGAAGAGAAAGGTAGCTGACATCTCAGCTGGACCGGACGCACGCCCTGCCCAAGGGCAAATCCCTCTTCCTGCACGGTGTAGGCGGGAGGGAGTTCTGCCGCTTTGTCAACTTCTGGGCAGACACTGTACTCGCTCCTGACCTCGGCGCTATTGTTAGGCCAAGGGTATGTCGAGATCGATCCGAAGCTCTCTCATGGTACTGTGCTGATACTCAGACCTGCGCAAGTATACCCCCCGACTCGGCATCCTACGACTACTTTGCCCGTTCCCGCTTCTCCAACGCCGACGGCGCCTCCAAGGCCCTTGCAGACTCACACGACCCCGAGATCTCGTCTGCACGCTTCGCGTCCGCTCGCAAGTCTTTGGGTCTCATCAACAATATGCTGAAATACCAAGCGAGCCAAGGCAAGAAGTTTATCGGCGGCGACTTTTCGCATGCGGACGCAGCGGTGTTTGGGTGGTATATGTGGAGCACGCAGTTCGCGCCCGAATCCAGGGAGAAGGTGTGGGAGACGGAGGAGGCGGGCGGGGAGGCGGTCAAGACTTGGGTGGGCGAGATGAAGGGGTTGCCGGGGTGGCAGGAGGGCGAGTTTGAGCATATCGAGGCGGCGCAGAAGTGAGAAGACGACCCGAGTTATCTGAGGCGTGAACGTATTGTATCATGCATATCTGGACATCCCACGCCATCGATTCGTCCCTCCTCATCCACTCCTAGCGTTGTGCCTACTCACATCCTGCGCTGCTTGGCCAGGTTGGACAGGTCCATTGGCGGGAACTCGGCGCCCTCTGGTGGTTGTGCCGTCTTCCGGTTGGGTGGGGAGCTCATGTCGCTGCGCTCATCAGCTCTAATCTTCAAGTGGTACCCGCTACACAGCTCGCGGCGAGCAGTCCATGTATGGGGGATCGAGAGAATATAGACGTACCGTCTCAGCTCAACGAGAACAGTCTCGAGCGTAAAGTCGCGTCTCCAGTTCGCGAGCGAGGGGATACGGGCGAATTCCACCTACAGTTGTAAGCTTCGGTTCCTTATGCACCGATTTTATGTGAAGAGAACAGCTCACCAAACCTTGTGGGCTAACGCAGGGGAGGTTGATCTTGGATTCGAATTTGACCAAAGGGGGCATATCTGCTCAGTCAGTATGGTCCAACACTCATGAATTTTCGAGGCGGCAGGACCGCAAGTATCGACACCTGGAGCTGCTATCACTTCTCCGGACAACAAATCATCCCACGTCCTCCTCCGACCCAATTCCTAACCTTGCTTTCAAATCTCATACCGACAGAGCCGCCCTACTTGTGCCGCCTCGCGCCAATCTTAAACCCAACCTTAGGTGATATCTTTCGGACCACCAATGAAACCCAGTACATCTCTGCTTGATAATTCACCAGCGAGACAGACCAAACGTACCAGGATACCGATCTCCGCAGTAGATTGACAACGAGAAGATCCGGTTCTCGTATGCGGAATGAGGAGGGCCCAGAATCGTCCCATTCCATTCGTACATTGCTATATCGTCCGAGTCCTATAGCATCAGCTCCCTCTCCAGTGCGGATGAACATATTTTCGGCTGCTCTAAGACGGTGAGAAGAGTGATCTGGCCAGACTCACCCTCAGACCGTAGGAGCAGGATCCATCTCCGATACCCTTCTCGCCGTGCTCGAGCTCCGAGAGGAGGCGGAAACTGCGAGGAACTGCTGTATGAGCTCTCTTCCGTAAAAGGAGAGTCCACGACCCTCTTCTTAGAGAGATAAGCAGGGCGTCCGGAAGTGACGCGGGTCAGACGACCGTTAAGAGCGCCCCTCTCTGATAGTCGTAGAGTGCGGCAAGGACGCCAAGCTCACCTTTCGCCATCTTAGCACCGGAATCGCAATGAAAGGGTTCTCTAACTGTCCAGCTAGCTATCGAATGAGCACTATCAGCTGAGCCGCAGCGGTATAGCTAGCCAACTTATGAAGGTGAAAGGTGAAGGTGAGATGAAGGTTAACGTTGGGTCGAGGTTCATTCCATCACTGCCAGAGTGGAATTGCCAGAACGGGAAATTCCGGATGTCCACCACCACCTCACTCAGATTTCAGGCCATCCTATACTCTTCGTCTGTTATTCATATCTGCCTTCGTATACCCCACTACCGACTCCGATAAGCAGCAGATCAGGATGAACGCCCTCCTAGCTGAGATTGAGGCCAAGAAAGCCGCGATCCAGCTTCCAGCGAACGCCGCTGCTGGTCCCTCCTCCGCCGGGCCCAAGAAGTACATGCGCCGCGCCGAGGTCGAGGCTGCTAAAGAAGAGGAAGAGAGGGTACGGAAGGAGGCGGCTAGGGAGAAGTTGCGAAAAGAGAAAGAGGAGCGGGCTGCGAAGAAGGGAGGTGCTCCTTCTACTAAGCAAGTAAGTTATGACGTCCTGATCGGCTAGAGAGGGTCGGATTCAAGCTGACTTTGATAGGTAGAGTCAGCTCGGAATGCCGCCGTCACGCGGATAGCGGGCTCTCCTACCCCCGGTACCGGTAGCTCGGCGCTCTCGGCTACGGGCACGCCCGAGCCGGACCAGGCCAAGGATAAAGAATACCAAATAACGCCCGCCGAGACGACCCGGCGTCTTCGGGCACGAGGCCACCCCGTCCGCCTATTTGGCGAAGATGACAAGGACCGGCGCGCGCGACTTCGGGCTATAGAGCTCGGCGCGGACGATAGAGGGACGGGCGTCAAGGCGGACGCGTTCTGGCGGACGTTGAAGGGCGTGGAGGCGGGGCTGTTGGAGAGGGATGCGGAGCGGGCTGGGGCTGGGAAGAAGCGGAAAGCTGTAGATGAGGCGGAAGGGGAGGGGGCTGAGAAGGACAAGGAGGCAAAGGGGGAGAAGGAGGTGAAGAGGGGAGACGATGCGATTGATATGGTCGCGATCAAGGCGGATCTGAATAAGGCTTATCCGCTGGTGTACTGGGCGTTCAAAGTGAGTTCAGCTGGCCGTGGTGTGACCGGAGGTGGGGTCCAACCAGCTGACGGCAAAGAACATCTATAAGGAGTGGGAAGATTGGATGGAGGCCCGACCGGACGATATCAAGCGGACAACAGCGGGCAAGGTGGCGCTCGCGACGCAGGTTCAGTCGGGAGTCAACATGAAGCCTCTCTTCAAGCAACTCCGGTCACGAGTGAGTCGGTTGATCGCGGATCCTCGGCCTCGGCTGACATGCCAGGATATGCCTCCAGACCTCATCTACAAGCTAGCCGAGCTATGCCATCACGTCCAACAACGGCAATATCAGCGTGCAAACGATGCCTACCTCCGCCTGTCCATCGGGAACGCTGCGTGGCCTATTGGAGTAACTTCGGTGGGACTGCACGAGCGAGGCGCGCGCGAAAAGATCACGGAGGATGTGGTGGCGCATGTGCTGAATGACGAGGTCAGCAGAAAGTGGATCCAGGCTGTTAAGCGGTAAGTCTCACTGGGGGAATTGTCAAGTCCAGGGCTGATGGACAGATTGGTCACTTTCAGCCAGATGATTAGGCCCCCGAAGGACGCCGCACAAGCTATGGGATAGTCCTGACGCCGATGAGTTGGGATAGTCATCAGCCCTTCTACCTATCAGCTCAAACTGTCGTTTGCCGTTGTTGTATCGATTGATCTATATGCATATTATATACAAATGGGGACGTGTAATCTACCCAGTCTGGTCTGTCTACTATCTACAACAAGCAGTCACTAGCTAACTATCTATGTACGTGGTCCAACCCAAACCCCAAACCCCAAACCCCAACCCCATCACGTACTCATCAAGCGTCCCCCTGCCAACCGCCATTCCTCGCCTCAATGTTGATCGATTATAGACATTGTGATTCGCCGTGTATGAGGGATGCATGGGTGGTCGTGGGGGGAGTTGGGATGTCGTGGTGGTCATGGTAGTCGATAGTACACTTTGTGTTCGGCTTCTTCCCTCTCTGCTCCCTCGCTTCTCTTCCTCTCTTCCGCCTCGCCTGCCACTCCCGCTCAGCTAAGCCCGCCTCGCCAACTCGCTCGATGTCAACCCCAGCTCAAACGTCGTCCGCATTGGCTTGGTAGCCACAATCATCTTCTGCTTCCCCGGCACCTTCTTCATCCCTCCTCCGTTCGCACTATTCGACATGCCCGCGTGGGGAATCTCGGCCATGGCCATCCTGGCAAACAGCGCTCTGGACAGCGGCTGCGACTTGGGGAGATTGACCTTGGGGGGGCTGACGCTGGGCGTGCGGGAGGCGGGTCGGCTGGTCTGCGAGTGACCGCGGTACGGGTGGGAGGAGCCACTGGGGGTTGGGGACATGCTGGATGGGGTGATAGAGGCGAAGCGGGATGGGCCGGCCGAGGACGCGGAGGCGGAGGATGAGGCTTGGGCGTTGGAGAGTGGGGCGCTCATGCTGCCCGAGGTGGAAGAGGGGGATGTTGGGGTGGGCGCGGGATGAAGATCAGACTCAAAGTCCATTTGGTCAGACTCGCTCTCTTCGGACCAGGTTGGGGAGGTCTCGGGCGACCAGCCGGCGTTCCGGCGGGAGTAGGATGAGGCAGGCGTCTCGGTACGAAGGGACAATGACATGTTTGAAGGATTTGGAAGGGGAGATGGAGGGACGGAGGGGGTCCGTGCTGGTCGTCTGAGCAGGGAATGCGGTATGGGGTATGAAAGGAATGTAGCTGTGGGGGTCAGCGGAGTGCCTTTTCAGATGCTTGTAGCAGTACTGCCAGTGAACGTACAGTTTGAGAGGATGTGTAATGCTGAGTAGAGAGAGCGAGTGGCTCGTATATTTAGGCCTCGCAGTAGGGGTCTGATGGGGGTGATGTAGGCCGCTCGTCTGACCGGGCGTGGCGTTGGAGAGCTGCGTCTGAGCGATTATCTCGTGCGGTGAAGTGGTGGTCGTAAGTGAGGGTTCGTGCAAGGATGAGGGGCGAGGGTGAGGTATATATAATGCAGCAGGAGGCTGGTGTGAGAACAAGGATATTATGAATAGCATAGAGAGGCTGGGTGCGCCCCATCATAATCCAGTTGCCCCACGCTGCACGGTTCCGTGCCTGACATTTCCCCACCAAACTATCCAAGAGTTACGTCATTTAACCCCAGCAACGTCGTGTGGGGAAAGGAAATCAACACGCGCCACCGGTTACTCACTTCAGCCGACTGTAACATCTCCCCACTGCATGGCTCTGCCCCAGCGCTTCCAGCCCTTCCACGTTCATCGCCTCGGAGCCGGCCGTGGGAGGGAGGGTGCTCGGGCAGTGCGTAGCGAGGAAGGGCGCCGGCGCGGAACGACCGCCTTTCGGCTCGCATCCATCGCTGTCGCGCGGCGCTGAAGTCTATCTGCCAGCGATCGGAAGGGACAGCTTTGTGTGCAGTCCGGACGTCCTTGCTATCGACGCGGGCTACATCGTATACTGACTCACGCGGCCATGACGCGGACATGCCATCCTTCACTATCGCTAAAGTCATCCTTCGGTCCTTTTGGGACGTTTCAGCTCTCTGGCTTTGGTTTTTGGGTTACCGCCGAGGCCATGCCAGTCAACACTGCTCACTCTGGTGGGGCGAAGGACTGATCTACGCGTCTGCCTGTCATCTTTCACATACACTCACCTCATCGTGTCTACTAAGAGGCCATCATGCTTGATATGACGCGCTCGCGACACTCCGGGGCTGATCGGTTCGGCAAGCGGCAGAACGCGCCAGCGCTTACTAGCTTCTTCCTTTCGGATAGGTGAGCTTCCTCCATCACCAGGAAGGCAATTTAGGGCTGCTCTCAGGTCCAAGGGAGTCCAGTCCGGTGGCCAGCTGTACTGTGAAATCAGGCTGATCTCCCAGCTCGCCCATGTTCCACTACTCTGGCATAAACCCATCCGCATGGAACACAGGCTACGCGCTTCAAAGCGACGGGTGGGACTCGACCGTGCACCTTGCCTCTCAGAGCGGTGCAGCCATCACCTTTGATATCACCGGTACGCCCCTCTCGCCACTTCTATCCCACTTCAAGATCTACGCTGACGTGCAGCGACATCCCTCACCCTCCTCATTCCTTCCTTTGCAAACTGCACTTCCACCCTCTCGCTGAACGGCTCCGCCCCCGTCCCCGCCTGCCCCACCTCCGCCAGCGGCATCACCCTCCAGAACCTCCCGCGCGGGATCCATCAGCTCCAATATACCTTCAACGCGCTGCAGACGGGGCAAGAGGTCTCGTTTTGGGGTGTGGACGGTACGAGGCCGTATGACGGTCCGAGCTGGGGAAATGTGACTATTGATAGTGCGCGAAAGGGAGGACCGGGGGCGGAGCTCAAGTATGTGGGGGATTGGACGATGGAGGAAGGGGTATCGGGCGCGGGGAATAGGACGTTGGCGGGTACGGGCGGTAAAGGCTCGGCGGTCGAGTTTACGGGGAAAGGTACGTCATAAAGGCCAGATTGAGGGGATGGAGACTGACGGGATAGGATCAGCAATCTATCTGTATGGGAACACAGGACCAGGGTATAGCTCCGCTTCGATCTCGCTGGACGACGCGATAGTGGACTTATCGCTCAATTTCTCGGTCAGCTCTTCCATCCTTTGGGTTGGTCGCTGGGAACTTAGCTGACGGGGTAGGCAACTTGGTCATCTACATATCAACTCCTATGGTTCCGTACTGGGCTCGATCCCTCCCGCGAGTCCAAGGTGGTCATGACCAATCTCGAGGACAAGCGGATGGCGCTGGACTTTGTGGTGCTCACACCGAGTCAGGATGAAATTGCTTTACTGTAAGTCTGATTCGCCCTCGCTGTGGTACACCGTCACCATACGATCTGGCAAGACTGATAAAGCAGAAGCAACACCGCCCAACCCTTCCTCTCCACGCTCGCAGGCAAGATCGTCACTTTCGCCGTCATCCCCTTTCTCGCCCTCATCCTCCTCGGCCTCGCAATCTTCTTCCTCGTCCGCCGTCGGCGTCGAAGCACATGTCGGCGCGCCTCGGCTGGCTCAACCTCCACCCACAAAGCTCTGCGGCACCACGAGTCTATGCAGAGCTTCCCGGCCTCGCACCTGGACTATGGGCGCGATGCCCTTTCCGCCCATTCCGGGATGGCCGAGAAGGACTATTATGCGCCCGAACCGCCCGGGTCGCGATACAGCCTCCAGCCTCCGCTCAGTGCTCGGTCGATGGGGGAGGACGGGATGGTGACGTACGAAGAAGGGTTGAAGCGGCTCAGCGCTACCGAGCGGGACAGGAATCGGCGGAGCGCCTTGACGTCCTATCCCCACTCGGCGCTGTCCGGGCAGGACGGCTCAGACGCGCTATACAGCGCCGGTCTGACGTTGGGTCTCCCCTCCGCCGCGTACTCGCCATTTGGCTTTGCCGTCGATAAGACCGCGTCGCGACCAGGGAGCGACGCGCCCAGTCCTAGACGAGGATCGGCGCAATCGAGCTTCCTCAAGCCGTTTCACTTCCTCCTTGGCCAACCCAGTCCCTCGCCCGTCTCCCCTACGCTGGGATCGATTCCAGACGAGAAGGAGGGAGATATCGGCATGAGCGTCACCTCACCCTTCTCCGTCGGCAGTCCCACCTCCGTCAGCGCGGCGGAGCTAGCCTACTGGAGCAAGGCGACCGCCACCCGGGCAAACATCCAAAGTACGACCAGCCACTATCCCTCCGATCCGGGCTTCTCCCCGCTCTTCTCCTCCTCTTTACCCCTGTCCGACAGGGATCGGTCCGAAGGCGATGCCCACCCGTTTGCGCGCTTCAGACCATCGGACGGGCCCTCCGGTCGGACTTCCATCTCCTTCTCGGACGTCCTGTCCGTCGTGGCCGCCCCGCCGTCCGTGCGGGATCTGGAATATGGGGATATGCAGTCGGTGCATACGGGTCGATCTGCGCCTACAGACCATATTTTCCGTCCGGAACCGGACGCCCCTGCTGTCCCTGCCGCAGTCTACGGCGCCGGCGCTGACATACCCGGGAAGAGCGGAACCCAGCCCTTGCGTCTCGGTAGTCGACCCCCTCCCAGCGCTTTCCCTGCCGAGATGCCGCGCGCCATCTCTACCCGACGCAAGCCCTCCCCTGCCCTCGCGCCTCCGGGTCTATCCCCCATCACCGCCAGCCCCTTGTTTCAGTATGATGCCACCACGCCCTCCCCTGCCCGACCTGAATCCGCTACGCACCCCTCTCCTCTGCCATCCCCCTCTGAATCCGTCCGGCTCCAACAGCAGTACACATCCTATACGGAAGGCGTACGGAGCAGGTATCTGTCGGACACGAGCCACAGCTCGGCGTATACGGCAGCGAGCGCTGCGAGGCCGGATTCGGAGGTCATACCGTTTGAAGAGTTTGTGGCGGGATTGAAGGACGGGCATAGGCGAGCACAGGAGGATAGGGAGAAGGAGAGGATGCAGAGTGGGGCGCCGGGGCCGTCCAGTCCGAGAGGCGAAGGGGCGCGAGGTGGTCGTGTGTGATTTGGGCTGCGCGGTTCAAAGGGAGAGAGGGAGTCTTGGGAGATGTTTCGCTCGCTTGTCATTAAAGAACCGTTGTGCGTATAGCTAGCAGATATACTTTCTGAATCGTCAATGAGTGCTTGTCGAGCGGCGACAGCAATCAGTCTCGCATGTCAGTACTGTCAGCGACTATAGTGACCGGCGCCAATTCGACCCCTTTGTTTCAGGTGGCCCAAAGCGGTAATCCCTCACTGAACCTAAAACGCGTTTAGGCCAGTCGACCTTTTTCCTCGTCCTTTGATGCGTCCTCCCCTATGTATGCCGCGCTATTCTTGGCAGGTATAGCACCGATGTACCCCAAGACAACTCGAGGACAGCATGCATCTCAGCGTTGTACTTCAACTTTGCACCGTTTCGTCAGAAAAGAAGAAAGACAAAGATGGATAACAAGCAGCAGTACCCTCCTCCCCCGCAGGTATATTTCCCCCTGATTCCCAGCTGCACCCCCAGGCATCGCCCAGGCGGAGATGAAATGTGAAGAAAGTAGAGCTGATGTACCTAGCAAAACGGCGGCGGTGCCAATGGACACTACCAGGCGAGCGATGGCCAGTGGTATCCCACCTCAGCCATGCCCGGTGCTAGTACAGCCCCGCCTCCTCCGGCCATGGATGGACATGCGAACAGCTTCTAGTAAGCCAAGATCGATCGATTGATCAGTATCGCTCTGTTTGTCAGTGGTGGTCAGCTGATCCAGTCAGCGGGAACCAGTCGCAGATGCAGCAGCAGCAGCAGTACGGCCAGCAGCAGCCGAATGGGCAGCCGCAGGTGGTCTACGTCGAACAGCAGAGGGACCAGGATAAAGGAGGTGGTGGAGGACTGTGTGCTGGGCTCTGTGAGTGATAAATCGCTCCAGTATCGGGAGTGACGGTTTTGTGCGCCACTCGTCGGGAGAGCTGGGTCCCCAGTGCAGGGCATATTGGAAGGGCAGAAGTATCGAAAAGGCCAGAGAGGGACGAATGGCGATTCCAATCTTCCATCGTATCTTATCGGAGCTGACTCTCGTAGTCGCCGGTCTCGCCTGCTGCTGCTGCCTCGACTGCCTGTTCTGATCGGAAAATCGCGCATACGCCCGTCGATCCCCTCTTCCCATCCTTTTCTTGCCACCACCCTACTCAAACGCCCTCGGGTAGACCGCACCACACCTCGCCCCGTTGAGTACTGCGGAGGCATCTGCAGCTGTATGCGGTTGTTATGTATGCCACGATCAGCATGCATCTCCCATGTCTCCGCATCGGCTGAGCTCAGCAGTCTCTGAGCGGAATCAAACTGACACAGCTGTTTTAAAGTTACGCTTTGGCTTGGCGCCGCAGCTGGGCTGATGAACTGGACTGACAATCGCCACCCACAACATCTACTCTCCTACTTTATCTCACCCTCACACTCTTCACAGCTCTCACATCCATCCCAGCAGCTCCTAAACCACAGAAAAGCATCAGCAGAAATGAACAAGCCAAATTACCCAACTGTAAGTCGCTCAAGCCCCATAAAACACCCCATCCCCGGAGCTGGAGAGGGCGTCTTGCATCCCCCTCGGGAGTCTGACTGCCTCGCTTGCTCCTTCCGACATTCCCAGCTGACTCCTCATAGCAAGAACAAGGCGGCCAGTCGATGTACCAGGCCTCCGATGGTAAATGGTACCCCTCGGCCCAGATCCCGCAGAACTGGCAGCCGCAGCAACAGCAGGGCGGGCAGGGTGGTTATGGGGGCGGGTACGGGCAGCCGGGCCAAGGACAGGGCCAGGGATACTAGTGAGTGGCTCAGCTGCTGTCCTGGCAGTGTGGCTCGGGCTGGTACGCGCAGAAGGGCTGTGACTGATGTCCATAGCGGTCAACAGCCAATGGGCTACGGAAGCCAACAGCCTCAGCCTTACGTCGTTCAGCAGTCCAGACCTGGAGGTGCGGCCGGTGCCGGCGGTGCGGGATGCCTAGGTAAGCTCAAGCGCTACAGGCGACGTCGATATGTCCGTCGCTGATTGGACAGCCGCGTGCTGTGCTGGTATGCTCTGCTGCGGAATCACCGACTGTCTATTCTAGTCTGGCAAAAGTAGTGGTATCGGCTGTCGCGAGTGGACACTCGCAAGAGAATTGGAGGCTCGAGTAGAGTATATAGCAAGTTGTATGCACGATGATACCCAGTACCTGCCGGTCACCGAGTGCGCTGTGAAGCCATCATTTTCCGTTCCACGTGTACAAGCTGATCGTCTGTCCTAACTACTCAAAGTCCAATCCCGGCACCCGCTTCTTCAGCTCTCCCCTGCTCAGACCCCCCTTGAGCTCCTTCGGAATCTCCACCACCTCTACATAATTCGCCGGGAAGATCCCAGCCTCCCCACTGCTATTCATCCCGCGCCACCATTCACCTCCCGTGCCCACCTTGTCCATCACGAACAACACCCCTCCCTTCTTCAACGCCAGATCTCCAGCTTGACCGGCCGGGAGATCAAAGAGCGCTATGGCGCGGGCGTAGCCTGTCTCTGGGAGACCGGATGTGAGGCCTGGTTTGAGGGTGATGATAGGTGGGGTGGAAGTACGGCGGTTCGGACTGGAGTAGGACGAAGTATTGCGGGAATGGGATGGCCGAGTGGGTTGTGTGTATGCCTCGAAAGCAAGACCGGAGGTAGACGATTCGCCGCCGAAGGGGTCGGTGTCCTCGTTGAGGTTGACTCGGCGGGGAGAGGAGGACGATCCGTTACCGCCGCCGTACCGAGCAGCAAACTTCGACTCGGTCTCGTACGGCGTGTACTCGTCCTCCTCAAAGCTGGGTAATGGAGGTTTCGAGTTTGATCTCGACCGGCTCCCACTCCCGTTACTTCCAACCGTACTGGCCCGAAGCCGCCCGAAAGCGCTCGACAGACCTCGATCGTCCGCCTGTCCCCATGTCGCATTGAGGTCCTTCCCTACCCCGTCCCGCAGCTCGCTCTCATCCGCCAGCAACCCTTCATCCGCCTTCCTCGGTCCCCGCCGGGCTTTCGGATCCGAGTAGCTCCTCGCGCGCCCCTCGAGGTCGATCGCCGGTCTCAGCGCGCTAGAGCCGGATCTTGAGCGGTTCCCGTACGCCGCCATAGGCCCGTCCGAGTCCCACGTCAGACCAGCATTGTACGCCTCGCTCGACGCCATCCCAGAGACAGCAGGAGACCGTTTCGGGGAAGACGAGCCTGATCCGAAAGGATTGAACGATGAGGTCCGTTTGGCCGGACTAGGCCTTGCCGCCTGAACCGGCTGGTCGAATACGCCTACGCTCGCTCCTCGCCTCCGACCTTCCTTTGTCGGCTTGGAATTGGGGCTGCCCTGCCCGCCTACGCCCTCCCCAAAGACATACCCGCTCCTCTCCCCTGTGGGGCTGTCGTGCCCGTACCCCATCCCTCCGCCCTCTCCCTCTTCGTCCCAGCTCCGCCACTTTTGTCCACCAGGTAGTCCCGTACATCTCTCGATGCCATCAATGAGCTCCTGTGCCCAGTCTGGTGCATCGAATGTTCCGCTGAGGATCTGCTTGGCTGTGGGATTGCCGCCGTACGCAAGCCGATTTGCGTCCTGCCGCTCAAGAATGATCGAGCCTTCGACAGAGACGCCGCCGAAAAGTCCCTTTGTTTTCGAGTAAGAGTACATCGCGGCGACTTTGCCTTTGGAATTGAGAGCTCCGGAGCCCTCGGCATTGCGCCCGAGGGGACCGACCGCGACGGAAAGGTTGCCGCCGAGAGTGAGGGAGCCGGCGGCCATGAAGGATTTGACGGCAGCAGTCGACTGGTAGGTCAGCTCAAGCATCAAAGTCACTTTACAGGGCCAGCTGTCAGCGTACATTCAAGACAATGAGGAAGTCTGTGACCCTATCTCATCAGCTCGGATAGCGTTTTACAGCAGCAAAAGCTAAGACCCACTCGGCTCCAAGCTGCCCTCCGAAACCAAATCCACCAAGACCAATAGCACTCGGCGGTGACCAGCCTATAGATATCAGCTTGAGCCTGTGAAAGGTTCGTCGAAGGCAGGTCAGCTCACTTCCGTCTGGCGTGCGAGCAATAACAACCCCGGAGCCCGCCCTCGCTGAGAACAAGAAGCCGGCCTTGAAAACGGTAAAGATAGCAAAACCAGCTGCTTTCTGAAGGACGGATTGAGGGACGACCTTGTCCAGACCATTGTTCTGGCTGTCGACGAAGCTCCGGACTGCGCCTTGTCAGCTGGTCTTCCCATCGCACATGCAAAGGCAGAATCAGCGTACTGATCTTGGCAGCCTTTCTGGATTCGTCCTGGAGCCTGGCTAAGCTGGTCAGCCCTGATGACATATTATGACGCCTCCAGTGAGATGGGAAGGCACCTACTGGGTAAAGGCGAGTTGACGCCCATGCTGGGCGGACGTCGAAGTGGAATGGTGAAAGAGATGGGCGAGGGTGCTCGGGCAAGCTCGCGATCTCTGAAATAAGATGAATGCTCCAGGTGAGCGCGAGGGCTGTGTCTGTACCAGTAGGCCTGTATGAGTCGAGCGGTGCGCTACGGGGTGGGGTCAGGTGTAGTGGAGCCGAGGACAGCTCTGCATCGCTCTGAATTTATTGTTCGTTCCACCTTCGCAGAGTCGCAGTCGGCGTGGGGCCCCCCGAGGACGCTCACGTTATCGCTTTTACCATTAGCGGAAGCTAATTCAGCTAATCGTTCATTAGTAAATCCAACTTGGGATGAACCACCTCGCTTGCCTTTGACATTACTCGGACCACAACAAGTTTTTATTAAGCGCTGCTTAGAGGTCCTGTCACCGCCGTGCCCATCAGGTCATGGGCGCCGGACCTTTCGAGTGTTGAGACTAGCAGGTATGTGCTATTTTGATCATGGCTCGTGCTATTATGATCATGCCTCATCCTCAGCGCCAAAGCCTTTTTCGCCGCCGTCCTCGAGTCGATCCTCGCCCGGCTCCCCAATTCCTGCAAATCACCCGCCCTGGTCGCTTTCCTCGTCCCGCGGATCCAAACCTGCGCCCAACGCATCCATCGGGAAGCTGGACGCGACCGGGCCAAACGAGCTGCCTCAAAGGCGGACAGCGGTGTCATGAAGTCCGCCGAGGAAACCCGGAAGAAGAGGGAGTTCTTCTTGGAAACCTTACGTCTGAAGGGGAGGACACGGAAGGCTCAGAAGGCGATCAAAAGCTTTGAGGCCCTTCTGCTCCACGAGGAGTGCCTACACTTCTCGACGAACAAGACTCAGACGGTGGGGAATGGGGATGAGGAGGTATGGGAAGCCATCACGACGGGGTACAAAACCCAGAATATCCGCCTCACCGAGCCCAACCCCAACATTCCCAAACATGTGAGTAAGCCCAGCACGAGTCCGGCTGATCCACAGGTACAACGGCTCATCGAGGCATTTGATTTGCTCGCGGGTTCCAGTCCGGCGCGGATTGGGAGCTCATCTCCAGTGTTGAAAACATTGCATTCACCCCTCGTTTCCTCCACCAATGGCGACTGGCCGAGGACAAGGACCCCATGGACGTATGGGTGCCCTGCGCGTTCCTCCGCGCTCTCAGACCGTCCCACATCTGCGTCAGGTACTTTACCGAAAGTGGTCTGGACGAGGAGCCGACATTCCAACGGCTCAACAAGATCATCCAACGAATCCGTTACAACTATTACCCGGAGCTGGACAAGCCCCGTACGGAGAACTGGACGCTCAAGTCTATCACCTACCACGGTCTCTTTCTGATCATCCCCCTCTCCGACCCCGCGCCCAGCACCCGGCTCTTCTTCAATACCGCCGAAGCCAGCTGGCGGAACACCACTGGCAAACCGTGGGAGGTCCAACTTCCTCGCGGGCGGAATATATTGTGCGAGGCGCTGGGGATGATGGGGTCGATGCTGGCGAAGGGTTTGACGGAGGATCTGGGGGCTGTCCTTGGCTCGGAGTCGGCGGAGGCGCGTCGGGAGAAGGAGAAGGAGCGGGACAAGTATCTGGAGGGTTCCGAGCGACCTCGGAAGAAGGGAAACGATATGTGGAATGGTAATGGGGAGGCGGTGAGGGTCAGAGGCAGTGCAGGGGAGGCGTACGTGTTCCAGAGTGGTGGCGGAGGGCTGGGGTGTCTCGTGTGTGGGGACCGGTAAAGGATGGAGACGAGGTGGGACGCGGAGGGGGAGCCGAAGCAGAGTGAGAAGTGGGCGTAAGGCGGGCGGATGGTTACGGTGTGGGAGTAGTGGAATGTCAGTATCAATTGGGTAGCACTTAGGATTATATGTACATGATGAACCTAGATGAAAAGACTATTGCGTATCTCTGACAGTGTATGGTGCTGCGACACGCACTCCTTCAGCTTTATCCGCGCATTGTGATCATGTCCCGCCTTGCGCTTGCCCTTCTCCTCTGCCTCATACAGAACCTCAACATCGAGCTGCTCCACGGACCGCACCAGCGCCTCGAACTCCGGGGATAGCTCATGAGCCCACCCGTACTCGTCGCAGGGCGATCTATCGAGCCCAGCCTGGGAGAAGTCGGACGCGGGGGCGTACGACATGAGCGCCCGAGCGAGGAGGTCGACCGACGCCAGGTCGCCGAGGACGAGTGTCTTTACCGACCGATAGGCGATGACTGCTTCCTGCCGCTCCACAGAGGTGATGGGATGGTGCAGCCACCGGATCACTTCATAGAGCTCCGCCGACGGGGTACGCAGGATGGACCAAGTACCCCGGAATGTCGCTTCCGCCAGGGACTCGAGACCCGGGATGCCGCCGGCAATACCGCCGACTTTGTGCACGGCGGTGACAGGACCTTTAAGCAGCGCTTAAAAACTTGTTGTGGTCCGAGTAACCTTCCTCCCTATCCCTTTAGTAGTCAGGTCGGTTGCTATGCTGGTAACTGCGTGGTGGGCTGGGATCGGAAGGTATGTAAACGATTGACATAGGTGTAGAGTACAGCTGTAAGGGGGATATTTGAAACAGGTGAACAGGGAAAGTTCTCCCCTCCCTTCTCCTCGATCATCGCTTCCAGCTCCAGTCGTTTCAAAGCATATCCTTTAGATTCAGAGACTGAAGGATCTCCTTACATCCGGCTGCGGTCGGCAAGGCGCAAGGACGACAACACCACTGCTTGCATATAGAGCTGATGAGGCATCTGACTTCTGACACATCTACCTCACCCGTTCTCGACAGTCACGCCCAAGCTCAACAAGATGTCGCTCTTCTCCCCCCGGTCGACCAGCGCGAGCCCTGAGCCCAAGCGGTCAGGATGGCGCTTCTTTGCAACAGCTCCCCTCCCTCCCCTCCCTGCCATGCCCGCCGTTCCCCGCCTTCGCACCTCCCAATCCGCCTCAGCCATTCCCTCAACCACAACGCGAGGCCACTACCGGACACACTCGTCGCTCGCCGGAGTCGCCGATGCCGACTTCTCTCCCTCCCTCGGATCAGGCGCACAGGTTGTTCGGACCCCCAGCGAGGCTCGGAGGGGGATCATGAAGGTCCGCACCAAGCCTCCTGCCCCCGTCCTTGCCTCCATCCCGCAGACGCCCGATCTGCCCATGATGGAGGACTGCGACAGGCGGGTGTCTATCTGCGCCCCGCCGCGTCCTCTCCCGCCGGTCGCAGAGGCAAAGGTGGTGCACAAAGCGACGTCAATGGCGAATTTGGGGAGCAAGGACAGGGAGAGAACACGAACAAGTGTCATCCCGCCCACCCCCTCCCCAGCTGTCCCATCTCAATCGGCTATGCGGCGCGCCTCATCCCTTCGGGCTCCCGTTATCACCACGCCGGTCGCTACTCCCTCCCCCTCATCCATTGCTTTCTCCGCTACACTCCTTGACATCGTTCAACGTCCCGCTCCCACCACGACCGACCAGGTCTTCATCAAGCTCGAATTCGGATTCTCGCTGGCCGAGCGGTCCGACACTTCGGCCATTACACTCCCTTTGGAGACCCTCCAGCGGGCTGGCGGGTATCTCGAGCGGCTCGTCCGAGGTCATTTGGAGGATATGAAGGACAGGGCGGATAGGGTGGCGGATGAAGAGAGGGGACTGAGGATCGTCTCGGACGTTCCAAGCTATGGGAGCAAACCGGGGATGACGGATGGAGAGAGCGGGACCGAATCGGATCTGGAAACTGAGGAGTACGGGTCCAGCGCTCTTCTCCGGTGAGTCCTCCAGCGTGCGATCAAGGACGGACAATGAGCTGATGAGTAGTGATGAATACCTCAAGTCCCTTTGGGCACCATCACCGACGCTCCCCTCTTTCGATAAACCACCCTCAACGACAAAGGCCCGCGAATCCCGGTACTATACCCCTCCCAAGAATCGCGCGTACATCCGGAACCAGTACAGCCAGACCAACGCGTACCCGTCCCCCTCCTCCCCACTCTTACCCTATACCGCGCCCCTTGCGCTCCGCCGGCGAGCGACATACCTCGTCCTTCCCTCCACGGCGCCCCGGGGATCCGTCGTCGAGATCAAGATCCTGCTCATGCGCGATGCGTCGTCCTGGCACTATATCACGGCGAGGCTGGTCCAGGGCACCTGGGCTCGCATGGACGAGCGGAAAGCACAGAGCGTGGTGGATGAGCTGGGATGGGCGGGGATGGTAGCCCTGGCGGCAGAGCTGAGCTCTAAGGAGTCTGTGGGGGATAAGCGGCAGTCGGAGAGGACTCCGACACCCCGCACGGCCGAGACGCCACCGGTGCCCAAGTTGGAGAACTATGAGTGGATGGAGTAGAGGCATAAGCGGATGAGCTCGAAGAGCGTCAAGGGGGATCCAAGCGGCGTGAGGGCGGGCGGCACGGGGTATCTCTAGTTGGAGCGAAGGATTCAGGGGGAACGTGCGAGCGAGAGGTTGAGGGCCGAGCAGTGATGGCAAACAGAAGACATGCTTACTGGTGGGAAGCTTCTGGGTCATTCTCGGTGTAGATATAGAGAGCACGCATCTGTTTCGTCCTATGGAACCCGTCTTATGGAAGTGATGGGCTGTGCTGCTGATCATCCCCGCCTGGACTACTAGACTCTCTAGACATCGTTTTCTTCCTTCTGGAGTGGAGTTAGGGCTGGAGGACTGCTCCCGGCAGATATCACAGTGGCCTGGGAAGAGGGCGCTGCTCAATCTCACACCTAGCCTCACAGGACCTTCATCCAGGTCTCATGGTCCTCATTCCTCACCTCGGACAAGTCCGCCTCTCAGGCACGGCGTGGCACGTCACCGGTTTACCGCTGCGCGCTCGAGCTACCGCGTTCGCTTCTCTCTCTGACTATTACTATATCATCGCATCGTGACGACGACCATGTCTCTCACACCGGCGCAGCATTCAGCCCTCGAGCAGCTCAGCGCGATTACGGCATCGACCACTACAGCTGCAAGGGACAGGGACGAGCGTCTGCTCAGGGAGAATGGGTGGGACGTGCAGGTCCGTGATCCCCCTTTGTTCTCCTGATCGGCCACTCCGTGATCGTCATGCCTCGAGTCAGTGGCTGATATCCAATAGGCGACAGTCGAGCAGATCTTTGCATCCGGTGGATCTCTCACAGCCGATGCTCAGGATGGATCTTCTTCGTCAGCCAGGACACCACCAGCGGCGTTTCGTCGGGACGATGAGGATCAACGCCCCGCTACGAGTGCCCGTAGACCATCGGGGTCCAACGTTCGCCCCAGGAGACCGTCCCAGCCGGGATATGGAGGTGCTGGCATTCCCGGAGGCGGTGGAGGCGGGATGAGCGTGCTGGATCTGGTGATGAGCCCGTTCAGATTGGCATTGGGTGTCGTCAGCGGGATATGGTACTTCATCAGTGAGCTATCTGCTGTATCTGCCCGGAAAGAGCGCTGGACGTACAGCTGATTTAGTAGTCCGAAACGCCATGCCTGTCACGTTCCTGCGGTATCTCCCTCCCTTCCTCCGCCCGCCCACCACCTCCCGATCTACCTCATCCTCTAATCGCCGCCTCCAAGATCCCACCACCACCTCCCTTACCTACATCCGGGACCTCGAGCGGCTCACTGGATGTTCCGCCACTTCCGGTACCCTCCCCGAGATCTACATCGGGCCCTACCGCGAATTCCTCAACACACTGCGGAAAGATGGGAAGGTCGGGATGGTGTTGGTCACCTGTGCCGAGCACGAGGATGATGTCAAGTTCAAGAGGGAGACGCTGGCGGATGGGGAGATGGTACGATTCTTGAAGGAAAAGGAGATCTTGCTTTGGGCAGGGGATGTACGGAGTCGGGAGGGATATCAGGGTGAGCCGCCTTCTTGAGCGGATCGGGCAAAGAGCTGATGGTCATAGTTGCTGGAACACTATTGGCTACGACATACCCCTCGATTTACTTCATGTCCCTCCTTCCGGGCCACGCTGGCGCTGCTCCGAAAATATCCATCATCGCCACCCTGTCCGGCTCACCCGCCACTTCTACCTCCTCCGCCTCCATCATTCAGTCCCTCACCACCTCCGTCCTCCCCCGAACCAACGCCTTTTTGGCGCGTATGAAGCGCGAGCGATCTACCCTCGAAGAAGCGCGTCATTTGCGGGAAGAGCAGGACCGAGCTTTCGCTTCCGCGGCACAGCGGGATCAAGCCAAGATCCTCGCGCAACGGCAGAAGGAGACTGCGGAGCGGCAAGAGCGGGAAGCGATTGCTGCGCGCGAGGCGGCGGAGCGTGATCAGAAGGCGAAGGCAGAACGAGAGAAGGTGGATGCGCTGGAGAAGCGGGCGGTATGGAGGCGGTATGCTCGGAAACACCTCTTATCGCCCTCGGACGGACCTCTGCGTATCGCTCTGCGGACCCCGCTCAATGCCAGTCGGAACGTCCGACAGTTCACGCCCGGACGCTCAACGGAAGGGCTGTTTATCTATGCCGAGACCCTCCTCATACCCGACTCTGACACCCCGGAATCAGACCCAGATCGGCCGCCCGCGGGGTACGAGCCGCCCACAGACTTTGTGATCGTCACGAGTTACCCGAGGAAGGAGGTCCCTCGGGTGAGTCAGGGTGGGGAGGAGGCATGGGAGATGGTCAAGAAGGCTGGAGGGGCTTTGTTTGCTGAAAAGGCTGAAGGGAGTACGTGGGGTACAGTAAGCGGAGATGGGGCGGACAGTAGTGATGAGGAGGTAGTGGACGACTCGGACTAGGTGCTTTACATCGGTGTTATATGGATGTGGCGCCACGCTGTCAGTGGTCTTCCATTGATCTCTCCCATCTGACACGGGTGTGAGGTTCATCCTTTACTTCTGACTCCTGATGCCTCTGCGCCTTGTCGCTGCTGGCCATGCTTTCGCTGTCGAATCCGACATTATACCACATTCCCAGCGCCCACTAACCCCACACTCACCCACATAACCCAGTCAACCTCGACCACTTCGTCAACCAACCCCTTCATGTACACACTCGCCGCAACATGGGATGCTGATCAGCCGACGTGCAGCATCTGCCACCTTCATTTGACGGTTGGTACGGACAGCACGGTGGAGGCAGTCCGGGGCCCTGTCTCAGTTCCTCTCAATGACCCGTCTGCGGATCCCTTCTGCGATTCGCATCTCAAGGTCCAGACGAAAACCTTCAAGGCGACCGAGATGGGAATTCTCAATAAGGTCATCAGTGCACTCGCCGGTTGCTACACTGCGGCTCCGAGTACCTCCCGCGCCGCCAGATTGAGTGCGAAAGAGGACATCCACAAGTCCCTTTGGGACCTGTGCAAAGACTCACAGACCAGACACGCCTTCCACCAGGCTCTCGACGACTTTCAAAATCGGCTTGATACCAGAAGCCGGTTTTCCTCGCTGACGCACTGGATCAACGGCTCGCTTTCGCGATTGGCCAAAAGGCGATCGAATGGGCGCGGGACGGACGGGTCTCTCTAATACCCTGCGCTGGAGGATGTACCGGTGGGGATGGCAGGCGGTCTGGAGTGGTCCGAACTGGGCGCGCCCCAGCTGTGGAAACTTCTACGGGAGTCAAGGGACTGCCTCGGCAAGGAAATGCCCGGATACGATCCCAGAAACCGGGTCGAAAGGGAGATGTGGGTGGCCCAGAGCGCGGACGGTTCTACTCCAGGGACAACCTAGCGCCGCTGTGACTTGCTGGGTGGCGGATATGACATTGGCGGGGCCTGGGAAGTAGGAAAAGATGTGCATGTATAGCTATGATCCTGATCACGCCCATGTTCTTGCAGACAGGCAAGAATGGAGCGCTACCATGTGTTGGCATTTCCGCAGGCTGTGTGGCGGATCGAGTGGCGGATCTATTATCGAAAGTGTAGGGCACAGATCACGGTGGATGGCACGAGCAGCTCTCGGACCTTTGTGCGATGATGCTGTGTGGTGGTGCCGCCACTTGATGCCTGCGAGCTTCCATTGTCGAAAAAGCTCTTACGCGTTTGAGCCTTGCTGCTACGCGTCTGGGAAGCTTCCTTTGAGTCGTGTCTCCGACCCCAACCGGGATGGGCCAGCCTACCATAGCCTGACCTCCCACGTACGCATATTCTGCTCATCCCTACTCATCCTACACCTCAACCCCACCATCTCACATCTATACTCATCAGCTCTATCCTCATCACCCGGCCTATACCAACAGTCGAACAGCCTCTGCCAACATCCCTATCCTCCCCAAACCACTCACTATGACCAACGTGATTGAGCTCAGGGCCCCGGGTTTCAACCGACCCAGGATTCGACTCGAAAATCCGGCTCACGTTCGTGTCTCAAGCTCAGGTCCATCCTCAATCATCTTACAGACATGATCAAGAATCTTTCCGGGACTCACCGTTCACGAACCTCTCGCCCCACTTCCAACTCAGTCACACTCGCGGACAAGTGGTCTCCTGGTCAATTATCGGTGACTTGCACATACTGCGCTGGAGATTTCCGTGTACGTCCACAGACCGGTACGCCGACCCAGAGCATCGGGACCATTCGAGGCAGAGAGGAAAAGCCCGGCTTCACGATGCTCGTCGACCCACAGTGCGATGTCCACCTCGAAGCCAACAGACGTGATGTGCTGAAGGAAGTGACGCACTTGCGCACGTTCATCAGTGAGCTTGCCAGCCGCTATTCCAACGGGTCAAACACGGCAGAGGCGGTGCGCGAGTCTCTGTGGGACGTGTGTCAACGCTCACAGAGCCCGGCAAACTTTCGCAGTGCTCTACAGGAGAAGGCGAGAGAACTCGGATTCGGGGAGTCAGAGTCAGTCATGCCGGCCTCTGCCATGGGAGACGGTGGCGACGACAGTCTGTACTCCGGCCTGTACCCCGAAATCGAACTCGGAGATGTGCCGACGGAGGCCGCGACTACGAACGCGACTGAGGGTACAGCCGCTGAGGAGATGACGACGGCGGCACTCTGGGGGCAAATCTACGACGCGAGGGATTATTTGGGCACCGTGGTGCCGAAGATGGACCGGAAGAAGAGGGAGGAGATTCCGATGTGGGTGTCGAGCAGAGTACGCGCATCAGCTTCGGCGGCATCCGCGTTGTAGCGGTACATATCTTGCTAGCAGCCGCTACAGTCGATGGATACCATTACGTTCACATCAGCCTGCTGGCGAAACTGAAGACCATGAGTGAGAACAATGAGTACTGCCATACCATCAGATGATTACATACAACTTGATCCCATCTCATGACTGCCTGCAGCTCGCGAGCTGGAAGCCCCGCGTAACAGTGCTCTGTTATAGTCCATCCTCCCTCAACACCCTTGCCTCCCCATTCCCCATGTCCCTCCACCCCGTCGGATGCCACTTCCCCTTCTTCTCATCCCATTCTCCCCGATCCACCGCGCCCGCCTTCTCCGTCTCCGCCTCGGCCGTCTTCATCTCCCTCTCCACCGCCTCATCCACCGAATAACACTTTCGTCTCAAGAACCAACTGACGACCCCTGTCCCCTTCTTATCCTCGTCGTGCGTCCCCATCCAGTACTTGGCGCCCAACATCCGCTGGGCTGCTAGCGCATGGTGTGCGCCGAGGTTCAGCTGCTGCCGCCAGTCGAGGTGGACGTCGTGCAACCCGTGCAGGAGGCAGAGGGGTCGGACGGGCGGATCAGCGAGTGGGATAGGAGTGAGGGTGGGCGCGTGCAACCCGTGTGGAGTGTAGATGACGACTTCGGCGGGAGAGGAGGGGGAGAGGGCAAAGGTGATGGTTAGGGCGGCGTGATAGTATAGCCCGTCTGACTCGTTGAAGAGGCGTCCGATTCCGAGCCACTCAGGTAAAGGATCTGAATGTCAGCTTACTGAACCGAAATCACCCTGTGAACAGGCAGCTCACCATTGCTCGTTTGTCTCCAGTCCTTGTTGAACGCGGGTATCTCCACTACATTCTTGAACCACTTCCAGCCCCTGATCAACTTGGCAGCCTTCGCCCACGCAAACACCGGTACACTCTTATCCACCTCCTCCAGAGTCTGCCGATGACAGTGATCTGTAAACTCATGCGAGATCGCCACCGCGTCAAAGTAATTCTTCCCGTCCGCCTTGACTCTCGAATTATCACCGGCGGCGATGGCTTCAACGGTCGCGCACAGGTCCTGCACCTCGGCGATGGAGCCGTAGGCCGATGGTGTGGCGTGCCATTGTTGGGAGAACCACGAGGCGACGTCGGACTGGGAGCCGGAGAGCCAGGGGTCGAGGAGGATGTTGTAGTATCTCCGAGCGGGGGTGGACGAGGAGGGGGCGGAGGAGGAGGGGATGGGGATTTGGAGGAGCCAGGAAGTATCGGCGTTGAGGTGGTGGATGATCGGCCGGGTGGGGTGGGACGCGATCGTTTCGCGCAAGTAGTCGAGATTCATGCTGGTTTGATATCAGCGGTAGACAGGATAGTGAGTGGTCTCAGGCTGAGTGAGCTGAGATGCAAGTCAAAGTCAAAGGAGAAGTATCACTGGAAAGATCGGACGATCATCATGGCCGCGCGAGGCAGAGTTGGGCCGATGACGCAAAGGCATTGACGTAAACCACAAGGTGGGGGAGGTATGCTGGCCGGGCCTCTGATAGACTGATACCATGCCCAACAAGTGGCTCCTGTGGCTGGACAGGAGAACCGCCAAGTACGAGATGAGAAGATGAGGCACAACATGGCTGTTGCTCGAAGCAGAAAAGGGGGTAGCCCATTCCGCAACCAGCCAAACCTCTTCACTCTACTCGCTTCCCGTCCTTCACGTGCCTCATCAGCTGACTAGCCAGCTGACTCCCTCCGGCCTGATTAGGTTCTGCTCATGCCAGTAAGGGGTCGTGCCAGCGCCTATCCGCGCCAGTCAGAATGCTACAGAGGTAGCATGCGATACAGATTAAAAGCCCAGAATACTGTAATGAAGGTACAATCATGCAATGTATGCGGCGGAGGTCGAGCGGGGGTTGGGCGAAGTAGAGGGAGAGGAAGGGTGGAAAGGATGCGGGTGGAGGATTACATCACTGAGGATATCAGTTCCCGTGCCCCTTGAATCGCAAGGGTGCAACTGAACTCACGAGAGCAACAACCGCCCTCTGCCTGTACTGGCGCGTACGGGTCTTTTCCCTTCTCTGGCGGACCCCAAACGGATTGGATCTGTGCATTGTCAGCTTCAGGCCTTGGCAGCGCAATGACATTGTCAAGGCACATTGCTGGAATCCGGAGCTTACGAGTGGGTCCCTGGTGGTAGTCGCATAGTCCAGAAGACTGAGTTGTCAGTGACTTGCCGCAGAAAGATGAGAGGATCGACTCACGTCTTGCTCGCGTCACTGATCTTCATCCTAGGCCTCGCCAGATCCTCCCTCAGCCTCGTGTTGTGCTCCGTCAACCGCCTGAGCTTGAGCTCCGCCATGGTCACCTTGTGCGGCCGGCTCGACATGGCTATAGATGGGTAACCGGGGGATCCGGGGGTGGAAGGGTAGTTGTTGTGAAGACGATCGCGCTCGCGTCTGAGCTCCCGTTCAAGTCTGTCTTGGATGACTTTTTGCGCGCCGAGGCAGTGTTCGGGATCGCAGTCCTCGTGGCCGGTAATGGAGTCAGGAGTGGGAGGGCGGCCGGGGTCGAATATGTGGGCTTTCAAGTCGGCGTAGACCCACTCGGGGACGGACCTTATCGGTGGATAGTCGAGATGAGAGTAAGTGGTTGCGCCGCTGTGTCGATTAGGAGGTGTCCGTTTGGTTGTTGAGTTGTTGATGCCGAACTATACTAACTTTACGTTTCCCATGATATAGATGAGGGGTGAGGGTTTGGAGAGAAGATAGGATGCATTCGACGATCGCCTGTTCCGTGCTAGAAGCTGGTAACGTAATGGAAAACGCCTCAAAAGCTTAAAGAGCTCTCTGCGCCTAATCTTCGGCGAGCCGGCCTAGCCTATCGCCCAGATTTTCCGCCTATTCCTCCTGCTCGAGATAGGCGTGAGACCGCGTTTGAATCTGCCAGCCAAATTTCGCTCAGCCTTCTCCTCACTTCACCTTCACCTTCGTCTTTGTTGAAGCGTCCAGACGATGCAAGCTCGCATCATTGCCAGTCGAACCAAGCAACGGCTCGCTGGCTTGGCCGCAAATACCGACCATGACCTTGCCGCGCGCGTCACGGCTTGACCTCGCTCATCACGCTAATACCCCTGCCCTCCCCTCCCTCTCAGCCCTCCGCTCGCGACCCGATCAACCTGATCGGGCCCTGCCGCATCCCTCCATGACGCGGCGGTACCCCGCGAGCCCGGACAGACCAACTCCACTTCCCCGTCTTCTTTAGTGCTTTCGGGTACGCGAGAGGCGGGGCAGCAAGACCTTGATATAAGCCGGAGACCCCCCTGTGCCCGTCTTCCTCTTTGAGGGGCGGGCTGGTGGGGGGGTTTTGACTCGGGTTCTGAACATATAGTATCGTAGGGATGGATGGGTTGTTATATGCACTTGGTGTTCTATGAGGTGATGCTACAGATGTTTTAGGGTGTCAGGTCTTACTCTAGGCGAATTCGGCTTTCGGCTCAATTTTGATCTCGTCGGTCGTGATGAAAGGCGAAGAGGGCTGAGGGGACAAGAAGCGTTTCTGTGTATTTGGCGGATTGTGTGGATCATCCTGCTTTATCAGCTCCCTCATCTCGCTCCTGGATACAGGCAACGCACGGCAACCCAATCCCACAATACTCGCAGGATCTGATCTCCCTTGATCTGAAGGTCGACTGCAGCGAACTCGCGGATATGCTGGGTGCAGGCTGACTGATCAGCTGGCTTCAAGATCGTATAGCGACATCACATACCTTCGACAAGCTCCATGTCGCCGGCCTCGTCCCCATTCTTCGCTGAAGGTGTTGCTTCCAGGCCGAACCGGTCGGCCAAAACGTCTAGACATGAAGGCATCGTTTCGTCGTCCGGTAGAAGCAGCTTCATCGTTATGCGGAAGCAAGCGAATGCGATGATGTTGGGATGGTACAAGATAGGTAGAGGGAACATGTAGCTGAGTCATGAGCACGTCCTTCTGTCAAGGTGGCGAGGCAGGAACTTACAGGGTATGCAGGATAGCCCAGCCAAGAGTCAGTATCCTCGACTCGGTGACTCTTCCTTTCTTCAGGTCGGCCTCTGGCTTCTTCTCTTCTACTTCTCCTTCTTCGGCGTCCTCTACTGGCTCCGCCTTCATCGCCTCATCTTCGGGTCCTCCAGCTAGGAGATACGACGGCGGTCCGCCCTGATCCGTCCATAACGCGTCCAACCCTTGTACCCCGCGGTATAGCACCGGCCACGGTTGATCCACAATCATGTCGAAGCAGAGCGCTTCATGCGTGAGCTCCTCAACGATGAGGATGTCCCTCTCCCAGCTCTGATAAGCTGCTGACGGAGGTGGCTACATCAGTCAGTCAGACGCTCGCTTTCCTTGCAGCCTGGTCCAGATCATGGTCCGAACACGAAGGGATATGCTCACTCCGTGATCTCCGGTGGGCTCCCATCGTAGACTGAGATTTCTGTCAAATTTCGCCAGACAGGCATTGACAATATGCCGCAGCTTGAGCGGCTCCTCCTCAATCTTGGAGGCGATAAAGAGGATGGTCGCTGCCATGATCTATTGTTCAGCTTAACTTTTACGGTACCATCGGAGCCTCCCACTTACTTCGGGCGGAAAGTCTTGTATAGCCCGACGCATGTAGAACCGGTGTACCATCGTCGCTGCCAGAGTCAAGACGCCCTTGGCGCGGCTGGCCTCGTTCAGTTCGGGATAATGCTCGTCCGCGATCTCAGCATGCCTGCGGTCCGTCAGCTAGAGCTTTATGAGCTTTAGCATGGTCAACATACAGCTCGACGCGCATCGCCAAGCTGCGGATATAGTCGATGGTTAGGGCCCGCTTCTGCAGCTCCTGCTCATAGGTCATCCCAGCCTCTTGCGAGGGCGTTTGCTGCAGCGTCCAGGCTGGGAATAGCCATTGCTTTTCGGACTTCCGTAGCGGGCGCATACTGTTGATGGTGCGCGTCGTTTGGGAGGTCTGAGTTGCTATCTTATCATGGCTTATGTGTGGGCGGAAGAGGGGTAGAAGGTCCTTGTCAACAGAGGCATTGGCAAGTGGAGGTGGAGGTGGTGCCACGTCATCCTACAAAGTCCAAGCCAGCCAAAGCAGCGACTCAAAAGTTGGCTCTGCTCAACCCCTGCTACCATCCATACCACTCTTATCCAACAGGTGTATGCTCAACGCAGCTATAAGAACAGCAAAAGCAACATCCTACTTATCCCCATTCAAAACCCTACTCGCCAGACCCACAGCTCCCGCCGTCCGCTATCTCCACACCACCAAAGTCATGTCTGCCGCCGCAGCGTCCACCAACACCCCCTCGGAGCTCGCTGTGCCGACCAACAAGACCGCACATGCCTTCGACAAGTCCGCACTGGATGCGCTGCTTCTGAGGCGGTTCTTCTTCGCCCCATCGTTCGAGATTTATGGCGGTACGTCAGCTGGAACGCGCCTTGGAGAGCCAAAGCTGAAGCCGCAGGTGTCGCAGGTCTGTATGACTATGGGCCGACCGGCTCGGGTCTCCAGGCGAACGTCATTGACGCATGGAGGAAACACTACATTATCGAGGAGGACATGTTGGAGCTGGATACGACCATTATGACTCTTGCCGATGTTCTCAAGACTTCGGGCCATGTTGACAAGTCAGTTCCCTTCTGCTGGAAGCAGTCAATCAGAGGACAGAGCTGACGCCATAGATTCACCGACTGGATGGTGAAGGATGTCCAGACTGGCGAGATCTACCGAGCGGACCACCTCGTCGAAGCCGTCCTCGAGGGAAGGCTGAAGGGCAACACGGAGGCCCGAGGCGAGAAGGCAAAGGAGGTCAAGGATGAGGATCCGAAGAAGGCCAAGAAGAAGAAGAATGTCAAGTCGGAGGCGATCAGGCTGGATGATGAGGTCGTGACAGATATCGAGTATATCTTGGCCAAAGTGAGTCGAGGCCTGGGCAGGATAGAAGGGCGGAAATCCAGGGAAAGGCAGGTCCAGCGGGTCCTCAGACCAGGTCGAAGCGCGAGAGAGGGGAGGACAGAGCTGATTTGTAGATTGACGACTATAACGGTCCCCAGCTCGGCGAGCTCATCCGCAAATACAACATTCGCAATCCCACCACCAACAACGAATTGACCGAGCCCGTCGAGTTCAATTTGATGTTCGAGAGTAACATCGGTCCTACCGGTCAGATCAAGGGGTATGCTGCACGGTCTAGAACATCAGAAAGTCCGCTGACTCTTCAGCTACCTCCGCCCAGAGACCGCGCAGGGGCACTTCGTCAACTTTGGCCGTCTCCTCGAATTCAACAACGGCCGTGTCCCCTTCGCGTCCGCCCAGATCGGTAAGAGTTTCAGGAATGAGATTGCGCCCAAGCAGGGTCTGCTGCGAGTCCGGTGAGCTACCGCGCATCCCCCCGCCTTTCCGCCAGGATACCGCAGCTGATGCAGCCAGAGAATTCACCATGGCCGAGATTGAGCACTACGTCGACCCATTGGACAAGCGCCACGCTCGATTCCAGGAGGTCAAGGATGTTGTCTTGACGCTGTTACCGAAGGAGGTGCAACAGGAGGGTCGCACGGAGTTGACGCAGATGACCGTCGGGGAGGCAGTCGAGAAGGTCAGCTGCCAGGTACACGATAGGCGGACAATAGCTGACATGGGGCAGAAAGTCGTTGACAACGAGACTCTCGGCTACTTCCTTGCTCGCACTCAGCTATTCTTGGAGAAGATCGGTATCGACCCCAAGCGGATGCGATGCAGGCAGCACATGGCAAACGAGATGGCACACTATGCCGCTGTAAGCTCTAAGATCTGTACTCTGCCCAGCCAATGAAGCTGACTCCTTAGGACTGCTGGGACTTTGAGATCCAATCTTCATACGGCTGGGTCGAATGTGTCGGGTGCGCCGACCGATCAGCATACGATCTCTCGGTCCACGCCGCCCGCACCAAGGCGTCTTTGCGGGTCCAGCAAAAACTTGACGAGCCCAAGATTGTCGACACATTCGAGTGTCATTGGAACGCCAAGGACGTGGGCATGCGGTTCAAGAAGGACGCGCCGATGGTTAAGGAGTTTGTGAGCGGGTTGGAGAAGGAGAAGCTGGAGTGTATCAAGAAGGAGCTCGCGGAGAAGGGGTAGGTCCAGTCTGAGCTTTGATGAGATGCGAAGAGCAAGAAGCTGACTTTGCAGTACTTCGTCAGTCCAATGTCCGGACGGCAAGTCATACGACATCACTTCGGACCTGGTCAAGGTGGAGGCCGTCACAAAGACTGAATACAGTAAGCTTCCAAGTCGGCAGTGGGAGTGCTTGTGCTGATGCGCAAGTGCGCGAATTCATCCCCAACGTCATTGAACCTTCATTCGGTATCGGCCGCATCCTCTACTCTCTGCTCGAGCACTCGTACTGGGCTCGAGAACAGGACAAGGCTCGTGGTGTAAGCTGCCAAACGCCTTCGGTTATTGGCGAGCTCAGCTGACGTGTCAGGTCCTCTCCCTCCCCTCCCTTGTGGCGCCTATCAAGGTGCTTATCGTCACTATCTCGCAAGACCCTCAACTTCGTATTCTCATCCACGACATCTGTAGGTCTCTTCGTCAGACTGTGAACGCCCAAGGATCGGTGCTGATAGTCAGCTCGCAAGATGCGCAAGATCGGTATCGCGTCTCGAGTAGACGACTCGTCCGCCTCCATCGGCAAGAAATACGCTAGGAACGATGAGCTCGGTACGCCTTTCGGGTGCACTGTTGACTTTGCCTCTCTCACCAAGGGCACTATGACACTTCGGTGAGTTTTCATATTCACTTTGGTCATCGTAAACTACCGAGAGCAAGGGCGAAAGCTGACATCTTAGTGAACGAGACTCGACATCTCAGTTGATTGGCCCTATCGACACGGTCATCGAGGTCGTACATGCCATTGTAAACGGGACGATGGACTGGCAGGCCGCGAGCGGTAAGCTGGAATCGTACAGCGGTGTCCAGGACGTGGAATAGAAGGTCTGAGGGACAGAGATGGAGCATTTCGGATCGAGGAGCATCTTATGCGGTATAGAATGTCCGGCCGGATTCAAATATGACCTCGAATCACTGATCACGTCTCGCGGGGTAGTATTGAGGACTGACTGCTGACTCGCGCAAACTATATTCTGATATTACTCTCAACCCCCTACTCCGAGCTCGACCTGTCCAGAGGAGAAGTGGGGAGTATCGACATTACCAGAAGGAATGTTAGGGGGCTACTGAAAATCATGGAATTCCACTGACGTGCACAGCCTCCAGATAGCCCTTCGCCCAGTTTAGGCGTAATGAAAGGGGTAGACTGGATTGCGAGTTACGTGTTACAACGTCTGACTTTCCTTTGACGGCTTTCGACTCCTATAGCGTTTGACCTGATTGCGGTATCCTTTGTCTTGACGTTTCGCTTCGGGTGGTGGCAAGACGCTCGCTGGCGACGTATGTGAGGGGGATGTTCGGGCGATTTTAGTCAGCACATTCCCCTTCCACCCGTACTCAGATCATGTCCAGACCAACTTCCACGATCATGCCATTCGCTATGGCGCCCAACTCCGCGCTTCGGCCCAAACCTGGAGGGGGTTTCGAGCTCACTCTCGGGCCCCAGGAGGTCTCGGCAAGCCTGGAGAGAAAAACTCTCACCATCAAAGAGCGACTTCAAAGGTTCAAGGCGAAGAACAGCCAACCTGTCTTCAGTGGGCTCCCTACCCGCCGGCCCGGAGATGAGAGCCTAGACCTATCCACTGTGCCTCTCTCATACGACGACCGACTTACCTTCCTGGACGAGGCTCGCGAGGGTTATGAGAGAGGCAAAGAGCTGCTCATAGCTCACAGGGAAGAGGCCAAAGCCAACCCGTCCCGTTTCCGGGACTCGGTCAATATCACCATTCCGATCGCGGGGGAGCTGTGCATCGCGATGAGTGGATGGTTCAGCCATGCACAAACGTGGAAGTGGCCAAGCAGACAATCGCCGGTCTGGAGCCTGATGATATTGCCGCCCTCAAGACAGCCTTACCTGCTGAGCTGTTCCACTATGCTCTCGCACTGTCCGATGAGTGTCGAACCAGGCAGGATGCGTGGACAGCTGCCAATGCCGAAGGGACCCTCGCTCTCATCGATGTCAACGAGGCGTACGGAGAGGCTTTCGCAGCGAGCGGCCCGATCAGACTCGAGGGAATGAGGGCAATTTGCCAAATGGAGGGAGAGGCGGCGGAGGCGAGCCAAGCGGAGACGGCAAAGATGTGGAATGCGCATTTTGATGACTTTTACGACAAAGTCTACCAAGAAGCCAGGGCGGACCTTGTCACGACGGAGGGCAAAGTCGATACGGTTGTCAAGTCGCACAAGCACTTGGTGGCTGAGTTGTCGCTCTTGACGCAGCTTCGCGAGGCACTTACGGAGGCAGCTACGGACGGGCAGACACAGGACAATGTAAGAAACGCTGTGTGTGCCCCAGTAGGCGAAGAGGCACAGCCTAGCGTGGTGGATGCGATGAGGCGGCTCCGAAGCTTCTTGGCGGAGCGGCTCCAATCGACCGTCACGGCCGCCAACTCGTCCGCGCAGGCGCCATTCGCAGCGAAATCGCAGAAGAAGAAGAAGAAGAAGAATCGCCGCAAGCTGCCGAAATCTGACTCGCATCAGCCGCCGCAGCCTACGATCGACACGGCTGATCATGTCAGCGCCAAGTGCCCCGCCGACGACACCAGCCACCCCGAGACCGTCGAGACAGACGATGGCGGCGGAACATACACTCCAGTCCTCACCCGCCAGCAGAGTTGCGAACTCATCGCTAACGCGCGCGCGTCACAGGACGACCCCGTTCTTCCCCCATCCCGCCAGCATGCTCCCCTCGAATCGCCAGCTTTTATCGGAGAGTCGGCCGGAGATATTGAGGCAACAGAGATAGCTGTGGAGCGAACTGAGCCCGTGTTCAGAAGGCCTGTTGGGGGTGCGCCATGGGCATTGCCAACGCAACTGAGTGGCCAAGATAGCGGTAACAATCATGCGGGCGTTTCCGCCACTCGGATGGTCGAGGACCTGCCAGCGTATCCGCCTCTTGGATCGAAATCCAACGCCGCGCCCAATGAGGCTGAAGATGGGGCGATGTCAGACGAAGACGGTGCCGGTACGGACGGAAGGTGCGGACGTAGGCAGATACGAGGCTCGAAATCTGCCTGGGTGACAAGGACGCACGACGAAGAGCAAGCACTTTACGATGCGGTCGCCAAAAAAAGTTTGTCACGGTCGCCAAAACGAAGCTGGACGCTCATCGGCCTCATCAAGGAACCTTGTGGACAGCCCACATACTGGGAACCGGTAGATCACCGAGTCCACCACCGCAGCACCTTCCAAGGGTACGATCCGCAATGGTGGCCAGGGGTGAGCGAGACAAGGTTGGCCGGAGGGCGTGATGACGTCGAGAGTGATGACGATGCCGGATTCAATGAGCACAAATCACATAGGCCTGATTGCTTTTGGGCTTGGAACGAAGTGGACGGGCTTTGGGTCATTACTCGTCCACGTGCGCTGGATTAGTCGATCATGCATTGAGTTTCAGCTTGCGCCCCCGGGATCGAGCATCTCTCTTGTGGGAGACACTTGCAGGCGTATTGATAGAGAAGTACGTCTTTCCAAATTGTAGTGCGGGGAGTGAATGCGAACTTTGCTCGACTCCTTCAGATGATCCGAGGCCAAGCGAAATCATACCTCGAGGACGGGGAGAGAGGATGTTGTCGAGCTGAGAGGTGTTTAAGTGACACACTGGTGATTTGCTGGGCGAAGGGGAAGCTTTTCAAGTGGTGAAGTGGCGAGGTATCAGACATATCGTTATGGACCTTCTCTTATCCGATGTGTAGATGAGCATTGAGTGTATCATCAATATCGTTAGAACCTGTACCTCAACTTTCCGCAACGAGTGATGCGATGGGCGTCGAGGGTGTCCATCCACGACCGAAGGTAGTGCTGTATAGCCATCATACTTTGATACAACATCGTGACACCATAACGGACGGCTGTTCAGCAGAACTTCCACTTGTGCCCGCAATTCTGTACAGTCAGCTTGATGGCTCTTTCTGGATCACTCATTGTGCTCACCAAGCAGGTTGCAAAAGTCTGGACACCGTCAGCGATGACATCCTCATAGCAGTAGGCAACGTAAACTTACGGTCATTGGCTCATCTGCACTCCTGGTCTGCATCTGGTAGAAGGAACATCGTCGCTGTTGGCATTTACTGCACTTGAACGCATTGGTCTCGGCCTGTCAAACATCAGCTTCGTTCACGGACACCTTGGAACAGATCAGAGCAGCTCACTTGTACTTCAGTCACAGCCTTGGCTTTGAACAGGTTGGCTTTTGCAATCTCTTCATTCAGCGCCTTGACGCTCGCCGATGCCATTTCCTGCGCTGATAAGCTGCTGCTCTCATTCGAAGAGACGATACACTGGCTAGCTCACCTCTTTTGACATGTTGACCACATGCTCGGCGGGCAGCGTTCCAATCACGATTTTATCCCGTAGGCCTGGATTTCCCTTATCCTTCAGGTTCAGGAATAATGACCTGATTTCTAGCCCTGTCAGCTTGGTTCGAAACAACATGAAGGAGAGCAGACTCACTGGCTCGGTAGTCGTTATTTGTGTTGTACTCGAACTGCTCATATACCGCCCTTTCCAGACTGACCGCCCGTTCCGCCAGAATGTCTTTTGCTAAATGTCGTCAGCTCCGGCCAATACTCAGACCAAGTGGACTTACAGGCTGTACTATCCCCCGCTAGCGCATCATAGATCATCACCACACACTTATCTCTCACTGGATCTTCCCCGCCCCTCCTTGATCCCCCATCCTCCGCCTTGATGTCCGCCATCATATCCGCCTTGGCCGTCCTCGGCACCTTCCGGTCTTTATCGATCGTCTCGAACTTGGGCTCCGCTTTGGGCTTTGGCGAGCCCGCTCTTGACCCCGAGCCGGAAGCAATCGCCTCCTCATTGACGTTCCCCACTTGCGTCTTGGCCTCTTCCTTCTTTACAGCCGGCTTCGATTCCTCCTTCACCGCTGAGGACTCTGCCTTCTTTGTCTTCCCCAGCGGCTTGACCTCCCGCTCCGGCGGCGTCGATACCGCTCCGCCTGCGGGACTAGCCGTCCCCGATTCTGCCTTGACCCCGGCCGCCGCCGCTGCTCCACCCGCTTCCGTCTTGACCTTCTTGGGCGCAGCGACCTTGCCCGCCGCTTCCTCGGCCTCGCGCTTCCGCTTTCGCTGCCCCTCAATCACGTCCTTCCAGAGCTTCATGACTTCGTTCGCAAGCGGTCCGATTTCGGGGTTGGTGTTCTTGCGGTGCTTGGCCATGATGGAGCCCGCTTTGGTAGTCTGGTGACTTTATCAACGCCATCCTGACCTTGCCTGCTGGTGAAGCACTACTCACTCGCAGAAGATCTTCAGTAGGACTGACTTCTTCCTTCATCCGCTGTAGCAGCGTCACCGCCGTCTATCTTGATCAGCGCTGCCCCGTACCCCGACCTATGGACCAAAGCTGCCTGTCATGAGACTTACGGCCGTCTCTCCTGCGCTGATCGCATCATTCAGCCCCTTCAGCACCACCAGCAGCGTCTCGGCATCCATAGATCCCTGCTCCGCCATCGTGTTCGAAGAGTGAATCGTCGAGCTGACGGACTGTACGGGATGATTCGGGACAGCTAGCTCGTGGTTGAATTAGCAGATTGGTATTTTGGCGGATTGGGCCGTGTTGATGAATACCGAGTGGGAACGTTCTGACAGACTACAGCGGTAGTGGCGGACTGATCCAGTGGGTGTGCTACTAGAGGCAGGCGATGGGTATGCTGAGTGAAGGTATCAAGCAGCAATTGCAAGCCGAGGTCTTGAGCCTTTAAATTGGGTCGAGTGCAAGCCACGCCACGTGGTCCGCCTCCACTTCGTTGCCTCGCTCGAGCGCCCCAGCTGCAGCTCCTGCTCTCCAGCTGTCAAGCGAGGACATCGTATGTGTAATGACAACCCGGCAAGGTCGTGTCTTCAGAACGTGATGCGATGCATGACGAGGTACGACTCGAAATACGCTAGCGGGAGGGTTGATCATAAGAGGATATCATGTACACTAGAGGAGATGGAGGAGGAGGAATCTATGTAAAGGACCGAAAAACCGAAGCCGAACCCGTAGCTCTAGCCGTTGGCTGGCAGCGATTAGTATCTGCCACCGCCACCGCCGTAGCCGCCACCACCACCACCGTAGCCGCCACCACCACCGCCGTAGCCGCCTGGATCCGTCAGCTCGAAGTCACGGGAAGAGGTCGACACCATGCAGCTCACCACCACCGTAGCCACCACGACCACCACCACCGCCTCGGCCACCACCGCGACCGCCGCGGTAGCCACCACCTCCGCCACCACCACCGTAGCGGGCCATCTCGGCGAGCTCTGGTGGGACTTCGGACTTGGACTCGGTCAGAATGCCAATCAGTTCCCGGGCGTTCCTGATTCGTCAGCGCTGGCCATATTCGACTCGAGAACAGTCATGGACATACTTGGAGTTGTCAGTGGTGAAGAAGGTGATCGAGGTACCGGTGGATCCGGCACGACCGGTACGACCAATTCGGTGGATGTAGTCTTCGCAGTTCTGACAAGTCAGCTGAGTCCGAGCGAGGCTGAAGATGATCTCACGTTGGGGAAGTCGTAGTTGATGACGTCTGAAAAGTCAGTAAATAGCAAGGGCAAGGGGATGAGAGAAGTATTCACACTTGATGTCCTTGACTGCATACATCAGCTTTGTCCTCAATTCAAACAAGAGGAGAAGATGAACTCACCGTCTGCAGTCGAAGAGCGGATTTGCAGAAGTTAATATGTTCGTACGGTAGAGAGACAGCGGCAAGAGAAGGAGAGGTGAAGGAATGAAGGAAAAGAGCATACGTCAATAATTGTTCTCATGCCAAAAGCTGATGATGGCGAGGACTTGAGGCGGCGCGAAGGCGGGAGGAGTCGACAAATCCAAAGAGCGCAGAGAGATCTCGACCACGTAATTGATATTGCAAGACCAAAACCGACCGGATCCTCCATGGGGAAGTCCAGCCGGCCTGATCCTTGGGGACTGCAAAGTACGTGGGCGGTGCGCTGAGGTGTCGGTATAGGCGTGGCATGCGACGGCTGCAAAGAGCCGTGCTGATGATGCCGGTGCTTCCGCGGGACTCGAAAGACAAGCGCAAGTCAAGTCAGTGAGTCCGGGAAGTACTGCCTCCGTCGCGACCTGCGCCCCTTTGCAGGGGGGCGGGTGCGATGGCCAACATACGAGAGTTCTCAAACCCGCTGGCAGGGGTCCGAGAAGTCTCGAAGCGCTCTCTGTTGATGCTCGAGGTTTTGTCGATCCGCCTAAGCGAGGATGCCGAGTCGAAATGATGGCGAGGTGGAAGGAGCTGAGAACATACCAAGACCACGAGAAGCCACGTCTGTCGCCAACATGATCGGGGATCGGCCAGCCTTGAACTCGGCAAGAACCCAGTCACGCTCTGCTTGTTGCCTAAGGGTCAGCTTCCGCCAAATACAGAGGATGGATAGCTCACTTGTCACCGTGAATAGCGAGAGCGGGCCAGCCGTCTGTGCGCATAAACTTGGTCAAGTCGTCGGCGACACGCTTGGTGCCGACGAAGATGATGACCTTGGCGTTCTCCTGCGAGATGGCCTCGAGGTGCTTCAAGAGCTTCTGACGCTTGTCGTAGTCGGAGCAGACCTCGATGATCTGCTTGACGTTGTGGTTGGCCGACAGATCCATGGATCCAATGTTGACCTGGATGAAGTCGTGCTGGAAGTCGGCGGCAAGACGCTGGACGTCCTTGGGCCAGGTGGCCGAGAAGAGGAGGGTCTGACGGTCGGGACGGATCTGGGAGACGATCTTCCTGATCTGGGGCTCGAAACCCATGTCGAGCATGCGGTCGGCCTCATCCATGACGAGGTAGGTGACCCGCTTGAGGTTGGTCTTGCCGCTCTCGAGCATGTCGATGAGACGACCGGGAGTAGCAACGACGATCTCGACACCGCGCTGAAGGTCGCGGATCTGGCCGCCCTTGGGCGCACCACCGTAAACGGCAGTGTTGCGGATCCTGGAGGACTTGCCGAACTTGGAGCACTCGGCCTGTGTCTGGACCGCGAGCTCACGAGTGGGGGCGAGGATGAGGACGATGGGTCCGTCACCGGGGGCGAGGAGGGGCTGGGCGTTGATGTGGACCATAGCGGGGAGGGCGAAGGAGATTGTCTTTCCGGAACCAGTCTCGGCGATGGCGACGACGTCGCGACCGGAGAGCGCCATGGGCCAGGCCTGGCACTGGATGGAGGTAGGGGCGGGGAAGCCAAGAGCACGGATCTCGGACATGACGTATTCTGGGAAGCCGGCCTCGTCGAAGGCAGTGATGGGGCGGGGGATGTTGCGACCTTGGATCTGTGGTGTCAGCTCTGGCCGCCATCATGGTATTGGGCGAGCTCACCTTCATTTCCTTGTCGGCACGGAACTGCTCGATCTCGGCCTCGGACCGCCTGGTGACGCGCTCGTCCTCAATGTAGAAGCTGATCGTCAGCCAGAATCTCGGAGAGGTTCCCTCGTTACTCACTTCTTCTCAAACTTGGAGAGCTGCTGGTTTCCCCAGTCAATGTTGCCAAGGCCGTTACCGAGGTTGGACATGCGGTCACCGCCACCTATCGAAAGTCAGCGTGTTCTGTCCGCGACGATGAGTTATCGTCTGAACGTGCCTCCGAAGCCGCCACCGCCGTAGCCGCCGCCTCCACCACCATAGCCACCACCGTACGAACCTCCACCACCACCGTAGCCGCCGCCCCCTCCGCCGTAGCCACCTCCGCCACCGCCATAGCCGCCACCACCACCTCCGTAACCACCACCGCCGCTACCGCCGTATCCACCACCGTAAGACTGGATGAGTCAGCACAGAACCAAAGGCAAGAAGGGCAAGTGGCGAGACATACCATGTTGTTATGTGTTTTAGTTGGTTTTTTTGCTGTTGTCGCACGAGCGAAAAGAGTGGTATGAGCTTGAATAAGCTTCTGTGTGTGTGTTTTAAGTGAGAGATGAGTGAGGTCTTATGGACCTATAGGTATAGTAAGTAGAGAAGGAAGAGGTATGAGGAGAGAGAGAGGTAACAAAGCAAGCGGAAGGGCGAGACCGACTGAAAACTCATCACCTGAGCAGCTCCACCCAAAATGGGCCGAAAATTAATACTTCCGTCATACGGAATGTGGCGGTTTCAGGTTGATCCGTGCGTTCACTCCGAGACGCGTGGGGGCCGGTGCGGCCTCCGCAGGGGGTCGTGGCCGAGGCCTGAGGCCTAAGGAAGCATGCCTGGCACAGCACGACTGGCTGCCCATGGCCAGATCCAACAGGAACAGGAGCAAATGTTCATATCGAGCTCTACCCAAGATGAAATACCTAGATCCGCCCCGCTCATGCACCACCGCCTCCTCAAGCTCAATTGGGTAGCCCATACTTCTTCCTCGCACTCGGCTCGACATACGCCCACCCCAGCGGTGTATCCCGCATCCACGTCGCTGCGCGGTACATGAATGGCAAGAACCGTATCGCGCGGGGCGGGTGAGAAAGTGCGGAGATCCACGAGAAGGGTGGGTAAGGGATGAGGGGGTACGGAGAGGGTGGGAGGGCGAGGTGTTCGAAGATGGTGTCGACGACTGAGGTGTCAGCCTTGTTCTGCTTTGGGGCATCCGAGTATCCGAGACGGAGGGCGGAAACATACCCTTTGCTGGAGGCAGGAGCAGCTTCTCCCCCCAAGCGCCCTTGATATCCAACTTGGTCTCGTCCCTTCCGCCCGTATCGCTCGTAGCGGTCTTGGTCCTGAAATCGTTGGCGATGGTTCCAGGGAGCAGAGCTAAGTATGAGCTGCGGTTCATATCCATATAGCTGAAGACTGACAGAAGAAACGGATTCCGCTGCCCTCACACTCCACCCTACAGCTCTCCATGGCCATGAGCCCAGCAGCCTTCGTGGCAGAATAGATGGCGCGACAGGGTGCAGGGATCGTGGCTGCTACCGAGGAGAGATGATGCAGCGCTGGCGAGCGAGACGAGGAGGCCAAGAGGGGAACCTAGAATGTCAACTGTATGATCCTGTCTATTCGGCAGTCTTATGGCATCACTTACGAACGCCCCCAGAGCAAGCACAGTCCCCACATAGTTGACCTCCGCGCATGCCCTCGCCTCAGCAGCCAGCCTCTCCAGCCCTTCCTCGCCAGGTCCTGCTTCGCCCAACTGCCCCTGCTCGCTCGTAAACACAAAGCGCTGAGACGGGTTCTTCTTGCTCTGCGCCCCGGAAGCAGGCTCGAGCTGCACCCCGGCCAGCTGCATGAGGGTCGAAGTAGACGGGACGCCCGCTAGGATATGGAGCGTGTCCAGTCCGCCCCATGCTGCTTCGTCAGCTGGAGCCCTTCCTCGGCTCATGTTTGAGACGTACCTTCAACGACGGTCTCGCGGAGCTTGACCAGGTCTTTCACACTCGTGACATCACCTGTGACGAGGATGATCTTATCCTCGCTCAACCCCAGAGCGAGGCATTCCGCTTTGACAGCCTCCAAGCTAGACTTTCTCCTTGCAAAGATGCATCTGTACATCAGCTCCAACCATCCTTTTACAGAATCGATCATCAAGTAGATGAGCCATCACGCACATCTTGGCGCCCCGCTTCGCATAGGCTAGAGCAAGATCCTTGCCCACTCCAGAACTCGCGCCCAGGAGAACAACCCGTTCTTCGCGCGGAAGAATGATCTTCTCTCTTGATGGGCCGCGGCGTGTCTTGAGGAGACGGAGGAGGACCGGCAGAGCGAAGAGTAGGAGCCAGCGGGAGGACATAGTAGGCATCTCTGGTGTATACAGTTGCAGGGTGAGGCTGAGTAAGGGAGGGTCGGGTCCACAATGTTGGGTGGTCAAAACCTGGAGGTGGTCGGATATTTCGATACCCGATTAGGTGAGGAATGCTGGCATTGGCTTTGTGGCCTCTGTGGGTTGCTGTTGCTCAAGCTTTGAAGGCTCAGTGGTGTGAAATCATATACGGTAGAAGCATGGCCAGAGAGGCCTGTGTGAAGTATAACGATCGCAAATGCGGCAAGCAGGGGTCAGGGATTCGGGGGCCGGGTCACGCGCTATTGACAGCGTCGATGCCCGCAGCTACATCGACCGCGGAGAGCTAGAGTATCGCTACGGATTCTCAGAATGGACGCAAGATCCAGACATCACGTCTATAGCTGCGATACGGCACTACTCTCTCTCTTTATGTCCTGTGCGAGCGTCAGCGTTGTGCGCTCCGTCAGGTCGCCGAGGTCTAGCCAGCTCACTAGGAAGATTCCGTATCGCTGTACACATCTGATCCGTCCGCCTGATACACATCTGACCCGTCCGACATTGGTGAAGGCTCGTCATTCGGATCGGGCTGCGAAGAATCAGCCATCTCCAAACCGCCTTTCCTGTCCCTCGTAAGTGGTTAACTCACATCCATGTCCTCTACACACCACCCACATGCCTCGCAAGGCGGCGCCTCGTCGATAAGGTTCAACCTCCACTGATCCCGCTTATACGACGCCGCCGACCGCTTCATCGATCCATCCCTGCCATATGATGGATTTTCCACCTCGATCACCGCCTCGTCGATACACTCGCTGATATACCCCCGCGTAAACTCCGTCATGAACCTGCCCGGCAGATAGACGTCCGTAGAGAGGGAGGAGTGCTCGATGATCCCTGCTCTCTGGGTTTCGAAAGCGAGTGCCCGTCGGTACTGCTCCCTAACATGAATATGATCCCCCGCCGCATCCCGCAGCTGTTCCGCCGGCCAACCGAAATTGTGTTCGGGAGACTTGTACTCGCAGTACCACCTCGAGCTCCCTGCCAGCACAGCAGGCGTGGTTCCCAAGTCGTGCATGACATGCGCTCGGAACCGGTGCTCCTTCACCCCGACCCGCACCTTGGGCTCAAACTCGTTCCATACCGCCACGGCGTATGTGAGCGGGCCATACTCCACCCGCTGGCAGAATGCCGCTACGCCTGGAGATCCGACGGCGAGGGCAGTGATTGCAGTGCGGGCAGTGTCGATTCGACGGACCATCTCCGGATTAGGGGGGTGGCGTTTGACGATTGGGCGCCAGATAGACCTCTGTCCGCCGAGATACGCCCCGGTGGAGACCGTCTTGTAGTTTTTGAGCAATCGGCCCCCGTCTACTGAGGCTAACTGGCTCGCAGCAGCAGCGATCCAGTCGCACTCTGCTCCGCAGAACGCGACGAGTTGCGGGGATTCCACCTCGCGGCCGTCCCCGTATCCCAGGTCCTCAGGTCCTCGAGGGTTGGCGCATTGCTCTCTATGGGCCGTATGAGATCCACGAGGCCGAAGTGTGGACCGCCGTGGAACAGCAGGCTCGCGTAGGTAGGAGGGCCCTTGTCGCAGTATTCCAGGAAGAGGTGCTGAGTGAGGGAGAGGAGTTCCGCTTTGGACCGAATGCCAGAAGCAGCAGCGGGCTGCTTGACGCTGTGCAAGAGGGAGGGGAGGTGGTCGGTGATGACTGTCTTGTACAGCGGTACGGATACGATGTTGTTCAGAGTCTACTCGGTGTAAGCTGCGTCGTCGTCCATTAATGGAAGTGCTCACCTTGTTCACCCTCATCAGCACGGCTTCGGGAGCACGGATGCTGGAACGCTCATTCCGCCCATTTGGCGTAGCTCGCGGACCGCGAAGGTGCTCAATGACCCGGATCCAGACCTCGGGAGGTAGCTCGCGATGGGACGCAGCCATGGCAAGTATATGAAGTTGAAACGGGCTATGTACAGTCGTCAATTATTATAACTCGGTCAGCGTGGACGCGACCGGACATTCCTCAATGAAGGAAACCTGTTTCAAGACCCGGCGTACACTAGACGGCTACTGCGTCGGATCACATCGGTTCTTCTGGTACTAAACGACCTCGAAGAAGAGATCCAAAACCTATGATACATGTTGCTACGGTGTAGAGACACTCCTATCGACATTTTGACTTCTGCGTATCTTGACTTCTCCCAGATCCCCGTCTACAGGTACCTCCTTTGGCCCAAACCCCTTCTCATGGTCCTCCTATACAGTATCCCCCTGGGCGCTCTCCTTCGCGCCTCGCCTATCCCTCGTTTGTCACTCCCTCAGTCGCTCCCCTACTTGCATAGCCTACCGCCTACCGAAAAGCAAACTGCCCGTACTGCGGCCCATTCACCATCGGCATCGGCTGCGTCAACGTCTGGAATGGGAACCCGCCCGTCCCTGGCCGCATCGACTGATGATGGTGCTGCTGCTGCTGTTGGTGTTGTTGGTACGCATGATGTCCGGGGGGCGGCTGATGCAGGTGCTGCTGCTGTTGGTGCTGTTGTTGCTGCTGGATGTATTGTTGATGTTCCGGCGGGACGTTGGGGTTGACCGACATGTTCATGGAGAAGTTGAATGGGAAGGGATTTTGGGGAGTAGGGGTGACGCCATCGTCGTTTTGCCTGAAACCGACGGGCGCGGGTTGGTAGGGCATGCTAACGTGCTGTGGGGCCGAGTCGCGCCTTGCCTGGAGAGAGGATGTGGGTGCAGGCATGGTCTGCATGGCCTGCCCGTACCCGAATGGGGGGACCCCAGATTGGGGGTGATGTGACCGACCGTCCGAGGAAGAAGCGACGGATGAGCCTGTGGTAGGCCGCGAGTCGTACTTGTACGCCGTGGAAACCGCCCCGGGTGGGAATCGCGCCGCCGACGCCGACGACATGTTGGATATTGTAGATTCCCGCCTATCGTAGGATGACTCTGACGATACGGATCCGCGTGCGTAGGCATTGAATTGGCCGTTCGCATTAGCGGCGGTGACCTCTCGCTTCTTCTTCCGCCAGGCTTTGCGCATGTCTTTGAATTCTGATCATCAGCTGCGGCCTCTAGATACCTCGAGGCAAACTCACCGGATGGTAATCTCTTCTCTCCGTGTGACTGCATCGCCACATGCGCATTCAGGTGGTTCAAAGTCCCATACGACTTCTCGCACCCGCTCCATCCGCACTTATACAGCCTCTCAATCTCGTCAAACCGCCTCCTCGGCCGCTTCTTGGGTACCGGCCCGCCGATGGGGACAAAGGTCAGCTCGCCCTCTGAGCGGGAAGTGCTTGGCGGTTGCGCGTCCGAGTTTGAGCGATCACGGAAAGGGTGAGTCGAGTCCTCGTAGGAAGACCGGATTTGGGCAGGGGGTTGCAGAGCAGTCTGGGATGTCAGACTCGAGAATGAGCCAACGACGGAGCGCGCAGAGGGCAGAGGGGTAGGACCGCCGAATGAGGGGAGTCCGTCTGATGTCTGCGGCCGGTTGGCGTGGCCGATGTAGGCGCTGCGGGCCTGCTGGGGTTGGGGATACGAGTCGAATGACGCCTGTGTGGGTGGAGCAGAAGCCAAGGACGGATTCGCGGGGGCCGGCCAGCTAGGTGGGGGCATGTTGGACCCCTGTCCCTCTGAAGCGCGGCGGTTGGGCTGCCGTGGATCAAACGCCTCCGTGTGAGACGGGAACGCCGAGGATGAGAAAGGGTTCACGAAGCTTGGCTCCTCCGGTATCCCCTTCTTGTCCTCGTTTACATGGCCCCCAAAGGGAGACCTGGACTGTAGCAGCCCGCCAGCAGTAGCAGGCCGCTTTGCCTGCTGTACGCTTGGCCGCGAGAAGTCCCGCGATATCGCAGGCAGCGCGTCTGCCGACGAGAACGAGTTGCTCCCGTAGGAGCCTGACGCTGAGGATGAAAAGGACGAGGCGGACGAGTAGCCGCTGAGGGGAAGACCGTAGCTGTTGCCTGTGCTGGGCGTGTAGCTGAACCCGGTAGAAGGGGTCTTATTGTCCGCCGGTGGCTCGAAGGCAAAGTCGGTGGGGGAGGATGAGGAAGAGTTGTGCGCCATGATGGGGGCTGTATCTGGGATCTCGAGTGGGGTGTTCCAGGGGCCCGAGAAGATGTCGTCAGGTGTGCTGATGACTGGAGGGGTGGAAGGCATGATGAAGAAGGCAGCCCAGTCGTCGACGTCGGTGGCAGTGGATGATGAGGTGGTAGGCCGGATATCAGGCGAGCCGAAGGGGATGAGATGGTGGGAGGATGTAAAAGTCGAGATGGGGAGCATGAGAGTCGCGACGATCAGGGGAAGTGGGCGGCGAGACAGTGATGGTTTCGAGTACGGGTAGATGTGAGAGGCGGTGTTGGGGTAAGGGAAGGAGGAGGCGGGTCAGCCGGTTTTATATTGGCCGAGACAACAGGTACACGGCGCGCGTATGAGGTGTGATATGGAAGGGGGTCTGTGTGAAATGGGTGGGGTAGTTGGGTGGGCGTGAGTGTGTATGAGCGAAAGGAGGGTGGGAGCAGGGTAGATGCTCACGTCTTTGTATGGTTTGGCTGGATGAGGTGGTGCTCTCGATTGCCACAGAAGACGGGGAGCGCCTCTTGCATAAACAAGCTTGCAGGGATGGCGAGTGCAAGAGAAGCAGGTCTCTGTACCAACTGCGGTCCAGCCAGAGATATCAATAAATTCATTGACACATCACGCTGACTTGGTGTGAGTGCTGGGAACCACGCGCCGACCGATTGTTATAACGGAATCAGATCAATAAGGCACTAGCTCCAACTCCACAACTTTCATTAACCTCTCGATGAGGTAATAACGGACAACGGAGCCGTTCATGCCGAAGGGTACGTAAAGGTGAAACGCCACTTTCGGACCCTTTTGATCTCCGTGTACAACCCTGAATCTCATTTAGCGTGACGATGAAACACGGAGTTGCTCCGCCGAGATCTTGGGCGGGAAGGGGCTCCACTCGGTCGCGTTGGGTGGCGGGCAGCACTGCGCAGCAGCTTGCTTGCTGGTGGTTCCGCACGCTCAGAGCTCAGCTTGTAGGTAATACAGCAGCTACGGCTGTCTGCCCTTGATAGTCTGACGCCAGTTGTACGAGGGATAACGAGGCCTCGCTGGGGTCACAGCTTGGACGGCAGGCATGGCATCACATGCGGCGGGCATCGCCGGCTGAATGACGGATTGCGGAGCGTTCGGAGCGTTCCCGATCTAATCTTATCGCTCTGACCTTGTCCATCGCATACTGACCCGCCATGCCCACTGGCGAGGACCGGGAGAGCCCATCATCCAAAGCGCTTGCCTCTCGCTTGGCCAAATACGCTTACGCCAGCTCTGGTCCGTCGCCTCGACGGGCGGTAGCTGCGGCTTCCACGAGATCGGCACAGGTCTCGCCGACCGGCTCAAGGCTTCCTACCGGGCAAGCGGAGGGGGTCCTCCAGGATGAAGCGGCCGAGGTGGATTTCGACCCCTCGAGATCTGTCGCTGGACCCTCCCGATGGCAGGACATCTCTGTAGCCCCTAGCGGAAAGAGGAAGACACCAACGAAGGAGGCGAGCTCTCCCGGCTCCAAGAAGGCCAAGAAGGTTCCCAGACCGTATGCTGGACCAGAGGTGTATGCGCATCTCAAGAATACGCCGGATCATCTCGGCGTTGGGCTGGATAGTGAGTAGGATCTAGCATGGACCTAGATACTTGGGTAGGAACTGACATTCGAAGTCATATTCTGCGGCATCAAGTGAGTGAATACGCTCGAGCCTTTGGTGTCCCGCTGATCTCCAGTCCGGGTTAGTTTCATCTGCATAACCACCTGTGGCTGTGAGTCATTTGGGATCGTGGCTGACGAAACGCAGGCAAAAAGTCGGCCGCTACCGGTACCCACTTTGCCCACCCGACCAACAAGTTTTGGGTGCGGTCACCTGTCTTTACGCCTGTGGAGCCTTTCTGATACTTCAGCGTGCCCTGCATCAGTCAGGTCTGACTCCTCGCTTGTACGCGCCCAACGAATGCCACCTGCTCCCGGCTGAGCTGAACTACGGACTAGTAAGCCCCTCGTCATGCCTCTTCCGTCGATTCCGAAACGTGGCTGATCTGCAGACCAACCTCTGTGGACGTCCAACAGCTGAGGTGAATATCTGTATTTCATCATTTGGAGTATCGGAGTGAGATACTGACAGTCCAGCAATCCGAGCTATCAACCCTCGAGATGCGCCTGAATGTCCACCCCTTCGCAGCCAAGCTTGTCCGTCTCCGCCCTCGCGTTGTCTGCTTTGTCGGCAAGAAGATCTGGGACGTGTTTGAGGCGGTCGCGGGCAAGACGGCCAAGTCGGCCGAACCACGCCGAGGCGCATCGTCCGGGAGACCGGTCGGGGTGAACAAGCGAGGGTCAGTCGACGGGTACACGGAAGTCAAGCAGGAGGAGGGCGATGGGGATCTAGTCAAGCGGGAACCTGCATCATCCGCCTCGAGCCCTCTGACGGATATCGACCGGGACGCCGACTCCCGCGACGACATCAAGCCCATTATACCGCAAACTCCATCCGCTGGTCCTTCAACGCCTATACGAGCGAAAATGGAGCCATCACAACCAGCTTCCACACCTCGCCGCAAAGCAGCCACGACGACTGCCTTTGACTGGTATGCCCCTCGGTCCCTACGCCTCCCTCTTCCTCCCATACACGGCGAAGAGGAAGTGAGCTACTGCTATTTTTGGGTCACGCCGAGTACGTCGGGCCTGGAAAGAACACCGGTAAGTCACGCCCTCCCCGGTCTGTTCTCGTGCTCGATCGTGGCTGATACAGCAGCTCGCGGAACAGGTCAACATCTTTGCGGCAATGCGCGCATTCTCAGAGTCTTTACGGGTCGATGGCGATCCAGCTTTGGACGGATTCAGGGATATAGACATGGCAGGGCTCCAGGGAACGGCAGAGAAGATACTAGCAGAGGCTGTAGCTAAGGGCGCGACGGTATATCCCAGCGTACATGCAACATAGACATAGTATCGCAGCCGGAAGCCGGCCGTTCGCTCATTCTCCCGCGGAAGAGCTGTTCACATCTGTTATCACTCTAGAGAGTCACATACATATGTTCATGTACAGATTACCCTTCACATGACTACCAGAACCCGCCTAGCGCCTGCAGATCACTCGCCACCGTAACCTCATCCGTCCCGATCTGCCGCATCATCTCCCTCTGCCTCTTGACCGGCTGCAGCGCAAAGTGAGACAAGAGCTGCCCATCGAGGATACCACGGGTGAGCGGTTTTGGAAGGAGATCGTTTTGTACGGTTCTGCCATGTCAGCTTGATCCTCCTTGCCTCTCGCAGACAAAGAAACGGGACTGTGGCCTCACCGGAACGCCTTCGGATTGAGACCCGCGGAATGCTGTGCGTTTCGTGTAAGTTGGTCCGCTACGAGCTGTAGCCGCTTGAAACGGGCTGGCTTGACAGCCACGATGGTGGTAAGCGAGCCATCGGCCGTTCCTGCCAAGTCAGCGTCGCTCAAGTCCAGCTCGACCAGGACGGGAGGACATACCGTATACCAGCTGAGACTGGGGCGCAAACTCCTCATCCGTCGTCCGCCGCCTCGCAATCATCTTGGAGACTGTCACTGAGGCGCCCATATGGTACTCTGTCCGCAAGAGCAGGCGCTCGCCATTCAGCGATTCAGAATCTGCATTGGATCAGCTCGATCCTTTGCCTTGACTTCGCCCGCACTTGTTCGAAGCCTCGGCGACTGAGTTAGCTCACCGGCAGGATCAAAGTCTAGCATCCGCATATCCCCTTTCCGGTCCGTGATGAGGAACGTGACCTGACCCTCCTGGACCAAAAAGTCTCCAGTGAGGGCGTGGACCTCCCGCAGATCCTTACTTATAACTGAGAGCTTGTACGGTTCATCCTGATTATCTCAGCTTCAATTCATTCAGAGGCAGAAATTGGCAGCTTACCTGAAGCGAGACGAGCCAGATGCTCTTGAGCAGATCGGTAGCGAGGATGAAGTTCTTGAAGACCCGGATGGACGTCATGTAGATGTTGACATCGAGGAAGGCGAGACCCATGAGTCGCTGGTCGTAGTCCAGACCTTTGGCGTAGAGCTGGGGATCAGCTCGGTACCCCTGGCAGGAGAATAGCTAGGTGGAGCGAGCTCACCTTGGGTCCGTTCGAATTAAGGAGATACCCATTGATGTTGCCAAGCGCGGAAACGGGGTTCCGGGCCGGATCTTTTGCCCGCATCTTCAAGCGCCAGCCACTCTCCTTCGCGGTCAGACCGACAGTCTCGACAATCTCAAAGATGTAGGTCTGCTCATCAGCTCCGAGCTACTGCAGCAAGTTCGTTAGTGTTGACTCACATTACCCCTGGTCGCTCGATCCTCGGCAAAGTGGAACCCTGTCCCAACGGCGATAAAGTCCCGATACCCGCTATCACTGCTTGATGATTCGAGGTTGACGCTCTGCATACAGAGGACGACCTCGTTCTGATCAAAGTCATACCTGAGGTGCTTAGCCAGATCCTAGAACCAGATTCGTGAAGCTATGAACTCACCCGTCAATCACGCGCCATGGGTCTGAGCCTTGTGAGAACAGCTCGAGCGTCGACCGCTCATTCGTCGGCGGAACCAGGTTCTCGCCTACTCATCAGCTACAACTCCCCGTGGCGCATCGCGCGAAAAGGCTAACTCACCCTCCGGCCCGATCTGCGGCTCCCCCTCCTCGTCGTACGCCTGGAAAGGCACCGTGATCGCCGCCGCACCGACATAATGTCCGCTAGGCGGGTCAAACGCGATATTCGTATACACCCGATCCATCTCATATCGATCGCACGGCATCTCAAAGTCGGTCGTTAACGTTGAGGGAAGATAGCAGATGAATGTGCCCTACTTGATCAGCTATCCCGCGGAGTGGCATCGAGGATAGAAGAATGGACTCACATCTTCTATCCTCGTAAAGTACTCGCCCATCCCTCCTAGATGCGTCGTCCGCCCAAATGTAGCCGCGGCCTGCTTCAACCCAAAGCTCCTCACAGTATGCTTCGAGCTCCCGATGATCCACTGGGGCTTTTCGCCCGTCACGAACACGCCCGTGTACCCCTCGAGGTCGGCGAACGGGTGCATCTTGTACGACAGCTTGGAGCCTTGGGTGCTGGAGAGGAGTTGGGTGTGGACGCGGCGATATCGGATCGCGAGGGATCGGCGTGGGAGGTTGGGCGTATCGAGGGTGTACCGGGGTTGCGCTTCGTAAGTATTCAAACGGCCGGATCTGTGCAGAACCTGAAGTGTCAGCGGAGACATCATGAAGTGGGAGGAAAGGTCTCACGAGAAGATGAGGTCGGAGAGTCTCGCGGCCAAGAGGGTGGAAGAGCATTTGCTTGACTTCGTCGGGGTCTTCAAGCATTCCAGAAGATCCGCCCTCGAGGAGGTCGTCCGTGAAGGTAGCGTTACTTGCCGCTAGACCTTCAGATTGGAATGCCAAACTCAGGTCGGGAAGGGAGCGTATCTGTATATCAGCAACCGCATCGCTATGTCAACTGTGATGTGTACTGACTTGGAGCTCCCCCGTAGCCAACAGTACCGCCAGCCACTGCGTCCCCAACTCAGCCTGCATGCTCTCCTCGACAGAAGCGCCTCCCGCCGAGATCGCCGGCTTCTCTTTCTGCAGCCGCTCGATCTGCTCCGCCGCAGTCTGGCGAGAGCCGGCATGAGAGATGCTGCTTCTGCTACCGGTGAGATCGATGGGCTGGCGTGATTGTCCAGGCTTGCCAGTCTGATGCTCGAAGGTGCGGTAGATGCCGGTCGAGTCGGAAAAGACCTCGATAGCTGTGACGAGGGGTTGGTCCTGCTGATTAGCTCGGGTCTTGCGAGTGTCTCTTAGCGCTTACCTCAACGTCAGGTATGAAGGGCACTTGAGAGATACTCCGCGCTGCAGCATCGCCAACAAGATATATGGCCTGTCCATCTGCCCGTCGGATGACCGCATAAGGGTCGAGGATGCTCGCTGAGACGATCGGCGAGTCTTCGCTCGTATAGATACTCTGCGAGTGCTTTCCATCTACCAGGTAAGATTTTCCTCCTGTGCTGTGGCTGGCGATCTTTTAACTCACCGCCATCGAGCAAGTCCACCGAATGAGGCGATACATGCAGAACGCATGACCGGCCAAAGAACGGCGCAGCTTGAACAGTGATTGACGATAGTCTGCCGATTTGCTCGGGATTTGCTTTGTTCGACAGAGCGAACACCTGCCTATCAGCTTGACTACACGCTCAGGAGGGAAAAATGGTCATACCCTAGTCTGCGACCCTTCCGAGCTGAGCAGCAACGTCGTCCGCAGTTCGTCCGGGACCTGACGCTGCTTTGGATTCGGGCCTGAGCTGACTCCTGACCTTCGGTGAATGGGGAGGAACCAGACATCTTCGGCAGTACTGAGTTCGTTAAATCTTCGACGCTTATTGATGGGGATCCCGCGCTACTTGTCAGCTACTTCATCGATAGCGAGATGAGTGGTAAAGCTCACCCTGAGGACGTTCAAGGTCGAAGTCCGGCTGCCTCCCCCAATAGTCACCAGCTGAGGATACGTCCGCACCGCCTGATCCGTCACTGCGATCCCAAAGTCCATGTCGATAATCTTTCCAATCCCGGTTATGCGGTCAGCCTCCCTCAGCTCCAGCTTGGCGGGACCGGTGAAGACTTCCGCAGCCGCGGAGCCTGCTCCATTGGCGATGGGTACGGCGTCGGCGTAGAGGTCTAACTCGTTAACTTGATCCGGACGTTGACGTTGCTCGAGACATACCATCATCGTCTACCTCCATATCTATCTCTGGTTTCCTCTCCTCAGCTTGATCCACCTTCTCTCTGACCATCTGGATCTCATACATGACCGAGTCGCCCTCCGGACTTCCCACAAACACCTTGTCCGAGCCCAGCCTTGATATCGACGATGGAGGGGGCAAGACCCCTACTTCCTCCTCGACAATGATAGACCCCACTGCCCGGCCATCCATCTCCATCCGGACCTGATGCGCCCTGCCTGTGGACAGGACGAGCAGCATATCTCTGTCCCCGACGAAGCTCGCCCTGGACCCTTCCAGACTGAGCTTTCGGTGCTCGTTTGCCCGGTTGGAAGGCCGGCGGGTCGTATACGCCCACCAAGCATTGACGCTCGCGCACACCACCCGCCCGCTCTGGTCGACGTGCAGTATCCCGGTGGTTGTAACCAAGACGACACCGCCGAGCTCGCGCGGACAGGGCACGATGTATAGCGTATCGCTAGGCAGAGAGTCGACGCGCGTGAGGAGGGGGTAGGAACCGCCCGAGAGGTCGATAGTGCGGATTTCGAGGATGAAGGTATCTCGTGCAGATTGGTACCGACCCGCCCAAGTCTGAGTGGGGGTGTAGATTACAGCGAGAGTGGGAGAGTTGTAGCCTGGGAGGAAGACGAGATCTGCGAGGTTCCGGATGGTAGGGGACACGTCAGAAAGGGCGAGGACGAAGGAGGGGGTATAGGGGACATCACTGCTTGTCAGCTGGGCCAAGGGGTACAGGAAACGAGCTTACCGAGGGAAGGACTCTATCAGATCCAGCTCGGACTGCTCTTGCACTATAGGCAGCACCGCCAGTCCATCATCTGGTAGCGATAGCAGCGCAATCCTCGAGAGGGGGTCCGTCCGCAGCCGGGGGACATAGGTCGACATGTCCCCGGTCGTCATCTGCGGACACCGCTCGTACGTATGTAGCGACACCGTCGCTATATCACCTCGCGACCATTCGAGGATGGCCATCTTGGCATCCTTGAACGAGACGAGCAGCCTGTCCAGCCCGTCGATGCTGCTATCGATGGTCCGAAGAGCAGCAAGACCAGTGATTGTTCCGTGCACTTGATGCGTCGTGAGGTGGTGCAGCGTCCGGCGGGTCTCATAGTCCAGTGGCGCTCTCTGAGCGGGTCAGCACAAGTTGGAATGACAGCACGATATGCATATGGCTAGGCAGGTATGGCCTTACTTGCGAAGGACCGTCAAAGAAGCTATCCCCTACTTGCTGTCCGTCCCCCAAGGCGCCCTCGCCTTGCATCGTAGCATCGCCATCAGCGCCATCCTTGGCTGCCACTACCGGCCGCAGCTCTTCTCTGATCTCAAAGACCCTCAGGTCCGATAGACCACCGACAATGAGGTTTCCGACGACCTTGACATCCTTTGCGGTGGACGTCGATGCGTGAGGTAACGGGTAGATGGTCGAGGGAGTGAAGTGCGGCAAGTAAAGCGTGTGATGTATTGCTGATGGGGCGAGGAGTGTGGAGTGTATAGCATACATGCTGCCTGGGCCTATGCTATAGCTGTTGGAGAGAGAGAGACGTGATCAGTGAAGCTGTAGCTGCCACGCGCGTTTGGGTGAGAATGAAACTCCGGCTTGTTCCGACGGGACTGCTATAGCGGAATCAAAAAGTGAAGCCTCGTTTCCGGCTCGTTACGATTGGGCGAGCAGGAGCAGCAGAGCAGCGACCAAGCAAAAGACTATCCTATTGATCTACATCCAACTACAACTATAGCATCATGTTGGGCGCTTCATTCCCGCGCCTCGTAGCGCGCGCAGGACTCAGGTCAACGCCATTACAGGTGCGATCTCCTATACCGACGAATCGCGGTCCCGCAAAAATCATCGCGATCAATTTGAGCCACGACTGACCTTATAGGCGCGCTTCGCATCCACCTCCGCCCCCACCTCCGCCTTCGCATCCCGCGCTGCTCTCGCTGCATCTACAGCGGCTGCCGCTGGATCCGCTGCGTGGTACTTCCACCTGTACGGCTCGTTGCCATTCCTCGCCGAGGCATCGGCCAACACCGCCGCCGAGGTCGGTCTGCACCCCGCCTCGATCCCGTTCGAGCACAAGGGGTTCTTGGAGACATACAACCATGGAAGCATCAGGAGGGGATACCAGGGTGAGTCGCGAGTGTCTAGGCAGCTGGAAGGGTCAATTGGAATGCGGATCGAAGCGAGATCGAGGAGGCGGCGCGGCAAGAAGGGTCGTGGAGGACCGGGCGGGAAAATTAAGCGGAATGTGGTGGTTGATGCTGTGCGATGAGGCGATCGGATGTGCAACAAGCGGGTGTGCTATGGCGCCGAGGGTGGCGCCGAAGCCGGAATGACTGAATGTAGCAATGAGGATTATGCTAAATCCCCAGTGTACCGGGAAGTCTGCTCAGCGTGCCACTCGCTCGACCGGATCGCTTGGCGTAACTTGGTCGGTGTCAGTCACACCGTTGATGAGGTCAAGGCGATGGCGGAGGAGGTCGAGTACACGGATGGGCCCAACGACGAGGGAGAGATGTTCCAGCGACCGTGAGTTGACACTTCATCATCTGGATTCAAATCCTCGGCGGAAACGGCTCGAAAGAGTTTTGAGCTGATCAGACAGAGGAAAGCTCGCCGACTACATGCCCCCACCTTACCCCAATGACGAGGCTGCCCGTGCCGGTAACAACGGGTGAGTTCTCGCCCTGTCAAAAGTGAAAGAAACAAAGCTTACATCCGCAGTGGTCTTCCCCCAGACCTTTCATTGATGTCCAAGGCCCGTCACGGCGGTGTCGTGAGTTGCACATTGACCCCAAGCCCGTGGTATCAACTGACGGCTTCAGGACTACATCTACTCCCTTCTTACCGGCTACGTTGACCCGCCACCAGGTGTCAAGGTCGCCGAGGGCATGAACTACAACCCTTACTTCCCCGGTGGCGGTATCGCCATGGCCCGAGTACTGTACGACGGTCTCGTCGAGTACGATGATGGTGAGCTCGACCGACCAGATGCTTGAAAAGGCAGAGGGACGAGAGCTGATTACACAGGCACCCCCGCCACCTCGTCCCAGATGGCTAAGGATGTCACCACTTTCCTGGCGTGGACTGCTGAGCCCGAGCACGACCAGCGGAAGAAGATGGGTCTCCAGGTGAGCTAGGGAGTCCAGGGTAAAGACAGAGGACAACAAGCTGACTATTTCAGGCCATCATCATCCTCTCCACCATGACCGCCGCGTCGCTCTACGTAAAGAAGTTCAAGTGGTCGGTCGTCAAGAACCGCAAGATCTTCTACAACCCACCCAAGAAGTAAGGGTTGAGCAGTGGATTTAGGAGGGCAAAGGGGGTGTGTTGAGGTAGTGGGCGCGCGCTCCTTGAGTGAGGGGTGGCGCGAGGGGACTCGGGTCAGCGAGGACCTGGGTAGATGTTTGTCTGGTTTGGGCATGCAAAACTCATTTTCGGCTTACACCCTGCGAGCGAGAGAGCTTCTACGACGAATGACGACTCGAGAACAAGTGGTGTACACCGCTATGCGTGATATGCAACATCCCCTTCACATCTAATCTATCTATATCATCTACATTTTCATCATACTATCACAGCGAGCCGCGTAATGCTCGGTGGTCGTATAGGAAGGAGCCTTGGACACAGTCAATAATTCGGGGCATTCTTGCCACAGGGAAAGCATTGGCAGAGCGCCAGCCCGACGCAGTGTTCGCCTGTACTGTAAGCCATTGATACTGATCTGAACGTTGAGTATGAAAACTCACCCAGCCATCTCCATGTACTATCGTCTGGGTTTTTGGGCGTAGGACCATCGAGGCAGCCCAGCATGGTCGATCTTTCGGGACGGAGTTGAATCGGGATATGTGGCTTGATCTTGGACGAAGGGGACATGGAGGGTTGACGAGATCTAGAACCGTCAGCGGAGGGTAGGTGAGGCCGAGGTGGTGAAGAAGAGGCGAACTTACGGTTGTTGAGTGTTGATGAGAGCTGGTCGGACCGGCATGTGCTGTCGATGTGGACCAGAACCATCTCCAGGCTACACGTCAGCTTCAGTAGTATCATGTGATCAGCCGTGAAGTAGAGTTCGACGACTCACTCCCACGATTCCGACGCCCTTCCCGTCCCACCCAGGCGTGTCCATCTCCCCGCTGATATCCTTCCCAAAGGGATCATCGAGATCCCATATCTCTCTGGTATCAGGTACAGGGCTCTTTGCTTTGCCCTTGCCCGAAGCTCCAAGAGGCGAGAGCTGGATCTCTTCCACTCCCGGAGAGCGCGATGTCCGCCGGGTCGCGCGAGGACTGATAGGCTGGGCGAGCACCACGCGGGGCGGTTTGGACGGGCCAGCGACAGCGTTGACCACATCGACAGGGGAAGAAGGGGCGGAGGTGCGGACAGGAAGAGGGCGGGGTGGTGAGGTGGCTGATGAGGGAGACCTGTATGGCAGGAGAGGGATGTCCGCGTCTGGCATGATTGCCCCATTACCAGGTCAAAGGCTCGCAGAGCCCTAGAGGTATTGTGATTGAGTATATAGGGTGGATCGCATCGTTGAAGACGGGCGAGTACCCTCGTTTGATCTTGTGTGCGCGATGTGGAGTTGCAGTAGGGTGGGGTGGGGAGGAGGAGGAGAAGGAGGGTCAGGTGAAACGTGGAAAGCGACTAGTGCCTAGGTGATGATCCAAAGGGACAGAGGCTTCGGATATTTAAACTTTTAGCGCCGCGTGCCTGGTGCCTGAAATCTAGTGACACATTCCTCCGCAAAGAGTCTCCGCGGAGCGGAAGCTGCAGCCGCGTGTGATCGCAAAGCAAGGTTGTCTATCTGCTGGCAGCTGACGAGGGTGACTTCTTCATACGCCGCTGGAATTTGCTGGAATCGAAGAGGACTTGTGCGAAGCCTCGGAAGATCTGCGAAGCGACATTGCCCCCTCGGCCGGCTCGGCGCGTCGACGTCGACGTTAACGTTCATCTGAGACCGGGTCGGACCAAAGACGGTGGTGCGTTCTCCGGCGCATTCCACAGCTGGCATCAGCACGTCCTCTCCAGCGACTGCAGATCACACGTCAATGACATCATTGGCCTGACAATGAATGCGGAGAAGATGATCCGTAATCGAGCATTCCGCTGAAGGTGAAACGTTAATCCGGACTGATTGACCGGTCTGGAACCAGGCAGGCACAGACTTAATGTTGACTCACTTACCATCCGCATGACATCTAGCTTTGCTCAGCTCTCTCAGGCGCCGAGTCATCATGTCTCTCGCTGCCCAGTGCTTTCACTGCCGTCCGAGACAGGTAAACAAGCAAACTGCAGTCCGGAACCGCCCTGGACGATCGGCATCGCGCAGCCCGAGGCCATCACATAAAACAGGATGCTACCTACCCTTCTCCCCTCTTCTTCACTCTCCAGTCAAACCACCTCTTCCCTTCAATCCTCTCTTCTCCACTCCCTAGGACTCCTGGTGATCCACCCCTCTATTCCTTGCAGTGCAAGCGAACCCACTTGACTCGACGTCAACCCACACTCTTTCGGCAGGTCCGACCTTATAATCAACTACCTTCACCTTAACCGCCCCTCACCAGGACATCCTCTTCTTCTACCCCTCTCTTCTCTACCAACCAAATCCTAAACACAATGGTCCACATCAAGTCTACCTCCATCGCTGTCCTCCTCGGTTCGGCGGCTATCTCATCCGCGGCGGTTCTTCCCAACGTGCACAAGCCAGAGGCTCGCGATGGATCGGTCAGCAAGCGGGCATGGAAGGGCAAGCTCGGCGCTCGTGGGCCCTGGAGGCAGGCGACTGACAACTACGTGAGTGTATCCACTGTCTGCAAAAGGATTTAGCTGACAGTCAGCTCATCAATGTTGACCTCACCGGTGACGGCGAGCACCACAACGGGGTAAGTACTCTCGCATTCCTTGTGTACTTGGCTGATCTCCAGCACGGCACCCTCCTCGACATCAACACTCGCGCTCTCGCTCCGGAGCAGCAGGAAGTCCTCCGTCGTCACCTCAAGGCCCACATGCAGCGTACCGAGCCCGTCATCGTGATCGGCTCCGGCTCGCACGAGGTCCCGGCCGACCCCCTCCTCAACATCGAGATCGCCACTGGTCTTCGGGAGCGGGACGATCGTCTTCTCGACCTCGCCGCTCGGCTCATCATCGGCTCTGGCGAGGCTACCAACCGCCTCGCCGCTCGGGACTCGGATCTCGCCGGTCTCGAGGCCGCCGCCAAGGACGCCGGTGTCACGGATGACCAGATGGCAGCGGCCAAGAGTGCGGTCGACAACCTTACTCCGGAGCAGAAGGCCGAGGTCGAGAACGCCGTCAAGCACGCCATGTTCACCGTCGCTCGGCCGGGAGAGAAGAAGCGCAACCTTCCCGGCCCGGCGTACCTCTTCAAGAAGAGCGACGAGGCGGCGATCAACATGATCAAGCAGGGCGGGAAGGTCAAGGTGATTGGGGACGAGGCGGCCAAGGACACTGGGGTGGGCGAGGCGGGCAAGCACGGTGCTCCTCTGCTTGCTCAGCCCAACTCGAAGCGGTCGGTCGCGGATGAGATGGGCGGTGCACCGGGCTACATCGACATCACCTCCCCCGTCTTCAACTCTACGGCTACCCGCCTTGCCTCCCTCGTCCTCTCCACCTCCAACGGTACCAACGAGAACTCGACCTTCGTCCTCAACGCTTCGTCGTCCGTCCGCACCCAGGTCTTCCTCGTTCCCCTCAACTCTACCGAGGCCGGCGGTGAGCCCAAGGAAGGGGACATGATCAAGGTCAACCTCAAGGTCCCCGTCTTTGTCGCCGAGTCGGCCGCGGTCGAGCCCTTCTGCGCCACCTTTGACCCCTCCCCCAATGCCCCCGAGCCAATGACGGTCGAGCCGTGCGAGGAGCCCGAGGACGAGCGGTCCCAGATCTTCCTCTTTGATCCCGAGACCGGCGCGGTCAAGCCCAACTGGACACCCTCGGAGACCAACCAGCAGCTCCTGTCCAAGGTCCCGGACTCGGTCTCGAGCGAAGGCCCCATGCCTACCGACTGGATCGCTTCGTCGGTGTCTAGTGCGGTCGCCTCTGCCACCGCCTCAGCATCGGCTCTCCCTTCCGTATCGGTCTCGGCCAGCCTTGACGCCCCCACCGCCTCCCTTTCGGACGTCGGCGTCATGGCATTGCCTACACCCACCGACCCGGCGCTCGCGTCTGCCCTGCCCACCCCCACAGACGCCGCGCTCGAGCCGGAAGCCACCGCCGAGCCGCTAGAGTCGGGCGTCGAGGACGAGGCGCTTCCCACTGCCACCGAGGACTGGGCAACTGCTGCAGCTGCCCTCCCCACCGAGTCGGTCGAGCCCTCCGCGGTCGTCTCGGCTCTTCCCTCGGACATGCCCTCTGTCATCCCCACTCCTGCCATTTCCTCTGCGGCCGAGGCACTCGTCACCGCCTTTGCAGTTTCGCACTCTGCTGCCGTCCCCTCTGCCTCCGCCGTCGTCTCGCACGCCAAGTCCGCCCCCGCATCCTCCAACGCTGGCAACAACGTCACCTTGATCTTCACCCCTGCCAACGCCTCGGTTCAGAGCAAGGATGACTCGGAGGACGCCGAGCCCGTCCACGCCGGCAAGAGCAAGCGGGAGCACATGGAGGACGACGGTGACTGCGACGACACCCTATCTTCCACCCATGGCTCTGGCGAGATCTTTGCCTTTGCCGACCCCGCTGCCGCCCTCCCTGCCGTCGCACCTTCCGCGCACGCTTCCCACTCATCCGCTCCCGCCGCATCCTCCGCCGCCTCCAAGCCCAAGCCCAAGGCTCCCAAGCTCGCCGAGGATGCCCCCGCGCCTATCGAGTCGGCCAAGAAGGTCAAGGTCGTCGAGGGTGACGTGCAGGTCGATGACGTCCAGGCTCTCGCTGGTCGCTTGACAGTCCGAAACTTGAAGAGGGAGCAGAAGGTTATGATGGCTCCTGCCACTGCGCCTTATGAGTAAGTGAGTACCCTCTCTCCACCTCTCTTCTCGACAGGGAGCCGTCAGCTGATGGTAGCAGATGGACATGGACTTCGGTCGAAGAAGCGGAAAAGGAGCCAGAAGAGACCGTCAAAGTATTTGCGGCCTTGAGCTCTAGGGACTAGTTGTATGCCTGCAGGTTAGCTTTGGTCTTGGAAGCATCTAATAGCAATCTTGCTATCCTGTCCTACTTGTTTGTTCATCAGCAGAGTGGAAGGTGAACCGGTGAACGTGAACGCGTGAACAGATGGAAGGCCTTGGAACAGCGGCGAACAGGTTACAAACCCAATTAGTCATCACTTTCTCGTCAGCTCCATCCGGCAAACTGACCCAAGCTCAAGCTGTTCAAGACCGCTTAACAATTCTTTCCTCCTCTTGCATCTCCATCTCATCTTGAACAATATCCACCCTGTCTCTCCGTACTCCGGTCCTACGTCTAGCCCGCCAACGGCTAGCCAATCCATCAGCGCTTCGAACACCCTTGCGTCGTTTCGTGCATTCGAATTCGACACCTCCGCCTCCGCCCCCTCCCCCAAGTTCTAGCCGGACCACCGCTATCCCCTTCCCTTCTTCTTCTACCGACAACAAACAGTCGATAATGGCGCCTGTCCCGAATGGCCACAGTGCCGATGTTGAGGTGCACGAGCCCAAGGCGGGCGGGGAGAAGAGCAAGAGGATGCACTCGCAGGTCGTCATTATTGGAAGTGGGCCCGCTGGGCACACGGCGGCTATTTATCTGGCGAGGGCAAACCTGGAACCGGTGTTGTACGAGGTGAGCTAAAGAAGCCTTGTCCAAGCATGGGAAAGCTGACAGCGATACAGGGCATGCTCGCTAACGGGTACGTCGGATGAAAGCAGTTACAATAGAAAGCGAGCGCTGACCAAGCAATAGTTTCGCGCCCGGAGGCCAATTGACGACTACGACCGACGTAAGCTGATTAAATCGCACTCCAGGGAGCGCTCTCAGCTGAAACAACAGGTCGAGAACTTCCCCGGGTTCCCAGACGGTGTCACCGGCCCCGAAATGATGGACAAGTTCCGCGCACAATCGTGAGTTATCGCAAGCCGCTCTGCGAGGGGAAGCGAAGAGCTGACCAAGGTAGTGAGCGATTCGGTACCAAGATCATCACCGAGACCATTGCAAAGGTGGACTTCTCACAACGGCCGTTCAAGTACTGGACAGAGGGCGAGGAGGAGGACGCCGAGTTCATGACTGCCGATACGTGAGCTGTTCAAGCCTCCGGTTCCGGTCTGGCCAAGCTGACATGAATAGCATCATCATTGCGACCGGCGCTTCAGCTAAGCGGCTGTACCTTCCCGGAGAAGAGACTTACTGGCAATCCGGTATCTCGGCTTGTGCGGTCTGCGATGGAGCTGTACCTATTTTCAGGAACAAGCCTCTTGCTGTCATCGGTGGTGGTGACTCTGCGGCTGAAGAAGCGACATGTAAGTTTTGGGCTCGACTGCGTGCGACGTGTTTAATTCGATGGCTGACGAATAGACCTCACAAAATACGCTTCGCACGTCTACGTCCTGGTCCGCCGGAACGAATTGCGCGCAAGTAAGATTATGGCCAAGCGCCTGACAAACCACCCCAAAGTCACTGTCCTGTGGAACGTGAGCTTCCTCTTGCAGGTCCTTCTGGAGTGCCATCGAACCAAGCTGACATGTTCAGACCGTAGCTACCGAGTGCAAGGGTGACGGTGACCTCTTGAACGCCCTGGCGATCAAGGATATCAAGACTGGTGAAGAGGAGGATCTTGCCGTGAACGGACTCTTCTACGCTATCGGTACGTTCCCTTCTCCCCTGTTTCCTCCTCCCCATCTCGAAGCTGATGATCAGGCCACGAGCCCGCTACCGCCCTCGTCAAGTCCCAAATCCAGCTCGACGCCGACGGCTACGTCCTCACCGTCCCAGGTACCGCCCAGACATCGATCAAGGGTGTCTTTGCGGCCGGAGACGTACAGGACAAGAAGTATCGTCAGGCCATCACGTCGGCCGGCTCGGGATGTATGGCGGCCCTGGAGGCGGAGAGGTTGATTGCGGAGGAAGAAGCGGAGGATGAGAGTATCCCGGCTGACAAGGTGCATGTGCCGGCTCAGGGGTATCTGGGGACTGATAAGGAGTGAAGAGTGTCGAGCTAGATGGGCATGCATCGGAATCATTGTCGAGGGCGAGCTATTGGCCAAACTGAGAGGTACTCGTCCAGGTCACGTACTCGAGCTCGTTGCGTGCAGTGATTGAGTGACACTGTGCTTCTGCATTTTTTCTACAAAGTAGGCTTCTACGCTTGCCCACGCTGCTTCACTACACCAACCCACCCATGATGTCATTCAGCGCATCCGCCGCTGCCTTGTCCATTTCTTCTTTTGTTGGTTCACGTGCCGGTGGTGGTGGGGCCGCCGCCTCTTCCTTGACATCCGGCTTGACGTCGTCGCCGTTGGCATTGCCATTTTCGATCTCGGGCGGAGGCGCCGGTTGATCCGGCTCTGCAGCGAATTCTTCCTAGACAAGATCAGCTAATTTCCTCTTTGATGGGTGACTTAATTCTGGAAACCATAGCTTACCTCTGGCACACTTGCCGTCAGAATCGTCCGCCCCGCAAACTGTCTCCCGCCCAACGCCTTCATTGCCTTCCCAGCACTGGCCACTTCCTTGTACAGCACATACACTCTGCCCACACCATGATGTTCGTCGATCCTCTTTGCCCTCGCCTCCGTCTGCGCCGCACTATCATTGGCACTCCACGTCTTGTCCTTCGGTACCGGCCTCGGCACGCGCACGCCCTCGATCTCGCCGTACTTGCCGCACTCCTCGTTGATGTCTTCGAGGATATCTTGGTAGTCCTGGTCGTCATACAGTTCGTCGGAAGTGACCATGTTGAGGAGGAGCATGACGCGGGAGGTGGGACCGGCGGCTTCGGGGTTGGAAGCCTGGGCGAGAATCGCATGCGCGACCATGCCCATCCCGGAGGCACCGGTGTTGCGGCCCATCTCGGCCCGCTGGACGACGAGAGTACGATCGCCGAGCTGGAAGTTGTGGAGACCGGCGATGGCCATGTCGGTGGTAGGGGTGTCAACGTATTCGGCAAAGGCAAAGCCCTGCACGTCAGCTGTGAGCCTGACGACGAGCAAGCAAGCAAACTGACCTTGGACGCAGTACCGTCCTTGACCAGATTGAAGCTCTTCAACTCCCCAAAGCTCTTCATGAGCTCCATCACCTGCTCGTCGTTCAGGTATGTGGGAAGACCGCCGATGAAGAGTTTGTTCGGGCTTTCCGAGACCGTCATTCCTACACCTCCCGCCATGGTGCCGAGCGCAGTATCGATCCCGATATAGTCCTTTGGCGGCTTGACAGTGATTTTGACATCGGCAATCGTTTCGCCGTCGAATTGCATCGCTCCTGTAGCTTCGTCGGGTGTCCGGAACTGATCATCAGCACGGTGACGACGATCTCGAACGGAACAATTCACTTCGATGAATGCAAATCGCTTCTCCTCGTCAATACCAACTTCCTGGACGATGTCACCCCCCAAAGCCCCAGCTGCCAGGTTGTTCTCCTTCATGAGCTTAGTGAAGTGGTTTCGGAGGACTTCTTCCGTGTGCGCATCGGTAATGTTGCCAATATAGATCCGCTTGGCTTGTCGAACAGAGTTGACGACGTTTCCGGGGGCGAACGAGCCGGCAATGAGTGCAGGTGGGATACCGAGGTGGGCAGGGGGAGGTACACGACCTGGGCCATACGAGAACATCCCTATCGGATCAGCTTGCCTTCGGCATTCCGCCAACCTGTCAGCTTACCGGTCATCTTGGCTTCCATCGCGCCCAATCCCTCGAACATGGGCGGCCGGAGATCCCAGAGCGACTTCTCGATATGCCGACTTTCGAGGGGTACCGTGCCTGGAGGGGTAGGATCTCTGGGTGACTCTTCCCTCCTACCCCGTCCTTCTGGCCTGCCTCTCCCTCCATCCCTGTCGCCGCCATATCCACCACCTCCACCACCCCCGTATCCTCCTCCTCCCCCTCGATCACCACCATAGCCTCCGCCTCCTCCCCCACCACCGCGGTAACCTCCTCCTCCGCCCCTTCCACCTCCTCCACCGCCTCGCCAGTCTCCGCCACCGCCCCTGTCGTCTCGACGGGGCTGATAGTCTCCGCGCATAGGCTGGGCGAACGATTCCTCATCGTACCTCATCCGCCTGGCTGGCGGACCGCCCATCGGCTCCGCATAACCTCCATCATCGTCTTCCCTCCGCCTTCGCCGCCCGTCATCCCTGTACCCTCCTCCACCACCTCCCCTGTCATCCCTGTCCCGGCCGTACGAGTCCCTCTCCCCCCGCTCGTGACCACGATGTTCCCTGTCCCGGCCGGAATGCTCGCGCCGGTCATCTCGTTCGTCTCGGTGGTGTCGCCGTTCTCCACGGTCATTGCGGTCTCCATCTCGCTCTCGATGACTGCGGTGTCCTCGGCCTTAAAGTCAGCTTGCATACCTCTTGGCCGCACAGCGCCAACTCACCGTCATCCTCCCCTGACCGGGATTTTGAGTACGACGGAGCTGCGCCGTCGAGCGCGTCTATCAATCAGCTTGAGCGTTTCAAGCTGGCAGCCCGCCTGAATATGGACGACTCACTGAATCCTGGCTCCATGTTGCTGATGCTATGAGTACCGTATACAGATACACCTTTGAAGCTGCATCTCATGCACCATCTCGAAAACAACCCTTACGGAACGTTGCAACCGACGCGGGCGGCGTTATCGGCGTTAAATGCCTAGTGGCAACCTCCTTTATCATCAGGGAGAAGCGCGATTTCCGAGTGATGCCATGCATAGAGTCTGATATTTTTGTTTAGAGTGGATCTACAAGAGGGTCATCGCAGGGCTTATCCGTCGTATGCGACAAATTCAATCTCGACGTCGGTTCCGCCAGCGGGGAGCTGGGCGACACCGACGCAAGTCCGCGCGGGCTTCGGGTCGGGCATCATCTCCTTGTACACCTGTGCTTGTTAGCTCTGAGTCAGCAGAACTTGTTATCTAAGAGCGCAGTCCGAGCTAGCAAATGGGAAGTCACAAACACACCTCGTTGATAGCGTCAAAGTCGCGAGAGAGGTTGGAGAGGTAGATGTTGGCCTTGACGACGTTGGCGAGTGTCATGCCCGCGCCTTTGAGGACGGCCTCGAGATTCTTTGTTATCAGCACAGCTCTGGGACACGTTGGATTGCTGCAGTCTTGGACCATACCTGAATGACCTGACGGGTACGGTCCTGGACCTGATGGCCATCAGTACAGGCTTATCAATGAACGGTCGGTACCCGATCCCAGGTATATGGACTCACAGTGCCCTCGACCATCTTCATCTCCTTCGTCATACCGACCGATCCGGAGGTGTAAACATAATTCCCAGCTCGGACGGCTTGGGAGTACTGTGCCCATCAGCCCAGGTTCCCCCTTATCGTGCGCAAAGGAGGACGTACGATAGGAAGAGGCGCCGGGGCGTCCTTGGTGAGGATGTACTCAGCTGGCATTGTGTCTATTATGGTCTAGAGGAAGAGGTAAATGTTTGCGGAGATGATGGGATGAAGGACGATGGGAGACGCGAATAGAAGACCCTCGAAGCCTCGGGGAAATCTAGTCTAACGGCGGAATCAGCCGCGCGCTGCCGACAAGGTGGGGGAGAGAGTGGGGGGACCGGCCATATCGAGCGGGTCTCGTTTCTCAACGAGCAGGCTTCTGCGGCAGCAACGCAATGCAACAGCAATATACCCGCAGGGAAGAGAGAGATGCGGTGCCGTAGATTCGTGGATCAATGGTCGATCATGCTCATCCCACAATGGCCACAGAGCGCTTCGCGCCTGGCAGGACTCTTGCACTCTTGGAGACCCCGCGAGATCCGCCTCCAGCTTTGATTGAACGGGGCCAAGACTGCAGATGACACTTCTATGGCCCCGCGCCAGACCTGATTGAGTACCTCTTGGCCTCACTGAGTGGTCTTAGGGAGGCTGCAACGGTCCTCTGACTCGACATGCATGCTGTGAGCGCAGGATGGGGGACAAGGAATGTTAGCGAATTGCTCCTTGCGGTAACTGTGATTCTACTCGCTCGGGCTCTTGTTATCGGCCGAGATCTATCCGGATACAAACGTAGTCTCTCTTTCCTCTTGCTTTTCTCTCTCCTTGTTCAAGTGTTGTTGATCAGCTTATTCACACCTTCGCACAGCCAGTGATCTTCAACGTACCGGTCGGAAAGCTGCCGCGTCAATTTTAAGCTCGTATCCCCGCTTCCAACGCTTTGAGAGCTCAAAATGGCGGTCCCCAACGGTTTCAACAAGCGGGTAGCCCCCGTGCTCCCTGCTATGGGTCTTCACAGCTTCCACAATGACTCGTATGTATCTTTTCCACGCTTCGCAGGTCTCCTGTACGAGCCACAGCATGCACTTGCTGACTCCGTAGCCCGCCATTCGCAGGTACTGCCTCCGAGCAGCCTGATCCCGAACCTCTCTCCCTTGACTCTTCCATCCACGCCCTACACGCAGCTCCAGAAGCGGCCGTACCACATCCGGCTCCAGGCGGACAACCCCTCACCGGCACGCGTCAGACGGCTGACTCAATCCCTGGTCCTTCTCGGCCAAACGGAATCGCCTCGCAGCACGCATCATCCGAGTCGGAAGGCGGTGGGCCCGAGCGCCGAGCAGGGCACGAGCGCATTCTCACCGCCGAGGATGAGCACCTGTCCAAGTCGCGCTCGAAGCGGCTCTTGTCCGGCTACCTCTTTGGCGATCCGCACAAGGACGTTGCCATCCCCATATCGAGAAACCCCACTCCACCGCTCTCGAGTCATGGATTGGATTCACCCCCCTTGACGGAGGCGGACGAGTCGGAGCTTCAGCCCAGTCTGGGACAGACGGCGGACGCCGTGGATGCGGAGGCAGGTGAAGATGATATACGAGAAGCGGGGCTGGGGCGGGATGATGGGTTGGTCAAGGGTCACGCTGGGCCTAGTGCGAGGCGGAATACGCAGACCAGGGATAGGGAGTCTGGGTGGGATGCGTTGAATGGACTGAATGACGGAGAGGCGGATCTGGACGAGTCGGCCCCACAAGGCGAGGGAGGGACGGAGGACTATCTCAGCGGGATGAAGGACTATGTCTTCCCAAGACACAGACTTCGGACAAGCATGAAAGGTGAGTTTCTCCTCAAACGTCCGGAAGGAGAGGACTCACGCTGATATGTTACAGACGAGACGAAGATCCCCATCGTTATCGTTGCATGCGGCTCATTCTCACCGCCGACATATCTGCACTTGCGAATGTTCGAGATGGCCAAAGACGAAGTGGTTGAGTCCCAGACATACGAGATCATGGGCGGGTACTATTCTCCAGTGTAAGTGACTGGCTAGCGCGACTCCGTATCTCTGCTGATCAAGCAGGTCCTCGAAGTACAAGAAGTCCGGTCTCGCCCCAGCGATCCACCGCGTCCGAATGTGCGAGCTCGCCGTCGAGCACACCTCTACCTGGTTGATGGTCGACCCTTGGGAGGCTGGACAGGCAGAGTACCAGCGTACCGCGGTCGTCCTCGAACACTTTGATGAGCTACTCAACTCGGCAGACGGCGTGATGGGTGGCGGACTGGTCATGAGTGATGGGAAGCGGAGAAGGATCAAGGTGATGCTGCTGGCTGGAGGGGATCTGATAGAGAGCTTTGGCGAGCCCGGTGTGTGGAGTGAGCCAGATGTGAGTGGGCTGTGACCTGACTGTAATGGAACAAGCCAGCTGACATTGCAGCTACATATCATTCTCGGCCGCTTTGGCTGCTTGATCGTCGAGCGCGCCGGATCCGATGTCTGGGCGTTCCTCCTCTCTCACGACATCCTGTACCACCACCGCCGGAATGTGATTGTCATCAAGCAGCTTATCTACAACGATATCTCTTCTACGAAAGTCAGGCTGTTTGTGCGGAGAGGGATGAGCATCAAGTGAGTTTCCGGCTTCGATCTCATCGGAGGACTGAGCTCATAAAACTCAGGTACCTGTTGCCAAATAGTGTCATTCAGTACATCTACGACAATAAATTATATAGAGGATCTGACGCGAAGACGATCGCGCCGTGATTATATTGTAGATCTCAGAGCTAGGGCATGTATCTCTATGGTTGTGTGCCTACAACTTGTAGCCATCCAGAGAGATTCATACACGCTGTAGATAGTGAACTGTGGTAGAGAGGATCTGAGTAGAAGCTGGTCGCACAATTCGTATGTTGCAATCTCAGAGCTGGGGGCGGTATCTATGACTTCGTGTCTACAACTTATGAGTATCTATGAGAGTCATCTACGCTGCAGATATTGTACAGCTACAACAGACCCGACCGTGATTCCTCCCAAGAACCCGCATACAGTCGCCCATCCCCCGAGCCGGCTGCAGTACTCCCCTATCACCCTCTCTGCCCAAAGCGACGGGCACTGTCCCACATCGTTCGGTCCGACCACCTTCTTCCCCTTCTCCCATCCCTCCTCCAGCACCCTGTTCCTGAGCGCTTCTGACCTGAAGTCACCCATCAGATCCAGACTCCACGAGTCGCACATCCCAATCATCCACGCCATCCGCTGCTGTCCCAGCTCGCCGCCCACTCCGGGCGCCCGCTTCCTCAACTCCCCTCGTAGTTCCCCTACACCCGCGATAGCCTCCTCGACATTTTCCGGCAGCGCTGCAATGACTCTATCCCGCACCATCGCCCCGATCTTCGGTCCTTGTCCCTGCGTGGACACCATGACCTGCAGCGGTCCCCTCCTGAGTTGCGCCCCAAAGTAAAAGTCGCACTCTGGCGGGACATCCGCTACGTTCACCGGGATATGTTTCTCCCGTGCCATATAGCAGACTTCCCGACTGAGTGGATTGTTGTCGATGGCAGTGAGGACCATGACAAAGTCATCGACGATGATGGGGTCGGATCGACCCGTATAGTCCCGGTCGTGCCATGTGATGTCGTCGGCATTGGTGGTAAGGCGGTGAGCGATGGAGGGCTCAAGAGGGGAGGGGGCGACGATAGTGACGTGGGCACCAGACTCGAGGAGGAAGAAGAGACGCCCAGAAGCTACGACTCCGCCGCCGATAAGGAGCACACGGCGATTCTTGAGTTGATAGGCGATGAGGAGGGAGGCGCCTTTGACGATGGGAGGGTACTGTGTAGTCAGCTCGGCGTGTCTTCTATCAAAGTGCCATAAAGATTATGACCTACCTCCTCGGGAGGTGGAGCAGCTTCAGCTATACCCATCTTGATTCTGAAGTTGTGGAAAGGCGATGTACAACAAGTGGTCTGGAAATCTGGTATCTTCTCGTCCCGACCTGTGTGGGGCTCCATCATCCATTGCTCGCTGGACAGATAGAGATGATACAGAAGATTCCATGATCTGCACCTATGCTACATACCAATTAGTCCGCTCTGTCATCGCCCTGAGTCGTAGTACTGTCCCTTTGTTCGACCAGCATCCGCAACAGCTCCTCTATCCGTTTCTGCCGACTCTCGATCCCGTCCAGCCTCGTCCGCACCTCTTCTACTTCACCCACTGCAACGACGGCATCCCCCACGCCAGGCATCCGCAGTGCCTCCACGACCTGCGAGGCCTTGCCAATTGTATCCTCCAGCTTGTCATCTTCCGACCGAGGCGATGTGGGTTGAAGGACCGTCATGGGACTGACCTGGTCATCTGCGATCGCGATTGCGGACCGAGTTGGGCTATCCCGGGCGACGGGGAAACGGACGCTCCTCGTCGTTCCCTGCCTAGACCCCTCGGGGATCTCTTCCAGACTACTCAGCCCCCGACTATGTCCCGCGGCCGGTAAAGACCATGGTGCCTCCCGCGGCCGTTCCTCCTCCTGCGTCTTTGGCTCGGTCCGGCCGAGACTGCTAGCCCCGATAGGCTGGCTGGTGACTCTCGAGTGTTTCCGCCGTTGCGTGGGACTGAGGATGCTGGCGAGTGTGGGATGAGAGGAGCTGGCGGGTAGCATGGCATGCATGAGTGATTGTCTCCGAGACCGGTCCGGACTCTTCACGAAGAGCCGGGCGAGAGGACTCGGCTCATGGATCGAGCTGTTACGGCGAGGTCGGGCGCGAGGTCCTGCTGGGATAGATGGACGGTCAGGGGAAGGGTCTCGGCTGGGCATGCTGTTCGACCGGGACCGAGGCGTTTCCGGAGCGCGTATGAGCCGGCTGGGTGATGCGGTGAGTGGCGGGGCGGATGAGAGCGGGCGTTCAGTCTCGCGTCCGGTAGGCGGTGAGCCGGGTTGACTCTGGCCCTTGTCCTCTTGACTCTCGCCTAGGAGGTGGAGATCATCTTCCAGGATATCGTCATCCCATCCCCGGTAGAAGCTGCCAACCTCCCGCTCGATCTCGAACACAAAGCCGATATCTTGGCTAGAGGTGTAGCTGTCGAATCCAGCTATCGTGTCAGCTCTTACCTTACACCTTACAAGACAGCTATTGGAAACGTGGGCTCACCTGCTGATCGGAGTTTGCGAGGCAAGTAACCCAGATAGTCATCCACGTAGTCCCAAATCTGCTCCGCCATGCTCGTGTCGTCATATTTGTTCCGCTCGTACAGCGCAATACACAACAAGACCGGCAAATTCGACGCCCGGATCATTGTCACTTCCTTGTAAGCTTTCTGCCTTCAGCCGTGTTAATAATCAGAACAGCTCACCGTTCAGCTTGTGGAACCACCTCGGATTGAGTATGTAGCTCATCGGCCACATGAAGATGACGGCGACGAGATTGAAGGGGAGTTGATAGCTGAACACGGCGTCTACTTTGTCAGCTCAGTCCAATAGGCTGATAAGTCACGGCATACCTGCTTTGACCCCTTCGAGTGTTGCCACAGCTTTGCGAAACATGGACTGCCAGTCAGCCTCGATCGCGCGATAGGGTCCACCTAGCTCACCTCGGCAGCCGCATCCGCGTTGATGGTCGCAAACGTGTTTCCGAGGATAGCGACCAGCACAGTCAACAACAGCGTATTCGACAAAAGCGCGTAAGAGACCATGAGCATCGGACCGAGGAATGGATGGAAATCGTCTGTCCTGGATTAGCTACTTCCTCTTAGCTGCGCAGTAGATAACTTACGGGCAGATTCGAATCCCGAAGCATCGAGCCCAAAGTATACTTCCAGCAACCACCAGCCGATTTGGGATAGCTCAAAGCGGCCTTGTGCGAGGGTGAAAAGGGCGTACGCGAAGCCGCAGAAGCAAAAGACGGCTACTCCCATAAGGACTATGAAACCCAGTCAGCTATGTGGCCTCGTCCAGCAGCGTCGATTTCATAGCTTACAGAAGAACTCGGTCAGCATCGAGCGGATGCTAAGTACCATCAGGTTGTCCGCGAGCGTGACGAAAGCAAGTCGCGGAAAGATGAGGACCGCACCTGAGATGTCAGCTGAGTCTAGATCTCCAGAGAGACGGCGCACCAATAGCGAGCCAATTCGCTCCCAGACGAAGCGCTTCGGCATCGTGCTGCCAAAAGCCGTATACCCTCGCGCTCAGATAGACCGCGTAGATGACCATGAACGTCAAGTCGAAACCGTTGACTAACGAGCTGCTGAAGACTGCGCGCGTGTCAGCTTCCCCTTTTCCGCTTACATGTCAAGCGTCGAGCTCACCCTTTACACCTCTCTCTCGCACCGCGGCGAGCTTGTCCAAAGAGAATGCTGCCTTGTAAGCTGGATCTTAGGCTACAGCTGCAGCGATGCGCTCAGTGGATAGCTTACCTAATGCGTATACCACGAACGCCATCTCCCTCTTGTTCATCCTCGAGTCCACCAAACCCTCCATCGCTAGAACGTACAGGAAGAATAGGACGACGAAGTTGCTGTACTCGATGATGGAACGGATCTTGGGCACTTTCAGACTGAAGTTATCAGCTGATTTCCCAGCGGCCGGGGAGTATTTAAAAGCTTACCGGTAGTGGTCAAGTAATGGCGCTTTGTGAGGGTTGTACATCTGGATGGGCCGTTTCTTGTAGTTCTGCCAGGATCAGCCAAGCGCTTAGACGAAGTCCAAAAGTATCGCCTACATCCGCTATAAGAGCGCGGACATTCTGCGCCGAGTAGATGATCCGTCCCGACCATATACCCTCTGATCCGTCAGCCGCTTTACCTATTTCTCGCTGACGTCGAAGCTCACCTATGACCTTTTGGCAGGATGGACTTCGGATGAACCGCTTAGACGAGCTCACAATAGCCATCTGTCTCAGTCAGCTCGATGACCCCCTCCGGATCCCCCTTTCGAGAGGCTCACCTCCAAGGCATTTGCCGAGTGCTCCAAGAGATCCTCATCCTCTTCTCTCGTCTTCTCGATGATCTCCTCTGAAGCACCCTGAAAGATCGCCCATGGGGTCAAGAGGACCGTGGCGAGGGGTAAGGACCGCTCGGACCATCCTCCTGCACTGCGGTCAGCTTGAGACTGGCCCCGCGAAGCAGCTCTTGGGCTCACGCAGTACCCGGATCGCCAGAATCTCACATAGCGTCGCCCTTGAGAGTGACAAGGTGGAGATACTGAGCTGTTGCGAGTCCCGGACGAATTGAACCTTGTTCAAAAGCAGACAGAAGACTGATCAAGTCAGCTGGAAGATACTCCACTGCGGCAAGCGACGTGATGAGCAGCTGTACAGACCGGTCGACTGATTTTGCAGCTCCAGGTATTTCTCGGTCAATGGTCTACAGCATGAGCTTGATTCCCCCAGACCGGTACATGAGACTAAGAGCTCACCGGACGATGGTATAAGTAGAGTCAGGAGCCAGGAGCTGATCATATGTCAAAGGGGTGTCTGCCAACCGTCAGTTGTTGTATCGCCCCGCCTAGCAGGTCTTCAGCATACCGATATGGGACAAGATATCCACTCGGATTTGATGAATGAGAGGGTAGACTAAAGTCTGGCGATTCAGCTTAATTCTCCTCCGCTTCGGTACAGCGGACGCACCTCGGACAAGATCCTGGAGCTTGGTCCATTCCCACTTGCACCGAGTAGAGGGGTCGCCTCTCCGCTCAGAGTCATCTTGCCAGCATTGGGAGCAGGAGTGACTTATGCTAGAGCTCTGCAAGGGAGGATCGCAGCTGCTGCGCGTGATTATGAAGGGGATAAAGGAGTTCAAAAGATGAAACCAGACGGAGAGGTTGAGCGTCATTGAGCGTTGCGCGTGAGGACGAGGAATGCTGAGCTCGTGCCTGATTCCAGGGAAGTTGAACCTTATCATTATCGCCAAGAAGCTATGCTGTTCGTCAACAGAAGCGGTGAGTTCAGCTGCCTCAAAACATCTAGCATATAGACTGATGCATAACAAGAGATATATACACAGTACAAGTCTTCAGATCCCCTAAGCTCGCTCTACTGCTTATCACCTACCAAGCTCCTCAAAGTGGCACCTTCTTCCCCGAGTCCCCCAGCTCCCGCCTGTCCTGCACTGGCGACTTGCCCGGACTGCTCCGCTGGCTCTGTCCCGACGGACTGATCCGGGTATTCTGACCATCAATAGCCACCCGGAGAGGGGGAAGGGTGAACCCGCCCGAATTGGCATTCTCGCTCGCCAAGGCAGAGGAGATGCTGATTTTGGGAGACCGATCCGTTTGCCCCGGTACCGTCTGTGTCTGGACGGTAGGCGAGTGTGACAGGCTCCGAGCGGGTTGCTGCCGAGGCTGCTCGGGCGGAGGCTGATGAGATTGCTGATGGTGCTGGGATTGTTGCTGGTGGTAGGGGTTTTGGTAGGGGTTGATGGTGTCGATGTATGGGGAGGGGGCATTGTGGACGGGGGGCATCAATTGTGAGGTGTATGGTGACCTCATGGGCTGTTGTTCCCGATACGCACCGCCATATGGGGCGTGGGAACCCATGGAGGGCAATGGGTAGGCGTACTGTCCCTGGCCTTGGCCCTGCTGTGGAGCTAACGATTGCGGTGCTGATCCTGATGCTCGCCGTTCGTCTCCTTGGCTTTGTTCGGTAGAAGAGGAGGGAGTGGGGAGGCCAGGAGATGAGAAGCCCGAGTTATGTTGGCCAGGTCGGTCTCGGTACGGGTGGTACCGGTCGTACCCGTTGTGCTGAGCGGGCACGTTGACGGGGTAGGATGGTGCCGAGCGACCATTGTTTGCTGGAGCATAATAAAAGGGGGAGTTATACGCGCCTGACAGGCCATCTCGAGAATCCGATGGATGTGACTGGTCGGCGTAGCCGTTTCCTCGCGCGGGCTGGGTCTGAGTTGCGGTCGCTAGGCCAGGCATGCTGACCTGCGGCGAAGGCAACGCGGACTGGGGAGGAGAGGGTAGCTCAGACTTGGCTGAAGGCCTTCGTGCTGAAGATGCTTCTCCACTGTTTGCCCTGCTCTCAGGCGCCGCTGTTCCGGCCGTCCCTTCCCTCTGACCCGTCCCTTCGCGCCGCCGCTCCCACTCTGGCCATATTCCCGGAACGACTTGAAGCGTCGAGAGGAGTGGAAGCTCGTGGGGGAGGGGTAGTGGGCTGTGCGCGTCGCCCTGAGGATTCGACCTCGACGAATAGCCAACGACGTGAAATTTCTTCACTTTGCCGCTGACTGGGTGAGTCATACTGGTCGAGTAGGTCTGCTTGACCAGTGCTTCGCGAGGAGGGTTGGGGTAGAAGCTGGGGTAGGGGTAGGCCGCGTCAGGCTGGTTGACCGGTGGAGAGTGATGTTCGTTTATTCTGCCCGTCAGCCAGAACTTTCTTGTCTGGCCCGAGCAGACTTACTCGGTATATACCAAAAATCCTCCACCGCCAACCCTAGATGCTCCCCATTTCCGCCCGTCTGTCCATCTCCGCATGTTTGTCTCCTCTGCCCATTAGCGCCGAGCCCTATCTTCAGCCTTGACGTGACTCACCCTCTTCCCATACCCAAACTGTCCCCGGTCTGATCTGAGACCGCTCATGCCCCGTCAACCGCCTAGTCACCCGAGGCACAAGGCCAACCCGGACCGCTTCCAGCACGTGAATCCTGTCACCGTCAGCTTAATGCTCGCGTCGCTGAGTTTTCCGAGCAGCCAAGCGAAACTTACGCATCAGCAGGCGACTTGAGCGCGCAAATTGCTGCCGGCTGCTGCGTCGACGTCGGAGCGTACATCTTTTGGAGCTGTCTTGAGTGCCTAGAGCGGACCGACTGCGGGGTAGAGATGAGTGGTCGCTGGCGGAGTGGTAGCCCGACAAAGTATGGATGAGAGTCGTATGTCGATCAAAGAAGGTATAGGTAAAGAAGGGTAAACACGCTAGCCGCTCGCGTTCCCGAGATCTAAAGTTTGGAAATTTGCGGGATGGGGTATGCGGAGGAAGACTTCGTTGTTCTATCGAGCGGGCTATACGGTAACTACAGCAAAGCGAAGAGTGGAACGGGAAAGTGGGCGCCAAGTTCAGAAAGAGATGCTGAGTATATAAAGCTTGAAGTGCATCCAAATCCTCGGGTCTACGTCAACAAGCATGAAGCCGACATGGTGCTCCGTCCGTACCCCATGACTTGAGGATTGCTGAACGGGAAAGGGAAAAGTCGCAGAGCCCAAATGCCGCAAAGTGACATCTTTCGCCTGACCGGGTACTCCTGTTATAGATGGACCATGTGGGACAACGCTGTCAGCTTCAGTGGTATAGCCGCTCGGAGGCACCCTCCACTTCGAAATGAGATCTCGGACACCACCTCCGATATACCCCCGAGTGCAGCGAGGAAGGGGAAGGATGGGGGAGAGACGGGGGACCATCGCTCATTGATAGCGGACTGGGTCGGACCGGCTGTGCCTCAACTGCATTCCGTACCGGCCCAGGCGGCCGAGATCTCGCAGGATCTCGTAGCTAGCTGGAACCGCGGTACCTGGTCTAGCGAGGAACAAGCTCCAAGAAGAATTATCCTGGACCGACTCAGCACTATTCGGGGGCCGTCGTGGATCGTGGAGGGCTTCCGTCCTTCCGCACTTCTCCCCCTCGGACACCTGACTGATCTCGATCAGAGTGTGCCACCTTCAGCCACCGGCCCTCCGCATGACGTGAGGCTGGCAACATCGTTCCGCTGGGTGCCTTCAGCCCGTGTAGATCTCCAGCTGCGGCATGACATCCTCTCGTCTTCTCTCGTGGCCTTGCTCTCCTTGCAGCTCCTTGCTCCCCTTATCGAGCCGGCGGCTCAGGATATGGTTCAAGTCTCAGGAACTAGGACAGATCGGCCGTACAGTTCCCGTCCGCTTGAAGCAGGCACGCGCAAAGGATAAACCGCCCACGCCGTAAAAGTCAGATCTGTGATCAGGTGACTTGTGAGCGCGTGAGACGCCCTAGCCGGTTACTGACGGATACCGGTCTGTCCGCCATGACGAATCGATGCGCAACACGTCGGAACGCGGACCGTCCTTGTCCATGACGAGCAGCGCCAGAATGAGTCGCATGGTACCATGCAGTCGAGGGGGCCAAGGCTGGCCAAGGTCAGCTGTGTGTTACTATCTGGCCACAGTTCGATATCCGCCCACTTCCTTGTATCGGAATCTCGCTGCTCGCTCGTACAGCTGCCGCCATGCCCCGAGAGATCTACAGGCGACGCGTCATGACCCGTCATCGTGCTCAAAGTCTGGCGACTATTCGTGAAGTATGGCAGTGGCATAGCATGACGAGCTGCGCACCCCGCATACCGATCCGCACAGAAATTCGCAGACCAATAGCTAGATCATTCCCCCTCTTGTCCTATCCCTGACAACTCCCCCTCCCTTCACCTCTGTCGCAACCTCCTCAATCCACCTGACGACCAACCCCTCGAGCATCTCCTCCCACCCTGGCTCCCGCTTGGCCACCTTTGCCGGATCAAACAGATAAGCCGGGACATCGCTCTTTCGGCCCGGAGCGCCAGTACCGTCGGGCGAGCTTCGGCGCAGCTTGGGATCGGGGGATGATGCTGGGCCGGTTGGGCGGGGTGTGGGCGGGATCAGGAAGGCAGAGGAGGTGGTCCGGCTAGGGAGAGTGAGAAGGATGTTGTACCTCTGTCTGAGGGCCCTGCGTGAGGTCAGCATGAATCATTATGCCAGGAAGAGAGAGGGATGAGCAGACTCACGCAGCCCAAGCAGTCAAATTACCGATCCGCCTGAACGTCCACCCCTCGTTGCTCTTCTCATCGGCTACCGCCTCGGACGTCGCTGATCCATCCCCGCGTGTCGTTGGAACGGCATTCAAGGTGTCGTGAATGTCATCATCGGGTACGAAGCCCCACGAGCGCGAGGACGAGCCGAGAGCATTATTGAATGCCTGGATCAAAATGTACCCATCGCTGGCGGTCAGCATCTCCCCTTATATAGATTGAAGTCACTCACGACAGTCGGGAAAGCAGAACCTGGCGGAGATCCGGATGCTGAACATTGGGTAGATATAGCTGAAGATCTAAAGCAAGATGTGCAAGGAGGAAGTCATGTATCCGTTCTGCCTGATCAGCGCTCTCCGCTGCAGGCACATCAAGCTGAGCTTACCAGATTGCGAACCCTCCCAGTCCCCGTCGGCCCATCTTCCAGTCGCCTCCCTTTCCCCGTCAGAGCGGAACACCGACTCCACCACGCCCAGCCACCGCCTGACCGCCTCCCTCTCCTTGCCCGCCTCTCCCGAAGATATGGCTCGATACTCCCTTCCTTCCGCCGCTATACGCTCCTCCCAGGTCTCGATGTGCCGATGTAGATCCCCGTCCGCCGCCAAGATGTTCATGTTCCACTCCTCCTCCTCTTGCTCGTTCATGGACTCTGGCTCGGATACCAATCCGGACATGGACGAGGGCGGGCGCGAGGGGTCGTCTGTCGAGGAGGCAGATACGCTCTGAGTCCCGCTGAGACCAGAGCCGGTCTCGAGGACTGGTGCGGTATTGGACTGCAGGCGCAGACGCTCCTCCATGCCCCGTAGTCCCGCCAGCACCTCCATTGCCGCTCGCCTCAGTGACCCGAACGTGTCTGATGGGTCGTTCGCGGCAGCAATGGCGCCCAGCGATGACTGTCGCACCGGTAGGGTCGATCCCGACGCTGAAACTGCTCGTGGTAGCGTCGCAGCAGGGCGAGAAGGAGTAGAGATACTGGTTCGACCCTGCTTTGGGCGCGGCAGAGTAGACATCCCGTTGGACACCTTTCGACCCGTTTGTGTGATCGAGAGCGACAGCTCCCTGACCCGCCGAATGGACCTCGCTGTACGGACAAGCAGCTGCTGAGTGTCTGTCTGGCCGAAAGTAGGGGTGGTTGGCGAGGTGGAGGCGGAGGTCCCCGGTGTCCCCCCACCGAGAGACCATAATCCTCTCAGATCACTGATGATCGCCTTGACCTCCTTCCGCGCGGTCTCGATATCTACCCGCTGCAGCTCCACCTCCTTCCATAGCTTCCGATCCCGAGATGGTCCGCCGTTCGTACTTGCTGACAAGCTATCCGCCGGATCCCTATTCTCCTCTTCCTCACCAAGGGTACCTAGCCCTTTGACGCCGATACCTGCGCCTGGGCGGTGCTCGATCGACGCCGCCCGGAGGAAGTGACGCTGCAGGTCTTTGATGGAGCCCAGGAGCTGGACGGACTCGCGCTTGGCGGCTGAGCGGGAGATGTGGCGGTATTTGGGGTTGAGAAGGGGCTGGGGAGGGGGCCGAGCGGGCTCGGAAGGAGGTGACGACATGAGACGGAGAGGGTATCTATGAAATTAGCACTGCTGGTAGCGCTGACACACTCCGTATGAAGCTGGTTGGCTTCTATATGATGGCTTGACGTACTGTTATAGGTGTATAAAGTGGCTGATGAGTGCGAGGAATGGAGTTTTGACTTTGACGATCTCTCAAAACGCGACGGTTCCGTGTGGGGTCTCCAATGACCTCGGCCCGCGCCTAACTTGCGGACAAAGCGCCTGAAGAGAGGCCGCCTCGTGCGCGCGCCTATCCCTTGACCCGCAAGCCAAGTCCGAAATTCTTCTGGTCCAAGCTTTGCCTTTGTCCCTATACCTACTGGTAGGTACCCTATGATCTTCGTATGATAGCACAGGTGAGTACTGCGTATTCCAGCTCTCATCCCCTACCCCACCACCCACACCCCTCCTTCGTTCCGGATGAACTGCTAGACATTTGCACGTCAGGACGACCGACGACAGGTCCCTCCCTGGGATTCGTCCTGGAGAGGTTGCTGTTGGTTGGGAGGCGTACACATCGCATATCTGATCTCTCCTTCCTATGTTCCCCTCACTAGAGGAACAAGCTGATCAACCAGATATATGATCTTCTGGTATTGCAGTACTGGCGGGATCACCACACTGATCATCTAACCTGCTTGACCTGATCTTCCCCCTCTCTTCCCCCTCACAACGCTTGCAGTCCCCCGTCCAGCTCGCGCGACCTTTTGTCAAAGCATGCTCAAGGCGGGGTTAGGCTCCTCTTCGGACCGAGCCCAAGCGGAGATTGAATCTCATTACGTCTAGACTGGGCATGTCCTGTTCCGATTAAACGCTCCACTGGATGTGGGACTAATCAGTCTTGTCGATATTCCCCCATTGTATGTAATGTATCTTGATTATGTATCGCTTGTCTTGTTCAGTCTCCTATACCCTAGCTCCCTTGACCGCGCCCTCCGGGTCGATATCATATATCATATATCAGCGCTCAGCGCTGTCAGCGGTTTGCCTTTCGAAGCCAGTCGCTAAACCCATATGACGTCATGCCCTTCAAGGAGGCCGAGCAACAGCGCTATCTCTGTAGCTTCTCCTTCCTGAATACTCGTCGGTCCGTACCTGCATCTTCCGCATGAGATCGTAACAGTATGTCAGCTCAGCAGGAAGCCCCGGCGCCTCATCAGCTGCCGCAGCAGACGCGGCTCATACTCTGCCTCGCTGCCCTATGCGCCGCGGTCCACCCTGCTCACACTCCATCGCCCTCCTCCCGGCAATGGCACAACACGACCGCCCTAGCTTGGCTGCGCTCGGTAGCCAAGCTCGTCGATATTGACACGGCGAATCTCCCCGGTGAGGTTGACGTCAAGCTCGTCCGCGAGTCGGCCGAGTCCCAGCGCTCGGACTGGTCTCCTGCGGATACGCAGCGCATGGGGTCAGTGCTCGTCGAGGCGAGTCTGGCGGTCGAAGCCGAGAAGGCTAAAGCGAATAAAGAGGAGGCGCTCCGGTACACACCTCTCTGCCGGTCACTCGCGCACCGCACGCTGGACATTCTCGGGCTGGAGCCGGGACAGAGGCTGCCAGTGGCCGAGCGGGAACTGGGGTCCACGCTGTTCAAGGCGCTTCAAGCCGCGGATAAGCCGGACGACAAAGTTGAGTCGACCCGGGCGTCTCACTCTCAGGGATGGGGAGGGAGTCTGGGGCGAAAGCTAGCGACTGGGGCAGGGGTGATTGCGGGCGGGGTATTGATTGGGGTAACGGGGGGTTTGGCCGCTCCGGCAATCGCGGCTCTGCTCGCACCTCTGGGAATCGGCGGACTGCTAGCTGGAGGAGCGGCACCGGTAGTGCTGGGAACGCTCTTTGGAGTCGGCGGTGGTGGATTGGCGGGGAAGCGAGTGAGGGAGAGGTGGAGGGGTGTAGAGGAGTTTGGGTTCCTGGAGGTGGGTGCTGGGACGATGGCGACAAAGGAGGAAGTGGAGGAGATGGCGGCTGCGAGGGAGCGGTATCAAGCTCGACAGAAGAAGGAGGCGGAGGCCACTGCTAAGGACGGCGCTTCTGAGAAGATAGGCGAAGAAGGCGCCGAGGGGAAGAAGGAGCGGAAATCGTCCATCGATGAAGGGAGCAAGGCAGAAGTGGACAAGGCGGAAGAGAAGGAGGCGGTAGAGGTGGAGAAAGAGGTAGAATCGGAGCGGGACGCACTTGAAGAACAGCTACTCCACCTGCACCTCGACTCGAACCCCGCTCCATCCTCACCTACCGCATCCACTCGGCCCCGTCTGGACTCGGCGGCCCCTGACGAATCGTCAATCAAGGCAGCAAAGAAACCGCCATCGCTTACGGCCACTATCATCGTGCCGGGTCTACTCAGCGTGTCACCTGTAGAGGCGCTGATTGCCTGGCGCGCTATCTGTTCCACCGCACCGACTACCACTGCGGACGACGCGAATGCGGCTTCTGCGAATATGGAGCAGTGGTTGGGCTTGCAGGATGGGCGGGATGTGTACTATCTGAGGTTTGAGAGCGGAACGATGCTCAAGACCGGGCGGGATATCAACTCTTGGGGTGAGACCCTCTCTACTTGGGTGTCATAGCATAGCTTGGCTGACACTACAGCGCTGAAGAAGGTGAAGGGCAAAATCAAGGGGGAGATCATCAAGCGCACCGTTCTCAACGCCTACTTTGCAGCTGTGAAGCTGCCCATGTGAGCTCTTCCTCTTGCCCGCAATGGAAGTGGGACTACTGCTGACCAGTCAGGACGGTGTACAGTATGGCGTCCATGTCGCTGGATAATACCTGGATGCAAGCTACCGACCGGGCGAACAAGGCGGGCAGAATATTGGGTGAGGTTTTGGAGAAGCGAGTCCAAGGCGAGCGGCCAGTCATCCTGGTACGTCCTCTGTTGCCAGTGCGAGGTCATGCTGATTGCCAGATTGGCTCATCGCTGGGTGCATTGACCATTCTCAAAGCCCTCATCTACCTCGCCTCCCTCCCTTCACCCGAAGCTGGCGGTAGCGCCGTGCCTCAATACGTCGAATCGGCGTACCTCATCTCCCTTCCGTCTGAACCCACTGCGGACGAGTGGAAGAATTGCAGGAGTGTCGTCGGGCGGAGGTTGGTTAATGCTTATTCGGAGGCTGACTGGGTACTGGCTAGTGTCGTCAGGTGAGACTATATCCCCTCTCGACGAGCAAGGTGAACAGGTAAAGCTGACAATTTAGGCTACACGAAGTGATATCCCGAGCTGCGACGCTCAATAGCGGTCTCTCCCCGGCTGGTCTGGCGCCTGTTAACCAGCCCGGCGTGGAGGATGTGGACGTGAGTAGCGTGCTCAAGGGACATATGGAGCTGCAGACCAAGATGGCGGATATCATTCGGATCATCGATATCGATGGGTGAGTATGGTCAGCAGGAGGAAGCAGGAGGAGCGGGCGATATGAGCCTGTCCGGGCTCGAGGTATGTAGTTGCTATTCATTGTATGGACGAGAGTAGGGCAGTCACTAGTCAGGGCGGGTGGGCGATGATGCGTCAATCCGCCGTGGTTATTGGTCTCAACACTCAGATCGACCAGTACTTCTTCCTACATAGCTGAGTCCTCCGTCCTCAGCATACCTCGTGCCCTGCCGGCAGTGCAGGTCACCTGTTACAACGCCTCCGCGTCCAGTCCGACGCGTTGACGGGTCTCGACTGCATCTATCAGCGTTCCATCTCCCTCCCCTTCCAGGTGCTTCGCATCTACATCACAGACGTCTACTACCTCTTCGAGATCCTCTCCTTGTCTGTCCCCACATTCTCCCACCCCTACCTCTCAAGCCTGTCCGTGATGTCGACATCCCATTCTGCACCCAGCAATCTTCCCCAGCCCCACCCTACGTCTCCGCCCCCTCCGGCGAAGCGCCAACATGTCTCTGACAGCGCCAAGCTGCCGGAAGCAGAGCCGTACAGCAAGGCGGCTGTCGAGCTGTACAATACCCTCGAGGTCATGGAGAAGGTGCTCGAGCACCTTGACCAAGACACGCTGGCTAGATTCCTCAGGGTGGAGAAAACAGTGACAGCCAGGGTGGCTGCTGTGCTTTACCGGGATATCCATATTAGTGTCGCGTCAAAGATGACTAGGGACGACGTGAGTACATGTCTCGCGTGCTCACCGTTTCTCCGTCAGAGCAGCGAGCTGATCAATCAGCCTAGACAGACCATCTATTGTGATGCGGTTCGGTCTATCGACAAAAGCCCGCCTCCCCAGTCGAAGCCGGATTACTCGTATGGCGGATCCAGGAGCTCTAAGGACTTTGATCCGAAGGCGCTTCTGAAGGACATTGCCGCCTGGCGCGTGCAATTTCCGCGCCTCCGGACCATCCTGCACGAGTATCCGGTGTACGAGGGCGGCGATTCGTTTGTCGCCCATCTTTGCGGCGAATCGGTCCACGTCGAAGTTCAGAGTGAGGTCAAATTTGACGTCAAATACCTGCACTTCGAGAGCTTCGGCTACGCTTCCAGCGGAGAGCCCGAACTTCCATCTCCGCCCCAGCACCCCGGTATGACGGTCCGTCACACCATCGTCATCTCTGTACACACGGAAATCCAGTCGGAGCGCTATTACAGCTCCGACGAATCGGAGCCGCCATCAGACAACCCGGACGACTTCGTCAAGGAGGTAAAGGGGTGGAAGAAGTGGCTTTTCCTCAATAAGAAGCTAGACAAGCGTGTCGTTGGCATCGACGTTGAGGGCGTCTGGCCGGAGCTGGAGGTATCTCTTAAGGAGTATATCGACTTCCTCAACATGCGGCGGCAGCGGAAGTGCGAGCCTATGCAGCGGGTGAGGCTCGGCTGCTTGATCCGCAAGGCATCGCTCAGTCCCGAGTGGATGGGGAAGTTCGCCCGGAACTGCCTCGGACCGGGGCTGCGGTCGTTAAGGTTCCGAGCGGACTACAACGACTGCTCGGATTGGTCTGCAGTCATCGCTGCCCTCGATCACGCCCTCCCGGCCCTGCAGGAACTAGAGATCACCGATACGGGGCATTCGGACGGGCCGTCCCCCTCGGCCACTCCGCTATCGGGCATGCCAAACCTACGGTCATTCCGGTTCAACTCGTTAAACATCCGGGATCCTCTAGCATATGCTCAGTATGTCCACGGCCTGGGGTCCAGGGGTTGCACGTACATGTACGCCGCGCCCGGCATGTACTCGCAGCCCGAGACCGCAGTTGCATTCAATGCCCTCGTCAAGAAGCTGAAATCGTTAGTCAGGCTAGACTATTGTGACTACCGTCTCTATCTGGTCCATCAGCTGACTTTGACAGATCTCGCCCTGAGTACGCTTATCTCCGCCACGCAAATGCCCGCGATCTCGACATATACAGCATCAGCGACGTGCAGGATATCGTCATTGGCACCGAGGGCCTGCCTCGGCGGATCGCTCACTCCAAAGCCACCGCGTTCGGCGATCTCTTCTCGGACAACAGCACTCGCTTCGCGAACTTAGTCGATACCCACAATACAGCTGCGCAGGGCTTGCAGGGAGTTTTTGCGGAGATTATAAAAGCAACAGAGGGCGCGGCCGATCAGACGGTGCAAGCGAACCTCATCCGCGAACAATTCTCCAAGGTGGCTGGGCATACCAAGGAGTATCAAGGAGCGATACGGGACGTGCGGGAGCTCTTGCAAAAGATGGAGCGGGCGGCGACGGATGCGTCACTCTACACAGAGCGGTGGTTGCGCAACAGGAAGGACGACATCATCATCGGGAAGGCCGGCGCTATGACTGCAGGTGAGTCAGCTCGGCTTATGGCTTATGGGGACGCAGGGTAGTCAAGCTGTAGTCAGGCTGATCAATCTCAGCGGACCTTGAATTGTGGGCGATGGTGGAGGACTAGGATATAATTCTCTTTTGCCAGGTCGAGACTGCAGGGTGTGGATGAACTGCTGTCCCCGCACTTTCTAGCTAGCTTGCAGACCCTTCCCAATTATGATGATGCGCTAGCTTGCCAGGACAGGTGGTGTGGACCAGAGAAGTGGAGGCAATTGAGGAATTCCGCTTCCAAACCACCAAAAATTGTCTACCTTGCACTTCGTCCCTTGAGATAGCAACATGCTCGGCAACATCGTGGAACGCTCCAGTGAGGCCCCCAGGCCTCCCACAGCTCCTCGTGCGCCTACCGAGAGCACTTCTGGCTTCCCAACTATCGTCCACCGCTCGCAAAAGCCCAAACGTCCCTCGGCCTTTGCAGCTGCCTCCGCTCGTCAAGCGCGGGATACAGGCGTCGGACGAGCCGTAGAGTCCACCGATATACCAAAGATCACAGCTTCAGCAGTAGTCAGCGATGGCCCGGCACAAGCCGGACCCTCGAAGCCCAGATCAGGAGGGAAGGAGGCCGAATACGCTCGGATGCAGCAGGAAATAGGGGATGAGAATCGGCGGAAGGTGGAGGAGATGACGTTCGAGGAGAGGGAAGAGGAAGTCAAGGACCTAGAGGAGAGATTCGGGTCGAGTGTGCTGCTGGCGCTAAGGAAGAGGGCGGAGAAACGGGCTGGGAAGGCAATTGAGGAGGGGTCTAGCGGGATGAGAGATACCGGTCAGGGTAGGTCTCGGCACTCCCGTACCCGAGGGTTGCTGGCTGATCATGTAGCTACCACATCCACAGCAGCACCAGCTGGCGCATCTGCATCGCCCCCACCTTCACCACCACCTCCAACGGCCGCTGCTGCTGCTCGAAGCAAATCCGTCCGCTTTGACGCGACCGCTACATCCCCTCTCGGAGATGCGGATCTCAAATCCACCTACTTCCCTAATACTGCCGCCGAACCAGACAAACTCGCTTGGATGTCCTCATCACCTATCCCAGCAACTTCATCATCTGCCAACAACGGTCATTTTCGGTTCGACCTCTCTGGCCGGCTCCTCTCTTCCTCACAACAAGCCGACCTCCCCACCCACCTCGGTCTACATCATCACGGAGACCAGCCCGATATGGCCGGCTATACGCTTGGCGAGATACTTCACCTCTGCCGGAGCACGGTGCCTGCTCAGCGGGTGGGGATGATGGGACTTCTAGCGAAAGTCATTGGCGTACACGTGCTAGGGGACGAGCGGGAGAGTGAGGAGGTTCGGCGAATATGCGAGGAGGAGAGGGTGTGCGAGAAGGCAGTCAGCCTGGCTGTGGATGCCCTGTATGGCGGACGGAGCGTGACGCTGCTTCAGACGTCCATCGAGCTGCTCTATACGGCCTTGGGAGGTCCAAGCTGGACGCTGAACGAGACGGGACCGCTTGCTTTCCTGCCTGGTCCGGACGCAGGCGGACGAGCAGCCCCCGTATCATCGGTCCCATTCGAAGAGCTCCTCTCCCGCATCTCGGAACTCCTCATCACACCCGACTACCTGCCCTCCATATCGATCCACCACCTCACTCTCATCCTCCGTCGAGCCAGCACCTCATCCCGCGAAACAGCCGAGACCATCCTTCCCCTCCTCCCTCCATTACTTCAGACGCACGTCATCCGCCGCCCATGGCCTCTCCAGCCTGGGAAAGCCCCTCTCCTCGAGCCGCTTCGACTCATGCGGGACCTCATCGCCTCGTCCCGGCTCTGCGCGACCGAGATCGTCGATGCGGAACTGCCAGGGTCACTATTGCGTTTCTGCGTAGTCTCGACCTGGCCGGAGGAAGATCCGCTCGGTATCGAGCTCTGTATCGAAGTCGTTCGCATTTTCGGCAGTCTGGCGCGGTACGGTCTTGCCGCTGGGACGGCCAGGACAGCGCATGACATGTGGGCTGTTCAGGGCGAACACGTACGGTCGTGCCTCGGATCGGGCGATGCGCAGGAGGTTGACCTCGCAGCAGCGTACCTGGCGCTGCTGGAGGGCTGGACGACGTGTGCCATCGATCCTCATCGCACTACGCCGGAGCACGATCTCACTTGGACCCAAATATCCGGGCTGGGTTGGGCGGAGGAGGCGCTCGACGTGCTGGAGAAGGAGGTACAGAAGCCGAGGGCGGAGACGGGGGTCTTGCGTGCAGCAATCGATGTGCTGGTCGCATGGTTGACCGGACTGGGCATCAACGGTGTCAAGGGAGGAGAGGAGGAGAAGGAGGCTATAAGAGCGCGGCTTGAAGAGTCAGGCCTGCAGGCGGAATTGTGGAGCATACTCAAGAGCCGGCGGGAAGGCAAGACAGGAGATCAGCTGCTTCTTTCGGCCCTCCGCCTCCAAGGAGCCCTCGCGCTTGCTCCAACAGAAGAGGGCCAATTTGCTGCGCGCTTCACTCTGGACAATCCGGAGGATCACGAGCTATTGGCAAATCTCAAGCCAGACGGGCTCGGTCGGTCTATCCAATACGAGCTACTCCGCTCATCGATTCTACTCGGATCCGCTCGCGGTCGGTCGGAACTCCAGCCAGCGTTCAGCTTGTTGGCATCCTTCGGACCGGGAGAAGAGCCCCTCGCTCTTGACTTGCTGGATGACCTCCTCAAGCTCGATTGGCTGGTGACGGTCCCAGAACTCGCCTCGGCGGTCAAGGGCATTGGACATGCCGATTCGATTACTTTACTCCGGCCGCTCTTGCAGCATGCAATCCTTCCAGACGTTACCAATATCACCGCTCCTACGCACATACACCACCTCTACCTCAAAGCTACCGGGACCCTCCGCGGCCCCGCACCTCCCTCTTCGGACGAGACTGGTCGGCTACCGCCTGGTCTCCCACTCCGCCCAGAATGGTTCTTCCACCCCATCGACGAGCTCCTCCACTCGGCCGACTCGGCGGCTCTTCAGCAGGCACCGGCTGATTGGACGCCGAGCGAGCTGGAGATCGTCCGCTCTACACTGGTCTTCCTCCGCCTTGCTTTGGCGTGCGGGTACAGGCTGGACCGCTCGGCGTTGCTGTTTGGGATGATGAAGGTGTATATGCTGGAGCATCAGACGGGCGGGATGGTGAATACCGGCGAGAGCGAGCTGTTCAGGGATGATGTGGTCAAGGAGTGCTTGGGAAACTTGTTGAGCGGGATGACGGTCGGCTCGGGCGCATCACCATCTTCGATACCTTCATCTGCCTCAGCGCCGCGCGGAGGTCTCGAGACAGCCTCAACATCCTTCCTTGGCCTCGAACCCTTCTACCAGTTCTACACGGACCTCGTCGCGCTATTCGAGAACGCTTCATTTGGCGATTCGACCTTTGCGCAAATCCTCCTTCCTCCCCTCTCCATGCGCTACCCCTCAGACTACCGCAAGGTCATCTGGTCCAACCCGAATGTCCTCCGGTTACTCCGTACTTCAGTCAAAAACGTACCGCTCGAGTCGCCCGGCGGGGAGGACGCGCTCAGAGCTCTCTACGAACCAGTGGAGAATGACCCGGAGGTGCTGAGCGCGTATGGGCAGGCGGTGGTCAGGGGTTGGGTGAAGCCGAATCAGGAGTTCATGTGGGGAGTGGCGATATACCATCTGAGGGCGTTCTTTGCTCAGCCAGATGGTGGAGGGCAGGTTGAGACAGGTGGGGACAAGACGGTCGAGCAGGAGAAGGAGGTGGCGCTGGCGAGGCTGAGGAAGGGTCTGAGGGATGCGGTGATGGGGTCGAGGAACGAGGCGGTGATCCAAGCGTTGACCAAGGAGGGGGGAGTGAAGCCTTGGAGTGTCGTATGAAGTATGAAGCTAGCTAGACGTAATGTAGTCCAAGTGTGCAGACATAGAGTGTTAGATAATTAGAGACAGAACATGTACTGTAAATGTGCAGCATCACGCAGTGAGATTGAGGTGACAGGTGACAGACATACATGAGGGATGAAAAACGATTTCCCTATGACTTAAAGCGGACTGGCTAACGACGAGAGCGGCGGGAACGAGGTGTGGTTACGCTAAAGAGAGGGGTCTACGAGTACAATTCCCAGTGACAGGTGCCGAACGGAGTCATCAGGCCGAGATGAGAGGGGTCGCAGCAGCGGCGGGTTGGGCTTCGCCGTTCACATTGGTCTTCGGAGTGCTGGAGCGCTGGCTGCCGTTGGTACCGGGCTCGTTGACTTTCCCGATGGCCAGGAGGTGCTGGTAGCCTTTCGGATATGACTCCTTCTATGCGGAGTCAGCTGTTGTCCGATTGGGCAGACGAGATAGCTCACCCATTCAGGCTTGATGACCTGGTCAAGCTTCGCAGCGACCTTCTTGCAGATCCTGCACGGGATCAGCTCATCTCTCGACTTGCACTTCGAAGGGGCAGACGAGCTCACAGCTTGATGGTAGAATCCGTGACACCCGCCACTTCGGCCAGGTCCTTTGCGCCAGTGGTGAGCCCAAAGAGAACGCAGGCGAGGTAGAGAACCCCAGCAGCGATAGACGGGTATGTGCGCCCGTCGATGTCTGTCTTGCTGGCCGCGTGGGTAGAGATGTACTTGGCCGAATTGAAGAGGGAGGTCGAGAGGTCGAGGTAGTTGCAGTATCGGCCCATGAGACCCTCGACTGTCTCGGAAAGACTGGCGATTCCGGCCGTGGAGGGCAGAGTGCCTGACTTGCTCCGCTCCTCTTGTACAGCGGCCTTGATGACGTTGAACACCTGGCCCAGCTCCTGTAGATGTCAACTAAGGGCCACAGCGAGATTCAAGCAGGAGACTTACCTTCTTTGACACCTTGAGCGCCTTGCACACCTCGGTGAATGACCGGTTCGCCCCGCCATCACGACACGCAAAGATGATACACGCCGCAATGACCACATTCTCATTCTTCCCCTTGGTCACCTTCTTCTCGTCCGCGATCTTGTAGACATGCTGCGCCCGAGTGGTGATATTGGAGCCGAGCTGCATGACGTCGCACTTCTCCGAGATACGCGAGAAGGCAGCTTGGAGATTTGCGGTGGACGTCTTGCCGTTCTGATTGTGGGCGTTGGCACGGTTCTGGGCGCGCTGGAGGTCACGCGACATGCCGGTCATGCCGTCCCGCCCAGAGATCATGGTGTCCAGGTGGTTCGAGCCGAGAAGAGGGTTTCCGGCATCTCCGACTCGGGACGGGTCGTCACCACCCTCATCGCCAGCAAAGGTCTATAGGAGTCAGCAGAGCTTTTAGGTAAAAACCTGTGTTCACTTACTCTCCCTACTTGGTCAGCGTTTATCCTAAGGTGGAATCGATCAACTCACATTCGCTCCTGGTGTCTACAATTCTGTCGCCGAGTATGGTACCACAGTCTGCACAGACCTGCGGTGTCAATTGCCTGCCTACCTCATCGCAAAAGGAACCTACCAAATCCCCCTTTGAATATTCTTCGATGATATTCGGTGGGTCCGACCTGCAATTCGGGCAGATCTGGCGGACATTCAGGTTAGGAAGTACCGGCTGGCCGTATTTGGGCTGATATGATGCGTCAGTACTGTGCGCAACTCATCCGGGGGCTGTATTCGCCGGAGAAGCGTTTGTTGGGTGGGTGGCAAAAGATGGCTTACCCCGGGTGGCTTTGGTCCTGCTACACCCAACATATTTGAGGCAATTGTGCTTTCGGGGGAGAAGCAGTGGGTGATTCAGGAGGACGATTGAAGGAGATATGACCGTGTTGAAACGGTGTTCTCGATCGTTTGCACCAGCAGAGCGGGCGTGCTGAAGATTGATAAGCAGACAGGCCTGTGTGAGCGAAGAGTCCCCCATGACCAGAAATAGCCTCTATCCCATCTTACTCCCCAATCCTGCGGGAGACACCACGACCGGAAGGGCGACGCATCATGCGCGACTGGATGTTCTCTTCTGCATAGAGCAACTTACCCAATTCCCCTCTTGTTTGCTTCGCTCTTCGTCTCTGGTATCCTTTTTCCTCTTTTCTCTGCCCGTTTCCCTTAACGATCTTCCGTTCCTATCTGCGACTGCGTGATTCTCGCCTGCTCTTCGTGTTGAGCTGGATAGAGTCGCTGTGCAAGCTGGGTGGAGTGACCGATAAGGAAAAGGTCTAGGGATAAGTCTGAGGAGAGAGAGAGATGCAACACCAAGGTAGGTGAATTCACAAGGTGAGGCGAGGGAAAAGGAGGCAAGGCAAGCGGGATCAGTTTCTCTGTTTGTGCCTCCCCTTTTGTACCTTTGTTTCAGCCAAACAGCCTCGCGCAGCCACCCCACCCACCAGCTTACTCTCTCTTCGCCATCTACCTCTCATCAGCTATTACGACCTATACTAACTTACTCTAACAATACACAGGTGGGTCAGGTGTTACTGATACTCCTGAAAAATCACTGGCTGACGCTTTCAGCGCGTCGAGAAGACTCCAGCCGCGCGGTACCCAAAGAGACACGTAAACAAATATCCGTGCACGCGCAAAACGCGTGTTTCGGGTAAGAATCGCAACTTCAACTTGATCGATCTCGGTCGGATCCCTTGGTCTACCCTTCAACGTGGTATCAAAACGACCGCTAGGATCTACTCGTCATCCTCATACCCTTCTGGTGTACCTGCGTTATCGCTAGGCGGTGCATATCGACAGTGAGTGCTCTGATCGGAATGTTGTGCTCGCGCCCCCGAAATCACGTCCGACCTTCCGTCAGAGGTGTACTGGACCTTTGAAACAAAGCTGACAACGAGCAGCGCCCGTCTCTCCTCATATTCTCGCCATCGTGACCTCGCCCAAGGTGTTACAGCGATCTCTACGTAGCGATATGACGGCCCCGGGTATCAACCAATTTACGACCGACGAGTATGTGCTGGCCTACCACGGACCTTTGCTGTATGAAGCGCGGGTGAGTAGTAGCTTTCCCTTCTCCCTGCTGCTGGGCTGCTTTCGCGGCATTCGATTTGACGTTCGGCGATGGTTGCCAAAATCGACTATGGGCTCACATTACAGATCCTGCTGGCCGAAAATTGGACCGACAACAATTCTCTTCATCCCGGTAACACCGGTCCACACTACCTCATCCACTACAAGGGCTGGAAACAGACGTGAGTTTCAGCGTTGCCCCAAGCAGCCATCCGGGTTCGAGCTCTTTCGCCGCCATCTGCGTGTCAAAAGCTGACAAATACAGCTGGGACGAGTGGGTACCCGAGCAGCGCCTACTCAAACTCAACGATGCTGCCTTCTCCCTCCGCCGCAAGCTTCTCGAGGCACAGACCAAGAAGAACCGATCAACACCTCCAACACTTTCCGGATCTGGCGCTGCCATGACGCCCACCAGCCTACCCGGGAGTGCGAAGGGGAAGGATAAGGTGGGGATTGCGATGCCAGCTGCCGGCAAGAAGGGAGAGAGCAGTCTGTTGGGCAAGAAGAGAGTCAGAGATAGCGGAGTAGATACGGTGAGTTCAGCTCTTACCAGCGGAGACCTCGGGTATCTTGGCTGATTTGGCAGGAGGCGGACTACATGAAACGGCCGGAGGTCAAGATCATCATCCCTGACATCCTCAAACTCCAGTTGGTCGACGACTGGGAGAACATCACAAAGCACAATCAGGTCAGTCGCGCTTCTTGACCCTTCCGGAACTCAGCTGACTGGCCTAGCTCGTTTCTTTGCCCCGAACCCCGAATGTGCGAGAATTGTTGGAAGAGTATAGGAATTATGTGCAGGATACGAAGAAAGATCGGACGGAGTGAGTTGTTTCGCTACCAGCTCTTGCGTGTGGGCCCTTCGTACGGACCTCAGCTGACATGGCAGACGAGCTACCGAACTCCTATCCGAGATCATATCAGGTATCACCATCTACTTTGACAAAGCTCTCGGCAACAACCTGCTCTATCGGTTCGAGCGGGCGCAGTATGTCGAGCAGCGTCGGGCGATCTCTGACAAAGCTATGAGCGAGATTTACGGCGCAGAACACCTGTTGCGATTGTTTGGTGTGTCCCTTCTTTTGGCAAAGACGCGAGCTGATCGGGATCAGTCAATTTTGGCCCTTTCATTGCCTACACAAATATCGACACCGAATCACTGAACATCCTCCGAGAGTATATCAACGACATCATGCAGTAAGTTATCCAGTATCCAGCCGAGAAGCGACCTCGAGCTGATTCCTGCAGCTGGATGATAAAAGAGCAAAAACGGCTCTTTGTCAAAGAGTACGAGACCACCACGATGCACTATCAAAACCTGTCAAGGACATAGTGAATCGCGGGTTGCGGGCACGACGGTGGTCATGAGCAGGGGGAAAGGACGAGAGGCGGGGTGAATGGTGTACCGGGGGAGCCGGCAAGCTTTGCGGGAGTGGCGGGTATGTAGGTGTCTTTCCGAAGGCAATGTTGTTTATATTAGAGCAAGATGAGAGCGGTTGATGAGAGTCGTGCCTGTTTACCTTGCGCTACCTGCTTCGCGGGTGGCATACGAGATCATATTTGTGCAGTGTCCATTTTGCTTTGCATTTTTCGATTCTCTGCTACTATACACAGCTATGACATGCGCCTTCTTTCCTTCCTCATGTACAGATCGATAGTGATGATGATAGTTGTCCGTTTTCGTTTTCTCGTGATGCAGCTGGGAAGTGGGGATGGTGATGAGGCGAGATCGTCATCGGAAGACAGCGACTATGAGGTCTTCCAGAGCAGGACGGCGATGGGGCCGAGATAGTAGTAGATGAAGTTCTTCGTTTCTGAGATGATCAGCCGTATCCCCGACAATTGTCGGTAACGGTTCGGACACCGTCCCCGCTGGCGACAGGTTGTCCTAGCTCGCATCATATGCGCGGTAAACTCCATGCTGAAGACATACCGTGCGTAACGAAAGATCCAAAGCTGTAGGTATCAGCTTCTACTACCTTGACTCCGCGTCACCACATACACCGGCACGCCACCAATCCCGGTCTACCTTCGAGCTGGTAGCATTACGACGCTTCCTCTGAACTCCCCCTCCACGCCATATCCTCAAACACCGCGCTTCGCCCGGTTCGTTTCACTCACTTCTTCCCCACAATACAATGCCACGTCGTCCCGTACATCCGGTCAAACTCCTTCTTGATGAACATGGCAATGTCCTTCTCGACATTGTACTGCTCCAGTGCGGCCGTAGCGGTATCCACAGCGCGTTGCTGCATGTCCTCAGACACTGCTCGATTCAAGACAGTGATGAGGAATGCGGACAATTTAAGGAGGGAGATAATACGAATTTGGAGGAGCCTAGGTCAGCTCAGCCCCGCACCCAGGTGGTTCATACTCACTATCGACGTTCTTGATCACCGCTTTAGTGGTCGGAGCAGCGGCTTCGCGAGCCTCGCTCGTTGAGATGGTCCCATTTGGAGTGGACATTTTATGGGCAGTCCGAGCTTGTCGAGAGGTTGGACGTTGAGCAATCGATAGAGTATTGTTATAGGACGGAGTAGGCTTTCAGTCCCCTGATATCTCACTGCGTATTGTCAGCTGTAGGTCCTGTTGTTGGGACGAGGGGCGAAGTGGAGGATGAGGGACACCACGACCTCGCTTGGGCCCCCAGCGCGCTACACAGACTCGAGTGACTCTCGCCAACTCAGACCGGGCAAACTCAAAGATCGTGCCCAACAGTCACCGGGGAGTACTCACACGTTGCGTAGGGGGTTGCGGCAGAGTCTCTTTGGATAGTAGTATGATGTGCAATGGATGAAGATTGTCGTTGCTGAAACTTCTTTCGCGTCGGCGCGTTGGTGAAACGCGCCAATCCGTGCGCTCATTATGATGATGGTTGCAGCTGGGATGGAGGCGCTGGACTTCCTCCGAAGCTACGCCTATTCACTGCCGCTACCGGAGATGCAGTCATTCCGAGGCTACACATACCGGAGATGCATGGACCATTGATACCTCGGGACCTGCACTTCAACCCATCCCCTGCGAGTTCCAACTTTACTCGGTCCGACCTCGCCACAATCAAGCCCGAATAAGGGGCTTGACCATGAGCGGCATCTGCATACCGGCAGCCTCCTCGCCTACGACTCGGGGTCGCTGTACGTTGACCAGACTGCTCAGTCAGCTTGATCCTTTGACAATGTACAGTCAAAGCGGGAAAGCGCTAGCCACTCACTCAAGGTGGCGATTGATGACCGGCTTGCTCGCCAGCTCCTCAAATACCAATCCCCTGACCAGCACAAAGAGGATCACCTTGATCTCGGCCAGAGCAAGTTTGTAGCCCACACACCCTCTGGCGCCTCCGAAGAAGGAGAGCAGGTTGCCCCATACGCCCGGGACGGTGTTCTGGGTGGCGCGGAGGTGGTCATCTTGCCCTTCTTTGATGTGGCGGGAGGGGTTGAAGAGGGCGGCATCGGGCCCGAAGATGTCTTCGGAGATGTGAACGTTGCGGTACGCTGTTTGTCAGCTGTATTCGGAGTACTCATGTTAAGGAGTGGCAAGAGAGGTGAGTGTATAAGGACTTACGGATGTTGACCAAAGTTCCCTTGGGCACCTTGATGTGCTCCATCACCTTCCCGTCTTGGCCCTGGACAGCTCGACCAAGCGGGACGACCATATCCTTAGCCGCCTCGGATACTCTGCCGGCGACGGGCGGGAAGAGGCGGAGGGCTTCTCGGACGACACCGTCGAGGTAGGGGAGGGACGAAATGGCCTCACTGCATGGTCAGCACTGCACAGTGGGTTGAGGGAGTGATTGCGGTCTGGCCACTCACAGGGAAAGACGCTCATTATCGACCCCGAGACTCTCCTCGCGGAGACGTTTCTGCTCTTCGGGATATTGGGCGAGCAGGTATAGGATCCAGGTGAGGGCGGTGGAGGAGGTCTCATTCCCTGCGAGCAGCTGCGAGATCAGCTTGGTCGTCGATAAGAAGAGGAGATATACTTACGAAGGTGGTGATCTGGGCGAGAACTTCCTCATCGCTGAGTCGCTGCTCTGGAGCTAGGTCTGAAGCCATGTTTGCCCGGACTACAGTTTAGCTAGATGCTCAAGCGGCTACATGGCCAGATCCGAACTCACTGCAGATGGATAGCAGATCCTTGCCGATATCGTCGCCCTTCTGGAGACCCTCATCGAAGCTGGCTTTGATGGCCTTCTTCTTGTCGTCCATCAACTTCTGGGAGAGATCAGCTCTGACCCGTGGGTCGCTCTTCCCAAGAGGCTTGACTCACCTGACCGATACGGCGCGTGGTAGCGCGACTTTCGTTCATGATGGTCTGATACTTGGTAGGCTTAAGATCAGCATCGATCGGACTTGTCACTCACAATACGATCGGCTCCAGGGATGGCGTTCTGCAGGAACGCGGCGAGGGGGTGGATGTACCCCGCCGAGAACATGCTGTCGTACGCCTCCGCAAGCACGTTCTTCGGCTTGCTGAGCGCCTGGAAGTCCCAGTCGAAGCCCGCCTTCCCGATGATGTCTATGGTACACATGGTGAGGTACTTGATCACATCAATCTTGCGACCGCCGGGGACGACATCCTCTCCCTTGGCCGGCGTAGGCGAAGCGGCATTGTCCGGATCGTCCTCGATCACGGCCAAAAGCTTCTCGCGCAGCTGCTCGGCCATGTCGTAGAAGGTGGGCAGGAGACCCCGGACGACCTGCTGGTTGAAGCAGGGGTTGAGGACGCGGCGCTGTCGACGGTGGTCGTCTCCCTCGACGACGGCGAGACCTTCTCCGAGGAGAAAGGCGAAGGACTTGCGCATCAGAGCGGGCTTGGGGAACTCGTCCGCGTGCGAGATGATGAAGCTGATGGCGGTAAGGTCGGTGGTGACGATTTGGGATTTGCCGAAGAGGATATGGTGGCGATACGTCGTTCCGTAGGCTTTGGCCCATTCTTCGTGCTTGGCACCAGGCTCAACGGCGGAGATCTGCTTGGTATTGCCAAAGAGCCAGCTGGGGGAGGTAGGCCCTGGTGGTCAGCTATGCGCAAGAGAATCGGAGTGTAGCCAGCTCACCAGGTAGATTCGCATAGGGCAAAGTCCAGACGCGATATACCACCACATAGGCGAGGAGCCCAATGAAGACGGAGATGTATAGGTAGGTGAAGTAGGACTCCATGTGGAGAGCGGGATGGATTTCTGGAAAGAGAGACATTCTCAGCCAGTGATATGAGTAGATGTCGAAGGGGAATCAGTAGGAGTCAGTCCAGTCAGGTAGCTCCAAGGGAAGAGAAGCAGACCTAGGTTTAGAAGCGCGAATCTTCAATCTTGCCCAACCTTGTATAGCCTCGCTTGCGAGAGCGTCCCCACTGTGTCCGCACGCCACAAAGCGGAGCGTCGGCGTGATGGTGCCTTGGACCTCCGTGTCCGCGACGGGCCAGTCAATCGAATATCGGCGTTCCTTTGTCTACGAAACGGACGCCGTCCTCCGCTGATCCGCCATGACCGGAACAACGTTTTCTGTCCGAGTGAACATCGTTCCACTTTAGGTCGGTGAGTACCTGATCCATCGCCGTACATGATAGGACTTAACGATCTGATGCAGGTCATGTAATAGCACTTTCTGTCAAGGGTGAGTCGGCGCCCCGGACTATGAGTTTGATGATGATCTGATTGGCCTTCCTCGGACGGGAATGGCATGCCGGCAGCCTTAGTCCACGTGGGCTAAGGAATGAGGAGCTGGGTCAGTGTGCCCGCGGCCGCAATGGGTGAGCGGAAAGATCGGTTTCATTCGTGCGTTTTTTTGGCGGCAAGCATGGCCTCCAGGTCTCTATGATGGCTGGGAGACGGCATGCAGAGAGCCACATGAGATGAAGTCAATTCGTTACTTCGCTACATCCGCCAGATCGCGGTCAAAAAGGTCGTCTGAGCAGCCTGCCGCATTTCGGCAGAGCATCCCGCCCGGCCCGGGGTTACCCGGATCCTCAAACGCATCCCGTGCTGCCGCAGCCTCTTCTTAGTCCACCACCAATTCCACTAGATCAGGACATGGCGGCGCAATTGCTATAGATAGCACTCCGTCTCTATCTTTGTCATCGGATACTCTTGCGAGCTGCATCTCTTGGTGCTCCGCGGACGCCCCGGCCCGTCCGTCTTCAAGCTCTCCAGCTCGCCTCCACACCTCTCACCAGCCTCTCACCACTTCCGGGCCGCCATGTACGGGCCGGTAGGCGGTCATTTGGCCAGCCCAGCTCATCTACTTAAGACAGCCAGATAGACAGGAGCCAGAAGCTGCTAAGATCCCTCCCAACCAACACAGACAGCCAAGGATGCTGAGAACCGCCATCGCTTTCGCTCTCCTGCTCGCTCCCTCTTCCGTTTGGGCCGCGACCGGGTACACACATAACGAGGCTCGACAGAATCGTCTGAACAAGCGGTTGGGGACGTCCACGAACCCTCAGGTGACGGTACAGGGCTCTGTCTGCACAGTGAAGGTAAGCTCCAGTCAGACGGCAGTATACACATTTTCGCTGATGTGAACAGCCATTGGGTGGTGGCCGAGATGACGCGCCAGCTTTGCTCTACGCTATGAACGAGCTCTGCACCTCGTCGTCCCTTATCGAGCTACCCGGATACTACACTGTCCACACCGTACTTCGGACCAACTTGACAAACGTCGAGGTACGCCTGGGAGGCGCTATCAGCTATGTTCCGGACATCGCCTACTGGAATGCCTCGTCCATCTACCTGACCTATGTGAGCTCATTCTGATATCCAAATAGTGTGCATGCTGACCGGTATAGCAAAACGCGACTACTTACTGGTTCTTCGAGGGACACGGAGCGACATTACATGGCGGCGGAACCATCACTGCAAATGGACAAGGTGGGTCCGAGGCACGCAATCCTAAGGCTCAGCTGACAAGTGTAGCTTGGTGGGAATATTTTGCAAGGTCCAACAATAAGGGCGTAGCTGGTGGATCATCTACCACCTTTGCTCGACCCATCCCTCTTGTCATCGGCAACTCTACCAATGTCGTCGTCGAGGATCTTAGCATCATCGATTCGCCGTTCTGGCACAAGTAAGTCCGCACATGCTGCTGCGTTGAGCGGAGCTGACCAATCTAGCTTTGTCTACCAGTCCAACGACGTCAAGTATCAGAATATCCAGATCCGATCCATCTCCAACAACGCCAGCGCGCCAGCCGCCAACAGCGATGGGTGGGACATCTATCGCAGCTCAAACGTTGTTATTCGAAACTCCAATGTTCAGAATGGGGACGATTGGTGCGTTTTCGCCTGGTCTTCCCTATGATTGAGCCGGGCTAATACACTACAGCGTCAGTTTCAAGCCAAACTCCACATTCTGCACCGTGGAGAACATGATCTGCAAGTGAGTTGATCCCTCTGCTCCTCCGAGTAGAGTTCAGTGCTGACCATATCAGTGGGTCTCACGGTATTTCTGTCGGATCTCTCGGGCAGTACGCCGGACAAAGTAGGTCATCTCTCGTCGTGGCTTCTGATAATAGCTTACGGGCTTCAGCCGACATCGTTTCGGACCTCTACGTCCGGAACATCACCATGCTGAACGCCGAGAATGGTGCCCGTATCAAGGTCTTTGGCGGCTCTAACGACACTAAATCGGTGTCGGGGGGCGGTAGCGGCTACGTTAGGAACGTCACCTTCCAGGACTTTAGCAACTCTAGTGAGTCCTTTCAGTCCCATCTCTCATCTTTGATGATTGTGACTGACTTTCGCAGACGTCGACAATCCCATCTACATCACTCAGTGTTACTCCTCCTCAGCACAGCAATGCGAGCAATTCCCCGCTACTCGTGAGTCAGCTTCACATGTGCCGCTTAGTACTTTGGGAACGCAGCTTATATGTCAGTGCAAATATCCGACGTCCACTTCATCAATGTCACCGGAACAGCCTCAGGCAAGGTGGCCAATAGTACGGTCGCCTCGCTTGAGTGCAGCGCAGTCTGTCAGAACATCACGGCCGTCAATACTCGGTTGACGCCAAAAAACGGCACGGCCAGGTACAACTGCGCCAACTTGGCCAATGAGGCGCTGCTAGACTTCCCTTGTACCGATGTGCCGATCACAAAGGGATAGCGGAGGTGCCGCTGGTCAGGGTGTCCACTAGGGGTCTGATCACTATAATCGCGTTCGATGCTTGTCTTTCTCACTTATGTATCATCTGTAGTGGATCCTCCCTTGTCAGTGGTGAAGAAAGAAGCAGACACGACTTGCTTAGGCGATTCCATGAGCTCTCGGCAATCGGCATCGACCCGGTTATAAGGAATGTGCCGAGTTCCGTGAGGTTACTTGCAGGTCGACCGCCGTTCCAGAGGCTTTGTACACCGTTCTCCTCACTCCAATACCGTAGCACCCTATCCAGAATGTGCGCTGCTCCGGTACTCGAAGGAACGAACTACCCTTCTCTGACTAGCGGACACCCGGAAAGCAGCTGTACCGATATCCTCATCGTTGGGCTGCACGTTAAGGTGTACGGTCTGGATGAGATCAAGGGGAGCAAGCTGCCCATCGCGGCTGTAGTGAGTAGCTAGTCGACCCAGGACGACTCTGCTTTGCGTTAAGCTAACAGTATAGGTCGCAACACATGGGAGGTGTAACAAGAAGGAGCAAATGGCATACTTTGCGCATGGCCTGCTGGGTGCTGCTGTTGATGCGGGCAAGGGCAAATCGCGGAGAAGAGATGTCATCGTCGTAACTATGGTAGGCCGTTCCTGCTCCTGCTGAAGAGATGTAGAACTCAGCTGACGCGTCCAGGATCAGCGAAATCATGGTTCTCGCTTGAAGGATAAGAAGGCGAACCTGTCGTACGACGAAAACGAGCATCATCTGTGCGTATCTTCCTCTCAAGCCAGCAGCTGGTGAGCGCCAAGCTGACGGTTCAGCATTGATATGGCCGCTTGCATCAGTCAGTCTCAATGAGACTGTACAAGGGCCTATGAGCTGACAAACTCCAGCTGGCGGATGCCACGACGTGTCGCTGCTCATGGACTTTCTCGCTGCATATCTCTTCCCAGATGGAGAGAGGGTCATTGACGAGTTTATACCGACTGGTATATCACTGGGAGGTGAGTACGCTGGTCCTAGCAGCGTGGTTCTTCCAATGAAGCTGACAATGCAGGTAACCTGACCTGGCGTCTTCTCCGAGAAGGTGAGTGACTCGGTGCCCGGCAAGCCTTTAGCTGAGTCGCAGAACCTCGCATACGTATCGCCATACCCATCATCGGCCTTCCCTTCTCCTCTTTCGGCCCTTATCTCCGCGCCCGAGCCGAAGCGATGGGTCTGACATGGGCACCACCCCTCGCGCCTCCGTCAATCCAACATCTGACCGACGTACCCCTCGAAGCGGAGCGATACACCGGCAAGAAGATCTTGTCGATACATGGTGCGGCAGATGAGCTCGTTCCGATCCGGCAGGGCCAGAAGGATCTGGATGGGATTAAGGCGTTAATTGGGGACGGGCTGGAGGTTTGGGTGGTAGATGGAGTAGGACATGCGGTGACGGCGGAGATGGCGAAGCGGACGGGAGAATGGGTGTGGAGATGGGCATTGAGCGAGCAGTCAGAGCAGGGCGTGGAAGAGACGAAGTCGCGCTACTGATCTGCTTGATGCCTGACACCATGTATGTTCGGTCCTGGAGGAGATCTGGCCGATTGCGCTAACCTCAAATCGACTGTTTCTCCTAACGCATGATGATACCATACACAAGTTATCCTGACTACCTGACTCGAGCGCGTCTATATGGCATGTACTTTAGACCTGGCCTCCGCATGTGTGACCACCCTTCCTGGGACCTGACTATATGAACACCTAAGCCTTCTCCACCTGAACTGGCCTGACCATCAACGGCATCTGTACGCCTGCCTCCTTCTCGCCAACGACCTCGGGACGCATGACCACACTGCATAATCAGCCCTTACTTCCCCACCCCAGACCACAAGCAAGATAGGGACTCACGCGATGGCTTTACGAAACTGAGGCTTGCTCTTGAGCTCCTCAAACACCATAGCCCTGATAAGCACGAAGAGGATGACTTTCATCCGGTAGCCATACGGTAGCCTATGCAGCCTCGCACGCCGCCAGAGAAGGTGAGGATGTTGCCCCATACGCCTCCAGCCGACGCCTCGGACCCCTTACCCTCGCTCTCCGCCTTGGCCTGGAAGTGGCGAGAGGGCCTGAAGCTGGCCGCATCGGTACCCCATGTCCGCTCAGCGCAGTGCACGTTGCTGTAAGCTGGACTGTCAGCTAACTTTCCTGGTGGCATCACACAGCACCAGACTAGGCGGAAGACTGACCGGTGGTGAAAGCAGTCCCCTTCGACACTTTGATGTGATCCATCATCTGCCCATTCCTGCCCTCGATCGGCGTGTCGAGAGGGATAATGGTGTCCTGCTGCGCCTCCTGGATGAGCACGGGGACGGGAGGGTACAGGCGAAGCCCTTCATGAACGACACCCGCGAGTATGGGCATAGCCGAGATCTCCTCGCTGTGAGGATCAGCGGAGTCCAAGTCAGGTTAGTACGACAAAAAGAGCTTACAACGAGGGCCTCGGGGTGGACACAGCAAGACACTCCTCGCGAAGCTGATCTTGGATCTCAGGGTGGCGAGAGAGCAGGCTGAGTGTCCAGGTGAGGGCGGTCGAAGTGGTCTCGTTTCCGGCAAACATCTGTAGGATCAGTGTCAAATTCAGAGCAGCTGTGATGATCTGTACCCACGAATGTCGAGATTTGATCGAGCACCTCCTTGTCGCTCAGGCGATTCTCAGGCTTGAGGTCGGCCGCCATATTGGCCCGGACTACATTGTTAGCTGCCGTCCTGGAACGCCGCTTGGAAAGGACTTACCGCAGACCGAGAGTAGATCTTTGCCCACTACATCGATCTTATTGACACTCTCGACGTGATCTGCGTGGACAGCGGCCTTGCGCTCAGCGAGAAGACGCTAAGCTGTCAGCTTTATGTGCAAAGTGGCACGAATTGGAACGTACACGTCCCACACGCTCAGTCGTCGCCAGACTAGCTCTTCGGTCCTTCATGTTTTTGGTTGGCTGCTCGTCAGTATATACCGTACTGCAGGTCGGGAATGACTTACGATAAGACTCGCACCGGGAATCAGAGCTTGGACGATCGCCAAGGGACCAAAGCTGGAGAACATCTTTTTGAACGCCTCGGCCATCTCGTTCTTGGTCCCGCTGAGCGAGTCCAGCTCGTAACCGAAACCGGCCAAACCGATGATGTCGATAGTACACATGGCGATGTACTTCATGACGTCGATCTTGCGGCCGCCGATCTGTATGCCCTCCGGTTTGGTCGGTGTTGGAGCCGCCTCGTTCTGCGGGTCCTCCTCGACCAGCCCGAGCAGCTTCTCGGAAAGCTCCTCAGCCTTGTCGTAGAAGATAGGGAGGAGATCCTTGATTGCCTGCTGGTTGAAGCACTGATTGAGAACGCGTCGCTGACGCTTGTGGTCCGCCCCTTCGGCGACGAGCAGGCCGTTGCCCAAGAACGAGGCGAGATATTTTCGACCGGCCGAAGGCTTGACGAAGATCTCGGTATGAGATAGGATGTAGTTGATGGCGGCTGGGTCGATGGTGCAGATCCGAGGCTTGCCGAGGAGGACGCGGTACCTATAGGTGTGACCGTAAATTTTGGCCCAATCCGCCATTTGCTGAGCGAGATCATGGTGGCGGACGAGGTGGAGTAGATTACCGAAGAGCAAGCTGACGGGTTCAGGTCCTGTCTGTCAGCTGCAGGTCCAGAGGATATCTGGAGTCACTGAACGTACCCTTGACGTTCCTGCATGGTAAGGTCCACTGTTTGTAAATGAAGAGATGAGTGTACGCTGCTGCGAGGAGGGCGACCAGCGCGCCGAGCGCGGTGAGAAAGGCCATGCTTGTTATCGGATAAATGGAAAAGAGAGAGAGACATGACGAGTTTGGATAGATGAACTGAGCAGTGTGAGGGGGAAGTTTCCTTGCTCCCCTTCCTTTGGCAGATTTGTGTGTGCTTGTGTGTCGGTCGCTGCTCTGTTAGGAATCTGAGATTCTAGGCTCTCTGAAGCAGGAAGCGAATAGGTAGCGAGGAGGCACCCCTATTCGGAAGCGAGCTCCGTAGCGAGTAGGAACTCCTATATCGAGTAGGAGATCCAGAGAGTGCGACGCCAGAGTGGCGAGATCCCATGCCGAACAGCTCAGGAGAGTGTGGCATGTCAGTATGGCGGACCGAGTGTGGCGCCGACAGCACAGTAGGAGCTCCTATGCAGTATAGGAGCTCAGAGGGATTCGCAGGTCTGAAGAGAACTCCCTATAGCACATAGGGACTTGCTATAGCTTGTAGGGACTTGCTATAGCTTGTAGGGGATTGCGTAAGAACTTCCTATAGCTTGTAGGAACTTGCTATATACTGTAGGGACTTCCTACACTATGTAGGAAGTCGCCAGGCTGGAATATATAAGGAGGTCATGTCGAGTCCAATGCATCCCCACTCTGCAGTCGGAAAAGTGTCTTGCCCATCCTGGTCCATGGGAAGGTTAACATGCTCGGACCCCGGCGACAATCGGTCGATAAGGTTTGGAATCCGGGGCACGTGCCTTTCACCTCTTATCGTGCCCCCGAAGTCGCCCTGACCACTTCGTATCGTCCAGATACTGTCAGCATATCCCGTACCACAGGTACAATAAGAGGTGGAGTGGCGGGTAGACGGCGCCGGAAGGCAGTACTAGCGAAGCTACCATGACTGGGATATCTGAAACGGATTGACGCTAAGCTTAACTAGTTTCACATTCCGACATGCCCGTGCGTTCGAAAAGGTCAGCGCGCGTCCGGGGCGTTGTTGCGCAAGCTTCTCTCTGTCCTTCTTCCTTGCGTCCCGCCTAGACTCCTTCCAAAGTTCCATCTAACCCTTATAACGCCATGCCGTCCAATCCAAGCCGCAAGAAGGCTGAATCCTCATCTACCATGGCAGGCCCATCCGCAAAATCTGCCAAATCGTCGAAGCCAGCGGGCAAACGAGAAACGACAGAGTCTATCTCGCACAAGACATCGCGTCTGCCGTCCTCCAAATCAAAAGCAGCAACAAAGCGCAAGGCGGTGCTCGGTCCACAGGCAATCAAGCTCGGCGGTCCAGCCGCCCAGGCCTTCTATCTCAACGTCGACTTACGGCGGAAGCTACTCAACCAGCTGGACTCGTACACATTGACGCGTGTGATGAGGGCGGAGAAAGGGGCGGTAGAAAGTGTGGCGGAGGTGCTGTATCATACGGTGCATATATCTCGGGTGGAGAGTATGAACCGAGAAACCGTGAGTCTATCAGTCTATGTACTCTCGCCCACCCGCGTGCTGCAGCTTACAAGGCAGCCCGCTCGAGCGCTGTACTGCAACGCGGTACGCCACATCGACCTCAGCGTTCCCCCACACACCGCCGAGACCTACAATCCCTTCTTGTCCGGCTTCAAACCACCCCTCGATGCACCCCCTCATCCCGAGAAGATCCACCGAGACGTTGCCGCGTGGAGGGCGAAGTTCCCTCATCTACGCTCGGTGCGGAACGAGTTCCCGGAGTACGACGTGGACCATGTCTTTGTCGTCCACGTCGACGGGGACAAGCTCACGCTTGACCTCGAATGGGCGGGAGAGCTAAACGTCCTCCGGGATCGCTTCCCCGAGCAAGGGGTACCCTACCTCCCCTATGACCCTTTCGGATTTGGCGATTTCGGCGGAATCAAGGTCAATCACACTGTGGCGCCCCAGCTCACTGTGACGAGCCGGTACGACCGCGATCCATGGGACGAGGAGGAGGAGGATAGCGACGAAGAGGAGGAAGGGATTAAGAGCATCAGGGCGTACAGGAAATGGCTGTACACCGACCCAAAGCTCGACGGGAACCTCACTCGGATCATCATCCAGGATCAAGTCGACATGGCAATGTACTTCAAGCCCATGTCGTTTAGCGAGGCGCTTCGGTTCCTCTTGAATCGGCGGAAGGAGGGGTGCAGTCTCATGAGGGAGTTCAGCATTCCCCCCTTGTACGAGGAAGACGATTCGGAGGATGATGATGATGACGATTCGGAGGAGGAGGGGGATGAGGATGACGCTGGGCGAGGCGGACCGCAGGAGATTCCCTCGCGGGAGGATCTGCGAAAGATGGTCGACCTCATCGGACCGGACCTCCGGATCCTGCATGTGGATGCATCTGCGCTCGAGCTCGCTGGCGGCGGCCACGCCCTCTTTTCCCTGCTCGACAAAGCCTTCCCTCGCCTCCAGGTTCTCCACCTCCAGCGATTCATACTATCCGATTTCCTACCCAAATACTGGGGCATGTCGCATCTACGAAAGATGATCTTGGAGGGATCAGAGATACGCGGTGCACACCGCATACGTGACGCAGCAAAGTTCGGTCGCGCATCGCGCGGGATTGGGAGGGAGGATTGCCTGTTTCAAAACAACGCCGAAATAAAGGAAAAATCGAAGAAAGACTTCAACGATCTCGCAAGGCGTCAGCGATCGTGAGTGTGTCCCAGGGAGGGCTGTACATCCTATTGTAGGGATCAAGCGCTGACTTTTGCAGATCTCGCCCGGAGAACAGACGGGTCTCGGAGAGTTCATCCATACAGTCAGGCTGGCCCGGGGTACATCGACGCAGATATTAGCGAGCGTCCCGTCACGGTACAATGCATGGTCTACTCGTTGGCTTGCTCTTGACGACGAAGATTTGGCGGACTAGCTGTGGTCCAGGCGACTATGCTCCCGGGTGGTGAAATGTGGTAGAGGCGGTACGGCCATGTGGTGAAGTCAGGCGGAGGTAGGAGAAATACGATCTCGCGGTCTGGAGAGAGCATAGGGCAGAGGCGATTTTGAGGATATAGCAAGCGATGCATCCGGAGATACTACAGGCGACCGCGATCTGTACCGCTCAGGCCGCCGGCGTCATCTCTGCCGAGACTCCCCACGTCACTCAACTCAGACGACACGAACCGCGCGTTTGATGGACTCTTCGAAGGGAAGACCAGCGGCACGCTCTGGTCCAGCCGGCTACTCGAAGTCGTGGTCGTATACCGAGTTGTGCACAGGTATTGCGGGTCGAAGTAGCAGACCCTAGCCGGTGAATCTGAGGCGGATCCCGCGTGCGCGCATATCCTGCTCGAGCTCTGTTTGATCATCAACTACGCTCCCTCCGTTGCACCAGGAAGTACTCACTATCCTTGTCAGACTGCCCCTGCCTGCGCTCGTTCTGCAGCACCAGCCGCTTGAGCTGTTCCTGCTCCGCCTTGTTTTGGAGCTGGTGTGTACGGGAGTTGACAGCGATAGCAGAGTCGACGGGAATGGCAATCTCGCGGATCTAAGGAATCAGCTAAGGTCCACACCCGCACCGGCGCAGTCTGAGCTCACCTGCTGCTTGTTCCCCTTCTTTGACAAAAGGCTGAACTGCATCCGCTCTTGCTCAACCGCCGCCGGTCCAGCTTTACCGCTAGCCGCTACTCCAGGCGCAGTAGCACCCTCAGCCTGCCTTCGGATATGCGGCACAGCCGTATCGAAGATCGGTGGTGCCGCTTTCCGCTCCCCTCGCCTTGTATCTGTCGTATCCGCCAGCATCCTCGCAAACTCGCGATCAAAGTCAGACTGGGCTTCTTCGTTGACTTCGTCGTGCTGGGTGGAGCGCTCGCGAATGACCACTACATCCTCGGCGTCGTCGTCTTCATCTCCCTCCTGCTCGTCGGGGGCAGCAGTATTCAAGACCTGGTGCGTCAGCGGCATATCCCCAAGCTGTCCAGCGAGACACACCTCTTCATCCCCATCTTCCCGATCTGCGCCGCCTCGCTCCCCTTCTTCATCACCGCCATCCTCCGAGTCGCTCTCCCATACCCGCCCATTCTGCTCGGCGAGGAGGACATCCACCGCAGCCGCCGCTTCAGCAAACGTGCGCAGGTGGGCGGTCTTGGGGCGCATAGCCTGAAAAGTATCAGCTAAGGCTCCAAGATCATTCAGATCTGAACAGCTTACATCAAGCGTATCGTTGAGCATGAACTCGACATCCATCGGAATTTCCTTCTTACACGTCACATACAGCTACCGTGTCAGCTTCTGCTCATCTTGATAGTACAGACTCAGTAACGTACCTGGAAAACAGTCAAGAAATGATCCAGCTTCCGCTTCTGCGACCCCCGATCAAAGCATATCCCACACGTATCGAGTAACGTGCAGACCAGCCTGATCCGGAAGAAGTCGTCCACCGCGTCGATCGGGCTGTCACGACCTGGGACAGGTAGACCCTCGGTATGTCCAAACGAAATGAGCGACCAGAGCGTCTCGAAAATAATCGAGGCGTTGACGACGCGGTACATGTAGAGTTCGCCGAGGTATTTGAGGGTAGAGATACGCCGTTGATTGTGCTTGAAGATATTTTCCTGATGGGTCAGCTGCATAGTGCACGCGGGCGTGATAGCTGACACTCACCTCCATACCGATACGGATATCCTCCATGAGCTGGTCGACTACCGCGATGCTGAATTCGGGATGATAGCGCTGGAGATCGTATACCAGGGCAGCCAGGAAGGGGATATTGCCGAACTTGATCTCCCAAATCTCGGTGAAAGATTTGAGGATGTAGTCATATATCTAGGTATCGTCAGCTATGCGTTTGACCTGTCCGAGGTTGGCTAGCTCACCTCTGCATCCTCCCAGTGCAGCTTCCTCAACAGCCTCAAAACCTTATCCAGGGTCCGCTTGATGAGCACATCATGCAAAAGATGCTGAATGAACCCCTGCATAGGCGGGAGCTCGACCACCTCCCTCGTGACCCGCTCTGGAGGGTTACACTTCAAAGTCAGCTGGGTGAAGTCTTTTTAGAGCTCGACCAAGCTCACCTGGTAGAATGCATTCTCCAGCATGACATGCTCCTTGTGCTCCAAATGCTGACTCGCCTGTTTGCGCCTCATCAGCTCCACCTGCAATGTCAGCTGGAAGTCGCCCTACGTGTTGGAGCTATCGCTAACTCACCATACTCTTGGCTGTCGCAGCGGTACCTTCATTCCGCAGCAAGAACCTTCCGCACGTCTCGAGCAAATTCGACATATTTTCGATATTCGGCTTGAAGTCGTCCAGGAACACCTTAAGGACATGGAGGATGGCATATGGGCGGGCGACCTTAAACTTGGCCAGTTCACCGTAAAAGCGTACATTCTACAGGAGTCAGCTTTGCCTCGCTCCACGCATCTGGGAGCCGTATAGCTCACCTTCAGGCGTAAGCTGTCGAGCTCGCGGACGCGCTTCTTCCGTTGCAAGTATCGGAGTTCTTCCTCCAGCTGTGACATCAGCTTGAGACCACGGTGGTGGGTCGCTGAGCTCACCACTTCGATGACACCCGTCCCAACATCGGGCATACACCGATCCAGCGTGGCGATGAACCTTGCGTAGTGCGGTAACAAGTCCGTCCGGTTCTTCGGTACAGCAGAGAGGAACTAAGGTGATCAGTATACGAGATCACATGATCTGTCCAGGAGGCCTCACTTTGATCAACCGTTTCCTCGCCGCCTTGGAGTTCAAGAAAGCAAATTCCACCGCCAGCTTGTCGATAATTTCTCTGTTGACCGCCTCCGGCAACGCCGCGAAGAGCGCAGTGAGCCGAGCAGCCGGACCAGGCTGCAATCCCTCGTCCTCGCCGACTATTCCGCTGTCTGCTGGCGGTCCGTCCTCGTCCTCCGGCAGCGCGTTTGTTGGGATAAGGGGCGAGCCTGGTGCTTTTGCAGAGGTCTTTGAAGCAGATCTCGACATGCTGACGGCTTCCGGCTCTTCTACCGGCGGGGGAGCAGTCGAATCCGGCGCCGGATCGAGCATCATCTGATCGAGTTGTCGCTGGATATCCTCCTCTTCCTGCTTCTGCCTCTCCAGCGCCTCTTCTCCTTCCGCTTCCCCCTTGCCTGCTCCGGCCTCCCCTGCAGCAGTATCCTTTTTCTCCTTGATCCCCAACAACCCGTTCGGGACCACCTCCTTCAGATCGATCAGATCCTCGTAGAACCGCTTCTCCTCCTCGTCATCCCAGATCCCCACTCCCTGGCCCTCTTCCCGGACAGTGAACGAGCTGATCGACTCGACGATCTGCAGTCCGCCCTTTGATAGCGTAGCCGATGTGGGCAGATCGGGCATCTTGAGACTGAGCAGATCCGCGAGCGACTGGACGCCAGTCGTGAGGCGCTCGACGGCTTTGGTCATCCGCTCGTACGCTTGCTGGCGGTCCTCGAATATCTCGCCAGACTTGATGTAGGCTTCGTGATTTCGCTTGTCCTGCTCAAGGAGTTTCTGGTTATCAGCATTCGCTCCAAGGAGAAAAGGATATGACTCACGACTTGTCCCTTGACCAGTGTCTTGCTCGCCGAGTTGAAGTAGCTGACAAAGAGGGACCGCATCGTTTTTCGCTCCTCCGCGGGGACGAGCTCGTCGACTCCTGCCGGGAGGTCACCAGAAGTATCCCCCGCATCCCCAGCGACCTCCGCACCGCCCAGATATGCCCGCTCAAAGTATTTCAAGAATGTTGCGAGGAGAGGCAGGTTGATGAAGGCAGGATCATTCGACATCTGTCAGTCAGCTTCTGGCGCAGGTACATATCTATCCGAACATCTTAGCTCACCAGGTTCTTCAAGACCTTCGCCACTTCTCCTATTCCCTTCACGACCCCCTCAGGCCAGGCATGCGAAATAGCCAGCTCGGCTACCATACGCAACACCGGCCGCTGACGCCCCAGGCGCTCCTTGTCCTCCTTCTCCTTCTCCTTGTCTACATCCTTCGAGTTGGCTGGTGCAGTCGATGAAGGAGCGAGAATGCTCAGCAGGGCCGGTAGTAAGCGCGGTAAGAAGTCCGGCGAGAGACGAGTGTGCAGGTGGGCGATGATCTGGAGTGTCAGCTTTGCGTCCTGGGCTTTCCCTTTACGCCAACTTACGTCGACAGCAACCTCAGGATCCCCTTTCCCCTTACTAGCACCCTCGACGACTGCTCCTACGATCTCCTCCAGGTACTTGCTAAGCGTCAAGCCATCGATGTCCTTGATGATAGGCTCAGCCGGACCGACAAGCAGAAGCGTTCGAAGGCGATTCAGCAGGGTTGTATGCTTCTTGAGGGACGAGTCGAGGGCTCCCGGTGGTTCTACATCTTCAGCTACTGCCCAGTGAGGGTCTCAAGGACGGATTAGCTGAGCACGTACTTCTAGGCTCTTCGAGCCAGTACGTCTCGACAGTCTCCCGAAGCTTTAAGCGGCGAGGATATTTGGCGACATAGTCGGATATCGACATGCCTGTTGTCGATCCCGATTCGATGGCGCTGGTTTGTTCTCCTAGCTTCTGTGCGCCAGTTCTTGAGCGTATCTAGCGGGTACAGAGGACAAAGGTATCGTCGATGTCGTCGCCGAGGCTGTTTTGGCCGTCCAAACAGACGTACGGATCGTTCAACGGAGATACGCGTTGAACTCCATTTGTCCGCTGATGCCGGCTGTGCGCGCCAAGCTGAGCTAGCTGAGGGTGGTCCATGTTGTTCGCTCCTCATTCCTTCACTCACAACGACAAGCTATACAAGAACAGCTAGACGCGTCAAGCGATCTGAAAGGGACGCACGAAGCTCAGCAACGATCAGACGGACTTCGTCCGAGACTATCGAGCCCGGACAAGAGCCACAAGAGCTGTTCTAGCGATATCGACAACCTACGACCTTGTTGGTCATACCGCAATTGCCATGGCGCAACCCTCTCTGCTTCAGTATGAAGCACCATGTCAGTCCATCGAGATCTCATGATCTGCGGCTGCCCAGTTGACTCCCTAGTCCAAATATACGGTCTCTCCTTCTCCAACTCCCCTCTCAATCCCCTCCGCACAGCCCTAACCTCCTATGCCGCCGGACCCAGCAACAAGCTCTCCGTGCTCGACACCCTCCACCCCTTCTCGTCCTCCTCTTCCTCTCACGCACAAGCGCAATTACCCTCCGGTGCCCCGCAGCACTTCTACCAGCAAGCGAGCCATGGCCTCATGTTCCCAGCTACGAAAGTGGGGTGGGAGCCGGCCGAGTCGGTCGTTCATGCCGGGAGAGAGGAGGAGGGCGGGCGAGGCGAGTTGTTGGCTACTACAGGGGACGTACTGCGGATATGGGAGGTCGGGCTGGACTGGAGCGAGGAGAGGGGGAGGGGGTTCGTGGGGCGGAGTAATGGGTATAATGGCCAGGGACAGGGACAAGGGCAGGGGCAGAGCCAGCCACAGGGTCATGCGCTGAGCACGAGGAGTGTCCTGACTAATGTGAGCTGGTAGTTCCTGACGCTTGCGCATGTGACTAAGCTGACATGATAGAGCAAATCCCCGGCCATGTCACTCCCACCCATCACTTCCTTCTCCTGGAACCCCTCCTCTCCCAACAACATCGTCACCTGCTCCATTGACACCACCGCCACATTATGGGACATCAATACCTCGCAAGCTCTGACACAGCTCATAGCGCACGACCGAGCAGTTTATGACCTGTGAGTACGGGGTCCAGCTGCCACGTGCAGTCCACAGTCAGAAGCTGATACAAATAGGTCATGGCTCCCCCGTTCGGCCGATATCTTCGTCTCGGTAGGCGCGGATGGGTCACTCCGGGCTTTCGACTTGCGTACCCTAGAGCACTCTACGATCCTGTATGAGTCGTCCTCGGAGACACCATTAGCACGAATAGCGTTCAGCAATCGGGAACAGTAAGTACCATACCTTCCTTCTTATTTTGGTGTTCCGACTTCTCCATCGGCCTCAGAACAGGGAGCCGAGCTGATCAGACAGGCACATGCTAGCATGCTTTGGTATGGAAGATAACAAAGTCCTCATACTAGATATGCGGTCGCCTGGGCATCCCGTTGCCGAGCTGGTAGGGCATCAGGGACCTCTCAACGCCATCGCGTGGGGATCAGGCGGGGACGGGAAGGGCGATACCGGTGGTGGCTACTTGGCGAGCTGCAGTAAGCTCTCTGCCCATTTCTTGGGTGACGACAGCTGACGATCCTCAGGCGACGACGCCCAACTGCTCATATACGACATGACCTCTCCCCTCCCCTCCTCCTCCCGACCGCCCTCTACCCAACCTACCCAATCCAAATCATCTCAACCCAAACAATCCTCCCTCAAACCCAACAACCACACACATACCATCCTCTCCCCTTCCGCATCCCCCAACTTCCTGCCATCGCGGGATAACAGCCCCGCCCTCCTCCCTGCTTCGATGCGGGGCGATGGCTCGCGCTCCAGACTGTCCAATACGTCGGGCGACGACCGAGGCGGCACACCCGACGGCGGAGCCAATAGTGCATCGGCAGAGGCGGCGGTGGAGATTATGCCGGCGCGAGCGTGGGCTGCAGAGGGAGGAATCAATAATCTGGCTTTCGATAGAGAAGGGGAATGGCTCGGCTGTGTGAGCGGTAATAGGCTTAGTGTGCTGCGTGTGTAAGAATGCGGTATGCAGGTATATCAACGGAAACTTGATACCGGATACTTTCTGTACAAGATCGAAAACAGGGTATAAAGGCTAGATAACGGAACTGCGGATCCCAACGACTTCCTTCGTACGCCTTGCCAAAGTACCCAAGATATTCGGCCCATCGCACGCTACTCGTCCGCAGCAACAAAGCGTAATCTCGTGGCGTTCGCAGTCCGCATCAAGACACCCATGTTTTCGTACTGACTGATCAGCTCTTCTTCGCTTCCCCGGATGATTCAGCTGTCACTCACCTCCAGAATGGTATCCATCAATTGAGTCTCCGTGAAGCCCTTGGCCAACACCCGACTCCTCACATCCACCATCGCCAGCTCCTCTAGCTCTTCCTCCTCGTCCTCATTCTCCTCCTCTCCCTCTTCCTCCTCGTCCTCATCGCTACTCTCGGGCGCACGCCCCCTTGCCCGCCTCCCAATCTTACGCGCCTTCTTGCCCCTTCCACCCTTCTTGGCCTTCTCCCTCGCTTCCGCCTTGCCCGAAGAGCTTGCCATCTCCTTGACAATCCTAAAGATCTTGCTCGTGTCGGTCCCATCCCCGCCCTCCCTGTCCCTCGCCTGATGCTCATACAGACTGGCCTTACTCGTCTCCATCAACCTCAGCGCCTCGTCCACATCTCCCTGCCCGACCGTCGTATCCATCCGAAGCCGCGCGAGCGCCTGCGACAGACGCAAGACAGCGAGCAGCGTACGCGCCGAGACGTAGCTGTAATTCTTGTCATCCGCCTCGTCCTGCTTTTGCTGCTTGCGCATCTGGACGTAGCTGCTGACGATATACTCCGACATGTCGGGCGGGACGATAGGCCGGACCTTGCGGCACTGGGCGATATAGTGCCGCATGATGGTCGCCTCGATGGGATCAAAGTCGAGCTCGGGGTGCGTGTTGTGCATGTGCACATAGGTGATGTGCTGAGCGAGACGCTCGTCGTCCTCCCGGTTGGGCGTGTCGAGGATGAGGAAGAGCACGTCGAAACGTGACAAGAGGGCGGCGGGAAGGTTGATATTCTCAACAGGAGAGATTTTGGGGTTGTATCGACCGTAAAGAGGGTTGGCGGCGGCAAGGATGGACGCGCGGGCATTGAGGGTGGTGCTGATACCGGCTTTGGAAATGGAGATGGTCTGTTGCTCCATGACTTCGTGGATGGCGGTCCGGTCCGACTCGTCCATCTTGTCGAACTCGTCGATACAGCAGATACCGTTATCGGCGAGGACGAGTGCTCCTCCCTCTGTCAAATTAGCTTTGCCTTTGACCTTGATGGGCTGACTCACCGAGTACCATCTCGTCCGTGACTGGATCACGCATGACCGCCGCCGTCAGACCCACTCCACTACTTCCCCTACCCGTCGTGTAGATCCCTCTCGGCGCCACCTTGGTGATGTACTTCAAGAGCTGACTCTTGGCCACACCCGGATCACCCATCAGGCAGATATTGATATCTCCCCTGATCTTCATCCCATCTCCGACCGTCTTGGTCACACCTCCGACCAGCAGCAGGAGCAACGCCTTCTTGACGTCCTCGTGCCCATAGATTTCCGGCGCAATCGAAGCAGCCAGCCGAGAGTAGAGAATAGGGTCTTGCTGGAGATCTTCAATCTGCTCGGCAATTTCCGGCGTCATCTCCATGGCCGAATACTGCTTCTTGAGCTGATGGACGTGGGTCGCTTCGAGGAAGGTATCCTGGAGCAGACCCGCCCGGATAGCGCGGAAACCGGTATAGGGCGTAGGGAGGAAGATACCGGAAAAGTGGACGACGTCTCCGGGGTTGACCGTCCGAGTGAGAGTACCGTACAGGTGGACCGTCATGGATCGGGGGATATGACCGACAGGTACCTGGTCCGCCATCTCCTGGATCTTGACCTCCTGGAATGGCTTGAACCGAGACGCCCGGGTCTGCATGTGCAGCTGACCGTTTGTCTGATTCCGCTTGCACACGTCGGACGGGCATGAGACGAGCGGTGTGAAGGCTTTTTGGGCGATCTCTTGGAAGATTTCGTTTCCGCACGAGTCGCATGTGTAGGCGTTGACGAGGAGGAGGGGCTTGACTTCGGATACCCGCGTGACGATGCCGCGAACGGTGATGAGCTTGCCGAGGTGAGTGGACCGGACGTATCGGACGGCAAGGTTTTCCTGCGAGCGAGGAGGGCGGAAGTAGACGTTACTGAAGGTCAGCTTCTTTCTCAACACCTCGCAATGGAAACTTACTATCGCCTCATCAACTCTGGCGGGAACATTCCACCCTCAGCCGGCCGCTCCCCATTCTCAATCTGGTCATTCATCTCTCGCCGTTGCTGCATGATGATGTCCAGCACGTCCCCGGCGTGGTCGGTAAGCTCGACGTCCGGCTCGGGCATCAACGCGTCGATAGCTTCGCAGAAGAGCGAGACATATCGGCGGGTGTTTTTGAGAATGTTGTGGAGGAGACTGGTGTCTTCGGAGAACTAATAGTCAGCTTCTCCATCATTCCCAGCTGCAGATAAAGGAAATATACCTTCTTCAAGTCAGAAAGATCAATCACGACTTCTGTAGTCTGCCTGTTCGCAACTCTCCGCAACAGCTTCATGTATTTTGCTTTGCTCCGCCCTTCGCCTTCTCCGCCCATGTCCATATCCCCTACATCCGCCGCCAATTCCTCCTCCGACTCGGCCTCAGCATCATCGTCAGCCGGGAGCTGGCGCTGGCGCGCGTTCCGACCGCGACGACGCTCTTGCGGGACGTAGGTGGAGAGGAAGTCGTTGATTTGGACTAGCGTGTCAGTACAGGTCGGACGTTCCTTTACAGCCGCTGCGACTGACTGAGCTCCTCTTCATAGACAATCTTGCTGTCAGCAAGGCGCGTATGGGTATGGTAGGTGGACCTACGGGAATGGACGCGACTGGGAGGACACCGATATTGGCCGCCATTTTTGGAGTGAGCGGATTCTGTTGAACCGATTATCGAGAGCGCAGTGATTGCGAGTGTAAAGCAGGCCCTTGGGGGAGGAACAGGGCGTGGTATGAGGTATAAGTGAGCAGCAGCAGATCAAAACAAGAGCTGTGGGTGATTTTGTTCACCTTGACGTGCCAAAGCGCGTCCTCGGGTGGTGGCGTCCAACGCGTCGAATAAGCATGACGTGGAATATTTGGATAAGCAGTATCAGCATATTACGTCACTGCTTGGCGTTGTTCCGAGCGGCGATGGCCGTGACACTGCTTTTGAGGTATGTTGAGCTCGGGCTGAAACTCAAAGGCCAAAGGTGCGTCATTCCTCTCCTCTCTCTCATTGAAGGCGAGATCAGACTTAGTCCAAACAACCCCCAGCACCTCCTCGGCTTCCCAGCTCTGTCCATAGCCGCCTCATCATCTACCGAAGAAAGACGCACCCCGTTTCGATTCCTTCCCTCCGGACGCAACCCCCGTTCCTCTAAACCTGAAACGGCCCCTGCCCTGGGACACACACCGCCTTCGTCATACACAAAAGAAGCACCGGAGCCGGAACGCCCTCGTTCCGTCCTCTGCACACTCCGCCGAGCCTACCTCGCTCCTTCGACTTTCGCCTTTTTCGCCGATCAGTAAGCGCAGTCATTTCCACACAGCTCGTCCCGGTCGGATCATCATCAATCAGCGCTAGAACAACTCTACTCGTCCGTCTGGTTTGCGTATAGGTTAAGGGCCAAGCGCCATCAGCTCGCACAGTCATCATTGTCATTGTACATCGACCACGTAAGCCAGCTGCACAATCCCATCCGCGTTCCCCATGCGTAAGCTGACTGGAACAGCCAAACATCCCATTGCTGTCGCTGTTTATCTGTCGACTCCTTTCATCACTCTATCAGCTAGTGCCCCACTCAACTGGCCTACCATGTCGGCGCCTACTACCAGTGGCTCCTCTCCCTCGCCTTCCGCCGACCTCCTCGCTCGGCTCCGCGCAGACTATAAGGCAGCGGACCAATCCCACGTCTTCACCTTCTACGACACCCTATCTCCCTCGGACCAATCCTCCCTCCTTGCGCAGCTCGACTCTATCGACGTGCACCGCGTCAATCGGATCTACAAGAACGCCGTCGCCGCGGACAGCCCCCACACCCCCGTCATCCAGCACAAGGAGCTCGAGGACGTCCAGGCCCACAAGTCCGGCGCCACGCTCACCGTCGCCGAGACCTTAGGCAACCTTATTGGTCGGTCTCGTACCCCTTCCCCTCCTCCTACCGCCGAATGGTCTCCTCTCCGGGATGAAGACTGCGCCACGGTTATCAACAACCAGGCGGAAGAGGCGGAATGGCGCGAGATTGGCCTGAAGGCTATCGCGGATAATTCGGTTGCGGTGCTCTTGCTCGCTGGCGGGCAGGGGACCAGACTGGGATCGTCTCTCCCGAAAGGGATGTATGATATTGGTCTGCCCTCCAAATCCTCCTTATTTGCGCTTCAGGCGGGGCGGATTGCCAAGCTCGCGAGGATGGCGGAGAGCAAGTATGGAAAGAAGGACGGGAGCGTCAGTATCAGGTGGTATGTCATGACGAGTGGGCCGACGCGGCCGGAGACGGAACGGTTCTTCAAGGAGCAGGGATACTTTGGCCTGAACGAGAAGGACGTGATCTTCTTCGAGCAGGGTAAGTCGTCAGCCGTCCCAGCAAGAACGCATCCGCTGACACTGCAGGCGTCCTTCCCGCTCTGTCGAACGAGGGAAAACTCCTTCTCGCCTCTCCCTCATCCCTCTCGGTCGCTCCTGACGGGAATGGCGGTCTGTACGCCTCGCTCCGGCGCCCCATGCGCTCCTCGGACCCCTCATCCCCCTCCATCCTCGCCGACATGCGCTCAAATGGCATCCAACACATCCACGTCTACGGCGTCGACAACTGCCTCGTCCGCGTCGCCGACCCCGTCTTCATCGGCGTCTGCATCTCCCGGAAATCAGAATGTGGTGCCAAAGTCGTGCGCAAGACCATCCCCACCGAATCCGTCGGCGTCGTCGCTCGCCGTGGCCAAACATTCGGCGTCGTTGAGTACTCGGAGCTCTCGCGCGAAAAGTCGGAAATGCGGCATTCGAGCGGCCAGCTCGCTTTCCGCGCGGCCAACATTGTCAATCACTACTTTACGATGGACTTTTTGGATCGGGTCGAGGCGATGGAGCGCAAGATGGCGTTCCATATCGCCCGCAAAAAGATCCCTACGGTGTCGCTGGAGGATGGCTCGCCTGTCAAGCCGTCAGAACCGAACGGGATGAAGCTGGAGCTGTTCGTCTTTGACGTATTCCCGTATACGGACAGTCTGACGGTGTTGGAGGTGGAGAGGCAGGAGGAGTTCTCGCCCCTCAAGAATGCGCCCGGAAGCGCGACGGACGGGCCAGAGACGAGTCGGAGGGATCTGCTGGCGCAGCAGAAGAGGTGGTTGGAGGCGCAGGGGGCCAAGTTGGCAGATGGGGCGGAGGTGGAGGTGTTGCCGCAGGTCACGTATGGCGGGGAGGGGCTGGAGTGGGCGAGCGGGAAGCATTTCGAGAAGAGCGAAGTCATCAGGGAGGCGGGGAAGGTGGAGGGTCTGTCTGCTTAAGTGCAGCATCAAGTGAGTTTACCTTGTCCCAATGCAGTGATACGATAGACGCTGACCATCCTAGTTCTGATTCATTGTAGCTATCATTCTAGTCTAGTCTACAGCCTGTCGGACATTTCATCATCATCGCCTGTTCGCCTTTACACACGGAAATAGACACCCCAACCCCATCGATACGCTTCTGTAATATCCTACTGTCTACATCATTCTTCCCCCTCTGCTAGTCTTTCCCTCACTTTGTTCTCTCTCCCCGCCAAGTATCGCTACAGCCAGGGTTCGAGGCAGCGTTGCGAATGGACAGAGAGGGGTTTTCGACTAGACCCTGCGTAACGGATAGACGTTTCTCAATGCATTGCATGGACACTAGCCTGAGTCGTACGACTTGACCTTGCGGTCTGATCCTGTTCTATGTACACGATTCTTCCTTCACACTAACTTTGCGCCTGCGTATAGGGCTTGACCATCAGAGGCATCTGCGGTCCTGCCGCCTCCTCCCCGATGACCCCTGGGCGCATCGTGAGACTGCTCCATCAGCTGCGGTCCACCTCCTCTAGCACGACGGGGAGGACTCACGTTGCCTTCTTCACAATCTTCGGCTTGCTCGCCAATTCCTCAAATTCCAAGCTCCTGATCAAGACAAACAGGATGACCTTCATCTCCGCCAACGCAAAGCTCAGCCCCACGCAGCTTCTCCGCCCACCCAAGAAAGTGAGAATGCTGCCCCATACGCCCGGGACGGACTTTTGCTGCGCATCGAACGTGTCGTCCGTGCTAAAGTGGCGCGAGGGGTTGAAGAGGTGTGCGTCGGGACCCCAGATCTGCTTGGAGGTATTGACGACGCTGATGGCTGAGGTATCAGCTTTGTCTACGTAAAACTTCGCTGGATCAAAGACGACTCACGGATGTAGATCGAAGAGCCTTGGGACAGCTTCATCGAGTCGATCATTCGGCCATTCCTGTCCTTGACTGGCGTGCCCAGGGGAACGATGACATCTTCTGCAGCCTCGCGGAGCGTGCTAGGGACGGGCGAGTAGAGGCGGAGTGTCTCGTGCAAGACTGCATCCAAGTAGGGGAGCGCAGAGATGTCTTCGCTGTGGAATGAGCCACACGTCTAGTCCAGCGCTAGAGAATGCGATTTACAGTGATGGTCTCGTGTCCGTGACGGCGAGGCACTCTTCCCGAAGCTTGGCCTGAATATCGGGATGCTGACTGAGGAGGTAGAGAACCCAAGTTAGCGCCGAGGACGACGTCTCGTTCCCAGCAAGCATCCACTGATCAGCTCCAGCCCAACAGAAGGGGGGCGCAGATCTCACAAAGGTGGTGATCTGAGACAAGACTTCTTCGTCGGTCATCTTCTGCTCGGTCCCTACATCTGCTGCCATGTTGGCCCGGACTGAGAGGTCAGCTCGGTACGAGACACGCCGGGGTGGAAAGAGATACTCACTGCAAGTGGATAAGATGTCTCTGCCAACATCCTCCCCTCCTTTGCTGTGTGACTGCTCAATTGCCCACTTCTTCTCCGCCACTAGGCTCTATAGGTAATCAGCAAAGCGTCTACCCCGGGGACAATCACAGACCTACTCGGCCGATCCGCTGCGTAGTAGCTTTGCTGTTCCTCATAGCAGCCATCCTCTTTGTCGGCTGTTTAGTCAGCTGTGTGTCGGAATTACAGGGGGAGGGACCGACTTACAATCCTGTCCATATACGGCACAAACGTCTGCAGCACTGCCACGGCATTAAAGTCCTGCCCGACCTCGACTAACGTAGAGAACGCGTCGAAGAGCTCATTGTTCGGCTGGCTGAGCGACCGGACCTCGTAGCCGAAAGCTGCGGGGCCGACGATATCGATAGTGCACATCCCGAGGTAGCGCATCACCTCGATCTTGCGCCCGCCGGGAACCGCATCCCCCTCGGCTGTCGGTGTAGGTGATGCGATGCCTTCCGAGTCGTCCTGGATGAGCCCAAGCAGCTTGCCGCGGAGCTCCTCCGCCTTGTCGTAGAAGATAGGCAAGATGTCCCGGATAGACTGAGGACTGAAACAGGGATTGAGAGCGCGGCGCTGCCGCCGATGATCGGCGCCCTCGGCAGCGAATACGCCATTCCCTAGCAGCTCGACGAGGAATTGACGGATAAGTCCCGGCTTGGGGAATTTGTCGACGTGGGTAAAGATGTAGGTGAGCGCGACGGGGTCGGCGGTGCATACTCGGCTTGTACCGAAGAGCATGCGGTAGCGGAATGTGGGACCGTAGGTGTCGGTCCATTCAGCGTGCATTGCGCCCGGCTCAGCCGCAAAAGTGGCTTGGAGGTTTCCCCAGAACCAACTCGTCCGAGGTGGACCTGATCGTCAGCTAGTAGCCCTGATCTGATCGTTCAGATGGTGAACGGGAGAACTCACCGGGCAGGTCTCTGTACGATAGAGTCCAATCGCAGTACAGCCAGAGATAGGCGAAGACGGTGACTAAGACGAAGCATATCGCCCCGAGAGTGTACACAGCGATATCTACTGCGCGGTGTCCGAGACCGAGAGACGGTAGACCTGGGATCAGGGCCATGATGATCGACTTGATGGCAGACAAAAGAGAGTGAAGGTGATATCTGTGTGGTCAGAGTTAGAGGAGCGAATCTGCCATCAGTGCGAGAGCAGAGCAGAGCGGAGTATTGCTCGAGCAGAGCGGTGCAGTATAGGGCACGGGGAGGCCCCCTCCGCTCCGTGTTCCTCCCTTTGGGATAGCGTTCAACGTCGACATGCAAACTCTCTTCAGCGCGTTCCGCATGGTGCAGCTTGGCAGCGCCAGCACGTGCACGAATCGGATAAGATACGATCACGGCATGTGTTTCAGCCTAGCTTCGTATCGCCTTGTGTCTCGCCCCTATCAGTCGCCACTAGCCCACTCTTGCTCCCTAGACAGTGGCAGTAGCCTGTCGAATACATAGGCTCCGGGCCACACATAGTAAATCTACAAACGCCTACGGATCCGCGCTCTGAAGCTCATACTCGCGACACCGGCCCCTACTACCTAGCTCTGCGCGAGGGGCTTGACCATCAAAGGCAACTGCAAGCCCGCAGTCTCCTCCCCAACCACCCTCGGGCGCATCACGACACTGCCTCATCAGCCTCCGTCTTCTCAAAAGACCATTCACACAGCAAAACTTACCTTGACTTCTTCTCAATCTTAGGCTTACTCGCCAACTCCTCAAACTCCATACTTCGGATGAGAACAAAGAGGATCACCTTGATCTCTGCCAGTGCAAACTGGACGTCAGCTCTGCCTTGAACTCAGACTCACTTGATATCCGATGCATCCCCTGCGACCGCCGAGGAAAGAGAGGATATTGCCCCATACACCCGGGATAGAGTTCTGCTCAGCGCGAAGCTTCTCGTCCATTCCGCCTTCGGAGGCGCTGTACCGCTCGGGCTTGAACTCTTTGGCGTCGGGTCCCCAGATATGCTCAGAGGTGTTGATGACGCTGATAGCTGGAACGTCAGTTTGGGGTAGAGGCAGGAAGACAAGAGGGACTGACGGAGGAAGATAGAAGATCCCTTCGAGACCTTGACCGAGTCGATCATCTGACCGTCCCTACCCCTGACCGGTGTACCAAGTGGGATCACGACGTCCTCGCCGGCTTCGCGGATAGTACCCTGAACCGGCGATAGTAAACGAAGCGCCTCGTGGACAACACCGCCGAGGTATGGGAGCGCTGTAATGTCTTCGCTGAATGGTCAGCGCCCGCCGTCGCCAAGGCCAAGATGAATACTCACACTGAGGGTCGCTCATCCTGGACGGCCATGCACTCCTTGCGAAGCTTGACTTGGGTCTCGGGGTTTTGGGTGATGAGGTAGAGGATCCAGGTGAGTGCGGTGGATGATGTCTCATTACCAGCCAGCATCTGCTCAATCAGCTTACAGCTCCCCTGATATTGGAGTGGGTCAAGGGAAGCTTACGAAGGTCGTGATCTGAGCGAGTACCTCGTCGTCAGTGAGCTTCTGCTCAGGTCGGACGTCGGCAGCCATGTTTGCGCGGACTGGGGCGTCAGCTCAGCCGACATGTATATTCAAGATGACTCACTGCAGAGTGACAGCAAGTCTTTGCCAATATCGTCCCCCTTCTCCAAGCCAGTAGTATGCGCCTGCTTGATCGCCCACTTCTTCTCCTGGATGAGGCGCTGCGCTCGATCAGCAGGTAACCCAAGCATCTGACACGTGGACAACTTACTCTACCAATCCGCTGAGTAGTCGCCTGACTTGCCCACATGGTCTTGGACCTCTCAGTCGGCTGGTCGATCAGCTGTCATCCCCTTTATCCGACCGGTCCACGGAACTCACGATCTTGCCCATGCCTGGCACAAACGCCTGCATAATTGCAACAGCATTGAACTGCTGGCCCGCCGAGAACATCTTGCTGAACGCCTCGGCGAGCTCATTCTTTGGCTGACTGAGCGCCTTGAAGTCATACGAGAATCCTGCGACACCGATCACGTCCAGGGTGCACATTCCCAGGAAGCGCATGACGTCGATCTTCCGCCCTCCAGCGACCGTATCCTCCTTGACGGCCGGTGTGGGCGAGGCTATCCCCTCCGAATCGTCCTCGATCAGCCCCAGCAGCTTTTCCCGCAACTCCTCCGCTTTGTCATAAAAGACAGGCATGACATCCCGGATGGACTGAGGGCTGAAGCACGGGTTCAGGACCCGGCGCTGCCGCCGGTGATCCGCGCCTTCCGCAACGAGGACACCGTTGCCCAAGAGGTCGACGAGGAACTTGCGGGTGAGCTCCGGCTTCGGGAACTTGTCTGAGTGGGTGAGGATGTAGTTGAGCGCGACGGGATCGGCGGTACAGATTCGGCTGGAATTGAAGAGCATGCGGTAGCGGTAGGTGAGGCCGTGAGTCCGGGCCCATTGGGCGTGCATCGCTGCGGGCTCGGCGGCGATGATGGAGCTCAAATTGCCCCAGAACCAGCTCTCTCGGGGGGGACCTGACTATCAGCAAGCTATCTTTTCGAGCCAGTCCAAGCTCATCGACCCTCGCGACAGCACATGCTTCGAGCGCGCGGAAGAGACATACCGGGCAGATTCTTGTGCGTTAGGACCCAGTCTTTGTATAGCCAGAGGTACGCGAAAGCCGACGCCAGGACTGACCCCACTGCGGCTAAGGTGTATACTGCGAAATCGGCTGCGCGGTACCCCAGGCCCAGAGATGGCAGCATCGGGATGGAGGGGTAGATGGAAGGCATTTTTGACGGATATGGTCCCGAGGCAGCTGGTGTTGTGAAACAGTCGAGATGCGGGTCAGGCGTGCAGCTCGAAATGATGGGTACGCTACCGGGTCTATATACAGTCGGCGAGCTGTGCAAGGATGATGGTAAGAGAGCCTTGCTGGCGCTGGACACGGTCACCGGTCCATCGACCATCTCTTGTTCGGCCACCGAATAAGCGTCAGAAGGCGATGACGTAACGCGTTTCATCCTGGACCTGTATTCGATTAGAGCGTCAAGTCGCTCCGATCGCATACCCCTTGCAGCATCAAGTACAAGATGCCTCGCTACTGATTGGACTGATCTTTCTACCCGGTCCATCTTTCAAGACCGCCTTGCGGAAGTCGCTATAGTACTGGAACTAGCGTGCTCGGCTGAATAGTCAGCGATACGACCTCAACGAAGCCACGTCAGGTGCGACGGACTCACGATTTCAGGTCCTGGATCTGCCGGGTGAGGGTATCGTCCGCCTCAGGAGGACCATCGAAGACAGTAGCGAAGATGCACTGATCAGATCCGAGACGCCAGAGATGGCGAGCGACGACCGTGTTTTTGGAGTAGTCCGTGGGGAAGCTGAGTTTGCGCAAATTGGCGAGACCGCGAGGTGGAGCCCCGGCGGGCGGAGGCGGCGGCGGACCTCCGAACTGTATAGAGGAGGACGGCTGGATGTGGAGTTCCTCGAGCAAGGGGAAATATTTGTCGATGAGTGGGACAAGCCCTTGAAGGTCGCGAAAACTCCTGACGATGGAGGGTGACATGTGGAGATGTCGCAGATTTGGACCGACGGATGCCGCGACCTGTGCGAACTCCTCGAGCGAGGCGGGACAGATCTCGACTCGCCTGAGAGGGTGGCAGTCCTTGCCGAGACGGTGGCCAATAAAGTCCTCCTCGTCATAGCCGAAGAGCTCGGAAGCGCGGTCAGCATTGATGCTGCTGACGCGCCTGTCGAGATGTGGGTTGTGATACAGCCACCTCTCCCACTTCCCATTCTCTTCTTGCCGTCTATTGAAGGAGGGGGTAACCCCATCCCAATCCGACTCTTCCCCTACCACGATATCGAGCGCGATGGTCTCTCGGATCTCCAATTTGGGGGGCGCCGCGCTCGGTTGGGGAAGGGTAGGACCGGGCGTGGGGAACGGACCCGCGTAGAGATCGATCTCAAAATGTGTGACGAGATCGACGGATATTGTACCATCGGCCGTGAGACGCGCGATGAACGAATCGTCCCATTCGTTTCCCGGATGCTCATCGGAGATGGTGTGGAGATTGGGAAAGGTCTTGCGGAGGGAGGTAAAGGAGGTGCGGAGAGCTTTGTGATTAAAGACTTTTGCCCTGGTCTTTTTGCGGAAGGGGTCTTTGAATTTGGGAGGTGGGGAGCGGTTGACAATTTGTACGGCGTCGCAATAGGCAGCGCGTCGAGACTGATGTATCAGCTACTGTTTCTGCAACGAGGCACGAACGCGCAGGCTAGTGGCTCTACAGTACTCACATCCGCCCGATTCATTCCCTTCACCTGCTTCTGATTCACCGTGCGAAAGAGCACAGCCGCCACGGGCGCCGAACACGCCTTGTGCAGCGTGAGCATGGCCGCAAGCACGCACTTATCCAGCAGCACGAGGATACGGTGCAAGAGCTCGGGTGTATGGTAGACAGCTTGCGCGGCTCGCTTGGCCTGGGCTGGCGTATCGCTGCTGGCGGAGGAGGCGGGGAGGGTCGGGGCGGAGGTGGGTGTTGGGAGGGGGACGAGTTGTGGGGGAGTAGACTTTGCGTGGGCTGCCTTGGGTGCGGCCTGGACAATCATGTCCACTGACATGATTGGTCAAGATGATTGTGAGCGGAGCTGTAGGAAGTGAGGGAGTGGGGGAGAGTTCCAGACCAAGGCAATGATTGTAACGAGCAAGGGTGATAGAACGCGTCGAGTACGCGCGCGCACGCGTGACCATGCCTTTCCGAAATATTCACTTCCGCCGGAACCTGGCGGGTGGGGTAGGGTGGGGAACGGTAGACAGACTATGGTCGAGTGGATCGTGAGTGCCGGTCCACCTAGGTAGTAGCTAGACAGCGGTATATACTCTAAATCTAGATATCCCTTCACCCGGGGCGTGATACTGTCCTGCTGCCCGCCCAGGAGCTCACGCATCGTCGAAGATGTCAGAACATCGTAGCCATCATGTCTTCCGTCCAGAGCTCTCCATCTCCCGCGGCCTCATAGTCGGGATACCAGGGCGGAGAGCTGTACCCGGGGTAGGCGTAGTACTCGTTAGGGTCCCGGCGAATGTCCTCATTGTCAGACCGAGTGTCCTTCTTGTCATAATATGCGTCCAGCTCGAAGGGGCCTCGGCGCGGCTCGTGGAGGTGTGCGTACTCTGGCCGGAACATGGTATGTCAGCTTCAAGCCAGGCGCGATGATATGCAAGTATGAACTCACGATTTAATCTGCTTCATAAGCTTATTGATGGCCATCCGCTTGGGCCGGTCATTGAAAGCGTCAAACCGGTAGACGCAATCAGCCGACCCGACCCGGTGGAAGATCCCAGCCAGCTCGAGCGGATCTTCCCGCTCGCTCAGATCTTCGCAGACTAAGCGCCGTAGGTGAGGAAGGCCTACGACCGGGCAGTCCAGCGAGATTGTATACCGTCCCGACGGCGTGATGACCAATTCCTGGAGGTGCGGGAAGAGATCGTCCAATAAGGTGATGGACGCCTGGAATCCGATCCGGTGGATGGTGACGGCGGGAATGGCGAGGTAGCGTAGCCCTGATCCGAGTTAAGTACCGATAGCCCGCAATTCCTCCGCCGATATGGCGGGATACAAAGGCATGTCAAAGCGCGAAGAGGGCACGCAACCATCCCGAGCCCGCCGCTCCACAAGCGCGACCGCCTCCTCGAAGCCGAGCTCGAGCGAAAAACCCTCCCAGATCCGCTCTTCATAGATTCCTACGTCTAGCATAACGCTAGACACCCTTCGATCCAGATTGGCAGGATCGTACAGCCAAGCCTTCCACTGCTGGAAATTGTCCGCCTCGTCGAGCTCCTCCTCGTCGCAGATATCCTCTTCGTAGCTGTCATAGACATTCAGCGCGATGGTGTGATTGATGGTCATACCAGTGGCTGTAGGGCAGGGGGAGAACTTCGGGAGGGCTTTGGGGGAGCAGCGCTCAGCCGTATCGACGAAAATGTGATTTTCGAGGTCGATGTGGATATCCCCGTCCGCGTTCCGCAAATGGACGATGTAGCCGTCGCTCCGCGGCTCGAAGGGGATGTCGTTGAGTATGGTACGTAGGAGTGGGAATTGCCCTCGCCAAGCTTCTATCTCGGGCAGAAGCTCGGCTGGCTCATCGTACGCCCTCTCCATCTCCTTGATGGGTTTGTCGAGTGATGCGATGGGGTTTAGATCGACAACGCGTACAGCTCGACAGCAGAGTACTTGGCGAGGCTGTGATTGTCAACGTGAACATTTCAGATCATTTCTGCAGATTCCAGTGACAAGCTTACCGTTGTGGTATCCATATTGTGCGCATATAGCCCCGCTACTCTCCTGTACAGCACCCCCGCTACGCTCTCGACCGCCGCCACCTCCAGCCGCATCATCCCCGCCAGCGTGTCCCTGTCGACCAAAGAGAAGATGAGGATTCGCAGCTCAAGAGTGTCATAGACCTCTCGCGCTGCCCTCCCACCAACGGCGAACTCGGCGAGATGCGCGCGAAGGCGACCGAACCGAGTACGAGAAGGCTGCGGACCAGTTGAGGTCCGCTTCGTCGTTATGATTTCCGCTTTGGTACCCTGGGCGACCGCCATCGCGCCGAGCCGAGCAGTAGCAGACCGAGTAGATACCATGTGCCCGAACATGAGCGGTATGGCGCAGGTAAATGAACAAAGCATAAAAGCGCTTCCAGAGTTTCTGAGCCGTTCCAACTGAGACCGGAGGAATGCGGGGTCCTCGGCCATATCATCGGGCCTGGGATGACCTGCCCGGCCCCTCGCCCATGCTTCCGGCTGGCTCTGCAGCCTAAGCTTTGGACCGAACTATGACAAGAGAGTTACAGAGAGCCACAGGTCCGGATGCATGCAGTGCTTATGGAGGATCCGCGTACTCGTCGAACAAGCTCTCTCTGACCCCATGGTAGACCTCCCTCAGAACAGCTACTGGCGCCCAAATCTCCTGCTTCATCAGCGCGAACTCCCTTTCCTGGAAGATTAGGCTCTCACATCTAGAGCAACGACGACACCGCCTCCACGTCGCTTGACCACAGCGAGATAGTATCGCACGTTCCACCTTCTGAGCCCTTCGTTGACGATCACTGTCGAGATGTCGGAGAGCGGTATGAAGGTGTGTGATGTCGACAGAGGGACCAGCCAGCGACGGTAGCCAGAGAGCGGGCGGCCCGGATGTGGTAGGGAGAGGCCTCGGGTAGTGGAAAGCTGGAGACCGAGGTGGGGAAGAGGGACGACTGATTCTGATAGATCAGCTGAGGTCCCACAATCAAGCTCAGTATCAGCAAGACTGACTATATAGGACGCTGCGGGTCCTCAGGAAGAGGAGCGACAGAACGACTGCAGCTATAGCAAGGTCCCACGACTGAATCTATCAGCTGGTGCTCAAGGTACTCTCGCGAAACTCACCCATCGCCAAGTATGCCATCTTTGCCATCCTTCTGGGACACAGCGTACTCGCCATACCGCCAGAACGACGACAGAGATAAACAGTACGTCTGACAAGGCCGAAGCGTCCCCTCGGACCAGCCTTCCGCTGCTCAGCCGTCTCCAGTTGTACACGCGATACTCGACATGTTCTGGTCCGTCTTCAGCGTTCGTGAGCCGCGTACGGACGATACGGAGTTGCCGGTGTCGATCTAGCGGGGTATAGGACGTTTCAGCGACATGGCTCGGCATGCCATGTGCTCCAGATAGCGTTAGCAGTGGTCAGTGTTAAGGTGAGGATGAGAAGCGAAACTGTCTTGCTCTGCAGGTTTGGCCCGAGAGTGAGCGGGCCTTTTACGGCATCGGCCAGGTCAACCCAAAGATCCGCAACTCTGCTTTGCATCTATCGGAGAGCCTCCACGAGGTATATCTAGCCACCTAAGTAAGCCTAGTAGATAGTGACATCGAGGCGGGATCGCTGAAATTCAGGCTTAATCAAGATTAGGACAACCGAGCTCGCTTCCTCACGCCCCAAATCGCGTTCCTCTGATCACGGACGCGACCGCTCGTCGCGCTCCCACCGGCAGCCAACCTCCAGCATGCCTCCCAAACCCAGCAAGCGCAAGGCGACAAAGGCACCGGCCAAGGACAAGGGCGATCCTCAGCCAACTCCAGCTCGCACAGCTGCGCGGGCGGTATACGATATACTCGAATTGCGGGATGCCATCTTCAAGCTGGTTGATCGGAGAACTCTCGCGGGGATGTGGCTGGAAAAAGCGGCGGTAGCGAGTGTAGTTGGGGCACTATACGAGTCGTTAACAGGCGCTGAGGTGAAGAAGGGTTTACGACCGAACTTGAAATCCGTAAGTATTCGCGCGTCTCCTTAAAACTCTTGCCGTGTGGTTGAGCAGATGTCCGCACCATAGGTGGACTCGTCTTTTGCCCTGACTGTCACTTAACCTCACCTACGATTACAGACCGCTGACTCTGCAGTCCAGATTTGAACTGTATCAAAACGCTGTCCGCACCTATGATCGAGGCCATATAGGCCGATTTCCACCACCTGGCCAGCGAGCTTGGCAGGCGTTACCGGCGGAACTGCCGGAACTCACAGAAAGCATCGCCAATCTTCGCATGCTCTTTCCCCGGTTACGCACCATTCTAGGCGACCATGGATTCGGGTCGCACGACGAGACGTACATTGTGCACATACGCGACGGCTCTATACACGTCGAGCTACACACTCCTTTACGCTTCAGGGACTACGAGGCTCGCCTATCGGCCAGCGGCACCCCCATCCTTCTAAACGCTCCCTCTTGTCCCGGCCTCACAATCACCCAGACGTTCTCGGTCGAGGTGGTCATGGGGGACTGGCGCGGCGCCGATGTGGCGGCGGATTATGTCAATGAGGAGGACTTCCAAGAGCTCAAGGCGTTGAGAGGTAGATGGGCCAAATGGTACTTGTCTGGTCCATTCGATCCGCGGATCATCAGCCTCAGCCCTCATCTCACCGGAGACGATGAGGTGCTCAACACAGACATCATGGCCTTCCTCGCAAGGCGGTGCCCGGGTATCGCCTACCCGCCTATCCACTCTTTCCGGATCCCAAACCTTACGGGGACCATGACGCCGGTCAGATTCAAGGCGCTCTGCCAAACTATCGGGCCGGAACTTCGGTCGTTAATCGTCGAAGGATCGATAAGTCGTTTCATAAGCAACTGGCCTACACTATTCGGCATCATGGACGCGGCTTTCCCCAAGCTTGAGAGCCTGCACATCACAAACTCGCTGTACCGGAAGAAGGTATTCGAAGTCAAACATATCTTGACGGGCATGAGCAATCTTCGGATGCTTTCCTTTGACGACGTCGCTTCGGATCACCTCGGACACGCCGCCTACAGCCTAGCGGGGCTCGGAACCAGGCATTGCGTCTATCGTATCTGTGACCTGGAGAGGCGGGGCGAGGTCGAGATGTTTCACGAGATGATCAGGCAGATCAAATGGTGCGCTGACCTTCCCCCCCGTGTTCCTCTCTGGCTTGGTCACTTGGCTGATTCGGCAGTGGTGTACCAGATACAGACCAGGAGGCGCACTGGACGCGGTACATCAACTCGGATCTGTATGCGGAAAGCCGTCCTAAGTGCCCTATCGTGATCGGGAGAAGAGAAAGAGAGGCCGCGGAGGCGGCCGCCCGAGACCAGGCAGATGAGACAGTCTAGCTATCTTATGTATGGTATAGGCCTGTGGGCGTGCACTGCTATGACCTTGAGAGACGTTTCATAGCCGCCATCGCGCCACGCACCCGGTCCAGCGTTGTCTTCTCACAGCACTTGCCGGTCGGGTCGCCGAGGGCACAGGCAGCATGACGACGTCGATTTCAAACACGTTCGTTGCGTTTCTCGACCGTACTCGCACATCTATCTTTCTATCTATCTATCTACTCCAATCTACATTTAGTTGCCAGTCTTCTTCCTGCTCGCCTTCTGCAAGTGACCGCTTCCTCCTGGCCTTCGCTGCACCCGCGATGTCGGACCATCGGCACGAGCTCTATGACCCCTCACCCAACCCCTCATCGCACCCGACTGAAGATCCCTCATACAGCTTTTCCGCTGTGCCTCTCTCCCCCGGCCTCCCCTCCCACCCCATTGCGCCCGATCAACAAGCCTACCTGCCCACACCAGTCATCCGGCGCAGACCCTCACTGCAAAGCAAAGAGCGCTACAACTCCTTTCTCGATGAAATCCTTCCTACACCCTCGACTGCGTCGGCGAATGCTCCAGGCGGAGGCCTGCTTCGGCGTACAGGCGCTGTAGGAGTCATCGTGGTGTTCATACTCGTGGCTACTTGGCTGGCTGCTACGGACTCTGGCGGGCAGGTGTTGGGCGCTGGATCGGGAGGACTGCGGAATGTCTTCTGGAGCGAGGGGGAGAAGGAGTGGAGCGTGCAGGCTGTGATGCCTAGCCCAGAGGCAGGGAAGGAGGTCGCGGTGGATGCAGCTCTGGCTGGAGTGGAAGAGGAGGAGTCGGTCATGCCTGGTGAGTTGGTCACAAGATACAGCCTTGAGCGTTCAGCTTATCGCTAGACTTCGACCAGTACATCATGCTCCGCACGGTCCCCGCCAACATGGTCGAGCTATCAGGGCACGGTCGGCGAGTCATCTTTGTTGGGGATGTCCACGGCTCTTACGCTCCATTAAAGTACGTCTTTAGCTGGTGCCTGACTTGAGTCCCGACTGATCTGTAGACATCTCATGTCCCGCCTAGCATACTCGCCGAGCACCGACACCCTTATTCACGTGGGCGACCTTATCGCTAAGGGCACACACAACTCGGAGGTTCTGTCGTGGTTTGAGTCAAGGCGGATTTTAGGCGTAAGAGGAAACCACGATCAGCCCGTGATTCAGTGGAGAGCGTGGATGGAGTGGACGGGCGGAGCGAAGTGGGAGGGAATGATGGATGAGCTGAGTGAGCTGGACGATGGCGAGGTGGAGATGAGGGTGGCGAAGATGGGGAGAAAGTGGCCGAAGGGGTGGGAGTGGAAGGGCGAGCATTGGCACATTGCAAAGTGAGTGCCAGCTCTCGACTTTGGCATGAGGACCCACTATCCGACAAGCGAGCTGGGAGGAAAGCTGACGTCATCAGGAAATTAAACAAGAAGCAGTATGCGTATCTCCAGCAGCTCCCTCTCCAGCTGCACATACCATCGCTTCACTCGGTCGTTGTCCACGCCGGCCTCCTCCCTTCCAATCCCCTTCGCGACCCTGATCACCCCACCCAACCCCTCGTCGCCGCAGATCGCCAATCACAATCCTCGTCAAGCGGTACCAGCGGAGACGAGGCTTCCGAGCTCAGCCGCACCTCTGAAGAAATATCCATCCTCCTCGATATCCCCCAAAACACGCATCCGTGGAACCTCATCAACATGCGCGGTCTACACGAAAAGGGGTCCAAGAAGGGCAAAGTGACCAAGAGTGGGAAGAAGGGGACCCCATGGAGTCAGGTGTGGAAGCGTGAGATGGGCCGATGTATTGGGGATGGAGCGGGAGCGATGGCTGATATCGAGGAAGAAGGGGGCGTGGAGGAGTTGGAGGAGGAGGAAAAGAGGGAGATGGCGGGTCAAGCTATGGATGCGGGAGAGGCGGGAGCTGTGAGCGAGGATGAGTTCAAGCTCAAGAAGCTGAAATGCTCGCCTGTGACAGTGATTTATGGTCATGCCGGTGAGTTAAGAGCTGCCGTTGTATCGGACACCAGGCTGACATTCACAGCGGCTAGGGGCCTGGATATCAAACCGTACAGCAAGGGCATAGATACGGGTTGTGTGGTGAGTGCTGATGCCGACAGAGAGCCCGTAGAACAAGCTGACTTCATCAGTATGGGCGCCAGCTGACTGCTTTGGTTCTGGGCTCGACGTCAGGTCTGGACGGGAAGAAGGTTCGAGTCGGGGAACACCGAGGCGTGCTTGTCAGTGTTCCATGCGACAAGGGAGGTCTCTAGAGACGGACATTACGAGGCATCTGACCTGTTGTATCTACCTAGACATCTGTACATATCATGCTACAATCTCAGCGGCCTTTCTTGCTGCCCTCTCCTGCCTCTCTTCCTCCTTTTTCCGCCTCGCCTCCTTCTTCTCGTCCCTCTCCTTCTTCTTCCCCACCTCCTCCTCCTCCACCTTGGCCCTCCTCTCTTCTCTGACTTTGGCCATCGGTCCCCAGAACTGGATCCACGTCGCCTTGCTCTTCTCATCCTCTTTCCACCTCACCGCCACCTCCTCGAGCTCCTTCTCAAACATCGCCGTGATCTCCCCTTGCACCCCTTGAGACACTTTATCGCTTCCCGCCTTGGCCGCATAGATAACAGTCGCCCTATCCCCCTTCTCCAATATCCCTCTCGCCTGCGCGCACTTGTGCTTCAGATCCCCACTCGCTGACGCCCAAGACACCTGCACCTCCTTTTCCTCCACCGCGGACTTTCTGTTCAATTTCGCCTTGACTTCCGCCTTGCGCACTTTCTGGCGGATATCCTCCTTGTTGAGGAGCTTGACGATGGGGGGTTCTAGGCTGACGAGCGAGAGGGTATGGGTGGCATGGTCGTACGAGTTTAGGATGGTCCGGAGGGGTGTGGGTTCTGAGAGGGAGTTGTCTGTGGGAGATACAAGCTGTACGGTACGATATGGGATTTGCCGGTCTCTGAGGGACATGGGGTTGGCGGATGGGGCGGGCTGCCGCGGTCTGACAGGCGCAGCATGACGGGAAGGGGAGGTGTGGAGGTGGTGGGTTGGGTCGAAGGGGTGGATTTTGGACGGTCCAGCAATGGCGCGAAGGGTATGGCTGGGTATAGATTTCGAGCAGATGCCCGCTAGGCAGGCTATGAGTGGTGTGGCCATACTGTATAGCTCGTATGAATGAGGTATAGCGGGCAATGTAAGAGTTGGAGATGGACAGTTCTCAGCAGTGCAACAAGGTTTGGTTCCGTCATTCCGCACTTGACGTGAATGGGGGTACTAACCTTGACCTTGATACTGTCAACATACCTCAACACTCACCGCTCGCCTATACAGCGCCATCAGCCGCTCCCTAACAGGAAGCGCAGACGTACTATACCGAATAGCCTGCAAAAAAATCGCCCAGAAACCGCGAAAGAAATCGCCTTGAACGGACCTGTGACGCGACGCTAAAAACAAACCGCCTCGACCTTGGCTTTCTGAGCGATGTCGGGCTCAGCGGAGCAGTATGACCCTGCGCAGTCTCCCGTTGACGGGCGGCGGAGGGACGGGAGCGGTCAGTATGAAGAGCGCGAGCAGTATGGTAGCAGGAACTACGGTATGCCCATTTCAAGGACGGTTGGCGGGTAGGTGGGTGAGAAATCGCTGATACCTGCAGGCCAGGACCAGCCGCCGTCGGCTCAGGCATACAGCCAGCACCCCTCCGGACTTACGCAGAATCAGTCATACCCTATGTCCTCCTCCTCGCAATCTGGATCTTCATACGCGTCCTCAACTTCATACCCCTCGACACAGCAGGGCCAACCGCTCCCGCAAAACCAGAGCAGACCATCCCTCTCTGATCGACAACAGTCGTTCTCTGACTCGGCGCAATCTCACCAGGTCGTCTCGCCTGTAGGTAATGGATCAGGCGGCCCCTCGATCTCAGCCCCAAGACCGGGATTGGCGGAGCATCGGCAGTCCTCGGGAAATACGAGCATCTCAGTTGCGGGACAGTGGCAGGGGCAGAACATGATGGGTGCGGCGTCGGCGACGAGTCTGGGGAGTATGACGGTCGGTGGGAGTAGTCAGATGGGGGGAATGGGAGGGATGGGCGTGGGTATGGGAGGGAAAGAGGGGGAGGCGGTGCCGGTGGGGTTCGACGAGGGGGTTCTGAGGGGATTGTGCGAGATGGACGTGAGTCTGCTTTCTCGTACTGTGTGGAGAGGAGGGGAAGCTGGCCGGGGGAGTGGCGGACCTCTCTGCAGCGTAGCACACCCTCACTCGAACCTTCGAGCATACCTTGAAGAAGGGCTAACGTAGCAGTGTGCCCTCCCTCTGCTCGCTGACCGTATCAAACAGTCCATATCGTCCTGCAAGGTCAGTCCTGTGCCCTCAGTTGCACTACCTGAGATCTTTGCTGATATCTCAGCAAGTAGCAACCTTCTTTCGCTCTCGCGCCGACATAGAAGAAAAGTACGCCCGCTCACTGGTCGAGCTCGGTCGGACTACCGGCGATCTGTACGCCAGGGGAGACTGCAAGGCTGGGTAAGCTATCGCTTGTAGATACTCGTGCGATCGAAAGCTGACACTCCAGAACGTTTGTGAACGCCTACCATACCTCGTTACGGCTTCAAGAAACGCTCGCCCAGAATCGAATACGATTCTCGCAGCGGTTGAATGAGATGAGCGATGAGTTGATTGCGCTATCGAGGGAGGGTGAGCGGATGCGAAAGCAGGTGCGTTTGGTGCTCAATCAAGATCTGAGTATGCGGCCGCTTATTTTTTAGCACAAGGAGAATGGTGCTCGATATCAGGGGATACTACAGGAGAGCGAGATGGTGATGGATAAGGTCAGCTTATCCATGCAGATACGTCCCCTGCGTGATAGCTGACCCTTAGGCTAAATCCCGCTTCGACCAAACCGCCGAAGAGCTCGAACGACTCCTCGTTGCCAAAGAGGGCGAATCCTTCAAGGAGTCCGGGATGCGATCATCGGGATCCGTCGCCTCGAACTCATCAGGCGGGATGGGGAATGGCGGACAGGGGATGAGCGGGCAAGGCGGGCATAATGGGGGTGGGAAGAAGGTGTTCAATAAGGCGATCACGAAGGGCGGGATGTTATTCAAGGGGAAGGGACCGGCGAGTATTGCGAAGCAGGAAGATGAGGTCAGGGGACGGATGGCGCAGGCGAGTGAGACGTTCAGGAAGGCGGTCTTGGAGAGTCAGGGGTTGAGGCAGGAGTACTTCAACTTCCAGCTTCCCAAGATATTACGAGTGAGTTGGTACCTTGCGGTATTGTTCGTGGGATTCAGCTGACCTGTGTAGCTGTTGAAGGAGTGTGCGGACGAGCTGGACTTGGGCACACAATATCACCTGACGCGCTTTGCGTTCTTGTACGAGTCTACGCTCGTTGGGGATGGGACGATCTTGAGTCCGCTCGGAGCGACCGATGAGAGTGAGCCAGCTTTAGCTCCAGTCGGGATGAAGAGTAGAAGCTGACGAACAGCACTTGGCCTGAAGCAGATCTTCGAATCGATAGACAATCGGACCGACTTCAAGTCGTACATGCAGAACTATGCTGTAGCGCGGGGAACACCAAGGGGACCGAGACGGGATGGACCATATGAGGAAGGCTTCGTAAGTCCTTTCTTATCGCACGCCCGCTGGATCATCTCCCAGGGAATTAGGTTTGACTTTACAGCTCCCACCCATGCCAACGCATATCCAAAAATCGCTCGATCCACCTCAACCCTCGCATTCCGCCCCTGGCTCTCACAACTCACCTAGCGGGAACGCGGGTGGCCTGCCCAACGGTTCGGCCCAGAAACCCCCATCGATCAGCTCGGAGCAGTATTCTGTGCCTGGGATCCCAGCGTCGACGGGTGCGACGTTCGGTGTGGATCTTGGGGAGCAGCTACAGAGGGACGGAGTGGAGGTGCCGAGGGTGGTGGAGCTGTGTGCGAAGGCGATCGAGGCTTACGGTGCGTGAACCTACATTCTTCTCACAGAGTAGCTGAGAAGTGCGGTAGGCCTGAGCTGATAGATCAGGTATCGACAGCATGGGTATCTACCGACTGAGCGGAACCTCTTCTCGCGTCCAAGCACTCAAGCGCGCGCTGGATACCGACCTGGACAATACGGACGTCATGTCAGACGAGTGGTCTGCGGATATCAACGTCGTCTCGGGGGCACTGAAGCTGTGGTTCCGAGAACTACCGGAGCCGCTGTTGACGTATGGGCTGTATCATCAATTCATCGAGGCTGCTCGTGAGTTGCGCTACCATCGATCTCGCGGAATTTGCGAAAGGAAGCTGACGGGATAGGTTACGAGAACGACCGCCTGAGACATATCCGGCTACACGAGCAAGTCAACGAGTTGCCAGATCCCAACTATGCGACCTTGAAGTTCTTTATGGCTCATCTTGATCGGTATGTCCAGCTATCAGCCTGACTTTACGGAGGTCGAAAGCTGACAAGGATAGAATACGGAATAGAGAATCCTCGAATCAGATGACAGTATCGAACTTGTCTATAGTGTTCGGCCCGACGTTGCTTGGTGCGCCACCAGAAGAAGGAGGATTGAATTTGGAACATATGAGTTTCCAGTGCAAGGTCAGTCAATCGAGTAGCAGTGATGCGTGAGTGAAGAAGAAAGCTGATATTGTAGGCTATCGAGACCATCTTGGAGAAGTATCACGAGATCTTTGTGGAGGATGAGGATAACGCGGCAGGGGCGGCGCCATAGGTGGTCGAGATAGGCAGGAGCTAGAGTGAAGCGATGTCTATTTGGGATTATTCAGGTTGTTCGGTTGATCGATGGTAGTTGAGTAGCTCGATGCAGAGCGCACTGTCAATTCGTGGTGGTCAGATAGAGTACGTCAGTTCATCCGAAGTAATTACCGCTCAAAACGCACAGATGGGAAAGCCTTGCATGCTCTCCCTTACTGTTCCCTACATCTACATCCCGATTCCTCGGCTCACTCATCTCCTCACCTCCACGCCTTCAGCACCGCCCAACTCCACCAGCCCAACTTATGGCTTCAGCGACGCAGGGAAGGTTCCGTTCTCAATCTGCTCGTCCCACTTTGCGGCCTGTATCGTCAGTTGTGCTCTTCGGTCCCAATACGAAGCGAAGCGCCGATGAACGGACCCATTCATCTGTCAAGTCAGCACACTGCCTCGATTCCGAAGCAGGTCGCAGCAGGCCTGATGAGACCTACTAGGACACAACGATCGGTATGCCCGCTTGAACTGCTGGCAAGGGGTAAAGTCCTCTCCCTTGGCGTTTACGCATTTGTGGTAGTCGACATAGTTTTGCTGTAATGTCAGCTATATGATTTGGCTGCTGCTGAAGCTCTATCTAGCTCACCCAGCTGTATATGAGAACGCCAAATAGCACAAAGGTAGAAACACATGGTTAGCGCTTCCAATGCAAATCATGTTGTCGGCAGAACAGCATACCAGTGCTTTGTCTGGTTCTGGTTAGGGAATCGGGCACTGCAAGATCAGTTCTCGCTCCCTTAGGATGGCCCGGTTGCTTTGTGTGCGCGGCAACTCACTCGAAGCCAGCGGTCTGAAGCTACAAGACAAGGTTAGCTCATATACATGACCCTCAAGGGTAAGCGCGAGCGGCAGCTTACGACGTATCTTACTAGATCAGCTACAGCTCCACATCCGTGGTCGCTTTCCAGGTGAAATCTGAGCGGGCTACTCACTGATTCTCTGACATGTTGACTAGCTGTTCTACTGATCTCTTGATGGTCTATTGTATGCTTAGAGAAAGGCTATTGTATCAAGCGAATCGGTGTGGATGGCCATGGGATGGCTTTGAGTGAGCGGGAGTTTCCGCGTGGCTTATTTTGATCCCGCCTCCACCCCTCAGATGCAGCTGCTGCAGGTGGCGAACTCCTCCTCCTCCTTTCCTCAACCATCATTCCAGCCAACCATGTCAAGACAACTAGATAACGACAACCCGACGATCTTCGCGCCTACCGCGCCAGCGACGTCTGCTCGGAGAAAGACGGGGAAAGCGTTATTATGGGACGACCGGGCGGATGAGTTTTTGGATTATGATGAGGAAGATAGGGAGGGGATGGGGGAGGCGGATGTAGGACGAGGGGAGAGGGAGGAGATCGATGCGGAAGAGGTGTTTGGTGAGCTGCCTCAGGCTTTGATGATCTTCGAGGGTTCAGCTGACTTTCAGACCTGCTCAGGTCTATCACTGACCCGGAACACCCGGTGTCTCTCGAACAACTACGAGTGGTCAACCCAGACGATATCTTCGTTTCGGGCAACCGAGTCTTGGTCTACTTGACACCGACCATACCTCATTGCTCAATGAGTACGCTAATAGGTGTGCTGAGTTCCGCTGATCGTTGTATCGGTGCAGTCGAGCTCACACGCCTAGGCCTCTCCCTCCGCGTTCGACTCATGCGCGCCCTCCCACCCCGCTTCCGCGTCGACATCCGGATCAAAGAAGGGACACACCAGTCCGAGCATGCGGTCAATAAACAATTGAATGATAAGGAGCGGGTGCAGGCCGCATTGGAGAATCAGCACTTGTTGCAGGTGGTAGAGGGGTGCTTGGCTACTGCTGGAAAGAGGGGGAGGGAGCCGGCGGCTTAGCTCAGGACTCAGCTTGATGGGCGATAATAGATGAAAGGTTGTACATCAGCATGTAGCTATACAGACTCGAGGTCCCCGCGTACTCTAATGTGTATCTGCTGAGCTACGGCGTACAGGCAAGGACACTTGAAAATGCGCAAGGGAAGGTGAGCGGAAGAGATGACCACACAAGATCCGATCCTATGGCTTCATATACAAGTCCTCCGACACATGCATCCGTCCTATCCCATGCACTACGACCTAGCTCTGCGCTTACGCAGCCGCCACCGACAGCTTGGACACATCGGGCATGTCCTCTGACCGCTCAATCAACTTGGTCACTTTGCCAATAGCGACGGTTTTACCTGAAGCGTGTCAGCTATCCCACCGGATTCACGTGAGGTACATGGAGGGAAGCTCACCCTCATCACGGAGCGTGAATCGCCCCAGCATCTTGTAGTCCTCCCACCGTTCGATACAGATTGGGGCGCTGACTTCGATAAGTGCCGAGACGAGCATACCGACTTTGGCGAATTGGGGCGGACGCTTGGACTTTCTCTGTGATGTGTCAGCTATGGTCCCGCGGAGGCGTCGGGAGCCCATGGGCCCACCTTGGTCTTCTTGTCGTAGTAAGCCAGCAAAGACTAGATGATCAGCTTCAGTCTCCACGTCGGCATCGAGGGAGCGACAGCTAGCTCACCGTAATTGTGACCTCCTCCGCCAGGGTATGCACATGCAACACCGCCGAGTACCCCCCACAAATGATATTCTTGGTCTCAATAATGCTCAAATCCGCCTTGAACGCCATCACCGCCTTGACCGGCGCCTTGACCGAGGTCAACACAAACCCTGGCGAGATATCCTCGTCCGAGACCCCCCTCAGCCTGAGCCGAATATTATCACCGCAAAAGGCCTGCTCCAGCTCTTCCTGCTGCTCCGTGAGGATCGACGCGACTTCGACGGACGCGCGGTTCGGCATGACGAGGAGAGTGTCGCCCTTCTTGACGCGCCCAGACTCGATCTTGCCCATGACGGTCGTTCCCATCTCGTTGTACTTTTCCGAGACGGGGAGCATGAAGGGGGCGTTGAGGTTTCGGTCCATGATTTGCATGTTGTCGAGGTATTCGAGGAGCGCGGGGCCGCTGAGATGTAAGCTCTGGTATCTGCAACAAATAGACCACGTAACTTACTCATACCACGGCGCGATCTTCTTATCCACGCGATCCTTCATGTTCTCCCCGACCTGTGCAGAGACGGGGATGAAGGTGAGGTCCGTCTTGGGGTTGAATCCGATAGATTTGAGGAAAGGAGTGATCTTGGACTTGATCTCGTCGTATCTGCCGAGTCAGCTAATTGTCGCCGTTGATGCAGCTAAAAGAGCTCACCTGCCCTGGTCCCAGGCAACGGTAGGGTCGTCCATCTTGTTGACAAGCAGGACGAGCTTGTTGATACCGTTGTTCTTGATAAGAACGGCGTGCTCTCTGGTCTGACCCTCGCGCTCGAAACCAGTCTCGAATTCTCCCTTTCGCGCGGAAAGCACCTACACCAGTCAGCTGTGATCTTGCAGAAGACTCTTTCCTGCTCCAATCAACTCACCAAGAACGCCACATCCGCCTGGGCAGCCCCCGAAATCATACTCGGCACATACGTCTTGTGCCCTGGCGCATCCAAGATCGTATACCGCCTGTTCTCCGTCTCAAAGTATGCACGTCCCACCTCGACCGTCTTGCCCTTTGCTCTCTCCTCCTTTCCACTATCCAGCGCCCAGGACAGGTACCACGTCTCCCTTCCTGCTGCCTTGGCCTCCTGCTCGTACTTCTCCATCGTCCGCTTATCCACTGCGCCCGTCAAGAAAAGCAATTGCCCGCCCATCGTGGACTTTCCAGCATCGACATGCCCCGTAAAGATGATGTTGAGATGGGACTTTAGGTTGGGATCCTTGGTGTCCTCGCCGTACAAGTCGCGCATGGCGTCTGAGCCAGCCGCGGCCTGTTCTTTGTAGATGGCGTCCGCGTCGTTCTTGGCGGATATTTTGGAAAAGTTGGTGGATGAGGAAGGGGCGGGTGTGGATTCGGCAGCCGAGGATGCGGTGGTGGATTTGGGCGCCTCAGCGACGACCTTGACGGCGGCGTCGGTGCTAGGTGCGGCGGCGGCAGCGGCGGGTGCGGATGGGGCAGGGGTGGAGGGTTTGGTAGAAGCCGGAGTCGCATCTTTCGAGGTCGTTGCAGCGTCGGTATCCCAATCATCCTCCTTTGTCTCCTTGACCTCCTTCTTGGCCTCGACAGGTGCCGCCTTCTTCTCCTCCTTCTTGGCTCCCCCAATACTCAAGCTTGGGGCCGCCTTGGCCGCCCCTCCAATGCTAAGGCTAGGCGCCGCCTTGGCTGCCCCACCCCCGATGCTCAAGCTCGGAGCAGCTTTTGGCGCTCCTCCCCCGATACTGAGACTCGGCGCAGCCTTCGCAGCTCCTCCGCCTATACTGAAGCTCGGCGCAGCCTTCGCTCCACCAATCGACAACGAGACCGGCTTGCCCGCCTCCCCCGCTCCTACTCCCGACCCTGGCGCCGCACTCCCGCTCGAGAAGTTTGGCGGCTGGAATCCCTGCACCTGCCGCGCTGACGGCTGATACGCCCGTTGCTGGGGTGGTGGGGGAGCGTACTGCTGCGCTCCGCCAGACTGGTAGGCGTACTGCTGGGGTGGCGGGGCCTGACCGTATCCCTGCTGGGGGTACTGCTGGCCATACCCCTGCTGCTGCGGATACCCGCCGTACCCGCCATACCCGCCCTGCGCGCCGCCGTAGGGCGCTTGCTGCCCGTACGCCGAGTATGGATCGTATGCCTGTTGACCGGGTGCTCCGGGTTGGCCCTGCCCCTGCTCTTGTTGTTGCCGGGGAACGAATGGCTGCTGTCCTCCTGGTCTGAAGACGTATGCGCCTGGGTTGAAACCCCCTTGTCCTTGTCCTTGACCGGACATTGTAGCTCTGTTGATGATATAGGTAGGTAGAGTGAACAAAGAAAGGTAAAGGAGGACGTCGCTATGACGGTCAATCTGCAGTGAGGGAGAGGCAAATTCTGAGTACAAGAGAAATGCCACGTCATGTAACTCAGCATGGTCCACCTTTAACTCGAGATTTCAGTAGCTAATTTGACCATCTATACCTTGCCTATATAAAGTGGATGCGCTTCCCAGTAACAGCCATACGACGAACCATCCACTCAGCAGCTATACCAAAACGCCTGTACTCGAAAATGTCCGTCTCTGAATTCGTCGCAGCCGCAGAGAAGGCGGATTCCTCCCTCATGGGGTCGAACGAGAAGGACCAGCAGGCTATTCAGGAGTTGTCGACGGAGACGGAGGGCTTGGCGAAGGATGTCGCTGTGAGTCATATCCTCAAAAAGGCGACTGGGGACGGGACATGGGCATCAGCTGATTAGGGGCCAGTCCCTCAATTCGCGGTTGACGCCTTTGACCTACCTTTACTCGAATCAGCCCTCATCGGCTGACGTGAGCCTGTACTGCCACCTTCATCCTACTTTCGTAAGTCTCCTTCGGACGCTGTCCCAGAAAAGGCTGCATGCATGAAACGAGGGAAGGGCATGCCAGCCAAAATGTCTTGGTCACGTGACCTAATGCTAACCTATCAGCTCAACCTCCCTACTTCCGCCCACCCCTCCCACCCCGCCCTCACCCGGTACTTCCTCCAGATCCAGTCCCTACCTCCCGTCCAATCCGCCCACTCATCCCTCCCAAATTCATTCCCACCCGTTGACATCAACATTGCCGACCTCGCCATCCCCGAACGAGAGGTCATTGACCTCAAGAAGGAGAAGAAGGCCAAGAAGCCTGCTGCTGCCGTTGCGGACGGAGCGGCGGAGAAGGCTGGAGAGGTCGCTGGGCAGGCCAAGGCGGCTACGGAGGGCGTAGTGGCTCAGGCTCAGTCCGCTGTCGCTGGTGCAGCGGGGACGGTGTCGGGCGCGGCGGCATCTGCGGCGGGCGCGGTGCAGGGTGCTTTGGCCGGAGCGGCGGCGGCGTTCAGTACGGCGGCTGGGGATGTAAAGGCGGCGGTTGTCGGGGAAGCGGAGGGAGAGGCGGCGCCGGTGGAGGCTGCGAAGGATGGGAAGAAGAAAGAGAAGAAGGCAAAGCCGGCAAAGGCGCAACCGGTGAAGGAGGCACCGACGGGGCCTATGCCCAGTATGATCGATCTGCGAGTGGGCAAGGTCCTTGATGGTGAGCTGTTATCGCTGGCATGTTTGCTTCTAGGGACAGAACTGACTTCGTTGCAGTCAAGAAACACCCCGAGGCCGACTCGCTATATGTTGAGCAGATTGACGTGGGAGAGGCGGAACCACGGACTGTGTGCTCGGGGCTGGTCAAGTACATGACTGAAGACCAAATACGTGGGGCGACCGTCATTGTGGTCGTAAGTATTGGTTTCTGTGACGAGCGCTATCGCGGCCACTGCTGATCTCGCAGTGCAATCTCAAACCAGTCACCATGCGCGGCGTCAAGTCCTTCGCCATGCTTCTCTGTGCGAGCTCGAGCGTTGGCAAGGACGTCGAGGGCGGGATCGAATTTGTGGTCCCGCCAGAGGGGAGCAAGGCGGGTGAGCGGGTGTACTTTGAGGGCGAGAAGTACGAGAGTGAGTTAACGAACATTGCCTAGGTTCTGTAGCTGATGCGGTAGATGCGAAACCAGAGGAGATGCTCAACCCCAAGAAGAAGGTGTTCGAGACTATCCAGCCTGTCAGTTATGCATGATGCGACCGATGGGAGCGGATGTAGTAGCTGACTCTGCAGGACTTCACCACGCTCGACAACCTCGATGCGGCGTGGATAGATCCAGAGACAAAGACGGTGCACAAGCTGAGGACGAAGGATGGTGTGCTCCGGGCACCTACTTTGAAGGGGGCGCATCTGTCATAGGGTTTGACAACGCGAGATGCAGGAAATCTCAAGCACTCGGGATCATGTTCCGTTCCATGTGCATGTGGAAGCCTCCAACTCCGCTGTGGTTGCCGCTATTGGTGGATACGGGCAACAAGCTGGGAAATGTAAGAATCGAGTAGTGCTACATGCTTCCAGCCCGGAAGAATGTCGAATGATATCTATCAACAATCTATCCCCTTTGCTCCGCCTCGAAGGGTACCCCTGCCCTTCGTATCCTATCATCCGCGCCCCTCATGAGGTCCGCCATATCATCCGCCCTCTCTCACATACCTTCCCATCCCGCCTTTACATGTGCTGCTTTTGCGCTTCGATCTGCTTGACAATGAACAAGCTGCTATCGAGGAACCGGTCGACACAGTTCTCGAGACATGATGCCTCGCCCCGAGAGAATTTGGTCGAGATGCCGCCGGTGATGCACTTGTTCCAGCCTGCGTGCTGTCAGCTTGTCCGGTCGCTCTGCTGCGAGCTGGATGCCTCAGCTCACATGTGTTGGTGAGCTCATGCACGCTTGCCTGGAGCTTCGCCTTTGCCTGCCTGAGTCGCTCAGCTTCATCCTTCTCCAACACTCTCCTTGTCTCCGGTCAAGGGAATGTATGAATGTGCACGACCATTGGCAGCGGGGAGAGCACTCACTCCTGCTCGAGGAAGCCTTCCAACTCCTGCTGCAAAGGTGTCAGCTCTGGCTCACGGGCGAGGGCTGGGAGACCTTCAGCTCACCCTGGTAGCAGCGTCAAATTGGGGAATCTGGGCGGTAGAAGGGCCGGCGGAGGACATTGTTGGCGATGTTGCTGGTATAGTATGGTGTGGTGTGGTATACAAAGAGTGGCTTCCGGAAATCTCGATGTGAGAGCTGGATGGGTGGAGGGAAGTGATGACGTGGCATTTATGAAAGAGCAGTGGCAGCGTACGTACCTTATCACGCGCAAGTTGGGTGGCAACAGCAAGACTGTCTTTCTATCACCTCAATACTAGTTCAGCACATAATCACTCACCGTAGCTCAGAAGGACATGAGCGACTACGCAGTCATCCCGGGAGGCTCACTCAAATTCAAAGGCGGCGACCTCAAGTGCGTCCCTCTCCATCTCGGCTCGAACGGCTCGCTCGCCTTTGTTGACCCCACTGACCGAGCTGACTCTCGCCAGGAAGAAGAAGAAGAAGTCTTCATCACATACCACATCCGAAAAGAAGCCCGAAAGCGCTTCAATAGCCGAATCGTCGAAAGCGCGGGAAAAGAAGCGGGACGATGAGGAGACGGATACGGAGAGACGGAAACGGGCAAAGGTGGACTCGGATGACGAAGGAGATAAGGAGGAGGCGATGAAGCCCAAGTCGAGTGGAGGGAGGCAGATGACGGATGCGGAGAGGAAGTTTGAGGAGATACAAAGAAAACGGGTGAGTGGAGTGTTCTTCGTTCATCAGTGCTGGCCGTTCAAATGGGTCAATCAGGGCATGGCGATGTGCTCCACGCAGAGCTGGGAGCTTTAGAGGGCGATCACGAGCCGGTCTCTGACATAAGATTACTCTGCATGTCCTAGGCTGACCTTACAGCGACATGAGCGTGTGGCCAAAACGGCAAATATGAGCCATAAAGACCGAGTCACAGAGTTCAACTCCAAGCTCGACAAACTGACGTATGTCCCAGATCCCTCTACCTCAGCAGTCATCACGGCTTGGTCTCCGACACATCTGTTGCTGACCTCTCAGTGAGCATAACGATATCCCAAAGATCAGCTGGACTGGATGATCCGAGCGCGAGGACGTTGGAGGTGTTCGTCAGGGAACGTGGCAGATGGCGCTACCGAGCTGTAGATGGCGCGTTGTTGTATGTATCTAATAAATATCAATGTGGTTCTATCACATCGATTCATCGGATTCCTGCTACTCAGCTGCTCAGTGAGGGTGGACCACCGCTTCTGAGCTGGCTGAGCCCCTCCTGGGGGTCATTCCTGGCTGAGGCGGATCAAAGTTTCACCGATAGGTGATCTGTTGACTGGACCGCGTCGCGCGACAAATCTCGCTTCACCACCATCTTGTACCTCACATCCCACTTATATCTTGCTTGTATCTCAGTAACCTGTCAGAAAATCGTGCTAGAAGCTCTCTGCATCCTCAGCAACATGCCGCCCGCTCCGAAATCTCTGCCCGGTCTGCCCGCCAATTACACCCCTCAGGTCAGCCGAATCATCAAAGGGGTCTCCGAGGCAATAGGAGCTGATATTGCAGTGCTTCAGCAATGACATCGTCTCGAAGCTTACAGACTCTTCCTTCAGGGCTCGTGTGGTGGTGAGCCGAATGGGAACAACGCTATGCTGGTATGTATAGCTGACTATTTCCAGAGATGCTGGACAGACGAAGAGGACTTCTCCATGCCCGAGCTAGCGCCAGGGGAGTTGCCTCACCCTCTTGATCGTCCTCTCCTGCGCGGAGAAGTGGGCATATCGTGCGTATCATCGCCATCCATTACATGCCGTGGCTAATCAGGCAGAGTCAACGCCATGCCCCACCCCATCCTCGCCATCGTACCCGAATCTTCGCTCGTCCTGTACCAGCGCGAGTTCCACATTGGCGACATCGTCAAGCGCTCCCTGACAGCTGTCGAATCGGCAGTAGTCGTCGCATGTACGACCGAGGTGCAGGTGGAGAATGCGATAGACGCGCGGAAGTTCAAGGGATGGATACCGTGGGACAGGCTCCGGAGCGATATGGCGATCGAAGCGAGGGATAGGGTCATGTATGGGGAATGGGTGGGGATTGTCGAGGAGGTAAGTATAGCTGATCATGTATCCTGGTGGTGAGGCTGACTGGTAGGTCTTCGAGGTAGCCACGGTCAGGGCGATGGCCTCAAACAACATGTACCATGTCCGGGCCAGTGGAGGCGTTCTCGAAGTGGGCAGGACCGTTGCCGTGAGCTTCGACGTCATCTATCTCAGGCGGCATGTTGAAGCTGACTGCCGTAGGAGACATTTATCGATGACCGACGGCCGCCTGCGCTGCCCAGCTCCGCTCAGCCCAACTCGGACCTGGTCGTTGAGGTGCACGCCGAGATTGTCTTTGTGACGTGGAATGCCATCAACCAAGAAGTAAGTCCCTCTCACCGAGAACTGGGGCGCCACTGACGCGAAGCTACCCAACTCCGAGCATGACAAGCACCCCGAGCCCGAGCGGTTCTGGCACAATGCCGATATTGAGAAACTCACGATACTCGACTCGACGCGCTATGCCCCCGTCCAGCTCGGCGCAATCGCGAAGCTCCGCGACCCGAAAGATCCGCTCGCTTCGTCGCTACCGGGTTGGCCGCCCGCGTATCCGCGGCTAAACGCTGCCACCGGTGCTAGTGCCGATAGGGGCGGAGTCAAGGCGTTGAGGGTGACGGAGTCGAGGTCGAAATTGAGGCTCAGGTGGCAGGATGGGAAGGAGACGGACGATTGGTCCTCGTCTTTGGTGCCTTATCGGAACGTTGATGAGTGCGTTTGCCACTAAGCACCGGGAAGCCCAGCTGACAGGCAGCTACGAATCATGGCCGGGAGAACACCTCGTTTGGCGGGACGATACCGGCCAACGTCGGCCTGTCTGTATCCAATCTTTCGATCCACACAAGCGCGTCGCGGACGTCCTCTTCACCGACGATCACACTCGATCTACTGTCTCGGTACTGGAGCTTGATACTGGCGGGCCGGGCAAGAGCAACTACGGTGTCGGGTTCGGCCAGCAAGTTCTCTTTTGCGCGGACAACGATTCGCCTTTGCCCGAAGTGCCATCTCTGGGCCAAATGGGACCGCCTCCACCGTGGGCGCACGTCAAGCTCGTTAATCTCACGGACACGCATATCGGCTATACAGACGCGGCTGTCGTCCCGCGTGTAGGAAAGGGCGATCTCAAGGCGATCAGGTGGTGGGGCGAAGTCGTGGATCTACACCTCGATGGGACGGTCTCGGTCCGCTTGCCCGGTGACGAGATACGGCAAGCGGGGATTAAGGAATTGATCCTCCTCAACGATCCCTTGTCGGAGGATGTCATCGGAGACGCGGGGCTGGATGGAGAGGATTTCCCGATGGAAGGAGAGGAGGGGTATGACGGGAGCGATGGAGGATGGGAGACGGATGATGGGAGTGACATGGGCATGGGTGGTATTGGCAGTCTTGCCAATAGCGGCCTGCAGCCTATACTGAACCTCCTTCACGCGGCGGTGAATGAAGCTCAAGGGGTGGAGGTGGCAGATATCGAGCTGTCGGGGAGCGAGATGGACGTGGAGGAGGTGGATCCGATGCTATCAGCGACGGACGACGAGGACGAGGGGGATGGAGATGGGGACGTGACACTGCGGGAGGAGCCGGAGAAGCAGGCGGAAGCGGGACCGTCCAAGCCGAAACCGTCCAGCGGACTGGCAGCGCTAGCGGGCGAGGCATGGCAGAGCTTCGATGTGCTCGAAGAGGCCCCGGCGGACCATCACTTCATTTCGGAACCGAGGGAAGGCACAGCAAAGGCGTATCACTCGAGGTTGCAAAAGGAGCATCGGGCGCTTATGACCTCTCTTCCAGGTTAGTTTTCGGCATGTCTCTCGGTGTAGGGTGGAGTTGATCTGGGCAGAAAACATCCTCGTCCGGACGTATGAAGACCGCTCGGATCTCATGCGCGTCCTCATCATCGGTCCAGAGGGGACGCCGTACCGAGACGCGCCGTTCGTGTTTGATGTGTACCTCTCGCCGACCAAGTTCCCACAAGAACCGCCGATCGTTTTCTTCCACTCTCATACGAATGGCAAGGGAAGGTGCAATCGTAAGTCGCTCTCAATGCCCGCCCGCCAGGTAGACCGCTGATAATCTTAGCCAACTTGTACGAAGATGGAAAGGTCTGCTTGTCGGTGCTTGGGACATGGGCAGGCGATAAGAGCGAGTCTTGGAGGTGAGTTCGCGCCTGGCCGCGCTAGCAGAATGACCGGGATCTAAGCTGATCATCAACAGTGCCAAGAACTCCTCATTGCTCCAGGTCTTCGTCTCGATATCTGGACTCGTCCTCGTCAGACATCCATACCACTGCGAGCCGGCGTTCGCCAAGCTGGAAGGGACCAGAGAAGGTCGCGTCAACTCGTGAGTCGGACCGTCTTCGATATCTCCATCAATGCATCTGGAGCATACAGCTCATGATCATAGTCGGCACTATTCGGAGAAAGCCTACGTCCTCTCCCGCGCATTCATCCGCCAAGCTCTCGCCCATCCACCAACCGGTCTCGAGAAAGAGCTCAACTACTTTTACCATACCCGAGGCAAATTACAGTCCGTCATCGACCACGCTAAGGCATTGATGGACAAGGGGGATGTCGAGGGTAATGCAGAGGACGGGAAGAAGGTGGAGGAAGAAGAGGCAGAAGAGGAGTGGAATGAGGATGCGATGGGGAATCTGACTGTGGGGGCGATCTTGACGCTCAAGAGGACGGTGCAGGCGCTAGAGGCGGTGGCTGCTGGGAAGGGGCAAGCGGCCTAGGGGTGATCATTGCCGATGGTGCAGAATTGATCTACGCTTGGAAATTCAGAATATAATTATACAGTGACATGTAAGATCTAAACATCATCCTGCATTAGGCTTCGATCCGACCGATGAGGACGACCAAATTACGCCTTCTTTGCCTTCTTCTTGGGCTTTGTCTTGCCCCCGAACTCCATCTGCTTGATTTCCTGGATGCGCTGGGCGTCAAAGTCCTTCCCGAGCCATCGGACGAGAATGAGCGGATTGGTAGGTGGCCGTGTACCGTCTTCTGCTGGAAGTACTCCGTCGGTCGGATGCAGCCCATCTGGCATATCAGCACCGGCTTCCATCGAGATAGAGCATGCTCAGTCGGTAGGACGTACATGGTCTAGCGTTCAGAGCTTTTGCGAAGCTCGGATGCCGCGTCAGGTACTCTTCAACATGTACGAATGATCGCTTGCGAATCAGAATATCGGCCATTCGCTCGCGGACGAGCGGTACAGTCCCCTGGGGAATCAGCTTATTGTCTACCGAGCAAGCCGCGCCAAACAGGTGCTCACTCCTGACACGACCCACAAGTGCTCCACTTGGGGCACCTTGGAACTCTGTGAACCTGGCGGTTGCAGCTTCCTCGCTTCGTTCATTTCGTGCTGTAGGGTCTGGACCTTGGTAATGATCTCTCCGACGGAAAGGGCAGTTGAATCTTCGCCGTCTGTGCCTTCGAACGGGATGAAGGTGGACACTAGGATGGAACCCTCTGCGACTTGTCAGCGCGGACACAAGTCGCAATCAGCATGGCGGCTTACGCTCGATATCCCATTCTCCACCCCACATACCGATCAACTCGCACCCGGCCGGTATGACCACATTCGCTATGACATCAGCTGCTGTACCCGTGAAAGCTCAGTTCAGAATGACTCACTCCTCTTGATGTTATCAAGCACAGTCGAGTTATCCTCTTCCTCCTCCACCTCAACCTTATGCTGCTCTTCCTCCAGATCGACGGTACGCGTTCCTCTTCTCGGCTTGGGATGCGCCCATGTCAGCCCCAAGATCCGCTTGAACCGATCGGGGTTGGCGCCTTCTGCGCGGATCATCGACTCGCGGGAGGGCCAGTTGCCGGTTATTTGGTTTTCGATATCTGCGTAGGATTGAAGCGGGTTGACGAGATTGGACGGAAGGTCGATCCTGTCTGAGTCAGCTTATGTCAATTCAAGACTCCCGGTGCAAGGACGGAAAGCTCACTCCATCATTTCCGGAACAGCGAGCCGGGAGAGATTCTTCTCCTGCCATAAGGCTTTGCACCTCGCGATGACCTCCTTGAACTGCTCCGGCGTGAAGTCGGACGGCGTGACGTGGACACCTATCTCCCGTGGTCTATCTCCGAGTCTAATGTGGTCAGCTCTGTGAATGTGTCCATCCATCCCAAAGCTTACCTGCTATGCGACAGACTGCACGTCTTGCGGCCCGGCTGAAAGACTTGCTTGAGGCGCCACTTTCCGATACCTTGTCTAGGACCACCACCTCCTCCGCAGTCGGTACAGCTGTAAAGTCAGCGTCCATCCCGTTCAAGCCTCAGAGAGGAGCTCACCGCTGGTACTTGGCATCGCACGAATGACAAATCACCTCCGCCAAATATCCGACATTCTCCTTTCCTCCCTTCACTTGCCCAGACCCGATGATCCTCTGGCATACATCGCAGAACTGCCGCCTCTCCTTGACCTTCCTCTCTTCATCTTCCGTCTCCATTCCCATCCGCTGCCTCTTACGCGTCTCGACCGTCCCGATTGCTGGACCTCCTAATCCTGCGTCACCTCCGACAGGCGGCGGCCGCTTGACCGGCAAGCATTCAATGCAGAGGAAAGCGGCGGATATCTCGTCCGGCATCTCCGCCGACGGCGCCCGGACAAGTACCTTTCCCATGGGCTTCTTGCAGACCGAGCAAGCCGGTAGGACCTCGACAGTAACCTTCTTGCCGCCCCGCTTGGACTTTTTCGTCGTTGGCTGCTCGTCCTCCAGGCTGTCGGCCACAGAGGACGGGCGACGCTTGACCGGTGTCTGTACATCCGTAGGGAGGAGGTCCGAATTGCTCCGAGAGATGGGGGACGCGCCGTACATTGGCTGCTGGTGCATCTCCGGGAGCTGTAAAGCGCTCGGAGCGATCCCGAGGTCCGCCCCGCCGGCGTTGATGAGGTTCCCGTCCTGGTCAAAGTCCGGCATCCAGTTGAACATGTCGTCAAAGTTCTCGGTGATCGCGTGGAGGTCGAAGGGGGTCATGGACTGAGGAGGGAGGAATGGGTGGGGCGTGAGGTTGTTTTGCGAAAGCGTTTGGTCCAGCGGGACATTGCTTTGCTGCTGTACCTGCTGGGGCACAGACTGGGGCAGGGTAAATGCCTGTTGAGCCTTATGATAATAGGGGTAGATCTGGCTGGCAATGAGGGGGTTTGCAGCGGGTGGACCGTAGTTGCCGAGAGATGGCGCCGGGGCGGGCGCCAGAGGCATGGGGGCAGCAGCTGGAGTCCGATTGGCTCCTCCCGCTGTCATCTCCTTGAATCTCGCCAGCTCCAGCTCCGCCTCCTTCTCTTTCCGCTTCGCCTCTGCAATCTGCAGCTCCAGCGTACGCGTCTTGAACCGTACGAGTTCCGTCCAAATGGCGACACGCGTAGGATTGTCCGCGGCAGACGGCATCTCGGAGAGGAACGCGATGATGGGGTCGCTGGACTGCTTGGCGGGAGACGTGGCTGCGACCTGGGGATCAATATAGTTGTGTAGAGGTGCGATGCCGCCTGAGGATTGTCGGGATGGACCTGCGCTCCCGGGCTGAGGGTTGTACATTGGGAGCGCGTTGCTTGGGGCCAGCCCGGTCATACCCCAGGGGTCGAGCTGGTCTGAACTGTTGTTCACGTTCATTGCGCTAATGAGATAGCGCGGTGCCAGCTGAGCTGCCGGATGGTAGATGCAGGGGATTGTAAGGGGTAGATATGATGAGACGATGAAGAGATGATGAAGTGAACTGCCAAGATGGAAGATGTTCTCGGGCGCCTTATTCAGGCATCGTCATCACCCAAATCTGCAAGCTCGCTCGCTTCCCCACTTTGTACATTGTCCATCCATACATCACACACACACAATCACACTTTCAGAGAGCGACACGCTCCATCGAATCAGATGAGACACACAAGGACAAGACCTAGTGGCGCAAAGAAGCTCGCGCACGTCCCTTCCTGTACTGACGCTTCTTTTTCCCCCATCAAAGCGCAGCTATCAGAGTCGCTTGCCCATGGTTATGATGCTTCCTCCTTACTACTCATCTCTGCAAACGCATTATCCTCAAGATGGGCGGTAAATCTTTCGCGAAACCAGCCTCCAGGCTTACCACCGCCGAGCTTGACAAACTTACCTCTTTATGCCAGCTTTCCCTCGCGGCCATCTTCTCCCGAATCGAGCGGCTTCGCTGCATCACCTCCAAATCCTCACATGGTGATCTCGACCTCCTCTGCTCGTTCGACGAGCCGGACATCCGCATCGGGTCGGCGGAAGTTGGCGTGACCTCCATCGAGGCGGGTAAAGAGGCGCCAGGGGAGGAAGGGAATGTCGTGCGGGTGCGGCGGTTCTGCGATACTGTCAGTGCTGCACTCGGGGCGGACGGATGGGTGCTCGCATTCTACGGGTACCCTATCATCGCGCTGCAGGTCCCGCATACGGTCACTAGCCCTTCAGGCGAGATCGAAGAGGTGAGTTATCGGTAGTGATCTCTTGTCCGCCGAAGCGCAATCTGACTATCCAGGCATTTTGGCAAGTCGACATAGCACTCGTCCACCCCGACATGCTTGATGCCTACCTCGTCACCTGCTCCTACAACATCGTCTTTGCCCTCCTCGTCCTCGCCTGCCAAGCCTTATCCCCTTCCCTATGGTTCAAGCGCAAATCGCTCTGCCTCCGCCATCGACCCTTCTCCGGGCATCCCATCATCCAAATCACCCTCATCGACGACCAGGACGAGCTATGGGAATGGCTCGGTCTGGACATGGCGGTGTGGCACGCTGGATTTGACAACTACGTGGCGATCTATCGGTGGATCACGACCAATCCTGCCGGATCGGCACTGGTGGATGCGTGGAATAGGGTGGCGGCGGGAACGATGGACGGGGTGCGGATCGAGTACAAGCGCTTCCACACCCGCATCGACGGCGTTCCCGAGTTTATCGCTTGGCTAAAGGCGAACCGGGTCGTGTCGCCTTCGGATAGGTCAGCCCACGGGCCGATCACTTCTCCTCGTCGCAACTCAAGTGCGTTGGACTCTGGGCAGGAGCTGCCCCTCGACGATATCGTCATTCCCCTTCTCAAGCGGAGCGGCCAACTCAAGAGCTACTCCGCTCAAGTCGAGCCCATTTGGGCGAATGTATTACGCATCGTGGCGAACACCGAGAAGAGGAAGGCGAACAAGGAGAAGGCGAAACGGGACGAGGAGGCGGCGCGGGCGAAGCGAGCTGCCCTCGCGGCTGAGGCTAAGAAGGGCAGTAGTGGCAGCTCCGCCGAGCTTGCCAAAGGGGCGTCGAATCTGAAGGTGGACGGTGGAGGGTAGCTGAGTGGGGACGCTGAGCGCACGGCGGTACAGGCGGTCGAAGGAAGCGAGAAGTAGCGATGTGTCTCCGGCGAAGAGGGAGGAGGAGTCATACAAGATCGTCCATATCATACTTATCTGTCGTACACCTATCATCTGTCATGTAGTCCCCGTCGATGTCTCGTCTGGGCACTGCCGGCCGTAGGCCATAGGCAGTGCAGGCACAGCTTGGCCAGAGCTGTAAGGAATGCTCGCACGGACCAATATCTTCGCGGCTCTCTGCAGCCGGCGCGCTGATCTGAGCATATCGACTATTCCTATATCTCCTGGGCTTTACATCTACGTTGACAAGCGACTATGAATATCAAGGCCCGTATCGGCTCATCCACTCGCATCTCATGAGCGAGCCTGCCGGATTTGGTACGCGACAGCGAGTCAGTAACACCGCAAATCGCAAGCCAGCCTGATCGCCTGGCCTTGCGCGAATCCGCAGCTGACGCGCTGCAGTCAGGGAAGATGATGCCGACACACTCTCGCTCTACGGAAGCGCCCGAAGATCAGCCACGAAGCAGACTGCGTCTGACAGACTTTACTGTCACGATACCGGACAGCAAGGCTCGCCCGTCCACGTCAGAGGCACAGCCGTCCCGATGGGGGTCAAAGGAGTTCATGTTCTACGGGTTCGCGCTCGTACTCGTGCTGCCGGTGATGATATACTGGCCAACTAGATTGAGTACACGTGAGTCTATAGTATGCACTATAGAAGTAGCCGCTCGATGAACAGCTAATGAGCTTAGCTTTACATCCAAACTGGGGCGACTACTCGCACCGTCTGAGTCCCGGCTGGCTCTTTGCTCGGCCAGTCGTAAGCTGCATTCCGGGGTCACGCTTCAGTATACTTGACTGACCGTCCGTAGGACAATAGCGACGCCCAGTATCGGTCCTTCCGGAACGGTCTACCTGGCCTACTCGCCCTTGGTTCCGTCTACCTCCTTGCCTCGACCGTCCACTCACGCATCTCCCCGTCCGCCAAGTCTAGGTCGGACTTCCTCCTTATCTCCTCCATCCTCACCCTGATCGCCCTGCACGGTCTGTCTGCCTGGAAAGTCATCGCTATACTCTATGCCAATTATCGGCTCGTCAAGTCCTCGCTTCCCCCTCTGGCCGGCCGATTCTGGCCAGGACTCCTCATCGCAGCGAATATGGGTATACTCCTCCTCAACGAAATGTATAATGGGTATGATCTTGGACGGCTTCATCCGCTGCTGGAGACACCAGTAAGTGCCCGCCAATCTGCAGAGAGACAGCTGATGATGAACTCAGGATAGTCTGCTTTGCGAGGGGTACTGCCGGTCTGGCATGCCCACTTCAACATCACGATGCTTCGGATAGTATCCTTTGGTTTGGACTACCACTGGAGAGAACGCGCCTCTCAGGCTGAAGTGAGGGCTCTCCAGCTCCTGTGCAAGCCGCGTTTTACTGGCTGACCAGCAGGTACCGACTGATCATCGAAGCCGCACTACCCGCAGTCTGTCGGAAGACCAGTACTCGCTTTCGAACTGTATCGCCTACTGCTTATATCCGCCTCTGTACATCGCTGGGCCGATCATCACCTTCAACGACTTTATCTGGCAGGTGAGCATGGCAATTGCTAGCCTGATCTGGTTTGCTGATGCCATAGGTAAACGCACCTCTGAAGATCACCGTTCGCGAGCGAGCGTTATACGCATTCCGCTTCGTCTGCTCCTTCCTTACCATGGAAGCGGTCCTGCATACCATGTATGTGGTGGCGATCAAGGATACAAAGGCTTGGGCTGGCGATTCTCCTGCGGATCTGAGCATGATAGGTTTCTGGAATTTGGTCATAGTTTGGCTGAAAGTAAGTCTATCATGTGCATGGGGTCGAAATTGAATATGCTGATAAGATCAGCTACTTCTACCTTGGCGCTTTTTCCGGCTTTGGGCACTTCTGGACGGAGTAGATCCTCCAGAGAACATGATCCGCTGTGTGGCCAACAACTACTCGACTTTGGGCTTCTGGCGAAGCTGGCATAGGAGCTACAATCTCTGGGTCGTCCGGTGAGCTAGCATATTCTCGTTGCGGGCAAATGAGACATAGCTGATAACCTAGATACATCTATATACCGGTCGGCGGATCGAAGAACGCCGCTCTGGCAACACTGCTCGTCTTCACCTTCGTCGCACTATGGCACGATCTCTCATTCAAGCTGCTGGCTTGGGGATGGCTTGTCAGTCTCTTAATCCTGCCTGAGCTGGCCGCGAGGAAGCTGCTCCCCTATAGCAAAGTAAGTCTAAGCGGGCCCGCCGGTTTGAGGTGTTCGCTTATTGGTAGTATGGGCACGAGCCATGGTATCGCCATGTTGCCGCAGTGGGCGGTGTCGTCAACATGCTCTTCATGATGTCTGCCAATCTCGTCGGCTTCGTCCTTGGTCTGGACGGGGTGAAGCACCTGGTGGTGCAGCTCACATCTACTGTCACCGGTCAATATGAGATCCGAGACTGCTCTGAGACAAGGCTGATACCCTACAGGCTGGATCTTCTTCACCTTCTCTTGCTTCTGCTTGTTCATCGGCGTGCAGCTCATGTTCGAGTATCGAGAGGAGGAGAGAAGAAGAGGGATTGATAGGAGATGTTGAGGATGCATGGATTGGAATTGGACGCCACGGAATAAGAAGACCACGCCTTGACTTTGGCATCGATCGCCAGAGCCAGACAGTCTTCCATTGCTCGGGAAGCTGCAGTGGACTTTGTATGATACTGATCAGATGCGAGCACTTGGCTAATACTACGCTACAGACAATCTACTTTAAGGCCAGATTTCGTTTGATCTCCCCTACCCCCTCCCTGAACAGCCACATGGCATAAATCTTGTGTAGCACCTGCAAGAAGTCCGGCTTGAGCGCCGTGTTGACCGTAGGATTGCAGGAGATGTGGTCGTACTGGATCCGTATGACTGTAGCCGATGAGGGATGGGAGACCTGGAACCGGTGGACGCCTGCGAAGGTGCCGTTGCCACTCCCGAAGATCAAGTCGATATGGCTGCCGGTTTCTGAGGGGTGGTGATCGAGGGATATGTCGGCGATCTGGAAGCCGCCGAAGAGGAGGGTGTGTGGAGGGAGTAGATGGGAGGGAGGGAGATCATCAACGGACCAGATGATCAGGGTAGCGGTGCCCACCTTGATGGCTTCACGGTAAGCTTTTGCTCAAGCCTGGATCCGGAGATAGAAAGGAGTGCGGTGGAAGCGGTACTCACACGGAAAGTAGGTCAGAGTCCGCCGTAACATCCTCAGAAGGGACCGCTCCGGTGCGAAGACCCTGCCTCCAAAGAAGCCCCGGATAAACTGCGCTAAAACCGCCTCATCTGCCGGAGCGGACCTATCCGGGGGAATTATCACGTCGATGAAGCGCGAGTCCTCTACCTGGACATGGTTATTAGGGTTGACGTGTTCACGAACGGCGGATGATTGGATGAGGGAGTTAGGGACGCTATCCGCGCTGGCGATGCGCGTAAGAGGGACGGGGGAGATTCGTCGATAGACGTCAAGGATGTGCTTGGCGGTCATTGTCAGGGGAATGCCTAGGGCGAAGGCGATGTAGAGACTTCGGCTTGACATTCTGGTGAGAGGGTCTTCGTATGTATGAGAGAAGCAGAAGAAGAAGGCATTGGTCGAACGCTGAGCTTCACGGAGGTACTCGGAGCTGACTGAAGAGCCTCGGAACAGTGCGGCGTATCGGAGCGGCCCGGCAAATTGAGGAATGCGGAGTTCCGGAGCCGGATTCGGCCTGGGTGGCGGGAGATATTGGAAGATGGAGCTGTGATGCTTTGGCTTTTGGCCTCGGAGACTGGGCATGACCAGGCAGCCCGTATGGGCGTAATCGAATCATCGCTCAAACCAGGCTGGTGGGAGGATTCAGCAATTCAATTGCAGATTGGGCCGGCTGCGCCCCCAAGCAGAGTTGATGGGGTGCAGTCGATATACAGCCAATATGGGCAGACGGCATGATATACATTTATTGGGACACAGAGTCTCTCATATATTCGGATCGCTTCGTCGCTGTCGAGATATCAAACGACGGGTTAAGACCAGCCCCGGCCGCTTCGTTCCGCCGCCCGCCACTTGATGCTTGATGTCGGAATGGCTTTCCCCTTTCTCGTCGCTCATTCCCTTCAATCATGATCGCATAGAGACCTCGAGCTCGTCCTCTAGAGGGTCTAAATCCCTCTGTCATGCCTTGATTTTCTTCCATCCTGTCTCCTCGAGCTTGCTCTTCGTCTATTCTTCTTCCCGCCTCGACATTGGGCAGAACCCAGATATATGCGCGTGAACTGATTGATAGAATGCAGAGCAAGCTTCGAATACCCTCCTGCAAGGCCCTGGAAGGGATCTCTCGGCGACGTTAACGTCTTAGGCATTGCGTCTGCTCGCTCAATTGGCGTCCCATCGGAGCGGGACTTTGCCACCCATCTTCGCTAGTTGAGAATTCTGGCATCTTCTGCCAGCCGTTGCTGATTGCAGATGTTATGTCATCTTTGAAAAAACAAAAACAGTCTATCAGTGCCGGCTCATGAATCACCAGCCCCACAATGCCCCACACTACTCGCTGCCGCCACAAAGCCACACGAGCTCCTCGTATGGATGCATGATCGACACGCGTTACAGCGGATTACGGCATCCTCAATGCAAGGAACCCTGACGCGTTTCAGAATTGGCACACCAAGCGACCCATTCCTCAGTCGTCCATCTCGCCCTATCTACACTGTTCATCTCTGTAGTGGACTGCTCCTTCGCCGACTAGGAGCATACGATCTCGGCAGGACCATCTTGATCGAAGACGCGGCGATCGACCCTCCGTCAAAGGCACGATACGCGTTTCTGAAACATCTTTGTGCTCAATTCCTCCTGAGGGGCCAAGACCGGGAATAGACGGAGGGTTTCCCTTTATTGCATTGTGGTATCTCTTTGCTAGACATCCAAAAGCTCGATCTGCGGTGGGAAGAGTACCTTGTACTTCATCTTGTAGATATACCCATCTGTGAGTACCCCCCAAATCGCGATTGTCGGGCTTCGCGCGCGTCGAGGTTGACCCAACAGCGATATCAAGTTTCATGTCGTCAAACTTCGCCATGCCATCTCTGCTCCCCGACACATCTACCGCGCCATCTTCGGCGCTCAACACACCCGACGCGAGCAGCGACGTCGAGTCTCGCGTGGTGACGGAGGGGAAAAGCGCGTCTGCCAAAAAGGCCGCAGGTGACGCGACTGAGAATGGGAGAAAAGAGGTGGACAGGGCGAAAATGCCTCCTCCGCCTCTGCCTATCAAGGGGACTTCTGCAGCCGCGTATGGTCAATCTTTCTCGTTTGAGTACAGGACTGACCATCAGTCCGCGAATGGCGCGTATGCCTTCTCTATCCGAAATCACCTCACACCTTCACATTCCCACTTCCACCATTTCGCCCAAAACCCCTCCTCGCTTGGCGGTCAATACCAATCCCACCACCGTGCCGTCCTCGTCGGCCGCATTGGGCTCTGCGCTCGGCTCGGCTCCCTCGCCATATACTGCCAGCCCATCCGGCCGGCTCAAGCTCCCCGCTAGCGCAATGATGCGAACGCGCAGTGGATCTTCTTCGCAGGTAGTCACACTGGCATCTCTGGCCAAGATGGAGCGGACCGGATCGAGCGATGGACAAGGTACGCCCAAATCAGCTCTCCCGGATAGCGCAAAGAACAGCCCGCTGGCCGGGACGGACGCGGCGAGCCCTCAGCCGGATAGCGCTACGCACAGTCGACAGGCGAGCAGGGAGTACGTCGAGGGGTACAAGGACGTCCCGAGTCTCGCTGCGATCCGGCAGCGGATCAACTATGCTCAGGGTCCAGGGGCGGGGGATGACAAGGACAAGGATAAGGCTCAGGTGCCGGCGCCGAGCCAGAAGGGGAAGAAGCACGATGAGGAGGACGATTTGGAGACGGTCGAGACATTGTTGGAGGACGACAAGGGGGAGGATATTGCGCTGGGGACTGCCAGTACGAGCGCTACGATTGAGGCGGAGCTGCGGACGAGTAAGGGGCAACAGCATATGCTCCAACATCCTTGGTGAGTCCCAGCCTGCGTCCGTTGTGGTGCAAGCAGGGCTGATCTGACAGGACAATGTACTTTGACGCAAAGAGCTATATGCCACCAGTCGAGCAGTCGGCAGGGAAGGATGGAGGAGGTGACTATGAGAAGTCATTGCTGCGTGTTGGGAGAATAGACTCGGTGAGTTATATCTGTCAGTTACGTTTAGAGACGGCGCTGATCAAGCAGGTTGAGGCATTTGCCAGGCATATGAACAATCTCCGCCTGCCGTCTGTACTGAAGCCCAACTCGAACTACCATCTGTTCAAGGGCGATATCCGGCCGGTGGGTTTCTCCCTATATCAGCTTGAGCTTTGGCTGACAGTGTAGATGTGGGAAGATCCCGCGAACCATGCCGGAGGGAAATGGGTCATTCTCTTCCGCCAATGTCCGCACCTCTTCGATATCGCCTGGGCCAACTTGACAATGGGCCTCATCGGCCAAATGCTCGATGCAGAGGACGGCGTCTGCGGCATCGTAGCGAGCAACAAACCTCGTGCTCATCGCCTGCAAATCTGGACGAGGGATCGGGAGAATGTGGAAATTCTGAATGTGCTGGGGCAGCGGATCCTGGATATGATGAAGGTGGAGAAGAGTGAGATGGAGGGCATTTCGTTCGAATACCAGGTGAGCTACCCGGAACAATGAAGAGGAATCCGGCTGATCCGCCAGTATAATGCGTCGGACGCCTACCCGCCCGCCAACGCCTTCATCAACATCTCCTTTGCCTCTCGCGGCTTCACGCCATCGACCCCGTCTAGGCTCGGCATGACAGCGTCGCCCAGTCTCAACTTCCCTTCACCGGCTGGATCGGGAACTTCCCACCTCTCCCCGGCGCTGAGCTCCGCCAATCCCTCGCCTACCCCCTCAACCCACCCGCTCCCCCTTCATCCTCGACCCGGAAACCTCACTATCAACGTCATACCCCAACATCAAGGCTCCTCCCCGCTTCGCGGCGAAAACCGCCCGGTCTCGCCAATGATCACCCCCACGCCCTCGCCGAAGCTAGCGCACCATCTCCCCCGTCCGCCCAATTCAGAGACGATTAAGGCATCGACACTGTCCCCGTCCATGTCGTCTCCCTCCCTGTCTGGAGGCACAGGCATGAAACGCCTAGGTAGTGGGCAAGGGAGCAATGCTTTTGCAGGACCGATGGTCGGTTCGCGTAGTCCCCGAGCGGAGCCGGCACGATTGGCTGGTGTCTAGCCGTGGGCTGCTAGGGTTTTGCATTGTTTTAGTCATAGTACCTGTCTCTACCCATACCCATACCCTTGTACAGTGTCTTGCTTGATGCACGTGCTGCTGTCGGTCCAGCTGCGTGATCGGACTCGTACTCCGCAGAAGCACCATAGCTACGGCACCGCATTCCTCTAGCCGGGAGCAGATTTCCGGCCTGGCAACGGTGGCGACGAAGCACGCTGCGAAGGTAAATATCACTCGCTGGTGCACCATAACCTTCTCTACAGCAGACCTTCAAGAAGTCCCAGTATCCATATCGGATCATAGTAGAGTTTGGCGAACGCCAGAAAGTCTCGCGGACCGACTTCAAGATGGAAACGATCTTATCAGATAAGCAGGTACGTCTGTTCTTCCATTTCGGCCGACCTCATCCGATGGCCCGCCAGCTTCTCTGATGTGGTGCTATCATATACTATCGACCCGGCTTGGCAATATACTGGCGCATGTCCGTCGTATAAAGCACAACCCTTTGATCTTCCCAAAAACCCAATCAAGCCGTCTCCTTTCTTCCTTCATCACTCCCTTCAACTCCCTTGCCGCCCTTGCTTCCTTTCTCCGCTCCTAGTCTCCTCTATCTTCGCCGACATGCCTCCCGTCTGCCCCTTCATCCATTTGATACCTCAGCTCTCAATCGCTCCGCACTCCCCCGGTGGCTACCATTCACCCAACGGCGGCCCCATCTCCCCGCCCCTCGCCTCCCCCTTCGCGAGCGGCACCATGACGCCCTCGTTCGCGCCCAACGCACCTGCCGACTACCTTTCCGCCGCCGCCGCTCAGCTGCACAAAGGTGCTGCGGTCTCCGCAGACGATTTGAGCCTTCCCGAGAACCTGGACCTGGGATTGCCGATCTCGGAGTTGCTCAAGATCGGGACGCAGCGTGCGCATGCGGATGCGGAGCATAGTGAGGGCGCAAAGGAGCTGATGAGGGGTACGTTGGGGCTGGAGGAGTATATACGGTGGAACGTGATTCTATGGAGGGTATATGAGTGAGTTGGCTTTTTGCATGTCAGCCTGTCTATCATCGAGCCCAGCCCGGGCGTCACGGTGAGGTGGCTGAGGAAATGCTGATGAGGTAGCGCTCTCGAGCTGGCCCTGTCGGAACACTATGACCATCCCGTCCTTGCCCCAACCTACGATCCGCGCACGCTCGGCCGGTCCTCCGTCCTCGCGCAGGATATCACCCACCTTCTCACTCTCCTACCTACCACCTCCCCCTCATCCGTCTCCATCCCTCCACACAAGCTCACTGCTCTCTCAGCCCCCCTTCCACCCTTCCCTCTCGCCCCCTTCCTCTTACCGGTATTTACCGACCCGCCCGCCGCTCTGCTCGCTTATCTGACCCACATCAAATCCCTCTCGTCCTCACCTACGGCCGCATCCGGACTGCTCGCACATGCCTATGTACGGTATCTGGGCGATATGTCCGGTGGCCAGTTCATCGCTGCGCGGATCAAGAGGAGTTACAGTCTGAAAGGAGCGGACGGGCTACGGTTCTTCCATTTCGATCAGGCAGGGAGGGGGGCGGAGGAGCTGGATGATGAGCCGGGAGGCGAGACAAGGAAGAGGCTGGGCGAGCTGAAGGATTGGTATAGAAGGGGAATGAACGAGGGGGTTGGCGAGGACAAGGATCTCAAAGGTGAGTACTGCGGCTAGCGGATATTGATCGAGGATGAGCTATAGCTGACACGATAGCACATCTCGTGAAAGAAGCGAATCTCGCTTTCGCTCTCAATACCCACCTCTTCTCGTTGATTCAGCCCACCTCAGTACCGTCTGCCAGCAGCACCGCGAAAACTTCGAAAACTTCGCCGGTAGAAGCTGTTGCGCAGTCCGCACGCGTAGCCACTGCTCGTGCAGCGCAAGCTAGGCCACATAGCCCGTTCAGCTGGAGCGGGTCGGGCACGCTCGACAAGGTCATCATGGTGCTCGTGGCGGTACTCGTCGGGCAGGCGCTCAGGCGGGGAGTGCCGTACCTCGGAGAGCAGTGGGAGATGCTCGGACTAGGCGGGAAGTGAGAAGGGGGTGGATTGCTCAGGTTGTGTATAGATGACGACGATCACAAATGATCCACTACGAGCATGTATTATCAGCTGTCTATCTCTCTCTACACATGGAGCGTCGGGGTGGGAAAGGTATCAGAACAGACATCATGGGAAATTACATGTGAATATGCTGAGTAACCTGTGAAAAGGGGAGGACATGGCGTCTCCCCGTTAATGCTAACTATAGAATGGAACCCAATGTGACCTTCGTCGCTGTGACATGCGTACACCCCAAGCCCAACTTCTCTCCCATATCCCTACACCGCCGATAGCTCGCCTCCCTTGGACACCGCCGCCCCCTCTGTCCTCACGGTCTCTCCCAATCCGATTCGCGCTCAGCATCGGCCGAGGCGCTGCGGCCTAGTTCTTAGCGAAGTTGATGAGCCGGTTTGTAGCCTGGGATGTCTGGGAGAAGGGCTGGTGCATCTGGTCGTAATTCTTCGGACGGCGGAAGAGGAGGACATGTGGTTCCTGGGGCCTAGTCAGCGCTAGTCCACACAGAAGGCAGCGTGCCCCTACGCGAGACGTCGGACTCACAGGATCGTGGCGCATGTACATCTCCCATCTGAATGGTCAGTTCAAATCCAGAACTCAGAGCAGTATGCTTGAACCAGAGAACTCACCCTGGTGACTGCCTTATACCGAGTGCGCGCCATGTCTCTTCGCTGCACACTCCAGGTGGACAAAAGCGGAGGAGCTGTTTGGGGAGGATGACGTGTCTGCTTCGTGAGCTCGGGTCACGTACCCAGGGCCATCTCACGGCGCTGTACCGCTCGGACTGACGGCGATGCACGTACCTGTACTCGTAGTCTTCGTCTGTCTCATCAGATTGTGCGCCTTTTTGGAACAGGGGTGTACTCACTGGAATATCTAGGCGAGTATGATATCTTCTCTGCGAACTGCTCGACGGCCTTCCGCTTCTCATCTGCCGAGTAGGGTTTTTGGGTATACTTTGACATGCTGGCTGATGGGGTTGTAAAGGGGTGGTGGCGATGTGGGATGCTAGTGCGGAACGAAGCGAGCTGGAGAGTGGGATGTGATCGTCAAGGGCGTGATGGGTGTCGTGTGCTGCAGGGGTCAGCTTGCTCCTCGGCAAAGGGACGCGACGTATCCCTCCGACGGCGAATCCAGACGCGTATATCGCGCTGAGCATTCCAACGCGCTGCAAGAGAAGCAGAACCTACCGATGCTGAAGAGCAGACCGTAAAAAGTTGTTTGTGTGCGAAGTGGAGTGAAGTGGTCGCTTAGAGCTATGTATACCGTCTACCGATGCTGAGTTGTCTGTGCTATATATGTCGATGCTGGGAGCTTGGAGTATGAGCTGAAAGATGCAAAGTGAAACACTATGGGTGATTGTGATTGAATGGGATTGTTGACGGAGATGGAGGTCAACAAATGTCGGACAGGTACCAGGGTTGGATGAGCGTTACGGAATGTGGAGGTCAAGTCACGGCCGAACCTGCAGGGTTTGGGGAATGTAGAGGCAGTCGGTCAAGGGTGATAGAGTCAGCAGCAGGGCACGCGACCAGCACGCGACTGTGCGTCGTCTGTTCAGGGCTGTCCATGTCTCAGCGTAGTTGGAAGGGGGATTGATGGCTTTCCAGAACACCTCTTGCTAATGGCTGTCACAAGAGTCCGAGCACACGACCAATGGCGTCCCTGAAACAAATCAGTCGCGTTGAAATGTCGTAACGCCGTAACGCCCACCTCAGCGCCGAGTCGTCGACCTCGCTCTGGGCGCAACCTCTTCACCTTCCTCACACACTCGGAGAGCCTCGAGGAAGCACACGCTCGCTCTGACACCTCCCTTACCATTCAACCGTATGCCGGTGCTCGGCCGATTTTGTCGGAGGATCAGGAAACCAACACACGCGCCCTAAACACCTTCGGGCCGCAGGTTTCGTCTCCAAGCGACGAGTATTTCGCCAGGCTCAGACCCGACTTACGGCCACGCCCTCATCTGTCCAAATGTACCAAGCTGCAGCCCTCCCTCGGTGTCCCCTCCCTCGGTGTCTGGAAGTGGAGGTGTATGTACGATGAAACGGCTGCGGTGGTTGTGCTGAAACAAGCTCTGGAAGGTGTGTGGAATGTGCACGAGCCCCACCCTTTTCAGCTTTTGCCCCCCGTTTCATCATCAAAGGAGGGTGCACAAGCTTCAACAAGCGCAGCTACCCTCAATCAACAACTCGGTACGCGCTTGGGCGCTGGGCGTCATATATATATTGCCTCTCATCTTGCCCTTATACTCAACTGACATACTCACGACATCGTTCACGACCTCTTTTATACTCTCTCTCTTCCTTCCCACTCCCTTCTTCTCCCCCTCTCGCATCGCTTACACTGCGATCACCTCCACCAGCCAATCCGGCACTCACACTCCTTTGAACTCCCAGCACAGCTCAACACAGCCCAGACATCGATATATCAGTCAACGGGCGGACCCTCATCACTCGATTCGACGTCGATCTCGCCACAACCCCTCCTCCCCCCTCCTCACCTATCACGGTTTAACCTCGCAGGTCGAGTCAACCCGTATATCCAGTCATCAGAATGGTTCGCCACTCCACCTCGGTCCTCGGCGTCGCGCTCGCCGCTCTGGGCATGCTGGTCAGCCCCGTCGTCGGACAAGCCTGGGTCATGTCCGAGGGTATGGCCATCACGATGAGCCGGGTAGACCCCATCGTCAATCCTGGAGGGATAGCGGGACACGTCCATAATGTCCTCGGCGCGTCCAAATTCAGCCGTGAGTGTGACCTGAGTGGTATGCGACATTGGAGCAGAGCTGACGCTTCCAGAAAACCTGCTGAGCCCCGCCGATCAGCTCTCGTCCAAGTGCAGTAGTCTGAACGTCCAGGCGGACAAGTCCAACTACTGGGTCCCGTAAGTCACCTTCCTTCATCGGGGTATGGGACTTCCCGCTGATCCCTCAGACAACTCTACTACCGGTACAAAGACAACACCATGGCGCCCATGCTCGGATCTGCCCGCGTCTACTACTTCAACAACGCAGCGAACATCAAGCCCTTCCCGCCAGGCCATAGGATGATCAGCGGTATGACCTCGACCCGAAACGTCAGCGACGAGAAAGCCTTCGGTCTGTTGATCTCCTGCAACCACGGCGCGCAGACGAGCTACATGCCCAACAAGACTTCTCACCCGGGAGGATGCGGACTGGTCACGCTCGGAATCTTCTTCCCGAGTTGCGGAAAGGCGGATGGTTCGCTCGATAGTGATGATCACTTGTAGGTCGCTATTACTGTGATTGAGAAGACGTGAATGCTGATCTGGCAGCTCGCACATGGCTTGGCCACACAATTACGTCGGATCTACACCTGTACCGCACGTCGCAGGCGAGTACTGCCCTGACTCGTGAGTCCTGCTGAAGATCCGCCGCACCCTTGTGGAAGTAGCTGACATCAAGGCACCCTATCCACTACCCTTCTGTCTTTGTCGAGGTGAGCCAAGCGCGACTTTGAGCCTCATCAACGCTGACCCCGCAGCACAACTATTGGTTCAACGACGCTCAGCCATGGAGGAACGAGGACGATCTTTTGGTGCTTTCCAACGGGGACACTACCGGTCTCGCCTACCACGGTGACTTCCACAACGGCGTAAGTGCTTCATCATCATTCCTGATAACCTTGCTGATGGTTGCAGTGGGATCAGAAGGTCCTTACGGATGCGATCAACCAATGCGTCGTCGGCGATGGCGTCTCCAACTGCCCGCCGTTCGCGCCCTCCGTCAGCAGGGATGATGCCTGGAATTGCCGTCTTGAGGGTGATGTGCCTGCAGAGTATGTACATCTCGCCTTGTCAAAGCTCAAGCTGACTGTCCAGGGATATCGGTATCGTCACACCCCTTGCCAACCTTCCCGGTTGCAACCCCGTCTGGAAGGCCAGCATGTCCGACACCAAGCCGACCTGCGCGGTGGCGCCTCCTAAGCCCGCCTACGTCGCCCCGAACGCATACTTCAGGTCTGACTGGGTGAGCTAGATACTCTGGCAAACTGGCGCATAGCTGACCGGCAGCAACGCATGAATATCCCCCTCGCCTACCCCAACGCCACTACGGACAAGCTCACCGACTGGTACCGCCCCACTACCTTCAAAGGTATCCAGCCGGCACCCGGAGGTGGATCCTCCTATCTGAAAGTCTGGGGATCAGAGGATACCGCCAAATACGTCAAGGTATCGACGGCAGAGGACGTCGCCAAGGTCTTCGTCGGAGACGGTGATGTCAAGCTCGACTCGCCTGCCCCAGCATCGTCTTCCTCCGCTGCTGCCTCCAGCTCTGCCTCGACTGCCGCTGCCGCGTCCTCGGCTGCCTCCCAACTCAATTCGGGGTCCGAGATGGACGCTGTTCAGCTGAATGCGAACCCCGTCAAGTCCGCTTCGTCCTCGGCGGCCGATAGCTCGGACGGTCTCCCTACTGTCACCGTTACACACTCCGCCCCGGCTGTCACGGTTACTGTCGCAGACAAGACTTGCCGGTGAGCTGAGTGCTCCTGTGTTCATTGACAAGCATCCTGGACGCTAGCTGACGTTGTAGCCGGTCCAACAGCAAGCGCCTCCTATCGCGCAAAGCGGGCGAGATGAAGGACACCATCCGCAGCCATGTCTCGCGGCGAAGCAGGCGGAAGGCCGTCCAGGGGTAATCGGTGGGAAGGATGAGGGAGCCCCCTTTTGTAGATAATTTGTCCTTTCTCTCGGTTTCCGGCGGGCAGTGGGTACAAAACATATAGCGACAGGGCTGGGACCTGGTCGAGCAGATGCAGAACGATGAAACACGCCCTACTTGCTGTTTTAGCTCTTCCATAATAGAGGTTTGACGAGGTTCATACTATCTTCTCTCGGACTTGGGACTATGGATACAAACAGCTAAAAATGAACTAGACAACCGTATCCGCAGCATGAACAACCCGATCCAAAAGCTATAATACAACGAAACGTTTCTCCGTCAAATGTCCTCCTCCATTCCCCCACCTCCATCAAGCATTCGTACTCTGCCATCCTACGGGTACCGCCAATGACCCACTTCCTAGCCCCGCCCCTCCCGTCCCCACTCCGAATGTAGACTCCCCGTACATTCCCGCCGCACCCTCTCCCTCCTCATCCCCTTCATCCTCTCCATCAAACATGGAAAAGCTCGCCCGTTTCCCATCCGCCCCAGTCAACGTCTGACTCGCGAGCCGTTTATTCCCCGGCCGAGCCGACGCGCTCGTCACCTTCCCGCCGGGCTGTTGGGTGTGCGTATAATTCGCGTACATCTGCGCTGGGGCGAGGTGGGACGGCTGTCGGACCTGGACAGGAGTCTGATGATGGAGATTAGACAGTTGTTGTTGGTATTGCGACATGATGCGTGGGAATGTCGCCGAAGTAGGAGTAATCCCGCCGCCGAGGTCGAATTGGCCGTGGATTCCAAACGAGGGAGCCCGTTCTGGACCCAAGGTCTGATCGAGAGCCTGATTGCGCTTGAAGACGCTCGCTATGGGTCGGGCGACGGGGTCCGGGCCGAGAGCAGGGGCGGAGGAGGTAGGGAGAAGAGCGTAGTCGGGGAAAGAAGGGGATGGCGCGGATGCAGGGGGTTGCGCTTGGGGTTGAGACTGGTCGAATGGGAATTCGGCGGGAGAGAGGGAAGAGGAAGCGCCTGTCTTGCCCCGTTTACCGTTGATGCCCGGGTGCTGCATCGACATGTTGAAGGAAGCCTGGCGCTGCTTGATTTCCTTCTTCCACTCATTCGACACATCATCCGCCACGGCTGTCTCCTTGCCGTCTCCCTCCTCCGGCGCGGCCCTACCGGCCACCCGTGCACCATGTGAAGGAACAGGCATCGGCGTTGTGCCGCCAAAGCCGCCATCACCGAGGCGAGGCGCCAGGGGGTTGTAGTAATTGCTGAAGAAGGTGTGGTTCCCTAGAAGCGGGGACGTCAAGTCCGGCATGGAATTGGACTTTGACAGCGTCCGCAATCCCATACCCGGCCGAGGTGTCTGGATAGGCAGCGCCGCCGTTCCAGACTCGAGGAAGCTATTCTTCTCTTTCCGAGGCGTCGGACCGGTAATTGGCTCCGTCATGAACAGCTTCCACAGATCCTTGACGTCCGACATGCTCGGCATGCGGCCAGCAGGATCCGTAGCGTGGTCACCGGCCGTAGCGAGCATGGTCGGCCGTTTCTGCTCGTACTGATACTGGCCGGAGGTGAAGAGTTGTCCCGGCGCCATGGGCAGACCCGAAGGAATAGGGTTGCCAGCCGAGTCATGCAGCGTCATGTTGTTGAACGCTGTGGCCCAGACCCCGCCATTCAGACTTGCCCGACGCCGATGTTCAAGTGTTTGCTGGAAGGTCGCCTCGTCCATGTCAAGGAAGGATGATAGGTTGACCGATGATCCCGCTTGCGAGGCGGTGGCGTCGTCCTCATCATATGCCCGAGGATCGCCGTTTGTACGGAAGTGGTACATCTGGTCCAGGGGCGCCTCGGGGGCAGACACGGATGCTTCGGTGCCAGCCGCAAGAGGAGGAGGGGGGATCCACATTGACGCGTCGGCGTAATTGGGCTGGTAGGCACCGGGATCGAGCGAGACCGGCATCGCGCCGACGATGGGGAGGTCGTACGAATTTTGTAAAGGGGTGGGTTGGGTGACGGAGGATTCCCGCCCCTGTCCCGCTGCGGCGTCCACTATCTGGCCAAACGAGATCGGACCGGCCGACGTGGCTCGGGGCTGCTCCGGCTCGCTCAGACCCGACGGACTGGTCGTGTGGCTCGTGAGCGCCGGCGTTGACCCCAGGGGGACGAGCGGGGAGGATTGGTCGCTTAGGAGGGTTGTAGTGTTCGATAGCTGCCTCTGAGGCGCTACCGAAGACAGCAGCCCCTGCGGTCCTTGTGACCAGCTGGGCTGGCCAAGAGGAACGGACGAGTACGAGCTTGTCGAGAGATTGGGATGGATGATCGTCTGCGGCTGTTCGTGTGTGATAGGAGGGTACGTCTCGTGCCGATATGTGAGTGGGTAGTTTGATAGGGGCTGCGCCTCCGCCAGCTGCCAATTCTGCCGAGCCGGATGGGATGGATGCAGGTTGTACAGGTGGGTCGGTACCGAGCTGGCGTATTGTACCTGGCTTTGCGATGGAATGTTCCCAGCTGATGTCCTCCGGACCGCTTGTTGGATTTGTACGGGTGGCGGGTTGGTGGCCGTATATTGACCGGCCTGGGGCATGATGGGGCTGACGCTGGAGTAGGGGGAGGAAAAGGTGGATTGCGGTGAGACGCTCGTGTTGAGCACAGCGAGTGGGAGCGGCAAGGATGCACGCTGGGCCGTGGTCGTCAATGCCGCGAGAGGATTGGCGGCAGCCCGAGGTTTTGTGATCTTGGTGTATGAACAAGCAAAGTTCTTGTTGGAACAACGCACTGTCAAGTCAGCTATGCCCCAGCTGGCGAGAACCACGGGAGGCTTACAGCACGGTTCCGCAAAGTCACACCTGACTTTCGAGTGATTGCACTGATCACACGCCCGCTTCTTTGGGCCCGCCTGAAGCTCGGTCTGCCCGCTCCCCCAAGACCCGACCGAAGGGTTCCGTCCCATGCTGCTGCTCGACGACCCCTGCGCCGAATTCTGCATCGACATGGGAGCGCCTGTGAACCCCGGCGGGGGCATCTCGGTCTGTACGCTGCTCCCGTCCGGCCCAGCGATCCCGGCATTGACAAAAGGATCCGAGAATGTTGGGGGAAGATGCGGTGGCGGCGGTGCGTTCTGATATGAGCGCGGGTCTGCGCTGGCGTTGTAATTGCTCGGGCCGGCGACAGGGTAGTCGGTCGATAAGGTCTGAAGGGAGTAGACGGGGGCTTGCACGACATTGTGTGCGGCAGTAGTGGTGCTCTGCGGGGTGGGGCGAAAGGCATTATGAGGACCGAGCGAGAATGAAGCAGCCCGAGCCCTATCTTGCGGTTTCAAGATGGGCTGACCGTCCGCGTGCGAGCCGAGAGATTTGCGCCTGCCCTTTTTGCTCTCCTTCGGTGGTCCTCCTTCTTCTTCCGCTCGGTGGGTCTTGTTGACGTGTCGAGAGAGAAGGTCGCTGGAGTATCAGCTGGCTGCCAAACTGTGCGAATATGCCTCCGCAAAGTAATCGCAAGGACCAAAATGCTCACCTTCTGGCGAACCGCAATGGGCACTCCTTACATGCATATGGCTTGTCTCCCGTATGTGACCGGAGATGCCGCCCGACATGCTGCGGCCTGGTGAAGGTCGCATCACACAGCTGGAGCAGGATCAGCAAAAGTTTCCCTTTCTGGAGTCCGAAACATAGGAAGGCTCACGGGACACTTGTGTTCCCCTCCCATCCTGTGATCCTATTCCAAGAACTCCTCCCCGGCCGTTGAAGCTGATTGTCCGTTGTTGGGCTTTCGAGGAAGCGAGTTGAGCGCTTCTCGAGCCAAGCTGAAGTGTTGATATGTGTGACAGCTGGTCGCCGAGCAAGACTCCCCTTCAAACCCGTCCGTTCTCCTGTCCTATTCCCTCTCCTTTTGTCCTCCTTTGTCCTGATCACCGCCTCCTGTTATTTCCAGCTCGTTCCGTCGCCCAGTCTGCCGGCTCCCGAAGTGCAGGTACGAGCACCGAAGATGCGGTATGAACTTGATGGCGGTCGGACTAGTAGATCTGCTGATCTACCTTTAGCGTCGGGTGTATGATGTAAGCTCCGAAGCGCGTGTATGGCGGGAGCTAAAGAAGTCGAGTTGTTGTTTCCGTCTCTGATGCTGCGCGTTATCTACCACAAGACACAAAGGCAAACCGATGCAGCCTAAGATGTAGTTGGGGAAGGCAAGCAGCAAAGCGAGTTCTCCTTGCATGGGCGTGAGTGGGACAATGCAGAGTCAGTTACACGGGGAGATCATCCATAGTGTTCAAATTACTCAAAGTGGAAAGTGGGCGACAATAATGAGTACGGTTACATTCGTGCCTTGATATTACGGCAAAAGTGGCGGATTCAATCTGTCTCACTGACGTCAGTGACCTTGTTTAACCTGCTTTCGGCAGCGAATCCGGCGCCGCATTCCTCGGTCTCAAATCCATGTCATAGAAACGAGAGAAGTGAGACAGTGGCAGTGGCGGTAGCGGGAACAGGCAAGGTGGCGCGAGGTCTGCGTACTCTATACCGTGCATACCGCGTAGCAAGCCTACATAAAACTATTGAACTAGATATAACCCTTCTCCGCTTAGATCCGCCCCATCCCATCCAGTGGTCCCCGCCGCCTCCTCTCATTCATCAATATCCCAGCCTCCGCCGCCCTCCCCACATGCACAGACTCGACACGCGCCTCACTCATCTCCGACATGGGCGTCCCCGGCCCACTTGCGCCTGTATAGTGGCCCACGATATCGTATCCTGCAGGCCACCCATGCTGCTCCCCTTCGCTCCCGTACGAGTACCGCCGCGAGTAGTCGACCGAGCCTGGTACCGGAGCGTTGTCATACTCGCCATCATCGAGCATGTCGACCGAGTCGTGTTTCCCCGGCATGGCTGGAGGGTTCTCGAAGGGATTGCGGGCGGGAACGACCTTGATAGATCTACCGGTAGCGACCGTTGACGCGCGGGACATGGGGCGGGGGTAGCCAGGTTGTGGGGTTTCATCTCTGTCCCGACCGGAGTCGGTCCGCCCGAAGCTGGGGACAGTATCGTCAGTGTCCAGACGCTCGATCGTCCCCATACCTGCACCGTTTTGCATCGCCTCGCCATGCCGCTGACCCCTGCTGGGGAAGAACGACTTGACGCCATCCCCAGCAAATCGCTTCACCCAGAACGGTGGTGGGGTCTCGAGGTCCGACCGCGGTCGCTGTCTCTCCCGCTCTTGAATCATGGCGCGAGCGGCGGGCTGGGCGGCAAAGTTGTAACCCTCCGATGAGGTTCCGGGGTGGACGAGCCGGTCCGAGTCGTCCGGTAGCAGGGGCGTTTTCGATCGGCCAAACTTGAGAAAGTTCTCGCCGGGCGCCATAAGCGAGGCGATGCTTCCGAAGGTAGATTTGCGGGGGAGAAATGGACGAGGCTGGGTGTGACCGGCGTCGTTGTAGTCGATGAAGCTCTGCTGGCCCGCCACAGGAGTGGGAGGAGCGGTACCGCGGAACTGCTGCTCCGTATGTTCGTCATACACCGGTGTCTTCTCCTTGGTCCACGGCCAGACCTTCTCCTCCCCTCCTCCTCCTGGGCCCGCCGCCTCGCTCTCGCCCTCTTGTCCCCGCCATGACCGGTACCGCTCCTCCCCACCCGAGTTCCACGCGACCACCAGCAGCCCGACGAGCGCAAAGCCCAGCCAGACACCGATAAGGGTTGCGTAAAAGTTGCGCTCGTACTCAATGGCCTGTTGGAAATGACGAATGAGGTCCCCGACGATCCCCTCATCATCCTTCCCGTCGGCGCCAGTTCCAGATCCGACAGCAGCGGCGGAGATGGGACCCGTCATCTCGGCCATAGCCGCCGGGGAGAGCATGAGGACGTCGGGCGGGAGGGTAGGGAGGTTGATATGCGCGTGGTCTCGGAGCCAGGTAAGTGCGGCGGAGAGCGAGTCGATCTTGGACCCGAGGATACAGTACATGAAGGTGTTGATGGGATTGTAGAGGACGGTTCCGCCGAAGGTTTGGTTCAGGACTAGATGTCAGCTTAAGACGGATGATCACAGCGCCTCAGCTCACCCTTCTCAATATCGTCATAGAAATCCACCAGCGTCGCGTTCAAAGCCACTCCAGTAGTGTTCACCCAATGCCCGAAAAGCTCCTCGTCGATCCGCTTCTGATAGCCCGCGACGACGAGGTTGTAATCTGCCGCGTACTGCCGACTTGCATTGGTAGCCATTGCGTTGAGCTTGGCAGTGATGGAGTTGGTAGACTGCGCGACGGTAGCGTTGGCGTTGGCCCGGGCGTGATTCCTGATACCGTTCAGAGCGACAAGTTGGAGCTGGAGAGAGAGGAAGCCGATGGCCGCTATGAAGAGAAGGGCGAGGCAGGTGGGGTGGGAGAGGTAGGCCACTACTTGGTCAGCTTTACTAGGCACGACAGTGGGATCTGGCAGCCAAGACTTACGGTACCACCTGACGTTGATCCTGGTCCGCTCGCTCCGCGTGAACCGCCTCAGCACAGGCGAGCCGTACTTCTCCAATACCGGGTTCTCGATAATCGCCACTGCGCGCCAAGCGTCCGCTCTGCCCTCCCGCTCCCACTCCCTAACTACCAGCTCCACCGTATCCTTCATCGCCTTCCACCTTCTCCACTCCCATACGCACAGCGTCCCCCAAACGAGGAAGAGCACAAGAATCATCAACCCAATCGAGATATTGGCGAGCTTGTGCAGGGCGTTGGCCGTATCGTCCACCAGGCTGGTATCGAGATTGCCGCAGAGCTCTGCCTCCATCTCGCGCGCCGCGTTGGCCGAGAGGGACGACAGGGATGGGGTGGGCAGCATAGAGGTGTTGAAGGACGAAGCGAGCTCGAGGCGGGTAGAGTTCATTTCTGCCTTCAGCAGGTTGAAGGGCTTTTCGGTGAGTGTATTGAGCTTCTCGCGAAGGGCGGTGAGGGATGGGATGGTAGCGTTGAGTCGAACGAGCGAGTCCTGAAAGTCGGTCGAGACTTTGACGTCCTGGAGACTGCTCAGGGAGGGGATGGAGAATTGCGGGATGGAGATGTTGACGCTGATGAGGCTCGTTGCGCTCTGAGATGTCAGCTCGGGTCTCGGAGGAGCAATTGGAATGCTGAGCTCACATTAAGCTTCGTAGCCGCCTCCTGAATAAACCGGTTCGCCGAGGCGATGTCGTTCTGGATATTTGACCGGGCAGCGTTGAGACTGGATGTGACGCCGTCACTGATCTGTCTACGTCAGCTTTGACTCCTGGGACACCAATCCAAATGGCAGAACTCACGCCCTTGACTGCTCCAATCATCAACTCCAGCGTTCCCCTCACGGCCAGCTCAATCGTGCACATGAGCAAGCTCCTGTACGTATCCAGCATAAAAATCACCACCACTTCCACCACCGTCACCACATCCATCAAGACGCTCCCTATACCCCTGATCGTCGCCTGCGCCGCGCGAACCATCTCCTCATTCGTCTGCATCGCGAGGTACCGCGGCAAAGTCTGCAGAGTGGCTGCACCCTTCGCGAGCCCAGAGCACGCCGAGAGCATACTCGAACGGAGAGAGGCCGCCATGTCCGTCGTAGAGGAGCGATTGGCGATCAGGTGGGCGATAGTGAGGATTAGGGGAATGAGAGCGGGGGAGAGGGTAGTGAGGAGTAACCGGGGAGCGAGGGTAAGATGGGGTCGGAGCCGGGTACCGGATGCCGCGGGGGGTGGAGGTGACTTGTACCGGTCCATATCGGTCGGAGTGTGCGGTAGAGAGGCGGTCGAGTGATAGTGCGCGAAAGGGGGTCGAGTGGAGGGCGGGGTAAGAGGGACGATGTGGTCCGGGTTGATATAGTTGGTTCGGGGTGGGGCGAGGTATTCTGCGCCGGACATAGTGGCAAAGTGCAGATTATAAGCGGTGAGGAGCCTGAGTGAGTGAGGACGTAAGATGAAGTGAAGAAGAGGAGATCGTCAGTGGCGGGATCCCCTTCCTTATCCCTGCCCGACCGCCATCCTCCCCTCCCACGCAGAGAGCGTACGGGTGAAAAGGCGCCATGCCTCTTCCTCCCTCCCATAGTGTTTCATGTCCGTATACTATTGTCCGCGCTGCAGCGCCTGTTCACCGCTTCGAGTGGAGAGATGTATCATGGACAAAGAGCGCCCAAAAGTTGAGAGGTGATCATGGCCAGATGAAACACGGTCAAAACGTTCCAAAACACGGGGAAGGCGAGGAGCGGAATCAAACGAAACTGAGGAATGTGGATGTGGCGGCGATCGCCGAGAGTCTCGCTTGAACGCGCCAGCGATGATGATACCGCAGGCAGGTCACAGCGATAGAATACCTCAACCTCCGCTCTTTCCTCCTATACCCGCAACCCCTTACAGCACTATGGCACTCTTCGACCAACGACCAGCGTACGCGCACGAGCCTACAGTGGCTCCTATCGAGCAGTACGTCCCTTCCCGATCAGTACCTGTCGAGATATAGCTCGATAAGCGTCCGGTCCCTTTGGGCGAGCTAGAGCTGATGAGCAATAGCCGATTCAGCCCGTACTCTGATAACGGTGGAACCATCCTCGCTATTGCCGGAGCGGACTTTGCTGTCATTGCGGGTGACACTAGGCAGTCGGAAGGGTACAGCATTCAGACTAGATATGCGCGAAAGGTCTGGCAATTGTGAGCTATCTTCCGACCCCTCATCATGGATCCAGCATGAAGCTGCCATGCTATCTGCTCAGGACGATCCGGGAAGTAGCTGACATACGCAGGACCGACAATGCTACTCTGGCGACCAACGGCTTTGCTGCAGATGGGAAGAACTTTGTCAAGCGAGTCAAGCAGAGACTGGAGGTGAGCTGCAATCCCCGCATGGCAGTGTGAACATCCAACAGCTGACATTCTCAGTGGTACGAGCACGCTCACCACAAGCCAATGGGCCTCAAAGCGATCGCCCGTATGATCCAGACCATGCTCTACGGCCGCCGCTTCTTCCCCTACTACGTCTACAACATTCTCGGCGGGATCGAAGAGGACGGTACCGGTGCCGTCTACTCGTTTGACCCTGTCGGATCATACGAGCGCGAAGCGTGCCGAGCGGCCGGAGCCGCCCAATCCCTCGTGCAACCCTTCCTCGACAACCAAATCTACTTTAAAAACCAGACACCCGCTCCCGGCGCAGAAGCCTTTGTGCCCGGTCGGTTACCCATGGCGACGGTGCTCGGGCTCGTCGTGGACTCGTTCACGTCCGCGACGGAACGGCATATCGAGGTGGGAGATGGGCTGGAGATGTATGTGGTGATGAAGGAGGGAAGGCAGACGACGGATCTGACGGATGAGGGACAGTTGCCGGCGGGGATGAAGGTGGAGGAGCTGGGGAGTATGGGAGAGGGACGAGGGGAGAAGACGTTCCTGGTTTCGATGCCGCTCAAGCGGGACTAGAGGGTGGGATCATGTACAGCAGAGAAGATGGTAGAAGATGCAGCAGCAGTCTCGACATTCTGCATAAAGGCTACATGGTTATACTCAGGCGGTGATGTATCGACCATCAGCTGGCGGCTCTACGAGATGTGAGAGGGTGGAGAATATGGCGTTGTGCTACAGCATCAGTACGGTGTCGAGCGGAGAACAGGGCAGTAGAGACATACTATCAGCTGCCGAAGTTAGCCATAATATCCCTAGTATCATCTCAGAGCTAGCTGCCAGACTCACTTGGTGGTCCTCCCGCTGCGGCAGACCTGAGACAATGATCGCTCCGACAGGTCCCACCTCGTTCCCCTTGATCCAGATAGGTACCCCTCCGCCGGCGCAAGCGAACTCGGGGAACGGGAAACCCACAGCCTCTGCTGTCTTGCCTGATGCTTTGAGCCTGGAGTATCAGCTGAATCCTTGATGGAGATTTATCCACCTCCTGCAATAGACAAGCCCTACGGCCCAAAGCCTGACAGGGTAGTCGTGTCACTCACGTCTGACCCATCTTCCACGAACTCCCTCCTGACTTGCGCACCGTATTGAACTTCCCCTCTACCCACTTCCAATTCCCAGGACCGACCGTCGGCCCCGAGCCGACCGCAGCAGCAAAGAGGATGTGCCCACTGAAGAGCTGAATCTGGATGACGATACCTGGACCTCCGGGCTCGTCGACCGTGGGATAGGTGTCGAGAAAGTGTTTCCGGATGGCCAGGCCGGTCTCGAAGGCTGTGTGGTGTGTGAGGGAGGTGTAGGTCACGCGGGGCTCGGGGACGTCGTCTGCGGGGAAAGAGGGGGGCATGATGGGCTATAAACAATTGACAGGAGTTGATGCTAATGAGCAGTAGATGGCGGGCGCTGAAGGCGTTGGCTCGGGTGGAGGTCAAAAGATGCGAGGAATGTTTCAAGCGAAGTTCAGCAGGCCGCCTCCAGCTAGCAGCTAGCTTCTCAGTGCGGGGTGATCTGCTGGCGCTCGTCGACTATGTACATCTATAGCTACGCACTATATACAACGAGAAACATGATAATTGTTCAGACTGAAAACCTAAGCTGAACCGTCCTTGGCCGTATCCTTCGCCTTGTCTTTCGCCTTCTCCCTCTCGACCCATCGCGCCGCATACGTCTTCATCTCCACCATCGCCGCGTCCATCTCCCCCATAACCCCCTTGACCGCCTCGCACGCCTCTTTCGCCGCCTTGTGTCGCTTCTCCACTTTCCCATACTTCGCCTTCAACACCTCATTCTGCGCCTGCTGATCCCCCTCCGCCGCCGCCAGACCATCCACCGTCCCGTGCAGCAGGTCACGGTATCGCTTCATCGCCGCCGTCTGTGTCTCGACGAGGGTATCGAAGCGGGTCTGCGCAGTCTCAAGTTTGGCGACTTGTGACGCCGTTTCGATCCAGGCACCACGGTGAGTGGTCTCGCCGGCCGGAGGAAGGGAGTACCTTGCGACTGCTTGTATGTCCTCAAGATCGAGATTTTGAGCGTTGAGTGTGTGAAGGGCAGCGTATTCTGGGCGAGACCTGATCGTCAGCCAGGTCCACTTTTGCGATGTAGCAGTTTGCAAGGCACTCACGACTGGAGTTTCCGGATCACCTCATGGAACGCCCTCCCGGCGAGTGCGTCGGGCTGACGCTCATTATGGTACAAGCAATCGCGAGACCCGAGCCGATAAAGCTGGCGAGCGCGAGTGAGGGATTCCGCCGATCCAGGCCCGCCGTATTTCAAGATCCGCAGGTGGGGCAAACCAGAGAGGACGGGGCTCGTCGAGTACGACGACGGGACGCGGGACTTGATCTCGAGGGTGTGTAAGGAAGGGCAGTGCTGGGCGCACAGCTCGACAATGTCGTACCAGGCTACGCCTTCTACCGCCTCAAGCGCGAGGTTCCGGGTCTCCGGACCGAGCAGACGTACGATTTGACCGAGTTGTTCTTCTGTGAGCATTTCGACGCATCGCGAGGAGAATCCCCGCAACGGTACGTTTCCGTCCCGCTGACGGCGAGCGATAAAGGCAATGGCCTCGTCGAACGAGAGGGCGCGGAGGAGGCCATCGCCCACTATGATGCTGGTGACGCGCCGATCGAGATCGGACTCGAACAACCAGGACCTGCACCGGCTCCGGGTCGCTAACCGATCTGCGTCCGACGTATATCCCAGCTCTTGGATGTCGAGTGCGATGGTGTGGGCGACCTCGAAACCTGCATGTGCGGGAGACGGAGGTAGGGTCGGCACCGCGTGATCGAGGAAATCATCAGGCCACAAGCTGAGCCTGACTTGCGTTTCGAGGTGGACTTTGGGCGTCTCGTCCAGTACGGAGATGGTGTATAACTCATCCCTGAAATTGTAGCCCTTGAGACATGATGCGCGGTCGTGAAGGATGGTCGTCAACCGAGGGTACTTCTTCTTCCACAGCGTGATCTCCCTGAGGCAGCTCTTGGCATCGAAGACCACGGGGTTGAATCGGGCGCGGGACCGCTTGTGGGGGTAGATATCGTCGATGGATGAAGGGGCGTTCTTATCGATGACCCGGACGGCATCGCAGTAGGTAACGCGTCTGGCCTGCACAGTCAGCCCATGACCTCTGGAGTAGTAAGGTGATGACCCACAGTCGCTCTGCTCATCCTTGTGATTATTCCCGCGGGGATAGTATGATACAACACCTCCGCCACGCTCGCCGTCACCGCCTTCTCCAGCCTCAGCATCCCCGCCAACGTGCCCTTATCCAGCAAATCAAAGATCTTGCCTCTGATCTCGAGGGTATTGTAGACTTCCTTCGCGTGCTTCCCGCCTCGCCCCGCCGCGTCATCCTCCGCCGCTGCCGCTGAACCGGGCACCGATTTGGTCCGCCTACGTGTCGAGCGGGTCGACGTGACTGGGGCTGCGACCGGAGAGGTGGGGGCATACGCCTGATCGTCTGACGATAGGTCCGAGTCGTCCGCTTCGGCGGTGGTGCGTTGGCGCGTTGAGCGCTTGGCTGGAGCCGAGGTCGAGACCGACGACGTGGGCGTGTACGCGTGCTCTACTGATGTTTTTTTGACTGACGTGGCCTTCTTCTTGCGTGCAGCAGGCATGATGGAGTTCGACAGGGATGATGTAGGAAAGAAGGAAACGGCGAAGTGAACTTTAGCGGTCAGTGCGCGCTGGCTGACGGTGGTGACGTCACGGTCCAAGTGGGACGCGTTTGAATTGGCTGCAGAAGCCCAGCAGAGTCATCCTCTGTACAGAAGCTGAAGGTGGACATGTCTGCAGCCGTGTACATTATCATGAGCTAGTAAGAGCGACAGCGAAGTCCGAGTACAGTCACATATTAACATCGCTTGCAATTATCATCGTACGAGGAAGGGAGAAGCAGCACAGGCTCCGCGTCCGCAAAATGTACCCCCTACAGTGCCACCGCATTTGAAGCCCGCGCGACTAGCCCCATGCTGGCTGACTGCGTGTTCTTCCCCGACAGAGAGCAGCGGCATCCTCGCCTGTCGCTGGACCCCATCGGTCTTTGTTCTCTCGCGGCGTGCCCTCCTGTTCCCAGCTCCCATATCTCCTTTGATCTCACTCGCTCATTCCGCCTCTCCAGCGACCCTACTCCTCAGATCCCGCATAACCCCCGGCAATTCCTCCTGCATGAACCGAATCTCCTCTTGGAACTTGCCTAGGCGCTGGATGAACGCCTGGTCCGTCTCGCGCGAGAGCTCGGGTGTGAACTGGACGATGGCGTTGTAGGGGTTCCGAGCGCGTTGAGCTTGTTTGGCCGGGTCGAGCTCTTTGAAGGTACGGAGGCGGAAGTTGATACCTGGTCGAGTAAGCTTAATCCATTCGCAGTCGATCTCGGAGCCGGAGCTCACTTGATCCCTGTCCTGGCGTAAGGATACAGTTGAAGTCCAGTATTTTGTCTTTGGGCCCATACCGCCCGTCCCTGATCTTGACGCCCACGCAGTTTAGCTCCGTAATGTCCTCGTAGAGCCGGATGATCGCTGCGTCTTCGGCGGACTCGTCAGGCGAGACGACTTTGTCGACAGTCGGCGCAGGGGCGGTTGAGCGGGACGCTTGAAGGCCTTGGGAGAACTGCTGTTCCGCCTTGTACATCTTCTCTAGCTCCGCATCTACTTCGTCAGTTTTGTTGCAGACGGGCCGATGCTTCCGATCCATTCAACTCACATTCTGTATTCCTCTTTGCGAGATCCGCGTCCGCCCTCTCCGCCGCTTCCTTGAGCGCCTTGATCTCCTTCGGGTCCGCCTTGGGCGCGTCGGCCCGAGCGGCCTTCTCGAGACCTTGAATCTTGGCTTGCAGCTTCTCATTCAGCTGAGTGAGGGTAGAGATGATGTCGTCCTTGGCTAGTATATCAGCTTCTGCCCTTGGCTGCAAGACAAGATTGATATCAGCTCACCCTTTCCCTGAACCTCGATGTTCGCTTTGAACTTCTCCAGCGTGCTCTCGGCGGACGTATTCCGCAGATTGGACAGCTCCTCGAATTGCCGAGCATAGTCGTCTCGTTGACTTCGGAGACGCTTGCTCTCAACTTCGAGCTGGTCTGTCAGCTCTCTGTACAGCTGATAGCTGCGATCATACTGGATGTACTCACCTGATCCACCTTCTTCTGCGACACCGCTCCCTTCCCTGCTGCACTCTCCGGCTTGACAGGCCTTTCCACCTCCACCTCCTCCACCGCTGTTGGTGCCTCTTCTACCGCGGCCGCAGCTGGAGCCGCTCTCGCCTTGGCGGTCCTGCCCTTCGCTGCGGCTTTCGGGGCAGCTTTGGCGGGTTTCACTGGAACGTCCGGGATATCTTCTTCGTCAGCCTTCCGTCCCCGTAGGTGAGTAGGAGGAATCTACCATCGACCACCCCGCTTGCTAGTACATCGTCGTCTACTTGTGCTAGAGGGGCATTCTCCTTTCCTCCCTGACGGGTCAGCTAGAGACATCGGAAAAGGGAGGCGATGGACGAGCTCACCCTTTTGGGCCCTCTTGTTCCTGCTGCCATCTCGCTCAGCCCTTCTAGATGATCTTGTCGATAGGTTTCCTTGCAGGCTTCTGCTCTTGCAAGTAAAGCGATAAGTATTGGTATGATAGAAGCCGAAAGTCGTCTCGAAAGAGAGGTTGATGGTGGAAGAAAGAAGCCAGTCGCGTTTGTTTACGCTTTGGCGCAGGGTGACGATACGGCGATCGCCGCCAGAGCCAAAAGATGACCGGACCAGCTTGCGACCTCCACCTTTGCACCTTTGACTCTGCACTTGTAACTTTCTCACATCCAGCATATCTACATAGCTACAGTACCCACACCCTACACGACATGTCCGAGCCATCGACCGGCATCTCTAACGGCGCAACAGCCGGACCATCGAGAGTGGCCCGACCCATGCCTCCGGCTTTCCGCCCGGCAGCGAGTTTGATCGCGGCGACCAACGGGACCAACGGTTCCTCGTCTGCCTCGCTTCGGAACGCCTCGTCTAGCGGTGGCTCCAGCGGTAGCAGCGCTGCAGCAGCGGAAGCGTCCTCTTCCACTACCTCAGGCAGCTCAGGAGCTGCCGGAACATCCGGAACGAGTGGCACAACTCCGTCTTCAGCTTCTAGCGGCGGACCGGCGGAAGGAGAGACACCGGCTGTGCCAGCTGGACCAGTCAAGCCAGTGCATCGGTCGGTCAATAGCAAGAATGCGATAATCTATAGCGCGGTACAGGTGAGTCAAAGGGATAATAGACGAAGCTGATTGATAGCGTGGAAATCCGGTATTGAAAGCTATCAAGAACGTCCCGCAAGAGCTGGGCGATATTCCGGCGGATTACCAGGTGGGGACACATACAGGCGTCTTGTTCCTTAGGTGAGTTGACAGCGTCCGAAGTGGATCAGGGAACGAGCTGACTGGTCTAGTCTGAAGTACCACCGCTTGCATCCGGAGTATATTCATGGTCGTATCGAAAAGATGCGCAATATATACAACCTACGCGTCCTAATCATCCTTTGCGACGTCGTACGTATTTCAGCTCTTCGTTCTTCGCGGTTGATCTACCACATGGGATCGAGCTGATCCGATAGAGCGAGCACCAGCAATCCCTTCGCGAACTCACAAAGATCGCAATCGTCAATAACCTCTCCACCATCGTCGCCTGGTCGAACGACGAGATCGCCCAGTACCTCACGACCTTCAAGCAATTCGAGCACAAGTCGGCCGATACGCTAAAGGAGAAGGTACATCAGACGTATCATGATCAGCTTCAGCACGTTTTGACGAGCGGGAAGAAGGTCAACAAGACGGATGCTGTCAACCTGGCGAGCCAATTTGGAGTGAGTTGCGCTACATCGCTTCCTTAGCAATAGCAGTCCGGAGTTAGGTGAGAGCTGACATATCAGTCCTTCGCCAGCATGTCTGCCAAGTCGCCACAAATCCTCGCTGGCGTCAAAGGGCTTGGAAAAGCCAAAGTGGACACCCTCCATGATGCTTTCTCCAAGCCATTCCTCGTCGGCGGACTCAAGCGATCGGCGGGGAGGGACGCGAGTTCAAGCTCGGCTGGAAGCCAGCAGGTACCGGTTATTCCGGAGGTCGGAGCGACGAGTGGGCGGAGCGGAGCGCCGGTGAATGGGCGGGCGAAGGGGAAGGGAAGGGAGAAGAAGGCGGTGGGTGTCGATGGCGACGTCGAGCCGGAGGAGCAAGTCGGCAGTCCCGACTGGCCGTCCAACCCCAGCGAGGACGAAGACGACGAGGATGACTCGGCCGGAGCTACTCGCCGTCAACCCACTTCGCCAAGTCCAGGCCTCACTTCGGCGCCCGACCTCGGAGACGGAGCAGCTGGGACAGGGGCTGCGACGGGGGCGTGGCGAGACCCTCTGGAGGATGACGAGGAGGATGATGGGGAAGATTCGGCGTCGCGGAGTGGGGGGGATGGAGTGGAGGCAGAGGGGAGAGCGAAGCGGAGAAGGACGTCGCGGTCTCCGAGCTGACGGGACGCGAGCAGAGTCGGGGACATTTCGGGCTCAGCCGTATGTAGGTTATAGAATAGCTCCGTAGAGGTCATGTGCATATGGCTTGGTCCGCGTCTCGGCAGCTAATGTATCATCCGCTCCGCTAGGCTTCACGCTTCCAATCAAGTGAGCTTGAGTATCGTTGGCGCAAAGGATCGTCGGGGACCCGGCAAAGGCGGCAAGATCCGGCGAAGCATGCCGAGATGCGGAGCAATCCTGAAACGGGGGGCGTCGCGGTTTGAGTTTCAGATCTTCGCTTGAGCTCTCTTTTGGCTCGCGAGCTTGTCGCAGTACTTCCGAGTCTCGTCGGCAGCTAATGCTAGCTCAAGACGTGCTGATCAGCTGACATGGAGCGCCTGTGTTGTGCGAAATGATCGCCCACACTTTGCCGCGATAAGCACGTCAGATCGGCGGAGCGATCGGCCGGAGCCAATTCTTGCCTAGCGGTCCTCGAGCAATCGACATCTCATCACAGGTCATGCGCCGAGAGCCGCAGTACTGTCGATCCCTCTGCATACCCATGAGATGTGGCTCCGAGATTCCCACCAAGCAGTACCACCAAGGAGGAATCCATCGCACGTGTATTTGAGATCTGAAACAAGGAGGAGTGCCACTTTTGTCGGACGCGAGTGCCACACTTCACTCGGCCAATCACTCGACCTGTCGCCCGTACTTTTCCCCTTCACCGATCCAATCACTGCACTGACCGTGCGGACGGAGGCTATGCTGACAAGACTACTCACATGCCCCTTCTTATGCATTGACATGTGCTCTTTCTCTCTCAAACATACATCTACTTGCACTGCTTGCTCACAAAAGACCAGCAGCCAAGATCGGACTTGAAACGCCTGCTTTGTCCCTACCAACACAATCTCCCTCCACCAGCACTCGACCACACACACATCCCCTCCTCATCTGGACAAAAAAGCCTTCCCGCTCGTCCCTTTCCTCACACACAATTACCACTCATCTGGCCATCCATCTCTGCTCTTATCAGCTGCTTCTCGCCGAATCATCCGCCGCGCCCCGCCTCCCTCGATCCACACAACGTCGATCCTCCACGGCTGTGCGCTTCTTCTTCCTCGTTCCGCTATCGCCAATCTCCATTCCGCGTGCTAAGGTCCGCACGAGGACAGTCCCCCGTCCACGCTGGTTCCGACCGGAACAATAGACACACCTTTACCACACACACCTCATCTCCCCCGTATCACGCGGTGGAAGATCGACGTCTTCCCCACCCGTGAGAAGTCTATATCACCGCCGACCTCTTCCTTTCCCCCACACTCACACTCCCTCAACTCATCCTTCCTGCCTGGCCCCCGCACACCTCCACCACCTTCATCTCACTCGTCCTCGCTCGCCAGCTAGCCTTTGAAACGATCCGCGTCCACTCACTCCACTATCCCTCTCCCTCCCTCTGCCTGTCGCTGGCTGGTCCTCCGACGCCGCTCACCATCCACACGCACAACATCCTCGTCCTTCCCGGCTCACCTCGCTTCGCCGTCGCTTCTGCCTCTGCTCTTCCCCCTCGTCATACCACACACCCTTTCGGAGCCTACTTCCCCTCCACCGTCCGCGATGTTTGGCGCTCCGTCCACCCCAAAGGGTACGCGTATGGAGGAGTCCTGGCCGCCGAGGTATATGAGTACGCCCACGACCGCGACTCTCCCCATCGATTCCACTCTTTGTTCCACTCCCACATCTGCACCCACAAAGATCGACTCCTTCCAACCTCCTCCTTCCACCTCTACACCTCGTATCACCCACCAGCAGTACCAGCAGCGGCAGCAGCACTCTACCGTCTCCCCCTCCCTCTCCGACTCGCCTTACATTGGCACCGATCGCTACACCCTTCACCAACAGATCGCCCATTCCCACCCTCACCACCAGCAACGGCCCGGCTCCCCCACCCAGCGCAGCCCAATGACGTATCCCACCACCCCTTCGCCCCAGCCATCCTATGGTATCAGCGGGTCGCTTATTGTCTCTGAGCCTCAGATCATCCAGTGAGTATTCAGTTTCATCTCTGCTCCTTTTGTCTCGTCATTTCCATCAGGTTTCATCTTCCCCATCACTCAACCTCTCCATCAGGTCCCATCACCCCAAAACACAAAAAGAACTTGTGCTGATCAGTCGTCAGAGCTTCTCAAGATCCCTCATGCAACCCCCTCCTCTCACACAACGGAGACGTCTTCATGTCTGCTCCTCATCCCAAGACCCGCTCCGCCCTCCGCCCCACCCTCTCGCACAACGGTAACGGCGTCTACATCACCCAGCCAGCCACCTGGCCCCGTCGCATGATGCCGCCCATGGAGTCCAACGAGCGCGCCCGCCCCACCACCGCTGACAGTCCCATGTCTCCTCCTCCCAACCCTCCATCCCTCCTCGCCACCACCGCGCCCACTGGCAGCACCTATGCTGCCCCGCCTCCCCCTCAGCTCCGGTCATCAGGTGGTAGGAACGAGTCGTCCGGCCAGTCCGGACTTGGGGCCTCGAGGGGTCAGGCACACGGCGATCATCACCACGCGCACGGTGCTTCTTCTACGTCAGCCGTGCCTCACCCAACCTTCGGCTCGCTTCCTTCTCATCCGTCCAACATGCAACCTTCTTATGCGGCACCTCCTCCCCCTTTCGCCACCCATCCTCAACAACCCGCATCCTCCCACACACTTTCCTACTCTGACGACCTTGCCCACTCGTATCCGTCACAGTACGACGCCAACCCAGCCTACTCACCTTGGCCTGCCCACTCGTCGTTGCCTACCCACACCGACGGCCAGTACCTCGCTCGCCCGCCACCAGGCTACAACTACCCCGCTCCCCAGCAGTACTGGTCCGTCCCGACCAAGATGGACGAGCCCATCCTCGCTCCCGGCGAGCTCCCGGCGCCTCGCCCGCCTATGAGCTATGCGGCGTTGATCGGGGAGGCGTTGTTGCTCGCTGCGGCGCCGCATCAGTTGTACGTGTCGGAGATTAGTGACAGCATCAAGCGGAGGTACACATGTGAGTACTCATCATCCTTTCCCTCCCTTCACACCTCCCCATCCATACACACCTTGCCGCACCATAACGTCAGCCACCAAGACCTACCGCTGATGCTACAGACTACCGCCAGAACCCCTCCAAAGTCTACAACGGTGTCCGCCACCAGACCTCCATGTGCAAGGCATTCGTCAAGCTCCCTCGGCCGTACGGCGACCAATCGGGCGGTGCGCGCAAGTGGGCGATCCGAGCGGGCTGCGAATCGTGGTTCCACTCGGGCGGCTACCACCCTCCCGCCGGCGCCAACGCCTCGCCTACCGCGTCCCACGCCAGCGTCAAAAAGTCGTCCTCGGTCGGTCCTCCGGGCAAAGCCAAGTCGACCGCGCGGTCCAAGCAGCTGGCGATCGGTACCATCAGCCCGCCGGAAGCTCCTCGCCGCCGTCTCGAGCACGAGCCGTACTCTCCCTCGTCCGGTCAAGGGGGTCCTTCCGTCGGTATCGCGTTCACGGGTACCGGTCGGTCCAGCTGGCAGCCTGCCCCTACGCCCATGTCGTCCGCTGGCGAGCCCATGTACCCCGTCCCCTCCCAGCACGGCCAACACCTCCCTCCCCCTCCCGGCATGCAGTACCCGCCCCAGGGATACCACTACGTGCCCATCCAGGCCCAGCACCACCAGCCCATGCATCCCCACGCCCAGCACGGCGGGCAGCCCATGTATGTCCCGGTCTACAACTCGTATCCGCACGGGCATCAGCTCCAGCACCCGCAGCACCACCCCTCCCCCGGCCAGCACTACATGCCCACTCCGGTCTCCTCCAGCGGCCAACACCAGCACCCGTACCACCAGGGGCAGGGCCACAGCAGCCACGGTAGCGGGGAGTGGCAGTACGAGAGCGAGGGCAAGGCGGAGCAGGGGCAAGGGCAGGGTCAGGAGGACTCGTACTCGTCTCCGGAGAGTGTCAACAGTCGGCACTCGGGCGTCGAGCACACTCCACCCGCCCTCTGATCCTTTCGATGAACCGACAAGGCGAACGGCGAGATGATGATCAATCAACTATATGTACATACGATACCCAAACAAACCCTCCCTGCGAATTAGACACCCCCTTCCTTTTCTATCACCCGGTCTCGGCGGTCTCGGCTCGGTCTCACTTTAACGGCATCCCTTCCTCCACTTTGCTATTGGTCCTTTCGCTGGTCGACGGTCTGTGGCGGTTCGAGTTGGGGAGTTACGAGTAGTGGTTGTAGCGTTCAGGCGTTGTTGGATCGGAAATAGAACAGCTCCTCAGAGTCTCGGCTTATACTATCTCAAATCTCATCTATCTTTTCTCGGTTTATCTAGGAGCTCCCCTTTCCGTTGTCTAGATTGGAATCTCGGGACACCCTGTAGTTTATAGTGCGAATAGAAAAGGAAATGAATCAAAGTGCAGAACATCACCTCAGCAGCTCTGATCCGCAGTAGTGTACCTGAGCTGGTAGTAAGCCAGACCAACATGCTGCATCTCAGATCGTTTGGCTTCATCATTCCTCGTCTCCGCTATCAAGATGGCGGATCGGTCCGTCTGTCCTCTTTCGTTCTGCTCTAGTACTTCAGATACCCTATCGCCCTGCAGATATCAGCTTGATGATCCAGGCTCGGTGCTCAAGACAGCTCACAATAATGGGAAACCAGCCATCAGACCAATCCAGAACACGATATTCCCTATTGTCTTGTTCCGCCTGACGATCGGTAATCTCCCCAGCGCAATGAGCGGCAGCTGGCCCATCTACACGCAAATCAGCTCGTTCCTCCACGCCTTCCTAGACGAATGACCATGAGGGACAGAGCTCACCTGCATGAGGAACAGGTACGGCCGGACCTTCTTGCTCACTACGGCCATGACGAGCTCGTGGCATAGCGCCGAGAGGAGGAAGGTCACGAATGCGGCCGACATGCGCGATAGGCGGAGACCGTCCATTGATGAGGCGTACACATGACGGAGGAGGAACGTCTGAGATATCAGTAGCGGTACGGAAACAAAGTTAGTAATCTGGTGGTGGAGGTGGGGAAAGTGGGGAAAACCTACATGTACGGGTTTGTTCCATTTCCGGCTGAACTGATCCCATGATGTCGAGTTCCACCAGTCTTGGTAGAACTCCCTGTCTGCGAAGCTACAATGTCAGCTGGCTTCACAGGATGGCACGAAGATGGTAGCTTACTATGATAGCTCGGCGAAACCTTGACACACGCATTCAAAGATGATGCTGACTTGTCAGCTTTGGCTCATATTTCCATTGGGACGAGCTGTTATGGTCAGCTGGACATACTAGAAGATACTGACTAGTCAGCTCAAAGCCTTATCGCCAACATGTACTCTGCGAAACATGACTTACAGCAGATAGTTGATAATCATGGGCAAAGCAAGATTGACAAAGCTCTTGAAGAGCGTATCCTCCGGTTTGGGCGTATATGGCAGGATGTAGTGCTCGGTGATGGTGTAGATCAGGGAGAAGGTACCGAACGTGGCGATGATCTTCTCGAGTACGACGAAGGGGTTCATTCTGTACTGTCAGCCAGGGTCAAGCTCTGCCGCATCCACTGATACCCCTGCCAGCGAGGAAGACTTACGTAGCTGTCCTCGGATACTCCAGCTGATACACCAGGGTCGGGATGATCATAAAGTCCGCAAAGTGGGCATACGTCACGTTCTGAGGCCAGACCAGCCCCTTTGCCCCATTGCTCCTCAGCTCATCCTCCATCGCATCAATGTTCCGCGCGAGCAGCGCTATCTTTTCGTCCTCTGACCAGCCCAGCAGATGCGGTGCGCGCGGCTCGTGGGGCGTCGTGTTGGCTGATGGCTCGAGGGATGTTCCGTGCGGTAGATTCGGCTCAGGGGTGGGTAGCGCATCCCTAGCGAGGTGCTTGGACTTGCGACGCCGGCGGACGGAGTTGGCCGCTGCGGACGAAGGGGTCCGAGGGCGCGTAGGCGATGTCGCGCCGGTACTGTCACTCCGAGATCGTCCCTCTGCCGTAGCCTGCAACTTCTGCGCGGCGGCAACGGGGAACTCGTACCCCGTCAACCCCCTGCCTTTCCCAGGCGTCATCGTCCCGTTCCCTCCAGCGACATTCTCCAGGCTGATCGCCGCGGACAGGGAGGGAGTGCCAGGTCCGGGCGTCCCAACCGGGGTGGTAGACTCTTGTGCCTCCTTTGCTTCGAGCTCGGACCGTCGCTGGCTAGCTTGCGCCAATGCAGCCTCCCGACCGCCGGGGAGGGTACCAAGGTATCGGTCGAGTTCGGCTCGTTCGGTCTTGAGACGCCTGGCGACGTTGCTCAGCATCCCATTATGCGCCATGTACGAGTGCATCTGCCAAGTCAGCTCTGACCGGAAGGATAGTGACTTCTGGATGAGCTGACCTTCATCATATTGGAAAGCGCATCTGAAACAGTCAGCTCATTCGTCTACCGACGCGGATAATCTGCGAGCCCAAGATCCACTTACGCAAGACCAAGAACCCGCTTTGTACCCAATACCAGTCCCTCACAAAGCCCCAAGCGATAGCTACGCCCAAATACGCCGTCTGGAAGAGATGCTGAATGACCACTCCAGTCCAGTGATACCGGAACCACCCATTCTGCAATCCCTTAACGAAGGGCACGCAGAGGAACATGGAGAGGACCATGAGTGCGTCTGAGAATGCCAGGACGAAGACATCGCGGGTGATCAGTCGGCCGAAGGTCCATGAGAGGGGAGTTTTGTTGGTCTCCCATGATTCGAGGGAGGTGCGGCAGAATAGTAGCGCTAAGCCTATGATATCAGCTGTGTCCACCTGGGATATCTCCGAGGAAGTGATGAGGAAGCTCACCTATCCAGAAAAGCGTGAAGAATCCCCGAAATGTGTCCGTCTGACTCGCCACGTTCTGCCTGTCCAGCGCAGACGTCCTCGGCGTAAAACTCAGCACCGCCTTGAGTTGCGCATTCGAGCTTGACCGGAAAGGCCGGACAGTGATCTCGCCTGCTGAGGTCGCCATGCGGGTGGTCTCTACACCAGAGAGAGAGGTGGTCATTTCGACGCGTTCGGACTTTGATGACGGCGTCTCGGGAGAAGAGGGGGAAGTGGGAGGTGGGGAGGAGGGGGCGGGTGTGGGGTTTCGAGAGGCGGCGCTGCGGTGTCAGCCACGGCTATATGCTACAGTATGCGGTCAGGCAGCTCATGGAGGCGCAGTTAATGGAAGACAGAAGGCTTACCGAGTCGCGACCATGTTGAAGATGGATGACGGAGGCAGTAAGGGACGTGCTGGCACTAGCGCTGTCAAGCCACTTTTGGCGCGACTGGGACTGCCGGAAGGCCGAGGCGAGCTGGCGGGCGATGCTGATCCTATGGAAGCGAGCCTTAGGAAGCGTTATGCTGCTATACAAGGAGATATGGTATGATTGGCCGATGGCCCTTCCACGTCGCCTCTTTCATCGTCTTCGCTGCCCATATACGCTTCTGAAACGTCGACTGAACTTTATTCAAGTTTCAAAACGTCATTAGGTTTATTTGATCCCGCTAATCCTATTCACCAACCCTCGCCCTCTGGTCCTTAACTTCTGCCTTTGCACCTCACACCCTGTTCACCACCCACCTACAGCATCATGCCCAAAGTCTATCTCCTCTCACGTACCCTTGATCCTCTCCTCGGAGTATTCACAGGCCTTCTCGCTTACTATCTACACGAAACGAACCCACGATCGGCACCGCCAGAGGGACATACGCTGCGCGAACTGGCAGCTTGGAAGTGGGGAATGGCGAAGGAGAGGCGGGCACAGGCAGCTGGAGCAGCGGGCGGGGATGGTCTAGAAGGATTGGCCGGGGCGGAGTGGGATAGGGTGAGAAGGGAATTGGAGGGAGACACGAAGAAGTAGGGTTGGCTGCGAGCAAGCGATGCGGACGAGCAGAATGTGCAGACAGGGGACTGTGCGAGCAGGAGGAGAGCCAAGTTGGGCAAAAGGTGCAGACCCACTAGACCATGCGTGAGCCATCTCATACCTCTTCAGAGGCGATAGCCGTATCACATTGATCAGACATCGTGCTGACCTTTCAGAACCAACGACTACAACCCATAGACATCATCGCATAGTCGCATAAGCAAGACTACTTTACCCGAATGCCATGTTGTACTCTAGGCCCCCAGCTGTTTGAGTGATCATGTAGGCGTATTAGGCGGATAGATGGCGGGAGAGGCGTCGATGGAAAGAAGCGGGATAGAATTGCAGCGAGGATCATGAAAAGGCATTGGGGAGGCATAGTCAGCATTGCCCGCAACCTGGTACTTGAGACCTGCACTCACCCACGGTACTTCTTCGCTACTCTTGGTCCACTCAGAAAATCCAGAGCTTCGCCTTGAGAGTACCGCGAGAATGCCCAGAGAACGTATCTGTGATTCAGCGCTTGTCTTCTTTCCTTCAGTTCCTCCAGACCTTTGGCTTCAAGTAAGAGGTGATGTCGAGGTGCAGAGCTCACCTTCTATCCCTCACGCTCAGTCCGCTCTTCTTGAGTCCCTCACCTCCCTTCATCCACGCCCCGTTAAGTGTCTCCCAGCTGTCTGCCTGTGCTGCTAACCGCTTCTCCGCCCCGCGTCCGATCTTGGTGAGGAGATCGATAGGGTTTGCTGCTTCAGCTGAATACAGTCAGCACGACAAGGACCACTTTGCTTGATGTCGGGGCAGTGGTTCAGGCCGAGGCCTGTAGCTTTGTGGAGGGCACAAAGGGATAATATATCGGACGTACCGCTCGGAGCCAATGGCGCTTTCGCTAGAGACCGCGCGGACGTCGCAAAGGTCCGAGAAAGAGCGGCAAGCACTGGTAGGCGACTTGTAGAAGCGATCATGGCTGTAGTGTGCGGTTCTGGGATGGTTGCTGTTGGTCGAGACGAGGTGCAAGAGGAAGAGATTTTGGCTGCAACAGCTGCAGAAAGTTGGTGCAGCCAGGAATTACGTTACCGAGATCCGCCGCTGAGAGAGCGCGGTGCTGCAAGGTCCATAACTCTCCTCGTCTCAACTCTCATCTGACCATATCCCTCTGAGCCTTTTACTCGCGATGCCCTCAGCAGGCGCTGCAGCTAAGAAGGGCATCTTCAGCGCGCGCGGCATCAAGCCCTCCGCGCCCCGAAAGTCCGGCGGAGCCAGCGGCAGTGGCAGCGGTATAGCCTCTGGGTCTGGGTCTGGGTCGAGGATCGGTCCGTCCGCTAAGGGCGGGGATGAGGGGTATCTGTACCTCGCTGGCGTGAAAGATGGGAGCAAGCGCGTCTCAGAGTTCTCGGTAAGCCATCCGTGGTACGGTCGGGGAGCGTAGCTGATTAAGCAGTCCGAGCAAGATGTCTGCCCTATCTGCCATACCGACCGCCAATTCAACCCGACGCTCCGGCTGCTCGTCTCGCCATGCTATCACAGGATGTGCGAGTCATGTATTGACCGATTGTTCACGCTGGGCCCAGAGCCATGTCCGACCTGCGGGCGTGTACTGCGAAAAGCCAACTTCCAGCATCAGACGTTTGAGGATCTGAGGGTGGAGCGGGAGGTCAGCGTGCGGCGGCGGATGGCGGAGACGTGAGTCGTCCTCTGAGCGGGTGGGACCTGGAACGTATGCTGATGATCAGGTTCAATAAGCGGGAGAGTGATTTTGAGAATATGAGGGAGTATGATGACTACCTCGAGAATGTGGAGAACTGGAGTATGACCTCCTGTTTGACCTCATAGCAGGCCGGGCAGGTAGCTGACGAGCAGCCTTCAACCTCCTCAACGAGATTGACGTCGAAGCTACCGAAAAGGCGATCGCATCCTACACCCGGTCCAACACCTCCCTCATCGCCTCCAACAAAGAACGGCTCGCCCTCGAGCTGCTATCCCAGGCTGAGCGGGACGAGGTGGACAAACGCGGCCGGGAAGAGCGGGTCCGGATGATAGAGGAGGCCGGGCGGTTCGAGCGGGCGGAGGAAGAACGGGTCAAGGTGGAGATCATCGATGCGCTGGGCAAGGGGCTCGTCGCCAAGGCGGAGGAAGTGAGGGGGCGGCATGAGCTGGCCAAGCAACATCGAGCCGCGACGCTCGCGAAAGCTATGCCTGCCAATCAGGCGAAAGACGAGGCGAAAGAGGAGAACACGACGGATCCGCTCGCGGACGACTATACGGGACCTTATGTCGCCATACCTTATAATCCACCAGAAGGGGGTTACAGGGATTGGTACAGCCCGAAAGAGGAGTATGTGGACGGGCGGAGCTGGGTCGTCTGGGTCAAAGAGGACAGGGAGGGGAAGGTACGAGGCGGAGGATGGGATCTCAAGACGTTCTGGAACAATGAGGTCGAGGCGGGTGTGATCAGTCTAGGATTGGAGCCGCTGAAAGGCCTGTAAGAGGTGGATCCAGGACATCGAGGAAATCATGTTGTACTCATAGTCACGGTATCACAATCAATCATTCGCCTTTTCACGCACTCATCGACGCAGAGCAGAGCGCTCTTGTGCCGACCTGGTATCTCCAGCCAACCCAATCCCTGTGACCAAGTCGGAGGAGAGTTGACCTCTGCGCTTGGGATCTGGAAAATATTCCAGTGCTTCGCTGAGATCAGGAGCCAATCTATTGAAAGAGAAAGCATGCATGTATGTCTATGTGTATGGTATGCGATGGTGATCTAATCTAGTGCTACAGACAGGTACAGTATTGGGAATTGCCCAACTTGACAGCCTAGGGGGTAGACTCCTCCATACGCCTACGCCTTCCGCTTCATCCACCCAAACACGCCCTTGCCTCCCTTCTTCCCTATCGTTCCACCCCCAGCCTGTTCTCCCTGCGTTCCCTCATCCTCAAACGTCTCGACATAACTCAGCCTGGACGGCATATGCTGCGAACTCCGACGGATAGTCTCGCTCATGTCCGCGTACGAGGCATTCTGCGGGGTGATAGGTCCGTGGAGCGATGATGAGGATCCGAGGGTCGAAGTAGACGTGGAGGAGTCGCGCCTGTCCGTGTTGACGTCCAGCGCAGAGTCCCAGCTCGGAGCTGTTGGGGATGACGCTGCCGAGGTAGGGAGGACGCGGTCCCATGATGCCAAAGCCACTTTAGGGGTGGAGGCGGGATCGAGGCCGCCGAAGAGGAGGGCGTCGATCGCTGGTGCGGAGGGAGAGAAGGGGATACTGCGGGTACTCCATGCGGAAGAGGAGAGGACGAGGGGCCGGATGGTGCGTGAGGAGGCCGAGCCGGAGAGGGAAGGCAGAAGTTGGAGGAGGTATCGCTCAACAACGACGGGAAGGGCGCTAGGTGAGCCGGAGGGGATGATATGGATGAGCGGGATGGGCATATCATGTGCGGGCGCCGATTTGCCCTTGCTCGGCTGGGTATTGTGCCTGAATGATGCCAGTGAGGCGAGGGCGACCGTGGTAGCCATGATGGCTTCCCGTAGCATTCGCTGCAGGGCCATGGTGGGGTCGAAGTAGAGTGGGGAGGGCAGGAAGTGCAGAATAGCGTCGAAGGGGGATGCCGAGGCGGAAGCGTGGGCCGACCGATACTTCTTCTTGTTCTTTTTCCGATATGCCGCGGACAAGGAAGTGGCTTCGTTGACGGCGTCTTGCAAGTCCTCGGACGCCAGGACCTCGAAGGAAGGATGCGTTGGAGAGGACGGAGCATTGCAAGGGGCCAGGATGAGGGTATTCGAAAAAGCCGGGTTGGACGTGAGGGGTTCAAGCAGATCCGTAGAGCAGTCTGGACAATCAGCTGAGAATGCATTCATAACGGACAGTATTATAGACTCACCTCCGAGAACCAAAACAACCCTCTCCCTTTCTGCCCATCTCGCCTTGCCGCCCTGGACCGCCATCATATCCAGTACCCACTCGGCCATATCCTCCACCGAACTTCCCCTCGACATGGACACCGAGCTGCTCGGACGCAGAATCTTGCGCCCTGGGCGGATAGAGCAGGACTGATCGGTATCGTCCTCAAGGACTGGGCCGAGCAGAGAGGTGTGCGAGTTGGAACTGGAGGGTCGCCGTGGGTGATTTTCGTATGGGATGCGAGGAGCGGGAGGGAAGGGATATGCCGAGGAGGAAGGGGATGATGAGGGAGTTGAGTGATATGTGGCTACGGCGGTCATGACGGCAGACTAGGTGTGTTGCAGAGCAGGAACGCTAGATGTCTGAGCCCGGATGATGTATATGAGACCTTCTGAGAGCGAGCTTCGTTGGATGGGCGGTTCGGAAGTTGACTGTCTGTGCGACCTGTTCGAGTCAGCAAGGGTAGGGCTGGCATGACGATCTCCGATGTCCTCCTCAGCGCCTCAACTTCATCCTCCACTATTTCTCCCACATCGTCATCGGAAACATTGACCTCTGGCACAAAGGACCCCAGCAGCCAAAGGACCTACCTTTGATGTGATGAATCCGTTTCAGGATGTCAAGCTGATAATGACGTTGAAGAGGGCGAACCTATACTGGATGTACAATATATGTGAAGGGGAAGAAGGAAGAAGGAAGGCACAGCCTCTCTATCTTGATCGATCTTATCGCGCTAAAGTGTCTAGGTAGTGAAGGCGGGGTGATCCCATGCGATGGCCATCGTAGGTCGTGTGCGCCTCAATCTTCCCGTGACGGCGAGGGCGGTGCCGAGTCTGTGTGCCGTTCGGGTACAACGGCGAGAATAGCTTTCTCATCGGAGGTAATACAATTTTGGGTACGCTCAGGCACAGCGAGGAATGACGTCGTCGGATGCTTTAATAAGCTTCATGAACGCGGAGAAGGCGGGGAAGGATATAGGTGCGGCGGAGTGTGGCGGCGGCGGTGCTAACACTAGCTACATGCGCTAATTACGCCGAGCACAGCTTCGTCGTATAATGCCTGACATGCGCACATACGGTGCGCACAGAGAGTGGATATCCCGCACGGAAAGCGATATGCCAAATACTTGTACATGCACATTGACAAGAACGACACTCCCTGTAATTAACGTTTGATACCTAATCGTACATTGCCCAGCCCGGAAGCCCTAAGCCGACACGCCCTTGCCCGCCCCACTCTCCAGCACCAAGAAGCTCGCCCCGCTCCCCTTTCCACCACCAAGTATCAGGCTCGTCGCAACATCCCCCACCGTCTTTCTCAGCTCGGCGCCCACGCTCGGATCCCGCCCCTTGTCGCTCAACAAGCGATTAAGCTCATTCTCGTGGTTCATCGCGCCAGCGCGCCGGCCACGACCAGTGACAATGAGCAGAGGCCGCCACATGTGATGTCCCGAGGTAGTTGCCGCGGTGACTTCGGCGTTGTTGAGGGTGGAGGTGAGCGGAGTGGAGGATTTGAGGGAGTGGAAGGTGACCCGCTGGAGAGCGGTGGTGATGTGTGATACGTGAGCATTGTCGGGAGAGGTGTAGTACTCCCAGGCGATACCGTCCGCTGTCTCGGACATGAGGTTGTTGATGACCTGGGGTGATTGCTGTTCGGTCAGCCATGCCCTTTCAAGCGAGGTAGCAGACTCACAGAAGGATGTATAGTCAATTGGTTGTTCTGCAGAGCCGCCTGGTGCGCCCTGGCAGCTTCATCACCGCCCGACTCGCCAAAGTAACCCTCGCCCTCCTTCTCAATCCTGACCACCGTCGCGCTGACCCCCTCATGCTGACATAGTTGCACGACGAAGCGGAGCGCCAGCCGGTCGTCTGGACCGCCAAAGAAGGGCATAAAGATGTGCTGACCCGCGCCCGGCGTAAAGTTGCTGGATGACCCGAAGCCCCGATCGACGAAAAGGGCGATATCAGCGGGACATTCCGCAAAGACCCGACGGACAAAGTGGGTGTACATGGGTGAGCCGTGCGAGTCGAGTCCAAAGATGGACTCGAAGGGTGAAGTGGAAGGAGCGACGGGGATGCCCTCGCGCATGGCTGCCTCGGGCGAGGGGTCGATCAGCATGCTGGACTGGCCAACGACGGGGATGGTCCATGGAAGGAGGACGAGTTCCGAGTCGAGGTTGGTGACGCGCTCAGCGATAGCTTGGGGGTACGAGTCGGCACCGACGATATCGATATGTGGGGTAATCTCGAAGCCTCTGAGCCGGCCAAACTGTTTGAACAGCTGTAGGGCATCGTCCGTGAGGAGCAGCTGATCCTTCTCCGCCGACTGCATGACCGAGAACGTCCGCCCAGTAAGCTCGATAAGCTTGAGTGCGTCGATTCGGAGGCCGCCGTCCGCATTGGCTTGCTCGCCAAGAGTAGGCAGAGCCGTAGAGTTCCGCGAGGGAGACGACTTGACCGAGACGTCCGAGATGTCGCCGTCTCCACCGTGGTGCTTCCCGGCCGACGCCTTGATCAGCGCCTGGTCGGACGCGACAGGCGGACTGCGAGACTTGAAAGCCGGCTCGAGCATTTGCGTGATGAACATGACCGCCGATAGATGCTCGATCTTTTGCAAGACGACGAGGATCCGATCCGTCTGCTCCCGGCCGCCCGAGGCACCCGCTAGCGTGCTGAGCCCGGCAGTCTGCCCTTCCTTGTCTTTGCGCCGAGAAGGTCCGTCGTTGGCTGCGGTACCACGGATGCGGTGTTTCTCGGGGTAGATCCAGAGCGTACCGGGCGTAGTGACGAAAGTAAGGACGACAGCGACGACGACGAACATAGAGAATAAGCGCTGGTCGATGATCTTGGCATTGTAGCCAACGTTGAGGACGATGATCTCAACGAGACTGTGTATTAGCTAGTCTCCTCTCTCAGCTTTTCAGAAGAAAACACTTACCCCTTACAACTCATCAACATGCCAATAGCCCCACTCTCGCGGAGCGTATAGCCCAACCACCTTGCCGCTGCTGCACATCCGGCAAATTTGCCGAACCATCCAATGACGATGAACATGATGATGTAGGCCCATGAGATGCCTGAATCGAGCAGGCCGAGGTTGGTAGAGAGTCCAGAAAGGACAAAGTACTGACTGATCAACTTGGTCCCTTCGATCGAGAAGAGGCGTTACTCACGATTGGCAGGAAAAGCATGGCGACTAAATCGTCAATCTTCTCCACGAGCGCAATGGCGAAACCGCCTTCGTGAGGAATGATGAGACCAGCGATGAAGGCACCGAAGATGGGGTGTACACCTGTCCGAGTCAGCTTGTCCCGGTTCACGGACATCTGGGGGATCTTCAGCTTACCAATGATACCGGTAAAGAAGGCCGAGATGAAGACAATGACCAGCGTAACAGTCATCATCGCCGGTGTAGGCCCGTGGTCCAGGCTTCCGGTCCGCTTCGCCAACCAGCGGAACCCCTTCTTGATCGGCCAGAGCATGAGGATGGTCCAAGCCACTGCCAGCAGCAGCATGTAGAGTGCTGTCAGTCCGCTACCAGCGTTCACCAGCGCGAGGGTGAGCGCGAGCAGGACCCATCCGACGACATCGTTCCCTACGCCCGCGGCGAGGACAATGACTCCGACCCGAGTATCGAGGAGCTTGGTGGAGGTAAGGATACGGCAGAGGACCGGGAAGGCGGTGATGGCCATGGCGACACCGACGAAGAGCAGAAAGTGGCCGAACGAGACCCGGCTGGTATCCACAAAGTTGTGGTATGTTGGTACAGCACCGGCAGCGCCCAGTGCGAATGGTAAGACCATCCCAGCGACAGAGACAAGTGCAGCGGCCTTGCCGTTTCGCTTCATGACGCCGACGTCGACTTCGAGGCCAATGAGGAAGAGGAAGAGGATAAGACCGAGGTTCGCGACGAGGTTGAGATATGTGACGGAGGGTTGGGGGAAGATGTGCTGGGTGAAGCCGGGAATACGACCCATGACGGTGGGACCGAGGATGATACCGCCAATGACCTCGGCGATGACGGCGGGCTGCTTGATGTACCGGAATGCCCAGCCGAGGGATTGGGTGAATGCGATGATGATGAGGAGCTGGATGATGAAGAGGGTGATGGGCTGTACTGTTAGATTCGGAGACTTCTCAGAGAGTCCCCAGAGCTTACATGACTAGGATCCACCGTTGTTGGATCGTTGCCATTGAGGATGGTCGACTGCAGTATCAGCACCTGTCCTCCACCGACCTTGCGGCAAGCTCTACTCACCGAGATATCCCGCGGCGACAGCTCCCTGAGGCGACTTGCGGCATGGCCTATCGCGCTCTCGAGTATGCTCGACATGGCCGATGGTGCGTCTGCTCGGACAAACGAGTCGAGGAAAGGTGGAGGAGGCATAGCGACGACGGGTCAGTCGCAAGTGGATTGTGGTGGTGGGTGGCGAACAGCGGTGCAGAGTAAAGGCGGAGGGGATAAGCAAGAAGTAAAGGAAGATATATATCAGTTCGGCTCTCATTCGAAGTGTGGCCAATACACAGCTGGTAAGACTCACCTAGGTCCAAATGGACCGTCCTTATGGCTGATGACCCCACCCTCCCCTGAGTCCCGTCCACTCGGATCGGACTTTGAAACACGCCCTTTCGCTTCTTTCCCCTCCTGTTGCCCTCTTGGCAAGCTGACAATAGCTGTGTGCGCCAGACAATCGGGAGGCGAGGGGTTGTGATGAAACGGATGCGGGGTGATGCGTTGGTGCCCCTCCCTTCGTGCTCCGGTCAGAGCGGTCTCAGATCTCAGTGGGCACGTGTGGTGGTGAATACAGTTGAGTGTTCGTTTCAATCTATACTATATCGAAAGTCGAGACTATTGGGAGATTCTGGGCGCCCAGAGTCGATCTGAGCAATCTAGAGCTGACCTGCAGCAGAGTAGTAAACAGATAGATGAAGATATCTATAAGCAAAGAATGAGGAGCAACGACAAGAGTCCAGACTGCGCGACTATACTTTTGCCAAGAGGCGTTCATTTATCCTTATCACAGATCTTCCCTCAGGGTCTTCGATCATGCCTTGGGCCTTGTTATCATTATCTGCGAGAGATGCATGCGATATCTGTCTGATACAAGCCATTGCTAGTGCTGATGCTAGTGATGCTACAGTCCTCGCCCGTCTACGAGCCGATTCTCACTCCTTACACAAACATCTACCCCGTCCTTCTCATACAGCAGCCAGCCACCCCGCCACTCCTGCCGTTACCGCCAGACCCATCGCCCCCAATCCGAGCTCCATACTACGCCCGGCAGCACTCTTACTTCCTCCAGTGCCCACTGTGCTGGTGTTGGCTGCATTGCCAGTTGTGATGGTGTCGCTGCTGCCGGATAAGGCCGCGAAACCGATCGCCGGGGGGTTGTACCGGAACGTGGAGTAGACATTCTTCAAGAAACTAGCTCCGACGATCCACTGGGCGGGACTGGCGCTACTCCTGAGCCTGTCAGCTATGGCTTCATACCGAAAGCAGGAAAAGACCCACAGGTTCATCTCGAAGAAACACCCCGTGCACATGGTCGGATCCCTCGTGTTGAAGGCGCCCAAGTTGAAGTCCTGCGCCGAGATCCGGTAGCTCAGTCCGCCGAACTGCATGGTAACGCTGACGTTTGTCGAGCAAGGGTACTGGTAGTAGCCCTCGTAACCCGAGCTGGCAGACATGGCTGAGGAGCTGGGAATTTGGGCGTAAATCGACTTGATGACGGTGGAGGGAACGCCGATGAGGGTTGTTCCGGTGTCGATGGCGGCTTGGGGGGAGTTCTGAATAATTAGCTACTATTGCCCCGAGGAAAAAGGAGGATGAGCCTCACCAAGGAGACGCTGTTGCCCTGCACGGTCATGCCCTGGACAGGTATCCGCCAGAAATCAAGCGATGATTGTGGTAGTGAGATGTAGTTGATGTCTCCGGTAAATCGGGCAGTATCCACGCCACTACCATAGTCAGCGGCATGCTTCAGGTCGAAAGCTCCGTGCTGCGAAAACTCACCCCATGATGAACTCCCCTCCTTGCCGCTCCACGCTCTGCACCCCTGATACACCCCTATATCTCCGCATGTAGAATCCCATCTCCTGAGAACTCCACTGCCCACTCGCAGCAAGCGTCTGCCAGAATGGCGTCGCGGCTGTCTGAGCCAACGCTCGCCAGGCGAGACCCATGAGCCCTGAAATCGGGGACCGAATGAGGTTGGCAGAAGTTGCGTTGACAACAGCTGTAGAGTCAGACTCCAGATCTCTCGGACAACCACGATGAGGAAGCGACTCACCAAACCCCTGCTGATTCACCGAGAATCCACCCATCGCCACCGTATCCTGCGCAATGACACCTTGCGCCTGCCCACTCCCATACGTGATACTGAACGGGTCATTCGTGCTCGCAAACGAGCTACTAGAGCTCGACGTGAACGTCGTCGTCGCGCGGCACGTCGCCGTCGTACACTGACTCCCCGCTACCCACAGATCCGACGACCCCGTATCCAGGATCAACAAGAATGTCTGCGCCGGATTCCCGATCTGGACTGGCGCAGCATAACTCGCGTCGATCCCGACATTGACCAACGTTACGTTCCCCACAGCCCGCTTCTTCATATCCCGCTCAATGAGCTCCCGACGGTGGATATCGAGGGTTCGGCCCTCGAGCTGCGAGGCGTATTTGGACCGGAGACCCGCCGCTTGGTCGTCCAGCCATGAGCGGCGGACATTGATGTCGGGGTCATATTGCCGGGAGTCGAGGTTGATGAGGGGGAGCCGAAGGGGTTCTGGGGTCGGTGAGGGGGTGGCGGAGGTGAGGAGGAGGAAGGAGAGGGAAGAGAGGAGGGATATTGAGGGGAGCATCGAAGATGGTGACGTCGGCCGAAGGACCGGTTAACGTCTATACTTTTTGGCGCCGGGGTGGGCGAATGACGGACTGCGTGTGAGAGGACCTCAGGTGATGGTCAAGTCTAGATTGAAGGATAGATATATAAAGCAAGGATGGCTTTGCGTTGATGAGCTGTGCTTTGCTTGGTCGACAGCTGCGGTCGTGTCGTAACTACCAAGAAATGTCTTGGCAATCCTCTTGTTTGGGGTGGAACAGCTCCGAGACAGATCGAATCCGTATATGATTCTGGGGAGGCGAGGTGGCGAGGATGGTAGATGTACAGTTCGTCAAGGCGTGATGGGCTATATGCTTTGTACTTTGTATGACATGGACCTCATCGACTTTTGCGCAGCTCGCAGCTGCAGCGCTCACAAAAGCAGTGACGCAATCGGCAAAAGTCGCAGCGTAACGTTAAACTGAATCCCGGAAAGCCAAGACAAGACGAGTGGCTCTTGCCAGTTGTCACCCTAGAGTATAGATAGTCGCCTTCCCGTGCTCGCTGCCGACGGAACAGAAGCTGAAAGTATGGCTACGCTACGCAGACCCCGTCATAAGGAATCGACGAGCTGGTAGAAGCGACGATGGCCGAAGGAATGACGCAGATAAAGTACAGTTACTCGCCCGGCCTGCGTCAAGGCTTGTCGTCCGGTCTGTCTTCCCCGATCATCTCACCGTAGAGGATAAAGGCTCAAGCAGACATTCTTGCCTCCCGCCGTGTATAGATCGGTCACTCCGATGGGTAAGTTCGGCTAGGACACGGCCCGGACGACTCGGTCTACGCCTAACGATGTGGCAACCCGGTGATCAGAAGCGAACATTAGGATAGTGAGCGTCCCGACTTCTTGAGCAGCCGCACGATGAGCACAGGACCGGAGTATGGCTAGGTCTGCGGGCTTGTAAGGTTGAAGCTCCCGCTTGCCGGAGCTCGCGAATCCTGGGTACTCGAGTACATCAGGATGTTGCGATCTGGCTCAAGCTGGCAAATAGTTCGACCGAAACGCCCTGGGCCTCCTGGAACAGTCAGCATGTAGACCCTTCCCAAAAAGCTCGCGAAGAGTTGCGTACCTTCAATAAAGGCCGTATCCTGTCCACATCCAGGCCTGCCTCCCCCTCCATCCGCATCCCGCACACCTTGCCACCCGCATCGAAGAAGACATGCAGTCGATCTGGACATGCGGTCTCCTCCTGAAGCCCCGCGTCGAGGAAGACAGTCGTGCTGTCCGGTATCTGCTATATCAGCTCGGCGTACAGTCTTCTCAGATGCAATACTCACAAGATTCAGCGTGACCAAGACCGGCAACGTCTCCCTCCCCGGCATTGGCATGGTTCCGTCTCCCTCCAGGTCCAGTTCCCACTCCACTCCGCTCGTCCCCCTTCCCTTGCCCCGTCCTCCGGACCGTCCAGCCCTGACTGCCGCCTTGATCCCACTCAGATCCTTCTGCTCGTCCACATCATCTGCGGCGCCGGACGAGATGACTTTTGTTTTCGGTACCCGCAGATCGTGAAATGCCGCTCGGGCAGCGAGGATAAGAGTCGTGAGTACGTTTCCGGAGTTGGAGAGGAGGGTGAGGTGGAGATGAGGGACAAAGTATCTGCCAGATCAGCTTGCCAGCAGGCAGCGAAGCTAGTCGGACTTACTTTATCTGCGGAACAATCGGTAATGACGGTATTGATGGGACAAAGTGGTCTGAGACCACGCTGGAGAGCTGCGTTGACATTGCTGTCAGCGCTGATGGAGCGAGCGTTGGGTATGCCTGCGGCGTTCTGGGCAATCAGTCAACGCTCTGACTCTGCGCTACTTCTGGGACGTAAGCTCACACGTCTACCTCCACCCGACATCTTGAGCTCTCTCCTTGCTCGCTGACTTCCAGCCTGATTCCAGCCAGAACCTCCGTCCCGCCTAATGTGACACGAGCACTCCCGCTCGCCTGCGGTGCATCTCCGTACGAGATAAAGATCGGTCGGCTCTGATGCAGACCTCGTCCGTCGAGCCGTGTTGGATGTGTAGGGTGAGCGAGACCGGTGATGATATAGGATCTCTCGGAGGGCGATACAGCTGTGCTCATCGTGTGCTGCTGGTGGCTCTAGAAGTGCTGTGTAGATGGGTAGATGGTGGGATAGTTGCGATCAAAAGTCGGTTGCCCAAGAATCTCTCGCTGACGCCGCTCAGGCACGGGGACGATCGTGGGAAACTTGACCCCTCTGAGCCAAACGCGTCCAAGCCGTCCAGGCGCGTCCGAAATCTCACGCGTTTCCTTCCCCCTATCCATCCATCAACCTGTCCCAGTATGCCTCGCTCATCCTCAACACAGTCACAGTCTCAGCCTGGACGGAGACGGAGAGGGGCGCCGGCCGAGGGGGAAGAAGAGGAAGAGGTCAATATGACTTCCGAGGAGGAAGCTACGGCTACCCAGGGGACAAAGGGGATGTCAGAAGAGGTGAGTTACCAGCACAACAGACACCTGCATGGACGCTGGAGCTGAATATCTCAGGTGCTCAAGAAGAAGGCAGCCAAGCTTATACGGCTCGCCTTTGCCAGCGAGCTTAATAAGAAGCCACTGAAGCGAGCGGATGTGTCCACCACCTGTCAGTCAAGACTTTGTGGTATTGCGAGAAAATCGCTGATGGCGGCGCAGTGAAACAGCCGGCTAACCATTTCCCGGTCGTCCTCAGCAAGGCTCAGGAGACGCTCAAGAAGGTCTTCGGGATGGAGCTGGTCGAGCTCAAGCAAAAGTACAAGGCGGGGGACGATCTCCGCGAGATCGAAAGGCAACATGATGAGGCTGTGGCGTCCCAGACAGCTGAGGCGACGCAGGCGACGCAAAAGAAGGGCAAGGGAAGAAGACGGCAGGACAGCGAGGACGAGTCGGAGGAGTCAGAGGAGGAAGTAGTGGAGAAGAAAAAGAAGAAGGGCAAGGGTGAGTAGATTCGCTTCCTTGAGAGGCTACTCTGAATTTCGAATACTAACCCCCGCAGCTGGCCCGTCGACTGGTCTCTTCATTCTGCGATCCATCCTCGCGCCCAAGCTCGTCAATCAAATGGCCGATCCGCAACCTATACCCGTCGAGCATCCTGTGCAGGATGAAGAACCGGACAACGGGGCGCTTCTTGACTGGCAAAATGGCGACAGCACCCAATCTGGCCATATCGCGCTGCTCGGTATCCGCACCATCATCCTCTGCTTGGTCATGAGCAACGGCCGAGTCATGACTGACGGTAAGTCACCAGTTCCTCTGCATCCAGTACCAGCTGAGATCTCAGAACAACTCAAGCTGTTCCTCCGTCGCCTTTCCCTCGAAGAGGACACTGTCCTTCCTTACCACTCCCGCACTTCCCCCAACACCACGCCCCTCACCCTTCAAAAGTACCTGGACCTTCTCGACCGCCAACACTACCTCCAAAAGGTCAGAATCCCCAATCCGGCCGCGCTTGACTCACCCTCCATCGAGTGGCGCTGGGGCCAGCGTCAAGTGGAGTTCTCGGAACAGGCCGCCGCGACCTTCATTGAGAATGTCATGTTCCATGGAAGGGAAGAGGACGCGCCAGCGCCGGGGCGGAGGAGGGCGGGAGCTAATGATGGGGTGCTTGATATCGCGGAGCAGAAGAAGCGAATGAGGAAGAACCTGGAAAGGGCGGTGGGGGGCGATCTAACTGGTTAGGCTCGAGGTGAGGGTTTGAGAGGTATGGATATCAGTCAGCTATGGTATACCTGTTGTCTTAGACTACTACACTATCAATCTTGAAGACATCTCGCGGGTTCCCTTCAGGTTGCAGTAAGGGACTAATCACGGGATCCTGGCAAGGCACTGCTGACTTGAAATCACTAGAATCTCCAGGGCCGACGGCACCATGGACATCGTGGATCCAGAGCGGGAGAGATTCCGACCATGTAGCGCTACTGAAGCTATCTGTATGATGCACCGGTATTCTCATTTCGGAATACATGACCCCGGAATGATGCAGTTCGAGCCCCTCCTCTCATACACCGCCTAGTCGAGGAGTGAAAGGGGGAGGCTATGGCCCGCCGACCTTCAATACTGGGCCAATCCCGCGCTGGATGGGAGGCGTACATGAGGAAGCTTTACCTCCATTTGCGTCCACCAGCCGCGATGGTCGCCCTTGGTCGATCGTGACTTCGGCTTCGCGCGGTAATCTCAATGTGGCTATTTTGGCCTACTGCAGTGGAGTGATGGTTAGGTAGTCAGTTAGTCAACCGTCTTTAGTAAATCGAGAAGACTGTAGCGTGGCAATGAGTGGAAGGCCGCCGTTTCTTCATCCGCTAGACTTGCATCTGTCCTTTGCCGCTCATTGCTCTACCTTATACACCAGCTTCTTCCCCGATACCTTGTTCTGCCTGAGCAGGTCCAACCCCTCGTTGATCCCCTCCAGACCGCCCTGACGGAGATCGACTGGGTTCGCCTTCGTAGTCGAGACGAGGCCCGAGTCGCCTTGCGCCCGCTTGACGAACTCGATGAACCAGGCCTTGTCCTCGGGGATGGCGGGGAGATGGGGCTTGCCGGGCAAGAACTCGAATGACTAGCATATCAGCTCAGTATCTGACTATTGAACCGATGGAGCACTCACATAGCCAAAGACGGTGTACAGCAAGATCCGGTCAATCTTGACCTCCCTCCTCAACTTGATCGCATCATCCGGAATAAGCGTCAACGTCGTGAGCTGTCCTCCCTCCTCGCCGAACGCCCGGACTGAGAGGTTGAAGTTGTCGTCTCCGCCAATACACTCCAGACCGCCGACGACACCTCCCCCGGTCACCTTCTGGATCTCCTTGATGGCCGCCTCTTTGTCGTGGTAGTCGACGACGTGGTCTGCGCCGTAGGACTTGACGAGGTCGAAGGAGTGGGGGGAGGCGGTAGCGATGGAGTTGATGCCGAGCTGTCGAAGGAGGGAGAGAGTGAAGAGGCCAACAGAGGTGGAGCCACCGGAAACGAGGAACTGGTGGGTCAGCTGCATCTCGCTGCGTCTGGCGAGGAGGGACTCGCCCATCCTGGCTTCTGCTCTTCCTTGGGGTAGTTGTAACCCTGTGCGTGGAACACAGCCTGGACGATCAGTCTGTGACCTTCACAGCATGTCGGCCGACCGACGAACCATAGCGGCCGTACAGAATCCAACACCATAGGTCGCCGCATCCGCCTCGCTCATCCCGCTCGGGACCACCATCGCAAAGTCCTCCTTGATCGTAAGGTACTCGGCGAACGATCCCCTCTGCGGGAACTTTCCACCATGAACCACTCCGCAGACCTTGTCTCCGACCTTCAACCTGCTGACGCCCTCGCCGACCGACTCGACCGTACCGGAATAGTCACATCCGAGGGTCGAGTCGAGGTTTCCAACCAGATCAAGGTGTTTCCAGTCTGTCGGGTTGAGGGCGACGTGAGAGACCTTGACGAGGACCTCGCCTGACTCCAACTTGGGGACGGCACGCCCGGACTGGACTGTGCCCTTTTTCTGGCCTGTCAGCAGGCCGGGGCAGACAAGGGGCAGACAGGACTGACGAGCTGTTCAATCACAAAAGCACGCATCTCGGTAGGCTGGCTAGACATTTTTGGGGACTTAATGGCGATAGTACCTGAAGGGGTGGGTTGTTGATAAGTGCACGAAGTGTCCTCGCCCCAGCCCGCCACTTTCCTGTAGGGTAAGCTGAGGCAGTCAAAGATGGATTATAGGCCTTCCCCCACCTCGGCTACTTCGGGCTTGATGACGTCACCGAGGCTACGTAATCCGGGCTGAGTCAGGAACTCGCTCCACATTCCTCGTCGGATTCTGATTGCCTCCGAAAGTGGCAGCAGGAATTGGTGTCCTTAAGCTTGGTCGAGTAGCCAGACCGATGAGCTCCGGTGTGAGCAATATCGCTAGAAATCGCAGATTATCTTGTTGCTGATCCACCATCTCCCTTGAGCGGTGCCGCAAGCCCGTCGATTGGTCATGCGTGACGGCACGGCTTTCGAGTCCCGGCTGGGCGCCCTATGAGTAATGACGATGAGCTGGCGTAAAATGTAGCACATGCAATCCGTGCGTGACCAGTGTGCCAGCGGTGCCGGTGATGGCTGACAGAAGCTGTCAGACTCGCTAGCGGAGCCACTGAACCTCGGGGAGTGGCGGCGGGTGGCAAATGGTACAGACATCCGAGCGAGGTGCGAACGAGGGGAACGCCGAGTGAGCCTGCCTGCCGGCCTAGCTTGGTAGTTCCAAGTCTAGCCAGCCATTCACAGCTTGCATCGCGTCGGTTCTCCCCAGCATGAGATTCTGGGACATGCTATGCATCACGGATCGCGGATCGCTCCAGCTTAAGAGCTTCGGCCGCACATACCCGAATGTAACGCACGGACCAGCATATTGTTTTTCCTCCACCCAAGCGAGCCACCATACCAACTAATTACACCTTGCTTCCATACTTGTCCATCCTCGAGTCATACCCGCGTCACTCTTGTTCTGCCTCCCTCTCATCGTCCGCTATGTCCTATCCCGGATGGAACGGCCACTCCGCCCAAGCCGGCCCCTCTCAGCCCCGCCAAACTATCCCCACATCCTACCTCACGCATCCACAAAACTCCCCCATGCTCTCCGCCTACCCCGCCACCCCACTCACCTCCGGCCCATTCTACCAGACTCCGACTGCCGATCCTGAGGCATCACTACCACCGTCCGAAGCCCAGCAAGCGGATGCAGAGCCAGATCAGCGCTCCTCGCCTACCCCGCCGGTCCGGGAAGGCCTGGGACAGCTCGTCGAGCCCCATCAGGAACTGAATGACTTTCTGGAGAGCTTTTGGACGCGGCAGATGGATTTTGTGGAGAGGGATAATCCGGACTTTAGGACGTATCCGTTGCCGCTAGCGAGGATAAAGAAGGTCATGAAGAGTGATGAGGAAGTCAAGGTGGGTTTGGCTTTGGGTTTACAAGTGGTATCGACGCGATTGGAAAAAGGAGAGCCGGCGCCTGCGGGATGGAATTGGGATAATACAGAGTGATGTGATGAGGACGCGCAAAGAGCAGGAGCTGACGCCTGAAGATGATCTCAGCGGAGGCACCTATCCTCTTCTCCAAAGCCTGCGAATGTGAGTCAAGCTCTTTACCGCGATTTCACCAATACCATCTATCACCTCCCGCCATACCTTCTCCCCATTCCGACCCTTCCTCTAGCTGACACCTCAGTATTCATCTCCGAACTCACCTGCCGTGCCTGGCTCATCGCCGAATCCAATAAACGCCGTACCCTCCAAAAATCAGACGTCGCGGCCGCTATAGCTCTCAGCGACATGTTCGACTTCCTTATTGACATCCTGCCGCGGGACGATGATGGGTCAGGGGAGGCGTTTGGTGGTGATGCTGGGTATGCTGTGGAGGGCGCGGCGGTAGATGAGGATGGAGTGGCGCTTGAGGGGGACGACGGGGATGAGGGGGTGGAGGGAGGTGATGGGGAGCAAGGGGAGGCTGGGTTACAAGGAGAGAACGGTCAGAACGGGGGCGGATAGCATCTACGGTATGGACACGGGCGAGTCAGGCGCATTCAATGGCAGAGCGTACATGCAGTGCGCAGGCGGAAGATATGCGAGATGGTGCAGCCCGCGCCGAAGGGGCGCTGGGTGGGGACTGCTTCCTCATTCTCAGCCTCATCTTCTCAAGCAATCATCAATGATGAGGCGCGCCATCGCTTGATCTTCCTCGAAGCCGCCTAGCTTGTGCTCCCCATACAGCCCCACCTCGACCCTCTGCATCACCGCCGAGACCTGTCTGAGGCACATGCAACGGAGAAATGACGTCCTGACCGAAGCGGAGTTTTTGCCACCCTGCTTTCGACGCGTTGGGCAACTCCATTCGTTTCATCTCCTCTTGTGCTCAAAGTCTACCCTACATGGGCTCTGTATCCCCAGACACACCTCTGGAGACTTCTCAGCGTGCTCCGACACCCTGACATCTACTCCGGCGATCACTCGAATTTTAAGATCCCTCGGCGTCGCCGTCCTCGCGATAACCTCACATGTCAACAATAACAAACCCCCGAAAGCCCTTTTAAATCCTCGTCCCAGATGTCTTCGCCCATCTCCATCCCTCCTTCCCCTCGCTCATCGTCGGTCCAATCCGCACTTACCGACGCCATTTCCACTCCCGTGTCCAGCTCCATCGCTTCGAGCTCGCACACCCACGTCCACGTTAACGCTAAGGCGGGACCATCCAATTCTAGTCGGAGCGGCAGCGGCAGCGGTAGCGGCTCTAGGCCACCGTCGACTCGTCGAGCTACCCAGACTCCGCCTTCTATCAAGAAAGACTGGGCACCTATCACGCGTGTGTCGGGCTCGGGAGCGGCTGTGGTGTCTGTAGCTGGGAAAGTGGGGACAGGGGAGCAAAGCGAGATTTCTAAACGGGGAGAAGGGGTCGAACGGGGATTATCAGAATGTGCGTTTTATATTCGGACAGTAACGAAGCGGGGACGAGAGCTGATACAGTAGTGATCATCAGATCGGATCGGACACCGGACAAGAAGCTATCCACTCTGAGCACACGAACGAGCGCCAGTCGGATGGCACGCAGATCTAGCTCGGAGCGGAGAGAGGCGGAGGAAGTGGGATCACCAACGGGGAAGAAAGGCTGGGGGATCAGTTTGGTCAGTGGGGCGGTGAATGCTGGGGTCTACGGCGCGGCCTTAGGAGTGTGAGTGCCCTTGATACCCTGATGGTGGATCAGGCCAAGCGGAAAGGATGCTGATGGCACAGCACCGCCTACAAGCTTTGGACGCAGTCATCGACGCAGACTTTTGATCCGAGCATCCCTTCATCAAAGTCTGCGCCTGCAAATCTCGCCAGTAATAATGACAACGAGAGCGAGGAGGATGAAGCTGGACCAAGCACATCGCCAGCCCGAATCAGCCCCGCGCTGCCTGCTGCTCCCCTTACAAGCGAGATTGCGCCGCCCCCAGCGTATAGGGAGAGGGATCATGCAGATAACCTGGAATGGTCAGATGAGGTGAGTTTGAAAATCCTTGTCATGGATGCCAACGCATATGGAGCAGTACTGACCCTGACAGCTGGACGACGAGGATCTCATCACGCCAAATACGTCTCGTACACCTACAGTCCGGATATCAAGCCATCAACACCCTCTCCTCCACAATACTCCCAGCCGATCTGCAGGCAAGAAGCGGCGCCCTCGAATACCGTCCGGCGGGCTTCCAAAACGCAGTACTCTCGGACTTGGGGGAATGACGCCCCCGCTCGTCCGGCCCACAACACCGCCTTCGGACGATAACGCGTCCAATCCCATCCCGATCGGCGAAGAAGCAGTCGCGACGGTCGTGGAGGGTCAAGAGGAGATCTTGGATCGGCTGGACGGGATGACCCTCCGGATCCAGCGGCTGATTCTGGAGGGTCAGGCGGCGCTGATTCGGAAGCCGGAGGACATGGATGGGGGGCGGCATGCACGGGGTAATGCGAGTGGGAGCTGGAGTAGGAGAGGAAGAGGGGGGAGTCCGAGACCGACGAGGGAGGGTCCGGTAGCGGGTCAGGGGAAGGTGATTAGGAGTAGGAGGAGTCTGCCTGTTGTGGAAGTTACGATGGGTCAGTAGGGCGAGTGAGGAGATTTCTGGGATGATCATGTCTATAGCTAGTTGTAAAGTACGCAAATGTGTATCTCTTTACGCTGTCTTTGGGGGTCTTACATCGGTCATTACATGTTGTACAACATGCACAGTCTAGGGATATGCTGTTCTCGCGAAATCAGGACTTGGGATCCCCGACCCTTCAGATTCTACAGGTCTGTACATCGTCAGCAAGGTTGTATGCCGCGTTGATCATCGAGGACTGACAGTAATCTGGCTTCTTCACATTCACCCCGTGCTCCCCGAGCGCCAGGCTCAGGTCATCCATAGTCAGCACAACTCGATTACGATCCTGCTCCTTGTCAGCTTGTTCGAGCAGACTCGTGGCGGACTATAAAGCTTACAGCTGCTGCTGGACGTCCTCTACCCGCTCCCGCTCCGTTTACGCGGAGCTTGGCGAAGTGGAACGCGTCGCGCGAAAGATCCGAGATGAATTTCTGGGTGGAGAGGGAAAGGAGGCGCTTTCTGCCCGGGTAAGCTTTGTAGATCCGGGAGAAGCGTCGGGCTTAAAAGAGCTTACAGTCTTGGGTCGGAGCAGTCGAATCCCGCTCGTTGGAGATAGTACTCCGTGACCTCTTCCGGTATCTGCGCTGGTCAGCTAAACGGAGTCCGCTCCAGGGGCATTTATTAGCTCACCAATGGCTTATACCCATCCAGCATGACCAGGAACTCTGCCAGACTCCTGTCCCGCCTCGCAGCCTCCTCATCCCTCCGGGCCTGATACAGCTGGTTCATATCTGGCATCGCCGCCTCTTCTGTCGCGGCGTCGGCAGGAGTTGTTCCGTTGGCCTGGGTAGAGGTACCGTTCACGAGCTGCCCTGAGCCGTTCGCTTGGCCGTTTGCGCCCATTCCAATTGGCTGAGCATTAGATGGACCCGCTTCCGCGTTGATTGTACCGTTTGCTGTTGACATTGTGGGCGGTGTATATAGATATTGGAGAAGGGTGAAGACAGAAGGGTAGACCTCTGTCCAGGGGGCTAGGAGGGCTAAGCGGCGATGACCGAGTGTGGCACCTGTGTGGGGCTCCAATAGATTAACCCGGGGTAAGTCTAACGTGCGTCACAGCGTCAGAGAGTCAGAGCCTGGCCTGTGCGTGGTAGGTGGTCGATACAGGTGATGCTTCAAACACCCTTCATACATCCATACAATTCCATCTCCACTGTGAACATCCCCACACTTTCACTCGCCTGCAATATAGCATGCCAACCCTATAGTCCCTCCCTCCTACCCTACCCATACTCGCCAAAATGACGTCCGATCAACTAGACTCCCCCATGACCGACCCCGTCGCCCCCGCGCCCCCTCCAAGCATCACACCCAACAAGAACCTCCTCGGTCTAGGTCTAAGTAGCGCCTCGTCCTCTCCCCGCTCGACCCCTCCAACCATCGGCTCATCACTCATCGACTACCCTCACCTCGGTCACTACATATTCCAGCTTCTCGCCTCCCTCCAGACCTCACCGCCCAAGACCAGTCAACATCCTTTGAGCGTATCAAGCTCAGGAGAATCCGACGATGATCACTCTCCGCCTGAGAGTAGGGATGAGCGCGAGGGGTCTGTCCCCGCTCCGGGTAAAGCAGGGGAGAATGGCGATGTGAAGGCTAATGGCGGGAATGGGGGCTTGTCGAGCCAGCCAGCTCCTGGTTCGGCCTCGAGGCGAGGGAGTAAGGTCGACGTGGACAAGGATAGTCTTGTGAGGAAGGTCGTGGAGCTTCTCGATGAGGAGATGGAGGAGGAAGTCAAGGAGGTGCTCAAGCCGTATATGGGCGAACTGGCCAAGGTAAGCTAAACGCTCCTCGTCATTGGGCTCTCCAGCTGACTCCCTTAGGACGACATCCTGATGGAGCAAGTATGCCTTGACTGCATGCATCGGAGACGAGGTGAATACTCCCCCTACGTTGTGGTCCCCTTGGACAGAGCTCAGCTCATCCTGCAGATGACCAAGAAAAGCGCCCGTACCAGCCCCATCTCACCCCCACCCGCCCGCGCATCACGCCCACCGTTTCCTCCAGTACCCTCCGACCTTACACTCCCACCCGTCTCCCCTCATACCGCGGCGCCACGCCTCTCGGTCGACCCCAATCCCCCGTCCCGTCCGGCGCACAGACTCCCACGCTACCCGGCGCCTACCCTGGTCCATCCATGCTTCGCTCCGAATCCAGCCCCAAGCTGTCATCCTCGGTCAACACTTCTCCGACCGCCACAGCGGCTGTGCTCAGTGCCAAAGCGTCGGCGTTCAATCCATCACCCCGCCTCCCCAGTGGCCCGCTCACCGCCACCAGCACGTCCTTCAACCCGTCGGACCCGTGGAAAGACGCTCCGCCCGAGCCGCCCCGGACCGCTTCGCCCTTCATGAATGGCTCCACCATGTCGCGGACGGGTAGCAGCAGGGGCATCGCCGCTCCACTCTTCAGCGACCAGTCGTCCCCGTTTCACTCCCCCCTCGGGACGCCCAACAAGGGGACTATCAAAATGCCGGACGTCTTTTCGTTCACCAATCTGTCTCGCCCTTCTCTGTCCCGGACCAGCAGTATCAAGGGCATCATCCCGGATGATGACGAGGACGACGAGTTCTCGCCCTTCGGCACCATCCCCACTCTCAAGCATCCGGAGTTCAGCGGCAGCTCGGGTGGGCTGCGTATGTCTGCCAAGTCATTCGAGCCAGGCCGCATCGACATGGACGGGCACTTTGACTCGTCCTCCACCCTATCGTCTTCTATGCCACACTCGGACTCATCCCGTGGCTCCCTCGACTCGCAGAATGAAGACATGGACGGCGTCGAGGCCGGAACAGGCATGACACCCCTCGACGTTCTACATTCCGTCTTCACCTCGGTCCCCAAAGCGGAGTTGGAGTCTGCCCTCCACTCGGCAGGGTATGACTTTGAAGGCGCGATGGCGATCCTCGTCTCGCAGTATACGCTCCCGCGATCCGGCGCGTCCACCCCGCATCGGACCGCCTCGCCCCGCCCGCTCCTTCTGGGTGTGGGCTCGAGGGGGGCAGTACAGACCGCTCATCACGCGCCGAGCGGGGGATACTTCGATCGAGGTGGGAGAAGCTTCCAGAGTGGGCCGCCGCAGCAGACGTTCGGGAGTCAGGGGGGTGGGAGTGGGATTAGGACGCCGGGCGGGCTGAGAATGTGCAGGTATTTCTTGGCGGGCGAGTGTAGGCGGTCAGATTGTCGATTCAGGTCAGTTTTGCAGCTCGCCTGACTTCCAAGGTGCCATAAGCTGACGATTGGCAGCCATGATCTGGATCGAGCGCTGTGTCGGTTCTGGCTTCGCGGTAATTGCGCCAAAGGGCCGAATTGCGAGTGAGTTGCCGAGAAGCCATAGATTCGCGGGGCAAAAGCTTACAGATGAGATTCCTGCATCAGCTCCCGCCCAACATGCCCTCATTCGATCCTCGCGAATTGTCCAGCGCAATGTCCCGCCTCGAACCCTTCTCGGACGGATCCTATCGGCACAGTCCCGCCGGCACGCCGACCGAGGAATTCCCCGACCTCATGGGCGCCCGCGCTAGAAACAACACCCGCTTCGACCCCAGTCGGAACCGCTTCGCAAATGCACTGAAACGGCCGGTACCCATGCAGCCTAACCAGCTGTCGCACGTCCAGATCACTGGCGCTCGAATGGGTCTCGCTCCGCCCCAAGCTTCAGCCTCTGGGACAGATAGATTACCTGCTTCGGTCGTCCCCCTCCCGCGGCCATCCACTCGGATCAAGCTTCGCCCGCCTACCCTCATGCCGACGCTCAAGACCGGTACGGCTGCAAACGAGCAATACATGAACTCTCGTCAAACGGCCCTTCGCCTTGGACACGCCCGGAACGCCTGCCTAGCGCGCGCCGCGGACGCCTTCCGCCGAGGAGACGGCGCGGCGGCCAAGCGATTCTCGCGCGAGGGCAAATCGCTCAATGAGAAGATGACGACCGAATCGGCCGAGGCGGCTTTACAGCTCGTCAAGGAGCGTCGGGTCGATGCGCAGCGGGCAGTAAGGGAGCGGGATGGCGCGTGGTCTGACGACCCCATGGATCGGAGCGAGCGGGGTAAGGTCGCCGGTGGTGGACTGGGTGTTATTCTAGGTGTGGCAGCGCGGAGCCGGGTGGGCGCGGGCGGGGCAGCTGGACAAGGGCAGAGCGGGGACGAGCGGATGGAAGCGCTGTTGGATCTGCATACCCTACATGGGGCCGAAGGGGTGGAGGTGTTGGGCCAGTTCTTGTCCGAGGTGAGTCCGCTGCAAAGTCTTCAGGCGAGGAAGCATAGCTGACGCGTCTAGTTGGAGCGGGAGAATTATCGTGGATTGACGTATATCCTCATTGGGGAAGAAAAGCACGTGGGGATGCAGGATCCCCTAAGGGGAGCGAGCAAGACTCGGCTCGGGACCAGTATTAAGAGCTGGTTGACCGAGTGGGGGTATGCGTGGATGGAGGGCGCGGGGTGGGTCTGTGTGGATAGTTGTCGGTATTAGTTGTCGTGAGCTATTGCGTTTTGGCTCGTGAGTGATTTCGTTACTTTCCGGGGCATGGTGCGGCGACGGGTTTGAAGAGCTTGCGGCTGACGCACAGATCATGCTCTGCTTGTTCTACCCATCACCGCGGCGTGCACCACCTACTGCTATCATAAAATACCTCGCCATGTCCAACTGCACCAATTACGCCTACTATGTCCGCTACGCCTCACCACGCCCTACTACGCCCTCTATGCCCTATTCTCGGCCTTGCGTACATGTACCACTACCCGCATATACCATCGACGAGCCCAAACTAGACTAGCCTGTCGGACGGCAGATTCTTGATACCCAGAATTCGAGGAAGAGTAATTATAGAAGACTGAAGAAGAATACGAGAAGGATGCAAATGTCAGAAGTTCAATCACGGACGGGAACTGGGACGGGAACTAAAGACTGAGTACTGAGTGGTGCGTGGAGAACCTACCTCACGGTTCGGGTCCCTTGATCGTCCCGCCCAGATCCAGTGTATACGGACGACGAGCGGGCACCGTCCATGGGGTCTCTCAAGCGCAAATCGGCCCGAGCAAACGGTGAAGCTCAGCGTGGCATACCTAGAGTCCGCAAGTCACACTGCAGGGACTGGAGGCGGATGCTATGCAGTGAAGACCCCGGGAAGGACTGAGATGCAAGCTATATCGCGTCATTCATACAATAAGGTAACTCCTTCACAGCGATAGTTGTGGGGTCTCGAGGTAAAGTGATAGAGAGGTGAATATGGTGTTACACGCCGTCGCCGCCCTCGCCGCCTGAGTCTACACCCGCGCTCCATCCTCTCTCACCCTTGTCATCCCCTTCCCGCTCGGCCATATCTTCCCCTCTTCCCTGACGCGCCTCCCCCGCTTTCTCCCTGGTCCTTGCTCTCCGCCTGTGCCTACTCCTCAACCTCTTCCAACCCGCCAAAGGTGTTCTCTGATGCGTACAGCACGTACAGGAAACCTGGTCAGTCAGCTTTGAAACTACAAGAGCGGCCAATCCGTAGAACAGTGAAACTAACCATCTTCATCCCTATATTTGTCAGCTTTCAGGCCTATCTGTCACGCCAGGCAACTCACTTGTGCTCGTCGTAGATCAGACTCATGAGAGCCGCTGTTGGTGGAAGGATGTCATCCACAAAGATGAAGATGGCCTTCTCGGGCGCGAGCTTGATCCGCTTACTGAGCGTGTCAGCTGCGACCAACATCGCTTGGACAAGCGGAAGAGGTTGAAGCTTACCGGATCACGTAGACGAATTGACCGACAGTGAGATCCTGGCGTGTCAGCTTTCGGTGCCCAGCACAACCAAATATGCGTGTGCAAAAGCTGACTTACGGCCGGGACAAGGTACTTCTTCTTGTCGATCGTCGGGATGTCCGACTTCTCTGCCTTCTCACAGATGACCTAGACGATCAGCTAGTCGTCGCACGTTGGAGGACATCCCAGCTGAGAAGGTCGAGAGGACATACAGGGATCCTGTCGGGGTACTTCTGGCGGATCCGCTCAGCCTCGGCCTTGCGCTTGTCTGTTGATGGGTCGATTAGGCGATGCAAGGGAACGGAAACAAGGTGGAAGTCGCGGTATCGTCCAAGAGACCATGCAATAAGAGATAGGAAGGGTAGTATGACGGCGTGAGAAAAGAAGTAGCAGTCAGCCCAGCGTCCTTTGCGCAGCTACCTGGAATGAGGGACATACCGAATGGGTGCTCGTCCTTGAACTTGGAGCGGACCATGGCTGACAATCCGGGCTGATATATAGGTTGAGTGAGGTGGTCTATATCGTGTCAGCTGTGGCCTTCTTGCTCTAGGCTTGGAGCATCCGCCGGAGGGGAACCCCCTGTGCTGGCCGCGCAGCACGACCTGGCGAGGTTGAAGGACCGTGCCTGTCCACCGTTCCTCCCAGGGCCGCTACGCGAGGCGATCTGTTCGGATGACTTACTGGGTAGTCTGAGCGTGCAAGCACAGGAAAGAGATGTGTAGGTATCTGCTTGTATTAGATGTAAGGTAGAAGGAAGGATAGGTGATGAATGGGAGAAGGGAAGCAGGAGGAGGTGGGTGGGTTGGGTGGCAACACCGGGTACGCGTCCGGCTGATTAGGAGAGGGGGGTCACTTGATTCCGCTAAGGGTTATTACGTTTCAGCCGATTAGTGGATAATCCCAAAGAGGCAACTAGAATGTTTCAGATAGCACTGCAAGATTTCATCAGCACTTGCTCCATCCTTCTAGCTATAGCCCAGCCCCGCTCGATATCAATGCCTGCAGCTCAGATCATCAAGAAGAGGAAGGCCGGATCGAGTACAAAGGGCAACGTGGTCAAGTGAGCTGAAGCACTTATGATGAGGTCACAAGCCTTAGCTCATCACGCAGGAGCAAGCCAGTATCGAAACGTCCCCGCCTCTCCCCCTCGCCTTCCGGATCGAGCAGCGAAGACGACGGCGATGATGCGCCTAGCAATAAGGCGTCTATGCTAGCCGCGCTCGAGGCGCACAGTCGAGCTCTATTGGGTCTTGGGGACGACGAGGCTGAGAGTAGCGCGATGGCGCAGCGGAGAGCGGCGTCTTCTGACGAGGGCGACGATGAGGAGGAGGAGATGTCCGATGATGGATGGGGCGCGGGAGATGGGATGGTCAGTGATAGCGAGGACGAGTTTGCGACAGGCGGAGCGGCGGTGAAAGGTGAGCCGTATCATCTGGGTTTTGGAGGCCTGAGCTGAGATCAAAAGCTGCTGCAGTTCAGCCTGTAAGGGTTCCGGAGGTCGTCTTTGCCCAGACGGGTGGAAGAGGCGCTGAGCAGCTATCAAAAGCTGAGCGTAGAGCATTCCTGGTAAGCTTGTCCGGACTGAAGCGATACTCTCCCCGGCCGTGCATCAAATTAAAGCTGACAGGGTAGAACGGCACTTCTGCTAAAATGATGGCTCTGCCTTCCAACTCCGACGCAGCCACTTCCTCCCGCAAGCCCACCACTGCCGAGGATGCCGAGGAAGCTACCAACTCCTCCCTCGACAAGACGCTCCATTCTCTCCTCACCACGTCGCTCCTCCCATCCCACACGCTCGATGCCGCCTCCCGACCCGTCGAAAAGCGGGACGCGGTCTCTTCCCGTCTGCTCCAACTTGCGGGGTACGCTCTACCCGGAGAAACCACCTCCCCCGCCGCCGAGTCGAAACATAAAGGTCACTCGGCCAAGATCAAGACGGGAATCATGAAGGCCGGGGCGAAGCGGCAAGAGAAAGAGCGGGCCGAGGCGGAGCAGGCGGGAAGTTGGGTTAGGGGGAAAGGGGGACTAGGGGATCTGGGCAAGAGGGGAGAAGGGGTGGGTGGGATGAAGAGGAAAGAGGAGAGATTGGGCCTGGGTCAGGAGAAGAAGAAGAAGGGGATGGAGAAGGGTGGGAAGGAGAGGGAGAGGGGGTTGGGAGTAGGTGCGGGAGTGGGGAGGTTCGATGGTGGTGTGCTGAAGATCAGTGAGCGGGAGATTGGGCGGGTGGAGCGGATGAGCGGGGGAGGCAGGGGCGGAGTCAGGGGCGGAGGCAGGGGAGGAAGGGGAGGTAGGGGCGGCAGAGGCGGAGCAGGTAGAGAAGGGGGTAGTGGAAGAGGTAGAGGGGGCGGGAGGGGAAGGGGATAAGCCGTCTTGCGTATGCATCTCCTGGATATGCACAGCTACTAACCTGCGTTGCTGTAAAGACCGCGTGGCTTGGGTTCGTTCAATCGACCAAGCATACGCCTGGAGCTTGATGCAAATAATCATGCTCTAGCAAGACCGCTTAACCCAAGTACATGTACGTGTATTACCCTAGATATCCCAATTGTCCTATATACAGTGTCTATATTATTAATCCTAGTGTCCGAGTCTCGAGAGCTATGACCCGATATACACTGCACGTCCATACCTAAACAGCCACACAGGCAGACTCGACAAGGACGAAGCCCTCGGCGCAACCGTGGACGACGCACTTGCCAGCGACACACGAGACGCTCTCGGTGTTGGGGATGATGGTGCAGTCGACGCCCTTGGGCTGGTCCGGGAGGGGGAACTCACAGCCGCCGCCTGAGGATCAGCGCGAGCAAGAGTCTGAAGGGTGGAGAACATTGTAAGACAGTGATTGGAGATGAAAAAACTCACAAGTGTCGACGTTCTTGGTGGTGTCCAGGCACTCAAAGTTGCGGGCCCACTTGGTGGAAGCGGCGACGGGGAGGGCGCAGGCGGTCATCTCGGCGGGGCAGAGGAGGTTGGCGGCTTGGCCACGGGGGAGCTCACGACGACGGCTACCACCAACGAGGGCGGACGGGCAGACGGCGCCAGCGAAGCAGGTGGTGCCGCACTTGATGAAGCCGGCAGCAGCGTCGCAGTCTACACGTCAGCAAGTATCGAAGGGAGTGATGATGAGGAGACTTACCAAAGTCGCAGGTGGTGCAGCTGGTAGGGATGGCGCCGGCGGGGTACTCGCATCGAGGAGTGGTGGGTTGAGATGTGCCAAGCTATGGATCAGCGAACTGCCATGGACTGGGGTCGAGAAAGGACTCACGATGTTGACGAGGGCAGCAGCAACGACCGGGACAAGGACGTTAGTGTCCAAGCCGAGAAGGACCGCGCTGAGGCCCGAGTTGTTGATCAGGCTGAGCTCGAGGGTGTCGAGCGATGTCCCGGTGAGGAGACCGTCATCCACACAAAGACACAAGCTGAAGGGTCAGATCAAAACGACGGGACAGAAGAGAAGTGCACTTACTTCTCGTTGAGGTTGACCTCCTGGGGACCAAGGGCGGCCAAGAGCCCGAGGTCGGTAGGGTCGATGATGAGTGATGTGCCGAGCGGGATGGTGGCGCAAAGGTTGAGAGTGGCGAATTGGCGCTTGTCGAGACCGTGGAGACGGGGCGAGATGGGCTGGACGGGGAGGGACCTGGTCTGCTCGACGGCAGCACCGAGGGCGGAGGAGAAGAGGGCGGCGGTGGGGATGAGGAGACTGAGACGCATCTTGAGCGAAGGAATGAGTGAGTGAAAGAGGTGGAGGAGTTGGGGAGGGGAGGAGGTGTGGCGAGATGGAAAGAACGAATGAAAGTGGATCAAGAGGGGGACTGGAAGGCTGTTCGCGGTGGGTCTTATATATCTCCTATCGATGACGGTGAGTCGCCGATGCTCATCAGCACAACATCCAGCTCCACCTCCGATCAGTGCGTATCCCTATACCTTATCGGAGGAAGCCCAACTCATGGTCGTCCGTCCTTCCACCTTCCTCCACCTTGCAGGACATTTTCCGAAAAAGGGGGGCGATCTGCCGAGCTTGTGTTGAGGGCGTGATGGCTGAGCGTGTGTTCAGGCACCGCCGCCGGCACAGTCGGCAGGCAGGTATGCTGGGCTGGTCAAGGTTTGGATGACATCACGGAAGTGGTTGTTGGATATTATGGGGTCATGCCAATACCGCGATGGACGAGTGAGGTATAGCGGGCGGTCATGTGTCATGGCATAGAGCGGACGAGAAAATAGAGCAAAAAGCTGTTTGGTTCCTCTTTTGGGTTTACAGGTAAGCGGAGGTGAGTGATGTGAGTCCGCGCCGAACGGCCGCCGAGACCCCGTCGGGGGAGAAGGAGGAGCACGCCGAAGTCGGTAACAGGCACGGTCAGGCACTTGTCAACGCAAGCAGAAGGGCGCAGAAAGCGTCCGGAAGAGCGTACAACAGTAATTCTTTCCCAAGGCGCGCGACGCGACGCTCCGAGGGTCCTGAGCCATGACACTGCGCAGCGTTCGTTCAGCTGGAGTCTTACCTTGTTGACGTGCTGGGAGAGGAGTCAGCAGGCGGAACCTCTGGGCACGGAGCGGAGCGCGGGGCGATAACAGGAGGATCGAGGAATGGTACCGGGAAGTCTCCGAGTTACCACTTCGGAATCAGGTGTCGGAGGCTTATCCGTGCCTGAGCCGGACAGCTGCTGCTCCACAGCATGCCACCCCCGTTCCTGGGCCGGAAAAGCCACTGGTATGAGGTCTCTGATATGACAGCATGCATCAGGCACCACAAACATCGGGAGTTTCTGGCTGATGCAAAGTTCATACTTTCCTTGAAGGTCGAGCGGGCATGAGGCATGAGGTATGACGCGGGTATGACGCGTTGTCGGCGAGAGACGGTCCGCGGTCCGATGCCTGACTATAGCATATACTTTTAGCTTGCCGTGACTGCGGTGCGCGTCGAGCTGTACCGATCCAGCTGGGTTATTGCTGGTCAGTCCGCTACGTAGTCTGCATGGCATATTTTACATAGTACACACAACCAGGATGACATCTAGCCCAAAGTGACCCGCAGCGCTGCTCATTCGTCGTCTCCTTCCGCAGCTCCACCCGCCTTGGCTCCCGGCAGCTTGATCTGCGATCGCTTCCCCCTGTTCTCGAAACCCGGCTTCAACCCCTTCATCTTCCTGCCCTGCATACCCTTCAAGTCCTGCTTCTTGAAGTGCAGCTGTCCGACCCTGTCTCCCATCTCGTCCGTCTCGATGTTCTTCCTCTTCTTGCCTAAACCGCTCAACTGTGTCCGCTTCTCCATCTTGGGCCGCTTCATGGCCTGCTTGAGCATGTCCTCGTCCGCCTCTTGTATTCTCCGAACGGTGAGGTCGATGGACGGGCCCATCTCGGTGAGACTTATCCGGGGTGGGGCGGATGCGGGGGCAGGGAGGAGCGCGACGGTGTAGACCCGGAAGTGCACTTTGGGGAGGGGCTGGGTAGGAGTCGGGTTGGTCGATGTGGGGACGGGAGCGGGAGGGAGGGGACCGGCGGTGATGGAGATGACGTGTTCAACGGATGTGAGGGGGAGGGATGGGAGGGCGTGGCCATTGTAGAAGTCGAGGAGGATGGATTTTAGGGCGATGAAGGATGGGTGAGTGTCGAACAGGTCTGAATGGAAGACCATTAAAGGCCGAACACCAATCGAAGCCTTTACGGACTAGAAGATCAGCATTCGAGCTTGCCGCAATCCTTTTTCGGTCTCTACTGTTCCTTGCCTGTTCAAGACCCTCCCTCCCCCATCGTGATCCTGACGACAACGACCAGTCAGCGATCAAACTCACCTCAAACTCGCTCATTCCCCTGATAGCATCAACTCCTACTTCCACCATGTCCAATACCCGCCCATCGAACATCCGCGTGAAGATGAGGTTGTCGGGCCTCTTCTTGCTATGCAGCCCGGTGAGAAAGAGCGAGGCATCGTTCTTCCCAGCGAAGAATTCAAGTGACGAAGCGTCTTCGAAGGGGTGGATATCGTTCTTCCGCGAGAAGGAGATAGCTGATGGGCGCTTGAGCGAGTACTATATCATCAGTTCCGCCAGTCACACTAGAGAGCGCTTCAGCTTACAAGGTCCTTCATTGCCAGCCGGACTTTCTCGCTAGTGTTCTGTCCACGAACAAAGATGGCCGATTTCTCATTCTCGACGAGCTTGGGCTCGCGTTCATCTAATGCCCGCTTGACCCGGGCATTTTTTGGCTTGCTAGATCGAGTCAGCTCCAGCGTCATGTATCCTGTACGCTATGATCAGCTCACATTGTCCTCAGCATAGACATGGTGGGCGAATGTATCGATTTGTTGCTGGGAAAGTGAAGGTGTTCGCTGCGTTTCTGAAATTCTGCTCGAAAGTGGAGGAGGGCGCGCTTCCGGCGGAAGCTGGAGCAACGGACGCACGGACCTGCGCTTGTATGAGATCATACAGCGATGAGAGCTCGGGACCTCTTGACCAGTGTCGGCAAAGACGAACAGCGTTGGCAAGAAGCCCTCTGCGAAGCGGGTCCAGCCCAGGTCCGAGCGGGACTGAGGATCGAGAGAAGATCCAGTCGAAGAACGGCGTACCCAAAGGGTACCTGGGCCACTTTAAGCTACTACTCTATATGCGGACCGTCGTTACATCAATCTACACTATTTCCTCTACGTCGTCTTTTTCACGCGCACGTCTCCTCTGTCATTGCGCGCACATTTAGTTCATCTTTGTGTCTACTTGTGCTCTTGTTATCCGAAGTCTATTCACGTTTCCGTCGATACCACTTTGTATAATAATATCTGTTTTTCTATATCACCTGATCGCACAGTCCCGCCCCCTTCTTGTCGACAGATACTCATGTAATATTAAATGTGTCTATCCCCATGCATGTGCGTGTGGATCTCTGAGCTACCCACCTGTGTCCTTTGGTGTGCGCTTGATGTGTCTGCAACGATCTACTTTTTTTTTTCGGCAGGCATAGTGTGCATATCACATCGTGCTTTCTTTCTCTTACCGCCGCCATCGCGGGATTCATTTTCTTCGCGCTTCGACTTTCATATACAGCTCTGCGTGCGTTCCTTCGTCTATCAGTTGCACATTTGTGCGAGTCCTGTGTTTACATTTTATACATTATGGTCATGTAACGGTAGTCCCTTATTCTTTGATTCCACACACGCACCCTCAACGCGCGTAAAGAGAATTTCCTTATCTCTTCTCACCACGTTCACATACCTGTTCTTCTTCACATGCAATGCTCATCTCAGACCGCCATTCTTATGTTATTGTTTTATTTATCATATACATTTTCTCGCACGTATCAGCTAGTGTCTTTCATATTGTCTGCTGTAGTAGACGACTATTAGCCACCAGCACTGTGAGAACCGCACTTTCTTTGTGCTGTTGTTGTACGTGAAAAGATGATCTTGCAGTGACTCAAGTGTTCCAGCACATACGTCCTGCACACGTCGCGTTACTCGCATCCGCTGACTTAACGCCCCATCACGGCACCGTCATGTTTACCTCCTTCTACCGCACCCCTATCTCTTCCACAACCACTTATCTCGCTACGACATCAGCGCCATACATTATATGTTATACAGGGGTCCAACGTGTTTTGTTCACTACAGCATGTGCACACTCCTCCCACAGACATAGTGTATAGAGACGTTGTTTTACTGCAAACTGTACGACTAGCAGTCAGTCAAAATGTATGTTTTGAGATATGACAATGTGCTTGACCCGACTATTGACATAGTGTGAGCCTGTCACTATTGTATCTTTCTACTTCATAGACGACCGATATACGACATCCCTGCGACCGAATCCACACAATTATTTACTCCTCCCGCCGTTAATCACACCACACACAAATCACCACACGCTGAGCTCACTCGCGACAGTGACACCATGTCGCACCCCATCTACTCACCACTCAGCACATATCACACACGCTGTCCCGTGCTTCACGCGAGGTGTATCACTGACCACGTGTGTTATATCTGTTGTGCACACGGGACGGCTTGTCTCGTGAGCACACGAGCAGGCAGGAGGTGGCCACGTTCGAGAATACCGGACTCTGGCCACAGCACTACTATGCCCACAACACTTAGCACTCACCAGATACGGCTCTGGTGGTATCTCTTCTTCTTACGACACATGTGCTGCGCGCCGCTCGTCAGCCTGAGCATCTGCGGGAGCTACTGGACAAAGCATTCAGGGAGGACCCGGTAGCGTGAGTTATCACTCGAGAAAACAAATTACAGGAGGATGATGCTGACATCGGCAGGACAGTCCGCCTCATTTTCCAGACTCGCTCAATCCATGAGGGCAAGGGTTTCAAGGAGGGTTTCTGGGTCGCAGCAGGCTGGCTGGCCGAGAAACATCCTCGAACTCTGCTGGCAAAGTGAGTCACCTCTGCGACCATCTGCTCGGTGATCAAGCCGGGGGTCCATGCTGATTACACAGTCTACACATCCTCGTCGATCAGACATGCAAGCGGGACCGGTCCAAAGCTCGGGACGCACAAAAGGCTGACTTGCCGCCCTCCGGCGTCGCCACTCTCGATGAGGACGGGGAGGTTGAGCGTAATCTCGGCGAGTTGCCCGAGTACGCCCCTAGGCCGCACGGGACATACGACGAGTGAGTTGGAGCTTCAAGCCCTTGCAGATATCCAGCCAGGGAAGAAGCTGAGGTCTCCAGTCTCATCGACCTGCTTGTTCTCGATATCAACGGCGAACTGAACGCCAAGCTCAAGGAGGTACCGAGCGCAGTCGACGAGGCGTTCGCACCCACTTCCGCCAAGCAGTCTTTCAAGGCGAATCGGCTTCAGCGAAAGGCTGGTCAGAGAGGTCAGATGGACCGCAGGGGATACGGTACAGTCGCCAAGGCGGCGAGGAAGCATCCGGAAGCCGCCTTCAAGGTCAAAATGGCGAGCTGTAGTAACAGTAAGTCTCCATCTCAGTCTATATGACGTGGCTCAAGCTGACAGTCGCAGAGGAGACAAAGCACAAGCTCCTTTTTGAGAGATTGGAGAAGGCGCTTACGACGGACGTACACTTCCAAGCGCTCTACTGCGTCGTCGTCGACATCTTCGTCCGTCAGCTCAAGGCCGACCTCGCCCTCCTCGACAAGCACAAGGAGTTCCTCAAGCAACCGGCCGAGGCTCGGAAGCCATTCCTCGGCCAATCGTCCCCCTTCCTCTTCAGCATGACCTACGCCGCCAAGTGGGTCCCTTCCCCCGAGAAGAGCGCGGATCGGCAGCTCAGCTTCGCCACCGCTCTCGGCATGCTCCTATTCCCGGGCGATGGGGTCCAACTCGGACGCCAGAGGCTGCAGAAGGAGGTGCTCGCTCCTCTCCGCGCTGTGCTCAAGGTGCCGGAGGTCAACATGGGGAAAGGAGAGTGGAAGATCGACTACACCAAGGTCCCGTCCCGAGCGATGGCGCGGTACTCGCACTGGTTCCTCCAGCATGACCACAAGGGATTCGAGTCGTACCTCAACAAGGTGGCAACCGGTCGCTTGTCCATCTCGGGGGCGAGTCTGTTTCCGCACGAGATCCTAATGGATGGTGATACTGTGCAGTCTTCCTGCGAGCCTAGAGCTATGAGCTGATGAGACAGTGCTCGAGCCTCAAGACGCCATCCTCGGTCGCATGGCCGCCCTTCAGTGGGTGAGCCACGTCGACTCGATCCGATCCAGCGGCAGCGCCGAGCTCCGCAATTGCCTCGCAATCGCGGACGTCTCGGGATCCATGGGCTCCTACCTCACCGGCGACACAAAGGACCCGCAGCCCATCAATGTCTGCATTGCTCTCACCCTTCTGCTCGGCGAGCTCGCCGCGCCTCCATGGAGCGGTCTTTTCTTCACATTCTCGGACGATCCCGCCGCAGTCTACGTCGATCCATCCCTCCCCCTCAAGGATCGTGCCTCTACTCTCAGCCGGGCCAATTGGGGATGTACGACCAACTTCTACAAAGTCTTCGACCTCATCCTCACAACCGCGAAAACCCAGCATCTTGCGCCGGTGGATATGGTCAAGAAGCTGTTCATCTTCTCGGACATGCAGTTCAGCGCGTGCACCGAGCGGAAGGACGGCGAGACGGAGTACGCCGCTATCAAGCGCAAGTATATCGATGCCGGCTACACCGTCCCCGAGCTCATCTTCTGGAACCTCGCTCCACGTGTCACGGGCGCGCCAAAGCCAGTGCAGGCGGACCAGGAGGGGGTGTCGCTTCTCTCGGGGTATTCGGGGAGTATGATGAAGTACTTCCTGGGCGAGGCGGCAAGGGAGGAGGATGAGGAGCTCGCCAAAGAGATGGACAAGGATTGGGAGGCGGTAGACGTCGAGGATGAGGATGAGGAGATGACCGGAGGGGGGGAAGCGGTGGAGGACGATGCGGCCGAGTTGGCGAAGAAGGGGAAGGGAATGCCGAAGAAGAAGGACGACCCGCTCACTACGGTGAGGAAGATTCTGGCGGCTGAGTCTTACAAGGGTGTTGTAGTGGTCGATTAGGCATAGAACTCAGGTCAAGGCGCAAGGGACGGGTAGCGCAGGTGAAGATGGGCGTTAGCTAGGCTGTGTTCCAGTATTTCGTCAGGCCGTTATGATTGTTTAGTTTTACGAGACCTTTCCGGCGCGACATGTGATGTGTGGCCTGTCAATGCTGTTCGGGCTCACCCTCCACTGCCTCGGTATCGTCGTGCATCTAAAGAAAGCGCATGGCGACCACAGCTGGATCTGAAACACGACAACGTCATGAGGAATGTTAATGAGGACTATCTCCTCGATGATCGTTGTCAGGATTTTCATCCTCAATCATACTCCATCCTCATCCCGGCATCTATTATCATCAGCTCATCATCTCGTTGGACGCAGAGATGGACGTGATCAACGCCTACTCTAGATTGAATTAGATCAAACGGAGAGGTTGAGAGTAAGAAGGATCAGTAGGATGTGGTCAGCGGTACAAGTATATACAATACATCGTAATGGTCCAACTCGATACCATCCGGGTGTGACTGCTTCCCCTCCTTTGTAATCTGATACATCTCTACCCTTACTGCCCATGCACCGACATCCTGTTCACACTCTGGCTGAGATGATCCACACCGGGATGGGCCGTGGGGTATTGATACCCCGGGGCGCCCGGGTGCCCCTGCTGTTCCGGCGCAGCGGGGTATGGACTCTGACCATACGGCACCTGTGACGGCTGGTGCGGCTGCTGACCAGCATTAGGATCCGATCCCTGGTGCCGAGGTGGGGACGGTCCGCTACCCTGTCGAGGTGCCTGTCCTTGTCCCTGCGCCTGAGCCTGCGCCTGCGCTTCGGCCTGCTGACGATAGTATGCGTCCCAAGCAGCCTTATGCGCCGCGTCTCCCTCGGCGCCAGCACCCATGCCCGCCGCCCCCGGCTCCGTGCCGGTCCGCAGAGGCTCGCTAGGCGGGAAATTGGGAGCGCCAGACGGGATCCGCTGAGTCTGAGCCTGACCCTGCGGCTGCTGAGGATACTCAGGGGCGTGTTGACCTGGCTGAGGGGCGTAGTACGCGTCCGGCGAAGCGGCGGGCGCTTGGGCGTGCAGGTTGGTGACGCTGACGGACGGGTGGGGAGCAGGGAAGGCTTGTTGGGTGGGCTGGGGAGCGTACTGAGCGGGATGCACCTGTTGCTGAGGGGCATGTTGGGGGCTATAGATGGGCTGGGAGGGGTGTTGCTGCGGCTGAGGCTGTTGAGGATAGCCTGGATGTTGAGCCTGGGCGTAGGGGTCGTGCGCGGGTTGAGGGGGAGGGAAGTATGCTGTACTCATCAGCTATGTCCCTAATTATATCTGTTCAAAAGCGCGCAACGAACATTGTTGGGGAGGGGAGCGAAGTTCCTCATACTGCTTCATAGCTCGGAGGAAGTTGGCATTCATATGCTCGAGCTCGGCTGGTCCAGTCAGCTTATGATCAAGGACCAGCCAAGTGAAACTGACCCTTCTGATCGGAATACTTCTTAATCAAGGCGTTGATTTGCCCTTGCAATCCTACGCTTGCCTGATACATTTGCTCCACCTCGGGTCGGTCATCCAGCCTATCCCCGCGAGCGGGATCAATTGACTTGAGCGTCTGGAGGAGCTGATCAACTAAGCCTGGATCATCAGTTGACAGGCTGGAAGTATACACAAGCCGTAAACCAACCGAGCGATGCGAACACTCTAGCTTCCTCTTGTGCCTCGTCCTGCAATTCGCGAGCAGTCGGCTCTGCGAGCGCCTCGACATAGGTGACTGGGAAGATCTGAGGGTCAGCTGTGTCGCCCGTCGAAGGAGATGGCGTGGACAGCTTACACCAATCCTTCCATTACATGCTCCGCGCCACCACTCCTTGAACCCCCTATCCAGCACCTTGATCACGTCTCCCCGCTCAAAGTTCAGCTCTCCCACCTCTACGCTGGAGAATGCATACAACGCCCTGACGCGAGTCGCGGTATTGACGTCTAGCGGGGCTGGCTCGGGCTCTGATGCTCGGGCAGGTGCAGCCCCAGCCTGGGTGTTGTTCGCGTATGACGATTGGTATGGCTGGTAAGAGGATTGAGCGGCAGGTGCGGGCTGCTGAGTACGGGAAGCAGCGGCCGCGGAGGATGACGAGCCGGATGGCTGATATGTGGACTGTGAAGTGGTGTTGCGGCCACCCTTGTCTTGTTTTGAAAGTTCGAGTACGCGCGCAAGCTCCTCCTCTTCCTGTCTTCGGCGAGCGTCCGCCTGCCTGTCAGCTGATTTTGGTAGAGGTAAAAGCTCACTCACAGCATCTTCAGGAACAGGCTCGGCATCGCCGAACGAGAAGTCTGTGAAGATCAGCTTCGTCGAGCTGTCATGGTCGCATTTCGGGGCTTACTCTTTGCGCGAAGCTGGTCGTACAGCTCAGACATCAAAGTCAAGTTGGGTTCCTTTGTGTCCTCGAACTGCTTCGCCCATGCCTTGATATATCCTAGCGCCTTCTTCTTTACTGCCGCATTCGTGGCCTGTGAGTCAGCTTGATTGTCTGCAAAATCAGAGATCTGGAATGCTTACCCTATCATTGACCAACCGATCTAACGACGATGTCCAGTTTCGTGAAGATAGCTCCTCCATGAGCGGCTTGCCGGTATTCTGCGCAAGGGTATTTGCGAGCTGCGAGGGGTTAGCTGTTGATGTGGAGAGGGCAGTCTGCCCCGTGAGACCCAAGAGCCATGACCGCATTCGGATTTCGGCTAGTCCGTGGCTTCGAAGGCCTACATCCTCACGCCCGAGACAACTTACCTCTAGAGCGTATAGCTGGACGTTCGGGTTCCGGTGTGATAATCGCTTCTGCAGCGAAGCGACAGCATTCCGCGCTCTGCGTTGGTAAGCTGGCTGCGCGTGTGACCCATTTTTCTCGAACGAGGACTCACCCGGTAGCGCCTTCCGAAGACACCTTATCACAGACTTCCAAGTTTAGCGCCCAATCCTCGGATGCGAGATTCTCATCGGTCGCCTTGACTAAAGGGTGGTCAGCTTGGACAAGCAGATATGGCTGGATGGGGAGGACGTACCGACAATCTCGTCGTACGGATTCGTGGAAGAGAACATGGTGATCTTTCCTGTAGATCCTACTGTCAAACACGCTTCAGATCTGACTTATAGATATATAGCCTTGAAAGATGCAAGGTGAAGTGTAGTAGGAAGGAGGCTGGTGGGCACAACACCAGCAGCGGAAAAGGTCCCGCTCAGAGTGGCGAACTGTGCAACTGACTGTGGCGGTGCAACTTGGAAGCGATGTTCATGCATGCGACAGCCTCTGCTCGAGTACGCAGTACGTCTCAGCTGCTAACAAGCTATCTAAGAGCACTAGTAGCACTGGAATCCATGCATGATACGATACAGAGCATGGGACCCAAGGCGGGTCAAGCAGCATGCCTTCCTCTGATCTGATACGTCATTCCTCCATCTTACTTCCGTTGGAAAGACAGACGACCCCGCAGCACGCGGGCTAAGTCGCAAGCTGCCCTTGCAACATCGTATATCCTCCTCAGACCTAGCTTTTACCCACACCCCAGCGTAAGAGTGGACTGCTAGTCCTCTTACCCACAGAAACCAGAAATCATGTCCACCCCGGAAGCCTTCCAGCTCTCTCTCGGCCCTTTGACCGGTGTTGCGTTCGGTCCCGACCGCACCGGTAAGTCGGTCTTCCTCTTCCGACAATAACATGGCTGATGATCTTACCAGAGGTCGCTATCTCACCCAACAACAACGAGGTGCAGATCTACAAGAAGGCTGGCGAGACGTGGGATCTTCAGCAGACCCTATCGGAGGTGAGCTGAACTGTGAGATTTATTCCGCCAATTAGCTGACAGCTGCGTAGCACGACAAGCTCATCACCGCCATCTCGTGGGCTCCGCAGACCAACCGTATCGTGACCTGCTCCCAGGACAGAAACGCCTACGTCTGGACCCACACGGCTCAAGGATGGAAGCCGGCTCTGGTCTTGCTCCGTATCAACCGAGCCGCGACTTGCGTCAAGTGGAGCCCGAAGGAGGACAAGTTTGCCGTTGGTAGCGGGGCGAGGTGAGCTCAACGCCAGAGATTCTTCTGTCTATGTCCGAGCTGACAGCTTTCAGAACCATTGCTGTCTGCTCGTTCGACGAGGAGAACAACTGGTGGGTGTCCAAGCATATCAAGAAGCCTCTCCGGTCTACCGTCCTCTCGATCGACTGGCACCCGAACAACGTCCTGCTCGCGGCGGGGACGGCCGAGTCCAAGGCTTATGTCTTCTCGGCGTTCATCAAGAACATCGACTCCAAGTAAGTCATGCCTACAGGACCTGAGGTGTAAACTGATGATTAGGCCCGAGCCGACCGTGTGGGGTGAGCGTGTCCCCTTCGGTACCATCTGCGGCGAATTCAGCAGCCCTGCCGGTGGTTGGGTGCACGATGTGGCCTTCTCGCCTTCAGGTGACATTCTCGGATTTGTCGGTAAGTACAGCCAGCATTTGCTTAGCCCAAGCTGACATCCAGCGCACGACTCTTCGGTGAACCTCGTCTACCCGTCCTCGCCCGGCGCGCCTCCTCAGGCATTGATCTCCCTTCGCACATCGGCGCTCCCCTACCTCTCCCTGACCTTCGTCTCGGAGAACACCATCGTCGCGGCAGGACACGACTGCCAGCCCGTCCTCTTCTCGGGCGACGAATCTGGATGGGCCATGTCCACCTCCCTCGACTCCAAGTCTGCCGCTGGCAAGCCTGCCGCCGGCGGTCGCGTCGTCTCGGGGAGCGGTGGTGGACCCGGGCGGCTCAACTCGGACGCCTTCAACGCCTTCAAGACGGCCGACTCGAGAGGTCAGGCTAGGCCCGCTTCGTCCGCTGGCAGTGCCTCTGGCGGGATCGAGGTCGGTGCGGACGGCCTGCTTTTGACGGTCCACCAGAACTCGATCACGCATATCGAGGCGTACGAGTGGGGAAGCGGCGGGTCGGTCAGCAAGGTCGTCACGGCCGGTAAGGATGGGCGACTTGTCATCTGGGATGTCGCGGGGAAGAAGTGATTTAGGGGATAAAAGGGAGATCAGACTTCTAATCTGTTGAAGTTTGGAAGGTAGAAGTACAAAAGCAGAATGAAGATGCATTGGACACGATCAGGTCTACTTATATAGTCCTGCTGGCGTCGCTGCGTCGCGACACCGACGCGACGACACGACGCCGACGAGTCGCTGGGACGTCGCTAGACGACGTCTCACGTCTCTATGTGCTATAGGATACTTGGGTGGCGGCGTTGCCTCGCCGCCACTCAGCGCCGTCAGTCCGACACTAATGTAAAGTGTCCGGACACCCGGACAGACAATTCTGTCCGGCCCGTACAGTGACTATCCCGGATATTCACCTAGCGCTATCTCAGATCTAGTCGGCGCCGGCGCGGCGCCGCGACGCCGTGACGTCGCTGCGACGTCGCAAGGACATCCAGCGACGTGCTCCTGTTCTGAGATCTGTCGGCGCAGTCGCCCAGCGACGCGCCGCTATGCTCCTACAGCCAACACTCCCCCTCGTGACCATATGCTCTCGTCCTGGGTCAGGGGTATAAATACCGCCCTGATGCCCGCCCCTGGGTGTCTCAAACTTGTTACCCACTTGTCCTGAATATACCAAGCCACACACCCAACACCCACACACCATGTCCAACCAATCCTCCAGCAACCCTGATCACGCCGGTGTCCCTTTCCCTGACTGGTACAACGATGCCATCCATGCTGAGATCGCGGAGTTCGTGAGTCGTCCGCCTTTGATTGATTGACTGGTGCTGACGTCCAGCTTGCCAGCTTCGACGAGCCTGAGCAGCCGCGCCCTGCTTCTCCCCAGCCGGACACGCCGGGCCTCACTTACGCCCAGTACGCTCGTATGCTCTCGGACGTCCATGGTTCGCGGTTCAACTCGCCCGTCCCCATTCCTTGGAACAACGGTACGGTCTCCCCTTCGCAGATCTTTGCGCCACCCCCGAGCGAGGTCTCGACTTTCTCGGGGATCTCCGGCTTGACCAGGGTTGCTGGAGGATTGGTTGGACATGGTGTGTGGGTGTTGGGTGTGTGGCTTGGTATATTCAGGACAAGTGGGTAACAAGTTTGAGACACCCAGGGGCGGGCATCAGGGCGGTATTTACACCCCTGACCCAGGACAAGAGCATATGGTCACGAGGGGGAGTGTTGGCTGTAGGAGCATAGCGGCGCGTCGCTGGGCGACTGCGCCGACAGATGCCATGTCGAAGGTTGGGTGCCTTCTTTATTCTCGAATACGTTCTGGTCTGACATCCGAGAAGCAGCGTGAGCGCCGCAGAATCATCTGAATGTCCCGAGGAAGAAGTAATCTAGGGGATAGAGGGGAGATTTGGAAGATGCCATGTCAAAGGTTGGATGCCTTCTCTTCATTCTCGAATACGTTTCGAACGGCCTGATATCCGTGAAGCGGCATGAGCGCCGAAGGATCATGCTCGAATGTCGAGCTCCTTTATGTAGAGGTTCCAACACTGAGCACGTCACAAAGAGCTTGGACATCGTCCGCAGCTATAGAAGCAAGACAAGGTCCAGACTCGCCCTCGTCACCGCCATCATAACACATACTCGTACTGAACTCTCTGTCCTCAATATACAAACATCAGCCAGAATGGGCAAAGATCACAGTTCCGTGAGCCTACATGCTGATCATCACTCTCTGTAGTCCGTTAAGCTCATACCACAGAACACCAAGTTGAGCAAGAAAGACAGGAAGGCACTCGAGGCCGCGGCTAAGAAGGCCGAGAGCGATCACACCAAGAAACGGGGCGCGGCTTCCTCCTCTGCTTCACCGGTTCACCCACCTCGCCTACCGCTCCGAATGGCCAGGCGTCCGCTGCGACCGCCAGCAAGGGCAAGGACGGAGCCGCTTGAGGCGCTGCTCAGTCCATGAGCTGCCGGTCATTGTGCGAGGTTCGGGTCGAGGTCGGGGGTTCCTGCCTGAGCCCTCTCCAGCGAGTAGCGCAGTGATGATCTGGTGCATTATTGTACAGCATGGATATCGATATCGCCGTTCATGTCACGATCTTGACGTCCGCTTCATCCATCGTATATACAGGCGGATAGTTAGCAGGTGACTCTCCGCGGATTAGCATTCATCGTTCTCCGAATCTTGCCCGAAAGGCATAATCATGGATCGGTGATTCCTGCCTGACGCATCCGCAGCGAAGCAGACGTTAGTCGTTTGGAGCATTGTACAACATGAGATATCGATATCGCCGTTCATGTCACGATCTTGACGTCCGCTTCCTCTTCCGTATATACAGGCGGGAAGTTGGCAGGTGGTTTTCTGCCAATCAACACCTACATCCGCTTCATAACTGCCAGAGAGGAAAACTCACTCTCTTACATCCCACACGTCCTCGCTACTCCCCTCGAACCTTCTTGTAGCCCACCATTCCGCCCTCCTCTTCGTCCATAGTTCCACCCGCCTGTCCTCCGGCTCAGACTTGAGCGAGAGGCAGTACTTGAAGTCCCGGAATTTCCAGGAACAGTCGTGGAACTCGCCTCGGCGGTAGAATGATCGAAGCTGGGGCACGAGGGCTGGACGTCAGCTATCGTCTCGGTGAGAAGGGATAGGATGTACCATAGCACATCATGAACTCGTCACTGGCCTGTCAACTCCAGTTCCACACGCATACATAAACAGACTCACAATAGCTGCATACACCCCGGTACTTCCTCGAAAGAAGGGAACTGCTTCGCCTGGTATGTCTCCTCATCCTTCAAGAGCCGCTCATACCGAGCCGGAGCAGATCCTGGCGCCGCACTCGCTGTCGCTGAGACCGATCGGGCCTGCTGTGCTGCTGGGGATGGTGCCTCGTCTACACGTTTGGAGCTCGGTCCAGCGGAGCTCTCGGATGCAGGAGGGGCTGTCTCGATCGGCTGCAAGGGCGTTGAAGGACCGGCTTTGGCGTTTCCCGTAAGGGTCGGGCTGGACCACAACCAAGGCATGCTGAGCGGATATAGTGTGGTGAGTGGAGATGTAGTACGCTCGATTGTAGACAGCGAGGTGGACAGCTGGGTGGTCTGAAATCTGAAACCAAATGTTTGGACGATAACGCCGCTAATTCCCGTGTAGACATGACTTTGCAGGGAGGTGAGGTTGTCTTTTAGCTGGCAAGGTATTCCATCTGGAGGCCGGCGAGGGGCAGGTATGACTTCTGATATTTCGTCATGATCGTTGCTTCCACTAGCCAGCCTGAAGCAAGGCTCATCGGAGGACAGTTGTCGATATTCTACATTATAGTTACATACTGCTAGATGCTAGCTACCTCACTGTTACTATCAACAGTACCGCTACTCCTGCACATCCTCAAAAGCCCTTTCCAGCCCCTCCTCCAACCACCTCCCGAGCGCCCGGTCCCCGACCGCCCCTGCCCCATTACTAATCGCTCTCCAATCTCCCTCCAGCTCTCTGAGCAACCCCTCGGCTCTATCCCGCTCACTTCCACTCCCGATGCTCACTCTGCCGCCCTTCCCCACTTTCTCGTCATCCCGCATGATACTGTCCTCATCTTGCCGCTCTGGCAGAACCGCGCGTCGGAGCAGGATCTGCGAGGCTGACAATAACGACCCGGCCTCTGCAAGTTGATGACATACCCGGAGGAGCACGGTGCCCTCGTCGGTCGTGGCGGAGATCTGGTCCGAGAGGGTATTGGCCAGACTTTGAAAGTCATTGATGATCCCGACCGGATCAGCCGAGGCGGAATTGACCTCCTCCTCGGTGATGATTACCAACCCCTCATCCGCGTCTCTTTGGCCAGTCATGACGTCCCATGCCCCACTGAAACCGACAAGGGTGAGAAGAACGGTCCGCGCGGCCTTAACGAGGTCGGCGGTCCGACTACCGAGGATAGGCGTCTTGGCAAAGTCCACAAGAACCACCTCTTGCTGGGCCTCGACATGTTCCAGCTCTTTGTGCAGCGCGGCCTGCTCTTCCTCCGTTGATGGCGCGATTTGGGCGGAGAGGAGGCGGGGGTGATTGAGGGCAAAGCGGATCGACACGAGGAGGGGGAGAGCAGCGGATGAAAAGTCGGAAAGGAGAGTGATGTTTGCGCCGATCGACGTGGATATGGCGTGGAAGAGCTCGATGGTGCTGCTCATTTCCTGGATGGCGGGGAGGGAGAGTGGCGAGTCGGCATCCCACGACAAATTCTTTATGGTTTGAAAGGTCGTGAGGCGGACAAAGGGGATGACGTCCGACCGGACAAAGCTGGCCGTGTCTGGTAAAGAAGCCAGCAGGGTCTTGACGACCAGCAACATCCCGCACCAAGCGGAATGGACCGAGTATTCGCCGACGTCCGGCGTGATACGGCCGTACTCTGCCTCGGTCGCAATAGCATTGTCGCCGTAAGCTGGAAGGATACCGGATACCGCCAGCTTCTCGGCCGCACGGGGATGATTGGCGAGTGCGAGGTGGAGAAGGAGCACGCTAGGGAGATATGCTGGGACATTGCCAGATTGGATCCGGACCCGATTGACCAGCTCGAGCGAGCGCTGGATGAGGTTGGAAGAGGCTAGTTTGTCCAGCCAGACGGTGGTTTTCAGGCCAATCATCTCGCAGAGAGGGGTGGTGGTGAGGGCGAGATCGGACGGTGCGCCAGTGCCTCGTCGGACAGAGTCAAGCGCGAGGTCCGCCGCTTCGAGGATGAAGGACCCGCCGACCTCGACGGTGTTTTCGATGCTGATGGTCATTGGGCGGGCGGCGAGGCGGGCAAAGAGGGATTGAAGGATGTCGAGGGTGGGGCGGTGGATGGGGGGAAGTTCGGGCTGGCGCATGGAGAGGATAGGGGGGAATTCCGGGTTTTCAATAATGGTCCGGACCTGGGCGCTTATGGTGTCGAGGGGGGCAGAGTCGACCTGGACATCTTCGGCAAGTGCGATTTGCAGGAGTACCGCGAGGATCGACAGCCGCTCAAAGTGGACACCGCGCATCGCGTCGCCAGAGCGCCGCTCATCCGCCGTGATTTCGCCGACGACTGCGGCAGCCCGAAGTGCCGTTTTGGCAGCGAGAGGGTCGCCCTCTGCCCAACTCGCGACGTTATCCGCTAAGGACCGGAAGGCACGCGTGAGCGCAATGTCCGCTTCGAGCATGGACCAGTTGAGGTTGAGGGTGTCTAGGGCAAGGTTCACGACCGGCTGGTGGTCCGGATCTCGCGCTTGGGGGTTGCCATCTACCGTCAGCCATACCCTGTGGCAGGACTCACCATAAAGAAAGGCAATCCCATAGTCCCGCTCGCAGAGCATCCGCGTACTTCGCGATCTCTCCACTCTTATTCCGGCCACTTCCAACCGCTTCCCTTCCCTCGCCTGCAACTCTGGCTCACAACTACTATGTGTCGCCTTTCCAACCATCTCGGCCAATCTCTCCCCATTCCGCCAGGTCCCCATGATGAGGTCCAAAGCCTCGCTCTTCTCTTCGTCATCACCTAGCAGCTGGAGTTCCGTGGCTAGCAGGGCGGCCGCGTTGGCCCTCGCCTGCGTGGCGTACGCGTACGACGTGATACGGGCCGCAAAATCCGGTGTGTGGATGGAGAGTTGGAAGGTAGGAGGGGTGGGCACTGAGGTGCTGGCGATGTCGTAGATGGCTTTCCAGAAGGGCTTGTTGGTGCGAAGGGTGGGGATGGTGGACGTTGCCGAGGGGAAGATGAGCGCTGCATGACAGAATGCCAATGCGGAAGAGAGGACCTGAGGAATGTCGTCGAATGTCTCCGGAGCGGACAGCTGGGTGACAGCAAGGTCGAGGGGGGCGGCAAGGGCTGATTCGAGGCCGATGCACGCAGGTGCGCATCCCGGCTGGGTAGAGATGATAGTAGCGAGGAGGTCCCACAAGGCAGCCCGCTGCTCCGGGGCAGCATCCTCCGCGGCGAGACGGGACAGCTGGGCGCACGTCGTATCCGCGTTCCGAAGCAGCCCCGCCAGGCTAGGCTTGCGGGGATCCAGGGCGGTCGAGTTGAGGAACGTCCGGACAAGCTTGAGGAGCGGTGTCCGGACGGAGGTACTTGGCGATACTGCGAGGTGCAGTATAGCCTCCACTAGCGACACCTTCTCGCCGTCGACTACCGAAGTAGCCGAAAACAGGCTGAAGGGGAGGTTGGCAGCCGAGACGCCAGACTTTATAGATACACGCAGTAAGGCCGATAAGAGGTTGATGGCAGCCTCGACGGCCCGAGTGACCGCCGCGGCTTCTCCAACCTGGTGGTTTGCCGCCATACGTTGAGCGACTGCCGGGCCCTGCACGAGCAGCTCGACAATGGGACGATAGGTAATGGTTGATGCGGACGTGATGAAGACCTCAATGGTGGCCTGAGCAGCGGCAGTGAGGGTGATACCATCCGCCTCGGTAGGGTGGGACAGTATAGTCTCGTACAGCTCGCACAGTCTCGAGGCGAGGACGTATTTCCGGGTAGGTTCGGCATATCGCCACCCGGCAAACATGGACCACGCGTCCGCAAAGGTGTGATGTACCGCCGCGCGCAAGCTTGCGTCGTCCTCTTGGTCCTGGAACGAGCAGGCGACCATAGCAGAGACGACACAGTGGAGACTGGCCGTGATCTCGTGTGTCCCTCGGGCGGAGTCAGCGTGGACGAGCGAGTATGCCAGACCGCGCTTCCGGCCGGGAACGCCAAAGAAGCCGGTCGAGCGGATGGCGGCGGAGACGAGTGATGGATGGAAGTGGAGGAGGGAAGTGAGGATGTCGAGGGATAAAGTTGCAGCGATGTAGTCGTCCGCCTCGATTTGCTGTAAAGTCTGGAAGACGATTTCGAGAATGGTATAGACCGCATGCCCGCCGGTGGGGGGGATGAGCGTGAGGAGTCGCGCCGCGATCCCCCCTATTGGCTTGAGAACGCAGCTCAGGAGCCGCAATCCGGCAAGCAGGCCTCCCTTGCCGCCTAGATCCGCCACCGACAGGCAGACGCAGTTGTCCGATACTGCCGCATCCCGCTGATTCAGATCTCGCAATCCTGATGCAGCGCGCATGACTTCTATCATGATTGTCCACCCCGGCAGCGGGATTTGCCAAGTGACCAGATGTCTCGCCCCTTTCTCCTCGAGCACAACGCCCTGGCTGCCCGCGTGAACGACCTTTCCACCTGGCAGCACCAAATCCCTCGCCGCCTCTACCAGCATCCGCCCCTCTGCATCCTTGTTGAGAAAGCGATACCATCCCGTTTCTGTCGGTATGACGACCGCCTCGAGGTTGGAAAAGTACTCTGCTACCCGTTGGATTGGGCGGACATCGAACAGTTCCGCCTCGGCAGCATTCTCGTCCGTTATGCCGGACAGCGATGTGAGGATGTTAGGGAGGAGAGCTGGGTCGTAGGGGTACCGCGACTCATCGAGGAGGGCACGGCGTAGTGGCTGGGGATGATCCGCGACCCAGTAGTCGGCGGAAAGGGCAAGGGAGGTGGATGGGGAGCCGGTCGAGAAAAGCATGTCCCATACGTTGTACAAGTCTGCACGGTCCGGGAGGTTGGAGAGTCGCATCATGCTTACGAGACCGATGAGGAGGTCCTTGAGGACTTTGCGTCGGCTGGTCTCGTTCCGGTCCCGAGAGGCACCGAGGGGTGACACCGAAAGCAGAGGACCGGTGAGGATTTCTCCGAGCCAAGGGAAGAGCCCCGAGCTCTCTGCTAGCGACCGAGCAGCCATTTCCTGATACGCCTGTCCCTCGTAGCCCGTATTTGGCGGCATCCGATCTGGCGGGAGGGAATGGAGGAGGATTGCCCATGCGAGCGAGACGGCCGGGAGGGGCGTCATGGGGAAGACTGGGGCCATTCCGCCTTCGGAAGATGCGGGTCCAGGCGAAAGACCGGACGTCTGATCATTGATGAAGAGATGGAGGGATAGTATGGCATCCTTGGAGTTGCGCAGAGCACTGACGAGCTCGTTCTCGCCTGGCTCGACGATACCGCCGATACCGATAGCGTCGAGCACGATGAGGAGGGCAAGGTCACGTATCCGTACCGATAGCCGCTGACATTCAGTGTCCGATTCCCAGACATCCCGGTTGGCTTGTTCGGTCGCAAAGCTGGACGCCATGAAGCCGCGGACGAGCCCTTCGGAGATGAGGATGGGGCGCTCGGGCGTTTGGTATAGCACCAGGAAGAGAATTTCGAGGACGGCGGATTGAAGTCGGAGCTGATGTGATGACCTGATATAAGCTATGATGGCTCGGGAAGGCGAAGATGAACCCACCAGAACAGCGCATGCCGTGCCTGCTTCTCCCCAAGTCCCTGCTGCGCCAATCCCGCCCAGCCTTTGAACAGGCCCTCCATATACTCTGCCGCATCCGGCATCATCTCCTCCCTGATGTCCTGCGCGAGCTTCACCCACTCGCTGTCCCCGGCCTGCGCTGCCAGATGCAGTATCTCCAGCGCAATCTGCGCCAGCGCGAGGCATTCCTCCGAGTACCACACCAGCAGCGCATCCAGCTCTGTTGCAGAGCCATCCTGCACGTATGTCGTATAGCTCTTGACCAAAAGACAAGCCTCCGCGCCGGCTATGCCTGTACACTCCGCCAGCTTGGACGCCAGAGCTCGGCTCGGCTCGTCAATGTCCACCTGGACGCCTGGAGCCGGTGAGACGGTGGGCTGAGAGAATACATTCGGGCCGTCTTTCGAGCCGGATTTGGCGCGCCGCCAGGGTGTACGGAGACGGTCGATGTGGTGTGTGAAGATGAGGCGGAGCTTGGGGGAGGGAAGCGTCGCGCCGGGGTTTAGTAGGGTGTCGCGGAGGGTGGTGAGCGGCCTATGTGTGAGCTGCGGTCTGATCTCGATCTGGAGATGGCCCACCATAGGTAATCCTCTGCCTGTAGCCTCGTCGCTGCTGCCATCGTGCCCCTGTTGCTGTATGTAGTGGTAGTAGTGAAGTCAAAGCTGGACCTGTGCTCATGGACCTCTCTCTTGGTAAGGCGAATTGTTTCACCGTTACTTTCAGCTTTTTATCCCAGGAATGTGACCATTACGGCAAGGCTGTCAAGGCGAGATCGTCATTCGCTGATTTCAAGGCGATCGCTCTTCTATCTCATATTCACTCTCTCACAACTCAGAGCATCATGAGCCTTCGTCAATCCGCCGGCCTGCTGGCTCGCTCGACGCCCGCATCGGGCTCGACGACTGCCATCCGCAGTCTTGCTACGGTCCACCCCGTAACTTCTGCCAAACCGTGAGTTGATCCCGACGATGCGTAGAAGACCGAGGGGCGGAGCGGAGGACCTGCGGTGCACAAGGACCATCAGCTGATATCCAGTCCCACTGGAATTGTCATGATGAATATGGGCGGCCCGTCTACCATCCCCGAGGTCCACGACTTTCTCTCGCGACTCTTTCATGACCGCGATCTCATCCCCCTTCCCATGCAAAGCATCCTCGCTCCCTTGATCGCCCGCCGCCGCACCCCTAAAATCGAAAAGCAATACACCGAGATCGGCGGCGGATCGCCCATTCTCAAATGGACGAGGGAGCAGGGCCGGCAGATGTGCGAGCTGCTGGATGAGCTGCGGCCGGAGAGTGCGCCGCACAAGCCATACGTCGCTTTCCGGTACGCCAAGCCCCTGACAGAGGACTGTCTGGCGGAGATGCGGGCGGATGGGGTGACGCGGGCGGTGGCGTTCAGCCAGTACCCCCAGTACTCGTGCTCCACCACCGGAAGTAGTCTGAACGAGCTGTTTGTGCAGTCGGTCAAGAACAAGCGGGGGGCGGAGAATTGGGGAGGGAATGGGGAGGTGGAATGGAGCATTCTGGATCGGTGGCCAAAACACGCCGGACTCGTCGAGGCGGTCACGCAGAATATTCGGGCGGCGCTCAAGCAGTATCCGGAGGCAAAGCGGGATAACGTCGTGTTGCTGTTCTCGGCGCACTCGCTCCCACTGGAGATTGTCAACAGAGGGGATCCGTACGTGGCGGAAGTGGCGGCGACAGTGTACTCTGTCATGGAGAAGCTCGGCTTTTCCAACCCGTAAGGCCGCCGAATACTTAAGCACGGGTGTAGCTAATGATCAGGTACCGGCTTACATGGCAATCCCAAGTCGGCCCCAAGGCATGGCAAGGTCCGCAGACCTCCGACTCTATCGAGGGCTTTGCCAAGAACGGTCAAAAAGACATCTGTCTCGTCCCCATCGCCTTCACGTCGGACCACATCGAAACGCTGTACGAGCTGGACATTGAGGTCAAGGAGGAGGCGGACAAGCTGGGCGTCGATCTGAAGCGGGCGGAGAGTCTGAATGACTCGCCCATTTTTGTGCGGGCACTGGCGGATCTGATCAAGGGGCATCTGGATCAGTATGACATGACGGGGAAGCCGACGGGGAAGCAATTGGGGCTGAGGTGTCAGGGGTGCACGAACCCAAAGTGTGGAAAGACCAAGGAGTGGATGGCGACGGGTGGAAGGGGAGTAGAGGCTACAGCATAGTATAATGCCATTGATCATATGCTCTCCGGTTTGCGTCCTGCAGCCGCTCGTGCAAGCGTGTCCTATATGTCTTTGCCGCAATTTCAGTCGGCGAAGCGCTCGTGCACGTTAGACTGTTCGGGCATCGGGCGAAACTTAATTCGAAAACACGTCCACGTTTCGCGCATTGACAAAGCTGTTACATTCATACATGGCCAATTGCAAGAACCAGCAGAGTACCTGCCCAGTCATTCCTCTCCGCTCCTACTATCCCGCCTACAGGTACTAGTCCAAGATGGCGACACTCCCAGGCACAGAGTCGGTCCGTTTTCGCTACCCCACGACCGGCCCCAATGCTCGTGTCCCCAAAGTACCCGAGCCGCCCAAGAAGGACCAGTTTGGGTCGATGGCGCCGCAGGGGTGGAAGAGGCGGCACCAGGGACTGCTGCAGGATCAAGTCGGGCGGTGCGTCATAAAGCCAGCTAGCCGCTTCTTGGATGTGTGAGAGAGCGTCAGCTGACTCAGTCAGGCAAAACCGAGGCCCGCTCGTTCCCTCATTATCGGTCGCATTCCGGATGCTATGGCTCATCAGGTCATTAGGCGCCATGTACAGTATCATATCTGACTGTGATGAGGGTAAATCTGCTGCGACATAAACGAAGAACTATCCGCTGACGCTCTAGTTTTCAACTTCTGGGAGCCGCTGCATTACTTCCACCACAATACTGGCTTCCAGACATGGGAGCTCTCCCCGCAATTCGCGGTCCGCGGCTGGGCGTATCTGCTGCTGCACTGGCCATTTGCGAGGGTGATACCGCGAATGCTGGGATTGACGAAGGTGAGCTGAGCTACCCGCGAGGAGGGGGAGCCACAGCTGACAAGCAGCGCGGGGAGTTCCTTGCATTGAGGATGTTCCTTGCTGCGTTCTCTTCTTTCTGCGAAGCCAAGTTCTACCGCGCTGTCGTGGATACGGTCAATGAGCGGGTAGGGCGATACCTGCTGTTTGGGATGCTGTTTAGTGCGGGCATGTTCGGCTCGGCGGTCGGTGAGTTGTCAGATGCCGCCCATTCAGCCTGCAGCTGATCGCAGCGTTCCTGCCGAGCACATTCACCATGTATACCACTCTCCTGGCGCTTTCGTACGGCTTCCACCCTGCCACCTCGACCGACACTGGCCGGAGCCGTGCGGTCAAAGCAACCGTCTGGACAGCGGCAGGCGCCATCATCGGCTGGCCATTCAGCGCAGCTCTGGGCATCCCCTTTGTCATTGAACAGCTGTTCTTGACCGGCGGAGAGATTGCTACTGGTGGGGCGAGAGAAAGCCTGAGAGCGAAGAGGTTCGGAACGATGACTTGGGCTGTAGCTCTCGGAGCGACCATTACAGTGAGTCAAGCTTTGCAGAGCCTCTACTAACTGGTAGATCCCTGTCTATCTTATAGACTCGTGGGCGTACGGCCGCTCCACCCTCCCCACGCTCAACATCCTCACCTACAATCTCTTCTCCAAAGGCGGACCCAACCTCTACGGCACATCCCCATGGTACTACTACCTTGCCAACCTCTTCCTCAACTTCAACTTTTTCCTCCCTCTCGCGCTCATCTCTCTTCCGGCTCTTCTCGTGACGTACCTGTACGACAATCGGAGACTCGGCAAGAGGCAGCAAAAGCCAGCTCCGGGCGAGACGTCGCCGTATACTCTTTTGGTCATGCGGCTGCTGCCGTTCTACATCTGGCTCGGGATCATGTCGGCCCAGCCGCACAAGGAGGAGCGCTTCTTCTTCCCGGCGTACCCGCTCTTGTGCTTTAACGCCGCTGTGGCCGTTTTCCTGGTCAAAGGCTGGGTGGAGACGTACTTTATCCACCTCACCAAGTCGCCCTACCGAGTAGGTCTTGAGCAGGGGAGATTGGGTAGGCGCTGACCATCAGGCGAGCAAAAGCGCCCTCTTCTCCAACATCTCCCTTTTCCTCGTCCTCTTCCCCGGAGTCCTCTCCCTCGGACGCATTTGGGCCACCTACAACTTCTACCACGCCCCTCTTGACCTCGCGTTCCACTTCCAGTCCAAATCCCTCCCCTCGGTTCTCGGCTCTCAAGGCTACGTCCCGCAGATGCCCCCGAAGGGATACCAACCCGGTCCCGGAGAGATCGTCAAGCCCCACTGGGACTATTCGGCCCTGCTCGACTTGGAACCGCGCGTCAGGCTGTGCTATGCGGGAGAATGGTATCGATACCCCGGGAGCTACCTCGTGCCGGATGGCGTCGATGTCAACCTTATCAGGACAGAGTTTGACGGGATGATGCCCCGTCCTTGGGAGCCGTCTGCGGAGGCTGAGGGTGTCTGGCCGAGGGAAGAGACAAGGACAGTCAGGCTGGGACGGTTCAACGGGGAGAACAAGGCTTCACAGGAGCCGGGCACCTTTGTGAGCTATCAAACGCAGGCAAAGCTTATAGCTGACCTTTCAGGTCGAAGCTGAGCAGTGTGACTACCTCGTTGCGCTCCAGGCACCCTCGCAGACGTACACCAAGCTTGAGCCAGACTGGGTGTCCGACCCGGCATGGGACGTCGAGATCTGCCTGCCTTTCCTCGACGGGCCGAGCTCGGCCTGGTGGTCCCGCTTGGTCGACCTGCCCTTTGTCGGCGGTCTGCAAGTCGGGCGTGAGTGGGGCAAGTACTGTCTCCTGAAGCGGAAGAGCGGGCCTTATGCCTAGAGCGTAGATGAGCTGTGACGATGCAAAAGACCATCCCACACCCAAAAGGCCTAGAAGTATACGCACGGATCAGAACTCTTACAGCCGAATTTGCTTCCGTCCCCGTCCCTTGCAGGATGAAGTGATTTTCCGCCTTTGGGCTCTGGTTGCTTGGCCTATTCCCGAGGACTATCAACAAACAGAAGGTGGAGGACGTCCACCCTGGCTCACAGTCACGTCAAAGCACCGCGCGGCTATGTCTATCCCTATATCCACAGATATAGCTTCTAGGTACCCCTATCCTATCAACGGCGGAGAATCAGCGAGTCCGAATCCGGGATTCCCGGCTCAGGTATCCCCATACACCCCTTCGAATGGGTACTCGCCTGCTTCGGGGGGTGTAGGGGGTCCACTGCGACCTCCTCCAGCGTATGGTGTCACAGGCGTCCGGAGTCCATTGGGCTCGGCGTACGGTCCGTCAGGCGCGTCCGCGAGCGGCTTTCCCTCGGCCTTTGGCGGTCCATCAACGCCAACTACGGGCTCAACATCCTTCCCTACCCCTTCTTCCTTCCCTTCGGTCCCGAACCGACCAACCCTTCCAAGATCCAATGGCGGCACGCCTATCCAGGTGTCACGCCCCTCGACGCCGGGCTCCTTTCCAGGCCAGATCAACGCTGTCCCTGGTCCATCGTCAATTCCAACGAGCATCAGGGAGCCAATGAGGCGGAAACGAAAGTGGGACGCGCAGGGGTACACGAGGGAAGAGCAGGAACATCTCGAGCAGCGTAGCACTGAGTGAGCTGCGCCACCCAGACCGTGGATGGACGAAAGCTGACAGCTGCAGACTGCACCTATCCCTCCTCCTGGACCAGGAAGAAGCGACCAACCCCTCCCCGGCCCGGTTCACATCCTACGAAGATATGGTGAACCGCTTATTACCCTGGCATGTCTGGCAGATACACGACGAAGAGTTGGCGGATGGAAGTAAGGAGAATGCACAAGCGGTAGAGGAGCGGGAGAAGGTAGAAGCGGGGATACTGGTTGGGCGGATACGGAAGATCAATGAGCGGTTTCAGAGCGCAAGGCGGAGAGAGGGAAGTGTGAGTTGATTCCTGCATTGAACATCTAAGCAGCTGACATTGCAGGCAAATCGCAGATCCTTCGATATGGTCTCCCTGATCAATATGACGAAAGACTCGGCCGAGGAGATGCGGACCGAGCTCGCCCCGCATCAGGCCCGACTGCAGGGGCTCGAGTCTGCCTGGAAGGGACATCAGGATGCCATCAGGCGGGCGGAGGCGGAACGGAAGCGCATCAGGGATGAGGAAGAGCGGAGGAAGCAAAAGGCGATTGATGATGCGCGGAGAGCCAAGGAGGCTGCCGACGCCAAGGTGGCAAGGGAGGCGAGGGAGGCTGCAGAGAGGAAGGTGGCTGAGGAGCGGAGAGAGGCTGCTGCTGCTGCTGCTGCAAAAGCGGCGGCGGAGAAGGAGAAGGCGAAAGCAGTTACGCCGGCCAAATCGCCAGCAGCAGAAGCGGCGGGATCTGGGACGAGGGGGACGCCGAGAGGGCGCGGGAGACCGAGAGGAAGGGGAACCGCGCGAGGCGGGGCACCATCCCTGCGAGAGACGGTCCTCACTCAACATTCGACAAGTACGCCTACGTCGCCTGCACCCCTTACGCCCTCGGCCAAGGCTGCATCTCCATCCGCACCCTCCACGCCTGCCCCTCTCGCGCCTACTACCCCCGGCGCTGGTCCCTCCAAGCCTTCCACACCCAATGGCATCTCCACACCTGGCACGGCTGCAGGCACGCCTCGACCTCCCGGCCCAGCGGGCGTAGCCAACGCCCAGAAACCAGGTCAACCCCCCATAACCCTCGTCATGAAGATCCACGCTATCCCGCAATTGATACGCCTCGGTCTCGTCGCCATGCCTCGTCCGCCTGTACCGCCAGGCGGTGTACCTCATCCCCCTCAACCACTGTTCCCAGCGGTCATCAAGGGACCGGTACCTGGCGCATCCACGGGGGATATCTATATCCAAGTGTAAGCTATTCTCACGATGGGGAATCCAGAGCTGACGTTCAGACAACTCTCCCTTTGCTCCGCGGCGCAATTGCAGGGTTTAGCCAAGGCGTTGAATATCGCAGTCCCCGAGTCGAAGCAAGGGGCCGGCACGCCCAATGCCGGAGCCACCGCGCCGGCGGCCGGTATTGTTCCAAGACCGCCTATGGCAGGCTCGACCGCCACTCCAGCGTCAGCTGCGGCCCCGATCGTCCCTGCTCCTGTACCGGCTTCGGCTCCAACGGCGGCTCCTGTACAGGCGGTATTCGGATCTGCACCTCCGCCGTCGACATGATCTGAGGGAAGATGGGGATACTCGCCTGGGCAAGAGGGGAGCAGCCATAGCGGATGTTCCTGCATCAATTGTACTCGATATCAACCATGCAACACACTCTGCGCTAGGACCATCTGCCAGCTATCAGTGCTAAAGTCGACACTGCTTGACGATGATCCGAACCTTGTATTGCATGATCGACTATCTACTCTCTGAGATGTCTATGTATCCTATCATCCGATGCTTCGCCTAACGTACGAAATTACTACACAAAGAAAGCTAAGCTAAACGCTATAAAGGAAAAATGATATCGCCCTACTTGCCCACTGATATGACCCTGCTTGTCTATTGCGCCCCACCCGACAACTGAGTGATAAGGTTGGTCCTCTCTTCTGGACTCAACGTGTCCAAGATCCGCTTGAACCCGCCGAGCACTCCCTCCTGATTCGACCCCGCCCATCCCAAAATCGTATCCGCCACCCACGCATCCTTGACCTGCTGGACATACGACTCGATCGCATCGCCCGACTTTTCAATATACGCCGCCACCTCGTTATCCGCCACCAGCTCGGTGGGGACAAACTCCTCCAGCATCGCCTTGCGCTCGGGGTACGTGAGCGCCGGGTTGGCCGCCGCGAGCTTCTTCATGATGCGCACTTCAGAGAGCTTCCGGCGAAGCGACCAGTAGATGGCCCGACGAGAGTTCTCCCAGTCGCAGGGAACGCAGTCGGCCTTGGCCTTCATACGTCCGGACCGGTCGTGCAGGTCGGCGAATTCGAGCGCGATGGATTGGTACGAGGGACCGAGGTGTTTTTCCCGCGTTTCCAGCTTGGCGAGTGCCGCCTGCTTGTCCTCGGCGCTGAGCTTGGTGTCCTCGGCCGCCGCCTTGAGCTGGGCGTACTCGGGATCCAGGCGAGCCATGGTGGCCTGCACCTTGGGCTTGCGGTATTTGACCTCGACGATACCCTCCGGCTCCAGCACACCACCCCGCGAGTCATTGTCGACAAACATGGACATGTACTCGGGGTTGATGGATGGGTCGAGAACGACCCACGCTCCACCGCGGAGCTCTCCGTTGGGTACGAGGTAGACGATGACGGGCTGCTTGTAGCTGCTGAGCCCGTCGACAATCTTGGCTCCTTCCTTGAGGATCGCCTGCGCCATATCTGACATTCCGCCCGAGAAACCACGGAAGTTGGCAAAGATGACCAAGGGGAGACCTTCCCGGTTGGCATCCTCGATGGCTGTGGCGGTTTTGCGGGAAGAGTCTGGGAACCAGACCGTACCGGCGAGCGAGACGCGGCTCTCGGTAGAGTTTTCGTTGGCTGGGTCTGCTGGGTCGACCCGCTCGATACTGCGGGTCTCGGCAGCGATGACGGCGACGGGGATACCGTTGAGCCGTCCTCGGCCAGTGACAATGGTCTGGGCCCATCCGCCTAAAGTCAGCAAAGTCTTTAGAGTTACTCACCCATGGTCTCGAAGAAAGATCCGTTATCCAGGATACCCGACTTCCACGCCTGCTGTCCGTCCTCTCCTGCCTCGTAACATCCCGCCAAAAAGTTCCTCGGGTCGTACGCCGCCTTGGTAGGTTTCCATTCGACCGCTCGGTCCCAAGAGTCGCCAGTGGGAAGGATAGGGATTGCTCGTCCTCGGCGGTCTGAATGTCAGCTTCATCCCAGTCGACCACGGCAAGACTTACCAGGGATGAACATGAGATAGTTGACGATCTGCAACGCTCCGTCCAGATCACTCGCCGCCACCAAGTGCGAGATACCATTCTTGTACATGATTTGCGGCCCTCCGAGTTGGATGTTGGACGTGTACACCTCCTTCCCGAGCACCTTGTTGATGGCTTGGGCACCGGTAAGAATAATAGGCTGACCCTCTACCTGCACGACACGCTGGCCGAGCCGGACGAGGTACGCTCCAATACCGACCGACCGAGCAGTGACCATGGAGATGGTAAAGATGTCGTCATACGCCCGACTTGTCTCTCCGGCGATGAGACCGGAACCGCGGAGACACTCGACACCGAGTCCGTCCTTGAGACCGATGATGGAGGTGAGTTGGTGGCGACGCTCCCCGTTGACTTCAATCTCGTTGGTGATGACGGATCCCTCTCCGATCTCGTTGAGCTTGTCCAGCTTTTCGGGGGTGAGGTAGAGATAGTCAAAGCCCTTTTCAGGCTTGCCGGGTTCTCTCCAGGCGACGTCAAAGAGCGCCATGACCTCGTCTGCGAGACCGATGCGGGCGCCCGAGTTGGCCGAGAGGTAGACACGGGGGAGACCGTGCTGGCGGGCGTACTGGGTGGCCTTGTAAAAGTACTCATCCTCGATGGGGCCGAACGAACCGATCTGGTAGGTGATGTCGTTGGAGATGACGACTACGCGACGGCCCTTGCTGTACTCGGGAGTCTTCATGGTAAAGACCCAAGCGACCATACCGCAGGTGTTGAGGCCGGGTGCCCGGTTGACCTCGATGAGGTCGCCATGCTCGTCTAGGACCAGCTCGGATGCCGTGAGGAGATCGGTGGGGATTTTGATGTGGGGGAGGTACACCATGAGCTGGCGCCAGGCCTTTTCGATGGCCTGACGGAAGAGGTCAGGGAAGTCGTAGACGTAGGTGGTACCGACGATGTGGGCTTGGTATCGACGGGGCTGGAGGGATTCCTTGGTAGAGTAGGGGAAGTTGACGGGTTGGAGGTGGAATTGGCCCTGTTCTCCGATGGACTTTAGGATCGAGACGCCCCGCTCGTTGTTGACCTCTTGGTACGCCTCAAACTTGACGACGAACCCAGAGACATTCTCGATGAATGCTCGGATGGGCACGACATTCCCCTCGTCGTCCTCAATGACCACCCTGATCTCCGCCTGTGTCACCCGCAACCGCCAGAGCCGCTTCCCGTGGCGCTCAATGAACCCTGCCAGCGCCTCCTGGACGTCGTCAAATGTGACGTTGAGGCTGTAGACGCAGTTGACTGAGATGTGGTTGCAGTCGGCCTGGCGGTACTGGCTGCTAACGACCTCGAGGGTGTCGAGGATATCGCCGACGAGCCGGTCCGTCTCGGAGATGAGGTATTCCGTTTGCTTCATGTTGCCAAGGAAGCGGCCCGGCCGGAGCAGGGCGCGGACAAAGAAGCGAACGTCCGAGGTGTTTTCGCGACCAACGGCGTGGTAGACGTGGATCTGCCTGTTGGACGAGGCCTGGGGGGTGATTTTGAAGTTGGACAAACGTCCCAGCTCCAGCTGGTATGCCAAAGCAGGTTCGATGTTTCGGATCGCCTCTTCCTCCTTCCAGCTCCCATCCGCCGACTCGCGCAAAGTCACATACGACGGGTACTGGTCCTTGCGGCAGATGACGAACGTCACCCGCCTGATCCCCTTGCCCACCACCTTGGCGCCATGCGTGTTGACCACCGTGTTGAACTTTTCCGTCAAGTCCGAGTCCGACATGTCTTCCACGTCAATCAGCCGCAGAGCGACATTCATTACGTGAGGGTGACGCGCCTCCTTGCCGTACTTTTCGATAAAGTCGTCGTGGTTGAAGGCGGGGTACCGGCCGAGCATCCCCTCGAACCCCTGCTCGAGGTCCGCGAGGTGGTTGTAGCTGGTCATGAGACCGAAGCGAGTCGGTTCCGACTTGCTGTTGACGATGTAGTTGAGATCGCTCATACTAGCGATGCGAGAGACGTCCCGAGAAGAGTCGACCCGAGGGGTAATGGGCTCCATGGTGCGTCCGCCGAACTTGAACCGCCACGTGAGGACGTGAGGATCACCGCCTTGCGATCCGGGCTCATAGTCGAGGTGCATGACGTTGTAGACCCGGTACGCACGACGAATGTACACCTCAATCGCCGCAATGGCGACCCAGGGGTCTTCGTGGTCAAAGAATGTGGTAAGGACGTCGTAGACGGTGTAGCGCGAGTCTGTGACCTCCTTGAGGACGTCGCTGGCGGGCATGCGGTGGCCGACACCCTGCTCCCCATAGTAGCTCGTGGTCACCGCCGCCTGCAGGATCTTTTCCAACTGCTTTAAGCGCTCCTCGTAGCTCGGCAAGCTCCCCACAATCATCACCTCTTTTGCCTTGAGGGAGATCTTGGCCATTGGCCGCGAGTCGATCGCCGAGAGCCGGGCAAGGACGTTGATGACGCCGGACGCGGGGTTCATGGAGGCCGAGGGGGATTCAGATTTGATAATGTCGAGAAGGGAGAGGATGAGTTTGGTTTTGGAAGCGATTTTGCTGTGGGAAAGGACGAGACGGACGACCTGGTCGAGATCCTTGTTGTCCTCGCGGAGTTTGAGGATAACGTTTTCCTGGGTCCGCGAGCTGTCCGCGAAGGGCTCCTCGACGTCGGCAAAGTAGGTGAGGAGGCCCGTCCAGGTCTGCCACTCGTGCACCTTGAGCCCGTGCGCGAACGCCGCGATGAGAGCGTCGAGGGGGGTGAGGGCCGCCGTGACCTGCTGGCGCTCCTTGACGGGTACATTTTCCTCGACGAAGATGTCGATGGTCCGGCGCAGACGCTGGCTGGGGAACTCCATCTGCTTGGCGCGGCAAGCATCGACGATGGCGCGGACCTCGTCTTCCAGCTTGGCGGGGATACGGCCAGAGAGGGTGGAGAGGACCTCTTGGACGTGCGAGTAGGGGAGGTCTGGGTTGCGGAGAGCCGCCTCGACCGTGCGGAGAGCGACCGGGATGGACGCGCTGTTGTCGTAACCCGCCAAGTTGTCGTAGAGGAACTCGAGGTTCTCTCGGAGCCGCTGGTGGGGCTTGGTCCCGTACCGCCCGTTCTTGTTTTCAAAGGTGGGAAGCATACCCTCGAACGGCTTGGCGAATTTGACCTTGGTGGGGTCGTCGAGGGTGAGGATACCGAGGAGCTCCCCAGACGACAAAGTTTGGCCTGGTTGCTTCATGAATTGGGCAATACCGCTCTCCCCAGCGGTGACTTGCATGATCATCTTCATGACCTCGACCTCGGCGTAGGCTTCGCCGGCGTCGACGTGGTCGCCCGAGTCGATGAGGTACCGAACGAGTTTACCGGGGGAGGGGGACCGGAGCTGGGTGGGATCTTGCTCGTCCTCAATCATGCAGGTCTTGCTGTCGATGGAGAGCACCATCGCGCCGACCTCTTCCCGCCAGTAGAGGGTGTGCGAGTTGCCCTCCATGGAGACGAGCAGACCGCCGTCCGACAAGCTCCGGCAATTGACAAAGATGCGACCGCCGTTGAGATAGAGGGTAAAGGCATAGAGCGACGCCTTGGCCATGGCGAACGAGTATCGGACCCCGTCCACGATAAACTCGCTCTTGAAGAAGGTCTGGAGGGTGTCCTTGGGCGGGACTTGCCCCTTGTCCAAGACCGACTTGTACTTGGCAAAGGACGCCTCGTAGGCAATGTGGGCCTTGACGACGGCTCCGCAAATGACGGCGACGGTGGTGTCTGGCCGTTCCGACGTCATTCCCTCGGCAATGAGGGAATCGAGCCATTGAGTAGTGAGGGTGTTGTTTTCGAATTCCGGCTTTTCCAAGAGTTTGATGAGGTACTCGACGGTCGTGCGGAACTCTCCCCGGATGCTCAACTCCTTGAGCGCCACCACCATCGACTTGCGCGCCTCTGACCGCTCCATCCCGTAGGCAAAGATGTGCCCGAATTGCGAGTCGGCATACTCGTGGAGACCACCCGCTGAGGATACGGAAAAGTATCCCCAGACGTTCGAGTTGGACCGGAAGTTGAGCTCCGTGAGGTTACCCGACGATGGCTTGAACCCGGCGTCAGGGTTCTCACCAGTGATACGGCAAGCGACAACGTGACCCTTGGGCATGGGCTTGCGCTGGGTGTTGACCGAGTTGGGGTCCGAGCCGTCAAAGTCGATCTCGGTGATCCCGTGGGGGTCGAGACCGTAGAGGGTACGGATGTCGCGGATGCGGTGGAGAGGGATACCCATGGCGATTTGGAGCTGGACAGCGGGGATGTTGCAGCCAGAAACCATTTCCGTGGTGGGGTGCTCGACCTGGAGACGGGGGTTGAGCTCTAGGAAGTAGAACGAGTCGTCGCTGTGCGAGTAGAGGTATTCGACCGTTCCCGCCGAGACGTAGCCGACCAGCTTGGCCAGTCGGACCGCCGCCTTTTCCATTTCCTCGAATTTTTCAGGACGGGCGATGGTGACGGGCGCCTCTTCGATGATTTTCTGGTGTCGCCGCTGGACCGAGCAGTCACGACCAAAGAGGGAGATGGCGTTTCCGTACTGGTCGGCGATGAGCTGGACCTCGAGGTGGCGCGCCGAGCCAGCGAGCTTCATGATGAAGATCGGTGAGCCTAAAGTCAGCGATGATTATACTTTTGCTCACCTGGCACTTCTCCAGCGACCGCTTGGAAGCAGTTTTTAAACTTGTCTGCTTCTTCGACCTTTCGGATACCCTTTCCTCCACCTCCTTCCGACGCCTTGATCATGATTGGCCACCCAATCTCCTCTGCCTTCTTGAGTCCTTCCTCCCACGTAAAGACGCAGGCATCGTTGTACGCCTTTTCGGGGACGGTGACAAAGCCCTGGGGAGAGAGCATAGTGTCGGAGATGCCGGTACCGGACCAGGGCATACATGGGACCTTGGCGTGTTGGGCGACGATGGTGGAAGAGATTTTGTCACCGAGGGAGCGCATGGCGGAGCCGGGAGGACCGATAAAGATGATCTTGGACTTGGCCAGAGTTTCGGGGAGACGAGGGTTCTCGGAAGCGTGGCCCCTGTCGTCAGCCAGGTTATGGGGGAGACTCACCATCCAGCCCAAACAGCGTGAACGCCTGCGCGCTCTGCCACGTCTACAATGTAGTCGACGTTGGCATAGTTGTTGTTGTTGGTTCCTCCTGGGACCTCGACAAAGCGGTCCGCCATGCGAATGTACTCGGCGTTGATGCGGAGATCTTCCGGTGTTGCCATGACGGTGAACTCGATCTGGCGGTCCGAGCCGAAGGTCTCGTAGGACCATTTTCGGATGGAGCGGATCTCCTTGACGGCGGCGATACCGTTGTTGGCGATCAGGACCTGGAATCAGATCTGAACGAGGAGTTGGCTTACCTTGGTGATGACGGTGTGGCCGCCTTGGGCCTTGACAAAGTCGGTGACTCGACTGGGGGTAGCGACCGCGAGAGTGTTGGCGCCTGATAGTCAGCCAAGATTACATGTCGCAGTTGCGATCTTCTGGGATCCCCTGCTTCTACTGCACACGACCTCCGGGTCCCATCACGGCCAACCTCTCTTTGTGATCCAAGCTCAGCTGGCTGGTTCAGTCAACTCACCGATGAAATGAGCGACCTTCTCGTGGTCATATATAGGATTGCTCCCGTTTGGGGCGCTTCCACTGGGAGCGGCCGAAGCCATGATGAAGCGTCGAGCTCGGTGGACCTGGGAAAGGGGAGGAGAAGGGGAAAGTGGAGGCGGAGAGCGGGAAGGGCGGCAGTCGTCTCGCTGTGAAAGTACCGGCTCTCCTGTTTCGACGGTCGGCGAGTGGCTAGCTGTAGGCAATGAGGACCTATAGCCGTGGGTGTAGAAGGTGGTGTAGATGGTAGATAGGTAGAAGGTATAGTTGAACTGTGCACTGATCGCTTGCCCCAACGACGCCAACGGTGAGTTTTGGGTGAGGGGCTCCCTCCCACCCCAGCGACCGCCAATTCTGATCCCGCTCGCCCCAGCAAGCTGCCCGGTTTCGGATTTATCCGGACAAGTCCGTGCGTACATAGGAATCTGTCAGGGTGGGGGAGTGGCGAGTAGAGTGGGGCAGCCAACGCGTGATCATGGGATGGGAGAGTTACTGGCATTGATACATGGATCCAGATCCGGCTGGACGGACTAACTCCTCAACATGTGTCTATAAGTCTATTCTTTGGCCTCGTGAAGTTTGGTATTTGGTCCATGACGGTCTGCAGATCAGCGCGATCTTTTGAAGCATTCGGATCAACTTACAATATTCGTGTTGCTATAGATTTCTGGATATCTAGCGATGTAGGAAGCAGTGGGGAAGTCGGCGGGATCACATCCGATATTTCGGTCCTTTGGATCTTCTGCCCTCATCAGTTATGCTCACATCGCAAGGTCTAGCAGACTCACGGTAGACACGAATGTAGTCGACCTCCATCGTCACTGGGAACAAAGGGGCCAACCCGGTGTAACTGATGATCAGCCATGACTCCAGCCCAGTGTAAGCCACTCACTCGACAGGTCCAAAGTTCTCCGATATCCCCAAATTAATGATCAGATAGAGCGGCTCATTGGGCACCGGCCGCTGACTGACTCCCGCGGCCGAATTCGCCCCCATAGCTGCACCCCGTACCGTCCACGCGGGCTTGCCCTTGTTGACCCAAGAGATATACCCGTCGTCCCCTCGGCGGTACTCGAATCCGTAGACCGAGAAGCATCCAGTCTCGCCGGTGCTACTAGTCAGCGTAGTCCAAGCAAGAGAAACCCGACGTACTAGCAGTTCTGATCGGTTATCCCGAGTGCTGTTGTGGCTTGTTGCCATACCGAGCCAAGCCAGGGATTCAGATGCGCCTCGGATGCGTTGTAAATTCGGTAATTAGAAGTGGTGTTAAGGAACTGAGAGGTCAGCTAGCTCGAATCGTACACCCACCTGATATGCCGGATTGAACGGAGCCCATTGAGCCGACAGCGAAACTTCGCCTTGCAGAGTGGTGGAATCGACGACAGCCTCAAACATGTCGATTTCAGGCGCTCCACGACCAACGAAAGTGCCGTCTGAGCGCTTTGGGCCGGGGTGCGTGGCGTCTGTTGGACACGTGCAGCGCGAGAGTCGCTGGCCGGGGAGGTAGGAAAGGTGGCCAAGGTTGTTCTTGTCGCCTTGACTAGCGGGGATTTGGGGCTGGCCTGAAAATCAGCTCGGTAGCTGCAGTTTGAGACTCAACTTACCGTTGAGAGTCTGGTTCTTCAGGGTACCGACATCGCACGCATCGTACGAATACGGCCAAAGTCCATCCAGCGATCCACCGTAACCCGCCCGTCCCAGATTGCCCAGCGACCAAATGGCCGGCCAAAGGCCATACACGTTGTTCTTGCCTGGCAGACTGACTGAGGCCTCGACATATCCGCTGGTGAAGCAGAATCGATTCCACGTTTGGATCACTGCTATCAGCTAGTTTCTCCCAGATCGAATAAAGACTCACTTCCACCGCGATAGGCTAGGCCATTCGTTTCGATATTATCCAGCGTGACGACCAGCTTGCCGTTCTTCGTCGTCACTTGTTCGGGAGAGTACCACTCGAGGTTGTTGGTTTGCCAGTAGTGCAGGTCGACCGCTTCCCAGTAGGGATCGTCTCCTATCCTTGTCAGCGATGTCCTCGAAACGGGGAAGAGACGCACCAGGCCAGAATGTCCGTCCGTCATGATTGAACTCATCCGAGAAGACCAGCTCCCAAGACTCGCCATTCTCAATGGATTTGTGCGTGTAGGCGGATTGTGGAGTGTCGCGGTCGATAAGGGCAAAGGAGCCGACGTCGGGGATCTGGCCGGTCGCACTGAGATCAGCTCCGGTCAGGGTTTCAACTCACTTGATACCGCCCAGATTGTACGCGCCGTAGGTAGGGTAGACTTGGGGAAGATAGTAGGATACAATGGGATAGACGCCGCTGCCGGTCAGCCAAGGTTTTTTGAGCACTCACAATAGGCCAACGAGCATGACGAGGAGCAGCAGAAGACATCCAAGATTCGACAGCCCTCGCAGAGAGATGATCGCTGATAGGTAGTTGCTCTGTACATCAGTACAGCCGGGCAGGCTGGCTATTTACATTCTTCTTTGATATGATGTCGGGATCGTGAAAGTCGTCGTCTGCTTCTGGGCCGAGGTAAGACCAAGAAGCAGGATCAGCGGGCAGCGAGAACTACAGTCAGCTTTGCCAATGATCTGCTCACATTTTTGCCCAGATGCTTCGTCCCTCCTTTACTTGATATGCTGAACGCGCCATAGCTGTCCTGGATATGGTCGTGCTTTTTGAAATGGGTCAGACTCGAGTCGCTTCCACGGGTCTGCACGCTCATCATCGACTGGGCGTAGAGACTGCGCGCGGGCTCGGGTCCGCCATCGCCCGAGTACCCGTTGACGTTGCCGCTCTTCCACACGTAGCCCGTCCCGCCATTCGACGCGTTGTAGGGATCGTATGAAGGGGCGGACAGGGAGTAGTCCATGACCGGTGGGTAAACGCTAGCGGGCGTGGTATCCGATGCGAGGTACGATGTTGGCCGACTCGACCCGAGGAAACGTCCCGACTCTTCATTGACCCCGGCACCGGTCGACGATACCTCGGACGCCAGGCTGTCCCGCGACCGCGATGTCCGTAGATACCCCTTGGCGCTCTCCGGGCTGAGCCCTACTGGGCTTCCCACCTCGTTCCCCGCCCGCTCTGGGTATCCTCGCGCGTCGTACCGCTTCACCTGTCCCACCGGGTTCGCCCCGCGTATAGGACCTGGCGAATCCCCATCCAGCTGCGTCCATCCTGGACTATCCTCATCCTTCTTTTTCCTCTTCAAAAACGACACCACCCGCTTCCCTCCCGCCGCCGCCACCGATGGCGAGGGATATCCCCTGCTCTCGTTCGCAAAGACATCCGGGACGGTACGGTTATGAGGCGAGTTGATACGCGATCGGAGTTGAGAGGGAGAGTCCGCGGTAAGACCCGCGGCGGGAGAGTTGGGATTACGCGCCGAGGCGGTGGCAGTCGACGCGATGGGGCGCCGGTCGGCGGGGTACGCGTTGGCATAGGGGTTGCTGGGGGAGTTGGTGTATGTATCTGTGGAGGTCGAGCTGGACGCAGCGGGCTGAGGTCGCTGCCATGGAAATTTGGAGGGCATGTTTCAGATGCTTCCAATGAGGACGGGGCTGGTGTGTGGGATGGATGTTTCAAAGGGCGTCCTTTGAATGATGTACAAGAGTATATGAGGTGTTTTTGATGTTGATAGCCAAGAGTATCGGAGTATTCAAGATTTCCCTTCTTCTCGCTGCAGATATCGACCAAGACCTTTCCACATCTGCCGTCAACCATCTTCTTCCTGTGCCTCATCGCCGTCACAGGTCTGTCACCTTTGGCTCTATAATCTAGGGACGCAGGGTCCGATCACGAACATTCAGCCGGCCGAGAGAAAATCTAGCGGCTCGACGCGTCGACGCGTCGCCGCTAAAACCGGATCCAGATCAGCGGGGTGATCGCCGCCGGCAGTGGACGCCCCGAACCTTTTCCGAGACAATCTGACGCAGCAGTACAAATGCCTGCAGACAAGGCTACAGCAACAGCTGCGATCGCTCGCGCTCGGCTTCCGCATCACCCTCGCCCTCGCCCTACTCCCGCTCCAATCGCCCAATTTCTCCCTGGACCTCTCTCTCCAGCTTCAGCCACTCCGCCCGCCCCATCTGTCTCAGAGCGACCACATAGAAAGCCAGCTTCTTCCCCGCCGCTCCGACCCGGGATAAGCTGTGCAGCCTATACAGGTCAGACAAGAGGTGCAGCAACCGAGGCGAAGAAGCGGTATCGAGCGGCGGATGCAACAGGCCAGGGAGAGGTGATAGGAGGCGGATGAGGAGGTCAGGCGGCGGCGCGGGGTCCAGGGTGGTGCCTATGATCTCCCATACCGTCGAGTAGGCTTCCCGGGCTGATGTGTACCGAATTGTTGACTTTTGATCCGCCAGGAAAGGGATGAGGGCGGTGACGTCGGTTTTGAGGTCATCTGCGGATACCCCTTGCGCGGCACGATGCCAAGGCGATAAAGACGGTAAGCGGGATGATAAAAGCGTATGAATGTAGGCGAGACTGAGGGATCAGTATGTGGATCTGAGGAGCGGCAGGATACGTACGAGATGGCGACAGCGTTGTAGGCCAGCTTGGACCCCACTCCGCTTGGCGGGTGGATCCCAGCCAACACCTCCTCAGCCACAACATCCGGCATATCCGCATACTGCTCCCCCTCGTCCTCGTCATCTGGGACGTCCGGCGCCTCCCACCACGGCATAACATCCGGTATAGCCATAGCAGACCCCTCGTCTTCCTCAGCGGCAAGCTCGACGAGGTGTTTCGCTGCTTCCGATTCTGGGTCTTTCAACGCGGCAAGGAACTTGTCTCGGTGTTCTGGCGGTAAGAGATGGAAGAGGGCGTTACTGTCTATCTCGTCTGAGGGTCAGCTTGTAACTCGACGCCTAGGAGGCGGACGTACCGATATTCACGCCAGCAAGCTTCTTTGCCAGCTCATTCCCCTCCTCGCCCTCATCCTCAAGCTCCGCCAACATGCCCTCTCCCCCATCCTGATCCTCTTCGAATCTCCTAAGCATCTCCATCATCCCCTTCTTCTCCTCCATCCCCGCCCCAGGATCGGCCGAGATGGAATTAACTACCGTCTCGCGATAGAACCCTTCTGAGCATTGGCCGTGTTTCTGCCAAGTCAGCTTCGCTCCAGATAATCTCCGAACTCTAGCTCACCTCGGACCTGAAACAGTCCAGTCCGCAGTACGCGACATTACATCTCGGGCAGGTATATCGACTATCGTTCTTTCGGCAGCTAGAAGGAATTCGTAAGCTTGTCTAAATCCGCCCAAGGGGAAGAAGCTCACTAACATCCCGCATACTCTGGAAGGGGGCGCTTGGCCCTTCTTAGGGCGAGGCACAGAGAAGGGGAGCCGGATCTGGACTGGCTTAGGTTGGTTCATGGTAGATAGACGAACTTGAGAGGGAAGAGAGATGCAGCGAGAGGTTTTGGCGGCAACACAGCAGCCTGGGCGTCGGAGAAATCTCGGAAGAACCATTGCCTCCACTGGGCAACGGAGCTGCAGCAACGTCAAGTAACTTTGGACTTCCATACTGTCCAACATCTCTGTCCCACCGCTGCACTTATACCGGCAGTATGAGACAGGCATACGGCGCACAAGCGCCCCGATCTACCACTCTGCCAGCGAGACCAGGCCCCTCCTCCGCTCCAGGACTCCATCACTACCTCCCCCTTCCCCCACTCTCCCTTCGCGACCCCGCACCGCCCTTGCGCCAACCCCACCTGATCACAACCTACTCGCATCTCCCTGACCGATCCATCACACCTGGAGATAGCTCAATGGCGTACTACAGTCCCTGCCGTATCGGTTCGGACCTGAACTATGGCTTTGACCGGCGAGTTGAGCGGAAGGAGGACGAGGAGGAGCATTTAGACGGGGTGTGCGGGGCTCTCAGGCGAGAGTGGGAGGCAGGGAGACAGGGGGAGCGGGAGGGAGGGATCATTACCTGGAGGGGAATGATCACAAGGTGAGCTGGCCGCTCTGTGAGACAATGAGGGGAGAAGCTGATCCAAGGCAGGATCATGACTGCGCCATACGATAACGAGGGCTGGGAGATGACAGCTATCCCTCTGGCTGGATCTGTGTATATAGAGCTGCACGACCCACCTGATGTCCGAGCTGCGAGGGCAAAGAAGCAGTCGGGATGGGCGTGGCAGAGCTACATGGGGTACGCATTCGAGTCCTTCTCGACCAAGACTGTCGGAGGGGATGACGGCCCAGAGGTAGATACGGAGGGGGAGGACAGACCAGAAGGCTGGAGTGGAGATGTGAATACGAACGTACAGGTGGGTTCCACCTTTCGACCGGGAGCGTGTGTGACGCGGTCTTTGGGCTGATCAGGCCACAGTGGTGCAAGTAAGTCATTCACTTGAAGGATTTCTATCATGTGGAAGTAGCTCACGCGTCAGTGTCATCCGCTCAGCTATAGGAGAGATACCACTATGTCTTGGAGGAGAGGTTGACTGCGTCAAAGGTGCGACTCGCATCTCGAGCACGAGAAATGGAAGGCTCATATGCGCAGCGGAGGTTGGGGCGCCACATCCAGGTCTCGACGGCTGTATGGAGCTCAAGACCAACAAAGTCATCGAGAATGAACGACAAGAGGGGATCTTTCACAAGTACGTTGGCATAGTCCCAACTATGGACGCTAAGCTGATGACATATAGAAAGATGCTGAAGCACTGGGCTCAATCGTGGCTGCTTGGAATATCGGTGTGTGCTCCGTTCGCCAAAATCACGGTTGCCACTGATAGCACCAGGAAGTGGAGGTCGGCTTTCGAGACGAGGCGGGCATCGTCCGCTCTAGGCAGACTTTTGAGACAATGTCCATACCCCGCTTGTACATCTCCACTGCCGAACCCCTGGCAATATACTGAATTGAACAGCATCTCCGCTCTTCCAAATCCACCTTGGCACCCTTCCCCACCTCTTCACTTCCTACACAAAACGCTCTCCATGGTCCTGCACCACGTCCTCCCCACTGACCCCACTCCGCCGGAAGGACTTCCGGAAGGGGCTGAGCTACCCTCAGCAACCGTGTGGCGATTCTCATTTGCGCCTCACAGAGGATGCGAGCTATGGTGTGTTGGGCAGGAAGATGTCGGGGCGAATGGGCGGTGGGGTGGGGTACTGGAGGAGGAGTATGTCAGGTGGCGAATGGAGAGGTGTCGCCGGTAGCATCTCAATGCTCATCCGGGAAAAAGCCGCGAGGGGCTCTAATCCCGATTTCACTGCACCGCAGCGGGCGCTCACTATTTACTCACCCATACTACTGATGACTCGCTCATCCGTTTGGGGACCCCTGATGGCTGGACCCTGACATACAACCAAGTCTTCAGACGCTACACCTTCTGCTCCTTTGGCGCGTCACATACACTGGCCGGGCGTGGAGTCAAAGGATGGTTGAACTGACACTGTCACAGCGAGGAGATCAGGGGGCTCTGGTCCCTGTGCTGTACTGCGATAGGGACTTCACACGACACGCCTCATCTGACATGTCTACCCGACATATCGTCTGACTGTGCATTGTCTCACTCCACGGAGACCAACAGCTCAACTCGACCCTCCCGATATCCAGAAAAGTCCAGATCAACAACCTCACTACCAGAGCCAAGATGAGCGACAAGGATGCCCCCATTCCTGACCCTGATGCCGATATTCCCGCCGAGAAGCCCACCCCGACTGTGAAGCCGAAAGCGGACCCCACCCCGCCCGCTAAAGACCCCGAGGAGGTCGAGACCCCCAAGGCCGTGCCGAAACCGCCACCCAAGGCAGCCCCCGTCGCAGCTGCCGAAGAGGATGAGGTCAAGTCTGTCCGACTTCCTGAACCCTCTGATCCGCCTGCCCCGCTTCCCCCGGCAGAATCTGGGGGGTTTAGGGTCTGTACGAATAAGTTCACACTGAAGGCCGGTTCGGATTGTGGAGAGTACGCGAGGAGGAATATTGCAACGCTAGCTGGCTGTAAGTTTTATCAGAGCCAAGCCGCAGGATTCCTGCTGATCTACCCGCAGGTCTTGTTGGGGCACTAGCACTTGTAGTGATAATTGCAATCGTATACAAGCGAAGGTCTAAGCGCAAGTCTGATGAGCTGAAATTAGCGAATGCGGCAGCTGCTGGAGCACGGGCACGCGTATAGTGACTGGTGAATAGTGACAGCAGACGGTTGTAGATATCGATATAGGGAAGGAGATAGAGGGGAGATGAGGCCGAGGGCGCTGATCGTGGGGTTGCGAGGCAGGTGAGAGAGTGCGCGTCGAATGGACGGCCCGTCGGCGGAGAAGGAGGAGACTGACGGTTCATCGATTTTCAGCGATGATGCATCATGTATACTAGCTCAGATTTGTACATTGGAGCCAAGAGAACACATCTGACACGAACCATCTCATCCAGTGCGGGCTATAATACTTGCTCAGTGGCCCTGCGGCTCCGCCTGCGGTCCCCCACTTCATAGGGTTCCCCACCTGACAGGGCGAATCGGACGTCGCCGAACCGACGAGCTTGACTCGAGTTGCGAGATTCGCGATCGCCAGCTCATTTTGCGACTCTCTTGCTGCCCCCCCTCCTCAAAAGTACATCGCCGTGGCGTATAAGCAATCCTCGCCCCACTATCTATCAGATACATATCTCGACAAAGAAAGAGCGCTATGGATTCCAAGCCCGAAGACGGGACGGATATGCCGCACGTCGTCCCTAGCTCCGGCGAGAGAGTAAGCGGACCAGCTCGCTTCTTGACTGAGAGGGCGAGGAACAACAAGGCGGATGGCAGTACGTGATCTGTGTCTCTATGACAGCCCAAAGACGGGAGGCTCGCTGATCGATCAGTCAGAGGACTGCTACCCCTTGAAGGCCCCGGTATCGTCTCATTCGTACGTCCACTTTATAGTGTTAATCAGTACCGACGCCAGCCAGCTGACATGATAGCTGTAAGTACACTAGTCGGTGAGGAAGTTCGAATCTTTCACTAACCCTGACAGTGCTGGTCGACCCAACCCTACTACATTCCCCTTCGAACGCATCACCCTCTCCCTGAAATCCCCACTCGAGTCACGTCTACCGTCAGCCGACGGGACCGACGCGCCCAATGGCCACTCTTTAGGCGACGAAGTCGTGATTGAGGGCCAAGACCTTGATCAGGCTCTGCAGTATGGGCCCACACCGGGCTTGGCCAAGCTTCGGAACCTGTTGACGGACGTGCAGGAGGAGCTGCACAAGCGGCCCAGGGGAGACTGGGCTGTCAGTCTTGGAAGCGGGACACAGGATCTGATGTACAAGGTTTGTCATCTCATCATCATGCGTGTAGGGAAGCGGACGAGGGGACATCGCGGCTGACTTGCAGACCTTTTTGGCCGTACTGGAGCCGGGTGACTCGGTCCTTGTCGAGACCCCGCTGTATGCAGGCGCCATGCCGCCGCTGAAAGCTCTCGATGCCAACTGCATCGGTGAGCTCTCGCGGTCAACGGCTCGAGGTAAAGGTCGGGCTGATTTCCTAGAGGTCAATATCGATGACGGCGGCTTATCGCCCAAATCCCTCGAAGACACCTTGGCCAACTGGCCAGAGGGTCAAAAGCGTCCACGATGTGTCTAGTGCGTCGCAGGTAGGCCGAGCGAGGCAGACGCTGACGAGCAGCACAAATCCCATCGGCTGCAACCCCTCTGGCTGTTCTGCTGGCCGCGAGCGGAAGCTCGCCATCCTGGAGATCTGCAAGAGATACGATATCCTCATCATTGAAGGTAGATCCTGTCCCGTCTCACTGGTTGCAAGTAGCTGATCAACAGACGACCCATACTACTTCCTCACCCCCGAGCTCATCCCGTCCTACTTTGAGCTCGAGCCCCTCGTCATCTCCCCTCCAGGCCAAGTCATCCGCTTCGACTCCTTCTCCAAGATCCTCTCTGGTGGGATGCGTCTCGGCTACGCTACCGGCCCCACCGCCATCGTCAGCGCCATCGATGTCCAGACTTCCGGCACGAACTTGCACACCTCGGGCGTCTCCCAGATCCTCGCGTACAGTCTGCTCAAATCTTGGGGCATGTCGGGTCTTTTGTCTCACTCCAAAGCGGTCGCGGAGTTCTACCGGATCCGCCGGGTGTGGTTCGAGGAGATTGCCCGGAAACACCTGAGCGAGCTCGCGGATTGGGTGAGCCCAGTGGCGGGTATGTTCCTGTGGATCGACTGCAGTAAGAGCGGAATCGACGATACGGAACGATTGATCAAGGTCGAGGCGCTTGCGAATGGGGTGCTGGCAGTGCCGGGGTATGCGTGAGTGGTTCTGAGCTATCACGAGAGGCCAAGCTGATGTGGGGATTGTAGTTTCTATCCGCGAGAGGGAACCAAGTCGAGTCACGTCAGAGTGTCGTTCTCGGAGATTGGCAAGGAGGACGCAGAGTTGGGGATCAGCAGACTGGCAGCGACCATCAGGCAGAAGAGGGATGAGCTCCGCGCAGCAAAGGCCTAGACTGTGCGAGAGGGTCAGGGGCGCGGATGCGATGAGTTATCTAGGTAAGAATGCAACGTCTTAAGGAGCATGTGAACACCCCACCAAGGCCGCACGTCTCCCCCACCTGCTGACTGCCGGTATGCCAACGACTTGGATGCTACCCCTCCGGACAGCCTGCCTATAGTATCCATGCCCATTATCCGCATCCTATCTCTTACCCTTCTTCTTCTTCTTCCCTCCTGCACCACCTCCCGATCCTGTCCCGCTACCAGTCGCTCCGCCTGCTCCAGCACCTCCCGCGCCCTTTCCTGCTGCAGCCGCCTCCACTGCCGGTGTTCCGGCCCTCTCCCTTCCCTCCGCCTCGTCCATCATCGGTGTCCCTGCTCTCCCAGCATTTTCTGCCGGTGGAGCTAATAATGATGTCGAAGCGACTGCAGATATTGACGGGCGAGGGAGGTTGGCTATTTGTGATAAGAGGCGGAGGTTGAGAGTTTCGAATCGGTTCAGGATGATGGAGGAGAAGGTTTTGTACATGATACACTATGCAGTCAGCGTTGCACCTCACGCGTCGTCTCAGAAGGGCAAGTGTATGCAAACTTACTGTCACATTGTCGGTGAGCTTGAGAACGAGCATGCCCGTCTTTGGCCTAAACTTGACGCAATACCGGACTGTATTTGGTGATTTTGCGTATAGACCGGTCGCAGCCTTGCAGTCAGCTATTGATCAAGAGCTCGGCAGTCAAGCTAAAGCAGTCCTTGACTGACCGTCTCGAATTCGGTCCAATTCTTAATGTACACCATCTTCGGGCAGAAGTCACTGAGTTGACGGCGGCCTAGCGATTCGTATGCTTCGCTTTCGGCGGGTACGTCTCTGATCCGTTACAGAGGAGCGGGGATCGATACTCTGACAGCTAGTCCTTCTGGCGTGAGAGTGGTATTCGTGAAGTATATAGTCAAAGCTGGACCTGCTAAGCGTGGGTGCTGTCACGGTGGGTGGTGGAGTGACCTGGCTGGCTGATACAGCTGAGGAATGCCACGTCATAAAGTCACGTGCCTTCCTGAGACGCGATGATCCCCGCGCGTCCACTCGCAACAGCTATGAGCTCGAGCACTCTATCAGCACTATACATATTAATATCAAGTACTCCCAGAGCAGTCTCCGGGCGCTCAGCGAGCTCATAATCACCGATTCCCCCAAAAATAATCGCTTATCGGAAGTCGCTTAGAAGTCGCAGGTCGACCAGTTGATCCGCTTTCACGAACTCCCTTCACGTCAACCACCATGTCCGGCTTCTTGAACTCGATAGGGTAAGTCACAATGTCCAGTACAGTTGCAGCACATGTCTGGTGCTAGCATGCCTGTGACCATCATCCCTGGCACCAGCGCTGATGAGCTAGACGTCTCCGCGCGCCCAAGCGCTCCCCTACCACACCGGGCCAGCAACAGTACTTTGACCCCCTCCCTTCCCCTGGCTTAGAGTTCGGGCAGAATCCACTCGGTAACTCCCCTCAGCCCAAGCCACTATATCTATGCCAACCGTTCGTCAAGGCCGCGCTGGTCAAAGGGAGCTTCAAGACCATTGTCGCTCCGCCAAAGTATGTGGACGTGAACGAATGGGTAGCTGTCAATCGTGAGCTGTCTCCCACCTGAGCGGTGAAGTCAAAAATCGTCGCACGCGAGCTAACTCGAGCAGTATTTGACTTCTACCACAACCTGAATCACTTCTACGGCGCTTTGACCGATTTCTGCACCATGCAGAACTGCCCCACCATGGCTGCTGGACCAAGGTATGTCCCTTCAGTTGGGATGAAGCTATCTGTTATCAGCTGACATCGCAGTATCAATTTTCTCTGGCCAGATCAGTCACAAAGACTAGTCTCCTTGCCTGCACCGACATATATCGACTTTGTCATGTCATGGCTGCAGAAGCTGCTCGACGACGAGTCTGTCTTTCCAACCAAGAGTGGTAAGCTTCGCACCCCACGGGACCGTCGACTCCCAGCTGTAGCTAACATGATGCAGGCCGCGACTTCCCTCCCTCCTTCGCCTACACCGCCAAGCACATCTACAAACACCTCTTCCGGATCTTTGCCCACCTCTACCACGCCCATTTCGAGCAAATCCTCCACCTCTCGGTCGAAGCGCACTTCAACTCGCTTTTTGCCCACTTCCTGGCGTTTGGCAAGGAGTTTGAGCTGCTGGGGATGAAGGAGCTCATGACGCCAGAAGGAATGGGTCAGGGGGTGGCGCAATTGAGCGATAAATGGCGGGAGATGGGAATACTGGAGTCATGAGCTAGAGAGAGCGAGGGGGCGAGATCTACGGCTGAGCCGTACCTGCCTTGGATAGTCAGTACTGGGGTCCGTGTGTAGCCAACACTTTGTAATGAACGAACGACCTGTAACGCATGCTCCAATCCGCTATGTAGGGCTCTCCTCACGTGCTGTCTCGAGTCAGACCAAGAGCCAAAGCTGCATTCATTAGATCTCCCCTACTGCTCCGTACTCTATGTCCAGCTCGCGCAGCCATCTAGATATCTCCAAGGGATCCGAGGGTGATGTATGTACAGGACGATGGGCTATGACCGGGTCGTAAATCGTGATCATTAAGTCGTTCCGTGGTAGTACAGCAAAGTAAGCCCGCATCGTCCATCCTCATGGAGCCGTAAATCGCGCAATAAGTTCTCCTGATAATCGAGCGATCCTTCCTATCCTGCTTTATCAGCTGTCTCCCGGTACCTGACACAGCGTGCAGACTCACCGCTCGTTCCTTCCTATATTGAAGCTCATATCCCCCAGGCCACTCAGCCTCAGATCTTCCAACATCCTCGCCCCAGGTCCCTGTCCAGCAGGCACGGGTGACGACGCGATGCTTGCCGAGTAGCTCCGGCCGTGTGCGTGCAAGCTGCCCATACCGTGGTTGAGGCTGATGGAGCTGTCCATAGGCCCCATCTCGGCGGCAGGGAAGGAGTAATTGGGATCAGCCATGGCCCGGTTGAGGATGGAGGTGATGGTAGCGATGATGGAGGGGTTGGTGGTATTGCCCAGGGTGGAGACCGCGCGGGGAATGAAGGTGTCGTAGCTGTATCAATCAGTATCTCCTCATTAGACAGAAGACTCGATACTCACGTCCAAGCAACAACATCTGGGACTCGCTCGCATGCATCAGCGAGCAGGCGGTAGAGGATGACACGCTCATTATCGGCCGAAGCTGTTCTGAGCATGGTGATCGCCAGTGTAACGACAAGCAGTGCAGTGTTACTGTCCCTGCCTGTCAGCCAAGCTCTATGGCCTGCTCACCTTATCTCCAGCATATCAAAGATAGCCGCAGTCCCAAGATCCTTCGGTACCGGCATCTCGACCGCATCAAACAGCGCCGCCAGATCCTCCGGCGAGCCCGCAACCACCGGCAGCAAGCTGACAAAGTATGGGTGGCCCTCTGCGGACGATAGTCGGCAAAGCAACAGCAGACAGTCGATTGTCTTCTGCTTGCTAGCGGGATGTCGCACGCCTTTCCAGATGATGGACACGAGCGAGAAGTGGAGATTGCCCTCGAAATTGACGCCAGAGATGTGGTCGATTTCCCCGGTAAGCTTTTCGTTCCCCGACCGATCTTCGAGAAGGGCGCGATCGAGACCGGAGAGGAACGCGCCGTTGGTGGCCAGCCAGGTGAGGGCGGCGGTGACCAAGTCGAGTCCGGTAGCGACGAGTGGGAGGTGGCCCATTTGCAGGAGACCGATACCGACCCAGAACAGGTCAGAAGGGTACCGACTATCGGGAGTGAGGGGAAGGAGGAGTCTGGCGAGGCACCGCGCCATGCTGGTGATGAGGAAGGAGTGGCGGTCCGAGTATGTCTTGAGGATGCTCGACATGGCGATGAGGACTTGGTAGATGATGTCGTCGTCGACTTCCTCGGTAGCCAGGGCAGCCAGAACGGTGAAGGCCTGAGGTTGGGTGGCAGGATTGTGCTGGAAGCAGGTACTTGCGACCATGCCCATCCATCTTGCTCGCCACGAGTTGGCGCAGTCTGGAGGTCAGCCGACTCCTCAAAAGAACTCACCTATTGATGGTGCAGCAGCGATGACCACTTTGCTCAATAACCCGGCCGCCGCCTCAACCGCATTAAAAGGGTCTCCCTCCTTTGGCATGGGCAACAGCTCATTCCCAGCCCTGACCAGCTTGAAATGCTCCAGCATCGCCGCCTCCTGCGCCATCGCCAGCAGCTCGACCAAGACCGGACCGTCCATCTCGCCTGTGGGCTGTGTGGAAGCCAGCGAATGGAGGGTGTTGACGAGCAGCGCATAGGTCGATTGCCGCATGAGAAGCGGCCCGGTCCCGACGAGCAACGTGACGGAATGTATGATGTCGGGAAGGAAGAGTTGAATGTCGAGGCACGCCGAGGGCTGATAAGCGAGCATTGCGCTCAAGCGAGCGAGAACGCAGATTTCCTGCCAGGACTCGTTATCTTCCAGGGTGATGGATACGTGGAGGTAGGTCTGTGTGATGGTCTACTGTCAGCAGGATCGTGGAGATGACCTACCTTTCGTAACCTTGTAAAGACCTTCCCTCGGACCGTGGTATTTGCCAGGGAGACGAGTATGTCGGCGATAACATCCCCCCTAGTCGAGCCAAATCCAGCGTCGACCGCGGCCTGAAGCAGCTCAGCCAGGATGACGTCCATAAAAGCACCGCGTAGACCCAGCAGTGGCTGCCATATCCGCTCTTGCAAAAGAAGATGTACGCCCTGGAATCAGCTACAGTCTGCAGCAGTACCCACGGTGTATTCCGCCACTGTCAACGAGATCAACCCCCTAACAATCTCGGTAACCTGCTTGTTTGTCTCGCTCGCGTCGTCCCGGGAGGGCTTTGCGAACGGCTCGAGGTTGGCCAGCCAAGGTGAAATGTACTGGATGCAAGCGGTCTGCTGAGGGATGCCGGTTCGGGGAAAGCCGCTGATCCATTCCTTGACGAACTCAAGGGTCAGGTGCGGGGTGGTCGTGGCAAGGGTTCTAGACAGGGAGAGAGCGAAGGAGAGGGCATTGCGTGGGACCAGCACATCTGACGTCAGTCCCATTCCGGTCTAAGACTTACTTGGCGCTTTGATGAGCCCAAAGTCGTACCGGAAACAAGTCCCGATCTCTTGCAACAGCCCGTACGTTGACGTCCTGAGCACCTCGTCCGTCGAGTGCAGGTTGAGCAGCGCGATATTGAGCAGTCTCCCGGGTACATCATTGGGCCGAAGCGTACGCTGATGAGACGGCGCATTGCGAAATCTCGCTCGCGCAGACCGCAGATCCTGCTCCAGCATCCGCAGTATCGCCCGGGAGGTATCGCTCTTCCCCGTCCGTGGATCCGGCTTGGTAACGAATGTGACGGACTCGCTACCGTGCTTGATGATCAGGCGGTCCTGCTCGGACGTGACATCGTCGATATCCCTATAAGCGAGAATGTCGATAATGTACGATTTGAGGTTGGGGAGGAGTTCCATCGACCGCCACTGTCGTCAGCTAGGTCAAGCACGGACTTACCGATGCGAGCTGTATACTGTCTTCCCCCACTTTGAGCCCAATCTGCATCTGCATCTCATGGTCCGATATCACAAAGACCGGGCGATACACCTTGACCGAGTTGTATGCGAGCTGCATGGTCGAGTCGGGCAGGTTGAGCGTGACGTATGGGACCGACGCCTGCAGATCGTCCGGTTGGGAGACCGACACGAGGTGCTTTGGGACACTGCCGCAGAGAGGCGAGAGCTCCGAGACGATTCGGCGGAGCCGGCGCTGGGTGTAGGTGTTGGGGTTGTACAGAGCGATGGTCTAAATCAGCCAAGCCTAAGGGAGACTTACGTGTACAGAAGCGATGATGGCAGGCGGGCACATCTGTATCATCCGCTTGAGCCAGGGGAGCGGGAGATCGTTGGCAGCTGCAAAGCCCGTCATGTCAAAGATAATATCAAACGGCTCTGTCGCATCAAACATGACCTGGAAGGCGTGGTACGCGAAGAGATCGTAATCTGCGACGCCGATATTGGCAGCGACGAAATAGAATATTCTTCTGCCAGACTGACACGTCAGCTTTGCCCTTAGCGGTGGCATACCTGTCCGGCTGGACCCTCATAAAAGGTCGACTGGACACTATCTGTACTCCGTCCCGAGTTCTGCTTCATATAGCTGTCGTCAGCTCAATCATGACCTCTAACTCACTCCTCGAATATCCTCGTCCGAGTATACGGATCCAGCTTGATCGTCTCCGAAGGCGGCCCAGTCTCATCCATGATCGCTTGGATCTGCGCCAGGGCAGCTGGACCATCCAGCGGTGTCCTTTCTGGCCGATGTGTCCGAAAAGAAGGTGGCAGCTGATTGAGCGCAACGCCGAGTCGTCCGATATGCTTGCGAATGAAGTTGTGTCTAAACTCAGTAAAACCCTCGCTTGCACTTACAATGTCAGATCGTCCATGTCCGGATCTTGCAGCTTATCCGCATCATCCCTCGACTTTCTGATCGCAGCCGCTATCTCGTGACTTCTTGGGCGTATCTGGCATCAGCTGAGCTCATAAAGTAGAACTTACAGCTATATCAGACAGATACTTTGTGATCTCGGTGATGTTGCCCCTCAGGAACTGGTTCAGTGCCTTCATATGCGGCTCCTTATTCCCAAACGTGACGTTATTGGCCAGATTCTGGATCACCTTGGTCACCACCAACAGCCCCTTCCGAAGATCCCTCGAGTCGGCCGGCACGTCCAGCTCCATATTCTCCGGGGCGACTATACACGGGCAAAAGAAGCGGAGGAAGACGAACGATCCGACGGCGGAATGGCGAGATTCAGGAAAGACGTCCTCGACCGCTTCCCAGATATAATGCGAGATGACGCGGAGCATTCTGGGATCAGCTCGATGCCTGGCATGGACTTACATAGGGGCTTTCGAGACGGAGGCGTAGATCAGATCCAACAGGGCTTGACACATGAGCTTGACGTGCTCGGCGTTCCTGTCGACATTATCGTTCGGGCCAGCCTTGGCGGGATCCAGCTCGAAAGAAGTCTCGGCCGGCTTCTCGATCAACGAGTAGATTAGAGGCTGGAGCGTCTCGCGGATGTAGTTGTACGCGTATGTCCGGGCAAAGTGAGTGAGGAGACGGGTCGTCATCGAGTTGGCACGAAACAGTTCCGACTCGTGGTCTGCCGTCAGTTCCGCTCAGGCGTTGACTTACTCGTCTGCGAGACCTCCCGCTCAATCAAGACGCGCAGAAACGCCAGTAACGTTCCCTTTGCCTCAAATGTCCGGAACAGCACCATCGACAACTCGTCCACCTCGCTCGCCGGGCAGACGTCGACGACGGCTACCGCCAAAGACAGATTCAGGCCATCGAGGTATGGCCGTGATTTCGTCGACATCCGCTTCGTAGCGAGCGAGCCGAATCGAGCACCATGTTGGAGGGTATGTGTCATGATTCGCATAAAGGCCGAGCGGATGACGGGATCGCGATGATAGCCGAGAGCGAGGCAGTGCTGTAGACCGACATCTACGTTGGCGGCGAGGAGATTGCTGAGGACGGAGATGGCTAGGGAAGTGGATGATGTTCCCACTGGGGTAGTATTTGACCGCTCGTCGGTGGTGATGACGTGGATGAGGAAGGTATAGGCGCGGAGGAATTGTCGGGCCGACTGCGAATCTTCTGATGTCTGCAGCGAAAGGCCGTCCGTAAGGGGTACGAGAGCTTTCAGGGCACTGTATTCTAGATGTTCGGCCTGACGTCAGCCATATCCAGGCTATTACTCACCTTGACATCACTCCATTCCAGTATATCATCCAGGATATTGTTGCCGAACCGCTGATTCAGCGACGTACGAGTCGAAGCGAGCTCGACGACATTGCAAAACTTGGTCTTCATCCGGACTGCAACGTCGCCCCGTCCCAAGCGGTGGATGTATCGCCCCAACACCATGATGAGCTCCCCGATATCCACCTCATCGCCTGGCGGCATCCGGTCGAGCATGAGGCGGAGGATGGAGACGGCCTGCTCGGTGAAGACGGTAGCATTCTCGCTATCGGGGAGAAGTAGAGCAGCGGATCTACATTAGCAACGTCAGGAAGGGACGTACCGATGGATTTGGTCAAACAGGATCGGAGCAGCGCTGATGGGCAAGTCGGCACCAAGGGCCTCCTTGATGGCCTCGCGCACCGGCACGCTTGGTGAACAAAACATGGCGACACAGTCTCGGATGAATGACTGGAATCGCTCTCGGTTCGGCTGGTCCGAGTTGCAATAGGCGGGAAGAAGATGGGCGCCGATCATAGCCGCGGTGCTTGGACCGGGATCATGGCTCGAGATCATGATGACACCCAATGCGCATAACGCCGATAATGTATCGTGCCAGAATCGCATGTCCTCCTGACGTCAGCCGAAGCCGTGCCTGAACTCACCTCATCCACACGCGCAATGTCTCCCCCGCTGCCCTCACTCTGCACAATCCTTGCCGACACCTGCACCCAGGCTGCCTCCAAGCCGTACCACACACCAAGGGACGCGGCGGTAGGCTGATCGAGCTTCTTGATCACGGCGCGTAGCTGTTTCTGATAATGTTGACGACCTGGAATCAGTTCAATCCCTACAAGGACTCACCATGTGCTGGAGGCATGTAGATCATTGCGTCGTAGACCAGAAGTCGGTTCCGCATCTCCACTAGTCGTGGATGTCTGGGATCCTCACGCTCGAGTTTGGACATGATGGGCTGCAGAACCAAGGCGAAGAGATCTTTGACGGCACCCAAGCTCGGCTGGCTGAGAGCGGCGGAGCGGTGGTCCATCCCGAGGAGAGTTGTCAACACCGTCTGAGCCGTCAATGAGACAGCCGGGATCGCTTGCGGGCAGGTCGTCATGGCCTACATCAGCATCTATCAACTCGGACGACTCACCTCCGGACAAGATTCGGCGAGATGTAAGACTGCGTGAACGGTCATACGGGTGGCCGCTGTCGAATCGGATATTGCGTCCCATCGTAACGTCTGAAAGTCAGAGAGAGTTTGGCGACTGGCATCGACCAGGACTGAACATCTTGGGATCAGCGTTGTCCACGGCCAAACTCACATTGCAGCTCCACTTTGTATCGTGAGACTCGGCTTGTCCTTCATGCTCTCCAAAATCTCAACCACCGCCTGATTCGCCAAAGTCCGGACCGCGGCAGGGCATGGCGCGACCACCAACGAGCCCAGATGAGTCAGGAAGGCGGGAAAGCTGTCCGTTGCGGCATAGGCGTAAGTCGGATCGACAACTAGCAGCTCCAGCGCTTCGAGAAGCTCAGGCGATGCGAAGGATGAGGAGTGATTCTACTGTCAGATTCCGGAAGATACTGCACTCACTCTTATGAACCCGCGCACGATCCCAGCGAGATCGTTTCGTAGACTGGCAACCGGTGGGAAATGCTGTAGCCGCTGTCCCTCTTCTGCTATCTTGCGCGCTGCCTGCAGAGCATACAGACGATGTGTATCGGACGCGAGGAGCTTGTTGAACATGGAGCTATCGCCGACGCTGACTCGATAGAGCCCTACGAGCCCTTGCACCCTGATCTCCGGATCTGAAACCTCGACGGACCCATGAAAGAGCGCATTCTGACATCAGCTCATCCAAGACCAGTGCTCACCTTGAGATCCGACTGCGTATCCGCCACCAAGGTCCGTACGCCTGACCCATCCGCTTCCAGTCTACTCGCCACGCCGATAAAGTCCACATAGCAACTCGCGGCCGTCTCGAACCCCTTGCTCGTGCTCAATCCCTTCCGCAGGCTATCCACAAAGCTCGCCTTCTTGCCTATACTCGAGCTCCGACTGGTCTCGCCCATCGAGACCCGACTGAAGATGTCTGGACAGAGGACGAGGAGCATCGCCATGAGGGGGTAGAACACCTTGGTGCGGCGGGTCGAGGATGAGGAGCCAATGTCGGACGCCGAGTTGAGATGGTCAAATAGAATATCCGGTCCGCCTTCTAGTCTGCGATTTGACTCGACGAGTTGATTGAACTGATCTGCGTGGTTCTCGATCCATCCCCAGATAGCTTGGCGAAGAGCGGAGGCGATGCTGACCTGCGCATGCCGCTTGACGTGGAGGAAGGACGCCGATAGTTCCTGCAGTAATTGTCCCAGTCGCGGCCGGTCCAGATCTGCCCATTCGATGAGACGGACATCCGTGATGTCAGGCGACTCCTCGATTGTCGTACAGAGGTACTGTATCCGACTCCGTATTCTCGCGAATACGATGGGCCAATTGGACGCCGTCAGGTATGCGACAATCTGACGGAGATATGTCTGCATCCGCCGCGTTGCCGAGGCAGTATCTGCACACTCGGTCGAGACCGGTCCCGCCCCTCCGCCATCGCGAGATTTTGGGCTCTCCTGGAAGGAATGGCGCGAGACCGATTTCGTGAGGGTATGTGACGAAAGGCTGGAGGTGAGGCGGGCTATCGAGCTATTTGGTGTGTCTCTAGGCTTTGGCGGCTCTGCGGTCGCCGACTCGACCAGATGTGTGTAAGATGTGATAGTAGTGAGGAGATACCGGGCGATAGGGTCGTCGAGTGGGGGAGGGTCCGAGCGCGACCGCGAGGATGAGGACTGCCATGACGCCGACAGGCACTGGTGGAGGACGTGAAGGAGGTAGACTTGGGAGTGGAGGGTATCGAGAGACTCTATCGAGTTCTGCTGTCAGCTTGTCCTTGCTTGTGCTCACCTTGGACAGCTGTTCCAGAGCACTGGTTAATGCCTGTACAGCCGGCGATAACCGCATCCGCGTGAGAGCGGCTACGCTTGCCTGTACGCCTGCATCCCCTTCCACCAGCCCGAGCCGATTCCCAGAGTTACACGGCAGCTGACTGTCAGCTCTGCTTCATATCGGGACGTACCTTGCTAACGACCTTATTGACCAGCACGACCACCGCCTTTTGCTCCCCCGTCAAGACATCCCTTGCGCCCATCTCCGACGCATAATCTAGCGGGGTCTCGGGCGACCTGAGCCGTATTGGCGACGCAAAAGTCCTCGGCGAGCCCGGCTGTGATCCTCTCTTGCCGAGCATCATGGTCCCAGCTGCGGTGCCCCTGTTGGTAGCTATTAGTGGTGGGTTGAAAGGGATGGGTAGAATTGCGAGGAATGCGGAGCGCGTCTCTCAGGACATTTCGTTATGCTCACCCAAAATTGATCCCGTTCAACGTTTCAGCCGCGAACGACCATCCTTTGTTGTTGTTTCAGATTCTATATCGCTCATGCAGCGAGATCATGAGTATACCTAGTCAGCAGGTACAGTCGTGAGTGAACGCAGCGAAGAGTAGCTACTGATCGATAGGCTGGATGGACATACAGGGCCGGTACACGTAGCGCGGTATAACCATGGCGCAAAATATTGCTTGACCGGCAGCGCTGATCGGACGATTCGGCTATGGAACCCAACGCTGGGCAAGGAGATCAAGAAGTATGAGGGTCATGGGAGAGAGGTACTCGCTCTGGACATGTAAGCTATCCATGTCCCACAGTCAGGTCCACCCAAAGCTGATACTTCGTAGATCCAGCGATAATGCCAAATTTGCGTCGAGTGGGGGAGACAAGCAAGTCTTTGTCTGGGATGTAGCATCCGGCGCTATCACCCGCAGACTCCAAGGCCACTTTGGCAAGATCAACGCCGTAGCATTCAATAAGGAAGCTACTGTCCTCTGTACAGCCGGATTTGACGCCAAAATCATGATCTGGGATATGAGGTGTGTATCCCCCTTCATCCCGCCCTGGGCCTCTCCACTGACACCAGCAGAGCAGCGTCTCGAGACCCTCTACAGACCCTCAAGGACGCTACCAACTCCATCACTTCCCTCTCCATACCCGGCTCTACCAACCCCGATGCCGTCGGCGCCGAAATCATCTCCTCGGCCCTGGACGGCCACGTCCGGACGCACGATCTGCGTATGGGAAAAATGACGGAAGATCTTATCGGCTCGCCTGTACATTGCGTCCTTCCCAGCCCGCAGTCGCCCAAGGACACATATATGACTTCCTCGGCAGATGGAAAAGTCAGGATCTTTGATCGGTCGAATGGCGGGTTGTTGCAGACGCTCGAGGGGCACAAGGTCGGGGACGGTCGCGTGAGGGCGTGTTGGGGGTACGGCGAGAGTATAGTACTGGCCGGAGATGACGAGGGGAAGGTGTGGGCGTGGAACGTGCTAGATGTAAGCTTGTCACCTCCTTCTTGTCATCAGCAGCTGATAGTATAGGCGAAACCGCTCTCCGCGAATCCCCCGGCACCACATAAAAAGGCAATCACATGGCTCGAGCTCAGCCCAAATGGCAAGCAAATGATCACCGCTAGTCTAGGTGCGTCCTCCCTTCCATCATGGAGATCGCAGCTGACTCCCCAGACGGTACAGTCAAAGTATGGGCAAACAAATAGATATACTAGACAGATATGTACAATACATCTTCCAATACATGTAGTTCTTTTTCACCTTCTATACTGCTTTAATACCTACGACCGCCCTGTCCCTGCCCTTGACCCTGATAAGGCGGTCTTGGAGGTCCACGCCCTCCGTACCCTCCCTGAGGCTGAGGCTGTCCACCGTATCCTGACTGTCCACCTCCAAACGCTCCAGGCGGGTATGCACCCTGCCCATACCCCGGAGCGCCGTACGGGTCTCTTGGCGGAACGTAGCTCTGAGGTGGGGGAGGCGCGTACGGTCCGGTCCGAGGAGGCGGGGCGTATGCTCCTGGCGGGGGAGGCGCGTATCCTCCGTAGTTAACCACAGGAGGCGGCGCGTATCCGCCATACCCGCCTCCCTGTCCACCACCGTATCCTCCTCCGTAGCCCTGAGGGGGATAGCCATAGCCGGCCACCGGCGGGTTGTACGCTGCGGGGGGAGCATTGTAAGCCGGCGCGCCGTACCCGCCTGGAGCTGATCCAAATCCGGCCGCAGCCTGCCCCGGCCCGTTTCTCCGCCCATTGACGATCCCGGGCCCATCCCTCTGTCCCGGTCCCGGTCCGGAGTGCCTCCCACCTCGTCCGCCCCGTCCGCCTCCACCGCCCCCGCGCTGCGCATCCGGTCCGCCGCGCCGGACCCAATCCTTGTCGGATTCTGAGAGCACGTTGGGTGGTGGCCGGAAACCGCCGAGAAGGATCGAGCGATGCGAGTGTGCCTGTCTGGGGAAGTAGTATCGCACAGACAATGAGGTGTTGTTTTGCACGTCCTGCCATTCGAGTTGTGATGGGATCGGCGTGTCGACCGCTGCGTTCGGGACACAGTTGGGGTCGTTGAGCGCCGACCCAGAGACCCCTTGTGACTCCTTGACGTCCATCGCGATGGGCTAAACATCAGCTCTGCTCGCCACATACCCGAAACATGCACCTCACCTTTGTAGCCGCCTTCAACCCATAAAGACCGCAGAACGTGTCGTACAGCCCACTCCCCTCACCTACAAACATGACACTATCACCCCACCTATTCCGCCTCTTCTCGTCGTCCGTCAACTCCCCTTCTTTACTCGCCAGCGCCGCCAACAACCGCGTCTCATCGATAAACGGCAAAAGCGCCACGCCCTGCCACGCCATCTTCTTCCCGTTCATATCGATATCAAAGTCCGAGGGGTAAAAGTCGATAATGGGCGAGTCGGGGTCGGTCATGAGTTTTTGCAGGGGGAGGGGGAGATGTATCCGACTAGCGGCGGGGAAGACGCCAAGAAGTTGGCCGTAAGGCTTGAATGGCTCCGCCGGCTCAAAGGTTATTTGCAGGGAGCCGACGTTTTGGAAGTCTTGGGCGAAGGGGGCGTAGTGGTAGGGAAAGTACCAGTCCCAAGCGGGGACGCCCTGGTAGTAGTACTCCAGTACCCAACAGAGACCTTCGATGTATGATCGAGTAAGCCTGAATATCAGCTTCTGACAATCGATATCGTGGTCTCAGTAGCTCACTCGTTCAAAAAAGCGTGGTCTGAAGTAGGAACCCCGAACTTCTGCTCATAGTATCGCTCCCTATATCCAGGCTCCCACAATCTAGAATCAGCAATGACACAGTCTCAGACTCACCTGACATCGTCGACATAACCCTCAACTGTCCCGTCCGAGTTGAACTTGAGCTTCTTCTTGGAAACCGGTTGATCCGCATCCGGATTGGGCGGATCCTCAATCTCAGCTTCCATAGCCGTCCGCTTCGTCCCCCGGCCCTTCTCGAGTAACGCAGGGCTCATCCTGCTCGGCGCTTCCGACTCCATCGGGGTCTCCGTCTCGTCGATGGTCGCATCGTCCTCGATACCCAAGGCAGCCGGGTCGAGCTCCTCGTCGCCTCCTTCTGCCTCCTCCTGGTCCGCCAAAGCCGCCTTGGCCTCTTCCGCTGGCATCTCCGCCTTCTCATCATCCTCCTTGACTTCCACCTCTATGACCGGCTCATCCGGCATCGGCGTCCCCATCAGCTCGGCCTTGAGCCTCGCTGCCGCGTCCAGATTCGCCATCCGGATCGCGCGGCGATTGAGCGCAATGTCCTCGTTTGACCCCTCCATATTCGCCAGGCCTGCCCTGATGGATTCGGCCTCCTTCTCCGCTTTGCTCAGCTTCTTGTCGACGATATCGAATTGAGGCCGGCTGGGGAGGGACGGGTGAAGCGCGCCGCCCCGAGCAGTGGCGTTTACGGGCACGTATTCCGTGCCGTTCAGCTGCATGCTACCGGGAGCACCTGTAGGCGCGTGGACGGCCTTGGGCCCTGTCTCCCGCTTGGACCGTTCGTCCTGTCGTCGGTGGTCATCCTGCCGCCGACGCTTTTGGTTGGCATCTTGCCTTTCTTCATCTCATCATCAGCCACGCCCTCAAGGTAGACTCACCATCTTTCCGTTTCTGGAAGATATCGTCCTCCTGAACAGCCAGCCCCTCCAGGATGATCTGCGCCCGCCCGAGATTGACCTTCCCGTGGTTCGTCAAATATCCTCCCATACGCGGCAATTCCCGCTTCCAGATCCCCATCAAGAGATCGATCGCTCCCTCCCGGATCTCCAAGCTCGGCAGGTGCGGCAAGAAATCGTTTCCGACAAAGAAGATCATGAAGATCCAATCGTCGATCGCTAGTTCAAGATCGAAGGGGAACGGAACACCGGGCAGGGCGAGTTCGACGGCGAGGTATTCGCGGAGACATGCCACGTCCAGCCAGATGAAGGGTTTGGGGTCGACGGGGACGACGACAGCGACAGCGTTGGGATCGTCCACTTTCTTTGCAGCTACAGAATTAGCCACATTTCAGGAGTGGGGGAGTTAATGCTCACCTTTGCAGTTCGGCGCGATGTGGTCATCCGCTCCGCAGTTCCTGCACTTTCCTCTCCCCTTGTCACCCTGGAAGAAGACATCTTCTCGCAAAACCCGGAAGTGCGGCTCATGCGTCGCCAGACTCAACATGATGAGATCCGCATCGAGACCGTAGATGACGTGCGACGTGTTGGCGTCCCAGGTTGGGTATGACCGTTGTCGTCTGATCCAGTCGACGATCTTGTGTTCGCCTTCTCCTGGAACGGACGAATCGGAGAGAATGACTTTGAGACCGGCCCATGATGGTTCCGTTGATAGCTTGTAAGAGATCCAGTATTTGAGCGAGACGGAGAGGAGATCCATGAAGGGTGTCCCGGGGGTGATGGCATTCGAGTCCCACGATTTGGCGTTCCGCGTGGCCTCCGAAACGGGGTGACCCATCGCCTCGAAGAGCCGGATCGACTCTTGCTTTTCTTCCTCCTTGTCCGCAGCTTCCTGAGCTGCTCTGAACCGCCGAGCTCGCTGCTGGTTCATCTTGGCTCGGGGAGCTACTCCATCTACTTTGTCAGCTCCCACTTATAGCGATCGAGCACAAGACATACCGATAGCCATCATCAACACCTTTCTCGGCCTCGCCATATTCACTACCCGCTCCGTATACTTGAAGATCTCCGCCATCATCTCTTCCTCCGTCTCGGGCGCCGGCCGACCCTCCGGATGGGTACAAGGATGGACGATACCGTTCATGTCCACTTTTCTCGTCAACATTGGCCTTGACACTTTCGCCAGCTCTGGACTCACGATATAGATTGTCCACCTCGAAGCCGTTCGGATTGGCGCTCCCATACTCCGTAGGTACGTCCACCACCTCTCCATCGCCGTTGGTGACTTTACTACCCTTGTCCTCGACGACCCGAGAGACGATCTTTGGGTATTTCTTGGACAACCATCGGAAGAGCGCTGGGACACCCTGAAATTAGCTTGAAATTGATCCAGGATCCTCACCATTTTGCCAGCTGATCCAAGTTCCTCTTGGGATGTGTATGCGCGGTCTACTAAGACCTGAGCAATGTATAGAGCTTCACCTGTACCAGTAGACGGTGGTGGCAAATATCTCCCTTTTCGGCGATCGCCGCTGCGAGTCTCGGCTGAAACATAACGTAATACGGTCTCCGCGTGCCGATCACATGCACGCAACTCCGCCTCTGCTATAGCCTTCTCCTCCTTCATCCACCCAGCCACCACTGCCCATCCCGCACACACCATGTCCCGCCAATTCAACGCCACCGCGTCAGGCTCAGGCCCAAATATCCTCCCTCCCATCCATTCGGAATCCAAGCGCGACCGGAAGCGGCGCGAGACCATCAACAAGATTGAAATCCTTCACGACGAATCTTGGCGGACTCGGGACGAAAAGTTCTCTCAGCTCTACAAGGACTATCACAATGAGAACTCGGCGGTCAATCATCAGCCTCCGACTGCGGCGCAGTACCTCCTCCGGATGTATCCTGTCTCGATTGAGCGGGATGCACTGTTGGAGGCGACGGAGATTGATTATCAGTACAAGAAGGGGCAGGCGCAGCGGGCGTACGAGGCCGAGAGGGAGACAATTGAGGGGATGTATTGGGATGCGAGGGATCAGGTCAAGGCGAGGCTGCTAGCGTCTATAGAGGAGAGGAGGCGGAAGTTGCGCGAGGAAAAGGAAGGAGGGGATGTTATCTCTGGTACGTCCCGTCGCGTATGCTTGGGGCTCAGGACTGATCATACAGAGGTCATGCTTGAGGCGCAGGCCAAGTCAAAGCCCATCAGGCGGATGGCACTCAGTAGCAGCGCCATCAATACCCCCGCGTCCGACTCGGACGTCCCTGACAACGACCTCTTGCTCCACAATCTCCTCGCCCCCACTTTGGCCCACATCAAAACCGACGACATCCTCGCTCCTTTCGGCTCGTCCCTCTTCGTCCAGCCCCCCGTGGGTCCCCTCGTGGTCAACCCGAATCCCAAGCGCGGTCCAAGGGGGAAAGAGGCGGTCAAGGAAGGGGAACCCATACCTGCTGCTGGCACAGCTACAGCGTTGGCCGTGGCGAGCGGGCAGCAGCGCGGGCGTGGCGCGGGGGCTGGGGCTACTCAGGCACAATTCGGAGTAGGCAAGGCTCTGACCGAACTCAAGAAGATGGAGAGCGCGACCCAGCTCGAGATGGAGAGTGACTGGGCTAGGATCCAGGGCACAGGCGGGAGGAGGCGCACAAGGGGTGACTAGTCGGGTCGAGTCTTTTGAGATGTCGTTGTATATACCAGTAGCACCAGAGATACCCAGCATATATCATTTGTACCAGTCCAGAAACAGAAGCGCAAGGCTCGCACCTATAAGGAACACCAGCAGGAAGAACCTCGCCTCCCCGCCCCGCTCCTTTGCCTTCTTCAGCTGCTGCTCCGCCCCCCTCATCTCGCCCACACTACCCACCGCCTGCTCATACAGCAAATCCACCATCTCGGTCTGCTGCACTAGCTGCTGCACCAGTTGTGTCTGTAGCTCGGATACCTCCAGCAATGACCTCTCCGCCTTTAACACCGATGACAGGGTTGACTCCAGGTGCGTCATCAAAGCGTTGTTCTCCGACTCGAACGCCTGAACCTGCTCGGGTGAGAGGTCTAGGTCGGTCGCTACCTGAGGAAGGGACATTGGCTGCTGTGCTTCCCGCTCCGCACCTTCGCCTAGTGTCCGGCCGCGCTCGGCTCGCCGTTTTGACCGTTCTTCCTGCAAATCTGAAAGGGTGGCGGTGTTGCGTGAAAGCATAGTCGAAAGAGTAAGGATGACGGCAGATCGATGGGCAGTGACGACCGCGTCGGCTGTGGATGCCGGCTTGGGAGCGAGTGAAGGCAGGAAGGTGAAGAGCGTAGATGGAGGAGGGGCGACTTCTTTCTGGCGAGCTGGCCCATCAGTAGATGCTCGCTCATGCAGCGGGCACAACTCACCTCTCTCCCCATCCTCCAATATCCCGACTCTCTCCCTACACCGCCTCAGAATCATTTTTCCCCGCTGATCAATTTCCTCCCTATCCCTGTCTGACAGATACTTTGCCCCGTCCCATTGCGCCCAGTCGTCCCCCTCTGTAGCTGTCTCAGGTGCCCGCCGACGCCGGGATATAGGCGGCTCAGTGATGGACAGGTATGGTTTCCGTATTGCTTGTAGATGCTTTGATAACGCATCAAGGTGTTGGTACTATTTATCAGCTTCACTCCGGCTGATCAGAGTAGAGAGAGAGGCTCACTATTCTGTATGCCTCGTTCAGAAACTCGGGGTCATACGAGGGCTTTCGAGCTCTGGAGCGGCTCGCGTTCCGGCTTGAGGCGCGGGAGGAGGGGTTCGAGGGGCCTGCTACGAGGGATCGGAAGGCAGACGTCTGGTCTGTGTAGGTCATTGTGGCAGTACACCGCTATGTGGGCTTGTTATATATTGATTCAGTGTGGAGATCTTGCTTGCTGTTGCTTGTGGAATCTGCGCGTCATACAAGCTGGCGGCGGTCGCCGTTGCGAGGTATGAGGAGCTGGCCAAGCTGGGCACGTGCCTCGATACTTCAGTGAGATCGCTGAGAGCCCGCACAAGCCGCAGACCTGTGCTGAGCGTGACGTCCGGAAGTGAGAACAGGACGCGATATGGATACATGTCCGAGACTCATACGCTCTCCCCCATCGAGCTCGACCGCCGAATAATGCCCTCTGGCCGATCCGGCCGCTCCCTTCTTTGTGTCGGGACGAGCGGTTCCTCCTCCTCCAGCTCAGGTCCGCCTTGGTCCGCATACCCATTCAGGAACCCCTCTTCCAGCGCCTCGACCGCCTCCTCGCCTGCCCTTCCCTCGAGCTTCTTCATCTGCCGCAGCGTGAGCTTGTAGATCCAGATCCCGGTCCCGGTGGATATCGTCATGGAGAGTCCGATGGAGATGACGTTCAGCCAAAAGTGGGCCGAGTCTTCGCCGTCGGGATCGGAGAGGGAGGTGAGGCGGGATCCGATGAATACGGGTATGAGGAGTCGGGGTTGAATGAGCCTGAAGATTAGCTTGGGGTAGACTGTGGAGGGGGATAAACCCACAAGTTGGCCAGCATGTACTGCCACAACTTGACGCTTTCTATACTCGCGAACAGCCCATTCCCCATTGCCCAGGGTAATGGACAGTATCGGATCATACAGATGAGGACGGTGCCCTTTTCGCGCATGACCCGCGCAAAGGCATCCCACTTGGGGTTCGACCGGATCATGCCTGGGAAGAAGCGCTACTTTCAGCTATGTTCCGCTTTGGACTCACCCTGACAGATACGAAAGCGACCATAGCGCCCAGCATGGATGAGAAGGACGCGAGCAGGAAGCCTGGCCATATCCCATATGCGAATCCGATGAGGGTCATGCTCGCCGAAAACCCAAAGAGCGGTGGATGCGATGCAATGACTGATGTTGAGCTTGGCATTCCTCAGTACAGGTGGATGACTTACCGACCATACAGCAGCATATAGCCATCCCTGCCGGTCCTAGATCGCGTATCCAGACTGCGAGCTCATTGAACCACTGGCCGAGTCGATGTGGCGTGATGATGATGATCGCCAGGATCATCGCGATAGTGGTCGCTACGATACCCCTTGAAGTCAGCGCTCGGGATGGGTGTAGTGCTTGTGCGCGACCTACCATATAACAATCTTCCCTCGCCTGCTCAGGCGATAGTACCGGTTCGCCACATCGTGGCCGACAGCCTTGAGCTTGTCCATACCGCCGTTTAGTGTCTCTCCGTTGGGTAGACCGCGCATGGTGTAACGTCAAGGACGTCGACGCCCGCAACGCGAAATCTCGGTTGCTTTTCAACGCGTCTTTTTTTGGCTCCTCATCTATATCTATCTTTTGTAGACTACCGTACGCTTCGAGCGAGGTGCCATCATGTCGAGTGCTCGCTCCCCGACCGTCATCGACCTCGATAAGCAGGCCCTCATGAACGGCGGATCACCGCGGATCGGGGCCGGCTCGCTCAAGTCGGCCAAAGTCGAGGAGGTCTCGACAAGGGAACAGGTCCTTCCCATCTTGGCCTACTGCGCCGCTAGTATCACCATGACCGTCGTCAATAGTACGTTCGCACGCGGTCTCGATGGACTCTCTGGTGCTCTCGCTGACTCTAGGCAGAGTTCGTCGTGTCAGGTGCTCAGTTCACTATGACTTTTTTGCTTCTCGCAATCCAGTCATTGGTCTGCGTCCTGGTCGTCACCACAGTGAAGCGCCTAGGCATAATAAACTGTGGGTCCTCTGATGGGCGTGACCTCCCTACTGTGAAATTCTTGGCTGATCGTGTAGTCCGTGACTTTGACACTGCCGATGCCAAAGCCTGGTTCCCCGTCTCGTCCCTCCTCGTCGCGGTCATCTATACCGGCTCAAAGGCCCTTCAGTTCCTCTCCATCCCAGTCTACACGTGAGTACAGCCAAAATTTGCCTTGCCTGGTGATGACTGGACGGCATGCTGACTCTATAGCATCTTCAAGAACCTCACGATCATCCTGATCGCATACGGAGAGGTCTTCATGTTCGGCAACTCCGTCACTGGGCTCACCCTCGTTGCTTTTGCTTTGATGGTGAGCGGCACGGATACCTAATAGCCGAATCGAAGCTGACTTGCAGGTCGGATCATCCGTCATCGCAGCGTGGGCAGCAGGGACCGACGTCTCAGATCACCGATCCACTCAGGCGGGATACGTCTGGATGGCTCTTAATTGCTTCGCCAGTGCCGCATATGTCAGTCCCGATATCCAGGATGTAATCTGAGCTGACTTACAGGTCCTGTACATGCGGAAACGAATCAAGATTACCGGGTTCAAAGACTGGGACTCGATGTTCTACAACAATCTCCTGTCTATCCCCGTCCTCGCTGTCGCATCAATCATCATGGAAGACTGGGGAACGAAAAGCCTCAATGCAAACTTGTACGTCTTCCGCCGCTCTGTAATTACCGCCGAGCGCCTCTTTGGATCTCATAGCTGACACCCCAGCCCGGCAGACAATCGTATCGTCCTCCTCTCCGCAATCGCCTTCTCCGGCGCCGCCGCCGTCCTCATCTCCTACTCTACCGCATGGTGTGTCCGCGTCTGCGGATCCACCACCTACTCGATGGTCGGCGCGCTCAACAAGCTGCCTGTCGCCGCGTCGGGCATGCTGTTCTTTGGGGACCCGGCGAGCTTTGGGAATGTATCGGCCATTGGGGTCGGAGGGGTTGCTGGCATTGTGTATGCCGTGGCCAAGACGAATCAGGCCAAGGTTGAGCGGGCGCGGCAGGAAGCGGGAGGTAGAGTGTAGTTGTGAGCTACTCATACTTTGCATGTCGACTATAGAATACAGTTTACAAAACGGGTGCGGGTATATACAACGTATCGGCCTCACTAATCTCCTACTTGACTCCCTCACTATCTTACAAGCCCTACAAGCCCCGCTGTCTCTCGATCAATAACCTTTCAAACCGCCACAAATGTACATCCGCCTATATCCCCATGATCCTGATGAGGGTCAGCTAGTCTGTGCATGGGTCAAGACAAAGAGTGACTCACAGCATGCTTAATAGTACCACCAAACCCCATCCTGCGCCGATAGGACCCACCGCCTGCTGGCCCGCCGAGTACATGTACGGCGTAGAGCTTGGCCTCACCGAGCTAGTAGCAGGTTCAAGGACCGGAAGGGAGTTGGAGATGGTGTCATTGAGGCACGACTCAAAGGTAGTGTTGCGTCCGGTAGCGTTGAGCCCGACGCCGAGGAGCGCAAAGGAGTCCTCGCGGTAGTACTGCATGGTGTCGTTGGCAGTGCTATTGTACGCCGAGGAGGTGGTGTTGGCCGCGGAGCATCCCTCGATGATGGCAGGGATGATCTCCTGGACGCTCTGGGTGTCCCCGTAGAGGATGTAGGTGACGTTGGCGGCTTTATCAGGGGATTGGACAGCGGCGGAGATGAGGTCGCCGCCGGGACGAGTGTTGTTGGTGGGGAGACCGCCATCTGGATAGTCGTAGATCCAAATGATGGGCCAGAAGCCAAAGAGGAGGAAGTAGGTGGGGATGATGGGCCGGTTCGTGCCCGAGCGATAGTAGGTGGTGGAGGGACGACCAAGGATACCGCCGCCGCGAGCCCTGCTCGACTGTCCGCTGGAGGTGAGGGGTCGACCGTTGGTGCTTGACCCGCCGCCGCCGCGGAGGGTGGAGCCACCACGAAGACCCGAGCTACCGCCACTACCGGAGCTACCCCCGCTGCTAGGGGATTTCGGAGCGCTACCGCCTCCGCTGCTGCCCCCGCTACTTCCGCCCTTTGACCCACCGCTGCTACCACCGCTGCTCCCACCACTGCTACCACCCCCTCGCCCACCACCGCCCCCACCGCTACTGCCGCTGCTGCCGCTGCTGCCGCCACCGCCTCCCGCACGCCTCTCGGTCAAGATCCACTTGCGAGTAAACGGGAGTAGCATACTGGTGATTCTGCTGGGGCCGCTTGCAATTGCTAATGTGATGTGAGGTGAGAGTCCAGCGACGATGAGGGTGGGGATGTAGGATGCGTGTGTGAAGGCGACGAGGCGGTGTGATGGGGTCGAGGGAAAGAAGGGAAGTCACGAGTGGTTATATACACAAGATCTGTCCGCGGGAGGAGGAGATCTAGTAGCCTGGGAAGGCGGGCGGAGGGGAGGGCTTCAGAAGCTCGACCCTTTTATCATCTGATTGTCGGTAATGACGGATGACTATAACCGGAAGCGGTCAATAGAAGTAGGGCGTTTCCGTCATGCTGTGCTCACAGTGAAGCGCGCTGTGCGGAGATGTGGAGCGCGCCGGCGTAACGCCGAGTTCATCCGCTTCCTCATTCCTTGCATGCCGTAAACATTTCCGACGCCAAGGTTTCCCTTTCGGCAGCCGCATCGCCGCATCGCCGCTGCACCGCCGGCGCGGACCTCCAACATGCCTGTGGTCGTGTCAGTTCCGTTGCGAAGGCAATAGGGACAGATCGAAGCGGATGGGACCTTTCGACGCATGTCATATCGAACGCGCTTTACCACTCGATCCGTACCCCTTCACGAGCGCTGTCCCCGATCAAGCGTGACCAGCGCAGATCTCCAGAGCAAACATGTCTCGGACGGATCAACTACCTCGCCGCCTTCGGGTCGTGGTGGCAATGCGCCGTATCAAATCGCTCATGGATACCTTATCCTCGCAACCTGATAGGCCCGGCTACAATCTACATGGCTATCCGGGTGCCCGATCTCCGGCGCTGTATCAGCTGTGCGAACACGGTAGCACGCTGAGACGCACATGCGCAAAGCTGTAAAGATACGCTTACACGTGGCTACTGATAGGTGGCCGGTACGGTGAGAGTCGTCGACGTGGGTGGTAGGTACAAAACTAACCAGCATGAGAGGCGTATCATTTACTATCGTCGCTTGAATGGAGAAGTATGTTGCTGCGGCGGTCAGCTTGTACACGTACAAAGGAGTGGTGTATGAAAGGAGCCACGGAAAGGCAGTATATGCTTCTGCCAAGGTTGATAGGTAGCTCACACTGATCGTTCATCTCAAAAATCTCAGGTTACGACATCACCTTGATCGGTGGTTGTTCTAGCTGATTAGTTCTTTTCTCAGCCTAGGTGTTCCGCCAGTCGGCTGGTACCTACTATGAGTCCTCGTTCCTGACGCCAGGTACCAGGTGTACTGCAGCGCAAAGACGCACACTCAGGCAGAGCACCGGAGGGTGAGCCCAGACGTCGGCGGCCCCTGTCTCGACTTCTGGTCTCATAACAGGCGTCATACGGCCACTGCATAACTGGATAATGTACAGAAGGGGGGGGGGGGGAATGGCGGACTGGAAGATGGGAGTACAAGCGAGAAGCAAACCAATCAGTCCAGCTTCATCTTGTACCCGCCTTCTTGCGCCCTCAGCTTGAGTATTGTATCAAAGCTCTTCAGCCAGACAGCCGCACTTGCCGCCTGACGCGACCCCGCGATTCGCTGTGGTTCTGTCAGGCCCGTTCCTTGGCTGCTCCAAGACGCGGTCTTCTCGGCAGTGTCCAAGAATGACGACAAGTGTTGTTTTGCCGTCTCATCCTGAGATGTCATTGTGCCATCCCTCCCTGCTTTGTCGAGACGCAGCTGTTGGTAAGCCAGATACTCCGTGCTTGCTATCTCCAAGAATGAGAATGTAGGAGAGGCAGAGTCCGATGGCTGTTGCGCACCATGGATGTAGGTTTGGATGGTCTTTATGTTATTGTCGATCACGAATCACGATGATGTTCGCGGCAAGGCGGGTCAGGGAGTCTTGGATCGCGGCGCCGAGGGGTTGGAACAGGGAGCCCAGAATGTTATCGCCCGTCCTGTTGAGGTCAGACCGCTCACCGGCATTGGAGAAGTTGTTGTTCGGCATATTGTCGTGATGAGGTGTGCAGAAGAGGCTGGCCGCAGTGAATATATTGGAGTGGCGTGGGTGGCGAAATTGACAGGGAAAGGGAAAGTGAGTGCGGTCGGGCAGGCTGCGCTTGATCGCCGCTCACTACGTCGCCAGAGGCTTCCCTTGTGACGGACTGGGGATTCTGGTACTTCAAAGGACGTGAATTTCATCAGCGTTTCGCCACATTTGTGGTGGGGCAAGCACTAGAACACTCGATCGTCTTGGCCTTATACTGCTCAAAATTAATGATAACGAGTAGTCTTCCTTGCAACTAGCAAATTCAGTGTCAGAAGCTGACTTGGACGTCCCTCGTGGACACCAATGCGGTCAGTTCATCAGCGTGACCAGTGCACTATCCTCCTCGATCAGTTGGAGGTTTCGTCACACCCCCAAACCCAATCTCCACAACACCTGCATGATTCAACCTGCCCTCAGCTCTGGTCATCTTCATGCACTGGCTCAGTCTCAGTATCCGGTCCAGACAAGAGTCCTCGTGCCACATTGTATTGCGATAACCAGGCCTTCGCAGCAGTAGCCATGGCAGCAGAGCTCCTGCTCTTGCCCTCCACCGAGCTCCCCTCGAGTCCCTCACCTCCTTGAATCATCGCCTTGATTTCGCCACAGAAACCCACGATCACAGAGAGACAAACATGGTCAAGCGGGGTAAGGTATTCGCACCCTGTGACGACGATCTGGCTCTCAATCGACGCCAACCTTTCGGTGGCTTCGATGACAGACGGCTTGTCCTCGCCAGGCTCCTCCCCGTTCGAAGCTGCCCGGATGTGGTCCAAGATCGTCTGGGTGTCGGCACGCACGACTTCGTCGGCATCGGCTCTGAATATGAGATCGCCAAGATGGCAGGCAGCAACGTAGAGAATCTTGGTAACGTCAGCTGCGGCATCGTGAGCGGTGCAAGCCATTCTCATGCGGAAGGCTTCGAAGGTCTGCAAGATAGTTGAGGGGTCCGACTCTCACCAGGACCCCCAGGATCGACCGCAGCGAGTCGCTGTCCGTCATACCACAAAGGAGCAGAGTCAAACTGCGTTTCACCCCCTTGACGATCGTGCTCACACTCGTGGCATAACCAACCAAGTATCAAAGGGCGAGTGATGCTGCTTGATACGCGCTTGATACCTTTCTTTGTGCTGCTTAACGTGAGGTCACCCTACGTCGTAGGCTCCCAACGCCTGAGATGGGCGGTCAGCACTTGTAGATGTGCTGGTTGCCGCCCTGACGAGTGAGCACACCGTAGACTGTCAGGACGGGGCGGCATTATCGCGTCAAAGGCATATCAGTCTCACACGAGATATTTCGCCGCATCTGAGAGCGCACTGTCATGTGCAACGGTGTGTTTGAGACAATGAGGAAAACATCGGCCCATAGCACAGTCCTCACCGACTGAATCCGGCAAGAGCAGACCGGGTGATGGTCCAAGGTGGCGGATATCAGGAGATATTTATTTGAGTCAGTGTCTGTTGTGTCTTGTGGTCGCGTGAGTGATGCATGTGGCTTATGGACATGTGGTGGATGACGGAGAATGAGTAACAAAAACAGTATGTGAAGTCTGCCTGGCAAGTCTCAGATCGGGGCAGGACTCTGGGCCTCGGTGTCCGCGGAGACGGCAGACGCCTGGACATTTGCAGTGCGGCCGAAACCTACCTTCGAACGCAGCGCGGTCTCCAGCTTCGCCTGCTCGACCCATTCCTCCACGGTCTCAGGCCATCTCGTGGGGACACCGCTCGCTTCAGCCGCCTGTCCGCTCTCCTCAATCGACCCTGTGAGATTGCTCCAAGAGGCCCGCAGCATGGCATTTCGGCCATCGTAAGCTGCGTCGAGTTTGGCTCGGGCAATCTCCTTGCGCACCTTTGCATCCTCCTGCAGCATTCGGCCGAAGCAGTCTCTGATCGTGGCGAGGTCGTCTTCGGACAGAACAGCCTCGTCGCCTCTCATCGCCGATGCAGCATTGATCGTCTTCTCGACAGTGTCGGCATCCTTGCGCAGTCCTTCGAACCCGTAGCCACTGGGGTTCAGGGACTTCCAGTGCTCACGGTGCACGTAGGCGCTCAGTACCCACTGCGAAATCAGGCCAGCAGTCATCGCTATCGCGGTGGCGGTCGCAGCCATGATGCAGTAACGAGGGAGTGTTGTTCAGTGATGAGATTGAAGTGGTTCGTGGTTTGCGAATTAGCAGGGGTGGCGAAGAAATGAGTGAAGAGAGAGAAGGGGGCAGTCAGGTCGCGATGATATACCCCTCGCAGCAGCCACCAGCGTCAGTCGTCCTTTCAGTCAGCACCTGCGCGGTCGATCTTGAAAGGAGTTCAGCGATTAGATTGTCCTTTCGCCACTTCGGCGACCGAGCCGCAAGTGTCGTGGCATAACCTACCTAGTATCAATACGGCTGATGCCGCTTATCCTTCCTCTTCTCCCTCCTTTCCGCCCCTCGGCCCAGTATAGGCCCATCCCTCGGCCCCTCCTCGGTCTCTTCATCCTCATCATCCACATCCATCCCGCTCTCGTCTGTTTCGATCTCGCTCTCCTCATCCCCTTCGTCATCGCTATCCACATCCTCCCTCCCGTCTCCACCATCATCGTCCACCTCTGGATTGCCTATCCTCAGCTTGTCCATCCCCGCCAGAGACCACCCGGCGAGTGCGCCATCCTCCGAACCGGTATAGATCGCCTCGTTCCGGACGTCATGGTACAATGACCGAATAACGTCCTTGTGGCCGCGCTTCTGGGTGGCGGTGTCCGGACCGGAGAGGAGGAAGGCCGATGGCTTGTATGCCGGAGCAGCAGAGCCCGAGTAGTGCTGGACGACCATATCGCCCTCGTTGGTGCCGACGATGGTCATCGGTGCGCCGCCCTTCGAGAGCCCGAGGGTCGGGACGACATCGACGAGGTAGTCTGACCGGACCTTATCCTTCTTGACTCCCGCCGGACCGACGACGTTTGCGTTCGTAGCGGGGAGGTCATACGTCCGGAACTTGAATTCCTCCGAAGGGTACTCGACCAACCCGCCGAGCTCCAGCCCCTCGTCTTCCGCCCGCCCGATAGTCCATACTGCTACCGAGTCCATATCGCTTCGCCCCCAGACCTTCCCGCCGAAGTATCCAGCAGACGCTATGCTTTGACCCCAGTTCTCGGCGGCTTGGACGGCCTCGTCCTCGTCCGATTCGCGCATGTCCGAGAGGGCGATAAGGCCGTCTGTGGATGCGGAGAGTAGTAAGCGAAGAGGGAGGGGGGTGGATGAGGATGCGGAGGTGAAAGTAGATGTCGGAGGAAGGAGGGAGAGATGAGTGATATCGTCAGAGTGGGTGGAGGAGTGCGAGTAAGCGGGAGTTTTGGGGTTGCGAGTATCGTAGAATAGGATATGTGACTCGGATGAGACGACCTCTGTCCCGACAATGATCAAATGATCCGACTCGGACGCTGCCAGAGAGGTCACAGGGACGGCCTTGCGCACATTAGCTGCACCATCAGCCCAGATTCAACCCGGGTTGGCTTGACACACCCTTGAAGTTGATGGCGGCTTTCCGCTCCCTCTCGTCCCATCTCACCACTCCTCCATCTTTTCCGCCTGACCATATAGCCTGCTCATCCACCACGACATCGCTTACGTTCCCGGTGTGACCTCCCTGCAGGACGCCTATAGCCTGTAGAGTCTGCGGGTCGGCTATCGTCAGATATGGCGCCGGATGCCGGAGGATCAGGTGGCCTGATGGGGAAGGGAGGATCGAAAGTATATATGGCGCGGAGGGTATTGTCTGAGAGAGGGTGGCATACGCCATAGAAGGCTGAGCGGGCATATTGTCGGCGCTGGAGATAGGTGACAGATGTACAGTGAGTGAAATCCACTCCGGTGCTGAATTTCTGACAGAGGTGGCTTTGTCAAAATCCCCCGGAACCTGGAGAATTGCCCCACCTTTCCCCACGGCCCACCACAGCTTGGTTCGCTTTGGCTTCGCTTCTCTTTCTTACTCTTCTATCCGCTACGACTGCAAAGATAGAGAAGACCACGAGCCTGCTTCTTCTACACGGTAGGCAGATTGCCCGTCGGCAGCGCCAGCAGCGCGATGCCCGTCCGGTATCTCGACTCGGTCATCTGCCCCCTCCTCTTTGGGCTCGGGCCCTTCCTCCTCCTGGGCCTCCTCACCGCATACATACCAAGGTTCAGCGCATGGGTCGTCACCTGGCCTGGCGCACTGATTACCGCCGGAGGATGTCTCGTCATAATCGCACGGGGATACTGGCTGCTGGGGGACGATCCTGGCCCGAACGCTGCGGAGGAGGCACGGTGGGCCAGACGACTACCGTCTTTCATCGTCCCCCTCCTGGTGTGCACTCATACACGACACGCCGAGATGCCGGATTCTCTGTATCGTCCATATCTTGCGCTAGATATCGATGCGCTGGAGGCGGGGGAGCTGGACCTTCCTGATCGACTCTTCAAGCACAGCGGCTGGCGGTTCACCACGGTCCTTTCGGTCGACCCTCGGGAATGGTTGTTCCCTGACGTGAAAGGTCTACGGGGGAAGCTGGACGCGCTACTACTTGAGGAGGGTCTGGGGAAGCCAAAGGGGAAGGTGTGGCTCGTCACTATGCCGCGTCTTCTAGGAGCTTCGGTCAAGGCACCGCTCAGTCTGTGGTTCGTGTACGGAACACAAGGGGATCTGGAGGTAGTAATTCTGGAGCGTCACTGGACAATGGGCAACACGTGAGTGCGCACCTCCACGTACTACGTATAGGCTATAGACTGATATGACAATGCTGTTGACGTCCTACCAGTCAGATCAGCCGAACGCTCCACCGACACGGTATACACGCACTGCTGGGCGGGCCTCGATGACACCTTCGAATTGAGGGTCGCTGACCCCTTTCCTCATCCTCCGACTACTTCGACTATCCCCACTCTCCGCGTCTCCTTTGAGTCCCGAACGCCCTCTTCGGAAAGCCATATCATGATATCACCGTATCAGGACGTCCAGCCCGCCCCGCTCCGGATACCCAAAACGGGTCACGTGTGGACGGTGCTCCTTCATTGGCCGCTGTCGCTTATACCGGCGGAGATCCGGGAGAGGGGTTTTGTTAACAGTGCGATAGGCGCTATCAACGGGATCGAGGAGTGGGTTCGGGGGACGCTGAGTGCGGGGGGGCGGTGGACGCGGAGAGGGCAGGATGGTTTGCACACGGCCTGAGGCCTGCGTGGGAGATCAGGATTGCTTTGAAAGGACACTGAGTTGGGGATCAAAATACTACATAGATACTGGCCAGGTTGTACGGTCATTTTGAGGTCATATTAGATGCTACGAGGTCTAGATGGCGCCAGTCAAGCTGACGAGGAGAACGAGTTCCCCGCGCGGTCTGTCAAAGTCAAAGACCACGGTCGTCTGATCCTTCTCGGCGACAAGGCAAAACGCCTGATACATGCTACGACTGGTTCCCAAACGACTAGAACACAGCACCATCGTAAACTAGACTAATCTTACACCCTCTAAACCATCTACCGATATCCGCCTCGTCTCGTCATCATCATATATGTAGACTCTCCACCTGTCGCTCCGCAATCCCAGCCGCTACCGGCGCAACCAGAGGACTGACCATCATCCTCGCCTGGGCATGAGCGCCCATGAGCGTCGTCGCCCCCTCCGCTTCCGGCAACATCCCCACCACTACCGAACCCGCCTGTCTCCCTCTCCCTCCTCCTCCTCCGGCGCCACCAACGGGCGAGCTCCTCCCTCTTGAGCTCAGACCATCGAATCGCTCTCTACTCCCTCCGCCACAGTTCCGCTGGATGTACGCCGATACAGGCACGCGATCAAATCTGATCAGATGCCGCATATGCTCTTCGCCCCCTTGACCTTGACCCTGTGCCTGCCCAGCGCCCGCACCCGTCTGCGCAAGCTGCTGCAGCAGCGCCGGATCGAGCATATCCTCCAGATCAAACTCGCCTCCTTCCTCGTCCTCCTCCGTACTCGTGCCCTCCCGATCCTCCTCGATCCGCTGTTGCGCCTGCACGTATTTTGGGTGTCCAGGAATAGAGGTATACCGCGCCTTCTTGCTGATTCCGCGGATGATGGGCGGGCCACCGAACGGGTCCGAAGAGGATAAAGCGGCAGAGCCAGACTTGCGTTTCCGATCGACGGTGCTCATGCTCATGCTGGTCGTCATGGAGCGGGAAGACCGGGCGCCGCCGGACGAGACCGAGTCGGCGCGGTTCTTGCGCGAGCGGCGGCGGTGGGTGAAGGGGGATTTGGTAGATGCGCCAGAACCGTCAATGACGGCGTGTTGGGCGGGGTCGGTGGAGGTGGGGAGGAATGTGCCCATCATGGGTATGACAGACCCGCCTGGGGTCTGAGGTACGGGAGGGGCAGCCATGGGTGACGTATGAGGAACGGCCTGAGCAGGCATGGGTGAAGGAAAGGAGATGGGTGTTGTGTCGATGGTGGTATCGACCATAGCCGTATCCGTGACGATGATGGCCGGTGCCCCCATGGCTTCCGAAGGAATCAGCGGCTCTCCGATGAGCCCATCGGCCGCGTCGGGACTCGGCAGCCCGATCTGCTGGTCGATGAGCTCCTGCATCGCCGGGCTGTCGAGCATCGGCATATCGTCCTCGTCCATACTGTCCGTCGTATCCCCATCCATCTCGTCGCTTTCCCCACTCCACTCTTCCGACGACGTGGCATCCTCATCATACTCGGCCGCCATGGCTTCCGGATCAATCATGAGGTGCAGATCCCGGTCGCCAGCGTCCAGTTGGTCCGATGCGGATGGAGCGTTGGTACTGCCAGCGACGGAACCGTTCGTCCGCGACCCGCGCGAGCCGGAGCGGTTGCGATGCTTGGTCCGAGGAGGTTTGGTTTGGTATAACACCAGCTTGCCATCCCAGTTCTCCATGAGTACCAGTCCGGGCTGCTCCTCGTCGTCCGCGCCGAGATGGGCGTTGGAGAGTGGCATAGGGAAGCCAAACTCGTCCACCTCGTCCTCGGCTTCCGACTCTGAGGAGGACGAATCGGCATCGGAATTGGCCGAGTCGTGTGCTGACGATTGGGATTGCTGGTCCGCTTCTGATCCAGAGAGGTGCGAGATGAACATCTATATGTCAGCTGTGGTCTGATGCGTGGATCTGCCTCTGTCAACTCACCTCCTCATCCTCCTCCTCAAACCACCCAGCCAGGACTTCCCGCTCCATATCCACTTCGGCATGTGCGCCATATGCCAAATCCTCAATGTCCTGCCCCGCAAACGCCTCGGGCAGGCCTTTGGTCTCGTCGTCGTCACTCTCATGCAACATGCCTTCGAGCGCGGCGAGGTCGGCGGGCGACATATGGTCCGACTCGTCATCTCCGAACGAAGACGCCGAGTCAGAGTCTAGAAAGGACCGGATATGCAATGCGCCTTCTGGTGGGATCTGACAGTCAGCTATTGTCTACACCTCGAGCGAAATCTAGCTTACCGAGCCTGCAAACGCATCCTCGGTGATGTCAAACTTGGCATCCCTTGCCCGTCTCCTCCCCGAATCTTCCAGCTTGACCGCCCTCCTCCTCTGCCTCCCCGCCGGCCCGCTGACAGTCACTTTGCTTGCAGCCGCCGCCATTGATGGTCCACTCTCGTGCTGTACTCCACTCCCCGCCGCGGTCCTCGCCTTCTTCCTCACAACTCCTGCCTTCCCCTTTCCCTTATCTGAGCTCTTGGGCCTACCGACCGGTCTCCGCCTAGGCGTCACCTCAGCCTCGGACTCATCCCCGTCGTCCTCCGGCGGCGTCAGGTCCGAGCTGTCACTATTGGAATCGTCATCATTGTATCGCTTCTTGGTACGAGCCGTCTTGCGCGCCGGCTGAGCAGAGGGGAGGTGGTAGGTGTCGGATTTGCGCGGCCGGCCGACCTTGCGCTTCGGTTGGGTAGAGGGACCGGCAATGGAGTTGGAGGGGGAGTTGGAGCTGCCGGCGTGGGGTTGGGGTGTGTTGGGACGGATGGAGAGCCGGATACGGGGTACGGTAGGGAGTGGGGATGGGTGAGCGAGGGCCGTGGGGGAGGCAGGGAGGGCTGAGGGGTTAGCAAAGGATGTCCTGGTGTGGAGGTGTTCTACTACAGCCGCTTATGCAGTGACAATGGTACTGCCGCTTCGCATACCATGATAGTCCTCCTCCCTCCCAACTGCGCCCCTATCCTGATCATCAGAAGCAAATGTCAGAGACCCCTCAAGCCATCACACCTCACACGACCGCCTCCACCCAGCCTCCCGGAAAATCTTCCTCCGCTGAATCCAACTCACCTTTCCGTCTCCCCTGTCCTGCCTTACTCCCCTGAATCGCTGCAGGTGTAGACGTGGGCATGATTTCTCAGCCCAGCGCCTCACGCTATAAGATAATGATTGTCGTCGTTCGGGTGCGACTGTGGTTTCAAGCCAGTCGGGAGGGCTTGGGTCCGATTGTGGTTGGTGTTGCTTGTGCGGGAGATGAGGGAAGAGGTAGTGCAGTAGCTAGGCATACGAGCTGTACGTAGGTGTCACAGGAGGAGGTTGAGGGTGTGTGGGTATAGCTCTATAGCCAAGCTATGATGGGCAAGAAAGTATACAAAGAGGCAAGTCAAGCGAGCTGCTGGCTGGTGGAATGAAAATCCTATCTAGCTTTACGCTAAGTTGACGGAATCGCTCAAAGGGGTAAATACCTCAGCTCCGGGGAAAGGAATGGGGCACCAGATCCGGAGCCGACCGAAAGGCAGACGATCGACTCACGCGCCTGCAGCGCAGAGGGAAAGTACGAGTAGCGTCGGCGACAGGGCAGGAGCCGAGCCGAGGGCCGAGACATAGACGTACTCACCTTACACATGGCAAAGAGTGTATATCAAAGTGTGATGTCAGAAGCCACGGCGCGCGCCCGAAGGCCGGACAGGACCCTCTGCTCCTCACTGCCTTTCCTCTTTCGACCTGTCCACGTACTGCGGTAGCCGGATACGACGACGAGTGCATGCGCTATATGGGCAATATGTTCCCCGCGCCCCGCATAGCCATTTGTGCACCGAACCGTAATGTGGTGATTCCGCCTGGGAAGTACGCTGCAAAGTAGCTCAGAAGGGCGCCGACCTTGGAGTATCAGCTTGAGACCTTACTGCTACTGCTGGGACAGCGGTCCGGTTTCGGCAGCTGAATCTGAGGAAGAAGTGTCAGGATATAGGATGGTAGGACCGTGGTGCCTGATCGTGTGCCTCGGCACCCAGACTCGAACGTCCAGCCCATACTTCCCCCAAGAATAGTAACTAGACTTACTTGTATTATAGCGGCAACGAGCGTGCCGATCGTGCTCCTGATACCGACCGCGAAGAATAGTGTCAACGCCAGCGAGCCAAAGTAGGCTAGGGAGAACGGTAATCTCTCAGCCGAAAGGATATGCTTCAGATCTGCTTGGTGTCAGCTGTCGCTCATCGAAAGTACTGTTCCACAGCCGAAGCTACGCGTCGAGCTGACTCACGATTCCAAGGTCCATGGAGAATTGCAAAACCCAGCATGAAGAGTAATGAGCCGAGCGTAAAGGCCAAAGCGAACTTTCTTGGTTTCACAGCCACTGCACCAGTGTCAGCTTGACCTTCCTGAGATTCAGGAGAAGCTAAAAGCTCACAAAGCGGCAGGAACAGGAAAGCTATTCCAAAACATGCCATCCCGCCCAGACAACAAGCCAAGAATCCTAAGAATCGTTCCCATCGCTGCCGCAGGTCAGCTCAGCGCTTGTCCTCCGAGGAGTGATCGCGGAAGCTCACCGATAATGCGAAGTAAGCCTCCTCCTCTTGACTCCGTCCCTCATTTCTCAGCGGTATATACCCGCTCAGACCTGTCCATGCGCGCCCGAACGCATTGGACGGTCCAGCCTGGGCCGACGCGGATGCGGCGGCGGCAGAGTCGTCCTGGACGCTATTTGCCCAGCGGAAGCCGGAGAGTTGACTCCTGAATGTTTGTTGATTGCTTGATGACATTCTGTACTGGAGTGTTGGATAAGTGATGAGTATCAATCGGTCAGTATGATACAAGGTAATAGTAGAAGCAGTGATGTTGCGCACTGGACCTGCACGCTCATCACGCCAGCCAGGTGGTCACGTGGAACCGCCGGTTATCCGGGCGATCTCCGCTTGTCTCACCTGGTCAGATCTGAAACGCCACACTCGTCTTTCCGTTGAAATGGCTCTACCGGCGATATCTCGGCGTTATTGTCTTTGCCGAAACCGCGGCCGAGGCAAAAGTCAGAGCATGCATCAAAGGGTCCTGCTTCACATTTCTTTCCATCCTCGAAAGAAAACACGTGAGTACTAGCCGGTACATACGGAGAATGCATAGCTGATGATTACAGGCCGAAGGTTAGCTACTGTCCACGCTTCCAAGCTCGAAGATACGGCCAGAAATGGCCGAGAAAGGAACTTTTGAGCTGATATTTCCAGTCAGCGGCATTTCAAGCAAAAGCAATCCTTATAACTATTACCCGATTTAAACCTCGAGTCTAGTTGTCAACATGATCATCACCAAGGAGAACCGCCGCACCGTATGTTTCTCGTCAGAAGGAAAGGGGCTTGTGCTGACGGGCAGATCTACGAGGCCCTGTTCAAGGAGGGTGTCCTTGTCGCCCCCAAGGACTTCAACCGTCCCGCGCACCCCGACATGCCCACCGTGCGCAACCTCGAGGTCGTCAAGGCCATGCAGTCGCTCACCTCGCGCGGCTTCGTCAAGACCCAGTTCAGCTGGCAATGGTACTACTACACCCTCACCGACGAGGGTCTCGCCTACCTCCGCGAGTACCTCCACCTCCCCTCGGAGATTGTGCCCCAGACCCACCTCAAGCCCGCCCGCCCCGCGACTCGCCCGGCTGGTGGTGCTGGTGCTCGCACTGGCGGTGGCGACGGTGCGTACCGTGCCCCCCGTGGCGACAGGGAGTACAGGCGCAGGGACGACGCTGGTGCTGAGGGCAAGGAGGGTGCCGGTGCCGAGTACAGGCCGGTAAGCTAAAAGTTCCCTAAGCATTTCATTGCTTGAGCTAACTCTCTAGCGGTTCGGCGGTGTCGGCCGTGGTGCTGGCGCTCCCCCCGCTTCGTAAGCCTAGAGCTTGCGACGGGTCGGATGTCATGGAGGATTTGCAGGACGCAGGAGAGATGTGTGTCTTCTTTTGGGCTAGGCGCTTGCGCACGTTCAGAGGGATGCATCTGCGTGCCGTGCTTGACAGATCTGTTTGCTGTGCCTGCCGAGGAGGATGCTTACTTGTACTGACAAACGCCTGGGTCCGGCGACATCTGAAAGATACTCAATCGGATAGGCTATTTCGGCGGCATCAGGGGTCTACGCGGCTGGCTTAACGGTACAAAGGATGGATCTTGAGAAGCGTGGTTGATGCTTGGTAAGGGAGTCAACTTGGATTGAGGCTCAATTGTCAGACCGGACTTGAGGCGACTCCCATGAACTAGTTTACAAGATACTCAATAAGTTGCGATGTCCACGAGTCAATTTGCTCAGCCAGGAAGCCACGGCCGCAGTAGATACCATACATGCTGATCTCAGAAGAACCTCGTCCGACTCCAGCTCCCCACACATGCATCATCTCTACATCGGTCAGCTCCATACCTTGGCCAACAGGTGCAGAACAACGCACCATCATCCTCATGTACGCAAGCAACAATGCCCCGCTACCCGTCGCCACACCGACCAGGTACTGCAGGATACTGAATTTGGCCTGCTCAATCTGCGTCCTGAGCCCCGCAATCTCACTCTCGATCCGCGTATCCACCTCCTTGATCTTGAGCTCTTGCTGGCTGCTCTCGTCCCTTATCCTCCCCTTCTCCAAGTTCAGATCCAGCCTCACGCCCGCTTGTGTCCGCGTTACCTCCTCGCGGAGCCGCTGTTTGAGCTTCTCGACATCGGCGAGGAGACGATCATTCTCCGCCTTCATTAGGGTGAGATCGTTCTTTTCGTGTAGTTGAAGTTCGGCTTTGAGGGCTGCGAAGTCGACTTTCTGGGTGTAGCGTTCCTGGGAGATTAGCGCTGAACATGTTTGGGATAGCATCCCTGTCACGCAGGACGAGATTCTCCACCACTGCCTCGATCACGTCCGACCCAAACTCCACTCTTTTGTTCCAGAGGATCTTTGATGAGATCCATCAGTCCGGAGAGTTTAACCCACCTTCTCCTGCTCTGCCTTGCTAACGAGCGCAGCCTCCATCCCCTTGATACTCTCATCCACCACCTCCGCTAAGACCGTCATTACCCCTTCCGCCTGGGTCCGATTCAACCCCTGCTTCTCCAGCCGCTGAACGAAAAGGTGCGTGTCGAAATGTGACGTCTCGGTACGTCTTGTCGACGAGAAGGGACGCGAGGCGGCGAGAGCAGGGGCGAAAGTAGGGAGGCGAGGATGTGCGAGGCCTAATTGGTGAGCTATGTCCCGACCAGTAGCAATCGAGGAGGAGCGAGCTTACGGCGAGCGAGGAGTGCACCCGTACGACTTGTGCTGGGCTGCGAGAGGATGCTGTGGAGGGACATGCTGAGTGAGAAATTGAAGGCAGATGTATAGTGTCCAAGCTTTAGGTTGTGCGCGTTGAGGAGAGCTTGCGTGATCGCCACATTCCTTCTCACGGAGATCGCCGCCACAGCCAAGCGAAGCTGCAAAGAATTTAATTTCCAGTCCACCAAGTCCACCTTGCACTACACCTTATACAACCTATAGCAAGGATACACTAGCCGTCATGCAGGTACGTATGGAAGCAACAGCTGTTCTGGTCCCGTCATCTGGCCGAAAGCTGATCATTGACAGTCCGACGAGGTCATTTGGCAGGTCATCAACCATCAGTACGTCTTGCTTCTCTCCTCGGCACATCTTAAAGGTTCAAAGCTGACAGACAGGTTCTGCTCTTACAAAGTCAAGTGAGCTAGCAGACTGCCAGGATGACGTGCAGCAAGCTCACATAGTCAGAACCGTCACTCAAAACTTCTGCCGGAACGAATACAACCTTACCGGTTTCTGTACGCGCCAGTCCTGCCCTTTGGCCAACTCGCGCTATGCCACCGTCCGCGAGAAAGAGGGTGAGCTGAGTGCTGCTTGGTCGCTGTGGCTCAGACCGGAAAGCTGAAGATTCAAGGTGTGTTGTATTTGTACATGAAAACGATTGAGCGGGCGCATACGCCTGCGAATATGTGGGAGAGGGTACGGTTGAGCAATAACTATGAGAAGGCGCTGGAGCAGGTACGTTCGGCATTACATTCAGCTGCCCAGTGCTGGACGAAGACAGGTCCCAGCTGATTCCACAGATCGACTCGGAACTCATCTACTGGCCCAACTTTATCACGCATAAATGCAAGCAGAGGATCACCAAGATTACGCAGTACTTGATGAAGATGCGGAGATTACGCATGGCACAGCAGTAAGTCAACTTCCTCGCAACCCAATTAGCTTCAGCTGACATCCAGACCCAAAATGGTCGGTATCAAAAAGAAGCTCGACCGGCGCGAGACCACGCGGGAGCGCAAAGCCCTTGCGGCGGCGCACCTCGAAAAATCCATCGAAAAGGAGCTTCTCGAGCGACTCCGGTCCAAGGCGTACGGAGACGCTCCGATGAATGTCAACGAGGACGTATGGCGCCAAGTGCTCGACATGGACCGGCGTAAGGAGAAGGGCAAGGAGAGGGAGCTGGAGGGCGAGATGGAGATGGAGGAAGAGGAGGAGATGGTGGATGATGAAAGTTTGTATGATGAGGATGAGTCGGACGATGGGGAGGATGGAGAGGAAGGGGAGAGTGGGGATGAGGAGGATGTGTGGGGCGGGAGGGAGATAGTGGATAGTGAGGATGAGTCGGGGGATGATATGGAGGATTACATGAGCGAGGTGAGCTTTGTTGAATCTCTGGAAGGGAGAAGGTCGGAGCTGATGATGCAGGAGGGCTCAGGAAGGGACTTCCCATCAGACCTGGACGTCGGAGATGACGACGACGAAGATGGAGAAGGGGACGACGCGCCAAAGGCGGCCGCAAGACCCAAAGCGGGCCCATCGGTGGGTACGAAGCGGAAGCAGCCACCCACGACGAGCAAGAAGGGGCCCTCGGCGAGCAAGAAGAGGCCACAGGTCGAGGTCGAGTACGAGGTGGAGACGGAGCCGCTGTCCAAGGAGATGCTGCGGAACTGGTAGGCGTCAGCGGAGTTGGGTGTTCGGGGATGCTTGGGATTCGATGGATCTGTACGATTTGGTCTTCATGCACGACAATGTTCACGACGCTGATCTGGATCTGACGGACTGATGGTCCATCGCGGCACGAAGCGTCTAGTACGGCGGGTTATATGGCGGCTTATCCGAGCGCTCATGATATGCAGTCCTCATTACGTGTGGAATGGCGTAGAGCTGACCACTGACCACTACTGTGCCCTGCTCCTTCAAGACTGCCACATCGCTGAGCATCCCCGCGTAGCCGCGTCCAAGGGACCGCTCTCATCAGCTGTCCCGTTTTTGTGGTGATCGAGGTCGGTGGAGGATCTCCTCCCTTTGATGGGCCTTATCTCGCGCTGATACACGTTTGGATAGGGGGTCGTCAAAGGTTCGCAATGACAGGCAGGCCGTCTCCCTGGATACTTAAGCAGGCCCCCTCTTTGTGTTTCCCTTGCCCCTCGACTTAATACTCTATTCTGGATCTTCGCCACCAAGCACAACCGTACTCATACCACCTCAAGACAGTCATACCGCTCAACATGTCCCCACCCTCTGCCTCCTCTTCTACCACCATGACTCGGCCTTCCCCGTTGCACTGTGCAGTGATCACCAACATCGACTCTCTCGACAAGGCATATGCATCCCTCGAGCTGCCTCAGCGATACATGGCCGGACCTCACGATGAGATCGCCAGCCAAGCCCCGGACCGCGGCATCGCCACCTCCGACACCCTGCCCGGTCCCAAGCGTGTTCACCGGCTCGCCGACTTCGCAACACAAGCCGAGATCATTCGTGGAGAGCTGAACAAGCTCTTCATCGCTTAGTCAGGTACCGCATCGTTTGGCTTCTCCGGATACACGATGGGGGCCTATGTCTCGGACCAAGAGTCCCGCGGCGGCACCCTGTCGCAGGTGGACAGTCTGGAGGCCGCCAAGTTGACAGCGATTGACATGACGGACCAGCTGTCGCATGCGATCAAGGAGCTTCGCTGTCGCATCGACTATCTCTCTTTCGATCTGAAGGACAGGGAGTTTGCCGCTGGAGACCATCGCACACTTGACGATCTCGTGGAGATCGATGGTGAAATGCTGGCCGTTCGAGGGCGAGGTGAGAGAGTTTCAAGGCTTCTGGGAGCGGCGGAGACGGTGCTCGAGAGGATCAAGGTGTACCAGTCCTCCGAGGGAGGAGCGGTCGTCGAGGACCCATCGGCCGTGATGGACCTTGACGACTAAGGAAGACAGGGCGTGGCGTGGGCCAGGCGGACCTAGGCGCGATGACCGAGGTATCCTTACAGATCAGCGGAAGGTTGAGGGGATCTTTCATTGTTTCGTTCAGAACTCCAGGATGAGGCACAGCATAATTGTAATTACAAGATGTTCTGCTTGACGTGTCATGTATATACTGTCCGCCGCGCTCCCTTTCCGCTTCGCCTCGGATGTCGTCTTCACAATATGGCCCATGTCAGCGACATCTGGTACTGCCCCCGGTCTGTAAGGGATGACGCAGAGCTCCTTCCTCCAAAGCTGGCTGTGGCAAGCCGGTTGGCAAAAGCTCGGGGTGATGGCGCAGCTGCTAGGGCCGTCCAGGAGCTTCCTGCTGCTCGACTGCCTACTCTACATGGCGAGTGTGGCGAATCTGGAGCGATGTGAATGACGATCATTCCACCTTTGATATGCCAGACAGGTGATACACGGATGGCGTCGTGAGCACGGGGCTGTGAAAGGTTGGCCTTTCGAGGACCGCACGCACGTCTCAGCGGTGGCATGAGGACGCGCAGTTTCCTTGGTTCGCCCTTTTCCCCTTATCGTCGCCTCACCATTTTCCTTTACTACGAGTACCTGCTACCCAACAGCGCTACACCACTCAAGCTCAAGCTCCACCGATACAACATGTCCTCCGCTCTTGCCTCTGCTCCCACAGCTGCCGCGACCTCGAGATCTCCCTTCAGCAACAAGATCAACACCGAGTCCTTCGGCAGAGTCCGTGACATACTCGCGGACTCTCACGCGTGCCTGTCCGCTTACTACTCACATCTGAGGGAAATTGGCACCACTTGGGCGACCGGCAACAGTGAGGCTTGGACCGTCATGACGGAAGAGGAGCGGCTCACGCAGCTCAAGTCCGAGGTGAAGAAGGTTCGCGGGGCGCTGGATGATCTGTTCGGATGTCCGACCAGTCCCGAGACTGATGACTTCACGGCGCAGCTGAACAACGATACCGAGCACGTGAACCCGAATCTTCAACAGAACATTCTCTTCGCCCTTCAGCCGCCCGCCGATGTCGGCGTTGCCAAATTCTCCGCGCGTTTGATGGCTCACGAGCTGTTGGACCAGATGCAGTGGCTTCGGACATACGTTGGCCGCCTGTCAGCTCGCCTGTCTGATGATCTGAAGCCTTTTGACAATCCCGACAGGCCCGACAGTCCCGACTGCGATTCCGGACGGACCCGCGAGGAAGAAGCCGAAGCATCGGATGCCGCGACCAAGGCAGCCATCGTCGAGGGGGACATCCGAGGGCGAGGGGCCAATGTTGGGCTCTTGCTGTCTACGGTCATACCTGTACACGAGGCGCTAACGAGATTCCTCGAAACTGAGGCAGCGTGTGATTGTGGACAAAGGCGCGCCAACAGCAAGACGAGTGAGGATACGGCGTCGAGCAAGACCTAGAGGGGAGGGGGAGAGAATTGATGCGGGATGTAGCTGTAATGACTTGTGTATGGTATGAAATCGCCATAGACTCTCCCTTACACTCCTCCTTATCATCACACGCCGTCCCGCCAAAATGACGTCTGATTATGCGCCTCATTCCTCACCTCGCTTACGGTATCTTACTGAGATAGGCCCGGCCTCTGCTGATGTGACGCCGTATAAGGATGAGTGGCCCGCTGGCTTTCCCCGGTGATCGAGGCAAGGATGACGGACGTACCTCTCTCCAGGACAGGCAGATGTGGAGGAGGGCGGTAGCACCGAGCGACCGATCTGGAAGGACGAACGAAGCGGTCCAATGAGGAGTATCGCTGCACTTGCGCCGCGCTAAGCGCTCAGTCGTCCTCTTCCGAGTCCGAGTTGAGTTCGAGCTGGAAGACGGCATTGGGGTCATACCGCCGAGTATCCTCCTCGTGGACCGCCTGATGTTGAGGTTGAACGGGATCAACGTCCATCTTGCTCGCGTCGACGATTTCTGGCATATCAGCGCAGTCCTTCTTGGCTGACCGGACAAGAGCAGCAGGTTAGGAAGAAAGGGAAACGGGAGGACGTACCATCCCCAATCTTCCCAAGATCCCCAACCCCACTCATACTCCCTCCCATCATGAACAACAACCCCGCGCGCATCGCACCCTCCGTTGGCCAGGGCATATACTGCGCTTGGTCCTGCGGGGCTAAGAGAGCAGAGATAGGCGCAGAGGAGTGAGAGGCGAGGTTCTGGGCGGTAGCTAGCAGAGTCGAGGAGGAGAGGGGTTCTGACGAGTCAGCTGAGACTATCCATCGCCCAGCCACTCCCATCTTGTCAAAGAGATAGACATACCATTCTCTGACCGTTCAATACTCTCCCTGACCTTCCTCCCCTCCCTCACCATTCCCTCCAGCTCCCCCACCCCACCTTCCAAAGCCCTCAATGCTCCCCTTACTTCCCCCTCCAACCCCTTCGCCTCTTCCTTGAGCGCCATCAGACGCGCATAGGCCTCTTGGTGCGCGTACGCCTCGTCCACTAGCCCTTCGAGATCATACGTCGAGTGAAGAAGACTAGAGTAGAGCGTCTGGATCGTTTCGCTGGATGCAGAGGAAGAGGGGGGAGGGGAGGCGAGAAGGGTGAAGAGGGTGGAGAGGAGGTGCGTTTGGGTGGTCAGGTTCGACAGGAGCTGAGTTCGGAGTGGCGCGTCTGAGTTGCCTGGAGCTGGTACGCCTTCGTTGATGGGTGCATGCGCCATGTTGGAGATTGCAGTGGATGCTGTGTGCGAAGGACGTAAGGCAAGTGCAGAGCAGTTGGCCAAGCTGTGGTCATTTTGGCTGGTGTGCCTTAAATTACGGCATCCAACTGGATCGAAGAATTCTCAACGACCAACTTCTGCTCCCATTCACCCTAACCCTCCTTCTTGATCATCGATCAGCAACACCATCGCCTCACCTCCTTCTTAGTCCTAGCGCATCGTTTACAAGATGTCGCTCTCCTCCTCCACCCTGAACCTAAAGTTCATGCAGCGCGCAGCGGCCCGAAACGCCCAGACCGCCGCCGCATCAAGTGGATCCACATCGACCCCTTCTCGCCCTTCCGCCTCTGCCCCTTCTGGACCATACACCCCCGGCTCCCAGTCTACTCCGTCTCAAGCAACCCAATCTACTCAATCTACACAATACACCCAGACGGCCCCTCCATCGCAATTCCAGTCGACGCAGAATGAGCCGTCCTCGCTCGCCCCTATCGTCGGTATCCAGGTGGAACAAGAAGCGCAGGCGCGCTGGGTCCTCCCCCGTCGTCCAAGGTTTATTGGGAACTCGCGCTCTGACTATCTTGCGAGCCGGGATGATATGGAGGATCTGAGTCTAGGCAGAGTGGGAGAAGAGGGAGAGGGGAGAGTGAGGTTTGAAAGCTCATATCTCCCCTTTCTGGGCGCAGGGGAGGCGGAAGCGGAGGCGGGGCCGAGTAGGACAGGGAGGACAATGACGGGTGGAGGTGGGAGAATGGCCTTCGGAGGGTTCGGGGAGGCTGCGAAGGAAGACGAAGAGGAGGACGTGAAGGATGGTGAGGCGGATGAGGGTGGAGATAAGAGGCGGGGAGGGCGCAGAGAGGAGGAGTCTGCGCGAGGTTCAAAACAGGCTGGGAAGCAAAGAGAGGGGGACGATGCGTCCAGACCGGCTCATATACCAAAAGTGAGCCAGCCTTCTTGTCCCATGATCATCCAGCAGAATCCCAGATCTTTCATCTCAGCCCGCTCAGCTGTTGACACCATCTTAGCGGAATCCAAAACCCCAACAGCCTCCTCGGGACGCACCTCACACCACCGCAGCAGGGTTCGTCCGGCCCGCAAACTACACTCCCGACCTCCCCGCTCGCCCTTCCTCCTCCTCCTCATCACGACCAGGTCCACCGCCCGGCTCGGCAGTGATCGACGTCAAGCCCGCTATCCCTTCTGCGTCTGCCTCGGGCGAGAAGAAGCACAAGCGGAAACCATCGACCGCGGCGGAACAGCTACGCGCTACCACCTCGGCATTAGCATCGGCATCAGGTTCAGGATCCGTACCGACCAGTACAGGCGTGAAGTCCGAGAAGAAACGCTCAAAGCCGGCGGCGGTCAAATCGGAACCTGGTACCCCGGTCGGCGGTGCAAAGCGTGCCAAGCTCGATTTGTCGTTGAACTCTGCCTCTACTTCAACATCTGCGACCGCCTCGCCACTTCCATCAGGGGCGGTAGGCGGGACAGATCTCGACGCGAGGGAGAGGGAGATCAAGGCGCAGAAGAAGCGGGAGAAGAAGGAGAGGCGGAAACTCAAGGGAGAGGAGGGAGTTGCGGCTTGAGGCGCTCGCACCAGTCGGCAGGACGACGGATGCCACGGTCGCTCAGGCTTCACCAGAAAGTGGCACTAGGTAGCCATCAACGCATATATATGTAGTTCACAGGCCAGCATCCAACCTAGTACAGGATATGTGATCCGGGAGATTGCTGAATCGTCACACCAGGAGCGTCAAGCCTCTTCACAGCTCGCAGCAAGTCCGTTGTCGCCCTTTTCCCGCCTTCTTGCCCCGTCCTATCCGTCTGCCTGTTTCGCTAGTACAGGCAATCCAGAGGGATTCTGGGATGCCATGTGCTCCTTTCTCTAGGTCACCGTGTGAGGGGCACACTTCCCACCTCGTCTGCCGTGGCGCGCCCATCAGTAAGCAAAACAAGTCAGCTTGGATCCACCGCCCCCTCCCCGCGTCGCCCAACCCTCCCAAACTCTGACAGCACAACTCCCCGATGCAGCCTTTCCCAAGCACCCCCAGATGTGTTCAGAAACTCGATACATCGTAATGATACCAAGTCGCTCTATCGTGACAAGCCCTGAATCCCAACTCCCATTCGAACGCCGCGCGAGCCGTCATTTAAATGGTGGAAGGGTAGAGCATCTGGGGGGGTCAGCATTTCCCTTGATCAGACATTGACAACCAGCGATTCCTTAATCACACCCTCCCCGTTTCTCTCCAGCCGCCCATCCAAATGGGTGGGCTCCACCCTCTTCCCCGTCGTAGACCCAGTCCCGTGTCCTCCTATACACACAAAGCTGCTCCGCCTACTAGCCCAACATCCCTCCCTCCCCTTCCTATCCTATCCAGAAGTCCCTCTGATTCCGATCCCCAATGTGGACGCGCGACTTACGATGCGGCACGAAGCACCGAACACGCGTGCGGGGAGGTTGGAGCTGAACTTTGACTTGACGACACCGTTACCGCCGTGTGGGCGGGAGATACGGCCCCAGATGACCCGAACGCGGGACCCGTTGATCTCGCGCTTTGCCTTGTAGACGTATGCGACACGCTGGCTGTCAGCAAAGAGTTCCGGGAGACGGACAAGATGGATGCAGGGATAATATGGGATGGCAAATGGGTCGGCGTGGTCCCCTTGAATCGGCACTCCTCCAGCCATGCGGCAGCTGCCATCCCCAGAAGGACGGACGTCTGCTATCGCCAGCGATGGCAGCAGGGCCGCCCAGCAACACTAGCCGTCCACCTCCTCTGTTCTTTTTCCTCGACCATCTCTCCTCCATCCTCCGGCAGTTTGTCCTTCTGCTCAGATCCCCATACACCCATCCCAACCCATCCCATCCCGCTGTTCCATCCCTTCCCTTTCCCAATCACAGCGTCAGCTCACCTTTCCAAGGTAAGACCTCGCTGCCTCTGCCGAGTCGACACCCTCAATGGCTACCAACGACTGGTTGGGCCGAGAGTTCCTCTTTCCGCGCTTGTGTCCGAGGATCCGGCCTTTCGAGTAGAGACTGGACGTCAGCTTGCGCGGCGCCGCCATACAGGAAGCTGTGAGCTTACCGTGTCGACCCCATTGTGATTCAAAGTGGATTGGAAGAGTGGTATATGCTAACTAGTCTATGCACTCAGGTTTGCCTCATACAATCCACGCAGAGCCACAGCAAAGGGTCCCGAAATCGGGGAGCGGCGATCGCCGATGCGGCAGACGGCAGCCAAGCAGACCGGGCGATAACATATAATCCCGGCCAAAAGCAGTGTGGCGCTCACTGTCGGCGATATCGCAAAGCCGACTTACTCGCCAGGAATCTCGCGTTCCGTCGGAGAAGACCGATCATGTCTATTTTTGGCCTCCACTCGCGCCGACGTGGTTTTATATTGAGCCCTCTATCGGCCGTAGATGGGTCGAGTGGAGTGACGCGTAAAAAGGCGATGCACTTTAGGTCAAGGGTGGGTGGCGACTGACTGTGTTTGGGGTGAAAGCAACAAGCAGCACAGACACAAGAGTATATCAAGAGCTTTGACTACTTGTACCATCTATCCTTCGTCCACCTTTCCACCTCCTATCTCGCGTCACTTTGACCCGCCCCGTCTCAGATCTCACATTGTCCTTCCACCTCTCACGACTGCCCATAAACACAACCTATCTTCCAGGTACAGCGTCTATCACCAACTTTTACACGACTACGCTTCTCAAAAGCAAACTATTGCGCCCACCATGCCTTCCTCAAGCACCGCCCTCGTCCTCGCTCTCCTCCCCTTTGTGCTCGCGCAGTCATCATCGGCGCCCGCGGGATCCGTGACTGCGTCCGTCACCCAGGCGATCCCAGCGTCGACCGTGTCACTGTCTATCGACCCAAACATCCCCCAAACTCCGTTAACGACCGTGCCCAGCTTCACTATTCCGTACGTCGGCCTTCATCTTCTGCTGAGCTTTTGCTGACCCCACAGTAACCTTTCCGCTCTCACCTCTGGCGCTCCAACAGACGCCACCGTCGCGCTCGACACAACGTACACTGGCGGCTCGTCGCCCACCCGGATCTCTGGCGCACCAGCCCTCCCAGCTGTCACCGCCATCTCTCCCGCCAACTACCCATCTCTGGATGTTCTCCCACCAACAGACTCCGCCCAGGTCAAGGAATGGTTGTCCAAGATCGATTTCAGCAAGGTCCCAAACTACAGCCAGACTGACGGAACCGTGCGTCCACCCCTTGTCGATCTCGGCCCTAGCTGACAATGTAGTGCGGCGGTACCCCAGGAGCTATCACCGATGGCCGGTGTTGGTGGACATGCGGTGGATGCAGTGAGTCTCCGAGTTGCAGTGGAGGGCCAAGCTGACTCTCAGCCCGATCAACCGATATCACTGCTTGCCCCGACAAGAACACCTGGGGACTGTCATACGACGACGGACCCTCCCCCTACACCCCTCTCCTCCTCGACTACCTTGATGCCCAGTCCCTCACCACCACCTTCTTCCTCGTCGGCTCGCGCGTCATCTCGCGCCCGCAGATGGTCCAGTCCGAATACATGGCTGGCCACCAGCTGTCGGTCCACACCTGGTCGCACCCCTACCTTACCAAATTGACCAATGAGCAAATCGTCGCCGAGCTCGGATGGACCAAGAAGGTCATCAAGGACGTTACGGGTGTGACGCCCAACACCTTCCGCCCGCCTTATGGAGACATTGATGACCGTGTTCGGGCTATTGCTGCCCAGATGGGATTGACCCCGATCATTTGGACGTCTATCGTCGCGAACGGTACCCGGACCAACTTTGACACCGTAAGCCTGATCCTCTGCCCTAGTCTCGGACGGAGCTGACGATTAGACCGACTGGAACATCCCAGGTGGAACTGCCAACGGTCAATCCTCCCTGTCCCGCTTCAACCAGATCCTCAACACCTACGTCCCCCAGCTCGATTCTGGGTTCATCGTCCTCGAGCACGACCTGTACCAGCAGTCTGTTGACCTTGCTGTCGGTTACATTCTTCCCCAGGCCCTCAAGGACGCCAAGTACAAGTTGAAGAGCATCATCAGCTGCATGAACCAGCCTCGTAAGCTTTTTTGTCAATATGTAACGACCAAGCTGATCCCTCAGTGTCCGAAGCCTACATTGAGACCTCCTCCAACAACACCGCCACCCGCATCATGTCCGGCTCAGGCGGAAGCACCTTCTTCCAGCCCGCTGTCGGTACCCAGACCTTCTCGTCCGCTTCGGCCTCTTCAGCTGGCTCAGGCGCAGCAAGCAGCGGAAGTGCCGGGTCTAGCGCCGCAGGGGGCAGCTCGAGCGGATCAGCCAATGCTGGGAACGCGGCTGCTGCTTCTTCATCGCGCGCAGCGGGCGAAAGGGTGGCTGGGATGGGGTTCAAGGGCGTATGGGGCGCGATGGCGGCTGTGTTGGCGATCGGAGCGGGAATGACCCTTCTGGCTTAAACCAAAAACCAATTCGATTTTGGCTTAGTGGATGTTGAGAGTAGCAGGAGTGGGAGGGAGAGTACAGTCAAGGAGTGTGGTCGAGGATGTCACGAGATGAGTAATGAGGAATCTACCCATAGGACAATGCAATACATCGCAATAGCTTGCTGTAAGAGTTAGTCTTCCGTGGTGAACCGCCCATGTGCACTTGACTACGCTCGTCCCAAGCCCCGCGTGGTATGGAAGGATCCTCGCCCTCTCTGAGCGCGAGGGGCTTGGAACGAGCGTAGCAATCGACTTCTTCTGGACGACCAAGATCGTCACGGGTGGTCAACACCTCAGTCGCGCCCTCCTAGTATACGGCCCGCTGTTCCCCGAGACGGCAGCGGGTGTTACTGGACTCTGCACCCATAGTCATCTTGATCTTACTACTTGCATGCCGAGTCTAAACCCCTGGCACCCCGCCTCATATCCCGTTATTCCCTGCCACCATCTGCCCGAGCGCTACTCGTATAATCTTCCCCGCTTGTATCGGAGGCGCCGAACGGCGATTGTGGACGGGTCACTAGCCGCCGGCATGAGCAGAGCAGAGGCAGCCTGGCCTAGGAAATGGAGGAGGGCTGCAGAAGAGGGTGAAACGTGGTAGTAGGTTGAAGAGCTTGCGATGAGATGGATCGGAATCGTTCGTGCCTGCCAGTCATGAGCTAACTACCGAGGGCGTAGGAGGGCGTCTCCAAGCTCACCAGTCGCTATACACCCTCGATACAGCCTTACTATGGCTCAAGATGCATGAAACCTCCTCACAGCTCCACCTCCCCTAACGCGTTCTGCACCCCCTCCGCCCGCTCCCTGACCCCCTCAATCCCCTCACCGGCCTTCTCCAGCTGCGCCTCCAATCCCTGTTGCTGCAATGACCGCATATCCCTTGTATATGCCGCGGAGAGTTTTACGCCCGCATCGACGCCTTTTGGGTCCGTCTGGCCGACAGAGGGGCTGAAGTTGGATAGGAGTTGGGAGGCGGATTCTGATTGATTTGGGGGATGAGACGGTTGTTTCTGGCCGAGCAGGACCTGAGATGTGTTGGACGGTAAGGACAGGAGTGTGGAGAGGTCGTTGAGGATGTCGGTCTGGGTAAGAGCGGGTGTGTTCGTTGGCTTGCTGGACATGGTGATGGTATGGGTCGAGATCTTGGTTAAGGTCAAGATTAAGGTGCAAAATGAGGAATGAGGAGCAGGTTCAACTTGGATTTGGTCTTCCTGCCAAGCGAGCATGGAGGCCGTCCAAGCGGAAGGACCCATCCAGGTACGGAGAGAGACTGACCATGCATGAGTGATATATAGCTACAACATTTAGAATGTCTATGTACCGGAACCGTTCATTATAGTCGTATATACACAGTCTTAGTACCAGGCGTGCCAGCCTAATTGATCAGCTCCAGCTCCTATCAATCAGATCTTTACACTCACCAACATAGATCGTTGCCAGATTGTCGATATCCATCGCCTCCTGTACCAGCATATTCACCGTATACTCCACACTGAGCTTATCGCCCAACTTTTGCCGCACGCTCCCCAACACCCTATCCGCCTTTTCCAGGATATTGGCCGATGTGTTAAGCTCAACCTGGACGCCTCGGGCAATCTTGGCGAGCCGTTCGTTCTCCTCCGCCTTTGTCTCCCAAGCATAGAGCGGATCGTGCTTGAAGACCTCGAGAACGGTGAGGATGAGATCGCCATGCGCGCGAAGGACCCGGATGGTATGTTCGCAGCAACGGCGGAACGTGCCCTCAACGCCGGAGATACCCAGTCCGTCCACTGTGTCGTGTGTGAGGCGGAAAGGCACCTTTTCGGGGATAGCAAGCGCCATTCCCTGAATATCAGCTCAGCCCTAGAGTGCAAGAAATGATCTTACCGCCTCGAAAATAACCCCAAAGTCAATCTGGATCGACTCGCCAGTCTTCAGATCGATCATGATGTTGGAAAGATGCCGATCCCCAATTCCCAGCACCCACCCGACCATTGACGTGACCGCCAGCGATCTCGAGTAGTTGAGGCGCATAGCAAACCACCCCATCGGATCCTTGTGCTTCTCCGTAAAGAAGTGGCGCATGACCGGAGGGAAGAGGGGCAGGTACTTTTCGTATACCGCCCGCAGCTTGACGGGATCCCCAAGTTTCTTCTCCTGCACAGCCACCAGCGCCGCCCGGAAGTGTGAGGACGAGACATCTCCTTCCCCACGGTACCGGTCGTGCGCCGGTTTGAGGTAATCGCCGATACTTTGTCCGGCGACAAATTCGAGGATACCCGACTTGTGCGCAAGAGGGATAACGACGTAGGTCCGGAAACGGAGGTTGCGAGTTTTGGTCTGACGGTCGTCGGCCAGGATCTTGTTGGCGATCCCAAATACCTGACCCAGCACAGCATCCTGCCGGGTCTCGTCATCTCCCTTGAACAGCTCGTGGTATATCCCGCCCGCACTGTCATCCACCCTCATCTTCTTTGGCCTGTGCAGGCCCCCGAGGACGACGTAGCTGCTCCCGTATTGGTGGATCGTGGGAACCGTAGAGTAGTCGAGATCCGCCCGGAGTGGCGGGATCCGCGTGGCGATTGGGATATGGAGGTTGCTCATCTTGCGGATGGGCTCGCTGGATGAGATATTGACCGAAGGAGGCGACCTGCCTTTGTGATCCTGGGGCGCGGGGTCCAGGCACCAGGGCGTGGCGACTTTGGTGAAGTAGATCATGTCCCGCGTGGCCAGCTGGGTGAAATCGCTGACATTATTTGACTTGTTGAGGGTGAGGATATCGTACGCCGCCTCCGCCCGTCCACCCGCGACGGCAGGGCCACTCTTTTTGCCCCTTGACACCTTCCACCCCTCCGCAAGCGGGATGATCTGATAGAGGATGTGAAAGGGGTGGTCTCTGCTGACGCGAGCAAGAGCGTTGTTGAGTTGGTCGTTAAATGTGTTGCGAACGATGGGCGCGAAGAGCCGAGCGGCCAGCTGGGGACCAGCAGGGACGAGCTTGATCGACGGGATATGCTCGAGGTGTGATTCAAAGTGTTTGGCGATTCCGTCCGCCCGCTCGGCTGCGCGCTCGTCCTCGGCAGTGCTTGGGTCACTGTGGGCCAGCCAGATGGAGCACATCTTCATGAGCGAGTCGTCGAAGCCGTCCGACGTTTTCAGCGCGGCCGCAAACATCCGCAGGGAGTGCTTTGTGAGGGTATCGATCTTGTCCTCATAGTCTCTGATGGACTTCATGTCGTTCTCCAGATTGAACTGCAGGGCCTTTTTGGAATGTTCGCGAGCGGTATCGACCCGGGACGACTGATCTGCCTGTCCGCCGGTACTCTTTCGCTTGCCCGAGGGGACGACTGGTGGGGCGCGTTCCTCAGCCTCGAGCTCGGCCAGCTCGACCATCCGCCGATCTCGATATGTCCGTAGGGCGATGAGTTCTGGGGCCGACCGCTGCGCCGCCTGCTGCTCGGCGGCAAAGTTGGCGTAGTCATTGGCGAGATTGGCGAGCTCCGCCTCGGACGTCTTGTGCGCTCTGAGAAGCTTGAGCGCTTCGGCGAATGTCTCGTCGGTCTCCTTGACCGCACGGAGCTTTGACCGGTACGACCAATGTGCCTGTTGATCAGTACAAGCTTCTCATCTGAGAGGCCAGACTCACAATTCTCCCAGTCAAGATGCCACACCGCCCTCCAGTCGCCTTGACACCGATGTCCAGCCCGGCTCGTAGCTCCTCCGCCAGCTGTAGCGCCAGACCATGCTCGTGCTGCGCCCATAGCACCTCCCCATACTCGTCCGCCGTCGCGTTCGACATGGTCGCTCCTTCGATTTGCTGGGCAGCCGTGATGGCATTGATGGAAGCTTGAATATTGCCCGAGATGCGTGAGTATGCGCTGAAGCCGAGGTGCGCCTTGATTTGCAGATCTCGAATGCCCTCGTGAAGCGGGCTCGTCATATCGCCGATGAGGTCTCGACGCTCGCGTGATTGAGCAGCAGAGAGGATGGACATTCGTGTAGCGTGTAGCCGCTCTGCGAGTACGTACCTGGACTGTCAGCTGCGGACAGAGCGTTGATATTGAGGACTAACCGAGCAGAGGATCCCGTCTCGCTGAACTGCTTCAACGCCCCACTTCTGTAGTCTCCCTCTCCTAGCGCTCGCTGGACAGTCGGTCCAAGCCAGAGCGAGACCTCCCTCAGCGACAAGAGGCTGTCCACTGCCTGCTGTATCTCCGTCATCCGCTCTGATCCCATATCCTTCAGACGGAGCATCTCGCTCTTCATCGCCGAATCGACCGCCATCCGCACACTCTCCTGGTCCCGGCTTCGGTGGAGCGACCGGAGCGTCGAGTAGAACGCGCCCGCGGAGCTCATCTGCTTGGACGGAGGGATCGGCAGATCCCAATCGCCTGTCCGCCATGCAATCTCAAACAAGAGATCATTAGCTGTGGCCGCCTGATCGATCTGGCCGCGGACCGACTGTGTGATGGACAATGCGGTCCGGTGTAGGCCGACAGAGTGGAGGTCGCGCGCTGAGGCTAAGAGATGGGACGAAGGGGCGGAGCCGAGGCTGGACGATTCGAGATCTGCGCCGTGTAGGCCGAAAGCACGCAGATGCTCGCCTTCATGGTTGAGCCGCATTCGCAGCGAGTCCCGCACGTTGTTGATTTTGACCCCATAGAAACCGTCCGGGTCGTTGACGTTGCTGTACACTTCCAGCATGACCTAAGATCAGCCATGACGAGTTGCAGGCTCACCTTTTGAAGTCGAGGATCAGAGAGTTCCAGCTTTGACATCGGTACATCAAGCTTTCCCACCTCAAGGAACAGAAGGGCGGTAGCAAACGACCCAACCTTGACACCGGCTTCTGCGAGAAGGAGGTAGTCGAGGTTGAGCCATAGATTGTATCCGAGTGGATCGGGACGATATGGTGGACGATATGATCGGAGGTGAAGGACTGTCTCGAGGATCGCCTGCAAGACCCCGTCAGCTGCGGCCGGATTCCTAAGCGCGGCGTGAATGACGGCTTCGAGTGGAGCTTGGCGCTTGGAGACAGCTGCCTGTATTTTCTCCCTTTCATTGTCCTGCTCCTTTCCCTTCTGACCTTGTGAAGCCTTACGCTCTAAAATCGGTAAGATGGCCAAGTAAGCCTGTACGAGGAGAGGCAGCACTGGACCTAGATCGGCGGTCGGGGATAGGACGAATGGACGGAGTCGGGCATAGAAGGCAAGGTCCCGTGCGGTGATGTCGCACAGCCGTATGCAAAGCTCGCGGAGCCATACAGCAGGCTGATCGACCGAGTTGAGCTCGGCGTCCTGGAGGCTCCCGATGGTATACGTAGCTGACACTTCGAGCTCGTCCGGAAGTGTAGAGCGCAGCAGCTCAAGCTCCCGGACGATGGGCCGAGGTAGCTGCGAGCGCTGGAGGAGGCCACCCATCTTTGGCGACAACTGCCGTAAGACGAGGTAGGCCATGCTCCTGGACGCCCCATCCTCCTTATCCACCACGCGCATGAGGTGAAGCACCATCAGCGCTCTGACGAGCGAGGTTGGGTCCTTCGCCAGCTTGACCGAGAGATCGGTGACCACCTTGAGATCCTCTCCGGTCAGGCCATGCTCCGCCGCCTCCACTTCCCCGTCTACCGCCGCCAGCGCATCGACAAAGGCCTGCACGCCGTCGGCCGTCAGACTGCTCTCTGAGAGGGCGGATCTGAGGTGCCAGAACGACTCGCCCGCAAAGACCCGCTTATTCTCATCCAGGTTCCCGACTGCGATCATTTCGGACACCCTTTGACAGATGATCATCGAGTCGCTCGAGACGCCTGCGGCCGCTAGATCCGCTACCTCGGTGAAAGCGGGGTCGGGGAGGGTGCCTAGATGGCGCCGCATCTCTTCCGGCCAGAGTAGGGCCGCCTTGTCCATACACCCCGAAATGACCGCTGACTCCCGCCAGCCCGAGCTCTCCCTTTCCACCCACGCATTCATTTCTGCCCCAAACTCCTCGTGGGCGCGTCTCCGAACCCGCCCCAGCCGAGCGACAGCGTCCGCTAAGCGAGACAAATCCTTGTTGTTGTCCGAGCGGGGGATCTGCGAGAAGCCCCACTCGACGAGCCGTAGGGCATCAAGACAAATGTCCCGCCTGTCGAGCAGCGAGACCATCTCGAGGATGAATAGCTGCAGGATCCGGCCATCGGCGAATGCTTCCGGATACAGCGCAATGACGAGTACGAGCTGATCGAGGAGGCATGCCTGGTCGACGATGCGGTGCATCTTATCGATCCGTGCAAAGAGGTGGAGTAGGATGTTGAAGCACGCTTCTGTCCGTTCCAGAGGAGCTTGGACGTGATCCAGGTAGACGAGGCCGCGGATGATATTGGTGGCAGTGTAAGCCTTCTCGACGGTGAGATCGAGCGGCACGTCGACGTGGTCCGGTGCGAGCCGCAGTAGATCTGCGTCCGCCCCTTTGGTCTTCCGCAATACCGCCTCCAGGCCCAGCATATTCTCACCGGGATTGAGCATCCCGACCAAGCACGCCGCAATAGAAACGCATGCCTTGGCCAGCTGATCCTTCTTCAGCAGATTGCCAGAAGGCACGCTCGACATGGCATCCGCGAGACCCGCCTTGATCTCCTTGTCACTCTGCGCGGGATTGGGATCGATAACGCCAAGGAGGACGAGAGCCGCCGTGGGATAGAGGTGACGAAGGGCGTGTTCCGATTCTGGCTGCCCCGCGTCCTGGCATAACGCCCCAAATTGCCCCAGGTGTCGATTGCCCAGTAGAAAGGGAGCGAGCATGGGGAGGTCCGACGCGGCGCGTTCCTTCTTGTCGGCGTAGCCGCAAAGGGCAGGCGGGATATCGCGCATCTTGATGCCGGCCCGAAGAAGCGGTGGACCGAAGGCGCCGGCGTACTCGGCCCATAAGGCCCCGAGGGAGTCAAGACCGAGCCGAGCGGCGAGGGTCTCCAGACCCCGCTGGAGATGCATATTGTACACGTCGGTGGCGCAGGGAATCTCATACAGGTGGTACAAGGTGATGGGACGAGTTGGGCCGCTGATGATGCAGCAGTTCAGCTTCCATAGGATATCGGTGAGGAAGAGGTTCCATGCCTGCGTCCGTGCGGGTTGCGCCTGCATGACCTCGATATACAGGGATTGGTGGTCTGATAGGGTGATTTCAGGTAGGAGGAGTACGGCAGCGCACGAGGTAGCCGCGCGGACCCGAATCCGCAGATCCGGGTCGAGCATGGTATAATACCGGATGAAGTTGGGCGGGGCGGGTACGGGATCGTCCTGATCAAGGTATAATTTCCAGAGGGAGAAAATGGGATCATAGTCGAGGTAGTCGTCGAGGAAGAGGATGAGATGAAGGCGAACGCGCCATGACTTGATCTCGCCGTAGGTGGCCTTCTTGACGATGCCCTGCGCGATCGTCATGACCCGCTCCGCCATCTCCGACTCTGCCAGCTCGGCCTGATTCCAGAGCGACGCCGAGCAGCGAAAGAAGGCAAGAGTGACGATGTAGAGCTCATCATCGCGCGAGTATCCGTAGGATGAGAGCGACTCCTCCAGCATCCCGATGATGAGGTCGACCGCGTTGATTGTGAGCCGGAGTTGCTGATTCCGGACCGCCTCGCAGATGACCCGACCGAGCTGCAGCATCCGCATGCCCTCCGTTGAGAGGAGGGCGTTGATGAGGTTTGTGTCTTTTGGGCAGGTGAGAGAGGGGGATAGGTACTTGGCGCCGGTCAAGCGGAAGGTTATGACGGTGCGGAGGAGGAGGATGGCGGTCCGCTGCCCATCAAGGGCTTCTTTCGACACCGGCATCGCGTCCGTCTCGGCGACACGAATTTCGCCAAAGTCGTCGTCATCGTGATTGACGTGCTGGGTGGCTGCGAGAGTCCCGGGCGCGGCGGCTGTAGGGGAGGAGTGACTGTCTGATAGCTGACGGGCGACAAGGAGAAGCTCTTTTAGAGCATCACCGACCTGCCATCAGCGCGATTCGACTCTGGGTAGAGATCTGCTCACCTCGGGCAGCCTCCATGCCGCAACGAGGAATGCTTCCCTCTTCCCGCCCTCTCCGCCGTCATCTAGCACATCTCTACCTGGCGGCAGCAGCTCCGACCTGATCCCGGACGTCTGTGCCCCTTCCACCGCCAGCGTTATCGGCCAGACCTCCGGTTCTGGCATCCCCACTGGCAGGATTGGCTCGAATGCCTGCCAGAGGAGAAGCTGGGTGGCAATCTGCCCCGAGCTAGCCAGCTCCGAGCGGAAGCAGAGCAAGAGCTCTCGGATCGCTACCAAGCAGTCCGCGTCCGTGTCGATTCCGCTCGCTCGAAGCGTATTCTGGTACAGAATGGCGAGAACAGCTAGGTCGAGCGATTTCCGGACCCGCTCTGGTGACTTTGCCGCTTGTGTAGTGGTTTGAGAGAGCCAGTCGAGCTGATCCCGCCGGATCTGGGCTTTGAGCTGGTCCGAAATTGACCGCTGACGGCCTGCGAGGAAGGTCTGCTCATTGGGCGTTTCATTCTGAGCAGTCACGCTCGACAGCGTGGGCTGGGTGGTAGGTGGTGAAGCAGTGGATGGAGGTGCTGGGCGGGGCTTGTCGAGTTGGGGGTACTTGCCGTACAGGACGTATCGGCGGATTGGTCTAGTTTGTTGCTCTTGTAGGACCCGCTCGACGATCGGGCATTCCGGTAGGTGAGCCGTATTGGCCGGGTCCGAGCTGCCATCCGTAGATGAGACCAGCGATCCAGCGGTACATAGTAGCCGCAGTACGTCCGCCGCGGATCTCGCGTCCATCCTGGAGCGTCCTCGAGGACCGTCGACGAGATCGTGCCTGCCGAGCCAGGCAATGACCTTGTCCTCGAGGCCCTGCGAGTAGAGCCGGACATCCGACTGAGCGAGCTCGAGGATAGAGGAAAGGAAGTGGCAGACCGAGTCGTAGGGATGTGGGGGACCCTGGACGTCGATCTGCCGAAGGAGGTGGCCGATATCCCGGGTGGTCACGTCCGAGCCGATGACACCGGCATGGAGAATGGTCGAGGCGCATAGACTGGCCCCACGGGATACACCCGGTGTAGCGGTCTTCCTGGTGGCTGATGCCCAAACCTTCGGGGCATCGGAACCGAGACCGAAGGCGGATTGGACGAACGCTAGGCAGATGAACGACCAAGATTGGAGATTCTCGTCATCTGCCTCGATACCCTCTAGGACGGTCGCGCGGATGAGCGCCTGCTCAGGGGCGCGAATATGGGAGTGGTGATCGCAGAGGATGAAGGAGAGGATTTGCAGATTGAGTAGCCGACTGGCTGTCAGGCCGAGGCGAACGCCGGTAAGGAGGGTGTCGAGGGGATCTTCGACTTTTCGCCGTTTTGCACTTCGGCCGGTGCTGGGTCCCGAGGTGGACGTGGATAGCGGCTCGGCTTTGACGGAGATGGAGTTGGAGTAGAGATAGGCAATGACCTCTGCGTAGAGTTGTTGAACGGTCCAACCGAATGCCATCTCATGGGTGAAGTCGAAGCCGGGCTGGAATCAGCAAGGTCCATGCAAGAGTTGAGGAGGACTCACCTCGATTGGGCCAAGTCTGAATGGCTTCCCCTCCTTCTCTCCCGACTGCACGATTCGCAGAGAGTGCAAATCGAGCGGTTCGATACCCCATCGCAACGCCGACTCCTTTCCTATCGCCTCCGACAGCCGAGACAGGCTCTCCTGTACCGCCTCCCTCAATCGCTCGTCTACCGACTCGTGACAGAGCCAAGGCAGCAGGAGCCGCAGTGCGATGAGCAGCTGCTCCCGTAGCGCTTTGCTCCTCGTGGACCACAGCGCTACTAGCTTTGGCAGCAGCTTGACTCCTGCTTGTACGAGCTCGTCCCGGCCATTGAGCTCAAGTTCGACGAGTATGATGTTGCAGGACCGGAGGATCGGGAGATGCCCGGCAGTCTCGGCGGGCCGGCCTTCGAGGAAACGGATGACTTTGAGCAGGATGGAGTAGGCGAGGCTTTGGGGAGTTGGCGGTGCCGCGTCCGGGGGCGCTTTCTCTGGTAAGGGAGGAATGAGGGGAGCTCTCGGGCTTGCGAGGAGAATGGGGATGAGGCTGAGTAGCTCCGTCGCTTCTTGGCTGATCGCCGCTGCTTTTGGTCGACTGCCGAGTGACGGGTCGCCCAGCATGTCGTCGTCCATGTCTTGCGTCTCGTCCAGCTCGTCATGTCCCTCGTCCTCCCACTGTTCATCCGCCACTACCGCGTCTCCCAGTGCCGCCGCCCAGCAGATGCTCATCAGCCGCTTCCAGTCCTGCTCCTCCAAATTCTCGAGGTGCGGAGGATAGCTGAGGAGTGTCCGAAGCGCCTTGGCGTAGTCCCGGACGGTCGGAGGGAAGATCTGCGAGCTGCTAACGAGCAGAGCTGTCATGTGGCGGACCATATTAAGGAGAGGGGTTCGAGAGAGGTAGTGTACGCTCCGTTCCGCAAACCAGCGCACGAGCGAGACCGCATCAGCCAGGCGTTTGTCCGCTGCAGCTTCAGCTACGTCCCTTCGCAGACATTAGGCACTCACCCTGCGCGGTAGCACCCCGCTTGAGTACCGCCTTCCTCTCTGTATGCACCGCCGAGAATAGCCCCCTAAAGAGATTCGCCCATCCCTCTCCACCCCGGTTCCCCGCGTGCTCTTGGAACGCGAGCAGGTTCTCCCTGTTCCTAAATATCTCCCGGAGTCTCTCCCCTCCCGACACCCTATCTTTAACCTTGTCCGACTCATATTCCTTCAGTGCGGTCCTGAAGCCGGGAACCGCCATTACTGCGTGTATCAGATATTCATGGTTTGAGATGCTGAAGGAAAGAAGGAAAGAGGATTTGGGCGTTGACTGGACGTTGGACCGGCAAGGTGGAGGGAGTTCCGGCGATGTCCGTCGGCGACGAGGAGAGGTCCGAGGGCGATCTCGAGGGCTATTTTGACGTTCTCAACGTACTCCATCCCACGTAGATCACCCAGCAGCTATGACTCGACCGGCAGAGGAGCAGGAGGATGAGCTCACCAAAATCTGGAGCCTAGTCAGCGAATTAGCAGGTACGAGCCCCTCATTCCTCGCTTTCCGTTGAGCTGCATTTGACGGATTCGCAGAACAGCTCGAGAGCAATCGTCATCTGGTCAACCAGCTCAAGTCTCGGTCGGACAACGTCAAGGGTCAGGCAGCACATGTGGGGACTGGCTTCCCGCTGCGACGCTTCAACCTTGATATATCGGACGGTGAGCTGACCAGGCTGAGGCACCTTGACCCCCAGCTGATGCTAGCAGAGGAGTTCTCGTCCGAGCTCGAAGCGTTCTCCTCGCATCTGGTCCTCGAGAACCAGCAGCTACAGCATGAGAATAAGCAACTCAATACGCTCCTGAAGGAGTATGAGCAAACTCTCGAGTCTGTCATGGGCAAGTTCAGAGGTGTTGCGGTACGTGCCAGCTGAGGAACCTTGGTCGAAGGCCTGTGAGCTGATCCTCTCAGCATGCGAGCCAGCAACATGACCTATCGCTGCACTCATACTACACTTCCCTCCTCCAGACACTTCAAACCGCCCACTCCTCGGCTCATCTTCACGACAACACCTCGCTTTCCCTCCTGCTCCACCGCCTATCCACGCTTCTCCGCTCGGCCCTGCGCGCTCTCAGCGGCGAAGATGCCGAGTTCGACCTCGAAGCCCACCTGCCTGGTCTTCTCGCGTCTACCAAGGGCGACGTTGCTGCCGCTGCCTCCGCCGCCTCTTCCCCCATCTCCCCATCCCGACCTTCATCCTTCGCCCCCAAATCGATTCGTCGAGCACCGCCTCGACCGCCCGCCTTCCACGGCAGCCAGCCGGGCGCAAGCGGAGGATACACGGGCACGAACGGGCAAGGAGACTGGGCGCTGGAACGGGAGATGGAGATTATGCGCCTCGAGGATGAGAATGCGTCATTACGGGAGATGCTTCGAATAGCACAGGAAAGCACCGAGGAGGCGGAGGTCGAGCATGCCGAGGAGATCAAGGCGGACGAGAAGGATGAGAAGGACACGGCGGCCAGTCCAGTCGTGGAGCCAAAACGAAAGAACTCGTTGACGATCGAAGAGTTGCAGCTGGGGGCGGAGAAGGAGGATGAGGCTAAGAGTCACCAGCTCAAGGTGGTGTCGATGAAGGACTTTGAGGAGGTCGTGATGGTGGAGGATGAGGCGCTGGATAAGGGCAAGGGCAAGGCGAAGGCGGAGGAGGGAGGGAGGGGCGGCTCGGCGCTGGGCTTGACGGCGGAACCACAGGCTTCGGGGAGATGAGCACCTATGACTTAGGAGCGCTGGGACTCGTTGTAGCATACCTGTACATCTAAGCATGACCTTCACGTCCATCTAGCTCTTGCTATCACATCTTGCTCTCCAGCCCTGGTAGGCATACGGTACCGCCACATCGGGCATCGGCGAGGACCGAGCGTTTCATTGTCGCCGCCAACTCCGTGATTCCTTTCACTGTTTACATTCAACCTCTCCGTTCGAGTGTTCTATACAGACAGGCCCTGGCCAGTCCCAGCGATCGCACTCGGCCTTACTGTAGAGAGATTCAGCAAGATGGCGAGCAAAGTAGCCGAGAAACGGGTAAGTACAGCTCTGCGAAGCCTCAGCTTTCCCCAGGTACTCGAGCTGACGAGCATAGCTTCAGAAGGTATTTCGCTCTACACCTAGCTCGCGACCCTGGAGCTCTTACTGACAGCACTCTAGGAGTATCTGAACATGCAGCGCTCTCCGCCGCCGTTCATCTGGGCCAGCCCAGAGGAGAAGAACATCTTAGATTGTGAGCTGATGTGTGTGCCTGCGGTTTGTGCGTGGCCTGAAGCTGACACGACGCAGGGCACTTCATCATTGTAAGCTACATGAGGCCTCGCTTGCCAAGCTTGCCGTCAGCTGACGATGTACAGCGCGGACCGCCAGATACGCCATACGCTGGAGGCGAGTGTTGGTGTGGCTAATGCATTTGTCCTACTGAGTATTGTGGCTAATGCATTAGGCGAGTATCACGGCTTGATCATGTTCCCGAGCGAATACCGTGAGCTCGTCCCCAATCCCGAACCACATGGCGAAGCAGGACTCAGAGCTGACTCATCAGCCTTCAAGCCACCAGATGTCAAGATGTTCACCCCGAGCGGCCGATTCGAAGTTGGCCACAAGATCTGTATGAGCATGACTTCCTAGTAAGCTATCTCTATCGACTCGCAGTGGGCGATAAGCTGACCGTGCAGCCATCCCAGCACGTCCGTTACGTCCTCATCACGTTTCGCATTGTGCTAGGTAGCTGATTTGCAGATGGAATGCTGCCTGGTCGGTAGCTACCATCCTGACCGGTCTTCTGTCCTTCATGCTGGGTGACGAGTGAGCTTCCCAAGTCGACCAATCGGCCGCTCGAGCTGACTGTCGCAGTATCACAGCTGGAGCAGTGAAGACTACAGACGACCAGAAGAAAGCCTTTGCGGTAGCTTCTCACGCTTTTAATCTAAAGAGCAAGAAATTCAGAGTCAGTTACAACCCACCCACTACTGGCTGGAGCAAGCTGACCTAGCAGGATATCTTCCCCAAGGTCCGTTCGTCGAAGCCGCATATAGGGCTTCTGGATTCTGAGCTGACCCGACACAGTACGCAACCCCCTCCATGACCGACCTCCCGGATATGGGCGTCCAGCCCAGCTCCTCCGATCCTGTAAGCCATTCCGTGCCTTTACCAGAACTGGGCTGATTCTCCCTTGAGCAAATAAAGCCATCTGGCGAATCCTCTCCTCTTCCACCCACCGGCGCAGCGAACACGATCAGAACAGAAGGCGAGGATGGCGAGAGAGATACGAGTACGGCGAAGGCAGCAGGAGAAGCAGGACCTGGAGCGGCGGTACAGGTACAGGTCACAAAGAGGGATAAGGGGAGATGGTGGATGAGCTGGCGGATGGTGGTGGCTGTAGTGATATTGGCTATCGTCGGGCGGGTTTCTACTAGTCTTGGTATTTGATCTTTCCCTCCGTTGACTTCATGTATGCGTGTACTTGTACACTGAGCAGGTTGGCAGATGACGGTGCATCCAGCGCAGAAAACTGACTATACCCGCCGACCAATATCTACACCATACCTCCCCCTCTCTCGCTCAATCTCCTCCTTACTCCTGATTCCCAGCCCCTTATCTTCTCTCCTTCCCTTCCCGCTCAATCCCGATCCGAACCCTGGTGGATTTGCCTAACCATCAGCTCCTATCCTCCACTTCTCATCGAAAAATGAACTCACCCCGCCGTGCAACATCTGCATCACACATTTCACCACCTCGACGGAATTCCGACTCCCCTCAATCGTCGCCGAGGCATCCCGGATCCCACACGCCGTAAACACCCGATGAAGCGCGGGGGGGACCATGAGCCCGAACCCTGGTGGGCGGGCCCGAAGGAGAACCTTGGTCGCGCCCCATTTGTTGGTCAGGTCGCGGCCTTCGCCCCAGAGCGTGCGGTTTTCGTAGCGCGTCACGTAGTCCATCGAGAGAACGGCTGAGAAGTGAGCTAGGTCGCCGGTGACGGGGACAGGGATCTAAAGATGGGAGCGAGCCACGAGCTGAGAGGCGGACATACCCTTGTGGAAGCCCTGGTCCATCGCTTTGAGGTTGGTCGCTCCGCGTCCATACCCGATCCCGACCAATCCCCTCGTCGGCGATCCGACCACGACCAGAGCCGTGAAACTCGGCCTGACAGCAATCAGCACTTCTCCTTCATATCGGTTACCTGGGCGTCCACTTTCTTTCCCGCTGCAGACCCCGCTGAGCCCGAGCCCGACTCACATTTTCCCCTTCTTCGTCATCTGCGTCACCCGTCCAACTCGTACAGTATACCTCCTCAGTCCCCTGATCTCCGGCCCACTCAACCCCGTAGCAGCCATCAACAGCTTCTCCCTCTCGGCCGCCTCATTCCCGCCCAGTCGCTCCGGCATCTCTTCACTCCTCGGAGCGTTGAAGACGCGATGCGGGTAGTTTATGAAGACATGTTGCGTCCGGTCGGCCGATGTGGATGTGGAGGGGTTGGTATTAGGGTCGAGACGCCGCGGGACGGGGTAGTGAGGGAGAACGACGGGTTGGGGTTTGGGGGTCGAGCTGGAAGAGGGGGAAGGGGTAGAAGATGAGGGGTCGGTGGATGCGTTTCGGGTGAGGGGGCGGAGGCTGGGCGTGAGCCTAAGGGCTCGGAGTGAGCGGGATAATGAGGAGGACATGGCGCAGCTGTATCCTGTAGGCGCTGTAGGCGCTGCTGCCGACTGCTAGTGCTTGTTGTAGGAGAAGATAGGCAGATGTTCAAGGTGGCCGAATTTTGGTCGAGTGGACCAAGTCGATGGTGAAGCGGGAGCAAATTCGTGGCAGTCAAGTGGCGCCCTAACATGCTCTATCTCTAGCCCTCTTGGATCGGTCTTTGCTGCACAACACGCCAGCTGAACAAGGGTCACATCTGACGCTGTATGTTACAGAACCAGCGCATTACAACAAAAATCCAACGATCGCCAACGGTCACTCATACCGCTCCCACTCCTCCCTTAATCGCCTCAACCTGTCGACTGCTTCCCTCTCCGCCTCAGTCCACCCTGCCGCCCTTCCCCCTATGCTCTCAAGTTCAAGTCGTGCTGCACCTTCCGCCGCCAGAGTGGGGCTAGCGGATATCGGCAGAAGCTTGGCGATTCGTTTGGTCCGAAGGGCTTCGCCAAATCCGGATGTGAACGAGGTATCGACGACAAGCTGCCCAGTGAGGCGTGAGAGGCGAACGCGAACCTTTGTGCGGGCCGGCGGATCGGCTTGGATATCAGGTGACGACATAGACGCGTGATCGAAGATGAGCAGAATGTCCGGTGGGCTCGAGCAGGTGATAGTGAGATGTCCGAGAGGTAGGTATAGCCTGACCTAGCTACCGGGTCAGCTCTTGCCTGCCGCATCAGGCGATATTGAGCTCACTTTGGGTGTATGCCGCTTGTATCCCTCTATCAAGCGCCGGACTATGTCCCAGTCCCTCCTGTCCTCCTCTGACCAATTTGCCCAGTTACTCAGGCGGAGTTGGCGCGGAGACGCCTGGACGGGTTGCGCTGAGAAGGTGATGACTCGCCCGTCTTGGGTGATGGTAATACTCTGGGAGGTACGGCCGAGGCGGAGAGTGATACCGACCAATGATTCAGCGGGGTGGATATGGATGGTATCGGGCGAGCGGGCGGTGAGGGGAACAGGACGATTTGTCGGTGGAAGCGGAACTGAGGTGATCGGGAAGGGTGGCCGAGGCTGAGACCCGAGCCGAGTGGTGTACTGCTGAGCATGAGCCAGAACTGTGTCAGGCTTTTTGGATCTGGACAGGATGGGAGGCGGTGTGGGTGGAGGTGATGGAGGAGCGAGCTGGGGCGAGGGGACAGGCTGTGTTCCAGATTTCGTGCCGGTACCGTTACCTCTCGACTTGGTAGGTTGTTGGGTGATCCGATCCGACGGTATATTCTCACGGCGTGGAGCTGGTGGCTCGCCTGAGACCGTAGCGCGACGAGATCGAGGCACCGACGAAGTCGGCTTGGGTTCCGCCTTGAGCTGGGGAAGTCGCTTCTCCCTTCGCTGCGCCTCCTCCCGCTCCTTCTTACCGTGCCTAGATATGGCCGCCTTATTCGCCTCGGCCTGACTCGCCGGTGTACCAACTTGTATCCGCTCCGCCAGGACTAGACTAGCCTTCCGCCGTTCCCTCCACCCCACTTCCAGCTCCCGTAGCTTGACAGGCGTCTCGGCAAACGCGACGCGTATACCGCGTATAGTAGGACCTTCCGAGACCGCTCGTGTTCGCTCGGCAGGTTGTCTGATCCGGAGAGGCAGGTCGGATGATGGAAGTGCGGATGATGCAGCGATGAGCGGGGCTCGAGGGGATGGGATGTACCGACGACGCCGGATGCGAATGGATGCTTGAGCCGAGACGGGAGTAGCTGGTGCGGACATAGCGGGCGTTGCGTGATGGCTGTTGGTACGATATCTCCGAGCGTGGAAGGTGCTACACCAATGTAAGCGACCAGGCCTTGAGGTGGATGGGGCCTGATGGAGCTCGAAGCCAAGCTCGAAGCCGAGGTGAGGAGGTTGGTGTCAAGGAATGCTGCGTCAGAAAGTCAGGCGCGGGTGGCGAAATCTCCACGTGGTCCGAGCGTCGCTGACGGGAATATCGCCGGCCTTGCAGAAACTCCGGTCAATGTGGCACTTTACCCCCCTCTGTCCCGCGGGCTGCTCACCCAAATTTCGCTACACCTGCCTGCTGCCTCTCCTCATCTAATCCGGCATCAGTACGACGAGTCTGCCTTCATTACTAGGCTTAATCTGATTCGCGTCGCCCAGACAAAACATACCATACAGTGCGTACTGATCACCACGCGCAGGGGAATGGAGGAGGGGGAAGAGGAGGGATGGGACTTGGATCGATCTGGGAACGACGAGGGTGCAGATGGACTAAAGGAACGAAAGACCACAGCTGACCGATTTAGATGAAGCTCATCGCTGCCTACCTCCTCCTCCAGCTCGGCGGTAACGCCTCCCCCTCCGCCTCGGACATCAAGGCCCTCCTTGAGACCGTCGGTGTTGAGGCTGAGCAGGAGCGTCTCGACAAGTTGATCTCGGAGCTCGAGGGCAAGGACATCAACGAGGTTAGTAGATGGTTGTTATTGGGGACAAGGTATCGAGGGCAGTTTACGGCCGTATGGCTTGAGAGGAGCAGAAATGGGTTGGCAGTCATGCGAAAGGAGGAGATGCTGCTCGACTTGCCAAGGACCCAAGCTGACCTACAGCTCATCGCTGAGGGTTCCTCCAAGTTCGCCTCCATCCCATCCGGCGGTGCCGGTGGTGCCTCTTCGGGTGGTGCCGCTGCTGCCCCCGCTGCCGGTGGTGCCGCCGCTGCCGACGCCCCCAAGGAGGAGGCCAAGGCCGAGGAGAAGGAGGAGTCCGACGACGACATGGTGAGTCGACTCGGTGGCCGCGAGGTACACGGGGTATCGCTGACGGAGGTAGGGCTTCGGTCTGTTCGACTAATCTACTCGGACCATGTTCGAGTGAGATGCCGGCCAAAGGATGGAGCGTGCGGGTGGTTGTTAGGCTGGTCTTGGCTAGACACATCATGCATGCCGTCCCCTTCTACTGCTGTCTTCTCTGGCGCTTCTTCTTTCACCGCACTCATTCCGTATCGAAGACTGATGATCATGTGACATCGTTTGTCTTTGTACAGGGTTGGTGTTCAAGGTGTTACATCAAAATTTGCCCAAAGATCTATGGTAGTGACAGGAGGATATGTGGTGGATGTCTGAAATAGATATAACCCGTCCCGGCGCTCTCGTCCTCGCCTCGCCGCCTCCAGCCATTCCTATCCGTCTAACGCCTGTTCCCTGTTCTGCTGCGAGATTGTCCAATGGTACAGCTCGTCTCGCCCTTCGCCGATCTCTCTTATCGTTGTGTCTCACATTCTACTTCCCAGGCTGCGATGTCAGTGATGAACGTCGTGTCTTGCGCTCAGGCAGACTTACGAGTGGCCGTCTGAAGAGGACTGTAAAGGTCAGCTACGTCCAGACCGAGACGGGCACGGCTGTCTAGGCCATAGCCTTTTGCTTAAATTCTCTTGGGTAGCAAGACGGGTCAAGACTCACGGATATGGGGTTCAGGCGCTGCGATATCAGCTTCTGTCTTCGTTGGTGTCTAGTCGAGCTCCTGGGGCGCCGTGACTGAAGAGGACTGGGCACTCACCATGTACCTCAAAGTGCTCCCATCCGAGTGACTGAGTAATCCCTACTCCCCGCCACTCGTGCTCAGCCAAGATGCGTAATAAACCAGAGTCATCGGGTGCGAAATATCTGATTTAGGTAAGCTAAAGGTTCCAGGTTGTCCTTCTAAGCAAAGTCGTGGTCGTTCAACAGCTTACGATTTGGGCAGGAGCTTAAGCATTTGTTTAGGCAGGATGACATGTCTGTATTCGTAGTGATCGTCACTATCTGTCGACGTCAGTGTATGCTCCGTCGACCCCTTGGCGGAGCCAGATGATAGCGGCCAGCCAGAAAGGTCTTGACCGGCTCTTGGACACAAGGGACCGGAGGGAAGGGGCGTTTGGCTTACATCTGTCGGAATAGATAATCCTGCTCCAGTCAGCCATCGACTTTACTACCTACGCTACGCTAGGTAGCAGGTCATGACTCGTGCAGAGTAGCCAGACGCACCTCTCTGAAAGCTCCTCGAGCGATTGTGCAGGTTTCGCAGCACCCATCTTGAAGCTGTGTTGATGTGAGGAGTTGAGGCTTTCAAGTTTGCGCCGAAGCTTGGAGCTTGGAAGCGAAGTATCAAAGCTGTCGCTTTTATGGGGGCAGTGAGAGATGTACCGTAGGACAGACGGGTGGAGCTGGATGACGGCTGTGCGAATATTTAGGCAGAGGCAGAGTTGATGGACGCGTCGGTGATGGCTGTTCCCTCTCTCTGTCAGTCGCGTCGGAGCGGGAGGCGAAAATTAGGTTCACCGGTTCGCCGGTGGGCGTCAGCGGCGATCACCGCTTGTTTTAGGTCGGCACGTGATCAAATCTGGACCGTATGTGGTGTGTGGCTCGTTGGGCATGCAGCAGCTATCTATGATGCTTTGCCTTTGCTCGACCCCGAAGCATACCTGCAGCTAGACAGGCAATCTGCCTGACCGATATGACGGACGGCATGGAGGTCGACGAGCAAGCAGAGACTTCGAAAGCGGGCGCAAAGCGGATGCGTCAGCTGCTCAATCCTGCCAAACTGGGCAGACCGTACGTCCCCTCATCCCCGGCTTTAGACCTCGAAGCTGATGTCCGCAGCTCCAGATCAGCTATCCACCCTACTACATCACATCTGATCTACCCGTCCCCATCGCTTACAGTCGCTGGCCATCTCCTAACACCGCTCTTCGCATCTCGGGCCCCCAGACCGCTTCCCACTCCCCCGGTTCTCACTCCGGGCCGTGAGCTATCTATCAGCCCCACAGGCGACTGGGCGACTATCTTCCATCCGAACCCTCCTATCCCGAATCAAGCCAGTGAGGGCGGAACGCTAGCCATCTACCCTTCGAGCATCTTATCGCCCATCTCGACACCTACAGCGCCATCTGCAATCCCCCTCGCGACCTTCCCCCTCCCGAACGATGTGTTGGCCATACATCACCTGTACCAGCCCCGCCCGCACCTCCCGCCTCCGCATCATAGGGCGAAGGCAAGAGGACCAGCTCCACCGGCGGAGTATGACGCCTCGCAAGGCCCTGCACTGGTCGTGCTCACGCCGACGAGCCTGATTCTGCTTCATCCCCAAGCAACAGGAAGCGCCAGTCCGGCTTATATGGTGGGCATGCTCACGTGTCCGTTACATACGAGGTGGCATGCTTCGCCAGGGGGGAGTATGCCGCCTGATACGGGCTGGAGAGTGGAGAGGGGGTGGATGAATGCTGTTGGCGGTGATGAGGGGGTGTGGGTGGGTTGGGGGAGGAAGGGGGAGGTCGGCGTCATCAGGGCGGAAGTCGGAATGGTCGACGGAAAGCCATGTAAGCTGTTGCGACTCTGTATCTATTGACAAGCTTATGACCGCAGTCCTGAGAACAACACCTATGCCCGCGCTGCCAGCTGTATCGGCGGGGCTCTCCGGTCCGCGCTCGGTCCAGGGCATATCGTTCTTCCCAGTACCGTCGGAGCTGCCTGTATCGCCGAGGCAGGAGTCCGAGGAGAATGACAAAATGGATGGCGCGGACAAGCAGCCCAAAGGCTACTTGGTGGGAGCAGCTTTGATCATCAGCGATTCTGGTAAGTTCGCCATGAACTTGGCAACGTGCACGCCCCTGATGTATACTTAGGGTCTGCAGCATCAAGGAGCGGAACGACAAGAATCGAGGTGGTGGGATTTGAGAGAAGAGAGGTGGAGCTCGTAGAGGGTTTCAACGAGATCGGCGGGTTCGCAGAGACGGATCCAGTAACCAAGTCATGGGACTGGGTGAGCTGCACCCTCGAATAGTGTGAGGCGGAGCTGACTATCAGTATACCATGCCTCAGCTCATACGGACCAGCAGATCGCCTACCGGAGCCTCTACAATTATCACCTCACTCGTACCCCTGTCCGACGTCCCACCTCACACCTTGGCCCTCGCCGTCGTTCAGAACCAGGACGGGACAAAGGTGGTACATCTAGACCTTTGCCCTGACGGCTCTGGATCGGAGTGGCGGATCCTCGGAGATGGTATCATGCTCGACCTGGATGACGGCGAGGACGAAGTCGAGCTGGTCCCCGGCCAAGCGGTCCAGCGGGGCTTGAAGGGGATCGTCGCTGTGGTTACTGGAGAGGGGACGAAGCTGGTCATCATGCCATCTCTCCAGACGGACTCGGAGGATGCGGAAAGAAAAGAGGGGGAACGAGATGGGGAGGAGGATGAAGTGGCGATGGGAGTTGTTCTGGCGATAAGGCAGGGAGTGTCATATGCGGATGTCATCCGGTCGGCGTTTGGGATGGTAGATAAGGATGATCGCAGTGGTACGTCTGCTTCCAAGTCTGGACAGCACGGAGTCGGAAGCTGACTGTTCAGATTTGGGACATCGGATACTACGCCGAGCGTACGATATCATGCAGGACGATTTGGGTGTCGATGAAGGCGTCGAGCTTCATCGTCTACAGGTCGCGGTGTACGGGTGGGCTACCTTCCTCCCACCTCGCTCTGCTTCGCTGGTGGGCACAACTGATGCTCTAGCCAAGTCAAAGACGAAAGGAAATCGACCTCGGCCGAGCTGGTACACCTCTACGAAGCTTCCCGTCTGTTCGACCTTTGCGCCCATCCCGCGCCAACCGGGATTGCCTTCGACCTCGACACGGTCTGGTCCCTCCTCCCTGTTGTCGAATGGACGATGAGCGTCCTAGCAGCCACCTTCCGCTCTGTCGTGCTGTACAAGGGCTCCTCAGCTTGGTCCCCCAATCCCATCGCCGGGGAAATTACCGACTACTCAAGCTCCCGCCTGCTATACGTCCTTCATTCGGAGATCCGCCAGCTCGTCTCCCGGCTTTTGTCTCAGATACAGGCTCTCAAGGGATTCTTGGGGACTTTGGAGGAAGCGATCTTACAGCCTCCGAGTCGGTATATGCCTGCAGGGCGGCAGAGGGACGCGCGGGCGACTGTATTGGCGAAGGAACGCGGGCGGGACTTGGGGGTGCGGGAGGGGGTGGATGTGGAGCTGTGGGGGAAGGCGCTAGAGGCGATCGAAGGTGAGCTTCCGTACACGTGCCGTCAGGCTCAAAGGCTGAAGCTGATATGTAGATCCCGCCGATCTGGACGTCTCAGTTTACACGACCGCCTATCTCACCCTCAACCCGGGCGGTCTCCTATCTCTGCCCACAACTACACCTATCCTCGACGCGCTCCCATCCCCCTCTTCCCTCCTTCTCGCCGACACAGCCAGCTCCGGTGGACAGCTATACGACGCCATAACGCTCGAGCCCCTCCCCATGGGCTCTGGGATCCGGTGCAACCGCTGTGCTTGGAATACCGCTTCGTTAGGCTCGGACTTTGGTCTAGGCCTGGGGATGAGTATGGGGATGGACGCGGGAATGGGAGATACGGCGGGGCGAGGGGAGGGATGGGCGGGCTATTTGGGCTGGAGAAGGGATAGGGAGGCGGGGTGTGGGTGCGGTGGGACGTGGGTCAGAGAGGGGACTGTCGGCTCTGGTCCTCCCTGATGAATGCGTTTACTACCTTTTCCATCAGGAGGATCAGAAGCTGTGCACAGCCGCAGCTTCAAGCCACAGGCCACACACTCAAATTAAGGTTTATTGACATCTGGATTCGTTACGTCATGGCCTCGTTGGCTGTGGATCTGCAACTCGTGCCTGCCTCTCTCTGTCTCTTGCTTCCATACCTCATCCTCATAGTGCTTGCTGTAGCACACCGCTACCGCAGCGGACCTCTCGCTGGACACAAAGTCGCCCCTTGAGCTTATACGAGCCAACAATCTCCTCGGACCGCTCAGCAGCGGGTTAGCGACGCGCGAGAGACGGCTCCGCTTACCCACGTCTCCCTCAACCTGAGCATCTTCCACCGCCCGCCACGTCCGAGTCATGTCTTTGGCTTCGAAGGATCACGCATACCCCAATGGGTCGACCTCGGCGGCAGAGGCGGCTCCGGGGGGTATGACGAATGGCGAGAAAGCAGTAGTTGGGGAGTTGTTACAGCGGGATGAGGCCAAAGGCGCTACGGTTCATGTACGTCTCGCCAGCTCATCATTCCCAGCCACGCCAGCACCCCTCCAGAAGGCTCACTAGTCTCCTCTTCATGTCCATGTGTGTGCTGACACCCAGGCCTTCAACCCCGACGCCGATCCCGCCCAGAAAGCCGCCCTCGCCGGCGCTGCCAAAGCCCAACTTGATGCCCTCCCCAAGCTCGGCCGCCGCAAAGCCATCGAGGAGGCCAATGCGGGTCTCGCCCTAGGAGTAGATACGAGCGGTGTAGCTGGTCAAGGGGATATGCCAGTTCCTACGGTGACTGTATCAGATGCGGATGCGGTCAGTAGGGGAGAGGGGCAGATTGCGGGTGGGGACGCGATGCCGGGGAGTATACCGACGGGAGCGGCGCCGGCTGTACCTACCTGGGTGAGTCGGTGTATGGTGGGAGAAGTAGGTACCGGGGCTGATGTGTGCAGATGCAGACTGGGTGGAGACAGGTTGCTGGGATCGACGCGGCTACGGCTATGGACCCCCATAAGCAGGCCGACGCGGGGATACTGGCGGACTACCTGTAAGCCGGCGTCAGTCTCACGTGTACAGGCCGAGCCTGACCATATCAGGTCGGATCAGATGTATGGTGGCTGGTATCACAACGCCGGAATCGTACGTCCCAGCTCCACCCCCATAGAAGTCAGAACCGCAAACTCACCCGCAGATCCTCTTCGCAGTCCTCGCTACCCGCTTCATCACATCCATCAACCTCGGCTTTGCCTGGATCCTCATCGTCCTCGCCTTTTGCGCGGCATACTATTCGCTCTCTATCCGCCGGACGCGCCAGCGCGCGCGTGACGATATCCAGCGGGAATTGGTCAAGACAAGGCTGGTGACAGAGACAGAGAGTGCGGATTGGCTAAATGGGTTCTTGGATCGATTCTGGTTGATGTGAGTGCTGCGGCAGAGGGATGAGCGGCAGGAGATGGAGCTGACGAGCAGATATGAACCGGTACTGAGTCAAACGATTGTCGCGAGCGTGGACTCCGTCTTGGCGACTAGCACACCCGCTTTCTTGGAGAGTATCCGGATGACTACGTTCACACGTGAGCTAAGAATTTCACGCAGATCTCACAAGTGGCTGCATAGCTTATGTCGTAGTCGGTACGAAGGCACCTCGGATTGACTTTGTCCGGACATTCCCAAAGACGTGAGTTACAACTCAGGTCTGAATTAAGCCCGTAGCTGATCCGACCAGCCCCGAGGACATCGTCATCATGGACTGGGCCGTGTCTTTTACGCCTAACGACTTGCTGGACATCACCCCTCGGCAGGCACAGAAGCGGGTCAACCCAAAGATCGTGCTTTCTATCCGCGTTGGAAAAGGAGGCATCTCGAAATCGCTCCCCATCCTGCTTGAGGATATGGAGTTTACCGGCAAACTACGGTAGGTCTCTATGGTACGGTGGATGTCGGCAGCTGATCCTCAGAATCAAGCTGAAGCTCATGACCAACTTCCCCCACGTCAAAACCATCGAAATGAGCTTTATCGAAAAGCCTACGTTCGACTACGTCCTCAAGCCCATCGGAGGCGACCTCTTCGGCTTTGACATCAACAACATCCCCGGTCTATCGACCTTCATCCGGGATCAGGTCCACGCCAACCTCGGACCCATGATGTACGACCCCAACAGCTTGACTATCGACCTCGAGTCGCTGTTATCGGGTACACCGCTCGACTCGGCCATCGGGGTGCTCAAAATCTCCATCAATGACGCTCGCGGACTCAAAGCGGTCAAATTCGGCGGTGGTGATCCGGACCCGTATGTCTCTATCGCACTCGGTGCGAAGCCGGTCATTACCAAGACCAAGACGGTCATGTCGACAGCCAACCCGTCTTGGCACGAGACGCAATTCGTGCTGGTCAATACCTTGGCGGACGTCCTCAATCTCGGTCTTTGGGACTACAATGAGCACCGGGCGGACAACCAGCTCGGGACAGTCAGCCAAGAGCTGTCCGTGCTGGCGGAGGATGCAGAGAAGGAGGGACTGGTAGGGAAGATCATTAGCGGCGGCAAAGACAGGGGAGAATTGCGATACGACCTATCGTTCTTCCCCGTCCTTCAGCCCATCAAGGCTGCGGACGGGACGTTCGAGCCCCCTCCAGATACCTCGACCGGTATCGTCCGGCTCACACTCCACCAGGCCAAAGATCTCGACATTACGCGCGCTCATGGCGACCGCAACCCCTTTGCTCGCGTCTTTCTCGGCGCAAGCAAGACCCCCGTCCACAAAACCCCCACACTCAAGCGCCAGAATGCGCCCATCTGGGAGAGCCACTGCGAGTTCCTCGTACCGGAAAAGCACTCGAGCGTTATCACGATCGACGTCGTCGATTCCAAGGACTTTGCGCACGACCCGACCCTCGGCCGGATCACCGTCAAGCTGTCGGACCTCCTGGAGCTCAAAGAGCGCGGGCAGGACTGGCTGCCTATGCAGAACTCTCGGGCGGGCAAGATTCGCCTCACGGCAGAGTGGAAGCCGGTGGCCATGGCGGGGTCCATCTCTGGCGCGGCGGCGTATGTTCCTCCAATCGGAATCCTGCGCGTCTGGCTCAAGCGCGCAACGGACGTCAAGAACGTCGAAGCTACCCTCGGCGGAAAGTCGGATCCGTACGTTCGGGTCCTGGGCAACAATAAGGTCCTGGCGCGCACAGAGGTCCAGAACAACAATCTCAATCCGGAATGGGATCAGATCGTCTATGTCCCCGTACACAATCTGCGCGAGAATCTCGTTTTGGAGGTCATGGACTACCAGAATATCGGAAAGGACCGGTCCCTCGGTTACGTCGAGCTGCGGGTGGCGGACTGTGCCGAGGCCAACTCGGGCGCGAATGCCAATGTCTACCCCTTCGCCAGTAAGGGGCACCAGGTGCGGAACGACAAGATCAAGCTCGACAAGGCGAACACGTACAAGGGGACGCTGGTGTATGAGGTGGACTTTAAGCCTGCCATGAGCTTGAGGGGAGGGGTGAGCTTCGAGGCGGAGGCGAACGAGGTGCAGGTTGCGGCCAAAGAGCAGGCGGTGGCGGAGACGGCGGGTAATGGTGCGGTGGACGCGCCGTCTCTCACAGCCAAAGTCTCGAAGGCCAGCCTGAGAGATGGTCCTCAGGGGTATAGTGTACCAACCGTTCCGGCAGCGGGTGGTGCGGCTGGGGCCGAGAGTCGAGGAGGCGGAGAGGCGACTGCCGCGGAGGACCCTCAAGTCGGCGCAGTACTCAAGAAGGAGGAGCTTCTGACCAAGCGTAAGCAATATGATTCATGGTCGTACGACAGCTGATCCCATAGAATCCGGTCTCCTCGTCTTCCAGCTCGTATCCGGTAACTTGGCCCGCCGCGGTGTCGTCGAGATCATGTTTGACGATGGTTACTGGCCGTCCTTCACCTCTACTCGCGCTAGGAGCAACCACCAGAAGTGGGACCAGGTGAGCAAAGTGGACACGGCATGAAGGGCGCGAACTGATTTTTCAGATTGGTGAAGGCTTTGTGAGGGAGCTCGACTTTAGCCGTATATGGCTCCGTATCAACTCGAACGATGATTCCGAGAAGGAGGAGATTATTGCCGAGTTCAAGTGCGATACCCGGGAGTTTTTGGATGCCTGTCTGGTGAGTTGGCTTTCCACCTATTGGCGTTCATGCAGAATGAGGAGAGGCTGATCAGCTCAGACTGCACCTACCGAATTCCATCTCACCCAGACCGACGGATCGAACCACTCGACACTCAAGCTCAGTGCGAGATACGTACCGGTGGATATCAAGCTCGAAGCTCGGGAGAGTATCAATAGTGAGTCTGTCCCTGTAAGTGAGCGAGACATGCTGATTGTCAGACATGGGCGTGCTCCGGTGCGAGGTGCTGAGAGCAAAAAACCTCCTTGCGGTCGACAGGGGCGGGAAGTCATCCGATGTGAGCTTAGGTGCACCAATGACTGGTCGTCTGAGCAAAAGCTGATCTCGTAGCCTAACGTCACTTTCAGCCTGAACGGGATGAAGGTCTTCAAGTCTGAAACCAAGAAGAAGTGAGCCTGCCCGGTCGCTTGCTCTCGCGACAGATCGGAGAGCTGATCGCACAGGACCGTCAACCCAGAGTGGAATGAATCCTTCGAAGTCATGATCCCCTCACGCGTCGGCGCCAACTTCGGCTTTGAGATCCACGACTGGGATCGAGTTGGAACGGCCGACCTGCTGGGAGGAGGTCACGTCGACTTGGCGAGTCTGGAGCCGTTCGAGTCGACGGAAGTCACGATACCGGTTGTTCATGACAAAAAGGGGGAGCATGGAGCTTTGACGATCCGAATGATGTTCCAGCCTGAGAGTGAGTGTAGCGGCATAACATAGGTGGCCAACTGACCCTACAGTCATCGCCCGGACACGCCACAAGACCAGCACCTTCTCCACTGCCGGTCGAGCCATCACCCAGGTCGGCGGGCTTCCTATCGCTGCTGGAAAAGGTGTCATTCACGGTGGCGGCGCCGTAGCGATGGGCGTCGGGCGGGGCGTCGGTAGCGTGGGCGGCTTCGCCGGCCGCAAGATCGGCCTCATCAAGAAGAAGGATAAGGCTGGACGGGAGATCTTGGTTCACCCGGATGACCATATCGGGGACGGATCCATCGACTCGCCAGAAGCTTCCGCGCATACGGATGGTCAATCCATTATCGATGGGCCTGTGTCTGCTCGACCGTCCGAAGCGGGCACGCTGGTCGTTACGGTTCTGGGCGGGACGGAGATCAAGTCGGAGGAGGGGACAAAGCTGAAGAGCTATGTGGCGGTCAAAGTTGGGAGTAAGAGCCACAAGACGGATCATGTCAAGGGTATCGAGCCAGAATGGTGAGTAGCTGGGAAGCCCGCCGGACTAGAACAAGCTGATGGGAATAGGAACGAGCACTTGACGTTCCACCTCTCTCCCGAAGTCGGCGTTCTCAGCGTAGCACTGCATGGTGAGTATAATCCGCTGTATGTGAATGCCGAGCTTTAGCTCATTCGCCAGAACATCACTCCTTTGGCCGAGATCCTGTAATAGGCGAGGCTGAGGTCGACGTGAGTCGCCAGACCATCTTCTCACGGACATCGAGCTGATAATGTAGATCTGGCAACATATTGCTCCCGCACGACCGACTGGAGACGTCTCAGTCTCCCTGACCAGCGGCGCCGGGACCATCCGACTCCGGCTCGATTGGACCGCTGGGGCTGCTCCTGAGAGAGCCAGCGCAGAGAAGCATGGGCTTCTGGGGCGTCGGAAATCGGTCAGCAGCGGTATGAACGTGGATGCTGGCAATGGTGTGAGCAGTCCAGGAAGGATGAGTGGGTTGCGGATGGGCATGACGAGACGGGACCGGGAGAAGACTGAGGAGGCGTGAGACATGGTCATTGCGAGAAGGGTGGGTCTAGGGCAGCTTTGTGACGCGGCGCCGTTGCCTGTCAAGAATGGGTGTCAATCTGGGTAGACCATAGAGACGATGCACTGATGCTCTTGACGACCATGTACCTGTAGCTATGGAGAGTAGTGAGAGACCGCCAGAGCTGCCTTCCCAAGCTGGTGCTTCGTCCACGCTGACCTACAGCCTGCGGTAGCCGCCGCACTCAGCGGCGGACTATTTCCGGACGATAGGTGGCGAATCAGCCGCTTTATCTTGGTGCCGCAAAAGAGCCGTATTAGCTAATGCGGTAATCTCTGTCGGGTATGGCGTGTCCGAGCCATCCAAAGGAGCATAATCGCCCAATCTTCCCTGCTTTCCTCCGCAGATATCGGCTGTCTGTATTAACCATGTCAGACTTTGGAGAGGGCGTCGATTGCGTCTCTTCGCCGACAGCGCCGCTGATGCTGCCGAAAGACACAGTTGAGCTCCGCACGGGGGAATCCGGGGCGACCGGGGCGTTTCAGGGGTAATTAAGGTTTAGCCAAGAACCCAAGCGGGACTTCTTAGCGGGAGTCGTCAGGCACCTCCATGTGCATCCTTTGTTTCGCCACCGATCAACTCATCCGCATCGCGTCTCAGTGAGCCGCTCTCTTCCCACCCCACATGACCTTGGGTGCGGCGATTCCCCTTCGGCGGAACTCGGCGGAAAGGAGGATAGACACATCTCATGATGCACAAGATGGGCGAGAGCGAAACTGTTCAAGATCGTATATAGGTCAAACGTCCAGCTGCTGACTGACCACCTCCTCTCATCGGTAACACTCTTGCCACCCCTCACTCACCACTTCTCACACCGACAAGCTATTCACCATGGCACCCGGCGCCCTCAACGTCGGCCACAGCGCCCACTCGAACGAGCTCCACCGTCTGCTCCAAGGACGTGAGACTCGATGGTACAAGGGCCGGCTCTTGAGGCTCAACTTGATCTTGCTCCTCCTCCTCATCACGTCGAGCACCAACGGATACGATGGTAGTATGATGAACGGTCTCCAGACCTTGTCGTGAGTGCCTGTTCCCGGCGTCTTCTGCATCCCGCTGATTGCCAGAACCTGGAAGGGCTACTTTGGCGATCCCCAGGGCGGTCTCCTCGGTCTCTTCAACGCCATCCAGAACATCGGTGGTATCGCTGGTCTTCCCTTCGCCCCTTACATCTCGGACAGATTCGGTCGTCGCATGACCATCTTCCTCGGTTGCATCCTCATGCTCATCGCCACTGCTATTCAGACTGCCGCCCAGAACATCGGCATGTTCATTGGTGAGTCGTGTGTAGTCGAAAGTGAGCAGGGCAGAGCTGACTCGCAGGTGCCCGCTTCCTCATCGGATTCGGTCTCTCCTTCGCCTGCATTGCTGCTCCTGTGCTCATCACTGAGCTGGCATACCCCACCCACCGTGCTCCGTGAGTCATCCCATCTCTGACCTGGGCCCTCGCTGATCATCAGCATCACATCCCTCTACAACTCCACTTGGTACCTTGGCTCCATCATTGCCGCCTGGACTACAGTGAGTACTGGTTTGGTTCTCAGCTCGTTGCAATACTGACCTGATAGTTCGGGACCTTCCGCATAGACTCGACCTGGGGCTGGCGCATCCCCTCGCTCGTCCAGGGTGCCCCCTCTGCTCTCCAGGTCCTCCTCATCTGGTTCTGCATCCCCGAATCCCCTCGGTGGCAGATCGACCACGGACAGGACGCCAAGGCTATGAAGACGCTCTGCTACTACCACTGCAACGGCGACGAGAGCGACCCGCTCCTCAACTTCGAGTACAACGAGATCAAGGACGCCATCCGGCTCGAGAAGCTCGCCAACAAGTCTAGCACCTACGCCTCCCTCTTCACCAACCCCGGGAACCGTCGCAGGATGCTCATCATCATCCCCATCGCCTTCTTCTCCCAGTGGTCGGGCAACGGTATCGTCTCGTACTATCTCGGCAAGACGCTCGACGGAGTGGGCATCAGGTCTGAGGGGCAGAAGGTGAGCATCTTCTGGATAACGCAGAGACCTTTGCTGATCCCCAGAACCTCATCAACGGTATCCTCCAGGTCTACAACCTCGTCACTGCCTACATCGGAGCCCTCGTCGTCGACAAGGCCGGACGTCGTCTCCTTTTCCTCACCTCGACCGCCGGTATGTGCGTCTCGTACGCCGTCTGGACCGCCTGTGCCGCCACCTACGCCAAGAGCTACACCACGGTCGACGCGGATGGTTACCCCATCGGCGCCAACACCTCGGCGGGTAACGCCGTCCTCGCTTCAATCTTCTTCTATTACGGCTTCTACAACATCGCCCTCTCGCCTTTGCTCGTCTCTTACACTGTCGAGATGTGAGTTCCTCCTTCAGAATCATTCTGGGCCTTGCTGATGATCAGTCTGCCCTTCCGCATCCGCTCCAAGGGTCTCATGGTCATGCAGATGTGTGTCAGCGCCAGTCTGGTCTTCAACCAGGTGAGTTTTGCTTGATTTTTGTCTTTTTCGGTCGAATTTTTGCTGACTCTCTAGTACGTCAACCCCATCGCCATGGACGCTCTCGACTGGAAGTATTACATCGTGTACACGTGCTGGATCGCATTCGAGTTCTGCTATCTTTACTGGGCCGTTGTGGAGACCAAGGGCAAGGACGGACGCGCCCGGCCGCTCGAGGAGATCGCCCAGCTGTTCGACGGCGAGCAGGCCCACGAGGACCTCCAATTCTACGGCCAGGCACTCGAGTCCGGTCGGCCCGGAGAGGCAGCGGGCGGTGTCAAGGAGAAGGGCGAGTTTGACGACGAGAAGCTTAGTGGCGAGCACGTCGAGAGGGTGGAGCGTCTCTAGGGTGGGGGTCTGTAACGAAGATTCACGAAGTAGTCAGAAGTCTTTAGGTCGAGGGCAGGTGTTTCTCTAGGTATTTAGGCATGCAAGTATAACTCCAACACATCTCTGGCTAGGCTTAGCAGCGCTTCAAACACTTGAAGACAGAAGGGATTGTCGTTGAGGCAAGAATTCTTACGTTCATAGACCGGGAGGTAGGGCGGCAAAACCGCACACACAGTCTCCAAGCTTTGAGACTCGGGCCACAGCCTCGGAGCACTGGACACGAGCTGACGTCTACCTGCTTCTACTGACTCTACTGATATGGTGCTGAACTGCAGATCATCGAGATCTCCCCGATAGATACCTTATAGACGTCCTCGACCCTCACCAAGCGCGCCCCCACCTCGATATCCTCCCCTGACTCCCTCATACATCATACTTCCCCCCGTCATCTTAAACGGTAGCCCTGCGCGTGCGTTTCCTCCTCGCCTCCGCCTACTCCTACAAATGCACTTTCCCCTGCCCCCACCGCCTCCCAGCGCCGTCCACGTCGCCGCTTGCTAGCCCTACGTCTGACCTCCCCCGCTTGGAGGAGGCCCCGAGCCACAGGCAGCGGAGATAGGGGTTTCCGCACAAACCCTCCAGCTGACCTTATCATATTTGCCCTGGTCGTCCCTGAGCGACTTCATAATCTCCTTCTCCCGCATCTCCACCAGCTGCTGCTGCTGTCCGTCCGTCAAGAGGCACCTCTGTGCTTGGGTGCGCGAAGGGAGGGTGTTGATACCGAGCTGAGCGATAGTCGCGCCGCTGAGGTGGGCCGGCTCGTCCTGAGCTACCCAGTAAGAGGAGGACGCAAAGTTCTCGAGCTTGATCGCCGACTCTGGAGTAGGCTTGACGGTGTTGCGCTTGTCCCGGCTTTGGATCCGACGACGCTGCGCGACCGCTCGGGTCCGGTCAGACGCGTGCAGCGCCAAACTCGCAAAGTCTTCGTCCGGTCCGAGATCCGACACCCATGTCACGTCTCTACCGAGAGCGAGGGGAAGGTCATCGGTGGCGACCGTACTACTGAGGCAGCTGGGAACGCCGTTGACATGTCCGCCCAAGCCGGCCGGCATGTCGTATAGGGAGCCAAAGTGGCCTGATATCGCCGGTCCGGGGCCCAAGGGGACTTCCTCCACCGTTTCGGGTATGCTCAGCGGCCCGCAGATATCCCGGAAACACAGATGGGTGGCCGTTGAGAGGGAGAGGTTGTACTGGAAGTCGAGCACGCAGTCCGCTGTCGACGTGAAAATATCAGGGTTGTCAACCCTCGCCGAGTATTCCTTGTAGTTGTTCCAGTCCTCATCGTTCTTGCCCCAGATGGAAGACACCGCCACGATTCTCAGCTGAGGCATGGCCTCCCCAAACCCTCCATCTCCTACATGCTCCATAGCTGCCGCCATATCGCACACTTCTCCTTCGCATCTCACCATCCGTAAGGTCTTCCTTTCAGTTGGGCTGGGACTTCCGCAGAATCTCCACGTGACTTCGCCGAATTCGAGGAGTTCCAAGTAGGTGACGTCATGTGACTTCTCGCGATACTCAATGAAGAGTCGCTTGGTGTATCGAAGTGGAGAGGTAGGGGAGGTGATGTCGAGATTGGATATGAGGGAAGGAAATCTGTCGGTGGCTATCGAGCCGTAGAGCAGTGGGGTAGCGATTTGCCTGAGCAGCTGAACGATCAGCTCATACTCCATGTTCCCTTTCTTCCATAAAATCGTGCTCACTCGTGATGTAAGACACGCAGCTGCCAGATCCGGTTGAAGAAGAGCATCGCGTGATGGGCGCGAGAGGGGTGGGGGAATGGGGACGTGGAGGAAGAACAGTATTTTTGCCCAGATATCCTCGTTGACGTGGGAGGTGTCTGCTGTAGTGGTGGTAGGCATTGTGATTGGTATGCCAGGCGGAGGGAAGGGAGGTGATCGGGGGAAGGAAGTTGATGGGAGACGTGACAGCTGCCGTGACCGCGCCCAGCTCCACATTCCTTTTGTACCTGTTTCAGATTGTTTCCGTCGGAAGTAGATACGTGATAAGCCTGACGTCAGCAACCATATGGGACTATGGCGCTATGGCCGAATGGAGCTGGCACAGGCGGGGACCTGGCCAGCCACTGGCGGTAATACTCCTCAACGCCGCTCCACGCGTGCCGAGCTGCAGGGATGACACATCGATCTTGAAACATGCCGCGTTACTGCTATACTGCTCTGTCCTTGCTTTGCCCTGGCTGTCTCCGGTCCGCCTCTGCCTCCCCCTGCGACGCGGCCCAACCACATTGCCCAAGCGTATAGTAGCCTAGACAACTGAACTTCTAGTCACGATCTCAAGCGCCCATCCGAGCGCCAGTCCCCCGGGCAAGAAAATCTCCGGCTCTTCTCCCTTTCCAACACCCTCAAGGCTCCGGACAGCCAAGCCTTTGCGCAAGATCTCCAATCGCACATCCTCGAATCCGGCGCCGTGTCGAATGAAGGTCAGGCGATACGAGTTATCGAATATCTCGGTGACGTTTGGAAAGAGGGTGAGATAGTAGGAGAGGAGCTCCGGGTCGTTCAGGACCGGTACATAGTCCCGGCAGTCTAGCACGCGTGGAGAGGCGTGAAAGAGGATTGAGCGGCGCTGTAAGGTCAGCGGCAACGCTCGGGATGACGCGACTTTTACACCAGCTCACGGGATCACTGAATCTAGGCTGGTACCTCCGATACCTCATCATCCGTATGACCCCATATTTCGCCTTGAGCGCCTGGGCATACGAAGGGCGGGACCAAGTGAGCGCCTGGGTCGATTGGGCGGGGGACAGGTGTTTGAATAGGCTGTCACGGAAAGGGGGGAGGGTCCAAAGTAGCGCAGCTGTGGGTCCATAGCTGGATTCGGGAGTGTCAGACATTGTCCTCGAGGTCATGAACGGGTTTGGGTGAATGGGGAGAGAGTGTGGGGGGTCGAAAGGAGGGAGATGTCTCTTGAGCGGCGAGGCTGTTGATGGACATTCAACCGTCATCAGTGATCCACTTCAGCTTTATATACCTCTTGGTCAGTGCAGTGAGCGTGATAGCATACGAGGACATGCCCGAAGCGGTGAGCGGGAGGTGTGCTGTCCAGAAGGATTGCCCGGAACATGGGATCCCGGAAGGCCGGCACTAGGCGGCACCCTATGAGCGTGCGGTAGGCTTCAAGAGGCTTCACGCTATCAGAGTTTCCTGTCATGGGATGTCGGATTTCTGTATACACCACGCCCAGGAGTGTGACTGTGTTTTGTCGCCAAATGAAAGAGATGTATGAAGGCGAGTTCAGCAAGGACGTTCACCTCGGTCATCGGCCGAGCGTCGAGAGCGTAATCGCCAAGTCATCAGGCGACCTTCCACGTCCACACCTCCACGAGCCATATACTACACCTCATAATCTATGCTCACGTGAAAGCATTGGCGAGCGAAGTTAGCCACGACTACTCCTCATACACATTATGTCGCGCAACCGCCCAGCCCCCTTGTTCTCGTTGCCGAACGAGCCCTACCTGCGTCGACCCTTTCATCGCCGCTCGCCCTCCACGTCCGACGATGAGCTATACGTAGATCGATCCCTTCCAGCCTCTCCTACCTTCGAAGCGGAGGCTGCTCCTGGGCCTTCTCGGGCATATCGCTTTGCGGTGGAGGAAGAAGAGGTCCTGCGGCATGCCAGTCAGGCATTCCAGCAGCCTCTTGAGCGGCAAGACACGCCAGAATGGGCGGAGGTGAAGGCGGACCCGGAGGAAGAAGAAGACCTAAGAGAGATACAGGCAGAGGATGGGGACTATGCTGGGGTCGATGCGCAGCCACAGCTAGAGGAGGAGGATGACGAGGAGCCGCCGGACGAGAGACAGTGTCGGATCTGCTTCTCTGGCCAAGAGGAGGAGGATACCATGGGCAGGCTCATCTCGCCCTGCCTGTGCTCGGGAAGCATGCGGGTAAGACCACGGTCTGCTGATCCCTGCACAAGCTGACACTCTAGTATGTCCACGTCCAGTGTATCAACGCCTGGCGAGGTACAGGGACCAACGCCGTAAGTTGGATGAGCATTCTCTCAAGTGGACTGCAGCTGATTCTTTCAGAAAGCTTTCATGGGTGAGTCAAGATTGGAAGCCCATCACCTCAAATCCGGCTGACGACCAGAATGTCCGCAGTGCAAGCACCGCTACACGCTCCGCCGCACGCTTATATCCGGTCTCGCATCATCGCGCCCGATCCTCCTCCTCATCTCGACCCTCCTTTTCATCGGTCTCTCCCTCCTCGCCGGGCATATCCTTCACTCCTTCCTCCTCCGCTCTTCGCCCTCAACCATATCCCGCGGCAAGGCCGTCCTCCGTACTCCCAAACGCTCCTACACATCCAGCATCTTTGACATCTTCCAGGAAGACTGGGATACCTTTGACAACGGCGTCATCATCGTTGGCGGGGGAGGCGGCGCCCTAGTGTGGGACGTGGTCCTGGGCTCTATTCAGACTTTTACGGACGTAGCCAACCGGCTGCTCCTGCGACGCGACGGATTCTTCTCGGAGCTTGGGGCGCCGGAATGGGTTGGTATGATCGCCTTCGCCTTAGGAATCCGATTCCTCCTCGGTCTCGCCGTTCTGGGCAGTCTTAGCTTCCTCTCCCTCCTCCTCTCCCTGTCACTCTTTGCGCCACTCCAACTCGCCAACGGTCTGCGCGGGACCGGCATCTTCACTCGCCGCCGAGGGAACGGGAACGGGAATGGCGGCACTCCAGCCGGGCAAATTATGATCGTCCTCTTCGTCCTCATCGGAGCCGCCAATACCCTTGTCAAAGTGTACAGGCTGAACGAGCGCATCACGCAGCGCTTGCTGATGTACGTCGAGACGCAGATCCTCGAGGTCAACCCAGCGGAAAGGAGAGGGAGAGCGAGGGAGAGGAGGAGAAAGTGGTATGTCATCTGGTGGAAAGAGGGGCGATGGGCGAGGAGGGAAGGGTGGGAAGAGGTGCGGGTGCGGCTCTGGATGGGCGCTAGAGAGGGACTTGGACCAGTGTGGGAGCGCATGTGGACTGGAAGGGGAGGTGCACCGAACGCGATCGGGGTTGAGGGGTAGTGACAACCATTGAGTGGGGGCAGCGAGAGAGTTCATCAGGCGGGTCTTAGATTAGTTGTATAAACACCTGGGAATAGGCTCTCAGCTGTAGATGACCATTCATACTGACACATACATGAACTTCGCGCCGCGCAATCGCCTCGCCCTTTCCCCGGTGATCGCGCGATCACTCCATCACCACCACCTGCTCCATCGCCGCAGCTTCCGCTTGTCCTTTCCCGAGCAGACGCGAAGCATATCCCCAGCGGTCATCGTGCCACTTCCCGTGCTTATCCCAGTGTCCGCTCCGCCCTGGTGGGTTGTTCTCGACATCCGAGATACCGCCTCCTATCAACAGACTGGCCTTTAGCTACCGTAGATTCCTCAGTCCCTCATCAGAGAAACTCACCCGACAGCAATCCAGATCAACCAAGCCCACATCATCGCCAACCAGAACCGCCTGAGGGCTCGCGACTTGGCCACCGCGGCTGATGCGGGAGGTGTCCATCCGCCCTCCGAAGTGGGATGGTATGATTCAGTCGTACCGTATCCATCTCCGAGGTGCTGGTGGACCAGTCCTTGCGATCGTACCGGCAAGTGGGTCTGGTGAGGCGGCTGATTCAGTCCAGAGCCTGAGGGTGCGGTATCTAGACTGATCAGCGGTCATTCACTCAGTCCAGGCCCATACGTCTATCGTCCACATCTCAGCTGCGTCCCTCGTATATCCCATGCCTATGACTTGCATACGAAGGGTGTAGCGGTCCGCACTCGACGGGTCGAGACTCAGAACAGGAGGGAGGTATACTCACAAGGTGGAGGAGCTTCCCCTTGTCCAGACCCGCCCGCGGCAGCGTCGGTCTGCTTCGAAACGGCAGTAGCGTAAGATTGCTTGTTGGACATGGTTGTGGTCGGTGGAGTACAGATAAGAATGGGAAGAGTATGAGAGATGTTGTATCACACGCAAATCATTAGCTGCAACAACGCTTGCATGGTGGGTGGCGACAACAGCGTCATCGCCTCGCGGCCTACTGTAAGGAGCCACGTGGCGAGACGTGGCAGTCTATATGGCCGTAGCGCGTAGCTGTCTCTGCAAGGTCCGCATCGGTATCTTTCTGTCAAGGGTGCAGCCTGAACAGGAGCCTACAGCAGATAAATAAAGCAGATAGATGCATCCAGCGCAATCAGCCGCCGAGATCAACCCAATGCCCTCTCCCGCCGTCAGACTCCTCGTCTCTCTCCCGAAAGACCCCTCAGTACGCCAGCCTCTCCGGCTCCTTCCGTCCAATCCACGTCCAGCTCTCGCCCAGGCTGAACGGCGCCGTGAGGTGCATGTCGACAGAAGAGGACCCTACCCGAATCTCGTAGGTGCCCTTCTCGGCAACCCACGCCTTCTGGGTGACCGAGTAGTATGAGAATGCCTTGTGCTGGTACAGGTCAGCTGTATGCCCATGATGTGCCTGATAGACGAGATCCGGGACTTACATCAAGGACCACAGTCAAGCTCTTGGTCTCTCCAGGCTGAAGATGAGCCTTGGCGAACCCAGCGAGCTCAATGTCCGGCCGAGCGACCTTGGGCGAGTACTGGTGAACGTAGACCTGGCCGACTTCCGCGCCGGCGACGTTGCTGGTGTTGGTGACGTCAAACGACACTTCGGCACCGTAGGGCTCGACAGGGGATACGCTCAGCTCACTATAGATCATGTCAGCTTGGTCCCAATTGTGAGGTTGGTCAAGACCCACCCGAACTTGAAAGTCGAGTAGCTCAATCCGTACCCGAATGGGAATTCGCTCTTGACCTTGCCTGGCCGGTCGAAGTGGCGGTACCCCACCTCGATACCCTCTCCATATACCGTCGTCACGTCGTCACCGAATCGACCGTTTCCATGGCTCGGCCAATCCTCGAGCTTCTGGGACCATGTCAGGGGGAGCTTGCCGCTGGGATTCTTGAGGCCAAAGACGACGTCCGAGATGCCACTTCCACACTCGTTCCCGCCAAAGAAGGACTGAAGAACCGTGGTGGACTCAGCGAGCCAAGGGAGCTCGACGGGCATGCCGGACTGGTTCGCGATGATGGTCTTCGGATTGGCGGCGAGAACAGCGCGGACGAGGTCGTCGGTACCGGGAGGTAGCTTCATATCGGACCGGTCATACGCCTCGGACTCCCATTCGCTGTTTGTGCCGATGACGACAATGGCCACTAAGAGATCAGCACTTACCATTTCCACGTACTATGGGTACTCACCGTCAGACTCCTGGACCAGCTTGACAGCTTTAGCGATTTCAGTCTTGGCGTCGTATTTGGGCCGACCACCAATCCGGATACCTCCTCGTCGACCGGCCTGTAGCGTCAATCCCGGCACCGAAGAAAAGGAGATATCACTCACGTAGGGAGAGTGTGCGTTCAGCTGCTTGAAGTTGGAGAAGCGGACTTCGAACTGGTAAGGCCTGCCAGCTTCGACCTCGATCTCGCCGAATCGCTCTTCCGCGCCAGTGTTGAACTAGGTGTCAGCTGACTATGAGATCAGCAGAGAGGGGACTTACGAAGAGCAGACCCTCTTTCTGATCCGTCGAGTTGTCGACCACTTTCTTTCCGTCCACGTACAGGTCGGCTTGGCCCGCCACGCCCAGACCCAGGATCCACTACACTGATCAGGCTATCATTCCACTAATCCCAGCGAGAACACACCTTGCCGCCTACATCGGGCGTGAAGACTGTCTTGAGCGAGACGTATCCCCTGACCGGGATGGTCTTTGGAATGCCGTCGATGAAGTAGGTGAACGCGCTGTTGTTGCACTTCCGGAAGACGGGCTGGACCTCCTTGCCATTCCATGGACTGGGTGTCAGATGGGCTGCGACTGCCAATCGAGGCAAGGTGCTCACTTTTCCTCGTAAAAGTCGGCACACACAATTCCCACATCCGCCACTCCAGCCGGCAAGCTCAAAAAGTCCGTCAAGAGCGGCGAAAAGCTCGAGCCGTCCGCTCCGATGGTGTATGAGACCTGCGCCCCGATCTTGGTCGCCTCCTCGGTGATAGCTTCCAGCGGAGTCACCTTGTACGTCGGCAGGAGCGAAGCGGACCCGCCGCCCGAGTAGGCTGCGATTTTTGCGTTGGGACCGATGACAGCGATCTTCAGGCCGGCCTTCAAAGGGATGGGAAGGACGTTGGCGGTGTTCTTGAGCAGGACTACACCGTCGCTGGCTGACTCGCGGAGGAGGCCTCGGACAGCAGGAGTGTCGATGGAGCTCTCGAGCGCTTCGAAGGGAATACCGGAGAGCTGGGCGGTCTTGACGTATTCAAGCACCTGGCCGTCAGTACTGCTCGGCGCATAACTCACCCTCAGCACACACTCATCCACATCCGCCGTAGTGAGCTTGCCCGTGATCATGTCTCTCTCGACAGCAGCGCCTCGAACCATCGATGGGCCCGGCATCTCCAGGTCCAGCCCAGCCTTGATGGTCTCGTACCCCGGCGTCGTTCCTGACCAGTCCGACATGAGCATGCCATGGAAGCCAAAGTCATCCCTGAGCACCTTGCGCAGAAGGTATGACTGCTCCACGACGTGCTGCCCATTGACCTTGTTGTAGGAAGGCATCTTACCGGTCAGCTGTAGGTCACACTTGTCTGAGAAGGACGTACGAATACCGCAGGATCGGCCTTCATCTGGATTCGGAAAGGCTCGAGGTAGATTTCGTGCATCGTCCGCTCGTCCATGACCGAGTTGCTGCTCCGGCGGTGATTCTCCTGCTCATTGCCAAAGAAGTCTAGTCATCAGCGATGTGTGCTCGGCCTGCCGCTTCCCGTTGGGACAGCTCACGCTTGGGGTCTGGGTATATCAGCTCTCTGACGTCAAGCTTGCGACATGAAAGGAGGACTTACTGGTCATGACCTGCTTGGACTGGACGCCCTCGATCCAGGCAAGAGCGGCAGTGCCAGAAAGATGGGGATCTGCGATATCAGCACCGCTCAGGGGCCAAGAAGAAGGACTTGCCCTCGCCAAAGCTCTCGAAGCCGCGCCCGCCGCAAGGATGCCGCTGGATGTTGGTCGTAGGACCAAGGATGCAGTGCACGCCTCGAGCACGACATTCTTCGCCAAGCGCTTCGCCAATGCGACGGATGAGGTCGACGTCGAACGAAGCGCCAAGAGCTGTCGCGCACGGGAAGCAGGAAGCTGCAGCGCCATTCGTCCCTTGATATCAGCCATGTCCACCGTCAAAAGACAAGCTGGAACTCACAAGCTGTACCACGCACACCGTTCTACATATTGGCTGAGTGTCTGTCACACCTTAATAGTAGAGCTCACCGGTCCATCGCTGCACTATATGATCAGCTGCAGTCCGTCGAAAACATTAGGGAGGAAAGGACTTACCCGGACCCTCGGCACGCCCAGTCGCTTCACCGGCGCCGTGTGCCACATGTCATCTCCGCTCAAAAGTGCAATCTTCTCCTCACTCGACAGCTGCTTCAGTACCGCCACGGGGTCGATGGAGGTCGGCGCTGGACCGGCCGGAGTCGGTGCCGGTGCGAAGGCCTTCTCGACCTTCTGGATCCCTTTGGCGATCAGGTTGCTCATGATGTTGGGAGGGGCTGTGAGCAGTGAGTAGTGAGGGAGAGCAAAGACAGAGTTATAAAGAGAGGGGAAGAGGGGGAAGAAGGTCACGAGCCAAGGCTATATACCCTCATCTTCCCCACCCTGGCGGCATCATCTCGGACTTTCGGAAAAACACCAGGGACTTCGGATGAAAGGTGGCTCCGGCCGGAACGCGTGTGGGAGGGGTAAGATGGCGGTGGCCTTCCTGGTAGATAGCGATGCGCGCGAGTACACTACGAGCACCCTAGGACAGGAGATGGACAGCCTTGCTTTCAGGAGGTGGGGGATGAAAGGGTTCCCGACGCGAGGGAGTCGCGAGGGTGGTCGCGTCGGTCGTCCGAGGGCGATGAGGTCATCTCGATGGTGCCCCACAACTGTCATTCCTTCCGTCGTGCGAGCACTCAATAACTCTGTACCAGCGCATCAGGGTCTACTGAAACGTCCGTGTAGCATGCTAACTCCCCTCCCGTCAACAATGGCCTATACTATGATACAAATTCTACCGTGCAACTAGCTAAGACCAGTCATCTACTCGACATCATCAGTCGTAAATCTCCCCCGCGTGATACACGACATCCCCCCTAGCACCTACCACCACCCTCTCAACGATGATGGCCGTACTGCCCTGGTACCGCCTGACTTCTCCTGTACTCGGACTGCCCTGGTTGCGGTCCCGGACCATTTGGAGGGTGTGGATAAGCCCCATACCCGCCCACCGGCGCGCCGAGCTGTGGCGGACGAGGGGGGTACGCCTGCGGTCGAGCTGGAGGGTATTGTCCGTTTTGAGGGGGACCAGGAAGCGCCCGTCTGGGATCATAAGGTACCTGCGGCTGCGGGTGGGCAAAGTCCGGTCGGGCTTGATACTGTTGCTGTTGTTGTGGAGGGTAAGGCATGGGCTGACCAGGCTGAGGGGGTGGGAGTCGTTGTGGACCCGCCCACATTTCTGGGGGTGGACCTGGCCGAGGGCCGGGATGTGGGTAGCCCTGCCCATTTGGTGGGGGCCGGTGGAACACCTGACCAGGCAGCGGGCCGGCGCCTGGTGGAGGGGAAAACAGTTGGCCGGGAGCTGGATGGCTCGATGCGCGACTTGGGAAGGGAGGTTGTGGTTGAGAGGAACCGGGTGGGCCGAGTCCGGTCGGCGAATGTGGACTGACTGAGCCGGGATATTGAAAGATCTGGCCAGGCTGAGGACCAGAGTGGGACGGGTGCATGGGTCGCGAGCCTGGAGGTGGACTGCCCATTTGCTCGGGCCGACCCTCCGTGACGACCCGGCGCATCTGGCCCGCTGGACCTGGCCCGCCCATCGGAGGTCCCTGTCCATGTACCGGACTGGGCGTCGATAGTGTCCGCTGACGCGGATCCCGAGCAGGGTCAAAGCCGGCATTAGGTGGAGGTGGGGGCCCGAAGGACGACTGCGGTACGCCTCTGGGCAGACCCTGCACCTCGCGCGGAATGGGAGCCGAGTGTCCGTGATCCGATGCCGGACGTGTGTGTTGCTGCATATTGGGTGAAGGTGGGCCTTGTCGCCTGGAGTCGGGAGGGGCGAGATTGGGAATGGAAGGAGAGCGAGCGGGGTGACCGCCGGGAGGTGGACCATAATTTTGATATGGCTGCTGCTGTGGTGGCGGTGACGGACTCCCATTCATACCCCTTGCCCCTGCCTGCGGCTTCAATCCCGAGTCCCTCGAGTCCCTCGAGTCCCTATTCTCCCTCGCCTCCCTCGCACGCAGGTCGCTATCCACCAGCGCGTTCTGCATACCGTACGAAGGTGTCCGCACGGCCGCCTCTGCATCTCGCCCGTCCCGTCTACGTTCCGGTTTGGTCAACCCCTTTTTCAGCGTCGACTGGGGCGGTGCTGCCTGGACGACTTGGGGCGGAGGTACTGAGATCTCCTTCTCCCGATGTATTGGCAGACCGTTCCCCGCCTGGCCTCCCTCGAGGGATTTGGGCGGGGTTCCCTTTGCAGGCGGTGGCTTGGCAGGCTCCACTTCCTTCTTCTCCTCCTTATCCGCCTTCTTCTCCTCGCTGACGTTCCGACCGATAACGCCCAGATACCAGAACATCAAGTTTGATATGAGGACCTGTTCATATAGGGGCCGCCGAGCATTGGCGAGTTTGATATGTGATAACCGATAGACAGCGCGCTCGACGTGGATGGGGTACCGGGCGAAATTGCCCGCGCCGTTGGTCTGGAAGCCGGGAGTGGTAGGGGATGGAGCGGGAGAATGGCCCATCGACTTGGCCGATTTCGACGAGCCAAGAAGCGCCGCAGCGGCCGCGGGACCGGCCGTCCCAAAGTTTGACACGGTCACAACCTCCTCGTGCTTCTTCTTTCCGCCAAAGAGCGAACCGAGGAACCCCTCCTTCTCCTTCTTCTTTTCCTTTTCCTTCTTGTCCTTTTTGCCAAAGAACCCGCTCTTCTTTTCCTTGACGGACGACGAGGATGACGCAACGGTGGACGAAAGGGAGGCGGAGGAGTCGGGACGGGTAAGAGGGGGTCGAGCGTCGATGGGAGAGGGACCGAGGCTTTCTTGACTCTTCTGATGCTGAAGAGCCAAGCCGGGCGGGACGGATTGTCGAGTGACGGGTGGAGCCATACCAGGAGGCAGCTCGTATTCCGCCGCCGCCGGCCGCTGCGTCGCCTGTGGACTGGTGGGTGAAATAGGTCGTGGACGGGGTGTGTCAAACGCGGGTGGTACCTCCAGTTTCATCCCGCTGACTTTGCGCATCCCTGTCCGCGGCGCCCCCTCCTCGCTGTTCTCCGGGCTAGGACTGGAGAACTGCCGCGACATGGGATCATTGACCGATTCCTGCGTTGGCGTCTTTTCACCAGAATCCCACTGCTCCCGACCGTGGTATCCGGGTGTTATTGGGGGTAGGCTGAGCTTGCGATTCTGAGGGGGTGACGAGTCGGGACTGGCCGACATACTCCGGTCGCCCGATTCCGAGCTGAGCGAGCTGGTCCGCGATGACCGATACGCGTCAAAGATGACACCCTCGTCGGTCGTCTCGTCCGATGCGCGGCGATCCTCGAGCCGTCTGGATGACGATTGATGCTCGAGAGCATCCTGGTACCGCTCCTCGTACTCGTACCCCTCGCCCGACTCAGGTCGCTCAAAGCGCTCGAGGGGGTTGTAGTGCTCCTCGCTTCCTTCGCCATCATCCCCGTCCGATGCTTGGCGCGCATCCTCGCCGTCCTGTCGGGGCCGACGAGAAGCGGGAAAGCGTCGCCCGCCGCCGTCTCCTGACAGATGCGCTTTCCGGATCCGTGTACGGGCTGTGCGACGGATGATCGAGCCAGGTCGAGGAGTGACAACAGCTTGGTTCTCTTCGTCCCCTTGAGCTACGTCGTCTTGGAGAACTGACTATCAGCTTTATACCTAGCGCGCGCCAAAGTCACTCACATCCTGGTGCGACATTCATACTCAAGCTCCTCCTCAGCATCGTCCGCATCTGTGTCGGATCATCCGACCCCTCTTCCACGCTGTCCACCATCGTTTCCAACCTCTGCAGGTCTTGCAGCGTCAATCCCTTTTCGCCTCCTCTACCGCGATATATGCTTCCCCGCCCATTTCGGGTCGGGACAGGCGGAACCTCCTCCTCGATCGCGTCCCCCGCTCGGGGCTGATACTGCTTGGACAGCATACTCCGCTTCCTTCCCAATCCATCTCCGCCCGCTCGCCGCCCCGAGCCCCGACGGTTCAGCCAAGAGCCAGAACGCGCTAGTCCAGGCGCCGCGCCCGTATCGTCCCCATCTGCATCCTCCGGGTCGGCCGATGTGTGCGCCTTGAGAAACGCCTTGAACTCGCCCGGAGCTAATTCGGGGTGTAGGTGCGCAGGGACCCAGAAGAGCGAGCCGTCATCGTCCAGCCCGTCAGGCGTGGCGAGGGTGACATCGTCGTTGGAGGTGTAGGCTGTAGATGATGCAGAAGGTGAGGGGGATGGAGGCGGGAGATCCGGGTCAACGGCGAGTGCGCCCGGACCGGGTGAGGAGGCGGACCGCCGTCGTAGGTTTCTGAGGGTCAGCTACATTCAGACTCGGAGAAAGATGCCAGCGGCACGAATAGGAACTTACCGTAGCGTCTGTAGCTCGCGCTCAATCTCATCCTCCGAGATCCCAGCAGACATGTTGGGTACCCGTTATTCGAACCGGTGACGTCCGAACGGCGGCCGCTCCGGGGCAAAGCGATCTTGTCAAGAGCGCTGCCCGAGCGTAGAGGGCTGAAGACTGAGGACAGTCCTCTCTATATCGACCGGCGATGACTCGAGCGAGTTGTAGACTGTTGTCTTTGCGGCCGCTCCGCGCGCATGGACCCTCGCCAAACTGTGTCTCCAGTCAACGGTCTCGTGACACGTCTAGCTCTCTCGCCTCCCTTGCCGCCTTTGCCAGTCCGACTTTCTGATGGGGAGTGTGCGTAATGGTCGTTTGCTGCAAGTCGATAACGGAGCCCCCAGTCAGAGTTGGTATACAAGCCTATACAGCGGTCGAGACAGTACAGTGTACGCTATAGCGCCAGGTTGCATGCTTCGGGCACAGCAGCTCGGTTGATTGGGGCGTAAAGGGAGGGGTCAGCTAAGATTGATGGCCCTATTAAGCAATTTCCTTAGCGGAATCAACCTTGATTAGGTATTTCAAGCTAATCAATTCTAATTTCAGATACGCTGCTGATGATGAAGGTGGCGGAGAGAGCGGGGCTGTGGGACAATGGCCCTATGGGTGATGCGTATACATTGCACGTCTATGTCGGAAAGCTACCGGTCTCCCAAGGTCCCTCAACTACCAGCTATACAATGTTCCGAATCCGTCGCTGGATTGCCCCACCACCTCGGCCCATCCCACTGCGTCAGCACCCCAAAGAGAAAGTAGATCGTCAGAGCGGTGATGGATGTACCGGCGTCCAGCGCTGAGCTGGGGGCTATCAGCTTGTTGCATACACAGCTCCGGCAAACGAAGATGGGATAGCGTACCTTATGACATAGACGTATCGATTCCATGTCTTTGGATACATCTTTGCCACCCATTCGTGTGCGGCGACAGCGAACGCCACGCTGGTGAGGATAATATTGGACGGACTGACAGATCAGCTCTGACCTCCCATTTCCACTGTCAGGCAGTCATAGCTCACTACTGTGGCACCTGTGTGGCTCCATGACACACGATCGGAAACACAATCTTGTTCAGCTTCCATCCCGGCCACCGCTTATGCGCCCACCAGCACACAACAGGCACGATCGCGCCCAGTATGAAGCCGGTATACAACCAGAGATATCGACCAACGAAGAAACGCGCGGGAGCGACAGCGCCCCAGATGATGGAAGCCGAGTAGAAGACAGCGGGGGCGCGGCCGGTCCATTGGCCGGTGGGGTCGAGAAGGGTGCCATCGAGATAGGGCCGCTTTTCGTTGATGACAGAGACGAGGGTGAAGTCTGGATACGATCAGGACGGCCTTAAGAGAAGATGAGGAAGAGGACTTACAGTTTGTGAGTGCTCCCAGGACGGTACCGAGGATCTGACAAGCAAACATCTCACGGGGCGGTATTGAGGTATACCAACCAAGCTTGAGATCACCAACCAGACCCAGCGCTTGGGACATGGCCATATCTGACAAGTGAGCTGATGCACCGATGACTGTGCTCGAGAAACAGTCAGCTTACAACCGAAGCACTTGAATGTTACGCTACGCATGTCAGCCATGTCCGAGAGACGCCTGCGGGCCAGCTTACTTTCCGATGGGTTTACCAGGCATGAGCACTCCAGCGACACTGGATATCAGCGGCCAGATGCAGTACGTCCGTCAGTAATGGCACTGACAATTCCGTCAAGACGTTCTGGCTGCTCAGCTCCACCCTCTCCAGCAATGTGAAAGGATATACTCACCAATCCGATCTGTGTATTACTGACCGCAGCAATGACTCCCACGCTGAGCCGAGTCAGCTACAAGTGCTTCTCACGAAACCAGGCGCCAACATACGGGATGAGAAAGAGAGCAGCAATTGCTATAGACAAGGTCAAAGCCCAGATTGGCATCTGCAGCGGAGTCGTCTTGACAAGGATGACTGCTAGATGAGCTATCTCTCCCTGCGCGCTGTGCAAAGTTGGAGGAGATCATGACAGCTCACCTGCTGCGCCAAAGTTCAGAGCTAGCAGACCAATATACCAGCCATGCGGAACAGACTGGTATGACCGCATGAGCTTGCTGGAGTGTTAGCTGTCACAGGCCGAGGCAGTGTTAAGGACCAAGCAGCTTACTTGTGCGTGTCATTGAGCTCTCCCTTGTTGGTGAGGGCATGTTTGATCTCGTCTCTGTGCCAAAGCCAGACATGCACCAGGACGCTAGTGAGAGCGGCGAAGTTCAGACCGTATGATACCGCGCTAGACTGTCAGTTGCAGTCTTAGTCTCACATGTTTCGTGGGAAAGCACAAGGAGACTTAAAGCTGACAAGAACGGGGTAAGAAGCAGAGGTGCTGCTTTGTCCCATGCCTCGACGTTCAGCGACAGATCCTTGTTGAGCACAGCCGTAACGTCGAACCTGGCCATCAGTAATGCTTCTAGCCTGGAGTACTCACTTCTTGAATGTTGAGGTGAACAATCCGGGTGATACAGCTGACGGAAAGTCTCGAGCACCCCTATCACATCAGCTTGCAATTCCTGCTTGAGGATCCTATGCACATACCAGAAGTTGAACACCAGCATAAGCGGTACTACAACCCATACCATGCCTACCAATCCACCAAAGTAGTTGCCTAGTGCCCAGTACGGAGTGTACAGCGGACCCGCCGTGCCTATACTGGACCAGTCAAAGCTAAAGTCCAAGAAGCCCAGGCCGTCATATGCCGAGCCGAGGGTCCGGAGCCACCACGACTTGTTGTCGATCAGGCATAGTACCGATATCGAAGTAAGCGTGGGAAAGAGGAGGAACGGGAGGAACTGGTACAGAAACACAGCGAGGAAGATGACCAGAAACACCTTCAACCGCTTTGCCGTCAAAAGTTTCTGCGTTCGAAGAGTTGCGGACGAGGAAGTGGCAGATGGTGTAGGATAGAGCGTGGTGAATAGTTGGACGGTGACGAGGGTGGAGGGCCAGTACATTGCCGGAGGGGAGACGAGGAGGTTGTGCACCATTCCGGCGAGGCCGAACCCGATACACTGGGTTGTGAGGAGGAGGACGATTGATGCCGTTGCGGAGAGGGTGGTGTGGAAGTAAAGGTCCATGATGGCCAGGATGTCGGTGGCGTAGGCGGATGCGGCGCCGGACGAGGCGATGACGCTAGGCGATCAGCCTTTCCAGTCTTAGCCGAAACCTCGGAAGCGATACTGACCTGACCAAAATTGCCTCCTTGATACTGAATCGTCCAGGATTTAACTTGACTCCCGCTATATGCCAGTGCGGCTTGACGATCCGCTCGTTCGCTAGTATTCGACCGAGCGGTAGGGTCGCGAGAATGACAAAATAGCTGGAGAATTGCGGCGCGTTGGACTTGAAGTAAAAGATCTGGGACGCCGAGGCGCCGATGATGCAGAATATGGAGCCGAGGAGGAGAGTGCGGAGAGTGAGTGAGGGGAGAGAGGGGTCATCCGAGGAAGGGACCGTCTAGATTGTCAGCGTGGGTCAGCAAGAGTGAGTACTGCGTAGAAGCAAGAAGGTGTGGGTGCAGGTGTGACCAGGTAGGGCTTTCTTTAGACAAGTGAAATAGCATCGATGCATGGTTGCAGGAGCAACGATAACTCACGTCTGCTATTAACTGCTCGATCTTCGTGCCTTTGCCAACCATTTCCTCCAGCACCTCCCCCTCATAATCCGGCGGCAGCTCATTCAGCAAAGCCTCCTCTTCCTCAGCGACTCCTTCTTTCCTCCCGCCTCGCTCGTCATGCAGAGCGCTTCCGAAGTCGGCGTCATTAGAACGCCCGCCTGCTAGCTTGTACTCCTCGTCGACCCCGTCCTCATCGCTTCCGTTTGACCCTCGACGGCTCTTGCCCTTGTCCAGCGATGGGAGCTCGTACGCCTCCGCTTCGCTCGGGCTGACGGGTCGGCGCGGCATTTCGAGCACAACGGCTAGTTCTCTTCGATTAGGGCTGAGCCATGGCTGTCCGTGGAGCCCTCTTACCCAGTGTAGATGGCTGAGATGAGGTATCATGACGACGGAATTGTGGCTCACGCGTAACGCGCAGCTGCATTCCTCGTCATGGCTTATCAAAAAGTGACGTGTTGCCCATTCCTCATTCCTCAACGCACCCGCGTCCAGCTCAGGCTCAGGCCACTACTGCATCGTTACTTCATCATTAGACCTTTCCACATCGTGACTCAAATAGCTCAGACCCACCTCCATACCACTTTCTACAGTACGGAGCTGGAATTATACTCACCTGGAAACCCTTCGGAACGTCAGGACAAAAGCATCCTTGAATCGTCAAGCCAACCTCCGTTACCTCGATAGACCTCTTTCAACATGGTGAGTTGCGTTGAGCCCTTGAGTCACAGTGTACGGGATCGAGCTGATTCCTCAGGCGCGACGATATGATAGTAAGCTGCCCCGTCGCGATGACGAGATCAAGCTCACACACCATCAGGCAGAACGACGATCTTCTCCCCAGAGGGTGAGTCTTCAGAAGTCTTTCATCAGTGAACACTTAGCTGATGAATGTAGGGCGTCTGTACCAAGGTCAGCTAGCGCCTCGACTACCGCGTCTAGGGACGAATGCTGACTTGTTCAGTGGAATATGCCATGGAGGCCATCTCGCACGCTGGAACAGTCCTCGCCGTGATGTCGAAGGAGGGTATCGCCATGGCCGCGGAGAAGGTGAGCTAATCCCTCTGCGAGCATCGTGTACCTGATTATATATGAGGCCATATGCGAGAAGAGTAGCTGACGTCTTGCGAGAAAGTGACAGGGAAACTCCTCGATCTCTCTCTCGCACCAGGTGGTGAAGGCATGGGCGGTGTCGGCACTGAAGCATGGGGTGGAGGCGGAGAGAAGATCTTCCTCTTGAACAAGTAAGCGGTCGAGAAGGGTTTTTCTCCACAGGACTGACTCTTGAGCAACATCCTCGCTGGTCTCGCTGGTATCACTTCTGACGCCAATTCGCTCGTCAACTTTGCCCGAAACAGCGCGCAACGGCATTTGTTCACATACGATGAAGACATCCCCGTCGAAATGCTCGTTCAGCGCCTGTGCGACATGAAGCAGGGCTACACGCAATTCGGAGGTGAGCCTCTTCCATCTCAGTCATGGGGTAATGCTGACTCCAGGTCTGCGTCCTTTCGGTGTTGCCCTTCTTTATATGGGCTGGGACCCGCTGCACGGTTTCCAGCTGTACCAGTCTGATCCTTCCGGCAACTACTCGGGCTGGAAGGCGACGTGTATCGGTTCCAACCACTCGGCGGCGACCTCGTTGTTGAAGCAGGACTACAAGGACGATCTGTCGCTTGAGGACGCGCGGCAGCTGTGTTTGAAGGTGATGAGCAAGACGATGGACAGTACCAAGCTTGGAAGCGAGAAGCGTGAGCTGCTATGATCGACTTGAGTTCGTCAAGAGCTCACGCAATCAGTCGAGTTCGCGACGATGACCCTCCACCCTACCACCCGTCAACCCCTCGCCAAGATCTACCGGCCTTCCGAGCTGGACGAGCTGCTGCGGAAGTACGAGCTGGGCGGGACGAAGGATGACCAGATTGGAGCGGGAGAGGGATCGGGCGGAGGTGGTGGACAAGAAGGAGGCAACATTTCGTTGTCGACATAGAACAAGAAGTATGCAGGCTGTATGATCATGCCTGAGCAGCGGGATACCATTCACAGTGTTCATCAGGCGCTTACGGATATTACAACGAAAACACAATAGAGATCCGATACCACCCTTCATGCTCTTCTCATGCGGAGCGACACTACTTGCCCGATGGGTTCGCAGCGAACTTCCCGAGCTTCCATGCTCCCTGTCCGAGCAGCTTGGCACCGCCCGCAGCAGCCTTGCCGAGGTTCGACGTAACCTGCAGCATCAGCCCAGCACATAGTACGAGAACAGAAGCAAGACATACCTGTTCCCTTCGCTGCTGGGTCATCATGCTATCGAGACCCTCCTTCGCCCGTCCCAGACCCGCGGTCGCGTATGAGCTGGCGGTACTGGCGTACCCTTGCGCACTGGCGGGTAGGTAGGATGCTGGGCCGGTAGCGGGCCGAGGTTGGTTTGGAAGCGCGGGTGCGCCGGCAGCAGGTTGTGCTACCATGTCAGCATCAGTACTGAGGCCGACGTTACAGATGTTGCTCAGACATACCATTCACCACCCGCCTAGGCGGCTCACTCGGTATCCCGACCCCATGATTCCCAGGAGGGGGCGGCATCCTCCTACCATCCCCTCTTGTCGGATCATAGCCCCCTCCATGCTGTGCCTGTCCTCCCTGTCCGTTTCCCGGCCCACTTCCGCTCCCGCTCCCACCACTGGCGGCAAACGCAGAACTATACCCCTGTCTCGCCGAGTCGGGGGTATAGCTGAACCCCGATCCGGGTCGGGGAGGGGGAACAGGCTTGTTCTTGGTCAGGTCCGCGAGAGAAGAGTATTGAGCGGGTTCGGTCGCGGCGGGACGAGCTGGTGGGGCTGGGCGTAAGGAGTAGCTTGGGGGAGGCGCAGAAGAGGAGCTCGGGGGCGGGGCGCTGTAGAAGGGGTTCTGCATTGTACTAGGCTTTGATGGGAAGTGGGAAGTATGATAGCAAAGATAGGCATGACAGTAGCGCTGCTGGTGGCGACCGACCGCAGCATGACGCGCTTGGCATCAATGCGGAGCTGTCCGGGGAAGGTTACGGTTACGGTACGAGAGTAGTGGCGGTGGAGGGAGGCAAGGCGAAGCAGTCAAGCAGCAGCTGGGCCTCAGAAGCTTAGGAGAACCATGTATGCCTCCTGTAAACCATTACGAGCGCTCCACTATCTATCGAGATGACTTCCCCTCCTGCGAAAAATCCACGAACACCTCCTCGGGGTACACCCAATCCCTACTATCCTGCCGTCTTCGCCCTCCCCCGCCATCCCTTTCCAAGCTCTCCAGATACCGATCATGCTGCCCCTCCGGAGTAGCCAACGACGTCAACGAGTACCTCGAGACGCTCGACGCCCCATCCGAGAACACCTCGCTCTCCCTCCGCCGTGCTCGGGGTGGCTGGGCCAGCAGCCCCATTCCCGGTTCCGGTTCCGGTTCATGGATGGACCAAATGAATGGTGGAGAGGGCGGAGCGGTACGTGGTGTAGTCTGATGCGAGGTTCGCATGAGGTTGAGGAAGGAGCGGATGGTGCTCCTGCTTCTTGAGCCGAAGTGGGAGGATGGGGGCGGGCGGGATGGGCTTGGTTGGGAGGGTAAAATCCGGCTAAGCCGGAGGGGATGACGAGTGGGAACGAATAGGCCCGAGCGGCCATTCTCGACGGGCACCGCGCTGACGGCTGTCCAGCTCGAGTAAGCCGTGAGCGTAGGGAAGGTCGTTTTGGTATATACCGATGAAGGAGAGATGGGCGGTGGTGAGTCCGAATAGACGCTGTCGACAAAGTAGCGCATTTGTAATGCCGGAATGCCATCCTTCTCATCTGGTCCCACCGGAAGCTGCGCCTTCTGCAGCCTCGATGGCTGCTTCCTAGATGTGGACCGTAAACGGCGGGGAGGCGTCGGTGGGGCGTAGAAGGAGGATGTCGGCCGGCGCGGCTTGTGGCTTGTCCAGAACGAAGGGAGATCAAGCGGGTCCGGGTGGTCGACCGGGACGTTGGCTGGGGGTGCGAGCGAGAAACGCATCCAGTGCCGGTAAGTCCGCCAGAGACCGGGATACGAGGTATACACCATCAAGACAAAATATGCGGAAACACCTGCCCATCGTTAGCTTCTTGCTCATGTCCGCCTCGGCACATTTTCGTGGGACGGCCAGCTCACATTCGAAGGCGCGTCCCCACCATTCCGCCTTCCATCCCCGCACTTGCTCCATGATCACATACGCCATCCCACTCATTGCAGCCAGGAGTAGCAGCACCGCGGCGAGGACTGATCGCCGGGTAGGCCGGATATGGCCAGACGGGTGACCGATATTGGAGTACTGCACCGCGAAGAGTGCCAGAGTGAGGGGGATAGTCAGGATGAGCGGGGGAAGTAGCGCAGTCGGTCGAGCAGACGATCAGCTACATATGTCTACCGCAGTTTGATGTCGACACGACTTACCTATCCTCCACCATGGATCCCGCTCAACACAGTAGAGACCCCACCATTCCCCAAAACCCCCGCCTACGCTTCCACCTCCGGGTATCGCCTTCTTGCTGAAGCCTTCCATTCCCGCGTCGGCCAGAATCGGCAGGACCGGGATGAGCGCGTAGGAGTAGATGAGAGAGATGAGATAGCGTGTTCGTGGTACCGAGGGCTGTGGGTTGGATGGGGTAGGCGATGACTTTAGGAGGGACTGCAACAGCTGTCAGCTCTGATGGCCCGCCAGCTTGATCAGGGCAAATAGAGAACTCACGTATGCTATCATCGGAAGATGAGCGAAGAGCGCAGTAGAGAGATACGCAGATCTGTTTCTCAGCGCTGAACCTGAAGCTGACACTCCAAGAAGAGGGAGCTCACATGACAGTATCCACTTCGCACATCAGTATCACAGCGGGCGATCCTCCATCACGCCGTGATCCCTCCAGAATCTGCTGTGATAAGAGTGTCTTTCCAGCTCGTATTATCTCCAAGCAGATGAGGGAAACGCCGATAGGTCCAGCTCGGGATATCGGGCTGAGGGAGGTCAGGCGGGATGGTAGGGCGTGCGGGAGGAGCGTAAGGAGGAGGGGAATGATGGGGATGAGGGAGAGAGCTACGCGGTGATCAGCTGAAGATCGCCTCCGAATAAGCAGGACGGAGAGACTTACAGAGATAGATGGTCCAGACATCAGGCATCCTTTAGCATCAGACAGAGGCAATGAGGCAGCTACTAGGCAGTGTGTGTCAGGACAGGCGTAGAAGGTGCGTAAGTAAGGAAAGCCAGCATCGGCATGAGATGTCCACCCCAAAATAGGCTTCAGCCCGCAGAACCAGTCAACAGGAAAAAGCCTAAGCACTCGTCGGTATGGTCGTCAAGGAGTCTCGAGGTCGAGAACACCTGAGAAGGAGAAGGAGGTCACGCCCTGCAGGGGGGCCAACTTGAAACGTCTCATCTTGGTTACCGCCCACGGCTGGAGACTTCAGCTCGGCCGTCGCTCGGCAGGCCGTGCCTTGTATGTCCGTGGAGCGGTCTAGCGGGTCCGCCTGCTGTCTCGCGCTCGGTCTAGGGTTCGCCTGACCTAAGGTCGTCGGTAGTGAGGTAGAGGACGGACAGCAGGTGATCAGGCCTCGGATCGCGTGTCTTGCGTGGTTTCAAGAACATCTGCTTTAGCCGAAGTTTAACCGGTAGGAAGGGAGCCTTGCGAAGGGTGTGGCTGGTGCCAGAAGCGGGAAAGACAGAGCCTATGCGTGTAACAGACATCGGACAGGTTCTACTGCCCCATATTCCACGATCCATAGATCATATCAATGACTTACACCCAAAAAATCTAGATCTATTACCCCTGCACGCCCAAGGACCATCCTCGCGAAGACCGATTCCGCCACCGCTCTTATCCGCTACGTGCAGACCTCTAGATCAGCCGGTAGAAGGCACCATGTGGAGTACCTCCTGCTGAGGCATCGGCACATGTCACAGCGGTCCCACTCGGTGCCACCGATCTACGGCAGTTTTGTGGCTATCCTGTCAGCTTTGTCCTTTCCCAAAAAGGCTGGCCTGTTGGAGGGTGAAAGGTCTAACTCACAAGAAAATCATTGATAAAGAACCCCTGAATCGCTCCCGCTGTGTTCGCAAGCTCATCCTGCTGTTTTGCGCACTTGTCCGCGAGCTCCTGATTACTGGTAACAGTGAATTCGTAGCGCATGTCTCCGGTGCCGCCTGCAGGTATATCAGCTGGGTTCTCAAGACCGGACCGGCTCGATGTCATAACAAGGGTCAAAACTCACCGGTTGCAGTCTGATAACATCCAATGAACTCGTATCGCCGAGCAGACGCACTGGGGACTGCTTGAGCCGGAGGGTTCGCGATTCGCTTGTTTAGTTCCTCTCCTGAGTCGTCAGCATCTAAGCTCGGACATTGCATTGACCCCTTCACACGACGCATTCGGCCCTGTAAAAACAGGCAGACTCACTTCGAGCACCATATAGCTTCAGAGGTGGAGCAGGCGGAAGACCACTGTCACAATCAGCATCAGACCCCTCATCACCAACAGCTATGCCCATCATATGATCACCCAAAAACTGATCATGACAACTCACCGCCGCATTCGCTGAGCATTCGTCTCCACATCGACTCTACGTCTCACTCGATATCCAGCGGCAATTATTGGATATGCCACTTCCCTCGATTCATCCAGGAGCGAAGTGGTGTCGACACCGACAGCCAGCGCTGACGCATGCGGTATCGAAGGGGCGAGGAAGGTCGCGAAGAGGGTGAGGAAGAAGATCAGCCGCATTAGATAGTCAGATTGTTAAGACGAAGAAGTGAAGAAGGGTGATCCGGTGATCTACGAGCCATCGCAGAGATGCAGATGCCCGATGACTAACCTGTCGATTTTCCTGCGTGCCTGATCATTATCGCAACATCGGTACGGATGGGTGCCTCATGGTGCCTGACTTGACACTTCGTCGCTTCTGGGTTTTCGGAGATTTACCTGAGACCATGGCTGCGTTTAGGCTGTTGTTCGTGCAGACACACGTCGAAGGGCCTTGAAGAGGACAGGGACAGAAAGGACAGAGCTTGGCAGAAGAGGGCGGAAGGCGGAGACAGCAGAGACGCGGCGGAGAAGGGCGGAGACGGCGCAAAAATTGTGGCGCAGCCGGTCCGGGAAATTAGAGGAATGCTGCCGGCATGTCCCTCGGCGGCAGGATCTCCGCAGATCAGCTATCTGCGCTTCTTCAGCGTCAGCGATCACTGTCCTGCAGAGGCGTAGATCTTCTATCTCGAGCTGAGAATGATACTGTATGACAGGGGGCGGATAGGAGGGCATGGCAGAAGAGCTTGCGCGCGAACGGTCGGGTGGTGGCGAAACGTTAAAAGCTTAATTTGAAACACGTCATATGGACTTCCCCCAATCTCCGTGTTGGTGCAAAAATGTTTGCCTCGCGCGTAGAGCCAGGTGCATGAGCTTCCTGGCCTAGAGTCGTTGCCTCCATCGCCCATACACGGCCATCACCTTTGATCATCATACAGCTGGCCCGACAACCCCCGATATGACTCGATCAAAGAATGCCGCAAAGCGGAAAACAGGCAAGCCCGCTGCGGTTGCTCCAGCAAGCGCTACGGCAGGTGCCGGTCCCTCAAAACCTGTGGATGTAGCTAGTCTGCTCGGTATGTACCACGCTCGCGACTAGAATTGTAGCGGTACTGACCCTATAGATAAGGCGCACACTCTTCTCGCTCAGTCCAACTTTGAGCTCGCGATTAAGTTTCTGAACCGGGCAGTCGAGTGTGAGCCGGACAACCTTGAAGTGCGAGAAGTCCTCGGTGTGGCGGAGCTGGAAGGTGGAGATGAGGAAGTTGGAAGAGACGTGAGCTGCTACCGTCTTTGTGTGGGGACAAAGCTGATCGACAGCACCTGCTCCACCTCTTCCCTCCCCACACGCCATCCCCGCCCACAAACCCTTCGCCATATCTCTACCTCGCGCAAACAGCTGGTGACCCCCACGAGGCGCTGGGCTACTACAGTACCGCGGCGGCTATGATTGAGAATACGCTGGGACCTGCAAGTACCGATGCGAGCTCGGGCGAATTCGATGGAGGGGAAGGCGAGATGAGGGCGATGGGCGTGAGGGCGTTGGTGGCTATGATTGAAATATGGATGTCAGACCTCTGGTGAGTTCTCCCTTGACTGTCTGGGCGATCAGGGTTGACGGAGGCAGCATGGAACCAGCAGCTGAGGACAATTGCTCCACGCTCATCACACGCGCAACGACAATGGCACCGGTGGACGCTGAGGTCCAGCTCACGTTGGCAAGTATCCGGATGAGCCAGAGCCGGGTGGATGAGGCGAAGCAGGTCGTCGAGGGTGTTTACGACAGAATAAGAGAGCTGGAAGCATGTGAGGCTATTCCCTGGCCTGAGGAATCCAGCTGACCGCTAGTCTCGCCATCACTACCATCATACCCTACCCGCCTCGCCCTCGCTCGACAACTGCTCGAACATAATCTCCACCTCTTCGCACTCGATATCCTCCTCACCGCCCGAGAAGAAGACAGCCTCGAGGTCGAGAGCGCCTATCTGGAAGGATGGGCATACTACCTCCGTGCCAAAGCTCTCGAGGAGGGCACCGTCACCGCCACGCCCGACGCGGAGAAGAACAAGTCGGAAGAAACGGAAGGAGAGGACGACAAGGATCTGGAGGACCTCTCTGCGGCGGAGTGCATGTCAGAGTCGTTCCGCGCTCTCATTGAGTGCGCGCAGCTGTTTGAGGATCAGGAGTATCCGGACGAGGGGATTGGAGGGCATGTAGGGGAGCTGCTGGATGAGCTGAAGGAGCGGGGGGTCGTGCCTGCTATTGTGGAAGCCGGGGAGGATGATGGGGAGGGGGGTGAGGGATGGGAGGATGTGGAGATGAAGTAGGGCGGTGGGTCGACGGCGGTGTATAGGATGGGATCATGGACGGATACGCTGTCATGATTGGGTCAGTATGGGCTGACACATGAAGAATTCGACGCTCGCACCGCTGCTGACCCGCTAGCCCTCTTGTCGCCCAGCGTTGACTTGTGCAAGGTAGTCCTGCTCACATACTAATCGTGACTGACTTGATCTATACCTGCCCCAGCGGGTTGTCTCGATGGAACATACTAGAAGATGTGTGTCGGCGACATGCGGTGTGGCGGGTTATCATGAGGTGTGGCGGCTAGAAGGGATCTCGTGGAGTATCGGGCAATCTAGGCGTGAGTAAAAGGAGCGTCGTGTCACACGAGGCGTCACAGCACGATAAGAAGGGGCATCCTCGCCACTATACTCTTGCCATCATACTTCGTGTGTCTGACATCCCACCCATCCACACACACGCCTCCCCTTGAGAGAAACAGACGACATGGGTTACAGTGATGCCGGAGTGAAGCTCATCGTCGGTCCCGCCAGCCGAGATGGGCTGTCGCAAGACGAGGTGGACAAGCTTACCCAGATCGCCGGTCGCCACATCCTCGGGTTCGTGACGGCCTTTTCTGACGGCGAGCTCTCGAAGGACTACATGAGGGAGAAACTCAAATCGTCTTACCTCAATGCGACAACTGTTGGTCCGTCCAATGACCTCAAGTCGAGGCATGATGTGTGGGATGTCATGGAGAGGGCCCACTACGCTGGAATGAAGTGTTACGTCGTTGATGAGACGTGGCGGACCCTGCTGGGAAAGGCTGCCAAGGACCTCGAGACGCTGGTGGAGACGATCATGCAGAGTGAGAGCGGGTGAGTTTGCCAGCCGATCCAGAAGTGACGGAAGCCGCAGCTGACCCCCCTTCAGCAGGGAGACTGACGGGCTAACGGTGCCCGCGACGCGAACGGAGTTGGAGACGTTCTGCAAGAGAGCGGTTACTGCTGTTCGAAGTGACGCCACCACGCGCACACCTCTCCCTTGGCACCCCGTTCACAACCCGAAGCCATCCCTGTCATCAAGGGCGATCGGTCTTTTCAAGCGGTAGGAAGGATCTGAGTGGCGCGCGAGCAATGAATGTGTCTTTGTTTTGGGCGTGGTACATGACGAGCATGTACAGTGATGAATCGTTCTGATTTGCGGCTATGAAAAAGTCGATGATATGTCACACTGAGCAGTCGCGTCCGCGAGACACGGTGCGCACATTCCTGCTCAGCGCAATAGAGTGCGGATCTTGAACTGCCGTTGATGAGGGCAGCACTCACCTTCGCCAGGGCGGAACATCATGGGAGCACCGTGTCGGATACACATACAGTGGAACACGTTGTTCCCAGCTCACCATTTCACACACGAGGCCAGCACAGAGTGAACACTGTGAAGCTCAAAGAGGCAGGTCTCAGTCACTAATCGTCGTGCTACTTGAACATGACACACCTGGGCTATGGCATGGCCATGAGCCCTTGAGGGTCAGGCCGGAATCGTAATCATAGTTGGTAGTGCGGCGACAGGTTGGTTGAGACCCTCAGAGTCAGTCACCCTGTGCGAGCAGTTGCTGAAGCAGTAGGCGCACAGGTCTGGACCTTTCCACTGATCGAGGGACCCCGGGCAGGTACCCTCTTCCTTTCTCGGTACACTCCGGGGTGTGAAAGGTAGACATTGCCCTCATTCAGGGGGCCGATTGGATGTCTTGCACTGTCTCCTCTGATGAGACCTTACTCGCTACCTCATTTGATACGTACTACTCAGCGAATAGCAACACATACAGTACAGTATGTTCCTCGGGTTATCCCATCTGGCTTTGAGTCTGGGCGTCGCCAGAATGGTATCGTCAACGCCTACTCCGCCGCAAGGTCCCGCCGTCATCTCGTTCCACCTTAACGCCGGTACATCCATCTCATTCCCGGGCGGCGCATTCAGGGGTCCAACCTTCGTACCTGTCAACATCCCCGACGAGGGCTTGACTGTCGAGCTGGACGCAGGTGATGGGAAAGTGACGGTGAGTCTGCTTCTATGCTTTTTTACGATAGTGATGTTAGCTGACCTGTCAGTGCTCAGTCAAGCGCCTCACGCCAGGTGGATCTGCCCCAGCTACCAGCCCGGATGTCTTCACCATCTCCAATGGGGGGAAGTACCTGGAGCCGTGCAGTGGCAAGTCAGCAGACTTCGAGATGACCTGCGGAGATGCTCTTGGAGGGAAGGCGCCGGTCTGTTAGGTTATGTCAATCTGCCAAGTAAACTTGATGAGCAATGTGAGATTTGGCCAATTGCGAGGCATCAGCGGCTATGCTCCCGCACGACTCAGTCTGTATGACATACAGACTTTCTGATGTTCTTCCTACTGGGGGATCATGTACCTCCCGGACCAGGCATCTTTCCGTCCCCGAGAGCCTGCTCCCCATCCCCTCCGCTCTTCTCCCCTGGTCCCGCCTTGTCCCCCTGTCCCCCTTTCTCCGACTCGGACCCCTCCGGCTTCTTTGGCGGCTCCGGTGTCTTCCCTGCCTCCGGTAATGAATGCGTATCTGTCGTGGAAGAAGACGAGGACGCCATCCTCCGCTGCCCGATCTCATTGTCCCACCAATCCACCATGTTTCCGCTGACGTTTAAGCGGGTGACGGAGCTGGACGAGAGCATTTCGAGGGTATGTGACATTCGTCTGAGCTGCTAGCACCGTCAGCTGGAGCCGTGAGAGGGACGACGGGTAGGGTCTGACCTGATGTTCTATGGCGGTATAGTCTCGCTTTGCGAGTTTGGGAACGCGGAAGTTGTAACGCAAGTGAAGGAGAAATGCAGGCCTTGCCTCCTGCTCAGGTCAGCAATCCTCTAAAAGATATGCGTCCAGCAGTCTTCAGCACTTCTGGTGACAGCGCCGATGTCGACACGTACAAGAGGCTTGGAGAACGCATTCTTGACCCCCCTGGAGGGCATCAGCTCGTGGCTTGCGCATAATGGGCCCGCTCAATCAGCTCACTGTCTGTACATGTTGATAACGTCCTGCTGAAGTCCTGATCTGACCATCTGTATAGCGGTGCTGTGTATGATCTGTTATACCCGGATAGCTAGCGATGCATCAAGTCGCCCAGCGCGTTGCTTCAACGTTGCTTGAGCCTGCATGGAGATCGACGGGCAGCTATGACGCAATCCGATAGCCCGGAGATCTCGGTCACTCCGTGAGCGGTCTTCCTTAATTGTTCCTCCCATTCTAGATACGCCTGCGCGTTGACGACGACCAAGCTACACATTCCTCAACTGTACCTTCTCAATACACCTCGCTATAGTCACCGTCTAGTCCATCATCAGGCTACTCCCACACGTCCAGACACAGGCTCGAGAACCATCATGAACGCTGTCTTGCAAAGCCTGCAACCGCCAGCAAGGCACACCAACGAAGATGAGGAGGACGCCTGGGGGTATGGCAACTTGGACCAAAGGGGTGGTGTCAGAGGGATGATGGTTCCTCGGGTACCAGATGTAAGTCTCCTTTCCGGCTGGTGACCAGATGGAGGCGCGGAACGTTCAGGTGGTGGAGACGCGGTATCAGTCAGTGTCGATCTGGTGAAAGGAAGGGTTAGCCGGCTACGATGTGATCGCCCGCCTCCAGGCGTTGGTCAACCACTGCGTGGAAGCCCGTTCCGCAATGGCCCCTAGATCCCCAGCTGTGACAAATCCAGAAGCTGACACTATAGCCCGCCGCCTTCCTCAACCTCCACACCGACTCGATCTCCTCCAACCCCGCCGCCAAAATCAAGCTCGCCCACGGAACAACCACCCTCGCCTTCCGATTCAAGGGAGGCATCATCGTCGCCGTCGATTCGCGAGCTACAGCAGGAAGCTACATTGCCAGTGGAACAGTCAAGAAGGTTATCGAGATCAACCCTTACCTGCTGGGTACGATGGCGGGTGGTGCGGCAGATTGCCAGTATTGGTGAGTTGCATTTCCAAAGCGAAGGGCCGAGCTGACAGGACAGGGAAACATACCTCGGTATGCAGTGTCGGCTTCATGAACTCCGGAACAAGGAGCGGATATCGGTCGCTGCTGCGAGCAAGATCCTGAGCAATATCGTTTACCAGTACAAGGGTATGGGATTGAGCATGGTAAGCTAGCGCGACGCCTTGACGGTTCAATACCCCAGCTTACATGTCAGGGTACTATGATCTGCGGATGGGATAAGACAGTGAGCCTCACTGGAGTATCTGGAGGATCTGCTGATATACCAGGGACCTGCGCTCTTCTACGTCGACTCGGATGGATCCCGGCTGAAGGGCGACCTCTTCTCTGTTGGATCAGGTAGTACATTTGCATACGGTGTTCTGGACCAGGTCAGTTGAAGTAGCCGACCGCTCTCGGAGTCGAAGCTGATCAATAGGGATACTCGTACGATCTCTCAGACGAAGAAGCGCAGGAGCTCGGTAGACGGTCAATCATCGCCGCAGGTCACCGAGATGCCTTCTCAGGTAACACGTGTAACCTCTTCCATGTCCGCGAGAACGGATGGGAGTTCATCGGTATGTCGCTCGTCTGTACGCTATGGAAGATGAGACTGACGAAGTAGCCAACTATGATGTCAACGAGCTGTGGTACGAGTATGAGGCGAAGAAGAAGGCTGGAGCAAGCCAGGCTCAAGCGCAGAAGGACGAAGGAATGGCTGTGGAGTAGAAGGGAGTATGAGAGCGCAGTGAAGATGTATCATAAAGCCCAGAGCCTAACTGAGGTGGTCTTGGTAGTCGACCTGCACCAATTGGCTACAGGTTTCGTGTGCCCGCCGTTGCCCACCTCTTCAGGATCGTCGGTAACGGAGTAAGGTTTGGCCGAGCCGCCCAAAGTTGAAAGTCGCGTCCACCGTCTCAAGGTCCACTTGGCAGCAAGTGCTTCCCTTTGCTCAAACACCGCGCGGACACATCATGTCCTCTTCTGCTGTGCCGCCAGAGTCGGGCAGGATCGCCGTAGCGGAAGTCGCGACTACAGCTAGCCCTGCGACCCCAGCGGACCCGAAATCACCTCGGACTACAGGTGGAATCCAGACCCCTTTGGACCCCACAAGAATAGTCAACCCCTCCCGGCGCCGCAGAGTCTTGATCCTGCTATCTTTCCCGCTATTCTTCTTGCTGGGCGTACCCTTCTGGTGGTGGTCTACGAGCATCGAACGGCTGAGCCTGCCGGTGGAAAGGATAGCAGCGCTGGAATCTGCTCCTGTACGTTCCGCGCCGAGCGCCTCATGGGCTATGCCGTTCGCCACGACTGAGTCTACAAGATTAGCGGGGACAAAGCTGATATACTGTAGGTCACGACAGTGAGGTCGACCATCCTCCTCACCTCCGCGCCAGACGCATATCCACCACCTCCGCCTGGTGTGCCCTCATATGGCCCGAGGCAGGTCTGCGAGGCGCTAGGGGATTCAGTCATCAAGAGTACGGAGGCGTACTATAAGCAGGGGGGGAGGCTGGGGACTAGATGGTGGGATATGGTGTATGAGGGTGGGGGAAGTAAGTCAAGCCTGGAAACACATTGGTCAGTAATCTGCGCTGACGATGCCAGGGGATGCGCCAGCCTTACACGTCCACTTGCTGCGCTCAGAGTATGCGTCGACTGATTTCCCGCTGAAGCCATACGTCCAAACCCCGCACCTCGGTCTGGCGGGCATACCGGGTCCAGGCGGCGCAGCTGGTGGGGTCAAAGCAGGGACGTTGGTGATCCCCATACACCCCAAACAGGTCGGCGATCGGTATCTCCGGGGTATGTCCCATCGCTGAGCACGTCTATCGCCTGGCATCTGGCTGATATGGCAGAACATCTGAAGCTGGCTATCACCGACTCTATCCTGGGGCTGTACCCCTCTGAACCGCCAGAAATACCCCTGCGGGCGATCAAGTATTCGCCGAACGTCACGCTGAGCTTCGTGCTGCTTAATGAGGACGCGGCGGAGGGCGAGTATGTACAGGGCTGGGATATCGAGGCTGCGATCCGAGGTGGGTCTACATGTTCGATGAGTTCAGATCCAGCTGGACACAGCTGACTTGCGCAGAGCACTTTACACCCCACTTGGAACCCCTCCGACCCATCTTCAATTTCACCATCGAATCTCAGATGCTTTATCACGCGCCCCTCTCGTTCGAGCCGACGTGGACCGACGTAGCCTCGCAAGGGGAGGACGTGAAGTTGCAGATTGAGTCTGCGCTTGGCGAGGCCGAGAAGGGCAAGGAAGGGGCCGAGGAGGTGGCTAAGGCGCTGATAGAGGAGGACAAGAGGGAGAAGGCGTGGATGGTCGATGAGGAGATGATGAAGGTGTTTGTCAACTCGGAGAGGTGGACTCTAGGTAAGCTGATGCAACCTTACCCATTTCGTCCCTCTCAATACTGGAAGTCAGCTGACAGCTCAGACTCTGGAATCTCGCAGAACCCAGTCCTCCGTTTCCTCCTCTTTATCCCTTCGCCTTCGCACCGCCCTTTGCTCCTTTCCGCCCCATCATCCTCGCCCCCCTCTTTCCTCCTTCCCCAATTCGGCAGCGTCGTCATTCTCAACCCACCCTCTTCTGCGCCGACCTACCACCTCACCCCACCCGCCCTCAAATCCTCCTTCCACCTCTTCACGTCACACCTCTACTCCCTCCTAGCCCTCCCCGGGACACCGCCCAAGGTGTACCCGTGCCCGCCACCCGATCCCCGCATGGAACCGAGCGGACTCCGGGATGGACTGAATCGGTGGCAGCTCGAGTCGGTAGCGCGGCAGCGGATGAGGGAAAATGAGGACGAGGCGAGAAAGACGCTTGTGGGGATCGGGAGGCTGGTCAAGAAGATCAAGGAGATGCAGGTGGGTGAGGAAGTGAGGGGCCGGGTGGTGGGTGCTGTAGACAGGCTGGAGAAGGTGAGTCTGCAAGCTGGAGTTGAAGCATTGAGCTGACTGAAAGATGGCAAAGACGAGAGACCCGCTTGAGGCGTTTGTGCTGTCGCGGGATGCCGTAGCACTTGCGAACGAGGCATTCTTCCATCCGTCCATGATGGGCCTGCTGTACTTCGTGAGTGATGACGATCAGATCTCATCCGACCACAGCTAATTAGTCGTAGCCAAACGAACACAAGTTTGCGGTCTACACACCCTTATTCGCCCCGATTGCAGTGCCAATCTTGGTCGGAATGCTGAAAGAGCTGGTTGCTTGGGTCCGGAGACGGAAGCTTAGGGCGAAGCGAAGGGCGGGGCAGCCGGCCCAACCGGCCCCGACCGACCCTACAGCGGAGGAACCAGCTGGCATGGAGCCCGGGGGGTTGACTCACTCAGCGGCAGACAAGCTCGCTGGGATCGGTGCGTATGTCTCTGAGTCGAGCGAGGAGGGATCGGCTCGAGGAGTGGACGTGGTGGGATTGGCGGACCTGGTCATTGTCGGTCCCGCAACAGATAGAAGAGGGACGTTACGGGCGAGACCGAGTCGGGCGGCGCAGCCGGCGAGCTAGATCTTATAGAGTTTGATTTGCAGATTGGAATGGTGGTGCGAATTGCACTGTAGGAGTGCTCATGCGGGACCAGCAAAGACTCGGTTTCGCGCTTGAGAGCGATCTTGCACCTTCAGCTACCGAAACGGGGTAAGCTTCGACGAGGAATGTTGGCGTTTGCAGCTTGTTTCAGCGTGTTTCAGCCTGTTTCCCCATTTGCCTACTGGGTGAACGATAAGTACCGAAGGAGGAAATGGGCTTTGCGTGTCATACTATCCCCAGACATGCTCATGACTCGCCTGATCAGTCGCTACGGCGTCCTAGAATTCCATGCGTATGGTCCATGGTCTACAATCCACCCTCCCATCTGCATGACCTATGGCCTCAAGCCTATGGCGGGATCAAAAGTTGGCTATGACGTCAACGCGACCATCTTCAGAGCGCGAGACGATGAGGAGCGGTGACGGTGAAGCTGTGATTGTCCATCCTCTCCATAGCTCCATACTACCCTATCCTTATCTCCTACCGCCCCTTAAACGACGTAAATACACTGACAGCATGTCTCTTTCAGGAAGCACAAACCAGCGTAGGTTTACACGTACCCGCCAAGATCATCCCCTTTCACCAGGTTGGGTATGACAGGGCGCTGCCTGAACCTCATCCACCTGCAATACATCCATGCATCAAGATCCGCGGACACTACGCTGACTGGGCAGCTGCTAACAGGACGGGCGATGGCGCATTAATGTACGATCAGGCCACAGGGCCGGAACCGACAGCGTGAGCTCTACCATCAACCTACGCGCAGATAGCGCGAGGGACATCCAGCTGACTTGCTTTAGTGAGAACCCCGGAGGTGTACGTTGATCCATCCTTGCTTCAGTCGACTTGATCGCAGGCTATAACTGGCTTCGACCTGTCCCTATCAGAGCTGTACCTGATACTTAAGGTCTTTCCGCAGATCGACCCCAGAGACATGCCAGCCAGGGGAGGTATGCCTGGGGCCGGAGCGCCAGATCACGGAGGTGATGCCCGAGGGGTCTTCAGCAATGTAAGCTTATTCCCCTCTTTCATCCGTCACTCCAGAGCATCCCGCAAACCTCACCACACTGCGGCCTGAGATATAATGTTTTATAAGGTATCCAGCTCACACCCAGCCTCTCATGTTCAAAGACACCTTCCAAGAGCTCTCATCGGCGTTCACCAAAGCCATTCACGCGGTCGAGGATGAGTCCCGGTCAGGCGTAGGATCAGTGGGCAAGGCATTGGTCGATGCGCTCAAGGAGAGAAGGGCGGAGATTGATGGGTGGTTGCAGGGGAAGAATGTGCCTGGTGCCGAGGGCGGAGAGAAGAATGACGACGTGACGAGGAAGGAGGATAAGGCGACTGGGCTGTATGCGGACTAAGCGATACGGACTATGGAGCAGACGATAAAGTGAGTTTCTGAGGTACCTGCAGGGGCCATGGACTGACTTTTAAGAAGAATAGACTTGTACATGCATCGAGAATACCGTCAGATGCGCACATCATCCGGATCTCATGAGGCATTTTGGCTCTCGGTCACCAGCTTCATCCTCCTTCGACCGATCGCACAGATCAGCGAGCCGTCACTGCGACCCGCGGCGGGGCTAGCCCAATAACAACCAAAAAGTTGTTTCAGGCCAGGCTGACAATGTCTCACCTGGAATACCCGGTGATCGACTGTTTGTTTGGACAGCTCACTGCCCACCACAACACTGTGTACTGCATACTTGCTCTTCTGCTCTCAGTGTTGTGTTTCGTCCTTTTCCCTTTCCCTCCTACTCCCTCTTCGCCCTTCTTTCTTTCGCTCCTTACTTTCTACCTTCGTCTTTTTTTCGCTCCTTCTTCGACCCGCTCGCCCTTGTTCTCAGCTTGACGTTGTTTGTCCGTGACGATCGTTGACGACTTTACGACCTCCTTGACGAGTAAACGAGGTGTGGACGAGAGAGGACCGGCGTAACCTTCTAGGTCTGACCTTTGATACATTTTTGGCCTTTGGTGAGTCCGCTCTGCATTATCTGCGACGCCCAAGCTCATGGAGTAGGGCCCTAGCATTATGCTCTTCTTCCTCCCCCTTTTTGCCCTCCTCCCTGCCATTTTGGCGGATACCGTCTCCCTCGCCCTTCCCCTAGCGGCCCAGAACCCATCTGTCGCTCTCGCTGGCAAACCCTACTCCTTCAACGTCTCGCACGAGACCTTCACTACCGATTCCTCGGTTCTCACCTACTCTACCGCCAATCTCCCCTCTTGGCTCACATTTGACTCGGCGAGCCTCTGCTTCTACGGTACGGCGCCTGCGCTCGAGACCGCCACGTCTGGCTTGACGCGGACGATCCGCCTCACCGCCACCACGGCGGACGGACACGCCTCGTCGGACTCCTTCCCGCTCACCGTCGAGTCGAGCCAGGGGGTCACTCTCCTCAATCCCCTTGGCGATCAGTTCAAGGCTGGCGATCCGGCCATCACCTCGGCGTACGGCCTCTATCCCCTCTCGCCCCTCTTCCCGGGCATCCGCGTCCCGCCAGGATGGTCCTTCTCGGTCGGCTTCCTCCCGGTCTTCCAGGCGGTCAATAAGCGTAAGGTGTACTACCTCGCTACCCAGCCTGATGGCTCGGCTCTCCCGGAGTGGCTGCATTTCAACAACAACACCATTACCTTTGACGGGATCACCCCGTCACCGGCCGCACTAGAACGCAAGGGGTCAGACGGGGTGTTCAAAGTCCGGCTCTGGGGATCGGACGTCCGCGGGATCATGGACCAGTACCAGGACTTTACGATCCGCGTCGCCACCAAGACGATCGAGCAGGTCCGGCCGCTTGCTATGAACCTCACGGCGGGGTACCCCCTCACGGAGCCCATCGACCTCTTCTCGGCGTTCCGGATCTCGGGCCGCCAGCTCGCTCGGTCGGATCTCGCCGCTTTTGATGTCGACGGTACGGCGTACAGCATCAACCTGGACAACAGTACCATCTCGGGCTCCCCTCCTGCAGGGTACGGCGGACGCGTCGAGACCATCTACATGTCGATGATGAGCCAGGACGGGGACGCCATCAACACCACATTGAGCGTCACGTACTTTGGCGCATTCTTTACCGGCGACAAGCTCGGTCCCGTCCATGTCGTTCCTGGCGATCGGATCAACATCCCCATCACCCGATTCCTCGCCAATCGGACGTCCTCGTACGACGTCAACGCGACGTTCGAGCCAGCGCAGGCGTCGAGCTGGGTCTCACTTGACGAGACGCAGATGGCGATCACTGGCGATGTCCCGTCCGACTCGGGCATCCAGAACGTCACGGTCCACCTGACCGCGCTGGACAAGGAGCACGGAACCAAGTCGTACGCCGCGCTCGTCCTCAACATGTCGGACAAGGAGGAAGCGACCGTGGCCGAGGGGAAGAGCAAGGGAGGGCTAAGCGGGGCGGTGATTGGCGGGATCGTCGCGGCGGTACTGCTCAACGTGATATTGGCGCTGGTGTTCTTGTGGATGTGGATGAAGCGGAGACAGAGGCGGCAAGCGGGTGAAGCAGGGGAGAAGGCGGAGGGGTATGATGACGATACCGACGTCAACCAGGACCCGGAGCGATTTGCGGCGGGGCCAATTTACCGCCCGGAGAGCTTTATGGAGGTGCAGGATGAGAATGCGGTGGCGGAGGAGAATGAGCGGGGACCGGGGGAGCCGACGATGGTACCCTTGGCTGGCGAAAAGGCGGGCAAGATGGGTCCAGGATGGCACAAGCGTACTTCGACGGTGCCGACCACGGTCCTCATGACGGCTCTCGCACACGACCTACAGCCGGCCTCACCCGGCTTCGCGCCTGGCACACCCAACAGCCAAATCACTCGTCAGACCGACTCGCCCGGATCTATCGCTTCGGCCGCATCCAAGGCTCGCAAGTTCCTCGCCAACCCCTTCATCGCTACCAAAGTCCGTCAGGTCCCGGTCATCTCCAACCCCATTCTCCACCCTAGCTTCTCGAACGCCGCTTTCCAGGCTTCTCTGGCTGTCGCTGTCGATGCCAAGGGGATCGTCTCGCGCGGCGGAACCTTTGACGAGGAGGGAATGGGCAGAGGCGCGCCCACCGCCACCACGACCATCTCGGAGTTCACACCCAGCGGGACATATGTCGGCGACCAGACCTATGGGGCCAGCACCGCCTTTACCAACGGCTACACCACCTCCGGCGGCGAGGGTGAGGGCGAGACGGACTTTGACCGCCCGACGTCCGAGTACACAGCCCGGTACACCACCACCGACGTCACCGGGAGCGAGGGCTTCGAGGTTGGCCGTGATGCTGCGGAGAGCGGTCACGCCAGCGCCGCCGGCGATTCCAGCGTGGTGGGTAAGCGAGGGAGCGGGGAGAGCGGAGAGGAGTGGAAGTCCAACAAGGATAGCGACCGAGCCAGCTGGGAGAGCGGAGCGCCATTCGTCTGGAACACTGAAGTCGGAGGCGGCGTTGGCACGGAGGCAGCTGAGGAGTCGGAGGAGGATAATGGGATGGAGAGCAGGCGAGGCAGTACCCAGGCTGAGACGACCGAGTATGGCTGGACTGAAGAAGGAGGCATGACTGAGGAGACGTTCGACTCGGACCCGCCAGTCCAGCGGTCCGACTTCCGCCCTCGCTCAGACTCTTCGAGCGGCTCTCCAGGCGGCTCTCACCTGAGCTCGGGATACGACGACCGCAACTCGATGTCGGTCGATCACGGTAGCTCGGTCCGCGGGACTATCCGGCACGAGGTCGTCACTCCGTCTCACGAGACCGAGATGGAGGCTGCGGATTTTAGCATCGACAATATCCACTTCCCAACCGAGTCGGATATCGCCCGTACTGAAGCCTCGTCGGACCCGTCCGAGCTCGACCCATCTACCGCCGTCATCGCTACCGCTTCTCGCATCTCGGCTCGCCATACCCTCGACTCGCCCATCAGCGGTTGCGGGTCTGGATTCGCCGACTCGCCCCAGTCGGACTATACCGAGCGGATGCCGCACTCGCCCGTCAGCCAGGCGCAGTCTCGGCTCGTCAATCTCGGGAACCAGCGCAAGGTGGTTGTCAGGCCGTTGAGTGCTGGGCGGAGGGAGGAGAGTCAGACAGCCGTACTCGACTCGGAATCGGAGAATGGGACTCGGGTCAGTTACTACGAGTATCCGGACGAGGATGCGCTCGAAGGAGAAGCGGATCCATCCAGCCCCAGCGGTGGTAGTGGGGAGACTACACCCCAGGCTCGCCCCAGGCGTGTCAGCGTTATCCGCTCGTCCGCCCACCCTGGAAACGACTCGGTCCCACCCTTGCCCACCGGAGTCTCCGTCGCCAGCATGCGCTCCAACGCTAGCAGCAAGAAGGGCAAGCACCGTGCGCGCAACTCGTCGGTCTCGTCTCGCCATATCGACCGGTCTCGGTCGCCTACGCCGCCGATGCCCGAGTCGTTCCCCTCCTTGCCGGCTCTCCCCACCGGCCGCTCGCTCGCATCCGCCAAGTCATTTAAATCCGTCATTGCCCCCAACTCCAACCGCTCATCTACCAACACGAGCTCGTCTACCTCTTCCTCCCGGCTTCCCCCGCAGACCCGGGTGCTTCTTGGCGTCAATGAGCCATTCCATTTTTACCCACCCCTCCTCCTCGCCTCACCTACCGGTCTGTCGTCCACGACCGCCTACACGCTGAACACGACCTACACCTCTTCCGACGGCAAGCCTTTGACGCCCGAAGGAGCGCGGTATGAGGTGTATGAGGAGAAGCGGGGGACTGGCGATGTCATCAGGCTCGAGTCTATGCCCGAATGGCTGCACTGGGAGGATATGGAGCTGTGGGGTGTGCCTGGACAGGAGGTCAAGGGCAGGTGGGATGTACGGGTTGTCGAGATCAAGGACGGGGCAGAGAGGGTCGTAGGCCGTTTCGCACTGGAGGTGAGTTATCAGTTTTGATTTGCGAGGGTGTAGCTGACGATCAGGTTGTTGGGCGGTAAACGTCACCATGGAGCGTAGATCAAAGAGGTGGAAGTGATGGAACAGGTAGCGGTAGAGTATCTTGTATGAGGCCCAATAGATGTCTATAGTATCCCGCACGTCGTTCGATTTCACCGCTCGATCTCTGGCCGGCTTGATGCCTGGCCTCACCTTGATGTAGACCTGATGCATCTTGACTGGACAATTTCAAGCTACTGACGAATGGGATATGTCAGCTCCTTCTCTCGCACCGGTCCCACTGAACAGGGGACAGGGCAAAGAGATGGAGCCCACTCGCCCCGTCGCCTCCCTATAGCCGTGGAGCCAAGGAGGGTCAGGAGATGAGGGTACCTGGACGGTGTTTTGATCTGGGCTACTTCAGGAAGCGGTTCTCGCGTTGGGGATGCAAGGCCGCGCAGATGAAGCCGTGGTGGGAGTGTAGGAGGGGAGGGGAGGGGGGGGAGAGGGGGTGTCAGCTGTCAGAGGGGGTTCGTATTCGCTCAGGAGCGGGCGCTGGCGCTTCTCAACGCGCGTCTAAGGCTTTCAGAGCCGATTAAGCGGGCCAGTCTGAAGCTGCCAGTCGCATATCCGAAGGGGCGGGACTTTTATGAGGCTGATTCATGGATGATATAGACAGAAGGAGGAGATGGAAATTTGGCAGGCCGAAGAGGTGGCTGAGAATGGGTGAGCTTGCCTGGAGATAAGCGATAAACGCTCGACATGATTAATCGTGACGCCATCCGGAATTTGCGTCCGGACGGCCGGGTCGGGGCCCTCTTTTCGGCTCCGAATGGCGAGATCCGGGGGTGGCGTGATTTTCGCCACGCGGACAGATATCGGATTTGAGCGGGGCGAGCTCGCAACGACGAGATGAGCAAGATACATAGTCGCTGTCGCCATACTTGCACATACATCCTTATCAAACGCTACTCATACACAAGGCAGACGAGTAGTCTCATCGCTTGGTCATCTTGTACCCTTCTCGAACATACACCTTTCGATCAGTCGTTCCCCTTCGAACAAGGTCGACGGGAATCAACGGCTGTACCCTCCTTTACTCCAACCTCTTGCACCTTGACATCCCTTGGCACGACGGCTATCTTGAAACGACTGAGGTCAGCGGCCACCTTACCCTGCGCCGAAGACAGCATCAGCACACGACCCTCATCATGTACGGACCTTCGAACGGCGAGGCGGGCCCATCCCGTTCTTTTCGCGAGGAGGACGGACCTGTCGGCGCAACAAGCGGCCTACACCATCCCGGTCCAGCATCAATGATACCGGCAGACGACGAGCCTCTTGATATTATGCCAACGAGGGCAGGGAGAAAGCTTTGCGTGCGGCATAAGCAGATGGCCAATCAGGATGTGAACCAGAAGCTGCAAAGGGTGAGTCAGTGGAACATGATGTCGTGTGACCAAGCAGACGGGCAGGAGGTTCCGAAGGCAGGGTGCTTCTTCAGGACTTGGCGCTGACTGTCTAGTCACTCGACAATCTCCCAACCACTGAGCGGGGCCATATTACCCATCTTTGGTCTACCTTCTCGAATGCTCCACACGCCAAGCGGAAGCTCATCCTCGAGGGTATCCTGACTATGTGTTGCTTGTGAGTAGAGCCACATTACTCGGAAGTGACCGTCATTGACAAAGCAGCTCCCAGCTATCACACCTTTCCGACTCCCTCAACCTCCTCATCCGCATCGACCCCTTCTCGCTCTTACCCCGCGAAATCAACCTCCGTGTTCTCGGCTACCTCGACGCTATCTCCCTAGGTCGCGCCGCCCAGGTCTCGCAGTCATGGAAAGCGCTCGCAGACGACGACCTCCTCTGGCGTCGTATGTGCGGTCAGCATATCGACCGGAAATGCGAAAAGTGCGGGTGGGGCTTGCCTCTCCTGGAGCGAAGAAGGCTGCGCGGCGAGTTGAACGAGGGGAGTCCCAGCGTGGCCGTCGGCGTCGGCGTACATGAGCATCATCACCACGATGACGGATCTGGGACGCGTGCGGGAAGTAAAGAGGGGAAGATGAAGCATGTACACAAAGAGGCGGTGGCGGTGGCGAGTAGGGAGGAGACACTCGGGACCAAGGCGGAGAGAACGGCGGCGAGCTCGGGGCTTTGCGATGCGGCATTTGTCGGACTCGGAGTCAAGCGAGGATCGGAGAACGGAGAAGCATCCAGCTCGGGCGGTCTTTCGGTCCCCACGCCGGCGCTCAAGCGGGTCAAAATCAGCACTTTGTCAGATTCGGAAACAGAGATCGCTGAAGGAGCGGATGGGCGGCCGGCCAGAGACAAGGGAAAGGCGAGGGCGGCAGAGGAGAACAGCAGTGCGGGATCTCTGAGCAGGGAGGTGCGGATGACAAGGCCGTGGAAGTCGGTGTACTGTGAGAGACTGGTGGTTGAGCGGAACTGGCGGAAGGGGAGATGTAAGATGACCACTTTGAAGGTATGTTTTCTCCTTCTCGACTCGGGCAGTGCTGATGTTACTGAAGGGCCATGAAGACGGCATCATGTGTCTCCAGTACCATACTTCCCTCGCCACCCCCTCCCACCCTGTCCTCATTACCGGCTCATACGACAAGACCGTCCGAATCTGGAATCTCGACACGGGCGATTGTCTTCGCGTCCTCCGAGGTCACACCCGGGCGGTCCGAGCACTCCAATTCGACCAGCGCCTCCTCTTCACTGGCGCCATGGACGGTACCGTCCGCATCTGGAATTGGCGGGCAGGCGAGTGCCTTCGTGTCCTCGAAGGACACTCGGATGGCGTCGTCTCGCTCTCGTACAATGGCTACCTCCTTGCTAGCGGGAGCAAGGACAGTACTATCAACATCTGGAACTTCCGGAGTGGCGCCAAGTTCACTTTACGTGGACACGAAGAGTGGGTCAACTCGGTCATGCTCTGGGACGGAAAAAACAATCCTGGAGATGTCGACCCGGCGCAGATGCCTAGCTTTGCGGGACTATCGAAGCGGTCAAATTCGCCCGTTCGCGGCGGCGCTACCGGGATGACCTTTGGCAACGGCGGTACACCCTCGATGCCGCCCCTCCACTCCACACAATCCACCCCATTCCTCAGTAACGCATCCCTCTCTACATCCTCCACAACTACGCCCGCCCCTCCGTCCATCGAGCCCGGAACGATGCTCTTTTCCTGCTCCGACGATCAGACCATCAAACTCTGGGATCTCACCTCGCGCGAGTGTATCCGGACATTCTCGGGCCACAAGGCGGGCGTGCAGACCCTCCGGGTGCTCATGGTCGATATGACTGAAGCCGAGATCGCCGCACGGAAGCGTCTGCGATCGGCGACTCCTCCCTCTCATGGTCCGGGCAGCGGCGGATGGGGTCCGGCCAGCCAAGCACCCATGATTCCAGCGGGCGGCGTAGCTGTCCAGGGGCGATTCGTCGACGTTCCCGAGGGGTTTGATCCGCACCTCCACCGCGCGATCCGGGGGAAGGGCGTCGAGCCAAAGGTGTTTGTGCACGGTGCTCCACCTACCGATGCTGAAGGTATGGACGTCGACGAGAGCGAGGCTGGGACGGATGCGGAAGAGGGCGGAAGACAAAAGAGGGCGGTCTTGATGTCGGGGAGTCTGGACGGGACAATTAAGGTCTGGGACGTCGCCACGGGGCAGGAAGAAAAGACGCTGTTCGGGCATATTGAGGGTGTTTGGGGGGTCGACGTGGATGCGCTAAGAATAGCTTCAGCTAGTCATGGTGAGTATACATCCCCAGCGTGGCGATACGGACGTCGGGACAGGGGCTGATGTCTCCAGATCGAACTGTCAAGGTTTGGGATCGCGAGTCGGGCAATTGCGTGCAAACGCTGGTAGGCCACCGAGGATCAGTGACGAGTCTGCAGCTCAGCGACGATATGATTGTTTCTGGTTCAGGTGAGCTGCGTCCGTGGACAAATCGCGTAGGGGTAGAGCTGACGGTGCAGATGACGGCGACGTGATGGTGTGGAGCTTTGCGCCCGGGGCGGAAGAAGCAGGACGGGAGAAGGGGTTGGCAAAGAAGGTGCAGCTATGAGGGGTCGAAGTCGATCTCGACCTGACTTCACATTCAGCGCAGAAGAAATAGTATCGTATGTCATGTATACGAACTCGATAAGGCGATCTCGAGGGAAAGCACTGATTGTCCTGATCGAGGACCTCTGACCCCCTTGTTTCACATTGTTGGTTGATGCTAACCTCTCACCGGACGTGCTCCTTTGGCCTCGAGCTCCTATTTCGAACGCGATATCTCTTGACGTCCCTGTGCGACGCTCGCCTAATGTGAGCTCAGCGACTGAGCATCTATCTAAAACCAAACCACCAAGCAGCCTAGTACTCAGTGTAAGATGATCGACAAAGTCCGCAACTCGACAAGCCACCCAAGCCGTCCGGCCTCGATCGGAACTGGCTCTGAGCAAACAACTTTCTGCTCTCCGGCGTCGTTCGGGCCTGTACCAGCCGAAACCGACCTGACTGTCCCGACCCCGAAGATCACCAGGTGGGCTATCATCAGGCGTCAGCTGTACTGTTTCCTCCTGCCTATAAACTACCGCGCCGACCTACTACTGGGGGATGAACCGGCCGTTAGCGGCGGAAAGCCGCAAGAAGGCACCCGTTAGCGGGACTTGACGGCGATACGATGGCGAGCGAGAGTGATGGGTGAGTTCCTGAGCAGTCACTCGAGTCTCGTTCGGCAAGTATCGGGAGTGACTCTCGTTCGGAAAGTATCAGTTCTGATGTCCAGGGAGATTGGCTGGCCTTTCATCGTCGACGTCAGCGGTGGTTAGCTCTAAATCGATCCTCACTGCTCCCTAACCTATACATCAGGACTTTAGGAATACCTGAGCAGGGCAGACTGTGGACTGGCCATACGTGGTTCATGCAATGATGATACTATCCTATTCTCCAACTCCGAGCCATTAGCTAATTACAGTAATACAGGGTGTGCTTTGTTTCCACCACCTCCGCTTCATCCCCATCCCCAAAAATCAACCCATGCTCGCCCCCCGCTTATGCCTCCCTGTCTTCTTTGCCTGATTCTGCGCATCACTCCCCTGCGCCGCTGATGCTCCCGCCCCAGTTCCGGGGCCTCCCGCGCCCGCCCCCGCGCCACCCGATGGCTGATTCGCGCCATACCACAAAGCCCCAAAGAGGTCTTTGGCGGTATTCGCAATATTCGCCGCCCTGCCCATGATGCTACTCCCATCATCGTCGTCATTATTATGGTATCCGCCCAAGCCCGCATCTCCGCCCGAAACCACCCTTCTCTGCCCCTGCCCTTGCAACCTCCCAAACGCGCTCCCTCCCAACCGCGGCCCTCCCGCCGCCGCTGCTGCTGCTGCGCCACTCGCCGCTGATTCTGCCTGATGCACCGCCTCTCCCCCGCTCTTATTGTTCTGGATGGTCGGTTTGGCCTGGGTCGAGACTTGCGCAGTCGTCGCTCTTCCGCCGGAATGATTGGTCGATGTCGTATTAGGGGGTGGGGAGAGAGAGTTGGGTGGGTCCGTCCATGGTAGTGGGGACGTGGGGGAGTGGGTGAGATCGGGGGAGGCGATGAGAGATGTTTGAGAGGAATAGTGGGGGAGGGAGGCGGGCGATGTGTCGTGTAATCGCCGAAGAGCAATCTATTGGCGGGATTGAGAGTGAGGAGTTTGGACGGTTTGCGAAGGTGCAGAAGAAGAAGTGGAGGTGGAAGAAGCAGAAAAGGGTTGCTGGTTAGATCAGTCTATACTTGCGCTCGGCAGGGGTGACCCGGGAGCTAAATTTGAAAAAGGTGTCAAACTCACTTGCGGGCTCGAATGCGGGGTCGGAGTGGTACCCCTCTCCGGGGCTTCGTCCTCCTCGATCTCCATGTCTTCCGCCTCGCTCGGCTTGGCATCGACATTCTCCACAAACATCCCCCTGTCCGCAACCTGCGCCTGAGGGGGCTGAGGTTTCCGCTGAGCCCCGACTGGAGACCGCGATGCGCCAGGAGAGATGGAAGTGCCAGAGGTGCTACTGCTGGTAGTCCCCCTCGACACACTCCGGTCATACGCCGAGCTTCCCCGCTCCCTTGAGGTAGTCCGCCCCCTCCCGCCTCGATCATCAACGCCAGCCGGGCTAACAAGGGGAGAAGTACCAGATGCGCCGGTGTTGACACCGTCGGGGTACTGGCCTCGCATCCCGCCGATACCGGTGGCCGCTGATGGGGTGTAGTTGAAGTAGTTGCTCGGTGGCGATGCGGGTTCTGGGGGTGTTGGACCCGGTGCGCGAACTTTGAGGATGGAGCGAGCGGGGACCGGAGTGGAGGATTGGGGAGAAGCGGATTGCAATGAAGCAGAAGAGGATGAGGTAGACGAATCAATGGATGAGGGCTGACCGCCGACACCAGCCGCTGCTGAGCCAGGCGCCGGGCTGGCCTGCTGCCCCTGCCGCCACTTTGGCTGCGACGGAGGCTGGCTGACGGTAGGCGCCCGGTAGCCCTGATGCACCGGGACCGACTGGACCTTGGTCTCGTCCGCCTGGAAAGTGGGACCGCCAAAGTAGTCGTGCGACCCCCCATCGCCCTCGTCTCCCCAATCTTCGCGCGGGGACGGGCTCCCACCAAAGTGCGCAACAGGGGAGAGGTACTCCGCCGGAGGCTGATACCGCATTTGCGGGAGCTGATCCGAGTTGGAGAATGCCTGGGTTTTGAGCATTGTCGGTGCGATCTTGGCGATTGTCAGGTGGTCTGACCCCGCCGAACCGGTTGATGCCGTCCGGGGCAATGACGGGCGTGATGACCGAGATGATGAAGATCGCATCTCCAGCATTTCATCCTCGTCACTGTCGATAGTGGGCATCTCGCTGGGGTCATCGATAGCCATGCACTGCTCAACGAAGGTGTTGAAGCTGATATGCCGCTTGGAGGAACCGCCAGTATGAAGAGGATCCTCAATCTGGTTGACCGGGGTTTGCGTTCCATCTTTGGGGGTATTCTTGCCCGAGATGGGAGCCCGAGAGGGGGACTTCCGGCGGTTGCCAGATCCCATACCGTTCCGAGACCGAATGATGTTGGTATCCGATTTGGTCTGGATGAGACCCGGCCGGTGGTCGTCGATATCATCAACGTCACCGTCCGCACCGGAAGCGTAGGATTCGAGGATGGGGGAAGCGGGCATGGGGATGGTGAGCATTTCTGAGAGCGTACGGTGTTTCAAGATGGGCTTCTTGACGGGTCCCGAGACGACCGGACGTTCCATGGGGCGGTCGATACCGACCCCGTCGATACCGAGCCGCTCAGCCGTGGTTGCTTCCCGAGGTGGGCGGACGGGCTCGACCGAGGCGGTGTGTAGTGGACCGTACAGCCATGTCACGTCCGAGTCTTTAAGCCTGATGATCAGCGCGCTGGTCCGGGCTGAGATGAGCCTCCCGTTCTCGGTGATCCGCCAGAAACCTTCGATTGATCCTTCTACGCCGCCCATCCTTCCGCCCCTGGTGTCCCCGTATGATCAAGCAAACCCGCCGCTGGAGATGGAAACGCCACTCACCAGTTCAGCGTCTCTGGACTGATCGTCTTGAGCTTGTTGCGCTGCTTCTGCCATGTCCGCCAACTAGCATTCTCCAGCCTGACCCCGTTCGCAATCTCATGCTTGTGTCTCGTCATGTTCCGCCAGCTCGCCCACACATCCTCCTCTGACCAGTCATGCGAGAGATAGTCGACGCATATCGACGGGAGGCGATCTTGGATATCCTCCACCGAGGGCGCGGCTGATGAGTCCACAGGAAGGGATGTCTGCTTGGTCAGCTTCTGGTTCGTGCAAGCTGATACGGAACGTACGATAGATGGGATGATTTGGGCCATGCTGTATGATTTTGGCTACCGCCCGAATCAATGCTGCTGACAAATCGTACTATCCGGCCTGAGTGGAGCAAGATGAGGACAAAGAGGACGAGTGCTGCGGGGATCGGAAGCGGTCGATACCCTAAAACACCGAGGAAAGGAGGGCGCGATGAGGTCTGTCGAGTAAAGGAGGGGACTGGTTTGATGAGATGAGAATATGGAAAGAAGCGAAGCGGAATAGGAAGGACAAGTTGAGCGGTTAATGAGGCCAAGCTAGTAGGATAGGGAGGAATCGGTGTTTGCCGCGCCGCTTTGTTGCCGGTTCAAGGCCAAGTGGATGGGGCTGTGAAGGATTTGCTTGCCTTTGAGCTGCTCTATTGCACAGTGGGCAAGGGAGGGAGGTGATGAAGAGGTAGAGATTGAGGAGCAAGTCTTTTGGCTATGCTCTATGGGCGGTCGGGAATTTCATCCAAGCGAGAGGAGCAGAGCTGTTGTAACGAAAAGGAAGGGTGGCGACAGTGCGGCGCTCACTAAATATTACCCAAAGTGGACGATCATTTCCTAATGGGCCCGAGGGAACACCGACTGAAGCGGAACGGGGCCACTTGCTTCAAACCTGGAAATTTGCTACATGTTGGCCCTTAGCCACAGAGGTCTTCATATCCGCTGCAGGCCTCCTATACATGCTCTGCTGCCATTAATGAGCCCAAACTGCCAACTTCAAGCTCTACTCTTTCGCCACACACATGTATCAATTGATCCCGGACGGCGCTCCGGCGCCTTGTCCGAAGAGGTTTGCTGCTTCGGCCGCGGCCCTTTCGTGGGGTCTCCAGCAGCGCCACCTCCTCTTGCCGCTGAGAATTTCATTAGAGATCGTTCCCGATTTGCTCCAGAGGGGTGCGATCGAATAGACCCGCGTATCTCCTGTCACCTCACGGCCTCAAGACTCAAATGCTCAAATGCATGATGATAATAGATACCCGAGATGATGAACAAGATACCGTCGATACCCGCCCCCACCTGCCCCACTCCAAGGTCTACCTCCCCAAAGCTCACATGATGATGCACCCCTCCCCTTCGTCCTTCTGCATCTGGTCGACCAGACCGCCGGCGTCTCTCGAGCGGCCTCCCTGGGTTCCGCCGCGAAGGTCAACGACAAGGACACCCGTGTTGTGCGAGTCGATGTGGGCTGCGAGATTGTATCTGCGGTCTTAGCAGAGTCCAGAATATGGCGTTGGTTGTTGTCCCGCGTCAGCCGAAAGCATCGTGACCTACCTCCTCATCAAGTCCTCGACAGCCGGCTTGATCTTTGCAACGTGTCCCTGGCTGTGCAAGCCCTTACCGACGATGATCTGCATCTCGGTGTCCCCTCGACCCTGTGCTTCCCGAATGGCACTCTCGGTCCGCTCGATGGCTTCTTTGACGTAGAGACCGTGCAGATCCAGAGTTCCGGGCGGTGAGTCTCGGTTGTTCTCTGAGGGATCAGCTCGGACCTTGAGAGGATATGCCTGGAAGGGGTGTGGCATACGCCAGAGGGTGACATACCGATGAAAATCCATGACGAGGCTTCATCGTCTAGCTGATCTTGACGAGCAGCATGCTGCTTGCCTTCCGCGCTGAGGTCGTGGGCCTTGGCACCATTTCCAGATCTGCATGTCAGCGATAGGCCTCAGCTCTCTCAATACTACTGCAGACAGCAGGGTCAGGATGGACGAAACTCACTGATAAGCCTGTTGACTGGCAGCGAAGCATCTTTCCCATCAGCTAAGACTCGGCGAGGAAACAGCCGAGCGACTGGAGCATTGGCTCACCGGTGCGATTCGTCCCCTTCGTGCCGTGCCTGCGCTCGGAGCTGCATATAATGCTCGTTCGCCTGGTTGATTTGGTTATCGTCCTGACCGGTCAGTTCATGATACCCCGTGCCAGCTCTGTCAGGTTTGGCCATCAAATGATAGCCTTACCTGCTTCCCCGGATGATATGGGCCCAAGATACCGCCCGCTGGCAGCCCTTGCGGCCTGTGCTGCTGCTGCTGGTTCCCAAAGAACGGCTGTTGCCCTCCGTGCTGTTGTTGCTGGTTACTGTGCTTATTTGGCTTGTGCTGACCACCGGGCTGCCCACCCGCCGCTTGGGCCCAAGACCCCCCTTGCTGCTGACCGCCATGATATGGTGCTTGCTGAGGTGGGTACTGTTGTTGTTGCTGCTGTTGCTGTTGTTGGCCGGGATATTGACCGCCGAAACCGCCTTGCCCTTGCTGTTGCTGATGTTGGTTATGTTGTTTTTGGTCCCCTCCGCAAAAGACCTTGAGGAGGACCTGTACGATCTGGCGGATGAGACCTTGGTTGACCATCTTGCCTGGTGGCTGGTGTGGTTGTGGACGATAGGCGAACGGAGCGCTTGTTTTGGCGGAGCTTGAATTTGTCAGAGGCTTCCGTCGGAAAGAAGCCACTTCGCAATGTCCTCGCGAGTGCTCTCGGCCGCCATCACTAGACTCTTCGCCATCTTCCTGCTACATACAGCCGCACATTGCTCAGATCACTTCGTCATGCCCGCTGTATTATCGGATGGTGAGCCCACACCACGCTGCAAATCATAAATACACTTACATCATAGACGCGCTCAATCGATATCGCATCACCCATCCCGACAAAGAACTCCGAACTCTCCTTCGGCGCATATACCTTCTTCCTGGTCTCGCGGCAGCTACCCCGACGAATGATGAGGGTATCATGCAGGGAGGCACTCCGGAAGGCGGAGAAGTAGACGCGGAGATGGAGCGGGAGATCACCAGGATCGAGGTACTGAAGTGGAAAGCTAGCGTGGAGAGGGTGATGGCGAGTGCCAAGAATCTGGGGAGGCAGGGGGAGCGATATAGGCAGAGGGCAGAGGAGACATGTGAGTGTTGATACTGGTGATGTCTGCCAGTCCGTCTGGGAGATAGCTGACCTTTTTAGCGAGACAAGCGGAAGCACTCGAAGCCACCCTAGAGGACGAGAAGCGACTTCTCGCTTCGAAGCTGAAAGAGCGGGATCATATGATCCGGTGCGATGCGGTGTATGCCAAGATCACCGCTCGTCCCAAGTCCAAGGAGGAGCTGAAGGAGTAGGTTGCCGTACGCGATCGACGAGACCATGGCATAGCTGACACACTAGGCAAATCGTAACTCTCCAAGCCCAGATTGAGGCACATCGCACTTCTCACGCCACCTACCTCGATATCGTCCAACGACGCATCGACGCCTTCTCGAGCATCACCCCCATCGTTGATGAAGTCAAGGCAATGGAGCTCCCCGTCGAGACAAGCACAGACACAACCGACGAACCTATGGACGTCGACGACCCCATGCCTGCTTCCCGCGAGCCCGAACCGGCTGCTCCAGCGTCAGATAGCGCCCGCCTATCTGGCTCCGCCCTCCCCTTCCAACCTTCCTCAAGCGCCAGCAGCTCCCGCAGCAACGCCGCCACGCCCCCATCTGCCCCTTCCGCCCGGTCCGCATCGCACGCACTTCCAACTCGCCCAAGCAGGAAGTCGCCGGTCATACCTACTGCGCCGAGCGCTGTCAGGGGTGTAGCAGCGTCAGGCAACAGGGCGGCGTCGGCGAGTCTCCCTCAGCGTCCCAGTGGGCTCCGAAGCTCCACAACGCCGGGCCGGAATGGGCTAGAAGAGGGGGAAGTGGAGGGCGAAGAGGGAGAGGTGGATGATCGGAAAGTCAACAGGGGCGGTAGGCGGAGATGAGGACAAGGCAGATGCATCGCGGCTATAGGTACGAGATCGTGGCTCAGAACACGCCGTCAATAAAGTCAACGACCGCCCCGCCGCCAAGTCCGAACCTCTCCACGCAGGTTGTCTGACATCAGCGCTGAACTTCAACAATGAGAGCTGAGCTAGCAATACTCACTTTGAAAGCGACGTGAGCCGGATCTTCGTCAATGTAATACATCAAGTCGTCTTTGTCCTACAGGCATGAGAAGATGACGACAGGGATATGGGCAAGCTGATTATACTCGCTTTGAACTCGAGGACAAAGACAAGCTGAACGCCCAGATCCAGCCCCTCGGGACTCATCTGCTTCCCGCCCTTGACGGAGAGAATGTACTCGGATCCGTCCGGTTTCGCACAGGACGTATTGACCGACTGGATTGCGTTGATCAGGTCAGGTATGACGGCGGGATCGGCGACCTTGTAAGCGCCTGCACAGGTCATCAGCCTCTTGATTCCTGTGTGTCGCTGGATGCTGGGATGAGCTCACAAACATGGAACACGGAAGGAGACATGGTTGAAACTTGAGGTGTTTGAGCTCGAGAGGTACTCCAGATGAGACGGCCAGATGAGGGATCGACCTACTTATAGGCGCTACGATGGGAATGCTAAGCTAGTCGCCTACAAGGACAAAGGGGTGAGAACTAAGGAGTGAATGCTCACTCAGGGATGTGCATCCTGCACCGGGCGTCTGGCTCGTCTAGAGCATCAAAGGGGGTCTCCCGACCCCAATTCCAAAAGGGGGCTCCTCTTAGCCATGTACTGCCTCACCAATGGGATGGCGCGATATTTCTGCATCTAGAAAGTCCGATATCAATCAGCTGCCGGCGACGGCATTTCAGTAGAGCGCTTCAGACCATATGCGTAGCTTTGACTAGCTTGCCATGAAGTCGATTACGGCATGGAATCACGGTGCGAGCTGCTGCTGCAGTCCAAAGGTTCATGGCTTGCATTCATCAATCATTTCTAGTCAAGTAGCCTTCAACCCTACGTCAACATGGACATCAGACAAGCGACAGTGAGCTCGGTCGTCGATGTGAAAAGAGACAGCAGCTGATATGAGCCAGATAGACGACCTGTTGGGGATGCAGAATGCCAATTTGCTCAACTTGCCCGAAAATTACACCTTCAAATACTGTTCGTTGTCCTAGCTCACATTCCCCTCTAGTTGCTCGGCTTGCTCTGCTCGAAGAGGGCGCATCCGCAGAAGCGGAAGCGATAGAATATGGTGGAGGGAGATCGGGCGCTCTGGTGGGGTCTGAATCAGAGGGCTGGGCGAGGCGGAGAGGACGCTTGAATCGGAACTGATACCTTGAGGAGCAAGCTGACCCATATAGATCTCTACCACGCCCTCACATGGCCCGAGCTATCGTACGTCGCGGTGGATCCCCAGGGTCGGGTCGTCGGATATATCCTATCCAAGATGTATGTATCATCGCCTCCTTTCGAGGAGCCTTTAGCTCACGGTACAGGGAGGAGGAACCCGCTGGCGAGCCTCACGGGCACGTCACCTCAATATCAGTGATCAGACCATATAGGCGGCTGGGGCTCGCAAATAGGTTGATGAGACAAGCGCGTAAGCTGCTTTGCTTCCAGATCAGAGTATGAGCTGATACGAATAGAGGAGGCTATGGTTGCGCACTATGGAGCGGCGCAGATCACGCTGCACGTCCGGAAATCAAATAGGGCGGCTATATCGCTGTATCGAGATACGCTGGGCTTTGAGGTTCACGAGGTGCAGAAGTCATATTGTGAGCTTCGCGTCTCAGCTAGTTGATCCTGAGCTGACCATGCGCAGACGCAGATGGCGAGGATGCGTACGGGATGCGGTACGACTTCAAGCAGACCGCAGAAGCGGCATGACGATATCAGCACGACATGCATGTGCCCCGGAATCGTCTATCATATAAGAGCTACATACAGGCGCGCCGGCCTGGTAAACACCCTCCGAATACTTCTAATTTCTAGATCCACTCTACTTACTCCCGATCCTCCTTCCACACCCTTTCCCAATCTCGTTCTACCATCTCCCCCACGCGGCCCGAGACGGCATCGAACGTCATGTGGCCCGGAATATACGAGTCGATAGGGTTCTCGAGCGCTGCTAGCATGGCCTCTCGAAGCGCCTGATGGTCGTGGGAATGGACGGAGTAGACGTATGGTCTGACGCATCAGCTCGGCCCCGGATTTCAGGGGAGAACTTACGGGTTGAGATCAGTCATGTGCCCATGCTGCATCTTCCAGCTTGTCCGGTTGCCCAGATCGTTCTCATCCCAAGCGAGGATGGGGTTGATGAACTACTAATCAGTCCACGAAGCCACTCCCACTTGACCTGGAACTCACTGGAACACCAAGGCATAAGCCATCCCATGGACTGGGACTGATGAAGGGCCTGCCAGCACCAATGAGCACGAAGCTCTCGGATAAGCGACCCATGAAGCCCTCCTTATTCAACTTGCCCAGGTCAACCACCGCACTCTCCCGTAATAGCTTGCCCGTTGCTGGCGCGTCGTCCTCGCTCAGCCCAACAGCGATCTGGACATCCAGCTCCGACGCTATCTCCGCCAGGGCAGGCAGGGTCCAGGGGAACGACGGAGCAATTGGGGACAGGTAGGACGTCTTTTTGGCCATGAGATACGCCCTTGGCTGGGACAGGCGGGCGGAAGACTGGTGAGGTCGTTGTCGGCATGAAGGCTCGATCGAGTAGGGAAGGGAGAAGTGGGAGGTGAGCGCTGCAGGAGCGGGAGAAAGGGTAAAGTGGGGTCCGCGTGGGTGATCGGGAAGTGTCCAAGCGGGTCCATATGTGGGGTCGTTTCTGGCATCAGTCAGGCAGCTATAGAGCACTCACGTATCCCAGAAGTTGAACCCAAGGAACCTCCACTCCTCCATCCCCCCTGGATTCTCCTCGCTGCGAAGACAATTCCCCTTCTGTTCCCCGAAACAAACTACCACCTGCTCAGGATCCGCTACCACCAACCTGACCTGCCCCGAATACTGCGCGTAGATCTCCATCGTCTTGGCCATATCGTGATTCCACCATCCGAGCGAGCTGAACATGAACGAGTACCCCCAGCGGTTCAGGGCGGTCATGACGGATTGGGCCCAGATGGACTCGCCGAACGTCGCCCCGTTGTACGCCTCGGCGAAGTATACGGAGGAGACGATGATGAGCGTCGTTGCGTTCAAGCCGCATCCAGCGGCGGTGTAGGTGGACTCGGGGTGGACCGTGGTGAGGCGAGCAGAGTGCGGGGTGGAGGTGTTCCGAAGGAGGCCGAAGGACGCGCACCGGTCTAGTCGGGCAGAGACGGCCGAATTGTGCGCCCAAACGTCCCCAGTCTCAAAATAGCCAGCGTCCAGCTCGTCTCGTGTCGGTCTGAGCTGCTCGTCCGGGAGTGCTACCTGCGCGAAGAGGATGACGGCGGCGAAGCCCAATAGGATGAACGAGAGGACTACGAGCCGGGACCTGGAGATAGGGAGACGAGAGGGCAGAAAGCGCCGCCGAGTGCTGCAGGGTCAGCAAGCTAGGCCATACGGCTCAGCTGAACGCTACATGTAGCCTCTAGGCCGGGATGGACTGACCCGTCACGCCTCAACCTTATGGGTTGATCCAGCTCATCCTCCACATCCTCCCCGGGCCCAGTGCGCAATAGCTCGTAGCCCACCGCCATTCACACGCTCAACAGGGGCTGTCCTGGATAGATGATGATGATATGGCTGCCTGATCCATTCCTCCCGTGTGGGATGCGATGCTTGTGCCGCTGAGATATAGGATGATAGGCGAGGGCCAGACAGGGCCCGACGATGTCTTAAGCTCGGCTCGACGTGACTAAGGTGACTGACAATATATATTGCATCCGGACCGACCGACGATCTTTATTACCTGATCTTGGCGAGTGAATAGCCTTCTCAACCATACTCCATCTTCACTACCAGCTGACATGGAACGAGAGGGTATGCCCGACTACTCAGCACCCGCGCCCATGTACATGAGCCTCCAAGCACAATGTAATGGCTGGAACTTTTCGGGATCTTTATATCTCTACGTGAGGCCGCCTTCCCCTTGAGAGCTCCGCATCTCCGTTGACTAGGCAGCCGACCGGCCAAGCCACCAACAATGGTGGAGATGCCAACATCAACTCGGACCTGAACATGCTGCAAGTGACGGCCATGCAGTCGGGACATGGCCACGCAGGGGCTTCTATCAATGTGTGTTGTCTCCTTCTCCGCTTGGAAACAAGCTGACCGCAGCAGAGCATGATGAACGCTACCAATGCGACTGCGTCATCCTCAAGGGGCGCTCGCGCGGCTGGATCACGTTCAGGCGGCTCGCGACCACCGGTACTGGGTCAAAGCGAAAGCGGACGACGGCGGGGCCAGGTACCGGTCGCAACACGACCTCAGCGCAAGTCCAATCCTCAAGGTTCAATTGGCTCAAGCTGATTAGATGTAGCCGCCGTAGTGTCGCTCGTACACCTGCCCGACAAGCCGAATCATCCTCCACCGCCGCCGATAGGGCCGAAAGAGATGGCTCCGTAGTTTACCTTCACAGTGAAACTGTTCGCGAGAAGGCAAGGGAGAGAAAGCGAGCTCAGCGAGCAAGAGACCGGGAAAGGGCGGCGCGGGGAGAGAGAGAAGCTGCGAGACTTCTCCGGCACGAAGAGGAGAGGAACGACCCGACTGTAGCTGAAAGGCGGGAAAAGGAGAGGGAGAAGGCAAGGGAGAGAAAGAGGGCACAGAGGGCCAGGGATGCGGAGAAGCGGAACACACAAGAGCCGAGCATGGCGCCTGCGCCTGCGCCGGCTCCTCCTGCGGATCCAATGTCGATTCCGGGGGGCGTCTTCTTCGGGCCGGGATTGACCATGCTGTGAGGCTCTGCGGCTACGTCTGAACAGTAGTTGAGAGACATTCATCATTGTATGCTATAAAGTTGTGTAACCTGCCCGTCAGCTCATTCGATTGCGCAGGGCCGCCGTTTGACTCACCACCATCATACACTACATCTGACCCAGTCATAAACCCTCCGCCGCCTTGGTATCTTGACATCAATACCGCGATGAATTCGCCCGTTTCTTCGGGCGTAGCGAAGCTGCAGTGTCAATTCGCATCTCTGGCGGTCACCAGTGTCAACCTACCGTCCGACCGGTGTCCTGAAGTCCCATTCTTTTGGGAATGCGGCCTCCTTCTCGTTCGCAGCATTTCCGAGCATGTCTGTCGCAACGTAGCCCTAGAGATCAGCTCCAGATATCTTGCCTGCTTCGAGAACGCGGACCGGCTTACTGGTGATATAGCGTTGACGTAGATCCCTATGTGCGCCCATTCCTGAGCCAGTGACTGTGACTATCAGTAATTGAGCATCTGAGGGGAACCAGCACTCACCTTAGCTAGCATGGTCAATCCCCCCTTACTCGCATTATATGCTGCCTGTCGTTGCGGGCTCATCGCTACCAGCCCGCTGATACTCGATACGAACAAGATCTGCTTGTCGAGCTTCTTGCCCTTCAGCTCTGACACATCGACCGTGTCTGGTCCGACGGAGACCGGGAGGTCGAGCCACGACCGTGCTAGGCTCCTCGACAGGTAAAAAGGTCCGAGCGTATTGACAGCGAACATCTTCTCAATATCCTCTGAGGTCTCAGCTGCGAACGGTAGGGACACATACCATCAGTACTGTCAATAGTCTGTTTCCACTGGCTGATCCCCGCGTTGGCTACTGCCATATCGATCTTCTTGCCCCAGCTCGCCTCGACCTCCTGGATCATCGCATCGATCTCGGCTGATTTGGTCACGTTGCACTTGAAAGCGCGGATCGAGACGCCGTATTTCTTGGATAGATCAGCAGCGAGTGAGGTAGAGTCCTGGCTTGTATAGGTGATGGCCAAGTCTGCGCCAGCTGCGGAGTCAGTGGACGCTTCGGAGGATATGTAGGGGAAGCAGCTAACCGCTAGCGAAAGCCTTGGTGATACCTAGCCCAATCCCTCGCCCTCCGCCTGTGATCAAAACGAGCTTCCCTGTGTAGTCGATGGAGAGCGCCATCTTGATCTTCTGTTGGAGGCACAATGTAAGAAAGCATCATCAGAGTAGAGAGCGTGAGATGGCCATATGGTCGAGCCGGCAATGGATGATCCGGCGCACCGGCGGTGTTTTTGTTTGCTCATCTGCCCTTCAACCTGTTAGATCAACGACCAGCATGCCGTCGATGCAGTACAAGACCTGCGACATCTGCCGCAAGAGAAAGGCAAGTCCAGGGCGACCCCAATATCCACAAAATGAACCGGTGCTGACTGTACAGACGAAATGCCTACCGCCATCAGATGATAATGAGAAGCACGACAAGGAGGCAGCCTGCATGAATTGCGCTCGACTCGGGATCAAGTGCACCTATGACCACGTCTACAAACGTCCAGGAAGGCCCACATCGTAAGTCCATCCCCTCAGCGGTGGCTGATAGCCCAGCTTTACCCGAGAGTCAGGATCAGGGGAGCCGTCCGATGTTCATTCTCGGTCTCCACCAATGCCCTCGCAGGCGGGCAATCGGCCGAGCTTGCCCTCCTTCCACAGCTCGGACAGCCAAGGTGGACCATCACGGAATGGCGGGCGGCTATCCTATCAGGATGATGTCGCCGCCATGGCTGGTTATCAAGTGGACGTGCAGTCTTCTCGGCCGGAGCATGAATCTGCGTCTTCCCATTCGGTGACAGCCAACGGTGGGCACGCGAATTACGCTCCCCGCTTCTCTCCTCTCGGTCCTCGGAGATCGCTTCCTGAGGGCAAATTTACTTCAGGCACGATCGACCCATTATCGTTCCTCGCAAACGCCTCGCCAGCACGTCCTCTCACCGCCGGGCTCGACATCTCCGAGTGGTCGGAGCATGATCTCATCACTGACTGGCCTACCGGGAGTACAAGCGGATCGGGTCGTATACCAGGACCAGGCGGTCTGGTTCCGGAACCCTATCCCGGTCAGGCAGAAAATCATCTACCTGACGTCAGTGCCAGACCGCCCATTCCCACACTGCTCGTACCTCCCTCCTCCCGCCGCGTACCCGAGATACCCCTCCCCACAGGCGGCGCGGACATTCAGCTGGATCACGTCGCTCCCTGGAGTACCATATCAATCATCATTCGGCTGTACCTCGCATACTCCCATTCGCTATTCCCTATGGTCCATCGGCCGACATTCAGCCAAAGCCTGGCGATGAGACGCGATAAGGTGGATAGGGACTTTCGAGCGCTGGTATTAGGTATAGGTAAGTCCTTTTCACCCTTCGCAGGGCGGGGCACTGACCATTAGTGGCATATACGATAGGACAGTCGCCTCTCGGCCGGATGACAGACTTTACTCGCGGCGAATTAGCGTCCCTGCAGCATCGATGTCATCGCGCGAGCATGATGCTGCTAGACCGCAGCTACCGGACGCCCAATATAATGCATGTCGGCACATTATCAGCGTGAGTTGCTGACTATGCCGCCGCTGATAATCAGTGGCTACTTCTACTGTCAATCAGTGGGAAAGACGAACCGCGCTTTGACCCTCCTCGCCGAGGCCTGCCAGCTCATGTTTCTTATGCGGATGCACGATGACGACGCCACTGCTGGGATGGGTCTGGACGCTGTGGACATCCAGCTCAGGAGAAGGATATGGTGGCATGTTCATGCTGTAGACATGTAGGTTCCTGCCCGGCCCCAGCTGATAGCAGTACCGAAGCTTCTGCCGGGAATAAGATTCACCTCAACGCCTTCGAAGGCCGACCTTCCCTTCCCCTCGAAGTGGACGACGAGTTCCTTACTTCACAGGGGTCCTTCCCACAACCCCCAAATCAGACGTCATACATGATCGGCTTTGTCGCCTGTATCCGCCAGTTTCCTCTCCTCGAGGAGCCTATCCGCCGCACCCGGACCCTTTTGTCGAGCCGCAAACGCGGAGAAAGACCGCGATACGAAGATGTCGAGGCGGAGCTGCAGTGGATCGATACCGCTCTTCTGGAGCTGGACGAGATCATGCAGTTCCTCCCAGACATACTGAAGCTGGGATGGACATTCGACGAGCCGATGGATGAGATCAGGCTGGCAGTCATGGGGATGCAGCGGGCCAATCTCGCCATTACTGCTGTTTCTATCCGGTTCGCCTTGGTGAGTTTCGCGCTATCAGGATCAGCCAAGCTGACCTCCAGGCGGATTACAAAGCTGAACTTGTTGAGCCTGGAACGACAATCCTCGATTCTGAACGGGCTACGATGGGAAAAGAAGCGTACGAGACGCTTTCGTGTATTGGTCTGGATGACCTAGCCGCAAACGGGGAGAGCATGGTCCGTCATAGCACTGGACGGGGTGACATCGAGCTGATCAGCAGAGAGGAAAAATCTTCCGGATCCTTCTCGGCCTGCTGAAGTGCAACGGCGAGTCGCAAGAATGGTTCAACATGCTGCAGGACTGGTGGTCTTTGGTACGTGAGCGTGTTGAATCAGCTGACCGTACAGTTCAGCAGAGTACAGTTCGTCCAGCTCATGGCATCGAACGTGGACTCTCGACTACCAAGTCGGCAAAATAGCCCAGAGGCAGCAGGCATCGGCGGAAGTCTAGTCAGTTAGACCTCGACACCTTTGATGCATTGATGCATGTCCACCTCTAGTTGTCCCACATCGCCACGCCGAGATCGTTATACAGATGAGGGATCTCGTATGTCCACTTCTTCCCTATCTGAACCTTCTCAGGCTCTTCTGTCATGGCTGCAATGAGACTGCGGTATCGTCGCATTTTGTCCCATCCGGGTCCCCGCTGGTCCACCCCACCATATTCCCCATTTTCCCCGTTTTCCCCTACACTTCCCCTCATCCCGTTCCACACCTGGATCACCATCTCCATTCCCTCATACCCCAGGAGATACAGCGCGTTCTCCCACAAGCCCTGCTTCCAGTCCACGTCGCCCCCCACCGCCCTCAACTTGTGGACAGGTGTGTCAAAATCCCCGCCGCACATGTTGCGGACGGCAGTAGTGACCTGTCCCCAGAGTGTGCTCGCACCGAGGAGATGCCGAAGAACCGTCTGATGCTCGTATTCCCGCATGGCATCCCTATAGGGGGTCGAGCCATCCTGTATAGCTCGAAATGGGTGGATCGTACGGACGTGGCCGGTGATGGGATGAGTGAGACGCTGAGGCAGAGTGACGATCTCGCCAGGGTGATATGGACGGTCACAGGTGATATCCATTCCTCGACGGATTCCAGGGGTACCGTCGTGGGCGGTCGGATAGGATCGCCAATCGGGAAGGAGGTATTTGACGTATTCCAAGCGGGTGGAAAGGGCGGCAAAAGGGGGCACGGGCTGACTCTGGTTGGATTAGCCCGTATCTGCACATACCAGGCGGAGGAACAGCTCACCCTGTCAGTACCCTCTATCCACTCATGCCATCCATCTTTGAATAGCTCACCGTAGATGAGCATCCTGAACACCACCTCCGCCGGCTCAGCATATAGCGTCGCCGCATCCTCCACGCCTCCATCCCAGAAGTCTGCCTGGGCATACCACTGCTGTCCAACACACCGATCGATGAGGTCCGTCAACGGAGTGACAACCCTCATACGCCATTCCCAGAGTTGACACACTCTGGCCATGCTCCATTCTGCCTCGATAGCCACGGCGGGGACCGAGATGCCGAGATCCAGCACCGCTTCTTCGCCGTAGTAGAAGGCGTGGACGAGACGTCGTAGATTCTCTGTGGACCTACGAGCCCATATGGAAAGGGGTGGTGCGAGAGGAGTGAGCAGAAAGAGTGGGTCTGGGCGAAAGAAGGTCCGGCGGGAGTGGTAGCAGAGAACGAGGAGGGTGCTGGGCGAGCTATATTCTTGTACGAGTGACCGGACTTCGCGGCCAGTGACACTCAGCGCCAGGTAGTCTTCGATGTCGCGTATATATGGGGGAATAAGGTGGAGGACATCAGGTAGGCTGGGCATGATGAGGCGCAAGAACGGGAAGAAGGAAGATGCGTAAGGTTCAAAATTCAAAGCTTGACGCGAGGAATGCGGTGTATGGTTCGGGTGACAGACCAGTCCGTGGCTCTTGCGAGCGGAGTGGCAGATCTCAGCTCCGGTAGCCCGGCGCAGCAAATTGGGAGCCCCTGGCCTGGAGCATGGCATCTCATGCGTCTCTCTGCTCAATAATGAACCTCGACCTGTTTGGTCACCCCATGATCGTGGTCTTGCCCATCGGCTGACCTGGTCACTACCCTTACCGCCTTATCCAGCGTCATTCTCGCCTTCGTCCCATCGCCGGCCTTTCCCTTCCCCCACGATACGTGCGCAGCATTGTCCGCCCCTACTGCCACCTTCGCCTCCAAAGCAGCACTCAGACTTGGCCTCGGGGCGAACAAGACCGCCTTGAACCCCGGCTCAAGCGGTTGCACACCCGCCACTTCCGAGAGGTACTCGTACACTGGCACGCTGCCCCAGGCATGGCAGTCTGAACGCTGCCGCACATCATCCTCCTCCCATGTGGAGAGATTCTGACCGATCATCCTTCGCCATGGATCCCATGCGTCCGCGTACATCTCGTCGTAAATCCCCGCTTTGGCGAACGCCCGGAATGCGTAGAACATCATGACGTATGAACATTTGCCGAGGGACGTGTCCGGATGGAAGGCGGTGCGGAGAAGACGTGCAGAGTCTTCAGGATCGGCAGCGCCGCATAGCACCGCGAAGACTTGGGCGTGCTGGGAGTAGGGAGTGGGTGTGTCGGGAGGGACATCGGACGTGCTGTCGGTAAAGATCCGAAGTTTGGGGTCAAAGCAGTGCCTACGGATGGCGACAAGCAGAGCGTCCGACCTCTGCTCGTACTCCAAGGCGTACTGAGGACGACCGACCTGCCGAACGAGCCTGGCGGCGTGCTGCAGAGTCCACGCGTACAGCATGCTAAAGTAGGTGTGGCGATTCGATTTGCGACCGGCCGTAGGTACGCCCTTACTCGGGTGCTCCTCGGTCTCGTGATAGCCGGTAACCCAGTCGACGTACTGCCATACATCTGCCGGGAGTGCGCTGACCAGCCCGAGATGGTCGACGTGCCGATCGAAAAAGTCGAGCACGCCGTCAACGAGGGGGAGGAGGGGTTTGGAGAAGCTGACGTCGCCAAAGTAGAGCATGTGGTCGCAGATTTGGAGGACCCAATAGAGGGAGAAGCCAGCGATGACTTGCTGGACTTGAGAGGGATAGCGGGATTGGGTAAGGCCTTCGGGCGTGATAGAGCCGGCAAAGGAGGTGATGGTCTGCCGGACGAGGCGATCGTCTCCGGACAGGAGGTAGTGGAAAAGGCCGACCGAGCGACTATCACCAGAATACCTGATATCAGCTGGGCCTTGGTCTGGACTCACGAGAGCTGTTCGTAGAAAGGGCAATCCGAGTAGGCATCAAACATACAGTTGCGCATCGTCCGTATGGAGATGTCAAAGATGTCGCCGCTGAATTGATCTTCCGGTTCTGACCAGGCCGCCTTGATAGAGAGGGGATAATTGGTCTGGGTGGCTTTGAGGGATACCAGGGCGACGTCGCTAGGACCGCAGGTGAGCTCCACGCGGAGGAGGCGAAATGTCCTGAACCAGAATGGCTCGTACGACGTCTCTCCTGCCGGGACATCCAGCGTGACCTCGTCGTGCGGACCGAGGATGAGACCGCTAGAGTCGAGCCGATCCGCTTTGGTCCGAAGCCAGGGATATCGCCGAGGTTCGAGCTCATACCCCTCCGAGTAGGTCACCTTGAGGCGGATAGTGGTGGGCGAGGACGCGCGGAAGGTCCACTTTGTAAAGGCGGTGGAGTGGCAGTCGGCCTGAAGGTCGATGGAGTGCGAGGATGTAGAGGGGAGTGTAAGGGGCTGGCCAGATTGCAGGAGCTGCTCCCACGAGGGCTGACTGATGGAAGACTGAAGGGCGCGAACGGTGTGGATTGAGACAGTGGTCTGCTCTGGGAGAGGAATCTGGCGAGGATGGAGTCGCCAGGGCGGTAGCTCCCCGTTGACCAGGCGGAGACCGTATGCGGAGATCTCTACTTTCGCGCTCTTCTGCAAGTGTGTCCTTTCATTGATCTACATCAGTCCCACCATGACCTAGACTCACATGCAGGAAGACATCATCCTCCAGACCTATCGGGAACAGCGTTCCAATGTCCACCCTTGCCTCCCAGCTCCCCATCTCGCCCGTCCCGATATCTTCCGCCCCCACGCTCCCCACCAGCGTCAATCCTGCAAAGCCCGTCCGTACAAACGGCATCGCTGCCCGTGTGGCGTAGAAGTACCGCATGACGACAAAGGTGATGGTGTTGTCGCCGGACACCAGGAAGGGAGAGAGGTCGATGGTGTCGTATAGCCATCGCTCCGGGCTGGAGCGGGAGGGACCGATACATACTCGCGTACCGTTGACGATGAGCTTGTACCGAGTGTCGGCTGTGCAGTGGATGCCGGCGGTCTGGGGAATGGTGTCGAGGTGGACTTTGCGGGTGAAGGTGACAAGGCGGCCGACGGTGTTGTCGAGCGAGGAGTCCTGCCAGTCCTTCACCCAGACCCAGTTGCGGTGGAGCGCGTCTATCTGCTGCTGGACACTCATTATTAGCAGTGATGGACGTGGCCTGGAAGAGAGTCGGACGCATGTCGCGTCTGTCGCAACGCACTCGCATCAGTCCAGATCAGTCCTGGCCACGGAACAATTAATGCCCCGCGCCGACTCGATGGCCGGCCGTGCACCTCCGTACAGGCATCTCGGGCTTCGGGGCCGACGGATATAGCGGGCTGGACTAGATGCTATATCAGGACTCGGATGGAGAAGATGGAGATAGATGGCCTTCGGATATCAGAAGCAACCTGAAGCATCTGGCAAAGGCCTCGATTTCGCGCTGACGAATGCGCCGAAGCGCCGAACGACTACGGCCCGGCACCGGCCCGGGTAATATCAGCGGGTCGCAAGAGGTCGCAAGCTGTGGCGTGGAGCTATGCATATCTCTACGCTTGCTCTTGTCTGTACGTGGATGTACAGCTAGGCTCCTTTTAGACACGCTCACGGAGTATACCATTATCCCGATCGTAGCTCCCAGCAACATGCGAGTCTATATAACTTTAGGTCCCCTGCCCCGCATTCGCAGGCCCCGCACCTCCACTCTCGCACCCCAACACAATGTCGGTCGAAATCAAAGCCATCGTCCCCATCGAACAGCAACATGAGCTCGCTCGTGCAAGCTCCAAGGAGTCCATTCACAAAATCGAAGATGCAGGCGAGGCATACATCGTCTCTGCCTTCGCGGATCTATCGCGGAAGCAAACGGTCAAGAAGTACTGGAAAGTGAGACATCGAAAGTTTTGCGAGGAATGAGGAGTTTCGACTGATCTCTAGGCTGTGATCTTTTGTCTGTTCGCTAGCATTGCGGCTGCAATGGATGGCTTCCAGACCAAGATCCCGGGGTCCATCATCGCAAATAGGGGCTTTATAAATCAGTTCGGTGAGCCGTAACGAGCGAGTTGCCCGCATACTCAGCTGACCACACAGGAACGATCACCGACTCGGCCGGTCTCCTCCAGCTCGACCCTCTCATTGTCGCGGCGTGGGGTGGCATTTTCCAGGGTGGCGTCATCTGCGGCAACCTATACGGTGGATTGTGAGTATCTGGTACCAGCAATGCTGATTTATAGCCTGAGCGACGTCATAGGCCGAAAGTATATCCTCGCATGGCTGACCATCCTCTTGGCTATCGTAAGTGGTCAGTCCGGGCGAGTCTGATCCCAGGGTGTCGCTATCGAGTGCGTTGCCACCAGCTGGCAGGTCTGGGCGGTCGCCAAGATCTTCACGGGCATGGGCAATGGCCTGGTCCAGACCCAATGTGTTATCTACGTCGCCGAAGTCGCTCCTATCCGCCTCCGAGGCGCTCTCCTCGCCTCTTACGCCCTCTTTTACCAGCTTGGTGGACTCTGCGGTGCTATCGGCCTTCAGATTCTGGCTACTGTAGGTCCGTGTCTTTAGGTTAGCTGACGTACAGTCCCCTGAAGTGCTGGATTTCCGCCGCGTCGTATACTCCCAGTGGGTGTTCACTGGATTGTTTGTCCTCGCTTGGCCCTTCGTGCCAGAGACCGCTTGGTACCACGCTCGCAAGGACAACCACGAGCTGTCGAAGGTTTCCCTGAAGAAGCTATACGGCAAGAACTTTGACGCCGAGCACGAGTGTAGGTTTCCAGAATGCATGTGGGACCGGGCTGATTATCAGATAAACTCATGACTCTTGTACTTCAGGACGAGAGGAAGCTCGCTGCAGAGGCTGGTCAGACCAACTTTACCGAGATCTTCAGAGGGTCCAACTTGGTTAGTGCATTTGCTTGATCTCGCTGACGACAGCGCCGCTTCCTCATCTCAGCCGCTATCCCTCTTTTCGCTCAGCTTTCTGGAAACTCGCTCGTCAACGGTTATACGTCTTGTAAGTCTCATGATCTCCCTCGGGCTGACGCTAGACTTCTTCCAGCTCGCAGGAATGGCCAATCCTTTCCTGTAAAATCGGATCCTGATGCCTTGAATCCGAATCTTGCTGATTTCAAACAGCGGGGCTATGATTGTCAGCCTTATCGGCCTGCTCGGCGTCCTCGGGGCCTTTTTCACCTCTGATCTTTTCGGTCGTCGACCTCTTGCTCTAGGTGCTGGGGTCATCCTCTCCTCCTCTCTGTTCATCATTGCCATCATGTCCGTCATCCCCGATACCACCGCCCGCTCGACCGTCTTGATCTCCTTCATGTGTCTGTGGGCCTTTGGGTACAATTCGGGCATCGCTCCTATCGGTGAGCCAGTTTTGGAATTAGTCGTGAGAGTAACAGGTCTGCGCTGATTCACCCTAGGTCCTGCATACCAAGGCGAGACCGCCACGCCGCGGCTCCGAGCTAAGACCAACAGTCTATCGTAAGTGGTCTCCTAGTGATTTCCTCGCTTCTTACAGCTAACAGACCAGTCAAGCGACAGCCCAGTCACTGTCGCTTGTCTTTAGCTACTGTGTTCCCCTCATGCTCGCCAAGTGGAACATCCGAGCTGCGTTCTTCTTCTTCGGCACATGCTGCTGCGCGACAGCTGGCCTCTACTTCCTCTTGCCTGAGGTGAGCCTTCCACAGGCCAGCCAATGAGTTACGTTAGCTGACATTTATCTAGTACAAGAACAGATCATACGCCGAGCTCGACGAGATGTTTCAGGCCAAGGTGCCAGCTCGCAAATTCAAGGCATACAAGACCACAGCCCAGTATGCGGCGGAGGCGGACCGAGAATACAGGGAGCGTCAACAGGTCTAACACTCGATCAGGTAGTCAGTCAGGGTTTTGTAGGTCTATATGTAGTAAATGTCAGGTCAGGCAACGATCAGTATGAGTCAGCCAAGGCCGGCACATCTCGAGCTCACGACCCCCTTCATCATCTTATGACCAGCCTCTAGATAGCGATACCCTTTCCCTTCCACCACGTGTACTTCCACTCTTCTTCCCCATCTACAACCAACGTAAAGTCCACCTTGGGCTCCTGCCCAGACGTGTCAAAGTCGAACGCGCCGAAGCGACTCATACCCCGCCATTCATGATGCAGTGTGATGTCCGTGGGGCGGTGCTCGACGTGTTCTCGCAGCCAAGGTTGATGGAAGTAGGACAGAGGGGATGTCGAGAACTCGATGACTGAGTGGGATGACGGATGGCCAGAGTGAGGGGAAGGTGGAAGGACGGTGGTGGCTGGCTTATCAGCTTCGGTCTCGTTGAGTAGTTAAAAGGCCTACCATGCTCATGCCTGTCCCCAGATATGATGACTGCGCCGCCCACCGCCCAAAGCATTTCCAGCACCTCTTCTCGCTCGTCAAGGTATCCCTGAAGGTCAGCTCAACCCAGCCAGCCAGGGCAAAAGAACTTACAGCCCAGCTATCAAACTCATCCCCGCCCTCTGACCAATTCCGAGTCACCGGCACACCGCTCACGAGGACCAGCAGCCTTCCCTCCCGCTTTCCCTCTCGATCCACCCAGACCCTCAGATCCGCCAATTGCTGAACTCCCAGCATGGTCCGCTCCCCTTGACCACCGGTGGAATTCGACCCGCTCCGTAATGGCTGCGCAGACCTGAAAGATCGGTTGTCAAGGACAAAGAAGGCCACTTGGCCGATGTTGAAGGAAGTGTATGTGGGTTGAGCAGGATTGATGGGAGGGGGATTGACGGAGAGCTGATAGTGGGCAAAAGCGTCGATCGCTTCGGGGTACAGCGGGGTGTGCTTTGGATCGGTAGAGTAGTCGTTGATGATCTCGTGATCGTCAAACATGTGGATCCAGGGAAGATCGAGGAGGTTGCGGGTCCAGGATGGGGAGGCATAGAGCTGGCGGTAGAGTTGGCGATAGTAGGACTTGGTGTAAGGCGCGAGGGGCATGGGGAGGTCGGAATCTGCATCAGCCAGGGCCAAGCTATCACTCACAGATGAAGTCGCCCAGAAATAACATCATCTCTGGCTTCTGCCTCATCCCGCCAACATGCTTGTCAAGGTGCTCCATCCCGGTCACGCGCAGAGGATGGTTCAGCGGCGAGTACGGCCAGTTTGGCTTCTGACAGCTCGTGCTGACGAGAGAGAATATCTCCGGGGCTGCTCGAGCCGTCAAGAACGATCCCTCGTGTCCAGCAGTCGAGATGTAGCTGTACGTCTCTCCTGGTTGGAGTCCGTCGATATGGACCGAGACGGTCGAGTCGCTGCCGGCGGGCACATGTACCGGGATCTTGACAGATCCAGCAGCATTTGATACGTAGGTGAGGTTGAACGACTGGGACGTAGACCGAAAGAGAAGGCTGGCCGATGTGTCGGTGACGAAGCCGGTGCGGGAGAAGCTGAGTGCGCCGGCTGGATGGAGATAGTGGGCTCGATAGCACATGTCCAGCGACATCAGGACCAGCACAAGATCGACCGCCACTGCCCAGACGATTGACGCTGCGCCGCTAGCGATGCCGAGGACCCCAAGAGCTGGAGCAAGGCCAGTCCTTCGGTCTGCCTTCTTGCTGCGGGAAAGCCACATTGCTGAGAGGGCGGATAGGTGGACAGCAAGTCCGGTCCAGATCTTCGGCAGGGACTTGCTAGCAAATGGTAGCTGTCGTTAGCTCAGCCAGGCTCAGACTTACCAAGCGCAGGAAGACATAGACGTTCCATCTTAGACTCCACGCCGCTACCAGTGCAGCTGTCGTCAAAGCTGTCTTAGCTGTCTCGAGCATGATTTTGACGCGTCAAGTTGGACTGGCGGTCTCCAGATCAGTTTTGCCTTGCTTGGTCGACTTGGTCGTCTGACCCCGGATGCGGCCGCGGGCAAGACGTCACTGGGCGCACGTTCGATAGTGCTACAGGGACTGCCGAGGCGCTGAGGACTGCTAGGCATCTGCATGTTCACTAGATCTCCATGGACGAGTGAGAAGTATGGACTCACGAACGTGTTTCGGGTTTCGGAGGTAAAGACACCTTCGGAATTGTGCCTGTCGACCCATGTGTCCGATCATCACCTTCTTTGCATCTCCTCTTGTTTGAGCAGAGCTCCTCTTATCTTCCGACGCCCCAGTCAAGCTACGGCTGGTCGAGCCGCAAAGAACGTGTCGCCCGAGCGCGACCCTGTCCTGCAAATTTCTTGCTGGACTTGGCGAGCTGACTGAGGGAAGAATTTCTATAAGATGTGCACTGATCCTCCGCTGACCCGTCCTGACCACAACTCACCATCATGCAGACCGCCTACAAGAACGAAAAGACCGCTGAGTCGCCGTCCAAGGAGCTGGATGGGTTCCCAGGTAACCCAGATGGCACGCTTCCCGAGGTCCCTCTGGACCAGCTCGAGAAGGGTCCGGGCACCAAGACACGATTCACCCAGCTCCTGGCAGTCATCGTCGCGGGTGTCGCCCTCTTCTCAGATGGATACAATATCCAAGTCACAGGTGAGTCAAATCGCAGGCTATGCTGACCCCAGCCTATACCAATACCGTTCTGACCGCCCTATACCCCGTCGAGATGACTGTCGAGATGCGGACCCGACTCAGCAATTCTCTTCTCGTCGGTGACATTATCGGTATGCTGGCCTTCGGTCTTGCCTCGGACAGGATAGGGCGAAGATGGGGTATCATTGGCTGTACTCTCCTGCTGGTAGGCGGAGTAGTCTTGGCGACCGCCGCGCATGGAACCAGTACTACGGGCATGCTCTGGATGATGATTGTGAGTCTTGACTAGGGAAGCGCTGACAAACAGATTGGTCGAGGTGTTGCCGGTGTCGGTGCTGGAGGCGAATATGCTGTCTGCACGACCTCCTCTATCGAAGCTGCGGATGACGTCCCCGAGTGAGCAAGCCATTGTAGTTCTGAGGAGTCAGCTGACAGCCAGGTTGCGTCGCCGTCGTGGCCTGCTCGTCGCCTGGTCCACCAATGTCGCCATCATCTCCGGTTTCGTCGGCAGCGCGCTAGTTGTGCTCGTCGTACTCGCCGCTTACGGTGGTCGTCCCAGCGATGGCGTATGGCGGATCAGCTTTGGTGTGGGATGCGTTGTGAGTTGGTCATGAGATCCCGCTTCAACACATCGCTGATCGCTAGCTACCCCTTGCTGTCTTTGGTTTCCGATTGAGGATGGCCGACTCAAAGCTCTTTGAGAAGCACGGTGTACGAGGAAGGCGCTTCCCGTACAAGCTGGCTATCAAGCGGTACTGGAAGTCTCTTGCTGGGTAAGCTCACCTAGATCCTCGTTGGGTGTGGCTGATCATCTAGTTGCGCTGGGGTTTGGTTCCTTTACAATATGGTCGTGTACCCCTTCAACCTGCTCGCTCCCACCATCGTCGCTGGATTCGCGCCCAATCAGTCCCTCTTGCAGACCAACGGCTGGTCCACCTTGGTCAACTCCTTCGCCCTCCCCGGTGCTATCTTTGGCAGTGAGTCCCCAACCCCCTTCACATGCTCCGCTGACACCTAGGTCTGCTCATCGACCGTATGGGACCGCGTCAGACCTACGCCTTTGGCCTGGTCGTCGTGGCCGTCCTCGGCTTCACCATCGGCGGCGCCATGGAGCCGCTCCGTACCGGCGGAACTGGTGCTTTCGCCGCCTTCGTTATCCTCTTTGGTCTCTTCCAATGCTTCCTCTCAGTCGGTCCTGGTAACAACAACTTTGTCATCAGCTCCGAATCTTTCCCGACCGCTATCCGGTGAGTCATCAAGTCTGGCCTGCCTAACGATCAGTGGACACTGCCTAGGCTTCGCAGCTGCTATGGGCAAGACCGGCGCGGCCATCGGCACCCAGATCTTCCCCATCATCCAGACCAAATTCGCCACGCCCATCAAGGGTCAGCAAGCCATCTTCCTCGTCGGCTCCGGTATCTGCGCGCTCGGTGCGGTGTGGGTCATGTGGCTCGTCCCTAATCGCCGAGCCCAGCTCGAGGACGAGGATATCTTGTTCACCCAGTACCTTGAGGCTAATGGATGGTGAGTGTGGAAGATATGCGAGGATGAACAGAGCTGATTAGCAGGGACACCACCGGCATGCACGGCTCCAAGCATATCCAGGAGGAGACTGAGGGCTCTCAGTAGACTGTCCTGTCGTCTCATCGCCGCCTTCCCCATTCTCCGCTCTTAGAGCCTCTCTCTTCGTCATAGATCATAGAATAGATGGAATGCAGTCCGGTCCAGCGATGAGTCGAAGGAATGGCTATATCAGTCGTTTTCAACCGATGACCAGCTACCTTGCCGATGAGATACATACGAATGACAACCTAAACGCGCGAAGTGCTCAACACCACCCCTTTCTCCCCGAGACCCTGTCCCTGCCCTTTATGCACCCTTCCATCCGTCCACATTCTCCACCGCTGCCACTCTCCCACCTCTCACAATCACCCACTCCACCTCCTCATCCCCGTCGTTCATCTCCTTGTGTTCCACATTCGCAGGAATCAACGCCCAGTCCCCCGGTTTCAGGTCCACCCGCTCTCGGCCGTCCGCAAACGAGATGGAGCCGTTTCCGCGGATGGCGTAGATGATGGTGTCTTGGGTGGCGTGATGGTGGATCCCAGAGGAGGAGTGCGGCTTGGCTAGCATGACTATGGGTCAGCGGACAGGTAAGGTTGATTGGGGAGGGGAGGGGGGACTGACTGGAGGAGCAGAGCTGATCGGACTTGTCCATGATTGCGTTCTTTCTCGACATCCCTTCGGTCTGACCACCGGATTGCTGCAAGCTGGCGCCCGGGACGTGTAGGACTGACATGATTGCTAGAGGATGATGGGAGGTACTAAGACAGATTAGGATCGCCAACGGCTTGGGTTTGTGCGCGCCCTGCAGCCCTGCCCGGTCCGCGTAATTACCGGCAGACCGGCTCGACGGCTATAGTCTCGCGCGGCCAGTCTCGCGACGTTATAAGGTTGACGTTGAGCGCTATATCTGAGTATCGAGGGAGCTGACGATTGAGGCAGCTGGCCCTGCGAGACCAAAGTGCAAAGTGCCAATAGTATATATTGTCTAGTAATTAGATAAGTCTAGAATTTGAAGACTTCGTCCGCCATGTACCCCAGATCCTTGAACGCGCCCAACAATTCACCCTGCCTCGGCCCGTCTTTTGGTCCAGCGAGCGACTTGACCTGTGGGGGAGGACCACAGACGAACGCCTTGACCCGATCGTCGCCCTTCGGGAAGACCTTGGAGATCATTTCGGGAGTGACGAAGCCGGTCTCGCCCTTCCATCCCTTGGGCGGCTTGTCGAGCACATATTTCACTTCAAAGCGGTCCGGGTTCTTCTTGGCCAGTGCGTCAAACTCTTTACGTAGGACTAGAATATGAGCTTGAGTCTAGCAGTAAAGGACTAGCGCAGTAACTCACGAATGTCGGCCTCGGTCACGTTCGAGAAGACCAAGGTCCACTTGGTCTTGTCCTCCGGCAAGCTCAGCGAGTGGGTGATGAGCTGGTACATCGGTGTGACACCAGAGCCACCCGAAACGCAAAGTCCTCGGTCGATCTGGTTGGGCTCATACTTGAACTTTGGGATAGGACCCTTGAAGAGAAGTTCGGATCCGGGCTTCATAGCGCTGATGTATGGGGTGAGGAGGCCATCCTGATCATCAGCGAAGGCCAACCCTGGAGTGATATGACTCACCTTGTACTCCTTGATCATGAGGCTGAGACCACCCTTCTGGTCGTTACCAGAGATGGGAGTGTAGGGGCTGTTCATCAGCTCTCCGTGTCCTCTGAGTCTGTGGATCTTCGTCGAGTCAGGCTCACCGGATGACAGGCTTTCCCTTGGCATCCTTGACCTCTCCATCTCCCTCCGGCGAGCGCACCAATAGCGCATTGGGAATCTCTCCGCCTCGAGACTTGTTCTCGTTCCCCTCTCCGAAAGTAAAGTGGTAGATTTTGGTGTTGTGGTTGTAGTTCTCGACCGACTCAAGCTTGAATGGCACCCATGCGTCCCTTATATCGTGTCAGCTAAGACTTCGAGATCAATACTCGACAGACTTACTTTACCAACGCCCCAGCAGCAGCAGTAGACGCCGTGGCCGTCGCTGCTTTGGCCTCCCCCTTGACCTGGTCCAACTTGGCCTTTGCGTCCCCCTTGACATCCTCAAACTTGCTCTTTGCCTGGTCTTTGGCATCGTGCAGCTCCGACTTGGCCTTGGCGCCGATGGAGGGGTTGCGCTGAAGGTAGACGTAGCCTCCAAGCCCGGCGAGACCAGCGAGACCAAGGAAGAGGGGAGTATCTGCTAAGTCAGCTGCTTGGCCTTAAAAACGGACGCTCAAGCTCACTTGAGGCAGCAGCGTTGGGAGCGCCAGCGTAGCCACGACGTGCGACGGGCTGGGCCTGGCTCTGTCAGCTCTGCTCATCCAAGCGTGTCGGACTCTCAAGCTCACCGATCGGAAGGCCGACCGGGCGAGAGGAGAAGCTCTTGACAGCATTTTTCCTAGACTTTTTTTATTTGGTTTTCGGCGAGCGAGCTGTATATGCTGTACCGGTAGACTTGTGCTTCTGCTACTACGAGTTATCAACAGAGCTTGAGGAGATACGGTAAGAGGTGGTCGACGTCGGCAGATCGGTGAGCGAGAAATGACGTTTCGGAACGCACGGACTGCTCACAAGCTAAGTTCCGTCGGAAGCGGAAAGAGCCCGGCGATCACCGTTTGTGGTGGTGCACGTCCGCGTTCCTTCCCTATCCTTCCCTTCTACCTATAGCTCATCCTCTCATCAGCAGCGAGACACCTTGCCCACTCAAACAGCATCACGAGCTTGAGGAATAGCTTGAGTCATCAGCGACGATATCGATCTATCAGCCCCACGCTCGATCCTGGAAGCTCCAATACACCCATCATGCCCGCTCGCAAGTCCCGTCCTTCTCTCACGTTCTCGACCGACCCCGCTGATCCTCCAGTCTCCCCACCGCATGCTTCCGCGTCCTCAAGGATCTCTCCTCGGCCCAAACCTGCCAAGCTCAAATCCAACTCCAATCCCTTCGCCCCGCTCTCCCCGGACCTGCCCGAGAACTCGCTTACTGCCGTTGCGCAGAGCCTGACACCGTCGAAACCGACCAAGAGCGGGCAGTTGCGGTATTATCCCCGGGAGAAGCTATTGGGCATTGCGAAGAAGTGCGAAAAGAGGGGATGGGAGAGGCCAAAGGACCTGGTACCGCTCGAGACGTGGTTTGGGTGCGTTTGGGACGGATTAAGGGTCATGGAAGCCGGTGTGGGCGCGGGCTGATGAGATAGGAAGGTAACAGAGACGAAGAGTGCTCATCTGGCGGATCCAGCTATCGCAGCTATTGGACATGGAGGGGCGTCGTCGCGGCGAGCAGGAGCTGGAGGTGGAGGCGGTGGTGCGGGGGCCGCGGGTGGGTTTGGGGAGGGATTCGGCTTCGGCGGTGGGATAGGCGGAGGAAGAGGGATAGGAAGAGGCGGAGGGAGGAATATTGGGTGAGCACATACGTGATCGCTGGTTCAATTTGTCTGGAGTGGTCAGCTGACTCTGCAGTCTGCGCCGGCAGAACGACTCTACACCATCAGGCGAGATGACAATCCAGCAGCAAATGAACAAGTTGGTTGCCAAGGTGGGCGGACAACTGCCGCAGAATGATCATCGGGAGAATATGAATCACAGGGATGGGCGGGATGGACGGGATAACCGGGAGATGAGAGATGGTCGGGACAATAGAGGAGATCGAGGGGGTCAGCGAAATCTACCGCGGAACGATCATCACCAGAATAACAACAACAACCACAATCGAGGCGAGTGGAGGCGAGGTGAGCTACCTCCAAGCGCTCTGCTGTAATGAGAGCTGACTCCACCAGACAACTACAACCCCGCCCCGCGGCAGCACCACGAAGACGAGTCCGAGCCCGCATGGATGGACGATGCGGCTCTCGAAGACCCCGCTGTGGTACAGCACGACCCACTTATCCACTTTGTCCCCGGCGAGGACATGATCGCGAAGCACAAGGCGCAGATGAAGGAGAGGGATTTGGGTCAGCGCTGGCGCTTTGATCCGGCCGCACCACCTGCTCCGCCTGTCGAAGTCAAGCCGAAAGTCTTCAACAATGCCGATTACCTCCGTCCGAACAAGGTCATACAGGAGGCGCCAGAGGCGGTTGAGGTGGCCCAGCCTGAACCAAGTACGGCGTTCGCGAGTCGGTTCCAGCGGTTCTTTGCGGCGGATCAGGCCGCGGCGGCTGCGAGTGCGGCTGTAGCAGTACCAGCCCCGCCTCCATCTGCGCCACCACCCAAGGCGGACGATCACGCTTCACGCCTGATGGGCTTGTTATCACTAGTGAGCGCGGACTTATCGGTCAGAAAGGATAGTACTAACATCCACAGTCTGACCAAGGTTCTCGCGAACCCCCTCATCCCTCCCAAATGCCTCACCACACCCAACCCCCTCATATGGCCCACCCGATGGTCTCTCCACCTCCCTTCCTTCCCCCTCCCCAAATGCAGCATTTCGACCACAACAACCCCCACGCCCTCCTCCAACAGCTCTACAACCCCGGCCCTCCCCGCCCGCACCAGCAGCAGCAGCCACCACAGCACCAACACAACCAGCTCCCACCGCACATGATGATGCCCCCTCCTCCGCCCCAGCAGCAGCAGCAGCAGCAGCAAGGTCCGCCTCCGGGTTTCGGGATGGGTATGGGTCCAGGCCCGAACATGGGTCCATATGGCCGTCCGCCCATGCCGCCGGGTTACTATCCTGGTCCGCCCGGTTTCCAGTCGCAGCAGCAACATCACATGCCCGGTCCCCCTCCCCAGCACGTATTGGGTCCTGGTCCCGGCCCCATGGGCCCACCAGGCCTGGGGTACGGCCATCGCCCTCCCCCAGGTGATCGACAGCAGGAGATTCTGAATACGCTATTTGCGGGTCTAGGTCCTGGATCAGGGAGAGGCTAGGCTGAGCTCCAAGCGTTGGCGTCAGGACAGAGCGAGGAGGAAACCCTCAATTCTCGTTGTACATCTAACAATCTATGCAATCTTCATCCATGCCAAATGCACCCTCATATCCAGAGCCGCCCCGCCTACCCCTGTCCAGTGTACCTCTTCTTCTTCCACGAGCGCCATATCTGCGCCCAGACCGCCGATTCTGCCTCGCCCGCCAAACCCTCTCCGAGGCCATACGGCAACCCCGTCGAATCAAACGCCTTGCCCGTCGCCGCGTCTGTCGACATGCACAGCTCTGCCAGACTCCCATCGATGACCCGGCGGGATGTGGCCGAGATGTTCCGGACGGGATCCGTCGTTGCCCGCGCATACGCGACCAGAATGACAGGTACGTGCCGTGCCATCGCGCGCGTTACTTTCTGGCGGGACGTTGTCGAATCGTCGCCTCCTGATTTCCGCTTCCCGATAGTGACTGTTCCCGCACCCCGACCGAGGGAATCAAGGAACCGCGCGACTTTCTGTGCGAGGGGGACGTCGACGCGGCCCCGGAGGTAGGTGAAGACAGAGCAGATAGAGGAGGCGATGGCGGACGATGTGAAGGGGAGGAGATCGCTTCGTTGTTGCGTGAATGAGGTGGCAGCGTCGAGGAGGTCCGAGGCGGTCTCGCTGGAAGGGGAGGAGAGGAAGATGCCGCTGAATGTGACCCAGGAATCGATGGCTTGGCCGTCGTCAAAGAGGATCGCCTGTAGAGTCAGCATGAGATTATCGATCACAGCGAGGAAAGGCATACCCGATGACGCCAGAGAGCAGACAGTATTCCTGGGTTTCCGGGTCCGGCCTGGATACTGGCGAGAATAGGTCCGAGATGACCACGTACCACCTTGCCAGATCCTGCCTCGTCAGCTACGTTGCAACGGCGAGGAGGGGCTGGCTCACCCTCGCGCGTATTGCTCAGCAACAGAGAAAGCAGACTACCGCCAGCAGCCGAACCCCTCGCTGCCTGCCAGAATGAAGCGTACATGTCAGGGCTAGCACTCTGGATGAGATCCGACATCGTTCCGTCAACAGTAGCAATCGATGCGCTGGTCTGGGAACGGAGGAAGAGGTATGTGGCGATAAGAAGCTCGGAATCGCCTTTGGCCGCTATCAACCGCAGGACCAGGGTCGAGTTGGACGATGTATTGGCTAGCATCGAGTGCAATAGCTGTTCGGGGAAGGGAGCCGTGGATGCTAGACATCAGCCCGATTGAATTTACCCGCAGATTGTCGGGCTCACTTTGCTCAGCGCTAGACCACACTGAGAAAGCATGCAAGTCAAGCCAGAGATTCCCCTTCGCTTCGACATCGGCCTCTGGACTCTTCTTGAAACCTTTCTGCAGAGCCTTGGCTGACACAGCCGCGATCTGCTTTAGGTCGGTCTGTCCCTCGGTTGGAATACTGCTAGATCAGCCGCGAAACACCCTGGGCACGTCCACTCACGATGCCCATTTCCGACCTGTCAAGAGGGACACAGTCTGCATCGCGGCCGCACAGCTATCGAGCGTGGGTTTTCCACTTTCCAATCTTGTCCGAACGGCGCGGATGAGCTGAACAAGGGATTCTGGGAATTTGTTTGGCGAGTTTCTACAAGTCAGCACAGGTTTGAGCTCGGCCGCGCGTAAGTCCGCCAGACATACTGTAGTACGCGCGATACTATCACGCGAGACAGCTCTCTCCGCGTATGATCAAGCATCGCAACGAGGACATCATCAACCGCCACACCCTGATACATCAGCTGACCGCACTCGCCGCTCACTCGAAGACTCACAGCCAAAGCCTCGGCGCTAGCTTGCTCCAGCCACAGCTTTACCATCTCCGATGTGTACGCCTCCTGTCCAGCTTGTTTTAGTAGTCGACTGGCAATTGCAGGGGTCTGTAGGGTGTGAGGAAGGGCGAAGCTGATACTAGGGTCGACTAGTTCGGTTGCCACAGCCAGGCGAGCTAGAGTCTTGGTCAAACGTGTGAGCTCCCAGAAACTCGTGGTGCGCCATAATTGCCGAGAAGCAGGTGAGTGCGCCAGTAAGGCCTGGCCGAGGGTTTCGAGCTGGGTATCGGAGGTATGAGATCTGGAGCTATCAGCATGTGTCCAGCAGCCGTAAACGTTATGAAGCTCACTCGAAGCGGCTGATAACAGACCCTGTGATGAGTGGCCAGTAAGCCTCAGCACTGGAGTCCGATTGAGCTAGTCGTGCGAGTAAGGCATCGATGATGCTCGATTCAGACAAGACTTCGATCGGCATGGCGAGCAAGAAGCGACACTGCGCTTCAGCCCTCCACCTTACCCATCTCTCCGGCAAGACTTACAATCGCGATATCCAGCTCTTCAGATATGCTTTCTTCTTTCATTGCCGCCTTTAGATCCTCTAGGACCCCCTTCTCAACCTCACCCCTCACTGCCGACCGAACTATCAGGAGCGCGGATAGCCTTCCCTCCCTTTCTGACGAAGAGGCGGCTTTTGACTTGCCCTTCTTCCCGGCCTTGCCGCCCTCGATGGCCCGCAGGGCGTTGCTGTCCAACGTCCAAACAGATCCCAGTTCAAGCAGAACGTCCTTTGGACATCCGGAGACAACCAGAGCGGCCAGCAGACCAGCGAATGCGTTCAAGCCGCCTGTGCTTTCCGGACGAGCCAAGAGATCTTCCGAGGTGGAGATGAGGGTGCGCCAGCAGAGATGTGTCTCGCCGCCGTACGTGATGAGCTCGTGGATCGCGCCGAGGAGGGTAGAGGAGATGTTGCTATTAGTGGACATTGCGGTGGTGCCGGCGGTGGTCGTCGGAGAGGACGTGGAGATACAGCGGCAGAGGAGGGTGATGTAGGTAGCAGGGGCGCGGATTAGGCGGTGGTGATGTAGCAGAGCGAGGAGAAGGTCATTCCCTTCGGCCGAGAAGAGGTATGGTTGCTGGACATCAGCTGGTCCCCGCTTTACCAGATCACGAAACTCGAAAGCTGATAGACCTACCTGTAGGCACAGCTGCACTACCACATCCGACACCCCGGCGGCATCATAGTCGAGCACTGACAGACAAGCCAGTAACCTCAGACAAATCTTGACCGCCCCCTCATCCTTCCCCGCTAAAACCGCCCTCGCGCCCCTCGCCGCCTCGAGCACCAGCACCCTCCACCTCTCCTGCCCTTCTATTCTTACATCCAATCTCCTGATCTCCTCCCAGCACCCCCTCCTCGCTTCCCATACATCACCCACCGCCGCCCCTGACACAGCCACACCCTCCAGGAATGCCATGACCTGCGCGAAATCCCGATACAGCGCGTCCTGCATCGCTGTAGCGATGTGCGTCTCGTACGCCACCTTGCTGCTGCTAGGTTGGCTGAAGATAGTGTATCGGGCGCGAGAGCGAGTGTCGGCTAGGCAGCGGAGGAGGAGCGGGAGGAGGTGCGCGATGGAAGTGTGCGAGGGGGAGAAGGAGGGGAGAAGGAATTGGTCTAGGGCGTCAGGGGGGAGAGAGCGGAGCATCTCCCCTAGAGAGACGGAGAGGTGTTCGCCAAGGGCGGGCTGGCGGGAGAGAATAGTGGCCAGATGAGGGATCGTCTTGACAAGGACTTGTATTGACTGGGAAATCAGCTATAGCTGCCAAGCTTGACAAAGACGGGGGACTCACAGTAGCTTCCGCCTGAACAGTATCCGAGCTTTCGGCGACATGTTGGAATACCGCATCGCTCAGCTCCTTCCCCTGCTGTACCTCTGCATTACTCGCTCCATCTATCACACCAGGCGCCGCTAGCCAAGCCACCAGACCCGCCCATAGCTCCACCCATCGCGCGTACGTCGACGTCTGAGTATGGGAGACGACCATCGTCCGTATGGACTCCCAGGGGGCATCACGGATGGGTGTGGCGTGCTTCTCGAGCTCCGAGATGCAGCGTACTAGGACCGCAAATGGTGGAGAGGAAGCAGGACCGTTGACTCGCGCGAAGAGGTCGTGGTACACCGGCTGTATTATGCTCGGTGCAGTCGAACTGAAGATCAGCGACAGGCACGAAGGAGCTAGGATTGAGACGTACGATTTGCTAGGAGCGAGCCACTCGTCCAGAATCCACTGCCTGACCAGTTCCACCGCTCGTGGGATCTTACTCTCCTCTAGTGCTTGACGGGCAGTAGCGATCCGCTCGTCATGTGTGAGCTGGGAGGATTTGAGGGTCCGGAGGAGGGTGGAGGCGGAGCTGGAAGTGCTGGGCTCGACCGAGCCGGAAGCCGCTCGGCTGGGTCCCGCTTCGATGACTGCTGCCATTGTGTCTGTATGACTCAGTATATCTGTGGAGGCGGGAGGTGAGAGACGCAGAGATGGGGAAGCAGCGTATGGGAGGTGGTCAACAAAATCCAAAATTCCACCTTCGCTGCAGCGCATTTACGTAACAGGACCCCTGCACTCAGAGGTGCCCTGCGCAGTGATGTGCAAGCGTGGTGAAGTTATGATGCACGAGCTGCATTCCCTGGCCCCTGTGCGCTGCTACGTAGAGGGCGCAGATATGGGCGTACATGATCACATGATATAAGCTGTAAAGCCACCGTAGCGAATGGAGCAGATAGGGATTTCTCCTCTGCGCTCGACATCTCCTCTGTCCCGTTGAGCAGGCCCTGCTATCGGACACCAACTACCTGCGCCGCGTAGTGCTTGTAGCTGTGGACGTCACCGATTCAGATCGAGCAGGCTAGCGCGAGTCAGCATCCTGACCTGGAGCTTCCAGCGATTATCCGACTCACCCGTCCGGCTACTGGCGGTATGTACCCCGGTAGCTGCGCCTTCAGCGTCCTCACCTCCTGCTCCACCCTATCCACCTGTCGCTTCATATCGATCAGCCCACCCGCCGCAGCCAAGAGACTATCAAAGATCTCGATGTTTTCGCGGGTGGGCATGACGAGCCGATGAGCCGATATACCCAGTTCAGAGAGGAGTTCGGTGATGCGGATCGAGGCGTTCTGTTTGGGTATGGGGATCTTGCTAGAACGGAGGAAGGCGGGAACGTGTGCTGGGTGGCGACCGAGGGCGTAGGTCGACTCGGAGGCGGCAGCGGAGCGGTGGATGCAGTGTGCGACATCTGAGATTCAGCCAGATGTGCTTCCTCGTCGCATGATTAAACATACCGAAAGCAGCAGATTCACGGGCTTTCTTCGGCATGGTCGAGGCGGAGACAGTCGATGGAGTAGCGTTGGTCTCTTCCTCGAGGCGCTTTCGTTTCTTGTTCTGATCATCAGCTTGCGTCCAAACACCGGCATCAATGATGTCCTCACCCTATCCACACCGACGACACCCTCGCTGTTTGCCTGGTCGAGGTTGACCACCCCGCTGTCCAGCCCCATGACCGACCGCAGCAGTGCGTCGCGGTCCGCGCGGTACCGCTTCTCATTCTGCTCTATCCGCTTGACTTCGAGGTAGAGCGATTCCTCCTCGGCGATTTCGGCAGCAGTGAGGTGGAACAATTCCGACGCATACTGCTTGCGCTTGGTTTCTCGAGCTGTCGTATCAGCTGCACTCCGAAGGGCAACAGAGACGACTTGCACTTGTCGAAAGTATAGGCTTGTAGCAGCTGCTGTTGCGCTTGGGGATCTAAAGCTGTCCTTGTGCGTATCAAGCGACGACAAATGGTATAGTACCGGTCCTTGATCTCCTACTTGATCAGCTCGAATCAAGTGGGAATTCAACAAACTCACCTCGACCGTCCGTCGCTTGGTAGCGCCCGGCACTGACGTATCCGTGTATGCGTACCTGTCCGCAGCGACCACAAAGCGCAGATCGTACTCTTGCAGCAGGGCAAAGAGATACGACGTCTCCTGTTGTGTCCAGTCCGAGTCTTTGAGGTGCTGGTCGTACTCCATCTGACTGAACTGCATGACGGATGGGCCAGACGAGTTGAAGGTCGCAAAGTATTCCTCTGGCTGTCAGCTTTCGAAGTGACTTTGCTCACCTCGTGGAGGCGCGGGGTCTCCGCCGACCGACTTCCGCCAGTGATGCAGAACCTGTGGTCGCTCTTCGCTCGGCATGGGGTTGAAGGCGGACCATTCCCTATTGATGAGCTCTCCTTCCGCAACGGGGTATCGATAGCAATAGCTTACCATCTCGTCTTTTGAGAAGAAGGCACGGGCCGAGCCTTATATCTGGCCGCTGAAGGGTACGATGGCATGATGGATGCAGCATTGTTGCCCATCAAAGCGAATACTTCGCGCGAGATGCCTTCTGGCCTTTTGATCTGCTGTGACGCCTTCCTGCTCGGTCCGGCAGCCGCAGACGAGCTGGAGGCGTGCGGGAGGTCGAGGATGGCGCGAACATCCGAGGAGGACATGGTGTCGGAAGGAGCAAAGGTATAACAAAGGTGAGATATGTTGATGCAAGGTCACAGTAACAATACATACTCTAGTTCAGTTAGGAATCCTAATAGAATTGTTTGCTGCAGTCAATTGCTAATGGTTGCATGTATTGAAGCTATTTCCTAATGCCTAATTTGCTTCCGCTCTCCCGCTTCTCGTTAGTAGCCGGGAGATCGTGCAGATCACATTCGCCCGCCTATCCGCCTTAACCTTCCTCCACTATACACTATCTACACCCTATACACCTCGCCCCAATGACTGAACAGCCAGAGGTATCACGTCCGAAACCGCCAGCCCCAGGGCGGACATGCGATAACTGTCGAAAAAGAAAGGTGAGTCATTGCCACAGACCACAATCTGGCGATCCACTGGACCCCGCTGGGTCCCCACAATACCCCTTCATTGCCCCGTTATCATCAATCCCCCGTGAAAGGTGCGAGCTGATGCTTTTTTTTCCCTTCGTGTAGATCAAGTGCGTCCTCGATGAAGATGTGGAGCCCTTGCAGCCCTGTGAGGGGTGTACCAAGCTGGGACTGGACTGTTTATTCTTGTATGTCAAGAAAAAGCCGGGGCGGAAGAACACGTGAGTGCCTGAATCGCCCTGTTGGTCCTGTGTGTGGAACCGCGATCTCGGGTCTGGAGATCGGCTGACTGGGTAGCTTTGCTATGGCTGTAAAGACGGAGACAGGGGATCCAGTCTATCATCCTCATCAACCAACCTACCCCACCACGGCGAATCCCTCGGACCTCTCTCAACCCCACTCTCATACCCACTACCATCGCCCGAGCTTACCCTTCGACTTTTCCTTCGCTCCCACGCCCGGCTCATCCTCATCTACGGGGTTCCCCCTCGATCCCTCACTTGACTCATTCGGCTTCAGACGTATGAGCGGGAGTGCCAACGCCAGACCATCCTCATCACAATTCGACCACGCTCAGCCATCCGCCTACTCCCATCCCCCACCTTCGCGACAACCGTACTCCTCGTTTGCCGTCTCTCCCGGCGGGTTCAAAGATCCAGGCCTCAACTGGCTCGACAGCATCTTTGATCCATCCGGCTTTTCGTCCTCCTTTGACGGGATAGATCCCGGTACGACCTCGGGCAACGTGTACGGTCAAGGCCAAGGTGTAGGCGGATTCGCTTCGGACCAGGCGCAACTGCTCTCGCTAGAGTCACCGGAGCATCTGTTGGCGAATCTGCAGGGGTCAGGGAGTAGCGGCGTACCGGTATCCGGAAGTCTCAACCTCCTTCTTAATCCGATGAAGCGCGAACCACAGCTGGAGGATGTGACGAGTTGGGCGAATATATCGCACTTTATCTCGCTCTTCCTCCAATACCTCTACCCTCTTCTACCGCTTGTCCACCGGCCGACGTTTGCGGAACATCTGGCGACTAGGAGGGATAAGAAGGATATGGACTTTAGGGCTTTGCTGCTGAGTATAGGTCAGTACGGGACAGCTCGAGAGGTCGGCCAGGACGAGGTCATGCTGACTCTCTAGTCGCCTATGTGATTTCGCAGCTCCCAACAAGCCGGCTCGTCAACGAGAACTTCGATATAGAAGGCCTGAAGCGCCTGCAACGGAGATGCCACCGGACCTGTAAGGCGCTACAGCGGACATACTACGGGCCCACGAACCTGACCCAGATCACCACGATCATCTTGTGAGTTTAGCACTCTTTCATGTGTCCCGTGCTCAACTGACCCATCAGCGATGTCTTCTACCTCCTCTCGATCGGCCTCGGCCATACCGCCGGAGCGCGAGTCGGTCAAGCTATCCAGCTCGCCTTCTCGATGGGTCTGCATAGCGATGCGAAGACCAACGCGCTCGGTCTTGACGCTATCGAGGTGCAGCTGAGACGGCGGGTCTTTTGGCAGCTATACGCCAGCGACAAGTGAATTACGACTTGCCGATTCGCCCGTTGAGCCTAAGCTGACTTTCAGAACCCGCGCCATTCCCGGCTTTCCCATGCTCATCAACGACTATCAGGGCGTACCCTCCCTTCCCGAAGGAACAGACGATGACTTTATCACCTCCCAAGGGATGTTCCCACAACCTCCTTCCCGTACCTCTGTGCTCGCAGGTTTCGTCTGCCTCTCGAAGATCTTCATCATCCTCTCCGAATGCTTCTTTCACCACCGTCTCGTCCTCTCCGCCATGCAGGTCCCCACGGTCGGGACCGAGTGGACCGTTGCTGCGGAAGACCGGCTCCATGCTGTGCTTCGCGAGATGCCCGCGGCGATCCAGGATCCGATGTGTCATCCGGACGAGGCGGGACGGAGGGTATTTGCGATGCAGAGGGCGAATATATTGATTACTGCTGCGATCGCAAAGTTCGCTCTGGTGAGTCGACAAGTTCGGAATTGGACTTGAAATCAAGCGCTGACTGGTATAGTACGATCTGAGAGCTGCGCTTCATGTGGACGAAGATCAGCTGGCGAGGGAGCGCGAAGCCAATGCAAGAGAGATCCACTCTCTCCTGATGAAGTCAGTTCCCGCTACCGCAATTGTGCAGAGTATGAGCTGATCCCGTAGTATCCCTGTCGAAGACCTTGCATCCAACGGCGAGTCAGTGCGCGCCAAAGTCTTCCATATCGCCTGTGCTCTGTGTACCCATACCGGCGCTACCGACACGGACCAGGAGCTGATACGGGATTGGTGCAATATGGTCAGTATCTTCCTCCCCCGCTCTCCAGCATCACCTTCGGCTGACGCCGCAGTTCTCGGCAATCTCGTTTGTACAGATGCCGCCTCCACCTCCTGGTGCAGAGGTCCTGGATAGTCGAGCGAATACGCCGCCTCTACCACAGTCGGGGTCTATGGCGGACAATCACTCGACGGGCGGAGGGGGGAGTGCGGGGGTGCCGTCTGGACCGGGGACGGTTGGGTCGGTCTGAGCGGCTCGGCGGCCGAAGATGCGGGTAGATCTCGGTGATGACAGCATTAGCATTGTACTTCAGAAGCACCTATAATGAAAGCTTGTGATCTTGCCTGAATATCTCTATCTGTGTTGTGTGCTCGTACGAAATACATCTGGCAATCTAAGATTCCGTACCAATGCGACAGGCTGACTACTATACATGGATTCCCCGCTGCCACTACTATCAGCTGCCTCAGCTCGACCAATTACATTTTCCACCATTGCCTTTTCCTTTTCCCATTCTACGCCATCACCGCCGCTTGCTGCCTTGACGCCGCCTCGTCCATTTCCTCACGCATCTCTACACTGGCACTTCCGCTCCATCCCGCGCAGAGCCAGCAGGGCTCTGTCGCTGTTCTTCCGCCAATCTCCCTTCGCTCTCGCGCCGCTTCTCCTCCTTCTCCCGCTCGCTCTCCGCCGCCGAGATGAGCGCGGCAATACCGAGCGGTTCCGCTCCGGCCGCATTTGAGGGGTTGGAACCGTGGCTATCACGTGGAGGGGAGAATGGGCCATCTCTCCACCCTTTCGATACCCCCAGGCCCAGGCCCAGACCGCCCGCCGACCCGCTACCTAGCCGAGGCACCTCATCCAGCCGCCTAAGCTGCCTCAACTCTGCCGAAGGAGGGAGATAGAATCCGCCCGCGCCGGCCAACGAAGCCGAGACTGGCACGTCGGACCCGCCAGTCTTTTCCGCGTTTCCCTCCCGACCAGAGAAGGACTGGTTTGGGTAATACCGCTGTCCGCTGCTCCCGCCGCCTACGCTGGTGGATAGGTTGGCAGGAGGCACACTGGGACTGGGCGTCCGAGTGATCGAGTATGGCAAGACCGAGCTGGTCGCTCTGGGCCGAGCGCCGTGCGATGGGAGTGGGGGGAGATTTGGCCGGCTGGAGAATGGGGTAGGGAGGAGGAGGGAAGTGGACGTGGACGATGAGTGCCCTAGCTCGGGAGGGGAGAGATGGTACGATCCCGGATGGGTTTCGGACGTGTGAGCGCGGGACCGGGCGTACGGGTTCGTCTGGAGGTATACTTCCGGGGACCTGCGGTGCTGGGAGCTGGACAGCAGGTCCCGCGGACTGGTCTCTGCCGCGCCGTACAGTCCGAGCGCCGCACCAGAAGACATGGGGACAGGCGATGGATCCAGGAGATGCCGGAGATGGTGCGAAGAGGATGGACTAGGCCGGTCCCGCTTCTGGCTGGCATCCAGGGACTGGCGCGCACGGTGCTGATACTCATACTCGCGGTCCTGGTCCGAGTATCGCCGGTCGTACCGATCGATATCGTATTGCTGGACAAAGCCTTGCTGCAAAGTGGACGGCTCTTCATAGCCGCGGGGCGCGAGTCGAAGACCGTTTCCGTTCCCGTATGAGGCACCGTGCAAGACAGCACTGCCTCTCTGGTAGGGCTGGTCATTCCGCTCGGGAGCGTTGTAACCAGACAGTACGGATCCCTGTGCGCCGGGATAGAAGCCGCGGTCGAGTACCTGAGCCCGCTCGACACCCCATTGCTGCTTTGCCTCGATCCACCAGGTGTTCAGGCGCTCGTCCAGCAAGAGCTGTTGTGGGGTAGGGGAGGCGAGCGTGCTGCGGAGATGATCCTGCCAATTGGAGACGACAGCGATGGGGAAGATCACTGCTAATCAGCAAAGCCCCATTCTAGATCCGCGAGGACATACGCAATGGACCTTCACGACCCTTCTCGCCCATGGCATCCAGTACAACCGCGATGTTGTCGACTGCCTGACTCTGCCTTTGGGCGGTCCAGCTCGCTCCAGGCTGCTGAGCCACCGCCGCTTGGAGGTAGAACATCCCGCACTCGGCGACGGCGTGCATGTAGCCGAAAGCCCAGCCCGAGAGCGCGACGTGGGGCAAGGGCGAGTTGAGCTGGGCTACAGAGGTCGAAAGGTTGTGCTCGTCGAACTGGAGATGTACCGGGAGGCTCTGTGCCCAGGACTGCCGGTCAGCAGAGTAAATGGACGAGGTAATTCAGGCTGACCTTCAAAGCTTCCTGATGCTGGTGTAATGGTGTAAGACGGACATTTTTCGATCCCGCACCACCACCATTCGCGACCGCCATGATGTCGCTGAAGATCGAGAGCTGAAGATCAGCTTCGAGCCATCACAGTGCCAGATCACTCACGATTCGTAGCACATGGCCTAGCTCGCCGACCTGTCCTTCATCGCCTGCCCAGTTGCCAGACCCAGGAACAAGTCCATCACGCTGCCTCCATTCTCCTTCCTTCGCATCGCGCCCAGCCCCACCAAAACGCACCCACCAACCCTCGCCACCCGGTAGCGGTATCCCCTCCATCTCGCTATACGCCAACATCCGCTGTCGGCCGTTCGCAGCCGCGCAGAGGTCATGCAGCGCGACGAGCCAGAACGTTCGATTCCTGCTCTCTCCCAGCGTCGCTTGCTCGACTGCTGATAGCTCAGATGCGCGGGGAATAGGCGAATTGGTCGAGGGGCGGAGCATGGCGATGGCCGTGTCGAGATAAAAGAGCGCAAGGACGGGTTGGCGGAGACACGCAAAGTATATGCTCAGGATGGAGAACGCCTGGATTTCCTCGAGCTCCTCCCATGTCCCCCTCTTTTGACCAGTCATATCTGACTCGTTCTGCTCAGCCCGAGCAGCGACGATCCGCTCGGCCTCGGCATGGGCGCGCTCGGCAAAGAGCTCGCCGCGGAGCCAAGTCGGGTGGTTCGGAGGGTAGCAAGCGATGAGGGCCGGCGAGGGAGCGACGCGGGCGGCAAATGCGTACATGGCGTCGCGGAGGATGGGAGCCGTCTGATTGAGGTAGTGGCGGTGGTGGAAGGTGGCGGGGTGGAACATGGCGTTGAAGGGAGAAGCGGTGCGGAAGAAAGCTGGCCGTCAGCGCTTGCCCGCATGACTACTTGATCCCACTCACTATCAATTAGTTCGGCACTCAGGATTGGATCCTCATCTACCACCTCGACGACAGTCCTTCTCCTCTCCGCGGGCGCCGCAATCCCCATCCTCCCGCCGCAACCAGTCCGCCCAACATCGTATCGTCCATCTTCGCGCTCCGTGTAGAAACCCCTCTGCTCTTCAATCCCAGACATGCCGTCCTGACCATTCGTCCTGCTCTGCCCCTGACTCCCATGTCCGCTTCCCGTCTGGCTCATGGGCTTGCTCCCTCCCTTCTGCCCGGCGCCGACCGCAGCAGCACCAGCACCGCCAGACTGGCCAGATCCATCCCGTGTTCTCGGAGGCGGTATAGTCTCCCCCATCGCGTTGAGATATAGACACGGTCTTGATGAAAACTCGCAGTTCGAGCAAGGGGCGAATCCGTCGCATCGCCGTTTATTCTTCTGATTTTCATCAGCCTGACCCTCAATCGAGCCCCACTATCCCCGACCACCTCCGCCCAAACTCCACATTCCTGGCCCCGCATGCATCCCTGATGACTTACGTGACAGGCACTGCAGGCCTTCGCAAGCCGCTTCCTCTTCCTCCCCTTGGTCGTCAATTCTTCCATGTCCACTCCGCCACCGTCTCGCTTTCCGTCTTCTTCCTCGATGAGACCCATTCCCGATTCGTCTGTCGGGCTTTGAGGGCCTTGGACGCGCGAGGCATACGCGCTGTGAGCGGTGCGGAGCGGCGGAGGACGAGGCCGGGCGTTGTCCGAAGCGGATGAAGACGATGGATAGGGGTAAGAGAATGACTCGTGTCGTGTCAGTGTAGGGTGGCGAGGGTGCGAATCATTGGGATGAGAGTGGGGACTGCGGTCCGAGTGTGATGTGGATTGTAGGGGTGAAGTGAAGTTGAACGAGTCGCGATGTGGACGCTGAGGGATCTGCATGGCGGCCGAAGGAGGGAGTTGAGGGGAAGGAAGAGTACGCTGTACCTGCCGAGGGTGATCAGGCGCGGTGTCGTATCCCCGCTCAGGACGTCGATGCGAGTCGGGCGCGGGCGGCGACTGCAGGGTTGACTTATTGAGAAGCGCGGATAGCTGTGATCCGCTGGCGCTCTGCCGCTGATCAAGGTCGTACCGCCTGCCTCCAGAGGTAGTCATGGCAGGCTGAGCGATCGATGGAAGGTGGAGCTGTAGATACACAAGGGTATATCACCGACGCCTCGTGCCTGCGCCCGAAGAGACGGTCGGACCTTAGATCTTGGGTCGGGATACGCGCCGAAGCCGCTTTGAGTGATGGGCGACCGCGTGAAGCGGGGTATAAAGGACCAAGAAGACGACGTCGAGAAGGTGTCTGATGAGGTGAGATGGGGTTGAGAGTGAAGGGAGTGACGCGCGTTGAACGTAGGTGTTGCTGTTGATGGAGTGATGAGGTAGATGATAGGTGGCGAGGGTCGAGGGGCTACGCTGTCGCTGTGTACCCCCTTTGTTGATGTGATGGCGCGATACGGTGGGATTGGCAAGGTCCGCGCTAAAGGACGAGGGAGGGATTCGGGGCCGAAGGCCTAGGCGGCAGCTGCCAGGGGCGAAGGACGGGCGGGCGACGGTCCGAGGTACCGGTACGAGAAGAGAAGCAGAGTATGAAGGACACCTTTGTGTTGTATAGACAAACGCAAGGTTGAGATTATGTGTCGTGAGGACGAGGAGAGGGGAAGCGAAAGGGAGGGGGGATGCGGGCGAAGGGGGATGTTTCAGCACCGGTCAGCCTTGGCCGGTCCGCTGCGCGAGTTCTCTCTATATGCCGCCGGTCCGCCTGACATCTACAAAGTCGCCGAGCCAATAATTGTCAAATGCTCCGCTGCCTTTGTGCCCCACTCTTGTGTCCTTACGGTCTGGCCAGACCCCAATTTTCGCCGGAATCGACAGGGTCGTTTCACCTGGCTTAACAAGCCGATGTCGGCGGTGCGGTACCGGTAGATCTGCGAGATGGCCTCACGCGGTACGATGACGCTGAGAGTCTTGCACTGATACTGAGACAGGGGAAGATGGGGAAGGAAGGGGGAAAGGAGTAGGATCGTGCGGCGCGAAGCGGAGCAGGGTGGTTAAGTTTCCGAAGTGGACGGAAATCTAGTGCGAGGAGCCACGGGGTACGGCATGTGCGAGATCGACAGTGGTAAGAGCCGCAGCATGCCGCTGAGTGCCGCTGCATGGGCCGGCATGGCGTACAGTACCTGAGATTGCTATTCCTCACTCAACTGCGTCATTTTCCTGCATTTCGAGTCACCTTAGATCACCTCGGGAGCGCCAACGATCATCTTGATTGAAGCAAGGGACAGCCTTCCGCTCCACTTGATAAGACTCGATGTGAACAGCTCCACCATCGTCCTCCCTCTTCGTTCTCAGGTACTCGATCAGCCTATATTTGCGGCCGCGTCATACCACCTCAACTCTTCAACAGGTCCTTGGCCCACCCTGGCTTTCTGCCCTTCCCGAAGTGCTACGGGAGGCGCAGAAGAACAAAAAGCGGCAGTAAGCAAAGGGAAGCGGAGCGAAGATCTTGGCTTGATAATCTCGCCGAAGATACTCCGATGACGCCTCGGGTTCGGGTGTAATCGTAAAGCCGACCCCTGAATTCAAGCTTTCGGCAGAAGAGGTTTCACTTGGCCCCGCTTTCGTGGCGAAGGGGTAGAGTGGGGGCTGTCGAGTGGGCAAGATAGCACGATCAGTAACACGACAGACCACTGCAAAGCCTGACAGCGGATGACCGATCTGAGCCGTCCCAGTATTGCCACCCTCCCTCCCCACTGAGTCGCACGTGGGCAGCCTCGGTGACTCGCGTCGTCGGCGCACAACGGAGGGGTGCGCAATGCCGGACAATCCCGAAAGCCAAGGGCGATCTCGGGTGCCTGCGGCAGCGGCTTTACGAAGCAGCAGTATATCCATTCTGCAGCGGCGCGATAAGCCAGACAAGCTTACATCCGAGGTTGTACATCCAGCTCCATGCTTCCTGTCAGGCGTTCACTGACTCGCTGATATCGGCGCTATGCATGTGTGCGCGCGCTGTGGATGAGGTTTAGCTGATCGTAGAGGGGAGGCGCACTCACGAGCTGACCGCGTAGGGAAAGAAGACTCGTAGACTAGCGATCATCACACATCGAAGACCCACACACAGCTCATTCAGATCCCTTGCTTAGGTTCAGCCTAATTGCAGATCCCCAGTCTTCTCACTTGGTGATGATGGGAATCAAGGGGTCCCTTTGATACCCCTCACCCCTTAACGCCTCATCCTCATGAGGACGGAGACGTAAACTATCGCTGATTTCGACCTTCTTTGACTTCTTACAGCTCATACTCTTCTTTTCTTCTGCGCGCAGAGCTTCGACTTACAGTTTAGCGATAACGCCTCTGACATGCGCCACCCGTTGCACAGTCACAACATTTACGCCTCGAACCCATCCCATAGAGGTTACCTCATAAGTCTTGGGTATATGGGGCTGGTATAGCTTGACACCGCAGAACCCGCCCCTAATCCAATATCAAGCGCCATATGCCGAAACAGCAAGCTTCGTCTCCTCCAGGCACCGATTCGACCTTGCTGAACCCAATGCCGGCCGCCTCGCCACCCAGCATCAGCCCGAATGGACGAGCCATACTTCCGCAGTATCCACCCACGCTGACCTATCGGACTCACCTCCTAGCTCGAGGACCCTCCTTACAAGACGACAGAGCGGATCGTGAGACAACAATGGATCGCGGGCGGACTGCAGAGAATAATGAGGAAGGGAGTGGCTGGGCAAGAGGGATGAAGCAAGGAAGGGAGGATAGAGAGGTACAGGGAGCTCAGCGTGCGGGCCCCTCGGATGCCGCTGAGGACTGGGCGAGACAACCGGAGGCGAACGAGACACCGATAGCAGTCTCAAGGTCTACGGCAGGACGGCACGATCTGAAGCGACACAGATGGTAAGTCACCGCGTCCAGACCGGTACCGGTCACTTGCACTGACTTCTCAGCTGCGTTTGCGATAAGATGTTCTCCCGCCCTTCTGCTCTGACCGCGCACATGTCAGTACATACAGGTACAAGGCGTAAGTCGGCCTGATCACGCGATACTTGCGACGTCAGAGCTGATCGGGTCTAGCACATGCTTGCCCACAGGCTGGATGTGGGAGGCGTTTCTCGGTCAGCTCAAACATGAAGCGCCACCTGCGAGTGAGTGCAATATGACTGATCAAGAACTGAGCTGATGAGAAAGTCTCACGGAGATCATACCGAGCAGGCGGCGGTCAGCGCCGACTCAAGCACTGGTCTAGAACCGGCACACATCGGCCAGACACCTCCATCACCCTACTTCACACCACCCTATCCCGGGCCTGCCCCCGTCGCATCGAGCCTGGCGTCCATGTCCACAGCGACCACCGCACTCGCGACCCCCTCCTCCAGCCAGCAGCCCAGCCCAACTCGGAGGCACAGCGGAAAGTCCCCTTACCGTGCTGGTCCCACTTTCAACCCCTACATCCCGTCTCGGCGTATCTCATACCCCGAGCCATCTGTCCAGAAGGAATGGACCCCCGAGGTCCTCAATTCTCCATTCCGATATCGCGCCATTCCCCACTCCTTCACTTCTCGCGGGAACGGCGCGGGCTCGACCATCCCTGCCTACGGCCTTCTCCCTTCTCCCTATCTCAGTTCTTCCCCGTTCGCCACGTACATCGAAACAAGCCCTACTAGCGCTGCCCTTCGACCACACACTAGCGTCGGGGAGTATCGTAGCGATCAAGATCCCACGCCCGCTTTTCCTGTTCAGGGCGGGCTGGATGACCCGGACTCTCCCTTCCTTGCGTCTACGCCGCTTCTCACAACGGAACCTTTACCGTCGCATCGACCGTTCCTGCCCCCGAGATGGCACTTGGTCTCAACTGATCAGGTCGATTATCATCGGCCGCGCAACACGGGAGGCGGATCGGCTGAGGTCGCGCCACCGAGGAAGTACTGGAGGGTATCGCCGATGACTCCGCATGAGGCGGGTGAGTGAGGATGAGGATGTCAAGGGAGGAACAGTGAAGGCATGAAGTTGCTGGAAGAGATGGGAACCGGGAGAGGCGTCATAGGCGTTGTCCGAGATGAGAGTTGAGCTGTACGGTGACTCTGTAGATAGAGCGGTGTGTTGTACATGGATCAGGGCCGACGGCCGTATATACTCGTTGCTAGGTTGTATTCTCGTCACTGTATGTATTGATGCCAGTCCACGAGCTTGAAGTTTGGTCAGTCGTCAGCATCCGCCTTTCCTGTCAGTTGAGGCCCTACAGCTCGCCCAGACGTCCGTCAGCAGACAGACTCGTATACAATACATCTATGCTCCAGACCTCCTCATCGCCGGTACCGTCCAAGGCATCACCCCTAAGCCCCGACTTTGCTCAGGTTCCGATGCAGCTCCGGCTCGCATTTGAGTACCCGCTCGACGATAGTCTTGACCACGCCGCCCTGGTTGCTCTTTACGGCCGCATCAAGGTCTTTGAGCTGACCGTCGGTCTCTGAGTCGATTGTGCTTTGCGATGTGGTGGTCTGGGATGTGTGCTGTGATGTCAGCTGAGTCCAGGTAGGCCATCGACAGTGCGCTCTTTAGGCCTATATCTACTATCCATCGACGCTGAGGATGCACAGCCATATGCGCAGGCTCTTCCCGGGCCGTTTCTTAGCCACCAAAGGAAGACTTACTTCGCTCTCGAACTTCTTGAACTCCTTGTCCTTCTTCGCCCGATACTCCTCAATCTCCTTTGCAGCTTCGCTCCTTGCGTCCTTGAGCTTCTGGACTCGGTCTGGGAGGTTAGCATCGCCCGACTGAGATGGAAGGGTCTAGTACAGCTGGACTCCAGGCGGGATGCCGTTCTGATAGATGGGGTTGCCCATGCCAGGAAGAACAGGGTGTCAACTTACATTGCCTCGCCTTCTGGACGACCATAGCGGCCTCCTTCTCGGCCTCGAGCAATGTTTGGATTCCCTGAGAATTTGCGGCCTGAAAATTAGTGACTTCCCTACTCTCTACAGCGTGATCAGCTCACCATGTTGATGATTGGTGTAGTAGCTATAGCGTATAGGGTATGAATGGAGGAGTTGGCTGAGCTCGAGCTTGAGCTGGATGAAGTGACGGAACCTATTTTGGCTGGTGACCGCAGGATGCCGTAAACTCATCTCCATCTCTGCCAGACAAGCTGCCAAAGGTTGACATTCCATACCTTCACGATACTATACAGCTACAGGGCACCAGGAGGGTCACTATGTCCCTCTACGCGGATGAGGACATCACTGTTTCGTCTCTGGATGCCGCGCCCGCAGTCTCAACGACGCCCGCAGCGGCAGCGGACCCCCTGCAGGCCTTTGCAGCAGCTATCACTCTACCCGGAGAGTCGGCCGCCCAGGCTGCGGCGCTTGTGCAGGCCGGGCAGAGGTTTGAGGAGCATCCCGAGGCATTGCCGGAGGTATGCGCGCAGTTGTTGCCGATGGTGGTGGACGGTGGGGAGGAGGGACTGCTGCGCGCGTGGACGCTGGAGATGGTGGGATTGGCGGTGGGACGGGGCGGTTTGACTGGGGAGGTCAAGGTCAAGGGTGAGTTTTGCTATCAGTGTGGACACCTGGACCTGGGATGGGAGCTGACATGAAAGTGGCCCAGTCGTCCCTGGAAGCTCTAAACAAGCTGCTTCATAGCAACTCGGTATCTACAATCAAAGCAGTCATACCGATTTTTGCGACTATACACCCTATCCTCTTCAAGCTTCTGTGAGTAGCGTCCGAGGCGACCCAGATACCGCACACGTGCTGTGAGATCTCGAGCTTACCTTCAGCGCAACATCTCGACCCCCTCAACAGATCCACGACCTCTTTATATCCTCCAAAACACGAATCATCTCCCTCGTTCTCGACCCCGCTGCACAACCGCAGAACTCGGGCGTCAAGGCTGTGGCTTGGAAGTTTGTGCAAAAGGTGCTACTAGCGGGGACAAGAGCAGCAGCAGCAGATCCAAGAGTACGCTTTACATCCGGTGTTCGTAAGTCGCACAGAGCTGACGCCCCAGCTACAAAAGCAGACCGGCAGCGACCCAAATATCGGTATCATATCGCGCGAATCGATGCTCTCTGCTCCAGAGCTCGAAGAAGAAGCTATACAGCTCAGGAATCAGCTTGTATCGCAACTCTTCACTTTGAGGTGAGCTCATCGCCGCTTCACTCGTTGTCCAGGGTATCAGAGCTGATTTCCCCAGCGACCCCGCACTCCTCCACCCCATCATCCAGACGATCCCTCTGCTCTGCAAGTCGCGACCTGTACTGGCTCCAGCGCTCATCACTTCATTGACTAGCTGGACTCCAGCGGCCATCGAAGCAAGGGGTCGACCGGCTATGGTCGTCCGAGCTGTGGAGAAGACTCTGCGGATGGCGATGGCTCATCTCTTGAAGTGAGTTCGCGTCAACAGAACAACTTAGAGGGTGAGGTTTTAGACTGACTTCCAGATATGGACCCCTCAGCCAGTTCAGTGCTCAGCTGAACGACGCGCTCTTCCGTCAAAAGCTACGACTCGAAACCGCATGGGCTGCTGAACAAGAAGCCAAGCGGCGGAAGCAGGATTCCAGGTCGGGATTTGGCGACGGCGGGATGGACAAGCACCCCTTGGAAGCAGAGTCAAGCGCCCAGGGAGCCAAGCGGGCGAGATTCGATGGTCCCCTCGTCTCGCAGGGATCTGGGAAGGGCAAGGGGCCAGAGGCGGACGTATCGACGTTCCCGCTGGAAAGTGTCATCGATGTGGTGATGGCGGGACTTGCGGTAGTCGATGCCGAGTTGATGCGGGAAGCATTCGAGGTAAGTCAGGGAATATTGGGTCAATGAACAAAAGCTGAAGAGCCAGACCGCAAAGCGGAACCTCGTGGAGGGAAATGCAGATGCTATACCTCTACTCGCGCAAGTCTTAGGAATAAAAGGTGTCAAGGAGGAAGAAGAAGACGAGGTATTGAACCCGCTGGATATGGATGACGACGACGATGATGACCTGATGGTGTGTCTTTCCTGCTGCTGGCGCTCTGGGTCCTGGCTGATCGTGTAGGCTGCAGACGAAGAAGCATTAGATGAAGCCATCACATTTGCCGACTTCACATTACCTCCTCCAGAACCGCTCGATACTGCAGAAAAGGACGACGTTCTCACTAGCCTGATGGAGAGGATATGGGCGAACGGAGCTGCATTAGCGGATCTACCGGACGACCTGACCTTGTCGGACGGGATACGACCGGTCGTGCAGCCAAAGGAGATGTGGATGTTATTATTGGCGAGGTTGGCGACGCGGGGCGAGGTAGGCAGGAAGGCTATAGGGGACTTTGTCACTGCGGACTTTGCAGCTCGGTAAGCTTCGCGAGCACATCGAAGGGTCTCTCGGGCTGATCAGATAGATCCAAATTCGCCGGCATATGGCTGAATGAGGAATGGTACGCCCAGAAACTTGCTCGCGAACCCCCTACCCGCTATACCTCCCACCTCGACGCCATCCTCACCGCCTATCTCCCCAAAATCGACGGCAAAGACAAATCCCTATCCGCCTTCCTCACCTCCCTCCCTGAAATACCCACTTCCGTCGTCGACAAGCTCGAAAAGCTGTGCGAAGACTCTGAGCGGTCCATCGTTGGCTTCCTCGCTTTGCGGGACCTCATCGAGGCCCGCCCTCCCGTCCGGCAATATGCACTTCGGACACTGCTCCAGCTGTGTACATATCCCGATAGAAAGATTCGGGTCCTGGCGATCAGCACGGTGCGGCGATGGGTGCCGGGCTCGGCTATGTCGGACACGATCGTCAAGTTTGCGCTGGACGTCTTGATGCGGCTGAAGCTGGCGAAGCCGGAGAAGGAGGATGTCAAGATGGAGGTTGACGAGGCGAAAGAGGAGAAGGTGAATGTCGAGCCATCACCCGAATCCAAATACATCCCCTCCTCCCCGGTCACGGTGGACAATGTCCAACAACACGTCGAGCTCGCATTCGCCCTGTCCCGGCGGCATCAGGACCTCCTCGACGAGATCTTCCGGCTGTACCCCCTCCTCGCGCCCGACATTCAGGACACAGTGGAGCAGATGCTAAGCCCACTCTTCCAGAGCCTTGGCGCGACCGACAAGCTCCAGTCGATCCTCCGAGACTTCCCACCAGGCGCGGACAAGCTGGTTCTTCGGACAATGACGGTGCTTTCGGCCGAAGGGGCGACTACGGTGGTCAGGGAGCTGGTCAAGGCGTTGATGAGTGAGCGGGAGCTGGATCCGAGGTTCATCATTCCGATTATCGGGACACTGGAAAGGGTGGGTCTGGTATCTTACAGTGCGCGGACAGCACTGACAATCAGACGGAGATCGAAAAGCAGATACCTCGGATTGTCTCGCTACTGGCCTCGCCTGACTCGCGCGACCTCGTTCGGACAGCTTTCGCCAGTGTGCTGCAGAAGCTCACTCCGGCGGACCTGCTCGTCATCCTGCATTCTGGCGAAGTACCACCGCCTTCCGATGATCCCTCCGCTCCAACCCCGGCGCCATCCAATATCAAATCTACCATCGAGGCCATCGGAATCTGTTTCTCCATGACCGCCGTCTTCCGGTCCGACGTCCTCGCTTCCGCCCTCACACGCATCGCCGACCTCCCCACCCTCCCGCTCGTATTCATGCGCACGGTCATCCAGGCGGTCAGCACGTACAAGTCGCTCGTGCCCTTTGTGGCGAATACGGTGCTACCCAAGCTGGTGTCCAAGAAGATATGGACAAACCCTCAGCTATGGGACGGTTTCGTCAAGGTGGCGAGATTACTGGCGCCGCATAGCTTTGGTGCGCTGCTGCAGCTGCCGAAAGAGTGGTTGAAGGATGTGGTGGAGAAGCAGCCGGCGCTCAGGGGCGGCCTGAAGACGTTCCTGGGGAGCAAGCCGCAGGCAAAGGCGGCTTTGGTAGAAGTGAGTTTCGGAGATGCTCAGACGATAGTGTACGCAGCTGATAGCCATAGATATTTGGGGAAGCATAGCTGTTGTCGAGCTCAGGGACTAGATATCAAGCATGTTGTCCATTTATCCCAAAATAACTAGATGCTACAATGCTCGCTCACTCATCTTCTGCTTCCTCGCCTGCTTCTTGTATTCTATCTTCCTCTACATGCTCCCGCTGACCAGGGCTCAACCGCTCATACTCCACTGGGTACATCGTCGCTCTATCTATCGCCAGCGGCAGTCCACGATGTCGACCGCGCAGCATCAAGAGAATCACCTGGTCTTGTCAGCTGGATCTGCGGAGCGTAATGGGAAGCGGATACTAACAATGAACTTGCTCAGATTGCGGAATGTCGCAGTAAGACTGGACTTGTTGAACCTGGAAGCATCAGCTCCCTCCTTCCTGCCGAACAAGGTGATGGACATACGGGTTCGAATAGCTCAACCCTACGTTCGCATACGCGCTCGTCACCTCAAACAGTATCTGAAACACTCCGATCCATCCCGAGTTATTCGGATCCACGAGGTTCGTCCGCTCAATGATCAAGATGAGCAGCGTTCCGACAAAGACTGGCCACAGATCAAAGTAGATCTGCGGGAGGAGGTGCTGTTTGAGGTATTTCGAGTAGATGTGACCCTTTCCGTGGTCTCGCTCGGATTTCTCGTTGTGCTGGCCCGGAGCGTGGTCGGCGTTCAGACCAAGTGCTGAGGATCAGCCGATAGTCAAGTGCAGATAAAGCTGCTGATTCACCTCGTTCTTCGTAAACATTGGTCGAGCGGATGCCCATGACGACGGGGTAGTTGCTCGTAAAGATGATCATCTGCCATGTCAGCTTTTCGCTACAGGTCGATCGTCCAGACTTACTGTGTACAGGAAGCTATGCTAGTCAGCTATGATGATATGCTGAAACATGGATTACACCCACGGAGTAGCAGGAGCGAGATAGGCCAATTGTACAATGTCAAATCCCGTTGCGCGGGCGCAGAGGGATTGAAAGAGCGCGACCGAGAATCGCTCAAAGGGCGCACCGAGCGTATCGTAGTATCCCAAGCCCTGATTGAAGGCTATGAAGAGCACTGTGCCCAACGCCCTGGACGTCAGTCCGCGGACTCTTATCGCAAAGAGGTATACTCTCACCACAAGAAGAACTCGATGAACAGGAGCCACCAGCTTTGATATGCTGGGAACAGATACAAGAACATGCTGTAAGATCAGTGAAGCGAATCAAAAGCACAGATTGAGGCTCACCGTCGGCCGTGAGTCAGAATGAAGTGGAGTAGGACCGAAGTCTCGCTGCCGTCTCGGAAGATCTTGGACAGGATCCAGACCTCGAATCGAAGAAAGATGGGGAGTACCTGATTTCCCGCCAACATGGGGAAGAAGAGGACCCAAATGAGGAGGTAGCAGTTCTGAAAGGGCAACATCAATTCGTCTACTAGGCTGAAAGGTAAGCCACTGAACAGCTCTAAAGAGAGGGATTGTACTCACGATAGTCCACAGCTAGCGTATGCGGCTGGAGCGTGAGTTGAGATCGACTCGATCTTACCTGAAGGGACTTACAGACGCCCTGGAAGAACGCGAACCACGTAGTGTGAACATTGCCAATCTGCGTTGCACCATTCGCGACAAAGCTTGCGTCCCAGTAGTGAACACGAGCAAAGTAGATGGCAATGACAGACGACGGCATCATGATCCAAAAGACCAGATGCTGCATCATTAGCGCTTCATCAATCGAGGTAGAGACACTAAGCAGCTCACCGCGAAAAGAATGACCATCATCAATTTGGTGGCCCGGTACTCCAGCACACCCAACACCTCTAAATCCTCTTCATTGAGCTCCTCCTCGAAGAACTCTGAACGATCATTTGTCACCACCCGCCTGACGCCTTTCGGTAGCCAAGCGGCCGCCAGTGCGTGTCGCCTCTCGCTCTTTTCCTCTCGATCCTTGAATGGCTTCTTGATGGCATCCCCGATAGCTTCGCGAGGAGTCCTGGATGGATTGTCGTTTTGCCGAAGCAGATCGGATAGGTAGGAGTGCGAGCTGGGGGAGATGAGGCGCAGGACGTTGGGTGCGACTTCGTAGACGCCCGGAAAGCCGCCTCGACCAGAGTGCCGCTTCTGACCAGAGGACGCGTGCGGGACTACCGCGCGGCCTCGCTTGGAGTCGTCCGACTTGGGCTGATTGCGGCGGGCTCGGACCTCCCTCTGGTTCCCGCTATCCTTGTTGCGATGTCGTCCACCATCCTGAGAGTCGCCCTGATCCCCATCATCATCTCTGGAGTCGGTTCCAGGCTCGTCTGCGCGGCCATTCTCCAGCTGGGTATCGAGCGAGGCGCCATGCCGCTTGTAGAGGTCGTCAACCAGGGTAGAGCGAACGATTCGGCCGCACTGGCGATGCCACCACACTCTGCGTGATCAGCTGATCAGCTCAATCTGATGATGATCCCACAGAATTGGACTTACAGCCTACATCCGAGCGTGATGAGGCTCACAACAGTCTGTAATGATCAGGCGCGCCCTTCAAACCCCGATTAACCACTCACAATATCTCCCAGGATGATCAAGACTAGTAGGAATGCCTGCTGGGCAGTCTGTAGCTGGCTCGGACTGATCGTCGACACCCCACTCCCCGTCATGGCCGAGAAGCACATGAACAGGTTGTCGATGTATTGCGTGACAAAGGCACCATAGCTGGCGATAGGTCCTGCACCGGGGTTGGCAGCTGCAAAGAAGCCAGAGAAGCTGAAAATGTCAGCTCGGGGACCAGCCTATACGCTTGTGTAAGGGACTTGTACTGACATGAGGGGGAGGAAGGTAAACGCGAGGAGGTGTATTCTGAACCAATTGAGGGACTCGTATAGTCCCGCCCACATGCTGCTGATCGATCCATTGGTCGATGAGAACGCAGGCATGTCGGGCTATCGCCCACGACGGGCTGCTAAGGTCTAATAGCTGAAGCAGTCGATATAAACGTAGACTGTTGACAGACTGGTGATCAGAGGTCAGTCCGTTTCTCAGCCAGGCGCGCGTGTTTCGGTTTCAGGTTTCGGCACGATGACGTCGTCATGAAGGGCTTCATCTACGAGCTCAACCGTGTCCTCTTTTGGGTGGGGTGTCCTTGATCATGGCGTGTACATGCCTATACTATAAAGCAAATGAGATTATAACAGGGAGCAAAGAGCTACAAACGTCCCCAGAAGTCTATGTTCAGTCCACATCTAGATCGCTTAAGCCGAGGTGGCGGGGCGGAGACGGGGTGTGAAGGTCGAGTTGACGATCGACACAGTCACGTTCTGGGGGAGGACAGCTGGACAATCAGCTGGATGTCCAGATCCGATTAGAGTGCACTTACTAGTGTTGACGGCGAGGGGCTTGTAAGCGCAGGTGCTGTTGAGGATCGTGTTGAGCGTGGCGCTCTTGTCCCCGGGGTAGGTCATGTTGACGTAGGCGAGGACAGAGGAGATGGGGATACGGCCGACGATAGGGGCAGCAGCCTCAATCACACCAACAGCGCCGAAGATGCACTCGTTGCAAAGGGCGTTGGGGTTGGTCTGCTTGACGAGGAAAGCGGCGGTAGAGTTGGCTCCGGTGGCCGCGCCAACAATGTAGGGGATGGTGAGGTTGGCACCGAGGTACGCCGAGTACTGGGTCAGGACGGACGACACGCAGAAGGTGCCGTTGGTCTGATTGTAGGCGGCAGAGATGGGGATGGGTGCGGGACCGAGGATACCGCCGTACGATTGAGCGGTGTAAGGCGAGGAACTGTCTATCAGCCCTCCATCTCCATCTATGTTGGAATTACTCACGTCTTCAAGCACAGGACTTCACGAAGGACGGGGTAGATACCGAAAGCAGCGGCAACAGTGGTGTTGGGGAGCTTGGCGGTCTGGAGGTCCGCAGCGCAGCCAGTGGTAATGGCCTGAGCAGCAGCCATGAGGGTCGCGTTGGAGCATGGCGACTTGTAGCAAAGATCGGTCATGAATTTGTCAAGGATAGGAATGATCGAGCCGTTGGTGGTAAGCACTGCGGGTCAGCTTGGGTTTGATCCCAAGAGGTCAGACGTACGAGGCAGGAGATCGGCAGTGGGGAAGCACTGAGCGAAAGATCCGTTGGTCAAGGTCTGGAGGACAGCTCCCTGGCACTGAGCACCAAAGCTGAGCTGTCAGCCTTCCCGCTCGTGTGTGTCATGTGCTTTAGACTCACGGCAAGCCGAAGATCGACGAAGGGAGAGCGACTTGGGCGGCAGCGGTGGCAGCGCCGGCAACAAGAGCGAGGGCAGATGAGAAACGCATTTTAAGTGATCTATTAGACGAGCGCTTCGAGGAGGTAGATGGATGGTTGAAGCAAGGAAGGGAAAGAGCTTGCGACTATATACTGCCTTAGGGCATCCCGGGATCGGAGGCCGATGTCATGACGGTCCTCCTCTGACGCCTGCGTCTGCCTCCAAGGCCCCTTCGTCCCTGTCCCTCTCTCGCAAAGACTCCGGCATTAGGGCGCCAAGGTGGGCAAGGCGCAGAGGGAGCGAAGCTTCTGGCTTCTGGATTCTAGGGTTCGGGCCTCGCAGTCAGTCTGATCAGCCCTCCATCGGAGCTACCTTCTCACACCGCTTTGAAGCTTGGAAGAGTCGTCATTCTGAGGATGGGGATCGTCTTACGGCATTTGCCCAGATCCCTCTTCCCGTTCTCGTAATCATTCTGAAACCAGGCCCGTGCGTCATGAAGCCGTAGCTCTAGCTGTCAGGCCAGTGTGGCTGGACGCGGCTAGGCTTACGGCGATATCAGCTCAGCATTAGCAAGCGGGCATGAGCAATGCCCAGGAAATTGATCCACTTGAGATCCCAGAGAATACCATCTGCGAAAACCCAAAGAACACGGACTGCACGGGTCAGGTCGACACGAGATTTTAGCACTAGACTATGGTAAATCTCCGCAGACATAGCTGCGCCTAAACATCCGCTACAGTACTACTGCAACGGATCAGCACGGTCGTACGGTAGGCTCGGGGACACATAGCTGCCGCACATCGTGTTGAGGGTTACAGTCCATTCATGCGCCTCGCGGCTTCCCTCGGGGGCTCCGCGACCGGGCCGTTTTACCGGAACACGTGACTGAGCCGGACGTCCGGCGGACGTTTTTTGACTGCTTCTTACGCTCGAGGAGGACCTTTATATCACCTTAGCCAAAATGCATAATAGAATGGCAACCATCAAAGAGCACTGGCACTCCTCACCTCCATCGTCTACCGTTCCCGACTTCCCGCAAGATGCCCATCGCTACTTCACCCGCCGTACCTCTCACCCACTTTGAATCTCACTATGACCCCAAGGCGGTCATCTCCCACCCCGAGTTTCGTTTGCTCGACGCGTCGGATCCCAAGATCAAGGACAAAGAGGCCAACTTGGCCTGTGCTTATAACCCCAAGCATGAGGTTAACATGATTGTCAAGCCCATGCCGGTGGTGGGTGAGGGCGAGGTGCTGGTGCACGTCAGATCGACGGGGATATGCGGGTGAGTACTGATGTGAAGTGTGCGTTCTCATACTGATCCTCAGGTCCGACGTACACTTCTGGAAGCACGGCCATATTGGTCCCACCATGATCGTCACAGACGAGTGTGGAGCGGGACACGAGTCTGCGGGAGAGGTCGTTGCGCTCGGTGCAGGCGTAACCAAATGGGCTGTTGGGGACCGAGTCGCTATCGAGGCTGGAGTACCATGTTCCCGAGCGGACTGTGGACCATGTAGGACTGGACGATACAATGCCTGTGAGTCGATTCTGTGCGGTATCAGACGTAAGCTGACAAGCAGGCCCGAACGTCGTCTTCTTCTCCACTCCGCCCTACCACGGGACTCTGACTCGCTTCCACGCCCATCCGGCTCAATGGCTCCACCGCTTACCCGACAACGTCTCGTATGAAGAGGGATCACTGTGCGAACCATTGGCGGTGGCTCTCGCCGGACTGGAACGGGCAGACATCAGGCTTGGTGATCCCATCGTCATCTGGTAGGTCTCACGTTTTATCTGAGACAAGCTTTGGCTCCCGCTCCTGAGCTGACGGCTCAGTGGTGCTGGTCCCATCGGTCTCGTTACTCTCCTAGCCGCACATGCAGCTGGTTGCTATCCCATCATCATTACCGACCTTATCGCGTCTCGCCTCTCCTTCGCTCAGACGCTCGTTCCCACCGTCAAAACCGTTCAGATCCAAAGAGGATGGAACGAGCTGGAGACCAGCGCGGCGATTACAGCGCAGGGACTGGCGGCGGGTCTGGAAGAGTCTAGCGGAAAGGTCAGGGTGGCGATGGACTGTACAGGTTTCGAGTCGAGCATCAGGGCTGCAATCTACGTGAGTTGGGGTCACCAGCTGGGCGTGTGTTATGATCGCTGACAGACTCAGTCTGTTGTGTTCGGCGGAAAGGTCTTCGTCATTGGTGTCGGGCCATCCGAGCAGAAGGTGAGTCCCAGTCGCTGTGCACTACGTTCGGGCTGACTTTCAGTTCCCCTTTGGATACCTCTCGGCCAACGAGATTGATCTCCAGTTTCAATACCGCTATGCCAACCAAGTGAGTCATTGCGGTCGCATGGAAGATATCGGCTGATCAGCAGTACCCCAAAGCCCTTCGGCTCGTTTCTGGCGGCCTCATCAACCTCAAACCCCTGGTTACACACCGTTTCCCACTCGAGCAAGCGGTCGATGCGTTCCACATTGCCGCAGACCCGACCAAGGGTGCTATCAAGGTTCAGATTCAGGACTAGAGCATGGAGATGGACAATGTCTTAGGCGGAAGTCGATCTCGATGCGGCCTCCATCTTTCGGAATAAGTGACCGGGGGAGGGCATCGTCCGTTGGGCGCGGAGGATAATAGCTTGGATATGAAGGGTGCTAATTTGAGCGGATGCATGTCAAGGCTGTCTGGCGGCTACATGCGTGCTCAGCGAGCGTCTTCCCCGTCCGTGCTGCTCAGCTCGTCCGGATGGTTGATGGCTGCAGCTCAACACAAAGTGTCGCTCAGTCAGGGGTAGGTAACGGCATCGATAAGCCGATAAGGCCGATAAGGAATGCCAAGACTAGGCCATGTGCACCGATATCGATCTAACCCTTCTCATTGGAAGCTCGACCTCTTATGGAGCCTTCGGCAACCCTCTCCGATATCAATATACCCGGCCCGTCTCTGGGTCTTCCGAAAGTAGAAGAATGGGTCGAGGACGAGTGGGAGGGAACGGCCAAGCTGGCCCTCGATCCGCCCCGAACGAGCTCCCCGAAGGCCTCTCCGCTCGGCGCCCGCTTAATCTTTTCCACCGAAGAGATAAGGAAAGTTGAGTGGATGAGGTGAGCGAAGGGATATATAGCTGGTCGGCGGAACGGCTCATCCTCCAAAACCACTCCCCTCTCTCCTCTCTCACGCACATCACAAAACCACCATGCTTTCCGTGGCCCTCTTTGCCGTCCTCTCTACCTTGGCCGCCGCCTCTCCCGCCAAGGTCAATGTCGTCCGGGAGCGGAACAATGTCTCTCCCTTCGTCTCGCCTTCTGGTCTCAACTTGACCTACTCGTCCAAGTACAACAGGTGAGCTTCTCCTCGCTTTCTCAGTGCACAAAGAGGGAGCTGATGTTACAGCTCTCTCCCTAATGTTGTCATCATGGCGACTGGAGGGACCATCGCCGGATCGGGTGCGGGTGCTGCCAGCTCGGGAGTCTACTCTGCAGGTGCCATTGGTGTCGAAGCTTTGATTCAAGGTGAGTCTCAGCTGCTATGCCAGGATGGTGCTTACCTTTCAGCGGTACCGGATATGCTGAACATCTCCAACATCTACGGGTATCAGATCGCCAATGTCGGTTCCCCTTCGATCGTGAGTCGCTTTCCACTATTCCAAGATGCCTCAGGCTGATATCGAAGAACTCGACGATCCAGCTCGCCATCGCAAAGGCTGCGAATGCGATCCTGTGCGCCCCCGGCTCCGTCACGGACGGTGTGGTCGTCACGCACGGTACTGGTACGTCTTTCCCTCTCCCACTCTGGGGTATCGCTGATCTTCAGATACTCTCGAGGAGACCGCCTTCTTCCGTGCGTATCATGTCATGCCATCTAACATCCCGAGACTCAGCTGACATCTCAGTCGACCTCACTGTGAACTGCGGCAAGCCCGTTGTCATCGTCGGTGCTATGCGACCCGCTACCGCCTACTCTGCGGACGGACCCGCCAACCTCCTCCAGGCCGTCACCGCTGCGGCCTCGCCTCTGTCAAAGGATAGAGGGGCGCTCATTACCATGAACGATCGTGTCGGCAGCGCTTGGTACACCCAGAAGACCCACGGTGAGCCTTAGCGTCTTGACCAGATCACTGTACGAGCTGACGTCACAGTCAACTATCTCGACACCTTCAAGGCGCCCGAGCCTGGATACCTTGGTGGCTTCTTCAACAACGAGCTGTTCTACTACAACAGCCCTGCTACCCCCACCTGTGAGCTAGCTCCGCTTCCATAGATGTGTGTCAGCACTGATCATTCAGTCAAAAAGACCTTCAACGTCAACAACCTCACCTCCCTCCCTCGCGTGGACATCGTCTACGGTCAGCAAGAGTTCGATGGCCGCCTGCTCGAGGCCGCTCTTGCCTTCGGCGACGTCAAGGGTCTGGTCATCGCTTCCCCCAACGGCGGTGTCGGCGCCGATGCCGCCATCGCCCGAGTTGCCGGCCGTATCCCAGTCGTCCGCCACGTCCGTATCAACGTCGGCATGATTGCGCCCAGCGAGCGAGTACCCACCGGCAACGCCACCATCTCGTCCGGGTTGGTCAACAACCAAAAGTCCCGCATCCAGCTCATGCTTGCCTTGGGTACTGGCGCGGACCCCCGGGAGACCTTCGAGGAGCCGCTCAGGAGCATCCTGTATGGGAAGTAGGGGGTCGCAACGTCGCGTGATGACCGCAAATCCTTTGCGATCGGTGACGGTCTCGGGTCACTTGGTTGTGGTACATGGGGATTATAATTGGGGTTGAGCGTAAAAGTACTTGGTAATCATCTTGGGAATAGAAAGGTAGACATGCATCGATTATAATACTTGATTTTGCCTGCAAAGAAGATGACCATATAGTGACGGGAATCGTAGTACAGTTTTTAGTTACAAAAGGGGTCATCAACACTCTTTCACCCTTCCTCTGGGATGTGTGCACTGTGGATACATTCCCCAATAGCTTAATGTTAGAGTACTGATCAGAGAGGCAGCAGTCCAGCAGCCCTGCGCGGTGCATGAGGGATGTGGCAACCCCTGACGCGATGCGACGCACCCTCCCTACCCTAAGCTCAACCAGGGATGCGTGCCTGGGCGCCTGGTTTTGAATTGAGCCGGAAGACAGACGCACATCTACTGCATTGCTTCTGGCATAGCTCAAGCCGCCCCCTCATGAGGGGAATTGCGCTAACCTAGAGACAGGCTCATACACCTCCCGCCCACCATTCGCTGTGCAGATTCAACACTTCAAAGACAAGTTCCCCACCCCTTGAAACTGCCGCCACCAACACCTCCCCGTTCAAGGTGACCTGCCACGCTGATTGCACCCCCTGCACCTCCGTCAGACCTGCTACGTGTATCGTCTTCCCCGTCTTCAGATCCCAGAGCGACACTCCGTCCTGTGTCCCGGTGACTAATCGCCCATCGTCTTGCGCTAGACAAGTGACGGCTGCGCCTCCCATGTCGAGGGTATGCCCGAGCTTATACGTACTCGTATCCCAGATCAGCAGCCCGGAGTCCGCGCCAGCAGAAACCAGGTACTCAGAGGACATCTCTAGTAGACCGACGAGCTTCGTATGGCCGCGTAAGGTATGAAGGCATTCGCCTGTCCTGACATCCCAGATCTTGACGGTGTTGTCCATCGAGCCAGAGGCACAGTGTTTCCGCTGCGGATCGTATGCCAGGCTATAGACTAGGTAGTTAGCAACGCAAGTGGCGACTTCTCATACTTCCGCACTATTAGGTACTCACTACGACTCTCGTGTCCTGTCAGATGATGTACACATTCACCCTTGACGATGTCCCATACTCGGATCGTGGAGTCGTAGGACCCCGTAATGCAGATCCGCCCGTCAACCTCCATGGCTCGTATGGCCCGTGTATGACCCTTGAGCACGTATAGGCTCCTCACGTCCGCTTGACCAATGTCGGACGTGGTCGTACTGACCTGCAGGATCAGTCAAAGCTGCGATAAGCTCTCGAATGTCAAAGTGCTACACTCACACTGTCTCCCCCGACCCCAGCGCCGGCTTCAGTTAGTTGCCATACCCTGGCATCCCCATCCCTGCTCCCCGAGACTATGAGAGTCCCAAACAAATCGCCCTCGCCGACTCCTCCGTTCCCCGGAGCTTGAGATATCCCCAAGCACCGGACAGTCAGAGTATGCCCCCGGAGCGTACAGATCTCCTTCATCTCCTTCAAGTCCCACACCCGCACAGTCGCGTCCGTACTCCCCGTAACGAGCACATCTCCCTTGCACGCCAGAGCCCACACGCCGCTTGCGTGACCGTTCAGCTGTCCCTGGAGCTGGCCAGTGTGGAGGTCGTACACATCGATGGTGGGCGAGTCGGCAGCGACAATCAGGCGGGTATTGGATAGGTGAAGGCAGGTGGCGATGTGCGTCTTCAACTCGAGGGATGATGGGAAGGAGCGGTGTGATGGCTGGTCGACCAAGGCGTGAGGGGTTGTCGTGCTAGCTAGGGTATTATCCATGCCTGCTACAGCATGTAGTGAGCAAGCGAGTGGTGAAGTGAATGGAAAAAGCCAGTGGGAGACGAGCGGAAGGCGCTGGCAGGCCGGGGCCGAGCGCCGAGCGCCGAGCCCGAGGGGAGAACAAAGGTGGAGGTCATGCCGGCAGGATAATGCGGAGGACTGGCAAGTTGCGCGCTATGACGTGCAAGAACACGGAAAGAAAGTGCCCACTGATGTCAAGAAGAGATGTCATTCGTACAGTGATGGTCTCGTTCTATAAGGTACAGTGTCTCCCGACCTTAGCTTGCTCTATCGCCACCTCGAGCTCCCTTCATATTAAGCTCAGCCTGCAGTACAGTGCCGTCCCCACTAAGCCAGCTCCCTCCAGCCCTGCAGCCCCCTAATCCACCCCTGTATCCCAACCAAACATCTGGCCATTCCCCAGTCCTCCCGATCCACCGCCCCTGGCCCCTAGCCCCGGCAAAGGCGATGACCTCTCCTCTTCCAGTTCCACCTCTTCCTCTTCCTCCTCTAGCTCTGGGTCATTCTCGAACCTCTCAGCGCGCTCGGCAAGTCCGTCCTCCTTTCCCATCTGCTCGTCCTCATCGTCTTCCTCCGGGTAGGCATCTAGCGGGTTGCCTCCCTCTGGTTCCTCTATCCCGTCGCTCGGGGCCAGGTACTGCCGGTATAGGTCCTGCTCGACGTCTACTCCCTCGGGCCAGCCATCCTCATCATCGTCCTCAATGACATCACCTCTTCCGCTTCCGCTCGCACTCGACCGGCTTCCGCGCAGACTCCGGAGCATATCCCTACCGCCATTCGAAGATCCAACTGGAGTAGGCGAGTCCGACTGCCGAGATAGCTGACTCGATCGCCGGTCCCCGGGTTGATGCTGGTGATGGTCGCTCGGCCCCGCTTGGGCATTCGCATCCAGAACTGCCAGATCACTGGCAAAGCGCAGATTCTGCGCGAGCTGCGCAGCGTCAGCCGGATCTAGTACTGCCTCTGGGAAGCCGGCAATGCCCCTGTCTGCCCGAGCTGAGCCGCCAGATGCGCCTAGCCGCGCAGGACCGATCCGCCCAGACTGCGTGGCTAGTATCGGGTCGAAGCTCGGGTTCCGAAACCGCGAGCCGTGATATCGTACCGCCGATCCGCCCCCGCCGGCCATGTAAGGGTACCCCATCCCGCCTGTACCATTCTGGATGATCTCCCCTACATCATCGTCAAATTGATACGCCTGCGGCTCGCGAGGATCATCCCGCTCCCACGCGGGCTTGGCGTATCCGTCCAGCCGCGCGTCGTCCAGCCCGCTACAGTCGTCCAGCTCCCCAAAGTCGAAGATCTCGAAGACGGTCGCTCCCGCCCGAGACGTCGCAGCGACGAGGATATTGTCCTTGAAGACGACCTGCCAGACCGATTGGATCCCGACGACCAGTTCCCGGATGTACTGCCCCGTCCGGATGTCCCAGAGCTTGATACTCCCCTCCGACCCCGAGACGACCTTGGTCTCGTCGTGCGCGAAACAGGTGATGGCGCCGCCGTGCGCCCCGAGGATGTGCTTCAGGGAGTCGGTATTGGCATCCCAGATCCGGAGCGAGGCGTCTGCCGCGGCCGAGACGAGGTAGTTGGGCGATGTCGCGAGGAGACCGACGAGGGCGGTATGGCCGGATAGCGTATGCAGGCATTCGCCGGTTGCGACGTCCCATACCTTCACGGTATTGTCCATGGACCCGGAGGCGCAGCGGTTGCGGAACCGATCGTAAACCAGACTATAGACTGGAAGATCAGCTCAGGTCAAGTTGAATGGACGGAGAGCTCACCTCGCGCCTCGTGGCCAGTGAGAACATGCAAGCAAGTACCCTTGATGATATCCCAGACTCGGACGGTGCAGTCGTATGAGCCCGAAAGGCATAGCCGGCCGTACGTAGCGATCGCCCTGACAGCTTGGGAGTGACCCGCCAGCAAGTGCAGGTGGAAAGGGTTGTCCTCTGGCTTGAGAATCTCCTCTATCCCATCTTCATTCTGCAAATTCAGCTCAAATCCAGCACGCATGGTTCGCAGACTCACGTATGTGTTACACCGCGGCTCGCCCTTCTTTGGCAGCTTCCAGACCCGCAGACTCGAGTCCCTACTCCCCGTCACGAACATGGGGTATGGCGGCATGTACTCGCCCGTTGCCTCATCCAGCACCGGCTCGACGATCTGGAGACATCGAACGGTACTGCTGTGCCCATGGAACGTATGGACCTCCTCGTACGTCTCCAGATCCCATACCCGGACCGTCCTATCCGTGCTGCCTGTCACGAGGGTATCTCCCCTATACTCCAGCGCCCATACCCCGCCCTCGTGCCCGTCCAGACGGCGCTTGAGCGATCCCTGTTGAATATCATAGATATTAATGGAGTGGTCGTCTGACGCCGTGATGATCTTGTCCCGGTCGAACTGGGTACAGGTGACCACGTTCATCCCTTGACCCGGGAACGAGCGATGTGTTGGCGTCCGATTCAGCCAGTTCTGCTCGGCCATGTACCGGCGCCGGTAGACGTGTTTGAGCGGGATGGCCATTTCTGGCTCCATCGAAGTCGAAAAGGTTGGGTATGGACCAGCAGATGGCATGTCCATGAGCTCTTCCTCGCTCGGCGTACCCCCTTTGGGCATGATCCGGCCATGCCACCGCAGCACCTCCATCCGCTGCTTCATTAAGCCCTCTTCCTCCTCCTCCGTCCCCAGCCCCTGCCACAGTCCATCATCCACCAGCCGCTGCTTCCATACCGCCCGCTCGGAATCGATCGTCCGCTTCCATTTCTGGCTAACCCGCGTGGACCGCGCTAGCGTTTGGGTATCGACACACCGCAGAATCTGGACCGCCAGCTCGTGCGGTAGCGTCGTGATGAAATCCCGCTTGAGCGCGATGGCGGCAAACGAGGTGAGCCGCTGGATAGTCGGCATTCGAGACCGACGCAGGAATTGCATCATGACGTGCTGTTGCAGCTTGTCGGGGAGTGTCTCGAATTGCGTGACGAGGGTAGGAAGGGAAAAGAGAGCGGCGAGCTCGTTACCGCTGCCGACGTTTGGTTTCTGCTTTGGCTTGGGAGAGCTTGAAGCAGATGCCTGCTTCGCCTTGGACGAGCTGGACGCTTCTTGCTCCGGCGACGGCAGAGGCGATAGCAGCGCCCCATCGCGAGGGTGGGTCTCGTCCAGCCCTCGGACCCGCTTCCGAGGCGGACTCTGCCCTCGCACGCCCGTCACTGGCGGCGTGGGCGCAGTAGACGGCCCGCCAGCTCTTGTGAAGCTCAGCGGTCGCTTCCGCATGTCCTTTACAGCCTCCTTGCCCTTCATTCCCGACAAAGCGCCCGCCAGACCCACACGGGGCATCTCATTGCGGAATCCCGAGCTCTGCATGGTCCGCCGCCAGCCTGCGCCGCCCGTCTCGAGCGGAAGCATCTGGGAAGGTCCAGCAGGTGTACCATCCTCCTGGACGATGACCCGCTGGCCGCCAATGTGCATCGCAAAGAACTTCATGTCCTCCGGGATGGGCTCGGTGGCGAGAGGGTATATCTCGGCGGGAAGGTGGGTCGGGATGGGGAGGTGGTCGGGATCCGGTAGCCGAGGGAGGGAGATTGGCGCAAAGGAAGTGGTGGTTCGGGTGGTGTGAGTGACACTAGTCTATCAGCTTGTGGTTGTCATCGTCATCACAGCGCCAGCTAGCTCACACAGTCTCCACTACCGCGTCCTGCATCTGCAACACAGGTTGGCCATTACGCCAGACGATCCCAGCGGTACTGGTAGACCCGGACGGACTCGGCGGAGCGGCGTTCGTCCGCGAGCCCGATGCGTGGTCGTCCATATCGCTAGTAGCGGCCCGGCCGAAGCGAGGGGAGAGACCGTTCATTATAGTGGATGACGTGAGGGTGAGTCGACAAGGGGAGGAAAGAAGAGATTGAGGGGGTCCTGCCAGAGTCAGCCTGTCGCCATATATGCGTCTGTGGCGAACAAAGGATCAAAAGTGGACTATGCGCCGCTCTGAGCTAGAAGATCGAAGGAGCAGATCAAAGGAGCAGGAAGGAGGGGATACAAGTCTAGGGAAAGGTAGGGCCAGGAAGGGCAGGAAGACCTTTGACGAAGCAAGGGCAGTAGTGATAGGCGCTGATAAGCCTGACAGCGCTGTCAAGGCCTCCAGGGCGAGGAAGGGACCACTCTGTATGAGAGCCAGAAATATGAATGGGGAAAAGGAAGGAAGAAAGGGCTGACTTACGGTGCTACACAGTGTCCATCCCTTCGTACGGTTCTCAGTGTCTTTTGGCCAGCTGCGGCGGATGTGCAGAGATCGTCCCTCCTCCGCTAGCACGACAGAAGACGTCACGCGTCCGCTTTGGCTGACGGTGTGGCTGGGCGCTTCCCACCCACCTCGGAGAAGGCGAAGCGACGCCTGCTTTTTCTCAAAGAGTCCCGTCCAGCCTTTTCGTGTCGGACGAAGCCTATTTGGGCGCGATGGCTGAGGCGGTGCTACGTACAGCTATCGCCGGAGCTGGACGCGGTTTGTCTCGGTAGATGACACAGCGAGTCGAGGCAAGGATAAAGGTGAGATGAGAAGGAAAGAAGGGTCGCGAATGAGTCAAGTGGAGGTGACGCGCTTTTGTGGCAGTCTCACCCAAAACTCTAAATCCTGCGTCATGACGTTGATGCATATCGCGCGACATTATCCTACTCCCAGCCCTTAGCTAGCTCATCGACTTGCCTCCCTCCCCGCCAGATCTCCTTCTTGACCTTATCCACTACGAGCTCACCGACCGCCAAAGCTGGGGTCAAAGGACTATCAAAGCCCAAGAGCTCGATCAAGCCCGTCCGGTCTTCGGTGTGGCGAATCATAAAATCCCCTATGCCTCCGTCATGTGTGATAGCTGGTCGTAGTTCCGAGTAGCCGGGCTGGAGAAGAGACGGGTCGATGTTGGGAAGATAGTCCTGGATCGCTTGCCCGATCGCTTGAAGGTCTGACTCGGATGGTTGAGGCCAATCTGACGGGTCCTGGGATGCTGGACTTAGGAACGATAGGTCAGGACCGAAATGAATGATTCCGTCCAGATCGATTGACTGATGATGAGCTTGATCAAGAAGGATCGTAGGTCTTCAAAGCTTACCAATCGAGCCGATACCCCATCGCTGTGGCGCGTGGGACATGGATGAATGATGCGCGAGACATTCTCCACTCCAGGCCCTGTGTACAGCAGATATCCGCCTGCACATGAGCTTTCACTTCATCAGTCGTACTGAAGCTCTGCAGCTCACCTCTGACCACTTCCTCCGGCACGCGCCCGCACTCCGACCGTACACCCTCCGTCAATTCCGCACCGCCAACTCCTGCCGCATTCACGACCACCTGAGCCCTGACGGCCTCTATCTCCCCCTTGACCCCCTCTTCCCCATTCCAGCCGCTCTCGAGCTGCACCACCCACCCGCCCTTTTCGTCCGCATCGATCCGCACTACTCTCGTGCCCCGCACAATCATTCCATGCCCCCTTCCGTCCCCTTTACCTCTGATCCGCCTTCCCACGCCCAGTCCGACACCGACTGGTGTCTCCAGGTACTCTTCCTCTTCCACCTCCTTCTCCAGACTCTGGATGAGACCTCTTCGGTCGAGTATGCCCGTCTCCGTCATGATGACCGCGCCATTCACAGCGGGCGACAGATCCGGCTCCATATCCCGCGCATCATCGCCCGAGAGGAAGTATGCAGGGATGCTTGAGTCATTCTGGCTGGAACTTTGTACCCCTGTTCCTTGTCGGAGCCGCTCGTTGACCGATATACCCTGAAGGTAGTCGAGGTAAGGTATTTGTGAATTTGAGGTCGCAACCACCAGCTGGAGATCCGTGAGCTCAGTCCGACGTGAGTGGCACCAAATGTAAGCTGACCTTCTGCGTCTTCCTGTGTTCTATGCCGAGCGCTTCACACCGGTCGTACAGCAGATGGCGGCCTCGTATAGACAATTGCGATTTGAGGGATCCAATCGGGTAGCTGACCATCAGCTTGATCATAACTAGTTGCCAACCTGTTTACGCACTATATGCCTGATCGTCAGCTAGCGCAACATATGGATTGCTGTAACGGACCTGATTGTATCACGTCTGTTTTCCGCTGGCTGGACTCAGTCAATAATAGCTCGATTTCGATTATAGTGTGGCTTACGAAGTATTTTGCCAGAGCTACCGCTATACCATGAGCTTATATCGCAGACGAAGGAACCTAGCGCGACCCACCTGATTCCTCTTCTCGACCAGGAAGGTGGTCCGCCCTCGACCGGCAGTATTGACCAGTCCAGCCGCTGCGGAGAGACCTAGGACCCCTCCGCCAATGACAAGGTGGTCTACCGATGTGGAGGCCGCCTTGAACGGGTAGGCCTGCCTCATGCGGGCTGCGTAAGACATCCTGTGGGGTGCAGCTATCGGTGATGATGATGTACGATGGACGAAGTAGTGCGTCGAGATCTCAGCTGCAGCTGCTGCACCGGCACCTGCTAGCTACCCTTGGAGCCCCGCGCGGCACCGCCACGTGGTCCACTCTGACTTGTACGTATTGCCACCCAATTCTCTTGCTGCTTTCTCGCTTTGCCCTTCACCCTCTTCCACGACTCTCACGCATACGGCACAGACAAGATGGCCGGCCCTCTCTCAGTAGACGAGATCCTCGCGAAGCAGCGTGCCGAAAAAGAAGCAGCGGCCAAGGTGAGCTCCTTCTCCCTCAATTCTCCCAGCAATCACAACTGACATCCTGCAGCCCAAATTCTTGACCAAGGCCGAGCGTCAGAAGATTGCTCTCGAAAAGCGGAATGCGGAGGTGCAGGAGGATCTGGCGAAGGCAGACGCGGAAAAGCAGACACGTGCGGAGTTTGACCGTGCGGCCGAGGAGGAGAGGAGGAGGACGGCCGAGGCGGGACGGTATGGGAATGGCGGTGGCGGTGGATATGGGGGACATGGGCAGAATGGGGGCGGGCAGTGTGAGCTGATTGCATGCTACTCAGTGAAGAGGGCACCAGCTGACTCTGCAGATGATAGGCAGGCACAGAATGGCGGCTATGGTCAAAACGGGGGATACCAGAGGCAGGACAACCGGTTTGGCCAGGGACAAGGACAGCAAGGACAGGGGCAGCAGGGGGGGTATGGCGGGCCGCAGAACGGTTATGGAGGTGGAGGGAACCAGAACTTCCGAGGTCAACCATCAAGCGGCCCATCTGGTCCAGGCGGTCCGAACGGCGCGCCAAGTGGTCCTCGCGGTTTGGCCCCACCTAGCGGTCCTCGCGGCTCCACCTCTTCCCCTGCGCCGACCAACGGCTCTACATCCAACTCGCCCTCTCGTCCCAGCCAGCCCGGAGACCTCGCTCCGCTATCCGACCTGGAGTTGACGACCATCCGAGCGAGACATCTGGGGCAAAAGATCGACCAAAAGAAACCGAGATTGCGGAAAGAGGGGAACAAGAAATTTGTCTTTGATTGGAAGGCGGACGAGGACACAAGCGGACATAATCCAAATATGGTGCTGGATGCGAAGGGGCTCGGTCCGGGCGGTGTCATGCTGGGAGGGAACCTGGCGGGATATGATGGAGCGAGCAAGGATGGGATACCAGACAAGTGCGTCATTACTTTCTGTCTGTAGGTCAAGCTGATGTTCAGGCATGCTGATGCGTTGGAGCGGAGACGTGCTGGACGAGGAACGACGGATGAGCGGCATTGGTCTGACAAGCCGCTGGATGAGATGAAGGACCGGGACTGGCGTATCTTCCGAGAAGACTTTTCGATTCAGGCGCGAGGAGGATCCATACCTCTACCTCTGCGTTCATGGCGCGAGTCGACTATCCCAGCGACGATCCTGGACGTCATTGACGAGGTCGGATACACGGAGCCCAGTCCTATTCAGCGGCAAGCTATTCCTATCGGAATGCAGAATCGGGATTTGATCGGTATTGCCAAAACAGGTCAGTTGGCCGGCCTAACATCCTTGCGAAGCTGAAGCTGATACCTGTAGGTTCCGGTAAAACCGCCGCCTTCGTCATCCCCATGTTAGCGTACATCGGTCACCTCGGACAGCTCACCGACGAAAATCGCCATCTCGGCCCTTACGCTCTCATTCTCGCCCCTACTCGTGAATTGGCACAACAGATTGAATCTGAAACAGCCAAATTCGCCGTCCGGATGGGCTACACCTCCGTCTCCATCATCGGTGGTCGGTCCGTCGAGGAACAGCAGTTTGCCCTGCGGAACGGCGCGGAGATCATCATCGCCACCCCCGGTCGACTCAAGGACATGATTGACAAGAGCATGATTGTGCTCTCGCAGTGCCGGTATGTGGTCATGGACGAGGCGGACCGGATGGTGGATTTGGGATTCGAGGCGGATCTCAACTTCATCCTGGACGCTATGCCGGCGACGCTGGCCAAGCCGGAGGATGTCGATGAGAAGGCGTTGTTGGAGTTCCAGGGATGGAGAGTGACGACGCTCTTCTCGGCGACTATGCCTCCTGCGGTAGACCGCTTGGCGCGGAAGTACCTGAGGAAGCCCGCGACGGTGACGATCGGTATTGCCGGTGAGGCGGTCGATACCGTCGAGCACCGAGTGGAGTTCATTGAGGGTGAAGAAAAGAGGAAGGCAAGGTTGATTGAGATCTTGAGGACGATCGGTCTCCCACCGCCCATGATTGTCTTTGTCGGGCAAAAGAGGACCGCCGACGTCGTCGTCAAGTATGTCCAGCAAGCGGGGCTGTCGGCTATCAGTCTGCACTCCGACAAATCGCAGGCTCAGCGAGAGGCGTCTCTGCAGGCGATCCGAGATGGAGAGGTCTCGGTGTTGGTGGCGACGGATATCGCGGGTCGGGGTATCGATGTGCCAGATGGTGAGTATCTCCACCTACACCTTCAAAGATATAGCTAACGAAGGCAGTGTCGCTCGTGATTAACTGGGCTATGGCAGACTCTATCGAGCGATGGGTCCATCGTGTCGGTCGTACCGGTCGAGCCGGGAAACGCGGTCTCTCCATCACCTTCCTCAGCAACAGCGACGACGAGGTCATGTATGATCTCAAGCAGGAGATCTCCAAGTCACCGCTGTCGATCATGAACCCCGAACTGGCGAGGCATGATGCGGCCAAGCAGAGGATCACAAAGGAGATGAAGCGGAAGAGGGACGAGGAGGGGGCGGGGGATGATTGAGAGGGAAAAGGTCAGTCCATACCCATTCCTTCACGCGCGTGCTTTGGCTGACGAGTCAGAAGTCTCACGAGCTTCTCTCGACTTGCCGACTCAGGGATGATGGATCTCGCGGCATACATAGGGGATGTATAAATCTAGCTAGGAATCGGTGCAGACCTCAGTGTGCGCAGTGATGGGGTTTTGTGAAGAGAGCTACAGGCGCAAAGAGCTAGGGCCAAATTCAATCCCTGCGCGTGTTTCAGAAATTGTCGTCGATCTGACGGCCAAGACGCCTCTCCACCTGTTGCACTACACCCACCACACCCTCTCTGCCCATCTCTGACGCTCGCTATGACGTCCACAGCCGTCTCTGCAGATTTCCACAGCACCTTTCAAGCCGATAAGCGAGGTAAGTAGGACCAAACGCAGGAGACCGACCCGTAACGCCTCCTCGCGTCTCGCGCTCTCCAGTGGCTTGGCTAGCGGCTGACGAGTCTAAACATCCTATCGCTATTCGAAGCCACTCCTCCTTCGCTCACGGACATCACCACCCGTCTTCACGCTCTTCGAGCGGGACTGAATGAAAATCTGGCGTTTCTCCCTGCGTACGATAGGCGGAGCTGTGAGCTGGTCAGCTATGATTCCCTGTCCGCCTTTCTGGGCCAAAGAAATGGAGTAGCTGACCTTAGCAGCAGCTGAAAGAGCTCGAGTCGAAGCTATCGCAACTCAGGTCTAAGGACAAGCCGAAGTCACGGTTCGCATTCTCAGCCGGGAAATCGAAAGCGGCGCCGGTCAAGGCAGAAGGGGAGGCACCGACTCCCGGTTCTTCGGCATCGGCACCGTCAGCTCCTACACCTAAACAGTCCACTCTGCCGGTATCAGCAAACGCAGCTACGGCTGCCGGTCCCGTTCATGTTATCTCGAATCTCTCCAGTCAGCTCGTGCGAGCCCCCTCGGACGTCGAAGGTGGATACACAATTACCCTCGAGTCGCTCTCGTCCTGTATAATTGATCTTCGACCGCCTCCGCAAACCTCAGGAACCAGCGGAAGGAACGCCACTCCTCCCTCGACAGCGCAAGCAACGTCAATCCATGCCAAGAGCCTTCGGCGGTGCGTGCTGCTCGTACCCGTGATGGAAGGGAGTGCAATCATGGAAGGCCTGGAAGACTGCTTGGTCATTCTTGGAGCGCAGCAGGTCCGTTGATAGGTACCCATGACCGTTGCACAACAGCTGACTTGTTGCAGTTCCGTATACATTCTTCTCGAAGTACGACTATCCTCCTCCACGTACCCTCAACGCCTATCATCGAACACTGCTCGGCGCTCGCTTTTGGGCCTTACCCGTTGTTCCTGCAACAACCAGTGAGTTCCCTCATAATCTCGCTTGTCCTGATCCGAGAGCTCATCCGAGCAGGAATATACCAGCAAGCATCACGATGTGCAGGACTTTGATTGGGTCCGGGAAGGCAAATCTCCAAATTGGGCCGTGCTAGACCCTTCCAATGAGGCCTTTGCGGAGCGAGACGCCGAAGCGATCAGCGGTCTGGGAGATGGGGATGGCGGTGATCTTGAGCAGATAATACAGCGTCTGCTGCATCAAAGACAGGAAACTCTACAACCAGATGCATCTTGAGCCGGCCTATACAGTTACCAAATCTACCCCATTTTTCGCAATCTTTCGCGTGCCGCCTTATCCCCCCTCATATCCTGTAGTCAAGCAGGGCCTAGATCTGAATGATGCTCACTATCGCTGTCAGCTTTCCCGCCCATCGACCTGCGACGGACAACTCACTAGCCCTCCCATCGCGCTTCTGCCCAGTCGCCTCTCCTTCCTGCTCATCAAACAAGTCCTCCCGCGCCTCTTCCGCCTCCTCCCTAACAACCTCTGGCGGGGCCGACGCCGTCCCCCTGCCCCCCTCCAGACTCTTCATCTTCTCCAACCCCAACCCCATACCGGCCGACATCCTCTTCTTCCTCTCTTTATCCATATCCTGCTCATCCCTCGCCTCGCGCTCCATGTCCATCGCGTCCGCCGCAAAGTTGACACCCGACTCGGCAGGGATCCGGCCTTTGCCCGTGGTGGCTTCTGCAAAGTTCTCGTATAGGTTTCCGCCGGCCAGGTCGCCTCTGCCTTCGCCGGACCAGAAGTGGAAGGCGCGAGACACGACGCCGTAGGATGCGGGAGTGACTTCGACGAGGTCGCCCCGGGCGATCTCGACTGCGGGCACTTCGTTGGGCGGGAGGCCGACAAGGTAGGCGAGCTGCGGATTCAGCTTTGGCCAACAGGAATTCTCCGGGCGAGCGTCAGCTCACGAGACAACGAATAACAGAGGCGTGTCCAATGATGAGCAGGTCCTCTTGACATCGCTCGAGCTCGAAGATAATAGGCTCAACCCGGACTGATGGTCAGCTCGGACTAGATCGGGTCACAGCGTTACAGCTCACCAGATAGATCGTGGTACGATTCCGCTCGAGGCGCGCGGTGAGCATATGGATCGGCCAAGAACCGCTCCCACTCATCAGGGTACCGCTCTTTCGCCTCTTGCGTACTCAGACCATCCCATACACCACTGTTGCCATCAGCTTTCGCATTGATGATAATTGCGCAGCTGTAGTTCACATACGGGTTGATCTCGCTCATGATGGGTTTCTGAACCACCTTGTACCCTGAATGGACAAAAGGCCAGGCGGTATGGTACGCTCGCCTTCTTGCCGATGTCCAGACCTGCGACGTGAGCTGTGTGTGTCCGCGTCAACGCAGCACTCAGCTCACAATCAACGGGTTCTCCTCACTCTCTCCACCAACCTCGCTCTTTCGCCGCCTCTCAGCGCGAACAGCCTTCCGACGAGCCATGACGGCTGCTTTGAGCCGATCTGCGTATTCCCAACCTGCCGAAGAGAGGTCCGAGTCGGCCTTATAGGAGTGTTCGATCAAGCTTTGGCCGGACTGGTATATCAGCTGGGGCCTGCGAAAAGACCTCGCGAAATGGCTAGCTGACTCGTGCAAAGTAAATGGTTCGAGGGGAAGTATGTATGTTCATCAAGAAGAAACAGCATCGGGACTGCAGGTATCCTAACAAGTCAGCTATCTGGCACGACCAGGATACATCGGCATCGCGATCTGAATTTCATAACTCACCCTCAATCCGGTTGACCTCGATCCGCTCGCCGACATTCATGACCTTGATGAACGGTCCTTCTTCGGCCGTGACCTCTTCGTAGAAGACCTGCTGGTCGCGGATTCGGGACCAGTAGTCTGCGACCGCGCGGTCGGCATCCCAGCCTTGATACTGCGGGGTCAGCTTCGTCCCTCCCCTGATGTGTTTGTCTACTTACATCGGGTGAAGAAAGCTTGACGGAGCGGATATTGGCAGTGATGATGTCCTCCTTGTCGCACTGGGATTCTGGGCGGTCAGCATATGCAGCTCGTACTGGTCCGTCTTGAGAAGCGTGGACGTACCAAGGAAGATAACATGTACCCCTCGCTCCTCAAACCGGTCCCTCGTCTCCTTCCTCGACTTCATATTCCCATTATTCGCATCATAGATGACGACCTGCCCTCCCTGGACCTGGAAGTAGTCCCAGATCTCTTCTTCCAGATCCAGCTTGATCTTGCGCCGAAGCGTATTCGTTTCGTCCGTCCGTTCCGCTATGACTGTCAGCTACGGCTTCTCCCGCAAGGAGGGCCTACGAGCTCACTCTTATTCAACTTGAAGTAGTCTGCTGGGATATTCTCTGCTCCACCGAGGACCTTGCGACGATAGTCCCCCAATGAGTAGACGCGGGTCTTGACTCCGAGCCAGCGGAGATAACGTTCAAGCGCGCGGGAGATGTGCGTCTTGCCCCGAGCTAGAGGGGGTCAGCTAGAACTCTGTCATGCCGACGAGGCGTATCGAGGCGGAAGCTCACCTGGAAGACCAACCGTGACGATGAGGATGAGACCGGCGTGCCAGAGCCGACCGGACTGCGTGACGTAGAGAGGGGCCGCCATTGTGCGTTAATCGCTAGCTGTATGGGTCCTGGAGCTGTGAACGGGACGTTCAAGTGCAAGTCTCTTGTTTCCCTCAGATTCGTTTGTGAGCTCTATCTGGGAAGCTGTAGTAGCTATGGTGAAGGTCAAAGATCTACGATGGGATGTAAGAGGAGAGTGCGGAACGCAGGTGGCCGGTCAAAGGTCGACGGTCGGAGCGGTCCCGCTGCCCAGTGCCCCCGGAACCACATCATCGTGGGAAAGCCAATGTTCCACACCAAGACTGTCATGCATCATGGCCAGGCCAGCCAACTGGCCACCGGTGTCAGTATACCTTCAACTACTACATACACACATACCCAATGGCCCTTTCAGACAAAGACCAGCTCGCACGATGGCGACAGATCGGTGCCCGGCACTCTGAAAAAGTAGTCGAGCTAGCCCCCAAAGTCCTCAGCGCAGGCGCGGCGGGCGAGGATGAGTGGGCGGTCCGAGAGCAGCTGGCGTTCGCTGCGCTGGACATGGGGATGGTGGAATGGGCCACGGTGAGCCGATTTCTCTGATAGTGCTTGACAGAATGAGCTGATGGTTTAGGATCAGCTGAGAGCACTAGAGAGGCAGTTCCCCGACTCACCTAGAGTCGGGATATTAGCTGGGCTTCGATATGAGGCGCTCGGGCAGCCCGAGGAGGCGCGGAAAGTCTACGAGGCTATACTAGAGTTTGAAGAAACGAACACTGTCAGTTGTTAGGTCTTCGAAGATAGTCAAGTCCAGAGCTGACCGTCAGTCCGCACATCAACGCCTGATCGCCCTGTCTCTCCCACTCGGTCCCTCCCACTCTATCCCTCTACTCCTCACGTACCTCGACACGTACTATACCGACGCGCAGGGCTGGTCCCTGCTCGCGGACCTGTACTGCGAGCTGGGCTTGTATGCGCAGGGACTGACGGCGCTGGGCCATGTGTTGGTCGTTCAGGGCTGGGATGGGGGAGCTGTGTCACGTTCTGGAGGTGTGGCTTATACGATGGGGTGAGTATTCCGCCATCTCTCATGGGTCTACGTCAGCTAGATGGATCATCGCGATGTTTCTAGCGAACCCTTTAGCTGACCGTTTAGGGACTATCAGCTGGCGTTGAAATACTACCTCCGAGCAATAGAGATGGCGACCCCACCACCGGGTACAGCGGCCGACGGTCCGGCGAGCACGAGAGACTGGTGGGGCATCCGTCAGGTGAGCTAAGCTAGATATCATCTTCAGAGACGACCGTCCCTCACAGCCCAAGCTGACTTGTTACAGGCTGCGAAGCGTCTCCTGGATGATCCATCCGCTGCTACTTCATTACCGCCGAATCTCGTTGTCGGCCCAGAAAAGCTCAGGGCGCTGCTGGAACTCGCAACGGAGAGGATACTGAGCGCTGGAGGGTCTAGCTTGGACGTGAGGCGTACAGTATTAGGGGGACAAGACATAATTAGATAGCACTGCGTCGATACATGCGAGTGCCTTCGCCCAGCGAATCAGTGATATTTGAGCAAGATTGCATCGAGCAACAAGAACAAAAGTATGGCACAAGCAGACGCTATATCTCCATCTCGTCCACCTCCTCCGCCTCGTCCATATGCTCATCTTCCTCCTGCTCCGCCTGGTCCGCTACCGCCGGCTCTCCCGCCTTCTCTCCACTCGGCCCAGCGTCAGCCTCAGCCGCCTTGGCCCTCTTCCGCTTCGCCGCTTCTTGCTGTTGTCGCTTATGTCTGAGAACATGCGAGTCTGGCTCGAACCTCCCGACAAACCTGACCGAGTCAGCCAAGGTGCACACCCCCACGATCAATACCTAAAAGGACTTACACTTTCGTAGCGTGCAGGATATAACCCCCCGTCGCGCTCGTACTCATCATCGGATGAGTCCGACCCGGCAAGACCTGATATGTCCTAGACCAGCTCTCTGTGAGGTTGGCATTCAGGTACGACGGGTCATGACGGCAGAACTGGAGCGTTTCGGCGAGGACTTGGAGGTGTGGGGAGAAGATGGTGATGGTGCCGCTTCCGGCGAGGTAGGGTCCGAGACGGTTGAGAATGACTATTGGGTTGAGGTCGGTAGCGAGGATGAGGCTGATGATCAGTGCGTGCAGTGCTGACGGAGCTGAGAAGAATGGTGATGCTTACCCGTCCCAATTCCCAGAGTGAAGCTCCCGCCGCGTATTGTTCAACTCCTTCGTCTGGAACATGTGCTTCTTCTGCCTCGCGATCGTCTTGGACTCGGAGATCGAGGGCATGTCGACTTCTTCAGGCAGTGGTGCTACCATGTCAGCTTTTGTCTTTGCTTCCGACGCGATAGCTACTTACGCCGCTCATACTCCTCTGTCGCCTCCATCCAATTCAACCACTTGACGCACCCCAACTCCCTCGGCGAAAAGTTCATTACATTCAGCACGCCCCACGCCGGGGGACTGTCCGCTTCCGTAAACGTCATGATCCGCCCGTCACTCCCCATCCGCTCCAGCAAGGCGGCAGTGACGAGCCCGCCTGTATCGTCCACGACGAGGTATCGACCGCCCTCGCGGACGTGGGATAGAGTGAGAAGCTGGGAGAGGGTATCTTCCCGGAGGTTCAGGATACTTTGCGGGGATCGAGCAAAGTAGTGGTTGGTCATGTTATGGGCGGAGGGGGATATGGCGTGAATGGTTTGTTGATACCTGAATATCAGCTTGATCCCGGGCTTGATGGGGAAGGACCCACTTCTTCTCCTTTCGTTTCCTCCACTTCTCCTTGCTGAAATCCGTCTTCAGGCCGAATCGCTCATGTCGCGCAATCTGTGCCTTCATGATCTCGTCCGCTGACAGTCCCTGCTCCCTCATCGCCGCTATCTCCTCCTGCGTCAACAACTCCTGCTGGACCATATCGGTATCGTCGATAAACTCGTTTGTCTCGACAATATCGTCTACCCCATCAGTACATCCTCCTGCACTTGGTGATTGCATACTCACCAACGACAGCATCAACAACGTCACTCCTCTTCAGCGGTCTCAGCAAGTTCCGCCAGCCCGGGTTCCCCTTGTACAGTCCACCCGCAATCGCCTCCCTCTCTTTCCCCTTTTTGGCTGCCTTCTTCCCCTTTGCTTGTCCGAAAGCAGAAGGACCCTCCCCTCGATCCGTCATGATCCTCCCCGCGGTCTGTGCGGCTGTTTCAGCTCGCGCCCCGTGCTTTGCCAAAATGGCGGATGGGGCCGGGGCGGAGGTGTCGACGTAGATCTCATAGGTGATGTCGAAGTGAAGGCCGAGTAGGAGGCTGGCGGGGAAGGAGCCGAATTTGCCGAGGTTGACCAGGCTATATCGGATCAGCCTTGATGCAACCTTCGAGATCCGAGATGGCTCGAGCAGCAGGGCATCGAGGTGTGAGACTGAACTTACCCCGTCTCCGAAGCGACAACAGCCTTGACGCTGTCGCTCGGCAGCTTCAACAGCACGTTATCTCCTTTCTGAATCGTCGTCAGTCGGCGGAGCATCACTTCCGACATGGGCTCCAGGGAGGGATCATGTGGATCCAAGCGCTTCTTGGGTACTCTGGGCGCAGTTAGGGGAGCAGCAGGAGCCTCGGCGGCTGCGGGAGCTGTAGTCGACGGGCCGTCTGCCGCTGACTCGGATGCAGCGGGTGCTACAGCTGGAGCTGAGGCTTCGGGCGCAGGTGCCGCGGCTGGCGCTGCTGTAGGAGCCATGTCTGGGTGAGACTTGACGGTATGAGTGGGCAAGTGAGTGGGTGTGATAGCTAGGCTTGTGGCCAATTCTTGACCTAAATACAGTCAGAGAGGGGATTGGCGAGCCAAGCGAGATGAGGAATGGGAGAAAAGGGGGAAACCATTAAAAGTAGGTCCACCTTCCACAAGCTCAACTAAGCCATATTGTGACTATACTTCACCCTTTAACACCATCCACATCAGACATCCAGCATCATGGTCAGCTGACGCGTCCAAACCAGCGGCAGGCAGCAGCTGATAAATCAGGCAGCTAACATCTCAATCCAGCCGAGCTCCTCCTCGAGGGAGCTGACCAAAATGGAGCGCATAGGTTGGTCCACCTCCCAGCCACACGGCAGCATGGAGCTGTCAAACTGATCGTCAGGCGCTCACTCGCACATACACGGTCTCGGTCTAGATGCGAACCTGGAGCCCCGCCAGAATGCCCAGGGGATGATAGGCCAAGGCAAGGCGCGAAAGGCAGCAGGCGTGATTCTGCGGATGGTTCAAGAAGGGAGGATTGCGGGGAGGGCTATTCTCATGGCGGGTCCGCCGAGCTCAGGGAAGACTGCTATTGCTATGGGTGAGCTGGCATGCCCGGTACTGTATCGGACTCGAGAGCTCATATCACAGGTATGGCGCAGACCTTGGGAAGCGATGTTCCTTTCGTTATGCTCACTGCAAGCGAGGTGTTCTCATTAGAGGTTAGCTTACTGGCGTGGATACACCTGAGCACAGCTGAACCGTGCAGATCTCGAAAACAGAGTCCTTAACTCAGGCGTTCAGAAGATCTATCGGTGTGCGGATAAAGGAGGAAACCGAGTTGATTGAGGGAGAGGTGGTGGAGATTCAGGTGGATAGGAGTGTGACCGGGGTACGCTCTGCCTTGTGGTCTTGACAGGCTATAGCTTATGGTATAGGCTACGAAGACCGGCCGTCTGACCCTCAAAACAACAGATATGGAGACGGTATACGACCTCGGCTCGAAGATGATCGACCAGCTCCAGAAGGAGAAGGTGCTAGCTGGAGATGTGGTCAGCATAGATAAGGCGAGCGGGAGGATCTCCAAGTTGGGCCGGAGCTTTGGTCGGGCGAAAGACTATGATGCGATGGGCGCAGACGTGAGTTTTTTCATGGTCGCATGTCTGCTTGTGTCGGCTTGAGAGATCAAAGCTGACTCGTCAGACAAGATTCGTCGCATGTCCAGATGGAGAGCTGCAGGTCCGGAAAGAGGTGGTGCATACGGTGTCGCTGCATGAGATTGACGTGATCAACTCGAGGACGCAGGGGTTCCTTGCGCTCTTTGCAGGTGAGCTTACGATGCCTAACTAAGAAGCTGATGATCCAGGCGATACTGGAGAGATCAAGCCGGAACTTCGAGATCAGATCAACACCAAAGTAGCGGAATGGCGAGAAGAGGGCAAGGCAGAGATTGTCCCAGGGGTATATCAGACCTCGTTCCTGCTGTTCTCGTGAGACATGCTGATCGGCAGGTCCTGTTCATCGACGAAGTACACATGCTGGACATCGAGTGCTTCTCATTCCTCAACCGAGCGATGGAGGGAGAGCTCGCCCCGCTGGTGGTCATGGCCTCGAACCGCGGGATCACCAGAATAAGAGGCACAAAATACAAGTCTCCGCACGGTATACCAGTCGACCTGCTCGACCGGATGTTGATCATCAGTACTGGAATGTACAACGAGGCCGAGATGAGGGAGATTGTCAAGATCCGGTATGTCCCCCGTTTGCCTCCACACTCCGACCTGAGCTGACAATGTAGGGCGGACGAAGAAGACGTCAAGATCGCCGAACCAGCCCTCGACCTCATGGCGAATATGGCCACCCAAACATCCCTCCGCTACGCCCTCAACCTTATCGCTCCTTCCTCCCTCCTGGCGCTGAGGCGGAAAAGCCCGATGGTGGATATTCCGGATATCAAGGATGCGTATCAGTACTTCTCGGATGCGGTGCGGAGTACGGCGTATGCCAAGGAGATGGCGGGAATGATGTTTGGGGAAGAGGAGGAAGAAGGGGAAGGGGGGAGGGTGAATGGCGGGATGATGGTGGATCCGGTTGCGTGACGGATGATCATGATGTGCGCAGGTCGCCTGGCCGTCAAGCTATCCGGCCATTCCGAGCAACCTAGCGGCCGCTGACTGTCATTAGAGGGTTCTAAATGTGGATATAGACTTACGCATACTAACGCTCGTGTTGTGGAACGTGCTAGCAATATCTGAACATTAGACTCCCTTCATCCGCTCCGACGTGACGGCGGATAGAAAAGTCTCGCCACCGATCGTCAGGTCCAACAAGACCACGTACTCTAGCACCCCGCACAAGCCTCAGCCAAGACGGTTTCGCGCTTTCTCGGCGGGAGCTGATCAGTCCGAGCTTGAGCGCACGCAGATGCATCCACGGACAGCTCGTTTTCTCTTCCAACCTAAACGTGTATGTACAGCCCCTTTTGACAAATGGAAACAGCAAATCGATACTCTGAATTCAGCTCCTCAATTTCGCTGCTGTCATCAGCAATAGCCCCTCATATCGACCAACGGCCAAGCTACTTACAACTCTCTCGACATCGATATGAGGGATTGCCTAAGCAGACGCTGTGGCATCGCTCGACAGGGCGGACGTGGCCGTGGATGCGCTCACATTCGCAGTCGCAGTCGAGCAGTCTGACTTGATCGGGGCAAACTCGGACGGCTCATCCGGGTCGACACCGGGATGGTCTCGGCGGAAGTCCTCGGCCCACTGTGCGAGTTGATACTCTCTGCCCGGATGGAATTCGAAGTCAAAGAGGTTGCCACTCTCATTCTCGACGAGAGACAGTTCTTCATTCGCGTCGGTCTCGACAGTGAACAGAACGTCGTGGGCTGTGGTATTGTAGAATTTGACCTGGCTCTTCAGATGCTCACGTTCGGTCACCAGCCGCTGCCTCTCGGACCCAAGCCTGTTCCTTTCGGTGAGCAACATGGAGCCTGTGTCGGAGTCCTTTGTTTTCTCGTATGCCATCCACTTCTGTCCCCAGGCCTTGAAGTCCTCGTGGTTCTTCTCCAAAGGCTTCTTGTATCTCATGTCGATGAGGTCCTTGAAGAAGCCTGTGCTGGTGTCCGCGTGACAGAGACTTGTCAACTTGAAGCCTGGCATAGTCAGCCCTAGCCCAGAAGCAGTCTACCATCCCGCTATTCAGGTAATGGGGTCGCGAGAGAGCGGCCGCGGAATCCTACTTACTGTCGGTGCCCGTGTGCCGGTGGTACTCCGATGCGAGGCCCATCACGTTCGGCAGGTACTGCGTCGACATGCGCTCGATGGCACCCTCTTCATTGCAGTAAGGTTTGCCGTCCTTGTCCCTGAAGAGGTCTTGATCCGGGTGCGTGGCGGATTCTCCGTTCAAATGTCGGATGTCATCGCCGAGGTATCTGCCAAAGTCCCTGTCCTTCGCCACAAACGAGGCTCCGTACGCACCTTTCTGGCCGTGTTTGAATTGTGAGGAGATCTCCTCTCGAGCAGCCTGGGCTCATCAGCTAACTTTGCTCGACTTGAGCTCTCTCCATCGGTTACATCATACGCACCCAATGGATGAATTTCAGGATAGGGTCAACCAGTAGACCTTGCGCCTCAAGCTCCGCCTCTCGTTTGTCGATGGACTCGAAAAGTTCTCGGCCAGTCTGCTCACATCGCCAGGCCGAGCTGCACCCAACCATCGTTGGGAACTCCCATTTCCCCTGCGATTCGAGTTCCATCCTCTCGTCGTTCGCCCGCTTGGCCGAGTAAACACCGAAGTTGGTAAGGCATGCGTCGTCGCCCTGATCGTCAGTGTTGCCAGATGATACAGAAAAAGAGTCAGGCTGACTTTGTATTCCTTCCCCGGCTTCCGCAGGTTGTGTAGCCCTATATGGCTTAGCAGGATGATGGCTCCTCAAGTAATCTCAATCCAATGGGGCAGCAGGAGCACAACTCACCAATGGCGTGCCGTATGTGCTCGAGCCTGCATTTGGTCTGGTAGCTACGGTCTGCAGCGTACTGGATGCTGTCTGCGGACGGGTCAGCTCGATCGTCCGTCATCTCGTGTTACAAGCTTGACAATCGAGCTCACTTCCGGACGAGTTGGGGGCGTAGGAATCCTAGTGCGTGAGCGAGATGCCGGACAGACATATGCGTCAGGATACATACTTGGATCAGGGCCCTGATACCCTCGCGCGATGCCTTCAAGTTGCCGAGAAACTCGTCCTCCGGCTCTCGCATGGGTGAGTACATGGCCGAGGCGAGGTGCGCCACACCCATCTGTTGTTCGGGGGACATTCTCGCGTACATCTCCGGAGTCAACTTGCCCAAGAACTCCTCGATCGAAGCGATCTGGTTCGATCTGGTCTGGGTAGACGCCGAGGAAGCCGTCGACCGGCGGGAGGGGGCCATTGTGTAAGGCTTGTCGAGCCTCGACGCTGGACCGCCGGGCATCGTCTGTACAGCGGTAGCCATCCTGGGAAGCTCAGTCAGAAACGAGGTACTGGATGAGGTGTGTGCAGGATTAGGTCAGAACCTCAGGTGGTGAGTATGTGGTGAGTGGCAGGGGTGAGTTGGAGGAAAGGAGGAAGGTGAGTGGGGGGGATTGTACAAGTACGAAAGCAGAATGAGAGGGGGGCGGTGGCGGGCTTTTATAGGCACGTCACCCCTCTCTGCGCAGGCCAGACAGGTCATCTGAAGGGATGTCCTGATACGCGGGGCTGCTCAAAGGATGCCTAACGCCGGCGCATAGTGCCACATGTGGCAGGACGGCAGCTACAGCTGTCTGAAAGTGGCGGATGTCCGCCACATACAAATATTTGTTGACGAGCTATTCGCCACCGTCAATGTCTGCGGGGCCCCGATACCGCTCTGTGCTCAGACATCTGCATCTCAGGCTCTGAGCCATCTTAAACCAGTCTTCACGCTTCGCGGATGACCTTGATGCGTCCGCAGATACTGCTCGACTAGCCCTCTGGGCACTGCAGTCTGAGCCGGCAGCGTCTACTCTCCCGGCATATGCTTGCCAGTCTTGATTCGTATAGAGGCCCTTGACCCCAGACGACCCATACGGAAGGATGGCGGGCGGTAACATCAAGGTGGTGGTACGGTGAGCCCGGCAGGCGCGTAAGCAGTACATCTGGCCTCTGACTGACTCTCGTAGATGTCGGCCTCTCAATTCCCGAGGTGCATCAGACGCTCGAAATACACAGGGGGCGCAAAGCTGATCAGTAGAACTGACGAGGGGTGCGAAGGGGTTGATCCGGATGGAGGGGTCTCAGACCATCATTGACCCACCAGAGCAAGCCGAGTCTAGCAGATCAGCGGGCAAGAAGCCTATGGTTTTCTCATTCGGTAAGCTCAGTCGACTTCGGCGGGTAAGGGGAAAGAACAAGGCTGATATAGGCAGATAAGTCATACTGGTCTGCCGGAGCTCGCGACGAGCCTAACTATGCTAGTCAGAGCACGCTGTATGATGATCTCGGAGTCGAGCTGCTGGACCATAGCTTTGATGGCTTCAATACTTGTATCTTTGCCTGTGAGTAGAGCTCCTGGCTGACTGAGCAGTACCAGAGCTGATAAGCTAGATGGGCAGACTGGCAGCGGCAAGAGTTGTAGGTCTTCCTGCTTTGATCCCCCTATGGCAACGGCTAATCTGTAGACTCCATGATGGGCTGTTAGTACGCTCTGCTAGTTTACAACCGGGAAATGCTGAGGACAGATGGTGCGGACAAGGGGATCATCCCCCTCACAACCGCGGAGCTTTTCAACCGAGTCGAGACCCGGACGAAGGAAACGCCAAATCTGTCGTACACTGTCGAGGTATCCTACATTGAGATCTACAACGAGAAGTACGCCATACGTTCTGCTTAGTAGGAAAGCTGCTGATGAGCAGGGTTCGAGACCTACTGAATCCGCGGAATAAGGGGAACTTGCGCGTCCGAGAACATCCGTCTTTGGGGCCGTACGTGGAGGATCTGAGCCGGCTGGTGGTGGAGGACTATGGGCAAATGATGACTCTGATGGATGAGGGGAACAAGGTGAGCCTATCGACCCCGCTGTTTCTAGCTGTATTGAGCTGATAGTCAGGCTCGGACCGTCGCCTCCACAAACATGAATGAGACGTCATCTCGAAGTCACGCTGTCTTCACCGTTATCGCAAGTCTACTTTTTATCACTTAGTAATAGGGCTGACCTCTCAGTTGACTCAAAAACGGCATGATCCACAAACGAATATGGTGGGCGAGAAAGTTTCCAAGATCTCGCTCGTCGATCTCGCTGGATCCGAACGACAAGCATCTACCGGCGCGACCGGCACCCGACTCAAGGAAGGAGCGAATATCAACAAATCCCTCACTACCCTAGGAAAGGTCATCGCTGCGCTTGCCTCCGCCAGCTCGGACAAAAGGAAGCGGAAGGACGATCATGTCCCATACCGAGACTCAGTCCTTACCTGGCTATTGAAGGAATCGCTCGGCGGCAACTCGAAAACAGCCATGATCGCTGCGATCTCACCGGCGGACTACGAGGAGACCCTCTCGACTCTGCGCTACGCTGACGCAGCGAAGAAGATCAAGACCCACGCGGTGGTCAATGAGGACCCGAACGCCAAGCTCATCCGGGAGCTGAAGGAGGAGCTGGATACGCTTCGCTCGCGCATATCAGCGGGGATGTCTGAGGAGGCGGCGTACGACCCCAGTGTGCCGCTGGATCAGCAGATGGTGACGTTCCGTACGAAGGATGGGGAGGTGCGGAAGGTGTCCAAGCTGGAGTTGCAGGATCAGCTGCAGGCGAGCGAGAAGTTGATGGAAGGGTTGAATCAGACGTGGGAAGAGAAGATGGAGCAGACGAGGGCCATACATACGGAAAGAGAGAAAGCGCTGGAGGAGATGGGCATCAGCATTGATAAGGACGTAAGTACGCATCTGGTATTGACGGAAGATCGCTGACATGTCAGATGGTCGGCGTGCACGCTCCCCAAAAGCACCCATCTCTGGTCAACCTCAACGAGGGTGAGTTGCGATTCCGTTGAGTCGTCTAGCGAACTTAGCTGACCTTGTAGACCCATTGATGTCGGAGGTTCGTGCCTTCGCACTCCATACCGGCTTCTCAGCTGAAGTCACAGTGCCTTGTCTATCAGCTCAAGCCTGGACCGACCGTCGCCGGCAGTCCCGATACCGCCTTAGCTCAGATTCGCCTCTCAGGCTCTCATATCCTCCCGGAGCACTGCACATTCACCAACAACGCCGGTACCGTATCCGTCACTGCCGTCGAGGATGCTCGGATCTTCGTCAATGGCAAGCGCATCCCCGCCAACTCGCCGGTCAAGCTACTCAATGGCTTCCGAGTCATCCTAGGCGACTTTCACGTCTTCCGATTCAACGATCCAGCTACAGTCCGGAAGGAGCGGGAACAAATGGCGACGTCTACGAGCATGGAGGGGATCAGCGGGGAGCTGACTCGGTCTGATACCCCTTCTTTGGCGGCTGGGGAGATGATGGACTGGAATGCAGCCCGGAGGGAAATGGCGGATATCGAAAAGATGGGGGATCAGGATCTGGACAAGCTCTTTGACGACATCGCAAGTCTTCTGCCTAAGCCATACTTTTGGTGAAGCTGACCGTTCAGATAAAGGTCAGAACGCTACGCGGAAAGCGGCCAGAAAGCCGCGCCGACATCCTCGGTGATATGGAGTCCCGCCAGATGACCCCATCGCAGACGGAGGAAACGCTCGATACCCTCGGCAACCCGTGGGCTGGCGCGATGGACACGACCGTGACTTCGCTGAGTATCGGGACTCCCCAGAAGCCCGATTTCGCCGAGGTCGAGCCCACCGTCATTGAGGCTGGGGCGGAATACGGGAGAGCGCCGAGTCAAAGTGCGGAAGACTCAGCTCTGGAGCAGCAGCACTTGACGAAGCAGCTCAAGACGCTCGCGCAGGAAGTGAAGCGGATACGCTCGCAAGCTGCCAAAGCGAGAGCGCTGGAGCACGTCAGCGTGGAGCCGAGCAACTGGACTGCGAGGGAGCTGAGACTCGTCAAGGGGGCTGTGAAGCAGTGGAGGCGGTTAAGGGGATACGTAATAGCCGAGCAGATACTATGTGGGGCAGTCAGTCTACGAGAAGCAAATGTCATATCGTAAGTCCGGGGAAGTTGCTGAGCTGAAGGTAGTACCCAGATGGACAAGCGAGCCTCATACAACTTTCTTGTATCAGGTGACGCGATACCCACCTCATCGCTGGACGGACTGAGCGGTGTTGTGGAGTTTGAGGATGTTTCCAGCGCGGGCGGAGCGGAAGATGGGGCCCGGTTGATGGTCAAGGTGGTCGACAGGAACGCAACAGGTATGTTCTAGCCAAGATGGAGCTGACAACCAGCTGTGTATGCCTGGGACTCGGCTCGCTTCACCTCGCAGCTCACCCGCATGAAGCAAGTCAACGCACATAGCGGTAAACCGGGCTACTCGCAGCACTTCAAAGTCGACGAGCCATTTGCGGACCGCCCGGCCCCCACCTTCTCCTTCATCGGTGCCGCCCGAATACCCCTTCGCCTCCTTACCAACCGCATATCCTCTACAATCAACGTCCCAATCCTGTGTCCGTACACCGCCGAAGCGATCGGATCTTGTCGGGTCGACTTTCGCCTTCCCACCCGCGCAGAGTCAACGTCTGGTCTAACCACCCCAGACTCGCTCGCTGGTCCTCTCCTGGATCCGATCGTTCCAGGAGAGAGGCTGACCATATCCCTCACGGTCGACGGCATCCGGGGCCTATCATCATCGGACTTCGCCTCCGTTCACGCTCAGACCCGCCTGACGAGTCTGCTGGGCGACAGCATCGCCTCGGAGGACACCTTCGCCTCCATGCCGGTCGACCTGAATAAGTCCTCCCTCACCAGCCTGTCTCTCAGGAAGACCATCTCAACCATCATTTCCCCGGCCATCCTGCGTCATCTACAAACGGAGACCGCCAGTATCGACTTTTTCGCCACGGTTACGCCCGAGTACCTGGATCGTCTGGAACGTTGGGACCGCCGGCGGGAGATGTCCGCGCCCTCGTCCGTACCTGATACACCGTCAAAACTCCGTCCAGATGGCCGGCTGGGGATGCGGCGGAACGAGACGGACTTTATCGGCCCGGAACACCACGACATACTCGCCTCGGTTGAGATCCTCGAGATGTCCATGAGCGGTGAATACGTCCCCGCTGATGTCGTCGACGATACATTCCAGCTCCATCAGGGCCTGCAGCGGCGAATCGGGATCAAGCTCCATCATACATCCGGTCATGCCCTACCTTGGACGCGGTTCAGTCACGTCAGCATCAGCGATATCCGCGTCCTGGCTAAAGGCGTCGCCGAGAGCGTCAGCCAGCCTGAGGTGGAGCTGAAGATAGCGGCGGAGCTGGACTTTGCGAAAGATGGGACGTCAACCCTGGTCGGTACGGGAACGTGGGACACCGCCTCCCATGATGCGGTCCAGCTCAATCGCAAGACAGCGACGGACCAGCAGATCCTTGTTCGGCTCGTCCTCATGGTCGATGTCGAGAATCTCGACGAGCCGGCTACACTCTCACTCGACCTCCCCATCCGGGTTCTCGATCGGGATGCCCGCCGGTCCAGCTTTAAGTTCTGGTCAACCGCCAAAGCCTACCCCTCCCTCACTGCCATCTTTGTCATCTGCCTAACTCCACCTCTCGCTCAATCGGCCTCAGACCTCTGGCGTCTGGACACCGCGCGGAAGCATGTCCCCGGCGAAGAGGTGCTGGCGGACTGGAAGCCGAGGAGTCTGAGCTTGCTGGAAGATCACGAGAGGCTCAAGGGGACGGCGAGGCGGATGGGAGATGTTCAGGCTACTAAGGCTGTTCTGGAACAGGTTGGCGAAGTGGGTCTGAAATCAGAGGAGAGAGATGAGGCGGAGCAGGAAGCGATGCTGAGGAGATGTGTCGGGCTGTGGGAGGTGGCGATGCAGCAGCGTGTACAGGTGAGCTCGCGCACCACGATGTCGGCCTTGACTGCAGCTGATGACATGGCAGATTGACCTCAAGCGCGATAGCCCGGAGGAAACGGAAGTCGCACGCAAGCTGAGGAAGCTCCTCCCTGATCTGCAGACCAAGCTGGTCCCAAGTATCACTAGAATACCCAAATCGTAAGCGCTGACCTCTGAGCACGGCTAGCGTGAGCAAGCTGACAGCCATAGGGACAGCTGTATCAAGGCGGGCATGCTCATGATTCTGCGGGACTCTCAGACCAATTCCTGGGACAAGTTGACGTTCGCTCTGCGAAGGTAGGTTGTTTCCCGTACTGCATATCTGCCTATGCTGACCAACCAGGCCCTATCTGTACATCCACCCCTCGACCGCACATCGCGAAATCCAGATCATCAACCTCACCCAGGCCCGAGCGGTACCCAGCCCGGACGTCGAGCAACTACTTGAGGTGAGTCATACCGTCCGTGCCAGAGTTGTGAGCTCACCTCCTCTCAGCGCCGCTTCGCGTTCACCATCTTTACCCCGACCAATTCGTTCATCCTCCAAGCCCCGAATCAGAAGGAGATGAGCGAGTGGATATCCGTCATTTCGGCCACAAGTGAAGCATGACTGTACATATAATCGCCGTTGTATATATCTCGCATCGCTATGCTTCATCCATCCCATCTAATAGACATGCATGCTCTTCCACTGTGGTTGCGGCTATCAGCTGCCACGAATGCGCGGTGCCACACCCGTTGTCGCCGACAAAAGGCAGCTGCGGACCGGGCCGGTGCACGAGCCCCTTGCGTGCCCCTTTCCCCTTCGTGACTCCGCGATATGCCCTACAGCTGACCGTATGATATCAGTCAAAGGATACGAGTAGCAGAGGTTTGAGCTTCAGCTCAGCTTGCAGATACTTACTCGCGAAGATGCCGAGGGGATCTTGGATGAAGGGGAAGAGCGGGACTTTGGGGGTTCCGAGTAAACAGGGTTGCCGAGGGGGTTTGAGCATGGTGTGTGTGAGAAGCTACAGGGGCTTTTAGTGCTCCCTCCCTTGGGTAATCGTGTATCAAGGGGGTCACGCAGTGCATCATTGTACTCTACCTTCGTCCTGCTGTTACCGTGACCTGCTCTGTACATAGCGTCCTGTAGCAAGACACCCGACGGCAGAAGCAGACTCGCAGCTATCAAAATCGGCATCGAACCCACTCCACCCTATCAGAATCGGCCGCGCCTTGCCCTTCATCCCTCACTTTTCATACTCCTATTCTACTTCATATCAACAGCGAGAGCGGCACCGACGACGCCGACGGACTGTGCGTAGTTGGATCGCCCCCCAGTCAGCTTGATGAGCCACTATCCTAGCCCAAGTCATAATCCCCTACACCCACCAGCCATTTCGCAACCCACCCATAACGCCGATTCCGAGATTGACAACACCCAGCCCGCCTATCCACAAGGTAGGGTCTACAGCAATCCCAGCCCTAGCGTGGCCGGTCAACACTCCTACGCTTACGCCGACGCGCGTACCTATAGCAGCGGAAGCGGCAGCTCGGTCGCCCACAATCGACCGGGATCATCCTCGCGAGCTCCACCTCACCTCACACTCGCCCCCGTTTACCCCAGTCAGCAGTCTCATCTCCCTCCCAGCTCCTTCCCTCATCCATCACCCTCGTACCTCTCCCCTCTACCTCAACAGCAGAGCCCCTACGGCGCGTACTACCCCAGTACCGCCTCGACATCTGCCTCGTCGGCGTCAGCGCGGGAAAAACACCGCCCAAGTCCGCTCCTTCCCCCTCCCTCACGCCCCTTATCGTCGGGATATTCGACGTACGATCCAAACGGTCCTCCTCCAACCGCAAGCGGATCTCATCCTTCCTACTACCACTACGTCTCCCCACCTGCCCTATCTCCTTATACGCCAGGTTTCCTGCACCCATCGCATCCGCTATCGTCCTCAACTTCGTCTTCTGTCGGTATCGAACGTGCCCTCCGTAGCCCTCATCCTCCCCTCACCGCCGGCCTCTCGGCGCCTCACCTCTGGCCCCCTCCACTTCCAGCGGACCGCTCGCAGCTACCCTACCCCCAAGCACTCGCCCGGCCCTTCCACTCGTCACCGCTGACTGAGCTCACGTCGGTCCCGGCTCCCAATCGCATCAGCCCAATCACGCTGCAACAGCCTTTACTACAATCACAACCGCATCTCTACGCGCAATCCCCTCGTCTGCCTTTCCCCTTCCCATATCCCGCTCACCTGCAAGCATCGACCTCGAATAACCTCCCCAACTTCTCTCAGGTCGCACACGGCGGGAACCAACTCCCGGCCATCCAAACGGGACAGTCACCCCCAGTGAACATTCCTCCTCCCCTTCGCTTCAATTACTCGGCATCCCCACCGACCTACCCCATCAACCCCCAAACCACCATGCCGCGCACAATGCAAACAGCACGGCGACCCGCCAACTATGTCGCGACGCCCACCTCTACCGTCCAGACCGTCTCATCTACATCCGGCAGCAGACGGAAAAGCGGTGCGTCAGCCTCGGGCAAGGGGATGGGGTGGACGATGGAGCAGACCTATGACTCTACGGGCGCAAGGAAGGAGATCATCGTCATTGAGGACTCCAATACTCCAGACCATATCCCGAGGAAAAGGACGCGGGCCATGGCCGCGGCCGAGGCGGCTGCGGAAGAGGCGGACAAGCAGACCAGCAGCAAAGTCAATGGAAGTGTCGCGAGCAGTGTAGCGGCTGGAGGGAGCGGGAAGAAGAGGAAAATTGCCGAGAGCAGCGAGACAGCAGCCTCAAAGAAGGCAAAGGCAAAAGCAGCAGTGAGTCTGACCCGCTATTATTATGATTTTGAGCTGATCGGTAGACATCGCAATCCTCATATGCCGCTCCGGTTGTCCAGGCTAAGGCACCCGCTCCGGTCCAAGCACCTGCCGGAACCCATCCACCATGGGACGATGCCGAGGGCCACTATATCGTCAAGCCCGACGATGTGATTGGTGGCAGATGTGAGCTTTGTTCATCGCTTTGATGCCGACTGAGCTGACAATCCAGACAAGATCGTCCGACTACTTGGCCAAGGTACCTTCGGCAAGGTCGTCGAGGCCCGGCACATTGAGTCCCGCCGCAAAGTAGCCATCAAGATCATCCGCGCCGTGCAGAAATACCGGGATGCCAGCAAGATCGAGATCAGGGTATTGGAGACCCTAAGAAAGCATGATGCGAGGAATGACAAGTGAGTCCAATTGACGGCTCTGAGGCAAGAGAGGGCCGGGCTGACCGAACATAGCAAATGTATCCATCTCGAAGAGTACTTTGACTTCCGGAGTCACCCCTGCCTGGTGTCCGAGCTGTACGGGATGAGCGTCTTCGACTTTCTCAAGCAGAATGGGTTCCAACCATTCCCGGAGAAGCACATCCAGGACTTTGCAAAGAGTCTGCTGAGGAGCGTGCAATGTAAGTCTCGACTCCTACCTCATCTCGTCATGGTCCGCTGATGCAAGCAGTCCTTCACCAATTGAAGTTGGTTCACACAGATCTCAAGCCGGAAAACATTTTGCTGGTGGGGAATGACGCGATCCAAATAGGTGACCGAGTGAGTTAGGCTTCGCAAATTGCGTGAGGAGTCGTCAGATCTGCAGCTGATCAATCTAGACCAAGAATGCCAAAACAAAGCGGATACTGAGAAATACCGACATCCGGCTCATCGACTTCGGTTCGGCGACCTTCGAGGACGAGTATCACTCCTCGGTCGTATCGACACGGCATTACCGAGCACCTGAGATCATATTGGGTAAGTCCAAAGAGAGATGATAGGAGTTTCAGCTGATATGTCAGGCATGAACTGGTCCTATCCCTGCGATATCTACTCGATCGGCTGCATCCTTGTCGAGTTCTTCACTGGTGATGCGCTGTTCCAGACGCACGACAATCTCGAACATCTCGCCATGATGGAGGTGGTCATGGGCAAGATGTCAACAAGGATGGTTGACAAGGGAAAGTGAATTTTGACGGCTTCTTCACGATCATGCTGGGAACGCAAGCTGATGTACATAGGCAAAAGAAACCCGAGTTCTTCCGCGGGAACAAGGTCGACTACCCAAATCCGAGCGTGTCGAAGTCCAGTCGGCGCTTCGTCAAAGGCTTGAAGAGTCTCAAGGACATTATTGCGCCAAATTCGCAGCACAACAAGTTGTTGTGAGTATTAAGCCATGGCCAGCTTCGAGTCCACGTTCGGTGGAGCATAAGCTGACTCTCTCAGCCTGGACCTTATCGTGCGGATGCTAGACTTTGACCCTGAAATGCGCATAACAGTCTCTCAAGCTCTGAATCATCCCTACATCGTGAGTGTCGGATCGCCAAGGAGTACGGCAGGCATCTACGAGCTTGAGCTGATCATTGCAGCGCGCTCACATCCCCGACCCTGAGCCATGACAGAAGGCGAACGAAGCCAAAAACGAGTAGAGGGAAGAAAAGCAATGTCTGGGGAATATCTGAAATCTGTATAGAAGAGAGAGGCACAATTTACTATAGCTCGAACGTGATCGATGTCATCTATGTAACGAACTGCTCCAGGTCGTCAGCGCGCGGACCCGCCGTTGCTCGACCTCTCCGTCGCGTCAAGGCAGAACGACGTCAGAAATCGAATCTGGCCAGTAAGCGGTTGCTGGCACGTGCGACTCCTTGATGCGAGCACGCAGCGCGGTGTACCGCGTTTGAGCTTGATGCGTGTGATGGGCAGGCTGAGATCGTGGATTTGCGACCTAGGAACCCCCTGAAACCCACTTGTTTCAGGTGCCCTCTAAGGTTAACTTTCAGGTCCCATCACGCCAAAGGGATACCTGCAACGGACACGTGTGATGCGCTCATCGATAGCGACCATCATCACATCTCACGTTCATCCTGCTCTTCAGTGCTGGCTCCGAGCCACGCACCCATGTCTTTGCGGCATCAGCATACCTCTGCCGCCACTGTGATTACCGGGAAGATCCCAAAGCAGCTAAAATTAAACCTCAGATCCCGCGATGATCCTGGTCCACTTGTGCCCTCGCAATACGTTTCATCCTCCTCTCCCTTTACCTTTACCTTTCCGATCTTGGCTCACCATCATTTCGCGCTCTCCTTGGCGTCCTTTGTGAATACTGTACAGCTTCCCGCTCAACCATTCGACCACGTTTGATAGCTCTTATATCGATTTGACACGCGGCGAACGTGCACCGCCAGTCACCTGTCGCTTGTCGCCCGCGTCCGCTCCGGTTGTATTAGCAAGACCGACTACTTGTATTGTACTTTACGGGTCCAATGTTCGTCCGGTAACATCAACTCCCGCGGTCCATCTCCCCTCGCAAGCATCGCTTCTCCCGCTGAGCGTCGCCGCCGATCTCATCCTTTTTCGATTTTTGTTGACATCTCTGTCAGCCGGACTTGCCGCCTCCACTGCCGCTGCCCAGGATGTTCGACCGTATGAGTACCCTGCGGTCGTTACCGGCCCACCTCCGTCTCCCGAGCAAGGCGTCCAAGGTGTATCAGTTTGCGCTGAATAATCTCAATTTCTATCGTATACATCTGCTATGTTTTACCTTCGTAAGTCAGCCTTGTAGCTACACCTTGCCAAGCTGGCGACTTGGGTTTGGAGAGGCTTGCCAGGCTGATTCCCAGATCCCCCTTGTCGTATCTGGGATCATGTACGGAATTTCGACGGCTTATCAGATCCCCTACATTGACTGCCTCTTCAACTGCATGTCAGCCATGACGGTCACTGGACTGGCAACTATCAACCTGAGTACCCTGTCGGTGATGCAGCAGGTATTGCTGTTTATCCAAATGACAGTGGGATCTTTGGTGAGCTCCCTCCTACGGCTCCAATAAACTGTGGGCTAGCTGACAGCACAGACTTTCGTCTCGATCCTGATGATCCTGGTCCGACTCCACTTTTTCCGGCAACGTTTCAAGCACATCATCCAGGAGCAACGGCGGCTGGATTACGAGCGGGAAAAGAACTTCAGTCTAGGGCGGACGATATCGAGGGTGAACCCTGTGCAAGGCGTGAAGAACGTTAGGCGGAGATTGAGTATGAGTCTGGGGAGCGCGACCAAGGTGAGCGCAGGTTTCCCGGCGTATCTTGGAGTAGGAGGTAGCTGACCGTCCAGGACAAGCCTGCTGAAGATAAGAGCAAGGCCCATGCCAGTCCCGCAGGCGACGGCGCGTCTACCCCTCAATCATCTATCGAAATGAAGCCCGTCCAACCCAATATCGAGCGCAGCAGGCCGTTACCCTCGCGTACCATGTCGGCCGCCAAGCCCGCGAAGAAGGGCACGATGAAGATCAACAAGGACATGATCAAGCGCGTTGAGGGTGGTGGGGTGGGGATGGTGAACCCTATGGGATGGTACGACAACAGTCCTGGACATACGCCTGGAAATCGGACGCCGGCGGGAGGAGTCAGTCCGAGGCATGGGGATGTCCAGCTGCCGGAGGTGGATGCGGAGGAGGTCGAGCGGGGACGACGAGCGAGGCAGGCGTCAGCTACGGCCGATGCAGCTCCGCCCGCGGACGTGGTGCAGAGGAGTGCACTGGGTTTCCTCGACGAGAAGACGGCCGTCAATGCGCAGACGGCAGGAGAGCAAGGGCCAATCGGACTACCGTCGGTGCCGACTACGCGCTTCGTCACTAGCTCGCCGGACCTCATGACCGACCCGGACCGCTCCGACTCAATGCCCACCAAAACTCCTTATGCCGGTCGAGCGGTCGATGATGATGCCTTCCCACGCGCCAAGACCATCGTTTTCGAGGACGACGACGACGGGCTGGATCATGACCGGATGGGGCAGGGATACGGCCAGTCGCGCGGCTTCACCTCTGCGCGCGAGGGCGGCGGTTACTTCCCCCGCACAGCTACTGGCCGGTCAGCCGCTGGGTCCGCATTCCCTCGGACAGGCACCACCGCGTCTGGCTTCCCACGTACCTACTCCCTCCGCCCCTCCACCACGCGCGCAAAGCAAGAATCCAAACTCTCCGGCTTTGGAGGGTTCCCCACTCCCCTCGAGATCGGAAAGAAGGTCTTTGAGCGGGCGTTCCCCGAGCGCGCAAAAACTCTTAAGCAGACTATGACCATGCCCCGTACCAACACCATTGGGCGCAAGGGTACCATCGTACCCGATATGGAGACGGAGCCGGAGAAGGAGGTGGCGTACATCTCGTTCGCGGCGGTTGTCGGGCGGAACTCGAGATTCGAGGGGTTGACGGAGGAGCAGATGGAGGAGCTCGGTGGGGTGGAGTATAGGGCCTTGAGGGTGTTGTTGTGGATCGTCATCGGGGTGAGTACAGCTTCTACCTGCAAAAATGATGAGCCAGAACTGACTCGAGCAGTACTTTCTCTTTGTCCAGCTCGCGGCTTTCATCATCATGGCCCCCTATATCATGGCTGGAGGTCGATACGAGTACGTTTTTGACGCCCAACCCCAGGAAGTCGCCACCCCTTGGTTCGCCCTCTTCCAGGCCGTCTCGGCATTCAGTAATACCGGTATGAGCCTGGCGGATCAGAGTATGATTCCGTTTCAAGAAGCATATCTCATGGTTGCTTGTGAGTGCTAGCCTCACAATGCGTTGGACGACCGCTCACGTTACTAGTGGTTGTCGTTTTGATTTTTGCTGGAAATACTGCTTATGTGAGTGATGATACTGCACTGTCCTTTCAGATGGTCAGCTGACGATCTTAGCCTGTCTTGTGAGATCAACGACTCGGCGTGAGCCTAGCAAGAACCAGCTGACCGCTTGGTAGCCTTCGCCTCACCGTATGGACGATCTACAAAATGACGCCCAAGACTTCTCGGATACGCGAATCGCTCAAGTTTCTGCTGGACCACCCCCGTCGGTGCTTTGTCTATATGTTCCCGGCGACGCAGACTTGGGTGCTCGCTATCGTCATGTTCAGCTTATAGTGAGTCTTTCGCCCCTTGAGCTCTTCTCAGTATGGCGAGCGCCAAGCTGATGATCTAGCTTCGTCGATTTCGTCTGCTTCTTAGTTCTTGATATCGGAACAGAGTGCGTCGAGGGCCATCATAGGTCATATCGGGCAGAACTGAATTCAACAGGGAGATCCAGGTCATTCCCGTCGGAACCCGCATCAGCGCTGCTTTCCTTCAATCCGCAGCTGTCCGAGCAGCAGGTTTCGCCATCGTCCCCCTCGCTGCTCTTGCTCCCGCAGTCAAGTCAGTTGCTACGGCAACTTCTCTGCCGTGATCTGAGCTGACAATCAGGGTGCTCTACGTCATTATGATGTACATCTCAGTCTACCCCATTGCGCTTTCAGTGCGAGCTACGAACGTGTACGAAGAGAAGAGTCTGGGTCTGTTCGAGGAGGACGCGGAGAATGAGGAGGATGATACGGTTTATGGTGAAAAGGGGGCACAGGCGGTGGCCAAATATGTGGGGTGGCAGTGAGTTCACCGGCCGCCTCAATATGGAATCAAAGCTGACGAGACAGTGCCCGCCGTCAGCTTGCTTTCGATATTTGGTGGCTAGGCTTTGCGCTCTGGCTAATTTGCATCATCGAGGTGAGCTCTCGTGTCTTCATCCTGTAATAAAGGAAGATCGACGCTTATACCATCAGCGCGGCGCGATCGTCGACAACACCAACGCGACCTGGTTCAACATCTTCAACATCATCTTCGAGCTTGTCAGCGCGTACGGTACGGTGGGCCTCAGTCTTGGTGTGCCGTATGACAACTTCTCGTCAGTCGACTTTGATATTTGTCTCTTCTGCTTTTCAACGAAAGCTGATAGGCCAGATTCGTGGGATCTTTCTCTACGCTCGGCAAGCTTGTCCTTGTGTTGGTCATGCTCCGAGGAAGACATCGTGGTCTGCCAGTCGCTATCGATCGTGCTGTCATGCGTAAGCCCCGTCATTCGGGCCATTGTTTGAGGAATAGAGCTGAGCCCCAGTCCCAAAAGACTTCACTATTGAAGAAGAAGAGGCTTTCGAGGAAGAGCGCTCCCGCCGACTCTCGCGTCGAGGATCCTCTTTACTGCCTGATGGCTTCACCGATCAGTTCCGGCAAGACTCGTTCGGCCGATCACCCTCCCGCCACTCCAACTCCCCGCAACAATCCCGCTCCCAGTCATTCCAGCAGACCTTCGGATCGCCCGCACGTCGGAACTCCTCTATCGACCGATCTGGCCTCCAGCTCTCCACTAGCGGGACAGGGAACGGACGGAGGGGATCTTCCCCTGGTCCAGGGATGCACTCGCCCCTCCCCTCGCCATATCACCGTCGAGCGGGGAGCATGTCCTCTCCTCAGCAACCGGGACCAACACCGAGCAGCCTCAGCTTCAATCTGCCCAAACCGGAGGGGAGGTCGAGGAGTCCGCTGGCGTCGATGAGGCAGTTGAGCGGGGATGGGAGGGAAGGTACGGTCGCGAGTGGAGGTGCAGGGTCGGGCGGACAGCTCAGTCCCGTCAAAGAAAGCGGGTTTAGCAGGGAGACGACGATGGTCAGTCGTTAGTGTGTCACGCAGAGTTGTATATAGGTATATAATCACGTCAGGTCGGACTTCATGCAATACACAGCGTCGCCTCCCAGCCCCCGCTGAGTATTCCGAGCGACCTCTCCTGGTCTACCTTGTTGAGTGGTCCTCGGTGCACTCCGGCGGCAGTTGCGAGCGGACGTCAAGAGGCCGAGGAGGTAGAGGGGCGGTAATGAACCCAACGGATCCAGGTACAAAAAAGCTTAACTCTAGGCACGGTCGATCACTCCGAAGTCTGGAACTAGTGAAACTCTCAACTCCGTTCCGAAGCAAGCGAAGCTCAACTTGGGCTTGGACCTCTCGCGCATACATTCCTTTTATCTGTCCACGTCCATCCTTATCACTTGCACCTGGAGCAGTCCACTCCCATATCCCGCCTCAACACGCGCAACTTGCAATATGAACCCCGACGCGATAGAAGCAGCGCTTATCGCTGGGAAACCCCTCCAACCTCCTTTGTCCGCCCCTGACCGCCAACACACCGAGCACGACCCCGAGGCAGACCACGATGGGGACTCGGACGAAGACGATGAAGACACCTATACCGACTCGCACACCCGTCGTCGCCGCGCGGACCCTTCCCTTCAGGCCCCCGGCCCCGACCCGCAGGCCGCACCATACGCGAACGCCCAAGGGCGCCAGACCGGCGTCAAAGGCGTCCTGGATGATCGGCGGGCCTCGGCGCTCGCGTCCCAGCGGGCTCAGCGGGACAAGCAGACCACTCTCGCCGCGGAGCAAGTGGAGCGGGCGATGGTGGGCATGACTATCCACGAGGAGGACGCGTACCGTCGGCGGATTGAGGAAAGTAAGGAGGATGGAGAAGCGCGCGAGCGGTGGAGGCGGGCAAGAAGGCACGAGTTGGAGTTGGAGAAGGAGCGCGAGAGGGCGCAGGAGGGTGTGCAGCGCGGTGGGCTGAGAGAGGTGGGGACGGAAGGGTTCTTGGGCGCCGTAGAGAGAAGGGGGTGGGTTGTGGTGCTCATTTATGAACCGGTGAGTTTGGGTTTACGCTTGGACCACAAAGCTTGACCTGAGGTCAGTGATCTCGTGGGATCTGAGTGATAACTGGGTCACAGATGGCGGGCGAAGAGCAGGAGAGACATGTCGCAATCTTTGGTTGGCCAGACTGTTCAACTAGATACTGACTCCGCAGGATATTCCTCGTTGTCAAACACTCCTCGCCTCCCTCCTCGCCCTCTCCCTCACCCACCCCGTAACCCCGGCGTCATTCTCCGGCCCTTCCATCCCCTTGGCCCTCTTTCGCGCCCGCGCCAGCTCGCTCCGCTTCTCCCTCCTCAACCCCGGTGAGGCCTCAAGCTCGGGCTCGGTCACGCTACACGAGGATCACGAGGATGATGATGAAGATGGTGAAGGTGAAGATTCAAGGCCGAGGGCTATCCCGGACCCGGATGTCCTGCCGACGATGCTGGTGTACAAGGACGGGGAGTTGGTGCGGAACTGGGTGAGGGTGGATTGGGAGATGGGAGAAGAGGGTGTGGAGGGGCTCTTGCAGCGGTAAGTCCAGCTTTGAGGTATATCGGGTATGAACAAGATGCTGATTGTGCAGTGAGGGGATCATCAGTAATGTCGCGAGAAACAAGGGAGAGGAGCAGGATCAGGAAGAAGGGGACGATGAATGAGGGTCGGCGAGTCGGACAGGGAGGACAAACGATAGGCTGTTGATGGTCGAGGAGTTTGGATTCCAGTCGTGCAGGTGTCAGTTGAAAGCTAGATCTGTGTATACTCTATATTCTAGTGTGATGCGAGTCAGTGCTTGCACTTCGCCGACAGTGCACGGGTAGCTATACTGGTATATGCATCGAAACGCCTCTGCCCGCTCAGACGGCCGTCCAGAATCCCTCCGCGCTTCTACTCCTTCCGTACGCCCAACTCTCGTGCCTGCGGAGACCACTGTGATGTGTCAGCTCAATGCTCAGTCTTCTTAATCAGTCGACGAGGCGAGGCTGCGAGCAGACGTACGTTCTGCGATGGAATGGCCTTTGTTGGTGCCCGATGTCTGTTCTGCCAAAGTCAGCTTGGGTTTTAAGCAAGGCAAATGGAACAAGCTTCAGGACGCTCGCGTCGGCCCCACATGGCCTCGGACCTTGTGGCGCCACAGCCCAAGGATTAACGCATATAGCTCACCTCATTCCTTGCGCTCACTCGCCATACTCCCCATGTTGCCAAACCAATCCCGAACAGCGCTACGACCGTGTTGGATCCCCAGTTCTTGGGGCGAGTCCACCATCCGCCTGTATGTGTGAGTCCGGTGTAGAAGAAGGGCGTCTCGAGAGGTTGATAACGGGTAGATCAGTATTGCGGGTGGGAAGTACAGAGAAAGAGCCAAGTGGTGAGGTGAAGAAGCTCAGTCAGCGAGATTCCATCATGCCTGCTGCAGCAGCTGAGCGTGAAGACGCACCTGATGGTGACCAGACCTCTTTTGGGTAAGGGTAGTGTGCCTGTAGGGTGTTAGCTGAAGCTCATAGCTATCGCTCCGGCCGAGACGCCTTGTCGAGGTGGTTCCATCGCTCCATTTACGGTCTGGCTTGTCTGACTCACTCCTGCGCCCTATATGGTCAGCTGTGCCTTCTCATATTGGCTCTTGGCTGTCAGCGTGCACTCACCATACTGTCTTATACTTGATACTATTGGGAGACGTATGAGAGGCTCTTCAGATGGTCGGCTGCAGCAACAGCACCTGATCCACCAGGCGGCGATCTCCGCTTGGCTCTCTCGCTGGAGATACGTAAGCAATCTTTTCTGATTAGCGGGATCAAATATGTTTTGTAATGAAATTGAATGTACGGTTTCTGATTGGGCGGAACAAGTCGGAAACGGATCAAACGGATCAAACCGCCGAGAGATGCATCTTCGATCTCGCACAGGAATTTTGAAAGTCAACTATACCATCTACCTATATCTCCAAAGTCTTACCTCCTCACCTTCTTTAATACTCAGACAAAATGGCCGGTGGTGACAAATTCCAAGCTGGTACGTAGATCCTCTGCTACACAGCGAGATGTCGCTTGGAGACTGCTGTCTTTCGCGCAATTTCGATGAGGTGGCGCGGCGATGCTGACTGGTATAGGTGATGCCGGAAAGGGTGCGGGTATCTTCAAGGTGGGTTAACGGTCCTCCATGTCCCCATCGCATCTACAATCGATGTCGAATCTGCGATTGCGCAAGATCAATCCGGCCATATCTGCCCTCGGGCGCACTTCGATCTCGGCGAGAACTGCTAGACCTGCGCGACGCAGCCTGAAGCCGATGCGGAGCACAAAGCTGATATAATCAGACCCGGTGTGCCCAGTGCCACACCCTCGGTAAGGGCGAGCCCAACAAGGTCGGGCCCAACCTTCACGGTCTGTTCGGCCGTCAGTCCGGTCAGGTCGAGGGCTTCTCATACACTGCCGCCAACGTGAACAAGGGTGTTCACTGGGACAACGACACCTTGTTCGAGTACCTCGAGAACCCGAAGAAGTACATTCCCGGTGAGTCAACGTCCGAAGCTGGGTGTGCTGGTGCGACTGGGGAGGAATTGTCAGAGGGAGGCGGACATGGGTTGGCGTTACTGCCTGTGGGCCCATCGAAGGTTCGCCTTCGCCGAGAGTAGTGCAAAATGGCAAGGCGCATGCGCCGAGCCGTCTTGCTCGCGTCGGCCCTTTGATAAATCGGGCGAGGACTCGTTCGAGGAGGACATCGGCGATCGTGTCGGTCCGCACTTGCCGGAACACGAGAGCGTCAGAACGGGAAAGCGGGGTCGAGGTGGCGAAGACTGAGCGCTGCGAAGCACCTTGCTGACTCTTCAGGTACCAAGATGGCGTTCGCTGGTCTCAAGAAGGCCAAGGACAGGAACGACCTGATCACCTACCTCGAGAAGGAGGTAAGTTAATCTTTTCAATTCACACCATTCTTCCAATTCCACTTTCCGCGGTCCCTCTATCCTCGCTTCGCATAGTGCACCCGAGGACTCAGCTGATTGTTTCAGACCAAGTAAACTTGACACGACGACATGTCGATAGATGGGTAGACGGGCGTGCGGGTCAATATACGAGCTACCAGGATGTCCGTTACTTAGCATATGCATCTAGCCTCACCGCTCCACCTGCTTGACCAGTCTCGTCGCTTCCCTCATCCTGGATCTACCATACTTTATAGTATCGGCCAGCTCTGGCATCCAGCATGCGTTCATACCAGCTGAATCGACATGAGCGCGGCGATGGCCGCTTCCGGCCAGCATTCCGCAGCAAGCTTCATTCCGTGCGCTGAGATTGTCGTCGTTGCAGTCGACTTTCTCGCCCAGCACTTGCATCCCTCTGCGCATCTCACGCTCCATCGCTCAAGCTACAGCAGCCTAAAGGCAGGTACCAGCTCTAGCCGGTACGAACGATAGCGGCTCGCTAGAATTGCCATCAGTCTCGCCGGAGATCTCGTCGCGACGGGCTTTTGCCAAGTGGGCGAAAAATCACGAACCCATTTGCGGCTTTGCCTGACCGGCGGCGTTGCCAAAGGCACACAGCGCGCAAGGAGTAGCTTCGGCATTGCGCGTCCTTCTATCAGCGGAAAAGTACTCGCGCTCCTCCGCGTCTCTGCGCGCCCACTCGACCAGGAGGCCAGACTAGCTTCCCTCCAAACCTTCTTATCTTCGCCAAGTCACGCAACGGGCGTCCCACAGCATGTCGCTCTTCGGTCAGACCAAGCGCCATACCCCACCCTTCACCCCAAAAGGTCGTCGGTCGCCCTTACCCATGTTCTCCGGCGCCGACGAGAAGCGCTTTCACCCCGCATCAGGCTCGACCTCCACCTCGGGCCTATTCACCACCGTCTACCTCCCCATTCCTCGCATACCATTCCGGACTTCGGCGGACGAGAATGGTACGGCCGGATCATCACGGTACGACTACCACGAGAAGCGGACGCGGCAGACGCGGTATGTCCGCGTATGCCTGCCCATCCCCCCGAGGTTGTATGCGCGGCTCGTACACCCTTCCAGGCCAATACGGGCGTTACTGGCGTTCTTGTTGCTGCTAGGCGTACTGGTGCTATTGCTGGGATTTAGGAGAAGACCGGGCGGAGGAGGAGGGTGGTCTCCGCCATTCTCGGAACCAGACTCACTGGTCCTGACGCATGAGGAGGTCGCTGCGATATGGGAATGGGAGGTATTAAGCGGGCATCATCCCAGTATACAGCAACGTGAGTCTCAGCTGCTAGCCTCGTCGCGGCCGCAGGGTGGTCGGGTCTAAAGCTGATATATCAGCGCCGGACCATCTACCCCTCTTGTCAGCCCTCACCAACCCCTCCGTCCCATATTCCCTCGCTCCTTCTACGACAAACGACACCTCCTCACCCCTCCTCGCGCACCATCAGCGCACATCTCAAGCGCCTGAAGGGCATCTTGTCGGATCAGGACCAGAACGGACATTTGTGGCGGCGTGGGAAGGCGGAGAGGCGGTACATGGGTATCCAGCGAGACCGCTGCCGGGGCTGGTGATGGACCTGGACACTATGCTGGAACGGTGTGATTTCGGGACCTACAAGGTGAGTCGGCGCATCTGAGGGTTATATAGGGATAGAAGATGGGGGATGAGGCGAATAGCTTTTGGCCGTCCCGGGGCCGATCTGCTCGGGATGAGAGAGAGGGGCCAATGCGCATTTTCCGGGTGAGTACTTGCTGACGGTACAGTACGTCCGAGACTGCCTTGAATTCCTTCGAGTCGGCGGTGGACTAGACAATGGCCGTCGAGTCCGCCGCGGCAACTACCTCAGCACATTCAAGCAAATGTACTACGAAACATCCCCTCCGACGCACGACTTGAAGAATTGGACACCACGTCTCACACCCTCCCACTCCCGCGACCATTCCCTCTCCCGAACACCCCTCACCCTCAACCCTCTCCTACCCCTCCCCACCTCCATATCCTCCACAACGCCCTGTGACCCCGACCGGCCACGGGTATTCCACATGTTCTGGGCGGGACCTTTCTCCGACAAACCCTACATGGCGGTCATGTCCTTCCTCTTCACTCAGAACCTCGGTCTCGATTCGGATATCGCCAGCGGGTCGGATACCATCCGGAAGGCATGCCGACCGCAATTCTGGGTTTGGATCAACCCGGGCCCAGCGGCGGCGGTACCCAACCCCTCGGCCAAGCGGGAAATGTACGAACAGCTCGCAACCAACCCATGGTCCGCGCCGTTCCTGCATGAACGCTTCCTGGACGTCGTCAAGTTCAAAATGTGGAACACTACGGAACAGCTTGACGGGGTCGACGAGCTCCGGGATCACTGGCGGACGATGCCCATCTTCAACTCGGGCGGAAACACCTACAAGCCCGCTGCGCCCGCTCAGCAGACGACGGCTGCTCCTGCTCCGGCGGACGAGCCCAATATGGGCGACGTGGTCGAGGCGGTCGAGACTACCGAAGCTCCTGTCCCTCGTAAAAAGAAGGATGGGCTCTTTGAGAAGGTCGGATCGACCTCGGAATCAGACTATGACCGTCTCTCCGTCATTCTGTCGGATATGGCCCGATTCGTCCTGACGCATCGATACGGCGGTATCTACCTCGACGCGGATACAATCTTCCTGCGCGACTGGGAAGAGTTGTGGAATTATCGCGGGCAATTTGCGTACCGGTGGTCATGGCACCAAAAGTACAATACGGCGGTGTTGAAGCTGCACAAGGGGAGTGCGTTGGGCACGTTCCTCTTCAAGACGGCCCTGGAGAATGGGATGGACTTCCACCCGATGACGGTTAGCAAGTACCTGAAGGATGCGGGGCTGGATAAGCTGCTTTTCCGGATACCGGATGCGCTGTTTGATCCGGCGTGGTTGAATATGGAGAGGTATCAGAGGGAGCGGCCGCCTTTCCCATACTTCCCAGAGTGAGTCAGCTGCTGCGTGCGGGGTGGGGCATGATGCTGACTGGTTCAGATTCTCCGTCTTCTTCTCGAATGACCGGATGGATACTGCTGGACCACAACAGCTGGGCTTCGACGGCTTCTTCCGCGGGGCCTTCTCGTACCACTTCCACAATTTCTGGTAATTCTGTCCATCTGTCGTCTGTTCATGAGCAGTAGCTGATCTTCAGGTGGCTCCCCTTCGACAAATCTCGCAACTTCCCTGACCTCGGCCCTCGGTTCATCAAGGGCGAAAAGGCCCTCCGCGATGCTCAGCGCGCTGCCGCCCGGCTCGCAGCTGGTGACTCCGAGTCGGAGGCGGGACTCACGGCAGTAGGGGACAGCCCTGACGTGTCCACTCGGGCAGATATGGACGACGAGGTGGATCTGAGTTGGTCGGCGGTGATGAAGCGGACGTTTGAAGGGTATTTGCGGCAGGAGAGGCCGAACATGTATGGGGAGTGGTTGAGCTGGGAGAGAGGGAACAAGAGGGAAGACAGGGATTGAGGTGGTGACAAGAGGGGCGAAGTTGGGGATTGTGGGGAGAAGGGTTATGGGTGAAGATCTTAGATGCGGGCATAGGGCATGTATATATGCATTCTTGGCACCTACTATGCGAGCCATGATGTACCATACGGGCTCGCGGATCACGTAGATATATGGACGGTAATTGACGCAGTAAGGACACGCACTTCAGGCACGATGAGCGAGGAATGAGGAGTTGGCAAGTGGCAGATTCTTCGATACCCCTCGACTTTGCTTCAATGTGTGCCGTGCCTCTCTGGTCCGAGAATAGCTATCGCCTTCGCTTGGCGTCGACACTATTGACGAGCATCAGTGATGTCGAGAGGCAAAGACAGGCGATAAGCCTAGAGACCCATTTCAGAGTGGCAAACCAGCTACCGTCGTCAAGCAACTGGCCTTGGCAATGGTGGTCAGGTCGCTTGGCGCGACGGCGGCGGTCTAGTATGGCTTCGCATGAGGTGGCAGTATGTATAAATAGAAGCCGTATGAGTCTACCTGTAGCATCGCATCTCTATCTTCTCTCTCCAGGCGGTATTCTTGTGAGTGATCTACTATTCCTGGTCTCGACGCAGCTAATCCCATACCAGACCTTCTTCTGTCAGAGCAGGTCTCAACTCCTCGGCTGGTCCGCTTGGTAAGTCAACTGCTGAGCGGTGCCTGACGATCAGTTATCTCCTTATTTTATCTACCAAACCTACCAAACCTCTCGGTCTGCGACCCCCAGCTTTGGTGAGCTTTTTCCTGCGTATCGGTGTCCTCCTTCCTCAAAGGCTTAGGCTGATCCGGCAGCTTTCATCCCTGTTTACCTCTCACACCATGATCTGCAATACCATCGTCATCTCCTCCGTCCTCATCACTTCCGCTCTCGCCTGTGCTGAGCACAACTACCACTCCGCCGGTCGAAAGCGCGCGGGCGAAACCAACGGTATCACCTGGGACTATGACCTCAGCCACGACTGGGGGCGTCTCTCGCCCGAGTTCGCCACCTGCCAGCACGGCACCATGCAAGCTCCCATCCCTCTTCGGGTCGATCAAGGTCTCGCGTACAACCACCTTCCCAACTTTGCGGGATACGACATCAACGCCGCCGGAACCATGAGCAACTGGGGCTTCGGACCCGCAATGAACTACGCGCGCGCCGAGGGCAACTTCACCAGTCTCCCCTCATTCTCCTTCGAGGAGAACGGCAAGAACGAGTCGGTCTTCCTGATCGGCTGGCACATCCACGCGCCGAGCGACCATACCGTCGATGGCGTCCACTCCAAGGCGGAAATGCACCTCGTCCATGCCGACACGGCCGGTACGCCTCGCGCTGTACTGTCTATCCGAATCGCGCCTGGCAATTCAGCGTCCGCATGGTTCAGCCAGATACCGCCGCCCATCTCATTCCGGGACGTCAATAAGACGGTCGAGGCGTCCATGAGCCCGATGATGGCGGTGAAGGAGGTGGCGAACTTTAGCGAATTCTGGACTTACCGGGGTGAGGCGTTTCATCTGCCGCATCGTCTTGGGGCATCTGCTGATCGTTAAGGGAGCCTAACAACTCCGCCCTGTAACGAGGGTCTGCGCTTCTTCGTCGCTCGCCAAGTGCTCTACACTAGCGTCGACCAGATGCGCCGGATCCTCGACGCGAGCAAATTCTCCTCCCGCCAGATCCAGGAAGTCTGGCAGCATCAGATCAACGTGTAGAGGGTCACAAAGGGTGATGTCTCATGGGGGGCATGAGAATAGTAGTAAAGTAGTGAGAAATATGCAGAGGGCATGTATAGCTCTCAACGATGCCTCTCGCAGGCCGTAGCAGGTAGATCAGCCACCTCGACGAGATCCCAATCAAGCGAGGTCAAACGATGTCCTCATCAGCTTGGCTCCGGATATAGCCCTTGGTAGGATCCCTCCAGGCAATTCACTTCTGTCTCTTTCCTCCCGCTAGCCTGGCTGGCATCCCTGCGCGTTGTACCATCGTGCCGTCCTCTGCGTCACTCTTGGCCACCGCCTCGCCATCTTGACCTCCACCGCCACTCTCACCAGCGCGATGCCCGTGCGCAAGGAATGTTGAGGCGGCTGATCGACGCGAGCCGGCCAGCCCTTCTCGTCTTCATCTTCCACCACCTACACAGAGCCATGGCGGATACAATATGAGTGGTGAGCTCAGTCCAGAGAGAAGGCTGGAAGGAGGGAATCTGACTAGGCAGGAACGAAGCGAAAGTCCGCAGCGTCGAGTAGTGGAGCCGGCCCTTCCGAAGCGAAGAAGCGTGAGCTCATCTCCTCACACCCCAGCGAGCATAGCTGAACCCCCAAGTCGCCGTACACTCGTTCTTTACCGGCGGAGCCAAGACGCTGGGTAATTTCCAGCAATCTCCACCTACTCTTGTCCACTTCCTGCACAACGATCCCTTCAACTACCCCTCATCCACTGCCTCAACCTCTAGCTCGGCACCCAATCCCGCTCAGGGCATACCGGTCGAGGCCGAATCCAGCTCGTCCACCTCTACCTCCAAAAAGATCTCAGTGATCTTCTATGACCTGGACGGCACACTCATCAAGACCAAAGGGACCAACACGTACCCCAACGGCCGGGATGACTGGGCGTGGTGGCATCCCTCGGTGCCAAAGCGGCTGAAGCAGGAGGTGGACGAGGGGAAGCACTTGATAGTGATCAGTAATCAAGGAGACTCCAGGGAGAAGATAAGGTCGGAATGGAAGGCCAAAGTCCCCCTCATAGCTGCCAAGGTGAGCCGAGCTGCTCGGACGTGCGCCATTCAAGCTGATTGCAGATACCCGATGTCCCTCTGCGCATCTTGGCAGGCCTCTCTAAGACCGACGTTTACCGCAAGCCGAATATCGGGATGTATCAGGTCGTCGAGCAGCTCTACCGAGAGAAGGGGTATGAGATCGATTTAGCCAGCTCAGTCTTCGTCGGGGACGCGGCGGGACGGGTCGCTGGGAAAGGCAGAAGAGCAGATCACAGCAATACGGATCTGCAATTCGCAGTGAATGTAGGGGTCAGATTTGTGACGCCAGAGGTAAGCCAGGTTGAGGCCCTCGATGTACGCAAAGCTGATCTTGCAGGAGCACTTTCTTGGTGATGCCAGACCGCCTTTTCCTGAACCGCCTGTCGGATTCCGCCCTTCCCTTCTGGGTGGTCTAGCCAACCGTGGGTCATTACCTAGCCTACCGCGAGTGAATGTAGCTGATCCACAAGGACAGTCCCGGCAATTGTTCCCTCGCATACCCCGATCACTCGTACGGAAACCGAGATAGCCGTCTTCGTAGGGTCACCTGCATCCGGCAAGACGTCCTTCTTCCGTCGCAACTTCTTGCCGAAGGGGTACGAGCATGTCAACCAGGATATACTCAAGACCAGGGACCGGTGCATCGCGCGTGCTGAGCTCTTGGTCAAAAGCGGCAAGTCCGTCGTCGTCGACAACACGAACCGGAACGCTGCCACCCGGGCATACTGGGTCACTCTCGCAGAAACACTCAAAGTCCCGATCCGCCTTTTCCACTTTCTCTGCCCGATAGAGCTCGCCCGCCATAACAATATGTATCGAGCGGTCTATGCGCCCAAGGATGAGCCGGAGCGGACGCTCCTCCCTGCCTCGGCTTTCTGGGGGTACAAAAACGACTACCAGGCGCCGCATGTAGACGAGGGGTTCGACGAGGTGAGAGGCGTCAACTTTGTGTGGGAAGGGACGGAGGAGCAGAGGCGCTTGTGGGATATGTACATGCTTCAGACGAAGTGATATGTATGGCAGCAGTCTCTCGGAGCCGTGCGATGTCTGTATCCGCTTATAGATACTGTACAAACCTGCCTATGTACGTCATTAAGTCGTCCTAATTAAGCAATAATACCCAAGACATCTCCCAGGAACCATTCGTCCGCGGACTTGTACCTAGCAGTCTGATCTGAGTGGTCAGCCCAGGTCTCCTCGACAGAGAAAGGACTCACCCATCATAGCCGCATCAATTTGTAGAACTCCTTCGCCACATCTATCCAAATCAAATTCTGATCCTTCGTTGGATCCCAGACCTTGAACGCCCTTCCTAATCCCGCCAGATACCGAGGAGGTATATCGCCCAACATCGACGCCGGCATGGCCGTGATGTCCAGCACACTACGCCCCTCTACGCCAAGCATCAGGACCGACCCCGTCGCGCCTACCGCCTCCCACTTCTGCCCTCCGACCGCCGCGATCGCTCTGCGACAGAGCTCAGGATCGTCAAGAGCGATCGCGCCGATCATAAACACCTTCAATGCCTTCATACCGCCCCTTCCTGGCTTGTTGACTTCCCGCCGCAGTATATTGGTGATGGTCTCGACGAGATAGTCGCACTCGAGGCGTCTGCAAGTGGCGACCAGCCGGCCGATGTGGTATTTGAGCGTTTCGTCGTATTGCCAAGCGAACGGGCGACGGGTGACGAGGGATAGCCATTCCTCAATGGCTTCCGAGTTGTCGAGGGGCATGTGATGTGGTGAGACCAGGGTTCCTTGAGCTTTGAGTCTCCGGAAGTAGGGACTAAACTTATCAGCCAGATCCAAATACCTCGCACAGCCTCGCGGAGGATAGTTTACCTATTTGCGAGGAGATAGAACTCGTGGATCCGTATGGACAGGCCCTCTCGACTGATAAGCTCAAAGTCGGCCGTGGGATCATTGTAGATCAGAGACACCTCCCGATGCGGTTCCTCCTCGCCCTCGACCGCTAGCACGGCCTCGACCGCTGGTACGCCTGGGGCCACGACAGCAGTAGCCGGCGCTGGAGCAGGCTCAGCTGCCTGAGCCGGTCCTGGTACGGCTGCCACGATCCGAGGCGGAGCTGGACCAGCTGCCTCAGCATGTCTCAGTGCGTTCGCCGCGAACCAAGCCGGGACCGGCCGAGCAGGCATCTCCACGAGTGGCGCACGAAGTGCCATTGCTAGCTGGTTTATCTCTTCGCGACCGATAGACTGGTGACGCTCCCTCTTGACATGATGCGCGTCCGCGTCTGCCTCTGGCGATAAGGACGCGCTCGCAGACCGAGGTCGCCTGACAGGCGTCACCGCCGCTGGCCTCTCGACTTGTGGTTTGACGTCAGACATGGAGGCGTAAGTTGGTGAGAGGATGAGCGGAGGATGACAGGTGAACCTAGAAGGCGACAAGAATACTGGACAATAGCAAACCTTGGGACCCTTCTCAGTCCACTAATCCGGTCGCGATCGGTCCGCATCCGGCTTTGGGATTTCGTAATTCTCGGTGCGACAAAGTTTTATGGAGGAATGAGGACTCAGCCTATGCGCGGACCATGCAAAGGTGCGTCTGTGATGGCCTGATGACGAGGCCGTGCCGCAGCGCCGTGTACAACTGGGCTGGCACTCTGTGCCAATCTCGATGGCGATGTACTAAGCATGGCAGAAGATTATGAAAAAGCTACATATCGGCCCTCCTCAGGACCTGGATCCCTCATGAAAGTGGAATTCAAGCCCCCACCCACTGACGGGTCACCGAGATGGCCTACTATCGTCCGCATGTACATCGCTAGGTGGTCAGTCACTGGAAGGCAGCTAAGATTTGCTAAGTCACACTGCGACTCACTGCTAGCGGCTCATATTTCGCGAGACCTAGCTTAAACCGGGTGGCCCATCGTTTTGACGTGGCTGGCAATATCAGCGTAATCTGCGAGGTTGACAAAGGCAGACATACCGATTGCGCAGTCACCAGCTTGTAGAACTCTTCCGCTACTTTGACCCAGTTCTCCGTCCCATTCTTGTTTGTAGACCGAAGCAGGAACGCCCTCCCTAGAGCTGCAATGTACTTGGGTGGCAGACCGCCCAGCATGTACAGCGGCATAGCTCGGACGTCCAGCTGGCTATGACTCGGCTGACCGTCAAAGATAGGGAAGGGCTTCTCCAGCGAGAGGGTCAGCTCGCTGGACATGCGACGTTGCATGGGCCAGTTCTTGGCTGCCGCTGCGGGGAGGACGCGCCGGCAGGTCTCGGCGTCGTCGAGGACCATAGCGGCGGTGAGGAAGACGGACAAGGCATCGTAGCCGGGCAGCCGATATGCGTCGCGAAGCTGGGCGGTGATCTGCTCCATGATGCAGCGGCAGTCGAGCATCTTACAGAGGCGGACCACTCTGGACACGCGCCCGATGAGCGCATTGTTGATCGGCCAATAGACGGGGGAGTCGTGTAGGGGCGTGTTGTCGTTGGGATGGAGGGGAGGGGAGCCTAAACGGAGAGGATGACGGACGATGAGTGTAAGGAGGTCTTCGACGGTCTGGGGAGACTCGGCCCCAAGGTAATAGGGGCTTCTCAATTCCCCTGCCGCATCAAGAGCTCGGAAGTACGGGCTGTATGGATCAGCTTATTCCTGCCAGTCGAGTAGTGACCCACCTTGCAGCGAGAAGCTGGTACACGTGTATCCTGAACTCTGTACCTCCGTAGGAGAAGATAGAGAAATTCGCAGTGGGATCACTGAAGAGCCAGGGCCCCTCTCGCGGAGGCTGTTCAAGGGGGACTACTCCTTGGACGTCTGGTACGCCTTTCTGCTTCTTACTGCTTGAGCTCGAGCTGGAGCTATCGTCAGACAGCTCCCCCCGAGCATCAGAGGTAGATACGATATCGGAAGCGCGCTTGCGGGCTGCGGAAGCGGCCATGTTGTGGTGTAATGCAGGAGGAGTGACGCGTCTAAAATCAAAATCAACTCGACGCGTCCAACGAGGAATGCGGAGTGATCACATCGCAAACGCGACTGGTTTTCTGTATTGCCGTAAATCGCCGACTTTTTCCCCCGAACAACTCCCGAATGACTCCCGATTGGAGCCAAGATCGGGCATCTATCTTCCTTGTCCACATCGTCGCACGATACCGATGTTGCGCTGTGCGCGGTGAAGCTCGGAGGGCAGACATCAGCGTCCACCTGGAATCTATAGATAGCGTGTCGAGATACTGGCTGACACTGATACTGAGCTTACTGAACGTTAACCTTGGAAGGATGGGGTGGCCGCCGGCGCCGGCTGCCGGCCGCTCATCCGCTGACCAAGCGTCCGTTCGGCTGCTGACAGGCACACTCCTTTGGCTCTGACTCTGCCCGTCGGTCATCCTGCCTTAAAAGCATTCACTCTGATCATATATGTGTACGTCCTGGCACCCATACACAGCCAGTGGTAAGCAAGGAGGGCATTATGACATGACAATCCGCACCGTCCGAAGTCCGCCCAAACATGAAGCTCATCATCACCGGGGCGACTGGCAATGGTGAGTCCAAAATCTGCCCTCATATCCCGACGCTCCCGACTGACAGTATAGCCGGCTCAGGTATCCTTGCAGCCGCGCTGGCTTGCCCACAAGTCAGCGAAGTGACCGTCCTCTCTCGACGTCCCGTCCCAATTTCCCACTCAAAACTAGCCGTCATCCTTCTGCCCTCCGCCGACTACCCGTCCGGGTTCGATACATGCTCTCCTGAGCTTGTCGAGCGTCTGAGAGGGCACAGTGCAATTATATGGGCTCTGGCCGGCAATCAGGCCAAGATGTCAAAGGAGGAGTATGTCAAGTGAGTATCTCTTATCGTTATCGTCAAGGGTCTTTCGTACGCACTCAGAGCGCTGATGGGGAAGGGTTACGCACGACTACACCCTCAACTTTGGCAAAGCCCTCTCAGCCCTTGGGACGGCCGACAAGCCCTTCAAATTCATCTTTATATCCGGCGGAGGGGCAGGCTTGTCGGAGAAGGTTCGCAACCACTTAGAGAGGTGATAGTGCGAACCGAGAAGGCTCTGCAATTGGCAGAGACCGAAAGCTTCATGACGGTCTCGATCAGCCCTGGAAGAATCATACCTACCGCCGAGGTGAGCTTTCGGCTGGATCGAAATCAGGCAGAGGCCCCTCATATAAAGTCTAGAGATGGAGCTGATCAAAGCAGCACAGCGCCCATATGGGTATCTTGACGGCGACAGCTCTCCGCACGATGGGCGCGATATTTGGCGTGCTGTGGCTATCGATGGTCATCAGCGCAGCGGATTTAGGGTACGCGACAGTCAGAATGGCCACCGAAGATTGGGGTTGGGATCTGAAGATGGAAGAGGGATGGATCGGGAATGGGAGTTTGGTCAAGGCCATTCCGGCGGCAAAGATTGCACAAAGGGACATTTAGTGGTGTGGCATGCAGAATGTCTCGCAGACCATGAGTAGCTGGAACATCAGCCCGCGCAGTCTGTATGGCGATATGTGATCGTGGTCTACAAGCTAGATTAATAGATCATAAATGTCAAGCGTGAACCCCTGGCCTGACCTTGAACAGCTTCTCCTCCCTCCCCGTCCGCTTCTCCCCTAAAGCCCGCCATCTCTCCAGCGCATCCTTCCGGCGCTCCATGCACACCCTGATCAAGGTGTCCCAATACTGCTCGTGATCATACGTGTACTGAACAGTCAGCTCCGAGACCCGCTACCGTTGCGACAGATATAGGTGACCTACATCAAGACCCCCTCCGCATTGCTTCAGTAGCACCTCCTTTACGACATCCCCATCTCCTACTAAGTCCTTGTCATACTTGACCCTTTCTCTCAGGCCGATGTCGACGAAAGGCCAAACGACGTTTGTGGCTGTCCGGACGAGCCATGGCATGCCCTGGAAAGCTGATAAGGAGAATTTGTGAGGGTAGTGTGACGAGATGATGTTGAGCATGTCTCGGGTGGTCTGTAGGATGTCAGCGCGACTCGTCATCGATACGTTGCCAGTCGAAACGTGGAAGACTCACACTCAGTGTCGAGGACTCGCCAAGTTTCTCTCCGCCGTATTGGAAGATGACTAGGCACTCGCTACCGCGTCAGTACCGTTCTGCGATGTCAGGCGGCTAGGAGTGAACATACCTGACACCGTCGACCATCAGATCAGTAGCTCTTTCTATCATGAAGGTCTGCCCTCGTCAGTCACAGCCAAGCTTTCCAAGCTGGATAGCGGGACGCACCGTATCTACCCCTCGACGCTCATTGACCGGTGTAGGATTCCGGTTGATAAACGAGTACACAATAGGTTGAGAGTCTGGTGTAAAGCCGAGGACGATACCTTTGCCTGTACGATTCTGGCCTAGTCAGCTATCCGCGCAGCACGTGTTCAGAGTGTGAAGTCAAGCTCGCCTGATACTTGTACCGCTCGGCTAGAGCCTCTACATCTTCGATCTGCTCTGTCCGGCGCCAGACAATGGACTGCTCCAGTCGCGTTATCGTTGTCTGCAGATCACCTCGAGTGGCTATATTTGTCAGTCAAGTGTATATGGCGTAGTGCACGGGGCGTCTTGATGGGCTTCGGCACAGCTTGCTGCGGAATCGATTGATAGGAGAAAGCCTCACCCAGCAGGTACCTGCTCAGTCAGCTTCTTCATTCTAAACAGTGACACATCATCACTCAGCTCACCGTACAAATGTCTCTCGCGACTGAGAGGTGAGCTATACACCTGTACGCGCCGCTGGACGACTCACCAAATACATCATCTCCCTCTCGTCCAGTCCCCGCTTCTCCACCTCGGGCGCGCCAGCTTCCTCATACCCCGTCGTCTCCTTCACATCAAGCTTCAAATCATGGTCATTAAAGTGCGACTGCAAGCTCTGCAGCTGCGGCTCATATTCGGCCGGCAAGCGAGGTAGCTTGATATTCGGCCTATTCGCGGGCGGCGTCAAATACGACACAATGTCGATAGGTTGTGACACCTTCGGGGTGCTCGCTCGACTCTTCATTATGGCTACCATCGGAATGCGCTGTCTTCTCGGCGGGCGCGTAGGCGGTATGGGTCAGTAGGAGTGTATGTACAAGGTGAATGGGGGAGGAGGTGGGGACTTTTTGGCTTGAATCGCTGATATCAGCCTCCGACGTACGTGATGACGTAGCTCTGCATGTGCATGCCGTAAAGACATGGTCCAGTCCGTGCGAATGTGTTCTGGCTGCAGGTCGCGTCGAGCCGACATCTTAGAGCGTCCTTGACCGCAAGAAGACTCTGATCTGGTCGTGGTTGGACAGCCCCCCAGCTACGAGCTCGCACAACAGAGGCTCTTGATGATGGTGTCTTGTGAACAAGCAGCTGAAAGTAGCCCAGAAGACTCCCCGCGGAGATCGGGGATGCCCGAGGCCGAACAGTCCGGAGCCAGCTTGCGTCTGCCAGCGCCGAAGACCCTTCTAGCTCCGACAGCTGACAAGCTGCCTGCTCTAGCTATCTCAGAGGAATCCCATCAGCCTATCATACATATCCTACCTATTTCAGCCGTACAGGATATCACCAGCACTATGTCTTTCATCCTTGTTCGTGTCCTCCGCCTCACCGACCAGAGCCCACTCGGATCAGCTGACGGTCTCAGGTCGCTACCATGCTTGCTGCCGAAGGGAAGACTGAGGAGATCATCAAAGGTATATCTGGACTCTAACCAGCGACACAAGAGCTAGCTCTCCTTGTCCCGAAGAGCCGCCCCTGTAACTGCGCTGACCCGTCTGCCATCCTGCCGATCGTGGAGGACTCGAGGCAGGAACGCGGATGCCTTCAGTATCAGTTCTCCCAGGCTCAGGACGACCCCAGACGGATCATGATTTGGGAGGAGGTGCGTGACTTGTTCTCTTGGATCGCAGCGGAACGTACTGATGGCGGCAGTATGAGTCTGACGAGGCGTTCGAGGAGCACAAGCGTGGAAAGAACTTTATGGGTGAGCTGTCTCCGCTTCAGGTTGACATGTTACGAGCGAACGGCTCATGGCGTAGCGTTTGCAGCGAGACTGGATGAGCTGATTGAGGGGGAGCTGTCGTTGAAGCGCTTCAACGTGCTGGATCGATTCCACTGAGCATGCAGAAAACATAGAGTCTTCTTGATGTATGGTGACCCGCGAGCTGGTACAGATTTACAAAGATACATGTTACCTGGTTACAGTGTCTATCTACTTATGAACCGCTTAGTATCGCTCGCGGCGTCTCTCCCTATCGCCATCCCTATCCTTGCTATCCCTATCTCGCCTATCTCGTCCATTATCTCTATCCCGCCTATCCCTATCCCGGTCTGACCTCTCATACTTGTCACCGTTCCCATTCCTTTCCCTCTCTTTGGCTTTCCGCCTCGCCCGCTCCTCCTCCGTCTCATAGCGATCCCCGCCACCATCCCGCTCTCTCGCTTTCCGTCTCGCCCGCTCTGCTTCAGTTTCATACCTGTCCCCGTCTCTATCTCTATCGTCCCGCCTCTTACTCTCCCTTCCTGACGACGCCTCGTCCTCCCTCCGCCGCCGCCGGCTCCCATCGCTATCGGTGCCCGTCTCGATGCTCCCGGCTCTACTCCCGATGACCGGCGTGGACGAACCGCTCCCATTCGGGATCTTCTGGAGCAGGCTCGCAGCAGAGAACCCCCTTCCCGTCTTTTCATCCCTACTCTTCTTCTTCTCCCGCTTCTCCTTCTCCCTCTCTAGCTCTTTCCGGCTCTTCCCGCTCCCGGACGGCATATCCACCGCCATGGGCGTAGCTCCCAGGCCGAGCAACTGCGGGCGCCGCTGCACCTCCCTCGCCTTGACGTTTTCGGTCGACTTGGGGTCCCAGCCCATTCCGCGCAAAGCGGCGATGCCGAAGGCCGAGATGGGTACCGCCTCAAAGTCCTCGAGGGTCGATTCGGCCGGCAGGGTTTTGATGGCCTGTTGAAGCGCTTCCGTCTCCGACATGACTCGGCCCCGGTTGTCCTGCATCGCGATGACGAGTTCGCGCTGGGCTCGGTCCTCCGCCGTTTCCTGTTTGACCTCGCCCGCGAGGATCTCTTGAAGAGCTTGCTCCTCGAGCGAGAGAGGCTCCTTCTTGACTTGAGGCTCATCCTGGGTGGACGCTCCACCTGAAGGTGTAGCTACTCCCTCCTCTAGCTTCACCTCCATCTTGACGTCCCCGTCCTCGTCCTTCTCATCCGCGTCCGCCTCCCTCTTCTTCCCGAACCGCTCCAGGCCGACTTTGGCCGGTCCATCACCTATCCGCTCGTGCGTGATCATATCGCTCGCCTCGCGTTTGGGCGCCTCGGGACGGAAGGACGGCACATTGCGGTTACTGTTCTCGCGCCAGTTCCGGTTGGGCAAGGCGGGAATGACGAGTGATGCAGAGGACTTTTGGGCGCTATGAGCATCAGCGAAGACAGAGGTTTTGGGCAAAGGTTGAGCGTACCCTGATCCCGAGGCTCGCCCATTGCCAGATCCCGAGCCCTGATCATCCCTTCCCCTGTCTGATGTTTCCGTCTTGACTCGACGGTCGAGCCCGTCCTCGTCCTCATCATCCGACTCCCCCTGGCCATTCTCGAACAGCCGCCTCGACGGCGGACCTGCCCTCGAGTTCGTCCGCGAGCCATTCGCCAGCGGTGACGGGCGATATGGCGCCGACGCTGCTGGCGGGCGAACTGTGAACGAGATAGGGGCCGTCATGGCGAGTCCTGTTGAGACAAAGTAAAAAGGGCAATTGAGTGTGTAAAGGATTGGGTGGCGACCAGTTCAACCAGCCAAGCCTGACCTTAATTGCGCCCCCCTGTAAACGTCTCCCTAACCCAAGGGTACCATTCAACTCACACTCTACTATCTACATGCACATACACTATACACTATGAGTAAAACAGCTACCAAGGCAGCCCTCTTACCGCCTCCATTCTACTCGCCGTACTTGGACGATCAGTGCAACAAGATCAACTCAAAGCCAGTGCCATGGGAGGTATGTCCCCTCTCCTAAAACGTCATAGCAACGTGGGGGGTCGAGCTGATAGGTGTAGGGTTACCAGCGGGCCAAGCTGGTCTCGGGCGATGAGGTACAGCTGCTCAAGTCTATCAACAAACTGGTAAGCTGTCAAATCCCCTCTCCATGGAACGCCGTAGCTTACACCTCAGCCCCAGTCTCAGCGCTCGACGACCTTTGCGACCCAAGGCGCCCAGTACGCCTCCCTCTACATCAACCTCCTCCGGAAGCTTCAGCGGGTCGACACGGTCCAGGCGGTTTTGGTCGCCATTAACGACATGCTCACCTCGGACCCGACCACGACCATCCCTTTGTTCCACTCTTTATCGACGGTGGAGCACCCAGAAGATCCGTATGGACCCATCGTCAAGTGCTTGAGTATGGACGAGGAGTTTGCGATTCTCGGATCATTGCGGATATTGGGTGTCCTCATTGCGTATGTCCCTCTTTCTGTTTTGAGTGACAGCGAGCTGAACGATCAGAACCGACACCAATCCCTTCCCCCAGACACTCATTTCCCCGCTCCTCAAATCTATTTCCACCCTCCTCAACGGGACCCGCCAACCTCTGTGGGAAGTCGCAGCTCAGGCTCTCGGCGCCATCCTAGGTCGGAAACAATTCCGAGACGCGGTATGGGCAGAGGAGCAGTGCATTTCGGGTCTTCTAAAATCGCTCAAGACGAATGCCAACCCGCAGGCGCAGTACTGGAGCTTGAGCAGTCTGTGGATGCTGAGTTTCGAGAAGGAGGCGGCGGAAGGTATGGACAGGTGAGCTATTGCGTCGATCAATTGGGACGGTCAGCTGACTGGCGGCAGGAAATACGATATCATAGCGCTTCTCACAACTGTGGCGAAAGCCTCGGTCAAGGAGAAAGTAACCCGGATGGTGATCGCGACTTTACGAGTGAGCTGGGTGGTCGTGCAGGACGCTTTGACTTCGAGCTTACTGACCAGAACCTTCTCACACAAGCTCCTACCCAAAACTTGCCATCCCTCTTCGTCCAGAAGACACTCGCACTCGTTTCCTCCCTCCAGGAACGTAAATGGTCTGACGAGGAAATAGAGGACGACCTGACCTACCTCTCTACCGAGCTCAAGGGGCGCCTGGAGGGGTTGACGACGTACGACGAGTACCTGAGCGAGTTGGAGAGTGGGAAATTGGTATGGAGTCCGACGCATGAGAGCGAGGATTTCTGGAAAGAGAATGGAGCGAGACTGGGACAGGAGGATAGCGGGAAGGGTATCAAGTGAGTAACCGGGCAAGCGAACATTGGTAAGAGCTGATGCAACAGGCGTCTGGTGGAGCTCCTCAAGACGTCAAAGGACCCGCTTGTGCTTGCTGTAGCAGCGAGCGACGTGGGGCAGTACGTCAAGTCGGTGGGCGACAAGGCGAAGGCGACGGTTGCGGAGCAAGGGGGCAAAACGCGCATGATTGAGCTCATGGGGCATGATAATGCCGATGTGCGGTATAGGGCGTTGATGAGCGTGCAGCGATTGATGAGTCTGCATGCTTGAGCTGAGGCGGGCGGGTGAGGGAGAGTAGGAGATGTCTAGACGCAAGGCCAGCATGTATTGTATCCGCAACCGCGTCTCTGTCTGCCTTAACTCCTCGATATGGACCATTTGAATACATGCAGTACTGTGCACATGGTACACCAAAAAGACTGCATCGATCTCTACAAAAGCTTGACACCGCTGCTCCACCTTTTAGCTCTGCCATATCCTACACAAATCCCCACCGCCCACAATCATCGGCACGACCTCTCCAACACTTTGATCGGGCACCATCATCCACTGATCCTCATTCAGATACTCGGTGGTCCGCTGCTGCCCCTTGATCCCATCCGGACCATTAATGACGATAATCGCCTGGCCGGGCGCCGTGGGCTGGACAGGCCGCAGGTACTCGGCCGGGATATCCGCCGTGACTGTCGGGTCCGACAGGAGGATACAGTGCGGACTCTCGCCCTCGGCGATATCGGCGTACCCGAATATCTGGCGGTCGAGAGCGCCGCGCTGAAAGTGGAGGGGATTGCGGGTCCCGGCTTTTGTGGATGGTCCGACCTCGACGCGGACGTTTCGGAAGTCGAGAGCCCAGTCCCATGGGAGATCTGAAGCTTGGGGGGCGGCAGGCTGATTGGAGGTGGAAGGTGCGTTGTAGGGAGTCGGAGCGCCGTATGGGGTTGGTGCGCCGTTGTGAGAGGGTCCTGCACCAGCGCCGGGGGTGGGCGCGGTAAGGCCAACACCGGGAGTAGGCGCGGAGTAGGGTGTAGGAGCGGCGTATGGAGTCGGGGCGCCATATGGCGTAGGCGCGGAATATTGAGTAGTCGCGGGGGTCTGGGCAGCTACGGCCGCCTGAGTAGGTGGAGCGGTATACGGGGTAGGGGCCGATAGACCACCATTACCATACTGCAAATGTCAGCTTCCAGTTCTGGAGGGATACAGTCTCTAGACAACTCACCCTCGACGTGCCCGGGTCCTGGTACATACTACCGCCCGGAGCAGGCGTCCGACCCCCAGCTCCCGACCCCGATCCTAAGGCATAGGGATTGGGTGTCTTTCCTCCACCTCCACCCGCACCTGCCCAAGCTGGTGTTCGACCACCATCACCACCATAGTTTGGCGCAGGTGTCTTTCCTCCACCACCGCCATACCCTCCTGCTCCAGGCGCAGGCGTCTTTCCACCCGCTCCAGCCCATCCTGGCGTCTTGCCTCCGCCTGCGCCCCAGCCAGGTGCTGGCGTCCGACCACCTGCTCCAGCAGCGTACGGGTTGGGCGTCTTGCCTCCACCGAACCCGCCAGCACCAGCTGCGTATGGATTGGGTGTCTGACCAAAACGAGCGGCACCGCCCGGCGTACGTCCACCGTAGTTCGGAGCAGGGGTCGCTCCACCGTTCGGCGGGGCCATCTGGCCGTACGGGTTGATATCGTAGTTCCCACCGCCGGGTCGTGGTGCGCCAAACGAGCCAGCAGCGGCCGAGTCGAGAGGGTAGGTAGTGCCTGTCCTGGTGCTGCAAATGATCAGCTATCGCTGGACACCAATCTGGATACCGGCGAGCTTACTCTTTCCGCTTCAGCGACGTCAGATCGATAGTCAACACCTTATTATTGCTAGCCATTTCCACTCTAGCCTTCTCCCCCTGTACATCCTTGATGATACCCATCAACCCCTTCTGGGTGCCCTTGACAATGACAACCGGAGTATTGATCAGCCGATTTTTATTGGGCATGGTCGTCGGAGGAGCCATAAGCGAGGCACCGCCGTAAGGGAGCTGACTCTGCAACATGGGGTTGAGCTTTGATAGATCGTTGGCGGCCGCTTTGGGCGTGACGGAGATGAGGAGTTGGGCGCGAGCGACAAAGACACCAAAGTTGTCGAGGATCTCGCGGGAGAAGAGGAAGACAAAGATTGAGCGGAAGATGTTGAGGACTTCGCCAGAGCGGTTCTACAGTATCAGCTTGTAGGCGATCGAGTTAAAACCCTTAAGCTCACCTCGCCTCCGACCTCCTTCATGGCGTCCCCGACCTTCATGTCATTCCCGTTACTATCCTGAGCGACCGCAAAGTTCTTGTTGTCCCGACGAGCTGTGACCTCATGCGGAGTGACCACTCGGACAGCGCCGTTCTGATCCATTATCCGAAGCATTGCGCCTTCGACCTTGATGACCACAGCTGCGGTCGCCGAGCTGGAGAGTTAGTTTTCTATCCACCTCTGCGGGGCTTGTAACTCACTCAAGCATCACCATGTCGTGCAAATCGAAAGCTCCCTTGGCTTGCGAACCACCAGCAATATCTGCCGCCTTCCGAACATCCTTCGAGAATGCTTTGATCTGCCATATCAGGTCCAGCCAAGCAACGCGATCAGCTGACTCACCTCCTGTTCTCCCTGATCCGACATCAAAGTGACTACATCCCCCTTGACATCCACCACCATCCCGCTCGCGTCCCTATTCGGCCCATTCAACACCTTGACGTGCTCTCCCAGCTCGAACCGCTTCCGCACACTCCTACTCGGCACCTCAATGATCTGGCCCCTCACATCCCCATTCATCGCCTTGATGGCAATCACGTCAATCGTGACCGTGACGACCGGTCCATACAGCCCACTCTGCTCCCCCTCGTACACCTCGACCTTGTCGCCAGGGAAGAGACCCGACGCGCCGATATCCCGGTTCGCATCCGCGATGGCCGAGAGGTCGATCCTGCTCGTCTCTCCCTCGTCGCCAGTGAAGCGTGAGACCTCCTCGAGCGTCGGCTTGACCCCCTCGGCCGAGATGAGGTTGAGTTTGAGGTCTTTCAGGCAGAAGCCATCGACATACTCATCCCCATCCCAAACGTAGGTGCTGGTAGCGGTCTGCCGGATAGCCCCTCTGCCGTAGATCTTCCGGACATCCTCGTAGGCAAAGAGCCGGGATGGCGGCCGAACGTTTCCGCCAAGCGCCTTTCCGTTCGACCCCTTGTCCCTCGACCGTTTCTCCCGTGGAGTGAGGTCGATCCGAGGGATAAACTTGAGACCAGCGACACCGTTCGTGATCTGGTCCACATCGATGACCTGCGCGAGATCCCCAGCGTACTTTCCCCGCTTCATCCGAACCCACATTCCCGGCTGGATATTCTCGTCCTTCTTCTTGATCTTGAGGAGGGGCGCCATTTCCTCAATCGGGACGAGTTTCGGTGGTGTCGACAGGAACACGCCGACGAGACCCGTGAGGACCGCAAGGACAGGGGCGGCTCCGCGCGCTTCGACGAAAAGCATGCCAGGGAGGGAGTTTCGGTAAAAGGCAGAATAGATTTCGAAGGGGTTGGCCGAATTTTGGTTTGAGAAGACCTTGCGGAAGATCTTGGTAATAAGGTTCTGCTCCTCTCCAGCCTGTAACGTCAGTATCTCCAGTCCTAACAGGGAAACGGCTGTACATACCTTGACTCGGACCTGGAACAAGTTGGGATCCCCGTTCCCGGGCATCAACAGCCGCTGCGGCACTTGATCGCTATCCGGGTCATATTTGGCCGCCTGGCCCCGCCCGTACCGCTGCTTCAAACGCGCGACCGTCTCCTCTACACTCTCCATCTGCGCCTCGCCTCGACTTCGGTCTAGCCGTCGGTGGGCGACATCGTCTCGCCCGGATGCTTCTTCTGGCGCTTCTTCGATGAATTCGGCGACTGATAGTCGTGAGCTTCTTGTCGATGCCCACTACGAAAAAGCCAGCTCACCATCGGCAAAGTCGTCCGCTTCTTCGTCCTCGTCATCCTCGTCGTCTACCTCCGCTTCAACATCCAAGAACCTGAACTTCTTGGGTCTCCGCTTCCGCTAATCGATCAGCTTCCTGCTTTAACCGTCGCTAAACTCCAACATCTAGCGCACCTTCTTTGCTTTCCGTTTGCCACCTAAGTCGTCAGCGTTGGCTCATTGGCAGCCGTCCTTAGACCAAGACTACTCACCATCCCCGCCTTCCTCATCATCCTCTTCATCGTCCTCCTCGTCATCCTCCTCTTCTTCATCATCGTCTCCTTCTCCATCCTCATCATCTGCTCTCCCCTTCCCGTTCCCTGCTCCAGAGCCATTCGCGGTATCGTCTCCCATCTGCAAACAAGTCAGCTTGCTCCGACAATGACTCGGCGGAAATAGCTCACATCGTCATCCTCTGCGCAGACGGGTCAGCTTAGTCTCGTCGCAAGCTCATTAGTACGGACATACCATCAGGATCCGCTACCCTCGGCTGAACAAATGAGCTTCATGTCCGCCTTATAATGCTAGTCTTCGGAAGCTCACCCTTTTCCGTCCAGCCTTCTCCCGCTGCTGCTCGGCCGTCCCCGCCGGACTTTCGCTCCGAGCTCGAACAGGTGACGAGTTTCCCGCTTCGTCGTCAGACATGGCTGTTTGAGAAGGGGGATATGAAAGATGAAGTATGAACGAAGAAGATAGAGATGTCCTTGAGCAAGGTATGGTTGCTGTTGGCTGTGGACACACGGAGAGGACGGCCGGTGAGACATTTGGGAGAAAAATAGGGAAATGACGGCACAGAAAATTCAGGTCAGTGGCGCCGAGGTGCCTGTGGCTATGCTGTGTTGATGCTTGCCGTGAAAGGTCATTGGCTCTGCCGCCACGACATGATAGTCGAATGATGATATATACATGTATGGCTCAATCAAATCCAAGCTTCACAAACGAAAGAACCCCACTGCGCCAACCCAATACCGCCTCAACTATCCTCCGACCCCAAATGCGTCAAAACGACTCGTCTCTTCTTCTTTGGTTGCTCTTCAGCGGCACCGTCCCCTTGTCCCCCTTGCGCGCTGCTCGGCCGCTTCTCGTACTGCTCTCCGCCCGAGGGCAAACGTCCCGCCGCTCCGGCCATCGTGCTCACACTCGCACTGGCACTGCTTTCACTCCCGCTTCGTCCCCCTCGACCTGTGCGCCAGCTGTACGCATCCACCTCCTCGCTCGGCGTAGAGATGACGTGGTCCGTCCGGTCCGTACTTGAGCTTGCTGATGGCGGAGGCACAAAGAGTGGAAGGTTGAGCGACTGCGAGGGTCCCAGACCGAGGACGCTCGAGCTGGTAGACCCTTCCCGTTCTGACCGGGTCGGCGCGGGTGACTGGCGCATCATCGAGGCCGCAGGTGAGTGGGGTACAGACGCGCCGCCGAACGAGTCGCGTTGGCCGCCCGAGTTGGAGAGGGATGAGGAGTGGTGGTGCAATGGGGCAGGCACTGGATGTGAGGCGTGGTTTTGTGCGATAGCGGCGAGTTGACGGTGATGTTGCTGGGTAGGGTGGACTGTTCCGAGCTCGGCGAGGTCGAAAACGACTATGGAGCAGTACCCGTCCGATGAGGCCAGCATGAGAGTCTGGCCGTCTGGTGACCTAGATGGATCAGCTTCGAATCCCAATAAAAGATTGCAGGATCATAACAACTCACCAAGCGATATCTGTGAATCCCGCATAGTGCAGCCCCCTGAAGATCGCAATAGGCCCGGCCTGTTGCGTATCATACAGCAATACGCTGTCCTGGCATGCCACCGCATATATCAGGCGATACGGGAGTGCGAACACACTCCCCAGCGCACCCTCCTTCTTTTCCTTCTCATCCTCCTTCTTCCCGTCCTTCTCCTTTGGCGGCGGTGGAGGGGGCGGCATGGTCAACGAGACATGTACCGGTCCCTTCTCCTCTCGGTCGAGCATGACGTGTTTTGGCTCGGCGTTGCTCGCGTGACTCCGAAGATCGTAAAAGATGGGCGAGAAGCGGATGGCGACACTGGCGGTCTTGTGTCCGGGTAGGTGGGCTATTGGGGCACGAGCAAGATTGGCTCGCGAGTAGATGAAAACGGTAGGTCGGCCGGCATCGATGTTTTTGGGCCGGGTGAGTCCGCCTGCGGGTACAGGAGGTTCGGAGCCGTCCTGCGACATGGAGCGGGGACCGAGCATGGGCGATCCCTTGAATAGCTGGTCCTCGATCTGCCCTGCCGGGGTCATGAGCAGACTTCCGTCCGGGGAGAACGACAGCCGACGGAAGAAGCGAGTAACGCTTTCATCCCCGTACAACTTTTGCATGATCGCCGGCGGCGGCGCCCGAATGGCCGGAAGCTGCGGCATGGGGCTTGGACTCCGACCTCGACCGGGAAAGGCGGCTGCGCTGAGGGCAGGAGAGCCAGCCGCTTGACTGCCGGAGAAGGAAGAACGGCGGGACCCGGGTTTCGTAGTTGAATGAGGAGGGTTCATGGCCGCTCCGGGCAGAGGTGTGGAAGGGACCGATGCGGAAGGAGTGATAGGCGTAGCGCTGGCCGAATGAGGGACTGGTGGGAGGCCAGGGAAAAGGTCTGGCAACTCCGAGGCCGAGGTGATTGCTGAGCCGGCATCCGAAGTGGCTGATCCCCTTCGGACCATGGATGGGCGAGATGAGGATGGCATAGAGGGTGTACGAGACTGGCGCAACTCCATCCGACTGGCGCGGGAAACGGGATGTACATCCGGCAAGCCATTCCTGAAGAGGAAGGTGTTGACGTGAACGGATCTGATGAGTCAGCTTGGTCCAGTACAGAGCAGACACAGGAATCTCAGCTCACCGATCCGAGCTCTGAGTCGCGATGTACTCATTCAGAGGGTCCCACGACACCCCCTGTACATTGTGCGAGTGCTCCCGAAGCGCAAAGACGCATTCGCCTGGACGTCAGCTGGTTCGTCGCTTCCGCGTGTATAGGAGCTGACCTGTTGAAGCTTTCCAGATTGTAGCGGTATTATCGGTACTACCAGCGATGAAGAACTCCCCGTCGGGACTCCATGCCAAGTCGTAGACGTGCTTCGTTGTCACCCTTCCACTGTCAGCTCGTCGCCCACCAGGTCTCGGTACCGATAAGCTCACTGGAGCATCTTCTGCAATCTCCAATTCTCCTTGTCGACCTCCTCGCTCGTCTCCCCAAAGTTGGTCACAGGCTTGTCTGATGGCACCCAGAGGATGACGTTCCCATCTGAGCATGTCAGTTGGCTCCGTGATTGAGGTCGTGCGATGAGCAGCTCACCATCACCGGCTGAAGCCAATGTCTGCCCATTCGGACTAAACCGCGCAACGTTCACAGCGGCAGTATGCTTGCTGAGCGTGGTCAAGTACTCGGCCCGTGGTGGATGAGGCGCAATGTCTTGTCCCGTCGCAGCAACGTGCGCCGAGAGGTTCGCGAGAGGAATATTTGGGTGGATCATCCACAGCTGAGAGCGTCAGCAAGTGCGAAGGCTGCAAGCGGCCGTCCGTAGAGAAAGAGGGCTTACCCGGACTTTCGAATCCCCTCCAGCTGTAGCCATCCGGTAGCTTCTTCCGCCCGCTATGACCGCCCGCTCGCGCTCCCTCTCCTTGTCTTTCCCGTCTTCGTCATCGTGCCCTATAGGAAGCAAGCGCTTCAATTGCGCGGGCGGGAGCGGCTGGAAGTCGCACGAGTAGACCGCTTGGGTCTCGTGCCAGCTGAGCACGTCAGCTTCGTCCTCCGGAGCATGCGTATGTATTGCCTGAGAGTCCGCTCAGACATAGCAGGAAGTAGACGTACGCTATCTCGAGTACCTTGGGCCTCATCACGCTGTCTTCACTTGGAGTAAGCCTTCAAAGAGCGTCTTTAAGGCGATATGTAGGCCTGGATAGGCTGCTGCCTATGTAAGACCTGTACCGCTCCGAACTCCGCTGTCGCGATATCGGCTAGGGCGAGGGGGCAGGCGTTGATGTCCACCGTGAAAGGAAGCTGAGGCGGGCAATGATCGATGTCGAGGGATCAAGGCAGGTCGAGGGGTACGAGGAATGTAAGACCGCGTCGAGGGGTCGTTCGGGCGTGATCCGCGCTAGCTATGCGATGCGCAGTGGATCAGCGCAATCAGTGGCCGATATGATCAAAAGGCCGGATGATCAAGTAGAGTAGAAAGATGATGAGACACAACGAGTCATAGCTGTCATGACACCCCCTCTTCTGGGCTAGAAATCCAGGAACGCGGATCCGGCTAAAGAAACGGGGTTCCCCGCTCTGCCCATATGCTCGGGCGATGTAGGGTAGCTTCTCTGCCATCGCCAGGACCCTCAAGCTGCGAAGAAGCAGGGCCTGAGCACCAGTAACAGTCATGAGACCTCGAGATGCGATACATCAGATCAAGCTAACATCCCTCCATCCTTCTCCTTCGCTCCTTCCTTGTCCCCTGCACTCTGCTGCTCCCCACTCCCAATCTCCTCCTTCTCCCTCCCCCTCCGTCTCGTCGGCAGTCCCGCGTACTTGTCCCGCATACGCTCATACCGCCCCCTCTGCTCCTTGCTCACACTCGGCAGCGTCTTCTTCGCCGCCAATGCAAAGTGCTCCGTGCGCACCCGGACCTCCTTCCTCTCTGCGAGGTGCTCGGCCCCATCACCTGCTCCCTCACCCCGCTTCAGGGACGCCATCTCCTTCTCGAACGCCCCGACCGCCTCGAGCGCGCCCCGCAGAGCAGACGTAGCAGCCTCGCGGACGAGCGCGGCGATGTCCGCACCGCTGAACCCGTCGCAATCCGAGCTCTCGACAATGAGCTTGATGTCGTCCATACATTCCGTGGGGATGGGCGTGCGCTTAGTATGGGTTTTGAGGATCTCCCAACGCTCGCTAGCGCTGGGCAGGTCGACGTAGAGAAGCTTGTCGAGTCGGCCGGGACGGACCATGGCAGGGTCGATCATGTCAGGTCGGTTGGTGGCTCCAATCACATAGACGGCCTTGCGAGCGTCGAGGCCGTCCAGCTCGGTCAGGAGGGTGTTGACGACACGTGCAGAAGATTCGGACTAAGAGTCAGCTGAAGTGCGGACCTCGAGGTACGGCTAGCTCACCATAGAGTCATCCCTTCGCGGTACGAGCGCATCCAGCTCATCGAAAAAGATCACGCAGGGGGATGAAGCTCGAGCACGAGCAAAGACCTGACGGACCGCCTTCTCACTCTCTCCGACGTACTGCTATATCAGCTTGCGGTTTACAGAACCCTCGATTCCACTGACCTTATTCAAAAGCTCCGGTCCCTTGACCGAGATGAAGTTCGCCCTACTCTCATTCGCGACCGCCTTGGCCAGCAACGTCTTTCCGCATCCTGGCGGACCCCAAAGTAACACTCCGCTTGGCGCATCGATACCCACCACCGAGAACAGCTCAGGATGCCGTATAGGCTGGACGATAGCCATGTGCAGCTCGTCCCGGATCGTCTCGAGCGCCCCAATATCCGCCCATGATACATCCGGAATGGTGGCGAAACCTTCCCGCTTAGCCGAGGGCTGAACGATCTTGAGCGCCTGCGTAAAGTCGTCAGACTTGAGCGAGAGCGAAGCGAGCTGCGATGGATCGAGAGGACCGGGATGGGATATGAGGAATTTGGCTATTGGTGTGGAGCGGATGTCGAGGGGGAGGGTCATGAACGGTTGGTCTAGGTCGAGGGGGATGGAAGGGGCTGCGTCGGTGGTGTTGGCATTAGGAGTGGGAGGGGCGGTAGGTTCGGCTGTCGAGGGCTGAGATGGGTCGACCTCATCCAGAATCATAGCTTCGACGCCGTCTGTAGGCGTTGAGGGGAGGACGAGTCTGCCTTCCCCTATTTCCTCAAAGATCCGCTTGACGGCGATCACTCCTGCTTCGGTGACGAGGGAGGTGAGATCCGCGCCGACATAGCCAGGCGTCGATTTGGCAAGCCACCGGAAGTCAATCTCTTCGGATAGATGCAGGTTCCCGCATAGGACCCGGATGATTCTGAAACTCAGCTTGTGTCTTCAGTGCAAGAATGGCGCGGAGTGAGCTCACTCTTCCCGCCCCTCTACGCTCGGCACGCCCATCTCTATTTCGTGGTCGAACCTTCCGGCTCGCCGCAACGCCGGATCAAGTGAGTCTGGTCGGTTTGTAGCTCCAATGACGACGACCGGTTCATCTGACGATGCAAGATCTGGATGTCAGCTTGGCTCTAACAAGCGGGCATCGCTTAGCTCACCATCCATGCAAGTCAAGAGTTGCGCGACTATTCTCCTCTCCATCTCTCGTTGCGCTGTCTCCCGCTTCGGTGTGATGGCGTCGACCTCATCGAGGAAGAGCAGACATGGCGCAAGCTTCTGCGCCAAGTTAGCTGTAGGCACGCCACGAGATGAAGATTGGGTAGAAAGCTCACCTTGGCCTCGTCAAAGGTATCTCTCAATGTCTTCTCGCTCTCCCCGCTCATCCCGCTGACTATGCTGGGAGCACTTATGCTCAAGAAGGGGAAGCCGAGTTCCTGCTGGTGAGTTCGAGCCTATAGGATTGGCGATGAATTGGACCTACTCCAGCTAAGCACTTGACCAGCTGCGTCTTTCCCCCTCCTGGCACACCATGGAGTAGTACTCCTCTCGGCCTCGGAACACCCGTGTGCTGATAGATCTCCGGATGTAACAGAGGCAACACCACAATCTCCATCAACTGCGTGATCTGCGCCCGCAGTCCGCCTAAAGACGACAATTTGAGGTCCGGTGGGGCGTACTTCGAAGGTACAGCTCCCCGGTCTGACTTTGGTTTCTTTCGCCGAGGCGTGGGTGGGCGGTCTGGGTCGGCATTGCTACCACTCCCTTGTGGGTCGGTAGAGGCATTGTTGAGGTTGGTCCGGCGAAGACGCTTCTTTGCTGTCAGATTGGCTGATCCGTTCGCTGCGGATGCGGTACTGGTAGATGAGGAAGCAACAGGCGTGACGGCCCATCCAGCTGTGATGGACTGATTGAGCGATGACGGGCCGTTCATCTTAGCTGTTGTTGACAAGGTGTGAGCAAGATGGACGAACACCCTCTTGCCGCCAAAAATCTCGAAGATCCTCCACCTCTCCGCCAGAATACGTAATCTGCCGGAATGAGGTCGGAATTACCTGATTGGGATGAAATCATTAATCAGGTACGCGCGACGCGTCTTGTTTTCGATTTGTCCACCTCACCTCTCCGTTGCATCATCCATCATCTTTCCTTCGTCGCTCTCTAGGTCAACCTCCTATATCGCTTCGTCACAGCGTCATCTTTGACAGAACAGCCGCACTCACATCCGATCCCCCCTTTACCTCGAGCAAGCATGGCCCAGGAAGAAGATCCGTTTGAGGGCGGCGATGAGGCATTCGAGGTCATGGCGCCGATGCTCGTCGATAAGCTTCAGGTAGGTGTTGTAATCAGCTAGCGAGACCGTTGCCTGGAGCAGGTGAATGTGCTCCAGAGCTGACACCTACAGGAAGGAGGTATCTCGGCAGCAGACACCAAGAAGCTCTCGGAGGCCGGATATCACACCGTGGAAGCTGTAGCGTTCACGCCAAAGAAGCAGCTGTGCATCATCAAGGGGATCAGCGAGGCTAAGGCGGATAAGATATTAGCTGAGGGTACGTCTGCCCTTCCCTGCCGAGGCCAGGCCAGGTAGAATCAAAGCGACTCATTTGGGTCATTTGCCACCCAAACGGAAAAGCTGACTGGACCAGCATGCAAGCTCGTACCGATGGGCTTCACAACGGCGACGGAGATACACTCGAGGAGGTCAGAGCTGGTACATATATCGACCGGGTCGAAAGGACTGGATACCATTCTTGGAGGTGAGCTGATCCATCGAACCAAATCACCGAGGTACAGCTGATCCATTTAGGCGGTATCGAGACTGGCGCTATCACTGAACTTTTCGGTGCGTCTGTTGTCCCGTATCTTCGCGTGGTCTCCTTGATGTGGTATAGCTGACGACGCAGGCGAGTTCCGGACTGGTAAATCGCAGATCTGCCACACTTTGGCTGTGACATGTCAAGTGAGCTGGACCGCACTTTTACATGATCTGTGCTGAACTGACAATACAGCTCCCAGTGTCCATGGGCGGCGGAGAGGGCAAGTGTCTCTACATCGACACGGAAGGTACCTTCCGTCCGGTCCGAATGCTCGCGGTTGCAGAGCGATACGGCCTGAATGGGGAGGAAGTCCTAGATAACATTGCCTATGCTAGGGCTTATAACGCCGATCATCAGCTTCAACTGCTGGTGCAGGCTAGTGCTATGATGGCGGAGTCACGGTGAGCTGAGAACTGCTGACGGGTGTCCGGTCCGAGCTGATATTCCAGGTTCGCCCTACTCATTGTCGACTCGTGTACCAGCTTGTACCGAACGGACTTCTCAGGACGAGGGGAACTTTCTGCCCGGCAAACACATTTGGCCAAGTTCCTGAGGACGTTGATGCGTCTTGCGGATGAGGTGAGTTCTCGTCGACCTTGTGAGCCTTATCCAGTGCTGACAACGCAGTTTGGTGTCGCTGTCGTCGTCACGAACCAGGTAGTAGCGCAGGTCGACGGAGGGCAATTCGCCGGAGCGGACGCAAAGAAGCCAATGTGAGCACATATTCCCATCAAGAATCATTAGCTACTTGGGTGGGATGTGAGCTGACAGAGCAGTGGGGGTAACATCATGGCGCACGCCTCTACTACACGGCTATCTCTACGGAAAGGACGAGGTGCATCACGGGTGTGCAAGATCGTCGATAGCCCTTGTCTCCCGGAGGCCGAAGCCATCTTTGCTATCAAGTACGTCTTATCCCTCACCGGCTCCGGCATTTTGCAGCGAGCTTGAGGCTGACCTGTCAGTGCGAACGGTATCGGCGAGCCCGAAGAATTGAAGGTCGACTAGGCTGGACTTCGTGCCGTGTGTTTCGAGTCTGTAACGACGATTCTTCCTTTTCTTCCGCTTCCGGCTTCTCCTTGTGTAGATGATCCTCGCTTGTCCTGGTTGTAGTGTAGCCATGCATCCCTCAAGACTTTTGCATTATAAGATCGCTGAGAGGGGAGTCACCTTCAGCTGAGGAATGAGGATCGGTGATGTGGCATTTTTCGCTTCTGTATCGCCAGGCACGGGGCTCGGACGCGTTGCGGCACAAGAGATAGCAAAATGTCCCTGCCAGTGCCAGCCAGCGTCGTACTATATCTACCCTAATACTGCTCTATCCCGCCCACAAAGCGCGTCCTCGAGACAGTGGTCTGCGCTCCTGCTGTGTACATCAACCTAGGACAGCTTCGAATCGCGACAATCATAGGCGTGGCAATATTTCAGCATGTCGGTAATGCGGAGATTACCATCGGCGGGAAGTCTGCTCGTGGGGATATTGGTCGGACTGCTTGTAGCTAGTGTGAGTTGGTCCTTGCAGGAGGAATGGCACTAGGCTGACTTGACAGTTATTACGACGGGGCGATGTGAGTAGTCTCCGCAGCTTGTGTCCTCCAGCTAATCCAGCAGTCACGCCAAGAATCATGGCGCGGATCAGGCGCAAAAGTCCGCCCTCATACAGGTACATCACGACAGCATCGTGCGCAGGTGACCCTCCCCTCCATATCCCAACGCCTCCACATCCTTCAGCTCCTCGGAAGTCTGACACCACACCATACGCGGGAATGTACGCGGCATCTGCAGCCGCTGTACAAGGAGCAAGCGGGGAGGCGGTACGAAGCGTTGGTAGGGCACAGGACCAGCTGGGTCTCGTCCGGCTGGCTGGGGTCACTATGGGGTGGATCAGATGCGCGTCAAAAGACACTCGCAGCCCCCACGCGGCGGGAATCGATCAAGCGGGATCTCTCGCATTCATCGGAACATAAATACTTCTTCGCCATCAACCTCTACAACTCGTTCGACGTCATTCCAGACATCTTCGCTACGCTCTTCCGGACAGCAGCGGTGCTCGGATACCACAACGTCTTTGTGTCGATATACGAGAACGGATCGAACGACCAGACAAAGTCCCTGCTCAAGATCTTTGACGCCCTTGCGCGGACGGTCGGGCTCAGAGTCATCATCCGGACGTCTATGCGGACGAGGGGTCAATTCAACCACCGTATCGAGTACCTTGCGGAGGTCCGGAATGCGGCCATGACGCCGCTGCATGAGCTGCGGGACGCGGAGGGAGAGGTGTTTGATACGATCATCTTTATGAACGATATCTTGCCCTGCGTGGATGATCTGCTGGAGTTGATTTGGCAAAGTAGGCGGCAGAATGCGGGGATTACATGTGCGGCGGACTACATGTACCACGACGATATTGTGAGTGATTCTTTATCACGGCTACAAGCGCAAGTGACGGGGAGGGGGGAATAAAGTTCTGCCTGAGTCGGAACACCTCTTGCGCTACATACAGAGCTGACTCTATAGGGAGCACCGGTCTTCTACGATAACTGGGTTGCTCGGGATATCAACGGTACCGCTCTCGAGAACGCCCCCTTCGAGCAGGTCTTCCATCATACCGAATCAAATCATCGTTTCCAGCAACATCTGCCTGTCCAAGGTATGTCATCCTCCCCCTTCACCTTCTTCTGGAGTATTGCTGACTCATCAGTCCAATCCTGCTGGAATGGAATCGCCGTCCTGGACCCTGCACCGTTCTATGCCCCCAAACCCGTCAAGTTCCGGATGGCCAGATTACCCGACGGAGAGTGCTCTGCGAGTGAATGTAGTTTGATCTGCAGTACGTCCTCTTCTCAGCTGTGAGGTCCTCTGACGTGGGCATGAGCTGACTCCTCAGATGACTTCTGGCATCAAGGTTGGGGACGGATCATCAGTACGTCGTCTCAGATGAATGATGGACGTCGAGCGTCCGCTAATATGAGCAGTGGTGCCCCGAGTCAAGCTAGCCTACGTGCGCTTCACAAAATCTTGTGTCGAGTCTTCAAGCTGACAACACAGGACAAGAAGGTCTACGATATCATCCATCCCGAACGACGGAACTTGACCGCTATCCGAGGGTACAAGCGTATCGGCGGTCTCCCCGACGATCCTCATTCCGACCCGCAAGATCGATCTTGGTTCGGCCCGCACGATAGACTGTTCGTCGAGGCGGAGTTCAACGAGATGGACTTCAAGGCTGGACCAGAGCACGGTAAGCTTCTCTCCAACTCTCTGTACATAGCAGCAGGAATGTCGGAAGATTAGCAGCTGACCTTGCAGTGTGGTGTTGGGGTTGGGACGGTGCTGGAGATTTGGACGGACCAGATGTCGATCCTGTTTGGTATGTCTTCTCGTCTTGAGCAAGGGGAACGTCATAAGCTGATGACCGTAGGGAAAAGATGCCGTCGATGAATTTCGACCCGGCAGCTGTGACAGTCAAGCATTTCAGGAATCTCCCTGGGTATTAGATGAATTGGGTATCGGTTTGCCGTCTGACTGGCATTGGGGGTATCTGAGATACTTCGCTGACGTCTTGTGCCGGCGCCAGCACGACGGAAGGACTATGGAGGACAGTGACGCGATAGACTCACACGCTCACTCTTGAATGCTTTGACGTCAATGGACAGTCATCACACTCCGGTGAGGAGGCAACACCGATCGGTTGAATGGTCCAACGTCAGCCGTCAACCCGGCAACATGAAGAATGTCGGCCTGCCTTCCCTATACTAAACGCCAATGTCGGCCACTCATGAGAATGCGGCACGATCGGATTCGAGTATCTGCACAAGGGATACATATCAAGGGGAACGTATGGGATAGCAGATGCGGAACATGGGCAAAGTTGTCAGGTCGATATCACAATTCCGCATCGGTCGGTGCAGCAGGGGCGGGAGCAATCATGGGGCGGAGATAGGCTGCCATCAACCCTGTTGACCGGGTCTCCCAAGAGCTCTTCGGGCGGCTTCGCGAGCGCTTTGCGTGACTGATGCAACCACCCTCCTGGTGCTGGTGCGCGTCGATGCTTCCGGTTGAGCGGTGCTCTCGAGAGAGGGTATCTGCTGGCTGGTCTCGTCACGCGGGATGTTGTTGAGCACGACGACTTCGTGAACGTCTGAGCCATCGTAACGGCGCCGGCGTGAGCCAAGAGAAACGTACATTGCCGATTGCACCATGCCGGTCTCTTCGTCGACTTGACCGCGGTCAGGTAGATCGTGGTCTGCGAGCCTGGGTCACGTTCAGCTTATGAGGTCGTAAACAGGTTACGCTCCAGCAGTACCGGCAGATTCGAACTTACAGCCCAAGTACGGAGCATCTCTCCGGGTAAGCGGAATTGGCATCTGTCAGGCCTGCCTTATCCAGTGCCTCGTTCAGTAGATCGGAGAGCATCTGAACCCGCGGATCTTCCTCCTTGGCCACTTCCCACGCCTCTGCCCAACCGATCGGGACCGTGGGCACCCTGTGGGGCCAGCGCATGGTCGCGATCATCTTCAATCGCCAACTGCAGGTCATCAGTCACGAGATCCAGCAGTCTCCACCGACATGGTACGTATAAACCTGAAGTCACGTACTGATCCTTCAGACTGGCAGTGCCGAGGTACACGAGAATGTCATGATCGTTGAGGGTTGCACCTGTGAGAATACTGGCCCCATCGTTCAGGGGAACGTTCATCGGCCTCGTCACTGTACGGGACCCGCTGTTCGTCGCTCATTGTTGGTGTGTGCGAAGTTCGTGGGGGTGAGTGTGGTGTAGGATGCCAGGTGTGGGGCTGGACAGTGATGCAAATGTACGAGTGAAGCAACGAGGGGTCAGGCATAGACTCTTGTAGACACCCAGATGAGGCAGTACGACCACTTGAGAACGCCGTCTATCCCTTGTCCTCCCGAAGTACATAGCGTTTTGTACCAACTGATTGCGCTTCCCTTCCACCCTCTACCCCATGGTGCGTGCTAGCACGAATGCGGCAGATATCCTTTGCCACCAGGCCCGAGATCGCCACTCGCTGTTTCACGCAGAGGATATGCCTTATTAATCCCTGAGCTTGCGACATGGCTTTGCGCTGGTGACGATATACGTAGAGTCTGACCGATGTGTCTCCAACAAGATGGATCGACGGCTATTTACCGGGAATAAGGTACGCAAGACACGGCATTCCAAGTTGCCCAACGCAGCACGCTGATGTTACTGACGGATAGCTCATGATCTAGAGCTGGCTTCGACTGCCGTAGCTGTTGTCAGCATGAGTCGGCTTGGTCTCGTTGCACTACTGATAGCCATCGCCGTGCATAGGAGCAGTATAAAGGAACAGAGAGCGGCTACGAGCGCTGCCACACAGGTACGCGCGGCAAATCAACGGCGGAGTCCTCCACAGTCTGGAGCATGTGCAGGGTCACCGGCGGTTCGGGGTACAGGGTATGAACGAAACTGTCAAAGGCGACACTGACGATGCTTGAAATTGTCCGTGGGAATTGTGCGATGCTGTCAGTCAGCTTTCATACTGGATCAAAACGACGCCAAGTTGATGCAAAAACGCTCACAAGCCAAGGAGAGCAGTCTTCTGCCCGACATCCAGTTCAGCCAGTGCTGTCATCAGCTGGGTCTTCACAGCCCTGCCATACTCGGACACGAGAATCCTTGTCCAGTCTGGGCGTGCGCTGAAGTACGTCGGGGCCAGGGTCTTGCGTGCAGTCATCGCAACGACCACGCTGGGATTGTCAGCCAAATCAGTGCAGGAGAGGACATATATAGCAAAGATGTGTGCTTACAGGTCGTTGTACGTTCCGGAGCTTTCATACCGCCGGGCGTGAGTAGGCGGGGATGCATGTGCCAGGATGAGACCCAGCCCGCTGTCGAGCTCGGAGGTATCCGGGCCTGACCCAAAGTAGCTGCGCTGAGAACTGTCAGATTTCATACTGAGGCTGAGTCAGAGTATCAGTCACGGGAAGTGAGAACGAGAGGCGATCAGGGGCGAAGGGGAGGGGATGAAGAGTCGCAATGGATTGTCTACCGTAGCCTTCGGCCAAGCTCGTGAAAGGAGCGAGCTCTGACCCCCGCCGCCCGCCCTCGCTCCCCTTTCATGAAGGTACTCGGTTCACTCAGTCTCGCTAAAGTCTCCCTCTCAGATCTGCCGTTGACTCTCTTTCTTTTCCGTCAGACGGTCAGTGGCGCGTGCTCCTGCTCGGACCGAGTCTGCCAGCAGTGGACCCGGGCTTTACGAGGACGGAACCCAGAATGAGGTCAGCTTGCCAGGACCCCGGTCCCCAGGTCAGTGAGAGTCTGCGGCTGTCGTCGGACATAGTAATCGTTCGTCATCTCGGCTGGGCCTTCAGTGATATGAGCGCGATGTGCCCCTTCGACTCCATAGACGTCAGACGATAGTTCGAGGACAGTTCGAATGATTGCGTTTTGAGGACCAGACAGACGGAGGCAAGAGGCGATCGAGGTATAGGGTTAAGGCTTACTCGGTGACCGAATAGCGGAGATCTCAGATCTGAGGCGTCCCCTTCACACACATTCCGTCCTTTCGCATTCCTTCGCACTCATCCTTCATTCATGCTGCTGCGTACTCGCATGTGTCCTTCTATCTGACACCTATGGATCCGCGCGTGTGCCTTCACACATTCGTGGCGGCAGCAGGAGGATGTGTAGTGTGCAATTCGCCGGATACGGCCCGTAGATCTGGAGAAGGCGAGAGATCGGCGGTCGGGCCCTGGGTGTACGGTCCAGCAGCTGGTCAAGCTATAAGAGCGAGGAATCCCCCGCAAGAGATACGCCGATACGCCCTTCCCTCACCTGCTCACATATCATCATCCACTGAACTCATACAATGGCTTCTATCATGAACAATCCTGCACTGATGGAGGCTCTAGCGGGCAAAGTCCTCAGCGCAGACAGAAGCTTGAACATCATGCCATTCTTCATGAGGTGGGTCTCTTTGCCTCTTACGTCCTAAGATGAAGCTGACGAATTAGCGGGTGGCTTGACTCGATGCTGATGGGCTTGGTGGTAGCCCAGGTGTTCACGTATTGGCGCTTCGTCAAGACGGACAAGAAGCACATTGTCGCTCTCGTGGTGAGCATGGGTTCCTGCCTCCCAGGCTGCTAGTGGACTTCGCTCAGTTCGAGCAGGTCCTCACTACACTGGCCTCGACGGTCGCAAGTGGCATGTCAGTCCTCCGCTGCCAGTTCTCCCTTGGCCTCGCTGACTAGACCCAGTATACTGTCATGGATGCAGTACCTCTTCGTTTGGAATTTCGCGAATTGGCTCCCTCTCATCGAGATCACATGTGCGTCGTCTCCCGCTGGACATGGTGTGGGCTGACCAAGCAGGGATCCTCCGATACCTAGGCGTTGACTTTGCGAATGTCTTGATTGTTCACGTGAGTCGAAAGACCTCAAACCTCCGATTAAAGCTGACCACCAAGACCTTCTACATTGACCGAGCATGCAGACTCTACCGTCACTGGTGGCCCGCTGCTCTCCTTGGGCCCCTCACGTGAGCCAGCTACCTCTTTGCACGGGGTGAGACTATGCTGATCCAAAGGGTCGGCGGGGCCACACTCGGATTTGCAGCCGAGTACTACATCAACACCAAGTTCAAGTACATTGACACTGAAGGCTTCAACGACATCGTAAGTCGCCCTTGTCCATTTGATTGATCCTTCCTGGAAGTGGATGCTAATCATGCAGAAAATCAAGGGCACGATTTACGGCTGGGTGGGTGTCTCTGCCCATTTAGGCTGAATCTGGGCACAAGCTGACTCGTGCAGCTCTCTCTAGTGCTCGCTTCCGACCTCATCATTACTATCATCATGACGCATGGTCTCTACCGAGTCAAGACGGGGTGGGCACACACCGACTCCCGTCTGCGTCGGGTCATGATGTGCGTATCAAGCTCCTCCTCCCTCTGGACCCAACACGGCTGACCCTGTTAGTCGATGCTTCGAGGCGCAAGTACCCGCACTGATCAGGTATGTCTATAGCTGTGCGGCAGCATACGCCAGTAGAGTCATAACTGACTTTGTAGCGCTATTGTCAACTTTGTAGCCTGGAACAGGCAGTTCCAAGTCGCACTCGTTTTGATGTCAGTACTTGATGATTTGAGCGTTATCAAGATCCACTGATGTCGTAGTGCGGTCATGACCAAGGTCTACACGCTCGGCATGCTCATCACGCTGAACCTCCGAGCTAGCCAAGCACCAGTCGCTGCAGTGAATGTGTCCTACCCTTCCAACCGTCAGAGCGTGAGTACATAGTCCCCAACCCTTGGCTTCGGCTCCAAGGACTGGACGGAGCTGACGACCAGGCTCGTACGTCCGACCCTCGCTCAGAAGTGACGGATCGGTCTCCGATCAGGCATGCTCAAGTATCTGTGAGTTGCCGTGTCCCTGTACTTGACATATCATCCTGAAAGACAAGCTGAAGATGTAGATCGACAAGCAGTCTTGGAGTGTTTCAAGCGGTCCCACAGCCCACAGCGAGATCGATATCGAGATGGCAAGGAGGGACGATGGGTCCGATGAGGTCGATGAGAAGGCGTTTGAGTCTACGACAGGGCTAACGGCGCCGGGTAAGGCTTTCTGACCATCAGGAAGGAGCTGGGATATAAGGGGTCCGGACTTGTAGGTGCTTATTTCGGGGTCTCGCGCGGGGTATGGAGGGGAATGGGAGGTGTAACAGTAGAACAAAAACATGTATCAGTACGTATAAGTTATCGGTATGGACAACCGGTCGACGAGCATGAGCCCGTCAGTGGTGTGTAGGGGATCCGGCCATGGTCATGGCATTGAGCGGGCAGGGCTTCATATCCGGGCCGCGATAGGCCCCCAGCATGGCCTGCTCGTAAGCCAGCAGTCTGCGCGATAGATATGTACTTGGGGCTGTCCGATCTCCCTACACCCCACCGAGCATGCTATGACAGCACTCTGGCAGACGTCCATGATGCATGACCACTCGAGCCCAACCGCCACTCTGTCTCAGCTGAGTTTAAGGTATCTGTCAAGGTCCGGCCGGATCTCGGCGGCGCTCGGCTCCGCGGAGGACATGCGCCGGCCGGTCACATACCCGGCGTGACCACCGCGTGCATGCCTTCTCTTCAGGCCCATGGATAGCCCTACGAGCACAAGCTATCTATCATACACTTCGCTACTGCGCTTACACTAAACACTCCTACCAGCCACATCATGAAGTCCATAGCGAGCAAAGCGCGCCGCTCAGCCGCTCACGGTCTGAGAGGAGCGACCGCCTCTCGACCTCCCATCCCCCTCGCGCCTGCCTCGGCGGCTGTCCTGGCGCGTCAGCACCCTGCTCAGCAGCAGATACAGGTGCAGAGCGGGCGATGTATCTCGAGCTCAGGCCGTGTGCGTCAGGCAGGGTCGGTCTTACCCCAAGCTACGACGGGTGTACTGGGGGATGGAGCTGTCAATTACGTGCCTATCCCGGAGGGACAGCGGAGCTTCAAGAAGATCCTCATTGCGAATAGGCAAGTCTCCGGCGCTTCCGAAGCGGACAGTGTGGGAAGGCGGACGCTGATGATGGCAGAGGGGAGATCGCCTGCCGAATCATCAGGACGGCAAGGAGGCTAGGTATCTCCACCGTCGCGGTCTACTCTGAGGCCGACAAGGACTGTATGCACGTTGCCATGGTATGTTCTCCTCGCCCGGCTCGGCCTTTTGAGCGTGACTGACAGCGCAGGCAGACGAGGCGTACTGTATTGGTCCAGCAGCATCCTCCGAGAGCTACGTACGTTCCCCGACTCGGAACATCCGCCACAAGGAGGACTGTCCACTGACACGCCCAGCTGAAGATCGACAAAGTGCTAGAAGTCGCGAAGATGAGCGGTGCAGAGGTCAGCTACTCGGTGTCAGGCAACATAGCAGGGGTACGTGCTGATCTTGCAGGCAATACATCCAGGCTACGGCTTCCTGTCCGAATCGATGGTGTTTGCGCAGCGGGTCCAAGAGGCTGGCTTTGCGTTCATTGGACCTCCGCCAGAGGCTATAAGGAGTATGGGAAGTAAGCGAGAAAGCAAGGAGATCATGCTCGGTGAGCTCTTCACCCGCGTCACGGTCTGGTCTGGACGAGAACGGCGCTGATAGCTTATAGCTGCTGGTGTCCCCTGTGTCCCGTAAGTCGAACACTCACCGCGAACGGAGCCTGAAGCTGACGCTGCAGTGGATACCACGGCGCCGCCCAAGACACGCCCACACTCCTCGCTGCCGCCCACAAAATCGGCCTCCCCATTCTCATCAAGCCCACGCATGGCGGTGGGGGCAAGGGCATGCGGATAGTACATGATATGGCCAATTTTGAGGAGGAAGTCCTTTCTGCCAAGCGGGAGGCCGTTAAGAGCTTCGGGAATGACGAGTTGCTACTGGAGCGTTATCTCGTCCGACCAAGGCATGTCGAGGTTCAGGTGTTTGCGGACCAGCAAGGCGGGTGTGTGGGGCTGTGGGAGCGGGATTGTTCGGTCCAGCGGAGGCATCAGAGTGAGTACTGGACAGAAGGAGGTTGGGCGAGGGCTGACGCATCCAGAAATCATCGAGGAAGCTCCTGCACCTGGATTGAGCCCCGAGCTGAAGCGTGACTTTGCGCAAAAGGCCGTTGCTGCTGCCAAGGCGGTCAACTATGTCGGAGCGGGCACGGTCGAATTCATCATGGACGCCGAGACGGACGAGTACTTCTTCATGGAAATGTGAGCTGGATTTTGCGGGTTTGGCCGCATCAAAAAAGCTGATGTGCCAGGAATACCCGATTGCAGGTGGAGCACCCAGTGACGGAGATGGTGACCGGTATCGACCTCGTCGAGTGGCAGCTCTCCGTAGCAGCCGGCAACCCGCTGCCAATGACGCAGGATCAGGTACCTTGCATTGGACACGCATTCGAAGCGAGGATTTACGCCGAGAAGCCTGAAGCGTGAGCTACCCACCTCCTACGCTTGTCAACCAGCACAAGCTGACGAGGATAGCAACTTCCTTCCCGACGCCGGACGCATCCTCCATATCCGCCCGCCCACCGACGCACCACACCGCCTCGAAACGGGGTTCCAAGAAGGAGACGAGGTGTCGTCCTACTACGACCCGATGATCTCCAAGTTGATCGTTCATGGCAAGGACAGGGCCGAGGCGCTGAGTCTGCTCCAGCGGGCGCTGGGGCAGTATCAGGTGGTGGGACCGAGTACGAATATCGAGTTTTTGAAGGCCGTGGCGGGGCATCCTGATTTCCAGGCTGGAGCGGTAGAGACGAACTTTATCCCGGTAAGCTGATTGGCCTCGGATTGCTAGCCTGGAGCTGACTCTTCAGCAAAACCACGACGAGCTGTTCAAGGTTGAGCCAATACCGTCCAACGTCCTCGCTCAGGCTGCGCTCTTCCTCTCACTTCGCGAAACCCAACAAAGCGCCGGCGTCGGCGGGACATGGGCTACCTTGTCCTTCAAGCGGTTCGGAGACGTCAGCGAGCGGGTCTACCACTTTGACGAGCACGAAGTGCGGATTCGGCACCTCGCGACCGGCATCGAGGTCGTCGTGGACGGACAGTCAGAACAGGTCAATCCCACGCTCATCAGCGATACTGAGCTCATTACGCAATTCGCCACCTCGCGGACCAGCGCAACAGTCATCCCCGTCGGACTCCGATTACATCTCTTCACTTCAGGTAAACACTACCAGTTACAACAATCTCCGTCCGAGGTCGACGCCGACGCCTCTGCGTCGGGCCAGTCGTCCGACAACCTGACGTCGCCGATGCCGGCGCGGGTGCTCGAGGTGCGGGTCAAGGAGGGAGAGGCGGTGACGAGCGGGCAGGTGGTGTGCGTGCTCGAGAGTATGAAGATGGAGATCAACGTCCGGGCGGGACGTGATGGTGTGGTCGGGAAGGTGGGGGCCGAGAAGGGGATGGTGGTGGAGGAGGGGCAAGTATTGGTAGTTCTGGCAAAGGAGTAAGCTGTTGTATCTTTGCAGATTTGTGTTTCGGTATATGAGAGTGAAGGAAGGGATCAGGTACAGTAGGTTGGCATCTAGACCGCAAGCGGTTCGGACTCATTAAATCAGGTTTGTAGGAGCATCAGGAAAGGGGAAGGGTGTGGTAGGATATTCGCAGGGAATAGATACGTACATAGTATATTTGCCAGGTTGATCTCTCCCTCTACACCCCGCCGGGTGAGACCCAGATCGCCGAGCAGAGTGTCGTACTTTTCTGGCTCTTTCCGAGCAAAGTATTTGAGTATTTGTTGGCGTTGGTGTACGAGTACGCGGAGTGCGCGCTTGTTGGAGTTGTCTTTGCGATTCGAGATGATGTGTTCCATGACTGAGCGGATTTTTTGGGTCAGCAACGCGGCTAGGGGTATCAGCTAATCGTCCAAGGCCCGGCCATCCAGACGAGGAAGCTCACCCTGGACCTCAGAGCTCCCCGTATTGACTCCCTTGCCCTCTCTCACCCCGCCAAATTCCTCAATCACCCTTTGCCTATTCACCACCTCAATCCCCCTCTTACTCGCGTTTCGCAAATCCAGCATTCGCTGCATCTGCTCCACCTTGTCCTCCTCCGCAGCCGTCAATGCCGCATGCGGATCGTCTTCTTCCTGCCTCAGCGAGGCGTTGTTCTGCAGGACCCGCCGTGCCTTGAGCGATGTAGATGTATAAGGCAGTGCCCCAAATAACATCTGTTGATCCTCGATCGCCAGGCCGGGTAGGTACTGCTGCGGCGCCTCGCCAGCTGCGTACTCTACCGGCGGTGCCGAATAGATCGCCTCGGGACGAAGGAGGACGCGCTGTAATCTGCATCCGTCCCATGGTGTCTTTTCCCCGGGGACGGGCTCGTAACCGAGGATATGGTCGACATTTTCGCTCGATACGGCACCGGCGCGTTCAGACTGTGCTTTGACGTGCCGGTCTCGCTTGACTTTGGCGCGCATGCGGCGATCGCGGGATGCGAGGGCGGGAGGGGAGGTTGAGAACGATTGCGAGGAGAAGAGGGGGAGGGGAGGGAGGAGTAGGCGGGAGGTCGAAGCGTGGAGGGAGGGGCGGAGGATGGATGCGAAGGGCGCGAGGGGGTTCATGATGGGCAGATGTAGTATTTGAAGGTGGTTGACGTCTGGTTGAAAGAGAGAGGTCGATGAACTTTATTAAGAGGCAGTTTCGTCCTTGCTAATTTGCTCCCGTTCCTTGCCTCCACTTGCGCTCGACTCCAACCTCAAAGGTCAATTCAGCCTATATAGACAGCTCATACACCTCATATACGCTGATAGGCAGCGGCGCAGCACCTCAAAATGGCCAAGGAGGAATCGAAATACACCCCAGACACCTTCAAGGTGCTCCTCAAAAAGCTCGTTCAGTCTCCAACCGACTTCACCTCCGAGGACTGTGCCGAGTGCTTCAGGCATCTCTGCGTGCAGGGGGCTTCAGATGCTCAAGTGCGAGACGCTCTCCTAGGACCGTCAAGTACCTAGCTGACTGATATAGGCTGGTGCTTTCCTCACCGCTCTGACGCTGTCCGGTCTCGACGCGTCTCCCGAGGTCGTAGCTGCCTGTGCGCAGGTACTGCGTGAACACGCAATAGTGGTCAAGGATATTGCACCTCCCGTGGGCAAGCACGAGTCTGGGGAGTGGGACTATAGAGATTCCGATAAGGAGGGAGATGGATTTACGGGGATGGTGGATATAGTAGGGACGGGAGGGGACGGGTGGGACACCTACAACGTGTCAACAACGGCGGCGGTCGTTGTTGCTGGTACAGGAGTCCGGGTAGCCAAGGTAAGCCTCCATCCGGTCGGGGAATGATCTCAAGCTGAACTATAGCACGGCTCGAAAGCTGCCACATCTACCTCTGGCTCAGCGGACCTCCTCATGTCCCTCGACTGCCGCCTATCGTTCCCTATCGACCAACTTCCCAAATTCCTCCCCCACTCACCCTTCCTCTTCCTCTTTGCTCCCCACTATCACCCCTCACTAGCGCATATCGCTCCCATACGCCGATCACTGAACTTCCGCACAATCTTCAATGTGCTCGGACCGCTCATCAACCCCGCTCGTCCACAACGGATGTTGCTCGGTGTCGCCAACAAGCAGTTAGGAGATACATTTGCCGAGGTACTACGGCTATTGAAGGTGGAGCGGGCACTGGTGGTGTGCGGTAAAGAGGGATTAGATGAGATCAGCATAGCTGGCGAGACCTGGGTACGTCTTTGCTCTAGCACGCACGGACTAGGCTGACGTGCAGACCTGGTGGCTCGAGAATGGCGAGATCAAGACCGGCTCCATACACCCCACTACCGACTTTGGACTCCCCACCCATCCCCTCTCCTCTGTCCGAGGCTCCACACCCGACCTCAATGCTTTAACATTCCAATCCATCCTCTCCGGCTCGTCCGGCGAGGTCCCTGCCCACCTCTCCGCGCCCGCCTCGGCAGACTCACCGTCCATACAGAGCATCACAGACTATGTGCTCCTCAACTCCGCGGCGCTGCTGCATGTCTCGGGACGCGCAAAGGACTGGACAGACGGGGTCAGGCTGGCAAGGGAGAGTCTGGAGAGTGGGGGTGCGCGGACGGCATTTGAGGGGTTCAGGGATTCGAGTCGGGCAGCGATGGGGGAGAAGATCGACGTGAGGGTCGTGGAGGATGATGGAGGGGTGGCGGCCAAGAATGGAGAGGTCAAGGCGTGGTTGAAGGCCAAGCGGGAAGATAACGCGTAGAGGTAGAGGATGCAGAGGTCTTTGGCAAAGACGAGCATTCAGGCCTTTTTTGGTCCTGTCAGGTCACTCGCTCCCCAGTCACTGGCCGCGACTTTAGGTGAGGTCCGATAGTGATTGACTATCGTAGCGGTGAGTCGTCATTACTAAATGTCTTAAGTCACAGAACAGTACGAGCTGCTCAGCGAGGGCTTGTATTGGCTTCCGTGATGATCTGATGGCTCGAATTGCATCACAGCAAGCACTACATCTCCCTCAGACCCGTGATAACCAACCCATCCACAGCAGCTGGCTTGCTGCAAGGACAAAGAGGAACTGGATCCGCCGTGATCGTTGCGCGTGCGAAAGAGTCGGCGCGCCGGTCGTTGCTGGGTCGGGGAGGAGGACGTATTTCAGTGACCGAAGCTACATAGAGTCAGCTCAGTCGCATATGTAAAGCTGCGTTCATGTGAGCTTACCAGGAAGAAGAAATTGGCAGCAAAGGTATAACCGAAGATCCCGGTCGTAGCTAGTGTGCCGAGCTTCAGGAAGCCTGCGATAATTGTGGTGATGATACTGAAACATCAGCTCTGGTTCGGTATCATGAAATGAGACGAATGTCGAGCTTACCCGACAAACTTGTACCCTCCATACCCGATCAACTCGACTCCGCTCGCTCCACCGCCCCGCACATCCAGTAGATAACACCCCAGCTTGATGAAGCAGAACTCAACGATGACGACCACCATAGCCCGGAAGAACGAGGCGCCGAGGACTTCGGGGTGGAACCGGCTCTGCAGGCCGCTGGAGAGACCGCACAGCAGAGTGTAGGTGACCAGAGCCATCGCTGGGGATCAGCGCAATTCTCAATGATCAACACAGAGGGACGTACTGGGGATATACAGATCTGGCGCGTTGATATCATCTCTTGGCGGCTGCCATCCCTCCATACCGCCACTGTCTGCTCTCCTGATCTGCCTCGCCCAGGGCTTATGTCTCCACGGAAAGAGGATCAGGCGGAGTTTCCGCAGGACGTAGGAGTTGGTGACCTGGAAAGAGGTCTTGATGAGCTGAGCGGGGAGATAGCGCGTGAACTATATCATCAGCTTCTCATTCCCGGAATCGGTAACACTCAGCTCACATTCTTCTCGACGTAGTCCTGCCCTGCAGCCACCGCCGACTTTCCAAATTGCACCCCCATTTGCGCCGTCGCGTCATTCATATTCCCCCAAGCTGCGAAACCGTCCTGGCCCTGGGTAGGAGCACCGCCCATCCCCATCGCTCCCATATGCCCATACCCCTGCACGCCATGTGGATTGGGATAGCCCACTGAAGCGCGCTGTGAGGGTCCTGACGCTGCAGGGGCACCATACGGGTTCGGGTTGACCCCCGAGGTCGCAGCGAATGAAGCTGCCGTCGATGCGGATCGAGGCGCAGCGTCGACAGGTGGAGAGCTGTATCGCATATACTCTGTCTCTTCAGTACAGCTCTAGCTTGGGGATAAGGGGGCCGTACCATTGTCCTGGGATATCCTCGCGGCCTGGGAGTAGGGCGAGCTATTTGTGGACGCCCCGGGCGTGTGCGGTGGCTCGGGCGGTGGGTAAGCGGGATGTGTAGGCTTCGGGTGTTGAAGTGGGGGCGGGGAGCGCGAGTTCATGTAGGGCATACCTGACATCTTGGGCTAGTGTATGGAGCGGTAAGGTGTATAGCGGATGCTGGAGCTGAGGCGCTGAGCTGAGGAGAGGTCTTTTGGGTGAGAGACGCGTGGAATGGCGCACGGATGTCTTTGATTTGTTTAAAAAGAGGTTTGAGCTTTTATCCGATAGTAAAGTTGCCAGGGAGAGGAGGTGGAGGTGGGTCAAACCTGCATCCATACATCATCAATAGCAATGGCAGAATCAACAAAGCCACCCAAGACGTCTAGGACGCCCGAGGAGAAGGCAGCGCGAGAGGCGCGAAAAGCCAGCAAAAAATCAGCCGCTGTGGTCGATAATGAGGCCGGACCGAGCGGATCCACCGCGGCCCCAGTGGACAAACAGCCCAAGGGCGTCAACGCGGAAGACTACGAGATCGACCTGGCAGCGCCGGAACCACTCTCCAAGGCCGAGCTTCGAGCCGCTAAGCGCGCGGCGAAGCGGGGCGACGTACCGCCCGCGGAGGGGGAGAAGCCAAAGAAGAGAAAGCGCCTGCCCGAGTTTGACCCGAATGAGGCGGACGAGGAGGAGAAGCCGAAAGGCGGTGTGGCGGACGGCGCGGGCCGGGAGGTCAAGAAGCAGAATTCGGTTTGGGTAGGGAATCTGGCGTTCAAGACGACACCGCAGAGCCTGAGGGAGTGGTTTGAGCGGAAATTGGAGGAGGCGGGCGCGGGGGGTGAGGGGAGCGTCACGAGGGTGAATCTGCCGAAGAAGGCCGGGAAGGGTGGCTTTGGGGAGAGCAAGGGGTGAGCTATCCCGTTCTTGTTGAAGTATACCCAGCTGACAATGCAGGTTTGCCTACGTCGACCTCGCCACGCCGGAGGTGCAGAAGCTCGCCGTTGGCCTGTCGGAGGGCATGTTGGAAGGACGAAAGCTGCTCATCAAGCTGGGTGAGCTCCGTTCTCGGGCTCCATTCTCTAGACTTAGCTGATCTCTTCAGGAAATGATCACACCGCTTCCGAATCCGCACGTACCCCCAAACCTGCCAAATCCCTTCTGACCAACCCCATCCTTCGCAATCAGCCCAATCCCGAAGGGCCCACTCTCTTTGTCGGTAATCTGCCGTTTGACGCAACGGAGGAGAAGCTCCGGGATCACCTCGAGGGGAATGCAGCAGCGCTGAGGGCGGCAGCCGAGAAGGAAGGAGAGGTAGATGAGAAGAAGGCTGCGAAGCGCGAGAAGTGGTTGAAGAAGCAGGCAGTGAAGGCGGAGGCTGAAGCAGCTGGAGGCGTCAAGAATGAAGAAGAGGACGACGAGGCGGAGAGTGATGATGAGGCAGAAGGGGACACCGAGGACGCTGCGGAGGAGCTGGATGAGGAGACCAAGGCGGAGCAGGCGTATCGAGGTGGACGGAAGAGTGGGCTGAGAAAGGTCCGGCTGGGTGCATTCGAGGACACGGGGAGATGTAAAGGGTAAGCGTCTGCAAGCTGTACCTCGTGATGTGTGCACAAGCTGATGAAACAGCTTCGCCTTCCTTGACTTCCTTGACCCAAAATTCGCCACAGCTGCCTTGTCAAATAAAAAGAACCACTGGTTTGAGAACCGGAAGCTCATCCTCCAAGTAAGCTTCATAAATTTGAAGATTGCGAGCGCGAAGCTGATCGGATCAGTACGCCTCAGACTCAGCTACCAAGCGAGCTGGAGGAAAGGGGTCCCGGCCCGTGCGTGCCGCCGGCGGGGACGACTACAAGGGCGGCCTGAAACGTCCTCGGCAATCATACGACCGAAAGGACCGAGACGCAGGAGGCGACGCCGATGTCGACGCCGACGTGGGCGCATACCTCCCCAAAGACGCCTCGGCGATCGCGCGCGACGTGCTCCGGAATGTCGGCGGTGGTGGGCATGATGAGGGCGAGGGTGAGGGGTACGGAGGGTATCAAGGCGGCGGCGGCGGCGGGAAGAAGAGGGAGGATGTACGCGGGAAGAAGTGGCAGGCTGCCGGAAGACCAAGACCGGGCGCGGCGCTCGCTATGGCCAAGAGGGAGAAGGTGGGGATTGTGCCTGGGGAGGGGAAGAAGATCAGCTTCGATTAGGTGCGGACGTGGGATGTGGGATTTCTGAGGCGCGTCGGGGACCTCGGATAGCCCCCTCTGACATTCACAACTGATCTGACTTCTGACCTGCCAGTATCATCGGATCTCGCTGAGAGCCGACCGACCCGCATATCTGTCGGACGCTTCGGTCCTGAAATCTGACACGTTATCAGCTTACTTTACGAGCGAGTAGGTATTCTCGAGGTCGACCAAGATCCGGCCGGAGTTGGGTTCATCGGACTATTTGACATCCTTTGACACTCAGGGCTAGCATAGTCTTATGTCATCCTTCACTATGGCTTGTCTGTTTCTACCGTACCCGCATCGCGCTTGTTTCTTTCAACATTCTGCCTCTTACCAATACTCTCCGAATTTCACCTCATCAACCCGCAATATGCGAAGCGCAACGCAGCGAGAGAAGAATCGGGCCGACAGACGATACTTGGACAGCGAGTTCACACTACCGGATGGGAGAATCATCTTTCTCGCCACTGAGCCGTTTGATGACAGTTTCACCTACAAGATCGGACTTGGGTCCAGTCGGGCACCGCGCAGCAACCAAGCCACGCTGCCCAGCCTCAAAGTGTCTGGTACGGCTCTCTTGGACGCCGTTCTGGTGAGACTTAACACTGACCACCGTCTGATAAGATTATCGGCTGACGCTCGAGACTTCTGCACAGCGTGACCAGTACGCTCAAATGAGGACGGAGCGAGAAACTACATCAGGCGGTACGACATCCAGCCCGCCTTTTCCAGCCTGCCCGCTCTTCAAGCTGACTCGTACAGGTATGACTTGCACGGGCAGCGCAGCATTCCGCAACTGGGTGATGCGACACTTCAAAGGTAGATATATACTGACGAGCAGCTCGTCGGGGCTGCACTGATGATACAGCGTACAACAATGTATCCGCCGAGGAGGCTGCCAAGGCTGGCAAGTCGGTGAGCGACGCTTCAGTGTGGACGGCTCTGGCCTGGCTGATATACCACAGCAAGAGAATGCTACCCTGCTTGAAGAGAGCATTCCGAAGGCCGAGCAAACAGGCGAGATCTTTGATGCACTGACGGAAGCTGATCGATTTCATGCTTCGGTCGTGCTGTGCTCTCCGCTCGACAGGACCTGCACGAGCGCGATACTGACGCTGGGTAAGGGGCGGAAGCCTGTGGCTGATGAGGTGAGACCGATGAAAGTCATCATGCCGCCTTCTATAATTGCTGACACTTCAGACGATACGCGAGATGGCATCGTCGGGACTCGCGAGACATGCACGCCTACCCACCAGGAAGGATGGCGAGACTGATCCGATGATCGACGAGCGTATCGCTGTCCTTCTTGAAATCTACCGCTCCACAGATCCCCGAAGTGATGGCACGACAGAGTCCGCCGTCGATATCGATGAACGAATCCTTGACGCGCTGGAACATCAAGCAAAGATCATCCAGATACTGGCCACCGTCGCCGAAGATCGGAGCCGGCGCATCGACCTGCCCGTGGTCACACACAAGGGATTCGGTAGACGTTACTTGAAGAAGTGCGCACCTGGCGAGTTCAGCCTCAAGCACTGGCCGAATGGGGAAGTCCATACACTCGATGGATCTGTCGAATCGTGGGGAGATGTCACTGACCCAGAATGGCGGGCGGTCATCACTTTTACAGGGGTTGGCCCGGTCATCAGCCTCAACAATCAGAAGGACCCTCAGCCAGAGGCAGGTATGGGACAAGAAGAATTCCAGGCCGCTGAATCAGAGGATACAGACTCTGTGGCAGGAGGGGGAGGCAGGTATAGGACTGAGGATGACACGGAGCTTTGGGGTTTTGGGAAAGAGGTCCTCGAGTATTGAGTCAGCGTTGATTCGAGTCAGGCTTCCCATTCTGTACCTGTACTCGCTTTGAATACTGTGCATCTGCTAGCGGCCTTTTCGATTCATCTCATTCTTGTGGCGTCTAGCTCGAGATCGTCCGACTTGGGCCTCCATCTCCGGGTGGCGAAGCGAGAGTCTGGACAGCGTGGACCACCAATGCTGAGGTCACGAGACGTAGCCCAAGTCTACAAACACCTGACGTCGGACCATCCAGCTTTTTGATGGAGGCCAGCATCTCCGAGATATCGCAGATGTCTGTCCTATCCCAAGGTGTCGTCTTGCCCCATCACAGTCCGCACCGTAGTGCTTTCAATGGAGCTTCGCGCGGGCGCCACTATCGCAGAGATGCGGCGATCGCCGGGGTGGGGAATTCAGGAGCGCGACTATAGACCTGCTTTCCCAGTTCAACTGTATCAAATCGTGTGCTTAGCAATACACCCAAGAGCCCGTAGTCGGAGGCGCCGCGATTACCCGCGTCCACCAGAAATAGACGGCTCAAGCTATCTCCCAGAACTCTCGCACGAACGGCTCAGCACGATCACTACCGGCAGTACGCTCTGCAAGATTAGCACCCCTTTCCCCGCATCTCGGCCCTGCACTGGACCTCCTGATCAGTTCACCGCGCGCCGTATCATAGCTGGAACTAAGGTAGGCTTCATCTCTTGTCCATGTGGTGCCACAGTAAACCGTACCCGAGCTGATTTTGGCATCTCTAGAGGATTTGACGCTGATAGCAATAGCAAACGATATGCTCATTTCCCGAGATGGGAACGCCGAAGCCTCTACATCGCGCAGACGAGAGCCCACATCGGCGATACCGGTGCCAGGCATGGCGGGCGCTCGAGAAATAGTACTGGGTGACTCCGGCCTGGTGGCCTCTGCCCCGCGTCACCCATCTAGCCGGGTCCGATCCGAGCCTCACGCTAAATCCCCATCACCAACCCACCTCACCCAACCCACTCCGACAGGCTCTCACTATCCGCGCAATCAACTTGGACCGCCAATATCTGTCCTATCCCGATACCCTATCCATTCACCTTCCTCCTCATCCTCAATGCCTCACATCAACATCCCACCCCAACTCCACTCCATGGTTTCGGGAGCATGCGCCGGCCTCGTCGCGTCCATTGTCACCTGCCCGCTTGACGTGCTCAAGACGTCTTTACAGGCGTCGAGTGTAGCGGCCGGCTCGGCGGAATATGAGGGTGTCCAGAAGACGGCTGGGAGGATATGGCGGCAGGCTGGGCTGAGGGGGTTTTATCGAGGATTGGGGCCGACGCTGGCGGGGTATCTCCCGACGTGGGGGATATATTTCACGGTGTATGACTTGATAAAGGATAGGATGGGTGTATGGGCGAGTGATCCATGTGAGTCTTACAGGACGAATAGGACCCTCAGAATCAAGGAGACGACGGCAAGCAGGAGGTGGAAGAGGGTGGGTAGGGGGAGATTTCAGGCAGTAGCCGGGGACCTCCCTATAGAGTTGGAGATCAGTCAGGTCAGGAACTAATCTTGCAGCGCATCCTCATGTCGACACGTCAATACAGCACATCATAGCCGCGATGACTGCCGGTGCCACGGGAACCATCTTCACAAATCCCATCTGGGTGGTCAAGACTCGTTTTATGGTTAGTCTGCCGCTGTCTCGACTTTTGTGTAGGTCTAAGCTGATATATCAGGCTCAAGCGACCATGGCGGCATCAGAGACGCGCTATCGCAGCACCCTCGAGGCGTTCGCGACAATATACCGTACCGAGGGGTTCAAGACCTTCTACAAGGGATTATTACCGTCCCTGTTCGGCGTAGTACACGTTGCGGTGCAGTTTCCGCTGTATGAGAAGGCCAAGACATGGGCAGGTGAGCACTGTCACAGGTCTGCACTGGGAAAAGGCTGAGCTCAGACACCCGCTCAGCCCAAGATATCGAGAATAACGCATCTTTACCGGCATCTACCATTCTCGTCTGCTCGGCCTTCTCCAAAATGATCGCTTCGGTCGCTACCTACCCGCACGAAGTTCTTCGCACCCGGCTCCAGGTGCACAAGTCCCATGGCCGTCCATCCAACGCGGCCGCCAATGCTGTCCATCCGATCACGTCAACCACCCATTCCTCGACAGCCTCAGTGAACGCTTTGGCGAGTTCTGTAAATGGCGGCAAAGGCCCGCATGCCCACTTCTACTCGCCACTGGTGACTGGCTCTCATCCGCCACTACCTCTCAGCGCACCAGCCGCTCTACTGCGGGTACCTGCACCGGGCGCGGACCCAGGGTCAGCTGTGCAAAAGCCAGCGGAGCCGATATGGCGTCGGAAAGGCGGGATCGTGCAGACGTTCTTGGAGATCAAGCGGCAGGATGGGTGGAAAGGGTTTTACCGGGGATTGAGTATCAACTTGGTCCGGACTGTACCAAATAGCGCGGTTACGATGTTGACGTGAGTCCGTCGAGCGTTAGAATTGAAAAGAGCAGTAGCTGACGGCTCAGGTACGAGTTGATCATGCGGAGCTTAGCAAGGAATTAGCCTATCTATGGAATGATCTGCTGTCTGGCAATTCCGCTGTGGCAAACTTGCATACATACACCTATTCTCAGATCAAACATCAACCAAGAACCTTCGCCAACCCCTCCACCACAGCAACAAGCGCCATCGCTCCCGGATCAGGCGGCATATCCCTGTCTGCCCTATCACCGACATAGGTCGCTCGCCCCAGCTTGGCCGTCATGTCCTTGGTCGCCTCCCCGCCCTTTCTCGCTGCTGCTGCCGCCTGCTTCAAGTCGCCCGTCGACGCCAAGGACTCGGCAAAGGGAATGAGCGAGTCCATGACTGTGCGATGACCCACACGGGCTGCTGTGCGCTGCTTGAGCGCTTCGAGGGCTCGGAGGGCAGTCTCGCCAAAGAAGGCGGGTGTGGCTTTGAGGGATGGGTCGGCCGAAACAGAGTCGATGAGCGAGGTGGTGAACCCCGCGAGGAAGATGGAGAAGATTGCGCCAAGGGTACCTCCGCAGGCATCTGACATCAGCTCTGGCCCACAAGCTGACTGTTCCCAAGTGTGACTCACCATCGATGATGTCGGTCAGTTCTCGGAAGAGATTGACAAGATCACCATCCTCCCCAAGACCGGCTTTGAGTGCTCCAAGTGTCGCCTGTGCACCCTGGGCGCATGTCTCTCCGCAATCACCATCGCCGACGATCTACTGCTTCAGCGACATCTCACCTCATCGGAGCTAATAAACTCACCGTGTCCCATCTCGTCAAGTCGGGTTCAAGAGCGATAGTATCGTCCGACGCCACCTTCATAGCTTCCCGGAACGCCTTGGCGTCCACTACGGGTGTCAGCACAATTATCTCCGCCGCCTCAGGGCCGACATACCGATCAGCTTGGGTCCGCCAGTATGCACCAACTTCTCCTCCTTCTCCACCTCAATAAACTGGTCCGCCCGCTTCCTTGACGCCAAATTCGCAGGTACAGGGTACATGTTCTGCGTCGCTGGCCATCCGGGGGTATTGTGCGGCGCATCAATCAGCTCAAGGAGGTGCGCCGTCGAAGTGAAGCTGCACTCCTCGGCGATGTTGGTGAGGTTGAGCAGGGAGAGGGAGACTCCAGGCATGTTCATGGAGCCCATGAAGGGGCCGGTAAAGATTCGCTTGGGGACTATGCCGCGTGATTCTGCACGTCAGCTCTGGAAAGCGGTCAGCGCTTTGGAAGGAGCTCACCAAGCTGTGTCAATGTCTCGTCTGCTACTGCGCCCATCTCGAGCGCACTCATGCCTCCCTGGTTGTTGACGAGGAGGACGAGCTCATCCCCGTCTTTGAACTTGACGTATGATCGCTCAGGGTCATCTTGGTTCAATAGCAAGTCCAGGAGCTTGGTAATGAACTCTTCTGCGCTCGGCTGGGGGATGTTGAAGACTCCCTTTCTCGTCAGCTACATCCACAGGCCAGAAAATGTTCAGCGCACCGTCTCGTTGTGCAGTCCCAGACCGATCTCAACCCTCCCCTCGGGGATCTGCCAGTCCCCCGTCCGGCCAGGGACGTGACAATGATCCAGCGCAGCGCAGATCGAGGCTGTGTTGGTCGATGTGGATCGACCAAGAGTGACGAGCTCTTCAAAGCCCATGTCCGCCTCGGCGCCAGCTCCGAGGATCTTGCAGACTGCTCAGTCAGCTTTGTGCCCTCACTCTCGGCGGAGCTTGGTAAACATACCCAAAGTGATGCCTGCGAGACACCTGCGCCCGACCAGCTTCCCTCTTGTCTTGGGCACCGAGACGTCATCGCCTACCACGACCAGCTCGACGTTCTTCATCCCCGCCGACTGGGCCATGAGCCTAGCGAGACCAAAATGGAGGTTGTCTCCAGTGTCTACTGATCAGCATGGCTGTCCCGCTTATTAGCTTCAGCTCATGACCCACAGTTGGTGATGATCAGAATCGTCCCCTTGTCGCTCGGCACCACCTTCATCCCCCCGCTGACCTGCTTTGCTGACGGGCTCGCAAACACGTCCCCCGCAACACTTGCGCTCAACAGCCCTTTACCCACAAAGCCGACCGTTCCAGGCTCGTGTCCAGATCCACCACCGCACAGGAGGGACACCTTGGACGAGTCATGGTCTGCGCGGTAGACGACCTTGAGGGAGGGGATGAGGTTCAGGTAAGGGTGGCCCGCGACGAGGCCGCGGAGGGAGCGGACGACGAGGGTTGTGTGGTCGTTGAAGATGTGACGGTCTGTCATCTTGGCGATGCTTCTGCTTAGTGGTTCAGCAGATGATCTGGCCTAGAGATAGTAGGGCAGCTGCTTGTATATGACAGCAGGAGAACCGTTGGACAAGCTGCTCCAGCGATGTCTCCGGAGGATAGGCGGAGCTTCTCCTCGGGCTGATCTCGACTGGCCCGGCCCGGAGATGCCGGCAAGTCACGGGTATAAGATTGGCTTGCCATGTCTTGTAGTTGGAGCCAAAGCCTTCCTTCTGGCTATCAACTGAGTCACGTTCCTCCACACCCATCTTCAGCCCAACATCTACACCATGCCTCCCTCCTGGACCATCGCGATCGGGTGCGACGATGCCGGCTCCGAGTACAAGGAGCTCATTAAAGCCGATATGGAGAAGGACCCGCGCGTCAAAGCGGTCATCGATTGCGGGGTCACCAAGGGGTCTGATGACTTCAAGACGCCCTACCCGCACACGGGTGTGGCGACGGCGCGGAAGGTGGCGAGTGGGGAGGCGGACCGGGCGCTGCTGATTTGCGGGACGGGGATGGGGGTCGCGATTGCCGCTAATAAGGTCAAGGGGATCAGGGTGAGCTCTATTCATCTCTCTGACAGCAGGGCGGGAGATGGAGCTGATGAGGCCAGGCATCAGTAGCGCACGACTCGTTCTCCGTCGAGCGGCTCGTCAAGTCAAACAACGCCCAGGTGCTCTGCCTCGGCCAAAGAGTCATTGGCATCGAAGTAGCGAGAAAGCTGGTTGGCGAGTGGCTGGGCCACGAGTTTGACCCTACATCAGCGAGCGCGGCAAAGGTGGCGGTGATAGGGGACTATGAGAATGAGGCGTAGGAGTGGGAGGAGAATGTGATGCCAGATATACTACACAGGATGATATAAAGGTTGTTATATGTAGATGCGTCTAGACTAGGTCTTCTATGCCGTTCAATCCCCCAGAAACGATTACCCCATGAGTATACAAAAGAAGCTACACCATCCTCGAGCTCAAGCGAACCCTCCACCCTCATATATCACCCCCATTCATCCAGCCTCCGCCCGTCTGCGCCGAGTAGGGATGTTGCTGTGCCTGATATGATGATTGCTGTTGTTGCTGCTGTTGAAGCTGCTGAGGCTGATGCTGGAGATTCGCAGCACCAATATCACCTACAGGCGCCATCCGCTCGATGTTGTTGAACCACGCGCTCCACTGATCAAAGTTGAAGCCGTTCACGGGGAGTCCATCGAGCATCGCCGGGTCGTACCCCGCAAATGCAGTTTGCTAAACAGTAAGCACTCACTCTCAAGTATTCGATGTCAACAACTCACATCGGCAAACCCATTGGCCATTCCGCTGACATCCCCCCCAAAGTCAAGCCCAGCAAAGTTCATCTGCGGATTGACATTGACGCTACTCCCCGCCATCTGCATATCCCTGAAGACTTGCATGGGATCGTCCGGCGGTCCGTGCGTCTGGCCTTGTTGGTCGATATGGAGGGTGTTGGCGAGAGGGGCCGCATGCGCGAGCCGGGGATGTATGTCGTTGGGTGGACGCCCGTTCGATAGGGCAGGATCAAATCCCGCCCCGAAACCATGGTCGACACTCCCACTCCCATGCGAGTCGCCCGAGCCCGACGGCCGTCCGAGCCGAGTCATCGCCCGAGCACGGATGGAGGGGTCCGTACTCTCCATCTCGGGCGGCGGACGCTCCTTGCCCACATCCCCCATAATCACCACCGAGTTTTCCGTCAGACCCGAATCCTCCTTCTCCTCGTTGTCCTGCGCGACCCAGATCCCGCCGTACGGGTTTAAAGTGTCCCGTTTCCAGATGGCTTTGCCGAGTGCGGGACGATGCTGGACGCCGGCGGTAGGGTTGATCGCCGGTGGCCGATCGTCTTCGGGATTGGTCTTGAGCGCTGCTTCGTACAAGAGTGTCATGGTCTCGCACGTTTTGCGCCGGATCGACATTTGGTCTAATCGTCAGCACTTGCCCATACCCGGTAATAGAAGACTGACCAGGCTGTACCGCCTCTTCCCACCTCAAGGCCGTCTCGCGGACCTGCTTCAGACTCTCCAGACTCCCCGGCTCCCGCCTCCGCACCCAGGTATGATACTGCACCAATGCGCAGCTCGTCGCGGCGTACGAGTATACAAAGACCGTATCGAGTGCCTCGGGATTGTGATTGAGCCAGTCGAGCGCCTCGGTCGCCCACATGGCCATCTCGGACCAGTGCATCGTCTCGAGGGCGAATTGGAGATGTGGCGGGCAGATGTACGTGATCCGCATGAACGGGCGCCAGAGTAGGAAGTGGAGCGTGGTATAGGCAAGATGAAGCAGACCTGGGCATCAGCGCCGTCCTACAAGTTAAACCGCTACACTCACCGGTGGCAAAGCTCGACTTTGGTCCTTCTAATCGCAACCCCTCCGGCAGTCCCTCCTTCCACGCCCGCATATCCTCCAGGATCGAATACAGCTGCTCGTCCGTGGCGTGTTTGAGCCCCGTCGGGCTATATATCGTCTTCAACACCCTTCCGACCAGTATACTAAGCTTGAGATGCTCCGTCAATGCCAAAAAGGACGGCTCGATCGGCCACGTAGATGGGTTCTGGTCCTGTATGATGTCGTATCCGGCCGGCAGGAGGACGTCGCAGTCGAGCAGGTCGACCGTGAGGGGTATCCCGAGTGCGGCGCCGTACCATCTGTCCATGATGACGCAGGTTGCCCAGATTCGCCGACGGAGCTCGACGTAGGCTAGGTCTTTGGGTGTCTGGGCGCGGACGTGGGATTCGCGATGCAGCCCGAGATCTTGCGCCTGATGGTCAGCGAAGGTCGTCTATATGGGATTGGACATACCATGCGGATAGCAGAACCGGTTCGCATCAACGAGGCGCTGGCCGTGGCTGCGGTGGGCTGAGCATGTAGATCACCGACTTGAGCCAGTACAAGCTGAAATGTAAGCTAGGCCGACTCCTTCATCGTCACGGATAGGCCAGCTCACCAGAGCCTGGACATTCTCTATCCGCGCATCGCTCAGAATATCGTTACTCCTCAGCAAGCCATTGATGATACCCCTCACTCCAGCGAAGATCTCCCTTGGAAACTCCCTTCTCGTCGACCCCACTCCGCAGATGCTGTACAGCAGTAAAGGCGGCGGGGTCTGCTTCGCCGCGAATTCCGACCGGGAGATGACGGGAAAGAGGTGAGCCAAGTGGTCGAAATACGCATTGACGAGAAGCGAGATGGTTCGGGCGTTGATGACCGGCCGATTGAGTTTGTTGTGGGTATGTGAGGGATCACCGTTCTCGCCGTTCTCGCCGTATCGCCCGTCGTTGCTGGAGGGTGGGGCTTTGACCCGGATGAGACCGTTGCCGTCCTCGGAGACTTCCCAGGAGTGATGATACCGCAGATCGTATGCTTCTGAGGCGGATGCGGGGAGTGAGGTGTGAAGGAGGAAGGATAAAGAAGTTGGACCTGCCGATCAGTACCAGTCAGAGGCGAGTCTCACCTTCTATTCGGCCTGGAACTTCCCCTGGCGGCCGCACTGGACTTTCCGTATAATTCACCGCTGGTTCAACCTCTTTCTCTGGCTGATCAGCAAAGCTCACTCGGTCATACAGTGAGACGCTCACCTGCCGGGGCTGCTTTCTTTCTCTTGAACCTCGTCTCGGTGATGGGTAGGAAAAAGGTGCACTCCAGTTTGTACTGCTTGCAGTGGGCGCAGAGGGGAGGCCGACCTTCGGCATCTGATTCGCCAGCTGATAGGATATCGCACCGGATCTTCTTGCTCCGCTTATTCGTCAGCTGATCCTATGTTCCAGAGTTGAATACCCACACAAGCATCACACGCTCTCCCGGTCTTGATCCTCTTCTCCCTGTCCTTGTCGGCCGCATCTCCACTCCCTACGCTGGGCTCCCTCTCGCTCTTCCGCTTCTTCTTCTTGTTCCCGGCTGACTTCTCCTTGGCAGTACCGTTGACTGGTGTACTCGTTCCTTCGGCTCCGTTGGCAGCCGCAGGCTCCTCTTCGTTTCCCGGGGCCGAAGAGACGGGTGCGTAGTCCGACTGTGAGAATGATGGCCGGCCGTATTGCGCAGGGTAGGGCGACGAGCCATGACTGGGACCGCCGTACGATGGACCCGGACCATCTGTTTGTGCAGCGTACCACAATGAAGTCGGGGGATGGGGAGGTTGGGGTGGATAGCTTTCATGAGCTGTATATGACGCCCAGCTCCCTGTGACCTCTTCCTGCTGGGTGTAGGGATAATACATCCCCCTCGCCATGCTTGTCGGTGGCCCTTGGTTGTGGTCGTACAAGTTGGGCTGTGGATACGTTGGGGAGGACATCTCCCCGTTCCCCTCTGCTGCGCTGGATCGCTGCATGGCCAAAGGAGTGGAGAGTATTCGCCGCCGGTCCGTTCGTAAGCTGCGTGCCGGAAGTTGGTTTCGGCAGCAAAGAGACTATGTATAACTGAAACCCGGGCTGGGAGCGGTCGATCTTTGTCGAGAGCGATCAGATCACGCTTGACGACTCTCGCCGTGATTTGGTGAGCGCCTGGAGGGGGGTTTGCTAATGGGTGATGTGTGAAGACAGGAGCAAGGTAGAGTAAGATTAAACAAATACCCATATCCCTGCTGCTGGCTCCAGCTCCATGGCCATCCTCGCTTCGCTACGTTATCAATCGCTTGTTCGGGCGAAAAGCGTCATCCCCGAAGAGTTAGGCGCATCGGGCATCCCCGCAAAAGATAGGTGCAGGCCTCGGGAGAAACTAGGCTTGACTCGGATCTTTCCTGATGCTCAATCAACCCTCCCCATTACTGTACACGTCTTCCTCCGTCCCTCCTTCTCCCCTTTCTTCTCCCATATTCCATCCATCACTCATTCATCCCTTCAGACCCGTCTCCTTACAGCACATCAGCAGCAGTATCACAATGGCAGAGGCAAAGAAAGACACTGTCGTCCTCCAGACTTCCGATGACGAGCAATTCACCGTCGAGAGGAAGGTCGCAGAGCGCAGCGCGCTCATCAAGAGTATGATGGAGGGTGAGTCACCTTTTTGATGCGGCTCGGGGCTTTTATGGGTGGGAGGGTGTACGACGCGGGGCTGAGGGTATAATGGGCTTCTCAGACGCGTGCAGGAGAACAAAGCGGTGCCGAATGGAAGGACTGAAGGGGCGGCATCACGGTTGAAGGGAGAGGAATGTTGGAGCGAGGTGACGGGACCGGGGTGTCTCTTCACCTCAGTTCTTCCTTTACCTCTTCCCTCACTCTTCCTTTACTACCTGACTCTCTCTCTCTCTCTCCGGACGAAATTCATTACTTGGACCAGCGTATACGCTTCACATCACATTTTCTACTCCTCATTCCTTCATCGCACCACAGATAACCCCCAAATTTGCCTCCGGTCTACGCTCTTCTGCTCCCATCAAGGTCGCACTTGAGCTCACTCAGCAGACCTTGGAGCTCAGGAAGGTTCCCTCATACCCCTCCCCAACGTGTCATCTAGCGTCATGGTCAAGATCCTCGAGTACTGCGACCACCACAAGTCGGAGCCGCTCCCTGCGCCGGACGCGAACGACCAGGATGACGCGAGGAGGAAGACCGCCGAGATCGGCGAGTGGGACTCCAAGTTCATTGTGAGCTACCCTGATGTCACAGAGATTGTGAATAGAAGCTGACTGTATCAGCAAGTCGACCAGGAGATGCTCTTTGAGATCATTCTCGCTGCCAAGTGAGTACACCTGCGTCTCCTTGTGAAATTTGCTGATTCCTCAGCTACCTCGACATCAAGCCTCTGCTGTGAGCTACCCGATATCTATGTGGCCATCTGGACTAGCTGATTTTACAGCGACGTTGGGTGCAAGACCGTTGCCAACATGATCAAGGGCAAGACCCCCGAGGAGATCCGAAAGCTCTTCAACATCACCAACGAGTAAGTGTCTCGCCTTGCTTCCCACTGGACACCGAGCGGCAGGGGGAGAGCGAGCATGCTCCCTTCTGCCTATGACACGACTAATTTGTGTCTGCGCTGACGACTCAGCTTCACTCCCGAGGAGGAGGAGCAGATCCGCAAGGAGAACGAGTGGGCGGAGGAGTAAGTCATCTTATTAGCACGGCTAGGGATCGCACTGACGTTTCAGCCGTTAGAGAACTCCTGTGGAGTTTTAACCAAAATCGCGACCTAGAATCCGGGCTTTCTCGTTACACCTCTTCAGAACACCTGGCGGGGTGAAATCTCCATCCTACCTGTAAATATCACGAATGAGAAACCTGTAAATATCACGAATGAGAAGTCTGTAGAGTATGAAGATCAGCAAATGAGGTAGATGTTCAGTATCGGGTCTGCATTCACTTGTTCACGGCGAAGCGTTCACGGTGAAGCGTCCACGGTGAAGCCCAAATGATAGGCAAGCACTTCGAGGCTGGAGACGAAAGCCAATGAGAAGCTGGACCTGTTCATGAACGCCCCCGGTCGTGAAGTAAGTTGCGTCTTCTTGCTGGCTCCCGCCTGGCTCGCTGGTCAGGGTGGATCTTAGCCAGTCTGGCAGAGCAGACGAAGACCGCAAAACGGATGGTAGGGGAAAGCGGGGCTTCGCCCGTCTCAGCGGGGCATGGCATGTGACGCGACCTTGATCGAGAGCACGAGATCCAATTATCCGAACTACTCCTGATCTCATCTTGCCTCTACTTTTTCTCCAGCTACATGTCTTTTTCGCGATCCGAATAACCCCGCCAGACGCCAAAATACCACCATGGACCCATCCGCTTCCAACCGTCAAGCCAATCCAGCGAGTAATCAGGCGGGTCCGTCGAGAAGTGGGGGAACTGGATGGTCCGCCGTCTCCTCGATGTCGGGAGCGGGTACCGACGTGCCTTCGGGCGGCTCTCTGGCTGCGACAGGGACCTCTGCACAGGTCTTTGAGCAGGATACGAAGGATGAAGGGGAAGATGGAGCGGCTGGGCAGGCGCCTCTACACCTGTGAGTGCATGCAGGCCTTCACATAAGATGGTAGCGGCAAGCAGCGGGGCGGGGTGTTTGGCCTGAAGCTTGAAGGCACGGGCGGAGTATCGCGTGACTTGCTTGCATACCCTCGACGGTGCTGATACGGTACAGGAGAACGAGCTCTACAGGAGAAGACAAAGAACCTCGAGTCCAGCTCGCCTGCTTGCACTGCCGGAACAAGCGAATACGGTGCAGCGGAGAGAAGCCAGTCTGCACGGTATCTCCCTCGGTCCCGCCTTTGGATGTAGCTGACTCGGCATAGGGATGTCTCAAGGCGGCAGTCATATGCGAGTGGCCCTCTGGACGGCGGAAGAAACGGACGCGCAAAGAGATGGAGGAGGCCAAGCTGCTGGAAGCTGCAGCTGGGGGCAGTACCGACGCAGGAGCATCGACCTCGACGGGCAAGGCGAAGTCGGCTGTCGAAGCGCCAGCGCCCAAGCCAGCGACGGCTCCGTTGGATCCAGTCATACCGCCTATGCCGGTCGCTGGGCCCTCGCATGGGCCTGGGTATCAGTCGGGCTTGCCTCGGCCGCAGGAGGCGCAGGGGTTCATGCCTGGCTACGGCGATTCGGGGATGGGCTTTGACAGCCTCTTCAACGGGAGTGGGGTAAGTACATTGCCTGATCCCGGCGAAGATCTGCCGCTGACCTTGCAGAACGAACCCTTCTCCGCCGACCTCTCTGCTGCGGCTTTTGACCCATCGGAATTCTGGTCCTTCCCCACTCCCTCCTCCACGACCAACACTGCATTGCCGACTGGACCTATCTCATCGTCCATGCCCTTCCCAACCGGTCCGACACCAAATTACGTCTGGCCAACAGGCTTCTCCCCCGATATCACCCTACCCCAATTCCCCTCTGGGCTGTCAAACGACTCGAATCCCGCGGAACCGATCATGGCGCAGTTCATGTCGAACAAACACAGTCCTGCCACAGATATGCGCTTGATTAATGCGCTGGAGAACCAAGCGGCGTTTATTGAGGGGAATCCAGCAGAAGACAAGGATTTGGAGCTCTTCTATTACCGTTTCGTACGTCTTGTCTTTCTTCTTGCCGGATTGTGCTGATAGTCAGGCTGGATCAACGGCTATACAACCTGGTATACACCGTATATCGCTCAAGCTACAACGCCGAAGCACGACCGGCGAATCTCCTCTCACCGCCGCCCCTCAGCCAGAGCGGGACGACCACAAACCACCCATCCTAGACACCTACCTCCCCCGCAACCCCGCTGAGCTCTTTGACCTGAACGGCATGCCCCTCCTCTCGGTCTGGCAGCCCCTCTTCGACCTCTTCCTCGCCAACATGTCGCAGCACTTCCCCTCGGTCTCCCGCCAGCGCATGACGGAGCGGTACGAATCAGGCACTATGTCCAATTTCCTTGCCAATTGCATCTGCGCATGCGGGGCGCGCTTCTCGAGCGATGCCAAAGACCGCCAAGCCGAGGCGTCCGCACCCTTCATTGCCAAAGCGCAGGAGCTCATCATCCCCCTCGTCCACCTCCCTACTACCGAAACCACCACGGGTCTCATCTTTCTCGCTTGGGCCAATTTCGGCCAGAATTCCGAGAGCGGCCTCTGGGAGTTTTCGGGGATGGCCATTCGTATGGCGATCGACATCGGAATCCACGAGAACTCGGATCTGTACGAGTCGCCCGCCCATATCGTTCGGACTCGCCTACTCTTCTGGACATTGTTCATCACGGACCGGATCGTCGCTTTTGCGACCGGCAGACCCGCGTCTATATCGGAGGATATCGTCGAGGTGCCCTTACCTGAAGACAAGGACTTCTTTCCGGACCCTTCCAGGAACACGCCCGGCTTCCCACCAGAAACGATCGAGCCGGTCCCCTTTGTCTACTTTGTCCGGCTCATGATCATCTGCGGGAGGATATCGAATGTCTTGAATGGACGCAGAGGGCGGGCGCGGACGCTAGTCTCGACAGCTGAGCCATTAGCGGAGCAGCTGGTGGAATTGCAGATGCGCCTGGTGCAGTTTGTGGCGGGGCTGCCAGAGAGCTTGAAGTGGTCAGCGGATAATTTCAGGCATCAGCACACGAGGGGTCACGGAGTGAGTTTAGCTTATGCTGCGACTGTGACTGTGCTTATGACTAGGGCTGCTTTCTCGCCATACATCTCTGGTCACATGCGGTCCTCGCTCTCATCTACCACCCCGAACTCCTCAAATCCCCTTCGGGTGTCGAGACGCCACTCAACAAGGGCATGTCGAGGAATATCAAGCTCAGTCTCGCGAGCAGTCGGCAGATATGCGAGTGTATGGTGTTTGCGGACTTGGTCGCGCCGAGCAGCTATACCAGTACCCCGTTCCTGGTTCAGCCTCTCTTTGTCGCTGCGTGAGTAGCGCCAATTTCTCTCCTTCCGTCCCCATTGTCTGGCCATATTCGGTGTAGTCTCTTTCCCAACGTCCGCTATCCTGTCAGATCCTTTTCATCACATCTCTCCCCTTCTTTGTTCGAGCGGGACGCCTTTGTCGCCTGCGTCCACTTCGGCCGAGTCTTATGATCCTCGAGCTCGTTGTCAAGGGTGCAGGCTGACAAGAATAGCATGGCGATTATACACGAGATGAGAGCTGTATCTGTCGCTGAGTCATCGGGGAACGCCTCGGACATGTTCTTGCTGTCGATGGCGAGGCAGAATCTGACGGCGCTGTTGAATGCTATCTCCAGAATGGAACAGTACTGGGCGGGAGCAGGCTATGTGGCAACCATCTTGGAGAAGCGTAAGCCTAATCCTTCACAATAAAAAAGGTGCTGATCCGTAGGCTCCGGTATCAAAGCCACATCCCACTCGGGCCGTAAAACACTCATCTCCCTCCCCGACCTCGGACTCCTCAAGCGCTTCTCGACAGATAAGGACGACCCACGCAATCTCGCTCCCGCCACTGAGACTTCCCTGCAAGAAAGCATCGCCAAGTCAGAACGGGACAACGCTAGTCCGTACTGGCTCGCGGATCTCATGGCGGGGTATACAGTAGAGAATATGAGCTTTGCGCCAGCTGATAGCCTTGATCTGGAGAGGCTGTTGTCAGGGTCACTGGGGGGTGCGGCGGGAGGATTTGGGGGACCTGGAGGGGGAGGCGCGGGAAGTATCTAAAACCCGCGGGTCTGTTACATCGGTTGTATGGGCATTTATATGTAATGCTGTGAATCGAGCTACTCAGTCGCCCTCTCTACATTGGATGAGACTGGTACTGGCAGTGTACCAGCGTCACAGGGGGACTGCCACACTGCCACTTTCACCGTCGCCACTGTGCCACATTCCACCTGTCTCGGCCCTTCGGCATTGCACGGCAGCTCAGGGTCGTCACCCCGGAGCTATATCCAACGGGCCCAACTTGATCTTATCTATCGCTCCGGGCGGGACGATGGAGCGGACAAGGAGTCCGGGATGTCGGGCAAAGCCTATGCACCTTGTGCCGGACTGCCTTCCGCCCGAGTATACGGAGAAGGGGTAGTATATAGGAGAACGCAACCCATCTTGCTTTAGCCAGATACCATATTCCCACCCATCATTAGTAAACTGCACGCCCATTCCCCCATTCTCCGATTCAAAAACCCTCACAATGTCTGCACAAAACGGATCCCCTCAGAAGAACGTCGTTCTCATCACCGGTGCCGGAGGATGGCTCGGTGGCATTGTGAGTATCTTTCGAGCAGGCGGTGATGGACAGCGCTAACTCTCAGCTTGCCGGCGAGCTCCTGTCTGACCCCAAAACCCCCGATGTCCACCTCATCCTCGCCGACATTGTCGAGCCCAAGGCTCCCAAAGGCGCCAAGAACGTCATCTGCCGCAAGGCCGACCTCTGCGACCGCAAAGAGGTCGAGTCGCTGTACACCACCGAGTTTGGTGTGCCCGACACGGTCTACTGTTTCCACGGTATCATGTCGCGGGGATCAGAGGACAACTTTGACTTGGGTGTAAAGGTGAGTTTTACAGGCTACGCGCACAACGAGCTAGCTGACTCTCAGGTCAATGTCGACTCCATTCGTGAGATGCTCGAGGTGTCACGGGCAAACCGCCCAGCATCGGGCGAGCCCATCCGCTTCATCTTCACCTCCTCCCTCGCCGTTTACGGTGGACCTCTCCCGGACGTCGTCACTATCGACACCATTGCCACTCCCGAGGGGTCATACGGTATGGGCAAGCTCGTCGCCGAGATGTTTGTCAATGAGTACACTCGTCGCGGCTTTGTCGATGGCCGTATCCTCCGTCTCCCTACCATCGTCGTCCGCCCCGGTGTCCCCTCCGCCGCCACATCCGCCTTCATCTCGGGCATCATCCGGGAACCCCTCCACGGCGTCGAGGGTATCTGCCCCGTCGGAAATGGCATGGACTCGCCCGAGCTCAGCCTCTCGGCTTGGCTCGCCAGTCCCGAGACCACCATCAAGAACTTTGTCATTGCCAAGCACGTCCCGGCCGACAAGTTCCTCCCCCAGACCCGCGTGGTCTACCTCCCTGGTTTCACTGCGAGCGTCAGAGATGAGCTCGAGGCGCTGGAGAAGGTTGCCGGGCCAGAAGTGTTGAAACTGGTCAAGTTCAAGGTGAGTCATGAAGGTATTGCATGGTTCGTCTGCTGACTTGTAGGATGACCCCATCAACCGTCGTATTGTCGGCTCATGGCCCGCCAAATTTGACAACAGCTACCCCTGTGGTTTGGGTTTCGTGGCGGACGAGGGAGGGATGGTACCTATTGTCCAACGCTTCAAGAACGCTGTTGAGGCTGGTCTCGCTTAGATGTTGCTTTCTTGGGCATTATGTACCACATGTATCTGGTCTTCTGGGTACTGTGCTGCAGGCCACCGCACTCCATGCGCTTCTGACTCGCAGCTCTTCGCGGCTGTGCGTACTCAAATGCCACTCATGACGCGTGATCTCAGAATAGCTCGTACCTGGTTTCAGTCCCAAAATACACGCCTGGAATGTGTTTCAAACCATATCATGACGTGGTGAGTCTCGGATCTAACTCTGCACAGCTGCTTGCGGACGGCGGCGGAGCGGCGAGAGGGGGATCTGGACAGGGGAGAAGAACTGGGACGAGGAATAAATGAGGACTCGCCTCTTCCTGCCACTTCTTTCTCTCTCTGCTGGATCACTCGCCTCTCCTCGTCTCTCGACCTCCGCACCCGCCGACGCACAACCTCGGAAACCGCCGGCACCTCCGCTTCTGCCGTTGAGCCGAACCTAAAGCGCCTCAAGTCCTTTGGAACGGACGCTCAACAAATTTGGAGGACACCATCTTCAACTTTGCTTTAACATCTCATCCCACCTGATCCACGATGTCCGTCACCCCTGAAGCACCAGGCGCCATGGGCCCAACCATGACCGAGAAGCCCGCCAAGCGATCCATGTTTGGTGGTCGCCACAAGCAGGCCGGCGAGGCGGAACTACAGCAGCATCAGCAGGATCGGAGGGGGTTCTCGCAGGGCTTCTCTTTGCTCAGGTGGCTTAAGTGAGTACTGGCTGCGAGCTGGATCCTGATGGGGCTGACCTCCAGGCTGCATGGCATCGACCTCATCACTATGGCTGCCATGGGTGCAGTCGGTCTGGGTGTCTATGAGGCCAATCCAGGTACGTCCTTTCACTTTCATGATCAACCTCGGCTGACTGGCCAGCTCCAAGCCGTTCCTTCCCAGTCTTCAACCTGGATGGGAACATCGCATACCCAGAGTTTGCGTACCCAGTACGTTCACCTCACAGATGGATCTACTGGTCAAAGTGTGGCTGATATAGACAGCTCAGAAAGAACATTATCCCCATTTGGGCGGCCGCGTTCATGGTGAGTGGAGACATCGCGAAGCTGACGAACCTAGGCCTTCTTCATCCCTGCTCTCTTCTTTGTGCTTTTCCAGATCAGAATCCGAAACATCGAGTCGCTGTTAGGGACGACGATGGGTCTGCTAGAGTCACTGAGTACGTACGACCTGGCCTGAGCTTGCGTGGATGAGCTGACCTTCTAGTCACCGGAGCGGTATTCCAGGTCTTCCACAAGTGGCTCATTGGAGGGTTGAGGCCTCACTTCTTGGGTATGTACGCCTTGTATAGTGCAAGACCACGAGCTGATACAACAGATGTTTGCCAGCCAGACGTGTCCAAAATCACACCATCTGGTAACGGCTTCCAGCGGATCATGTACGACCGGAGTATCTGTACCGGGTAAGCACGCTGTCATCGTCCTCCGGCCAAGCTGATGTGATAGTGACCAGAACGAGATCAATGACTCGCTCGAGAGCTGGATGTGAGTTCTCAGTTTGCATACAAGTCGTGAGAACGGAGCTCATGGTGTGAAGGTCGGGCCACTCCACGGCCGCGTTTGCGGGCTTTGTGGTATGTCATTGACTAGATCAGGAGAGCCCGGCTGATCAGCAGTACCTCTTCCTCTACTTCAACGCACAGCTGAAGGTCATGTCCAACCACCGCCCCGCGTAAGCTTCCCTCTGATGTTTGCAGGATGAGAGCTGATTCACAGGTACTGGAAAATGGTCCTTACGATCGCGCCTCTCCTTGGCGCCTCGCTTATTGCTGCCTCTCTCACGGTTGACGAGTTCCACAACTGGTACGACTGCCTCGGCGGAGCGGTGACCGGCACCCTTTGCGCGTTCGTCGCGTACCGCAAGACCTTTGCTGCCACCTGGGACTTCCGTTTCAATCACATCTTACTGCCTCGTAAGTTCCCAGCTTTGGAAGGGAGTAAGTCACTGAAGAATCAGGCACGACCTCGCTCTTCCACCGTCACCCCACCGACGGGGGAATGCACCACGCTCAATTCGACTACTCGACCGGCGAGACTCGGATGTACGCCCCTGCTGCGAGCGAGGGTGGTTGGAGGACTGACTGGACTATGAGCGGGGCACCAAGCGATGCTGCGCGAGTGGCGGTCTAGGGCGGGTTATGATTCAGGACTCAGGCGAGGGGCTATACGGTCAGGACAGGGCAATACACGGCAATGAAGATCTAATATACTGTACGATCTGTTCATAGTGAGTATTATATGGTGCACAGCGTTCTTCCTGCCCGTGATCCCTTCAGTAAGATGCTCAGTACTGCCGCGACCGAGACCTCAAGTCCTCAGAGACTGAGCAAGGACAGCTTGCAAGGAGAGGACGTCTCGCGTCTCGGCTTTGAGGTTAGCCGAAGTACGTCATCGCTCGGCTGATCAAGACTTGCCTCCACCCCTCCACTCGGCACTTTGCTCGGCACTATATAGGTCGGCTGCTTCTGCTCTTCACCTCCCACATCCCACTTCGAATACACAATGAGCTTCATTCAGGTAAGGATGCAGTATTGACCGGCGGACACGTTCTGACTGGCTCAGCTGGTCACCATCAACGCGAAAGAGGGTAAGGGCGCGGAGATCCGGAGGCGTAAGTGACAGCGCGAATGTTCCTGGTGATGGCGCTGACCTGTCAGACCTTGAGCAGGTGTACGAGGATGTCAAGGCGAACGAGCCTGGAACCAAGAAGTACCACATCGGAGTGGACACCAAAAACTCGGACACCATCTGGCTCTGGGAGGAGGTGCGTCGGTTCTACTTCTTGAGCGATGAGCCTGCTGACCAGGATAGTACGAGAGCGATGCGGCTCTTCAGGACGGTGAGTCACCAGTATGAACGAATAGATGCATTGGGTATGGGAGCTTGCTGATGCTTTAGTACACCGGAAGGGGAAGCCATACTTGGGTGGGTCATGGCGTTCGCAACATGCCTGTGACCGGCTGACAACGCAGAGTTCATGTCGCAGAAGGACAACCTGATCGGCGGCTTCCAGATCCAGAGGCTCGACAAAGTCAACTAGATGCTATGCACCTTGGTCTGTTGAGGCGAACCGTGAGGATCGCTATCGAGGAAAGCAAAATCATCTACTGGACTGAGCGGCGGCCGTTCATGTTAGATTGTAAACCTTCACGAACATCGAAATGCCAATCCACCTTCAGACATGATGGTGTCCGCGCTGAGATGTACACTTTGACTCGACCTGCATGATCTAGATAGCTCCCTAAGCTTTGCCGATACAACCGAACAGCTTGAACAACTTCTCGCACTCGTTGATGACCACCTCGGTCGCGTCCTCAATGGCCTCGGGCATGGGCTTAGTCTTGAGTCCCTCGCAGAGGTTCTCGATGTAGGGATCACGAATCCACGAGTTGACATTGATCTGTCCGTCAGCGCGAGGCACACTGGTAGGAATGAAGAACCTACCTTGCTGACACCAGCCTTGATCATCTGGCCCCACATGTGTTCGGGGAGCTCGTCGGTACCGTGAGCGCAGATGGGGATACGACCCTTGAACTGCTTTGACAAGGTCTCAAGCCTACATTATTAGCTTCATAGCAGTTACACATCGCCTAAGCTCACAGTTGCATGTCCCACTGGCCATCGGCACCTCCGAATGGGACGTACGATCCGTGTCGGTTTCCAACACACGGTGCGAGGATGTCGGCTCCAGTCCTTCGCTATCAGCCTCGCTCAATATGCTACTGGACTCACCTCTTCAAGAACTCCTCAGCCTTTGCGGGGTCAGTCAGAATCGTCCCCTCAACCTGACGGAGACCGGCTTCACCGCCCTCCAGACGACCGAGCTCCACTTCGGTTCGCACCCCAGCGGCGTTGCATCGCTTGATCCAGGGAATGGCGATGTTGATGTTCTCCTCATCGGTCTATCCGTCAGCTTGATATGGTGAATAGGCGGCGACAACTTACATCCGCGTGCGACGCATCCACCATGATCGAGTCAAACTTGATCCCCTTCTCCGCGAGTCCGACAGCGAGCTCGAGCTGCTCATCGTTTGTAGCGTGGTCGAGGTGGACAGATACGGGGACGGAAGCATTGTGCGCCCTGCAAATGTTAGCGACAGCTTTACTACAGGTGCTTGGCGCTTACATGTCAAGCAGGAGCTGAAGGAACGGTCCTCCGCCGTACTGCAGAGTCACGGGGAAGAGTTGCACAATGACAGGAGCCTTGAAGCGCTCTGCAGCGCGAATGACACCGACTACTTCTGCCCAGTCGTAGCAGACTTGCGACAGGACACCATCTGCCCTTGTCAGCATTCCACGTCGCGCCTTCTAATGCGTAACGCACAGCCGCCAGCTTCAGCTTTGGCGAGGATATCAAGCGTGTGATTGTTCTTGGTCGACATGGCGTTGGCCGATTTGGTTGCTGCTAATGATGTAGATGAGCTAAGTCTGATAGTCGAGCTGGTCTTGAAAGCTTGACGCTTGACTTGCTTGATCGCTTCATCCCCCATGCTCGAGTGAAGCGGTCCCCTCCTCGGGCCGGCCCGGTTAGGGCCGGCTACGTTTCCCGCGGATTGCGTTGTCTTGGACGTTGAACCCGGTGACATGTGACTTCGCCTCCTGTGACCATATCACACCGTGCGTCACGTCACGCTACCGGAAAGAAAGCAATTGAAGTTGTGACTGGATCAGTGTGGCTGATGTGACCCGTCCGCCTGAGACATCTCGGCATCTGACGACTAGAGTCGCATCGTTCCGGCCGTTGGTCGCCTTGAGTCCCTCGGCCCTCGGAGTTTCATTCCCTTCCGCTCGACGGCTGTCCTAGGCTGTCCTGCGCTGCAGCAGACATCGTGCCGATCCCTGTCGGGATTTTCGGACCTCCATCTTTTCGGTCTCAAGCTATAGATAGCCCCGCATCACTCCCGCATACCTCTCCGCATCCCCGGAACAATCGCTGCGGGGCCTCGCCAAGTACGCCGTCTCTCCCCCTGCCCGAAATGGCTCTTGACTTATAGAATCGCGAAACGAATCCTCTATAAGTACCCCAGACAACTGACAGGTGCCCCGTCTCTTCGGTCTCACTGCATCTTACCCCAAGCATAACCGCACCGGGTGGCAAAACGATCTCATCTTACCATCTCACTCACCTCCACCATGTCCGACCACGCGGATGACCGCAAGGTGTCCCACGACTATGTCGAGGACTCTGGCAGCGTTGATCTCAATGCTGTAGCCATGGCAGCGTCATACGTTCCTGGAACCGCTGCCGAGAAGGCGTTGGTTTGGAAGATCGACAAGCACATTATCGTGAGTCTTCTTTTTTATTTCGAGGGTGCTTTTCGTCGCCGAGCTAACTCATCCAGCCCACCATCTGGTTGCTGTACATGTTGGGGTATCTCGACCGAGCCAACATCGGGAATGCCAAAACAGGTGAGATTGTGCTCGTCCCGATTCTCAGACCGAGCTGACCAAACAGGCGGTCTCGAGCGTGACCTCAACCTTTCCTCGACCCAGTACTCCATAGTGCTTCTTGTATTCTTCGTCAGCTATGTTCTTTTCGAGATCCCGAGCAACCTTTTGATCGCCGTGAGTCCTGATTCGCATTGTTGGGTGAAGATTCAGGCAAAAGAAGGCGATTCTTGTTATTTTTGGGATTTTTCGGGTTTTGGGAGAGATATCCTCGCCACCTGTCGACAAGAGCTTACATGTACAGCGCGTTCGTCCCGGTGTATACCTCTCTGCCCTCTGTGTCCTCTGGGGAGGTATCGCTGCGTCCATGGCCGCCGTCAGCAACTGGCAGCAACTCGCCGCCGTCCGTTTCGCTCTCGGTGTGGCGGAGGCTGGGTTCGCACCTGGTGTCGCTTTTTACCTGTCCTCTTGGTGAGTATTGTGTAGCTGCGTATGGGATAGTGATCGCGGTACAACGAGCTAAACTGATCATCAGGTACAAGCGGTACGAACTCGCATCTCGTTTCAGTATCTACTACACCGCCACCGCCGTTTCGGGCGCCTTTTCTGGTCTCCTCGCCGGTGTCATTACTCAGTATCTCGACGGGGCTCGCGGCTACAAGGGATGGCAATGGCTCTTCGTGCGTACTTCTACTCACAGATGTTATCAACCATACTGACAATCAGCTCATTGAGGGTTTGGCTTCATCCTTTGCCGGTCTCTTCGCCTGGTTGATTCTTCCGGACTACCCTTCCACCACCAAGTGGCTCACCCCCGAAGAGCGTATCCTCGCTGCTCAGCGTCTCGCCTATGACGGTATCGGTCACACTCAAGGCGCCACCGCCAACGTCGGCGAATGGGAGGCCTGCAAGATGGTCTTCAAGGACTGGCGGTCGTGGCTCTTTGTGGTCATGTACATGCTCTGCACCGGCGCCCAGACCATACAGTAAGTCTTGCCCCCTCCGTACCTATCTCAAATCTCAAAGTAGACAGCTGACGCTGGTAGGTACTTCGTCCCCACTTTGGTAGGCGCTCTAGGATGGACTGGCTTCGTCGGACAGTATCATACCATCCCATTATATGCCTGCGCGTTCGTGTGTGAGTGCTCAAAAATGTCGCTGTCAGCCATCGCTCACGAATATAAGTTATTCTCTTCTTCTGCTTCGCCGCAGACCGTCTGCAGAAAAAACCTCTCTTCATCTCGATCGCTGGCGGTCTCGGTTGTGTCCTCTTCATCATCGTCGTCGCCAATACCGTCCGGATGGTCCAGTACGTCTTCATCATCCTCGCATTTGGCTGTATCTACGCCCTCCCTCCTCTCATCCTCACCTGGGTACCCAATATCCTCTGCGCCCCCGCCGAGAAGCGTGCGGTCGCCATCGCTCTTGTCAACGCCCTCGGTAACTCTGCATCCATCTACGGTGTCTTCCTTTGGCCCGCCACAGACGCGCCACGGTATATTCCAGGCTTCTCGGCTACGACTGCCTGGATGGGTGCTATCTGCATCCTCGCTCAAGTTGCAAACTACCTTTTCAAGAAGTACCCCATCGAGCAGATTGACGCGGATGAGGTGGTCAGACAGGAGATTGAGAAGCAGAGGAGGACGGGTAGGATCATAGTCTAGGTCTTGTGTCAGTATCTGTAGTTAGGATTGACTTTGTTTTGAATGTAGGGCAAGGGAAAATGAAATGTATGAAGAATCAGGTCGCCACTTTCGCTATGTTTCAGATTGACATAAGGAACGAGGAGTTGAGCAGTTTTCCCACGATCCACCTGGGGGTTCGAATCCTACCAAAGTCGGCGTTTGGCGGGAATATAAACGGTTGCCATCAGCGATTTCGGGAGCGTAAATTCGGTTGCCGTTGACGTCCACACCGTGGCTTAATAAGTGGTAAAACTGCAGCCCGTCATTAAAAGACGTTTAAATAGAGTGATGATGTCCCGGGTTCGAGCCTGGCATCGTTTGCGATCCTGGAGTGTTTAATCCCAGATGAATGAGAGTGTTATTGGGCGGGTACCCGCCAATTGGCGCCGTGTAGACACGTTACAACACCTTCGACTCGTGATTACCGGCGTTTCCCGGTAACGCGCCCACTATCGAGCTCTGGTTCCGATTAGAGTAGGCTTAAAAGTGTCATATTGATAGTTTCCATGCATACAACAACACCGGTCCACTTGCGCTGAGCCCTGCTGAGCCCACTTCAACACCATCAATCACCATCAACAACGACATGTCGGCCGCGATGCGCACAGGTTTCAAGCTAGCAAGCGAGGCTGGGGCGACCGCGAGGACGTGCTCGGCCTGTCGCCAGACAAAGCTCCCCCGGCTGCCCTTGCGAGCCACTGCGATCCCTACTATCCGATCGTTCGGGACAACCAGCCGGAGATGGGCAGAGGTAAAGCCTGGACCTGCCTTGAGTCAGACAAATCGTACGTCGACCTAGTTTTGCGTCAGCGCATAGCTGATCGCCCTCCAGGAGCTGAGATCACACTCCGTCGGTTCTGGAAGACCGTGCACATCAAGGAGGAAGAGGACGGGCTGCTCATCACGCTGGATCATCGTAATCTCAAGACGCCATCCGGGACAAAGTTGGTCCTGCCAAAGGATCGGAGATTGCTGGCGCTGCTCATAGCGAATGAGTGGGAGAATCAGGATGAGATCCTAAAGCAGCATGCGTTGCCCCTGGTGAGTTCCTCGTAGCGAGACGAGATCGTAGCTGATATGGCAGACATCATTAGCGTCCAGAGCTATAGACGGAATGCAAGATCCAAAGATCAGGCCTGGCGTCATCGACGCGCTCATGGACTATCTCGAGACAGATACGATCTGGTCAGTCCCGCTCAGTCTCTCTCCGATGCCTGGAACTGACATTCAGCTATCCCGAGGAAAAGCCCGAATCACTCGTCAAGCTGCAGCATCAGTATTGGGACCCGCTCTTCAACTTGATGAAGAAGAACTATGGGGTTGAGCTCGCGCTAGCAGAGGGGTTTTCACCTGCCAAGCAGCCAGAGGAGACCGTGAAGGTGTTGCGGGGCGTAGTGGAGGACATGGATCACTGGGAGCTTGCCGGTGAGTCCTGCTTCCTAGTCTGACTCCGTCGCTTCCCGTCACACACATAAGTGTGAGACAGCTACCGGGCGGGCGTATCGGTAGTTGTCGTCAGCCCCACCGTGACCAGCCAGCATTACACTGCTCCCTCCTCCTTTGCTTCCCCACTCGGTCGATCAGCTTCGTATTCTTGAATCCCTTCGTTCTTCTTCCTAAATCAGAGCCGCTCTCGTTAGCGATCCCCTGGCTGACAACGTAGCGTTCGAGCGCGCAGTATACGCCTCAAAATCCTTTGTTATCGCTTTGGCAGTTTGCAAGGGCCATCTGACAGCGCACGAGGCATCTGAAGCGGCGCACGTCGAGGTCAGGGACCAGATCAGGCGGTGGGGAGAGGTAGAGGACAGTGAGTGCTTTGCAGGATACCTGTAAAACCGGAGACTGGACTGACTTGACTAGCTCATGATGTGGACTACCAGGACATCCGGCGGGCATTGGGTAGCGTAGCTTGTATCTTAGTCAAGGCATGATACAGCGCCATGACGCTATGCATCTCGGGAATGGCTTTGAATGCCAGTATACATCGTCCTTACAGGCTTGGGCAGAACTCAGTGCTTTGCCTCACAGCAAAGACCACAAAGGTGGAGGGCAGCGGTGGAGGTCACCGATCAGAACTTCCTCGCTCTTTGTACTTCCTTTCTCCTCGCTTTTCGCATCTATCATTACTGCCGCCTGGTGTCCTCATCCCGGTACCCGGTACTATTGTACTCTGTATCAGAAACAGAGCTGGTGTCATGGATCCGTTTACAAATTTCGAGGGCGCAAGCCAGGTAAATCGACCTTCCCAGCTGAACTCTGGCCACCTCCTTCGCATCTTTGGCTGACAAGCAGTACGGGGCCGAGGACGACTCCACCTCCTTCTACTCTTCCGTTCCATCTCAGGTCTCCGTCCGGATTCCCGCTGTCGCTCCCAGCAGACCGGCAGCGCATGACGGACAACACTCGTCCGATCTGAGCCTGGCGCTAGAAGATCTGTCTTTGGACAATACGACGTCGAACCACATTCACGCCACTGTACGGAATGGCTACGAAGAGGACTTTGAGGGATATGCAGAGGACGTAGTGGAGGAGGTGAATGTGGAGCATGCGTGCAGGTGGGTCTACACCAAACGAAGGGTGGACAAACGCTGACGGGCAGTTATTGTGGAATCCATAATCCACAGTGTGTCGTCAAGGTCAGTGTTGCTGTCGGCAGCCTTGACCCACTGACATTAGCTGACATGACCAGTGCCTTCCCTGCAACAAGTGGTTCTGCAACTCCCGAGGAAACACCTCGGCATCGCATATCGTCAACCACTTGGTCAAGGCCAAGCACAAGGAGGTTGTTCTGCACCGGGACAGCGCGCTCGGCGAGACCATCCCAGAATGTGAGCTGAGGGTCTCTCCTTCCTGTCTGAACAAGGGTAAAGCTGACGTCCAGGTTATAACTGCGGGAGCAAGAACGTCTTCATGCTGGGCTTCATCCCCGCCAAGAGCGATACCGTCGTTGTGCTGCTTTGTCGGTAGGTCCACCTCGATACTGGTATCTTGTCCCTGGCTGACCCTCAGTCAACCCTGCGCAGCCCTCACCAGCTCGCGCGATATCAACTGGGACACTTCACAGTGGTCCGCCATCATCGACGACCGGTCTTTCCTGTCCTGGCTGGTCAAGGTGCCGTCCGAGGCGGAGCAGCTCCGAGCGAGACAGATCTCCATGTCGCAGATCGCCAAGCTCGAGGAGATGTGGCGGGAGAACCCCATGGCCAAGCTGGAGGATGCTGAGGCTCAGACGGGAGAGGAGGAGATGCAGCCCATCCTTCTGAGGTGAGTGGTGTCCCGGGTCGGCCAAGTGCATGGCTGACGAAACAGATACGAAGACGCCTATCAGTACCAAAACATCTTTGGCCCGCTCGTGAAGATCGAGGCGGACTACGACAAGCGCATGAAGGAGGCGCAGACCGAGAGCGACATCATTGTGCGATGGGATATGGGTCTGAACCAGCGGCGTCTGGCTTGGTTCAGCATGCCAAAGCTGGAGAGTGGGGAACTGAAGCTGGCGGTGGGCGATGAGCTAAGGTTAAAGTTTACGGGGATGACCTCGGCGGGGACGGGCGGTATGAGGGGTTTGCAAGCGCTGAACAGGCTGGGCGCTGGGCATGCGGATTCGACATGGGAGGGTGTGGGGAGTGTGGTCAAGATCCCCAACAGTGAGTCAATCATCAGCTCGCAAGGACTGGACTGATGAACAGACGTGTCGGATGAGATCTGCTTGGAGCTCCGCCGCAGCGATAACTGTCCGGTCGACTGCACGCATGGCTTCACCGTCGACTTTGTCTGGAAAGCCACCAGTTTTGACAGGATGCAGGCGGCGATGAAGACATTTGCGGTGGACGAGAAGAGTGTTAGCGGATACATCGTGAGCTGCGCGAACAATTTCATAGTGCTCCAGCTGACTTGCAGTACCACAAGCTGCTCGGCCACGAGCTCGAACCTCAGGTTCTGCGCACCCAGATGCCCAAGCGGTTCTCGGCGCCCAACCTGCCCGAACTCAATCACTCGCAAATGGCAGCGGTCAAGGCGGTACTTCAGAAACCGCTCAGCTTGATTCAAGGTCCACCAGGTACCGGCAAGACCGTCACATCCGCCTCGATCGTCTACCACCTGGCCAAGATGAATTCTGGCCAAGTCCTCGTCTGCGCACCCTCCAACGTCGCGGTCGACCATCTCTGCGAAAAGATCCACCACACCGGTCTCAAGGTGGTCCGTCTCGCCGCCAAATCGCGAGAAGCGCTCGATTCGTCCGTCGCGTTTCTATCTCTGCACAACCAGGTCGCCAATGCCGATACCCATCCGGAACTCCAGAAGCTCATCCAGCTTCGTGACAGCATGGGCGAATTGAGTCAGAGTGACGAGCGCAAATACAAGGTGCTCGTGAGGGCGTGTGAGCGGGATATACTCAACGCGGCGGACGTCATCTGCGTGACGTGTGTGGGGGCGGGTGATCCGAGATTGGCCAAGTTCAAGTTTAGGACGGTCTTGATTGACGAGGCGACCCAGTCTGCCGAGCCAGGTGAGCCATCAACTCTCATTTGCGATACTACAGTCCCCCTGTATTCAATCTCCATTCTTGGCTACAGCTTTGTGTCAAGTGCTTCTTGAACGAAGGAGTCTTGACTGAAGGAGAGAGGGGAGAAGGGGATGGTTGCGTGAATAGGACGATGCTGATTTCCAGAATGCATGATCCCCCTCGTGATGGGATGCAAGCAGGTCGTACTCGTCGGCGATCACCAGCAGCTCGGACCGGTCATCATGAACAAAAAGGCCGCCAAAGCTGGACTATCGCAGTCCCTCTTCGAACGCCTCGTCGTCCTCGGGAATCGCCCCATCCGGCTGCAGGTGCAATACCGAATGCACCCGTGCCTCTCGGAGTTCCCCTCCAACATGTTCTACGAAGGCACGCTGCAGAACGGAGTCACCGCGCCCGAGCGGCTGCGCAAGAACGTCGATTTCCCCTGGCCGGTCCCTGAGACCCCCATGTTCTTCCACCAGAACTTGGGGACCGAGGAGATCTCATCCAGCAGTACCTCCTTCCTCAATCGCACGGAAGCGAGCAACGTCGAAAGGATGGTCACTCGGTTCTTCAAGTCGGGCGTCCTGCCGTCCCAAATTGGCGTAATCACCCCGTACGAGGGTCAGCGTTCGTACATCGCGACATACATGCAGCTGCATGGGTCGCTCAAGAAGGAGCTGTACAAGGAGGTGGAGGTGGCGAGTGTGGATGCGTTCCAGGGGAGAGAGAAGGACTATATCATCCTCTCGTGTGTGCGGAGTAACGAGCATCAGGGGATTGGGTTCTTGAATGACCCGAGGCGGTTGAATGTCGCGTTGACGAGGGCGAAATATGGGGCGGTGATTTTGGGGAATCCAAAGGTCTTGAGCAAGGTGAGCTGGTCTGTTACAAATTAGGGACAAGCTGACAAGCAGCACCCGCTTTGGCTGTACCTCTTGACCCACTTCAAGGAGAAGGGCACCTTCGTCGAGGGTCCGCTGAGCAACCTCCAACCCAGCATGATCCAGTTCAGCCGGCCCAAAAAGACACTTGCTGCTGCTATGGACCCCTTCAAGCGGCACGAGACATCTGCCAACGAGTTCCTTGGTTTGTCTGCCCACTGATCAATCATATAGGAGCTAATCAGCAGGTCGTGCCCCCGCCCCGGCTGCCAACGGCCGATTCGACCCGTCCTACTATCGCACGCACGACCCGACCGCCTACGTTCCCGGCGATGCCCAATCCGTCGTCTCCCAAGCCATCTCCTCCTTCCCTCTCGGCTCTGCCATTCCCAACGGAAAGAACAAGACCTACACCGGCTACGCCTCGTCCATCATCTCTCAGCAGCCCATCGGGATGTCGGGTTCAGACGCGGTCTCGCAGGCCGGCTCCATCCTCCCCGGCAGTCGCGTCACGTACAACCAGTTTGACCGCTTGCCTGGCGGAGCTGTACCCAATGCAGGGATGAGTGGGGTCGGGCGGCGCAGGCTGTCAGTGGGCAGTATGGCGCAGAGCGACGCCCCCACGGCGTCGATGTACGCGTACGGGTACAAGACGGGAGATGACGAGACGTCCTCGATCGCCCCGAGCCAAGCGGGCATGACCGAGTTCTAGTCGAGGCATCGGCCATGGAGTGGGCTCAGACAAGAGCATTCTACTGCTAGAGCTGGGACTGGCGAAGCTCACGCGGACGGGCAGAGCTGTCTATAGCAAAGTCGCGTCGAGACCGTCAGTGCGAGGCGTAGTCGATCCAGACGGGGAGGTAACGCTGTAGTGCAAGGTCACGGAGAGGGGGTAGGAAGAGCAGACATCAATGCATACAATCTAGCCATTTGTATCGTTCCTACTTCGTCTGCCTTACTAGTCTCTTGCACCTCTCTCGACTTGCACGGCATCGCCGGCTCGCCGCTCGGACTCCGCGCTCGGAGTCGGCGCGGAGCTTGCTTACGAATTGGGTTTACGCAATCCAGGGATTTGCCACCGAATGGAGGCGTTTCAGTTGCCCCGCACCTCCGACCAAAACAATTTTACCTTGTCCATACCGCCGGCACAGAACGCGTCAACTTGCGTTCCCTTCGAGGCAGACAATGGGAGACAGCAGCACTGAGATGAGTGGAAGCTACCGATGGAAGAGCCACATTCGGCGAGGTCCTTTGGGCGGCACACGCTTCCATTAGGGGGAACAAGGGTGGGGTCCGAGCTATTTGGACACTTTAGATGAGTTGAAACACGGAGTAAGGGGGAAGGAGGGACACGGAGGGGATCCAAGCTTGTCGCGCTGGGCCTCCGCTAGCGTCTCTGAGCTGCACGAAACTATTTCTCGCCACCCACTCCTCTTGACTCTGTCCATCTCCTTTCATCCTTCCTTCTCTATCACTTCTATCCTTGTTGTCATACTCACCAACTATCACCCCCACACTCCTTAATAGTCCCAACAACAACAAGCAATCATGTCCACCGCTACCGAGATCAAGGTGAGTCTTCTTTCCCCGCTTGGATCCCTTCCTTATCTTCCATCCCCTTCCACCAGTCGAGGAGGTGGCGAGGGGTGATGAGATCCATGGTCAGCTGTAGCCTGAGTCTGCTCGCCCCTCCGCCCTAGATCTACTGGACATCAAACACGAAACACCCCTCACACCACTCCGCGACCCCTTCCTCTCCTCTGCCCCCGCTGTCCATTATTGTTGTCTCACCTTACCCCTTGACTGGGCTGGTCGACACGCCATGTTGGCTGCGCAACACCCAAACATCCTCTCCTGCATCCCTCTTATCAAACGCTTCACATCTTCATCTTCCCTCTCTACATACTTCTGCATAGACCCCATCGAGACGCTCGCTAACACCTTTCTTTATCACTCAACCCAACCTATACCCACCACAATGACTCTCCTCAACTACATTCAAAACATGTCCCAAACCCACCTCGCTGGCCACCTCTCTCCCAAATCTCGCCCAGCCACTCCCCTCCCATCCGAACCTGTCACACCTATCGACGCCGAACCACCTGTGCTTGTATACGAACCTACCCCCTCTGACTCTGCCGTGGACGCCTTTGTCGATGCGCCCACCGACCCTATCGCATCCCCTGACGCCGCCGCTTCTGAACCAACCCCAACTCCTGTATCTGCCCCTGCCCCCGAGGTCACCATGATCGCTCTCGTGCCCTCGATTCCCGAAGAGCAGCCCGTCGCCGCTGAGCCTGTCGCACTTGCTGCCCCCGTCGAGGCTGTCAACGCCGAGGAGGTCAAGGAGACCCCCGCCCCTGTCGCAGAGGTCGAGGCTGCCCCCGTCGCTGAGGTGACGCCTGTGGTTGAGGAAGTGAGTCATTCGTTGCCCTCGCGGTTCAAGCTGACAAGCAGGCCCACAAGCAGCCCACCACCACTCACGCCGAGACAGGTACCCTCCACACCCCCGTCGAGGCTGCAACCACCGTTGACGGTACCCCAGCCGAGGCCGCCGTCGAGGAGACCCCTGTCGCTGCCCCCGCCACCGAGACCAAGGAGGAGAAGAAGGAAGAGAAGAAGGTGGAGGTCAAGGTAGGTCTTCTATAGTGTCAGTTGTGAGCCCCGCTGACATACCAGGAGAAGGTCGAGAAGACCAAGGCCGAGAGCAAGGGCTTCTTCGCCAAGCTGTTTGGCGGCAGCAAGAGCCCCAAGAAGGAGAAGAAGGTCAAGACCCCCAAGGTATGTTGCTTACCTTTGTTTGGCGCCGAGCTGATCTCTAGACCGAGGAGGCTGACCCCACCCCCGTCACCGCCGCAGATACCCCAGCCCCCGCTGCCACCGAGCCGATTGCCGAGGTCAAGGCTGAGGAGGTCGCTGAGCCAAAGGCTGAGATCACCGGTGTCGCACTCGCTGCCGAGCCGGTCGCCCAGGCTCCCGTGCAGGTCGAGGAGGCGCCCGTCGCTTCCACTTCCGCCGTTGTTGAGCCCGAAGCTGTCAAGGAGACGTGAGTCATCGCATCATACTTGCTTGAATATCGTCTGATTATCAGTGAGACCACCGCTGCCCCGGTCGAGCCCGTTGCCGAGTCCAAGACCAAGGAGACCACTGCCGCCGAGAAGGACGTGAGTGCTTCTACTCTCCACTCGGTCACTTGCTGATTCCCAGGTCAAGGCCATCAAGGCTCACCGCCGCATATCGACCCGGTTGACATCCTTCGTCAAGGGTATCGGTAAGAAGGAGCACCACGCCGGCAAGGAGGAGCACGTCAAGGACGCCGCCGCAGAGCCCGCCGCCGCAGATTCGACCCCGGTCGTCAGCGATGAGGCGCCCAAGATCGCCGAGCCCACTCCTTCCGAGCCCATCTCGATCGAGGAGCAGGTAAGCTATCATAGTCATTGCCGTGAGCCCAGCTGACGATCGTAGAAGCCCGCACCAACGACGACCCACGCTGCACCCCCAGCCGCCCCCGTCGTAGCGACTGCGGCCTGAACGACATTTCTCCCTTCGGCGCCTCCCCTTAGATCCTTGCCTTGTGCATGTTTGCCTGTCTTACCTATATAGCCTTATCACCTTTAATTAGCCGCATCAGTCGGTCCTTCCCCTCCTGAATGAACAGCTTGAAACCTTCGCTTCGTACTTTGTCGTTACGACCCTTTTGCTCGGTTCTTCTTTGACTCTTGCTTAGCGGTGAGAGGCGTGGATTAGTCGGCAGAGGAATGATCATGCATGGCATTCGATGATGCGAATGACAGGCAGCAGGCCAGATCGCTCCTCGTGCTCATGAGCTCCTCTTCTGTGTAAGCTGTACAGACGCTATTCGATCCCCCTAGTGGAACGACCTCCACCTTGACTGAACCAGAATTTCCACGCAGGCAAAGCAACAACAAGCATCCACCCTTCACACGCCCAATACCTACACCATGTCCGGCATAGCATCATCTTCCCGCCCCCAATCGAAAGCCCAGCGGATAGGCTCGCTCCTCTTTTGTCCCGTATGCGGCACGCTCCTTGACCTCCCCGCGGACGACAAGGACGATATCGAGTGCCATCAATGCGGCCGGTCTGAGCCTGCTTCATGTGCGTTGGTCTCTACTCCCGCTTCGAGAGCTATCCAATCCGGAGGGAGAAGTACGGTACTCAGGTGCTGATACTATAGCGTACGAAAACAACCCCACCAAGACTTACTCCTCACCTAATGCTTTCCCAAGTCAACTCCGGGCCAAGCGCGCGTTGGTGCAAAATACCCAGACAGGCGGCGAGGCAGCCAAAGACAGAGATCCAATTGTAAGCTATTTTCCACTGGTCTACGGCCAATCCTACGTGTCTAGCTTTAGGCGGAGTAGCTGACTCTGTGTAGGCGCAAGAAAAATGTCAAAAGTGTGGGCATATAGGGTTGAGTTATAAGGAGATGCAATTGCGGTCGGCGGATGAAGGTAGTACGATCTTCTACAAGGTAAGCTTGAGACCTGCGATGAGCTTTGCATGACAAGAAAGAGCTGATGATGTAGTGTATGAGCTGTGGAGATCAGACTTCTACCAACAACTAGGGTCTTTACACTCATCTTGCCCTTCTTGTGCTTGCTCTTCCCGTCTACGGTCGTCATATCACTATCAAGTACGCCCTGTGTTGTATATCTCACCCTCATGTCATGCAGCTTATATTGACCGCCTCGTCCTGTGTCTTAACCTTGCGCTAACGTGGTCTCGGCAACCCAAACACGAGCCAAGTCACGGGGGCTGTTCCCCCTTCTCCTCTCCTGCGCGGCGCGTCGACAAGGCGTCAGTGACCTTTGTCGAGGGTTTGAGCTCAACCGTAATCACGATCACGTCTCTCAGATATAGTTCGGTGCAACCCGGCGGGCGAGTCAACGTACCGATTGCTTAGTGCAAAGGAAGTTGACCCCCATGCTCTAAGGAACACGGGACGGGCGTATCAATGATGCGGCACAACGTAGATGATATGTACACCCAAAGATACCCAACTACACTAAGTAGAGCCAACGCAACATCATTCCCCTCTACTGACACCGCTCACTTCTTCTGCTCCTGGACCTGGTTAATCAAGCCCTTTCCAGTCACAGCCGAGATCATGTTATCGAACACTCGGATCTCCATCTAGCACATATCAGCTCACTGCGCTATGACACGGATCTGCGGCAGATAGCTCACCTTCTTCTGCGAGTCCTGGGTCTCGGTACCCATGTGGGGGAGAAGGGTAATCTTGTCATTGTTGACGAGACGGGGGTTCACGTTGGGCTCGTCCGGGAAGACGTCAATACCGGCGGAGAAGAGCTGCAAGTCAGCCTGACCTTCTTTTGCTGACTCCGACCTGCGGTCTACTTACCTTGCCGCTGTCCAAAGCCTCAAGGAACGCCTCCTCATCGACCACAGCCCCTCGCGCAGTGTTCACGAGCACACTTCCATCCTTCATCTGGCTGAACTGTTCACGGCCAAAGCTGCCCTTGGTCTTGTCGTTCAGAGGCAAGTTGAGGGAGACGACGTCCGACCTCCGCAGGAGTTCTTCCTGGGACGAGACGTACTCGCATGGGAAGTCACAGGCGGGGGTGATTTCGCGACGGTTGTAGTAGATGACGGTCATGTCGAAGGGAATGAGCATGCGAGCCATGGTCTGAAAGTCAGCGGAGTCAAGTCCCGTGGGTGAGGAGAGCTTACCGATCCGATACCGCCCATACCGATGATACCGAGGACCTTGCCCTGGGGATCCCGAGCGGGTATGAGACCGCCCTTCCACTTGCCGTTCCGGACATTCACCTCGGCGCGGTGGAATTGACGCAGAGCAGAGATGGTGAGGTAGGCACCGACGGTGGCTGTTCCGTGATCGACGGCCATGGGAGTGTGGGACACCTGGATGTCGCGGGCGGTACATGCGTCCACGTCGACTAGAGGGTCAGCTCTGTTTGGTCTCCAGGAGCCCGGTACAAAGCCTACTCTGGTCGTATCCAGCACCGTTGTGGCAGATGTACTTCAAGCTCTTGGGGAGCGCATTAATGAGCTCCTTGTCGAACAGGCCGATGCTGGCTACCGAGTCGTTGTGTCGGTAAATGGCGACAATTTTGCTGTACTTGCCCTTGCAGTCCTCGAAGAAGGCCTCGCGCGTCTTGGAGTCGAACTCCTGGAGGATGTCAGCTGTGTTCTTCCACCTTTTTCCGTGAGGAAGGCAGAAACGGGTAGCTCACAAAGACCTCAGCGACAGCGCCAAGCTTCGACTTCTGCTCCTCCTTGGACCAGACAACACCCTTGGTCGGGTTGGCTGCGGGTCAGCGCCAGACACCTACTGCCACACGGCCACAGATCAACGGAGGACACACCGCAGATAAGAACTTGGGGCTTGGACATTTTGCTGAGAATGGGTATGGGACGGGATAGGCAGATGTGAGGCTGGGACAGGAGACAAGAAGAGAGTACGAACGGTAAAGATCCCCGCGACCTCTCTTGATCTTTGCAGTCGCCTCGGTCCACCGGGCCAGTGCGGACCGGAAACGCCGGCGGCTCACCGAGCCGGTCAGAGCCGAAAGGGGGGGTTGCCGTAATGGCGATGCTTGGCTGGTGCCTGGTGGAGGCACGAGCTTGACGCGCTTCTTCTTCTGAAGGTGTTAAGTTGCTTTGTACTCTTGACACACAGCATAACAGCATAGACCACAAAGAGTAACGGTACATCAAGGCAAACACACAAGATAGCCTCATCTCAAGACCAGGTATCTCTCAAATAGCTTTAAGCTGCCGGTCACGCGTTCAGCACCAACAGACTTCGACGGAAGCTGTCTCACCATGTCCACTAACGAAGTCGACCTCGATGCCATTCTGGCCTTTGCTATCAACCTTGCGCAAGATGTGAGTTTCGGTTCATACCATAAGAGTCAACACTCTCCTCCGTACTGCTTGGCTGATACGGCAGGCGGGCAAGATGATCCGTGATGGACAAGCGAAGCGATTCGCCTCGGAAGCTGCCTCAGAGGATGCCAAGCTGAACAGCGTGGACGTAAGCTTGACTTCGATCCACCCCGTCACTGCATGACGAGGATCTCCAAGCTGTAGCTGACGGATCACAGCTGGTCACAGAGGTGGACAAGGCAGTCCAGGAGTTCATCGAGAAGGCTATCAGCGAGGCCTACCCGGAGCACAAGTTGTGCGTACTCCTGGCGCTGCTCGGACGCTTATACGAGTGCCGGCTGATGAATGTAGTATTGGAGAGGAGACATATGCTGGAGAGAAGATCACTGATGCCCCGACATGGATCAGTAAGTCAGCTCGTCGTGTTATGGTTCCTGCTCGTAAAGGCTGCAGCTGATGCCTCAGTCGAGTAGGCCAAAGTCATTAGCCGTAAGAGTTACAGAGCTAATATAGGCAGTCCTATCGATGGTACTACAAATTTTGTGAGCTGCCAAGGGCTCCGCATTGTAGGGCAGAGCAGAAGCTGACCGGCGAGATTCATGGCTTCCCGATGGTCTGCACCTCTATCGGCCTGGCGCACAAGGGTGTCCCAGTCGTAGGCGTCATCTACAACCCCTTCATGGATCAATTGGTAAGCTCAATTGCTCCCCTTAGCGCTACGATAAGCGGGCGTGAAGCTCACCATCGTAGTACTCTGCTGCGAAAGGGCGCGGAGCGTACCTGAACCAAACTCAAAAGCTTCCTCTGACTGGCAAGGCGAAGCCGCTTCTCTCGCTCGGGCATGCGCTGTATGTCTCTCATAGTCACAGCTAGGAGGCACCAATACTAGTGAAAGCCGAGCTGACTTGGCAGCATCGGCGTCGAGTACGGCTCCAACCGCCTCTCGCCTGGCCTCCCATCAAAAGTCCGCACGTTCCAGACCCTCGCCGCAGATGTCAAGGAAGGAGGCAAAATGGCACACTCGCTTCGCAGCCTGGGATCTGCAGCGATCAATATCGCCGTGGTCGCTTCGGGCGGACTGGACATGTACTGGGAGATCGGCGTAAGTTCAACTCGACCGAGAAATCCGGAGGGTCTAGCTGACCAGTTCAGTGCTGGCCTTGGGACGTGACTGTGAGTAACTCCTTCGGCAGCTGAACAATACCGAGCTGACGGTCAGGCGGGTATCTGTATCCTGCACGAGGCCGGCGGAGCGGTCTTTGGCTCCAAGACGAGCTCGCTCAGTGGGGATGTTGACGCTGATCTCATCGGTGAGCTACGCGGTGTCTTTTCAGCCCTAAGTGGTACCGGATCAAAGATAGCAACTGACATGTCAGCTGGCCGAAAGTACCTCTTGATGCGTGGTATGGCGCCTGCCGAGGTGAGTATTCTTAGCTGTGTCGATGACTGAGCTGATCTGTGTGATAGGGCGAGACGGCCTTGCAGACTCAGCAGCGGTTCGCAAAGGAGTTCTACGACACGACTGAGGATCTGAACCCATAGAATGATCGGGTCTGTACAGGCATGCATCATTATATACAAGAGTGCGCCAACTCATATCTGCTAATTGGTACACATATCTATGACATTATCACGGTTCGGCTCAGTCTATGTCGACTCTCCCCTCGCCGCCTGCTATGATACCAAGCAGTCGTCGACCCACTATCTCCCCAATCTTCGCGTACCCTGCTTCCGTGAAATGGAGACCATTGTCCCAGATCTTCTCCCTCTCCTCTTCTCCTAGACTGTGATAAGGCATCTTCTTGTAGAGGTCGAGGATATACCTGCACATAGATCAGCATCTACGATTTCATGGAGAGGAGGGAAATGGGAAACGTACACGCCCTCCCTATCATCCCCTCGGATCTTCTCATTCAGTTCCCTCCTCCTCCTATCCAGCTGAGAATTCTTCGCCGAGCATTCCGGGACGGTAAGAAGAAGGACCTTTGCTCCGCGTGCCATTGGGATAGAAGTGACCGAGAAAATGGTTTCCCAAATTGCTTCTACGCTCCGTCCGTAGCCGAGGTCGTTGGTGCCGCCGAGGAAGACCAGCCAGTCCCATTGCGTCGCCTTCTCGTGGAGGGATCCATGTCCCCCGGCTGAGGATGAAGACCGGCAGATACGCTCCATCCGCCTCGAGAACCCTGCGGTGACGAGGTCGCCGCTTTTGCCCTCGACGCATAGGTGGACTTTGGTGAGAGGGCCGAGTCGAGAGGTGAAATATGCGAGGGTTGCTGTGCCGTAGGGTGTCATCTTTGTGCCATATTCGCTGTAGCCTTCGGTGAGGGAGTCGCCGAAACAGAGGATGTTGAGGGTGTGCGGGGTCGGGGTTGGGATGTGGGATGCCATGGCTTAGAGAGGAAGAGTGAGAATGTGACCCGTGAGCGTTATAGATTGGATAAGTATAGCACAGGCCAGAGGTGATAGCTGGTGGGGGATGGCTATTCAGTCGGACAGGTAAGCGGACAAAAGGCTCTCGATACCCCCCGACCGTGAGGACCTGAGTGAAGGCACCGACGCGATGGAACGGGGTGGACGCGCCGTCACGTAATTGACGCAGCTTTCGGTGTTAAGCGCTATCAGCGATATGGTCCCGCGGCAGAGACAGCTCAGATCGCCACACTCGGCTTCATCCGTCCTCGCTCGCTGGGCCCTCGGCGTTTTAATTAGTTCCGCTCTTTCCCACGCGCCAGGCCAGGCAACCGAGCTTGCAGCTGGGTGGTAGAGATTTGTATGAGGAAAGCTTGTTTGATCTCTTTCTCTTAATCGACATACACAATGGTCAGTCACGATCCCCAATAAAGCATGAGCTTTCAGCCGCAGGGAGCAGCGGGAGGATACGACGGCGAAGGATACGCTCGGCTGAGTCGTGCAATAGGCGGACCTAGGGAATAGGAGGGATGTTAGGAATGGTTCAATGGAACTAAGCTGACCCATCTGTAGGGAAGAGGACCTAAGAAGCACCTGAAGCGTCTCGCAGCTCCATCGTCATGGATGCTCGACAAATTGGGCGGGACCTACGTGAGTTTGGGCGACACTGGCGGAATACAAGGAGATCTATGACTGACTTGGGCGTAGGCTCCCAGACCCTCCCCCGGTCCCCACAAGCTCCGGGAATGTCTCCCCCTCACCGTCTTCCTCCGCAACCGGCTCAAGTACGCTCTTACCGGTGACGAGGTGACCAAGATTGTCAAGCAGAGGATAATCAAGGTGGACGGCAAGGTGCGGACGGACGAGACCTACCCTGCTGGGTTCATGGGTGAGTTGGGACGGACTGGACGATGGTACAGGGCTGATGGTCAGACGTCATCACCATTGAGCGTTCCGGCGAGCACTTCCGTCTCCTCTACGACATCAAGGGTCGTTTCACCATCCACCGCATCTCGCCCGAGGAGGCCAACTTCAAGCTCCTCAAGGTGCGCAAGCATCAGCTCGGTGCCAAGGGTGTCCCCTACATTGTCACCCACGACGGCCGTACCATCCGTTACCCCGACCCGGCGATCAAGGTCAACGACACTGTCAAGTTTGACTTTGTCCAGAACCGGATCACCGACCACATCAAATTCGAGGCCGGAAACGTCGTCATGATCACTGGCGGTCGTAACATGGGGCGATCCGGAGTGATCGTCCACAGGGAGAGGCATTTGGGCGGTTTCGACATTGTGCACGTCAGGGATGTTTTGGACAGGACTTTCGCTACCCGGTACGTTGTATCGGTTGACGAATCTGTGCGGCAGCTGACGTCCAGTCTTTCCAACATTTTCGTCATCGGCGAGGGCTCCAAGGCGCAGGTGTCCCTGCCCAAGGGCAAGGGTGTCAAGCTTTCGATCGCTGAGGAGCGTGACCAGAGGAGGCGCCAGAAGGCTACCGAGGCGTAGGGTAGCTGTGGATTGGGCATGCAGATACTTTATGACTCAATAAGGGCGGACCTATTGACTTGTTGAGCTCTATCATCGCTCGATCCTGCTCGGTGCCCTTCAGCGCCTTCTCAAGGCAAAGTCAACGGTCCAGGCTCGAGTCTACTGTCAGAGCAGCTGTGAGGTATACGAACGGTCGAGGAACACTGCATTGTGCTCTTTGTGGGGTCATCTGTGTCATCTCATTTCGTGTAAGACAGCAGAGAGCTTTCTCGAAGGCTCTCTCGCAATCTCGGCCGAATGACTGAAGACCTCCACTTGAGCGGTCCTTTCGCGCCGAAAGATACCTTATTCTGCCATATTGCTTCTTATCACCTACTTTCTCTTTCTACAACTTGGACACCCTCTCCTGTGACTGTCAACGCGCAACATCATGCCCCCAGCCAAAGGCGGAAACGCAAAGAAGGAGGGCGGACGAGCCAAGAAGGCCGAGAATGAGGTTCGTTCACCCTTTGCTGCTGATCATGCGCGACTTGCTATTGCTGTCGGACACAAGCCTTTTAGCAGCCACAAGACCACGACCACCTTCCGGAGTACAATCTCGCTGACTCACTATAGGAGAAGAAGAAGGATGTGGTAAACAAGGCGGTCGCGGCCAAGGTGGCCAAGGAGTGGGAGGACGGAGGTACGTGATGGCCACCGAGTTGTGCTTTGACGACATCGCTGATGAAACACCAGCGAAAGGCTTGAGCAAGCAGGAAGTAGCAGCCGCCAAGGCTGCTGAGGCCGGTACGTCCCCTCTTCTATCCTTCCCGTTCCTGCCTCACGCAGCTGACACCCAGCGCGCAAGAAACAAGAACGCGAAGCCCTACTCGCCGCTGAAGAAGCCTCCCTCCCTTCCAAGCCCAAAGCAGCTCCCAAAGCTGGCGCGGCCAAGAAGAAGCCCGACTCTGGTGTCCTCGCTCCAGCAGCAGGAAAGGGCATTGCTTCGTTCACGACGAACGACCCTCTGGGATTGCGTGGATCAGGGCTGGGAGATGATGAAGGGGAACCGGTCGCGGAGTTGAGCGCGAGAGGGGTGGAGGAGATGCTGGAGGCGCTGGAGGTGGTGAATCAGAAGACGAGCAAGGACGCGCTGGGGGCGAAGGTAAGCTGGTCTCTGCGAAGGAGTGGTGCTGCCGAGCTGACATCTTAGGCGGGACTGATTGAGGCACACCCAGAGGTATGGTGTTCTTCACTCTTGTCGGCGATCTCGAGCTGACCGTCCTCAGAAACGGTTTAAAGCTGCCTTCGAAGCCTACCTCGAGCGAGAGATCCCAATACTACGTGATGAGGTGGGTTATCCCCTCCAGCTGGGCATCTATGTGTGACCCAGAAAGGATTGAGGACATAGCTAACATACCAGCACCCCGGTCTGCGGCAGAACCAAATGCGAGATAAGCTGTTCAAGAAGTTTGAGAGGTCGCCGGAGAATCGTACGTCTTGTCTCTTCTCTCTTGCTTCACTGAGAACATCGCTGATATCTGGTCAGCTTTCAACCAGGTCTCGGTCGAGTACAATACGACCAAGGGGGAGAAGGTCGAGAAGCTCAAGGAGGTCATGGCTGCCCGGGAGAAGAAGTACAAGACCATCATGTAGATCAAGGCGCCAGAGAGACACACAGTCAGTTGTCGTGTGAACATTGTCCTGGACGGGGATAGCAGAACTGATCAAATAGTCTTGATGTACGATGACGCCTTCACACCACCAACATAGGTATAGCGCTTAGCAGCGCACCGTTCATACAGGATTGGCGTAGTCTCCTGTTTAGCTATAGCCGCGAAGGTCATGTATCATTCCGCGTTCATCCTGTCCTCCGATGGGAATCGAGCGCAGTCAGGCGCTATACCGGGCGTGAGAACGAGTCAGTCCGAATTAGAAGGCTCAAGACGAGAACGTCCGCTCCGTATCGGCAACAAAAGCAGCGCATACATCCACCTCGTTAGATGTCCTGCCTTGAGATATATTCCTACGCATCTCCGGCCCAGCGCATCTTTGCTGCCCTATACTTGGTCATCACAAACTCATTCGCCACGAGCGTAATGACAGTATGCGGCCATATTCTCAACAGATGCGCTGTCGTCCCTAAACTCATCAGCTACGCCGAGCAGCCCATGGGCGCATGCCAGCTGAAGATCACTCACCCTTGTACCACCCCGCAATCCCCTCCGCCTTGAAAGTCTTCCAGAGACAATCTATCGGGTTCGTATACAGTGCACCGCGAACACGACCGGTGATCGGGTCTTTGACGGTATTTTGGTTGTACATCCGAGTGAGGACCGTATCGGCGGGTCTATGCGTCAGCTTGGGTGTCCTACCGAAGATAAGAAACTTACTGCATGGCCGCACAAACGCAGAAACCTGATACTCCACTAGCGACGAGATATGTCGAGTACCCATTCTCCTTCCAACCCCACGAAATCAAGTACTTCTTGCCGAGGTTGTAAGAGGGTAGTTGTACTGATGAGCCCTGCAGAATCAGCTGAACTGTCCTCGGGTAAGGGCATGGCAGCTGAGGCGAGCGGAAAAGCTTGCCATAGCTGTCCGCAGGATGGCAGCATTGACACCCCTCCACAGTCCCAGTATCCCGTCGCTCTTCAGGATAGTCCGCAGGGCATCGAACGAGCCCTTGTAGTAGTGCTGTGCGCCGACGGGGAGGGCGGGCGAGTAAGCCTGTATCCGTGCTTTGACCATGAAGAGTGGAGATCCCAGTGCGGCTACGAAGTCAGCCCTATTACTGCACTACACTCTGGAGAGCCAAAACCATGGAAAGCTCCGTTCTACTCACCTCCAATACATCCCGTCATTGCCCCAGCTACGATCGCTGTGCTCGCCAGCACCTCGTCTGGATTCCGGCCAACAGTGGCGGTCAGAGAACGGCGGATTGGCTCATAGAAGCCCAGCCGAGACCCATTGAGGAGGATCTGGTAGCCGTACTATCCAAGATCAGCTCTAATCGACCTGCACCCAAAGGGAAACACGTCTAGGTGGAACGGATGAACGTACCGCCGGTAAGAGACCCCTTTGTAGCCCTTTGATCCCCTCATGCCGCCATGTCTTCTGGAACACATCGAGGACGTTCTTGTACACCTTTGGAGCGTTACTGTCTGCCCGCTGAAGCTCGCCCTGGAGTTGCAGACGGGTCTTCATGACCTCTGGGACGTTGGCTGAGACTGTCAGATCCGCCCTTGCTGAAAAAGCAGAAGAGCACAGGCCTCTTCAACGCCTCAGTGAATAAGCAGTGAAAGACTTACAAACCGTGACGGCTGCACATCCTGCGAGACCTCCACAAGCGAACGACTCGAGCAGCGATAGAGGTGCGAGCGGGGTTCGTTGAGGAACGACCGCTGCGCTGGGAGCTGTAGCGCTCGGGCCAGGAGTGAGGACTTTGGAGGACGAGGAGGACATGGTAGCAGAGTAAGTTGATAGGGCGATCGATACCGAGCCGGCGAGCGGAATCCGTGGCTAGGTGCGACAGGGGTTTGCACACCAGAAAAGTGTGGACGTAGGTCGAATCCCTTTGATGGGAGAGCTGTCGAGAGCTGGGCCTTCTTGGAGTCGCGCTTTCTTGTATGCCGATTCTGACGAACGTGATCCTTCTTCAATTCCGCACCTTGAGCGAAGGCTTGGATGCTACACAAGCAAGACAAGACAAGAGGTAGAAAGGTGAACGACAGTGACCATTTTGGCGAGTTGGGGTCCTCGAGATCCAAGATCCGGTCAGAGCCGGCGCAACAGTTCCGGGCGCATTCAGGATGAGGTACGCGAAGGCAGGTCGCTGCGTGCTGCAACAGTGAAGAAGGGCAACAGGCATGTCATGCCAGGAGCCACGTCCTATCTAGCCAGAAAGGGTCCCCTATGATATCCTCGTGCAGTATTACTACCTCTCCAGTGAGCCCCTCGAACGGCCGTACCTTCTTTGGCTTCTTCGCCCTCAATGTCCTTGGCGGAACCTCCGCGGGACCTGGCAGCTCTTCCAGCGCATCCGAGCCCACCGTTTCAGGCCCGCTTACTGGCAGCGTCGCGCTTTTTCCCTCATCCAGTCCGACGCGACCTGGCTGGCCTTTCGATGAGGAAGTTACCGGGACGGCGAACGTCGATGCCTCTGGCATGTCGGTCGCACTGCCCGCTCCGCTACTACTTGGCTCAGCAGGTGCGGATCGTACGAGCGTACTGCCCTTGCGAAACATTGGCGAGAGGTTATTGTAATTGATACCGAATTGCGAGAACAGCATTTCATTCTTGGCTTTCGAGTCGGTCCCCTGAGATTGTCAGCTGTGCCGTTCCCTCACGCATAGTGTAGATTGACAATGAACAGCTGAGCGGTACAGGGAGGACGTGACGAGGGATGTCGAACTGGTCTGACTCACCTGGAGCGCCTTGTTCGTATCAGTCGTGCTCATGCCGCTCTGCACCAGCGCCCAGAAACAGGTATTATACAGGTTATTGATATGGGCTACAACTCGTCAGCTCACGCTTGCTGCGACCATGCGAAGCACGTAACTCACTATCAGCCTGTCTCCACGAAAAGTAGTCCCTGACTTCTCGCTCGGACGGGTAGAGAACAACCCGCGAGTCGAAGGTCGGCGGATACTTGAGTGGTCGGTCCGGGAGGTACTGGGACCAGTAGAACACGTACGCCGAGGTGAAGAGGGAGCAGACCGTTGAGTTGATCTTGCTACTGGTGTCAGCTGCATGGTCTCGGCGTGCTGGGCGCTACCAGATGACTTAACGGACCTTCGACGTCGATTGTAGAGATTTGAGGATCGGCGGATCAGGAAGCTAGTCTATCAGTCTCAGCTATATCCTTATTTCTTATCGCGGTAAGGTAGTCACCTGAACTCATCGCTCTCCCCGAAGGCAAGCACCACGTCCGACAAGTCATCCATCACCGCCCTCGCTGCGCGGTTCATGAGGTCCAATGCGGGTACATCGTTAGGTTTAGTGAATCCATGAGCGTCAGAAAATCTACTTTCTTCAGCTTGAACCTTGTGATCAGGACTCCGGCGCTGGGAGTCGTTCCAAGTCTACATAGCTGAGAGAGACTGACTTGTGAAAACCTCGACCGTCTATCCGGACGACAATGTAGGTGTTGGGTATGAGCGGGTCGGGTAGCTCAAAGTTCCGGACGTATTCGAAGCGAGACTTCGCCATATTGTCTTGAGCCTTCGAAGCAGCCGCGTCGACTGTACAGAGGGCTGCTTTGCCTGTAGGTAGTGGATGTATATAAGGTGGTAGACACAGCTGTTGACACCTGTTGGCCTGTTGACAGCTCGCTGTGACTTTCTTTAGCTGGACAAAGTCAATTTCCCACGATTGCTTCCAGCCAAAAGTTCAGATCGACCGCCAGCTGAGTTTCGCACACATGCACCTCTCTACTGACCTTACATCCACCCAACACATCCATAGCGCAGAGGCAGCGCCAATTAGCGTCAACACACAGAGCCAAATTACTCGGCGTCATCGGACAATCCACCTCAAATCCATCCCGGTCCTGGCCAACCCGCCTCAAGCAAAATGTCCCGACCCACCCTCCGCTCTGCCCTCCGGCCCCTTATCTCCTCCCCCACCCCCGCTTCCTCCTCTACTCTTCCCCTCTCCCGTCCAGCATCCACAGCCTCCGCCTGGCCATCCAAAACGCACCTCTCACGCCGGTCCACACCTACCCACCCCAACCCCCTTCCTGCGCTCTACCCAAAACGTGTCGTCCTCTCGGACGGATCCACCTTCACCGCGCACCTCACCGCCCCTTCGCCAGCGACCATCCGGCTCACGCGGGACGTGACCAACAACCCGATCTGGGCGCCGGGGACGGAGAAGCGGGGTCTTGGGGAAGGCGCGGAGGAAGGGAGAGTGGGGAGATTCAGACGGCGGTTCGAGGGGTTGTCGGGAGAGGCGGAGGGGCTGGGGGATGGGGAAGGGGAGGTTGCTGCGGAGAGTGGGGAGGGAGGGAAGAAGGAGCCCAAGAAGAGGGCGTTTGCAGAGACGGATCTGGAGTGGATGAGCGAGGGGGCGATAGAGGAGAAGGTGGGCGCTGGGAAGCCAAAGGGGAAGAGATAGGCTTAGGGGATCGTAGGGTAGTAGAGGAGAACATCGTAGGACTGTTCGGTCTTTGTAGCTTGATACATTCAACTAGATTGGATCTTCACACAGACTGATTATTTACAAACACGTTCCCCCTCGGATCCCAATCCTCATAGAAGCCTCGACGACTTCCCGCAATAGTCTGAGCTCTCGTACCCACTCTCCCCATCCACATCATCCTCTTCCTCCTCTGCCGCCCCTGCTCCATACGCAGCCATGTGCGATCTCGACCCAGAGCCAGAGGCGCCCACACCTCGATCGTCCCGCTCCACCTTTGGCTTCTTCTCGCGCGGGATGGCCTTCTTGTCCTCGTTCGGGTCGATCACGTCGTCAGGGTCCATAAAGTGCTGTCCGAGGATCTTGTTCATCCTACATGTCAGCTAAGATCCGTGCGAGGAGCTGCCAGCTGTCTCTGATAGGTCAAGATATAGGGACTCACGTGAACATGTGTAGCCTGTCAGTGTGGAAGACGGCCCGCATCCTCTCATCGCACATGATGTATCGCTTGTCGGAGGGGTCCTGGAGGTCCCGCTCTTTGACGTACTCCCATATCCGCTTGACGGTCTGCGGTCTTGACAGAGTTGGCTCGTCAACAAGCGAGGAGAGGGCGTCACTGAAAGTCAGCCCTACAGTTCAACGAAACCCGCCTCAGCTGACATTGCTCTTCTCTACCGCCCTGATCGATAGTGCGTCCATGCACTTCCCAATCAGAGACCAGCACCCTCACAATCGACCCCTGAGACCCAACTCACCTCAATATCAACTCCTTATTGAACGCCCCGCCACCGCCCGCCTTCCGCTTCTTCTTCTCTCCACCCTCTTCGCCTCCCTCCCCATCACTCCCACTCCCCACCACTGCCCTACTCTTCCTCTTGACAGGCGTCTTTCTCTTCTTCTTCGGCTTGGGCCCGCCTGCGCCCGTACTCCGACTCGCGCGCCCCGAGTTCAACCCATCATACTCCCGCTGGAGCCGCTCCGCCATTTCCGCGTCCGTCTCCTCCTTGACTGGCGCATACTCCGCTTTGACTTCCCGCTTGACCTTGGGCTTGACGTCGAGCAGGGGGATGGGCTGGGAGGAGGGTGCATAGGTCGGCGTTTCGGAACGCGCGGCCGCGTGCCGGTTCGAGGCAGGGGGACGGGAGGAGGAGGCGGTGGCTGCGGGAGCGGGGCCGGTGGTGAGGCGGTCGTAGATGTCGCTGATCTGGAGTGTCAGGTGTAGTTCTGATGACCGGACTGATGCGTCCCGGGGAGTGCACAGTCATCAGTCAGGATGACTCACCACCTCATCAATCTCCTTTCGCGCAGCCTTCACCTCCCGCTCGTCCGCTCCGAGACTGACCAGCTCCTTCCGGATAGCCTTGGCCGAGCTAGAGGATCAGCATGGCCCCTCCCTTACATCTTTTTTCAGACGCAGAGCATACGCACACTGTAGACAGGTCACTTTTGCTCAAGATAGACTTGATTTGAGGAAGGAGACTCTTCGCGAGGGCCTTGTCGCGTCAGCCTTGTGCACACTCGTTGCGCTCATTTCTCGGTAGCAGCTTACCGCCATGTTGATGAGTGTATGATGTTGTACGTAGCGACAAGCGCTTGGTGGGTCTAAGCTAGTGGATGTAGGGTTGGATGGCGAAAGACAAGGCTGGTAGATGGTCCCAAGCCAGGCACCATCGTCATTTCGCTCAACTTCGGCGCAGACCGAAAGCGGCTCGCAAAGCGTTTCGTTTGCGCAGTGCGAAGGGGTATGCTTGGTAGAGTGAACGACGGCGATACAGAGACCCTCATAGGCAGTCTGGCTATGTCCAGTGCATAGATACAAAGCTACAAGAAGAAGGTCCGCCTCGAAACCTCCATCTTGGGCTTCCACTTCCACTCATACTCCTGCTCCTCATCCAGCGCGGGTATGCCCAGCTCCTCCCTCGTCGGCGCTTTCGTCCTCCCCGCAGCGGTCCCAATCTCCTTCATCGCCGCGTCCTCATCCATCGCCTCATCTTCATCCGGCACTGTCGCCTCCTCTCCATCCTCCGCGTCCTCCTCCCCATCTCCGCGCGCACCGCCCGGTATCCGCCCATCCGCTGCTGTAACAGCTGGCAGGCCTTTCCGCATCCATCGAAGTTTGAGCGTAAAGCGCGGCCCGATCTCTTGGAGGGTCGCCTTGGTAACGCTCTCGAATTGATATCGGTGTCGCCGGAAGAAGAGGAAATCGCGCTGATTGTGAAGGGTGACCACTTGTCGGCCGCGGAATTGGGGTTGTGGGGGGAAGAGGGCACCGAAGAGTCTGCCGACAGAGTGACCGAGGAGAGTGGTGAAGTTGTTGAGGATCAGTTCGGCTGCTAGATTAGCGGTGTCTACGAGGAGAGTATGGAAGAAGGATATGGTTGAGGAGAGAGACATACGGGAATGAGGTGTGGGTCTGGCATGCTTATAGATCTTCTTGCCAAGCACCATACTCGTCAGCTTGAAGTATGCCGTTGGTCCAGCCGGGAGCGACATGATTGTTATTGCGTCTATCTATGAGCTCGCGCTCCCACTCTTCCTGACCGCAGGCAGGATAGCGACTCACTAGCGATCTTGTGATCCTCGTTCACCACGCAAACAGCTTTGAACCCCCTCTTGGCCGCCCATCTCGCCACACGCCCGATCTCGAATCCTTTCCCCTTTGGACGCTTGAAGAACTCTCCGCCCGGGAAGATCCCCTTCAAGTCCTCGCAGAACGCATAGGTATCCTTACATGGCGAAGGAGAGGTGGTGATCATGATCCGTGGTGGGGGACCTGGTGGGAGTGTAGGCTGGGAAGGGAGGGCGGTAGGGTCCACGGCGGGCTCGTCGGATGTTGCCCCAACCTCCCCTTCTTCTGGCGCAAAGGCGGAGACGACAGGTACAGGTTGGGCGGGGAGTCGCGAGGGACCCGCCTGTGGAGTCTCATCTTCCTCCTCCTCGTCATCCTCCTCGTCAGAGTCCTCCATGTCCTCATCCTCCTCGTCCTCTTCGTCATCGTCGCCCTCGCCGTTAAGGCGACGGCTCGCTTCAGCTGCCTTCTCCGCGGCTGCACGCAGAGTCGCCGGGTCCGCAGTGAGGTAGGAGGAAGAGTCGTACACTCTTGTATTGTCGATAGTCCGAGGGATGTTCTTCGCTAGTCGTTCCTAGCCGGTCAGTCCTGGCTCCGGCACCATGGTCTTCAGCACGCCGATAAGAGGACATACCCTCTTGAGCTCCGCGCCTCCATCTTTTGACTTCTCAGCTTTTCTTATCTATCTTTATCAGCTGTGATGTCCCCCTTGGTCGACCTGACAGCTGATAGGGCCGATACGCCGGCTATCTGCACGCGACTCATAAGTAGGAGAAGCTCAGCTCACCTCCATCCGCCTCTTGAGCTTGACCTGCTCCTTCTCCCGCTTAGTCTTGCGGTGTATTTCTGACCGCTTGTGAGCATTCTTGATCTTTCCCTCGGGCGCCATGGTGGGTATAGCAGCTAATAGCTGCTGATGATCTTGCTATAGTCGATGATAGATACACTCTTCTGCCATTGCAGCAAGTGGACAAGTAAATCTTGCCTTTACGTCACTGATTAGGGCCTCTCGAATTCCACGTCATTGCCCTTCGCCACCCCATTGCCTTCACAACAAGAGAAAAGTAAGGCGCGTCCTATCCCTAGTCAATTCTACCTTCCTCCATCGTACACTATACAGCTACACACTATGCCAGCCGCAGCATTCGCTCCCACAAAGAGACCGATCTCTAGGATCAACAGCATGAAGCGCGACTGGGAAGAAGAGGAGGAACAGGCGGTACCATGGTCGCAGAGTCCACCACGGTACGTCAAGCTTCCACCCGGGCTTCGCTCGCCGCGCAGGAGACGCAGCTGACCCTTCAGAGTTGGCCGAAAAGGCGCCCTCCCCACCCGCGAACCCTCCCCTCCACCCATGCAAGACCCCCTCGAGACCGCCGCGGACCGAAGAAGAAAGGCCATCCTGGCCGCCATGTCGGGCGACCAGAACTCTGCGCCGCCGACCAAGTCGGCCAGTGCGCCGGCCAGACCCGTCGCTGGCTCGTCTAATTCGTCTCGCTCGACAACGGGGTCGTCCACTACGGCTGTAGGGACGAGCAGTAGTGCCCGAGCGCCGCTGCGGGAGGTGCAGGAGTTGCCAAGTTTGACGGCTGCGTGGGGGGGGGACAAGAAGCGGTCGATGCCGTGGGAGGGAGACCAGTAAGCTTCTCCGTGCCTGTGAAGCGCATGCTGGCCGCACCTGACCTGACAGACCAAACAAGAAGCCCGTCCGGACCACATCGAGCAAGAGCAACAAGTCAGACGCGAGCACGGGGGCGATGAATATCGTACAAAAGATATCGCTCAGTCTGGAGCAGCAGAAGGTGTTGACGTTGGTGGTACAAGAGGGCAAGAACATCTTCTTCACGGGTTCAGCAGGTACGTCGCTTCCTCTCGAGTTGATGGGTGGCACCAGCCAGCCACGGGAAAGATATGAGAAGCGAGCCGAAGCGGAAGGCTGCCTGATATTCCCATGCGAGGACGGGGAATTAGGAGAGGGGCGGAAGAGCTGGGAGCGGGTGCGAGATCGATCTCGTGGTCGTCGTCTGCGAAATGCTAGATTCCAGACATAATGTTGAATCAAAGCTGACCTCTAGGAACCGGCAAATCCGTCCTTCTCCGTGAGATCATCAAGAATCTTCGACAAAAGCACGTCAAAGCGCCCGATGCTGTCGCCGTTACCGCCTCGACAGGTATCGCCGCGTGCAACATCGGCGGTGTCACACTGCACTCGTTTGGCGGGGCGGGGCTGTGTCTTGAGCCGGTGGACGTGCTGGTGTCCAAGATCAAGAAGAATAAGAAGGCAGCGGCGAGGTGGTTGCGGACAAAGGTGTTGATCATCGACGAGTGTGAGTTGGCGATAACGGACATTTGTGATCGTACATACAGCTGACTCTACAGTGTCAATGGTGGACGGCGAACTCTTCGACAAGTTTTGCAAGATCGGCCAAAAGATGCGCAAGAACGAGAAACCCTTCGGCGGGATCCAGGTCATTGTCACTGGCGATTTCTTCCAGCTTCCACCGGTCACCAAGGGCGGCAAGTCACCAAAATTCTGCTTTGACGCGGCGACATGGAAGGAGACGATCAGCATGGAGGTGAATCTTACAAAGGTGTTCAGGCAGAAGGATCAGAGTGAGTTTGAAACTCCACTGTGGCCGCAGTGCGTCAAAACTGACAATCAGCCTTTGTCAACATGCTGAACGAGATGCGATTCGGTCGTATGTCTCAGGACACCATCGCGCGGTTTAAGGCACTCAACCGCCCGCTCAAATTCGACGACGATATTCAGCCAACGGAGCTCTTCCCGCGCCGCGAGGACGTCGAGCGGTCCAATACATTCCGGCTCAACGCGCTCGATGCTGAGACCCAAACTTACACCGCCAGCGACACAGGGGCAGTCACCGACCCGGTACAGCGTGAGAAGATGCTCGCCAATTTCATGGCGCTTCAACAACTCGAGCTAAGGGTCGGCGCCCAGGTCATGCTCATCAAGAACGTCGATGAGCAGCTCGTCAACGGGTCGATCGGCAAAGTCATGGGCTTCGTTCACAAGGCGCTCTTCACGACCGACTTGCAGGGGCGGTGGATGCCCGAGGGAGATTTGGCGGATTTGGAGGAGAATGAGAGGGAGAAGCGAGAGCGGTTACGCGAGATGCTTTTGGCCAGGGCGTCAAGCTCGATGAAAGTACTACCTGTGGTGGAATTCAGGGTACCGGGCGGGACAAGGCACATGTTGGTGGAGCACGATACGTTTAAAAATGAGCTGCCGAATGGGGAAGTGCAGGTGCAAAGGTCTCAGGTGAGTTCGAGCGACTTTAACGTTACGATATCTAGCTGACTTCATAGCTACCTCTCATCCTTTCCTGGGCGATGTCGATACATAAAAGCCAGTAAGTCTCCCTTCTGATCCACGAGCTTGGGGCGTAGCTGACGTTATTAGGGGACAAAGTATGTCAAAAATAGCTCTGAATCTTTACCGTGCATTCTAGCTAACCCAGATCAGCGTTAGAACGAGTCAAGGTCGACCTCGGCAAGGTGTTCGAGAAGGGCCAAGCGTACGTTGCGCTGTCGCGAGCAACGTCCCTCGAGGGGCTGCAGGTCATGGGTTTCAGTGGCGATAAGGTGAGCTGCGTTATTTCCTGTGGAGTCGTTGTGGTCATAGTTGAACATCCGTAGGTGCAGGCGCACCCGAGGGTGGAAATATGGTCTCGTAACCTCAGAGACCTCAATACTGTCTGAGGGTTTTCGGGCTGGATGTCCAGGAGCGACGGTGGGTTCATGTGCAGGCGGGGTACGTGGCTGTGTGTAGAGGGGCCGACGGCGAGCGAGCAGAGTCATGTCATCTCGGATAGGGTCGGGGAGTTGGGATTGGACACTGTGTAGTAGTGGCGTATGCCTCTCGGAGGCTTCTGTGTATACTGGGATAGACTTATGCGTGCGATGCATGCTCATGTAGCTATGTGACATTTCAGATCGAGCGGCCAGTACTGTATACAACTATGACACCCTATACCCTCAGTACATACAGTTACCACACCTCAGACCCTCGGTCAGATCGTCCCGCCCCGTGATTGGCTCCCCTGTCCTCGCCCTGAGCAGCTCCTCCCACAGACCCATGACCCGCCTCTTTGCGTCTCTCTTCACTTGCTCCGGCGCGAACGATAGGCGATGGAGGGACCGCTGGCCGCGCTGATATGGAGATGATCCGGCCTTGAGCGGTGGCGTCGGGGGTAGGTCATACGGTGTATATGAACTTTCGAAATGTGATTGCAGATCCGAGATGAGAGGTAGTATGGGAGCTGGGACGTCTTCGGGGTGGCCATACCGAGCCGTGGCGATCCGGGCGGCCTCCCTCGCGGCGAGAAAATACGCTTCAGCAGCCTGCTGGTCCTTGATGAAGTAGCGGGTAGTGATGATTGTCCGCCGCGTCCTTGCCGCTCGAGGAGGAGGAGTGGCAGGAAGGAGGGCAGGCGTGGCTGATAGGGTAGACCGCCGCAGAGGAGATGCTGGACGTAGCTGGCCTCCGGGAAGATCCGGAACTGCCTCAGAAGGACGGGATATGCGAAGGGCCGCGAGTCGGCACAGCAAGAACGTTGGGGCCGGATCGTGAGATAGCGCTGCACGGTCAGCTAAGGAGAACACACGTTTGCAAATGCATTTGCGCTAACCAACTCACGGTCTCGACTGGGCGCAACATTCTCCTTGTCCCCCTCACTGTCAAGCTCGCCGCCTCCGTATATTGTTGGCTGGTGCCTTTGCTTGGTCGGGGTCTTGGACGCCAGAGTGGGGAGCTCGTCCGCAAGAGAGATAATGTTGCAGAATGGGTCGAGATTACAGCTTTTGGGGCCAAGAGGGATGCGCGCCACCTGGTCCGACGGACGTAGTCCTGGAGCTCTGACGGTCATCTTTGCTCGAGATCGCTGAGGTCGCTGGGAGTACTGCCGCGTTGCCGATGGATACGAGAGAGATAAAGCTGAGCAAGGTGTACGGGGAACATACGAGGAATCGCACCCATTGCACCAGATCTGGGTTGGGAAGTGGTCAATCAACCTTCGACACATGCCAACAGATACCCGCCTCCTTTGGTCTTTGCGCGTTTCAGCGCAAAGCTTATCGTACATCCAGTCGATACGAGCGCCGCTTCGCCTGGAGGACTCGCCATCTCTACTCGCCCGTCTGCATGAGAAGGCCCTTCCTCTCATTGCCACGCGATGAGGTGGCGGGCTGAGTCAGGCCATGCGGCCGCCCCAAACGGTATCACCGGAAACGCCAATAGTCGCGAGCGTGGACTCCAAGCGTTCGGGCTCAGGAACAAGTCCAATCGTCAGATGGTCAACCTCTAAGATTTCGGATCAACACCGATCTCTTGCGTCAAGTAAACCACTAGTCTAGCAAGTCCCGATTGGGCATATCTGTCAAAATAACAAATCAAGATGTCTTTAGGCCAAAAACCAAGAGCCAGTATCCATCAGGGGAAAGGGATCAGACCAGGTCAATAAGCCCGATAGACGGAAGCGCTTCGGTTGTCCACTGCAGGGGAATCGCTGGGCCTTACAGAGGAACAAGGCTACGAGCCGGAGAGAGTAGGTAGGATGCGAGGGGTTGATCATCATCTTTTGGCACTGGACACTGAGACTCTGTGACGAGGCTATGTATCCAGCTTCTACGGGACGCTGCCATTCCCCGCCGCCGGACTCGCCGCCCTAGGGGGCTGGCGACAGCTTGTGATCAGTATGAATCATCTGAAACATGCCGTGACTCACTTGAAACGAGATCGCTGATTGAGCGAAACCCATAACGCCGCAATTCTCCGTGTCAAGAAGGCCGCGAAATCGAAGTTGGTTGGATCCTCTGGATTCTGTCGCGAGCCGAAATTCTACCTCGCTTTACCCTTCGTCAACCATCTTTGTGGACCCATCTCACTTGAGGGGCATGTAGCCTCCGCCTTCGGTCTCGTACTCCGCACCGAGAGCCGCTCCAACATCCGGTTTCTACTGACTCAGCGCTCCTCATCCCGGCTCCGACTGACCCATCCTCACCCTTTCGCACCTATCCTACACCTTCACCATCCACTCCACCCCGCCACACAAACACGCCCCTTTATTCAAGTACGCCGCTCCACCAATGAGCGGGTCGGACTGGGAAAGAGGGGCCAGAATCACGCCGGCCGTCGTAACTAGACGGCTTCGCTCAATTTCCTGATCACTGGGGGCCTTTAGTCGGGCGCTTGGGGTCATTGGGCCTAGCCCCCTTGTTCCTTGTCTTCGGGCAAGGGTGGGGGAGGGCTGCAGGGAGAGGGCGATATATCTTGTCACGAAGGATCCGCTTGGGAGTTGGGGATTTGAGGATGGACTTGAAGGTAGCAGGACTGAGGCAAAAGTAGTCCGCCGGTGACTTTCTCATATATCGTAGATCAGACGATGCATTCTCCCTTCCTCTTGCTCCAGGCCGGTACAGGCCCATGTCTTGCTGTGGTGCTCCAGCGTGTGCGACTGTCCAACATGCCTATCAGCTGATGGTCATCTTCTGCTCTAATCCGCTAGCAAGTCCGCTTTGGTTGGGGAGTGCTCGTGATCGGCCGAGTAATGACCAAGCCGTCGTGATGAGATATGGTGGGTAAGGCACTGCACGTTCATTTTGGCCCTACCTAGGTCCCGACGCTGTGAGGGAGGACTTACACAGCGCTGTCACCTTCTTGCGTACCCCCAATGGATACGCTACGCACCCCTCATGTCGTGACATTCGGAGGCACGCCTGTATCCATATACCGCATGTAATCGGCTATCTTCCACCCCTCCCTCGGGTTCGGCGCCAGCTGCTTCGCCGCCTGTGCTGCCTTGACCTCCTCCATCTCCCCCTCTTCCCCAAAGAGATCATCATCCTCTTCATCCTTCTTCTCCCCATCCTCCTCTCCCTCGGCAGCATCCACCCTCATCCCCCACTCATACTCCTCACTAGCGCTCTCCAACGCCCCCCTAAGCCCCTCGGCAATCTTCATCTCCCGCTCCAGTCTCGATTTTAGGCCACTCATGATCCGCCCTAGATCCATTTCGCCTAGCCCCCGCAGCTCTTCCTTGCCCTTCCATTCGCGCCGGGCGAGCAGTTCGGCCTGGGCGTCCGAGACGGCAGGTAGAGACTGGGTGTTGATCACTTGGAAGAACGCCTCGGGAGCTATGGGGTCCGCAGATGCCGGAAGGGGATTGAGGGGGTGGACGATGTATCGCTCGAGAGCGGGACGGGGGTCGGGTGGGGCACGGGGGACGCCTGTTCGGACGGGAGGTGCGGGTGCAGGTTGGGCGAGGTAGGTTGAGAGCGCATTGATCCGCCCAAGGAGGAGAGAGTAACGCTGAAGTAAGGTTCCCCTACGACTATAAGCTATCTCCCGGGCGAAGGCAAGAGGCGTACCAGTTCGGCATGGACCCGTTGGCGGCGCCCTGGCCCAAGAGGTTCTTGAACGCGTCAATGTCATTGATCGTCGTTGTCAGACGGGGTATGAGCGACTGGATCGCGCTGCTGGGGATATGCGGCGCAGTAGGGGGTACGTAGCGATCCCCTCCGAGAGATGGGCGGACCTGCATCGCGCGACCCGGGAAGCCAGTGAGAGAGTGGCGGAGGGCTTGGTGATGCTGATTGTAGGACCGCCGACGAGTCCGAGCGAGTGGACTGCTTCTCTGACACGCTAGAAGGGGCTGGGTCGAGTCGTAGGCGCGGCTTGTATCGCGCTCTATGGTCGAGTGAGAGAGGCGGTTGAGCGAGCGAAACCTCCACTTTCCAAAGTCAACATTTCCACAACACATTCCTCGAGTGTACATCCTTCCTCTCACCATCATCTGTCGGCCATGCAACAACTCCTCAGTAAGTCCACAGCACCTCGCTGAGCCTTATCCCTGCCTCATGCTGATGCCTAGACCCCTTCGCGCAGAAATACCCCGAGGCGAACGAAGGCTCCTTCCAGACCGAAGCGGCAGCCATCAATTTCAATCCGTCTGGACCATACGCGGGGCACTATCTCGCCGCGGGGAACTTTGACGGGACTGTCAATGTCTGGGACGTCGAGACCAGGGGTGTGGCTAGGACGCTGAGAGGACATGTGAAGGCTGTAGGAGGACTGAGGTGTGTCGACCCGTCCTAATGCTGCAGCCACCGGGGTTCGAGCTGACTGGGTAGCTGGTCCAGGAATAACCGGTACCTCTTGACCGCCTCGCTCGACTCGACATGTATCGTCTGGGACCTATCTGTCCTCCCTCAGCCCTCTTTACGGCCTACCAATCCCCTCGGCGCCGGTTCCTCGACTGCAAGCTCCTCACACCAGCGAGTAGCAACCATCAGGCTGGACGCTCCCGTCGCTACCGCGCAGTTCCACCCTCGTACGACGCTCGTCGTACTCGCCACGTTGACATGCAACGAGATTGTGCTGATTGATCGGCGAAAGGGCGGTGGGAAGTGGGTATTGCAAGATATCACAGAGGCGGAGGTTGGACAGGCCGGCGATGAGGATGAAGCGGAGGGATCGCAGAAGAAGTGCGTTCCTTCTTTCTTGCTTTGGCTGATGAGCTATGGCCAGGGCGCTCGCTGATCTGTCAGGGGAGCACTTTGCTGCGCCAGCTTCTCACCTTGCGGCTCTCGGATATACGCCGGGACGACCAAGGGGAAGATCCTGACGATAGATCCTGTTACTCGCTATGTATGTCCCGCCAGCCTGGGACACAAACACTGCTGACCCAAGTAGGTAACACACCGACTACCAGTCACTGGCTCTGCTATCCGATCAATCATATTTGATGCTTCGGGCCGGTATGTCCCCTCCATCTACTGTAGTACTGCAGTCCCAGCTGAGCCCCAGACATCTCCTCACGTCCGCAACGGACCGCGCACTCCGCCTTCTGTCCGTCTCACCTGACTCGGGCGCCCTCACCGCCTCTCATCGATTCCAAGACCAGGTCAACAGAACACCATGGCACGCTATAGGCTTCAACCCCGATAGCGAGCTCGTGATGGGCGGAGCGGGGCACAAGGCGGCGCATAACATCTTTGTCTGGGACAGGGAGTCGGGAGTATTGTTAAAGGTTCTGGAAGGGCCGAAGGAGTCTCTGGGTGACTGCGAGGTGAGCTGTGTGGAACCTGTAGATGTGGACCAGAGCTGATGCACCTAGTGGCACCCTACAAGACCGATCATCGCGTCCACTACAACGTCGGGAGACGTGCAGATCTGGCAGACGACCGCGCCGGACAACTGGGCGGCATTTGCGCCAGGTTTCGAGGAGCTGGAGGAGAATGTAGAGTACGACGAGCGGGAGGACGAGTTTGATATCGTAAATCCCAGCTGATATGCGCTCCCGTGCACGGGAACATCACTAGCTGACACCGCTCAGGAGGACGAATCTGAGCTCACCCGCCGAAAAGACCTGGAAGAAGATATAGATATCGACATTATGCGGAAAGATGACTCGTACCCGCGACGACCAGACCCTATCATCTCCCTCCCACCCAAACCGGCCGGCGCGGCTACACCGACAGACGAGAAGATGATAGCAGCCGAGGCGGAGAGGGATCAGGCGGTGAAGCTGGCGAGGGTCGTATATGACTGGGTCGGAGGCGCCGAGGGGGCCGGGGATGGCGATACATGGGAGGGGTTCTATCTCAGCTTGGACCTGATAAGTCCTGATCCAGAGCTGGAGGCCCTGTCTGTAGAATGATGCACTATAAAGAGCACTATAGCGCTGCATCAACATGGGCAATATAGATCCGTCTACTAGATATACCTCGTTCTGGGACGCCTATCTACCGAAAGTAAAGTAAAAAGAAGGGTACAAACGAAGCACTACCGACTAAATGAGTGTAATGTGTTATATGGATCGGCCCTATCAGAATGTCCTCCCCCTTCTCTCTTCCACCAGATCCCGTGACCCAGATACCCAAAGATTGCGACGAGCTCATACCCACCCGCCTACTTTGGCCTTTCCGCCCGCCGCAGGAGCGGCACCGCCATGATACCCCGAGTATGGGTCGACCGAGTACTGTCCGCTTGGCGCCCTGTACCCGCCCGACTCATCCTCCTGCCCAGCGTGAGCGGAGAGATACGGATCGTTTCCGTATGCCCCTGCACCGTACTGTGGTCCGGCCGATGCGCCGCTGTGCACCTCGCCCGCCACTCCCCACTCCCCACTGACCTGCCGCCCTGCGCCACCCTCGACCGACCGACGATCCAAGTAATTTGGGTCGTTTGGCGTCGATAATTCCTCCTGATACTCCCAGCTCGACTCGCCGGCGGAGGTGGGTGGCTCAAGCGATGTGCGCTGGCCGTACCCGCCACCCGTAGATCTGGTAGGCGACAATGAAGCGCCACCCGCCTCGAGCCGCTTCTGCTCGGCCGCAAGGGCAAGCGGACTCGGCTTGTTGGGACGCCACCGAGTCATTGGGTCCGCCTGATCCCGCGCCACCTTGCTTTCTGCGAGCTCGACGCGTTTTGCGCCACGCGAGTTGGATTTGGGAGCGGAAACGGGAGCGGCGAGGGCGATAGCGGCGGGACCGTTTGGCTTGTACTCCTCCACGTGGTCCTCCTCGGCGGGTACGAAGGGGTCTGTCGCGGGGGCGGCGCCGTACGCGTCAATTCCGGGCTGAACAGGGTGCTGGCCGTATTGGTCGTACTGCGCGTACTGGTCGTGCGCGTACTGGGGCTGACCACCGTACGCCTGACCCTGACCTTGGCCGGGGTAGGTCTGTCCGCCGGGCGCGTGCGGCTGAGGCTGGCCGTATCCGTATTCTTTGGACAGGGTGGGAAGTGGAGGAACAGGAGGGATGGAGCCGGGTAATCCGCCGATATCCTTCTCCTTGTCGCTGAGTCCGGATCGGCCGCCTGTTGGGCGACTTCCAGAGATGGAAGGACGGGAAGTGGCATTGGAATTGCCGCGCTTTTTGTTTTGACGCTTTTGACGCGCTTCCCATCGACGCTAGCAGGTCAGCTGGGTCCCAGGCACTTCATCGTCGAGGTCTGTCGAGCTCACCTTTTGCTCCCTCGTACGTCTGCGCTGATACCACCAGTATCCGAACGCGCCGAGAAGCGCCAACGCCATCCCACCAATCAACGCCGGTACCGCCACAGCTACCGGGAACGCGCTGCTGGACGAGCTGGACGAGCCCGTTGGCGCGGAAATACCGGTCGACGCAACGACAGTCTGGGTGACGATGGACGCTTGGCGAGGGACGAGGTTGTTTTCGACGTCGTTGTTAGGGGAAGAGGGGGTCGAGAGGAAGGGGAGCGGGGCGGGGGTGATTTGAGGTGATGGAGACATGGTGATAGATGCGAGATGCTGATGCGTCAGTCTGGGTATCGAATGTGGTTATGACAGAGCAGGTGAAGACGAAGGATGAGGAACGCCCTGCCAGACGACGCCGCGAAACGTTCGTATGGCATGGGGATCAAAGGAGATCCACCACTGATCCGCCGATCAAAGGAGTCCTTGCCGCGGTCCGCCGAGTGTGTTTGCCGCTCAGACTGCTCGCTCCACACTCCCGCCAAAGACCACCTTTTCTCTGCTCCCAGTCGTTCCCGGTCAACGACCCTTATGCTAGCTAGCCTCCCGCGCCATCGATCAACTCATACTTCCCCTTCGCCCGCGAAGCCAGTTCCTTCTTCGATGGCCGGGCTCAACATACCTTGTCTTAGATGATGGTGTCACGCAGCAAAGCGGTCCTCAAGGGGGCAGGGTATGACAGATCAAGCGTAATGGTCCTTGAAGCCCAGCTGAAGGTTTGTGTCGCCGGGAAAAAAGAGTGTCGAGGACGCGTCGATTCCTGATTGACCGTCCGATCTTGGAGCCACAGACGAGCAGTGAAGAAAGGAGCGTGGAGGGTCGAGCCGTGGGTCGCAAATCGACAAAGAGGGATATTCTGGAGATAAGAGGTGAAGGAGAAGACACACGCGCCAAGGTAAGGCTAAGTAAGGGGACGTGCGAGGAGCAAGGGGGTTTGCGCGTTTCGTAATTTTGTTTGTTTTGAACGTTGTCTTTGGTGACGGCAGTAAGGGCGTGGGAGGGTCGGGTTGCAGCTTCGAGTTGGGCACAGGGATGAAGAGGGTGGGTATGGGTAGGTAGAAGAGTAGTCGATGCTATGCACAGCACGATACGCGCCAGATGCAGCAGCTTTGCAGTCGCGCTTGCGGGCACCGGCCAAACATGGGAATTTACCCCGGGACCTTCCCCACCCGAGGTTTCGGCCCATCCGGTGGGACATCTCGACTGACGCGGTCGATGTCAGCTGAAATGGCTGTGACAGATCTATCGTGTCTCCTCTATATGTGAGAGCATGCAGCAAGCGCAATTGAGAGTCATGGGCAGAGAGCTATGAGATAAGAATGCATAAAGCACTCTGGATCCCCTCGCAGAAGTGCCCAGAATTCCAGCCAAACCATGTTCAAGATATGCGCAAAAGTGTGCAGAGGGTCCTCTACATGACGATTCGGGGCTCGGTGATGCTGCTCGAGATCTGTCTGATCAGCTGGAACCTCGCGGAAAGGGATCATATACTCACGCTCTTGTGCGGCAGGACAGACGCTCCGTTAACGTACAGCTCGTCCTTGATCGTCACATCGTCACCGAGAACCGTGATGTTCTCCACGCGAGTCTGGATGTCAGCTGTTTACCACTCGTCAGAGCAAAGCCCAACTCACCCATCTACCGACATTGCTGTTCCAGCCAACAATACTGTTCGCGATCCACGCATGATCCCTGACCACCGCGTTGCTCATAATGACACATCGCTGGAGACGGACACCCGCGCCAATCTTCACACCGGGACCAATGACGACGTTGGGGCCGAGGACGGCGGTAGGGTCGATTTCTGCGGTCTGAGATGTTAGCCGACGCTCTGACTCTGTAGTAGAGAGCGGGCTTGAGCTTACAGGGTCGACAAGGACGTTACCGCCGTACACCCACTTGTTCTTTGCGGGGTCGGTGAGGAGGGGCGAGTGGGTTGCGGTAAGGTGGGAGAGGTAGAGGCAGGTACCTGCCAAATCAGCCAGGACTATGTTTGCCAATGAGATCACGACGTACCCAAGATGAAATCCTTTGGCTGTCCGACATCCATCCAGAAGCCAGCGAGATCGTAAGAGTGCAATTGTCCGTCGGCAGCGATCTCGGGGAAGATCTCCTTTTCGATGGAAGTCGGTCGGAGCTACATGTCAGCTGCTGAAACAATCGTCAAGTCGCGATCACTTAAGCTCACCTCGATACGGTTCAGGATGCTAGGGTTGAACATGTAGATACCGGCGTTGATACGGTTTCCGACGAATTCGACGGGCTTCTCGACGAACCGGTCAATGACGGTGCTTCCGGGCTTGGTGACCACGACACCGTATGCTGAGGGCTCCGCGACTTTAGTGACCTATAGTTGTGAGCTGAGTACGGACAACGCCAGACCTCGATGCAGCTCACCATGATGGATCCCTCGGCGCCGTGGGCGATGTGGAAGTCACTGCTTGTCAGCTCTGTGCACCGAACAATAGGCAGGTCAGCTCACCGGAAAGCCTCGAAGGGATATGTGCAGGTGACGTCCGAGTTAAGGACAAAGAATGGGGTGTCGTCCTTGCCCAAGATATCACGAGCGAGGGCGAGCGGGCCGGCTGATGGGATCAGCTACTGTCCCCCCTTTCGCCCAGACGCCGAAAGTCTGTCCCTTTCCGCTTCTGCACACACAGCTCGACGGGACTCACCAGTGCCAAGGGGTTCTGTTTCCACCGAGAAGTGAATGTTGATGCCGAACTCTTCTTCTGACTTTTTTAGGACCGACACCATGACCTCGGGACGGTAGTTGACAGCGAGGACGATATCCTTTACGCCGGCCTTGACAAGGGCCTCGATCTGGTGCAAGCTGTACATGGTGAGCTAGGTCCAGGCGCGCAATAATCATCGCTGCTCAGCAGAGGCCACGCGAAGGAGGGCGCGTCGGACATACATCATAGCCTGGACCATCAGCTCTGGAACGCGTTCCCGCGGATGGAGCCCAACATACCTTGTTACAGAACTCGACAAGGGGTTTGGGCCATGACAGCTGGCCTAATCAGCTCTATTCCAGCGTATTACAAAGACTGCAGCCTCGGCGCGCAAGCTCAACTCACAGTCAAGGGCCTAAGACGTGTACCGAAACCGCCGACAAGAATCAGAGCGTACTAGGGGATAAGCTGGAGCTCGACTGCGCACTGAACGTCCACAAGGCGCTGCGCTGGACTCATCTTCATTTTTGCGAGAAAAGGAGTGTGGGGTAAGGGATCGTGAGGTGTTGAGCTGAGGTGTAAGGCTGCCTAGTACTGTTTGAGATAAGAGATGGACGTGATGAACTTTTGCTGCTCGACACGTTCAATCTGATCTCTCTCTTCGCTTCACACATCGCGTCGTACATAGCAGATTCAGGGTAAATCCGCCAGCGCCGCTCCCGAGCCGCAGCACCAGCCGGATCAGGGAAAATCAATTTTAGCCTTGTCCGAAAAGCGGAAAAATAAACCGGAATCGGACACAAGCAGCGGGATCCGCCGCCTGTCGATCTATTTCCTTGGCTGTACTAACGGATGATTTATCCCAAGATTTCCAGCGTCCGTTGGCTCGGCTTGTCTCTGCGGCGATTTTTCACTCTATCCTCACCTTCACCATACCCACCTCACCCACACTCACACCAAGATGCGTATCGAAAAGTGCTACTTCTGCTCCACAAACGTCTACCCCGGGAACGGGAACATGTTTGTCAGAAATGACGCCAAATGTTTCCGGTTCTGTGGGTCCAAGTGCCACAAGAACTTCAAGATGAAGCGGAACCCGAGGAAGGTCAGGTGGACCAAGGCGTTCAGGAGGGCAAATGGCAAAGAGATGGTCATTGTGAGTTGTCCTACTGGCGTGGATCGGCACTTTGAAAGGCGAGAGCCCCAGTTGTGGTCGGGTGGACGGTGTTGGTGGCAAAGGCATTGGTCGAGTTGGGCGGGCTGGAGATACAGCTTGGTCATCCAATCCAGGAGAACCGGCGCTGACGATTAGGACTCCACCTTTGAGTTTGAGAAGCGCAGAAACGTCCCCGTCCGATACGACCGAGAGCTTGTCGCCACAACGCTCAAGGCGATGGAACGGGTACAGGAGATCCGGGCAAAGCGAGAAAAGGCATTCTGGAAGAACCGGTCAGTTGAAGCGACACCGAGACTCCCTGGGCTTAGCTGACTCAATAGGATGGCTGGCAACAAGAACCGCGACCTCGCACAATCCGCACAAGAAGTCGCACGGCATATCGAGCTCGTTCAGCCCCGCGCGGTCCCCGTCGAGCAACAAGGCGAGCGCCAGCGGATCAAGGAGAAGATCAAGGTCCGCGCCAAGCAGCGGGGAGAGATGGCCAGGCAAATGGTCAAGGGCAAGGGAGCAGGAGGGAAGGAGAGCAGGCTCATTCGTGCCGCTGGCGGCGGGATGGGTATGGGGATGCACGTCGAGTAGGGAGTGAGCGAGTCAGTTATCAGGCCTTTTGGGGCGGTGTTGTATCATATCTCATTCACCATTTACGACTCGATACTCTCGAGGTTCAGGCTTGGCGCCGCGACGTTGTGTTCCAAACGCTGACACAACTGAGGGCGGTAGCAGCTAATTGACTGACTTACAGAATTGAGGCACTCAGCTTCATCGAACATGCTAGACCAGTGACCAGTGTGGGCCTCAATTTGCCCGCCGGTCGCGACATCCCTTCGCTTGGCCACGTGACGAGCATACTCCGTCAGGCGAGAAAGGAAGCGTCACTCACGCTGACAACAAGACCTGCGGGGATGGTGGCAAATCCCTCTTCTTCCTCTACTCTCCAGCTCGCAAACCCGGCCTATCATGTCGAAATCCCCGCTACCCTCCTGCTTCAACGACAACGGGCCTCCCGATCCCGAAGATGACTATCGGTCCGTCTGGAGTCATTATACGCTTGCTGCGACCGGCGACCTGGCTACCAAATTTCTTTGCGAGAAACACTACGGTCCAGCCTTACGCGAAGCGGAACGCGGTTATACGACCGCTTCAAGTCGGGTCCTGGACCTCGTCTCAACCAACTCTGAAGTGAGCAAGGTCAGACTGCGCGATGGGCTGCAGCAGTTATTGGCGCGAACAACCGAGACTGGCTTACCGACGTGGCAACCGCTCGAGGACTTTCTTAGCAGAAGTGACACCTCGAAAGAGGCGACGGACGCAGCAAAGGCGGCCTGGGACGACGCGAGCAAGCATGCGATGCTTCACAGACAGCTGAAGGCGGCGGAGCTGGAAGGGGAGTGTTATTGCGACTGACCATCGCAGACTAAGGAGATCTGGCGTGCTATTCGAGCCAATGCATGTGATCCGTTCAGATTGTCCGTCCAGTTGGGCAGCGTAGTCGTACTGACATGGCGGTGCTTCCTCGGGCGCCGTGATCTGTGATCGGGCCATTCCCTCTTGCGCGCTGGCGAGCTGAACCCCAGCGCGCTGAACCGTACCCAACCCTGGCCTCGCCTTCCGATGGCGTGATGGCCCGCCAGCCTGAGGACAGGTGGAAGGAACGTCTTTGGTACTCAGCTGTCCAGCTGTCCGCTTGGGGGATCCCAGACGCACTGCACCCTCGATTACTCTTCATTCCTGCAGTCATGTCAGAACCTATTGACACATGCAGCAAGGGCACCTGGACGCGTGACTCAAACGACAAACGGCAAAGAAGGCCTGGGCGAAGGCGGAAGAGCATGCAATGCAGTATCGGCAGCTGAAGGAGGCGACGAAGGTTGAAGACTGTTATTGTAATAGTATCGTTTGATGGGATTGTGGCTTAACAAAAGTCAAATGGCTGCACCTGCCCGACAACGGAGATCATATTCGAGCTATCCTCTTGATTAGATCCAGTCCCCCTTCTGTCCATCCCAGATCATTATGTCCTCCTAATTCCCCTTCCCAGAACATGACCTCTCCCCCTCCCTTGCCCTTGAATGTGCTTACTAGTCCCCAGTGAGGTACCTCCATCTCCACCACGTCAGCTGGGTCGGCGTCGGGACCTTCTCGATCCCGGAGAGTCTGGAACAGGCGGCGGGAATGGGTGATAGGGATCGTCCAGTCGTTTCGCGCGTGCATGAGGAGTATAGGGATGGTGGGGCATATGTGCTACCCTGTCAGCTCGATCGCTCTCGAAGGAGACTGGGGCTCACGGGGAGGGCGACGATTGACTCGAATTGGTGCTTTACAGCGAACTTGAGGAATGCTGCTGATGTCAGATCTAAGCTGAGAGGCGGCGTGTGGACCGCTTACGAGCTACTCCAGGTATACGGCCGAGACGGGCCATGAAGTGCAAGAAAGCAAGCGTAGTGTAGTCCTGGATGACGTCCATCATGGAGGTGAAGGGGCTGACGAGGACTACCGCCCTGAGCCGCTCGGTGAGACCTAGCAGATTAGCTCCTGCAGGCCAGGCTCACACATGACACACCTTCATCGGACAGCTGAGCTGATAGCTGACATATCACACCTGTACCCAGACTGTGTCCCATCAAGAGGATATCTGCCTTGCCTGCTTCGGCGTCTCCCTGTCTAGGTATTCGCTGCCGGTCGATTGTGCTAGTAACATAGTCGTATACCGTTCGAGCGTCGATAATGAGGCCGACGGGCGTTGGGTTACCAGTGGAGTCGCCGAAGCCCCTATAGTCTGTGACGATGACATTGCTAACTAGTCAGCCGGGTACCACGCGGGGACTAGGGACAACTTCACCAGTCCAGCTGTTGAGACAACGCAGTATAGATGCGGATCCGGTATGGGACTGCCCTGTTCGCTGCCTGCTGATGAGCTCGCGACGTGACGCGGAAGGGCCAGACTCACGTTCCCATGGAAGAATAGTATAGTCGGTCTTTGCGTCAAAGCCTTCTCGTAGACTTCTTTACCGAATGGCTCGCGAGGGGGTAAGCCGCCAGTAACGGTTTGATAGACTGATCTTGGACTGTTCGGTTAGCGCAGTCTTCGGAAGCGATGGCTCCGAGCTAGTACGGGACGTACATACAGGATGTGCCATATCCCTATACGCTTCCCGTCCGCGGTTTCGAGGTAGAAGTTCCGAGTCTTGGCAGCCACCACGTCAGCTTGCAGGTTGCATTGTCTGACGAAGCAGCTGAGACTTACGCGCCAGACCGAACTTCTCCGGAATAGCTAAGGAGCCGAAAGGCCAGCTCGCATGGTGCAAGTATATAAGTCTGCCTGTGTGAGCGATCCTGCTTGACGGCCCAAAAGTCCAGGGCAACTCACTCGCGCTGGACTGGCGGGAGGCAGACAATAGCGAGCGCGATGAAGATCGCTATCCCGAAGACCAGGGTGTACAGAAGTAGCGGCAGCATCTGCGCATGCGCTCGGCCTACCAGTGGCCCGGCTGCTTGGGGCGGGCGGATCAAGCTTCCAGGAAGAAGGAAGTCAACAAAGCTAGAGGCTCACGAGGAATGCGGAGTTGTCAGCGGTCAAAACGTCATCGGTCTGACACCTGGTCAGCGACCGTCAGCGTGCTGTCAGCCCGGGATCCAAAGCCTTTCTATTCATCTCTGCCTCCTAACTGACCGTTGTACATATCGCAAGGCGCTTCAGCATCCTGATTCTGCTATAAAGCTCTCATCTCATCATGATTTGTGCAGGCGCAACACGGCATCCACGACCCGGACTCGAGTCAGGTTAGGTCACCTCATCTGGGTAGACTCGCAGCCATCCATTCTTACCATCGCCATTCAGATGCTCGATTCATCGACTAGCAGGTTCCCGGCTCAGAAACTTGTCACGAATTAATGGCAAACTGTACACTCCGCTCGCTAGACCTCTTTCATTGGGCTGCGGCAGATGGAAAGAAAGTTTGAGCTAAAGGAGGATGGAATGGATTCCAAAGGATGACTCAACTGCTTCACCGCTCACAGCTTTTGACATTGACTCTTCTTCTGATACTACTCCACACAGATTCGGTGAGCGATACCATCACATGCAACCACCACGCTCCTCATAGTAAGTCCCGCCATGTTGACTCCGCGTTCCCTTCCGTCGGCTGACCAGACAGAATCCTCTTCCCTGAGCGAGCCTCACCCTCTTCTCACCATGTCGTCCCCCATACCTCCCCCTACGCCACCCAAGATCGTCCGATCATTATCCCCACCTCCGGCATCATCCCCTCGGCGCAAATCTCCCTCCTTCTCGAACCTTCTTCGCCCTTCCGTCCACTCCACCGACGACAAGTCCAGCTCGTCAGACAGCGGCGCTACCGAGAAGGAGGGTGGCAAATTGGCAGCCAAAGTCAAGGACTTCTTCAGCAAGGACAAACGGACCCCGTCCTCTTCTTCGCTGCTTTCGGACGCCAGAGGCTCAAATACTGGTGCAGCGCCCACTGCCGACACAAAGGCACCGAGTACGGGTACGACCGTCACTCCTAGCTCGACGACCATTCCCCTCCACGCTTCGCTCGCGTCCCCCACACCCAACGTCGCCCCTCTGCCTAGTAGCTCTTCGCAGGCCCAAGGTCCAAGTGTCAGCTCCCCACCTGGTGGACACCCCATCGCCACCCCTTCACCCGCTCCGGTGCCCGGTTCCAGCTCGTCGCCCACTCCAGGCCTCGTAACAAGTTCCTCCGGTACCTCCAATGCCCTCCAGATCTCCATCACCGGCAATGACCCCCTTTTCCGCTCGGCCAGCTCGATCGGCCCCGCCAACGCCCCCGCCGCTCCGACAAGTGGCGACCAGTTCAGGCGCGCGGTCGAGACCGCTCAGACCTCGGTGGACCGGATGCAGACGGCCGCGGTATGGCTAGGCTTTGCGGGTCAGGCCTTGTCGGCTGCGAGTGTCTGGCTGCCTATGGTCGGGCCGGGGGTGCAGGCGGTGGTGCAGATGCTGGAGATGGCCAAGGCGGTCGGGATAGCAAAGGTCGCCGCTTTGCGATTGGTACGTCCTGAGGCATGCGTGAATCGATCTCGTGCTCGAGGATCGTGCTGATGAGCAGGTCGAGCGATGTGCCGATATTCTGTTTGCTGTGATGAGCAAGCTTCGAACCGAACATGGCCAAGTCTCGCTGGACTTTCGGCAGGATATCAACCGGCTCCTCACGTTAGTCTTATCTCTGGGAAGGGGGCATCGCTGACATGGCAGGAATGTCCACAATACCGCCTTCCTCCTCACCAAGCTCGCCAGCCGACCCTTCTTCAAGCTCTGGCTTCATGTTGGAGAGGTCCAGGACCAAATCGCCGAAGCGACAGCGGAGATCGAGTGCTTCTTCAACATCTTCCACGTCCAGGCGGCGATGACGGCGAATGCGATGCTAGAGCAGGCGAGGCTGGATAGGGAGGCGGATCAGTTGATACTGAGAGATATGATACAGGAGGGTATCAAGGACGAGAATGTCCTCCTTACCATGTTGGTCAAGAAGGGTGAGTTGTCTCATCTGCGTCGGTGTCCGTCGTCGAGATTCCCTTCCTAGTACCTAGCTGACAGGACAGCGGACGAGCAACAAGAAGCGATCAAGACTCTCCAGCGCGCCCTCGACAATATCCGATATCAGCAAGGTCAAGCGACCGACTATGCCCACTCGCCAGGCGGATCGCCAGATATCAACTCATACTCAGCCCAACTCATCGAGAGTCCGCCGAGCCTCGCGATAGGTCTTCCCGGTGCGAATCCATTGTGGCTTCCCGGGCCATCAGGTACCACCGGCCTCGGTTCGGGGCGACAATCTACATCGGCATCCTTCTCGAGCGGCAGGACGGATACCAGCCACCTCAGCGTCCAGGCGCAGACGAGCGACAATTCCGCCGAAGCAATTCAGTCGGGATCGGTGGATGAGATGGGAAAGAAGGTGGGATCGGCAGAGGCGGAAGGGACCACGATTACGCCTGCGGTCAAAGCCTTGGGGTTCCGCTCGGCACAGGATAAGAGTGATCCGAGACGGATCTTTATCGAGAAGGCGCTAGATGTGAGTGAACACTGACCTTATATGGAGCTGACTGTCAGGTGCTCCGTCGACGCTCAGCGAGTACGGACTATGGAGTTCCAGACTGGACAATCACCTCGCTGGAGATCACTCACGAGCTTCGCCTAGCGTGCGTCTTCCCAATGTCTCGGAGCTAAGGCTGATGTCCAGAAACTCCTTCTTCTCAACGATTTGGCGGGGCAAGTGGCAAGGCGAGACGGTGGCCATCAAGGAGCTACACCGCAATATCGACCGCTCACTTTTTATATCCGAGGTGGAAGTCTGGCGGCGCCTGCGAAGCAAGCACGTCCTTCCGTTCTTTGGCGCGTCATCCACGACTGGTCCGCCTCCCTGGTTCATGGTGTCACCATATAGTGAGCAATAGCCCCACTTCGGCTTCTTGTCCTGAGACCAAGCTGACCCGGCAGTGCAGAACGGGAACGTGCTCAATCACATACGCAAGAGCTCCTGGTCTAACGCGGAACGTCGTCAGCGCCTACTCCACCTCGTTCGCGAGATGGCTGAGGGGATGGAATACCTTCACAGTCGAGACATATGCCACGGCGACTTTAAGGTAAGCTCATGATTGTCATAGCTGATCCAGGCCGCAAACGTCCTTGTCAGCGATATCGGCGAAGCTCTCATCTGCGACTTTGGTCTGAGCCGGCTCAAATCCGACCTCACCAGCCGCTCGGACGAAGATCCGGAGGCACATCGCTGCGCCAGCGGAACCATGCGGTGGCAAAGTCCTCAGCGACTACTCGGCAAGCCACTCACGCCCGCCTGCGACGTCTACGCCTTTGCCGTGACGATCTGCGAGCTGTACAGCGTCCAGGTCGGCCAGATCATCCCGTACGGCTACGTCGATGACGTCGTCGTCCGGCAGTCGGTACTGGATGGGCATCGCCCAGACAGGCCGGACATACTCCCGAGGCGGCTCTGGGCGCTAATCGAGCGGTGCTGGGCGCACGAGCCGGAGGACCGGCCTACATTCGAGATCATCGTCCAGGACCTCATCAGCATCATCGAATCGGACAAGAGTCGGCTCGAGTCGCGGGAGCAGACTCCGAGCACGTCTACAGGCTCCTTTGACACTGCTCCGGAGTCGATCGTGCAGGAGGAGCAGCATGTGCTCTCTCCTCAGCTCGCTCATCGTCCCCTACCAGACGACGACGACTTCTCCTCCTCTAGCGGTTCCATCCGGTCGATCCCGCAGCATCTCGCCAAGGAGATATCTTTCGAGTCGGACCGCGCCGAGCGCCACTACCGTCACTATCTCAATCATGACTTTGACGACCGGCTCAGCATCCCGCTATGGTTCCCCGCCGAGATCCCACTCGGCTCGGTCGGCTATATCCGTCACGGTCAATTCGTCCGGCTCCTCGATGCCACTCGGCCCTCGCCGGATATCAAGGAGCTCCCGCCGGTGCTGCAGATGGATGAGTTTGCGGCGTTGGCGACCAAGCGGGCGGCGGTAAGTGTGCAGAATGTGGCGGATAAGGGATGGGGACTGGTACATTCGGCGTGGATGAACTTTATCAAGTCGTCGGGCGAGAAGTCTCAGTAAGTCGGCTTCGCTCAGTACTAGGAAATGGCTGATATGGCAGGAAATCAATCAGTCGTCAATACCCCTTCCCTCTCAAGCCAGGAGGCAAGCAAGCCGTCCTCGTCGTCGACGATGCCGACTTTGAGATCTACAAATCCCACGCCGAGGCCCGTGCCTACCTCTTAGGCAATATCGACTGGATCCTCAAGTACTTTGGCGACGCCCACCACATCGCCAAAGAGGATGTCATCATCGTCGTCGGAACGCTATCGGCCAAAAATTACGCGATGGCGGTATCGCAGTTTGCGCCTCGTACGACGCTCATGTTCAACGTTCACACCGAGTCGCAGCGGAAGCCCGGGGAGCCATGGGGGACGTGGACAGTGAATAGGCAGAGGGTACCGGAGGAGCCGGATTTGCAGTATATCTGCAAGGTGTCGACGGTGGCTGCTGGTCCGAGGTGAGTTTGCATTTCATTGGAGATGGCGGAGCTGATAGCGTAGGGACGCGGTGCTGCTCGCCAAGCTCAAGTTCCCACAGACTGGCGGGGAGCCGGTGCTATATCAGTAGTCGCAGACGGTCGACCTGGCCTCACGGTCCGAGACTGCTCGACATGAACATGTATCCTGTACGCTCCTGCACATCGATGACCGGTGCGCAAGCAGTGCACTTAGGAGTCAATCACTACTGGATACTGATACATCTGACCAAGCCAACGCAGATCCTGGCATCACATCTGCTGATAGACAACAGTAGTACACTCGCCAGTCGGCATCCCCCCTCAGTCGATAGAATGACAAGCAACAGGCATCTCCGCCGGTCTGGCATTTCGCAACTCTCGGCGCAGACTGAAAGCGGTCGAAGCTTGGACCCACCAGCTGATGTACGCGGACACTCTTGTCTTGTCCTCGGGCTCCTCGCTCTCTCGAGCGATGACCATACAGGTCAACAGCGGGTCCCACCCATCCGAGACGACTGTATTCGCATTGTCGAACAGACTCTTCAGCTCGGCTCGCAAGCTTGGGAGGTCTTTGTTGACCGAATCGACAACAACGAGAGGCATCTCGTGGGAGATCTTGTCGAGGGTATCGGTGTTGGCGTTGATCTCCTTGTTCCGGTGACTGGGGCAGATGACGGACCCGGCGCCGCGGGAGGGGAGGTAGGAGCCTGATCCGATGCGCCTGATAGGCTGGGACAGGCGGTAGTAGGTACAGTTCCTGGTTGGTACTGACATGGCAGATACGGGTTGTGGAGGCGGGAAAGTAGATGAGTACGCTAAGACAGAGTCGGGAGACGATGTGAGCCAATGATGGATGTTGGGCAGAATGTGGATTTGGCTTGAGGGCTCCACACGTTCACCATCGAGCACGACTCACGACTTCCGCTTGGCCAGACAAAGGACTACGCGAGACACCGAGCGATTTTGGCATCTTCCTGTCGCGTGCTTTCCGGCCTTCGTGATGGCCAGAGCGTCGTCGTTCGGGCGCGTCGTATGGAGGACCGTCATCCTCAGGTATTTCGGCTGGCAATCACTCAATATGGATGCAGGCGCTAGGATGTGACCTATCGTATACCTGCAAGACCAGATGAGCACGAGTGATCAGCGCGAGGGAGTAAAAGAGTCTCAGACATGATCTGCATATCCCACTGAGCCACCCAGTGGTCCAGGTTGTTCACCCCCAGCTCGCCAACTATAGTCTACACCGCCCAATATAGTATCTACACACTGAGATCGCCGTCCGAAAATAGAGTACTACAAGTCTTGCAAGCGTCCATATCACAAGGAGAAGGGGTATCTAAAGGAAGGGGTATCGTCTGACCTTGACTATAGCCTGCCACTTCCTCGCTTTCCTAACGTTCCTAACGTAGCCGCCATCTACTCCTCCTCGCTTTCCGGCTCGGTATGGGCACTCCCACTCCTCTCCCTCTTGACTCCCCTTGCATCCCCTCCTGCTGCCTCCCCAGCCATGGGACTTGAGCTCATGACGTGGATGGGGGTGTGGACGCCGACGCTTGCTCGAGGATCCATACTGGCCATGCCCGGCGCGGACATGGGCGGAGCGAGCGCGGCCGAGGGCATCGGGGTACCCATAAGGACCGGCATCTGGACCGTCATCGGGACCTGGTCCTCACCGTACATGGGGGGTGCGGGCGAGACGGAGCCGTAGTGCGCGCCGCCGTACGGGAGGCTGAGGGCGGTACCAGGGAAGCTGGGGGCGGAGGAGGGTTCGCCCATAGTGATGGAGGCCGAGCGATTGGCTGAGGAGACTAGACGGCTGCGGGAGGGCATGGGTCGGATGACGCGCTGCTGGTGGTAGTCCGGAGCGAGCTGCTGCTGCTGTTGCTGCTGGATCATGGCGCCGGGAGGAGGGGTGGGGAGGGTGAGGGTAACGTTGGACAAGTCGCCAGCGGGGTCGCCGACGGTGATGCCAAACTTCCACTCGATCATACCGACCTCGATCTGCTGCCACTTGTGCTTCCCAACGTTCCTGCTGATCAGTCAAGTCCACCATCAAAGAGAAAGAACTCACTTGTCAAGGATATCACGCCGGGTGTACTTGTAATTCTCGCACCGTTCGACGATCTTGCGCCGGACATCCCTTACCGCGATACGGGTATGGTGGTCCATCTCGGGCCAGCGCTCCTCCGGTCCCTCGTACTTGCGGTCCGAGCGACCCGTGAAGTTGTCGAGCTGGGCGAGGACGCGACGGCCGCGCTGGAAGTAGCCGCGGAGGATATCGGCCTTCTCGAGGGGCGTGACAGTCGAGGGGATAGAGCCGATGAGGGGGACGGAGTCCGGGTTGATGGTAAGATCGTTGTTGAGGGTGTAGTAGAAGAGGGGGTATAGATCGGGGATTTGGGGGTAGACCTGGAGAAGACCCCAAAGGGAGAGCTGGACGTCTTGCTTGCGAGCCTAATATTAGCTTTGACGAGAGGTAAGACTCACCCTTGGCGCATAAGAAGCCTTGCGACTCTGCTTGTACCCCTTACCACGCTTGGCCGGGCGGAAGTCGTCCTCCTCGTAGATGACGTCGTCTTCGTAAGAGTCGTCGCTGTGCTCGGAGCCAGGCACGCCGTCCAGGTCCATGTAGGAGACGTTGCGGTGTTGCGAGGCGATACGAGGGGAAGAGCGGACTGATATCAGCTATGCCTGACAATGAGCTTACCTTGGTCTGCATCAACCGGGAGCCTCCTCTTGGGCGTGGTGACCTTTCGACCGCGCATATCCGAGGTGCTCATCTGACGAGCGGGGCGCTGGAAGTCAGCATAGCCACTTTACTATAGGAAAGACTTACTGGCTGACCACCGAGCCCAAGCGTCTCCAACAACTTTCTGTTCCCCGAGATTTGCTCCATCCGCTCCCTCTCATAATCATTCTCCGGCTCAGGCGCCACCTCTTGCTGCTGATACTGCGGCTCCTGCTTGACGGCGTACTGGTACCCGGTCTGCGGGTCCCTGCCCCAGTACTGCGGCTGGGGCTGGGGATAACCTGGTGGGGCGTTATACCGCTCGAGACCTTGGTATCGCTGACCGCCGAGCGTATCCGAGACCTTGCGAATGTCGGCCGCGGCGGGGGAGAGCTGCTCTCTGTACTCAAAGTGGGGAGTGAGGAGGCGCTGAGCCTCGGCCGCATCGCTAGCGCCCGAGGTGGAGCGGGACATGGGGTAGTTGCTATTGTTGCTGAATACCGAGGGGTTGATGTGGCGCTCCGTAGGCTCTTGAACGGAGAGAGCGGGAGTACCCATCTGCCACTGATACGAGGCGGACGCGGGGGCGTCCATGGCGGTGAGGTGGGGAGAGGACGAGTAGCGAGATGAGGCGGTCTGGTCCGCCGAGTTGAGAGGGTGGGCGTGCGAGACGGTACGCATCATGGGCATAGAGCGGGGGTCGTATGCGTTGCTGCTGGGGTAAAAGGCCATGGGCGGGGCACTGCTGGGGTAGGCAAACTGCTGCTGGGGCGAAGGGAGGGGGAAGCCACCTGGCTGGTACGGGCGGTATGGGAGACTGGTGTAGGGGAGAGCCGAGAACTGCTCATGGTTCGGCGCCGGAGACGGAAGGACCGACTGGGGCGCGAGATGGACCGACGCCTGCGAGACGGGGCGCTGGATCCGGGGTGGCGAAGGGGCCGGGGAGTGGGTGGCGATACCGTGGTGGGAGTGCGGGCGATGCTCAAAGCTCGAAGACTGGAGCTGGAGAGTCATAGTGGGTAGATGGTGAAGGGCGTGGGTAGATGGTGAAGGGCGTTGAAGATGGTAAGGGATTGCTTGGAAGGATAAGCAAGTAGAAGATATCGATGGGCGTTGAGGGGGTCAACGGGAGATGGGCGCGCCCTTTAAGGACTGGCGGTCTGGAGGATGGAAGAGCCTAGAGCGAGTCAGCACTGCTCCCCATCGCCCCCGAAGCGGCCATGCTGCACTGGCACCCCCTTCAAGCGCCTCGCGAAGGATGTGGAGCTTACCGTGGTGTCGCACCAGCTGAGGCGGGAGCGGAGAGGTGAGAAAGGCGGTGGACTACAAAGGAAAGTGCGCGGTAGGCGATAGCCGCAGTCGGTCGAGGTGGAGGTAAGAGAGAGATGCGACGTCGGAAAGGATGACCGGGGGTGTTTGAAGGGGGTAGTCGCAAAGGGGTCCGTTGAGTGGTAGACGAGAGCGTAAAGAAGGAGAGATGAGCGAGCAGAGAGATGCGCGTCAGCTAGGCTCCACTTGAAGGAGGCTCTCACAGGGCAGTCGAGAGGGGAACGTCCCGCTTAGGTGATGTTTCCCAAGCCTGGAAACGCCCCGCGAGAGGGGTCTGAGTGGAAGACTATTGACTCACGAGACGTATCTATCGGTATCGCTCGGAGTGGAGCAGCACTGATGAGAAGCGGCGGCGTGGCCGTTGAGGATGAGATTGCGAGCTTGGGCTAGGAGATTCAGTGGTTGATCTTGAGTATCTCCTTGCTGTAGAACTGTAAGAAGGGGTACGATTGAAGGGGTCCTTGAGGGGGAAGGAGGGGCATATATGCGATCACAGGACGGGGTAAACAAGTCCAGTCAACAACCTACCTGCTCAACCAGATAGACGGTCGCGTCTGCGCCGACGGCCCAAGGGACGGACCTTTGGTCGTTGGAGCCGTCCTTCGCTTGCTATGATAGTCAGCCATATTGGCCGCGTCTGGGTACAACGGACGGGTGGGGAAGGATGGGAAGAGTGAGATGGAGAGGAAGTAGGAATGTGGACACTCACTGAGGACGGCCTCGGGAACGGTTGTGAAACGTCCCTCGTCCTTTGCCTACGCGGTGTGGGTCGAACCTTGATCATCAGCCACTGTTGACACCGCAAGCGAGAGATGGGTGAGGGAAAGGAGCTCAACGGGAGGCGAAAGGACTGGCCAAAGGTAGGTCTACCAGCAGGAAAGTCGCGTCCTTTGAAGGCTAGGTATGTGATAGATGAGGCTGATTCGATCGACAAGGATGTAGATGCTGTCACGACTTAAAACTTACCGGCGGCGGGTGTATCAGGTTGACTGATGGCGACGAGCAGCTAGAAGATGTGGGGGTGGATCAGGCAAGTGAGAGAGTATGTATCGCTCGAGGTGAAGAAGGTGTCGAATATTCATCATGTCAGCCAGACGACCACCGCCCCGTGCTCGAGCACAAAGAAGCATGGCTACAGTTGCTTCCTCGGTCAGAAGTCCTCCGAGGAGGACACTAAACTGGACAACAACGCGTCAGAAATCAGCATCGCCCTCACGCGCCGAAAGCTTAGATCCCGAGGGTCTCAGCGGTGAACCAGGGGCGCCGAGGCCGCGTCCGTGTCCCTCCTTGTCCGCATCAATCTTGAGGGATGAAACGAAGAAGATCGTCCGTGAGGCACACAGCTTGTGTGTGGGGTCGGCGGGGCAGGGGCACGTGGAGCGGCAGAGCTCGCTGTCGAGATCTGATCTCTGCCAGATGTAACCTGCCAGCTGATGTGGTGAAGCGCGTCCAGCAGCGCAACGGTATGATTATAGCTACATCCAATATATGGTATATAGGGAGAAGTACAAGACAAGAAGTGATTACAACGATTATAACGATTATATTAGCGCTATTTGGAACCCCACAATCTGAATCCGCTAATCCCCCTGATCAATCCCCCTGATCAAGCTCGGTCCGCCGCACCGCCTGCTTCTTTCCTCCTCCCCACAAGCCCCAAGCCCCCGATCTGCTCCGCTTCCCCTATCTCCGGCTGCAGCGCCGCTTGCTGGGGCCGTGAGTCGAATGCGAGGGACCACATGGGGATTGAGGGGTGATGGCGATGTGTAGGGTGGGGGAGGGTGATCCGTGCGCGTCGAGTGAGTGTGACGGAGACGTCGAGACGCCCGTCCTCTTCGCTCAGGGCAGTGCGGGGTGATGTTACGATGGTGGTACAGCGGTCGATGTCCGCTCTGAGCGCTCGCCGCCCCTCCCCTCCCCTCTGATCACTCCTAGATGGTCGTGAATCGACATCTGCACATCCCCTCAACAGACCTAAGCAGTCAGCACTCGCCCCTTCCATCTCTTGTCGTCGACGGTATGCACACTGGTGGACTCACTCGCTCTCCACTCGACTACAGTCCTCGGAACCTTGCCATAAATCCGATCACGCCACATCCCTTCTCCCTCTGTCTCTCCCCTCCCTCCCTGCTGGCTCCTTCTCATCCTAACCAACATCCCCTGGACTACCGTCGTCCTTGCCTGCGCTTCCCGCCTGGCGCTGATAGCATACGTCGAAACCTCGTCCAGGATCATGCCCGTCCCCTATACGCCTTATACAGCGCCCGGACCAGCTCGGACATGTGCGGACACGGGTGCTCGTGCGTTGTGGTGATTGCGCCGGAGATAGGTGATGAGGTCGGAGGGGAGCCGCTTAGGCTGCCGAATGAGGAGGAGCGGGAGCTGGGGCTGCTCGATGTGGATGAACGAGAGGCGAAGGGGGTGTGAGTGGGACGGGAGGGGATGAGGGCGGGGGCGGTGGCGGGCATGATGGGTGATGCGATGTGTGATGGTGGGTCGGGAAAGGTTGGTACGATGATGTTGTTGCACGGATGCCTTGTCGTCTGTATATATACCAAAGCTGTGAGCAATGGAGTGCAGGTAAGGTAAATGATGCGACAACAGACGATATAGTAAGCTGGACAGATGATGGAAAGGCAGTGGGAATTCTTCAAGCTCTCCCCACACCTATATACACCATCCCCCCGCACTCGCACCTCATTCATACCAGCCCGCAGATCTCAAATCCGCTTTCGGGCTTGACGCAGCTTGATCCGGTGACTTTCAAGGCCTTCCAAGGTGAGCTCGACTCATCGCGCGGTATTGCGCGGTTTTGAAATCCTCCGAGTCCCGAAGCCGACGCGAGGGCCGAAAGTGGGGGAGGTGCGGGTGGGCGCGTGCGGAGCTTGGACCAGCTCGGGCCGAGCGGTTTAACCGAGGATTATCCCTGCCTGCCTTACGTGAGCTGATTCTGGTCTCTTATCGGCGGCGACCCCCGCTTGTCGCATCGATGATGTGATGAGTCAGAAAAGTCTACAGCTGCAGCCAGTCCTTGACCTTCTATACCTCATCAATACACCCACAAGAAATGTCTACAACAGCCAGCTCAAACGGAATGGTCACGGCGCAGATGACGACCCAGGTGGTGCTCGGCTCGATGGAGCGGGCGGAGGAGTACCAGCGGGTACTGACGCAGCTCAAGGAAGGGGCGGGGGCGCAGGGGAAGGTGCAGGGAGAGATGATTGATCGTGTGCTTGATAATGGTGAGTAGGATTTGTGGCACACATTCGACGAGGTGGCAGGGTTTGGTCGAGGGAGGACAAGGCTGACAGACCAGCAACATCACTGCCGTCTGCTCCCCTTACGATCCATACGATCCTTCCTCTTCCCCTTCCCTCGCAGCTCCTCTCCATCATCCCACCCTCGACCCAGCTCTTCATCCACCTGCCACCCTCCGCATCTCCCCAGCTCGTCACGCTCCTCCACTCCACTCTCTCCTCCGCGAACTTCGCACCCCTCCTCCCGACCCCTTCACCCGACATTGTCGGCTACACCTCTCCATCCACGTCCATCCCCCCTCCCGCCGCGCCATCCAGCTCCAGCTCCAGCTCCACCTCCGCGATCCGCCCTCTCGCCCTCAAGCGCGCCTCGAACCGGGAGAAGAAGTCGGCCATATGGGCCCTCGAATCTCCACTCCTGCCGGACGGCGGTCATTCCCTGCTCACGCCCGAAGACCGCTCCCGCCCCGAATGCATCTTCCCCGCATCGGACGGCAAGCCCGTCAAGCGCCGCAGGGCATGCAAGGACTGTACCTGCGGTCTGAAGGAATTGGAGGATGGCGAGGAGGCCCAATCGGCACAGGCGGTGCAGGAGGCCCAGAGATTCTTTTTGGAGGGGGACGACGATATCCCGAGTCATATGCTCCAAGCGACAGATGGGGTCGAGGGTGTATGGCCAGAGGAGAAGAGAGGGGAGGCGAAGAAGACGAGTAGTTGCGGGAGCTGTTATTTGGGCGATGCGTTCAGGTGTACCAGCTGTCCTTATCTGGGTGAGTCTGCTGCAGGTTTAGGCATGACATTAGCTGATCAGCAGGTATGCCGCCGTTCAAGCCTGGAGAGAAGGTTCAGCTGTCGATCGGTGACGACATCTGAGGGGGCATGCATCAGAGACTGAAGACGTGTTTCATGGCGATTAGGTAGATTTGTAGCTCCTCATGCACCTAGATGTATTGGTTCAACCAGAGACACGGCTGCATGCGCTACAAGACATCACTCAGCTCTATGCTCGGTCCTTGTGTGGTCTCCAGCCGTGCGGAGATAATACCAGATGCTGCATCATCAGCGTCAACTCCTGCGACGAAGAAGGGTGGACAAACGTGGCCGCTTGCGCGATGTTGAATCTGCTGCGCTGGCGGCGGCATTTGCCGATCCCTCCTTGACTGCAGCTACGAAAGCTCGAACATTCTCATTGACTGCTTCAAGCGGGAACGACATCTAGTATGTTAGCTGGGGCGAGCGAGTGCAGAGTTTCTGACGTCCATGGCAACTTACTCTTGCTACAGGCGCACGCACCACCCCCAACTTGTCCCCCTTCCACTCCATCCCCCCGGCCGCCTCCTTCACCCGCTTGGCCAGCTCTTCCCCCTCACCTACCCCACCCCGCTTCGCAACCGGCATCAGCCCCTTTGGCCCCAGAAACCTCGCCAGCTTGCTCGCCACAGCAGGCATCATTCCTGGCGTCGCCAGACACTTGGTGGGTACGATCTCGCCATTGAGGATCCGCGCGAACAGCTCTTCGCCGCCGACATACGCCGCTCCGGCGGACTTGGCGAGTTGAGCAGAGGAGGAAGAGGGGTCCGCAAAGACCAGGATGACCTCGGCGGATCGACGGGGGTCGGTGGGGAGTGCGAGACGGCCGCGGAGGGGTGCGGAGGATTTGGAGATTCGGGTGGAGAGGGTGAGGGAGTAGGCGGAGGAGGGGTTGGATATTTCCAGGGCCTGAAATTAGCTCGGAGGTGAAGATAAGAGGGAAGGGCTCACTCGGAGGATACGGGTAGCTTCGGAGAGGGACATGGCGTCGGGGTTAACGGTGGCCTTCTTCTTTCGGGAGGGGGTTGCGACAGAGGCTGCCGCGGAGGAAGAGGATGAGGAGAAGGATCGGGCAGCGAGGATAGCTGCTCGAGGAGTGGATGAGATTGATTTCTGACTGCATCAGCTAAGTGCTCGAGAACTCGTCAAGGTAGCGGACATACCGATACACTACCAATGCTGGCCGCCCGCCAGACCGCACTCGAGCTAGACCCAATCATTTCGTCGCCGGCTCCTTTCCTTTTCCTTGGCTAGCAGGTGCAGCTGCTGTCTTTGCTTTCGCCGGTTTCGCCTTTGCCTTGTTGACGGGCTTTTTTCCTCGTTCTTCTGCTGCTCTCTCTTGGAAAGCGTCGTACCGCTTCTGAAGACTCGAGAAGAGTTTGGACTGTTCGTGGAAATAGTCTTCGAGGGGTGTGCGCTTCGATTCTCCGGGTGTGTTCTTGAATGGCTTTTTTGCAGGTTTCGATGTGGTCTTCGCTGCTTTGTCTGCTTTGGGCGTAGGAGGTGTGACTATGGTAGTTTCTGATAGCTGTGAGGATGAAGCGGTAGTCGTGAACCAGCCAGAAGAGGTGGACCTCGAAATCTCGCTGGTGCTGGTGGTGGTGGTGGTGGCGGCGTTCGCCGTGTTCATTCTGGTCCCGCCTGTGGGGTGGGGCAAGGAACGTTGACGACAGCTGAGAAAGTTGAAAGATAGCAGCAGACCAGCGTCCAAGCAGAGTCTATACTTCGTTTCAGACAAGCAAAGAGTACAGTAGTGAGTACACGTTCATGCTCCAGAGACAGGTCGAGACAGGGCGCTCCTTTCACACTTACCCCGCGTGTCGCGCTTTCCCTTCAGCTCCAACTTTTAGGACGGAGCGAACGTGCCAAGTGCAATCGCTCGGTCCTTTGGGTTGAGCGGGAGCCGAATATACCTCTCGTGCACCGCTCCCTTCCCGTTCTTTTCCCCACCATCATGCCCTTCCTCACTCCCCCTGTCCGAGCTGTCCCAGGCCACTACTCCACCCCGCCCTCCCCACTCCTCCTGCCCTCGAGCTCACGCCAACAGCCCTCCCCACCCCTGAACCACCAACACCTACACCACACCGCAGCCAACATGAACACCGCTCCTACCTCCCAGCTCGCGTGGCTCTCGTCGCTCAAGACGAGCTTCAACGACTTTACCGATGAGCAAAAGTTCCTCCGCAAGGTGAGCCGTTCGACCGATCGAGAGATAAGGAAGAAAGCTCATCCTAGACCTCCATCATTGGTACCATCGGCCCCAAAACCAACTCGGTCGACATGCTCGAGCAGCTCATGAACGCCGGTCTCAACATCGGTCAGTTGCTCGGTGCCCTATGAAGACCTCAGCTGACTTGCAGTCCGGATGAACTTCTCGCACGGTTCATACGAGTACCACCAGTCGGTCATTGACAACTCGCGCGCTGCCGCCGCCAAGCTCTCGTCCGGCCGTCCCATCGCCATTGCCCTCGACACCAAGGGTCCCGAGATCCGTACCGGTCTCATGGCCAACGACCAGGATGTGAGCTCAAGCCTGGGCTTAGCTGATGTTAGGTCCCCATCACCGCCGGCCACGAGTTTATCATCTCCACCGACAAGGCTGATGCCGAGTCTGGATCCGCCGAGAAGATCTACATGGACTACGTGAGTTGATTTTATGGCAGAGCTGATTTTAGCCCAACCTCCCCAAGGTCACCTCCCCCGGCAAGACCATCTTTGTCGATGACGGTAAGCTGTCATGCCCAATATGACCACTCGTGTGGTGAAGCTGACATATAGGTATCCTCTCCCTCCAGGTCGTCGCCATCGAGGGCACCTCCCTCCGCGTCAAGTCCCTCAACTCGGGCACTCTGTCCTCCCGCAAGGGTGTCAACCTCCCCAAGACCCCCGTCGACCTCCCCGCCCTCTCCGAGAAGGACAAGGCCGATCTCGCCTTCGGTGTCAAGAACGGCGTTGACATGATCTTTGCCTCCTTTATCCGTTCCGGCCAGGACGTCCGTGACATCCGCAAGGTCCTCGGTACCGACGGTGCCACCATCAAGATCATTGTCAAGATTGAGAATGAGCAGGGTGTGCAAAACTTTGACGAGATTCTGCGCGAGACGGACGGTGTCATGGTGGCGCGTGGAGACTTGGGAATCGAGATTCCCGCGTCGCAGGTGTTCTTGGCGCAAAAGATGATGATTGCCAAGTGCAACGTCGCTGGCAAGCCCGTCATCTGTGCCACCCAGATGCTCGAGTCCATGACTGTGAGTCTAGGTTTGGGCAAAGCTGATTCTAGGTCAACCCCCGCCCGACCCGTGCCGAGGTTTCCGACGTCGCCAACGCCGTCCTCGACGGTGCCGACTGTGTCATGTTGTCCGGCGAGACCGCCAAGGGCAAGTACCCCATCGAGGCCGTCAAGATGATGGCCGAGACCGCCTTCCTCGCCGAGTCGGCCATCGCCTACCAGCCCCTCTTTGACCAGCTCCGCGCCCTCACCCCCCGCCCGACCGAGACCGCCGAGACACTGGCTTTCTCCGCCGTCGCTGCTGCTATCGAGCAGGACGCAGGAGCCATTGTCGTCCTCTCCACCTCGTAAGTTAGTTTACCTGTAAGAGGGGTTGCGCTGATCTGTAGGGGTGTCTCCGCTCGCCTGATTTCCAAGTACCGCCCCCAGTGCCCCATCATTTGTGTCACCCGGAACCTCCAATGCGCGAGGCAGATGCACCTCTCCCGCGGTGTCTACCCCGTTTGGTACCCCGAGGCGCGTGGTGTTCCCGCCGAGAAGTGGCAGGTCGATGTCGACAACCGGATCAGGTACGCTACCGAATCCTAGTTGTTGTTCTCAGCTGACAGATCTAGGTTCGGTCTCAAGAACGCGCTCGACTTGGGCATTATCAAGCCCGAGCAGACCGTCATGGCCGTTCAGGGATGGAAGGGCGGTCTCGGCCACGTAAGCTTTCTTTACTGCCTCGGTGTGATCATAGCTGACGATGTAGACCAACACCCTCCGAATTCTCTCGGTCCCGTCTGACCCGACCGACCTTGACATTATGGCCATCGAGCGCGAGTAGGCCGTTTGTTCCGGTGAATGTGCGGGTCTCGTTTCGTCATGACAAAAATACGGCTGTGATTTGAATGGATAGATAAGATAGATGGGTTGACTATAGACTCTGGATGTATCTCATATGCGGCATAAGGGATCAGTCAGCCTGAAAGTACTAGAAGCTCAAAGTGGATCATGGTCGTGGTGCGCTCTGCCAGGACAATCGCGATGCATGCTTGAATCTAACAAGCTCCAAGGTGGCAAGGTCGGGATGCACAAGTCAGAGGGTAGGGTACGTCTCGAGGTCGATGCGAATGCTCACGCTGGCAACGAGGGGTGGACAGAGAAGGGGTTATCCGCAGCAAGCTTGGCAACGACCTCCGGTTCAACCAAATGACGGGACGGCCGCATCCTTGTCGATTTCTTGACCATCTGTGGGAGTGGGGAGGATAGTCTCGGCGGGGGTCTCGGCGCCCAAGTCAATTGAAAGCGCAGGAGTAGACACACCCGAGTCATCGGATTGCGCAGGGGTGGACACGTCCGAACCACTCTGAAATGCAAAGAGCTGATTCAAGCGGCTGTTGAAGTGGTCATTGTCCGCCTTGCGCTCGCGCTCGAGCCTGGCATTGGCCGTCTGCAGCTCGGCCAAAGCACCCAACAGACCAGCGAAGACCACGCCGGTGCTCTTGCAGTCCGGGTGAGTGTCGTGACACCCGTCAGCGGTGCAGATCTCGCCGTCTGCGGTGAGGAAAGGCGACGGCGTTGTCGGCAGGGTCCCCATCGACGCTCTTGCGCTCTGCGTCTCTGCCTCAGCAGCCATGGCGTCGAGCTTGGTAGAGACTGGGTCGGCGGTATCTTTCGCGTAACTGCCAGGGCCGGTGAGCTTGTACAGTCCCCACGTTGCCAACGCGCCGGCTGTTGCGAGACCCGCAACCGTCAGCTGTGAGGCGGTATCGGCTTCCGCGAAGGTCTTGAAGTTGTTTGAGAAGTCGGTCAAGCACGACGAGACGCTCTTCTTGAGCGTCGAGAGCTGCTCGGTGATGGGGCGCCTGAAAAAGTTGATGACTGTCCTGAGCGAGGTCAGCTATCGCCAGAGTATATCTTGCATGATGGACAGTACACGACGTACTCTCCAGCCTTCCAGCACGAGCCGAAGGGCACCTCGCCCATGCATGAAAGGCCAGTCGTCAACAGCGGAGAGTAGGCGATGCCATTGACTGCCCATCTGCGCATGATCAGCGGTTGCTAGGCTTATGTATGGCGTGGAAGACGTACCCGATTGGCCCGCCCAGATCTGGGACGCGTGCCACGAGCGTGAGCCGTTTCTACGACAATGTCAGCTCATTCGCACCTAAAGGGACACATGAAGCATGACTTGCCCCATCCTCACCCTCCAGCACGGTCCCATGCAGGGCACTTGGATGCCAAGCAGCGGGAGGAGCGCCAGGCGCAGCGGTGGACCAGGACGACAGGGTCGAATGAGCAGACGCGGCCGCAGGATCCGCATGAACCTGACCACAGGTACACATCTTAGGAAGTAAAGGGTAAGTAAGAGTGAAAGTATTGGTATTGTGAGCAAAGGGACTGAGTTGCGATTGGAAGATGAAGGTAACTTGAAGAGAAGGTGGGAATCCTAGCGGGTGGCGAGCTTATATAATACTCACCTCTCCGACCCGACGACAGACGTGCTCAGTCCTCTTTTCGGCCGTCATGAAAGGAGAGCGGGAGGTACGAGCTGCAGATGCGCCTGAGACCAAGTACCGACAGGGTACTCGCCTGCGCACGACATCTGGCTCCTTTGTCCATGGTGCTCAGACATGGTAAGGTCATGAGGAGGATCGCGGGATGTCGGCCGAAGGATGCGACAGTCGAGGGTCAAAATCTGGCTTTGGACAACTTACCTTAGCATCGGCCACCCTGTGATCTTTGATCCTCAAGAATATATACTTCGGCTCATCCGCCTATACGGACATATGTTCCGGTACCATGCCATGACATGGGAGGCGAGGCGGGTCGACATGTTGACATGTCGTCCGAAATATGTTACTCTCGATATATCAGTGAGCTTGCTATCCCGCCTGCGGTCAGAATGTGAGTGCCGCCGACGCCGACGCCAAGCTTGCAACACATCGCTGTTGCTCTTCCTCCCGTCAAGAAACGATGGGGCTGGATTGAGCAAAAATAGTAAGCCACTGACCCACGTTTGACCACGATCCCTGGGACAAGGTGCAGTTCACTGGAAGAAAAGCGCTGGCGATGAGGACTCAGCTGGAGCGTGCGGTGCCGTGTAATGAGTAGGGCATGGTGTTACTCACATTTCCAATCGGCCCATTGTTGTTCGACAGCCTTCTAAGCTGTGGCACGCACAAGAAGTGGAAGATTACTCTATGCATCCACGTAGCGGATCAGGTAAGGCTATACACATTGTGCAGACAAGGGACCACTGAAGTACTGAGTAATCGCAATCACTTTACAGACAGCAGACTGTTAGTGACGCCGCTCCTCCCGAGCTCGTTGTACGCGCTGGTGATCGCATCAGCCCCATACGCCCTCACCAACCACCTCAGAACTGCGGACGGACTGGATGTCGTGGGGGCAACAAACGTGTCGCCGCCGCCGGTGGTAACGGTCTTGTCATCCTTGGTGCTGTCGGCGATGTCGGAGGGAAGGGGGATCTGGCTCGCCATGAGGGCAAGAGTGCCGTCTTCGTGATGCCCGAGAGGGGCAAGAGCAATGGGGGTAAGCGGATCGTCATCCGCGGTCGAGGAGCTCGCCTCGCTGTCACCACCATCGGAGAGTTCGGGAACAGTCTGAGTCGGACCTGACTTGATCGGGCCCTTCGCACCTCGTCGTGTAGTCCCGGTCGCTGAGCGCACTGTCTTCTTCCTCGTATTCCCCGCGGTCGTGGGCTCCTTCTCAGTCCATGTCCCGTCAGTGTCATTGAGCGCAGCGGACTTGTCGGTACCTTCGGCGGAGGCGACCTTTGGGGTGAAGTACTGATCCGCGTAATAGACTGCGGTCCCTGCAGCAAACGCTGCTGCACCCCACTTGCCCCACTTCATCGGATCCTCCCAAATGGACTCCGAGAGGTGGGTAAGGTTGTCCGTCAGACCAGTGCGAACGGCGCTGACATTCTTTGACAGCTCGGACAGCCGCTCGGTCCATTTGGTGGTGGCGATGGTACCCATGATTCTAAGGAGTGTCAGCTAGGTAGCGTGGAGGGTATAGGCGGTATGCAACCTACCCAAGACCGCCAAAGAATGACCCGAGCTTCCGGTCTCCCATCGGCCCACCGAGCTTGATATCCCAGCCATCGTTCACTTTGCAGGCGGTCTCACTGTTCTGAGTCAGTCGCAGTGCACTTTGCAGCACCAGAAGATCTTGACTCACACCGCCCAAAGCTTAGCTGGCTTCGGTACCGCGGCGTGGAAGGTGTGCTTCTTCGTGACCTGCGCTCATCAGCAAATGCTATAACTGGCAGCAGGCGAGCACAACTCACCGGGTCATAATCGTCCGTCATCCCGTCCAGCAACTCCGTGCCGGTGAGGGCCGGAGCTGACGCATTCCCGTCGTAGCCCCACATGTATCAAAGAGATGTCCAGTATGGGTATGGTACGGTAGTCGTTGTAGTCAAAGGTGTAATGGCCGGTGGCAAATTGAGGGGAGGTGGAGAATTGGTGGAAAGGCGAGAAGAGGGTGGCGAGCTTATATGTCCTACTTCGCCACCCTCCCTACAAACGTGCCCAGTCCTCATTGGGTCCTGGATGAAAGGATGTTATTATCAGCGACATGTCAGAACGCCTAAATGGAAAGACCGGTGGGTTGCTCGAACTTTCTGCACAGCCTCACCTTAGCACGTCATCTATATCCTTTGAGGAAGAAGGCGAGTCTCCCTTGAGGACTTGCTAGATATCGGCCAAAGCGCCGGTTGGGTATCTGAGACGTCATTTGCCCGTGCAGACCGATAGGGGTTGTCGGGGCACCGCCCGAGCCTGCTGATCGTCTTCGCGTTCGAGCACGTTCTGTCCGGTTCCAAAGACAGGTCAGGAGAGGGTCAGGAACGGGCGGGGAACGGGTCAGTTGCCAAGTGACGCTGGACTCGTCAGGTGCTTGACAGCACTACATCCCCTTGGTCGTCATCGTACAAGATCACACTTACCGCCTCTTCTTCCCCTGCGGAGCGAGTGGCGCCACACCTCCTTTCTCAACTCCCGCCACCCCCTTATCCTCCCCCTCCTCATCCATCAGACCCAGAACAAGATCGTCGGGCTCCCCCTCAATCTCCACGGCATGTCGATACTCCTCCTCCCATCCCTCCGCCCACTCCTCATCCTCATCCCCAGCTATCGCGCTGTCCGGGACAGCTTCCGATGAAGGGGACGAGTCATCCATGTCCAGTCCGAGCCGATCACTGCCCTGAGACGAGGCAAAGATCGTCCCCTCTTCAAAGCTGAGGCGGTTGGATAGATGCTCGCTCGCCCGCCGATGCCGCCGGATCGCTTGAGACTTGGCGTAGGTATGCCGGACGCGGTCGAGACCTTCACCGACGCCTGCTGCGACAGTGCGGATAGGGATGGGCGTTTTCCATTTGCCACCCGAGCCTGGAAAACCGTTGGGGAGACCGGGGATCTCGCCTCGCGTGGGTGATTCAAGGCGGGTATGCAGAGCGGTCGAGAGTGGCTCGTCGAAAGATGCCCCCTCGGTAGGGGGTCTGACCTCCACCTCGTTGCGGTAGACGAGAGGATAGCGCGAGTCCACTCGCAGATGAGGCGCGGTATAGAGGTCGAGTTGATGAGAGAGGTAGATGGAGGAAGGGAGGATGCGGGGGTTGACGCTGTAGGTCCGAATCTCGGCGTGAGACAGGGGGTGAGACAGGGGTCTGAGCGTCAGCTAGGCTATGCGACTTGATGAACGTCACTCACGCAAGTGACCGCGATCTAGTGACCCTTGACGGTCTGATCAGGACATCCTCCACATCCCCGCTTGGCACTCTCCACCTAGCCTTGACTCCCTGCTCCACTGACAGACTCCCTCCGCCACTATCTCCCGCCGCGGCAGTTGCGGATCTCAGGCGCATCATCTCGGAGATCCCGCTTCCTCGCTTGATCATGGCTGAAGCTCGCCTGACCGCCATCGGGCTCGTCGCTGCCTCCTGCTTGACTGCAAGTCGCTGCAACTCGATGACGTGGAGGGAGGGATGATAGACGTTGATATCTTGGCAGAATGTGCCTGGATGAAGCGGGTCGGTTTGCCATCTGCCGAAGAAGAATGCAGTTGGATAGTGCTGAGCGGGAGCAGTCGTAGTGTGAAGAGGATGTCCCGTGCGGAGCCGAGCGGAAGCCTCGACGACCTGAGAGAGCGGGTAGAGCCGCGCGGGGTTGGGGATCTTCGTGCTGAGATGCGTCCAGGTCCCGGCGGGGGCACCAGAGGGGTGTATAGGATAGACATCTAGGCGTCAGCCGGCCCGTGCTGCCGACTTACGAATGGTACCCCGCTCGGTCGCTACCCCTATCCATCTTCCTGCAGGATCCCATAGAACTCCTTCCACCGTCGCAGCGGTACTTCCCCTGTTTAGCTCGTACAGATGCAGAACGTCCCCTTGCGTCTCCCTGTTCCTCCTTCTTGGGGCATCGGGGTACAGCTGAAAGATGTGGAATACCCGGCCGTCCGCCGGAGCGGCAAAGAGCTGCGTGCCGTCGGAATTCCAGCTGAGAGCAGCTATAGTTTGGTTTCGGGGTGTCGGACCGGAACCGCCTAGGGAATGAGTATGAGTGAGGTAGTCACTCGATGCCGAAATAGGCAGCCGAAAGTGCGCCACGGTCCTGATGTGATCGGCTTGGGTCGATATCGCCGGTGAGGTCTCGTATGGCGAGATGGGCGCTTCTGTCGGCGGCAATCTTCCGAGATCGATGATCTTGATCCAGCTTCCCGCCCCTCCGTCCTCCGCCGGACAATCCAGCATCGCGCTACCTTCCATCGACTCGGATACGCCATCATGATCTTCAAACCCCCTCGATAGCATAGCATCCGCAGGCGCAGATTTGGCCAGCCGAGCAGTGTTCGCCTGCTGCGCAGCCTGAGCGCCCATCTTGAGACCGGCCCAGACGCCTCTGGCGACGCCGCCACCTATGCTGATCGCGGAAGACATGACAGCAGAGGTCGAGTTGGGGCTGCGAGCCGGTATAGGGCGTGTCGGTCCTTCTGACGCTGCCCGACTCCGGACGGTCGACTGAGCGGTGATGAGCGTTCCGAGCCCGTCCGAGCCGGTAGATCTGGGCGAATCGATTGTGACGAGCGCCAAAAGTCGCCCAGCGAGTGCGGCGGTCGGTAGGGAGTTGGGAGCAGCGGGTAGGTCGGGGATCGAGTAGAAGGGCTGGAGGGTTGTGGGGTGTAAGAGGTGGAGGGAGGGTGACGGATGTGACAACGTCTATCAAGTCAGCTCGGGCCTAGCGAGATGTGATGGCGGGCAACTGACAATTGCGACCGTTCGAGCTGAGACTAATACAGCTGCTGCACGTCCCTGACCTAGGTTGACGTCCCACACCGCGTGACCGGTTCTCAGCGCGACGAGAACGAGTCTCAAGTCGGCCGACCCCTTGCGAGGTGTAGTTGATGACGTTCTGCTTATCAGCTTGGGAGCCATGCGCATGGAATCCACTCACACGCAGAAGATCAGCGGGCCGTGCTCTTGCACCAATTCCCCTCTGTCCACAATCTGCGCCGATAAAACCATCTCGTCCTCCCTCTCCTTTGCAACTCTGGCGCCTGGCAGCTTGCCGGTCCGAGTTGCGCTGTCCCGCTTGATCTTCTCCAGGCTGAATATCTCCTCCGGAGCGGGTGCTTCTTCCTCGACGTGCGGCGGGTCCGGTATGCTGCTCGAGCTGATACGGTACAGGCGGAATGCACACTCGGCAGCCGAGACAAGGAGGAGATCGCTACTGCATCAGCTCGGATTCGCTGCCTGAGGTAGGTAGCTCACCATCTCCCCTTCCCATCCTGAAGGTCTACATTCTGCCACTTGGAGTAGCCTTGGAACTGTGGCTGAGAGTCGTGAGAGGAGCCGATTCGAGGAGGCGAGGTAGGCAAAAATGTCCGTAGAGACGCCAAATTTGGCAAAGCTGGCAAGGTATCGATCAGCGGCGAGAGTAGGTGTCTGGCGTCGCTGAACGGTCAGTATGATAGTAGCAGGATAGCGAAAGACCTACTCTACTGCTATGGCTGATCCCATCAGCTCGCATCATAGGCTGATGTAGGGTCCACTCACGTATGGCTTTCCGTGCTGGAGCCCCCCTCGTAGCCGCTCCGCTACTCGCAGTGGTCTGAGAGAAGTATCCTTCACCCTGCCTTTGCTGTGGCCGCCCTGGCCGCCCTGCTGAGACCCCATGCCCGAGGCCGGTCGAGGGCATAAGGCAGCCAGAAATGGACGCGGGATCATGCGTTGCTGGAGCGGGTGTCGCTTGGGAAGGGACTGCGGTGCTATCAGGTGAAGAGTCCAATCCCTCTCTGACTTGATTGACGGATCGAGTCGAAGTACAGATGCGGGATGAATGGAGGCTTCATGCACCGTTGACACGCTTGGACGCGAAGCGGTGACGTTAACCGGGTTAGGCCGGGTGGCGACTCGGGCTCGGACCCGCGGGCAGGATGATGCTGTGCACATGTAAGGCTGTCCTGTTTCGGTCTCAACAAGTAGGTCTAGGGAGCAGCTGGATACTAAGATAGATCGGCATATCGAATTATTACTAGCGTGTATGGAGAATATTCAGTATAGACAACAATATGACCTCGGGCACACCCCTCCTCCCCCATTATCCCCTACCTCCTAACGGGCACGGCTGGTGGAGGTCGCTCGTGCGGCAAGACCGTCCCCTGCCCGATCCGCCCCTGCTCCGCGGCGCTGCTGCCCTGCCCAGCCCCGGGGAGGAACGCCTTCCTCAGCTCGGACGCTGAAACGCCTTCTTCTCCTTGTGCTGGAATGGCAGAGGTGCCTTGTTGGATCGAAGCGAGGTATTCTTGCCCGCGAATCGTGAGGAAAGCTTCGAGCCTGCTTGTCAGCTCTGGTTACAAGGGCTATAGCTCTGGGGAAATCAAAACTCACAGGCCTGCATTACGTGAGTTGGTCTTCCAAGTAGCCATCGCTACGTCTCCTATCAGAGGTACTACTCTGTCCGGTCAGCTGGTAATCTTTCTGTGTATGACGTGCTACTCACCCCATACCGATGGAGATCGCGTTGTTAAACATCATCCTCGTCACCAGGTCACTGGGCAGATCCAGCTTCTTGGCCGGCTTGACGACGAGGTTGTAGTTTAGCAATCCGTTCACGACATCTCCTGCTCCGGGAATGATACCTGACACTATCAGCCCCTCTGTAAGGACGTAGGTCAAATTGTGAGCAGACATACCGATGAAGAATGTATACCCAACGCGGAATCCACAAAGGTTCATTCCCTTGTCCAGCCTGTGCGCCCGCTTTCGGATTTTCTTGAGCGCTTTCTCGTCTCGTTGCGAGAGCCCAGGGGGAACAGGCCGCTACATAGTCAGCTCTGATTCAGTAATTCTTCCCGCTCGTCACGCCGGCCAGCCCCCGCCTCCGGCGCACAGTATCGGCTGCAGATGGCTCACTTTTTGCTTCTGCTTCTTCCCCCTGGCGTCGGTGACGTACTCATAGTACGGATCTGGTGGTTCGTATTGCTCCGCTCTCTTCGAGATCACCTTCTATAAAGCTGTCAGTCACTGCATAGTGGCAAGCCGAGCGCTAACTTACCATCACCAACTTTCCGGCAATTGCAGACATGTCGCTGTTCCTCGCGCTCGAAGTGTGAGACTATTGGCTGATGGTGGGAATTATACGATATATGTCAAAGTAGAGTGGCAAGGTATAGTTACTCTAGGTTGAATTCAACAAAGGTGGAATTGGCTCGCCGCGGTTCCTCACACCGCCCTACTACGTCATACGGAATCAGATTATGGTACGTGTTTCAGCCTGGCTTCCCGTTTCGGACAGCGTTTCAGGTTTTGGGTTGGACGGAAGTGGCGGTTCATGGGTGTCCATTGCTTTCTCGTCAATGTGGTCTATGGACGCAAGACAGGCAAAGGTTGGCCCCACCACTCCCTTTCATCCTGCCTGAGAACAGAATACTGCTTGGTATTACCGCCGAAGCAAGGTATACTGCGCTGTGCCTCACCGTTCTGCAACATGATCGCCTTCCGAGAGTTGGTCGGGGCAGTCGAAGAGTCGGGGGGAAGAAGGGGTCAAGAAATCCTCATAAGGTCCACGCGGAGCGCCCGCGCGCGTAGCGCTCGGCCCCTAGACCAAACCCCCGTGTCCGAATCAGCATTCTCCTGTAATATATGAGCGGGTTTGTCAGCCCCACCCGCTCCTTTCCCGACCGAGGAGCAACTTTTGATATCGGCAGAGCGGAAAGATCGTGCTGTCGGGGCAAGGATTGAAAGGGCCGAAGTGTAGAGTGAAGGGTGTCTACCGCGTCTTCGAGGCTCAGGAGACCGGATAGCTCTCGAGCCGGGAAGCTGGGAAAGGAGGCGGGTGGGGCCGACAAACCCGGTGATATATTACAAGAGAATGCTGATTCGGACACGGGGGTTTGGTCTAGGGGTATGATACTTCATTTGCAGCTCTATTCTGTGGGTTTGAAGGGGTCACTGGTTCGAATCCGGTATCCTCCAGTGCTTTTTGCAGTGCGGGGCGGTCTGAGGTTGGTTTTTGGCCACTGGATCCCTCTGGTGGGACTTTTTTGGTTACTTACGCTTGTTTGTGACCTGACCTCCCCGATGATACCTCCCCCCCGCCTCTGTTCATCATATCCAAACGTGTATCCGGGTATACGGGAACGCTGGCTGGCCCAGGAGTGTCCCGGGCTTCTTGCCTTGTTGGCTAAGTGGCTCAAGTGGCTTGCTGCCAGGTCTGCTGCCACACTGAATTTGCTTCCGTCCGCCACTGCTCACTGCCCGACTTGCTCGCAACTGCCTCAAGTCGCATATCCATCTCACTGAAGCTTGCACATAGAACGACGCAACCACACATCAGCTAGAATGTCGGACGAACGTAGAGACCCCAAGGATCGTGCGCCACGCGTACGAAATCGAGCGCCAGCTCCCGTTCAGGTATGTCGGCTGGTCTGGCTAAGATCTCAACTTTGTGCTCTCCTGCCAGAATATTGGCTGACCGTCTAGATCACCTCGGAACAGCTCCTTCGCGAAGCTCAAGAGCGACAGGAACCGGCTATCAAGCCACCCAAGCAGCGTGTGCAGGATCTGGAGGAACTGAGAGAATTCCAGGGAAGAAAGAGGACAGAATTCGAGGGGCGGATTAGGTATTCGCGAGACAGCATAAGAGGTATGTCATCACCAACCCATAGCTGAATGATAGCCTGGATCAAGTATGCCCAGTTCGAAGCCAGCCATAACGAGTTTGACCGGGCGAGGTCTGTATACGAACGGGCGCTGGATGTTGACCCGCGGTCCGTCGAAGTATGGGTGAGTACCTAATCAAGCACGGCTAACCCCAGCTCAAATACACCGACATGGAGCTCAAAGCGCGAAACATCAACCACGCTCGAAACCTCTTTGACCGAGCCATCATCCTCCTCCCCCGCGTAGACCAGCTGTGGTACAAGTACGTCTACCTCGAGGAGCTCCTCCTCAATATCGCCGGCGCTCGCCAGATCTTTGAAAGATGGATGCAGTGGGAACCAAACGACAATGCGTGGAAATCCTACATCAAGCTCGAGGAGCGATACAACGAGCTCGACCGCGCCTCATCTATATACGAACGGTGGATTGGCGTACGGCCCATCCCAAAGAACTGGGTGACATGGGCCAAATTTGAGGAGGACAGGACGCGGGCGGATAAGGCGCGGGAGGTGTTCCAGACGGCATTGGAGTTTTTTGGGGATGAAGAGGAGCAGGTGGAGAAGGCTCAGGCGGTGTTTGGGGCTTTTGCCAGGATGGAGACGAGATTGAAGGAGTTTGACCGGGCGAGAGTGATTTACAAGTTCGCTCTGGCCCGGCTCCCAAGGTCAAAATCTGCCAGCTGTGAGTATCCACTGGAGGTCGGAATACAGCTAATGATCAGTGTATGCTCAGTACACCAAGTTTGAGAAGCAACGTATGTCCACCTCACGTCGCCGAGCTGACCCCTAGATGGCGATAGATCCGGCGTTGAACTAACCGTCCTCGGGAAGCGGCGGATCCAATACGAGGAGGAATTAGCGTACGATGGCACCAACTATGACGCCTGGTTCTCGTTGGCTCGGCTGGAGGAGGACGCCTACCGCGCGGACAAAGAAGATGGGGAGGATATCGAGCCGACGCGGGTCCGGGAGGTGTATGAGCGGGCGGTGGCCAATATTCCGCCGGCGACGGAAAAGCGGTACTGGAGGCGATACATCGTAAGTTTATATCCTGACCTCCGCTGACGACAGTATCTCTGGCTCCAATACGCGGCGTTCGAAGAAATTGACACGAAAGACTACGATCGCGCAAGAGACGTTTACAAGGCTGCCATCAGAATTGTACCCCACAAGGAATTTACATTTGCCAAGGTAAGTCCGATCAAGGCAAGAACGCGCTGACCCCAGCTCTGGCTCGCTTTTGCACACTTTGAAGTCCGCCGAGTCGACATCAATGCTGCTCGCAAGGTCCTCGGCGCTGGCGTAGGGATGTGCCCCAAGCCCAAGCTGTTCTCGGGCTACATCGAGCTGGAAATGAGGTTGAGAGAGTTTGACCGAGTTCGGACGCTGTACGAGCGCTTCCTGACAGTAAGTCCAGCTCTAGACCCAGCTGACAGCAGTACGATCCCTCCCTCAGCTCTGCCTGGATCCAGTGGACCCAGGTCGAAAGCGCCCTCGAAGACTTTGAGCGTGTCCGCGCCATCTTTGAGCTCGCAGTCCAACAACCCCTCGATATGCCCGAGGTCGTATGGAAGGCGTTCATCGACTTTGAGAGTGGCGAAGGCGAGCGAGAACGCGCTAGGAACCTCTACGAGCGGCTTCTCGAGCGGACATCCCACGTCAAAGTCTGGATCTCGTTCGCGCTCATGGAGATCTCGACCCTCGGAGGCGGAGAAGACGAGGATGGGAACGAGATTGAAGGCGAGGCGGGCGTTCCGGCTTTGGCGCGAGAGGTGTTTGAGCGGGGATACAAGTCGTTGCGTGCGAGAGGCGAGAAGGAAGATGTAAGTGCAGTGTCAAGGCCTAACTGACGCCTAGCGTGCACTGCTGCTCGAAGCGTGGAAGAACTTTGAAGACTCGCACGGTTCCGACGCCGACCAGCAACATGTCCAGGACATGATGCCTGCGACTCGCAAGCGGTGGCGGAAGGCCGAGGACGGAAGCGGATCGCTCGAAGAGTACTGGGACCTCGCCTTCCCCGACGACGAAAAGGACGCCAATCCGACCACCTTCAAATTCTTCCAGGCTGCTCAGCAGTGGGCGGCGCAGAAGGGTGCTGGGGCTGGAGTGGGTGGGCTATCGTACGACATGCCGGACGATTCGGATGATGAGGACGAAGAGGAAGAGGGTGGGGCAGGGAGTGATGTGGAAATGAGCGGAGAAGAATGACCATAGCTATGAAGCGATGCTAGGTGCAGTCTCGCAAAATAGACTTCATTCACGCTACAATCTCAGCTTGGCGGCGGTGTGATCAGTGTCCACCAGCTCAGCCTACGGGTCCCGACAATGTCAAGGCGCTGATCATTTAATTCTTGGTAGACTCGGCCATTCCCCATATCTGTGCTGAACCGTGCTGGACTGCGGGTCGATCGTGTCACAGTTCCCTCGTCAGACTCGGTGAGCAGCACGGTGCTTGGCGAGTCGGTCATGACGCAGGGCACACCGTCGCGCAGGACATCCCCCCAAATCGCAAGGCGTAATTTGAAGGTTTCCCCTTCCCGGCTAAACTCCCAGTCCAGACCAATCGTGCAAGCATGATTGTCCTGCTCAAGCGCGCCAAGGCTCCACAGCCAGTCCTCTCTCCGTAACATCATACCATGATTCAGCCTCTCTCCAAGCGTGCTTCCGATTAGGTGCGGGACCTTGCTCTTCTCAGCGATACCGTGCGCAGATGCCCAACTTCCAAAGGCAACGAGCATCTTCTCGAGCGACCTCGTCATGGCGCTCCACTCTGGACGCGAGGAGATCTTTTTCGGCCTTTCAACTTCGGGTGAAAACGTCCCTTGCTTGTAGCGGGTCTTCTTGGATTGGGAGGACCACGGGTTCGGATAGGCGGTCATTCGTTGCGCGTCCATCCTGGTGATCGCTTCGGGTCTCTGCTTCTGGGTCTTGTGAGGGGGGCCAGACACTTGAAAGAGTTCTGGTGATATCAAACACGATCATCGGTCGCTCCCATCTCTCCATGTCTTCCAAGCACGCCACTTGAAAGGGTTATCGGATCTCGGCCGAATTTGAATGGCGTCGTCAGAAGGCCGCTGCATCCATCTCTTGCGTCAATGTCACAACTACTTCAGTGACCTCCTTTGTCCTCCTCATACCTGAGGTATCCCGGCACAACCATCCCTTCCCATCTGGCCAGCTCGACCTCGTCCGGTGTCAGCAGAAGTCAGTTGCACGCCGTGTCAAAGGTCATCATCAGAGATAGCTCGTCCATCGAGATCCCTTATCTACCCCCGCCACACCTGAAAGTACCCCGGGACCACCGTTCTTCCCCACCTGGCCAGCTCAACATCGCCTCCTTCCTTTCTAAACACCTCGTACACCCTGTTCCCTGTCCCAATCTGCTCCACCTCCGGTAGCCTCCCTGCGAGCTCGGCGAGATCATCCGCCGTTGGACCCCACTTCTCCGGCGCAATGACGTGGAAGATGCGCAGAGGCCGTCCAGTCAGCTCCGAGCAGTCGATCAATGCCTGCTTGCCGTTCGTCGAGATGTATAGCTCGTCCAGATGAGGTGCGGCATCGATAAGCGCCGATAGCTGTTGGGCGGCCACCACGATATTGAGGAGTGAGAGGCGCTTCAAGCGGCCAAAGTCGACTTGCGAAGTGAGGTGCTCGACCCCGCCAACAGGCAGATGGGCTATAGCGCTGGAGAGGTTGATGTGGAGAGATGAGAGGTTGAGGTCCCGCGGTAGGAGCGGAAGATCTGCGGTCTGCAATTGTACTGGAGTCCGATGTGGAGGTGTGATGGACAGGGAGAAGCTGTGTAGATTGGGCAATTCGGGGGCACCAGATAGGTCAAGCATACCCTGTGCGTCAGCGAGACTTGGGTTTACCACTTACAGAGTGGGGCAAAGCATCGATCGACAACTCCTCCAGATCCTCCGCTGCCTCCAAGATTTGGTAGACACTCGTCTTGGTGACCCGGCTACAGCCCCACAGGGTCAGCCGTCGAAGCCGAGAGAGGTGTTTCGACAACGCCTTCACTAGCTCGTCTGTGATAATGGGCGAGTCCTGATGTCAGCCCAGCTCTGATATGGACCTACTCTGCAGATGAGACCCAATCCCCTTAATCCGCCATTTGCTCGCTCGCCTAGTTCTCGTGCGATGTGTACCAAGCTGTCCCTCACGGTTGTGTCTGGCATCATGAAGCGCAGATCCTGCAGCGCGGACATGCTGCCCAACAGGCGAGGAGTGTAGTAACGGTAGGCGTGGCCTGATATCTCGAGTGTGCGGAGGCGCGGTAACCGTGCGACCTCCTCGACGATCTCTGGGCGTAATGACTTGTCCCGCTGCTGATCAGTATCCAGTGAAGATGTACCTGGCGAGACCTACGGTCCAGATAAGATGTTCAAGGTTGACCATGCTCGAGATGGCGACCTTGACTTGGTCATCCAAATCGTAGCGGTCGTCCCCTTTCGCAGACAGAGGGAAGAAGCGTACATCTGTACGTCAGGAACTTCACTCGAGACGAGGAAGCGACCGACCTAATCGCTTGACCAACCGGCACAAATGTGGCGACTTGGATAGGCTCTCGAAAAGCAAGACCAGCTGCAAGTCAGCTGAGCTCTTTTCCGCGGCTCACCTTGTAGTGGCAGTTCTCCTCCCACGGTCTGATCCAGATATGATCGTACAGCCTTCGCCGCACCAGCCAGTCAAACGCCTTACTGACTCTGCATAAGACCGCAAGGTCCTTGGGTTGCTCAAACTCCGCCAGCACATGTGGGATGAGTTCGGGGTACTCGAACAGTCCCGCTAGTGGGCTGATGGTTGTACCCTCTAGGGGCATAGGCAGAGGCTGTATGGGCCGTCTCCGAGGGGGAGAAGGGGGGCGGATCACGCTTGCTCCAGCGGCGGCTTGATGTCGCAGGCTCCAGGCATGAGCGCGGGAGAACATCTTGTCCAGCGAGAGTGACTGCGGTGGGGGTCTATCCGAGGCATCGAGCCTGATCGATCTGAGGGCATCATCTATGTGATTGAGATCGTCCATACTGTGCTGTTGATGCGGGGATGAGGAAGAAGCTGACAAGTCAGGCCCTATACAGTGTGCCCCTGGTGATGCTGGTGGAGGCAGAAGGGAAACTGGCGAATTAAGCGAGGAACCAAATGGATCACCAGCGTCAGTTTTGGCTCTGGTCTTTGGCCATCTACGTCTCTACATCAGCCCTTACCACACAGACGAAACCCTCGCAAAGATGTTCGGCGCCGCTCCCCTTCCTCGTATACGCGCTCTCGCAGCGCCTCTTGGCTCGGACCTCCGCCAGCAACTTTTTGCGGGACCATCGAGTGAGTTTCGCCAAAAGTTCCGAAGCCCCTGCGATGGAAACCTCGCTCCTATCGCGCACTGTTCCGGGATAGACGCTGATCCTGTAGCATTCCACCTTCAGATCCGAACAGCCACAAAACGAGGCGGTGGATCATCTAAAAACGGTCGAGATTCTGCTGGTCGGCGACTGGGCGTCAAGAAGTTCACAGGTGAGATGCTCCCTTCCAACCTTCGACACAATGCTCATTCTCAGATCAATATGTCCTCCCCGGCCAGATCATCGTCCGCCAGCGAGGCACTGGCCTTCACCCCGGCCAATCCGTCGGACAAGGCAAAGACTTTACCCTCTTCGCCCTTGAGCCGGGATACGTTAAATTCTACTCGCACCACCTCCCCTTCCCCCATACCGAGCGATCCGCGGTGGACTCCACCGAGGCGGATCTGGCAATTCAGCAGGCGGGCAGGGAGCTGGCGTTGGCGCCAGTGAAGAGGCCAAGGGGGCTGAGGCAGTACATCGGGATCGTGAAGGATAGGGATGAGAAGCTGCCGAGGGATGTAAAATCGTCAGGTGGGGAGAGGCGGTTCTGGGGATGGCCAAAAGAGGCGGAGGGAGAGCTCGGTCTGTGATTGACAAGATCCATTAGATACAACACGTCTATCTAGTATGCCAGAGATCCCTATGGTTGCCGCTTGTCCTCATCTGGGACGTCAGCGACACTCAACGCGACTGATAGCATCACTCACAAGCCTTGTATGCTTCCTTGAGCAGTCTCTCACGCTCCTCCGCGGATAGAGGCGCGTCTGGCGTTGTTCCCGTCGCACGAGTCGGCCTCGGCGGAGTTGGAGGGGGTTGGCTGGCGGCAGGTCGGGGCGGGACATTTGGTGCCTGCTGGGAGTATCTTGACTTTTCACTAGCAGATGTCCTGCCTGCCTCAGCCTCGCGTTGCTTCGAGGATGGCGTGTCGACTTTGACAAAGTCTTCGATCTCCCCGTCCTTCTTGACAGCAAGGAACGCCTATCGGGTCAGCTGAGCCCCCGCTAATCCAGAAGCAGCTCACATCGGCGAGTAGATCCAGCGCAATCATCCGCATGCCCAATTTCTCTCTTGGCACGCCCGGCTCGGTCAACACCTTTTCGGCCGTTTCTCTGGAGATACTCTCTACTTCCAACTTGACACCCTGTAACAGTCAGCATCTACCCGTGGATACGTATGGGCTGGACCCACCTTCCACATTGTGCGCAGACCCTGTTCCGCCGCTTGCTCTTCGAGCTTGCGCAAATCCTCTGCCGCCATGCCCGACTGTTCTGCGAGTTGCAGCTTGTCAAAGACCTGCTTGAGCTCGATGGCTGACTTGAGAGTCGACATCCTGCCTTGTCAGGCGAGGTTTAATGGGATGCGTAGACTGACTTACGTGTCGGACACAGTGTTGAAGGTGCTCTTGGCGCCGTGGAACCAGCCGAGCGGTGCAAATTGCGATGAAGCCTGACTTGAGCGGTGCCCTCCTTGCGCAAAGAGGTATAGCGCTTACCTGATGCTGGTCCGACTTTGACTTGTACGCTCGCCCGATAGCTTGCAAGAGCTCAACTCCGTAGTTTTCGTCCCGCAGCTCGATCGCCTCCAACCTGCACTTCTCCTGAGTGTATCAGCTCGATGTACCTCTATGAGAGTCTTGAAGCTTGATTGCTCACCTTGAACAGCGCTGCGATGTCCTTGTCATTCGCATTCTTCGCACCCTCCGCAAACACCGCCAGCTTGTTGCAAAGGTTCACAGCCAGCTTCTCTACGCGGACTCGCCGTTCCTGCGCTTTCTGCCTGGTGTCAGCGCGTCGCGACAGCCAGATGACAACGTTCTACAGTGATACACTTACGCGCTCCGACCTTGCCCTGTTCCTCGCCAACTTCCGCTGCATCGCATCGCTCGACATGACCGGCTTCCCAGCTGCGTCCAGAGTCACATCATCTCCATCTTCCGCTTGCTGTTGGAACGCCTCCTTCATGTCTTTACCTTCCGGAGTCAGCTTCAGGTATCATGGGCAGGGTTTTGCTACTCACCGATACTGATGGTACCAATCCAGTCCTCGAAGCGATCCCCGCCAAACATCTTGCCAAAGACCTCTTCGGGATCTTGGAACCCGCCCGCGGGCTCGGATCCGCCTCCTCCGCCGTTCTTTTGGCCAAACTCGTTGTACTTGCGTCGTAGTGCTGGATCAGATAAGACTTGATATGCTATCGAGATCTCCTTGAACTGAATCATCAGTATGATCTCCAAGCAACGAGACCTCAGTAGATAACTCACCTTCTCCTCGGCATCAGGATCGTCGCGATTCTTATCGGGATGGAGCTGTATCGTCAATACCGTCCGGACTTTCATCATCCTGCACTCACCTTGATGGCAAGTCGGCGATATGCCTTCTTGATCTCATCCACCGAGCAGTCCGCCTTCAATCCAAGTACATCGTAGTACGCCATATCTATGGGATTGGCATCTGTACCGATCTTCCTGCCTCCCCCGCCTGATCGTCCGCTTGCTCCCGTGCTTGATCCTGCTGCGCCGGCACGGCTGGTTCCTGCATTTGCGGCAGAGGAGGACGGTTTCGGCTGAGGGTGTACGAACAGCGTCTTACATCTAGCAGTGGGTCAGCTTGCAATAGAGTGGCTGAGCAAAAGCAACGTACTGGCCGCATCTGACCCTCAAGTTTCCGATGAATGTAGGCGGGACGAGGTACTCTTGCTGACTAGAGCATCTGCTTCGGTCAGTCCTGCGCCCATTGTCAAGACCTCGTAGGGACGGTCATGCTTTAGGCTTTCGGTGTACGAGGACCTTGACTTACGACGGGCAATCGGCGGGAGTGTAGCTCCCCCTAGGTCGCGCATCAACTATTGTTGACATCTCGCTCGTTGCTCGAAACGCTCAGAATGAGCTTGTTCAGTCGATCTCGGAAAAGTACAGGTGATTCTCTCTGGATGCGGTCTCGAATGGCCTGCCGTATGCTGTCCACCGATACTGGGAAGGGAAGGAGGAGATACAGTAGAAGGAGCGCAGATACCATGACGTTTCGTTGGCGGCAAAACCTGGTTTCACTTTGAGCTCTGAGCTTTGCTTCCGCTCAACACGACGATATCGACGTCTCTCTTGCTTCCATGCATCGTTCTGCTCCCAAAGACAGCCTATGGAGCGGTAGGTCTGCTACGTGCCAGTTCTGGACTGGTGATCGTGCCGGATACACGGAAATGGGGTTAGACCGATACAGAGTGCGCGTTTGGGCTGCTCGGTCGAATGACGTCACATCCGCATTCCTCGTTAAGGAAGTGTCCCCAGGCGCTGTAGCTGATCTGAGCTGAAGCTGCCGCCCCGAGCCCAAGATAGAGCACGGAAGATGCTTATATGTAGGTCGGTAAGCACGCTGACTCAGGCTGCGGTGATGATGTGAGCATGGGACGGCAAGCAGCAGACACATGTACATATTCAGCACTGAGCGCGCAATGGGCCGCCTGTCTAGTATGACCCGTCTTGGAAGTCCAGTACCGTCACACCGTCCACCTGGAAGTCTGACTTGATCCTCGACTATCAGGTATCAGCATCATACCTTCACTCGTAAGCTGCTAACATACCTTGAACTTCAGATGAGCAGGATCTTTCCAGAGATACCATTGCAAATCCTCATCGCTCTGTGTGGTCAGGTCCGCCAGTCCTGTCAGAAGGACGATAGTTTAATAGCTCACAGCAAACTCCATCAAGAAGACCACCTTCATCCCCTTGTCATGTCCCTCCTCGCTGACCTGCTTGCCGCCTCGGAACGACTTGATCGCCTTTCTGCCATCGGAGGTGATGACTGTCTCCTCGAGTTCTCGTAGCGCTGTGGTCAGCGCCGCGAGGGTGGACTCGTCCGGCGTAGAGAAGGAGACTGGGGTCAGCTCCTACTGCTGTCTACTGCCGTACCTATGTGGAAGAACGACATATTTGATCTATATGTACGATCTCTAGAATTGCGAACGAACAGCGAGCTGCAGAACGCGCAGCGTCATGGCGTCGGAGCCGGCCGATGTCCGGGCCGGTCGGCCTTGCCAGTATGAGAGCGATACCAAAGGCAAAGATGCGATACATAGATCACGTCTAGGCGTATATGGCCATGTAAAAGATCCCATCCAAGATGTACTGTCCTTGCAGAATCCCATTCCCAGATATACTACTCAAAGACCGACCTCGCTCGCAGTGCCAGCGCGTTCATCACCAGCATCATGACCGTCAAACTCCCCATCCGCTCCGCTGCCCTGCTCGCCTTTGTCTTGACGTCCGCCTCAAAGTTGTTCATCCCGCTTGCGACATTGATGGCCACGACGCCGGGTTTGAGTGCCGAGGTGGGGATTTTGAATGCGCGAGATGGGACGGCAGAGACCACGACGTCGGACATGGAGTAGATGGTGTTGGTGTCGAGGATGGTGTTGGAGATACACGGTCCGAGGGATGGGTTGTGGCTCTCCCAAACCTGTGTCGAGGTGATGTCGATGGAGAAGACGAGGGCTCCCTCGTTGACGAACATGCTGGCGAGGGGAAGACCGACGGTGTCAGATCTGGACGTCAGCTCGACCATGCGCGATTGAGCTTGAGAGACTCACCTGTTGACAACAGTCACGACCTTCCCAGCCAGCCTAGATCCAGCTGGAGCAGAGACGTTGTACAGCCCCTGAAGCTGAAGAGCGCGGACAACGGCGAGCGGTGTGCAGGGGTAAATCGGTGCGTCTGCGAGGGATGCAGAATTGGTATTTTCGGTGAGAAGGGGAGGGGCAATGCGAGTCGCCTCGGACCAGTACGAGGGGTGGAAGCCTTCGACATCGATACGAGGGGATATCCAGGATCGAATCTCCTTGTCCTAGCTCGTCAGCGACTGCCTACCCCAAGGAGCGGAATGCTTACCTGCTCCACGCCAAAGCAAGGGGTGTAGAAGATCAACCCATCCACCTCCATATCCTCGTTCAGCCGCTTGATCTCCGCCTGAAGCACCGCCATGTCCCGCTGTGACCGCATGTCCCGTACTTCATAGTCCACCTGAAGCTTCCCGCAGTTCACACCCGTCATCTTGGAGTACATCGCGCATCCCTCATCCTCGGACATGAGGAGACCGACGATGCGTAGGTTCCTGCCCCTACTGGCGACCGACGCAAGCAGGGGTTTGAGGTGGTCGATGACGAGGTCACGCGTCGCGTTGATGGGGAAGGGCCGGCCTTCAATGGCTAGGTCGGGTGCGGAGGCGGCGGGGATGGGGATAGGCTGTACCGGGTACCCGCAGAGGTGACAGCTTGTGTCGTGGGACTGGCGAAGAGGGAGCTCCAGACCGGAGAGGGAGTGTTTCCTTGGCTGCCCCGTTGAAGAAACGAGGGTAATCGAAGATGAACCGGACCGGTCCGAAAACAGGCTGTCGGTGCAGCTGCCTCGCCGGCTCTCTGGGAAGAACTCCCCAGAGGCACTCGACTTGCTGGAAGGAACGTCGAGTGTGGAAGAGGGGTAATAAAAGGTAGACATGGTAGAACAAGAAGGTTTTGAAGAAACGAAAGAGCAGGACGAAAAGAAATGAAGGATTGCGCAAGAACCAGGAAGGGATCATCTAATGTCATGCTTTATACCAAGCAGATCTGATTTGGTTGCCGACATCAAGCAAGTGTAGATCAGTACTCATAAGTCAGTCCTATCAATGTGAGCCGGGCAAATGAATTGGGGGTCGTGATCATGCTGAAACATCATGGCAAGCCTCGCTCTCAATTTTGCCGATTTTGCAGGTAAGCGCGGCTGGTCAGTGCCTCTATGTTTTTTCATGGCGTGCGCGAAGGAGTTTTGCCCTTGCTCGACAGAACAGCGTGCCTTGAGCGATAAGAATTGTTTATAAGGGTAGGGTCGACGGTTGGTCTACGGCAAACTCGACGATGAATCGCTCGAGCCTGATGCGTATTTCAACAGGCATAAACGCCGTAAAACGCCGTGTTTTGCTGGGGGTTTAGGCTAGGGGCGCACCCTGTGGGGGGATCATACAAAGAAACAGAAAAGAAACGCTCAGCAGTCTCGCTTGCTGCTGGCTTGTAAACCCCTTATGAACTCAGTTCACTCAATCATTTCCCCTATCACACCTGCATCTTTCAAACGAGCCTCAACAATATGGCATTCTCCAGCGTACGCACAGCTCGTGCGACCGTGTCTCTAGCGCGCTCTTTCAGCTCTTCGGCGAGCAGCTCTGCGGAAGCGCCCGCAGCATCCGCCTCGAAACGTCCTGTCACTCGTCGACAACCCCTTCGGGAGTTTAACATGAGCGGACTGGACGAGTTCCAGTTTGACGATGCTACATCACTGGGGTTCATGCGTCTGGAGAAGATCCGGGAGGCGCAGGAAATCATACGGCGAGTCGAAGTCGATCGGCCAAGCTTGCAAGGTGCGCTGAAGTCGTACTGTATCTAATACTCACATCCTGACGGTACAGCTCAACGTAAACCCTTCACACCTCCCTCTGCCCCTATTCGGATATCTCAAACCATCGACCTCTCAAATCCACAATCACTCGTACATCGCAAGCGCGTACTTCTCGCTCCGGTAGCGAAGCTACCATTATCTGGACCGGAGGCGATCCACCGCTTCAAATTGCTTGCTGGTCCACGATGGACAATAGGCAGGCCAGGGCGGATGGAGGTGACTGAAGAGGACGGCGAGGGGAAGGAGGGATGGATCAAGATCAGCGAGGAGAAGTTTCCGGATGGACTCATGAACCGGAAGTCGGCGGGAGATATGCTGGAGCGGCTATTGGCAGCTGCAAATGTGGGTTGCAACACTCTCCCTCTACACTTGCCTACAAGTGGGCAGCCCAAGAGAGCATCCTGTCTTTAGGTTGAATATTGTGAACATTGCTGATAATCCAGGACGCAAACTCCCCATTGCCAGCCGACACCCCCTTGGACCCTCGCCCACTCCTCGCTCGCCAGCGCAAGCGGGCTGATCGCAGCGCCCTCCGTCAAGCTCAGCGATCTGGAAGCGGCAGGGTGGAGTCTGTGGGCAACGTTCCTGGATTTCCCAAGGAATGGCTGCAGGGGGATCGGAAAGTGGTAAAGGATGAGGCCAAGCAATAGGAAGGGGGAAGAGGACCGTTCATGCTGCCTGACCCTATATGCACGGGTATGAAAATGGCGATTGCTCTGGACTCTCTGCGTCGTGCAGGGGGAGCCAGGCAACTTGCAAATCGCTCAGCTCATCTTCACCCGCTCGCTCCGCTTCCTACGGTCCCACGCTGGAAGCTTGAAGCTTCAGATCCCCTCTGCTCGAACGCACGGACATGCCGTCCTGTTCGGCTCTGCGTGCCGAAGAGCGGGATGCGAGGTTAGGGAACGATAGACTTACTCTCCACCGTCGCCGATCTACACGGTATGGCCGCTCTAAGCGAGCTCTATCGCAAGCTCCGAGCCGCCGGTCCAGCACCAAGCCCAAGGTCCGGCCACGTAATCAACTCCTCATTGGACCGCTGCCGCTCCGCACAGTATTTATAGTCGAGTCGGCAAATTTTCCAGTCGCCCCTCTCTGTGGGGTCTCCTTGGTTATCCTGTATCTGACGTCTGGGGACCATGTGCGGGTCGTGTGCTTGCAGAAAAGTGCTTCTGACTCATACCACTGACCGATTCTTATCAGCTCATCAAATACCCGCCTTTGGCAGCGACACTTGAAACACTTGTCCGCCTACAGCACCACTCATATTCGGTTAACATGTCTGGCTACGAAGATCCAGAAAAGAAGGAGACGGATGGGGGTTCGCTCGCAGGGACAGTGACTGGTCCACTGTATAGCGATCCCGAAGCAGGAGGTAAGGGGGAGAAGGCGGGCGAGGGGCTGATCATCATTGATGGAGAGGGTGAGTCCACCTGCTGCCACCGAGTGTGAGCGTCATTGACCAGCAGTGAACAAGGGCGAGGGAGCAGTCAAGCGGACACTAGAGCAGGTAAGTCATGGCGATTTCTGGGCTGATTAACGTAGCGCCACATGGCAATGATCGCCCTCGGTGGTGCGATAGGGACAGGTGAGCAGACTTTATGCTGCAGAGAGCTCTGCTGATGGCCAGGTCTGTTTGTCGGATCAGGATCGGCTCTTGCTACTGGAGGACCGGTCGGTGTCTGGCTGGGTTACATCTTCATGGGGTCCATGGTGTACTCGAGTGAGTCTCAACGAGGGGCGCTACTGGATGGTACTGACGGACAGTGATGGTTGCGCTCGGAGAGATGGCTTCGCTGTTCCCTGTTGCTGGTGGTTTCACCCACTATGCTGCTCGATTCGTTGACCCGGCTCTTGGCTTTGCAACTGGTGAGTAGCCCTCCATCGTTCTCGGAAGGACACCGCTGATTCGTAGGTGTCAACTACTGGTATTCATATGCTATCGTGAGTGCAGCCCCGGACCGAGACCAAAGCAGCACAGCTAATTGACAGACCATCCCAGTCGAAATCGTCGCGGCCCAGATCGTCATCTCCTATTGGGACAAGACGACCCATGCGGCCGTATGGATGACGGTCTGCTTCGTTCTCATCCTGGCCATCAATTTCCTCGGAGCGCGGGCATACGGAGAAGCCGAATTCTGGTTCTCCTCCATCAAGGTCGTCACCATCGTCGGTCTCATCATTCTCGGTATTATCCTTATGGCTGGCGGCGGACCGAACCACGACCCTATCGGATTCCGATACTGGATTGACCCGGGACCTTTCAACCAGCTCTCGCTTGGTGGAGATGGGGCGTATGTTCCCGGTGCTTGGGGCAGGTTCCTCGCTTTCTGGGCGTGTCTCGTTCAGGCTGCTTTCTGTAAGTAGTGCCATATGTTGAGGCGATCTCAGCTTATGTCTAGCTTTCATCGGTACCGAGATCATCGCGACCACGCTTGGAGAGGCCAAGAACCCCCGCAAGACCGTCCCCAAGGCCATCAAGCGGGTCTTCTGGCGTATCCTCGTGTTTTACATCGGCGGTATCTTCATCATCTCCGTGCTGGTCAACTATGATAACCCCATGCTCCTCAACGGATCTGGAGACGCCAGCGCCTCGCCATTCGTCATCGCTATCAACAACGCCGGTATCGCCGCTCTTCCTTCCATCATCAACGCGGTTATTTTGACCGCCGCATGGAGCGCTGGAAACTCGGACCTGTACGCCGCTAGCCGGACCCTCTACTCTTTGGCCCTCGAACACCAGATGCCCGCTGTTCTCAGGCGGTGCACAAAGCGCGGACTGCCAATCTGGTGTGTCGTCATTACCGGCGCTTTCGGACTTCTGTCGTACATGAACACTGGTGGCGATACCGCTGTTACCGCTTTCAACTGGCTGTACAACGTCAGCTCCATCACAGGGCTTGTGACCTGGTGGTGAGTAATCCGTCTTTCTGCTGAGTGTCTCAGCTGACCATTTTAGGGGAATCTTGCTCTCGTACATCCGATTCTACCACGGATTGAAGGTCCAGGGTATCAGCCGAGAGGGGTTCCCCTACAAGGCGCCATTCCAGCCCTACTTCTCATACTACGGAGTGAGTGTAGCGGTCTGAAGTCTTCATGGTTGGCGCTGACTTTCCAGTTCATCTGCTTCACCGTCATTATTCTGGCGAGTTGCATTCAGCAAGAGAAACGGAAGATTCGCTGACGTTACAGTTGAACGGCTTTGAGGTATTCCTCGAGGGAAACTGGGACACCAGCACTTTTATCGCTGCCTACATCAGTGAGTCAAACGGCTCAATTGTCAAATTACAGAGCTGATTCAACAGCGATCCCCATATTTGCTGGCTGCTGGATCGGATGGAAGTTGACCAAGAAGACCAAGTGGGTCAAGCTGGCCGAGATGGACTTTATCACTGGTCGGCGAGAGCTGGACGAGATGGAGGAGCGGGACGCCGAGACTTACAAGGCGGATACCAAATTCCAGAAGGTAATGGGTATCTTGTTTTAGAGATTTGGAGATAGATGCATGTTGTGACTGATCCTATTGAGCAGCGCCCTTCATCCACTTATCAATCTGCTCCTGCGGTACTCCATCTAGCCGATGTATCAGGTAGTCCACCTATCTCATCAGCTCAACCCAGAGTACCAGGACAAGGACTCACCTCGACATCCTTGGTCAGCGGAATTACATGGTCCTTGTACAGCCTGACCACCTCATCCACATCGATCTTCCTCGCTGCTTCATCCTCCGCCTCGACGACACGTCCGTCCGCATCCATCTCCCCGCCATACACCCGCGCCTTGTTGCCGAGGCGAATAAGCAGCTTGGCTTCTACCGCCGGTTTGGTGATCAGTCCGGCGAGGGCTTCCGAGTTGGGCGGGTTGGACAGTATGTGAGGGATAAAGTCGTGAGGGGCGGATTGAAACTTGGACTCGGACACGAACATGCCTGTATTTTAGCGCCATCGTGCCTCCGCCAAGCAGAAAGACGTACCGTAGTGTATACGTCTGCTTAGCGCCTGCAACACCTCCACGTCCCTGGTAGCCGCTGACCCGTAGTTCCCATCATCCTCCAGCCGCCCCTTGCCAGGCTTGGTGATGGCAGGAGCAATCTTCTTGACGTAGAAATCCAAGATCCGTGGGTTGACATTGGTAGATGGGTGGTCGTAGGATTCTTTATGCAGAATCGAGGGGTAAGTCTGCGGGACAATGATAGGCTGCGGGAGCTGCTCTATTGGTGTGAAGGGATGCTCATCAGGACTAGGCTGTCAGCTGAGTCGAGCTCAAAGAAGAAGTCAGTACCTGGTGTATCTTCGCGCTTTGGCTGTCGAGTCAGCGGAGTTTCATTGGACAGCGGGAGACTAACCATGGAACGACTCTATCTCCTGCAAGAACCATTCTAGCCAGCTCCCATTGAAGTTTGTCTCCTTCTCAAAGGCTCCGGGGCGATAGATGATGGGGTTGTGCGAGAATTGGGCACGCTCAATGAGGACTGCGGGATTGTCAACAATGGCGCAGATGGGCGCGCTGCGGGAGGAACTGACGAAAGATGATAGTGTCCTCAAGACGGATGAGCTGCTCCCTGATCCTGTCGAGTGACAGGAGCTCCGAGACGGGCGCTCCACTGGTAAAGTTCATGATGCAGGCTATATGTACAGAATGAAAGATAAGAGCACCATTGACGACAGCTTGCCGCGCCGTTCCCGCTATTGCCGCATGCCGCATGGATGTCGGCCGAAATCCGTCAGATCTTATCATCAAGCTACTCTATATTTGCCAGAGCCTAATCGTGCAGGGTCACGTATATCGTGTCTACTTCCTGTCCACCGGCGGCCCCATGATATTCGCCACCATATCCTTGTTCCACCTTCCCGGGCTATTATTCACCTTGTCCCTCCGCATCGCCGCCACTTTTTCATTCTCCTTGTCCCCCTCGCGCTCCACCTCCAGCTTCTCCCTCCCCTCCCTGAGCGCCTCCTTCTCCCGCTCCTTTTCTTTAGACCTCGCGAGCATCGTCTTGCTTGCAATGGAAAGGGAGCGACCAAACGTTCCCAGCTTGGATTTGACGACCGGGGGCGACCTTTCTGGAGGGGAGGCGGGTAGGGCCGAGCTGGGCAGTGTGGGTGAGGGGAAGCTGGGCCGATCAAAGTTGATGGGTACGGGAGGAGGTCGGTAGACGGGTGCGGCGGCCCTCGGACTCCCGCCGCCACCGGGCGACCCAGGCGCGCTGCTAACCGCGCGTGTCATCGCGCGCCGAGCGGGCGAGCTTTCGGCCATTGGAAAGTGGGACCGTTCGGGGGAGGAAGGGGAAGCGGAAAAGTCCAGGTCAAGTTTGTTGAAGCTCTCGTCCAGGGGCGAAGCCAGTTCCGGGGCGCGAGCCGCTTCCGCGCCAGGCGGTAAGCTTAGCTCAAGCCTCGCCGGTGTACTGGGGCTGCGCCAGGGTTGTGACGACCGATGATCGTTGTCAACCGCCGAGATGACGTCCCACCACCCTGCGCTGCCAGTGCTTGAGCGGTCGCCCGACACGGCTCCAGGGCTAAGATACTGGTTGTCATAGGGTCCGGAATTGGTAGATAGAGGGGGAAGGATGGGTTTGGGGTTCGCCACGGATGATGGAGTAGGCGCCATCTCCTCTTCCGAGTCCGAGTTGAGATCGATTGCTTGGGCCGGCGGATCAAACGTGGATTGCCGCGACGGCATGCTCGCCGAGCGATTGTGCGATAGCCTCCGTTCCAGGCTCTGTGGAGCTGGTAGGCGGTCCGTATCGAGCGCGTCTTTTTGGAGGTTGCCGGACGCGGCGGATGACAGGGCGCGGCGGTGCATGGATGGCTGCCTTTCTACCGGCGGCGGCTTGAGCATGGCCTGAGCGGTGACGGGATTGGCAATCAAGCCTTTGATCTGAGCGAACACAGCTTCGTATGATCCGTCCGGGAACTGACATCAGCTCCAATCATACGTTGACCCACCCTTTTCTGGATCAGGTCCACTTGCTCCGTCAAGTATTCCGCCTTTTTCGCATCATCCGCTTCGCTCTCAGCCACCAGCTCCCTCTCGCTATCTAGCAGCTCCTCCAGTACCTCGTACGCCGCCGTGTCGTCGAGGCGCGGGTTGACGTACAGCTTGGCCGTGGTGTTTGCCACGCTTGGCTCGCGGTATGGGATAGAATCCTCATCCGGCGGAGCGGGAACGAGGTCGAGATACGGCTCGATGATGGAGATTGGGAGGGAGGATTTGGGCAGATTGTGGGACCTCCGCAGGACGAGGAAGATGGGTATGAGCTCGCCAGCGTGCGGTGATGCACCGCCCTTGCCGAGGCATGTCGCCGACTCGATCTCGCTCAGATCCTTGCTGAGCGCTTCCCTCCCCTTGATCGCCCATTTGCACTTGAGCATGTACTCGCGCTTTTCGCGCGTGATGAACTCGCATACTAGCTCAAAGACAAAGTTGGCGATCGGATTGGGATCCGCTAGTGGCCGCCTTGATGATGTACCGAGGGGGAGAGGTGTGTAGGGTGTGGAGGGGCTTCCGCTGGAAGGGCCTGTCGAAAAGTATGACTTGTCGCCTGCGGGTGAGGCGATACCGACGGACGGCTGAATGCCAGCATCAACGTCCCTTATAAAGCTGGTGATGAGCTTGATGCAGCCAGACTTGGACGGAGCGGGGAGGGCGATCCTGTAGGTCGGCCGTTCCGGTAGGGTCGTCCGCGCTCTGGCCGAGCGGAAAGCGGGTCGAAGTGCTGCTCGGCGTACCGTCTAGCGTCAACAGAGTTTGATCCGAACGTACCATATCTTCCAGCTGTTCCAATTCCTGACCCACTCCATACCGCCCCTCGCCCTCGACCCTCTTCCGGATATGCTGCGTGATGACCCGCTCCGCGTCTGGTGTATGAAGCTTCAACAGCTGGAACCCAAGCTCTACCGAGGTAAAGTACGACAGCGACATTCTCAGCGACAGGATAAGCGCCAGTCCCGTCTGCCGATTCGTACTGAGCTGCATGGCGTCGATACCAGGCAGCTTCAGCCCGTCCTCAATTTCCGCCAGCTTCCGGGCGACATCCTCAAACCCCTCCCTGCCTAGCGTCCCCTTTCCGCCCCGTCCAGGCTTTTTATCGCGAAGCTTTGCCTCTCGAGAGAGAACATACTCGAGGATGACCTCGCGCGAGTGCTCGACGCTCGGCGGAGGCTGCGAAAGGAGGTGGTGGAGGATAGTGACGGGCGATGCTGATCGAGAGAGGGGGAACGGGCCCATTGGCGGTGTGAGGTCGGAGGGAGGGGGGACATTGGCGATATATCGAGCGCGGGAGAATGCGACGCCGCAGTGCGGAGGTGTCTACAATCAGCCAGATCTAGCTTGCAACTCACTCTATCTTCTAGCTCGGCAAGACCGACGGAAACCTCAAACAAGGTATCGCCTTTACTCCGCCGCGTAATGATCCATTCCTCCAGCGCTTCCGAGGCCGACTCGACAGTGTTGGCCGGGGAGGCCACATATTGGATCAGGTGAGGCGGTATCGAGACGCTGCCTGGCATGGTGATATCTAAAAGAAAGGGCGGAAAGGCGGAAAGAGTTATACAAAATCCGTTCCCTCAGTCGTGATGTCGTGCGATGGTCGTGATAGACGTGAAGATGATATGCTGACGACGCTGCGGTCAAGCTGTGCAGGAGCCGCGCCCCTCTGCCCTTTGTCTGCAGCGGGATAGATGTGGTGGAAGGGGGAAACAGAGATAACGACGCGCCTTTGCCATCTTTCCCGCAGTCAATTAGGGACTCAAGCATACCTCTCGTAAACCCTATTCTAAGTGACTTGCAGGCGCGGTTGATTTATATTCTACCTCCCACCTCCCTACATGTCCACCATGTCACAGCAACCTCGGCCAACTCGCATACCCCGCTCAACTTCCACAGCGACTCTCTCGCGAGCTCCATCCTCGGCTACACTCATCCCGTCAGCGCGACTCGCCGTCAATCAACCTTTGAGAGCCACCGGGTCCAGCATCCCCTTACCCAAGAGCCGCATCGCCGCTGTCAAAAGCACGGCGACTCTGCGGCAGCCCTCTTCCCATTTATCACTTCGTCCCCCTCGTACCGTACGACAAGCCCTTGAGGGTAAAGTCGAACCATCAAAACCGATACCTACGATCAGGCGGATCTCGTCCACCAATTTTAAGGAGAACTTCTTCGCTCCCCCACCCCCAATTCAACCTGCTAAGACCGTCCCCGCCCCTGCTCGCGGCGAGAAGGGGACCCTACTTGTCCGGAAGCGAAGCCAGCTGCTCCCCCAGCGGGCTACAGCTCCCCGACGCAGCCTGCTGAACGTCGCCCCCGATAGCAAGCGGGACGCGAAACCCTCCTTTGGGGCCAAACAACTTTCGTTGCGCGTTGTAACCCAAAGACCAGAGACGCGGCTCGTACAGGTGCCTCCCGCCCCGTCTCCTCTCACAAACGAAGGTGAGCTGAGCCATCTCACATCGAAATCAGCTGATTCCTCCAGCGCCAACTCCCTCTCCGCTCCCACCCACCCCCTCTCCCCTCCCATCAACCTCCTTCTCCGCGTCCTCCCTTCGCAAATCACATCGTACCTCCCTTCACTCTTCCCTCCGACCCGGTCCACTCCCCTTCCACCTGGGCGCCAGTCCCTGGAACGGACCTCGAACCAGTATCGACCAAATCAAAGATACCGAATACAGCTTCACCGAGGATGACTCGGTCGGTAACTTAGCTATTCCTGGCATACCCGCCTTCGCGACACCCGGCAAGGCGTCAGTGTCCGAGGTGTTCAGGGAAAAGGAGCGTGAGATTGAGCGGCTCAAGACGGAGCTGAGCGAGGAGCGAGAAGCCGCGAGCAGGATGGAAAGGGAGGTGACGGAGAGGGAATTGGCGGGAAAGCTGGGACATGAGGTAGAGAAGGCAAAGGCGGAGCGGATGATAGCGGAGATGCGTCGAATGAGATTGGCGGACAGGTTTTTGGCGGTAGAGCGGGCGGCGGCAGAGGCGTTGGAGGAGATAGCGGCCAAGCGGGAAGTTATACGTCAGCTTCGAGCGATGTTGTAGGTGGTATCTGATATGTAGCTCGATCTTTCATAGTGGTACGTAAAGACATCTTCAGATCAGCTTTATTCATGGATAAAGCTCGCTACGATACTCACCTTTATGCAGGCGGGGCGACCCGGACTCCTCAAAGACATGTCCCCATCCTACACCCGTTTCGGCCCTGCTCCACACGCCACACACATCGGCTCCTTCCCGCTCCTATGCCACCGCACGACATCCTTACACCCCGAGTTCTTCCTCAACAGATTCTGCCCCGACTGCTGCAACTGTTGCACGATCTCCTCCTGTTCCGCCTTTCTCAGGATTCTATTACCCGCCGGCCGATCCGGTCTGCACAGCATGACTGGCCTGCTCCTTGCAGTCGAGCAATAGACATCGATAGAGGTCGGTCCCGCCTTTCCCATCTCTGGAAAGTGATTCCGCATAGAGACCGCGTCATCGAAACAGGCGGCCATGCAGTCGGTGATACGGTTCCAGTCGTCGTCGTCATGGGACTCCTCCGGATCCAACACCCAACGTACCGGTACGCCCATCGTGACCGGCAAGTCGGTGACGAGAGGTGTGAAATGGGTGGTCCGCGCGCAGATGGTAGTGGAATTGGGTTTGGATAGCTTGGCGATACAGTATGGACCGGAAGTCTCCCTGCTGCAGAAATGTGTGAGGTTACCAGACTCGACGAACGTGTTCCAGTGGCCTTCAGCGACCGATGTGGGGGGCGTCGTCCGGCTGCAGTGTCTGGGCATGGGGATGTGAGCAGGGTAGAAGCCCTCTCCCCATTTCCCGTGGAAATCGATCCAGAGGAGCCCATCGGATCCGTAGATGCCGCAGGAGGCGATGGTCCGGAGCGCCGGGAGGATCGTGGACATCCCCATATTGGACAGCGGTTCGAGGAGCTCGATCAGGAGCGCGAGCTCGTCGGCGCATTCCACAAACTTCTGCGCTTCCCTGTCCTTCGCATTTACGCCGCACCTTTTCCACAGGATACCTCCCTCCCGCCACAGCTGCGCATAGGTGGGCTCCTCGCCCTTGGGGGACAGCTCGACATGGAGTGTTTTGGTGTGTAGCAGCAGGCGTCTGCGGGCGGGCTTGAAGGCGTCCGCCAGGAGGTCTACGAGATTGTCACAGACGATGTGAGTGTAGAGGAGGGGTTCGCAGATCGCCCGGAACATCTATCTGTCAGCCCAAGAATATGATCTCGCAAGCACATCAGGGGTAACGAACCGAGCAGGTTTGGGCGCACGCGGCCAAGTGCGGCTGGCGTAGTGCGGAGCGGGGTGGACGAGACACTGGGAGTGGTGTGGGTTGACGGAGATGGAAGAGGATCTGTTCCCAGATTTCGGTTGGGATGTCGGAGGGGTTCATCTTGTTGCGAGAGAGCGGTTTGGGCGTGGTTGTTATTGGCGGTTTGGCGATTGGCGCGAATTTCCATCTCAGAACCGAGAGTAGAGGGCGCCACCAGATATATACGATGTTGTAAAGCCATAAGGATCCCCATCCGACGATGACGGTGCCCAGGATGGCTCCCGCTGTGTAGAGGAGAGATGGCATCGCAACCGGGATACTGAAGTGAAGCAAGAAGTGAAGAAGTGAAGCTCGCCGGCGAGCCTGAGCGAGTGGACCGCCGGAACCGCTTCCGGCGGAACGATTCTTACACAAACGCGCAGCTGCAGTCTTGCTCGACCACCTTGGGGGCCAGTCAGACCAGCACAATATCATTATACAACCTAGTTCAACAGCGCTTGGACTATATGATTGACCCTCAACTGCCTCAGATCGGTATACGTCTGTCCACACCCCACAAACAGGATAGGCTGTCCCGTGACATAGGTCATCGACAGTGCCGCGCCCACCTTGTCGTCCTGTCCGTCAGCTTCGGTCTTGAAGCTGGCCAAACGAGACTTACGATGGTATCAAACTTGGTCAAGATAATTCCATCTATACCCCGCTTCCTCTGGCCGCCGCCTGTACCGGCGCCAGAAAAGTCTTTCAGGGCGCGGTCAAACTTGGTAAGTTGGTCGACGGCCTCATTTCCGACCAGAGCTTCGCCGACAAAGATGATCTTGTCCGGGTTGTTTACGGTCACGAGCTGAGGATCAGCTGGGTTACGCCAGAGTGATACGGTCAACACACCTTGGCCAAAGCCCGCATGAGCGGCTCATTATCCTGCATCCGCCCAGCTGTATCAATCAGGACGACATCAAACTTGTTCTCCTTGGCTACCATCAGCTTCGCCCATACACTGACTCACCATAAGTTATAGCATCCTTGGCAATGCCTGCCGCGTCCTTCCCATACCCCCTCTCGTACAATTCGACCTTCTTCTCCCCTACGCCCAGCTCATCCTGCAGTGCGCCCAGATTCCGCACATGCACCCGCAGCTGCTCCACCGCGCCTGACCGGAACGTGTCGCATGCGGCGATGAGGACGCGCAGGCCATTCTGGAGGAGCCAGAAGCAGACCTTGGACAGGTTCGTGGACTTGCCGACGCCATTGACGCCGACAAAGGTGAGCGTGTAGGGGTCGGGCAGCGCATTGTCGTATGACACAGTGGAAGCGGAGCGTTTACGCTGAATGTCGAGGAGGAGATCGGTAGATGTCTTAGGTGTGAGGACACGGGTGAGCGCGGAAGAAAGGGAGGATTGGACTTCGCTCTTGACACCTGGAAGTCAGCACTGCACCGGATCCTCGGCTGAGACTCACTCGACAACCCGCCGAGCTTCTTCCCGACCAGAGCCGCACCGACCGAATCGCACATCTTCTCCGAGATATCCTTTGCGACATTCTTGTCCATCAGATGCTTCTCCATCTCCGCCAATACCGGCTGTAGATCCTGCTTCGACAAGACCTTGCTTCCCGTCAACCTCGAGAAGATGCCACTCCAGCTACTTCCCGCTACCTCCTCCTTATCCTCCTTATCGTCAATCGTCAACCTGCTCGTCCCCCTCGCCAAAATCTCCTCCTCTGACGGTAGATCCTCCGCCGCCGCACGCTTCCCTCCACGGAAGTCCCAGTCCGCCACCTCGTACTGCCCATCTTTACTCCTCTGACCCATCGCATCCCTCGACACCAGCGCCTCGACGTCAATAGGCGTTCCCTGCCCATTCGGCGTTTCCGGCGCAGGCGTCGAGTAATCCAAAGCCGCCATGTCGCCCGCGGAGACTTGCGAGTCGCCCCACTTGCGCATAAGCTTGGCGGCGGCCCCGGTCTTGCGGGAGGGGGAGGGGGAGGGCGTCTGCCCCGTCCCCTTCCCGCCCTTGCCGCGACCGCCTTTCATCTTGGACTTGAGAGCTTCGACATTTTTGGCAATCTCTTCGGCGGTGACCGAGTCGGTGGGAGTATCTGGGACGCCGGGGGTAGAAGCGCCAGATGCGGCGGAGAGCTGCGCTTGGCGGTGCAGCGATATAGGCGTTTGAGCTGGTCTCCGAGCCTGCTCGTCAGCTGCGGTCAAGGTGTAGCTCACTTGGTCTCCCTCGCAATTCCGCAGACAACGGTCAAAGATCTGCGCCCATCTCTCATCGTCCATACGCTGCTGTAGCACCCTAAGAGCCGATCCCGCGGCTTCCGTCAAGACACCCGAAGTAGCCGAGAGCGTATCCACCAGAGTCTGGATGTACTGCTGGAATAGCGATAGGAAGAGCTGCTTCGTTCGTGTCAGGAGGGCGGGGATATATGTGAGCGGTAGGAGAGCTGGGAAGACGACCTGCGGGTCAGCTGTGGCACGTATAAAGCAGGGCGAAGCTCTGAGCTCACTACAAAGACAAGCCCTAGCCCATTCTCCATAGTCCACCGGACATTATAGCCGTCCCGCTCAAAGCTCGCGTCTTCACCTCGTACTTTTCCTTCTATGAAGACTTCCCGCACCAGAGCGTTCACGGGCGAAGCGGGCGTCTGTGCCAAAGAAGCGAACGCGGGCGTGAACGACCGAGACCATAGGATGAGGCCGCCTAGATGTTAGCTCGGTCCTCGAGCTTGCGTGAGTGCAGCAGCTCACTCTGGTGGGATATTGAAACGTGATCGAGCATATTGACAGGTGTCTATCTGGTTATGAACCTGGAGATATGGCTATGCTTATATGGATAGGTAGTATAGATGCTCGATGTATGCAGGGTAGATGGATGGTCGTGTGGAGGCTGGCGGCTGCGAGCCGGATCTGGCCAAGGTTAAGGTTGTGAGGAATGTTAATGCCACGTCATGCATTGTTGACAGGCGACGCGCCGAGGGACTTCACACCTTGATCTTCTGTCGTCTATACCTTTATACCTCTTCATCACTAGCATAATGCCCCCTCGCAAGAACAAGCAGAAGGCTGTACAAATCGCTCCGCCATTAATCATACCCGGTAGCTCGACTTACCCTGGTAAGAAGGATGGGAAGGGGCTAGAAGCGCCTCAATGGGAGGCATGTCGCCGCATGGTCGAGGGCGTGTATAACACCACTGAGGATGGGTACGTATTTTCAGCTTTTACCCAGCTGATGATTGCTACCTGAGGCTAAGCTGATCAATAGTATTCGGATAGCGGAGATCTTTTGCGACTTGCCCGATAGGACAGACTTTTCGGATTACTACGAGACGATCCCGGAGCCGGAGTGCCTGAACAACGTCGCGGTGAGCTATGAGGATAACTGTGGTGTCGCCCATTCCGCAGCTGACATAGTAGCAAATGCTCTCTGATCAGGCGTTCCCGACGCCCGACAAGTTCTTTGCGCAGCTACTGCTGATCTTTCTCAATGCAAAGCACTGTAAGCTGTCTCGCCGGCTTGATTGGGCATGGCTGATGGACAGACAACGAGGACGGGTCTCAACTGTACGAAGACGCAACCGACTTTGAGGTCAGCTACTTGCGTCACAACCGATGCGCAGAGCTGACCTGGCAGGAACAAATCTGGGCAGAATGGCGCAAATCCGCCGCAGAGGGCATATTCAAGGGCGAGCCGCACCTGCCCAAAACCGAGACTCGGAAAGGCAAGAAGGGCGGACTCGAGCCTCCCAAGGCAGAAGGGCGGAACTCAGCTACTCCCGCTGCGGCCTCTCCACTTCCCGAGCCGCCCAAACCTGTCTCCGCGCAGCCCGTCGCATCCTCGTCCCGCCCAACACGATCAGCGCCGGTCGTCCTTCCCCAGCCACAATCACCAAATCACCCTCTTCCCCGAGGCCTGAGCGCGGCGGATCGTCAGGTCGTCGCTGCGCTCGATGCGAAGCTACCGCGGTGGTCTGGGCCAGTGGCTGTCCTGCCCGGTCCGAAGGAGGTCGGTGGGGTAAGGGGAAGTGGGTGGTGGGGCGAGGATCAGCCTGAGTTCGAGGCGTCTCCTGCGGGACAGGGAAGTCGGTCATCCAGAATACGGAACGTGATCAACGCTGTTACCGGCTACAGAGATAAAGAGTGAGTCCACATAGGAAAAGAACTGATAGTAGTAATCTTTGCCTTGCGGAGACGTTAGACCGTGTCCCACCACTCATCGACCTCCCTTACCTGTCGTACTCTGGCAGCGTATCGCTTGCGGCCATTCGGCACAAGTCGGATCGGGGCGAATACCGATCGCTCGCAGAAGCGGATGTCGAGGTGACGCGACTATTCGAGCGGGCTCGCCGGTGGTACCTCGAAGGAACGACCGAGTACGGCCACACCCTCATCCTCCAGCGGCTCTACAACGCGCTCACTTCCTCTCAACCATCCGTCTCCCCCCTCCCTATCCCCGCCCCCTCATCTACCAACTTCTCGACCATCATCGCTGGTCCCGGCCGCGCTCGCCCCACAACAGATACCGAAAGCACCCTCGCGATCACCCACCAAAAAGTACCCAATAAGGACCGGATCGGGACCCCCGAAGTCCGGCACAAGGGCGTCTCGTATCGTCTCGGCGACTATGTCCACCTTATTCATCCGGACGACGCGACCCGCCCGATCGTAGGACAAGTGTTTAGGACATTTGTGCCAACCAAGGGAAGCACGAGTCATCACGTGACGGTGTGCTGGTATTTCCGTCCAGAGCAGACGGTGCATACGGCGGATCGACAGTTTATGGACCGCGAGTTGCTCAAGACGGGTCATCTGTGTGATCATCCGGTAGATGATCTGATTGAGAAGGTGTCGGTACAGTTTTTGTCGAAATATGTGCGGGGGAGGTCAAGGGCGGGAGAGTACTTTCCGGGATGGCCCTTGTGTGAGTTGTGGGGTGCTCTTTGCAGACGTCAGCTGACTGGGTAGATGTATGCCAATCACGCTTCAACGATAGATACTGGCAAACGATACGGATCAAGAACTGGGCAAGCTGCATACCCGAGGTGAGCTCAAAGGCACTCACAACCTGGCCCAGCTGACAATGTAGGAACTGCGTCAATCGGAATTCATGTCTCTCGTCAACTTTGAACGCCCCATCGAACCCCTCCTCTTCCCCTCGCCTCTACTCCCGTCAAGCGGGACCGGCATCACAGGTCCAGGCTTCATCGCCGAGCCCCGCGGACAAATCACGGAAGAGGAAGACGAGGATAAGGTAGCCCCCCCTCCCCCGGCCAAGTCAGCACCGGCGCAGCGTAGTACCCAGCCCGCCACGGCGATGCCTGCGACCGCTTCGGGCTCGGCGATAGCGACGCATCGGCCCCAGACGGCAACGTCGGGCGGATCTACCAAGACGTTTGGAGCGATGTACGGGGGTCAGCAGGCGATGGATATGATTGCGTACAAGGAGTATTTGCCGGTGGAGACGGGTGAGTGCAGCGCGAGCTTGTACACGAGGCTCTGCAGCTGACGGCGTAGCTCGCCTGTTTGACCGCGACGCGCGCCAAGCAGTGATGTGGTTTTCCGGCCCACCACTTCCATCAACTCAGGAATCACAGCGGCCGACCCATTCGCTAGCGTATCTCGCGCATCTGACGAAACGAAAACGAGCTCTGGCCGATGATGGACCAGAGCAGCCGGCTCCGCAGGCGCATCGAAGCTAGTGTCCGGAGCTACAATGCATCTAATGCCCGACCAGCGGTCTATTTTATATACAACCTATCCTCTATATCTAGACATCTACTTCAACTCGTACACCGGCCCCTTTGGCGCGGCAATCATCGCTCTAGTCGTATTGTCCCTACACCGCTTCAAGAACTTGAAGAGCGGCGATCCACCCGTCCCCCTCATCTCCTCGACACTGACCGCCTGTACCACCTCCACCTCCACCTCCTCACCCTCTTCCGCCGTGCCCAACAACACCCTGATCCGGTCACTAGGCTGCCTCCTCGCCTGCTGTACGATAAACACACTGACGATCCGCATATGTTTCTCGCGGAACCGCTTGAGCGCATCCAGCGCCAAATCATACGCCGCCGCGAGTTTGGGGTGCGTCTTGGCATAGTGCGTGATGACCGGCCGAAGGGGGGTAGGGTGGTCCGCCAGATGACCGAGGAATGAGCGGTGCGCGAGCGGCATATACTCAAGCATGCGCTGCAGGAACGACGCCTCATTTTGGACTTCGTCGGCCGAGGGGGAGTGATCGACCGTAAGGAAGATATCGATCGCGTGGATCAGACTGCTCTGACCCGCACTCGGCCCAGAGAACAGTTTTCCCCTCTTGACGCCCTCTGCCCGGTCCGCCGTATTCTCCGCCGCAGCGACAGCCGCCACCCCTTCGTCCGGTACACCCATAAACGCCCACCCTAGACTTCCCGGCCCATCGTCCCCGCCCTTGAACCACGGCCGGATGAGATGGTAGAACTCCTCTGGATCGATATGCTGGATCATCGAGAGAGTGATATCCCCGACGCGATCAATCTGCTTGGCCAGTTTCCGGAGGTACACCGCCAGCCGCCGCAACGCCAGATCATCGCCCACAAACAGCTCATCCAGTGACTGACGCATGATCCGCAGTGCCTCCGCACCTGCAATCTCGCACTGCGCTGAGATCACATAGAATTGCTCCTCCGATCGCGTGTTTGTAAAGGTGACCAGGGCGCGTTCGGGCGGGTTCACGATAGAGACGGAGGCGTCAGGGCGGGAGGGGAGAAAGTTGTAGAGGACGGTGTCGGAGTAGGTGAGGATAGGGGGGAGGCCGAGTTTGGGTGCGATTTGGAGGATTGGGATGGCGATGGAGGCGGGAATGGCGAGTGGTCTGGGAGCGTCCGAGGGGGAGGTGTGGGCGTAAAAGTGGAGGAGGAAGGATAGGACCAGGTGCGCTCTCCGCATGAGGCCCATGGAGGTTTGCAAAGCCTCGGTGTCGACGACCGCCATCACCTCAATACCCGCACGCCAGAGCACCTCCTTTGGTCTCCCACCCCCTAATCTCAGTCCATCACCTACTGCAGTTCCCCGCGCAGCATCCAGCGCTTCCTCCCATATTTCCCATGGCTGCGGGAGGCGCTCAACATTCTTCGATCCCGGAAGGAATCCCGTGCGGACATCAACCTCGAAATCGGCCGAGGCGAGCGAGGCGGTATTGGGCGCGAGACCGCCTGATTGCGCCGAGGAGGTGGAGGGGGAGGTGCTGGGCCCAGCGTAGGATGGGGGTAGGGAGAGGAAATGGCCCGATGGGAGCGAGAAGGGCGGGTAGGGTGGGGCGACGGAAGTCATAGTGGCGAGGATGGCTGGATTGATCAGCTTCGATCTTGATGACTACCGTGGCGAGGCAGAATCGACGTGCGGATTTCGTGGGCAGACTTGCCGTATCACAGATCGGAAGACGCAGGAATGAGCGTAGGGGTGTGCCCTGTTAGATATGAATGTGGATTGAACAGAGAACGATGTATAGAATGTAATGGACTTTTTGCCCCATTTCTGTTGATGCACGATGCGGCCGAAAGCTTAATCGGTAATTACGGCATCCGGCCAGCCAGATTACGTCAGCCACTCGGACCAGTCGAGATTTCGAACGATATCCCAGCAACGTTGTTCGACTCAGCGATACATATACCTATAACCTATAGCTTTAAGCAGACGTACAAAACTCTGCAGAGATGTCTCAAACACCTTCCGCTTGGTCTCCATCCTCCTGGAGAGAAAAGCCTATCGCCCAGGTCAGTCTAGTCCAGACACCCCTGCCGTCCCGAGCTGAAGCCCAGGATGTCACCTATGGCGACAAGGCCCATCTCGACAGAGTACTGAGCAAGCTGCGCCGCCTGCCTCCTTTGGTGTCTCCTACAGAGGTATGGTACCTCCACTGGCCGAGCTGATGGAAGATTGACCGCCTGAGGAGCCAACTCGCCGATGTCGCTGCTGGGAAGGCGTTCTTGTTGCAGGGTGGAGACTGCGCCGAGCTGTTTGACGATTGTTCATCGGTGAGCTGTTTCGAATGCTGAGACGGGCTCCATAAGCTGACTTCCAGGGCCCCTTAGAGCACAAGCTATCATTGTCAGTCCCCATGCATAACACAGCTAACATCAGAGTCCTCCTCATGTCCCTGATCATCATCCACGGCTCGCGTCTCCCCGTCGTCCGGATCATGCGCATAGCGGGACAGTACGCCAAGCCCCGGAGCAAGCCGACCGAGATGGTCGATATGCCCGGTCCGAACGGCGTCGAAAAGAAGGAGATTCTCAGCTTCAGAGGGGACAATGTCAACGGGTACGACCCGACCGACCGCCAGCCTGACCCGGATCGCCTCTTGGGCGCCTACTTCCACTCGACCGCTACTCTCAACTATATCCGGACATTGCTCTTATCGGGCTTTGCGGATCTGCATAAGCCGCTCGACTGGTCTTTCTCCCATGTCCGCTCGCCGGAGATCCAGCAGGCGTTCGGGGCGGTCATTGATTCCCTCAAAGACAGTCTGGACTTTATGCGCGTCGCGACGGGCGGAGCAGGCGGGAATGAGAGGGGAGGGATGGAGACTGTTGATATCTACACCAGGTATGTTGCGTTGCGGATGAGCTGACGATAGTCACGAAGCGTTGTTGCTGGAGTACGAAGAGGCTCTTACTCGGCGTCAGGGACCTTCCGTGACCCGCTCAGGACAATCGACGCCTTCCGCTTCGCCAATCCGCTCGAGGCCTGATCCCAACCTCCAAGCGCACGGGGACAAGTACTACAATGTCTCTTCGCACTTTGTCTGGATCGGTGATCGTACAAGGCAGCTGGACGGGGCGCACGTCGAGTACTTTAGGGGGATCGCAAACCCTATGTGAGTCGTAGTACGAGATGGAGCTGATGATAGTGGAATCAAGGTCGGACCAACTATGGAGCCGGCGGAGCTGGTCCGGGTGCTGGATGGTGAGTAAGACCCAAAGCTTAGCTGATGGCAGTGGTCAATCCCGATCGTATAGCTGGCAAGGTGACTATCATCGGCAGGTACGGCGCGGGCAAGGTGGATCAGTACCTCCCCGCCCACATTGACGCTGTCAAGGCGACAGACCACGTCGTCGTCTGGCAATGTGATGCTATGGTGAGTTGCCACTTCCTTCAAACGGAATATGCTGACATCGTAGCACGGAAAGTAGGTCTATACGCTCTTCCTCTTAGCTGACAACAGCACCAAATCCTCCATCACCGACCCGAGCCTCAAGACGCGCCATTTCGCAGACATCATCCAAGAAATCGTCCGCTCGATAGAGATCCACCGAGAAAAGGGAACCATTCTCGGCGGTGTCCACCTCGAGCTGACCGGTGAGGTGAATGAGGACGGCTTCTCCGTGACAGAGTGTATTGGCGGGTCGATGGAGCTGGAAGATAAGGACCTGTCTTTCAATTATCGGACACATTGCGACCCTCGGCTCAATTACGAGCAATCACTAGGTGAGCATGGGCGATGGCTGGGCTGATGGTAGATGTTGCTTTCTTATTGGCGGATCATCTCAAGTCGAGGAGGCGGGGCGAGACGCCCAAGGACATTCTGCTGTCGGGTCTGAGGGGGCGAAAGTAGTAGTACAGTCTATAGTTGGTTATGCATCTAACGCTATTCTCGCTCCTTCAACGATAATCTCGTGCTCGACCTGCAATCAGCTCAGCCCCTTCAAAGAGCTCTAGCTCACCTCATGTATTCTCGTTTCCAGCTCTTCTAATGTCTCTCCCTTTTTGATCTCCACCTCCCTCACAACGAGCGGTTCCCCCCTATCCACCTCTTTCACTACACGATGCACCATCGCCCCTGTCCCCTTGACCTCTCCTTTCCCAAACGCCTCATACGCCCGCCCTATCGCGTTCGCCCCGTCAAACGCCCCTGGAAGCGCCGGATGGAGATTGATGATCGGTACGTGTATAGCGTCTAGGAACGCCGGCGAGAGGATGTGCATCCACCCAGCGAGAACGACGAGGTCGGGCCGGCTCTCCATGACCCGCTTGGCGACTTCGGCATCGTATTCTACTCTCGTAGAGCCGGGGTTCTTGGTGAGGTAGGTTTTGAGGGCGCAGATGGAGGTAGGGATGCCAGCGTTTGAGGCTCGGGTGAGGCCATAGGCGTTGGACCGGGAAGAGAGGACGAAGGTGATTTGCCCTGGTAGCCGCGGGGACTGCGAGGCGTCTATGAGCGCTTGGAGGTTGGAGCCTAGATATCAGCGGGGTCCGAGCTAGAGTCGGGGTGTCTTGGCTGACCTGAGCCTGATATAAGTACTGTGATTCGCTTCATGATGGGATGAGGTATGATGGGGATGGACAGATAGAGTTTGGAAATTCTGAAATTACGCTTGAGCTGCAGCTTCATCTCATTCCCTTTTCGCCCAGCCATACATAGGTCTTACATCTCCATATACCATCAACGACCAGCATCATGGGCAAGTCCAAGGCACGAGGCAGTAAGAAGCCCATCGCGAAACCCCCAGCACCCGCCGCACCACCCTCAGCCTCAGCTGCTCCACCTACATCTCGCCTCCCGCTCCCCCCGCTCATCCCTCTCGATCTCGTTCCCTCTCCCCTTCCCTCATCACTCATACCCCCCTCGACCTCCGTCGACCTGAACGACCCCAACTTTCGTACGGCCTGGCAGAATTGGACAACATCCGCCCTGGGGCGACTGGACCAGCTTCCCAAGCTATCCCAGAGCCAGCTGAATGCCATCGCCGGCGCAGCGGCGGGTATCGACGGTTCGGCGAGTCTAGGAATAGACCTCCCGGCGAGTCTGGCGGCGCTGTTCGAGGCCAAATTGACGCTGGATAGGGAGAAGGCCAAGTTGGTGCGGATGCAAAAGGAGCTCAAGGGGTACAAGGATGCGGCGGGCGGGGCGGTCGGACCAGAGGCAGCAGCGGCGGCGGCGCATGCGCATGCTATGGCGCATGCGATGGCTCATGCTCAGCACCACATGCACGAGCATGATCATGGGCATGGACATGGTCATGCGCATGTACATCCGATAGGAAATGGGAAGGGCAAGGAGGTCATGCACGAGGAGGACTATGGGGAATGTACATGTCACGAGTGAGTGCAAGGCAAGTGCGGGCTGACGATAGACACGGGGAGGAATACTACGAGTCTGAGGAAGAATGCTACGACTGCGATTGCGACTGTCATGGGTGCGAACATGACGAGGAGGAGGAGGAAGAGGAGGAGCGGGGGAGTACCCTAATAGACGATCCGGAACGATTCGTGAGTCCACCCTTCACCGAAGCTGACAGCAGGAACTTGCCGTACGCGAACTGTTCAACTGGATCAAAGCCGTCGTCTGGACCATCGAGCAAGCCGCCATAGTTGCTGGAAAGCGTACAGGGAGATGATATGCATTACCCCTCAGGGTTGTATCCATATTTTTACATTACCGCTTCCTCCGCTCCGGTGTCTGCATGGCGAATTGTATAGCCTGGCTCCGGAAGGCGATACCGCGAGTGGTGTCGATGAGGTCGGCGGAGGGGGTGGTGTGGGGACGGCTGATGTGCAGCATATTTTGTTTGAGATCAATCTTGGCGTCGATATGCGAATCGCGAATGAGATTGACGATCCACTTTTCGCCCTCCTCATTTGTGAGGTTGAGCGTTTTTGAGAGGTCACTATTGTCAGCTACTTCAAGAGGTCTAGCTCACCTGATATCTATCCGCTGATGAATCCGGCAGAACAACTCGCTAATCAACCACCTGGCATTCTCGACAAACTCGTCCGCATACCCCGACAGGAAAAAGTCATTCCGTACGACATTCTCCGCCACCGCCAGCCTCTGCTGCGCCTTCTCAAAGTCAAAGTCGACAAAGAGATCCTTGAGGAAGGATGTGACCGGGTCCGAGTATTGATATTCCTCCATTTGGACGATCCGGGTGAGTTCGCGGATATGGTCTCGGCGAGACGTTTTTGAGCTCCGGCGAGAAATGATGGCGGCCGCGACGGCGTACCGGAGGAGGTGGGGGCAGGACGTTTGGATAGTGTTGAGGTAGGAAGGGGTGAGGAACATGTCGAGCAGGCCCTGGAGGGTTTCGCCCAGGTTGAAAAAGACAAAGAGGGACCAGTGGAGGAGCCATGTCCGCGCCTGAAGCTGGGTGAGAGGGGAGGATTGCGAGTCGATGATATCCCGAAGATCCTTGACTTCTGTCAAGGCCGTCTCCCATTGTCCCAGCAGGATATTCGAGGCGAGTTTACCCCAGTGAGCCGAGAGGTTGAGGTCGTGCGAGGGGGAAAAGATGAGGAAGTGGTAGAGGAAGTTGGCGGCATCGCTATATGCGCCGAGCGAGTATTGGTACTGCCCAAAGTGGTACAGCGCGTTGATCTGGTCCAGTGATATCTGGCATCAGCTACGTCAAGGGTTGGACTCACGTTATATTCTGACCGCAACACGTCCAGGTTCTTCTCCCGATCCGCTCCGCTTCTCAGCTTCTCTACCGCCGCCGGGTCCTCCATTACCTTCATCACTGGCTGCGCCTTCTCCTGCAGATCCTTGTACCGCCCCGTCGCCTCGTCTCGGAGCTTTTGGAAATCTACCATCAGCTCCATCACGTTCCTTGAGCTCACCTGGTGCGCTCCCGCCAATCTGCTCCTGCAGCTGCTGCACGTAATCCACCATGTTGGTCCCCTTGACGAGCTCATACTGCGCCCGAGCTAATTGTTCGCTGGGGAAGAGGGCAATGTCGGAGAGGTGGGCGAGGAGGGGAATGGCGAGATGCCTATCCAAATGAGGGATAAGTTTCTGCCTGTCAGCCATAGCTTCGCCTCTCGCTGCAGTATACGCACTTGAGTGAGATCGTACTCCGCCATGATGCCTGAATGTATGCTGTATGCAATAGATGTAAGAGAACAATAGATCAGAGGAGGCGCGCCTGCACGAAAAGATAATCCCGCTATTCCCGAAGATTTGAAACATGTGGCAGGGTCACATTCCTTGCAATCAACTACAGCTGAGAAGGGGTGTCTATGCATAGATCATCTAGTCTGTATCGCTCGGATAGCACGCGCAGCGCTCCCTGGCTTCCTCAATGTCCCCAGTAGCCCTAGTAATGTCGTAAGCAGAACGACACTCCCTGCTTGATGGGACGCCGCAAGAGGGATTGGGACGAGGTACAGCAGGGTCGTGATGCCTAGCGTGACCTGTCCGACCGCTGCGAGGGCTACGCCATTTGCCCAGCGTTGCGTGTTGCGCATGACGTTGGCTCTGCGAGCGAGGAAGGGGATCGAGAGAAGGACAGCGAATGTGGTCATTGCCTGTTGTCAGCTCGACCTTGGCGGTTGACTCACAAAGACGCGATGGTCAAACTGGGCAGTGACGGGGTTCTCCAGCATGTTGCGCCACCAAGTATCCCCCTCTTTCTTGGAGTATCGCTTGTCCAGCAGCTCATCCGTTGGCGGGACGAGCCTACCGCCCATCGTGGGAAACTCATTGTACACCAACCCGGCGTCCAGTCCAGCGACAAAGGCTCCCGAGACGGCCGTAAAGAAGACCATACCGAGCGCGACGAATGGCAGGCGTCTGAAGCGATTGATGGCGGGCGTAGCGTTGTAGGTCTTGCCGAGCATGTCACGCCGGACACCGATGGCAGTAGAGACGATGCCGACGTATAGGGTGAGGGCAGCAGCGAGGTGGGCGGCGAGACGGTATTGCGAAACCCGGGGGACAGAGTTGGTGTCAATGATTTCCTGGTCCAGGCCGGACTTGACCATGTACCACCCTATGACCCCCTGGAAGCCGATTCCGAGGCCGATCGCGGCGAGCTTGAAGGGCAGGGCGCGAGGAAGCTTGTACCGTGTGCAGTAGTAGATGGTGGGTACGATGAAGCTGTGGGTCAGCATATAACTGGTCGAATGGCGGAGACTCACGCAACGCCCAGTACTCGTCCCGCGATCCGATGTGCCCATTCCATGTAGAAGATCTTCTTGAACTCGCTCATCTCGATCTTGGAATTGGTCCTGAACATCAGCTCAGTCATTTCCCACAGTGTTAAGCTTACATGATACCCTCTGGCGAGACCCTGTACTTCTCCCACTCGACATCCCACTCGGCATTCGAGATCGGCGGCAAGATCCCCGTGAATGGCTCCCACTCGGTGATGCTCAGCCCGGACTCAGTCAAACGGGTTAGACCACCAATGACCACGATACCGAATACGAGAGCCGAGCAGCCAAAGAGCCAATTTGGCAGCGATCGGGGGATGACTACTGGCTGAACGGCAGTAGCTGAGGAGCTCGACGTGGACGCTGAGGCGGGGGAAGGGAAGGGGATCGAGGCGGTGGCGGTGCTGAGCGGGCGGGAGAGGGGACGGGAGGGCAGGCGGGGGAAAGTCCGAGGTAGACGTGTAGCTGTCCTGAACGGGGTGGGTATTGAGGCGCAGCGAAGGGGAAGGCGCTCGAAGGTGGGCAGAGCGAGCCGTTGGAGGCCGATCTTGAGCGACATGCTGGATGGGAACGGCTTGGCTCAGCCAGAGCACTGTAAATTAAAGATGATGTGACCGATCTTAAGCGCGCTGAAGCAGCAACTACTGTCTGTCAAGCTATGGTATTGATGGCGATATAGAAATACAGATCGCAAAGCCGAGAGCTTTTTGGTCGGATCAAGATCTCGGATCGGGCAGGGGCAAAAAGGTCACGTGCACACCTGACACACGCTCCTCCCCGCCCGTCATGACGCGTTCACCCTTCTCTTTACACTCCCTTTGTACTCCCTATTCCCCACACACCCCCGCGACCGCTCGTTCCCGCCTAACGAATGTGTACATAGTCCTACATATGGGCCAATCCCTCGCTTCTCGCCGACCAGCCCAATCCCGCTCGGTCGCCCCTTCTTCACTACCCGCACCTATGTCCGTCCAGCCCGCATGGGACCTGCTTGTCCAGCGGGAACGCCACCGTGTCGCCTACTCCGCGACAAAACGTCCCAAGACGTCCGCGGAGAAGTTCTACTCGGTCGTCGAATCCGCTAGTAATCGCGAGTGTAACCGGTACTCCAATATCCTCGCTTATGACCGGACGGCGGTCACTGTAAATGAGGACTATTTGAACGCGAATGTGGTGAAGGACGGGTATGGGAGATGGTGGATTGCTTCTCAGGTAAGATGGAGGTGGGAGCGTAGCTGATTCAAGGCCCCATTACCCAATACATTCGAGACGTTCTTTGACGCCATTCATCACAAGGCCGCCTCGAAACACCCCCTCATCCAGGCAGAGACGGACGGAGCTATCATCATACAGCTCACAGGTGACAGAGAAGCAGGAGCGAGGAAAGCCGACCCATATCTCAAGTAAGCTCACAATCAACTCCGCTGATGTAGTCTCTTCAAAATTGATCGGCAAACTCAGCGACCAGAGATCGCTTCTACCATTACAGAGTTCGAGGTGGATGGGGTAGAGGTGAAACACTACCAGTTCAGCGGGTGGCCAGACTTTGGAGTCCCAAAAGGCGATGGGGTCGAAGCGCTCCGGCGGCTCGTACTGGAGATTGGCGAGGTCGGGAAGGGTAAGGAGGTCTGGGTACACTGGTAAGTAGGTCTTCTGGTACAGCGCTGACCATAGCTCGGCCGGAGTAGGGCGCAGTGGGGCCTTCATCGCGCTATCATCTCTGATGCTGCCTCGCGGAACGCACGGTGGGCAGACGTCTCCTCTCGGTCCGCTACCCGCCCCATTTACGGATGACAAGGTGGCTCAGACGATCGATGGGATGAGGGAGTGGCGAGGAGCGCTTGTGCAGACGATGGAGCAGCTAGACCTTGTATACAGTCTCAGTAAGGCCAGCTCGGCGTGATGTCACAGACAAAGTTGTACCTGCTGCATCAGAACCTTATTTTCAACTCCACATTCCTCGCGCACGGGTCGCGTTCTGTTCTCCATCTGCGCGCCAAATTCGTGCTCCCTCCATCCGCTTCACATCACTCGCCCATCATGCCCGCCTTCAACACAAAGCAGTACCTCACCCACGCAACATACCACCAATGTCTCCTCTTCGCATCCTTCGTCTTTCTCCCCCGCTCCAGTAAAGTCGGGACCCAACGCACCTCCGCCGACCGGCCCGAACACCCCTTCCTCACGCCCATCACCTACAGCCCGATCAGGACGATGGCGTGGTACCTCATCGGTGCAGGAGTGTGCGCTATGCTCTGGGGTCAGCATCTCCGGACTTGGTCCGAAGGGGGAGTCAGGATCAAAGATAGGGATGAGCGCGTCAAGCGGACTGCAACCGTCAGTTTTGCGCTTCCGCTTAGGGGGTCAGGCTGAAGATACAGAGATTGAAGGATGCGGGGATAGCTACACTCATTTCCATCCCATGCCTTTTCGTCCTGCTGTACATACTCGGCGCTCCTTGGAAGTGAGTGTTCCCCAGGCGACGAGCTGACCCCAGTAAATCGCTAGAAACACTCATGCTCTCTGTACAATTCGCGCTTCTGGTCGTCTGGCCCGCTGTACAAGCTATGGGTCTCCCATCACTCGGCTCTAAAGGCTTCGCGCATCGGTTCAAGTACACCCGGATGTTCTGCTCACTGTCGTAAGCCGCTTTTGGCCTGGTCACTTTGAGCCTACGCTGACTCCCAGCCCCGAAACACCGGTTGAGCGCGTCATGGTACACTCCACGATCGGCGCCGTACTAGGGACATGGGCAGGGGCTATACTCCTCGCGCTGGACTGGGATCGACCTTGGCAGGCATACCCTCTCACGCCAGCTTTTGGGATGCTCGTTGGCTACTCTATAGGCAACTACGTCGTATGACGAATGCAACAATCTTCCCTTGACCCATGAGATCACATCCCCCAGTCGAAGGCCGGTTATAAGATAGCTATGGACCTTGTGCAGGCACGACCAGCCTCAACCATACGTTCCCCCGCATGGATTTCTCCCTCACAACCTCCCATGGCCCCTTCATTGCCCGCCTCGGATCCCCATGGCCCAATCGTTTCTCAATCTCCGCTTTGCCTTCAACCGTCCCCTCCGCTTCGAGCGATACGATTCCTTGCCACTCTGGCGCAATTCCCTGTGTCGGTTGCACCTCGAACCCGGTAACGTGGATGTATCGCTTGGCCGTGACTCGCGCGCCAGAGGAGACGGTCACGTCTCGCCGGTCGTAGGCTAGTCGAAGAGCACTCATTGCTTGACTGACGAATGGGGCGAGGTCGAGCGAGAGGATGATGGGCGATAAGAGGGGGTGATAGTAGGATGGAGGAAGGGAGAAGGCGTCAATGTAGGAGGGGAGTTGGCCGAGCCTGTTAAAAGCGTATTCGAGGGGGACGAGTAGGTGCTTGACAAAGGGGACAAAGATGAGGATGTGCCCGGTTCCTTCTGGTCGAATAGCAGTATTGACCTGTCGAGTCAGCCGTAGTAAGCGGAACAGAGTGTCAGGCGCGAGGGATGTGGCTTCCGTGTCCTTCGCAAGGCGCAGTTATCTCTGCTACGAAGCGATCGGACAGCGCGGAGACATGAAGGGCCCGTCTATCGGAATCGAGGAGAGTGATGCAAGAGAACTCACGACTAGATCTCCCAAACGCAACCGCTTGGTCGCTCCGCACTTGTCCAACTCCTTAACAGTCCACATCGCCCCTTCCGCAGATGGCCATCGCGGCACCCTTTCCGACAATGGCACAAACACCCTCAACACCGGCGCCCTTCCTAGGGTATAAGGCGGGGGCTGATCAAAGATCGGCTCCACCCGCGTCGGCTGGACCGGCTTGGGCGATGGTGTCCGTCCGTGATCGCTACTCGCAAAGCTCGCCCTGAGCAGGTTCTTTTGGCGATGTTGCACCGAAGGCCGAATGGAGGGAGAGCTCTGATACGAGAATACTGATCCCGGCCGTCCCGATTCCGATGAGGTGCGAGACCGCTGGCCGTCTCCAGATTTGAAGCCGTACCGCTTTGGCTGGGGGTACGAGGGAGGGGGTTTGATCGATGCGTTGGAAGGCATCAGGCTGTTGCTGCGTTTCCGGGGAAAGGAGAATGAAGCAGCGGAAGAGAGGGACGCCATGGATCCGCGTCGGTGGAGAGAGGGGTCAGGGACCATATCCGCCGGAGGAGTGGACGAGAGCGGTGAGGGCATTACTAGCTCAACGAGCCGCTCATGACGCGCCATCCTACTCAGACCGGCTATCGTGGGCTCGGCCGCGGGCGGGGGCGCCTCTGCCAGCTCCTCGTCGTACGGCAAGTCCGGAAAGCAGGTCGCAGGGAGATTGCGGAGGTGGAGGACGACGAGGGTGTAGGATAAGCAGAGATGCTGGAGCAGGCTATGCCACTTTGGGGGATAGGTGTGGTATGTCGCAGGGTTGTGAAGAAGGGCCTCGACTGCAGTATTAGCTCAAGTATGTCACCATAACTCACGGAACCCCTCCCAGACTGTCAAGTTTGGCCAGCTCCTCCCTTTTTCAGAGTCCACCTTGATTCCCCATTCTCTTGTTACCCACCTTCCCACCGCCTCGCCTGTGAATGCCTTGCGTATATTTGGAGACGCCCCGACTAGCGACAAGAACGAGTTGACCGGTAGTACCGGCAACAGTCTCGCCTGCACGCGTGGCTGAGCCACAATATACGCCAGAGTCAACCGTCTGGGCCGCCGAGCAGCTTTCCGGAAGACCTGCGACTGGCTCGGAGATGTTGGGGACAAGGCTGGAGAGCGATGCCGTGGATCGATGAGGGCGGGGATGGTAGGTGAACGGGGGAAGTCGATGATGGGGATGCTTGGATGTGAAGGAGATTTGGAAGGGGAGCTGGAAGAGAGCAGGTGCATGTCCGCTCCGGATGCGGACTTTCCTATGATGGATGGAGGGCGCGGGAGAGGCCGAGAGACCCGCCGCTCGACAACGGGTGGGGAGGAAGGATTACGAGTGGTGGGTCCGCGATGTGCGAGCGCATAGGCGCTGGCTTCCGAGACCGACGGATCAGGCATGACGGTCGCATTGGAGCTGGTCCGAGTAAAGGGAGACGGTCGGGCCTCTAATGGAGGCGGTGCACGATGCGAGCTGGAACGCTGTGGACGAGCGGGGGGTTGCGAGGACGCGATGATTTCCAGCTTAGGAGGGCCAAACTGAAGAGGTGTAGGGAGTGTGGACTGTCGAGGAGCAGCCGCTCCGTATGGGGAACTGGAAGTGCCAGGTTGAGGGGGAGAGTTGGGCGGTGAGGCCAATGCGGGGTATACTGGAGGGCGCTGATGTTGAGGGGAGATGGGGATGCTTGGCGAGCCGTTTTGGACACTGCCGCTGGGTATTCTCCTAGGAGGCACCATCTCATGCGATCTCTGCGCGGCCATCGCAGGATATATTGGAGGCCTAAGCTTCGCCGGTGTGTTTGGGGCAACATCCCTAATCTCCAACCGCGATAGCGATTTCGCCGCGCCCGCATCACCCGACACTCGACGTGCTGGACGGGCAGGCTGTTGCTGTTCATACGGTACTCCTCCGACCGGGTGCGGCTCCCGGAACGCTATCGGCGCCGTGAAGGACCGATTCTTCGACGGCCCCCTCAGCTGGCCGGGCGGGGTTGGCAAAGGCGGAGAATCGATGAACGAGCTCATGCTCCCATTTGACGATTTCGAGAATGACATCCGCCGCAGGAAGGACTTGCGCTTCTGTCCTTCACTGCCTGGCGATGGTGTCTGCTGTTTGGTCAAGTGCATGGTGTATGCCAGACAAGAAGTTGAAACATCAGCAGAAGTGGGATCGTTGTGCGACTTTGCAGCAGCGCACAGGTGTGACGTCAACATGGCACCACGTGGCTGATTTTGCATCATGCTTCCCGCACAATGTCCTCCTCTGCCTTCATTACCCGGCGATATACTCGAACTATGGCATAGAGGGGACGCTGATCTGGTCCAAAGAAGCCCGCAAAGATTGTGTGTCACCCATACTACTTGAACCTTTTGCATTTGACTTCTACTGACGACTATAACTGTCCACCATACCCTTCCCATCTAAATCCTCTAATTATAAACGAATCTTTTACTTCTTGTAAGGCGCAGTGACGTTAGAGTCACGGCCGAGACCAAGAGCCTCGGCGACACGGAAGGCGAGATCGACGTTGCCCATGACACCGCGGAAGAGCTCGTGGCCGGGACCAAAGGCGTAGATGGGGACATCGACGAGGGAGTGGACACCCTGACCGTTGGACCCGCCAATGTTACCGGACATGCTGAACCCGCGCTGGTTGTCTGCGGGGTTGAAGAAGAAACCGGCAGATGCGTTGGCGCGGATGGCCGGGACACGCTGAATGATCAGTAAACCTATCTTACCAGTCCCGCTCAAAGCTTGGTACTCACTTCGGATTGGTTGTTGACCTGGAAATCCTCACGCTTATCGGGGAAAGCGGACCATCCGTGAGCAATAGTGTACCGCGGGTCCCAGTTGACCTGGATATCAGCTCGATTCACTCCAAATTGACCCGCTCGGTACCGAAAAAGCCTTCCGCACAGTTGGGACGATGGACTTACGGGGAACCCGGGTCCGTTGGGGCCCTTGAAGATAGTCTGGTTGTTGGGAGCAACACCAGCGGGGACCTGGTAGGCGGAAAGACCGGACTGCTCGTACACACCAACAGCGTTGCGCTTGGCACGGTCGGTGGTCTGGGCGTCGAGGTACTTGGTGTCGGCCGAGCCAAAGACGTCAAAGCCGTGTCCGTGGTCGGCGGTGATGACGACGAGGGTGTCGTCGAGCTCCCCGATCTCCTTGAGGTGCTCGAGGGTGGCGCGGACAGTGTCGTCGAGTTCGAGGAGGTCACCAAGAGCACGGTCGACATCCTGTTTGTCAGCTTGGCCATCACCTTAATGGACCATGCAGACCCACCTGGACGTGCATCTCCTTGTCGATGAGGGCAGCCTCGGACATAAGAGTCCATCCGGTACCCCTGGCCTTGGCACGAGTCGAGAGGATGTCAATACTGCCTATCAGCTCGGGACATCTCGGCTAGACCCGATGTACTCACGCCTTGGTGGTCATCTGCTTGAGTCCGGGCTGGTCGTAAGCACCACGGCCACCGCGGGGCTTGACGGCGAGGTCGAGGGCGTTCTTGTAGACGTTCTGGTCGAGCCAGGTAGAGATGTTGCCCTGGGTGAAGAGACCGAGCGCGCGCTGCGAGTTGTCGAAAGCCTGGAGCTGGGTGTTGTTGAGACCGAGCTGGTAGCCGAACTGCTGCCATCGCTCGAACTGCGAGACATTGCCGTTACCGGGTCCGGGGAGGAAGTCCTCGGCACCACCACCGAAGAGGAGATCGACCCCGCCCCAGGGGAACCAGGACTGGTTGCCGCCTAGATGTCAGCGGAATCTAAACAGGATAGGGTAGGCTCACTGATACCGTTGAGGTACTGCTCGATGATGGAGGTGTACTGGGCACGCTGGGCGGTGTGGGCGCAGACGGCGGCGGGGGTGGCGTCGGCAATGTAGGCCTTGGAGACGATACCGACTTGGCCACCGGTGATACGACGGAACATCTCAAAGACGGACTCGACGGCGGGGTTGCCAAAGCCGCGGCCAGTGGAGTCGCTGAACAGTCAGCTACATACTGATGCGAGAATCGCTCTTAAAGATTTCAATATTGGCTTACGTGTAGGCGTTGAGACCCTGCGCAAGTCAGCTCAAGAACTCTGGGAGAATAGACTGAGCCCACGTTGACGGTCATCTTCTTGCCGGTGAACAGAGCAGAAGCAGAGTTGGCCGAGTCGGTGATGAAGGAGTCAAGGGAGTGGGTCATCTGGGATCCGTAGGCGGGACTGATGTTTCAGCTTATACTCCTCAGAAAAGGGCGTGTTTGGGAGAGGCACTCACGCCTCGTCCAGCTTGAGAGTAGTCTGGTACTTTCCGTTGATGGTCTTGTGGGCCAAGAGACGGGCAGCGGAGATCATGGAGGTGGCCACTGAAAATATCAGCGGAGTCCATGCGGTCCGTGCGTCCCCACTTTCCCCACTCTACCCGCCTACTTGTCCCACCACACACAAGCCTTCCCCGTATGAATACCCCTTCATCAACCTCAGGAATGGTACTCACTACCATCACCGACAAAGAAGATCATGTTCTTGGCCTTGGCCACCTTGGCCAGGGGCTTGACACACCACTTGGCCTCGGTGGTCATACCATTGTTGTACTTGAAGACGACGCGGTAAGTTCCCGGGTTGTGCAGCTGGACGTTGCGGTACGACTTGGCGAGGACGTTGACGGGTGTACGAGCTCCGGCATCCTGCGCAAAGTAGTCCTCAAAGTAGGTAAAGTTGTAGGACGAGACGGTGGATTCGGGGACGCCGAGGAACTGGGTGATAGGGACGAGCTCGGCACCCTCGCCGCCGATGTGGAGAGAGAACTCGGGGTCGACCTTACCGCCGTTGTAGGCCTCTGTACCGTTTACGGGCGCCTGGGCTTCGATTCGGATGTCAAAAGTCTGACCAGCGATGAAGTCGGTTTGGTCCTGCTTGTCAGTTGAGCCAAAAGAGAGCAATAGGCGAACTTACAGGAGGGAAGACACAACCCAGCTTGGGGCATGCACCAGTACGCCTGAAGCTCTGAGCGAGGGCCGAGGACGAGACCAGCGCGAGAAGGAGCACGTTGGACAGCATTTTTGTCGAGGTTCAAGATGGGGATGGGGAAGAAGAGGGAGTTGAGGAAAGAAGTGCATTTGTTAAGTACCGGCGCCGGTCTCCCATGCAGCCATCCCGCCCATGCTGCCCTTGGCGGTTCCTGACCGGGCTAAACACGACCACCAGCGACAAGACACACGAGGGGAGAAGCTTCGATCAGCAAGAGATGTTAGTGGATCATTTCGACGCACGTTCCCTCGGGCTTCGAGCTTTACGCAATGCCCCTATTTCGGCCGAGCAAGTTCCGGCATGGCAGTGGAGAGCAGTGGAGCCGCCTCATGTAACATGCATGATATCTGGAGCCATCTTGCCTGCTTGGTACTAGTGGGTGGGCGAGGCGATCGATGAACGTGTGTGCTTGATGCTTGCTGCGCGAGTCTTCACGATGCACGAAGCAATGGTGGACATCCGGCTAAATCGGGATTGAGAACATTCCTCGAACTCAAAATGGTGTGAACAGGTATGGTGCATGGCCCACACCCTGCTACAACCACAACAGGCGCTTGACCCCATAATTCATCCTCGCCGCTATGCTCGTAGATGCGGATGCTTCCGCCACACTGCTGGTCAGCCAGATCCTCGCAAGTGGGGATTTTACATACCTCACGACGTCCTCTTCCAAGATCGGCAGATCATGGCCAAGCCCACTACATGCGGCATGAACACGTTTCACTATCCTCGCTGCTACCGCCTGACACGTTTCTGTCGGATTGGCATCCATTTCGGAATCGATATCTTCATCCTCGAAGGATGAGGCCCCACGGGCGACAAACTCGCGGGGTAGGACCTTGAATGCGAAGAATTCTTCGGTATTGCTGGGTGCTGAGCGGTTCTGGAGCGAGTAGGTAGAGTAGCGGCCTTCGTGTAGGGTGAAGCGGACGACGAGGCCGGCATTCTCGGTTCCGTCTCGGCCAGACTCTTGCAGCGGGGAGATGATGTATGCGCCTGGTATCAGCTAGATCCAAGGGAGACTCACCTCTTTGCAGCCCAGTAATGGAGAGCAGAGGAACGCGGGTGAAGCCGACCACTTTGTCCAGGGAGTAGTTGAACGAGACGACGAAAAGAGCGGATTCGGTGAGGAGGACGACCTTCTCTTCGAATGTAGCGCTGATCTTGACGTTGGGGTCTTGAGGGGAGAGTACAGTCCAGCCTGCCAATCGTTGCTCGCCGTCCAGCACGCGTGCAGAGCTCGTCTCGACTGTTGCGTCAGCTAAAGCTTCACAGTGTACGGGCAAACTCACTAGCAGCAGCCCTGACCCTGGACAGCTGTATCAGATTTGACGCATCCGAGCTGGTCATAGTCTCCAGGAACTCGCTAAAGACGCTGAGGTTGCGGTGACCAAGGAAGAATGAAATGACAGCTTGAGCAAAGAAGTCGGATACCTGATATCAGCTGACCCTTAACATAACTCACAGCTCCGTAAAACATCCTGCTCAACGAGCTGACACCATCGTGTAGCATCCCCGATAGATCCCTCTTTCCCGTCCGCACAAAGTCTCCCTTCAGAGCCGAGGTATGCGCATAGCACAGACTGATGGTATCTCCGTTGTTTGCCCAGACTGCCATCAGCTCATCCCCGCCCAGACTCACTATCGTTGAATGCCCGCTCTAGCTCCACGCCTTTGCTCGTCAGCCCCAGCTGCGCCAGCATGATGCTCAAACTCCGCCTCGCTATGGCTGATTGTACAACATTCGTCCGATCCAGACAATCGATACAACTATCATCAGCCCAGTCTAAGCTGAACTCACTTTGATCTAAACACGCCCTTCTGCTCCCGCACTACATCCCGGTCCAGGACCCAAGTATACCCCATCCCGTCAAAGTCCAGCTCGGCCGTCAACTCTGATATATTCTCCCACTTCATCCCCTTGCACTTGGCGTGAAAGTCGAACGGCTTGTAGGTGACGTCTTTCCGGTCGAGGCTGGCAAGTAGCTCGCCATAGCCCATCGTAACGGCGCCTTCCTTGCCGTGCTGTTCTGAGAGGTTGATGGCGGTCTGAATCAGCTCAATCTCACGGGTACTCACTATATGCCCGTATCTAGCGACGATATCGTCAAAATGCAGATTCGCTACCGAGAAGGCCTTCTCCACTGGCGTGTCCAGCACTGGCGGTGGCTTCATGGACCATGGCTGCTGGGACCACTTGAGCGGTATGGAGCCCCTGATCTGGACGTAGCTGAAAGTAGACACCTTCCCCTCCACCTCCGCCCGCAGGATCATCTCCGTCTCGACAAAGTTTGCAACATGCCCCTGGTCATCGATACCCCGCCGCTGATACCGCAGGCCCGCCCGGTCTTTGCTCCGCCGTGAGACGACACAGAGTTGGATAGGCGTATCCTTGTACTCCGTAGGTGTGATGGGCGCGGGAACAGGGATGACAGCGGTCTGTACCCATCCCTGCATGACGGGGAGGATGAACGAGTGGAACCCGGAATCGATGAGGTCTTTGAGGAGGTGTTCATTCCAGAAGAACCGCTTGTCGACTCGTCGCCAGAGAGGGATATGGATGTCCGGCTCCACATCGTCCGGCTGGGTTTCTGGGCGATCTGACAGTGTCGGCGATTCGGCCAGCTTGCTCCCCTCCTTTGGCTCCACTGTCGCACTCCCCAACAGCTCCGCCAGTGCGTCCGCCGACTTGAGCCGGCTTTTCAGCCGATGCCGCTTGTACGCGATCGTCCGAGTGAGGTCGGTGGAGTAGCTGTAGAAGAAGCCACCGCCGCCAAACTCGCGCAGGATCTGGGAGATGATCTTGGCTTCGACCTCGCGCCGGGTCGCGCGGGCGCTGGGAGCGTCGTTGGAGGTGGAGGGTGGGTCATCATTGTCGAGGTTTGTTTCCAGAAGCGTTTCCTCCTCGTCGTCTGAAATAGCGCCGTCTCGTCGGGTCTGGCGACGTGGGAATGGCCACTTGAAGCCGCCGCTCGCACGACGAGCTTTCTGCCATCAGCAACGTTGGTATGGTACTCACCAGAAGCTTTTCAATCTCCTTTGCAGCTCTATCCTGCACAAGCGGTATAGCCGCCAGACCTTGTACTGTGTACACCTCGTCCGAGCTGCCGGGGAGCGCGGAGGTCGAGGCGCTCGGAAGGATGATGAAGAGGTAGGACACTATTGTCAGCGGGTTCATAGATCAACTCACCATCCCACAAGGTGACCACGCCCAGTATTCCAGCTATAGGTAGCGCTGATGAAGAGGTCTGCTGAGGTGTTGGTCGCTTCCTAGCCTTTCCCGAAGCCGTCCAGTCAAACGACAATCCTTCCGCACCGTCCTTGACTGCCGGATCAATCGAAACGCCGTCGCTGCGCAAGCTGAGGTAGAGCCGCCGGTGCAAATGTGGCGGCATGGGCGGGACTACTAGACGCGCTGGAAGGCCAGGTGAGGACCTGCCTGTAGCTGCTGCTAGCATGGAGTGGGACATGGTAAGGGGTAGTGGAGCAGAAGATAGAGGTCGTCCGATCCCACTTATTAAGGTTTCAGCACGGGCGACATTTGGCTTGGTGACGAGCGTAAAATTAGCTCGGACGAGTTGATCAACTACCCATCAACCGCCCAATTACCCTACCCTCAATCATCAGACAGCTTCGCAGCAGCACACGATGCCTCCGCAGAGGCCGCTGAGGCTCGAGGAAGGCGCTGCCAACTCCGAGCTGCCTTCGAGGCGGGTCTGGAACGTGGTGGAGCTCAGAATCAATATAATGCGCTGCCTCGCACCGCCGGATCTGGCGGCCATGATGCGGGTGGAGAGATATGGGATGGGACTGGTTGCGCAGGAGCTGTATGGTGTCATCTCGCACGAGCTTGCGAGCAAGACGTGGTTTAAAGGGACATTGTAAGTTCAGAATTCACTCGTCCAGCCTGATTGGACTGTCAGTTCCTGATGGTCAGGAACGCGCAGAGATGTACCGCGCTGCTGTGCGAGAGATACACAGTGTATATCCTCTCTATCCGGACGAGGCGCTCTATATGCGCAAGCGGCACCCAAATCTGCGCACGATTCGTCGCATGTTCCAGCGTGCCCTTCGGTCTTCTTGGACTATACACCATTTCGACTCTGGCAGGACGGACGAAGCACACGGCGCCCAGCTCCAGCCGCAATATCCCGAAGATTGCGGAGCTCAGCATGCGACTCTCCATCGCATAGCTCATTTCCCCCTAGGCTCGATGCCGCCTTCCCAACCTCTCGGCTCGATTGTGACCTACGCGGACGGTCGAACGGCGGCAAGATTCTTCACTCTTATTCTTGCCGAAACAGGAGCATCGCAGTCTGCTTCGTGGCTGACCGCAATTCGGTCCAATGCCATCGGGGACACTTATCGGACAGTGAGACTCGGATGTCTGCCAATCACACTCGGCGACCTCACAAACATCTACGTGCGCCAGGCGGGACGGCCGTTCAATCTGAGACTCGGGTGGATCGATGCGCGCTACATCGAGCGCTTCCTCGTCGGCTATTTCCAGCGCTTCGCTGAGGTCGCTTCCAGCGGGGCGGGATCGGTACGTGGAGGGAGCCGTCGGCATGTCTTTCGAAGACTTCATCGCCCTGATACCATGTATCCGGTTGGACCTGCCAAATCTCGAAGAATTCCACATCGCATTGAAGGGGATCGAGACCGCGGAGGCGTTCTGCGGAACCCTGACCAGCCATGGTCACCTCTCCGCGAGGGGAAAGGTGACATCGTTGCGCATCATCACGGCCGATCATGACCCTCCACTCTTCAACGTTATTCGCTCGGTCACGCCCCTGCTAGCCGGGAAAACGCGCCGATGCTGGCTATCGGAACCGAACGGCGTTTGTGGGGATCGGCAGCGCAAGGCGAAGTGCGCCTATACCTGCGTGGGTGAGTTGTTTGATTTTTTGGTACAGCGCAAAGCTGACGCGAAGCAGTCAATCAGAGATGCGCCGAAAATACCTCGAGGAGGCCGATTTCGCTTCACTTGGCGTCGTCGAGCCGGAAGATCTCATGTCGCTCGCTTACGATAATGCTGGGCGGCCTATACCATTGAGGAAAGGAGGGAGTAGGACGGCGAGGCAGCGCAAGCAGACGCAGAGGGTGGGGGAGTGAGCGAAAGTCGGGACAGCTGCACGACAGGCTAGGAATGGCGGATGGCGGGCTGCGAAGGGAGGATATCGTACGGCAGTTGAGGAGCAGGCAGATCGGACAGGAGTGGTACACACAGGCATCAAGTGGCTCGAGCAGCAGACGGATGGATCATGCAATACATACCTATGAGATATGGTTCAGACAGGAAGAGCACTCTGTAATGCCACCATGTCCGGCTCGTACCTTGTCCATGGGTCACAATTTTGCACTTGAGTCTAACGTGAAGCAAATGCTGGAGAAGACAACGCTGTAAGAGTAGATCCGTGGTGCATATCCAAATGTCTACTTCTTTCCCCACTTCTCTACAATTCCCCTACCCAGAGACGGAAGATCGGGGGTAACCAGATCCTGCTTGCCAAAGATATCTACACACTCATCGTACTCATATGTTGTGGTGTACGCGGTCTGGAATCCAGCTGCCTTGGCCGCTGCGCAGTCCCAGGCATGCGAAGCTAAAGTCAGCTCGACCCAAACATCTAACTCACCAGCAAAGACCGAGACCTCTCCGGGCTTATCGCTACCAGCCTTCTCCCTTGCAAACTTGTACACCTCCGCCTCGGGCTTGCCCGCCTTGACCATGTCCGCCGACAGAATGTGGTCCAGGGGCATCTCGACGCCCGCCTTGTCAAAGTAACCCTTGACCCGGTCGACATTGGCGTCCGAGCAGCACCACACCTCAAAGCCGCCATCCCTGAGGGTCTGCATCATCTCGCCGAGTCCCGGACGGGGCCTGAGCGCCTTGTACTCGGACCGGATGTACTCGAGGTCGTCCTTGGTGAAGAACCCGTTGAGGTCCTTTTCTGGGACGCCGGCCTGGAAGAGGACGCGAGTGAGGGTGGAGGAGAGAATGTCGAAGAAGGGTTTGTACTGCTTGATCTGGGAGAGGTAGGAGTAGTCGCGCTCGGTACCGCAGACCCAAGCGTAGAAGAGGAGCTTGGAGGGGATACCGTATTTGGCGAGCTTGTCGCCGAGGCGGGCCTGGACGGCATGTGCGCCATTATCGTAGGAGACTAGACGTCAGCTAGATCCCAGCATAATGATCCGGACGTACAACAAGTTCCCACAACGTCGACTGGTACATCAGCCAAGTCCTTGAAGCTAGCGCTTGAAGCGAGTCAATGTGAACTCACAGACTACGGAAGGCATCTTGTCTGGGCGTGGTTTCGGTGAGGAGGCTGTGAAACGGTACGAACTTGAAATTTGGAAGGTGATGCGAGCTGATGTGGAGAGCAGTGCTTGAGTAGGACACGGGTCCCATCTCCTATATAGCGCCTTATCTGTGCCCCACTGCTCGGCTCGAGCCTCGCGCATGAGTGCCGTGATAGGAGCCCCGGCGGGTCCGGAGCTTCGGTGTACGGCAGAGTTGTACGGCAGCACACACAGCCGGCGCGAACAGCGCCGGAGCTAAAAGCCTCGCTTAGAGAGCTGCTTACAGGCGGAACTCAGATCCGAAGGTGAGAGAGCTCAGCATGAATTTCGGACCACTGACACACCATCGATATCTTGAAAGCAAGACTTCTGTGTATACACCTGTGTCAGATGAGATTTAGACTCCCCACTCTCCGACGTTCGATTCCCACTACCCATCACCGTACTTTTGCCACCCCTTCAGCCATGCCCTCCCTCACCACCGCTCCCGATGCCCACATCCGCCTGTTGCCTGCTGCGAAGCAGGGGCTGCCCATCACCACCACCACCCAGGGGCTGCAGGAGATCGCCCACAACCATATCACAAAGGGTCTGGGACGACTCCGTGACCACGTCTTCAAGGAAGGCAAGGGGCTGCGCGTGCTTACTACCGTGAGCGCTCGCCCTGACTGAACTGATTGTAGGATGGGCGCAAGCTGCTTGACTTTACATCTGGTATCGGAGTGACTTCTCTCGGCCATGCCCACCCCGACGTCACAGAGGCCATCATTGCCCAGGCCCAGTCCATCATCCACATTCAATGCGCCATCGCCCTATCGGAGCCTTATGTCCAGCTCGTCGAATCGCTGCTTACCATGATGCCCGACCCGAGCTTGGACAGCTTCTTCTTCTGGAATTCCGGATCCGAGGCGGTCGAGGCGGCCATCAAGGTCGCGAGGGCGTCTACTAAGCGGAACAACATTGTGGTCATGCAGGGTGGATACCACGGGCGGACGTCTGGCGCGGCGGCATTGACCCGGTCAAAGACGTCCTTCTTCAAGGGGACTGGGCCTCTGATGGTGAGCTTGAGTCTGGACGAGCTGACCCCAGCCATGCGTCTACACCACCGCCTTCCCGTACTGGCACCCCATGGGCGTACCCAAGGAGACATCCGAGGAGGAGCTCGTCCGCCAGGCCAACCTCTCCATCGACAATCTCCTCCAGCAGCAGTCCGCCCCAGAAGACACAGCTGCCATCTTTGTCGAACCGGTCATTGGCGAGGGCGGCTATGTCCCCGCCCCCAAGGCGTTCCTCCAGCATCTCCGGAAGGTCTGCGACAAGCACGGCATTCTCCTCGTTGCAGGTGAGTTTGGGAGTTGACGTAGCTGATGTTAGACGAGATCCAGACTGGGTTCGGACGGACAGGAAAGATGTTTGCTATCGAGCACTCTGGCGTCAAGCCGGATCTTATCATCTACGCCAAGGGCTTTGCGAACGGAATGCCCATCTCGGGCATTGTCACCCGCAAAGAGATCATGGACTCGATGCCGCCAGGGTCACTCGTGAGTAGAAGGTTGACCTAGCTGACCTCAGGGTGGAACCTACTCGGGCAACGTTGTCGCTTGCGCCGCCGCACTCGCCACCACCACCTATATGCGCACACACGATATCCTCGGAAACGTCAACGAGCGCTCCGAGCAGATCTTTGCTGGACTCCGTGCTATCCAGGCCGACACTGCTAATGGTGGATGGATGATTGAAGAGGTCCGCGGAAAAGGAGTGGGTTTTGAGAAAGGACTAGCTGACATCAGTTAATGGTGGCGATGGAATTCAAAGACCCCAACTCGACCCTCACCTCATCCCACTCCAAAGGACCCAACGTTACCCTCCCGCCCAACCTCAACAAGCTCGTCCAGGACGCTTGCATGGATCGCGGTCTCCTCACCCTCACCACCAGTATCTATCCCGTTCTGCGCATGATCCCGGCGTTGATCTTGTCCGAGGCGGATGTGGAAGAGATGCTGAGCACTATGCGCGAGGCGGTCAAGGAGGTGGCGAGGCAGGTAGAGGGTAAGGGGGAGCCAGAGCAGACTGGTGAGGTCGTGGGCGCCGCTCACGGTGGTGCCGAGGGTGACTAGTCAGTGTCAGACGGGTCAGCAGTCTTAGAGTATCTTGTATTCTGCAGCTACATGCATTGTCGTCTATCAAATTCTTGTCATCTGAAGATAGCTTGAACACGCTTGACGATCTCTTCTGGACTTCCTCTCAGATCTGACTGTCAGCTCAGGCCCACAATTCCAACGCAGAACTTACACTTGTCCACGCCCTTCCCGACACACCGCCCCAAGAACGCCTTCCAAGCACCACCAATCAAGTCCCCAGCTTCCTTACCCACCCTATCTCGCAGATCAGGATCACCCCGACTGAGCGGGAACTGCGCGCAGATCGTCTCGAGTTCGGCGAGCCGATCGAAAAACTGCATCGAGGCGTCTTTGAGGTGCTGACGCTCGGTCGAGGCGGTGATGGTGGGGACGAAACGGGTAGGTTGGGGAGCCGCGGTGAGGAAGGAGGTTAGGGATGTGAACTCTGAGAGGAATTGTCTGGATATCAGCCAAGCTCTGGCCGAGATCGGGCAAACGCACGATTTTGCTTCTCTGTATGCCTTGTTCAGCATGTCCTCTGCGCCCGGACCGATGATATCCGAATTGAGGGAAGCGGTGGTGTTTCGGATATGCGACACTACGATCAGTCATTACACCGGGGAAGCACTCACGATTGTTCAGCAAGAATGTCTGAGCTATTGGCTTTCGCATATTGCCAGATCGCTGATTGAGATTTATGATCAAAGTCCCCAGTACGTCGGCTGCGACATTAGCCAATCCTACACTGAGCAGACTGTCACTGTACTGACCAACAAAAAGATGGACCACTCCACCCTCTTCCTCTGCACCCCGTACTGGACTGGGCGCTTCTTTCTGACCCATCAACCAGCTCCTCTGGCTTTGACTGCTCCCGAGAAGCCCCTCGACCGTCTTTTCGTATCCAGGCAATGTCTCGAGATACGTCAGGGTCGAGTAGGTGGTATCGCCAATTGCTGACGATGGTGCCGTGCCTTGCCCGGTAGCAGAGCGAATGTCGACCAGGAGCTCGGGGAAGGAGCGGATGGAGAGCTGACGCAAAGTCGCTATGTGGCCTTGCAGGGCGGACGTTATCGAGTATGCCGAGTTCTGAGGGGTATCAAGCATGGAGAAGCACTTGGCTGTTGCTGGCTCCCATCTGCTGTGAAGGCGAGTGAGAGATTGGTACAAGTCGAGAGCGACGAACGCGTGCGAGGCGGGAGAGCGTTTGATGGTGGATACGGTGGGTGTGATGGAGTTGTTGAGGGTGTTGAGCGGCGCGGCGAGGGTAAGAGGGAGGAGGTCTGCCGGTGGCGACGATGGGAAAAGAGACGAGATGAGGAGCGTTTCAGCCTAGAGTCAGCGAACGGTATCGCGGTACTCACCTCTACTAAGACCAGCAAGACCTCCCAGCACGTCGTGATAGCCTTGACCTTCTCCCGACCCCTGCCGCCTTCCCATATCCCGCCTTCATCCACCTCATCTACTCTCGCGACGACAGGACCGAGGGTCCGCCGAAGCCATTCCCCTCTTATATCCGCCAGGCCTCGTACGAGCTGGTCCCGCTGGGGCAGCGCAAGCTCTTGCGTCTTTTTGTGTGGACTTCGGGGATCTGTGTATTGCTGAAGGTGATTTGAGAGCGGGACAAGGGTCTGGAGTGCGGGAAATAGGTTCTGAGGGGTGGGTGGACCTGCCGTCAGCCAAGTCTAAAAGATTACTCACCACTCGATATAAGATGATCAGGATCTAAAAGCCTGGACGTCCCATCCCGCGCTATTTGCAGGAATAGCTGTACCAGGCCTTCCAGCCCCACATCCACCAATCTCGATAGATCCTTGACACCGGCTTCTCGTGCACCACCCCGTCCTTCGACTAGACCTCGCCACATCCGCTCCAGATCCCCTACCACCGAATCCATCGCCCCGAAGTACTCTCCGAGAGCCATAATGTCCGGTCCTCGCGTCAAGATGGCAGTTTCATCTGCAGGTGTGGCGTTTGCGGATGGCGGTGCTGTACCGCTCGGCGTGGCAGGAATGGGGGCCAGTGAAGAGATAGCAGGACCCAGATTGTACCCTTCCAACTTGGAGCGGGAGGTTGTGGCCGGAGGAGGCACAGCACGGGCAGGGCGGGTAGGTTGAGATACCTGGCGGGCATGAGTAGGGGGTTGTGTCAGGCTCGAGCTAGACCCCGAGGCTGCTGGACTCAGAGACGCCAATGTAAGGTCGATATCTTTCATCAGCAAGAGTCTGGCTCTGGGTGATGGACGTACTGGTCGCTTTCCGCGCAAGCACTTGCAGTCCGAGCGGAGCAATTGTCTTGTCCAGCCGAGAAAGACGCGTGTCAAGTTGTCCGAGGATACCTCCATGTCAGAATCGCGACATAGCGCAGTAGAGATGTCTCACTAGTCATTCGCTGACTGAGAAGGTTGGTCTTCAGCAGATGCTGATCCTGCTAGCGTCAGAGCGCGAACGGACCCAAGGGAGACGGACTTGCCAGCAAGGCGAGGTCCGCCTCTTCGTCCATCTTGTTGGCGCCCAGCGGGGCTGTACGCTAGTCGTGATCAGCTTCTGGAGGCGACCCCGATTCGCTGGCCCTAGTATAGCTATGATCGTCAAGTAGATAAGCTAGAGAGATCAGAAGAGGATGCCTTTGCTGTTGTTGCCTGGTCGCGGTCGAGTTGGCGGCGTTACGGCAGTACACGTCATAGCCTTGTGTCAGCATTCCTCACCTGTTACGCACAGAGATAGACGACAGCTATTCACCGTCAGCCTAATATAGACACCACCCACCATGCTATCTTCCTCCCATCACCGCACACCATGGAGTCAGTACAGCAAGTCGCCTCAGCCGTCGCAGAACAACTCAACCTCACCACCAAGCCTCCCGTCGAGCCGGATGAGTGGCTCAAGGCGAGCGAAGTGGAAGAGATCAAGGGGGATGAGGATGGCAAGGCGGAGCAGATTGGCGAGTTGATTCGCAAGATGCAGAATCACAACTTTGATGAGCACCAGCACAAGTACCGAGGTACTCATGTAAGTCTACCTAGCAGTCCAGGCTGACTTTAGGTTAAATCCCTCGGATTGGTCAAGGGGACTCTTACGGTCAAATCGGACCTCCCCTCCCACCTCCAGCACGGCCTCTTTGCCAAGCCCGGCGCATCCTACCCCTTCATCGGCCGCTATGCCAACGAGCCCTCCTTCATCAAACCAGACTTCGAGAAGGCACCCCGCGGTTTTGCCTTCAAGGTGTTTGGCGTTTCCGGCGCCCGACTCTCCGAGGACGGACTAGAAACGCAGGACTTCCTCATGAACAATGCGCCGATGGTCGAGTTGACGGACATCGACACGACGCTGGAGATAATACAGTTGAGGGAGAAGTACTTTGACTCTCCAAAGACGCTTCAGCTGGAGCTGGCAAAGAGGAGTGATAGGATGAAGCAGTTTGCTCCAGGCATGCTGCCGAATCACTACATTATCGGGGACGAGTTCTTCACTCAATGTAAGTCTATCTAAGGCTGAGCTGATGGTAGCGTCCTTCTCATACGGTCCATACGCCGCTCACTACTCTCTCACCCCCACATCCCCTGACCAGCAAGAATACCACAACAAGCTCATCCCGTCGGACGCTTGTCCCACCTTCCACCGCACATCCCTCCACGAATACTACACTTCCCACTCCGCTACGTACACGTTCCGCGCCCAGTTCGCATCCGACCTCACCAAGCACGCGGTCGAGGACGCGTCGACCGAGTGGGATGTCAAGACTGCTCCTTGGCATGACATTGCCACGCTCGATATTCCGAAGCAGGAGACGTACAGCGATGCGCGGAGACTGTGGTGGGAGGAGAAGATTGCGCTGAGCCCTTGGAGCGGATTGGCGGATCACAGGCCATTGGGGAGCATCAATCGCCTGAGGAAGAAGGTGTACGCGATGAGCAGGGCACATCGGGCAGAGGGGAATGGGCAGGAGGTGCAGTTCCCATCCAGCGCAGAGGAGATGCCCGAATAGACAGCGCTGTACATTGCTATGGAAGATCATGTATGTACAAGGACATCTCTCGTCCGCTCTTTTCGGCCCTTGCTTCGTCCTCCCGCACTGCTAAGGCACATACTCGCTGCTGGTTCAGAGCACCGCTAAGCCTCTCGTTCGCCGTTCGCCACTCCTGAGCATCCCCCGCCACGGCCTCCTGGAGTGCAGCAGCCGCGCTATTGACGTCGGCTGTAGCTTGTCGCAGGGCCGCCAAGCTGAGCAAGAGCAGATCCCCCTCCTGCTTGATCTTCGCCCTCCAGTACGCTGCCTTGGACTCCCTCCGGCGTATTGGCCGCCCGTCCTCATGATAAGAGAGTTCGAACAGCTGATATGGCTCGGTGACGTCGAGAGCGCCAAAGTCGGCCGTCTCAGGGTGTTGTCGACGGTCTGGGGATTGACTGAGCCATGTTAGCTCTGCACTGTACCGCAAGTAATTGACTCACTTGCGTAGATATGAAAGGACCGCCTGTTGGGTTGCCCGTCCCCATGCGCCACGAGCTGTTCCGATGTGTAACGTCGTAAAGGTAGCCTTTTTGAGGAGATTTGCCATCAGGCGAATGACGTTGAACAACGGCGTTTTGAAGTCGGCGGTAACTATGTACAGTCCCTCCAGTGTACCCGGATTGGCCAGTATGTTGGCCCGGAGCTGGGTCGCGCAGTAAGCCTCCGCCGTCTCGATCCCCTTGAGCGCCATGGAGAGAAGCCGAAGATTGGGCATGTAGAAGATGATGTGCTGCGAGGCTTCGTCGAAGTCTTCGAAAGACATGCCGACGGCATCCTCTTTGTATCCGTCCGGGCCCGATAATGTAAGAAGGAGGCTCGTCACCGCCCAGCACGCTATCTCTGCAAATTGCAGGAATGCGCCGAGGTGGAACGGCTCAGCATGTAACGCCATGATGTGTTCTAGCCGGACCACATATTGACGCCTCTCCTGTAGTATGTAGATGTCCATGAGGTCGTATAGAGAGATGGGGAGGATCCCAAAGTCGGCGGCCCGGTAGACGCTCCCCATAGCTTCAGACCGCACAGCAGCCAGCCATGCGTCTATTAGGCTACTGGCGGGGGTGTGGTATGTACGACGGGTGAGGCACAGATCAAACCGCGTTGTGACGGTCCGACCATCTGCGTAAACCGACGATTGGTCGAGAGTAGGGGGAGGGAGGTCCTCGACATCGCAAAGATGCGAGTGGAAGGTTTCGACGTGCTGGGCGCCATAATCCGCCGATGTGGGAGGACGAGCGGCGCTAAGGACTCTATTCCCATCCACAGGGTCAAAATGGTGGACCGTCCACCACTCCCCGTACCTATCATAGGCATCCGCACCGTATGTGACCCTGCGTAGATTCGCAAAGCGGTTGCGGAGCGTGAGGGTGGCGAGCCGCCGCACCTCGTGGCCGTCGGGGAGGAGTGGGCCCCGATGCCTGAGAGCCGCCGATGCCGCCGGTGAGAGATGACCGTCGTTAGCGTTGATCTCAACTACTGCAGCAGTGTACATCCGCTGTCGTGGCTGAAGGTCAGGCTCGTCCTTTATACAGATAGCAACAGAACTCACCGTGTCTCGCTTCATCTGGCACGCAAACTCGTGCGTAACAACCCCATACAGCTCCTGTGCCACCATAAACATCCCCTTCTTCTCCACCCGCATCATCATCGCCAGATCTGGAGGGTCCAGCAGGCGCAGTATGATCTGGCGCAGCTCGACCATGTTGTAGACCGCCCGGGCGGCGGAGGGAGGCGATCCTAACGATGGGTCGCTTGCGGCGTGCTGATGCCTCAGTGACCGACGGGGCGGCATCCCGTGCGGCTTAGTTGACATTTAGCCTAGTGGAGGACGCGGACGGCCCAAGAGGGAGAGGTGTGGACAGAGGCTACCAGGAGGAGCGAAAGGAGGAGCGAGCAGATCATGCAGCAGAGGACAAGGAGGGAGAAGGACTAGCTGCAGGCTCTTCCCGGCGATCGCCGCAGACTTGGCGGTCCTACATAAGAGCGAGGGGTGGAGATCTTGGATCTGCATAACCGTAGATAGCAGCAGCAGAGCATTGGCAGATACATCACTATAACTTCGCCTTTACAGCCTGAGCCAGCATGTTGACCTCGTCATTGGTCTCCCTCGCTGCCGACACCCCTTCACCCTGACCCATCGCCGCCTTGATCGCGTTCGTCTTTGACTCGAGGCGCTCACGAGTCAACCAGTATGGCTTGGGGAGAGCGGTCTCAAACGTCTTTTGCGCTGATTGCGAGTCGCTCAGGACCAGCGTGGAGAGGGCATCCGAACAGCCAGGTATACGAGGCATACCTGAGGTCAGCTACAGCTGAATTTGGACTCACCATGCCCCGTAAATCCAGCAATCACGTATACTCCGGGACGGTCGGGATGCTCCCCTACCAGAGGCAGGAGATCGCTGGAATAGCCAAGGACTGTCGTTAGCACGACCCAGGCTATAGCTCACCCCCTGACCACACATGATCCACACTCCCTTCTCCCTTCCTCCATCCCGCAAAGTGGTCGCTCATGTACCCCTCAAAATACTCCTTCGTCCCCGGGATAATCTCGTTGTCGTGCTTGTTGTTGTACCATCGGTCAAGATGACCAAGATATACGCCTTTGGCCCCGCCAAGAATGAGGCTAGTATCGCCCACCCCTGGTACCCGACCTCTTCCTTGACGAGGGATCATGTAGTCGATCTGACCTTGGGCGTGACGGAAGCCATAAGAGTAACGGAAGGGACCGGGTATGCCGGCTGCAGAATGGCTGGGTGGAGGAGTGATGGAGCAGGCAGCGCCGCGGACGGGGATGATGAGGGGTTTGAACTCGGGCAGGACCGAGGAGGTGTAAGCGTTGGTAGCGACGATGACTTTGCCGGCGGCGATTTTGCCTCGTGCGGTTATTACCGTCCACTTGGCGCCAGCGGCTTCCATGGATAGAGCGGGAGTGTACGTCTGGATGCTCATACCGTCGCGGATGGCGATGCGTATCACTATCGTCAGCGCGAACAACTCACAGACTTACAAGACGTGGCAAGCTTGTACGGCCACAGATGTCCAGCGGGATAGCTGGCACCCATCGCAGTCCCAGTGACCCCCGCCATCTGCTCCAGCACTTTTGGATCCTCCACAAGCCGTATATCGCCTGCTCGAGTAGCATCTGGGAATGCAGCCGCCCGCGCCTCGAGATCCAGCTTGGCGCTCTGCGCGTCCTCCTTGCGGTAAAAGACGTCTATCGCTCGAGTGACGTGCAGGTCGCAGTCGATATCCTCCTTGCGGACGACGTCGGCGTACAGGCCCAGAGCGGCTTCCTCAAAGGTGAGAAGGTGATTAGCGACAGCGGCGCCGTGCTTCTTGGCCTCGGAGCGGTAGCCAATAAAGGTGACAGGCTTGCAATGTCCACCTAAAGTCAGTTCTACCTCCGAGTCGGACTCACCGTTCCTGGCTGTCGCACTACCGCAGCACTCGTCTGCTTCCAGCATCACCACCTTGAGCTGCTTTCCCTCCTTCTGCGCCTTCTTCATGATATGGTACCCCATCATCGCCCCAGTCAGGCCACTGCCGATGATGACTACATCGGCCGAAGAGGGGAGGTCGGGTGTGGTGCGTGCAGCTTTGAGCTCGGGGTCCCGCTCCGTGAGCCAGAATGACTCGGTGCGATTGGCGACTGGGAGGAGTTTGCCTTCGGACATGGTGTGGTCGGCAGTAGTGTTGGCATGCTGGAGTGACCGTCTGCGTACTACTGTATAGACAACGGAGCTGGACGATACCAACGCCCTCTCGGGTGCATCGGCCCCGCAATTGCCCCTTCCAGTAATTTATGGTATCGGACCTGCGCGACGATAAGGGGAGGTCCATAGAGCCGGCGGTTCGGATGGGATGGATGCACATGGGTGGTAGGGGTGCTAGCAGTCACTAGTCACTAGTCACTCTCGCACTCGAGTCGACAGAACATAACTGGACGCGAGTCACGTCCAAACTGTCTACAATCTGATCTCAACCAGTGTTCCCAATTCTACCCACTCTTACAAGATGCCCTACATGGAAGAACAAGCCGCCCCTATGGACTTCACCAAGTACTTCAGCGTCGAGACTGTCAACAGGCAGCGCTCGGCGCTCAAGGTGCTGAGACCGTACTTTGAGATTCCCGGGATGGTCAGCGTGAGTCGCTGCTGGGGTCAATGCTGATCAGCAGTTTGGAACCGGTATCCCCCACCCCTCGACCTTCCCCGTCAACGCCATGACCATCTCGATCCCCTTTGCTGAGAAGTCCGTGTTCATTCCAGGATACAACAGTGAGTCGTACCGAGATCTAGCTGACTTTAGGCCTTGAGCCCGAATCCCTCCTACCCCTGGCACCATACACGGCCCCCTCCAAGGCGGAACCGCTCATCCCCGACTTGGCGGACGCTCTCTCCTATAGCGCAACCTACGGCGCAAAGCACCTCTTGGTATGGCTCAAAGAGTCCATCAAGCGGATTCACGCGCCCAAGTATGACGACTGGGAGGTCTGCCTCACTGCGGGCAATACGGACGGGACGGATGCTGTCTTGCGGACTCTGTGCAACCGGGGCGACACTATGCTGGTCGAGGAGTTTGGTGAGTGCTAAACTAGACTTTGCTGATCGTAGCCTATCCTGGACTGCTGAGTCCCGCTGCGACTCAAGGCATCAACTGCGTTGGCGTGCCGATGGACACGGACGGTGTCAAGGCGGACGCTCTTGACGAGCTTATGGAGAACTGGGACGAGGCCACTCAGGGCCGGACCCCGAAGCTGATCTTGATGGTACCGTACGTACAAGCTTCAATCGAGCTGATAGCAGGACCTGCTCGAATCCCTGCGGTATGACCATGTCTGAGCAGCGCAAGAGGGACGTCTACCGGGTCGCCCAGAAGTGGGACCTTCTCATCGTTGAGGATGATCCATGTAAGTCTATCTCGCGATCGAGCTAACCGTAGACTGCTTCCTCCAGATCAGACCCAACGGTGCCGACTCGCCCATCATCCCCACCTTTATTTCCCTGGACACGGACGGCCGAGTCATCCGTATCGACAGCTTTTCCAAGATCGTCGCGCCTGGAAGTCGACTTGGCTACATTTCGGCACACAAGGTGCTGGCTGAAAAGTTGATGAACAGTCGCGAGAGTGCTACTGTGAGTCTAATCATGACTGTGCTGACGATAGCAATGTCCCTCTGGCTTCTCCGTCGCCGCCATCTCGGCGGTCCTGCGTGCCTGGGGCGGACACGAGGGCTTCGAGCAAAAATACATCCCCTACATCTCCGGTATGTTTCGCTTTTGACTTTGCTGATAACAGACATCTACGCCAAGCGCTGCCTCAACATGATCTCCTTGCTCGAGCGGTACGCACCTGCCAGCACCATTGAGATTCCCAAGGGCAGTGGCGGCATGTTCCTCTGGGTCCGCCTCAAGATCGAGTCGCACCCCGACGTTAACAAGCGCTCGGCCGACGAGATCGAGCAGAGTGTTTTCCAGACGATGATTGAGGATCGCGTGCTGTGTGTACCGTCGGTGTACTTCAAGGCGCCATCCAAGACGGTCTTGACCCGCGAGGAGGCTGCAAGAAATTCGTATCTTCGGATCTCGTTTGCGCTTCCCCCGCCAGAGGAGATGGAGGAGGGGGCGAAGCGTATGGGCAAGTCGCTGAGGAAGGAGTGGCAAGTAGAGGCGTAGTTTATATCTCGTATGCATTGTATCTTGGGAATTGCTTACAGGGGACCAAAGCCGCTCAGAATATCAAACTTGAAACGGGAAAAGGAGGTTTCAAGGGGTAGCTCTAGAGGGGATCCCAACGTCATAGTTGTGTGTCCGTGTTTCATGCGCTGATGCATCCGTAATCAATAGCCCTTGACGGGGTCTACAACGTTGACGGGGTCACGGCCAGCCTTCAGTCTGTCCGCTTGGAACAGGAGCACGTCCGCACCACTGTCAAAGTAGCCCTCGAAGCTACCGCTTGTATGGGGCGTGATGATCGCTCGGGGGTGGGTGAAGAGGGGGTGGCCGTCCGTGAGCGGTTCGGGATCAGTCACGTCGAGTGCGACACCTTCGAGACCGCCCGGTGCATCGAGAGCAGCTAGAATGTCCTCTGCATGTGTCAGCGTTGCCCCACGATATGCTTTTCCGGGGTTACAAGGTAGACATACCAGACTTGACAAGATCCCCTCGGCCGATATTGACGAAGACTGACCCCTCCGGCAGAGCAGCTGAGGATCAGCTATGGTACTTGAACAGACTGTAAACATACCGAGGTGGTCCGCCGTGAGCATGTAGTGGGTCTGCTTGGTTGACGGCAAGCTGGCAACGAGAATATCGCATTTGCTGAGGAACTCGCGGAAGCTTGCGGGGTCGGAGGTGGCGTAGTAAGCAGAGGGGATCGATCCGTCCGCATCGCCAGTGCCAGACATGGCGTACTGCTCATCAGCTCTGACATAAGTTGGGAACGTACGCCTTCTTCCGGTCGCTTATCGCCTTTGGTGTTGGCAGCGATAATCTCGCAGTTGAACGCCTTGAGGAGCCGGGCCGTCTCACGAGCAATATGGCCATACCCCTGCTCGTCAGCTCCAGACACACGAGAGGTACTCACCAGGAAGCCAGCCGTCTTTCCCCTCAAGCTCCGGTTGCCCGTCTGCTTTGCCTCTGTCAAGCCTGCCGCCTTGATCACCTCTGGCCTGGATGGCCATCTCGCCTCTGTCCGTACGATGTGGAACTGCACCTGGAGCTTCACATACACTATATTCAGCTATGTACCGTATCATGACTCACGGTTGACGATGTTAGCGATGACATATTGAGGGATGGACAGGGTATGTATACCTGGCCCGTTAGCTATGGTTTCTGGGGGATAATGGGAACTCACCAGATGCAGAGCACACCTTGATCTGCTTCTTTGCCTCGTCGGACGACATGACCTTACTCGCCAAAAAGTTGTTTGCTCCAGCTGAGCGTCAGTCTCGCTCAAGACCGCCTCTCACCTGAAGACATCTGCACAATCTTGGTCCGCGGTACCTGCGCAACATCCGTCACCTTTTCTGGCAAGCCCAGCCAGCTCGTGTACCAGATGTCGATCTTTTCCAGCAGCTCCTCGGGGAACGTGCCATCTGGATAGTAGTGAACTCGGTCGAATTGAGCCTTGATCTCCTCCAGCTTGCTATCCGATAAGGTGACCGTGACGGCCGCGTCCGAGTATCCGTCGATCATGTTTGCGATTGAATGGCGTACAAGAGGAGTAGACGAGTTGCAGTATGTTATTGACTGGACTTGGCCTATCGGTGTACCGCGGCGGACGGATCGGAGAGGGGCGCATCTCGTTGAGAGTCGGCTGTTGACCAACCGTCGCCTGTAAAGCAGGCACGCTATCTACTCTATCGTAAATGGCTCAGGGACCCCACCTTCCCCACCCTGTCAGCTGCCGTGTCCCAACAGCCGTGACCATACGAGTACCAACCGCAGTGCTATCCATATCTGTCCCGAGTATACAAGATGCACAACTTGTCAATATCCACATCACGACCACGTCCAGTCAGCCTCCACTTGATGATCCAGCTCAATCATCCTCGCAACGCCCTGGTTCCAATCGATAGTCCGTCGGTACGCCAGTATACTCACTGCTACGTCAGCGCTTGTTTTCCGGAGTACGCATGGTTGACTCACTTGTACTGTATATCACGCCAAGGAAGCCTTTACCGCTCGATAGCAGGTACGAGTCCAGTATGGTGGGGAACCTTAAGTGTTAGAACCTTACAGATAATGGAGATAAGCTACTCACCAAGGTCCGAAGCGCTCGACCGTATTGAGCTGGGTGTGGTTGACAAATGTGAAGCCATAGTCCTCCAGGACCGACCTATGAGACTCAGCTCTGACCCCGCAAGCGGTGAAGGCTACTCACAGCCACTGTAGGTCCGTCTCGTCAGATGTTGCCAGTACGTGCTTGATCTCGACTCCGTGCTTGATGCGCAGCGACTCTTTCACCAGCCAAGCAGCATGAGCGTATTGTCGTTGACTGAGCGCAAGGAAGGCGTCCCCAAAGTCTGCAAATTAGCGGCGGTCGGAACACCTAGGTAGGGCTGGACCCACCTCCGCGTCTGATGTGTACAGCGATGTACTGCAATCAGCTGAGTTCATTCATCCGCACTTCATCAACTCACCGGTGGCGTATCCCCACCAAAGATCTCCCTCAGATACATCTCTCCTATCCGCTCCACGCCCCGACTGAACCGCATCCTGTTCCCAACCGCTGCCCATGCACCCGTCCCAGACCTATACTCGCCACCTACATCATATCGGTCAATCTGCTCGCCAAAGCCAAAGGTCGAGTCGATGCACGCAAGGTGAGGATCTGGCCAGACCGAAGGATCGGGCATTGAGTAATTCCGCAGGATTGCGATGGAGCCCTCGGGCTTTTGTTCGTGACGCGCGCGGAGAAGGTCAGCGACCCGCGGGAAGGAAGGACGGCCTGGATCCTCGTCCCAGTTGAAGACGGAGCGCGGAAGGGGAGTAAAGGGTGTTTCTTGGAGTCAGCAGTTGCCCATTAGGGACGACCTACTGATCAAGTACAAATCCCGCCCGCTCTCATGAACCTCCTCCCCCTTGCTCGCGTGCATACTCCAGCACCCCACCTCGTCATCCTCCATCATCTCGGCGTATATGAGATCGCCCACGCTCCTCAATGACCCGTCCTTCTTGTACTGCTCCTTCTCGCCGTCGTACACCACCGTCTTGAGCCGCTCCGGCTCGGTCGTTGTCCCCTTGACCTCGTGCATTTCGATGATAGCCATGTCATTGAGGGAGGAGGAGAGCTGAGAGAGGTCGAATATTTCTGACACCGCTGCGTCTGGGGATGCGGGATGCATGTTCCACCGGAAGGAGGGGATGATGGGGACTCGATCCGTTAGGTGGGCGAGGTAGATCACTGGGGTCAGCTGGGTCAAAGGTCAACTTACGATTCATCATTTGTATGACTTGGTTGTTCCATCTATGAGTTAGCTGAATTCTCGTTGAGTATAGCTAAGCACTCACCCCGCACCATACATGCTGAACAAGTACCCCTTATCCCCTCTCAAATTCTTCCTGATACTGCTTCTCGCCCCTTGTCTTTCTAACGCACCCCAGCTGAGCCGCCGAAGCCCCCGCTCCCGCTCAACCTGATCCACATAATCCCAGCCATCGCCTCCACCATCAATGACCTCGCCAGACCACGACGGTAACCGATCCTGCCCGAGCCAAGCGAGGAGGGCCAGAGCGGGAATAGACCCCAAAAGGAGGATCAAGAGGGGTTTCCGGCGGCGCTGAGAGAACGAGGGTGTTGATTTTTCGCCCGAGGATGACGCTACGGGCTCGTAGCCCCTCATGATGGCTTGAGATGACGGTGTGATGCTGTTAGTGGATGTATGATGGACGCAAGAGGAGAACAAGGGGATGGATCAACGTTGATTAAGGTTTCCCGCTTACGGCATACGACCGGCTCAGGCACGATGGGTAAAGATTTGGTGCAAGACCTGCTCTGAGAGTTGCCAGACATATGCCTGTCAGCCTCTATTCACAGCCTTCATGCAGCCGCCTGCGCACCGTGTCTTGATCGCTGGAGCAGCAGCTTGGGAAAGCTCGTCATAGATACTCTCACTAGGTCAATTCCACTTGCCCTGCGACGTCGAGACCGGTCATTCCCGGCCCGATCGACTGATCTATTTAGGTCATCATCGCATCGCCAGTCGTCCAGCTGCGTACATATCACCATGTCGACAGCGAGACGAGCAGCTGTAGCACTGTGGGCGATCGCTCACTCGGCTACTTATGGCTATCATATTGCCTCGCTCAACGGTGTTCAGACCGCTGTGATCTGTGATGGATCAACCGGGAGGAGTCGATGGGATTGTCTGGACGTCTCTGTGAGTTGCCGCAGTCTGACTCGTGCTGGTGATACAGGCGGAAGCTGAGATCAAGGACAACCAGTACGGCTTCGCAGTGACAATCGTGACCTTAGGCGGTCTTGTCGGATCCCTCAGCGCTGACGCTGCGTCACGCCGATTTGGTCGCTTGGGGACACTCCGCATTGCAGAGACTGGCTTCATACTGGGCGCTCTGGCTGTGGCGGCAGCTACACACCTGTGGATGGTCATAATCGCCAGGTAAGTCTGGCTCCCTCTCTGTCTGACAATGCTGACTAGACAGAATTATCATTGGCATCTCGTCTGGCTTGGTCCTCGTCACGATCCCGCCGTTCCTGTCGCTTATCGCCCCCGAGAGGTATCGCACGGTCTTTGGAACTCTTCACCAGTCGTCGATCGGTATTGGAATGCTGGTCGCCCAGAGCCTGTCGCTGGCGCTGGCCAAGAAGGCGCTTTGGCGCGTAGAGCTGCTCGTTGCGGCGGCGATCGGGGCGCTCTTGCTACTAGTCGGGCTCTTCGTCGGGAAAGAAGAGCAGGATGAGAGCAGCTCGGCAGATGAGAGTACAGCGTTGTTGGGGGATCGAGGTGAGGAAATTCGCTTTTTGCCGGGTTCAAGCTGACACTTCCAGCGCAGAAAAAGCCGCCATTGAGCGTGAAGGATCTGCTCACTTCCGATGACTCGGTTCTTCGATCAGGCTGTAAGTCGTCGTAGTAAAGGCTACCGGCTGATATGTAGTCCTGATTGTGTGCGTAGCCCAGTTTGCGCAGCAAGTCTGCGGCATCTCGCCAGGTATGTCAGTCACCAGCCCTCGCTGATCTGCAGTTATGTACTTTTCGTCCCGCATTCTCCAACCCGTCTTCAAGGCAGAATCCAAACTGGTCGTGCTGGGAATTATGGCTGTTGGGACCCCCTTCAACTTCCTACCCGGACTTTTGCCCTCGGTCAGTCCTTTCTTGTCGCCAGGAGCGAGACTGACCATGCAGTCAATTGGATCAAAGCGCATCCTCCTCACCTCCGCGCTCGGCACCTCCCTCTTCTCGCTACTCCTCGCGATCGGCCTCAACTCATCCAATCAGGCCTTGTCAGGTACCGCGGTGATCTGCTTCGTCATCTCCTTCAGCATCGGCCTTGCGCCGATCGCCTGGGTCGTGCTGAGCGAGGTGGTCCCCCCAGAAGCTAGGACGGCGGTGGGCAGTGTCGCAGTTGGCATAAATTGGTTGACCAACTTCACAGCGGTGAGCTATGCCCATCGAGTATCCGCTTGTGCTGATCGCTATAGGGCAGCGTCTTCCTCCCTCTTCAGCAATACCTCAGCCACGGCGATCAGGGGGAGGGCAACATCTTTTACGTCTTTTCAGCCGCTAGTTTAGTGGCTTGTCTAGCGATCTGGACATCTTATTGGCTGTATAATCGGAGTCAAATTAGAGCGGAGAGTGCGTAGAGTAGGGTCAGGATTATCATGTAGCCATAGCATCGGCGTCGACGCGCTTGTATGATCCGATTTCCGGATGCGGCGGCCTTGAGCGGGAGAGAGTCGACGCGTTTTTTGATCTTCCTCTTCCTCACTTTCACCCATATTCTCATCTACAGCATGACAGCGCCCGTACTCAAGATCACGCCGGGCATCCAGTCCTACGCGTGGGGAAAGAAGGGGTCGTCGAGTCTCGCGGCCCAGCTCGGCGAGAGGTGCATCTCAGATTTCAAGGTCGATGAGGAGAAGACCTACGCCGAGGTGCGCTCGCGCCTGGACTTGCCCAGTTGCTGCCAAAGTAGGCTAACGAGATAGTTGTGGATGGGCACTCACCCCAATCTTCCCTCTCGCCTCACCGCATCCTCCTCAACCACCCTCTCTGATGCGCTCTCATCCAACCCAGCCCTCATCGGCTCGGCCGTTGGCAAGGCGTTCCCAGACACCAAGGACGGGTCATTGCCGTTCCTGTTCAAGGTGTTGAGCATAGGCACAGCGTTGAGTATTCAAGCGCATCCGGACAAGCCACTGGCGGAGAGGCTGTTCAAGGAGCGACCGGACGTGTACAAGGGTGCGTTCCTGTCAACGTGTCTAAGCTGATTCATAGACAACAATCACAAGCCCGAGATGGCTATCGCCCTCACACCTTTCCTCGCCTTCCTCAACTTCCTCCCTCTCCCCATGATCCTCCTGCACCTCCTCTCGGTACCGGAACTCTCGGCGCTCGTCTCCTCAGACCTGGTCGACTCGCTCGCGTCATCCCTCTCACTCCCTACTACTCGACCCCCTAACACTTCAGACTTCACATCAGCCAAATCCACCCCACCCACCTCGGACCAAAAGAAGCTTCTCCAGCAGATCTTTGGTGCGTTCATGTCTGCGCCCGAGGCCAAAGTGGAGTCCGCCATTTCCAGCCTCGTGGCTCGGTACGGCGCAAAGAAGGACATTGCGGAGAGCGAGAAGGAGCTGGTGGATTTGGCTCTTATGCTCAATGAGCAATACCCCGGGGACGTCGGCGTGCTCTGTGTCTTCCTGCTCAACGTGGTGCAGCTCAAGGAGGGCGAAGCTGCTTTCCTCGGCGCCAACATGCCGCACGCATACATCTCTGGAGGTGAGCCCTAGCCCGACTCTGCTAATCAGACATCATCGAGTGCATGGCCACTTCCGACAATGTCGTCCGCGCCGGTCTTACCCCTAAACTCCGCGACGTCGACACGCTCGTCTCGATGTTGACATATGAAGCTGGACCGGGATCCAAGCAGCTGCTCAGGCCCGAGACATGGTCCCGCGACTCGGACGGCAAGAGTCAGCTATACGACCCCCCAATCGCCGAGTTCTCTGTGCTGCGGGTGGAATTGCAGAAGGGGGAGAAAGCGGGGCATGCGGCGGTAGACGGGCCGAGTCTGGTCGTGGTGACGGCTGGAAAGGGGAAGGTGCAGTGGCAGGGCAAGAAGAGCGGCTCAGAGGAGATTGGGAAGGGGGACGTGCTGTTTGTTGGGGCGGGACAGGAGGTCAAATGGGAGGGGGGCGAGGAGCTGGTGTTCTTCCGGGCGTACGTGGAGGCTCCCAAGGAGTAGGGCGCGGAGGCGAGGTCTCTTTGGGGGAACCTCGAACTGGATAACGGGAGGTTCATTTGGGTTTTATGGACATGGAGCTTATGATCTAGCTGCTAGGATCTCATCTAACAAAATCTCGCTGACCTGTATACTGACTACAATAATCTCAATACCCCTCGGCCTTAATCCTCTCTACAATCGGAATCAGATCCGCTGGCACCATGGTTCCTATCTTTTCTGCTAGAATCCCCAGAACTCCCTCTGCTCGCTTCTCTACCCGCCGCTCGGTGAGGTACCGTACGTACGCCTCACAGTTCCACATTTCAGCACGCATCCCGCGCTCCGCCAACCGTCCCGACCCATTCCATCCATCGTCACTGTTGCCTTCCTGCTTGTCCGCCAGCCCCACAGACAACGCCTCAAATATCGCCTTTGCGCAATTCCAGTCCAACAGGGTATAATTTCGCCCCTCACGCTTCATCTCTGCCGCCCATCTTCTCACCCCGCTCACGTCTACGCCGCTGAAGGGAATAGAGACATCTGGGGGACGACGCTGCAAGTCGCTGTCTGACTCCAGCGAGGCAGACCAACGAGGCTCGCACCGCATCTTTCGGACATTCTGGATGATGCGGGGGATCCGGGTGCCGGGGAGTGTTTGGGGCCAGAGGGAGACGAAGTCGTCCGGATCGGCCGGAGTCGTAGGAGGAGAGGGAGGTGAGGGGGAGTCGTAGATGGACATGGAGGTGTGACCCCATGATTCGACTGCGGAGGCGGTGAAAATGGGTGCGAGAGGGGTGGGAAAGGTGGTGCGGCCCGCAAGTGGGGCGTCGGATCGGGGCTGACTCGGCCAGGATACCTTCCGATGGCCGAGGGATGGCCGTAGTGTCCAGCCGTCCAGCTCGTGTTTCTGGGAAATGAGAGTAGAGGAGGATGAGGAAAGAGTGGACACTGCGGTGTTGGAGGGCTGATCGTCCGGGGCCTGATGGAGAGCGAGATTCCAGGCCGGGAGCCATACATGGACCCACGCCGAGCCGCTCCCTTTTCGATCGGCGCTTCGAGTGGGGACTGCCGCCAGAGGCGCCTGGATGGGCGGGTCGCTGATGCCAGGGACGCGATATCGGCCAGCGACCAGCTCCGACGGTAGCTCCGACGCTTCCACCGCTAGCAGGCGTATCGACGAGATACGCCACTTGGTCCACCCCAAAGCATACCTCGCCTGCACCGAGATGGCCGAGGGAGGAGGTATGGCGCTTTCATATACGAGGTAGAAGCGGACGCTGGAGTTGCGGGGGAAGCGACCGGAGGGAAAGTCGTATATTGCAGGCTCGCTGTGGGGGGAATGGAGTGTGAGGACGAAAGGACCGTCAAAGGAGGATAAGGGGCGGGATGAGGTTTTGATGGTGACCGAGTACTCGATATGGGGAATGGAGGTAGGGAGGGGGGTTCTTGGGCAGGTAGAAGCGTCCATGTCTGACCGCTGCTTGAGAGGGAGGTAGAGCTCCTGCTGAATGAGTGATATGACCGCGCCTTTTTGATGCTCAAGCCTCAGTACGCTCGCCAGGAAACCAGTGCTGCCAGGACAGAGGAAGCGAAGACGACGGGCACAGCAAAAATTCAGATCTTGTGTGCGGATTGTGATGTCCTCTCCGGATGAGCGGAATAGCGACAGACACAGGGTGGTTATCTAAGAGGATCTGAGCTTCTTTTGAATAGGGTTTGGACACCCCAGATCTCGGAGGTATATTACCTTTGTTTCGGAGAGCGGTACGGGCTGCTCGCAGGCTGGCGAGGAAAGGGCCTTTGACAGCTGTTTCAATGTAAGGCCATTATGGACAAGTCCTTGTGAGGAGCTATCAGCAGGGTGAAGGATGTGTTGGCGGTGTAGAGAGAGCTTGAGCGCCTAAGTGCAGACAGATCTAGGTTAGTGATGGCCCGTTTGTGGCTCAACAGACCGCCTTGGATGGCTCCTACATAGGAGGACAAATACACACTCAATACTCAGTTCTCATGCCTGACCCCGCCAACATTGAGTCCTTCAGTCAGTCCTTTGAACACATGTCGAACTGCATGGGCCACCCCAGGGCTCCATGCGCACCCCTCGGCCCGGCTGTCGCGGGCGAACCTAAAACAATTTGGGGTCCTTTGTGAGGCAGGAATGAGGTGTCCATCTCAGCGCGTCTTAGCGGTCGCTCGCGGCAGTGATACTCAACCCAGCACCATTGATGCTGACACCTGAGGCGTGAGTAATGTCAGGCTGTCAACCGTCAACGCGGCGAAAGCACCAATTCCGATATACGGTTGTCCCCCAGCGTCATCCCCAGCGGCCTGGTTCAGCTCGGCCGAGGGATCGCGACTGGGCTTGCTTCGCCCTCCCGATCTGCCTGCGAGTCTGGGCTCGATTCAGCAAGCACAGCTATAGCTGTGTGATAGTCGAGATACAGACATAAGATGCAAGGCGGTAGAAGTAGATTGCAGCTGCACGTTCAGGGTGAGCAAATGCGGGGATTTGGAAGAGTTTGGCCCGGCCAGCAAAACGCGTCAAGCTCTTTGTTGACGGTCTGAGACATCCTCTATTTTGACATCTACCTTGTGCATAGACCTATACATTCACCTCTGCCCAGCTCTCACGGTAGCTCTCCTACCAAAGCTGCAGCCCAGGTCAACAACGCACCGAGGATACAGCTGTTAATCCGGCAGAGAACGCAAGTAGACCATATATTCGCGACAAACCAACTTTCGACCAAATGTCATACGGTCATATCCAAAGCATAAAGTGTGGGTATCATCGCTTGGAGACGGGTGGGCTGGAGCTGACTGATCAGGTGTGGTCGTTGGCGACGGTGCTGTTGGCAAGGTAAGGCCTCTTCTTTCGCGACGGGCTGCCCCTCCAACGTGGGTGCCCGGATGCTGATCACCAGACCTGTCTCCTGATATCTTACACCACCAACGCCTTCCCTGGAGAGTACGTCGGTCCTCAACTTTTGCCGTCGACTGCTGATCAGCAGATATGTACCAACTGTGTTTGACAACTACTCGGCGTCAGTCCTGGTGGATAACCGCCCTATATCACTAGGATTATGGGATACCGCGGGACAGGAAGACTACGAGTGAGTCAACAGATGCTTTTGCGATGGGGCAGCGAGAGGCTCTGAAGGCAAAGACCACGCTGACTCTCCAGTCGCTTGCGCCCTCTCTCATATCCCCAGACAGATGTCTTCCTAGTCTGCTTCTCATTGGTATCACCACCGAGTTTTGAGAATGTTCGCACAAAGGTGAGCACCGCTGCCTTTCTGGAGGAGGAGGAGGGGCATCTGAGGACAAGGAGGGAGTGAGGCAGCGATGGAGTGGGAAGAACGGAAGGAGATGGGAACGGCTCGCGGATATCTGGGAATGATCGGGCTGCAGCTGACTCGACAGTGGCTCCCAGAGATTACACATCATTGCCCAAATACTCCTCTCATCCTCGTCGGCACCAAGCTCGACCTGCGCGACGACCCAGTCACCCTCCAGCGGCTCAAGGAACGGCGTTTCACCCCTATAACGTACTCCATGGGGATGCAGTGCGCAAGGGAGGTCGGGGCGATCAAGTACCTGGAAGCTAGCAGTAAAACGTGAGTCCAGTCGGAGGGGGCAAGCGTGCCCTGTAGCTACGGCGTTCTATGAGTGTCCTAGGGTATGCGTAGGGTTGAGGTGGGGCGACGTGGCTGCCAGGTCTTTACTGGAGCGAGATGGGACGGGAGCGACCCCATAGTGGAAGTTGGTCAACAGGGAAACAGGAACGAGGAGACGTGGGAGACCAGGCCATGCCATATGTAGGCGGGAAGCTGACTAGGCAGACAAAAAGGGCTCAAGAATGTCTTCGACGAAGCCATCCGCGCAGTACTCCAACCAGCAGGCGACCGAGCGGGTGCAGCAAACAAGCGCAAGAAGAAGAATTGCGTCATTCTCTGATCCGAGCCATCGTCGCATGAGGGTTGCTGTTGTTCGGAAGGTTGTAAGGGATATCTGGGTTTAGATGGATAGGTCTGACATACACAATCTGCGTTAACGGTCACTAATACTGCGAATTTTACACCACGTGATAATACTGATTTTGTTGACACTAGGGTTCCCCAGTGTCGGCCTTATCGTACAAGTAGCCCTATCGATCTGGCTTACACTCTATGCCATTCTCAAACCGCTCTTCTGAATGGGTGCTTCTCGGTATACAGTACAAGTACAGATCAAGCCTCCGACCTAACACAGTTCATAATCTGTTATTTTGGCGCCCCGGCAGCACCTATCCCTTATATAAAGTCGCTTCATGACTTGCCAGTTCTTGTGAAACACACCTTGGCATCCAGTCGCATCACACATCAGGTGGCCCATCGCGAACCTTCTATAAGTCACTCTCTACTTGTACGAGCTTCGCTTGTCGCCACCTTATGTGCCACTGCCACATCCACTTGATCCCGGCCGGGCCAAGACTATCCGTTGGTTCCGCAATCTCGTTTACGTGAGGTTCTGCGGATACACAAGTCGTCGCATGAGGATGCCGGCTCACTGGCTCAGCCAATCTTGGCAATCGGCTGCGCGAGTGCTTTTCGCGCCGCGCATCTGATTGGCCGGCACCGAGATCTATCAGTCCGTCGGTAAGCTTCTTTTCTCAGGGTGGCTTATCAGTCCGGTTGACGCAGATCAGATCTTACTCTAGCGGCATGATTACCTTCCCTGGCGTGCACAAGCGGCGGCAAGCCGCCCAGTCTCTGTGCCGAAGTCTACGCGATGGGCATCTCGAGATAGCGGGCTGGCGAGCGGCGGACCTCGAGACCCGACAGTTCCGGTCCGGCAGTCCTGCCCTTAAGGACAGCTGATTTATCTCGCCTATCCGCACTCTTCCCAACTCATCTCCATCAGTCAACATGTCACACGTCCCGGCCTACCCTCGAGACGAAATCGCAGGAGTCGAGCTTCACCCTATTGAGCAAGACAAGGACCTCGACAACAAGCACCCCGGCGGCTCCTCCGACGACATTCAAGCTGTCACCAACAATGAGGAGTACGACCCCTTCGAGGTCGATCAGAACTATCTCGTCGCCTCCAGGACGACCAAGTTCTTCCGCGGGGTCCTCTTCCAGATGGTACTCTTCGGCGCGTGAGTACAGTCCTGTCGCGCCTGCTTTTTGGCTGCTGTGAACCAAAACGAGGAATGAGGAGTAGGGAAGTTGTGTGCGAGGATGTGTGTTCGTGTGTGTATCGAGTGATCGGCGGATTGCGCTCCGTGCGCATAGTTTGGTGGCTAGCACCTGCATATCCAATTGATACTGACATCACAGGCTGTCGTTCGTCGGCCCTTCCATGAACGATGCCATCTCCAACCTCGGTGGAGGTGGTCTATCCACTCCCTACCTCGCCAACTTGGCCAATGCCCTCAACTACACCATGTCCTGCCTCTTGACCCTATTCGGCGGACCCATCATCAACAAGGTCGGCATCAAGTGGGCATGTGTCATTGCTGCTTTCGGCATGCCTCTCGGTGGCAGCGGCTACTACACCCGTGCTCGCTTGGGTATCGACTGGTACCTGCTCTTGGCTAGGGTGAGTTTACACCTCGGCGGAGCTGATTTTAGTGTGTCGGCGGTATTACTGGCGGCTTCCTCTATGTCGGCGAGAGTACTGCTATGCTCTCCTACCCCCTCCAGGACGACCGCGGTCTCTATCTGGGGATCTGGAGTGCGATGCGCAATTCTGGAAGTATCATGGGTGAGTGCAGCAGCCTGTCCACTGCACAGCCGCTGCGAACTTGGGCTGAGCTTCATCCTAGGCGGAGCGATCAACTTCGCCACGAATTTCTCGTCCTCGACCGCTGGGGGCATCGCTTGGTCGACCTACCTTATCTTCATCGGCTTTGAATGCACCGGGGTAATCTGGGCCTTCCTCCTCTCCCCTACCGCCAAGGTCCGCCGGAAGAACGGCACGCGCATCCCGAGCTCCCCGCCTCTGTCGTGGAAGAAGGAGTTCATCGCGCTCTACCAACACGCCAAGAGCCCTAGGGTACGTGCACTCTATCTTGCGGTCCCTGCGGAGCTGACATGCAGACCTGGCTCATGTTCGTCCCCGCATTTTATTCCTTCTTCTGTGGCGGAACCTTCGGAACCTACCTCTCACTCAACTTTTCCGTTCGCGCCAGGGCTCTTTCGTCCCTCATCGTCCGTGAGTACTCTCGCTTCAAATGAGAGCCTGGCTGATCTTCAGCCTCCTTTACCGTCCCCCTCGTTGTCGCCTACGGCAAACTCATCCTCGACCGCACCAGCTGGTCGCAAAAGAAGCGCGCGTGGGTTTGTGTTGCTGCTTGGGTCATCCCTCAGGGCGCCGCTTTCGTGTGGGTCTCGATTCAGATTGCTAAGCAGCAAACCCCTCTGATTGCCTACGACTACGGAATGTGAGTGTGCCACTTTTGGCAAAGAGATCGAGCTGATTTCCAGCCACGGTGCCCGCTGGGCCGAAGCCTACATGCCCTACGCGATCATGTTGATCACCTCCTACTGGTGTCAGCTCTCGATCTACTGGATCCTCGGTACCTTTTCTACGGACGTGAAGTCGGCCTCGCGTACCGGTGGTCTCTTCCGAGCCTTCGAGACCGCGGGTCAGGCCATCTCGTACGGTATCAACGCCACCGCCGCCAACAAGAACGTGCCTATGTGGGTCAACATCGCGGTCTTCGTCGTGACCCTTCCTGCACTGTATTTCCTCATCAGACTGGTGCCTGAGAAGCCGCTGGAGCATGACGACGTGGCGGACAGCCATCTGAACGAGCCGAAAGTCAAGGCTTAGGGCGGTGGTACTGGTGAGGTCATAGTAAAGTTATGGGTTGGGTTCTTCGGTCGATTTGTATCTCTTGGTATGCAATCTGTGCTTGACGGGCTTCATAGGACATACTCGCCGATCCCCAGGGCTAGGATCGTCTAGGTGGTCAGGGGGTTGGCTGTGGGGGGTTCTCAATGGGTGCGAGAGCTGTGTGACTCGCACGCAAGGTCGATAACTGTAATCTTCGGAGAGCAGACGTTCGCAGTGGAGGCATGCATGGGGTCTCCAGAATAACGTAATTGGTCTCAGATCTGGTATTTCCAGATTGGGCAATTGTCTCTCCCCCACTCACGCTCAAGCTTATAGCTCACCCTATAAGCTGGCACTGTCACTTTCCTCCAATCTCACCGTCAGCGCCCTTGATACTCCATCTAGCAGCTATATAGTCAGACTGTTGTCCCGCGCGCGACGCGCGAATCACCCAATTCCGACTTGACTTGCGAGCGCAAGCTCGGGCACGCTATCACGCCATGTCTGCCCAAATCGACTATGCAGAGATCTCCCGACATGCCCGTTAGTCCAGCCGCGTGCCCTGCCAATCTGTCAAGATAAGAAGCTGACTGATAGGCCGTATTGTTGATGCCAACCGCGCGCAAGCTGTCGTTGATCAAGTAGTGAGCTCCACCCGGGATTTAGCTAAGGGTAGATGTCGCAAGCGGATACTAGCTCCGACTCGGCCCCTCCTACAGCAGCCGAATCCTCCACCTCCCGGCCGCCGAAGAAGCTCAAGTACACCCGCAGTACAAAGGGCTGTCTAGAATGCCGAAAGCACAAGGTCAAATGTGACGAGACATTGCCGTGCTGTTTGCGCTGCGTAGCTGCTCAGAGATCCTGTGACTATGCCAGTGCGAACGCGTCCGGGCGAAAGGCGGAGACTGGACGTTCGCGCCGACCGACAATAGGGCGGGGCGTCTCAGAAGCTCAATCTGCGACACGCCAGGAATCGTCAGAAGCGGACTCGGCTATGGATGGTTTGGTGGGCGGGCAGGCACCCCTAGCTCCGCCTCAGGCTATGCAGTCCGGTGGCGTAGGGGAGACCGATGTCCTCCTGGCAGCAGCTACGCAGCAGGAATATGGTGCAGGGTTGATGGGTATGGTGTCCGGGAACGATGGCAGCGGGCAATGGGCTGCGAGGGGATGGGCAATATCGCCTCCGCAGGTGCAAGCCGGTGGAAGTCGGGATTACCTGATGGGTATGGGAATGGGGAATCATGTGAGTCGTCATACACACTCGTAGCTGATGTCAGTCGAGCCCTGATCTCAGCTTCCTCAACGATCTCTTCGCCTTTACACCAGCTCCTACCCTTCCACCCTTGGAGACGTCCCCCTCCCAGATCCTTCCCATCAACTTTTTGGCGCCCACTCCAGCACCTACCTCACAAACGGACCCCTTGCCTCAATTCGCCAATTTGAACAAATCTCGGCTACTCGCCCGTCGGACAGCCAATCAGAATATGGCGGCACCGGCTGTCTCCAGGGGAATCTCGCCCCTTTCAAATTCTACTGTACATCCTCGGATGCTATTGATAGAGACTATCCTACAGTGAGTGTCAATAGCAAGTCAAGCTGACAGCAGAGCGAGCGAGTTTGATGACTCGCTATTTGAGTTTGGGCCTTCTGGACGCGTCATACAATCTCTACCGGGAAGCTCCAGAGGGTTTGGCGGCACGGATGTGCTCTCGAACGCCTTCTCCTCCCCTTCTGCCCGCACGCTCTTCCACCACTACTGCAACGTCTCGGCTCGATTTCTCGTCACCATGGGCAATATCGGTCCGAACCCTCTCGTCACGCTCTGCACCCCCAGCAAACTCCTCGACACATCGTCCGCCGCCTCCGCCGCTATCCGCATGAGTCTGCTCAGCACGAGTATGGCACATTTTACGTACGAGACGGTCGATCTAGTGGGCGCGGCCAATCTAGGGAGAAATTGGGCGAGCACGAGGGCCAGATTAGATGCGGTGGGGCGAAAGTTTAAGAAGGCTGCGTTATCGAACATCTTCATGGCGGAGACGACAGAGACTAGTCCCGAAGCCAGTGAGTGTATCGATGTATGCTCAGAGAACCGAGCTCATCTTGTAGTTGACTCTATCCTTGCCGCTTGCACCTTTATCTGCATTCGAGATGTAAGTCAGGGTTTTCCCGAAGCTGACGATCAGGTGATCAGCGCAGATCCTACATGGGCGGACAATATGGAGTTCGTGCTAAAGCTTGCGCACAAGAAGGGCGGACCGCAGGCCATGCTCAAGACTACCAATGGGGCAAGCAACTTTACCCGGCGATACTTGCTGGAGAATCTCGCTACACACGATGTCTTCAGTGAGTTAGCCAACAGAACCTTCTGACTTCAGGCTGCTTCTCTACCGGCAAAGAGCCAGCGCTACTTGGCAACTATGACTGCTGGTGGTTTGAGAGCGTCGAAACGTCTCAGACGCGGTGGGAATGGGAGTCGGTAGAGAGAACGTGAGTGACGAGCAAGGCGGCGCTGATTTCAGTTTCGGTATCTCACGCGCCATGGTGGAGCTCGTCGCCCGAGTCGTCACCCTCGACTCGCGGAAACGCCGCCTCGGAATCGTCATGAGCGACCATCCCGAGGAAATGATGGTCATAGGCCAACACTTCATTCGTGAATCGCACTGCCTACTGCTCGAGGCGGATATCTGGGGAAACAGTCTGAGCGCGTTACCTCAGCATCATCGCGTTACTGTGAGTCCAGAATCTGGAGTGTGCTGATTGTAGTGCGGCGACTACATCTACAAATACATGACCGTCGTCCTCATCCTCGCTGATGTGAGTATGAATCCATAGCTCGGCTGATGGCAAGATACTCGAACAGCCCATCTCCACGCCGCGTATCGCCCAGTCGGTCGATAGCATCCTCGAGCTCTGCAGCGAAGCCACCGCGATGCGCATGTCCGTCATGCTCACCTGGCCACTGCTCATTGCGGGCTTGTATTGTTTGCCGGAGAAGCGGGAAAAGGTGTCCTCATTATTCGACGCTTTCCAGTATGACTATTGCGAAGATCTGAGATGTGCTGTAAGTGATATTCTGACCTACATGGCGCTATATAGCTAATGAGCAGCGCTCGTTGTTGGAGGAACAGTGGAGGCTCATTGAGGCAGGGCACGGTCCTCGTCCATGGCGAGAAGTCATGAAGAAGCTGGACAAGCACGCAATGCTGATCTAATTTATAGCATATGTATTATTTCGGCCTTGTTGTGTTCCACGCGGAGTTTGAGATTGTCAGAGGGGATGATTTCTCGAGCATGACTAATGTGGCCTGCAATACTAAGTGTAGAGCGGCCCGAGACCAGAGCCAAACAGCCGTCCGACCTTCCTGAGACCGGCCGTAGATAGCTACATACATAGTGCTGATACAACAAAATCGACAGTCTCCCGAATAGATACCGCCCCTTCGCCCTCGCCTCGGACATCATTCCTCCAGCCCGCCATGCCCTGAACCGGGTATGAACGCCCAAGTCGTCCCAGCGACCATAAGTCCCGCTGAAACCAATACCAATCCCCAATGAATCACCTGGCTCCGCCGGCGCTTTGACGGCGAGTGATCCGAATCGATTCCGAGGCGAGGAGCGAGGAAGAGGTAGAACAATATCTGAAGGAGTCAGTCTTCAATGAAAATTGAAGAGGTGAGGCTCAAACACACGGGCAAGATGATACAGATCAAGAATGCGCTGAAACTTCCCAAGAAAGCCATCACCCTCCCGAAACCGGGCAAGTAGATCGCAGCGACCGTACACAGGCCAGTGACGATTGTCCTGCTAATCACACGAGCGGCAAACTTTTTCCGCTCCGCCGAGTGATACTTGGCTTCTGCATCCGACTCGGGATCGACCAGATCCCCAGGTCCGAATTGGGGTTTGGGGGCCTCGCCCGGACTGATAGATGGCGAATCGAGCACCGCTGACTCCTCCTGACCCACCGCCAGTGCCGGGCGCCGGAACACCCCTTCCGCGATGCCCAGGACCGTCTCCAGGGTGAGGTTGAGCGGGCGCGAGCACAGCCCGAACTTCGTGACTGGGTTGATGACGATCATCCAGAGGGCGAATAGGTTGAGCCAGCGTGGATAGGCGTATTTCGGCTGCATGAGATCCCGGGTGATCTCGTCCGAGACGGTTTGACCTATCATGAGGTAGCCAGCTGCGGCGGCGACAAATGAGAGGACGGTCGCGATGGCCTGAAGGATCAGCTTTCAGATGCAGTCAGTAGACATCTCAGCTCTGAGGGGGACTCACGAAAGCCCGATTGATGACCCGATCAAAGTGCTCAGGATTCTTCATATCCCTTGCTAAGCTGGGCATGACCGCATGACCCCCAAAGCCCGCCAGTACGAGCCCTATCCCGCCTAGCCAGTTGCTCCCAGTCCATTCTGGGGAGAAGTGGGTAGGTGACGGATCGCGCAGGGAGCCGGGTGCGGTAGGTTTTGAGAAGCCGTCAATGAGGATGATCACGATCAGGAGGAGAGAGGATAGCGTCGATAGTAGTGAGGGAAGGGAGAGGAGAGATAGTGGGAGGAGAGCGGTAGGGAGGACGCTGAAATATAAGCTTGGTCCTCTCCAGTTGAGCAGTAACTTACATAATAAACCCGACAATCTTGAAAGTATCGGCCGAGATGTCGGGGTAGATGACATTGAGCGAGTCACCGAATAATACAATCAGAGCCACACTGTATCGGTTAGTATAGCTCTCAGAGTGAGAAGGAGGTGCTCACCCCAATGCAAAGAGCTCTAGGCAGAACCTGCTTATCAGCTCAAGCCTTTAGACACCTGGACAAGCGGCTTACAGTACGTTGATAGCCCCTCCCGCCCATCCACCAAGGGCCTTCTTGCCTATATCGGTATAACCCCTCAAAGTCGGATCGGCTCTGATCAGCCTGGCCAAAAGCTTCGCACTGAGATCATCAGCTGGATGCAATTGAGAAGCAATACAGCGGCCGCATATCAGCTTACGTGTGGCAAGTCAGAGCTGCGAATCCAACGAGCATGACCGTACCACCTATCCATCCAGCGTATGCGAAAGCTAGAGGAAGCGATAAGAGTCCGATACCGACAAGTACAGCAACCCCGTTGAATAGCTGAACGTATCAGCTGGATGTGTCGCCCATATTACGCAGCTGATGGTCTCACCGTTTGTCCATCCGTACTTTCACCCCACTCCATGACCACCATACTCTTTCTTCTCGATCGCGTACTACCTCTCCGTCCCGCCTGAAGCGTCCCGACCGAGCTCTTCCGCCGTGCCGCAACGCTACTCCGTCTCCGCGCCCCCTGAGATGCAGGAACCAAGGGCGTCGTCTCGTTCGCAACCTCTTCCGCGTCGAAAGACGTCGGGGAGATGTCTTTCCGGCCAGTGTCGAGTCTCTGCCCCGCCGAGCTTGCAGGAGGCAACCTCGCTCCGACAGGATGAAACGTTCTCGAGCTGGACGAGCTCCCCAGAACCGACGTCGGCCTCGAGCCGTCCGTCCTCCCCGGGGCAGGATATGCCGATACACCCGACCGAGCAGCCTTGAGAGGCGTGATGGTCGATACGCTCGCCTCGAGGTCGTCGAACTCCCGCTCATCTCCATAATCCGGCATGCCCGGTATATCGCTGGACCGGCCTTTCGGCGTCTCCTGGTCGTCCACTCCGTCTCCCTCTTCCGCGTCTTCTTCGAGGATATCTTCGTCCTCGTCTAGGTCGTCTTCCTCCGCTGAGTAGTTGCGACGCCGCCGGACGGACCCGTAGTCGCTCGTGGAGGATTGAGAGCGGGAGGAGGGGTTGATGAAGGATGGAGCGGAACCGGCTGTCTGTCCATATCGCATCTGCTGCGAGCGGGAGTCTGCCTGTTAGTGATATACTCTTACAGCTTAAGAGCGGACATACAGCTGAAGACCAAGTCAAGACTGCTCTGCACGACCCCACTCCGCCGCCGAGGCATCTCGGGTGCCGCCGGGATGGGGACCGCATCGGGCGGGGACGTCATGTCGTAGGCCGTATTTTCCGGGTGGCGAGCACTAAGATAGGGGCTTATGTCGATACCCGGGGGAGGAAAGGCGCTGGACCTCTGTGTGGGGTAGATGTATACAGGAGGTGAAGGGTAGATAAGGTCTTACATATGCCAAGTGGTCGTCTGCCAAAAATCGACTTACGGCAGGACCGGTGCCTGGCTAATGGTTCCGGGGGCGATTTTGAGTTTAGCTTCGCGTCCAAAAGTCCGAGCGCCGCATTCCTCATTCAACTCTCTACACATCATATTCAGAGACCAGGGACCATGGCCATGGCTCCCACCTCTACAGATCCAGCTCTCAGCGTAGCGAATGACCTCCAGAGTCTTAGCCTCAGCCCCGCTGCTCCCAAGGGAGAGGTCCCATCAGCGACCCCTTCGGACTTCCTTCTGCCGGACGATGCGGTCTGCGTCTCCGCACCCGGGAAGGTCCTCATGGCAGGCGGCTACCTCGTCCTTGAACGTCAACACGAGGGCCTTGTCCTCGCTACGTCTAGTCGCTTCTACTGCGTCGCCGCCGGTACTCGATCCGCTGCGTCCAGCTCCACCGCCGACCCAAAATCCGCAACCATCACCATCTCGGCCTCGCAGTTCCCGGCGGAATGTTCCTGGTCATACCGCGTCAATCTGGTGACTTACCCGGCGCCGGTCAAATCCATACCCGACGATACGCCGTGGCCGGAATCGTTGGCGTATCTCGACCTGGAGCAGACGAATCCTGGGAACGGGAAGAACAAGTTTGTCGAGATTGCGCTGGCGAAGACGCTGCAGCTGGCTCTGGAGACTATCTCTGAGGGGGAGGAGTATAAGGGGGACAATGAGAAGGCGGGAGTGGAGCTGTTGCGGAGAATGAGGGGAAGTGGAGGCGGTATGGAGGCGTTCGTAATGGCCGATAATGACTTCTATTCGCAGCGCGAGCAGGTGAGCTAGTTGGATCGCTCGAAACTTCGCGAGGCCTAAGCTGACAGACAGCTCACTGACCGGAACCTGCCACGCCGCATCTCATCCCTTACACAACTGCCCCCGTTCAACCCCCTCCCTCGCCCTATTCACCAAATCAACAAGACCGGCCTCGGTTCCTCCGCGGCACTCACCACATCCCTCACTGCCGCCCTCCTCTCCTACTTCGGCATCATTACCCTTCCTTCCTCCTCATCCTCCCCCACGCCCGAAGAGACCACATCCCTCGACACAGTGCACGCTCTCGCCCAGCTCGCACACTGCCTCGCCCAAGGCAAGGTCGGCTCAGGCTTCGACGTCTCTTCCGCCGTATACGGCTCACACGCCTACCGTCGCTTCTCCCCCGCCATCCTCACGCCACTCATGTCCTCCCCGCATCTTCCTATCCGCGCTGCCAACCTGAAAGACTCGCTCGCCCGGGATAAATGGGACCAAACGACCGCTCCTCTGCGCCTGCCCAAAGGCCTCAGGCTCGTACTTGCCGATGTCGACGCAGGGACGGATACGCCCAGCTTTGTCAACAAGGTGCTGTGGTGGAAGGTCGAGCAGGCGGAAGAGGCCGGGAGAATGTGGGCGAGCTTGGCAGAAGCGAACGGACTGCTCAGGCAGCACTTGGAGGGACTGTGCAGTATGGAGGAAGATGAGGGGTACACGAGGTTTATGGAGGAGAGCGCCGAAAAGCATATGGAGGACGTAAGCTACATCGCGGCTGAAGTTGGGTTTGGCTAATGGATGTAGCTCGATCGAGATACGGTGCTGGGCAAGCAGCTGTATAGGGTTTACTCGACGTTATTCGTGAGCTCGTTGACTATCTCGCTTCACATTGTAAAAGCTGACACTGTAGTGCCTGCGTCAGCTCTTCCGCCTCGTCACCGCCGCGTCCAAAGTGCCCGTCGAACCAGCAGAGCAATCCCGCGTCTTGAACGCCAGCATGAAGATCCCAGGAGTGGTAGGCGGGGGTGTTCCAGGCGGTAAGCTCATTTACCACATCGGATGATCGAAGGAGCTGACAGGTGAAGCCGGGGGATTCGACGCGCTCTTCCTTCTCGTTGTCGACACCCCTACGGTGCTGGAGGCGGTCCAGGATCTCTGGGAAGGATGGACGGAGATGTCCCTGTGCCCACTTTTGGCGAGGCAGAGTGATGGTGGGTTGGTCAAGGTCGATGTCGGGGAGGTGGCCGGCCTGAAGGAGGGAATAGCAGGATGGGAGAAGAGGAAGTTGGCCGCTACACTATAGGTAACAACCCCATGCTTTAAGCCGCGACCCCGTTAGTGGCCAGAGACCTCATGAACGTCCTTATAGAAGCCTCATTGCTTGGGTCGGGGTACTCCAGGATTCAGGACTAGCCCGATAGCACCCATGAACTAGGCTCGGTCCAAGCCCCTCACTTCATTTCACGAGGGGGGCCGACTTCAACGAACGAGGCCCATGAACCACAATTCTCGATGCTCGGCTCCGAGATCCGAAGCGAAGCATTCCTCACCAGAGCATATTCGTCGCGTCTCTCCCATCTCTCGTCTACTGCACCCTTCCATCTGGACCGGTACACGTACTCTGCAACCTATACTGCCACACCGCTACGCGCTCCCGTACTGGCTACCGCTGCATACCTGTTGCCAGCGCCCAGCTCGCGCGGTTGCCAGGGATCCCATCTCACCTTTCCGGCCAAGCTGGACGCGTCGCCGACCGCAAGCGCCTTGCTCCCTGTTCCCGCTGCCTGTGACAGCGCGCAGCGATGATGACAAGTTAGTCGGGCTCACACAATCATCATCAGCTGTGGCTGACACCCTCAGGAGGTTCCAAACGCAAATCTTCAGCTTCAGAAGCTCAAGGCGATAGCGACCGTCCGCCCTCCCAGCGCCAAAGACTTTGTTTCTGCGAGAAAACTTGCAAGCCCAGAAATCCACAGGGCGTCTTACGGTGGCCTGCAACCTGGGCGAAACACAACCCAATCATCCCCTCGATTACTCCTCTCGACTCAACCCCGCTAAACGCCAACTCCGTCCCCCCCGACCACAACCGACCAGAGCAGGGTACGGATCTCGGTCAGAAGGGGAAAGGGCAAGGTGGTGGATGGAAGTCCAACGAAGCAGGCGGAGAGGTCGAAGGCCTTTCTAGCAGCGGGGACGAGGGAGACAGCGGGGACGAGGTAGATGATCCGCCGGCTGGTCCGCCATCGATTGACGTTGATTCGGAGATCGAGGAGGCGGAAGACGAGGCGGCCGATGCGGAAGCCGGTGGGGAGTCGGCCGGATGGAAGGCGGATCAATTCGAGCGAGATGTGGACGAGTCGACGCATGAACAGATACTGCCAGCCCGTCAGTATCTTCTGCTCAATACGGAACTCAAATCATGAACTGGACTGACTGGAAGAACGCAATGGATCAATCCCTGATGACACCGATCTCGCGGTTCCGTTACGGGTCCGCCAGTACTTCCAGGAAGTGCGCGCGACGGACAAGCACAAAGCAGCACTCAGGCGCTACTACCCGGAGCTTTTCATTCCAGACGCGAACGTCCTGGATCGCGAAGGTTGAGTGACGGGTAGTAAGGAGGACATTGTAGGTACAGCGGCGAATGATATGATATGTGACGACTCTGATTTCCACCACATATGTTCGATGGGCAGATAGCGGGTCGCCATACAAAAAGTAGTGGCTACATGCAGGGCGAGCTGCTAATGCGAAATCTCAATCACGACCTCCTAAGTAGATCCTCCCTCCTTCTGCTCCAGCCCCGCTGCCTCCTTGTCCGACCTGTGCTCCGCCGTCTTCTCTTTCATACACGCCTTGACCTCCTCAACCCGACTCGCCTCTGCCCCTTGGTTCCCTGTCCACGTCTTCGAGCCCGGTCCGGACCGCTTCTCCGGGTCCAGGTCGTCTAAGCATCGCGTGGATGCAATAACGCCGCTCCCGAGGCACTCGACGTTGCGGTACAGCGCGAGGACCTGGCCTGGGGCGACAGCCGGTATGAGGTCGACAGGCTCGCATACTATACTGCTACCATCAGCTTGGATCCTCTCGGAAGTCACGATGAGAAGAGAGATAGCTCACCCCAAACCATCGTCCGATATTCTCACCCTTGCGGGGACGTCATCCATCCGATGTCTGACCTGTACTCTGACGAGGTTGGCGGCTAATATGCCCTTGGGAGGGACGTCGTTCTGCCATCTGAAGTTGGGCACGTGCATTTGCCAGCAGAGCAGAGAGGGGTGTCTACTGTAGCAAATCAGTCTTCAACAAGTCCGAAAGCCTGAAATCGTCATATGTTGAGGGCAGGGAGGGGACTTACGCGCCCGGCACGACCATCACGTCTTTCCCCTCCTTCCCTACTCCTTTCCGAGAGACAAACCACCGTTCTTCTCTGCTCGGCAGCCGCGCGCGCTGGCCTATCGTGTAGTGCCACAACCCATTGTGAGGGCCGAGAATCTCGCCCGAGGGAGTGACGATGTTGCCTGGCGGTCCGGCAGCTGGCGTGGTATACTGCGCTGGAAGATTAGCTCGCTGTGCAACGGGAGAGGCATTGGATGAGCTTACTGATGAAGTCGCCAAAGTTATCTCTTTCTCCGATGAAGCACACCCCCATACTTTCCGCTCGTTCCGCGGTGGGCAGCTCCCAGTGCCGAGCAAGACGCCGAGTCCAGCCTTTCGTTATATTTGCTAGTGGAAGTACGGCCTAAAGAATCAGCTGTAGACCTTTCCTTTGTGCCGGAGACAAGGGGCTTGCTAGCTGCAAATACCTACCCGTGTTATCTGAGCCTTGCTCAAACCAGAGAGATAGTAAGATTGATCCTTCGTCTTATCCTTTGCGCGGAACAGGCGGTGTTTCTCCAGCCCGTGCTGGTGATAAACCCGAGCGTAGTGACCTACTTGATCAGCTGAGAATCTTGGAGCGCCGTGATCAAGCGTACCGGTCGCCAGCATATGCCGAGGGTGATCCTTCGACTCCTTCGCCGCGATATAGTCTAGCAGAGCCCCAAACTTGATCTCACTACCGCATCAGCTTTATTGAGGACTATGGACCAGCAAGCTTAGCAGACTCACCTATTACACATCACATCCGGATTAGGCGTCCCCCCGTCCTCCCATACGCCCACACAAGGCTCAAAAACCCTTGTCCAGTACTCTTTCGAGAAGTCCACCATTCGGACTCGCTTGTCGGGTATACCGAGATGCTTGCATACTCGCCGGACATCCTCCCAGTCCTTCTCCCATGCGCAGACGGACTTGCCCTTCCCCTTCTTGGAGCCAGAGGAGTAGGAGAGATCGGCTAGGGAGGAGCTGGATTTGGATGAGGGGTCGGAGGGCGGCGCGGATTCGGAGAGGAGGGGATCCCAGTTCCGCATAAAGAGGACATTGAGGCTGACGGGCTGGGGCATCAGCTGATTGAGTAACAGGTGAGATACGCAAGACGGACCATGTCTTTCAGTATCCGGAGTGCCACGGAAGAGTCAACTCCGCCAGACATCGCCATCGTCACTGGCGATCAGCTCTACAGCTCGAACGGCTCTGGAGGAGCAGATTCACCATGATCACCCTGTCTCATTCCGAGATCCTCCATAGTAGGCAGTAGTGCCTTGAGCTCTCCGCGAGGTATCACGAGCTTCTTGCTCGCTGGCTCGAGCGGGGCAGCTGTAGACGAACCCTCGGTCGAGTAAGGCCGGGCCACATAGCTCCTAGCGCAGCCCACGCAGGATCTCCGGGCAGCTTGGAAGAGCGGTCGACTCGGACCTGCGACGTTCATGCCGATACTGCGCAGTCGGACACTGTGATGCGGTGAGAATGATCAGTATGAGGTACAAGAGGCAAAGGTTACATGTCTGCAGCATCGATCAGCTGAAATTTCTGGTGGCCCCGGGACCTTGGAATTAATTCAGGCACGGTGCCAAACCAAACAAATCCGCCCCGCCCAGACAGCACACACCACATGTCCAGTCATCCTATCACCCTTTCAACATATACCTTACGCATACATCTTGTTCACCTACACGTACAGCGATACCGTACACACGGGAATGACCACCCGGAAGTCATCGCGAAATTCTGTTGCCGGTCCGTCCTCAAGGGCCGGGGACAGACCCCCACCTTCTTCCACACGCCTTCGACCGACGCGAGGTGCAGCACGCGTGGTGTCCGAAGACGAACTTCCGTCGCAAAAGAGATCGTACAAGGCGAAAGGTAAACCACGGGCGTCTTTACCTGCTGCTCGGTCCAAGGCGAAGCCGTTGCCACCTGTCGACGATTTCGTTGATCCGACGTATCCGTGCGTGATGCGAATCAGAGACGCGAGGCGGAGGGGCGATGCTGACGAGGCAGACGGCCGGATGAGTGGGATGATAGAAATGTCTTCATCAGATACAAGTGAGTCAGCAGACCAAGTTCGAGCTAGGCATGGCTGACAAGCAGGACTTGCCAGCTCAGCGGGAATACCTGGGGAGTAGGGGACTTGTACGTCCTCTCATCACGGACTGGCATGGCCTGACCTCTGATATCGCAGTGTTCATGTCAAAGGGGAGAGTTCCGAGGGTCAGGAGATACCGTACGTTCCTGCCCCTGTATGTCATCAGCCACTGATTGCCAGCCAAGATTGGACTGCCCGCATCCTCCATGTTAGAGCGGAAGGCGGACAACGTGTCTTCTGGTATGTCCTTCCATTGGACTCGCTGATGATAGTGGAGTCGACTGGGTCTTTACCAGCATGAAGATGATGCTCGACCAGAACTGTCGCAATCCGCCCCATAAGAAGACCGTACAATTCCCGACCGAGGTGGTTCTGGGCCAAGGACAGCAACTCGGTTCGATTATCTCGATACAATGCATCAACGACTATGCCAAAGTCGTGCATTTCGACGAGGCGGATCCTCTGCAGCCTCCGATCATGTATGATGGGACTGCGTTCTATCGCTCCAGGTTCCGTCCATCGACAGATGAGGAGATCGAGAGGGAGGTGAGTGCGTTACTATACGTATTGAAAGCGAGCTGATGGAGCAGGAAGCAGCAGCGGCGAAGAGTACAAGCCAGACGCGCAAGTCGCGGATGTGGAACGCTCGTTTCCCCATGCACGAGGTGAGCTGGGAAAAGCTGTTCGGCCAGCGGAAATTCTAAGCTGACTTTACAGTTTGAGCACCCTACGACCTGCTTCTGCGCCAGGCGGTATATCCCTCTCCCTGCTGGCTCAGAGCCGATGGTGCTCTGTCCTCGAGATGGTCAGTGATCTCCTACTCTGAGCTGACCCGCAGGCTGCAAGAAATGGTTCCATTTCTCCTGCCTCGATAAGCGGTCCGCCCATCGCTTACACGGCGCCACGGCCATCGCCGACCTCACCTCGTCCGGCCTGGACCTCCTACACACCGATCGTCTCACCCGCGGCGACTATATCGAACAGCACGCCGCATCAGCGGAAGCATCCTCCTTGACATCCCACCTCTCCCGATTACCGCGCGACGAGCGCGGCATCCCTATCTCCCTCCTCCGCGCAGCGGAATCATCCATCACTCGCGGTACCTACGCCATGGGTATAGTCGGTAATGCGCGCGCTGTGCTCGAGGCCAGGGAGGTGTACCAGCGCGTCCGACAGTGTCTGGACGCAGCTGCAAATCGGCCGGACATGCGGAAACGGAAGAGGGGGGCAAAGGTGGTTGTGGAGATAGGCGGTGACCAATTCTCGGAGCATGTAGATGCGGAGACGAAGGCGAAGGTGGCGGCCTGGATGAAGGTGTTCGGGGCGCGGGGGAGTTACCTGGATGAGGAGGATGAAGGGACGAGAGGGAGAAGAGAGGATTGTTGGGTGTGTCCAGATTGCCAGGCGGCGATCTAGGCAGGCGCAGGGGTCCGGAAGTGGGTCGATAGAAACGGCGGGGTGGTGTATAGGATCGGTGAGAGCAGAACACCGGCTAGATGTTGTACATAGACTACAATATTGGAATGAGAGCGTGAGCACAGATCGCTGACAAGGACGCTTGGCCTCAGCTGAGCCACTGACCCTATCCAGGCCCGTAACTAATGGTCACTTCCTCACAAGGTATTGATGCAAGCACGACGGATGGACACAAGTGATTCGTGCTATCTAAACTCCACGGCGCGGGCGTAACATGTCTAGATCTCGATCTACATCTCGCCTACGTACACGCCTGCTGGACGCCGGGAACGCGCTGATCTTTGTCGTCAAACACCTCACAGACCAGCTTCATACCGCCCTTGTCTCTACATACTTGCGTGGCCTCATCCGACAAGCTCGCAAGCGTCCACCACGTATGATACTCACCGCGGCCCATGAAGGAGAAGTCTTCGTCTGCGTCGAGGTCCCCGGCCGGGATACCTTCGATGTGGCACTTCAGAGGGCGTTAGCTGTAGCTTCACGCGAAGGAGCTCAGAGTCTCGGTGTAGAGGGAGACTTACGTTGACATGCTTCCCGTCCGATGTGTGCGTGAAGGCTGCGTGCCCTGGCTTCAAGCCGAGTCGAGTGTCCATGCCTACGGCATCTTGGTCGGCACTTGTGAGCACATATGGGTTCTCGTGGTCACCGGTGGTGTAGAAGTGCAGGGAGGTGCGCGGGCCATTGACACCAAAGATCGAGAGGGAGGCATCCTCGGATGTTGACGAGAAGCTGATCATGACACGGGCAAGAGCGCCAGGCAGGGCGATAAGCATGGGCGCATAGAGAAGACTCGGACGCATGGCGATCGAGGTTTAGTGGTACGTCGATGGTAAGTTCAACTTGGTTCAGAATTACACAGTTCCGAGCTGGGAGAGGGGGGGCAGAGAAATATATCGGTGAATATGCAGGGTAGGGATCACACTGGTCGAGACGGGCTCCTCTCCTTTGATGATCATTGGAAGGAATGTGGGCACGAGACGGAGGCAGGGGTACAAAGCAGCACGTCGCAAGTGTGGACAGAGCTAAGGAGACCGTTATGGGCATGAGACAGGGCTAAGGAGACCGGCAAGGGCACGAACGATTGGAGTAAGCAGAGGAAAGGAGCGTCCGACCGTCTGAATCAGCGTCTGGGGGGCAAATCGGCAGGACGATTTTAAGAGGCCTTAATTGCCGGTGATCATATATGAAAGTAAGCTGGGCTATAGAGCGTCTCATAGGCCGAGTGTACCGCCCAGAAAGTGCTGCGCCTTGAGGCTCTGAAGGGCGTCACAATGTCACATCACTGCGCTAGCAATAGAGGAGATATAGGGCAGGAGCCAGATCTCACACAGCAGACCGAAATGGACAGCATTTCCTAATCTTGCATACCGACTGCTCAGTGCTATCTATACTTGTACAACTCTGCCGCGGACTGTAGGCTTAAACACGTATTGCACAACTACTTTCTCATACACAGCTGTTGAATGTCGGGAAGGGGCTTATCCTTGTCATCGAACACCTTGCAAGCCAGCTTCATACCGCCCTTCTCTGCGCAAGGCTGTGCAGCCGTGTCCGACAAGCTCGCGAGCTTCCACGAAGTAGCGTAAGTACCTCCGCCGTAGGCACTGAAGTCTTTGTTCGAGTCGAGATCGCCGCTTGGGATGCCTTCAATGGAGCACTAGTGCGAGTCAGCAGATTCACCATAACGAGTCTGACCTCTGACGTGGAGAGATACTCACATCGACGTGCTTGCCTTCCGAAGTGTGCCTGAAGGATGCATTGCCTGGCAACAACTTGGAGTCGGTAGGATTTTTGTCGGCAAATGCGAGCTTGTACGGGTTTTGCTGGTCGCTGGTGGTCAGGAAACCTAGGGTCTCCCGCGGGCCATCGATACCAAAGATCGATAGGGTGGAGTCTTCGGCCTTGATGGTGACCAGCACGTTGCCCAGAGCGCCGGGCATGGCGATGACAAGGGGCACGAGAAGAGGACTAAGGCGCATGACGATCGAAATTCAGGAAGATTGGATATACTCGTATAGGCGCAGAGTTCTGACTTGGAAGAGGCCAGGTAGACTGTAGGGCTATTTGTCGTGAAAGCAGGGCAGGAGTAGCATCATATCGATAGGCAGACTCCGTTGTTGACGACAGGGTGAAAGGTGGGCACGGGGCAGAGGCAGGGGTAAAGAAAACATAGGTGGTCTGAAGTACAAAGAAAGCTAGAGGAGAACGGATGTAGGCATACATGATAGGAGGACACAGAGGTAGCGCCTGAGGGCCCGGCCGGGGAGCGGTCGAACGTGTGTCAGCCAGTCTGAGGCGCAGTCTGAGGCGGTGCAGTAGGGTATGTACTGCGTACTACGATAGGTGTGCACATCCTTTGCTGGCCGGATCATACTAAGGCCTGTTACGTGTCAGTGCTGGCATGCCCATTGTGGAGGGCTCGTGAGCCCGGGCGACAACAAGTCGCCGAGATCCCTTGTGAACGGATCTGTTTTCGAAGATGTCGCGCGTAAGAGCAGATTGAGCGTGAGTTCCCCTTTCGGGTTCATCAAAGGGTCATTCCTTTCAGATCCAGGGTTAGAGAGCGAGTTGAATGCGACTGGCGCGGTCGAAAGGTGTTCAAAAAGCCCGTGGACTGTGAGTCAAATCCATCCACTGTCCACTTGCCTTCGTTACCCAAGCTACTCGCCCAAATCACTTTTCCCCCTTGAGTCCGCAAACACCATGGCCGACGATCCCAGCAACCGAACCGAGCACACCAGCGGATCATGTGAGTGATGGTCGCTGTTGGGCCAGGAGACCGCTTCCTTGCGCGAGACAGATTGAGCTGACTACTCCAAGCTGGCGGAAGATGGGCAACGCGGATGGCCGAATTGCGGGCCGGTGCATCGGGAAAGGCCTCGAAGACCGATTACTCTAATCATCCGCTGTTCAAGGATCTGCTCAGGCTCGCTGATACTGTTGCGACCGCCCAGACGGAGTTCGAGGAGAGGGAAAGTCGGGCATCACGCCCGGCCAGCAACACGGCCGACAGGGCCGACAAGTGAGGACTCCTTTGCCTCAGAAAACTTGCCGGAGAGGGAGGGCTTGAGTATTCCGTGTTTTGAGGTCAGATGTATCGCTTCAACATGCGATAGATCGTGGTAAAGCAAACATTATTTCGTTGGGGCTGATCCTACGCGAGACCAGCCATCGATGGTGGCCGGTGGAGTTGAGATTTGGCGATCTGAAGGCTAAGTCATCGTGTTCGCCAGGCAGCCCAGACATCGTTTGAAATGCCCGCGCGGCACATCGATGATGTCAGTATCGTGTTGCCTCGATGCGCAATGCCGCACAAATCGGCCCGGCCAGCTTGAGCATGGCCGTGGGGGTATCAAAACCATCATTTGTCAGTGAAGCACCTCAATCATGCACATAAATTTCCAATTCTGCATGCAGCCGCCTCGCTCAAGCCTGGTCGCGCGTGACCTTGAGGTCGGAAAGGTCGGTCTGCGATCCGACCGCAATGCAATGCGGCGACGCCTGCTCAAACGACCTAAACATCAGCGACTAAGTCTCCCATCGCACAGCCCCGCTACTCACCTCGCATACCGCATCCTCCAGACCTTTGGCCTCTCCGCCTCCTGCACCAACAGCCTATCCTCCGCGGCCTGTTTTGTCAATTCGAGGTGCTTGTCGTTCCGCTCTGTCCAGAGCTGGGCGCTGGGTGTGTACTTGGCGAGCAAGCGGGTGATGTAGGGTGTATCGTTCAATGCTGACGAGTGAGCGTCGGGGGAGAGGGAGGGAGAGGCGGAGCCTTTGGCTGGGGAGGGCAAGTAGGGGTAGGCGACGACGAGGAGGGCGGTGAGGATTAGGGAGTTGCGCATGGCGGGGGAGAAGAAGCCTGGGACGTTAGCGCAACTGAGTATGGTACTTCCACCGGCGATCTTCTCTTGATACGCCGGTCCCAGACTGCCTGGCTCTAAGCATAGCGACTAACTTTCATGGGTGTCTGCGCTGGAATCACCATGGTGCTCATCTGCGCCATGACCTGCTCGCCTGGGCGCTGAGGAGGAGATGCAGCGAGCTGCCTGTATAGGCTGGGCGCTACGAGCCGCGTTGATAGCCTGAGCTGAGCGGGCGAGTGATCTTATTGACATGGCGGATAAGGATGAAAGATGGAGCAGAAGAGGAGCTCGCAAGGGTCAAGCAGGAACGGTATTGGTTGAGTAGAAGATAGGCGCCTGTCCGCTGCGCCAAGGATTAGGCGGTCTCCCGTCAGCCGAATAGGCTCAGCCAAAAGTGCCACACCCACGGACTCACCCATCTTCCTATAGCCCAGCCAAATCTTTATTTCCGGATAACGCCGCCCAGCCACAGCCACGAGATTTCGCCAGCTGAGCTGAGCTGTATTGTTCTCGCGCGTCTACCCTACACTAGCTAAACCTTACTACTCAATAGACACCTATACAAAATGGCGTCCATGGCAGCTACCCTCGCCGCCTCGCTTCCGGCACCCGTTGTCGCCCAAAAACCAAAAGAGCAGAGCTCATCCCAATCCGCCAAAGTCCCACAGCGCATGGAGGGCGTGTTGGATGTGGAGGCTGCAAGGGAGGTCGAGAGCGTCAACCTCAACAGCTTGGTGAGCTATGCGCTTGATAATGACGCTACCTGGAAACTGACCTTCAGGCCCTGCTCAAGATCATGAAGCACTCGACGGATATTCTGCCTCCTCCGCCATCAACGACCTATCAGCAGGACAGGAATGCTCCGCCAGCGACCAAGCTGTCGTCTCATCCGGATGCGGTCGGTGTGATCTTGGGACTGGATCTGGAGGGTGTGCTCGAGGTGGAGGACTGCTTTGCGCTGCCTGGCGGAGAGACAAATCTTGGACGTGAGTTGGGAGACTGGAACAATGCAAAGGTAGCGGGGTGGACGGACGGACGGGAGAGGTGAAGGGTGGCTGGACAGATCAGCCTTAGGGCTGTGGGGATTCGAGGCAGTACAGATGCTCTGGGGACAACGTTCACGGCGTAACAGAGAGCCATCAAAACTATTGCTGACATTCAGCCAACTCCTACTCCACCCACCTCCTTTCTCACCTCTCGGACGTCTCCACCCCTTCCTCGCCTATCGGTCTCTACCTCTCCACACACAATGGCGGCTTCCTCACTCGGTCGACGATCGACCTGCTGAACGCTGTCGAGAAGCTCATGGGGCGCGGAAAGGCTGTGCTGTTGGTGCACGATGCGAGCTCGAGTCGGGGTGATGGCGGCGTCAGGGCATATCGGTTGACGGAGGGCGGGAGGGCTGCTGGGAAGGACGGCAAGTGGGATGGGACATCGTGAGTCGCATTCTGACCATGGGGCGATAGATCTGGAGATGTCGGCGGGACAAGGAGCGCGGGGCTGGACAAGGTCAGAAAGGAGGGACGACCGGGCAGGGACAAGATTACACCAACCCCCGTGACTGTTCGCTAACCCTCAGACTCACTGAACACCGCCTGACTTCGTCAAATCTCCTCCAATCCCTCCCTATCACCACCTCCTCCCCACCTCTCCTCGCCGCCTTCCTCTCGACCCTCGTCTCCCCCTCGACCCCCTCGTCTTCCCTCAAATCCCCATCCACTCCCCTCCCCGCGGCCTTCCAGTCCCTCTCCAACCCCCTCCCTACCACCCTCCCCGCCTACCTCTCCGACACCCTCGACGCGCTCACACTCTACAACCACGAAGCCAACAATGTCGCTTTCCTCTCGCGTCAAATCGCGCGTGAAAAGACGCGCCACGAGGGTGCGATTCGGGAGCGGGAAGAGGAGAATCTGCGCCGAAAGAAGCAGGGGCTGGTCGAGTTGCCGTCGTTGCCGGCTGAGGCGAGGGGCGGGACAAAGGAGCCGAGCAGGCTCGAGTTGATGTGTCTACAGGGACAGGTGGAGGGGTTGGCGCATGGGATGGGGAGCGAGGCGGGCGCGGGGCTGGTCAGGTGTTACCTCTAGGTGATGGGGATTTTGGGTGTCCGTGTATAGAATATACATGCATTTGTTAGATAGCTGCTCGGCGAGCGATAGGTGTCACTGTACCATGATGAAGGTACTGCCCAAGCCATACAGGGTAAGAGGTAGATGCGAGACCGTCTTATGACCGAGGCCGAGGGAGCTCGAGGATTTGCCGAGGAATGACGAGGCCAAACTTAGCCCGGCCAAAAAGTCGCGCATTCACACTGCTTTGTCTCTTCCGCCTTGAGTCTGCTTCTATACACACCAAACTTGCAGTCCATCATCGTTGACGAGGCACAGGCTCCATCCTCCTCATACCAAAAAGCCTAGTCGACACTATGAACGCCTTTGCTTCCTCGTCAAGCTCGACACTGGCGGCGGTCCGCCGTTTCGGTCAACCCGTACGCGGTGCTCGAGCCCTCTCCCAGCTCAGGCGTCCCTCAACCCTGATGCTGCCTATAGCATTATTGGGCATCTCATCACGCCACATCCACTCCACAATAACGCAGCCCTCACCCCTATCTAACCCATCACGTCCTCCATCCATCCGCAGCCTTATTCGGGACCTACGTCCCCTCCTCATCGGCTCTCCATCCGCCTTCCTCCTCCGTCGAGGTATAACCACCGCCCCCTCCACCACTACCCCTCCTAGAACCTCCCGCACCGACCCCGACCCATCAGAAGAGGACGACCCCGAACCCGACCCAAACCTCTCGGCGTACGCGCGCCTCAAACTCCTTTTCAAGCGGTACGGATGGTACGCTCTGGGCATGTACACCGTACTCTCCGCGCTGGACTTTTCGCTCGTCTTTGTCCTGATCCACCTGGCGGGCGCGGAGCGTATCGAGCCCATGTTGGCGGGCGCCGTAGGGTGGTATAGGCGGCAGCGGTATGGCGAGGAGCGGGCGGCCGAGCTTGCAGTGGAAGCGGCCGAAGAGGCGGCGGAGGAGAAGAGGATAGCGGAGGCGGAGGAGAGGGATCACGGGAAGGGGAAGAAGAAGAAGGAAAAGTCAGGATGGATGAGCCGGACTGTTCTTGCGGAGATGGCGCTCGCGTATCCTATACACAAGGTCGCGCTGTTGCCTGTGAGAGCGGGGTTGACGGTTGCGTGGACACCGAAGTTTGTGGGGTGGTTGACGAGGCGAGGGTGGGTCGGCAAGGTGAGTCAAAGGGAATACGAGGTATCAAGGTGGAGTGATGGCTGACATGTCAGGGCGGGTACACGCGAGCGGCATCTCATGCGCAGGACAAGATCCGGACGGCAAAGGAGCGGGTCAAGGAGCGGGTGCAGGACCTCAAGCCGTGAGGTGGGGAGCAGAGACGATAGATCGCAGACCACCACAGCTCGTCTTGAGATCTGCATTGGTAGAGAGCTTGACCAGGTCACTGACTTGCTAATCTTAAATGATACATTTCTGACGACATCCATCAGTCCTCGGACTACAAGCTATAGGGGCGATCTATAAGAAGGGCTTCTCAGCCTGAGGGGTGATACGGGCACCGTGCCTGAAGCCGTCGGCCTCGGGGGTGTAGTCCCCGGTAGCGCTGTGGGCGGTGATGCGGTCTAGCCGTCAGCTCACATTTTGGACGGAATGGAGGAAACTCACTGTCCCAAAGAACGACCGAGCGGGGTTTCCAGCTCGCCCTGACTTGGAAGTCTTGACCCTGCGCAATGTGCGCGCTGGCTATCAGCGCCTGCCAACGATCGGAGGTGAAAAGACTTACTACAGCAGGTTGAGGATAGCCTCCGACTCTTCCTGCTTGAGCCCGACGATCCGCCTGGAGAAGCCCTTGTTGACAAACAGAGCCTTGGCGCCAGTGACGGGGTGGCGACGGACGAGGGGGTGGACATTCTCGACCGGCTCGCGCTTGATGACACCGCCACCTCGACGGGCATTGTCCGCTTGATCCTGGCCGGAATGGACGACCAAGAGCGTCTCGAGGTAGGTCCTGAATGAGGGCGAGAGCCTGTTGTACGCCTCTAATCATCAACTGTGGATCCACGCCAGAAAGAGAAGGTACTGACCGACTTGAGAGACGTAGGTGGTATCCCCACCTGACTCGGGCGTGGCGTAGAGGAACAAGGTGGTCAGTCCCGGCGGCTGCTCCTCGTACGTCACGTCGCTGTGCCACTGGGTCGAGGTGAGCTTGTCGGCATAGTAGTTGCGGACGAGGCTGGCGGCGCCCGGTCCGTCTGCACCGGCACCATCACGGTAGACGAGGTGGAACTGTTGGTACTCCTTTGGCTGGCCAGAGGTGGGGTGGGTATGGAGCCGGCCAAAGGTTCTGCACGTCAGCGAGTGTCTATGCTGAGGAAGGGGGGACAGGCTTACTTGCCCCAGCTCTCGAGCTGCCATTCGGGAGACTGATCGACAAAGTCTTGGTCCCGGAAAACGACGACGCCTCGCTGGGCGACATACAGCGCGAGCTGTCTGATATATCAGCCACTGCCCATCGCATCAAACGAAGAGACTTACCCCTTGGCTCTGGCGTCTAGCTGACTGAGCTGGATACCCTCGATCTCGGACCCGAACTTGGGGGTGAGCGAGGTCTCCTTGGCCCCGTCGAGGAAGGACCGGGGGTTGGCGTCTAGCAGAGCGGCGTGGCCCGGGTCGACATGCTCGAATGGCTCCAGCGGGGGGAGCTTGAGCCCGGGGTCATAGGACGGGAGGAATTTGGCGTAGGGATAGTCGGCGGGCGGGGTGGCGTGGGTGCTGGTTCCGCTGTGGGTGTTGGTGGCGACCTTCGGGGAGGATGGAGGGGATTGACCGAGGAGGTTGAGCTTGTGCGGCGCGGCAGCAGCGGCGGCAGTGGTTGACTCGGTGATGGTAGCAGTGGAAGGCATGATAAGGGACTTGGGTGGATGAGTTGTGGCTGAAGCTAGCCGAGGCGCTGGGCCTTATAGCTGGAGTGGAGTGGGGTTCGGAGTTCCCCACTTCGGGTCCAGCCGGTTGGGACTGCTCATCTAGCACCCCGCTCTCATGCTCCGCCTGCGAGATTGCGCAAGATTGCGCCAGACCACCGGGCGCAGATCCGGTATGTTGTCATCTGCGCACATATAATAGGGCGGACGCGTGCGAGGCGAGCACGTCGGGTCGTCGGGCCTCGGTCCATTCCGCCACACGCACCTGCCACGGTTTCATATGGTGCCTGATGTCGTCATCATCGAAACTGATGGCGTTTCGGACTAAACTAGCTTAAGCGTTGACGATGCGTTTCGACATCATCTTGTGCCATCCCTTTGCGCCATCCCCTTCACCGTCGATAAACGTGCTCTGAGAGCAGGTCTTCGCTCATGCCCACCGCATAACCCACCGCATAACAAGGCCGGTCGGTTGAGAGCTGAGCCTCGTGCAAGGCGGAGATAGGCGGAAGTGACGAGTCCAGTCGTGCTTCTGAGATTCCTCTCGCTATCCTTCAGACCAATTTGGGGCCCGAGATCTCAGACCGCCGGCAAATTCGGGCCGCTTACACTGGCTACTGTACACTGACCTGCGTCTTCATGCTGATAGCTTGACATGGGTGCAGCGTATGTCGTACGGACGCAGGAAAATGGCGCAAGATGGCTGGTGATGGCATGACTTGCCAGCGGGAACTGTGCCTCCTATATACCAGCCTGCGGGCAAGTATACTGACCAGCCCCTCCCAGCCATACCTTCACAATGTCGACCCCTCTACCCGGCCGGAAACCCTCAGACACGCCTTCCTCCACCCTCGATGGCAGCTACTCTGACGACAAGTCCTCCATCGAAGTACCGACCCCACCGAACGGTCAGCTCGCCCCTCTGCCTCTCGCCACCAAGGAAGAGACCAGCTCTGGTTCCGCCCTGGCCGTGTGGCTCTTGCAGACCCTCCGCATCCGGCCCAAGGGTCGAGAGCACCTGAATGAGCTTGACGCCGTGAGTCATCTCTTCCGTCCGTACACGACATTGGCTGACAAACAGGTCGCGACGCAGCCGAGCGTATTCGACACGGATCAGGCGGAAGAGTACCAGAAGCTGCTCATCTCGCCCGAATGGGAGAACTTTGAGGCGTTCGACCCGAGCTTCAGGTGGACATGGCGGGAAGAACGCCAGACTCGGCGGATCATTGACTGGAAGATCATGGTCAGTCCTTCTTGATCACAGCTAGACCTGCACTGACCTCCAGGGCTGGGTGGCGGTCATGTTCTTTGCGCTCAACGTGGACCGAGGGAATCTAGGGAATGCCGTCTCGGACAATATGCTCGATGATCTCAAGTTGACACAAGCGGACTATGTATGTACGGATCCAGGCTGAGCTGACCGCAGAACCTGGGAAACACACTCGCCAAGCTTGGGTTCCTCCTCGCTGAGCTCCCTTCGCAGCTCATCTCCAAGCGTCTCGGCCCCGACAGGTGGATCCCCATCCAGATCTGCTGCTTCAGCTTCATCTCGGCCATGCAGTTCTTCCTCACCGGTCGGGGGTCCTTCCTTGCTACTAGGTTCTTGATGTAGGTCTTCCGACATGATACAGCAATCGTCACTGACTGTCAGTGCGGTCTTCCAGGGTGGCTTCATCCCCGATATCGTCCTGTACCTGAGCTACTGGTACCCCAGTAGGCAGCTGCCGTTGCGTCTTGCCTTCTTCTGGGTGGCAGCCGATTTCAGTAAGTCGCCCTCGACCCCCGTGAAATCAAGCTGATCATCAGCTGGAATCTTCCGGGGCTTTGCGGCGGTCGGTCTGCTCAAGATGCGTGGTATCGCAGGCGCGGCAGGCTGGCAGTGGCTCCTCCTCATCGAAGGTCTCTTGACTCGTGCGTACACCCATGCTCACCCTCTACACTCCAGTTGACACCACAGTCCTCATTGGTATCGCCTCATTCTTCCTTATGCCCACCGCCCCCGCCAAGACCAAAGCGTGGCACCGTCCCAAAGGCTACTTTACCGACAAGCAAGTCAAGATTATCGTCAACAGCGTAATCCGGGACGACCCGGGCAAGGCGGGCATGCACAATCGCCAAGCACTCACAGTCAAGATGATCCTGAAGGGTCTGGCAGACTACGACATGTACCCGCTATACCTCATCGGTCTCCTCTTTGGTATCCCCGGCTACCCCGTCGCGAGCTACCTCACCCTCTCATTCCGCGGTCTCGGCTTCAGCGTCATCGATACCAACCTCCTCACACTCCCATCCACCGCCTGGTCCATCATCAACTTGCTCGGAATCACCATCGTCTCCGAACTCGTCGATAACCGGTCGTTCGTCTCGGCCGCTCAGAACATATGGTGGTTGCCCAACTTTATAGCTCTGGTCGCGGTCAACAACCCCTCTTCTTGGCAGTACTTTGCCATCTCGACTGTACTTCTCGCTTATCCCTAGTGAGTACCCTAGCCTTGACTTGATCAGAAGATCAGAGCTGACGAGCAGTGTCCACGCCATACATGTGGCATGGACCAGCAGGAACTCTGGCTCAGTCCAGACAAGGACAGTCGCATCAGCGTGAGTCGATTTCCGAAGTAAGCTGATCATTAGCGCATACAATATGATGGTCCAGGCCAGTGCTATGATTGGGGCAAACAGTGAGTCTTGTTCACTCCCCAGACCTGCGCTGACTCGGCAGTCTATGTAGCCGAAGATGCTCCGCGATACTTTAGCGCCAACAAAGGTCTCATCGGCTTAATCGTCTTCAACATCGTGAGTCCATCCTTCTTCCAGACTGGACTATGGCTGACTTCAAAGGTCGCTCTGTATCCCGGTACCTACTTCTACTATCGCTGGCGCAACGCCTCCAAGGCTAAGATCTGGGATACGTACACGGAGCAACAGCGCACCGTGTACCTGCAGACCACGACGGACGTGGGCAATAAGCGGTGAGTACAAGTCGCAATCTGTGGCCAGTTCGGGCCGAGGCTGATCACTCAGATTGGACTTCAGATTTGCCCTGTAGAGCTTTATGCTGAAGAATCAAGGTGGCAATTATGAAGGCTGCTATATAGAGTCCAGCATGCAAGTGATAGAATCTTCAGCTGGTCATGAGCGCTTTGGTCCTTGGCTCCCGCTGTATATACTGAAGGTGACTGTACGACGAGCAGGAATGTGCGAGTAGTCCCATGCGCGCTGTTGCTTGTCTGAAGGAGGTGATGGGCGTGAACAACCCCTCGCAAGCAGGCATCATTTGTCTTGAGCTTGGCTCACTGGCTCGGTGACCTTAATCGATACATCACTTCTGACATCTAGCACGCAAATCTGTTATACTCACGGCGCTACGAAGTACTTTTGCCATTGAAAAGGAAGAAGGACCAGGAATGCTTGCGAACGGTATGCGTCCCTTTCCAGTCTTCCCCCTCCACCTTGCTCACCGCCGGAACGACTGTGTCGGGGCTGTGGAAAGTGTTCTGCTCAAGTCAGCTCATCACTGCACTCACGCTCCAGCAGGATACTTACCACTGCCTCAAGATCGTCAGAGTACATCTCGTGGATCTCCACATGGTCGAGATCTGTCAAGTCAGCTCGGGCCCTCTCTTTGGTGACATGACCGGGGGTAGGGGTGGGCAGATGGCGAGAGACAAGGCTTACCGAAAGCATCCAGCCTAAAGTCCGCCTTCCAATCCGCCGTCGGATGACGGTTGAGCACGCAGACCCGGATACTGATCCCGTCGGTCGTATCGACGACTATGGCAACGAGGTCGATGTATGCGGGTTGGAGCTTGAGGGTCTGAATGGTCACGGGAAATGTGGGCCCAATGCTGCACATCGTCAGCTTCTACTCCATCAGAAGCGTCCGACGGACTCACTAGGTATCGGGTTGAGCTGGCGTCGCCATCAGTCTCCCGTTCTTCATGTACTTGGAGAACAGCTTTAGCCTGCCTCATCAGCGGTGCCCTTCGCCCCCTACAGAATAGCCCAACTTACGGATAGAAAGTAGTCTGTCTCACTACGCCATCCTTTGTCGTCATCAAAGGCGCAATCTGTCCATCAGCGCCCGCTCCCTCAATCCCCCACTCCCCCACTCCCCCACGTTGAACTCACAACATTGACGGCTTGTGCCAGATTAGCGAGCCCGACCTCCTTGTGTTTTCGCACAAAGACGTTCAGCCAGCCAACAAACCCCAACATGTCCGTAAAGTCATACCACTGCTCCAATCCATTGTCCGCATTCCCTTTAGCCTTATCCCAGACGTTCCACTCGTCAAACGCGATCTTGACTTCGCGCGGAGGTATATCGAGCAGCGCGCGCTCATTGTTCGCGAGGTGAATCAAGGATTGACACACGTCGATGTACAGCTCAACGATGGCAGGACCGAAGACGTTCTTTTCGTAAAGGAAGCCAGGAGGGGAGCGTTCGTGATAGACCATAGAACTGATGTATTAGCTTGGGCTGAGTGCGAAGGGGCTGGTATGCACATGGCCAGTGAGTCCGCAGGGGGTAGGGGAGGGAAGGGGAGGAGGAGGGTTTAGCTCGGGAGCCGCCGGGCGAAGTGTCTGGACCTGCAGGAGAAGACTGGAGCTTTCAAAGGGAAGAGGCCCAGGGGCACAGGAGGAAGGGTGGAATGAGGCAGAAGGGTGAATACGGGGTAGCGAGGCTCTGGAACAGCCAAGGCGGGGATGAGTGCAAGGAAAGGCTTACTAGAAGTGGATGGAGTGCAGATCGACATAGCCGACCATCGTAGCCAGTACCTCCCGATCCCAAGCGGTCGCTCCCTGCCGAGTCAGTCTGCTGCTCGCCCTCATCCCCTTCATACTCACATTGTGCCCACACGAGACAAGCTTGATAGTAGGATCCACCAGTCTCAGGGCGTGCGCCCAAGATTTGGCCTTCATGGTGTACTCTGTCGCGCTCATGTTCCCCACCTGCCAGGGGCCGTAGTCTACTGATCAGCCCATCTCTGATTATACCGAGACGAGCTGGCTCACTCTCATTTCCAAGTCCCCAATACTTGACGTTATGCGGCTCCTCCCTTCCGGTGTTCTGTTTTCGGAGCTTGGCATATCTGCCGATCAGCCTTGCTCGGCAGGCTGAGAATGAAAGTCTCACTTGCTGTTGCTAGTACCATTGCAATATTCCACCCATGCAAGAGCTTCTTCTAACGTCCCAGATCCCACTGCTGTATCAGCACAGTCTAGTCCAGCGTCAATTCGAAACATGAGGTACTATTGAGGCAGATGTAAGGCTCAGCCCCAAGACCCTGGCAGTACTCGACATACTCGTCCGTGCCGAAGATGTTCGGGTCGTCCGAGAGCCACGCGAGCTCGATCGTCTTGGGCCTGTCCGCTATGGGTCCTATGCCATCTTGCCAATGATAGTTCGACACAAAATTGCCTACCTCATCAGCATTTCCCTTTCTCCCGCCTCGCATTTGCAGCAGCCAGACGTACCTCCAGGCCAGCGCATCATCGGCACCTCCAACTCGCCGTCCGACGCCAGGATCTCCTTGACATCCTTTCTCCACCCAAGCCTTCCCTTGGCATGAGCCGTCCCGTCATCCTGCTTGATCAGCAGCTGGGCCGGGCTGGGATTTCGGTAGTCGTCCACGATACCGCCGTAGATACACCGCCCGAGATGCTCGAGGAAGCCGCCGTATAGGAGAGCGCTGATGGGAGGCTCGCTGGGGTGTACTAAGTTCTGCGCGCTAAGGAAGAGAGGGACGCTCTTAAGTTCCGAAGGGTGCTTGGGAGAGGCAGGAGGGGCCTCGCCGGCTTCGCGCTGAAGAGCGAGGCGGGCGTGTTTGATGTAGTGCGCTTCGAACGCGCTGTTGACTGAGGTGGTCATCGCGTCTGGTGAGGGGAAGCGAAGGATCAGCTAGTGTAAGAAGGAGAGGTGAGTACTGAGTGAGGCAGTCAAGTACTCAAGTACCCCGACGTCCCGACCGGGCCGAGAACGGGATGAAGACTGAGTGGGGTGATGCGGTCCGCCGGGGGCAGGATGCTACCTTGAGCCCCGACGGACCATTGACTCTTGCACTAGCACCCAGCTCCACATCGGCGTTGAACGAGTAGAGTATAGAGTTACAAGACTCGATGGGGTCTCAAGATGACATTCCTCAGTTAGCGGGGTATATCCGGCCCCGAAGCCAAGCTGAAGTTCGGGCCATACATCTCTGTCAGCTGACTACCACTACTCGGCAAGCTCGGCATCTCCACTAGCCTCCACTCCACCTAACTACCGTATATGGTCCGAGAATCCGTCCACCGGCTTCCATGCCATATCGGCCACACCATACTGAACTTCAAGCTGCTCTACCGATCTAGCGCTCTTCGGACTTCGGTATTGATCAGACCCGGAGTGGGGCCAACGAGATAGATTGAGGGCCGAGACACCCCACGGTCAAAGCGACCGGCGGACGAGCGAGTGTCAGCTGACATCGCTGACTGCTGGGCCCGAAGATGCGCAGCGTCTCTGAGCGCAAGCCTATCGATCTCCTCCGGAGCGTCCATCAGAAATCGTCCGTCTCCCCATGAGCACGGTGGAGCCTGATAGAAATGGTCCGGTCGGCTGGCTGATCGGTAAGGAAAGGACGGTAGCTCATAACAGGATGACTTGAGAGCCACTTCATCTGATCTACTGACTCACTCTGTACGCGCCTTACCGCCCATCATCTCCAGTCATTCATCATGTCCAGCATCGAGAAAGTACCGGTATATTCGACCTGGAACAGTGGGTTCCTGGGTCCTGCTGGCTGGATGGCCATGTTGGTCAGTCATGCTGATCAGCGTAGACAATACTCATCCACAATGGTGGCGCGATAAGGGACTTCGGAAGATGGTACTTTGCCTGACTTCGATTTACGCCGCGTGCTTCACCTTCGGAGTAAGTCTGTACCTGTACTCACATTTTCCCTACGCCTTGACTGAGCTGACGGAAAAGTACGATGGCTCCCTTCTCGCCTCGCTCCTCATCATGCCCCAATGGAAGGCCTACTTCAACAACCCGGTCGGGAATACCCTCGGCCTGATCGCAGCCAGCTTCTACTTCCGTTAGTTGGCTTCGACTCTCCCTCCTACCCTCCGACAGGGCTGAGCTCACCCAATAGCCAAGATCGTCGCGCCCATTCCCGCGGCCTGGTGCTCCGACCGATATGGCCGTCGACCCACCATGTTCATCGGGTCTTGCATCTGCATTGCCGGCGCACTGGTCGTCTCGCTCTCGAATTCGCAGAACATGTTCATCGGAGGTCGGGCGATCCTGGGCTTTGGTTCGGGATTCAAGCAGACTGTTGCACCCTATTACCTACAGGAGCTCGCCCATCCGGTGAGTATCGATTCACATCAGTACCTTGTCACCGCTCTCCCCAGCTTCACTGCTCGCGGCGTGAGGACTGCAATGCTAACGTATCAGCGAATTCGAGCAGCCTGTGGATCCCTGTACTACCTCTCGTACTTCCTCGGCACGATCTGCGCCGGCTGGTTCGGCTTTGCGGTCCTCGGCTGGCAGTCCGAGTGGTCATGGCGAACCTTGACACTTCTCCAGGCCCTCGGATCCATCTGGACCGTCCTCCTCGTCCTACTCGGTGTCATGTCCGAGTCGCCCCGCTGGCTCCTCAACGTCGGGCGGAAAGACGAGGCCCACCGCGTGATGGCGAAGTACCACGCCAACGGGGATCTAGACGACGAGCTAGTCGTCAACGAGCTGGCAGAAATGGAGGAGGTTCAGCGAACCGCCGTCGAAGCCAACGCGATCTCGCTCCGCGAATTCATTCGTACGCCTGGAAACAGGCGGCGCACTGCCGTCGTCGTTGTCTCAGCCAGCGGAACTCAGCTATCCGGCAGCGTCCTGATCTCGGCGTACCTTGGACCCATCCTCACGAGCGTCGGTATCACCTCGCCATCGCAGCAGGTCGCCCTGCTCTCCGGGCTCAACATGCTCGGCCTCGTGGTCGTTGTGCTTGTCGCGTCGTTTGGACTGGAGAGGATCGGGAGGAGACCGATCTGGCTGGTCGGCTTGACAGGTCAGGCAGTCTTCTTCTTGGTCTTCATCGGTCTGTCGGCGGGATACGACGCGACCAAGAATCCAATGATGGGGGTCGCAACGATCCCGATGATCTACCTCTACTTTGGCTGCTATGTGAGTGCAGTGCATCCGGAAGTGCTGGCGAGGCTGACGATACAGTGTGCGACCTGGTCAGCATTGAGCGCGATGTACTGCACTGAAATCCTGCCGACCACGCTTCGATCCAAGGGTATCGGAATCTACATCTTTGTCCTGTCAATCGCCGTCACCTATAATCAATATGTCAATCGTGAGTGTTCGTCAGAAGCGGCCTAGAGAGTGCTTTGCTGATCGCCCAGCTATCGCACTTCAGGCTATCGGTGAGTAGCTTGAGCTATAGGTCTATCTTGAGTATCGGGGGTGAATACTGACAGAACAGCTTGGCGATACTACTTCCTCTTCTTTGCGCTGCAGCTCTTCTTCCTCGTCTTTGCGTACTTCTTCTACCTTGAGACCAAGGGTATGACGATGGAGGAGGTCGGCAACCTTTTTGGTAGGCTACCTCCACTACTGCTGTCATGGTCGGTGAGAGAAACATGCTGATATCGGGAGATGGCAAGGACCAGGTCGAAGCGATCCAGGCCAGGATCTATGAGCGGCCTGCACGGAAGATGGACGGTACGGAGGTGGAACATGTCGAGGTCAAACAGTGATGAGCTACGATCCTCAGTGCCAAGTCCAGAATGATTGAGATGTCTTGTATATAGCTTCATGGCACCGCTCCATATACACCATGTAGCAGTAGTAGTGTCTTGACACTTTAGTGTGGACCACCTCCACCTTGGAAGCTTGGAACGTTCGACGTTCGATCGTCCGTCAACTTCCTTTACACCGTCAATCCACCTTCTTAGCCTTGCTTGTCTACAAGATGAAGCCGAGCGTGCTTGTGGCGATGTCTAAACGCATCCCTCGACCACCTCCAGCGGCTCTGCAGCTCGGTCGATCGGGGAGCAGTACCTCTCGCTGGATCGCAGCTCGAGATCGGCCAGACCATGAATTCGAAACATCGACATGCGTCCTATCTCACCGCCGAATGCATTCCACCTCCGCTCTTCCGCGCGCTCCGCCCCCTCGGCCCATGTACACCCCTTTCGCACCCTCACCTTCCACAGAGGCGCTTCACCCGCAGCCTCTCCCACGCAGTATCAACCCCTCCTTCGCCCTCTTGCTCCTGACTATCCCTCATCCCCCATCCTCCTGGCCGGCCAAGCTCGACTTTGCGTCTCCTCTCCTCGGCCTCGCTTCGCGCGCTCTGAAAGCAAAGGGCGTTGTAGTGAATGCGGTATGGGACGGAGTTGGCTCTTCGGCGGAGTTTGATCTTCCTGAGGAGGGGGAGGAGGTGTATCCTGCGCGGCTGTATTGGCCCGATGGGACCTCGCACGCTTTCAACAAGTTCTCGAAAGGGACGATCATGTCTCGGGAGATGAAGGAGCTGTTGGGACGGAAGGTTGATAAGGAGAAGGCACTGAGTCCGGGGGACGGGCAGACGTCAGGGGAAGGGCAGCAGTGGGAGGTGCTGGTCTGCACGCATGGAAATAGGGATTGTCGGTGTGGGGACACGGGTGGGGAGGTGGTTCGTGCGCTGAGAGCGGATATAGAGAAGAGGGGACTGCAGGAGAAGGTGTCTGTCCGGGAGGTAGCGCACGTAGGCGGACACAAGTGCGCAACTTCTTATATCAGGCTTAGAGCCATTGCTGACACAACAGGTACGCTGCCAATGCCATTGTCCTCCCCTCGTTGGATATGATGTCCAATCTCACTTCGGAGCACGTTCCTCACTTCCTCTCGTGGATCATAGACGGTAGAGATAAAGCGGACGATATGTGGCAGCACTGGCGCGGGCGGTACGGGCTGTCAGAGGTGGAGCAGGCGGGGGTTTGGGGCGGCGTCGCCTGGGCGCATGGCGAAGAGAAGCGAGCCGAGGACAAGGCGGTCAAGGCTGGGTCTGTGGCTCAGACATCGCCGGCGGAGAAGGTGGGAATCAGGTTCAAGACGTACGAGGGACTAGTGAGGGAAGTGAGGGCTGGAGTTGGGGAGACGTTGCTGGAAGTAGGCAAGAGAGAGGGCTTGCCTGCTATCGAAGGAGTATGCGGAGGGAAGCTCGGTAGGTCCCGCCATACACTCGGGGGGATCGAGCTGAAGGGCAGAATGTGCGACGTGCCATGTCTATATCCCTTCGTCGGCACCAATACCGGAACCTTCAGAGGAGGAGCTGGACGTGCTTGGCTACGCGCTGGCGTATCGGGATGGTGAGAGTAGACTAGGGTGCCAGATCAAAGTCACGAAAGAGCTGGCCGAGTGGGCTGCAAAGTCTGGCCAGGAAGGCTTGATTGGTCTACCAAGATTTTGAGGGGTGTTAGTGAGAATTAGCATCAGTGTAATCTGCTCTGATGTGATTATGCCAGAGACGCCTCCGTTAATTGTTGGTTATGCGATCCCCTATCGAGGCCTGACTGTTGACAGGACACGTACGTTTCTACATTATCTAAAGGGATCACGGAGTGGTGACCCCCTATACCGCTGAGCCTTTCCTCCTCCTCGCCAGGTAAGGCCCTCGGCCACCTCCTCCCGTCTTCTAGCCATCCTCTCGACAGCTGCACCTCAACCCCTTCTACAGACTCGGCTATGGCCTGCCTCCGTATCTCGCTATCCCCCTGACATCCTCCAAAATCTGCGAGAGCGTCTCGGTCGTGTCGTCCTGACCCATATGCCTATCCAGACTGGCACATCAGCTCATCCCCGGCAGATGTCGCCTTCGCGGACATACCTTGGTATTAACGCCACGGCGACCTCGACGGACTCAGGCCTCAGATACAAAATCTGCGCGACCTCGAACTTGTTGAGGAACTGAGTATGTGCCATCAGAGCTCTGTTGCGCATGAGTACTGGTCGCGTGCCGGGTCGCACTCGCCTGTTCCGGCCGAGGCTGAGTCTCAAGAAAACTCACGTTCTCATACTATCCACAACGTCTGACGCTGCATTGGAGAACTCGCTGACGTATTCGCTCGTCAATTTATACACCCTGTTGTAGTCAGCCTCACCTCAGTACGGCAAACAGCCGCGCAAAGTGACCAGCCTGACTTGTTATCTGGTGCTTTTGGTGCTCCCGGTGCGTTCCTCGTGGCCGCTAATAACAGTTGGACTTCCATCACCGTCAGAGCTTCGCCATCTGCGAATTCTGCTCGGATTGAGCTCTGTACACCATGACTGCTCTGAGCTTAGGGTGGCTGACCTCCGAATTGTAATTTCGTCGCATCCTCCTCGACGATCTATTATCGAGTGTCAACTGCTGATCTCTTTTGGTATATCGCCAGCTCTGAGGCTGACTTACGACCGGGCGCTTTTTGGATGGACCTGCTTGAGCTGACATGATAGCTTGGGATGAGAGGAAAGCACAAAGAGGTAGATGGATGTCTGGGTCGAGCAACAAGTCATGCAGCGCAGGAATGAGTCGCGGCGGCGATCGCCGGATGCTTTACGTAATGACCCCAACGATAACAAGCTCAACGACCTTTTGGGTGACCCAAAAGACATCCTCTTTCACCCTTACTACCATCAATCACTGTACTCACAGTCAGCAGAGCAGAGGAGAGATCAGAGGAGTGGATATTAGGGACTGGCAGGCAGCTTGAATGTACGCAAAACGTCTCACATACGAGGCACAGCAGATGATAGCATAGACCCTTCATGATCGATCCCTTGCTCATTTTATAGCGGTGTGACGTCCGCGATCAATATCCATCATGGAGACACGGAGCCCTGACGCTTCGACACCTCCGACATCTACTCGCCGACGCGGCTCTCAGTACTTTACCCCTCCATCGGCGTCGCCGGCAGCATCAGGGAGCAACCGAGTCTCCTCCGCAGTAGACTATTTCGAGAGTCGGTCGGAACCTCCATCGCCTCGGTCTGCTCCGCGACCTGTGGTCTCAAGGAGACCCAGCGCGGCGAGTGGGATCGGCGAGGAGAAGGAAGGCCAGGAGGTGCTGGACAAAGCGGGAGGTGGAGCAGGCGGATCCGGAGGGAAGGGAAGAGGGAATGACAGTCGTGAAGGGTCACCTACGCCCGTCAAGGGGGTCGCAGGGAGACGAACAGCCATCTCGGGTGAGACCACACCAACACGTCCAGCTCCCAGAGCATCACTTTCGGGCTCGCGCATCCCTATAGCGTCGAGCTCGGGATCGGCTACGCGTCTTGCCCCTCGAGCGACACCACCACTCTCCGCTGGTTCACCGGGATCGGTACCACATCCTCGAAGTGTATCACAGGGACAGGCAGGGCCCAGTCGGCTGCCAAGGCCAGTGCGTCGGGTCTCTGCTGCTACGAGTGCAACAGCGAGCACGTCAAGCTCCCGCTCCCAAACCCCGGCAGCTCCTTATCCCGGCTCGAAAATACCGGTGCTCTCCCCGCGCAGACGGCCACTTCGCCCATCAGACTCAATAGAGTCGATCCGCACGTCATCCTCGGAGGCTGCACCCAGAGAAGCTGGTATTCCAGAAGACCCGGATCCACAGCCGGGCACGACCGTGCCAAGGGTGCCTCGAACCCCTCCTCCCGGTTCACGCCGCACATCCTACATCCTGTCCAACTCCTCACCATCCCATACATCGTCATCCCCCCCTCCCTCACTCGGACGCGGGCGGCGGCCCTCCTCAGGAAGCATCGGCTCTCCCGGTCGGCGACCTTCGGGACCGCGTCCCCAATCTCACACGCCCCGGACTTCCATCACATCCATATCGAGCCTACTGTCAGATGGGAGCGGAACAAAAGGTGCAGACAACCGGAGACTGAGCCGCTCTGGGCGGTCCTCCTCTCAATCAGTCACTGAGGTAGATCAAGAGTCGATCTCTGTGCGTCCGCACGATGCGGCCCATCCCCTCTCCACCTCTACTGCTCCCGAAACGGACCCCACCACTCCAATTCGACCCCTCCGCGTCGACACCGCCCCTCGCACGTCCTCCATCGCCCCTGATGAGCGGGCCCTGCTCACTGCTCGGCCGCCGATCTCCCCTCGACTCTCTTCCCGCGAGAATCTGATCACTATAGGCAGTGTCCAGGAGATGATTGCTCCGCCCGGTCGGCCGCCAATCGATGCCAAGCGGAGAGCATCAACGGCGGTCCATCTGGGTGAGGTATCTCCGACGTCTGCAAAGGTGCAGGTAATGCCGCCTTCGGCCCCGCCAGACCACTCAGACTTTATGCCAAGTCCTACCACCTCTCAACGCCCCAGTCGGGTCGGAAGGAGAGGGAGCCAGATACCTCCTGATTCCGACTACGCCGCACCACCCGCTGCCATTCCAGACTTTTCTGAGCGCGGTGCAACCCTCCCCCGTCAGAGTCCCAAACCAGAACGGAACCGTCAAGGCCTAGTTGTCGACACCTCGGCGATCGCTATTCCTCGGCGGCAATCTAGCTCGGGAAACAGTCCACCCATCCCAGCCAGAAATCCAATGCGTCAATTGGCTTCTAGGCCAGAATCAGCTGCGTCAAGCCGACGAATGGCCTCCGGATCGACCAAAGGGGACTCACCCATCACCCGCACACCTTCGCTGTTCCTCGACTCGCCAGCAGAAGAGGCGGAAGAAGGGGTTTCACCAGGTGGACGGAGCTCGGGGAGGTTACCGCTTTCCGCGGGCAACAAGGATGACCGATACTCGAGCGGTACAAGGAGGAGTCAAGCGGGGTCAACGGATAGCAGGCGGACTAGGGAGGATGGGTCTCGAAGCGCGCACGGGGAGGGAGAGTGGAGCACCAAGCGGCGCGGGAGAATTATGGCGCCTGGTGAAATGGAGGCGATGATCCAAGCTGCGGACTGGGAGGTGGAGCAGGTGAGTAAAGTCCCGATGATATATGAAATTTAGCTGAAGGTCAGAAAACATCCCTCGAGATCGCGTCGGCCTCGTCTGGGAAGGCAGCTCCTGAGGTTGCTACCGAGCGCCAAATCACCCCACCGATCCCTACCACCACTACCACCTTTTCCACACCTCTACTTGCTCCATCGAAAGCTCCGCTCACACCGGAGCCTATTCGACACACTCCGACCAAATCCCCCTCGATGCCGCTGCTCGGACATGGCTCGCCGCCGTCGAAGGCGTCTCGCTTACTTGGCCTGTCCCCGTCGGCTCAGCCCCACCTGCGGAGCGGGACCGACCCAATGGCGGCGCAGAACCGACTCCTCCCTCCACCTATGCTCCGCTCGCCCACCACACCCAACATCTCGGCGTCGGCCCAGGCCAAAGCTCCTGAACCCCCTGTCAGCGCCGGCCTCTCTAAGCGATCCCACCTCATCCGCGAGATCGCCATGACGGAGCGCGCATACGCGACGGACCTCGCTCTCCTCCGGGATGCGTTCATGGTGATCAGCCAACAACAACGCCGTCCCTCCGTTCACTCCATGGCGGACAGCATGAACGGCAGTCTCAGCCCAGGCTGGGAGATCATCAAGAACTCTATGCCCGCCTCGCAGTCCATGGACAGTCGCCCTACATCGGGTTATTCCCTTCAATCCACCCAGGCCAATGTGCCTCCTCCGGCCTCGCCACTTCCTAGAAGTCCTTCAGCATCCGCCGAGATCGGCGGAATGAGCTCGTACTTTGCTTCTTCCACCTCTCTATCACCTCTACCCCACTTTAGCCCTCGCACCTCCGTCATTGGGGCGAATATGGCTTCGCCCATCGGCAAACCCCTCAGTCCGGCCGATATTCGCGCCATCTTTCTCAACATCGACCAGCTCGCGTCTGCCTCGGAGGACCTCGCGGTGGAATTCGCGCGCGCAATAGGGGAAGAGGAAGCTGGTCCGGGCGTTACAGGCCGGGAAGGCGAAGGCGGGACAGACAAGCTCGGGGAGGTCTTCATGACGAATCTACCTCGTATCCGGCCCCTGTACAACTTTTACTGCGCTCGTCAATCTACCGCCTCGGTCCGGCTCGTCGAAGTCCAGGCGGATCCCTCACACTCCACCTACCTCAAAGATCGATGGGAGCAGATCCGGCCCCATACACACGCGTGGAATCTCGATTCGATGCTCATCAAGCCGGTCCAGCGAATCACAAAGTACCCCCTACTCTTTGATGATTTGCTAGCGTGCACGACGCCGGTACATCCCGACTACTTTTCGATTCGGTCGGCGGCGGAGCAGTGTCGGGCCATGGCGCTGGAAATTGACGAGGCGAAGCGCCGGAAAGATCTTGTTGCCGGAGTGATATCCAAGAAGCCGGTCTCCAGTGGACCTGGTGCGCTCGGTGGAGGGAGTGGGGCAAAGACCCCAAAGAAGAGCGGACTGAAGCTCTTCCGAAAAGATAAGGGAGGGGCGAGTACAATTTCCCTAGCCAACACCTTGGCGAACCCGTCCACCGCTTCGCTCGCTACTGCGTCGACTGCCACACTCGTCCCCTCCCCAACGGATCTGCTCGGCGGTACCATCCCGCAGGTCTCGTTCACCGAATATCGGCTCCTCGTGGAGAGGCTGGAGGATGCCGAGCGGATGGTACGAAGGACAGGAAGGGAGGTTGTGCAGTATACCGCGGCGGCCAAGGAGGTGTTTGTGGCGCAGTTGAACCTCGTTGCGAGCTGGGAACGGGTCGTCAAGCTGGATGGAACCGATCCGGGAGATAAGCGTCTCAGGGCGTTCAGGAAGGTCGGAGAAGCATTGATCGACGGATGCTGGGTGGAATTGGTGCGTCATACGTCACCCGCCGCGGGGCTCAGCTGATTACAGAACGCCGAGGTGCGAAACCAGGTCATGCCCGCCCTCTCCAGGCTGCTGGACTGCAGCGAGAACCCCCGCAAAGTCATACTCAAGCGGGATGGCAAAGCCGCCGACTACGCCCGGATCACACAGCAAAAGGATCGGTTGCGCACACCCGATCGTGGCACCCTTGACTCGGCGCGGGAATTCGTCGCTCTTCATACCCAGCTGGTCGAGGAGCTGCCAACATTCCTCGAGGGGTACATCCGGATCTTTGATCTGGCTGTCCTCGCCTTTTCGCGTGCGCAAGCCCGGTACCACTCGACGGTGCGGGACAAGGTCGACGCGTACCTCCGGACATGGATTGCCAGTCCCGCGACTGGTAAGGCTCAATCACCCAAGTCCGCCGTTCGGTCACCTACTCTATCATCGGACAGCCACACGATTGATCTCAACGATGATGACGGGGAGACGGCGCTGGAGCCTACCGCGGCCTCATCGATCGTCCAGACCTGGCAGGCCGCGTGGACGCCTTACGCGGACGCGATGGACCATTTCCGCATCACGCGGAGCGCCACCAAGAGCATGGCAGACCGGATGGCGAGCTATAGCGAGCGGACTGGTGGACGGGGGCATGTACGGACCGGATCCAACAGATCTGGAAACGCCTCTCCGACTGGTTCCATCAGCGCCTCGGCCTCGCGGCCAGATCTGAGGCATGCCAACAGCTTCTCGTCTGCTCAGCGCCCAGCTCCGAACGGGGCCAAGCTGGTCTCGCCCGCTAGCAGCGTACGGCGGATGGGCGCGGGCTCAACGGATACTGCCACCCGGAGCCGATCGGCCAGCCTCCTTATGCCCGCTCCGGCTAGCTTCTCCGTCACTCGTTCAGGCGCATCCAACCCGGCCTCCACGGACCAGAGTGACGCCATTTCGGTTGATCGTCGATCCTTCGGTCTACCCAAGATCAGTCCGAGCGAGGAAAAGACGTTCAGCGGGATAGGCCTCACGCCCCGGTCGCAAGCTAGCGGGATGATGCCTGATCCACCGGCCGTCGCGGACCTGGAGGGTCTGGAGATCGAACGGGTGCGCAGCGGCTCGTCCAGTCAGGTACAAGGACAAGTGGCGGTCGTGCCTCCTACGCCGCCAACTCGGAGTGGAGCGTCGACAGCGATGGGAAAGAGAGAGGGGGTTTTGGAGGACGACGCGGGCGAGGGATGGAGGAACGAGCGGGTGTTGTATCAGTGTGGTGTGGTGGCGGACTTGTAAGCTACCACAGACATGGTCAGAGTCCAAGCTAATTATTATAGCGATCCCACGGAAGTCGGAAGCAGGCGATATCGCAAACTCCGCTTCCTCCCAGTCGCGACTGGTGATCTCATCGAGTGAGTTCCAGCTACCTTGAGTATATCTGCATCGCACTGCTGACTTTGATAGCGTCTTCTACGAGGTCGGACGCATCGACGAGTTGCCCGCTTTCCCATACCCCGAGATCGGCGTGGAGAATGACGGGCTACTGGTCGGGCGGAAAGAGGACGGAGATATCGGGCTGGTGATCTGCAGCTTCCTCGAGCCCATCACCTAGCTTGGCGATTAGGTGGTGCTGAGAGGGTCTTTGGCGCTTTGGGACTACATCTGGAGGGAAGAGAGAGGTTGGGGAGTTGTATCTTTCGTATCAGGTAGACATCTGGGTCTCGCATTGCATCAAACAAACATGCTGCACCTGTATGGCCATGGCTGGACAGATGGATAACGTTTCACAGTGAGGAGCTCATCCACCAACTATGTTAGCTATATCTACCTGATCGACTATTCCCTATTATACTTGAGCTCACGACCACCTGACCAATCTGCGCTATAGCTACACAATCACATGATCTCTCCTCGAAATGACGGGCTAGTGTGACACTGTGCTGCTTGCGCCGGAAGAGCCTAGAGTTGAACCTTCCGAGACACACACCTGAAATGTCAGCTACTACGCCTGTGCGAGAAGGGTTAGACCTTACCACTGGGAACGCCCCCTGCTTGCCATCGTCTTCCCCACCTACGATCACACCTGTTCCCCACGCATCATCATACAATCTTAGCACCTTCAACTTCATCCCCGGCCGCAGATCCAGCTCGTCCGGCAGTGTCGCCTGATATGGCCAGAGGACCGAGACCTCTGCGCCCGTCTCGATCCACTTGTCTGGTGCTGTTTGGTTCTCGTCCCGTACGCGCGGAAGGACGATACCGGACGTTCGGACGCCCGGACCGCTGAGTGCTGATCCGGCTGCGCCGGATCCAGCAGCCGCTCCGAGTCCTGCCCCAGCGCCGCCGAGGGAAAGAGCAGATAGCATGCCCGGGATTGTGCCTGCGCTGGCTCGGTTCCCTGCGCCGCCCAGGAGACCGCTTGAGAGGGCCGATTTGTTGTGTCCGGAGTATACGGTATCGCCCCCCATGGTTGGACTGGACATGCCGGCGGTGCGTGAGTTGCCGATGAGACCTTTTTCGGATGCGTTGGGCTGAGGGGAGTTGGCGGAGAACAGGGAAGAGAGCCCTCCGGGTGTGCCGGCAGCGGCGGGCGCGAAGGAGGATGAGGTAGAGTGGCGATTCGCGGCGTTTCGACGACGTCGGCGAAGGCAGAGAAGGAGGAGAGCCAGTAAGGCGAGAAGCTGAACATCAGCGTTGTCGAAACATAAGAAGATATACTGCATACCAAGAGACCTCCTAGGACACCGCCGACGATAGCACCTGCCAACCGGCCCCCAGTAAGGGTCGAACTGCTTCCAGCATCGCTCATCGCAGCTGTCGCTGAGCTGGAAGCGGACGAACTTCCCGTCGAAGACGCGCTGGATGAGGTCGACGAAGGCTGGACTGGGAGGACGTAGCCGCACACCGAGACATCAGTGTTCGCTGCAGGGTCAGCTTCGCTCCAATCGGGATGGCGATACAGGCTCACATCTGTAGCAACAGCTGTCGACGTTGTTTCCTCGACAGAAGTTGCAGAGTTCGGCGGTGTTCGAGCCGAACCCGCAGTTCCCCTCGTTGTCCTGCCCAGAGACGCAGGTTTGGGTATTGTTGGTAGTTAGGGTGAACCAGTCGGTACAATCGACATAGTCCTTGAGCAGCGCCGCTTCCCGTCCGCCGTTGGTTGTATCGGGTCCAGGGCATGCAGTGGAGTTGACGAGATTCCGGGCGGAAGCTGCGTATTGGAGGCAGGTGGACTGGCAGAGCATCTTCTGGGATGTAGCTGCTGATGTTCCGTCTGACCGGTCAGCGCGTGTTATGACTTGTCAGGCGAGACCAAGCTTACTGTAGTTGGCCGTACATGCCCGTCCCCATACACTGTTCACCCAATTACTGCACAGTCTTGACCGCTCATACTGGATGACCCGCCCCGTCGCATTCGTACACCCCAGCTGATTGACAAATTTGGTCTGCTGCCATTGATCTGGGTCGACGAAGTAGTTGAGCGCCGCGACATCGAATTGAGCGACGGTCGTGACACCCGCGAGCCAAGGCCAGGCATTGGATAGGTTGGATGGGTTGATGTAGGCGTATTGGACTGGTGGATCAGCCGATTACTGGTAGAGATGGAGCCAGCAGAACTTACAGCCTGGACACGCTACACTCCCTAGCAGTCGAAGACACCCATTGGAGTCTGCCGTCTGACTTTGTCCCTCAACTCCCCATGCCGCCAAAATCGCAGCGACTGCTGAAAGAGCCGCGAACATTCTCGTTCGCGTGGGTGCCGATGTGGAAGGGAACCGCTTGATGAGGAGAGGCGCCTGAGGTGGATCCGGATAGAAGATATGTACAGGATGCCGGGACGGAGGATTGACTGATCAAGTGATGGGACGCAAACCCGAGGGCGCAGTGAAGCGAACAAGCGGAAATCCAATCTAAAGGAGAGGATTAACCTTTGGGGTCTTCGTTCCCGCAAAGCTTCCAAGCGCGAAACCTAATCGGCCAAGTGGAGGGTCGTCTGTGCGCCGTGCGGGGATATCGACCTTAACGAATTGACGGTGTGACAGAGTGATGCCAGTGATTGATATCTCCGTGCTCGGTCCAGATGTAGAGTTATGCCTTTCAAATACGGGATCGCAGGGTGGCGAAAGTGTTGCTACGAGTGTATCGGAGAAGCAGTTCAAGAGATGGATGGAAGGAATGCGGAAAGGAGATGGCTGACAAGACGGAGACTGGTGAGCATACCCTCAGCTAGCTCCGCGGCTCCTCCTCGGCCTCGCTGCGGCTACCGAAATTCTGCGTCACCCCTGTCTCACCTTCCCTCGACGTCGCACTCGTGCTCTTGACCGCTCTCGGACGAACAGTCCAAGCTCCACAAGAGTCCGAGACATTCTTACGGCATCATTACATTTAGGGCGGAAAATCTGCGCCACCCGCTCGTCACCACTCTCTTGGCTCGTGAGGAATGTGGCGGCAGGTGTGGCAGCGATTGGCAGATGTTAGCATGCTGTAGGTCGGTCCTGGAGGCACAAATGGTCGTATGGTGTATGGGCAGCATTCATACATAGACATCTAGAGACCCAGCTTGGCTCCCACGACGACGCCTCCGACAATGATGCGAGCACGATCGCAATTGGACATCAAGGCTCACTGCTTGCTCTGCTTGCTCCGATTCGATGACCAGGTGGTCGCCTCCTGACTCGAAAGCCACGCCGTGTAGTCCGTGATGCTCTTGCTGTGGGAAGCTTTCTGTCTCATCAGCTACGGAAGGGTTAAATCAAAGCGGAAGCGGCCCAATGGCATGGCCAAACTTACACCGAGCCACGCGAGGTACTCTTCAAAGGTCGGCTGAGGACGCAGCGTGGAAGCACCGGGCTACATGGTTAGCTCTCGCTTGTCATGGGCACATTGCATGTGAGACCTACATTGGAGTTGGAGGACATCGTGAGGAGTGTGTGTGGTGTGTGGTGGTGAGTCGCTTCGCTTCAATACGTTTGGAGAATGAGATCGAGTGTGAATGAGGTTGTGAGTCGTACGATATTTAACCCCCTCTGGCCGCCTCTTATAGTCCTCTCCTTCACTGCATCGGCCTTCCGCCTGACTAGCTCGTTTTCGCCGCATTACCCGTGCTCATATCTCGCCGATGTGGCCGAGGCTTGGCGCCTTCGCCTCATCTGGCGCGCATCGCGTCAAAGACCTGTCATCGCTGCAGGATAAAGGATGCCCGGCGCTCGCCGATCACCAGCACCAGTGGACACTGGGCAAAGGGGCCTTCTAGGTAAGGACCGAGACCTTCCCCAACGTAAGTTCCGAGCTGGCGGCGACAATCCCGAAGACGTGAATCGGAACGAAGGCAGAACGCCACTCGTAGGTGAAGGCCTATAGCGTCTTGGCGGAGGCACCGGATCACGCGAATTTCGACAATGAGAGATGGGAGAAGGCGGTAGCCCACTACGAGGCACGTATCGACTTGCTTCTTGCAGTCAGCTTCCTGCTGCGTTGTCGGGGGAGCACCGGTCTTACGCAGCGACATGAGCGCACGTGTGACTCGGTGATTGAAGCTCATTAGATTGAACGGGTCAGTACCGCACAAGTCCCCATCAAGGTGACTGGGGGGTGTGGCGTTTGCGCTTGGGTAGATAGATGTCAGCATGCTGCAGGATGATCCTGGAGACACAGGTACATTCGGAGCAATAGCACGTAGACTTCCCAGACCCAATGGGACTCCCCGATCGACACCTGTACGATCTCCTCTCGGTCGACACTAGCTGCAGGTTGTATTAATCGAAGCTATCTTATGAGCGGCTCTCTCGCGAATTCGAGACGCCGTCTGTACTCTTCATATATTCGCGTAATCCTGACACCAGCTCATAAGCGACAACCCCCGCGACCGTCCCCAAGACAGGACCGGTCCAGGGGGACTTCGACGCCGCGGAAGTCGCCTCGGATACTGCAGTGGGAATTGCCGATCCGAAACTGGCGGCCTCCCTCGCCATACTGCTCATAGCGGCAGAAATGTCTTGATTCTGCCAGATCTCCGAGGCTTTGGAAATACCAGTGACTGTGAGCCGTTTACCGGCATAGGCACCACTGGCCTTAACGGCGCTGTCGAAGGCTAGCCGTGTGTAGCTGCAGAAGCTGTCCTTGACCGTTGAGAGACTCAACATCGTAGAGGCATCAGTCGGAGGAGGTGTGGATCTGGACCATCGGCTCGAAGAGCGGTTTGATTCTCGTGCACTATCGCCGGCAGTCGTACGGGAGAATGTAGGCAGCCCGTGTCCGGACGTGGTGGCATCGGTTGTATGATGGCACGAACAACGGCCCGAGTGTGCCTGGCTGCGGCTGAGCTGCGATGGCTCTCGGCCAGTCATGGTCCTCCCGGAAGCCGTTTCGGAGCGACCTGTACGTGGACGACGGGTACTACCACGAAGAGTCTCGGTGTCGCTTCCTTCGTCCTCCTCGGACGAGAAGTGGGTTTCTTTGGCAGAATACTGTACTGTAGTACTGTACGTCTGGTCCGACACATCGCGGGTCGAGGCACTGGTGTAGGATGGCGTAGGCATGCTCTTATCGCGATCCTTTTGTGGCGCGATGCTCGGTCGAGTAGGGACGTCAGGAGAAGGATGTGTGGCGCGATATGTTGTGTTATCGTACAGCAGGATGTCAAAGCTAGATGTGTATGTGTGGGTGGGGGGGGGGGGGCTGAATGGGATAGCGAGGTGTAGTAGTGAAGGTGGCTGGAGGAGTGGAATACGTTGTAAGCTGGGGAAGGGAAGTATGACACGGTGAACAGGAGTGGGCGGAACTGGTATAGTACCCAAGACTCGAAGTCTCTGCGGGATGCGCCTGTGATACATCCCCCTGTGAGTGCCGGAGAGTTGAGACAAGTTTCAACCAGCTGTCCTTTGGCTCCCTGGGATACGGAGATTGTCATGTGAGTTTCGATACAGTTTCAGTCGTCAGGGGTCAATTTTCCTACGCCGGAGAGTACGATCAAAGGATCCGGGCGCTGGCCTGATGATGCCTTGTTGTGTGCCACGCCTACGTTATCAAGGGGGCCGCGCGCGCTCGGTGAAGCAGTAGCCACACACTCAGAGCACCGAGGAAAGCGGAGGTGTCGGATTGCACGATTGTCAACAAAAAGATATGAAGGGGGCGCAGGCCCCCTGCGAGACGCACAGCGACATCAGTCCACGTGAGACGAAAGCACACTGATTGATCAGATCGATATCAGTACCGCTCAAGTCCCTGTTCCTCCAAGATATCCTGCATCATCACCTACTCACGACACCACCTAGCTCCGCCCATACCCACCCATATGGAACATCGCCGGCAGCTCGTCCACAAAGTCTCCCATTGGTCTCTCCACCACAACCATCTCCCCCTCCCCTACCCACTCTATCCCCGCCACCGCCCTAAAGCGATCATGCGTAAACTTTGCGAATTCCGGATCCTCGCTCGAGCTCTTCCCCGCCGAAGGCTCGCTCGATACTTGCCTTGATAATGGGGATCCTATCGCTCCGTTTGGCGTAGACGGCGCGGCGTCCGAAGTAGAGAGAGAAGGACTGGAAGCGGAAGTACGTTCCAGCTGATCCCGCGCCTCTTCGGCCCACTTGCGCCGCAGATTCTTTTGAAACGATTTGGACGTTCCATTGCCTAGTTTCCGCACTCGGCCGATGAGGTCGAGGTCGAGACGCGCGGTACATACCCAGTCGCTCGACCAGATAACGATCTTGGCGGCTTTGGGGGAGGAGCGGGAAGGCTCAAACGAGGCGGATTGGATAGGGAGGAATTGGTCCCGCAGGGCGCGGTTGAGGATGTCGAGCTGGGGCGTGGAGCCGAGGAGTCGGCGGTCGTCGATATGGTAGAAGGATAGGGATTGAGTGGGGAGGACGATGGTAAGAAGGGAAGGGTGGGTAGGGGGGAAGAGGAGAGCCAATGGGGATTGGGGTAGTGTGGGCAGCACCGAATGTGGCTATTTGTCAGCTACGTCTTTTGCTCATGAAGTTACGACCTACCCGTAATGTGTCCATATTATAGGTTGACACCTTTCCGCCCAGATCCGAAACCGCCAGCCACTGCCCATCACTGCTGACCGCCATACACGCCACCTTCGCCAGATCTCCATTTCGCTTTGCCTCCACGGTCTCTCCGCCATCACCATTCATCTCGTCGTCATCCCCATTCGGCAGATCCGGAGGTGGCATCTCCTTCTTCCCCTTTTTGCCCTTTTTGATGATCCGCCCCGGCATGGCTGCCTCCGACCGAGAAAAGCACGCCGCGACTTCCACGTCCTCCTCGTCCTCCTGGAGACCGAGTACGAGGACCTGTCCCGAGATGGCAAGGCCCATGACAAGACGAGACGAGTCGGGCGCGAAGACCAGAATGCCCGATCCTGTTCCTTCTGTGTCGAGCGAGAGATGCGAGGTCGACTCGGCCGAGATGAGTGTCGAGACGAAAGTCTTGATTCGGCGAGGGATCAAGGTGCCGGCCGGGGAAGTGGTGAGACGGAACAGCTTGGTCTCGTATAGATCCGATACCGCCATCCAGCGCCCATCGTCCGAAATCGCCGACGCGACCAATGTAGTCCGCAGCTTCAGATCCATCTCCAAGACCTTCTCCCATCCCTGCTCTTCCTCAAATATCCGCCAAATCCCGACCGACCGCTCTTTCCGCCCCAATACCAAGCGCGATCCCGTCGATATGGAGATCCGCCCGGTACCTCTGCCTCCGCCGAGGTAGCTCATCCGCCGGATGTACGCCTCCTCAAAGACTGTCCGCGAAAGCCCCTTATTCCGTCCGAGCGGGTTGCGCAGCCTTGACGCGAGGATCTCGGGAGATGCGCAAGGCGTAAGGATGACGTTCATGTCCCAACCGCCGCTAGCGAGGACGGGCGCCACCTCGTTGTTGGCCGGAATGGTTCCGGGAGGCGCAGGGGTATAGGCGGGAAAGACGGCGAGGGCGCGGATGTCATGCGAGTGGAGTCGCTTCGAGGCGGTAATCTGCCATTGCCCGTTGACGAGGGTGAATTGGCAGACCCGCTGATCTGGTCCACCGGTAAATACTGTCTTTCCATGTGGTCCGGGTATGAGGACCATCCCGTCCGCCTTGTGCGCCTTGAACGATTGTTTTTGGGCGAGAGAGGCGCCGTCCCAGAAAATGACGGTTCCGAGTGAGTCTGAAGTGACGATGGTGTGGTCCGGGAGGACCGCAGCGCCCCATACAATAGTCCCCTTTGTTCCCTTCTTTTGCACCTTGATCTTCTCCACCACTGATCGCCCCTTGATCGATACCCGCCCCGCTCCAGGGGCGTTCGGATCGCTGGACGGCAGCTCCCATTTCCGGAAGCTGGAATCTGAATTTCCAGTGACAAAGTAGGTATCTTGCCAGACCTGCTCGCTGCCGTCCTGTGCCAAGCGCGGCGGACCCCAAGCGATCGAGACGGTTCGTGTACGCGACGGGACCGGCTCGCATCGGAGTAGATGGGCGGGAGGTGGTTCCAGACCGGAAGAGGTGAGGGAGAGGAAATGAAGTGTGGGGGAGGTTGTGGCGAGGGCGAGAATAGAGTGGGTGGGGCTGACTGACATGGCCCATAAGGGTGGTGCAGGGATAGAGTATGCTTGCTGAACGGTCAGCTACAATCCTACTCTGTTTGTTGGTAGCTCACCAGTATGCGCCCAGTAGACAGACACCGCTCGACCAGATCGCCCGAATCCGACCCCGAGGTGTACAGTCTCAGATCGGCGACTTTGGGGACTCGGTATGCCTTCTGCGAGAAGGCAGAAGGATCACGAATGACAAGAGCCATGAGTGATACGCCCGGATGTGTCAATGTGGGTGGTAATATCTGAGATTGTCAGCCTGCGCCCTCAATATGCCTGTTCCAAGAGCAACGCACCCTCTCCAGCACCCAGTTCCCCATCGAGGATTCCTCCGGAGCGACCCATTCCCATATTTCTACCTCTCCGTTCTCCCTGGCTATTACGAGCACACCAAGCTCATTCGCAGCCTCATGGCTAAGCTGCTTGGCTTTGCCCTTTGCAGCAGGGTCGGAGGCGGCCGGTAGAGGGGTCGGCGAGAATGCGAGGGCGGTGATGGGCGAAGGGGCGTGGTCAAAGAAGCGGACCCGATGAAGCGAGGTAGTGGATACCGGCTGGCCGTTGGGTACGAGCATCTTGTGCCTGAGCGGCTAGTATGCTATGTAGGTGTATGTATGGTGTATGTTATAGCTTAGGAGGCTGGCTGGACATGGTCGAGTGACATCCGTGGTAGATTTTGAACTTTTGCCCGGTCCGTTACGTAACTAGACTGACTACGGTATAGAGTTTGATCCCGATCAGCAGCACCTTCTCTCTTGTCTTTGTATATCACCCCAAAGCAGCTGGCGGCAGCAGCGATAGCTTCATACTCCGCCCGGCATGCCATCGCTCAGCTAGGAGGGTCTATCGAGAGGAAAGGCGAAAAATCCAAAGACATCTAGGCGGCGAGCAGGGCTGGAGGACAGGTTCTGTTCAACATCATGTCGGAGGATGATTGGGAAACGGTGCGTCTTGCTTCCGTAGCCAAGGCCGAATAGCTCATAGTCCAGGCGGACCTCTCTTCAGGTCTAAGCGAAGCAAAGGCGAAATCAAAGCTCTCTCTACGAGCCGGTGCGCCAACTTTTTCACCTCGTCCCGCTACCTCGTCGTCAGGTGACGCCGGTCCGTCCCGACAATCACCCGCTACCACGCCGTACATCGCTCGACCTGCTCTCTATACTCAAGATGAGCCAAAAAGGTCATCCCCCTTGGGTAGCTCAGGCGGAGATGAGTGGTTCAGGGGTCCGAAACCCGCTTCGAATCGACAAATATGGGATGCAGCGTTAGTCCCTTTGACCGGCGAGCGGGACCCACAAGCTGACGTGTCAGCAACAATCACCTCCCCTCTCCTCTACCCACCGCTATCGGTTCTCCATCCATCGCGCTCGCCTCCCCTATTCCTCAGCCGGGTATAACGATCCTTCGACGTCAGCCGGGCGGAGCCGAGAAGAAGCGCGGCGGCGGGACGCAGACGCCGCCAAAGACGATGGAAGAGCGGGAGGAGGAGTACCGATTGGCGAGGGAGCGTATCTTTGGCGGATCCTCTGCGGCGACTACAGCGGGGCAGGGCGGTATAGGGGAACCGAGTCGATCAAACAGTAACGGCGGGAGAGCGAGGACACCTACCCAAGCTGTTGCCGGATGGGAGAGGACCATCCCGCCTGCTGGGAGGCTGTACGATGAGTTTACGGGTCAGCCGGGGCTGAGTCCGGTGCCGGTACAGGCGGTGAGGCGGAGTCCTGCGCCTGGGATTCTGCGGCAGCCCATGGGTCCGGGAGAAGGCGGTGGGTTTGGGCGGTAGCCATCGGGTATTGGTGGCATGCCTCAGTAGGGTCAGTATGGTATAGGAGTATGTCTATAGTCATTAGCGGCATGAGATCTAGATTTGGAAACCCACTGACAGAAGGATCCAGGGGGTCCGCTATAGTCAGTGTTGGAACAAGCTGATCCCTCACACTCTCAGTAGTGGGTACCTCTACATGCCTTGCTCTATGATCTAATCTACAACAATGACTTCGTCGGCTTTGCGCTTCTTGCTTCTCTCCCTGGGTTCGCTTCGCTCTTTGACTTGCGGGGGCGCTATGGTTTGCGGGAGGGGTATCGACTGGAGATCTGATGCGAGTGATTTGAGCATGGGAAGCGCTTTGATGGGGAATTTGGTCCTGCATGTCAGCTCGACGAGGGGGACCTAGTCGGGTATGAGCTTACTTGCACATCTGACAGACTGGGAGCGGCTTGCAGAAGACTAGATGATCAGCATGAGAGTATGCTGACGGGGAACCAGAATACGTACTACTGAGGCACACGCTGCAGACGAAGCCGACGTCTACGACGTCATGGTGGCAGAAACAGACCGCACGGAAGTCTACCGCATCCTGCGGCGGCTGGGAGAAGGGTGTCTGCCGCAGGGCAGGTGGGGCGAGGTAGATTGTCTGCAAATCAGCTCAGTCCACTGCGTACCGAAGACTTAACCTACATGAAGATATTGCAACAGCCCTCCCCGACCATTCCAGCGCCAGTACACCCCTTCTGTCAGATGGCTTGCTTGCTGAAGAAAGATTGGGGCCTCCGTCCCCGTCGACGCTGGCGGTAACGTCAATACATCAATTGGGATCTTTGCCTTTTGAGCCGCAAAGACGCAGTTCATCAGCCCGACATAGCCGCCCCGCATCCCTCCTCCGCCTGATTTGGTGCTTGACGAGTTGTCGCTGGAATTGGAGCCGGCGCCGGGCGTGGCGTTGATGACCAGGATACGTGTCTCGTTTGTCGGGGCGGTGGATTCAGAGGAGGGCGGAGGGGAGTGACGGTTGATGTAGCATAGAGCCTTGGTCATTGCTGAGACGATTGCGGGTGGGTCTATATATCAGCAGGCGCACAGGCTCTTTACAGCAGTAGGTAGTAAAAGACGCACCATTCAATCCCTCTCCATCCTGATCATCCATCCTAGTCTCTTCCTCCGCAATCATATCCTTCAGTCCCCTCTCCAGCCCTTGATCCAGCATCCCAAACGGACTATACACATTCGGCCGCTCCTTCGGTCCTTCTTCCCCATCATATCCCCCCGCTGTAGGATAGAGCAACTTGGACTTGCCCGCGCTCGCCGCAAAAACGACCACTCGATTACCCCACCTGCTCGCGAGGTGCGAATTCAGGAAGACCAGCAGGACATTGAGAAAGTCCGGGAGTGTTATGGGGCCGATAGGCGCTCGGGCGAGGAGATAATGATGTTCTGCAGGGGCGATAGGTGGGGGCGAGTCGAGGGGGTCGGGCGGTTCTATAGAGGAGAGGAGGGACCAGGAGAGGGGGTGGATGTCGAGAATGAGGATGAGGAGGGAGGGGGGCGTACTTCGCGGGAAGGACGCTGAGGGGGTCGTCATCTTGTCGTTTGGGCGGTAGGGTTGTACAGCATCTCTGACCCCTCAAGCTGAAAGGACTGCTATACGATGAAAAGCGTATGTGTCTTGGAAGCAAGTTGTAGGTAGATCTCGTCTGGATCCCGAGCGATAAGTCCCACAATCTTTCGTCTGCTGAGTATATTTTGCGCAAAAATCTGATTTTCACAGAACGCCGTGGAACAGTGGCTAGTTTATCAGGCTCATACTAAAAGTGTCACCTGAGGGTCCCTCGATCGAAACGAGGCGGCGTTACGAATATTCTTTTTGTTTTTGCCATCCCTTGTTGGCTGGCTCATCCTTTTGGCATCGACCTGCACCTTGGGGTACGTCTCTGGTGCGCGGGGCGGAGGGCCTCTGCCGGTGCCGCATCGGAGAATGATGCTGGGGAGTCCTCATGGTGAGGAGCCGAACGACGGTGCAGGCGCGCGCGATTGAGCCGGAGTTCAACAGATTTCCATTCCGGCCTTGTGCTCGATTTGCCTTGACATTCCACTCTACAGTACTTTCGCCCAATACAATGTCCGATACTATCTCTATCAATGATCTCCAGGTCCATCTTGCCAACGGCCTAGGTCCGTCAGCTTTCGGACTGCCAAACCCTCCACCATGTCCAATCTCGCTCACGCTCGACATCCACCTCAAAGACGGGATCGTCTCGGCGGACGAGGACAGTATGCTCGGACTCGGCGTCAACTATTCGTCCGTCAGCAAACAGGTCTATGCGCTCCTCTCTGACCCAAAGCGGACATTCAGCACGCCTAGCGAGGTGATCCATGCTGCGGCAGCTGTCCCGCTAGCTCTGGACGCGGTGGAGGCGGTTGGGGTATCGCTGGAACTACCGAGGGCGCTGCTTCATGCCCAGTCGGTAGTCTACTCGGCTGTACTGCCTGCGAGCGGGGGAGAAGGGGAGGAGGAGATGACGATGAAGATTAAGGGGCTGGGGGTGGTCTGTGTGATTGGGCTGCATCCGCACGAGAGGGCAGAGAGGCAGCGGTTAGAGGTGGATCTGGAATTCAAAGGATGGGCCGAGAGTGAGGGGCACAGGAATATCGCTTATACTGCTCTTACCGTGAGTATTCTCATGCTGGACAGCATGACGTTGAGGCATGCTCCCTCTGAAAGACGACTGACAGTACAGTACCTCGAGAACAGCAGCTTTGGGACGATTGAATCTCTCGCTCATTCTTTGGCGGAGCACCTGCTCGTATCGCTCGCCTTCCCCGTGAAGCTACAGCTTGTCATTCGTAAACCGTCAGCACTGCCATTCGCTGTGCCTTCCATTACGGTCCACCGCTCCAGCTTCCCGTCCAAGGAGGACTCCGCTCAGCCGGAAGCCGGACCTAGTCGCCTGCCCGCCATCCTACCCACAACCTCGGCAACCTCATCTCCTTCTGGGCCAATACGCATATTCATCGCCCTCGGCTCCAACATTGGAGATAGAGTCTCGCACCTCATCAGCGCTGTCTCTCTCCTGCAGAAATACGGCCTCGCCCAGGTCCGTACAGGCCGGATATACGAGTCTGAGCCAATGTACGTCGAGGACCAAGCGCGGTTCATGAACTCCGCTATTGAGGTGCGAGCGACAAAGGAGATGGACGCGATGGGCGTACTACGGGTGTTGAAGCGGGTGGAGAGGGAAGTGGGGCGGACCAAGACGTTCACGAATGGCCCGAGGGTCGTCGATTTGGATTTGGTGTATTACGGTGGGGAGGTGGTCAAGGTTGGGAAGAAGGGGGATGTGGAGGATGAGGACGGGGTGGGGTGGTTGGAGGTGCCGCACTGGGGATTAGCAGAGCGGGAGTTTGTGCTTCGCCCTCTCGCCGAGTGAGTTGTTATGTACACGACGAAAGTCAAACGACGAAGCGGAACTGACAAGTAGTATTGCACCAGACTTTACAGACCCCCGACTCCGTGTCCCACTCCGCACCCTCCTCGCCCGGCTTCCACGCACGACACCTCCCCAACTCTCCCCGCTTATCCCCTTCCCGTCCCCCGCTCGACCGTCACGCCTACACCGCCCCACACCCCTCATTATGGCCATAATCAACGCCACTCCCGACTCCTTCTCTGACGGCTCCCCGTCCAATTTGTCCATCCCACACGTCATCTTGTCTCTACGCGAGATGTTCGCCACGCCCTATCCGCCAGATATACTCGATATCGGCGGCATGTCGACCCGGCCCCACTCGACCCCTTGTACACTGGAAGAAGAGCTCGAGCGGGTCGTACCCCTCATTCAAGCCATTCGGGCTCTCGGAGACGAGGATGCGGCGATACGCGATGTCCCTATCAGTGTGGATACATACCGCCCCGCCGTGGCTCGCGCGGCGGTCGAGGCGGGCGCATCATGTATCAACGATGTTCGGGGCGGACGAGAAGAGGGGATGCTGCAGGCGATGGCGGATCTGGGGGTACCCGTGGTGCTCATGCACTCCAGGGGAGATTCGAGCAGTATGACCACCTCGGACGTCCAGGACTACTCGGCGCTTGGCGGTCTCGTCCCCGGCGTCCGGACAGAAATGGCGGATATGGTCCGCCGAGCGGAAAAAGCGGGTGTCAAGAGGTGGAATATCACCCTGGATCCGGGGTTGGGGTTCGCCAAGAAGGGAACGGACAATTTGGTGCTTCTGAGGAGACTGGGGGAAATGACGGCGCCGGGGAGTGGGCTGGAGGGACTGCCTATGTTGGTCGGAGGGAGCAGGAAGGGGTTTGTGGGCAAGGTGATCGGGAGGGAGGTGGCTAGTGAGCGGGGCATGGGGGATGCGGGGGTGTTGGCTTGGTGTATGGGTAAAGGGATGGGAGTGGATGTTGTGCGGGTACATGATGTGAGAGCGGCGGGAGAGGTGTTGGGGATGATGGCGGCGATAAGGGATGCAGAGTAGGTTGTGTGGACGTTGGGCTTGGTACATCTTGGTGTAGATCTCGTCAGGCGGCAGTAGACGTTGCATTTCAATGTAGGGTCAAGAATGTCTGATTTCGGATACTAGCCTTCAAACGACCTGAGGATAGATCATATGACGGTCATCTCCCCCGCAACTGGTGTCTCAAATAGCTCCTGCCTCTGCTTGAAGCTCAAGTCTTTCCGGCTCACAAGCCATAGTAGCTTTGCGAATGCCGCCTCGTGCGTCAGGTCGTAGCCCGGCAGGACGCCTATCGAGATGAGTGTCCGTCCCTGGGTGTACAGGGGATACACATTCGGTATGGAGCCTGCGAGTCAGCTTCCTCCTGTACCCTGCGTCAAGCAGCTGGGCAAGGCTTTAGCTCACACTGCGATATCACAACCACCAAGATCTCCCGCTCCACCGCCCCCTTTAGCGCCTCCAACACCCCGCTTCGCTCCCCGATCGGCAGATTTCCACTCCCATACGCTGACAGAATGACCGCACGGCACTCCGGCAGAGCGGCGATCTGGGCAGAGAGCAGCGAGCCGGTGATGCCGGGATAGATGTGGCAGGAGAGGACGGTGGGTGTGGTTAGGAGGGTGATTGTGCGTGGGGGAAGGGCCGAGTCGCGGTGTCGTAAATGAGGGTTCTGGTCGGTTGCTAGTGTAGGATCAGCTGATGGCAAGAAGGCGAAGGGGAGAGATTAGGTGGTGGAGACTTACTCATTTTGACATTCATGTTGATCAGAGGTGGGACGCAGGGAGTCTGGAAGGCGTGGAAGAGGTTGGCGGAGATTTTGGTCGCTCGGCATCCCATGAGTACCTGAGCGTTAGCTATGCCAGGGCGGGAGGACGTCCACGTAGGATCAGCTCACCTGATGTCCAAAAACAACGCCGACACCTGCCCACCCACTCTCACCTGCGAATACCAACGAATCGAGCAGGTTCTCCCACCCGTCCGATCTCGGCTGGCTGAGTGGGATCTGCGCACCCGTCACTGCAATAGGCTTGCCAGCGTTCGTAAACAGGAAGGTAAGGATCGAGGACGTGTAAGCAAGGGTATCGGTGCCGGATAGGACGATGAAGCCCGAGTAGAGGTCCCAATTATCCGAGAGGAGCGCGGCTATGGTGTTCCATTCTGCCCCGTTAAAGGCCGCCCCATGAACGCGAAACGTTGAAAAGGGCTTACCAGCCGGTGTCATCTCGCTGCTGTCCATATGTAGACCCAAGTCTAGTATCTCATACTCCACCACACTCCCCACATCATTCATGGCCGGCGTGACTAGCGCGGGGTACCGGGTATTCGCGCCTATCTGGACCGTCTCGACCGGTTCGGAGAAGGCGGCATGGGAAGGCGAGAGCGGGTCGGAGAGGAGGGGATGTTGTCGGATACGGCGGAAGAAGGCATCGTTACGGAGCTACAGGAGTAAGCTCATCTCATTCAGGCCGGGGACGACCAAGGGACATCAAGAGCGTACGGGTGAAAATCCAGTCTCGGTCGGTTCGGACGCGATGGTGCCTCCTGTCCCAATGACCAAGACCTTTCGGCGTGTCGGTGTACGCGAGCGGGACATGTTGTGCGCCATCTTGGCTGGGACTAGCTATGAGAGGATAGCGTAGAGAAGCGGTTGCTACATGGCGCAAAAAAGTCGAGCTTGAGATGGATTCGAAAATCTGAAACGCGGATGGGAAATTCGAAACGCCTCCAACGTCTTGGCGCTAGCGATCCCGAGGCAGCCCCTGCTGCCGACCGCCACAGCTAATTCTCCTGCTCATCACAGCCTCAGCCAGCTAGCATACTGATCAAGGCTACGCTGGCGCTCCCGTCTGGTCATCAGGCTCGTTACATCCTACTTCTACCTTGCTCCTCAATCACTCTCCTGTCCTTCCCCTCCGCTCTCGTCCCCGCCCTTTGCTATTGGCTTAACCCCGCCCAGACCCGTCGCGTTCAACTCCTCAATCGCAAGCGCCACCTCCCCCTTTCCTCTCCGCTTCCGTTTCTTCTTCTTCCGACTGGCCCCTCCCGCCTCTTCTCCCTCGTTTGCCGCCTCCACCCCCTTCTCTTCCTCTTCTGCATCCTCCTCCTCCTCTTCGTTCCGATCCCTCTTCTTCTTCTTACTTCCCTCCGCCTTGGGCCCCTCTGCAGCGACCGGCACCTTCTTCTTCCTCATACTAAGAGGATTCGGATTCGCCCCTTTCCTCCCTCTCCCACTCGGCCCCGCCACACTCCCCGCCTGCGCCCCGATAACATTCGCCCCATCTTCCATCCCCTCCTCTGCTGCCTTCTCCCCAAGCCGCCGCTCTTCCTCCCCCTTCACCTTCTCCCTGACAGTCGCCACACCCGGCGGACTGAGGACCGCCACTCCCCGCCCGTTGAAGTGAATAACGGGTACGCCGGGTATCCTATCCATCTTCTCCCGCAGCTCGGCCGATTGTGCAGCGAGGACATAGCGATGTTTGTTGGAGGTACCAATGACGTCCGCGAGGCATTCGTCTGAGGGGAGGGCGGTCCGGTGGTTGCACCGTCGACGCTCAAGGGTCTTTGCGAGATTTGTGGTGCGTTGGTGCGAGGGACCGAGTGCGTAGAGAGCTTCAACACAGCATTGCGTGATCACTGAAGCGTCAGCTTCGCCGGACTATGATTACTGCCAATACAGTTGCCAAGCCCGCTTCAACGTACTAGGCTTGATCTCGGCCTGAACGCAGGTAGATAGCAACTTGACGATATCAAGCTGTTGTGCAGCGGGCATGACAAGTATATCATCTGATACTACGATCTAATCAGCTCCGGTCCTTCCATGCACATCTGGAAGGCAGCATCACTCACCCAACACCTGGAATGGTTGTCTGAAATTGAAGGTTTGGACGTATAGCGCCATCACCCGCTTGTAGGTTTTCGCTCTTTTTTGGCGCATCTTGTCGATCCTCCTTATTCAGTGACGTCTGGGCGAGTGAGGAGAGTCTAGCAAGGCGTCGTGAATGCTTAGCGTAAGTATAAAATCCAAATGTAAGAGCTGGACATGGGTGTCGGTCAAAATCTCATCGATATCATCTTCACGTCACTGATAAAGGGACACACAATAAAGCCACGTCATAGGTGTCCCTCATTCTCACCCTCTTGGCTCACAACCTCCGACTTCTGACTCTTACCTCTATAGCTCTACTATCTACCACTTCTACTGTACAGATCGACCTACAAACAGGTCAGATAGACGTATCAGTCGCCAGAGAAACGATCTGCCGGGAGAAAAGCGCCGTCGAAATGTCGCAAAATCGCCCAAATGGCCTGCCATTGCCATATGCCCCAGTGCCCTCGCAGCCCAGAAGAGAAATGAGGCAGCCTATGCGGTACGTCTCTGTCCGCTGGCATTTCCCAGCAGCAGATGAATACCGACGCGAGAATCCAGCTGATTTGTCAGAACGTCCAAGCTGGGAAGCAGTATGTCTTCTTCGTACAGAAGCGTCAGACGTCTAGAAGATCCGAGCTGACCTAGCCCTCTCTTCCTCTTTCCCACTCTCTTTGCGCTCATTGTCATATCCGCTATTGTGTCCACCCTGCAGAGTTGAAGGTCCTCCCGACACAGCCGGACACGTACGCCATTCCCGAAGAGGATGAGGACGAGGACAGGCTTGAGCCTGAGGATCGACATGATGGGGAAGGCGTCGAGGTGAGATAGCTGGCCAGTACATGCAATAGAGCTGGGGCTATCAGCTGACCATGATTTAGTTCTACACGCCATTATCGCAGATCCCGGCGGGTACGGCTCGGCGGGATGCCCAAAAGTTGACCAAAACGGAAAAGGCAAAGTTGCCTAGGGTGACTGCGTTCTGTACTGCTGCGTGAGTGACAAGTCTGCGTAGACATCGGCGACCGACTGGCAAATGTGCCAAGAGGGAGAATTCAGATGGCCATAATCTGACCTTCGCAGTTCATATAACCTCCCCGCGATCCAAGCGCACCTTGCCGCTCGGCCCGCCTCGTACCGCACCCACCCACGCGTATTCGACGCCGAGTGTATCCACACACCCTACCTCCCCCCTCCATCCGGTTCCTCAACTTTCCGGGGCCACATCAACGGAATGAGCAGTCCCGTCATTCAGCCTCAATACCGAGACGAGACGCACGTTCCCGAAGGCGATCTCTTGAATCTGAACGATGGGTCCGACGAAGCCGAGCGCGAGGCAGAAAGCGGCGTCATTTCCGTCGGCGGGTGGAAGAATGGTGCTTCGAGCAAGAAGCGGGAAAGTAGGCGCAAGACGGGTTTCAGTAAAGGCCCTGGTGGGAAAGCAGGCGGGCGGAGAAAGTCGGTACAGAGGGAAAGTAGCGAGACGTCGGAAGAGACGGAAGAGTATGGACCGGGAGCGGGGACGGGAGATGAGGATGAGAGTGATGATGAGTGGGAAGAGGAGGAGTGGGTGCCAGATGTGTTTTTGTTTGAGTATGGGACGGTGGTCATTTGGGGGATGACGGAGAAGGAGGAGAAGGCGTTCTTGAGGAGTTTGTGAGTTGTCTGCTTCTTTAGCCGCGGTGTCCGCGAGGAACATGAGCTGACATCATGCAGAAAGAAATTTGAGGTTGAGCGCCTGAGTCACGAGGACATCGAGATGGAGGACCTGAATTTCTACTATGCTGACTACTCTCGGTCAGTTTAGACTCATCTCGATCGGTGAGACAGCGAAGCTGACAAACGCAGCATATACAATGATGTGATCACCCTCAGGAAAGGGTCATCGTATATGTAAGCTGGACGCCCCGTACATCCTGTGAGCGGGAACGCAAGCTGACCTGACAGGACGAAACTCGCCCTCTCTCACGCGCTCTCGCAATCCGTCAAAATCTCGCTCTTCGAGGAATTGATCAGCAGCACAATCGAGCAGACCAAGGATATCCCAAAGAGCATGTCTGAGACCGGCAAGATCGGGGTGAGCTGCTTGGCCGCCATCCGGCTCACAAGCTGACAAGTATAGTTGCCAAGAAGTGAGATTATGAAGCAGATTGGGAATCTCTTCATTCTGAGGATAAATATTAACTTGGTCGGGTCGATTCTGGATTCACCGGTAAGCTGTTGGGGCTGAATCATTGTAAGGCAGTAGCTGATGATCATAGGAATTCTTCTGGTGAGCTGTCGTCTCGACTCCTGTCCAATAGGACGTGAGCTGACATCGTCAGGACCTTCCCCGACTTGGAACCCCTCTACGCCGCCGCCCGATCCTACCTAGAGATCTCCCAGCGTATCGACCTGCTCAATGCCCGTGTCGACGTCCTACAGGACATGTTGAAGCTGCTCAAGGAGAGTGTGAATAGCAGTCATGGCGAGCGATTAGAGGCTATTGTCATCATCCTCATGTGAGTCAGGCTTTGGGATTCGGGCAGATAAGGACTCGTGCGCGGACAGAGCTGATGAGATAGTGCCCTGGAGATTGTGTTGGGTATTATCACTATTTTGGTCGATTTGAGTTTCTCGTAGATGAAGGTTGTCTTAGTCGCTGTGGCCTGTACGATATGTATAGATGACGGAGCTCTCTGATTGTATCGCTAGCACACGGTTGGCATGCAGGAGAAGGCGGCCGATCGTGATGCAGGACAAACCTTATTTGGTCCCTCACCTGGAAAAATCCGCTCCTCGACCTATATCTCGCCCATCAAAACGTCTGCTTCTCCTATCTCTGCTCCATCACCAAAAATCACAATGAACAAGCGGCCCCTAGGCCCCACCGGGCTCCCAGCCAAACCAGGTAATCCCGGCGTACCCAACGTCGGGGGCTACGGATCCACTCCCGGCCCAGCTCCGCCCTTACCTGCTGGACCGATGCCGCTGGGCTATCCTCAACAGCCACAGTATCAGCAACAGCAGGTCCCGCAGCAACAGCAGTATGGGCAGCAGCAGTATCCTGCTCAGCAAGCGCAGCAGCAACAGCAGTATGGCGGGCAGCAAGGGGGACAGCAGGGCGGACCGCAGGCTGTGGATCCTGCGGCGCATGCGGCGGCTTGGGCGGCGTATTACCAGGTAAGTCATTCCGAAGCATAAGGTCGTGGTATCCAGCGGGGGAGCGAAGAGGAGTGTAGGGATGGAACAGTCTGAACGAGCAGCGGAAGCTTTGGCTGATGTCTTTTAGGCAACTGGCCAACCCAATCCTTACGCCCAAGCCCAACCTCAAGCCGTCGGTACTTCCCCCAACCCTGCAGCTCCCGGAGCAGCCACCGCGTACGCAAACTACGGCTACGGTGCCGGTGCCACCCACGCGAATCATCTGCAACCTGGTCAAGCTGCCCCGCAACAGCAAGCAGGGCAGGCTTACGGGGCCTACCAATACCCACAGCAACCTCGCCCGCCGGCCGCTGCTGGCGCGTACGGTGCACCCCTTCCCGGTCAGCCACAATATGCCAACTACGGTCCTCAGCAACCCGTACCACAGCAGCAGCAGCAAGCGCAGGGGTATCGCCCGCCCATGCAGCCTCAAGCGGGGTACGGCTACAACTCGCCCGTTGCCCAGCCGTTCCCTGTCCAGGCTGGACAATACCCTCAGCAGCCGCAAGCTCAGCAGGCATTCTACGGGCAACAACAGCCGCCCACAGCAGGCTTCCGGCCGGGGATGAATCCCAGTCCGGTCAGGCCATACCAGCCCCGCCCGCCCCGTCCGCCAGGGATGGGCATGTCTCCCTCTCCTGCGCCCAGCATGCCCATGAATGGCGGTATGGGCGTTCCACCAGCGAAGCGGCCTCGCTTTGACGGTCCGGGAGGCGGAGCTACAGGTGCACCGGGGATGTACCCGCCCGCGACTCGGCCAGGAGCCATGGGAATCAATAATGGTCAACCCGGATTCGGAGCTGTTCCAGGCAGACCACCCATAGCTGTCGGCGGCGGACCTATACATCTTGGCGGACCAGCACGAGCACCTGTCGCTGCCGCAACCCCGCCGATCGTCCGGCCGCCGATCCATCTCGGGATGGGCGGGCCTCCTCCACCGGGCATCATCGCTCCTCGCGGACCGTCCTTCGCGCGCGGAGGCGGCATAGCGGGCCGGGGTGGACGAGGAGGTGTACATGTTCCAGGAGCACCGAGGGGCCCAGCGGGCATGTCCGGCTTTGGACGGGGCCGAGGGGCGGCAGTGGTTGGACTGGGCGGAAGAAGGGGCGCGTACGCCGCGGGCGTGGAGAGGGAGCGGGAAGAGAGGGAGCGGAGGAGGGAGAAGGAGAAGGGAGCAAATACGACCATGACGGATTTCAGAATCGTCGGGATACAGATCAGTCGAGTGGGCTCGCCGGCGGAGGAGGCGGAGGGGAAGGGGTGGAAGTGGGGTTGGGTCGAAGATGAGGCGAGGGCACTGCATCCGCCTCCGCCAAAGGAGGAGGAGGATGAGAAGGCCGATGAAGAGGTGGAGGTCGAGGTGAAGAAGGAGGCGGGCGAGGAAGGAGAGAAAGTGGAAGTCAAGGTGGAAGAGGAGGAGCGGAAGGAGCCAGAAGCTGTCGGCTCGGTGGAAGCGGAGGAGAAGAGGGGTGAGAAGCGGAAAGCAAAGACACCGGATGGCGGTGAGTGTTCTTCTATGTCTACGGTGGTGCCAGCGCTGATCACGGTTCTTCTCACACCACCACTACCCCTCTACGTTACTTTCCATTGTGACCATCAACTGTGCAGAAGACGAAACGGAAGGCTCGAGCAAGAAGCGCGCAGCTCTTGACGCTGGGGATCACACGACCGAGGCCGCCGCTCCCGCTCCGGAGGCACTGCTCGCGCCCAGCTCGGTCGATCTGCCCAAGCCCGAGCTGGACGCTGCGGCAGAAACTGACGTCAAGGTTGAGCCTGTCGATTCGACCGAGACCGCCCAGCCCGTCGACGGTGATACTGTCACTATAAATGGTGAATCCTCTGCAGCAGCTGTACCCAATTCTGCAGCAGCTGTACCCAGTCCCGAACTCTCCGCCCCTACCCTTACACCTGAACCCGAACCTCCTTTGAGTAAATTCGAAGAACCCCAAAACCGCTTCCGGATCTACTTTGACAGTCCACCCGAACTGGATCGGATACCCAAAGCGATCCGTCGGGGAATCAACAAGCGCTTCAGGAGGGAGAGCAGCAGTGTGGCGCCGTCTGTTCAAGGTCAGGCGCAGGCTGAGGGCGAAGCCGAGGAGAAGGTACCGGAGGGAGGAGCGGAGGGTGCCGAGGCGGAGACGGTCGTTGGAGAGGCGCCGGTGGGAGTGGAGGTGAAGGCTGAGATTGGGACGGAGGAGGCGGCGGAAGAGGTGATTGCGGGTGCTGAGGTGGTGGAGGGGGAGGTACCGGTTATCCCGGCGGATGCTGACTCGAGTGGGGCGCTGGGGGAAAGGAAGGCCGATCCAGCAGCCGAGGCAGTGGCGGAGGCTGTGGTGGCTGAGAGTGCATCAGCGGATGAAGAGACAGGGGGTGCGGAAGAGGAGACCGGAGCGGGCGACGTTTCGATGCGGACAGATGTCGGGCATGACGCGGATGCGGCGGAGGGAGAGCAGGCGGAAGCAGCGCTTGAGGCACCGGAAGCTGCAGTCGAGGCTATACCTCAGGTGGAGTCTGTTGGCGAACCCAGCGCGGAAGCTCCTGCTACCGACGCGGTCGACGCGATATCCGCCCTCCCCTCCGAAGCGGAAGCTGTGCCGGCCACGGCAGAACAGCCTATCGCCACTCGGACACGCCGGCGATCTTCCGTCAGCTCGCACGCTACTCATCCGGACGGTACAGCCACTGTTAACGGTGACGCTGAGGCATCCGCGCCTTCAGCGCCCGCTGTGGATGCGGTACCGGCCGGTCCTCAACCAAGTGTCAACCGGATCAGTATCCTGTATGAGGAGAGCAGTCGGCGGATCTGTGTGGATGCGGAGGCGGTGGAGAGTGTCAGGATATATCGTGCTGAAGGGAAGATTGAGGTGTGTTTGAAGGAGGAGGAGCCGGTGGTGGCTGTCGAAGGGGAAGAGGAAAGGGAGGCGGAGAAGGTCGAAGGGGAATTGAGAAAGGGTGTCTTGGTGAGTTGCGCATAATTCGAATCTTGTATGGCAGACAGGAGCTGATGTTTTAGATGGAAATGTACGACTCTACAGACGAACGATTCGTCGCTCTCTCCGCTTCTCGCCTGGCCGAGATCTACCCGTCCTCCGATGCTACCTCTACACCGGAGGCGGAATCCATACCACCACTCCACACCCAAGGCCCAATGACCATCACCGTTTGGCTCAACAAGAAGCGGCCACTGAGCGAGCCCAAATGGTGCCGTTCCAACTCGGCCGACGAGTGGCTCTTTGAGACCTTTTCCTCCCGTCGGCTCGACACCACCGCTGACGGCTGGCGGGGAAGGCTCCACGTTGTCGATCCCGATCCAGCCCCGACGCTCTCGTCGATTCTGACGAGCTGGACGGCCGGTGCGTCCTCCGGGACCCTCGGCGATCGTCGGGCATTCATCGATTCCCTCACGGCCTCCAACGACGCCGCGGACTTGCTCGAGATTCTCCTCCGTCTCGCGCGGGGCGATCGGAACCCGACCGTCGGATCGGGGCACGGCGGCTCAGGCGGCGGTGGTGGCGGGTTTGGGTCGCTTGCAGGTGCGATCCGCCCCGACTCGCCGTACGCGAGCCATCAGACCCATGTCTCGCTCGCGGTGCTGCAGATGTATAGGCTCACGATGGTTTATGCGGATAAGGCGGGAGAGGGGGATGCGGTGAGGGAGAAGGTGGAGGATATTGTGAGGAGTCTGCCGGTGGGTATGATTCAGAGGAGTTTGGATGGGCTGTTTAGGGAGTGGGTGGACAAGAGGGCTGGGAAGTGAGCGGCACGGACAGGAGGTGGGATGGATCCGTTGGATGGGGAAGAATTCTTGGGAAGGGCAGATGGGACGGGGAAGGAGACGGAAGAAGTTGACGCGAAGGGGCAGTGGGCGGATAGGCGCAGTGGCTCAATTTTGAGGGATCACACAATTCTATTCAGGGGGAGATTTGCTGAGGAGTAAGACGGGAAGGAGAAAACCGCCGAGAGTGGGCCAAAGGCGGTGGTGGAAAGGGAAAGAGTCATCTGTGCGGAAAATGAAATTTGGTCTCTTGCTTTCTTTCTCTATTCCCAGGAGGGGGTTTATGCGCAGAGGCGACGAGATCTGGACTGAAGCGTGGGGTACATCCATCCCACACTGATCAGTACCAGAGGCGAGGACGCAGAAACCTAGAAAGGTTCGCTGGCTTGTGTGGCTGTTCAGTACCTCCTTGTTCCAGGGTCCTGGGTCATAGCGGTGTCGGGTGTGCTATTGCGCGCGCGTTTCATTACTGACAGGGAGGTCTGCGAGGACAAGAGGTCGACAAGGGAGAAAGATGGGATGGGGCAGTGTGTCTGGGTGATCTACTAATGACAGGTGGCCTAGTCAATAGTGGAAATAGCCATGAGGCGGAGACGGCTGCAAGCAGGATTTGGGACTCTCAATCGGATGATCAGTGAGTTCCTTTTCATGGCAGAGCGGACAGTAGGGGGAGCTGTTCAGATCTGTGAGATGGGCAGGTAGACCTGGGAGACGATGATGGCATGCATGGTGGTGATGATACGGCTTTGGCTACATACAGTATTGAGCGATACGGGCATGATGGACGAGGACTTGAGATGCTACTATATACACTTTCGATTCGTGCTGGTGGATGTGATGGGCGTGATTGGCATGGTGGTGTCGCGGTTGATTATAGTACAGGGTCGTGAAGTACAGGAAGGAGAAGCATGATGCGTGTCTTGAACGGCTTTAGATATCTGGTGGAGTCAGTTCTGGTCCGCATGACAGTGGCATGCAGAGTATATACCTTCCCAGCCACTGATACAGTCAGCTTCAATCTGTTCGGTGAAGATCCGTAGAGATGTAGAAAGTTGTTACTCACCCTTTAGCCAGCTTGTACCCCGCCTCCGACTCGGGCATATCAGGCGAGTCTTGCAGCTTGGCGATACGCTCTTCGCCTCGACCCTTGCGAAGCTGCATGCGAGTTGCGGAGCTGATTATTAGTATGACAAACTGCGGGGTGAGCATGGTTACTGACGCATGGGCGAGAACGTGTCCTGGAAGTTGTCAGCTGTCGTCCCGTCATCGCCGTCGTGCTTCGAGCAACTCACCTCCAACCGGCTTGACCGTCGCAGCAGCAGCAAACCTGGACATTAGCGCAAGAACGAGATGGACGCATTGAGGTTGAGACTTACATAGCAGATGCCTGGAGGAGTCAGCTTCGTCCTGTGCATCTCTCGAGCGATTGTAAACTTGCTCCCGGATCAGATTGGACTTGGTTGGTCATGAGGATAGCGACGTTGAACTCCTCTGCGATCTTTTGGAGCCGAGCGAGAAACTGGTTGAGTTTCTACTTATGAGCTCGGAGCTCCGGGGCAAGAAGCAAGTCGGCAACTCACCTGCTGACGCTCAGAGAGCTCTCCTCGACCGGAGTAGTCCTGACCTGTCTATCAGCACGATCTCTCAGCCTGGCCTCAAATGACTCACGGAAGAGGTTCATAATACTATCGACAATAAGCAGCTTGTAGCTCCGATCGTCAACGAACCTATGTCATCAGCTTCCAGTTCGACTTTTGGCCATGTATCATGAGCTCACCGCTGAGCAAGCTCCACCAGAAGGTCACACTGCTGCTCCGAGCTCCAAGCACGAGCAGTGAGGATGTTCTCCAGGACCATCTCAGGCTCGACTCCGAAGCGGTCCGCGATGTCTCGGACACGGTCTGGACGGAAGGTACCCCTAATGGTGTGAGCTATCGTCTTCCGGACATTCTAAAGAGACAACCTAGCTCACTCTGTATCGATGTAGGCGACCTTTCCGCTAGCTCCACCCTGATCCTCTGGAAGCTGGGTCGTAACGCAGAGCGTATGGCAAAGTTGGGTCTGAGAGTATGAGCTGGGTCCACAGGGTATGTTGGCAGGAAGCGGAAGCTCACCTTCCCCGTACGATACTCTCCATAGACCTCTGTGATACTTTGAGTAGAAATTCCGCCGCCGAGCATGGTGTCGGCCGTCTTGCTCCCGGTTGAGATATGGATGACGTTCTGCCTTCGCTCGGATACTTCGGCGGCTGTCTGGAAAAGAGGAGGCTGTGTAATGAGCTTTTGAATACGACCCTTCAGACAACAGTCTGAGCAAGTAGCGATAGAGTCTATAGCTCTTGACTTACCAGCATCTTCGTCGCGGTTTCCTTCAGCTTCTCCACCTTGGCCTGATGGAAATCAGCGGCTGCTTTCGGAAAGTTTCGTGTGAGTGGCTGGTCCACATATACCTCTGATAAGCCCTGTCAAGTCAGCTTCAGCTTTATACCGGGATCGCTTGGTAATCCACGTGCTCTTGATAGCTCACCTTAATTTTGAGAAGGTTCTTCCTGGTGGTCTGAGAGACACCCAGCACCGTGACGATCCCGGCCGCCTTCAGCTTGAGGATGTCCTGGACGTTGATACCCTAAGTACGTCAGCTGAGCTTCCCGGAGCAGAACAAACGGACAGCAAAGGAAGGAGAAGAGACTCACGTGGGACTGAAGGTCGTCCACGGACTGAGGAAGGAAGTCAGCTTTTCTCTGGACCCCGAGGTCAGGTCGTAGCTTACTGCATACTCGCTCATGGCTTCCTACGTGGGTCAGCTTTACCTCGAACGAGACTTCGAGTTCAGTAATGAGACAGGGGAGGTAAATAAGGACATGATGTCATGACGGAAGAAGGAGGAAGGAAGTAATGATTCGAAGCTGTAGGGCAGGAACGAGTAGCGAGCTGAAGGGGGATCACGTACAGCATCGCCGTTCTCAGACATTGTGAGCTGATTGTTTGGCTGGGATAGGTCTGAGTATGAAGAAAGAGCGCAGAGAGAGTATTAGAAGGATGAAGTACGAAGGGAAGAAGGGAAAGAACCCCCTCCCACCCTAATGTAGACAGTCACCCAACGCGTTACTGTCTGTGCGCTGGACGTGGCGAGTGGAGGCTCACCCAAAAATAATCCGGTTCCAGCATTAAATCGCTTTTATCCGGGCCAGTCTTACGGCATTATTCGGCTGAGCTCGGCCGATCATTCCCGGCCGACCATCACCACCGCCAGAAAAGTTCAGCGACCACTCACAGCTCTGCAATCTCTCATCAACAACAATAGCTATAGCAGCTCCATCAGCCATGCTGCGGTCCACAGCGAGCACGTCAAGGCTCACAGTCCGCCATGCACGGTCATTCGCCACCCCCTCGTCCCTTCCCATCAAGGACTGCACGTCCATCACGCCGCCCTACCCACGGCTCCTCAAGACTCTGGACCAGGTCCGGCGCGTCTTGCCCAAGTCGACCAAGTTGACTCTGGCCGAGAAGATTTTGTACAGTCATCTGCGGAACCCAGAAGAGAGCCTGGGAGGGGGTGGCAAGATCAGGGGAGAGAGATACCTGAAGCTGAGGCCAGATAGGGTAGCTATGCAAGTAAGTCGCGTGATCATTTGGTCGAGCAGGACTGACCTCTAGGATGCCTCGGCCCAAATGGCTCTCCTCCAATTCATGACCTGCCGTCTCCCCACTTGCGCCGTTCCCGCTTCTATCCACTGCGACCACCTTATCCAAGCTTCCGTCGGGGCCTCCGCGGACCTCGCTAAGTCGATCGACCAGAACAAGGAGGTCTTTGACTTCCTCGAGTCCGCAGCTCGGAAATACGGTATCGAGTTCTGGCGGCCAGGATCCGGGATTATCCACCAGATCGTCCTGGAGAATTACGCAGCTCCCGGTCTGCTCATGCTGGGTACCGACTCGCACACGCCGAATGCGGGTGGATTGGGGATGTTGGCAATTGGAGTGGGAGGAGCGGACGCGGTGGACGCTTTGACGGATACGCCATGGGAGCTCAAGGCGCCGATGATCACGGGGGTCAAGTTGACAGGGGAGCTGAGCGGGTGGGCGACGCCAAAGGATCTGATCTTGAATCTTGCGGGGAGGTTGACAGTACGAGTAAGTAGTGCCTCTGCAGCCTGAACGGGCATGGCTCATCAAACAGGGCGGGACCGGCCGGATACTCGAGTACTTTGGCCCTGGTGTCACAGCCCAATCATGTACCGGTCTTGCCACCATCGCCAACATGGGTGCCGAAGTCGGCGCGACCACCTCGACCTTCCCTTACGCCGCCAACATGCGCGAATACCTTCACGCTACTGGTCGAGGACCGGTCGCTCAGGCGGCGGACGAGGCGGCATCCAAGGGATTCCTGCAGGCAGATGAGGGAGCAGAGTACGATGAGGTCATTGAGATTGTGAGTCTTGTAAACTGAGCAGGATCGACTTCCGACATAGAGCTGATCAGTAGAACCTCTCTGAGCTTGAACCCCACCTCAACGGTCCGTTCACACCTGATCTCGCTACCCCCCTCTCCTCCTTCCCCGGCTTCCTCTCCGAGAACAATTACCCCACCGTCCTCTCTTCTGCCCTCATCGGATCATGTACCAACTCGTCGTATGAGGACATGTCGAGAGTAGCTAGTATCGCCCAACAGGCGAAAGATGCGGGTCTTAAGAGCAAGGTCAGTTGTAGAATCAGGGAAGACTGGCGTCGTTGATCAAAGCTGACGTTTAGGTCCCATTCCTTGTCACACCTGGTTCTGAGCTTATCCGAGCCACTGTTGAGCGGGATGGGCTGCAGTCAACCCTGGAGGACGTCGGCGCGACTGTATTGGCCAACGCATGTGGACCTTGTATCGGCCAATGGAAGCGAGATGAGAAGAAGGGCGAGGACAACGGTAAGCTGTCTCAAACGGTACGATGTATCCATCAGCTGACTCCCCAGCCATCCTCACCTCCTTCAACCGAAACTTCAAAGCTCGTAACGACGGCAACCTCCGAACCATGAATTTCCTCGCCTCCCCCGAGATCGTCACCGCCATGGCCTTCTCCGGCTCCCTCAACTTCAACCCCGTCACCGACTCCATCCCCACCCCTTCTGGCCCCTTCCGCTTCTCCCCACCTACAGGCGATCGCCTCCCTCCTTCCGGCTACACACCGGGCGACTTGTCCTACGCCCCCTCGCCATCACCTGTACCCCGCGGAGAGACAGAGATTGCCATCAGCCCTACCTCGGCGCGATTGGAGGTGTTGGAGCCGTTTGCGTCGAACTTTAAGGGCGGGAAGGGAGAGCTACCAGAGTTGACGTGTTTGATGCGCGTGAGGGGCAAGTGCACGACGGATCATATCTCTGCTGCTGGTGCTTGGCTGAAGGTGTGCCATATCATTCCCGAAATACGGGATCTGAGCTGACGATCCAGTACAAGGGTCACCTGAGCAACATCTCTGAAAACACCCTTATGACCGCTGTCAATGACGAAGGCGGACACATCAACATCGCCAACGACGGTAACGGGGAGGACACTATCCCTAAGACCATGCAGAAGTACAAGCAGCGGAACGAGCCTTGGATGCTGGTCGTCGACGATAACTGTAAGCTGCTCCTTCCACGGCTGGCCTAGGGTCTCAGCTGACGTTCCAGACGGAGAAGGTTCCGCGCGTGAACACGCGGCACTCCAACCCCGCTACTACGGCTGCGCCCTCATCCTCGCCCGCTCCTTCGCCCGGATCCACGAAACCAACCTCAAGAAGCAAGGTATCCTCCCCCTTTGGTTTGTCGACAAGAGCGACTACTCGCGCATCTCCGCGTTTGACAAGATTGTGACCCGCGGCGTGGACAAGTTGCTGGATGGGTCGCTGCAGGGAGATGAGGTGGTGTTGGAGGTGACGAGGCCGAGTGGGGAGAAGTATGAGGTCAGGGCGAGACATACGATGAGTAGGGACCAGGTGGAGTGGTTGAGGGCTGGGAGTGCTCTTAACTGGATCGGGGAGCAGGCGAGGCGGGCTTGAGGGGAATTGGAAGGGGTAGATGTTGTCTTTAAAGATCTTATGGGCGTCATTGTATATAGGCTACTGATTTTTGTGGGAGCATGACACATTGTTGGACCGATGCCATGAACATGGCGCCCGGCCCAGGCATTGCGTATGGGACTGATAATCGTTAACGCATCCACTCAATGCATAGCACGATACTGCACCGCTGAATGTCAGACAGCGTCCTCGTCAGCATCAGCGACGGGTGGACCACTGGCCCATGCAGCGGTGCTCAGCAGTTGTGCCAGCTGCACGCGGGTGTATGGGCTGCCATGCTCAGGGTCTTGCGGGTCCTGGACGGAAGAGCGCGGGACGGCGAGGTCGAACTGAAGGAGACCTGCCACCGAAGCCTCCCAATCCCCGGACGGCAGGAAATCTGCAGGTTCCGAGCTGCAGAGATCGCTTGTCACATGAGCGTCTCGGAACTCCTTATCATTCACAATATCGGGATATCGTGTCACTCACATGGTATGGGCAGAGGGTTCGACCGAGCTGCTCTCGCGCAGGGCCAGCGCAAAACCGGCCATGTCATCCGGCAGGGCTTCACTCGCCCTCGGGCTCGAAATGAACGCGCCGAATACGCTACACCAATGCTCAGCGCTAATCTGAATGGGGTTCGGACCTGTACTCACCCCTTTTCATCCAATCGAGCACTCAGGATCACCTTGCAGACAATCTCGGTCACTGTTGCGGTGGCGACCCTTCGGCGGGCTGACCCATTGTGCGATGTCCTCTCTGATCTGTAGCGCAGACATGATTCGCATTCCTGCCACCGCGTCGAATGATGGCTCGTTGAGGTTCTGAGCAGTAGCGCAGATCTTGCCTCGTACATCCTTGATGTACTGGCCAAACCCCGTCAGATCAGTCAATGAAAGGGTAGATACGTGAGTGGCGTAGCCGACGGTAGGCTCGAGGAGCAGTGACCTGTAGTCGTTGGGGCCGGCGTTGATGGGAATCTCTGCCATGGTTTCCAGTGTCGAGGTTGAAATGTACCGAGTGGCGCATAGGGGGTGAATGAGTACTTGATACGGCCTGTTGATGGCGGAGCTTTAAGGACAGGAAAGGATCTGAGCGAAAGAAAGGATCTATCCCCACGGAATACTCCAGTGTTTGGCCTTCCGGATAACGGTAGGATATCAGTCTCGCACAAGCGACCGCAATTGACCGGCTTTGCGCTCACGAGGGTCGGTCAGTATGCTGAGCTTACCTACTGACTAGACCGCTCTCGCCGCATCTGACTAGCTCACATTATTTCGCTCCTCGATATGATCTATAATGTCGTATAGCGACCTCACGACCTCAACATCCTCGAGCGATTCATCGGAAGCTCTCGCTGCACCATCGCTCCACTCGCCCTGTCGACGTATCAGTCTAGCTGCGACACCGGCAGCTCTTGCTCCCCGATAGTCTCTAAAGGATCAGCGGATTCTCACTGGGTTGGGGAGGAATACTCACGCTTCGAGCTCGTCGCCCACCATCAGTACGCCTTTGCGGTCAGTCTCCCCGCAGGACTCGAGCGCGTGGTCGTATATCCGTCTATCAGGCTTCGAGTTTTCGACATCCCACGATAGAATTGGAGGATAGCTCAAAAGTGGGAGTATGTGGAGGGCATCGAGTGTTTTGACTGAAAAGGTTCAGCGTTAACTATCGCTTCAGATGGAAGACATCGCTCACGTATCCGTGGGTCAGCGTTAGATACGACCGATGTCTTGATCCCCATCGCTTTCAGCTTCTCCACTGTGCGTCAGTAGAGCTCCGGTCCGAGTGGCTGACCGACATACGACAGGGAAGGGTGTCCGAGAAGTTGCGATAGCCTTCCTCGCTTTCGAAGCGCTGCAGCAGTCTTGGAGCCAAAGAAGGCATCGAGCGGTCCAGATCTGGAACAATGGGTAAGCGACATACTCGCTCCATCACACCCGAGGAGCCGGTATGACCACTCACCCTCGTGCGAGGCGCCTGCATGCGCCATACAGCTTCGGATGAGTCGGGTCCACCATTCTTCAGGCGACATTGCGTGAGGTTTGGCTTTCTTGCCGTAGAGGGGAAAGTCATTTGAGACCTTCTTGAATGCTAGACTGCTCAGCTCTTTCATCTATGATACAGCCGATCGGCCGCTCTTGACGTCATATGTGGTACCGACCTGGCCTGAAACCTGCGCGGACGGATGAAGCGGAGATCGACGTTGCGGGGATCCCCGCTCGAATGGCTTCTTCATAGTATCTGAAGTTATGAATACAGATGAGCGGACCCTTCGGCCAGTCGTATGTACGCACTGCTCGTGGATCGGTAAGCGAGGGGTGCATAGCGTATCTGTAAATCTGAGCTGGTGTTCAGGATTCATGATATCGTGGAATGAGTTGCTGACCGAATACGTCGAAGAGCACGAGTCGAACCGGCGCGGCATCTATGGCTCTCGAGCTCATCTTTCGAGATGGTCCAGCGATAGTGGCCAGCACCATAGCTGCTGGCGGGAGTGATGCAGGCCCTGAGATGAAGCTTAAGGCGGGCAGATGGATCTGTCACGGCCGCGAGAGGAGGTCCGGCTCCACATTCCTTACGCCACGTGGCATCTCAAACCGTGCCTGGAAGGTCAGGTCAGGCTGAAAGATGGAGTCGAGTGCTTCGAGTGCGGACCAGGTACTACCTGCTATCTTGATACTCTCAAGCCTATCAGTCGTGCAGAGCACTCAGCTCAGCTACATGACTTCATGAAGGTCGTCAATGACGAGCTAGACTCGGAGGCTGAAGTTCTTGGATCCATATTTCCAGTGCGCATACCCTCGTCTCGTTCATGTGTCCGCAGCTGAAGCAGCCACAGCAGGAGTGGCATTTCCACCCCCCAGCCAAATCAGCATGGGGAACGCTTGTCGACGAAGGGACGTTCGACATTGATGTCAGTGTGCCTGATCTGCCGTCCGTAGGCGTAGTCATCAAAGGGGTGTATCCCAAGGTGAGAGCCCCTCCACTATGAGACGCCGGCCTGCAGTGCAGGCTGACCCCCCCAGGGCTATCCAAAGCATCCCGTTCAGATAACACTGGCATCGCCTCGAAACCTATCGCCTGAGCATGTCAAGCAGCTCCACCATGTGCTACAGAGCAAGGCGAAAGCAAAGATTGGAGAAGCGATGGTGTACGAGGTGAGTCGCAGTTTGATAGGGAACAACCGGAATACCGCATCAGCTGACTCGTCAGGTGATAGAGTGTTGCCGAGACTGGATGAGCGAGAACCACCTCAAACTACCGGAATCCCTGGAGGGCGTGCTGAATCTGATGGAGCAGAAGGCACAGCGGGAGCAGGCCCAGCGAGATGTCAGTGCTCCTCAAATTGCTGGGTCGCCTGAAAGTACGAGCTGATCATACAGGCTGAGCAGGAACGCCTAGAGGCCGAGCGCAAAGAGTTCGAAGCCGTCGCTGCGGCGGAACAGCGTCAACTCTCGGAGCAGATCCAACTGGATGCGACTCGAAAGACGCAGCGTGTCAAACAGGCGGAACAGGAGGCGGACGCCAAGAGGAAGCGAGAGATCCTGGCAGGAGTCGGGGATGGAGAGCTGGAGAGCCGGATCTTGGCAATGGATGAGGAGGTACAGGTCGAGGGGTATCAGGGGAGCTGGAGGACCTGGGTGCTGTTTGGCGGGAAAAAGGAGGAAATGTGGACCACATACTCGGCGGAGCCAAACGTCGCCTCGGGTTCCGGCTCTTCGTCCTTCATCCGGGCAACGCTCCCTACAGTCTCGGTCCACGTCGTCGACTTTGCCAGCTCGTACTACTCGACAAAAGCGGACGAGACGGTCAGCCAGGGGACGAAGAAGATCGATGCGCTCGCGAATGAGATCTCGCGGCTGCGGAGCGTCCGCTGCGAGAATGTCGTCCCCATCTTGGCGGTCAAGCGGGGGAAGAGCCCGAAAGGATGGGAGCGGCTCATGATCATGACGGAGCAGGTTGGGGATGGCGGAAGGCTTAGGGAGTGGTTGCCAAAGGAGGGATTTGGGGAGACCACAGCCCGGGTCTACCTCTCGCATCTACTCGATGGACTCGCCGAGATCCACCGGAACAAAGCTACACAAAAGCAGATCAATCCGGACAACGTCCTACTTTGTGCCAGCGGACCCGGGGCGCAGACCATCAAAATCGCCGGTACATCCTTCGCACGGCGCATCGGCGATCTGCACCTCTCCAATCCCTTCCTTAAAAGTTATACCGACCCCATCCCCGAGTCATGGAAGAGCCCAGACGAGCTGGAAGCGCCGCACGACTATATTCCGAAGCGGGACATTTGGCTCGCTGCCCTCCTCTTCCTCCAACTCGTCTTTGGGCAGCAATGCCTGGCGGTGTACCCCCGGCTCGACGTTCTCTTGCAGCACTCGACACTGTCGGACCCCACGATCGACTTGCTGTCAGCCATGATGCACGCGAATCCCAAAAAGCGGCTGTCGGCGGAGGACGCCATCAGTCGGCTGAAGCAACCGGGCGGGCCCAGCTTGACGGTTCTCGGCAGATCCACCTCATCTACCGGCGCAATGCACAGTCCCAGCGATATCCTAGGTACATCCCCAAACTTTCTTCGGCCGGGCTCGTACTTCTCCCAGTCCACCGCTCCTCGCCAATCGCGGTACCGGGAAGACTTTGTCGAAGTTGAGTTCCTCGGGAAGGGCGGATTCGGCGAGGTGGTCAAGGCGCGGAACAAGCTGGACTCACGGGTCTACGCGATCAAGAAGGTCAAGCTGCGTCAAGGGGATGACGAGCAGAGGGTGTATCGGGAGGTGCAGAACATGTCGGGGGTCAACCACCAGCATATCGTCCGGTACTTTACCTGCTGGCTGGAGGACGTACAGCCGCCGCCCGAGGTGGATGAGGAATCGGAATCGGGCGCCGAGTCGGCTGAAACCGAGACGCCCGGAACGGATGATGAGGCGATGTTTAAGTTCGATATCAACGACATGTCTTTCTCTCGGCCGGAACGGTCACAGAGCGCTTCTTTCCCCTCGGTACGCTTTGCCAATTCTAACGAAGACGAGGATGAGGAGGTGGACGACGATGAAAGCAGCGACTCGGACGCGGACTCGGACGGGACAATACCGGACCCCTCATCTCGCCCGCGTGGTCGTACGGTTGCGCGGTCCAATATCCCGCCAAAGCCGTCCATGTCGGTGACGGATACCACGTCCGAGGCTCACGTCGTCAAGACGATCCTCTACATCGCGATGGAGTACGTCGAGAAGCAGACTCTGCGGGAGTTGATCACAGCCGGAATCACGGAGGAGGAGGGATGGACCCTGCTTAAGCAGATCCTGGAGGCTCTCGCGCATCTGGCGAGCATCAAGGTGGTGCATCGGGATCTCAAACCGGGTAATATCCTCATCAACTCGCATAATCAGGTCAAGATCGCCGACTTTGGTCTTTCCACCACGGACATGACGGCGGTCGACCCCGGGCACATTGGCAGTCTTGACCCCGGCATCCCTGGGGTCGAGCTGGACCGGACATCGAACATTGGTACGGGCCTATACATCGCTCCCGAGGTGGCGGTCTCTCGGTCATACGACGAGAAGGCAGACATGTACTCGCTGGGAGTCATCTTTTTCGAAATGTGCTTTCATTTCGATACCCAGATGGAGCGGGCGCAGATTCTCACTGCCATCCGGCTGCCGAGCGTCACCTTTCCCCCGACATGGGTGGAGAAGGCGGACCAAAAGAAGATCGTGACGATGCTGTTGCAGCATGATCCGGCGATGCGGCCAACTGCGGGGCAGCTTCTTCGGGACCCGCTCCTCCCAAATCCGGAACGGGATCAGCAGAAGTACGACGAGGCCATCACAGAGGTGTCCAATCCTGCATCCTCCTACTATCCGCAGCTCGTCACCGCGCTCTTTGACCCGGAGCGTCGTACATACTCGACCGCGGCGGACAATCGGCTCGACGACTATACGTACGACAATCCGCACGACGACGACCTCCAGGTCTGGATCACGGTGGTCCAGCAGCGCCTCGTCCAGCTATTCCAGCGCCATGGAGCCGTTGAGACCCATCTACCCCTCTTGATACCGGACACCACCCTCCTCAGTGCCTTCCGGCCGCCCGGGAAACCTGCCAAAATGCTAGACGCAAGCGGGAAACTCACTCGCCTCCCCGTGTCGAACCTCCTCGGTATGGCGCGGAACGCCACTCGTCGGCAGATCGAGCGGATCAAGCGGTATCACATCGGTGAGCGGTACGTGGCGGAGTTTGAGGGTCAGCCCACCGTCCATGGGGAGCTGAGCTTCGACATCATCTCCCCTATCCGCTCACCTGCGGCCGAGGCGGAGTTGCTGGACCTTATTGACAAGGTCCTGGCGGAGTTTAAAGACGGTAAGACGTCAGCTTTTGCCGAGTACGACCTGCACGTCAGCCATGAAGGCGTGCTTGCTACCATGCTGGGTGCGGTACCCGAGAAGCAGCGAGGGGACGTCGCGCAGCTGTTCTGGGACTCTGGGTCAGCCTGGACCAAGGAGTCCAAAGCCAAGCTCAGCGGGCTGGCCGGTATTCCCAAGACCCTGCTAGACGAAATCGACCAGTGCTGCCTCGTCGACGAGGTGCACGTCGTACGTGCCAAGCTCGAGAACATCTTCACGTCCGCTTCGTCCCGCCGTCGTCTGGCTCCCGCGCTCGAGGAGCTCGAGACCGTCCTCCAACTCGCTAAGGCCGCGGGCGTCTCCCGGCGCATCCTGTTCCGGCCTACCATGTCCCGCCATGCCGACTACTTCCGCGGCGGATTCATGTTCGAATGTGTCCGCCGCGGCAAGTCGCGCGACATCCTGGCGTACGGTGGGCGATACGACACCCTCCTATCTCACTTCAAAGACCCAGCCAAGGACTTTCCCGCTCGCCAGGTCTTTGGCGTGGGCATGTCACTCTCGACCGACGTCCTCGCTCGGACGGTCAAAAAGTACGAGTCGGCGCTATCGGCGCGCCTGATGAACAAGGAGGCGGAGATGGAGCGGTCCTTTGGGTTCTGGACGCCGGCGAGGTGCGATGTGTACGTTGTGGCTGCGGGGTTGGACCTGTCGGGGCGAATGGCGTTGACCGGGGAGTTGTGGCGAGCTGGTATCGGGGCGGACATGCAGTACGATGATGACAGGAGTCAGATCGAGGTCGAGCGGGAGTGTCTTGACCAGAACACCCTGTAAGCGATAGTAGTCCGACTGTCGATCGAAGAGGCGAGCTCACACGCCTAGGTTCCTACTTGTACCGCGCCCCAACAGACAGGCCGTGAAAGTCCGACCTATCCTGAAGAAGGGGGCGGAACAGGACGGTGAGTGCTTCTTGTAAATTGGCCATAGCCTGTTCGTGGACGCAGCTGACAGGCTAGTCCCTCGTAATGAGCTGGTGTCCTACCTCCGCGAGAAGGTCAGCGAGCAACGCCGTATCGATGCCAGCTACGCCTCGGTCGATCAGACCGGCGGTACGGCCTACTCTGTGCCTTCGTCGGGCGATCAAAAAGCCGGTGAGACGGAGATCAAGCTCGTCTTGCCGCCGGAACCGAACTCTGCGAAGAATACAAAGGGACGGCCTGTCCGAAAACATCGGCACACAACCAAGGTAAGCTGATCTCTGTGCTGCTGCGAGGGAAATAGCTCATGACGCAGTCAATCTACTATGAGAAGGCCGAGGAGTTTGCGACCCGCGTAGGGACACATTTGCCCGTCATCGCCATCGACCTCGAGCCTGCGCTCATCTCTCGCCTGACCGTCTCGACCGCTTGGGTACAGGATGACGAGCAGTGGCGAGGCATTCTGGCGGAGCTCAGGGCCTCGGAGCGGAAGTACGCCGATACAGTAAGGACGGCCGTTAAGGATGCGGTGACTGGATCGGCGGGCTCAGGCGGAGCAGGGGGCGGTGTGGGTACTGGAGGAGCAGGCGGCGGGCTCAACAGCAGCACAGGAGCTGGAGGTGCGGGAGGTGGGTCGAGCGGGGAAGGGGAGAAGGGCGGGAATGGTTGGATCTGGTTGTTTTCTGTCAGAGAGGGGAAGGGATTCTTGTTACAGACTAGATAGATGATTAGATGGCATCGTAGATTAGTGTATAATCAGGTTAGTACTTGTATACTATGTCGCTTGGCCGTGGGGAGCTTCACTTCGTGCATGATACCTTGTTTTCCTCCTCACTCTAGAATCGCCCATAGCACCTAGTCGTCAAATGGATATTCGAATGGCTCGGGCATTTCCGCCTCCCCTTCCTCCTCATCACCCATCACGGCATCCCCAGCAGCATCCACTGCCCCAGCGGTCCCAGCGGGCGCCTCTGCGTGTGCCGGGACATCTTCCGGCCACAGCGCCTTGTCCAGCTCGACAAACTCGCCCGACTCGCCCTTCTTGCTATCCCTCAAAAGCACGATACTGCCGCCAACGTATCGCTGGACGGGTTGACGCCGCGCAGGGGCAGCAGGTGCTGCTTTGTCGGCGGAAGCGGAGGTGAGGGAAGCATCACCGATAGGTCGGACGGGGGTGTATCGGCCTTCAGGGAAGGAGAGGAGAGGTGCCTGCAGGGGTGTCATGCGAGACAAGTTAGGGACGGAGAAGGTAGCGGATTCTGCGGGTTTCCGCTCCTTTTTGGCGGCGGAGGCAGCGGCGGGTGCGGGAGCAGGGGCAGCCGCGGGTGTGGCGGCTGGTGTTTCGTCCTAATCATCAGCATAGCTCATTCCGATATCGCAATAAGAGACTTACCACGTCCATGCCATCGCCCTCTTCCTCCTTCTTCCTCTTCTCCCTCGCCTTGGCCCGCACGGTCGTACTCAGCACCGCCGCCTTCTGCTTCCCCTTGACCTCTCCCTTCTCCTTCTTCTCCCTGACCGGGTACCCCAGCGCAGACTGGCGTCCGTGGCAAGTAAGGTCCACCTTTGGTATCCTCAGCTCCTCGTCTACCGCAACAACGACTGTGGGGCTGAAGGCAAGACCCAAGCAGTGGGCGAGCGGGAACCAGTACCAGAACTGGACAAACATGGTGAGACCGACGATGGCGCCCATGTTAAGCGTGCCGGCCCGGGTGGAGAGGGAGATGGTCATGTTCCGGCCGCCGGCGTCGATGATGCCTTGCGCGAGCGAGGCACCGAAGCGAGCCATAGGGTCCTCGTGCTTGTCGCTGACGACCTTGGCGAGGAGGTCTCGGATCTGGTTGACCTTGGGGGATTGGGATTCGTTTTGCTGAATGAGGATCATGGCGAGGGAGATGTAGGCACCTTGTCGGACAAAGTCGACCGGGTCGTCGGTCATTGGCTCGAGGAGGTCGATAGCAGCCTGATAATCAGCTTACTGCTCCTGCCTTGATTTAAAAGGGCTCACCTCGAGACCTGTACCCGCACAGCTGATACCCAAAGCGAATGTCGCTCCGTGACGAACATGCGGATTGTAGCTCTCCGCCAGCAGCTGGACGACTCGTGGCACCTGGGTATGGTTGCGGAACATGACGAATCCGAGAGCCGTGACCGCTGCTCGTCGGACATCGTCGTTGACATCCGAGACGGCGACGTGGAGGAGTTTGCGCACAGCCTTGTTGTTCCCGGTTCCGGCGTAGGCCAGAGCGATGGTGAACATGCCACCGTACCGCATGATCGAGTCCTGAAGAAGTCAGATTGGCGCTACCGAGGATTGAAGCTGGAAACTGACCTTCTCCTGGCTTAACCGGTCAATAACAGTATCCGCGGCCTCGCGCTGACCATAGTACAAGAAAGCGATACCCATTGCCAAACTCCGAATGATCTTTTCGTGCTGAGTTTCACGGGCGTAGCTGGCCATTTCGTCAAACGCCTTCTCGCTCGCCGTGCCCAGCATGACGAGACCCATGGCGTATCCGGATGCTTCGCCGGCAGTAGCATTGTCCTGGAAAAGGGCGGTCCTGATCTCTTCGTAGATGTCTATTGTGTCAGCTTGTGCACTTTGGGCGATAGAGCTCATGTCAACTCACCCTCATCTGCAGTGGCCAGAGCACTGACACCCAGACCCAGAGCGGCACCGTGCTGGATAACCGGGTCGTTCCCCTCCGCCAACGACTTCCGCAGGTCCTCCTCCGCCTTGCCCTTCCGTCCCGCATAGATCAGACCCAACGCGAACAATGCTCCTCCCTCCGAGAACTTGTTCGGTGCAGATCCACCGGGCAAGTATGGCCTGACGACCTTGACACCATTGACCCAGCTTCCCCGATGTATAAGACCCAGCGCAGCAGTCGCCGAGAACTTGGCCCAGTTGTTGGCGCGTCCAAGCCAGTCGAGGTTCTCCCGGAGGAACTTGTCGGACGTGGTACCGCAGTTGGCGAATGCGTTGGTGAAGGTGATGGCGGAGTGGTAGATGGAGTATCGGTCCTCGAGCGAGTCTTTGGTGACTTTGAGGATGGCCTGGTCGGTCTTGTTGTCTTTCGACAAGAAGTTGACAACGAACTCGGCAGAGCGCTCGCCAAGAAGGATGTCGTCGAGAACACGTTGAGGGTGTGTTGCGTCCTGTCTGTCAGCTACTGTCGATCCAAGACTTCTCATCACTCACCATGCCCTCTTCTGGTCCCGCGCCTGCCGTCTGAATCTCGTTCCTTACTGCCAAAACGAATGCCTGAGATCCCGCCTCGGCGAGGTCAAAACCGATCTGGTATGCCTCAGGCAAATTCTCGTCATTCAGCATCTTGACAAGCTGAGCGCCGCATGATTGGGCGTTATTGGACTGAATCCAGAGAGTGGTGATGGAGGACCAGTCGGTGCTGATGGTATTCTTCGAGAACAGGGTGAAAAGGAGTTGGAGGAGCTGATATGTCAGCTCATCCGCTCCAGTCGTCTATAAGGGATATGATTTACGCTCTGCCTGAACTCTGGTGTCCATGCTTCGTTCCCGCTAGCTCCGCCTACCGCCTCATTGAGCACATACCGCAGCAAAGATTCGTCCGGTCCCTTTGCAGCTGATGATGATGCTTGGGGCGACGAAGCGGAGGACTCATACAGCATCTCGATGAGGTCTAGTCTTTGCAGAGCGAGGGCAAGACCCATAGCCTGACAGTCAGCAATTATTCGTGATGAGGAATGGGCAGACTCACAAGCTTCGAATTTTCGCCCTTGCTGTTCTTCATCACACCGTCAACGACCGCCATAGTCTCCGCATCGAGCTGTTTTGACGGCTCTTTCAGCTTCAGAGCGATGGCCCGGTCGAGACAGCCGGCTGAAGGGTGAGAAAGCGCCTCTGGGAGCGATGAGAAGGTGTCACTTACCAATAATGGTCTGCTTGAACTCTCCATCCGCTTCCGCCTCGAACGCTGGTCCAGCCTTCAATGCGAAGCTCACAGCCTCATCGAGCTCGCCAATGAAGTAGTAGACCTTGGCGGTGAGAAGGGCAGCATAAGGTGCAGCATCGGCAGGAATCTCCTTGTTCAAGGGTTCTGACAGCGTTTCCCTGTGCAAGTCAGCTCTGCTCGGACGTCTACTGTAGAGATAGAGCTGTTAGCTCACAGGTATCCTATCTGATCTGATATTTCCGCCCAGAATTGAGGGACGATACTAAGCAAGTGCTGGAGAGCGTAGACTCGTACATGCTGATCCTCGTCTTGGAGGAGCGCCAATGATCCAGCTAATCGATCAGCTCCCTTCCCTCTTCTGCTGCCTATTGGCTAGGATACTCGGCTCACCTGCTGATGTTGTGGCGGTAGCGACTGGCATAGTGGTGGGTATATGAGGTATAGTGAGAGGGTTGGAGCTATTAAGATCGATAAGGAATGCTTGAACGCGCAACCGTCACCACCAGCTGGAGGGAGGTCGGGCGGCGAACACCGAGATCACCGCCCAGACGGGGATCACCTGAACTCCATGCCTGGTGAGCGGGATCAAAAAGTCAACCCTGAATCTGGACGCGTCGCGCGTCTCTTGTCAACGCGTCTGAACCGCTCTCTCATTTCTGCTTCACCTTCGACTGCATTATCGATAAGGTCCATACAGCCTATACAGCGCCATGTCGACAGCCAACGGCTCAGGAGCTCCTCCTCGCTCCTCGTCTCCCCTCAACTTCCCCAGCTCGTCCGCGGCAGGTACACCTCGAGCTCAGCGGAATGGCAATCCACGTATGTCCTCCTGCAAAGCGCAGAGCGGGCACTCAGCTGATGTCACCTAGCTGCTGCATCCTCATCACCTCTGAACTTTCCGTCATCCTCGCCGAGAGGATCTGGTGCGCAGGCCCGAGCGCCGGTTGGCAGGTCCAACCTCAGCGTGCCCCCATCCAGCGATGCGGCGATTGAACGAAGCGCACAGAGGATGAGCGGGCGGGCTCGAAGGGATGGTACACCCCTGTTCTTCCCAGCGTAAGCAGGCCTATACAACCTCTCACAGTATCGTAGCTGATCAGCCAGATCCGGCGGCTCGACACCCCGGCGAAACCGAAGAGGCGATATCCACTCGTCCTTCCCCATGTCTTCACCTTCCCTCGCTCGTCGAGCCGCCCGCCCTCCTACCAATCGCGGCTTCGATGGCAACTCGGACAACGGTGATGACGACGGAATGGATGGTGGTCGGACCCCTCGCGGTGATCCGCCATCCCAGGCCCGGTCCATATCCGGTTTGACCCTCTCGCAAGCCGCCCAGTCCGGTGACAACAACGGCGACGACGAAGAGGGGATCGTCAAGTACATTTGGGGTACGACCATTTCCCTCCAAGAGGCGATGAATGACTTCCGGGCGTTCCTCCGGGACTTCAAAATCAAGTATCGGACCAAGTACAACGCGGACCAAGCACGGTCGACTATCGAAGCCGGCGGACTCGCGCCCCCTACCGTGGCGCTGTACGACATCGTCACTCCCCAGCGGGCAGAGGTCGCGCTGTACCAGACCTACCTGCACCAGCTCCGGCAGACTGGTCAGACCAATCTCAACCTCGACGCTATTAACCTCATCGCTTTCCCACCTACCAAGCGGCTCTACAACCAGCTCGTCAACTACCCGCAGGAAGTGGTACCGATCATGGATCAGGTCCTGCGGGACGTCATGATCGAGACGGTGGATGAGGATCTGGAGAATGCCCAGAACCAGTATGCCGAGGGGTCGCTTAGCGAGCTGGAGCTGAGGCAGATGGAGGACGATTTGAAGGATGTAGAGGGGAGGGTATTCAAAGTCAGGCCGTTTGCTGGCGAGCGGACTGTCAACATGCGAGATCTCAACCCTGGAGGTAGGTCTTGGTGACTGCTTCAAAGGACTTGGCTGACTCTGCAGATACCGACAAGTTGGTCACAATCAAGGGTCTGGTCATTCGTGCAACTCCCGTCATTCCTGACATGACATCTGGTAAGCTCTGCGGCTCCTAATGCGGTGAGCCTAGCTTATCCCACAGCCTTTTTCCGCTGCCTAGTCTGCCAACACACTGTCCAGTCCGAGGTTGATCGCGGCAAGATTACCGAGCCCGAGCGATGTCCTCGCGACGTGTGCGAGTCCAAGGGCACCATGTCCCTCATCCACAACCGGTGCGACTTTACCGACAAGCAGGTCATCCGGCTACAGGAGACGCCCGATGCGGTACCGGATGGACAAACACCCCATACTGTCTCGCTCTGCGTGTACGACGAGCTGGTCGACCTCGTCAAGCCCGGAGACCGGGTCGTCATCACCGGTATCTTCCGTTCCATCCCCGTCCGCGTCAACCCTCGGATGCGGTCCATCAAATCGTTGTTCAAGACATATCTCGATGTCGTCCATGTCAAGCGGACCAACGTCGCTCGGATGGGCTACGATCCGTCTACCCGCTCAGGCGAGCGCGCGCCCGGTATCGGCGTCGGAGGAGAGGACGACGAGGACGAGTCCCTCGCGCATGCCGCAGGGCCTGACGACGACGATGATGGCTTTGACCAGGCATGGTCCGCGTCCAGGGAGATGGAGGCCAAGCTCCTCGAGCTGTCTCAGCATCCCGATGTGTATGAGATCCTGGCGAGATCGCTCGCGCCGAGTATCTGGGAGCTGGAGGATGTGAAGAAGGGGATCTTGCTCCAGCTGTTTGGCGGCACGAACAAGAGCATCGCGAAGGGAGGTGGAGGTGGAGGACCGAGGTACAGAGGAGACATTAATATCTTGATGGTGGGAGATCCGGGTACCGCCAAGTCTCAGATTCTGCAGGTGAGTCTAGCATTAGGCCTTTGAGTATAGGAGCTGATACCTTCAGTATGTTCATAAGATCGCTCCTCGTGGTATCTACACCTCTGGAAAGGGATCATCTGCTGTCGGTCTGACTGCCTATGTCACCCGAGACCCAGACTCGAAGCAGCTCGTCCTGGAAAGGTGACTTAAACCTTGCTCATGGTCGGGCAATAAGCTGACTCGCTCAGTGGAGCCTTGGTCCTCTCAGATGGAGGTGTCTGCTGTATCGACGAGTTTGACAAGATGTCCGATGCGACCCGTTCAGTCTTACACGAAGTCATGGTGAGTTCTGTCCAGCTTTCACGAAACTGCCGGCTGACTCAGTCAGGAACAGCAGACCGTCTCCATCGCCAAAGCAGGCATTATCACCACCTTGAACGCCCGAACATCCATTCTGGCCGCCGCCAACCCTATCAATTCGCGATATGACCCGAAACTCCCCATCCCGGCCAATATCGACCTCCCTCCTACCCTCATCTCTCGATTTGATCTGCTCTACCTCGTCCTCGACAAGGTGGACGAGATGAATGACCGGCGCCTCGCGAAGCATTTGGTTGGTCTGTACCTGGAAGACCGGCCTGATACTGCTGGTTTGGATCTTGTTGTGAGTCATCCTGCCGCAATTGAAGAGGCGCAAGCTAATGATCCAGCCCCTCGAGACTTTGACCGCCTTCATCACCTACGCCCGCGCCAAGATCACCCCCACCCTTACGGAAGAAGCATCCGACGCGCTCGTCAACGCCTACGTCGAGATGCGGAAGCTGGGCACCGACTCGCGTACACAAGAAAAGCGGATCACAGCCACCACTCGTCAGTTGGAGTCTATGATCAGGCTGTCAGAAGCGCACGCTCGGATGCGATTCAGCGAGACGGTGGACCTGGAGGATGTAGTGGAGGCCGGAAGATTGATTCGCTCAGCATTGAGGGAGAGTGCTGTAAGTTGCTCTTGATCAAGCTACTCGTGTCATAGATTGTTTACTGACCGAAAGACCGACCCCCTTACCGGTCAGATCGACCTCGATCTCATCAATACCGGCGCGGGCACGTCCAAGCGGCGTCAACATGCCGATCTCAAGCGCGAGATCCTCACGCTCGTTGATGCCGCCGGACGGACGGGTCTCAAGTGGGTCGCGGCGATCAAGGCGCTGGATAATCAGAGCTCGATCCCGACGGACCATGCGGAGTTTGCGGCGGTGGTCAAGGCGATGACGGAGGAGGGGGTGGTGAAGGTTGTTGGGGAGAGGGAAAAGAGGACTATCAGGAGATTGGCGGATTAGGTCTGGGAGGTTGTTTGGTTGTCGGGTACGAGCTAGAAAGTGAGACGTTGATATTTAGTGATCTTGGGTATATGTATCTGGCTTGCTCTGTTTGCGATTGTCGACCGGGCTAGGGGATCCCTGCCAGTACTCCCGGTATTAGTGGACAACCATGGCATGCTTTCGATACATCTGTCCATTATATACTCCGCATGCTCTTGATCCGAACAGGCTTGCGAGCCTGCAAGCTGCAAGCCGTCCGCCCTGCTTGGTGATATTACGTGGACGGTCGCGCGGGGTAACCGGGCGAGGCGATAGGGCGGTGTCCGGAAAGCTCGTGCTGTATCATACAACGCGTACCGCAAATGCTACGCAAACAAATATGATCGATTCCTGCTAGTCAGCAACAGTCGGATCATGTCGTACGAGCCGGTCGGTACTCCAGATAGACTCACATTGCTGTACATCTCCTGTACGACCGTATCTGACTCTTCCCAATGACATGACATATCCGCTCTGGACAGGTCAGCCAGCGCCCGTATTCATGGGGGAGTTCCGACCCTGCGCTGAGCTCACCTTCCTGCCTGTCCTCGATTCTCCGAAAGGGTCGTCGTGACTATATACTTGAAGCCCTTTGGCTCAATCTCGAGCATCTTTTGCTTCGCCCTCTGCCCAGAGTCAATAGACGTCCTCGCGGAAGAGGGGAGACAGCGGCCTTGGTCTTGAGGGGTTGAACGCACCTCTGATATCTCTTTGCTCAGTGTAGCCATCTTCCTCTTATCTGACGGATCCCATGTAACTCCTGAGCTGATCAGCCCAAAGTCGCGGCGGTCGGAAGGGGTAGAGGTTGCTAACCTGTTAAGCTTTTGCTGAGCAGCTAGACTATTAGCATCAAGACATGCGCGAGCTGATTGCATCCGTAATGGGATACGTACGGTCTTCAAGTAGGGTCTGAGATGATCTACTGGGAACTTGGGGCGAGCCGGGGAGCTCGTGCCCGAGCCCATACTCAGAAGAGGAGGGGGCGACAACACGCCGTTCTGTCGTGGAGTGGTCCGGTTCATCCCGCTAGGCGATCTGGAACCTAGAGTCCAGCAGAGCGTATCTGAAGCAGCGATTATAAATGAGCGTCCGAAGTAATGCGGTATGCCTTGGGTGGATGGATATGACTCCATCTCATCATCTCAACTTTCCAGCAAGCCCGTCGCCCCCCGCCGCGCAGCGTTTGGGCAAATGACGGCATGAGGAATGTGTTGTGGCTCGTCGCGCGTCGATGAAGGCGGACCGGAAGGTGTGTGTTTAGGCGAGGGAGTGTCAGAGTGCCGCGCACAGCTTGAGTATCTGGGAGAAGATGGTGTATGTGCCTCCGACCAGCGGCGATGGAAGAGGGGGAACTTACCGATGGTGCCAGGTGGAAGGGGCGGGATGAGCTCGGCGAGCCTCTTGGCATTCCGATTCGCCACCCTGGCCGCTCTGGCCGTCTGGTATTTTATAGCATCCACATCGAGACAGTGTGTGCGTGGCGAGCCTGCCGATGAGAAGAGCTGGCTGATTTGTGTAGCAACCGAAGAGCCACCTGAGTTGGACGACCTAATCGGATAGTCCCGAATGCGATCACGAAGCTATCTCATGTAGCTCATGCAATGCAAGCGCAGACTGCTCGCGAGCTGTTGTTACCGGTCCGAAAACTTCTGCGGGGGGGATACAGAGCGGGCATTGTGCCCGGCGAGTCTCCCCAGCTTCTGGATCGGCTTTGCTAGCGTCTCGCGCGCGATGAGGAGGGCGATAACAGATGGACATAAATCTTAGATCTTCGCTCCACTAGGGGAGCTTGTCAGTCAAGCACTCCACCTAGCTGCAGCGCCTGGAAGAGCAGAGTCACTGCTTGACTTCAGCTAACGTAAGGTATCTCCACTGTCCCACTATAGTCGGTACATACATTTTGTCATACGCTATAAGTGTTTGGTCCGTCCACGTTGTAAATCCACAACCCGGCAAAAAGATAGTGACGCATTCGCAATGACCCGTATCATACTTCTCTGTTCCCCACACTACTGGAGGCCAGGCCGAATCCTGTTAAGCCTGGCAGCTCACAGGACCCGCTCAAGTAGCGCAGGTACAACCCTCGTATGCTCTTTACATTATTAAGGCTATTGCGAGTTCGACAAGCATGTGTCCTAACATGCCTGGAAGCTTGCGTCTGATGCTTAGTAGGGTGGCGGAGTCGAGGGTGCGATGTCCAGCTGCGCGACTTACGGTGTTCCCGGGAATATCGTATGTGGCTCTCTCCTGGGACGGGGCGGGTCGAGGCGATGAGGGGGTAGGGTGGCAAATGTTTGGCTCGCGGGAGCAAGTATACACATTGGTGTTGATGTGTTTCAGATCTGTTCGATCGACCGGCATATCTCCTCGTCTCTGCGGCGGGCTCTCGGCCCAGAGCATTTGTTTTGTGAGGTAGTCATGGTCATGCGATAGTCAAGCTGCATGCGGTGACTAGTTGTCCAACCAAAATCAGTCGCGTGTCATTAGTAGCCCGCCACTTTCCCACGACTGACATGGCGCTGTTGTGATCGCGGCTTCCGCTCGATCTCGCGCGCGCTGTGAGGTTCACCACCATCATCATCGATCATAGCATGTCTCATAGTCAAGGGGTGACGTCAAGGGAGGAGGGTAGAAGTCATACAAACAGCTACCACATCCTAGTACACTACACATACTGTACTCACATCACTAACCTAAACGCATTACAGCTCCACATCCAGCTCCAGATATGACTACTCAGAATCTCGTTCGTCTTCCCCTCGTTCCAGCTTGTGCCAGTCCCGCTCTAGCTGACTAGACAGAACACCGGCCCCCTCCGCTCATCCGGCCACAAAGAGCCAACCGAGGAGCACGCGACCGTCGCGCAGCTCAAGACCCGCGGGGACAATGGCGATCCCGAACAGCTGCTCCAGAACCGCCTGTTGAGCTCGGACCAGGTCGCCCGGGGTGCGCTGTATGACCACGATGACTTTGAGTGTGTCGCCGCGGGCGGGAAGGGCGGGAAGTTTGATCTTGGAGCCGAGGATGTCCGGAAGGTGAGCTCTTACCCAGGAAGCTGGGGCGCTCGAGCGGAGGGCAATGAATCGGCGCGTTGAGATGGACCAGGCCGTTACGGACAGGCTTGACATTGGGGCCAGGGGCAACGGTCACGGGGAAGTAGCATTAGGATGTTGAGCTGACTATTCAGATCTTCGACGGTCTCCTCACTTACTCCCGCGTCGACGATCCCACCGCAGCAGGCGGAGCCGGTACTCCCCCAAAGCACATCACGCTGGGCAACGAGGGCAAGGCGGATGTCAAGAACGGAGATGGGGATATGATGCTTGCTGAGAAGGATGGAAGGGTGAGTCAACTGTCGTTCCATCCTCTCTCAGGAGATCTGGAATGGCCTTGACCTTGACGGAGACTGTCCGAGGCGTAATCTGCTAGGAGGATGAGCTGATACCTCAGACCTTCATTGCCGCTCGCACAGCCACCCTCATCATGATCATCGAAGGCGCCGAGAACGCCAACCAGGAGACACTGGTCGGGCTCGTCAAGTCCTTCCTTGAGGGATTGCAGATGTTGACGTGAGTCCTGAGCCTATCAAGCTATATTGGGAATCATTGGTGGAGATAGCTGACGCTGGACAGCTTGTGAGGACCAACCATCCGCGATGAGTTGAAGACGTCTGGCACCAGACGCCGCGAGAGCCGGCAGTACGATGAGCACCAGGGGAGAGGAAGAGCAAAAACGCAACGAAAGAATCGGGGTCGTGCTGTATAGCGGGTTGAAGCAAATGTATGGTAAACATCGAATGTTACGCACGCTAGCATCATAAAAGGACTATCCGCAAGCTCCTTGTCTGAGGATTCTCGCTCTTGCTCACTCCCTGCTGACTTGGTGGATACGGATTACGGCCCGGCAAGGTCTATCCGCAATACCTGCAGATTCATGCTGATACAGACATCTATGCTGCGCTAGTACCAAGCCCGACAAGAAAATGCACCCTCTCATCTCCGCCTCTCCATTTCCATCTCTGGGAAATCCTCCACCAAGGCGGATTTGGTGATATTCGCATCAACTATTTCTGGTGGATGTGGTTGACCGTCTGCGCCCGCGGGTATGACCAGTGCTGGTGGTTCCACCCATCTGACGGTATCCCAAGCCCAGTAGCCTATAGGTGTCAGCCGTGCCTGATTCTCCCAAGAAGATGCCAGACCTACCCTTCCCTGGCTTATCTGGCCAATCGTGACATCTGACCCTTCTTGGTGGCCTGCAACTCGTCAGCTCCTGCATTCCTGGCGAGACCAACGAGAGCTCACTCATCATCCCACGCGATTTTCTCCGAATAGCCCATCTTCTCGTCCTCTAATTCAGGATACTCCACCCAGCCCCGTATTCTCGCATCGTCCTTGCCATAACAGGCATGTACTCCAGGCACCACCGCGATCCGCCCAAAGCCGTACTTCCAGAAATCCCAGCTGATGAAGGACGACTCGGACGCCTGGCACTCGTATTCGTCCTTGAGGATCTCGTTGGTGTTGTAGTCGGAGGGGAGACCGGTGGGTTTGCCGCGCCGGAATCGGACGTTGTAAGGAGGATAGAAGGGGTCGGGACGCATAAGGGCAATACCGTTCCAGCCGGCAAAGACTTGGTAGGGAAGGATACGGTTGTGACGCTCCCTGGTGGCCGGCGAGGAGATGAAGAGCTATGGGTCAGCGGTCATTGTTTAGGCTTGGAGAGATATCGCTGGAAGTTGGGACTGGCACTGGACTCACCTTTTGTGGCAGATCCTTGTCCTCCTCTTTGACCGGGAACGGCGTATACAAATCACCCGACATGTCCCTTCCGACCCATCCATCGTAGAACCACCGACCAGCATGATCCCATCCGCATGTCATATCCGCCTCTTGCGACATATGCTGAAGATCAGCAACGTCTCTTCTACCTCGAATGATGACTCACCTGGTGCATGATCTCAAGGACATGCCCAGCTCCGAGGTAGACGTCATTGTAAAAGATGACGCCAGTCCAGGGGTTCCCATCTGGGCTGGTCCCGCTTGGGATGGTGTCGTAGAACGGCTTCATACCGGCGTTCCGCATATCCGCCAGGAGCTCGATACGGTGATGCCCTTCCCAGTCGATTGGGGGGAGGAGGGTGCGGATGTGGATGTTGGCTGGTGGGACGCCGATGTTAAGTAGGTGCGTACGCATGGCGCCGGATAGGATCTCTCCGCTAGACAATCAGCTTCGGGCTCTACATCGTGAATATGCGTCGGTCACACGCACCTGCCATCGTCGGATCCGCCCTCCAGAAGGGAGAAGACCAGCGATTCCGGACCGAGATAATCAGCCAGTACTGTCCACATGGCGAACCAGTCGGCAAGCATGCCTGTGACATCAGCTCAGTCGCAGCAGCTCCTGGGTGCCATCAGGACGCGAAAGCTCACCAGCTACCTGCCTACACACAGTGACCATCATCCATCTCCTCTCCACCTCATTCCACTCCTTCCTGTCCTCATCCCACACCGCCCTCAGATGCTGGTACCGATCCTGCTGATCCTTCGTGAGGAAAGGCGGGAAGATCGGGCTCCACAGCTCATGCTCCCTCGGCACCACCGTATTCTCATCCTTGATCTTCTTCAACAACGGGTGCAGCTTGGCAAACGCCTCCTCAATAGTTGGTAGCCGCGCCGTATGGTATTGTTCGGGATTACTGCCCGGTATGACGGTCCGAGATACCCCACGTTGTGTTCTCCGTGGGGCTGTCCGGTTGAGCCGAGAGAGATTGGGTCCGCCGCTATGTGAGAGGTAGGCGGGAGGGATGGTGTCCGTGCCCTGGAGCCATGAAGGCTTTGTTGGACGGCCGAACGCCTTCTTCAGCCATTGCCCCAGTCCGCCTGAATGATGTTGGGAGCTGCTACTGGAGTCCGCTCGCCGGTCGGCAGCTGAAGAAGCGTCCCATACCCCGGAGCTTGGGGATTGGGATATCTGGAAGAGGAGGAAAGCGCCAAGCCCCAGGGAGATGAAGAGGAGGATCCGCTGTGTTGCGCGTGGGAGTCGGGAGTACCGATATGCGAGAGACGCCATGGTCGACCAGTGCCCGTCTGATGCAGACACTCGGAGGTGTCGTGTGAGAGCGACGGTCGCTCGGCGATAGTCAAGTCGAGGTGCTGGACCCAAGTGACGGGTTTTTTGAGATGACTCCTCCTGTGAAAGGCCCCCTTTTGAGCGAAGCACAGCCTCTGTTGAGGTCGGTGTCGTGATCAAGCTATCCCTATGGCCACCGGTGGTCAAAGGGAGATGTTCAGCGAGTGGAAAGAGCAATAGACACCTGAAACGCCCTTGTGACTTGCACCGCTTGCTCTGATCGCGACGCGCAGGAAAACATCCTTGGTCCGTGCGTAAGTCACGTGCCATGAGACGCTCGTTTCTTCTTCAGCCTTTACGTTCAGGCCGCCAGTTTGTACATAGACCCGCCTGTCTACGAAGCCATGTCCTACCGCTGCTCTCACGCTCGATGATATGGCAAAGGCAAGCGAAGGAGGAGAGAAGTTGGAGCCAAAATAGGCCGGATGAGGAATGTGAGGAATGTGGCGGACATTTACGTAACGCCTCTCGCCCGCCGGCTCTATTGCGGCGAGGAACCGGTAGGTACGCGGACCATTCATACTTCATCTTGCTATAACAGCTCGTAGACAGACAGCAGCATCGACACACACAGCTCATCTACATCCCATTCACCACTCCATTTATCATGAGTGAGTCTCGAAGCCCAGCGATCGAGCGGGAAGAGCGCGAGGCTGATGGACCAGGTGCTCAGAGCTTCTGGACCGATGTGCCTCAGGGGTACGTTTTGTTCTCTGCATCAATATCGGCTGATGATGCTGATGATGCTGACGAGCAGACCTCCTGATCCGATTCTTGGTATGCCGCTCCTCTGCGTCGAGCTGGGCAGAACATATCAAGCCAATGCTGACGCACAGGTGTGACCGATGCCTTCAAGAAGGACACTTCCAAATCCAAGGTCAACCTCGGTGTCGGTGAGCCTTACATCTTGGGCATTGCAGTGAGATATCCGCTGACAGATTTCTCTCTTCTCCGACTCCACTACCTACTCTTCGATGGTCTCATGCGTCACCCCGCTCACGACTATGCCTGCAATCGTCTGCACCACCCGTCACCCACTCCCCCGCGCCTCTCCGGAAATGCGGTTTCTGCTGTCTCAATCGCCTTATCTTTGGCCTTGCATCGCTCCTTTGACCCGCTTATCGTGTTCAGGCGCATACGTGAGTCCGCTAATCTGGTATCAGAAGCGCAAGATTGCTGATAAGGCAGCGTGACGAGGATGGCAAGCCATGGGTTCTCGAGTCTGTGCACAAGGCGGAAGACATCTTGCACAAGCAGAGAAATGACAAGGAATACCTGCCAATCGAGGTTAGCTGTCTCGCGTCTGACGTCTGTAGCTCGGACTTCAGCTGACCTCCAGGGGAATGCGGACTTCATCAGGCTGGCGTCGGAGTTGGCGTACGGCAAGGACAGCAAGCCGTTGAAGGAGGGTCGAGTGAGTTTCCGTCTAAGCATTGTTCGAGCGGAACATACATACTCAAGCATGGGTAGGCCAGCTGATCAACAGGTCGCTGTCGCTCAGTCGATCTCAGGGACCGGTGCGCTGAGGATAGCTACAACCTTCCTCTCGCAGTACCACAAGGGCCCCAAGGAGGTGTACCTTCCCGACCCGACGTGGGGAAACCACTTGCCAGTCGTGGAGCAGACTGGGATGAAGGTGGTCCGATACCGCTACTTTGACAAGAAGACGGTCGGTCTCGACTTTGAGGGGATGAAGGAGGACATCAAGGTGAGTTGCATAGCTGTCCAGATTGGAACCCCATGAAAGGCGCAGAGCTGATACATCTAGAAAGCGAAGTCCGGCTCAATCGTGCGTACAGCTGTGCAAAATGCCCATGATGTCTCAGACTATAGCTGACAGGTAGATCCTGCTCCACGCTTGCGCTCAGAATCCCACCGGGATCGACCCCACCAAGGACCAGTGGATCGAGCTCGAGAAGCTCGTCAGCGAGTGCAAGCACCTTCCGCTTTTCGACATGGTTAGTCGATGCCCACGTGCTTGATATCGAGGAACTGATTGGCAGGCATACCAAGGCTTCGCATCGGGTGACCTCAATCGTGACGCCTTTGCTCCCCGCTACTTCGTCGAGAAGGGGCACCAGATTCTGCTGTGCCAGTCGTTCGCCAAGGTCAGTTGCAGCTCTCACGCTCTCCTCTGTCAAGGATAAAGCTGACGCTGAAGAATCTCGGTCTGTACGGAGAGCGTGCGGGCACATTCTCGATGGTCTGCTCGTCAACCGAGGAGAAGACCCGTGTCCTGAGTCAGGTCAAGAGGGTCATCAGGCCCCTCTACTCGAGCCCTCCCATGCAGTATGTTCACTCTCGTCATGCCGAAGGCTTGGTTTTGGACAAAGCTGACGAAGTAGCGGCGCTCAGCTGGTCGCCACCATTCTCGGCACTCCGGAGCTATACGAACTTTGGTATGTCCGATATCTACCTGTCTGACCTGAGCCCGAGCCCGAGGCTGACGTCTAGGCTCTCGGAAGTGAAGATGATGGCGGAGCGAATCATCAAGATGCGTGATGTCCTGTACGACGCGCTCGTCAAGCTCGACACGCCCGGAGACTGGGGACACATCAAGTCTCAGATCGGCATGTTCTCCTTCACTGGAAGTGAGCTACCCCTTCCGTGTCATCGTTCAGGATTATAGCTGATGGTATAAGTGACGGCAGAGCAGGTCGGTGACCTCGCCGAGTTCGCGCACGTGTACTTGACCAAGGATGGGCGGATCTCGATGGCTGGGCTGAATGACCACAACGTCCAGGTGAGCTAGGAATTGCCCCGAACTGTCAAGGGCTGTTGAGCTGACGCGAACAGTACTTTGCCGAGAGCATGAGCAAGGCTGTCAAGGGAGAGCTCAAGAGCAAGTCTGCGTTGTAGACGGGACAAGTGGATCTCTGCGGGAGGAGGACGATGTGTACAATTCGGTGCTACTGGAGTCTCGGATGCCGTGCTGCGTATATGCATACTGTGCAGGAGCACGACATGCAGCGGCCTGTGCAGAGCTCCGCCTCTCGCTAGCTCACTTCAGAGATCGTCAGCCCCCTCAGTCTCGCTACCCTGCCAGGCGGTTCCGGCCCAGGACTACTCGCGCTTCTTCTCCTCCGCTCATGTACGTCCCCCTCGTCCACGCTGCCCATCGTCTGACTCCTCCTTGTTGGGCTGAGAGGAGACGGCCTAGGACTGGCCGGACCATCCGGGTACGCCTGTGACCGGCCACCGCCAAGCGTAGATGAGGAGGCCTCGATATGCCGAAGCTGGATGAGCGTTTCGGGCTCGATTTTGAGGTCGAACAGGTCCATGATGAAACGCCGGACAGGAGCTTGGAAGTGATTGGTCGAGATGACGCGGAGGGCGCGGTGGTATAGGGTGATGGAGGAGAAGTAGCGGGGATGGCGGGTACGGAGACTACCGGTCAGCTTTACCTAGAAATGGACGATTATGGGTGGGCTTACCGCTTGAGGTTATTCATGGCTTTTGCGGCGAGAACAAAGTTGCTCAGCTTGGCGATACACGTCATAATCTCCTCCTCCAGCCCTGCGAGCTTGGGTAGCGGCGTCAAAGAAGTAGACACCGATGGTCGCGTCCATGGCTCAATCTGGCCGATCAATAACGGTCAAGCAGAAGATTGAGCGTTACTTCAACACTCACAAAAGCAAAGCGGGCGATATCGCTGGGGAGGCAAATCCCCGTCGGTTTGCCCAGAGGCGTACGAGTCGACACCCAGCCATACTCTTCCAGTATCTCCGCGCCCATGACAGAAGTGGAGATAAGGCCGAGGACGTAGAAGCAGGTCCTAGATCATCAGCGTGACCCCAAGATGGAGGAAAAGATGGGGCTCACCCCTTCATGGTCAAGACAGGAGACTGCTCAGCAATTTCAATGATCACCTCGATAATCTCCTCATCCTCCAAGAAGGGCAGTCCGCCAGGATTCGAGCCAAGATGACCCTGTAATGATCAGCTCCAGTCTCAAGGATTCTACGATGTAGACACTTACCAAGGCCCAGAGAACGCTCTTGACATTCGTCATCACGACCTGATCAACGCTCTCCATCCCGTGCAGCCGAACGATCTCCGCTAATTCCGCCACCAGATCCTTTTCGCGCAGATATCGACAACCCTCGGGCGTCTTGGTGAGCTCGCCAAAGAAATGGGTAGGCGCCATACCACTCGTGAGCCTGGATGCGTCAGCTGCTATACGGACACCGCAATAGCGAATTGTGTTCTAGCTTACCAGTACTCCTCGACGGTGTCGCTGGTGAACGGCCGGATGGTCCGCGTGACAAAGGTCTCGACTTCGATGACATATTGAAGGTTCCGCTCCTATATGATCAGCGTCGACAACAGACTCTCTTCAGAAGCCTGACTCACCGTCACCCAGTTCTCGAGCTCTTGATCGATATATCTTGCTCGGTGCAGATACGCAAATCCGATCGAGGTAGAGACGAAGCTGCGTGATCAGCTCATGACCCTTCGTCGTTCGGAATACTGGGGAAATCTGTAGCTTACCGCATGAACAGCGGATAGCCCACATCGTCCAAATGCTCCAGACAAGGCTGGTACGAAACCACCTTCTCCAGCGCCGCCGCGTCCGACCCCGCTTCCTCGAGATACATGACCGCGACGTCGCATACCTCCATGGCGGTATCGTATAGCTGGGTGATCAACAGCTGCAGCGCCCAGTCTTGCAGGATCGGCTGGTCGTGCAAAAGTCGTCCGAGATGATGAGTTGCGAAGAGGCGAGTTTCCTGCTTGTCAGCTTGATTTGTCGGGGAGACTCACCTGAGCGGCAGAGGTCAAGGCTTTGGACATCAAGATGCGGCCGTGCGAGTCACTGCAAAGGTCAGCTAGCCCCATGGGATGTGTAAATCATAGCTTACGATGTATAGTCTAGATTCTCGATGATCAGTTGAACGAGGTCATCCCGCTTCTTCAGCTCCAGGAGGTGGTAAAACGAATTGAAGAAGCGGAACTTCTCCAGCAGCCTGCTCCGTCAGCTGTCCTGGCCATAAACAATGCCATTGCCACACATGCGACCCACTTGATGCCCTCTTCGTGCTTGCTCAGGACACCCAGCATCTCAAAATACCCGTATGAGAGCGAGTTCTCCACTCGATCCGCCGAAAAGATGGCTCGGATACGGTTTGGATTCTGGTACGTCAGCTTTCGGGTCGGCGGGCAGGAACTCGAATCCTGTCAAACTGACCGCTTCAATCTCGACGACGGACTGGCTTAGCTCCTTGAGCAGCTTGTCATCCGCCAGGAACTTGACACCCTCGGGACACATGAGCATCGTCGAGAGCAGAGTACAGCCCAAGCGGACCCATTTATGGCTCGGCTAGCGGCATCAGCTGGTGTTCGCGATATGAGGATCACGGCAGCTCACCCTCGTCTTCTTGATGCTGGAGAAACGATTGTTGTAGGGGTGCAGAAAGGAGAACAGCCGCCGAATGAACTTTGTTGCTCTAATAGCCTCGTCCAGGCGTTTAGGGTTGAGCAGTGGTCCTTCGATCAATTCGACAATGACATCGTAGTTCCACTTGGTGTGATCTCGGCCTAGAAGCACCTTCATGATCAGCCAGGCAGTCGCCATACAGCATGACTAGACTCACTCCGGAATCAACGACCATCTGCTGAAACTGCTTATCCTCGATGTTCATGTTGGCCTTGAGCTTGCTAGCATTCACGCTCCGCTGACCCCTCTGGACGGGATCTCGAATGTCCGAGGTCGATCCGGCTCGTTCTCGGGGTACAGCCTGCCTTGCCCGACTCTGATTACGGTTCAGACTATCGATGGACGACAGGGCCGTCAAGGCGAAATTGCGTTGTCCTGCGTTCCCAAACGCGGTAGCGCCGTTGAAGAAGCGCGGGAGTGACTGGAGCTGCGCGGCGTATTGAAGGGGGAGGATCCGGTTGGCGAGGCGAAGTACTTCACCGAGCAGGAGGGTGGCTTTACGGGAAAGAGGCGTGTTCTCTTCGATGAGGGTGGTCAGCGCCTATGTTGTCAGCTAGCCTCTAGAGAGGATTGGGTACGAAGGCAGCTAACGGGCATCAAGCCAGCTTCGAGTAGAACGGCCAGAGTGAAGGCGACAAAGTGATCCACCATGTTGAGCGCTGGCGGCCCGTCCTCCTCTTCTAAGACATCGTGTAAGGTCTGCGACGTAGCCTGCTGAGTTCGATTGTACACTTTTTTTCAGCTTCCACTGCGTATCTATCAGTGATTATGCCAAAGCTCACCAGTCAAGCGCTTGCCCTCAAGAAAGGCTTCAGTGAAAGTCGGCAATTTGATACGCAAGACCGAAAAGATCAGATCTGTCAGAGATTCCTGTGCTATCAGCTCCTCATCTTTGTTCTTCCACCAATAAACAAGACGCACCCGTAGTTCCGTTACTGGCACATAGAGCGAATTGATCAGACTCTTGATAGCCCGACAGTCGTCCATGCACAGGTACAATAAACCTGGTTGGTCAGCTAACGCCTAGCTTGACATGATATCAAGCGACAGAAAATCACCTGGCCAGGAGCTCATTATCATACCCACATCCCGCACGTTACCCTGTAGGCGCTCGAGATACTTTGTGGGGTTCTTAGAATGTGTCCCGTACTCCTCCGTCAGACCGGCGAGAACGAGCTGTGAAGGTCAGCCGAGAAATATATGATTCTGAAGAAGACGTTACCAGCTCACCTCAACGTCAGATCCAGGAACCATCCGCTCACGCGTCTCCGGGCTATTGGCGAGTAGAATGAGCATGCCGGTGATAGCTGGGCCAAGCTCGGCCGGGCCGTCTTTGAGCGCGAGGAGGATCGTCCGGAACGCGTCGGCCTGGATGATGCGGTCCAGATCCAATATAGCTGGTTTATCAGCTATGGCTCATAGCGTAGTCTACCTTTGTAAGACACTCACCGATCTCGATCAGAGTCTCCATACACACCGTCCGCAGCGCATCATCCGGGTTCTCCGCTACGGATACGATGGCACGTATCATCCCTCCGGACAGAGGCACCCTCTTCTGCAGAAGGACATCCACAGCACTCGGCTCCCTATCCGCCGCTTTCCGAGGTGACATCGGAGAACGGCGGGATGGCGAGTCGCGGCTACTGACCCGAGAGTTGAGGCGAGGGCGTTCGTGAGGTAGCATCATCACGGCGCGAAGGAGGCGAAGCGCATGTTCTCGCTCGATGACGGCTTTGGCATCTCGAGTGAAGGTGCTACCGCGTCAGCTTGATGCCCAATGCTGATTGCAGAACAGATGATATACCGGGTGAGCGGCCATTCGAGGCCTGAGTCGAGCATGACGCCCCATGAAGTCCGATTCAGGGCGTATCGGAGAGCGCGGTAGCCAGCTGAGCGCCGTCTTGGGGAGGACGAGTCGCATAGATAGGGCATGATGCTGCTAAGTCAGCATTACTCTATAGCCGTCCCGTTGACTCAGGCTGAAATACTCACCTCTGAACCAACTCTGTAAAGCTGATATTGTCTCTCAGTCCTGGAGACTTCTTGAGCATATCCGCCACGCGAGTCAAGCAATTCCATGGCTCATCCCCTCTTTCCACTTCCTTCCCTTTCCCTCTCCCCGAGCGCCTTGTCATCTCCCTCAGCCGCCTCAAGGTCACCGATATCGTCTCCACTAGCACTCCCATATTCTGGTCGTCCTGGTAGATGTCCCCTCGGAGTATATCAATTTCAGATCGTCCCATGTCCGATATACCCGTCATAATGCTCTCCTGGCCTGTGCTGCCTGTGCGCCTCATTCCGGGGGAGCTGTTCACGGAGGGCGAGCTGGGCCCACCGCCGTTCCGGGAGGGCGTACCGGGTCCGGAGCTGTATTGCGAGCCGCCGCCCCTGTCGGGGGTAAGGCTGGAGCCTTTCCGGCCCATCCGCGGGCGTGACGGACCAGAGAGAAGGGAGGATGACATGGATTTGGACAAGGGCGGGCCGAGAGATGAGCTCGAGGCGAAGCCGTTCAGACGAGCGGGAGGTCGGCGGCGGGATTTGTTTGGCGTTGCTGGTTCTTTAGTTATGCTGCATCGAGAGTGACAGTACAGGAGATGCAGCTCACCACCTCGGACCTTCTCGAGCCGCATCTCAAGATGCTTGATCTGGAGATTGGCTGCTTCTAGCTGCGCTGTGATTCGGTCCTTGATCTGTTCCTGCCCGTCCCCGCCAGAATCTCCTCTCTGCTCAATCACCTGAAAGTCAGCAAGAACCCTCAGGCTGTTGGAATGGTAGAGGAACGCACGTCCAGCATCTTCTCGGCCCCATATTGGACTCTTCGCTCGATGGCAAGCTTACTCATCAGCCCGTCGACCTGCATCCGTTAGCTATCTGGGATTGTCAAGAAGAACGCCTAAGGAAGGCAGCAACATACGGTATCGGTTTCCTCATCTTCCCCGCTGAAGATGGACGAGCTGGAGGCTGTGGCATGCTCATACGATGGACGAGAGACGTATGACATCTTGCCGGTGTCGGCTCCGACAGTACAGTCGAGATCTGTAGCTGGACACCGCAATACACCCCAATCGCTCCTCGAGACCCGAATTGGCGGCCTTCGACCGCGCTCTCGAGTTGACCGGACTGATACAGCGGCTTCTCTCTCCGGAGACTATTCCCTTGGCTATCCACACCGAGATAGTATCGCGTCCGCTCGTCCTGGCGCAGTCTGTATAGTGAGAATGATGATGCCGAAGCTGCCTACTGCGAACATGAGAATTCCTTGCACTTCGCAGTGAACGCGGGGAACCTCACAACAGCGATCGGGGCTCCGCCGGAAGCAGATGATAGCCTCCACTTTGGCTCAGTCCTGCTGCAGCTGGTCCCCCTCTGCCAGCGGCGAGCTGGAACTCTGGGAGGTGACCGTACATTACGCAGCACGCCTACATATCCTGGGTACGACAGAGGTAGCAGAGGAGGAGCCGGTCGGACCCTTTAATGCCCCGGCTCCTGTGCTCGAAGCTGATCGCTGATACTGAGTAGAGACGACCGGTTCCCGCATGTCCTGGAGTCGCTGCGCCTCATGGCTACCTACCGGTGCCAACGGTAGTGAAAAGGTGTCGGGCGCCGGCCGCCGGCACCGTCAACGCTGATCAGCGTTTCAGAGCGTCTGGCCATTTACTGGGCCAGGACCTCTGAAAGTACCGATCGAGGTTTGATACTGGGGGGCGAAATCCATGTCCGGATTTTTATTACCCAAAGCGGTAAGTCCGCGCGTGCCGTAAGCCTCCGTGCCTAAATTAGACGAGCTAGGCGTGCTTTGGCATTGTTAAGCGAGCGATTTTGGGCGATTTGCCACCCAAATGTCCGGATCCACCTCAAACATCTGACCTCTGGCACAGCGTGCAGGCCCGTAAATATCGCCAAGCGAGATAGGGGAAACATAGGTGAAAGGGATTATTATCCGGCATAATTCGCTCGCATCCGGGCGAAAGACCGTGTTTCACCCGGGCGAAACAGTGGCGAAACACAGGCAAAAAGTCGGAATTCGTCATGTATCGGTTAATAGCCATTGATCCCTGAGCCCGCCGGTACACAGCCGTCCGGTTTAAATTCTAATCGGACCATTTTTGATTTTTCCCCGGCCGGAAACACAAGGGAAAATAATCCCTTTCGCCTGTGTTTCGCCCGTTTGACCGTGTTTCGCCTGTGTTTCGCCTCTATTTCCCTGCCGGCGAAACTCGGAAGCTGCACACTGTGCCTCTGGAAGGCCAAACCGTGTCCGGATCTGCTTCAAGGCTATATCAGTACTTTCAGAGGTCCTCCTGGGCCCCACTCAGCTACCGGCGGCCGGGAAATTGCACAAGAACAGCCTGAAACGGCCATGACGGCATTTGGGGATCTCATGGCCGTCGGCCTCAGCGTCGTGATCGTGGCCGTCGGTCTGCATAATCTGACGACTAGTTCTTTCGCTTGTACATGAGCTTAGCCAGATCCCTCAGCAGCTTGCCCGTACAACACAACTCGACTATCGCTCAGCAACCATGTCAAGCCAGCCAACTGAAATGCGCGCTTTGGTGATGGAGCAGTTTGTGAGTTCCCGACCTTCTTCTCTGCCTGCTCGCGCTGATATCGCCAGAACCAGGGCAAAATACACCCCGACCGCCCAGTCCCCAAGCCAAAATCCGACGAGGTTCTCGTCAAGGTATCTCACGTCGCACTCAACCCTTGCGACTGGAAGCATCTGGATTCGATGGGCAACCCAAACGCAACGCTCGGATGTGATTTCTCAGGGACGGTCGAGTCTGTTGGAGACGACTGCCTCACCTTGAAGGCCGGTGATAAGGTGTGCGGTATGATACACGGTGGGAAGCTGCCGGAGAGGGGATCTTTCGCAGAGTATCTCGTCACCAAGGGGGAGTGTGCGATGAAGATCCCGAGCGGGATGAGCGATGCGGACGCTGCTACGTTCGGCGTCGGCTACTTCACCGCCGCCATGGTATGTCATGCTGTGACCAGTTTTCTCGAGGCTCAAGCTTATTCATAGGCGGTCTTCCATGCTCAAGGCTACAAGTATCCTCCGGCAGAGCAGAAAGATGGCTGGGTGAGTTGCTTGGCTGAGCGTGGAGGACATCGCTAAATTGGCAGTTCCTCGTCTCAGGCGGCTCAACCTCCGTCGGCCTCTTCGTACTCTCCCTTCTCCGCCAGCTGGGCGTCAAAGCCATCGCTACCGCCTCTCCACGCTCCTTCGAGCTCGTCAAATCGTACGGGGCGGACCATGTCGTCGACTACCACAACAGAGACGCAGCCCTCGAGGAGATCAAGAAGGTCACGGGCGGTGGTGTTGTTGGTGGTCTGGAGTGTGTTGGGGGGGACGACAACTACTTCGTAGCCATCAACTCTTTTGTCAAGGAGGGAGGTCTACTCACGACGATAACGGAAATCCCAGATGGCGCGGGGGAGATTAGGGAGGAGGTCAAAATTGGCCAATTCGGGATCTTCACCGTCTGCGGCTATGTGAGTTGCATCTTTTGCCACGCGGATCGGCTTTTTGCTAATGTTCCAGTCTTTCGAAATGCTCCCCGGTCTGCCTTGGCTGCCTGCTATCCCCGAGGATAAGGCCTGGTACATCGACTTCATCAAGCGTTCACAGGGCGACTCGGGCTTCCTCTCCAGTACCAAGCCCAATCCCGTCGAGCTCCGACCGGGCGACCTGGACGGGATCGCTGAGGGCATGGACCTGATCAGGCAGGACAAGGTATCGGGAAAGAAGCTGGTGTACCAGATCGCATGATGAGGTATATAGGCAGATGCAAACAGTGCTATCTCAAGGTGGCAAACTCCTCATTCCGCAACCTTAGAAGGTTCGCCACACTCGGCGATGACCGCTTTGAGGGATTTTTTCGCTGCGTCATGGAGGCGCGTTTCGGACGGACCCTACCCTGGGCTACACCTGAGTCGTTAAACTTCCTATATACATCTACCTGCTATATACGCCTACAGCTTCTGCTACTGCTGCCTTCACACCCCTGCCCACTGGCAACCTTACACCCAACACCTTCAATCAGGTATCAACCGGATGAGAAAATCTAAGCTTCCTTGTAGTGGCTATTCTGGAAAGATTCTGAGCGGACGAGGGTGAGTTTGCGTTTCCATCCTGAACGATGCGGTATGCCGGGGCACGAACACGAGTGGTCCAGAGCGCGGCGTTAGGCGATGGACGAGCTGGATCAAGGGAACACACTGCAAGAGACATCAGCTGAAACGACATTCTCTCTTATCGCTTACACCACTCCTTTCTTCCCCATCTATACTCCGCCGCTATCTCCATCACGCACGTTCCCCTCACCTCGCCTCTCTTATCAACCGTCCTTCCCCCCAACAGACTTACTCGCCTCCGCCTTCCACCCCTGATCATTGCCCTCCTCGACTCGGCAGGAAAGCCACCATAACTGGCCTTATTCCCCATACCATCTCACTCGGGCGACCCCCTCACGTCCCCCAATCTCGTTGATCTATCCTGATCATCGCCATCGTCATCTGCTTCACGACCTACCCTCTACGAACAAATGGGATAAATCGTCCAACCATCACTCCGTGTCGACCTAGCCGTTCGACCCGCCCCAAAGCCCCGCCAGCTCGTCCTTCTACCTCCCTTCACACCCATCCGCCGCCAAAATGCAGGCTCTCAAAACCCTTGACATCCTCCGTCCATCCCGCCCAGCCTCACCTGCTCCCCCCTCCACCGCTCAAGTCACCCACTCCACCGCGAACGGCACCACCCAGCAGCCCACCGTCGCCGCCAACGGCGAGCTCAAAGCGCGCTCCCGCTCCCTTTCCCGCCAGCTCACCGACAAGGTCGTCGGTCTCCACCTCAATACCGGCGTCACCCCAGTGACATCGCACGTCACCAGTCCTGAAGGCATGAACGGCATGAAGCCTCCTTCGCCTCCCACCAGCCGGCCGGTCACACCACGAGTCCCGCCGCCGGCGTTGCCCGCAGAGGCGGCTGCTCCTGCTGGGGCATACATGGATGCACTGGGACTGAGATTGAACGAGGCGGTCAACAAGGCGTCGGCGGGCGTGGACTACAAAGCCAAGAAGGGGTTCAAGAAGGGGAACGGGTGGTCTGTGGGGGAAGTAGTGGTCAAGGAGTTGCCATTCCCACCTAACGATGCGTATCTCATCCGAGCGGTCCTACGTACGGCGGTCCGATCTCTCTCCATTTACATTACGCGGCTCGAGTCACTGCTCCTCCCCGCCCTCACCGACCCATCCTTCGTCAGCCCGCTCAACCTCTCTTCGCCCTCTCCCCTTGCCCACCCCCTCAACCCGGCACAGCACTACGCGGTCAGCATTGCCCATGCCGCGTGGGAAACGTGCGAGGTTCTGGAGCAGGCTCTGGACACTGGCAAGTGGCCCAAGTTTGTCAGCGAGACGCTCAGGCCGGTGATGGACAAGCTGGACTTGGTGGTTGGCAAGGTGACTCAGCCGTTGCTTATCAGCCTCAAGCGGGACCTCGTCGCCAGCTTGTCCAAAAGCGAGGGAACCAGTCCGCCTGGCGGGCGTGTCATCGGTCTCGCTACCATCCCCAATCCCACTATTCCCGGTCCGGACGTTCCAGTCAAGAGAGAGGCGTCTAACCAGCCCGGAACCCGGCTCACCAAGGAGCCGTCTCAGCCTGGCGTCGCTCGCTCCCTCGCCATCCCGGTGGCGCTGCAGCATTTCGCATCCCGCATAGACCTCAGCCGGAAGGTGCTGGAGATTGTGGCGGTGCCGTGCGCGGACGATGGGGAGGCGTGGATCACGAATGTTCTGGTGGCGGTGGTATGGAAGGGCATGTGTGTCATGGCGGAGAAGGAGCCAGCTACATCCATCGGTCGTCCTCCAAGCCCCAGCAGCGTCAGCAAGGCATTGCACAGTCTAGGCAAGGAGCGCGACACCACCCCTGCGGTCGTCTCGGATCGGATGGCACCGTCGCTTGCCAAGCTCGCCAACCCCCTTTCCATTCTTCCTTCACGCTCGGCCTCTCGAGCTCCCTCTCCCCCGCGCGCACCTCGCGTCGACCCTGACACGCACGCTCTCATGAGCCTCGAGGGGCTCGTCAAGCGGCTCGTCGGGGGTCTCGTCCCTCAGCCTCTCGGTCCGGACGTCACTCCCGACCCAAACGCAACCGAGCATCTCGCTCGGGAGGCACTCCACGAGGCTCTCGAGGCTCTCACCTCCCTTCGCATCGTCAGCGCGTCCATGCACGGCCCCAATGCGTCGGCTCGTACGCTCGCCAGCCTCCGTCGGATCCGGGACGATATCGACGACCTCGCCGAGGAGGCGCTCGATGATGCGTGGGAGGACCTTCCTGCCATCACCGTCTTTGCCATCCTTTCTCGGCAGGCAAACCTGGCCCTATCCACCCTCCCCTTCTCGCGCACGTCCGACCAGTCCTCGGAGAAACACCCGAATGGGCTGGACAAGCTCAAGTTGCGCACAGCGGCGGACGTTTGGAATTGGCCGAAGGGGGAGTATGAGCGTCAGGTCCTCTCTGGCTTTGGGGCGGCTGAGGAGTGGGGGCGCCGTGTGGCACAGGCGTACAAGGGCGAGGTGGAGAGGGTGCTCGGGGAGCTGGCAAAGCTGGCGAGCGGGTCAGGGGAGAAGCCGGGCAAAGAGACGATGGAGGCGGTCGAGTGGACGAGGAGTCTGGGGGTCGCGCTTGAGGCGAGAGGAGGGATCAAGTTTGGGATGGCTTAGAGCTGCTTGAGTACGGTTTGGAGTCGGATATAGCTAGGATTTCTTCTTGGCTTTGTTCATGAGTTATCGAGTCTGCCATAGAGTAGGATAGTGGGTTAAAGCATAGATGGATCTTGATACTATTTTTTGGCCGATGATGGGTCAGTTTCCTAGCCGTACTCTACGGGTGTAGCTGTCCTGCAGGGTTTGGGCGGTCGTACATCAAAGACAAGTGAGCTTGCACAGTGGACCGTCTTCTCCTCGCTGAGTACTGAGTGCTTCAGCAGTACTCAGTCACGCTGCGACGTTTTACACCCCATAGGCGGCAAAGCCGAGTGGCTCGTCGTACTCCTTGCCCTCCTTACCGCATCATCTACACCACCAATAGAGTGCGCAGTAGCATGTGAACCAGATCACTCCATTATTCACGTCAGCTGAATACACGTCTTATGATCGCGATCAAGCTTGGTAGCTCTCGAATGACTGAAATGATATCGATATGAAGCACTAGCTAGCTAGCGGTCTTTGCCGTCATTATCTTATCTCTGATCGTTGCGATTAAGCTATGATCGAGCAGAATGGTGCCCTGTCGTAAACTCACGTCAGCGTTACTCGGTAACCCACCCCGAAACTGTCGGAGCCGGGTGCAGGGGACGGCTTTTCCTTTGGCGGCCCGCAGCCACGATAGCATCGCCGTGGCTTGCGACTCCCGGGCCCAGATGGAGCCTGATGGAGCTCTTACCGCAAAGCAAGCTTGAATGAGATTGACTGTGCTGCACGCAAAGAAGCTTGATGAATCGATGATAACAGCAAACCGGGATCTGGGAGGATCTGGGCTTTGGGGGATGTAACGAGAGCGTCGACGAGCGGGTACTGCGCTATCCTGCGCTATCGTTTTGCGGCCGAGAGCTATTCAAAGAACTTTCACTGCGGAACCGCAGCGCTCCACTGTGGCACCTGCGAGAGTGGCGCCAGTGGCAATGAGTGGCAACACCCACCCTCCAGCCCCTCAGTACCAAATTTGTGAGACATGTATCAGCTGGGTCTCAGAGGATCTCAGCCGCACAAGACAATGCACATGCATGGGCGATCAGGCACATGTCTCAGATACGTTTCAGATCAAAGCCTATATGTCCCACCCGAACGATCTCCCTCGATATCGGCCCTCTCGGTGCCGAAGTAAAGGAAGGTAGCTGAAACGTCCTGCTGGCAAAGGACGGACGCGGACGCGGACGCGGACGCGGACGCTCGAGCCGCACACCCTCATGGAACATGGCTCCCATATGACTCATCACGCCGAGACTCGGCAGTACACAGCCGTGACATCATGATCGCTGAGAAACGCACAGGTTCAGCGTGGCTTTCAAGGGTGGCGTGTGGCAAGACACACAGCTTGTCCGTTCTGATCGATGATGTCCCTTGAGCGTGACCTGAGGAAAGAAGAGGCGCTGATATAGACTCGGGGCTAGAAGACCGGACCCTTCACCGCAAGCTGACACCTGAGTATACGAGGAAGGGCTGCGAGCGGTGGCCATCCCGCTTGCAGCGACAGCCGTAGGGCCATTTGTCGAGCGAATATCTTGGAAATCATAGCTCTACGACGGTCATTGGTCCACAGATCATAGCCAGCTGTCTGCGGCTCCACAGATCTGACTCCGCAGCATGCCTTTCCATCCGTATCAGCTGCGTTCTCCGGGAGCTATCCCATGCAAACGGACGTTTCACCCTTGATCCAGTTCCTGTCACGCCTGTCACTCGTCCTTCCATCACCCAACTAGATATACACTAGAGTGACAACTCCGCTGCTCCGCTCCAGATTAGAACGGGGGTTGCCATGCATCCTTGCTTATGATCTCGGCACCTTCACCTTCCCTGCGCCGCACTGACAGCTCCCCTCTTCCTTGCGGGCTCCCCACAAGCCACGGGCAGCTTTGCGGGATCCTGAGTGAGATCCTGAACTACTGCTCTGCTCGGACTATCATGCTGAGGGGCAAGTGGATGAGTCGTATGCAATAGATACAGGCCTTCTCTCCACATTCTGGCTGCTAGTCTATCCTCATCCCCCTCCACCGCAGACACCATCAGATCTGCTCGCCCGACCTCGGCGTGTCTTGCTTGTCGACCGATCACACTCAAGATCAGTCCGGATCAGAGCAGTGTTACAGAGTAGCTTACTCTATCGGCCAGGAACGGCTCCCTTTCCGCTTTGATTTGGGTTCACCCCCGTTTCTAATCCGCCACTGCCATCAAGGGGTCGGTCACTCACCTCATCGCCCTCACCGCCCATACATTTACCCTCTCTCTTCCCTTTCTTCCCTTTCTCTTCTTTAGTGTACACTTGAGACGACCTTTGCACGACCTTTACGCCCGCGCCCACGACGCAACGACTATACATACGACACAGCGACGACCAAACGACCCCAGCCAAAAAAAGACGTCCCTTCGCACACACCCAAGGCCGTCCGCACCCTCATCACCTTTCCGCTCCCCTTCAGCATCAGTTCAGCTCTCTTGATTTCTATAACGACCTTCTCGGTGCGACGACAACGACCACTGCATACGCTACGACCATACATCTCGACTTTACGACCCAAAAGCAGCTGCATCAGCTCGCATCAGCTTCTCACACCTGAAGCCACCCAAAAATTCGGACAGCGCCGACGTCCACTTCCCTCTCCACACACCCTCATCCTCCTATCCATACTCCACCCATCACACCTCCGTCCTACACCGTATACTTCACCTTGAAACGTCCCTCCCTCCTCTCACATCAGCTGAGACCTCCCCCGCCTCCCGTCCCCCACACCTTGGCCGATACTGCCGCAGCTGCACCTGACACCACTCACACGGCCGCTTCCTTCCCGGATCGCCGTTTCAAGGGTCAGCAAGCACCGGCTAGGAGCGGAGAGTAGCGATCGGCGGCTGTGTACTCGGACGTCCTCGGCTTCTGATACGGCGCGAGGCGAGAGCAGCCAGAAGAGGATAGCGGACTGGTCCTAAAGGGTGAGTACGGCCATATGTGTCTTTCCCCCTCTTCTCACCTCCCTCCACAGCTCCCTCCACTGTACTCGCAGACAATCTAGGCGCCAAAGGAGTTGGGATGAGGGGTAGCATGCGAGTATGCTTCGCAGTCTGGCCCGCTGCTCCACCTGATTCTCGCCATATAGTCACATCCTCCTTCCCCTCTATACCACCTCCATATCTCTTTTGTTCTCAATACTCACCTATATCTTAGTCTCTCATACCTCCTCCTCCCTCCGACCGGCGTTACAATCGCCCAAAGCACTACCTCCTTCTCGACTATTGTCTCTGAAACACTCAGCCCCCAAGCCGACGAGGAAAGAACAGCGAGGTACGTGTCTGCTTTAGCTGTCCCACTTCGGTCTTCCTCTCATCTTGGGTCGGCCCATGTGGCCCACTCGACGCTAGCCGCGGTGCTGTCGAAGAGGATGATGCTGATATCTATCAGACCGCCCATCCATCACCACTCAGCAAGAAGGAAGGAACTCGCCTGCCGGACATCACCGTAAGTTACCGTCCCTTCCCGCTTGGTCTTGGTAGTGTTTGATTTCTTTCTGTCTTGGGTCTGGCGGCGGTGGCGGAGGTGGAGAAGCGGAGGTGGCGCACGCTAGCATCCGCGGATGGAGCAGCCGGAGATCTGCGCGAAAGTCTGGAACGTGGGGCCAATTAGCGCGAATAGGAGGTCAGCGGGGCGCGGCTCGGAGGTTGTCAGTTTGGGTTCTAGGAATGTCTCGTGCCTGGTTTGTCCGGTTTCTCGGCGGGGCAGACGGAGAAAGCTTGTCCGGTCTCAGTGGAGAAGGACGCTAGAGTGTATCTATCTCTCGGAGCTCGGGCGGGGCAAGGGAGGCATGAAGACGTATCGAGGCGGTTGGCATGGTGTCCATGGACGCTGGTGACAAGGAGGTCGTCATAGTGGATGGGAGTAGGACGGCGGTGGCTGTACTCATTTGCGTTATCTCTGGAGGAGCGGGGACCTGATAGTGACTCAGCACGCGGTGGCGGTACCGGAGCTCGGAGGTAGCTTCGTAACTGCGCCTCCTGCCGAGCGTGCCTTGCCTGTTCCTGACCCTAGATAACGGCTAATTGTAACGCAGACGAGGAGCCCCGCCATCTCCCGCTCTCGACATTCTGCGAAGAACTCGGCCCGCCGTCCTCGCGCTAGGTCCGATCAAGCTGCATCCTGCGAGCTAGAAGGTGACTAGTCATACCGTGAGCTCCTCTCCGCTCCCCTACACTTCTCGGGGTGGTCCCTCGACTCTGTCTGCTGCGTGAGGTGGCTGTGACTATGCTTCGGTTCTCTGCTACCCCTTCTTGAGCTTCTTGGATCGGGGGCGCTGGATATGGTCTGTCGGAAGGTCAATCGCGTCCTCTTCCGAGGAAGGGGATGTGCGATTGACCGGGACGGATATCGGACGGGGCTGGCGTAAGATGTCACGCTTTTCGGCGTGACGCAGTAGCGGGTTGTTCTTTTGTTACGGCATACAGCCATCTTCCCTTCCTCACCCTGTTATCTCCTTTACTTTTCACCCGGTCTACAACGATCTTGCGTTGACCTTTTTGACTCTTGTCCTATTCCCTTTTACCCTACGTGATTAACCCTAAGCTATGCTTTTGAGTGGCAGAGCCGCCGAGGGTGCTCGGGGGAGGAAACCACCTTATGCTTTCCCTTGACCCTGTTTACCCAACCTTCGATCTCGGTCAACTCCACCTTTCAGAGCCAACGGCGTCTTTATTCCCTTGGTTCCGTTGGTGGCATGCGGGTGGCAGGTTGAGCGTGACCCAAGGTGGGGGGAATTAGGTGATGGAGCGGCCAGTTGGCGTCGAGCGTGATGATTAGGGGCTAGGAATTCCTCACCCCTTCCTGATACGCCTTGTGGGAATGACTGTAAACCTCCTTCTCCCCTTTGGCGCTGCACCCCTTCCCTTACGCTTCTACTGCCCGCTACTTTCCTGGAGTTGGTACAAAGCTTCAAGTTGGACCATTCGACAACCTCTCTTCTCCTTCTTCTCTTGCTCTTGCTCTCACCACTCGCTCTCGTCTTTTGATCTTATCTTTTGGGTTCTGGCTATCCCTCTCCATCATCAACGACAAAACGATCTTGACGACGCTTAGTCTCATCACTCCTATCCCGGCAGAGCCAACAAAAATCGGGGCTGGATATTCCCCCATCTACCCTCCTCCTCCTCGCCCTTCTTTTTGGTACAGCAACGACAGCAACGGCGCCAAAGACTACCCCCTCCTCCTGTCTGATACATCTACCCAAACGGCCAAAAGCTCACGTTTGGTTTCGTCTCATCTCCCTCCCTTTACACCATCTCGTCAATTGTCTCACAATTGTCTCACCGCGCGACCTCCTCATCCCCGACTCCCGCCTGTTCCTCGGATTCACCGGCGCGTGCCATCCTCCTACCCCATTCGACCTCCCCGCTTGGACACGCATTTTCCACGCTCAATCACGCGTTCGGACTGGCTCATCCCTCGTCGGTCGCATCATTCGGTATCTACGTCCTCGGAACCGTCCTGGTCGTACTCATCTCGCCTGGAACAATCTGGACTCATTTATCTCACCATCTCCCACCTCCTCATTTGGCGCGCATCAACCACGGCGGTCGTGTAAATTGATCGACTATTCAATTTGACTCGGATTCACCTTGCTACGCTTGCATCAATACGGCCAATACCCACCTGCCACGCCCTCCCCATTGACCTTCGTCCTTGTCTCGGCGTGCTGCGTTGCGTTCGCTTGCCTACTTAACTCCACCTCAATCATCGGTCGGCTCCTCATTGTCGCCCTCATCCACCACTCTCCCATTCCTTCCTCCACCGGTCCTTCCCATCGAGCAGGTCTCGATATAGGACCTTTCAGCTCCCACCCACCCCCACCCCTCACCGCTATTTCACCCAACTCACCCGGAGTATGCCAAGCGCCCCCATCAACGCTAAACCCACTCGACCCACCCTGGATACCTCCAACGCCCACTACTACTCCAAGAAACGCTCAGCATCCCCTTCTTCTAGCTATCCCGCCGAATCCTCTCGGTCAAAGCACACAATGCAGGCTAGCAGCAGCTCTACCCCCGCGGTACCCAGGCGTAATGACGAGGCGGAGTATTTTGAGGAGGAGCACAGGGAGGAGATCACGGGGTACATGGTTGCCATGGACGTGAGTTGCTTTCTGTCTAATAGATATGGAGTGGTGGCTGATATACAGAACGCCACTCTTGCCTCGGCAGAACTCATGGACATGCAACCAGAACTTCAATGGTTCATGCGCCCCTACCTCATCGACTTTCTCATCGAGGTCCATCAGCAATTCCGGCTTCGTCCAGAGGTGCTCTATCTCGCCATGAACATCGTCGACCGATACGTGTCCAAGCGGGTCGTCTACAAGAAGCACTACCAGCTCGTCGGGTGCGCGTCGCTTTGGATCGCGGCCAAGTTCGAGGACGGAAAGGACAAGGTCCCTCTCGTCCGGGAGCTCGCCGACATGTGCTGCAAGGCGTATGACGAGTCGGCCTTCATCCAGATGGAGGGTCATGTCTTGTCCACCATCGGCTGGGTCACCGGTCACCCCTCGGCGGAAGCATGGTTGCGGACATACACCATGGGCGAGCGGGCGGAGGATGTCAAGGTTCAGCACGTCGCACGGTTCCTCATGGAGATCACCCTCTTCCACCGCGAGTTTGTCGGGATCCAAAGCTCGTTCATTGCGAACGGCGCGTTGATGCTGGCGAGGTTCATCTGCAACAAGCCTAGGCGCGTGAGTTTGGTTCTGCGGCCTCGCTTGGAGAACAGTAGTTGACCTTTCAGGCTGCTACCAAGTACGACAACATTGCTGTTCGCATCGCCTTTGCCATTGACAAGCACTTTTCCGAAAAGCTCGAGGGCGTTTCCGAGATCGTCATTCGCAAATACGCGCCCAGCTACTACATGCGCGCTTCCACCCTTGTCCGCGAGTGGTACCTCTCGGGTCGTCGGTTCATCTACCAGCCCGACTCCCCCGTCACCCCCGTCTCCGCCACCCTCGTCACTCCCGGTCTCCAACCCTCGGGCTCATGGCCAGGCAAGCGGGGATCCTGGATGTCCACCTCCCCCTCTGGCGGCTCCATCTCGTGCGCTTCTTCGGAAGCGGGCGACGATGCTCCCCTTACCCCCATCACACCCATGTCGCAGCACGACTCCGGCTACCCCTTTACCGTCGCTTCGGCCGGCTCGGTCTCGAAAGAGAACATGCCTCCGCAAATGTACGGCGGTACCGCCAGCATGTCAAACTCGTCGACCGACCTGCACGCCATGGCCAAGGCCGGCATCATGAACGGGCAGTCAATCAACGTTGCGGCGTACGCGGCTGCGCGGGGACCACTACACCCTATCCAACAGGGCGGCGGGGACGGTCTGGCATTACCAGGTCGCACCATGCGGCGGCTCAGCAACTAGGTCCCCCCGCCGAACATCGGTCACGTCATGCCCATCCACGACCAAATTACGGCTCCCCCATATATCATTAACGACCACACCCCCTCGGCATGCATCACCATATCAACCACCTCCACGCATCTCGAGCCTCGCACCCAATCGGACATTGCACCCACTGTTTGTATACCACCGCATCGATACCACCATCTTCCACACCTACCCATCGCGGACTTGACGTCTGCCTCTCCGTACATCCATAGTCTCTTTCCTCATCTAGTGCGATTTACCCTCGTGTAGTCATACGTAGTGCTTTTGCTATCTTAGGGTTTTACTTCAGTGTTATCTAGCGGATTTCTCGGACCTTGCGGTTGCTACATGCATCTGCTGCTCATCTATCTCCCCTTGCTAGTAGAGTGACTTTCCAGAACAGCTTGAGCTCATAGTGCATGCAACCATCCACGCTTCCGCCGGCCGGTAATTCCCGGACCGAGTCCCAGCATTCCTCCGGGGACTCTTTGTCTCCGGGCAACGATTAAACCCAGCGAGATCACTCCGACTCGCAACCCTTCAAACTTCTTGTCTCTGCCTCTCTACCCATATCCAAGATGATCTCCACATCAGCACTCACAGCCTCGCGCGCAGCAGCCCGACCGATCGCCGTGGCTCGCCGGGGGATCTCAGTCTGGGGAAGCGTTGTCGCTGGGTGAGTTGAGCTGACGAGAATTGAATGTAGGGCAAGCAAGCTGATGCTTGCAGACCTCCTGATCCGATCTTGGGTATGTCGCGCTTGAAGCTGAGATGAGAGATCTGGAGAGGGGTGATGAGAGACTGATGGACAGGTGTGACCGAGAAGTTCAAGGCGGACAAGTCGCCAAAGAAGATCAACCTCGGTGTCGGTGAGTAGTCCTCTCTGGCTGATTAGAACGGGTAGCTGATGGTCTAGGTGCCTACGTCAGTTGTCAGAGCGCTTTGGAAGTCAGGTGGCGCAGCTGACACTTTAGCGTGACGGTAATGGAAAGCCATACGTCCTGCCGACCGTAAAGAAGGCGGAGCAGAAGCTTTTCGAGGCCAAGATGGACAAGGAGTACTTGCCTATCACTGTAAGTTCGCGATAGCCGGGCGAAGCGCATAATCCAGGCGTGCGTGCGAGAAGCTGACATGGGCAGGGTCTTGGATCGTTCACCAAGCTCGCTGCTGAGCTGGCGTACGGCAAGGACTCCAAGCCGCTCGTCGAGGATAGGGTGAGTTCCATCGCTCCTGGAGGGATCTTAGGGAAGAACTGACCAAGTAGCTGGCGATCTCACAGTCGATCTCCGGAACCGGTGCTCTCCGTATTGCTATGGCCTTCCTTGGCAAGTTCCACGAGACTTCCAAGACCATCTACCTCCCTACGCCCACATGGGGAAACCACATCCCAATCGCCAAGGACTCGGGTCTTACTGTCAAGCACTATAAGTGAGCTATCCTGCCCCTGTTAGCGTACAAGAAGGGAGTATAGCTCACTCGTACAGGTACTTCGACAAAGACACGGTCGGCCTTGACTTTGAGGGCATGAAGGCCGACATCAAGTCTGCGCCGGACGGATCGATTGTAAGCTATTGCCTGTTCCAATCCCGAGCCATGGCTGATCTGGCAGGTGTTGCTGCACGCTTGCGCACATGTGAGTCCTCGCTGGAGCTGGCACTGATATGTATCGAGCTGATTTGTAGAACCCCACCGGTGTTGACCCTACCGAGGCCCAATGGCGCGAGCTTTCCGACCTCGTCAAGGAGAAGAAGCACTTTGCGTTCTTCGACATGGTCAGCATACTTCCTTTGCACGATCTTTGGCTCGAGCTGATCCTGTAGGCGTACCAGGGCTTCGCTTCCGGTGACATCTTGAAGGATGCCTACGCCGTGCGATACTTTGTTGAGCAGGGCCACCAGATCCTGCTCTGCCAGTCCTTCGCCAAGGTGAGCGCCCGCGAATATCAGCTTGTGACCGAAATGTCAGCTGACTCCATAGAACATGGGTCTTTACGGTGAACGTGTCGGTGCCGTGTCCTTCGTCTGCGACTCTCCAGAAGAGAAGGCCAAGGTCGACTCGCAGCTCAAGATCATTGTCCGGCCGATGTACTCCAACCCGCCCGTTCACGGTGCGCGTCTCGTGAGCGAGATCCTGGGCAACCAGGAGCTGTACAACGAGTGGTGCGTACGATACCTATTGTCTCCTACCCTGAAACCATCTTCTCCTATGGAGAGTTAGCTGACCATCAGGCTCGTCGAGGTTAAGGGCATGGCCGACCGGATCATCGATATGCGCACCAAGCTGTACGACACGCTCGTCAGGCTCGAGACTCCCGGAGAGTGGAAGCACATCAAGTCCCAGATTGGAATGTTCTCCTTCACCGGCCTCAAGCCCGAGCAGGTCGAGAAGCTCGCAGAGAAGGCTAGCATCTACCTGACGAAGGATGGGCGGATCAGCATGGCGGGTCTCAACGACGGGAATGTAGAGGTGAGTTCGATGAGCAATCACAATCGGTGCCAGGGATGGAAGTTGATGTCGCAGTACTTTGCGGAGAGCGTCAGCAAGGCCGTCAAGGGCACTTTGTAGAGCAACGGCGGCTTCCATCGGACTGCACAGCATATGCATACTCTCTTGTGCGACCTTTGAGGAATTGTCAGTATGTGCCGATGCCAAAGGCGATCCCCCAGGCCCAGGATGGGCTTGTGTGTCGTAGGTGCCACTCGCGACAATAGGCCGGCGCAGCAATAGGTCATGCAGCGAGATACATAAGATACAGTCCTACTAGATACAACGTCCTTGTGCAGCTCCCTGTTGAATCAAACCAGACCCCTCGTCGCCTCATGGCTTTGCGAACGCGTACGAGCCATTGACCAAGCGGACGATCGGATCTGTGAAGTCGAGGGAAGTATCGTTCGCCATGTACTATCAAGTCAGCGGACTATCCCCGATAGAAGTTTGTGCAACGCAAAAAGACACCCACAGCAAGTCGGAAAAAGTGCTCTATCCCGCCGCCATCCCCTAACCCGACTTGCGCCAGCGTGACATTCGTCGCTGTGTGGTTGGCTAGCCGCAAGACATCGTCGACCACCACCTGGACGCCCGTGATGCCTAACCTGGTCAGATTGCGAGGAGTCGCCAACCAGGACAGCATCGTCAAGGTCGAATTTGCAAAGCTGACGTCGGGGATGTAGCTTCCGGAATTGGCGTCACCGAGGAGCTGCCGGTCAGCAAAGGTATGGATCTATACAGAGATAAGCTTACCGAAGCTGTCTGCTGGATGATACCGGCCCATCCCCATCGTCCGATACCGTCCAAAAACAGGCCAAGCATGATGGCTTGTCCGAAGATGCTGACTCGATTCGGCAGAGACAGGACGGGTATGGCGAGCATGGGGTAGAACCAGTGATGTATGCGCAGAGTGTACCCAGGGATCTGCGAGAGCACCACCAGGACGGGAACGAGCCATATGTACCTGACCATCAGCTCGATTCTCATGGGAATTGGGTGGAAAGCCTCACCTAACGATGTAGTACTGCAGCATGCCGTACTTCCGCAAATCCCACGCCTGCAGGACCGCAATGAAGGCCACGATCAGGATCAACACCGCCAGTACGCCCTTCCCATCTGGCGGTATCCCGTCGTAGCCTATTCTCCCCGACAGCGGTAATCGCGCAAAGATCGTCGAGCTTTCGATACCGATCCAGTATCCTAATCCCTGCCAAAGCGCCAGCTCCACCGGTAACTCCCTGAATCCCTCCAAACTCCGCTTGAAGGCGACGCGGTAGAACCAGTATCCGCCAAGAAGGGCTGGTGGGAGACCGGCAAAGATGTACTCCCAGAACGGCGGGACATATCGAGGATTCGATACGAGCTGGATTTGGCCCCAGCCGAGGATGATTAAGGTGCCGAGCAGGACTGCAGGCGACGGGAGGAGGAAGACCGTGGTGAGGAAGAGCATCAGTGCGTTGAAGGCGCTGATGAAAGGGTGGATGTCCCAGCAACCGGGACCGGAGCTTGGACTGAGGGTATACGAGCCGGGGAAGGAGGGGAGGAAAGGCGCTGAGAGGATGCCATTCGACCAGCCGCCGAGTAGGTTGGATGTAGAAGAGGCGAAGACGTAGTTGACATCCACACATCCTCCCAGTGTGGGACTGATTTGCCCGGCGTGGATCGCCGATGCGCAGATCCAGGAGTCCGCGCTAGACAATCAGCTGTGCCCAGATAATTTTGTGAGGGGGACATACCGGTAAGTAGGGCCGTCTCCACCGCCAATGACTAGTGGCCGCCTGTTCACTTCGCTCCCTCCAACCCATCTTGGGTTCCCCAACGGCGAGTAGGTGCATCCCCCAAGACACCTATACCTCCCTCCTCCCTCTCCGTTCAGCGCCACGTCGCAGTCTGTCCCATTCAGCCCGCAGGCATCAGGCGGCCAATCGGACCATAACGAGTCCGTACAGCCGATAGTCTGCGGACTGGAGGGGGCAAAGTACTGCTCCCGGATGAGCAGCACATTGGCGGTCGCCCAGAGCAGTAAGACCGGTATGAGCGCGTAGTGTAGCCGACACGACGTGGCGAGACGATAGACGCCTTTATCCGGGAAGGTAGTACATGCACGATGATTGGGCAGGGTGGATGAGGAGGTGAGCGGAGTTGACGGGGAGGGGATTTCGTCGTCGGGCGTGGGAGTGGAGGGACCGAGGATGAGACGGACCAGCCGCCGCAGGCGGGTAAAGCGGGGTATGGAGAGGTTCATCCCGTTCCGCCGGTGGCTGATATGGGCTGCGCTACTGCAGAGATAGGCCAGTCATGCTCTGTACCTCGTTGCAGGGGGCCAAGAGCGCGAGCTAACGGGTTCAGGATTCGGGAGCTCGGCCGGACAATAATGGAGGCTCCTTTGACGCCTGCGACTGGTGAATTTTGTGGTGAACGGTGCTTGATATAGCTCGCTTTGTAGTCGGCCGGCTCCTACCCGAGTCGACAGTATATAGCTATCGATAATGAGGGGTGCAAGACGAGAGAGAGATCGAGCGGCGACGGAGGAGGCGGTGACTTCGAGACAACAACCCTTACGGCAGGCGCAAACGTCAAACTGGGCGAAGCTAAGGTTGCGCCGGCCCGAGGCTCGCTCGATCTTATATACACTCATCATGCTGCTTCCACGATCTTCAGGCCGTCCGTATGAGTGAGGTCTCGGCGTTTGAGGTAAGGAAGAGAGCACGAGCAAGCGTTTGCAATGTCGGAATCGAGTCTATCAGCCTATCGGGTGTTGGCCGAGCGAGGCCCAAGGGACATCTTCTCCCAAACCCTCCTTTGTCCTGCTTACGGAGGTGTGCGAAGGGGCTCTTTGACATCACGAAGCAGTGTGTGCTTCTCTATCAAGCCTAGTGGCATCCATAATCAACCATTAATCTATTGACGTTTCTCCTCATCAACTCATCAACTGATCTGAAAGTCGCTATGTCGTCGAATGTTGAGAAGGTTGAAGGCCCGAAGCGCGAAATCGGAGATCAAGGCAAGATCTGGTGGTGTAGGTCTCTTTTCATCTCGATTGAACTGATAAGTTGCTGATTGACAGCAAACGGCATCTTCTTCACAGGTCAGCTCAACCCCGGAGTCGTTTGTGTTCCTGTACGTTGCTCAGCAGCTCACGATCCTTAGCAGTGCACGTTTTCGCCTTGTACGGCGCAACATGTCTCTCCCCGCTGTCACAGACACCCCTACCGACTCTCATACTCTGCTTCATATCTTGGCAGCTTGCCTCGTTTGGCATCACGATCGGATACCACCGCCTCTGGTCCCACCAGGCCTTTACAGCTCGCATGCCGCTCAGGGTGGTGCTTGCCTGGATGGGCAGTATGGGCTTCCAAGGCAGTATCAAGTGGTGGGTGCTGAGGCACAGGCTATACCACCGGTAAGTATGCTGGAGGCCCTCGTTGAGACGAGTGAGATGTCGCTGATCGTATAGGTTCACCGACAGTCCAACTCATGACCCTTACTCTGCGAGCAAGGGTCTGTGGTACTCGCATTGCGGCTGGATCTTCCGCAAACCCAGATATGCCCGCATGCGCCTCATCGACCGAGCCGATCTGGACGCGGATCCCGGTATGCATCTTCAAACCTGGATGTGGCATGAGGCTGATGCTGCAGTGGTCTACTTTCAGCACAAATACTACTTCAGCATAGCGCTATTCTCCGGTCTCATCCTCCCCGCTCTTATTGGCTATACCTGGAACGACGCACTTGGCGGCTTGGTCTGGGGCGGCGCAGTAGCACGGCTCTTGATCTGGCATACCACATTCTGCATCAACAGCTTGGCGCACTGGACTGGTCTCAGACCCTACACGGAAGAAGTCAGCGCGAGGGGCAACTATGTGCGTATCATCGAGTTTGACTTGCGGATAGAGCTAACGGGATAGCTTCTTGCCCTGCTTACCTCCGGGGAAGGTCACCACAAGTGAATCTTTGCTGAACCTTTTTTGACAATGCGTACCGCAAAGCTCATCCCGCAGCTTCCATCATGCCTTCCCCAAAGACTTCCGCAATGGCCCTAACCCAGCGTAAGTACTAGTCCGCATGTCCCCTCCTACTCAGATTGAACTGATGACCAGCGATTGGGACCCGAGCAAGTGGATCATCTACCTCCTTCATCTCACTCCACTCGTTCCCTCGGTCGCCCGTACGCCCTCCTCCTCCATCCTCAAGGCCCAAGCGAGCATTCTGCGCGCCGAGGCGGACCGCCTCACTTCGTCGATCCCGGCCGAACAGCGGGCGAAGTCTCTGGCGGACCTGCCCCGCTGGTCGAAGGAGGAGGCGATGGCCAGGCATGGCCAGTGGGTCGTGGATTATGTGGGGGAAGAGGAATGGAGAAGGAGGCGGATGGTGCTGCTACTGATTGAGGGATGTTTGGTGGATGTTGGTGGGTACCTGGATGAGCATGTCAGTCGATCCTGTCCTGCGAAGACATATCCAAGCTGACAGCTCAGCCCGGAGGCAAGCAGCTCCTAATCAACCACTGTATCGCTCCCCTCGCCACCGGTCTCCTCTTCACAGCCCCTCTTGATCCAGGAGCAGAGCACGAAGGCGAGAGCGCTCCGGCCTGCTCAACGGGTCTCAATAACCCGCATTCAGAGATTGCCCTCCGGGATGCTAGCAAGGCCTTCTTTGGCGGCCTCAACAATCACTCGGCAGCCGCAAAGGACCGCATGAGGTGCTTGCGGGTCGCAGTCTTGGAAGAGAGTGATGTGCGCTTGGAGCCAAAGCCGCAGTAAGGAGAATGTCAGTAGACTGATAGATGCAAGATAGATGCAATGCTACTACATGACCTCATACCGTATATCCCGCCTTTGACTGAGCTACCGCAAACTGTGTCCCCAGACGTCCCGGTCGACCGCGCTCGTCATCCCCACCCCGTCGTGATATCAGGTTGCCCAGTATTAGGTAGCCAGTCCGGATTCAGGAAGTTTGGATCCCACGAGAAAAGATCAAAGTCAAACAGCCCGGAGCTCATGAGCGAGTTATGCGCTTGCTCCGAGCTGTGACCCTGCCCCGCTCCCTCACCACGATCCCTTACGCCCTCGTCCGTCCCCAGCCCACCTGCTAGTTGGGGATTCGGTAGGTCCAGGTGTCCCTCTTCCGACCAACGCACCATCTCGTCCAGTGTCCCGAACGCCTTATCCGCCTGACGGATCAGTGCCTCAGTCCGTCCCCCCAGACCCCGTAGGTACACCTCAGCCTGTTGCAGCCGTGAGGATTGGAGAAACGCCGAGGAGCCGCGCGCGCCTTGTGTCTGCCGGATGTGCGCAGCGGTCCCGCGCAGGGACAAGACGGCGAGGGAGGCGCACATCGACACGTGGGCCGGGAATCGCTTTTCAGGCCGAATCGGGCTGGTGGGGAAGGGTTGATGCTCGTAGGGCGATAGGGAGCTGGTCGAAGCCGGATGGGAGAGGTAAGGGCGCGTGAATGGCGAAGCGTATATGGAAGGGAGATCGGGAGGTAGGTCGGGAAAAAGAATTCCCAGAAAGCGCTGGGCTGTGGAGACGAACGCGGTCATCCCAGCGATGAGGGTCTGACGGATGGGCTGAAGCGGCGACGGAATGCGCTGGAAGAGGAAGGACAGGCGAGAGATAGCAATGTACTCTAGGCAGCCTTGATCCAGGTCAAGAAGGGCTGAGAGATCAGCTGCGATACCTACTTTCCAATTGTGATGCCCCTTGCCAAGCCTCGAGGCCACGGGTTGGGCTGGTGAGGAAGATGACTCACTGGAACCCCCACTTCGCTTCCACGCAATGAGATCCTGAAGTCCCGTCTGAAACGCCTCCATGCGGATCCTCACCGCCTCGAAATCATGCTCGCCATTCTCGACTTCCATGAGCGGTTTCATCGCCTGGATAGCAGCACAGATCAACCGGGATTCGTCCATCAAGTGGTCCGTGGTCTGCTGGACGATAGGGTTTGGCGAGCGAGGTAGAAGGGATGCAAGTGAAGAGGGCAATTGTCGGCCGTGTCCATGCATGAGATGCAGACTGGGTTGCTCAGTGTGTGAACCCACATTCGACGACCGTATAGTGACTCACAGGATGTACCGGCTGACCACAAGCGCCCACTAATACGATCAGCGAAGCCCATATACAGCGGTGAAACCCCCTGCACGTACCACTTGTGCCATGTGCATAGCTTCGGCCCAATAGCCTTCCGCTAGGTCTGTACCCCTCCGGAGATACCCCTCGACCTTGGCATCCATCCCGAGATCCCTCCCCAGCTGATATGCCAGCGAGATGAGTCTCAAGGGTGATGGTCTCGATGGTTCCCCCTCCACGGCTGGTATAGGCGGAGCGAGCGACAAGATGAGAAGCGGGAGTACCGCGTCAAAGCTGACGTTTCCTGATAAGGCGACGATGATGCTCTTGTCGACGAGCTCGGCGAGTCTGGGAGAGGCGTACGCAGGGACATGATGCAGGATAGCGAGGATGATGAAGTTGTGTGTAGGTGCGGTCGTACTGATGGAGAGGAAGGGTGCGAGGGGGATGATTGTCGAGAAGTGGTGTTTGAAGGACTGGAAGGCGAGGTCGATCTCCCCCGGCCGGAGGATCCCGGCAGATACGACCGAGGGGAATGCGTCCGGGGTACTAAGCGAGAAGATGGTCTCGCTGAAGTCCTCCAGCTGAGCATAGTGTGCCAGGTGGGTCAGCTGGGAGTCGGGCCCAGCTGGAGAGTCCGTTGCCCATGGGAAAGGCCCATCCCGGCCCGCGGACGAGGTGTGAGGCCTGTGAGGAAGACCTGATCGCATGACGCCATCATCGCCTGCTGCGCCTCGACCGGACATCGCCCTCCGCAGCTCCCTGACCTCCTCCTCTAGCGATTCTATCCGCGCCTTTGACCTTGCCGTTTCGTCGACGGCGTTGTATATCACCCGCCAGTCCGGCTCCGCCCGCTCTCCTCCTCTGGAATAAGATGGTCCCCACTCTGATGGGCCGGCCTCTATGGACGGGCGGACCGAGGGGTGAGCGGGCGGTTGTATACTGCTTCTTCGAGACGTCCCATCCTCGCGATGCGTGGTTGGCGGTAGCGGTGTATCTGACGGAGAGGGCGGCGCTACAGAGATGGCTCCGGCGAGGGAACAACCCTTCCCCCTCCGACGGCATAGCCAACACCCTTTTGGCTTAACATCCTCGCACCGAGTTTTGGAGGTGACACATTGGTTGCACGCTCGGAAGACCTTGGGTCGCTTCGCTGGAGGAGGGCTGTCATCTGGAGATCGCTGCTTGAATCAGCTGTATTCGCGGGGGAGTCTCGAGTGATTCGCGGGTCATGCGCACTGATTGATGATCAGTCGGAGCCATTGTAGCTTCACTTCTGAGGATCCGGCGGACGAGTGTTGGAAAGGCTAGTCGAAGCCGACGCTGTCTGTACTCTGTAGCAATAGAAGTGCAGCGTACATTGGCAGCAGTCTGTTCGCACGTTATAGGGGGGTCTTGTCTCGGGTTTTCCCCGACAACATTCCTCATCCCTTCCGTTATCATCTCTCACACTCATCCATGCTGTTAGCTTTGAGTTCACCCCTTATCCATCCCATAGGCATGCCAAACACTGGCACACAGCTAAGAGCACAGCCTCCAATTAATGCTTGCCTCGTTCGGCTGACAGTATACCGCCTCCGGGGCGGTCGACGCCCAGTCCTTCCTTACCTCCGACAAGCCGTGCCGGAGCACACGGGATTCCCGAGTCTCCTGCGGAGCCCGAGGAAGCCATATCTCGCCCGTGTTTGATATAAGGTCGAGCCACGCACCGCCAAGGTGGACATCCCCTCTGACTTAACCTTTAAGAGTACTGACCTTCATCTATTCATCTCTGATCCAGTCATCAGACTTGAGCGGGCATAGAGACCTCCGACCTCGAGCTCCGTTTACATTCGTCCTAGTTCCCCCAAGTGTCCTTCGCCATGTCCGTCGACAGTACCGGAAGATATTTAGTGTGAGTGGGAGTCTTATCAGACTTGCGCTACGCGCTGGCTATGAATTGCACTGCTGAACTACTGGCTGACTATTCAGCACCGGCTATGTGCCCAGCATGGCCCTCAGTATCGTCGCGGGCGCCTGCTTCAGTGTCCTTTCGGCCATCTTCACCTACTGTATGTCGAGGCGCTTTGCAGCTTTAAATCAACGCTGACCACCCAGTCTTCTTCAAGAGCCGAAGCCACCGATGGATGCTTTCCCTCACTATCGGCAGCATCTGCATGAGCATAGGCTTCTTTGTGCGGATCGCGATGACCAATGACCCCTATGGGCTCACTATCTACATCATCACCACTCTCGTACGTCCTCGTCAACCTCCGTCAGGATTTATGCTGACGTCCAGCTCACTCTCCTCTCGCCCTGCGCCTTTCTCGCTCACGCCTACCTCCTCCTACCGCGTCTCGCTACCGCTCTCGATGCGTCCGACTGCCTCCTCCTCCGTCCCCGGCTCATCGCACGCACCTTCGTCTGGATCGACGTGACGGTCTTCCTCCTGCAGGCCGCTGGCGGTGGTATGACTGCCATCTCCAATCGGAGCATCACTGATGCCGGCCTGAAGGTGAGTACTATGGAACAGACCGCACACGGCGGACTGCGCTAACGACGGCTCTAGATCGCTCTGATCGGCCTCATCGCACAGTGTATCTCCTTCGGCGCCTTCTGCCTCCTTGTCGCTGTATTCGCTTGGAAGCTGTAAGTGCATCCTCCGTCAGGCTCGGAGCACAACTGATCTTCGCAGCCGAAAGCATCACCCCCAGAAATGGTCCGGCTCGACCTCATCCTGGCGTACCAACTGGCGTGTGGTGTACTACGCGCTTATCTGGACCTGTGTCTTCATTCTCGTATGTTTCTTCCCCTATCCACCTCTACCTGAGTCCATCGCTGACACTGCAGATCCGATGCGCGTTCCGAGTTGCCGAATACTCGGAAGGATACAGCGGTAAGCTCCGGACGACCGAGTGGTACATCTACACCTTTGATACCTTATCGCTCTTCGTCGGGATCGCGATCTGGGCTATTGTGTGGCCCCCTCGATACCTGGACGCAGCGGACGACAAGACAGTGAAAGGGACGACATTGGGCAGCGAGGAGATGATGGTGCGGAACCCTGGCGGCCATGAGGTGCAGCAGAAGTATTGAGCGGACTTCAGATCTGAGAGGAGCCTGGATTCGGAGACAGATACCCAACTTAGACATAGAATATACCAAGCACCGCAGATACAGTAGAGATTGAGACGATATTCGACTTGACGCGGCATGGATGATTCTACAGAGCCCCTGAATCTCTGACGTTTCTCTTATCTGTCCTCTTCACGAAGCCGAGTCCTTTGAATACGAGATAGGCTATCACCGGTCACCGCAAACGGAGGCTCTCTGCCAGCATACCAAGGCATTTATATCATGACAAAGCATCCGAATTCTAGTAGACTGCACAATAGCAAGGCGTGAACCTCGAATCCCATATCTGATCAATCAATCAGCGCCCCCTTCTTCCTCCCCATCTCCAGCTCCCCCGTCTTATCCCTCCCCTGCGCCGGGATCGCCTTGGCCTTCCAACCCGAGAAGGGGACCATCCCGCCCAGAGTCAAGCCTCGACCGCGCTGCAGCGAACGGGCACCGGGGCCGTTATACGACAGCACCGAAATCGGGGGGTTCAGTCTCGGCCAGGCAACATACGACACGCCCTACAAGGTCAGCTATGGCCTGTAGGCAAATGTACAGAGGGAGGACTTACGTTGCCCCAGATGTAGCTGCCGGAGACAAAGGCGAGGAAGAACCAAAAGTAGATGAAGGATGATAGGGAGAGGTCTGAAGTGTCAGCTCTTGCCTTAGAGATGAGTTTGGCGGGGAGCTCACCTGATGTGCGCGGGAGGGTGAAAGCAGCCAAGATCATGGTCAGCGCGAAGGCGAGGACATATGGCATCTGTACGGTCAGCCAATTCCCTCTAGGGAGATTAGACGAGACGTACCGCTCGCATGAGAAGTGGTCGAGTGTCGGTCAAAGGCGGTATGCCCCCTCGCTTCGCCACGTACCCGCCGGTGATGATATCGAATGCGTCCTGAGCGTCAGCTCCAGTCTGACTCGGAGGCCGGAGTGGACGTACCTGTCGATCACCGTCAAAAAAGTTGTTCTTGACATAACGCATGACACTCTTGTATCCATCTTCGAGGTTGCCCTGCTTTGTCCGCTTGCCCGTCCGGGTGTAGTCGGCCTTGAGCGCGCCCGTCCCAGAATAAGCATTAGAGACCGTATCTCCATGGTCCGCCCAGACTGCATGTCAGCCAAGACCCAGCCACAGCCAATCAAGAACACTCACCCGAGCGGAACATGGCCATAAACTCCGGATGCTCCCCTACCGTCTCCTTGACACTCAAAACCCCCGCCTGCCTCAACTGCTCGTTGACAGCCCACTGGCCCAATGCCGATTGAGTGACGTTCGTCCGATCCAGGCAGTCCATGCAGTTACTCCTGATGACCCCTTCTTGCCGCTTCCGCACTTCCACCTGATCCTCTCCATTGCCCGTCTTCTCCAATACCGCCGCACCGGAGTGAAACCAGCCCATCCTCTCGAGACTCGCCTGAAGCTTATTGGTGAGGACCGAGATCCGGTCGAATCGCATCCCTTTGCATTCGGTGTGGAAGTCAAAGTAGAGATAGTGCGCCTTGGCGGCTATGTCGGCGTCGGACTGCGCGGCCGCAGTGACGTTGCGCTCGAACGCATCCTTGATGGGGAGTTCGTGACCTTTGTGGTTGACAAGATTGATCAGGTGGACTTCGTTGTAGTGTCGGATGAGTGCCTGGAGGTGCAGCTTAAGCGCAGGTACCTGATGTATCAGAGTGGGCCCTATGTCTCCGGATCTGGGGCCATACTCACCGTTTCTGGGATTTCCATCACTTGCAGATCCGGCTTGTACCGCAGATTGTTCACCTCCGCCCAAAACATTGGCACCGACCCTCTGATCTGCACATAGCTCATCCGTTCCTTTCCATCCACTCTTCCTCGACGAGCAATCTCGCCATTGGGCGGTATAGGATCAAAGAGCACAATCTGCTCCGTCTCGTTGAAGTTGGAGACATTACCGAGGGTGTCGATACCGCGTGAAAAGTAACGAGTACCGGCACGATGTCTGGAGCGACGAGAAATGAGGAAGAAGAGCAGGTCTCGGTTGTTGACGGCGGTCTGACGGAGCTCAACAGCTGAGCACGTTAGCTGGGTACCAGGATGGCGACCCGCTGGTGAGCTTACATCCATAGATCACAGGCAAGATGAATCGGCTCAACTGTGATGTCAGCTAAGTACTCGTGCAATCAGTCAAAGAGGGACCATCTCACATCGACTCCGCCGTTCTCCGTAAGATCAATCATCCTCCCAGACAAGTACCGGTTCCAGAAGAATCGCTCATCCGCCCGCTTCCACGCCGGACAGTCCTTGACTCCCTGACCCCGATCCTCCAAGTCCTGCTGCCGCTGCATGGTATTCGTGAGGTCCAGGCCGTACGAGTACCACATGCGCCCAGACTTGAGACCTTGCTCGACGAGCGAGACGAGCTCCTTCTCGACCGGGTGGTTGAGGATGGATGAGGAGGTGGAGAGCGGAGAGAGGGGGAGGAGCCGGAAGTCTGTAGCGAGGTAGATGGCCTGGGAGAGGAGGCGGCATGAGGGGGTTCGACCGGTGATGATAACGAGAAAGTCGGCTGTGGGATCAGCCCATGCCCCGGGGCCAGCATACGGCCGACATACTCGTTGCAAGGCTCAATACGCCCAAGATACCATAGCAAGTAATGACATTCTCCTTCCCGACCGGAGCATCCATACTTTCTGTCCCGTCAGCGGCGGTCCCTGACCCGAGGACCTCAGGTGCAGTACGCACCGTTCAAGGCCATCCGGCCCGTGCGTCTGTCAACAAATAGGCTCTCCTTGGCCTCCTTCTCGCCGAGACCGGCGGAGGAGCTGCCGGCTGGCTCGAATACGTAGGCTGTTGGGGAGACATACAGGTTGAGCGTCTCGTGCAACTAGAGCAAAGGTCAGCCGAGGTCTCAGCTGAGCAGGTGGACAAAGGGGGTAAGGTGGACGTACCGGCAACGAGTTGAAGCGCTGCTGGGCCATTTTGGGCGATTCGAAAGCAGGAAGTCTGCGGAGAGCTGTATCTGCTGAGATGCTGTAACTATGAGATTTCCGTGTCTGCTATCTGCTCTGCTGTTCTCACTGATAGATGCGAGGACTGAGAGAGAGATATCATACCTTTGCGGCACCACCAGCAGCGCCGCGGCCGACGATCCCCCGCCAGGCACGTGGGGGTGAACATGACGTGGTATTCTTAGCCGGCGGTATCAGACCGCCCGAGTTGACGCGTCTCTGATCGCGTCCTTCCCATCCAGCGAGCGCGTCTTTCTATCCGTTGACTCTCACTTCTTCAGCCAATACATAGCTACTCCATCACCCATCACCCACCCCTCCCCCTTCATATCTACACCTAACCTACTCTCCCAGCATGCTCGAAGCACGTGTCAAGCAAGCGTCGGTCCTCAAGAAGCTGCTCGACGGTGAGTCTTCTCTTTCCTCGGGCTCGGAAATATCCCAGACCCAACTTCTCCGGTGCGCCGGGTCACACGCGCGGGGGACATAGCTTGTGCTTCAAGCGACTGGCTCAAGGACTGCTGTGGAATACAAGACAGCTATCATCGCGCCTCTTGGACGCCGAAGCTGACCAGACAGCGATCAAGGAGCTCGTGACCGATGGTAACCTTGACTGTACCGATGAGGGCATCGTGAGCTAGCCCGCGATGACAAGGAGCCGCCATAGCTGACGATTCAGGCCCTTCAAGCCATGGACAACTCGCACGTCGCCCTCGTCTCGCTCAAACTTGCGGCAGAACAATTCGAGAGCTACCGGTGCGATCGCAATATGCCACTGGGTGTCAATGTGAGCCGGCCCTTTCCTCGACCACCTGAGGTACTTAGCTCACTCTCAGCTTACATCCCTCACCAAGATCCTCAAATGCGCTAAGGACAACGATGTGGTCACTCTCAAGGCCGCGGACGATGCGGACTCATTAGGCCTAGTCTTCGAATCTCCCAGTCAGTCAATTCGTCCAAGATTCGCGAGAGAATCGCCAGCTGACGACGACAGAGGAGGACCGAGTAGGAGAGTACGAGATGAAGCTCATGGATATCGACCAAGAGCACCTCGGTATCCCCGACACCCAATACGACGCGACCATCACCATGTCCTCTGCCGAATTCCAGCGTATCTGCCGTGATCTCGGTGCGCTCGGCGAGAGCGTCAAGATCGAGGCGAGCAAGGAGGGCGTGCGGTTCAGCTGTGAAGGAGAAGTAGGAAACGGAAGTGTGCTGCTCAAGCAGTCGGCGGGGCGTGATGCCGGCGGTGCGAGTGGGAGCGGTGCCAAGAAGCCCAAGCGGGATCCGGATGAGGAGAATGAGGTGGCTGAGGGGCAAGAGGTGGATGAGGAGCAGGAGGATGAGAAGCCAATCGTCGATGAGGAGGGCGGTGAGTTTTCTTGGCTCTTCAGGAAAGATTCATCGCTGATCATGCAGAGGATGAGCAGGAAGACGAGGAGGAAGAGGTCAAGCCAAAGAAGCGGAAGTCGAACGGCAAGGCAGCTGCAAAGGTGGGCCATAGTCTCGAATTCTTGCTTGTAACCTGGACACGATGGACCACTTGGTTATGACGACCCCGGCGTAATATTTCACCTCGCTGACGTGCAGCCCGCCAAAAAGGGCAAGACCGCCGCCGCAGCGGACGACTCGGACGTCGGCGTCTCCATCATCCTCGAAAAACAAGTATCCCTCACATTCTCCCTCAAATACCTCTCCAACTTTGCCAAATCCGCCCCGCTCGCCAAGGAGGTCAGCCTGAACATGTCGAATGACGTGCCTCTCTTGGTCCAATTCGAATTCGAGCAGGGGTCACTGCAGTTCTTCTTGGCGCCCAAGGTGAGTTTGCGCATCGAGCGGACTGTTGTCACGGATCAGAGCTGATGGAATTAGATTTCGGACGAATAGGCTGAGTTTGCCCGTAACGCAAAGGACTCTGTAATCGATCTAAAACCATTCTTCGTGCTTTCCTCCTGGGTCCAATGTATCTTCCGTCCCATACCTGCCCAATGCTTCGCGGGACGAGTGACAGTCAGTGACGCGTTGGCGAACTGTACAACATGACATCTTAACGTTCAGCAGATACAATACAAAGTACCCGAGATCTAGGGACCATTCTCGCCAGGCTAAGCCAGAGATGGTCATCTCAGCTTGGTCCTCTTTGCCGCTGCAGCCGCGAGTGATACGCTTGCTGGGCGATAGTTGCTGCTCCCGGGAAGTCGTGGATTCGCCAGAGATGGCGGTAATCTACAAGAATCCTGTCAGCTCAGACCGGAAGACCGGTCGAGACGTTACTCACGATCCCATCTTGGCGTCCCCGTTATCCTCATGCGTGACCCGTCTTTGGGGGTAGCTGATCGTACTACCATCAAACACGCTTCTGGTATGATCAGCACACGCCCTCCTCTTGGCTTTGCAATGTAGCGTGGAGCTGCGTTAAACTCACTTGACATCTACCCCGCCCTCATCTAGAAACCATCCATGCCCGAGCGCTTCTCTCGCCGTGATCCGCCGTGCGGGATCCCATTCAAACATCTTACAGAGGAGCTCATACCCCGTCGCTGAGCTGGAGCGGGACGAGTACCAGCTCGGAAGTGGGTGAGGAGTGGGATAGCTTGTCCGTCAGCTCACATAGATACGACGCAACGAGTGGTCAATGCTGAGGATAGAGCTCACGGTCCAGAGTTGAGATAAGTCTTGTACTCTGGCATATGGGTGATACCGGGCCATACATCCGCTGTTGTCGTCAGCTCGTCCTCTTATCAAAGCAGATATCGAGGAACTCACGTTTGACCGGACCTAGGACCTCACAGATCTTACCCATCTGATCTCGCTGAAACGGCAGTGTCTTCTTACTATCCAGCTTCGCCTCGTCCCCCTTGAAGATCGGTCGTAACGATAGCAATTCGGCGTAGATACATCCCACAGCCCACATATCTGCCCAAATTAGCTCTTGACCCTCATGAAGCAAAGCGTGCACACTCACCAATAGCGGCCGTGTAATGCTTCGCTCCCAATATAAGCTCCGGCGCACGATACCAAATCGTCACAACGACCTTATCACCCCCAAACAGACCCCCCTGCGCAAGCGGCTTGTGCCATAACCGCGCCAAACCCAGATCTCCGATCTTGACGACCCCAGCGGAAGTGACGAGGATGTTGGCGGGTTTGAGGTCGCGGTGTAGGCAGAAATTGGAGTGGAGGAAGTGGACGCCGCACAGGAGTTGATGCAGGAGCCGGCGGAGCGTGGGGGTGGGGAGAGGGGTGCGGATGGTTTGGGAGTGATGGTGGATGATTTGCTTGATCTCAGCTTGACTTCCAGCGATGTAGAGATGCAAGGGCGACGACTGACCAGGAAGTCATGCTCGGCGTATTCAAAGACCATGTAGATCGCTTTATCTTCCAGGATAACCTCACGCAGAGCGACTAGATTCCGATGATGCATCTCTCGATTCAGCTACACCGTCAGCTCCGTCGAAACCATCATTCTGATCCTGGCAGCTCACCATGATCTCCCTTGCCCCACTCTGGCTGATCCCCGCATAAGTCATCACATCCCCCTCCTTATCCGGCTTAAATTTCTTGATCGCAAACACCTCCCCTTCCTTCGCCGGCAGATCCCCCGGCCGCATACACATTTCGGGATTATGTAGGGGGTCCATATACCCCGGACCTACCGCAGAAAGAGAGAGAGGGAGATTGGGCGAGACGGGTCCCGAGGCTGATCCGGAGCCTGAACCTGAGCCTGAGGCAGAACCCGAGGCGGAGGTGGAGGAGGGGTTGATGCGTTGTTGAGGGATAGATTTGGGTTTGGGGGGAGGGAGGAGGACGGCTTTGTAGACCCGGCCATAGGTCCCTATTGATGTCAGCTATTGACCGCTAAGGTTCTATATTGGCTTGAGCGGTCGTGACAAGCGGTACTCACCAGAAGAGATGAAACCCAGGATTTTGTAAGTCTTCAGTACGCTTCCTGTCAGCTGAGCTCTCCTCGCAGAGCGGTCACGGAACTCGCATTTGAAACTCACGTTCGGCGTTCTCTATCCCTCTTGGCTCGATACGCAAGCATTGGGTCGATGGCGCCTGCCAAACCGCCAGCACCTCCGAGCGAAGCCATCGTGATGTAACTGTGCGAGCAAGATACAGTCCACTCCGGCTGAGCTGTTACTGGATATTGGATATTGGTAGCAAGCGACAGTAGCAAGCGGCGTTGCCTACGCTAGACGAGCACCCTCGTACAAGCCGGTCAATCTGGCGGAGGAGCTAGGAGGCAACAAGGACAACAGGAAGAGCAAAGTTGCGCTTGAGAAGAGGTTGAGCTGCTCGAAGCCATTTCGGATCTGGCCGGTGGGGTTCCCCACCCGGCATCTTCCTCTTGAGTCTGTGTTCGCTCTGAACGGGTATCATAGCTACACTTTGCATGGGGCTACACATCTGAACCGAGCACGATCCTTTACAAAACTTCTTCCATCAGTCCAAGACACCATAGACCGCGGCTTAGGTAGTCCGCCCCATGATCGCCGCAAGCCCAAACCACCCCCCACTCAGCCCAATCAGCATGATGGCCAGCCACCTGATGATCGCCCGCCGCTTGCGTCGGTTGTACTCTTGCTCGACAGAGATGGGTCGCTTGTAGTTCATCGGTATGAGGAAGGAGAGGCGGGCGATCCAGGCCTTCGTAGGGGTCAAAGGCGGGTAGCGGATCGTTTGGATCGTCTCGGTCCTGCTTGATCAGCTGAGTTACGCGGAAGCTTCGAGGACATACCAGAATGGTGAATTCAGTACAGCTATGGGTGTCAGCAGGTTGTAAGGAGATGCAGAGGTTGGTATGGCTTACGCTTGTTGTGCGTAAAGGTGTTGAAGCCGTCTTGACCGTGGTAGGAGCCCCCTAAATCGGTCAGCTTCACCCCTGTACTAGCCGCGGTAAGCACTTACATCCACTCTCGCCTACACCACCGAAGGGGAGTGATCGGTCTACCTCGGTCAGTTGTGTACTTGCGGGTCGCACGATTACGATGACTCACTAATAGTCGCGACACCAAAGTCGTTGAAGGTCAGCGAGCCCGAGATCGTCTCGGCGATGACTGGTACGTTAGCCATGTCTGATTCTAGCGGATGAAGTTTGAGCTCACTCCTGTCCTGGGCCTTCTTGGTCGTAGTGCAGCCGTACAGCGCAAGCGGGTGAGGCCTATCATTGATGTACTTGATAGCCTCATCCAGGTCCTACCACGTCAGCTTTTTCTCATCCCTCAAGAGAACCGCCTCACCTCCACCACGATGATGGGCAGAACAGGCCCGAACACTTCTTCCTGCATGACCTTCCCCCCATCCTTGCCTTTATCAAGCAGAACCAGACTGATACCCATCCGCTGCTTCTCCTCATCCGTCTCGCCGCGGTAGATGAGCGTGCCCTGCTGCTCCGCGTGCTCCAGGAAGGAGAGCTGGCGGTTGTACCCGGACTTCGAGGCGAGGCGGGCGGTGGCTTGGGTGTTGAGGAACGATTGGGGGTGCGGGTGCTTGGGCCAGTACTCGTCAAGACTATAGCGTCAGCGGTGTGCGGCTGCTCTGAAGAGTCCGGAGGAAGGCTTACGTGTTCTTGCAGAAGCTGACGAGCTCGTCCACGCGAGAGCGGACGCAGAGGATATAGTCCGGGCTCACTGTAAATCAGCATGTTGGGCAATAAGCTGGTCTTGGATGCATTGACGTACCGCACATCTGAATTGTCAGCTTGAGACCGCACAGTGAAAGCGGGGAGGCCAGCTTACCTGTCCGATGTTCGCCTGTTTGAGCGACAAAAGCCTCTTCATCGCCACTTTGATGTTGGCGCACTCGGCAACGATGACCGGGCTTTTACCGCCAAGCTACAGAATGAGCGAGATCTCGCCACATGACAGCCATCAACGACTTACCTCCAGCGTAGTCGGCGTGAGCGTCTTGGCTGCTGCGGCAGCTACAATCCGCCCGACCCTTGTCGAGCCAGTATAGATGACTGCCCATCAACAATATCCACCTCTCGGCGGGCAGCGAGACATACTGTGACCCCACTCCTTCTCGAGTAGCTTTGTGGCGTGCTCAATCCCACCAGCAACCACCGCGTATGCTTCCGGGTCGAGGTATCGCGGGATGAGCTGCGATAGGAGGACCGAGACCGCCGGAGACAGCTCGGATGGCTGCCCGTTAGCTGGGCTGCTTAGACATCGGACGCAGTAGGGAGGTAGAAGACGCACCTTGAGGATTACTGGGCATCCGGCCGCGATAGCGTTCACGAGCGGGATCAAGACGCATTGGATGGGGAAGTTCCAAGGGCCGATGATGAGCACGACGCCCTTGGGCTGCTTTACAATTCGTGGAGCTGGACCGTCAGCCTTGTATCTATCGGTGGTCCCTCGAGCGAGAGTGAGGGGTACGAACAGATGAACTTGAACGTCGTGATCGCGTCCTTGGATCGGCTCTCTGTCTTCATCCACTCGGGCAGCTTGCGGATCGCCAGCTCGATCTCGTTGTAAATGGGGTACAGCTGAAGGCGTCAGCTCTGTCCTTCGCTACCCGCTCGCCAAGGCTCGCCGGTGTGACCAATTCGGCTGCCACGAAGTAAGGGCAGCTCACCTCTTCGATATCGCACGCCCAGCTCCCCTTGTCCAGATCAGTCTTGAGCGCATCGTAAATCTGCTGCTGGTTGTCCTTGAGCATGTACCCCAGCTGCTTGAGGTGGTATGTCCTATAGTCGACCGAGTAGGTTGCGCGGGAGGCGAAGCGGGTCTTGAGGCGGTCGAAGATCTGAGGGTGATTAGCGGATGGATCCCTAGTACGGGTGATGGAGAGGGCGTACGGCGTCGATCTCGCCAAGAGGGGTATCAGTTTGGGCGGACATCTTTGCACGGTTAAGCTATCTCATATACGGTGGCCGATATACAGGATAAGGTAAGGAGACCGGATAGATGAACAGGAGATCAAGTGGTCGTGCTGACTTTCGAGGCCCGAGGAATGCAGACTTCGGTTGTCTCGCTTTGGGCCATAGCCGGTTCCAGAAGGGATGACATGGTGCGTTGCCTCTCAATCTTCTAGACCAAGCATTGAAAGTCCTGCAGAACTGAAAGTGAGGTGTCAGATCAAGAGACTGACATCACACCCCGTATTATGCAGATTCTAACCCACTACTAGCCATATCCCCTGGATCGATCATTCGTTGCTCGTCCGATACATCAAGCCTGCACTGATGCTGCGAGCTCAGGGCTGACCCCTGGCGGTACTGAGCTACCTGACACCCATAGCGTTTATCTCTGACAGACTGTCAGCCGGTTTAGGACAAAGGTGCACCAGACCATCTGTGCGTTAGGGGTCGATGATGGGTGAAAGGAGGCCTAAAACGCTTGCTTTTACCTATGTTCATCGACCTGGCCTTGCTCGCGCATGTTCCATATCTCGCCCACATTGCTCAGGTCCTATAATTGGCTGCTCTCACCGTACTGAACAGCTTCTCCCCCTCAGCCTGGCAGAGAAGCCCTATCAGGGTGAAATTTCTGATGTCAAGTGCATTCAAGCTTCAACCGCTGCCATCAAGCAAGACCTGATCACGGTCTCATAAAATACCTCAGGCGACCGGGAAGCTCGAGCGTCCCAGCTGCGAACCAGATGGTCGCCATGCTCCTCATCTTGATCTCTTTGCTGGCTGCCCCAACCTCGATCGCGCAAAGCACGAACGCCATCTGCAACAGAAACGAAACGACATCTTGGCTCTTCAACGCTGATGGCGAATCTCCTTGGTCCGTCGATATTCTCACCGTACTGACTGACTCACTCCGGAGAGGCATGCACTGACTCTCTAGCCTGGCATGGTCAAAGCTTCAGTCCCTCTGCCTCCCCGCTCAGTCAAACATCAACGTTCCTCCGCTGCAAGACGCATCATGGGGATACAATCCGCCCTCATCGACAGAGAAAGACAGTCTTTGCCAGTGCACTGTAGTAGCCTATGCCTTGATGGTGAGCTCATATCTGGCCTCAAGGTTTTGTTTCTGAGCTGACTGTGGATAGGCAGGCTGCTCCTGGTGTCAGATCGGCAGCTCAGCATCTTGGGTTACTGAAAAGCGGTGGCGGCAGGACTGCGCAGCCTACAATGACACTAGGTGCGCCTGTCCCTTTTCGGTCGAAACCATCATCCAGTGAAGCCCCCTCGCTGACTTGTTAGCGTGTCATTTGCCCAGATCGTGCTCACACTTCCTGCTTATGCGTTCCACCCCTGGCAAGATGCACGATGGAACCCTATCGTAGCCCTCGATGCCTCACGCGGGCCCACCACCGTAGCACCGACTGTCGCCACCACCACCCTGTTCCGCTCCTTCCCACCGGGATCATCGACACCTCACTCGCCCGCCTCTTCAAACCCCGCGAGTACAGCCACTGACGGCTCGCCAGGCTCTACGATGAGCCAGTCCGCCCGTCTCGGTGCCATCATTGGCGGAGTAGCGGGCGGTATTATCCTTCTTGTCCTGATCTTCCTCCTCTTCCGGTACTGGAGAAAACGCCACGACTTTGACGAGGCCGCCCAGACCCGACAAAAGGGATTCATGAGCATTAGTAGTGAAGGCGGATACGGTAGGGGTGAGCCAGCGGGTCTGCCGTTCCCCGACCCCGACACGCCTCGGCCGGAGCAACAAGGCTCAGCAGGCTTTTTTGGCTCTCTGGCGGGAAAAAAGGGAGAGGATCGGTCGAGGATCTCCAGGTGGTCCGAAACGTTCTTTACCAACCCACGAAAGGCGCCGAAGCCCATATCGAAGGGGTATGCGACTACGACGCAAAGGCTTCGGCACAAGGTCACCAGCTTCGCTAGCACCGCGACGTCACGCACGGACAGGAGCAGTTTCGACATCACACACGAGCGGGGAGTAGCTGCGTCAGGCTTGGCGAGTGCTAGGTCGCTGCAGGGAGGGGGTTGGGACCGGGATCCGCACCGAGAGCGAGGCATGTCGATCCAGGTGCCGGAGCGCGCGTCAATGAAGCCATCCCCACTCCGCCACCCGTTCGCTCTGTCGCCAGGATACGAGCCTGGATCCCCTCGCTACGTCGCCGCTGCCTCGCCTCTCAACCCCTCTCATCAGATAGTATCCCGGCCCCCGCCAAGAGAGAGCTTCGCCGACCGGTGGTCCGATCAATCCAGCGTCTTCACCTTCGCTACTTCCAAAACCCGTGAAACCCTTCCCTCCTTTTCGACTTCCGTTAAAGACATCAAAGACCACCGCACGGCATTGGCGAAGAAAGCGGCTGGCTCCGAGGCGGCCGCGCGGAAGAGGGACGATGAACGATGGAGGATGGAGAAGGATCTGCCACCGCCACCGTCTGGGGAGAGGCTGGACAGCGCGTCGACGTCGCCCGAGATCGTGCTCGGTCAGCAGGCATCAGTAAAGGACTTGAAGAAGAAGACCAGATCCAAATCCAAGTCTCGAGGTGGGGATGTAGTAGACGAATCGGGCGACAAGAAAAAGAAGAAAAAGAAGAAGAAGCGGAGCTCACACACACCCAGCCCCAAGCGCTCCTCCACCATCGACACGCCCTCGGCTTCAGTCAAAATGCCAGTCGCCCATCCTGCTGTCCGCAAGCTGTCCAAGATCGCCCACACGCGCCGACCATCTGACGTCTCCGAGTACATTCATAAGCCGCTACCGCCTCCACCCGGCGCGATTCTCCTACAGCCCGACCCGTTGTCTCCTAGATTTGCCGGGGGTCATCCAGGCGCCTCTGTGGACTTCTCCGTCGCCCCACCTCGAACGCCCACCTCGATGATCTCCCCTCGCACCCAGCCGGCACGCCACCGCGATTCCCTCGCATTGCCATCTCGTCACCTCTCCGCCCCTTTCAGCGCCAACTCGCTCGCGAATGCTCGAATGACCACCATCACCGTAGACTTCCCCTCGCCGTCCGCTTACACCTCTCGCCCAGCCTCGACACTCCCACTGACGCCCCGTCTCGGCCGAGGAAGAGGGCTGAACAAGGCTCGCAGAAGGACGACCGAGTTCTCCGATGGCAGACTGAGCCCACATCCAACGTTGCCGAGTCTGTACGAGCCGAAGACGGGCGCGGAGCTGTATATGCCTGATACGCCACCGGCTCTTCCGCCTGACAAGGGACTTCGAGCTGGAAGGCGCGGGGAGGTGTCGATTGGCGCAGGTGGCAGGCATACAGGCGATATGGTGTAGAGGCAGTAGCGCCCTTATGTGAGCTGTTCGTGCAGCGACACAACGCCTGTGTAGGTTAGACGGTATTTCTTTATAGCTCTGATAGAGGTCAGTAGCCTTAGTATGTAGCTTAGTTTGATATACTCTCGTGATACTAAATGTGGTGCTGTACTTGGCTAATGTATTCGTCTACCTTGGTGTGCTTCTATATCGGTGAGCGTATGCTATATGTCGAATCCGCGTCTTCCCCTCGGTGCCCCTGATTCCTCAATTTCCTTCCCACATCTCTTCAAGCAGCCTAGAACATGAACACCTGATCCTCGAGCTTCGAGAGCGCTCGTGGTGCGGGGTACCCGATACCGGCCAGATGCGTCCTGCTCCGTCAGCCTCGTACACCATATTTCTTATCCCGTCAACCCACTTCATGGCGTTAAGCATCGGTGGGGGACCGCACAGCAAGACCTTGCCGCCCTTCCCGTGTTCCGCTGATCCAACACCGCCAGATGGCATGTGCTTCTCGACCATCTCGCGTGTAACAAAGCCGCTGCCGCCTGTCCAGCCTGCTGGTGGGTTGTTGAGGACCATCTGGAAGACATCAGCTGTCGGTTCTGTGATTGCTGCCCAAGTCAAACTCACGTAGAGCTTGAAGCGACCCTTCGACCTGTCTTGGAGAACCTCCAATTGCTGCCTCAACACTGATGGTCAGCGGGTATCCTATGTCGATGAGCGGATGAAGCTTACAAATGTCATCCTCGTTCACGTTGGCGTAGATCAAGCTGAGCTGGGTGTTGTCTTTTGGGTCCTTGATCGACGACTTGATGATCTGGTACATCGGTGTGATACCAGTACCACCGGCGATCATGAGCAAGTGTGGAACCATGTTGGCACTGCAGCGTCAGTCTAGGCACTTTCTGCGCGGTGACCATACGAGCAAACTCACGAGTAGTGGAACTTCCCCTTGGGCCCCTTGATCTTGACTTCCTGGCCGATAGTGAGGAGACTGAGGTATCGCGAGATGTTGCCCTTCTCGTAGGTCTGTCGTCGTCAGCTTGATCCCAGTATGGACTGTGGATTGGATCTGACCTTAACTACCAAGTCGAAATGTCCCTTGTCCTCCTCCAGCGTCGTTGGGGTGTAACTCCGCATGACCTGCTTCCCGTCCAATTCAGCCATCACTGAGATGTGCTGTCCGATAGGGAGTCCAAGGGTGTCGGTAGGGCGCGGAAGACCGAACTTGTACCTTGATCGTCAGCTCGGCCCAAGCCCTGGTCAGACTACGAAGAAATCTAAAGGGCGCTTGGGGAGGGTCCCACTCACAGAGCAGTGTTGTGAGAAAGGTGGTCTTTCGCGATGAGCTTGAAAGATCTCCACTCCACCGGGTCCAAGACTCTCTGTGGCTTCTGGTTCGCTATGAGATATCAGCTCCTGACCCGAAACCTGCCTCTAGATTTCGGCACAGACCCACCATTCTGGACGAGAAAGACCACTGCGAGCGCGAGGAGAACGACAAGCGCGCCGATTCCTCGGGCGTTCGCGATTGCAATGTCCATGAGGTCCCCAGTCATGATGAGCTATAGGTCTTGAATTGTATATGAGAAGTAACGAGAGCAGAGAGAATACCAACACGTCCGATCTTCCCTTCTGACTTTTGGGGAAGACGCACGGGCATGCGCGTGGCGGGGTCGTTCCAGCGCCTCCCCCACCCAACAAGCGTCCCCCATCCATACTTCGTTTGTTACAGTATACATACTCGTGAGCTCATAGAGAGCGTACACAGCCGCTTCATACGCACGCCAATCATCTTCGCCTCAGGGCATCAGCCAAGATAATGAACGGACTTCCCGTCAACGTCTTGTCCGAGGTGCTGCAACACGCGCTCGGCCCCGACGCACCGGAACCTCAGCTCAGCTTGCTCACCGTCAATTCAGTGAGTTGATGATCTTGGAGCAGAATCCTGGCTGACGAAGTACAAAGAACTTCTACCTCGCGGGAATACCCCATCTCTATCACTCCCCTACCATCAAGTCAAATCTCACCTCCTTCTTCCTCTACTCCACCAGCGACAATCCCACACCGGTCAATGGCCTCTCCAGCGCAGCTCTTATCCGGGCGGGCCACACCAAGCTCGTCGCGCTCCGGTATGTGCGCAAACTGCACCTGCTCCTAGCAGACTACGTTGCGGATAACGATGTCGACGCGGAAATGACGGCTGCGGAGAAAGCGAAAAAGGCGGCGGACATGTGCACTGAGGTCGCGGATGACCTTGAGGCGGCCTGTGAATATGTGGAGGGGCTCCGTCGAGGAGCTCTTCCCATGTTACACACTGTTCGGATCTCAGACAGCGATGTTCTGAGATTACGCTCGTCTTCGGTCAGCCTGTCCACCCCTGAGGCGTCTCGGAAAACGAGGGCATTGTGGTATACAGAGCGAGCTCTCCTCTGCAAGGCCTCTCCCACGGTCTGGTGCCAAGGCTTTGGCACCTCACCCGGACTCGACCCGTTCCCGGGAAGTCAGGCGGACCCAAAGGTCTATACGTCGCCCGAACCGGCCGGACCCGCGGACATGGTCTCTCCCCCTCCGCTCCAACAAGGCAGGACCACTTGCTATATGCATCTTACTCTCGAAGACGACCCCTACATCATTCCGGGAGGCGATACCTACATCTACATCCAACCCGAAACAAGGGACAAACTCTGGATTTCACCACTCGGAGACTACAAGGGGCTGCCAGACATCTGCGGGGACTGGCTAGGCTGGGCCATCCGGGGCTCCCTGCTAGTCCATACTCCGTCGAGGGATCTAAAGCTTCTCGCACAAGTCGCACCTATCACGCGCGTAATCATCGGAGGGCTCGAGACAACTACCGACCAGCCAATCGAGGGGACCATCGACATGCGGCCTGCGAGCGAGATCGTTCGGATGGCGAGGAACGCAGCTGTCACAGGACAAAGCATCGGCGGAGATCAGGTACTGGTGTCGTGCAGAGAGGTGCAGATCGAGCTGCGGACCATAGCCCAGATGCCTCTCTGTCCAGGTTGCGGAATTATCTCGCGATAGGTGAGTAGGAAAAGCAGATTGTCCGCTGCAATGAAATCGACCGCTGACTCGACGCAGCAAATCCATCTATCTATCTTCATTCTCCTTCCCATCACCAATCTCCCCCTAACATCCAAGCATACATGACTCACCCAGCGCGTCTCCGCCTATCATCGTTCAGTCTGGTAGCTGATCTATACATGTGGTCCCGCCGCGGAGGCTCAGGCGGAACGAGGCCGTAGCGGATGGCGATGGATGAGTGAAAATCATAGAGTGGCCGTAGAGAGTCTAAACGTGGCCGTCGCGACTGTACCTCCAGTTGGAGTCTGGACCTGCAAGCAAGAAGTTTGACCTTACTAGGCGCCTAGCCTGAAATCCTGCCTACTCGTACATTCCTGTGCACGGAGCTTGTTCGGCCGGGCCGGCCGGAGACCGTGCCGCCCAGATTTAAGCTTAATTGTCGCCACTAAGGAGACGCAAATGCTACTCGTGACACCTCTACACATCTCTGCCTTTGTTCATATACCATATTGCCGTATTATCAAGCCGACACCTACTCGGAGACCTCGTTTACATCAGACTCCGTAGCCTAGCGGCGGCTTATCTAAACAAGATGGATCAGCTACCAATCCACGTCATAATGGATGTGCTACTGCACATTCTCGGTCCCGACGTGCCGCACCCTCAACTCAGCGCACTTACTGTCAACTCAGTATGTCAAACTTGGATGTGATTATACATTAGCAGGAGAATGTGCTGACTCGTTCACAGACCTTCTACATCGCCGGAATTCCCCATCTCTATCACGCCCCAATCATCAAATCCAAGCTCGCCTCCTTCTTCCTCCACACTCCACCTGGCGCCCCGGCGGACATTGGCGCTCTATCCACCGCCGAGCTGGTCAGCACCGGACAGACCAAGCTTGCGGCCCTCCGCTACGTCCGCAGCATACACCTCCTCCTCGCAAACTACGTCGCGTCGGAGGATGAGGACCTACAAATGACGGAAGAGCAAAAGGGGCAGCAAGAGGTCGATATATGCGCCGCCGTCGCCGGAGATCTCGAAGCTGCTCTGCTGCTGGTCGAGAACCTCCCACGAGGAACTCTACCCATGCTGCAGACAGTCCGAACTGGGGACACCATCGTGACTACCAGCTTTCCCCACCCCACGTTGAACGACAGGACTACTCAAAGGAGCCTGTCGGCTTGGCACTTTGCCTGGTCACTCCTGATGACCGCAGTCCCCAAGGTGTGGTGTCAGGGTGGCGGCGCCGGCCCTCGCCTCTCCCCGTTTCAACCCGGGTTGGGGGGGGGGGGGGGGGGTTTGGGGGGGGGTGGGGGGGTGGTTGTTCACGCTGCGTGTCACAGCGTTAGTCGGGG